>NC_141697.1:803816258-808886258 GCF_964263255.1 Lissotriton vulgaris
GAACATGGAAAGGGGAGAAGGTAGAGATTGTTTTGCTGCGTAGGTTTTCTCAGGGTGTGCAGTAAGGTCCTTAAAAGCGAAAATATATATTTTTTTTTCTCGAAAAAGTTGTGGGGTGTGCGCACTAGAGCGCGCACACCTATTTACAAAAGTGTGAAAATGGAGATAAATCAGAAGTTTGAGTGCTTTGATATAAGGTGGCTCTGAAAAGAGCCCTTGTGTTAATTGAGTTGTTTCTGCATTTATAAGTAAGTACCGATGCAGAGTTTGATATAATATTGTTGGCAGCATTTTGAAAGGAAAGACAGGGGCCCATTTTCTGGTTAACAGGTGACCAGGCCAACTTTTCACGCCAGGCCCATTCCTGCAAAGTCGACCGCCATTTTTAGGAGATCTGCAACCACCGGCAGTCACTGGGTTGCAGGAGCAGATGGACTCAAGCCTGTCGGGCGAAGCATCGTTGCACCGCCACAGTGGACGAGACCCTGCTGGGTGAGTGGAGCGTCGCTGTACCGCAACAGTGGGCGAGTCCTTTGCTGGGCTCGAGGAGCGTCCCTATACCGCCACAGTATGCGAACGCTTTGCTGGGCTCGTGGAGTGTCCCTATATCGCCACAGAGTACGAACCCTTTGCCGGGTGCATGGATCGTTGGGGGTGCAGCTGAGGGGCCTCCATCTGGGGAGGCTCGTCCGCGCCGCCTCTCCCTCCCAGTGGACCCCACGGCGTCTTGCTGACATTTGTTATGGCCGGACCAGGTGATGAAGAGATGGGGAGGTCGGATATATATGAGTTATACTATTAGGTATGTCACATCCCCCTTGTGGCCTGCAAGGCACCGAAAAAAGAAGAGAATGGGAAGACAACTACATCTCGGGTCGGGCCCATGCCTTCTCTGGCCGATGGCGGCCGGCCGCTCTTTGCCACGGCCCCAGGAACGGATCCCTTGGTTCATCCTGGGGACAGGCCTTGGCGTGTGGTGTCTCCTCCGGACTATTCGCGTAATGGTTCTCCACCCCAGGCCGTTGCCGACGGCTTTTGTAGACTTTCTGACGCTCAAAAACCCTACTAGATAGCAGCCCAAAAGTAGCCCAACATTGCTACTTTGGGGAAGGAGGGGCTGCGCGCGAGCGGAATTTTGTTTTGCTGCGTGACGTCTGTTAACGTTCGATTCGAAGGAAATCAGAAAGTGTTGACCGCCAATTTGTCACTGCGAGTAAAAATATTGTCATTTCAAAGCGTTGGAACATGGAAAGGGGAGAAGGTAGAGATTGTTTTGCTGCGTAGGTTTTCTCAGGGTGTGCAGTAAGGTCCTTAAAAGCGAAAATATATATATTTTTTTCTCGAAAAAGTTGCGGGGTGCGCGCACTCGGGCGCACACACCTATTTACAAAAGTGTGAAAATGGAGATAAATCAGAAGTTTGAGTGCTTTGATATAAGGTGGCTCTGAAAAGAGCCCTTGTGTTAATTGAGTTGTTTCTGCATTTATAAGTAAGTACCGATGCAGAGTTTGATATAATATTGTTGGCAGCATTTTGAAAGGAAAGACAGGGGCCCATTTTCTGGTTAACAGGTGACCAGGCCAACTTTTCACGCCAGGCCCATTCCTGCAAAGTCGACCGCCATTTTTAGGAGATCTGCAACCACCGGCAGTCACTGGGTTGCAGGAGCAGATGGACTCAAGCCTGTCGGGCGAAGCATCGTTGCACCGCCACAGTGGACGAGACCCTGCTGGGTGAGTGGAGCGTCGCTGTACCGCAACAGTGGGAGAGTCCTTTGCTGGGCTCGTGGAGCGTCCCTATACCGCCAGAGTATGCGAACGCTTTGCTGGGCTCGTGGAGTGTCCCTATATCGCCACAGAGTACGAACCCTTTGCCGGGTGCATGGATCGTTGGGGGTGCAGCTGAGGGGCCTCCATCTGGGGAGGCTCGTCCGCGCCGCCTCTCCCTCCCAGTGGACCCCACGGCGTCTTGCTGACATTTGTTATGGCCGGACCAGGCGATGAAGAGAGGGGGAGGTCGGATATATATGAGTTATACTATTAGGTATGTCACATCCCCCTTGTGGCCTGCAAGGCACCGAAAAAAGAAGAGAATGGGAAGACAACTACATCTCGGGTCGGGCCCATGCCTTCTCTGGCCGATGGCGGCCGGCCGCTCTTTGCCACGGCCCCAGGAACGGATCCCTTGGTTCATCCTGGGGACAGGCCTTGGCGTGTGGTGTCTCCTCCGGACTATTCGCGTAATGGTTCTCTACCCCAGGCCATTGTCGACGGCTTTTGTAGACTTTCTGACGCTCAAAAACCCTACTAGAAAGCAGCCCAAAAGTAGCCCAACATTGCTACTTTGGGGAAGGAGGGGCTGCGCGCGAGTGGAATTTTTTTTTGCTGCGTGACGTCTGTTAACGTTCGATTTGAAGGAAATCAGGAAGTGTTGACCGCCATTTTGTCACTGCGAGTAAATGGTGCTCCACATTGTAAATGCGGCACACCATGGGTGGCAGAGCAGTGGTGCATATTAACTGGTGCATCTCTGGGGATGTGCCAGTTAACATAAATCTGCTCCTTTACATTTAAGTATGAGCAGGGGACACAGAGTTGGTGAAGCTTATCAAAGGTTAAAAAGAGATGAGTCCTGTTCACTGAAAACTTGGACATAGGATTCACCTCCTCAGCATCGCTGGACATGGCTAAATAATAGCTGCAAAATGTAACTGTTGTTAAACAATTTTACTATTATAGTGTCTGAGATTTGTCTCTTACTCTGCAACATCTCATTGTTGTTCTCTTTCTTTAAAGATAAGGACATTAACCATGAGTGATAATGAGCAATCCGTTGGTCTCGATCTTATTGTTGAACATGTCATTGAAACGTCATTGGAAGTGGAACCCTTAGATGATTTAAATCCTGAGGATGATGAAGAACATGATGAGGATGCCGATTTGTCAGAATTGTATGACATAGGGTGGGAAGCTGACGTGCTTCAGCATATGGAACTATAAACATTTATTTTTCAAATTTACTGGAAATAAAAAGTGAAAATGTAAACCGTTTCATTTAAAATTAAACATAACTTGAAAAACAGGTTATGTGTAGTGTCTTTAATAAAATAGTCAAATATGCTCATAAAAATATTTCTAAACCAATGAAAAGCCTTAACAAGTCACATGACCTGTTATGCTTACGTTACGCGCTCCGCGCCGCGCCCCGGATTGTTGGTCATTCAAACTGAGGCTGGCGTCAGCATGAGAGCGCCAACGTCTCGTGGCTACGCCATTCAGAAAATATTGTTGGCAGCATTTTGAAAGGAAAGATCTGCAACCACCGGCAGTCACTGGGTTGCAGGAGCTGATGGACTCAAGCCTGTCGGGCGAAGCATCGTTGCACCGGCACAGTGGACGAGTCCTTTGCCAGGTGCATGGAGCGTTGCTGTACCGCAAGAGTGGACGAGTCCTTTGACGGGTGCGTGGAGCGTTGGGGGTGCAGGTGAGGGGCCTGCACGTGGGGAGGCGGGAGAGGCTCGTCCGCGCCGCCTGTCCCTCCCAGTGCACCCCACGGCGTCTTGCTGACATTTGTTATGGCCAGACCAGGCGATGAAGAGAGGGGGGGGGTCGGAGGCATATGCAAGACATCCTCCCTCGTGGCCTGCAAGGCGCCGAAAGATTATCGTTCGCGCCGTCTCTCCCTCCCAGTGTACCCCACGGCGTTTTGCTGACATTTGTTATGGCCGGACCAGGCGATGAAGAGGGGGGGGGTCGGAGGCATATGCAAGACATCCCCCCCTCGTGGCCTGCAAGGCGCCGAAAGAGGAAGAGAATGGGAAGAGAACTACATCTCGGGTCGGGCCCATGCCTTCTCTGGCCGATGGCGACCGGCTGCTCTTTGCCACGGTCCCAGGAACGGATTCCTTGGTTCATCCTGGGGACAGGCCTTGGCGCATGGTGTCGCCTCCGGACTATTCGCGTAATGGTTCTCCATAGTTGTTTTAATATATTTTTGTTCAAGAATAAAAACGTTTTAATCTGTTATTTTGCTGTCGTGTGGTATATTTCTAATATTTGTCGCTCTGATGTCGTTTCCTCTCCCAAATGGAACATGTGATTGTAATCTACAGCCGGACATTCCGACAGGACATGAGAGCAAAAGGGGGGGGGTCAGATCTGAAGTTGGGCAGGCGATAAGATCACGTTTTGCTATGTAGGGCTATCTATGTTCGTGATGGGGCCTGAAAGGGGGCAAGATGGCGTCAAGCTCGGTTTCTCTCTCTAGTTTCACTAGTTTTATATTTCTCATGAGGGGTTGTTCCTAATGTTTCTATTTTAGCAAGGTCAAAAAGAGATCCTATCAGTGGCCTATTAATTTTGTTCGATTCCTTTTGTTTTCGCTAATGAGTTTTAAGTTAAAGTTTGCTAGTACGATACAGCGGCTAGTCCGCATTTTATATATATGTCTTTTTTATTAGGGGTGTTTTCCGGTGGAGTCGGACGATCTACCTCTAATAAACGGTAAGTGTTCCTCTGAAAGAATGCGTCTTGAAAGTGGCTGACTGTAATGTATGATATTTCACTCAGTGACTTTCAGGCCCATGCTGTTTCAAAGCTGTGCATGTGTTTGAAGCAGGCGTAGGTATTGACGCAGCATAGAAACTACTAGGAACCAATTGGAAGTGTTGTTTTCAAGTCACATGACTTCACATGCGCGTCTCAGGACGTGTACGCGGTGATAGTATCTGGTTGGAAGTAGCGGTCCAATTTCAAAACGTGAAAAGGAGTAAATCGAAACATATCCGGATTTAATATATCTTCTGAGTAGTATAAGTTCTATGGTGGGTGTATGAAGAAATGTAATAAGTTGCAATCGCGAACTTTTCCCGAAATATATATATAGGCGGTTGCGCGCACACGGTCGCGCACGATCGAAAGCCGATAAACGCCCTTTATAATATGCTCCTGGAGCTGTTTTTGGAAAGTTCAAATTGCAAAGTTTTCACGAAATATATAGGCAGGTGCGCGCACTCGGTCGCGCACGAAAGCCTGGAAATGCGATGTCCATTTTATTGACAACTGTTGCCGAGAGTGCGCACACCGGGTCGCGCACGAAAGTTTAGTAAGGCTATTTTTATTTACAGACAAATTTTAATGTGTTTAAAAAAAGGCAAGGTACAGACTTTCGAATTCTGTATCGCTTTACAAGGAGTCTCTATGCAACTTGAACAGTGAAAAAAACGGCTTGTTTTCGAAAAAAATATTGCCAGAACTTTATTGCCAAAAGTATAGGTTGCATACACAACATTTTTCTGAATTAGCATTTTAAAAACCAATGAAATTCACAGAAAAAACCATAGGTTTTACACACGTTATAGTTAGGAAGTAGCATTTAAAAAACCTATGAAATTCACTGAAAAAACCATAGGTTTGACACATGTTATAGTTAGCTGGAAATTTTACTGACATAAAACCAATGAAATTCCACGTTATAGTTAGTTGGACTCACTATAACTTGCGCGTGCAATGCACTGCTGATGACGTCACATATTACATCACTCATGACATGGTCAGTGACATCACTCATGACATCACTGATGACACCATCCAGTGAATATGTGTCTTTCTGAAAAATAAATATTAGTGAGTTATGTTTAAATATTTAAATATATATATTAGTGTTTCACTTTGTGTATAAGTGGCTACATGTGTTGGTAAGTAGCTACATGCGTATGTATATGGGTTATTAGATATTTTTATTAGTATCAGTATGCCTAACTGCCTCGCCGCCGGCCTCGCTGCCGTCCTGATTTCTCCCCATTTGTTTTCCCCAGTTGTTTTGCCCTCCATTTGTGCTTGTTTCCTTTCCGTAATTATTGTGCCGTGCTAACGTTTTGCTGCCTGTTTTCCCCAGTTGTTTTGCCATCCATTTGTGCTTGTTGTATTGCTATTATTGTGCCGTGTTAACAGTTTCCTTCCTGTTTGCCCGCATACCTCGCCGCCCTCCGCTCTCCCTCCCCGCTTCCCGCCACCGCCATTCACCCCGCCCCTTTTCTCTTCTGTACCCTCCCCGCTCCCGCCTCCCAGCTGCTCCGCCCACCCGCGCACTTGGCCTTATATGGCAACCGTGCGAACGCGCAGCGGCCACGCGCAGCGGGCACGCCGATTGTGCGCCGAAGGCGTGCCAAAGGTAAGCCCGTCTGCGCCCGTCCGCGACCGGACCGCGACCAGCGCCAGGACCCCTGGCCCACGAAGACCCCGACCAACCCGCCTGACGTACTCCGCCGCCACCCTCATCGCACTCAACACCGGCCGACTCCCAGGATGCCACCAAGCCACACCACGACGCACCCACGGACCCTTCAGCTGCCATGCCTGCAAATTTTCCTGCATCCGGACCTGCCGCACACCAGCACCCGCAAAGTCGAACACCAGCAGTACCCACCTCAAGTGCATCCTGCTCAACACCCGCTCCGTCCACAGACACGCTATCGAACTCTGGAACCTCCTAGACGCCACAGCCCCTGACGTTGCCTTCCTCACAGAGACCTGGATGAACGCCTCTTCAGCTCCCGACATCGCCATCCCAGAGGGCTACAAGATCATCCGGAGGGACCGCACCGCCAACCAGATGGGAGGAGGCATTGCCATCATCCACAGGAACACCATCCGCCTCACGACCAGCACCGACAACACCCTGACCACCGCCGAACACCTGCATTTCCAGATCCACACCGACCCGAACACCACCCTCAGAGGCACCCTGATCTACCGACCTCCGGGACCACGCACCCAATTCAGCGAGGACATCGCCGACTTCGTCAGCCCGCATGCCCTCCCCTCCGCTGACTACATCCTCCTGGGGGACCTCAACTTCCACCTGGAGAACAACAACGACCGCAACACCAGCACCCTGCTCGACAACCTCGCCAATCTTGGACTCAAGCAGCTGGTGTCCACCCCCACCCACCTCGCCGGACACACACTCGACGCAGTCTTCTCTTCCTGCACAGACATCGACTTCAGCCACGCCACAGAGCTTCAATGGACGGACCACAGCTGCGTCCACTTCACCTTCAAGAGAACGACGACCCACCACCACCAGCAACAGACCGCCCGCAGAAGCTGGAATAAGAACACAGCAGACCAGCTCGCCACCTCCCTGAGGCAGCACCCTCCTGCCAGCTCAGCAAACCCCAGCCAGGCCGCCGACAACCTCACAAAGTGGATCAGCATCTGCGCGGACGAACTCGCCCCGCTGAGGACCCCGCCCAGCAGACCCGGCAGCAAGAAAGCCCCGTGGTTCACAGACGAACTCAAGAGCTCCAAGAAGAACTGCAGAGCCCTCGAGAAAGACTGGAGAAGGGAACCTACACCGGACAACAGGACCACCTTCAAGCTGGCCACCCGGAGGCACCACCAGCTGATCCGCGCCGCCAAGAAAACTGCATTCAAGGACCGGCTGGACAACAACGCACACAACTGCAAGGAACTCTTCAACATCGTGAAAGAGCTATCCAACCCCAGCGCAGGAAACAACGACATCACCCCATCGCAAGACCTCTGCAACTCCCTCGCTTCATACTTCCACAACAAGATCGCGGACATACACAACAGCTTCAACAACCAACCAACGCACACCAAGACCGAACAACCACCCCCCACCACCACCCTCCACGCCTGGACCCCGATCAGCACCGAAGACACCATCCGCACAATGAACTCCATCCACTCCGGATCACCGACCGACCCCTGCCCTCACCACGTCTTCAACAAGGCCGACGCTGTCATCGCACCCCACCTGCGAGACATCATCAACACATCCTTTGACACCGCCACCTTCCCTGAGAGCTGGAAGCACGCCGAACTCAGCGCTCTACTCAAGAAACCCACTGCGGACCCTACCGAACTCAAGAATTACCGCCCCATCTCGCTCCTCCCGTTTCCAGCCAAAGTCATCGAGAAGACCGTCAACAAGCAGATGGCCGCCTTCCTCGAGACAAATGGATCCCTCGACCCCTCACAGTCCGGCTTCCGAGCCAATCACAGCACCGAGACCGCCCTCATCGCCGCCACCGATGACATCCGAGCCCTGATGGACAACGGAGAAACAGCGGCCCTCATCCTCCTAGACCTCTCCGCGGCATTCGACACTGTCTGCCACCGCACCCTAGTTCAGCGCCTCAGCAACGTCGGAATCCTGGACAAAGCGCTGGAATGGATCATCTCCTTCCTCGACGGAAGAACACAGAGAGTCCGTCTACCACCGTACAAGTCAGAGGCCACCGAAGTCATCTGCGGCGTCCCTCAAGGATCCTCACTGAGCCCCACCCTCTTCAACGTCTACATGAGCCCCCTTGCGGCCATCGCACGCCAACACAACCTCAACATAATCTCCTATGCCGACGACACCCAGCTGATCCTCTCCCTGACCAACGACCCCGCCGCCGCCAGAGCTAACCTGCACGAAGGGATGAAAGAGGTAGCCGAGTGGATGACGACCAGCCGCCTGAAACTGAACTCGGACAAGACGGAGGTCCTCATCCTGGGCTCTTCACCCTCCGCCTGGGACGACTCCTGGTGGCCTCCCGCCCTGGGCACCGCACCCAAACCGACAGACCATGAACGCAACCTGGGCTTCATCCTGGACTCCTCCCTCTCCATGACCAGGCAAGTCAACAACGTCTCCTCGTCGTGCTTCAACATCCTACGCATGCTACGGAAGATCTTCCGGTGGATCCCCACCGAGACCAGGAAGACCGTCACCCAGGCCCTCGTCACTCGCCGACTTTGATTACGGCAACGCCCTCTACGCCGGTACCACCGCCAAGCTCCAGAAGAGACTCCAGCGGATCCAGAACGCCTCAGCCAGACTCATCCTCGACATCCCACGAACCAGCCACATCTCCGGACATCTGAGAGACCTTCACTGGCTCCCCGTCAACAAAAGAATCACCTTCCGCCTCCTCACCCACGCACACAAAGCCCTACACGACCAAGGCCCGAGCTACCTCAACAGCTGAATCAACTTCTACGCTCCCAAACGCCACCTCCGATCAGCCAACCACGCCCTCGCCGCCGTCCCCCGCATCCGAAGAGCGACTACAGGAGGAAGGTCCTTCTCCTACCTGGCCGCCAAGACCTGGAACTCCCTCCCGACCGACCTGCGCCTGACCCAAGACCACCTCTCCTTCAGGAAGAAGCTGAAGACCTGGCTGTTCGAGCAGTAGCGGCCCCCCCCCCACCCCCAGCGCCTTGAGACCCTACGGGTATGTAGTGCTCTCTATAAATGTCACTGATTGATTGATTGATTGAGTGTCTATATGGTTTGGTGGGGGTATTACTTAGCACATAGATGCATGAGTGACTGACTCTCTGTTTGTATGTGTTTTGAAGACAGCATATGTACAGGACTGTATGGGTGGATGAGTGTCTATATGTGTTTGTTAGTGAGTGAATGACTGTCTCACTAGTGTCTTTATCAGTAACTACATATGTTTTAATCTAGTATATATGAATATTGATGTATATAAGTGAGTATATGTGAGAGTAAGAGATTGTAAGAGTTCCTGTTTAAATAAGTATGTGTTTCTATAAGTGATTGTTTAAGAGAATAAATATGTGTAATTTTCAATAGAAGTAAGGTGGAAGTGTGTGTATAACTCTATATTCAAATAAATGGATGTTCAATAGTTTATTTGCACGTGTGAATATGTGTGTGAGTAACTTTTGGATGACTGTCGGTGTGTAACAGGATGTATAGGTGTATCACTTCATATGATGAGTGAGTATATGTATGAGTGACTATATAGAACTGTTGGTGAATGAGTGGATGTGTATATAGATAGTGGAATTACTGAATTGCTTGTTGTAACTGATATAGGTATCTCCATTTTTTTTTAAATTTCAGTTTCTATTTTTGAATATGTGTCTCAAGGGTTAAATTACAGTGAAACGAGGTCTGTCAATATGTCACAAGGATGGTGTCATCAGTGATGTCGATGACCATGTCATGAGTGATGTAATATGTGACGTCATCAGCAGTGCATTGCACGCGCAAGTTATAGTGAGTCCAACTAACTATAACGTGGAATTTCATTGGTTTTATGTCAGAAAAAATTCCAGCTAACTATAACATGTGTCAAACCTATGGTTTTTTCAGTGAATATATATATATATATATATATTACCTACTGGCGATAGCCAGTAGGTATATATAGTTAGGATTTTTTTCCTATGGGACTTTTGAAAATTCTATGTCTAATAACTTTGGCGTTTGTGGACGGAATCGGCTGAAATTTTCAGGAAAATGGCACATTTTGTTTCTGAGCAGCTCCTGAAAATTTGGGGGGGGTTCGTCAAGGGGGGGCCGAGAAAAAAGGGGGGTCCCAAAACGCGTTTTTCCCATGTTAATTTCCATAGGGCGGTTGGACTCACTTTTAGCCCGAACGGCTGAATGGATTTCCACGAAACTTGGCAAAATTGTAGGGACTGTTAGCCCGATGTGCCTTTGCTAGGTCTCAATATATGTGCTTCAGTGGATTTTGAGAAATTAACGTTTAAATCAAGATATATATCTGTAACAGCGCTCCGGGCAGCTATCCGGTTAGCGAACCTTTCGCGTATCGGAACTTTGCAAAGCGAAGCTGATTGGCTCTCCGGTGTCTGTCAACATTCTAAACAGTCCGGTGCGGCCGCCATCTTGTCTCTCGGTAGGATCGAGAGACAAGAGGAGGCCAAAACAAAGGGGGAAATGAAGGAAAGGGGGCAAGGTAGACCCCTCCTGACCCCCTAGGATTGATGAGGGGGATATTATAGAGCCACGCCGGGCCCAAAAAAAAAAAAAAAAAATCCGATTTTTTCGCCGTAGAGACGCGTCTTGGTTCGCGAACCGGGCAGCTAACCGGGCAGCTAACCGGGAAGCTAACCGGCAGTGTAACCCAAAAAAAAAAAAAAAATCAGATTTTTTCGCCGTAGAGACGCGTCTTGGTACGCGAACTGGGCAGCTAACCGGGAAGCTAACCGGCAGTGTAACGGGAGTCTGAGGAGTAGCTGATTGGCTGTCAATATTGTAAACAGTCCGGAGCGGCCGCCATCTTGTCTCTCGGTAGGATCGAGAGACAAGAGGAGGCCAAAACAAAGGGGGAAATGAAGGAAACAGGGCAAGGTAGACCCCTTCTGACCCCCTAGGATTTATGAGGGGGATATTATAAAGCCACGTGGGGCCAAAAAAAAACAAACAAAAAAATCCGATTTTTTCGCCGTAGAGACGCGTCTTGGTACGCGAACTGGGCAGGTAACCGGGCAGCTACCGGGAAGCTAATCGGCAGTGTAACGGGAGTCTGAGGAGAAGCTGATTGGCTGTTATCATTGTAAACAGTCTGGTAGCCGCCATCTTGTCTCTCTGTGGGATCGAGAGACAAGAGGTGGAAAAAAAAAAGGTGTAAATGAATGAAAGGGGTAAGGCAGACCCCTCCTGAACCCCTAGGATTGATGAGGGGGCTATTAAAGTTCCCTGGGGGGTGAAAAAAAAATGCGATTTTTCGCGGTAAAGGTGCTTCCTGGTACGTTAACCGGGCAGCTAACCGGCAGCGTTACGGGAGTCCGACATATTGTGTTTTTTGAACGTTTGTGATATGTGCACGTGTGGATTTTGTCTAATTAAGGTTAAAAAAATATATATATCTTTAAGCGTGTTTTGGCGCGCTTACGTTTTGGGTTTGGTTTGCGCTGCAGAGACGATACGTCACGGTTATGCGATGCATCATGAGGCGTCTCACGGGCTACGTGATACGTCACTTAATAAAGAATATATTTTACAGCTATAGATATTAGCTTTTAAAAAACCAATGAAATTCACAGAAAAAACCATAGGTTATAGACCATATATAGTTAGGAATTTGCATTTACAAAACCTTGAAAATTCACTGAAAAAACCATAGGTTATAGACCATATATAGTTAGGGATTAGCATTTAAAAAACCTTATTTTATTTGCACAAAACCATTGAAATTCCATATATAGTTAGTTGCACTAACTATATATCGCGGACCCGCAATCCACTGCTAATGATGTCACATATTACATCATTCATGACATGGTCAGTGACATCACTGATGACATCACTGATGACATCTCAAATGACATCACTGATGACATCACTGATGACATCTCAAATGACATCACTGATGACATCGCTGACATCTCATTTGACATTACTGATTACATCACTGATGATATCATTTATGTGATAATATATCTTCAGACTCTAATATAACCTTAGATACACTCAGTGTAAACAGGCACTCACAGACTGTCACACATCCATGGAGTTACTCACACACCTAGTCAGTCATGCAAAGAATCAATCACACCTCCATTTCCTCAACTATACAGTTATACACACCTTACTTATTCAAACATATACTAACACATATTTACTCTCTTATACAATCCTTGATACAAGTTCACAATGATTCATACAGCCACTCTCACATTCACTGGCTCTTATGTTCAGTTATTTATATATGTCAACTCTCACATGGAGTGTGTTTTACATATGTACTTACTTTGACATGTAGAACTGAGATATCCATTCACTCACCAATATACTCATGCACACAGTCAACTGTCCATACAGCTGTTTCTACATGCACTTTTGAAGCCATACACCTAGGGAATCAACTGCTCACACATCTATGCACAGAGTTATACACCTCCCAGCCACCCACACACATACTCAGTCTCCCATACAAATACTTGGGCAACCATTCAATAACCCATATAGTTACTGATATAGCTACTGATTTAAACATGCAGCAGTTTACAGAAGAACATAAATAATGATTGCCAAATTAAGACACTTTAATCATTAACCCATGCACTCAGTGAGACACATTTAATCATTCTCTCATACAGTCAGTCATGCACCTACTAAATCCTTCATCCAGACACTTATACATCCACTCATTCTTCAATATGTAAGACATATTTTAACTTTACAGAAACATACAGTCACTGGGTGTTGTCATCAGTGATGTCATCAGTGATGTCATTTGAGATGTCATCAGTGATGTCATCAGTGATGTCACTGACCATGTCATGAATGATGTAATATGTGACATCATTAGCAGTGGATTGCGGGTCCGCGATATATAGTTAGTGCAACTAACTATATATGGAATTTCAATGGTTTTGTGCAAATAAAATAAGGTTTTTTAAATGCTAATCCCTAACTATATATGGTCTATAACCTATGGTTTTTTCAGTGAATTTTCAAGGTTTTGTAAATGCAAATTCCTAACTATATATGGTCTATAACCTATGGTTTTTTCTGTGAATATATATATATATATATATATATATATATATATATATATATATATATATATATATATATATATCACTTTCGTCACTTTCCCACAACGCGCGCTCTCAGGAAGGAAGACACAGTGTCATCTATAGTTTTTTTCACAATTTAAGCACTGACCCAGAAAGAGGATTGCATGGCCTAGGTTATGCTGGTGGACATGATTTATTCACTGATTCCTTTGCAGATGTCACAGGAAAAAAATAGAAACACACAAATGGACTAAAGGCTTTCCACAGAGATAATCTTTCTCATGGGCTGTTATGGTCATGGGAAACAAGGCCAACATAAGTTTGAAATATTCTGCAATCACTAAGGTACTCATTGCAAGTTAGAAGGTACAGAAATACTGTGTTTTGCGTTTTTTCTTTGGCAAGCAGGAGCTTAATGCTCTCACCCTGCAAGGATATCTTAAGGCTTCAAACTCTTTTGCTGAAATTAACAGCCTGTCAAGTCTAACTCAAGAGCACTGCTTGTAGATGCTGATAGGGCCTTACAACTGGGTCTATCTCAGGACAATTGGAGGAGCATCTTCAATGAAACACTGCTCAATGTACAGTGTAGTGTAGTAATAAGGCTGGGTCGCTCCAGATACCTGAAATTCTGAGACACAGCGGGGATAAAAACTTTAGAAAAAATGAATCCATAAGGTAGTGAAGAGCATTGCATCAATGGTAACGTTGTGGCCTCAGAGGTACTCCAGCATACATTATTGTGATTGGACAAGCAGCTACCATGTTCCAAAATACAGGCAGTGCCAAATGAATCAACATTATTCTTGTCACAATCGATTTGGGCAGACGGGCGTCTCACGTCTTAGACCTTTTGGATCCAATCCTCCTTACCAGAGTACCCCCAAGGCCCAACTTCATTTTTTGCATTATCTTCTCCCAGTTTCAGGGGTCCAAACATAAACTGTACTTACATGTGGACTTGTACTTATTCACTCAGCCCTGAAGCGGAGGCATCTATCCTGTATTGATGGGTGCGCATTGCTTGAGCTATTTAGATAGTCTTTTGAAATATTGGTAGACAAGTCTCTTTCATCCTTGTAAATATTGTAAATATTGCTAATTGCATCTTTCATATCTCCTTCACTTCACTAGCACTACTTTGAGAACTTTAATCACCTTGTCACTTTGGAGCAACCATAACAATTGCGAATTGATGAAAAATTGTTAATATAGGCTTTGTTGACGACCAAGTCAACCTGGTAAATGATTTTTTTTATTATTGTTGGGTGTCTTATCTTTATTTGTCTTCTCTAGAAGTTCACCGGTCACTTGGACCATTGTTGTATGCATCTTTATAGGCCCAGGTCAGGTCCAGCTGGTTACTGGGTATACCCTATGAAACAAGAAGTACCTCTGGGGCACTTTTGAACCCCACCCCCAAGCCCCCTCCTACCCCACCCAAAAAATGAAAAAGCTTGCTGAGGCTGGTGCCGACGTCCAGGGATGTTTTCACACCCCTGAATGGACATCAGCGGTTCAAACTCTCAAGATCCCTAAACTGCTATTTGCCGTGTTTTTCAGCTCTTTTTCTTTTCCTTGCCACCACATGATATTGACTCCTCACCGGGAGACTGTGTGTTGGGAGCCGATGTCGTGTGTCACACAGTGGCACCATTGGATTTGGACTTCAATTTAATAGGACGGTTTGGCTGATTCTGCCCTGTGCAGACCCTCTCTTCGTTCGTGGCCGTTTGGAGTATTGGCCGACATCGCTGCTGCGATCAATTTCTTTGAACCTGGAAGGAGTTTTCCATCAAACGGCCCCCCGCCACCGGAAGTGTTCCGAGGAGTGCAACGCGGCAAGGCTCTACGGAGGACAGACGTTGTGGGAAGTCTACTGTGAGTTGGAGGACCCGAGAGACTTTTCCCCGTCGCCCAAGGTGAGCCGTTCTCCAGAGTTTACTGCCCTTTTGGTTATTGGCGGGAAGGAGAGAAAGAAGGATTATTGTGGCGCTTTGCATTTCAGACATTATACGCAAGGCAGGCCATTTGAGTGCTATATTGTGTTATTCCGATATATAAAATGGCATTGGCAGCTAACATATTCAGAGACCGAGAGCAAGCAGCAGATGTTCTTTTTTTGAACTTACCGGCTGTTCCAGGTGGAGCCAAAGCTAAAGGAAAAGTTATTGAGTCTGATGACGTTAAAACAAAATAAAAAAATTAGAAAAGCTGCTCCGTACAGAACTCACCAAGTGGTGGGAAAAAAAGAGTTTGGAGAAATATAAGGAAGCAGGGCGAGTGCCACGAGGCCTGCGGGTACTGATAGCTCCTTCCTTTGAGAACCCCAATCCCCTGATGTTGAAGGAGTGGGCCAGCAACAACTTGGATGCCTCAATGAACATGGTGTGTCTATTAGTAAAATACGCTGAAATTGATAGAATTGATTTATTGGCCCAAATTGAAGCTTTAAATCTGGAATTGGATGCCATGGAACAAAAAGAAGCAATTTCGAAAGGGCGTGAGGAAATAAATAAACGCCTAGAAAAACACGAAAATGTAATTAAAACACGTAAAGCCTTCAAATTTGGGAGGGATAAAGCTGACTATGAAAATGTGAGAATTTTTACCTTTTCAAGAAAATTTGAGTCAATGAAAAAACAAGCCTTAACCAATGTGGTGTCTGAAAACCTAACATCAGCCCCTATAGCCACTGCTATATCTGACACTGACTTAAGCTCTGTATGTAGCAGCACAGGCTCAGAAGATGAAATAAGTGCACCTCAAGCTGGCGTTAGCAGCTTTACTCCATCTGAGCAACTGGTTTTTATGGTACCGGACAGACGCAACACATTGCGTTCGAGGGGCACACAGAAACAACAACAACAAGTGAAAGGCGCCACAGGAGGAACAAATGCCTCAAAGAGAGGAGGAAACGCCGGCGGCTTCATGAAAAAGAAAAGAGGGAAGGAGAACCCTCAATAAATTATATAAGTGTTACTGATCTCCTGGCCACCACTAACACGGAGGTATCGTCTACGGATGCTGCACTGGAAATTAATAAAAACAATGAAAAAGATAAAAAAGATAAAAATGATAAAAGCAAAGAAAATGAAAAGAAAAAAGAAAAAGATGAATTTGTCAATAAAAACATTGAGAATACTGTGATCAATTTAACAGACCTGGATCTCAACAAAGCGGAAATTCAACTCTTGTCCTTGGACCTCTCTTTTTGCCCTAAAAACAGTTTTAAATATGTGCAATCAAGGATTGATGTTTTCAAATTTATTAGGAAACTCAAACTCTTGAAATACCACACCTTGAATAAAAAAAGTGATCAGGCACATACAATCTTACAAGATTCTCAGCCCAGTAGGACATTCACTATTTCTGACACCATGTCACTTAAAACTGCACACTCTCTTCTAACTTTGGAAGAAGATACTGTTGACAGCACCCAATCTGTGCTTAAAACTATGGGCATTTCTAGTGGCAATGCAGCGAATAGTCCTTTTTGTCCTCGATCTTCATTTGACCCTGTTATGCCCAGGGACGCTATTGACATTTTTAGTGATCGTATGATTGAGGAATTAAAGAAATTGAATCTTGCTGTGGCCAAGAGCCAGAGACGTAGAAGTTACAAGGACAAAGAATACTCCAATCTCATGAGAAAAATTAACAAACATGGGAATATCATAGTGAACAAAGCCGACAAAGGTGGAAATGTTGTTCTTTGGCCACGAGAAGTCTACATTGCAGAGGCTGAGAGACAACTTAATAATCCTTTTTGCTACAGGAAGGCCTCTTTTAATGAACTTAACAAAACTAAACAGTTAATCCATACCAATTTGTCCCAATGGAAGAGAGATGGCCTTATCACTAAAAAAGAATTTGAATTCTTGAAGGTGGATCATCCTATCACCCCTACCCTTTATTTATTGCCTAAGATCCACAAAGGCACTTTCCCAATACCTGGGCGGCCAATTATCTCAGCCCAGAATGGATTACTGGAGGCAATATCAAAATATGTGGACTTTTTTCTTCATGGATTTATGGAGGCTCTTCCGAGCTACCTAAGAGACACTGGTGACTTTTTGAAAAAATTGAATGAGGTAGTATGGAAACCTGAATATCGGTTTCTGGTTATGGACATCTCATCTCTTTATACTTCTATAAATCACAGCGATGGCCTTAGAGCGATTGAACACTTTTTGGGCGAAAGGGACATCAAATTCTATGAACATAGCAAGATGCTAGTTAAAATGATTGACCTCTGTCTTAATAACAACTACTTCTTATTTAATAATGAAGTATATCAGCAGCTGCGTGGTGTGGTCATGGGGGCATGCTTCTCCCCTAGCTACGCGTGTTTAGACGTGGGCTGGTGGGAGAAGCATGTCCTTGGTCAGCCCCGAGGTTATCTGAGTGAAACAGAGACTGGCGTTATCAACATGTGGCATTTCATAGTTGATGTTTTTATTATTTGGCAGGGCTGTGTAAGTTCGGCAGAGGATTTTGTTACAAGAATTAATAATAATAATAATAATTTACAGCTACTATAAGTGATTCTAAAGTGAATTTCCTTGATGTTGAAGTATATATTCTGAATAATTCAATCATGACCAAAATGCACAGAAAGGCTATGGCAGGTAAATCTATTTTACACGCCCAGAGTAATCATCCCGACACCTCATTAAAAGCATTCCTTACTGAGAGTTTTTAAGAATTCAACGAATTTGTAATAATGAGGTAGATTTAAATTCTTGTCTTGAGGAATCCTTTCAAAGGTTTTTAGTTAGAGGGTATGATAGAAATGAACTCACTACATTGTTGAAATTGGTGATGACTAAAAGTTTAATTGCCCCTGTAGATTCTGAGGTTCTTACCATCATACCGGAAGAAACAGAAGCAATGGGCAATGATAAATCTAAAATTAGACTTATCACCACTTATAATTGCCAGGAACGCAAAATTAGACAGATTGTTCAATCCAACTGGCCAATCCTCATGACTGACATTACTTTAGCAACCTTGTTGGAAGAGTATCAGCAATAACTTTTCGAAGATGTGCTGGTTAAATCTAGTCCTGAAGTTACTAATAAATCTAATTGGCTATCCAACAGATCTGCAGAGCATGCAAATTCGGAGTTAACACCACAGAGTACAAAGAAGCTTTCTCAGAGACTATTAGCAAAATTAAAAATCTGTACACTTGTAAAACTGACCATGCGGTCTATGTCTTACAATGTACATGTAATCTACAGTATGTTGGAAGTACAAAGTTACAGGTGTTTAATCGTATTTTACAGCATTTACGAGCAATAGTCAACTCCGATGCCAGTTATCCTGTTGCGCGTCATTTCAAATTGGTCCATAATAACAACTTGAACGATTTGAAATATTTTGTTATTGACGAGGTGCCCATATCTAAGAGAGGATGGGATAGAGAAAAAAGACTGCGACAATTGGAGAGCCACTATATAGTACTTCTCAACAGTAAAATCCCGAATGGTCTAAATATGGGTGAGGACCTTCATCATTTTTTGTGATTCAATTGGATTATTTAACTTTGAAAATTATACTTTGTATTTTATCTAGTTTTTTTATTGTGATGGTCTAGATATGATAATTCGTCTCTGATATGCAAATCTTATTAACTAGAATTTATATCTTAGCTTTTTAACATTCGGCATATTTTAGCATATTCTATGAAATTCTGGTTTTACTGTTTTTATGGTTTTACTAAATTTTGGAATGCTATGGGGATTCTCTAACTTTTACAATCAAATCATGAATATAGTTGGATGAAATGACAACTTTTTGGTTCTCTGGAATTAGTTTTGCCTGCTATGGTTTGTTTTTGTTTTTGATCTTCTCTGTTTTTATAGTAACTGGCATATATAGCTGTGACTTGGATTTAGAAGAATCAGCCGGTTCTGTGTCACTATTGCACTTTTAAGCACTTATCACTTTACATGTTTCACAATTCTGCTGCTATTACTAATTACATTCTCTGTAATATTGCTCGTCAACACTTTCATAAGTATGCACAAAAACTTTACTTATTAGCACTTTTGCACTTTGTGTGGGTTGTTTTACAATACTGCATATAGCTTCTGTCTACCATCTTGAATTTAGTCTATTTGTACATAACTTTACCACGCAGTCTATGGGCACTTGCCCTCTATAACTTCAACAAAGACAAATGTTGTAAATTCATTATTAATGATATTTATTGTTGAAATTATATTGTCTTACACAAATTAATTTTTAAGACAGTTTTATGAAAACAGACTGTGGTCAGAATGAGTTAAAAGTATGCCTTTTATGTCTATGGTAGTTGAAAGGCAGAGCCATTCGTGATGCATATAGTATTTAAATCACCTGTGTCTCTGGGTATGTTGTGTGATCAAGTCCGGGTTCCTTGGACGAAATGCGTCATGCTGCTGCCCATTTTGGAATAAAGCACTTCATCAAACTATCACCCTTCGTTGTGGTCTGTACCTGTGTTTCGCGCTGGTGTTCATTGCGCTGCAGGACTGTGGACTTCAATAATATATATATATATATATATATATATATATATATATATATATATATATATATATATATATATATATATATATATATATATATATATATATATATTCACTGAAAAAACCATAGGTTTCACACCAGTTATAGTTAGGAATTAGCATTTAAAAAACCTATTAAATTCACTGAAAAAACCATAGGTTTCACACCAGTTATAGTTAGCTGGAAATTTTACTGATATAAAACCATTGAAATTCCCACGTTATAGTTAGATGGACTCACTATAACTTGCGCGTGCAATACACTGCTGATGACGTCACATATTACATCACTCATGACATGGTCAGTGACATCACTCATGACATCACTGATGACACCATCCAGTGAATGTGTGTCTTTCTGAAAAATAAATATATTTTATATATGTATATGTAAAAGTTGATGGAAGAATAAATGTTTAAATAAGTGTCTAAATGGATGGTTTTTAAAAATTGATTGGTTAACTGGCTTATTAAGACATCATCAGCAGTGCATTGCACGCGCAAGTTATAGTGAGTCCATCTAACTATAACGTGGGAATTTCAATGGTTTTATATCAGTAAAATTTCCAGCTAACTATAACTGGTGTGAAACCTACGTTTTTTTCAGTGAATTTAATAGGTTTTTTAAATGCTAATTCCTAACTATAACTAGTGTGAAACCTATGGTTTTTTCAGTGAATTTCATAGGTTTTTTAAATGCTAATTCCTTTGTATATCGAGTTTCTAACCTTTTTTTTTTTTTTACAATTTGCTGTTTTTTTTAAAGTATTCATTTTTTTTATATAATTTTTTTCTTTTGCGCTCTGGGTGCGCGCTCCGGGAAGCTTTCAGCTAAGCTCTCCGGTAAGCTTTTCCGTGAGCTCATCTGAAAGCGCACCCAGAGCGCAACTGTCGTTCGTGAAAAAAAATATGAATGAAAAGTTAATAATAATGCAAAACATTTCGTACCATACAAATAAAATTAGTTTTTTTTAATAAGGAAAATGATTATGCATTTCTGTAAAAGTTTGATGACGTCACTTCGGCGCGCAACGTAAGTGCCCTCGGAAGCGCCTACGTTCGCGGCGCGTAAACGCACGCAAAAGCGCCTACGATTGCGCCACGTTTGCGCCCCGGAAGCGCCTACGATCGCGCTGCGTAAACGCACCGGAAGTGCTCCAGAGCGCGCAGCGTAAACGCGTCGGGTCATGTGACCCTAAAATAACACTTTTCATTGGTTGCTAACAGTTTTTTTTTACAATGAATGAAATCCCCACCCATTTCCTTCACTTCTTCTTTCACTTTTGTGACTGAAAGACCTGCCTTTTTGCTCTTGCATATTTCTTGGATAATCATGGCTGCCAGACCATCCAGCAGTGAAGATGAGCCTGAATTCATTGATGATGAGCCTCCTCAGCCGAAGGTCAAAGAGCATTTCATCTGGAAATGTTTTAAGTTTCCAGCAGACCAGAAAAAGGTGAATGCACCAAAAGTGGAGTGCAGGATCTGCAAACAGGTCCTGTCACGGGGTAACCCCCCAAAAAAGTACTCTTTTGGCAACTTTACCATGATTCGCCATGTGGAGAGGAGGCACCCCCAGAATTTTGCCCGGGAAAGTGTCAGGGCTCTGGCACAAGAGGTTCCCAGAGATGGGGCCTCTACATCAACCGGAGGAGCAACTTCTTCTGGGAGAGAGCAATCGCAGGAGCAGGTGGCAAACATACAACCTGCATTTAACCATGGGGTTGTCAAATGCAGATACTGCAATCAACTCCTCACCTATGGGGAGCAAAGTGTCCTGCTCATGGTTCGAGCATTGGAGAACCATCGCTGCCCTTCCCACCCCTAATTTTTTTGTTTTCTTTTTGCTCCTGTTGAGCAGTTTCCATTCCCTGTTTTTGTTCCTGTTCAGTTAAAAGAAGAAAACCAAAAGTTCTTTTCAGAACTACCTCCAATTCTCATCAAAGAGCTATATTCTTAAAAAAATGAAGAGTAAGTGAAATATAGTGCATTGATTATTAAAAGGAGAATGAATAAGAAAGAACAGAAAGGTATGAGAGGTGAAAGGAAGTGAAGTAGGAGGAATGAAAGAAGGTGAGTGTTAGAAAAGAAAGTTATGACACAGTGAATAAACTGGAGGCCTCATTTCTGAAAAGTGACGCATCGCTACGTGAAAACAGCAATGCGTCACTTTTGTGGACGCACTCCTTATGACATTCCAGATATGTCATATTTAATATATGACTAATCAATTCGCAAGGAGTTACAGATATGTCAGTATTTCTGACGTATCTGTAAACACAAAAGTAACGCATTGCTGGAGTGCGTCACAAAAGTGACGCAACTCCAGTAATGTGTCCTTTCACATGGAAAAAGCACCATGTGAAAGGTTTGCTGTGAAGCAGGCGCAAGATTTTGGCGCAACAGCATCCTAAAAGTGACGCACTGCGTCATTATTACCAAGCTTTTTGCAGGGGAACACCCCCTCTGCATGCATTATACCTGACGCTATTTTTAAAAAGTGACGCATCTAGGTACATGGGTCACTTTTTAAAACTCTGCGCCACATTATATCTGCATCAGGTATAATGTATGCAGAGGGGGCATTCCCCCGCAAAAAGCTTGATAATAACGACGTACTGAAATCTATGAGATTTCTCTGCGTCACTTTTAGGATGCTGTTGCGTCAAAATCTTGCGCCTGCCTCGTGTCACTTTCATGTTTACAGATATGTCAGAAATACTGACGTATCTGTAACTCCTTGCAACATGATTCGTCATACATTAAATATGACACATCTGGAATGTCATAAGGAGTGCGCACAGAAAAGTGACGCATCACACCAGCAGTGTAATAAAATGTGCCTCGTTGCACTATATTTAAAGGACGCAACAGCATCCTAAAAGTGACGCAGTGAAATCTCAAACATTTCACTGCGTCGCTATTACAAAGCTTTTTGCGGGGGAACACCCCCTCTGCATTAAGCATGGGCGGAAAATCCGTTTCGCTCGCGGATTTTGCGGATTTTCGGGAAATTCGCAATCCGCGAGATTCGCGAATCTCCCGCAAAATCCGCAAATCCGCGAGCAGCGGATTTTGCTCGCACTGCTCGCACTGTTCGCGTGAGTTTGCGGCTTCCCAGTACAACTTCGCGCCCCGCGAATAAGTGCTAAATTGCAGAAATACGATCTTAGCAAAACTGAAACTACTTACCAGGTTCAAAAGTTCAGGCTCATCATTAGTAGCCATTTCCTGTAGTGCTTCCTGAGGGGCCCCTCCAGAGTTCAGTTGCCAGTTGCAACTATTATGTGACCCTGCTCTGAACCTCAGAATAGTTACACATATGCCACAAAGGTCCTGAATTACAGCTAAGGGAGACAAGCAGGAGCCAGGCTGGAAGTTAAAATCCATTAATCAGCCCCTAATTCATTATTGTCAGTTGGGGCAGGGCAGGTGTTGTAACTAATTTTGCAACAATGAAAGCACTTAGCAAGTGCAAAAGATCACTAATCAGGGCGCACTAAGGAAGCAGGTGCCAGCTAAAAAAAATATTCTGTGACAGATTAATCAGCCCCAAATTAATTCAGGTCACTTGAGGCAGGGAAGGTGTGCTT
This sequence comes from Lissotriton vulgaris, assembly GCF_964263255.1. Classification (NCBI taxonomy): domain Eukaryota; kingdom Metazoa; phylum Chordata; class Amphibia; order Caudata; family Salamandridae; genus Lissotriton; species Lissotriton vulgaris. Next base: position 803,839,731 of record NC_141697.1, read on the forward strand.
TGCTTTGCCGAAAATAATGTACACTGGACAACCAGAGGGTGTGGTGATGAAACAGAGGGTGGCATGGGTGGGCCAGAGGGTGGCATGAGTAGTCAGAGAGTGGCAGTGGTGACAGAGAGTGGCAGTGATGAAGAAGAGTGTCCCAAACAGGCTGGACACGTAGAAACAACAAGTTCGCAAAACTTGCGACCCGACAGGTAAGTTCGCAAATTGCGAAATTGTAAAAACCCTCGCGAACTGGCAGAAACACGGGCGAACACAAAAAAAAAAATACGCAAATTCGCGGGAATTCGCGGATTTTGCGGATTGCGAATTCGCAAATCCGCAAAATTCGCGAACGCGAGATTCGCAAAATTCGCCCATGTTTACTCTGCATGCATTATACCTCACGCAGATATAATGTGGCGCTTGATTTTAAAAAGTGACCCATCTACCTAGATACGTCACTTTTTAAATATAACGCAACGAGGCACATTTTTTTACACCACTGTTGCGATGCGTCACTTTTCTGTGCGCACTCCTTATGACATTCCAAGTAACGCATTGCTGGAGTGCGTCACAAAAGTGACGCAACTCCAGTAATGTGTCCTTTCACATGGAAAAAGCACCATGTGAAAGGTCTTGCGTCAGTCTAACACCTGCTGTAAAGCAGGCGCAAGATTTTGACGCAACAGCATCCTAAAAGTGACGCAGTGAAATCTCAAAGATTTCACTACGTCGCTATTACAAAGCTTTTTGCGGGAGAACACCCCCTCTGCATGCATTATACCTGACGCTATTTTTAAAAAGTGACGCATCTAGGTACATGGGTCACTTTTTAAAACTCTGCGCCACATTATATCTGCGTCAGGTATAATGTATGCAGAGGGGGCATTCCCCCACAAAAAGCTTGGTAATAACGACGTACTGAAATCTATAAGATTTCTCTGCGTCACTTTTAGGATGCTGTTGCGTCAAAATCTTGCGCCTGCCTCGCGTCACTTTTATGTTTACAGATATGTCAGAAATACTGATGTATCTGTAACTCCTTGCAACATGATTCGTCATACATTAAATATGACACATCTGGAATGTCATAAGGAGTGCGCACAGAAAAGTGACGCATCACACCAGCAGTGTAAAAAAATGTGCCTCGTTGCACTATATTTAAAAAGTGACGCATCTAGATAGATGCGTCACTTTTTAAATATTGCATAACAATGCGCATTTTTTTACACCGCTGGTGCGTCACAAAAATTGACGCACAGGAGGCGCAAAACTGGCAGCGCAAGGCCTTCATAAATATGGTCCTGGATTTTCCCCGTGCTTCACCGGTGCGCGTACCATGCGCTTCCCCCACGCAAAACGAAAAAAAAAAAAATAATTTAATGCCCCGCAGGACCCTATTTTAGCCCCTACATCAAGCCTAGGGGGTCAGAGGGGGTCTACTCTTCCCCCTTATGGTCATTTGCCCCTTTTTTTTTCAAACCCCTTGTGTCTCGATTTTACCGAGACACAAGATGGCGGCCGCTCCAGACTGTTTAGAATGTTTACAGACACCCAAGAGCCAATCAGCTTCCTTCGCGCAAGTCGCGTGTCGCGCCTGGAGCGCACTCCGGTGCGCGCACCGGAAAGCGCCTATAGATATATATATTTTTTTGCACCTAAATTACTCAAAATCCACTGCAGCACATATCTTGAGACATAGCAAAGGCACATCGGGCTACCAGTCCCTTCAATTTTGCCAAGTTTGGTGGAAATCCATTCAGCCGTTCGCGCTAAAAGTAAAATCGACCGCCCTATGGAAATTTACATGGGGAAAACGCGTTTTGGGACCCCCCTTTTATCTCGGCCCCCGCTTGACGTATCCCCCCCAAACTTTCAAGGAAGGACCGGAGCTCGACGAGGCCATTTTCAGGAAATTTTCAGGCAGATTCGTCAACCGGTGCCAAAGTTATTCCAAATAGAATTTTGAGATTTAACATTGAAAAAAATCCTAACTATAACTACCTACTGGCGACCGCCAGTAGGTAATATATTACCTACTGGCGGTCGCCAGTAGGTATATATAGTTAGGATTTTTTCCCTATGGCATTTTTGAAAATTCTATGTCTAATAACTTTGGCGTTTGTGGACGGAATCGGCTGAAATTTTCAGGAAAATGGCACATTTTGTTTCTGAGCAGCTCCTGGAAATTTGGGGGGGGGTCGTCAAGGGGGGGCCGAGAAAAAAGGGGGGTCCCAAAACGCGTTTTTCCCATGTTAATTTCCATAGGGCGGTTGGACTCACTTTTAGCCCGAACGGCTGAATGGATTTTCACGAAACTTGGCAAAATTGTAGGGACTGTTAGCCCGATGTGCCTTTGCTAGGTCTCAATATATGTGCTTCAGTGGATTTTGAGAAATTAACGTTTAAATCAAGATATATATCTGTAACAGCGCTCCGGGCAGCGATCCGGTTAGCGAACTTTTCGCGTATCGGAACTTTGCGAAGCGAAGCTGATTGGCTCTTCGGTGTCTGTCAACAGTCTAAACAGTCCGGAGCGGCCGCCATCTTGTCTCTCGGTAGGATCGAGAGACAAGAGGAGGCCAAAACAAAGGGGGAAATTACCATAAGGGGGCATAGTAGATCCTCGTTGACCCCCTAAGTTTTATGTGGAGGTTTTAAAAGGGCCTAGGAGGGTCCAAAAAAAAAAAAAATTTTTTTTTTTTGCGGGGTAAGCGCCAAGTTCGCGAACCGGAAAGCGTTCTGGGCAGCGGACTTTAAGGATAAAAGAATGATAGACTTTTCTAATACTGTATGTTAATTATTTGTTGTTTTTGTTTGTTTTTTTTATTTATTTATTTATTTTGATTTAAAAAAAATTATTTATTATTTTCATAGTTCATTAAAACTTCCAGCATTATATCATCTGGTATCTCGTCAAACATGGATGTTTCTGTCTCTTGTAAGGTTTGAATAAATTGTTCATCAAAAGATTCATCCATAAAATCTTCATCCACATTTTCTTCAGTTAGAATGTCTTCGGATGTAATGTCGAAGGAAACATTAGTTTTTTCTTGCTCCCCTTCCATTTTTTTGCTGTAAATTGCATAAAAAAATAATTATATTAGAAGAGTTAGGGCACTGTTGGGTTTAAGTTCAGACATGTAGTTCTGTTTTTTTTAACAGTGAAGTTAAAGTAAGTAAATTCATAATTATAGCAGAGAAGTGTAAGTCAATCAATAAATGTAACAGAGGAGGTTATCTGTATCTATAACTATAGCAGGGGGACAGTAAATAATTATCAATAAACGTTTTTACAAATTAATTTAAAGTGCCACTTACAAATTATCAAATAACTTTACAGGGAGGTGAAAAGGCTCTTGAAATGTAGTTCAGGAAGTTGCAGTGAAAATGGCTGTGTTTCCTTCTCTTCCTTTATATATATTCAGGTATATAACCAATCAAATGTCAGGTAATAAAAATTGTAAATGAAAGTAAAGTTTTCATTGGTTGTCAATTCCAATATTTTAGATGTGTTTTGTGAAGTAATTTACCTCAGGGTATTTAGATAGGTCTACAGGCTAAATGGCTAAATGAAATTTCAATCAAATTTGTGAGAATGAAAGGGATTGTTATGTAGTATGAGCTAATCTATATTTGGTGAGAGTGTCTCTAGTCGTTTTTCTGCTAATTACTTTCCCACCTTTTTTTAGGACCGCTTTCTGGAAAGCGGCCCGGTTAGCGAACCTTAAGCGTCACGGGAGTCCACCATTTTGTCCAAAACTTTTAATTATAATGTCAATTTAAAAATCCAACTATATAAACCTGATGCAAGTAAATCTGCTTCATAGTAAGCAGTATCAGTGTCATAGGAAAAGGAGAACATGAGTGACAAAGAAGGGTAAGATATTAGTAGTCCAGGATTGTGAAAATAATCTTAAATGTATTCTTTTTGAAAGTTGCGAAAATAGAAAATGTCGGGATTTGATTGGAATTACAAGAGTTGCGAATCGCGGCAACATGATTTGGCCTAGTGGAAACATGTGATAGAATGAGAGAAGTCTTTTCTTCTATGTAACATATTTTTCGTATCGATGGAGGTTTTCTTTCAGAAAGTGGCGGGCTGAAAATATTTATAGCACAACAGAGTGAATGCTGTTCATAGGAGATCCTTCGACGTCATTGAAAGTAAGTTAATTTTAAGGAGTTTTGAAATCAGATTTCTTAGGTTGTATGGGTTTTTTAAACACAGTCATTTTGATTGTGTTTTTTTTTCCCCGCTGTTACATGATGAATACGTTCAAGTCACTGATTTAAGTGAAATTTGATACATTCTGAGAACAGCAAAAATAAACCATATAACATGTATAATTAATGTTCTTCTGTTTGTACTTATGATATACATTTAGAAATGTGAGGTAGATATGGAAAAACTGAGTCTTCTGTAAGTGTCAATTTTAATGCTTATAGTGCTGTATTTCCGGGTACTGTTTTTTTAAAAAAAAGGAATAGGCCTCACCTCAAAGAAAGCTCTTCAAAGCACACATCTTATTTGCATCCTGAAACTATCATTTAAAATATTAGAGACAATTTTATGATGGCTTTACATCTTTTTTGCACTGCTATTGCATCACTATTGTGAGACATCAGCAGTGCAAAAGAAGTACCATGTTCCAAAATAGGTCTCAGTTCATCAGCATGAAGATACTGTTTATTTAAAATATATATTTTTAGGATTGTGTAGGGGACGTAGAGAAGCAGAGGCTTCTGTAAATGTCAAAATTGTTGAAAAAGTGTTTCTTCTTGAACCTTTTCCCTTTTCTTTTGTAATTTTTAAATACATGTAGTAATATTTTTGGAAATGTTTGTTTTCTCTTTTACAGATTGAAAGTATGAAAAAATATTTAAAAAAGGTAACAAGAATTATAAGGTAAATGTTTTCTACTCTTTTTACCCGCAATGCACTGCTGATGATGTCACTGACCATGTCATGAATGATGTAATAAGAGGACATGGTTTACTTCATTGGTAGGCCTTCACATGCTTTATCTGCTCTGTATTCTTCAACAAGTGTAAAATTGATCTGTAACCCTGAGTAGGTCTCACCTTAAACAAACCTCACGAGACATCACACCTTATCGTCATCCTGAATTAATAAATAGATCTATTAAACACTATCTCTGATTTACTCTCTATAGCTGTCTTTCTTTTTACATTACTCTCTGTTTACTTCCCTTATACTAACTCTTCTTTTTTTAAAAAAAAATATTTTTTTGGTTCGCTTCAAGTTCGCGAACCGGGCAGCGAACTTGAAGCGAACCAAAAGAAATAGAGCTTGCTAGAGTGTTAAACATTCTAGCAATTTTATTTGAAAGGGGAGGTAGTTCTGAAAACATGTTTTTGTAGTTTTATTTATTTATTTATTTATTTCAGAACATTTTTTGTTTTTTTGTATTTTTAGAACAGTTTTATGTTTTTTTTGTGTTTTTCATGGAGGGGAAACAACAAAAAAACAGGCATTGAAAAGGGCTCAACAGGAGCAAAGAAAAAATTACTGCTTGGGTGGGTTAGGGCAGTTATGGTTATCAAACACCAAGTTTATTAAGTTTACGCTCATGTTGCCACATGAGAGCATAGCACCACAATGTATGCACGTTAACTTCATGTGCTTGAAGTTTGGCTGTATGTTTGGCACAGTTTCCTGTGCCTCTCTTACAGTCAAATTTATATTAGAAGTTGATTTGGCCACAGGAGTTGTCGGGGGATTATCTTGCAGATCCCTTAACTCTGCCCGGCTGTAATTTAATGGATGCCACCTGACCATATGGCGATGCATAGTATAGTTGCCCATACTATACTTTTTCTCTGTGCCTCGAGATAATCTTTTTTTGCAAATTAGGCAGGTGGCATATTTGGCATTAACCTTCTTCTCCCCTCGAGGAATTGAGAAAAGTTGCCAAATGAAACTTGTTTTCCTTCCGGAAACACGGGGCAACTCCTGAATAAATTCAGGTTCATCAGTGTCCTCTTCTTCTAAGTCGTCTTCTTCCTCCTCTCTGTTTGAGATGAATTGAGATGGTGGTCCTCTCTTGTCATGAGGAGGTTGAGGTGGTGGTGGGGGTCCACCAGCTCAAGCAAAGATAGAAGCCATTGCAATCAAAATTGGAAATGGTCTTTCTCTCACCAAGATGAAAGTCAGAGTGAGGAAAGAAGAAGGGGTTTACGTGATTTTGGAAAAGCAAAAGTTCGGAACCAATGAAAAGTGTTATTTTTAGGTCACATGACCTAGTCATACATCATTTGGAAACCAAAAGTGAAATGAACCAATGAAAACTTTGATAAACAAGTCACATGACTTGTTCCGCTCACGTTACGCGGTGCGCGCCGCGTCCCGCATCGTTTCCGGTTCGCGGTCCCAAGCACTTTCGGGAGCGCTAAAGCGGCGCATCATAAGATGCATTACGCGACAATGATACGTCGCGCTTCCGCGACGCGTCACAGTTCCGCTAACGTAACGTTTACCGGTTCGCGTACTAGATCGCGGCATCAAGATGAGCTAACGGAAAGCTTCCCGGTTCGCTTACCAGAAGCGAAGAAAAAAAATATTTCAATTAAAATTATCAATAAACATCTAAAATATATTTTGGGTTTTAAAGTAGAATACATTTTACAGCTACAGATGTTAGCTTTTAAAAAACCAATGAAATTCACAAAAAAAACCATAGGTTATAGTCCATATATAGTTAGGAATTTGCATTTACAAAACCTTGAAAATTCAATGAAAAAACCATTGGTTATAGAACATATATAGTTAGGAATTTGCATTTACAAAACCTTATTTTACTAGCATAAAACCATTGAAATTCCATATATAGTTAGATGCGCTAACTATATATCGCGCACCCGCAATCCACTGCTGATGATGTCACATATTACATCATTCATGACATGGTCAGTGACATCACTGATGACATCACTGATGACATCTCAAATGACATCACTGATGACATCACTGGTGACATCTCAAATGACATCACTGATAACATCTCAAATGACATCACTGATGACATCACTGATGACATCTCAAATGACATCACTGATGACATCACTGATGATATCATTCATGTGACAATACAATGCATCTCCTCACACTTTAATATAACCTCTGTTACATCCAGTGTAAAATACAGAATATAATTTTTTAAACCATTGACACACCAATACTAGTTACTACATACACACTCACTGATTCCAATGTCTACACACAGATTCACTCATTCACCAATACAATCATTCAAACATACAATCACTCATCTTTACAACACTATCATATGCACTCATACACCTATACAGACACTCACACTCTGCCATTCATCCATGGAGTTACTCACACACCTAGTCAGTCCTGTAAAGAATCAATCACACTTCCATTTTCTAATCAATACAGTTAAACATAGAGTACCTTACATTTTCAAACATATACTAACACATACTTACTCTCTTATACAATCATTGATACAAGAACACATTGATCTCCACAGAGTCATACATCTCCCAGCCAGCCACACACACATTCAGTCTCCCATACAAATACTTCGACAATCAATCAATAACCCATATAGTTACTCATATAGCTACTGATCAACACATGCAGCAGTTTACAGAACAACAGACATAATGATGCACAAATTAAGACAGTTTAGTCACTAACCCATGCACTTAGTGAGACACATTTGATCACTCACTCATACAGTCAGTCACGCACCTACTAAATCCTTCATCCAGACACTTCTACATCTACTCATTCTTCAATATGTAAAACATATTTAAACTTTACAGAAACACACAGTCACTGGATGATGTCCTCAGTGATGTCATCAGTGATGTCATTTGAGATGTCATCAGTGATGTCATCAGTGATGTCACTGACCATGTCATGAATGATGTAATATGTGACATCATCAGCAGTGGATTGCAGGTGCGCGATATATAGTTAGCGCATCTAACTATATATGGAATTTCAATGGTTTTATGCGAGTAAAATAAGGTTTTGTAAATACAAATTCCTAACTATATATGTTCTATACCCAATGGTTTTTTCATTGAATATATATATATATATATATATATATATATATATATATATATATATATATATATATATATATATTCACTGAAAAAAACATTGGTTTCAGGTCATATATAGTTTGGAATTAGTATTTAAAAAACCATTGAAATTGCTCCTATATAGTTAGGTGTTAGAGTTCAAGAGTGCATGTGGAAACAGCTATATGGGCGGTTGACTGTGTGCATGGGTGTGTTGGTGAGTGAATGGATATCTCAGTGCTACATGTCCAAGTAGGTACATATGTAAAACACAGTGCATGTGAGAGTTGGCATATATAAATGACTATACATGAGAGCCAGTGAATGTGCGAGTGGCTGTATGGATCATTGTGTACTTGTATCAGTGATTGTATAAGAGAGTAAGTATGTGTTAGTATATGTTTGAATAGGTAAGGTGTTGTGTGTATAACTGTATAGTTGAGGAAATGGAAGTGTGATTGATTATTTGCATGACTGACTAGGTGTGTGAGTAACTCCATGGATGAGTGGCAGTGTGTGAGTGTCTGTATAGGTGTATGAGTGCATATGATAGTTTTGTAGTGATGAGTGACTGTATGTATGAGTGATTCTATGGGTGAATGAGCGAATGTGTGTGTAGACCTAGGAATCAGTGAGTGTGTATGTAGTAACTGGTATTGGTGTGTCAATGGTTTCAAGAATGGTAGTCTGTATTTAACACTGGGTGTATCAAAGGTTATATTAGAGTGTGAGGAGGAGCATCATATTATCACATGAATGATATCATCAGTGATGTGATCAGTGATGTCAAATGAGATGTCATAAGTGATGTCATTTGAGATGTCATCATTGATGTCATCAGTGATGTCACTGACCATGTAATGAATGATGTAATATGTGATGTAATAGGTCGCCAACGTCCCCGCCACCGCCAGAGCCAACCTACACGAAGGGATGACAGACGTAGCCAAGTGGATGATGAACAGCCACCTGAAACTGAACTCGGACAAGACGGAAGTCCTCATCCTGGGATCTTCACCCTCCGCCTGGGATGACTTCTGGTGGCCCCCCGCCCTGGGCAGCGCACCCAAACCAACAGACCACGCATGCAACCTGGGCTTCATCCTTGACTCCTCCCTCTCCATGGCCAGACAAATCAACGCCGTCTCCTCGTCGTGCTTCAACATCCTGCGCATGCTACGTCAGATCTTCCGGTGGATCCCCACCGAGACCAGGAAGACGGTCACCCAGGCCCTCGTCACCAGCTGTCTGGACTACGGCAACTCCCTCTACGCCGGTACCACCGCCAAACTCCAGAAGAGACTCCAGCGGATCCAGAATGTCTCAGCACGACTCATCCTGGACATCCCCCATCGCAGCCACATCTCCGGACACCTGTGAGACCTGCACTGGCTCCCGGTCAACAAGAGAATCACCTTCCGTCTCCTCACCCACGCACACAAAGCCCTACACAACCAAGGCCCAGGATACCTCAACAGCCGCCTCAACTTCTACGCTCCCACACGCAAGCTTCGATCGACCGGCCACGCCCTCGCCGCCGTCCCCCGCTTCCGAAGAGCCACCAGAGGGGAAAGGTCCTTCTCCTACCTGGCTGCCAAGACTTGGAACTCCCTCCCGACCCACCTCCGCCTGACCCAGGACCACCTCGCCTTCAGGAAGCAGCTCAAGACCCGGCTGTTCGAGCAGTAGTGGACCCCCCCCTCCCCTAGCGCCTTGAGACCCTCCGGGTGAGTAGTGCACTATATAAATGCTTTGATTGATTGATTGATTGACATCATCAGCAGTGGATTGCGGGTGCGCGAAATATAGTTAGTACAACTAACTATAGAGGAGCAATTTCAATGTTTTTTTAAATCCTAATTCCTAACTATATAAGGCCTGGAACCTATGGTTTTTTAAGTGAATTTGCAAGGTTTTTTAAATGCTAATTTCTAACTATAATACTATATAAGGCCTGAAACCTATGGTTTTTTAAGTGAACTTGCAAGGTTTTTTAAATGCTAATTCCTAACTATATAAGGCCTGAAACCTATGGTTTTTTCAGTGAATTTGCAAGGTTTTTTAAATGCTGATTCCTAACTATATCAGGCGTGAAACCTATATTTTTTTTCAATAAATTTCAAAGGTTTTGTAAATGCTAATTCTATTAGCGGATAACGTTTATATATGTTATTATCCTTCTTGGACCACCTGAGCAGCCATCTTGTTTCTCAGGAGAAGTGAGGCACAAGAGAGCACATAACAAGAGTGAAAAACGCGAAAAGGGGGCAGGGTAGAGACCCCCTGACCCCTAGCCCTTCTCAGGGTGTCCCAGAAGGACCACCAAGTGCAAAAAAAAGATTAATATATTTTTTTTAAATCGCGGGGTATGCGCACGGTACGCGTACGGTGTGCGTACCCTTCGATTTGTTCAAATTTTTTTTTTTTGCCCTTGAGGATCCTTCTGGGACCCCCTGAGAAGGGCTAGAGGGTTGGGGGGTCTCTACCCTGCCCCCTTTTCGTGTTTTCCACTCTTGTTTTGGGCTCTCTTGTGCCTCAGTTCTCCTGAGCAACAAGATGGCTGCTCAGGTGGGCCAAGAAGAATAATAACATATATAAACGTTATCCACTAATAGAATTAGCATTTACAAAACCTTTGAAATTTATTGAAAAAAATATAGGTTTCTCCTGAAAAACAAGATGGTGGCCAACACTTCCTGGTTTGGACAGTTTGGAATGTTGACAGTCGATTGCCAGCCAATCAGAAACTCGCTTGCGCACGTAAGGGTACGCGAACGTACGCGTACGCGCACGCGTACCGTACACGTACGGTGCGCGTACGGTGAGCGCATATAGATATATAATTTGCTCAAATTCAATTTTCTCAACAACTACTGGAGGGATTTTCACCAAATATAGAAAAGGCAATACTGCATACCTGTCCCTACCATTTTGCCAAGTTTGGTGTAATTCCGTTCAGCCGTTCGGGCTGTAGCCGTGTCTAAAGGTCCCATAGAAAATGCCATTTGAAAAATTTCAAATACAATTTTCTCAAGAACTACTGGAGGGGTTTTCACCAAACATAGCAAAGGCACATGTGCATACCAGGACCTACCATTTTGCCAAGTTTGGTGTAATTCCATTCAGCCGTACGGGCTGTAGCTGTGTCTAAATGTCCCTATGGAAATTAACATGGAGAAAACACGTTTTGGGACCCCCCTTTCGGCCCCCGCTTGACGAATCCCCGTGACGCTTTCAGGGAAGGAGCGTACCGGAGCTGGCCAAAATTCTGGAAAGTTACACGCAGATTCCACAATCGGCGCCAAAGTTATTCCCAATAGAATGTTGAGCGTGTATAGATATATAATTAGCTCAGATTCAATTTTCTCAACAACTACTGGAGGGATTTTCACCAAATAAAGAAAAGGCACTACTGCATACCTGTCCCTACCATTTTGCCAAGTTTGGTGTAATTCCGTTCAGCTGTTCGGGCTGTAGCCGTGTCTAAAGGTCCCATAGAAAATGCCATTTGAAAAATTTCAAATTACATTTTCTCAAAAACTACTTGAGGGATTTACACCAAACATACAAAAGGCACTGCTGCATACCAGTCTCTACCATTTTGCCAAATCTGGTGTAATTCTGTTCAGCCGTTCGAGCTGTAGCCTTGTCAGAATGTCCCTATGGAAATTAACATGAGGAAAACACGTTTTGGGACCAACCTTTTTTCTCGGCCCCCGCTTGACGAATCCCCCTGAAACCTTCAAGGAAGGAGCGGAGCACAGCCAGGCAAATTTGTTTCCATGGCTAGTAAGGTGGGGCACCACAAGGTGTTCGGGGACCTAATCATTGCATTAAGGGCCCTGCACCGGCTCTTACAAAACCCGGAGTGGACTAGGATTGGGACCAGCGTCTTCTGCAATCAAGGGTAATAGGCGTAACAACTAACTCCTGCACTGCAGCGGCTCCTACAAAACCCGGAGAGGACAAGGATTGGGACCTGCGTCTTCTGCAATCAAGGGTAATGGGCGCAACAACTAACTCCTGCAGGAGTGGACTGCCGTGTATTTAATCTGGCCCCCAGGTGCGATGTCAGCGCAGAAGTAAAACCGGCACTGAGGAAAGGCGAAGGCCTAAAACGCGTCTGCCAAGCCTTTCACTGATGTACGATTTTTGCAGTTAGCAGATGAATTTGGCAAATTAAAGTCTCCTGTCAAGCACCGAGCATGTGTTTGCCCCTTTTGTCTTGGGAGAGGAGGTCTGGCTTGGATGTATCTCTCCGGTTGCAAGCCCCAAGTTACCGACACGCCCTCTTGTTCTGGAGCTTCGCGCCAGCTTGTGAAAGTTTGGTGTGGTATTGAAAATACAGCGAGACGCCCCCCCAACAGGCACAAACATCGACTGCGATCTTCACTACTGTTGGGGAGAGAGGTCCCCGCACCAAATGGGGAAAGGTGTGGATTTAAAGAGACTTACCATCAATGCCTCCCAAAAAGACTGTCCGAAGAGTTTTGTTTCAGTGGCTAGTAAGGTGGGGCACCACAAGGTGTTCGGGGACCTAATCACTGCATTAGGGACCCTGCAGCGGCTCTTACAAAACCCGGAGTGGACAAGGATTGGAACCTGCATCTTCTGCAATCAAGGGTAATGGGCGTAACAACTAACTCCTGCAGGAGTGGACTGCCGTGTATTTATTCTGGCCCCAGGTGCGATGTCAGCGCAGAAGTGAAACCGGCACAGAGGAAAGGTGAAGGCCTGATACGCGTCCACCCAGCGTTTCACTGATGTACGATTTTTGCTGTTAGCAGATGGATTTGGCAAATTAAAGTCTCCTGTCAAGCACTGAGCATGTGTCAGACCCTTTTGTCTTGGGAGATGAGGTCTGGTTTGGATGTATCTCTCGGGTTGCAAGCCCCGAGTTACCGACACGCCCTCTCGTTCTGGAGCTTCGCGCCAGCTTGTGAAAGTTTGGTGTGGTATTGAAAATACAGCACAACGCCCCCCCAACAGGCACAAACATCGACTACGATCTTCACTACTGTTGGTGAGAGAGGTCCCCGCACCAAATGGGGAAAGGTGTGGACTTAAAGAGACTTACCATCAATGCCTCCCAAAAAGACTGTCCGAAGAGTTTAGCTTCCGTGGCTAGTGAGGTGGGGCACCACAAGGTGTTCGGGGACCTAATCACTGCATTAAGGACCCCCCCAGGCGCGATGTCAGTGCAGAAGTGAAACCGGCACTGAGGAAAGGCGAAGACCTGAAAGGCATCTGCCCAGCGTTTCACTGATGTACGATTTTTGCTGTTAGCAGATGAATTTGGCAAAATAAAGTCTCCTGTCAAGCACCGAGCATGTGTCGGCCCCTTTTGTCTTGGGAGAGGAGGGCTGGTTTGGATATATATATAGTGGAAATGCAATGAGAAATATAAATTTGATTTGAAATCTCGCTAGAAAACATGAGCAGAGCATGCCATGGATTAGCTAAATTATTGTGAATTCAACATTCAGCATAAACTTGTTATTTTTGTTATATTTAATTCTTAATTTGCAACATTGAATATCAATTTGTTCAGAGTTTTTTTAATTGCTTTAAAAATATTCACCGTTTGTTGTAAATAGCACCACATTGACCAGAATGCCTTGCCTGGAAGGGGGGAGGGTCGTAATGAAAATCATGACCTTTATAATCCAATGGTAAGAGAAGGGCGGCACTGTGATCAAGATCTCAGTGGGAGATCGAAACGAGTTGGTGTTTGGAGTGCTTTGGAGTTTTGTTGAAATAAAATGCCTTAAATCATCGTAAAGAGGTTTTGTGGTGCGATCCAACTTCTTCTCTTCGTGGAGAGAGATTATTGCATATATATATATATATATCACAAAGCAAAGTGCGCAAGCGCTTTGGCAAGGGCTCACCACGGACTCCAAACCATCCGGTTTCTTTGTGGCCCCCAGCGATGTTTGAAGATTCCCTCTTGCTTCAAAGGAACGTCCGACGCGTTTCGGGGCCAAAACCCGCCCCTTATTCATGGACCTCAGAAGGAAACAACCAGACTTAGCTCACACTTCTCAAATACTTTTTAATTTAGGAGGGGCGTCGTCCGCCCTAAGTGGGTGGAGTCACGATGCCGGCTTGTGGTTACTGTAGTCCTGTGAGCTGAGTAGTTCATTGAATCCTTGAGTAGGGTGGTTCTTCCTTACATTTTTAAATGTCTTTGTAATCCTTAAGTAGGAGGCGAGGGAAATGTTCTAACATCGCTAATCACTGCTGGAATCTGTGCTGGCAGGCGGTACCAATTTGTACCGTCTCAGTCTTCCGCTGCATGGATTCTCATTCCGTGGTGGAAGCGGAGCTCCTTGCCACGACCAAGGCAGGCCGTTATTAAATCACAAAGCAAAGTGCGCAAGCGCTTTGGCAAGGGCTCACCACGGACTCCAAACCATCCGGTTTCTTTGTGGCCCCCAGCGATGTTTGAAGATTCCCTCTTGCTTCAAAGGAACGTCCGACGCGTTTCGGGGCCAAAACCCCTCCCAAATTAAAAAGTATTTGAGAAGTGTGAGCTAAGTCTGGTTGTTTCCTTCTGAGGTCCATGAATAAGGGGCATGTTTTGGCCCCGAAACGCGTCGGACATTCCTTTGAAGCAAGAGGGAATCTTCAAACATCGCTGGGGGCCACAAAGAAACCGGATGGTTTGGAGTCCGTCGATAGGCCCTTGCCAAAGCGCTTGCGCACTTTGCTTTGTGATTTAATAACGGCCTGCCTTGGTCGTGGCAAGGAGCTCCGCTTCCACTGCGGAACGAGAATCCATGCAGCGGAAGACTGAGACGGTACAAATCGGTACCGCCCGCCAGCACAGATTCCAGCAGTGATTAGCGATGTTAGAACATTTCCCTCGCCTCCTACTTAAGGATTACAAAGACATTTAAAAATGTAAGGAAGAACCACCCTACTCAAGGGTTCAATGAACTACTCAGCTCACAGGACTACAGTAACCACAAGCCGGCATCGTGACTCCACCCACTTAGGGCGGACGACGCCCCTCCCAAATTAAAAAAGTGTTTGGGAAGTGTGAGCTAAGTCTGGTTGTTTCCTTCTAAGGTCCATGAATAAGGGGCGGGTTTAAGCCCCGAAACGCGTCGGACGTTCCTTTGAAGCAAGAGGGAATCTTCAAACATCTCTGAGGGCCACAAAGAAACCGGATGGTTTGGAGTCCGTGGTGAGCCCTTGCCAAAGCGCTTGCGCACTTTGCTTTGTGATTTAATAACGGCCTACCTTGGTCGTGGAAAGGAGCTCCGCTTCCACCGTGGAACGAGAATCCATGCAGCGGAATACTGAGACGGTACAAATCGGTACCGCCTGCCAGCACAGATTCCAGCAGTGATTAGCGATGTTAGAACATTTCCCTCACCTCCTACTTAAGGATTACAAAGACATTTAAAAATGTAAGGAAGAACCACCCTACTCAAGGGTTCAATGAACTACTCAGCTCACAGGACTACAGTAACCACAAGCCGGCATCGTGACTCCACCCACTTAGGGCGGACGACGCCCCTCCCAAATTAAAAAGTATTTGAGAAGTGTGAGCTAAGTCTGGTTGTTTCCTTCTGAGGTCCATGAAGAAGGGGCGGGTTTTGGCCCCGAAACGCATCGGACGTTCCTTTGAAGCAAGAGGGAATCTTCAAACATCGCTGGGGGCCACAAAGAAACCGGATGGTTTGGAGTCTGTGGTGATCCCTTGACAAAGCGCTTGCGCACTTTGCTTTGTGATTTAATAACGGCCTGCCTTGGTCGTGGCAAGGAGCTCCGCTTCCACCGCGGAACGAGAATCCATGCAGCGGAAGACTGAGACGGTACAAATCGGTACCGCCTGCCAGCACAGATTCCAGCAGTGATTAGCGATGTTAGAACATTTCCCTCGCCTCCTACTTAAGGATTACAAAGACATTTAAAAATGTAAGGAAGAACCACCCTACTCAAGGGTTCAATGAACTACTCAGCTCACAGGACTACAGTAACCACAAGCCGGCATCGTGACTCCACCCACTTAGGGCGGACGACGCCCCTCCCAAATTAAAAAGTATTTGAGAAGCTGAGCTAAGTCTGGTTGTTTCCTTCTGAGGTCCATGAATAAAGGGCGGGTTTTGGCACCGAAACGCGTCGGACGATCCTTTGAAGCAAGAGGGAATTTTCAAACATCGCTGGGGGCCACAAAGAAACCGGATGGTTTGGAGTCCGTGGTGAGCCCTTGCCAAAGCGCTTGCGCACTTTGCTTTGTGATTTAATAACGGCCTGCCTTGGTCGTGGCAAGGAGCTCCGCTTCCACCGCGGAACGAGAATCCATGCAGCGGAAGACTGAGACGGTACAAATCGGTACCGTCTGCCAGCACAGATTCCAGCAGTGATTAGTGATGTTAGAACATTTCCCTCGCCTCCTACTTAAGGATTAAAAGACATTTAAAAATGTAAGAAAGAACCACCCTACTCAAGGGTTCAATGAACTACTCAGCTCACAGGACTACAGTAACCACAAGCCGGCATCGTGACTCCACCCACTTAGGGCGGACGACGCCCCTCCCAAATTAAAAAGTATTTGAGAAGTGTGAGCTAAGTCTGGTTGTTTCCTTCTGAGGTCCATGAATAAGGGGCGGGTTTTGGCCCCGAAACGCGTCGGACGTTCCTTTGAAGCAAGAGGGAATCTTCAAACATCGCTGGGGGCCACAAAGAAACCGGATGGTTTGGAGTCCGTGGTGAGCCCTTGCCAAAGCGCTTGCGCACTTTGCTTTGTGATATATATATATATTTTATATCCACAAGTTTGCCACTGAGGATTCGCCACTCCAGCAGAAGTTACCGCACTCGTGGCCACAGGCGGAGAAGAAACAGCATGCCCCCAAGCCTTTGTTACATGCCATACGCGTTTTGAGCTCTGTGGTAAGCTCTTGTTCACTGGCTGATTAATGAAGAGAAGGAGAATTCCTTTCTGAGTATTATCACTTTATATTTAACAAAACATTTTTTTAGGCTTCAATACAACAGCAAATACCCCAAGTAGTATAGTTCAACCAACACTAACAACTGTATGTATCAAAATATAGTTTTTATTTTGATATTATCAAAGCAACGAAAGTACCATCATAAAATTTGCTAAACACATTAAAATCCTAATGACATTATCATAGTTACATAGAATCATAAAAATCCTTTCATGTACAATACATTTTGGACAATACATTCAATTCTTAAAAAAACATAATTTTCAAATATACAAAAAAAACAATTAATAGTGCATATTCATTAAAAAGTTTGTCGACGCGTTTCGGTGATGTATTCTTTAGAACACCTTCTTCAGGACTTTCTAAAGGATCTTCTTAATATTTTCAAGTGATCCTTTTATACATTGCCACATCGGAGTACTGGAATATTATAATTGGTGATGATATAATCCCTCGCGTTGCGTCAGGGAATTTGTCTTTGCATCAATAGGTCAGCTAGTATAAACAGCTTATCCCGTTCACATTAAGGATCCTTGTATCTCTGTAAATTGATACTCGGGTGAATCTAGACTCTGCACTCCGTGGATCCGTTTGCCTGGCGTATGCACCTCTTTTTGTATTTAGGGTGCTGTCACCAACAATCTCCTCTCTGGCGTCCAGTCGTCTTGGCCCTTCCGTGTGGTGTACACCACACGGAAGGGCCAAGACGACTGGACGCCAGAGAGGAGATTGTTGGTGACAGCACCCTAAATACAAAAAGAGGTGCATACGCCAGGCAAACGGATCCACGGAGTGCAGAGTCTAGATTCACCCGAGTATCAATTTACAGAGATACAAGGATCCTTAATGTGAACGGGATAAGCTGTTTATACTAGCTGACCTATTGATGCAAAGACAAATTCCCTGACGCAACGCGAGGGATTATATCATCACCAATTATAATATTCCAGTACTCCGATGTGGCAATGTATAAAAGGATCACTTGAAAATATTAAGAAGATCCTTTAGAAAGTCCTGAAGAAGGTGTTCTAAAGAATACATCACCGAAACGCGTCGACAAACTTTTTAATGAATATGCACTATTAATTGTTTTTTTTTGTATATTTGAAAATTATGGTTTTTTAAGAATTGAATGTATTGTCCAAAATGTATTGTACATGAAAGGATTTTTATGATTCTATGTAACTATGATAATGTCATTAGGATTTTAATGTGTTTAGCAAATTTTATGATGGTACTTTCGTTGCTTTGATAATATCAAAATAAAAACTATATTTTGATACATACAGTTGTTAGTGTTGGTTGAACTATACTACTTGGGGTATTTGCTGTTGTATTGAAGCCTAAAAAAATGTTTTGTTAAATATAAAGTGATAATACTCAGAAAGGAATTCTCCTTTTTTTGATTTATTTCCCGGTCCTTTCTGGGTTGTATAGGGAAAGCTCTCCCCTTTTTTCAGTTGATTAATGAAGAGAACAGGTGAGTAGGGAACCATTACTTTATTCAGTTTAGTGTCCCGCCCCAGTGGGCGTTTCTACCGGGCATTCTGGATATGATAGTCCGTTGATATGCCTGATGACAAGAATGAGGTTCTCCGAAGCAAGTGCACTGTCTCGACAAAATCAATGTTTTTCAACCCGGTAGGGTAAAGGCACCAGCAGCATCACGATAAGCTTCCCCAAATTTTCACTGTGGTTCAGGACCACTGCTTTCCTGAAGACGCCCATCATATACGAGCACTCCAGACCCGCTGAACCGCGGTGGGGCAAATCCGCGACCAGGCATGGCCGCTTAATTTTATATCCACAAGTTTGCCACTGAGGATTCGCCACTCCAGCCGAAGTTACCGCACTCGTGGCCACAGCCGGAGAAGAAACAGCATGCCCCCAAGCCTTTGTTACATGCCATACGCGTTTCGAGCTCTGTAGTAAGCTCTTGTTCACTGGCTGATTAATGAAGAGAACAGGTGAGTAGGGAACCATTACTTTATTCAGTTTAGTGTCCCGCCCCAGTGGGCGTTTCTACCGGGCATTCTGGATATGATAGTCCGTTAATATGCCTGATGACAAGAATGAGCTTCTCCGATGCAAGTGCACTGTCTCAACGAAATCAATGTTTTTCAACCCGGTTGGGTAAAGGCGCCAGCAGCATCACCATACGCTTCCCCGAATTTTCACTGTGGTTTAGGCCCACTGCTTTCCTGAAGACGCCCATCATATACGAGCACTCCGGACCCGCTGAATCGCGGTGGGGCAAATCCGCGACCAGGCATGGCCGCTTAATTTTATATCCACAAGTTTGCCACTGAGGATTCGCCACTCCAGCAGAAGTTACCGCACTCGTGGCCACAGGCGGAGAAGAAACAGCATGCCCCCAAGCCTTTGTTACATGCCATACGCGTTTCGAGCTCTGTAGTAAGCTCTTGTTCACTGGCTGATTAATGAAGAGAACAGGTGAGTAGGGAACCATTACTTTATTCAGTTTAGTGTCCCGCCCTAGTGGGCGTTTCTACCGGGCATTCTGGATATGATAGTCCGTTGATATGCCTGATGACTAGAATGAGGTTGTCCGATGCAAGTGCACTGTCTCGACGAAATCAATGTTTTTCAACCCGGTTGGGTAAAGGCGCCAGCAGCATCACCATAAGCTTCCCCGAATTTTCACTGTGGTTCAGGCCAACTGCTTTCCTGAAGACACCCATCAAATACGAGCAGTCCGGACCCGCTGAACCGTGGTGGGGCAAATCCGCGACCAGGCATGGCCGCTTAATTTTATATCCACAAGTTTGCCACTGAGGATTCGCCACTCCAGCAGAAGTTACCGCACTCGTGGCCACAGGCGTAGAAGAAACAGCATGCCCCCAAGCCTTTGTTACATGCCATACGCGTTTCGAGCTCTGTAGTAAGCTCTTGTTCACTGGCTGATTAATGAAGAGAACAGGTAAGTAGGGAACCATTACTTTATTCAGTTTAGTGTCCGGCCCCAGTGGGCATTTCTACCGGGCATTCTGGATATGATAGTCCGTTGATATGCCTGATGACAAGAATGAGGTTCTCCGATGCACGTGCACTGTCTCGACGAAATCAATGTTTTTCAACCCGGAAATAAAGGAACTGTTTTTCCTAAACTCCCTCTGGCTTCTGAGTTCTTCTTTCCAGAGGTAACTTGTACGTCATATATATATATATATATATATATATATATATATATATATATATATATATATATATATATATATATATATATATATATATATATATATATATAATATCCACAAGTTTGCCACTGAGGATTTGCCACTCCAGCAGAAGTTACCGCACTCGTGGCCACAGGCGGAGAAGAAACAGCATGCCCTCAAGCCTTTGTTACATGCCATACGCGTTTTGAGCTCTGTAGTAAGCTCTTGTTCACTGGCTGATTAATGAAGAGAACAGGTGAGTAGGCAGTCGCCAGTAGGTAGTTATAGTTAGGATTTTTTCAATGTTAAATCTCAAAATTTTATTTGGAATAACTTTGGCGCCGGTTGACGAATCTGCCTGAAAATTTCCTCAAAATGGCCTCGTCGAGCTCCGGTCCTTCCCTAAAAGTTTGGGGGGGATGCGTCAAGCGGGGGCCGAGATAAAAGGGGGGTCCCAAAACGCGTTTTCCTTATGTTAATTTCTATAGGGCGGTCGACCTCACTTTTAGCCCGAACGGCTGAATGGATTTACACCAAATTTGGCAAAATTGTAGGGACTGGTAGCCCGATGTGCCTTTGCTATGTCTCAAGATATGTGCTCCAGTGGATTTTAAGTAATTTAGGTTAAAAAAAATATATATGTCTATGACAGCGCCCCGGTACGCGCACCGGGGAGCGCACCGGGCACGCCCAGAAAGCTGATTGGTTCTTGGTTGTCTGTAAACATTCGAAACAGTCCGGAGGGCCCGCCATCTTGTGTCTCGGTAGGATGGATACACAAGAGGTGGCCAAAACAAAGGGGGAATTGACCATAAGAGGGCAGAGTAGTCCCTCCCTGACCCCCTAGGTTTGATGTGGGGGCTTTAAAAGGGCCCTGCGGGGCAAAAAAAAAATAATTTTTTTAGATTTTTGCGTGGGGAGCGCCCGGTACGCGCACCGGGGAGCGCCCCGGAAGCGCACAACAGAGAAAAAAGAATGCCAGTTTAAAAATGTTTGGCAATATTTTATAAATGGGAGGTAGTTCTGAAAATACCTTTTTTTTTTATTCTTTTTGTTTTTTTATATTTTTTTTATTATTTTTCTGAACATTTTTTAATTTTTTTTGTGTTTTTGAACAATTTTATATTTTTGGGGGTTTTTTGGAGGGAACAAACAAAAAACAGGGAATTGGAAATGGCTCAACAGGAGCAAAAAAAAAGAAAAGAATTACTGTTTTCTTTCCTTGCTGCATTTGTGGTTGTCTATAGCAGTATTTATTAAGGTGACACTAAGTTCACCATAGCATAAAGTTTTACCACACAAAATGCAAAGAAATTTGACCTTGCCAAATTTTGGTTGAATATTTGGCACCATTTGCCGTTCTTCTGGTCCAGAATGTGAGGGTACTGAAGAGGAAGTGCTGGCCACAGGGGGTGGGTTGTGCCGAAGTTCCCGGACTTCAGCCTGGGCCAAATTATTGGGATGCCACCTCTCCATGTGGCGGATCATGGTATAGTTACCAAAAGAATATTTCTTGGAGGGATTGCCCCTGGAGAGAACTTTGTCACAGATGAGACAGGGGACTTTGGGGGCGTTCACCTTTTTTTGGTCATCTGGAAAAGAAAAAAATTGCCAAATGAAGTGCACTTTTACGTGCCTTTGTCTTGGTTCTTCTGGGAGGTAGACCCTTTGATGTTGATCCTCCTCCTCTTCTTCCTCCTCTTCTTCTTGTCCTCCAAGAAACTGTGGTGGTGGACCTTCTTTTCTGGGTGGTGGGGGTGGACCAGCTGCAGCAACAAGTGAAGCCATTGTCTCCTCCAAAATAGCTCTTGCTCTCTCAATGAAGAAAGTAAGAATGAGGAAAAAAGGAGGGGGCTTTCATTATTTGGAGAAAAAAAATTAAGAGAACCTATGAAAAGTGTTATTTTCAAGTCACATGACCCGATGCGCTTACGTTACGCGCTCCGGCGCGCTTACGTTACGAACTCCGGGCCACGCCGCGGAGGGCTTCCGGGTGCGTTTACGCAGCGCATCATAAGACGCATCACGTGGCTACGCGATACGTCACGCTTACGCAACGCGTCACGATGTTGTTTTCGATCTTGACATTGGCGCTAACGGGACTCTTCCCGGTTCGCGCACCAGGGCGCTTCAAAATAGTAAGCTTTCTGGGGCGCTCACCGGGGCGCGCACCGGAAGCGCTCCAAGACAAAAAAAAAACATGTTTTTTAAAAAAAAATGAAAAATTGTAAGGACTGATAGCTATGTCTCAAGATATATGCTCCAGTTGTTTTTAAGAAAATTTACTTTTAAAAAATATATATTGGCCTAATATTTGGGCTTTATATATGTTAGAGCCCAAATGTAGCCCAAATGTAGCCCAATGTAGCCCAATGTAGCCCAAAGATGGCCACCGGAGACAAAAAAATACAAATGTAGCCCAAATATCAGCCAGATGTAGCGCAACTATAGCCCAATGATAGTATGTACCAGAGTGTTCTAAAGAACAACTAGAGCGGTAACAGTCTTACTTATAAAGTGAGACTTTTAGTTAGGAATTAGCATTAAAAAAAACTTTGAAATTCACTGAAAAAACCATAGGTTTCACACCAGTTATAGTTAGGAATTAGCATTTAAAAAACCTATTAAATTCGCTGAAAAAACCATAGGTTTCACACCAGTTATAGTTACCTGGAAATTTTACTGGCATAAAACCATTGAAATTCCCACGTTATAGTTAGTTGGACTCACTATACCTTGCGCGTGAAATGCACTGCTGATGACATCACATATTACATCACTCATGATATGGTCAGTGACATCACTCATGACATCACTGATGATACCATCCTTGTGACAGAGAGACTGACCTCCTTTCACTGTAAAGTAACCCTTGAAACAAATATTAAAAAATAGAAACTAACATTTTCAAAAAAGTGGAGATACCTATACCAGTTACAACAACCAATTCAGTAATTCCACCATTTACATACACATCCACTCATTCGCCAACAGTTCTATATAGTCAGTCATATATATACTCACTCATCATATGTAGGGAGACACCTATACATCCGTTAACACACCGACAGTCTTCCATAAGTTGCTCACACACATATTCACACATGCAAATAAAATATTGAACATCCATTTTTTTGCATATACAGCTATACACACACTACCACCTTACTTCTAAGGAAACTTACACATACTTACTCTCTTAAACAATCACTTATAGAAACACATACTTATTTAAACAAGAGCTCTTTCAATGTCTGATTCTCACATATACTCACTTATATACACCAATACTCACATATACTAGATTAAAACATATGTAGTTACTGATAAAGACACTAGTAAGACAGTCATTCACTTACTAACACATACATATACAAACTCACTCACCCATACAGTCCGGCACATATGCTGTCTTCAAAACACATACACACAGTGAGTCAGTCATTGATGCATCTGTGTGCTAAGTAACACCCCCACCAAATCATACAAACATTTATACTGATACTAAAAAAACATCTAATAAGCCATAGAAACACACATGTAGCTACTCACCAAACCATGCACCCACTTATACACAAAGTGAAACACTGATACAAACATTTAAATATTGAAACAATACTCGCTAATATATGTATTCACTATGATACACTTAATAAGCCAGTTAACCAATCATTTTTTTTTAAACATCCATTAAGACACTTATTTAAACATTTATTCTTCCATTGACCTTTACATATACATATAAAAAACATGTTTATTTTTCAGAAAGGCACACATTCACTGGATGGTGTCATCACTGATGTCATGAGTGATGTCACTGACCATGTCATGAGTGATGTAATTTGTGATGTCATCAGCCGTGCATTTCACGCGCAAGTTATAGTGAGTCCAACTAACTATAACGTGGGAATTTCAATGGATTTATGCCAGAAAAATTTCCAGGTAACTATAACTGGAGTGAAACCTATGGTTTTTTGGGTGAATTTAATAGGTTTTTTAAATGCTAATTCCTAACTATAAATGGTGTAAAACCTATGGTTTTTTCAGTGAATATATATATATATATGTATATATATATATATATATATATATATATATATATATATATATATATATATATATATATATATATATATATATATATATATATATATATATATATATATATATATATATATATATATATATTCACTCCGATCTCCTGCACAGGCAATACGACGTGAAGGAATCATGAGCCACTCCAGCCGGGTAGGTTCAAAGTATTTTTAATGGGCACAAAAAAAGACGCGTTTCGAGCGCACAGGCTCTTGGTCACATATATATATATATATTTGTTGTGTATGGAGTAGCTACTATTGCACATCAAAGATATAAACAAGCATGAGATTGTGCTGCTCAGATGAAGAAAACAAAAAAATAGGTACTAAGGAAAAGTCGCAACAGAAAGAGGGTGAAAGACTAGGAGAAAAAAGTTAAACAAAGACAAAAGAAAGAGGTAGGGCAATTAAGATCAGGATTGGTTTGAGAAAAAACACAATTAGAGAGTAAAGGAAGAGATATGGACTCATTCTGAGTTCTGGAATAAATCGGGGAAAGAGATCTTTAGGTCTGCTGCATTTTACCCCCAGGTGTAGAGAGTTGTGAGTAAAAGTGAGGTATGATGTGGGGTAAAATAAATCTGTTTTACTCATTGTGTCTATGCAGTCAGCACTTGTTGACGAAAATGGGTGTTTTTCCAACAAAAATTGCACCACTGTTGTATGTCTCTATGCAGTGCTTGAAATAGAAAGATAGAAGTGCAGATACCGGACATTGCTGGCCCATTTAAAGTACTAGCAATATGTTAAATCAGAATAATCTGTAAAATCTGCTTCAAATGGTTCTCTGAATATTTTACCCTTTCTACCTCAGTCTAAATGAGCCACGAGAAAGAGAAAAGCAGACCAGAGAGGGTACTAGGAAGGGGCAAGCAAAGGAGACAGGGTGAGGAATGGAGACCAAGAAAAAAGGAGTAAAGAAGAAAATAAAATGAATGTCAAACCCCTTTGGGGGGTGGCCAAGAGCAGGTAAGGGCTACTCTGCCACAACTGGTGGGATTGAGATTGTTTTCCATGAGTGTCCTTGTATCTGTCATTCTATAGCACCACCAATGGTCCCAAGTACACCCCTTCTGTGCATAACTCTCAGGGTAGCAAGGTGAGCAGTTAAAGGCTTCTCCAGGAGGTAGTGTGGAGAGCAACAGACACAATAATTGTAATGTCTTGTAAAATGTTATGGCGGAACCCTTTTGGCACCTAACGGACTCCATCGAACTGTGACGTAGCTGTCAGAGAGCAATGCCATGAAAGTTTGTTTTAGAATGTTGAGTTTGCAGTTACAAGCAGCAGAATAAAGATGTGTACTGTTATGTTTCCTATGTGGCATGGTCACTGGCAGGCACTGCCTGCTGGGAAAATGCTACAAATGGTGTAGAGATAGGGGATAAATAACGTGAAGAACGACCATGCTCTCCCCAAGTGTTTTCCGTGGTGCAAACAAGCTGCTCGTAAGAGCTACGTGGGTCACTATCAAAGAACGGAACCAACGCTTCAGTTACAGTGCAACACCAACCACTGTAAAGCAACTGAGGACAACAGAAGCATTGTAAAGAATTTACACGTGGATGGTCAAGAACCCTAATGGTCAAGGCATGGATAAAGGTAATGTTCTGCCACGCAAGAAAAAGTGATACAATACACGGAGAGATACTGCAAATGGTGATTACCTACTGAACCAAGAAGAAGCACGAGGGTTGTGTTTGATGAGCTGTTCAATACCTCAAGCGGCCCATCACCAAAGCTGCCAGGTGACGGCTCAGAACAACTCCTGAGGTCTCCAACAAGTGAAGGGCTTTGATGGAGATCGAGGAGAAAGTCATATTTTCCTGATTGCCCATGACGACTGAGGTTGGTTCATTGCAATGCCTCAGAAACAGAACAAATGATGCCGGTTTAAATGGATAGCTAATAGGAGCAGAAAAAATTCCACCCTGAAGGTCAGCCACCTTCATAATTAGTTATCATGCTGCCACCTTTTTGAAATCATCACCACCTTTCAATACCACCAAAAGCAAAATATTGCCGATAAATGGTCTGCTTGGAGAGAGACATTTGATGATTTCATTGATGCACTTGAAGAGACAGATAACAAAAAGATTATCAAGTATCTCAAAAAAATGCTTATGAGGGTTTGAAAGAAGTCATAAAGAAAATGCAGTGAACTGATGAAGACATTACATATTGTCAGATTCAAAAAATGCTGAATCTACAGTTCAATTCAGTACCAAATGTTGATTAAGAAAGAG
Organism: Lissotriton vulgaris; assembly: GCF_964263255.1. Lineage (NCBI taxonomy): Eukaryota > Metazoa > Chordata > Amphibia > Caudata > Salamandridae > Lissotriton > Lissotriton vulgaris. The sequence continues at coordinate 803,866,292 of NC_141697.1, forward strand.
ACATTTTAAGTCAAGAACATCAAAAAGCTGTTGAAACCGATGATAAATTTGTGGGGAGACTTGATACACTCATCAAACACTGTAAGCTCAATGAATTTAATAATAAGGAAGCTATGCAACTTAGAGCCATTGATAGATGCTTGTCAGTTTCATTCATATGACGAATGCTGAGGGAAACTCTTTGGGCCCGATTACGATGTAGGCAATCGGAGCGCTGCCTGCCTTTCGGTGGCGGTCTTACTGCCGAGAGCCCATCGATCCAATTGCTGAATTAGGATAGTGGCAGCAGGATCATTAGCAGCCAGAGGCCACATGGTTGTCACCACCAGGATCCGGCATTCTGATGTTGCGGCGGTTGGAACAGCGGCAGGCAATGGCGGTGGTGCTAAGGCAGGCACCGCAGTCAGAATTATGATTGTCCTTTCCAACAACATTTTCATGGCAGGGGCCCGCCATGAAAAGGTTGCCGTAAAAAGTAAAAAGGGATCCCAAACAGGGTCTGTGGGCATCAGAGCCCAGAGAAAAATACACCTAGGGGAACGTGTAGTGCCCCCTCCCCGTAGCACTCTTGTGCCTGCACTGTCTGCCATGCATGACATGGTGAATGGCACACAGTGCAGGGACATGCTGAAGGTGCTGCACTGTGGTGGCATTTGCTGCAGCCCTTTTCAATGGCCGTGGCCTGCCCCGCCATGGTAATGCCAACTTCAGAACGCCAGCCCAGCGGTTACCATTGTCACATGGCAGTCGGACCGCTCCATTATCTTTGGCGGTCTCCTGACCGCCGCAGTGGCGATCCAGCAGTCCGACTGCCTACATCGTAATTGGGCCCTCAGTCTCGAGTGAGTGTTGTTGGTTGTCAGAGCTGAGGAGCATGCTGAAGGAAAAGCCGCTGACATTGAGGCCAGAGGCGCCCAATGTGAAAAAGTACTGATTATAAAAAGTAAGCCAAAGCAAAAGACTGAAGGACACAAAGTAGTGTCTAAAAGTAAATAGAAGTTATGTTTTAGATGTGGATTTTCTTTTCTACAGAAATGTAAATGTCCCACCATTAAACAGATATGTAAAGGCTGTGGAAAAGAGAACCATTTTCTGACGGTTTTTAAAGTGAAGGAAAAAGCAAGTGCATCACTGAGTGAAGACCAAATGGTTGCCAGAACATTCCAGAGGCAACGTTCGACGCTCCCCCACAAGGTCAATTGAGGCAATTGGACACACAACAAAGTCGATTGTTATCTAAATCATTGTTTAACAGTTTGTATGCCTCAATATCCAGTGAAAGTGAAGAAAACGGTTGCGCCATATCAATATTTCCCTCAGAGAAACATGCACATGCCGAACTGGCTACATTTGAGGAAAAATGTCAGTCAAAGAAAATTCAACATACCAAAACATACAGTCATACAAACATTGTCCGAAAATGACATTGAAAATAAATTACTGCACAATACATTTCATCATCGACAGTGGCACATTGATAAACATAATGCCTGATGAGAAATACAATTAATTTTCTCAATTGGACTGTATTGATTCCCATAAAAAGTCAGAGCTCATTTGTAGTGACATTGAAACACAAGAAAACAAAGGTGCAAGCACCCATCCATGCATTTCAAGGTGCAGCAGCAAGTGCCTGTCTGCTCAGTTTCACAACCGCTGTTGACATGGGACTGATTTCTGTGAATTACACCATTATTAGGCATTCAACTGGTCCACCGACATGGGTTTCTCCCATAGTGGTAGTGTCCAAAAGGGACACTGAAGGAGCTGTATGCATATGCATTGATATGTTTTACAACAACAATGGTCCCATGCAAAAAGGATGAAAGGAAACAATAAATATAGACACAGTGGAAACTATATTGCGTTGTATGACTTGTCCAGCCAGACAGAGGTCAAGAATTTTTACTATACAATTGTCAAGTCACATAAAATACCTTCAACAATTCTTTAGAGTAGGGCACAAGCCTGTACCCTAACGCTTACAGATTGGCATGGTGAAGAGGTAGTTAAGGGACAGAGAAGGATATTTAGTCAGAAGTTAAGGATTTCTGTAAATAAAGCAGTAACAAATTCAATTCACACCATTACGAGCATATCACATTCGGTATACATTTCATAGTATATGGTGTTTCAAAAGGTCGACGGCGTTTCGATCCTATTTACACAATCAAAGGGATCATCATCAGGACAAAATATTTGCCTAAACAATACAAGCCACAATAGCCTAAGAGACTGTGCTGAGCGAATCGGTCAGGCAGAATGTAGGGGAAGGGGGGGGGGGACATCACGGCATCAGCTACTGCCAGGGAAGACGTCTGAAGCCTGATTACACGGCTCCCCAAAACGCGACCAAGCTATCCGCTGGCGCGCAACCCTTCCTCTCCCCTATTACGGGATGATGCCCTGATTGTTCGCCCACCCTGCGCAACAACTCACTCACAACCGAGCCCTGGCCGGTGTGCGGCATCGTTTCTATATTAAACTGTTGCCGTGATGTTCCCCCCCCTTCCCCTACATTCTGCCTGACCAATTCACTCAGCGCAGTCTCTTAGGCTATGGTGGCTTGTATTGTTTAGGCAAACATTTTGTCCTGATGATGATCCCTTTGATTGTGTAAATGGGATCGAAACGCCCTCGACCTTTTGAAACACCATATACTATGAAATGTATACCGAATGTGATATGCTCGTAATGGTGTGAATTGAATTTCTGTTACTGCTTTATTTACAGAAATCCTTAACTTCTGCCTAAATATCCTTCTCTGTCCCTTAATTACCTCTTCACCATGCCAATCTGTAAGCGTTAGGGTACAGGCTTGTGCCCTACTCTAAAGAATTGTTGAAGGTATTTTATGTGACTTGACAATTGTATAGTAAAAATTCTTGACCTCTGTCCGGCTGGACAAGTCATACAACTCAATATAGTTTCCACTGTGTCTATATTTATTGTTTCCTTTCATCCTTTTTGCATGGGACCATTGTTGTTGTAAAAAATATGTTCCCCGAGGTCCTATGCTGACTCGTATGGGTGCCCTTGTTGTTTTGGATACATATGCATTGATATGTGCCACGCCAGCAAGGCAATTGAATGAGAATATCATCCAGGTTCACACATTGCTGACATGGTTACAAAACTAAATGGTGCAAAGGTTTTCTCTTGCTTTGATTTAAATAAAGGCTATTATCAACTGTAACTCAAAAAGGGTTGCAAGTGTAATACAAACCTTTTCTATACATGTTGGCGTGTTTCAATATAAAATACTTCGTTTTAGTATGTCATCCACTGCAGAACTTTTCCAAGACGTCATTCGATGTGTCATACAGTTGGTTGTGAAAGCATTCAACTATAGCGATGACATATTGATTTTTGGAGCTAGGCAAAAGGAGCAGGATAAAGCTGTCACTCAAGTATGTTGCTTACTGGCTGATGCAGGCCTGGCTTTGAATGCAGACAAGTGTGAGTTTCACAAGACAAAGTTAAAAATCTTTGGCTATATCTTTTCTGGTGGGTTATGACAAAGGATCCTGCTAAAGTACAAGCACCGTCAAATGCTGATCCCTACAATATGTTTCTATGATGCATCGATTTCTTGGCATGACCAGTTACTATTCAAGATACATACGAGACTTTGCTACAATGAGAGCTCCCCTAATGAGAGTTAGCAAAGAAAAATGTTTCATTCACTGTGAGGGAAGTTTCAAGAAAATCAAGCAAGCCATTGAAGCTGCTACTAAAATGGCCTATTTCAATCCAAAGCTTTATCCAGAGGTTGATGTTGACGCTAGTCCCGCCTGGTTAGGCGCTGTCCTGGCAAAGCTCAGTGGACACCCTCATGCTGGAAGGCACATTGTGGCATATGCCAGTAGAAGTTTGTTTCAAACAGAACGTGCTAGGTCTCAACCTGAGAAAGAGAGTTTGGCCGTGGTATGGGCTTGTGAACAATTTCCATGCATTCCTGTATGGAAAGCCTTTAATGCTGGTAACTGGTCATCAAGCTTTATTAACTATCTTTGGCTATCAAAAAGCCAAGATGCCTCCATGTATTGAACAGTGGGGACTCTGATTACAATAGTATGATTACACCACTGTACATCATCCAGGAAAATATAAAACCCTGCTGACTTTTTTTTTCAGAGTGCCTATACTAGGTCAAGGTACTCATCCAAGACAGATGAAAACTGCATTAATTTCATTGTAAAGTCAAATACGCCACCAGCCATATCATTATCCCAGATCATCACTGCCACAAGCCATGATCGTGACATGCTGAAGTTGAAAGATTTAGTTACACATCAGCCGTGGAACCGACACACACCTCTCACCAAATACGAAAAATACAAAAATGTTAAACATGAACTGTCTATGTCTCAGAAAGGAGTTATATTGCGAAACAAGAATCCTAACTCTGGAGAGTTTAAAACAGAAAATAACTGAAGTGGCACACGAGGGGGCATCTTGGTATTGTTGCCACAAAGAGAGTTCTCCGACATTGACTTTGGTTTCCATATTTAGATGAGAGAGTTAAAAAGGAACTCAAGACCTGTCATCTATGTAATGCCTCTCTGCAAACATTACTCAACATGCTCTTACCATGTCAGAACTTCCTACGCATGCATGGGAGAGAATAGCCATTGATTTATTTGGTCCACTATACAATGGACATCATCTGATTGTGGATAAGTACTCTACATTTCTATTAATAGCGGGTCTCTCATGCACAACTCAAGAGCGAGTCATTGAGATACTTGACAGCATTTTTGCAACATGGGGCATTCCAGCCATTTTGAACTCTGATAACGGCCTGCAGTTCAACAGTCGAGAATTCAGGGATTTTCTGGAGCATCTGCAAGTAAAGCATCAAAAGAGAACACCTTTGTAGCAGCAGACCAAAGCACTTGTTGAGCATTTTATGAGTGCTCTAAAGAAAGCAGTACAGTGTGCAACTCTTGAGAGGCTCAATTTGCAAACTGTGCTGAATTCCACCCTACAAGCCTATTGTTCAACACATGACTCGACTACAGGTGAAAGTCCAGTGACTTTGATGTCCAGGAGAGCATGACAACCAAGTTACCTCAATGGACCAACAAACGACAAGGAGGTGAGAATACCACTCAAATGAAGGCCTTGGTTAATAAAGAAAAGATGAAAGCCTATGCTGACAAGAGGTGACATGCAGAGATAATTGAATTTAAGACAAGAGATCTAGTGATCGCCCTCTAACTGCAAAGGAGAAAATCTGATGCTTGATATGATGTTGCACCTTTCCACGTTGTGTCGACCAAGGGACATATAGTAACTGTCCAGCATCCTGGGAAGTCTATTACCAGAGACTCTACTCACTTTCTGCATTTGATACATCGGTCTTCTGATCAAGATGGTGAAAGAAAGACTGAAACTGAAACCCAGTGACTGCTGTTACTTCTTCACCGTCTTCGAAGATCTAGGCGAGTGAAATGACAGCTCCTAGCTTCTAGTAACTAGACCAGGTTGAGTAATTAAAGTGCCAAGTAGGTTGATTGAAGAACTGTTCAATAGGGGCTCAGTTACAGGGCTGTGTTCACACCTATATTTCCTAGCCAAGCATTACAACAATTAGGGTGCCATTGCCTCATTCTAGGAGTCTCTCTCAATGTATTCATTCACTTATATAAAAGCACAGCGTGGGAAAAAATTAAGCGCAAGTGCAGTTCACTGGTGATTACCCCATAGCATAATGTGTAGATCAGTATAAACTGTTTTTGTCAAAAGTGAACAGACGGGCAATATTTAGTGTTCTCACATCAGTGTTACCTCAGTTTTTCAGGTTTAGCCCCACTTTACCTGAGCACAGAGACATGGTGTGTTTGGCACTGGCAGATGCACCAATCAAACCTCCCCTTTCTGAGATCTGTAATTGGGGTGGTGGCATCTCTCTGGACATAGACCATTAAGAGTTGAGCAGGCACATGCTTCAGTAGATTTAACTTTTAGATCAGGATTAACCCCTTCGATGCTGATGATGAGCTCAGCTCGTCATCAGCCACGGGTGGCGTGTGCTGATGACGAGCTGAGCTCGTCATGAACAATGTAGTACACAAAGGGCCAGCACCGCGCAAAAATCACCGCAGCAGCGATGCGGTTAAATGGGTGATCATCTTCAGCAGTTGAGGCCTCCATGCCACTTTCAGATAGGTGCTCGTCTTTGTCAGTTGCAGACACTGGGCCAAAAACAGAGCTCCCCCTTATGTGAATGTCAGCTCCCTTATCAGGTGTGCCACTCTCAGGCAGCAGAACAACCAGTCCTTCAGATATGCTGAAGGGGTACCACATGGCAAAAATGTGCTTTTGGGCTTGATTTTTCTATGCTGTCTCTCCTCCTGCAGCCTGGCTTCTAGATGCTATGCAGAACCTGAACTTCTCCAGCAACGTGTGCAAACATCACTGCTGGTAAACTGGCTGTCATGTAGACAACAGCCCTGGTCACACTTCAGCTCTTAAAGTACTCTGCTGAAGACTTTATTTTCTTTGTCAAGAAGAACTTGGAACTGGCACAAAGTGCTTGTTTGGGTCTCGGTTTTATACTCATTCTTCAGACAGAGGATATGGATCCACACCTTAAGGTCCTGGAACGGGTTTATGGTGGTTTCTTACCAAATGTCATGTTCTCGCTGCAGGGTAAACACAGCCTTTTGCAAGGTAATGGCTTTCACTGCAGGTAGTGAAGGGGTTGACTCCAAGCACCAGGATCGAAAACAAAGTCACAATAAAAAGTGAGATCTCTGCAGCTCATAGTCATCAGTCTTCCTGAAGCAACAATCAAAAAAAAAGAAAAGTCTCAGAAACATCCTCAACTTTAACAACAGAAAACTAATGAGCACCCCCTCACCACTACCATCCACCAAACAGCAGTGCTCAGGAAGAACTAATCAGCAGGACCGTCAGCTGGTCAAAATGACTTGATTTGATTGCTAGGGGTAGGCCTGTCTTCATTCTCCCTCACTTCAGTGCTTGGATCTCCACCATCCACCCACGTGAATGCAGTCAATATACTTCCACTGTCTGGGGAAGCTGCACATCTACCCTCTATCTTGTATCATGCTAAACCTGTGACCATCCACAATGGATCCCACTGGTCCCAACACTCAGATACCCACAATTTACAGGATATGGGTTCCATGTATATGCTACAGATTCACCCTACATATACACACTCACCATGCACAAAGAATGTTCGGACAAGGTTTTAGGGGGTCACATTGATTCAGGACTTTACACGAGTGCAGGCATCTCTGACATAGGAAAAAGGTCTGGTAAGTGCGTAATAATAATTCACAAAACTCTACGCTGCCAATACCACCTTATGTGATCAACCAAGGCAAGGATAACATGCAAGGCGCATTCTCGTCCCAACAATGAACATTTCATAGTGGAAGACAAGACAGGCAAAGGAGAGAGTAGATGGAAAATAGAGGGATGTGAGGGGCGAGACCGCATAAAAATGGATAGAGAAGTGAGACGGGTAAACGTGGAACACATAATGGATAGGGGCAGGTGGCAAATGAATGAAGAGACACCGAGGACGGAATGGAAGAAAGAGAGTTAGGGGATGAAAAAGAGAATCACAGAAAGCCAGGGATCGAGGAAGACAGGTGCAGGAAGATTGAAGGGTAGAGACGTGTGTCTAGTCTGCCTTCCTACCAGAGAGAGAGAGGAAGAGAGTAAATGAGTTAGAAACGAGGGAGGAGGTGTAAAAAGAAGCGTAGAAGAGTTTTCTAAAGACATTAACTGAGAGAGCACAAGGAAGAGAAAATGAAGATGGCAACAGAAAAAATGGGCAAAATGTTGAATATCAAAGGCAGTGGTAGAGCGAGAAATCTGAGAAGGGAGGGGGAGGGGGAGACAGATAGAGATCAATGCGAGAGAAAGAAAGTGACATTGGGGAACTACTACTGCAAATGAAAGCGAACAAAACACGTCCTGTCAAATAGACGAGTCAGACAGGAGGAGAGTCATTATAAGGAATGTGCCAGTGGATGTTTAATCTCCCTCTGCAATTCGTTTCTCTCTTTATACAATGTTGTGCTGTTAAAAATACACCGATGTCTCATTATTTCCGTCCATGAACTTAATCTGCCTCCTATTGTGAGTGAAATGAAGAAACCTCCCTCGCTCCAGGAAAATCTAAAGCAATAGATTGTTTCGGAAAGAAACACGGTCCGTTCGTCCACAGACTGCAATTCTAACTTGACCGAGGGGGAGGGCGAAGGGAAGCGAGAAGCGCTGTGATGGTTGGAAGAAGCGAGGCCGTTTTATTGTGGACAGCCCTTGGCGCTGGCATTGTTAGGCTTCGTGTCATTGGCAATGGGGCAGAGGTTGGTTGGCGGTGTTCACCAGATCAGCAGGAGATGCTGTCCTGCAGCTTGTTTGAGCCCCCTTCTCTTACCAGCCTCCTACCACACCGGAAGCATAGAAAGGAGCTGAGCAGGCTGTGGGAGGAGAGGACTGGTGGAAGTGTTCGGGGAGGATAACTCAAAGCCACCCTTGAATGGGCGGATGGAGAGACGTTTAAAGGCATGGTGGGCAAAGGGGGCTCCGGACCAGGGCCCCAGCCTTTCAGGGGGGCCCATGATAGAGCCAGCTCTGTTCGGCAGAGGTTTGCTCTGATGACCTTGAATAATTCTTAACCGGATTATTTTAAATACTGTTTCTCTTTCATTTCATTTTTTATGTGGGTAATGAACGGATGCCTATTACAGACATTTTGCAGAGAAATGCTGTGTTCGTTTCATGCAACATCCATAAATGACGTTTTTTTAGATCAAAACAGAACCTCATTTATAAACAAGCATTTGCAATGCAATAGGTCTTGCATTATTTAAGTTTGAGCTATTGGCATTGCTAAATAATGCAACACCAATAGCTCAAACTTTAATAATGCGAGACCTATTGCATTGCAAATGCCTGTTACTTAAGGAGGAAGGATTTAATTACGTTTAAGCCAATTAGAGTTCACGTTCGAACAAACTGAGCAGCGACCAATGAGAATATTGCCTGATGGTCTCAGTTTAACCATGAACATAATGCAAGCCCCTGTCTTAGGCTGCAGCAGTGACTCCTGGGTAAACCATTTGTACATATAGGAGTAGATTCATCACTCAAAGAACACGTGCAAGTGTATAGAGCTCACTGGTCCAGGTGACGGGGTGTGTAGCACTGCACATTATACTGAGATCTATTGGGGAGGATGTGTGTTCGCAAATGTACCGGTGTGCAAAGTACCCTGAAGTCCGACACGAAGGGTGTGTGCACACACTACAGTACTGCAGCGTACAGTGTGACCTGGGGTGGATGGGATAGGAGCATACATGTGCAGGAGTGCAGAATACACAGACCAGGACAAGCTGATATATGTGCATACATGTGCAGTGGTGGAGAGTACAAAGGACTAGAGTGGATGATGTATGTGCATACATATGCAGCACTACAGAGTACACTGATGCCTGTAGTGGCTGGTACATGTGCATAACTGCTAACACATGTATACTGCAGAGTACACAAAGGCCTGGAGTGGATGGTATATTTGCATACATGTGCAGTACTGCAGATTATACTGAAGCTAGAAGTGAGTGGTATATCTGCTTACATGTTCAGTACTGTAGAGTACCTTGAGGCGTCGAATGGGTGGTAAATGTCCATATATGTGCAGAAGTGCAGAGTACACTAGGTCTGGAGTAGATGGTGTATGCGTACATGTGTAGGAGTGATACATACACTAAGGTGTGGTATGGAGGGTGTATGCATGCATGTGCAGGAATGCAGTGTACACAGGCCAGAAGTGGGTGGTGTATACATGTGCAATGCTTCAGAGTACACTGAGGCCTGGATAGTATGGTGTATGTGTACATGTGCAGTAGTGATACGTACACTAAGGTGTGATGTGAGGGGTATATACACACAGGTGCATGAGTGAAGGGAGTGTGCATACATGTGCAGTACTCTGAGGCCTGGAGTGGCTGGTGTATGTATATACATGTGCAATGCTTCAGAGTACACTGAGGCATGGAGTAGATGGTGTATGTGTATAAGTGCAGTAGTGATACATACACTAAGGTGTGGTATGAAGAGTATATGCACACAGGCCAGGAGTGAAGGGGGTGTGCATATATGTGCAGTACAGTGAGGCCTGGAGTGAGTGTTATATGTGTATACATGTGTATTCCTGTTGACTAAACTGATGCCTTGGGGGTGGTATATGTGTATACATGTGCAGTACTGCAGAGTACCCTGAGGCATGGAGTGGGTGGTATATGTATATACATGTGCAGTACTGCTGAGTACGGTGAAGCCTAGAGTGGGTGGTAGATGTATATACATGTGCAGCACTGCAGAATGCAAGGAGGCTTGGAGTGGGTGGCATATGTGTACATATGCAGTACTGTAGAGTACCCTGAGGCGTGTAGTGAGTGGTATATGTGCATACATGTTCAGTACTGTAGAGTACACTGAGGCCTGGAGTGGGTGGTATATGTCTACATGTGCAGTACTGTAGAGTACACTGTGGCCTGGATTGGGTGGTAATATGTGCATACTTATTCAGTACTGTAGAGTACCCTGGGGAATGGAGTGGGTAATATATCTGTACATGTTCAGTACTGTAGAGTACCCTGAGGCGTGGAGTGAGTGGTCTATGTGCATACATGTGCAGTACTACAGAGTACACTGAGGCCTGGAGTGGGTAGTATATGGGCATACATGTTCGGTACTGTAAAGTACCCTGAGGCTAAGAGTGAGTGGTATATGTGTATACATGTGCGGTACTACTGAGTACACTGAGGCCTGGAGTGGGTGGTATATGTGTATACATATGTAGTACTGTAGAGTATACTGAGCCTAGGAGTGCATGTTATATGTGCAAGTCAGAGAACATTAGGGCTGGAGTAGATGTTGTATGTCTATATGTGCAGTAGTAATACGTACACTAAGGTATGGCATGGAGGGTACGTGCATACATTTTCAGGAGTGCAGAACGCACAGGCCAGGACATGTACATGTACTCTAGTGGTGCATATACTCATGTAATGCAGGACTCGTGTGTACATGTGCACTTGTGGAGAGTACACTAGGCCTGGGGCGGAGGGAGTGTCTTTACACTTTTGGAAATGTAGAATACAGACTGGAGTCAAGGGTGCACATTCCTGCACGTCAGTATTTTATGTTATGTGATGTGATGTAACGTGATATTAGGGTATGGCATGCATGGTATGATATATGTGTTTGCTTAGCACAGACTGCCATTAGTATGGCCTCATAGCGCTGTAGTAATAGTCAAGACTTGAATCAACAGTGTGTGGTAAATTCATTTGCTGGCGCTGACTCTTCTGCGACAGGAATGATTTTTATGGGAACATTCTTTGTCTGGAATCAACAAAATATAAAAAGTCTGCTGTTTACTCTCCTAGCAACACCCATCCCATGTCTGTGCCAGCATGGTGGTGACTGGGGAGCAAAGCGCCTTGCAGGCCCTGGCGGAGGTGATCAGGGAGGTGACAGAGGCCCAATAAATACCTCATCATCAGCTCCATATATAAAGTGTGCATGGATGTGTCAGAGCAATAGCAACTGCGTCACAGGCTGTGTTTACTGTCTGCTCTGTGATGGCGGAGGCGCTGTACATACCTCACAGCATGCTTACAACTACCAGCGGCATAGAGAGTACCTCAGAACCTGTGGCTATGCATTGTGGAGAGAGTAAGTGTCCCTACCTTACAGTCTTTGTCCGAAGTGAGCGTGCACGCACACAAACATGCACCTCTGTTGGTTTACGTCAACTTTGAAATTCAGAACCTCCTACAATCATAATAATACCCGTGCCAACGCACAGTCAAAGCGCCTCATGCCTGCCCTTCAGAGCTATCTGCTGTTTGGATCTCTTGATTAGGAAAGGCGGGGGCGCTCGGCACCCTCGCATGTTTGGCGGGGCACCGGCCCCCTCCTTCCCCCAGTATCCTCGGTGGTGGGGCGTGCCCCTTCGCCGTGTCATAATGACGCGGCGGGTGCGCTCCACCACCGATTGGTGCCGGCTCCAGCTGTGACCCTGAGGCAATCTTATTGCTTCCGGGTCGGAGGGGAGGGGCCAGGAAGGGGGCGGACCAGCTGGAACTAGCCTGCCTCCATGCGGCAGTAGTTAAAAGGCCGGGAGAGCACGGGAGTCGCCCTCTTGCCCCCACGCTCTCCAGACCCGCTCCATGCCCCCATCTAGGGGCTGAATAATGTTCTTGGTTGTTTTACAGGTTGTTTTTGGGGTCCGGAGGGTCGCAGAAGTTTTGGTCCCCCCGCAGTGGATTCGGTGCAAACACGGGAGTTTGCGACATCGGGACATCGTTCGGTGGTGGTAACGTTTTTTCCTCGTGGAAGCGTCGGAACCCGGCAGCAGGCGAGGTATCTACCATGCGCTCGGGCGGTGACGGGGGCAAAGAGCGGGCCGGGCACATTTTTAAGTAAGGCAGCAGGAGCTGTTGGGGGAGACCCGCAGTGGTCATTGTGTTGGCGGCAATAGCGGGGGCAATTTACCGAGCTACCAGAGCGGAGCGCAGAAGCAGGAGCATACGACCATTCATAGGTGCAGGTCACAAGGTGAAACCGTGCCAGGAGCTGGTTGTTGCGCACTTTTAGGGGCACAGCCTTGTTGCGGGCGGGTTTTTTTTTCTGAATAGGTCTATTTTCAAAGTGGAAAACGCTCAGTTTTTTACGTTTCATATTACGCGGTGTTACAGCAATTTGGAACCAACTGCGGGCATAGTCAAGGTTGCGGTCGCCCAAAGTAGTCGCTCCTTTGGCAGTACTCGAGCACTGTCTAATACTGTTAGGTATTGTGTGGACAGGCGAAGCAGGGGCAGCCCTGGTTAGTATGTGGATGGGAGACTGAAGTTGAAAACTCCCTTTGTTTCCTTTGCAAAACGCTAACAAGTTACAGTGGGAGTTCGTTACACTCAGAGAGGTAAGCAAGCCAATGGATTAGGAGCAAGCTAGTTATATTGTATTATGGCACTGGCTCTGTAACATAGCGCAAAGCAAGGGCGGAAGTTCAACTGCAAGGTCGAAGTTCCTTACAGGGGGCAGTACTGTGTTCTAACTTTCCTCGCAGCGCGGGCCTTCACTCGGGGTGGCCCTGTTGTCATTTTGTGGACAGAAAGGAGGGCTGGATTCAGCTACAAAGGTGTAACTTTCTTTCTTGAAGTGACAGTACTGTGTGCTAACTTTCCTTTCATCGTAGGCCATCACAAAGGGGGCATGGCGGATTGAGCTGACAGAGAGTGACGCGGAGGACAACGCTATCCAAGGACACAGGCAGGCCTGCATTTCACTGCTTCTGTCGGGCCGCTGGGCAAGAGTGCGCTCGCCCAACCACCCAGGCTATCTGGTGTGTTGCGGTCACAGTTGTGTGGGGCTTACGGCCAGCCTGTGAGCCTCCAACTTCCATACAGGTACAAGGCACATTGTGCCCATAAGTGTGTCATTGAGTGTAGGTTGTTTACCAATCGCAAAGAAAAAGCAATGTCTAGTGGGCGTGGCGCTAAGCGTTCCCGCATGGAGCTTATGCTGCAGGGCATGATGCGCAAGATGTCAGCTATGGACAGGAGAATGGGGAAAGTGGACCAGTTGGGGAGGAATGTGGCAGAGCAGAGCCAGAGGTTAAATGATCAGGCAGGGCCATAGGGGAGACCCAAGCGAGTTATAGTGCCTCCTCAACCAAGGGGGGAACTAGATGCTTTGCCTAAGCGGGGCAGAGCCAAGAGGAGTAATGGTTGGGCCCCCAAATCATGAGTAGTAGGGGTGGTCACCTGGGGTAGTCCCTGATGGAGTGCCCACACCACAGGTAGTACCCATACCTCCTCCACCAACCCGATAAGTTTACCAGCGGTAACAGCTCTGGACTCACCACCGACACACGCAAACTTAGCGCCCCTGGTGGTCCCAGCGGCAATTACAAGGGTACCCGTGGTGAACCATTCACCTGCCCCGGTGCGCAACATCGGATCACCCCCTTCAGATATTACACCTCCCGCTGTTGGTCAGGTGCCCCCTGAGCTGGTAGCACAGATAGAGGCACTACTCCCCTGGCTGGGGATTGAGGGGATATTACCTTCCGCAGAAGATCCCCCCGCAGAGGAGCAAAAATTTTTAGCAAAGATCATGATGGCCAGGGGAGGCAGGGGGGGCCAAGCGCACCGATTTCTCCTTAATCATCATGTTCGGGCAGCGACGCGGGACAAGACAGTAGTGTTGCACCAACGCAAGTTGTTGAAAGTGGTAAGGAGGTTGCTTTGCCGGTACTAGGGACAGATACAATACCCTCCAGGAGAGAAAACCTGGCCCGGCATGTTGCACTAGGGGTGAAGGAGTTGATTTGGGCAGGCAAGTATGTTAATATGTTTTCACTGTTAATTGATAACAGGGAACTGGAGTATGCCAAGACACAGAAGGACGGGATGTTACCCAGCTAATGGCGGTCCCAATTGGCAAAATTCATGGTGGAGGAAACATTGATTAATTGGATTAGAGCCTTCTCTGTCTTTATGGCAGTCACGCCGAGCTTTCCCCCAACTTGCAGGCAGAAATGGCATGTTACCAGAGTAGAATTACAACTTTCAGTGACAAGCATGGGGGGGATGGGTGGAAGGAGTATGACGTAGTCATCAGGAAAGCCAAAGAGTTTACCAATCATTATCCCGGGATAGGGTCGATTCTATTTCATGGTATGGCCAGTTTACAGGTGGGCAAACAGCAGGTGCGGGCACAAGCTGGAACAAAGGCTATCCCACCAAACCCCAACAGCCCTTACGGCCAGAGCAAGGGGGTGACGTGGCCGGTAAGGCCAGAGACAGTGGGGATCGCAAAGGAGTGTGTTGGGATTTTAACAGACGTACATGCAACAGGGCAGCGGGCACTTGTAAGTTCAAACACGCATGTTACATATGTGGCCACTCTTCCCACCCAGAAACAGCATGCCGCTCCAAAGGTAACACATCAGGAAACAGGGGAAGAAAGCAACAGGACTTGGGGGAGGCCTGCGGGTCGCTCACTCACCCATTGACGTGCTGGCTATGATTCCTTGGCTGAACAGGTACCCAGACCATGTCTCTGCGAGGATGCTACAGGAAGGTTTTTCACATGGCTTCAGGATCCCAGCAGTGGGATATACGGGGATGCCAGAATGTAGGAATCAACTGTCAGTTAGGCACAACCCAGTTGTTGTGGCGACAAAAATTGAGAAAGAACTGCACCTGGGTAGGATAGCGGGTCCCTTTAACCCCTTCGACGCTGATGACGAGCTGGGCTCGTCATGGCGTAGCCTCCTCGCACGCTGACGACGAGCCCAGCTCGTCACGCAAAGTGCGATTTAGAAAAACTCAGCGCAGGAGCGGAATTCCGCTAGCGCGCATGGAGTTAATGACATCCCTGTGCCTAATTTTGTTTGCTCACCCCTCGGAGTGGTCCCAAAGAAAGAAAAGGGCGAGTACAGACTCATCCACAACCTCTCAGCACCTAGGGGTGCATCATTAAATAACGCTATCGATAAAGGCATTTTTGTAGTGTTAAGTATGCGTCTTTTTACCAGGCAGTGGATATGTTGAGGATGCTTGGGCCTGGGGCCCTGATGGCTAAATCAGACATTTAATCTGCTTTTCAGCTGCTGCCAGTGCATCCCCTAGATCAGCATCTGCTGGGTTTTTCCTTTCAAGGCAAATTCCATAGGGACATGTGTATGCCCATGGGTTGCTCTATTTCTTGTGCTTACTTTGAAACATTCAGTTCCTTTCTGGAATGGGTTTTGAGGCAGACAACGGGACACCACCATGTCATGCATTACCTGGATGACTTTCTTTTTCTGGGCACAGCAGGCTCACAGGAGTTTGCGTGGGCATTGCAGGAATTTTGCGTGCTTATGCAGGCTTTTGGGGTCCCGCTGACTCCAGGAAAAACGGTGGGGCCAGCAACATCCTTGGAATTTTTGGGCATAGAATTGGACTCAGTGGAGGGTTGTTTCGGGTTACCCAAAGAAAAAATCAAGAAATTCAGAGCAGCCCTACAACAATGTTTTCTGAAAGAGAAGGTGACGCTACAGCAGCTGCAACAGACCGTGGGTCAGGTGAATTTCGCTCTGAGAGTAATACCCATGGCACGCCCCTTCTCCCGCTCAATCGTGCAGGCCATGAAGGGCCTGTGGGAAAAACACCAAATCACTAGGTTTTTGGTCGAGGTTCGCCAGGATATGCGTATATGGATGGCATTCCTGGAGGATTTCAACAGCAGAGTAGTGTGGTGTGGTCCCCCCACTACATCGGCGGAGTTAGGTCTATGGACTGACGCTGCAGGCAGTGTGGGGTTAGGTGCCATACTTGGAAAGAAGTAGGTGGCACAAAGGAGGCCGGCTTGGTGGGAAGAAAGAGGTTTGACAGCGAACATCGGCTTTTTGGAGCTGTTTCCTATATGGGCTGCCTTAACGGTTTGGCCTGAGCAGTTGCGTAATCAATCTGTGATCTTCTGGTCAGATAACATGACCGTAGTGGAATGTATCAATCAACAGGCAGCGCGGTGTAAGTTCATACTCCGCCTCATGAAGGAGATTGTGCTGAGATGCTTGAAATTGAATGTACAGTTTAGGGCTAAACATGTCCCAGGGGTTTTGAATAATGCAGCTGACGCTAAGCATGGGCGGAAAATCCGTTACGCTCGCGGATTTTGCGGATTTTCGGTAAATCTGCAATCCGCGAACTCTCGCAGATTTACCGAAAATCCGGCAATCCCCGTGCTGCAGATTTTTTGCTTGTGTTCGCACTGCTTGCGGCCCGCGGTGCGGGCAGCAACAATCTCGCACTCGCGAAATTACAAAAATTACAATTGGGGAGGGGTGAAGGAAGTGTCCCAGTCTCCATCTTCCTGTTCCTGTCCAGCAAGCTCCTCCCATTGGGGTGGGGTGAAGGAAGTGCCCCAGTCTCCAACTTCCTGTTCCTGTCCAGCAAGCTCCTCCCATTGCTTAGTCCATTTCCTAGCCACTTTAATTTCGATCTTGACTGGGAAGGATAACTTTTTGTGGATGCTGCTGGATATTTGGATTTGAGGCCTTTTGGATTACTTTTGGATTTGAAATTTGATTCCACAAGTAAGTTGATAAGTTGATGTTGTTTGTTTGTGGTGATTTTTGTGTGTGTTTTTCGACTTTTTGGGGTGGTGTTGGGGGCTGGCTATGTTGGTGGGGGGCCATTTTGAGGCATGGTCCTGCAGGTCCTGGCCATGTGGATGGGGTCAAGCGGCCATTTTGAAGTCAGGCAGTGTGCTTTGTGCCATAGGCCCACCCAGTCTGCTCGAATTTCATTCATTATGCCCAGGGGGCCTAGAACTCCCGCGGATTTACCGAAAATCTGCAAGTTCGCGAGCTGCAGATTTTTTTCTTGTGTTCGCACTGCTCGCATCCCGCGCAGCAACAATCTCGCACTCGCAAAATTGCAAAAATTACAATTCTGCACATGAATTGAAAACCACCAGCAGGCACTATAATTAATTGCAAAGAGTCCATTTTGTGGGGGGGGGGGTGAAGGAAGTGCCCCAGTCACCAAGTTCTTCCTGTTCCTGTCCAGCAAGCTCCTCCCATTGCTTTGTCCATTTTGAATTTGATCTTGACTGGGAAGGATTACTTATTGTGGATGCTGCTGGATATTTGGATTTGAGGCCTTTTTGACTTTCTTTGGATTACTTTTGGATTAGAAATTTGATTTCACAAGTAAGTTGATAAGTTGATGTTTGTTTGGGGCATTAGCTACAATTTTGGAACTTTTTTCAAAACATTAAGTAAAATATTATATAGTGGCTACTGGCTAGCCACAGTATCCAGTTGGACCAGGCTTAGTTATGGGTGCATGATACAACTGTTTTGTTGAATTTTAACATGATTCTGCCCAGGGCATGGATGGCTTTGGATTGTGGTGATTTTTGTGTGTTTTACGACTTTTTGGGGTGGTGTTGGGGGCTTGCTATGTGGGTGGGGGCCATTTTATTGCCTGGTCCCGTGTGGGTGGGGGTCTAGGGGCCATTTTGAAGCCAGGTTGTGTGCTTTGTGCCATAGGCCTGCACCCAGTGTGCTCTGATTTCATTCATTATGCCCCGGGGGTCCAGAATTGGTCTGTTCGCAGATTTTGCGGGTTTTTCGCCACGTTCGCGTCGTGAAGCAACAATCTCGCACTCGCGAAATTGCAAAAATTGCAATTCTGCACCAGAAAACCACCAGCAGGCAGCATAAACCTTCTGAAACTTGATGGATGGCATTGGATTGTGGTGATTTGTGTTGTGTTTTTTTACTTTTTGGAGTAGGGGTTGGGGGCTGGCTATGTTGGTGAGGGCCATTTTGAGGCATGGTCCTGGCCATGTGGATGAGGGTCAAGCGGCCATTTTGAAAGCAGGCAGTGAGCTTTGTGCCACAGGCCTGCACCCATTTTGCCTTGCTTTCACCCATTGTGCCCAGGGGGAGTCAGTGGTACATGAAACTACAACCCTCTCTGTGGGCTCTCTTGGATCAATGTTAAATTCCTGTTTCCCAAAAATTTAGCAATTCTTATTTTTGATATTTCCATATTGTGGTGTGCACGTGTGTATTCATAAATGCCTACTTGCAAACTATTAATTGAAGCGCTACATATACAACATATATTTAACTGATGTTCCTCTGTCTTCGTTTGCTTTTAGGTGCACAAAGTCAAGAACTCCGCATCATCGTTGAGCATCCGTGCCAGGAAGAAGTCCTGCTGCGGCCTGCTGTTCCGACAACTGAAGAACATGGCTCCAAAAAGAGGTGCCCGTAGCTCCTCTTGCAAGAAAGATGTCTCTACTAAGGAGAAGAAGAAGCAAGTGGCACTACTTACCAAGGAGACTGGTGCCTCGACCAATACATTTTTGTGGAAAAAACAAAAGTCCACCATGAGTGCTGCACAGGTAGCCTGTTTAGTGGTTCAATCACCAACGACCAGTGATGTTGGCTCATCGCAAGAAAGTAGCAGCACACTTGTAACTCATCTCACAAGTACTATTCAACAACCAAAGCTGCAACAACAACTGCATGGGCTACTAGTACAAGCACAAGTACATGCGCAAAGAGCTGTCCAAGGAGCTGTCCGAGAAGGAGCTGTCCGAGAAGGAGCTGTCCGAGAAGGAGCTGTCCGAGAAGGAGCTGTCCGAGAAGGAGCTGGCCGAGAAGGAGAAGGCCGAGAAGGAGAAGGCCGAGAAGGAGAAGGCCGAGAAGGAGAGGGCCGAGAAGGAGAGGGCCGAGAAGGAGAGGTCCATGGAGAGTTGCAAATAGAGGTCAGTGAAGAGGCCCATGTAGCGGTGCATGGAGCGGTGCAAGTGCCCACAATGGTTGTTCTTCCAGAAGTAGGGGCACAGGAGGAAATTGACTTTGGAACCGGGGTATCATGTCAGGAAGACGAAGCCACTCCTCCTGATGATTCATTTTCTCCCAGCTCCCCAGCAAGGAAAAGATCAAGGAGGGTGTGTAGAAGTTCCTCTTCAAGCCCCGCTCCATCAGATGATCTGGATCAAGATTGGCAACCATCTCCGACGTCTGAGAGGGAGGCACACCATGAGCTGAGAAAGGTATCAAATGTTAAAAGGAAGGGCCCCGGAAAGCTCATACTTATGGATCCGAACATCGGACTTGATGAAGTGGTGCATTCTGATGTTGATGAACAGGATGACAGCAATGACCTAGTCATCACACACGTCATTCCAGCCACACCGGCCATGCAGCAGACAGACATTTATACCCTATCCCGACGTCATGCTGAGCGTGACCCTGGCGACGTGGCACTGGTAGCACCACCAACGCAGTCAAGTAGTACAACAAGTTCAACAAAACCTACAGCTCCCATATTTTCTCCCCAGAGGGGACCTCCATCCAGCTCGACTCCCTCAAGTAGGGTTGCTGCAATAATTGCACAACCCAGTAGATGTCTGCAAGGCTCATCCACCACTGCTTCATCTGGCATTGGCAGTATCACCTCGTGCGGCAAAACCAGAAGTTTCCAGTCCCCAGTTTGGAACTTTTTTAGTGTCCATCCAAAGCATGATTACATAGCCATTTGTTCCATTTGTAAGACTAGAGTTAGCCGTGGTAAGACTGGTACCAACTATGGTACCGGAGGCCAGATAGGTCATCTGAAAAGAAGGCACGCTGTCGAATGGTTTGCGCACCTAGCAAACATCAAGGGAAAGCAATCCCAAAGGGCAAGTGGCCAAAATATACCCGTACTAGGTGTTTCATCTGAAGATGACGGGGAGGTAGAAGAAGCGTCAGGCATTTGTCCGGTTGCACCCAGTACCCCTGGCAGCACCACACCCTCTGCAACACATAGGAGGCACACTGAGAGTCTGGGAGACACACCAATGCGGAAAATGTCAACACTGAGCACAACTGGGTCAAAGAAGTCATCAGCATCATCCAGTAAATTTGTCCAGCGCACCATTACAGCCATGTTCTCCTCAGATGCGCCATTTCAACACAACCACCCAATTGTGCGCCTGTATAACACTAAGCTGGCTAAAATGCTAGCGGTGGACCTTCTCCCTTTTTCGTTTGTCGAAGGTGTGGGTTTTCTTGAACTTGTGGCAACACTGGCCCCTAAATGGAAGGTTCCTAGCCAGTTCTATTTTGCCAGGGTTGCTGTTCCAGCACTACATAAAGAGGTGCTTGAGTTGATTGGGGAAGCTTTGCAGAAGAGTGCTGTTCACACTATACACCTGACAACAGACATGTGGACCAGTTGTCAAGCCCTTGATTACATGTGCATCACTGCACACTGGGTCACTTTTTCAGGGGTTGCAAAACAGATAAATGCAGGTGGTGACTTGGTCGAGATTTTTAAAGGTGCTCGTAAACATGCAACATTAGCCATGTTTGGCTTGGAGAAAAGTCATACTGCAGACAACATTTTGGATGACTTTAACAAAAAGGTCTCGCAATGGCTGCCCGCAAGAAAATGCAAGGTTGGTTATGTTGCCACTGATAATGGCAGCAATGTAGTTAAGGCCATGGAGGACGGTGACTATTTCAGAGTGGCGAGTTTGGCGCACTGTATAAACCTGGTCGTGCAAAAGTTCTTGAAAAAAGAACTTGCAGTCGTCAAAATACTGACCATCTGCAGAAGAATATGCACACATTTCAACCATTCTTTTAAGGCCCGGAAGGAGCTGAGGCGCCAGCAAAATGAACGTAGAATGCCAGTGAAAGCACTTATCCAGGAGGTGGCAACACGTTGGAACTCAACCTTTTACATGCTTGAGCGTCTGCATGAGCTGTTTCCAGTAGTCAATGAGTATGTCTACAACCTGGGTGGTGCTACGACAGAAATGATGCTAGCGGTGGAGCAATGGCAGCTAGTTAAAAGCCTGACAGACATGCTTTGTCCTTTCGAGGTCTTCACGCGTGAAGTCAGCAGGGAGGACTGTAATTTGGGAAAAGCTATCCCATTGTTGCTGAAGCTCGAGCACCAAGTCAAGGCGGTGTCTTCAAAATTAAAGGATGCTGGAAAGAATGAAGCATATGAGTTGGCGCAGAGATTATTACAACGCCTAGTTAGCAATGAACGGCTTGTAAATATCAAGAAACAACCGCACTACATTTGTGCTACTATTCTGGATCCACGTTACAAAAAGCCATTGTTTGGCAAAGTATTAATTCCTTTTGAAACATCAGATGTTACAGAGTACAAAAGTTGGCTAGCTCAGTCAGCCATTCGTTTTGAAAGAGAGCGGAAGGAAACTGTAGGAGAAGACAGTACTACTAGTGAATCAGCAGGCCATCAGGCGTCCCAAAAAAGCACTTCTGCATCTGTGCCTGTGGCAGAAGTGAGTGACTTTTCTTCTGAGCCGTTAACCACACCAGCAACCGTATCATCTGCACCAGGCCCAGGCGATATGTCTGAAGAGGATTGGCTAAGTCAGCTAGGGTTTCCTTGTCCCAGAAAGGACACAGAAGTGCAAAGTACAGGAATCCGGGAGAACATTGTTTCAATGGTGCAGGCCTATCTGGATGACTCAACAGCGGTCAATATTACTGAGGACCCATTGGCGTATTGGCATGGGAAAAGAAACATATGGCGAGAGCTCACCAACCTGGCTATCAATTACTTGTCTTGCCCACTCGCAAGCGTGTCTTCAGAACGTGTTTTTAGCTCTGCTGGTGGCATTGTGACTTCCAAAAGGTCCCGCCTCTTGATAAAGATGAACCAGCACTTCATACCACCAGATTACAAAGTACGTGAATGCACGCAGGAAGCAGAGGACACCGACCTACCTGAGGGAAGTTTTCCTCAGTTACCAGAAGTACTACCGACTCAATTTGCAGAGTTTGAGGACGAGTTCTGCTTCCCTGACAGCGAGTTCTGAAAATGAGTCAATGAATCACTAACTTTATTTTTCGTCCTTATTCACTTTTATTCCTGTGTGTCTGTCTTTCTTTGTTTAGCAAGTGCTTGATCACATTCACAACAAAACTGTAATCACCCAATCACAACAACAAGCCCATCAGCAGAACTGTCTTGATTTTGATGCCGCAGCATTCCTCAGGTTCACAAGTTGACAAGAACTCAGTCCTGGTCGTCTATCCTCCTCCTCCAGACTCACCCTATCCATTTCCCGTAATGCTGATGCCTGGATTCCGCACAATGAAGAAACTTACGTTGACGAGTCACCTAAAGAGGGACTGGAAGTAGTGAGTCCTCATTTAAATACATTTTGCTAAGTGTGGCTTTTTTCCCGGATTTGCTTTTTGGCTGTTTGGGGGTGTCAAACTTGTTTGCGCCTGGGTTTACGGGTCTTGGCTGGGCCATTGCTGGCAAGGTCTATTAAGGGATGAAATTGGTTAGGAGGAAATGGGAGGTGAAAACGTTTAGGCGTTATTGCTCGCTTGCCTGTCATAGGGTTGCTGTCTGTGGGGCTTCTAGGTTTTTGGGTGTGGGTTTTGGGGTCTGCCACATTTCTAATGTTGATTGCTTTTGTTTTGCAGAAAATCCACGCCGGGAAACTCCAGTTGGGGCCCTGCTGCAGAACGCTTTAGGACACTGTGAATTCCAGGTGGAGTCAGCCCTCAAACACAAATTACAGGTAAGATAAGAGTTTGGATGGGAGGTAGTATAATGGAGTATTAGGAGAGGCGAGAGAGTGACAGTGGTACTGGTAAAGTCCTAGGACTCTTGAATTAACTTACTCTGTGACAGGCATTTACTTTGGAAAACATTTGGCCAATTACACGTGAAAGTTTAGGCGTTATTGCTCGCTTGCCTGTCATAGGGTTGCTGTCTGTGGGGCTTCTAGGTTTTTGGGTGTGGGTTTTGGGGTCTGTGAGCACCGCTGCCACATTTCTAATGTTGATTGCTTTTGTTTTGCAGAAAATCCATGCCGGGAAACTCCAGTTGGGGCCCTGCTGCAGAACGCTTTAGGACACTTTGAATTCCAGGTGGAGCCAGCCCTCAAACACAAATTACAGGTAAGATAAGCGTTTGGATGGGAGGTAGTATAATGGAGTATTAGGAGAGGCGAGAGAGTGACAGTGGTACTAGTAAAGTCCTAGGGCTCTTGAATTAACTTACTCTGTGACAGGCATTTACTTTGGCAAACATTTTGGCCAATTACACGTGAACCAACACGATGACAGTGTTCAGTAAAACGAACTTACTGCAAAACCACCACCCACCAGGCTCAAAAGTAGTAAAAAACAGGTATGCTCAGATAAAGTTTGAAAAAGTATATTTTTATATCCCTAACAAAATAATCTCCCGCAAGACCCTCCCTAACCCCAACAAATAAATAATCCTTCAAAAGTCCCCAAAAACCCCAACTCCCAATTCCCACCCCCCAAAAGTCTCTAAAAAAGGGGCAAGGGACACTCTAGGGATGCATGCTGTGGACTTTGGCCTCCAGGGCATCATGCCTTAGGGCCAGGGCATCGTACAGCTCCTGGAGGATGGCGTGGTCTAAGCGGAGGCCCTCCAACAAATTTTGATTTTCCTTCAACTTGCGGACCTCCACCTCCAGGTCGGACACTCTGTGGGTTGCACGGCGCAAGCGAGCCTTGAGAGTACTGTGAGGGGCAGCCTTTGCTGCTCGTCTGCCAGCCCGGCTCCGTACCGCCGAAGCACTGCGCTGACCGGCAGAACGTGGGGGCGCGGAGGAGGATGCAGGTGTTCCATTAGATGTACTGGACTGCGTGTCTTCCCCCTCCAGTTCCACCAGCCGCCGATATTCGGCAACAGTGGCATCCAGCCTCCGTTGCCGGGCCAGTAGAGCCTGCATACTCCTGGATGGTTTGGATGTTTTAGTACGACCAACTATATGAAGAAAGAAAGACATAATCTGTAACCAATGCTCTTTAAGAATATGATTAACACAAAATGATTCAGCAGAAAGTTGTGTCACAGTACAACAAGCAACTAGCCAGCGCAGTACAAAACTATTGAGGCCAGTATCAAGGGCGTCCGCAGGGAGGGGCAAGGGGGGGCGATTGCCCCCCCTGGATCGCAGGTCCATCCAGTGCTGGCCCAGTGACAATATGGTAATTACAGCAGGCTGAGACCGACAGACAGATAGAGGCAGAGACAGGGACAGAGAGATAGAGAGGGAGATGGAGAGGGAGACAGAGGGAGAGAGAGAGAGGGATTGAGACTGAGGGTGACAGAGGGAGGGAGTCAGAGAGGGAGACAGAGAGACGGAGACAGAGGGAGACAGAGAGACGGAGACGGACAGAGTGAGTGAGACAGAGGGAGAGAGAGAGAGGGGGAGAGAGAGCAAGAGAGGGAGACAGACAGAGAGGGAGGGAGACAGAGAGAGAGAGGGAGGGAGGGAGACAGAGACAGAAGAGAGACACAGACAGAGACAAATGGAGGCAGAGACAGGGACAGACAGAGAGGAAGACGGAGAGGGAGACAGAAGGAGAGAGAGAGAGGGAGGGAGCCAGAGGGTGACAGAGGGAGGGTGAGGGAGGGAGACAGAGAGAGAGAGACAGCGAGGTAGAGGGAGACACAGGGAGACAGAAAGAGGGAGACAGAGAGAGAGAGAGAGAGGGAAACAGAGAGAGGGAGGGAGACATAGAGAGAGGGAGGGAGACAGAGAGAGAGGGAGGGAGAGAGACAGAGAGAGAGACAGAGAGAGAGAGAAAGAAAGATGTGTGTATGCCAGGTCTGGTGGCTCAGTGAACGAAGGCGTCCGCTGCAGGGGCATGAGTTCAACCTCATGGTCATAGTTTTTTTTGTTGCTCTAGATCCACCCCCCTCCCCCACTGACCCTGCCCCCATCAGTGCGGCCCTTGGCCACAAACCACACTGTCAATTTGGCCCCGAGAGAAAGTTTGTGAGGACCCATGCTCTATAACCACATCCTCCTGATTTAGAATTGTTTTTTTCTGGCATCTTTAGTTTTTCCCTCTGTTTTAATGTAGTTGCCAGGTCATCTGCTGTGGTGCCGCACAAGATTTTTCTCTTTCCCCTATGGGGTTCTTTGTTTATTTAAGCTCTATGTCGTGTTAGATTTAAAAAAAAATTATTTAATACTTGTGCTCAATCATGTCAGGAGATGGTGATGATGTTGCCCCCCCCTGGAAACATTTCATAGTATTTTCGCAGTACATCCAGTGACCGTCTACTCTCTGTAGATACACATCATATGCTATCTAAGAGTCAGATAGTACCATGATCCAGCTTACCTCTACCCGCCAACACCAATGTCTGCTTCCTCACAGTATCTTCTTGGGCCACTTGCGCCGCCTCTTCCCCAGAGTTGTCCTCGGAGTCGACCACCACCACCACATCCGAGCTGGCCCCGCCACCAGATGTTCCACCTACAAAGTAGATTTAAGAATGTTAGATTACACCACTCAGTAGTATTTGGTCTAGGAATGAAGAAATGTGAAAACAACTGAAAAAGTAATTGACTGTCTAATCTAAAGTTAAAATGTCCCTCCTTCCAGGGAAGGCTGTTGTCTTGCTGCACTTTTTTGTCACAATTGATGAATGCGTGCTTAATTTTAACACACACCATTTTTCTCTGAACAGACAGAAGCTGGACTTCTAAGGACAAGAGCAACATCAACTTCAAACCAGGTGAAAGCTCGGCTCGACCACAAGAAATGTGTTCCATTACTCATCAACTCAGCACCAAGCACTTTTCCATTTCCAGCTAACTTAATTTTAATATATGTGTTTACTTTTAATAAAGCTTTTAAACTTGAATAGACTCTGTGGTTTTTGGTCCTCCAGACTAGAGTGACTGAGCGAAAGGTTTTGCAATTTTTGCAAGGAGGAGTCAGTGCCTCTGACACTACCAGGTTTATACAGTGCGCCAAACACGCCACTCTGAAATATTATTACTCTGGTGTTTAGTGTCCATAGCTCGGTTTGTGGAGAATTGTCCCTGCAACAGTAGTATTATGGATTGTGCTCCTATCCAAACACTATTTCGAAAAAATTAAATTAGGAACGCTTGGACAACAATAGGTCCTCTATATTTAAATGAAAACTTACTAGGGCCAGCTAAGGAGCACTCGCCGCCCTGGCCTGCATCCTCCTCCTTTGGAGCCACAGCATCCTCCTGTTCCGTCCGCTTGCCCCTGGGGGGACCTGACGTACAACATGAAAGAAAGAACAGAAAACATTGATGATTGCTGCTTGTCGATGTCCTTGTCAACCAAGTCAACATTTAGAAAGAACAAGAACCAACTATTTCAGCCAAAAAGAGGGCTACAAAGGAAGGACTGCACCTGAGCCTCTACTCTAGGGGCAGATTTATAAGCCCCTTGCAGCTCTTTTGCTCCGTTCTTGCGTCACTTTTGTGACGCAGCGCCACAACAAGAGAGGTGCCATGGTGTGGCGTATATTATCAACATGACGCATATGGGAGATGCATCCCATTCTAAAGCCCTGCGCCATAAGGGAGCGTTCCAGCGCAAGGGAGGGCGTTCCTGCGCAGGAACGCATGCTAAAAGTGGCAATGGGGAATATATAAAATTTCAATCAGTCATTTAGGACATTGATGCGTCACTGAAACCCTGCGCCTGCATGAAGCAGACGTACGGCTTGACGCAGCATTGCTGGAGCTGCGCCATCGTTGCGGAATGTAATCAGCAGCATTATTGCTCTTTGAAAATAAGTTAAAACAAACATTTGCAATATAACACAAAGAGCAGGAGAAAAAGCAGAGTAGTGAGTGATGAAAAAATTGCTACTACTACTCACCAAACCCGGGGACCTCCACTCCCAGCAGGTCGAGCAGGTCGCGCTCCCGGTCCAGGAGATCCGTCCAGCGGTGGGTCACCTGGTTGTAGGTGCGCTGGACCCCCGAGATGTCAAACAGGGCCCGGCACACCTGCTCCCACCGCTTCCGTCGCTCCTGGCGGTTGTTGTAGCCACAAGCGATCCTGCCGCCTGCCGCGATGGTCCTGGGGAGGCGGCGCTGTACATAGTAAACCAGTGCGCCCACCTCCTCAGGGCTGAAGATGTCCCTGGGCACCACCATTTCCGCCCTCAAACGGCCACACGAGAGCCTGGCACGGGCTGCGGGGCCCGTCTTGGGCAGCTTGACTGCTGGCTTCACCATGGTCTGGGCAGGTGGTAGCAACAAGGAGAAAAAATGAAAAAGAATAAGACTAGGGAAGAAGAAAATAAAAGTTTAAAAAAGTAGTTGAAAAGTAAACAAAAGTAGCCTAAAAAACAAAAATATAGAGCGAGAAAACTAGAGGGATAGATAATAATTTAAATAGATTAAAAAAAAATTAAAACAAGCAAAGGATGGCAGAGATATAGAGAGGATTAGAAACACCATGCCCAGACACATAGGAATGAATGAAAAACAAGATGACGGCCCGATCACGTGCGCGTAAATAAGTTCGCACGCGATTTCGCTCGCGAACTCGTGCAAACTTGTATTCGCAAGGCGCTCATTCCGCGAGATTACACATAGTGGGCGGAAACGGAAATACGTCACGCAAATAAAATGGCGGCGCCCATACTCGACCTTGGGGTAATTCGCACGAGTTTGTGGCTTCCACGGTCAATTTCGCACGACGCCGCGCCTCGCGAATAGCGCGAAATTACCGAAAAACGATTTTTGCTAAAGCAAAAGCATTGAGCAGGTGCAAAAGTTCAACCTCATCATTTGTAAGCATTCCCTGTAGTGCTTCCTGAAGGGGCCCTCCAGAATTCGGTTGCCTACTTGCAACTATTGTGTGACCCTGCTCTGACAGTCACAGAATAGTTACAAGTATGCCATTGCCAACAAAGATCCTGTTAAAAAAAAATTTACATTGCAACACAAAGTAAAGGGAGCAGACAAGCAGGTGCCAGCCTTCATTAATGTCAGTTGGGGCAGGGCAGGTGTTGTTGTAATTTAATTTTGCAAAACTTAAAGCACTTAGCAGGTGTGCTTTGCTTTGCCACAATAATGTACACTCACTGGTCAACCAGAGGGTGCTGTGATGACACCGAGGGTGCCATGGGTGTGCCAGCCAGAGGGTGGCATGGGTGAACCAGAGTGCCAGTGTTGACAGAGGATGGCAGTGCTTTGCTTTCCCTCAATAATGTACACTGGTGAACCAGAGGGTGCTGTGATGACACAGAGGGTGACATGGGTGAGCCAGAGGGTGGCATGGGTGAACAAAGAGAGTGCCAGTGGTGACAGAGGGTGGCAGTGATGAAGAAAGGCTTGCAAACAGGCTGGGCACGTAGAAACAACAAGTTCGCAAAACTGGCGACCAGACAAGTAAGTTCGCAATTTGCGAAATTGTACAAAACCCTCGCGAACTTGCAGAAACCCGTGCGAACACACAAAAAAAATCCGCAAAATCCGCGAGAATTCGCGGATTTTGCGGATTTTCGCAATCCGAAAATTCACAAATCCGCAAATTCGTGGATTGCGAATCCGCAAAATCTGCCAAAGCACTCTCTTGCTTTAAGATGCAGGTATTCAGGGAACATCTACCATCTGGAGAGGTAACAACGGCACACTTCCCAACAACACTTTGGCAAATTGGTACCCCCAGCTACAGAACCTCGTGGCAGCTTGCCTAGCCCCCAGGACCAGGACGGCTTACCAAGGGGCGTTTATGTCTTATTGCTCAATTTTGCATCAGGACTGGGCGGAGAAGTGGGATCGGGAGGGGAATTTTACCCTGTACATGTACACATTACACAAAGAGGGGCGCTCAGCAGCCACAGCTAGCAGACACAAGGCGGCCGTCTCTTTCTTTGCGCAGCTAAAAGGGGCCAAAGATCCCACAAACAGTTTCATAGTGCGCAATGCATTGAGGGGTTGGCGGCGCCTGCAAGCGACTACCACTGATTCCAGACAAGCAATAGGTTTAGAGCGGCTTGCAGCAGTATTGGATGCCTTGTCTGACACTTGTAGCTCCTCAGGGGAGGTACTCCTATTCAGAGCCGCCTTTTCATTGGCCTTTTATGGGGCATTACGAGTAAGCGAATTGGTGGCTAGCAGCAAGCTGGACATGCTAGGGGGTCTCCGGTTCGAACACACAAAGATAATGGACGATACACTGTTGATAACCATACTTAAATCAAAAACAGATCAGGAGGCCCGGGGGGATAGTTTGATACTCCACCGGGCATGGACTAATCCTTGCTGCCCAGTGCCCCATGTTGAGTCATTTATCAAGCAGCGGGAAGGCGTGGCAGTGGGAGCATTGTTAATACATGCGGACGGTACCCCATTGACCAGGTTTCAGTTCCAAAGAGTTTTGGCAATGGCAATCAGCACGGCGGGTTTAAATCCTAAGGATTTTGGGACGCATTCATTCAGAATAGGAGCAGCCACTGAAGCGACAGCGAGAGGGTTGCATGCCAACAGTGCAAAGAAGATTGGGAGATGGTCTTTCAACAGTTATAAACGTTATGTGCGGCTGCACATGTTGTGAGATACAACTAAGTCACGCTGACACCTGTCTTGTTGTCTGTTTATGTTTCAGTTTCTCGGGACTGTGACGCAGGGCGGAAACTATTACCGGGTCATCAACAGCATCTATACTCATCACGGCGGACTCAAGAACACAGGAGGGAGACTCAAGTAGTATGGTGTGAGAAGTTGGCCTGGTATATGATGCTCACTAGTTCTAGTGATCACCTTGTACCATGCCAAGCAACCCTTATGATGATTGGTTGTAAGTCAACCTTATAGACCAGCTATCCTAGTAGCGTGGACAAAGCAGTCTTAGGCTAAACTCTGTAAAGGCATGTGAAGCAAGCTGTTTTACCATACACAATCCCCTTGAATACCAATGAAAGGACACCACACAGATATATATTGAAAATATATATATATATATTTATTTAATGCAAATATCCCCTATGCTCTTTATGAGCACAGAAGCAAATGCGTTAAAACAAAACGCAGTTTAAATACACAAAAGTTGCACAATATGGATGAGCCCTAGGGGCCACCTAAACCATATACTAAAATAGTGGTATAAGGACCACCTAGCTGAAAGGAAGTAGGCCTAGGGCCTTGGGAACCGCTGGAGCTGTTCGGGACTAACCGTGAAGAAGTCGGGAAAGGCCCGCAGGACTCGGGTGCAGCGCTTAAAGCACACGCAGGCACCAATGCAATGTCAATAGTGCGTAAAAGTTATAAAGTTACTGTTTAAGGAACCTTCCGAGTGACCTAGAAGGACAAAACGTAAGACCTAGACACTAGAGGTGTGTACCAGTGTAGGAACACCGGCGTTGCTGAGTTACCTCACCCACAGGAAGCGGGTGCACAGGTGCAAAGTAGTGTCGGGTTTCGTCATGCAGGTCGATGGAGCCTGAAGATGAAGATGCTGCAGGCGGGTCGTCGAGGAGAGTTCCGGTGGATCCAAGGGTGGATCTGAAGTGGTGAAGACCTGAAAGCAGAGGGGACAATGTTCAAAGTCACTAGCCAGTGACTACCGTGGAACTAGGATGGAACCAGGCGATGTCGGGTGTGAACAGGCGAAGAGGTGTAACTTGTCTCTGCAGCCACGTGGATAGGAAGAGGTTGAGGATGTCCAGGAGTCGATCACGAACTGTCCCACAAAGGCTCTAGCTGATGGCGGTGTTGGCAACTTGATTGGAGCAAACAGCCCTTGGCTAATGCAAGCCACGCAGGAAGTGAAAAAAGCTTATCACTCGGACCAGCAAGGTCAGAGCGGGTGCTCATTTTAAGGGGAGCGAGGGTAAGTCTGGAGCAACCAGACCCGCAGTGTTGATTGTAGGTTTCGTCGCCAAGATGGCCGCTAGCCACGTGGCAAGTGGCCGGGATGGCACGTCGAGTAGCAAAGTGCAAAAGGGCCCCACACAGATCGTGGAGATGCTGGGGGCTGATCTTTGGTGCAAATACTGCTCGGTGGTGGGGCTCCTCAAACTTCAAAACACAGCGTCGAGGGTGCCTCGGGTGCTGCGCAGTCAGCTTCTCGGGGGTCTTTCAAGATGTCCGGTCCCACGTCTCTCGGTGCCTCCACGGGTCTCTTTGCAGGGACTGTGGATCGGGCTCTGAGATGCCTGGGAGTCTGGGTCTCATTGGGCTCCGGGCTCCGGCTCCGGCAGGAGGCGGTAACAAATCAGATGTCGAGTTGCTGGATGGTGCCTGTGTTCACATGGTGGCCACTCCTAGGCTTCAAGGGAGATACTCTTCAGTCTTCTGTGCAGCAGAATGTTGAAGTCCAGTCTTCTTCTTTGTTTCAAATTGATTTCAGGATGATCTGAGGTGCTATGGCACTGCTCCCACTCTTATTCCCAATCTGAGGGGTGGATCACCTGCTAGGTCCCTCCTCTGGGTGGGACCAGGTAGGGGAGTGGTTACACCCCCTTTCCTTTGTCCAGCTCCGTGCCAGGACTGGGGCTGGAAAGCCCCTGCACCGGTTTGGACTGGCTTATGCACGGGGACACCTTGTGTGCCCCAGGCATGTCTCAATCTATTCAGCCCTGTCCTACCCAATACACAAAATCCTGTCTGGGGTGGTGCTCGCACCTCTCAAGGCAGGAAACCCTTTGTCCAAGCCTCCCTCGCTGGAAGGACTCCCAGCAGCAGGAGGTCAGACTTGTGTCTGTGGTGGCAGCATCCATTTTGTGATGCTGAGGCTCGGGTTAACTTTAACCGGGGTTCAGGTTATGTACATGTCGTGTCCCTCTAGAAGGGTGGAATGCTATCCCCATCGAAAGGACTGTCGAGGGCATAGTATTCCAAATCGTATGACACCTTACTCTGCATGTTTTGATAAAGCCAAACCAAAGTTAGCATATAACCGCGAGGATTATAATGCACTTAAGAGTATATGATATGGCAATATCCCGGAACAGCTAAGGGAGTTGTTCCCAACAGCTGCAGATGGGCTCAGCTCCATCTCACATGAAACCAAGCATTCTGCCTCCAGGATCGCTGAGACATTCCATAGGAGTGGCTTATAGGTCGCCCAAATCACATCAGCCTGGCTGGAGACCAAAGTTTGTCTTATCAACCACTTTTTAGGTAATTCACCGATTTAAACACCTTTATTGTGCCAGGCCCTGCACATCCACATGGAGTTTGGTAAGGCGGGGGGAGGGCTTTCTGACCTGTTTTCCATGTCCTCCCACAATCCTGAAATTTAGTAACCCACGTGCTACATTTTGGTGTGAAGTCTTGGCTTGAATGTTCTGCCCTAAGTGGGCCTGGCTAGGGGTGTCCATTCTCCGGACTCACACAAATTCTATGAACAGAACTTTTGCCAGAACAATCCACGCATCAGATATGTTAGGTTCTGGGCACACAACAACCCCCCCTTCCACCATCATTACACTGCGGGGCATATCGAGTACCCCGGAAATGACTCATCAGTAATTCCTGTCGAGCACGATTAGCTGTGGCGGGGAAGGGGGGAGGTGTGCAAGCATGTTCCCATCACCATGCAACTGCAGGTGGAGCAAGGATTTGGGGTAATTCAGAGAAAGAGGATGGAATAATATAATGGAGGTCGAGGGGAGCGATTCATCAGGTGCTTTAGAGAAAGGGAAAAATTGAGTGAACAGAATAATGTGAAAGCTAAGGAAATGCATCCTTGTTTATAAGGGGTGGGAGTACTGGTGTTCCCTTGCACGGGGGCATCCACGTGAGCCGGACGAACAAAACAGAGATTTACTTTACTGTCCTAGAACTGCAGAGCTGGAAGCGGCCATTAAGAATCAGGTGAAAAATGAAGGCTATTTTCCCCGAATAATTATCAAGAACCCAGTCCAACCCTATGCAAGTTCGAGGAGCTTCTCCAGTCCGATGCAGCCTTTGCCTTCTGGTACTTGCATGACTTGTTCTTAAATGAAATGCAAAACTTCAAACCCCAGAATGCAAGGCGAAAAAATGTCTGGATAGTTGCCGTCGCCAGTCAGGAAATAACTCAATATCACTAGTCAAATAAAATCGATTATCAATGAAGTTTTTTTGAAAATGGGTTTCCCCAGCTCTAATTGCATTTCAGTGATCTGCCTGCACTTTCTTTCATTTGGAGAATTACAATAAAGCAAAACACTAAAAGCGTACAAAAACACATTTCTGAGACATTGAAAAGTCCCCTTTCCACCGCCACAACATTTTTAAAAGAGTATCAGGCAGTGCTTGAAATAGAGAAATAGAAGTTCAGGTACTCTGTGAAAGAGTACCTGATTGTTTCTTAGAAGGGCTGGTACTTTCTCATTAAAAGTATTATGTCACTTACATTTGATGGGGAGATGGATCATAGCACGTATCTTGCTCATGGGCTGGGGAGGTGTCGGGCGGGAGGCCGAGATGGTCGCCATCGGACATGTCCCTTGTAAGTGACTTCACCACGGCCCTGTGTGGACTGACAGGACTGGGACTATACATTTTTCTAGTTTGGGGGTTGGGGAGTGGGCATTGGGTGGGGGGTGAAGACCATTCAAGTCTGAACATTTGGATCTTAGTTTGGGGAAGCTGGTTTGGGAGTTGGGGCGTTGGGGGGGAGGCGGGGAGGGGAGGGTGTGGGGGGGTGCGTTGTTGGGACCGGGGGTTGGGAGGGGAATTGCGGGAGGGACCCAGTGTGCCAGGTGGTTCTGCGGGACTAGAATGTTCACCGAGTCGTCCTCAGCTCCAACAATGGGATTGCATTCACCTAGCCCATGGATCGTTTGATCTCCTGTGATGAAGTCTAGATTGAAGGTACTAACCCTTAATGTGAAGGGCTTGAATAACCCGATAAAGCGAAGGGCTGTGATCTCATACCTGGAGAACTCCAGGGCTGACATATGTTTACTACAGTAAACCCATCTCCTGCCCAGACTGGCATAGGATGCGCTCACGCGCCTTTCCCCAAAAGTTTTTTTCCTCTCTCCCAGTAAAAAAGGCAGGGGTGGCTATTTTAGTCTCCAAGCACTTACGTGGCAGCGTGGCTGATAGGATGGGGGAGATCAAAGGCAGGTTGCTCGCATACACCTTCTTACTAGGGGGCCAACGCTTCACGATTGTCTCCCTTTACTCCCCGAATTCAGGAAAAGAAGCCTTCTTAAAGGGCGCCGTTTCCGAGTCACTCCAATCCCCTACCTCTCTCCTGCTCATTGGAGGGGACCTCAATCTAGGGATGGACAGAGATATGGACAGATCGGGGCAACGTTACGGGGACACCGGCGCCATTACAATCGCTGGTAATGACTGGCTACATGAGCGTGACCTAGTAGATCTATGGAGGGCTACAAATCCCAACATATCACATTTTACGTTCTACTCCCACGTGCATCGCACATATGCCAGGTTAGACCACTTCTTCAGATCTTCTGCACTACTTACCACTCTCAGGGATGTGAGCATTGTCCCAGCGGCACTGTCCGATCACGATGCGGTGGAGTTGACACTCCAGGTTCCCAAGTCCACCCGCCCCCCTGGAGCGTGGCGACTGCATGAAACCCTCTTACAACGGCCAGAGGTCACCAAGAAACTTCACACGTGCCTCATTGAATACCTGGCCATTAATGACACCCCCGAGACTTCGGTGTCTGCTCTCTGTTGGGCGTTGAAAGCTGTGGCTCGCGGTGAGCTTATTGCGATTGCGGCGGCAGAGGCTAAAGTCCGCAAAGCCAAAAGAGATTACCTCACTGCTCAGGTCTCTGAACTAGAGAGGGTCCACAGCCGCACTGGCACCCCGCGGGTCTGGAGACAATTGAAGGCCGCCAGAGCCCAACTAGCCAGCCTAGATACAGATCGGGTGGAATTCGCCGCACTATGCCTCAGTCACTCCTATTACATTGGGGGTAACAAAACGGGCCACTTACTTGCTAGCGCCCTGAAGGCGAAAACCCAACACTCCAAAATTACCACCCTCACAGATGACTCTGGTCTGGATATCATTGGCGAGGCCCAGATCACGGACGCATTTAAGACATTCTACTCACTCTATATAAAGCCGACTCTGTGTCATCGGAGGATGTCCATGCCTACTTGGAATTGGCTAAGGTCACGGAGTTGTCTCAGGCCAATGCGGATGCCCTAGATGCCCCTATCCGCCTGGATGAAGTCCCGCCTCCGCCCCCTCAAGTCCCCAGGGCCGGACGGCTTCTCGGCCGGGTTTTACAAGACCTTCAGCCAGCTTTTAGCACTTTTTCTCACCCGGCTTTTCAATTCCTTTGAGAGCCCTAGCTCCATTCCCCCAGACATGCTTGCAGCCGAGATAGTAGTACTGCCTAAACCGGGGAAGAAACCCACACGGTGTTCCACGTTCCGGCCTATATCCCTACTTAATCTGGACCTGAAACTCTTTACAGGGGTCCTAGCGGCGCGTCTTGATGAAAAGGAGGTTTTGAAATTTGGATTCAGCTTTGCTCCAACTGCCCCACCGAATAAATTTGAATTGGAAAGGGATATGAAAAGCTTTTTCAAAAAAATCCGAGTGAACAGGTTTTTTGTTGACTAGGTATACGAACCAGGTCCAAATGTAACAGGTTTCAAACCCAGATCAGTATTCACTCCAAATTTGAGCCAAGTTGACAAAAATGTTGAGCTTTTTGAGAGAATAGTAGAGATTGAAATTAAAAACAGTCTTGCAAGCACGCAGGGACAGTCAAATAAACTATCTGATGGGGTCATTATGATGGCGGATTCCCCGCATACTCCGGGCCGGCGGAAGCCACCGCCGGCCCGGAGTATGCGGGGAATCCGCAGAGGAGGCCTGAAAGACCCACCGCCAAATTAGGATGGCTGGTGGGTCTCACAATCTGTCCTCCACTTTTCCACCGCGGTCGGAAGGCGACCACGGCGGAAAAGCACTAACATGGCTGGCGGTGTCTATCAGACACCGCCAGCCATATTAGGATGTAGGGAAAGTAATGCTTTTCCACGGCGGCTTTTCCGCCGTGGAAAAGCATACGGACATTCACTTTGGGGGCCCGTTGTAGGCCCACTGGGTGAAGGTTGCGTGGGGGGTGCACATGGGGGGTACCTATGGTACCCCCCTGCCTTTGCCTGCACGAAGCGGCAGGCACCGCGCGGTGCCTGCCGCTAGGTGCATGCAAATGCACTGCTTTCATTTTTTCCATTGCGGCGGGTGCTGCTTCAAGCAGCACCCGCCGCAATGTAAAACATACAGGATGTGACCGCCGGGGTGGCGGTCACATCCTAATTGCCATGGAGGGACCGCCGCTGCCCATGCGGACGGTCCCTCCTACTCAGGGGTGGCGGACGGACACAAGTCCGTCCGCCATCCTAATCGACCCCTAAATGTCATAGATTAGCTTTAAAAAACCTACAAGATTGTGACCAAATAACAATAAAACCCGCCGACAAGGCCGGCAGGGTTGTAGTTCTTAAAACTGAAAACTACGAAAATAGGATGAGGGCACTTTTAAATGTGAAAGATCATTATATTCCAGCTTCATTTAGAATGTTAGATGGACTAAAAAGGGAGGTGTCGACATTCTTAAATTATGGTATAGACAATGGTCTGATGTGCGAGGACGAATACAAGTTTCTATTTACCAACAACCCAATCATTCCGGCAATATATGGATTGCCTAAACTCCATAAGGACACTGAGAATCCGCCCATGTGGCCCATTGTCAGCAGCTAAGGTTCATTATTAGAGCCTCTAAGCAAATACGGGGATTTTTTCCTTCGTCCGTTGGTCCAAAAACAAAGGTCGCATCTTAAAGACGCGGCCCATACCATCTCGATCTTTGAGGGAAAGAGCTTCGACAAGGTGACCCAGCTTTGGGTCACCTTGGACATCGAAACTCTTTACAAAAACATTCCCCAGGATGATACCGTTCAGGTCCTATCTTCCATCTTAGAAGGCGAGGATCTCATGGGTGGACGTAAAGATTTTATCATAGGGTGCGTGGAGCTAGTATTAACAAACAACATTTTTCTTTTCAAGGATGAGTTATTCAAACAGGTAAAGGGGACCAGCATGGGGGCCACATGTGCCCCCAGTCTGGCATGCCTCTATGTTGGTCATTTTGAGCAAAAACATATCTACAATGAGATGGTACCTTTTTTAAAAACATTTCTCACTGGCACTGTTTTATTGATGATATCATCTTTATCTGGAACGGTGCCAGTGAGGACTTATGGTCCTTTTTGGAGTGGCTCAATTTGGCCGATAGAAACCTAAAATTCACGGCACACTACAGTGCCAACAATGTAGAATTTCTAGACATAAAAATCAAAGAAGTAAATGGGCTACTAGAGGTTGAACTCTATACCAAGCCAACGGATAAAAATACCCTCTTGCAATATCAGAGTAACCATCCTCGATCTCACAAAGATAACATCCCCTTTGGGGAATTCCTGAGGCTACGGCGTAACTGCACAAGTCGGACTGATTTTTACCATCAGGCAGAGTTTATGGAAAAGAAGCTACGAGAAAGAGGGTATCCAAAGAAACTATTAAAACAATCTATGAAACGGGCTAGATTCTATAACAGAGATAATCTGTTGGATATAGAAAGAAAGAAAACAAACAAAGTCCAGGATAGGATTGTTTTTGTGTGCCAATACTCTGGTCTAAGCAACAAACTTAAAAACATAGTCAATCGGAACTGGAAGATCATTAACAATGGTTTAATCACACCATTACCTAAACCGCTTTTTTCATTCCGGCGCAACAAAACAATTAAAAATGCTTTAGTGAGTACATATAAAAATTCTGCAAGTAGTGTCCAAACAACCATGATTGATAACAAAAAAGCAATAGGTAACCATAAGTGTGGATCATGTTCCATTTGCCCGAATTGTATTATAACAAAGAAATTGACTTTCAATGGGAAAACATTGGTCCCCAAAAGTTTAAACAATTGCAGGAGCAAAAATGTAGTATATCGGGAGGAGGAGCCAAGATGGCCTACAGGACGGACGTGTAGGCTCCCAGCTCCGCGAGCCTCTTATTCTTGCACCGGTATCCTGTCATCAATCCTGATCATCAGCCGCGGCGCCACGACCGCGCTAACGTGCAGATCACGACCGCGTTCCTCCGAGGGCTCTACTGGCCGCGTGGACGACGATACGGCAACTCGAGCCGTTCGCCATTGTGTCCCCCTGGACCTCGCTCTGATGGCCGCTGCGGGATGACGCTGCGTTGGGAGGACTGACACGGGAGGCGCCGCACCTCAAACTGGAATTGCTGCCGGTGGAGTGAAACGGCGGGGTCATCCTCCTCACCCGGGGCTCTCCGAACTTGGATGCGGTGGGCGCTGGCGGGTTGGGACCCCTAACCCCCTTTGTTCTCCGGAGTGGCTCGGCTGGAGGGCTGCCTCGGCTCCGGCTGGCGGCGCCGCCTGCGCCGGGGGCCGCCTTCAGACCAGCGGCGAGGGGTCGCTTGCTGTTTGCCACTCGGACTTGCGATCTGCACCTCTGCCGGCGCCCCCGCCTGCAGCATCCCGATTTTTGATCGTCTCTCTCCCCCTCCCTTTTGTATCCGGATGGCCGTGGTGAAGATGGCGGACTAGGGGAGATGATTGCTTCTTTGTCCTTTGGCTGTCCTGCCCCGCCTGCACCGCCCCGCTCCTATTCTCCGGGGACAACGACCCAAATGCCGGATTGTGAGGCCCCGCAGAGGGCCCCGACTCGTATGGAGATCCTGGCGGCTCTTGTGGATCTGGGTTCCACATGTCGGCAAATTGCTAGAGAGTTGAGCCGCAAGTTCGAGGAGGTGATTTCCGTACCGGGACACCAGCTGCCTGTAACTATCCACGGCCCGGATACTATGTTACAGCTGGCGCCTGCCACGGAGCTAATGGGTTTTGGCGACAGTGTTGCTGAATTATCGGCCGATGCGAAGGTGGATACATTGTCTTTCTCCACCCTGTACTCTGATGCTCAGCCTCCGCCATTACTGCTTCCACACGGTTTGCTGCCACCCCGACGGCTGGACTTCCTTGCTGTTCTTGCTGCTGGAACTTCATCCTCTCCCCAGTCGGTGTTATCCTCTCCTGTGTGTGCTGGGAAGCCCCCCCTTTTTGTCAGTCGTCCCCCCGTGGTTCGGGGCCCTGCCCCTCTTTCTACCAGGTTTTCTCTTCGTTGGGGACGGCCATCTTGTCCCTTTGTTTCGCCTTCGGCATGGTTCCCGAGGTGGCCATTTCCGGACGGACTGCAACGCTCAGGCCAGGGGTGATGTATTTTTGTACTGACTTTGCTTGCCTAGCTGCCGGACATCGGGACTTTCGACCTACTTTGGAACTTCTGACGGCGTCTTGTATTGGCCAGCATGGGGTTGTATTTGGAGGGCACAGCTGCTGATTTCTGCTTGGGGGATGGGGGTTCGGTTTGCGGTTGGTCTTGGGGTGAGTGCGGATGGAGGGGTCCCTGCTGCGGCTTTCTTTATTTGACTGATTGCATTTTGGGTTGGGTTGTCCCTCGATGTATTGGGAGGCTACATGGTTGGTATAATTGATTGTTCTGTGCTTCATCTGACATGGTCTCTGGTGGGTCGTGGTGGTCGGGTGGGAGGTTAGGTGTGGGCTGGGAGCCTGGGTAATAATGTTGCGGCTTATTGTATTGCTGATTACGTATTGATTCACTCCCCACTGTATTGCTTGCTACAGTTTTATTGATGTTGTTATTGGGGTGGGGATTGCTTATTGGACTGGCGGAGCTTGCGCGCATGTTTAATTGACCCTCCTCCCGGTTCTTTCTTAGGGACGTTCAGGGACGGGGTTCCTGTTCATACTCCCTATGTCATTGGAATTAGTTCTTTATTCTTATTTTCACTTTCGCTTTCTCTTCTTCTTCCTTTCTCTTTCCTTCTATATTTCGGGTTTACGGGGCGACAGACACTCTGCTAGGGGGGGGTAAGCCATAGCCTCTGCATGTGTGTAGGGTGGGGGGTTAATTATTAGTTGAGTTTTTTCTTTCTATGGTACCATTTTTGCTTTTCTTGATTTTCCCTTCTTTCTTAGGCCCGTGTTGGGAATACTGGGGGATGGGTGGTGGTGCCATTGGAGATGGGTTGCTGGGACAGCTTCCTGTGGTCTTACTATTCTGTGGCCATCCTCTGGTCGGGACTTGCATGTTGTAAATTGCTCTGCCAGATATAGATGTTTTTGTCGAGTCCCGCCTACATGGACCTTGCTTTTTCTTTTCGTTGTTGAGTGCGGAGCAGTATGACCTGACTTTACTATTTGCGCAAACAAAAGACTTTGAAAATTAACCTACATTGCTCCTGGGCCGAGGTATGACGGCGCTCTCCAGTCTACTCCTGTACTGCAACCATTGTCATGCCGCATTACCATGGCGTCGTATTGTATGCACCAGTGCTGAATGTGTGACCGTGGCCGGCCGGATGGTTGTGGGCCCGTATTTGTACTGTCTTTTGGCACAATAAAGGTTTTCAAAAATAAAAAAAAATAAAAAAAAATGTAGTATATCTGCTTGTCTGCCCTTGTGGCCTCGGTTACGTCGGGGAGACGAGGAGAGAGCTCCGAATTAGACTATTAGAGCACAGATCATCAGTCAAAAACAAAAAAGAAAATGCGCCCCTCACGTATCATTTTCAAAAAAATAACCATGACTGTAATGATTTCACTTGGTTTATTTTGGAAAAAATAAGCATCAATAGAAGAGGTGGCAACCTGGAAGCTATAAGAAAAACGCGTGAACAGTGGTTCATGTGCTATCTTGACACTGTAGAAAATGGCTTGAATTCGAGAGAAGATTGGATGAAACTAGTAGCCAGTCACTAATAATGCTTTATATAAACTCTGCAAGTCGTAATAAGTGCCAAAAAATAATGAGGCGGAATAATTCATAAGATATCATTCGCTAGCTTTCTGGAACTTTCATACCTGTTACAGGCAATTTTTAGTAAACACTGGTTAAATCGTGGAAGTATAGAGAGGGTTTATGTAAAAGGTTAAATAATAAAAGTTTGGAACATATCCCTGAATAGAAAATATAAGGCGTGACGAGTTTGGGAATAAAAATATAGTCCATTTAGAGTCAAATATATTGTTTAATTGCGACAGAACCTATATCAAATAATCTCCACACAAGGGAAATGATAGCGCCAAAGGTTGCACATAGGTTACCATAACTACGGGTAACAATAACACAGCAAAACTGAAAACGAGGCGTGAATCCGCGTAGGTTAACTCGCACAGAGGCTTGAAATCGGCATGGATTTGTAAGCGAAATCGAGGCGTGGAACGCGAAGCTACGTAGGGCACAGCGTTTCAGCTCGTTTAACTCTGGATCATAATAATGACTAACAGCTGAATCCTTAGAGGACGGCCAATAAGCGGCAAGCAAAATTGGTTTAAAAGTGCACTACAAAACAAAGGCAGTCAGCTGTATTTTCGGGAGAAGATAGTCCTGGCAGTTAGGCGGATGACGGGTGTGGAGAAACGGAGGCTTGTATTTTGATCAGTAAGGAGACTTAATCGCCGTTCCTTTGGGAATTGTACGATAGGTAGAATCGATGGTTAAAGGACATCGAGTTAACTTAGCCTTCTAATTTCATCTATATTTTAGGCAGACAAAACGACTGCAAGCGGCTTTTTAATATCCACCCCAGTGAGGACCATCAAGTTACGCTATTAGGTAGGTATTTAAAAATAAGGGTATCCACAGAGATATTTCATAGTTTTGCGCGAT
The DNA here is from genome assembly GCF_964263255.1 of Lissotriton vulgaris. NCBI lineage: Eukaryota > Metazoa > Chordata > Amphibia > Caudata > Salamandridae > Lissotriton > Lissotriton vulgaris. The sequence goes on from NC_141697.1 coordinate 803,908,397, forward strand.
GGCGCTTATCGAGTGTTTATTTAGAACACCCAGGAAAAGATTGAAGCGTAAGCACAGAGGGCAACGACCTCCGTGGATTTGGTGCTGTGCTACACTGCCCGGTTTAAGAACTAAGAAAACTGAAGAGTTACCGTTTCAAGTAGGTAAAACGCATATAGCTAATAACATCAAATGTTAGTAGGTTGTAAGCAGGCTCCGCTTTAAATAGAACATAATAGTCATCTATAAAAAATTCATTTTCTTTCACAGATATTTTATCGTGCGCAATCCGGCAAAAGTCGTGAAGGTGCCATTATTAAAAAGTACACTCAGGTAAAGAAACAAATCACATGTGGAAACTACTTGCAGACAGATAGATTAAATATTGTCTGAAAAGAACCTTTTTTCAAATCAACTTAATTTGCAGATCCTTCACAAATTAGAAATGCAGATATTGAGAAATTATAAGAATTGCGAAAAAGACATGAAATAAGGTAATTGATTAAAATTTTAGTTAGAATCTATCAGTCAATTGCCTAAACATGGCGAATAGCTAAGACGAAGTAAAAATAGATAGAATAAGAAAAGAGTGAAATTATTCAATCAATAACACAGATGGAGGAAGAGAGGATCCCCCGAATTGTGATTCTTAACGTGATTTTTGAAGCCCACATAGTAGTATGGAACATATATAATTGTCAAAGCATTATGAATATGAGATGTGATTAATATCATGCATGTTATGGCACTGAACATATGATGAAATGTAGTAGGCTGAAGAATAGCGGAAAAGGAATATGACTTAGATGCCATGTTGAGCATATTTCTTGCAAGTATAGATATGTGAAAGTAGCATATTTGGTAACAGTTGAGGAACTATTGACTCTGTATACTCAACAAGATAGAAGTGAAAGTCTATAGAGTGCTAATGGTAAAGAGTTGTGAATTTGACAATGTGATTCTGCGAACTCTGTGAACAATACTGATTCAAATATGTTTATCAACAGGAATCTCAATTACAAGGCAACCACCCAGTGCAGTAAAATAGGAGAGACCTAACTTTTAGTCTTTATAAAGATGGCATACTATTGAATAATAAGCCATCGAAACGCATCGACGCCCAACAAACTGCATAATCGAGTAATCGAGCTCATCCTGTGTACAACAAGAATCAAGCGAGTCTAGGATTGAGTTTCTGAATTAGATACTTGATGTGCAAACCTTTATGACAAAGTGTACTGTCTATGTTTGTCTATGTTTGTCTCTCCCCCTTTTTTGTTCTTTAAATTGACAATTTTTTTAGGGTATTGTTTTATTTAGGTTGATATATTTTGCTTATAATAGGTGAAGCATGAGAATTTGTGTAGTGTACAACAATTTTAAATGAATTGTGACTGTGATGATATTGCAGATAATGTCTATGGAATGTTAATTTGTTTTTAATGTGTCATTGGTTATGTTTTTAATATATAAATAAATTCCAAATATTTTTATATATATATATATATATATATGTTTTGTCATGATTGCCTAATAATAGTGTCCAATACCAACATTTGGGCTTTATTTCTTAGTAATCTCGCCAAGGGAATTTTTGTTTTTACGGGCTACAAATCCCAACATATCACATTTTACGTTCTACTCCCACGTGCATCGCACATATGCCAGGTTAGACCACTTCTTCAGATCTTCTGCACTACTTACCACTCTCAGGGATGTGAGCATTGTCCCAGCGGCACTGTCCGATCACGATGCGGTGGAGTTGACACTCCAGGTTCCCAAGTCCACCCGCCCCCCTGGAGCTTGGCGACTGCATGAAACCCTCTTTCAACGGCCGGAGGTCACCAAGCAACTTCACACGTGCCTCGCTGAATAGCTGGCCATTAATGACACCCCCGAGACTTTGGTGTCTGCTCTCTGGGGGGCGTTGAAAGCCGTGGCTTGCGGTGAGCTTATTGCGATTGCGGCGGCAGAGGCTAAAGTCCGCAAAGCCAAAAGAGATGACCTCACTGCTCAGGTCTCTGAACTAGAGAGGGTCCACAGCCGCACCGGTGCCCCGCGGGTCTGGAGACAATTGAAGGCCGCCAGAGCCCAACTAGCCAGCCTAGATACCAGATCGGGCGGAATTCGCCGCTCTACGCCTCCGTCACTCCTATTACATTGGGGGGAACAAAACGGGCCGCTTACTTGCTAGCGCCCTGAAGGCGAAAACCAAACACTCCAAAATTACCACCCTCACAGATGACTCTGGTCTGGATATCATTTGCGAGGCCCAGATCGCGGACGCATTTAAGACATTCTACGCCACTCTATATAAAGCCGACTCTGTGTCATCGGAGGATGTCCATACCTACTTGGAATCGGCTATGGTCACAGAGTTGTCTCAGGCCAATGCGGATGCCCTAGATGCCCCTATCCGCCTGGATGAAGTCCTTGCTGCTATCTCCTGCCTCCGCCCACTCAAGTCCCCAGGGCCGGACGGCTTCTCGGCCGGGTTTTACAAGACCTTCAGCCAGCTATTAGCACCTGTTCTCCCCCGGCTTTTCAATTCCTTTGAGGGCCCGAGCTCCATTCCCCCAGACATGCTTGCAGCCGAGATAGTAGTACTGCCTAAACCGGGGAAGAAACCCACATGGTGTTCCGCGTTACGGCCTATATCCCTACTTAATCTGGACTTGAAACTCTTTACAGGGTTCCGACCAGAATCCGAGAAACAATGGTTATTTCAGTACAGGGCGATGGCCCGGACATCCCTCTGGAAAATTCCGTTCCTCACTCGGCAACATCAACCACGCTACCTCCTGCGATCCCCTATCACTCGCACCGTCATGCAGGTCTGGAACGCGGTCGCGGTCAAGAAAGGGCTTACTACCTTCCCCTCTCCGCTTACCCCTGTCTTGGACAACCCGGAATTCTCACCAGGCAATGCTCCTCATGCATTCCCGCATCAGCTGCCTCTCCGCCGGCCACTTCTTTGACCTACAAGGCTTTCTCACCCTTACAGACATAATCCAAGGCTATGACGTTGTCTCCCCCACTTATTTCAGTACTTCCAGCTTAGGCACTGGCTCACGAGTCCAGACATCGCCCCCCTAGTTGGTAGACCCATGACGACTTTTGAGAAAAGGCTGGTGACGAAGGACTCGGACAGACATCTTATTTCAGACATCTACAAAATGCTTACGCCCTCGCGCCCTCGGGCAAGACAGCAGGCCAGAAGCGCTGGGAGGAAGAACTGGGGAGGGCCCTGTCACCCAAGGAGTGGAGTTCTGTGTATTATATAGGGCCTCTCACACCACTCGCAAGACTGCAGGTAGGGAGGCAGCGACAAAGCTGGCCATGTACTGGCATCTCACCCCTGTCCAGCTCAATAAAGGTAACCCAACACGTATCACACTGTGCTGGAGGGGCTGCGGGGGAAAGGGCACCCTAACTCACCTCCTCTGGGAGTCCTGTGAAGTCCAGGACTATTGGAAAACGGTCTTGGATGACATTGATTCTACCTTTGATACTGAAATCCCTAGATTACCGGCTTACACCATCCTAGGTCCACCTATTGCAATCACCTTTCCCCTAAAATCTCCCAGAGGTCGCCAGATGGGGATCGCCGTGCAAGCCGCAACACAACACGTTCTGTCCCTCTGGGGTTCCAACACCAGGCCAACTCACACGGGATGGTTTCATAAAATATGGTTCACCTTAGGAATGGAACGTATCCACGCCACACTCACACACTCTACGGCTGCTTATCAGAAGGTATGGCTCCCGTTGCTTTCCCTCCTGTCTAAAGAATTCAACGAGATCACAAGCCCTAAATACCTTCGCTTGCTACGACTCACAGAGACCACACATGATTCCTTGTGATCCTTAGGGTAACTGCGATAGTTATTATACGATTGCATCTGGGTATGTTTCACATGTTTGGCACACTGGGTGGGGGGAGTGGGGTAGGGTGAAGATGGATTGGGTGGGTGTTTTGGTTATGGTTTTTGCTCCTACAACTTCGTCACCTCACTGCACGTGACATCTGCAACCCAGGCACTGTAACTTTGCTACGTCAACTTTACCTAGCCATCTATTCAATTAGTAGAGACTGTGTACTTATCTATCTTGACTGCCCTTCATGCCTGATGCATTTCCATCGCAATGTAGTGTCTACTGTTGCTCTTAAAATCAATAAAACAAATTTAAAACAAAAGTATTATGTCACTCTTGAGAAGTGCTGGTACCCTCCATCTTACAATTAAAAAGGGCCGGTACTCCGTACCGAACAGCACCAGCCCATTTAAAGCACTGATATCAGGTCATAGAGAATAATTCATAAAAGAGTAACATGGACACCTTCTCTCTGCATCCAGAATGGCACTAGAACTGATGAAAGTAGCTAAAAGTACCCAGTAGATACTGGCGCCGTGCTCTGCCATGGTGCCCCCGCTGTGCTGATGCCAGCAGCTGATGTCCTTGTATGTGTCCACCTGTCGTGCGTGCCCAGAAGTCTGGGGGTTTGGGCTCTCTCGGGATGGATCCCTGTCCGCTGTCTTCTGTCTCTCGCGAAGGCTGAGCTTGCAGATTACAGACCCACGTGCCCTGCTCTCTGCCCAAAGACACACTGGGCTCTGTGGCGGCCTTGGGCTGGCGGAGGGCGGTGTGACCTGTGGCAGGCTGCAAGGAGAGCCTGATTGGACAGCTCTGGGCACAGCCTGAGACATGTAGGGATGCTGGGAATCAGCTGTTCCAAGTACTGTGATGCACTCAGCGGGGAGTCTCAAGTTGTCAGCCAACTCTGCTTTTTCTGCATATTGTTATTGTGGTGATTTTGAATCTGTGTCAGAAATGCAGTAACACGAGTCCAGCATCCACCTATTAGAATGAGTCTCACGACGGAGTGATTAAAAAGACACCAAACACAAGTGTCCTACATCAGCAGAAAAAAACTGAGGTGCATGCGCACCACAAAGGAGCCGACACCGGAATCAAAACCAGTGGTGCGCATACACCACAGAGGAGTGGGGGCTGGTAGCCTGTTGTCTGTGCCGCACGCTGATGCACCTGCTGGTCACAGACAGGAATGGGTGGAGTAAAGGCAGGACATGCACCCGCCTTTGTCCCATCGCGTGCTTTTCTTTTTTTTTTACAAAGCACGGGCAAGCCAATGTCCGAGAGGAAAGCAAAACCACACGCACAAGCGTGTGGATAGCTTTCCAACCCCTTTCAAGAGGTCTCGCGCTGCGCGAGCAATGCTGCGCACTGCAACCCTAGGCTCGAGACCTAAAAATGGGATGGTGTCACAGAGAAGATTTTTTGTAATATTGGTGAGCTTCTGCTGTGGTACAATATTGAAAACATGCGTCACTTTCCATGAAAATTAGTAAGGGCTGGCGGAGCTTGCGTAGTGCATCTACGCAGAGTTCCACAGAGTTTGAAAAAACTCAGTGGAACTCCGCTTCGCTCCCTCTCCCCTCCCAAAGGAATTACACATTTAAAAACAAGGCACTTACCTACATGGCTGCCTCCTCCTCTGCCTGGCCGTTCTCCTTCCTGCTCCTTGCCGTCCTTCTATGAAAAAAACCCCCATGTTATACATCTTGCTCGTGTGCATGCCATCCTTCTTCTATAAAAAAAAAAACCTACATTGAACGTCTTGCACAGGCGCACGCGCAAGACGTACAATGTAGTGCCTTCTTTTAAAAAATTTTATTAATTTGTGAGGGTAGAGGGGCTGGCCAACTCCGCTCCGCCACGGAGGTTATATTTGCCTAAACTCTGCATTCGCGACTGAGCGCGGAGTAGGCAAAATCAGCATACTCTGCTGGCGGAGCGTAGTTACCCACCCGGGGTTAAATATTAGATGTAAGAATTTTAGAATTTGGACTAGGTGCACTGTCAGTGATCTGGCCAAAGAGGTCACGAAAGAGCTGAAACTGGGGCACAAATTCGAAACGGTTCCAAACAGGGCCCCCCAAAATACAATTAGCCCCAGGACCCCAAAATCCTTAAGATGTTCCTGGGCGTATGAGTCATGTCACTATAATAGGAGCTCTGTTGCTGAAATATGTTGAACGCAAGAAAGGAGTCAAATACATTTCAGCACATGGGTAAGTTAAGAACACATCACAGAGGGCAAAAAGATGAAAATGTAAGTAGGGAGTGTAGAATGCCAACAAGCGGGTAACATAGGAGTGGGCCCTGCTGCTTTAAAGTGTAGTTTAAATAACTGAAATAAAACCTTTGAATCAAATCTCACCCAGAGTTTTACAACTGTTACTAAACGTCAAGTACTTGGAAATATGGTCAAGATGCACGCTCCCCCAAAGGACAACATAATTGGAATCAAATTAAATTACTTATCTAAAATATAATGCAGGTTTTGCTTAGTATTCTGATGTGTTTCTACAGTTTGTTTCCCTCTATTAAACAATCAGTAAGAGTGGAAGGATTTGCACCATTCAATTTCTACAAATAATGAGTCTGGGGACAGCAGTCTTATTTTATTAATTCGTCATCAAGTAATGAGGTAATTAGGTAAGCACAATAGTGCAAGAAATACGGGGGCTTATTTACAAGCCCCTTGCATCACTGTTTGTGACACATCGCTGGTGCAATCTCCTGCCCCCTATTTACAAGGACACGTAAAGCCACCCTGTGTGCCTTTTCCTGTCCTTGTAAATATGACCCCTTCTCACTCAACATTTTGCTTGAAAAAGGCGTTACTTGGGTGTTGATGTTGGTGTTCCCACACAACACCCATGTATTCCACCGCATTTCCAGATTTCCGAGAATTCGTAACCCTGGAAATGCGTCAGAATGCTATGCCAACTCAGGTGTGGCATAGCGAGGCGGCACAGGGAGAAATGTTTGCATTTCTCCTCGTTTTTTGCTCTTTCTAGGGGTGCCGCATTCTGAAGCACACATAGGAAGAGGAAAACACCTCTTTTTCTATTTTTTGTTACACAAAAACAATTTCCCCGCAACGCAGGCACCCTTGCACCGTGGGCAAGGGTGCCTGAGTGTCCCATCGCAGCCGATTGCCTGCCAGCGCACTAGAACGTACAGGTATGCGTCATATTGTTGTAAATATAACACAACCCTCACAACAAGTGCCGCAGCGTGGAGCAGCCAAAAGGCTTTCAGTGCTCCGCTGAGGCACTTTCTCGTAAATAAGGCCCACAATATTTACCAATTCAACATTGTAGAAATTTACCCAATTGAGTATAAATATTACTTAGATATGGGTAGAAAGTAATAATAAGTTAATATGGCATTTTGACTGAGTATTCTCGCAATCACTGCACTTCTACGCTTACCAATATATGTTACCATTCGTAAGAGTACATGGAAGAGGTTCCATAGCACTGAACATACTGACTTTAGTGAAGTGAAGGTACGGTGTGCGTGTTAGGATCTTACGTGTCCTTCTAGATCCGTTACAAATTATATAGGACTAACTACGCACTTGATGCATATTATGGATTTATTTGCAGTTTTATTTAGTATGAACAAGATGCAATGGGTGAAAGAGCATTGTGCATATGATTTTTTTTTACATTAGAGCAGTTTTGGACATAAGAACAGTTTGGTGTTGATTTTGAAACATAAGAGTAGTTTCCCAAGGTTGTACGTCACATCAGGCCAGCTGCACAATATATAAAAACAGCCTTGCTTCATTTATATTGCATTATGAACTCGGAAAAAAGTTGAAAACATGTCCATCTTCCATTGAGGAACGAACCTGGAGGTTTGGTGGCATCTAGACATATAGGGTCCTATTTACAAGGGGACTGCACCACCGGAGCATCACTGTTTTTGACGTTCCGGTGGCACAATGCCCTGCACCATAGTTACAAAGTGGCGTTAATGCCACTTTTTGTGGCTTAACGCTGCTTTGTAAATATGCTACCCTTTCACGCAGGTATCCGCGTGAAAGGGGAGTGCAATGAGTGTTGCTGTGGGTGTTCCACCATAACACCTTTTGCTTTTTGAAACTGCCTCCTATTTACAAGGAGGTGTTAATCTGAGGCTGCGCCAAACACTAACGCCATGCAATAGCAGGCGTTAGATTGACGTAAAAAGGAGAAATACTTTTATTTCTCATCGTTGTTGCTTTTTGAATGTGTACTGCATTCAGCAGCACAAACATAAAGAGTAAAATGCCATTAATGATCGTTTATGTGCCGGAAGGTGTCCCTTCCTGCATATAAACAATCATTAAATATTGACAATGTCCTACTTCTGTGTGTGCTGCAGAATGCAGCACACATAGAAGCAGCAAATCACCATTATTGACTGTTTATGTGCAGGAAGGGACACCTTGCTGCACATAAACAATCATTCCCTGCAATGCATGCACTCTTGCACTATGGCGCAAGGGTGTCTGTGTTAGCGCTAGGCAGCTATTTTTTGTGACAGTACTAGAGAAAACACAGGGTTGCACCATCTTGTTGTAAAGATGGCACATTCCTGTGTTTTGGATGTGACCGGGAGTGGTGCTGCAATATTTGCTGCAGCTCTGTGCTCCGTCATTTCCTTCTTAATATGGCTCCATAGTGTGCCCCAAACTCGGTTGAATTAAAGAGTGCCCCTGGGCCATGGGATCCAATGGCCCATCTTTGCTGATCCTTCTGGTTTTTTGTTGTTGTTTTTTTTAAAGCGCTCGAATACTGAAGTGTCTTGGCGCTGAAAGTGAGACGGTGAAAAACACAGTGAGAAAGCTTATGACCTGTGCAGTTGTAAAAAAACAGGTTTTCAAATTCTTCCTGAAAAGCTGGAGATTCGGCTGACGTCTCAAGGATATCAGTAGTTTATTCCAAAGCATAGTTGCACAGTGTGTCATGGCTCGACCGACCCATCTAGCTTTTCTGAATTTTACCGTTTTTATTAATCCTTGAGTAGCCGATCTCAGTGCTCGTGGGGGAGCATAAGCTATAAAAAGCTTTTGAAGATCAGCTGGACTCCCCCCATTTACTGCTTTATATACGAAAGTTAGCACTTTAAATTCAATATGTTGTTTAATAGGGAGCCAGTGTAGTGATCTAATTCCAGCTGATGTTGGTTGTCCTCTACGCAGCCCCAGAAGAAGTCTGGCAGCCGCGTTTTGCAAGGATTGCAGTTTTTGTAGCTGAAATTGATCAATACCCAGGAACAGTGCATTAGCATAGTCCAGCTTTGATAGAAAAAGCGCTACCATCACAGTTTTCCGGAGTACTTGAGGAATAAAAGGGAGAATTTTTCATAGTATTTTTAAGAGAAAAAAAGCAGGAAGAGACAAGGCTATTAACCTGAGCGCCAAAATTCAGTTTATTATCGAAAATGATTCCCAAATTTCTAACCCTGTCAATAGGGTGAGGGCATTCTTCAGCCTCCACCTGCCACCAGGTTTGACTCCAAATAGATTGCCCTATTCCAAACTCCATCACCTCTGTCTTTTCTGTATTTATTTTTAGATAGTTCTGGTCCATCCAGCTCATAAAGTCAGTGAGGCAGGCGTGGAACCTACCTGCTAAGTATGGGCGTAAAATCTGTTTCGCGGGCGAATTTGAGGATTTTTGGCAATTTCGCGATCCGTGAATCGTGCGAATTTGCCCAGAAAACCGCAAATTCGCAAGCTGCGAATTATTTTGCTTGGTCGCGCTTGAAAAATACAATATCGCGCGCGGTGTTGACTTACCGTGATTCTGAGTCCGCCGAGTTGTTTTTCTCCCGATTCGTGTGTGCTGTGCTATTTTCGATCTTGCTGCGTGATCGCGCAAGAGTTTTTCAAACGCAATTACGTCATCGCGGCTCGCCATCTTGCACGCCATCTTGCACAGCGAGAGTTTGACTACACGAGTACGTCATAAAGGTGCACGATCACGCATTGCGGGAGTAAACAATGTCGAACACGTAGATGCGTCGCGCAGCTGACTTCGGGTGGGAGATTTGAACAGCTCCCATTCCCAAAATTGCAAAAATGCCAATTCTGCACATGAAATCCACCGCAGGAAGCATAAACCTTCTGAAAATGATTATTTTGATCAGAATAACTCCTCAGATTGACATTTGGCTGCACTTTTTGGTGCATGGAGTCCATTTTGGGGGGGGGTGGGAGGAAGGAAGTGCCCCAGAGTCTCCAACTTCCTGTTCCTGTCCAGCAGGCTCCTCCCAGTGCAATGTCCATGTCCTGGTCACTTTTGATTTGGATCTGGAGCTGGAAGGATTACTTTTGTGGCTGCTGCTGGACATTTGTATTTGAGGACTTTTTTGACTTTGGAGTTTGCATCACTTTTGGACTTGAGATTTTACAAGTAAGTTGGTGTTGTTTGTTTGGGGCATTACAGTTGAGGCAACTACAGTTTTAAAACTTTTTTCACAACTTTAAAAAAATATATATTGTGGGTAGCTGCAGTATCCAGTAGGCCCAGGGTTAGTCATGGGTGCATGATACAACTGTTTCTGTGATTTTTTTTAACTTAATTCTCATTTATGTCATGGAATTTTAGCTGACTGTTATATGTTGATTTTTTTTTATTTTAGGGTGCCTGTAAAGCCTCACTAGCCAGTAGGCCCAGGCGTAGTGAGTGGTGCATGGACCTAGTCTTTCTGTGGGGTGTCTTGAATTTAAACATCATTGAGGGCATGGATGGCACTGGATTGTGGTGATTTTTGTGTGTTTTTGACTTTTTGGGGTGTTGTTGGGGCCTGGCCATGTAGTGGGGGTCAAGGGGCCATTTTGAAGCCAGGCAGTGTGCTCAGGCCTGCACCCAGTTTGCCTTGCTTTCAACCATTATGCCCAGGGATACTCAGTGGTGCATGGGCCTAGTCTTTCTGTGGGGTGTCTTGAATTTAAACGTCATTGAGGGCATGGATGGCATTGGATTATGGTGGTTTTTGTGTGTTTTTTTTACTTTTTGGGGTGTTGTTGAGGCCTGGCAAGGTGGGTGTGGGCATTTTGAGTCCTGGTACAGGCAGGTCCTGGCCATGTGGTGGGGGTCAAGGGGCCATTTTGAAGCCAGGCAGTGTGCTCAGGCCTGCACCCAGTTTGCCTTCCTTTCAACCATTATGCCCAGGGGTACTCAGTGGTGCATGGACCTAGTCTTTCTGTGGGGTGTCTTGAATGTAAACATCCTTGAGGGCATGGATGGCATTGGATTGTAGTGATTTTTGTGTGTTTTTCGACTTTTTGGGGTGTTGTTGGGGCCTGGCCATGTGGGTGGGGGCCATTTGGAGGCCTGGTACAGGCAGGGCCTAGCCATTTGGTGGGGGTCAAGGAGCCATTTTAAAGCCAGGCAGTGTGCTCAGGCCTGCACCCAGTTTGCCTTGCTTTCAACCATTATGCCCAGGGGTACTCAGTGGTGCCTGGGCCTAGTCTTTCTGTGGGGTGTCTTGAATTTAAACATCATTGAGGGCATGGATGGCATTGGATTGTAGTGGTTTTTGTGTGTTCTTCGACTTTTTGGGGTGTTGTTGGGGCCTGGCCATGTGGGTGGGGGCCATTTTGAGTCCTGGTACAGGCAGGTCCTGAACATGTGGTGGGGGTTAAGGGGCCATTTTGAAGCCAGGCAGTGTGCTCAGGCCTGCACCTAGTTTGCCTTCCTTTCAACCATTATGCCCAGGGGTACTCAGTGGTGCATGGTCCTAGTCTTTCTGTGGGGTGTCTTGAATTTAAACATCATTGAGGGCATGGATGGCACTGGATTGTGGTGATTTTTGTGTGTTTTTTGACTTTTTGGGGTGTTGTTGGGGCCTGGCCATGTAGTGGGCGTCAAGGGGCCATTTTGAAGCCAGGCAGTGTGCTCAGGCCTGCACCCAGTTTGCCTTGCTTTCAACCATTATGCCCAGGGGTACTCAGTGGTGCATGGGCTTATTCTTTATGTGGGGTGTCTTGAATTTAAACATCATTGAGGACATGGATGGCATTGGATTGTGGTGATTTTTGTGTGTTTTTGACTTTTTGGGGTGTTGTTGGGGCCTGGCCATGTGGGTGGGGGGCATTTTGAGGCCTAGGACAGGCAGTGCCTGGCCATGTGGTGGGGGTCATGGGGCCATTTTGAAGCCAGGCAGTGTGCTCAGGCATGCACCCAGTTTACCTTGCTTTCAACCATTATGCCCAGGGGTACTCAGTGGTGCATGGGCCTAGTCTTTCTGTGGGGTGTCCTGAATTTAAACTTTCATTGAGGGCATGGATGGCATTGGATTGTGGTGGTTTTTGTGTGTTTTTTTACTTTTTGGGGTGTTGTTGCGGCCTGGCCATGTGGGTGGGGGCATTTTGAGTCCTGGTACAGGCAGGTCCTGGCCATGTGGTGGGGGTCAAGGGGCCATTTTGAAGCCATGATGTGTGCTCAGGCCTGCACCCAGTTTGACTTCCTTTCAACCATTATGCCCAGGGGTACTCAGTGGTGCATGGTCCTAGTCTTTGTGTGGGGTGTCTTGAATTTAAACATCATTGAGGGCATGGATGGCATTGGACTGTGGTGATTTTTATGTGTTTTTTTACTTTTTGGGGTGTTGTTGGGGCCTGGCCATGTGCGTGGAGGGCATTTTGAGGCCTGGGACAGGCAGGGCCTGGCCATGTGGTGGGGGTCAAGGGGCCATTTTGAAGCCAGGCAGTGTGCTCAGGCCTGCAACCAGTTTGCCATGCTTTCAACCATTATGCCCAGGGGTACTCGGTGGTGCATGGACCTAGTCTTTCTGTCGGGTGTCTTGAATTTAAACATCCTTGAGGGCATGGATGGCATTGGATTGTAGTGATTTGTGTGTGTTTTTCGACTTTTTGGGGTGTTGTTGGGCCCTGTCCATGTGGGTGGGGGCCATTTGGAGGCCTGGTACAGGCAGGGCCTGGCCATTTGGTGGGGGTCAAGAGGCCATTTTGAAGCCAGGCAGTGTGCTCAGGCCTGCACCCAGTTTGCCTTGCTTTCGACCATTATGCCCTGGGGTACTCAGTGGTGCATGGGCCTATTGTTTCTGTGGGGTGTCTGGAATTTAAACATCATTGAGGACATGGATGGCATTGGATTGTGGTGATTTGTGTGTGGTTTTCAACACCTTTTTTGGGGAAAACAAACCTACGCCTGCAGCAGCAGCGGTGTCCTCCGGGACCAAGCTGGAAGCAGCACCTACGCTTCATTGGGCTCAGTGCCACCACGCCAAGGTAGGTCCAAGACCATGAGTGCTGCTGCAGAAGCCACTTTGGTTGTCAATCACCATCGACCAGTGATCTTGCCTCATCACAAGAAAGTACCATCCAATCAACGCCGGGTGTAACTCAGCTGACGAGTGTTCAACAACCACAGCCGCAACGACATCCACAGGTGCAACTAGTACAAGCGCAAGTACATGGGCAAGGAGAGGTGCAAGGAGAGGCGCAAGGAGAGGCACAAGTAGAGCCACAAGGAGAGGCGCAAGTAGAGGCGCTAGGAGAGGCGCATGGACCGGTGCATGGAGAGGTGCAACTAGAGGTTAATGGAACGGCATAACTGCCTACAACGCTTGTTCCTCCAGAAGTAGGGGCACATCAGGAAATTGATATTCAAGAGGAGGCATCATCCGAGGAAGCCACTCCTCCTGATGATGATCCATTGTCTTCCAGATCCCCAGCAAGAAAAAGGTCAAGGAGGGCTACTACTACTACTACAAGTTCTTCTTCATGCCCCCTTAATTCTGATGACCTTGATCGTGATTGGAACACAGCAATGCAGTCTGGGAGTGAGTCATGCCATGAGCCGACAAAGGTAGCTAAGCCTAAAAGGAAGGCTCCCGCAAGGCTTCGACTTATGGGTGATGACGACGAGCAAGAAGTATTGTGTCTTCTGCTGCTGATGAACAGTCTGACGATGACCCAGTCATCACAGTCGTCACTCCAGCCCCAGCGGGCATGCAGCAGACAGACATTTTGACCCTATCCCGAATGGCTGTTGAGCGGGATGTGGGCGGTGTGGCACTGGTACCACCACCAATGCAGTTAACTACAAAACCAACACGACCTACAGCTTCCATAGTTTTTAGTCAGAAGGGCCAGCAGGGACCTCCATCCAGCTCGACCTCAAGTAGTGGTGCTGTAAGTGAACATCAGAAACAAATTCAGCCACGCCCATCCTCCACTTCATCCTGTATTGAAAGTAAAAGTAGCACCTCCACCACCAGCAGACATTTCCAGTTCCCAGTTTGGGACTTCTTTACTGTTAGCCAAAGTGCAGAAAACATGGTCGTTTGTTCGATTTGTAAAACATCAGTTAGTCGGGGTAAGCTTGGTACCAACTATGGTACCAGAGGCCAGAGAGGTCATCTCAAGAAACACCACACTATCATTTGGGAAGCACACATAAGGAAGATCGAGGAAGGCAAATGAAAAACAAATCCAAATGTATCCCTTGATATTGCATCCGATGATGACGAGAGGCTGATCGTGCAGGGGGGAAGTGAAGAAGCTACAGATATTTTTTCTGGTACACCCAGTACCGCTGGCAGCAGCACTGCCATAGTATCGCCCACACCTTCTACCCCTGAAAAATATATGAGGCACACTAAGAGTCTGGGAGAGACACCAATGCGAAAAACGACATCACTGGGCCTAACTGGTTTGAAGAAGTCATCATCATCATCACGGAAAATTATCCAGCCCACCATTTGCGGAAGGAAGACAGAATTGTTTTTGAATGTCAATTTAGCACCAGGAACACGGCGACCCGGGAGCAGCACGTCGGTTTATACGCAAAACTAAACAAATAACTTAATACAGAGGACACGGAACTCCCCTCGCCACAGTTTATAGCGAGACCACAAACATAAATTGGAGTTATCCGCTCCTAGTGGGACACACTGAAAGGCTCCCGGGCATAAAGCAGAAGCAATCAAAGCTTCGAGTCCATGCCCTCATTTCCATATTCAAATTCTAAGACGGTCTTGGGCCCTACCGGGTCTGAAATATCACCGGCAGACCGACCTTTGGCTTATACGCAGCTACCTAGAGCCCTAAAGATTCGCGCAAGCGATGAAACACGTGTCGGCTGGCTGTTGTAAAGCTTTGAGAAATTAAAAAGAACCAAAGGACCATCTCATGTCACCCTCTTATTTTTCCAAATGTTAAAATAATGACTGTTTCTCTGCAAATATTATGATTTGATTGCTTATGTACTACCACCTACGTGTGCAGCAATATTGTGTGTGTGCATAGGGTATTTCTATGTTCACCATTTGCGGAATGTTGTGGTCGGAGGCGTCATTTGAACGCAACCACCCATCGGTACGCCTGTATAACGCAAAGCTCACTAAAATGCTAGCGCTGGACCTTCTCCCTTTTTCTTTCGTGGAAGGGGTGGGGTTTCTAGAATTAGTGGCAACAGTCTGCCCTAAATGGAAGGTTCCTAGCCGGTCCTATTTTGCCAGAGTTGCGGTTCCAGCACTATATCAAGATGTGCTGGAGGTGATTGGGGCAGCTTTGCAGAAGAGTGATGTTCACACTATCCACTTGACAACAGACATGTGTACCAGTTGCATGTGGACTTGATTACATGTGCATCACTGCACACTGGGTCTCTTTTGCAGGGGTTAGAGACAAAACAAGTGCAAGTGTTGACCCGGACACACTTTTTCAAGCTACTCGTAAACATGCAACATTACCCATATTTGCAGTGGAAAAATCTCATACTGCAGTAAACATTTTGGAGGAGTTTAACAGTAAGGTCTCTGAATGGCTGCATCCAAGAAATAGCATAGTTGGTTATGTTTCCATGGATAATGGCAGTAATATAGTTAAGGCCATGCAGCTAGGGGACTATTTCAGAGTGCCGTGTTTGGCGCACAGTATTAACATCGTGGTGCAAGATTTCTTGGATAATGAAAAGACAGTCAGCAAGTTACTGACCACCTGCCGAAGAATCTGCACACATTTCAGTCATTCTTTTAAGGCCTGGAAGTAGCTGAGGGGCATTCAACATGAACGTAGACTGCAAGTCAAAGGACTCATCCAGGAGGTGGCAACACGTTGGAACTCAACCTTTTACATGCTTGAGCGTCTGTCTGAGCAGTGCATGGTAATCAATGAGTATGTCTTTCGACGGGGTACTAATATGAAAGACATCTTTGTTATATATTTCAGCAGACACCTTGTTGTTTTTTATATATCCTTTGCATCATGACTGTCTATTCCTCCAATATTGCCGCAGTTTTTTCGATCCCTCATTTCTGTAGTAATCTCGCGTCATTTTGTTTCTAGGCTTTAATGTCTCACAATTTTTTCCCCTTTAACCAGTTCGATCTTTTTAGAAGTGACTTGTTGACATTCTTAAATATAAAGTCTCTAATTTGTTCGTATTTACCCACACAGTTCGCTACTTCAGCATTCTTGACCATTCTAAGATGGCCGACACTACACCAGGCGAGAATGAGTCCGTTTTTTATATTCGCGGCAAACACGGAAATACAAATACATCACTGTTACTGAACCTCAGCGCATTCCAGGGTATGCCGAGGCACTCGTATGGAATTCTCACATTCTCGTTAAGGTAAAACCTTTTCACCGTGATACTACGAATCATTCTTCTGACTATTCGGTATAGGTTTCTACAGTCTTATTTTATATCCTATCGTTTTCACAGGCGGCAATCTTGTTGCATTTGGACAGGGTTATCGATCATTCCTACGTTCAACATCCGCTCCACAGGTGCTTTCTGTGCAGTTTGGCACAAGCATAAGCTTTAGGGTTAGCTTAACGCTACTGCAAACACGTCTCCTCATTTTTTTTTGTAGGGAGTATCTTCATTCTTTAAAACTACCGCGTAACAACTTTACAGCTCTGAACTGCTCACAGGTACGCTCCACAGTGTTGTTAATCTTGATTTGCTCTAGGCTTGTAATTTCTAAATTCTATTGTTGTAGCATCAATGGTGACAACTATGTTCTTTTGTCCATAGCTCTTATAGTCCCACGCACGTGGGACTTCATTTTACCTTATGAGAACTTCATAATAGAATACTTCTACACCATTGGTAAGCTTTATCCCTTGTTATATCAGCTTGAGAAATTACGGCATCTATTACCGCCGACTGCAGGATATTTTTTTTTTTTCACCACCTGATAGTAACCCTTGGTATTGCCGCACAATTAATTATGAATGTTGAGTTATAAACAGCAATTGACACCCTATAAGCATACATAGAAATGCACTTGTTGCAATGGTTCTCTGTCATCAACACAAATTATCGTTCCATTTTGTTTGAGGATATTAAGTTGATATGACATTAATTTTATCTTTTCAGTTCCCCTGAAGAAGAGATCCAAGGATCTCAAAATGCATTGGGATTAACAACTATATTGAGAAATACAAATGATTGTTATGTCATGTGAATTATTCATGTCATTGGATTAATTAATTTTTGTGTTTGAAACATTAATGTTTTAATATTAATGTAAATAAATACTGCAAGAGAATATTGCAAAGTACACACTGTGTAGCAAAATCATTACGTTTTTCGCAAATTTCTAGATAAGTGACTTGTTGACATTCTTAAATATAAAGTCTCTAATTTGTTCGTATTTACGCACACAGTTCGCTACTTCAGCATTCTTGACCATTCTAAGATGGCCGACACTACACCAGGCGAGAATGAGTCCGTTTTTTATATTCGCGGCAAACACGGAAATACAAATACATCACTGTTACTGAACCTCAGCGCATTCCAGGGTATGCCGAGGCACTCGTATGGAATTCTCACATTCTCGTTAAGGTAAAACCTTTTCACCGTGATACTACGAATCATTCTTCTGACTATTCGGTATAGGTTTCTACAGTCTTATTTTATTTCCTATCGTTTTCACAGGCGGCAATCTTGTTGCATTTGGACAGGGTTATCGATCATTCCTACGTTCAACATCCGCTCCACAGGTGCTTTCTGTGCAGTTTGGCACAAGCATAAGCTTTAGGGCTAGCTTAACGCTACTGCAAACACGTCTCATCATTTTTTTTTGTAGGGAGTATCTTCATTCTTTAAAACTACCGCGTAACAACTTTACAGCTCTGAACTGCTCACAGGTACGCTCCACAGTGTTGTTAATCTTGATTTGCTCTAGGCTTGTAATTTCTAAATTCTATTGTTGTAGCATCAATGGTGACAACTATGTTCTTTTGTCCATAGCTCTTATAGTCCCACGCACGTGGGACTTCATTTTACCTTATGAGAACTTCATATTAGAATACTTCTACACCATTGGTAAGCTTTATCCCTTGTTATATCAGCTTGAGAAATTACGGCATCTATTACCGCCGACTGCAGGATATTTTTTTTTTTTTCACCACCTGATAGTAACCCTTGGTATTGCCACACAATTAATTATGAATGTTGAGTTATAAATAGCAATTGACACCCTATAAGCATACATAAAAATGCACTTGTTGCAATGGTTCTCTGTCATCAACACAAATTATCGTTCCATTTTGTTTGAGGATATTAAGTTGATATGGCATTAATTTTATCTTTTCAGTTCCCCTGAAGAAGAGATCCAAGGATCTCAAAATGCATTGGGATTAACAACTATATTGAGAAATACAAATGATTGTTATGTCATGTGAATTATTCATGTCATTGGATTAATTAATTTTTGTGTTTGAAACATTAATGTTTTAATATTAATGTAAATAAATACTGCAAGAGAGATTGCAAAGTACACACTGTGTAGCAAAATCATTACGTTTTTCGCAAATTTCTAGATAAGTGACGGATAAAATAGAGCTGAACCAAAAGGTCAGCACTAGCTGTGCAGGAAGGGTTCAGTGATTAACATGTCACTTCAATCCTATTAGTAATATAGTTAAGGCCATGCAGCTAGGTGACTATTTCAGAGTGCCGTGTTTGGCGCACAGTATTAACATCGTGGTGCAAGATTTCTTGAAAAATGAAAACACAGTCAGCAAGTTACTGACCACCTGCCGAAGAATCTGCACACATTTCAGCCATTCTTTTAAAGCCCGGTAGCAGCTGAGGGGCATTCAACATGAACGTAGACTGCCAGTCAAAGGACTCATCCAGGAGGTGGTAACACGTTGGAACTCAACCTTTTACATGCTTGAGCGTCTGTCTGAGCAGTGCATGGTAATCAATGAGTATGTCTTTCGACGGGGTCATACTATGAAAGACATGAGGCTAGAGTTGGAGGAATGGAAGCCAGTTAAAAGCCTGACAGACATGCTTCGTCCTTTTGCGGTCTTCACGCATGAAGTCAGCAGGGAGGTCTGTTCTTTGGGCTAAGCTATCCCATTGTTGGTCATGCTAGAGCACCAACTGAAGGCGGGGTCTTCAACATTCAGAGATGCTGCTGACAAGCAAGACGCATATCAGTTGGCGGAGAGGTTATTAAGCCGCCTAGTTGACAATGAAATGCTTAAAAAACATACATACAGAACAACATTACATTTGTGCCACTATTCTGGATCCATGGTACAAAAAGGCAGTGGCCAGCAAAGCATTCATTCCTTTTGATGAAGCAGATGTTTCAAAGTACAAACATTGGCTAGCTGTGTCAGCCACTCGCTTCCAAAAGATCGACAGAAAATTCAAGGAGCCGGCAGAAGTCCAACTGAATCAGCAGGCCATCCGGCGTCAAGTTCCACTTCTGAATCTGTGGGCGAAGGGAGTCACGTTCCCTCACAGCCGTTAACAACACCAGCAGCAACTGTATCATCATCCTCACCTGCACCAGGTCCAGCCATAATATTGTCAGAAGCGGATTGGCTAACTCATCAAGGGTTTGCTCGTTTCAGTGCTGCAAAGGCCACAGATGGTACGCAAAGTGGAGCAACCGTGGAGAACCTTGAGTCAATGGTGCAGGCCTATCTGGATGACCCAACAGAGGTCTTTTTTAAAAAGAACCCATTGCTGGAAAATGCCTCTATGGCCACTGATCACCAACCTGGCTCTAAATTATTTGTCTTGCCCACTCGCAAGCGTGTCTTCTGAACGTGTTTTCAATGCTGCTGGTGCCATTGTAACTTCAAAAAGGAATTTGGAGAGGTTAACACTGATCAAGATGAATCAGCACTTCATACCACCAGATTACAAAGTATGTGAATGCACGCAGGAAGAAGAGGACACCGACTTAGGTGACGGAAGTTCTTCTCTGTTAGCTGACCTACTCCTGTCTCAATTCATGGAGTTTGAGGACGAGCTCTACTTCCCTGACACCGAGGCCTGGAAATTACTTCCTTTTTTTCGTCCTTATTCACTTTTATTCCTGTGTGTCTTTCTTTGCTTTGCAACTTTTACCACAACAAAACTCCAATCACCTAATCACAACAAGACCATCAGCAGCACTGTCTTCAACTTATATTCCTTATTGATTTGAACGTGCCGCAGTCTGCATTCCTGAGGTTCACAACCCAATCATGCTACTCTATACTCCTCCTCCAGACTCCCCCTATCCATTTCCCTCAAGGCAGATGGATGGATTACGACGAGTCCACTCAAGTGGGACTGAAATTACTGACTGACTACATGCTTGCTGATTGCTGACAGAGTTACTTCTGATATTGACAGGAGAGGCTGCCCTGTGGGCTCTCACTTTCCGAAGAAGATGCGGACAAAAAGTAAAACAGGTAATGGATAATTGAGAAGATGGCATGCAGTGAACAGCAATGGCTGTCTGGCTCTGATGAAACCAATTGCTGTTTGTTTTTTGTGCTTGAAATGATAAATCATATGTCTTGTCTTAGTTATTATTTAATCTTTTACACAGTAATTGTAACTCATGTCAACTACTCTATTTTTTTTTTACCTTGTTTAATTCAAATTGTACTTCAAATTCAGGGGCCACTATGTTGCATTTCACAATATGCAAAATGTCCTTGGAGCGGACTCACTCGCCAATATACCATGATGATTGATTAAATAATATATCTTTTTTCTTTGCAGTAACTCACTGGGATGGATGGATCATCAGCGTATGGGAACACTGCTGGCACAGTCTAATTTTGATTGCATTTGTTTTTCAGAAAATCCATGGTGGAAAAGGGGAGTTAGGGCCTAGCTGCAGAGCTCATTTGGACTGAATTGAAGGTAGGCCCATTTTTCATTTTGCCTGTTTGGGGGTGCTCTGCTTTTCTGCGGGTGGCTGCAGGGGTCTGGGGGCATAGCTGGGAAGGTCTAATATCGGAATCAAGTGGTTTGGATAAAATCCATGGTGAAAAGGTTTTCCGATTTCAGACTTTTCGCTCACTTTTGTGTTTTCGGGGGGCTGTTTGGAGGGGGTTCCTGGTGTTTGGGGGGTGTTGGGGGGTCTTGGCGCAATGCTGGGCATGCCTAATTTTGGTTGCAAGTGGTTTGGAGAAAATCTATGGTGGAAGAGGGGAGTTAGGGCCTAGCTGCAGAGCGGGCACGGAGTGACTTGGGAACTAGGCCTAAATTTGTCTAAGTCCCTGTTTTTGCATTTTTGCTTTTTGCCTGTTTGTGGGTGTTCTGCTTTTTTGCCGGTGGCTACAGGGGTCTGGGGGCAATGCGGGTAAGGTCTAATATCGGAATCAAGTGGTTTGGACAAAATCCATGGTGAAGAAGTTTTTCCGTTTTCAGACTTTTCGCTCACTTTCGTTTTCTTGGGGGGCTGTTTGGGGGGGGTTCAAGTGTTTGAGGGGGGTTTGGGGGGTTTGGGAGCAATGCTGGGCATGCCTAATTTAGGTTGCAAGTGGTGTGGAGAAAATCCATGGTGGAAAAAGGGAGTTAGGGCCTAGCTGCAGAGCGCGCACTGAGTGATCTGGGAACTAGGCCTAAATTTGTCTAAGTCCTCGTTTTAGCTTTTTGCTTTTTGCCTGTTTGGAGGTGTTCTGTTTTTTTCTTGCCGGTGGCTGCAGGGGTCTGGGGGCATAGCTGGGAAGGTCTAATATCTGAATCAAGTGGTTTGGACAAAATCCATGGTGAAAAAGTTTTTCAGTTTTCAGACGTTACGCTCACTTTTGTGTTTTCGAGGGGCTGTTTGGGGGGTTCCTGTTGTTTGGGGGGGGTTGGAGGGTCTCGGAGCAATGCTGGGCATGCCTAATTTTGGTTGCAAGTGTTTTGGAGAAAATCCATGGTGAAAAAGTGGAGTTAGGGCCTAGCTTCAGAGCGCGCACCGAGTGATCTGGGAACTAAGCCTAAATTTGTCTAAGTCTCAGTTTTTGCATTTTTGCTTCTTGCCTGTTTGGGGGTGTTCTGCTTTTTTGCCGGTGGCTGCAGGGGTCTGGGGGCATAGCTGGGCAGGTCTAATATCAGAATCAAGTGGTTTGGACAAATTCCATGGTGCAGACGTTTTTCGTTTCCAGACTTTTTTCTCACTTTCGTGTTTTCGGGGGCTGTTTAGGGGGTTTCTGGTGTTTGGGGGGGGGGGTTGGGTGGTCTTGGGGCAATGCTGGGCATGTCTAATTTTGGTTGAAAGTGGTTTGAAGAAAATCCATGGTGGAAAAGGGGAGTTAGGGCCTAGCTGCTGAGCGCGCACGGAGTGATCTGGGAACTAGGCCTAAATTTGTCTAAGTCCCTATTTTTGCATTTTTGCTTTTTGCCTTTTTGGGGGTGTTCTGCTTTTTTGCTGGTGGCTACAGGGGTCTGGGGGCATTGCAGGGAAGGTCCAATATCGGAGTGAAGTGGTTTGGACAAAATCCATGGTGACATTTTATTTTCAATTGTCGCTCAGTTTGGTGTTTTTGGGGGGCTGTTTGGGGGGGTTGGGGGGTCTTGGAGCACTACTGGGCATGCCTAATTTTGGTTGCAAGTGGTTTGAAGGTGGAAAAGGGGAGTTAGGGCCTAGCTGCAGAGCGCGCTTGAATGGATTTTGGAAGTAGGCCTGAAATGTTCTAAGTGTCACATTTTCCATTTTTGCTTTTTGCTTGTTTGGGGGTGTTCTACTTTTTTTGTGGGTGGGTTGACGGCTCTGGGGGCATTGCTGGGAAGGTCTAATATCGGACGCAAGTGTTTTAAATAAAATCCATGGTGAAAAAGGGGGGTAAGGGTTAGGGTTCTAAAATCTAAGTTTACACTTTACACCTAGCTTGAGGGGAAAGATACGCGAATTTCGCCCAGACTGATTTATCCTTGAAAAGGAGACTCAGAATACGCACTTTCGAAATGATGCTTGTATGTTTTGTAATACTGTCGACTCTATAACTAAAAGTGTTATTTTTGCACTACAGAGCGTACCTTATAATTTTTTCTCCGTGGTGTTCTAATATCACTTCCTGTTTTCCATCAACAATTACAGGCCAGCTTTTACCCTGTTCAATGGCAAAAAGGATGACCTCAGGCTTAGCGACCCGCAATTCAGCATCCACCAGGCAGGCAGTGGACAAGGTGTCTTCTGGTCCCCAACAGTGATTGGCAGCGTCAGATGGAATGGAGGAGTACCACAAAAAAGAGGAATGGCTGGTGCATGCAACTTCCCAAATTCAACAGGACAACTACAACAACATACAGTTATAGCATCCATCTTCATTTCTACTTATCTTTTAAGTAATGTTATTGCTGTGAACTTCTGTGAGTGTGACTCTGTGCATTTGTTTGCTCTCTGCTTCAATTCATCCCTCCAGCCATTGAATACTTTTTTCTTTGCTATTTTTTAAACTAATTTAATGTACTGAGTGGTTCTTCTCTCTGAGGGCAGATAGGCATGTGAAATTGCGTAATTACTGCAGCCCTGTACTGTCACATTGTTTCTTCATAGTTAGTACATTGTAGAAAGTACTACTTACTTTACAGCAACCTATCCATTTAGCAAACCACTTCATGCATGCAGTAGTGCATGCAATTCCTTTATGTCCCTTAAAAGATGTATGGATAGCTTCGTATCCAAAGATTTGCTTATCTTCATTTGTTGTTTGTCCATGCTGTGTGTTTTTTTTCCTCTCTCCACAAAACTTTACCCACAAACCCCCTTCCCATCCAAGTTTCAAACCCTAACCCTCTTCACCCGGGCTGTGTGGTTTACATTGAGGTGTGAGTAAATTACAACAATAATTCCACACACTTGCTGGGGAGGAGAAGGTCAAAGCAACAGAAAACATCCTCCTCCTACATGTGGCAAATGATTACGCTGCTGTGGCCTTCACCTTCAGTACTATTTCTTGTAGTAGCCGAAGCCAAACTCCACGCAACTAGTATACTTTGGAAACTTTAGCATTTGTTAGGCTAAATTATGGCACTGTTCTTGTGTACTATGCTATCTATTGTACTGTTGTAATGATCCACTCAGGCCACTCAAGGTTTCATATTCTTTTTTTCATATGCTGCTACTGCCGCTGTGTACCACCACTACCACCACAACAATACCATTTAATCCGCCCAGGATTGCCAACCTTCATCGCCAGTTGCCATGCAGCCAGCCCTGTGCCTAGCCCTAGGCCGATTCTCAAACACGAATCACAGGTAAGATTAGCGTTTGGGGGAAGGAAGAATAATGGAGTAGGAGGAGAGAGGAGAGACTGACAGTAGTACTACTAAAGTAATAGGACAATTGAATTCACTAACTCTGCGAGTGGCACTTACTTTTGTAAACATTTGGGTGATTACCTAGACAATTTGAATGAGGCAGGCAGTTAAGTTTCAGGAAAACAAACAAAGAGTTAGCCCCTCCCCCCGCCTCCCCTGCAAAACAGTAAAAACGTGTATGCAATGTTTAAGTTGAAAGTAAATAATTATTTAAATCCATAACAAAAATAAACTATCCTGCAAGACCCGACTCACCCCGCTCCCTAACCCCAAAGAATGTCGATGAAAAACTCCCTAAAGTCCAAGAAAAACCCAACTCCCTATTCCCACTCCCCCAAAAGTCTTTAAAAAGGGGCAAGGGACAGTCTCTCCTCCTCTACTGCCGCTGGCGGTGTCCTTTGGCCAGGTGGGCCCGTTGCTCCCCGCGGAGGTTCTTCCTGAGCAGGCTCTTCATTCTCTTCATCTCCTGCTCAAGGTTGGACACCCTGAGGGTTAGGCGGAGGATGCGGGCCTTGCACCTGCTGTGGGGGGCAGCTGATTTTTTGGCAGCTTGGCGGTGGCGGGTGGCTGCGGTACCACGGCTCCGTACCGCTGGAGGCCTTGCGCTGACTGGCTGACCTAGGGAGTACAGAGGAGGATGAAGCTGTCGCGGTGGATGTTGTGGTGGACTGCGTGTCCTCCTCCTCCTGGGCCACCAGCCGCCGATATTCGGCGACAATCGCCTCCAGCTTCCTTTGCCGGGCCCGTCTAGCAAGCTCCTTCCGTGTCTGTTTGGAAGGAGCATCTATATGAAGAAAGAAAGACATACTGTAACCAATGCTCTTCAAGATTAACACAAAATAATTCAGCAGAAAGTTGTGTCACAGTAGAACTAGCAACTTGCAAGCACAGTACATAACATTTGTGGCCTGTATCTATCTAACCTCCCATTTTGTCAGCCTCTGCTCTAACATTAGTGGGAGTTTCAGGAGTCAGTTCCTCCAAGCACTATATGGACTCACTACATTAGAGTCGACTATGACAGTACACCAGTCTTATTCTTCTTCTACTCTCTTGTTTAGCGAAATTGGTATGTAAACTTCTGTAAGCTGGCATAATGCCAGCGCAGTCAACTTGCACCCGAGAAAAAAAGACGCAAGCCATGATGATACAGACTTGCGTAACCAGTCCAGTACATGCAGGTGGTGAAGCTCTTACTTTTCTATTACGGGTGGCACTGAGAATACTCTGTTACAAGGGCTACAGCTTAATTAATTTAACTTTCACCCTACAGTGCAAATGACTACTAGAAAAGGAAAATGAAGAAGATAAATAATATGATCATCTATCCCTTCACAGGATATTTGCTTACACATGGGATGACTTTAGGTGCTTTGTTTTTTATTGAGTGAACACTGATAGGCCACACATGAATGACATAGTTGTACTAAAATTATTAACAGAGGTAGTGAATAGCCCCCGTAAACGCCGGATATATGCTGTGCTTGCAATACAAACTACTGCTACTATTCATGGTAGTATTCGGAAAAATTACAACTTCTTTTCCTTGCCTTTGCTACACTGGAACGGACATGTGGGTGCAGTGTTATATGCTCTTAAAAGTAACACTTACTTCATCCAGTGACCATCTACTCTGTCTACATACACATATGCTATCTATGAGTCAGATAGTACCATGATCCAGGCATCCATCCATTCAAAGTAAATGTCAATCATTCTTCTTAATGTCTCAACTGGACAAACCTTAGTTTTTCTCACGGAAAAACAACATTTTCATTTTATTTTGGTAACCGCAAGCCATGCATCCATGCTTGACTTGCTTTTGAATTTGAACCAAAGGATATATTGCGCACACATACAGTTTCTGTTTCACCCACCCAGAAGGTCCTCTTCCCTTTCCCCTTCCACTCCTCCTTGCTTCATCCTTCAACCGGCCATGGATCATATTCCCAGCCACTTCGGGCAGCATTCAAAAATACGTATCATTCTTTGCCAGTCATCATTACTTTTTAACTCACTCGTCCTTCCACACTTACTTCCACCGTTCTTTCCCTTTTCGTTCATCCCATCCATCAAGTTCATCTATGATTTGACTTGGCTTCTCGATAAAACTTTCACAGCTGAGTTGAAGGCAATTTAGAGGAGGCTACTACCTGGTTAAAAAACTTAGTTCTAAATTTGTAAGTCTTCTTAACAGTAAAGTATACTTGTACTGTACAACATATACACCCATGCAGAGCGCACACTCTGCAGTCTGCAATCTCAATAAGTAAGGAATATAATAGCTTACCAATGCCCGCCACTCCAGCGGCATCCCCCACAGCAGTTCCTGCTGGCTGTTGCACCGCCTCCGCCCCAGGAATGCCCACCTCCGCGCTGGCCCCGGCACCGATGGATGGCTGTGCCGATGTTCCGCCTAGAAAATACATTTCAGATTCTTAGATGCCATATACACCACTCCCTAGTATTTTGTCTAGGAATGAAAAAATGTTACTACGTGTTGGACAGGCCACATGAAGGCCCGCTCTCCCCCGGCCCGACCAGGCCCGAGCCCGGTCACGCAGGTACCACACACCACCATTACACGTCCTCCGTCCCCTCAGGGACCCCTACCCTCGAACATATCGACCTCGTGGGCCCGATCCACTGCCGGCCTGCGCGCCCATCCTGGGCGCCATCTTGGACACTCCACCACGAGGCCGCCTGGCCCCCGATCGACCTCAACCCTGGGCCTGGCCAGGCCTCAGACATCCCGGCACCACCATCCACCCAGGAGGTGAGCGGGCTACTTGGCAAGTCAATGGGAGAAAGAGGTGTCGATGGCTCTCCCCCGCCAAGTGCCGCTCGCCCATCGCCTCCCCGGGCGCTGGCTCCACCCCCCTGCTGGGTGTCTGGACTCCCTCATCCCGGACCTCCCGACCTCCAAGTGCGAGGGTCCGGACATCAAAGAACACCAGCCCTATAACTGGGGCAGCTCCAGAGCAGGAAGGCAGTTGTATCTTGGAGTCGAGAGACGCAGAGAAGAACTCATCCTTGACGGACTACTGGCGCTGCCATAGCTCTGTCTCGTGCACCATCGTCTTGCCTGCTGGCGCTGCCGCAACCTTCGTAACCTTCATATCCTTCATCGTCGTCGGGACCTGCTGGCGTGGCCGCGGACCGTTTGTAACCATCATCTTCATCGGGACCTGCTGGCTCCGCCGCGGACCGTCATTTCCTTCGTCCATCTCAGGACCTGCTGGCTCCGCCGCGGCCCGATCATCTAGAACGCCGAGCTCGAGGATTGAGAGCTATTTCCATCTTTTTGGTAACAAGACTGTCCCGCTACCCTTTTCCCAAACCAGAGACCAAAATCGAGGGGACCCCTGAGTCCAGACCTCCTTGTACCATTCCATCGTAAACTTAAAGAATTGCCTATAAAGTCTCGTTGAACTTTAACCTTGTGTGGTGTCCGTCTGTGGGGGGGGGAGTTACTTGTCTGTACGATCGTTGGTGACGGCTCTCCCCGGAGACCTCTCCCCTTATCCTCGGCCGACCCTCCCGGTCCGTCTAACATTGGTGGCCAGCGGCGCGATCCGAATCACCGCATAACCGTACAGAGAGTAGCTCACCCCACGGCGAATCACGATGACAACTAAAGAAAGCGGATCAACCGAGAAATTCCAGATGGAGAAATTGGACGAGTACAGCCATCGTGAACTAAAGCAGTTCTGCATCGAACTAGGTATCGCTACCACCGGACTAAGTACCAAAGACGATTTTAAGCATGCCCTAGAATCTTGGGCAGAAACCGGGGCTGCCGGAACCCCCGATCAAAGCATCGCAGCAAAAACCACCACGGCCCCTGAAGAGCGAAGAACGGGTCTCTCGCAAGACGAGATCCAGGAACGAGAAAAAACCCGACTACACGAGCTGGAAATGGCCCGGCTCAAAATGGACGTTGAACTTAAGTTGGCCGAACAAAAAATCAACTTAGAGCACCTGCGTCTCCGAGAAGAAAGAGAGGAGAAACAGAGACAAAGGGAGCTCGAGGAAAAGAAACTGGCATATGAACATGAGCGGAAACTAGCTGAGATCGACCTACGCAAGCAGAATAAAGAAGTAGGGGTGTCCGAGCAACCCCACACCCCAGGGGCAACAGAGAAAAAGGTACACATCCCCAAGGATGTCGTTCGAGAATACTTCCGAGAGGACGACATCCAGCAATGGTTTAAGGCCTATGAAATCGCTATGACTGCACACCGGATCGATAGAAGCGACTGGGGAGCCGGTCTATGGGGGAGATTCCTCAATGAGGGCCGCGACGCCCTGCTGCAACTCCCGGACCACCAGATGACCTCATATGACCATATGAAAGCTGCACTCCTCACCCGCTATGGCTTCACACCCGAGATGTACCGTCAGAGGTTCCGAGACTGCACCCGCATCCCGGGTACAACTTCGGTGGACTATGTAAACTACTTTAGCCGAGCCTTCGAGGGCTGGATCAAAGGAAGCAAGGTCACAACCTACGAACAACTGTTCAATCTTATGGTATGGGAGCATCTGTCGAACAATTGCTTCATTGAACTCCGCCAGCACCTCCTCGACAGCAAGTTAACGGATCCCCGGCAGCTCGCAGCCGAAGCTGACCGGTGGGAAATCACCAGAGTGGGCCGAAATGGGTCCTACGAACAGAACCGGAACAACAATGGTCAGCACCGTCCCCGAGGAGGAGGAGGAGGCCAAGGACGCGGAAGAGACAACGCTCCGGTCGCCCCCGCTACCAGCACCACCCCCCCGGCCAACCGGGGCAGCACCCCGGCGCGACCGGGATACCGAGCCAATGTTACGTGCCATCGATGCCAACGAGTCGGCCACTATGCAAACGACCCAAGCTGCCCCCAGTACCAGAGCCCAAGACCCCGCCAAGTAGCCGCTGCTGCTCTGGGGGAGGAACAGATCTCAGAGGAACAAGAGGAATATGAACAGGAACACCAAGAATGGGAGCCAGCCGCCATGGCTCTAGCCTGCTTAGGGGGGAGAGACATGGTCCCGCGGGTCCCCCTACCCGCTAACACCCAGAAGTACAGCCAATGGGTGAGCATCAATGGACGCCGGGCCGAAGCCCTTCGTGACACCGGGGCCAGTGTAACAGCCGTCCGCTGTCACCTGGTGACCCCAGAACAATATCTACCAAACATTCTCTGCCCTGTACGTTCAGCCGATAACTCGGAAAGTCTGTGTCGGATGGCCTGCGTCCCCTTCGAATGGGGAGGGGTCTCCGGCATGTTGAAGGTAACGGTCCGAGACGATGCCCCCGTAGACTGCCTCCTGGGGAATGACCTTGAAAGCTCTCCGTGGGTAGCCGTAGAACGAAGAGAACACCTGGGGATGTTAGGCGTCCCGGACTGGGCGTGCGTCACCACCCGGTCCATGGCCGCCCGTGCCAACCCCCGCCCAGAGGAACCCGAATGGCCGGCGCCACCGCCTCCGGTCGCCCCAGCCGAAACCACCGACCGTGACGTCCCCCCAGAACCAGCTCAACCTCCAGACCTCGCTAACCTCGACCAGTGGCCTCAAGAGGGGGGGCCCACGCAAGAACAATTTCGCCAAGAACAGAAGACCTGTCCCTCCCTCGAGGGACTCCGCCAGCAAGCGCTCGCCCAAAGCGCAGGGGATACCTCCGGAACTCACTGGGTCTACTGGGACAATGATCTGCTGTACAGTGAGCAAAGAATCGCGGAGCTGGGGGCCAGCCGAGTACTAGTGGTGCCCCTCCGTTTTAGAGACTTTCTGCTAAACCTGGCCCACGATGTCCCCCTGGCGGGACACCTGGGTCAAGATAAAACCTACAGTCGTCTGGTGACCCACTTCTTCTGGCCCAAAATGAGGAACGATGTACACCAGCATTGCCGATCTTGCCCCACGTGCCAAGCCAGTGGAAAGAGCGGCCGCAAACTAAAAGCCCCCACCGAACCCTGCGCCCTACAAGACAAGTGGACAGGGCCCTTCAAAGTAGTCGAGCGCAAGGGTCCTGCCACCTATCTCATCGACATGGAATCTTCCCGGAACCCCCTCCGGGTCCTCCACGCTAACAGACTGAAACCCCACTTTGTGCGTTCAGAACTCAGCCTCCTGATGGCCACAGACAATGGGGCTGAAGAGGACTCCGAGCCCCTCCCTGACCTCCTACGGACTCGGGAGAAAGACGGCTCCGTGGATGGGGTCCGACTCTCGGAGACCCTCACCCGAGAGCAACGCCAGGAGTGTCGAGTCCTCCTGTCACAGTTCGCCAGCCTGTTCTCCCTCGCCCCAGGTGTCACTTCCTGGTGTGTGCACGATGTGGACACGGGGGACAGCCCCCCTATCCACCACCGGGCCTACCGCGTGCCAGATCGGGTACGGGCCTGCATCCAGGAAGAGGTAGCAAAAATGCTCACGCTCGGGGTCATCGAGCCCTCAGACAGCCCCTGGGCCAGTCCTGTAGTACTGGTCCCCAAAGCGGCCGCCCCTGGCACCACACCGGAACTCCGGTTCTGCGTCGACTACCGGGGCTTGAATGCGGTCACCAGAACAGACGCACATCCCATCCCCCGGGCAGATGAACTAATCGACCACATGGGAGCTGCCCGCTACCTCAGTATTTTCGACCTGACGGCGGGCTACTGGCAAATCGGCCTCACACCCCGGGCCCAAGAACGTTCTGCCTTTTCCACCCCCGATGGCCATTACCATTTCAAGGTCATGCCCTTCGGCATGAAGAATGCCCCAGCAACATTTCAGCGGCTCGTCAATCAGGTCCTGGCGGGGCTCGAAGGGTTCAGCGCCGCCTACCTAGACGACATCGCTGTATACAGCCACCATTGGTCCGAGCACCTCCACCACCTCCGAGCAGTGCTACAAGCCCTTCAGCGAGCTGGCCTCACGATCAAGGCCAGCAAATGTCAAATTGGTCAAGGGTCTGTAACCTACCTCGGGCACCAGGTGGGAAGCGGCCTGGTGGCCCCTCTGCAGCTCAAAATTGCCGCCATCCAGTCCTGGCAGCCCCCCATCACCCAGACCGAGGTACGAGCCTTCCTGGGCCTCACGGGCTATTACCGAAGGTTCGTGAAAGACTATGGTACTATAGTGGGGCCCCTCACAGAACTCACGTCAAAAAATCAACCCAAGAAAGTCAACTGGACCCCAGAGTGTCAAACAGCCTTCGAACAATTGAAAGCCGCCATGTGTTCCGCCCCTGTGCTCCAGGCCCCCGACTACAGCCGGGAGTTCGTCGTCCAGACAGATGCCTCCGACCATGGCATTGGGGCAGTCCTGTCTCAAGTGAACACCGAAGGCCTTGATCAGCCAGTGGCCTTCATCAGCAGGCGACTCCTACCACGAGAACAACGCTGGAGCACCATCGAGAGGGAGGCCTTCGCCGTGGTATGGGCCCTCAAGAAGCTCCGGCCCTACCTCTTTGGCACACACTTTCGGGTGCAGACCGACCACCGACCCCTGCAGTGGCTGATGCAGATGCGGGGGGAAAACCCGAAGTTACTACGTTGGTCCATCTCCCTTCAAGGGATGGACTTCACGGTTGAACACCGGCCTGGGCCAGATCACGCCAACGCGGATGGCCTGTCCCGGTTCTTCCGCCTCGACGAGGAGAGTCCCCAAGAGGATGGGTAACTCTCCCCGCCTTCAGCTGGGGGGGACGCATGTTGGACAGGCCACATGAAGGGCCGCCCTCCCCCGGCCCGACCAGGCCCGAGCCCGGTCACGCAGGTACCACACACCACCATTACACGTCCTCCGTCCCCTCAGGGACCCCTACCCTCGAACATATCGACCTCGTGGGCCCGATCCACTGCCGGCCTGCGCGCCCATCCTGGGCGCCATCTTGGACACTCCACCACGAGGCCGCCTGGCCCCCGATCGACCTCAACCCTGGGCCTGGCCAGGCCTCAGACATCCCGGCACCACCATCCACCCAGGAGGTGAGCGGGCTACTTGGCAAGTCAATGGGAGAAAGAGGTGTCGATGGCTCTCCCCCGCCAAGTGCCGCTCGCCCATCGCCTCCCCGGGCGCTGGCTCCACCCCCCTGCTGGGTGTCTGGACTCCCTCATCCCGGACCTCCCGACCTCCAAGTGCGAGGGTCCGGACATCAAAGAACACCAGCCCTATAACTGGGGCAGCTCCAGAGCAGGAAGGCAGTTGTATCTTGGAGTCGAGAGACGCAGAGAAGAACTCATCCTTGACGGACTACTGGCGCTGCCGTAGCTCTGTCTCGTGCACCATCGTCTTGCCTGCTGGCGCTGCCGCAACCTTCGTAACCTTCATATCCTTCATCGTCGTCGGGACCTGCTGGCGTGGCCGCGGACCGTTTGTAACCATCATCTTCATCGGGACCTGCTGGCTCCGCCGCGGACCGTCGTTTCCTTCGTCCATCTCGGGACCTGCTGGCTCCGCCGCGGCCCGATCATCTAGAACGCCGAGCTCGAGGATTGAGAGCTATTTCCATCTTTTTGGTAACAAGACTGTCCCGCTACCCTTTTCCCAAACCAGAGACCAAAATCGAGGGGACCCCTGAGTCCAGACCTCCTTGTACCATTCCATCGTAAACTTAAAGAATTGCCTATAAAGTCTCGTTGAACTTTAACCTTGTGTGGTGTCCGTCTGTGGGGGGGGAAGTTACTTGTCTGTACGATCGTTGGAGACGGCTCTCCCCGGAGACCTCTCCCCTTATCCTCGGCCGACCCTCCCGGTCCGTCTAACACTACGACTACACAAACAAATTTATTAATTTGTGACTCTCTAGTCTAAACTACTAATTGCCCTTTTTTCTGGGAAGGGTGTTTTTTAGTTATGCTTAGCCGTAACATGTCTTATTACACTTTTTGGCACAACTAATGGATGCTTGCTTTTTAACACGTACCATTTTCTCATAACAGACAGAAGCTTCCCTTCTAAGAACAAGAGCAAGATCAGATCATCATCACTTGGACGGAGTCAGCAACGATTAAGCACCACAAAGAAGACTTAAAGTTCCAACCTGGTGAGAGCTCGCCCACAATTAATGTGTGAAATCACTAAGCACTTTTCAATTTTCAATCCACAGTTTATGTTGTATGCTGAACTTGATTTTAATAAATGTTTTTACCTTTAATAAAGCTTTAAAACTTACATAGACTCTGTGGTGTTTGGTCATGAGTGAGTGAGCGAAAGGTGTAAGATCGTCATACCTGGCTCAAGTCAAGAAACTGAGAGCCCTGAAAGGTTCGAGACAGTACCAAGCCAAAGAGAGTCAAGAGAACTGCACCTTCTGTGCTGGCCACAGAGAACCACTCGGAGACCCACCCGATTTATCAAAGAATGATAACTGAGTGAACATTGGACTTTAAGAAGGGGGAGATGTAAGATCGTCAGAGAGAAGTGGAGAAGTGTGGCTCACTGGTTAGAGGAGGCAGACCCTGATGCAGAGGTCAGACCCGGGACCAGGGTTCAATTCCCGACGCGGCAGGGTCTTGAGCTCAAAAATGTCCACAGACTCGATAATTCTCGACTCGGTGCCTACTCGAATCATAGGTTCACACTCTGCAACTCTGGGCAATAGCTTGCTTAATCTCCACTACGGCCCACCACGATGGGATGCCTGGTCTTCACCTTGGGGATGCCCAGTAGGGGTTATCTCGCAGGGAAAGCCGGGACGGGTTCCCAAAGCAAGCGCTAAGAGACCTGTCGGTGATTTGGCACTATATAAATCGAAATTAACATAACATAACATAACATAACATACCTGGCTCAAGTCAAGAAACTGAGACCCATGAAAGGTTCGGGACAGTACCAAGTCCAAGAGAGTCAAGAGAACTGCACCTTCTGCGTTGGCCACAGAGAACCACTCGTAGACCCACGCGACTTATCGAAGAATGATAACTGAGGGAACATTGGACTTTAAGAAGGGGGAGATGTAAGATCGTCAGAGAGAAGTGGAGAAATGTGGCTCACTGGTTAGAGGAGGCAGACCCTGATGCAGAGGTCAGACCCGGGACCAGGGTTCAATTCCCGACGCGGCAGGGTCTTGAGCTCAAAAATGTCCACGGACTCGATAATTCTCGACTCGGTGCCTACTCGAATCATGGGTTCACACTCTGCAACTCTGGGCAATAGCTTGCTTAATCTCCACTACGGCCCACCACGATGGGATGCCTGGTCTTCACCTTGGGGATGCCCAGTAGGGGTTATCTCGCAGGAAAAGCCAGGACGGGTTCCCAAAGCAAGCGCTAAGAGACCTGTTGGTGATTTGGCACTATATAAATCAAAATTAACATAACATAACATAATATAACATACCTGGCTCAAGTCAAGAAACTGAGACCCATGAAAGGTTCGGGACAGTACCAAGTCCAAGAGAGTCAAGAGAACTGCACCTTCTGCGCTGGCCACAGAGAACCACTCGTAGACCCACGCGACTTAGCGAAGAATGATAACTGAGGGAACATTGGACTTTAAGAAGGGGGGAGATGCAAGATCGTCATACCTGGCTGGAAGCG
Organism: Lissotriton vulgaris; assembly: GCF_964263255.1. Lineage (NCBI taxonomy): Eukaryota > Metazoa > Chordata > Amphibia > Caudata > Salamandridae > Lissotriton > Lissotriton vulgaris. Next base: position 803,943,297 of record NC_141697.1, read on the forward strand.
CACGGCGCTAGGACCAGGCAAAACGGAATTCTGGGGGGAGGAGGGAGAGAAAAGGAAGCGGAAAAGCGGACCGCCGAGGGAGGCGCGGGTACTTCAAATAAGGGCTCAATGAAGCACAGTTATACTGCCATTCGTGTCTGGTCTCCTTACCTGCAGCGACACAACAGTTGTGTCACATTTATGGCACAACCCCAACACAAAATCTCACTAGTTAAATTTCGTAATACGCTCAAATATACTCATGATAGAACGGCTAAACATATGTCTGAAGTGTTAAGATCTGATGTCACTTCTTGAGATGTCACTCCCTGTGAGGTGATGGGTTGAGATGCCAAACCCTGTGATGTCACTTCATGTGATGCCACGTGTGATGTCACTCACCATGAGGTCACTTCCATGCTGCCTAAGTTGGATAGTTCCTCCACTTTTGATTTTTAGGTATCACCCTGGCGTTAGCAGAGGACATGGGCTGCACTCACCATGCAAGGGCCCTTTGGAATCAATACAGACTCCGCAGCTAGATGTGCATGCGTACGTCCAGACAGTAGATGTGCACACTCTAGTCAGTGTCACCCTGCTGCTGGCATGGCAGCGCCCCCTCCTGGCTGGCACCATCGTCTCGTCTCATCTCCGCGCTTTAGATGTCAGATTTCCGCACTCATCAGCGTAACCCTGCTGCTGGCATGGCAGCGCCCCCTCCTAGCTGGCACTATCATCACGTCTCACAACAAATGTTGGAGCGGGTTGTAAAACGTTGCAGTACAACGATGACCATGAACTTTATCCTTTTTATTATGACTGACACTTTCTTTTTACATCCTCGGAATGGGTATAGTAGCAGGAAAATTGTAGACGTTTCCATTTCTCCTTTTTTCTTCTTGCCCCTTGGGGGTGCTATTGACACAACACCCTGCCTTTCTTTTAAGTTCAGTATTGCAGAGCTACTTTGCTGTATGATTTCAACCCGGTTTTATTGAGTTTCCCTCTGTCTAATCTCTAAAATATTGTCTCAACACTAGGACATCTTTCTTTTAATAAAGATGGGCCTGCAGCGTCTCCATTCCTGCCCCATGAGCCATAGGCAGCTGCCCTTCAAACATGAATCAATCCTCCCAACCTATCCATTGATGCACATCTCTTACAGTGCCCCACGAGCTTCCCAGCTGCATCTTCTTACTCCAGTTCTGGACACGCCCACCTCCCACAAAGCTCCTCAATTCTGCCCTGCAACACCCTTTTTTCCAACCCTGGACATCCCAGCCTCACTTAGATTTGTTAATTCTGCTCAGGGTACCCCCACCCCCACTAAAGCAGCTCGACAATTCTGCCCTTACCCAGTACAGGCCCTTACTCCAGTACGGGGCACATCCACTTTCAGTAAAGTTCAGCAATACTGCTCCTTATTGGTGTACCCGGCAAGCAAATCTACCCTAAAGTTCGTCACTTCTGCCCAGGGCATATCACACTAGCTTGTCAATCATGGCCTTATTCAACTCTACTCCACACTGCCCCATTCTTTGCATAAACAACAACACTAGAACACATTTTTGGTGTAAATTCTGGTTTTTAGGATACTTCAGCTGTATATAATGTTTTCTAAGTTATATATTAAGTGACAAATGGTTATATCACTTTTTTTAATTATAACTTATAACTTTTAAACATGCTGCACAACATTAACAATGCTCTGCAACACATATTAAAAATGTAAACAAAGCAAATAGCTCTTTCTAAACACTTATAAGGCCCCAAAGGCGAGACCTATTAGCTATGACAATGCTTGTTTAGGACTTGGGCTCTGTCTGTGAGGTATGGGAGACTCTGGGCCCCTCGTAACATTCTGCTAGTAGGCCCTATCCATTTAGGTTACGCCACTTAAAGCACATACCATGCCCACAAACCGATGCTCGAGTAGGAATCTCTGCTGCTGCAATACCCGCCATTACCCTCCCGTGGATGTCCTGGTTGTGTCTTGTGGCCCTGGGTGAAAGACAAGTGCCTCGCGAGTGTCCCAGATCAGACAAGCTTTAAGTTGGCAGATTTGTCTCTGGCTAAAACAGTCACTGTGACTCAGGGAACAGGAAAAGTGACAAGGAAAAATGTCTCGCTGTCACAGTGGCTGTCATCGAGCCGAAAGATGCTGAGCAAGAATGTGACTAAAGGCGGACCATTCTACAGGGAGCGTCTGCGGTGTCCCCTGGCAACTTCAATTTTCAACATAAGAAGGCCTGTCAGAGCATTGATCTGGTTCGGTGAAATATGTTATGCATTCGAGTTCTGGAGGCGCCGTCTGGATCAACAAGGGTTGTCGCACTGCCTTCTCTCTCTCATGGCATGAAATATTACCTGGACGGCCATGCTCGATCGCCATTGAAAGAAGTGCCCCTCAAACAATTGCACATTTCACTTAGCCTAGTGCTACTAAATGTAACCGACAGTCGCCTAGACTCCACCAAGCGCCTTCCTTTACCTAGAAGGAGCAGCCAAGTTGTCAAAGGCCAACTTAACAATCCCCGTAGTGTGCCCCACCCCAACAAAAACTATACATATATATATATATATATTCACTGAAAAAAACATAGGTTTCAGGCATGTTATAGATAGAAATTAACATTTAAAAAACCTTTGAAATTCAATGAAAGACCATAGGTTTCAGGCACGTTATAGATAGAAATTAGCATTTAAATAACCTTAGAAATTCACTGAAAAAAACATAGGTTTCAGGGTCGTTATAGTTAGTTGGACATTTCACTCGTACAAAACCATAGAAATTCCCCCGTTATAGTTAGTTCAGCTAACTATAACTTTCGCGCCCGCAATGCATTGCTGACGACGTCACATATTACATCACTCATGACATAGTCAGTAACATCACTCATGACATTACTCATGACATCTCAAATGACATCACTCATGACATCATCCAGTGAATGTGTGCTTTTCTGAAAATAAATATGTTTTATATATGTATATCTTAAGGTCGATGGAAGAATAAATGGGTATATAAGTGTCTAAATGGATCATTTTTTTGTAAAATTGATTGTATCACTGACTGATTAAGTGTTTCTTCGTGAATATATGGGTTAGCGAGTAATGTTTAAATATATAAATATCTGTATCAGTCTCTCGCTTTGTGTATAAATGACTGCATGGGTTGGTGAGTAGCTCTATGAGTGTCTATATGGGATATTAGTTGTTTTTTTGAATATCAGTATGAGTGTGTGAGTGTCTGTGTGGTTTGCTGGGGGTATTACTTAGTGCATAGATGCATAAATGAGTGAGCCACTGTATGTATTGAAGACAGTATGTGTTCAGGACTGTATGGGTGGATGAGTGAGTGAATGACTATCTCAATAGTGTCTTTATGAGTAACTACATCTGTTTTAAACTTGTATATGTCAGTATTTGTGTATATAAGTGAGTATATGTGAGAGTGAGAGATTGGAAGACTTCCTGTATAAATAAGTATGTGTTTTTATAAGTGATGGTTTAAGAGAGTAAGTATGTGTACGTTTCTGTAGAAGTACGTGTGTTGCTGTGTGTATAACTGTATGTGCAAGTAAATAGATGCTTGATACTTTGTTTGCCTGTGTGACTATGTGTGTGAGTAACTCTATGGATGATTGGGGGTGTGTAACAGGATGTATAGGTGTATGAGTACATATAATGAGGGAGTACATGTATGAGTGACTGTATAGGACTGTTGGTGAATTAGTGGATGGGTGTGTAGATCTTGAAATTACTGAATAGGTGTGTTGTAACTGGTATTGGTATGTCCAGTGTTTTAAAAATGTTAGTTTTTATTTTTAAGTGTGTGTATCAAAGGTTATATTAGGGTGAGAGGAGGTCTGCCACACAAGGATGATGTTATCAGTGATGTCACCAGTGATGTCATTTGAGATGTCATCAGTGTAATAGTGAGTGATGTCACAGACCATGTCATGAGTGATGTAATATATGACATCATCAGCAGTGCATTGCGGGCGCGCGAGTTATAGTTAGCTGAACTAACTTTAACGGGGGAATTTCTATGGTTTTGTACGCGTAAAATGTCCAACTAACTATAACGCCCCTGAAACCTGTTTTTTTTTTCAGTGAATTTCTAAGGTTTTTCAAATGCTAATATCTAACTAACATGCCTGAAACCTATGGTTTATTCAGTGAATTTCAAAGGTTTTTTAAATGCTAATTCTAACTATAACGTGCCTGAAACCTATGGTTTTTTCAGTGAATTTCAAAGGTTTTTTAAAAGCTAATTTCGAACTATAACGTGCCTGAAACCTATGGTTTTTTAAGTGATTTTCCAGGGTTTTTTAAATGCTAGTTTCTAACTTTGCCTACAGAGGTAGGACATGTGAAGAAAGAAGAAAAAATGCACAGAAAGAAGCAAAATAAATGCAGAAAGAAGCACCAGAAGTCCTCAAAGACGAAGAAAAGTGCAGGAAGAAACAAGACGTGCAGAAAGAACAAACAGAAGAGCAGAAAGAGGCCTTGTTGCAAAATTATCCTGTGCCCTCAACTTTTTCACAACTGACTCTGACTAACCAGGCCTAGAGCCAGTGCTATGCTAAAAGACACTTAGAATACAGTGAAAACACCTACATACACTAGGAAACACTATGCGTTGGGGTACCCCTGTGATTAACATGACCTCCTCTGCAAGGCCCTAGTACATATTGGGGCAGGGGGAATAAAACTACCTCTAAGTGAAAGGTGCAGAAAGGCCCAGCCCCCTCCCTTCACCACTGTGCAAACGCGCCCTATGGTGCATTTTAAGTGGGGGAATTAAGTCCCCTTGAATCCTGAGGGTCCCTGGGGTCCAACTAGCCCACCAGGTACCTCCAGTAAGGGTCACAGTGCTGCAATGCAGAGAGGTGTAAAAAGGGGCGTGGCCTTGACCACCTCTCTGCAACGCAGGCCTCTGGCACTTTTTCGAGGTACGTGATGGGCTAGTTGTCCCCCAGGGGCCCTCAGGGTTGAAGGGGAATTAATTCCCCAACTTAAAACGCGCAAAAGAGCGTGTTTGCACACATATCACCATAGGCCCTGCCCCCTCCCTTTACCACTGTGCAAACGCGCCCCGTGGTGTGTTTTAAGTTGGGAGATTAAGTCCTCTTGAATCCTCAAGGTCCTAGGGATCCAACTAGCCCACCAGGTACCTCCAGTAAGTGCCTCAGAGCTGCGTTGCAGAGATGTGTAAAAAGGGGCGTGGCCTCTGGGCACCTCTCTGCAACGCAGCTCCCTGGTGCATACCGGAGGTACCTGGTGGGCTAGTTGGCCCGCAGGGACTCCCAGTACTCAAGGGCAATTACTTCCCCATCTTAAAATGTGCCAGGGGGTGTTCCCTGGGGCTTGGGGGTCCTTAGAGGCCCCCCACAGATTAAAAAAGAAGTCCCAGGGGTGACGGTCCCCGGGGCTGCGAGGGGGCCATGTGCCCCCGCATATATTTTTTAAAAGCCCCGGGGTGGCAGTCCCCGGGGTTGTGTGGGGGGGACTTGCCCCCCCCTACTTTTTTAACTGCCCCCAGGACCTGGCCCACCCGGGAGCTTAAATTAAACAAAGTGCGGGAGCCTGGGCATCATTGTCTTCATTGTTTTATTTTCGCAGCCGGATCCGCGGATCCTCTGCGCACCTTGTGATTTAAAAAAAATCAAATGCTTTTTTTGGCCCTGGGGGTCCTTGTGGGACCCCCTGGGCAGGCCTAGGGTGTCAGGATGTTTCTACCCTGCCCCTTTTTCTTGTTTTGCCCCTTAGTTTTTCTGTTTTCTTGTGCCTTGGTTCGGATGGCTGCCAACACTTCCTGGTTTGAAGTGTTGACAGCCAATTAGCATGAAGCTCGGGATCGGCAGAGTGCGCGGAACCACCGCGCCTCTATATATCGATATATTTTTTTCCAGCAACTACTGAATGGATTTACACCATTTAAGAAAAAGAGTTCTTTCTAAGGCAAGGACTACCTTTATGCCAAATTTAGTGTACATTCGTTCAGCAGTTCGAGATGTACCCGTGTCTAAAGTTTCCTATGGGAAATGCATTTTTTCACCTCTTTTTCTTAAATTTCTCAGGAACTAATGAACGGATTTACACCATTTAACAAAAAGGGCTCTTTCTGAACCAAGGGCTACCTTTTGCCAAATTTGGTGTAATTCCATTCAGCAGTTCGGGCTGTAGCCGTGTCTAAAGTTTCCGATGGGAATTAACTTGGAGAAAACACGTTTTGGGACTCCCCTTTTTTCTCGGCACCCACTTGCCGAATCACCCCGAAACTTTCAGGATAGGAGCTGACCGGAACGGGCCAAACGTTTTGAAAATTTTGCAAAGATTTGTAAAACCGGCACCAAAGTTATTAGGAAAAGAATGTAACTCATGAACGGTGCCTGTCACTCTGAAGGTGATAGAAAATGAATGAAAATAATCTTGTACCGCGCAAACTTAGCCCGGTGGGCATCAAGGCGCCTAACATAAAGAGTAAAGTAGGGGCCGGGAACCAGGTTATAGATAAGCCTCGGCAAAAAGCCATGTCTTTAATGCCTTCCTGAAAAGCGAGATGGACGGTTGAGTTTTTAATTCAGAGGGGAGGGTGTTCCACAGTTTAGGGGCCAAGGAGGAGAAGGCCCTTCCTCCCCATTTGGCTCTGCGAAATCGAGGCACCGACAGGAGGTTCTTGTTAGAGGAGCGAAGGATCCTGCCAGGGACATAGAGAGCCAGTAGGGCCTTCACGCCCCCAGAGCCTTCGCCGGACAGGGCCCCATAAACCAGGCACATGATCTTAAAAGAGATCCTGGACTGGGTCGGGAGCCAATGCAGGCTCTTCCTAGCGGCAGTGGCAGACGAGAGCCTAGGGGCGTCAAGAACAAATCTTGCTGCGGCGCTCTGGACAGACTGCAGGCGCTGTAAAAGGCCTTTATTTTTGCCGAAGTATAGCCCATTGCAATAGTCCAGCCGCGAGGCGACTAAGGCAACCACGATCTGTTTGCGGGTTTGCAGGGAAAGGTAGTGGGTAATTTTCCTGAGGGTCCTAATGACACCCCAGCAGGTGGCAACAGTCTTGTTCACCTGCTGTGCCATGGAAAGTGAGGGGTCGATCATCACACCCAAGTTGCGTGCTGAGTTCGTGGGTGATGGGCAGGTTCCAAGGGATGATGGCCACCAGTCATTTGACCAGATGTTCTGATTTTTGCCGAAAATCAGGACCTCGGTTTTCTCTCCGTTCAGCTTCAGTGAATTTAAGATCATCCACTGAGAAACTGCCTCCATGCAGTTCCTTAAGCTGACGGCGGAGGTACTAGCCAAGTGGGAGAGGGACACCATAATCTGGGTGGCATCGGCGTACCATACCACCTCTATCCCATAAGATCTTACTAACCTGGCAAGTGGGGCCACATAGATGTTAAATAGCGTGGGGCTCAAGGCTGACCCCTGTGGGACCCCACATTGCACAGGTATGGGTGGGGATAGAAACTCTCCCAGTTTGACCTTCTGTTCCCTCTGGTCAAGAAAGGAGGCCAAGAGGCTCAGTGTCGGTCCTTCTACCCCTATCCCCCTAAGACGAGATGTTAAAATGTAGGGGGACAGGGTGTTAAAGGCTGCTGACAGGTCGAGCAGGACCAATAGGGTAGTATGGCCCTGGTCGACCTTAGTGCGGATGTTATTGAGCACTACAGTGAGCGCTGACTCCATGCTGTGAAACCTCCGAAAACCATGTTGTGACTCACTGGTCCAGGAGGCCAGAGGTGTCCAAGAAAGCCGTCAAATGCAGGTTGAGGTGTGTCTCAAGCATCTTTGCTGGGGCAGGATATAGGCCAAAAATTCTTTAGTGTCTCTGGGTCTAAAGTCGTATTTTTTTAGCAGAGGCTTAACCACGACACTCTTCCAGGAAGATGGAAAGATGCCCTCCTTCATGGCGAGATTCATCACGTCGAGGAGGGGGGGGCAGTAAGACTTTCCTACAGTCTTTAAGAATTTTGAGGGGACATGGATCCAATGGGGATCCAGATGTGGTCTTAGTTAGAAGAAGGTCTAATTGCTGGAGGGTGAGGGGGGGGAAATTGGACAGGCTCGAAGGGGGTCCATTGTCTGAGAGTCTGTGGATAGAGGGGTCAAGAGGGGAGAAGAACCCAACAGGTCCCTTTGTGATTCAAAGGCGTCATGGATGTCAGCTATTTTAGAGTGAAAAAAAAAAGAAATCTTGTCACATAGCTCTTGAGAACTGACAATTGGGTCGGGGATTTGCATAGTGCACAGAGAATCTACAATTTTAAACAGTTCCCTGTGGGAAGTAAGGGAGGCAGTTAAGTTGGAAAAGTAGGCCTGCTTTTCCTTAATTACCTCTGCTTTATACTCTCTAAGAAGATGTTTATGTTTTTCCTCTCCCGGCTATCCGGGCTCACTCGCCAGAGCCTCTCCTGTTTCCTACATCCCTGTCTTAAAAGTCTGAGGGTTTCTAAAAACCAGGGGGCCGAGGGTCTCTTCCTCGCAGAATAGCGGTATAAGGCGGGAGCTAGGAGATCCACTGCGGTAGCAATAGAGTTAGAGAATTCAAGCGCAGCCACATTCACATCCTTCAGTGAGGCTGGCTTAACGTTCGGGATAAGGGGGGCTAGGGTATCATTAGAAATTTTCCTATAGTTCCGCTTAGGTTCCAGTTTCCTGGGAACACTCAACCTAGTGGAAGAGGGAGGTAATTTAAATTCCAAGGGGACAGCTAGATGGTCAGACCATACCAGGGGGATGGGAGAACCTGTTGTTAGTCTATGGTCATTTGTAAATACCCTGTCTAGCGCATGTCCAGCCCGATGAGTAGGGCTGTTGACTAATTGCCGAAGACCACAAGCGGCCAGGGAGTCCAGAAGGGAGAGGGTTTCACTGGAGTCTGGGTCTTCGAGATGGAAATTCAGGTCTCCCATAACCGTCAGATGGGGGTAGCCAAAATACGGTTCTAGGATATTCAGTAGATTCTGACTGAACTCAGAACTGGGTCCCGGGGGTCTGTAGATAAGTATACCAGCAAATGAAACAGAGAGGCGGGGGTTATGGAAAAATAGAGGGCCTGGAAAGGGTCAGAGGAAGAGGAAAGGGTATTGAATCAACATATGGAGGATACTTTATACAGGATCCCCAACCCTACTCCCCTACGTCCCACTCGGTCCATCCTGGCTAGTGCATATCCATCAGGGATATCGTTGACCAGTTCAGGACCAGAGGAGTCTGAGGCCCATGTTTCTGTGATGAAAACCCAAGAGGGCTTCCTGGCAGAAACAAAATCACTAAAGGCAATGTTATTCTTTACCAGCCACCTAGCGTTGATAAGGAAACCACTCTCCATAATGGCCGTAGGTGTAGGAGACGATTTGATAAAGGGCCGCATTCTCAGGTTATCAGCTGTAGTGAGAGCATTGTTTCTATAATAGCAGCAGCAGCCAGGACACCCCAGGAAAGCTTCAGGAAGGAAAGTGTGGTGGCAGGACAAACAGGGGGGTTGAAGGGAAATTAGATCATGATGAGAGTAGATATAGCTTACTCGATGGGCATCGGCAGCTCCAACTCCCTCCTCGCCTGCCCCATCCCCTAGCGCATCCTTAGTGCGGACGGGCGCAGACGGGCTAGACTTTGGCGTGACTTCGGCGCGCGACCGCTGGTCGCGGAGAAAGACATCCGGGTTAAGTAGCAGTGCAGCTACAGAGCAGGGCCCACGTGATACTGTGCATCCAATCAGGCAGGGGTGCTCAATATTTGCCTGCGCCCTCCACAACAAGCGGGATATCCCATGGTGGACCGGGGCGCTGGCCGGGGGGATGAGGATGCGGTAAGCAGCGCGATATTGCAAAGAGTGAAAATATTGCTTTCAAAGTATTTTTAAAATCAAAGAGTATCAGTGCGACATAGCATTCATGCAGCACAAAGTTTAAACAGTTTCAATTACAAGTATTAAAAGCATTTAGTTCAATCGCATTAAGAGCACAGCACAGAACGGGGCATCTATTTCATGCACCCGGCACCTTAGAAACACCCTGCCCAATTCCAGACTTCCGGGTTAAGTAGCGGTGCAGCTACAGAGCAGGTCCCACGTGATCCTGTGCATCGAATCAGGCAGGGGTGCTCAATATTTGCCTGCGCCCTCCACATTGAGCGGGATATACCGTGGTGGACCGGGGCGCTGGCCGGTGGAACGAGGATGCGGTAAGCAGCGCGATATTGCACAGAGTGAAAATATTGCTTTCAAACTATTTTTAAAACCAAAGAGTATCAGTGCGACATAGCATTCATGCAGCACAAAGTTTAAACAGTTTCAATTACAAGTATTAAAAGCGTTTAGTTTGATCGCATTAAAAGCACAGCACAGAACGGGGCATCTATCTCATGCACCCGGCACCTAAGAAACACCCGGCCCAATTCCAGACTTCCGGGTTAAGTAGCGGTGCAGCTACAGAGCAGGGCCCACGTGATCCTGTGCATCCAATCAGGCAGGGGTGCTCAATATTTGCCTGCGCCCTCCACAACAAGCGGGATATACCGTGGTGGACCGGGGCGCTGGCCGGTGGAACGAGGATGCGGTAAGCAGCGCGATATTGCAAAGAGTGAAAATATTGATTTCAAAGTATTTTTAAAATCAAAGAGTATCAGTGCGGCATAGCATTCATGCAGCACAAAGTTTAAACAGTTTCAATTACAAGTGTTAAAAGCGTTTAGTTCGATCGCATTAAAAGCACAGCACAGAACGGGGCATCTATCTCATGCAGCCGGCACCTAAGAAGGTGCTCCCGCCTTCATATTAGCTCCATACTGCAAGTGGGTAATCGTACCCCGTTCCACAGAAGACGGCACTCAAGGGGGAGAGTTCCAAAATATATTTATTCACGGGAACTCCGGGCGCACAACAGACGCGTTTCGGCAGGTCGCCTTTTTCGATGTTTAGCACAAAACATCGGCATCACCATTACTTTTAATTCATCATTCGCGCCAAAGATGTGCAACAGAAACAGTGAAAGGACTAACCCGGCAAATCCTGAAATTACATACATATAATTTAGAAGCTTTAAATAGTAGACAATCAAGAGACTGGTACAATTCATTGGTCTAAAGCTTCCACTGAAGATTTCTGTATGGTACATGAAGATTAGAAGATGAAATCCTACTAAGGTCAGCTCTGTCTTTCATCCTTATAAAGTCAATCAAACTGTGATGTTGCTATTCTGTACCTTTAATGTATCAGAATCTTCCTTGTTAAGATTCTGGAATGATGTGTACTCGAGCTGTCAGTGGGCAGTTGAAAGGCTAACTCCTGTGGCTGAGGTTTAATAAATACCTTCCTACTTCAATTTGAGTGTTCCTGAGCCTTTTATCCACTTGAAGACACTACATTTTTATGGCGACGATCGGGTGAACCCAATACATCACCTCAACACAGGGAAAGAAGAAAAATGATTTGTTTACTCCTCCAGCGGCAGGAAAGTATATTGTGAAAGGAAGCAGAGCCTTCCCAGCGGCTGTTTTATCACAAAAAGCGGTGAGGAGTAAGGTGGGCGGATTTATAAAATAATATTGACGAGATAAATGAGGGAAAAGGAAACTTTAATTACCGTGCGCTGCTCGCGCTAAGCTTGTCTTCTTCTCGCGCTCTGCCTCGAGAGGAAACCTGACACTCCATCTCTTGCGCGACGCCTGCAGCTCGCGCTCCGCTCAGAGAGAAGACGTTTCATCTCTTGTGTTTAAGCTTGCGCACACACTAAAAGAACTTTGATGGATTATGACATTTTGTTATTCTGTGAAATAAACGCGTTCTCTGACATCGTATCATTCTATGAAATGAACGCGTTCTCACAGCATTAGTTCCCCATTGTTGAAAACATTCTTTCAAGTTCTTATCTAGCGCAGAGGAAAAGAATACTGCAAAAGAAAGGAAAATTCTATTATCTGGCTCAGAGTGAAAGAATGTTGTAAGAGAAAGGAAAATTCTAAAACTTATTCTATTTAATGTGAACATTCTTTCTCACTTCACAAAGAGGAAAAGAACTCTATTCATCAAAAAAACTAAACAAAAGCTGCATTAAAAAACTAAACAAAGGCTGCATTAAATTCAGATCTTCTATATTAATCAGAATTCTTATGTCTGTATTATTAATATTCTAAAAAAGGGAGAAAATAAAGAATTTTGAAAATTTAAATAAAAGACACGGAAGGATATATATAAAAAAAAAAGAAAACAAAATGCAGAATGTAACTCAACCTGCATTTTTTTTAACACTCCTGGAGAACCCAACATAAAATGGAAAAAATTGAAAAAGATTTTTGCCAACTATGCTAGAGTTTGTGGAACTAACCTGAGTGCAGAAAGGAAGCTTGCTCTTCTTCTTCATTGTTTAGGAGGAGAAGGACAAGATGTATTAGAACATCTGCCTGATCTATCTGCTGGGGAACAACGCAATTTAAACGAATATGAAATTGCAATTGCGCAACTTGACAAACATTATCTTCCGAGGGTCAGTACCATTATGGAACGTTATCATTTTGGTTTAAGAGAACAAAAAAGAGATGAGACTGTAGAGGAATATGTGTCTTCATTAAGGAAACTAGCGTCCTCTTGCAACTTTGGATTAACTCTTGATGAAAGAATTAGAGATCAGTTTGTTCTCAGGTGTGCTCATGATGATATAAGAAAAGAACTCTGGTTAAAGGACGAACCACCACTTGAAGAGATATTAGCTATAGCGAAACAGGTGGAACATATGACAAAGTGCGTAGGAGAGTTAAAAAAGGAAAAGGAAAAAGGAACTGTTATTGAAAAAAAAGAAGAAACAAAAGTTGAAGAAGTTATATGTCAAGTCAAGAAGTATGAAAAGAATGAAACTCAGAAAAAGACAATTCTACATCTAATTCATTGACTCAAAATAATTTTTCAGGACAGAGTAACAAGTTTGCGTGTTTTAGATGTGGCCAAGTAGGTCATTTAGCTAACTCTCCAATGTGTCCAGCTTTGAGAATTATATGTAATGTATGTGGAAAGAAAGGCCACTATGGAAAGTGTTGTAGAACCAAAGTATTTAGACCTGATATGTCAAGGAAACGTTGGAATCAGTCTCAACCACAAGTTAGAACTATAACTTTTGAAATAAAATGTGAGGAGGGGGATCATCCTATTCATCCTGTAAAAGTAGGAAATGTAATAATTAATTTCAAATTTGATTCATGTTCTCGCATTACTTTGATTGATGAAGAACTATTCAAAACACATTTTGATGGGAAAGTAAGGTTGATGAAATGTGATGTTAGACCCCTTGGTTATTCAGACAAACCAATTAAAATGGTTGGTTGTTTCATGGCTGAAATAGAACTAGGGAGCAGGATAATTGTGGGAAAAATCTATGTTGCAAAGAAGGGTGATACTCTGCTAGGTTGGGTACATCAAGGACAACTGGGGGTAACTTTAAATCCCAATGCATATCCTCAAGTACAAATTCAACAAGTTGACATATTGGATAATAATGAAATAGAAAAAGAGCTAGGTGAAGATTTGGCTAATAAATTTCCCATTGTTTTCAAGGAAGGTTTAGGATGCCTGAAAGGTTATAAACATCACATCAAATTAAGAGTGAATGCAATACCTGTTATAGCAAAAGTGAGAAGAATACCGTTGATGGAACAAGATAAAGTGAAAGAAGAAATTGATAAGTTGTTAAAAAATGATGTGATTGAACAGGTAGAAGCTACTGAGTGGTTAGCTCCCGTTGTCATAGTTAAGAAACCAACTGGGGAGATTAGACTCTGTGTTGATTTAAGAGCATTAAATAAGGAGGTAGTTGTTGACAGGTTTCCCCTTCCGAATATTGATGAAATGGTGAGCACATTGGAAGGAGCCAAGTATTTCACCACTCTAGACCTTGCCTCAGCCTATCATCAGGTTGTGTTAGATGATCATTCTCAGGACTTAACAGCTTTTATCACTCCCATGGGAACCTACAGATACAAAAGGATGCCGTTTTGGCCTTGTGTCTGCAGCCTCCGTCTTCCAAAAAATTATGGCAAGGATTTTAAGAGGGTTACCTGGAGTAAGATGTTACCAGGATGATTTACTTATTTATGGAAATAGTTCAAATGAACACTATAGTCGTGTGTGTGCAGTCCTTAAACGTTTGGAAGATGCGGGTATGACACTTAAGAAAAGTAAATGTAAGTTTGGTGTGAAAGAAGTGAATTATTTAGGTCACAAAATAACTGATAAAGGTATCTTTCCAAAAAAGGAATTGGTTGACACCATTAATAAGATAAAAGAACCAGAGAATAAGGAGGAACTAATTTCCTTTCTTGGCATGGTGGAGTTTTACGGAAAATTTATTTCTAATTTTGCTGACAAAACACAGTCTATGAGAAGGTTGACATCGAGGAATGTAGAGTATATTTGGTCAGATGAATGTAAAGGAGAATTTGTAGGAATTAAGTCTGAATTGAATAAGGCTCCTTCTCTTCAGGCATTTATGCCAGGGTTACCCACTTTTTTATTCACTTATGCGAGTGATAAAGGCCTTGGTGCCGTTCTGATACATAAAAGTAATGGCAAGGATAATTTAATTTGTTGTTCTTCTAGATGTTTAAGAGGTTTAGAATTAAATTATTCTGTAATAGAAAAAGAGTCCCTCGCCATCTATTGGGCTTTGAGAAAATTAAAGAATCTAATCTGGGGGACAAAGATTCTGGTTTTCTCAGATCATAAACCTTTAAAGGAAATTTTGATAAGAAGGGTTTGGATGCAATTTCCTCAAGGATTAGAAAATGGATTGTTTCTTTACAAGAGTTTAATTTTTCTGTTGATTACATTCCGAGTATGTCAAACAAATCTGCTGATTGTCTCTAGAGAATGGTTGGAAAATAAAATTTTGAAGAAGATGATGTTTCTGGTTTTTCTGATGATTCAATAAATGTTTGTGAGATTACAGAGGGAGCGATTGAGGAGAAAGAGTGGAGAGATGAACTTGAAAAGGATGAAGAGGTAAAAAGAGTAATGCTTTCTCTGAGTAATAACTCTCGTTTAGAGAAACCTTGGACTTTAGTTTCTGATGAATTTTCTATACATTCTGGATTTTTAACTAGGGGTGCAAAAATGGTTCCACCTCTGGGTATTAGGAGGAAACTCTTATCTCATGCACACTCTGGTCATCTTGGCATAGTAAAAACCAAAGAAATATTACGCATGCAATTTTGGTGGCCAGGGATGGATCTGGAGATCGAAAGACTAGTGAGAGATTGCCCAGAATGCTGTGCAAGTGATAAAATATTGAAGACTAGGCAAATGCCCATGGTTAAGAGATCTCTTCCAAGACATCCTTGGGATGAGTTAGCTATAGATATAGTTGGTCCTTTGTCAGGGGTGAGTGATACGCCCTATCTTTTAGTTCTGATGGATTTGTATTCCAGATGGATTGAGGTGAGTGCTGTGAGAGAAATTACTTCTGAAGAAGTAATTAAGTTCCTTGACGTCATCTTTAAAAAAGAAAGCTTTCCAAATAGTCTTCTATCAGATAATGGGCCACAATTTTGTTCAAGAATTTTTGAGGAGTTTTTGGAAAAATCTGGGATTTTACATAAAAAATGCTCATTATATCATCCAGAAACTAATGGTGCAGTAGAGAGGGTTAATAAAACTTTGAAGGAGGCTATACAGTTGGCAAGGTCATCTGGTTTAAATTGGAAATCTGTTCTTCAAGAGAGAATAAGTGCTTATCGTTTTGCTCCTCATTCGACAACAGGTAGATCTCCCTTTGTTTTGTTTAAAGGGAGGTCTCCCAACACTTACTTGTGTCCTGGTTAGATGGATCTCAACAAGGGTTTGATTGATAATGGAATTGGTGAGTGGCGAAAGAAGGAAGAAAAGAAGCTTGATGAGAGAAAGATTTATTTTGATAAAAGAAATTGTGTGTTCAAGTTGGTGATTTAGTTGGCTGTAGAACCTGGTCAAAATTCTCGGATGTGAGAGCTGTTGTGAAGGTATTCAGGAATGCCATTAAAACAGAGGATGGTAGAATTTGGAATAGGAGCAGAGCGGTTGTTGTTAAGTCAAGAATTCCTGTACGTGACTTCTCATATGAAAGACAAGGTTTGTCTCTTTCATCTTCTAATCTTACCAATGGTTCAAATTCATCTTCTTCCTCTTCAAGATGTCAAAGAATACGTAGGATTTCCCTCTTATTTAAGAGACTATGCATTATAATTTTCTCTTTTCATTTTTGCATTTGTAATTTCATTTCTGTTATTGTTTTCTGTTTTCACTTTCTGTTGGGAGGGAGATGTGTGATGTTGCTATTCTGTACCTTTAATGTATCAGAATCTTCCTTGTTAAGATTCTGGAATGATGTGTACTCAAGCTGTCAGTGGGCAGTTGAAAGGCTAACTCCTGTGGCTGAGGTTTAATAAATACCTTACCTACTTCAATTTGAGTGTTCCTGAGCCTTTTATCCACTTGAAGACACTACACAAACGAATACCGTTGACTAATGTAGTTATTAACACCTTTTATCTGTGCTAAGGGACCAGGCAAGTGAAGGAGTAAACTATGTAAGGGTGGTAATTATTATTAAAAGAAGCTACACCGAATACTTCTACACAACATAGGGTCTTCGGGGGAGGGGGAGTGGTGGGGGTACCTTAAACCCACACAAATTCACAAAAGACCTGGCTGACCTGTTTCCAGGAAAAACTCCCTTCTCTCATTCTTGAGAAAATTCGAATACCCTGAATGTCAGATCAGTAGAACTATATTAAGCTCTTCTGACTCTTCATGTAACATATATGTGCAGGGCTGCTGGAAGGGTAGAGAGAATGTAATGGGGTCATAAGTCCCACTGCCCCACACTTTATGAGGGCCCCGCACTTGTGCTGGAACATATTTACTTATAGATTTGAAAGCAAGGCTGCAGTCTTTCTTCATGACAAGGCAGCTTAAAAGTCTAATTTTAATATATGGCGCCAGGTGCTGATCTGCATTGTTCGTTCTTTCCTAATAGGACATATTGTTATAGTGCACTCACTTTTATCCAACCCCTTTAGGTGCATCACTTCTTTTACCTTCCTGCCATGTTCCTACAACTGTCTAGTGATTGAATCCCTAAAGGTGGCCAAATCTGTCTTTGTAGGCTTGTGTCAAGCTGCCCAGGAAGTGTGTGACAATTGCTCAACGTCCCGCAGTGATAGGAAGGAAAGCTTAATGATGGAGAAATGTGTGCAAGGTGTGGCCAGAGGTAAAAGTCCACATTGTACGTTTGAAAGCAGGCTAGTCCAAGTCAAAACACACATGGTTAAGCAATGCTGCTCAACGTAGTGTGGGGGGCTATACTGGACATGGGGTTTTTCCAAATGTGCTTAATTTGCTTTTGCGTAAATTCGCACAATTCCACAACAAAGAAGCAAAATGCAAAAACTAGCATTTAGCTTTACTTTTTAGTGTGAGAATAGGCAAACTATGGGGGAGATTAAAAAAAAAATCAGTGCAACGCAATGCAGCCAATCCCCCCCCTTCCCCCCGGCCCCAAGGCTGCGGGACATTGCGTGACCGGGAGTTATCAAGAGAGCACCATATCTTGAGAGATAAGGCTCTCTTCTCCCTTTCCCTTGCGCCGGTGCTGATTTCAGCAGCAGTGCATCAGGCACACACCTTAGCACCATAGGCAAGGGTGTTTGTGAGTCTAGCATAGGTTTTGTTGAGGAAGGTTACCCTTCCAGTACAAACTACTATGCCTAGAAAAAATGCAAATATTTTCTCACTTTGTATGCGTGCTGCACAGTGCTGCACGCATGCAAAGTCGGAAAAGCACGGAGAAATGAAAGCATGTCTCCTTTGAAGGGGCGTTATCTTTTGGCGCAAAACCTTGTCTAGAAATCTTTGTAGATATGGTTTTGCGTCGAAAGGCATGGGTGGTTTCATGGGAACGCCCAAATCCCATCCATGTAACGCCCCCATAGCGCTAAGTAATGCCCCGGTTACTTACCGGTAATCTTTATTACTCCGAGTCCTTGTCTTCCTCGCCACAGTATTCACTCATGAGCCTCCAGCTCCACACAGAACTCTAAGTATAAACAAAAAAAACGCTCTAGTCTCCCTCTCCCTCCTCCAAGATTGCCCCCAGTGGCTCCAGCCAATCCCATAAAGGGATACTGATACACCAATTGGACCTGAAAAACCAAGCCGCAGACATAAAGCCACCACCAGGGCCGGGAGGGAAGGGAAACTACACTGTGGCGAGGAAGACAAAGACTCGGAGTAATGAAGATTACCGGTAAGTAACCGGGGCATTACCTTCTCGTTCATCTTCCTCGCCACAGTATTCACTCATGAGCCCGTACCAAAGTAAAATCAGCTTCATGCAAGGAAAACAGGCCACACCAACAATGCAGCAAAAAAACACAGTTTAATAACAAGAGGCATAAAAACCAAAAAGGACAACCACTCAAGGAACCCCCGCAGACAGAACAGAAGAGGCAAATGAAACAGAACTCCCACCCCCAATCTGAAGGCGGTAATGGGACATGAATGTATAAGGAGATGACCACGTAGCAGCCCTGCAAACATCCTCCATGGACACCCCTTTGAAAGCAGCCCATGCCACAGCAACAGACCTGGTGGACCGACCTTGAACCGGAAGAGAGGGGACCTCAACAACAGAGTCATAAGTCAACATAATGGCCTCTTTGATCCAACGACTGACCATGGAGAGCGAGGGTTTTAGGCCCTGACGGGATAGACCAAAATTAACAAAGAAATTGTCCACCTTACAAAAGGAAGACGTGCGTGACAAATAAATCAATAAGGCATGACGAACATCCAAGAGGTGAAAAAGGCAATCCTCATCCGAGGAAGGATCAGGGCAAAGAGCCGGAAGAACCACCTCCGCAGACCGGTGAAAATAAGAATCCACCTTAGGCACAAATGTAGGATGAGGGCGCAAGACCACACAATCCGACAGAATGACAAAAAACGGGGCAGACCGCAGGAACGCCCCCAATTCCCCAACACGCCTGGCAGAAGCAATAGCCACAAAAAACACGACCCTGAGCATCAAAAACTTTAAGTCCACTGATTACAATGGTTCGAAAGGAGACAACTGCAAGTAACGCAACACCAACGGAAGGTCCCAAGGAGGAGGACACAGGATAGGACGGGGACGCTGGAAGGACAGAGATTTAAAAAGACGTGTCCCCAAAGGGGAAATAGAAACCAAAGGGAGGACATGAAATGCCAGAATGCCGGCCCACTGAGCTCAAAGAGTCAAAATGGCCAAGCCCAACACAAAACCATCATTCAAAAAATCCAGAATGCGAGCTGGGTCCAAAGAAGCCACCGACAGCCTGCGACCCACAAACTAAGAAGCAAAATTATCCCAATGTTTTGCGTAGGACTTCAGTGTAGAAGGCCTCCGGGACTGCTGAATGACCCCAGCCACAGTCACAGAACAACCTTCACGGATCAGAGAATCCCTCTCAAGAGCCAGGCCCGCAGACCCAGGGAACGGAACACAGGTAGAGGAACAAGAGGACCCATCAGAGGGTAAGGCACGAACGGTAAGGCCCACCCCAGGGACACAGCCAATTCCAACAGCAGGGGATACCAAGGGCGACGTTTCCAACCTGGAGCAATCAGAAGTACAAAGGATCCCTCCCTCTTGATCTTCTGCAAGACCGCCCGAATCAGGGGAACAGGGGGAAAGGCATATAACAGACCCTCCGGCCAAAGGAACAACAGAGCGTCCACTCTCCTGGCATCCCGGCAAGGCATAATCTTGCAAAAGCAGCGGATCTTGGCATTGTACTGGGAAGCAAACAGGTCCACAATCGGAGAACCAAACATCCTCCGTAACCTCCCGAACATCAATCGTGTGAGGGACAAAGACCCCATGGAAGGAAACACCCGGCTCAGACAATCCGCCACAGTGTTCTCCGGACCCGGCAGGTAAATGGCAGAGAGGCGATGCCAGGTTCATCTCCGCCCAACAACAAATCCGATGGCTGAGGCAACTGAGGTAACAAAACCCTGCACCCCCTTTGATGGTTTACATAAGACATCACTACCTGATTGTCTGTCCGGACTTGTACATGGTGACCCCGAAGAAGATCCGAGAAATCCAACAGACCCAAAAGGACGGCCTTCAGCTCCTTGTAGTTGGAAGAAAAAGACAAGACCGACTGAGGCCAAACACCCTGAGTCGACGAATCCCCCAGAGTAGCACCCCACCCCAGCAGGCTAGCATCTGTAGTGAGAACTCGGGTGGGGACAATCAGAAAGGGGAGGCCCCTGGACATATGACCCTCGTCCAACCACCAACCCAGGACCACTCGAACATCCTCCGACATAGGAATCAAAACACCCATATCGAGGGAACAGGGGTCCCAATGCGACAAAATGTGGGACCCCACCGGATACATGTGGAGGCGAGCCCATGGCACTGTCAACAAAGACGCCGACATCAGACCCTGAACCCTCAACCAAAGGCTCACAGGATGCGAAGGCCCCAACAACAGGGAACAAACTGCAGACATCAGCGACAGAATCTGGGGAGGGGGCAAGAACACCATCCTCAATCGAGTCTTGAACAGAGCCTCAATGAAAGTCAATTCCTGCGCAGGAACCAGGGAGGACTTCGGCACATTCACGAGGAAACCGTGATGCTCCAGGACATGGCACTCTCTCTGGATATGCAACTCCACCTTAGAAAGAGAAGAAGCAGAAATCAAAATGTCGTCCAGATAAGGAAAAACACTAATGCCCTCCCCATGCAAATGTCCATTATGAGGAGCCAGAATCTTAGTAAAGATCCTGGGAGAAGAGCTGAGCCCAAAAGGTAATACCTGGAACTGGTAATGACGACCCAGGACGCAAAACCGGAGAAACCGCTGAGAGTCGGGATGAACAGGCACATGCAGATAAGCATCCCTCAAGTCTATCAATGCCAAGGAATCGCCTTGAGACACAAGAGGAAGGATCAACTGAAGTGAAACCATTTTGAATTTCTGGTGAGGGATGAAAGTATTGACCCACTTCAGGTCCATCACAGGCCGAAGATCCCCGGTGCTTTTGGACACCAGAAATAGGATGGAATACACGCCCAACCCCAACTGATCGCTGGGCACAGGAATCACTGCATTTTTGACCACCAGGGAATCAATTCCTTCCAAAAGCGCCAACCGCCTTATAGGGTCTCTGGGACAAGGTGTGGATCTGAAAAAGTCTGGGGGAGTCTGGGTAAACCCAAGATGCAAACCTTCCAAAACCACTTGAAGAACACACTGGTCTGACACAGTCTCTCGCCAAGAGCCCATGAAGCAAGTGAGGCAACCCCCAACTGAACCCACACCAGGAGCGATCCAGTCACGACTTTGAAGCAGGAGAGGAGGAGGCAGAAGCCTGGAGAACCAGGATTTATCAAAGGAAGGAGCACCCCGCCGTGCCCCCTTCCACGAAAGGGCTGACCAGCCCAAACCATCATGAAAGGACCAAAAGCCCTCTGAGAACCAAAGGCACGGAAGCGACCAGCCCATTCAGGAGCAAGGAGTTTACGGTCCTCCGCTGTCTTCCTCACCATCCCCTCTAAAGGGGAACCAAAAAGCTTAACCCCAGAAAAGGGGATCTTCATTAGGAGACCTTTCTGTGCAGCATCAGCCTTCCAGGAGCGAAGCCACAGCTGACGCTTCACAGCCACAGAAGAACTAGCCGCAGAAGCCGCCGCCCCTAAACAATCAAAAGAGACATCCGAAAGCAGGCGAACCTGCTGCTCCATCATCGCCAGGGTAGAAAAAACATCCTCCCCCTGGTCCAACAATTCCGACAGAGACTGAAAATCCTTAAGTAAGGACTGGATCGTGTAAGGGGAATAGGCCACCGCTTGAATGGAAAAGTTAGCAGCCGCAAAAGTGCGCTTCACCGCACCATCCACCTTCCGATCTACAGGGTCAGCAGGAGAGGAATCTTCAGAGACCACAGTCCCATGAGACGTCATACTGGCCATCAAGGAATCCACCTTGACCGAGGAAGGAAATTTCACCAAAAATTCCTGCAGAGGAAATTACTTATTCAGGAAACAAGGAAAAGAGCCCTTGCCCACATCTTTCCATTCAGTTTCCAACACCTTCAACACCAAAGAATGAAGGGGTATTGAATCAGGTTCAGGATGCTGATACTGAGAAAATAAATCATCCTCCAGAGGCACAACGGAGTCAGGGAAAACCACGTTTTTGCGTATGTGACATAGCACCTCCTTAAGGTCGGTACCCTGCACAAAACGACCCTTGACATCAACATCTTCCTCAGCGTCAGAGTCAACAGCCGGAACGCCATCAACCCGCCCCTTCATGTCAGGAGGAACAGGAACTCTATCCTGCAAGGCAGCTGCCACTGCAGAATTAATCATTTTCTGCAATAAATCCATAAAAGGAACAGACATCCCAGAACCAGAACCCTCCAAGGAGTCAGGATCAGACAAACTCGAAGAACCACCCTCAATGTCACCAGCCACGAGTGAAATAACACTAGCAAGGGCCAGAAACAGCTGAGCGAGTAAAATAGCCTGAAGGTTGTCAAGCAACCACAGCCAACACCCATTGACACGCCCCCAACGGAAGTACAAAAAAGCAGTAAGAAAATCACGCAACCGCTAATGAGGCCCCAGACCGAGAGAAGTAAGAACACCAAAGCGGGAAACAAGGACACTCCCCGCCGCCGTCAACACAAAGAACAGCCCCAAGGTAAGCGCCTGAAAACCGGCATGAAAAGAAAATACCTGATCGCGCAAAGTCTGTGAATCAGGACGCGCGGTCGGCAAGGGGCGCACACCAGTAATAACTCCCCGCTAAGCAGGAAGCGCAGGCGCGGCCCCGACGAAGCGGGAACACCGAGCAAACCTGCATCAAAATGTACCATAAGTCCGCTAAAGCACGACAAGGAGCCTGGCAAAAGAAGGGGGAAAATACAATTTTTAAACAATAAAAGAAGAAAGTAACACTAACTTCCCCCCACCTAAATACCCAAGGCAATAAGGGGTTTGCTCAAGCAAGACCCCAGCCCCACTCACCTGACCAGCAGGGAACACAGCACTCGGAGTAGTGCAGAAAAAAGAACAGGTCGAATTGGTGTATCTGTATCCCTTTATGGGATTGGCTGGAGCCACTGGGGGCCATCTTGGAGGAGGGAGAGGGAGACTAGAGCGTTTTTTTTGTTTTTACTTGGAGTTCTGTGTGGAACCGGAGGCTCATGAGTGAATACTGTGGCGAGGAAGACGGTCGAGGAGGTAATGCAAAGCAGTGCTCTTGGCTAATGTGCACTACTTTGAGGGTGCTCTCCAGTGCAAAACAAGTTTTGTGCTGGAAAGTAAATAGCAATAAAACATTTTGCGCTGGTTAGCATCACTTTTGTGATGCTAACCCAGTGCAAAATGTTTGCAAATCTTCCCCTTCTTCATGTCTGGATGTCCGCATCCAGGGTTATCTGGACTGCAGTATGATCCCCTTTAGTATGGTTCGTCCTCAAGAAGGCAGAAGAATCTGAAGTGGCTTCTGGAACGTGTTCACGATCTGCCTCTAAGAAATAAATCTATAGCTTGTTTGTAAACCGAATAGACATATTTCCTTAATAGCATGTAATGTAGAAAAAACTGAAACAAAAGTGCTCATGTGTTGTAACTGTTGTAATGTGAAGCACTATGAGACTCGCCAGGCTGGTCCCTGCTATAGAAAACTGCAAAATTAATAAGTAAACGTGGCGTAGCGCAAAACATGACATCACTCCAGCAGGACTACTTGCTTGCCATTTTGGCCTGGACAATCTCACAACCAGAGGGGCAGTGCCTCCGCAAAGCCTCCTGCTCTTCTGCCTGCTACGCAGACTGGATATCCGCACCCAGGGTTTGAAGGACCTGAGAGGAGGCTTCCCAACAGAATTGTAGCGACATCTGGTGACACGTAAAACTGTCACAGCCTTACCAACACTGCCGCCTCGTTGTCTATTGTACATTCTCCCTACAAAACAGTCCCCTTGCTTCCTGTATAGTGTCTATACATATGTCTAACGAGCAACCGGCACTATCTGGAGCTATTTTAAAAAGTAAGACTATAAAAGCTCAGGGGCATATTACCAAGGGCCTTATCGCCGCTTTAGCAGGATTTTTTCCTGCAAAAGCGGCGATAATTTTATTGCCCTATTACCTAGCTGTCGCTAACACCAGTTAGCGACAGCTAGTAGGAGATAGCGATCATCTTGGGGCCCACTTTGCATGTCAGCGATAATTATCGCTAATTGCACCTAAACTGCATCCTGCTAAACACCCGCTCGGTCCACAGACACGCCATCGACCTCTGGAATCTACTCGACACCATCTCACCGGACGTCGCCTTCCTAACAGAAACATGGATGAATGCCTCATCAGCCCCAGACATCACCATTGCCATCCCGGAAGGATACAAGATCATCCGTAAGGACCACTTTGAGCAAACAGGAGGAGGCATCGCTATCGTCCATAAGAACTCCATCCGCATCTCAACCAGCTCTGACGCCAACCTTGCCAACGCCGAACACCTCCACTTCCAGATCCACATCGACCCCAAAACCACACTCAGAGGCACCCTCCTCTACCGGCGTCCAGGACCCCGTGCACAATTCAGTGACAACATCACTGACTTTATCACCCCACACACCCTCCTCTCCGAGGATTACATTCTATTGGGAGACCTCAATTTTCACCTGGAAAAGAGCAACGACGGCAGCACCACCACCCTTCTGGACAATCTTGCCAACCTCGGACTCAAACAACTGGTCACTACCCCCACCCACATTGCTGTCCACACACTAGACCCTATCTTCACTTCCAGCAAACATGTCTCCTTCAGTCACACCACAGCTCTTCACTGGACGGACCACAGCTGCGTTCACTTCACATACAATAAGTCCACAATCTACAACCATCCTCAACCCACCATGCGAAGAAACTGGAACAAAATCACCATCAACCAGATCTCCTCATCACTTCTTCAAAACCCTCCTGTCCACTCCTCAAACCCCGACCAAGCAGCCACTAACCTCACCCAATGGATATCCAACAGCGCCGACATCCTAGCCCCATTGAAAAAACGTCAAAGCAAACCAGGCAGCAAAAACGCCTCCTGGTTCAACGATGATCTTAAGAAATCG
Source organism: Lissotriton vulgaris (assembly GCF_964263255.1). Lineage (NCBI taxonomy): Eukaryota > Metazoa > Chordata > Amphibia > Caudata > Salamandridae > Lissotriton > Lissotriton vulgaris. The sequence continues at coordinate 803,968,456 of NC_141697.1, forward strand.
AAGAAACTCTGTCGCTCCCTCGAGAAGGCCTGGAAAAAAGACCCAAACACCAGCACCAGGAACGCCTTCAAAAACGCCACCCGCATACACCACCAACTAATCCGGTCTGCCAAGAAAGCCGCATTCAAAGACCGACTAGACAACAACGCCCACAACAGCAAGGAACTATTCAACATCGTCAAAGAATTCACCAACCCATCAGCCAACTCCAACGACATCACCCCTTCCCAAGCCCTCTGCGACTCCCTAGCTTCCTTCTTCCACAACAAAATCGCAGACATCCACAACAGCTTTGACAACCGACCCGGAGACCAACCCACCCAACCTTCTGCAGGACCTTCACCCCCCCTGAACACCCTCAACGACGGGAACCCAATCTCCACTGAGGACACCATCCGCCTGATGAACTCCATCCACTCAGGATCCCCAACTGACCCATGCCCTCATCACATCTTCAACAAAGCAGACTCCATCATAGCACCTCACCTCCGAGATGTCATCAACTGCTCCCTCAACTTCGCCACCTTCCCGGAAAGCTGGAAACACGCAGAACTCGCCCTTCTGAAAAAACCCACAGCTGACCCCACCGAACTCAAAAACTACTGCCCCATCTCGCTTCTTCCATTCCCGGCCAAAGTCATCGAGAAAGCTGTCAACAACCAACTCGCCGCCTTCCTCAAAACCAACAAATCCCTTGACTCCTCACAGTCCGGCTTCCGAGCCAAACACAGCACTGAGACCGCACTCATCGCTGCAACTGACGACATTCGAACTCTACTGGACAACGGAGACACAGTCGCCCTCATCCTCCTCGACCTCTCCGCTGCCTTCGACACAGTCTGCCAGAGCACCCTTCTACATCGCCTCAGTAACGTTGGAATCCAAGGAAAAGCACTGGAATGGATCACTTCGTTCCTCACCGGAAGAACCCAGAGAGTCCGCCTCCCACCATTCAAGTCAGAGGCCACTGAAGTCATTTGTGGCGTGCCACAAGGATCTTCTCTCAGCCCCACCCTCTTCAACGTATACATGAGCCCCCTTGCGACCATCGCTCGCCAACACAACCTCAACATCATCTCCTACGCTGACGACACTCAACTGATCCTCTCACTCACCAAAGACCCGAACACCGCCAAAACCAACTTACACGAAGGAATGAAAGAAGTAGCCGAGTGGATGAAGCACAGCCGTCTGAAACTGAACTCCGACAAAACAGAAGTCCTCATCTTAGGCACCTCCCCCTCCGCCTGGGACGGCTCTTGGTGGCCAGAGGCCCTTGGAAAAGCACCCATCCCGACAGACCACGCACGGAACCTGGGCGTCATCCTGGACTCCTCACTCTCGATGACCAGACAAGTCAACGCCGTTTCATCATCTTGTTTCAACATTCTTCGCATGCTCAAAAAAACATTTCGCTGGATCCTCACCGAAACTCGTAAAACGGTCACCCACGCACTGGTCACTAGCCGCCTGGACTACGGAAACACCCTCTACGCCGGTACCACCGCAAAACTCCAGAAAAAACTCCAACGCATCCAGAACGCTTCTGCCAGGCTCATACTAGACATCCCGCGTAAAGAACACATCTCTGCTCACCTGAAAAACCTCCACTGGCTCCCCGTAAATAAGAGGATTACTTTCCGCCTCCTAACCCACGCACACAAAGCACTTTACGAACTTGGACCTGAATGCCTCAACACACGACTGTCCTTCTACACCCCCTCCCGTCAGCTACGATCCTCCAACCAAGCTCTTGCCACTGTACCTCGCATCAACAAAACCACCATGGGAGGCAGATCCTTCTCCTACCTGGCAGCTAAAACTTGGAACTTTCTTCCTACTCACCTTCGCCTTACTCAGAACCACCTAGCATTCAGAAAGCAACTTAAAACTTGGATATTCGACAAGTAATTCCCCACCCCTCCTCAAGCGCCTTGAGACCCTATGGGTATGTAGCGCGCTATATAAATCTTTTGACTTGACTTGACTTGACTTGTTCTAACAGAACTATCTACTATTACCTACATATGGAAATATTCGCGCTAAGCGCGAATATCTCCAAAAGCTAACGCCTGCCCAGAGCAGTTCTTAGCCATGTTATCCAATGGTAGGTGGATAACATGGCTAAGAGCATTAGATCGGTAATGCATGAATATCACTGACTTTTCAGCGATATTCATGCATTTCGGCCGATTTTTATCGATATTGAGATAAACCTTGTTAATAGCAAGGTTTATCTGCGATAAAAATCGGCGGAGCTCGGCGATAATAATATTGCCGCTAAGCCAACATAGCGATAATTATCGCTAGTTGTTCATAATATGCTCCTCAGTCTGTCTGTTATCTCTTTACAATGGCTTGTGCTGAGCTGTCACCGCAGCAGATGCAAGCATTCGTGCCCCCTGTGTGTAACAGGCACGTTGCGTCCCGGTTAGGAACGTTGTTGACTATGTACTAGGGGAGGGCTTGTTCCGCAGATTAGGGTCCAACTGACCTGTGCACCAACACAATCCCCGACTCTTCTCCATGCATTTTCTAAGTATAGGTGTACAAACGAGGGAGAGACAGGTAGAAGGACCCCTAGCGATTGGTCGCCCTTTGATTATTCCTTCATATCATTGGTTGAATTTCCTAACAGTGGTAAAACAGAATGCTAGCGCTGAAGAACAGGAACACTGCGAAAGACAGGGATGCGAGCTGCTGTTTTTTGCGACTGTTGTGTTTGCACTATTTTTTACCCTGCATTTTGAACTAAATTATAGGGCTAAATACCGGGTTTGCATTACATGTTAATTTCGTATAATTTTTACCAATTTTTGCGTAATTACACAAAAGCAGATTTCGCACACTCCCACTTAGCACATTGATTTTTCAAAGGTGTCGACCAGTTGCCAGTTCTACTAAAAGGGAGCTCTAGATACTTTATGCTTGCTTCCTCTGAAAGGAAGACTCCCCTTCTCCAGGTACCATACTGTTTGCTCACTCATCATCTACCACGTGACGCCACCTAGGTTTTATTAACATTTATAATCAAACCTTTTTTCAAGCAGCAGACAACTAGGTTAATTGAAAGACACTATGGTCCAATAGGAGGTAAGTGGGTGAGTGAAAATAACTCTAGAGGACATGAGCTCCCAGAGGTATCTGGGCACCAGGACTAACAAATTAGTGAGCCCTTCCCACCCACAACTGAAATGTTATCTGAAAAAAACAGTCGAGAACCCGCTGGTCAACATTATGACTTTCAGTCAACTGACAGACTTTGGAAGTTGTTTCCGAAGCGGAGGCTCCATAACAGAAAAGGTTCTACCTCTCAGAAGTAGCAGTGCTGACTGAATACATCAGTACATTAAACCGAATAGAGGTGTAAGACCAACCTTAGAGGTAAAGAATAGATTCATCCACGCCTCTCAGTAGGCCTGCTAGGTATAGATTGAAAAGAAGTGGCAGAAGTTGGAAATTCTTCTTTAGACTTAAAGATATTTCTTGTGCGTTATTGGCCTAGTGTTTCATTTGGGCGCTTTTATTCGTGCACCAATGAGTAACAATTAACCAACAAAGTAGTACCCTGTACCTGCTGATACCCATTGAAACTAATATAGTGCATACAATGCTTCTGCTACCACTATGAAATAAAGGGAAGTAATACACACAACTTAGGTAACGTTATTTGAGTTGCTTTGAAAATATAAGTGGATCAGGGGAGACAGGCGTACTCCTCACTCCAAGGGAGATTTCCCTTTATTAAATTACTCTAGGCTTAGCTTCAGGTACCCCCAGAGGAGTTTCCGGAACAGTTTCTCAATACTGTTAGATAGATTTCACGTGGATCCTTTTGAAGATGTGTGTTGTTATAGCTCCTTACCTGGTATTTATTCATTTATAGTAAAGATAACAATTGAATAGTCAGTACATGTTACCAGTACACCACTCCAGATTAATCTGTGTAGGGGCCATGTGATACTGCATCTGGTCTGTGAGTACACAACCAATTTATCTTTTGTATCAATCTGATTATCATGAGAGCAGGTACCATTTCCATGCTGGATATCGTCCTTGTCTGTAGCCGGAACTAGCATGCACCATAATCTTAAAGTGATCCCAACGTACAGGATCCATCACAATCGGCTACAACCACTTTGGGAGAAATGTCTTTGCTCTCAACAGTAGCAGTTGGAGACCAACAAAAATGATGGGTCAACATAAATAAAATGTAACAAAATACGAATCAACATTTACATTCTTAAATAGAAAAAAAGAGTTTAACTTCCCTTTTTAGGCTGCAGCACGTCCTCAGTGTTCTCGGGCGGCTCCCTACTCCTCCAGGGCAGGTCTGGCAGCTCCTGATCCAATCCAGACACTGCTTTCATGCTGCATGAGAGAAGTGTCCGGATTGGCTGGAGCAGGCTGCTTCAGCACTCATAAGAGCACTGAAGGGCCTGTGCCTGCTCTCCTAAGCAGCCATCTATGACAGCCGGGTTGGATAGGTTGAATTGCGCATGTCTATTTGGCCATAATAATGTAGCCGGCCAAACCGACGTGAGCAAGTTACACTGAAAGGGCCACTCATCATTTTTGCCAATTAGCAGCAACAACGTACTGGCCCCACCCTGACATCTACATTCGGCAAAAGCCGGAAAAACTAAAATGGAAATAATCCTTTTATTACCATTTTATTTTTCCAGCTTTCTGCAGCTGGTTGGGGAAGGGGCAGCGGTTCTCCGCTCCCATGGAGGAACCTCCATTGCTCCCTAACCATCCCTGACCAACTGCCACCATTTATGGGGAGTTTACATTACACAATACCACAACATTTCTCTAGAAGGATTAAAGGCTGTTAGGTTTTATTCTCATTACTTAATATCACTTCTTACTTAACTTTCTCCTTTCTTTTGGAAATCTGTCAATTTCCCAAAGTTATTGTATGAATGAACTGTCCCTGGAAGCATCCTTATTCATCAATAGTTAGTTTTCTACAAGCTTCATCGTAACAATCAGCATTTCACCTTTGAACTGCATTGTTTCCCCAAAAGGGTATTAAACTTTTGAACTAACAATGCTTATCATAACAATGAATGGCTTACAACTCCTTGGACAATATAAAAGGAAAACCGTTGTCTGGATACAATCTTAGACTTTGTAGCTAGTTCCTTACACATCACCCTGCTTTAATGTGCCTGGCTTTTAACAGATTCCTTTGGGAAGCATAATTGCTCTTGAGGACATTATTTCAAAATAAATATCCCTTCCCCAGTGATCTGCTGCAACAGACCAGTACCTATCCGTTTCTCAAATGCACTGTGTGTTTGCTTTCGGATCTTATCAAGCTTGGTACGACCATCTATTAACAACATTCAATGTTTTTAAATCTGATTTTTTTGTCTCCAACCAGTCTTTTTTAAAATAATATCCCGATAGCCCAGTGCTGGTAATATTAAATGCAGCACAGCCACCTTCTGTCAGGGAACAGTTATATTATTTTCTGATGCAAGCCTTCATATCTCGTACAACAACCACCAGATAATAGGGAATTACCTCCCAACTGCTAGCAGCGAATTCTCAGCTATTGACACATAATGTTCCCGCTGAAAATGATATAGGTGCCTGTATTATCCCTGCTAAGATCATCAAAACCCAAATGTTTGCCAATGCTCTGTGATGTGTCAATAGTCATGTCTGCGAAAGGACATTTAGGAAGTTGTTTATGTACTCTGCAGTCTTTTCAAGACCTATTTTCATGTTTGACCAGTAGCGGCTGGTGACATTTGAAAGTGGTGAGGTGCAAACTGATTTGCATACTGCATCTTAGCGAGCGAGCGCAGCGAGCCAGCCCAAACCCCATAAGGGGGATTTGGGGGGGTTTCCCCCCCAAAAAATTTTTTAAAAAGGAGAAGAAAAAATGTGCATTTTCAAGCAAATTTAAGAAAGCAGGAAGGTTAATAAAGCAATTGTGAAAGTGCAGTTATTACATTAATAGATGGCATATACATTAATAGATGGCATAACATAGGTAGCTGCTTCTTCAGTATAACCACAGAGCTTCATACATTCCGTCCTATTACGCTCAGGTGCTGAATTCAGACTATAAGACTTTCATGAAAATCTCAGCTCTAAGAGTAGAAGAAGTTGCACAGCAGTTGGGAAACAACCTTCACAAAGCATTGGGAACCATGCCTTACCTTTACCACGTTTCCATTAGAACGCATGTGACTGGGAATGGTGGAGCCTTCTGACAAAAATGAGAAAGTGCCCTGAAAGTTAGCCAAGGAGTCTAGGATTAGATAATTCAGCGAAAGACAGGCGTCCGCATCTGCCCAACATCAATATCCCCTGCGGCCCTGGGTGCCGCTGCCCACTGTCTGCGGCGCTCGGTGTCACATTAAGATACTTTCTGATCTGACCCAAGCAATACTTCAGCCATGTTTTCATCTATGCTCACACTCCATGGCCATGCAGCTTCTATGCACAGCCCATTCCATAGGCACTACTAACAAAAGGGCAATATTAACCTCCTGACAATAATAGTTAGAAACCTCAACTCCAGAGAGTAATGCATATGGACTACCACCAGCACTCCCTGTTGTTACGAGGGGAGTAAGTAGGATAAGTGCGATTGTGAAAGAAATTAATGAATACAAAATAAACGTGAGTGCAGGAGAAGAAAAACATAGAACATGTAGTGCGAATAACTTTCCCCACACCTTATTCCGAATAAGGTGTGGGCCGCCAACACCCCAACAGGGGATTATTACAGAGTGTGTCCCTGGTCAGGATCCCACAGATACAGGGAGCTGTCAAATGCAAGTCAACGTTTTATCCACCTCTCCTGGGAACTCTGAACCCAAAGGGAGGAAGAGTGCGGAGTCCAATTGCGTAATGACTCCCCAGTGCCACGACTCTCCACCTTCTGACAGGGTGCCTCTTCCCCTAGTAGCAGCAAGAGCTCGAGAGACAGTTACACACTCCATGATGGTGTACAGTGGCATGCAGCAGTACAAATCTCAGATTTGTACTGCTGCATACCACTGTAAAATCTCCAAATCCAGTACAAAGCATCACGTGCTGCAACCCTCAATTTTGTACTCCATTCACTCTTAAAATGCGAAGGGTGTGGTCGGTGTATATGGGGACAGACGCCATTTGGCCATCTGAGTGTCACTGGATAGTGCTGTCTCCTGCCCCAGCTTTTCTAGTTGCCACATAAAGAATCACCATCCAGGGCATGTGGTGAAACCAGAGGCAAACTCCTTTCATGCTTGCACCTTCATCAATAAGGATTCAGATGTGTGAAGACAAAATGCTGTGAATCAAGCCGACTGGACCTGTAAAAGTGAATGTGGACTTGCCAAAAAAGTGCATGACACCTGCAACAAAGCTGAGGGATGAAGGTTCCTACCCATTTCCCAGTTTATGTATGGGGCCCCGTGGTATAATGAACCACTTAGAGAGAAGAAACGCGGGCTACGAAAACTGGAAAGAGCCTGGCGTAAGGACTATAGTTCCGACTCTCGGAGCAGATATACACAGGCACTCACTAGCTATAAGCAAGCAATCATAGCTAGGAAGTCCGAGTTTTTTGAGGAGAGGATTACAACTGCAACAAATCCCCAGAAAGAAGTCTTCCGAGTCCTCACGGAGCTAAGGAAAAATAAGGAACAGACTCCGGACTTTATTCAGGAAGATTGCCAAAAACAAAATTACTGACCTTGTCACTGAAATCACGGCGACCCCCAAGATTGACTGCCCGCCGCCGGTCATGCCAGTTAGAATGCCAGTGATAACTCCATTATCTACCTTACCCTTGATTACAAATATGGCTGAGATACCCGCCACCCCCTCTCAACACAATCCCCAAAAGGAGGGAAACCGGAAACAGTTCTTAAAGTTTTTTGGATGTGGGATGGAGTGACCATCCCGGCCGTATTTATTAAAACAAAAAATTAAAACATTAAACGTTTTCATGTTATGTACAATTTCATTATCACATTACGATGTTTGGCTAACCTTAACATAATCTCTAATACAGAGGTTCTCCTAGCCGAACTAGCATCCTACAAAAAACATTCTCTAAGAACACTGAAATTGTACATCCTAACGTTTAAGGGCCAACGGCAAGGTCATAACCGGTGTCAAGATCCCTAACCAGACTTACCCCTCCCACTTGGGAGGGGCGACAGCACAGAGGCTTACCTCAAGTGCAACTACTAACAATTTCCCTTGACTTGACGGGGGCACTTAAGACTCGACGCCATTTAAAGGTCGTTCGAACACTTGTGTGTGGTATCTAGAAGGTATCGTTGACCTCTCCCCACCCCACACAACTTACCGCATCTGCCGTCGCAGATGACACTGGCCCCGGGAAATTCCCCAGGAGGGGGCTGTAACCCCTCCTACAAAGGAAGGGGCCTTGACCGCCTTTCCTTTACTTCCGGCGACCCGCCCTTAGACGGGACCGCCTCCCCATTGAGGGGCCAATGGCCACCTCTCCCGAGCGCTCCCATCCGTGTTGGGTGACGCCCACTCATAGGGATCTACCAATTAGTGCTCACCGATCATGACCTTACCGCCTACCAAAAATAAATACGACAATTCTTACTCAAACCTATGAAAACATTGGTCGCTACGACCGAAAGAACATGCTAAAATTGCAACACTACATCAAATCATTTTAATCGTAACAACCTAGACGATATTCACCATACTTTATTAAGATTAACAACAAACTGATACTGTCACAGCCTGTAGACGAAATGGAAAAAACAAACTTATAAATTCACTTTATTGCACAACAACTTGCTGTCCTCAGGGGCTGGTGGGTGGGTCAAAATTGGCTCTTCGTTCCGTCCCGAGCTCACGTGTAGCGAGGAGGTGCAGCTTCGGAGCACAAGAACAAGAGGACGTCTTCTGGTCTTGCGTCTCTTTTTATCCGTCTTCAGGGCGGGCGAAAACCCGCCCCTGCCCGCCCCGAGGGCGTGGCTGGCTGCGTCGGTGTCTAGGCCAGCCCACTCTAGGGCGGGAAAAAGCGCGCCCCGGCTACGCCGCTTCGGGCATACCAGCCGAGACGCGCCTCCCGCCCAAAAATGGCTTCCCGGGGGGATCGAGGCACTCCGCCATACGTTCGGGGGGACCGAGTGGTCGCCCCTTTCCATATGGCTGAGATACCCGCCACCCCCTCTCAACACAATCCCCAAAAGGAGGGAAACCGGAAACAGTTCTTAAAGTTTTTTGGATGTGGGATGGAGTGACCATCCCGGCCGTATTTATTAAAACAAAAAATTAAAACATTAAACGTTTTCATGTTATGTACAATTTCATTATCACATTACGATGTTTGGCTAACCTTAACATAATCTCTAATACAGAGGTTCTCCTAGCCGAACTAGCATCCTACAAAAAACATTCTCTAAGAACACTGAAATTGTACATCCTAACGTTTAAGGGCCAACGGCAAGGTCATAACCGGTGTCAAGATCCCTAACCAGACTTACCCCTCCCACTTGGGAGGGGCGACAGCACAGAGGCTTACCTCAAGTGCAACTACTAACAATTTCCCTTGACTTGACGGGGGCACTTAAGACTCGACGCCATTTAAAGGTCGTTCGAACACTTGTGTGTGGTATCTAGAAGGTATCGTTGACCTCTCCCCACCCCACACAACTTACCGCATCTGCCGTCGCAGATGACACTGGCCCCGGGAAATTCCCCAGGAGGGGGCTGTAACCCCTCCTACAAAGGAAGGGGCCTTGACCGCCTTTCCTTTACTTCCGGCGACCCGCCCTTAGACGGGACCGCCTCCCCATTGAGGGGCCAATGGCCACCTCTCCCGAGCGCTCCCATCCGTGTTGGGTGACGCCCACTCATAGGGATCTACCAATTAGTGCTCACCGATCATGACCTTACCGCCACAGGTCCGGATAGTTGACCGGCTATCCGGACCCCCCACAAAAAACTCCTACCTAGAGGTCATGATTTAACGATTTTAACCAAGCTAAGAAGTCTCCTATGAGTAACTCATTCCCAACCCTCGACAAATGCACACCATCCCCCAAATACATACTGTCGTCATTAATACAACTATGCGAGATCGAATGCAATGTCTTGGAACGGAACAACCTACTCACTTTGTTATTCAATTTTTTAACGGAATGATTCAACGGAGGGATCGAGATAGCCCCCCGCCACACTTTTCGTGGGATCATATGAGACCACGCAATTGTACACCCCGGAACTCTCCTTGCTAACCAACTTACCGTGGAAAGCATAGCCTCCAGGAGAAGTCGTCTACCGGTGGTGGCCAAATCATTGCCCCCTAGATGCACTATGACTATGGACGGCGGTGACCTCATCCGCTCTAACAAACCCTCAAAGAATGCTTGAAACTGGTCAATACAGAGACCGCCTCTTCCGTAAAAGGACACTCTGTACCCGTATTCCCCAGGTACGTGAATCATGTCACCTGCTTTGAATACGTCTGCGGCCCGTCTCACGTATGAGTGGCCTACGACCCACACCTCCTTTCTCTCAGCCGGTGATGTGCGACCGCTGGCCTGGTGTTGGGTCGACTGCACAGTCCGCCCTGCCGCGTAGGCTTGCGCAACTGAAAACAAACAAAAGACAAGAAGCGTGAGTACATGATTACAGCTTCACAACATGTGCAATCGCACATACCTCTTATAACAATTGGAGGACCAGCGCCCCACACGTTTTACTTGTTCTATATTAAGACCCCTGGCTGTAGCTTCAGTGGCAGCCCCTATTCGAAAGGAATGGGTCCCAAATTCGCCCGGGTCCAAGCCCGCTGCGGCAATGGCCATTGCAAGCACCCGCTGAAACTGAAACCTCGTCAGCGGGGTGGCGTCTGCATGCCTCAACAATGTCCCCCCCCATGATGCCACCCTTCGTGCTAGGTAATCTTCTAAGCACTGTACCGGACACATGGATGACCCGGGGATCCTGCGAATGATCGTGCAGTCCCCCTTCCCATCTTGGTCGGTCTTGGACCTGAGAAAGGAGACAACCATCGCATCGCCCCTGATCTGAACATGTTCCCTGCACAAGCCCCCCGCCACATCCTGTTTGTTCCTTGCAACCAGCTCACTAACTCTCATAGCCCCGTGAAATGCTAGCGTAAATGCAGTCCGGAACAAACAGGTCTCGAAAGGGGACGAGCATGTGCTAGGGAGTGTGGCCAGTAACTGGGACAACCTATCTAGACCTATCGGTCGTCTTACGTCTACTCTGCGACCCTCTAGGCGTTGCCAACCACGCAGCGCCTTTTGTACTGTAAAAGACGCTGTCGGGTCCTGGATGCCATGGGCCCTGGCAACAAAGGAAATGGCGGCACGATGCCTTTGGGCCGTAGCCACCGATTTCCCAGCCCTACGTAAGGACATCAGGAAAAGTACTACCCACTCTTCCTGACCCCAAAGACCCCCTCTCTCTGCCCCCAAAAAGGCTAAATAGGCCTGAAACGCCCCTTCATATGCCTTCCTTGTCCTGGGTGCTAGACTCTCTCCCACGAGGTGACGAAGTTCGGGGCACCGAGAGACCAGAGAGCTTCGGGGAAGGGTGCCGGCTCTGGGTCCGCTGAAGGAAGGAAACCCGAGAAAGCCTGCATGTGAAAACGAGACAGTGCATCAGCAGCCTGATTCATCACCCCTGGGACATGTTTTGCTCTGAATATCACGTTCAGTTGCATACACAGTAAGACAATTTCCTTAAGCAGCCTCAAAATCAATTTACAACGGGCTGCCTGACTATTGATGCATTCTACCACGGTCATATTGTCGGACCAGAACACGACAGAATGATCTCTGAACCCTTCAGGCCAGGTTCTCAGGGCCACCAGAATGGGAAATAGTTCAAGGAAAGCAATATTACTCGTCAGCCCTTTCTCGTGCCACCATAGGGGCCATTTTTGTGCAGACCATTTTGTGCCGAAGATGGCGCCAAAGCCTATGCTTCCTGCTGAATCTGTCCATAGCCCAAGCTCTTCGGAGGACACTGCTGGCTTGTTCCAGACGACTCGGCCATTGAAGTCCGCCAAAAATGCTAACCAAATCCGCATGTCCTGGCGGACCTCGGCCGATAACCTCGTGCGATGATGACCATCTTTTAGGCCAACCATCGCCTGGGCAATTGAGCGGGAAAAGGGGCGAGCCATTGGGATCACCCTCAAGGCAAAATTCAACTTTCCAACTAATTGTTGCAACTGATGCAGTGTAACCTTAGATGCATTTAAACATACTTGGAGGGCTGCCCTAAATTTCAACACTTTGCTAGCTGGTAAACGGAAACACCCCTCCCTTGAGTCCAACTCGATCCCCAAAAACTCGAGGCAAGTCGTGGGACCCATAGTTTTACCTGGTGCCAATGGCACGCCAAAATGACCCATCAACACACAGAATTCAACTAAGGCCTGGGCACATTCGGGATTTCCGGCGGGGCCAAGGAACAAAAAATCGTCAAGGTAATGCATTACATTTCGGAAACCCGTTTTCTTAGTGAACACCCATTGCAGGAAAGTACTGAATTGCTCAAAATAAGCACATGATATAGAGCATCCCATTGGCATACACCTATCCATGTAAAATGACCCCTGGAACCCGAATCCCAGAAGACGTTGATCGTCTGGGTGTACCGGGAGCAACCGGAACGCTGACTCGATATCTGACTTCGCCATCAACGTCCCGGGCCCCAGGCGATTCAAGATGGCTACTGCCTCATCAAACGATGCGTATCGCACCGAACAAACTTCTTGATCGATTGCTTCGTTCACCGAAAGACCATGCGGAGCAGACAGATTATGGATCAAGCGAAACTCACCTGGGTCCTTCTTGGGGACCACCCCTAACGGAGAACAAACAAAATCCGGCACCGGGGGTACACTAAACGGGCCCGCGACCCGTCCCCGGCTAACCTCTTTCTGAATTTTCTCTTGCACTACAGTTGTATGTTGTAAAACGGAAAGCTGATTTTTGCACATCCCTACACCCTGAAAGTCCCCCACCGGGATGCGGAAACCATGTGTAAAACCGTTCCGCAGCACCCCGGCAGAAGTACGATCCGGGTATTCGCTGAGCCAGGGAATCATTGCCAAGGTATCAATCGGGGTTGGTAAAGGCGCCCCTCGGACTAGATTAGACCTGTTTGGCGCCTCCCTTACCCCCATTCTCACCCGTTCTGGCTCTGCACGATGACTCAGGATGGGACGACCCACACGTACTACACTCATGTTTGAATTTACACAATCCCGGAGGTCTGGTACATTTCCCTTTGTTGAAGTTAAAACAGAAACCCTTTCTTCCTGTATTGCCTGCGGGCCTCGACTGATCGTCGGTGCTCGTACTTGGTCGAAAGGGCGTCCCCCCATTTTGGCGGGAGTAATCAACAACAGTGCTCCCAACCAATGGCATTCTTAACATCCCCGATTCTTTCATTTTATCCCATGTTACAGAATCGTAACAATCCCAAGCCAAACTCTTGTTATGCTCCTTTTCTTTCCTGAACAGATTGTCATAACAAAACCAATGGTTACCTTGATATGCTGTCGAGTAACCCATTATTCGTGATTGATAAATGGGAAACTCTGGAAGCAACTCGGGCCTACGTTCCCCCAAAATCGATGTAAAAATACCCCACGCATTGCCCCAGTTGCCAATATTCTCATTTACCTTAAAGGCGGCCATTTTTGCGCGCCAAACACTCGGATGCATTAGGTCCTTCTGACTTTTAACATGCTCCACCTCATAATGATCAACAAGCAAGGAGAAAATATTCACGTACTCCCCCGCCCAGATCTTTTCCTTTATAGCTAAAGGCACATGTTGTCCCAATCTCTCTCTACGAGAGGGTGCTGACTCGTCCCTTGCAATCGGCAATGGCCGCTTACCTGAACCGGACGCAGCATCTGCCGCTTGCGGCTTGTCTATTCCCGCCAACGGCGTAGTCACTTTAGCTGCATCTCTCTTCTCACGAAGCCCTTTTATCAGCGCCTGTGCCTCGGCAGCCGTGGCGCCATCACTACTATCCCCCAACCATGCTGCTAGCTGTGCTGCCAGCTCGGGGGGCATGTCTTCCTTGGAAGTCGGGGTGACGACAACGGGGATTGGATTCCCCTCCATCGGTACTGGGGTCGGTGCCTCGAGCGGGGCAGAGGGAACCGGGACGTCTCCACCGGCTGGAACCCTTCTCGGCCTCTTAGGTCTCCCTCCAGCCGGCGCAGGGCCCGAACCCTCCTCCCCGTCTCGCTCCGCCAACCGTTTCTTTATGTCGGACACCTCTTTGCAAAGGGCCCGCACCATCTGGTCGGTCGTCATTCTCTTTGCGCCTTTCTTGGGCATATCTCCGAGGAAGTATCTAAAAGACAAAGAAAAAGATCAAAACGCTCAAAATTGGCTCTTCGTTCCGTCCCGAGCTCACGTGTAGCGAGGAGGTGCAGCTTCGGAGCACAAGAACAAGAGGACGTCTTCTGGTCTTGCGTCTCTTTTTATCCGTCTTCAGGGCGGGCGAAAACCCGCCCCTGCCCGCCCCGAGGGCGTGGCTGGCTGCGTCGGTGTCTAGGCCAGCCCACTCTAGGGCGGGAAAAAGCGCGCCCCGGCTATGCCGCTTCGGGCATACCAGCCGAGACGCGCCTCCCGCCCAAAAATGGCTTCCCGGGGGGATCGAGGCACTCCGCCATACGTTCGGGGGGACCGAGTGGTCGCCCCTTTCCAGGAGAGGTTGTCTTCTCTTATGGGGCGGGTCAAGTCGGGCTCCAGGTCAGATCTGTGCCCACCTGAAGGGTTTAAACTTGCACTCCCTGGCATAGAGGAAGATGTGCTGAGCCTCCTAAATCTATCTGTACAGGTAGGACAAGTGCCTGCCTCCTTTAAGAAAGCTTGGCTGATCCCCCTGCTAAAAAAAACGGGGGCGGACGTGAAATGTCTGAAACATTTCAGACCAATCTCCCAGCTGCCGTTCCTGGCAAAAGTACTGTAGCAACACGTTCTCACCACTTTGTCGGAACACCTGGAAAACAACATGCTGTTAGAGCCGAATCAGGCAGGTTTTCGTGCGAACCACAGCACGGAGCTTGTCATGCTGTCGATTGTAGATGAGCTAAGGAACAGGGCAGACAAGAAAACTCCGGGTGCCCTGGTGCTGCTGGACCTCTCCGCGGCATTTGATACCGTGTGTCATGAACAACTATTGTCGCGGATGAGGGATTTCGGCATTCAGGGCACAGCACATGCATGGTTCACATCCTTTCTCCAAGGGAGGATGCAGAGAGTGCAACTAGGTGACCTGCTTTCCACCGCAACATCGATCACCTGCGGAGTACCGCAAGGGTCTGCTCTGTCACCCCTTTTATTCAATATATATCTACAGCCTCTGATTCTAATGCTCAATCAAATGGACTGCCAGGTGTATAACTACGCGGATGACACCCAAATCATCATCCAATTGGATGATAGCCAGGGTGCCTTTGCTAGATTGCAAAATATTCTGAGAAGCACAGCTAACTGGATGTCCGGGAACTCCCTAAAGATCAATCCGGATAAAACCGAGGTGTTGCCAATTACCATCGCTGGCAACCCATGGAGTGATCAATTTTGGCCTAGGGAGCTGGGTATGCCCCCGGAACCGGCGGCAGTGGTTAAGAGCCTGGGCATCCATATCGACGGTAAACTGTCCACGAAAAAACAAGTCACAGCTGTAGTGGGCACCTGCGTCGGCCTCCTGCGACAACTCAGGAAAGTCTCCTCATTGTTGTCCTTTTCCACCCTGAGGAGTGCGGTCTCTGCTATGATTCTAGCCAGGCTGGACAATGGCAACTCGTTGTACATAGGACTACCACAAAGACTTTTAAATAGAATGCAGATTGTCATGAACGACGCCGCCAGACTCATTTTAAAAAGCCGAGGAACACTCATGCATCACCCCTCTTGCGTGAACTACATTGGTTGCCAGTCAAGCAGAGGCTAATGTTTAAGGGGCTATGTATTGTCCATAAAGCCCTTTATGGTAGGGCACCTAGCTACATGAAATCACATCTGACTCCCTACAGACCGGGGAGGTTGCTCAGATCTGCAGAAGCTACCCTCCTTGTTCAGCCACGTTGTAGACTGGCTACTGTGGGAGGTCATGCTTTCTCACACACACTCCCAGCTCTGTGGAATAAATTGGCATTGGAACTGCAGAAAGAAACTAAGCTAATGTCTTTTCGAAAGAAATTAAAAACTGTGCTCTTCTAGCAAGCGTGGGGTTGTCTTTAATCTGCAACCAGCTGTATCCTTTTAAATCGCCTAGCGGACCCTGGCAAAGAGCTTAGAGACCTCTGGGTTATAGTGCGCTATATAAATCAAATAAATAAGTAAATAAATAAATAAATAAATAATTGTAGACTGGACCAAAAAACGAGTGAAAGGGCTCCACCAAACCACCTCTCCCTTAATTATTTACATATACATTTCATGCGGTCTGACAAGTCTGCCAAAGCTACCTTTTGTTACCAGATCTAAAGTGACAACTACATAAAGGGCAGTCTTTTATTGTAGTTGAATAGTGAACGTTCTTATTTTCTTTGCGTTGTGGGGGAAGGAAATCTTTTAGAGCAAAAATAATCATTTGTAAGCATGTGAACATTGAAATGAAAAGTGTAATCTTTATCATAGGCCAAAACAGAGGCAAGGGGACAAAATAAAAGAGCGGGTGAAAGAGTATCTCAGGGGCAGTCTCAAACCTCCACAGAAGGACAGCCGCAGCTACTGTGTGAACGGTGTGAAAGACTTTCACAGTAGCTGCGGAGATTCTGCCGAAACTTGGCTCCGTTTACAGACAGCTAATCACGGAGTGTTACTGTGTGTGTGTGTGTGTGCGGGAGGGCACACCGTGCTGCGGGCGTGAAAGGGTGGTCTTGGCACGTGACAACAACACACATTATGAGCTGTGTTATGCATGTTTGGCATGGCCAGTTCTCTAAGCCCAGTTATAAAGTCTGTCGTCAAGACTTCTATCTGCTGCAAACGCTCTCTCTCAGTGATGTCAGATTGTATTGCATTTATTATTTTGGTGACACTCTGTGAGAGGAGGCTATTTGGATCCCTCAGTTTGGGCACGGGGGAGAGCAGGCACCTAGTGCCCACAGGTCTTTTGGTTCCACAGTCGCAGGTGACCATCACTGGAGCATCGTCTGCACCCAGGCCAGGAGTAAACCGAAAACGCTCCAGCTCATCTGCTGCTGCACACTAAGGCGCTACCAGGACTCAAGTGAGTCAATGACATGCTGGTAGATGTGGCCATTTTCAAGTTCAGTTGACTTGTCAATCGAATTTTGCACTACTGTCTGTTCACTGCTACATTTCCCCACGAGCATGCTACCCCAAATAAAATCGCCGCTCTGTCCTCCAATTTACAAATGCCATGTTCCATGATTGCAACCTCATTTCACAAACTCGCCAGTCTTTTCATGTGTTATTAAATTAAAGAAAGAAATCAGAATATAATATTCTTTTTTTTTAAGTTTGATTTTATTGAAGAAATAAAGAAAGGGAGGGAGGGGAGGGAAGGGGGAAAGTAGTAGTTACAATGAATATAATAAATGAAATAGGCAGTACAATAAAATTCACATGATAAGCAAACATAACAAGCATGAGGATTTATGAACATATATAAATACGAATTAAAGATACAGTACAGTACAATATAATGAAAATTAAAATTATAATTACAAGAATAAGGCAAAGGGAAAATCATGGGGGTTTGCGTACCTCGACTGTGCTAGAATCTGGAGAGGGATGCACAGGAGCAGAGGAAGAAAGATATGTTACTAAAGGAAGCCAGACCAGGTCACGTTTAATTGCTAGGGAGATGGGGACACATAGTTGGTATAGTTGGTATCTAAACGGTGATGAAAGCAGACTGCATTCCACCAAGATTGGTAGGAGATATTGGCAGCTTGCTTCCAGTTAGAAGTAATGGTTTGGAAAGCTACAGCTATGAAAATGTCAAGTAATAGATAGTGACAGGGAGAGTGATGGAGATCCGGTGAAAGAGAGCCAAGAAAAACTTGTGAGGGGGAAAAGGGAACTTGAAATTGGAAAATCTTTTGTATTTGCTTCCAAACTAGCTGCCAGAACTCGGAAATAGGAGGACAATCAAATAACATGTGTTTGAGATCTGCAAAGGAACCGGAGCATGACCAACAAGTAGAGGGGAAATCTACTGAAAAACAGAGTAAAGCAAGTGAGGTAAATAAAGTTCTGTTATAAATGAAATATAACATTTGGTAGTATTAGCAGATCTAGAGGTTTTATGAAGTTTAGTCCATATTTTATCCCAAAGAGGTACCGGCCATTCCTGAGAAAGATCCAATTCCCAGGCATTCTCGATTTTAGACTTTAGTCTATCATTGGTGTAAGGGAAAGAATTGTACAGAGCAGAAGCAGAGGGAGAGGCCTCCAACAATAAGGAAGTGGGTTTATGCTCTAAGGGAACATCATTGGAGGTGATAAGGAGCAAAGGTACAAGATCAGGACTGGGTAAAGGGCAGCGTGTTGTGCTCGAGCAAAAGCTGGCAGTGAGAAAGAGGTTTGAAGAGCCTGAAAGGAGTACCATGAGAAATTAATTGAGAGATCCAACATAATCCTCGAGAATGCCATGTTTTCCAGAAGATGGTGCGATTACGGATTTTGAGAAGCGAATTGTTCCAGATCGGCTGTTCGTGAATGGAAAGGAGGGAAGGGTAAGATGAAGATAAGTAGGGTAGAAGAAGAGAGAGGGAATGAGAAATAACAGGCGTACGAAGACGGGCTGAAGGAGATGTAAAGGCCATGAATTTGCGAAAGGTGAAGGGGGAAATAAAGGAAGACTCCATACTCAACGAAACAGGAGGGTAGTGAGGAAGATCAGAAGAGAACCAACAGATTGATTGTTTCAGAGAGAAGGCTCAATGGTATTCCCTAAAGTCAGGAAAGCGTACTCCAGAGTGAACTTTGTCTTTGCGTAAGGAGGCAAGAGCTAACCGGGGGCGTTTACCGTTCCACAAAAATTTCAGCAGTAAAGAATCGATCCTTTTAAAGAAAGAAATAGGGATGTGTAAGGGAAGCATGGAAATAGTATAAAGAAGAAGGGGGGACAGCATCATCTTTATAGAGTTGAGCCGACCCCACCAGGACAAAAAGAGTGAATTCCATCGAGTAATAGCCGCCTCCATTTTCTTGGAAATATAATCAAAGTTTAGTTTGAGAGTATCAGACAAGAGAGGAGCGAACCAAACACCCAGATATTTGATTTTAGATGGCTGCCATGAGAAACCGGTTTGAGAAAAGAGATGTTTGTGGCAGAAAGGATTTAAAGGTAGTATTTCACACTTATCAGCATTTAAGCGATAGTCAGAGACCGCAGAAAAGGAAGAGACCTGCTGAAGAAAGGAGAGAATAGAGGAAATAGGATCCGAGCAATAAAAAAGAATGTCATCAGCTTAAACCGAGAGTTTAACCTGAAGAGATCCAATTTGGAAACCAGAAATGGTGTCATCCAGACGAATCTTAGTAAGGAAAGGTTCCAGAGCAAAAACAAAAAGCAAAGGGGACAAAGGGCAGCCCTGTCGAACTCCCCTATGTAAAGAGAAATAGTCCGATGACATTCCGTTAACAAAAATGGAAGCCTGAGGGTCGGAATAAAGTAGAGAAACAATAGAGATGAATTTGGAAGGGATGCCGATCCAGCGCAAAGCCTGGAACATAAAGTCCCACCCAATCCTAACAAAAGCTTTCTCTGCGTCTAAAGAGATAGCCGCAAAATGGAGAACCATAGAGGAAGCCTTGTTAAGTATGTTAAGGAAAACATGAGAATTGTCTGATGAGAGACGACCTTTGACAAACCCCGATTGTTCGGGTCCAATCAAATCTGGTAAGAGGGGATCTAAGCATAACGCTAATATCTTAGCTAGGATCTTAGAATCAGTATTGACCAGGGATATTGGCCTGTAGTTCTTGCAGAAGGAGTGATCCTTATCCTCCTTGGGAATCAAACAGATTAAAGCCTGCTGAAAAGAACCGCTTGATGAGCCCATTCCAAGGAAGGATTGAAATAAGAGTAAAAGCTTAGGAAGAAGGAGAGAAGCGAAGTGACTATAAAATTCGATAGTAAAACCGTCCGGGCCTGGAGATTTTCTGTGACGTAGTTTAGACACAGCGTGAGAAATTTCAGATAGTGAAATATCTCGTTCCAGGGGGTGAAAATCAACATGAGAAACTGGAGGAGAGGGAAGAGATTGAAAGTAAGAAAGAAGATCAGCAGACTCCGGGACCCGTTCAGGAGTGTAAAGATTGTCGTAAAACTTGACAAATTCAGCAGGAATGTCTTTATCCTTAAATGTAGATTCTCCAGAAGAAGTCTTAATGGATTCAATCTTAGTACGCTCCTTTCTTATCTTTAAGTAATTGGATAGGAGTTTTCCCATCTTATTCTTGCCTCCATAGTAACGAGAGTTACATTTTATTAAGAGATTAGAGGTGGCGTCCGTTGTAAATTTGTTAAAAGAGATTTTTGCCTCAATAAGTGCCTTAAGGGAAGACTCAGATTTAGAAGCGTAATAAGCAAGTTCTAAAGTTTTAATGTCAGTTAAGATTCTCTCAGACTTGAGCTCACGGAGTTTCTTCCGCCGAGCTACAAAGTTGATAATAAAACCCCTAAAGGCTGCTTTAAAAGAGTCCCACACCATGACAAAAGGGGAATTAGCGGTATGATTTAGCAGGAAAAATTCAGTGGCAAAGGCGCTAAATTCAGAACAAAAAGTGGGTTCCAAAAGCAAAGCATTATTGAAGCGCCATCTGCCGGAATGGGGAGAAAAAGTGAGTAAGTCAATGTCCACAAAAACCGGAGCATGGTCGGAAAGCAGAATGGAACCAATTTCAGAGCGAATAGCATGTTGAAACAGGGATTTACTAAGGAAAATATGATCAATGCGGGACTGAGATTGGTGGGGAGGGGAGAAAAAACTGTACTCTCTAAGGTCAGGGTTACAATCTCCAAATATCTACCAAAGCATTGTTTTGAAAAGTATTTACAAACTGAGTATGCATCCTAGAGGGGACAAATTTGACATTGGAATGACAATCAAGGAAGGGATCAACAACCTGATTACAATCATCTCAGAGAAGTATGTAATCCCCAGAGAGAGAGGACAACTTAGCAGAAATAGAGGGCCTAAAGGATCTATCAATCCCAGTAGGAGCGTACACATTAAAAAGGGTGAGAGGAATATTGTCTATAAGCAATGTAACAATAACCCAACGACCATCTACATCACATTCATGAGAGATTGAAGAAACGTTTAACTTTTTATGTGACAAAATTATAACACCAATCTTCCTGGAAACTGTGGGAGAGCAAACAACATGACCCACCCAACAACGCTTGAGCTTTAGAGCCTCTGCTTCAGAGAGATGAGTCTCCTGGAGGAGGGCAATATCAGTCTTAAGTCTTGCTAAATGTGATAAAACTCTTTGCCTTTTATTGGGATTATTCAATCCCTTAACGTTCCATGTCGTTACACGGAATGGAACAGTAAAGAAAAACAACTATCAGCAACATGCTTGTTAAAACATAAAAATGAACTGAGGGAATTGAGAAAAATGCAAACATAGTGATGAGGAGAAAAGGAAAAAGGAAGAGAGAGACAGGAAGGAAAAAAGTAATGAATAGGCTAAAGAGGAGAAAAATGGAAAGAGAAAAACCACTGCTACAGAGAAAATATTGAGTTTGAGAAAAAGAAAGGGGAAGTAATGGGGGAGAAAGGGGGAAGAGAAGGAAAGGAAAGAGAGAAGGAAATCTGTCAGGAGAACAAGTGCATAAGAGTAGGATAGAAGGACAGAAATGAAAACGAACAAGAAGACAGTACATGTCCAAAATGAACGACTGAAGTACATACTTACGAAAACGAAAAACGCTAAAACGAGGATGAGAAGGTGGCGTCGGGAGACAACAGCGACAACATTCAGAGCGGATATCAAACCTCTAATACCATGAATCCAAAACGCAGCATATAGAACAGTATGGTACACCAGGGTAAAAAGAGAAAGGGAGAGGGAAACGGTAAACAGTCAAAATATTGAATTTTTAATTTCGACTTACACTTATATCGAGTTGCTAATATCGATGGGACAGAATATCGATGTCCAGAATATCGATGGCCAGAATATCGACCCTAAGGTAAGTAATATCGAAATTACTTATATCGATAGCATATATACCGATGTAAGTAATTTCGATTTACTAATATGTGTTAGAAATTTTAGTTAAGTATTTAAATTAATTGTTATAATATGTGTTTAATATGTTTTTATAAATAAAAAATATATAAAAGTAAATAATATGTTTTACTACCAGAGCGGGTTGTGGGTTTTTAGGGGAATAGGGTGGGAAGTAATTTATTTGTAATTAAATAATTATTTTTTAATGATTAATTTATTTTGCAATTAAATATTAATTGGCAATGAATTATTTTAATTAATTAATTGATTAATTAATTGATAATTTATGTATATTTTTAAGTAAATTATATGTTTTACTACTGGAGCGGGTTGTGGGTTTATAGGGGAATAGGGTGGGAAGTAATTTATTTGTAATTAAATAATTATTTTTTAATGATTAATTTATTTTGCAATTAAATATTAATTGGCAATGAATTATTTTGATTGATTAATTGATTAATTATTTGATAATTTATGTATATTTTTAACTAAATTATATGTTTTACTACTGGAGCGGGTTGTGGGTTTATAGGGGAATAGGGTGGGAAGTAATTTATTTGTAATTAAATAATTATTTTTTAATGATTAATTTATTTTGCAATTAAATATTAATTGGCAATGAATTATTTTGATTGATTATTTGATTAATTAATTGATAATTTATGTATATTTTGTAACTAAATTATATGTTTTACTACTGGAGCGGGTTGTGGGTTTATAGGGGAATAGGGTGGGAAGTAATTTAATTGTAATATTAATTAATTTTGGGTAAAGGAGTATTTTTAGGGTTCAGGGTCAGTTTTTAGTTCTTGGGTAAAGGGGTATTTTTTGGGTTCAGGGTCAGTTTTCAGTTTTTGGGTAAAGGGGGATTTTTAGGGTTCAGGGTCAGTTTTCAGTTTTTGGGTAAAGGGGTATTTTTAGGAATCAGGGTCAGTTTTCAGTTTTTGGGTAAAGGGGTATTTTTAGGGTTCAGGGTCAGTTTTCAGTTTTTGGGTAAAGGGGTATTTTTTGGGTTCAGGGTCAGTTTTCAGTTTTTGGGTAAAGGGGTATTTTTAGGGTTCAGGGTCAGTTTTTAGTTTTTGGGTAAAGGGGTATTTTTTGGGTTCAGGGTCAGTTTTCAGTTTTTTGGTAAAGGGGTATTTTTTGGGTTCAGGGTCAGTTTTCAGTTCTTGGGTAAAGGGGTATTTTTTGGGTTCAGGGTCAGTTTTCAGTTTTTGGGTAAAGGGGTATTTTTAGGGTTCAGGGTCAGTTTTAGGTTTTTGGGTAAAGGGGTATTTTTAGGATTCAGGGTCAGTTTTCCCTACTGTTGCACCCACTGGAGTGGGAATAGTAATTATTGTTAAGTAAGTATATATTATATATTATTTTTAAATATTATTTTTTTAATTAAATATGTATTATTATTTTTTTTTACCATTATTACATATATTTAAATATGTTTAAGTAATTAATAAGTATTATTTACAGTATTTTTTATGTTATTTTAAATCCAAAAAAAATCGATATATTTGACAACGATATTTTTAACATCGATATTATTTTTTCGATATTTTGGTACTTACCATGTTGTACATAGCGCGTCGATATTTTTGCTATCGATATAATTACGCCGATATTTGTGTAGGTCGAAATTCTGTCTTTCGAAATTCTGTCATAGATCCGAGGGAAACGTCTGCAAAAAACAAGAGAAAAAGACTAGTGAATAGAGGAATGCATCAAAAGAAAACAGGAAAAGAAACTAAATCTGAACAATGGAGACACAAAGAATAAAATAACGAATGTAATGGGAAACATTAGGAAAGCACAACGTCAGCATATATAAAGAGACAATTGGACCATAGCACAACAAGAAGAAAGAGTCAGCAGGTCCCGTCAACCAGGACTGGATACATCCATAACATCTGGACCATGTCGTCGAAGAAACCCTTGCAAGGCTGCAGGATCATCGTAGGTGGTTGTTCTGTCCTTATAAGTGACCTTGAATAGGCAAGGATGAAGGAGACCATATCTAGCATTGAGTGCCCTAAACTGAGGTCTCAAGTCCAGAAATCCCTTCCTCCGATTCGCGGTGGTCTTGGAGACATCTTGCGATAGAAACAGGCGGTGTCCTTCCCACATGATTTGTTTCTTGAGCATGGCAGCTGAAAGGACATGTAAAAGGTCAGTGAATTGCAGGAATAACATAATGACACCTCTAGGTTTGCTAGCGACCTTGGGACCAAGGCGATGAGCCCGTTGGATATTGACGGAGGCTAAGGCCGGAGCGTCCAAGATCTTGGCAAGAAAGGATTGGAAGAAAGTGGTAGGATTAGACCCCTTTGTAAGTTCTGGAAATCGATATAAGCGTAGATTGTTCCTACGGTTCCTGTTTTCTAAATCCTCCGTCTGGCGTTCAAGGAGGAGTATCTCCGCCTCCAGTGACGGGATATGAGAACAAGAAGATTGCAAAGAATCTGTCGTAAGTTCCAGAGTCTGAACACGTGAGTCCAAAGAAGATCATTTTTCCTGCATCGCCTGCATTTTTTTGGTGGTGGCTTCCATGAAAGGTTTGAATGCACGGAGTTCTTCCAAAATGAGATCCATAGAGGAGGATGATGAGTTGCTCCCTGGGGATGAAGGATCTTTCTTGAGACGTTTAGAGGAAGACAAGGAAGACGGCGCCTTGCCTTTGCTACGTTCTTTCGTGATGGCTCCACATGTCGAAGCAGCTTTTGATGACGAGTCGTCCTCCATGTCTTGGTAAGGAGAATCCGAATCTGAGCCAGCCGGCAAAACAGAGGAGGCAGCCAGTTTTAAAGTACACATTTTCCCCATGAAAAACTGGAAATTCAGGTGAAGGTAAGCAAGCCACCAATGATGAGGAAAACAGTACTATTAACACAGAGTAATGCAAGAAGAAATGAGAATAAATTGAAGTCACTTGAAGGCCAAACAGGGCGGTCTGATGCGGGCCAGACAGGGTTACGCAGGAGTAAGGTGATTAGAGGATATGTGTAGAAGTACACGCTGAAAGCTTGTAAAGGTAGACCCTGAAGCGACAAGTTCCACTCATGACTCAAAAAGCGTTAGAGAGTGTATATATGGCAAAAAGCACAGGCCATAGAAACTCTAGTGAACTGAATGTTAAGAGGAAAAGCAGGGAACATGAGGAGGTTGGTAATGGAGGACAAAGGTAGTGCGTAGAGTAATGGTGAGACCGCTGACAAAAAGCCCTCTGTAGGAGAAAAGGGCAGGAAAGAAACAATCAACATCTGTGCCAGGTCACCAACGGTTTCCAATGTAGAATAGTATGTCTGAAGGAATTGCAGACATCTTATGATTCACGATCCTTCAGGAATATACAGCCAGCTCATGAAAAGTAGATATAAGGAGTAAAAACAGGACCCTTTGCGTAGTATGGAAGAAGCGCAGTGTAGGTCGCAAACAAAGATGAGGGGTTCCAAAATACGCTATAAGAACGGGCTGCGGTAATCAGAGAGACCTTGTGGAGAGATGAGGGAATCCACAAAATGGCGGGCGGAGCCGCAAATGCCAGGTCGCATCAAGCGCAAAGGAAAGGAAATGTCCAGAAGCAACACCAGGCTGGACAAAGGGCTCACCTCTTGTGCAGGGCCGTATTCAGGATACTTGGCTTAAATTGCGGCATGTCAGGAACTTCTCAGCCAGCCGCCATGAGGAAACGCGGACGGCGCACAAAATGGCGGCCGCAATCGTCGGAATCGCCACCTCCATGTAGTAGGCGGAATTCGGTGTGGAACCGGGAAACAAAGACGGCATGCAGCGCACCTCACGTTCCGGTCCGCATAGCCGCCTCAAAACAGCGTGAAAACCCCTTCAGTGCTGCGAGAGAAAGTGGTGCGCCGAGGCTTGTGCCGGAGCTCCGGAGCTACGCCGCCATCTTGGCCGGCGCTCAAGCCACCAGAATATAATATTCTGAAAAGAGTATCCTTTCCTTGCAGGCAAAGTCAGCAAGTGGAGCGTTCCATGTATGAAATGATTGAGGCGCTGAATCAGAAGCTAAGAGCGGCCGACAGAAACAGTCTTGAGGTGAACGTTTGAAATGAGATGTGGGGTTGACACATTATGTCTGAAGTTATATCATTACATTACGTTACGTAATTTTCTATCAATCTGGGGAAAAATCCTACCACAGGAGGAACAACGTGAACACGAGCGACTGCTGTTCACCTCATGGGCGATTCTGCGCTATTTTTTCATCCAAAATACATCTTTATGCACAAAAAGTAGTGCTAAATGCAGGTTTTGCGGTTTGTGTAATAACTAGGCGAAAGGAAATTACACAAATTTACAGAAACTTCGTACACCGCTAATTAAAACCTGCCACACGGAAAAGGAATCATGTATGTGCTTGTGTATACTGTATAGAGGCAGAGCAAACTGTGCGGGTAGAAATGTAAGGAATGCTTTAGCGCAAACCATACTTGCACAATGCAAATACGCCAGAATCTGTACAAGGAATAAAGAAATGATTGGATGGATCAATACCTGCTATCGTTGAACAAGTGCCTGCCAACTGACTGGTTATTTGGTAAATTGGTATTGGGGCTATTGGTAGGTATAGCTCCTTATGTTATTTTCTAAGGTACGTCAGTAGGACATGTACTGGTGTGTGTGACATGCCCTGGTAGTGAATAACAGTGTGTTTCATTTTTTAGGATGGGCCTACAGCGCTTGCACTGTCAGGTGATCTGTTGTTGGTACTTTGTTGGGGCCTGACTCCACCCAGGATTTGGATAGGCTTTGTTCTGAGTCCTTAAAAGACTGTAGCCTGCAAATGGCAAAGGCGCCTGTCCGCAAATCCCGGGCAGTGCGCTCCGCACACGCTGCTGCCCGCTATTTCGGAGCTCACATGTTTTCCACGGCAGCAGCAAGCTTTCCCCACGCAGCTCCGCCTTAAACATCACTCCTCTCTCCCGGCCCTCTAATAACTTGGGACTGCTGGACTGTGGGCAACACGCTCAGACCATACCAATTGCCCTCATCGCCACCTTTGCCTCTATATCACGGGCAACGCACTCAGCCCACGCTCTGCTGGTCTCACTCTCAAATCAGGTCAAGTTTCAACTTTTCCCCAAAGGAAGTCAGTACCTTTTCAATAACCAACTCTACAAGGGATCATCTCTCCTAGCGTGCTGCCAACCTTTTCTCCTTGGAAGTTACAAGAGAAAATACAAAAGACAACAGAATGGGGGGTGCACACGATCAAGCCAGCACATTACTCCCATGTTCACTATTTGGTAACAAAAATTTGAAAGTTCAACTTCTTTTAAACCAGCTGTGCTACATTCCAGTTCCATTATCTTTATCTATGCCTGCCACATGGCACCCGTGCCTGTTTTGGGGGTGCCAGAGGGTGTCAAAGTGACACCCCCTGCACCCTTGTGTGAATCGGTATTTACCGATTCAGTAAATACCGAATCGGTAATGCACATTCATTCATATGGGCTTTGAAGCCCATAGGAATGAATGGGCATTACCGATTCTGTATTTACAGAATCGGTAAATACCGATTGTTAAAGATTCGGTATTTCAACATCTGGATATACCTACATATCCACACTTTAGATTTACTGATTTTTAATTACCGAATCGGTAAAATTCGGTAATTAAAAATCGGTAAATCCAATTTACCTACATCTGGCCTTTAGTATCCTTCAGCACCTGCTCCACATATTGAGGGAACCAATTGTTCGGACTTCACACACTGGAAATGCGTTTGTCAACTTTCACTAACAACACATAGCTGTGAAGGCTTCCGGTGCACAGCATGGTTCCAGCACAATCAGCAGCACTGCGCCCGCGTGTTCATATGTGTGTGTGTGCGTGTTAGCAGGAAGCTATGTTGGGCTCAGTTTGTGCATCAGCGTATAAAATGATGCTCGTGTGCGGTGATGAATGTCACTGCTCTTCCCCAAACATTGAGATTTCTACATTCTCAGAGAAGTGAATTTCCCCTCACATTGGAGAGCACTTATCGTGTGCATGTTTCAACCTTTCTTTTTCTGAGGAAAACAAAGATGTACAAAGCACCTGGGGTAAACTAATCAGAATAACAAAATGAAAGGATGTCTGTTACATACTGTGATGTCAATGAGTGCTTATCCATGTACAGAGTGGCATGTGCAGATGGAGGGAGGGTGATATGTGTGTTTGAAGGATGCACATCTTTTTCTGGTCAGTGCAGCACTCAGCTCAGAGGCACATAGGAGAGACAATGTACAGGGTTACTGGCAGTGCGGAAGAACCGGCCACGGGCAGATCCGCAGACTTTGGGGGAGGAGAAGTACAGTGGAGACTTTCACAGGTACTTGACTTACCCTTGCCAAGCAGTCTAAGCGCTTTAGGTATGTGAGATATTTCTTTAAATGGTGTTTGGCAGTTACAGATTACACCACACTACAATTCTGCAGTAAGTATAGGCACACTGACACACAAATGCGGACGTACATTGATGGCACAGTCTGTGCCAGGCTGCACCTTGGTGCAGCACAGGGGCTATGGTCTGGGAAACTGCAGGGAGCAGAGCAAGAAAGTGAGCTCGCCTCAGACCCTTCTCCTCACCACAAACTGGAGCTCGAACACTCCCTGTCCAGCCCCATTGTGTTTGGGTGTACTGAGCTGTGTGGGGGGTGGAGTTGAGCAAAAACTATGGACTCATTAGCACATCATCAACACTCTCTTCAAATAGGCAGTTCCCATTAGTATTTTGCAGCTGTTGGGTTCTTGAAAATAATAATAAAAAAACAACTTAAAGCAGGGCAGGGAAACACCTATAAAAATATGTTCGAGCTGGCCGGTGGGTGGGAGGAGGAGGGAGGGCTGTGTAGGACTGGTCCACCCCCCTAAAAAAGAAGAAAACATGCAAAAGCAAATATCAATGCCAATCCAATGTGTGAACTCATTTATTAGTTCAAGCCTAGAGGCAGTGCGCATGCACTGCTCTGTGAGGTATACTGTATGAAGCTAGAGATTTGAAGCTCCGCCCACTCCCCACCCATATTTTCCATTGATTTGTGTTGTTTCCCTTCATAAATGCTGGCTTCTGATTCCTTAATCGCCTTGAATGTCACTCCTTAGTACTGCCTTGTCTTCATTTGAAAACTCCCATGGCCGCTGGCCCTTTTACTTCTGTTGTGACATGATATGTTTTATTTAGTCTGTAAACACTATTTTCTTTAATGGGTTTTGCCATGCTGCAGGCACAACATGCTTTCCTTACTTTCCAAGCAGCCGGGACAATTGCAGCCGCTTCTTTGCAATGAAATAGGTCTCACATTCAGGAAAGTTTGAGCTTAAACTCTCGTAATTGCGAAACCTATTGCATTGCAAATATTTGTTCACTATGGAAAGGCTATCTGTCCCATAGGATAGAATGGGAGTTTACTTACAACATATTTTAATCATATCTTCCCATTGGGACAAGATGTAGAAATGGGGTTTAGATGCCTGAATTTAGAATATAAAAATGCATCTTTTAGTAAAGATGATTTTTATGTTCTGTGTTTGAAAATACCACTTTTAGAAAGTAGGTATTTTCTTGCTTAGCCATCCTGTGTGCCACTGCTGGATTTGTGGATTGACTGTCTAGCTTTGGAGTGACAGGGGCTGGGGATGTGCATTCTCATCAGACAGCCACTGTGGGGGGGTCAAGGTGTGTCCTGCCTTTCCTGGATGAGTCAGAGCTGAGCTGAATAGACCTGGGCTGTATTTATAGTATATAAGTGGGAGGAGATTTCCTTACACCTGAATGAGCCAGGCCTGCCTTGAGCAATGCTGTCTCCCCCTCCTGCCAGGAAGCTGGGCCAGAGAAGATGAAACTGGTATGGGCTGGACACAGGCACTCTGCCCAAAAGCACAAAGAGAAACTGAGTATAAATATTGAGGCCAGACCCCCGAACTTTAGAACCCGCTGGAATCAAGGAACCTGCCAAGAAGAAGAGCTCGCATCTCACACCGCAACCCTTGTCTCACTGACTACCACCGCCGCCGCCAAGCTGCTGCTTGCACCGTGTCATGTGGGCACTTCACCACCTCTCTTCACTTTGCCTCCCTAGTCTCACCAACGCTGTAGCTGACTTTGACAAGCATGACCGCATTGTGGCTTGGGGGCACTTCTCGTAAGTCTTGCAACACACCGCCCCGTCCCACACCGCTGTCCAGACCGACCGACGCCAGCTTCCCGCAACTGGCACAGTCACATGCACCGTGATCTGTCGGCACCACAACAAGCACTGTCTTCACTCTGCACCACAGCCCTGTTCTCACTGATGCTGCTGGATGACCATAACGATCCGCTGCCCCCAATTGCCACATCAAATAATTTTATGGCGGGGAAATTATATTAAACAGTGTTAAGCAAACTAAAGGTTATTGAGATTAGGGGCGTAGACAAAGGTGTAGCTAAAAACAAAGGGCCTCATTTATGAGGAATTGGCATTGGGCAGTGCCACAAGATGACACAAGGCACTGCCCTATGGCAATGTGAAAGTTCAGGAATGCACCATATTAATGAAATATGGTGCATTCCAGTCCTTTTCCCTTGAGTTGGCGCACAAATTGCTGCCTAACACTAAAATAGGCAAGATTGTTTTTGTACGGGAAGGGGCGCCTTCCTTCACCAACACAATCCAGAGGGGCGTTTTCCTATTTGTATGGGAGCTGCAGACTGCAGCATACATGGAAAGTGGAAACAACAAGGAGAAATGAAAACATTTCTCCTCATTACACCTTCACTGGGGAGTCGTTCGTTTTTGGAGCTGCCCCAGGCTTAAATGAATTTGTAAATATGGGGCAGCATCAAAATTCCTGGGCTTTGTGTGGGAACCCCACGCAAAGCCCATGGAACACCTCCTTGATGCAGAGTAAGGCAACACAGTGACTTGCGCTGCTATGTCATTCTCCATATCTATGAGGCCAAACAAAGCCATGCAGGGTGACTTTGCACTGCCTAATAGGTATGGTTGAGACGCTGGCGCCACCAGGGCATCATAAAAAGTAATGGTCTTTGATGCAAGCCTCTCATAAATAAGCCCATAATATTCTGTACATTTTTTAGGTCTTTCACCAAGAGGTATCTATATATATAATATTGGGCAGCGTAAATGAAATATTAATTTAAAAAGTTATTGCTCAGTGGGAAATGACTGTAGTACATTATGAAACCTCTAATAGTTAATACACTGCAGAGGTCTAAGTGTAACCAGAGAATCACATAACTAAGTCTTGATTGGTGCAGTGGAGAATAGTGATGTGCAGTTTTAGTGCTATGAAGTCACAGCTGTGACAGAAAGCACTGTGAATATGTAAGTCAATAAAAAAATGTATACTTATATTACACACGGGGTAAGATAGAATGGTGCGGAACGTCCAAATAGTTTCACGATAAAATGGTGATTTCAAAACGTAGATTTTAATAATACCAGAGCTTATGTAATGCATTTTATTTTTACATAACTCTCCCTTCAACACCTCTTTAGGGGCACTAAGTGCTGGGTAAATGCAGTTAAAATCAAAAGCAAGAACTTCAAAAAATCTTTGCCATCACAAAGATCCAGAACTGTTCCCAAGCATCCTATACACTTGCAAATTAACTGATAAGGCAAATTGCCATTCATTCAGGCAAGCAGCTTATAACGATCTAAATTAGCCATCCCAACAGCTGCATTTTTGCGGGGACAAGTGAAGCTGGGGAACCTGTGACCTCCTTCCCAGGACTTCACACCCCCCTGGGGTTCGCGCCCCACAGATTGAAGAACTCTGCTTTACATAAAATGGTTGTGGCACATTTAGCAGTGCCTCATAGGATTTTTCTTGATGGGCACTACATTATTGTTCTGTTTTAAGCAGTAGATGTTGTCAATAGTATAGTCAACTGCTACAAAAATCTGGTCTCATTCATCCTTGATTGAAGCCTACTTTGTAAAGAGTTAGGACAACAGGGCCTTCCAGAAATTAAAAGTGATCAGCAAGTACTTTAATAAGGGGGAGGTAGATTTAGTCAATAAAGGTAGCTTGAAGAGAGAAGTCATGGTTACCAATAAGCTTGTCTGACAATCCAGAAGAATTAATAGATGTGTAGTAGAGGTGGAGAATTTTATCTTAAGAGGCCTCGCAAAATTGTTGGTGGCATGTAAAATAGTACTGGCTATCATTTTGTGGAGGTATTTGTAGGTAATGAGCACCAACAGCTGATTTTTGGGATTTATTTTCCATTATCAGACTTTGACTCAGTGCAAAAGAGAGAAAGGTAGAAATAGTTGCATAGGAAGTGGGGGGGGGATCTGTCCTGGGAGACACAAGTTTTGGGATCAGTGGCCTCCAACCCCTTCCTGCTCCTACCTGCTGCAGCGCGGGGTATAAAAGTCAGGAATTGATTGCCAGCACCCCCTCCGGCTCTTACGGCTGCCGCGGGGCGGTAAAGGCTGGGACCCTCACGGGCGGCTAGAGGTCTAGGTACGCCAATGGGCAGAAAAGGGAGAAAAAATGAAAACAAAGATAGGAAAACAATGGTAAAGAAAAAAAAGCAGTTCCGGACAAAAACATTTGCAATAGGGAGATAAAAAGAAAGAAAGCATAGTGTGGAGGAAGAATGAGTTATAAGGCACATAGAATAGTGGGCTTCAAAGAAAAACTTTTGACCTTACACTTACTATTTTTCTTAATAGTACTGGCTATCATTTTGGCTTATCATGATCAACAGTTACTCAGTGTTATGTCTTAGATCGAGTGGGCCTCATTTTTGAGGCTGTGCGTCACTTTTGTGCCACCGGAGCGCCACTTTTTGTGACGCACCAGTGGCGTAAAAAATGCTCCTTGTTGCGCCATATTTACAAAGTGAT
Source organism: Lissotriton vulgaris (assembly GCF_964263255.1). NCBI lineage: Eukaryota > Metazoa > Chordata > Amphibia > Caudata > Salamandridae > Lissotriton > Lissotriton vulgaris. Next base: position 804,001,553 of record NC_141697.1, read on the forward strand.
GCATCTAGGTAGATGAGTCACTTTGTAAACCCTTGCGCCACATTATACCTGCGCCAGGTATAATGTATGCAAGGGGGGCGTATTGACGCAAGAAAGGGTCGTAGAAGTGACGCAGTGAAATCTATGAGATTTCACTGCGTCACTTCTAGGATGCAAATGCGTCAATATCCTACGCCTGCCTCACAGCAGGCGTAAAACGGGCACAGGCCTTTTCACATGGGGCCTGCCCCATGTGAAAGGACACATTGCTGGAGTTGTGTCACTTTTGTGACACACTCCAGCAATGTGTCACTTTTGCGCCATGCAGATCTGTCAGAAATACTGACGTATCTGTAACTCCTTGCGACATGATGCGTCATGTTATAAATATGACGCATCACTCATTACGCAAGGAGGGTGCTCTGAGAAGTGACGCATCGCTGCTTTCACGCAGCGATGTGTCACTTCTCATAAATGAGGCCCAGTGTTTTTTTTTAGGTGTTTGTAGGTAATGAGCACTAACAGTTGATTTGAGGGCGTAGGAAGTGGGTGGGGGGGGGGGTCTACCCCTGGCGGCACAAGTTTTGGGGCTGGGGGCCTCTCAACCCCTGCTGTTCCTACCTGCAGCTGCGTGGGGTAGAAAACGCAGCAATCGATCACCAGCGCACCCCCTCCCGCTCTTACGGCCGCTGCGGGCCGCAAGGGGGATTTGGGGGGCAGCCGAGCCGCGAGGTCTGCCCCCCAGGTAGGTTTGGGAGGGGGAAGTGGGAATCAGGGGGGCGGCCATTTTGCCGCTGTTTGGGCTGCCTGGGATAGCCCAATTAATACTAACAAGCCCAAAGGGGCTATATAGGGGGATTACACTTCCGCCCAGCCACCATTTTAGGTATTGAAACCTGGTGGCTGGGAGCGTAATTAGCAGCTTGTCCCACCCTCCCACCCTTAAGATGGGGCTGTTGGGGGGGGGGATGTTATTGGCGGGCATGTGTTTAGGTGGCGGAGTTTGGGACAGGTGCACAGGGGGGATTTCTGTATGTATTTGTCGCTTTGAGCAGGTGCAGGAGGAGTTTTCGTTGATGTTGGCCAAGTTTGGCTGGAGTTCGGGTCTTTATCATTATGTTTGGGGATTTGGGGAACGGGAGCGGGGAAAGGGTAAACAGTTTTGGAGTTACATTAGAGGGGCTTAGTTACAGTTGCAAGAAGGCAGATAGGTCTGTAGGTATTGACAGGTTTTGGAGTTAGGATGTAGGGGAGAAAAGTGGATACATGAGGATGTAATGGAATTGTATATTTGTATATGCAGGGTGGGGGGATTGTATCATGTGGGGATCGTAGGGGTGGGGGGAGACAAAACCTAAGGGGTCAGGTAACTCGATGTTTAGAGAGGTGATAGTTTTGTGAGGCGGTTGCCAGCTTTAATATATGTGATGTGCACCTGTTTCAAATAAAGTGGCCTTTTACACACACAAAATGATAGTCGGTCTTGATTGCCCCCCCTTCATCCCTCCCAAAGGATGGGACCGCCACGAGCGGCAAAAGGTATAGATAGCTGTGCCACTGAGCAGAACAGGGAGAAAAAAGTAAAGACAAAGATAGGAAAACAGTGATAAATAAAGAAAGCAGGGTTGTAAACGAATCTGCAACATTGAGATAAAGAGAATGAAAGCATAGTGTGGTGGAAGAAAGAGTCATGAGGCGCAGCAGACAGTGGGTTTCAAAGAAAAACTTTTGACCTTGCGCTTATTTTTCCGAATATTAATCATTATTTTACAAATTAAACAGTCCACATCGCCATTTTCAACAAGTGATATCAGACTGCAAATGTTGAGGGTTCTGACCGACTTGCCTGATATGCTTCAGAGAAATTTTAGCCAATTTTAAATACAAGCTTGAGCATTCACTAGTGTGTCTATCAAAAACAACACTGGTCTTTCATTTGACTAGCTTTTATTTTTCATGCCGGAGAGAAGTTTAATAGCAAGCAAATATTGTCCATTTTCTTTTGATTTTTCATAAAAAATACCTCACTAACATTGTCTGTTTTTAAATCTAAACACTACAGTACGGACAGAACCAATGGCCCCTTTCAAACCAATGTCCCGATTTACTGTTGCTTTTCCGCCAGTGCCTGCATGATTGTAAGTGGCTCAAACAGCTGCGTCAACCAATTTATACTAGCAAAAGTGTTTTATGCCTAAAAGTTGAGAGTATACCGCAAAATAGCTGTGTGTTGTAGTGAGAAAACAGTGTCCGCATACAAGAGTCTGAAGCCATTGAAGTAGGAGGTAAACTTTTTTTATCATCTGAGACCCTTAGGATACAACAAACGTCCATAATCCCAGGTCCCAAGCCATATGACACATCAATATTCAATTACATCAATCACTCTCAGCATTATCATCTCAGTCATACAGGGAATAAAGGCACACAGGATATTACTTATCTTCCTTTCTTTCGAACACTGAACAGCCTTTCGACAACCAACCCGGAGCCCAACCCACCCAACCACTCGCTGAACTCTCTCCCCCCGCGAACACCCTTAACGACTGGAACCCAATCTCCACTGAGGACACCATCCGCCTGATGAACTCCATCCACTCAGGATCCCCCACAGACCCATGCCCTCACCACATCTTCAACAAAGCAGACTCCGTCATAGCACCGCACCTCCGAGACGTCATCAACTGCTCCTTTAACTCCGCCACCTTCCCGGAAAACTGGAAACACGCTGAACTCACCGCCCTTCTGAAAAAACCCACAGCGGACCCCACCGAACTCAAAAATTACCGCCCCATCTCACTCCTTCCTTTCCCGGCCAAAGTAATCGAGAAAGCTGTCAACAACCAGCTCGCCGCTTTCCTCGAAGCCAACAAATCCCTCGACTCCTCACAATCTGGCTTCCGAGCAAAACACAGCACTGAGACCGCCCTCATCGCAGCAACAGACCACATTCGAACTCTACTGGACAATGGAGACACAGTCGCCCTCATCCTCCTCGACCTCTCTGCAGCCTTCGACACAGTCTGCCACAGAACCCTTCTACAACGCCTCAGCAACATCGGAATACATGGAAAAGCACTCGAATGGATCACCTCGTTCCTCACCGGAAGAACCCAGAGAGTCCGCCTTCCACCATTCAAGTCCGAGGCCACCGAAGTCATCTGTGGCGTACCACAAGGATCCTCTCTCAGCCCCACCCTCTTCAACGTATACATGAGCCCCCTCGCGACCATCGCCCGCCAACACAACCTCAACATCATCTCTTACGCGGATGACACTCAACTGATCCTTTCTCTCACCAAGGACCCCAGCACCGCCAAAACTAACCTACACGAAGGAATGAAAGAAGTTGCTGAATGGATGAAACTCAGCCGTCTGAAACTGAACTCAGATAAAACAGAAGTCCTCATCCTAGGTACATCCCCCTCCGCATGGGACGACTCTTGGTGGCCGGAAGCCCTTGGAAAAGCACCCATCCCGACAGACCATGCACGGAACCTGGGCGTCATCCTGGATTCCTCACTTTCAATGTACAGACAAGTCAACGCTGTCTCCTCATCCTGCTTCAACATTCTTCGCATGCTCAAAAAAACATTTCGCTGGATCCCCAACGAAACCAGGAAAACAGTCACCCATGCTCTGGTCACGAGCCGACTGGACTACGGAAACACCCTCTACGCAGGCACTACCGCTAAACTCCAAAAGAAACTCCAACGAATCCAAAACGCCTCAGCCAGAATCATATTAGACATCCCACGCAACGAACACATCTCTGGTCACCTGAAAGACCTCCACTGGCTACCCGTCAATAAGAGAATCACTTTCCGACTGCTAACCCACGCACACAAATCACTCTACGACATTGGACCAGAATGCCTCAACTCAAGACTGTCCTTCTACACCCCCCCCGCCAACTACGCTCCTCCAGCCAAGCCCTCGCCACTGTACCTCGCATCAACAAGACCACCATGGGAGGCAGATCCTTCTCTTACCTGGCTGCTAAAACATGGAACTCACTCCCCACTCACCTTCGCCTTACCCAGAACCACCTAGCTTTCAGAAAGCAACTTAAAACATGGATATTTGACAAGTAATCCTCCTCCCCCTCCTTAGCGCCTTGAGACCCTCTGGGTATGTAGTGCGCTATATAAATTCCCTGACTTGACTTGACTTGACTTTTAACGTACAAGGATAATTATTCACAATCCCTCAGCCTCCAACATGTCTAGATTACAAATTCACCGAACAACAACCTGCTAAACTCCCCAATACCAATAAGAGCAGTCATAGAATCTCTGCAGCGGGCCAAGACATAAAGTTCCCCATACCTCTTGTCAAACAAAGAAACAAGATAATCAATCAATCAATCAATCATCGTATTTATATAGCGCACTACTTACCCAGAGGGTCTCAAGGCGCTGGGGGGGGATCTGCTACTGCTCGAACAACCAGGTCTTGAGTTGCTTCCTGAAGGCGAGGTGGTCCTGGGTCAGGCGGAGGTGGGTGGGGAGGGAGTTCCATGTCTTGGCGGCGAGGTAGGAGAAGGACCGTCCCCCTGTGGTGGCTCTGCGGATGCGGGGGACGGCGGCAAGGGCGTGGCTGGTCGAACGAAGCTGGCGTTTGGGAGCGTAGAAGTTGAGGCGGCTGTTGAGGTATCCTGGGCCTTGGCTGTGTAGGGCTTTGTGTGCGTGGGTGAGGAGACGGAAGGTGATTCTCTTGTTGACCGGGAGGCAATGCAGATCTCTCAGGTGTCCGGAGATGTGGCTGCGACGGGGGATGTCCAGGATGAGTCGTGCTGAGGCGTTCTGGATCCGCTGGAGTCTCTTCTGGAGTTTGGCGGTGGTTCCGGCGTAGAGGGTGTTGCCGTAGTCCAGACGGCTGGTGACAAGGGCCTGGGTGACCGTCTTCCTGGTCTCGGTGGGGATCCACCGGAAGATCTTATGTAGCATGCGCAGGATGTTGAAGCATGACGAGGAGACGGTGTTGACTTGTCTGGTCATGGAGAGCGAGGAGTCCAGGATGAAGCCCAGGTTGCGTGCGTGGTCTGTTGGTTTGGGTGCACTGCCTAGGGCGGGGGGCCACCAGGAGTCGTCCCAGGCGGAGGGTGAGGATCCCAGGATGAGGACTTCCGTCTTGTCCGAGTTCAGTTTCAGGCGGCTGTTTTTCATCCATTCGGCTACCTCTTTCATCCCTTCGTGAAGGTTGGCTCTGGCGGTGGCGGGGTCGTTGGTAAGGGAGAGGATCAGCTGGGTGTCTTCGGCGTAGGAGATGGATGATGTTGAGGTTGTGCTGGCGTGCGATGTCTGCGAGGGGGCTCATGTATATGTTGAAGAGGGTTGGACTGAGCGAGGAGCCTTGAGGGACGCCGCAGATGACTTCGGTGGCTTCAGATCTGAACGGGGGGAGGCGGACTCTCTGTGTTCTTCCGGCGAGGAAGGAGATGATCCACTCCAGTGCCTTCTCCTGGACTCCGACGTTGCTGAGGCGTTGTACTAGGGTACGATGGCAGACAGTGTCGAAGGCCGCGGAGAGGTCGAGGAGGATGAGGGCCGCTGTTTCTCCGTTGTCGAGCAGCGCTCGGATGTCATCGGTGACTGCGATCAGGGCGGTCTCGGTGCTGTGGTTGGCCCGGAAGCCAGACTGCGAGGGGTCGAGGGATCCGTTCGTCTCGAGGAAGGCGGCCAGCTGCTTGTTGATGGTCTTCTCGATGACTTTTGCAGGAAACAGGAGCAGCGAGATGGGGCGGTAGTTCTTGAGGTCGGTGGGGTCAGCCGATGGCTTCTTGAGTAGAGCGCTGAGTTCGGCGTGCTTCCAGCTCTCCGGGAAGGTAGCGGTGTCGAAGGAGGTGTTGATAACAACTAGGTTGTGACCGCAATTCAATTCAATTAATCTTTATTCGATTATGCATCATAACCATAAAAGATAGAAACATAAAGACCATATAAAAACCTTAAAAACATTAAAACATACAGTCCACCTTAATTCGATCAAATCACACATTCTATAGTAATTTAGTACAGTTTAAAAAAAGCAAGCCAACCTATCATTCACCTTAATATAAGCTAGGCATGCATTATTTTATACCAATATAAGGCTCCTTTTAGATAGTCGGTGACCAACATCACCACATGATCAGGTGATAACTGTAAATGTAAGAAGGCAGGTCGAAATTGAATAAAACCTCTCGATTTTAAAATACTACTTACGCAGAAGTCATAAACTTTACAGAATAAGACCAGGTGTTTTAGGGTTTGGGGCGAGCGACCATCACATGGACAGTTAAAAGTGCATGGAGATCATACTGAGCTGGGGAGAAACAGATCATTGTTCAGATAGAACCCAACCAAAATTTTGTGAGCAATGATCTGTCCCTAGGATGTCTAACTGCTTTAAGGTATGGTTCAATACCAGTGACAGTTTCCAGGAGCAGGCAGGATCTGTTGGAGTTTTTCTCCAGCGCCCTAGGATTCCTCTCATCTTTCAATCTATTTAAAAATCGTTCCCTGAAAAGGCTCCAATCTCCTTTTTTTTAAGAAGATGTGGACTGTTAAAAATATCCATACAGTCTAGGGAGCAGGCGGCGGTTTTAATATAATTTAACACATTATCGTGTGGGCATAGATACACCCCAAACAGTACTCAATCATGCTCCAGTTGAACCTCAGTCTCTCATTAGCCCAAACAGAAATCCAAAGTACCGATAGGGCCAGTTTGACTTGATCCTCCACATATTCCAGACCCAATTCCTCATGAGCAAAGAAAGATGCACTATTTAGACCCAGGCCCAATCATTTTCTACAGTTCTCGGTCCTCTTCCTGTTGGACCACCTTGCAATTACAGTACCCCCATAAGTCTGCACTGTATGTCAGGACTGGATTAATTCTATAGATTTGCAGTAAGGGCAGAATAGATAGGCTTACTACCTATCAACAGAGAAAATCTAAACAAAGCACATGCACTACAGGCTTGACTAAATTTAGAACATCAATTGGAAATACATGTAAGCCAATTATTCTGCTGGTCAAATAAATCTTCCAGGTAAGGAAAGGTAGGAACTCTAGTAATTTTTTGTGCCATAATGTCAATAGGTCTGGTTTTAGCAACCTTCCTCCCACATACTAAACAACGAGTCTCTGAGATGTCTGTGTCCAGATCCAAATCTGTCATAAAGTTGACAAACTTATCAGCCATTAGCTTTAACCTATTTTCCATTCTGGCAATCAATACCGTGTCATCAGCATAAAGCAGGGTGGGCACACTGACTGACTTTATCTTGTGCAGGCCCATCCCTTTTTCAATTAAACAAGTGTTCAAGCTATTTATATTTAGCAGGAACAGGATTGGCGCTATCACACAGCCTGGTCCTAGGATGCTTGTTTCCAGTCCAGGGAGGACCTGGCCTGGCAGTTCGGGCTGGAATGTTTCTACTGGTTGCAGGGTTAAGACTGATTTGCATATGACTGGGTCCAAACTGGAATGGCATGGTGAGCAAAAATACGATGGATGTAGGCCCAGATCTCTGAACTGGGGTGAATGCATGACATTATTCTGCATTCTGTCCATCATTTGTTCTTTTTGCAGCCATCACACAGCCCTGCCTTACCCCAGTGCTAGGTCAAATGATTGGGATGTCTTCCCCTTCCATGCCATATCTGACAGAAGAATTTACATCCATATGTAAGCCTCTAAAGAAATTGACCAGATGAGCTGGTAGTCCCAATACACTAAGGATATCCAGAGCTTTCACTTGTTCACCCGGTCAAAGGTGCTACTAAGGTCTATAAATGCAAGAGAAATAGACCGCTGTTTCGCCACTACATATTTCCGAATTAGGAGGTTAAGGTTCATGCATTGTTCGTTCGTGCCCATCCCTTCCCTAAATCCATATTGGACAAGGCAGATAATGCCATTAGCCTGAGCCCATGCTTCTACACGCTTTAAAACAATACGATCTACCATGTTGATGACTGAATTGAACAGGGAAATCAGTCTATAGCAGGTGGGGTCTTGCCTGTTCCCCTTTATAAAAATTGGGACTATAGTAGCAGATTTCCAAGATGGGGTAAACCTGTCTGGGTTGCAGCGTTCAATGGTTAGTCAGAACTGAGGCCCAGAGGTATGGTTCTGCCTTGTATACATCCATAGGTATACCATTTGGACAAGGAGCTTTATTGGAGGGGCTGCCAATAATAGCAGCATAAACCTCCTCGTGTCAAATCTGATCTCAGTGGGTACAGACCACCATCAATACCCTTAGCTATGGGCACAGCTGTGTCCAGTGCATACACCTTATGGTAGTGGGCTGCCCACCAAGCTGGAGAAATGGAAGAATCGATGTCATCTTGAGTGGCCACGTTTGGCTGCCTTCCATTTACCACGGCCAAAAAACCCTTAGAGTCCCTAATGGTGCAGGTAGACACCAGCCATTCCTCATATGCTTTTTTGAGCTCAGCTTTCCGCTTCCCAATAGCTAATCTGTAGGCCCTTCTTGCTTCCTTGATGATATCCCGATAATGGGGTTTGTCATTGAGGGCCTCACACAGGTGGTTGTTAGCCTGCCTGAATGCTTTATTAAACCAGTTCAGTTTTTTACCCCTGTGTTTGCTAGACATATCCCTCATAATGGCAATTGTGGAATTATTAACTGTTCAAATGCATTCAAAATTGATAGGGGTGATGTTTCAAGGGCTAATAAGGGCTGCATAATAATTCCCATTTTTGAAACTGTCTACAAACTTAGTCAATGTTGTAATTGGGAGATTGCGCCACTTCACCCTAAGTCCCCCATCTTTGCGACCACTTTGGTCAGACCCTGAGTCGCTAGTTGGAGAATTATTCGTCACAAAGGGGTTGCGATCATTTGAATTATCTCCTAACTTAGCGTTAAAATCCCCACCTATTATGATGTTAAAAGATTTACAATAGGCATATGATCTGGCCTCTAGGAGTGACACTGCTTCAAAAAAGCGCCTTAATCTGACACACAGGGTCGCTCATAGAGTTATAAAAATTCACAGGAAAAAAATGGAAATCTTTATAAACAATCACCCATAATATCTGTATCCCACTATGTCAACCATTGCACAAAGTTTAAAGGCATCTTGCGGCTTCCTTGGGCATGAGGCCTAACCACCACAAGGCTGAACAGTAACAGAACTATACAACTTTTATATACACAGGACATGTAATCATGGATCCTCAGTTACACAGCAGCCTTCTACAAAGGGTTTGCGAGCCATCCGTCAGTCAACACATTCAATGCACAAACAAAACAAAAATGGAAAGTTTGACCGTATGTCACCTCAACTCAAAACTCTCTTGACCAAACTCCAACATAAAAATTGTAATCACAACTACACTCATGCAGAATGTCCCCATACATCGATCTGACATTAATCAACTACACAGCATAACAAACTCTTATACCTTCTACGTCATCCACAAGCAGCACCCATAACCCCACAAGGAACACCAACTGCACAATAGACGGGAAACATCCTTTACCACAAAACCATTACAATGCAGCCAAGTGCTCCACCACGCTTGTCATCCTGGGGCTTATTTATGAGAGGCTTGCCCCACAGGAGCTTCAGTTTTTTGGATGCTCCGGTGGCGCAAACCTCTCAGTCATATCTATGAGGTGATGAAAAGTCACTTTGTGTGGCTTTGCATGTCCTCATAGATAAGAAGTAAGACAGGGCAGTGTAAGTTGCTGCCTTGCCTTACACTGCATCAAGGAGTCATTCCATGGGCATTGAAGTGGGTTTCCCCACACAACAGCCATGGATTTAGACCTTGCCCCACAATTACTTCATCACGTAAACCTGGAGCAGTGCCAAAACCTTACGCCTCGCCAGAGCAAGGATAACGAGGAGAAGTATTTTGATATTTTCTTGTTATTTCTTCTTTCCATGTGTGCTGCATTCTGCAGCATACATACTGTTAGAACTGGCTATTTCTGGTAGGCTAAGGCTGACGCCAAAGCCAGGCAGAAACCACCATTCTAGTCAGGGCAAGGAAGTCACACGCCAAGATAACCTCTGCTCACCCCCTTGGTAGCTTGGCACAAGCAGTAAGGCTAAACTCGGAGGCAATGTGTAAAGCATTTGCGCAAGCACACAACAGCAACAACATACTAGGCACACAACAAAAGGAACTCCACACAAGGTTATTATAAAATAACTTTTGTATTGTAAAAACATATCAGATAGAATCACACATGTGCATTGTGCCAACTGGCACGTGCAATATTTACAAGGGATTATTCACAAGACAGGGCCACATGGGCCACTGTCAGAATCAGCACTTAGTAGAAATGAAATACTGTCAGAAATTAGAATAAAAGAATATAAAATCACTGTAGCACAAAGTAACAGTTAGAAATCACAACCAGTACCTACTGGTAACAGGTGAGTACCACCTACGCAACCCTAAACACCTTAGGAGCATGTCACCCAGGGGACCAGGACCTCACTAGGACCACCTGTACTAAAAAGAACAACCACCTAAGTATCACACAGCATTTAGGGGTCTAGGAAAGAACACATTACCCATGATGCATGAAAACACATTCAGAGGAGTAATAAAGAGAAACACATGATGCCTAAAACATTCAGAGGTGTTAAGAATAAAGCACATGATGCAATAAAATACATTCAGGGGTGCAGCACAAGAAGACACACAATGCATAAAACATTCAGTGGTGCCAGAGCAACACAATAGCGCAAAAATCATATGATGTCTAAAAACATTCAGAGGTGCAGGAATAACACTTGATGCAAGAAATCACATTCAGAGGTGCAATAACCATACAATTGCGCAAAAACTCACATAAGCCACTACCTGTGGCAGTCCCTAGGCCAACTGGCCTTGTTGGGGCTAAGATGCCCTGAGTCTCAATGTCAGGGTGCGCTGCCATGCAGCGCCAGTCTCAAGCACATGCCTAAATGTAGCAGGTGCCCACTACTTGCTGGGCACCTGTAGACAATCCCAAAACCTAAACGGTGCAGCTGCCCACTTATTGCTGGGCAGCTGGGGGAACCATCAAAGAAACTGCGACAGGGTCCTCGATGACCCTTAGGCGCAAACTGCGCCAATGTTGGAGCCACACAGGCTCTGAACAACTTCCTCGCAGGCAGGAGGGGGGCGGGCACCGGCAATGTGCCCGAACGCCCCCTTTACCTAAAAAATGGCCAAACGCTGGAGCCAAACAGGCTCTGGGCATCACATGCCCCAAACGGATATATGTAAAGGATGTATACCGCCCCGGATATATGATGTTACAACGCATACATTTACAACTACCTACCATTACAACGCAACTTTTACAACGCAAAAACTTTTACAACGCATGTATTTACAACGCATTTTTTTACAACGCAGGTACCTTTACAACGCATACCATTACAACGTAAGTATTGGTAAGTATAAGTAAAAAAAATTTAATGTAATTTAATTTAATTTCATTTCATTTAATTAATTTAATTTAAATATATTTTTAATTTATTTTTACCCTGTACCCCTGTACCCCAAAAACTAAAAACTGACCCTGAACCCCAAAAATACCCCTTTACCCAAAAACTAAAAACTGACCCTGAACCCTAAAAATACCCCTTTACCCAAAAACTAAAAACTGACCCTGAACCCTAAAAATACCCCTTTACCCAAAAACTAAAAACTGACCCTGAACCCCAAAAATACCCCTTTACCCAAAAACTAAAACTGTCCCTGAACCCTAAAAATACCCCTTTACCCAAAAACTAAAAACTGACCCTGAACCCTAAAAATACCCCTTTACCCAAAAACTAAAAACTGACCCTGAACCCCAAAAATACCCCTTTACCCAAAAACTAAAAACTGTCCCTGAACCCTAAAAATACCCCTTTACCCAAAAACTAAAAACTGACCCTGAACCCTAAAAATACCCCTTTACCCAAAAACTAAAAACTGACCCTGAACCCCAAAAATACCCCTTTACCCAAAAACTAAAAACTGACCCTGAACCCTAAAAATACCCCTTTACCCAAAAACTAAAAACTGACCCTGAACCCCAAAAATACCCCTTTACCCAAAAACTAAAACCTGACCCTGAACCCTAAAAATACCCCTTTACCCAAAAACTAAAAACTGACGCTGAACCCTAAAAATACCCCTTTACCCAAAAACTAAAAACTGACCCTTAACCCTAAAAATACCCCTTTACCCAAAAACGAAAAACTGACCCTGAACCCCAAAAATACCCCTTTACCCAAAAACTAAAAACTGACCCTGAACCCTAAAAATACCCCTTTACCCAAAAACTAAAAACTGACCCTGAACCCTAAAAATACCCCTTTACCCAAAAACTAAAAACTGACCCTGAACCCTAAAAATACCCCTTTACCCAAAAACTAAAAACTGACCCTGAACCCTAAAAATACCCCTTTACCCAAAACATATAACATTTAAAATATAATTATATACTTACCAATACTTACGTTGTAATGGTATGCGTTGTAAAGGTACCTGCATTGTAAAAAAATGCATTGTAAATACATGCGTTGTAAAAGTTTTAGCGTTGTAAAAGTTGCGTTGTAATGGTAGGTAGTCGTAAAAGTTGCGTTGTACAGGATGTATACCGCCCCAAACGTTGGAGCTACACCGGCTCTGAAAACAATGGTGCCTCCTCTACCTAAAAAGAATGGCCCCAGAGCCTTCTCAGGGCTCTCCAACAACCATAGCCAGAGGGGGAGCCAGCACGGGCTCAAAAATACATATGGCCCCACGGAGCGCACTGGCGCTCGAAACCAACATCCCCACGTGGTAGGAGCAGCGTAGGCTCTAGGAATGCGACATGCCCCCACGGGGCCACAGGAGGGCCCAAAAAGCTTTCTAGGCACCGTTGGGGCGGCCCGCTGCCATCTGGGGCCGCCCTACACTGACACAGAGCCCTGCCCCAGCCCTCACTCACCGGGCTGCTCCCTTTGCTTTCACCGATCTTCGGTGCGGCGGGGGCGGGCTCGGCGGCATCTGAGGAGCTCCTGCTCCTCGCAGACTCTCCTTGCTTTGCCCGGTCCCCCGTCTCGGGACCGGGACTCAGGGTGGAGCCAGCAAGCCTCCCGGCGGCAGTCTCTTCTCTCTGCGGCGGGGGCAGGCACCGGCAATGTGCCTCGCGCCCCCTCCGCTACCGCTCCGCTCCTCCAGGGCTCCATCAGCAATGGAAGCCCTGCACCGGCGACACCAGCCGCCATCTCCCGGGCGCCTTCTTCCTGCGGCGTCCTCTCTTCTCTCCGGCTGCGGGGTGGGACTTCCTGCCGGCCGCGCTGTGATTGGCCGGCCGGCCAAGCACTTCCGGGTCGCCGCGGGCAGCGCGGCGGCCCGTTTCAGGGACTCAGAGGCTGGGGAGAATTTACCGAGGAGTGGGCTCCCTCGAGTAAAAATATAAAAAATAGCAAATAAGCGAGGTGGGCACTCGCTAGGGCCACCATAAGCAGGGTGAGCCTCTGCAAAGTAAATAAAGCGCTAAATGACAATCCACAGCGCTCCAAGGAGCAGGAATAAAGCGCTCTTAAGCGCTAAAGGAAATTTAAAGCGCTCCCTGCGCTAAGAAGGACAAATCCAGCGCTCCCAAGTGCTATAGCACAGAAAAAGCACTTCCAGGTGCTTAGGGGAGCAGAAAGTCCAGCAAAGTCCCCCCCTCAGCCCAGGCAAGGCAGAGGGGTCCCCCAGAAGTCTTCCAGGCATCCAGGGGCTGGGCAGCGCCCGCCCCTGGTAGATTCAAGTCAGAAACAAGAACAAAATGGAAGGGAACACAGCCCCTTCTTATACAGAATAAAGTCTTTGAAGTCCTTTGAAGCAGGCAGTGTGAGAACCAGCTAGAACTGGTTATAGGGAAGTCCCTTCAGTATCAGGGACAGAGGTGACAGTCGCCCAGCGGGAGGTGGAGCCAGCTTTGTAGTCAGGCAGGCACAGCCCTTCACTATCAGGGGCTATCTCCTCCCACTTCCCAGGCAGCAGATGCTGCCTTTCATCCATGGGCTGACTCAGACAACCTCCTGGGCTCTCCAGCCCCTGTCATCCTCAAACCAGACAGTCAATCCACAAGCAGGCCCAGGTACTCTGGGCCAGGCTCACCAGCCAATCACACGCCAGCAACAACCTACACAAATATGCCAACTTCTAAAAGTGGTACTTCTAGACTAGACACAGTCATGCCGCATATATCATTTCGCAGCATTCAGTCTCACAAGTTCTCTCATACCAAACTCGCCCCTGCACTCCCCACACATCAGGAACTACCATGGGCATACATATTCCCGATTCATTCCTATGGGAGGGCAGGTCACTCACCACACATACACAGAGAGCTCAAGCACTTTACACTGTACCACAGTGAAAAAGTGCGCAGAGGCCTAAAATCACTACCACCAGGTTCCAGAAACATGCTAGGAAAAAGCAAAAAGTCTTGGGGTGAACCTGCCTAAAGGGCCAACACATACAAAGAGGAAAATGCTTCTCTGGATTGTTTTTGTGCAGGAAGTTGCACCTTCCTGCACAAAAACAATCCTGCCTTCAATAAAGGCACCCTTGCACCATGGTGCAAGGATGCCTACATTGGCGATAGGCAGCAAATTGTGCACCAGCACAGGTGTAAAGAACAGTACTACATCGTATTTCATAAATAAGGTGCATTCCTACCCTTTCACATTGGTGTAGGGCTGAGCACCAAAAAGACTTGTGGCACTACGCTATGCCGATTCCTCATACATAAGGCCCTAAGTCTCACTAGATTGCCAAGCCAACATGACAAAAGGATAGCGCAAGAAACACTCTTAATCTGTACCCAGTGTCTTGCGCTCTGGAAATCTCACCAGAAAAAGTTGGGACATGTTCTGAACACAAGGATGACAGCCTGTAGTAGACACATTCTGAAAAACTAACAAAAGCCAACAATCAACTCTTTAGCAGTCTAGTAATATAACAATTGACACCAAACCACATCAGCAGGTAAAGAAGTACTTACTTACAACACGCTAGAGCTACAAAGCTACAATAAACACTACCATTTAAACTCAACAAAAATTTAATTTTTCCATTTGTACAGAGTAGCGACTCAGGTAAAACTAAAAGATATCCACCAGAATGAGGTGAAACTTGTAACTATCACCCACAATACCTCTTGGTACTACACTTACTCACATTTTCACTTCACCGGGAACTTCCACTTGTGACCTTAGGTACTTCTCTTCTCACACACATAAATGATGGGGTACTCCCTCTTTTAACTTCACACAGCAGGGTACTAATCTTCCCCAACTTGGCATACTATGTGGTACTCCCCCATGCACTTTCTCACAACAGGGCACTACAGGTTACCAAATCAGCGCATTAGAGTTTATGCTGCCATAAAACATCTCATGACAGGCTTCTGAGGTTCCCTTAGCACAGTATAGAATACTCCACCTTGAAAACTCGTATGAGAGAGCACTACTCTTCCCCAACTAGGCACTGTTAGACCAATCAGCCTTAGGGTGTTCTTCCCCCAAAAGCTTTGCCTGCTTGCCTCCAATTTTGCTGCATTCTTTTTGCTGGCCTTAGAACTCTGAGCACTCAACAACTGCCAACCAGTGCTAAAGTGCATGTGCTCTCTCCCGTGGTTTGATTGACTTATTCTAAACTGGCATATTTAATGTATCTATATTTCCCTAGTAGAGTGCACTGCATGTGCCTAGGACCTGTAAATAAATGCTACTAGTGGGCCTGGCACACTGATTGTGCTCCCCACACAAGTTGCACTGTCAACATGTCTCCAGCCTGCCACTGCCACTGCCACTGCAGAGCCTGTGTATACAATTTACACTGCCATGTCGAATTGGCATTTAAAACTCCTTGCCAAGACTTAAACTCCTCCATGTCTGGGACTGCTTTTAAATAAAGCAGTTTAAAAAAAAATGCAGACTGTTTTCCCTAACTCTTTCCATGCTCATGACGAGCCCAGCTCGTCATGAGTCACAGTGGAGCTGTGCTCATGACGAGCTGGGCTCGTCATAATGGCCGCGGCCCGCCCACATGCGATTGATTCCCCGCCTGTGCGGGAGAAATAATCAGTGGGTAGTGTTGTGACGAGCCGGGGAGGGGGGCCGTGGCGCCTCGGTCCCCCTCCCACCGCACTGTGGGGGAATTACCCCCGCAGTGAAGGGATGCATTTAAACGTGTTCTCAAACCCGTTTGCGCATGCAAAAATGGTCGTACATCTGGCCCTATGTGTTTTCTTCATAATTTAAGTGGGCATATCAGATACCTAGGTGCTAAACTGCTAGACCTGTATTTAAATCAGTACTTCATTTGAGCCATTGGTTTCAGGTGCTCAGCAACGGCACTTATTAGCCAACACCAGCACTTATTACGGTCTGCCACTTGGTGGTGCTGTTTGTGTAATTTCGATATGAGTACAGCAGTTGCTTATTAATTCAACGTTCATTAAAAACGATTAATACCTGCAACCCAAGCCATTCTTAAAGCGCTGAAGTGGCTGACCCTGTGCCCTCTGCTGTCTGCTGTGGGGCGGAAGAACATGGTGCAGGCCCGCTGGTAGAACAGAGAGCTGACACCAAGGTCCTGTAAGTAAGTATGCTATATATGCTTTTATGCTTTTATTAAAATCAAAAGAGCTTGGCCAATGCTAGACCTAAACAGAAATTGCTCTACCTACCTTTTCGGTCTATGTTTACAGCCAAGAGTACACTCCTGGCAGGCCGAATTTCTGGCCCTTTCCAAATCTATATTATGAGTAAACCCTGCCAGCCTTTCAATGAGTGTAAATGCTATAGAACGATTTTTTTGTGTAACGCTGCGATTCCAGAAAGACATAGTTTGGGAATGTCTGTGAATGTAGTTTTCAAACATATGTGCCTACATTACGCAATGTGTGTTTTGCTCTTCGTGAGTTGTAACCATGGTTATGGGCTGCCGGGAGACTAAAGCAGTATCGCAAGGGGTAGTGTTGACAGACGGTGCTTGCTCCCAGGTGGAATTCCTTTCCAGGAGCACACTCTCAATTATTTACCTATGAAACGTCACTCTGATGGAACTGCAATGCAGGCAAGGCAGTTTTTTATTGTGCGTGTTTCATGCTGTAGGAGTCCAGTGGTTCCCCAAAAGTGAACAGGGCTCAATGTAAAACCCAAAGTGCTCTATTAGTGGCAGTGTGGGTAGCAGTCTTAGGCCTAACACAGAGAGTGACATACATTTATTGCACAACAGTGATCAATAATGGACCCAAGACTCAAGAAGGAGATCCAGACCAATTTTATAAAATGATACTTTTTACTATATTTTAAGGCTAAGATCTTCACAATGAGGTAAGTAAGTTTTTAATTAAAACTACGTTTCACTTTGAAATATCATCCCTTTTCAGCACAGTTCAATGTTATCCTATGTGGAAAACAATATCACGGTTAAACAGGTAACTAATGCACTTACAATCACAGTCTTCTGAACCAAAAGTCAGCAAGGGCCCAGGGTCCGGTGAGTACTGAAACTGCACCCCCAGCGTGATAGGGGTGGCCGGGCTGCAAAGGCCAAAATCAGAGTTCAGCCCAATGCTTTTCAATAGAGACAGGGGATGCCTGGAGCCACACTGCTTGCAGGTAAGTAGATCGGTTGCAGGGATCAAGCTTCAGGGGTTAGGTTAAGTACAGGTGGTGCCACAAAGCAGCACAAAACATATACCATCAGGGGCGGCTGGGTGCAGGGGGAAATTTCTACGTTGGGCAAACAATGCGTTTTAATGGGAAGTCTTCCTTGGGCAAAGAGGCTGCAGGCATGGCACCAGAGGTTTCAGGAGGAAGAACACTAGCAGCAGACGTTAGAGGAGATGTAGGGGTCATAAGAGCATCAACGGTTCAGCTCACCTAGGCCCAGGGGCTTCGGGTGCAGGAGTGCATTTCGACATCAGAGTCTTCTTACCGGAGCCTGTCGCAGTCAGGGGGAGCCTCTAGATTCACAATGCAGGTGTCATCATGGAGATCAGGAGAGGCCATCCAATGCCAGACATGATGTCAGGATGACTGGGGAGACTTCACACAGGTGAGCCACTAAGAGTCAGACTGTGGGCATTGGGTACAGATTGGGCAGGAGACGCCTTGGGGTTTGTTTCTTCTTGGACAAGTCCACTGACCAAAGGAAATTGGATTCTTTTTAAAAGGCAGCAGTTCTCCCAGGGTTTTCAGAGGTCACGGACTTCAAGACTGGTTGCAGGTTCGCTGAAGCTGGACACAGGCTGGTAGGGCTGGGGCTAAGGCTGTCATCATCTTCAGTCTTCACTTCATTGGCCATCTTCTTGCTTCTCAGGTCATTGCAGATCTGGTTTGTAGGTCAGGGGGAGCCACCTAAATACTAATTAGGGGCAATTTCGGGGAGTTGCAGGTAGGACCAATGGGCACCTTACCTGGGGTGACTATACCCTCTATTATGCCACCCTCCTGTGGGAGGGGGCATAGACCTAGACCTCATTGGAGGGGTCCACATCTTTAAGATGGCGGGACTGAAAGATGTGCTTCACCTCACTTCCCCCACCTTTGGGGTGGGGTTGGCAGAGGTGGGCACACCTTATAGTCTTCTATGGTTTCCCACCAGTATTCCTGCTCAAAGTGGGGATATAATCCAGGGGCTGCCATCTGCTACTAGGAGCAGAGGCTGGGGGTCACATTACAAAGGCGGCAGTCCTTTGAAGCTTCCTTCTTCAAGCACAGGCCCATCCTGGGGGAGGAGGTGTGACATCTCTGCCCAAGATGTGCATAGCTTCCTGTCCCTGAGAGCAGGGGCTCTCTACTCAGGGGTCCAGCAACATGTCTGGTGGTGTCTGGCTGCTTACAGCTGGTCAGATACCACACCAGAGTTGTAACGTTTTCAGGGGGCACCTCTGAGGTGCCCTGTGGGTGCATGGTGGAATAAATGAAGTAAGGGCGGAATGTGCGAATTCGCAATACGTGAATTTGCGAAAATTCGTAATTGCAATTCGCAAAAATCTGCCAAATTCTGAATTTTTCGAGAACTTGGACATGCGGTCGCAACGGTCGCGAACATGTTGTTTCCCCTTAACCTGCCTGCTCGCGATGCCTTTTTCCTGTTTCGGGTCGCAATGACGGGTTCGCAATTTCCTGTTTCGGGTCGCAATGACGTGTTCGCGATCGCAGCGTCGCTCGGCCAGCTACCAATATCTCGCAGCGCACACGAACAGGGAGAAAAACTCATCAGCGAACACAGAATCATGGTAAGTCAATGACGCGCACGCGAAAAATCCGCCAAATCGCGAATTGCGGATGTTTGGGCAATTTTGCGTGATTCGCAGATCGCGAAATTGCCAAAAATTTGCAAATGTTTCGCCCATACATACAATAAATCCCACACTGGCCTCAGTGTGGATTTATTGAAGGGAGAAGTTTGGTACCATCCACTCCTGTGTTCAGTGAAGCCATCATGGTGCTGTGAAACTCAAGTTGTCGAGTTCCCAGCCTATGTGCTCTCTATGGCTTTCCGGGCACTTACAGTATTAAGGAATGGACCCCAATATTTTAGAGGGATATCTGTTCATTTAGATATGCTCTCACCTGTATTATAGTGCACCCTGACTTGGGCTGTGAGGCCTGCTAGAGGGGTGACTTCCCTAGGCTTCAAGCCATGTCGACTTTGTCATTTTCTCCCTCACAAGGGCATGCAAGCTGCAAGCTGCATGCAAGGGAAGTGTCATAGTCCCAGGCCCTAGGTACCCAGGGTACAATTTACTAGGGACTTACAGGGGGTAGAAGTACCAATTGGGGGCTTGTTTTTAGGGAAGAGGCATTGCACAAGGGACCTTGTTGGCAAAAGGTGGAGGCTAACCATCCAAAAGAGGAACTTTTTCGAACATGCATATTCCCCATTTCTCAGGGAAACTTAAGGGTCCAACTTGTAATACATTGGTACTCTACCCTGTCCCCACTGGCCGTTTGGAATGGTAAATTCGGATGGATTCATTCATGATGGGTTGAAGTACCAGCTGAGGGAAAAGGAAATCCACAGGAGAGACTAGTGGGCCTCCCTGTCTCCCTGAGACCGGCTCTAGTGTGACATAGTCTAAGTTGTTCTCCACCTCACAGTGTCCTCCACAAACAGTATGATTTGTATCTGGCACACAAAAGGATTGGCAGGAGTATATACACAGTAGAGAAAAAAATAGGCCAATACTTCCCATTTTAAAAAAAGAAGACCTGATTATTAACTTTAAATTATGCTTTTTTTTTTTTTTTTAAATCTTAATCCCACTTAAAATGTCCTGCACTCCAATACAAAAACGAATACAAAAAAATAGGAGGGTGGTGTGCTAAGACCTACTTGCAAACCTGGATATGCAATTTGCACACTAAGGGCCAGATGTAGGTCACCCAATACTGGTTGGTAACGGCCGAAATTACCGAATTTCTGCCGCTACCGACCGGTATTGGGCTTTTTAGATGTAAGTGGCATTTTTTTAGGATTCAGTATTTTACCGAATCGGTAATTTAAGGATTCGGTAAAATACTGAATTCTTAACATACCGATTCGGTAAAATACCAAATCCAGGATGTAGGGAGCACTCAAGTTGGTGCATTCTTCAGTTAAGGAGTAGTTATTTACCACCAACTACAAGTTGGTGCTAAATAATGAAAACCTTTGAAAAAGCATTTTTTTTGCTTTTCCAACAGTGCGATGTGGCAGACATACATGCCCTTAGGGCATGTATGTGTGCCACATGTGAACCCATACACAATTGAGGGGTGCAACAGGGTGTCAAAGTGACACCCTGCCACCCTTCAATGTGTTCCCCCTTTTACCGAATCGTTATTTACTGATTCGGTAATTGCCATTCATTTTTTGGGCCTCAGGCCCATAGGAATGAATAGCAATTACCCAATCGGTAAATACCGATTCGGTAATTACCGAAACTTACCGATTGGGTCATTTTTAAAGAAAAATTACCTACATCCCATTTACCTATTCTTAAATACCGAATCGGTATGATTCGGTATTTAAGAACAGGTAGATTGAGATTACCTTCATCTGGCTCTAAGTAGTTTGAAAATTTGTGATGCCAACTATGTACTAATAGGTTGCTTTGCAAATTGCACATTTGAAGGAGGGTGCAAACTGACCTGCTTATTTACCCAGAGCACAGTTTGCGACATTCCATGCAAATGCCTTTGAATGCAGGGATGGTGGCCTGAAATCCAAGGTACAGCAGGCAACAACCTTGCTTTTGTTTTCCCAAACATGAAATCTTTATTTATAAGCAGACCCTTTTCATTAACCCCTTCCATGCTCATGACGAGCTCAGCTCGTCATGAGGCACAGTTGAGCTGTGCTGATGACGAGCTCAGCTCGTCATGAATAAAGCCAAACAGCAATTTCCAGCACAGGGGAAAAATAACCACAGCAGCGATGTGGTTAATGGGCTAGGTGCTTGTTTAAAAAAAAGAAAAAATGGTTCCCATTTGGGAAAACATCAGAGAAAGAATACAGTAATCTCCTCAGCCAGCGTCTGCCCCTTAAAACTGCCAAGCAAGATTCCCAAAAGTTAAAGCTCTCTAAACGCGTCAGCTTCCACTTTGCGAATCCAGTACTACCACCTTAGAGGTGTTAAACCTTTCAATGGTTTGCAACCGCAATTGAGATCACAAACCATTGAACTATAGCATTGTAAATTCCACTTTGCAGGAAATGCCCCTTTCACTCCACCTCCAACTTGCGATTCATAAATTTTCACAAAAGCCCGTATCAGTGTCTGGCGGCTTTTCCAATCAGTTAGTACACTATTTTGCAGCCATAAACCCTGTGGTTTGACAAATTTAATAATTTGCGACATTAACATGGTTTAGTATATTGAGCCCAATTTTCCAACAATTTTCTTCCCTAAAGCACACTCCCAGGTGTTCTGAAATGTTGGCACCAATGCTCTCAGCCAGGTTTGCTACCTGTCCTGCTGGAAAGAGAAATATTTCTACAATTTCTTTCTGTCTGGCTAATACCATTGCAGGAGTCAAACGTTTAGGCACTGTTTTTCTTTAATAAGATTCATGCTTTTCAAACTATATAAGGATTTCCAGCCAATACTTAGTTAAACTGCCGCTAAAACGGCGATAATGGGCTTGATAATATGCCCATATGAATTCCCATAGAAGCCCATGTTCTGGTGTAAACATTGGCTTCTATTGGAATTCTCTTTTTTTTTTAATTCCATTTTTTTATCGTTCAGCTTGAAATAAACAGCACCGTAAACACAAACAAACACGATATATAATAACAAGATTAATGGAAACAAAAACATTTATTTGATTTAAACCAACAAAGAGGAGGGGAAAAAGAAGATGAGAAAAAGAAAAGGGCAAAAGTAAAAACCCCAAAAATAACTAAATAAATAAATAAATAAATAAATACAAAAATAACCATCAGATACAGTTAGGCAAAGGACTCAATTAACTAGTCTCTGAGCCAGTCCACCAATGGAGCCCAGATCTTCTGGCCTAGCTCCCGCCACCTTCTTCCCCTCTGAAAGACGGCAGATTCTAAATTATAGTGTGCCAAAATCCTCGTTTTCCAGTTTATAAAGGTAGGGGCATCCTGACTAATCCATTCTGATGTTATACAAAGCCGTACTAATGACATAGCTATAAATAAAAGGGCAGATGCATGCCTTGTTCTCTCGCAAAACCATCACTGTCACAACCAAATATAACTAGCTCTGGTGACAATGCAACAGAAATGTTAAGACTAGAGTTGATAAACAGTTCTACATCCTGTAAAAATAACGCATGTTTAGGGCAAGAGAAGAACATATGAACATCGTTGGCAGCCACCAAGCCACATCTGGGGCAGCAATTGCCACCTCTGTCTCCCCATTTAGTAATTTTGGCCGGAGTGTAGTAAAGATCAAATAGTGCCATGTAACATTGGGATCGTAAACTACCTGCTATTAACACATTACTTGACAGTGCTAGGGCCCGAGAGATATCCAGCCCGGTCTTACCCAGCTTTGTCTCCCACTTAGCATTCTTGGACGAGAGGTCATCGGGGAGACCAGAATGCAAGTACTGATAAATTGCCCCTATCTTAGACCTCTTCAAAATCAATTCCATTAGCACATTCTTATTGAACAAAGTTGTGGCTTCGACCTTCGATTTTTCTATATAGCTTTGAATCTGCAAGTATTTAAAGAACTCATATGTGTTAAGGGAAAACTTGTCCTTTAAAAATAGAAAAGAAGCCATTGTTCCTTCAGACTCTAAATTACCCAGAGTCTTTAATCCCTGCGCCAGACACCTAAATGTAACCTGATCTTGAAAGACAGAAGGGAGAAGTCTGGCAGCCGTAAAAGGTGTATAATAGTTGATATTAGGAATCAACCATTTACGGCGGATCTTGCACCAGACTGAGATCATTGCTAGGGTAACCTTGAACTTGGTCTTCATAAATTAGCTAGTTTCAAGAACCTGCAGCAATATCCCCTTAACATCCTCCCCAAGTCCAATCTGAAAAATAAGCGCAAGATCCCTCGGTGACCTCACCACCATAATCATTTGGGAGGGTACGATCTTATAGGAGAAAAGAGGAAAAAAGGAAAAGAAGAAAAAGAGGAACAAGTGAAAGACATAATTCACAATCCTCTAAACTCCAGGACCGCACCCCCTTCCCCCTAACCTTTTTATCCCCTAAAAAACCTGAGAGAAAAAAGGAGAGATAAGTCTGAGCATAGCAACCATTATGCTGCCCACAGTGAGTTTAGTGAGCTCAGAAATTCTTTGGCCTGAATCTCAGAGGTAAAAACTCTGGTCTGGCCCTCAGCGATAATTTTTAGTTTGGATGGAAAAAGTAAAAAAGCTTGGGCCCCTTTTGACTGAAATGGTGCTATTAGCTAACGGAGCTGCCACCTCCGCTCAACAGTAGCTGGACACAAGTCAGGCCTAACAAAAAACTGACAGCCCTTGCCAGACCGTTTCTTGTCCGGACGTGCCAAGTCGTAGATCCTTTCTCTAGCCAAAAAGTTATTTAAACATATAAGAATAGCACGGGGCTTGTCGTCAGTTTGGCCTGGTTGTTTCCTTAGTTTGAATGGGAAGCGATGGGCCCGCTGGATCTTCAGCTCCCAAACCCATTGTTTGACCTCAGGGAATGCTCCCGTAAATAGGTCGACAATGAACTGCCTTACGTCCCACCCCTCGACCTCCTCCGGAACTCCTAGGACTCTTAAGTTGTTATGGCGGGCTCTATTTTCAAGGTCCGTGAGCTTCCATATAATGTCTTCCCTTTGAGCCTTAATTAAATCAGTAACACCCTTTTGGATGGCCATATCATCTTTGAGAGTAGAAATCCTCTCTTCCGTCACCCCAATTCTAGAGGCGATGTCTGTACAGGTCTTGGGCACTCTCCGGATAGAATTCTGTACCCTACGGCATGCCCCTTGGGTGCGAACACTTTCTTGCTGAGTTTGCTCACGATGGGCCTTGATGGTCTGATAAATCACTGCAAGGGTCATTTCGCCTGAGGGAGAATAAGGAAGATTTGCCCCATGCTTATTCCCTACATTGGTAGCAGTGACAACGTTGCTCTCCAGCCCAGGTTGGAGAGAGAATGAATAATCCCAGGTCAAAGGCCCTGCATCGTGGCCAGATGCTATGGCCCCTTGGTCTTTAACTGCTTTTCGAACTGTACGTGGCCCAGAGTGTGGGCTCAATGCATCACTTGTACACCAATTCCCCATTTCACTATCAGTCCTTTTCCTCACCAAAATCTTCCTCGGAAGAACCAGTATGGTCTGAGAGAGAGTAATATCTATCACCCCCTGCCATATCCTCATTGGAGTTTGAGCCTGGCTTCCGTAGAGCTTTAAAACCAGTTGCATCCGAAGTTGCATCCAAGGTTAACTCCTTTGGCAATGATGTGGGCCCAGGATCGATGGGTAT
This sequence comes from Lissotriton vulgaris, assembly GCF_964263255.1. Lineage (NCBI taxonomy): Eukaryota > Metazoa > Chordata > Amphibia > Caudata > Salamandridae > Lissotriton > Lissotriton vulgaris. The sequence continues at coordinate 804,026,486 of NC_141697.1, forward strand.
TAATGGGATCGCTGTGGTACCCCCTGTGATCCGAGATAGGCTACAGGTCCCAGAGTTCCATTGGATTGTGCAGGATTGACCGTATTTTCATTAGGAGCTGTTAATATAGGGATAATATTTAGCCCTACAGCACTAACTGGCGAGAACACCCTGTCAGTTACTGGGACTAATACAGGGAAAGTAGAAGGAAATGAAGCACCAGAATCCATTGCTCCCATAGCCAATGCCGAAGTACTTACAGATTTTGGAGATGTGACCGCTGGAGCCGATTGAGTTTTTTTACTTTTACCGGTCTGCTTAGGCCTTGTTCGGTGGTTTGTTGAACATTGTTGGCACAGTCCTTTTCGTCCGCACCGCAGCCGCAGCCATAGTGGGGGATGCAGGCTCTGCTGGAGACCGCCAATCACTCACGCTCTCCTTTGCGTTCTCCTTCGCGTTCTGGCCCCCTGGTGCTGGTGCTAACGCCGCTTGATCAGTCTCGGCAGGAGCTTTCACAGGGCCTCCTGCCTGCACAAGTGAGGTATGGCCATTAGTTGCGGGCACATCGGCTTTTCCCTTTTGCAGCATCTTCTCCAACAAAGAGATGGCCAGACGAGGCGAGAACGCACTGCAGCCAGAGCCAAATGATGAAAAGCCAGCCCGCCACAAAAGGACCCTGCGAGTATGATGACACCGGGTGAGTTGGCCTCGGATAGCAGAAGAGCGCCAGAGCATCACGTTTTTGAAAAGATAAATAAATGATGCGACTAAATGTAAACTTCAGGTCTCTCTCAGGAGTATTCGGGGAACGATAAACAAAGATTCACAGCATGGTGGTGAGCCAGTCAGGAGAGAGTGCCTTAGGCATCTTGTCCGGCCGATGGTCCGGCCGCCATCTTGCCCCTATTGGATTTCTCAACGGCGTATTATCAAGCCCATTATTGCCGCTTTAGCGGCAGTTTCCTACCGCTAAAGCGGCGATAATTTTAACGCCATTCTTGATAATATGCCCCATAGTTTTCAGTCCTTCTTCCAGCCATTTTAAAGAAGAGCTGGGACGTCACTTGACAAGCTTCATAAAAAAGGCTTTAATTTGGGCATTAGACAATATTTATTCTTAAATTCATCATCCAAAGCAAAGTTCTTTAAGAGTGGCACCACCCCCCCATCCTCATTCTGGTTAGGAGATTGGATTGGACTGCTTCCTGATGGTAGGGTATATTTCTATCAATATGTCAAAATATCAGAAATTGGCGCTCGCCTGAAATTAGCACCGAATGCTTCATTTTGCCTAGGTTTATTTTAATTTTCATTGTTTTTTTAATATATTTTTAAAACCTTCACCATAAGAGCTGTGGTAGATCATATTACAAGTCATGATCAACACCATCTTCAATAATTCTAATTTTTGCTTCATTTGACTTCAGATTCAATTTTTTCAAGATAGTTTCTGTTTCACACAACGGCCTGCACACCGTTAGTTCATATTTCAGACTTTTCCGGTCCCCAAATCCCTACAGTGCCATGATAATCTCCTTCTTGTATGTAGAGCCTTTGTTATTGTATTTTCACTCTCATTGTTGCCACATTTCTGTGCATGTTTCAGCTGGCTATTGAACATTCTCTCCATTTTGATTCTTCTGAAATATTGCTCCATGATTTGTGTGTTATTGCTGGTCAGCAGCCATTTTGAGCTGGTTAACCTCTCTAGCCAAGGGAGTAGCAAGAAAACTAAAATATCCCCCACTTTAAACTACATGACTGCCACTGACTGACTAAAACGTGGGATCCACAACGATTTAAACAATGTCTCTGGATATGTTACACCAAGGAAAGTTTTATTTTCCTTAATTTTCTCCTTTACATTTTTTTTTATTTATCTTTCACTTCTTACAACATTCTTTCCATTCTGTTTTCTTTTTCTCTTCCATCTTGTTTCCTTCTTTGCGTTTTTTTGTCCCTTCTTTTACGCTCTCACTCCATTAACCTCTCATATTTTCTGTCTTTTCAACCATATTTGCTTTATTTTCCACCTCTTGGCCCACACAACAAAACTGTGTCATGGCAAAGCCAATAGGTCTGGTTTTGCCTGCTGAACTTTGTGCTTTCCAAAGCTCATTTGGTTGGTTCTTGCTATATATAACAAATTGCTACATACTTTTTTCAGCTCGCTAACAGACATCACTAACTATAACTCGCCACACTCTAGCATGCACTGTGTTGCTATGAATGCTATGATTTCACATGCTATAATTGATGTTGCATGCAAGGTTATGACCAGTGCATGGAAAAGGCATGAGTTATAATTAATTTAGTATAGTAAGCAATGCTCCCCGAAATTATTAAATTTCCTCATTGCGGCAACAGAATGTTTGTGTGCAAGCAATACTAACTTGTGTGCGCAACTGAGTGATGAGATGTGCAATTAGGAAAATCGACTAGCTACCACTGGAATGCTAATAACCAGCATTGGCAATGTCAATTGGTCTTGCTTATATTTTTGACATGCCTCTTTAGTCATTAATAGGTTTAGATACAGAATAAGTCATAATACATGCATTCTGTTACTCATCCATGCACTCATGCATCTATTCATCACTGAGTCGCTCTTGTATTCAACGATTTACACATTCACAATAAAATGCATGCACAAACTCAGCAACATAGGCAAGAAATTAAAGAATAAAAACAGAAAAAAGGAAGCATGCTATATTCTAAAAATAGCAGACATATGCTTGCAATAAGAAAATCAAACAAAGTAGCAGATGGCCGTCTTGCAATGGTACTGTACATAGCGTATTGTTTTATTGTTGCATCTGACTGCCACGTTTATAACCAACATATTGGCCATTTTGCAATGTTAAAAACAATTAAACCTTATGGACAATATTCTTCCATGTTGGTTTAGATGCAATGGCTGTCCATGTTGCAGTGCACTGCAGATGGAATGAGCCGCAAGCAAGCTGCGAGTTAGAACTGTCTTTGGCAGTGTAGCAGGCATTAATCATGAAAATAAAAAGAGAAGAAGGAAAGCAATGAAAAGGGACCTGTAACTAGAACATGGAAAACGAAAGGAGCGGCCCACCAGTCTTGGCACTGAAATGCACTCATTTTTAGGTGGCTGTGCACATGTGGTCAAACAAATGTTATTCACAGGGCAAGAGAGTCAATGACTGAATTGGTATATATACTACTTGTGTATATAGCAGTGGTATATATGTTTTTTATTACAATATCCAAGCAGACAACTAATCCTAATCTGAAGAGATTCTAGAAAGAATTATTGCAGTGTTAATTGTGTACACTTAAGGTTTATCCACTTGCTAACAAACGCAAAGTCTTGCCTAAACAAATCTGCGAGATTTCATGTAACATAATACATCTGGAAGCTTTAACAGGGTGTAGTAACTACCCAACCTTAAAGGCCTATTGGTTTTAAAATGTGTAATTCATAATAAATAAAGCAGGTAACAGCCTGAGCCTGAACTGTTCATAAGAGATAGATCAGACCTATGGTATAGGAAATAACTTTTCACAATTAACTAATCAGATCTATAGCTTTTGTCATTGGCTGATCACTGTAATGGAGGCAGGCCAGTCCTACTGAGCATAAGCTTTACTACAAGGCAACCATGATTAAAATTGCAAACATTTACAAAATTACAATTGTCAATTTAAAAAAAAAACTCTAGGAATGCCAACAAGGATTATCATAGTGCAAATATTTTATGTCCGCAGTTTTTTTTGAGTCAGTCGCCAATACCAATACCCTTGCTTACTACAGTAATATGTGAAATTCCAAGTACTATAACAATCCCCAATATAGTCCTCCTAGCATTAACAAATGCTTCACAATAAGCAAGCCAGTCCTACTACCTTTTTTCATAACGTTTAATAATAAACAGATCAGACGAATAGCATCGGATAGAAATTTTCCCAGTAAGCGAACCAGGTCTATAGTCATTTTCCTTAACTTCACGCCTTAACCGGTATAATCCGCAAAACCTTATAACCAGTGAGATTAAATGTATTGAATTGCAAATGTGATTACAAATATCTATTAATTCTCTCACAGTTGTCAATGTCATTAGAAATCAGGAAGCCCACTACAAAGGATTCTGGTACTTGAAGTTTTCCTAAGCATTTGGTGACTATAAGCAGGGCCACTGGAATTACGCGATTTAGCAGTTGCAGCATTGTCTGCATATTTATGGATTGAAATTAAATGAAATGAAAGAACATTTATATAGCGCGATAGCTACCCTGAAGCATCTCAAGACGGACGCAGACAGAAGTAAGGACTCAGTGGTTTAGAGGCAATTGTCAAAAAGTAGGGATTTTAAAAGTTTGAAAAAGGGTAGGAGATTGGGCTCCATCCGCATGCGTAGGGTAAGAGCATTCCAAAGCTGGTCAGAGTTGTAGGAGAAAGAGCGTCAGCTACATCTAGCTCTCTTTATTCTGGGTAGTAGGGCGAGGGAGGAGAATGCTGAGTGGAGGAGCTTGTTGGGCTGGTAGGGAGTTATCAAGCACAGGTTGATTAGAGAGCCCACTTCCAGAAAGCCTTGTGCGCAGTGCACATGGCTTTGAATTGGATTCTCTCCCTGACCGGAAGCCAGTGAAGGCTCCTTAGTGTGGGAGCTGCGGACTGTCGATGGGGGGTCTGGAGGAGCGTGGGGGCTGCGCAGTTTTAGATTATCTGGAGCTTGCATATGGTGGATTGCGGGCCCCCAGGTAAAGGGCATTCCCATAATCCAGGTGGGATAGGATACGACCTTGTACCATGATTTTTTTGGCTTTAAATGTGATGGGGAAGTATTTTACATAACATCCTCAGCAAGCCGTAGCAGGCAGCCAAGAGTATTGCCACTTGGTAGTTAAAACTGAGGGAGTGGTCCAGTCATATGCCAAAGCATTTAATCTGGTCTTTGGGGACTGGAGTGGGGCCAAGGCATTTCGGCCAGAGTTGCTCCGAGTTAAAAGAGGGGGAGTTCCCGAGAAGCATAAGCTCAATTTTGTCCCCATTGGGCTTTAGGCAAGAGAGTTCCATCCATTTGGCAACCTCCTCAAGACAGCTTTCTAGGTTGCTTGGTGACTTTTTGGAGTGGTTTAATGCCACCACGAGCTGAGTGTCATCAGCGTAGGTAATGGTTTTTATGCCAAATGGATGGACAATCTCTGCCAAGGGACTTATGTAAATATTGAATAGTGTGGGGCTCAGTGAAGAGCCCTGAGGCACACCACAGCTAAGGGGCATCCGTTTGGAGACAACATCGCCTTCAAAGAACTGGAAGGAACGGTCACCTAGGAAGGATTATATCCGAGCGATGGCATTGCCTGACACACCCAGGTTTCCAAGTCTCAGAATAGACATCTCATGGTTTACAGTATCAAATGCAGCACTGAGGTCGAGAAGAATGATTGCCGCAGATCCTCTATGATTTAAGATCTTTCTTGCCTCCTCGGTTACTGCAAGGAGGGCGGATTTGGTCCCATGTTGGGGATAGAAGCTGGTCTGTGAAAGATGGAGTAGGTTTTTGGTTTCTAGAAACTCTACCAGCACTGAGTTGATGTATTTTTCCAAACTCTTACTCAGCCAGGAAAGGAGGGAGATGGGGCAGTAGCTGCTCAGGTTGTTCTGGTCAAGATTAGGCTTTTTTGAGAGAGTCTTTACCATAGCGCATTTCCATGCCGAGGGGACCACTCCAGAAGAAATGGAGGCGTTCAGCAGGTCGATAACAGTCCGTAGGATGTTTGCTGTGACTGGTAACAAGGCATGGGGGTGCTGGGTCTAAGAGGGAGCCGACTTTACCCGGTGCATGATGGCGTCTAAAGATACGAGGTCCGGGGGGGAGTAGCTCCAATGTGGCTTGAGTTCTGCATCCTGTACAATTAGTGGGGGCCAGAGTTAATTCAGACTGGTTTGAAGTAAAGGTGGAGTAGATATTTTGCATTTTCTGTTGGAAGAACTCCATCAGGTTGTTGCAGCAGGATAGAGCATCGTCCATGGTCGATTGCTTATTGGGCAGTTTTGAAAGGGTTTTGGCGATCCGAAAGATTGCCACATTTGCCACATAATCCATCATCTGATGCACAATCTGCAGATTATACAAAAAAAGTTTATGTTTCTAGTGCAAATGGATAATACGTTCCAAAAAATGTGGCAACACAGGTTTTCACAAAGCGGAAGGCCCTTTAGAAAGGTTGACTGGTCCTCTTTCTGTTGCATAGTGCTGTATGGTTCTCTTTCTTTTACTTTTTGCAGTATTTGGGTGTTACTAACATGTCTCCTTCAGTCACACCACTACCCTCCAGTGGACAGACCACAGCTGCGTCCACTTTACCTACAACAAGACCCCTACCAACAACCATCCTCAACCCACTCTGCGTAGAAACTGGAACAAAATCACCATCGACCAGATCTCCTCATCGCTTCTTCAAAACCCCCCTGCCCCCTCCTCACACCCCGACCAAGCAGCGATTAACCTCACCCAATGGCTATCCAACAGCGCCAACATCCTAGCACCGCCGAAAAAACACCAAATCAAACTTGGCAGAAAAAACGCTTCCTGGTTCAACAATGATCTTAAGAAATCGAAGAAACTCTGTCGCTCCCTCGAGAAGGCCTGGAAAAAAGACCCAAACACCAGTACCAGGGACGCCTTCAAAAACGCCACCCGCATACACCACCAACTAATCCGGTCTGCTAAGAAAGCCGCTTTCCAAGACCGACTAGACAACAACGCCCACAACAGCAAGGAACTATTCAACATCATCAAAGAATTCACCAACCCCTCAGCCAACTCCAATGATATCACCCCCTCTCAAGCTCTCTGCGACTGCCTAGCCTCGTTCTTCCACAACAAAATCGCAGACATCCACAACAGCTTCGACAACCAACCCGGAGACCACCCCACCCAATCTTCTGCCGTACCTTCACCCCCCTTGAACATCCTTAACGACTGGAACCCAATCTCCACCGAGGACACCATCCGCCTGATGAACTCCATCCACTCAGGATCCCCCACAGACCCGTGCCCTCACCACATCTTCAACAAAGCTGACTCCATCATAGCACCACACCTCCGAGATGTCATCAACTGCTCCCTCAACTCCGCCACCTTCCCGGAAAGCTGGAAACACGCCGAACTCAGCGCCCTTCTGAAAAAACCCACAGCGGACCCCACCAAACTCAAAAACTACCGCCCCATCTCGCTCCTTCCATTCCCGGCCAAAGTCATCGAGAAAGCCGTCAATAACCAGCTCGCCGCCTTCCTCGAAACCAACAAATCCCTCGACTCCTCACAGTCCGGCTTCCGAGCCAAACACAGCATGGAGGCCGCCCTCATCGCAGCAACAGACGACATTCGTACTCTACTGGACAATGGAGACACAGTCGCCCTCATCCTCCTAGACCTCTCCGCAGCCTTTGACACAGTCTGCCATAGCACTCTTCTACAGCGCCTCAAAAACATCGGGATCCAAGGAAAAGCACTGGAATGGATCACCTCATTCCTCACCGGAAGAACCCAGAGAGTCCGCCTCCCACCATTCAAATCCGAGGCTACTGAAGTCATCTGCGGCGTACCCCAAGGTTCCTCACTCAGCCCCACCCTCTTCAACGTATACATGAGCCCCCTCGCGACCATCGCTCGCCAACACAACCTCAACATCATCTCCTACGCAGATGACACCCAACTGATCCTCTCACTCACCAAAGACCCAAACACCGCCAAAACCAACCTACATGAAGGTATGAAAGAAGTAGCGGAGTGGATGAAGCACAGCCGTCTGAAACTGAACTCAGACAAAACAGAAGTCCTTATCTTAGGCACCTCCCCCTCCGCTTGGGACGACTCTTGGTGGCCAGAGGCCCTTGGAAAAGCACCCATCCCGACGGACCACGCACGGAACCTGGACATCATCCTGGACTCCTCACTCTCTATGAACAGACAAGTCAACGCAGTCTCATCTTCATGCTTCAACATCCTTCGCATGCTCAAAAAAACATTTCGCTGGATCCCCACCGAAACCAGAAAAACAGTCACCCATGCACTGGTTACAAGTCGCCTGGACTATGGAAACACCCTATACGCCGGTATCACCGCAAAACTCCAGAAAAAACTCCAACGCATCCAGAACGCATCAGCCAGACTCTTACTAGACATCCCGCGTAAAGACCATATCTCTAGCCACCTGAAAAACCTCCACTGGCTCCCCGTCAATAAGAGGATTACTTTCCGCCTCCTAACCCACGCTCACAAAGCACTCTACGAACTCGGACCCGAATGCCTCAACACACGACTTTCCTTCTACACCCCCCCTCGCCAGCTACAATCTTCCAACCAAGCCCTTGCGACCATTCCTCGCATCAATAAAACCACCATGGGAGGTAGATCCTTCTCCTACCTCGCAGCTAAAACATGGAACTCACTCCCCACTCACCTACGTCTCACTCAGAACCACCTAGCATTCAGAAAGCAACTTAAAACCTGGATATTCGACAAGTAATTCCCATCCCTTCCTCAAGCGCCTTGAGACCCTCTGGGTATGTAGCGCGCTATATAAATTTCTGACTTGACTTGACTTGAAGGTGATCGCTTGTTCCAGACAGTGTGCAAAGAATACCAAAATAAGGAAGCAATACTATTGCAAAGTGTGATGCATTGAACAGCATAATTTGCCTTTAATTGCTGCATATTTTACTTAATACCTTCACATAATTTGGTCCTTCCTGGCCACAAAATTTCAGTGACCCTGACTATAAGGAAATAGGAATGTTGTCCTCTCTGTAACCTTTCTGTTACTTGGGAGAGAGGTCCCTGAAAACAGAATTACCTAAGTAGTATGACTGTGTGGATTATTAGTTCTGATTATTTTTTAAACTATGAAAATCTGTAACAGTGAAAGTCAGAGGAGTTTTGAATCACACTAACTTAAGAGCTACCTAATGGTACCCAGCAGGTGTGGGCCCTTGCACCACTGCAGCTGCTTCCCAATTTCTATCCATATCGCCCTTTAAAACAAGAGAAGTTTCAGAAATTAAAATTCCCAGCCCTGTCAGCTAGTGAGTTTTAAAACTATCAGCGTTCAAAATTGATGGCTCGTATTAAGTTATGAAGTTTCAGCTGTTACTGGTGGCCAACACCTGAATGGTGAATATATGCCTCAACTTTTAGAGTATGTTAATGTCTGACAACTGCCAGATACCGAAGTTATGCCTCAGCTTCGACTCGTGGGCTGAAGTGAAGGTTTGTAACTGCTCTCCTGCTGCTTCTGGACTGTCCTTCACTACAGATGTTTAAACTTTCTCTGTTAGCATTTTTAAAGATAAAAACATGCCTTTAAATATGCATTTAACAGAGCAGCTTAATTACTATCGCCACATTTCAAAGGCTACAATTATGCACTTCACTATTGCAGAGAAATCCTTTGTGGTGCGCCGTGTTTGTAAGTCTCTGCATGGAGAGAAATCTAAGTGTGAACGCCCACTCAGGCGTGCAGTTTAGAGGGAACTCTGGTGGTGAGTGAGGTGACAGGACTGTGTTTGGAGGTGCATGACGTATTGTAATTAGAGGGTGGTGAGTAAATTATAAATTGAAGTTACAATTATAACTTTACAATTGTTCATATTTGTGTATTTTAAGTACGGTTTGTATAAAAAGAATACATTGAGTATTTCTAACGAGAAATTATCCTTTACCTTTATTTTTCCATTGTATGTTAATAGTTTTTATTTTTTAATAAAAATGTGTTTTAAATCGTAGTGTAAATTGTCAGTCTTTGGAGTGTCGTAAACTCGTACAGTATAGTAAAGGAGAGTGTTGTAGGGTCTAAGGAAATTGAGTGGAATATTGTCTAGTTAACTAGAGTGAATCTGAGTAAAGTGAAGTGACGTAGCAGACAGTGGAGTGAAGTGCTATTCAGTGGAGTTTCATGGTTTGTTGTATACTGGAGTTGAATATCATGGAATGGAGTGGTGTATTGTACAGTGTGGTGGCTTGTCAAACAGTAGAGGTGTATGCTGTACTGTGGAGTGTCATCGATAAGTGTCATGAAGTAGAGTGTCGTAGAGTGGCACACAGTGTAGTAGAGTGTTGTATAGTGTAGTGGCATAGAGTGGAGTTAAGTGGAGTAGAGTGTTGTACAGTGGAGCGGCAGAGAGTTCTTACAGTGTAGTTTAATACAGTAGAGTATCATTATTTGTGAGAACATAGTGCATTGTAGAGTGGCGAGATATAGTAAATGTTGTCTGGTTAGCAATCTGAAAAGAGTGTAATAGGTGCACTACTTATTATAATTTGAGAGTGATGGATACATTGTAAATGAATTGTAAATGAAAGCTATAACTATATCTTTAGAATTTTTAAAGTTTGTGTAGTTTCAGTTTGGTTTGTATAGAGGAAAATAGAACTTTTCCTAACTATAACTAGGTATTAATCTTTGTTTTTGTCATTGAATTTACATTTTTTATACATTTTTAATAAAACATCCTTCAAATCATAGAGTCCAGTTTCATTGTGTGAAGTGTTATGTGGAGTGTATCACAGTACAGTGGAGAAGAGTGTTGTAAAGTCTATTGACTTAGAGTGTATCATTAAAGAGTGGAATAGAGTGGAGTACAGTGGAGTGGCATATTATACAGTGTAGTAAAGGGTTCTATAATATAGTGGCATGGTGTCTCATATAGTGGAGTCAAGTATTGTAGAGTGCAGTGGGTGGTTGTTCAGTGGTCAGGCATGCCACATAGTAGAGTGGAGTGCCGCAGACTGTCAGAGTGGAGTATAATGTTTTAGAGTGGAATAGAGTGGAGTAGAGTGTCGTAGAGTGGAGTATCGCTGAGTGGAGTGTCATAGAGTATAGTGGAGGAGAGAGTCGTAGAGTGGAGTGCTGTGTCATACAGTGGTGTGTCATTGAGTATCATACAGTGTAGCACAGTGGCATATATTGGATGGGCATAGAGAGGAGTAGAGTGCCACTTAGCGGCATAGAGTGCAGTATAGTGTAGTAAAACGGAGTTGCATACTGTGGAGAAGAGTGTCAGACAATGAAGTGGTATAGAGCAGAACATGGTACAGTTGCCTAAAATGGGATAAAGTGTTTTAAGTGGAGTATAGTGGAGTGGGGTACTCTGGAGCAGGGTAGCGAAGAATGGAGTAAAGTGCCATAGAGTGTAGTAACTTGTCATGTACTCATCATCTTCATCATGACTTTATTATCAATCATGAAGATTTGAAAAAGTACATCACAAGCAATACATACATTGCACACACAAGAATGATTCAAAATAGAAAATAGTCTTCCTAAAAGCATAAAAGCCAAGGGATCAACCAACAATAATAGTACTTCATTCTATAAAAAGGACATTTAAAGTCCAATATCTAGATAAGAGCAATATAAAACAATTAATGTCATTAACATCTAAATATTAGTTAATACATGCTATAAATTTGGTATATTGCACGAAACACCTTGAGCATCTTATCCATAAAGCCAACAGAAATTTGGCTTAGCCAAATAATAGCGCAATTCCGCTAGTATCTGTGCTAAGTATTCTAAGCACATCTATGGTCAGGGCGAAAACACTACACAAGGGAATAATCCGCTTAGCCCTCAGATTCTCATTATGTAAACAGAAAAATAACAGGTGGACTAGGACTTTGGGGTTTCCTTTACATGCAGGACATATAACATCAGAAAGATCATAATCTCACCATTTATCACAAAACGGATTGGAGGGAATAGTCTTATACCTAAACTGAAGAAATAATTTCCATGCTAATGGCGGTACAATCTCATCTAAGGTGCCTTTAAAAATAGGGAAAGGTTTGAAGTCTGTAAACTATCGAGTGAGTGTACCCATAGGGTTACACACATTCTTCACTAAAACGAATTCCCAATAGATAACCTTGACCATACTTTTTGAAATTTAGGACATCTCTGGGTTGATAGAGTAATCCTCCAACCCCAGTTACCTCAATAGTTCACTAAGAGAACATAACCAGGGGATTGTATGTACCCTGGACAATGCTATAAGTTCCCTAACGCCCACTCGATAAGGGTCACACTCCTCAATTGTCCATTAGCTGTAACAGAACATTAATTCCTTGTACTTCATCTTGTATGAATTTTTTCCTTGCGCCAAATTAAGGAAGATGGGGATCAGAGAGGCACTAGCCAGGAGATTGAATAGAGATCTTATGAAACGATGTTTGGTCACAGAGAGGCAATCGATGTTACCACTTCCCCAAAATGTTCTCCATGAGTAGCTGAACCTATAGCTTTTTTATTAAATATTTCTAGTGCTGGGGGTATGACAAATACGCCGGAAAATACAAATGAAAGCAAGGCTTGGAATATCTGGCCAATCATAAGGGTAGGTAATTCACTCTCCGGTTTAAGAGGGCAGAGATTACGAGTTAGGAGAGGAAGAGCGCGAAGATAGAGTGGATGCACCTGTAATCAATTTGCGTCCACCTATGAAAATTGAGGTTCCAACATATAAATACACAGACAAAATCCTGAGAACAATCTAGCCGTTTTTTCGCATACACGACCCGAGAGAGGACGTAGGACCCAACCTGGATGCAAGCGCTTGGACCTCTATGGTAAGGAGGGATTTTTCTACCTTTGAGTATAGAATATGGAGGGGAGCATCAGTAAAGTTACTCTAATAATGGGAACTGTGTCCGTTTTATTTTTTAAATTAGAGCTCGTCAAAGCGGATCAGGAGGTATATTATTCAACCACCTCGGGGTTTGGAAACAGAAGAGAGGATTAAATACACCTTTTTGAATTGTAAGTAGTATGTGTTTGTAAGAATGGCGACAGGAAATGAACATTTATAAGACCGTAGTTGATACTGCCCCATGTCGTTTTCTTAATTTTCAGCGAGGAAACAAAATTATACTAGTGGAATCTTTAGGGAGCAGGCCACGAAATTGGGCAAGAAATAGATGACTCTAACCAAAAGTGAAAAATAAGGGAGGTAGGTTATTGCTATAATATCTGCCCCACTATGTCGGAATTCTATTAATATAAAGAATAGGACAATACAAAATATGCTACTGCATTCCACTACAGAGTCAGAAAAAAAGAGGCAATTAGTTGCATCGCCCTAAATGTTGCCCGCCATAACCTTAAGAAGAGAAGAAGACCACTCTACATATAATGCTTGTATAAAAGAGGTATGTTAAAGATAGAAGGATTTGCTGGTAATAAAATTAAGTGAGCTTAATACCACGAAGTAAAAACCTGCAACCTCTGACTTTGTAGATAAAAGTATAAAAAGAATAATAAGAAAGGAGCATTCAGGAACCAATTGAAGGACTAAAAACATAAGGTAATGGTTGAGGAAAGAGAATACAGGAGAGATAGAATTTAAATTAGAATGGTGTACTTATATAAGCATATTATATTACAGAAACCTTTCAGATGACTGAAATGACAAGACATGCAATGAGGAAGAAGTACAAGGCAAATATGATATAAGGTAAAGAAATGGAATTACTTAAATCCCACATGATTTACTTGTACCCCGTGGGTTTCGAGTGGGAGGTAGGAGGTAGTAGGTGGCCCTAGTATGAGGAGACACACGCTACCCAAAAATTACATTTCAAGGGTTAAGGGAATGAGCACCAAGAGCCCATATATAAGAAATGAAAATGGGGACTGAACAACACGAATCAAATATATCGGTGTGAAATTAACATGAATGATCGCATCTGAATAGGAGCATAAAAACCTGAAATTATTCCTGTACAAATTATAATCAACTATGTATAAACTGCTTACAACTGGTTGATAAATGATGAATGTTCAGCATCATATTAATACTGTTAATGTATTAGATAGGTTTAATCTGTGCTGTACAGAATTCTTATATAAGTATGTTTATCCAAAGGATTCCTTCGAAAGTGGCAACCATCCAGTGCCCGTGTTAAGTGAGACGTATCAATTTTGTTTTGAAAAAGATGGTCTAATTTTAACTAAAACCATCAAAACGCGTTGGCGGTCAGATTGACATAATCAAGGGATATTAATAATAATAATAATAATAATACTTTATTGAGCATGGTTATTTAAAACCTTTACAATATAAATCAAAAAGGATTCAGTAAAACATAAATCAAATTTTAGCATGTTAAAACAGAGATTCTGTCCTTAAGACAAGACACAAGATTCCATAGTGAGATAGCAGCAGCAGAATTTAAAAGAAACTTAACATCATGTTAGACAGCCTATTTATCCTAAAAACAGAAGAATAAAATAAAAAATAAAAAGTTAAGGAATGGATTGTTCCTCCTTGCCTGCCAAGGGAAGATAACAAGACAAAAGTAAAAAAGAAGATGCCACGGAGGAGGCGAGGATAGTTAAATTATGATAACAGTTCGGAGGAGCCCTATTACCAATCAGTACTGCACAGTCTTAGGGAGGGCAACGATGTCACTCTGGAGGATGGGCTTCTGGGGTGACATTTAGCTCATCATTATGGCCCTTTACAGTGCTACTTGAGTTGTTCGTTCTTTCAAAGAAAAAATTTTGAAGCGGGCCTCAGCTGTTTCGAGAAATTTTACCATTCGACAGCTCAGTTGAATGTCATCTCCTTCGAAGCAGGCTAGCGCCGCTTGCCTGCAGGTCCGTATGTTTCGAATGTTAAAAAGTGGTCGCAGGAGGAGGCGGGATCTTTGGTGAGCTTAGTGCAGGTAGAGATCAGATGAACTATATTTTCCTTGCCAATCCCACAGAGTCGGCATGTTAAAGGTAGATTTGGCCGTAACCATGGAGGAAGGTGAGCCGCTGACGGCAGTAGAGCTAGGCGATATTTCAAGAATTTCTCTTTTGTTTTTTTAGTGAATCCTATCTGCAGATAGGTTTGAGGCAAGAGCATATTGTATGATTGAACTGTGAGCCAACCATGAGCCCGCTCTGTTAGGACAGCTTTGTCCTGCAGCAATGATTCCTTCCGTACTATTTTGTTGACCAACTTTTTGAAGAGAGCTGTGGAGCCTGAAAGTTCCCAAAGTTGCTGTAAGCCAAGGTCCTCAATAGCGGCTTCCAGATACCGCCTTGCCGGGCATGTTTCTTTATTTTGAATCTCCTTCCACAGGAGCGTTTAGGGTCTTCGGGTCTCCCCTGCTTACTGTATGCCAGGTTTTTATGTAGGCTCCCTTGAGCGCCAGCTCTTCTTTTTGTAATCCGAACTCTAATCTCATTTGGGCAGGCGATGCATACCTCGGAAGGCTGAAGATCATGCGCAATGCTTTTGCTACTGTTCTATCTAGTGAGGGAGCGTCCCTTCCCCTCATAGCTTCGCTGCCATAAGTGATTGCTGGAAGTAATTTTGCCTGGATTACTTTTATGAGAGGAAGCAAGCTTGGCCCCGAAACTGTGTTTTTTAGATTTCTAAGCGCCGCTGCAGTGATTAGTCCTCTCCTTTTTATGGCTTCACATTGCGGCTTGAAATTGCCCTTGTGGTCTATGATGACCCCCAGATATCGATATTCGCCGACCTTTTCTAGCTTTCTGGATGACAGGAGCCAGTTTCGTGTTGCTTTCTTTTTAGAAAGGTTAATACACATGATTTTAGATTTTTCTCGATTGATGGTAAGCCTGTTGGCAGTGGAATATCTTGAGGTGATGTCCAACAGCCGCTGAAGGCCGACCGGAGTCCGGCTGATGAGTAACAGGTCGTCTGCATAGAATAAATTTGAAATCTGTGAGCCCCCTAACTTTGGAGCGTGCGAGTTGCATTCGTTTAGTAGTATAGATAATTCTCCCATAAAAAGATTAAAAAGTATTGGGGCGAGTACACAGCCCTATTTTACTCCTGTATATGTTAGAATCTTTTTTGTTAGAAAGTCACCGGTGCCGAGCCTAACTTGCACCCATGTCTCACTGTGTAGGAGAATTAATTGGTTTAAAAGCACCGGGGGAATGTTCAACTTGTATATTTTTTCCCACAAAAGATTTCTGTCCACGTGGTCAAAAGCCAAGCTATAGTCAATATAGCACAAGTAAAGTGGGTGGTTCACTTCTTGGGCCGCGTCGATTAATAAAGAAAGAGCTAAGATATTAGAGGTAGTTCCCATACCTTTGCAGAAACCTGTTTGGTTGTACGGGATTGCTGAAACTTCCGTTGCCCAGGATGACAGTTCCTCTAGAAGCAGACCTGCGAAATATTTGGCTTCATTATCGAGCAGAGCCACTAGCCGATAATTTTTTGGGTCGTTTTTGTCACCCTTTTTAAAGATGGGGGAAATAATGGCTCCCCTCCATGATGACGGGATTGATGATGTCTGCAGAATCTTGACAAACATTGGTCTGAGAGCAGCTGCCCAATAGTCGGGGTCTTGCTTAAATAATATGGGGGGGATCCCGTTTGGTCCTGGGGCCCCCTCACGCCTTCCCTTTGATATTCGATAACAGATCGAGGCGCACTTAATTTCAAATGTCTGGTCTTGCTGCCGGGGATCGTTATAGTCACAGCTGAGTGTTAAACATTCCTTGGAGTCTTTTGTGGATTTGGACTATCCTTGGATGTTAGTGTCGGTGCCCTTGAAGTGAGCGCTAAGAAATATTATCCAATCGTCTTCAGGGACGAAGGAATTAATTCCTTGATTCCCCCGTAGACAAATTATTGATTTTTCTCCAGAATTGAGCGCTGTTGTTTGATTTGGCGTCATATAGGAGTTTTGCCCACAGATGCTCTTCAGATTCTCGCTTAAGCCGCCAAACCAGCCTCCCGCGATCACGCTTTAACAGCCTCAGTTCGTCCTTGACAACAGGGTCTGTCCTTACCCTTCGTAACTTTTCGAGTTTTTAGATGTTTTAGGTGGACATTATTTGTAAAAGCGTGATTCGGATGCCGCGTCGGATTAACCGGCTTTCCCCCTCCATAACGCTGGTTTTTCCTCAGTGATTTTCCCATGTTTTTGCGTAGTGTTTCTGTAAATTTCTCCCAGCTGACAATTAGATCTGTTGTTTCATTTTGGGCTTCACCAAGTGCTTGCTTTGCGTAGAGCAGGAGGCCCGTAGGGTCATCTGTTCTGCACTTTAATCGCCTATCGTTTGCTGTATAAACTAGTTCGTGCCCAATGGCGCATGCTGGGATTGAGGTTGCCGAAGCCTCTAAAGTCACTTCTTGTGGTAAGTGATCACTGTAATCAAGTAAACCGATATGGAAGTCAGTTGTCACTTGAAACAAACTACCAGAGAGGAAGGTGAAGTCAATTGTTGAACTGGTTGTTGTACTGTGGAATGTTGCTGCTTGGGGACGGTCACCTGGGAATCTCCCATTAAGCGCTCATAGACCAAGTTCTTCAAGAGATACTAAAAGTCGCTGTGCTGCTTTAGTCCTGCTTCCCCCTGATGAGTTGTCTTGAGAGTAAAGTTCCAATGCAAATGGATCCTCAATGGTGCTGACTTCGGTGGCTGATTTATTAAGCATGTTCTGATTGAAGTCGCCGGTAACCATCAGACTATTGGTATCGTCTGCAGTTAGTAGCTTTATAAGCTCTTCTTTCAGTTGCAGGGCTCCTTGCTTCTTACCTCGGGGATGTAGGTAAAGGTTAATTAAAATTAAGTCCTCCATCTTTCTCTGATCTCGGATGGAGATTCGTGATACTTGCATTGCGTTGGGGGAGTCTAGATTGTATGGTAGCTGGACTACTCTATGCGTTCTTTTTAACGAACAATAAGTGACGAGGCCCCCTTTTTTGTGACCAAATCTTGAAGACTGGGTTGGAGGAATGAAATGCAGGGTAAATCCTGGAAGTGGTGGGGGAGAGTCTGACCAAGTTTCTTGCAAGGCTATGATGTCGAAGCTTTGCAAGTAGAGATTTAAATCTGAGTCCATAAGCTTATCCCCAATGCCGTTGATGTTCCAGGAACAGACTTTGAAGTTTTTAAGAGAATTCCCAATTTCAGACTTGTTATGTCAATGATTTTCCGGCTTATTATTTATGGTCCTGGATAACCATGACCAGTCTGAGTTAGATCGCTCATTCCCGGCGTATTGCCTTCTTACGCCTGGTCCTTTTGGTTCTGAACTGGACGGGGAGTTGCTGCGAGCCCCTCGCAGTACAGAGAGTGAGTGGTGGTCCTGGTTTGCCTGATTTTGTGCGTTCCGGTGTACAAAGTCACTTGCCAAGGGATCTGGGTATCTCGGTTTTACATATGGCCAAAGTATTATGCCCCAGCTGTTAAGTTTCACTTGTTTGTTGAGCACGCGCTCAGCCACCTCGGTTGAGGCCCATACAGTTTTAGTAAGATCCACCCCGGGTGTTCCGGTGAGACTGTGAATTCAACTGAGTCGAGATCCTTGGTGGATATGTTTGTTAGGGTATCAATGGAGTTTAGCAAACGTAAAATGTTACCCCTGTTTAGGATGTCAAAAGCGCCCCTTGACGTGTATTCCGGGAATAATAAAATTGTGGGGTTACCTAAGTGCTCCTTTATCCGTTTGGGGCTGCTCAGCTGGCTTGTGGGGGTAATCTCAACCCTGTTGGATTTCTCTGCTGGCATTCCATGATCAGGAGCCTTTGTTTCTTCTGCTTCACTTATAACCTGTTTTGAAGAACTTCCGGTTGGTATTGCTTCAGGGGGATGGTCAGATTGTATCCCTTTGTCCGTTTTGGGAGCTATATTTTTGGTTCTTATAGTGCTCGTGCTAATGGTAGTTCTTTCTCCACAATCGATCAGACCCTCGCTCGTGTTAGGTTTTATAATATTTGCGCTGCCCCTCGGGGCGGGGCCATCAACTTTTGTTGGGGTGGTCATGTTAAGAGTATTTATTTTTCGATTCTTTTTCCTTTGGCTCGTATGCCACGGGTCCTGAGTAGGGGAGGAGCGTGAGTCTAATTCCGTGTCAGTCTCTGGCCTCGTTAAGGTCCACTTGTCAGGCGTTGGGTCCGAGGGCAGAATGCTGAGTTTGTTATTTTTAACTTTCCCTTCAGCCAAAGTTCCTAGCTTTAATTTGCGGCCCTTCCTCCTTTGCTTTCTGCCTCGTTTTGGGGAGCGTCCGTGGTCCCTTGGGACATCATTTTGGATGGGTTCCCAAGTCGGGAACGAGCCATTGTTCGCTGCTACCAGGGTTTCTCCATCCCTGGGTTGTCCTTGCGCTCTCAGTGGTGTTGCATTTTCCTCTTCCCTTGCCAGCTTGTCTTTTTGTATTAGAGGGGGCGAGTCCTCAGTAGTTGTTACCATTTCTCTGTTGTTTGTTTGCCGAGCTCCATTGGTACTCTCCAAATGAGCCGTTGGTAAACTATTTTTGACGGTCTCTCTGATACCTGTAAGGAGGTTGTCCATTGCTCCAGGTAGTGTAGCCAGCTTGTCCACAATTGCGATGCCAGGACAGTTTGTTTGTATAAGTGCTGTCTCCTCTTGTGCTCTTTTGACCAGACTGTTCAGTTCAGCTAACTTATTGTCGATGTTGGAGACAAAAACTGATAGTGAGTGTAGAACTGTTAACTGAAGGTCCATTTTGTCCGATTGATATTGGATGGCGTTAACAGACAGTTGCATTGTGTGCAAGAGAGATTCCCATACGTCTACTTTGGTTTGCGGAGATGCGATCGTAGGGCCAAACTGTGGGGCTTTGCATCTTGGGCTTGTTACAGCTTCTTTTGGGGCCACGTGAGGCTGAGAGGTATAGCTGGCGACTAGTTCTTCCCAGTCTTCTTGCGTGGAATACGAAGCCACTGGGTCCAAACCTTTTGATGGAGTGGTGACTGTGGTTGCCTGCACCAGGAGGTGACCTCGAGGAGGGGTTAGGGATTGCTCAACCTGTGCCGAATGGTGAACTTGTGCCTGAAACATGAGCTGCTCCAGTGCTGTAGAGAGGTCCCCCGACAAAGGCTGTCCCGATGGTATGTCAACATATTCAACGGTTACCCCAGTGCACTTAGTAAGCTCTGATTGCTCTTGCCCGAGATCTTGTGGAGAGGGTATGTTTTTTTCAACCGTAAGATCCTGTATTGGTCCTGGGGAGCCTTGCCCTGCCTTTGTTGTAGGACCTAGGATCCTCATCTTCAAGTTGCTTGGTATGCTGGGAACTGGTGCCGGGGAAGCCGGGACTTCTGGTGTGCCAGGGATGCTGGGCTCCTTAAGAGCCATTTGGATCCCTGGATTTTTCTCAGAGACTCTGGCGATCTTGGACCAGACTTCTGGGGAGCATTTTTCTCCCGATGGTTTGGTGAGGACCTTCTGGGCGGATTTTATTATGGACCCCATACTAAGGGCACTCTGAATAGATTCCTGCTATTTGCTCGTGAGTGCCTTTGATTTTAATTCATGCACTTGGGACTGAATTGAGTCCGAGTCTGGATCGAGGCCCCTCTTTCTGATGGTCATCGAAGAGGTTGCTCCTCTGTGGGATTCGCTGTAATTTCCACTGTGATTTTTGGTCTGTGAAGTGTCAGGGCAGTCCATCTCGTCGCTGTCTTCTTCTCTGACATCTTCTTCTTCTCGTCCTACTTCTCCGTCTTCGTCAACCAACGCCTCCGGGGGGGGGGCTTTCTTTTCAGCCCTCTCATTGGCTCTTTCTTTTGCTCTGTCTGAATCTCTTGTTCTGGTGCGTAGGAAACCGGTAGTATCGGTGTTGGCAGGTTGTTGGGTGCCGAGTATTCAGGCAAAGAACCGAGCCTGCGTCCTTGATGAATGAGAATTTTGTATAGATTTTTGGTTGGTAGCTTAACCCTTTAAGGTTATGTGATAGCTCGAGGCTTGGGAGGTGTGGGAGAAAAGGGGTCAGGGGGATCAGCCGCTCATCCCCCCCTCCCTCGCCCCCAACCGCCACCCCCTTCTTTAGATCATCTTCTTTGCCGACACTCGTAGAGTCTGTATTGGAATTCTTGTTGCCCTTATTTGCTCTCTTCGATCTTTTAGTAGGGTTCAGGGGTACATGTGAGTCCCTTGATCTCCCGGATCTCATTGTGATCTTCTTGTCTTCCTGCTTTTATTCCAGCCCTTTGTTCTCAACTACTTGTGTCTTCGACCTCTTCTTCGCGGGATATTGCCTTTGCCTTAGCCCTTGCTGCGCTTACTCCCCCTTGAGCCCTTTGGATCCCAACTCCCGTGGTTGAGTAATCTGGTCTGGTAGGGTAGGGTCTGGAATAGGGTAGAATAGACTGCTGAGGCCTGGGGGTGGGGAGCCGGAAGACGGTGACCACGGGTTGGGGGGGCTAGGTCCTAACCAAATGCTGTGGCGTCTGTGGCGTCTGTGGATGTATTGCTACTTCCTTCCTTCTGACAACTCGGCTTAAAATACTGGGGCGTCCTCCTGGATGTGCCACTCGTGAGGTCTCTTCCTCCTGCTCTTGCTGGTTCTGTAACCCCGCCTCTGCCTTGGGGGTTTGCGAGTAACTCTTTCCTTCCTTCCAACTGCCCAAGAAGCCGATTCCAAGCCCGATTCAAAGCCCGGCCCGGCAACTGGGTAGTAGTGGGGTAGCAGGGCTGCAACCTCCGTCACTCTCACTTACAGGAGGGGGCAGGATGGAGGGGGCAGGATGGAGGGGGGGGAAGCAGACAGCTCTCCCCCACTCACCCCCTCGTGGGCGAAGGGTGAGAAGAGCACTTGGGATCCTGCTATTCACTTGCTGCTCAGTCTGCGCTAGCCCACTGCCACAGCTCACCTGCTCACTGTCTGGTCTTGGTCTGCCGGCCGCAGCGGAGGCTTGAGAAGTGGAGTTGCAAGGTTCCTTTTCCTGCTGTAGCAGGCTGCTCCAGCTGTGGTTGCGAAGTGACCGAGATTCCCGCTCCCCGACCCCCCTGACTCCTGGCTGTCGGCTGGTCCGGGGGAGCAAGAGGGGGCAGCTGCGGACTGGGAAAGCCGGACTGGGTCACCTCCCCTGCAGCACCTATGCACGTAGTTGCAGCGTGGTGTGAAAGACTCCTTAGCAGCTCCGGCCACGTAAAGTTAAGTTTTAGTTTTATTTTTTGTTGATTTATCTGCACTGGCCTCCAGGAGAAATATATTAGCTCCGGCTGCTTTTGAGCAAAGGTTGTGGCGTGTCAGACTGCTTAGCGGCCGAAAAGGGAAATCTTTGGTGGCTACAGCCACGGAGAGCAGAGTTTTTAGCCAACCGCGTCCAGGCAGTTTGGCAGCATCTGCACTGACCGCCCAAAAATGCCCAGCGGCTCCGGCCCCAGCCTCGCCAAAGCGGTGACCTCGCTGTTCGCAGCTCCCCGCTGCCGAAGAATGCTTGCAGACGCTGTCTCTGACCGCCAGGTCAAAGCCCCTCGGCTCTGGATCTGCTCTTCTCGCTCCGTCCGAAGCTCTTCTCGCTTCTCGCTTACTCGCTCCGTCCGAGCTGCGAGCTAATGGCTGGGTACTGGCTGCTCTGCTGCTCTGCTGCGGAATATTCCGGCTAGGGGGTGGGGGTACTGTAGACCGCTATAGCCCGCTGCAAGCCACTGTACTCCGCAGCCGCTCCCCGCTCCCCGCCGCCTCTCCTCTCTCCCACCACTCCGTTAGCCTCAGGACAACTACAAAACACGGACCGGATCGGAAATGAATCAAGGGATAGAGCCATTTTCTATAGACACTATTATTAGAGTGTGTCCTGGATTAGCCTCTTAAAAATTAAGTTCCCTGATATGCCCTCATATGACAAATAAGATTGTCTGCTGCTTGTCTCTCTTTTCTTTGCTTTTTAAAGAATTAGATATGGTTTAGCAAACATTTTTTAATTATAATTTTTATTGTCATTTTTATGCATTATTGTGTTAATGTATACGTATTCCAATGCAATTGTAATGTACTGTTTTGAAATTTTGCAAATACGAAAAACATTTTTTAACCAAAAATAAAGAAGAATCATAGAACTTACTGATGGTTTATTGTAGTAATCACTTCTAATATATGGGCTAAATTGGTGTAATTTATATACCAATTGGTTGTTTTATGTTGTGTCACCAAGGGATCCTTTCCTTTTTCACTGTCTATCAGTACCCTAATCCCCTGGTCCGCACAGGGTCTCTCTCATATTATTACCCGCCACCTTCCTGGACACAGTTCTTCTGCGGATCTTTGTCATATGAGCAGTTTGGTGAATTAGGGACAGGTGGTCTTTCTCTATATGGGGGGACCAGCTCTTCTCTCTCTGACTTTTGGGGCGTCACACCCATCTTTGTCGAGAATCCCTACTACCCCATTAATAAATAATGGAAACAGGGTGGGTGCTAAGACAAACCCCTGTCTAACTATGAGGTTAATCATAAAGGGTTCTGTTTGTTGTCCCTTCTCTGCCCACCTGACTTATTTGCTGAATGTAGCCTCGTCAAAATGTTGAATAGGTTAGGAGGGCTCCCCATTTCTGCCAACACCTTCCATAGTTTGCCTCTTGGAACCAAATTGAAGGTTGTGCGCAGGTCCTCAAATGCTACATACAACTTCTCCCCTTTGACTAGAACTTCTTTCCAAAATATACAGAGGAATCAGACGACCTGGTCCAGATTACTTATATTGGCACGAAAACCTGCCTGGAAATAGAACAAAACATTTCCTTCTAAGATCCAATTCTGAATGCGGTTCAAGAGTTGTTTACAATTTTTTTATGCAATTAATCTTTTAAGCTAATGGGTCTATAGCTACCCAGATTTTCCCTATCCCTTTTTAAAAAAATCGTTATGATCTTAGCCGACTTCCAGGAAGGAGGAATTTCTATGCCTAAAAGAATAGTACTAGATAACATAGTAATGTAAGTGCCTCACACTTCCGGGTCTTCTCTTTACAGATCGTTGTGGATTCGGCCAGGACCAGGAGCTCTAGCTGGAATACAGGAGCTAATAGCTGCGTGGGTTGGCCTATAGTTGTGTGGAGTACGGTAGGCAGAAGTAGTGTAGCATACAGTTGGGTAAAATGTCATACATTGGAGCACTGTGTTGTAAAGTAGAGTGTAGTGGTGTGTTGTACAGTAATGGAACGTGTTAGAGGCAGCAGAGTAGGGTGGCATACTGTCTAGTTGAGTTTTTTAGAGTGGAGTGATGTGCAATACGATACAATGTTGTACAGTGTGGTAGAGTGGATTGGCATTTATTGTTATAGAGTACAGTGGCATATAGTGGAGTGGTGTGCCATGGAGTTGTGGAGTAGAGTACAGTACTGTGTCATATAGTAGAGTGGCATAAAGTGGGGTGCAGTGGTATACAAACAATACAGTGTCATATAGTGCACTAGAGTATCGAAGAGCAGCACAGAGTGGAGTACAGTGTTGCAAAGTAGAGTGTAAGAGCGCAGTCAAGAGAAAAGTGTCAGAGAGTGGTGTACAGTGTAGTAGAGTGGAGCCCCATAGGGTACAGTAGTGTTTCAAACAGTGGAGCTGCATAGAGTGAATTGTTGTGCAGTAGCATAGAGTGAGGCAAAGTTTCATACACTGGAGTAAAGTTGAGTGTAGTGGCATTACGTAGTGTGATTAAAGTATAATAGAGTGTATTGGTGTGCTATAGATTAGAGTGGCTTGGAGTGAAGTGCAGTAACGTAGCGTAGGTAGCAAACTGTTATAAACTGGAGTGGGGTCTTGTACAGTAGATGGGAATGCTGTGTCAGAGTATAGAAAAGTGTTGTATAGTGAAATAGAGTGTTCTACAATGAAATGTATGGGCAAAGAGTGTGGTATAAAGTTGGAAAGTGGCTTGTATGCAGTAGAGTATCGTAGAGTGCCATAAAGTGCAGTAGACTTTTATAAAGTGGAGGAGAGTGTCTTACAGTAGAGCCGTTTAGAGTGGACTGGCATCCACTGTAGTGGCGTAGAGTGGATTACCGTAAAGTAGAGTAGCATGCAGTGGAATAGCATACAGTGGAGTAATAGAGAAGAGTGGAGTATGGAATAGCACAGAGAAGAACAGTACAAAGTGGTATGGTGTACAGTGGAGTGGTGTAGTGGGGAGAAGGGTATACTGAATTAGCATAGTGTGGAGTTGTGTACATTGAGTTGGTGTAGCATAGAATGGAGGAAACTGTTATAAATTGGAGTGGCCTCTCATATAATAGAATAGAGTGCTGTTTCGTACAGTGTTGGAAACTGTCGTAGAGTGGAGTAGAGTGTTGTACAATAGAATGCATGGGCATAAAGTTGAGTACAAATGTGGACAGTGTAGTGTAAGGGGATAGAGTGGAGTTGAGTGTAATAAAGTGACAGGGTGTAGTAGAATTCTGTGGAGTGGAGTTATATGGAGCGAGTACAGTTGAGTGGCGTAGCGTGGAGTAGCATAAAATGGAGTGGCATACAGTGGAATAGTCTATAATGGCGTAGAGTGTAAGAGTATATAGTGTAGTGGTGTACTGTGGTGAGTTATACAGTGGAGTAGAGTGAGCTGGAGTGTTATACAGTGGAGTAGTGAACGGTAGAGTGCAATACAGAGGAGTGTCATAGAGTGTAACAGCATAAAGTGTAGCAGTGTACATTGGAGTGGCGTACAGTGGGGTAGTTTAGACTGAAGTGGTGTACAGTGAAATGGGGTACTGTGTAATAGCATACAGTGGAGTGGCGTACAATGGAGTGACATTGAATGGGATAGTATAGAATGGAGTGGCATACAGTGGAGTGGGGTAGAGCGTAATACCATACAGTAGAGTGACAAAGATTGAAGTTGCATACAGTGTGATAGCGTAGAGTAGAGTGGCATACAGTGGAATGGAGTACAGTGGAGTGGCATAGAGGAGAATAGAATAAAGTGGCATAGCCTACATCGGAATAGCATACAGTGGAGTGGTATACAGTGGTGTTGGGTAGACTGGAGTGGGTTACAATGGAGTGGGGTGGAGTGCATTAGCATATAGTAGAATGGCTTAGTGTTGACTAGAGTGGGGTATGGTGGAGTGGGGTAGAGTAAAATACCCTACAGTAGAGTGGGGAAGACTGAAGTTACATACAGTGCAATAGTAAAGAGTGGAGTGGCGTACAATGGAATAGCTTTGAGTGGAGTGGCATAGAGTAGAATAGCATAAATAGGAACAGCGTAGAGTGGAATAGGGTACAGTGGAGTGGTATACAATGAAGTGGCCTAGACTGGAGTGGTGTAAAGTGGAGTGTGGGAGAGTGAAATAGCATTCAGTGGAGTGACATAGATTGGAGTGGCATCCAATATCCTAGCATAGAAAGAATGGAGTGGCATACAATGGAGTGGCATAGAGTGAAGTAGCGTATAGCGGACTAGTAAACAGTGGAATTGTTTACAGTGTAATAGCGTAGAGTGGACTGGCATTGAGTGGAGCTGTGTAAAGTATAATAGCATAGAGTGGAGTGGAGTTTAGTATAGTGGAGAGGTGTACAGTATAATAGCTTACAGTGTACTAGCATATAGTGGAGTAACGTACAGAGTAGGGGCGTACAGTGAAGTGAGACTGGAATGGCGTACAGGTGTGTGGGGTAGAGTGTTTATTACATACAGTGGAGCAGTATACAATGGAATGGTGTCCAATGGAAGAGTGTAGAATGAAGTGGCAAAGAGTGGAGTGCCATACCCTGGAGTGGTGTAGAATGGAGTAGCGTACAGTGGAGTCTCATACAATGGAATAGCAAAGCGTGTATTACCATGTAGTGGAATGGCGTAGAGTGGAATGGCATGGAGTGGGATAGTGTATAGTGGAGTACTGTCCAGTGGATTGACATATAGTGAAGTGGCGTAGACTGGAGTAACACATAGAGATGAGTATCATACAGTGGCGAGGCATAGAGTGAAGTGGCATAGACTATAATAGCGTACAGTGGAGTAGCATGCAGTGGGTTGGCATGTAGTGAAGTGACATAGAGGAGAGAGAGGTACACTGGAGTGGCATATACTGGAATACTGTAGAGTGGAGTGGTGTATACCGTAGTTGGATACAGCGGAGTGGCATACGTATGTATGTGAAATTTAGCAGTAATGTAGATTATGGTGTGCAGAGTAATGCAAAACGTTGAATTGCGCTGACTTGAATTTCTCCAGATTTACCAATCAACGCTGGGCCACACTTGGTGGCCTTACATTGGTTCGTAAATATGACTTAATTATTGCATTACCAATGCGACACAATGCGTGACATGTAGGTGAGTAGTAGGTTGTATTGAAGTTCCCTATCTTTTACCATGTTATTTAAGTGGTAAAAGATAGGGAAATATATTTATATTTGTTTTACAAAACATTTTCGGAAATGTTTTAGGTATTTCTGCTGTACTACATACACTTTGTTTTACAGAACTATATATGCTAAAAATTGTATATATACTGTGCTACACTATTAAAAAAATATAGTGCATAACAGTGTTTTTTAAAGACTGTAAAATATTTATTTTATACTTTTTTAAGTACCGCAGTACTGCTTGGGTAGTAACGCTGTACTCCGTTTATTTTTTAAGAATTATATAGAAACTTATAATTATTTTTCCCTATCTCTTACCACTTTACTAAAGTTGCAAGAGATAGGGAAAATATAAAACCTAACACTTACCTATATCTTAAGCCTTAAGCCAGAACACTGGCAAAGTGGCCTTAAAACAACATAGCTACCTTAAACTTTTGAAAAAGCAGTCATTATCCTATCAGATTTGAAAGAAAGGTCAAGGTGCACCACTTAAACGTTTTTGAAAAACTGTTATCTCTAATAAGACAAACAGTAATGATCACATCAAATTTTTCTTTTGTTCTTGAGAGTTCTTTATTCAATTCAGTAGGTAAAAACTATACACAGGATCTACAGCCGACGCGTTTCGTCCTCAAGGGACTTCTTCAGGGCAAGTTGGTCACTAGCGATGATGTCCCTGGATCTTCTCCCGTTGTAAAGGGAATGCGTAAGTATAACCGTGTAGTTATATTATGGGACACGTGGCATCACGTCTTTCAGACACCTGTACGTTTAGGGTTCTGTCTCAACAGATCCAATATTGTTGATAGATGTCTATTCAAGATTCAACTACAATCGATTTACACCCGTAATATAAGGTGTTTCCATATTGTATGTTCAAGCCACATCCAAGATGGATAGTAATCCAATAGCAATGGAACCAGAGTAGAGGGGTAAGGGGGACCTCCGTTTATCATCTACTAAATATCTTCTTATTGTTGGCGGAATATGTGGTAGTTCTATTAACAAGAAACTCTTAAAAAGGTTTGTCACAGCATCCCCTGGTTCCAGCGTGGCTTCGTGAGACAGCGCGAAAAACGGCGTCCTCCTCCGTCAAATACTGGCCAATCAGATAATGCCTTGTCATTGCCAAGTACCACTATAGTTTCTCGAAATTTTGCAGAATTCTATGAAAGTTCAGCAGTAACAGATACAAATAAGTTCAAATGTCTTTTAAATTTAAAAATACTTACTCTACTTACCTGCAGTACCCAAAAGGGATCATCTGCTTTACAGGACAGGTCTGCAATATGATGGGGCAGGTGTAACACTTAAATTGAGACTACGTATTCTAGACTACTTTGCATAGCAGGTATTTGGGATGTAATACAGGACTGAGTGGTATTGGAATATCCTCGGGTTTCAAGAGGACATGCTAAACTTGGCAGTGAATCTACTGAAATTCCACTGCTAGATCTTCGTTTAGATTTAGCACTTGCTCTCCAATTAGGAAGATTCTTTTGCCAACAAACTCCAAGTCATGCTCTTTTAAAAAAATATATAATGTTTGTTGAAGTACAATGTAACTGGGTTTGTGTTACACTGGGAGCGGGTGGCGGCGCGGGAGACAAGGGCAACAAGCGAGCTCTGGGTAACTTCGGTTTTATTGAAGCAAGTAATTGATCGGTACAGCTTTGTCTGTTAAGAAACTTCCTCGGTGATCGGCTTCTACTTCGTCGACGACGTGTGTCCTTCTCCTTCTTCCGGATCCCGTCCGGTCGTCGGGTAGGGCTTTCTTCGTCCTCGGAGTCCGTCCCGACTTTTGGAGTAGCTCTCCAGCGATCACCCAACCAGAGGAAAGAAAAGAAAGAACAGTGTCAGGGGTCTGTTTCCAAGATCAACGACAGGTGGGGGTGGGGCAGTGAGGGGACTCCCGGTGCTCCAATTAACGCGTGAGCGAATGTGACGGGTGCAAGAGTAACCCCTTAAACTATACGTCCCGCGGTTTTGTACCTAACGTACGTGGACCTCCGACCCAGCCCCTCAAACGGTCACGTACCTGGAGAAGCCACGCACCTCCCCTGGGTGAGTGGCTGGGCGGCTCGTGGAAACGTTGGCCTCCTGGCTTTCCTCCGTCCTGGGCGGACGCCGACTCTGCAGGCAGTTCTTCTCCGGGAGTCCGACTCCTGAGTTGTTCCCCGGCGGATCGGCTCTCGGTGGTTCCGACGTCTTCTCCCGGTCTCCTCTTCAGTACTTCAGTCCTCCTCCAGTCGATATCTTCCTCCTCTTGAATCTCCGTCTGTTGCACTCTCTCTCCTTCCGTCCTCCAGGTGAACAAGCACACCTGTCTCTCATCAGGATCTCCTTTTGTGGGGCAGGGCAGGTCAGTCGGCTCCTCCCACTCGTCTTGTCTTTCAGAGTTAAAGGGCCAGTCCAGTTCACTCGGTTCCGTCCAGCTCGCTAGCGGGTTCTGTGATTGAGACAGAGAGAGGGGTGGGGTGGGAACAATAGTTAGCTCGGACCTCCCCTCGAACTCCCCTTTTTTACAACGTAGCCCCTCGCCGGGAGGCACGGAGGTCAGCTTGCATGGCACCTTTTTGTACACCCCGTTACACACCTCCCCCCTAGGACGCTCCCGATCGGGGAGGGGATGACGGGACAGATAGTCCGCATTAACATTTTCAGTTCCCTTCTTATGATGCACCGTAAAGGAATACGGCTGTAGTGCCAGGAACCAGCGCATCACCCTAGCATTGTTAGATTTGTTCCTGGACATCCACAAGAGGGGAGCGTGGTCAGTGTACAGGTGGAATGGTCGACCCTCTAGATAGTATGCTAGCTTCTCAATAGCCCACTTTACCGCTAAACACTCCTTCTCAATGGTGGCATATTTGAGTTCTCGGGGAAAGAGCTTTCGGCTGACGTATACCACTGGGTGTTCCAGTCCGTCCTTACCTATTTGGGACAATACAGCACCTATTCCATACTCAGAGGCATCCGTATGCAGCAGAAACGGGACTGAGAAGTCAGGGGATGTGAGCACAGGGGTAGATGTTATGATTCTTTTCAACTGACTGAAGGCATCGGCCATGCTCTCAGAGGGCTTGATGGGGGAGTTGGACTTACCGGGTTGGCGGAGGGCATCCGTAAGGGGTGCAGCTATATTGGCAAATTGAGGGATGAACCTCCTATAGTACCCGACCAACCCTAGGAAGGCCCTCATCTCTTTCCGGGTGGAGGGGAAAGGGGTGTCCATAATAGCCCTGACCTTCTCAATCTGTGGTTCTATCATGCCGTGTCCCAAGACGTACCCAAGGTATTTCACCTTCTGAAAGGCTAGCCTTGATTTCTTGGAGTTCACTTTGAGTCCAGCATTCTCAAGTACCTGAAACACCTGGTGTATGTGTTGCAAATGTTCCTCCCATGTTTTGCTGTGAATGACGATGTCGTCCAGATATGCTGAGGCCATAGACGAAACGGGGGCCAGTACTGTGTTCATAAGCCTCTGGAAGGTGGCAGGTGCTCCGTGGAGCCCGAACGGGAGGACGGTGAACTCATAATGTCCTTCATGCGTGCTGAAGGCGGTTTTCTTCTTGTCCTCCTCCCGTAAGGGCACCTGCCAATAACCTTTGGTAAGGTCAAGAGTCGTTATGAATCGAGCTTCCCCGAGACGTTCTATAAGTTCATCCACTCTGGGTATTGGGTATGCGTCAAATTCCGATATCTCATTAAGGGCTCTGAAGTCCATACAAAAGCGCCTACTCCCGTCCGGCTTAGGAATCATAACGATCGGACTGGACCATTGGCTGGTGGACGGCCTTATTACTCCTAGATCTAACATGTCTTGTACTTCTTTCTGTATGGCTGCGCGTCTGGCCTCAGGCACTCTGTAGGGTTTTATGTGGATAACTTTTTCAGGCGGAGTGTTGATTTGATGTTCTGCCATGTTAGTCAGCCCCGGCTGATCTGAGAATAGCTCCTCGTGCTGTTTCAAGAGGGTCTGTATGTCCTGTCTTTGCTCTTGCGTCAGCTCATCGTTGATATTCAGCTGGTCTTGTGTAGAAGTTGTCAGAACGTTATTCGTCTCTATTTCCACATCGTCGGTTGGGGGAGCTCCTAACCACTTCTTTAGTGAGTTTATATGGTAGGTTTGCGTCTTTCGGGGTCCGATTTGTAGACAGTATGTGGTGTTCCCAATGGTTTTGATAACTCGGAAAGGCCCCGTCCAACTGGCACGAAATTTCTGAGTGGAGGAGGGTAATAATACTAGGGCCCAATCTCCTACCCTCAACTGTCTCCACTTCTTGCCTTTGTCGTAGAAATGTTTCTGCTTTTCTTGACTGTTCTCCATATTGGTATATGCCAGGTCGCGGAGTTTCCCCAGTTTGGACTTGAGGTTCTGGGCATAGTCCAGGGTAGCTGAAGTTTCCTCTGGAATCTCGTTCTCCCAGGCTTCTTTGGTCATTTCCATCAACGAGCGGGGTTGGCGACCATATAACAGCTCAAATGATGAGACGCCCAAACTGCTTTGTCGTTGCCCACGTATGACATATAGCGCCAAGGGAAGGATTTGGTCCCATTCACTCCCATTCACTTCCAGCATTTTCCGCAACGTGGTCTTTAGGGTACGGTTATAGCGCTCAACTAGGCCATCTGTCTGGGGATGGTAGGCTGCGGTTCTGATTTGATGCACATCTAAGCATTTGCATACCTCTTTCATTAGTCGGGAGACAAATGGTGTTCCTTGATCGGTCAGCAGTTCCTTCGGAAATCCCACACGACTGAACAATTCAATCATTTTATCGGCTACTTGCTTAGTAGTGGTAGCCGTGAGGGGGAAGACCTCCGGAAACCTAGTGGCGTAATCCACCAAGACCAACACATACTGGTAACCTTTCCGGGTTTTGGGCAATGGACCGATAATATCCATACCGACTCTTTCAAACGGCTTTCCGATAATGGGAAGCGGTTGGAGAGGCACTGCAGGTGGTCTAGTCATGTTCATGGTTTGGCAGATACTGCATTCCTGGCAATATCGTTGGGCGTCCTTATATATACCGGGCCAGTAAAAGAACCGTAATATGAGTTGCGTGGTCTTTTCACTCCCTGTATGTCCGGCAGTTAAATGCGAGTGGGCGAAGAATAAGATCTGTTCTCGGTAAGATACAGGCACCAGCAACTGTTCGGGTTCACCTTCTTTAGCCTGACGGTACAAAAGGTCCTTGGAAATGATAAATCTGGGATATTTGGGGTGAGGGTCATCGGTCTCTCTATGGGCCTGTTCCCAAGCGTTTAAGAGGGAGGTGTCATTGATCTGTGCGAACTTGAAACTTCTGTCCATAACCCAGGGTTCGGGTGTTAGAAGAGCTGGCTTTGGTGATCTTGATTGTTGATCCCCCCTACCCAAACTCTGCCTGAACCAGTGTAGGAACTGTGGATTGTCTGTACCTATGATCAAGGACTCTGGAAGGGTGTCGAGGACG
This sequence comes from Lissotriton vulgaris, assembly GCF_964263255.1. Lineage (NCBI taxonomy): Eukaryota > Metazoa > Chordata > Amphibia > Caudata > Salamandridae > Lissotriton > Lissotriton vulgaris. The sequence goes on from NC_141697.1 coordinate 804,058,988, forward strand.
CCTACTCGTACTGATTGTGGGGGCCCGCCTTTGGGATGTATCGGTAACTGTGCTAAAGGGTACGTCCGCACATCCCCGTGTACACATCTTATTGCTACGGTTTGAGATCTTAAGTACTGGGACTCCAGGACATGAGGGGTCTGAACAACCGACTGTCTACACCCCGAGTCTAGTAGTGCCTGTATGACCACTCCATTCACCTGTACACTTACCCTATATGTGCTCCCCATCTCGGCGGAATACAGGACTGTCCTTGGCAGATACCCCACCTCCATCGGTTCATCTTGGTTTTTCTTGGAGGGGCAAAACCTGGCAATGTGGCCCCAATTTCCACAATCAAAACATTGTGGCCCCGAGCTGGTCGGAACCTCCGGCTTCCAAGGACGAGGTTTTGGTGGCTCCATGGGCCTCGGTACCGGTCGTCTCTCCGGTTTTACGGGCAACTTCGGGTGACGTTCGTGTTCCCAGCCCGTGGTGCGGGGTTGGGCTCTTGAGTAGGTGGTGGCCATTTCCACCGCGTCTGCTGTAGACAGGTTGTGATGTTGGCGAAGCCACCTTTGTGTCGCAAATGGAAGTGCCTCCAGAAACTGTTCGAGATATATGCGGTCCATTATCTCGTTTTTCGTACTGGTGTGTGGAGTAAGCCATTTGTCGGCGGCCATCTTTAGCCTCACAAATAAAGTTTTGGGTGTCTCTCCGGGTGTGCCTCTTTCCTTACGAAACCTAATTCGGTAGGCCTCGGGATCCAGCCCCAGGTGATCGAGGATGATGGTTTTTATGTCTTTATATGCAGTATCCCCATTCGGGTTGGCTACTTGATAGGCGGCTTGCGCCTCCCCCGACAAAAGAGGGGCCAAGAAGAAGGGCCATTTGCTGATGGGCCATCCACAGGCCCTGGCGGCCCTCTCGAAATTTAGCAAAAACGCATCCGGGTCGTCGCCGGGATTGTACTTCTGCAAGGCCACTGCCGAGGTGCCATGGGGAATAGTACCTTCTCCCCGAGTTCCGCCGGTGGCAACGGGGTCTACCCAGGGTTGTTGCAATTCCTCCCGGGCGGCGAGGGCCTTCTTTAGGATTTCCCGGTCTGCTTGTGCTGCGGTTAACTGCTGTTCCGCCACCCATCCTAGTTTCTCCTGTCCCTTCACGAGCTCCTGCAGAATGGTTTCCATCCCTGTGTCGAGATTTAGACTGCCCGCATTCTCCACCACTGTTACACTGGGAGCGGGTGGCGGCGCGGGAGACAAGGGCAACAAGCGAGCTCTGGGTAACTTCGGTTTTATTGAAGCAAGTAATTGATCGGTACAGCTTTGTCTGTTAAGAAACTTCCTCGGTGATCGGCTTCTACTTCGTCGACGACGTGTGTCCTTCTCCTTCTTCCGGATCCCGTCCGGTCGTCGGGTAGGGCTTTCTTCGTCCTCGGAGTCCGTCCCGACTTTTGGAGTAGCTCTCCAGCGATCACCCAACCAGAGGAAAGAAAAGAAAGAACAGTGTCAGGGGTCTGTTTCCAAGATCAACGACAGGTGGGGGTGGGGCAGTGAGGGGACTCCCGGTGCTCCAATTAACGCGTGAGCGAATGTGACGGGTGCAAGAGTAACCCCTTAAACTATACGTCCCGCGGTTTTGTACCTAACGTACGTGGACCTCCGACCCAGCCCCTCAAACGGTCACGTACCTGGAGAAGCCACGCACCTCCCCTGGGTGAGTGGCTGGGCGGCTCGTGGAAACGTTGGCCTCCTGGCTTTCCTCCGTCCTGGGCGGACGCCGACTCTGCAGGCAGTTCTTCTCCGGGAGTCCGACTCCTGAGTTGTTCCCCGGCGGATCGGCTCTCGGTGGTTCCGACGTCTTCTCCCGGTCTCCTCTTCAGTACTTCAGTCCTCCTCCAGTCGATATCTTCCTCCTCTTGAATCTCCGTCTGTTGCACTCTCTCTCCTTCCGTCCTCCAGGTGAACAAGCACACCTGTCTCTCATCAGGATCTCCTTTTGTGGGGCAGGGCAGGTCAGTCGGCTCCTCCCACTCGTCTTGTCTTTCAGAGTTAAAGGGCCAGTCCAGTTCACTCGGTTCCGTCCAGCTCGCTAGCGGGTTCTGTGATTGAGACAGAGAGAGGGGTGGGGTGGGAACAATAGTTAGCTCGGACCTCCCCTCGAACTCCCCTTTTTTACAACGTAGCCCCTCGCCGGGAGGCACGGAGGTCAGCTTGCATGGCACCTTTTTGTACACCCCGTTACAGTTTGCCTGTCATAATCATTTTGTGGAGATTTACTGAAGCACCAATGTATCTTTTTATCTTTTTAATTTCTTACATCAGCACCCAAGGGCAAAAAGAGGGACATTGTTGAGACCGGTGCTGGAAGAGCTGGGGAGGAGGTGCCGACCACCAGCGCCACTGCTAAGGGCTCTGCTCAGCCTAGTAAGTCCTATTATTTATTATTATTATTTCCCTAACGTTGGATTTTATTATTGTTGTGGGCTTAGGGTAGAATCTTGGGGTATCGAAATGTTGGTGCTCGGTTCCGGGATGGGGGATGCTGCCTGGAGGCTGGTGTTGCTGGTGAGAAATAAAGTTTCTCTGACATCCTTACCTGCTCTCTTCCTTATACGTGGTGACGAGTGTGAGAAGTTGGCCTGGTATATGCTGTCCACTATTCTAGTGGGCACCTTGTACCAGTACAAATGACCCTTATTGATGGTAGGTTAAAGACAACCTTAATAGAAATCTATCCTAGTGGTAGCTGTGGAGAGCAGCCTTCAGGCTAAGTCTTGGAGGAATGTAAAGCAGCTTGTTTTACCAGTCTATAATCTTGTGAATGAAATGAGAACCACACCAGGTATATATATAAAATATATGTATTTATTCTAAACACCTCCCTCTAGTCCAATTATGAGGCTAGAGGCAAAAGTGCATTCAGTAAACTTAATAGCACATAGTAAATTAGCACAATATATTTTGAGCCCTACAGGCGTACCAAACCATATATTAGGAAAGTGGTATAAGAACCACGACTAACATAGAGACAAGGCCTAAAGCCTGTAGAACCACTGGGGCCACCAGGAATCACCCAAGGTAGTGACACAGTGGACCCACAGGGGACGCATGCAGTGTCTAAAAGCAGCCATGAATCACCATTAACTTCTATTGGGAAAGTCGCAGTCAGAATTTTAAAGATGAAAGACACTTAGATGAGGACTTGGAGCAAACCCCTTAGAACTAGGAGGTTCTAGAGTAAACACCCATGGGAGCACCAGAGTATTCAAGTGACCTCACAGAGGGAAGTCAGGTGCATAGGTGTCTTTTGGTGTTGGGTTTCATCGTTGTTTTTAATGACGATCTGCTGTAAAGTGCTGCTGGCGTCCAAGATGAAAGTGTCCGGTGTGATCCAAGCCTAGATTGAAGATGAGACGAGCCAGAAAGCAGAGGGGACAGAGTCTGGGTCACTTGCCAGTGACCAGGAAGACGATAGGTGGATGCCCACCGATGTCGGGTGTTTGCAGGTGAAGAAGGTGAAGCTTGACTCTTCAGCCACGAGGACCAGGAGGTGTTGACAACAACCAGGTTCTGGATACGAGCTGTCCCACAAAGGATGTCAAGTGCTGCTGTGTCACTTTCTGGATTGGACCCAACAAGCCTTGGCAACAGCAACCCATGCTGAAAGCAGAGATTGGCTTCGGTGCAGACCAGCAACGTCTAAGGGACTCACCACAAGGTAGAGAATTCAGAGCACATCTAGAGCAATCGGGGAAGACCAAGGAAAAGTAGAGTTACTTTCATAGGGACCCATCAGTTGACAGACCAGGGATCACAAAGGGGCCTCAAGCAGAAACTCTAGAAGTAGGCTCACGGAACACTTGTGGATTGTAAGCCCACAATATTCTGTGCAGATGGTGCGCGGGGCTTGGGCTACAAGTAACTAAATGCACAACTTTGGGGAAGCTCGGGCAGTTGATGCACTAGCAAATGTTCACGGTTTCCAGGTGTTCCGGTTCCGCATCACTCGTGAGGGCTGCGGGTCTCAGCTTTGCTGGGGACCTGTGTCGGCCTCTAAGAAGTCTACAAATTCTCATCCTGTGTGTCGCAGATACTTCGGAGTCCGTCAGGAGCTTCGGAAATGCAGACCGGCAAGATGCTTTGTTGGTACCTGTTTGAACAGGAGATTCACTCTTTGACCCCAAGGGAGATTCTTCCAACCTCCAGTCTTTAGTACAGCATCGTAGTTCCCGGATTTAGTGTCAGAGTTTCGTCCAGGAGTAATCTAAAGTCCGGTTGCCAGGGGTCCTTTACTTATACTAAGAAAAGGGGTTGGACAAACTCTGGGGACCCACCGACGAGAGGGTCAGGAAAGAGGGGTGGTTACACGCCCTTCCTTTGTCCAGTTTCACACCAGAGCAGGCGCTGGTAGCCCCTGCAACCGGTTTGAACTGGGCTATGTACAGGGACACCAAATATGCCCCCAGTGTTGTCTATAAAGCACTCGTAGAGTGCCCCCACCCAGCTCCAATACACACAAGCCTGTCTGTGAGGTGGTAACACCTCCCTGTGACAGGAAACCTATTGTTCAGGTTTCCTTTGCCGGAGTTTCATCCAGCAGCAGGAGGTCACACCAGTGTCAGTGGCTGCAGCATCCATTTTGTGATGCTAGGTCTCTCCCTCTAGAAGGGTTGAATTCTACCCCCGCCACAAGTACTGGTGGGGGGTAGGATTCCAAAGTGTTTGACACCAAACACGACATGCTTCCATGCAGCCATTCCAAAGTTAGCATTTACCGCAAGGTTATAATGCGCTTAAGAGAATATGGTCTGGCTGCATCACAGAGCAGCCTCAAAGAATAGGCTGCGAAAGCCGCAGAGGGGCCCAGCTCATGCATGGGCACCCTCTCACGCGAAACCAAGCACTCTGCCTTCAGGATTGATAAGGCCTGCCATATATGTGTCAGTTATTAAAGATAGATATAGGTAACCTATATCTTAGTAAGGGGTGCATGTACCACCTTACCCAGGCTGCAGTAGCAGTCCTGTGGTGTCATTTTGGGAGGCTTCCCAGGGGAGGCATAATACATCCCCTGGTAGGCCTCTGGGGTACCTATGCCCTTAGTACCTGGTGTACCATATACTAGGGACTCACAAGGGTACCCCAGTCACCAGACTGGAGGGTACCTAAAGTACATGCAATCATTTTAGAGAGGAAGCAGCTAGGCTGGGATCCTGGATAGCTGGGTCTCAGCCAGACTAAAGTCGAAAAACAGTGCAACACCAGCAAAAAGTGGGGGTAACCATAGTAAGCAGATCCTACTCTCCTACAACGAGGACAGGATACAAACCCACTCATGCAAAGCACAATGGATCCAATTATTGTTTCATTCCTGTTATCCCTGAATTAACTTTTTATCCCTTATATTACGTGGTTTTCTTGTTTAGTAGCTGACTTTTTCTGGTCTCTAGTTCTGTTGGTAATCTTCCCTCTCACCTATTTATCTTGTGGTACTGTAAGAATAAGACTAGGAATAAAACATTTTCGGTAACCTACCTTCTACCGTGAAGATTGCAGGTCCAAGTAAGCTAGTTGTATAAATATTATTCACCAAGTTTGTTTGCTGAGAAGGCTTTCTTTTTCCTGCTCATGCTCTAACAATTGAGATCACAAGAGAGTGGCCATGCTCATGGACCCCCCCAATGTTGTGTAAAGTGTCATTCATTTATAGATTATACCAACAGTTTTCCATGACAGTGTAGTATGGCTGGAAAATATGTATGAGGTCCCACTCCCATTGCACTTGCCAATCAACAGCATATGTCTTTCATTGAACATTGTACCACCCCTGGCTTGTCTAACATGGTCAACCAACCAAATGCCAAAAGTAATGTTTTATTTAGAAGATACTGCAGTGCTAACTAAACTGAAGTCATATATTGCCGTTGTATTTTTTTGATTTAAAAAATAAAGGGGACGTCTATCTGACATCTAAAATATTATGTATAATGTTTTATTCTAGTCACACAGACCACCGGTGATGCTATCTCAAGTAGTGACACTGCAGGAGGAGACTCAGTTGGTGGTAAAGAAGCTGCGGCAGGGACAGGCACTGGTAAGTCACATAATTGCTTGCTTATTAACAATTACTATTATACTCACTAACTAGTACCATGGCATTGTTAACTTGGGACCATAAACTCCGCAGCCTTACCAGATGCAGCAGTGATTGAGTTATTATGGCCTCTTCTATCTGCAACTCACCAAAAGCTCACATAATGAGCATTGATGGCTTGAGGGAAACATGAAAGAACGGAAGGTTAAAAGAAAGGAAAATGGTATATGAGTGAAAGGGTGGGTGGGTGGGTAGGTGAAACGGTGCACTGTGGGTAAATGGATGGGCGAAAGGATGGTTGGAAAAAAGGGTTGATCTTGAATTGTTGAATAATGGATTGGAAATTTTGGTGAAAGACAGTTTAAGAGAAAGTAAAGCTTAATCAGGGTGGTTATTGGTGAATTATAACAAAAGGATGAATGAATATTTGGATTGCTTGGACAAATAAGCAAGGCTGCTCTTCTCACGTACTTGGGATGCTGCTCACCTACTTTGCTTACTATGCTTATGTACAGTTATCAAACTATGGTTCAAGGTGGTGGGTATTTTCAACATTTGTTTTCTACTCCCTTGGCTCACTGTATCTGTTAAGGGAGGCAAATGTATCCTAGTCATCATTTATCACCACCCTCCCTACCCATTGCATTTTGCCACCTATGACCGAAGTGCAGTATGGCTCAATTTGAGACTGCATTGTTGGCTGTGCAAAGTGAGTCTGCCTCAGTTAATGCAGCATTTACCAAGTTTTCCATGCATTGCAAACTGAACACACAAGGTGTGTTTCCTTTTCACTTTCAGTCACCTCTTAGTACTTCATTCCTTTATTTTTTCCTAAGTTCTTCCATCCCAGGCTACAAAAAAAAAATTAAATCCATTCTTGGCATGTGCAAATTTGATTTTATAGCCATGTGAAGAGATTCCAAAATATATTTCATGATTTCCCATAACAGATTTATTTTATGCTTGGTTAGATTTTCCCTTTCAACTTCAGTCTGCTAGTAGAGTGACTGAAAAAGCCAAAGTTGACGAATCGATGATCAGTGTTGTGACCCCTCTATTCTACATCAAAAGCTTTATCCGACCCACCTAATCCCTCTACCCTACCCTGCAGTAGAGTAATTCAAGTTTCCTTTCCTTACTGCCCAGCAAATGAATCTGTTGAAAATAAAATGTGGTGATGGGCGATGCCAGTGAGTGGGAGTAAGTGCATGATTTGATGTCTAGTTTGGCATATGGGGTACACTGTGATGAACATGCCAAATAAATCTTTATAGCTCGTTCGTTTCTCTCTAGTGCATTCTGTTGTTTTTCCCATCGATTTAGGGCAGACAGGATAAAAAGATACGCATTTCATATGTGAGATGTGTGACGTAGTATCTTATTTATTATTCATCTGCCTCTTTGGAGTCAGGGTAGAAAGAGAAAGGCATTTGGAGAAGAGTAGGGCCATTGAAAATAAAAATAGATAATTGTCAACTACAGCGGCCCCAGCTGCAGACAGTAGCAAGATACCCGACATGCTGACTAGCAATGAGCATGGCTCCATTAATTTAGCACAACACTCTATTTGTACTCCATGGTTCATAATGCATTACTCATTAATGAGAGGTAATTTATTTTTTCATGCAACGTGCCCGTTTAGTTACTTGAGAAGTTGAAAATCATTTAAAAAATCACTATTTGTTTTATTTGGAGTTATTATTTAGCCTTAATACTTTTCTGGCAAACAGTCAGTGCTTTTTATGCGAGACATGTATGGGTAAGACATAAAATTGGCCTTGTGACTAATCATAGTCATATCAAATTCCAATGGCCCTAGGGGACCATCAATGTACTTTGTCTTTTCTTCTTTTTGTTTTCTCAGTATAGCTACTCCTGCTTGTCCACTCATAGCATGAAACACCAACAGGCAGAAGATGGCGGCCCATCTCTGGCAGCACAGGCTGGAACATATCCTGCAAGAATACCGGTGACTGGTTATCCTGGAGGATGAAGAGGCAAATGCTGCCACTCATTCTTAGCCGGGCCTCAGTGTACCCAGCCCCCCTCAGCTTCAAGCCTAATTGCCATCCCATTACCAGCTGACAGTAACTACTGTCGCCATTTTCCGCTGAGACAACAGCAGGCCATTGCTGCGGTACATCCTGCAGTGGCTGGACACCATAGATACCCAGTTCACTATGATGGAGCAAACCTGCACCATCTCCAGACCCAAATATAGAATGCCCTCTTCTAGACCTTTTTGTAAAAACTTATGTTTTGATTGGAGAGGCTTTTTGTTGTATGTGGGAATGGAGTTTGGACAGAGTTTTTTTTCATTGGACATTTCAGATTTTTGGAAATTGGTGGTTGGGTCAGCTTGTTTGGGGAGAGGAGTGGGCCTGATGTGGGTGGAGAGGGTGGGGTTGGTGTAAAAAAGCTAAAAGGGGAACTTATAATATTTTGTCGAAATGTGTGCCTGAAGTAGTATGCTTTACTTTTACTTTGCACTGCTGCCTTTAGTTTTAATGCAGCTTGTTTATGTGCGTATACAAGCTTAGTTATACCTAGATATAGAGTTATACCTCTCTAACTATCTTGACCATTCCAATTGGGAGGGATGCTGCCATGGCCAATGTTGTCTACAACAACCCAGATAAATAATCACTTGCATCAGCAGTTAGTTACTTACTAACTTAACTAGTTCAATACACTCCATAGTTGTATTACCTGAATATAGATGAAGCAATAACAAGAAACGTATCACAACTTCACAAGCAAGGTCCCACTTCCACCCAGGTGAGCTCCAACTATAGGATTAATCGGAAGGATTATCCTTTACATGCAACTAAATGGAAATAAAAACACTGAGTTCATAGAGTTATATGATATCAAAGCTTTACAAATAATTGAAACCAGACTACTACATGATTACACAGCAAGAATTCCTGATGGTGATTAAATAAAAAAAATAGCAATAGTATTAACTTGAGAAATGGGGAGCTACCTGTAGTAACTTACGAAATCCTCAAGTCATAAAACATTGACTCAAAGTCTGGAGAGGACAAACTTAGGGGAGTTGTCTACGGTTACACAACACAAAGACTGAATGATGATGCTGACAACTGATCTTCTTTATCATGTATCTAAAATATGGATCACTTTTATGAGCAGTTGGGTAAATGGGGCCTGTGTGGGCTATTGCTTAGAAGAGCTGTTCTTAGTTGGTGTTGCTTACACCACATCTGCCCCACCAAGTGTGTGATCCATTGATGATATATATTAAACCACACATAAATCCCTCAGCAAATGGTAAGAGGGTTAGGAGTTTGATGAATGGACAGGATAATAGATTTGGTGAAAGGTTTGACAATGACATACACTATAGAAAGACAACATTCATCTGGGCACACTGAACCATCAGCTTTGGCAAGATTTGTGCAGCTGCTCCAAAATGCCGGGGATAAAGTACTTAGAGGAGTCCCTGGCCATTACAGGACTAAAAGAACTTTGGGAAACCTTACTACCGCACGCACAATTTAAGCATGTAGTAAATAAGAGCATAAAGAGACTCTCATTTATAGAGGACAAAGCCACCTTTGCCCATAGGCGCCACGCCTGGATGACTCGTGGAATGGGGTACTGCCGGAAATCAAAAGAAGCCTTTTTAAAACATAGGCTAGGAATCCTACAAGCCATTCCACATCTACAATCATGGCTGAGAAGGAACTGTGGGACAACATGCAGGTTATGCGGTGCAGGAGAAGAAGGCATTGAACATTTGCTATGCTCCTGCTCGAAATTAAAAGAGGAAAGAGTAGCTCTCCTAAAAACAACTTTTAACGAACATAGAATACGCCCACGGAGACAAGCAGTCCTTGCATGCTTCGACCCAGGACTTCCGTCACTAAATGAGAAGTTGGTGAAATTCCTGAAATTAGTGGTGCTTAAACTAACAAACCAAGACGTCGGTGGCACAGTCAAAACATAAGGAACTATGGACACTCCTTAAACCCTTATTTTATAACTGTTATATATTCTAATAATTAAGATCTCTCTCTTTAAACTTTTTATTGATGAAACGCGCATTCAATTGTATTTTTGTAATGGTTTAAATTAATCAGAAACAATACATTTTTTACTTACTTACTTACTCATCTGGGCAATGAGCAGCACATCATTCGTCATCAATCTGTTGTGGGAGTAAACGAAGGAATGAGTATGACACAGCATAATTAAATACGTTGCAAAGAGTCCTTCTGCCCCCGAGAACAAAGTTACCTGATATCTAAATATTCTGTCTTCTAAGATGGGAATATTCCAACCCACCCAGTTCTCCAAACATGATTTGATTATTAAAAGAAAAATGACACTGTATTGCAAAATTGGTGTATCTGCATTCTCCTAGGCAATGCCCATCACTCTTCACTCTTGAGTGCCTGTCTGGACTGGTTCAGTAGGTAAGCAGGAGTTTTGAGCTCAGCTTTCCCTTTCTTGCAGGAGACTAAAAGACCTGCAGATTGTAAAACAGAAACTGTAATTTAGAGTCAAAGAAAAGGACATTTGGAATGTAAGAGGAGTGTATCAAATGAATACGCCCTCTCCATTCTGCACAGCTAAGTACTAGCCTCAGACTCACCTTTGAAGTTGATAACGTCTTGCTTCTGCTTGTTCTTGAGTTAGTCCCACAGCTCCCCCCTGAGTTCTTTGATCCTCCTCCTGACTCCGAGTAACTCCGTCCCAGACCTTCATGACCCAAGCAAGCTAGGTGTGTAGTGCTGTCGCAGGGATTCCGTGCTCAGACAGAACTGTGCATAAAGGCTTGGAACCTCAGTAAATAGGATGTCCCAAAACTCACCTTAGTACCCAAAAATCCCCTACCAGACAAGCAATCAGTGTCTCATTGGTCATCATAAACTCCCAATGCTTAGACAAACCAGAACATGAACTTAGTACACCTCAGGTAACGTGGAACACATGAACACTCTTTCGTTATACAATCATTTCGATCCAGAACCAGGAGTAAAAGAGGACACGTGCATATTTGAAATGTTTATTCACTAATACAGTGCTCTCAAGCGCAGTATCTTAGCTAATACAAGCAAACATATTATAAGAAACAAAGTAATCAGCATAGTCACTAGTCCATAGAACACAAACGGTGCAAGCATAGAATTATGCTAAAATGAGTAGGGTTTAACAAAACCTAATTCTCACCCTCCCTAGCTAGTATATTATATTATATCTAAGAAGGTCTCTTTTGGTTTTTAGCAGAGCGGCCCCATACCTCAAGATCCTAGTGGTAAGGGATCACATCATCAGCAAACAGCTCTCTGCATGCGAAGCACCATCAAGTGTGTTTGTATGCTCTTGTGCAAAGCAATATAAAATGCGCCTAAAGCCAGAACTTGGCTGCAGCTGCATGTATCTTATGTCTAGGGACGTGCAAAGATCAGTGCTCATAACAACTACTGTGTTGAGATATCCTTGAAGGTTTCAGCACTCACTGTACAGACACAGCTCGCCAAGCAAGGCTGATATCAGTGTAACAACATATTATTCTCGCATTAACCGAAAAAATTTTACTAGGCTCAAAGCTAAAGCAGCGGATATGTGTCGTGTGCAAAAAGCAGCAGAAAGATAAAATGACGTTTAAACTCCTAAAAAGCTCATGCTAACTTAACACAGTAATCAGGCTACATCTATCCATATATCAGTGTGCTGCTGTTGAAGAACAAGTAGAGAAACAGAATTTCAGTATTTTGCATAGATTTTTGTTTGTTAACTAAAGTGACTGTTCTGGTCTCTGAAGAACCATAAAAAAGGAGAGGACCCAGCAAGTAAATATGGCTAAGTGTGAAAGAGCTTAATCACCTCCAGGAAAAAATGTTCGTCAATCATTTAGGCCCTAACATTGCAAATCATTGCAAGCAAGTTCCCAAATTATTGTTCAACACCCACCCTCACTGCTTGCCACCACATGAATCATCAATCATCACTCACAATTGCTCAATAATCAGATCACTTTTTGGTGTAATGGTTACCTGTTCGAATACAGGCACGGTGGTATGTATAATATTTCCCCTTTGCTGAAAGCAACAGATTGGAATATAGCAGTATTGTAAATCAAATTATCTCCCAGGGCAGCGCTCCTAGGTGATAAAAAAATGAAGGATCATAGGATTGGATCGTACAGGTTAATTAATTTTTGCAAAGGAAGTTTGTAAAGAACAATCATCTCCAGGGAAAAAATGTTCACCCATCATTCAAGCTCAAATGTTGTAAATCACCTGAAGCAAAATTCCCAAATCACAGTTCAACACCCTCCCTCACTGTCTGCTATCACATGAATCATCAATCATCCCTCACACAATTGCTTACTCACCATTGCAATAGTATTACTTACCTCTTCCAATCCAAGTACGGGTAGGTTAGGGAGTAGGTATTCATCTTTTGAGGCAGATAACACATTGGAATTTGGTATTTGCCCTATTGCAAATCATCAATCTTCTGGGGCAGCCCTGCTAGTGCTAAATGATGCAAAAAGAAGTAGGCATGCAAGGGGAGCAGGCATTGTTTCCAATGTCATGAAGGAATTGTGAAGGCCTTTTCAATGCACTCTGGTCTGACTGCAATCCGGCCATATATGTGACAGCAAAATGGTGGGCCAGCATACATCTGACACAAAAAAAATAATGTTCCAGGAGCTAACTTTTTGTTGTTGCAAAGATAGAAGTTCAATGAGCAATAATTAAAAAGTTCTATGGGTACACAGGCATACTCAGTCAGGGAAGTAGAGTTTGTCCTTAAACTCAGTTGCTTCATCCAGAAGTTGGTCAGTTAACACACTTGATTTTGTCCAATCATCCTCCTCCTCCTCCTCCTCTCCCCTATGCCGTTTCAGGAACAGTGTAATTGTGTGGTATGAAATGTTTCATTTTGATCATGGTCAATCTCTCCACGTTTTGAGGCAAGAGACTGGTCCTTCTCACTGTGACAAATGTGCCAGCAGCACTGAACACATGTTCAGCAGACACACTGGCTGCAGGTCAATTCAGGTACTTTATTAACCACCTGTTGAGCTCTGGCCATTGGTGCATCTCCTCATAGCAATACTTCAATGGGGTTTCATCCACATAGACCTCTTTCGATTCATCCAGATACTCTTGGAACAGTCTGTGGATGGTCATTGGTGCTGCCACTTGCTGAACCTCTTTTGCCATCACCACTGCACTGGACTTAGGCCCAGCCAATTGAAACCAATGCAATGCAGAGGTTGGGTCCCATCCTTCTGTTGCTGTTATTGCTGGTGTTTTAGTTGATGGTGCTGTTAGCTTCTGTGAGACAAGAATACCCTCTCTAGGAGTTGAAGGTGGCACCCCAGAACTGCAGGGTGGGACTTTAAGTTCCAGCTGTCCTTCTTCCAAACCTTCGGCTTGTTCAACAATCCACTTCTTTCATTTTGAAACATCCCTGCAGAAAAAGGAATGAAAGTGGGCAGAATGTTTTGTACCGTGGATCAAGTAGTGTGGTACAGATGTACTCTTAGGATGTGATGATGTCATGCTGCAGCCATGTATTACCAGCCAAGTGAAGGATAAAGCTCTTAACCAAGGCATGCTCTTCTATGTTTTCATTCACACTGCAGGGGCGAACATTTCAGACACCTTCTTTACCTGGTCCGGTAGCAGATGGAACATCGGAATAGATTGACCCACTGTACTGTCCTCCTTGCTAACTTCCAGTGTGAATACCTCAAAATGGAGTGGCATCTGTGATGGGCATTTGACTAGGCCTCGGTTGTCCCAATCCATGGTCATAGCTTTCCCAACTGCATCCCCTCCTCGCAGAATGAAATAGTCATGGATCTGTTTGTACTGCTCAAACAGACATTGCAAGATGTAATGAGTTATGCTCAGACATGTTGACACCTCCTGTATCAGGGTTTTAACTGGTGCTCTAGTAGTATGCTGAATAATCAGCAACTGCTTATGGGCTTTAAAAGAAGGACTGAAATGAGTTCAGATTCTGTTGTTTTTTTAAAAACTTGTTCATTACCAGGTTGATGCAATGTGCCAAACAAAGGACCCTGAAATAGTATCCGTCTGGCAAGGCCTTGACTATGTTACTATCATTGTCCGTGGCAACAAATCCAATTCTGAGACAGCTTGGTGGCAGTCATTCATATACCTTGCTGATAAATTCATACAAGATGTTTACAGCTGTCTGTGATTTCTCCATGGCGAAAATGGCCACTGTTGCATGCCACCAAATGCTCTTAAAACTTTCTTTGGGGCCAAGACCTGAAGATATCTATTGTTTTATCCCCCGCAAAAGAGATCCAGTGTGCACTGATACACATGTAATCAGTTGCATGACAACTGGGCCAAATATCTGTCGTCAGGTGGATAGTGGAACAACACTTTGCTGCAAAGCTTCTCGAACCAACTGCAGCACATTGTGATGCAGCACTGGAACAGGAACTCTTGCAAAATAGTTCCTACTTGGTTCCTTCCATTTCGGGCAGAAGGCTGTCACAAATTCTAAGAATCCCCCTCCTTCCACAAAAGAAAAAGGAGGAAGTCCAGCTCTAACATTTTTGCCAGCTTCCCATTACACAAAATCGCAGTAGGGTGTTTCCAATTATAGGTCCCCTCCTGCGTTAACAGGCCTGTATTAGTAGCCTGGATTTTCTTCTTTTCAGAGGCCACGGACACAGATATCTTTCAAGAAGTAGATGATGGTGGAAGACTCAATGTGCATCGTGGTGGGACAGTCACTATATGCCGTGGTGTCTCCATCTCATTCAAAGTCTTGTGCCATTGTGAGGTTGCTGAGGTGGTTGGTTGATTCTGCTGGTGCACTGCTGGGGACAGGGCAGCTTTGCGTGAAGATGTCACTCTCTTCTACCTCATCATCATTACCTCCGTGATTGGCCTTGTTTCTGATGCTCCCCGGATCTCCTCACCACCACCAAGTTAAGCAATTTTTTATGGTGCTCTTCCCATTTGACTGTGGTGATTTTTCATATGGGCTGTTTGGCCTCTGGTACCATAATCTGTGCCAGATTTACCTCAACAAATATTTATGTGGCAAATGTTGCATACTGCAATGTCCTCCCCTCTTTGCTAATCGTAAAAAGACCCAAACTTGCGAGAAGCACTTTCTATGGTGCCACTGCCAATGCCTGAAGAAGAACTGAAGGTAGGTGGGCAGTCACTATATGCCGTGGTGTCTCCATCTCATTCAAAGTCTTGTGCCATTGTGAAGTTGCTGAGGTGGTTGATTCTGCTGGTGCACTGCTGGGGAAAGGGCAGCTTTGTGTGAAGATGTCACTCTCTTCTACCTCATCACCATTACCTTGGTGATTGGCCTTGTTTCTGATGTTCCCCGGATCTCCTCACCACCACCATGTTCAGCAATTTTTTTATGGTGCTCTTCCCATTTGGCTGTGGTGATTTTTCATATGGGCTGTTTGGCCTCTGGTACCATAATCTGTGCCAGATTTACCTCAACAAATATTTATGTGGCAAATGTTGCATACTGCAATGTCCTCCCCTCTTTGCTAATCGTAAAAAAGACCCAAACTTGTGAGAAGCACTTTTTATGGTGCCACTGCCAATGCCTGAAGAAGAACTGAAAGTAGGTGGGCATGTTGTTGATTGCCTCTCTGTTTCTCCTTAGGTAGAGGTTGGTACAGGTTTCAGCTGGGGCATTGCAAATATGGAAGATGGCGGTGCTACCTGTGCCACATCCCTTGTTACAGGTTGAACAGCAATGCCAGACTCCATGGTGTCACCTTCCACAATGACTGCCTCATCGTCATCATCCTCCTCATCATCCCATTCCATAAGTATAAGGCTTTCAGGAACTTTTGCTTTCCTTTGCCTCTCTTGTTGACTCCTGGACAGTGCTGGGTCCACTCCATGTCCCTATCGTCATCATCAGAAGCGGTGCTTGCAGAAGATGGTGGAGTAGTTCCCTTCCTTTTCCTTGTTGGAGATCTGGGAGCCAATGATTCTAAAAGAAGAAGTTCTTGCTCAGAAGGAAGCTCAACCTCCTGTTCTGCTCCAACATGATGAAAATGTACTATTGATAGCTGCGACTGCTGTCTACTTTGCTCTGTTTCCTGAAACAATTGTGTACTCTGTGCAAAAGGAACAAATCCGATGAAACGTCACTAGTTGTCAGCGTCGCCATGATTGCAATGGCTGCTTCACTGACAGCCATGGTCCTGGGCTTAGGTTAGGGTGGTGCTGTTGAAGCAGGAGTGCTGCTCCCAGCTTGCTCCCTGGTGGTTGGTGCGGCAGGCATTTGACGTGGTGGTCAAAAAAAGGTTTGTGAGTGACATGCCTCTGTTGGAAAGCTGCTTCTTCTTACTGACCACTTTCTTGGAAGCATCTTTCTTTGGGACCATCTTAAAGCTCCCAGTTAGCAGTGGCATAAGCTGCACTGGTGGAAGAGATTGGATGTCTGACATGTGACTGACTGCTCAGGTCTTCTGTTAGGCAGTACTGAGAGAGATGTTGCTTCTCTTCTGCACCTAAAAGCAAACAAGTGAGAAAAACATTTAGTGTAAAACATGGCATTCTTTGCAGTTTGAATTAGTACAGACAAAGGCAATATTAGTCTGGTTGTTTTTTTAAGTTAGGTAACCACTTTAAAGTCAAACCACACCACCATAACATCATTCCCCATTAGAATAAAACACAGTATACAGAATGATAGAACTCTTTCCTTTATGTCCATATATTCTAAAGGAGACACATGTGGCACTCAGGGAACTTGATGGGTAAATGGAATGGTAATCTTTTAAAAAATGGAGGTTAGTGTGTGCCTATGTCAGGCAATGTGGTCCAGGGGAGTCGAATAATCATTATTGCACAAGTTAATGATGCTAATATAATACTATGTCTACTCTAAAGTGCACTGCAGCCAGGGTGTCCAAGAGGAAATGGAATTATATATCTAAAAAACTGAATGCAGTTGCGTGGCTAAGCACATAGAGTTGATGGATGGATCATCTGTAGAAAAACGGACATACATTTTTTAAATTTTTTTTATTTAAAAGTTAAAATGACATTAAAAAAAGACAATAACAAATTTAGAAAAATTAAAATAAAAGCATTTCAAGTAAAAAAGTACATAAAACATTAAAATACATTTTTTTAATAAAAAATGAAAATGCAAAAATTTTTATAAAAAAATGAAAATTAAGTGAAATTATCCTCAAGCATATTATTAAACCGATATCTCATACATCCATGTAAACCTATGGCAGATGGACACAGGATAGACACGCAAAATGGCTTACAGCCAGTGCCACATGGTCAGCAACACTGAGCAAGAAGGCATGTGGAACAAAGGAGACATGCATGCCTATGGCAAAAGCACATTGACTGGCTACACAAAATGGCAGCCAAACACACAGTGAACAGCAACAACCAGCACGGAGGCATGGTCACAACAAAGAACACATGTAGGCCTATGGCAAAAATTTACTGGCTGCCTACAAAAAATGGCCACCAGCCACATGGTCACAACAACAACCAGGAGGCATGGCAAACAAAGAACACATGCAGGCCTATGGCAAAACCACACCAGTTGGCTACACAAAATGGCCGCCAGCCAAAAGGTCACACCAACAACATCCACGAAGGGACCATGGCCACAACAAAGAACACGTGCAGGCCTATGGAAAAAGCCCCCTGGCTTCCATTACAAAATGACCACTAGTCACATGGTCACAACAACAAGCAGTAGGCATGGAAAAGAAAAAAGACATGCAGGCCTATGGCAAAAGCACACTGAATGGTTAAACAAAATGGCTGCGTAGTGTTGCGCTATCCCAAACGTGGGTAGCGTCACCAAATGCACTCAATGAAAGAAATTTCAAAAACGTTTTTATGCGTTTGATGTTGATTTATTAAGGAAAAGCTTTTTTGATCTTGATGTTAAATTCACATCATAAAGTTCATGAAAAACCTCTCTGTTCGATCCTTATGATTCATTCGTGGTTTCCCAATGCATATCGGGCCGAATGCCCTTCATCAGGTTTTTTAACAGTACTGTTAATAAAGAATAATACACAAAAATTAATACACAGCAATTAGTATAAGTGGTCATTCTTTAGTAAAAGGATGTGAAGATTGACTATGTCATAGTGATCTATGCATTTCTAGTCATAAAGTACACAAAGAAAGTAAACATTTGAACTCAAAATGTCGACCCACAAAATGGAACATTATTTAAAACATTTCACACATTTAACGATACTCCATTGGAAAATGTTAGGACTGCAACGTGTCACTGGAAAGTAAATTGAGAAAATACTCAAAGAAGTGAAATGGGAGAAGAGTACGAATCCTGACGAGTCGTGTCTACTCAAATACGAACATGTGCCCAATGCTTTAAGAAAAATAAAGTACGTCCTCTTTTAAATAAATCTAGGATTCCAATGTTCAAATGATCGGGTACTAACAAACGTAAATGTGAAGTTACTCTCAAATGTAAGGCTGCTCAAAACGGGGTGCCAAGTCCCTTCTATTAGGATGATGGTTAACAGAATCGTACCTTGTTAACGTGGATCTCTCTCAATTCCACGATGAAAAAAGTTTCTGTGAAGGACAAAAAAGTTAACCAAAAAGGGTAGCTGAACTGTTCCTGATAGAGAAGAGACTGTGTGTTAGGCGTGACCATGGGTGTAGATATGACACCCTTGGGCATCCATTTTGTTGGAAATATTTGCCTCACACACCCGAATGGGTGTCATGCTTCATCATCGGCGTTGCTCCTCGTCGGGGAGGCGGTGCAATCCCCGACGGGCTCACCTCAAAGAGGGGCTCTTTGACGGAGATCTTTTCTTCCAACAGCCTTATGGTGAAGTGTGGGTGTGTGGGCAATGGAGTAAGGGAAAGGTGATTTAAAATGTAGTAGGGGGTACCACAAAGTACCACTTTATTCTGGGAGTCTCCCTCTACGGTTAAAAACGTGAAACCAACTCCCTAAGTACCACTGAGTTAAGTGTGGTGGGACTCGGTGAAATTGGATATTAACATGGTCAACATGTTTCTCGCACAAGGAATTTTCCGCGATTCTTCAGGACCTAGAGTGTGTACTATGCAGTCATACAACAGCATGCAGGTGTCATGTGTGTAAATGCAAGCACTATCGGAATATTTTACCTCTGTCAGCATATCCTCTGCCTAAAAGTCTGGGATTAAATGCTGCATGAGTCTTCGGCAGTAATAGAACATCGGGGGAGAGCCATAAGGTGTAGCTCAATCTGCCTGTGTTCTTCCTCCTTCACCTACCCGTTACCGCCGAGCTCGGAAAGGTCATAAGCATTTCAGGAGCATGTGGACTGGCTCGTCTGAATGCTAGTTCAGACGTACTTAGAAATTACTCACCTATTTCACAGCGAATGCTCGGTTCAAAGGAACGTTCCGTGTGTAGTGGCAGGATGGAATGCGGAAGTCCCGGCAATGTATATAAAGTGAACGTCACATAACGGGAAAGGTCACGTGACTGAAAACGAGAAGAAAGATTAGCACGGGGGTAGCGTGGGATAAAAGACAGACTCAAAGCGGTCTGAACATTCTGAAAATGATAAGACTCTGTGAATGAGTGTGAAAATGTTTAATAATGTGAAAGTATTAACAAGCATGGATTGAGGCCATTTTTGGTAACAAAAAGGGGTCAGGGTACTAAGCACTATTCAACATGTCCAAGAGGTGTGCGGGTGTTTGTGCACTACCGGTTTAGTTGCATGAAAATCTTTTGGGGTAAAGCGGTCAGGATGATGAAAGAACAAGAGAGTCATGGGCATTTAACAAATGCATAATTACAAAAATATTATGTGAATCATAATGTACATTAATACATCAGTGGATGGAATAAACTGATTGTCTATTTACAATAAACAATGAAAAGTCCATACGATCATTTGTCCTTTTGGATGGTTCGTAGTTAGTTGATTAATCCAAAATATTTCTCGTCTCAACAAGTGTTGGCTATGGTCTCTTCCTGGTAAAATGCCTGGTTGTTCCAAAACAAGAAATCTGAGTTGACTGGGGGTATGATTATGTGTGTTAAAATGTGTTGCCAGAGGAGATTTTAAACTCTTGGTCTGAATATTACTTTTGTATTCCGTAAGTCTTGTTTTTATTTTTCGTTCCGTTTTGCCAACAGAGGCCAAGCCACAAGGGCATTTGAGCATGTAAATTACATTACGGCTGTCACAAGTCGCAGACACTTTCAATTTGATGATTGTTCCTTGGCTGGGATGTCGAACTTCATTCCCTTTAATGATGGCATTGCAGTTTCCGCAATTATGACACGGCATGGTACCTTTGTAAGTGACGGATTTTCCTTCACTTTTTGTATTGAGTATTTCTTTCATGTTTCTTGTTCGCTGATATGCGAACCTTGGTGGAGTGGAAAATATACCATTAAAGTCTTCTTCAAGTGCCAATAATGGCCAATGTTTCAGTATTATTTTTTTATACGATGGCTTTCTGTTGAGTATTTGGATATGAATGCGGTTCTTTCTTGTTGTTTGATATTGTCTTTAACTTTCAATAAGGATGATCTGGGTATGTTAGATGCCTTGTCCATTGCTTTGTTGAGGATAGCCGTTGGGTAGCCTCGCTCCCGGAATATGTCAATGAAGTTGGGTGGGTTTTCAATGTAAATCTGGTCAGTTGATGATATTCTCTTAACTCGTAATAACTGAGAGTACGGAAGATGTTGTTTGAGTGATGGTTGGTGGAAGCTTTGAAAGTGTAATAGATTGTTTCTGTCTGTAGGTTTAGTGAACACCGTTGTCTCTAGTCTGCCTTGTTTGTTTTCAATCATGATATCCAAGAAGGATATTTGTTGGGTCTGTATGTTGTGGGTGAATTGGATTCTGTCATTCACCTTGTTTAACTCCATGATTGCGTCGATAAGGGTTTGTTTGGGTCCTTTTCAAAGGATGAATATATCGTCTATGTACCTTTTGTATAGGATCAGGTTGTCTGTTCATGTGTTGTTATTCAGTATGTGATCCAGTTCATATCTGTACATGAAGAGATTAGCGTACGCCGGCGCGGCGCAATTTTCCATGGCAGTACCTGAGGATTGAATGAAGTACTCTTTGCACCACTGGAAATAGCTGTGCTACAATGTAAAATTTAACAATTCCATAAGAAATATCATGAAATTCTCATCCATTTCGGTTGACATAAGAAATGATGCCACTGCTTCCATCCCTAAATTGTGGGGAATTTAAGTGTACAAGGATTGTACGTCGATAGTGCAAAGTAGCATCTCCTTGCTGTATATGGTTGCGTGTTCTTCCAAGATGTTAAGAAAAAGCACACTGGCTGGCTTCACAAAGTGGCTACCATACATATGGTCACAACAACAATCAGGAGGCATGGGAAAGAAAAAAGAGATGCAGGCCTATGTCAAAAGTACACTGGCTGGCTTCACAAAATGGCTGCCAGCCACAAGGTCACAACATCAACCAGCAAGTAGACATGGCCACAACAGAGAATACATGTGGCCTATAGCAAAAGTGCATTGGCTGCCTATACAACAGTGCCTATACAAAATGGCTACATCGTCAAACAACAGCAAGCAGGAGGCATGGAAAACAAAGAACAAATAAAGGCATATTGACACTGACTATACAAAAAACTCCCCTGGCCACATGGCACTAGGAACGAAGACAAATGGTGGCCTATGACAAACACACTCACAAACTGGCCAGACACAGAAATGACACGTGCAGGCTTATAGTAAAAGCACACTGACTGCCTACACAAAATGGCCACCAGACACATGGTCGCAACAACAAGCAGCAGGAATGGTAAAGAAAGAAGACAAGCAGGGCTATGGCAAAAGCATACTGAATGGCTACACAAAATAACAACCAACCACGTGGTTACAACCATGACAACTGGCCACATGTTCAAACAACAACAAGCAGGAGGCATGGAAAACAAAGAAAAAATAAAGGCATAAGGACACTGACTATACAAAATAAATGGCCCCTGGCCCTGGCCACATGGCACGAGGAACAAAAACAAATGGTGCCCTATGACAAACACACTCACACACTGGCCAGACAAAGAAAGGAGGCATGGTACTTGGTAACAATGGGGAAAACAGAATTAATTCAGCAAAGCCAGAAATGAAATCTAACTGGGCTAAAACATTTTACAACAACACACATCCTCCTAAGCCATCAAGGGCCAGATGTAAGTTTCCAAATACCGGTCGGAAACGGCCGAAAATACCAATTTTCGGCCGTTTCTGACCGGAATTTGGATATTGAGATGCAGGGGCATGTTAAATTACAGAATCAGTAATTTTACCGAATTTCTAATTTTTCCGATTCGGTAAAATACCGAATTGGTAAAATTACCGATTCTGTAATTCAACATATAGGTAGCACTGTAATCAGTGCTACAAGGGTTTAAGAATTTGTTATTTACCACCAACTAGAAGTTGGTGGTAAATAATGAAAACCCTTCAAAAAGCATTTTTTTTGCTTTCAAAAACGTGCCATGTTGCAGACATACATGCCCTAAGGGCATGTATGTCAGCAACATGTGCACCATGCACAATTGAGGGGTGCAACAGGGTGTCAAAGTGACACCCTGTCCCCCTTGCAAATTCGGTAATTTTACCGAATCGGGCCTTGAGGCCCATAGGAATCATTGCCAATTACTGAATCGTTAAATACCGATTCGGTAATACCGAATCATGCCGTTTCAGTAATTTCAAAAGTGAAATTACCTACATCCCATTTACCTACTCTTAAATACCAAATCGGTATGATACGGTAAACATGGGGAGTGCACAAGGGAGTTCAGTGTTGCAAGGGGTGTGAGGCAAGGGTGCGTCCTTGCCCCATTTCTATTTTCTATTTACATAAAAAACTTGGAGGATACTCTGTTACAGGACTGCACTGATATACCAATTGCCTCAGCCCGCCGTATACCTGCTCTCATTATGCAGATGACGCCGTTCTCATGGCAAGAACTCCCATAGCCATGCAGACTATGATTTCCTCTTTTAGCACCTTCATGGCCAAACTAGAACTACAAATAAACTGTACTAAGAATTTTGCTATGAATTGTGGTGGTAACGTGAATCAAAAGAAAAAAACCATGTTCATAGGATCAACCCCTCTACAACATACACCAACTTTCCCTTACTTGGGGATCTTGTTTGATCGCACTGGTAAATGGAGCTGTGCGATCAAAGCTAGGAATTTATTATTTTCTAAATCCATAATGGCCCTTAGGTCTTTTAGGAAGAAGATGGGTAAAAAGCCAGTTAAAGAGCTTTTATATATATATATATATATATATATATATATATATATATATATATATATAAAGCTAGCTGTGTTTCGGTGGCAATATATGGGGCAGGAATCTGGGGTGATTCAAATGTCAGTAGCCTACAAGTCACCGAAAATGGTTTCCTGCGATATCTTCTAGCACTTCAAAAGAGCACGTCCAGTTATAATTGCCACACAGAATGGGGCATTCCCTATCCGGAAGATTTAATTAAGGTGCAACCGATCCTTCTATGGCATCGGGTATGGACCACTGAGAAATGCCACCTAAACCGCCTCATCTTGGGGGATGCATTGAAACTAGATGGGGGAAAAAGGATAAAATGGTTGTGTTATATAAAAGCCTTCTGTGATAACATCAAGCATCCAGAATTTTTTACTGACCCTATGTCAATGTCTGATATCCCCAGGAAAGCATTGAAACAGTTAAGTCTAAACTTCCTTGAGAATCAAAGAGAACAAATAGAACTGTTAAAAAAGACTGTAATTGCCCACCAAATGATAATTAAACCAAGGATTACCCAGCCTTATCTAAATCTTCAAATGAAAGAACAAGAAAGGTTCTGTCGCAGGGATTCCGTTCTCTTACAGAACTGTGCATAGAGATCAGGAACCTCAGTGAATTAGGGTGACCCAAAACTCACCTCAGTATCCAAAATCCCCTTACCGAGCTAGCTACAGTGTCTCATTGGTCATAACAAACTCCCAATGACTTAGACAAACCAGAACATGAACTTAGGTTACCTCAGGTATCGTGGAACACATGAACACTCTTTCGCTCTATAATCATTTCAAACCAGAACGTGGAGTAAAAGAGAACACGTGCAATTTTGAAATATTTATTATTCAATGCAAAGTTATCAAGCGCAGTATCTTATATAATACAAGAAGACATATTATAAAAACCAGAGTTATCAGCATAGTCACTAATCCATAATAAGCAAACGGTAATAGCATATTATAATGCACAAATCAATAGAAATTTGTATCACCTATTTTTCGCGCTCCTATTTAGCATACTATATTATATCTAAGAAGGTCTCATTTGGGTTTTAGCAGGGCGGGCCCATACCTCTAAATGTCAGAAGGAGAGGATCACATCATCAGCTAACAGCTCTCTGCATGCGAAGCACCATCAAGTGTGTTTTTGCATTCTCAGTAACTCTATCTTAAACCCGCTTAGAGCCCAATGTTGGCAGCAACTGTATTTGTGTTATGTCTAGTGGTGCGAGGATCAGAGCTCCCAGCAACCTTGTGTTAGGTTATTTTTAGCGGGTTCAGCACTCACTGTTCAGACAGTGTACCAAGCACGACTGATATCAGAGCAATAACATATTATTCTCAAATAAATCACATATTTCGTCTAGGTTGAAAGCTACAATAACAATTATGTGTTGTGTGCAAACTGAAGCAAAAGGAAAATATGTTGTTTAAACACTTAATAAACTCATGCTAACTTAACACAGTATATAGAAAAGCAGCATCTATATGACACCCCCCCCAATGATCCGAGGACGGTCAAAAATCTTAAGCCAATATTAGAATAAAGGCATAACATGAAAGCAGAGTTCAACAATATTGAGCCAAGCTAAAAAATGTATATAAAATGTATATAAAAATATGTATGAATGCCTATAGTGGCCAAACAAAATGTAATAAAAAGTCCTGAACTTGAGGCCAAATATAAAACCATAGGCCTAGATCATATAAAGTATGAATGTTCGTAAGGAAAAGGCACCATTCAGAATTACTAAAAAGTCAAGTGCCATTATAATGAAAGTCTCCAAAGCAACTCATGGGTGGATAGAATATGCAAAATAGGTAGCAACAGCTTCCAACATGAAATCACTGTCATTATCCGAAAACAGTTCAGCTATCCAATTAAGCAATGGGAAAGAACATACGTGCTCCTCCAGCACCGGACCCTCTAGCAACATCAGAGGACAACTTGGTGGGTTCTCAAGAACGCTATGTGCCAGAAACTCATGCGCTGCTGCGGGTATGTCCCACTGACCCATTAGTCCATGCATCGCTGCCAAGGCCATAATCCTTTTGCCTGAACAAACCAACTCATGAGTAACTACGGGGCCCATCAGGTGATTAAAATCGACGTCAGGAGATATCGGCAAGCAGAGACACAAATCAATGGCCCAGTCGAAATCGCAGCTCAGGCAACGAAACACAGGCTGGACACATGTGAAATAGGTAAATCGAAACGATAATCCAAATGCCGTGCTTAAGGGCGCAAGCGGCAGGTTGCCATAGTAATCAAGCACCCGGTTGCGAAACAGTGTCAGAAGGAACTGAGCGGCTTCATGCGCCGGATGGGCATCCATGTTTTAGGAAGCAGAATAATATCAAAACGCCTGCAGCCAAAGCCAGAAAAACAGGGAATCCGCCAAACAAACTCGAAAATATAGAATGGAAGAAAGCGGGGATGACACCAAAAATCTTTTCAAATGTAGTCACGAGACCACTGCTAATCAGTTTATAAAAATGAGCTAAGCCAGACGTGGAGGAGGCATTAAAGATTTGATGAACTAATTCGCAGAAATGAAACGGCAAGTCAGTATTTAAAAGTGCCTGCACCTCTGTGAGTGTGTTAGCTATGTGAAGGACATAGGTTTCACGGGCCGAGCTCAGGGCCACTTCCTTTTGAGACAAAAGAGCCCTTATTCTGCTCATACCATTGAACTCCGCTTTCAAGGTTGGGATGCGCGGCCGGATGGAAACATCTGAATTCCCATGTGTGGGAGGATATAGCATATTTTTGCAACACACCACAGGTTCTGATACAGTAACCACATAAGCGATACCGACCATTAACCCACAACACTCTTCGTTATTCAAAAGTAAATAACTACCATTTGTCAATAATTAAATGTGGGAACTATTGCTGGAACTGGTGTGCCTTTCAAAACACAGGCCAAATTAGGCCGGTCCTGATTACAAGAACCACGCAACTGGATGTGTCTGCATATTAGTGAACGGTCAGGCGACTGTGTGCATTCTTCACCATTCAGATTCACTTCCTTTCCATCTTTCAGACATCTGTACGTGTATGGTAAAGACGATGCCTCATGGAGGAATGCACTGCCTAGTGCTTCATATCGCCCTATTGCAATATACCGCATACAATTAGTAAATTTGTACAAAGCAAATGGTAATGTAATAACTCCATGGATTAGCCATGTTGCAGCAGCGGCTTCAGCTACCGAAAAGGGTAAAGATTCTAACTTTTCAATATGTAACATGGAAAATGATGCATCTCGCATAGAAAGCAAGCGCTGCTTGTCAGTCAAATTAAAAGGGGCAAATAGGGAGGAAACGTTCATGTAACTCCAGGGCACGCGGCCCGCCTTAAGAGTCTGTAGTGTCCACGCAAACTGCATTACGGAACGCAATTGATTTTGACCATGGTACAATAAGACACCTCATCATTCACAATGTCAACTACAGAAGAAACAATATTATTCAACGTGTAAATTCGGGAAGAAAGCATGTTAATACTGTTATCGACAACTGCAAGCACTTTTTCCAAATTTGCTTGGTCAATCGCCCTTAGGCGCTTAGCATCCTCAATTTGTGAAAATTTCCAAATTTCCTTGTAAACCGCATAAATCCACCGTTTAGACCTACCATTAGCCGGGCCTTTTATAAAATCATTTAAATCCACATTATCATTTAACAGGGATAGATGTAGTTTAACTGCAGCTAACGTGGAATGTTGTAACCAATTCTGACACAGTTTCCCCACAGAGTAAGTTGTGACAGTATAATCAGTTTCAAAATGGGGATCAGGTCTTACTTGTGTAAACCATTCAGCCAAACCCAGAAAACGACGTTGGCAAGAATCAGCACTTCTATGCCACATCAGCCAACCCTTCGGATCCAAACTGGATACATTAAAGGATGAATTATGCAATAGAGTTTGCAACTCACGAATGGACAATTCAGTATAATTACCCCACCCTGAATATTCTTCCAATTCGGGGATAAATGGTGTATTTAATTTTTTTAGAAGTAGCCAATCCAAAGTATGTTGTTTGGGAAATAGTAGAATTTAGAAACAACATGTGATTCGGGATGAAACATGCACGGTGCAAAGCCTCAGTGCCTTGTACCTGCCAATCTTTGGTACCCCAAACCGATTTAAGGTCAATTGTTCCTTTCCATAGCTCGTAGCCATCTACAGCTAACTTGTCTAGAAAAGACTTCGAATACAGCAATTTTGTATCGGTAAGTCTAACTTTGGACATGGACTTTTGTGTCATTTTGAAATAAAATGACTCAGGATTTGATTGATTAAAGTCTGTAAAGTAAGTGTATTT
Source organism: Lissotriton vulgaris (assembly GCF_964263255.1). Taxonomy (NCBI): domain Eukaryota; kingdom Metazoa; phylum Chordata; class Amphibia; order Caudata; family Salamandridae; genus Lissotriton; species Lissotriton vulgaris. Next base: position 804,086,729 of record NC_141697.1, read on the forward strand.
TTTCAGAAATGTACTGGAGCTGCCTCCTAATGGAGCTGGGCAATGTTCCCACTGTGTGTAATTTACAGCAACCCTCCTGGAATTTGTTTTATGTAGAAAATGATTACCATAATGTTAAAAGCAAAACAAATCACCATAATTCACAGAATCTAAGTATAAATCCTCAGCATCAAATGCAGCATAGTATTTCAAATTGGAAAATAATGCTTCAACGGCCTGAATATCCCAATCATCAGAACGCATATTTTGTTTTACCACATCCTCCATATTTACTCTAAGCACATTTGGAACATTAATCACTTCAGTGGGGCCATGTATTTGAAACCTAACCGCATCTCACACAATCCCATCAAGGACAGGCCAAGCAGTGATGTTAACTGTATTCAAGTCTCTTTTCAGTCTGTGTGCTGAATGTGAAGAAGAAAGAGGAACCAATGTTCCATTAAGGTACCGAATTCCTGTTCTTTCTTTGACATAGTGGCCATCGATCAGGCGGAAAAAATAAAACACAAAACCAATTGACATAAAAAGATAAAATGAAAATAGAATCATCCAAATGTATGTCCAAGGGGGAATTAAAAAATGTTTTTTAAATAAAGTGGCATATTTTGCAATAGTTGAGGGTTTCTTTGAATGTTCCGAAACAGAGTCAAAAGAGAATCTGGACTGGTCGGCCAAACGAGTCTGCAAATCTGGCATTGATAAATCAGTTGGATAGGTGTAGTTCAGCTCATCAATGTTAGTAACAGGAATAGTATTTAATAAAGGACTGGAAATAGCAGGCATCTCGAGGGACACCTCCGGTTCAGCACCAGAAGTAATAGCCAACACAGAGTGCCTCACCATTGAAGGACAGGATACAGCCGGTGTCATACTATGAAGAATCGGCCACCCTGTGTGTCTTGACATTGTCAATTGAGATAAATTTGTTTTCCTTACGACCTGGAAGTGGTGGTAATATGACTGTTCTCATGCCCTTCACTCCAAGAACTCGAACCGGTGCACGATATGAGGGACCAAACTCTTTCTTGTTATCAATCTTCTCCCGAACCAGTTCTCCAACTTGGGGTAGCCAGCCAACTACCGGGATCTGCAACGCGTCATCCGATGTGGAGGGCAAATGTTCCTTAGCTAGACTGTCTCTGGTCTTTTGTAGATCCTGTAAAACAGTGCAATGTTCATCTACGTCAAAGTCCGCGGCCTGGGCCTTGCAGTCTAGACCGTCGAGGTCAGGGACTTACATCTTGATACCAAAGAGCATTTTGTATGGGGTCCGCCCACCCAGAGACCTTCTAGGGAGATTATTAAGCGCACACTGCACACCATTGAGATGGGCCAACCAGTTTCTGCCAGTGCCTATAACTCGAGCTGTCAAAGATTGCTTTAAGTCACGGTTCATTTGTTCCACTACACTGTTACCCTCAGGTCTGTACGGAGACGAAAACTTGACTTGGACCCCCAACGAAACCATAGCATCCTTATACGCCTTAGAGGCGAAAGCCGGACCCAGATCCGAATGGAAGGTACCACAGGCAAAAATCCCTACAAAGGCACACAAATCTCTTATGACAGTCCGTTAATCAGCGCTCCGATGGGGCCATACCCACACAAAGCGTGTGCATGAATCAACTGCTACTAAGATGTACTTATACGCAGTATCAGAAGAAAAAGGACCGCAGTGATCTAAATAAACGCACCCCAGTGGTTTATTAGAAATGTACAACTGTGTCTGAGGTGGACGCATAGCAGTTGAAGGCTTAATCTGCTGGCAAATGTCACATTGAAGGACATAATCGCGCGTCTGTTTGTACAGTCCCCGCCACCAGAACCTCTGTTGTAGCTGAGTTACAGTGGCTGAGACACCCGCATGCGCAGACGCCACACCTTCATGAGCCGCTGTAATCTGCGATCCGAGTTGGGAATTAAATGTTCGCCAACATCAGGAATTTTCAGATAAGGAACCTTATCGGGACTTAAGTGGTATGTGTACTTCGAAGGGAACCCCGCAGGATATTTACCTCCCTTCTCAGTGACAGCAACAGCTGCCAAGATGTCATCATCTATCTTACTTTTGGACCTCGTGACTGCTGCAACTAAGTATTTTGATACTGCTGACTTCGCCGCTTCATCAGCAAGCGAATTACCGACAGTGTGGACTCCCACGCCCTGATGGCCAAGAGTATGAATCACAAACATGAGTGGTAACGTTTCTTTAAGTTCGGCAACTCGGACCCAGACCATTTATTGTTTTATTGTGCTACCTTTGGAATCACGAAATTCATTCTGAACCCAAAAGAACAAGTTTTCATTGTAAGACTGGACACAGTAGTAAGAGTCACACTAGGATCTGCGTACTCCATGCAAGCATCAGAGCACGAAGCTCTGCTAATTGTGCGGTGCAGTCCCCAAGTGTCTGCGTGTGCACGACACTGGACTTGAACTCATCGTTCACCATGGCACCGACCACAATGGCGCACACGGAAAGGTAGGCATGTTTAGAGCCATGCGCAACCTGCGCCGAACCATCAGCATAAATGATTCAATGAAAATCCTCCAACGGCCGCTTTGCTAAAGGAGCAGGATGAACAAATTCATACTGTAAATACTCCTGCGACCGTAAAGTGGCGTCAAAAATAAACGTGACATCCTGGGATGTCAAGGATGCAGCCCATTGAATCCACCGAGGGTGCAAAGCTTTGGAATTTGGTACACTGGCTTTCGTAACTGCCTCCAAGGCAGGACACAGGGTAACAACCAACATGCGTTTTCCCTGTGACAGGGCACGTTCCTTGAGAATTGCCATCTGCACAGCCGTCAAAACTTTCTCCACAGTGGAAAATCGCATTTCAGCCGAAGTGTACAAGTGTGACTTGTACGCCATAGGTACTGTATCTCCTTCATTAAAAGTTAGGCACGTGAAACCTACCGTCCCAGGGACAATTCTTATCACCAGGTTGGTCTGGTTATCACGAGTCTGTAAATATTCAGAAGCGAGCAAATCAGCTTGCAAAGACTGCAGAATAGCTGAATGCTCAGGCAGCCAGCATGATTTGGAAAAAGATGGTTGTATTAAAGCATACAAAGGCTTGATACGCTGGGCATATTCCGGAATGTATGTTCTTTCGAAATTCAAAAAGCCTGTAAAGATTGTAATTTTTTCAGTGTTGTCGGAGACCGCAACTGTGCGCATTTCTCCAGGAAGTGAGGAGCCAAGCCTTTCCCTTCATTGTTTAGTTCATAGCCTAGAAACAACACTGTGTACTCTGCAATGTGCGATTTTGCAAAGTTAAACTTGTAACCAATGTCTGCAAAGTTACAAATAATACTGTTCACTCGACACAGATGCTCCCAAAGTTCATCGTCTGTGAGATAGATGTCATCCACATAAGAACAAGCATCTGGGTCGACTCTCTCTAACAGAGAGACAATGCGGGCGGAAAATACTCTAGGACTATTCTTATAGCCCTTTGGGAGACGCAAAACTTTTTTTGGACACCGCCACATGTGAATGAAGTCCGGTGGGAACTTAGACAGTCCAATGAATGGGAATAAAAACCATTGGAAATGTAAAGCGTGGTTTTGAACCGCTTAAGCACAAGACTATTTACAAGGGCAGAGCCGTGAGTATTCTGTACTGCACAGTTACGGCAATGCGAGTTTAAATGCCGGTAATCCAAAACCAAACAATATGAGCCGTCCGGCTTGTTTACAGTAAAAAGGGGGTTATTCATCGGTGACACACATGTTTCAATTACACCTTGATATTCCAATTGTTCAAGGATCGCTGCGACCGAAGCTTTGGCTTCACGTTGTATGGGATATTGAGGTTGAGGCTGCGGCTGAGACCGAAAGGAATCTCGTGGCTTGGGGACAATTTATCCCAGCCACATTGATTTTGGTACACAGCCGGTGCAAGCGCCAGAGCCCACTCTTCTGCAAAGTGCAGCACTTCCACTCTCGAAACAGTGTTCGCGAAATTGGGGAGGATTACCTCCTCCCCTCTCGGAGCTGCGAGCACAAAAGGTGGGGGCCAGTCAGCCTCCGAAAGCAAAATGTCATACGTAGACGAAAGATTTTCCCAAAATACCCCTTTTATGGTACGCTGTACGTCACCTTCAATTAACAGGACAATGTCAAAAAGTCTATCAGGGGGAGCAACTCTTGTATCAGCTGTTTCAATCACAACATAAGTGTCAGTCGCTGTCACCTTCAGTAGTGGACGGAGGGCCTCTCTCACTATGGTAATCTCTGCCGCGCTGTCCAGCAAGGTCAGAGCCCACGTCAGATTCCGAAGCCGCGTTCTCACAATCTGGGGCATATCGATGCGCCGTTAAGGCTGCGACTTTCTTTTTGGCAAACTGCGGTCTCTGAGGTGTAGAGCCCTCCTGCTTGTCTGCACCGTTGTGTGGGCGGGGCTGACCACGTCCTTGCTGGCCACCCCAGCCCCTGCCGCGAATGTCTGACTAAATATCGAAATCAAAAATATCGACATACAAAAATATCGGGACAAAAATATCGAAGTCAAAAATATCGGAATCCTATCCCTAACAAGGTAAGTACAAAAATATCAAAAAAATAATATCGTAGTACAAAAATATCGAAATTAAAAATATCGTTTTTTTAAATGTATTAATAATAATGTTAAAATAATTATAAAATACATATAATGTTACAAATATTAAATAAAAATATTAAAACATAATTAAAAAATTAAAACTAATACATATACATTTAAAATAAATTAAAAACGTAATAATTTAATGTAATTTTATATTTTGTAATTTCATTTAATTGATTTAATTTAAATTTATTTAATTTTTACCCTGTACGACTGTACCCCAAAAACCCAAAACTGACCCAGAACCCTAAAACTACCCCTTTACCCAAATACTGAAAACTGACACTGAACCCTAAAAATACCCCTTTACCCATGAACTGAAAACTGACCCAGAACCCTAAAAATACCCCTTTACCCATGAACTGAAAACTGACCCTGAACCCTAAAAATACCCCTTTACCCACAAACTGAAAACTGACCCTGAACCCTAAAAATACCCCTTTACCCACAAACTGAAAACTGACCCTGAACCCTAAAAATACCCCTTTACCCATGAACTGAAAACTGACCCAGAACCCTAAAAATACCCCTTTACCCAAAAACTGAAAACTGACCCTGAACCCTAAAAATACCCCTTTACCCACAAACTGAAAACTGACCCTGAACCCTAAAAATACCCCTTTATCCACAAACTGAAAACCGACCCTGAACCCTAAAAATACCCCTTTACCCATGAACTGAAAACTGACCCAGAACCCTAAAAATACCCCTTTACCCAAAAACTGAAAACTGACCCTGAACCCTAAAAATACCCCTTTACCCAAAAACTGAAAACTGACCCTGAACCCTAAAAATACCCCTTTACCCATGAACTGAAAACTGACCCTGAACCCTAAAAATACCCCTTTACCCATGAACTGAAAACTGACCCTGAACCCTAAAAATACCCCTTTACCCATGAACTGAAAACTGACCCTGAACCCTAAAAATACCCCTGTACCCATGAACTGAAAACTGACCCTGAACCCTAAAAATACCCCTGTACCCAAAATTAATTAATATTATTTAATTACCAATTAATTATTAATTAACAATAACAATAAAGTAAATATATTAGCACATTTGCTGTAATTAATTTAATTTAATAATTAATATTATTTGGCACAATTAATTAATTAAGAATAACAATAAATAATATATATAAAAATTACTTTAATTAATTTAATTAAATAATTAATAATAATTAATTACCAACTAATTAATAATTATAAATATGAAAAAAAATTATAATAATTAATTAACTAATTAATAGAAATTAATTACCAATTAATTATTTAAAATATGTACAAACGTATATCAATTAATTAATTATTATTAAATTACTTCCCACCCTATTCCCCTATAAACCCATAACCCGCTACAGAACATATTTATCAATTAATAAATTAATTAAAAATTATTTAAAATTAATTCTCAATTAATTAATTAATAATTCCTACTAATTAATAATTAATTTAACATAATTAAATTACTACCCACCCTATTCCCCTATAAACCCACAACCCGCTACAGTAGTAAAAGACAATATTTAATAAAATAACATTAAAAATAAATAATGAAACATAATAAATACAATATAATATACACTAAATTTATTTAAAAATTGATATTAGTAACATCAAAGTTATTAATTTCGATATTATTAACATCGATATTTACAACTTCGATATTACTGATATCATGCCAATATCGATATTTAGACTGTCGATATTACTTACCTTCGATATTTTTGTATATCGATATTTAAACTTCGATATTTTTGCATATCGATATTTAAAAATCGATATTTTGTCTGTGTACCCCCTGCCGCTTTCTCCACCACCGGTTGACAGAGCCGATGAGTCCTGAAAGGAACGAGGAGAGCGTTGGTCAGAAGCCTGAAATCGGTCAGGAGATTTAATCATCGCGCGGTCGCGCAAATCATAAACACGTTCCGACTGCGCAGGCAAGGGAGACGCAGGGCGAGATGTCAGAGCCTGTTGTTGCTGTTGCTTACCCTGTTTCTGTTTTTTAGGCCAATTTTGTTTTTTATTGGAATTGGGTTGAACCGCCGCCGATGAAGTCTGTCCCTGGGGCTGCTTTTTCTCTTTATCAGAAAAAAGCTTAAGACCCTTTGCAGTGCGGCCAACTGTTTTATAAGCCGCCACAATTATCCTTGCTAACTGTCAGGATTTCTCTGGATCAGGAATCGCCTTTAACGCGTTAGCCACCTGAAAGTTCACTGCATCTCCCTTGACATTTGTAAATATAAATGTAAATGTAGCCGTACTTGTAAAGCGCACTGATACTCCTGAGTGTCCTGGCCCTGTACTCATACCGCTAGGGAACCCTTCCTGGTTTTTCCCCGTGAAATGTCCACTCCTGGGCATCCCCAGGGTGCAACCAGGCATCCCCAGTGCTGTAGGGGGCCGTTGTGGAGACTAAGCAAGCTATTGCCCAGAGTTACAGTGTGGGACCCATGATTAGAATAGGCACCGAGGTGAGAAATCAGGTCCGAGGAATTATGAGCCCAAGATCCGCCAAGACCAGCCAAGGCGGGAATTGAACCCTGGTCCCGGGCCAGACCTCTGCATCAGGGTCTGCCGCTCTAACCATTGAGCCACACTTCTCCACATTGAGCCACACTTCTCCACATTTGCAAGGATCAGATCGCAAACTACATCAAAGGTACCCAATTCAACCGCAGACTCCGGTCCGTGATCATCTTGAACACGTTTAAGGACCGTAGACAGATTGGACATAGACGGGGTGCCATAGCACCTCGAATAGACCGCTGCAAAAGTCTTACCCCAAGACTCACAGTCAACAAGCTCAGGGGCCAAATCTTTCGGCAAGCTAAGCGCTAGAATCCAGTGTTTTTCACCAGGAGTCGTATTCGGAAATACCGCTTCCAGCTGGTCGAATTTCTCGGCAAGCCAGAAAGGAAAATCATCCTTATCCTGGGGCTTCTTGCCCATTACGGAATTCACCATGACAGGACTGATTTTCAAACCAGCCTGCCCTGCCGGAAGGGCTGCACCTCTAGGGGCTGCCCCATGAACATTACGACTTGTGTAATGCACAAGGACTCTAATCACGGCAATAGCGACTACATGAAGTTGCCGAAGCTCACCTAAGTTACAATTGCCGTGATTAGGGTGAGGAGTAAATCCAGCCAAAGCGGGCCAATTTGCACCCGGAATGGACAAAGGACCTAATCTCGGAGCGGTTAAAGAGTGGGTTAGGACTCCACTAAACCAAACTCCATGCTGCCAAACATCAATAGGTACTTCCTGTGCTCTGTACGGAACATATTCAGCAGGTACAGGTGACGCAGTGTACGAGTGGAACACACCAGAATTTGCGTCCACCGCCGGAAATGTCACCCACAAATAAAACAGTTTGTACGGGTAAGCATGTTCCGCACTCACCACCAGAACCACAGCCAAGCCTTCAACAGGAACATCCTAAGCCCGCAAATGATCACGCACCGCAATGCGACTATGCAGTGGGATGTTCACGGCTTGTGCCATGACTGCACAGGAAAGAGAAAGAACAAAGAGTACTTTGTAGCACAACTGGGTAGTAATTCAAGGAAACCGTTTTGAATAGATTCAAGCTTGAAAAGACCTATTTCAAAAATAGGTAGGTTTTTCCGACACCACCGTTTTCCGGAAACGGGAATGAAGGGGTTAAGGTTTGAATGATATACTACTCGAGTGTCATGAAATAAGGCCAACAACGTATGGGCGCCATGTCGCAGGGCTTCCGTTCTCTTACGGAACTGTGCATAGAGATCAGGAACCTCAGTGAATTAGGGTGACCCAAAACTCACTTCAGTATCCAAAATCCCCTTACCGAGCTAGCTACAGTGTCTCATTGGTCATAACAAACTCCCAATGACTTAGACAAACCAGAACATGAACTTAGGTTACCTCAGGTATCGTGGAACACATGAACACTCTTTCGCTCTATAATCATTTCAAACCAAAACGTGGATTAAAAGAGGACACGTGCAGTTTTGAAATATTTATTATTCAATGCAAAGTTCTCAAGCGCAGTATCTTATATAATACAAGAAGACATATTATAAAAACCAGAGTTATCAGCATAGTCACTAATCCATAATAGGCAAACGGTGATAGCATATTATAATGCACAAATCAATAGAAATTTGTATCACCTATTTTTCGCGCTCCCTATTTAGCATACTATATTATATCTAAGAAGGTCTCATTTGGGTTTTAGCAGGGCGGGCCCATACCTCTAAATGTCAGGAGGAGAGGATCACATCATCAGCTACCAGCTCTCTGCATGTGAAACACCATCAAGTGTGTTTTTGCATTCTCAGTAACTCTATCTTAAACCCGCTTAGAGCCCAATGTTGGCAGCAACTGTATTTGTGTTATGTCTAGTGGTGCGAGGATCAGAGCTCCCAGCAACCTTGTGTTAGGTTATTCTTAGCGGGTTCAGCCCTCACTGTTCAGACAGTGTACCAAGCACGACTGATATCAGAGCAATAACATATTATTCTCAAATAAATCACATCTTTCATCTAGGTTGAAAGCTACAATAACAATTATGTCTCGTGTGCAAACTGAAGCCAAAGGAAAATATGTCGTTTAAACACTTACTAAACTCATGCTAACTTAACACAGTATATAGAAAAGCAGCATCTATATGACAGTTCTTGTTGACCAGATTTAGGTTTGGGATTCTGTCTAGACTGCTGAGCTTTCCTGTTACAAATGATTGGTCTAAGGTAATCTGTAAATGTCCGTATAACAATGCCTCCACTCAATCGGATATACATATTCTATTTTTTTGTATATTTTATGTTATATCTAGGAAGAGATGGATTATGCCTATTTTAAAATATATGAACATGAGACAGTGTCGTCCAGCATTTTTAGCTATACAACTCTTGGAGGATATTTTCTCAGTCGCATCTGTTGCGGCATTTCTTAAAAGCATTTTTTACATACGTAAGACAATGATTATATGAATTCTACTACTCTAACTTTTGGCCTATGTTAATATTGTGTACACTGTTTTTAAAATATATTAATTATGACAATGTAATATTTTGATGTGATTTGATGTACTTTTATGGTTATTTATGAAATATAACCGAATAAAGTCTTTTGAATTTGAATTTGAGTAGGTAAATCGAGATTACCTACATCTGGCCCCAAATATATTACCCCACCTATACACTGCTTGCAGAAAACACATTTGGAATACCCACAAAAGAACACATTCTGAAATGTAATCCAATGTTATCAATGGCCTAAATGATGTTTCAATTCAACAGATACCACAGAAACAGTTGTTTCATGCACCCATGACTAGTACTTGGACTACTGACTGGAAAGCCCATGGCAGAGTAGGCCATATAGTAAATTAAATGAATATTGCAAATTTATTAAAAAACATGGAGAAAATGTACCAAACTGTGCAATATTTTTCGCTTAGAAAAGAAGAACAATTTAGTGCAAACAAAATAAATAAATAGGCCCCTACTGAAAATGCAGGTAACCCACCACAATACATTTTAAAAATCGAATAAAAGTAGAACTAAATCCTGGCGCATGCACTCATCATACAAACAACACCCTTATAAAACAGTTTTGAATTTACCTGTGAAATCTCAAATACAAAGTCTTTAGATTTAACAGTATATATGCAGCAGACAAGAAAATAGATCCTTCTAGCTCCAAAGCCCAATGAAAATTGAGCAGGAGATGACAAAGCACTGGGAGGAACCTGCTGTACAGGAACAGGAAGTTGGAGTATCTGTGACACTTCTTCCCAGTTGGAAAATAAAGCACAAAAAAAGAGAAGAAAATCCACTTGAAAAGCCTGTCAGATGCTTATCAGGAACAAAAGCTGCTCGAGCTGTGCGTTCGCGATTGGCACTACATTGGTGCAGTCGCCGCCGGAAGCCATGTAGGCAAGCGTGAAGTATTGTGTATTGCGGCCTGAGTTTATCGTGGCGCTCGCAAGCAAGCACCAAAACTAACCTCGAGAATAAGAATGGAAAAAAAAATTCCACTTTGTGCCCGGGAAGGTGGAATTCAGGAACTCCACTCTCCTTCGTGGAGTACCCAAATTCCGCAAACTCCACGAGTGGATCAGAGTTTTACTCCCAGGCCTACATAAGATATAAGAAGTTTGGTAGCATCACCATTTTCATCAGAGAGATACAAATGCACATTTGGGGAGGAGCAACCAACGTTCCGTGCGAGTTCTGGAATGCTCTAGCATTATTTCTACATGAAAATGCAGAAGTTCTGGTATATCTTTGGTTTTGTGAATACGTAAGAATATCACTATGTCGCTGTTTAACTTCAGTTTTTCATTCACAGCTTGCCAATGGTAGGTTGGTGAGTGCGATTAACATTTGGCATCCTCTAGCGAGATTTGCAGTTGCTAGGAGGGCACCAGGCATGATTTTCCCACCCTGGGCTGTCGTGGGCAGTCGCAACATATTCACAGTTAGAAAACTGCTGCTCGAGTAGAAAATCTATTTGAGCAGCAGCAAAATCAATTCAAGAAGAAGAGCAGAATCGCACACAGCCCATGCTTCATGTCACTCCACGGAATTACACAGAATGAAACTCAGTGAGTTCTGCCCATCCCTAAATATCATGTCTACATATAGCAACAACATTAGCGAGTGTTTGCCAATTCACAACCCATGGCATGACTGAAACTCCTGGAAACAAACAAGGGTTTGATCGCCAGTGCAAAGAATATGAGTGACCGGGACTACCTCAGGTTTTGGGATTGGGGTACAAAGGATCTTGTGCATAAATGGCAATTCTAAATCATTGAATGGCTTGTCAGCATCCAGAAGAACCATCATAGCCCATAGTTCTGGATCTACTGGATGTAATATGGTCATCAAAGTGTGGAAATTGAAATTGGTGGATCTCTGAAGAACAAATTTGGCCTGGTCCAGCAACACCAAAAACTGCATGAGCAATGGCAGAGGCTGAGCTAGTAGTTAAGCGAAAAGTTTATTGTCCATGTTTAACAGGGATAATGGTCTGTAAGAGGTACAGGCCATTGGGTCACTGACACTTTTAAGGAGCACAGTAATTGTAGCTTCCAGCATCGTTGGAGGGAAGCCGCATTGTACACTGCTAATAATCTGTGAGCAAGAATGACAGATAATTCCTTATAAAACTCGACCGGGAGACGATCCCCTCCAGGAGCCGTATCACTAGAGAGATCTTTTATGGCAGATTTAACATCATCCTTTGCTAAAGGGGAGTTAAGGATGGTGTTTATATCACCCTCAACCTAGGCCATAGCATCTAAGGATGATGTGATCTCTGCCTGGCAGCAATGAGATTTGGACATGAAGAGCTGCGTATAATACTAAACAAAAGTATCCAAAATGTCTGACGTTGCTGATGATACAATGTCGTGGTTCGTTTTTATGAACGGGCTATGGGAATTATCTGTAGCTATCTTCACTATCCAAGCTAATGTTCTCCCAGGTCTATCCCCTTCACTAAATTAGTGGGCCTGTGTGTGTTTAACTAGGTAAAGTATTTCATGGTCCGCCTCCTCATGGAATTCCACCACCAATTCCTGGGACTTAGCCTGCATAGTTTTTAGTTTAGTACAAACATGCTAACTTTCTAACTGCTTAAGTTTAATTTAAAATCAATCAATCAATCAAGTGTGCCCTGCAAAGACTTAAGGATATCTGCTTCCTTAGAGATGCAAAATCTGCATAAATAACCCTAAAGACTTCTCACAGCGTTTCAAGTGTATAAGTAGAGTGCTCATTTAGATGGAAGTACTCCAAGATAGCAGGTTTGTCCTCAGAACAGATCACTGGGTCATGCAGCTTAGATCCCTTTGCCACCTGTTAATAAAATGCGTAGAGGAGGGGGATCCACCAGGGTAATTATAATTCGTGAGTGGTCAGACAATGTTCTGGGCATAATGCATACATCCCATACCTTGGATAGAAGTGTTCAGGACACCAGCCACATATCTTTATAAGAGGACATATTGTGAAGAGAGGAATCTATGTGTATTTCCTATCAGTTTGATGACAAACCCTCCATGCATCAATTAAGTCACATAACTGCATCACACGCTGCAGCTCTACTCCTGCCTTCACGTGATGTCTACTGGATTCAGACATCCTATCTATGCACAGGTGCAATACCACATTAAAGTCACCTCCCCACAGTATGGGCCACCCTTTGTACCTGGCACAATTAAGAATGATGCCATCAAAAAACTCGGAAATATACAGATTCAGGCCAAAGACATTAATTAGCAGCAGAAGCTGCCCATCAAGCAGTCCTACTACCATCGCCAATCTACCATTCACATCAGCTATGTGCTCCTTGCATGTGATCTTTAAACATTTTTTTAACAAGTGTCACCACCCAATATGAATAGGTTGAATAGGAAGAGAAGACCCTGCGAGGATGCCACAAAGATACAAACGTGAGGCTGATGAAAAGAAGTGGTTCACCTGAATCATGTGATATCAATATTGTGTCTACTCAAATAGGCTATTACTTGCTGGTCTTTGTAAGAACTATTCACCCACGTGTATTCCAACTAAGGCAGTGGACCATTAAGAAAGTGGGAGCCTAAAATATATCTAGGGTGATAACAAGTGGCACTGCACTCTTTGAGAATGTTGACAGGAATAGCCTACAAATGATGGTTGTGTCATTGCAATGACAGCAACTTCAACACACATTCCCCCTTCACCCTTCCACTCCAACCCCAATCCTCATGCAGCACCCGAATAGTATACAAGCTAAGAAAAGAAGAAACACCTCTACAGCATCAGTCATCAATGCTATGTGTGAGGTCCACGCAGGTGGGGGCACTGCAGAGTAGGACTCAAGGCAAAAAAGTCTCCAAGAGCTGCTCAACAAAAAATTCCATGTTAACAATGTTAGTTGATTCTGCCACACCCAGAATGCAAATAGTATTACGGCGAGTGCCCCTCCAGGTCCTTGTTCTTTGTCTTGACCTTTTGTACATCCCAAGTCAATCGGGCAATGGTGTTGGCTGTCTGCTGATGCGAGTCTTCTGCATTCAATATTCAGCTTATCTAAAACAAGGACAAGATAACTTCTGCAAAGGGTCTACTAATGCACAGCACCTCATTTTGCATTAGTAACGTGACTTGTTTGACCTACACATTTTTGGGTTAAAATCTGCAAACTAAGTACTACAGGGGATCACCTCAAAGCATTACCCAAAGGTACATATCCGTACTGGGTTATTTTGAGAAACAAGGCAAAGTAAAAAAATAAAATCAAATTTGGGTAAATGTCCAGATATTGCTGGAGGCAGTCGTAATATTTTTGAGCCCTCAGGGTATTTTAAACCTGGGGTCAGTTGTCATCATAGGCGACTAAAATGTTATGTATTGCGATCTTTGGGTTTCATTTCCTAGTGGCTTACTGGGATAAAATTGTGATGTGTTTTGAAATATAGAGAGACTGTGGAAGAACCAGGCAATTTCGTTTTTTAGGTTCATTGTCACTCTAAGAACCTTTATATAGTGCCTCTGCTAGTCAAATAGGGCAAAACAAGCACACTTCCCAAACATGTATTAATCCTGGCTTATCTGCACTTGTTGCAGTAGGTTTCTGCAGTCTCTCATGAGTGGTCTCTAGAGTGCACAGATGTGATCTAGGTGCTCCAATTGGGAGACTGTGAGGGGCGAAAAGCAGGCTTCTGCTGCCCCCAAGGTACAGGGGGTCCCAAACTTTCTAGGGCCCCAAACCGTTCAGGTGTGAATCTCATTCAGCCCCAGACCAATGAATATTGGGGAAGTGGCTTGGGTGCCGTTCGGAATGGCCCGCACGTTAGTGAAGCTCCTACCTTCCACAGCCTAAGCCAGCCAAATTATCCGTTAAAAGTATCCAATTTGACCCCAGAGAAGGAGAGGAAGGACAAGAACAACCTCCACAGTAGCGCAGAGAGAAAACCGAAGTTCTGAAGTGTGCGAAACAGCGGAGGTGAGCAAGGTGCCGGGTAGGCCTGTGAAGCCCCGGGCTCAAGTTTGGTGCCGGCTGGAGGCGACTTCCATGATGTGTGGCCACACACTGAGGGAACATTGCAATGCCTCTCTGAATTTAACAGACGGCCTGCATACTGAGCACTGTCCGGAACCCGCTGATACAACGCCTCTCTCCTGCCCTCATAGGTGCAGTACTGGGGAGTGAGGTTGCTAGATCAGCCCACGCCTGGATCAACAGAGTGGAAAAATGATGACAGCGTAATGCAGCTGCTGTGGGTGCCGGAGCCAGGGTGGTAGCCCCTTTGCATATGGCGGGTGTAGTCGCTTCAGCAGGTTGAGAGTGAGACCCCACTTGAAATTTAGAAGGCATCCAAGTGGAGGCAGCACAGGTGATGGTCAGGCCCAAGGAGCCCTGGTCTTGAGTGAGGTTGGAGTAGGCAGTGCTTGGCTGAGGCGCTGACGTGCGCAGTCCCTGAGACGAAGCAGCCTCGTGTCTGATAACAATCGGGAGTCATTTGGAGAGGCCTCAAGTGGCATTGGCTCTGCCTACCCTCCGACGGTGTGAGGTGGCAAGAGTACTATAGAGTTGTCACAGCTGGGCAAGGCAACATGTGTGCTGGTGGGACTGTCTGGTCCTGATTGACAACCCTATCAAGGTCGTGCAAGTAAGTGCGACCGCAGTAAACTGGGCGAGATGGGTCTGAGTGGGGGCCCCCTGGCTGGGGAACGATGCTGAGGTGAACTGAGATGTCGGAGGCTGAAGAACCGGTTGGTTCTGGCGCATAGAAGCAGTGCATGCATCAGGAACAAAAAGTTGCTCTGGCCAATCCCTGAGAGTGCGCGAAGGACCATCCAGGTGCCAGTGTCCCCATGAGCAGCTCGATAAGTTGTGAACACTGGGTGCCCAGTACCAAATATCTTACTACGGCTGGAAATGTGTGCCGGGGATTGAGGCACCTAAAAGTAACATCCTGGAATAGCTGACCAACTGGTTGGAGAGTGTGGAGAGCCAGATCTCAAGTGACCCGCCTAGCGCACGACGCTGCGCAGGTGCCTCGATCAGCAATGTCTGGGACTAAGGGGCAGAAGACCCTTCACCAAACTAAATTGGATAAATACGCAACGCAGAAGCAGGATGAGGCAGACGCCGCATGGGGAGGAGAAATGGAGGGGACCCAAACTCCGACTGTGGGTGAACCCACACTTAATGATGTGATGGCGGCCACTGCGGGAGTGGGCACTTTGCTGGAGCAAAGAATGGATACCAACACAGTAGAGATGACATTACTAAGAGCTGACCTCTAGAAAACAAGTGACAAAGTCAAGTCCATGGAAGTAGTGACTACTGAATTAAGCGATGATGCCAAGCAAATGCGATGGGAGCCTAAAGAACTACCTGTTGCCCAGAAGCATACAGAAGTCCAGCTGTACGACTATGAAGGCAGGTCACGCTGCAATAATATCAGAATCATTGGAGTTCCTGAGAAAGTGGTGGGGCGGGCTGTGGACCTATTTGTAGAGGACTTAACACTGAATCACCTACGGCCCAAAACCCTCTCAAAATACTTTATGGTTGAAAGGGCGCACAGAGTGCCGGGGGGAAGACCAAAGCAGGGAGCGCCACACATCCAATCCTAGCGAGACTGCTGAATTTTATAGACCATGATATCATTCTGCAAGCAGCCAGGATGGGCTCCCCCCTTTCCAGATTTCACCATAGCGGTGCAGAGACAGAGGAGAATCTTTTTGCACATCAAAAAACTGCAGAGGGATAGAGGGATCCGTTATTCAATGCAATTTCTGGCCAAGCTGAGGGTAGAGGTGGACAATAAAACATGGTTCTTCGATAGTCCGGAGGCGGCGCAGGATTGGCTGGAGGGCTGGAGGCCGGCAAAATAACATAACCTGAGATGAGGGAGGGTCCCACCTTCTGAAAGGAACTGGCTCTGGTGAACTGGCTGGAACTGTGGGTGCCATTTCTTCTATGGTTGCATGGGACAGAATCGTTAGCTCACGACAACACTATGCACGCTAAGTGACTTACACTAAATGTAACTGTGTACTAATGAACAGTCAGGGGTAATACTGTGGTGGGCGGGTGGTCGTGGGGAGAGTTCTGTGTCCGCCCCAAGTTCCTAGTTAGTTTAAAATCAGGGCTACGGGCACTCTGCACTATTGGGGTGTGGGCAGTTTTAGGCACAGAGTGCGGGGAGGCAGGGTGGGGGGAAGTTGGGGATTTGGGGTTCAGTTAGTTCCTTTGTGATACCAACAGGATTATTATAAAGCAGGACTCATGAGAGATGGCACGCAGATGATACATGCAGGCAGTGGTGACATATCAGGGCAGATCAAGACACGGGCTCGCAATGTCAATGGGTGGGATCCAGGAGGGGCGAGGGAGAGAGGGAAGGGAAGGGTCGTGTAAGATTCCATGGGTGAACAGAAACGTAAACTTCTTTTCTGGAACGTAAATGGTTTAGGTTGTAAGCTAAAGAGGGGAATAGTCTTACAATATGTTAAGTGCCACTCCCCTGACGTGGTTTTGCTTCAGGAGTCGCACCATGTGGGAAATAAATGTAAAGCATTAGATAGGTATGGTTACCGACTAGTTACATATTCTGGCTTTACCTCTGGTTCACTGAGGTGGGCATCATGATACGCAAACCCTTTCTGATGACCATGGATTGCATCTGGACGGATGAGTTGACCAGGTATGTGGCAGTATCAGGCAGGTGGGAGGGCTGGGTGCTGACCCTGGTATCTGTCTATGACACCCCAGGTTTGCAAACCATGGCATTTCGTGATCTGGGAAGTGCAATGCTGTGGTTTCCGAATGGCAAGCTGGTGATTGGAGGGGATCTCAACTCTGAGGTATGTGACAGGAGTGACTGTTTTCCCCCGAGAGACCTGGGATCTGCTCATTTGGTTTTGTCCACCTTTTTGGATGTGACGGGGCTGGTTGATGTATGGCGAATTTACCATCCCAGGGACTCCCTGTTCGCATTTCACTCCAGAGCGCACAATAGTCTCTCCCATATTGATTACATCCCCATATCAAGTGGGACAAGTAACAGAAATTAGGCATATGGCGAGGGGCATATCTGATCACTCCCCAATATGGGTACATTTAGGTAGGAACAATGACCAAGTAGGTAGGGTGGCGCATATAAACCTGTGGCACTTGCGCACCCCCCACTATAAAGCACAATATTACGTTATCAATTAAGCATTATTTTCAGGAGAATGAGGGATTGGTGGGTTCCGTCCGTATGCGTTAGGAAGACTTTAAGACCGTGGTGCGTGGGCAAGCAATATCGCTGATCACTGGGGCAAAAAAAGAGAGAAACACTGCAATATTTCAGCTGAAGGGAGAGATACTGCCACTAGAGGGGGACTTGTTGACTTCAGGGGATCAAGAAGTTGTACATAACCTAAATCTCAAGAAGGAAGACTACAAAGGTATGATGATGGACAGGGCAAAAGAACTACAGAGGGACAAACTTGGTAGGATATATGAGCTAGGGGGCAGAGAGAGTAAATTGCTTGCAGTGTTAGACCGGCGTGAACAGGCCAACCGCCTGGTCACTGATATTACCACTGCAGTAGGGGAGACAATCACTGATGTGCAATTAGTTGCAGACGAATTTGCAAAATATTATTCCCAGATATATAAATCTAATTCAATCAATTCAATAGAGGAGTTGTTTGCCTTTTTAATGGACATTCGACTGCCAGTATTGTCGGATGTAGACCGGGACTTCCTTGACGGTGCATTATCGAATGATAAAATAGCACGAGCAATCAGAGAGTTGAAGTCTGGAAAGCTATGGGCCCTAATGGTCTCCCCATAGAACTCTAAAAACGAAATCTGACAAAATTGCCCCCTACCTCAATGCTCTATATGAGGAAAGCTTAGAAGCTGGTCTGCTTCCCCAAGATCAACGGCTGCCACAGTGGTGGTTATATATAAGGAGTGTAAGCCTAGAAATCAATGCTCCTCTTACAGACCTATCTCGCTCCTAAATGCTGAGGTGAAGATCATAGCCAAGTTGCAGGCTACTCGACTGATCGGGATGGTCTCCAGGCTGGTCCATACGGATCAGTCGGGATTCATGCCATCTAGGAATACCTCCCTGAATCTGTGCTGACTCCAAGGTGTACTCAGAGAGTAGATATGCTCAGAGAAGAAAAGTGGTGGTGTCCTTGGATGCCGCCATGGCATTTCATACGATCCAGTGGCCCTACCTCTTTGCGGTGTTGGAGAAGATGGGGTTTAGATCAGGATATATTGATTGGGTGAAACTCTTGTACTCTGTGCTCCTGGCGCAAGTGGTAGTGAACAACAGGAAGTCAAATGACTTCACCCATGGAAGAGGGACACGGCAGGGATGCCCCCTGTCTCCGCTGCTATTTGTCCTGACACTGGAGCCTCTAGCGGGAGGGATTCATGGGGACCCAGTCATGCGGGGCCTGAAATGGTCGGAAGACTGGGAGGACCGTATCTCCCTCCTTTTATACCTGGCATCACCACAGGCCTTAATCATTAGAGTTCTCGATATCTTCACCGCCTTTGGTAGATACTCAGAATATGCAATCAACTAGACCCAGTCAGTGATGTATGTGCTCAGAGGGCAATTCCTGCTTCTGCCCAGAGGGTGTAGTGTGGCGGAGGCATTTGATGGTTTTCTGTACCTTGGCATTTACATCACAAGAGACCCCAAGCCGTATTACGAACAGAACCTCCTGCCCCCATTGAGACTGCTTCTGAGTGATGTGGACCACTGGAAGACCTTTCCACTCTCCCTGCTGGGCAGAGCGGCTGTTTTCAAAATGATATCCTTACCTCGCTTTTAATATGTTTTGCACAACTCGTCTGCCCAGGTCCCGGCTTCCTACTTTGCTGCAATCGAAGGTGTGCAGAGAGCCCTATTGTGGGCTGTGGGTGCGCCTCGCATATCGCTTCCCAAATTGGTATGGAGCTGGTATGATGGTGGAATAGGGCTCCCGGATTTAAAGAGGTACTCTTGGGCAGCGCACTTGGCCGCAATTAATCAGAGAATGTATCGTCCGCATAATGACCTCGGATATCTAATGGATAGGTGACTGCTGGCTGGAGGGCCATACACACAGGCGCTCTATTCTCGACCAACCAAACTGAACCTCACGGGGCCATGCCCCACTCAGTCCAAATCTGGCACAAAGCCCATAAGAGCCTCGACTGGGGCAATAAACGCACGCACGACACCCCCCTGTGGGATTCGCATTTATTAGGCACCCTTAGAAACTCTAGGGGCTTTGATAGGTGGGACCTGATAGGACTGTCGAGAGTGGGAGACCTGTGGAAAGGGGGTAAGGTAATTGAGTTCTCTGCATTGCAGCGGGAATATGATATGGCAGACTCCGAAATATTCCGATACTGTCAAGTGAGGCACGCTCTGTACACACACTCCCCAGAAGGGGAAACCCTACCTGAGGCAACACCATTGGAGGACAGATTACTTGATGGATATATGGCTAATAAGTCAATTCCTCTCACATATCGTAAGTTGATTAACCACGCTACAGACCCCCTGATAAAGTTGCGAGCGAAGTGGGCAGAAGACCTGCCAGAATTAGATGATGAGGATTGGACAGAAGCCCTTGCGTCTCCACGGGTAATGGCAATCTCATTTAGACTTAAGCTAGTGCAGTTGAAATTGCTACACAGAACATACTATTCACGAACTGCCCTAGGTCGGATGGGTTATGGAGAGGACACAGGATGTAGGAGAGAATGTGGAGGAAATGGATTGTTCTTCCACATTTTGTGGAACTGTCAGATCATTCGCAATCATTTGTTGAGGGTGTTAGGATGTATATCGGAAGTGTTGGGTCATGAGATCAAACTAGAAGGCAAAAGGTGCTTCCTTAATATATGGGGACTGACAGATCTAAACAGCAGAAAAAAGCTGTGGGTGACCTTGGAACATATGGTGGCTAATCGCAATATCACCAGATTATGGAGTGCAGGAGAGGCCCCAACACTGGCTTCATGGAAGAAAGATATGGACTGGTGTATATAACAATTGAATGGGTTTGCTTAGATTGAGCCGCACATCTTAGATTTGTTATGCCAGGTGTAATCGTGACAATCAGTCATTAGGCAATTGCAACTACGGCGAGGGTGCTTAAGGTATATAACACCTACCCACCAAGGTGTCGTTTCCTCCCAAGATCCAAAGGCGAAACTTGGGTCACATATGCAAAAATACAATACCTCAGCACACCCTTCTCATTATTTCAGTGAATAATAGTCTCAATATTACTTGACACAATTTTGGCAAACTCGATGCCCTGTATGATATAGTCCAAAAAAACAACTAAAGTTTCAGGAAGTATTGATATGATAGTCCAGACAGGTCTCCTTGGATTGAAGTTTGTTTATTGTCATATATCACTGGAAGCAAGCAGCCGACGCGCGTTTCGCCCACAGGGCTTTTTCAAGGCTTGTAGTTTACTTCCTTCTAGTGTGAAAGATCCGCGAAACTAGTGTTTGGACTGGATCCATTTGGGCGCGTTACACTGCTCCTGCTGGTATCTAAGAGATTTTGTCTTGGATTTATCAAGATTCAAGAAATTACACCCATACCTTGGGATTGGATGCCATACATATTGGGAATTTGGCTCTTACACTCGGAAAGGAAATAAATATATTCCCTTCTATTGGACTTAGTTTCAATACAACATAGAACAAATGACAAAAAGCAGACCCATTTCCTAAGGTGTGACTGATTGGATTCTTAAATACTGATTTCTGGAAATATTTTTCGCGGATCTTTCACACTAGAAGGAAGTAAACTACAAGCCTTGAAAAAGCCCTGTGGGCGAAACGCGCGTTGGCTGCTTGCTTCCAGTGATATATGACAATAAACAAACTTCAATCCAAGGAGACCTGTCTGGACTATCATATCAATACTTCCTGAAACTTTAGTTGTTTTTTTGGACTATATCATACAGGGCATCGAGTTTGCCAAAATTGTGTCAAGTAATATTGAGACTATTATTCACTGAAATAATGAGAAGGGTGTGCTGAGGTATTGTATTTTTGCATATGGACTGGTGTATGTTCAGAGAGAAAACTGTCTATGTCTCCAGGGGATGTCCAAAGAAATGTTCTAAAGTGTGGGCGAAATGGAATGAATATTGCTGAGAAATATGTGTACCCCCGTTGCTACCTACCCTGCCTACCCTTGATGAAGATATGTCAGCTAATTAGTGTAAATTCCACATATGTGCAATCTTGCCTGCTGACTG
This sequence comes from Lissotriton vulgaris, assembly GCF_964263255.1. Lineage (NCBI taxonomy): Eukaryota > Metazoa > Chordata > Amphibia > Caudata > Salamandridae > Lissotriton > Lissotriton vulgaris. The sequence continues at coordinate 804,108,637 of NC_141697.1, forward strand.
TGCCATCGCAGCCTTTTGTCAGATGCATAAAACTATTTTTGTATCTTCTTTACTTGTCATGCTATTGTATCGATGCAATAATGCTCTCAATAACAAGAGTTAATTTTTTTGAAAAAGACCAATGAATATCTTTGAGTTTTTGGAGACACAAGGGCTCCTCATCAATTTTGCTTGGGGGTCCGATCATTTTGTGTTACGCCACTGGTGTCCACAAACTAGATGTGGGCTCCTTGTAGGCATCACACCAGGCAGCTGGCAGGCAAACTAAAAGCAGAGCCAGAGTGAGATCTGCAGGCTTTATGCTCTCTGCAGAGGCACAAAGCGTGCAACTTTATATATAGTAAGTGAGGTAGGTACTCACAGGTCACGTCAGTTGAGTCTTCAAATAGCTGCACTTTTTTTTTGTCAATCAAACAAAACTTTATTTGATTTGTTAAAACCTTAAAAGTACATTCCACATTCCGCAATAAGAGAAAGGACAGCAGCAAAACATGGCAATATTCAACAAGAAAATAGCTGCACTTGAACGTCACTATTATTTACAGTTTGTAATAGTTGGGCAGCAGTGCTCATGGAGTTAGGTCAGTTGTAGTGTTAAAAAACGTGAAGCTAGGATATTAGGCTTGATACATAAGTCTTTCACTCGGGTGAATCAGGGGTATAGTGCAAGCCCACAGGCCAGCATCCCTAATGGGACTATGATGCCCAGGCTCAAGCACTCCTGCCACCATTTTTTAGGAAGACCTGCCTGAGGAGAAGGTTTACATTGTCCTCCTTCCAAAACAGTGAAGCAGGAACATGGGTGAGTCAGGTGGTAGCCATAAAGTTCCATGGCAGGCGCTCAGCTCCCAATTCATTACACACAGTAAACTATTTCCAGGGACACAACATTAAGTGCTGAAGAGAGGTATAGCGGGAATAGCAAAATGGGGAGGAGTTTCCACTTTACATTGGTTTAATTGCTAGTACTTGCAACTTGGCCACAATTATACTGTATCCCTAAAATTCTTAATTCCACCGGTAAGAGCCTGTAGCCCTATAATAAGGGCTTGGGGAGAAGTGCTTCTGGAAAAAATGCCTCAATGGAAAGCCTCCAAGGTCTGCATTCTAACAGAAATATCTCAGGTCTTTCCTAGGGGCTTTGAACTCAGGGTCCGGATGGTTCTTTGGAATAGGTAACACCTATACAAATCAAAAATAGGGAAATTTGCAGGTAAAAATGAAAACTGGTTTGTGGAGCTTTGTACCAAGTTCAACACTTTAACATCCATGCTTGAGAAGAGACCATGGGCCACATGCATCAACCTATTTAGGAAGTGCAAACAGTGCGAATCGGTAAATGAGGCCGTTTGCGATTCCTAAATAAGTTTTTGGGATGCATCATACATTTTTGTGAAATTCGCTATTTTTAGCGATTTCCAAAAATACGATTGCTTTTAAGGAATCGCAAATTTGCAATTACTTAAAAGCAATGCATGATTGTTTTTCAAATTGTGAATTAGCAATTAGGGGGTACAAATTACCACCAGGTTGAACCTCGTGGTAATTTGCGAAAAGTTATGAAAATGCTCAAAAATTCATTTTTTTAACTTTCATGTTACAGACACACATGTCCTTAGGACATGTGTGTGTGAAACATGCACTTTAAAATACATTTTAGGGGTGCGGGGGGGACCCCCCTCTGCACCCTTGGAATGCATTAACAAATTGCGAATCACATTTTCAAATTCGCAATTTGTAAATGTCTTCCCATTGACTCCTATGGGCCTTTTGGCCCATAGGAATCAATGGGATTTGCGAAATCACAATTAGGAATTCGCATAATATTTGCGATTCAGTAAAAATTGCGATTTTTACCGAATCGCAAATATTATGCGAATAAAATCATGCATCCCATTTTGCGATTCCTTATTTGCGATTCCCTAAAAATCGCAAATAAGGAATCGCAAAACCTTGCAATGATGCATGTGGCCCCATGCTCCTAATCAACAAAACTCATCATATTAGACCTTTCCCTATTCTTGCATTTTCCTGTGCCAGAGGACTACTTTCAGAGCAGATTAGGCTGCCATGACTGAACTATGCAACACAACCCTATTCTTGCCACGGCCTCTTGTCATGTGAGATTGGTTTGAAAAACGTTGCTAGGGTTGATATTTGTTTACAGTCCATTCATGGACCCAGGAGGTAAACAGCAACTTTCCCATAACCAGATACAGATTAAGACCCACATTAAAGGACCCAGTCAAACCAAACGTGTTGAGCCTGGGTTGGATTCTGCCAGCACAGAAAACCCATTCAACGTGTTCTCAAAGCACACCTTCATTGATCCGGAATGGTGTAGTCCCTGGACGAGTTCATGCTGGATGTGGCTCAGTTTAGGAAGTCAAAGGTGGCTATTCAAATAGGAGAGATGTAGAACTCATTTGATCCTACAAGAATGACAGACAATGCAGTCTCAACTGCAAAGGTTTTATTTTAAGCATTTTAGGCATACAGGAGTAAATTCAATATAGTCAAATCAATTTGTCAATAAATCAGAGTGCAAGGCTCAGTTAAAGAACAGAATCAATCAAGAACTCAGTAAAGTTCAGATGTCAAGATGCAGAGTATAAAATGGTGGAAATTCCAGCATAGATTAGCCTTCTAAAGGAAATGTAAAGGAACCCCTCCACCACTTCAAGAAATCACAATCTTCTATAGTGTTCTAAACAAAGGATTTCATACATTCAGTACCGTAGTACATGGATCACAGGCTCTATATCAGTCAGATAACGCAAAAGTGAAACATTTAATAAATTCCCATAATTACACAACATGGAGCATCTAATGAGCAATCATCTACCCATGAAATTGAAAAGGTTACATAACATGTGGTTCTCCCTGGGACAGCTAGCTTTAACCTTGAATGTGTTTACTTTATTCAGAATAGACTGTGATGGTCTTTGTCCTTCTCTGTGGGAAGCATTTAATTTTCATCCTAGTGAGACACGAAAATGCAAGTCTATTCACTTAGTACAATGAAAGGTCACAGTAAAAAAGTCGTCTAAGACTTAGCTTTTCTTAAGTTAGCTCGCCTCTGAATTTTCATTACTGCAAAGCATTAATTTCAGAAAAACAGCTATATCAGTTCTCCAGAAGGGCTCAGAGGCACCCTAGCAATCACAAGCAAAACTCAGATGGCCGGCACACACAGGGTGCACTGACTTACTGCGCAGAGACGTATTTGAGAGCTAGCAAAGGGTCGTCCACTGAGACATGGAATGAGATAATAAAATGTATTACGCACTAACTCAGCACCTTTCACCCTTTCTCCAAACTGAGCTACAAACAGTTCACACAATGTTAACATGATCCAATTAGAATTGATCGTCATTTTATCTTGCTATGAAAAAGGGTAATGGCTGACTTGACCTTGCAGGAACTATCAGACCTGGTTTGCAGAGATTCTGCAGCCACAGCATTAAGTACTCTGTTTTTTCCACGCTGTAGATCTCATGTTTCCATGTAAAAGCACTCAGACAGCCACAACGTGATGCATTTGAGTCGGAGGTTGCAGGTGGGGCCCAGCGGCACTGTTTTTTGGAGACCAGGACCTATTGTTTTCATCATTAGACTTTTCCCAGAAAAAGAGAATGAAAGGCACCAACAGAGAATAAATTGAGGGAGAGAAACACAGAAAACAGTGACAGAGGGAGAAAGCTTGTGTGACATTAAGAGATAGGAAGTGTAGGGTAGTGTGTGAGAGAGGCATGAGGTGAAATGAAGACTAGCGACTGGAGGAGTTTAGGCACGGCACTTCATTCTTCTGCAAACTGAGCACAGCAACCACAGCCAGAAACCTACTCTTTCTCATTCTCTCACCGATACAGGCACACACTTGCATACACGGACAAATGCACACACACACATACACACGCGCTCAATAAAAGGGACATATCCACAACAGAATGGCGAAGAGCAGTGTTACGCCACAATTGGTAACGCTGCGCTCCGACAGTCTGAAAACACAGGATGCACCGTATTTACAAAAATACGGTGCACTCCTGCATTTCCCCTAGCACTGGTGCTAAATTTAGCTGCCTAGTGCCAATGTAGGTACCCTTACGCCGTAGTGCAAGGCTGTCTGCGTTGTAGGGAATGATTGTTCATGTGTAGGCATTTTTAACTTCTAAGTGTGCTGCAGAATGCAATACATATAGAAGTTGCAACTCGTCATTACTTAATGATTGTTTATGTGCAGGAAGGGGCACCATACTGCACATAACAATCACTATGGGTGATTTTCTCTTTCTATGTGGGCTGCAGAATGCAGCATTCGTAGAAACAGCAACATTGAGGAGAAATCGTTAATTTCGCCTCATTGTGCAAGTTTAAGACCAGGTTTCCCATGGCCTTATTTTTGGTGCTGTCCATATTTCCACTAGCCTTGTAAATAGGGGGCAGTGTCAAAAAGCAATGGGTATTGCAGCAGAACGCTCACTGCAACACACCATCCATTGCCCCCCTTCATGCTAAGTGCTACATGAATAGGGGCATTACTTACATAGAGGCATTCAGCCACGTTAAGTGGCTTAACACTGTCTTGTAAATAAGGCGAAGGGATTATCGCCACAAGAATGTCAAAAAAAGTTACGTTTTATTGGCAATAATCCCTTGTAAATATGCCCCAAAGGCTGTACGCATGGAGGCATGTAAGGGAACGCATGTAGCTGAGTATATAGTGAATCCCTCACTTCCTAAAAATGGTTTTAAACAGGCAAATTAGTGAAATGATGCACATACTGACAAGCATGCATTGTGTAGCTGGAGAGCGCCTTCAAATGACATGGTGGCATTTTATAAACATGACAGATTACATAGCCTTTGTAATTTTATGCCACATTTCTACCAACCAGCCAGTGCAAAAAATGCTATTTTTAAAGGGTGAACAAAAAAGGGTTTCCTTCGCTAGAGAAGTTGGGGGAAGTCAGAAAAAACACCACAGTAATGGCAGGTGAAGTCCCCAGTGGGATTAATTCCGGTTGTAGGATGTCCCACCCATCAAGCTTCACACCTAGCAATCTTTAGCAAAACAAGCACTGGTAAATGCCATAGGTTCCGCCTATGTGGTTCATACTAAGCTGTTTTTTGTTGCAAGTTGTAGCTTGCTGAGTAGTTGTATAATATAAGTTACAGACAGTCTGTCAAAGTTTTATGACTTCTTTATGTGCAAAATGGCAATATATTGTGCTGTTACTAGTGGTAGAGTGCTGGTAAGTAATAGCAACATTTTGAAAAATGAAAAGAAAGAGGGGAATAATAGAATGAATTGATGCAGTAGCAATATTATGTGTATAGTGGAGTTCTGACCACTTTTGGGGCTGGTGCTACTGCACCTGCTGCACCATTTAAATCATGGCCACATTGCCTTCAAAATAACTGCATTTATGACTGCCTGTTAAGTAGTAAAATATAGCAATATTTGGTGTTTTGAGGAGTTATGACAACTTTTGGCCTCGGTGCCACTGCATGTGCTGCACCATTCAGATCATGAGCCTATTGCCTGTAAGGTAACTGCGCTTGTGAATGCCTGTTTAGTAGTAAACTATTGCAATATTTGGTATTTAGAGGGGTTCCTAGAGCTTTGGGCCCTGTGTCACTGCATCTGCTGCACCATTGAAATCATGACTGTAGTGTCTTCAAGGAAACTGCTCTTGTGATTGCTTATTTAGTAGTTCAATTTAGCAATAGTTGCTGTTTACAGGAGTTCTGACAACGTTTGTCCCGGGTTACACTGTACCTGCAGCACCATTCAAATCATGAATCTACTGCCTGTAAGGTAACTGTGCTTGTGACTGCCTGTTTAGTAGTAAAATATTGCAATATTTTGTGTTTAGAGTGTTTCTTAGAGCTTTGGGCCCCGTGTCACTGCACCTTCTGCCCTATTGATATCATGGCCCTAGTGCCTGCTATGTAACTGCACTTGTACTCCCTATTTAGTAGTAAAAGTTAGTAATAATCTGTGTTTAGTGAGGTCTCTAGAGCTTTTGGCCCGTGACACTGCATCTGCTGCACCATTCAAATCAAGCCCCTTTTTAACTGAAAGATTGCTGCAATTGTGTCTGCCTATATAGTAGTAAAATCTAGCAGTATTAGGTGTTTAGAGAAGTTCTGACAACTGCTGGGCACGGTCCCACTGCACCTGCTGCACCATTCAAATCATTACCCTGTTGTTTACAAGCTAACTGCACTTGGGACTGTTAGTTTAGTAGTAAAATATAGCAATATTAGGTGTTTATTAGGGTGCCTAAAGCTTTTGGCATGGTGCTACTGCACCTGCTGCACCATTCAAAACATGACCATATTGCCTGGTAGATACATGCACGTGTGACAGTCTTGTTTAGTTTTACACGTTTGCAACAATATGGGTTTAGTTGGTCCCTAGAGCTTTTGGCCCCAGTGCCACTGCACCTGCTGCACCATTCAAATCAAGTCCTTTTTAACTGCAAGGTAACTGAAATGGTGACGTTCCTCATCACTGTGGGCTGGAAGCTGCTCCAATTGCTGGGGAGAGTCGCTCCACCACTCCAGAGAGTGAGCCTCCCCAGCCTGATGCCGTTGCATGTAAAGAGAGCAGCCTGACTTATCCGAGCAAAATTATGTGTTTAGAGGAGTTCTGACAACTTTTGGGCCAGGTGCGGCTGCACCTACTGCACCATTCAATTCATGACCTTGTTGTCTGCAGGATACCGGCACATTTTGCTGGCTGTTTAGTAGTAAAATATAGCGTAGCTCTTGTATATTAACTTTACTTTTAATGTGCAATGTTTATTACAATATTTAGAATTTGATCATAATAACCAAAAAGATTAAGTTGAAAAAATCAACCTAATAATGCCTACAAAGTACACAGAAAGGTACTGAGGCATGAATAGGAAATGCCACAAATTTTCTAAGGCTAAAGTATCTGCTTTACACAACTAGATAAAAAAAAAACAAGCCTTCAAGGATACTGTTAGAAGCTGTCTGCCTTTTCGGTGGGAAGAGGTCTTATCTTGATAGTGCATGGGGCTTAAACAGTGTTAACAGCTTTATCAGACACATCGTAAATTAGTGCAGCCAGGGGAAGTTAACAAACAAAAAAGTTCCACACAAAGCAAATGAACACAGTAGATCGGCCTTGGGAACTGATAAGAGCCCCCTTTTAAGATCTATTAAATACAAGAGATTTCACAAGCAAAGCACAAGCATTGTGCAGGGGAAACCTAAAAAGTACTTTTTCTCACAGCCACTATTGTTTGCCCGCAGGTGATCAATGTGCTTTTGTTTTGTACCCTTGGGTCATTTCAACAGAAGATTATTCCACTTCCCTTGTGCAATACTACAAAAACTGGCCAATAAACAAATGATTACATATAAGGAAGCCCCTTTTTCACGCTGGATATTCAGTTGATTACCACTGGGTGCCAACGGATTGCAGGAAAACCTTAGTCCAGGCACTACTGATGAGTAGGCTGGACTACGGTAACTCTTTGTTTGTAGGAATGGTGGATTATCTCTTTTCTAAATTACAGCTGGTTCAGAATGCCGCTGCCAAAGCCATCTGCAATAAAAGGAAATATGATTCAGCTAAAAGTTGCATGTGTGAGCTTCATTGGCTCCCAATGCGGCAAAGAGCCATTTTTAAGCTGTTGTGCATTTCTCATAAGGTACTCCACGGCTCAGGCCCCACCATCCTACACGACAGGGTCAGATTTTATAAACCCTCTAGACACCTACGATCTATGACGTTAGGAAGAGCAGCCATCACCCGAGCTCGTACTGTCAGGATGGGAGAGCGGGCCTTCTCTCACATTGCGGCAACAAAGTGGAACGAGCTACCCCCAAAAATCAGAACAAATGACTGTTTTGTTTCATTTAAGAAACAACTGAAAACATTTCTCTTTCCCAGGCCAGATCAATAATCAATCAGAGCTGACGTCAAATCACTTGCAACTTTCTTCAGCGCCGTGATGTCCTTTCAGGATGAATGTTAGCGCTTTACAAATAAATAAAATACAAATACAAATACTATGCAACAGCAGAGCCTACTGCACCATACTCCTCACAATTTCCCTCGCTGTCTAGCACACCCTCTTATGTTGCACCTCCACGTTCAATGCATTCACATACCACAGTACAGATTTCAAAACTGTACAAGGTAGAGAGTTAGGGTAAGGGTTAGGTTTGGTGGTGAAACTAGTCCTAGGGTTTAGGCTAAATCTGATCCTAGGTTTAGCATAAAGATTTGAACTAAGGTGAGGCTTAGACTGAGGGTGAGATGGAAATTTTAAGGTTACAGAAATTGTAAGGCTAATCTTGGGGTCGCAGACGGGACAGAATCCTCTGTCGGTTATGTCATTTACCATAATGTCCCATGACCACAAATCCAAAATACTTCAGTGGACAACAAAGTTGGCAACAACAAGCAGTCAACAACAGTCATTCAAGGCTAACTTCAGAAGTGAAGGTGGCTAAAAACTCCAACACACAGTGACACATTGAGTAACACTCAATAACATTAATGCCCAAATAGTGATTTATCTTTAGAAAACAAAATTACTTTTAGCAGGTAGGTGTTAGATAGAATAGTTAAACCTAAGATACAAAAAACCCCAGAAGATGCTAGCAATTTCTGGGCCCCAGTGACAACTCCACACATGATTAATAATCCTGAGATTGAGGTGCTACTGACATTGGCGCTAAGGCCAAAGTCATCCTGTCGGTCTGGAAATGAGTTGCATTAGTCTTAGAAAGCCCATATGTCTCTAATTTCTGCCACACATTATTTTCTCCTACCAAACACCCTAGGTTGTGAGCAAGGGATACAGATGTGGGGGACTGTGTACACAAATTTGGTCCTGAATGAGCCCTCAGTACCACAGTGGGAAAATCAGTGGGCTTAAACCTTGGTAGGTGTGTTTCCAGTAGACCAGGACAAAAATATATGGTGTCACACTAAAACCTACTAATCCAAACACCGACTAAGTAAAGATCTCACTCTGTAAATCCAATTAGCCTCCCATGACAATCTGTTGACAAATTCTATAGTGTCCCTCGTTCTAGTCGCTGGTGTAACGGGAACAACACAGTTCACATACTTCTGGAGTTCAGGCAGCAACTAAGGACATAACTAGTTCTTATCCTTTTCAACGACACATATGAAGTAGTGGGTTAGTCCTCACTATAGAGTCCCAAGAGGAAATGTATTTGTGCTGGTGCCTGTATTTCAAAAACCATCGAATGCAGTCAAACGTTTCTGATGGTGCATGTACGGAAATAGTCTTCTCTCTCTATCTCACACAAACACACACACACCAACCCCCACCAGAGTATGACAAAATCATTAGTCTTAGTAGTGTATTGTTGTGGATGACATACAGATATCTGCCACACATATGCATGACAAAATGAAGGCAAGGAGCTCCAGCTCTGTGGATCAGCCAAAACTTTGCTCTAGTGAGTCCCAATAGCCAGTCTGACTTCAAGGCCACAGGTGTAATCATCTGGCCTCTTAGAATAGAATTACACTGCTAGCAATGCCTAAGGGGACAGTGGTTACCATCACTAAGAGAGGAAGCCCACTTTGGGAGTCTTCAGAAGACAGTTCTGAGAACCTACAGAACCCAAAAATACATGGAGCACTTCCAATAAACTTGTGATAACAGAGCTCACTGGAGGAAAAGCGCCATTTAAAAAAAAAACTTTATTTACCAGTTTCATAATAATGATATTCATTACATAGTTATTCACTGAGATTTTGCAATTTAACAAAGCACGCTGTCTAACAAATCCTGCCCACCCGACCCTCTCCAACCCCAAACAGCTCATACAGTTTATATATATAAGTACACAACATCTGCCCTTTCTCAAATTAGGACACTTCCCTTGCAGTGCTCTCCCTCCCCTCCCCATTCGGTCAAAAATAAATAAAAAACACACTTGGATGCAATGCCTGGAACATATACCTCACTCCAGTGGGAACAATCCCATCCGGTTGTTGTGCAGCAGGAGTTGCCCTAAGTAAAAGCAATAACTCCGAAGTGGCCCCCAGATATCTCTCGGCCCAGAGGCCAGAGGTTGAGTGTTAGCGTATAGTCCACTGTTCGTGTTGCAATATGTTAAACTGTTGAGCCAGCCTTTTACTGTTGGGGAGGTTTTGCAGCCCCATTTAAGAGCTATCTCACTCTTCGCCATAAATTTACGAACCCTTTTTGGGAAACCAAACACGTAACCCAAAAGCGCAGTCTTAGGTGTGGGTACTTTCTCCAGACTTGTAATTTCCCCTATTACTCTGTACACTTCTCGCCAATAGGTCTTAATTTTAACACAGTTCCAGGCAAGATATACAAAGTCAGCATGTGGGGGTCCGCATTTCAAACAGTTATGTGGCATGCAAGGGTCAATAGTGTGCATTTTCTCAGGTGTCATGTGAATTCTCCACAAAAATGTAAAGCTTATCAATTTATGTCGGCTATTCAGGGAGACCTCTTTAGGTTGTGTGCAACAAAAGGTCCATTGCGAATCAAAAATGGGGTGCCCTAGATCTTGCGCCCAAGCTTCTTGGACCTTAGCGTCTCTACAGGGAATTAGTGCAACGCACATGCCATAAAATGTGCAAATAAGGTGCTCTCCCCCGGGCCTGCCAATCACATTGAACAGTGGTGTAAAGGACTTGGGCTCTAACGGGAACCCAGAGATCCCTGTTCTTAGAGCACAGCGGACCCGGTTTAGGATAAAGTGGTCCTTAAAAGATGCCTCGCTAAATCTCCCCTCCTCTGTACTAGAGAAGAACTGGCCCCCAGCGAATTCCCAATTTTACTTATGTCATATTTGGTAAGTGTACGCTGTACCAGTTTCTCCTCTATAATGGGTATTCAGGGGTTATTTGAGATAGGAATCTCAAGAGACTACAAAGTGTGAGCTCCAGTGAGACTCACTAACTTCTGCCAGGCCCAACTGGTAGTTGACACTGTTTGAATATAACAGAGGTAGCTAGGGAATCCTCGTGGCAGCACCGTATTCAGAGAGGCCTGCAAGACTAAATCTGCCTCAGGTCTAATGTAGGGAATCCGGGCATCAGGTTGGCACTAGGAATGCGCATAACTGCATTGCGCAACCAAATAATATAACTGAAAATTCTGAACAATGAATTCCCCTTTGTCATACAGTAGGGTCATGACATCCCATCTAACCCTGGGTCTCAAGCCTCCCCAGACCAACCTAATGAGAGGAGAGTGCTGAGTGCAAAAAGATCCATTAGGGAACGGGATGGGAATGTTGTTAAATAGATATTTATATGTTGGAAGGACAATAATTTTAATCAGCGCGACACAGCCCGCAAACGAGAAGGGAAGCAGCAGCAATCTTTCCACTTGTAGTTCTAATTTATGCATAGCCGCGCCGTAGTTCAAATGGATTATTTGTTCTGTTTCCTTATGGATATATATTTCCAGATATTTGGCCGAGTCCTCACACCACTCAAGAAGAAATTCACAGCTCCATTTTGTGGTACACCTGGTAAGGGGGAATATCACTGATTTGCTCCAATTTATGCCCAGGCCAGAAAACTGGCCAACCCGTATAATCTCTCTGATAAGAGGTTCTAGGTTCTCCTCGGGGGTCCAGACTTAATGGATAATATCGTCCACATATTACGAAATAAGATGAGGTCCTGTTACGAACTGGAGCCCTCCAAGCAGATGTCTTTCCTGGAAATATCTGAACAGAGGGCCCATAGCTAAAATTAAAAGAAGCAGTGGGGACAGCGGGCATCCCTGCCTGGTGCTCCGGGCGAGAATAAATTAACACAATAATGTACCATTTAGGAATTCCGAGCAGTTGAGACAGCATATAACAGCACTGTAAGGTCAATAAAGCCTCTTGGCATGCCCATCCTCCTCAGCGCCGCCAGGAAAAAGGGCCACTCGAGGGAGTCAAAGGCCTTTTCGGTGTCAAGAAGGATTGCCGCTGCTGGGACTTCCGGTGCAATTCTATGCAGCACGCCAAACAGAGTCCTCAGATTGAGGGAGGTCGATCTGTGGGGGACGAATCCCAATTGGGCCAGGGAGATTATCCGATCAAAAAATAAGGCCAGCCTTAACAAAATCATTTTGGCCAAGATTTTATAATCAAGATTTAAAAGGGAAAGTGGCCTGTATGACCCGCCAGCTAGCTGGTCTTTTCCCAGTTTTGGACGTAGGATAATTACTGCTTCTCTCAAAGTGGGGGGCAACTCCTTGCACTCAAGTGCCTCATTATAAACCTATAGTTGGCGTGGTGCCAGCAAGTCCTTGTAGGACTCTTAGAAGTCACCTGTAAAGCCGTCCAGACCGGGGGCAGTAGAGCAGTTCATTGCGTCTATAGCACTAATGATCTCTTCTGTGGAGAATGGTTCCGCTAGGAACTCTTGCATGAATTTCTCAAGCCAGACCAAGACTATCTCAGCCAGATACTCCTCCTGATCTGAAGCGTTGTGTGTTACTTGGGACGTGTATAATGTAGTGTAGTATGATAAAAATGTGTCCTGTATATCTTGGGTACCCATGAGGATTTGGCCTGCAGTAGATTGGATTTCGGTGATGCATGACCATCCAGATGGGGGTCTTAAAAGTAGTGACAGTGTATAGCCCGGCCTCTCACCCTCCCTGTAGCAGCGAGTGGTAGCATATTTACTTAAAGAAATCTGCCAAGAGGGTCAGGCAGCGGCCAAGTCGGGCAGGGGCAGGGTCCGGACGCTCAATGTGATCCCTATCTATTGTTTCCAATCTTTGTTCAATACAAGCTATTGTGGCCCTGAGGTCCTTTAACACCCTGGCATGCTTAGAAATGCAGACACCTCACATGCAGGCCTTAAAGGCCTCCCTAAGTGTGGTCCAGGAGTTGACAGATCCAGTGTTTAACTCAAAATATTCCTCTATTGCTTTGCAAAGCTCGGATTGAACCATTTCATCCATAAGGGGGCGCCCAGGAAACCTCCACTGCTTCTCACTTCCCTCTGGTCTGGGAACCCTAGCCCTCAACACTACCGGAGAGTGATCTGAGTATGTTCTGGGGAGAAGATTGGTAGTTCTATACCAAATAGATACACTAGGGGAAATCAACCAGTAATCTAGCCTGGTCGAAGTATCATATTGGGCAGAGTAGTGATAATATGCGGGATCAACCGGATTGCGCTGCCGCCAAATATCAATCAACCCTACTGAGTCACACAGGTCCAACAGCGCTCGGCGAGCATGTGGTTTTGTGTCGGGGGAGTTGGAGGAACTATCAAAGGAAGGGTCTATTAAAAGGTTAACATTTTCCCCCATACATATGTACTCTGCATCAAGCTGCAAGATTTGGGCATGCAGATCATGAAAGAACTCTGGGCTGTCGGTTAAGGGGCGTATATACACACAAATGCCACACGGTGGCCCATTAACTGCCCTTCTAACATGGTATAGTTGCCTGAGACGGTAAGCATCTGTAAAAAGTATGAGCAAGTTTAAAGAGGTTACTATTATTAAAATAAAGGCAGATAAAATTAGGAAGGTAACAATTAAAAAATGTCAGGAATTAAAAAAAACCACTTGTCTGCTCTTTCAAAACAACACGCCTTACTGCTTTTTTTGACCGCTGCGCGTCGGCACCATTGCCTCTCTTTATGTCCCGAGCCTGGCTCGATAAAGAGAGACTAGAATGCCCCCGCTTGTAAAATGGCGGCGATCAAATAGCCCAGTGGAAGTGAGTCACCGTAACCACCAAACCTCCCTCCACTCAAACAGCTCACAAATGGCTTGGACTGACACGGGTCTGGTAAGGGCAGGTGATTGTTATAACCAGGAGATTCTTGTTCCCTTTGCAGATTTAATGGCTGATTCTGGGTTACCAGCTGGCCAATTCCTCAACTATGAGGACCTAGTTTGCACATTTAAAATACTTTGGGGTGTGGGCCGTGAAGAGCTCAAGACACATACAGTACTGCAACACCTAATAATTTTGGGCACGACAAAACACCTAGTGAATTGGTTACATTAACTATTGGACATGATTCGCAAACCCCTAATCAAGCTGTTTTTGAAATGGGAAGTGATTCTAGACCGGGAGCTCACTGACTCTAGTTGGAATAAGATCATAGCCTACCCCAAAGAAGCCTTGAGGAACACCAGGTTAAAGTACACACAGTTCAATTATCTCCACATGACTTATATGACCCCCCGACAGACTACAAGTGGTATATGGAGGCAATCCTAGCCACTGCCCTCCCTGCAACTTGGCAGACTCAGACTTCATACACATGACATGGGACTGCTCTGCACTACGTCCCTTTTGGGAGAGTGTCATGGCTGCCCTTCATACAGCACTGGATCGTGTCCTAGGCACCACTGCAAAGCTTTGTCTGCTGGGACTTTATCCAAAACCCCCTAAAAGAAAATTGGGAACTTGGATCATAGACCTGGCATTATCCAAAAGGAGGATTGCCAGTTTCCTGGAAGTCAGGGGTCAGACAAATGATGGGGACTTGGGTGAAAGACGTATCACAATGGGAAGCTGCAGAAGGAAGAGCCCTCACAAGGGAAGAAGCCCGGGAAATACTGCAGCACCCCATAGCGGAATTGTGGACTGAGGTACTTAACTTCTCATTGCATCCGTACATTTTGCTTCGCCAGGCCGTGTATTTCCCTGCATCTTTTTTTGCTGAGATATAAATTATTGTCGATTTTACCACTGTCACTCTTGCTTGTGCCATTTCAATTTCCCTCCCTCCTACGATTACCCACACCAGCTGCATTTCTGCCTCCAACAGCTTCCCATACAATTCCTGTACACCTTTTTTTTCCTTCCTCTGAGACGCCCAGCCGTATCTTGATGTCTCCTCCCTTATCCCTGTTTTAAGGGCATCTGAAACCACATTGAGCCCGGTACTTCTCTTACTCTCAGCTATAAATCTAGGAATCCAATTCCTCATGTGTTTAATGTATTCTTCATCATATAGCAGTGTTCTATCAAAAGTCAAGCATGTAATCAGGGGCCTAATAGCTTGTGTTACAATTTCTAGAACCAGCGGATTGTGGTCAGACATGACTCGCAGAAATTTAAAAATACGACATGTCTGCACCATCTCCTGAGACACAAATAAATACTCCAGTCTATTGTGAACCTGATGTGGGTCGGAGAAAAAGATATAGCCAGGGTCCTGAGGTTCTTGCATGGCCCACACGTCAAATAACCCATGCATCATACATAAATGTGCTAATGATTTAAAGACCTTGGTTTTCCGGCCTTGATATGATATTTCCCCTAGTTTAACGCTAACAGAGTTAGTATTGATATTAAAGTACCCACAGATTATTAGTGGGAGTGGACAACAAATAGGCTCAATATTCAGCCAATCAAATAATGCAGGGTCATCCAGCACAGAACCATACACCGAGCAGAGCGTAAAATAACTACTATCAGTACAGCATTGTGTAATAACCCATGTGCCAATTTTGTCTGATTTTAAGAGTGGGAACCTGACTCTCCCTTTACATGCCATAATAGCAACCCCCGGTGTTCGTGTTCCCTGTGACGTACTAGAGACCAGATGATAGCCTGCCAATTCTGCCTCCTCCCTTCTGCGTGCCTCAATGTGTGTCTCCTGTAGGCACACTATGTCTGCCTTTAAGTGGTGAATGTCTTTGTTGACTCTTCATTTTTTGAGGGGATTATTTAAAAAGTAAATGTTAATGGATGCAATCCTTATCTTACCAATTCACCCATGTGATCAGTACCAGCTTCTGCAGATTCACCATGTCTAATAATGCCTTCTACCCGAAACAACCCCCTTGAACCAACCGGCAACCTACCACAACCCACCCTACCTCTGCTAATCCATAAGTAGAAAACCCTAGAGTACAACCCATCTAATTATAAAACAAAAGAAAAGGAGAATCAAGATAGGGGTGCATCCCCTGCATGCTTGAGACCGCATGTTATGACCATGCTAATTTCTTTCTATTTCCCTACATCCGATATTTCCTGTAGGAAATATATATCTTTTTTCATATGTATTTTTATTTGCATTTAGAATCAACACAAACACAAATGGCAAGTCACAGTTAATTCTCCACACTCACAGGCATCCCCCCATCCACCCCCACTATCAATAATGCTAACATCATACTCAGTATATCTGGAATAGCCACCCGCCGCACATAATACACGGCTGCAGCATACTCCGGCCCCCCCTCATAGTCCTGTAGGAAATCTTGGGCCTAAATTTCTGAGGAGACCACCCTTAGATTCCCCTTGTAGATATCCTTGAGCCGGGCTGGGCTCAATAAAAACACTTCATGCCCCAACTTCTGGAAAGGCGTTATCAATTGCTGTAACCTCCATCTTCTCTCCACGGCTGTATGGCAAAAATCCGGCCAAACAAAGAAGGTAGGCCCTTCAGCAGAATGTTTGGCCTCGGGTTTCGCTTTATCAAATACTGCCTGTCTCAGGAGGAAGTTCCCCCCAAAAATGTGAATGGCCCTGTGTTTCTCATTCGGATTGCTCTAACCCCTTCTCTTTTTTAACATGAGTGAAAATCAGTGCACCCTCTGCACCTCTGTGTCCCAGTCCCGGTGAGCCTGTTCGGGTATGGCCCCCTTCAGCAGGCGTACCACAAATCCACGGATGTTGTCCCCTTTGGCGTTTTCTGCTATGTAACACAAGAGGGGTAAAAAGTTCCCCGAAGAGAATGTGAAAGACAAGAGTCCGTGCAGCATAAGGAAAGGTAAAAGGGAAAAGGGCATTTCCCTTTTTGGAACTAAAACCCTCACACACCTAGCAAGCTAGATGTCATGCTTCATCATATGGGTTCTGCTCCTCATCAGACTGGCGCTGCAATGTCTGACGGGCATCCGTAAAGGGGCTCCTTATCGGAGATCTTTTGTTCCGGCCATATGGTGCATGCGGGTGAGAGGGCGAGTGAAAGTGTAGTTGTGAAGTGGTGGTGGATTATAAAAGGTGGGTCAGTCCACAGTGAGCTTTATTGGCGTGGCTGACACCCTTGGTTAAAACTAGTGTGAGGGGAGATATGTGCTGGGGAGGTTCTCAGCAGGACATCTACGACCCTCAGGTCAGGTCAACATGTTTCTTGCCTTAATGGCAATTCTTCAGGACCTAGGTGCTCAGTACTACACAGTAAACAGAAAAGTGAAATACAACCTTATTCCTGGAGGTCAATAAGAAGTCAGGCCAGCAGGTCCTGCTATAGTATGGCGACCTAAAGGATTTATATACAATGTGGAAAATGGATCAATACAGTATTCCATTACTTCCTAGGTTGCATGGTTTTTACGCTGGAGAGACACACTATTGGCAGAAAAAACCACAAACGATAAATCATTTATGTCAATAGTAACAGTGATCCGACAGTCGTGGGTGTAGCTAATTTAAATTAAAAAGGCGAAGACGCCCACACAAATGAAGAGAAGGACGGCAGGAGAAACAGACAGGGGCTTACCCTAAGTGAATGCCTAAGGCGCCTCGCAGTCTACTCCTGTGGGACCTGCACCAATGTGTCAGATACCTAGAGGGGAGAAAATACAGGTAACAGACACGCCGTCTTGGAACCAACTCACACGAGGATGTTGAGGTGAGTTGATGTTGGTGGGCTCATAGGTGGTTTAGTGTAGGGGATGACCGTTTCAAGAAAGGCTCCATAACACACTTGTGCGCTGAGTGTTGTAGTCGGGAGGTCAAAGCAGAGGCCCATGGGGTCATGTAATACTCAAAGGTGCTTAGCGCACACTGAGCTCACCCGACCGGCGTCAAAGAACCTCCACCCGGGTAAACCGGTGGAGCGGACGTTTTCTGCTATGCCCAAAAGTCTCAGATTATTTGGTCGCTGGCGGTTCTCGCAGTCCTCCAACTTCCACATAGCATCTGTCATCCTAGTCTCATTTGCAGAGACATGCTGCCCAGTAGCCTTGGCCCCAGCCTCCAGTGCTACGACTCACCCTCCCAATGCCATTGTATGTTCTGTAATTTTAGTGCAAGCCTTGCTGACATTTCGGATAGCCCCTTGTAGTTTCTTTGTTGCCGAGTGGGCCCTCTTATGCTCTTTTCTTGCTTCCCCTTGCATCTGTTTTAATATAGAATAAATTAGCCCCATCGAGGGGGGTGGTTCTGCCACTTCCTCTGATCCAGGGAATAATTTAGCTATCTTTTGTGGACTGCCGTCCCCTCCTGGCCCTCCATCCGCTACCAAGAAAAGAGTAGATGAATAGTCCCATTTCAACTGGCTGGTCATGCTTTGATCTGATTCAAATGCCGTAAAATCAGGCCTCTTTCCATCCATCAGTTTTTTTCCTCCTTATTTGGGGGGACAGCATTTTTGGGTAACTGGGTTAGGTAAGGAGCTATCTGAACCAGCCCCAGAATTATCCAAGTCTGTATCACTATTCTCGCTTGCACTAGATATCTCTAATTCATCATTGAGGGAGAAGAATTTCTCACATTCTGGGGTCCCCCCTACTTTGGAAGGTATCTGGCTGAGGCTTGTTTCTGGTATAACCCTCAAATTCCCCTCCTCATTGTTGTTGTTTCTTGTTATGTGGCATGCTTAGGATATACAACTCATTTCCTTTCCCTTCAGATGGCTCCCTCTGAACTAGAGTCAACAGGCCTGTTCTCACATTATTTACCAGGGGAAAACCGCCAGCGCCAGCGGAAGTTTTCCACAGACTCTCACCAGACACCTCCATGGCTGCCACCTTCTTGTTCCCCACCTGACCATGTGCACCGAACATCCCAGGAATTACCGGCTGCTTTGGTGTCTCTGTCTCCTCATTGGGACACTGCTCCTTGGGTTTTGCTTTGCTGCTTGTCTCTGACTCCTTGCATCCCGCAAGGAGATTAGCGTCTTCTGCCTCTCGTCCAGCTGGCGTCTTCCAGGCAGGAAGAGCACTGCACGGCGAACCAGCCGTCTTACACAGACTCTCACCATACACCTCCGTGGCAGCCACCTTCTTGTTCTTTCCACTTGTCCGTGTTCAGAGCACATCCCAGGAATTACCTGCTGCTTTGGTGTCTCCGCCTCCTCATTGGGACACTGCTCCTTGGGTTTCGCTTGTCTCCATCTCCTTGCATCCTGCAAGGAGACTAGCATCCTCTGCCTCTCGTCCAGCTGGCGTCTTCCAGGCAGGAGGAGCACTGCACAGTCCTCCGGCAGTTCCATTATTGGCACGGTCCCTGGGGGGCTTGAGGTGCTTGGGTGGCATCGCAATCCACTGGGTTAGACGCCCGTTTCAGTAAGGGCCGCCAAGGCATTCCAGCGCCAGGTAGGCGAGCAGGTACACAATTTATTTGGCTCTGACTCTGATTCAGAAAATCTTTTGTTGTATCCTTCTCGTCCCCCAAGCTCCAGCTCCTTGATGGGGGATCATCCAGGTAGGCATTCGGTTTTCGCTGAGTTTTCCTTGAGCCATATCTCTACCACGAGAATTACCATAGAGCAGTCGGTAGGTGGCTCCTGCAGCAGTTACACAGCCGCCATTTTGCCTGACTGACCCCAACTGATAATAATTTTAATGAAAACTTGTCATGATAATCACATTACTGAAATCGTTGCAAAACTAGGTTAACATCCCACATGGTAGAATACATAGGTTTAGAAGGGACCATGGGCCACGTGTATGTAGCAATGATAATCAAATACTGTTTGCAACCAGTGTGGTGATATGTGACCCGACCGATGTTCTAGTATGTCTGTTGGCAAATTACCAACTCCTTGTGGGTGGCAATTCCACCTATCTCATGAATATTAATGAGATCGCTCGCGAATTGAGACCCACTAGGAATTGCAGCCATTATTATTATTATTATTATTATTAATGCTTTCTTGATATAGTGCATGGCTACCCTTAGACATCCCAGCGTTCAGCGCCTACCTTCATCCTAAACAGGAGACTCATTGCAAGTTCATGAAGAGCCAGGTTTTTAGATTCTTCCTGAGTTCGAGGAGATTGTTCAAAGAGCGAAGCTGGGTTGGGAGCGTATTCCAAACAACAGAGGCATTAACTGAGAACAGGCAGCTGCCCGCTCTTACCCTCTTGAACTTAGGGACCCTGGCTTGATAGAGATTGAAAGATCTCAGGTTTCAGGTGGGTAGGTAGAAGGACAGTAAATTTTGCCGGATTTTTGGTCCCGTACCATACAGAGTTTTGTGCGCTTTGCATAGTGATTTGAACTTTATTCGATCTAAGATCGGTAACCAGTGCAAAGCCCTAAGTGCTGGCTTGGCCAATTGTTTCCTGGGGACATTGTGGAGGAGTCTTGCTGCACAGTTCTGTACCACCTGCAATCTCCTCATAGTAGCCTTGGGGGTGCCCAGATATAAGGAGTTGCAGTAGTCCAGTCTTAGAAATACCAGGGTTTGGACTAAGGTTCTGCGAGCTGAGTCTGGGAGCAGAGGCAGGATTTTCCGTAGTTGCCTTAGAATTCCATAGCAGGTGGCTGCAACCTGTGCTGCTTGATGTTCAAGATTTAGGGATCTATCCAACCTTATTCACCGGCTTTTAGTTCTCTCTTTCGGAAGGGGGGGATCTCCTAAATTGCTGGGCCATTTCAGTTGGGGAGAGCTGTTATTAATGTTCCCTAGGATCATTAGCTTTGTTTTTTTCCCCATTCAATTTTAGGAAGGAGTCGGCCATCCAAGTGGCTACTGTACTCAGACATGTTTCTAGGTCAATCTCGTGTTTTTTTAGATGGTTAAGGGACAGTACGAGCAGTGTGTTGTCAGCGTACAACACAATCTGCACCCCAAAAGGAAGGACCAGGTCAGCCAGACGTTTAAGGTACACATTAAACAGGGTGGGGCCTAACGAGGAGCCCTGCGAGATGCCGCACAACAGTGGGATGGAGTTAGATGAATAGGTGCAGTCGAACACCTGGAAAGTTCTCTCCATAATGAAGGATCAAAACCAGGGGAGAGCATTCCCTGCCACTCCTACCGCTTTGAGTTGATCTATTAAGGTGTTATGAGTTACAGTGTAAAAAGCGGCACTTAAGTCCAACAGGATGATTGCCATTACCTCCCTGATCAAGCAGCTGGCGTGCCTTTTCAGTCACTGTGAGCAGTGCGGTTTCCCTCCCATGATTGGGGCAAAAACCAGTCTGGGAGGTGTGCAGAATTGAGTGGGATTCTAGAAAATCAGTACGAGTTTTATTGACATGTTTTTCCAGGAATTTGCCTGTCATGGGAAGAAGGGAGATTGGGGGATAATTGCTCCAAACCTCTTGGTCTAAGTTTCTTTTTTTTTTTAAAGTGCTTTGGCCATGGCGTGTTTCCATGTTTTGGGCACTCGTGAGAGGAGGATGGAGGCATTAAGAACATCTGACAGAGGAGGGGACATGGCACTTTTTACTTTGCTCAGCAAGTGTACTGGGGCTGGGTCACAGGGGAGCCTGATTTAATTGAGTTCCATAGTAGGGACAGCGTGGAGGGATCTATCAAGGAAAACTCTTCAAGAACTGAGGAGTGATTCTCTACCGTCACTTGAGCTGAGAACAAGATATCAGATACGGTGACCGGAGGGAAGGCATTTTATATAGTTTCAAAATCTTATTGTTGAAGAACTCTGCCAGTTCTGTGCATCTTTGTGGTGTGGAATCAGATGGAGTGTCAGGCTGAGGGGGACTAATACGTTTTTTAACAATCCTACCGATTTCCTTAGGTGCATTAGCGGACCCCTTAATGTTCTCCTAGTAATATAGTGCATGTGATTTTTTAATAGTGCCTAAGGAAGACGTGACCCAGTTGTTGAAGTTCTGTGAGACAATCTGGTGGTTTACATTCCCAGTTGGGCTCGTTTTAACTAGTGTATCTGCCCAGCGTTCAGAGTCAAGTTTGTGCCACATACGGTCCCAGTGTTTTGAAATTTGGTAGTGGATTTTTGGGGATGAGGATTTCCAGATGATTGGGATTATAAAGTGGTCCGACCAAGGAATGGGAGTAGGACAATCGGTTACCAGGTCTATAAGGTTGGAGAATACCGGGTCTAAAATATGGCCTTTCTCATGTGTGGGGCCAGTAACCTTTTGATGTAACTGCAGGTCATGTAGATTTTGTGTAACATTGTTTCCATCCCCTTTTGTGTTGTCTCCGAAGTGGAGGTTAAGATCTCCGAGGTTCAGAAAGTTAGATGCTGAGCAAGCCATGGATGCTGCTGTGTCCATAAGGGATTCAACAAACATCCCACAGGGGCCAGGGAGACGATATATCAGGATAACTGACAGTATACAGGTCGGGGTGAAGGAGAGAATAAAGCTGAGGCTTTCGCAATCCTGTAGTACATTAGGGGTTATTCGCCTGTTGATACTTTTTTTCAAAATGATCGTGATCCCTCCCTCCTTCTTTCCTCTCCTGTCCCTCCTAATGATAAAATAGCCCAGTGGTAGTGCCTGCAGCACATCTGGGTCTGCATCTTTGTGTAGCCTGGTTTCAGTCAGGAAAAGTACCTTTGGCTGCTCCTCACTGAGTAGTAGGTTAATGTCTGTCATGTACTTTGTTAAGGACCTCCAGTTCAGGAGCAGCATTGTTAGCTCTGTGGTATGTTGCACTTTGACTGAGCCCCACTGAGGTTGTTCAGCTTTAAAGGGGCAGTTTGGACAGGATTTATGTCCCTGTGATATATTTATACTATGGGTGCAATTTCTATGCAATTCACTCACAGGGCAAGATGCTGTGGGCCTGTGTATCGGGTTTCCTAGCATTAGGGACAAAGTACTTGACCTCTAGTCCCGGCAGGGCGCGGCGGGGCGCAGAAGGACTTGCCTTAGTCGCGCCCGCTGCATGGGTCCACTGCTCGTCCGTGCTGGCAGGGGAATCATATACTCAATGGCTCCGCCTCCTAATCTGCTGATCGGATGCCTGCCCCGGCCTTTTGCCTCAATTTCCTCAGCACAATCGGAACACTCTGTGGTGGACCGGGGAAGCGGCAGTATCACAAGGATGGTAGCCAGATGACGCCAGCATTTTTTTGTTTAAATGCTTGCCAATTTTCATCAAGGGAAAACAAGATATGTTTAAAAAAACAAAAAGTGTATCTATAATTTGGCAATACTTTTCTTAACACTCTCAAATGGGAAGGGGACTAAAGATTAATTTTTTGCGATTGGAATTTGGTTGCAAGACTATAATACTTACCAAACAAATTGGTATTTGAAAGGGATGCAGTAAATACACCACATACCAATGTGGAATTTGTTCACAAATCCTAGATGCGATTTAGTAACATGCTACCAAATTGCAATCTGTGGTTTGTACATTTTTTCTTTAATTTTACTCCAGTTAAGTTGTCCATTCAAAAGACCACAGCACAACCTGTCCCGTGTTTTTCAAAACTCTGGATTGCAAAGGAGCCTGCATTGATCTCTCCCTCTCAATCTCCTGTCTATAAATTGCCACACCGTGCCCCCATACCCAGAGACTTGCATCAGACTCTAAGACAAGATCTGACAATGTGGGGAATATTGCCCTGCCATTCCAGGTCTCTTAATGGTCTAACCACCATACCACCTCTGCTCTTGCGTCGTGGTCTAAATAAACCATATCTGAATTACTGAAGCTCCTCTGAGCATGCCTAATTTCCTACTTCTGTCTATAAGAAGGGGATGATTCTTTAAGGAGACAGGGGTTTGAATCAAAACTTGTAATACAAAAAAGGAGATACCCCTGACACCATAAATCACACAATTGATTTTCAAACAGAAGCCTTTTTAATTGACTCTGTGTTTATCAAAAACTATTTTTCGTCTTATTTTATGTATATTTTCATTAGTAATGCACACTTGTTATTCAATTTCTATATAATACATCTACAATATTTACACCTTATTCATCATACTGTACATATATTTACATTAGTTCATCAGAGCAAAGAATCAACAATTATGTTAACTCAAACAAAAAATTACTTCACATGCAATTTGTAAGGTTATACATCTTCTTGGTTAATATTTGCTTACACTGTTTCAACCAAAAACAGTCCTACTTTTTTAATCTTGTCAAGATAGACTCCTTACTTGATCAAGGTAGCATATAAGTCAAATGGTCCTATTAACATTTTAATCACCGCTTTGGAGTTTATATTAATAGTAAATGTAACTGGGAATCAGTCTTTTGTTCACCAGAAAAGTTGTTCACATTCACTTGTGATTGTATACACATTTAAAGTCTCGCCGACGCGTTTCGACCTTATTGGTGTTGGACCTTCATTGTCACGTTTTATTAAGGTCTTCCTCAGGGCTGTGTTTTTATATGATGTAGGACAACTTTGTATCTATAAAAGACAATGATAGATATATCTCTTTTAGTGACTCGAATCTCCATATTAGTCCTAATACATTGTATATATTGTGCATGTCATTACCCATGGCTTATTTAATGTACATACCCGCCTTCTTGTTGTTGGGGGGCGGGTTTCTCAATGTTCACCTGAGAGTCAGAACATACTTGTTTTAGTCATAAAAATAACTATTTAGTCAATTTCCAACATATGTGTTGGTATGCATGATTACGATCCATTGCATTACATACCCCTCTTTGGTGATGTGCATGGTGGAGTTGTGTGTCCGGTATTTCAATTTAATTTCAGTAGCTTTTGGCGTGACGGTATGCTGCTCGGTTTCTGTCTTTTGAGCTGTTGGTGAAAAGACAGTGATTATAACTCTGTCTGGAAAAGGGCCTCCTTTTTAATATATTAGGATTGTAGTAACATACTCATTAGCTGGATGCTGAGCGAATGCTGATTGATCTCATTGTGCATGGAGCGTTTTGTGCACCAAGATGATCGTAACTAATTATTTGGCCGCGTCATTTTCAATGCGCGCAAGGCGTGTTATGTTTCGGGTGTTATACATTATTCCCGAATTCCGTTTCATCTTATCACCCGTTTTTCGGTGTGGTTTCGTACCTTATTTCTGCATCGTGGCTCTTATTCTCCACTTCACTGCTCTCCCATGGCTCTCCGTCTTCTGTCCTTCCACTCGTGTTACCGGCACTGGCTATCTCCTTTCCGTTCCTTCGGCGTCCTCGTCTTCTTTGCCGATTACTTCCGTGTTTGTGTCACGTGGTTTGTGAAACGTGATTTTCAACGGGACGTTTTTTTGGACTGTCGGGAAATGGAGTCTTTTCACCTTGGGCTTGATTTTATTCCGCACTGACTATCTCCTTTCCGATCTATCGGCATCCTAGTATTCTTGGCTGTGTTTGCTGTCACATGGTTTATGAGACGTGTGCTTTTCAATGAGACGTTTTTTTTCTTCGAACTGCAGGGGAATTGAGTATTTTCGCCTTGGGATTGTCTTTATTCCGTGATTTTTCTGTACCTAGCAAAGTTCTTTCATGCTGTTTCCTGGAGGCATGTGTGTGCAAAGGGTGGAATACCATTAGCATATCCGAGTGCCTTCTTCGCATTTGCCTTATCAAATTAATTTATTTGGTCAAGAATTTCATTTATTATTGTTGCTTGCTGATTGTGAATTTTGTATATGCCTTAGAATACAGTTTTGCTTACATGCAATGTGTAAGTTCTGACATCTCATTTAATCCATTTTCAATTGTGTTTAGATATAGAATGATTTTTGCCTCGAAGTTGGACATGATGTTTTCCACATTATTACCCACGATGTGTTTCAGTACTGTCCACTTCATATCTTTCTCCGAATGTGCCATCTCAATGCAGTGTGCAACCATCGGTGCATTGTGAGTTTTACACTTGATGCGGGATCTGTGTTGTGTGATCCTTTTCCTTATTTGCTGGCTTGTTTTGCCTATATAGGCTTTCTTGCAGGGGCATAGCACGCAATAGATTACATTTTGCGTATTGCAGTTTGTAAATTCTTCGTGGACAATGTATTTTGTTCCATATTGGAATTTGGTTCCTTCTATGGTGTTTTCACATGACACACAATTCCCACATTTTTTATGTCCTCTCACTGGTGGTAGTGATAACATAGATCTTAATGATGTATCTTGTCTTCTTATGTTTGTATTTGCTCTTACAAGTTTATCTTTAATGCTTGAATTTCTTTTTAGTGCGAAGATAGGCATATTT
Organism: Lissotriton vulgaris; assembly: GCF_964263255.1. Lineage (NCBI taxonomy): Eukaryota > Metazoa > Chordata > Amphibia > Caudata > Salamandridae > Lissotriton > Lissotriton vulgaris. The sequence continues at coordinate 804,134,730 of NC_141697.1, forward strand.
TTGAACTGCTCAATACTTTTTACTGTAATCCAATTTTTTCTTATGATCTTTTTAATTTCGTTTGTCATTCCAGAAAAGGTTGTAACGCAGACCAGCGGAGAATTTTCTTCTTTGTTTTTTGGAGTTAACAAGGATTCTCTTGGTACATACCACGCTCTTTTCATGGCTTTTTTTAAGAGTTTTTTCGGATAACCTCTTGTTTGTAATTTTTCTAAAAGGATTGTGGCATTTGTGAAGTAATCCTCCTTTTTAGTACAGTTCCTATGAATTCTCATAAACTGGCTAAACGGCAAGTTATCTCTTAGATTCCTTTGATGGAAACTGCCATAATGTAAAAACGTGTTTCTGTCTGTGGTTTTAGTGTAGAGAGTCGTGTATATGTGACCTTCTTCATGTTTAATGAGAAGGTCTAAGAAGTTCATCTCTGTTTTACTTTGGTTGACAGTGAACTGTATATCTGGATTCCTGTCGTTCAGCCATCTGGTGAAATCTGATAGATGTTCCTCACTTCCTCGCCATAGCATGAAGACGTCATCTATGTAACGGTACCACATTTTGATGTGGCCGTCATATGGGTTATTAAAGAAGATCCAGCTCTCTTCAAACATTGCCATGAACATTATAGCCATTTCTGGGGCAAAAGGACACCCCATCGCGGTGCCCTTGACTTGAATGTACTTACTGCCATTAAATGTGAAAAAATTATTTTTCAAACATATTTCTGCCAGTTGCAAAAGAAAATCTGTTGGCACATTGTGAGGGCGATCTCTTTTCTCTAAGAATATTTTCATCACCTCTAGCCCAGCCTCTTGTTGGATATTAGAATAAAGGCTTACAATGTCCAATGTGACAAAAAATTCTTCCTCCTCATCAAATGGGTGGTGTTCTAAGATGTTAATTGCCTGCATGGTATCTTTGATATAGCTTGTTGTATCAGATACAAGAGGTTTTAGGAAGGTGTCCACATATTTTGCTGGACGTTCTAGTATGGAATTTACTCCAGATATTATTGGCCTTCCCGGAGGGTTCCTTTGGTCCTTATGGATCTTGGGTAAAATATACATAAGTGGTGTCCTTGGGTTTTCATTAATCAGGAATTTTGCTTCCTTCTTTGATAGCCATCCCTCTTTTTCACCGATGTTTTTTAATGTCTCTAGTTTGGATTTTATTTTGTTGTTCCAGTCTTCGTCCGTTCTTCTGTAGTATTGTTGATCACTTAGTTGCCTAAGTACTTCCGCTTCATATTTTTCACGTTGCAGTATCACCACTCCCCCGCCTTTATCGGCTGGCTTGACGATGATTGTGTCATTCTTTTTTAGATTTTCCAAAGCTAGTTTTTCTTGTTGTGGCATATTCCATTTAGTGAAAATTCTTTTAGTCTCTAGATTTGTCAGATCTCTTAGTACATTTTTCTCAAAAGTCAATAGCTCTATCGGCATACTGGTAGCGTTTGGAAAGAACGTGGACTGGTTTTTTAATCCAGAATAGTTGCGCTCCACATTGTTGGGTATATCCTCAAAGAAGATTTTCAATCTCATTTTTCGAAACAGTTGGATAATTTCTAGTTTAGTCAGTCTTAGATCTGGTCTTACTGTAGGTATGAATGACAGCCCTCTTCGTAGCACATTCATTTCTTGCGGTGATAGTTCGTACTCTGATATATTATAGATAGGACTTTCTTCTATCATCACCAACGGTAAACGTTCCTCCTCGTCGTGATTTGTCCTGGTTGTGGATTGTACCATCTTGCTCTGCCCCTGGGTCGGCGATTTCCTCTGCCTAAAAAAGGTGCCGATTGGTAGTTTTGTCCCTGTTGGTTTGTGGCAGCACTTGTTGATGGAGTAGTGTCGCCTGAACTCTCTGACGACGATGAAGCGTCTGAAAAGGTCAGAAATTGTCTTCTGCTTCTTCCTCCGTATGTGCGTAGTGTTCCTGTGTTTTGAGGTTGTTTATAGAAATCCTTATCTAAGTATGGATAGGTCTTGATTTCAGAAAAATTGCTGATATCTTTTTGGAGTTTGAATTTTTTCGCGTCTTCTGTTGTTTTCTTGAATACCTCGTTTTCTTTTTCTAGTTTTACTAGTACTGCTTGTGCGTTTTCAATTGCTGTGTTGTTTTTCAGGGCCTCCTCCAGCTCTTGGATTAATTCCAGTTCTTTTAGACTCAAACGTTCTGCTGTTTTAATTGAATGGAACATCCAATCTCTTGAACATTTTGTTCCTATGTGGCTGAACCCCTCTAGGTATTCGGGTTGGTCAATGAAAATCACCGGAACATTTTTAACTTGCAGACCTATTGGTATTGTTCCTGCTCTCATATGTTCAAAGAGGACTTCCCCATGTAGTGCGGTTCTTATTTGTTTCTTTTTAAGTCTGGTTATTTTCTCAACCTCGGATTGTTGACTAGGGTTAGTGGCTTTAGTTCCTGGATTAAGTGTGGATGGTCTTTTTAGGAATTCTTCAATGTCTTCTTCTCTAAAACTTAAGGTCTTGGGTTCTGACATTTATATACAATGTATTGATGTTATTTTGTTTGCTGCTTGCTCGAAATTGCATTTGGGAAGAAACAATTCTATACTTCTAATCTAAGCAGTCCAATTAAGGGACTGTTATGTGTGCCTGTAATTTTCAAAGCCCGGATCTTGTAATATCCTGCTCAATGTATATACTTTTTGCTTTTTTTGTACAATTCCCTCGTAGACGTGGTGTCTACCCTGAAATCTGTCTATAAGAAGGGGATGATTCTTTAAGGAGACAGGGGTTTGAATCAAAACTTGTAATACAAAAAAGGAGATACCCCTGACACCATAAATCACACAATTGATTTTCAAACAGAAGCCTTTTTAATTGACTCTGTGTTTATCAAAAACTATTTTTCGTCTTATTTTATGTATATTTTCATTAGTAATGCACACTTGTTATTCAATTTCTATATAATACATCTACAATATTTACACCTTATTCATCATACTGTACATATATTTACATTAGTTCATCAGAGCAAAGAATCAACAATTATGTTAACTCAAACAAAAAATTACTTCACATGCAATTTGTAAGGTTATACATCTTCTTGGTTAATATTTGCTTACACTGTTTCAACCAAAAACAGTCCTACTTTTTTAATCTTGTCAAGATAGACTCCTTACTTGATCAAGGTAGCATATAAGTCAAATGGTCCTATTAACATTTTAATCACCGCTTTGGAGTTTATATTAATAGTAAATGTAACTGGGAATCAGTCTTTTGTTCACCAGAAAAGTTGTTCACATTCACTTGTGATTGTATACACATTTAAAGTCTCGCCGACGCGTTTCGACCTTATTGGTGTTGGACCTTCATTGTCACGTTTTATTAAGGTCTTCCTCAGGGCTGTGTTTTTATATGATGTAGGACAACTTTGTATCTATAAAAGACAATGATAGATATATCTCTTTTAGTGACTCGAATCTCCATATTAGTCCTAATACATTGTATATATTGTGCATGTCATTACCCATGGCTTATTTAATGTACATACACAACACAACACATCAAAAGTAAAATAGATCAAGAGGTTTGGCAAGGTTATTCGCGCTTAATTTCCCAATAATTTGATGATTCTGATAAACTTAGATAAACAGTTTCACAGAAGTAAAAAAGAATAATGAGCTGCAAAACAGGGTTATAATTATGTTTTGCAGCTCATTGTTTTTCTTACTTCTGTGAAACTGTATGAGAGAGTATGGGGAATAATTGATTTGTATGTGTTTTTAGTTTGAAGGATGTTTGGGTGGCTGTATTTGTACTAATTCATATGGTATATTGATATACAGTATGTCATGCAATTGAATTTTGGAAGTATATAGGAATATGATTAGCCATATGTTTTATGCCCTTAACTATTGTAGTTCTTTGAATGCATTATCAGTGATAAAATAAAATAAATTAATAAAAACAAACAAATTGCTTGTTACTCTTAGGTTTTTAGGTCATATTATACTGATCTCTATTGATCTCAGGACTTATACCCTAGAACATTGATTAGGGAGATTTGAGTTTATTTTTTGTACTTGTGAGATTATTAACTGTACCACTAATCTTTTATTTTATTTTGTTTATTTCATACATCAACCTCCATGTGCACGAGGGATACCAACATGGCAGATGAGGGAGCTGTAGGAGGGAGCTGTAGGTGCCTCCATGAGTGCTGCTGGTGATGGTCTGCTGGCCCCAATAAGTCCTCCTAATTTTTTTCCAACTTGTCTTTCTTCTGTTTCCTAAATTCTCTTTATCCCTGAATTATCCCATCTACAAATGTTATATATTTTAAGTTTCTGCACTTGACTTTAAACTCTCTTTACATGTCTGTAGCTTCCTTTCTCCTGCTTTGTCAGTATACTCAGTCCCTCTCTCCTTATATATCTGGTGGACAAGTGGTACTCTAAGACTCAGATAACCCCTTTCAGGTCAGGTACTCTACTATGAAGATTGCATGCCAAAGTAAGGTATTCTGCGCATGGATGTTGAGAAGGTTTTGTTTTTCTTGTTTAAACTGTGAACAAGAGAGTGAGCATGGTCATTGTAGACCCCCCAAATGTTGTGCATTTATTATATCATATAGTATAGTATCCAGTAGTTACTGGTTGGCAGTGCAGAATGGCTAGAAGTATGAGGAGTTTGGCCCCATTGCAAGTACAAACCACAACCATATGTCTTTCATTGACCAATTATTGAGCCATTTCATTGCACTTCAATAAATCAGGTTCATCACAGCTCTTGCCCTCCATTACAAAAATATTTGTGGTTGGCTCGACTACCTGGCGTTTTAAACATTGGCAACCAACAAAATGCCCAATGTCATATTTTGAATTTTTGATAGATGATACTGTGACTGAACTTTAGTGATGTTTGTGGTTGTATTTTGTTTAACAAAATAATAGGGGGAGGTTTAACTGTTCGGCATTTTAAATGTGTAATGTTTTTGTTTTGTTGCCACACAGACCACCAGTGCCAGGGCCGGCAGTGAGAGCGCTAGCAGAGGGGACGCTTCAAGGGTAAATATGGGGGAAGTCCATCCAAGCGGCAGCAGGCGTTGAGCAGTGGTAAGCCACATTGCTTCCTTATTGACAAACAGTAATATACTCACTGCAAGGGCGTTGACTCGTGAACACCGTACTTTAGCAGAAACTGCAGGATTGGAGTAGTTGTGACCTCTTCCCTCTGAAACTAATCAAAGGTTTATAAATGAACTTTAACAATAATGGGATGATAGGAATCAGAAAACAGGATGGAAGGAGAAAGGATGGGTGAAATGTATGTAATTTGAGTGAAAGGATGCGTGGGTGAAATATAGGTGGGTTATGATAGGAATCTGTATGGCTCGGTGAAGGATGAATGCAAGGGTGTAAATGGATCAAAATATGCCTGCCTGGATGTTTGAAAGAGTAGGGGTGAAAGAATGCCTGGCTGGGTGGGTGAAATGAATTTTTGAGTGGGCTAAAGGCAAAGCAGGATGGGTGAATGGGTGAAAGGATGCATGGATGGGTAAATGGATGTTTGGTGAAAAGATCGCTGGGAGCTATGTTTGGATGGATGGAGTGATTGGATATATAAGGACGGATGGTTTTCTATGATGAAAGACTGGATGAGAGAATGTAAAGGCTAAATGATGAGTATAAAAGGGGGAAGATTTAGAATACAAGAAGAACAATGGAATGATGAATCTTGAAGAGGACTCAAAGTCTAAAGTGGACATGGTTAAGAGTTTACATAACGCTGCACCCAATGCCTGAATGATGATGCTGACAAATGATGTTCTTCATATATAAAATATTGATCACTTTTTATGCTTGGGTGGGTAAATGGGGCCATGTTGGGCTATTGATTCAGTAATAGCAGCAGAACTGAAGATCCTGCACTTTACTGGTATTGCTTTCACAAACATCCACCTCATCAAGTGAGTGATCAATGATCAATTAATGGTGTAAAATATTAAGTCACACTTCAATAAATCACACAGCCTGGTGCAAGAGGGTTAGAGGTTTGATGTAGGCCTGGGCGGTGAATTCTGTTCTGCTCACAAAATTTGTGGAATTTGGGTAATTTCGCGTTCTGCGAAGAACGCAGAATTGCCAAAAAGTCTACGATTTGCGGCTTCACTGGATTTTTTGCTTGTTCGCGCTTTCAAAATGTGTGTTCTCGAGATATTTGCCCCTGAGCATGCAAAAAGCATTCGCCAACAGGAAAAAAGCATAGCGAAAGGGCGGAACAAGCCATTCTGCATGTTCGCGGAATTTCTTCATGCTCACAGAGATTTTTACCTTTTCTAGGAGCTTCGCTTAGCTCAACTACGTAAATTCCGCCCACCCTTAGTTTGATGAATGGATGGGAAAGGGGATTTGGGGACAGGTGTGACAAAGACAAACTGCAAAGAGACTATATTCATCTGGGCAATGAGAAGCAAATGATCACCAATCTGTTGTGGGAGAAAAAGGAAATGAAGGAATGACTACTATTGCAGCGTTAACTTAAATGCAATACAAACAGTCCATCAGCCTCAAAGACCCAAGTTATATTCTATCTTTATATATATGAATGTTTTGTCGCCTAGGTTTGAAAAATAGTAAATACAAATTAATGTAGGGGTGAAGCGAACAACACACACAGTTCTAAAAAAATATAATTAAAAGAAAAATTATACTGTATTGCCAAATTGGAGGATGCATCTGCTGCTTTCCTCTTGGATAGCCCATCAATCTTGGGTGCTGATCAACTGTCATGATAGTCATCATAATAAGTAGCCTGGCAGGTGCATAATGTGATGATCAACACATGTCTATCTCTAGTTACCTACAACAAAAGGGCTCGACCCAGCCTCCACCACCTAGTTTCAAATTTGAGCCAGCCAACACACACCCAGCAACATTGCATTTCCAAAATCAACACACCTCTCACCAGTACACAGAGTTGCGTAGACCTCTTAGGGGCCTCACCATGCTGGTTACTGTGAAGTTAATAACTTCCTTCTTCTAGCAGTTGTTGAAGTAGTCAGGTCCTGATTGCTTTCATCATCCAACAAAGAAACAGAAAATGGTGGAAAGCCTTAGGGGAAAGTATTTTTATAGACCTCATGGTACCTTGTCCCCCAACTAGACAGTTAAACACACGGAAGATACCAAAGGTCTTAGTTTACTTAAATTCCTGATTGGAACCTATAAAGTGTCCCACGTAGGTGATAAGACCAAGAGGTTAATACAGAGGAAAACACTGATACACAGAAAAGAGGGACAGGAAAAAAGGAAGTTGAGAGATAAAGTTCAGAATACGGAACTGGAAAATGTACCCATCAGCCCACTCAATAGTGGAACTTCGTCATCTGGGTTTTCACGTTGGAAACTGGTGTCCAATATGCACTTCCTCAAGACAAGCCTGAGGCTAGCTGTTCTTGGACCCAATGGTTGAACCTTCAACCAAAGAAGATGACAGTATATAGGCTGAAGGGGCAAAGTTGCAGTGCTCAGAAATTGTGAAAAAATGAAAGGAAAAGGAAAGTAATCCAAGTGATTAAAAATACCTATCTTGATGTCATAAGAAAACTTTATTGGGTCTGTCCATCAAGGTGGTATGATTAAAAGCAGAGTGATAATAGCATGCAAAGAATTGCTATTCACCATGAATGTTATTTGGTCAACATGTTTCAGCCTTTATAGGCTTTCGTCAGGACCTATGATGCACTACTGCAACACTTACTTCACGTGCTGTGATTAACAATCTACAGACATTGTCCAATTCTCTGTGAAAATTGGTGTATCTTCTCCTGTGAATATAGTGAAAAAACAAAAAGGAACAACACAAGAGCAAGTTGAAGTATCCTTAACATTTGACATGTATTTATATGCATTGGTTTTCACATTATATTTTTATTGTCAACTCACCCAAATTTTAGGGAGGAAGAGCCTCACCTCACCTGGCACCCGCTCAGGATAAAGGAGGCCACGCACTACAAATTTAGAGTAGTTGATTTAGTTCATCTTATGGTTTTGGACTTGACAATCCAAAAAAGCATTCCAAAGTGATACAACAAAGCAGTACGGAAGGCCATGGGATAGATGGTACCTACAACAAGTGGGCAATCAACATGCTGTGTTATAGGTGTGGTCTGTTAGTTACCTTACAAAGACATCTTGTTTAAACCTTTGTTATGAAAAATGGCATAGATCAACTCTATTTTTGTAAGGCTAGTTTAAGCAAAAAATAGAGATGTATTTAAGGCTGTGATTGTGCCATCTGGAGAAAAATAACTCTCTGAATGGTGAAATTCTAATGTCCAACTTATTTGCTTAGCCAAGAGTTCAATTTATAAGATATCAGTGGACAAAAGAGAGAAACTTACTTAAAAACCACAATGGTTTGTGGGAAAAACCAATTCTGTAGACCCAGCACAGAGCGCACTTACCTCTCCGTCGTTGCCTCGGACTTATAGCTGAGCCGAGGGGGAGGTAGTGACGCTGTGTGGTGCGAAAGAATTTGTATAGCTCCAGCGGACCTGAGAGAGAGCTGTCTGAAGCAGCTCTGTGATAGGCTCTTTCCGTTATCTAAATGCGGACCAATAGTTGCTCGTTCAAACAGGAAGCTTGTCTCGCTATTGGTCTCGCGTTTCTTTTCTTAGCGCCTTCGTTTGTCTATACCCAGATGTTGAACAGGGCCTATGGGGAGGGGAGGTTGGGAGGTCTTGCGCAAGCCTCTGCTTGCGGACCGATATGGAGACATTAGTTTGAGACGGTCTGTATTTGATAGGTCCGTTGCGAACGGAACTGGAAGTGTAAAATGTAAACACGTAAACAGTATCTCCTCGCCAGACTCCGTAAATGTAACAGAAAATCTGCGCGTTTATCTGTTAGGCGCAAGGTCGCTGTCTGCTGTATTTATGAAGGTGGATAACATCCTGCGTTAGTGATTGACTAACCATAATGAATGAGGAGGAGGAGTCAAAAAAGAGAGACAGATGAGCCCTTATTAGTTCGACCAACGGCAATGTCCATTGGAAACATAGTTACATGGCTTAAAGACAAAAATGTCAACATTTTCATTCAATTTAGAATAAGGCACACACCCTAATTACACGATGGTAGGCCTGCCAAATACATGGCCTCTGTGGGCCAACTGAATGATCGGCCCTTTAGTCTAAGACAGAAAAAATTGTGCAGTAGCCACAAATAAGGTTAGCCATCGGATGCTCGGCACCAGAACTTATATGTAAATAGTCTGTAAGCCTATGGCGGTATACGCTTGCGGACTGGTGCCTGTCCGTAATCAGGACAATATACATGCAATCAACCATGTAGCAATGGGAAGGACGTGTCACATCACGTCTGGAGCTGATGTTGTCTCTTAAATAATCGATGTATTGTATGAGCGACAGAGAAGCTGTGATAGCTTTATAAAAGATAAGATCTTATCGCCGCCACTCAAAACAAAACTGTTGATGACAAGGATACCCCCTAGAAGTATAACAGTGAAGAGTAGGGAGAGACTTGTATTGCGTGCGAGTATAGAATACGCTGCAGACTGTGGTGACCGAGAGGGCTTATAACTGTATCCACGGAATGTCGTCGTTCAGTCCTTCTGTGTCACTTTTTAATTTGTACACCCATCTCTGTTCTTTTCTCAGTAGGAACTGTGAGACATCCACGACATGTTGGGGTATGTAGGGTTGTTCCAACACCAACCACTCTAACTCATCTACATGATGTTTTTTGGTGAGGAAATGGGATGTGAGCCAGGTCGCTTGCTTATTGCGCCTGATTGTGCTCTTGTGCTCTTGTATGCGTAGTTTAATTTTTCTAGTTGTCATCCCTATATATCTCAAGCCACATGGACAGGGAATCAGATAGATGACTTTCTCGCTTGTGCAGTTAGTGTGGCGTTTGAGCAACCAAGGTCGAGCAGTGCCAATGTCCACTGATAGGGTCTTTTTGGTCTGTGGGCACACTGAGCAGTTCCCGCACGGATGATGTCCTTGAACTGGAGGGAGATTCCACAAGGTGGATGTAGACTCTTCCATGGTGTGCCGAGGTCTAGTATGGACCAATTCATCCCTCAAGTTACTACCTCTCTTGAATGAGAACAGTGGCAAAGGGATATTGTCGCCAGAACTGTTCAGAATCCGCCATTTCTGTCTTATGATTTTTTGGATCTTAGAAGACGAGGTATTGAAAGTAGTGACACATGTCAGTCTGTTTAGAGGTGGTTTCTCCACTGGGGGTTCCAAAAGTGCCTCGCGATGGTTATTTGCAGCTCGTTTAAGAGACTTGGTGACCAAAGAGCCAGGATACCGTTGTGTTTTCAATTTGATTGAAAGATCTTTTGCCTGGGAATAGAAATCCGTTCTATCAGAGCAATTTCTCCGAACCCTGAGGAACTGACCAAATGGGAGGTTCTCTCTAAGGGAACGGGGGTGGTGGCTGTCAAATCTCAGCAAAGAGTTGCGTGCCATGGGTTTGTGATATAAGGAGCTGGCTAGATGACCTTCTTGTGGAAAGATCAAAAGGTCCAGAAATGGGAGTTCGGTTTTATTGTAATCTAAAGTAAACCTTAGATAGGGGTTTTGACTATTCAACCAGTTCTGGAAAGACAGTAGAGATTGTTCATCTCCACGCCAGACCACCAGAATATCATCAATGTACCTTTTCCACATCATCAATTGCTGATGATGTGGATTGTTTGTATTCAGGACATGATGAGTTTCAAATTGGTGGACATAAAGATTCGCCAAACTGGGCGCAAATTTACTGCCCATAGATGTCCCTGATATCTGTAGGTATAAGCAGTCTTCAAAGGCAAAAAAGTTTTCTGTCATTGCAATTCTTGCTAGTTCCATTATAAAGTGGATTGGTGTGATAGTGTCGAGAGAAGAGTTCTCTAGGAGTTCTCGTACTGTTTGTAGGGTGTCTGTTTGAGGTATACAAGTATATAATGATTCTACATCCAGACTTGCCAGTATGTCAGAATCAGTATTGAACTGCACCTCTGGTAATACACGCAGGACATCTTTTGTGTCCTGGAGGTATGATGGCATAGTTTTTACAAGAGGACTGAGAAAGACGTCCACAAGTGATGATAAGGGTTCTAAAAGAGACCCTATTGAGGTTCCGTGACGATTTGAACCCGTGTTTTCAATATTGTCGGAAATACATAATATTGGTATCAGCGAACCGCAAATGATCCATTTAGCATATCCTGGTGTTTTCGCTACGCTACGAGCAAGAGTACTCCTGTTACGAACACATCTCCGATCTACCCATGGCATCCATCTTAGATCATGGCAGCCATTTTGTGTTTCTTGCCCTCACATACGCAATAACCTTTGATTACTTCATTTCGATTAAGGACACGTAGCCTTAGCCGGCGATTCACCTTTCTAGTGACACGTGCACCTTGGAACAGAACACGCTGTAGCTGCATGACTCGACAAAGGCTGCCTCCTCTGCCCGAGGCCAGTCCTGCTATACTGGTTCTTGTGGTCGTTGGCCTGATCATGATTAGGCGGCCGAAGCCGGTAGCCTTGCCCATTTACAACCCACAAACATCCCTTATCCTGCTTTTCTATCTTCTGCACCTGGCTCTGCTCCTTTCCTTCTGGGCCTTTATTAGGGGGAGGTAACGAAATTTACGATGAGGCGGTCCGGGTCTTGAATGAAAAGTTGACATGAGATTATGATGGAAAAGTGGGAACCCCTCGTTCGTAATGTTTTGACATCAGATATTGTCGACGATTCCTGTGCAACGCCAAATATTTATTGTTTAGGACACAAAGGTTTGGGAATGTACTAACATGTGAAGAATTTGCCTGAAGGCCAATATTTAGTATATAAGGAGCAACCCTCTTTGTACAAATCGAACAGGCTCCTAGAATCTGCCCGTGTGTAGTTTCTGTAACTTCTGTGTCCCTGCAGTAATAAACCTTTGGTCTTTGACGCCACCATCGAGAAGCCCGTGTTTCTGTTTATTTGTGCACCGAGACAGGTGGAACTCCGGGGTCTTCGGGTGTTGTCCCCTGACACCTCTGGACGGAACCAAAAAGTCCAGAACTCCAATTGGCGCCCAACGTGGGGCGACGTCATTCGGTACCGGTCCAAAAGCCTGAAGAGTTCGAGAAGCTTCGTGTGAAGATTCCTGAGGGAGGCGCCCCACTTCATCGATCCCGGCATATCGTAAAAGTGGCCCGACGTTCTCTTCCACGAGGGTTCCCGTTCAGGACGGCTGCAGTGGTCCGTTTCCTTGACCGTCGCCCTGTCTTGGACCCGAGGTGCAGTCCTTAGTACGGCGAAACGTGACGGGTTTCTCCTTGGTGACGTCTTCAGTGCCTCAGTTAAGTATTTAGTGGTTGCTAGCTGGTTACTTCGTGAGGGTTGTTAAAATCCTTTTTGGTTCTTGGTTTGGTTTGGTTTCGTAAGATTATCACTGGTTGTTCTGGTTACGATAATCTATTTGGTTTAGTTTGAGTATCGATACATTTGTTCGCTTTTGGTAGGCCTAAGTTCTTGGTTCGAGTGCACATCCCTGTTTGTGTTGTTTGTTCTGTGTTCCGGATTACAAAATGGTAAGTCGGAAAAATTGTATGTTGTCGTGTTTTGGTTGCAACAGTGATTCACGATTGGAGGACTCGTGTCTGGTTCCTCCGATTGGGACTCCTCTATATGATCTTTACTGTAAGCATGGTGTGGGTCCTATATCGTATAATGAGGTATGGGTCCGATACACTGAAAAGGATGGTGTCCTTAGTTGGCCACTACATGGTAGTTTTGAACCCGAAATCCTTGACAATTTAGAAGTGAAATTGTTTAAGAAGAAAGCCCGGCCGGCAATGTTTGATTCTTTCCGTTACTAGCGAAAAGAATCTAAACAGAGAGAAATTAAAAGGATGAAAAAAGAACAGAAAGAGCAAGAGTTAACTTTAGAACAAGCGGCTAAGCAGCTCCAAGTTAACGAGTCTGAGAAGGCAATGGAGGTGGCCACTAGAGAGCGTAATTTAGCGATAGATAAGTGCTATCCAGCCTTGCCATCGAGTACGACTAAGATAGTAGAGGACCCCGAAAACGATCCTCTGTTGTCTTACTTGTTACGGTCACCACCACCGTATGCACAGGGTGCTACGGCTCCACCTGTACCAAATGTTCAATTGCCGGTTGCTGGACAACCTGGTATTCCTGCTCCTGCCCCTCAGAATCAAGCTCTCGTACCTCCTGTGGTTAATGTAAATGTTCCTACGGCACCTCCTCTTCCTGGGTTGCCGACTTCTCTACCTATACCTGTATCGCTTACACCTACTGTTTCACAAGCTATCTTACTCGATACTCCTACTGTCCCGCTATCTGTTCCAACTGCTACTGTGTTCTCCGCATCTGCCAGTATTATGACTCCACTTTCTGTTCGTCGAAGAATTACTGATTCTGTCTCTAACATTCTGTCTCCTTTCTATAAATCTCTAATTAAGACTCCTACTTCTGACTCTGTACAAAGACGTAGTCAGCTCCCAAGTACTGAGGAACGGGGAATATTAGATTCCACGGCTCTCAGATGGATTTCGAAAAGTAGGAGATATAGTACGAGAGATGTACTAGATACATTTATGCAGTGGAATGAACCAACGCAACGATATGTCTTCGACGAGATGTGCTCTCTTTTACGTGAGGAGTTAGAAGAAGATGACTCTGATTTGAATTTAGAAGACTTAATTAAGGTTCAGAAAGAGTTTGCTGCAGGAATGATAGTAGGTCAAAATATAAAAGAAGCGATGGAACTGATTTTAAGTTATAGGAATGATCCATCACTTCGTTCACCGAGAGACTTAGAGAAAAGTAGTACGAAGCTTAATCGCCAATATCCAATGAGGGAGGTTCCTCCAATTTGGCGCGAAGCTATTCAAGCTGACGCAGTGAATGGTGTTGTTGGCGCTCCGGCCCAATTCCAAAGAGTGTGGATACACATTCCGTGGAAGCGAGCCGAAGTGTTAGCAGTGAAACAGGCCTTGCCAGACCCGCGTAAGAATCCTGCTGGGTACTATAAGGAATTAGCACAAACAGTTGAGGCCTGTGTAATGAATCTGGCGGACATTGACATGTTATTTGGGAATGTAGTTCCGCAACCAATTTGGGCTAAAATTCGTAAAGAGAATCATCCAGTTGCTCTAGGTGGTGATTGGGCAGCTATCATTGCAGCGGATGGTCAGCAAATAGGTGGTTCCAAGCCCGAACCTCTAATTGCTAATCTTCCAGGTAGGATAATCTACTTAATGAAGACCCTGATGCCAGCATTGCGTGTTAATTGGGACATGTTGTCCGCATGCAGGCAAAAGAAAGACGAAAGTGTCTCCGACTTTTTCACGAGGTTTGAAGAGACTTTTGTAGATCACAGTGGTCAAGATATGAGCACAGAAGGAGGACAGAGATTGTTTGTCGATAAATTTGTACACAATTTGTTACCTGAGCTATGCAATAAATTAAAAGATTCCGAGAGTGCGTGGGCTGTCTCTACAACTGCGCAAATACTTGCAACTGCACAGTATTATGAAAACAGGGATAAAGAGGAGAAAGAGAAATCAGATAAGAAAACGAAAGACTTAAAGACTAAAGTTCTTTTGCAACAGGCATATCCGCCTCGCATGAATCAGACTAATACGCAACAAGGATCGTATCAAAGGACAGATTATGGTTCTCAGAGACCACAATATCAGTGGAATCAGTGTGCGTATTGTAAGAAAGAGGGTCATTATAAAAATGAGTGTCCAGTCTTAGCGCAAAATAACGCAGCCGCAGCTCAGAGAGGTCGTGGTGGTTTTGTGCAGAATTCTAGAGGTCGAGGACGAGGTGCTATGCCTCCACAGACGAATGATCGCCCTTCCAATCACTTTGATCAACGAAATGGACAGTCTGCCCAACAAAATAGATCTCAACAGTATCATGTTGAAGACTATTGTGAAAATGATGAGGGATTTCAACAAAATGAGTACTAGGACAGCCATGGACAGAGAGAGGGAGTAGTATCAGTTCCAGTGGATCAGAGTGGGCCTTATGTCACAGTAGCAACATCAGGTGTAGTCGAACCGTTTCTGTTGGATACTGGTGCCGCAAAAAGTTCTATCATTCATGCGAAACTCCCTGGCGCACCTTTGTCCGGCTTAACAAATGTTTCTATAGGTTTTTCAGGCGCCCCTGTTTACAACCCCGTATCTGGTCCTTTGTCTATTTCTGTTGGACCGTGTCAATTGAAAGCACCCCTGATTTTGACGACAGGTTGTAATGAAAATCTGCTTGGTTTAGACTTGTTAAAACGCCTATATGCGACATTGTACTGTTCTCCGGAAGGAGTACAACTTACGTTGGGTAAAAGAATCACCTCTCCGATGTACTTGTCAATGGATGCACTCCCGCCAGAGCTGCGTTCACTCCCTGATACTCTTTGGGCGACTGGTCCTAATGATGTAGGCCTTTTAGGAATACCACCATATGTAGTCACTTTGAAAGCAAATGTAAAATTTCCACGAATTCCTCAATACAAGATCTCTACTGAAGGTGAACGTGCACTTTTACTGATTGTGCAAGATTTGATTAAGAAAGGTGTGGTTGAAGAAACTAGAGGAAATGTCTGTAACAGTCCTGTATTACCGATTTTGAAACGAATTGATCCTACAAAGCCTCCAGTATATAGGTTTGTTATCGATCTCAGAGAGGTTAATAAGATTGTGGTTCCGCAGTTTCCTGTGGTTCCAGACATTACTGCCTTGTTAACGTTGATTCCTGCAACAGCTACATGGTTTTCAGTCATCGACTTGAAAAACGCCTTTTTCAGCATTCCGATAGCCGAGGAAAGCAGAGATATTTTCGGCTTCTGTCTAGGAGGTTGAAGCTTCAGATTTAAACGCGCTCCACAAGGCTATTGTGAGAGCCCATCCATTTACAGTCAGGCATTAAAAAGTCAGTTAGATTCCTTTGTACTTCCTCCAGGTTCTGCTCTAGTGCAGTATGTAGATGACCTTCTAGTGGCTGCCGATGACAAGGAAACTTGCAAAGCAGCTACAATTTCGTTATTGCATCATTTGTCTAATTTGAATCACAAGGTGTCACCTTCGAAAATGCAATATTGCTGCCAAGAAGTGACCTACCTAGGTCATCTCTTGTCAAAGGAGGGAAGGAAGTTGACCCCAGAGAGAATAAAAGCAATTACGCAGATGAGTGTTCCTCGCACACAGAGAGAAGTACGTGCCTTTTTAGGTATTACCTCTTACTGTAGGCAGTGGATCCCACATTTTTCTCTTTTAGCAAAACCGTTGGTAGCTTTGAATGGGAAAAATGTTCCGAGTCCAGTGCCATGGTCTGCTGAATGTCAGGAGAGTTTTTCTGAGTTACGAAATGCACTTTGTTCAGCTCCTGTATTGGGTACACCCGATTACAGCAAGCCATTCACGCTCTATGTTCACGAAAGAGAAGGTTGCGCGTTGAGTGTTCTGACACAGATATTTGGTGATAAACAACGCCCTTGTGCGTACTTTTCATCAACATTAGATCCGGTAGCTAGAGCGTTACCTAGTTGTTTGAGAGCTACAGCGGCAGCTGCGGCTTCCATTCGACAATCTGCTGGTTTGGTGATGAATAACATGCTAGGGGTCATGGTTCCTCATGCTGTGGATACACTCATGAACAGAACCAAGACACAACACCTTACCAGTGCGAGATTATCTGGCTACGAGCTGACACTGCTAGCGAGTCATATTCAGATCAAAAGATGCAATGTATTGAATCCAGCAACACTGTTGCCGGCTAATCAAGAGTCAAGTGATTCCGAACCCCATGATTGTTGTTTCAGAACCGAGGAGGAGACAAAAGGACGAATTGATTTAAAAGACACCCCATTGTCAGATCCAGATGGCACGTTGTATGTTGATGGGTCATGTTTTAAATTGGAGAATGGTGATGTGACTGCTGCTTATGCAGTAACGACTTTGAGGACGATTGTGGAGACTGCAAGAGTGAGTCAGAATTCTGCCCAAGCTGCAGAGTTAATCGCCCTAACAAGAGCGTGTGTTTTAGCTAAGGGAAAGAGAGTGAATGTGTTCACAGATAGTCAGTACGCGTTTGGCGTGGCCCATAGTTTTGGCCGTTTGTGGAAAGAAAGAGGTTTCATTACGTCCCATGGGACTAAGATTCAACATGGTCAGTTAGTTAACGACTTGTTGGAATCTCTAACCTTGCCGACTGAAGTTGCGATTGTGAAATGCAGTGCGCATAAAGCAATCACGGATGATGTTGGTCGTGGGAATGCTTTTGCTGATGAGACTACTAAACAGACAGCTAGAAATATGATGAGTAGAATGTATGTTGCAACGTCTGCAAGATGGATTTCCGAGTCTGGAATGTGTGAGGATACAGTGGAAAGTGTGAAAGAGATTCAGAAAGAGGCAACTGAGGAGGAAAAACGTGCATGGAAAGAAAGTACGGGCAAGTTGGATTCGAGTGGGTGTTGGATTGACTTGTCGGAACAACAGCGTTGGATGTTGCCTGATGCGTATGTGCTTGCAGTGGTGACAATGGCACATGGAGTAGCGCACATAAGTTCTAAAGGAATTTGTAAAATGTTGGCTCCAGTCTGGAAGAATGATGGGATTAGTAAATGTGCAGAGAGAGTGGTGAAAAATTGTATGGTATGCCTGATGCATAATCCTGGCAAGGGAACTCCTACTCCTGCTGGTCACTTCGCTCCACCCTCTTGCCCCTTTGAAGTAATTCAGTTAGACTTCATTCACATGGATCGGTGCAATAACTTAAAATATGTCCTGGTAGTAGTTTGTGCTTTCTCCAGATGGATCGAAGCATATCCACTAAAGGACAACACTGCCCTATCAACTGCCAAAATTCTTCTAAAAGAATATTTCCCTAGATACGGAATGCCACGGATTGTATGGTCAGATAACGGAAGTGAGTTTATAGGGAAAGTTATGCAGAGTGTGTGTGCCGGTTAGGGTATTAAGCAAAAATTTCACAGTGCAAACCATCCCCAGTCTGCTGGTTTAGTTGAGGGTTACAATGGCACCCTCAAACTAAAACTTGCTAAAATACAGGCATCCACGGGTTTATCCTGGCCAGACGCACTACCCTTGGCTTTGTTATCCACGAGAACGACTGTACATTCTAGAGTAGGGCTTAGTCCATACGAAATTGTCTTTGGCCGTCCTGCTAATATTTGGGGAGTGCCAAGGCCAAAGGAATTTTGTTCTCTGGAATATCCAATGTTGATTGATTACCTTTACGACTTGACTGCTAAATTGAGTCTTATTCACCAACAGGTTTTCATTGCATTGCCAAAGCCTCCGGAGAGTCCAGGTCATCAGCTGAAACCAGGTGACCACGTTGTGGTACGAAACTTTGCGAGGACGAAGAACCTTCAGCCCAGATTTGTTGGCCCCTTCCAGGTGTTATTGGCGACGAGAACTGCTGTTCGTGTGGCTGGTCGCAAGCATTGGATTCATGCAACACATGTCAAACGTGTGCCCTTGCCACCTCCTTATGACAACTGGATTAAGAAGGGAATTGGTGCCTCTGAATTCGAGCAAACACCCAAGTTTATCCCTTTCAGCGATGCCGAATTGATAACTGACCCTTCAAACTCTGACTCTCCTCCTGAAACTACTTCTTTGACTCCTGAACACTTGCCCTCTGCATCAGAAGAAACTTTGCCATCTGCGAACTTGAACATTGCAAACTCTACTGACAACACACTGTTTCCTGATCAAACGGTTCCTGCAAAACTAAGATACAACTTACGATCTCGTAATATGGACAAATAAAGCAGGAAACTGCCTATTGTGATATTTGAAATTTTGAACTTTTGCCTTCAGCCAGGAAGTTTGCTATTGTTTTATTGTTTTTAAAATTGCCTTGCCGTCTGGGTAGCCGTAGGGTCGTGGCTGTGTGCCTAGTTGAATCTGCGGGGATCAGACACAAGGTCAATCTTTCTGTTGGTTCTGGGAACTCCCAGGGCTGATAGAGGCATTTTCATCTACGTACACATCATCAGTGGTCGCGAGCGGATTGTAGAAGATGGAGCTTCCTGCGCTGCAACGAGAAAATGTGATTTATGTTCGCAGAAACAGACTTTACAGAATCCTTCATAGTAAATGTTTTCTGATGCAATGTGCTATTACATTTTTAATTGTTTTAATAACGTTGGTGGGTGGAATCGTTTTTGGTATAAATTTAATCTTTGTGCCAGTAACTACAGTACCTCCCCTTGATCCCGCTACCTCTACTGTTTCTTCCATACACTCTTTTCACTCATTTCCTGAACATGAGCAAGCTCGACGCTCAGAATTCATTAATAACACTTTTGTACAGCTCTTGCACCAACACCAACTGGTAGTTAACACTACAGACTGCTGGGTGTGTGGCTTGATACCCCACACTATGGATAAAGGCATTCCCTATCTGGTTTTGCCTTTTAGCTATAATGGATCATTTCAGGCCTTTCAAACCATCTTTGCTTATGCCCTTGAAACCTATCCTCCGCGTCCACCACGTTCCACTAAACATAACTCTGCCAACAAAGCTTTAGTCCAGGGAATTATTGACATGATTAAGGACGTCAATAATACTCCATCTTACCCTAGAGACGAATTGCGAGTATATTTGAGTTGGAATTCTTCAGAGTATCGCCTTAGTTTGGGAGAAAGCAAACGTAAAAGCTCAACTCCAATCTGGGTCGTACCTCACCGAGGTCAGGTCTGTTTGCAAGGAAATGGGAGAAATCTGAGAGCTCAGCTAGGGAGGAGTGAGTGCGTAGAGACTTACGTGTTTCCGTCTAACTCTTCCCCTGCTTTTCTTACTGCTAGGGGTACCTACTTCATCTGTCAAGACAGAGCGTATACATGGTTGCCTGCCGACTTTGCGGGGTCATGCTATATTGCTCGATTGTTGCCTCCAACATACACTGCTTCATCTGACTACCACAAGACCAGAGTAGCAAGAGGTGTTTTCAGCAAGGAAGACACCGCTGGTCAGGAAGCTGGAGACTTCTTCAAAGGTTTCCTTCCGTTCTGGGGGCCTATGGCCAATAGTAGAAACATTCGTCAGCTAACACGGGTAGTTGAATCTACTATTACCGAAACTGCTGGTGCCCTTAGCAATTTGACAGCTGAGTTTCAGGCGGATAGACTCATGACGTTGCAGAACCGTATGGTTCTAGACGTAATACTTGCAGATCGAGGTGGGGTATGCAGAATGATCCAATCGAGCTGCTGTGTCTTTATTCCCAATAATGCTCCAACAGTCTATGAGGCGATCTCTAAGCTACACAAGATTTCCAACTCTATACACGTAGACAAGGGAAACTGGTCCTTCATGGAGTGGTTTTGGACTCTGATATCAGCGTGGGGATGGAAGGTTCTGATGGTCATTGGTGTCATCTTAGTATTCCTGTTCTCGTGTTGCCTGATTATCCAGTGTGGTCCTGCTCTGTGTAGTCTTTGTACTGCAACCTGTTTTAGAAAACCACCTGCGTTTGGAGAAAAGGCGCGAGAAAGGATGATGATACAACAACATGTCACTGACCTGATGAGCATAGAATTAGACTCTGACATAGACTCTGACATAGACTGAGAAATTGCCTATTTAAGGGCAAAAGGAGGGTCTGAGGTTCCGTGATGATTTGAACCCGTGTTTTCAATATTGTCGGAAATACATAATATTGGTATCAGCGAACCGCAAATGATCCATTTAGCATATCCTGGTGTTTTCGCTACGCTACGAGCAAGAGTACTCCTGTTACGAACACATCTCCGATCTACCCATGGCATCCATCTTAGATCATGGCAGCCATTTTGTGTTTCTTGCCCTCACATACGCAATAACCTTTGATTACTTCATTTCGATTAAGGACACGTAGCCTTAGCCGGCGATTCACCTTTCTAGTGACACGTGCACCTTGGAACAGAACACGCTGTAGCTGCATGACTCGACAAAGGCTGCCTCCTCTGCCCGAGGCCAGTCCTGCTATACTGGTTCTTGTGGTCGTTGGCCTGATCATGATTAGGCGGCCGAAGCCGGTAGCCTTGCCCATTTACAACCCACAAACATCCCTTATCCTGCTTTTCTATCTTCTGCACCTGGCTCTGCTCCTTTCCTTCTGGGCCTTTATTAGGGGGAGGTAACGAAATTTACGATGAGGCGGTCCGGGTCTTGAATGAAAAGTTGACATGAGATTATGATGGAAAAGTGGGAACCCCTCGTTCGTAATGTTTTGACATCAGATATTGTCGACGATTCCTGTGCAACGCCAAATATTTATTGTTTAGGACACAAAGGTTTGGGAATGTACTAACATGTGAAGAATTTGCCTGAAGGCCAATATTTAGTATATAAGGAGCAACCCTCTTTGTACAAATCGAACAGGCTCCTAGAATCTGCCCGTGTGTAGTTTCTGTGACTTCTGTGTCCCTGCAGTAATAAACCTTTGGTCTTTGACGCCACCATCGAGAAGCCCGTGTTTCTGTTTATTTGTGCACCGAGACAGGTGGAACTCCGGGGTCTTCGGGTGTTGTCCCCTGACACCTCTGGACGGAACCAAAAAGTCCAGAACTCCACTATGCTCGAGATTATGGGACGACCTGGCGGTGGTCTCGTTGGTATATGAATCTTGGGCAGTGTGTAGAAGTACGGGGTAGTTGGAAATCTGGTGACCAGGAAGGTGGCCTCTTGTGACGTAATCCAACCCTCCGTACTTGCTTCTTCTACTAGATGTTTGATTTCATTTGTAAGTCTAGCAGATGGATTTTCATCTAGGGGAGTGTAGAACTGGGTGTTCCCTAGTTGTCTTAGACATTCAGTCCGATACGAGGTGGTGTCTTGGATGACTATGGCTCCCCCCTTGTCCGCTGGTTTTATCACGATGTTTGTGTCTTTTGACAAGGTTTCGAGTGCATTCCTTTCTGTTCTTGAAAGATTTTGATAGTTGCCTTGTTTGGAGAAATCAAGGGATTTGAGCTCATGTAGCACTGCTGCTTCAAAGGCACCCACTTTGGATGGTACTTGTTGGAGTAGAGGCATGAAAGTAGACTTGACCTTCAACCCTGTGTTCGTATCTGCGGTTGATGTCTCTTGTTCTCTGTCTTTGAAAAAGTAATGTAACCTTACTGTTCTGAAGAGTCTTTCGATTTCCCCTCGAATTTGGAAGGGGTCTCCACTATTGGTGGGGACGAAGCCGAGCCCTTTGTTCAGTACCTCCTGTTCACTGGAGGTTAATGCTCGAGTACTGAGATTCACTACAAGGTCTTCGTTCAACTGAGGTGCGGAATTCATGGACCTCGTTTGTTGCGGGTCATTGGAAGTTCTTGATTGTCTGCCCATTGTACTTGACCTTGACCCTGGCCTCTCCGTCTTCCTCGATTCCAGCCACGGCCCTGTCCTAAAAAAGCCTGACTGTCAAAGTATTGAGGCTGCATTGGATAGTGGGACATTGGTGGAGGAAATTGGGGATATCCCCATGGGGCAGGAGGCCACCATGGTCCAGGTTGGTACATGTTGCCACGCCCATTATATCTCCGATTTGGTCGACTATTGCGACCTTTCCCTCTCCACTGATTAGTACCACTATTTTCTGAGTCAGAAGATTCAGAATCTGAAGATGTAGCATAGGAGGAACCATATGTGTGTTTTTGTTTGTTGGAGTCTGTAGGGGTGTAGTTGTCACTTGTGTAAGGGTACACTTTTTCATGTGAGAATTTTGCTAAATCCTTCTTGAATTTCTCTATTTTGGCAAAAAAGATCGGATCTCTATATTCTTTGTTGGCCTTATTGGAGTCTTCCTGTTGTTTCTCAAATTTTTTTGTTGTTAGTGTAGTTTTTATTTGCCCTTCTAGGACTTGTATTTCAACTAGAATGGCATCTGCGATTCTTTTTGCAGTTGTAATGATTAGGATGAGCCAGTCTCTAGTGCAGCGCCAGGCTATTAAGGACCAGTCTTTAATAAAAGCTTTATCCGTTAGAAAAAGCCTGGGCGCATTCGTGACTATAAGGCCAGTGGGTGCACACTTTCCATGTAAATATTAAATTTAATACTGTCTCCCAGTCCCCTAATGTTGCTGGAGCTATGGTAGGAATTTGGTCTAGCATGCTTGGATTGTCACTTAAGATGGACGACAGGGTTTCATCATCAAAACCAAGGCCGCCGAAATCTGCCATGGTATCACTTAGAGGAAAGATGAAAAAAAGTAATGCGAGTGCACTGTCCTTGTGGTGCACTAATTATTCAAAGGGCCCACAGCCGTAGCTGCGCAAACTTACAAAGAAACAGAAAATGGTGGAGGGCCTTAGGGGAAAGTATTTTTATAGACCTCCTGGTACCTTGTCCCCCAACTAGACAGTTAAACACACGGAAGATACCAAAGGTCTTAGTTTACTTAAATTCCTGATTGGAACCTATAAAGTGTCCCACGTAGGTGATAAGACCAAGAGGTATAAGTCCAAGGCAACGACGGAGAGATAAGTGCGCTCTGTGCTGCGTCTACAGAATTGGTTTTTCCCACAAACCATTGTGGTTTTTAAGTAAGTTTCTCTCTTTTGTCCACTGATATCTTATAAATCGACCTCTTGGCTAAGCAAATAAGTTGGACATTAGAATTTCACCATTCAGAGAGTTATTTTTCTCCAGATGGCACAATCACAGCCTTAAATACATCTCTATTTTTTGCTTAAACTAGCCTTACAAAAATAGAGTTGATCTATGCCATTTTTCATAACAAAGGTTTAAACAAGATGTCTTTGTAAGGTAACTAACAGACCACACCTATAACACAGCATGTTGATTGCCCACTTGTTGTAGGTACCATCTATCCCATGGCCTTCGGTACTGCTTTGTTGTATCACTTTGGAATGCTTTTTTTGATTGTCAAGTCCAAAACCATAAGATGAACTAAATCAAATATTCTAAATTTGTAGTGCGTGGCCTCCTTTATCCTGAGCGGGTGCCAGGTGAGGTGAGGCTCTTCCTCCCTAAAATTTTGGTGAGTTGACAATAAAAATATAATGTGAAAAACAATGCATATAAATACATGTCAAATGTTAAGGATACTTCAACTTGCTCTTGTGTTGTTCCTTTTTGTTTTTTCACTATATTCATAGGAGAAGATACACCAATTTTCACAGAGAATTGGACAATGTCTGTAGATTGTTAATCACAGCACGTGATTCTTCAGCCCGGTTGCTCCTCCACGCTCCTGATCTCAATTACGCTGGTATCGTTTGTGATCTCCTGCTCTGCTGCTCTCTGCTCGCCCAGCGCTTAACGCTTCCATATATTTAAATATAGCACTACACTGTCACTCTATTGCCTGATTTACTAGCGCTGCACTGTGGCTTAATTTATTTATTTAAATCATAGCGCGACCTGTTACTGTGTTTACCGCTAATCCGATGCAGACTTGTGCGCTTTAGGCTCCTCACATCACACGCTGTGCTGTTACTGCCCCTGGCTGCGCTCGCCTTTGACCCTCCATTTTGTTTATTTGTTTTCCCCTGTTACGACCCTCCTCCCGACACCGCCTCCCAGCTGCTGCCCCTCCCACGCTTCGCCCCCTCCACCATCCATTTATGACCAATGACCTAACGCGCAGCGTTCACGCTCAGCGACCGCGCCCCATTCGCGCCGAAGGTGCGCCAAAGGTAAGCCCGTCTACGTCCGTCCGCGCCTGGACCGCGCCCAGCGCCGTACCCCCTGGCCCTCGCACTGCCCAGCCCTCCCGCATTACCTACGATGCCACCACCCTCCTAGCCCTTAACCCCGGCCGCTCCCCCAACTGCGTCCAAGCCGCTCCTGGACACACCCATGGCCCTTTCTCATGCTACGCCTGCAGATTCATCGGCACCGTCAACAACTCCGCTACGGTCACACCACAGATTCCCGACCCCAACCACCTACAATGCATCTTGCTCAACACCCGATCGGTCCACAGGCACGCCATTGACCTATGGAATCTACTAGACACCATCTCTCCGGACGTCGCCTTCCTAACAGAAACATGGTTGAACGCCTCTTCCGCCCCAGACATCACCATTGCCATCCCAGAAGATTATAAGATCATACGCAAGGACCGTACCGGCCACACAGGAGGAGGAATCGCTATCGTCCATAAGAAATCCATCCACATCTCAACCAGCTCTGACGTCAATCTCGCCAACTCTGAACACCTTCACTTCCAGATCCACATCGACCCCAAGACCACACTCAGAGGCACCCTCCTTTACAGGCCACCAGGACCCCGCGCACAATTTAGTGAGGACATCACGGACTTCATCACTCCACACGCGCTCCCCTCCAAAGATTACATCCTTCTGGGAGACCTCAATTTTCACCTCGAAAAGAACAACGACCCAACTCCACCACCCTTTTGGACAACCTCGCCAACCTCGGACTTAAACAACTGATCACTTCCCCCACCCACATCGCAGGTCACACTCTTGACCCTATCTTCACCTCCAGCAATCATGTCTCCTTCAGCCACACCACGGCTCTCCTCTGGACTGACCACAGCTGCGTTCACTTTACCTACAACAAGCCCAAACCCAACTACCACCCCCAACCAACTCTGCAAAGAAACTGGAACAAAATCACCATCGACCAGATCTCCTCATCGCTTCTTCTAAACCCCCCAGCCCACTCCTCTAATCCCGACCAAGCCGCCACCAACCTCACCCTATGGTTATCCAACAGCGCCGACATCCTAGCACCACTGAAAAAACGACAAAGCAAACTTGGCAGCAAGAAGGCCTCATGGTTCAACGATGATCTTAAGAAATCCAAGAAACTCTGCCGCTCCCTTGAGAAGACCTGGAAAAAAGACCCAACCACCAGCACCAAGGACGCCTTAAAAAACGCCACCCGCAGACACCACCAACTGATCCGAAAGGCCAAGAAAACCACCTTCAAGGACCGACTAGATAACAACGCCCACAACAGCAAGGAACTTTTCAACATCGTCAAGGAATTTACCAATCCCTCGGCCAACTCCAACGACATCACCCCCTCTCAAGCCCTCTGCGACTCCCTAGCTTCATCCTTCCACAACAAAATCGCAGACATCCACAACAGCTTCGACAACCAACCCGTAGACCAACCCACCCTGCTGGACCTTCACCCCCTCGACCATCCTTAATAACTGGAACCCAATCTCCACTGAGGACACCATCCGCCTGATGAACTCCATCCACTCAGGATCCCCAACTGACCCATGCCCTCACCACATCTTCAACAAAGCAGACTCCATCATAGCACCACACCTCCGAGATGTCATCAACTGCTCCTTCAACTCCGCCACCTTCCCGGAAAGCTGGAAACACGCTGAACTCAGCGCCCTTCTGAAAAAACCCACAGCGGACCCCACCGAACTCAAAAATTACCGCCCCATCTCGCTCCTTCCATTCCCGGCCAAAGTCATCGAGAAAGCTGTCAACAACCAGCTCGCCGCCTTCCTCGAAGCCAACAAATCCCTCGACTCCTCACAGTCCGGCTTCTGAGCAAAACACAGCACTGAGACCGCCCTCATCGCAGCAACAGACGACATTCGAACTCTACTGGACAATGGAGACACAGTCGCCCTCATCCTCCTCGACCTCTCCGCAGCCTTCGACACAGTCTGCCATAGCACCCTTCTACAGCGCCTCAAAAACATCGGAATCCAAGGTAAAGCACTAGAATGGATCACCTCGTTCCTCACCGGAAGAACCCAGAGAGTCCGCCTTCCACCATTCAAGTCAGAGGCCACTGAAGTCATCTGCGGCGTACCACAAGGATCTTCACTCAGCCCCACCCTTTTCAACGTATACATGAGCCCCCTCGCGGCCATCGCACGCCAACACAACCTCAACATCATTTCCTACGCCGACGACACTCAACTGATCCTATCACTCACCAATGACCCTAGCACCGCCAAAACTAACCTACACGAAGGAATGAAAGAAGTAGCCGAATGGATGAGGCACAGCCGTTTGAAACTGAACTCAGATAAAACAGAAGTCCTCATCTTAGGGACCTCCCCCTCCGCATGGGACGACTCTTGGTGCCCAGAAGCCCTTGGAAAAGCACCCATCCCCACAGACCACGCACGGAACCTGGGCGTCATCCTGGACAAGTCAACGCCGTCTCCTCATCCTGCTTCAACGTTCTCCGCATGCTCAAAAAAACATTTCGTTGGATCCCCACCGAAACTAGGAAAATGGTCACCCACGCTCTGGTCACGAGCCGACTGGACTATGGAAACACCCTCTACGCCGGTACTACCACTAAACTCCAGAAAAAACTCCAACGAATCCAAAACGCCTCAGCCAGGCTCATATTAGACATCCCGCGTAAAGAACATATCTCTGGTCACCTGAAAAACCTCCACTGGCTTCCCGTCAATAAGAGGATCACTTTCCGGCTCCTAACCCACGCACACAAAGCACTCTACGAAATCGGACCAGAATGCCTCAACTCACGACTATCCTTCTACACCCCCCCCGCCAACTTCGATCTTCCAACCAAGCCCTTGCCACTGTACCTCGCATCAACAAAACCACCATGGGAGGTAGATCCTTCTCCTACCTGGCAGCTAAAACCTGGAACTCACTTCCCACTTACCTTCGCCTTACCCAGAACCACCTCGCATTCAGAAAGCAACTTAAAACGTGGATATTTGACAAGTAACTCCCCACCCCACCTCAAGCGCCTTGAGACCCTCTGGGTATGTAGTGCGCTATATAAATTCTCTGACTTGACTTGACTTGTAGTGCATCATAGGTCCTGACGAAAGCCTATAAAGGCTGAAACATGTTGACCAAATAACATTCATGGTGAATAGCAATTCTTTGCATGCTATTATCACTCTGCTTTTAATCATACCACCTTGATGGACAGACCCAATAAAGTTTTCTTATGACATCAAGATAGGTATTTTTAATCACTTGGATTACTTTCCTTTTCCTTTAATTTTTTCACAATTTCTGAGCACTGCAACTTTGCCCCTTCAGCCTATATACTGTCATCTTCTTTGGTTGAGGATTCAACCATTGGGTCCAAGAACAGCTAGCCTCAGGCTTGTCTTGAGGAAGAGCATAGTGGACACCAGTTTCCAACGTGAAAACCCAGATGACGAAGTTCCACTATTGAGTGGGCTGATGGGTACATTTTCCAGTTCCGTATTCTGAACTTTATCTCTCAACTTCCTTTCTCCTGTCCCTCTTTTCTGTGTATCAGTGTCTTCCTCTGTATTAACCTCTTGGTCTTATCACCTACGTGGGACACTTTATAGGTTCCAATCAGGAATTTAAGTAAACTAAGACCTTTGGTATCTTCCGTGTGTTTTGCTTTCATCATCCTCCTGACTCCAGAGTCACAAATATGTTCAACCCTGTATCGAGTCCAGATCCAAATCTCTCTTCTTAAATGAGAGAGATCAACCTGTAGTGCAATGCTATTGATGAACAACAAGATAAACACTGAGTTATTTTTTGTGTAGACTAGATTTGTTTGTTAGCTAAAGGGACTGTTCTGGTCTTTGAGGAGTGTGAATTGTGAACTAGAAAACAAAGCAACGTGGACTCGGCAAACAAATCTTGCTAAGTGTCAAGAAGAAAGGAAAAAATCAACTTCAGGAAAAAAATTATCACTTTTGTTGGGCAACCAACATTGTAAATCATCACAAACACAATCAAGCTTACTATTTATAGTTAAACACCCACTCTTACTGTCTGCCACCACCACATGAATCAATTATCTCAACAGCACACTCACAAACAACAATCACTCTTAATATATTTCAACCCCTAGAGCATGCAATTTACCTGTTCTAATTCAAGCACTGTGATACAGTGCCGCTCCTATTAGTTTCATGAAACACACATTGGCCAGCCGTGAAAATTAAATATTTTTAGGCAGTCTTTGCTCGGAGTAAAAAGAAAGGATAGATAGGCACAGGATGGAGGCAGGCATTGTCTCTCCAATGTCCTTGAAATTAATGGGGCGGAGGTTTCTTCACAGCAACTTGGTCCACCACCAATACAGCCATACATGTATCTAACATGGTGGGGCTGCATTAGTCAGTGAGACACAAGCAAGCAAAACAACATAATGCTCCACTAGCTACTGCTAAACATATATATTTTTTGTCATAGCAGTTCAGCGATGGAAAGTTCTATGGTGGTCCAGGCGTCAATACAAGTCAGGGAAGTAGCGTTCATCCTCAAACTCAAATGGTTCACCAGAGGTTGGTCAGCTAACACACTACCATAAATTGAGTCTGACAAGCACCCTTATCTTCTTCCTCTGGTACTTCAGGTATGGTGCAATTTGGTGGTACAAAGTGCTGATTCATTTTGATCATGGTTAATCTCTCCACATTTTGGGGTAAGAGACTAGCCCTTCTCACTGTAACAAGTGCACCAGCTGCACCGAAAACACGCTTAGCAGACACACTGGCAAATGGCCAAGCCAGACTGCTGACCATTGGCACCTCTTCCCATACCAATACACACATGGGTTTTGATCAAGATAAACTCTGTTGGGTCATCTAGATATGCCTGGACCATCCACCTAATAGTCATTGGTGCTCCACCTTGCTCGACCTATTTTGCTTTTGCCTTTGCACTGGACTTAATACCTACCTTTAGAAACCAATCAACTACAGATTTTTGGGGCCAATGTTCCTGTTGTTGCTGGTGTTCTTGTTATTGGTTTTGGCTGCTGTGAGCCAACAGCACTTCCCTCAGGCTCTGAAGTTGAAGGCTTCTCCCCAGGACTTGTGCCGTGGAGCAGTGGGCCACTAATGCCCAGGCACTCTTTTTCTAGGTTGATGGCCTGCTCAGTAATCCACATCTTGTAGTTTGAAACCTACCTGTCTGAAAAAGCATTATAAGCAACCAGTAATTGTACTGTGGATCAAGAATTGTGGCACACATGTAATGTTTGGATGACACAATGTCTCTGTTCACTCTTGAATTAACAGATAAGCTAAGGATTAAGTTTTCCTACAGCTCATGCACATCTTTTTTGTGTCCACACCTGCGTCCATTTCAGACACCTCCTTTAGCTGTTCTTAAGGCATATGCAACAAAGGAATAGCTTAGCCTATGGTACTGTCCTCCTTCTTGACTTCCGGTGTGAAAATCTACAACGGAAGCAGCAACTCTGTGAGGCATTTGACGAGGCCTCATTGGTCCATCTCAATGATCATGCCCTTCACAGTTGCATCCCCTCCTCACATGACATATTCATTGATTGGTCTGTACTGCTCAGGCAGACGCAGCAACATGTAATAAATCAAGTTCCAACGTGTTGGCACCTGCTGTATGAGTGCTTTCACTGGCCTTCTATTATCACGCTGAATGACCCTCAACTGCTTCTGGGCTGTACATGAATGCCTGAATGAGTGCACATTCTTCTACAGGTGGACAGTAAGTTGCTGACTCTGCCTTCTTTTTGGAAAAAGTCTTGTACAATGATGTTGGTGCAGTGCACCAAACACAGGACCCTGAAATGGCCACCATGGCCTTAAATATAGTACTCCCATTGTAGGTGGCAAAAAATCCAATGTTAAGCTCCCTTGGTTGCAGCCATTCAAAGACCGTGCTGCTAAAGTCATCTAAGATGTTTGCAGCAGTTTGGGATTTCTCCATGGCAAACTTGGCTACTATTGCATGCTTTCGAGCGTAAACAAAAATTTCAGCTGTGTCAACACCTGCAGATATTATTTTTTTAACACCTACAAAAGAGATCCAGTGTGCAGTGATGCACATGTAGTGAGTGGCTTGGCTACTTGTCTGCTTGTCTGTTTTCAGGTGGATAGTGGAAACAGCACTCTGTAGCAAAGTTTGTGCAACTAATTCCAGCACATCGTAATGTAGGTCTGAAACAGCAACTCTGGAAAAATAGCACCGGCAGATGGTTGCCGCAAATTCTAGAAAACCCACTCCTTCCACAAAAGAAAAATGGAGGTGGTCTAGCGATGACATTTTAGCCAGCTTTGCATTGTACAAATGTGTCATTGCGTGTTTGCTTTACAGACTGCCCCTTCTGCCTAAACATGCTATGAAGAGTAGCCTGAATTGTTTTCTTTTCTGGTGCCACTTATGCAGACAACTTCTTCTTGAGATTGAAAGCCGAAGGTGGTAGGCTCAATGTGTGTCTCTGTGGGGCAGTCACTCTATGCTCTTGCTATGGTGTCTCGACCTGACTCCAGTGCCATTGTGATGTGGCTGATGTGGGCAATACTACTGCACTGCTGGGGACATGGCTGATTTGCATAACAAAAATGTCACCATATTCTTCACCATCACCTTCCACCATGATCGCAGCAAATTCAAATTCCCTGCTCTAACCACCATCACCAACACCACTTGCAGTTTTTTTGCTGAGGTGCGCCTCCCAGCGGATTGTGTGGTGTTTTCTCAAATGGGTTGTTCGGCCTCTGGTACCAAAGTTTGCAACCAGCTTACTCCAACTAACACTTGTGTTGCAAATGGAGCATATGGCAATGTTCGGCTCCTTCTTGCTAACCATATAGAAATAACAAACTGGGGCAGTCACTTTCTGACAATGGTGCCACTGCAAATGTCAGCAGAAGCAGTGCCTACTCCTACTGAGGTGGTTGAAGATGTAAGCTGCTGCACGGGCCTTGCCTACATGGAAGCTGGCAGTCCTGGTATCTTTGCCACATCCTTCAGAGCAGGTTGAGATGGGGTAATGTTAGTCTCCACTGGGGCTGGGCTACAATCCATGATAATTGGCTTGTTCTCATCCTCCTCTTCTTCATCCATAACAAAGGCTTCCAGGAATCTTTCTTTTCCCTAGTCTCTCCTGGCGTGTCTCAGACTGAGTCTGCATCCACGTGGAAACTTGATCTTTAGAAGGGGGTCTTGGAGAAGAAGAAGATGGGGTACCTCTCCTTTGTCTTGCTGGATTTCTGGAAGACAATGGATGCTCTGAAAGAGGGCCTTCTTCTACTTCCTCAGTATGAAGCTCAATCTCTTGAACTGTCCTACTTCGGGAGGAACTACTATTGCTGACTGGTTGTTGTTGTCCACTCATCTGCAGTTTCCTGCAATGATTGGGTACTACTTTGTGAAAGAGATAAGCCCATTTCAAGGTCACTGCTCGTCAGCATTGCCGTAATTAGAGTGGCAGCCTCTTTGCTAGACATGGGCTTCGGCCCAGGTTGAGGAGCATCCTGTGATGCCGGGTATTGCTCCCAGCTTGATACCCGGAGACTGAAGCAGCTGGCACAAGTTTACCAAAAAAGGTTCTGGTTTCCTCCCCACTGGCCACTTTCTTGGCAGCATATTTATTTGATGCCATCTTGAATCTGTCAGTTGCCAGTTGCACTTAGCTTCACAAACTGAAGAGATGTCCGTGTTTTGTGGTCACACGTCACAACATGCACAGATTTTCTGTCTGGCAGTACTGTGGGTGATGTTGTCTCTCATATTGTAAACCTAAGATCAAACAAGCAGGAATAACATCAGTAAAACGTGGCATTGTTGCAGTTGAATTAGTAGTATAATTTGAATACATGACATTTCTCCGCATGAAAACACTCCGCATACCTTCACAACGCATTTTTTTGTCCTCATATGCCATGACTCTGCACTTTTTTATAACGAAGGAATGACAACGAAAAAATTATCTAAATATGTAAAACTACATTTATCACGCATATCTTGACAATGTATCCTTTCACAACGAAAATGAAATTTAAAGAAATGCTTTTTTTTCAATTTTGTCACTCACCTACTGTTACGGGATAGTGGTAAAAATAGGGGTTTTGGGTGGGTCCAAAGTAAAGCTATTGTTAAATTGAATTACTGTTTCGTCACAAATATTAATAAAGATTGAAAACAAACTCATTTTTTCTTCAAAACCCTACGCTTACCTTGTTAACTGCTTCACCATCTTTAATATTCTGCAGCCTCTCAACATCATTTCTCCCTTACTCCGTCCTTTTTTAAAAAAGTGTATTACTCCATGGAGAGAATACAAATTGACCTTCAACTTTCGTGTATGCGGTGTCTGGATTTTCCGTCAATAAATTCAGTAAGCCTCCTTTTTTTCTTACTTCTTTTTCCACTATTTTTTTTAAAATAATAAAATCCTAATTCCACCGTACTTCTGCTAACTCCAGGCAGTACTGCTCAGCTCCTTTTTTTGCTAAATTAATTTAAGTTAAACCATCACCTCAGCTCCTTTTTTTGCTAAATTAATTTAAGTTAAACCATCACTCCATCTGCTTCAGTCAAGCTGAGAATCGTTTAAGAGGAGGTTGATTCCGCTTCATTAACCAGGCCAACTTACACCCTCTCTTTTTAGGTGCTGACAATAGTCCTTTTGCACATGACATTCCAGCGTGTCCCACATGCCACTAACTCGTCTTTGGGCCTCCACTAGAGCCACCTCCTCCTCAGATCCATTTATTCCTTGAGGAGTGATAGTTTTGTGTGCCGAAAGAATGCGGAGTGAAAGTATGTGCGGAATGAAAGAATGCGGAGTGAAAGTATGCGTGATAAAAGTATTTGTCATGAAAAATTCGTAGTAAAGGTTGTTTACCGTATAATTTAGTGTGGTTACTTAAGTTATAAATAATTAACAATAAGTGTATCCTTTCTATTTGTAAAACCACACCAACAAAAACTTTCATGTACACACAGAAAGGATAAGAAAGACTCACAGCACACAGATGTAACTGTTTGCTTTATGTGCATCAAGCTGGGAATTTGAGTTTTGGCACTCAGGGAGGTGCAGATGCTGAAAAAAAAACTAGAAAACGAATGTTGTTGTGTGGCTGAACACCATTGATAGCACATGGAGCTGATGAAAATTAGAATATATATATATATACATATATATATATATATATATATATATATATATATATATATATATATATATATATATATATATATATATATATATATACATACATACATACATACATACATATATATGTATGTAAAAATATGTATATAAAAATGAAAAACAATTTGCAGAAATTAACAGGATAACTTTTAAAGAAATGAAAAAAATTAAATAAAAAAAGTTTATGAAAAAATGATCAAAAAAATAAAAAATATAAAAATATCATTGCTGAAGTACTGAAGTACTAGGGTAAAGGGACTAATACTGCTATGACAACTGAATTTGAAACCCACTGGGATTTGGGAGGCAAGGAGTGGTGCAAATAAAAAATACAAGCAAACACACAAAATGGCAGCCAGCCAGATGGTCAAACAATCAAGCAGGAGGCATGGCCACACTAGAACATATGCAGGCCTATGGCAAAAATGCACTGACTGCCTACACAAAGTGGCCACAGACCACATGGACAAACAGCAAGTGAGGGGGAATGGCAACAAACAAAGAAAACATGCAGGCCTATGTCACATCACACTGACTGGCTATACAAAATGAGCACTTACTTATGGTCAAACAATCAGCAAGGAGGCATGGTCAGAAACAAAGAACACATGCAGGTCTATGAAAAAAGCACATTGGCTGGCTACACAAAATAGCCATGACCACATTGTCAAACAGCAAGCACAAAGGAGACCTTGTAACACAGAGAACAAAACATTAATTCAGCAATGCCAAAAACGAAAATTAACTGGGCTGAATTTGTTAACAACACACATCCTCCAAAGGCATAACCTCACCTATAAACTGTTTGCAGTGAGAAACAAATGTGAAATATCACAACAGACACATTTTGTATTTTTTTTCCAATGCCATCCATGGCCTAAATGATGTTTCTATTCAACAGACATCACTGAAGCTGTTGTTCCATGCACCCTGACTAGTACTGGGCCTACTGACTGGAAGGCCCATTGGGAGACTAGACCACTTACAGGCACATGCATCAAGCAAAAAAACCTCGCAAAACTTGCGATTCGCAAAAAAAGGCTGTTTGCAAGCATAATTCAGCCCTTTCCAATGCAGGAAACCATTTATCGAAAAACTAACTGAATCGCTAAAATAATGATTCACAAATTTTGTGAGAACCAATAATGCGAGTCATTATTAGCAAGTCCCTTAATATTGTCCTCAAATAGCGATTAGCTAATAAAGAGTCACAATCCAATGAATGTAAACTCGCAATTATCCCTGGAAAATCACTATTTTGCAAGTGCAGAATAAGGGGAATCACAATCAGGTGGTAAAGTGGAGAAAAAAAATTCACACAGGTGCAACCACTCAGAAACCTATTTAAACTCACTCAGAAGGCCCGTGAAGCTTTTCACAATGGCAGAGCTCTACGTGATGGTGAGGAGGATGAGGATCCATGCAGCAGCCCAGCGCAGAAGGAGAATATAGGAGCGGATTTTCAGAGTTGGCATCACATTGCTGGGCAAACAGAAGAGGAAATCTATGATAAGTACAGGCTGAACGGTGCAATGATCCTACACCTAATAGCAAGATTGGAAATCTAATGC
The DNA here is from genome assembly GCF_964263255.1 of Lissotriton vulgaris. Taxonomy (NCBI): domain Eukaryota; kingdom Metazoa; phylum Chordata; class Amphibia; order Caudata; family Salamandridae; genus Lissotriton; species Lissotriton vulgaris. Next base: position 804,170,206 of record NC_141697.1, read on the forward strand.
AGCGCCAGACCTGTAGGACCCACTCTATCCCCGCACATGTCCAGGTCCTATGTTACCTGCACCTTCTTGCCTCAGGCAGTTTCCATGGGGTAGTAGCTGTCTTCTTCTTGTTTGAATTTATATGGCGCACAGCTACCCAACAAAGGGTTTCCCGGCGCGACAGATCCCAGTGTCAATGCGGTTACAGGAATTAGATGTTGAATAGCCATTTTTTTAGGGCTTTCCTGAATTTAATGTAGCTTGGTTCAGACCGCAATGTGTGTGGCATTGAATTCCAAAGTGTGGGTCCTAGAAAAGAAAAGGACTTGCCACCCATGCGTGACAACTTGATCTTTGGGATTTCAAAATTATTTGCCGTAGAGGACCGAAGAGATCTGGAGGGACGGTAGGGGCGCATCAGGCTTTGTAGGTATTTTGGGGCGGTATTGGTGGAAATCCTGTGCATGAAACATAGGGATTTGAATTTGACCCGATTTTCAATTTTTAACCAGTGTAGTTTCCTAATGTATTTGGTAGTTGGAGTAGTGATGGGAATTTTCCAGAGTAGTCTGGCTGCTGCATTCTGTACTGACTGTAACCTGTGGACAGTAGCTTTATTTGCCCCCAGGTACAGAGCATTGCCATAATCTAATCTGGATGTGATCAGGGCGTTGACAACTGTTTTCTTGGTGTTTTCCGGTAACATCCAGCAGATCTTTTTGAGCCATTTCAGTATGGCGAAGCAGGTAGATGAAGTTTTTACTGCTTGCTGGTGTAGACTGAGTGAGTCGTCAATAATGACTCCCAGGTTGCGGGCATGCGCGACAGGGGTTGGGGGGGTACCCATTTCAGATGGCCAGTGTTGGGGTCCCCAAAGATCTTTGTTTTTACCCAACACGATTAACTCGGTTTTCTCGCCGTTAAGTTTTAGGAAGATTTTCTGCATCCAACCGGCGATTTTACTAAGTCCGATTTGTAGGGAGGATGAATTGTCAGCGTCTGCTGCTGATAGCGAAAAAAGAAGCTGAGAGTCATCAGCGTAAGAAAACATTAAAAGCCCAGTGTCTTCCACAATCTTGGACAGGGGACTCATATAAGCTGTTGCTGGAGGGGTATCACAAAGCTCCCTTTCACGTTTCTTTAAAACCTTACTTGATGCCATGGTGACAAGGGTCCACACCCACATCACCTTCCCCACAACCCAACAGGATTTGAACAAGACAAAACTGGACATCTACCAGGTAGCAATGTTCCCTCATGTGATTGGCTGCAAAGATTGTACGAAATTCCCCATTTGTCCCCCAGCAGCGAATAAATAAATTTTCAGGAACAGGAAGTCCTATCACTCAATCAATGTGCAAGTAGAGTGCAATGCAAAACATATAATAACTAGGGGTGGGCAGAATATGCGTAGTCGTGCTACGCAAAGTTCCGCGAAACGGTAAAAAATCTCAGCGAACACGGAGAAATTCCGCAAACACGCGGAATTGCTTGTTCGCGGTGCTTTTTTCCTGTTTGCGATCACTGTTTGCGTGCTCGAAGAGAAACATCTTGTGAACATGCATTTTGAGAACGCAAACAAGCAAAAAATTCCGCCAAGCCGCGGAACGCAGAATTTTGGGCAATTTCGCGTTCTCCGCGGAACGCAAAATTACCCAAATTCCACAAATTCCATGAGCGGAACGGAATTTACAGCCCAGGCCTAATCATAACAGACATTGTGGCACAATACCCTGGAAGCACCCATGACTCCTATATATTTCGACACAGTGGCTTCCACACCCCTCTGCTCAGGGGTAAGTTTGGCGAAGGACATCTACTTGGTACACACATATACTTATTTTCTACATAAATCAAATGAATGTCAATGCATAACTGTTGCTAGCCCTTTGCTTACCACCCTGTAGGTGACAGCGCATACGCCGTGCGGAACTACATATTGACGCCATACCTCAATCCAGACACACTACATGAGCAGAGGTACAATGCAGCACACATCATCACATAGAATGTAATTGAACGCACTTTTGGACTACTGAAAAGTCGCTTTCGCATCCTACACAAAACTGGTGGAGCGTTGCAGTACCGTCCAGAGACCTGCTGCTGGATTGTTGTCTGCATGTGCCATGTTGCACAATATTGCCATCAGGAGAGGTATACCCATCGAGTTGTCCAACAGTGAGTCTGAGGGTGACAGCCAACCACCCGCACAACTCCGACAAGCGCATGGGTAAAGCTTAGCAGAGAGCTAAGGCGACATGCAGACATCACAAATGTAATGATGAGACTAGACACTTAAATGTCGAACAGAAAAGTATTTACTAACATGAGGCCATATAGTAGTGTGTAGCCACACAGAGATTTGTGCTAAATAGAACAGTGATTGCATAGAAAGAACAGGAAAATAAACAATTCCAGGACCTGGAAATCAATCACTATAATTGTATTAACCATGGTTACGTCACCATAGGCAAATGAAGGAGGATATGTCTGTCTAGCGCTTCCTGCCAAGCACCCCCAAACGCCTTCCGCCTGCATCACCTACATCCCCCTGATGTGCAACAGAAGGTGTTGTGCTACGGGTACTGCACCTTCTGGAAGTGGTCACTGGCACTGACAGGCTGCTAAGGCCGGATGCCTCCTCACTCCCCTCCTCCCCCGTTAAGTTGCTGCCACCACCAGCCTGGATCTGTTCCACGGCAGTTGTCACTTATCCAAGGGCCATGGCCACATCCCCACAACAATGGTCCATATCAATTTGCATGGCCACGGAGCGACGTGACAGCAGTGCAGTGGTGTTGCAGAGCTTATTGTGGGACCTGGTATAGGCTGCCATGGGCATCATGCACTGCCGATGCCTTCTCCTCTGTGTGCTGTGGCCCTCAAGCATGGCCCTGGTAAGCTCCTGCATGCTTGCATTGCTCTGCCTATTTCCCTCAACAACCGAAGTGGTTAGTTCCTGCACACTATCTGTCATGAGGCTGATCTTCTTGGCCAATTTTTATATTTACAGCTGGATTGACCCTATGTGTCTTGCTTGCAGGCGCTGTACCCGCAACATCTGGGACTCCACCCCACACATTTAGAGCCTGGGGTTTCTGAGCAGCAATCCGGGCCCTTGAACTGCGCCTCCGTCCACATTGGACCGGTGCCTGGGGTGTAAGTGTTGTGTTCACTCGAGGCTGGCTGGTCACCTGAGTGGGTGTAGAAGCCAGCTGTGATTCCATGGGCTGCAGTGATGGAACTTGGGCCCTGCGTTTTGTGAGTGCAGTGGGTGTGCTTGCTGGGGCAACTGGATCCTCCACATCAGTCTCTGCAGGAGTCTCTGAGGTGTGTAGACATTCACTGTCTTCAGAGTCTCCTGCATCTGTGATGTGAAATAGTGCAATGTTAATTTGGGTTAAGGTTATTGTTGTGTGTTATTTAGCAGACTTGGCTCACATTAAATCACTGACTGCAATCACTGATTGCCATGCAGTGTTGGCGTGTTTTACGTACCATTGTTGTGTTTGATTGCCCCCTTGACTGATATGCCTACAACTCCCAGAACGCTAGAACGCCAGAACGCCATTGCCTCGAGGCAGACACAGTCTCTACCGCTGCCACAGTCTCTACCGCTGCCGCTGCTGCCGCTGCTGCCGCTGCAGAGGGAAACGGAAAATGGAATAACTGCTGCAGCGAAAAAGAAAGCAGGGGTCGTTGGCTTTCATCAGCTGCCTGTTGGCTTTTCTGTCTGTGTGGGTCCGTTTTTGCGGTGGCGGTGTAGCTGACTGGCCACGCACGTGAGGAGCAGCAACCACAGGCGGGTGTGAGCGCTGAGTCAAGCGCTGCAATAACAACACCGCTGTAGCCTTGCCTCGCCGAGCTTGGTCCCCTCACCAGACCTACCAGCTCGTCGAAGGAGTTGAGTCCGCTTTTACAGCAGTACAGTCGACTGGCCATACGCGAGAGAAGCAGCAGCTGCAGGCGGGTGTGAGCACTGAGCTAAGCGCTGTGATAACAACACTGCTGTAGCCTTCCCTCGTTGCGCTTGGGCCCCCCACCAGCTCCACCGCTGACGAACTGAGAAAGTCCGGGGGAGCCAGGAGATAGGAGTAATGGAGAGCCGGTGAGTCAGTGCCTAGGCGGCAAGGCGCGGAGCGCGGTGCTGGCCGGGACTGGGGGGCGTAATCTGGTGACCAGGTTGTTGGCTGAGGCCGGTATTGTCTCTGTCGCTCGGGGGAGTGACGTCAGCTGTGGAGCCTGCTGCCAGCTGCTGAGGCTGAGGCTGCTCATAGACCCTTCAGTCCTCAGCCCCTAGCCCCCAGCCCTGAGCCCTCAGCTGGTCTGCTCGTTTGTGCCACTCATGACCCAGAGAGGTCGGCGCTATACGACGGAATGTGAAGAGGGGCGAAGCAGCGGTGACCGTTACCGAATAGCTGGCCTCCACAGGTCTGGAAGGAAGGGCTGGAAGGAAGGAAGAGTGACACCTGGTAACCTTTATCAACCTTTATCCACATCAGAACCAAGTCAGACTGCAAAGACTCCTCCTGGGCTGTCGCTGTCTTTGCAGCTCTGCAGCTCCTTTCCATTACGTCTGGGCATTCAACACTCTCGAGAGGGGACAGGAGGTGCGTAAGTCCTGCCCCCGTGTGCCCGCAAACAATATCTTGTGGACTCACAATGGAAAACATCAAGCAGCTTAGAAAATTACCACGGGGAAAGGGCACTACTCTCCGCTCCGCCTCCACCTCAAGACACAACGTCACACTCAGGCGGCCCACCATCGCAATCTCGGATCAGCGACTTTTTTGGAAAAATTCCTCTCCAAAAGGGCTCTCCCTCCACCCATCCATTACGGCTCGATGCAGATTTAAAAGCTGATATATTCAGGTTGAAAACCATTGCTCTCCTAGCCCTGCTCACATTAAAAACCCAACTCTGGAGAAACCTTCTCTACCCTCGCCCAAATCCTTTGCCTTACATGAGATACACCAGCTGCATTCGCTCTCCCAGGAGATCGCCATCCCGACCCAGGACAGTTTTTCCGTTTCACTAAGCGCCTCCCCTGCAGCCCTGGGAAATTCATCCTCACCAGTCCTCAGCTCAGACTCCTTAAACATCACTGTATTAAACACCGCGACTAAGCTGCAAGTTCAAGCCCATGTCCACGGCAGTGTCCAGTCAACACCGCCAGATCATCCTGATAACTGCAACACGCCTGATCCAACTCTGAAGCCCCAACTACAACACAGCCCAAACCTATGTTCAGGGGCTCCCTTAATCGGCCATAATGACCATTCATCTTTAAATAAGAGATTTAATTATGATGGATCCAATGGGCAACTCAAATTCCTGCTCTTGCTCTCCAATAATCAACAAACTTTCGTCTCTCCCCGAAATCCTGGGTACAATCTTGAAAAGTGTGAAGTGCCACAGCAACGGAGAAGGGCCACTAGAGCCCATGCAAGAGTCTCAAATTTTATTCCCCATTGAAGAGCCTTCATGCTCTGCCACAGTATCCAGTCCACCCCCAGAAAGAAAAAATATTTCCTCTTGTGTTGGCCCAGCTACTAAAAGTCCAGCCAGCTTTTCACCAGGGACTAGCCCCTGCCCCCCCATAGCAGGCTTTGAACTCACTGAAATTACCAGTCAAACTCCAACGCAATTATTAACCACACGATCTGTCCACACCGACACTGCCCACATGGACATGGCCCACAGCTTTCCTAATCCTTTAATGAAACCTTCATTGTCAAGGAGGGAGAAAAAGAAACTTAAAAAACAATCTAAAAAACAACGCTTAGCGAAAAGGAGAGCGGGGCGTGAAGGGTCAGCGGCACTCAGTTTGCCAGTCATTAAATCAAGGGACACTTTAATGGATGGGTGGTGAGGTATCAACAGCGCATAGCCTATGCGGCAATAAATCTGTGAATGATTATTATACAAAAACAGGGGGCATCAAGGGAACCAAAGACAGCTGACTCCCACAGCTGTCAAGGGACAGCAAATTACAACGTAATTGTTGTCACAATCGCAAAAGTTTTTGTGGAGTTCCCTGAGCACAAATAAACGTATCTTGAAAAATTCACAAAGAATGTCCGTTCAAACAATGATTGTCCATATCTGTATAGCAAAGTTGTGAAATCAGTCCTTATTTTATTGTCCAATCCAGATGACCACGTGGACTTGTAAAAACAGCAATGCAGTCTTGAAATAGTTTTACAACAGCCAAAACGTCAGAACGCCAACACGTGTTTCGTCAAGGGTATTAACCCAATGACTTCCTCAGGGCATAATATGGTAATCACTTTTAGTGCATGATATATTCCAGGATGATAGCTAGTACTGTAGTCAGTCAGTACACCTTTAATTGGATTTGTGAGAGTTGATGACTAGTTTCTTCAGTAAAATATTCCTTTCGTCTGCGAGCAAATAGGCAATATTAAGCCTATAATTCCGGAACCATCATGTGTAACTCCGGTTCCCGTATGAAAGCGTGGTCTCAATCTCCCATGTCGGTATGGCGTGCACGCCATACCGACATGGGAGATTGAGACCACGCTTTCATACGGGAACCGGAGTTACACATGATGGTTCCGGAATTATAGGCTTAATATTGCCTATTTGCTCGCAGACGAAAGGAATATTTTACTGAAGAAACTAGTCATCAACTCTCACAAATCCAATTAAAGGTGTACTGACTGACTACAGTACTAGCTATCATCCTGGAATATATCATGCACTAAAAGTGATTACCATATTATGCCCTGAGGAAGTCATTGGGTTAATACCCTTGACGAAACACGTGTTGGCGTTCTGACGTTTTGGCTGTTGTAAAACTATTTCAAGACTGCATTGCTGTTTTTACAAGTCCACGTGGTCATCTGGATTGGACAATAAAATAAGGACTGATTTCACAACTTTGCTATACAGATATGGACAATCATTGTTTGAACGGACATTCTTTGTGAATTTTTCAAGATACGTTTATTTGTGCTCAGGGAACTCCACAAAAACTTTATTAAATCAAGGGATCTCCCTTATTTCTCCATCTTCAACTTGCCTTCAAAATCCAAAACAAAAACTATTGAGACAAGTATGACCCCCGTGGGTTCAAAGGTCACCAGTGAACAGCCCGGTCTATCAACTCAGGGAGGTCCCGGGGCTACAACAGCCATCAAATTAAATTTCCCAACGACAGTGAATGAACCACCGTCTAATAAATTCACAGGATCAATTATCCATGACCAAAGACTTGGGAGTCATAACATCAGTGTACAGTCCGTTGCAGCAATGCCAGAAACACAGAAGAGTCCACCTAATTGTCAGGTAATGGCGAAAACGTTGAACGCGGACCCGCAAACTGCAATAGAGGGCGAAGTAACAGGCCGCAGTGTGTACCATCTACCAGAGGACCCATCTAAAGCTGGTTGGGATTCCTCCGCACAAATGCAGAGGCATTTTCCGCCCCAATTGCCACAAGTACCGGAAATGGCAAGCCACCCGGGGGGGAACAATCACCCACCTGAAGCACATCTCCAACTTTTGATGGCGCCAGCACTTTTAAATGAACCAGCTAGGAGTCAGAATCACCAGAACCTGGAAAAGGGAGCAGAACTAGTCCTTTTTCCTCATTATGATCATAAGGGCCCATATGACATCCTTAATAGAGGTAATCTCATTCGTTTACTCAACTGTGTTCCTGCGCTGTCTGGGGTCACCTCCTCCGACCTTTTATCGGTCAAGTTCTCCACAATACCAGGGAAAGGGGGCTCAGAAGCCACCATTTCATCGTGGTCCCAGGAATCCATCAGGAATGCAATTCTCAGGGAAGCCAATGTATTTGAAAATTGGGGCATCAAAATGTGGGTTCCTACTCATCAAAAATATCCCCATGTCCTCCTCCCCAGGCCCCAGTGAAACAGTTTACCAGCGTACTGAAGGGGTGCCGGGGCGCAACCCATGCTTGGCTCTCGGAAGCGTCGAAAGTGGATAATCTCTTAAACATCGCATGCCACAACAATCAAAGTCTGATAAGCTGTAAACTTAATTGCCCTGCCCTCCACGCAAATGACACCCGCCACGGTTATCCTGCCCTTGAGCCTTCAACCAACTCTGTCCAGCAGTGCCCTTCCTAACATGGACACCAGCTGGTTCAATCCTAAATTAACTATCACATCCTGGAATGTGGCCAGGCTAAAGTCAATTCTTGCCTCAAAATCAGCTGTGGATTTCCTGAACAAAAGCGATATCATATGTCTCCAGGAGACCTGGTCTCTATCTCCATCGCCTCTGCTTGGCTATTACGAACTTTTTCAATCAGCCGCCCAGGCCAACTCCCACGGAAGACCCTCTGGGGGCCTCTCTATTTTCATTAAGCACAGCTGTAAGATAACGGTCACACCTATTTCTCGGAACCTGACAACAGGACAGACTGTACTTATTACCGGCCTCTCATTGTCAGGTAGGGCCCTTTCTATTCACCTAATTAACTGTTACCACAACACAGAGAAAACCACAAAATCAACTGCAACTGAGCTACTGATAAAACATCTGGAAGATCTTCTACTGGAATTCGCATTTACGGAGGTACTGTTATTAGGAGACTTTAACATCAAAGACCTTGCAATTAACGGCCTCTTAGCAAGGAAAACCAAAGAGCAGGAAGCGATGACCATTTTTCTAAAAACTTATAACCTCCGCTCAGCTCAGAAAATTAAAATGGAACAGCACCCGGGTGTTCTTTTTTTGCCAACGTTTAGAAACATCTCAACTATTGATTATATTTTTCTATCACCGCTTCTGGGCAACAAACTGGCCAGGATGGAAATTCTCGATCGTTTGGAGAGCGACCACAACCCTCTAATGGTAACAATGCATTTGCAAACGCCAGTTGCCGCTGAAATAACAGAAGTGGGGCAATCATCGCGGGCCGAACTCCACACCTTGGCTAGAAGAATTAAATGGGACTCACTAGGTTCTGTCAAGGTGGGAATTTGGCTTAAGGACGAAATACCTAACTTCAGATTTGATGCTCCCACAGAGTTACATCACCTGTGGGATAACGCCATCGTTAAATTACATGATCTCCTGGCAGTCCGCGTGGTTCAGTCTAGATAATCTGGGCCAAGTCCGAAGCAAACCTACGACCCAGCACTAACTTCCCAAAGAAAGATCCTCAGGAGGGCCGTCCGCCAGCACGAACTGATCGGAACTGCACATACTGCCAATAATGTGGCATCGCTGCGAAAGACCTTCAAGAAATCTTTATGGGAGACCAACAGACTAAAAGATCACTCTGAGTGGCTAAAAATATTCACCCTGCTCAAGGGCAACAGTCAGTCCCAGTTTTGGAGTTATATGAACAAACTCCGTTCCACGAACAATATGAGAGGAAACGCGGTTTGTGAAGAAGATTGGGCCCTGCATGTGTCCCAACTATATCGCAGTGACACCCCGGACCCCGTGGTGATTGAATTACGAGATCGTGTTGAACCCACCCAAACAGAAACTCACAAGTTGACCACTGCAGTCGAGGTCTCCATGTATCTGCGAAATATGAAAAACAACGGTGCTCCAAGGCCAAACGGTCTTCCGGCTGGGGTATTCAAATGTGCCCTGGAAGAGGGGGCGGACCTCTTGACTCCCCTATATAACAACGTGTTCATGACATGTCAGCTACCAGTCTCATGGTTAGGTTCGACTCTATGCCCCATATTCAAGAAAGGAGACCCCACGCTCCCGGCGAATTACCGACTCATCGCACTACTAGATCTTGAGGCAAAGGCATATGCCCAGTGTCTTCTTAGGGTGCTTCAAAAATGGGTTGCAGACAATAACATAATACCATACTACCAAACTGGGTTTCGGGCATCGGACTCCACAATAGACAATATCACTACTCTAGCCATCCTGAGTCAACAAGCAGATAAAAAAAAACATCTTCCACTTTACTGCTGTTTCATTGACTACAGCGCGGCTTTCGATAAAGTGTCTCGGAATATCTTGTAGAGGAAACTGAATAAGTGGGGGATTCCGCAGAGCCTCCTAGGAGCACTCATCTCCCTGCACAAGAACACATGGGTGCAAATCAAAACCAGCCCAAAGACAGTCTCTTCAAGAATTACTGTCGAACACGGGCTAAAGAAAGGCTGTGTTCTTGCTCCCCTCTTGTTCAATCTTTACACAGCCGATCTCGGAACATTCCTAGAGAATCGCAATCTCCTCCCGCCAAAACTGGGCCCTGCTAAAAAGTCTTTGCACCTATTACAATACGCGGATGATATTGTTATAATAGACCAAGCAAAATCGGGTCTCCAACGAGCTTTAAGTACGCTCCATATATATAACATCTCTAATGCACTGAAAATCAATCAGGCAAAGACCAAGGTACTGATATTTGGCAGATGTAAGAATAAGAAAAGTTTAAGGTGGAACATTGGGCCTGCCAGGATCAATACAACCATAAAATATAATTATCTGGGAGTCTGGTTCAACGAGTCGTCTAGACCTACAGCTCACCTAGCTGCCTTGCAAAAGAGAGCAGGAGCAATTACATACTCCCTGACCCGGTTGAACCTGTCCCTGAGCAGTCCCTCTGCAGAAGCCATTCTGAAGGTGATTAAAGCTACTCTTCTTCCTGCCTTAACCTACGGGCATCAGGCCTTTCCCGGCGCATGCTCTGCTAGTCTTGATCTCGCCCAAATCTCCACCTACAAAAAAATCTTCCACCTTCCAAGTTTCAATCAGCGGGCTAGACTACGTTTAGAGCTGGGCCTACAAAGACAATCAATTTATTGCGAGGCCGATACCATGAAATAATTTATAAGGACACTAAAAGCTGGCGACAATACTTTAAAATCCCAGCTAAAAGAAACTTTTTCCAGTCCTGGCAACCCTTGGAACACCCAGATTGCAAAGGCCATAAGAGTGCTAGAGATGGACAACGCATCTCTTTTTTCAGATACTATTCCATACTCAGCCTGGAAAAATGCCATCAACAGGCAGGTCAAATTAATTTCCCATCGTATGGATCTGCACTCCGTAAAAACATCTACCATTTTGCTCCCCTTGAAATCTTCGTATCTTCCCGGGAAACCGTAAGCTTATTTCCAGGAAAATTTAAACACAGTGGCACGGACGAATATCATGTTCATGCGGCTTCTTGGCTTGCGTTCAACGGTCTTTAACAGATGGGCTCCAACAAGTGAGGGGGGGCCTGCAGACTGTGCAAATACCACTCTGAATCATGGCTGCATCTCCTGTGTTGTTGCCCGGCCCTAGCTGCCCCCAAAAAGTCTCTCCTTAAACCCTTGTATATAAGATGGAGCATTAGGACATCAGGGGCGGCTCTAGGCTCATGGCGGCCCTGGGCAGGGAGCGTAAGTAGGGGGCCCTGTAAGAGGGGGTCCGGGTGGGGCGGAGTGGGGAGGCCAGTGAAGAGGGGGGTCAAGGTGTTTGGAAGTGGAACAGAGCCGGAGGCCGCCAAATCCCTGCCAGGGGCCGCCACAAAAATATGTATCCATCCTCAGAATATTATTATATTAAGGAAATATATATTGGTGTGGTGGCCCCTGGGGTTTGGTGGCCCTGTGCAGGTGCACAGCTTGCACATGCCTAAGGCCGCCCCTGAGGACATGCTGGGAGGCTTCTGCCCTTTGTTTTGCGTCTACTGACACTCAAGTGCTTGCAAGATCTGGAAAATTTGTGAGACTCTTGGACAATCTTCTGTTACCTTCCTTGGCTCACGCTCTCCGACCCTCTCCCCCTCAAAAACTCATTACAGATTTTTTTGCTCCTGTGGTTTAGCACCCTTTGTTTTAATCATTTTTTATTTTGGTTTAGCTTAGCAAAATGTTTATATCGGCAACCATAAGACTGTTTTCCTTATAAGCATAATGGACACTAAGCCTGGAGAGCTGTTTCTCAGCTCTGTCTTTTAACATGTCAAATGTGTTAATGCTGATTTTTATAAATGTGCTAATGCTGTCTTTTATAGCAATGGTTTTAAGTAAATGCGCTAAATTAATAAAAACTTGAAACTTCAAGGCTGCAACTCCCATAATGCATTGGGTGTATGAGTAAAAACGTGGACTGGAGTTTGACCTGTACGCTGGGGTTGGACGGGAAATATCTGCACAATTAAACAGTACTTTGAAGTGTATGGCTGCATGCATCTTACCTTGTGTGGTAGTAGCCATACTGGATGTGTCCAGCTGGGTCACTCCCACCACTGCTTCAGGTTGGATTATGGCCTCCACCAGGTCCTCCAGGGCTGTGTTGCCTGGAACTGTAGATAGGCTCCCTCCTGTGCTCCTGGCCTCCTTCAGCCTTTCTGCAATTCGCTCCTTGGCACAGCTAAGCAGGTCAAGCCACCTCTACTTGAGATCATCTATAATTCTGTGTGTGACACCCACAGCATTGACCTTGCTATTGATATGCAGCCATATCCTGCGTTTTTCTGCCTCACGCACCTTAAGTGAAAGATTCCCAAAAGGATTGTCATGGCTCTTGGACACCTCCTCAATGAGGTTTTCCAGTTCTCTTTCACTGAATTTCAATATTCTCTTTCTGGGCGTGGCAGTCTCCCCTGATGTTGTCTGATCCATTTTTGTGCACAGAAAGTTACAGCAAACAAAGTTGTTTGATGGATCAGCTCAGCTCCTGCACTCTGCTTGCTCCTCTCACTTCCTCTGGGCACTGAATGAAGCATGGGCTGGATGACTTCCTGGTTGTGATGTCATCAGCATGCTTCCAATACGACACGCAATTTGCGATTTCGCAGAGTGCGATTTTGCTAATTGCGGTTTTGCAAAAAGCGAAATCGCAAATGGTGTTTTTTGGAATTTGTGCGTCTCTTTTGTGAAGTCGCTATTCACATTTGCAATTATTAACGATTCGGTTAATTTTCTCAGTTGGGTTCATGCATTGCGGATAGGGATTTCTAAATAACAGTTCCTTATTAATCGCTAATTCTGATTTTGATGCATGTACCCGATAGTGAATTAAATGAATGTTACAAAATGTATACAAATTAAAAAAACATTTAGAACATCAACTAAACTGTGCAACATTTTTCCTTTACAAAAGAAGAATAAATACCTGCAAAAAATTAACTAGAAATAGATAGAAATAGCAGGACACCCACACCACAATAAATTAAAAAAATTGACTAACAATTTAAATAAATCTTGGTGCATGCCTTCTATCAAATAAACAACATCCTATACAACAGTTTTTTAACTTACTTGTGAGATCTGAAATACAAAGTCCCTAAATGCAATGTTATATATGCAGCAGACAAAGAGAGTGATCCTTACAGCTCCAAATCCAAATGAAAAGTGACCAGGAGATGGACAAAGCACTGGGAGGAGCCTTTTGGAAAGGAACAGGAAGTTGGGGACTCTGTTGCACGTACTTCCTGTTTTAAAAAAAGTTTTTAAAAAAGGACTCCTCATGCAAAAAGTGAACGGTCAATTTGAGACGGTTTTATCTCCAAATTGTCATTTTGAGGAGATTTAACTGCTTCTCAAGGAGAGACTCTTTCCCAGGGTTCTGCCCCAGTCGATTGCGCTCACTCACGCGGACGTCACATAGAAACGCTGGAAGTCGGTGGTATCGCCTAAAGCCCCGCTTCCAGCAGTAAAATCTTGCAAGTGCTCGCTGGTGGCAGGAAAATCTTGTGAGTGGTTGTGAGAGGCTAGAAAATCTCATGGGCGCTTGCGAGTGCGTAGCAAGTCACCCCGTATGCACAAAAACGTCATTTTCAGTGCACCAACGAAAAAACTCCACTCCATTCTGTAGTGCGGAGTTTATTGGTAACTCCACGTTCTGCGTGAAATGTAGTTGCCAAATTCCGCAAACTCAACATGCTGAGTTTTATGCCCAGGCTTAGCCGAAATACATCATCCAGTCTCCTGGAAGTATGCTATCCCAAAGACAGATGATTGTTGTCATTTTAAATTGCCTGTACCAAGGTAATTGAGGTTTTTTCCTTTCATCTCTGGCCAGTACTTTTTGTTTTTGCTCTGAACTAGAAAAATATTGCTGACAAATACCAAATCAATCAATCAATCAAAACATTTGTAGAGTCTTTTCTGGAGTTTGGCCCTGGTTCCTGCATAAGGGTGTTGCAGTGGTCCAACCGGCTACTGACGAGGGCTTCTATATTACATCTAATGCCAACAAATGTCAACAAATCCTAGACCACCAGAGAAAGCAGTTCTGCAATCTCCTGTGAGGATTATATTAGGATAAGAAGCTTAAATTGTACCTGAATCGCATAGAAATCCACTCTGAACCCTGGCATTGTCTGCAAAACCCATAGATAATTTAGTATCAACTCCCAATTTTGCACAAACAAGGCTATCCTGTCCCTTACCCTCGCAGAGGTAAGGTAAAGAATACCTCGGGTTCTCCCTGTTTAGGGTCTATTCTCAAGAGCAACCAATTTCTCCTCTTGTAAGAAACCCCCTGGTTTGCATTGTCCAGAAAGCAAACTGCCTTCTGTGCACATTTGGAGACCACCACCGGATCTGAAGGTTTACCAGAATTGTTTGGCAGTTCGAACATGCATAATATCTTAGTCAAAGGACCTAAAGAGTCCAAAAGCTAGTCCTGTGAGGATGACCAGAACCGGTCAACACCCCTCCTGGGACCCTTGCTTACACTGCTGAAAAAGATTACAAGTTTAAGGTCAATTACATAGGTAACGGTCACGTTATCTGAAAAGAGGAAATAGGACACTCAGCCTTCAATCACGTCTTGGTTGCTTTATCCATGGTCCAAATCCTTGTTTAACATAATTATTCACCAATAGAGGGGGAAATCATTCCAATAAAATGGGCTAAAGAATTATCATGGGGTCAAATATAGGATTTCTCTCAGCATCCAAAATAATAGTTTGCTGTTTCTCTGCTTTCAAACTTTTCACCATATTAGGATTATCATATTGATCATACCAATTATCATTATATATCATACAAATATATATCAGAAATGGCAGTGGATTGTTTCTTATGACCACCAGCCATATTCCTATCAGTATGCAGAATTGAACAATTGCCAAACTTATATCATACTCCTGTTTATCATTCTGCACAACCACAAGCTTATTTTTCATTCATTTGATACCCTCTGAGGAGCTTGTTATCTCTGTAGCCACTAAGTTCCCTATAGCTATGGCCACAGTTTTATAAGGAGAAGATTCTGTGTTCTTGTAGAATTAGGCTCTGTAGTAGCAAGAAAGTAACATAAATGTTTTCCTTTTTTAATTTCTACCTCATTTTTCGTGACAGTAGCAGAGTTTTCAGTACTGTTTTCATTACTCATTAACTGTTTTCTCACTTTACGAAATAGAACTCCCACAAAAAGTGAAATGCAAATCAGGTAAAGTTATTTGGTGTATAACAACAATATAGTAAAGGACAACAACCTCTTTGTAAAGCAATACATTGTTAACTGCAAATCTCTTTTACATTAAATGCACAAATAAACATTTGCAAAATAAAAATGGAACAAAGAACATTAAAACAACATTTCTCAGAAATCTTACAACCCTCATCAAGGCTTGAGACTTTAAAACTTGAGTGCTAATACAAAGCCTTGCTCCTAGGCCACACATGTTTTTTAAATAAGTCTGTTTAAAAAGAGATATGGAATTGCAACAGATATACACACAAAGTAACTAATACCAAATGAGATTGAAAGTGTCCCCAAACGCACACTGATACAAAGTAACACTACCCCAAGTCAAATTGAAACTGACAATGGCCTCCAAGCTACAGAGATCAGCAATAAACCACAGGTATATTTATGAAAGATTTGAGTAGCCTTTGTGCCACACAGCAGGGCACAAGAGTGACAAAATTCATAAGCTTGACTTTACAAGTAACGCAAGGCCATATTGCGCGGCCTTGCTTAGCTTGATACATCTAGAGTAACGCAACATATCTCAAATCTCTGTGTTACGTAACTCTGCCCCAGGGAGGCGTTCCAAGGGTGGAGCGTGGGTGTTTCCACGGATCCACCCATGCATTTTGGCACATTCCCAGATTTACCATTACTGGTAGACCTGGGAATGCGTCAAAATGCTATGCCTTCCCAGCTGAGGCGTAACGAGGTGAAATATTTTTATTTCTCCTTGTTTTTCCTCTTTCTATGTGTACTGTATTCTGCACCAAACAAAAAAAGAGGAAAACACCTCAGGAGATTGATTTTGTTCAGGAAGGTACCCCTTCCTGCACAAAACCATCCTGTTTACAATTCTGGCACCATTGAACCATGGTGCAACCGTGGTGCAAGGGTGGCTGCATTGGCACAAGGTGGCACATAATGCACCACCGCTTGGAAACGACAGGAATGTGCCATATATTGTTCAGTATGACAAATTCTTGCCCTTTCCCTATCACACAGCACAGCAAAATGACTTGGTGCACTGCATGATTATTTGTTGATCACATGTGCAAGAATCCAACAGTCTACAACAATCAATTTTTTTAACAAGTTTTTATTAGGTTTTTACAAATACAGGAAAATACATGTGCCAACAAGTACCAAACATATTTGTCAAGGTTTGATTCGCAGAAGTTCCTTCTTCCTGAAATACGTGCATATGAAACCACACAGTAAGCTAGAATACAGATAACTGTCCTGGTGTTGTTAGTTCATATTTGTAGAATGTAGGGTTGCGAGAGGGGGTATTGGCAGTGTGGTATGGACTAGTATTTATGGAGTGTCCAGTAGTGGATGGGTGGCCGTCTTGCGGTTCATCTGGAGTTGTCCAGAGTCTGGAGATAGCCATGCCGCTGGTGCCATATATTAATGGTCCGTGCTGTCTGTGGTTGAAGGGAGGCGTAGTCTGCTCAACCTATCGCAGTCAGACATTTGTTTGAGCCAGGTAGCTCAGGAAGGGTGTATAGCATCTCCCCATTGTACCACAATTTCACACTTAGCAAGGAAGAGGGACATAGAGGCAAGCCTACGAGATAATTTGAACAAGTCTGCAGTATATCCAAGGAGTTCCACTACTGGGTCGGATTGGAGATTAAGTCCCAGCATCTCCACAGTGTGTGAATACACTGTGATCCAATAGGCAGAGATGATAGGGTTGTTCCATGTAAGATGTGTAAAGTCAGCCTCCAGGGCCTGGCATTTAGGGCAGTGGTCGGGCCTACTTGTGTCATATTTTGCAATATTGAAGGGCATGACATAGGTCCTGTGGAGGAATTTAAAGTGCAGTAGTTTATGTTTATGATTAGGGGATATTTTCTGTGTTTGGTTTCAGCAGTAGGACCACATTTTTTCTGTTATTAAAACGTCTAGATTTTTCTCCCATATCTGTCTGACCCTAACTGTGGTGTCTGGCATCAGTGCTGACTTTGAATGTCATATAGGCTTCTTCTGGATTCGTTATTACCAATGTTAAGGGGGGAAAGTCCTCTGGGGCAAGGGAATAATCCGGGATGTTTGAAAGTAATGTCACATATAGTCATTGGAATTTGAAACGGTGCATGGGTGTCATGTTTTGGAATCTACAATCTTCTGTGATTTGTACGACATGGCCGTTAGGGAACAGGTCGCCTATAGTGTGGCGGCTATAGTGCCATAAGATACGCTGTACTAATGGTTCACACATTAAAGGGAGCCACAGGCCACTTTTGAGGGGTAGCATTGGGGAATAGAGGGGAGCACACCCCAATCTACAGCGTACTTTATGCCATGACCGGCACGTGGTGGATATTTTCAAAATGGCAGTGGAGTCAAGTGGGATGCAGGAGATCTGGCAACTGATCTAATTCCGGTTTTAGATAGGGGATAAGAATGTCTGGATGGTACCAGCTGTGAATATATTAGCATTGGGCTGTCAGGTAGTATAGTCGTAAGTCAAGAACTCCTAGCCCTCCCACTCGTATCGAAAATTAAGGGTGTCCCATCTCACTCGTGAGCGGCGGCCCACCCAGACTAGTCAAATGAGATGGCTCTTCAGGGTATGGAAAAAAGAGTTTGGAAATAGTATTGGAAGGTTAAGGAAAAGGTACAGGAAATGAGTGAGGGCAATAATTTTAAGAATCGATAACCGGCTTGCTATAGAACGTGATAATTTACTCCACCTTTCGATCTGCCTCTACAAGTGTGTGATTGCAGGACCGTAGTTCAGTTGTAGTAGTCCGTGGTTATCTTTATACAATTGTATACCGAAATATCTTGTGTGGTCTTCTGTCCATTTAGGAAGGTGAACCGTTAAGGCGGGTTGTGTTGCTTCCGTGAGGGGAAAGAGCTCAGATTTAGCCCAATTTATCTACAGGCCCGAGAACTGTCCAAAGCGTACTATCTCCTCTACCAGGGGAGAGAGGTAGTCGCCAGGGTGTCTGCTGAAAAGAAGAATGTCATCAGCCTATAATGAAAGCAGCAGCGGCCCTCACATCAGTTCGAGACCGCAGTGGAGATGGCTCGCTTGCAAATGACGGACCACAGGGTCCATGCCTATAATGAAGATAAAGGGGGAGACGGGGCAGCCCTGTCTAGTGCCTCTGACAATGGTGAAAAATTTAGAAAGCAAGCCATTAACACGCACACAGGCTGATGGCACAGAGTATAGTGGTTTAATCAAAGATACGAAAGGATGGGGCATCCCGAGTTTCTGCAGGATCGCCATCAGGAAGGGCCATTCGAAAGCTTTCTCAGTATCTAGAAGTGTTGCCGCTGCCGGGACTGTTGAGGATATTCTGTGTAGTACAGCCAATATTGTATGCAGATTAAATGAGTTTGATCAATGAGGGACAAACCCAGATTGTAGTGGGAATATCAGCTGTTCCATAAGTAGAGCTAGCCGGGTAGCTTGGGCTTTGGTCAGTATTTTATCATCTAGGTTAAGAAGTGAGAGAGGACAATGCAAAGCTCAGATGGTGGGGTCATTGCTCGCCTTCAATAGCAAAGTGAGTACTGCTTCTCGTAATGTGGGTGGTAATGTGCCAGTGGTTAAGGCCTCATTATACATTGTTGAAAGGTGTAGAACCAGTTGGCCCTTAAAAGCTTTATAGAAGGCACCAGTCAGGCCGTCTAGACTGGGGGCCTTTGAACAGTCTAGGGTCTTTATGGCTTCTTTGATTTTGTCCAAGGTGAGGGGCTCACTAAGGAACTGCTGGATGTTATCGGTTAGCCATACCATTGCTATGCTTTCTAAGTAGCTAAGGAGCTCTGACGGGGCAGTAAGGGTGCGGGGTGAGTATAGAGACGTATAGTAATTTTACAAAGTGGCTTTTTTACCCCCAGTGTACCCAGTATTCGTGTGCCTGTGTCTGTTAATATCTTGATTATATATTCCGTCGCTCGATTGGGTCTGAGCATCCTAGCTAATGTTTGGCCCGGCCTCTCACCCTCCCTGTATCTATGTGCTTTAGTATGATTTTCCATGTAAGCAGTATCTCGGTCAGCTAGTGCATTGAATTCTGACATCAAGCGGGATCTGTCATGAAGTTGTGGGTTGCCATCTGAGACCCCAGTCGAATCCAAGGCCTGCAAGTCAGATTCAATCGTATGTCACGTATGATACTAAATTTATTAGAGCTGCTTATCCCATGGATATAAGCCCTAAAGGCCTCTCAAAGCATGGCTTGCGCATTAACAGACCCGCTGTTTCTCGCAAAATATTCCACCACTGCTTTATGGATCGCTACCCTGAATACCAGATCAGGCAAGGCATCTCCAGGGAACCACCAGCGCCTCTCCTTCTTGTATCCACTAGGGATATTTAAAAATATTATAACCAGCTGTGGTCGGACAGGGTGCGGAGGAGTGTACAGACTTCCATCGTCCAGTGTTGTATTTGCCGGTAGGAGCCAATAGTCTATTTGAGTTCAGGTGGTGTGAGGTCAGGAATAGAAAGTGAACCCTGAGTCTGTGGGATGGAGAAATCCCCAAGCATCTCGCAGGGCGTACATGTCCATGATCTCACAGAGTAGGGCCCTGGTTCTTTGGTTTGTCAGTTGGGCACATACTGGTGGAGTCTAGTTTTGGGCAATGGATCAGGTTAAAGTCGCCGCCAATTATTATCTGGTCAGTATCTAGGGGCCTTATGGCAGAATAAATGTCCTGTAGGAAAGAGGAGTTGTCTATTTTGGGTCCATACACATTTAGCATCATTACCTGTTTGTCTGCTAGTAGGCCATGCAGAATAATATATCTACCCTCAGGGCCCACGCATGATGTGTAAAAATGGAAAGGAATGCTTTTGTGTATGAGTATGGATACTCCTCTGCAGTTTTTACTGTTGGATGCAAAATTGAAACAACATGTCCATCAGAAAACTGGAATTTGTCCTTCCCTACTCACATTAGCTTCCAAAACATCCAGTGAAATTCAATAGGCTGTAACAAACAACAAAAAAGTCCCCAACCTTGTTTCTTAGAATACACCATTGGGGCATGTAGGCGACCCAGCAGGCAGCTGTCCATCTGTAAAATTATTGCACCACTGTCTGATAATTCGATCAGCATTGTCTAATGCAAAGGGAGGTTTGCAGAGGTATGAAGGAGGAGGGGAGAACCATGCAAAGAAAGAACATCAGCGTGAATTGAGATATAGTTCATGTCACACAGTGTACGACAGATAGTCCAAGTCAGGAGGGATGGTCTGTTTGTCATTCCTCTGTACCTGGGAACCCTGAGGGTACTAGCCGGAGGCCTCAGTCAGAAAGAGCGATGTGCCCGTTCCACCGAGACAGCTGAAGAGATGGCACAGTCAAACAGGTCAGCAAGCAGCTGTTCAATGAAGGAGTCCGACTGGTCCATATTGGTGGATCCCGCAATTCCTGAAATGTGCATATTATTGCGCCTTTACCGGGCCTCTAAATCCTTGTTCTTTATGGTAACCTGTTTCAGGACCCGCTCTACCTTCTCAAGACGTTTTTGGACTGTGGTTGAGGTATCTTCTAGCATTGGTATTCTCCTCCCCGCTTCATCTAGATGTGTTCCATGGTGGTCCAGGCACTCCCCCAACCTGTCCCTGCAGTTTGCTATGGCATCAACTCTTGCATCCATGGCGCTGAAACTGGCCCCTGAGTTCCAGCATAATGGCCACAGTGTAGGCCCCGGGTCCATAGTGGCCGGACCAACTGCACCTTTGTCAGGGTCTGAGGTCGTTCTGCCGCTTTTTGATCACCCAGTATTAATTGAACTGGAGTTTGCACTGTTTTGGGTCAGTTCGGCCCATCTTTGCCACTGGGGGGCAGCACAGAAGCTGCCACTAACTCTCCCCAATTATATGCTCCGTCAATATCACTCAAGGCATGACTGTGGTAAGGGTCTGTACAGGGTTGAGGATCAAAGCTGTGGCTCAATCGTGAGGCTTTGAAGAGCACCCGAGGCCCACTAAGCGCTGTTAATGGGGTGGAGGAGGGTCTGTCCACCAAGTTGTAGGGCATAGTGTTACTCTCCGGTGGCGCCCTGTCCCTGCATCTCTGTGGGTCCTAGTCCGTGAAGGTCGTCCTGCGGAGGGATCACAGCCGCCCCCCCCGGCCTCTGTGTATCCCGTGCCCGTTAGCCCCGCCCCAGATGCAATCTTTGTGCCGCGATGCGCTGGCCACAACCTCCTACAATGTTCGGGTCGCCAGGCACAGTACAGGCATCCAGGGGGTTCGCTCATGTCCACCCGGGTCCCCAAGCCTTCCGATATTTACTCTCCAGGGACTCCTGCCAGTCTCACGGTGTCATTCCAGCACCGAGGCAGGTCCAGCAGGACTGGGTGGCCCCTGCCTCAGGCTGGCCCGCGGCACCTGTTGCCCCGGGGCCTCTGAGGCAGGCTGGACCTCACCCGGCGCCAGCTCGCTACTTGGTCTGCTGTTCACAGCGGGCCATCAAATCTCAGGTGGGGGCCTCCAGATTGGCACGCTGTTCTGGGATGTTAGTCTGCCCCAGCCTACATGATGTAGCCAACAATGCTGTCCCACACGGGCTCGCTGCTGCCGGAGCCTTATTGAGGTGCGGCCATCTTGAAAGCTGGCGTGGCCATGCCCCCTACATCCAGCAATTGATAAACAGCTACAAAGTAGCATAGGAAGTTAATACCAGAGCACTCTGTCACAAAACAGTCTCACTCTCGTGTAAAAGGTATTTTTGTGTTTTTTAGTCAGTCATCTTATAATATTATGTAAATTCCGCCATAAGCTAGCCAAGAGAGTTTTTATCACTTGGAAATTATATTCCAATTGACTTCCTCAGGGCTGACATCAATATTACTATTCAAGTCATTAACATCTAGTTTAAGCAGGAACATTTGCTAATGCACTTATATATTAATATATGACAATGTCACAGAAATCAACTGGATTTACATAGCTGTGGAGTACCTTCCTGCTTGGCTTACCATATTAAATACATTTTTGGATTGATCAGTTACTTTGAATATTAAAGTGCCTTAGGAACGTGTTGCCACCTAAACTAGATGCTAGTGACATCAATAGTAATATTGATATCCGCCCTAAGGCAGTTAGCTGAAATATAATTATCCAGTGACAAAACACTTGTTGGTTAGCTTATGCAAACATTTACATCATAGGATATGATGACTGTGGGAAATGAATAAAGAGTACGAGAATAACTTTTAAAAAAGAGTGAGACTTTGTGACGGAGTGCTCTGGGATTAAATTCTTCTGTATGGACCTTGCCCTCCTTGAAGAACATTTGATGGCTTTCTCTCAACCTGGAGCACCCAAACTTATGTATCTATTAATGTATTCATTATATATATCTGATTATTGTTACTGTTGTCACTGGGCCTGTGTGCTCTGTACCTACCCAGCCACCACCTTCTATAAGCAGCTACAAAGTAGCACTCCCCAAACAAACACGCTCTCTTCAAATGCCAAGATGAACAAATATTCACTCAGAAAAAGTCTTACAGCAGCAAGAAGAGAGAAAGTGACTCATGGAACTGCCATATTTACAGTGTGATGTTTTTTGTGTTGAATAGGATTGTGGGAATTGTAGTTGCTATTAAGTGCGGTGTGCATATACAGTAATAAAAGAGACTGCTGAACAATATAACCCTCCCGTGTTACTCCAATAAAATTATCTTAGAATTGTTTTTTATTCTTTTAAAATTAATTCTGCACATTTTAGCAGCAAAGGTATTTGATAAAAAAGTATTTTTATGCAAAAAGTCCAAATTCTTAGGTCAGGTTCCTCAGACATCCTTACTATGTTAGTAACAAGGACCCCCTGATAAGGATAAATATCCTGGGACAGGGTAAACAGTATGTGTGAAGTTGACTGGATGCCATCTTACCTTTTTAAAAAAAATTCTGTGAATACACATGTATCACCATATTGTTATTTTATCAAGTTTGACTAAATTGCACTGAATTTTATTATCAACTTTTAATTATATTAAAAATGTATTTTTTCTAAACTGCACTAGTTTGTTTGTTTAATCTATTGTGTAATTTATTGTATGCCTGGGAGCGTTACTTCACACATCCTCAGACATCCTTACACAGCTTCCATTTACAGGGAGAGCTTCACGACTTCAGGCCAAGGATACAGCAACATGTCCAGTTTCAACTAGTCATCTGGATTTCAATGAATCAGAATCAGCTTTGCTTTGTCCATAGGCCCATCTGCACTTCACAACTAAAGGGAGAATTACACAGACAGCATGCAGTATAAATGTCCATTTGCATGCTGTCCACTAGTTTTATTTTTCTTCTAGGTGACCACAATTCCATCTTTTTAGGCTAGAGTTTCCAGCCATAGGAAAAAACAGTCCAAAGGGCTGAGGAGGAGTCCTGGACACTAATGCCCTTTGGGTCTTGGAAAGGGGCAGGTTATCTTTAACTATTTAGCCATTGGAGTGGCTTTCCAGTCAATAAGACTCAAGACAGAGTGGTGTCAGCAGTCTCTCCCCAGTCCTATGTCAGGCAGACAAGAATTCTTTCAGTAAGCAGGCAAGTTTCCGTTTCTTCAGATGGTCTCGTCAGATATCCTCTAAGAGTGGGTGAATATTCGGCTCATACAGAAAACAAGTCTTTGATTGTCCCCTAAACAAATCAGATTATAATTGCCATGCTGTCTCCATCTCAGACTGTGTTAAATTGACCCATTTAGCCATTGGAGTGGCTTTCCAGTCAATAAGACTCAAGACAGAGTGGTGTCAGCAGTCTCTCCCCAGCCCTATGTCAGGCAGACAAGAATTCTTTCAGCAAGCAGGCAAGTTTCCGTTTCTTCAGATGGTCTCGTCAGATATCCTCTAAGAGTGGGGGAATATTCGGCTCATACAGAAAACAAGTCTTTGATTGTCCTCTAAACAAATCAGATTATAATTGCCATGCTGTCTCCATCTCAGACTGTGTTAAATTGACCCAATTTCTATTTTTGGGGACAAGCCACGTTAGAGTCATTTATACAATTGAAAGACTATACAGCATATGTTAAATCGCTTCTTCCCACCAATCTCTTACTCTTTCTCTCTAGCTATCTAATCCTAAACCACTACCAGGGTAGGACAAGTTACTTGCACCAAAAATCAATAAATGTTCCTCTCTTCCATAAGTCATTGGTCCTTCCTTCTGTTTTTTTCGAGCGGCTCGACAGTGTGAAGGATGTATAACTGTTTTCGATTTCTCAGGGTTATGTAATCTAGGGGCATATTACCAACAACTAGCGATAATTTTTGTCTCTAACTTGTTTAGAGACAAAAATTATCGCCGCACATCAGCGATTTTTATCGCAGATAAACCTTGCTATTAGCAAGGTTTATCGCAAATGCGATAAAAAACGGCCGCAATGCATGAATATCACTGAAAAGTCAGCGATATTCATGCATTATCGAGCAAATGCTCTTAGCCATGTTATCCACCTCCCATAGGATAACATGGCTAAGAACTGCTCAGGGCAGGTGTTAGCTTTTGGAGATATTCGCGCTTAGCGCGAATATCTCCAAAAGTTGGTAATAGGAGATAGCGATGTTAGGGACTGTTTCCAGTCGCTAACATCTTGGCACGCCCACTTTGCATGTCATTAGTGATAAATATCACTGACATGCAAAGCGGGGCCCAAGATGGTCGCTATCTCCTTTTAGCTGTCACTAACTGGTGTTAGCGACAGCTTGGTAATAGGGAGATAATTTTATCTCCGCTTTCTTGGCTTTTAAAACCAAAAAAGCGGAGATAAATCCCCTTGATTATATGCCCCCTAGTTGTTTTTCGAGGATGTTCCCCTCCATTTCTTTGCATCCTTTGAGTGGGCCTGCCTTTGACGTGAGATTGGTGAGCAAATAAGTCATAGAGGGAGCGAGAGGATAAGGTGTGAAATTTGACAATAGATTTAGAACAACAGGAGGACAGGCAGAAATGTGAATAGAGCCTTTTAGCAAACACTTCTGCAAAGTTTTAGGCAGGTTGTATTTCAAAATTGTAAACATGGGTAAATAGTGCGGGGACAGTCACTTGGCTCATCCGTTCTGATTCATAATTGGACTCAGCTTGGCTCCGTTTAGTTATGACCGTAAATATCTTGGAAGTAATGCTGTGCAAAGCTTGATTGTGGGCGACAAGCTGTGAATTGATTGTTATCATACCATTCTTGTTTAAGCTATTATGCTCATGTGCGTCTTCGAACAGTTTTTCCAAAATGCGAATTGTGTGCGCCTGTGATTATCTTTTTGTCGCTCAATAAATCTTGGTCAGGTTGCACAAACTTATGACTACACATCTGGCGTATCGAAGTTCACTAACCTCAGAAAATGAATCCAGAAATAAGATGCTGTTCATTTTGAACTGCTGTGATACTAATATTTTAATAATTCGATTTTTTATTTTGACTTAATAAATATTTCACTTTTTACCCATAAGCGTTAGAGTTTGAAGCAATAACTCTCCGACTAATAGTAGAAAAACAGTAGGACAACGTCCGCAAACTGCAAGTGTTGATTTGAGCTGGGGTAGCCGGCACTGGTGAGAGAGGTGGTGGTGGTGGTAGGGCGCAAGTCGACAGATGAAAGGATAGGTAAAATAAAAATATATATACAATCCACTTACCTTGTGCTCGCCGTATCGCTTGGATTTGAGAGAAACAGTCAGCCACGCAGACATGCACATCTTGGTGTATTTAGAATGCTGGCAAGCAGAGGTCTGTTAGTGAGAAGACAGATGTTCAAACTGACTACACAGCTCACTGACAGAGGTCTCTGCCTGTCAGCACTCTTCTCAAATGGTAGACTCAATGTTTCACTTACAATGTGATTGACAGCTCACTGACCAATAAGGCCCTGCTCAGTCAATCATACTTTGTGTGCGACATGCCAGGCCTTGGGAGTGCTGGATATATGTTTGGGAAGGGATCTGTGTGTGGGAAGAACACTCATTTGGGCATTGGCAGCAGGGAGAGACCTTGGAGCTTGGAAGTGTGACCGTGAAAGAAGTATATGAGCAGGCCATCAGGCTGAGGGGGACGGCTTGGTAAGGATCTGAAGCAGTACTCATGAAGAGAGTAGGTGGGTAAAAAATAAACATTCTTTCAGTTACTGTGTACATGTCTGCAGGTGACAGCATGTGTGTGACTATGTGTTTTGCATGCATATGCGCGTGGCCTGTCAGCATGTGAGGGATCATGTTTGTTTGTGCTGTGTAGGATTTGCATCTCCAAAAGCAAGTATACGGTAAACATTCAGAAATGAAAAACATATATATATATATATATATATATATATATATATATATATATATATATATATATATATATATATATATATATATATATATATATATATATATATACCTACTGGCAATAGCCAGTAGGTATATATAGTTAGGATTAATTCCCTATGGGATTTCTGAAAATTCTATGTCTAATAACTTTTGCGTTTGTGGACGGAATCGGCTGAAATTTTCAGGAAAATGGCACATTTTGTTTCTGAGCAGCCCCTGAAAATTTGGTGGAGTTTCGTCAAGGGGGGGCTGAGAAAAAAGGGGGGTCCCAAAACGCGTTTTTTCCATTCATTTTTCCATAGGGCGGTTGGACTCACTTTTAGCTCGAACGGCTGAATGGATTTGCACGAAACTTGGCAAAATTGTAGGGACTGTTAGCCCGATGTGCCTTTGCTAGGTCTCAATATATGTGCTCCAGTAGTTTTTGAGAAATTAACGTTCAAACCAAGATATATATCTGTAACAGCGCTCTGGGCAGCGATCCGGTCCGCTTACTTTTCGCTTATCGGAACTTTGCGCGCAGAAAGCTGATTGGCTCTCCGGTGTCTGTCAACATTCTAAACAGTCCGGAGCGGACGCCATCTTGTCTCTCGGTAGGATCGAGAGAGAAGAAGAGGTGGAAAACGAAAGGGGAATTTAATGAAAGGGGGCAAGGTATCCCCCTCTTGACCCCCTAGGAATGTTGTTGGGGTTATTAAAGGGTCCCGTGGGGAAAATAAAAAAAAAATGATTTTTCACGGTAGAAGCGCGGCCGCGAACTGGTAGCGAAACTGAAATTCGCCATTTTGTGCTTCGTTAATTAAATTACTAGTTATAAGTGGGTGCGGGAGACGTATCCTAATCCCCTATGTTTCCTGAGGGTGGCTGAGGAGGCTGATATATGTTGATACATCTCTTCCAGCGGCTGTGCGTGAGCTTTTTTTTTTTTTTGCTGCGTGACAGTCCGGAGCGGCCGCCATCTTGTCTCTCGGTAGGATCGAGAGAGAAGAAAAGGTGAAAAACTAAGGGGGAATTTAATGAAAGGGGGCAAGGTATCCCCCTCTTGACCCCCTAGGAATGTTGTTGGGGTTATTAAAGGGTCCCGTGGGGAAAATAAAAAAAAAATTATTTTTTACGGTAGAAGCGCTTCACGGGCCGCGAACTGGGCCGCAAACTGGTAGCGAAACGGGAATTCGCCATTTTGTGCTTCGTTAATTAAAGTACTAGGTATAAGGGGGTACGGGAGACGTATCCTAATCCCCTATGTTTCCTGAGGGTGGCTGAGGAGGCTGATATATGTTGATACATCTCTTCCAGCGGCTGCGCCATCTTGCCTTTTTTCGAATGCCACAATTTTGTCGTGCACGGCAGCCATTTTAGATGCCAGGCTGGTCCCAGGCTATCACCTAACCCTGCGGATGTAGTTTATGGCCCCAGCTGTAGAGAATTCAGACATGCCAATCCTCCTGATTCAGGCGTGTGACTACTGATTTCAGTGCTAGTCTCCCGCCTCCCGATTTCTGCAAGCAAAAACCCGGGGGCATATTACGAACAACTAGCGATAATTTTTGTCTCTAACTTGTTTAGAGACAAAAATTATCGCCGCACATCGGCGATTTTTATCGCAGATAAACCTTGCTATTATCGCAGAAAAGTCAGCGATATTCATGTATTATCGACCTAATGCTCTTAGCCATGTTATCCACCTCCCATTGGATAACATGGCTAAGAACTGCTCAGGGCAGGTGTTAGATTTTGGAGATATTCGCGCTTAGCGCGAATATCTCCAAAAGTTGGTAATAGAAGGTAGCGATGTTAGGGACTGTTTCCAGTCGCTAACATCTTGGCACGCCACTTTGCATGTCATTAGTGATAAGTATCACTGACATGCAAAGCGGGGCCCAAGATGGTCGCTATCTCCTTTTAGCTGTCACTAACTGGTGTTAGCGACAGCTTGGTAATAGGGAAATAATTTTATCTCCGCTTTCATGGCTTTTAAAGCCAAAAAAGCGGAGATAAACCCCCTTGATAATATGCCCCACGATTCCTTGGGGGTTTCAGCTGACAGGGCTTGGTATTGTGTTACATGGTAATTTTTCCATGAAACGTCAGAGGGTCGATGCAGGGGTTCTAGAAGAGGTGATAAACCATTTAAGCCTCATGAACAAGCGCATGGTCTTTTAAAGATTTGTGAAGTACTCGGGGCGGCGGTGTGTGTGTGCCCTCTTTCAGGAGCGGGCGGGGGGGCACTGCCAGCAACTTGTCAGGTCAGGTAGTGTTCAACACGTGCATCACCCTTTCTCTGCCTGCTATTGCGCTCCATGCTTCGGAAAGGTAAGAAAAAGAACGTGCATTTGAGTTTGAAATGTCCGATCCTGCAGCAGCACACTTCCAAAGCCCACACATGACAATAACCCGATTCAAGGCCCCATTCACCCGTTTTTAAAAAAATAGATAACACTCCAACAAAGTAAGGTTATAAAACTTTATTAACTACTAACTTTAACGAACGGAACAAAAACTAAAAACATTTAAACATTTCTCAACACAAAAAGCAACAATGGTTAGAAGCTGTCTTTTGTGCGAATAGTCCCAAGGCAGCACAACGTGCAGAGTTCTGGACGGCACCCAGGTGATGTCGCCTGGGTGCCGCACTGGTTTAGGGATCCTACAATGCTGCTCCGAAAATTGGCGTGGGGCGTCCCGGGTGGGGCGGGGGGAGGCCTCGTCAGTAGCGGTCTGTTGTGCGAATAGTCCCAAGGCAGCACAACGTGCAGAGTTCTGGACGGCACCCAGGTGATGTCGCCTGGGTGCCGCACTGGTTTAGGGATCCTACAATGCAGCACAGAAAAACAGCGTGGGGCGTCCCGGGTGGTGCGGGGGGAGGCCTCGTCAGTAGCGGTCTGTGTCCAGTGTCACATGGCTGACACAACATGTACGACAGGCACCCAGGTGATGTCCAGTAAACTGCCGCACTGGTTTTGGTATCCTACAATGCTGCTCCGAAAATTGGCGTGCGGCGGCCCGGGGGGGGGCGTGGGGGAGCCGGCGTGAACGGGCCTCCCCAGGTGGCGGCCATCTAGCTGAGTTGCGCTCGCTCTTGCGGCCACAGCGTCTCGCTCACCATGTTGTTGAGTTGCTCCCACTCTTGCAGTGCAGCGATAGGCGGCTGCCACATGGCTCTTAAAATGGCGGACAGCTCCTCGGTTTTAGGCCTGGTCCACTGAAATGGCCCTGGGACACTTTGGAACTCGGACGCTTGCCTGCTAGGGCTTGGGCTCCATTCTCGAAAAGCGTCCCCTCAGCCGTGAAGATTGTATAAAAGTCTTGGGGGCCCCCGACTCCCGCAGGCTTCCGGTGGGGAGCGGCTGCCATGATTGCTCGCGGAATGACCACGACGGAGCCACGAGATGGTGGTGCTCTCATGCTGACGCCAGCTTCAGTCTGAATGATCCAGAAACAAGGTGGGGCTTTCATCGTTTGGGAAAAAAAAATGTTCTAAACCAATGAAAAGTGTTATTTTTAGGTCATATGACCAAGCCTTCCATCTTTAGGAAACCAAAAGTAAAATGAACCAATGAAAAGTTTTATATACAAGTCACATGACCTGTTATGCGGCATAGGGCTACAAAAAGCGTAGAAAATCCGTTGGCACGTGAGGCGGCGTCAGTAGCGGACCGATGTGCGAATAGGCCGAAGGCAGCACAACGGGCCGAGATCCGGATGGTACCGAGGTGGTGTCCAGCAAATTGCCGCACTGGTGTGGCCATCCTACAATGCTGCGCCGAAAGACGGCGTGTCCAGCTGAGTTGTGGTCACTGTTGCGGTACAGTGACTCGAACGCGCCGAGATCCGGATGGCACCGAGGTGGTGTCCAGCAAATTGCCGCACTGGTGTGGCCATCCTACAATGCTGCGCCGAAAGACGGCGTGTCCAGCTGAATTGCGGTCACTGTTGCGGTACAGTGACTTGAACGCGCCGAGATCCGGATGGCACCGAGGTGGTGTCCAGCAAATTGCCGCACTGGTGTGGCCATCCTACAATGCTGCGCCGAAAGACGGCGTGTCCAGCTGAATTGCGGTCACTGTTGCGGTACAGTGACTCGAACGCGCCGAGATCCGGATGGCACCGAGGTGGTGTCCAGCAAATTGCCGCACTGGTGTGGCCATCCTACAATGCTGCGCCAAAAGACGGCGTGTCCAGCTGAGTTGCGGTCACTGTTGCGGTACAGTGAGTCGAACGCGCCGAGATCTGGATGGCCCCGATGTTGTGTCCAGCAAGTTGCCGCACTGGTGTGGCCATCCTACAATGCTGCGCCGAAAGTCGGCGTGGGGTGCCCCGTTGGCTTATGAGGTGATGTCAGTAGTGGACCGATGTGTGAATAGGTCGGAACCAGCACAAGGCACCAAGATCCGAATGGCAAGTCCTGGATGTTGAGTGCCTCAGTTGAGAGTTCTGAGCAGTGCTTGTAAGACTGTCTGAAGCTTATTTGCACCTGCTGCAGCTTCACTAGGTCCGGCGGAACTTTTTGTCTTTTCCTTTCTGCTTCTTTTCCTACAATGCGTTTCATCTGAAGACACGACCAGGTCCCTGAATGTGTGCAGGGGGACGCTATTGATTGAATGAAAATGGCGGCTTGACACAAAGCTGACTCAAGCGTTACTGTTGGTGCTATACAGACAAAAATTGGTTTTCAGTTTGTACATTCTTCAGGTTTTTTTTTTCCATCCAAGTCTGATTGAGAGTTTGTAGAAAAATGGCTTCAGATTTTCCACATACTACTCTTCAACATTCTTCCTAAATGTAACAATGTGAAACTCACTAGGAGAACGGCTGTTTCTGTTTCCTTTCAAAATGCTGCCACCAATATTTTCTGAATGGAAGACACCATCTTGTAGCATAAAGGGCCGAAAGGGGTTCTGGTCTGGCCGATGGTTGGTGGAGACATTTTGACTATATCTTGGACCTGCCCGGCCTCGCCCAAAATGGAGCCGGTATAAATGGGACTCGTAACTCCTTGCCCGCAAATGTATATCTAGAAAATGTTATTGTAAGTGGCCCTGTCGCATTTTAATTACAAAATGTACGTCCACCGATTCCGCAACTGTTAGACACCTTTGTTCTTGTCACCTAATGGCCCGCTCGTTACGTTCTTCTACAGTGTAAATGTCTCCTCATCATATACGATTTCAGTTTGCTCCGTGGCCGGCCCACGTGGTTATAGGCCCGTATTTGTATACTGACATTTTCACAATAAAGGTTTTTAAAACAAAACACGGTAGTAGTATTTACATTTGTAAAGTTTTTACTTTTAGTGACTGTTTTCGAATCAGTAAAAGGCAAGTGAAATAAAGCAGTCCAATTACATGACGGATAAAAGGTATAATATGTAGGAACGCAGTAAAGATAAATGGTCAAGGGCAGTTGTGTTTTTCATGTCTGCAACATAAAGTGATCGATAAGAATCTGATAATTAGGCGTATCGGCGACTAAGACAGCAGGCCGAATCTCTTTTATTCAACGGCTCCGTCATGGAAGGAAGAAACGCCCTTTTTCTCGAAAAAGGAATATATTTTACTTGCAAGACAGTTGTAAATTTTCCGGGAAAGTACATTAGCCTGGAATATTATAACATATGTTTGAAAAAAAAATATTGTTCGAAAATAATAAAAAGCGTAATTTTTAGGTCATATGACCAAGCTTTTCATCATTAAATTAACAAAAGTAAAATGAACCAATGAAAAGTTTTATTAACAAGTCACATGACCTGTTATGCTTACGTTACGCGCTGCGCGCCGCGCCTCGGATCACTTCCGGGTGCGCTAACGCGGCGTGTCATAAAACGCATTACGCGACAACGTAGGTCAAGAATATAGTCTAAATGTCTCCACCAACCAGCGTTCAGAACACAACCCCTTTCAGCAGTCCAAAAAGTTCTGTTAAATGACAACAGAGGGGACAGGCAACAAGAACCATCAGTCAAAGAGGGGAGGGCAAGTTCTTCTCTTCCGGGTCATGTTGGGGCGCTACCGGAACTGATCGAATTGGTAGTCTATAGTGTTTCTGGATGTTTCAGACTAAAGCTGGCGTCAGCATGAGACCACTACCATCTCGTAGCTCCGTCGTGGCCATTCCACGAGCAATCATGGCAGCCGCTCCCCACCAGAAGCCTGCGGGAGTCGGAGGCCCCCAAGACTTTTGTAGAATCTTCACGGCTGAGGGGACGCTTTTCGAGAATGGGACCCAAGCCCTAGCAGACAAGCGTCCGAGTTCCAAGGTGTCCCAGGGCCATTTTAGTGGACCAGGCCCAAAACCGAAGAGCCGGCCGCCATTTTGAGAGTCCTGTGGCAGCCGCCTATCGCTGCACCGCAAGAGCGGGCGCATCTCAACTACATGGTGAGCGAGACGCTGTAGTCGCAAGAGCGGGCGGTAAACAGCTGAATGGCGGAAGAGGCACAGTGTAGCAAAAGCGGGCGGAATGGCAACTAAAACGATAAAGGGGCGCCCCACTACAGCTTGTCTTTAGGTCAAACGGATTGTGGGACAAGGTCCAGAATTGAAGAGTCATCAAAAGGCAAAAAGTTCCGCCGGACCCCGGGAGCCGGCCGCCTATGTCGGGGGCGATCTCAGGCTACACCAGTGCTATAAGACTTGGGGAGGGTGTCGGAGCCAAGCGTCTTCTCCGAGTCCATGGCCATCACACCGCCCCTCAGGGGCCTCCGTCAAGCTGTTTAGGAAGGTAACATATCACATTGTTTTCTAATGCAGTCAGGTCCACAAACGACACTCACTTACTTTGAGAATAGTGAAGCTGCAGTAGGTGGAAATAAGCTTCAGACAGTGTTACAAGCACTGCTCAGAACTCTTAACTATGGCACCCAACATCCAGAACTTATGCTATTTGAGAATGGTAGTGACATCGAAGCATCTCAGGGACCAAAATCATTAACGTACTTTCACGTATGAAAATCTTACTTGGGGAGGGGGCAGGAGCGAAGCGCCCCCTCCCAGTCAGCGCCACCACACCGTATGTTGAAAATCTGAAGCCATCGTTCTACAAAGTCAACCAAACTTGGATTGAAAAATCTAGAAAAATGTACAAACTGAAAACCAGTTTTGGTCTGCATAGCATCAGTAGCAACGCTTGAGTCAGCTTTGTGTCAAGCCGCCATTTTGATTCAACAAAGCACAGGCATTGAAAAAGGCTGAAATTCAGAACTCTAAACTATGGCACCCAACATCCAGGAGCTTGCCATCCGGATCTTGGAGCCTTGTGCTGTTTTCGATCTATTCACACATCGGTCCACTACTGACATCATCTTATAAACCAACGTTATGTAAATAGTTTTTTAATAAAATGTTTTACCCTGTTTCTTTGCTGGTGTGTTGTCTATATTTTTAATATTTGCATAGGGTTTGTCGTTATTTTGTGCGGGATGGGTGATGGAGCCGAGCTGTCTTGCAGCCCTCATGGTGTGGAGCTCAGTTCATCTCACTATTTTCGTATTTCTCATGAAGGGTTGTTCCTAATATTTCTATTTTAGCGAGGTCAAAAAGAGATCCAATTAGTGGCCTACTGATTTTGCTCGATTACTTTTATTTTTTTACACGATTTTTCACTATCTGCAAAGACTAAACAGAGTATTGCGACTTTGTGCTTGTTTGTAAATAGAGAATGATCCAAAGAGAACCAATTCTAAAACAGTAAATGCTTGGACAACAATCAATCAAATGGAGAGACAAGGAGGCACGACGGATTACAACGGGGGTAAAGGCCTGCGTTAACTACCCTTCAGTATCTGCAAAGAGAGAGTACTACTAAGACAAAAGAGGGGAGGAGGGGGGGTGCAGCGTTCAAAGCACATCAGCGTGCATAAATACGAAAATGTTTTTATCTATCACGTACTTGACATTTTAAAGCTTTTCATATTTGCTATTAAAAAACCAATGAAATTCACAGAAAAGACCATAGGTTATAGTGGATATATAGTTAGGAATTTGCATTTACAAAACCTTGAAAATTCAATGAAAAAACCATTGGTTTTAGGCCATATATAGTTAGGAATTAGCATTTACAAAACCTTATTTTACTCGCATAAAACCATTGAAATTCCATATATAGTTAGAAGCGCTAACTATATATCGCGCACCCGCAATCCACTGCTGATGATGTCACATATTACATCATTCATGACATGGTCAGTGACATCACTGATGACATCACTGATGACATCTCAAATGACATCACTGATGACAACTCAAATGACATCACTGATGACATCACTGATGACAACTCAAATGACATCACTGATGACATCTCATTTGTCATCACTGATCACATCACTCATGTGATAATACAATGAACCTCTTCAGACTCTAATATAACCTTACATACACTCAGTATAAACAGACACTCACAGACTGTCACTCATCCATGGAGTTACTCACACACCTAGTCAGTCATGCAAAGAATCAATCACACCTCCATTTCCTCAACTATAAAGTTATACACATCTTACTTATTCAAACATATAATAACACATATTTATTCTCTTATATAATCCCTGATACAAGCTCACAGTGATCGATACAGCCACTCACACATTCACTGGCTCTTATGTTCAGTTATTTATATATCTCAACTCTCACATGTATTGTGTTTTACATACGTACTTACTTGCACATGTAGCAATGAGAAATCCATTCACTCACCAACACACCCATGCATAGTCAACCGCCCATATAGCTGTTTCCACATGCACTCTTGAACTCATACTCCTAGTGAATCAACTGCTTACACATCTATGCACAGAGTCACGCACCTCCCAGCCACCCACACACACACTCAGCCTCCCATTCAAATACTTGGGCAACCAATCAATAACCCATATGGCCACTCTTATAGCTACTGATCAACACATGCAGCAGCTTACACAACAACAAACATACTGATGCACAAATTAAGACAGTTTAGTCACTAACCCATGCACTCAGTGAGACACATTTAATCACTCACTCATACAGTCAGTCATGCACCTACTAAATTCTTCATCCAGACACTTATACATCCACTCATTCTTCAATATGTGAAACATATTTAAACTTTACAGACACATACAATCACTGGATGTTGTGATCAGTGATGTCATCAGTGATGTCATTTGAGATGTCATCAGTGATGTCATCAGTGATGTCACTGACCATGTCATGAATGATGTAATATGTGACATCATCAGCAGTGGATTGCGGGTGCGCGATATATAGTTAGCGCTTCTAACTATATATGGAATTTCAATGGTTTTATGCGAGTAAAATAAGGTTTTGTAAATGCTAATTCCTAACTATATATGGCCTAAAACCAATGGTTTTTTCATTGAATTTTCAAGGTTTTGTAAATGCAAATTCCTAACTATATATCCACTATAACCTATGGTTTTTTCTGTGAATATATATATATATATATATATATATATATATATATATATATATTCACTGAAAAAACCATAGGTTATACACTTTATATAGTTAGGAAATAGCCTTTAAAAAACCAATGAAATTTACTAAAAAAAACATAGGTTTTAGGCCTTATATAGTTAGGAATTAACATATAAAAACCATTGAAATTCCTCCTATATAGTTAGCTGGACATTTTATTGATATAAAACCAATGAAATTCTACATATAGTTAGGTGCACTAACTATATATTTCGCGCATCCGCAATCCAATGCTGATGATGTCACATATTACATCATTCATGACATGGTCAGTGACCATGTCATGGACCACCTCCATTTCTGCCTGCTCGACTGAGACTGCCGGTCGGATGGACGTAGGTGTAACGGCTCCTTCAATCCTCTCTGAAGGCTACTTATTGACCACGTAGGTCCTACCCAGGCAGCCCGGGGAGAATTCTCTACAACGACTGTGGGGCGGAGAATATCACAGGAACTCTTCCTGCTCCAGATCCCGACCCCCCAGGTTGTATCTATCTAACTACGCAGCCCATTATGGGCGCTGATTTAAGTTTATGAGCACTTTCTTGGTCCTGATGAATTGCCTTGATGGCACGAAACATGTCGACCAGAGCACCGATTGAGGGTTGAAATGGGCTTCCCACACATCGATTGGTAGAAAATCCCATACCCCTCTTATTTTTAATAAAGTAGGCAGCTACAGGAATAAAAGTACCCAGAGTAGACTGTACTAACTTTTTTTAAAATCACCACTTTCACACGCTCACAACTTCACAATTAGGGCCCCTCACACCCACTCAAACACCGGCTTTGGAATAAAAGATCTCCGTTAAAGTGCAGCACCAAGTGCTGCCCATCAGGCATTGCAGTGCCGGCTTGACGCAGGAGCAGGAAGCCGATGATGATACGAAGCGGCCGGTTGGGAATGCGACAGTAGTCATAGTACCAGCCTGTTGTGTGAGGTTTCCCTAATTCCGACAAGGGACGATCGCCCCTGCCTTCCAGATACAACCACATTTTCAGAGAAAGGGAACCATTCCACTCTTTCTCGCATAGATATCACTCCCTGGGGAACTTTGTGCAAATTTTTGGTGATTAATATATTGGAATATACCAAGGCAGTTTGAGGAAAAAGTGCCATTAATTGCTCAAAGGTGTCCTTTAAAAGCATTTCCAGACCTACCCCTGTCAAAGTGCCCAAATCATTACCTCCACAGTGCACAATTAACACCTGCGGTTGGCAAATTTAGATTTTGATTATGGGAGTTACATAGGCATTTTAATAATGTCCCAAAAATGGTGTAAGGGCATAATCAAAATCTAAATTTGCCAACCGCAGGTGGGAGCGTATTTACAAGAAACTTGCCCCATAAGGTACGCTTTCCATTTAAAAAGGAAAAATAACATCATAGACACTCATATGCCTTATAAATATGACCCAAAACAACCTATGAAGCTCTAGCAGTACATATCCAGAAATGTAATTGATTTCAAAAAATCGTTTTTAAACACAGCATATAAATCAATTGTATACCTGCATTCAAGAAGAAATGGCTGAAAATGTCCTTGAGACATATGAAAGCGTTTTCTGGAATGCCCTAGCACCATTTTTTGGACATTATTAACATGGCTATGTAACTCCCATAATCAAAATCTAAATTTGCAAAGCACAGGTGGGAGCGTATTTACAAGACACTTGCCCCATGAGGTACGCTTTCCATTTGAAAAGGAAAAAATAACATCAAAGACACTCAAATGCCTTATAAATATGACCCAAAACAACCTATGAAGCTCTAGCAGTACATATCCAGAAATGTAATTGATTTCAAATAATGACTTACTTCATTGGTAGGCCTTCACATGTATTATCTCCTTTGTTTTCTTCAGTGAAAATCTTATCTGCAACCATGTGTTGGCCTCACCTCAAACAAACAAAACAGGTGATGGACCGAATGTGGATCAATGACACACATTCACCCCAGTCCAAAGATCTGGGCCTAAACAAACCTCTGGATAGGCCACACCTTATCGTCATCCTGAATTAATCATTTAAAATATTAGGGAGAGATTTATGATTGTTGTATGCCTGTTTTGTACCACTGTGTGTCATTTTTGTGATGCAGTGCTGATGCAAAAAATTTGCTATGTTAAATAATAAGTAGGGCATTATATTTTTGATGACTGTTATTCATTTACTGTTTGGTAATAGTGGTTAATAACATTTTTTATTATATTTTTCCACAGATTCAACTGCAGATCTTTTCTTAATTTGAAAAATGCCAACGAAAAATCGAATTAGAAAGGCTAGAAAACGTCAAAGACAGCAGGATGATCTTTTATTGCAGCAGTCCTCTTCCCCAAATACTTTTCAAAACACCAAGAAAGCTCCGGGTAAGAGCACAAAATCATTCTTAAGAAATATTTTTAGTAAAAAAAGTATTTATCCCAAAAATGTTTCAGTTCAGAAAAAGAAAAGCAATTTAAATGGAAAGGAAAGACCCATCAAAAATGTTACTGGTAGAGGAAGAGACAACTCTGTGCATGATAGTAGAAGGAAACAACAGTTTAGGGACATTCGAAAATGAATGTTCCGTAACAGGATAATAGTTAATTTATTAAAAAATATTAAGAAAGGCCAACAGAAAGTGGCATTTTATAAGAAGAAGAAAAATGTAGAGAAAATTATTGATCATGCTTTTGAAATTAAGCGAAAGTTGTTTATTTTGGTAATCAATAGAATTAGGAAACTAAGCAAGGTAATTTCTGATTTCAAAACAAAAAGTAGATGGAAGAGAGTAGTAAATCGTAGCAACTTTTGTGAAGTTTTTTCCGGAGAATGGATGCATAGTTCAAGTTGTGAGGCATTTTTTAATGAGGAGAGTTATTTTCAGGAAAATGATTTGGTGTTTGCAGTTGACACCAGTGGTCGAGCTTATGAAGTGAAGGATGGTTGTCCAGTTGAAAAAGAAAAACTTCTGACAACAGAGACAGAAGAGGCGCTAAGTGATAAGGTTTTAGGAAGACGTCCTAAGGGTCCTGTGTACATTTGGAAGTGTAGTTCTATTTGCAGTGTGCGACAGGATTCCATCAATTTGCTTTGTGATTTTATACAGACATTTAATAAGAAAAGTTTGAAGCAGAAAATGAAGTTGTTGCAAGATTTAGATCCTTGCAGAGTGAGACAAATAACAGGTTTGCGTGGTCATTCACTGGCTTGTCTTTCCAGGAGAGTATGCCAGAGTGTTTTTCATCATTTTAGGATGCTAGCAGTTCATCATAATAAAGTGAGAAAATTAGTGAGAATGTTGTATTATGCTAAGAGTCCAGCAATTATGCTTAAACAATTATGTGCTGCTCTTTTGCATGGTTCTGAAATTGTTGTGAAGAATATTTGTGAAGAAATTGAGTTTAGTTACTTTTTTTTTTTTAATATTTTTTTTTATCCTCATATTGCGGTTTAGGAGAAAGAATGACAGGCATTTGGGAGGCTAGCGTCCAATGAGCCAAGTGTTTAACTTGAGCTGCCTCTAATCGTCTAACGGAAGATACAGAAGGCATGCCTTGCTCTTGGTTTCAACCATTCTCCACTGCATACCTCCATCTTATTCAATAATTCCATCGTCTTGGTAGATCTTTGACCCATTAGGCACTTAGCAGACTTCCAGTCATGCCAGGAATTATTGTCCGCTTAATCATTGGAATCAAAAAGAAAAAGAAAAAAAAGAAAAAAAGAAGAAAAAAAAAGGAAAAAATGGAAAGAAAAAAGGAAAAAGATACGGCACAGGGGCCTCTTGTACAGAGAGATAGGTTATTGTCTAGTTTCGATATACTTCTCTAAAATCTCCCAGTATTTCATATTTTTATTTTGTTTCCTTTTTCTATCTAGATTACTAATTCTTATTGCAGTGTTTAACCAGCTTTCATGTGTTGGGGGAGATGGTTTTATCCAGTTGATACATATCTCTCTACGTGCTAAGAGAATCATAACAAATAATAGACTTTCTTGATGTTTATCTAGCCTTGTCTGGTTGGATTGAGCATTGAGATGTATCCCAAAAATAATTAAAGTAATACTCACAGTTATTGGAGTTGCCAGCATTGCAGTCAGAGTCTTACCAATTTCTTGCCAATACGGTATAAGCGACGGGCACCCACCAAACATATGTATATCATCCGCTTTTTCCTCTCCACATTTATTGCATGATTTTACTGCTGCTCCTCTGAATTTTGACAGTTTTTTGGGAGTCCAGTAAGCTCTATGTATGGAGAAAAGGTGGTTTCTTTTTAATGGTGCGGCCTTTACACATGTCCAACATTTTTCTACTGATTTGTTCCACAGTTGGCAGAGATCTGAAACTTCGTTTTGTAAGTCTTTCTTCCATGTCTTTTCGACAGTAGTTTGATCTTCTTTTCCTGTCTCAATTAATGCCCAATACCATTTTGATACTTCTTTCTTTATTGCCGTTTCGCTGATCATTTCTGATTCTAAATTTTCCGGGTCTAATTCTCCTTTTGGAATGGTGCTTGCCCAGCTACTTAATTGATAGTATTTAAACCTCGAAATATTATGATCTGCAATTCTTTGCAAGTGATCCCATGATAGCAAGGAATTCCCAGATAGAAGTTGTCCCCATTTTTCAATTCCAGCTTGTCTAATTGGTTTAGATAAAGAATCTTTTAAACAATCAGGGGTGCCTGGGGAGTCCCATATTGGAGCTGAGTTGCTATAGTATGGAATCTGTGTGATTGCCCTTATTTGATTCCAGATCTTAACTGCACTATTCAGAACTTTTAGTTTGACTTTTTTGAAAAATTTCGGGTGGCCGAATTTGAAGAGGAAATGATCCTCCCCCTTTGTCAAATGAAACAGATGTATTGGATATGCTTGATGTTCTCTTAATAAGACCCTGATATTTTTGAATTGAAAGGATCTGTAATACTCATATATATCCGGACTTGCAATGCCCCCTTGTTCCTTCTTTCTCCTAAGTTTATTCCATGAGATTCTTGTGCTCTTGGATGCCCAAATGAAACTAGCTAGTTCTCCTTGTATCTTCTTTAGGGCTTCCTTTTTAAATTCCAGAGGAATATTGTTGAAAAGATATGTGAATTTTGGAATGATAGACATTTTGATTATATTGGATTTACCTAAGAAGCTTAGTGGTAGGCCTGACCAAGTTTTCAAAAGTTTTCTAGTTTCACTCATGACACGTGTGAGGTTTGTTTCTACTAGTTTTCCAAGATCTTGTGTAATGATAATTCCTAAGTATTTTATTTTATCCTTCAAAAGAGGTGTAGTTAATTGTGAGTTCCAGCTCATTATTTCCGTTTTATCAATGTTAACCAGATATCCAGATACTTTACCAAATTTATTCATCTCTTCCTCGATTGCCTGATTAGAATTATTATAGTCATCTGTGAGCACCATTAAATCGTCTGCATAGAGCGCTACTTTTCTTGTCCATTGTGAGTATCTAAATGGTGTAATGTTAGTATTATTCCGGATAGAACATGCCAATGGCTCAATATATAGATTAAAGAGTAATGGGGATAGGGGACAACCCTGACGTGTACCTCTTTGGATCTCAATATTTTCCGTTAGATTGTTATTAACAGCTACCTTTGCTCTTGGACTTGAGTATATATCCCTTACCATGTGATTAAAGTTAATCCCGAATTTACTTTTCTCTATACATTTAGTTAGGAAAGCCCAGTTAACCCGATCGAAAGCTTTAGCAGCATCAAAGGTAAGGAGTGTAAGGGGCAGATTT
Source organism: Lissotriton vulgaris (assembly GCF_964263255.1). Lineage (NCBI taxonomy): Eukaryota > Metazoa > Chordata > Amphibia > Caudata > Salamandridae > Lissotriton > Lissotriton vulgaris. The sequence goes on from NC_141697.1 coordinate 804,212,092, forward strand.
TCATGTGTAGCTATATCAATTGTTGCTATAAGCTCATGTGTAACTTCTTTTATCTGTCTTCCCTTAATAAAACCTTTTTGGTCCGTATCAATTAATTTAGCCATAACTTTAGATACTCTTTTCGCTATTATATTCATGAAGATCTTGTAATCACAATTTAGAAGCGATATTGGTCTATAAGAAGCGCAGTTCATCGGGTTTTTCCCTGGTTTTAATAGTATACTTATCGTAGCATCGTGCCATGAGTCCGGAAGTCTTTCATGTTCTATATATGATTTATTAATTGTTTCAGTTAACGGTTCGATTAATGTTTCTTCCAATGCAATATAGAATTCATTAGGCAAAGCATCTGGACCTGCAGCTTTCCCCTTCTTTAAATGACTTATGGTGCTCCTTACTTCTTCTACTGTAATTACGGAATTCACCAATTCCGCTTCTTCCTCTGTCAGATACGGAAGTTGAATCTTCTCAAGATATTTTTTGATTTCTTCCTCCGTAGGATTTATGTCTTCCTTGTATATTGAGGTGAAGAAATTAAAGAATTCCGTTCTAATTGCACTATCATCTGAAAGAGTAACTGATTGATCCTGGCTATGATCTGTTTTCATTTTCCACGCTAGAAGTTTTCCGCATCCTTCGCCATACTCATGGTTCGCTAATTTACTGCTCTCCCATTTCTCTTTGATTATATTCTCTAAATAAACTGTCAAGTTTTCTTTTGAGTTGCGAAGTTTTTCTTCCAGATTATCCTTTTGAATTAGTGGAACATCACACTCCAAGCGTAATTCGTCTTCTTTTATTTCTGTTTCTAATTTTTTGATTTCCTGTATTTTTTGTTTGTGTCTGTGAGCGCCTAGACTAAGCAATTTTCCTCTGATGACTGCTTTATAAGCGTCCCATATCATGCTTTTTGCTGTGCTGTTTGCGTTGTCTTGAAAATATTGTTGGGTAGTTAATATCAGTTCCTCCACGCATTGATCTTCTCCTAATATTGTACGGTCAACTGTCCACCTGCTAGGCATTTGTAGTTGCGGTAGTGTTATATTTAATTGAACGGCAGAATGATCCGATAGGTGAGCGGGTAGATGTTCGATACTTTTAACTTTATCTCTCAAATTTTTGTTTAATAAAAAGAAATCTATTCTTGATTTGTGCCCTAATTTTTTATTGTGGAAAGTGTATGGGTAATTCTTTATTCCTTTTAATCTCCACAAATCTTCAAGCAATAAGTCTTTTTTATAGAAACCTAACCACTCCCTCATCTTTGGTAAGTTCCATTGCTTTGTTGGTGGGGATCTATCAATCTTAGGATCTCCTATCAGATTAAAGTCCCCTCCCATTATGATTGGAGCTGGGTATGTTAAAAGCTCGGAATAGAGTTTTTGGAGTGGCTCCGCATCGTCCCTATTAGGTCCATAGAAACCCACAATAGTCAAAATATGCTCTTCAATTCTAATTTTGGCAATTGCCCATCTACCTTTACTATCCACTTTATCCTCCTCTACTTTGGCTTTGAGAGATTTTTTTATAATAATTACTACCCCTTTTATATTACACTCTTGCGTAGTATGTATACTTGCTCCAATCCAGTTTAAGTTTTTTGCTAACTGAGACCATTCCTCATTTGTTAGATGGGTTTCTTGTAGAATAATAACTTCGCTCTCTGTTTCTTTGAGATATTCCATAATTCTTCTTCTTCGTGAAGTTGTTCTTAGCCCGTTGACGTTCCATGTTAAGATTTTTATAGATTTCTCTTTTGCCATTTCAAATTGAATTTGCCTTTGAGACAGCTTTTTTCTCCCTTGCCAATCTTTTCAAGTTCCACTTTTGAGGATTGTTTTTGTTTTTTTTTCCCTACTTTGCTCCCCACCCATGTGTATTTACATTTCAGTATCTTGTGGTTTCCTTTCGGTTTCCCTCCCTGGGGAAGCCTCCTTTTTTTTCTTCCAGGTGTCGTTTCACCCGGTTTCGTGCTCCGTTTTCTCCAGGTATTTCTTCTTTAAGTTTAAGTTAGTGAATGCTTCAACCCATGCATTTTTACTTGTCTTTTCTTTTCTGCGTCTTTATGAACTTTGGTTCATTCTTATTTTACTATGTCGTATCCATCGAGTACGCCTGAATCAGCCTTGATTTGGTGATTTATTCCTTGTTTAGTTTATCAATTTCAATTTGATCTTTTATTAATTGAATAAGGTTCTCTACCTCCTTTGAGTCCCTTAGATTGTGCATTTTGTTTCGCCACATTATTCTGAGCGAGGCAGGGCATTTTAGCTGTACGCTAGCTCCAAGTGTTTTTAGCTCCTGCATATACTGCCCCAATTCCCATTGCCTGTCTTGTGTAATTTTACAGATATCCGATCTGATGCGAAATGACCAGCTCATTTTGTTAAAGCTTCCAACTTTTAAACCCTCGCTCAGTATTTTTTCTTTCAAGGTGTATGTTCTGAAATTTACCAAGATTTTTCTCGGGGTTTTCCTCTCTTTGCTTTTTCTAAAAGGGTCTCTATGAACTCTCTGGATGTCTTCCGCTAAATTGTATTCTTTAGTCCATGGGAGAAATTCTTCTAGTAGAGATATTACGTAGGTCTTGATATCCGTTCCCTCTGAATTCTCTGGGACGTTCAACAAGCGAATATTATTTCTCCTACCTTGATTTTCCAAAGATTCAAGTTTCTCTTTGACAATTTTATTGTTGTCCTTCAAGTGTCTTATCTCTCTTTGGGTGTTGTCAACTCTCTTATTTAGTGAGCTTAACTCGCTCTCTACTGCCGTAACTCTGACCCCTAGGTCATTTATTTTTTGATCTAGACTTTCTACTGCTTCTTGTATTTTGTTCTGATTCGCCTCAGAAATTGCGAATTTTTCACGCATTTCTCCCATTATTTTATCCATCATTTTTCCCAAACACAGTTCCAACAGGTTTCCTGTAGCACCTCTGTCTCTGTTCTCTTGTTCGTCTTCATAATTCTCTTGAGAGTCACGAAACTCTTTGTCATTTTCAATTTCAATTAGTGGGGAAGCACTCGTACTTGGTTGAGTGGAGGAATTTAGTTGAGCTGACTGAGCTGGTCGGGCTGATTGAGATGTTTATAGTGGTTGTTCCGTTGAAGAATTCATATTTGTGAAGGGATCCGGTGAGGGAGATACCGACTGCATATTTCCTTCTATCGAAACTTCCTCGCCTACAGGCTCCCCAACTTCTTTTCCCACCTTGCGGTTAGTATTTAAGGTAACTGTTGGAATACTTAAAAATTGTGCAGGCAGTGGTTCTAATGTATCTTTTGAATTCCTTGTGTCTATCGTGCTATTAGCCTGATCTTGATTTCCACCTCTCACTTGTACCACTTGTTGTACTTTAAAATATGATCTCAAAGAAGGAGTAATCTTTATTCTCTTCTCTTTAGGTTTTTTTGATCCTCTGCTTTTTATACTTTCCGTTAAATCCTCTACTCGCGAAAGGATTTTTGCAGCCTTTTTTGTGTTCTTAGGGGTCATACACTTCTTCTTTGCTGGCAATAATAGACTTTGTTTACTTAGACTTTGATTCCTGAGACAGTATGCTGATTTCTTTTTCCCTTCTTCCAATCTTTCTTGTCCCGGGAGAGGAGGCCCTTGATCTTGATGATTTCCTGGACCCTTCTTTGCTCTAGATCTAGTGAAATAATTAATGATCGGCGGTGCTCCCTCTTTTTTGTTATTTTCACTAACCCCTAGTGTTAAAATAGTGTGATAATTGTGAGTATCTTCAATGTTTTTAATTTGTGGGGTTTTATTTTCTTGAGTTTCTGTTTCCGAACCCGGTTCTGGTATTTGTGTGACTGGTTCTGCTTCACCTGCTTCACCCGTTTCACTTATGTAGCTGGATACTCCCCTCTCTTCCACTGGAGGGCGCCAGAGACTTTCCTTGATTCTTTCACTCATCCAACAAACATATATTAATTTTCCTGTTCCAACTCTATTCTCCCTCTTGTTATACCCTTTGTTGTAGAGTATATCGTGAAAAATATCAGATATAGTCATGAAATCATACTCTTGAGTGTTTCCTCGTGGGGCTGACTCAGTAGTAGCTCTTCTCCCCTCTGTTATACTGTGATCGATCTCCACAGGCACTGAAACTGACTCAGCGTGGCTCTGCTTGCCACAGTTACCGCTGCCTCTTCCACTTTTGCCCCGGAAGAAGAATCGTGCTGAAAGATTCCTCCTTCTGCTCTCACCAGTGGCTATGCGAGCTCTCTTCCAGAGCCCGGTTGACAGGTCGGCTGCCTGGGAGGACTGCAGCAAAGACGCTATCGGGGCCAAGCTCTGCGCTGAGACGGAACACGAGCCTGTCATGGGGCTCCCCCTCCGCCGTTCTGTGTACAGCTCCCAGGATCAAGGGGGGTCAGGGAATCCTTTTTTTTCCTCACCGCAGCGGGCTCTTCAATCTCAAACCGCAGGTAAGCGGAAAGGGTGCCCGAGGGTTCACGGTAACAAGCGGCGGAAAAAAAAAAAAAATACAATGCCAGGTGTCAGAGGGCAGTAGCGGTAGCGGTATTAATAGTTGAAGGCGGAAAACAGAAGCGCTGCCGAAGCTTGATGCCGCGTTTCTTTATATATTTATATATTTAACCTCTCAAACCATTGCCGTTCAAGTCGCCTCTATTCATTCTGCTTCCATGGGTCAGAAAAGCGTATGCAGTGATTTACCTGGAGATCTTCTCACGGAGCTCACGACCAGCGTCTTCAGCCGGCCGCCATCTTCCCCCCGCAAATAGTCTGTCTAGAATGTATATGTTGCAGAAGAGGAAGTAAGTGATGAAGAGGATAGCGATTTGTGTGCTGGCCAAATTGAGAAAGTAGAAGCCTCTAAAAGTGAAGAAATATATGAACATTATAGTGTTAATCCTTTGCATTCCAAGGAAGTCATGGGGAATGCTATTGAGTTGTTTCAAATGAAACAAGCCAAAGGGACTCCCATTAGTGTTTTGGAGGAAAGTTTGGAAGCTCGGTGTTTCCCACAGCTATTTCCCACAGGTCGAGGAGGAAGATATGATGAGCGACCTCATCAAATTCCTGCACCTGAATACCGGACTTTACGATTGTATGCAGAAGATCCTAGGTTTCATCAATGCATTCCCTATTTGTTTCATCTCCTGTTTGAAAGCGATCTGTCTGGACTGTCATATGCAGTGAACCACATCTTAAAAAGTGGTATACAGATGCGAAATATCTCGGCAAGGGACTTTATGCATAAAGTCAATATCCAAGACAGTATTTTGGATTCTCACTTAATTAATCTCATGGCGTGTCAGCGTGGTACTAGTGAGTACTGGTACCGTCGTCATGGTGATTTAAAATGTATGCTGAGAAACTTAGGAACTCCGACATGGTTCCTCACTCTGAGCTGTGCCGAGTATGGCTGGGAAGACTTACTTGAATTTCTACGAGAGGCAAATGGAAATATTGAAAACATTGAATTCAAGACACCTGGAGAACTGTGTTCTTTGGATCCAGTGAATGTATGCAGGTACTTCAATCATAGATTTGAAGCTATGATGTCTTTCATCACAAATAAGAAGAATCCACCTCTTGGAGAGGTGTTGGATTTCTTCTGGAGAAAGGAGTACCAAGCAAGAGGTGCTCCTCATATACATATGTTGTTGTGGATCAAGGATGCACCTAAATTTGGAACAGATCCGGATGACTTAGTGATGAATTTCATAGAACAGTATTCTACGTGTGCTGTTCCAAACGCAATGGAGAAGAAAAGCCTAAGAGAACAAGTTCTACGTTTCCAAAGCCATCGTTGTGGAAAGTACTGTCGTCGTAAATTCAGAAACAAGGACAAGTTCTACACCAAATGTCGTTTCAACTTTCCACGACCGGTGATTTCTAAAGGAAGAGTGAACAGTTTGATGTCTTCACTGCGACATAATGTGACGAGGAAATCACCCAAAAATACATACAATTTGAAAAGGAACGAAGAGTCCAAATACATCAACGACTACAACCCAGTGATTTTGTCCATGTGGAATGCTAACATGGATATACAGTTTGTGGCTGACAACTGTATGGCTGTGGCTCGGTATGTGACATCTTACATCACCAAAAAAGAAAAGACAGAACTGAAGGATATGTGGGAGGACATTTCCCATGAAAAGAGCCTCAGCAAGAAGTTGTACAGTTTCAGTCTGAAGATGTTGTCGCATCGAGAAATCGGAGCTTACGAATGTTCTGATCGATTGTCTTCAGCAAGTCTCTATGCCAAATCCAGGAGTATCGTTTGGGCGAGTCTTGGTCTTGCTGCAACGCGAAATCGAGTTCTAAAACCTGTCCAGGAAATTGAGTATTTGGCAGAAAAGGAACCAAACAGTACCGACATTTTGAAGACCAACATGTTGGATACATATTATCCAAATCGAAGCAGTCACCTTGAGAATGTTTGTCTATATGAGGTTCTACAAAATTATATATTCAAGAGGAACATCAAAGAAGATATTGAGAAAGGAGTGAATGCTGTAATTGGAAGTGAGGGATGCCTGGTCAAGCAAAAAAAATGCCAATTAGTAAACCATCGAAAATTGAGTGGCGAATCTCCAGAAAAAAAGGAGTTCTTCTATTTAGCACTTTTGCAACTTTTCAAGCCTTGGTGTGCAGAAGAGGAACTGCTTGGAGATTTCCTCTGTTACGAAGACTCTTTCACTGCTGCTAAGGAGACCATAGAATGTCCTGCTTTTCACAAATATCAAGAAATGGTAACTTTGGAAATTGAGCAGGAAGCAACGATTGCAGCCGAGATTGCCAGAGACAGTTCTCAGGACAGTCAGAGTTCTGTTTCATTGAGTCAAGATCCACTTGGAGGACCTATTATTGAAAATGAAGCTGCCACTGCTATGAATGAAGTGGAAAGAGCCATGGCACATGCTCAGGAGGATTCAATTAACTTAGAAGACTTGGAAAAACAACTCAACGTAGAGCAGAGGAAAATATATGATGAAGTTACCAAGCAAATTGAGCATGGATTAAGTCATGAGAAGAAAGAGTGCTCATGTACATCGTTGAAGCCTGTCCGACTGTACGTGAGTGGAGAAGCGGGAACTGGAAAAGTTTCCTCATTAAAGCAATTTCTTGTTATTTGCAGGAAAGGACTGAGTCATCGCTGTCTTGTGTTGTCACCGCTCCTACTGGACTGGCAGCACATAACATTAAAGGTATTACTTTGCATCGTCTACTGATGCTGCCAGTGGAGCATGATAACAAATTACAATACCACAAGTTATCTGGGGATGCTTGCTGTGAAGTTTCAAGAGTCTTGAGGAAAATTAAACTACTTATCATTGACGAAGTAAGCATGGTTTCCAATGTCATGCTTGCCTTTGTGCATTTGAGAATGCAAGAACTTAAAACTGAATATGATGTGTTATTTGGTGGCAAACACATCATTGTTTTCGGAGATCTTCTGCAGCTGACACCAGTAAAAGGTCAACCTGTGTTCAAAATACTCACGCATGAAGATACCAGGAAGCGCCTAGGGAGCATTGGCAACGTCAATATATGGTTAAACTTCAATTATGCTGAACTGCATGAAAATATGCGTCAGGCGAAGGATGAAGATTACAAGAAAATTCTACAAGATATTAGAATTGGAAAAGTGACCGAGCATGGAAAAGAAGCTTTAAATGCACGATTACTTTCAAATTTATATCCCGAACAAGAGATTGTGCCTGAGAATATTTTTCAGAAAATTACTGAGAAGAAATCCGGAATATGTTTGATGCCAACTCTTGCAGAATGTGCCTTCTTCAACAACAAAATGTTGAATTTAGAAAAGCAAGAGATTGTGAAACTTGAAGCTATTGACAAAATAGAGCATATGGGATCAACAATTATTTTGTCAGAGAATTTGAAAATAAAATTGGATTCATTAGAGAAGACTATATCTAAAACAGCAGGTTTTGAAAAGACTTTGAATGTGTGTTTAAATTGCCGAATCATTTTGAGAAGGAATTTACATGTTGAAAGAGGTCTGGTAAATGGATCAATGGGTAATGTTGTTGATTTTGAGAAATACAGAAATAGAGATGGAATAGAATTTTTAAAAATTAAATTTGATGGCATTGAGGAAGTACAGCTAATTGGTCGTTGTTCTGCTAGGTTTTTGCTTGTTAAAGACTTATATGTTCGTCGTAAACAGTTTCCTGTTTGCTTGGCATATGCGGTGACAATCCATAAATCGCAAGGTTTAAGTGTAGACAGTGCATTGGTGAATATTGGCAGTTCTGTGTTCAAGGAGGGTATGGCATATGTGGCATTGTCACGAGTTAGAACTTTATCGGGATTGTACTTGATTGACTGTGATGTCACAAACATTTGTGCGGATCTAGATTGTGTTAAGGAATACAATAGGTTAAGAAGAGAGTATGCGCCACATTTGCCTCAATATCCTTTGTTTAAGAAACGTGTGGTAGGCCGGAAACGTAGAAATATCAGTAATAGTAGGGAGGTTGTAGCAAAAGGACCAAAAGTCAATGAACCGAAAATTGTTAGCAGAAAGAAAGTGGATTCTGTTGAAGATGTTGTCGGTTTTCAATTTGAAAACAGTTCTGGTGTCAACTGCTATGCAAATGTAGTGGTTAATGTTCTCTTTTCACTAGAGAGTTTAAAAGAACAGATTCTGTTGAATTCAGAACAAATTTTATGCTGTTTGTTGAATTCTGTTTTCGAGAAATGTAGCACTGATCGAACAAAAGTAGAAAGTGTGTCTGAAGTTCGTTATCTGTTAGATGAATGTTCAGGTCAAACAGACTTCTCTGAAAATAATCAGCAAGATTGTCAGGAGTTTTTAATGTATATGCTTGAAGTATTGCAAGATGAGGGTGTAGATGTAGATCACCTGTTTGGGCTTTCTTATCAATGGCAGCATGACTGCGAGAACTGTATGGTATCAAGTAGTACTAGTGTAGACTCAGAAAGATTTATATATTTAACTTTGCCAGACAGTAAATCAGTCTCCTTTAATAAGCTAGTAAATGCAGCGGATCACAACATGGAGTGTAGCCAATGTATTTCTGAAATGATGTCAACATTATTTATACGTAGATATGGCCAGTATGTCATTTTAATGATCCAACGATGTAGGCCTGATGGATCAAAATTGTCAACTTTAATAAAAAATGTTGTGGCTTCTCAGCTGTCAATATCAGGAAGGACTTTTGTAACTGTAGCAATTATCTATCACGATGGTCCTTCAACAACATCAGGACATTATACAGCTTATTTAAAGTCTCAAAACGGCTGGTCATTCTGCAATGATTCCGTTGTAACTTTCAAAAAAAAATTGCTGTTTGATCTTAAAAATTCTTACCTGGTGTTTTTAAAACCAAAATTTTAAAGAAAGAATCTCGGGATTTCCTGTGAGGAATTGCAAAAGGTTCATCAAGTAGAGGGAATGTAAGTCTGCAATGCTGTCTAGATTATTGGTCCAAAACTTTTAATTATAATGTCAATTTAAAAATCCAACTATATAAACCTGATGCAAGTAAGTCTGCTTCATAGTAAGCAGTTTCAGTGTCATAGGAAAAGGAGAACATGAGTGACAAAGAAGGGTAAGATATTAGTAGTCCAGGATTGTGAATATAATCTTAAATGTTTTCTTTTTGAAAGTTGCGAAAATAGAAAATGACGGGATTTGATTGGAAGAATTACAAGACTTGTGAATCGCTGCAACATGATTTGGCCAAGTGGAAACATGTGGTAGAATGTGAGAAGTCTTTTCTTGTATGTAACATATTTTTCAAAACGATGGAGGTTTTCTTTCAGAAAGTGGCGGGCTGAAAATATTTATAGCACAACAGAGTGGACACTGTTCATAGGACATCCTTCGACGTCATTGAAAGTAAGTTAATTATAAGTAGTTTTGAATTCAGATTTCTTAGGTTGTATGGGTTTTTTAAACACAATCATTTTGATTGTGTTTTTTTTTCCCCGCTGTTACATGATGAATACCTTCAAGTCACTGATTTAAGTGAAATTTGATACATTCTGAGAACAGCAAAAATAAACCATTTAACATGTATAATTAATGTTCTGCTTTTTATACATTTAGAAATGTGAGGTAGATATGGAGAAACTGAGTCTTCTGTAAGTGTCAATTTTAATGCTTACAGTGCTGTACTTCTGGGTACTGTTTTTTTTAAAAAAAAGAAATAGGCCTCACCTCAAAGAAAGCTCTTGAAAGCATACATCTTATTTGCATCCTGAAACAATTATTTAAAATGTTAGACACAATTTTATGATGGCTTTACATCTTTTTTGCGCTGCTATTGCATCACTATTGTGAGACATCAGCAGTGCAAAAGAAGCACCATGTTCCAAAATAGGCCTCAGTTCATCAGCATGAAGATACTGTTTGTTTAAAATATATATTTTTAGGATTGTGTAGGGGATGTAGAGAAGCAGAGGCTTCTGTAAATGTCAAAGTTGTTCAAAAACTGTTTCTTCTTGAACGTTTTCCCTTTTCTTTTCTAATTTTTAAATACATGTTTTAACATTTTTGGAAATGTTTGTTCTCTCTTTTACAGATTGAAAGTATGAAAAAATATTTTAAAAAAGTAACAAGAATTATAAGGTAAATGTTTTTTACTCTTTTTACCCGCAATGCACTGCTGATGATGTCACTGACCATGTCATGAATGATGTAATAAGAGGACATGACTTACTTCATTGGTAGGCCTTCACATGCTTTATCTGCTCTGTATTCTTCAACAAGTGTAAAATTGATCTGTAACCCTGAGTAGGTCTCACCTTAAACAAACCTCAGGAGAGATCACACCTAATCGTCATCCTGAATTAATAAATAGATCTATTAAACAGTATCTCTGGTTTACTCCCTATAGCTGTCTTTGTTTTAACATTACTCTCTGTTTACTTCCCTTATACTAACTCTTCTTTTTAAAAAAAAAATATTTTTTTGATTCGCTTCAAGTTCGCGAACAGGGCAGCGAACTGGAAAGCGAACCAAAAGAAATAGAGCTTGCCAGAGTGCTAAACATTCTAGCAATTTTATTTGAAAGGGGAGGTAGTTCTGAAAAGAACTTTTTTTTTATGTTTTTTTTTTTTTTTTTTCTGAACATTTTTTGTTTTTTTTTGTATTTTTAGAACAGTTTTATGTTTTTTTGTGTTTTTCATGGAGGGGAAACAACAAAAAAACAGGCATTGAAAAGGGCTCAACAGGAGCAAAAAAAAAAATTACTGCTTGGGTGGGTTAGGGCACTTATGGTTTTCAAACACCAAGTTGATTAAGTTCACGCTCATGTTCCCACATGAGAGCAGAGCACCACAATATATGCATGTAAACTTCATGTGCTTGAAGTTTGGCTGTATGTTTGGCACAGTTTCCTGTGCCTCTCTTCCAGTCAAAGATATACTTGATGTTGATCTGGCCACAGGAGTTGTCGGGGGATTATCTTGAAGGTCCCTTAACTCTGCCCGGCTGTAATTTAATGGATGCCACCTGGCCATATGGCGATGCATAGTATAGTTGCCCATACTATACTTTTTGTCAGTGCCTCGAGATAATCTGCATTTGCAGATTAGGCAGGTGACATACTTGGCATTAACCTTCTTCTCCCCTCGAGGGATTGAGAAAAACTGCCATATAAAACTTGTTTTCCTTCGGGAAACACGGGGCAACTCCTGAATAAATTGAGGTTCATCTGTGTCCTCTTCTTCTAGGTCCTCCTGTTCCTCCTCTCTGTTGGAAATGAATTGTGATGGTGGTCCTCTCTTGTCATGAGGAGGTTGAGGTGGTGGTGGGGGTCCACCAGCTGAGGCAAGGATAGAAGCCAGTGCTGTAATATTGGAAAATGGTCTTTCTCTCACCAAGATGAAAGTCAGAGTGAGGAAAGAAGGAGGGGTTTACATGATTTGGGAAAAGCAAAAGTTCTGAACAAATGAAAAGTGTTATTTTTAGGTCACATGACCTAGTCATACATCATTTGGAAACCAAAAGTGAAATGAACCAATGAAAAGTTTGATAAACAAGTCACATGACCTGTTCCGCTTACGCTACGCGGTGCGCGCAGCGTCTCGGATCGTTTCCGGTTCGCTGTCCGGAGCACTTCTGGGAGCGCTAACGCGGCGCGTCATAAGACGCATTACGCGACAACGTGATACGTCGCGCTTCCGCGACGCGTCACAGTTCCGCTAACGAAACGTTTACCGGTTCGCGTACTAGATCGCGGCATCAAGATGAGCTAACGGAAAGCTTCCCGGTTCGCTTACCGGAAGCGAAGAAAAAAAATATTTAAAAAAAAATTATCAATAAACATCTAAAATATATTTTGGGATTTAAAGAAGAATACATTTTACAGCTACAGATGTTAGCTTTTAAAAAACCAATGAAATTCACAGAAAAAACCATAGATTATAGACCATATATAGTTAGGAATTTGCATTTACAAAACATTGAAAATTCACTGAAAAACCATAGGTTATAGACCATATATAGTTAGGGATTAGCATTTAAAAAACCTTATTTTATTTGCACAAAACCATTGAAATTCCATATATAGTTAGTTGCACTAACTATATATCGCGGACCCGCAATCCACTGCTAATGATGTCACATATTACATCATTCATGACATGGTCAGTGACATCACTGATGACATCACTGATGACATCTCAAATGACATCACTGATGACATCACTGATGACATCTCAAATGACATCACTGATGACATCACTGACATCTCATTTGACATTACTGATTACATCACTGATGATATCATTTATAAGACGGAGGGAAGATGGCGGCCATGCGGAGTGGCTGAGCAGCAGCGGAGTGGGAGCGAGGACACGGATTTTTGGATGGAGCTCCCTTAGCTATTGGACTGTCGCGTAATTAATTCTCTCCGACTGAGACGGAGACGGAGAGTAGATGCGGGCTTACCGACTACTGCTGGTGACTCCCGCTGTGCTCCGACGGCTTGTTGCGACGGGTGCTGTGCTCTGCCTGCAATCGGTGCCGGAGTTGGTTGGCTGCGGAGCTGCCTGTGGAGTTCACGGAGGCAGGGGGCGGAGCAAACCTACTGCAGGCACGGTCGTCCTCGGTGAAAGAGGGACGCCGTGTCAGATTGCAAGAAGCAGAAGGGGGAACACGCTCTGCTTCAGGGAGATACATTGTAGCAGCGAAATGGGCCCTAAAGCCAATAATGTCGGGAAGGCCTCTAAAAAGAAGAATGCGGGTGAGAATGCTGGCAGAACCGAGGAAATCATGGACGATAGCTCTGGACGGGTTCAGGAGCCGGTAGCGATGTCAAAAGGCACAACACCAGGGCAAGCCCCACCCCCAGTGAAGAAGAAGGAGATCAAGGCGGCAGCGGCTAGGACTCGTCAGAACACCGCCATTACTGCAAACATCAGCATTGTAGAGATGCTACGAGGCGGTAAGGAGAAAGGGGGGAGACTGCCTACTGAATCAGAAATGGCAGCAACTGATGTATTTGAAGCATCGGGACGGGCACTGGGGGCCGAGACATTGCAAGGTTTTCAAGATAACCCCGAGGGCCAGGAAGTAAGACCAAAAGACAGAGCAATAACTGTAGTTGATGTACCTGATGTACCTGATGTGGCTGAGGAGATTATAATGCAGAACGCCCAAGATGTTCATAAGGGCAGGGAAGTCAGAGCATTAAAGCAGGATTGTACTAATGGATCTGCTGAACTGAGTTCCTCTGGTTCGAAAAAGGCAACAATGACTGTGGGCATGGGCGCATCTGAGACGGATGCTATCATCACAGATGTTACAATGACTCGAGCGGGTGACCTATCTACAGATTTCACCCCAGCTAAAAATAACACGCAAGCAGTTACTCCTGAGGTTATTGCTGATTCAGATCAGGTAATACAGATGGAGCAACAAGAGACCACGGAAAGCAGCACCAGCAAAAGGCAAGAGGGAATTGAGGCTACTCTTCCTGTAGCTAATATTATGCTCAATACCAATTCCAATACTCTTACTGAGCAGTTGGAGGCAACGAGTAACACTGAAAGCGAGAAGACGTCTAGTGAGTGTTTCCACTCAGTGGCCGAGGAGGCAGATTGGTCAGAAGAAGAGGGGGGGAACAGCTCAGATATAGACGGCAGTAATTTAGAGTCAGACACTGATCCAGAGGAGGATATCCCTACCATTATAGCGAAACCAGCAGTCTCCTTCAAAAAAAGCGAGCAAAGGGGGTTAACTTGGGATCATTCACCCACTACCTTACTCCAGGGGTCGCCGAGCCTAAGTCAGGATTTCGAATCTACTCAACGCTCTATGTTGGAAGCAATCCACCAGGAAATCATTGCGCATCGGGAAGAGACTAGGCAGGACAATCGTAAAACCCAAGCGGCTATGAGGAAGATTAAGACTGTCGTGAGGAAACTTTCAAAGGCATGTGCGACAGTGGATGATAGAGTTTCAAATCTTGAAGAAAGAGTGGTTTCCACTGAAGCTGAATCTGCGGCTGCCACCAGTAAGGTGGAATCATACGGGGCACAAGCTGAGGACATACAATGGAAGCTCGAGGACCTTGAAAATAGGCTTAGGAGAAATAACCTTAGGGTCTTGGGAGTTCCGGAGGATCTGGAGGGGGGGGACGTGCGGGCCTTCATTGTGAAAGTTTTTTCTAAAGTATTTCCTGAATTGGAGAGCTGGTGTTGGGATTCAGAGGTTCAGCGAGCGCATAGAACTCCGTTTAAGAGAAATCGAAATTTCAGGGAAGGAGATAAACCTAGGGCAATTTTGATTTTCTTGGGGAATTTTCTTTTGCGCCAGTCTATAGCAGAGAAGGCTAGACCAGACGCCAAGAGAACCTTTGAGGGGTTTTCATTTTTTGTCAGACCCGATTTCTGCCACGTGACGGTGGAAAGGCGTTGGAGGTTACGACAACTGATTAAACCTTTTCAGGACAAAAAAGTTCAGGTCTATCTCATTAACCCAGCCCAACTCAAGATAATTCATCATGGAAAGACCTTATATTTTTCATCAGAAATTAAGGCTAAAGAATTTTTAAACTCTATATAGATCTCAGTCTGTGGATTCATTGTCCTGCAATATGGTGCTGGGGGGGGTAGATAGATAGCTATTAGAAGTTAGCTGATATTTGTGAATATATACTAAAGGGTCTAGGTATTGCAAGGATGTTTACATGGTTTAGGCAATGAAGTGAATTGTTAACCAAGGTATTTCGTTGTATTAAGCTGATTTTTATCTGGATCTAGGAAATATGAGCTCTGTGGTTAAGCCCATCAGGGCTACTAGCGGTTTAAATGGAGTCCTCGCTCCAACGCTGCTCCCATCATATGCACAGACTTCGTCTGAGCACCCCACAGATGTGGGCATGCGGCCAGGGGGCCAGGAGGGGAGGGGGGCGGGGTGCATGGGGAAAGAGGGTGGGGGGAGGGTCGGGGGGTGTGGGAGCAAATAAAAAAGAAAAAAGAGTACATGTAACTAATTTACATATAAATTTAAGTCAAAAAGGACAAACGAAGCAATGTTGTAATTCTACCTCAAGAAAGCTATTTTTTTGTTTAAGAAGCTGGGAAGGGATGGTCCAGGAAAATGCCTAAACTTAAGATAGGTTCTATAAATATTAACGGTCTGAACGATTGGAAAAAGAGGCTCAGATTCGAGGAATACCTTAAAGCAATAGATATAGATATTTTGGCAATACAAGAGACTCATCTGCCATGGAAGAAGAAGCACTGGCTTAAGTTAAAAGGGTTTGAGATCCTGTCCTGTACCTCTCAAACGTCTACCATAAGGGGTGTGGCTATTATTGGAAAGGTGGCCCTCGGTGGAGCTAAGCGCTGTAAGGCAGATGCTCTCGGTAGGTGGGCTATATGTGAATTGAATTTGGGCTGTACTATTTGTTCAATCTATGGAGCTAACTCAGATGATCCTGGCATTTTTGATTCTATTGAGAAGGAATTGATAGACTGGCCAGCCCCAGTAATAATCTGTGGAGATTGCAATATTTCGGCAGACTTTACTAATGATATACCATACACCGGACGTAAACCTAGGGTATATAAAGCCATATCTGCGTTATTGTCATCATATGGGCTAAGAGATGTCTGGGGCAATAAGGAACCATTGGATACTGAGTTTACTTATTTTTCTCACCCTTTCAACAAATATTGTAAATTAGACTACTTCTTCGTTTCAGCCACAGAAATAAATAAGGTTAAAATTAATAAACTCCCAATGATAATGTCTGATCATAGCCCCTTGGTAATGACAATGGATATTAATCGACCTGCAAAAGGACCAAGACCATGGACTTTCGATAGGAAATTGTTAGTTGACAGTGCCTATATTGAATATATTAGAAATTGGTCAAGGGGTTTTTTCGATGCCAACAGATATAGTGCGTCTAGGGGGGTAGTCTGGGACACTTATAAGGCCGGGTTAAGAGGGGAAACTATTAGTTATAATACTAGACAATGGAAAAGAACTAAGCTGGAAAGGGAGATATTACTGGAAAGTTTGATTAATGCCGAAAGGCAGCACCAAATGGATATAAGTCAGGGGCGGCAAGGGTTGGAAACTCTCGGGAGGATTAATGCCATAAAAGCGGGTATACAGATTCAACTGGCTAAAAAATCTGCAGCGGAATATCACACAAACAGAACTAGGTTGTATGAGACTGGGGAACAGGCTGGAAGGGCATTAGCGCTGCGTATTAAACAGGTTACGTCAAAAAACATAATTTCAAAGATAGAGGAACAAGGGAGGGTATATGAGGAGCCTGCTGAAATCTTGGAGGTTTTCAGAAGGTTTTATCAAGATCTATACCAGGAGGAGGTGGTAACAGATACTCCAATGAACAGCTGGGACAGTATAGGTCAAAAATTGGGTCAGCAGGAGAGGGAGGAGTTGGAACAGGCTATAACCATCGAGGAGGTAATAGGTGGATTGCAAGGTCTGGCAGCAGGGAAGGCTGTGGGCCCCGATGGATTACCAATAGAATTATACAAATGCTTGCGGGAGGAAATATCCCCTCTTCTCTTGGACCTATTTAACGGGATTATGATCACTGGCAAGATACCTGAGTCATGGAAGGGTACCAATATCGTGGTGTTCCACAAGAAGGGTAAGCCCAAAGAAAATCCAGGGTCTTACAGGCCTATCTCCCTTATTAATGCGGATAACAAGCTGTATGCCAAGATATTGGCTACTCGACTTGGGAGGATCGTCGCGGCAATGGTTTCACCCTGGCAGCATGGGTTTATCCCGGGAAGAGATACGACGAATCATATTAAAAGAGCGATTACTATTTTTGATATTTGTGCTGCCGGGGGGGAAGGAGCCGCGATGATCCTCCTAGATGCAGAAAAAGCATTTGACCGGGTGAGGTGGTCTTTCCTATGGAAGGTTTTAGAGGGGAGGGGGTTTGGGCCAAGGTTTCGACAGGCCATACAAGCAATGTATTCTACTCCCTCAGCTAAGATTCAGTTGATGGGTGTGAGCTCTGGGGAAATTAATATAACAAGAGGCACTCGGCAGGGTTGCCCCTGCTCTCCTATCTTATTTGCCCTGTATATAGACCCATTAATTACACAGATATTATCGAATATAAAGATACAACCAGTAATTATAAAAGGATTCCAAACAAAATTGCTTGCATATGCAGACGATTTAGCTATTATTACGAACGATCCGGAATCTGCTATGAGGGAAATTGTCAGCTTGACAAATTTGTTTGGGAAATTTTCAGGATACCGACTGAATGAAGCTAAGACTCAAATTCTTTGTTCTAAGAATATAATTAAAAAGGATGCTAGATATGTCAATTCAGTAGTGTATCTTGGCATAACACTCAATTCACAATCAGGGCACATAATTGGAGATAATTTTACACCCCTCTTGAAATCAATGGAACAAGAGCTGAGGAGATTGAATACACTTCATTTATCAATAATAGGCAGGGCTAACGTCATTAAAATGACTATGTTCCCTAAGATTCTGTATAAACTTAGATCGATCCCATTTAAATTAGAAGATAAAATAATAAAGGAAATTGAAGCAATTTTTATGAAATTCCTGTGGCAATATGGCAAGATTAGAAGATCAAACAAATATATGTCTTTACCGCAGGAAAGGGGAGGGCTAGGTATGCCTAATATCAGGAATTACCATTGGTCCTGCCTCCTTACAGAAATGGCAATCCTCTTCAATCAGGAGAAGGTGACTCAGGAAGGGGGCCCTGATGATATTCCATCGATATTTCAACTGGCATTGGGGGACCAAGCATTTGGGATTCTTCTGAGAAAAACGGGAAGAATGTATTACAAGAAATCACGATACAAAATACTTGAGGGTATAGCTGGGATCTGGGCATCTGTGCAAAAAGTAATGGGTATTCCAAGGTATAACCACCATACGCCTTTATGGAACTCCGATCTCTTTCCAAACCTATGTATGGACGGATCTTGGAGACACTGGGAGCAACAAGGCATTGTAACACTGGGGCAAATAATGGTGAAGGATACATGCAGATCACTGTCTGATTTAAGGCTACGATATACATTGCAGGAAGGGCAGGAATATAAATACCTTCAGGTGGTAAATACAATCAGATCAGTAAGACCACAAATTATTTTGGGGGAAAGAAGTACCTTATTGGATTATCTGAAGGGAGGTGGGCGAAAAATTAATGGACTTTATAAAATCCTTATGGAAAGTTCCCCAGATGACATGCTTAAGATCGAGGCAGCCTGGGCTGAGAAATTGGTGGACCCAGAAATTGATTTAGATAGAGCTCTTACTTTTGATAAGAGATTTCTGCGCTCTTCTAACCTTAAAGCTCAGCATTTTAAAACCCTATTTAATTTGTATTATACTCCATCTAAGTTGTTTGAGTGGGGGATGAGGGTTGATAGCAACTGCCCCAGATGTGGCAGAGGCTCTGCAGACATTGTTCATATGTTCTATGGCTGCGAGAAACTTAACTATATTAAATCGGAGATATTGGCTTTCTTAGAGGGGCTCCTAGAAGTTAAAATTATCTTATCCCCAACCCTATTCATTTTTGGATGTGATATTAATTTAAAATTAAGGATTGAGGAGGAAGCTTTAATTTTTATATCAGTAGCAGTACTACGGATATTAATAACAGCGGCCTGGAAAGATACAGAGGCCCCAACATTTCAAATGTGGATATGTAGGCTGTTGGGCATCCATAACATCGAGGGTGCCCTATACGAGCACAAGGGTATAAAAACAAGAGAGATGGGGTTACGATTGTGGGCACCAGTGGCCAGATGGAGAACTATAAGGATGAGTGGTCAGGGGAATGTGAGCCAAAGTACTGGTTAAGATTTGAAAGGACTCAACTATGAAAGCTTTTCTCCCATAGGATTGTATGTTTTATTTTATATATGTTTATAATTGTTTAGGCTTACTATTTCTCCGCTATGTAGTATGTTCAAATTTGGAAACAAATGGATTTTGTTTTGTATAATGTATACACGTACTCTAATAAAATAAAAAAAAAAAAAAAAAAAAGATGATATCATTTATGTGATAATACATCTTCAGACTCTAATATAACCTTAGATACACTCAGTGTAAACAGGCACTCACAGACTGTCACACATCCATGGAGTTACTCACACACCTAGTCAGTCATGCAAAGAATCAATCACACCTCCATTTCCTCAACTATACAGTTATACACACCTTACTTATTCAAACTTATACTAACACATATTTACTCTCTTATACAATCCTTGATACAAGTTCTCAATGATTCATACAGCCACTCTCACATTCACTGGCTCTTATGTTCAGTTACTTATGTATGTCAACTCTCACATAGAGTGTGTTTTACATATGTACTTACTTTGACATGTAGAACTGAGATATCCATTCACTCACCAATATACTCATGCACACAGTCAACTGTCCATACAGCTGTTTCTACATGCACTTTTGAACCCATACACCTAGGGAATCATCTGCTCACACATCTATGCACAGAGTTATACACCTCCCAGCCACCCACACACATACTCAGTCTCCCCTACAAATACTTGGGTAACCATTCAATAACCCATATAGTTACTGATATAGCTACTGATTTAAACATGCAGCAGTTTACAGAAGAACATAAATAATGATTGCCAAATTAAAACACTTTAATCACTAACCCATGCACTCAGTGAGACACATTTAATCATTCTCTCATACAGTCAGTCATGCACCTACTAAATCCTTCATCCAGACACTTATACATCCACTCATTCTTCAATATGTAAGACATATTTTAACTTTACAGAAACATACAGTCACTGGGTGTTGTCATCAGTGATGTCATCAGTGATGTCATTTGAGATGTCATCAGTGATGTCATCAGTGATGTCACTGACCATGTCATGAATGATGTAATATGTGACATCATTAGCAGTGGATTGCGGGTCCGCGATATATAGTTAGTGCAACTAACTATATATGGAATTTCAATGGTTTTGTGCAAATAAAATAAGGTTTTTTAAATGCTAATCCCTAACTATATATGGTCTATAACCTATGGTTTTTTCAGTGAATATATATATATATAAGAAGAGGGCTACTGTACTTGAGGGATGATTTGCCTTCTTCTAAATCACACAGACTATACTGGTCCCGGCACTATTGTACGTCTGCGATTTCACTCCTTAATAAGTGCAATAAGCAGTTTGCTGCCAGTGCAGAATTTCACGACTGTGATCTATGTAAGCCGATCAATTTATTTTACTGTTTTGTGTTTAGCACAGGCATTAACCTCCTTGGGTATATTGATGTGCAAACCAAGAGCTTGCAACTTCCTCATATTCTCCATAGTTCAATTAAGTTAGCTTACCTAGCCAAGTGTTGTTCGGGGCACAAGCTCATACAACTCTCCTAGCGCCAAGACACCACACACTTGATGACTGGGCGCTTCACGGACGACATAGGATTGTAAACATATGACTGTTGCCTTGAAAACAAATTAAATAAATTGCCAGCTAACAACCTCACGAAAAAAACAAACTCTTAATTCGTTCATTGTCCTCCTTGTTACTCCTTCGATAGATTAGATAGATAGATAGATAGATAGATAGATAGATAGATAGATAGATAGATAGATAGATAGATAGATAGATAGATAGATAGATAGATAGATAGATAGATAGATAGATAGATAGATAGATAGATAGATAGATAGATAGATAGATTGATTGATTGATTCTTGGCAACACTGAAACCACCGGCCACCAAGAGGCATATATTTTATAAGTATGTCATTGCGTGTGGTTTGTCATGTTACTGCAGCTTATTTGCATAATCAAGCAGTGGCGGATAATAAATGATGGAGACCCGTTATAAAATATGGCGGTGGAGGTAAAAAGAAGTCCCTTAAACTGACCACTTCAAAGATAGACAAAGAGTTTTGGGTTCTGCAGGGCCCCCAGAGGGGTCGCCCCCCTTGTACTGCAATGGACTAAGTTACACCCCTGATAACAGGTCGCCGCCCAGGGGAAGTTTCCCGTATCTGCTCTCTGCTGGCCTCGGATTGTGAATGTCAGATTTGTATCAGCAGACGACACACTGCAATCTAGCCGGCACAGCGACAGAAGGTGACCTAGATTAGACGGCATTGTGCGCTCGCGCCAAGAGCTCCGGTTGAGTGGCAGCTGTTCCAGGCTCCGGCGCATTCATATTCATATTCAGCACCAGCCACAAATCACCAAAATCTCAGGGAGGGCCGCTCCAGACAGACAGACTGCCTGCCGCCGTGCGCCCCATGGCAGGGGCCATAGACAAATCCCCAGCTGCGCCCACTTAACGCTTTCTGGTGGCGTACACTTTACTCCAGCAGACAAAAGCGCCCAGCACAGCAGCACGTGCCCTTCTTTTCTACACCACCACAATAACTGCGCAACTTCACGGCCTGCGTCCAAGACGCCTTTAGTGGGCTCTGACGTTTTACTATTTACTATAGCGGTCGTGCCTTTTGTTTATAATGGCAGGCTGCAAAGCGCAGTGAGGCCAACAAGGTTTTGGACAGCGCCATATAAAACAATGATATTACATCTATGATGCGCATGCTTGTTTCTAGATGTGACAAGTAAGTTTGCATGAGCAAATAAACTAAACCTGAGCAGCGTGTGTGCAGAAAACAGCAAATGAAACCCTCTTCATTTCTGTAGGTAATTGAACAGGGAACGTGAAAAAACAACGTAAAATAGTAACTTACAAATTTCCACTTGCACTACGCCTGCAGATCTACAAAATCCGATCATAATTAGAGAGTCTACAGTCCTCTTCAAGCAGACTACATTGGCCCCACCACAATCGCATTAGAAACTTTATTAGCTGCAAAACGATGTTCTAAATAACCAAGAAACAGACTTTAGAAAGCAACAACAATTAATAATTCATAATACGATCAAGCCACGAAACCAAAGCCTCTGTTTTAAGCAACAGAAATGCTATGCTGACTCATCACATTTCGGACGCGCTGCAAGTATTTGATCTGGCCCAGATCTGGCTTCAAGGAGCAGCTGAGCACTTTACAAAGAACATTTTTATTGCAGCAGGAACTTCTCAATATAGAAAAGAATGGTAAAAATAGGCATTTGTGTGAAACGTGCAATTGAAAGAACACGCTGTAAAGTTTTTGATCACATATGTGCATTACACAAAGAAATTACCATATTGTATGAATAAAGATACAGATGAATATGACAATGTACAAATGCGAGACAAACTCTTCAATAATCTCAAATCGATAAGGTAAATTGGCTCTTAATCTGGCAGCTCTAACAGCCTTTCGCTCGATATGCATTGCAGACAACAATCCACAATTGCAACAGGTGGGGAAGTGCAGCTTACTTTTCAAAGAGACGAGCAGCACGAGGTGGAAGACGAGCAGAGAGCTGACCGGGGCCATGTCCGCCCTAGGAGTTCATCCTCCGTGGCCGTGGTCAGGGGTCCGGTCCCGCAGTTCATCCCGCATCACCTCTGAAAGCGGAAAAGGCACCGTGCCCGCCGCATACCCTCTCTGCGCGGAGACAATTTGCACCTGTTGGTTCCAGCGGCTGCTGCGCTGGTTAAGATTCTATTAGAAGATCAGCCGCTGTCTTCCTTCTTCTCCCCTCGCGGCGGGGGGCGGGCATTCCCGGCCGGCCGCGCTGGGATTGGCCGGCCAGCCCCAGCACTTCCGGGTCGCCGCGGGCAGCGCGGCGGCCCGATTTTAGGCAGGCAGGCGGAGACAAAAACGAGGTGGGCACTTAGCCGCTTCTCTTGCGAATGGGAGGGCTCCCTCCCATCACGGGAGCCCTGCAGAGTTCGCCGCCATCATCCTTCTTCCCCCTTGCGGCGGGGGCGGACATTTCCAGCCGGCCACGCAGCACTTCCGGGTCGCCGCGGGCAGCGCGGCGGCCCAATTTCAGGCAGGCAGGCGGGGACAGTGCGCGCACGCGTGCGCGCCTATAGATATATAATTGAATTTAAATGCAATTTTCTCAGCAAATACTGGACGGATTTACACCATTTAAAGAAAAGCGTAATCTGCGAACCAGTCTCTTCCATTTTACCAAATTTCAAATAATTCCGTTCAGCCGTTCGGGCTGTAGCCGAGTCTAAAGGTCCTATGGAAATTAACATGGGGAAAACACGTTTTGGGACCCCCCTTTTTTCTCAGCCCCCACTTGACGAATCCCCCTTAAATTTTCAGGGAAGGAACGGAGCGGAGCGAGCCATCTTCTTTGAGAACTTTGCGGAGATTCATCAACCAGGGCCAAAGTTATTCCCAATAGAATGTTGGGGATTTCCTATGGAAACAGGTCCTAACTATATATACCTACTGGCTACCGCCAGTAGGTAATATATGTATATATATATATATATATATATATATATATATATATATATATATATATATATATATATATATTACCTACTGGCGATAGCCAGTAGGTATATATAGTTAGGATTAGCTACCATAGGAAATCTGCAACATTCTATTGGGAATAAATTTGGCGCCGGTTGAGGAATTTGCATGTAATTTTCCAAAATTTTGGCCAGCTCCGCTCCGCTCCTTCCCTGAAAGTTTCGGGCGGATTTGTGAAGTGGGGGCTGAGAAAAAAGGGAGGTCCCAAAACGTGTTTTCCCCATGTTAATTTCCATAGGACGGTCTGACAAGTCTACAGCCCCAACCGCTGAACGGAATAACGCCAAACTTTGCAAAATTGTAGGTACTGGTACGCAGATGTGCCTTTGCTATGTTTGGTGAAAATTGCTCCAGTGGTTTTTATGAAAATTAACTTCAAAAACACATATATATCTGGGCGGAGCCTAACCACACATCTGATCTGATTGGCTGTCAGCACTTCATCCAAGAAGTGTTGGCAGCCATCTTGGGTCCAATATACATGATAGCACCTCATTAAAAAGCATTGTAGTTAATAGAGGGTTTTAGGACTTTAGTTACATTATAAATCATTTGTTGATGGTACCATACTCATTTTAGGAATTGTGGTGTGTTCTAAGGTGATTTTACCATGTGAAAAAGCCTTCTGCTGTGATATCATGAATCGTATTTTAAAGAAAACTATTATCTCATGCTTTTGCCACAGTGATTTGGAAGGGGATCTATAAGCTAAACTGAAAGCATATTTTCTGTAAATTCACATTATCTTTCTCAGTCATGTGAGAATGAAGTCTGACATTCTCAGTAAAACATGTACATCCAACATGGACAGAGACTGTCAGTTGATTCCTTTGTGTTCTACTGTAGCCTCCTAGAGTGTTCTAAAGAACAACTAGAACGCTAACAGTCCTACTTATTACAAAGGTATAGCACACCTGAAGCCATCTTGATTGGAATAAAGTGGTAACTCTTAAAACATTTAATTTAAAAAGGAACAAAATGAGGGGGTATGTTTTGCCATAGAAAGTATTATTAGTGCTGCAGAAAGAAAAATTAGGGCACATTTTGAGTGACTTCTCAAATCCTCTTCTATTTCATTAAAAAATTCTGACATGCTGTCTCCCAAGATGGCCACCAGAGACAAAAGAGCCAAAATGTAGCCCAAAATCACCCAGATGTAGCCCAAGTATAGCCCAATGACAGAATGTCCCAGAGTGTTCTAAAGAACAACTAGAGCGCTAACAGTCCTACTTATTACAAAGGTATGGCACACCTGAAGCCATCTTGATTGGAATAAAGTGGTAACTCTTAAAACATTTAATTTAAAAAGAAACAAAATGAGGGGGTATATTTGGCCATAGAAAGTATGATTAATGCTGCAGAAAGAAAAATTAGGGCACATTTTGAGTGACTTCGCAAATCCTCTTCAATTTCATGAAAACATTCTGACATGCAGTCTCCCAAGATGGCCACCAGAGACAAAAGAGCCTGAATGTAGCCCAAATATCACCTAGATGTAGCCCAAGTATAGCCCAATGACAGAATGTCCCAGAGTGTTCTAAAGAACAACTAGAGCGCTAACAGTCTTACTTATGACAAAAGTATGGCACACCAGAAGCCATCTTGATTGGAATGAAGTGGTAAGTTTGAAAATATTTAATTTAAAAAGGAACAAAATGAGGGGGTTCATTTTGCCATAGAAACTTTGATTAGTGCTTCAGAAAGAAAAATTAGGGCACATTTTGAGTGACTTCTCAAATCCTCTTCTATTTCATTAAAACAATTCTGACATGCAGGCTGAAACATGCACTTTGAATACCAGCAGCAGGCTTCCCTGGTGAGAAGTAGCTTTACTACAGTGATCTAATGAGCAACTAGAGTGCTAAGATTCAGAATTTATGGCAAATGTGTGACACAAGCATTGAAAATGCAATAGATCTCGCCCTCGTTTAAGTTAAAGCCATTCTGTTTGTAATGAGGTGGCTTTTTAGCTTTGCTTTTATTAGTGTTTTTTAAACTTTCATGTAAATAACATGCATACGTATGCATATATGTATATGTATGCATGCATTTATATTTGTATTTATATAGATATACAGATTATATATGTTTATATATGTATGTATATATATATATATATATACACATACATATATATAAATGCATATGCATATATATATGTGTATATGTGTGCGTGTAGAGAGAGGTAGAGAGGTAGAGGTGTAGAGGTAGAGAGGTAGCCGTAGAGCGGTAGAGACTAGTAGAGAGAGAAGTAGAGAGAGGTAGAGAGGTAGAGAGTAGAGAGTGAGTAATAGAGAGTAGAGATTGAGTAGTAGAGAGTAGGAGAGAGCAGTAGAGAGAGTAGCAGAGAGTGAATAGTAGAGAGTAGTTGAGTGAATAGTAGAGTGAGTAGTAGAGAGTAGTAGAGAGTGAGTAGTAGAGAGTAGTAAAGAGTGAGTAGTAGAGAGCAGTAGAGAGTGAGTAGTAGAGAGTAGTAAAGAGTGAGTAGTAGAGAGTAGTAGAGAGTGAGTAGTAGAGAGTGAGTAGTAGAGAGTAGTAGAGAGTGAGTAGCAGAGAGAGAGAATAGTAGAGAGTAGTATAGAGTGAGTAGTAGAGTGAGTAGTAGAAACTGGTAGAGAGAGAGTAGTAGAGAGTGTGTAGTAGAGAGTAGTAAATAGTGAGTAGTAGAGTGAGTAGTAGAGAGTGAGTAGTAGAGAGTAGTAGAGAGAGAGTAGTAAAGAGCGAGTAGTAGAGAGTAGTAGAGAGTGAGAAGTAGAGAGTGAGTAGTAGAGAGTAGTAGAGAGTGAGTAGTAAAGAGTGAGTAGTAGAGAGAAAGTAGTAGAGAGTGAGTAATAGAGAGTAGAGAGTAGTAGAGAGTGAGTAGTAGAGAGTAGTAGATAGTGAGTAGTAGGGAGTGAGTAGTAGAGAGAGAGTAGTAGAGAGTAGTAGAGTAGTAGAGAATGAGTAGTAGAGAGTGAGTATTAGAGAGTAGTGGAGTAGCAGAGAGTAAGTAGTAGAGAGTAGTGGAGAATATTC
The DNA here is from genome assembly GCF_964263255.1 of Lissotriton vulgaris. Lineage (NCBI taxonomy): Eukaryota > Metazoa > Chordata > Amphibia > Caudata > Salamandridae > Lissotriton > Lissotriton vulgaris. Next base: position 804,239,052 of record NC_141697.1, read on the forward strand.
AAAAGTTTTGCACAGCACCACTTGCACAATAACTCCAATCAAATCATATCTCTTAGAGTCCTTACTGAAGCGCTGAATCTTGGTGTATATTTAAATGCTTTTATTTTCCTTAAGTTTATGTACCACAGCCAGCCGACGTGTTTCGTTCTGTACAACAGAACTTCTTCAGGGCGTTCTTATTTCCTTCAAGTTATGTCGGTATCCTGTTGTCATATAACTAGATATTTCTTCCAAATGTTAGATGAGACGTAAGTACATTCTTATTCAAAGTGACTAGGTGTCAATTTTACCCACACAATTCGGGCAGACTTGAGTAATTTATAGCATCCTCAAAGTCAGTCTTTCAAAAATTCCCAGGTATAAGACATGATAATCCAAATCCAAATGTTTCCCAAGAAAAGTCATTTTCAATCGTTCGGAATATCGGTGTTTGGGCAGATATGACCCAGGGACCCCCAGTATGCAAGGGGAATTAGTCCCCCTCTGCAAACGCGCCAGTGGCCTGCGTTGCAGAGAGGTATAAAAAGGGGCATAACCTCATTACACCTCTGTGCAATGCAGCCCCCTGGCGCATACTGGAGGTTCCAGGTGGGCTAGTTGGCCCCCAGGGACCCCTAGTATGCAAGGGGAATTAGTTCCCCCTCTTCAAATTTGCACGGGGGCTGTGTTGCAGAGAGATGTAAAAAAGGGTGTGGCCTCATTACACCTCTCTGTAATGCAGCCCCTGGCGCATACTGGAGGCTCCTGGTGGGCTAGTTGGCCCCCAGGGACTCCCAGTATGCAAGGGGAATTAGTTCCCCCTCTGCAAACGCGGCAGGGGGCTGCGTTGCAGAGAGGTGTAACAAGGGGCATAGCCTCATTACACCTCTGCAATGCAGCCCCTGGCGCATACTGGAGGTTCCAGGTTGGCTATTTGTCCCCCATGGGCCCCCAGTATGCAAGGGGAATTAGTTCCCCCTCTTCAAAAATGCACGGGGCTGCGTTGCAGAGAGGTGTAAAAAGGGGCGTGGCTTCATTATACCTCTCTGCAATGCAGTCCCCTGGCGCATACTGGAGATTCCTGGTGGGCTTTCAGGTCTTATATAGTTAGGAATTAGCATTAAAAAAACCTTGCAAATTCACTGAAAAAACCATAGGTTTCAGGCCTTATATAGTTAGGAATTAGCATTTCAAAAACCTTTGAAATTCACTGAAAAAACCATAGGTTTCAGGCCTTATATAGTTAGGAATTAGCATTTAAAAAACCTTTAAAATTCACTCAAAAAACTATACGTTTTAGTGGTGTTATAGTGAGCTGGACATTTCCCTCATACAAAACCATTGAAATTGCTCATATATAGTTAGTTGTACTAACTATATTTCGCGCACCCCCAATCCTCTGCTGATGATGTCACATAGTACATCATTCATGACAAGGTCAGTGACATCACTGATGACATCTCAAATGTCATCACTGATGACATCACTGATGACATCATTCACGTGACAATCACATAACCTTTGCATACACTAGTAAAATCTTTCATCACTCTTTGTAAAATACAGAGTATGGCATTTCAATCCATTGTTACAGCAATACAAGTATCTAAAAACCCACTCAGTGATTCATAGATGTATACACACATCTAATCACTTACCTGTAGATTCACTCATACATGCTGTCAATGAACCATAGAACACTATCAAAAATACTTATACACTTAAATCGACATTACACACCAGCACTCATCCTATTCACATACGAAGTCATCCTACTCACTTATGCAAACAATGGATCATACTTACATATTTACTTAGCTACACACTTATACAAACACAACTTCATCTATTCATTTAGATAGTAAGTCATACTTAGTGAATTATAAAATCATTATTACAAGTATAAAGTTATCCATACTGTCACTCACACAATCATTGAGTCTTATGTAGACTTATTTATATACAACAACTGACACATACACTGCCTTTTATTTTTCTAGTTTGTTGGACATGTACCATTGAGAAATATATTTGCTAATCACCACACCCATAAATATATTCACTCACCCAAACAAATGTTAGAACATGTAGTTTTAACTTTATATATCTAGTGAATCAATTATTCACACATCTTTGGGCAGTCACACACCCCCCACCGCACCACACACACATTCACTCTCCCATACAAATACTCAGTTAACTAATCAATAACTAATACAGACTTTCACATAGCTAGTAACCAACTGGAGTACCTGTTTACAAAACAACTGACAAAGTGATACAGATATTCAAACAGTTTAGTCACTATCCACTATATTTAGTGAGACACTATAAATTGGTCAAGTAAACGGTCAATTACACTGCTACTAAATCCTCCATCCAAATATTTATTTTAACATATCCACTCATTCTTCAATGCAAATTGCTATATATATAATAATATTTAAATAACAAAGCAAACCACATTCACTGGATGATATCATCAGTGATGTCATCAGTGATGTCATTTGAGATGTCATCAGTGATGTCACTGACCTTGTCATGAATGATGTAATATGTGACATCATCAGCAGTGGATTGTGGGTGCGCGAAATATAGTTAGTACAACTAACTATATAGGAGCAATTTCAATGGTTTTGTATTAGTGAAATGTCCAGCTAACTATAACACCCCTAAAACGTATAGTTTTTTGAGTGAATTTTAAAGGTTTTTTAAATGCTAAGTCCTAACTATATAAGGCCTGAAACCTATGGTTTTTACAGTGAATTTCAAAGGTTTTTTAAATGCTAATTCCTAACTATATAAGGCATGAAACCTATGTTTTTTTCAGTGAATATATATATGTATATTACCTACTGGCGGTAGTTATAGTTAGGTCCTATTTTCTATAGGAAATTCTCAACATTCTATTCCCAATCACTTTGGTGCTGATTGATGAATCATCGCAAAATTTTCAAAACTTATGGCCCTCTTCTGTCTGCTCCTATCTTGAAAGTTTCGGGGTGATCCGTCAAGCGAGGGTTGAGAAAAAAGGGGATCCAAAACGTGTTTTCCCATGCAATTTCCCATAGGAAACTTTAGACACGGCTACAGCCTGAACTGCTGAACGGAATTACACCAAATTTGGCAAAAGGTAGATCTTGGTTCAGAAAGAACCCTTTTTGGTAAATGGTGTAAATCCGTTCAGTAGTTCCTGAAAAATGCAAAGTGAAAAAAGTTTCGATATCTATGGCCGCGCACACCTCCTGATCATGAGCTTTATGCTAATTGGCTGTCAACACTCCCAACCAAGAAGTGTTGGCCCCTCCTGGAGCCTTGTCATGGCCCTGGGGACCACCACTCCCCAGGGCCAGCTCCTGTGTCCCGGGATGCCCACCCCCGGAACACTGTAGTTTGCTAGGCAGTTTTTCCAAAATGCGAATTGTGTGCGCCTGTGATTATCTATTTGCCGCTCAATAAATCTTGGTCAGGTTGCACAAACTTATGACTACACATCTGGCGTATCGAAGTTCACTAACCTCAGAAAATCAATCCAGAAATAAGATGCTGTTCATTTTGAACTGCTGTGATCTTAATGTTTTAATAATTAGATTTTTTACTTTGACTTAATAAATATTTCACTTTTTACCCATAAGCGTTAGAGTTTGAAGCAATAACTCTCCGTCTAATAGTAGAAAAACAGTAGAACAACGTCCGCAAACTGCAAGTGTTGATTTGAGCTGGCGCAGCCGGCACAGGTGAGAGAGGTGATGGTGGTGGTAGGGCGCAAGTCAACAGATGAAAGGATAGGTAAAATAAAAACAAAATATATACAATCCACTTACCTTGTGCTAGCCGTATCGCTTGGATTTGAGAGAAACATTCAGCTACGCAGACATGCACATCTTGGTGTATTTAGAATGCTGGCAAGCAGAGGTCTGTTAGTGAGAAGACAGATGTTCAAACTGACTACACAGCTCACTGACAGAGGTCTCTGCCTGTCAGCACTCTTCTCAAATGGTAGACTCAATGTTGCACTTACAATGTGATTGACAGCTCACTGTCCAATAAGGCCCTGCTCAGTCAATCATACTTTGTGTGCGACATGCCAGGCCTTGGGAGTGCTGGATATATGTTTGGGAAGGGATCTGTGTGTGGGAAGAACACTCATTTGGGCATTGGCAGCAGGGAGAGACCTTGGAGCTTGGAAGTGTGACCGCGAAAGAAGTATATGAGCAGGCCATCAGGCTGAGGGGGACGGCTTGGTAAAGATCTGAAGCAGTACTCATGAAGAGAGTAGGTGGGTAAAAAATAAACATTCTTTCAGTTACTGTGTACATGTCTGCAGGTGACAGCATGTGTGTGACTATGTGTTTTGCATGCATATGCGCGTGGCCTGTCAGCATGTGGGGGATCATGTTTGTTTGTGCTGTGTAGGATTTGCATCTCCAAAAGCAAGTATACGGTAAACATTCAGAAATGAAAAACATATATATATATATATATATATATATATATATATATATATATATATATATATTCACGGAAAAAACCATAGGTTTCACACCAGTTATAGTTAGGAATTAGCATTTAAAAAACCTATTAAATTCACTGACAAAACCATAGGTTTCACACCAGTTATAGTTAGCTGGAAATTTTACTGACATTAAACCATTGAAATTCCCACGTTATAGTTAGTTGGACTCACTATAACTTGCGCGCCTGCAATGCACTGCTGATGACGTCACATATTACATCACTCATGACATGGTCAGTGACATCACTCATGACATCACTGATGACACCATCCAGTGAATGTGTGTCTTTCTGAAAAATAAATTTGTTTTATATATGTATTTGTAAAGGTCGATGGAAGAATAAATGTTTAAATAAGTGTGTAAATGGATGTTTTTTTTTTAAATTGGTTGGTTAACTGGCTTATTAAGTGTATCTTAGTGAATACATATATTAGCGAGTATTGTTTAAATATTTAAATGTTTGTATCAATGTTTCTCTTTGTGTATAAGTGGCTGCAGGGGTTGGTGACTGACTCACTGTTTGTATGTGTTTTGAAGACAGCATATGTGCAGGACTGTATGGGTGGATGAGTGTGTATATGTGTGTGTTAGTGAGTGAATGACTGTCTCACTAGTGTCTTCATTAGTAACGACATATGTTTTAATCTAGTATATGTGAGTAGTGATGTATATAAGTGAGTATAGTATATATAGTGAGAGATTGTAGAAGTTCCTGTTTAAATAAGTATGTGTTTCTATAAGTGATTGTTTAAGAGAGTAAGTATGTGTAAGTTTCCTTAGAAGTAAGGTGGTAGTGTGTGTATAAATGTATATGCAAATAAATGGATGTTCAATAGTTTATTTGCATGTGCGAGTATGTGTGTGAGTAACTTTTGGATGACTGCTGATGTGTAACAGGATGTATAGGTGTATCACTACATATGATGAGTGAGTATATATATGAGTGACTATATAGAACTGTTGGTGAATGAGTGGATGTGTATATAGATGGTGGAATTACTGAATTGGTTGTTGTTACTGGTTTGGGTATCTCCATTTTTTTGAAAATGTTTGTTTCTATTTTTGAATATGTGTTTCAAGCGTTACATTACACTGAAATTAGGTCTGTCACTCTGTCACAAGGATGGTGTCATCAGTGATGTCATGAGTGATGTCACTGACCATGTCATGAGTGATGTAATATGTGACGTCATCAGCAGTGCATTGCAGGCGCGCAAGTTATAGTGAGTCCAACTAACTATAACGTGGGAATTTCAATGGTTTTATGTCAGTAAAATTTCCAGCTAACTATAACTGGTGTGAAACCTATGGTTTTGTCAGTGAATTTAATAGGTTTTTTAAATGCTAATTCTTAACTATAACTGGTGTGAAACCTATGGTTTTTTCAGTGAATTTCAAAGGTTTTTTAAATGCTAATTCCTAACTATAACTGGTGTGAAACCTATGGTTTTTTCAGTGAATTTCAAAGGTTTTTTTAATGCTAATTCCTAACTATATAAGACCTGAAAGCCCACCAGGAATCTCCAGTATGCGCCAGGGGACTGCATTGCAGAGAGGTGTAATGAAGCCACAACCCTTTTTACACCTCTCTGCAACGCAGCCCCCGTGCATGTTTGAAGAGGGGGAACTAATTCCCCTTGCATACTGGGGGCCCCTGGGGGCCAATTAGCCCACCTGGAACCTCCAGTATGCGCCAGGGGCTGCATTGCAGAGGTGTAATGAGACTATGCCCCTTGTTACACCTCTCTGCAACGCAGCCCACTGCCGCGTTTGCAGAGGGGGAACTAATTCCCCTTGCATACTGGGGGTCCCTGGGGTCAACTAGTCCACCAGGAGCCTCCAGTATGCGCGAGGGAGCTGCATTGCAGAGAAGTGTAATGAGGCCACACCCTTGTTACACCTCTCTGCAATGCAGGCCACTGGCGCGTTTGCAGAGGGGGGACTAATTCCCCTTGCATACTGGGGGTCCCTGGATCATATCTGCCCAAACACCGATATTCCGAACGATTGTAAATGACTTTTCTTGAGAAACATTTGGATTTGGATTATCATGTCCTATACTTTGGAATTTTTGAAAGACTGACTTTGAGGATGCTATAAATTACTCAAGTCTGCCCGAATTGTGTGGGTAAAATTGATACCTAGTCAATTTGAATAAGAATATACTTATGTCTCGTCTAACATTTGGAAGAAATATCTAGTTATATGACAACTGGATACCGACATAACTTGAAGGAAATAAGAACGCCCTGAAGAAGTTCTGTTGTACAGAACGAGACCTTTCGGCTGGCTGTGGTACAAAAACTTAAGGAAAATAAAAGCATTTGAATATACACCAAGATTCAGCGCTTCAATAAGGACTCTAAGTGATATGATTTGATTGGACTCATTGTGAAAGTGGTGCTGTGCCAAACTTTGGAATATTCTCCACTACTCTCTACTACTTACTCTCTCCTACTCCACTACTCTCAAATACTCACTGTCTACTACTCATTCTCTACTACTCTACTACTCTCTACTACTCTCTCTCTACTACTCACTCCCTACTACTCGCTACTCACTACTCCCTACTACTCAATATCCACTACTCTCTTCTACTCACTCTCTACTACTCTCTCTCTACTACTCACTCTTTACTACTCACTACTACTCTCTACTACTCACTCTCTACTTCTCACTCTCTACTACTCTCTACTACTCACTCTCTACTACTCTCTCTCTACTAGTCTCTACTACTCACTCTACTACTCACTCTCTACTACTCACTACTATTCTCTCTGCTACTCATTCTCTACTACTCTCTACTACTCACTCTCTACTACTCACTCTCTACTACTCACTCTTTACTACTCTCTACTACTCACTTTCTACTGCTCTCTACTACTCACTCTACTACTTACTCTCTACTACTCTCTACTACTCACTCTCTACTACTCACTCTCTAATACTCTCTACTACTCACTCTACTATTTACTCTACTACTCACTCTCTGCTACTCTCTCTACTGCTCTCTACTACTCTCTACTACTCACTCTCTACTCTCTATTACTCACTCTCTACTCTCTACCTCTCTCTTCTTCTCTCTCTACTAATCTCTACCTCTCTACCGCTACCTCTCTACCTCTCTACCTCTACACCTCTACCTCTCTACCTCTCTCTACACGCACACATATACACATATATGCATATATATATATGCATATGCATTTATATATATGTATGTGTATGTATAAAAAAAACAACAAAACATTTTTTTTTTAAACAGCTACTTTTAAAACTGTCATTCTTTTTCCCCATGGTACACTCCCCGGTACGCGCACCGGTGCGCTTACCGGTGCGCGTACCGGGCGCTCCCCCCGCGAAAATCAAAAATTTTTTTTTTTTTTTTGCCCCGCGGGGCCCTTTTATGGCCCCCACATCAAACCTAGGGGGTCAAGGGGGGTCTACCCTGCCCCCTTATGGTCATTTCCCCCTTTGTTTTTGCCACCTCTTGTGTCTCGATTTTACCGAGACACAAGATGGCGGCCGCTCCGGACTGTTTAGAATGTTTACAGACACCCGAGAGCCAATCAGCTTTCCTCACGCAAGTCGCGTGGCACGCACGGTACGCGCACCGGTGCGCGTACCGGTGCGCTGCTATAGATATATATATTTTTTTGAACCTAAATTACTCAAAATCCAGTGGAGCACATATCTTGAGACATAGCAAAGGCACATCGGGCTACCAGTCCCTACAATTTTGCCAAGTTTGGTGGAAATCCATTCAGCCGTTCGGGCTAAAAGTGAAATCGACCGCCCTATGGAAATTAACATGGGGAAAACGCGTTTTGGGACCCCCCTTTTATCTCGGCCCCCGCTTGACGAATCCCCCCCAAACTTTCAGGGAAGGACCGGAACGCCGCAAGGCCATTTTGAGGAAATTTTGAGGCAGATTCGTCAACCGGCGCCAAAGTTATTCCAAATAGAATGTTGAGATTTAACATTGAAAAAAATCCTAACTATAACTACCTACTGGCGACCGCCAGTAGGTAATATATATATATATATATATATATATATATATATATATATATATATATATATATATATATATATATATATATATATATATATATATATATATATATATATATATATATATATATATATCGGCACACACTCTCTTCGTTCCAAGAAAGTAGACGGCACTCCAAGCTTGGGATTCTTTTCTCGATTTATTGGCAGACCCCCTGCCCCCAAAGAAAGACAAACGCGTTTCGCAGAAAAACGGCTTCCTCAGTGTCAAAGTGAATAACAAGTCACGCCATGTTATCTCCACCTCTCTATCGACATTAAGAGAGGACTAAACAAAGCCTTGTAGGTGATTTGGCAGACATCTTATAATGTGCAAATTCACAGTCTTTAAACTATATAAGGAGAATGGCGATTCATAAAGTGCTCGTGCAATTAAAAACAAACGAGGAAACCCCATATAATTCATTGTATGATACTTTGCTTGCTTGGAGAAAAAATGAATTTGACAAAATTCATTCATACATGGAATTTGGTAATACGGTACATAATCAAAACAACTAAATGTGCAAAAATATCTTAGGATTAGTCTCACATTGAGAGTACATTTTTGTATATTTCATAATTCTCTGTACTAGATCTGAGAGATCCTATCCAAGGTTTGCAGTTGGTATATTAACACACTTAACGTTACCACACCATGTTTCTCTAATGCCTCTCCTTATGTTTTTATACATACTCCGCGCAAGTCTGTAATTATATTGCCCTGTATGGGCAGATTCTCTGTTTTCCTTTCTCTTGCCCTGTATGGGCTATAGTCTCCCTTATCCTAGCTTAACAAATTATACAGTCTGATGGACATAGGGCATAGGGGAAAGATTGGTGGATGATGTTCTCATAGCCCTTGTTTTGTGTCTTATCTGATTGCTGTTATTGTTACCCCATTCTTTTCTTTAATCTTAACCCCACTTCTGTGAATCATTCCAGGTGTACCCAAAGTTCTTCATCGTTGTTTAGGCTCACAGGTTTCATCGTCTGGAGGTCAATGATATATTTTGACTCCATTGCCCTTAAAGCTCTTATTTTGTCCCCACCTCTTTCTTGTCTTTCCAATTGGTCAACAAGATAGAAAGATAGTAATTCTCTGTTGCTGTTGTGATGGGTTTCAAAATGGCGTGCCACTGGGTAGTTTTTATCTTTGTTGGTGATGGCACGCATGTGCTCCAAGATACGCTTTTTTGCTGGGTTGATCGTACTCCCAATGTACCTCTTGGAGCATGGACAAACCAGACAGTATATCACAAATTCTGAATTACAGTTCAGAAATTTGTTGATGGTTCTAGTGGGTCGTGTGTCATTGGGTCTACCGTCATACTTGGTCTTCTTATGACTATATTTGCACGCTTTGCAGTGCATGCAAGGGTAGAAACCCTGAATAGGTTTTGATGTGGATGGTTTTGGGGGGTCCTTTTAATGACTCCTTGTCAGATGGTCACCTAGGGACTGACAACGCCTATAAGTGATTGCTGGTTTCGGTGGTATTCTGTTCTTCAAGACACTATCTGTTTTAAGGTTGTGCCAGTTGTTATTAAAAATCTGAACCAGTTCTTTCGATCTCATATTATAGGTCAAGATCATTCTTGTCACTGTTTTTGACTCCACTGCCTTTTTCAAGTTTTTATTTACTAAGAGGTCTTTCCTGTCCGTGACCTCCACTCTTTTAGAGGCCTCAAAAAGTGATATCTTGGAATAGCCTCTCTCTAGAAATCTAGAGACCGCTGCCTTTTGCACCTGTATGAAATCACTGTGTTCTGAACAATTTCGTTTCAGGCGCAATAGTTCACCAAACGGAATGTTCTTTATCATAGATTTAGGGTGGTGACTGGCTGCATGTAGTACGGCGTTTCCTGCCGTTGGCTTGCGGTAAAGTTTTGTTTGAATGGCGCCCCCTGCCGCAAATACCTCAAGATCAAGATAGTGGACTGATCTGTCACTGATCACAATGGTGAATCTCAAATTGAGACTGTTGTCACCTAGCGCTACCACAAACCTCTCAGCCGAGGGTCTGTCGCCTCGCCAGACGACAAACAGGTCGTCAATGTATCTAGTCCAGACCATAATGTGATCCAACCATTTCTCATTGGTCCCCCCCCCCAGGCCACGTGCTTCTCCCACCAGCCTACGAAAAGATTCGCATAGCTGGGGGCGAAGCATGTGCCCATGGCGGTCCCCCTGATCTGACGGTACAATACACCTGAAAAAAGAAAAATGTTGTTGTAAAGACAAAACTCAGTCATTCTGAGAAGCATACGATTATGTTGGTGAAATTGTATGTTTTTCTTCCCCAGGAACCAATCAATGGCTAGGAGTCCCTCTTGATGTCCAATGCACGTGTACAAGTTGGCGACATCTAAAGTAATGAGAAGCATGTCTGCTTCCCATTGGATGCCGTCAATAATCCTGAGGAAGTCCTGAGTGTCCCTCACAAAAGAAGAGAGGTCTCTGACAAAGGGAGATAGATAATTGTCAATAAATCTGGAAGTAGCTTCTAGGAGGCTGCCTATAGACAAGACGATTGGTCTCCCTGGTGGGTGCTTGATGTCTTTATGCACCTTTGGCAGGTGGTAGAAAGTAGGGATGATTGGATGTTCACAATGAAGGTACTCATGTTCGTTTTTACTCAGCATGCCTTCATCCAGCCATCCCTTTAGTAACTCATGATAGTCCGAGATACATTTTTCAAAATCCTTTTTACTGATTATCTCGTAGCAGTCTTTATCCTGTAGTTGTTTCAGGGCTTCCAGTTTATAATGTTCCTTGTCAAAAATCACTATGTTTCCCCCCTTGTCTGAGGGTTTGATCTCAATTGTATTGTCTTCCTTAAGTGACTTAATGGCTTGCCATTCCATGCTTGAGATATTAGAGTTGTTTCGAGTCATTTCTGTTTTTTTTGGTGGTTAGTTTGTCCAGATCTTGTAGGATCGCGTCATTAAAAACATCAATGGCGTCATGTGTAACATGTGGTAGGAACCTTGATTTTCTTTTGAGGTTGCTGGGATCTCTCTTTTGCACGATTTCTTCTCTCCTGAATACTTCATTTGAACTGGGCAAGTCTTCCATTTCTGCCAAAGAGTGTGTAACTTGTAGGAGAGGTAGGCCGTCGTCAATGAGATCATTAACCATTTGTTTCGTTGATCCTATACTTGCTGTCAATTCTGATTGTGAACGAATAGCAAAGATTTTTTCCAATTTTAGTTTGCGTACAAACTTAAAAATGTCAATTCTTGTTTCCACTGGATCAAATTTAGCTGTAGGGCAGAAAGTCATGCCTCTTCTTAGTACCTTCTCTTCGTGGACTGAAAGTTTTCCCTGGGAGAGGTTGATAATGGTGTTTTCCTGCTTCACCATCTCCCCCTCCTGCCCCTGCTGCGAGTTACCATAGGTGTTGTACCTTGTGCGGCCCCTTCTGCCGCGCCTGGTTTTCCTCCTCTTTTTGCGTTTTTTTTCGCCATCTGGGGCTGCGGTCATTGTCGCGTTTCTTTCATTACCTGAAATTTGTCTAAAAAAGGCTCTGCAGTGGTGGGTCCCGTGTCTTGTCTTCCATTTGTTCTTGTTGATTCGTCCTCTGATGTTGAAACTTCAGATTCAGAGGTGACATTAGTGGTTGCCCGTTGGACCCCCTGTGCAAGTCTTTTTCTGGTGGCGTCGAATTTCTTCGCGAAGGTAAGTATTCTGCCCGTCAGGTAATCTTGCTCGTCCCTCTGGAACTTGCTTTGCTTCCTTTTTTTGATTCCGTTTTCATATTCTTTCAGTCTCTTTTGCATGTTAGCACGTAGATCGTCAATGGTTTTCGTATCTTTATCTTTTGCGATTAGTTCCTCAAGTCTCTGGATCTCGGCGAGAGCTTTGTCTCTGTCACTCCATGCGTATTTTATTAGCATTAACAGCATGCCTTTGCTAGAGTCTGCAGTGTAAGCTGCCCAATCTTTCAATAATTGGGGGTCCGGGTTCTCATAGGATGGAACGGTGAAAATCCGCAGACCTCTGGGGACTCTGTTACAATCTACGTATCTTTGGAGCGACGTCGCCTCCCACCATTTTCTTATCTCTCGTTCTTGGATTTTTTTCTAGCTGGTGGAATAGAGTCTGTAAATTACTCGTTGGTGTTTGTGGCATTACCATAGTCTCTGATTTTTTTGTAACTGCATTAAGGCTTTTAAACACATCATCCGCCTCTCTTTCCCTCTCCGCAATTAAAGACATGATGATGGGAGAGTCCGTGGCACTAGCATTGCGCGCTGTATGTTTATCAGCAGTTTTCACATCGGGTAGTAAGCAGTTACGCGGGGGTCTGCCAAGATAGCTTCAAGAGGGACAGAGGTAAAGTTATTGCAAGTCGTATCGCCGGGTACTCGTGTGTGCAGCACTTACCCTCTCCGGATGTCCGCAGTAGCGGACGGCATTCCGCAGTCTCACGGGTTAGGCAGGCTGAAGGCAGGTTTCCTCCGTGTTGATTTAAGACTCCCGGTTCCGCAATACGGATGCCTCCATGAATTTCTTTTACCTCGGGGCAAACGGCCACAATAACTTTCTGCACCGAACGGTCACCGCCGTTGCTCCGCCCACGTCCCGGGTGCTGGCATCTCGCGGTGGTGAGCCGCGTAGGTATTGGCACACACTCGCTTTGTTCCAAGAAAGTAGACGGCACTCCAAACTTGGGATTCTTTTCTCTATTTATTGGCAGACCCCCTGCCCCCAAAGAAAGACAAACGCGTTTCGCCGAAAAACGGCTTCCTCAGTGTCAAAGTGAATAACAAGTCACGCCATTTTATCTCCACCACTCTTTCGACATTAAGAGAGGACTAAACAAAGCCTTGTAGGTAATTTGGCAGACATCTTATAATGTGCAAATTCACAGTCTTTAAACTATACAAGGAGAATGGCGATTCATAAAGTGCTCGTGCAATTAAAAACAAACGGGGAAACCCCATATAATTCATTGTATGATACTTTGCTTGCTTGGAGAAAAAATGAATTTGACAAAATTCATTCATACATGGAATTTGGTAACACGGTACATAATCAAAACAACTAAATGTGCAAAAATATCTTAGGAATAGTCTCACATTGAGAGTACATTTTTGTATATTTCATAATTCTCTGTACTAGATCTGAGAGATCCTATCCAAGGTTTGCAGTTGGTATATTAACACACTTAATGTTACCACACCGTGTTTCTCTAATGCCTCTCCTTATGTTTTTATACATACTCCGCACAAGTCTGTAATTATATTGCCCTGTATGGGCAGATTCTCTGTTTTCCTTTCTCTTGCCCTGTATGGGCTATAGTCTCCCTTATCCTAGCTTAACAAATTATACAGTCTGATGGACATAGGGCATAGGGGAAAGATTTAGTGGATGATGTTCTCATAGCCCTTGTTTTGTGTCTTATCTGATTGCTGTTATTGTTACCCCATTCTTTTCTTTAATCTTAACCCCACTTCTGTGAATCATTCCAGGTGTACCGAAAGTTCTTCATCGTTGTTTAGGCCCACAGGTTTCATCGTCTGGAGGTCAATGATATATTTTGACTCCATTGCCCTTAAAGCTCTTATTTTGTCCCCACCTCTTTCTTGTCTTTCCAATTGGTCAACAAGATAGAAAGATAGTAAGTCTCTGTTGCTGTTGTGATGGGTTTCAAAATGGCGTGCCACCGGGTAGTTTTTATCTTTAAAAAAAATAATATATATATATATATGTATATATATATATATATATATATATTCACTGAAAAAAACCATAGGTTATAGACCATATATAGTTAGGAATTGGCATTTACAAAACCTTGAAAATTCACTGAAAAAACCATAGGTCATAGACCATATATAGTTAGGAATTCGCATTTACAAAATCTTATTTTACTCACACAAAACCATTGAAATTCCATATATAGTTAGTTGCACTAACTATATATCGCGCACCCGCAATCCACTGCTGATGATGTCACATATTACATCATTCATGACATGGTCAGTGACATCACTGATGACATCACTGATGACATCTCAAATGACATCACTGATGAAATCTCAAATGACATCACTGATGACATCACTGATGATATCATTCATGTGATAATACGATGAACCTCTTCAGACTCTAATATAACCTTAGATACAATCAGTGTAAACAGACACTCACAGACTGTCACTCATCCATGGAGTTACTCACACACCTAGTCAGTCATGCAAAGAATCAATCACACCTCAATTTCCTCAACTATACAGTTATACAAACTTTACTTATTCAAACATATACTAACACATATTTACTCTCTTATACAATCCCTGATACAAGTTCACAATGATCCATACAGCCACTCACACATTCACTGGCTCTTATGCACAGTTATTTATATATGTCAACTCTCACATGTACTGTGTTTTACATATGTACTTACTTTGACATGTAGCACTGAGATATCCATTCACTCACCAATACACTCATGCACACAGTCAACCGCCCATACAGCTGTTTCCACATGCACTTTTGAAACCATACATCTAGTGAATCAACTGCTCACACATCTATGCACAGAGTCATACACCTCCCAGCCACCCACACACACACTCAGTCTCCCATACAAATACTTGGGCAACCAATCAATAACCCATATAGTTACTCATATAGCTACTTATCAACACATGCAACAGTTTACAGAACAACAGACATAATGATGCACAAATTAAGACAGTTTAGTCACTAACCCATGCACTCAGTGAGACACATTTAATCACTCACTCATACAGTCAGTCATGCACCAACTAAATCCTTCATCCAGACACTTATACATCCACTCATTCTTCAATATGTAAGACATATTTTAACTTTACAGAAACATACAGTCACTGGATGTTGTCATCAGTGATGTCATCAGTGATGTCATTTGAGATGTCATCAGTGATGTCATCAGTGATGTCACTGACCATGTCATGAATGATGTAATATGTGACATCATCAGCAGTGGATTGCGGGTGCGCGATATATAGTTAGTGCAACTAACTATATATGGAATTTCAATGGTTTTGTGTGAGTAAAATAAGGTTTTGTAAATGCGAATTCCTAACTATATATGGTCTATAACCTATGGTTTTTTCAGTGAATTTTCAAGGTTTTGTAAATGCTAATTCCTAACTATATATGGTCTATAACCTATGGTTTTTTCAGTGAATTTTCAAGGTTTTGTAAATGCTAATTCCTAACTATATATGGTCTATAACCTATGGTTTTTTCAGTGAAAAAATATATATACATACATATATAAACATATATCATCTGTATATCTATATAAATACAAACATAAATGCATGCATACATATACTTATATGCATACAGATGCATGTTATTTACATGAAAGTTGAAAAAACACTAATAAAAGCAAAGCTAAAAAGCCACCTCATTACAAACAGAATGGCTTTAACTTAAACGAGGGCGAGATCTATTGCATTTTCAATGCTTGTTTACTTTGGTTCCATCAAGAAGGCATTCAGATGTGTCACACATTTGCCATAAATTCTGAATGTTAGCACTCTAGTTGCACATTAGATCACTGTAGTAAAGCTACTGCTTACCAGGGACGTCTGCTGCTGGTATTCAAAGTGCATGTTTCAGTCTGCATGTCAGAATTTTTTTAATGAAATAGAAGAGGATTTGAGAAGTCACTCAAAATGATCCCTAATTTTTCTTTCTGAAGCACTAATCATACTTACTATGGCAAAATTAACCCCCTCATGTTGTTCCTTTTTAAATTGAGTGTTTTCAGACTTACCACTTCATTCCAATCAAGATGGCTTCTGGTGTGCCATACTTTTGTCATAAGTAAGACTGTTAGCGCTCTAGTTGTTCATTAGAACACTCTGGGACATTCTGTCATTGGGCTATACTTGGGGTACATCTGGGTGATATTTGGGCTACATTTAGGCTCTTTTGTCTCTGGTGGCCATCTTGGGAGACTGTATGTCAGAATTTTTTAATGAAATTGAAGAGGGTTTGAGAAGTCACTCAAAATGTGCCCTAATTTTTCTTTCTGCAGCACTAATCATAATTCATATGGCAAAATATACCCCCTCATTTTGTTCCTTTTTAAATTAAATGTTTTAAGAGTTACCACTTTATTCCAATCAAGATGGCTTCAGGTGTGCCATACCTTTGTAATAAGTAGAACTGTTAGCGCTCTAGTTGTTCTTTAGAACACTCTGGGACTTTCTGTCATTGGGCTATACTTGGGCTACATCTGGGTGATATTTGGGCTACATTTGGGCTCTTTTGTCTCTGGTGGCCATTTTGGGAGACTGCATGTCAGAATTTTTTAATGAAATAGAAGAGGATTTGAAAAGTCACTCAAAATGTGCCCTAATTTTTCTTTCTGCAGCACTAATATTACCTTCTATTGCATAATATACCCCCTCATTTTGTTCCTTTTTAAATTAAATGTTTTAAGAGTTACCACTTTATTCCCATCACGATGGCTCCAGGTGTGCTATACCTTTGTAATAAGTCGGACTGTTAGCGCTCTAGTTGTTCTTTAGAACACTCTGGGACATTCTGTCATTGGGCTATACTTGGGCTACATCTGGGTGATATTTGGGCTACATTTGGGCTCTTTTGTCTCTGGTGGCCATTTTGGGAGACTGCATGTCAGAATGTTTTAATGAAATAGAAAAGGATTTGAGAAGTCACTCAAAATGTGCCCTAATTTTTCATTCTGCAGCACTAATCATACTTTCTATGGCAAAATATACCCCCTCATGTTGTTTCTTTTTAAATTAAATGTTTTAAGAGTTACCACTTTATTCCAATCAAGATGGCTTCAGGTGTGCCATACCTTTGTAATAAGTAGGACTGTTAGCGCTCTAGTTGTTCTTTAGAACACTCTGGGACATTCTGTCATTGGGCTATACTTGGGCTACATCTGGGTGATATTTGGGCTACATTTGGGCTCTTTTGTCTCTGGTGGCCATTTTGGGAGACTGCATGTCAGAATGTTTTAAAGAAATAGAAAAGGATTTGAGAAGTCACTCAAAATGTGCCCTAATTTTTCATTCTGCAGCACTAATCATACTTTCTATGGCAAAATATACCCCCTCATGTTGTTTCTTTTTAAATTAAATGTTTTAAGAGTTACCACTTTATTCCAATCAAGATGGCTTCAGGTGTGCCATACATTTGTAATAAGTAGGACTGTTAGCGCTCTAGTTGTTCTTTAGAACACTCTAGGAGGCTGCAGTAGAACACAAAGGAATCAACTGACAGTCTCTGTCCTTGTTGGATGTACATGTTTTACTGAGAATGTCAGACTTCATTTTCACATGACTGAGAAAGATAATGTGAATTTACAGAAAATATGCTTTCAGTTTAGCTTATAGATCCCCTTCCAAACCACTGTGGGAAAATCATGAGATATTAGTTTTCTTTCAAACAATATTCATGATATCACAGCAGAAGGTTTTTTCACATGGTAAAATCACCTTAGAACCCACCACAATTCCTAAAACGAGTATGGTACCATCAACAAATGATTTATAATGTAACTAAAGTCCTAAAACCCTCTATTAACTACAATGCTTTTTAATGAGGTGCTATCATGTATATTGGTCCCAAGATGGCTGCCAACACTTCTTGGATGAAGTGCTGACAGCCAATCAGATCAGATGTGTGGTTAGGCTCCGCCCAGATATATATCTTTTTTTGAACCTAAATTACTCAAAATCCACAGGAGCACATATATTGAGACCTAGCAAAGGCACATCGGGCTAACAGTCCCTACAATTTTGCCGAGTTTCGTGCAAATCCATTCAGCCGTTCGAGCTAAAAGTGAGGCCAACCGCCCTATGGAAATTAACATGGGAAAAACGCGTTTTGGGACCCCCCTTTTTTCTCGGCCCCCCCTTGATGAAACCCCCCAAATTGTCAGGGGCTGCTCAGAAACAAAATGTTCCATTTTCCTGAAAATTTCAGCCGATTCCGTCCACAAACGCCAAAGTTATTAGACATAGAATTTTCAAAAATCCCATAGAGAAAAAATCCTAACTATATATACCTACTGGCGACCGCCAGTAGGTAATATATATATATATATATATATATATATATATATATATATATATGTATATATATATATTACCTACTGGCGATAGCCAGTAGGTATATATAGTTAGGATTAGCTACCATAGGAAATCCGCAACATTCTATTGGGAATAACTTTGGCGCCGGTTGAGGAATTTGCATGTAATTTTCCAAAATTTTGGCCAGCTCCGCTCCGCTCCTTCCCTGAAAGATTCGGGGGGATTTGTGAAGTGGGGGCTGAGAAAAAAGGGAGGTCCCAAAACGTGTTTTCCCCATGTTAATTTCCATAGGACGGTCAGACAAGTCTACAGCCCGAACCGCTGAACGGAATAACGCCAAACTTTGCAAAATTGTAGGTACTGGTACGCAGATGTGCCTTTGCTATGTTTGGTGAAAATTGCTCCAGTGGTTTTTATGAAAATTAACTTCAAAAACACATATATATCTGGGCGGAGCCAAACCACACATCTGATCTGATTGGCTGTCAGCACTTCATCCAAGAAGTGTTGGCAGCCATCTTGGGACCAATATACATGATAGCACCTCATTAAAAAGCATTGTAGTTAATAGAGGGTTTTAGGACTTTAGATACATTATAAATCACTTGTTGATGGTACCATACTCATTTTAGGAATTGTGGTGTGTTCTAAGGTGATTTTACCATGTGAAAAAGCCTTCTGCTGTGATATCATGAATCGTGTTTTAAAGAAAACTATTATCTCATGCTTTTGCCACAGTGGTTTGGAAGGGGATCTATAAGCTAAACTGAAAGCATATTTTCTGTAAATTCACATTATCTTTCTCAGTCATGTGAGAATGAAGTCTGACATTCTCAGTAAAACATGTACATCCAACAAGGACAGAGACTGTCAGTTGATTCCTTTGTGCCGCACGGCCACCAGCTGCTGCGTGCGCTTCCCTCCCTGTGTGCCTCACTGCCCGACTGCCGCCTCGTGACCACGCCCCCTCCTCCGAGCGGCGTGGTCCGTGATCGGCGCTCCTGTGCCCCTGGTGTATTTTCTGAGTAGAGTTGTTTTTCGTTAGAATTTTTGTTTCCCCCGCTGTATTGCCTGAGTAGATTTGTTATTGTTAGATTTGTTGTCTCCCCCGCTGTATTGCCTGTATCGTTCCTGCCTATTGCCGCCCTCCGTCGTCCCTCCCCGCTCCCCGCTTCCCGCCACCACTGCTGACCCCGCCCCTTTTTTCCTTCTGTTCCCTCCCCGCTCCCGCCTCCCAGCTGCTCCGCCCACCCGCGCACTTTGCCATATATGGCGGCTGCGTGAACGCGCAGCGGTCACGCGCAGCCGGCGCGCCGATTGTGCGCCGAAGGCGCGCCAAAGGTAAGCCCGTCTACGCCCGTCCGCGCCTGGACCACGCCCAGTGCCAGGACCCCTGGCCCTCGACGACCCCGACCGACCCGCCTGACGTACTCCGCCGCCACCCTCATCGCACTCAACACCGGCCGATTCCCAGGATGCCACCAAGCCACACCACGACGCACCCACGGGCCCTTCAGCTGCCACGCCTGCAGGTTCACCTGTATCCGGACCTGCCTCGCACCAGCACCCGCCAAGTCGAACACCAGCAGCACCCACCTCAAGTGCATCCTGCTCAACACCCGCTCCGTCCACAGACACGCCATCGAACTCTGGAACCTCCTAGACGCCACAGCCCCTGACGTTGCCTTCCTCACAGAGACCTGGATGAACGCCTCTTCAGCTCCCGACATCGCCATCGCCATCCCAGAGGGCTACAAGATCGTCCGGAGGGACCGCACCGCCAACCAGATGGGAGGAGGCATCGCCATCATCCACAGGAACACCATCCATCTCACGACCAGCACCGACAACACCCTGACCACCGCCGAACACCTGCATTTCCAGATCCACACCGACCCAAACACCACCCTCAGAGGCACCCTGATCTACCGACCTCCGGGACCACGCACACAATTCAGCAAGGACATCGCCGACTTCGTCAGCCCGCATGCCCTCCCCTCCGCTGACTACATCCTCCTGGGGGACCTCAACTTCCACCTGGAGAACAACAACGACCGCAACACCAGCACCCTGCTCGACAACCTCGCCAACCTTGGACTCAAGCAGCTGGTGTCCACCCCCACCCACCTCGCCGGACACACACTCGACGCAGTCTTCTCTTCCAGCACAGACATCGACTTCAGCCACGCCACAAAGCTTCAATGGACGGACCACAGCTGTGTCCACTTCACCTTCAAGAGAACGACGACCCACCACCACCAGCAACAGGCTGCCCGCAGAAGCTGGAGCAAGATCACAGCAGACCAGCTCGCCACCTCCCTGAGTCAGCACCCTCCTGCCAGCTCAGAGAACCCCAGCCAGGCCGCCGACAACCTCACGAAGTGGATCAGCAACTGCGCGGACGAGCTCGCCCCGCTTAGGACCCCGCCCAGCAGACCCGGCAGCAAGAAAGCCCCGTGGTTCACCGACGAACTCAAGAGCTCCAAGAAGAACTGCCGAGCCCTCGAGAAAGTCTGGAGAAGGGAACCTACACCGGACAACAGGACCACCTTCAAGCTGGCCACCCAGAAGCACCACCAGCTGATCCACGCCGCCAAGAAAACTGCATTCAAGGACCGGCTGGACAACAACGCACACAA
The DNA here is from genome assembly GCF_964263255.1 of Lissotriton vulgaris. NCBI lineage: Eukaryota > Metazoa > Chordata > Amphibia > Caudata > Salamandridae > Lissotriton > Lissotriton vulgaris. The sequence continues at coordinate 804,260,322 of NC_141697.1, forward strand.
CTGCAAGGAACTCTTCAACATCGTGAAAGAGCTATCCAACCTCAGCGCAGGAAACAACGACATCACCCCATCGCAAGACCTCTGCAACTCCCTCGCCTCATACTTCCACAACACGATCGCGGACATACACAACAGCTTCAACAACCAACCAACGCACACCAAGACCGAACAACCACCCCCCACCACCACCCTCCACGCCTAGACCCCGATCAGCACCGAAGACACCATCCGCACGATGAACTCCATCCACTCCGGATCACCGACCGACCCCTGCCCTCACCACGTCTTCAACAAGGCCGACGCGGTCATCGCACCCCACCTGCGAGACATCATCAACACATCCTTCGACACCGCCACCTTCCCTGAGAGCTGGAAGCACGCCGAACTCAGCGCTCTACTCAAGAAACCCACAGCGGACCCCACCGAACTCAAGAATTACTGCCCCATCTCGCTCCTCCCGTTTCCAGCCAAAGTCATCGAGAAGACCGTCAACAAGCAGATGGCCGCCTTCCTCGAGACGAATGGATCCCTCGACCCCTCACAGTCTGGCTTCCGAGCCAACCACAGCACCGAGACCGCCCTCATCGCCGCCACTGATGACATCCGAGCCCTGATGGACAACGGAGAAACAGCCGCCCTCATCCTCCTAGAGACCTCTCCGCGGCATTCGACACTGTCTGCCACCGCACCCTAGTACAGCGCCTCAGCAACGTCGGAATCCAGGACAAGGCGCTGGAATGGATCATCTCCTTCCTCGACGGAAGAACACAGAGAGTCCGCCTACCACCGTACAAGTCAGAGGCCACCGAAGTCATCTGCGGCGTCCCTCAAGGATCCTCACTGAGCCCCACCCTCTTCAACGTCTACATGAGCCCCCTCGCGGCCATCGCACGCCAACACAACCTCAGCATAATCTCCTACGCCGACGACACCCAGCTGATCCTCTCCCTGACCAACGACCCCGCCGCCGCCAGAGCCAACCTGCACGAAGGGATGAAAGAGGTAGCCGAGTGGATGACGACCAGCCGCCTGAAACTGAACTCAGACAAGACGGAGGTCCTCATCCTGGGCTCCTCACCCTCCGCCTGGGACGACTCCTGGTGGCCTCCCGCCCTGGGCACCGCACCCAAACCAACAGACCATGCACGCAACCTGGGCTTCATCCTGGATTCCTCCCTCTCCATGACCAGGCAAGTCAACAACGTCTCCTCGGCATGCTTCAACATCCTACGCATGCTATGGAAGATCTTCTGGTGGATCCCCACCGACACCAGGAAGACCGTCACCCAGGCCCTCGTCACTAGCCGACTGGACTACGGCAACGCCCTCTACGCCGGTACCACCGCCAAGCTCCAGAAGAGACTCCAGCGGATCCAGAACGCCTCAGCCAGACTCATCCTCGACATCCCACGAACCAGCCACATCTCCGGACATCTGAGAGACCTTCACTGGCTCCCCGTCAACAAAAGAATCACCTTCCGCCTCCTCACCCACGCACACAAAGCCCTACACGACCAAGGCCCGAGCTACCTCAACAGCCGAATCAACTTCTACGCTCCCAAACGCCACCTCCGATCAGCCAACCACGCCCTCGCCGCCGTCCCCCGCATCCGAAGAGCGACTACAGGAGGAAGGTCCTTCTCCTACCTGGCCGCCAAGACCTGGAACTCCCTCCCGACCGACCTGCGCCTGACCCAAGACCACCTCTCCTTCAGGAAGAAGCTGAAGACCTGGCTGTTCGAGCAGTAGCGGCACCCCCCCACCCCCAGCGCCTTGAGACCCTACGGGTATGTAGTGCGCTCTATAAATGTCATTGATTGATTGATTGATTGATTGATTGTGTTCTACTGTAGCCTCCTAGAGTGTTCTAAAGAACAACTAGAGCGCTAACAGTCCTACTTATTACAAAGGTATAGCACACCTGAAGCCATCTTGATTGGAATAAAGTGGTAACTCTTAAAACATTTAATTTAAAAAGGAACAAAATGAGGGGGTATATTTTGCCATAGAAAGTCTTATTAGTGCTGCAGAAAGAAAAATTAGGGCCCATGTTGAGTGACTTCTCAAATCCTCTTCTATTTCATTAAAAAATTCTGACATGCAGTCTCCCAAGATGGCCACTAGAGACAAAAGAGCCCAAATGTAGCCCAAAATCACCCAGATGTAGCCCAAGTATAGCCCAATGACAGAATGTCCCAGAGTGTTCCAAAGAACAACTAGAGCGCTAACAGTCCTACTTATTACAAAGGTATGGCACACCTGAAGCCATCTTGATTGGAATAAATTGGTAACTCTTAAAACATTTAATTTAAAAAGGAACAAAATGAGGGGGTATATTTGGCCATAAAAAGTATGATTAATGCTGCAGAAAGAAAAATTAGGGCACATTTTGAGTGACTTCGCAAATCCTCTTCAATTTCATGAAAACATTCTGACATGCAGTCTCCCAAGATGGCCACCAGAGACAAAAGAGCCTAAATGTAGCCCAAATATCACCTAGATGTTGCCTAAGTATAGCCCAATGACAGAATGTCCCAGAGTGTTCTAATGAACAACTAGAGCGCTAACAGTCTTACTTATGACAAAAGTATGGCACACCAGAAGCCATCTTTATTGGAATGAAGTGGTAAGTTTGAAAATATTTAATTTAAAAAGGAACAAAATGAGGGGGTTCATTTTGCCATAGAAAATTAAAATAATTCTGACATGCAGGCTGAAACATGCACTTTGAATACCAGCAGCAGGCTTCCCTGGTGAGAAGTAGCTTTACTACAGTGATCTAATGAGCAACTAGAGTGCTAAGATTCAGAATTCTTGGCAAATGTGTGACACAAGCATTGAAAATGCAATAGATCTCGCCCTCGTTTAAGTTAAAGCCATTCTGTTTGTAATGAGGTGGCTTTTTAGCTTTGCTTTTATTAGTGTTTTTTAAACTTTCATGTAAATAACATGCATATGTATGCATATATGTATATGTATGCATGCATTTATATTTGTATTTATATAGATATACAGATTATATATGTTTATATATGTATGTATATATATATGAAGCAAGCAGTCCAAGTTCCCAACAGTACAGGAACCAGCGGTCGAGACCTCACGATACCTCGCAGCCAGCAAATCAATGGAGCCTCAAAGAAGTAAATCCACTAAACATACATATATATAAATGCATATGCATATATATATATATATATGTGTATATGTGTGCGTGTAGAGAGAGGTAGAGAGGTAAAGGTGTAGAGGTAGAGAGGCAGAGGTAGAGAGGTAGCCGTAGAGAGGTAGAGACTAGTAGAGAGAGAAGTAGAGAGAGGTAGAGAGTAGAGAGTGAGTAATAGAGAGTAGAGATTGAGTAGTAGAGAGTAGTAGAGAGCAGTAGAGAGAGTAACAGAGAGTGAATAGTAGAGAGTAGTTGAGTGAATAGTAGAGTGAGTAGTAGAGAGTGGTATAGAGTGAGTAGTAGAGAGTAGTAAAGAGTGAGTAGTAGAGAGTGAGTAGTAGAGAGCAGTAGAGAGTGAGTAGTAGAGAGTAGTAAAGAGTGAGTAGTAGAGAGTAGTAGAGAGTGAGTAGTAGAGAGTGAGTAGTAGAGAGCAGTAGAGAGTGAGTAGCAGAGAGAGAATAGTAGAGAGTAGTAGAGAGTGAGTAGTAGAGTGAGTAGTAGAAACTGGTAGAGAGAGAGAGTAGTAGAGAGTGAGTAGTAGAGAGTAGTAGAGAGTGAGTAGTAGAGTGAGTAGTAGAGAGTGAGTAGTAGAGAGTAGTAGAGAGAGAGTAGTAATGAGCGAGTAGTAGAGAGTAGTAGAGAGTGAGAAGTAGAGAGTGAGTAGTAGAGAGTAGTAGAGAGTGAGTAGTAAAGAGTGAGTAGTAGAGAGAGAGTAGTAGAGAGTGAGTAGTAGAGAGTAGAGAGTGAGTAGTAGAGAGTAGTAGATAGTGAGTAGTAGGGAGTGAGTAGTAGAGAGAGAGTAGTAGAGTGTAGTAGAGTAGTAGAGAATGAGTAGTAGAGAGTGAGTATTAGAGAGTAGTGGAGTAGCAGAGAGTAAGTAGTAGAGAGTAGTGGAGAATACTCAAAAGTTTGGCACAGCACCACTTGCACAATAAGTCCAATCAAATCATATCACTTAGAGTCCTTACTGAAGCGCTGAATCTTGGTGTATATGTAAATGCTTTTATTTTCCTTAAGTTTATGTACCACAGCCAGCCGACGTGTTTCGTTCTGTACAACAGAACTTCTTCAGGGCGTTCTTATTTCCTTCAAGTTATGTCGCTCCTCGCTTCAGGCTGAGTGGTCGCTCCCAGTGTCTCTTGCAGGCACCTGGTATTGTTGCGCTGCATTGCTGGATTTGCTTTTAAAAAAGCGCCTTTTCATTGGGTTTCATTTGCCTGCTGTGTTGATTTTATCGTAGCGCTGCTTTGCTTGACTGCTCTAACTGTGCAATTTCATTTCATTTTCATGTGTTGATTATATCGTAGCGCTGCTCTGCTTGGACTGCTCTAACTGTGCAATTTGATTTTACTACATTTCGCCAGCTGTGTAGCATATTTCCGCTCTGCTTCGTTAGCGCTTGATTAATTAATTTCCCACTGCTGTTTTAGCCCTGTTAGTGCGTTTGACTCCAGCGCTCCGCTCTGCTCCCCCCTCCGCCTCCATTTTGTTTGTTGTTGTCCTCGTGTGCCCGCCCCGCCTCCCAGCTGAGACGCCCTCACCCCTCCCCCTCCACTCTCCATATATGACAGGAGTTCCCGCGCGCAGCGTTCACGCGCAGCGACCGCGCCCAATCCGCGCCGAAGGTGCGCCAAAGGTAAGCCCATCTACGCCCGTCCGCGCCTGGACCGCGCCCAGCGCCAGACCCCCTGCCCCTCGCGCCTCCCAGCCCTCCCGCATTACCTACGATGCCGTCACCCTCCTAGCCCTTAACCCCGGTCGCGCCCCCAACTGCGTCCAAGCCGCTCCTGGTCGCACCCATGGACCATTCTCATGCTACTCCTGCAAATTCAGCGGCACCGACAACATCACCGCTACGACCACACATCAGACTCCCGACCCCAACCACCTACAATGCATCCTTCTCAACACCCGATCAGTCCACAGGCACGCCATTGACCTATGGAATCTACTAGACACCATTTCTCCAGACATCGCCTTCCTAACGGAAACATGGATGAACGCTTCCTCTGCACCAGACATCACCATCGCCATCCCTGAAGACTATAAGATCACTCGCAAGGACCGTACCAGCCACACAGGAGGAGGAATCGCTATCGTCCATAAGAAATCAATCCGCATCTCAACCAGCTCTGACGCCAACCTCGCTAACTCTGAACACCTTCACTTCCAGATCCACATCGACCCCAAGACCACACTCAGAGGCACCCTCCTCTACAGACCACCAGGACCCCGCGCAAAATTCAGTGAAGACATCACAGACTTCATCACCCCACACGCGCTCCCCTCCAAAGACTACATCCTTCTGGGAGACCTCAACTTTCACCTTGAAAAGATCAACGACCGCAACTCCACCACCCTCCTGGACAACCTCGCCAACCTCTGACTTAAACAACTAGTCACTTCCCCCACCCACATCGCAGGTCACACACTCGACCCCATCTTCACCTCCAGCAATCATGTCTCCTTCAGCCACACTACGGAGCTCCTCTGGACTGACCACAGCTGCGTTCACTTCACCTACAACAAGCCTAAACCCACCAACCACCTCCAACCAACTCTGCAAAGAAACTGGAACAAAATCACCACCGACCAGATCTCCGCATCGCCCCTTCTAAACACCCCAGCCCACTCTTCTAACCCAAACCAAGCCGCCACCAACTTCACCCTTTGGCTATCCAACACCGCTGACACCTTAGCACCACTGAAAAAACGTCAAAGCAAACCTGGCAGCAAGAAGGCCTCATAGTTCAACGATGATCTTAAGAAGTCAAAAAAACTCTGCCGCTCCCTTGAAAAGGCCTGGAAAAAAGACCCAACCAATAGCACCAAGGACGCCTTCAAAAACGCCACCCGCACTCACCACCAACTAATCCGAAAGGCCAAGAAAACTGCATTCAAGGATCGACTTGACAACAACGCACACAACAGCAAGGAACTCTTCAACATCGTCAAGGAATTTTCCAATCCCTCAGCCAACTCCAACGACATCACCCCCTCTCAAGCCCTCTGCAACTCCCTAGCCTCATTCTTCCACAACAAGATTGCAGACATCCACAACAGCTTCGACAACCAACCCGGAGACCAACCCACCCAACCATTTGCTGAACATTCTCCCCCCGTGAACACCCTTAATGACTGGAACCCAATCTCCACCGAGGACACCATCCGCCTGATGAACTCCATCCACTCAGGATCCCCAACAGACCCTTGCCCTCACCACATCTTCAACAAAGCAGACTCCGTCATAGCACCGCACCTCCGAGACGTCATCAACTGCTCCTTCAACTCCGCCACCTTCCCGGAAGACTGGAAACACGCTGAACTCACCGCCCTTCTGAAAAAGCCCACAGCGGACCCCACCGAACTCAAAAATTACCGCCCCATCTCGCTCCTTCCATTCCCGGCCAAAGTCATCGAGAAAGCTGTCAACAACCAGCTCGCCGCTTTCCTCGAAGCCAACAAATCCCTCGACTCCTCACAATCTGGCTTCCGAGCAAAACACAGCACTGAGACCGCCCTCATCGCAGCAACAGACGACATTCGAACTCTACTGGACAATGGAGACACAGTCTCCCTCATCCTCCTCGACCTCTCTGCAGCATTCGACACAGTCTGCCACAGCACCCTTTTACAACGCCTCAATAACATCGGAATCCAAGGAAAAGCACTAGAATGGATCACCTCGTTCCTCACCGGAATAACCCAGAGAGTCCGCCTCCCACCATTCAAGTCCGAGGCCACTGAAGTCATCTGTGGCGTACCACAAGGATCCTCACTCAGCCCCACCCTCTTCAACGTATACATGAGCCCCCTCGCGGCCATCGCCCGCCAACACAACCTCAACATCATCTCTTACGCGGATGACACTCAACTGATCCTTTCTCTCACCAATGACCCCAGCACCGCCAAAACTAACCTACATGAAGGAATGAAAGAAGTTGCCGAATGGATGAAACACAGCCGCCTGAAACTGAACTCAGACAAAACAGAAGTCCTCATCTTAGGTACATCCCCCTCTGCATGGCACGACTCCTGGTGGCCGGAAGCCCTCGGAAAAGCACCCATCCCGACAGACCACGCACGGAACCTAGGCGTCATCCTGGATTCTTCACTCTCAATGAACAGACAAGTCAGCGCCGTATCCTCATCCTGCTTCAACATTCTTCGCATGCTCAGAAAAACATTCCGCTGGATCCCCACCGAAACAAGGAAAACAGTCACCCATGCTCTGATCACGAGCCGTCTGGACTACGGAAACACCCTCTACGCAGGTACTACCGCTAAACTCCAGAAGAAACTCCAACGAATCCAAAACGCCTCAGCCAGGATCATATTAGACATCCCGCGCAACGAACACATCTCTGGTCACCTGAAAGACCTCCACTGGCTACCCGTCAATAAGAGAATCACTTTCCGACTGCTAACCCACGCACACAAATCACTCTACGACATCGGACCTGAATGCCTCAACTCACGACTGTCCTTCTACACCCCCTCCCGCCAACTACGCTCTTCCAGCCAAGCCCTCGCCACTGTACCCCGCATCAACAAGACCACCATGGGAGGCAGATCCTTCTCATACCTGGCTGCTAAAACATGGAACTCACTCCCCGCTTACCTACGCCTTACCCAGAACCACCTAGCATTCAGAAAGCAACTTAAAACGTGGATATTCGACAAGTAATCCTCCTCCCCTTTCTAAGCGCCTTGAGACCCTCTGGGTATGTAGTGCGCTATACAAATTATCTGACTTGACTTGACTTGACTTGGTATCCTGTTGTCATATAACTAGATATTTCTTCCAAATGTTAGACGAGACGTAAGTACATTCTTATTCAAAGTGACTAGGTGTCAATTTTACCCACACAATTCGGGCAGACTTGAGTGATTTATAGCATCCTCAAAGTCAGTCTTTCAAAAATTCCAAAGTATAGGACATGATAATCCAAATCCAAATGTTTCCCAAGAAAAGTCATTTTCAATCGTTCGGAATATCGGTGTTTGGGCAGATATGACCCAGGGACCCCCAGTATGCAAGGGGAATTAGTCCCCCTCTGCAAACGCGCCAGTGGCCTGCATTGCAGAGAGGTATAAAAAGGGGCATAACCTCATTACACCTCTGTGCAATGCAGCCCCCTGGCGCATACTGGATGTTCCAGGTGGGCTAGTTGGCCCCCAGGGACCCCTAGTATGCAGGGGGAATTAGTTCCCCCTCTTCAAACATGCACGGGGGCTGTGTTGCAGAGAGATGTAAAAAAGGGTGTGGCCTCATTACACCTCTCTGTAATGCAGCCCCATGGCGCATACTGGAGGCTCCTGGTGAGCTAGTTGGCCCCCAGGGACCCCCAGTATGCAAGGGGAATTAGTTCCCCCTCTGCAAACGCGGCAGGGGGCTGCGTTGCAGAGAGGTGTAACAAGGGGCATAGCCTCATTACACCTCTCCAATGCAGCCCCCTGGCGCATACTGGAGGTTCCAGGTTGGCTAGTTGTCCCCCAGGGGCCCCCAGTATGCAAGGGGAATTAGTTCCCCCTCTTCAAAAATGCACGGGGCTGCGTTGCAGAGAGGTGTAAAAAGGGGCGTGGCTTCATTATACCTCTCTGCAGTGCAGTCCCCTGGCGCATACTGGAGATTCCTGGTGGGCTTTAAGGTCTTATATAGTTAGGAATTAGCATTAAAAAAACCTTGCAAATTCACTGAAAAAACCATAAGTTTCAGGCCTTATATAGTTAGGAATTAGCATTTCAAAAACCTTTGAAATTCACTGGAAAAACCATAGGTTTCAGGTCTTATATAGTTAGGAATTAGCATTTAAAAAACCTTTAAAATTCACTCAAAAAACTATACGTTTTAGTGGTGTTATAGTTAGCTGGACATTTCCCTCATACAAAACCATTGAAATTGCTCCTATATAGTTAGTTGTACTAACTATATTTCGCGCACCCGCAATCCACTGCTGATGATGTCACATATTACATCATTCATGACAAGGTCAGTGACATCACTGATGACATCTCACATGTCATCACTGATGACATCACTGATGACATCATCCACGTGACAATCACATACACCTTTTCATACACTAGTAAAATATTTCAACACTCTTTGTAAAATACAGAGTATGACATTTCAATCCATTGTTACAGCAATACAAGTATCTAAAAACCCACTCAGTGATTCATAGATGTATACACACATCTAATCACTTACCTGTAGATTCACTCATACATGCTGTCAATGAACCATAGAACACTATCAAAAATACTTATACACTTAAATCGACATTACACACCAGCACTCACCCTATTCACATTTGAAGTCATCCTACTCACTTATGCAAACAATGGATCATACTTACATATTTACTTAGCTACACACTTATACAAACACAACTTCATCTATTCATTTAGATAGTAAGTCATACTTAGTGAATTGTAAAATCATTATTACAAGTATCATGTTATCCATACAGTCACTCACACAATCATTGAGTCTTATGTATACTTATTTATATACAACAACTGACACATACACTGCCTTTTATTTTTCTAGTTTGTTGGACATGTACCATTGAGAAATATATTTGCTAATCACCACACCCATAAATATATTCACTCACCCAAACAACTGTTAGAACATGTAGTTTTAACTTCATATATCTAGTGAATCAACTATTCACACATCTTTGGGCAGTCACACACCCCCCACCGCACCACACACACATTCACTCTCCCATACAAATACTCAGTTAACTAATCAATAACTAATACAGACTTTCACATAGCTAGTAACCAACTGGAGTACCTGTTTACACAACTGACAAAGTGATACAGATATTCAAACAGTTTAGTCACTATCTACTATATTTAGTGAGACACTATAAATTGGTCAAGTAAACGGTCAATTACACTGCCACTAAATCCTCCATTCGAATATTTATTTTAATATATCCACTCATTCTTCAATGCAAATTGCTATATATATATAATGCATATTTAAATAACGAAGCAAACCACATTCACTGGATGATGTCATCAGTGATGTCATCAGTGATGTCATTTGAGATGTCATCAGTGATGTCACTGACCTTGTCATGAATGATGTAATATGTGACATCATCAGCAGTGGATTGCGGGTGCGCGAAATATAGTTAGTACAACTAACTATATAGGAGCAATTTCAATGGTTTTGTATTAGTGAAATGTCCAGCTAACTATAACACCCCTAAAACGTATAGTTTTTTGAGTGAATTTTAAAGGTTTTTAAATGCTAATTCCTAACTATATAAGGCATGAAACCTATGTTTTTTTCAGTGAATATATATATGTATATTACCTACTGGCGGTAGTTATAGTTAGGTCCTATTTTCTATAGGAAATTCTCAACATTCTATTCCCAATCACTTTGGTGCCGATTGATGAATCATCGCGAAATTTTCAAAACTTATGGCCCTCTTCTGTCTGCTCCTATCTCGAAAGTTTCGGGGTGATCCGCCAAGCGAGAGCTGAGAAAAAAGGGGGTTCCAAAACATGTTTTCCCATGCAATTTCCCATAGGAAACTTTAGACACGGCTACAGCCTGAACTGCTGAACGGAATTACACCAAATTTGGCAAAAGGTAGATCTTGGTTCAGAAAGAACTGGGACTGGTGTAGTTTTTTTGTGGACTTTCGGGATAAAATAGAGTTTTGCTAAAACAGGATGTTCAATGTTTAAAAATTTGAGTTCCTCCGTTGAAATCACCCTTTCCTGTTTCCACAGTAATAATTCCTTCCTCAGATTTTGTCTTGCCATGTCATATTTAGTATGTGAATGCTTCTCATAACACTCTGCATCTTGTAAGTGTCTATTTGCCTCCTGAATGTAATCTTTTTGGGGCAAGATCACCATGTTGCCTCCTTTATGAGATTTTGTCACAATTATCTCATGTTTATTGCCCAATTTTTTTATCAACTTGCCGTATTCTATTTCATTCTTACTTTTGTAACGCTTTTTATGTCTAGTGTGATGGTACAATTTTTTGATGTCTTCACTAATTACCTCATGATAAATGTCAATAGCGTCCTTTGGCTTAAGTGGTACAAATTTGGACTTAGGTTTGAAAGGGTTAATACCGTCTCCCACTTGTTTAATATTTTCAGCACATAGCCTTTCCTGAGGGGAACATAAGTCCCCATCCAATTCCATCTCTAAGTTATCCCCTTTACTCAAACGTTGCATTTCTCGTAACAGTGTAGCATCTGAGGCATCCAACTCAATAGCAGGCCTTCTTTCACTTGTTGCACCTACCCCTTGGTCACATTGCATCTCTTTCAATCACTCCCTAATAGTGAAAAATGTCTTTAATTTCAGCTTTCTAATGAAGCAGAACACATCCACCCTGGTTTAAGGATAATTAAAATCGCTTACCGGTCAGAATGAAAGTCTGTATATATATATATATATATATATTCACAGAAAAAACCATAGGTTATAGACCATATATAGTTAGGAATTTGCATTTACAAAACCTTGAAAATTCACTGAAAAAACCATAGGTTATAGACCATATATAGTTAGGGATTAGCATTTAAAAAACCTTATTTTACTTGCACAAAACCATTGAAATTCCATATATAGTTAGATGCACTAACTATATATCGCGGACCCGCAATCCACTGCTAATGATGTCACATATTACATCATTCATGAGATGGTCAGTGACATCACTGATGACATCACTGATGGCATCTCAAATGACATCACTGATGACATCACTGATGACAACAGCCAGTGACTGTATGTTTCTGTAAAGTTAAAATATGTCTTACATATTGAAGAATGAGTGGATGTATAAGTGTCTGGATGAAGGATTTAGTAGGTGCATGACTGACTGTATGAGAGAATGATTAAATGTGTCTCACTGAGTGCATGGGTTAGTGATTAAAGTGTCTTAATTTGGCAATCATTATTTATGTTCTTCTGTAAACTGCTGCATGTTTAAATCAGTAGCTATATCATTAACTATATGGGTTATTGAATGGTTGCCCAAGTATTTGTATGGGAGACTGAGTATGTGTGTGGGTGGCTGGGAGGTGTATATAGATGTGTGAGCAGTTGATTCCCTATGTGTATGGGTTCAAAAGTGCATGTAGAAACAGCTGTATGGACAGTTGACTGTGTGCATGAGTATATTGGTGAGTGAATGGATATCTCAGTTCTACATGTTAAAGTAAGTACATATGTAAAACACACTCCATGTGAGAGTTGACATATATAAATAACTGAACATAAGAGCCAGTGAATGTGAGAGTGGCTGTATGAATCATTGTGAACTTGTATCAAGGATTGTATAAGAGAGTAAATATGTGTTAGTATATGTTTGAATAAGTAAGGTGTGTATAACTGTATAGTTGAGGAAATGGAGGTGGGATTGATTCTTTGCATGACTGACTAGGTGTGTGGGTAACTCCATGGATGTGTGACAGTCTGTGAGTGCCTGTTTACACTGAGTGTATCTAAGGTTATATTAGAGTCTGAAGATGTATTATCACATAAATGATATCATCAGTGATGTAATCAGTAATGTCAAATGAGATGTCAGTGATGTCATCAGTGATGTCATTTGAGATGTCATCAGTGATGTCATCAGTGATGTCATTTGAGATGTCATCAGTGATGTCATCAGTGATGTCACTGACCATGTCATGAATGATGTAATATGTGACATCATTAGCAGTGGATTGCGGGTCCGCGATATATAGTTAGTGCATCTAACTATATATGGAATTTCAATGGTTTTGTGCAAGTAAAATAAGGTTTTTTAAATGCTAATCCCTAACTATATATGGTCTATAACCTATGGTTTTTTCAGTGAATTTTCAAGGTTTTGTAAATGCAAATTCCTAACTATATATGGTCTATAACCTATGTTTTTTTCTGTGAATTTCATTGGTTTTTTAAAAGCTAATATCTATAGCTGTAAAATATATTCTTTATTAAGTGACGTATCACGTAGCCCGTGAGACGCCTCAGGATGCATCGCATAACCGTGACGTATCGTCTCTGCAGCGCAAACCAAACCCAAAACGTAAGCGCGCCAGAACACGCTTAAAGATATATATATATATTTTTTTAACCTTAATTAGACAAAATCCACACGTGCACATATCATAAACGTTCAAAAAACACAATATGTCGGACTCCCGTTACGCTGCCGGTTAGCTGCCCGGTTAACGTACCAGGAAGCACCTTTACCGCGAAAAATCGCAATTTTTTTTTTCACCCCCCAGGGAACTTTAATAGCCCCCTCATCAATCCTAGGGGTTCAGGAGGGGTTTGCCTTACCCCTTTCATTCATTTACACCTTTTTTTTCCACCTCTTGTCTCTCGATCCCACAGAGAGACAAGATGGCGGCCGCTCCAGACTGTTTACAATGATAACAGCCAATCAGCTTCTCTACGGCGAAAAAAACAGAATTTTTTTTTTTTTTTTTTTTTTGGGCCCAGCGTGGCTCTATAATACCCCCTCATCAATCCTAGGGGGTCAGAAGGGGTCTACCTTGCCCCTTTCCTTCATTTCCCCCTTTGTTTTGGCCTCCTCTTGTCTCTCGATCCTACCGAGAGACAAGATGGCGGCCGCTCCGGACTGTTTACAATGTTGACAGCCAATCAGCTACTCGTCAGACTCCCGTTACACTGCCAGTTAGCTTCCCGGTTAGCTGCCCGGTTCGCGTACCAAGACGCGTCTCTACGGCGAAAAAATCGGATTTCTTTTTTTTTTTTTTGGGCCCAGCGTGACTCTATAATATCCCCTCATCAATCCTAGGGGATCAGAAGGGGTCTACCTTGCCCCCTTTCCTTCATTTCCCCCTTTGTTTTGGCCTCCTCTTGTCTCTCGATCCTACCGAGAGACAAGATGGCGGCCGCGCCGGACTGTTTAGAATGTTGACAGACACCGGAGAGCCAATCAGCTTCGCATCGCAAAGTTCCGATAAGCGAAAAGTACGCGAACCGGATCGCTGCCCGGAGCGCTGTTACAGATATATATCTTGATTTAAACGTTAATTTCTCAAAATTCACTGAAGCACATATATTGAGACCTAGCAAAGGCACATCGGGCTAACAGTCCCTACAATTTTGCCAAGTTTCGTGCAAATCCATTCAGCCGTTCGAGCTAAAAGTGCGGCCAACCGCCCTATGGAAATTAACATGGGAAAAACGCGTTTTGGGACCCCCCTTTTTTCTCGGCCCCCCTTGACGAAACCCCCCCAAATTTCTAGGAGCTGCTCAGAAACAAAATGTGCCATTTTCCTGAAAATTTCAGCCGATTCCGTCCACAAACGCCAAAGTTATTAGACATAGAATTTTCAGAAATCCCATTGGGAAAAAATCCTAACTATATATACCTACTGGCTATCGCCAGTAGGTAATATATATATATATATATATATATATATATATATATATATATATATATATATATATATATATATATATATATATATATATATATATATATATATATATATATATATATATATATATATATATATATATATATATATATATATATATATATTTATTGCAATTACTGGCCATCAAACGAATTGCCATAATGTCAGGGTCTTTGATGTGTAGATCTTGGATTTTAAAATCTATACCTCATTTTAACAATACTGTCAACCAGTAGTTGTCAGTCAATGTCCCACGTAGGTGACTCTATGTTGACTGCGACTAGGGGAGGTTGTGGGGTGGTCTCTGGACAGTTGTATTTGAAGCTAATGGTCGACATGGTTATATGGAAAGTGCAGGCATTGAAGTCCACTAAGTCGTCAACTAAGTACCTTTTGCTAACTATGAGTTCAATGCTGACGGATTGGGAACTATACTGAAAGTGTCTTTGAGCTTCTAGTATATCCTCTCTAATCATTAAACGACAACCCCACACTCTTCTTATCCAGTGGATGCTTTTATTTATTAATGATTGTTCGCCTTCTTTGTGTGCGACGTGTAGGCGCTTTGGTACATTGGTCAAGAATATTGAATGTCAATGCCCTAAAATCACTGGCTCTAGACGATGCAGGGGTGGCATATGGGAGTGGTCATGGGCCTGGGAAGGAGCCAAACCCTGTGAGTTATCCCAGAAGAACCGAAGTAGGGAAATATGGAAGTACGCTTTTGAGAGGAGCTTTGAGATCACTAATCTCTACCCTGAGCTCATCAATATAATTGCATAATTTGGCTATTGCAGACTCGTTTGAGGGGGATTGGGATACAGGCTCTTGAATTGTCCCTACGGCATCAGGGACTGGGAGGATTCAGCAAGAGGAGAGTAACGGTTACTGCAAAGAATTGCAGGAGAAGGAGGTAAAGAGCTAGAGGTGGATTTGCTATGTTCGTAAATGCTAGTTGGGAATGGAGGGGAATGGACTTAGATCCAGTCTGCCCTGATGGGAGACTGTCAATTTTAATTGGTTTGGCACCCTGTTTGTTTATTGGAAGGCTACTGGACTGATGTTTGCCACCAGGCTTTTTTGGGGGAATGGCCCCTGGATAAGGTAGGGATTTAGGAATACATTTAGATTTGGAGTTATCTGCAGTTTGTTCTGGGATGGGACAGTCGGGACCAATCAGCTGCTACACTTCTTCTATCTGGTGGTTGATTTTGTCAAGAGTATTTACATTCGAATTAACTTTGTGTTTGGGGTGTTTGGCTGTGTCCTGTGCCACGATAAGTTAGTACACACAATTGAAACAATAAACCAGATGGTCAACAATGATTAGTGTAAGAATAAGAAAATGCTGCAAGTGGAATTAACTCATACACTAAACCAATGACTAAGCATAACAATTTACTGTAACGAAACCTATGTGGGACACTCACCCTCATATCAGGTGTTTCCACCGTGATGTGCTCATTCAACTCTGCTGTCACCAGAAATTCCATCAGGTTTTGGCGAGCTATTGTTACTTCTACTGCGCCGTCTAGAATAGTCAGGGCACATTCCCCATTCAGTAGTTGAGTCCTCAGAATTCTGGGCATGTCTAACTTTTAGACCTGCTACTTTCTTCTTTTTAAATTGAGGTTTAGATTTTGGCTTGTCTTCATTTTTTTGGAAGGATAGCTTGAAGCACATGGCATCTCTCTGACTTTGTACTCTCTTCTTGTCTGTGTTCTGACCGTCCTTCTCTCTCTGAGTTTCTTGGTGAACCCTGAAAGGAACGAGAGGAACGTGTATAAGTATCCTGATACCTGTCAGGTTTTTTTTATGTTATCTATATTCCTAAGGTTATTTCTCCTTTCTGAGGGCTCCTATTGAGGAGACCCACTCCTAGATAGAGATCTACTTCCTCTAATCTTTTGGTTTTTATTGTTATTATCCAATTTTTTTGGGAAGAATCAAGTGCCTGCCTGGTGTTATCCTTTTCAGGACCACCCACCCGTGAGTTGAGGTTTTGTTGCTCTAGCTGCCAAACTATCCGTACCTAATTAAGAATAAGTATCAGTGATAATTTTAGATAACTCACGTTCCTGTTGTAAAGGAGTGAAGTCCCTCAGGCATTGGCGTATTGCCACTGCTGCTGCCTCCCCTTTTATATTTGCTAATATTATAGCTGATACCTGGGCAAAATTACCTAATAATGTCATCCCTAAGTTCAGACCAGGTTCTGATCCATACTCAGCTTGTATTTGTCTTAATACATCTGGTATTACTGCTAATGAAGGGATATCTTTGACTTCTAGTATGGATGACAGCGAAAACTATACTCCATGTTGTACATTGTGAGTTATTCCCATTGGCAAGCAGATTGTTAGCATTCTGTGTTATTCTTGAGGGCTTGTGTGTGGAAATACTGCCTCTAACTGTGTTGTTTTTTTAGCTATCCAGAATGGCATTTGCTCACGTTTAGTGGGCATTTTACCCATTACTGTGTATAGCGTTTGTGGTGTAATTTTAGTTGAAGAACCTTGAATTTGGCTTGTTTGTGTACTCCTTGTTGGCTGAAGTGTGAGTGTTCTCATCAAGAACTGTGTCATATTTCTGTAAAGTTTTATAATTTCTTTGTAAAGTGGATGTAGGTCTGCTACTGGCAGCATATCAATCTCTGGATGTGGTGTATAAGCCACAAGGACTGGCCAAGTGGCTCCATCTCTTCCGAGTGGACCTAGTCTTACTTTGTCTTTGGTATGGGGAAGGGTGCCTTTAAGCCAGTTTATGTGCTCCTGGTAGGCGAGTGGAATTTCAATGTCCTCATACCGACAGTATTCATTTGGTGTTTCATCTTCAGTGTAAGAACAAAATGTATTTCATTTTGAATCTGCTTGTGGGATATTAACCCATGAATAGAATACCTCTGTTCTATATGGTTTGTGAGCCTCAATCACGAAGGTTACTGTCCCACCCCTAGCTGTGACTACATAGTCCGTTAGCTTTTGAGTAAGGGCATTTCTAACATCTTCTGAAATGTTTATTTCCACTTCTATTTCTTCTTCCCTGACTACAGCAGGCTGTGCTCGCCAAGTGTCGTTTTGTCAGCCATTTGTTGACAAAAAGTTTCAAAGAAGAGTTTAAAGGAAACTGAGATAAGGTTGTATGCACAATAGGAACTATTTGTCCTTGAAGCTTGATAAACGTACAGCCAATAAATAGGAATTTTGCTTACTCAGATGTGGCGGATAGTTTCCTTCCCACTCCAGACACCTCTGGGTAAATGTGAGTAGGGGTCTCTGAGAAAAGCACAGCTGAACTACTCAGATGTGACTGTTAAATAAGCTCTAACCCAATGTTGTGTAGTTCCTATAAACCTATATAGGATCTGTGAGTTTAGACATCAAACACTATAGGATTGGTGTCAGACTGATTTGAGACACCACTACCGGCTATGTTAGCCCGTATACCAGCTAGGTCACTGTGCTACTACAAACCCCTCTTACCAAGGAGAGAATAGTTCTTGGCAACTGTTGCACTTGACAATCCTGATCCCTCAGAATCGTGGAAACAGTGTACTGCTTTTTACTCATTCACTCGAGCTCACTTTCGCTCAGAGAGATAATCAGAATAAACATTGGAGACGTTTGTCAATAAGCATTTATTGAACCAGTGTCATTCTAGTGTAAAATAAGTGTGCTGAAACAACCATTTGACAGTAAAAGATATAAATGATTCTAAACAAAGTAAAAGGATGGTAGATTTCTACCATTGTGCTAAAAAAATGAATACAATTTTATTTTTCAAAAACAAGGGGGACCCAATCAGTACCTAGGGACCTTGGGCAGTCAATTATTATGAAAAACAGTGGTCCATAGGGTTAAATTTTCACAAAAACAGATGCAAATATAGACTCCAATCAGTGCTATATTGACTCGTGTTTTCAGTACCCAGCCGGGCCTGAAATTTTATTTCAAATATAAACAAGTTGAAAAGACCATCAGAGAGGTCTAATGCAAAAGTTGGTAGGGTACAAGCCTGTACCTATCCAAAAGACCACTCAGAGAGAATTAAGGGGTAGGGAAGAAAGCAAGGAAAAGAGGGTAAAGAATATCAGGCAAAAAGAACATGGGAGCCAACTGTCCCTTGCATCAATAGCATATTCGCACAGCAAGTTCAGACAACCAATTCATGTAACATTATCTACGCGATGGGAAAGTTACAGAATTTGGAAAAGTGTCGACGGCGTTTCGATCCCCGGCTCCTAGTGAACTGGGATCATCATCAGGACATAAACAATGTATTGCCTGTATGTGCTTTTTAAAACCTTTTCAAACGATCTTCACGTTTCTCCTATAATTCTAGGAGAGATGGTAGGGTGGAGGGCTGGTGCCTCGATGTCCTATTCCGATAGGTTTGGCGTTATTGCCTTAAGTTCCTATCCAGCATCTGGTAATGTCCCGCTAGGAAGGATACGAGAATCGCGGGCCAGTATACTCTATCCAGACCGCTTGCAAGTCTGCGCTTTCAGTTTCAAGGTCTTAGTGTGGAGTCAGTGCTCCCTCACTCGCGATGCGGAAGTGAGCTCAATCCCAAAAAGCTTTTTGGGATTGAGCTCACTTCCGCATTATCGGGAAGCCGGCGGACTGCCATCGAGCACACCGCCCGTTCTTCGCTCGGATCGTGAGTGAGGGAGCACTGACTCCACGCTAAGACCTTGAAACTGAAAGCGCAGACTTGCAAGCGGTCTGGATAGAGTATACTGGCCCGCGATTCTCGTATCCTTCCTAGCGGGACATTACCAGATGCTGGATAGGAACTTATGGCAATAACGCCAAACCTATCGGAATAGGACATCGAGGCACCAGCCTTCCACCCTACCATCTCTCCTAGAATTATAGGAGAAACGTGAAGATCGTTTGAAAAGGTTTTAAAAAGCACATACAGGCAATACATTGTTTATGTCCTGATGATGATCCCAGTTCACTAGGAGCCGGGGATCGAAACGCCGTCGACACTTTTCCAAATTCTGTAACTTTCCCATCGCGTAGATAATGTTACATGAATTGGTTGTCTGAACTTGCTGTGCGAATATGCTATTGATGCAAGGGACAGTTGGCTCCCATGTTCTTTTTGCCTGATATTCTTTACCCTCTTTTCCTTGCTTTCTTCCCTACCCCTTAATTCTCTCTGAGTGGTCTTTTGGATAGGTACAGGCTTGTACCCTACCAACTTTTGCATTAGACCTCTCTGATGGTCTTTTAAACTTGTTTATATTTGAAATAAAATTTCAGGCCCGGCTGGGTACTGAAAACACGAGTCAATATAGCACTGATTGGAGTCTATATTTGCATCTGTTTTTGTGAAAATTTAACCCTATGGACCACTGTTTTTCATAATAAAAAAATGAATACAGCAAGTATATAAACTACTTGACAGTAGTAAATGTGTACTCCTACTATGCGACCCTAACTAGATGTACCTAAGTGTACCTAGCATAAATGTGGGTGTAAAGCCAAGAATCCCGCTAGGATAAAATCAACCCTATTACCTAAAGTGAGAGACTGTCTTGGTCTCGAGGCGATCACCCGCAAGGGATGTCATACCACTGCGAGCTGGAGTGTATGCATGCAGGAGACTCAGCGTCTCGCATCAGTGTGTCGGCATGGAAGTCCTTTTCTTCTCTGAGTACCTCAGCAACATATAGTGTATATAATACCCAAAGTGGCACCCCCTGGGGATATACCTTGCTGTGTCATGTTGGACCAGGATGACGGAAGGAATGACCGTTATACATAGTTATTATGCAGGAAATTGCTCGTCCTGCTGTCCTGCTCTGATTCCAAGAATCCTCAAACCTAATTAATGAGGATTAAGCTTTACAGGGAAAACCCCATGTCATCTTTGGACATTACCGTAACTAGGTAAAAGGTCAGTACTAAGAACCTTTATGTAGTGTAATGGTAGGGAGAATATAGGTGAAATGTTAGGTGACTATCTGAGCCTATATTGGGGTACTTATATGGAACATAACAAAAGGGAGGAGGTGCAGCCCTAGCATTTTAGACAGCTTCCCATTGAACACATGTGTCATTGGGTGGTTGTGTTTGTAGGGCCCCTCCTGCCTTAACATCCCCACTTTTCTTTTGTGGTGCCACTGACACAGGTGACTTTTCGGAGAGCACATAGAGGTGGTAGACTCAATGTGTGTCTTGGGGGAATGACTCAGCGGCTTTCCCTCTCTCATCACCACTACCACCTATCTTTTTAAGGTATTCCTCCCACCAGATTGTCTTCAGATGGGACGCTTACCCTCCAGTAGGTGGCTTTCTTGTTTGCCTCTTTGTAAGGCTGTGGTAGTGGTGGATGCAAGACTCAACGGGGTCTTACAAAAATGGAAGCCAGTGGCAGTGGTGGTGGTGAAACAATATCCCTCTGAGCAGATTGAATAGAAGGGGTCATCTCTGTGTCTTCTGAGCCACCCTCCATGCTGACAGTCACTGGCTCAGCATCATCACTGTCACTTTCTATAAGTCTAAGGGATTCAGGAACTTACCTTTTTCCCTTAAATCTCGTGCAGTTCTTGAAAGGGTCCAAATCATGTCCTGATTATCAACGAGAGCGCTTGGAGAAGATGATGGAGTACCCTTTCTTTTTCTTGCAGGAGACTGTGAAGCCAATTGTTGAAGAGCAACATTTTGCTCAGCAGGAAGCTCAACTCCTGTTCTGCTCCTACTTTAGTAAGAACAATAGCTGGCTGAGGCTGAACAAATCCAGTTCAGACTCACTGCTCATTTCCTTGACTACAGTGGTTGCATTGCTGAGAGACATGGGCTTGGGATTAGCCAGCGGTTGGGGTGGTGCTGTTGATGATGCAGGAGTGCTGCTCCCAGCCTTTTGCTGCCCGTAGGGGGGTGCAGCAGATACACCATGTTTCCCGTAAAAGGTCCAGGGTGGCACATCAGTGATGGCAATATACTTCTTCTTTTCTTCCTCACCTGCTACTTTCTTGGCAAGAAAAACCTTCTTTAGGGCCATCTTCAAGTTCTTTCTTAGCTCTGGCAATTACCACTTAGCTGCACAAGTGGAAGCAGAAGAAGACTTAGGTGGTGTATGTCACTGCTGTTCTTTTTTCTGGCTGCACAGTGTGTGTTGATGTCTCTTGCGCACCTACAAGCAAACAAACACAAAAGAAATCGGTGAAACATGGCATTTGCAGGTTGAATCTGCAGACAATATAATTTAGTTAGGTCACCTCACAAATAAATATCATAATATTTGAATAATATACAAATTTCAAAGGTTTACATTGACGTGCCTCCAAGGCCTATTAGATGCTGGGGCAGTCAGGGTGTGTAGGAGAAAAATGGAATAATCCTTAAAAAACACAATTGCTGGTGTGCACCTATGACCGGTGGGGGTCCAAGGAAAAATGGAATAAACCTTAAAAAAATATTGCTTTTGCGCAACTATGAGATACTTTCAGCAGGAATCGGGTGCAGGGGAAAATGGAATAATCCATTAAACGTTATTCCTGGTATGTGCCTTTTAGACACGCATGGCAGGTAGGGAGTGCAGGCGGGAAATGGAATATTCCTTAAAATGCTGGAGTGTGCCTTCAACAGGCAGGGGGTGCAGGAAGAAAATGGAATAAACCTTTTAAAAATGATTGCTGTCATGCACTTATGAGACACCCGTGGCAGGCAGGGGGTGCAAGGGAAAATAGAATATTCCTTTAAAAAAATGTTTATGGTGTGCTCCTCTGATCAGACACCTTTGGCAGGCAGGGTCTACAGGGGAAAATATAATAATTTTCAAAAAATATTTGCTGGTGTGCACCTATGGCCGCCAGCGGGAGCAATAAAAATCAAATAATTGAAAAACAAATATTGCTGAAGTCTTCCTAGGGATTATGAGAGTCCTATGGGAGGTAAGAAGGCATAGGGGAAAAAATGTAATAGAAACACACTGTACACACATACTACAACCATAATCGTCCTTTTTTATTTTTTTTATTTCAGTAGATTTTTATTGAAAATAGTATTTACATGGTGCAGAGGATATACAGGATATATACATGGGAGATAACTGAGGACAAGGGAGAGGGACCCCAGGGGGGGGGGGTTAGGTATTGGTTTGCAGCTGTTTGTCCACTTTATTCTCACTTCTTCTTTAGTTTCTCTTGGCATTCCCCCTTCCCCCTTGCTTAATTGTCCAATTGTCTTCCCGTTCCCCCGGTGGTGTAGAGAGAGAGGTATAGAGAAAGAGAGTAGAGAGAGTAGAGAGTAGAGAGGCTCAGCTAGTTAACAGAGTGGGCGATCTTAGTAGTCTATTCAGTGGTGTCTCATCTTGCTTGGGGCTTATTTCCTGGTTGTCTCTCTGGCGCTCAAGGTGGCTTGTGTGAGGACAGGTAGTTGTCCAGCGAGAGCCACATTTCGCTTTTCTTCCCTGCGTTCGGTAGGTTGTTGGTTGTTATGTTGTCAGCCCCTCGCAGGAAAATGACCCAGTTAAACCAGGCTTTGAAGGTGGCTTTCGCTGTGTCTTTCCAGTTGGTTAAAACCGTCTTGACCGCCGCTGTGAGCAGGAGGTCAATCAGGTCTCTGTCCGTCTGAGTCTGAGTCTGAGGTATGAGTTGAGTACAGACTCAACTCATACCTACCATCCCTCATACACTGCGCTCAAGTGGGATATCTGAAGAACTGGATGTCACACGATAACACAAGACTACTCTGCCACATAATCAACCACGCAGCCAAAAGCAACAATGCGGCGGTCATGATCGCCCTGGATGCAGAAAAGGCCTTCGACAGGGTATCATGGAAGTACCTAGACCAATGCATGAAAAAATTCGGCTTAGGCCACAACTTTAGGAAGATGGTAATGGCCCTATATAACGAACCCAAGGCGCGCGTAGTAGTGAACATCAGAGCTCTTAAACCTCAAACAAGGAACGAGGCAGGGATGCCCGCTCTCACCAGCCCTCTTCCTACTGGCCATAGAGCCTCTTCTAAGCATGATACGAGCAAACCAAGACATAAAAGGGATACCCTTAGAGGGAGAGACCTTCAAGTTAGCAGCATATGCTGACGATGTCCTCATTGTGACAGAAGACCCAGAGAGATCCATCGCAGCCCTAATGGACACTATAGATCAATACGCCCAGGTATCAGGATATAAATTGAACAGGGAAAAATCGGAATGCAAACCACTAAATATCCACACCAACAAGACGATGCTGGGGCCCTCTGGACTGACCTGGCAAAAGAAAGCCATCAAATACCTGGGCCTCCTCTTCGAGAGAGACCTGCACACCACATTAGACCAGAACGAACGAGCCATCCTAAACAAAATTAAGGAGAAGCTCGAGGGGTGGTCACCAAAATTCACTACATGGTGGGGGAGGATAGAATCCATCAAAATGATGGTCACCCCAATGGTTAACTACTTGCTCAACATGCTACCGCTAACCAATACAACAGACTTCCTCAAAAAGCTAGACAAGCTAATCAACACATTCCTCTGGAAAGGAAAGAAACCCAGAATCAGCCTTCAAAAGCTCAGACTGCCCAAGACACTAGGAGGCCTCAACCTGACAAATTTTCGGCTATTCCAAACAGCATGCATAGCCAACCATAATCGTCCTTAAGCACATTAAACTCACATCAGGGATAGAAGAAAAAAATGAACAAAAAACAAAAAGGTATAGGCCTCGTCTATCAATGTCCCTAGAAAATGGCTTTGAAAAGTGGAAGAAAAGAAACACACTGTCTATAGCAAATAGTCACCCTGTTACATGCCCAACAAAGAACATACGCAGGCCTATAGCAAAAGCAAAGCACACTGACTACAAAATGGCTGCTTGCCCCATGGTCCCCAAGGGCGAAGGCCTGGACAACAAAGAACACATGTAAGCCTGTGGCAAAAAAGCACACTGATTACACAAAACAAAATCGCCATCCTGCCACTTGGCATTAGGAACATACACAAAATGGTGGCCTATAGCAAAACCACATACACACGTTGGCCACACAAAAAATGCCCACTTGGCAAGCAAAGAAAGGAGGCATTTAAACGAAGAAAAAAACACTAAACTAAATTCAGCAGGACCAAAAAGGAAAGTTAAGCTAACTACGAGCATCCCAGGACATAAAAAATTATTCCATCAACGTAAAACTTAAAATACAAAAAAAACACTTTTTGCATTTAATCCAAGGCCATCTCTAAATTCATAGATGTTTAAAGAAACACATATACCACAGAAACAGTTTTTTAATATATATTCAATGCCTAGTAATGGCTGGTTGGCCATCGTCCTTGGGCAGAGTAGGCCCTAGAGGAAAATTGACAAAATAACAGTGCTAAATTCACAAGCAACACACAAGAAAATTGAGAAGAAGTACATTAAAAGTTTTAAAACCAGGCCCTAAGCCCTCTCAAACCTTTACAGACTTTTCCCCTTAGTTAATGCAAAATAGGCCCCTATTGCAACAACAGGCTATACACAATAACATGTCTGAACTGGGGTGGCTTGGTGAGCAAAATAACGATGGATTAAACCCAGATCTGTGACTGGGGGTGACTGTTTTGCCATTGTGCAACATTCCGTCCATCATCTTGTGTGTTTTGATGTTCACCCTATGTGGGAAGGGTATGCCCAGACGTGGGTCCCGTGCCCACTGGAGTCAAGCTATCCTGGCTGAAGACGGCTGATAGCCAGAAACCGGTCCTAGGATGCTTGATTCCCGTCTAGGGAAGACATGGCTTGGCAGTTCGGGCTGGGCTGGGCTGGTCTCATGAGGCACAGGGTCAAGACTAATTTGCATATGGCCCTGTCTGAAATGTGGTGGCTTGGTGAGCAAAATAACGATGGATAAAACCCAGATCTGTGACTGGGGGTGAATGTTTTGCCATTGTGCAACATTCCGTCCATCATCTTGTGTGTTTTGCTATCCAAAACAAAAAAGGTTAAAAAATACTTTTGCATGCCCTCCATCAAACAACAAACTTATCCAAAAGTTCTTAAACTTACTTGATTTCACACAAAAAAATCCTTAACAATCCAATAGTGTATGCAGCAGGGTTTGCAGACAAAGAAGAGTGTGATCCGCTCCCCTCAAAATCCAAATAAAAAATGACCAAGGGATGGACAAAGCACTGGAAGTGCCATCTAGACAGGAAAAGGAAGTTGGAGTCTCTGTAGCACTTCTTCTACTACCTGTACTGTCCCTTCGGGTAGAATAGTTACTTGAAAATCCAATTTTGAGTTTTATTTGTTGCAGCTACAGTAGAACACCTATTTGATAAGCAGACCTCTGAACACGATCGCTTGAAATCGCCCAGATTAGAAAACGGCACCAGAAGGCTTCGTAGCGACTTGTTAGTGGATCCCAAATCTCACTCACTTGTTGGAGGCTCGCATTGTTCTCATAGTCATCACATTGGAACAAACACAGCGATTGGTGCAATTTGGCTGGACCTCTGCATTACAAGAAACACATGGGGGGATATTCACAAGAACGTGTGCTAAACATCACCAAAAAATGGTCTATCGCAAGAAAATAACCCTGTGTCAACGTGAAATTCACAACACAACGGTGCAATAGTCTGCTGAAACTGTGGCCAATGGCCATGATACAACCACCTCGATGGAGATAAAAACACAACACCGAAAACGTGTGATGAGGAAAGCAGGGAAAAGCAACGCCAGGCCCGCCACACACACAGAAGTGAAAAGCACACTGCCCGAAAGGGAGAAGTATGAGTCAATTCAGAGCTGAAGGGACATCTCACACACAATGCAGCACACACACATAGGAAGCAGAGCACCCCACCATCTAACATAATGTGGTACAAACACCAACATTTGCACAAACGAACACAGGACACAAGTGCACCCGCCTGTGGCCTGTAAATGTCCATACGCATCTGTCAAAGCACAAAACAGGGACATGATAATGGACAAGTACAAACCCACAGTCCTGATGGGGTAGCCATGCATGTATGGTAGGGAGCCAGGGAGTCCGTGACACACACATTGGCATACAAATCAAGACAAAACACAGTTGGAGACAAGTGAAAGTGCGTAAACTTTATCAACAAGTGCATGTCAGTATGGCCAAGAGAAGTGCCACAATATGCAGACCAATGCAGCAGCATGCCTGAGTGAGGAACATAGGAAAATGCCCATGTCCTCCTCGGGCACAAGTCAGTGCTAACCCATGTTGGTTGTCCGCACCAGGATCATGAGTCCAGGCCAATGCAGCCATGTCCACTGTCATCTTGGGACATGTGACCAGATTCCCAACCTGCACTCAGGTGTGGGACACGTGCAATGGGTCACATCCAGTTGTGGCTGCAGGTACCTTGTCACTCATCCATGAACGCGAGTGCAGCAGTGTAGGCAACAGCTCCAATGAGCGATCGTCGTCCTACACAACTGTCATGTCGTCAACATAATCCATTAGCTCACCCGGACAGATGTGCTGACTCCAACCACTCGACCCAATGTGCGCCAAAGCCCAATTGGGCAGTGGCTCAATGTGCTCACTACACATGACGACTCATGCAATCTCCCAGGCCCAGTTTCCAGCCTGCATGCCAAACATCCATGCATAACATAACTGTGGGACACCTTTTTGTTCCACCTCGTGGCACAGCATTCTTTAATTGCATTTGCAGCCATATATTTCAATCTTCAATGTTTCATCTTTGTGCCCTTGTTTGTAGTCCTTAATCTTTCCACATTCATCCTTCTTTCCAACCTCAAACCAGGAAACGCAATTTTCCAAAATGTTCTCATGTTAATGTTGGGCCGTCCGAACCTCTTGACAAAAACACAAACTGATGCCAAATTCCATTTAAAAAGCAGTTTGTTTTAACCCAATGCATTTCAGGCCACTAAGGGCCTTTCTTCAGGGGTAACTGAAAGTACAAAATAAATGCCATTAAAATTCCATCCACCCGTGGTGAAACCACAGTATCATGTACATCAATTATTATTATCAAGTTTAACATTATGAGATTGTGTTTAAAATAAGCTTCAGGCAAATTACACACGAGAATTCACTCTTACATAACCCCGATTTGACACATTGCTACCTTCGTGAGTTGCACGCCCTGTATTTATGAAACCAACTGTTTGCTCTCTAATTGATTAGCTATCCCTCTCTAAGTCTAACCTTTTCACTGGTTCCCGTTACGAAACACTTTTAAACATTTCCTGGCTTACCTGCTGTTATTAAAACAGCGTGCTCACTACCGCTCAGAGACAAATAATCTCTCTTGCATCCTCTTGGTTTAAAAGCATGGCTTTCACTCCTCTCTCCTTGAATTCCCACTTAGTGCAACTCTAATTATCACCTGTGGCATACTAAACCTCGCCCATTCCCATCGGATTACTCACATTCCCATGATGCATCATAAATCTAAGCGAACTCACACAATGGAATATTTTTCTATGCAAAAATAATGAATCATGATTACGTAACGTTATTTGGCACTGCAACGACATTACAATGTTCATAAAGTACTTTCAAGTCTTCTTTGAAAATAAAGTGTGCTTTTTGGATGAAAGATTTTCCACCTGGCTTGAAGGTGGTCACATGTATTTTTTCAACAGTTCACCGTTTTATTCGGGTGCTGACCCCGGGGGCTACATTTTGTAAAAAATCACATACATAGAGGGGCAGCACACCATTATTTATACAGTTTTTGATGGATGAAATTTTAATGGCATTTATTTTGTACTTTCAGTTACCCCTGAAGAAAGGCCCTTAGTGGCCTGAAATGCATTGGGTTAAAACAAACTGCTTTTTAAATGGAATTTGGCATCAGTACGTGTTTTTGTCAAGAGGTTCGGATGGCCCAACATTAACATGAGAAAATTTTGGAAAATTGCGTTTCCTGGTTTGAGGTTGGAAAGAAGGATGAATGTGGAAAGATTAAGGATTACAAACAAGAGCACAAAGATGAAACATTGAAGATTGAAATATATGGCTGCAAATGCAATTAAAGAATGCTGTGCCACGAGGTGGAACAAAAAGGTGTCCCACAGTTATGTTGTTCAGATTATTACGTGTAGTGTGGGCTGAGCACGTCACGTGTGCACGCGATGGATTAAAAAACTGTGACAATTAAAATTGGAAAACTAAAACTGGATAAATAATGGTGTGCTGCCCCTCTATGTATGTGATGTTTTACAAAATTTAGCCCCCGGGGTCAGCACCCGAATAAAACGGTGAACTGGTGAAAAAATACATGTGACCACCTTCAAGCCAGGCGGAAAATCTTTCATCCAAAAAGCACACTTTATTTTCAAAGAAGACTTGAAAGTACTTTATGAACATTGTAATGTTGTAGCAGTGCCAAATAACGTTACGTAATCATGATTTATTATTTTTGCATAGAAAAATATTCCATTGTGTGAGTTCGCTTAGATTTATGATGCATCATGGGAATGTGAGTAATCCGATGGGAATGGGCGAGGTTTAGTATGCCACAGGTGATAATTAGAGTTGCACTAAGTGGGGAATTCAAGGAGAGAGGAGTGAAAGCCACGCTTTTAAACCGAGAGGATGCAAGAGAGATTATTTGTCTCTGAGCGGTAGTGAGCACGCTGTTTTATTAACAGCAGGTAAGCCAGGAAATGTTTAAAAGTGTTTCGTAACGGGAACCAGTGAAAAGTTTAGACTTAGAGAGGGATAGCTAATCAATTAGAGAGCAAACAGTTGGTTTCATAAATACAGGGAGTGCAACTCACGAAGGTAGCAATGTGTCAAATTGGGGTTATGTAAGAGTGAATTCTCGTGTGTAATTTGCCTGAAGCTTATTTTAAACACAATCTCATAATGTTAAACTTGATAATAATAATTGATGTACATGATACTGTGGTTTCAACACGGGTGGGTGGAATTTTAATGGCATTTATTTTGTACTTTCAGTTACCCCTGAAGAAAGGCCCTTAGTGGCCTGAAATGCATTGGGTTAAAACAAACTGCTTTTTAAATGGAATTTGGCATCAGTACGTGTTTTTGTCAAGAGGTTCGGATGGCCCAACATTAACATGAGAAAATTTAGAAAATTGCGTTTCCTGGTTTGAGGTTGGAAAGAAGGATGAATGTGGAAAGAGTAAGGATTACAAACAAGAGCACAAAGATGAAACATTGAAGATTGAAATATATGGCTGCAAATGCAATTAAAGAATGCTGTGCCACGAGGTGGAACAAAAAGGTGTCCCACAGTTATGTTGTTCAGATTATTACGTGTAGTATGGGCTGAGCACGTCTCGTGTGCTTGCGATGGATTAAAAGACTGTGACAATTAACATTGGAAAACTAAAACTGGATAAATAATGTTGTGCTGCCCCTCTATGTATGTGATGTTTTACAAAATTTAGCCCCCGGGGTCAGCACCCGAATAAAACGGTGAACTGGTGAAAAAATACATGTGACCACCTTCAAGCCAGGTGGAAAATCTTTCATCTAAAAAGCACACTTTATTTTCAAAGAAGACTTGAAAGTACTTTATGAACATTGTAATGTCGTAGCAGTGCCAAATAACGTTATGTAATCATGATTCATTATTTTTGCATAGAAAAATATTCCATTGTGTGAGTTCGCTTAGATTTATGATGCATCATGGGAATGTGAGTAATCCGATGGGAATGGGCGAGGTTTAGTATGCCACAGGTGATAATTAGAGTTGCACTAAGTGGGGAATTCAAGGAGAGAGGAGTGAAAGCCACGCTTTTAAACCGAGAGGATGCAAGAGAGATTATTTGTCTCTGAGCGGTAGTGAGCACGCTGTTTTAATAACAGCAGGTAAGCCAGGAAATGTTTAAAAGTGTTTCGTAACGGGAACCAGTGAAAAGGTTAGACTTAGAGAGGGATAGCTAATCAATTAGAGAGCAAACAGTTGGTTTCATAAATACAGGGCGTGCAACTCAGGAAGGTAGCAATGTGTCAAATCGGGGTTATGTAAGAGTGAATTCTCGTGTGTAATTTGCCTGAAGCTTATTTTAAACACAATCTCATAATGTTAAACTTGATAATAATAATTGATGTACATGATACTGTGGTTTCACCACGGGTGGATGGAATTTTAATGGCATTTATTTTGTACTTTCAGTTACCCCTGAAGAAAGGCCCTTAGTGGCCTGAAATGCATTGGGTTAAAACAAACTGCTTTTTAAATGGAATTTGGCATCAGTACGTGTTTTTGTCAAGAGGTTCGGATGGCCCAACATTAACATGAGAACATTTTGGAAAATTGCGTTTCCTGGTTTGAGGTTGGAAAGAAGGATGAATGTGGAAAGATTAAGGATTACAAACAAGAGCAGAAAGATGAAACATTGAAGATTGAAATATATGGCTGCAAATGCAATTAAAGAATGCTGTGCCACGAGGTGGAACAAAAAGGTGTCCCACAGTTATGTTGTTCAGATTATTACGTGTAGTATGGGCTGAGCAGGTCACGTGTGCATGCCATGGATTAAAAGACTGTGACAATTAAAATTGGAAAACTAAAACTGGATAAATAATGGTGTGCTGCCCCTCTATGTATGTGATGTTTTACAAAACATCCATGCAAGCCATAAACAGGCATCATGGTGACACTCCTGGTTGTGGGTCAAGGGGGGGCACACATACACATCGAAATCCAAGTCAGCTGCCGTTACGTTGGAGAGGCATACATCCTTGGACCTCTCGAATATGCACAAGTGAAAATGCGACACAGGCTGAACGCAGGTGACTTCCACAGGGGGAAGCTCAGCTGGTAACATCCGCAGCACTGCCAATGGCAGTGCCCCCAGTACATGCAGCAGACGGGCACAGTACAGGTCCACCTGACTGGAGTCGAGCATGTGTCCGGGATGGTATGCCAATGCATCAGTGGCTCTGCTTGAAGCAGCTCTGACTTGCCCTGCACCAAACCTGTGAATAAAATGGCACAGCTCGGTGCAAGGAGCAGTGTCTGTGTACAACGGGTGCAGGATTGGGGTGGAAGTACGTGTGCAGGCCATTTCACGCACGCTAAGTATGAACAAGGACTTCTGCTTCTGGGATGTGTACACATTGGTCGCACGTCGGGCAGTGCATAGTGTGGTACTTGCAAGCAAATGCTATCGTATCTGTCAGGGGGTGCTGCCACCTGCAAGTTCCTGCTCGGACTTGCATATGTGCTACGGCCTGATGGTTCAGACAAAGGACCTTTCATCCCTACAGTAACTTCACCATCTGCATGCATACAGGAGATGTACAGAGGCCTGTCGTTGGTGTGGTGGGATGTCCGGTACCCTGGAAATCATGATTGATATGCCCAGCATGTGGCACATGAGCAGCCTCACTGTGCTTTACCTTGCCACACAGCTGCTCCTCCCTCCCACAAGCCCCCACACTTGTGTGCGCTGC
The DNA here is from genome assembly GCF_964263255.1 of Lissotriton vulgaris. Lineage (NCBI taxonomy): Eukaryota > Metazoa > Chordata > Amphibia > Caudata > Salamandridae > Lissotriton > Lissotriton vulgaris. The sequence goes on from NC_141697.1 coordinate 804,292,307, forward strand.
GCGGTTGCTTCAAGTCTACTCCTACGGCACACCATTGTAATGCCTGTCTGCGCATGTCCAGCTGCATGCCAACAACACCGTGAAGCTGGCCTCTGAAGGTGTGCGGCCATGTGAGTGTAGGCCAATGGTCCGGACTTGGCGGACACAGGTGTAAAGCCCATGGCTGGCTGTGATTGCGCTGCGAATGAGGCCAGGCGACTGACTCCTGCCTCTGCAGGACTGACACATATGATACTTTGCATGCATGTGCCAAGACCCCAAACGGTCTTGTGATCCTACATGTCCCCCTACGTGCGGGCCCGCCCTCCTGGTGCATGCTACATTGCAACATCGACTACTGTAGCCCTGGTGGTGACTACAATCCAACACAGAGACACACTTACTGCACTCCCTGCCCACGGACAGGTCCAAGCCACGCCCTGCTCCCCGTGCCGAATCAGCACACCCCGGTACTGACCTGACATACGCCGGACCAGCACACGCCGCTTGTGCATGCAGGGGGCATCTCCGTATTGCTTATCTTAAACCCGTTTTTAAGAAATATTCTGTATCCACTGTTAAAACTGCTATGAGATTTATATTTGAACTTGATGTTCCGGATGTCTGTTTTTATACTGCCAAGGAACAACTGTGTGAGAGGGTCTATAGGGGAAGCAAAATTAAAGACCTACAAAGTATCCTATCCCCCAATCTAACTGTTAACAAAAACACAAGGGATACTGGAGGTCTACAGTGGGCTCAATATTGTATGCCAATTCCAAAGTGGTGCATGTATGAACAGGTGTCTGAAAAATGAAGAAATAGAGTGTGAGAACAAGACAGAAATACTCCCATCAGCCCACCACTTGGCGGAAACTCGTCATCTGGGATTTTTGTACAAGAACTGGTATCTGCTAGGTCTCTCACCTGATGATATTGTGAGGAGCCCTAGAAACAGATCCTCCAGTGAAGGAAAATATGTATATATGACATGGCTGGATGGGAGAAGTTGCAGTGAAAGAAAGTGTAAAAGAAAGAAAAAAAGTGAGTTAAAATTACCTAGTGTGATGCCAAGGCAACATACTTAATTAGGGAGGTCATCACAGAGGTAATATTAAATGCAACAGTATGTGGATAGTATTAAACAAATATTACTATCAATCAAATGGATCTGGTTGACATGTTTCAGCCTGTAAAGGCTTTCTTCAGGACCTGTGATGTAAAGTACTACTGCAACAAATACTGGACAAGTTACCAATCACTTGTCAAAAAATACCACAAACTATGTGGATGCCTACCGTATACCACGTAGTAGGTCAGTGGATTCTCACCTGTGTGGAAAAATAGAAACAACAGACACGAGACATACATGCAAAAAATGTGAAAAACAGCAATGTATACAATGAACATCACATATATTGGCCTTTAATCTCATTTGGAACAAACACTTGATTGTTAAGACTCACCCAAAGAATTTATGAGGGAAGGCCTCACCTCGCCTGGCACTCGCTCAGGTCAATAGAGGCCCCGCTCTGAGGAGATAGAAAAGGTAGCGAAATATCCATTTTCAAATTATTCTTTTTCAAATAACAGAGCAATGATTTATTAATCCATGCTTGTTATGAATCTCCCTCAAACTGCCTACTTTGAACATAGAACAGTGGACAGAGGATGTGGTCCATTGACATGGCAAAGCTGACAGATGACACTTGTCTAGCATTCTCTAAAAAGAGGTAAACGCTCCAAATGCAACAGCTGATAGTAGAGCAAGAGATGGAGCAAGAAAAAGAAAATGAACTGCCCAACCTAAAAACACTGAGCAAGATTCTGACCAGAAATGCAGGTCAGAATAGTACTCCATATGAAAAGGTCATCACTTCAAAAGGATGCTGCAGAGGGCTAGGTAGCTTCTTAACCGAGCGCCATTCAACCCACCTGTCCGTCGGTACCTCGGACTTCCACTGAGCCGAGGGGAAGGTTCCGAGGCAGGTGCAGACTGCGCTTATATAGCCCAGTGGCTGACCACAGTGGAAACCGTCAACCGTGGCTAGTGATTGGCTAGAGGAGGAATGCCTAGTTTGAGAGTGTTAAATAGGTAAATGTGGACCAGTGAGGAAACTATCTGACATTTTTTCTAATTGGGCAGAGACTATTCACCAATCACCAGAGTTCACAAGAATTTCTCATAGAATCGGATGCATAGTGTAGAGCCGGGCAAAAATTCCAGATATTTCTTAATTGTATAAGTTATTCAGACTGCTAAGCTAGGGAACTAAGCTTAAATCAGGAGAACACGGAGCACCGTGTCTCGTGGATATCAAATCCAACAAGTTGGGGCAAAATACTATGTGCGCTGTACCTATTGGTTGATATGGCCATATAGGAGATCTTATTGGCCCTTCTGTTGACCAATCCAATGTCACCAAAAACGGCATAAAATCGCCATAAGGAATGGCGTCCCTGCCGTATTGAGTCCAAAGTATCACTCCAAAGGAGTGGAAAATTCAGAAGAGATACCCTGTGTACACGACCTGAAGTAGAGAGAAGGCACTCGTTTTCAAAGCCATGATATCAGGTAATGTTTCAGGGGAATACTGGGTTCTATGTGTGTAAAAACAGCCTATTCGTTGAATGGCTGAACTGGAACACATGATTGGTCCAAGCATTTACCAATCATAGTTCAGGAAGAACGGCAAAATGCCAGCCAGGATGAAATCGTGTACGTGATTGTAAGTGGCACCATGTCACTCTTCAACTTTATACGAGCCACAAAGTGATAGAAACTGACTTAGCACAACGCTTGGATAGTCAGTTACAGTCAGCAGGAACAAGTTTAGGCAACACCAGTGATCGTTATAAAGAATCATACTAAGCGATGTTTTCTAATGTTCAGCAAGCAAATAACTCTACTATACAACTAGACTTCATGTATGCGATCAGCCTGTTGGATTAATGGCTGTATCAAAACTCCCGATTGGTCCGTGAGTAGACCAATCCCAAATGTTAAAAAATGGCAGAATGCCGACCCAGGTAAAGTGAAGTCCGTAATTATAAACGGCACAATTACACAGTACGATTTCATCGAGCCACAAAAGGAAGGGACTACGTATAGAAATTACTCGAAGACTGCATGATTCTGCAGGAAAACAAGCTCTAAAACAGCAGGGACAGATTGCAGATACACCAACGATCGTTGTTGAGGATCGTGTTAAGTGATGTTTTGTCACCACAACAGTAGGTTGACAAATGTAGAGCAGACGCAGTACACGTGAAAGTAAGGGCAGCTAAAGTTGAAAAATAAACAACTTAGCAAGGGCGTATATAGCATAGGGAAAATGCACCAACATGCTCGATGTATAAAGACCCTATATTGGCTATATCACTACTGCCATTGATACTGACTGGCCTCACCCGGTTTGGTACAAAGAGTGTCAATAGAAAGCACACTGCTAATATGTATTAATGTCAGGGGGCATTGCCCTAACATTACATAGCACTACATAGTACTAACATTAAGGGAACCCGGTGGTGTCTGTCATGTTCGTCGTGGTGCTATGAGTGTTCAAAAAGTCACACTGCTAGTATGTATTAATGTCAGGGGGCATGACCCTACCTCTATATTGTTGGTACTGGCATTCTGGAAACCAGGTGGCAAAGTCTAAATCTGTACCCATGGGATTTCGTCGTTGAGCCCATCAATATCACAGTGAAGCTTGAAAATCCATTTCTGTTCCCTGATGAAAAGATACCTGGAGATATCCTTCACATGTTGGGGGATGAAAGGCTGTTCTAAAACTACCCATTTCATTTCCTCAGCGCTGTGTTTCATCGTGAGAAAATGGTTGGTGAGGCGCGTAGCTTGTCTATTGTGTCTAATAGTGCTCATGTGTTCCTGTATTCTGAGCTTGACTTTTCTGGATGTCATCACTACATATCGAAGGGAACAGGGACAGGTAATCAAATATACAACCCTTTCACTGTTGCAATTAGTGTGGCGCTTAAGTACCCAAGGGCGTTGAATGCCTATATCAATCATCATGGTCTTTTCAGTCTGTGGGCACACTGAACACGTGCCACACTGATAGTGCCCTTGCACTGGTGGAAGATTCCATAGTGTTGTAGCAGGGTCAGAGATTTGACAGCCATCACCCCCGATCACTCCGTGAAAATCTGCCCTTTGGGCAATTCCTAAGGGTTCGGAGAAATTGCTCTGAGCGTTCTGATTATGAGGCACAGTCACGAGAATTGGCAACCAAACTGAAACAAAGACAGTACCCGGGTGTCCTCATTAAAAAAGCATGGAAGAGGGCGTCCAATAACCCTCAAGAGACTTTATTGGCTCCACCATTCGAGAAACCCCCTCTGGAGAAGCTGACTTTTGTGACCACCTTCAATTCAGCCTCCACACAAGTTCAAAAAATAGTGCGAAACAACTGGTGCATTCTCAACACTGCAGGCACCAGGATTCCACCACCGCTTTTCGCTTTCAAGCGAAGTCAAAACTTGCCGGATGAACTGGTCCAAACTAGACCTTGTGGCACGGTCTCTGACCCTGCTACAACACTATGGAATCTTCCACCAGTGCAAGGGCACTATCCATGTGGCACGTGTTCAGTGTGCCCACAAACTGAAAAGACCATGATGATTGATATAGGCACCCAACGCCCTTGGGTACTTAAGCGCCCATCTAATTGCAACAGTGAAAGGGTCGTATATTTGATTACCTGTCCCTGTTCCCTTCGATATGTAGGGATGACATCCAGAAAAGTCAAGCTCAGAATACAGGAACACATGAGCACTATTAGACACAATAGACAAGCTACGCGCCTCACCAACCATTTTCTCATGATGAAACACAGCGCTGAGGAAATGAAATGGGTAGTTTTAGAACAGCCTTTCATCCCCCAACATGTGAAGGATATCTCCCGGTATCTTTTCATCAGGGAACAGAAATGGATTTTCAAGCTTCACTGTAATATTGATGGGCTCAACGACGAAATCACATGGGTACAGATTTAGACTTTGCCACCTAATTTCCAGAATACCAGTACCAACAATATAGAGGTAGGGGGATGCCCCCTGACAATAATACATACTAGCAGTGTGACTTTTTAGACACTCATTGCACCACGACGGACATGACGGACACCACCGGGTTCCCTTAATGTTAGTACTATGTAGTGCTATGTAATGTTAGGGCGATGCTCCCTGACATTGATACATATTAGCAGTGTGCTTTCTATTGACACTCTTTGAACCAAACCGGGTGGGGCCAGTCGGTATCAATGGCAGTAGTGATATAGCCAATATGGGGTCTTTATACATCGAGCATGTTGATGCATTTTCCCTATACTATATACGCCCTTGCTAAGTTGTTTATTTTTCCACTTTAGCTGCCCTTACTTTCACGTGTACTGCGTCTGCTCTACATTTGTCAACCTAATGCTGTGGTGACAAAACATCACTAAACACGATCCTCAACAACGATCGTTGGTGTTGCTGCAATCTGTCCCTGCTGTTTTGGAGCTTGTTTTCCTGCAGATTTATGCAGTCTTCGAATAATTTCTATATGTAGTCCCTACCTTATGTGGCTCGATGAAATCATACTGTGTAATTGTGCCATTTATAATTACGGACTTCACTTTACCTGGGTCAGCATTCTGCAGTTTTTTAACATTTGGGATTGGTCTACCCACGGACCAATCGGGAGTTCTGATACAGCCATTAATCCAACAGGCTGATCTCATACATATAGTCCAGTTGTATAGTAGAGTTATTTGCTTGCTGAACATTAGAAAACATCGCTTAGTATGGTTCTTTATAACGATCACTGGTGTTGCGTAAACTCATTCCTGCTGACTGTAACTGACTATCCAAACGTTGTGTTAAGTCAGTTTCTATCACTTTGTGGCTCGGATAAAGTTAAAGAGTTACATGGTGCCGCTTACAATCACGTACACAATTTCATCCTGGCTGGCACTTTGCCGTTCTTCCTGAACTATGATTGGTAAATGCTTGGACCAATCATGTGTTCCAGTTCAGCCATTCAACCAATAGGCTGCTTTTACACACATAGAACCCAGTATACCCCTGAAACATTACCTGATATCATGGCTTTGAAAACGAGTGCCTTCTCTCTACTTCAGTTCGTGTACACAGGGTATCTCTTCTGAATTTACCATTCCTTTGGAGTGATACTTTGGACTCAATACGGCAGGGACGCCATTCCTGACGGCGATTTCATGCCGTTTTTGGTGAGATTGGATTGGTCAACAGAAGGGCCAATAAGATCTCCTATATGGCCGTATCAACCAATAGGTACAGCGCACAGAGAATTTTGCCCCAACTTGTTGGATTTGATATCCACGAGACACGGTGCTCCGTGTTCTCCTGATTTACGCTTAGTTCCCTAGCTTAGCAGTCTGAATAACTTATAAAATTAAGAAATAGCTGGAATTTTTTCCCGGCTCCACACTATACATGCGATTCTATGAGAAATGCTTGTGAACTCTGGTGATTGGAGAATAGTCTCTGCCCAATTAGAAAAATTTCAGATAGTTTCCTCACTGGTCCACATTTACCTATTTAACACTCTCAAACTAGGCATTCCTCCTCTAGCCAATCACTAGCCACGGTTGACGGTTTCCACTGTGGTCAGCCACTGGGCTATATAAGCGCAGTCTCCACCTGCCTCGGTACCTTCCCCTCGGCTCAGTGGAAGCCCGAGGTACTGACGGACAGGTGGGTTGAATGGCGCTCGGTTAAGAAGCTACCTAGCCCTCTGCAGCATCCTTTTGAAGTGATGGCCTTTTCTTCTGGAGTACTGTTCTGACCTGCATTTCTGGGCTGGTACATCTTGCTCAGTGTTTTTAGGTTGGGCAGTCCATTTTCTTTTTCTTGCTCCATCTCTTGCTCTACTATCAGCTGTTGCATTTGGAGCTTTTACCTCTTTTTAGAGAACGCTAGACAAGTGTCATCTGTCAGCTGTGCCTGGTCCATGGACCACATCCTCTGTCCACTGTTCTATGTTCAAAGTAGGTAGTTTGAGGGAGATTCATAACAAACATGGATAAATAAATCATTGATCTGTTATTTGAAAAAGAATAATTTGAAAATGGATATTTCGCTACCTTTTCTATCTCCTCAGAGCGGGGCCTCTATTGACCTGAGCGAGTGCCAGGCGAGGTGAGGCCTTCCCCCATAAATTCTTTGGGTGAGTCTTAACAATCAATTATTTGTTCCAAATGAGATTAAAGGCCAATATATGTGATGTTCATTGCACACATTGCTGTTTTTCACATTTTTTGCATGTATGTCTCGTGTCTGTTGTTTCTATTTTTCCACACAGGTGAGAATCCACTGACCTACTACGTGGTATACGGTAGGCATCCACATAGTTTGTGGTTTTTTTGACAAGTGATTGGTAACTTGTCCAGTATTTGTTGCAGTAGTACTTTACATCATAGGTCCTGAAGAAAGCCTTTACAGGCTGAAACATGTCGACCAGATCCATCTGATTGATAGTAATATTTGTTTAATACTATCCACATACTGTTGCTTTTAATATTACCTCTGTGATGACCCCCCTAATAAAGTATGTTGCCTTGGCATCACACTAGGTAATTTTAACTCACTTTTTTTCTTTCTTTTACACTTTCTTTCACTGCAACCTCTCCCATCCAGCCATGTCATATATACATCTTTTCCGTCACTGGAGGATCTGTTTCTAGGGCTCCTCACAATGTCATCACGTGAGAGACCTAGCAGATACCAGTTCTTGTACAAAAAATCCCAGATGACGAGTTTCCGCCAAGTGGTGGGCTGATGGGAGTATTTCTGGCTTGTTCTCACACTCTATTTCTTCTTTTTTCAGACACCTGTTCATACATGCACCACTGTGGAATTGGCATACACTATTGAGCCCACTGTAGACCTCCAGTATCCCTTCTGTTTTTGTTTTTATACTGGGACTTTTATCCTAAAATCAGTGTCCACTAGGAAAAGCATGGAATTTATAACCCATCTGTGAATATACCATTTCCTGTATATATTGCTGCAATGCCGATGTTATTCCTCCCCTCGTGTAATCGTACTGAATCTTGTATTTTTTCCCAAATGTTTTAATCATTTTTTACTGGACATGTATGTAATTTTTTTGTGTGCTTTTATGATTGTTTACTGAATGATCGAATAAAGCTTTCAAACCGAACCGCATGCAGGGGGCTGCATGCGCAGCTACATGTCCAGGGTCACTGCCAACGCTGAGATGACATACTAATGTCCTTTGAAGACAGCACACTGTGATGTTGCAGTGCCCTTGCCCATCATGCTGACGCAATGACCACACGGACACACTTGCTCATATGGTATAAATGGCTACAGGCAGGTGCGCACAGCCGTATGTTTTTTGTGTTTACACATTCCGACTGACACATACGTTGGATGTGTGGGGGTGTTTGCACACCAGCCGGAAAGGGCCGCCTGGTGCAGTCAGAAATTGACAAAAGTGTACATCGTAAAGGACACAACCATTCAACCATAAAGGCCCCATGACTTATGCTGCACAGAGTTAGTGGCCCCAGGTGCACAGCCTCTGACACGGGCCCACCGCCAAGGGACGCTGACCTGCGGGAGACTGGGGTAGGGTCACAAGTGCAGAGCAGGTTTACATAGATGTAAAAGGAGCTTGTCACAGAGTGTCTCGGTGGACAGTGAAGGTTTACCTCCAGCATGATGCAGAGGGCAGGACCACGCTGAAAGGAATGGAACAGACACATGTCGGACACCAAGTACGGACCAGCCAGATGAAGATGCAGGAAACCACCAGGCCATGGACTCAGCCACCACCAAGGTCCAACAAGATTGTGCCCATGACTCATTGTGCACAGAGTTAGTGGAACCAGTGCTGTTAGGGGATACCACCTGCGATGAGGCATGTCCAATGGTGTGGACTCCTCCACATCTTACCCTTGACACAGTTCCACATGTGTGACCTACTGGACTGCAGTGTAGGCCTGAGACAGCGGTCAGCATGGGCCATTGACTGAGTTCGCTGGCTTGGGTTGAATGGCCCCACCGGCCTGCGTAGTTCAGGTTTAGTGGCACCACGGGACGCAGACTTGTGATGAACAGGGTTGATGGCACCAGGTCAGTTGTTGATAGTGTTCGATCACCTCCGTGACACTGATCTGGCTTTCATCCTGACTGAGCTACGTCTTCCTCTTACTCCTCTCTGTGCGTTCACTGATGTGAACTCTGCCATTCATGATTCGGGAAAACGTGCAGGATGAGGTACCCACTGGTCCGCAGGGTAGACCTGAGCCCTCATCCACGTGTCGCTGGCTTGCGTTGAAGAGGGTTAGTGGCATCACGTGTCACCAGCTTGCTTTGAACAGGGTTAGTGACACCATGTGTCATAGGCCTGCCATATGGGATTATGCCTCACTGATCGAAGGGAGTCTGGTGCTGTGGCCGCTGCCACAGACTTGGGGACACTGCCATTTCAGGACTCAGGACACAGTTTCACATATGGGGCCTACTGGGCTGAAAAGGACGCCGGTGGAGTATGTCAATGGAAAGGAGTAATGTGGGCCAGCGTCAGGGGGGCCAGCGATGGTCTGCGGAGACTGCAGAGGTCGCGGAGCTGGTGCTTGGAGCTTGCACGAGCATGTGGTGGGCCCTCTTTGATACATGTCGGTGTAGGCAGGTGAGCGGAGCCTCGTTGGTGCGCTGGGGCAGGCCAGACAGCTCTGGTGACCAGCGGCCCGGGGTGCAGCAGGCCCTACCGGGCTCGGTGTTGGACTCGTGGCGGGCTGAGAGGCGCTGCCCTGGCAGATGCTTTGTCCATTCCGAATCAGTGCAACTGGCTTTTTGTTCACACCCCTACGCAGGCCTGGCGTATGCAAGTCCAACCCACTATGAAAGCACATGCAGGGGGAAATGTAATGTGCAACATTTCCGTGACTGCCCCACAGGCTGCAGGGACATGGTAGCGTCCACTGGCCACTACATTCCATGCACCAGCAGATGATCTCCACATGGCCATTTCCGTGGTTTGCACTTTGTGGTCTGTCCAGCACCTTCACGCCACACCTGGCATTGGGTAGGTTGACATTCCTTTGTCACTTACCGTTCTCACACATGCCTGCTCCATGCCTTTCCTCATATCATTCTATTGCATGGTCATTGTCTCCGTGGCATCTGTTGGTCTTCAAGTGTGGCTCTCATCTGGGCTCCCTTTTATGCTGCAGGTAGTCGTCCTGCTTAACACAAGCAAAAGGCAGGTGTTCATTCCCTGGTGCTAACGCGGCTTATCGCATTTTTTTTAGGCGCTTTGCAGATCTGCCATTTCGTTGTGAAAGTGGTGTGGTGTTTCTTTGGGTGTTTTTGCATGGGATCGCCTACTCTGCATTTCATTAGGGTTAGTTTGTGGTGTCCAATGTGGGGATACATTTTGGGGCAGTTATCGCGGGAATACAGGCGATGTCTGCCGTTTGCACGAGCTTGTGAATGGGGTGTTAAAAATATCTCCACTTTTGATGCGTTAAGGTGGGGATAAAACCGGGGATAAGTCCTTGTGAATATCCCCCATGGAGTGACAAAATTCTGATGATTTCATAAGCAGGAATACAATTTTCGGTTGAAAACAAGAAGTGAAAAATATTCTGTTGCATTCTCATACTACGCCTCACACTGTTACAGGACAAACAGATGTTTTCTTGTTGAAAGGAAGAGAAGCATGTACTTCTGTGATCCCTGCATAAATGGAAAGAGTGAATCGTTCTCTTTTGGATAATCGGGCGTTGTGTGATAGGGTTGAAAAATATCAAGTTCAGAATGCAAGTAGGCATAATGTTAGATTAATAAGAAAACCATGAGTGTGCGTAGAAGGGAATCTAGTGAGTGTGTGTGCAGGAACTACTGGCAGGAAAATAAGTACCAAAAGGTCCAGTACCAAGAGGATGGTCCAAGTGGGATGATACATGGAATGAATGAGTGATGGAAAATGGTGGAATGTAAGAAAAAACATATTGTGCAGTGATTTGGAACTTCAAAAATGGGATGCTAGTTCTGAGGGTTCATAGTAGCTCCTACCAAAAACAGAGAAATCAAAATGGAACTGTATTGGTAAACATACAGGATTATTTACTAGTGAGAAAAGAAGGATTATGTCCCGACCTAAGAAATTGAATGATTATTTTTGGAGTTGATTTTATCGGCTTTATTAAAATGTTTTAGATGTGTGGGTATATATATTATTGGGTTCCAATGTGGTGTATTTGTCATATCCTCTTTGTTTTGTTTCGAGAAAGGGGAGGGTGTTATGTCTAACTGGATTTTTTGTAAATACATCTGGTATGATTCTAGAACCCAAGAACTCTGGCTAGTGGTCAGTTGGCCGGCGTTTGAAGGGGTCTGATACTGTACATCGGAGCTCCAATAAATCTGCTTTCTTCATTAAAAAAGGACGGTGCTTTTTTGGAAACTTCTCAAACCCATCTGAAATGAGATCATTTTAATACTTAATAATCAGTTACACTAAAAACACATAAAATGGAAGCAAAAAAAGAAACCTACTTTTGAATATCTTCCCTTTGTGAAACGCCTAGTGTTACAGCTCCTGAAACTTGCAGGACCAATAGGAGATTTTTGAATAGTTTCACAATGTACATATTTTGCACAGAATAACAGGTCGATTGTCTTTGCTCAAAATGCCAGAAGGGCCAATATCTGAACACAAATCATTGATAACTTTAGATGTTAATAAAAGTATTGAATAGGAACAGGAAGAGGCAGTGGATGATTGTTCTGAGAGGGGTGATGGAGTTGAAATCCATTGTTTTTGTTGATTGCAATGCTAACACCTCTCCAGGTTATTTTATACACTTTTTAGAAACTCTGTCTTGGCACATAGAGGGCCTAATGGATTTTCTTTTACTTTGTTTCCTTTTGTGAATTTACCTTAAAATCTTGGTAAACAAATTTGGGGAAAACAAAGGCCCATCCTTTTTTATTTTATTTGCTGTTTTATATAGAGCGATCTCGGGTCAAAGGTTTTACAGTTCTTTACATAAGCACCATTTACATTACACAAGGACACATACCCAGATTTGCAGGTTGTCGCACTGACGCTGAGACTCGAACCTGGTTCCCCCGTTAGAAAGATGGCACCTGTGGCTGTAACGCGTATCCTCTCACCAAATAATAGCAACTGTGCAGTATATCCAGTCAGGGCAAAAATTTAACAGGAATCCAAATAAACATTTTCATTTTTCTTAACTTTTTCCAACATATGCATTTGATTTTTTGGCACAAAATTATTTTTGTCAGATTGAGTATAAGTAGGTGATGCATGTGAGGATTCAGTGTCCTGGTGGCTCCACTCTAGTCTCTTTTTCTGTACAATGGGTGTTCACAACAGATGTAAACCCTTCAAAATAACCAACATTCATGCTCTGGAGTTAGCCATGTGGTGCAACTGTAAGAGCCAGTGAAAAATGATCAAAAATCAAAACAGAGCAGACTGAGCCAGAAGCTGTGATTAATGACACTGAAGAGGCTGGTGTTCAGCTACATTTGATTGGGAACAAAAATTGACCCGTAGTCGCTGCTACTGAGAGCGGGGGTGGAGGGTAGCGGAGGAGGAGAATACAAAAAAATGACCTTACCTGGGTGCCGCCGCCTCTTCTCCGTCGTCTTCTGGCAGCAACAGGAAGCACACAGCTTCCCAGGATCCTCTATCCAATCACATGTTGCCTTACAGCAGCATTATGATTGGTCTGAGCGCTGTGGTTTGGTGCTCAGACAGGGGCTTGGAGGCTGGACATGTTCCCCGCCAGGCTGTGTAATGCATCCTGGTGGGGAAGATTTAAAATGTCCATGACGGTTTTGCTTGCCCATGGCCAAGCAGTCATGCGCACTTAGGGAGTGTGCTTAACACTCCTTCCCCTACTCCCTGCGCTGGCCAGTTCAGCCCCACCCACCCCACCCCTCACCAAAGCAGGAAGAAAATTGAAAATGATAAAATACCTTTTTACACTGCTCGCAGAGCAGTGGGGTGATGCTCCTCCGGAGGAGCCTCCACTGAAACCAAGTGTGCCCTGATTCAGGAGTGAGGATCTTTCATTTCATCGCATGTGTCTGAACACTTGGTCGAGGCTCTAACCCCAAGGGTATGTCCTCACTGCATATACTTCCGCAGCTAGCGAGACAGAGGAAAGTGACAATAGTCACTGCAAAAGGGATACAGAAATTTCAGGCCTAAGTAAGTGAGTGACTGAGAGAGTTAATGTCTTGTTACTGACAGGTAATCTTCATTACCCCGATTTGGTCCTCCCTGTCCCAGTCCTTACAACGTGAGGCAGTCCTTCCTTCGCCCAGCCAATCACAACGCCAGTATTTCAAAAGCTTACATAAGCCTCTCCCACCTACCGCCATGCCTGTTATCAACAAGACTCCGACACAAACACAGCAGGAGGGCGGACGGGAAGAGGACTGGGACACGGAGGACCCTAATCGGGGTAATAAAGATTACTGGTAAGTAACAAGACATTACCCACTCATGGGTCCTCACTGTCCCTTTCCTTACAACGTCAGGAACTCACAAGCAGAGAAGCAACAAAAATGCAGGACACCAGGGATCCATGGAAAGCACAAATCTGTAAAGATCAACAAACAGCAACTTACAAGACGCCAACAGAAAAACAGCCAGCAGAGGCATGTAAAACAGCAAGCCAATAAGGCAGCACAAATACGTGATGAGACAACCAGGTGGCCGCCCAACAAACCCCTGGATAGAAATCCTTGCAGCCCCAGCCCAGGAAGCAGGCACAGAACGCGTCAAACGATCCAGCACCTGAGACAGAGGAGGCAGATCCAAAGGACTGAAAAGGCAGGCAGACCGCCAAACGCACACACCGACCAACCGTAGAAACGGAAACCACATCCCCCAAGCCACACCCCCACAGGAGACAAACAGGGCAGGAGAAAACCGAAAACTCTGGGGAACGATGGAGGGAAAAACCGGAGAGTCCACCGAACAACTAAGGAAGGGGGAACAAGGGACCCCCCAGCAGGCAAATCAGGAAGAATTACCTCTAGCTGCCAAAGGAAACAGGAAAAATCCACAGGCAGAAAGGCCGGAACAAGCCACAAAACAACCTGATCCGGCAGGAACTTCCAATGGGGAAAAGAAATGAGCAAAGCACCCAACACACCCAAACGACGAGCGGAGGTGATGGCCAGCAAAAAAGCCATGTAGCAACCAGAACAAGTTCGCTACCAACAAGGGCACAAAAGGGGGAAACATCAGACCCCCCAAAACAGCAGGCAGAACCCAAGAAGGCACATGCACAGGAGAGACCGGCTGACAAAGCCAAAAGCTCAGAAGAAACTGACTCACCAAAGGGGCAAAAAACCATCAAGGAGGCCCCAGGACCCCGACAAGCACGAACCGCCGCCCACTGAGAATACAAAGCGGAAGGGGGAAGGCCCTGTAAAAAACATTCCTGAGAAAATCCAACACAGAAGTAAGATCCCCCAACACAGGAACTACCCAATTGGAAGAACCTCAAAGACGACCACAGCACCCAAGGGTCGAAGGCTGACGCAACAACAGGATGCCACGAACCACCACAGAGGAACAGCCCAAAGATGCCAATGACAGCCACACAAGAGGCAGGCCGTCAGAAGCAAGCGACAAAGACAGGGCAAAAACCAGCTGCGGCCCCGTAAGTGGAGCCAGAGTCAATGGAGTCCGGCCAAACCCGACCCCCGCCAGCAGCAGCAGGAGCGGAAACCAAAGACAGCGAGGTCAACGATACAGACACCTACACCCCCCCCATTACATCTCCCAACTATTCGGGAGGAAAAAATAGGAGGGAAGGCACACAGAGAACCGGAAGGCCAAGGAAATGTGCAGGGGCCGCACCGAATCGAACCAAACAAAGAAAATGCGCCGCCGAAGCGAGCACCAGATGGCACAAAACAGAGTACAGGAGGAAAAGGCCCAAGCTGCGACTACGAATGAAAATGCAGCAGTTCCCTGAACAGAAACTCAAAGTCAACAGAGGAGACACTGCCCAGAGTGAGCCGTGGGAGCCTGTGCCACCAGAGGCTCAAGACATACCAAGGAGCCATAGCATTGTGGGAACAAAACATGGAAGCCAGCAGGAAGAGAGATATGCAACTGGTCCCCCCAAGAAGGCCCAAGCAACAATGAGCTACAGGAAGGCCAGCACAAATCAAAAAACTCGTCGGCCACCAAGGACCCCAACGTGGCCCCCAATCCCAAGGACAGGGGTCCAAGGACAACAAGAGGAGAGAAGGGAGCTGAAACGCACCCCAAACACCAAGCTGGGAGTGCAAAGCCACCAGGCCAAAGTAGGAACCAGAACAGGGAAGAGAGGAACCAGAGGCACGTAACCTGCATGGAAAAGGACACAAGGAGTCAATCAGAAGAAACACCAAGGACCGGAGGAGCAGGCAAGCCCAAGGAACCACAGCCATGGAGGCAGCCATCACCCCCTGGATCCGCAACCAACCCTGAAGAGCAGAAGGGCGAACCAGCGGGACTCACAAAAGAGTCAACAGAGAAGAGAACTGAGCCAGAGGGAAAAAACAGCCCTCTGCAAAGTGACAAACAGGCCCGAGAAATCGAAGGCCCAGAACAGGAACCAGATAAAAATGGCCAGAACCAATATGAACCCCAGAAACCAAAACAAGGCCATCAAAGTCACTATCGCCAGAATAGCCACAAGGAGAGTGGAAGCAGAAACTGGACAAAAGCCATATAGGGAAAAGCCTACAGCACCCGGCCATCCCAGGCAGTCAACGCTCCAGGTTTTGACCAGGCCTGACCCTGCACAACTTAGAAGAACAGGTGCAAGCAGGGAAGAATAGCCAATTAGCAAAAAACCTGCACAGCAAAAAAAATAAAACCATGAAAATATCCTAAAGAGGGTGACGGCCTGGAAAGGAATCCGGCAACCAAGAGCAAAGTCCGACAGGACCCACCAGTCTGAAAGCCAGGAACAATGAATTTGAGCCCCCAAAACCGCAACAACAACAGCAACGGAGACAGGGAACCCACTACCAGATGAACACCAGGAGTGGGACACAGACCCAAAGAAGAAGCGACGCAACCTCAACCAACAGGTCATGGAGACCCCCCCCCCCCCCCCTCCCCCCAGGGCACAACAATGCCCAAAGCCCCAGACGACCAACACCCAGGGGCAGCCGCAGGCGCAACAGAGGATGGGAACTGAACGGAACACAGCCCCCCACCCACGAAAGGGCCGAGAGGAAGACAGATTACCACCACACAGACTGTCAGTAGAGGGAGCCAAAAAGCCAAGGAGCAACAGAAAACAGACAGTGGACCAAGGCGTCAGTGCCACGTCAGCCGAGGAGAAGAATCAACCCACCAAGCCAAGTCAGGAAGGCGGGCCCGTAAACAGCCAAACAACTCCACCCAACCCATGAGAAGGACCAGTGAAGTACAGGCTGAACAAGAGCCAGCATGCACCCCAAAAGAAGAAGCAGCATGTGGAGATGCAGGAAAGTGAGAGACAAAGTCTGCCAGGCGATACTGCCATCCCAAAAAACTAAGCCTGGGCGTAGTTTGCGTAGCCGCACTCCGCGGAGCTACGCGAAGATGCACTTGCACTCCGCGAACTACGCATAACTCCGCGAACATGCGTAGTAGCTTGCTTGATCCGTTCGCGAGCCGTTTTTTGTCTTCGGGAGCGCCGTGGAACTCTGGAACCTGCTCGACACCACATCTCCAGACGTCGCCTTCCTCACGGAAACATGGATGAATGCCTCCTCAGCGCCCGACATCGCCGTCGCCATCCCGGACGGATACAAGATCACCTGGAGAGACCGCGTCAACCAGACAGGAGGAGGTATCGCCATCGTCCCAAAGAACACCATCCGCATCACAACCAACTCAGACGACACCCTCACAGCCGCCGAACATCTTCACTTCCAGATACACACTGACCCCAAGACCACACTCAGAGGCACCCTCATCTACAGACCCCCAGGACCTCGCACACAATTCAGCGAAGACATCGCAGACTTCATCAGCCCACACGCCCTTGCCTCCGCTGACTACATCCTCCTAGGGGACCTCAACTTCCACCTGGAGAACAACAAAGACAACAACAACACCACCCTGTTGGACAACCTCACCAACCACGGACTCAAGCAACTGGGGAACACCCCCACCCACTGCGTCGGACACACGCTTGACCCAGTCTTTTCCTCCAGCAAGTACATCTCCTTCAGCCACTCCACCGGACTCCACTGGACAGACCACAGCTGCGTCCACTTCAGCTTCAGAAAGACCACGACTCACCACCACCCGCAACAGGTTCCCAGCAGGAGCTGGAACAAGATCACCACCGACCAGCTCACCACTTCACTGAGCCAGAACCCTCCCGCCAGCTCAACGGACCCCAACCAAACAGCCAACAACCTCACACAGTGGATCACCAACTGCGCTGACGACCTTGCACTTCTGAAAAACCATCCCAGCAGGCCCGGCAGCAAGAAAGCCTCCTGGTTCAACGATGACCTCAAGAACTCCAAGAACTGCCATACCCTCGAGAAAGCCTGGTGAAAAAACCTAACTACAGACAACATGACCGCCCTCAAGCACGCCACCCGCTAACACCACCAGCTGATCCACACCACCAAGAAGACAGCATTCAAGGAACATCTCGACAACAACGCACACAACAGCAAGGAACTCTTCAGCATCGTCAAAGAGCTCTCCAACCCCAGCGCCGGAAACAACAACATCACTCCCTCGCAAGACCACCGAACCAACACCCCCACGACCACCCTCCGCGACTGGACCCCGGTCAGCACCGAAGACACCATCCACACGATGAACACCATCCACTCCGGATCACCAACCGACCCATGCCCCCACCACGTCTTCAACAAGGCCGACTCCGTCATCGCACCCCAACTCCGGGACATCATCAACTGCTCCTTCAGCACCGCCACCTTCCCGGAGAGCTGGAAGCATGCCGAACTCAGCGCCCTCCTGAAGAAACCATCAGCGGACCCCGCCGACCTCAAGAACTACCGCCCCATCTCGCTCCTCCCCTTTTCTGCCAAAGTCATCGAGAAGACCGTCAACAGACAGCTTGCTGCCTTCCTTGAGACGAACGGATCCCTCAACCACTCGCAGTCCAGCATCCGCGCCCACCACAGCACCGAGACTGCCCTCATAGCAGCCACTGACGACATCCGAGCCCTGCTCGACAACGGGGAAACAGCGGCCCTCATCCTCCTGGACATCTCCGCAGCATTCAATACTGTCTGCCACCGCACCCTAGTGCAGCGCCTCAGCACATCGGAATCCAAGAGAAGGCACTGGAGTGGATCATCTCGTTCCTCACTGGAAGAACCAAGAGAGTCCGTCTCCCCCGTACAGATCCAAGGCCACCGAAGTCATCTGCGGTGTACCACAAGGATCATCACTCAGCCCCACCCTCTTCAACATCTACATGAGCCCCCTCGCAGCCATCGGACGCCAACACAACCTCAACATCATCTCCTACGCCGAGAACACCCAGCTGATCCTCTCCCTCACCAATGACCCAGCCACCGCCAGAACCAACCTACACGAAGGCATGAAAGACGTAGCCGAGTGGATGAGGAACAGCCGCCTGAAACTGAACTCAGACAAGACGGAACGGAAGTCCTCATCCTTGGATCATCACCCTCCGCCTGGGACGACTCCTGGTGGCCCCCTGCCCTGGGCAGCGCACCGCAACCAACTGACCGCGCACGCAACCTGGGCTTCATCCTGGTCTCCTCCCTCTTGATGACCAGACAAGTCAACGCCGTCTCATCATCATGCTTCAACATCCTACGCATGCTCCGAAAGATTTTCCGATGGCTCCCCACCGAAACCAAGGAAGATGGTCACACAGGCACTCGTTACCAGCCTACTGGACTTCGGAACACCCTCTATACCGGAACCACAGCCAAACTCCAGAAAAGATTCCAACGCATCCAGAACGCCTCCACACGACTCATCTTGGACATCCCCCGACACAGCCACATCTCTGGACACCTGAGAGACCTTCACTGGCTCCCCGTCAGCAAGAGAATCACGTTCCAACTCCTCAACCACGCACACAAGGCCCTCAACGACCTGGGCCCCAGGTACCTCAACAACCGCCTGACCTTCTACACTCCCACCCGCCAGCTCCGATCGACCAGCCACGCCCTCGCCGCCGTGCCACGCATCAGAAGATCCACCATGGGAGGAAGATCCTTCTCCTACCTGGCAGCCAAGACTTGGAACTCCCTCCCCATCCGCCTCCGCCTGACCCAAGACCACCTCTGCTTCAGTAAGCAACTCAAGACATGGCTGTTCGAGCAGTAGCGGACCCCCCTCCCCCAAGCGCCTTGAGACCCTCTGGTTGAGAAGCGCACTATACAAATATCCTGATTGATTGATTGATTGATTGCCTGCTCGGGATGTGTAGCGCGCAAAGTTACCCATGAGGTTTGTCCCGCCCGCTCGTGTCCCCTTATTTCTGGTCACTACTAACGTGTTCGCGAGTTATTCTGTGCCAGATTGCAGTTTCTGCGTGTTCGGCAACTCGATCCTACCGACAAGCATCCTCGCGCACGCGAAAATGCTATTGAGCGTGCGAGAACTATGCTACGCAGCAGTTTGCGGAGTATTCGACAACTTCGCGTTCTCCGCGGAGCGCGGAGTTGCCGAAACTCCGCAAACTCCGCGAACGGAGCGTAGTTCTTCGCCCAGGGTTACAAAAAACACGGAAAACCTTGCGTATCTGCCATCAGCCATGCATCAGTCAGGATATCCAACAGGACATCATGGAAGGGAAGGTCAACCACCACAGAGGAAACAAACTGTGCAGAAAAACCCCACAAAAGCCAGGGATATAGGGCCTCAACCCAGCGTCACCCAAATATAGATCTATCCTCAGGACAACGCACCGCAGGCCGCGGAAGCGCAGACTGGACTGCCGAAATCAACAACTGTGTAAAAGTACAGATTGAAACTTTACCGACTCAGGCAATTTTGACAGCATGGGCAGGTTCCAAACCCCTACACAGTATCCAGCGCAGCCCTATAATCTGCAAAAACGTCATCCTCCTGCAGAACCAGGAACTATGCCGCATGGAAACAGCCCAAGCAGGCACAGGTGAAGACGCCCCTTCACACATGGTGAGTGAACCCGAGCCATTGAACCAAACAGGAACTCACCACACAACAAAGGAAGTGCCCATCAACCTCCAAGTAACACTGCCCCCAAACACCAAATCATGCAACATGACACCGGTGAAATGAAAGAAAAATATAAGGGCAGCCCTGTAGTCTCCACCCACAGCCCCAGGTCAAAAGACCATGGCCGTGGAGGCCGGACGCTGCACTAGAACCACAGCGCCAGAACGACCCGGGGCCAGGACACCACAAAAACTCCCCGCCCCAGCCCAACACATGAACGGGGAGAGTCCCTGATTCCAGAACAGGAGCGAGGCCGACCGGGGGACCGGAGCGGCTACGCAGAGAAAAAAACAGGAAACAATGCAGAAGTAAAAAACTGCAAATTAAATACACCCGTGAAATTCACACAGTAAATAATGCAGAAGCATAAAACTGCAAATGAAACACTCACGGCCCCGTCCTGAAGAAAATCCGAAAACAGAAATAGGAACCGGGAGCACCAGCGTTCCGACCGCAGTCAGAGCAGAAAAAAACAGGCATGGCGGTAGGTGGGAGGGGCTTATGTAAGCTTTCGAAATACTGGCGTTGTGATTGGCTGGGCGGAGGCAGGACTGCCTCATGTTGTAAGGACTGGAACGGGGAGGACCCATGAGGGGGTAATGAATCTTCATAATAAAACTGTATGGTGTTCGGGAAGAGTTTCTTTTAATGATGGGGTTTATGGTTCCGTAAAGTGTAGCAGATGAAATTGTAGAATTGAATTAATGTGTGAGACTAGCTTCTGAGCGTGATGTGAAATTGGGGTGTGCCAATTTTCATAATTTGCTTGCGCAATTAAATAAAATGCAAAACTTGTAATTGGTGCTATGTTTCAATGCGACATTCTCCATTGCTAAAATAAATAGTGCAAAAATACAAGCACTAAAAACAACAACCACTCATGTTCTGGTCGTTACAGTTGTTCTTGTGCGTTAGAGCTAAACTTTTTCTGTGAATGGCACTCAATTACACGAAGTGGAATAATAGCGTAATTTTGGAAATTTCAAGTAACAAGTCTTATACGAAATTATTGAAATTAAATGAGATCCCTACTACGTTGCAGATTTTCGCATTAGCCTAATCTAAAATTAAACATCTCTGGGCACTGATGACCTGACTCTAGGATCTGCAACTTCTTTGTGAATCTGATGAGTTTGCAGAATGTTCTGAACGTTGAGCATTTATCT
Organism: Lissotriton vulgaris; assembly: GCF_964263255.1. NCBI lineage: Eukaryota > Metazoa > Chordata > Amphibia > Caudata > Salamandridae > Lissotriton > Lissotriton vulgaris. The sequence goes on from NC_141697.1 coordinate 804,313,736, forward strand.
GAGAAAGTTGAAGTGATATCTAAACCACAAATAGTTGGACAGAGATCAGTTTTTTTTCCAGCTGGAACATGCTGATCAGCTGAATATAAAGTTATTCAGAGAACATGTTTTACCATTTTTCATTGATTTACACGTACAAGGAATGGAAAAAATTGTAAATGCTGGGCTTTGTTCTGGAAGCAGTCCTGTAAAGCGAACAGTACCCGCCTGACACTCCAGAGTATTAGTGCACGCTATAAATCATCTATAACATAACATAACAGTGCAAAGACCCCTGTTTATAGGAAATGTGGTTCTCTTGATTAAAACCTACTATCAAAGCATTTTGTGACAAAAGGCATCTGATCCAGCCGTCTGATTTAAATATAAAAAATATTTTTTAATTAAATAGTTTGTTAGTTTCGCATTATTCTCTATGGAGTTTTATTTTAAGTCCCTACCACCATAATTTGCTATGAGAGGGTGTTGCAGAACCAATGGTTGGCCGTGTGTGGTTCTGGTTTGCTATTGTTTTTCACTTTTTTTTGTGGTAACTTACACTGAGAGTTTGTGAAGACCGATAAGTAGTAAACTTATTCACAAAAGTAAAAGTACTGAAAAGTGTAAGTTACCTTTGTGAATCAAGCCCAAAGTGACTACGATGATGCAAATAACTCAAAACCCAACATTGAAAGAAACACTGGTGCATCATCGTTACATCTCTGGATGGCCACACAGTCCTCTTACACAGAAGCAGCGGAATTAGCCAAAGAACGCATTCCACTGCAATTCTAGAATATTCACAGTCAGGAACATATCAATGCAGTGGTTTAAAGGTAAAACTACAGCACACCACCATTTTCCAAAGCATAAAAAAATAGACAAATAAAACATCTCCTCAAATATACAATAAAACATCCTAAATATTTATAAACACAATGTCAAAATTTGACTGGAAAGCTGATGCGCCTCTTGTGAGGCTCATAAACCAAACCATCATCTACACCATGCAAATCTGGTTCATACACACTGTTGTTCTCAGCATACTGACCAACATCTCCTTCACAGGTTACACTCTCACTAATATGCTCTTTAACTCTGTCTTCAGGTCCTTCTCCTGCAGTTACCAGGGAATACTAACTAGACCATCCATATTTTGCACATACTTCCCCGGGTAGCTTTTCCCGACTAGAGGTACTCTTCCCAGATGCCATATACGACAATCATGTAACAGCACAACATTCTTAAAAACCCGAAGCACCCACTTAGTTTCAGAAAATACACTGGGTTCTTTGAAGAACTTGTTCCCCAATTTGATTCACAGACATTGAAAAATCTTAACAATTGCCTCTGGAACACCAGGCTTATCATCTCCTTATCACTCCTTGTGAATTATAGAAATTTCAATCTATTCTGTCAGCATCCCAGCAATTCTCTCTAGACTAATGAAAACAAGCAGTGCAGGATTTGGTATTGGGATGAAGACCCCCCTCCTCACTCCTGATTATCCCTAAAGGTTTACACAGGTGTGATGCATCTTGTCGTGTGGTTTCCACTATTCCCTAGGATCTACCCCTTTGTTGGACAACATAAACTTTGGGTTAGGTGCTAAACTGAATACGGGCAACCTCGCATGATATGTTGGCCTAGAGACCAGCTAGCTCACGGTGCCACCATAAGCCCCTCTAAACTTACCAGGAAGCGAAAAGTTTCTAGCAACTACTGAACATGACAACCCTGACCTCTCAGGGATCGTAGTAACAGATCAGAACCTCTTGTTCAGTCACTTGTGCTCTTTTGTTCTCAGAGAAATATACAGTGAGACATTTTCAATATATTTATTGAACCAACGTTATTTTTGTATAAAATACATGTGCTGCAATAATCAGTGGACAGAAGCAGATGAAAGTGATTAAAAGCACCAAATGAGTAAACAGTAGATGCAGTTCTACCATGGTGCTAAACAGTGTTTATATGCAGGCATATAAACAAGGTAGTAATCAGGCGTACTCCTATTATGCAAACCTTACTTTGTGTGTGTGCCTATAGTGTTTGTAGGTGTAAAACAAAGAATCCTCCCCAGTGAAAATCCAGCCCCATTAGCTGGCAGGATAGAATGTAGGACCTCTTCTTGGTCACAAACTGGTCACCCCTCATGGAGATGTCAGATCGCTGCTTGGTGAAGTCTAAGCATTCAGGGACCCTCGGTGTCAGCTGAAGTGCCTCCTCTGCTAATCCTATGAGATGCTCATTATTAAGGGTGAATCCAAAAAATTGCCTATGCCTCCAATTAAATTAATTCGAACACTGAATGATTGAGGATAAACCATACATTTATTAGTTTATCCCGACAAAACTTTTTGTCACTGAATCAATACTTGAGTTAAACAATTTTCATTATACGAAAACAGACAAAGAATTACCATCAACTTCATTTCTAGCCATACGTATTTCAAAAAACGGTATGTGCATATTTACAGTGAAAGAGTTTAAAGCAAGAACATTGCATTTAATCATACGTGCATGGACACAATAAATCAGAAGTGAAATGAAAAAAACAGATACACAATTTACAGTTGAAAATCATAAATGCAACGAAGTGAGAGAGCGGGAGTGAATATTTTTGAAAGGATCAACTCCTAGCTCATGAACTAAATTCGTTTATATCAAATAATCAAAAAAAGCCCATTTTATACATGACTGACAAAAGCCATTAGTGTCAAGTCAAATGCCGACGCGTTTCAAATCCTGTTGCGTTATTTGCAGGATTCTCATCAGGGCGGTGATTCTAGTCCATGGGAACTGTTTAAAAAAATGAATAAAAAGTTTGATTACCAAACTTCATACTCTCGCCATTTTCTATTTAGTGAATCTTGAACCCGCATGTACATGCGGCATACCTTGTCAATGTTAGCCCCAAGTGGCTTCTGTTTAGCAATATCGTCTATGGCAGGAGGGTCTGGGCTGCAACAAAGCGAGACTGGTGTCACCAATTGATAGTGCCGGGATTAATGCTAACAGGTAGCGAAGCGGTAAAAGTTAAAATTTACCTTAAGTCTTCAAAACCGGGGGGCAGAAGTGCCGGTGGTCGGGATTAATTTTTAAATGTTGGCATAAATTTTCGCTGGGGGGACAAAATCAGAAAAAGGCGATATTTGGAATGAATCCAACCGTACAAGGGAAGGACATGCACGGAGGTGTGCACACCTCACTGGGAACACTTACTTTTCAATTGTTCAACACGGGCGGGATGTCCTGACCGGTGTTGGTAAAGGAACGCTGTCCGTTCTGTGAAATAAAGGGGAAAGGAGGCTGAACCAAAGTGTACTTGGTAGCGCTTTTGTTAACAGTTAAAGGCTATCGCTCCGTGAGCAGTGGAGGGAGGGTCGGATTCTTACCGTGAATCGCCGCGAAGGGCTCCACTAATGCATTCTACTTGCCACCGGCACACACAGAGTTTAGTTGTCCAAGGCACTGCCGGTGCTTGCAACAATAAAACTATGTGATCCGCTGTCATCAAATCAGGTGAGTGACAGATGCTAGTGCATTATGGGAATTGAAGTCCACTACTGAATTCAAGCCCGATTAATCTCACTGAGAGTGTTAAGACCCTTATTCACACTATCAAATCGGAGTATAAGGTATGCCTCCTTACGAAGTAGCATAGTTTCAACGTCTGGGTAGCGTTTGGAATCCAGCCACACAAGTGGTGTCCATTTGAAATCATTTTCAGTGTGGTGATTATTTACAAAGTGTTCCACCATTGGTGCAGTCATTACTTTTTTCTTTATCCGAGACCGATGTTGCGTTATTCTGGCATTAATGGCTTGGCTTGTTTTGCCAATATACACCTTGTCGCAAGGACAGACCACTGCATAGACGATATTTCTTGTCTTGCAATTTGTAAATGCATCGTGTGTCCACTTGATGCCATGGTTAGTGAAGGTGTCTCCCTCAATTGTTGAAGAACATGATACACAGTTACCACATTTGTGATGCCCACTGATCGGTTTCAGGTTCCACTGAGCTATGAGGTCACTCTTAGGCGGCGGGATATGAGTATCCGCTTTAATGAGATGTTGTCCAATGCTCGTGTTCTTCCTCATTGCAAAGATGGGTTTGGGTAGAGGGTACTCAATTGTTTCCAACAAATGCCAATTATTTCTTATGATGTTTTTAAATTGGTTCGTGTGTTGACCGAAGGTCGTCACACAAACCAATTTGTCTAATTGCTTTTTTTCTGGTAACTGTGTATCATAATGCACTAGCATCTGTCACTCACCTGATTTGATGACAGCGGATCACATGGTTTTATTGTTGCAAGCACCGGCAGTGCCTTGGACAACTAAACTCTGTGTGTGCCGGTGGCAAGTAGAATGCATTAGTGGAGCCCTTCGCGGCGATTCACGGTAAGAATCCGACCCTCCCTCCACTGCTCAGGAGCGATAGCCTTTAACTGTTAACAAAAGCGCTACCAAGTACACTTTGGTTCAGCATCCTTTCCCCTTTATTTCACAGAACGGACAGCGTTCCTTTACCAACACCGGTCAGGACATCCCGCCCGTGTTGAACAATTGAAAAGTAAGTGTTCCCAGTGAGGTGTGCACACCTCCGTGCATGTCCTTCCCTTGTACGGTTGGATTCATTCCAAATATCGCCTTTTTCTGATTTTGTCCCCCCAGCGAAAATTTATGCCAACATTTGAAAATTAATCCCGACCACCGGCACTTCTGCCCCCAGGTTTTGAAGACTTAAGGTAAATTTTAACTTTTACCGCTTCGCTACCTGTTAGCATTAATCCCGGCACTATCAATTGGTGACACCAGTCTCGCTTTGTTGCAGCCCAGACCCTCCTGCCATAGACGATATTGCTAAACAGAAGCCACTTGGGGCTAACATTGACAAGGTATGCCGCATGTACATGCGGGTTCAAGATTCACTAAATAGAAAATGGCGAGAGTATGAAGTTTGGTAATCAAACTTTTTATTCATTTTTTTAAACAGTTCCCATGGACTAGAATCACCGCCCTGATGAGAATCCTGCAAATAACGCAACAGGATTTGAAACGCGTCGGCATTTGACTTGACACTAATGGCTTTTGTCAGTCATGTATAAAATGGGCTTTTTTTGATTATTTGATATAAACGAATTTAGTTCATGAGCTAGGAGTTGATCCTTTGAAAAATATTCACTCCCGCTCTCTCACTTCGTTGCATTTATGATTTTCAACTGTAAATTGTGTATCTGTTTTTTTCATTTCACTTCTGATTTATTGTGTCCATGCACGTATGATTAAATGCAATGTTCTTGCTTTAAACTCTTTCACTGTAAATATGCACATACCGTTTTTTGAAATACGTATGGCTAGAAATGAAGTTGATGGTAATTCTTTGTCTGTTTTCGTATAATGAAAATTGTTTAACTCAAGTATTGATTCAGTGACAAAAAGTTTTGTCGGGATAAACTAATAAATGTATGGTTTATCCTCAATCATTCAGTGTTCGAATTAATTTAATTGGAGGCATAGGCAATTTTTTGGATTCACGTTAGTGTGGCCCTGCCTACCCTCTCTCCCATTGGGCCCAGCCACCATTGTGGGTTCATTATTAAGGGTGGGCGGGAAATTCCGCTCCGCTTGGTGAGTAGAGGTATTTCACAAAACAGTGTCATCTTCTTGGATAAATATGCAGATCAGGATTCATTCTGGCACGATGCTCCTGTCACAAAAAATAAACCTCAACAGAAAGTACTTACAGATAAAAATAAAGAAGGTGCCCGCGTTGAAGCTCAAATTCTGTAACGCATTAATCAGCCCAAAAAGTTTGTGAGCACGGTCGAGGCTGGGCAGGTGTGCTTTCTCCCTACATCTATAGTCAAAAATTTGCTGTGATCCTTGATGGAGGTCTTTGCATCAATGAGTTTCTCGAGCGCAGTCCCCGTGTAGTTCCTGTGACCAGGAGGTTCTTTCTCTTCATCTGCTGCTCTGATCGGTCTCTGACTTTTAATAAACAAGAGGCATGTAAACTCGCATAGAAGCCCCGCCCCACATACAGTAGCAGTATGCAATGTCTTCCCGCCCATTATCCACTATGATGGACAGCTCACTCAAGGGACCCCGGCGCCTTTTGGTGCGGTGGCAAAGTTACAGACACACATGGTCACTGGAGACAACTCGCGAACGGTAAGCTCGTGATTGCAAACTGTAAGTTCGCAAGTGCGAGGTGCCACTCGAGAAGAATTTCTACCCGAGCTGCAGGAATACCAGCAAAAACTACAGTTCGCACTGCACTCCACCACTCGCGGAACTTCGTGGAGCTTTTTTGTAACTTTGCAGAGTTCCGTGTAGCAAACCTTCGCGAACTACGCCCGGTCAAGAACGACACTTATACATTCATGTGTAAAGGACTTTTATTTGATGTTCGAAGCATTGTGATAACTTTATGCAAAGCCAGATGTGTAACAGAAGTAGTATCAGAGAAACTAATCCAATATTATCACGCACACGCATATGTGCAAAAAAACACATCAGAAATGTTATTATGAAAAAGAGGACAATGTAAGAAATAAGCAGCTTCGCTACATGGACCTAACAAGGGCAAAAAACACCCACTCCTCATACTAAGGGTCGATATAAAAAGATATCTAAAAAGGCAGCATGCCATAATGAAATTTAAACTAAAACGATCTCAAACCACTTTTAAAATCCTCTAAAAGCAAACTTTCCTTTAAAATATACATAAAAGCCTTTAAAAATCATTATACTTTGTAAAATCCCAAGAACTTAGAAAGCCATGGTGCCTAGAAAAGCAGACTCATATTGTTTTTTAGTCTTTTTGTTTTAAAAAATGGGCCAAATAATTCCAGCCACATAGAAAAGCCAATTGTTTATGTGCTCCATGTGATAGTCGAAACATTGCTGTTGCTGCCATCCACAGACAATGTTACCTCGAAGAAGGTCTATGGCACAAAGGTGGCGCCATCTAGTTCCCAAAGCAGCTGTTGAGGGGGACTGCATACTGTAAGCGTATCACCGAGCTGGTATCCAGTTCTCTTGGAGCCAAAGCATCCCAGGATGGCTCAAAGAATTCATTCATCAGCAATGGAATACTTTGGGGACAACAACACCAATGGGCCTTTAAGCGGTCCATCAATAATTCAATTTCCAATGGCTCAACTGATTGTGAGCCGAGACATAAATCCACTATGCATTCATAGCTGCAGAGCAGGCAGCAAAATACAGGTTGCACACAGTGAAGCCAAACAGGCCTGAAAGACAAGAGTAAGTGCTCATTCAGTTCTTGAAGCTGAGGTGTGCCAAAGCAGTGTATCAAGCACTCACAGCATCACAGCACAACCAGTGCTGTCTCCAATCTGGGTAGAACTGGGACGTCCATTGCGGAGCAGAAAAATTTAAATCAAAATTCCTGCCCCAAGTACCAAGACAAACGGGAGACCTCCAAAAATGCTTACCAACTCGGAGTATATGAAAGATGATATAACTCTGAAAATCGTCTGAAAGGTGATAAACAGTCCAGACCCTATACATTATAAAAAGTGCACTATTTCTTTCCTATCATTCATATTAAAAATACGGTTGACCAGCTCCCCAAAATGCAGCGGTAAGTTAGTATGAAGTAACGTCTGTTTCTCGGACGAGGACCTTGGAACCTGGAGATCAAACGTCTCTCTGGCTGATGTTTAGGCCACATCTTTTTTGGAAAGTTTCAAAAGGACAACGGTCCAAAGCAATTTCGAAAATATACAGTCACCACAGCCAAAGACTTTTTTAAATTAACCCTATCAATCTTGTGTAGTCCCTCAGCAGCTTCCTGTTGAGAAACATTCCACAGCTTGTTTTATATTGCATACAAAAAGCGCTTTTAACGTGTTCCCGGGACCTAATGAGAAATCCCTGAGAACCATGTCACCAGAAAGATTGGACAAGTGTTGTTTCCCCATTAAAATGTTTTGACGATTTTAGCCACTCTAGCACAACTTTCCAACACTATATGATGTCACCATCCCAGAGTGTTCTGATTGTACATATCGCTGGTAAGGCCTATCGATCTCAAACTCTTCAGCATTACCCAGGAATCTAGACTGACACCCATTAGTGTCCACAGGCTAAACCAACCATCCCATTCAATTGGAGTCTGATTAATTGTACTAACCATTTCGCTCATGGTATCTAGTGTATCCTCAATGTATTGTGTGAAATGCTGCCAGTTCTGAAAGCATGTGAATGCGGGAATACAAGGTGTGCTCAAATCCCTAATCTTGGCTATTCCAAGACAGGAAGTCTGTTGCACTGTTTTATTCAGGAAAATTATTTGATATGATATTAGGCATGCTCTAATCATGGCCTCTGTTCCCTGAACCTACCAGTCTTTTGTCCCCCAGACAGAGTTGTTGTTTATTGTGTCTTTCTAAATGTTGAAACCCTGTTCTGTCAGCTGGGAAAGAAAGGAAGCAGAGTATATCAGCTTGGTGTTTTTTTAATTAATAACTTTATTGAATTTTACACGTAGTACAAAACAAGAGATTGTATCTTGTAGTAGAGCAATGACTAATGTTCGTATCAAATGTACAACATTTAGATACATCATCAGGAGATATCATGTCTTGAGTGTTACTTGGCATCTGAACATAAAACATTATTTATCCCTCCTCCCCCCCGATGTGACTGTCTGGAGCAGATTCTCGTCCCAATAGCGCAAGCGCTGGGTCTGGAGTAATAGGGATCTCCACAATTTGACTTATTTCTTGGAACAATGTAGTCCAAAACCTAGCAATACCCGAACATAGCCACGCTAAATGTATAAAGTCAGCAGGCTGTTCACCACACCTATCGCACTCTGCCCCATCTCTTATCCCATATCTACAGAGTCTTTCCGGGGTGTAGTAAACTCTATTTAGGTACTTAAAATGTATGAGTGTGTGTCTACCATTTAACGATATGCGCTTCGTGCTCACACAACAGTAGGCCCACATTGTGTCGTCAATCTCCCTACCTAGGTCTCTCTGCCACTCTAATCGGGCTTTATTGTAATGATTCACCCTGTAGTCCATGGGAAGCTTATATAACCACAAAACCATCCAATGTAGGGACTCCGCCTTAATAATATAGGATAACGCTGGTAATTCAGGTGGTTCCGCCAAGTCTCCTCCCAGAATTTGCAGTAAAGCCTATGTTTTCTATGATACTGAAATTGAGTGAGGTATGTAGGAGCGGTACCTTCCTATACCAACTCATCCCATCTCTTCGCCATACTTCCCATAAAAAAGGCACCTACATGTCGACCTCCCACTGCATTGAGCACCTTTGTAACCCCTTTTTCCCTGCAGGGGGCAGCCAGAGGCACCATTCCAAGAGTGCATAAGGGGAATATAATATGGCCCCGCCTGCAATTTCAGGAGATGATGCCAAGGATGTATTGTAGCATTCACCAAATCTAGTATTCCCAACCTGCGATCTGGCGGTGAAGAGATCAGAGCCGGCAGGGGCTGGGAAGAGGCCGCCACCCTCTCTATGTGTAGGTGTGGGGTATCAGTCGAGCCATGCATCCAATAATAGACATGGGCACATTGGGCAACATGATAATAAAGCTCGAGATCCGGCGCCGTCAACCCTCCCAAAAGGTATGGTAATGTAAGTATGTCCCAACGTACCCTCGCCTGTTTACCCGCCCAAGCTAATTTGATCAGCAAGGAATTGAGATGGCGGAAGAGTGCGCCAGGAAGGACCAGAGGTTTATTGTAAAACAGAAAATTAGAAAGAACCACCATCTTCATAATGGAGACCCTACCCAGCAGAGAGAGAGGCAGACGGATCCACCCCTCCATGTCATCCTCCAACTTATCGATAGCTACTTCATAAATTTCTTTAAAAAACACGTCTGAGTCCATTTGGATTTTAATCCCACGATATCACACCGTGTCTGTTGTCCACTGTAGAGGATAGCCGGGCTCGAACGGAACAGTGGCAGGCATCAAGAGAATATCACGGATTTTGACCAATTAACTCTAAGCCCAGATACCGCTCTGAAATGTACCACTTTGCGCCGTACAGAAGAGAGATGATTTTCTCTTGTATAATAACTTGTCATCTGCGTAAGCCGAGGCGATCATCTCATAATTGGGGAATCTGATACCCTTAAATTTGTGATATTAGCGGAGATCACAAGCCAAAGTATCGGGGATAGTGGGCATACTGCTGTTTGCCTCTGGTAATGCTGATACGGTCCATCACCAGATTGCCAATTTTTATTCTGGCAGTGGGCGCATTGTATAAAATCCCTACCAATTTTAAAAAGACAGCCCCCACCCCCATGTGCTGCAGAACCTGTCTCATAAAGGACCACTCCACAGAATCAAAAGCCTTTTCCATATCAAGGAAAACTGCCACCGTCTGTATATCAGGCTTAGTGTGCTGTATAGTCCCAAACACAGTCCACAAGTTATAGGTTAAGTTTCTATTCGGGTCGGGACAAAACCAGCTTGATCCGGTGCTACTAAGAGCAGAACTAGTGGGACCAGATGGGTGGATAAAAGTTTTGCAAATATTTTGGTATCCACGTTAAGCAAAGAAAGTGGGCGATATGAAGGGCACTCAGTTGGTGGCTTGCCAGATTTCAAGATAGCCACAATAATAGCTTTGTTCATAGATGGCGGCACAGTTCCTGTAACGCAGATATCATCATATAGTGTTGCTAAGTGAGGGAGCAACAAATCCAGAAACTCCTTATAAAAGGCTACCGTCGAGCCATCGACCCCCGGGGCGCCACCCGGCTTCATACTCGACAATGCAAGAAAAATGTCTTCTTTTTCTATAGGTCTCATGAGAAATTCACGGTGTGTGTTAGTTAACCATGGAAGCTTGATGTAAAACAAGTAATCTAATATTTCCGACTCCGAACAGTTGCATCGAGTCGAGTAGAGCTCTGAGTTGTATCTACGGAACCCCCTGGCTATCTCCTGTTCATCTACGATGGTGTCTCCCTCTTCTGATGTTATCTCTGTGACTATTGTTTTCTCCCTCCTCTTTTAAGAAGCTGTGCTAATACGGACCCTGGTCTCTCCCCTTCCCCGTAAGTGCGGGCTGTGGCATGCTTGCCCAGGTGCTTGACTTCCACATTGGCAGTGTAGTGGTACTCTGCCAGCTGCGTTTTAAACTCTGAAACTAGTGCTTTGTCAGTACCTGCCTGGAAATGGCTTTCTAAGACCTTCAGAGAGCTCTCTAAATCCAACAGTCATCTAGGGATCGATCTTAGAACCCCAGAGTGTTTGGACATCGTGATACTGCGGATGTATACTTTAAATGATTCCCACACTACTTGAAAACTATCTACGGAACCTGTATTGGTAGCGAAGAAGATTTCAATAGCCTCTGATAAGTCTTCCTTAAACCCTGCGTATAGTAGCAAATAGGGTGGAAATCTCCATGTAAAGGGGGGTATGGATTTTTGTGAGGTGTCCAGTACTATCAGCAGTGGGGCATGATCGGACAGTGTGCGGGGGTGTACCTCACAGTGGCGTACCCATTCATAAAGTCGACTAGGAGCAAACCAGTAATCTATTCGTGTGTGGAGATTGTGGTACGGAGTGTAATGTGTGTAGCCCCCCTTGTCTGGGAACCTATTGCGCCACACGTCCCGTAAGTCAAGGTGTATCAACAGATCTGCAACCGTTCACGCTGCTGATGAAAGTTGTCTGTCAGGCCCCCGACCTGTCTTTCCGTGGGTTCAGCGCCATATTAAAATGCCCACCCCAGAGCTGTTCGTGCTCACCATACCTACGGACCAACTCAAATAGGAAACTATAAAAAGCAGGGTTATCATGGTTCGGCCATAGATATTTACTAGCAAAAGCTCCACTCCCCTACCCCCACACCTAGATATCACACAGCGTCCCTCTGGGTCAGTGTAAATAGGTTCCAGTTTAAGCACGGACCTAGGGTTAAGCCACGTAAGGACCCCTGCGCAAGTGTGGTGAAACCTGCAGTGTGTACATTGCCAAAAAAAGCCCCAGCTACGTAGCATGGGGCTATCTCTAGGCAGGTGAGTCTCCTGCAGGTATGCCACCTCCACATTAAAGTGGAACAGGTAGGCAAGGACCTTCCGTAACTTCCTATAGTCATTAAGGCCTCTGACGTTCCACTTGAGTGCCCTAATTGTAAAGTTAGGGGTGGGTCTGCTCATGTCAGAGGGGTCAGTAATGTGGGGATGTACGGTTTGTAATCTCTTTCAAGCTATAGGAACAAGCAGTATACTAAACTAATATCATCCCACCTGATGATACCGCGGAAAAAAAAACATTCAGCAGTCTCATAACCCTTCCACCCCCCTTCCACAACAGGCATTCCCCAACTGTGCCTGGACAAGAATTCACAAAGAAACTCCCCCTCTGCTGCTTTGAACAAACATGCATTGTGGCAGCTGCAGTAGTTCTGAGCTGTATGAAAAACACAGAACCCCCCTCCTCCCCCAACTCCCATCCACCCCAAGAATTTCCTAAACAGTGTGATTCACACACGGGCGGATGTTACTCCATTCAATGTAAAAAAAACAGACCAAACCGGGTTCTGGCCATGCGTGCCATACATACAGTGCTCTACATCTGCAGATAGATACTTCACTATGACCCCGCTAGCCTCCCCCTTTACTAAACTGTCTGTATGTGATGGATATTGAACCTACTGCCCCAAATTGTGCGCATTTTACCCACAGTGGAGCTGCAGCACCAGCTCGCAGCGTCTGTCTTTGACAGTTCATTTCACCTCTATTGGGGACCCCATCTCAGGACTCATGGTTCCCGGCAAGGTCTCCCCCGATAAGTTCCTCTTATCTGTGATTGCGTGGGTAGAGAGACATTGCAGCTCCAACCCCCAATTCCTGCACATGAAAAAAAAAACATTTTACTACAGTTAAGCAGCACCCGCAAGTAGCATACCCATCTGCGAACCCTCCTCCAGCAGGGCCCTCTTATCTGAGATTCCTGCAATCTCTCAGTCAGTCCTGTTCCTCCAGTTGGCCTCCAAACGCCCCCTCTGAGAGGCTCCGATCCTGACTGCTCCTCTTCTCCTTGTCCCATTCCTTTTAGGCCTTCGGCAGTGCCTTTGGGTCTGTACAGATGCAGGATTGTTCCTGTCGATTGACACGTAGCCTCGCTGGGTATAACATGGCATAGTTAAGTTGAAGGTCACACAGTTGAGGCTTCAGGGGAGCAAACTGCTTCCGGGCTCCCTGAACTCGAATTGTAAAGTCTGGACACAGGGAGACAGTCGAGCCTTCATACTGCAGGGTATGCTTCTCCCTCGCTGCCTTCAGCGCCAAATCTCTGTCACCATAGTTAAGCAGTTTTGCTATTATCGGTCTAGGAGGACCTCCAGGGACAGGGCATGGTCCCAGTGAGCGATGCGCTCTTTCAAACACGAAGATAGGAGAAAAAGTTATAGTGCCCAGTAGCGTGACTAGCAATTTTTCTACAAACTTCTCCATGTTGCATGTCGGGGTCGACTCCGGAAGGCCTGTAATACGTAAGTTGTTCCTGTGAGAATGTGCTTCCAGGTCTTTCCCTTTATCCTGAAGGACCTGCAGGGCTCGTCCCATCTGCTTGCGTTCTGTGTCCAGCTCCATCTGCGCTTCTTCGACCTCCGTAATCTGATGTTCTGACATGTCCAGCCTATCTGCGTGTTTGTCAATTCTCTCAGACATTCTGTCCATTCTATAGGAGAAGGAATCTATTTTAGACCCCAGGGATGACAGGCTAGTCTGAAGGCGTTTCTCCATTGCTACCAGCATGGACCGAATATCCCCTTCCGCTTCTTCCTGAGAAGGGTCTGACACGTTGTCACCATCTTCCAAAGTGGTGTCTTTACCCTTAGACTTTTTTTGTTCAAAGCTGAGTTTAGGCGACGATCGGTCCACTCTGCCCATCTTGATAATTAATCCAGATCCTCTGCTACATACAGGGCAAACTTCGGATCAGGGTGGGGGAGGGGCAAAAGCCTGTGGAGGGTATCTTGTCCGACCGTGGCTCTTACAACCTTTCTGTCCTTGCTTGGGATGGTGTGTTGCCAACAGTCCGGATATGCAGCAGCAGACCAGTCCTCAGCTCCGATGCCCCCTGGTAGGCCCTTCCGCGTAAGGTGAGGTTACTCTCAGTGTGTACATCCTCAAGGGACAATACGCTCCTTCAGCGGATCGTTGCCGTGTAACACCACTGCAGGAGGGATCACCCAGAGCTCCACCACGCACACAGGAACACCTCTCAGCTCTTCGCAACACCCAGATGGCAGCTTTGAGGTTTAATTTAATCGTAGAATGGTTTTAATCGTTCTGCATAGTCCAAAATGAATGTTTGGCCAAAATATTTAAATCCTAAAATGAATTCAATTGCAGTCTTTTCAGAGTTGCTGGAGGTTGGAGCAAATGCACAGTTTACTAAAAAAAATGTGCCTCCAGTCTTTTTCCTTCACTTGACAACTCGTATCTCAAAAAGAGGGTATTGAGATGGGCAATTTTGTTTTTATTCAATGTGTTGCCCAGGTGAGCAAAGCCTAGATGTATATGGTCTACTCTGTCCAAGTATTCCACTCATTCATTGTCAATCAGATAAACATGGGACAATGCCTCCTTATCAAACTTTTGGAGTAACTCTGTCACTATCTGAAAAAGGCACATGGATATTCCTATACCGTTGGGGTAAATGGCAATATGGCCTCAGTGAAACTAGCACTGAAAATGCTGTCAAATATCTGCTTTCAGGCACTATATTCTGGCAGATGAATCCATTTGAGATATCTGGTGTTGTTTTGTATATTTTCAACACATTGTTATTCATTAGTGTGGCACTAAGTGCATTTTGTACTGCGAATGTGCGAGTAGATGTGTTTAAGTGCTGGTAGTCTAAAACTAGACAATATGAATTGCCTTATTTCATTACAGGAAACAAGGGATTATTCATTGACGAGGTGCAAATTTTCTATTGCACCCTGGTATTCAAGTTGTTCTATGATTTCCCTAACCTGTTTCTTAGCTTCATGTTTTATTGGGTATTGTGTCTGGGATTGAGGAACTGATTTTAAAGGGAACTCATGATGAGGTGACTCATCATCCCCCCCAACATGATTGCGGTATAGTGCAGGAGCTAGCGCTAACGCCCACTCCTTGGCATATGAATCTTTAGTTAATTCTGGAACAAGGTCACAAAAAGCAGGTAAAATTACCATTTTCCCGTATGGGCATTCCATTACGAACTCAGGTGGCCAGTCCTGTCCATCCAAAGAATACCGTAATCATATCTCAGGTTCTCCCAAAAGAGAGCCTTGATGTTCCTGGGAATGTCCCCCTCCAATTGGAGTGTTATTTCGTATAAACGAGGGGGAGCACTTACCCTAGTTTCTGGTGTTCCCACCGTGATATACTCACTCAGAGCTACTTCCGCCAGATAATCCATCAGGTTCAGGCAAGCTATCATAACTTCTTCTGCCCTGTCCAGCATTGTCACTGCCCATTCCTTGTTTAGAAGCAGAGTCCCCAGTTGCATTGGCATGCCTTATTTTAATCCTAGCTCTCTTTATAGAGAAGAAGAGATGCAATTCATCCCTGCACCCCATTGCAGGCATCTCTAGGTTCTTGCCACTGGGTGCAGGGATCAACACCTCCAACTGGAGTCTGTGTGCCAATGGGGGCCCAACTGGGGGCCCCCAAAGATGAATTCCGACACCCACTGTGTCGGAGTCAAGCTATCCTGGCTGATGAAGGATGAAACCCTGAAAGCGGTCATAGGATGCTTGTATCCAGTCCAGGGAGGACCTGGCCTGGCAGTTCGGGCTGGACTATTTCCATTGGATGAAGGGCCAAGACTGATTTGCATATGGCATCAATTGTTCGTTTTGCATTTGTCACCCGAGAAGGACGGGTATGCCCAGACGTGGGACCTGTGCTCTCCATGCCACTGGAGTCAAGCTATCCTGGCTGATGAGGGGTGAAATCCCGAAACCGGTCCTAGGATGCTTGTTTCCAGTCCATAGAGGACCGGGCCTGGCAGTTTGGGCTGGACTGTTCCCATTGGGTGCAGGGTCAAGACTGATTTTCATATGGCTGGGTTCAAACTGAATTGGCATGGGGAGCAAAAAAACAACGGATTTAGGCCCAGATCTATGTACTGGGGTGAATGTATGACATTGTTCTATATTCTGTCCATGAATTGATATTTTCTCATTTGGCATAGACAAGGCTTTCCGAATGCGACATTGTAATCCCTCAGGTGGAAAGAGCGACCCTTGGGATTACTGGAGGCTTGTCAAATGGCAGATGGGCTCTCCGAGCCCTCGGAAGCCATTAGGAAATCCAATGTGTATTCCTTTCTGACGACTCCATCCAAATGGGTTAGTCGGAAATTAATCCGAACAGCTGATTACAATGCCCTAGGAACGGCTCTGACCAAGGGTCGGAGCCGTTTACTATGGTATCCTAATCGGCTCCTAAATTGTGGTTTGCCTGATCTGGCTAAAAAATTATCTCACTTGCATAGCATAGGTTTCTTCGATAATTTTTAGGCAATTACCACTCCTGCTGTGCAGGAGTGAACACCCTCAGGCATTGGTGTATAGCTAATGTTGCTGCCTCCCCTTTATGTTACTTAACATAACAGCTGATAATGCAGCAACATTGCCCACCAATTTCATTCCAGAGTCCAGGGCGGGTACTGCCTGTACTCATTCTGTACCTGTTTCAGTACTTCAGGCAAGACATCCCATGTGTTCTGGTGTGAACGATAGTGAAGACTGTACTCTAAGTTACATAATCTTTCACAGATGGAGTCATCGCCATTGGCAAACAAATTGTCATTATTAGTAGTAGATAAGCTTTATTTCGATATAAAAACATATCATAAAAGCTGCATTTTTACAATAATAAAAAGCAATGTTTAGCACATACAATACAGTAACAACATTTTCACAATATACAGTATAAAAACAATCTAAGTAGTCAATTTGGAATTTTTAAACGGGGGAAAAGAGGAGGTGGAAAGCATACTATTGTATCAACAGTTTTTTTGCAGTTCTTATGCGCCAGGCCCAGCCTAAAAATTTTGCCAAACAGCAGGCAAAGAAGGGTCTTGCGTCAGTGCACAATATGCGCAAGGCTTCTACATGCGATCTTGTTCCCAGGCTCCTACATAATGGTCTCAACCACAACTTCCTGGGTGCAACGTAGGTGTTACATTCGAACAACATATGTGCAACAGATTCAACCCTCATTTCGCAGAAGGGACAATATGGCACAGTTTGTAGAGGCGGTTTCCAGGATGAGGTAAATTGACATAGAGGGAGTACACCTAACCTGAATTTTATGTACAATGCTCTGTCTCCAGAGTTGTGGATGGAGTCCAGATAGAGTTCCCTAAAAGGGAGCTCTTTAATTAACAGGAACTGGACGACAGTTTTACAGTGATTAGAATTGCACAGTCTTTCATTGTCCACCCACGACCAGAAGGCTTTTTTTATTACTTGTTTTGAGGGCGAGGTTTTACTATCCCATGCATCTCCTAGCCCCAATTTAAAGAGAAGGGATTTAACATCTCTAAGCCAAGTGATCTTGTGGCATCCTGTAAGGGACAAAAGATCTTCCAGGGCCTCTGCATAACTGTGGAGTTCAGGGACATTCCAGATTCTAGACCATAGTAATAG
Source organism: Lissotriton vulgaris (assembly GCF_964263255.1). NCBI lineage: Eukaryota > Metazoa > Chordata > Amphibia > Caudata > Salamandridae > Lissotriton > Lissotriton vulgaris. The sequence continues at coordinate 804,331,411 of NC_141697.1, forward strand.
CGGGCGTAGTTTTGCTTGGTCACATATTGGGCGAGAACCCGCATCAAGCAGAATGGGGATTGTAGGAGTGCTGTGGGGCAGCCTCAAGAGATCTTTATGAAAATTATTATCAAGGGAGGCCAAGGTATCAATTTTCTGTGAGCCCCACAGTTCCGCGCCGTATAATGCCGCGCTTACAACCCTTGCCCTGTAAATGTCTAGAACTGCCCCGATGGGTTTCAATGGCGAAGCTCGCTGTTGTTTGAGCAAGGCTCCAGCTACCCTCTTGTGAGCAAGAAACACCTTCTGATGATGTGACCTCCAACTCATAGAGTCGGATAACCGAATACCCAGGTAGTCGAATTCCTTGACTCTCTCTAGATGAACAGAGTCTAGGACAGGGGTAACAACTGTTTTTTTAGGGGGGTTGAGGACAAGGAATTTGGTCTTTGCTATATTAATGGCCAGGCCTTTGTCATCACAAAAAGACTTGAAGCTGGATAGCAATTTTTGGATACCCACTGGGGTCTTAGAAATTAGAAGGGTGTCGTCCGCGAACAGGAGCGTTGGAATTTTCTTCCCCGCCAGGGTCGGCGCATCGGATGGATCTTGTAAGAGATGCTCCACCACTCCGTTAACATAAAGAGAAAACAGAGTGGGGGCAAGCACACAACCCTGGCGGACGCCCCTGTTGACCGGAATGCGAGATGTTTTTTCGCCCTGTGAACCCCATCTAATTTGGGCAAAGTTGCTATCGTGGAATTTTATCAGTAGGGCTAACAGGTAGGGTGGTAAGCCTAACTCATTAAGAACATTCCAAAGTGATGCTCGTGGGACCAAATCAAAAGCTGTGCGTAGATCAATAAAGACCAAATACAAACTCCCCCCCCCCAACACCACCACTTTCCAGTAGAGAATAAGGAGGCGAAATGTCTGCTCAATAGTGCCAGTCCCCTTTCTGAAACCTGCTTGGAGGTTGGACAGTATCTGGTTTTCCTCTGCCCACTGCAATATCCTAGTTAGGACAACTTTGCCCGCCACTTTTTGGGTTGAGTCCAGCAGGCTGATGGGGCGGTAATTCGCCGGGTCGTCTCTGGAGCCTTTCTTAAAAATAGGGACCCCTTCCGCACCCCTCCAGGAGTCAGGAAAGGAGCCTCCTAGCAGGGCCTCATTTAGAAGGGAAGTGATCAGTCTGCTCCACCACGCCGGGTAAGCTTTTAATAGATCGCCCGGGATCCCGTCGGGGCCAGCAGCTTTGTTGGAAACAATGCCCTTGATTGCATTTTCTACCTCCTGTCTGGAAAAAGGGCCGCCACTGCTCATGGGAACTAATGTAGGGCGAGGCAAAGGAGCCAGAATATGATCACAAACCCCCAGTGGGATGGAATACAGCTTGGAGAAATGTTCCAACCATACGGCACCGGAGATGTTACAGGTTATTTGCTGATCAATAGGCTTTTCCCTGGCTCTCAGCAGATCCCAAAACTCCTTGGCGTTTTTCTTTTTACTTGCTTCGGCCAAGTCCCGCCAGAAGTTTAGATCGTGTGCTTCTTTTGCTTCGGTTACAACTCTTTTGTAAATCTTCCTTGCAGCCCTTACTTTATCTGGCTCCTTATTTTTTACTGCCGAGATAAGAGCCCCCTTTGCTTCCCGGCATTTCGAGGTGTACCACTTTGTTCTGGACGAGTAAGCACCATTACGGGCCGCCTTGGAGCTCGGCTGGGAAACAAACAGATCACTCAAGGCCTCCATTGTCTTTACAAACAGGGGCAAAGTCCTTCCGTCCGTAGGGATCAATGCATCTAGCCTGGAATCAGCCTCTAACAGAATAGACGCAGCTTGTAATAGCCTCTCTTCGTCCGCCGAGACTCTTGCCCACTTCAAGCGCCTACTACAGTTAGAGGGAACAATTTCACGGGAGGTTTTCCACTTGTGGTCTGAGCTAGCAAAGGTCCCCTCTTGCCATGGGCTAGTGATCAAAGTAGAAAGTGGGTTATGGTCACTGTCACTGGATACAATGACCTCCATGTCTTGGAGGAAAGTCCACAGATTAAAATTGAGCATGAGATAATCGATTCTTGAGGTTCGCCCAATTCTGTTATAAGTATGGGCTCCCTTGGGGTCCGATTTGGAATGGCCGTTGACTGATCTCAGATTGTGTTCCAGGCAAAGGGCATTGATATCTATTGCACTTTGAGTCCATTTGGGAATCGGATCGATGGTTAGGATAGGGATACCTCTCCTAGAGTCCTCTTCAAAGGTATCCAAAATGTCATCCCTAGACAATGGCTCAAAGCAGCAGTTAAAATCACCCGCCAGCAGGACATAAGAATCAATATTACAAGAGGCTAGTTCATTGCTTAGGCCTGTTGATGATAATCGTGAAGGCCCACCATTAGAGCCCCTCAGGTAGATGTTAAAGATTTCAAGGGTCCTCCCTCCTTTGTGATGCAATGATAGCCTTTGTAGGTCAGGGGATTTAGTAGACCTTTGGGCAACACCTAGCCTTAGGGAGATACTAATCCAAATCAATAGACCGCCTGAAGGGCGACCTTTAGAGCCAGGTTGTTGTACGGCTGGGACAAAGTAGGTCGTGAACCCCACTCTGTGCCTTGGTTCTTGGCACCAGGTTTCCTGAAAGAGGCAGATGCTATATGGTTCTAGGAAGGCAGTCCAGTCTGGATTATCAAGATTGCGATCAAGCCCAGCCACATTCCAGCTCAAGAACTTTATTAGCGATGTATCAGAGGTATGCTGTGAAGAGGGAAAAATAGACGGAAAAGTTTCGAGTACAACCTCTCTGGAGACATTTGGACTGGATTTAGAATGCTGCGGAGAGGGAGTCTTGATTGTGTCAGTCCCATTCACCTCTGCAGCACTCCCTAGGCTTAGTGGTTGAGAAGTCGTAAAGGATGGAACTGTGCAGCCTTCCCAGATAAGTGGGTCGGAAGTAGCAAGAGGCGTCAACCCTTCCTTAGTGTCTAAGCCATTGGTGTATCCCACTGGGACCGCTGGGAGATCTGGGGGTACGTGCTCTAATGGGCTTCGGGTGAAAAAGGCAAAAGACTTTTCGGAGTTATGTTGAGAATATTGGCTAGAAAGTCAATCCACCTCCTCCAGGCCACCATATCTGTTTGAGGTAGGAAAGCCGTTCCAAAGTGATTGGGATTGATTATAAGCTTTAGGGTGGCTTTTCCAAGGTTGGTGTTGAACTATGGACCAATCATCCACCGGGATATGCTGGATACGGGGTGGATAAAAGAAAGACAGGGGTCTGGGTATAACAGGGGACCCTTCAGAACCAGGCCAGGAGCAGATGAATTGTGCCGTATGCGGGTCCTCGAAGGTCACCACTATACAATCCCCTGGGCTAGATTTCTTTGTTGGGCCCACCCAGCGAGTTCTACGAACCATCAGTACTCTGCTTTTCCGGCCATTGGGGATAGGTCTGTTATTATTTAACCAATACATTATTTTATTTTTTAACGACCAGTGGTTCTCATGCTGGTCTACACCAATCTGGGGGACACCCGTTAATACCACCACATAGTCGTTGGCCTCAGGGGGAAGGTCAATATACCCCCCTCTGAAGTTGGCCTTTGAGGGCGGGTCCTGTACAGTACCAAGGGTAGATTTGGGCTGAGCGCCAGATTTAGGCTTACCTAATTGAGAGTCTGGGGCTCGTTGGGGAGCTTTAGTTTTAGTGGCAGGAGGAATTTGGTTCACTGCCACAGACCTTGGCTTGGGTATCGGTCGAGAGGGGAGTGGGGCTGGGGGTGGGACATCCTGACGTAGTGTGGCAGGGTTTTGGGGTGGGACATCCTGTGTTTGAGTTGTGGGAATTGATGGTGTTATATCTGGCACAAGGTGCCCCTGATTTTCAAGAGTTTTCAGGCCAAGAGTGGCCAGAGCGATAATACTTTTTTCCATCTCGAGCAAGTTATTCTCTATTCTCGAGAGTCTAAGGTCAAGAGGGGAAAGAAGTTTCTTTAGGGTTGCCCAAACCAAATCTATAAATGCCCTTTCGTTATTGCCTAACCCTTCAATCTGCAAGCCCTCAGTCTCTTGGTCCATACTAGGGGGAATGACTTCGGGAACCACTGTACCACCCTCCCTAGGGATTTGTGACCCCGTACTTTTTTCTTGGGAATCATTAGATGGCGCGTTAGATGATAGTGCTCTTGTTAAGATTAGGTTTTGGGGAAGCACAATTTTCGCTTTTTTGCGTGCATAAGCAGTGCCTGCTCGACGCTTCCTTTTGGGTGGTTTGCTAGTAATGGGGTTTGAGGATAACTGAGGGTTAGAAGTCGGGGTCTGGGCGCAAAATGCAGATGCAGATGGGGGTTTGGCTTCCTCTACGTTGGAATATCGCTCTAGGGATGGGGAGGGGGTGGAGTTAATTGAGATCCGATGGACAACAGCCTGTGTGACTACACATTTAGGGACAACAGGGCGTTCTGGAGTAGCCGCGGTGGCTATGTGGCCTAGAGAGGATTTTTTTGAGTGCGCTATCACTTGTGACAATCGTCTAGCAGCATCCAGTTCTAAGGACACCCGGGTTTGCAATTTGGAAATTTCATTGTCAATGGCGATGTTAGTACGGGTGATAAAATCGTCCATAGGGCCGCTAATTTGCGAAGCTGCCTTGGAGGTCTTGCTCCGAGTTGCCCTGGTACTCATTTCTTATGGAGCAAGTGAATGAATGCCTGTAGGAAAAAAAAAAGCGATGGGGAATGGGCCAGTCCAGTCCTCTGCCGTCCTCGAACGGCCTAAAACGGCCCGCTGTTTGCCCGGTCTTCGCCCCGGTCGCTCCCGCGCGCTCCCGCGCAGCGTGGGAGATCTGTATTTGTTGGTCCAGGAGCCAATGAACAGGGTGAAAGGGGGTGGGGCGAGGCGGTCAGGGAGAGCGGGGCCAGGTGACTCGGCCACACGCACACCGGGACTCCTGGGAATGCGAGTCCCGGATGCCGCTCGCAGCCCTTCTACCTTCCTCTAGCCTCCACGAAGACACCAGGCACAGGAGATCCGAAGCGGGACCCGCGGAGCGGGTTCCGCGAGGCGTGGGTGGGTGAGCGGTCCTTCCCAACAACAAAGTACGCCGTCCAACAGGTGAGAGGAGTGTCCCAGGGAGCTTCAGGTCCAAGCCCCTTTTACTGCTGCTGATGGGGGTGGGGCGAGGTGGTCAGGGAGAGCGGAGCCAGGTGACTCGGCCACACGCACACCGGGACTCCTGGGAATGCGAGTCCCGGATGCCGCTCGCAGCCCTTCTACCTTCCTCTAGCCTCCACGAAGACACCAGGCACAGGAGATCCGAAGCGGGACCCGCGGAGCGGGTTCCGCGAGGCGTGGGTGGGTGAGCGGTCCTTCCCAACAACAAAGTACGCCGTCCAACAGGTGAGAGGAGTGTCATTATTATGTGTTCTTCCTGCTGGCCTGTATGAGGAAATACTGCCTCAAATTGGCTTGTTTTTAGGGTATCCAGAACAGAATTTGCTCTTGACTGGTGGGAATCGTTCCAATAACAGCATTCAGTGTCTGTGGGCTGATACCTGTGGTAGCCAATTGTGGTTGTGCAGCTTGAGCAGTCCGCGCAGGGTTAATTGTTAGTGTCTGCATAATGAACTATGTAAGATTTCTGTAAATCTTTACTGTATCTCTGTATAGTTTGTTTAATTCTGATGCATTCAAATTAGCAAAGTTAGGATGTTGTGTATAAGCAGCAAAGACTCGCCTTGTTGCTCCTTCTTTACCGAGCGGACCTAGTATCAGATTTTCTGTAGTGTGGGGGAGGGAGACTTTAAAACACACACTGTCAGTCACCCATAGAGCTACTCACACACTGTCTCACTTATACAGTCAATCACAAAGCCGCTTACTCACCAATACAGTTATACACACACCCACTCACTTACTCATACAGATACTAACACATACTCACTCACCAATACTGTCAGTGACACAGGCACACACTCCCTTATACAGCCACTCTCACAATCACTCGCTAACACATACAGTCACTCATACACTCCAACACTCATTTATTCTGCCTTTCACATATGCAGTTACTCGCCCATATATCACTGACACATCCATTCACTCATCAACACAGCCATGTACAGACTCAGTCACCCATACAGCTCCTCATAGATGCACTGAATAACCCATACAGCCACTGACTCTCCCATTCATCCATGCAGTCAGTCACAAACCACTTCACCTACCCACACAGACATTTGTACACCATTATAGGTACTCAGACAACCAATGAATCTTCCAAACAGCCATTCATGTACTCACTCACCAATCCATACAGGCACTTAGACACCAACTGACAGACTGATAAAGACATTCAGACAACCTAGTCACTCACCCTTACAGTCACTGCGACAACTAATTGCTCACATATACAGTCAGTCACGCACCCACTGAATCATCCTCACAGACACTCATACATTCACTGATTCATCAATGCACCTTGGTATATATATTTAACACTCATAAAAAAAATGTAGCACTCACAGTGACTGGATGATGTAATAAGTGATGTAATTTGAGATGCCATCAGTGATGTCACTGACCATGTCATGAGTGATGTAACATGTGTGGTCATAAGCAGTGCATTGCGGGGGCCCGAGTTATAATTAGCTCAGTTTAACTATAACTGCTGAATTTCACTGGTTTTGTACAAGTGAAACCTGAGCCTAACTGTAACATCTCTGTAACCTTTGGTTTCTTCTTTGAAAACTATAATTAGATATATATATATATATATATATATATATATATATATATATATATATATATATATATATATATATATATATATATATATATATATATATATATATATATATATATATATATATATATATATATATATATATATCCAAAACACCAAAGTTTGCCAATTTAGGAAAGCCACACACAGGTAGGTTCCAATTGTGTTTAATTCAAAGGCTGCAGCGTGTTGAAGAACAGTTTACAAAAGAAATGAACAGCCTGACGCGTTTCACGCTCTGCAAGCGTTTCCTCAGAGGCATCATTAGCATATGCTGCGTGAAAGGCACTACTTATCTCAATGGTTCCCTGCCCCAGTGGGCGTTGGCTCGTGCTGAGCCCGATGGTCCATGTAGTGCCTTCGATTAAAACTCCAGTGAGCCGCTTTGCGTTCTGCAAATTAGTGAGATAAACAATAAAACCAAAGTTGGTGTTTGTAAATCGTCCTTTCAAAGCAAGCTGCACATTATAACCCTTGGAACACAACCTCCTGTCCACAAGCTGGCTCTTGGATATATATATATATATATATATATATACATATATATATATATACATATTACCTACTGGCGGTCGCCAGTAGGTATATATAGTTAGGATTTTTTCTCTATGTAACTTTTGAAAATTCTATGTCTAATAACTTTGGTGTTTGTGGACGGAATCGGCTGAAATTTTCAGGAAAATGGCACAATTTGTTTCTGATCAGCCCCTGAAAATTTGGGGGGGTTTCGTCAAGGGGGGGCCGAGAAAAAAGGGGGATCCCAAAACGCGTTTTTCCCATTCATTTTTCCATAGGGCGTTTGGCCTCACTTTTAGCTCGAACGGCTGAATGGATTTGCACGAAACTTGGCAAAATTGTAGGGACTGTTAGCCCGATGTGCCTTTGCTGGGTCTCAATATATGTGCTCCAGTGGATTTTGAGAAATTAACGTTTTAAAAAACAGATATATCTGTGACAGCGTACCGGATAGCGCACCAGTTCGCGTACTTTTCGCGTTACGGAGCTTTGCGAAGCGAAGCTGATTGGCTCTCCGGTGTCTGTCAACATTCTAAACAGTCCGTAGCGGCCGCCATCTTGTCTCTCGGTAGGATCGAGAGACAAGAGGAGGCCAGAACGAAGGGGCAAATGCCCATAAGGGGGCATAGTAGATCCTCCCTGACCCCCTAGGTTTGATGTGGAGGCTTTAAAAGGGCCCCGCCGTGCAAAAAAAAATGTTTTTTTCGTGGGGTGCGCCCGGTACGCGTACGGGAAAGCGGTCTGGGGAGCGTACTCTAAGGAAACAAGAATGATTGACTTTTAACTTATTGTATGTTTATCAATTGTTCGTTTTTTATTATTTTTTTATTTTATTTTTATTTACGTAGCAACATGTAGGTACCAATGCAGAGTCTATAAATTAATAAATGCCGTCTCCTTTGTAGATATCTTGCCTGTTGTTAAAGAAGTTATTGTGGTATATGGAATTCATACCATAGTCTGTCTGGAAAGCCGAAACAACATGGAGGCAGGAGATGATAAAGAGATGTTAAATACACATTGGAGATTATATAGTGGGAGAAAGGAAGTAACTATGAACAAAGTTAGTATGTAACACCAAAAAGTTGCACAGTATATTTAAAGTCTGACTTCACGTTATAATCAATTTGCTACTAGTTTACAATATACATATAAAAATAAATAATGTGTCAAACAATTTTTGAATTAAGAAATTAAAATTTTATTATTCAGATTGTTTCTCAAAATTTAAAAGAAATTCTAAAAAATCATGATCATTTTTTTCTTCATTTTCCAGTAGAAAATCTACTGCATCCACACATTGCACAAGTTCATTGTTTATTGTATCGTCGTAGAAATCCTGGTCAACTTCCGTCTCCTTTTGTGTTTCTGTTTCAATTTTCAAGTTATTTTCTTGTCCTTCCATTTTGAATTCTGAAAAATGAATTTTTAAAAAAATATATCAGTACAGATAGGGCACTGTTGGGTTTCAGTACAGACAGGCAGTTTGGTTATTTAAACAGTGTTTTTTTCGTTGGGCAGTGTATGGTATCAAATTGGAAGTAGAAATATGAAGAAAATTATCAAATAAACTCTTAGTCAATTCTGAATTATACTAGAGAAGTCTAACTCTATCCTTAACTCAGGGCCGGCGCTAGGCATGGGCAGCGTGGGCTGCCGCTCAGGGCCTCGCACTCAGCCCACCAGCATGGGGCCACGCACTGGTGATGTGTCCTTTTGTTTTCCTGGAGATCTATCACAAAGAAAGGTGTCGCCTGCAATTAAGGTCCATTGGAGGGGGCCCCCTCCTTGGGCCTCTCATGGATGGTGTCAGGAGGTATAGGGGAGGGAGAAGGAGACGCTCCCTCAATTGCAAGGAGACCATTCACAGACACTGTGGGGGGCTCATTGTCCAGCATTTTGGCGCACCCACAGTTTTAACTTTTAGACCATAATCAATTCTCACACCTATGAAGGTGTGAGAAATGCGTGTGGAGTAAAAGTTAAAACTGTGGGGGCGTCAAAATGCTGGACAATGGGGCCCCCACAGTGTCTGTGAATGTTCTCCTTGCAAGGGGCCACTTATGTAAATTGGAGGGGGCCTCGCGCACGTTCCCTTTTAGCCCAGGGCCTCGCAAATCCTAGGACCGGCCCTGCCATAACTAAAACAGAGAAGTCTATTTTATTCTATAAGTATTACAGAGTGATAGAATATAACTGTCAGAAAATGTTTTTCTAATTAGCTTTCAGTACAGAACATACTTCAGTTTCAAAAATAATATCTTACCTTTTAAATATAACTTGAAGTTATCAGTTGATTTTTAGTGGTTATGCACTTCACGAAGTAGTAGTCAAAATGGCTGTGTTTCTCTCTCTTTGTTTATATATATTCAGGTACATAACCAATCAAATGTCACGATATAATAGTAGAAATTGAAAGTAATATTTTAATTGGTTGTCATTTCCAACACTTCCGATATGTTTTGTGAAGTAATTTACCTCAGGGATTTTAGAGAGTTCTACATGCTTAATGGCTAAATGGTATTCCAACAAAATTTGTGAAAATGGTAGGGATTGGTATGTAGTATGAGCTAATGTTTAATTGGTGAAAGTGTCTCCAGTGTTTTTTCTGTAAATTACTTTCCCACCTTTTTTGAGCGAGTGCTTGTCAGTGCGTTTCCCGGTACGCGAACTTGCAGCGTTACGGGAGTCCTCCATTTTGTGTTTCGGTAGAATTGAGATACAAGATGGAGGGTAAATAATGTTCAGAATGGGTAGATTGGGGTACTTTAGACGTACCCTGTCTCCCTAAGTTTTCTGAGGGTGGCTGAGGAGGCTCATATATGTCGAGAAAAAAATTGATTTTTTCGCGTGGTTAGCTGCCGGTACGCAAACTGGGTAGCGAACCGGGAAGCGAATATAAGTGAAAATAAGAGAAAAAAGGTACATTTGAAATTTCAAAAGAGTAAACTAAGTTAAGGTAGCTCTGAAAAGAACTTTTGGGTTCTGTGTAAGTTCTAGAAACTTATAAGTAGGAACCAATACACATTCTTAAATTTAGTATGAAAACTCTGTTCCCCTCATCTGAGAAATGCCCGCCATCTCCTCTGTGGATATCTTGCATGTAGTAACGCAAGTTATTGTTGTAGATGCAGCCCATTCCATGGTCCCTCATGTAAGCTGAAACAGACTTATTTACATGCTTCCTCGATTTCTCAATTTGTGGACAAAATTGATTGGACCACCTCCATTTTTGTCTTTGGCATATATTGGAATATACCAAGGCAGTTTGAGGAAAAAGTGTCATCAATTGCTCAAAGGTGTCTTTTAGGAGCATTTCCAGACCTACCCCAGTCAAAGTGCCCAAATCGTTTCCTCCACAGTGCACTATTATGAGGTCAGGGGTTGGCAAATGTAAAAAGGTTTTCACCAATGGTATCAATTGGTGACATTTCAATCCTCTTCGACCAATCCATTTGATTTCCACATTTTGTAAATTGAGGTTGTGTAAATTTCTGTTATCAGCATACCTGTGAGCCCAGTGGATGTAGCTATGTCCAAGAATCCAGACTGAAAACATGGCTAGAGGAGTTTTTGCTGCAGTCAGATGAAGTGTGGGAATGAAATGGCAGTTGAAATAGTGAAGTTTATAATGAAAAAAACTGTGGAGTTTAAGTGCAAATGATTCATTAGCAGTAATTGGTGTATTTCCATTGCTGAAAACAGAAAGTTAGGGTGCATGGATGTGTTCTTTGAAAGATGTATTTTGAATGGTTATTTAAAAATGTTGTTATGAAAGATTGCAGTGGATTAGCAGGTGTACTGAGAGTTCAGAGTTCATTTGAAACATTGTTGTGTGAACTTGTGAACATGACAGGTCTGGCAGGCGGTAGTTGCTATGGAAAAGAGGTAGAAAGGGCAGAGGGGGGAAGGGTGTTGATTTGAAAAAAGTGAGGGAAGAGTTTTGATTGGCTGACATGAGAGATATGTGTGATGAATATCAGCGTTTCAGTGCCTTTGTTGGTTCCAGCCTCTGGAGTGCATACCTTTAATTCTGCTAAAGAATAATTGGTGTGTTTCTGAGTCTGTTTTGAATTTCAAAAAGAATTTGTAAAGGTGAGTTATCGTTTATATATTTTAGATAAAGACTAGTATGCTTTTTTGCGTAAATAAGAAAGTCAGCTGTGTATTTAAAATGATGTTTTGCGTCAAGTGTTTGCATTCTGCTTTCAAAGGCGATTTTGGATTCTTTTACCAATTGTAATTGTAGATAATGTAAAGTATTAGTACTGACAAGGTGTGTATGTACATAGGAGCTGTGCTGTGTTTTCAAATTATGATCAGAAAATCGTTTTTAAGGAAAAGGCATGCTTTAAAAAATTATGAGAAATTATGTACTTGTGATGTGACTCCTGCAATGCGTCGCTTTTGCGGAACAGATATATGATGCATTTGTGTTGTTATTGTTACGGTGTATATGTAAAAAATGATGCATAAGTGTTGCACGGGCATTGTAGATACTCTCCTATGTGTGGTTAGCAATTTCAAGTCACTTCCCCCGGGTTCAAGGGCCTTGTAAATACGTCCCCATGTGTGTCTGGTCATTGGAAGTCACTTTCCTCGTAGTGCAAGGCCCTTGTAAATACGCCCCCATGTGTGCCTGGAAAGTTTTCATTTTGATTGTTTGAGTTACATAGCCATGTTAAAAGTTATTGAAAAAAAGGTGCAAGTTCCTTAAAAAAACGTTTTCATGTGTATTAGGGCATTTTAAGTCTGTTCCCCATGAATGTAGGTGTATTATTGTTTTACATAAAAGGTTTACAAACTTTTTTTGAAATCAAATGCATGCACACTTAGGGCCCGATGTAGGTGGTCGTTTCAGGCCATTTAGCGACCGGTTCCAGCCGTTTTCGGCCGTTTCCGACCGGTAAATGGCCAATCGGTATGCAGGGGCCTAAATCCAAGGCCACATGTAGGTAAATCTACATTTACAGAATCGGAAAAATTATTGGTTCGGTAAAATACCGAATCGGTAATTTTACCGATTCTGTAAAATTGCTATGTAGGGGGGACTCTTCTGAGTCTCAAAGGCCTTAACGAATCGGTATTTTAGCATGAAATCCAACTTCATGGTAAAATACCGATTCCGGTGTGCATGCACATGTGTGCATGCACACCTATGTCATGTGAAAGGCAGACCTGCCCTTAGGGCAGGTATGCCTGCCACATGGCACCTGTGCCTTTTTTGAGGGTGCCAGAGGGTGTCAAAGTGATACCCCCTGCACCCTTGTGAATTCTTTAATTACCGATTCGGTAAATACCTAATCGGTAATGCCTAATCATTCCTATGGGCTTCAAAGCCCATAGGAATGATTAATTGTTTGAGTTACATAGCCATGTTAAAAGAAAATGATGCATAAGTGTTGCACGGGCATTGTAAATACCCTCCTATGTGTGCTTATCAATTTCAAGTCACTTCCCCCGGGTACAAGGGCCTTGTAAATACGTCCCCATGTGTGTCTGGTCATTTGAAGTCACTTTCCCCGTGCTGCAAGGCCCTTGTAAATACGCCCCTATGTGTGCCTGTAAAATTTTCATTATGATTGTTCGAGTTACATAGCCATGTTAAAAGTTATTGAAAAAAAGGTGCAAGTATCTTAAAAAAACGTTTTGATGTGTATTAGGGCATTTTAAGTCAGTTCCCCATGAATGTAGGTGTATAATTGTTTTACATAAAAGGTTTTAAAACTTTGTTTGAAATCAAATGCATGCACACTTAGGGCTCGATGTAGGTGGTCGTTTCAGGCCATTTACCGACCGGTTACGGCCGATTTCGGCCGTTTCCGACCTGTAAATGGCGAATCGGTATGTAGGGGCCTAAATCCAAGGCCACATGTAGGTAAATCTACATTTACCGAATCGGTGAAATTGTTTTTGATGGTAAAATACCGATTCGTAAAGGCTCCTGGCACTCTGAAGAGTCCCACCTACATATGGGTGGCTTCAAATCGGTATATTTACCGATGTTTTATTTTACCGAATCGGTAAAATTACCGACTCGGTAATTTTACCGATTCGGTAATATATTGCCTCCTACATAACAAATTTTGTAAACTGGTCGGTAACGGCCGAAAATACTGTTTTTCGGCCGATACCGACCGACCTACATCTGTCCCTTAAAGTTTTAGGGAAAGATTTATGATGGTTGTGCGCCTCTTTTGTGTTGCTGTTGCGTCACTTTTATAATGCAGGAGAGATTTAGAAGATGCACCATGTTGCAAAACTGCAGCCGCGGGTCGAGGAGGGAGTTACGGTGGGGCAGGTAGACGGGGAGGGGGAGGGGCAGGGTGGAGGTACGTAAACACTGGCATATGGATTATTGCAGGTAAGTACACAATTTAATGTGCGTAAAGTTTCATGTGGGCTTTTTGTTGCAGGGTGGGCAGTCATTTGCATGAAAGCCCTGTAATATTATCACTATCACAGTAAAATTAAAAATATTTTTTTGAATCATTTTTATAGCATTGTTGAATCTAATTCTTACTGTTATTGATTTACTGTTTGGTAATAGTGGTTAATAACATTTTTTATTATATTTTACCACAGATTCAACTGCAGATTATTTGGAAATTAGACAATGCCGTCTAAGGATAGAATTCGAAAGGCTACGAAACGTCAAAGACAGCAGTTGACTAAAAGCTTGCAGCAGTCCTCTACATTAGAATTACCTCAACGCACGAAGAGAACACCGGGTAAGAGAACGAAATCATTCCTTAGAAACATTTGTAGAAACAAAAGTATAACTACAGAACAAGTTTTAGTCCAGAAAAAGAGAGCCAATTTAAATGGAAAGGAAAGGCCCGTCAAAAAAGTTTGTGCTAGAGCAGGAGATAACTCTGTGCATGGCAGTAGAAGGGCAAATATAATCAGAGACATTCGTAAGCGAATGTTCCGCAACAGGGTAATTGTCAATTTGCTAAAACAATTTAAAAAAGGTCAACAGAAAGTGTCATTTTATAAGAAAAAGAAAAATGTTGAGAAAATTATTGATCAGGCTTTCGAAATTAAGCGAAAGTTATTTATTTTGGTAATTAATAGAATTGGGAAACTAAACAAGGTAATCTATGTTTTCAAATCTAATAGTAGATGGAAGAGAGAAGTTAATCGAAGTAATTTTTGTGAAGTTTTCTTAGGAGAATGGATGCATAGTTCAAATAGTGAGGCATTTTTTAATGAGGAGAGTTATTTTCAGGACAATGATTTGGTGCATGCAGTTGACAGCAGTGGTCGAGCATATGAGGTAAAAGATGGTCGTCCGGTTGAAAAAGAAATACTTGTGTCTGCAGATGCAGAAGAGGCGTTAAGTGATGAGGTTTTAGGGAGACGTCCTAAGGGACCAGTGTACACCTGGAAGTGTAGTTCTATTTGCAGTGTGCGACAGGATTCCATCAATTTGCTTTGTGATTTTATACGGACATTTCATAAGAAAAGTGTAAAGCAAAAAATAAAGTTGTTGCAAGAATTAGATCCTTGCAGAGTGAGACAAGTGACAGGTTTGCGTGGTCATTCACTGGCTTGTCTTTCTAGGAGAGTATGCCAGAGTGTATTTCATCATTTCAGGATGCTAGCAGTGCATCATAATAAAGTGAGGAAATTAGTTAGAATGTTGTATTATGCTAAGAGTCCAGCAATTATGCTTAAAAAATTAGGCAGAGCTCTTTTGCATGGTTCTGAAGTAGATGTGAAGAATATTTGTCAAGAAATTGAGTTCTGTTACTTTGCTGGTAAAGAGAACAATGTTGATATTGAACCACTAGAAGAAGGTAATGTGGAAGACAGTGTACAGATTTTCAGTACAGATAAGTTTCACAAGGAAATTTCCACGTTTATGGTGAAATCAAGTGAGAGGCCTAATTTCACTTGTGTGTGTTGTCGACGGACTTATTATAAGAACCAGACTAAGGTAGTGGATATATATGCAAAAAGTGATATGGAAAACAATAGTGAATGGAAGGATTTTGCCACATACTTGATGGTAGAAAATTGTTTTGATTTGGGAGTGGACCAACGTATGTGTACTTATTGCTATAACAAATTAAACCAAAACCAGATGCCTGCTAGAGCGGTTTATAATAATCTGGAATTAGATGACATTCCTTCTGAATTGAAGGATTTAAATACTTATGAATCTATTTTGATTCAAAGTGTCCATCCCTTCCAGGCTATTGTACGAATGGAGCCAAAGACAGGGAAGTTGCCTCCATCAGATTTACAGAGAGGATTAAAGGGAAGGGTTGTTTATTTGCCTTTGGATTTGAAGAAAAACATTAATACAATTGGAGTAGAGAAAGTGGAAGAGGAACCTCTGGTTATCATAGTTAATGGTGTTCCGAAAAAGAGTAAGAAAATCTGGCAAGATTTAGTGGATGTTAGGAAAGTCAAAAAGGCAACATTGTATTTGATAAAAAATAATAAGTACTACAAGAATGTATGTGTTGCAGAAGAGGAAGTAAGTGAAGAAGAGGACAGCGATTTGTGTCCTGGAAAAATTGAGAAAGTAGAAGTCTCTAAAAAGGAAGAAATATATGAACATTATAGTGTTCATCCTTTGCATTCCAAGGAAGTCATGGGGAATGCTATTGAGTTGTTTCAAATGAAACAAGCCAAAGGGAGTCCCATTAGTGTTTGGGAGGAAATTTTGGAAGCTCGATGTTCCCCACAGTTATTTCCCACAGGTCGAGGAGGACGATATGATGAGCGACCTGTTCAAATTCCTGCTTCAGAATACCGGACTTTACGATTGTATACAGAAGATCCTAGGTTTCAACAATGCATTCCCTATTTATTTCATCTACTGTTTGAAAGTGATCTCTCTGGATTGTCTTATGCAGTGAACCACATCTTGAAAAGTGGTGTACAACTGCGAAATATCTCGGCAAGGGACTTTATGGATAAAGTCAATGTGCAAGACAGTATTTTGGATTCTCACCTGATTAATCTCATGGCTTGTCAGCGTTGTACTAATGAGTATTGGTACCGCCGTCATGGTGACATAAAATGTATGCTGAGGAATTTAGGAACTCTCACATGGTTCCTCACTCTCAGCTGTGCTGAGTATGGCTGGGAAGACTTACTTGAATTTCTACGAGAGGTAAATGGAAACATTGAAAATATTGAATTCAAGACACCCGGAGAACTGTGCTCTTTGGATCCAGTGAATGTATGCAGGTACTTTAATCATAGATTTGAAGCTATGATGTCTTTCATCACGAACAAGAAAAATCCACCTCTTGGAGAGGTGTTGGATTTCTTCTGGAGAAAGGAGTATCAAGCAAGAGGTGCTCCTCATATACATATGCTGCTATGGATCAAAGATGCACCCAAATTTGGAACAGATCCGGATGACTTAGTGATGAGTTTCATAGAACAGTATGCTACATGTGCTGTTCCAAAGACAAACGAAGACAAAAGTCTAAGAGAACAAGTTTTACGGTTTCAAAGCCATCGTTGTGGAAAGTACTGTCGTCATAAATTCAGAAACAAGGACAAGTACTACACCAAATGTCGTTTTGCATTTCCACGGTCGGTGATATCAAAAGGAAGAGTTAACAATTTGATGTCTTCGCTGCGACATAATGTGACGAGGAAATCACACAAAAACACATACAATTTGAAAAGAAACGAAGAGTCCAAGTACATCAACGACTACAACCCAGTGATTTTGTCCATGTGGAATGCTAACATGGATATACAGTTTGTGGCTGACAACTGTATGGCTGTGGCTCGGTATGTGACGTCTTACATCACCAAAAAAGAAAAGACAGAACTGAAGGATATGTGGGAGGATATTTCCCATGAAAAGAGCCTCAGTAAGAAGTTGTACAGTTTCAGTCTGAAGATGTTGTCGCATCGAGAAATCGGAGCTTACGAATGTTCTGACCGGTTATCTTCAGCAAGTCTCTATGCCAAATCTAGGAGTATCATTTGGGCGAGTCTTGGTCTCGCTGCAACACGTAATCGAGTTCCGAAACCTGTACGGGAAATTGAGTATTTGGCGGAGAAGGAGCCAAACAGTACAGATATTTTGAAGACCAACATGTTGGATACATATTATCCAAATAGAAGCAGTCACCAGGAGAATGCTTGTCTGTATGATGTTCTTCAAAATTACGTTTTCAAGAGGAACATCAAAGAAGATATTGATAAAGGAGTGTATGCTGTAATTGGAAGTGAGGGATGTCTGGTCAAGCAAAAAAAATGTCAATTGATAAATCATCGAAAATTGGATTGCGAATCTCCCGAAAGAAAAGAGTTTTTCTATTTAGCTCTTTTGCAACTTTTCAAGCCTTGGCGTGCAGAAGAGGAACTGCTTGGGGATTTCCTCTGTTACGAAGACTCTTTCAATGCAGCCAAGGAGTCCATAGAATGTCCTGTTTTTCCAAAATATCTACAAATGTTGAATGCAGAAATTGAGCAGGAAGCAACAATTGCAGCCGAGATTGCTAGAGACAGTTCTCAGGACAGTCAGAGTTCTGTTTCTTTGAGTCAGGATCTACTAGGAGAACCAGTTATTGAAAATGAAGCTGCCACTGCCATGATTGAAGTGGAAAGAGCCATGGCACATGCTCAGAAGGATGCGGTTAACTTAGAAGATTTGGAAAGACAACTCAACGTTGAGCAGAGGAAAATATATGACGAAGTTACCAACCAAATTGAGCATGGATTAAGTCATGAGAAGGAAGAGTGCTCATGTACGTCGTTGAAGCCTGTCCGACTGTACGTGAGTGGAGAAGCAGGAACTGGAAAAAGTTTCCTCATTAAAGCAATTTCATGTTATCTGCAGAAAAGGACTGAGTCATCGCTGTCTTGTGTTGTGACCGCTCCAACTGGACTGGCAGCTCATAACATTAAAGGGATTACTTTGCATCTGTTACTGATGCTGCCAGTGGAGCATGATAACAAATTACAATACCACAAGTTATCTGGAGATGCTTGTTGTGAAGTATCTAGAGTCCTGAAGAAGATGAAACTTCTTATCATTGACGAAGTAAGCATGGTTTCCAATGTCATGCTTGCTTTTGTGCATTTGAGAATGCAGGAAGTTCTTAAAACAGAGTATGATGTGTTATTCGGTGGCAAACACATCATTGTTTTTGGTGATCTTCTGCAGCTGACACCAGTGAAAGGACAACCAGTGTTTAAACTGCTTACACATGAAGATACCAAGAAGTGCCTAGAGCCTTGGCAACGTTAACATATGGTTAAACTTCAGTTATGTTGAGCTGCGTGAAAATATGCGTCAGGCGAAGGACGAAGATTACAAGAATATTCTGCAAGATGTTAGAATCGGGAAAGTGACTGAGCGTGGTAAAGAAGCTTTACATGCACGCTTACTGTCAAATTTATATCCAGAAGAAGACGTTTTGCCAGAGGATATTTTTCAGAAAATTACTGTGAAGAAATCTGGAATATGTTTGATGCCAACTCTTGCAGAATGTTCCATCTTCAACAACAAAATGTTGAATTTAGAAAAACAAGAGATTGTGAAACTGGAAGCTATTGACAAAATAGAGCATATGGGAGCAACAATTATTTTGTCTGAGAATTTGAAATCTAAATTGGATTCATTAGAGAAGACTATATCTAAAACTGCGGGTTTTGAAAAGACTTTGAATGTGTGCTTAAATTGCCGAATCATTTCGAGATAAGGAATTTACATGTTGAAAGAGGTCTGGTAAATGGATCAATGGGTAATGTTGTTGATTTTGAGAAATACAGAAGTAGAGATGGAATTGAATTTTAAAAAATTAAATTTGATGGCATTGAGGAAGTACAGCTAATTGGTCGTTGCTCTGCTAGGTTTTTGCTTGTTAAAGACTTATATGTTCGCCGTAAGCAGTTTCCTGTTTGCTTGGCATATGCGGTGACAATTCATAAATCGCAAGGTTTAAGTGTAGACACTGCTTTAGTGAATATTGGCAGTTCTGTATTCAAAGAGGGTATGGCTTATGTAGCATTGTCACGAGTCAGAACTTTATCGGGATTGTACTTGATTGACTGTGATGTCACAAACATTTGTGCGGATCTAGATTGTGTTAAGGAATACAATAGGTTAAGAAGAGAGTATGCGCCACATTTGCCTCAATATCCTTTGTTTGAGAAACGTGTGGTAGGCCGGAAACGAAGAAATATCATTAATAGTAGGGAGGTTGATGCAAAAAGACCAAAAGTCGATGATCCAAAAATTGTAAGCAGGAATAAAATGAATTCTGTTGAAAATGTTGTTGGTTTTAAATTTAAAAATAGTTCTGGTGTCAACTGCTATGCTAATGTAGTTGTTAATGTTCTCTTTTCACTAGAGACTTTCAAAGAACAGATTGTGATCAATTCGGAACAAAGTTTATGCTGTTTGTTGAATTCTGTGTTAGAGAAATGTAGTGCTGATAGAACGAGAGTAGAAAGTGTGTCTGAAATTCGTTTTCTGTTAGACGAATGTTCAGGTCAAACAGAATTCTCTGAAAATATTCAGCAGGATTGTCAGGAGTTTTTAATGTATATGCTTGATGTATTGCAAGATGAGGGTGTAGATGTAGATTATCTATTTGGCCTTTCTTATCAATGGCAGCATGACTGAGAGAACTGTAGGCTATCAAGTACTACTAGTGTAGACTCAGAAAGATTTATATATTTAACTTTGCCTGACAGTAAATCAGTATCCTTCAATAAGCTAGTAAAGGCAGCCGATCAAAACATGGAGTGCAGCCAATGTAAGTCTGGAATGCTGTCCACGTTAATTTTACGAAGTTATGGCCAGTATGTCATTTTAATGTTCCAACAATGTAGGCCTGATGGAACTAAATTGACAACTTTAATTAATAATTTTGTGGCTTCGCAGTTGTCAATATCAGGAAGGACTTTTATAACTACTGCAATTATATATCATAATGGTCCTTCAACTAATTCAGGACATTATACAGCTTATTTGAAATCTGGAAACGGTTGGTCATTCTGCAATGATTCTGTTGTAACTTTCAAAAAAAGATTGCCTTTCCACCTTCAAAATTCTTACCTGGTGTTCTTACAACCAAAACTTTAGGAAAGGAAGCTTGGGATTTGTTCAGAGGAATTTACAGAGGTTCTAATGGCTCCTACTCTATATGGCCTTGTGGATAATTGTAGTAAAGAGCGAAAACTGTTTGTTTTTATAAGCTAAGTCAAGCAGCAGATCAAAATAAAGAGTAGAGGAAACATAAGTCTGCAATGCTGTCCATATTTTTTATAGAAACTTATGGGTGAAATGTCATTTTACAATTTGAACTACATAAACTGGATGAAAAAAAGTTGTTAAGTCTAATTAAAACATTTTGGGCTACACAGTCATCGATTTCAGGAAGAACATTTGCAACTGCAGCTATTGTATAATATGCTGGTCCTTTGACAACATCTGGATATTACACAGCTTATTTGAAATTTAAAAAATGGCTAGTCTTTCAGCAAACATTACTAATTGAGTACGAAGCAATGTTGCCTTTTGACTTGATTTTTGAAGTCAGAATTTAGGGTAGGTAATTGGACTATAATGATTCTAGGTGTTGCTGTAACTTAGTGTGTTGTTTTAAATTGCTTTGTATGTCTCAGTTTTCTTAAAACAATGGAGTTTATCTTTCAGAAAGTGGCGGGCAGAAAATAGTAACAGCACAACAGAGTATAAGCTGTTCATAGGATATCCTTTGACGTCATAGAAAGTAAGTTACTTTGGAGAAGTTCCTATTTCTGCTTAGTTATATTATTTGGGTTTTTTAAACACAATCATTTTGATTGTGTTTTTTTTCCCCGCTGTTATATGATGAATACCTTCAACTCACTGTTTTCAGTGAAATTTGATATTTTCTGATAACAGCAAAAATAAACCATTAAATATGTTTAATTAATTTTCTACTTTGAATTGTGATTTCTAATATGTATTCATTTTGTCTCATGCTCACTCTTTTTTTACCACCTTGTATTAATTTAAATTTTTTTGTTCTTTCTTACACAGATTAAAAGTATAAAAATAATAATTCAGTACGGTAATGACAATTATAAGGTAAGTGTTTAGTACTCTTTACGTTACATGTCTATCAGATTTAACTTTTATTAGTTCCACTGCTTCTTTTCTTTAACCCTTAGTTTCCTGCCTTTGCTACTTCCTTCATTTCTTTTTCTATTACTTATTTATACTACTCTTTTCACTTCTTTTATCAGTCCCTCTTTCAACAGTAACTGTGTGTTACTCCCTCTATTTGTCTTTCTTTTCACGTTACTCTCTGTTTATTTACTCGTCTTTTTAAAAAAAATATTTTTTTTAGTTCGCTCCCGGTTCGCGTACCGGAACGCTAACCGG
Organism: Lissotriton vulgaris; assembly: GCF_964263255.1. Taxonomy (NCBI): domain Eukaryota; kingdom Metazoa; phylum Chordata; class Amphibia; order Caudata; family Salamandridae; genus Lissotriton; species Lissotriton vulgaris. The sequence continues at coordinate 804,353,046 of NC_141697.1, forward strand.
GAAGCGAATCAAAAGAAATAGAGGATGCTAGAGTGCTAAACATTCTAGCAATTTTTTTTAAAAGGAAAGGTAGTTCTGAAAAGAACATTTTTTATTATTTTTGATGTTTTATATTTTTTTTGAGGAAGGGGAAACAAAAATGATTCACTTCAAAGGGCTCAACAGGAGCAACAAAACAAAAAATTACTTTTTTGGACGTTATGGACATTGATGATTTTCATATGATCTATTTATTAAAGTAATACTCCTCTCTCCACATGAAATTATGTTTCCACAAGCTACACATGTCAATCTCATCTGCCCAAAGTTCTTTTGGAGATTTGGGACCGTTTCCCTTGCCTCTGATTCACTTATTGCTAAGTCATTGGTGGATGTTTTAGCCGGTCGGGGGTTATCCACCAAATCTCTTAGTTGTGCAGCACTATAATTAAGAGGGTGCCACCTCTCCATGTGTCGATGCATGGTATAACTACCATAGCTATATTTTTTTTCGGTCCCTCTCAAGAGTTTTTCTTTGCAGATGAGGCAGGTAACGTACCTGGCATTTACTTTCTTTTCATGAGAAGGAAAAGAAAAAAATTGCCAGATAAAATTCTCTTTCACATGGGACGTCCTTGGCATTTCTTTCAAAAACCCCCTTGTCCTTTGCTCCTGTTCCTCGTCTTCCTCTTCTTCTTCCTCTTCATGGAAGATGACCTGGCTAGTTGGTCCTCTCTTCTTTGGTGGTGGTGGAGGTGGTGGGGATCCACCAGCTGCAGCTAATACAAATGCCATGTCTTAGCAACGCAAAAACAGGTCTTTCTCTCATAAAAATGAAAGTCGGAGTGAGGAAAAAAGGTGAGACTTTCATCATTTGGAAAAAAAAAAAGTTCTAAACCAATGAAAAGTGTTTCTTTTACGTCATATGATCAAGCGTTCTATCATTAGGAAACTAAAAGTAAAATGAACCAATGAAAAGTTTTATGAACTAGTCACATGACCTGTTATGCTTACGTTACGCGTTCCGCGCGGCACCTCGGATCGTTTCCGGGGCTTTGCGTTTCGCGCCTTGGTTCGCGTTCCAGAACGCTTCCGGGTGCGCTAACGCAGCACGTCATAAGGGGCATTACGTAGTAACGCGATACATTGCGTTTACGCGACGCGTCACGATGTGGCTTTCTAACGCGGTACTTGCACTAACGGAACGTTTACCGGTTTGCGGACCGGCAGCGAAACAAGAAAATATAATTTAAACTATAATATAAATTGAATTAAAAAAATATAATACAAAAATATATAAAATATATTTGTGAATTAGAATAAGAATATATGTTACAGCTATAGATATTAGCTTTTAAAAAACCAATGAAATTCACTGAAAAAACCATAGGTTATAGACCATATATAGTTAGGGATTAGCATTTACAAAACCTTGAAAATTCACTGAAAAAACCATAGGTTATAGACCATACATAGTTAGGAATTAGCATTTACAAAACCTTAATTAACTCGCACAAAACCATAGAAATTCGCATATATAGTTAGTTGCAATAACCATATATCGCGCACCCGCAATCCACTGCTGATGATGTCACATATTACATCATTCATGACATGGTCAGTGACATCACTGATGACATCTCAAATGACATCACTGATGACATCACTGATGTATATGGTTTATAACCTATGGTTTTTTCAGTGAATATATATATATATATATATATATATATATATATATATATATATATATATATATATATATATATATATATATATATATATATATATATATATATATGTATATATTTTATTTTTTTATACGACAGACACGAGATCCTAGCAATATGAAGAACAAATCCAAGAAACTGACGGTTGCACCACATGATGCAATAGATGTCTTTAATGAAGCTGTGCTTGCGGACCTGGAGAAACTGTCAAGTGAGAAAATGAACATGAAATCATCTAACATTTCTAGAAAAGAGTGTCAAGCTATAAGATCCCTCAAAGAGGACAAAACCATTGAAATTAAGCCTTCCGATAAGGGGGGCAACATCGTGATTTTCAATAAAGAACATTATGAACAGGAGGCAATAAAACAACTAAGAGACAAAGAGTGCTTTGCCCCTCTGTAAAGATCGGAATATGTCAAAAGCATAATGGAATATCACGGAATGTTAACAGAATGGAAAAAGTAGGGCATGCTGAATGACGAGGAGTTCCGATATTTGCACTGTGAATCACCCGTCCTACCCACCTTTTATCACCTCCCCAAAATCCACAAGCACACCAAGAGACCACCTGGACGTCCAATCGTGTCCTCAATTGGGAGCCTGCTGGAGAACACGTCTTGTTTTATAGACTCTTATCTTGCTCCCACTGTCAAACATCTCCCATCTTACGTGAGAGATACACAAGACTTTCTCCGTATAATGGACAACATTGCCTGGGAAGAGAACATGCTTTTGATCACATTAGATGTGGTTAATCTTTATACCTGTATAGATCATGAAAAAGGCCTAGAGGCAATTGAATGGTTTCTAGATAAAAAAACAGAAAAATACAGGACACACAGTGCAATGTTACTGCGTATGATACGTTTCTGTTTGTACCATAACATCTTCTTGTTCTCCAATCAATTATACAAACAAATAAGAGGTACTTCGATGGGCTCGTGCTTCTCCCCCAGCTACGCAAACTTGTTCGTGGGCTTGTGGGAGAAGCACGAAGCGTGGGCAGAACAAAATGGTACATGGACTGACAATATTTTAATGTGGACCAGGTATATAGATGACCTTTTTATTGTTTGGTGAGGCGATAGGACCTCAGCTGAGGATTATATCGCCAAGCTGAATAATAATACCAATAACTTGAGGTTTACTAGCACAATCAGTGCCACTAATATCTGGTATTAGGATTTGGAGATCTATATAAAAGACAACACGCTCCAAACGAAACTCTATAGAAAACCAACAGCGGGGAATGCAGTTTTGCATGCAGATCGCTATCACCCAAAGAGTCTCGTGAGAAATGTACCCTATGGTGAGCTGTTACGTTTAAAAAGAAACTGCCCAATGGAAACCGATTTTAAAGCAGCAAAATCAGAGGCTAAACAAAGGTTCCAGAATAGGGGTTATTCCAAGAGCTTATTAGAACAAGCTTCACTGAAGGCATCCAAAGTTAACAGGAGGGATCTCCTGATACCAAAAGATGTGCCCAAGATGGGGGAGGATGTTAGAATGATCACCAAATTCAACACCAGATCGGGTGATCTTGTTCACATCTTGAAAAAGAATTGGCCCATCCTTATGACAGACAATGTGCTGAAAAAGCATCTAACACAGCAACCCCTAGCAACCTACCAAAGCTGTCAGTCAATGTCGGATCATCTGGTCCACAGTCACTATTCGACAAAACCAAAGTCAGTTACTGTGTCCAATTTGAAAAGGGTTTTTCCCCTGCCTACGCTGTAAAGCTTGCAAAGGGAGTAGAAAAACCCTAGAGTACCCTAACAGAACAGGAGGAGGTGGACCCAACGGAAAAATCATGAAATTGTTAAACTGTAACTCTGAATTCACCATCTACTGTCTCGAGTGCCCCTGCAAGAAAAGATATATAGGGAGCACCATAAACCCCATGAAGCTTAGGATCCAGGAACATATGCGGGCTATCACGAACAAAGATAGATCTTACCCTGTAGCCCGCCATTTTGCCGAATGCCATCAGAGCAATAGAGATCTGCTAAGCTTCTATTGTATAGACCAGGTAAACAAACAAGAACGAGGAGGGGGAAAGAGAGAAGGCATTGAGAATCCTGGAGTCAAGGTATATAATAGATCTAAAAACCAGACTACATGGGGCCTGAATAATGACGAGGAACTATGGGTCCATCTCTAACATAAATGCATGGGATCATGCATTTTATACTGCAAATAGGGGTACTCTAGGCTTAATGAGAAATAACAGACACTACTCCCTTTAAACCCTGAAAAGTCTTCTGCCCGCCATCAGTTGAAAATTGGTGAATAAGAGAAAGAATGCCCATACAGGGCTGCAAAACAGGAAAATCAGAGGCAATCATAGGAGGATCCTTGAGATCTTAAGGTTATAAATAATTGGGAATACATCCCCTAAATGCTAAAGAATTATAAGCTATATAAATCTTAGCATATATCCTGACCTTACATATTGCCTGATTTATCCACACTGTTATTATCTCAACTGGTATGTAATATTATGATGAAATGTTTGTTGTAATATATGTTTTTAATGAGCACTGAGCACTTTATATTTAATTGTGTCATGTTTTATAAACCATGTATTTAAAAGAAACTATACGTTATAAGATGGCCGCCACATTACAATTTTAAAGGACTTCATCTATGTCAATGATGTGGGAAATGGCCAATTGGTTTAAAACTGCGCATTTTTTCACAAACAAACTGACACTGACAAAGCTAGAGAAGCGAAACGCGTCTGTCGGGGGTGAAGGGGGGGTTTGCAAATAAAATTTCTTAACCGGATTCCAGCGTGCTCGCCTTTTTTCCACTTAGATAAGCGGAAAGTGTTGTGGAGATATATATATACTTTCTGCATGAATAGAAGCAGCATAATGAGCTATGTAAAAAATGATCTTTTCAACAAACTTTTTTTTACAAATATGCACATTATGGGAGAGGCGATGAAATGGACAACAGCTTCATTATACAAATATTTGTAAAGCTGGGGTATTTCCTTTTATTGTTTTTAAAAAGAAAAAAAGAAATCTAGATCGTCTAATAAACTGTATTTATCACTTTACTCAGCCTTTCACACATTGTGTTTTAGGGGGAAGAAAATCTTTTACACTTTTTTAGGCATATCTATTTATATATATTTATATATTTATTGGCTTATGTTTGCTTAAAATATGCATAAAGGTTTGCACATTTAGTTGTAATATCAAAGCTGCTAGTAGTAACTCTACAGTTTCCATGCATTTTGCACTTCATGTCATTAATTCCTGCCATTGCACTTTAAATGTTGTCTTTTCTTTCTGCAACGCGTCATGTGATCAAGACCAGAGTGGGGGTGGAAACATGTAATGGTGGACTTGCTGGGCACTAATAAATAACTTTGATTGGCACTAAGAACTTTGGGTCCGCTTATCATCATTCCTGTTCGAGTGAAGCAGCTGTTGATGGCGAATTGTACTTATCCTAGTACTGAGTTGCTTCAGCTGTACAAGCCGAACCCCTCTGCTGCAGCTAGTGTGGGATGGCAAACATCGCATTGCCTTCGCCAGGCTTTCTCACCCCAGGTATGATGGGGGGATTGGCTTGCCTGATCTGCAGAAATACTACTGGGCCTCCCAATTAGCGCCGGTGAACCACGCAATATACGGGTCTCCCGGAGACCCTGGATATGCGAAGGATCGTGGACAGGTGCCAGGGGGTGATTTTTTACTAGGGCGTTATATGCCAGGGCCGGCCGTTTTCCCCTTGTCGGGCTGTCGCTCACGCAGTACAGGTGTGGCAGTCAGCGACTCGACATCGTAAGTGGGATGGGAAGCTCACCCTTGCGACCCCACTATGGAACTCGGAGATGCAGAGCAGCCTGTGGAAAACTAAAGGTTTTGATAAGTGGGATCTCATTGGGATCTCCCAGATCAAGGATATCTGGAACAGGGACACAGTTCTTACATTTGGTGCCCTCCAAGATAAGTATCATCTACAGGAGAGTGAGCACTACCGATACCTTCAAGTTAGACATGCCTTGCTTGCACATATACCTAGAAGCACCGAGCTTCCGGATGCTCCCCCCTGGAAGACCGAGTGTTGGATGGGCATCTCCCGGAAAAGACCATTGCGATGATTTACAAAAAACTTATCAATAATATGGGAGACCCAATGGCAGTCATTACGGCACAATGGGTGGCAGATGGCTTGGAATTAGACAGTGAGGACTGGAGGGAGGCAGTGTCTTCCCCTAAAGGTAGTGGCAATTCAATTGAGACTCAGACTGGCGCAATTAAAGATTCTCCACAGGTCTTACGTTACAGGGCCCCAGCTGGTGCACATGGGTCGGGCGGAGAACGGAGAGTGCCAAAGGGGTTGCGGAGAACTTGGAACTTTCATGCATATTTTGTGGTATTGCGCAGACAGTCAGGAATATTGGGTTAAAAGTCATGAAAGGATGCGGGAGGTGTTGGGTACAGAGATTCCAATGGACACTCGAAGGTGTGTTTTAAATGTCTGGGAACCTACAGATTTGAGTGCCTATGAGAGACAGTTGGTGACCCTGGCTTGCATGATTGCTAAGCGGAACATAGCTCAGCTGTGGGGGGCCAGCCAGTCGCCCCAGATTTGGAGGTTGATGGAGGACCTGGACTGGTGTATGTACATGGAAAGATCGGTCTATGTTGCGAGGGGCTGTCCTGCGAAATGGGGGACGATTTGGGGAGCCTGAATGGCTATCGGGGGATATCTGTGTTTCACCAGTCACTCAAGACGAAGCTGTAGACATCAGTCCCTAAGATCCCCAAATGTGATTATATATATATTATTTTCTAATTTGGTGATGTATGTGTGACAATGTAGAAGCGATATATGTCACGTGATGCCTTTATGTTTTTGGTTTTGTTAATAAAAGATTTTATAAAAAATAAAGAATAAAAAAAATAAAAAGAGAAGGAAAGCCTTCAAATTTGAAAGGGATAAGGTAGACTACCGGAACAGACAAGTATTTACGTTCGCTCGCAGATATGATGCGGTGAAAGCGCCAGCCAACAGACCCTTGCAAAGGAAAACTAGCAAGGTCACCGCAGCGTCCATTTCAGCCTCGGATCTGAGTTCTGCTGCCAAAAGTGATCCAGAGGGTGACACCACAGGGCGCAAGGCTTGGGGTTTATCAAGTTATCCCTAGCACAAGAGATAGACTGCCTGTGTCATGACAGACGGGACACGTTGAGACCCAGCGGGCCTCCTGGCAGCAAAATCAAAGACTCAATTACAAACGCAGCCAGAGAAGAAAATGTTGCAAAAGAAAACAAAATCGTTGTCAAAAAAACAGTAAGGGGCAGATGGAATCGATTCCAGAACAGGAACCAAGTACAAACGCAAACACCAACGCATTAATTAATTTAACGAATTTGCAATTGACATCGGCAGAGGAGGCAGTTCTAGGATTAGAACTGTCGTATTGCCCACCTTGCAATTGTAATTACGTAGACACGCGCATGGACACATACAGGTTTGTGAGAAAACTCAATAAATTCCATCTTTTGCAACCCAAAAAGAAAACAGCATCGCTTTTGGATACAACTTTTTCCAGCCCCTCTTTGTTGACAGCTGGTGATCTTAGTTTGTTTGAAGATGCATGGTCCCTGCAGAATGAGCAAGAGGGGGGAGTGTTGATCAGAGAACCAGTCTTGGAGGAAGATAGAGGGGTTAACCTGGATGTATATCACGAGCTACTCACCCAAGATTTGAAAAAATGTTATACTGCTACTAACAAAGTCCGCCACGTGATAAATAAACGAAATCTCTGTTATAAGCAGTTAATGAAAAAGTTGGAATCAGACAATACCATAATTGTGAAACAAGCGGATATGGGCGGCAATGTTGTCCTCTGGCCGCACCAGCTTTACATGGAGGAGGCTGGACTCCAACTTGCAGACCTAGCGTGCTACAGAAAGTGTAACATCCATATGGTGGAAGCAGCTTGGAATGATCACTACCTTAAACTATTGGCTTACAAAAGTGGGGGATTGATAACCGATGCAGAGTATCATTTTTAAAAAAAAGAATACCCGGTCATCCCCATCTGATACCCAAGATCCATAAATGTACAGACAAACCATCCGGGAGACCAATTATTTCTGCCATCAACAGTTCTATGTAGAATACCTCTAAATACACAGACTACTTCTTACAAGATTGGGTTAAGAGCTTGACATCCTATGTACAGGACACTTCAGACTTTTTACGCAAAATTGAGCATGTGGTGTGGAGTCCCGATATGCTTTTAATGACTCTTGATGTAAGATCTCTCTACACATCTATTAGGCACTCTGATGCTCTAAAAGCAGTGGAGCACTATCTGAACCTGCATCCAATGAATCTTTCAGCACATAATAAGATGTTAATCTCAATGGTATCAACATGCTTGGAACAAAATGTCTTCCTTTTTAATAACCAGATTTACCATCAAATCAGGGGAGTCGCAATGGGACCCTGTTCTCCCCCAGCTATGAATGTTTGCACATGGGGCTGTGGGAGGAGCAGGTCTTGATGGGTCCACAAAAAGCGACTATGGAACAGCATGCCATTGTATATTTAATATACATTGATGATTTATTCTTAATTTGGAGGGGTACAGAACAAAGTGCAAATGAATTTGTTGATGTGCTTAATAATAACTGCCTCAATCTACACTTTACATCAACTATTAATGCTAGATATGTCTGTTTTCTTGATGTAGAAGTTTATGTAGATAATAACTCCCTGGCTACAAGGTTGTACAGAAAGCCGACAGCCGGCAACACAGTCCTACACGCAACAAGCCACCATCCGCACTACCTGATACGCAGCATCCCATATGGTGAGATGCTGCGTATCAGTCGGATTAGTAGCTTGGACTCAGAATGTGAGGTGGCGCAGGAAGCTAGCAAGTTGCGATTTTTGGCCAGGGGCTATTCACATGGTTTAATCGACAGTGCTATTAGGACAACCAGATGCCTGTCTAGAAGAGATGCACTAACCCTTAAAATTAAGCAGTCTGTGGAAGGTGCTATGACCACTAGCATTCAATCTCGAATCATTCTGACCTTCAGTAGACAGCAGCAGGAACTTAGGAAGATATATTATCGGAACTGGAATCTGGTACAGGGAGATCCAGTCATTGGCAGGTTAGCTGCGAACAAACCAGCATTAACCTTTAGAAAATCATCTTCCATGAGCAGTACATTGGTGAGTAGCAGTCCTGAAGTGTCAACTCCAACTACTTGGATGGCACAGGTTCAGGAGGTGTCCTAGCTGCAAGGCGTGCACATTTGGGTGTAATAAGACCCATTATAACACCCCTTTTAAATCTGAACCAATCTTGATCACTAAGAGGTTGTCATGTAAAACTGAGTTTGCAGTCTATGTGCTGGAATGTCCGTGTGGGTTCAGGTACTTTGGCAGTACCAAGTTACCGGCCCACGAAAGGATACTCCAGCACATTAGGGCTATCAGTGGCAAAGACCAGGCCTATCCTGTCGCCAGGCATTTCGAGTAGAAACATGATGGTAACCCGAGTTATCTTCAGTACTATGTAATTGAAACAGTGTTGCCGCTTAAACGCGGAGGCAATCGTGAGGCTAAGTTGGAAACACGGTATATCTTGGAGCTCGATACCAAAACCACGGTTGGGTTAAATGCTAGCGAGGATTTGTATACCTGTCTTTAATTCCCTATTTAACATCATCTGGTGAAATATAATGTGGGCTCACATTATTGCCTGAGTGTTACAACAGTGTTGATATATACATTTGGGTAGATAAAGAATGAAAAATGCTTTTTGGAAATTTCTCCTCGTCTGAATGAATATGTAAAGAAGAGTTTTTGTTTAATTTTCACCTTTTCTTTCTCATTTTTAATTTTGCACTATTTTGCACATATTTAAAGACTGACATGGCATAGTTTGGTGCAGGATAATCTATATGACGGACATTGGATTACAAAGGCCCCCCATTTTTTTTTATCTGTTTATTGGCATTTGAATTAAAAGACATGTCATACAATCCAACATATAACTTCCAATGCAGCAAGTAATAAAATGGATTCATTTTACAAACAACTGTTTCAAAACACACCAAATTGTGAGCAAGACAGGGAAAAAAATTACAATAGCATCGGATGATCCGTCCTCAAGTTAGTGGATAGTGGTTCACATTTACTGATGAAGTACACATAAAAATATTAGATGGGGCGCTGACTCATATAAAGGAGACATATGGTGTTCAGGGATCATGTACACATCTCTACAATTAGGAGCCCGGGAACATCATACAGGAATGTCATTACTATACAAGGTATTGTGTGGATGTGACCACAATTCAGAACATCGAGACAGGAAACCCCTGTCCACCCAATATCCCACAGGCAAGTCAGGGATTCTCTAGAGCTTTTCTCTCAGGTTTCGGGTTGGGGAGATTGCGCCCTCGACCTAGACCACTGCAGGAAGGGCTCCCAAAAATATCTAGGCCTGGAGGCCACGGGCATCAACTCCCAGAAGGTCCCCAACTGTGTGTGGCCATATCTCACATTCTCAAGCCATGCCTTAAAGGTGGGTACACTGTGTCTAGCCCATTTACAGCAACCTGTCTACGAGCATATAAAAGCAGAAGGGCATGGAGTTTTCTCCTCTGCGGCACTGTGTCCTTAACCAACCCCAACAATCCCAGATGTGGCACAATGTTGTCATTTCTACCAATAATTTGATTAATTGCAACAAATACGTTCGACCAGAACTCGACGAGCTCCGGACAGTCCCAAGCCATATGGAGGAATGTAGCCAGCTCAAACCCACACCTCCAGCATCTAGCATTTTCCCTCAGTCCCATTTGGTGCAGGCTAACAGGCGTTCTGTAATATCTGTGTAAAAATTTAAAATGAATGAGGCAAAGTTTATAATTTGGGGAGAGGTCCAGGAGGTGTCTACAGCAAAAAGACAATTTTTCCTCATCTAGAAGGGGGTCTAAGTCAGCATTCCAAAGTGCCAAGGACCTTGGCGTGACAATTGGGGTCTGGTCCTGCATTGTCGTGTATAGTCTAGTCACCAACTTCTTCGGCATCGCCCGCGCAAGTAAAGTCTGTAAGGCTTGGAGCGTGGCGGGTCCTCAGGGAAGCCATCCCCAAAAGATTGACATGCCGAACGGAGTCTGTGGTAGGTAAATCTCTCCATAAAGGGGACCTCACTCCCATCTACACCAGTGGGGGGGAGGAGGGGGGGGGGCGGAATGTGCCATCTGGGTACAAATCCGAAAATGTCAGTAATTGGGTACCATCAAGTTCGGGAACTTCACCTTCCAGCTCCATGCATGCTAACATTGGATTGTGACGAAGTTGGATTGCAGGGGCGTAGGTGAGCGGTAGGTTTGCCAGTCGCTGCAAAGCTCTCCAGGCCCGCGTTTCGATGGCTGGCACTTTAGGCCCCACCTTCCTCAGGACAAAGTTTATTTTATAAGCACATAGATCTGTGAATAGAAGAAGCCAGTGTTACAAAGCAATCTTCATTATGATTTCATATTCACATTACATCATCTTTTTTTATTTATTTATCCCTACATTTTGACTCTTTTGTGGTTGTACTATACATAACCCGGAATTTATACTAGTCCCCCTCCATTTTTATTAGTAGTTAAGTTTTTTCATTCATTCCTAAAGGAAGGTGGGGCCTAAAGTGCCAGCCATCGAAACCCGCCGACAACCTTTAGTTATTTTTAAATTTATGCTTTTAACTTTATGAAACTATGTGCATTACTGTATACATTTATTTGATTAAGCATTAGGCACTGTATTAAGTAACAGAAAAAACGTTTTATGTGTATGAATTCATGTGTTTTTAAACCTGTGCAACTGAATAAATGATGTAATATTTTTTCCTACACAATATTTTGCATTTGTGGTTTTACTATTGCTGGGAAACTGGATACAAGCCAGTTTTTGACTGAAAGAATCAGGAATATAAGGATAGGTGATTGAGTAGGAGTTGAATGGTTGTGTGATATCCCTGTTCTAAGTTATAACCCAGGGAACAACTTTGATTTTTAGAATTTAATCTACCCAGTTCCTGTGGGTCCAGAGGGTGCTCCCTTTCATTTAAGATTGTTATAAAAAGCCCTGCCAGCTCGAACAGACAAACAATCCCAACAGCCCGGTCCTCCCCCCTCCCCCCTCACTGCCCCAATTAGGTTGTGACAAACCACCCCAGATCCACTTAAACAGTGTGAACAGCTAAACAGTGGGAACAATCCTTCAAAGGCATGGGAGCACAGGCATACACCCCCGTTCACACAGGGTGGCTGAGCCCATGTCAAACTTCGACATCAAGGTCACGAAACAACCAGATTAAACCAAAAATACAGTGTAAAGTAATAATATCAGGAAACATGTGATAGACCAATTTTTAGAGCACTTCGGTTAGTGGCAGCATTAGAACATGTAATACAAATTTTCAAGCATCAAATGGAAATAGTACCCAAAACAAACAGGTATCAGAGCACGTATGGAAGACAGTGGGGTCGATCATTGTCACTTAGGTGGCCTTGAGCTGCATTTGCTTTTGCCCCTGTGTTCTTTCCCTTAGGGCCACATATGTGTTTAGCAAACTTAAGTGCAGATTTTGCGTCTGTGAAAAAATGTGCAGTGCCATCGTGGGAGAACTTCAGTTTGGCAGGATACAGTAGTGGATATGGAATCTTAGCCTCCATCAACAGACGTTTGGTTGGAAGAAACTCTCGCCGCGCTGCCTGCACTGTCGGTGTAAAATCGGGGCAGAAGGAGATGGTATTATCTTTATGCTTGATACAACCCTTTTCTCTTGCCAGTTTTAACACCGTGTCTCTGTCCTGGTAATTTAGGAGTTTGGCCAGTATTAGCCGAGGCGTGCCTCCCACTGGTGGCCTTTGGCCCAGGGCTCGGTGAGCTTGCTCCACCACAAACACTGAGGATAGGTGAGGATCGGAAATTTCATGCAGGAGATCTGTTACAAACACCTCCATCTTCGTGATGGCTGTCGTTTCAGGAATGCCTGTGATTCGGACGTTGCTGTGCCGGGAACGCGCCTCTAAATCGTCAGACTTTGCGCGTATGACGGCCAGCACTTTCTCCTTACCAAGGAGCTGTTCTCTGGCTTCTTGTTGGAATTCGTGCTGTTCGGTGTGGCGATTCTCCAGGCTATCAAATCGCGTTTCATGAGTGGCCACTTGGGTCTTTACAGAGTCGAGTTGGGTCGTCAGGGTGTCTAGCTTTGCATCTATATTGCGTAGACTGTTCCGCATTTCCAACATTAATGACCTAAGATCTTCACCCTGGTCGTCGCCATCTTCCTCGCCTCCCGCTGCACCCTGATTCTCTTGGTCATGGCCCATCATCTTGGCCGAGCGTTTATTCTCAAACGAGAGTTTGGATTGACGGGTGTCAGGTTTACCCATGGTTTCTTCGTGGGTCAATGCAGCTGTTGTGATGTTATGTATGGCGCCGCAGGCGCAAGAAGGGCTCCCCGGACCCAGCTCTCTCCACTGCCCGGGATCAGACCCCTCCCGCGTGCAGCGGGACCCAGTAAGGCTCAGGCTCTCACTACGGAAAATGGATGCAGGGTCTAGATTGTATGCACATCCCTCCAACCTCCAGGCCCCACAGCTCTGATCACTCTCTACAGAGCGGGGGCAATGGTGCCAGGCCTCCAGAATCCCCCAGCAGCCCTGCGTCGGACCTACAATAGGTCTGTAGGATGATCCTCTCAACTCAGTCTATGCATGAATCACACCAGCAACGGGACCGGGCATGACAAACAACGCAGGGCCAGGTCTCACAGCGGGAGGGGGCGCAGCACCACGTAGGGCACACTCTATCTTGGTCCCCGAGCCGCCGACAGGGCCGCAGTTCCAGGCCCCCCTCACCTCTGGTCAGCACACCCTTCACGCAGCATCCGGCGCCGGGGTCCTCACTCCCTGCGCCCCGACCCAGATCACCACTATCACCCGGGGCACACGGGGCAGTAAGTGGAGGTCGATCCAGTAAATCCCCGGCAGCAGCAATGGGGGATGCCGGGGGGGAGGCAGTGGCCAAGAATGATGCATGGGGTATGTTTGCCCCGCGGTTACAGCCTGCTCCATGAAATAGGACCGCGCTTGGACTTCATTTCGGCGGCCCCCTCATCACCCATCCACAAAATGGCGCCATGTACGAGCAGAGGCCCTTCACTCACCGCAGCCCTGGGCAGGCTCTTTAAGAGTAGCCGATGTTGTTGCTGCGCCGGAGGGCCACCGCACCTCTGCCGGGGTTCCGCCAATCCGAGGATGGCCCTTACACCATCTTCCGCGAAGCCTCACTGCAACCGTGGCAGGTCCACGCAGCAACGGGCTCAATTTTGGAAGGCGTCCAGGGAGGGCCGCACCAGTCCCGGCCACGGCAGTGCGCCACCTCCGGATGGTTGTGTAGGAGGCCCCGCGACACACCAAACTCGGCCCGCAGGTGCCGCACGGGGTCCGGTGCTCAAATCTGCAAAGTTGTGACCTCTAAGTCTCTGTTTTACCAGGATAGTTTCAGGATTACTGGCTCAGCCGGTGGAGCCCACTTAGATAGTGGCCATTTCACTGCCTGGCTAGCCACGCTCCCTACAAAGGCCCACTTGGGCACAATTCTGCATGACTATATGACTATAAGCAGCATATTGAGCTTGGTAAAAAATTCTCTTTTAAGCAAAACTTTTTTACAAATGTGCACATTATGGGAGTGGTGATGAAATGGACTACAGCTTCATTATACAATTATTTGTAAAGCTGGGGTATTTCCTTTTATTGGCTTATGTTTGATTAAAATATGCATAAAGTTTTGCACATTTAGTTGAAATATCAAAGCTGCTAGTAGTAACTCTACAGTTTCCATGCATTTTGCACTTCATGTTGTCATTTCCTGCATTGCACTTCAAATGTTGTCTTTTCTTTCTGCAATGTGTCATGTGATCAAGACCCGAGTGGGGGTCGAAACGGGTAATGGCGGACTTGCTGGGCTATAATAAATGTTTGATTGGCACTAAGAACTTTGGGTCTGCTTATCATCATTCCTGTTCGAGTGAAGCAGCTGTTGGTGGCAAATTGTACATATATATATATATATATATATATATATATATATATATATATATATATATATATATATATATATATATATATATATATATATATGTATATATATATATATTCACTGAAAAAAACATAGGTTTCAGGTCATATATAGTTAGAAATTAGCATTTAAAAACCCATTGAAATTGCTCCTATATAGTTAGTTGTACTAACTATATTTCGCGCACCCGCAATCCACTGCTGATGATGTCACATATTACATCATTCATGACATGGTCAGTGACATCACTGATGACATCACTGATGACATCTCAAATGACATCACTGATTACATCATCCAGTGACTGTGTGTTTCTGTAAAGTTTAAATATGTTTTACATAGTGAAGAATGAGTGGATGTATAAGTGTCTGGATGAAAGATTTAGTAGGTACATGACTGAATGTATGAGTGAGTGATTATATGTGTCTTACTGAATGCATGGGTTAGTGACTAAACTGTCTGAATGTGTGCATCAGTATGTCTGTTGTTGTGTGAGCTACTGCATGTGTTGATTAGTAGCTATATGAGTGGCTATATGTGTTATTGATTGGTTGCCCGAGTATTTGTGTGGGAGACTGAGTGTGTGTGTGGGTAGCTGGCATATATAAATGACTATACATAAGAGCCACTGATTGTGCGAGTGGCTGTATGGATCATTTTGTACTTGTATCAGTAAATGTATAACAAAGTAAGTATGTGTTAGTGTATGTTTGAATAAGTAAGGTGTTGTGTGTATAACTGTATAGTTGAGGAAATGAAAGTGTGATGGATTCTTTGCATGACTGACTAGATGTGTGAGTAACTCCATGGATGAGTGGCAGAGTGTGAGTGTCTGTTTAGGTGTTTGAGTACAGATGATAGTGTTGTATACTATTGATGAGTGACTGTATGTATGAGTGATTCTATGGGTAAATGATTGGATGTGTGTATAGACCTAGCAATCAGTGTGTGCGTATGTAGTAACTGGTATTGGTGTGTCAATGGTTTCAAGAATGGTAGTCTGTGTTTAACACTGGGTGTATCAAAGGTTATAGTAGAGTGTGAAGAGGTGAATCGTATTATCACATAAATTATATCATCAGTATTGTGATCAGTGCTGTCAATTGAGATGTCATCAGTGATGTCATTTGGGATGTCATCAGTGATGTCATGAGTGATGTCACTGACCATGTCATGAATGATGTAATATGTGACATCATCAGCAGTGGATTGCGGGTGCGCGAAATATAGTTAGTACATCTAACTATATAGGAGCAATTTCAATGGTTTTATAAATGCTAATTCCTAACTATATATGACCTGAAACCTATGGTTTTTTCAGTGAATTTGCATGGTTTTTTAAATGCTAATACCTAACTATATATGACCTGAAACCTATGGATTTTTCAGTGAATTTGCAAGGTTTTTTAAATGCTAATTCCTAACTATATATGACGTGAAACCTATGTTTTTTTAAGTGAATTTGCAAGGTTTTTTAAATGCTAATACCTAACTACATATGACCTGAAACCTATGGTTGTTTTAGTGAATTTGCAAAGTTTTAAAAATCCTAATACCTAACTATGTAAGGATTGAAACCTATGGTTTTTTCAGTGAATATATATATGTAATATAATATATATATAATTTTTATTTTCAAGTTTTTTTTTTATTATATGATTACAGGGTCCGCGCACCGTAAACGCTCTGAGCTCTTACCCCGATAAATTTTCTAAATTTCTAGAACATAATATCTACGTTTTTAACGTAGATTTTAAAGGTAGACAATATCTGCTTTAATGTAGAAAATGTTTTTTTTTAAACTTTTACCAACAGTATATTACTTTTTGAAGTAGTAACAAATCTTGCGAGGGTACGTCACAACTGCACGCAACGTAAGAGCTCCGTCCTCGCACCGTAAAAGCTTCGAGCTCTTACCCCTGAAAGTTTTATAAACTTTAAATCGTTATATCTACGTATTTATTGCACAATGTAAAGGTACACATTATCTGGGATAATAAAGTACATGTTAATTTAAACTTTTAAAGACTATATATAACTTAATTTAAGCAATTATAAATCTCGCGAGGGTGCGTACTACGTAAACGCATCGTAAGATGACGTTAGCGCTCCGTAAATAGACCGTAAACGCAACGTAAGCTTACGTATGTGCTCCCTAAACGCTCCGTAAGCGCTCCGTAATCTTACGTCCAACCATGTCACCTTAAAACAATAGATTTAATTGGTTTTTAATACTTTCTACTCCAATTGTTGAAAGACCCCTCCCAAGTTCATCATTCTTCTTTGGCTTTCAGAGAAGCAACACCTTTTTTCTACAGCTCCTAGCTACAGAAAAATACTTCAAAATGGCTGAACATCCAGAGTCTGATCATTCTTCTAAAGAAGACTTTGTTGAAGAGGACCCTCGCCCAAGTAAGAAGAAGGAGTCCATAGTCTGGAAGTTTTTCAGCTTTCCAGAACATCAGAAGAAAGTAAATGCACCACTGGTCACCTGCAAAATCTGTGACACAGTGTTATCTAGAGGAAATCCTAATAAGAAATATTCATTCGGAACCCACAGCATGGAAAGCCATGTAAAAAATATACACCCCAACAATTGGAGTAGAGCTGTGGTGCAAAGATCTCAGGAGCAGGACTCTTCTCCTAGAACATCTACAGCAAGAACCGGAGTACCACCAATGCCATCTTCAATGGTGGCGAACATTCAGCCAGAACTGAAAAATGTAATGATGCAATGCATACATTGCAATAAATTAGTAGCCTTCGGACAACAGTCCTTTGAAGTAATTTTGTAGAAGAACAGGAACCACAGATGCAGCACATAATTTTTCTTTCAATTTCATAGTTTGTTCCCGTTGAACAATTGTTTTGTGTAAAAAGTTCATTTTTCTGGGTTTTTCCAGCAAAAAAAAAAGTTATTTTAAGAACTACCTCTACTGGTTAAAAAAGAACTAAATTTCTATGTTTGTATGTAAAAGTTTGTGAAAACAAAGACAGGGGTTGGAGGGTCTAAGGGAGTTTAAAGACCTGCCCAGGTTAACGTCCCCTTGCACATTAGTAAAATACAAAAAAACCCGGGGGTCTAGAGTCGCAACAAATCTATGCTCTCTGAGGACTATACTCATCAATTCTGTCTATAAAGTACTAGAATAGATAGTACAACAGTCCATTTTTAATGTTTACAGACCAACGCAAAAGACCACAAGCAACGGTAGGTGAGACCCAAGATCCAGAGATGGATTACCATCAAAATTCTTGTTAGTGATCTAATTTTATCATCTGGCCATCCACAGTACAAGGCTGGAAAGTCTCTAGATCATATGAGACTAATTCCAGTGCCATCTGGTGGGACTGGGGTCAAACCCACAGTCACATGTTGACCATGCGTGGGATCACTAAATGGAAAAAAAGAAGAAAGTGCATTGCAAAATGTGGAAGTGTAGGGAAGTGATGTTAAAAAGAATAGAGGAATTACAATAAGAAAGCTTTAATACCTGTAAGCCTCTTTCTATTAAAAACCAGAACAGTGCAAAATGACAGTATAAACAAATGACTGTTTTGGGGCCAACATGTTTCTGCCTAAACGGGGATTCACTCCCTAGGCTTTCATCAGGGCCTCTGGTCTTGAATATTTTTGCTTCTTCATGTGAAAAATGTGCTCTAAATTACACAAAACGAAAACAGTGACACTATAAAGGATATATGTTCTTTTAGTCCTCCATGTCAGCTGGTGTATCAGTCACCTAAAACACAAATTGCACAGTGGTATAATAGCATTGGAAATGTAACCCTATATATCAATATAGAAAGGACTGCGGAAGTTCCTTACTCACCCTTCTTGACAGGGGAAGACACCTCACCTCACCTGGACCAAGCTCAGAGTAAGGGAGGCCACGCTCTGAGAATAAGAAAGAAAAGGGGAACCCAAAATCAGACCCAGAAAAAAGACTGTGCTTTTCTATCATGAAAGGGTCCCCTAGAAATGTCTTAACTGAGAGGTAAAGTCTCTAAAACATCTAACCCTCCCTGCTCACCCTAGAGCCCTTGAGCTATATACTTGAAAAATGCTGTACCTGTAAGTACCAATGCTCTCTGACAGATTGTTAAGTCAGCATAAACTTGTACATAGACTAATCTCTCCGTCGTTTCCCCGAACTGATTCTGAGGTTGGGGGAGGCGACGCCTTAGAGGAATGTCTGGTTATTTATAAAGTAGGAGTTGCCCAATTGTCCTATAGGCACTCGTTTTTATCATTATGCATATGGGGGTGGGTTGGGTTAGTATCAGTCAGCCGACGCGTTAAAGTTGAAAACATCGCGTCTTCTCGCGAGATTTTGTCAAACTAACAAAAGATGAAAATTATAGTCAATAGTATCACCTTATCCTAAGTTAACCAACCGATTTAGCCAATGCAGGCATAAAAGCGCGACAAGGTCGCGATTGCATAAACCGGGTTTGGAAAGAATGTGAGATCGCGAGAACAAACCGGCAGTGTAGTCTCGCTCCATCTGTGTGTTTACATCGCGTAATATCGCGAGAGCTTGATTCTCTCACGAGACCTGCTTGGAACTACACAATTCTGAAAATTGTAGTTCATAGTGTGTCGTATTCTAATGTTTAGCTAAGACACAGCCAATACAGGAGTTGTAATCTCTTTTGCAATAACAATATCGGCAATGAGAAAAAAGAAACATAACATATAATCCAGCATTTGCAAGTGTTAGCCTCGCGACTTATCGCGAGATCTATATTGAACTACACAAACCTGGGAGTTGTAGTTTATGGATTGTCAGTGTCAATAAAAACGTTATTAACCATATTTCAATAGAATCATGCCAAGTGACCATTTATTTCTAGTACTGCATGGATACCTATAGTATACTGTACTACTTCCAAAGCACTGACATGTAACATATCTATATAAATATGTTACAACTCTATGGGCCAGATATAGGTAATCTCGATTTACCTACTCTTAAATACCGAATCATACCAATTCAATATTTAAGAGTACGTAATTGGGATGTAGGTAATTTCTCTTTTGAAATTAACGAATCTGGATAATTCAGTCATTTTACTGAATCAGTATTTACCGATTTGGTAATTGCCATTGATTCCTATAAATCTTGAGATTCTGATTTGTGTGCCATGTCACACACATACATGGTTTCAGGGCATGTATGTGTGCCACATGGCACAAATGTACGTACACAGATATGCATGTACACATGAATTCATTATTTACCTCCGAAAGTTTTATAAACTTTAAATCGTTATATCTACGTATTCATTGAACAATATAAAGGAACACATTACCTGGGATAATAAAGAACATGTTTATTTTAAACTTTTAAACAACATATATAACTTTATTTAAACAATTATAAATCTCACGAGGGTGCGTACCACGTAAGCACATCATAAGATGACGTAAGCGCTCCGTAAATAAAACGTAAACGCAACGTAAGCTTACGTAAGCGCTCCGTAAACGCTCCGTAAGCACTCCGTAAGCTTACGTTCAACCATGTGACCTTAAAACAAAAGATTTAACAGGTTTATAATACTTCCTACTCCAATTGCTGAAAGACCCCTCCCATGTTCATCATTCTCCTTTGGCTTTCAGAGAAGCAACGCCTTTTTTCTACAGCTCCTAGCTACAGAAAAATACTTCAAAATGGCTGAACATCCAGAGTCTGACCATTCTTCTAATGAAGATTTTGTTGAAGACGACCCTCGCCCAAGTAAGAAGAAGGAGTCCATAGTCTGGAAGTTTTTCAGCTTTCCAGAACATCAAAAGAAAGTAAATGCACCAATGGTCACCTGCAAGATCTGTGACACAGAGTTATCTAGAGGAAATCCTAATAAGAAATATTCATTCGGAACCCACAGCATGGAACGCCATGTAAAAAATATACACCCCAAAAATTGGAGTAGAGCTGTGGTGCAAAGATCTCAGGAGCAGGACTATTCTCCTAGTACATCTACAGCAAGAACCAGAGTACCACCAATGCCATCTTCAATGGTGGCGAACATTTAGCCAGAACTGAAAAATTTAATGATGCAATGCATACATTGCAATAAATTAGTAGCCTTCGGACAACAGTCCATTGTAATTTTGCAGAAGAACAGGAACCACAGATGCAACAATTGTTTTGTGTAAAAAGTTCATTCTTCTACTTCATCTTCAAAAGAGTTTGTTCCTGAAACCCCTAGAACACAGAGAGAGTCCGTTGTACGGAAATTAAAAAAAACACAGAAAGAGAGAAAAGGTAAATGCGCCTTTTGTCACATGTAAAATCTGTCACACAGTACTTTCAAGAGGGAATCCACAGAAACAGTACAGCTTTGGAACTTATAGCTTGGAATGCCATGTCCGGAATATACACCCAAACAATTGGAGTAAAGCTGTAATAAAAAGATCATCAGAGGAGCAGGGTTTACCTCCCAGCACTTCTTCTGAAGCAACAGCACCACCAATGCAAGCATCAATGGTTGCAAATATCCAACCTGAACTTAAGAATTTGATGATGCAATGCATTCGTTGCCAGAAAGTAATAACCTTTGCGCAAGAGTCCATTCAAGTTATCCTGAAAAAAAACAGGAAGCACAGGTGCATTACCAGGAACATTTTTTCTTTTCTCTGAAGATTGTCTTCTGGATGAATCTTCTAATTCAGTTCTCTTTATTGATAAAGCTTGCTTATAAACTCTTTGTTTGCGGTTCTTGGTAGGCATAATCTATTATGACTCTGTAGATATTTACAATCTGTTGAAAAGAAAAATATAAGATATTATAGACCACTACTAACATAGCACATAGCAATTACATTAACTAAACAATATAAACACTAGTTCACATCTCTCTTTGTGTGTCTCATATCACTCTCTGCCTGCACCATATCCCTCTTTGCATGCCTAATCTCACTCTCTCCTTCCACCATCTCTCTGTATGTGTATATCATCTCAATCTCTGCCTACACCATCTGTCTGTTTGTGTGTGTGTCTCATCTCACTCTCTGTGTCTAAAACAATTTACCATTCTAAATGTTTTTTGGTTGAAATGTCCGGCTTTAAGTTTTTTGACAAGGAACACTCTGAGTGTGTATGTAAATTAAGGAATTATATTTTCATCTTTTTCCAAAATGTTAGCTGTGTGTGCTCACAGATTGTATCTTTTAGCTTACAGGGTAGACTTCTAACATGGGGGCAAGCAGTGAATATATGGAGAGGGATAGGAATAGCAGATAGAAAACAATATGAAATGGTGTGGGAGATGCATAAAGGATTTCACTAATGGCATCAATTGAGATGGAATATAAGATAAAGAGGGGCATATGTACAAGCCCCTTGCACAATATTTAACATGGGTACAAGCAGTAAATGCATGCAGAGTGATAAAATTGCCACACAGACAAGAATATGAAATGCCTGTGAGAGATGCGTAAAGGATTTTACTAATGGCATAAATTGACATACAATATACAAAAAAGAGAGGCATATTTACAAGCCCCTTGCACAATGTTTGACATGGGTGCAAGCAGAAAATGCATGCAGAGTAATAAAATTGGCACACAGACAAGAATATGAAATGCTGTGAGAGATGTGAAAAGGATTTTACTAATGGCATAAATTGAGATACAATATACAAAAAAGAGAGGCATATTTACAAGCCCCTTGCGCAATGTTTGACATGGGTGCAAGCAGAAAATGCATGCAGAGTAATACAATTGCCACACCCACAAGAATATGAAATGCTGTGAAAGATGCGTAAAGGATTTTACTAATGGCATACATTGAGATACAATATACAAAAAAGAGAGGCATATTTACAAGCCCCTTGCGCAATGTTTGACATGGGTGCAAGCAGAAAATGCATGCAGAGTATTAAACTTGGCACACAGACAAAAATATGTAATGCCTTGAGAGATGCGTAAAGGATTTTACTAATGGCATACATTGAGATACAATATACAAAAAAGATAGGCATATTTACAAGCCCCTTGCACAATGTTTGACATGGGTGCAAGCAGAAAATGCATGCAGAGTAATAAAATTGGCACACAGACAAGAATATGCAATGCCTTGAGAGATGCGTAAAGGATTTTACAAATGGCATAAATTGAGATAGAATATACAAAAATAAGAGGCATATTTACAAGCCCCTTGCGCAATGTTTCACATGGGTGCAAGCAGAAAATGCATGCAGAGTAATAAAATTGGCACACAGACAAGAATATGAAATGCCTTGAGAGATGCGTAAAGGATTTTACTAATGGCATAAATTGAGATAGAATATACAAAAAAGAGAGGCATATTTACAAGCCCCTTGTGCATTGTTTCACATGGGTGCAAGCAGAAAATGCATGCAGAGTAATAAAATTGGCTCACAGACAAGAATATGAAATGCCTTGAGAGATGCGTAAAGGATTTTACTAATGTCATAAATTGAGATAGAATATACAAAAAAGAGAGGCATATTTACAAGACCCTTGTGCAATGTTTGACATGAATGCAAGTAGAAAATGCATGCAGAGTAATAAAATTGGCACACAGACAAGAATATGAAATGCCTTGAGAGATGCGTAAAGGATTTTACTAATGGCATAAATTGAGATAGAATATACAAAAAAGAGAGGCATATTTACAAGCCCGTTGCACAATGTTTGACATGGGTGCAAGCAGAAAATGCTTGCAGAGTAATAAAATTGGCACACAGACAAGAATATGAAATGCCTTGAGAGATGCGTAAAGGATTTTACTAATGGCATAAATTGAGATAGAATATACAAAAAAGAGAGGTATATTTACAAGCCCCTTGCCCAATGTTTCACATGGGTGCAAGCAGAAAATGCATGCAGAGTAATAAAATTGGCACACAGACAAGAATATGAAATGCCTTGAGAGATGCGTAAAGGATTTTACTAATAGCATAAATTGAGATAGAATATACAAAAAAGAGAGGCATATTTACAAGCCCCTTGCACAATGTTTGACATGGGTGCAAGCAGGAAATGCATGCAGATTAATAAAATTGGCACACAGACAAGAATATGAAATGCTGTGAGAAATGCGTAAAGGATTTTACTAATGACATAAATTGAGAAACCAGACTCATTTTCAAAATAGAACAGTAATGAAGCCCAATATGCTTGTTATGCTTCCCAATACTGCAAACAGCACTCTATATTAAATGAACGATTACACACCTGTAAAATCACTTTTGAAAATGTAGAACAGTGTGAAACACACACCAGATTTTCTTAAGCAGAATCCCTGAACTGCAGCTCAGACAGTGGAAACAGAAATGGCACGGTTTCCCACTCATTCTTCTCACTTATTTCTGCTCATAACCAATGAAATGTCTTCCCACACGATTTCAAAACTAAACTAACATTTCAATTGGTTCTACATTTCCACACTTTCAAACTCACATAATATTCACCCATCCCCCTACTGCTCATTCAACCTGTTACCATGGTAACTCCCACCTAAGGAAGAACAAAGTTTAAAAGTTCATCATACTATGTTGCAAATAAATCCAGCAAGGTTGTTAGAGCTTTCAATATAAAGCTTTCAATATAACAGCTAATCATGTGCAATGTTCCTTTCAATGACCTTTTATGAACCTTTAGAATTGCTTCTTTTAAAAAACAAAACTATGCACCTTAGTATGCTCTTTTGCATTTTCAGAAAGCACCAATCATTTCTTAAGCTTCAAGTGCAGTGAATGTCCTCCTCTATTTCTTCTAAACTGCAAGCTTTCCAACTGACATTTCATTTACAGCCCTCATCGAAGTACAACCAGATCTGCCTTGAACATGCTTTCAGTATGGTTTGTAGGACACAGCTTTGCATTCTGGTCTAAAAGGTATGCAACAAACAGAGAAATTTTAAACCTTGATTTACCAAATGTGGATATTTTATGGATTGGCTAGAGAGGATTGAGATGTCACCAATTGATATCATTGGTGAAATCCTTCATGCATCTCCCACAACCTGACCTCATAATTGTGCACTGTGGTGGAAATGACTTATGCACTTTGACTGGGGTTGGTCTGGAAATGCTAATGAAGGACAACTTTGGACAATTGATGTCACTTTTTCCTCAAACTGCCTTTGTCTATTCCAATATATGCCAAAGGCAAAAATGGAATTGGTCCAATCAATTTTGTTCGCAGATTGAGAAAGCAAGGAAACATGTAAATAAATCTGTTTCTGCATACATGAGAGACTATGGAATGGGTTGTATATACCACAACAACTTGCGTTATAACATGCAAGGCATCTATAGGACAGATAGTGTACATTTCACTGAAGAAGGGAACAGAGTCTATCTCTGTAACATCAGACTCTTCATTGGTACTTACTTGTAGGTACCAAAAAAAACACAATGAACACAACAGCTCTTTTTAGAGCCAACTAACATGTAAGCACTCAAACATGATTTTAACGTTATTTTTTTATTAATTTTTACCGAGGTCCGCGCACCGAGCACTCACCGAGCACTCCCCGTGCGCAGACCAATCGTGTTTTCTGTTATTTTTTTAAAAAAGAAACATTATTTTTAACCTTAGGAGTCCTTGAAGGACCCCCTGAGAAGGCCTAAGGGGTCAGGGACACTCTACCCTACCCCCTTCCCACGTTTTAAAGTTATATTTTTCACTCTCTTCTGAAACCACAAAATGGCGGCGATAGGGTTCGTGCACCATGCATTTACCGAGCACTCACGGTGCGCGGACCTATTGGAATTTTTAAAAATAAACAAAACTAAATGGAAATGGACATCGTCTCCTCTGTAGATACCTTGTATGTTGTAATGCAAGTTATTGTGGTATTTTGAATCCATACTGTAGTCTTTTAGGAAAGCAGAAACAGATTTGTTCACATGATTCCTTCCTTTCTCAATGTGTGGTCAGAATTGGCGTAGGGGGTCATGAGTTCCTACTCTGGTGAAACACACTTGCTGTTCTATATACTTACTTATGTTGTAAACTAGTGAATCAGAGACAGTCAGTGAAAGAAAGGATGCAGGACATGAAGAACACAAAATTGTATCACTTTGCTACTACCTCATAAATTACATTTAAATAAGTATAATTTTCAAAACAATTTTTCTTTACTAAATTAAAATGTATTTATCAGAATTTTCAAAATCTAAAAGAACTTGTAGCATTTCTTCATCAGGAATTTCATCCGTCAAAGTGTCTGAAAATGATTCGTCAAACTCAACAATGTCTACACATTCCATTAATTCCATATCTAGTGTTTCATCAAAAAAATATGCCATGGTATCTCCTTCATGTTCTTCATGATTTGTTTCATCTATAGGATCAATATACACCACAGAATAAGTTGCCTCAATAAACGTTGCTGATATTTCAAAGAAGATGTTGGTAGGCTCCTCATTTTCATTCATTATTTTATGTTAGTGTACTATTAAAAGAAAGAGAAACAGCGCTTAGGAAGAGTGAGATAGGGCAGAGAAAAACTATTAAATTCTATTAGAAGAGTCACTACTGTGTAAATCTCACACCAGAAATTGAACACCAAAATTTCCTCACAAAACTACCTCAGACACTATAGTCACAAAATGGCCGTGTTTCCCTGGACAGTGTATAGTATCAAGCAAGAATTAGAAATATAAAGCACTGCATCTGATGTAGCCCTACTCAATCCATAAGTATATCAGAAAAACATTAAATAACTAACAGAAAACATTTGTCCTATTAACTTAAAGTGAACAACAGAGTTCTCCTTACAAATTAACAACTCACCTTCTAGAAAACTGTTGAACAGTAAATTCTGTCTCAATCTCACACCTCAGAAGTATACCTCAAACACTAAAATCTCAAAATAGCTGTGTTTCCCTCTCATTTTTCATACATATTCAAATACCCAGCCAATCACATTTTATCACACACAAAATCAAAACCAAAGTAACATTTTAATTGGTTCAAATTATCAACACTTTCAAACTCACATAATGTTCAACCAACCCCCAATGCTCTCTACCAATTACCATACTAACTCTCCACAAAACACCTACCTAAACCCAAAGGTGAAAGAGTCATCACTCAATGTTGCACTCAACCAACATCTAAACACTGAAACTTGTTATATTAATTTATTTCTTTTTTTGTCTTTTTGAGCCGAAGTCCGCGCACGGTGCGCAAACCCCGCAATTAATTTTTTTTTTTCAACCTTTGGTCGGGGTCCTTTACAGACCCCATGACAAAACCTAGGGGGCTCACGAATCTCTACTCCGCCTCCTTGTCAACTATTACACTTGTGTTTACAACCACTATCATCTGCCACAAAAACAAGATGGCGGACAACACTTCCTCATTTCGACTGACTGGAATTTTGACAGACGTCCAACATCCAATCAGAATTCCGCACGAGCAAGCTAAGGTCCGCGCACGTGCAAGGACAGTGCAAGGACGGTGCAAGCCCCTGAACGCACCGTGTCCCGCCCATAGATATATCATTTGAAAAAAGTCGATTTTCTCGACAATTACTGAAGTGAATTTCATCAAATATACAAAAGGCACTTCTGCATACCAGGCTCTACCATTTTGCCAAGTTTGCAGTAATTCCATTCAGCCAATCGGGCTGTAGCTGTGTCTAAAGGTCATATAGAAAATTGCATTGGACTCAATTTCACATTCAATTTTCTCAAAAACTACTGGAGGGATTTACACCAAACATGCAAAAGGCACTGCTGCATACCAGTCCCTACCATTTTGCCAAATCTGGTGTAATTCCGTGCAGCCGTTCGATCTGTAGCCTTGTCAGAATGTCCCTATAGAAATCAACATGGGGAAAACATGTTTTGGGACCCCCTTTTTTTCATGGCCCCCGCTTGACGAATCCTCCCGAAACTTTCAGGGAAGGAGCGGAGCGCAACGCGGCAAATTTAAGGAAAATTACAGGCAAATCCCTCAATCGGCGCCAAAGTTATTCCCAATAGAATGTTTGGAATTTCCTATGGTAACTAGGTCCTAACTATGTATACCTACTGGCGACCGCCAGTAGTTTTTTTATATATATATATATGGTTTATAACCTATGGTTTTTTCAGTGAATTTTTATGGTTTTTATGGTTTTGTAAATGCTAATTCCTAACTATATATTCTCTATAACCTATGGTTTTTTCATTGAATATATAATAAATAAATATAAATATATATATATATATATATATATATATATATATATATATAATATATATATATATATATATATATATATATATATATATATATATATATATATATATATATATATATATATATATATATATATATATATATATTTATATATTCAATGAAAAAACCATAGGTTATAGAGAATATATAGTTAGGAATTAGCATTTACAAAACCATAAAAATTCACTGAAAAAACCATAGGTTATAAACCATATATAGTTAGGGAATAGCATTTTCAAAACCTTATTTTACTCGCATAAAACCATTGAAATTCCATATATAGTTAGATGCGCTAACTATATATCGCGCACCCGCAATCCACTGCTGATCATGTCACATATTACATCATTCATGACATGATCAGTGACATCACTAATGACATCACTGATGAAATCACTGATGACATCTCAAATGACATCACTGATGACATCACTGATGACAACATCCAGTGACTGTATGTTTCTGAAAAGTCAAAATATGTCTTACATATTGAAGATTGAGTGGATGTATAAGTGTCTGGATGAAGGATTTAGTAGGTGCATGACTGACTGTATGAGTGAGTGATTAAATGTGTCTCACTGAGTGACTAAACTGTCTTAATTTGTGCATCATTATATCTGTTGTTCTGTAAACTGCTGCATGTGTTGATCAGTAGCTTTATGATTAAGTATATGGGTTATTGATTGGTTGCCCAAGGATTTGTATGGGAGACTGAGTGTGTGTGTGGGTGGCTGGGAGGTGTATGACTCTGTGCATAGATGTGTGAGCAGTTGATTCACTAGATGTATGGGTTCAAAAGTGCATGTGGAAACAGCTGTATGGGCGGTTGACTGTGTGCATGAGTGTATTGGTGAGTGAATGGATATCTCAGTGCTACTTGTCAAAGTAAGTACATATGTAAAACACAGTACATGTGAGAGTTGACATATATAAATAACTGTGCATAAGAGCCAGTGAATTTGTGAGTGGCTGTATGGATCATTGTGAACTTGTATCAGGGATTGTATAAAATGTGTAAATATGTGTTAGTATATGTTTGAATAAGTAAGGTGTGTATAACTGTATAGTTGAGGAAATGGAGGTGTGATTGATTCGTTGCATGACTGACTAGGTGTGTGAGTAACTCCATGGATGAGTGACAGTCTGTGAGTGTCTATTTACTCTGAGTGTATGTAAGATTATATTAGAGTCTGAAGAGGTTCATCGTATTATCACATGAATGATGTCATCAGTGATGTGATCAGTAATGTCAAATGAGATGTCATCAGTGATGTCATCAGTGATGTCGTTTGAGATGTCATCAGTGATGTCATCAGTGATGTCACTGATCATGTCATGAATGATGTAATATGTGACATGATCAGCAGTGGATTGCGGGTGCGCGATATATAGTTAGTGCAACTAACTATATATGAAATTTCAATGGTTTTGTGTGAGTAAAATAAGGTTTTGTAAATGCTAATTCCTAACTATATATGGTCTATAACTCATGGTTTTTTCAGTGAATTTTCAAGGTTTTGTAAATGCTAATTCCTAACTATATATGGTCTATAACCTACGGTTTTTTCAGTGAATTTCAATGGTTTTTTAATAGCAAATATCAAAAGCTTTAAAATGTCAAGTACGTGGTAGGTAAAATCATTTTCGTGTTTTAAAGTTGGCTCTGGGCAACCGTGGAACTCGGACGCTTGACTGCTAGGGCATGGGCCCCATTCCCAAAAGAGTCCCCTCAGCCTTGAAGATTCTACAACAGTCACCGGGACCCCCGACTCCCGCAGACTTCCGGTGGGGAGCGACTGCCATGATTGCTCGCAGAATGGCCACGACGTAGCCACGAGATGGTGGTGCTCTCATGCTGATGCCAGCTTCAGTCTGAAACATCCAGAAACACTGTAGACTACCAATTCGATCAGTTCCGGTGGAGCCCCAACGTGACCCGGTAGAGAAGAACTTGCCCTCCCCTCTTTGACTGATGGTTCTTGTTGCCTGTCCCTTCTGTTGTCATTTAACAGAACTTTTTGGACTGCTGAAAGGGGTTGTGTTCCGACCGCTGGTTGGTGGAGACATTTTGACTATATTCTGGACCTGCGTTGTCGCGTAATGCGTCATATGACGCGCCGCGTTAGCGCACCCGGAAGGGTTCCGGTGCGCGAGGCGCAGCTTCCCGGAACCGATCCAGGGCGCGGCGCGCAGCGCGTAACGTAAGCATAACAGGTCATGTGACTTGTTAATAAAACTTTTCATTGGTTCATTTTACTTTTGTTTTTCTAATGATGGAAGGCTTGGTCATATGACCTAAAAATAACACTTTTCATTGCTTTCGAACATTTTTTTTTCCCAAATGATGAAAGCCCCACCTTTTTTTTTCTCACTCTGACTTGTAAAGCAAAGGACCCAGATGCATTTACAGTTTATCACTAACAATGTTCCAGGCTAATGTATTTTCCCGGGAAATTTACAACTGTCCTGCAAATAAAATATTCCTATTTCGAGAAAAAGGGCGTTTCTTCGTCCCATGAGGGAGCCGTTGAACAAAAGAGGCTCGGCCTTATCGATCACTTTATGTTGCAGGAGTGGAAAACACAACAGCCCTTGACCATTTATCTTTACTGCGTTCCTACATATTATACCTTTTAACCGTCATGTTATCGGGCTGCTTTATTTCACTTGCCTTTTACTGATTCGAAAACAGTGGCTATTATTCAAAACTTTACCAATCTAGGTACTACTACCATGTTTTGTTTTAAAAACCTTTATTGTGAAAATGTCAGTATACAAATACGGGCCTATAACCACGTGGGCCGGCCACGGAGCAACCTGGAATCGTATATGATGAGGGGACATTTACACTGTAGAAGAACGTAACGGGCGGGCCATTAGGTTGCAAGAACTAAGGTGTCTAACAGTTGCGGAATCGGTGGACGTACATTTTATAATTAAAGTACAACAGGGCAAGTTACAATAAAATTATCTAGATATACATTTGCGGGCAAGTACTATGGGTGACGTTAATTCGAACTTTCAATAGTACAGTAATCAATAACACATCATAACTTAATATCAATAGGGATGTCCAAATGTTCAATCAGTACTCGTCCCCGCCCGCCATGTGCTTCAAAACTGCATACGTATCTCGTGATATCAAGGTTGGGCAACCAGTACACAACAAGGAGTTACGAGTCCCATTTATACCGGCGCCATTTTGGGCGAGGCCGGGCAGGTCCAGGATATAGTCAAAATGTCTCCACCAACCAGCGGTCGGACCAGAACCCCTTTCGGCAGTCCAAAAAGGTTCCGTTAAATGACAACAGAAGAGATTGAAATTGAGTGGGAGCTCGCGAGCTCCCACTCAATTTTGATTCTCTACTTGCTCTGTCCTCGGACCTCAGCACGCGCTTCAACATGAATTTTGATACAGTCTCAGGGATGACTGATCAAAAAGCATCCACCTTCGCCTACACAACCAAAGATGCTGATAAAATCTATAATTTAATCCATGAAGAAATCACCGCCGCGAGTAACACCCGCAGCGCGGAAAGTAACCTTAAACAATTGCTCTACCTCTTGAAAAAGGAGTCTAACCAGAAATTACATGCAAGTACCCTGATACGGTACCATCGTGTACAACGGATACCTCGGGGTCTTCGTGTCCCACTCAAACCACTTTTATGCAAAAACAATATTAAATTTGTGGAACGCTGGTACGCTATATTAAACAAATGTTCCCTCGATCTGATCCTGCTGATCGTAGAGGAACTTTCTAAATCTTTGGACGAACTATCACTGGAAATTATAAACGTTAAGAAGGAGCTGACCGAGACCCTATCAGCAGATGACTTGAACAAAATGTTGGATGATATTAATGTTCAACTAGAGAAACATACTCGAGAGACCCAGGAGAGAAAACTGCGCAAGTTTAAGAGGGACACTATAGACTACAAGCTCGGCGAGGTATACACCTGGACAGAGGTGTATGCCCGCCGACGCTCCAATAAACCCTACAACCCTGCATCAGCCACTGAAATATCATCTTCAGAGGATGACAGCAGATCCAGACCAACCCGCACCACACCTAATGCCGATCCACAAACACCGAGTACCTCCACAGACCCCTCTGTTCATTTTTTAGAGTCGGGCCCGGACCAACAGAAAGATCCCGGGGGGAAAAACCCGCAGAGGAAACAGAAAAGACACCTCCTCAAACCAAAAAGAAACCCAAGGGCAGACGTTGAACACTCAAGATAATCTGGTCATAAACATATCCTCTACTACTTTAACCTGTGATGAAATCAACACCCTACAAAAGGGTCAATCTTTCGTCCCTACCTCCGCCATCAACTCTCTTGAACTTGAAGTCAGTGCCTTTAAACTGATTCGCAACATCCGTTTAAAACACTATTTTTCAAACATCAACCCCATTTCAACACAGGAAGAAGACATGCTCAGAGGATTGAGACCTCACAGCACATTCATGGCACCTCAAAGCCACAAGATCATTGATACTTTCGAGAATTTGATCAAGCAAGAAATCTTGAACCTGCCTTTTCAATCGAACATAAAACGTGGGAACCTTACACGGAAGGAGAGAAACATCCTCCAGAAATTGGCCAATGACCCGACCATCACCTGTCAGAATGCTGACAAAGGTGGTGCCCTCGTCATCATGGACACCACCTTCTATGATCAACAAGTAGACATACACATCAATGACAAAAACACCTACGATTTCCTACCAGGGGATCCCACCAATGAGTACTCACAGGACTTGATACTCATTGTCAAGACAGCATTTGACCAAGGCACCATCAACGACAAGACTCGCAGATTTTTGACACCATCTAATCCTAGACCCCCTGTACTATACATGCTTCCTAAGATGCACAAGCATCCAACCCACCCCCCTTTTCGACCCATCGTGTCGACTAGAGGCAGCCTACATGAAAATGTTGGCAAATTTTTGGACAAATATCTGCAACCTTTTGTTCTAGCAACCAAATCACATGTCAAAGATACGACTGACTTTTTGCTAAAAATTGAACCTATCATGAATGAGCTTAGAAACACCCAACTTATCATGTGCACGGTGGACGTATGTTCACTTTATACCTCCATTCCACACGATGGAGGCATTGAATCTATTGAAGACACTTTGGTCTCATCTGATTTAGATGCTGACCTCAAACTGTTTCTAATGCAACTGACCATATTCACACTTTATCACAGCTATTTCTCAGTCAAAGACAAATGGATTCTCCAACTTAATGGCACTGCCATGGGAAATTCGGCAGCTCCATGCTATGCTAACATCTATATGAAGCAATTTGAGGAGTCCTACATCCTGTGCCAAAACAGTTGGCAAGAACATGGCCGTCTATATCTACGCTTCATTGATGACATTTTCCTCCTATGGGAGGGCAACGCAGACACTTTGAATGCCTTTCTGGAAACATGGAATCAATTCAACCAGAGAATCCAGTTTACATGGGAACATAATGAAAGACTAATACATTATCTAGACGTGGAAATCCACAGGAGCCAAGGAGATTGGTCCACCACTGTATATCGCAAACCTACGGACAGAAACTCCACTTTGCACTACAGCAGTTTTCACCGTCCTGGTCTCAAGAACAATTTACCCTACGCCCAACTTCTACGGATTAAACGCATAGTTTCAGAAAAAGATGAATGCAAGACACAAATTAAACAAACTCTCGACAGGTTGAAAGCAAGAGGATACCCTACACCCATATTGGATCTTGCCATGGCAAGGAGTGACAAGAAAAGCAGGTCCGCCTTGTTGCAACCCAAATCAAAAGTCCAATCAGAACGTCTGGTTGTTGTATCCAAATATTCCAAGATGTCCAATCGCTTTCAAGCCATTATCCGAAAACATTGGTCCATCCTGACCCTGGAACCAGATTTCAGGGGTTTGTTTATCCAACCTCCAATTTTCGCGTTTACCCGAGGCAGAAACTTAAAAGAAATCCTATCGAAACCCAACTATGACGACACACAGAGGGTGTATAAAGGACTGAAACCTTGTTATAACTGCTCCAATTGCAACAACTGCATTACTGGTAATGTTGTCTGTCACCCCATGAAAGGAAATTCTATGAAACTCAAAGTGAATGCTACATGCAACTCGAACAACGTCATTTATCTCTTGAAGTGTCCGTGCGGTAAATGTTATGTGGGACACACTGAAAGAAAAATCCGCACTAGGATTTTAGAGCATAAAAGCAATATCCGCACCAACAATCTAAAATCCACAGTAGCTACTCACTTTGCTGAATTCAGGCATACTGTTGCCCAACTTAAATTTCAGATTTTGGAACAAGTACCAGCAACTTACAACAACAAGAACACTTTGCTGAAACGTGAAAACTTTTGGATCCGTTTCCTTTCCACGATGGCGCCCAACGGGCTGAACGATCGAATTGAATTCCTTTGCTATTTATAACGTTGTCACACTGTTCATTGCTTATATTATCTGCCATTATTGTTTTACCTTATTGTATTATGTTTTTTCTACCCTTCTAATATGGCACCCGTATTTTTGTCTTTCTGATTTAACACTTTGGTCCTTCTTTTCTGTTCACTAACCCCTTGCACTGCACCCCTCGTTTGTGTCTATTCTCGCCGGTATACTCCCGTGAGACTCCTCATTCACTGTATCACTACTTCGTTGGCATGCCGCGAGGCACTTTGTAAACCTGATTATGTAAGTAATCTCGGGAGATCTCTCCCGCGCACCTTGGCACGCTCGCGTCTTGCACACTCTAACCTGGGTTTGGCACTGTGGTTTACCCTTTATTTTTTGCCGCTTTCCGTCACCGTGTGTTTTCATACATGTTCCTTTTCCGTATGAACATCTTTGGATATAGTCACATCACCTAGCAATCTCTTTGCTAATCTTTCACTAGTTTTCGCCACCATCTATATAGTCACTTAAGATTCGGCTAAAGCATGAGCCCATTCGATCGTATTCTTCCAGCGTCCTACAGCTGATTTACTCTGGTTATGTTTGTTTTCTTTTGTAGAGCATTCCCTTGAGAAAGGGCTTTTGCCCGAAATGCATCGGGATCTTTTTTTGAGGATTACAATGGTCAAATTATAGACTGTGTAGTGACACACTTTTGGCTTGTATGACCATAGTGAACATGAATATGCAAAAATATTCACTACTTGAAGATTAAAAATCTTGAAATCACTCATTCAGACTCTTGACTAATATGTCTAAGGAATAAGACTACGGTCCACATGCTGTGCCTTGGATTGTTCCCCTCCCAGTAGGGGGACCCTCGAATTTCCTAACAGAAGAGATTGGCAACAAGAACAATCAGTCAAAAGAGGGGACGCTTTCGGGAATGGGGCCCATGCCCTAGCAGGCAAGCGTCCGAGTTCCAAGGTGTCCCAGGGCCATTTTAGTGGACCAGGCCCAAATCCAAAGAGCCGGCCGCCATTTTGAGAGTCCTGTTGCAGCCGCCTATCGCTGCACCGGAAGAGTGGGCGCAATTCAGCTGGATGGTGGGCGAGATGCTGTAGCCGCAAGAGCGGGCGCAACTCAGCTGGATGACGGGTGAGGCACTGTGCCGCAAGAGCGGGCGGAACTCAGCTGGATGGCGGGTGAGGCACTGTGCCGCAAGAGCGGGCGGAACTCAACTGGACGGCGAGTGAAACGCTAAGAGGCGCCCCAGTGCAGATGAGGTGCCTCCACCTGGGGAGGCGGGAGAGGCCCGTTTGCGCCGCCCCCCCCCCCCCCGGGCACCCCACGCCGTCTTTCGGCGCAGCAATGTAGGATGGCCACACCAGTGCGGCAACTTGCTGGACACCACCTCGGTGCCATCCGGATCTCGGCGCGTTGTGCTGCCTTCGGCCTACTGTAGCAGCAAGTGCGGGCGCAACTCAGCTGGACGGCGAGTGAAGCGGTAAGGGGCGCCGCACTGCAGATGAGGTGCCTCCACCTGGGGAGGGGGGAGAGGCCCGTTCGCGCCGCCTCCCCCCCCGCCCCCCCAGGCACCCCACGCCGACTTTCGGCGCAGCATTGTAGGATGGCCACACCAGTGCGGCAACTTGCTGGACACCACCTCGGTGCCATCCGGATCTCGGTGCGTTGTACTGCCTTCGGCCTATTCGCACATCGGTCCGCTACTGACGCCGCCTCACAGGCCAACGGATTTTGTAGGCTTTTTATAGCCCAAAGCCGCATAACAGGTCATGTGACTTGTTTATAAAACTTTTCATTGGTTCATTTTACTTTTGGTTTCCTAATGATGGAAGGCTTGATCATATGACCTAAAAATAACACTTTTCATTGGATTGAAACATTTTTTTTCCCAAATGATGAAAGCCCCACCTTTTTTTTTCTCACTCGGCAGTCCACAAAGGTTCCGTTAGATGACAACAGAGGGGACAGGCAACAAGAACCATCAGTCAAAAGAGGGGAGGGCAAGTTCTTCCCTACCGGGTCACGTTGGGGCTCCACCGGAAGTCATCGAATTGGTAGTCTACAGTGTTTCTGGATGTTTCAGACTGAAGCTGGCGTCAGCATGAGAGCACCACCATCTCGTAGCTCCGTCGTGGCCATTCCGCAAGCAATCATGGCAGCCGCTCCCCACCGGAAGCCTGCGAGAGTCGGGGGCCCGATGACTTTTGCAGAATCTTCAAGGCTGAGGGGACGCTTTCGAGAATGAGGCCCAAGCCCTAGCAGGCAAATGTCCGAGTTCAAATGTGTCCCAGGGCCATTTTAGTGGACCAGGCCCAAATCTGAAGAGCCGGCCCCCATTTTAAGAGTCCTGTGGCAGCCGCCTATCGCTGCATCGCAAGAGTGGGCGCCAACTCAGCTGAATGGCGGAAGAGGCACAGTGCCGCAAAAGCGGGCGCTAAACAGCTGAATGACAACTGAAACGCTTATGGCTGAGATACCCGCCACCCCCTCTCAACACAATCCCCAAAAGGAGGGAAACCGGAAACAGTTCTTAAAGTTTTTGGATGTGGGAGGGAGTGACCCTCCCGGCCGTATTTATTAAAACAAAAAATTAAAACATTAAACGTTTCATGTTATGTACAATTTCATTATCACATTGCGATGTTTGGCTAACCTTAACATATTCTCTAATACAGAGGTTCTCCTAGCCGAACTAGCATCCTACAAAAACATTCTCTAGAAACACTGAAATTGTACATCCTAACGTTTAAGGGCCAACGGCAAGGTCATAACCGGTGTCAAGATCCCTAACCAGACTTACCCCTCCCACTTGGGAGGGGCGACAGCACAGAGGCTTACCTCAAGTGCAACTACTAACAATTTCCCTTGTCTTGAGGGGGGCACTTAAGACTCGACGCCATTTAAAGGTCGTTCGAAGACTTGTGTGTGGTATCTAGAAGGTATCGTGGACCTCACCCCACCCCACACAACTTACCGCATCTGCCGTCGCAGATGACACTGGCCCCGGGAAATTCCCCAGGAGGGGGCTGTAACCCCTCCTACAAAGGAAGGGGCCTTGACCGCCTTTCCTTTACTTCCGGCGACCCGCCCTTAGACGGGACCGCCTCCCCATTGAGGAGCCAATGGCCACCTCTCCCGAGCGCTCCCATCCGTGTTGGGTGACGCCCACTCATAGGGATCTACCAATTAGTGCTCACCGATCATGACCTTACCGCCTACCAAAAATAAATACGACAATTCTTACTCAAACCTATGAAAACATTGGTCGCTACGACCGAAAGAACATGCTAAAAATGCAACACTACGTCAAATCATTTTAATCGTAACCATCTACACGATATTCATCATACTTTATTATGATCAACAACAAACTGATACTTTCACAGCCTGTAAACGAAATGGGAAAACACATACTCATAAATTCACTTTATTGCACAACAACTTGCTGTCCTCAGGGGCTGGTGGGTGGGTCAAAATTGGCTCTTCGTTCTGTCCCGAGCTCACGTGTAGCGAGGAGGTGCAGCTTCGGAGCACAAGAACAAGAGGACGTCTTCTGGTCTTGCGTCTCTTTTTATCCGTCTTCAGGGCGGGCGAAAACCCGCCCCTGCCTGCCCCTATGGCGGGGCTGGCTACGTCGGTGTCTAGGCCAGCCCACTCTAGGGCGGGAAAAAGCGCGCCCCGGCTACGCCGCTTCGGGCATACCAGCCGAGACGCGCCTCCCGCCCCAAAATGGCTTCCCGGGGGGATCGAGGCACTCCGCCATACGTTCGGGGGGACCGAGTGGTCGCCCCTTTCCATATGGCTGAGATACCCGCCACCCCCTCTCAACACAATCCCCAAAAGGAGGGAAACCGGAAACAGTTCTTAAAGTTTTTGGATGTGGGAGGGAGTGACCCTCCCGGCCGTATTTATTAAAACAAAAAATTAAAACATTAAACGTTTCATGTTATGTACAATTTCATTATCACATTGCGATGTTTGGCTAACCTTAACATATTCTCTAATACAGAGGTTCTCCTAGCCGAACTAGCATCCTACAAAAACATTCTCTAGAAACACTGAAATTGTACATCCTAACGTTTAAGGGCCAACGGCAAGGTCATAACCGGTGTCAAGATCCCTAACCAGACTTACCCCTCCCACTTGGGAGGGGCGACAGCACAGAGGCTTACCTCAAGTGCAACTACTAACAATTTCCCTTGTCTTGACGGGGGCACTTAAGACTCGACGCCATTTAAAGGTCGTTCGAAGACTTGTGTGTGGTATCTAGAAGGTATCGTGGACCTCACCCCACCCCACACAACTTACCGCATCTGCCGTCGCAGATGACACTGGCCCCGGGAAATTCCCCAGGAGGGGGCTGTAACCCCTCCTACAAAGGAAGGGGCCTTGACCGCCTTTCCTTTACTTCCGGCGACCCGCCCTTAGACGGGACCGCCTCCCCATTGAGGGGCCAATGGCCACCTCTCCCGAGCGCTCCCATCCGTGTTGGGTGACGCCCACTCATAGGGATCTACCAATTAGTGGTCACCGATCATGACCTTACCGCCACAGGTCCGGATAGTTGACCGGCTATCCGGACCCCCCACAAAACTCCTACCTAAAGGTCATGTTTTAACGATTTTAACCAAGCTAAGAAGTCTCCTATGAGTAACTCATTGCCCACCCTCGACAAATGCACACCATCCCCCAGATACATACTGTCATCATTAATACAACTATGCGAGATCGAATGCAATGTCTTGGAACGGAACAACCTACTCACTTTGTTATTCAATTTTCTAACCGAATGATTTAAAGCAGGGATCGAGATAGCCCCCCGCCATACTTTTCGTGGGATCATATGAGACCACGCAATTATGCACCCCGGAACTCTCCTCGCTAACCAACTTACCGTGGAAAGCATAGACTCCAGGAGAAGTCGTCTACCGGTGGTGACCAAATCATTGCCCCCCAAATGCACTATGACTATGGACGGCGGTGACCTCATCCGCTCTAACAAACCCTCAAAGAATGCCTGAAACTGGTCAATACAGAGACCGCCCCTTCCGTAGAAGGACACTCTGTACCCGTATTCCCCAGGTACGTGAATCATGTCACCTGCTTTGAATACGTCTGCGGCCCGTCTCACGTATGAGTGGCCCACGACCCACACCTCCTTCCTCACAGCCGGTGATGTGCGACCGCTGGCCTGGTGTTGAGTCGACTGCACAGTCCGCCCTGCCGCGTAGGCTTGCGCAACTGAAAACAAACAAAAGACAAGAAGCGTGAGTACATGATTACAGCTTCACAACATGTGCAATCGCACGTACCTCTTATAACAATTGGAGGACCAGCGCCCCACACGTTTCACTTGTTCTACATTAAGACCCCTGGCTGTAGCTTCAGTGGCAGCCCCTATTCGAAAGGAATGGGTCCCGAATTCGCCCGGGTCCAAGCCCGCTGCGGCAATGGCCATTGCAAGCACCCGCTGAAACTGAAACCTCGTCAGCGGGGTGGCGTCTGCATGCCTCAACAATGTCCCCCCCCACGATGCCACCCTTCGTGCTAGGTAATCTTCTAAGCACTGTACCGGACACATGGATGACCCGGGGGTCCGGCGAATGATCGTGCAGTCCCCCCTCCCATCTTGGTCGGTCTTGGACCTGAGAAAGGAGACAATCATCGCATCGCCCCTGATCTGAACATGCTCCCTGCACAAGCCCCCCGACACATCCTGTTTGTTCCTTGCAACCAGCTCACTAACTCTCATAGCCCCGTGAAATGCCAGCGTAAATGCAGTCCGGAACAAACAGGTCTCGAAAGGAGACGAGCATGTGTTAGGGAGTGTGGCCAGTAACTGGGACAACCTATCTAGACCTATCGGTCGTCTTACGTCTACTCTGCGACCCTCTAGGCGTTGCCACCCACGCAGCGCCTTTTGTACTGTAAAAGACGCTGTCGGGTCCTGGATGCCATGGGCCCTGGCAACAAAGGAAATGGCGGCACGATGCCTTTGGGCCGTAGCCACCGATTTCCCAGCCCTACGTAAAGACATCAGAAAAAGTACTACCCACTCTTCCTGACCCCAAAGTCCCCCTCTCTCTGCCCCCAAAAAGGCTAAATAGGCCTGAAACGCCCCTTCATATGCCTTCCTTGTCCTGGGTGCTAGACTCTCTCCCACGAGGTGACGAAGTTCGGGGCACCGAGAGACCAGAGAGCTTCGGGGAAGGGTGCCGGCTCTGGGTCCGCTGAAGGAAGGAAACCCGAGAAAGCCTGCATGTGAAAACGAGACAG
Source organism: Lissotriton vulgaris (assembly GCF_964263255.1). NCBI lineage: Eukaryota > Metazoa > Chordata > Amphibia > Caudata > Salamandridae > Lissotriton > Lissotriton vulgaris. The sequence continues at coordinate 804,393,826 of NC_141697.1, forward strand.
TGCATCAGCAGCCTGATTCATCACCCCTGGGACATGTTTTGCTCTGAATATCACGTTCAGTTGCATACACAGTAAGACAATTTCTTTGAGCAGCCTCAAAATCAATTTACAACGGGCTGCCTGACTATTGATGCATTCTACCACGGTCATATTGTCGGACCAGAACACAACAGAATGATCTCTGAACCCTTCTGGCCAGGTTCTCAGGGCCACCAGAATGGGAAATAGTTCAAGGAAAGCGATATTACTCGTCAGCCCCTTCTCGTGCCACCATAGGGGCCACTTTTGTGCAGACCATTTTGTGCCGAAGATGGCGCCAAAACCTATGCTTCCTGCTGAATCTGTCCATAGCCCAAGCTCTTCGGAGGACACGGCTGGCTTGTTCCAGACGACTCGGCCATTGAAGTCCGCCAAGAATGCTAACCAAATCCGCATGTCCTGGCGGACCTCAGCCGATAACCTCGTGCGATGATGACCCTCCTTTAGGCCAACCATCGCTTGGGCAATTGAGCGGGAAAAGGGGCGAGCCATTGGGATCACCCTCAAGGCAAAGTTCAACTTTCCCACTAATTGTTGCAACTGATGCAGTGTAACTTTGGATGCATTTAAACATACTTGGAGGGCTGCCCTGAATTTCGACACTTTGCTAGCTGGTAAACGGAAGCACCCCTCCCTTGAGTCCAACTCGATCCCCAAAAACTCGAGGCAAGTCGTGGGACCCATAGTTTTACCCGGTGCCAATGGCACGCCAAGATGACCCATCAACACACAGAATTCAGCTAAGGCCTGGGCACATTCGGGATTTCCGGCGGGGCCAAGGAACAAAAAGTCGTCAAGGTAGTGCATTACATTTCGGAAACCCGTTTTCTTAGTGAACACCCATTGCAGGAAAGTACTGAATTGCTCAAAGTAAGCACATGATATAGAGCATCCCATTGGCATACACCTATCCATGTAAAATGACCCCTGGAACCCGAATCCCAGAAGACGCTGATCGTCTGGGTGTACCGGGAGCAACCGGAACGCTGACTCGATATCTGATTTCGCCATCAACGTCCCGGGCCCCAGGCGATTCAAGATGGCTACTGCCTCATCAAACGATGCGTATCGCACCGAACAAACTTCTGGATCAATTGCGTCGTTCACCGAAAGACCATGTGGAGCAGACAGATTATGGATCAAACGAAACTCACCTGGGTCCTTCTTGGGGACCACCCCTAACGGAGAACAAACGAAATCCGGTACCGGGGGTACACTAAACGGGCCGGCGACCCGTCCCCGGCTAACCTCTTTCTGAATTTTCTCTTGCACTACAGATGTATGTTGTAAAACGGAAAGTTGATTTTTGCACATCCCTACACCCTGAAAGTCCCCTACCGGGATGCGGAAACCATGTGTAAAACCGTTCCGCAGCACCCCGGCAGAAGTACGATCCGGGTATTCGCTGAGCCAGGGAATCATTGCCAAGGTATCAATCGGGGTTGGTAAAGGCGCCCCTCGGCCTAGCTTAGACCTGTTTGGCGCCTCCCTTACCCCCATTCTCACTCGTTCTGGCTCTGCACGATGACTCAGGATGGGACGACCCACACGTACTACATTCGTGTTTGAATTTACACGATCCCGGAGGCCTGGTACATTTCCCTTTGTTGAAATTAAAACAGAAACCCTTTCTCCCTGTATTGCCTGCGGGCCTCGACTGGTCGTCGGTGCTCGTACTTGGTCGAAAGGGCGTCCCCACATTTTGGCGGGAGTAATCAACAACATTGCTCCCAACCAATGGCATTCTTAACATTCCCGATTCTTTCATTTTATCCCATGTTACAGAATCGTAACAATCCCAAGTCAAACTCTTGTTATGTTCCTTTTCTTTCCTGAACAGATTGTCATAACAAAACCAATGGTTACCTTGATACGCTGTCGAGTAACCCATAATTCGTGATTGATAAATGGGAAACTCAGGAAGCAACTCGGGCCTACGTTCCCCCAAAATCGATGTAAAAATACCCCACGCATTGCCCCAGTTGCCAATATTCTCATTTACCTTAAAGGCGGCCATTTTTGCGCGCCAAACACTCGGATGCATTAGGTCCTTCTGACTTTTAACATGCTCCACCTCATAATGATCAACAAGCAAGGAAAAAATATTCACGTACTCCCCCGCCCAGATCTTTTCCTTTATAGCTAAAGGCACATGTTGTCCCAATCTCTCTCTACGAGAGGGTACTGACTCGTCCCTTGCAATCGGCAATGGCCGCTTACCTGAACCGGACGCAGCTTCTGCCGCTTGCGGCTTGTCTATCCCCGCCAACGGCGCAGCCACTTTAGCTGCCTCTCCCTTCTCACGAAGCCCTTTTATCAGCGCCTGTGCCTCGGCAGCCGTGGCGCCATCACTACTATCCCCCAACCATGCTGCTAGCTGTGCTGCCAGCTCGGGGGGCATGTCTTCCTTGGATGTCGGGGTGACGACAACGGGGATTGGATTCCCCTCCATCGGTACTGGGGTCGGCGCCTCGAGCGGGGCAGAGGGAACCGGGACGTCTCCACCGGCTGGAACCCTTCTCGGCCTCTTAGGTCTCCCTCCAGCCGGCGCAGGGCCCGAACCCTCCTCCCCGTCTCGCTCCGCCAACCGTTTCTTTATGTCGGACACCTCTTTGCAAAGGGCCCGCACCATCTGGTCGGTCGTCATTCTCTTTGCGCCTTTCTTGGGCATCTCTCCGAGGAAGTATCTAGAAGACAAAGAAAAAGATCAAAACGCTCAAAATTGGCTCTTCGTTCTGTCCCGAGCTCACGTGTAGCGAGGAGGTGCAGCTTCGGAGCACAAGAACAAGAGGACGTCTTCTGGTCTTGCGTCTCTTTTTATCCGTCTTCAGGGCGGGCGAAAACCCGCCCCTGCCTGCCCCTATGGCGGGGCTGGCTACGTCGGTGTCTAGGCCAGCCCACTCTAGGGCGGGAAAAAGCGCGCCCCGGCTACGCCGCTTCGGGCATACCAGCCGAGACGCGCCTCCCGCCCCAAAATGGCTTCCCGGGGGGATCGAGGCACTCCGCCATACGTTCGGGGGGACCGAGTGGTCGCCCCTTTCCAAAAGGGCGCCCCACTGCAGCAGAGGAGCCTCCACCTGGGGAGGTGGGGGAGGCCCGTTCGCACTGCCTCCCCCCCCCCCCGGGGCGCCCCACGCCGTTTTTCGGCGCAGCATTGTAGGATGGCCAGACCAGTGCGGCAACTTGCTGGACACCACCTGGGTGCCGTCCGGATCTCGGCGCGTTGTGCTGCCTTCGGCCTATTCGCACAACGGACCGCTACTGACGCCACCTCACAGGCCGACGGATTTTGCCGACTAAAAGACAGACCAAAGCAGCCCATTGTTGCTTTGAGATGAATGTTGCAGCAGGCTGCCATGTAAATTGTTGTTTACAATTTTTTTTTAATGTGTTTACTTTGTTGGAGCGTTGTATATATTTATAAGTTATTAAAGTGTTATAATCCTACTACTTTGTTTGAGTGCTATATATTTTTAATGTGACACATAATTGTGAAGACTTTGATGTACAAAAAGGCATCCCTGGAATCTTCCGCTTCAGGCTCGGTCCCACACACCCTTACAGTGAGAATCCCCTCCCCAATCACAATACAGGATCGTTATCAGATAGTAGGAATGCGTGTGGTGTGACGGATCTCATGGGGTGGGGCCTTGATCTACTGTAACTCCTTTGAAGAGGGGTGATTCTTTACAGTTGGGGCCATAAACTACATCCGCAGGGCTAGGTGATAGCCTGGGACCGGCCTGGACAATCAGACACAGAGGAAGAGGAGTGTCAGAGGGTGCGGTAGTGAATAGGGTGAAAGGGAGATGTCGGGCTGGCACAGGCTGTGATTCTCAGGGAAGAGCAGCGCAGATGGGGGGAGGTTTATGGCCCATGCTTGAGAGAGAGAGCGGGGGTGACCAGTGCGTAGGGGAGAAGCTTGCGAGGGTGGGGAGCCATGCTGAGGATCGGCGGCGTGCAGAGAGTGGGTCTGGTCAAGGCATCTAAAATGGCTGCTGTGCACGACAAAAGTGTGACATTGGAAAAAAGGCAAGATGGCGCAGACAATGTTTATCAATACGGATTAATTTATAACAATTATTTTTAACAATATATTTACTCGCAGTGACAAAATGGCGGTCAACACATCCTGATTTCCTTTGAATCGAACGTTAACAGACGTCATACAGCAAAAAAAAAAAAATGCTCACGCGCAGCCGCTGGAAGACATGTATCAACATATATGAGCATCCTCAGCCACCCTCAGAAAACATAGGGGGTCAAGATACGTCTCCCGTACCCCCTTATACCCATTTCTCACATTGTTTTTCCTCCATCTTGTAATTTAATTAAAACGAAACACAAAATGGCGAATTCCCGTTTCGCGACCCGGTTCGCGAACCGGGAAGCGCTTCTACAGCGAAAAATCAATTTTTTTTATTTGCCCCAGGGGACCCTTTAATAACCCCAACATCATTCCTAGGGGGTCAAGAGGGGTCTACCTTGCCCCCTTTCATTAAATTCCCCCTTCGTTTTTCTCCTCCTCTTGTCTCTCGATCCTACCGAGAGACAAGATGGCGGCCGTTCCGGACTGTTTAGAATGTTGACAGACACCGGAGAGCCAATCAGCTTCGCTTCGCAAAGTTCGGTAACGCGAAAAGTACGCGAACCGGAGCACTACCCGGGACGCTGTCACAGATATATCTGTTTTTTTAAACATTAATTTCTCAAAATCCACTGGAGCACATATATTGAGACCCAGCAAAGGCACATTGGGCTAACAGTCCCTACAATTTTGCCAAGTTTCGTGCAAATCCATTCAGCCGTTCGAGCTAAAAGTGAGGCCAAACGCCCTATGGAACAATGAATGGGAAAAACGCGTTTTGGGACCCCCCTTTCTTCTCGGCCCCCCCTTGACGAAACCCCCCCAAATTTTCAGGAGCTGCTCAGAAACAAAATGTGCCATTTTCCTGAAAATTTCAGCCGATTCCGTCCACAAACGCCAAAGTTATTAGACATAGAATTTTCAAAAGTCCCATAGAGAAAAAATCCTAACTATAAATACCTACTGGCGATACCTACTGGCTGAATGGATTTACACGAAACTTGGCAAAATTGTAGATATGGTTTGCCCGACGTGCCTTTGCTATGTCTCAATATATGTGCTCCAGTAGATTTTGAGAAATTAACGTTTAAAAAAACAGATATATCTGTGACAGCGCTCCGGTTAGCGCTCCGGTTCGCGTACCTGACGCGTAACGGAACTTCGCGAAGTGAAGCTGATTGGCTCTCGGGTGTCTGTAAACATTCTAAACAGTCCGGAGCAGCCGCCATCTTGTGTCTCGGTAGGATCGAGACACAAGAGGTGGCCAAAACAAAGTGGGAAAAGAGCATAAGGGGGCAGAGTACATCCCCCCTGACCCCCTAGGTTTGATGAGGGGGCTTTAAAAGGGCCTCGCGGGGTTAAAAAATAATAATTTTTATATCGTTTTTTTTGCGGGGGGAGCGCTCGGTACGCGCACCGGGAAGCGGTCCGGGAAGCGTAATATTGGAAAAATAGGATGAAAGAATGTTCAAATATTGTATGTTTATTGATTGTTATTTTTGTTTTTTTTAAATTTATTTTATTTAAGTACCAACATGTAGGTACCAATGCAGAGTCTAAAAATAAAAATACATTGTTTCCTTTGTAGATATGTTGCAGGTTGTTTCAGAAGTTATTGAGGTATATGGAATTCATAGCGTAGTCTGTCAGGAAAGCAGAAACACCATGGAGGCAGGAGATGATAAAGAGATGTTAAATACACATTGGAGATGATATAGTGGAAGAAAGGAAGTAACTATGAGCAAACTTAAAGTTGCACAGTATATTTAATGTCTGATTTTACATTAAAATCAATTTGCTACTAGTTTAAAAAATACATATAAAAATGAATAATGTCTCAAACAATTTTTGAATTATTATATATAAATTTATTATTCTGATTTATTTTCAAATTTAAAAAGAACTTCTAATAATTCTTGGTCAGATTTTGATTCATTTGAAATTAACAAATCCACAGCTTCAACACATTGCAGAAGTTCTATGTCCATTGATTGATCAAAGAATTCTGAATCATTTTCTTTGTCTTGGTTGCATTCTGCAATTTCCACGTTATTTTTCTGCTCTCCTTCCATTTCTATGCTGTAAAATGAATTTTAAAAAAATATATCAGTACAGATAGGGCACTGTTGGGTTTAATTACAGACAGGTAGTTTGGTTTTTTAAACAGTGATTTTTTTCGTTGGGCAGTGTATGGTATCAAACTGGAAGTAGAAATATGAAAAAATGTATGAAATAAACTCTAAGTCAATTCTTAATTATACAAGACAAGTCTAACTCCATCCATAACTAAAACAGAGAAGTCTATTTTATTCTATAAGTATTACAGAGGGATAGTATTTAACTATCAGAAAATGTTTTCCTAATTAGCTTACAGTACAGAACATACTTCAGTTTTTAAAATAACATCTTACCTTTCAAATAGAACTTCAAGTTATCAGTTGAAATGTACTTGATATGTACTTCAAGAAGTAGTAGTCAAAATGGCTGTGTTTCTCTCTCTTTCTTTATATATATTCAGGTACATAACCAATCAAATGTCATGAAATAATAGAAGATATTGAAAGTAGCATTTTGATTGGTTGTCAATTCTAACACTTCATAAGTGTTTTGGTTAGGTAATTTACCTCAGGATATTTAATCAGGCTTACAGCATAATTTTCACAATGAAATTTCATCAAATTTGGGGAAATGGTAGGGACTGCTATGTAGTAGGGGCTATTCTATATTTGATGAAAGTGTCTGTAGTGGTTTTTCTGTAAATTACTTTCCCACCTTTTTTTATCGAGCGCTTACCGGTGCGCTCCCCGGTACGCGAACCGGCAGCGTTACGGGAGTCCTCCATTTTGTGTATTGGTAGAATTAAGCTATTAAGATGGAGGACAAACAATGTACGGAATGGGTAGAAGGGGGCACGGTAGACACTTTGTGACCCTCTAGGTTTTCGGAGGGAGGATTAGGATGCTGATACATGCAAAAATTAAGAACATTTTTTTAAAAAAAATTCGCGGGGGAGCGCTCGGTACGCGCACCGGTAAGCTAACCGGGGAGCGTACTTTAGTGAAGAAAAAATAAAGAATACATTTTACAACTTTTGATATTTGCTATTAAAAAACCATTGAAATTCACTGAAAAAAACATAGGTTATAGACCATATATAGTTAGGAATTAGCATTTCCAAAACCTTGAATATTCACTGAAAAAACCATAGGTTATAGACCATATATAGTTAGGGATTAGCATTTACAAAACCTTATTTTACTCACACAAAACCATTGAAATTCGCATATATAGTTAGTTGCACTAACTATATATCGCGCACCCGCAATCCACTGCTGATGATGTCACATATTACATCATTCATGACATGGTCAGTGACATCACTGATGACATCACTGATGACATCTCAAATGACATCACTGATGCGGCCTCAAATGCTGGGCATTTTTGGGACAAGTTTATGCGGCTGCTCCAGGCCGTAGAGGGATTGCAGCATCCTAAGAATTTCGAGGATGCGGACAGGGGGCATCTTCCCTCTGTAAATAATACTGCGATTTGAAATTTTAAAGAGGCACAGTCCGATTAGGGAAGCCTAATGGAGGGCTTTAAAAGCATTAATCCTGCAAACAATTGTGGGCATATAACCCACTGGAGGTGATAAATGGTGCTTAAATGGACTACGCTGCCCAGAATGCAACAACATCGGCACACCCGAGGCCAATTAAGGTACTGTGTACTTAAGAATGCAAGGGGTGGCGAGCCATGAACGTCACTTTTTCCTGCTCACGAGGCCTCTGAAGAGATGGTGAAAGTCCATCGAAACGCGTCAGGCCACAGGATGTATTACGTAATCGGAAGTTGCCTGTTTCTTTTGAATAAGGATGTTTCCTTCCTCGCAGTATTGTGCAACCTCAAATGCTGGGCATTTTTGGGACATGTTTATGCGGCTGCTCCAGGCCGTAGAGGGATCGCACAATCCTAAGAATTTCGAGGATGGGGACAGGGGGCATCTTCCCAATGTAAATGGTATTGCGATTTGAAATTTTAAAGAGGCACAGTCCGATTCAAGAAGCCTAATGGAGGGCTTTCAAAGCATTAATCCTGCAAACAATCGTAGGCATGTAACCCACTGGAGGTGATAAATTGTGCTTAAATGGACTACGCTGCCCAGCATGCAACAAGATCGGCACACCGGAGGCCAATTAAGGTACTGCCTACTTAAGAATGCAAGGGGCAGCGAGTCATGCACGTCACTTTTTCCTGCTCACTAGGCCTCTGAAGAGATGGTGAAAGTCCATCGAAACACGTCAGGCCACAGGATGTATTACGAAATCAGAAGTTGCCTGTTTCTTTTGAATATGGATGTTTCCTTCCTCGCAGTATTGTGCGGCCTCAAATGCTGGTCATTTTTGGGACATATATACATATGTATATATATATACATATATACTTATATACATATATATATTCACTGGAAAAAAACATTGGTTATAGACCATATATAGTTAGGGATTAGCATTTACAAAACCTTAATTTACTCGCACAAAACCATAGAAATTCGCATATATAGTTAGTTGCAATAACTATATATCGCGCACCCGCAATTCACTGCTGATGATGTCACATATTACATCATTAATGACATGGTCAGTGACATCACTGATGACATCTCAAATGACATCACTGATGACATCTCAAATGACATCACTGATGACATCACTGATGACAACATCCAGTGACTGTATGTTTCTGTAAAGTTAAAATATGTCTTACATATTGAAGAATGAGTGGATGTATAAGTGTTTGGATGAAGGATTTAGTAGGTGCATGACTGACTGTATGAGAGAATGATTAAATGAGTCTCACTGAGTGCATGGGTTAGTGACTAAACTGTCTTAATTTGTGCATCATTATTTCTGTAGTTCTGTAAACTGCTGCATGTGTTGATCAGTAGCTATATGAGTAACTATATGGGTTATTGATTGGTTGCCCAAATATTTGTATGGGAGAGTGAGCGTGTGTGTGGGGGTGGCTGGGAGGTGTGTGACTCTGTGCATAGATGTGTGAGCAGTTGATTCACTAGATGTATGGGTTCAAAAGTGCATGTGGAAACAGCTGTATAGGCGGTTGACTGTCTGCATGGGTGTATTGGTGAGTGATTGGATTTCTCAGTGCTACATGTCAAAGTAAGTACATATGTAAAACACAGTACATGTAAGAGTTGACATATAAATAACTGTGCATAAGAGCCAGTGAATGTGTGAGTGGCTGTATGGATCATTGTGAACTTGTATCATTGATTGTATAAGAGAGTAAATATGTGTTAGTATATGTTTGATTAAGTAAGGTGTGTATAACTGTATAGTTGAGGAAATGGAGGTGTGATTGATTCTTTGCATGACTGACTAGGTGTGTGAGTAACTCCATGGATGAGTGACAGTCTGTGAGTGTCTATTTACACTGATTGTATCTAAGGTTATATTAGAGTCTGAAGAGGTTCATCGTATTATCACATGAATGATATCATAAGTGATGTGATCAGTAATGTCAAATGAGATGTTATCAGTGATTTCATCAGTGATGTCATTTGAGATGTCATCAGTGATGTCATCAGTGATGTCATTTGAGATGTAATCAGTGATGTCATTTGAGATGTCATCAGTGATGTCATCAGTGATGTCACTGACCATGTCATGAATGATGTAATATGTGACATCATCAGCAGTGGATTGCGGGTGCGCGATATATAGTTATTGCAACTAACTATATATGCGAATTTCTATGGTTTTGTGCGAGTAAATTAAGGTTTGTTAAATGCTAATCCCTAACTATATATGGTCTATAACCAATGGTTTTTTCAGTGAATTTTCATGGTTTTGTAAATGCAAATTCCTAACTATATATGGTCTATAACCTATGGTTTTTTTCAGTGAATTTCATTGGTTTTTTAAAAGCTAATATCTATAGCTGTAAAATATATTCTTTATTACGTGACGTATCACGTAGCCACGTGAGACGCCTCATGACGCGTTGCATAAACGTGACGTATCGTCTCTGCAGCGCAAACAAAACCCGTAACGTAAGCGCGCCAGAGCATGCTTACATATATATATATTTTTTTTTAACCTTAATTAGACAAAATCCACACGTGCACATATCTTGAGGCCTTGCAAAGGCACATCAAACAAACAGTCCCTACAATTTTGCCAAGTTTGGTGGAAATCTATTCCTTTAAATTTTATTTTACTGTTTCTCTTGGTTTTTCCCTTGATACGCTTACCGTAACTCTACCCGGTACGCAAACCGGACGCTCCAAAAACACAAGATGTCGGACTCCCGTTACGCTGCCGGTTAGCTGCCCGGTTGGCGTACCGGGAAGCGCCTCTACCGCGAAAAATCGCAATTTTTTTTTCTTTTGCCCCGCGGGGCACTTTAATATCCCCCTCATCAATCCTAGGGGGTCAGGAGGGGTCTACCTTGCCCCCTTTCCTTCATTTCCCCCTTCGTTTTTCACCACCTCTTGTCTCTCGATCCTACCGAGAGACAAGATGGCGGCCGCTCCGGACTGTTTACAATGTTGACAGACAATCAGCTTCTCCTCAGACTCCCGTTACGCTGGCGGTTAGCTGCCCAGTTAGCTGCCCGGTTCGCGTACCGGGACGCGCCTCTACGGCGAAAGATCGCAATTTTTTTTTTTTGCCCTGCGGGGCACTTTAATATCCCCCTCATCAATCCTAGGGGGTCAGGAGGGGTCTACCTTGCCCCCTTTCCTTCATTTCCCCCTTCGTTTTGGCCTCCTCTTGTCTCTCGATCCTACCGGGAGACAAGATGGCGGCCGCTCCGGACTGTTTAGAATGTTGACAGACACCGGAGAGCCAATCAGCTTCGCTTCGCAAAGCTCCATTACGCGAAAAGTACGCAAACTGGTGCCCTATCCGGGACGCTGTCACAGATATATCTGTTTTTTTAAACGTTAATTTCTCAAAATCCACTGGAGCACATATATTGAGACCCAGCAAAGCTACATCGGGCTAACAGTCCCTACAATTTTGCCAAGTTTCGTGCAAATCCATTCAGCCGTTCGAGCTAAAAGTGAGGCCAAACGCCCTATGGAAAAATGAATGGGAAAAACGTGTTTTGGGACCCCCCTTTTTTCTCGTCCCCCCCTTGACGGAACCCCCCCAAATTTTCAGGGGCTGCTCAGGAACAAAATGTGCCATTTTCCTGAAAATTTCAGCCGATTCCGTCCACAAACGTCAAAGTTATTAGACATAGAATTTTCAAAAGTTCCATAGAGAAAAAATCCTAACTATATATACCTACTGGCTATCGCCAGTAGGTAATATATATATATATATATATATATATATATATATATATATATATATATATATATATATATATATATATATATATATATATCTGGAAACCCTCAAACCACTTCCTGAATTCTCCCAGCGGCAGTCAGGCGAGGAAAGAGACACAGACCTCCGGAGTTTACAAGTGGGCAGTATTTTTATTCAGTGACCCAACACAACGCGTTTCAAGCCCGTAAGCCCTTGATCACGTGTCACAGTTTGAATACACCATGATTTCAATTTAAAGTGCAAAAAGCGCCCCTCCCACTGTTTGCATCACAGACCACATGTGTAAAGACATAGAAAAAATACTGTGTATTATAGCTTTCTTCTATTATATCCATATTACCGCTGATAAAGAGGCATATTTCATTTGGCCCATTTAACATATTTATACAAGTAATATGTAACTTGGATTTCATTTGTTTAAATGTGCCACTGAACTTATAAAATAATAAATACAGTTCATGTTATTTAAAATATCTTCTTACCAAAAGGCAAAATCCCTTTTCAATCGCCATAATTAAAAGCAGTAATACAGGGGAAATAAATAACCGGTTAAATCCATTTTATCAAAATACCCTGTAAAGGATAATTAGTTATGAGATGTTAATACAACTATAAAACAGTTTCTTTAGTTTGTACACATTGCATAGTCTATAGTAATGGAGAGGTTTCAAAAAAGTGCTTAGAAGTGCATCCCATACAAAGTAGTAAAGTGCTAGTGCAAAAGTGGTGTAAATTTCTCAAAATAATCAAATGTAATTGTAGGGTCTAATTTACCGTTAACCACAAGAATAAATATTAATTAATTCCTGGATAATACAGGTATTAGTAATATCTAAAAAAATCCCAAAAACATTTATTTAAATTTCATTGTTTATGAGAATGAGAAATTCTTAGTGAGGGAAAGTTATATATGTACATACTATATACATATTCTATTTACGAGGACAAATTCATATATTTACAAGACTGAAATGTTTGAACCAACGTGTTAAGACCATGCTGTATCTAGCTAGTACTACAGAAAACTCCGCATGTCTTCCGTCGTGTTCAACCCATTGGGCCATTTGCAATCTAAGTCCAAGATATACTTGGTCTCTAATTGCCGGAGTTGGCGTTCTCTATTGCCCCCTCTCCTCTTTCTGTTAACAGCGTCTATAACATAGTAAGAAAGGCAGTTGATGTTATTGGCATGCACTTTCTTAAAATGTCTGGCAACAGGATATGTTGCATCGCTGTGCAGGATGGCCCTAATATGCTGCAAAATCCTGACGTGCACCTGTAGCTTCGTGCTACCCACGTAGCGTAGTCCACAGGTGCACGTCAGGACGTATACAGCATATTCAGTCTTGCAATTGTAATTGCCTCTTATCGGGTTGGAAGTAGTTTTGAAAGGAGTATGATATGAGGTCATGTTGCATCCAAAATTGCACGCTCTGCACGTAGAGCATTTGGTGAAGCCTTTCTTAGTAGGCATCCAGGTGGTGACTTTCTTAATTTCAGGGGATACTCTATCCAATCTAGTGCCCATGGTGCTGCTTCTTCTAAAAGTGATCACGGGTTTAGCAGCTATCCTATTTTGTAAGATGTTATCTGTCAGTACCACAGGCCAATGTTTGTTTATAATAGACCTGATCTGACGTTCCTCACTATTGAATGTAGTGATCAACCTGGGAGTATCAGTTGTCTGAACCGGGCTATCAGGACTGGTAGTATTAAGACATTCCTCCTCCGAGAAAAGGCTACTTCTAGATCTAGTTTTGGCCTTCTCCTCTGCTTCCCTGATTATCTTGGTCGAGTATCCTCTGTCTTTTAATCTGATTATCAAATCAGATTTGCACTTCTCAAATTGCTCCTCATTGCTGCAAATCCTTTTTATCCTTAGGATTTCTCCATATGGGATACTCGCAATGAGGTGCTTAGGATGCGAACTGGTGGCGTGCAAAGTGATATTGCCGGAAGTGGCCTTCCTATAGAGTGTTCTCTCAAGATTATTATTGTGCACAAAGATCTTGACATCTAGAAATTCGATTTCTTTTCTCTCGATGTGGGAGGTGAATCTTAGATTTAAATCATTTTTGTTGATCTCATTCACAAACAATGTAGCTTCTTCTTCTGTACCCTCCCACAGGATGAACACATCATCTATATACCGCAGATAAGATCTGATGTGGGTGTTATACTCCTCTTGAAAGGCGGTCTTAAGGACCCGCTCCTCCCACCAGCCAACATGCAAGCATGCATATCTGGGGGAGAAGCAGGCCCCCATCGCCACTCCTTTCAACTGTTTGTACAGATCTTTGTCGAACAAAAAATAATTATTGTTCAGACACCAGCTGATAAGCTGCAGTAAGATTTTGTTGTGCTCATATAATGTGCTGGACCGTGTCTCCAAGAAATATTTAACTGAAGAGAGCCCCTGCGTGTGGTCTATGGACGTATATAAAGCTTCTATATCTAAGGTGATAAGAAGTAAATTATTAGACCATGGGAGCTTCTTGATTTTCTGTAGAAAATCGCCAGTATCCTTGACATAGCTAGGTAGTGACATCACCAAGCCCTGTAGGAAGAAATCGATATACTGGCCTACATGTTCTCCTATACTATTGATGGCCGATATTATTGGCCTTCCAGGAATAGGGACCACATTTTTATGAATCTTGGGAATTAGGTACAACACAGGTAACACTGGGAACTCTATTAGCATGTATTTATATTCTTCTGTGGAAATCAGACCTTGTCTTTTCCAAGATGCTAACATTTTGTGTAAAACAGATTTACCTTTTTCATACTCCTTCATATTAGACTTGGCGTAACAATTCACATCATTTAATTGGCGAGATGCTTCGGCTATATATTCCTTCCTAGGCCACAAAACCAGGTTCCCGCCTTTATCAGATTTTTTGACCACCACCTCTTGATTGTTTTCCAATTTTTTAACCAAATCAAAGTATGCCTTTCTTCTAAAAAACAAATTTCTTTCACATCTGTTTTTGAGGACAGTATGATTTAATTTTTTGAGATCATTAATAATCAAATCATGGAACACATCAATGCTGTCCTTAGGCATGATTGGAACAAAACTAGACTTGGGTTTGAAGGGGCTGAGCCCAGCCCCCTCTTGGACGTGGTCTATTCTGCGCAGTCGTGCCTGGGTTGCTTGATCCTGTTCATTTTCTTCTGTACCGTCCGAACCATCTGCCAAATCGTGTACCAAAAGTAGTTGGTGAACATCCGATGCTGCTAAATTAATAGCAGGTACACTTTCATTTCCTTCAGCTACGTTGTCAACTTCAATGTCTTTAGATGTCTTGAGTGCAAAGAATTTCTTCAGTTTTAATTTTCTGATGAAACAGTAAACATCAATGCGTGTTCTGGCATAATTAAAACTGTCACCTGGGCAAAAGTTGAGACCCAAAGCCAGTAATTGTTCTTCTGCTTTGGATAGAGTAACATTAGATAAATTAATCACAGTGTTGTCTGTTACTCCTTTTTGTTCTTTCTCCATATATATATTCAGCCAAATTGTTGAACTCTCCATTAGCTAAAGCCAATGCTAAAGATAGAAATGATTTGCTAATTACAAAGACGGAGAAAAGCCTCCCATTAACATCTGAATCGGTGGGTAATACCCATAATGTTGATAGCACAACAAGTAAGACACCACCATGTAGGTTCATTTCGACTTTTAGCAGACAGGCGAAAGAGATAAAAGGCATTATTAACGCACAATGGCCAATCGTTCTGACTGACACTGTCCTGGCCCAAACACTACCCATCAGGCCAAATTATACTTACCGCAAAGCTAGATCTATGCGAAGTGACCTGGTTAGGACCAGTCCAGAACAAGATATCAATAAGAACTGGCTCACGGCCGCAGTGGATTGCGGGCGCGCGTGTTATAGTGAGTCCAACTAACTATAACGTGGGAATTTCAATGGTTTTGTATGAGTAAACTGTTCAGCTAACTATAACTGGTGTGAAACCTATGGTTTTTTCAGTGAATTTCAAAGGTTTTTTAAAAGCTAATTCCTTTCTATATCGAGTTTGTAACCTACGATTTGTTTGTTTATTTGCTGTTTTGTGTAAGTATTAATTATTAATTTTTTTTTATAATAATATTTTGTAACAGTTTTTTTTTTTAAATCATTTTTTCTTGGGGCGCTCTGGGTGCGCGCACCGGTAAGCTCTCCGGAGAGCGCACCCAGAGCGCTACTTCTGCGTTCGTGTAAAAAAATATGAATGAAAAGTAAATATTAACGCAAGACATTTAGTACCATACATATAAAAGCAGTATTTTTGATTCACGAAATGAAAATGATTTTGCATATCCGTGAAATTATCGAAACGTCACTTAGACGCGCCGCGTAAGCGCCCCCGGAAGTGCCTACGTTCGCGCCGCGTAAGCGCCCCGGAAGCGCCCACGTTCGTGCCGCGTAAGCGCCCCCGGAAGCGCTTCGGTGCGCGCAGCGTAAGCGCGTCAAGTCATGTGACCTTAAAAGAACGCTTTTCATTGGTTGCTAACATTTTTTTTTACAAAGAATGAAATCCCCACCCATTTCCTTCACTTCTTCTTTCACTTTTGTGACTGCAAGACATGCCTTTTTGCTTTTGGTTCTTTGTTGGATATCTTGGATTATCATGGCTGCCAGACCATCCAGCAGTGAAGATGACACCAATGAATTCATCAATGAAGAGCCTCCTCAGCCGAAGGTGAAAGAACATTTCATCTGGAAGTTTTTTTCAATTCCTGATGACCAGAAGAAGGTAAATGCTCCAAAAGTGGAGTGCAGGATCTGTCACACAGTCCTGTCACGCGGTGACCCCACTAAAAAATATTCTTTTGGGAACTCCACAATGATTCGCCATGTGGAGAGTTGGCACCCCCAGAATTTTGCCCGGGAAAGTGTCAGGGCTCTGGCACAAGAGGTTCCCAGTGATGGGGCCTCTACATCAACCGGAGGACCAACAACATCGGTGAGGGGAAGATCGCAAGAGCTGGTTCCGAACATTCAGCCTGCATTTAACAAAGGCGTCCTTAAATGCAGAGACTGTTACCAGCTACTTTGCTATGGGGAGCAAAGTGTTCTGCTCATGGTTCGAGCATTGGAGAACCATTGCTGCCGTTCCCAGCCCTAATTTTTATTTTTTTTTTGCTCCTGTTGAGCAGTTTCCATTCCCTGTTTTTGTTTTTGTTCTAAAAAAAAGAAAAAAGAAGAAAAAAAAAGTTATTTTCAGAACTACCTCCAATTCTCATCAAAGAGCTATGGGGCACATTACCAAGCAATAGCGATAATTATCGCAATTGCTTGGTTAGAGACAAAAATTTACCGCTGAGCTGCGGCGATTTTTACTGCAAATAAACCTTGGTATTACCAAGGTTTAACGCAAATGCGATAAAAATCGCCGCAATGCATGAATATCGCTGACTTGTTGCGCGCAGCGTAAGCGCGTCAAGTCATGTGACCTTAAAAGAACGCTTTTCATTGGTTGCTAACATTTTTTTTTACAAAGAATGAAATCCCCACCCATTTCCTTCACTTCTTCTTTCACTTTTGTGACTGCAAGACATGCCTTTTTGCTTTTGGTTCTTTGTTGGATATCTTGGATTATCATGGCTGCCAGACCATCCAGCAGTGAAGATGACACCAATGAATTCATCAATGAAGAGCCTCCTCAGCCGAAGGTGAAAGAACATTTCATCTGGAAGTTTTTTTCAATTCCTGATGACCAGAAGAAGGTAAATGCTCCAAAAGTGGAGTGCAGGATCTGTCACACAGTCCTGCCACGCGGTGACCCCACTAAAAAATATTTTTTTGGGAACTCCACAATGATTCGCCATGTGGAGAGTTGGCACCCCCAGAATTTTGCCCGGGAAAGTGTCAGGGCTCTGGCACAAGAGGTTCCCAGTGATGGGGCCTCTACATCAACCGGAGGACCAACAACATCGGTGAGGGGAAGATCGCAAGAGCTGGTTCCGAACATTCAGCCTGCATTTAACAAAGGCGTCCTTAAATGCAGAGACTGTTACCAGCTACTTTGCTATGGGGAGCAAAGTGTTTTGCTCATGGTTCGAGCATTGGAGAACCATTGCTGCCGTTCCCAGCCCTAATTTTTATTTTTTTTTTGCTCCTGTTGAGCAGTTTCCATTCCCTGTTTTTGTTTTTGTTCTAAAAAAAAGAAAAAAGAAGAAAAAAAAAGTTATTTTCAGAACTACCTCCAATTCTCATCAAAGAGCTATGGGGCACATTACCAAGCAATAGCGATAATTATCGCTATTGCTTGATTAGAGACAAAAATTTACCGCTGAGCTGCGGCGATTTTTACCGCAAATAAACCTTGGTATTACCAAGGTTTAACGCAAATGCGATAAAAATCGCCGCAATGCATGAATATCGCTGACAAGTCAGCGATATTCATCCATTACCGAGCTAATGCTCTTAGCCATGTTATCCACCACCCATTGGATAACATGGCTAAGAACTGCTCAGGGCAGGTGTTAGCTTTTGGAGATATTCGCGCTTAGCACGAATATCTCCAAAAGTTGGTAATAGGAGATAGCGATGTTAGCGACTGTTTTCAGTCGCTAACATCTTGGCACGCCCACTTTGCATGTCATTAGTGATAAATATCACTGAAATGCAAAGTGGGGCCCAAGATGGTCGCTATCTCCTACTAGCTGTCGCTAACTGGTGTTAGCGACAGCTAGGTAATAGGGAGATAATTTTATCTCCGCTTTCTTGGCTTTTAAAGCCAAAGAAGCAGTGATAAACCCCCTTGATAAAATGCCCCTCTATTCTTAAAAAAATGAAAAAGAGTAAGTGAAGTGAAGTGCATTGATAAAGGAGAGGAAAATGAGTAAGAAAGAACAGAAAGGTATGAGAGGAGAAAGGAAGTGAAGTGGGGGGACTGAAAGAAGGTGAGTGTGGGGAAGGAAAGTAAGGAGAAGGAGAGTGAACATGGGGAATGTGGATATTCAAAGAAAATGTAGAAAAGGAACGCGGGTGTGGAAGGGTAAGAAAAGATCCATTGCTGGAGTTGTATCATTTTTGTGACACACTCTAGCAATGCATCACTTTTGCGCTTACAGATACGTCTGAAATACTGACGTATCTTTAAGTACTTGCGGCATAATACGTCATATTTTTAATATGACGCATGAGTAGAAGACTGAAGGCCTCATTTATAAGGCCATGCGTCACTTTTACGCCACCGATGCGTCACTTTTTGTGACGCACCAGTGCTGTAAAAAATGCACCTTATTGAGTCATATTTACAAAGTGACGCATCTAGGTAGATACGTCACTTTGTAAACCCCTGCGCCACATTATACCTACGTCAGGTATAATGTATGCAAAAGGGACGTATTGACGCAAGGAAGGGTCGTAAAGGTGACGCAGTGAAATCTATGGGATATCACTGTGTCACTTTAATGACGCTGTTGCGTCCAAATCTTGCGCCTGTTTCACAGCAGGCGTAAGACTGATGCAGGCCCTTTCACATGGGCCTGGCCCCATGTGAAAGGATGCATTGCTGGAGTTGCATCATTTTTGTGACACACTCCAGCAATGCATCACTTTTGCGCTTACAGATACGTCTGAAATACTGACGTATCTGTAAGTACTTGCGACATAATGCGTCATATATTTAATATGACGCATGAGTATAAGTCTGAAGTCCTCATTTATGAGGCCATGCGTCACTTTTACACCACCGGTACGTCACTTTTTGTGACGCACCAGTGCTGTTAAAAAATGCACCTTATTGAGTCATATTTACAAAGTGACGCATCTAGGTAGATGCGTCACTTTGTAAACCCCTGCGCCACATTATACCTACGTCAGGTGTAATGTATGCAAAAGGGGTGTATTGTCACAAGAAAGGGTCGTAGAGGTGACAGTGAAATCTATGAGATTTCACTGCGTCACTTTTAGGAAGCCATTGTGTCAAAATCTTGGGCCTGCCTCACAGCAGGCGTAAGACTGATGCAAGCCCTTTCACATGGGGCTTTCCCCATGTGAAAGGATGCATTGCTGGAGTTGCATCATTTTTGTGACACACTCCAGCAATGGATCACTTTTGCGCTTACAGATACGTCTGAAATACTGACGTATCTGTAAGTACCTGCGACATAATACGTCATATATTTCATATGACGCATGAGTAGAAGACTGAAGGCCTCATTTATGAGGTCATGCGTCACTTTTACGCCACTGGTACGTCACTTTTTGTGACGCACCAGTGCTGTTAAAAATGCACCTTATTAAGTCATATTTGCAAAGTGACGCATCTAGGTAGATGCGTCACTTTGTAAACCCCTGCGCCACATTATACCTACGTCAGGTGTAATGTATGCAAAAGGGACGTATTGACGCAAGAAAGGGTCGTAGAGGTGACGCAGTGAAATCTATGAGATATCACTGCGTCACTTTTATGACGCTGTTGCGTCCAAATCTTGGGCCTGTTTCACAGCAGGCGTAAGACTGATGCAGGCCCTTTCACATAGGCCCGGCCCCATTTTAAAGGATGCATTGCTGGAGTTGCATCTTTATTTGTCACACTCCAGCAGTGCATCACTTCCTCTAAACACTCAACATTTTTTTTCTTCTCTATTTTTTTTACACTCTTTTCCCCATGGTGCACTCAGGGTCCGCGTACCGGAGAGCGTACGGGGGAGCGCCAGTGCCCCTACTACAACCATCATGACAGGTTCCATTGCAGTACAGACAACACAACATAAAGAGGAGAATATAACTAGATTGATTTTAACTTACAGCAACCAGCACCGCACCATTAGAAACATCATCAAACGCAACTGGTCACTTATTACTAGCGATCCAGTTTTAGGCAATCAATTCAAGGGGGCTCCCTTGATTGCCCACAAGTGGGCAAAATCATTGGGCAATTGCCTGGTTTCAAGCAGTCCTGAAACCCGAGTAGAGACTCCATGGATGGACAAGAGCAAAGGGTTCTTACGCTGTCCAACTTGCAAGGCTTGCAAGAATGGAGTCAGTAGGAAGGAATATATCACGCCTTTCAACAAAATACCGACTACCATCAGGTATAAGTTGACATGCTGTACTGAATACGCCGTGTATGTGTTGGAGTGCCCTTGTGGCCTACGTTATGTGGGAAGTACGAGGCCACAAGTACATAAACGGATACTCCAACACCTAAGGGCCATCATGAATGGCGACATGGCGTATCCGGTAGCACGGCACTTCGAGTTGATGCACAAGAAAAAGGCAGCTGATTTGCGCTATTTTGTGATAGACACTGTCCCTCACCAGAGAAGGGGCGGTGACCGTGATCTATTACTGCGCAGACTGAAAACTCGCCATATTATCCTACTAGACACTAAGAGCCCGAATGGACTCAACGCAGGGGAGGACTGCCACACTTATCTGTAACTTTAATCAATCTATCTATAATTCCAGTTGAGCAACATTTTAAGTAACATAGTATCTGCCTCTGACCAAATATCACATTTTAAACATCACATTTTTTCTTTATTATTCACGGGGTTGCACAATTAGCTCGGAGTCCATATATGAATCAACTTTTAGCATTGTATATGTTAGTAGGTAAAATTGGTACACGATAGGAATAGTACAAGTAATATACCAGACTTGCAAACATGTGTATATATTATATATTTATGATCATTCAAATTGTCTGTGTCTTGCATTATGCAACAACTGCTCCTTTAATATGCACTTTCTCACATAGCGCAAAATCTTTCAGAAAGGGTTTTGAGCTTTAAGAAAATTGGTTATATAACTGACTTATTGCTGCTAGAGAGAATCACCTATGTGTGTATATATATGAATTTTTAAATGAGTATATATTTATATGTATTTATTTATTTATTGATTTTAAATTCATTGCACAATAAGACTCAATTGCACATTTTGTACCAAATTTTAATCATTTTGTATGACCAAAAGATTATTGACAGTGTCCTACTTACGTTTATGTATATCAATGCATTTATGCAGTAACTTATTTCAACAGAACGCTTTCTATGTCTATGACGTTACTGTTGATTGGCTCCGAGTAATTTAAAAAGAGCACACCCGCCTTGTAACGTTGTCATGTGATCAAGGGGCTGTTGGCACCGAAACGCGTCATGGCGGAGTGGTGATGAGCGATTAAATAAAATATACCACTACTCACAGATATCGGGTTTGCTTCGTCTGTCCTGCTGCTGCTGCATGCTGCTGCCGACGTTCTTTGCCAAATATATATATATATGTGTATATATATATATATATGTATATATATTCACTGAAAAAACCATAGGTTTCAGGCCTTATATAGTTAGGAATTAGCATTTAAAAACCTTTAAAAGTCACTCAACAAACTATACTTTTTAGGGGTGTTATAGTTAGCTGGACATTTCACTCATACAAAACCATTAATATTGCTCCTATATAGTTAGTTGTACTAACTATATTTCGCGCACCCGCAATCCACTGCTGATGATGTCACATATTACATCATTCATGACAAGGTCAGTGACATCCCTGATGACATCTCAAATGACATCACTGATGACATCATCCAGTGGATGTAGTTTGCTTCGTTATTTAAATATGCATTATATATATAGCAATTTGCATTGAAGATTGAGTGGATATATTAAAATAAATATTTGGATGGAGGATTTAGTAGCAGTGTAATTGACTGTTTACTTGACCAATTTATAGTGTCTCACTAAATATAGTGGATAGTGACTAAACTGTTTGAATATCTGTATCACGTTGTCAGTTGTTGTGTAAACAGGTACTCCAGTTGGTTACTAGCTATGTGAAAGTCTGTATTACTTATTGATTAGTTAACTGAGTATTTGTATGGGAGAGTGAATGTGTGTGTGGTTCGGTGGGGGGTGTGTGACTGCCCAAAGATGTGTGAATAGTTGATTCACTAGATATATGAAGTTAAAACTACATGTTCTAACAGTTGTTTGGGTGAGTGAATATTTTTATGGGTGTGGTGATGAGCATGTATATATTTCAATATTACATGTCCAACAAACTAGAAAAATAAAAGGCAGTGTATGTGTCAGTTGTTGTATATAAATAAGTATACATAAGACTCAATGATTGTGTGAGTGACTGTATGGATAACGTTATACTTGTAATAATGATTTTATAATTCACTAAGTATGACTTACTATCTAAATGAATAGATGAAGTTGTGTTTGTATAAGTGTGTAGCTAAGTAAATATGTAAGTATGATCCATTGTTTGCATAAGTGAGTACGATGACTTCATATGTGAATAGGATGTGTGCTGGTGTGTGATGTCAATTTAGCTGTATAAGTATTTTTGATAGTGTTCTAATGTTCATTGACAGCATGTATGAGTGAATCTACAGGTAGGTGATTAGATGTGTGTATACATCTATGAATCACTGAGTGGGTTTTTAGATACTTGTATTGCTGTAACAATGGATTCAAATATCATACTCTGTATTTTACAAAGAGTGATGAAAGATTTTACTAGTGTATGAAAAGGTGTATGTGATTATGACGTGGATGATGTCATCAGTAATGTCATTTGATTTGACCCTGAACCCTAAAATACCCCTGTACCCCAAAACCCAAACCTAGTCCTGAACCCTCAAAATACCCCTGTACCCCAAAACCCAAACCTACCCCTGAACCCTAAAAATACCCCTGTACCCCAAAACCCAAACCTAGCCCTGAACCCTAAAAATAACCCTGTACCCCAAAACCCAAACCTACCCCTGAACCCTAAAATACCCCTGTACCCCAAAACCCAAACCTAGCATTGAACCCAAACAATACCCATGTACCCCCAAACCATACCTATCCCTAAACCCTAAAACTACCCCTGTACCCCATAACCCATGACTATATCTGAACCCTTAAAATACCCAAACACCCCAAAACATATACCTCAGTACCCCAAAACATATACCCCTATACCCATACTTACCTTATCCAAACATTAAAAAAAACATGCTTTTACCATTCATGCATTTAGAACGAATTTCGTTGTAAATGTATGCGTGGTAAAAGCATATAAAATGTAATGCCATTCGTTATAATGGCATTGCGGAGTCATGGTACTTTCGTAATGAAAGTATGCGGAGTGATGGTATGCGGAAAGAAAGTTGCGGAATAATGGGTGTTTACCCTCCCCCGGTAAGTACATTGATGGCACGGCGGCCTACATCTCCAGCAACATACTCATATTTTTTCACCACCCATTTGAAAAATGCACAGGTCTCTCTCATTGATGGCCAGCACCAACATACACTTTTAGACACACCTCCCGCCACAATTTCTAGAATTGGGAACTTTAGAGCTGGGGAGCTACGTTTGAATCTCGGCATCAGCTCAACATCCTGTGATTCCAGGCAAATCGCTTTCAGCCTGATTCATCAAGCCGTAATCGGCTCGCAAAGGGCCAGATTCTGAGAATCTGGCCCTTTGCGAGCTCTATTTTTGCATTTGGGATTCATCATCCCAAATGCAAAAATCGGTAATAGCGATGTCGCAATTTTGCGAAGAATTACATTTAAGGAATCTCTATTTGAGATTCCTTAAATGCAATTCATCATCCATTAAAAAATTTGCGAATTCGCAATTTCGGCCCGCTATTTACCGGCGAGGTCAAACCTCGTGGTAAATAGCGAAAACTTAAAAAATGCTTTTAAAAGCATTTTTCTAAGTTGCATGTTGCACACACACATGTCCTTTGGACATGTGTGTGCGCAACACCTGTTTCAATTTTCATTTAAGGGGTGCTACAGGGTGTCCTTTGGACACCCCTGGCACCCTTTAAATCGCTATCTTATTTGCGATTAGCTAATTGCTAATCGCAAATAAGGAATACTCCCCATTCATTCCTATGGGCCTTTTGGCCCATAGGAATGAATGGGGAGTTATTCCTTATTTGCGATTAGCAACTTGCTAATCGCAAATAAGGATTGTGTAGGAATCGCAAATCTTTTTGCAATTCCTACATGAATCCCGTTTTGCGAGTCTGTAATAGCGATTCCTTATGAATCGCTATTATAGACTCGCAAAACGGGTCTATGATGCATCAGGCTGTTTGTCTCCCCGAGCCTACCACAAATGAATGTGTTCTTCTGTAATGTAAATTGTGCTCATGCCATGTTGTCGAGTTCGCGCTATATAATATTGCAAGGAAAAATAAAGTAGGGAAACTTGAGTTCACACACTACTGAACGCGCACTCTTAAGTGCATCAGCAGTGCACTGTGAATCGGAGCGTTTCACAGGCCTGTCACAGATAAGAAATGCTATCAAAACGAAATCCTACAAAGCAATATACTACTGGCCGGCAGCAATTCATACTCGGACAACGTCGGGACGGGCTGCTAGTATATATATATATATAAAAGCTCATAAATCCTCTCCAAATCCTCTGGAAAGAAAAACAGCACTCACAGGAAATTTCAGCAAAGGGAGATTTATTTCCAAGACAGACACGTTTCGGGAAAGCTCCTTCCCTCATTGTCTAAAGGTAACGCACTGCCCAGCGCCATTTTAAAGACAGGCACAATATGGTCGAAAACAAACTAGGGGTATTCCGCGCTTTGCATAATAGCAGGCGCCATGTTGTAAGTACAATACTTGCATCACGCTGGGCATCACAAACAACTTCACATTACATTACCTGTGTGGTCATATCGTACCCAAATATATTATTAAATAACAACAAATTAGTCATGTTTTAAGCAATCTTGCCGTGGATCAGCTGTGGCAACCCATCATGGTTGCGTCATCCCTCAAAATGAATGTCATTCATTTTGAGGGATGACACTCAGACACTTTGAACAGGCATGTTAAAAATTGGTGGAGGTATATAGACGATCTTTTCTTGGTTTGGCATGGCTGTGAAAGTGATGCAAATGATTTTATTGAATCACTGAATCAGAATGATTTAAATTTGAATTTTACTGCCACCATGAGTCGCTCCATGGTTACATTCTTGGATGTGGAAATTTATATTGACCAAGGGAAGTTAGAAACCAAAATACACCGTAAACCTACGGCGGGAAATGCCATCTTGCACGCCAGTAGTGCCCACCCCACCCACCTTGTGCAGAGCATTTCCGGGCCGACGACGGCTGAAATGCCAGAAACCGGTCCCCGGAAGCTTGTTTCCTTCCCAGTAGAAGAATTGGCTTGGTAGTTTGGTTTGCCCTGTTCCCATCATGCACTGGGACAGGAACAGACTAATTTGCATGTAGCCAGGTTCTGAGCTGGGATGGTGCAGTGAGCTAAAAAATGGTGATGGATCAAGCCCTGATCTTTGGACTGGGTAAGAGTGGTCTGCTTAATTCAGACACTCTGTTCATCACCACCCCCTTTTCTGAATCATTTTGTCCACCATAAGCGTGGAAGGGTATACTCAGATGTGAGTCCCTTGCTCATTGCACCATCAGGATTCAAGCAAGCCGGGCCGACGACGGCTGAAATGCCAGAAACCGGTCCCCGGAAGCTTGTTTCCTTCCCAGTATAAGAATTGGCTTGGTAGTTTGGTTTGCCCTGTTCCCATCATGCACTGGGACAGGAACAAACTAATTTGCATGTAGCCAGGTTCTGAGCTGGGATGGTGCAGTGAGCTAAAAAAACGGTGATGGATCAAGCCCTGATCTTTGGACTGGGTAAGAGTGGTCTGCTTAATTCATACACTCTGTTCATCACCACCCCCTTTACTGAGCCATTTTAAAGACAGCACAATATGGTCGAAAACAAACTAGGGGTATTCCGCGCTTTGCATAATAGCAGGCGCCATGTTGTAAGTACAATACTTGCATCACGCTGGGCATCACAAACAACTTCACATTACATTAACTGTGTGGTCATATCATACCCAAATATATTATTAAACAACGACGAATTAGTCATGTTTTAAGCAATCTTGCCGTGGATTAGCTGTGGCAACCCATCATGGTTGCGTCATCGCTCAAAATGAATGTCATTCATTTTGAGGGATGACACTCAGACACTTTGAACAGGCATGTTAAAGATTGGTGGAGGTATATAGACGATCTTTTCTTGATTTGGCATGGCTGTGAAAGTGATGTAAATGATTTTATTGAATCACTGAATCAGAATGATTTAAATTTGAATTTTACTGCCACCATGAGTCGCTCCACGGTTACATTCTAGGATGTGGAAATTTATATTGACCAAGGGAAGTTAGAAACCAAAATACACCGTAAACCTACGGCGGGAAATGCCATCTTGCACGCCAGTAGTGCCCACCCCACCCACCTTGTGCAGAGCATTCCCTATGGCCAGCTTTTGTGCATAAAAAGAATTTGTAGTAACAAAGAGACACTGCAAATAGCGCAGGGCGAGTGTATTGCTAGATTCAAGGAAAGAGGCTATGGCAACCAATGTCTTAAGAAGGCCCTCAATAAATGTAACTTGGTTGATAGGAACCAGCTTTTCGGGGACCACAAGGCCCTTAGTACCCAAAATGGAACCCCTAATATGTTCAGATTTATTTTGGACTACAACAAGGAACACCTAGCGGTGAGAAAGATCATTAAAAGGAATTGGCATTTTGTTAAGCAAGACCCAATTATTGGTATGACTGTTCCCAAAAACTCAATGATACCATACAGGAGGGGGCCGTCAATGAAAGAGGCACTCGTAGAAAATGACCCAGGTGGACCACAAACCAAGGGCTCTTGGCTTGCACAAAGGAAGAGGTTTTACAAGTGCAAGGTGTGTAAAGCCTGCCAGCATGGTGTGAATACAACCGAATTTTCAACACCATTTGGAGGGCCAAACAGGGAAATTACTAAATCACTTAACTGTAAAACTGACCACGTGGCCTATGTGTTGGAGTGCCCATGTGGACTGAGATACATAGGTAGTACCATCTTACTAGGACACAAGAGGGTACTCCAACACATTAGAGCCATTAAAAACCATGATCAGGCATATCTGTTGGCCAGGCATTTCCACGAACGTCATGATGGCAATCCTAAAGACCTCAAATATTTCCTAATTGACTCTGTCCCAAAGAAAAAACGTGGTGGTAACAGAGAGAGGAGTCTAAGATTGCTGGAGATGCACTACATCCTGTGCCTCGACAGTAAGCACCCGAATGGCCTTAACAGTTCTGAGGAACTCCATGCTAGCCTGTAAAATGTGGGGAGTTTCGAACTTTAATACCAGTCATACCATAAATGCCACATGATCCAATATCAATAATTCTTTCCAACAAGTTGAATTGACACTTACTATTTGGTTGTCTGGGTTACCCTGCTATATTGTGTTGACCATATGGGCCAATTGAGATACAAAACTGTGATGCTTAGTACTGTTTTGACAAAATATTCACATATATATATATATATATATATATATATTTTTTTAACATGGCAGCTTCCCATTAGTTCCCCTAATTCTCTTTTTTAACCATCTTAGGGGCATATTATCAAGGGGGTTTATCTCCGCTTTTTTGGCTTTAAAAGCCAAGAAAGCGGAGATAAAATTATCTCCCTATTACCAAGCTGTCGCTAACACCAGTTAGTGACAGCTAATAGGAGATAGCGACCATCTTGGGCCCCGCTTTGCATGTCAGTGATATTTATCACTAATGACATGCAAAGTGGGCGTGCCAAGATGTTAGCGACTGGAAACAGTCCCTAACATCGCTATCTCCTATTACCAACTTTTGGAGATATTCGCGCTAAGCGCAAATATCTCCAAAAGCTAACACCTACCCTGAGCAGTTCTTAGCCATGTTATCCAATGGGAGGTGGATAACATGGCTAAGAGCATTTGCTCGATAATGCATGAATATCGCTGAATTTCAGCGATATTCATGCATTGCGGCCGTTTTTTATCGCATTTGCGATAATTTGCGATAAACCTTGCTAATAGCAAGGTTTATCTGCGATAAAAATCGCCGATGTGCGGCGATAATTTATGTCTCTAAACAAGTTAGAGACAAAAATTATCGCTAGTTGTTGGTAATATGCCCCAGAGATTTTTACACAACATACATTTGCACTTTTTTTACTCCTGTTTAAAACAAAGGGTTTAGACATTAAAGGAAAAAGTATATAGTTGTTGGCACATGCACTCATCCTGTATAGTTAATTCGAGTTGTTTTAAAGTATTGCCATAGATACCGATGGGGGTTTTCCTTACCATCAATGAATTAGAGGAGGGAGCCAATTAAAAAGGATATAGAATCCAAACTAGACAATTCAGGCACCTAATTGTGTTATAGAAATAAAGTAGTGGTTTGGTCACAATTGAAATTCTAAATCATGAAATGACAGAAAAGGCTGTAGGAGGTATCCAGCAATTAATGGATTCTTATATAGCCATTTAAGTACCTATTTATCTAAATTATGTGTATTTGTACCGTTATTCAATTTTAGCATATTTATATATACATATATGGTTGTATATTGTGTCCTTATTTATTTATCTATTTATTTAAGATATTAAAATATACTTATTTATCTTTTTATTTAAATAGGTGGATTAAATCATGACCGTAAAACGTAAAGCTATAAGGTGTACAACAATGTCTGATGTGCCAATGCATTTATGCTAAAATATCTTTGCTATTTTTGTGGCAAAAAGGGTTCATGTTGATTCCATAAACCTCTAATCAAATTCAAGTATTAATGTACATTCTATGTATTTGAAGGGGAAGTTTGATTTATTTGTACGGCAGAGACAAATTACTGGATGATAGCGAGCACAGTTATTAGCACTTTAAAAGGTGTGGGTCTTGCACAAACAAATGAATACACTTGCTTGTTTGAAATAAAATCTCCTCCGCTCCTGACAACCACCAGCCTGCCGCACTCTCAAGCGGGTGCCTGCTTGACGGGGGTGTACCCGTCATATGTATACTGCTCCAACCATCCTACAGGACTCGGTCTGTTTCAGATCAGCAGCACTCACGGGGGTGGTTTTTTCAAAAGATTTATTTACAAAAACCCTT
Source organism: Lissotriton vulgaris (assembly GCF_964263255.1). NCBI lineage: Eukaryota > Metazoa > Chordata > Amphibia > Caudata > Salamandridae > Lissotriton > Lissotriton vulgaris. The sequence goes on from NC_141697.1 coordinate 804,423,299, forward strand.
TGCACATCAAAGACGAGTTTCGGCGCTTAGCCTTCATCAATTTGTTACACAGTTCGCGCCACGGCCATTCAAATATACATGTGTCACGTGATACTATCATGTGTACAGAAAGAGGACTATTCTTTGTCACAATTTTGTGCCTCCATCTTGTAGTATGCAAAGTGTCATTCAATACGCGATACATATTGTAAACATTTGCAGTAACATAAATTTAAAAGTAGACCATTGTAGTCTAACAATTAAACATTATTCAGCCCTGGATGGGCTATCGGATCATTCCTGTCTCCTAGTTCATTTATGCCCTGGATGGGCTCACACTAATGCTATACTCATTATTTATGCTTAAGTATCACTATTCAAGACCACAATAAAATCACACTTTACATATTTCTAGCCCAGGTGCACTGCTAATTCTTCATGCATGTTAAGACCATTCAGCGCCTTACTTTGTAAATCAATAATATATTGTGATTCTAACCGTCTAAGTTTCTGTAGACGATCGCCTCCCCTAACACTGATAGGGACACTATCTAGGCATATATAGGACAACAGGTCCCTGTTGCGCCCATGTGCAGTCTCGTGACCGGAAAACGTAAAGCTATAAGGTGTACAACAATGTCTGATGTGCCAATGCATTTATGCTAAAATATCTTTGCTATTTTTGTGGCAAACAGGGTTCATGTTGATTCCATAAACCTCTAATCAAATTCAAGTATTAATGTACATTCTATGTGTTTGAAGGGGAAGGTTGATTTATTTGTACGGCAGAGACAAATTACTGGATGATAGCGAGCACTGTTATTAGCACTTTAAAAGGTGTGGGTCTTGCACAAACAAATGAATACACTTGCTTGTTTGAAATAAAAAAAAACGAAAAAAATAAAAAAGTGAATTGCTATTTAAATGAATGCCATAGGTGGTTAGGCATCATGTGATCAAGTCCCAAGCTAGGGACGAAACGCGTCATGGCTGCCCCATCTGTTTTGTACATGGAAATAAACTGAAGGTATTACGATTGCTGTGGTCCGTGCTCTACATTGGTAACTTGCGAAAGGAATTACGAAGTTGAGGAGTTATGCTCGATATATATATGTATATATATATATAAACACGTCATGGACGACACTATGTCTTTTTATTTCATCTTTGTGAAATAAACACCTTACTTTCACTGGAGAGAGTCTTTGCTGCTTTTTTCTGCCTACTTTGAAGAAGTCACGTTTAAGAGGTCCTTACCTGGTTTATTTCACCGTGGAGTGGTGAACAGGAACATTGTCGTATATATATATATATATATATATATATATATATATATCTCCTCCGCTCCTGACAACACCAGCCTGCCGCACTCTCAAGCGGGTGCCTGCTTGACGGGGGTGTACCCGTCATATGTATATTGCTCTAACCATCCTACAGGACTCGGCCTGTTTCAGATCAGCAGCACTCACGGGGTGGTTTTTTCAAAAGATTTATTTACAAAAACCCTTTACACATCAAAGACGCGTTTCGGCGCTTAGCCTCCATCAAATTGTTACAGAGTTCGCGCCACGCCCATTCAAATATACATGTGTCACATGATACTATCATGTGTACAGAAAGAGGACTATTCTTTGTCACAATTTTGTGCCTCCATCTTGTAGTATGCAAAGTGTCATTCAATACGCGATACATATTGTAAACATTCACAGTTACATAAATTTAAAAGTAGACCATTGCAGTCTAACAATTAAACATTATTCAGCCCTGGATGGGCTATCGGATCATTCCTGTCTCCTAGTTCATTTATGCCCTGGATGGGCTCACACTAATGCTATACTCATTATTTATGCTTAAGTATCACTATTCAAGACCACAATAAAATCACACTTTACATATTTCTAGCCCAGGTGCACTGCTAATTCTTCATGCATGTTAAGACCATTCTGCGCCTTACTTTGTAAATCAACAATATACCGTGATTCTAACCGTCTACGTTTCTGTAGACGATCGCCTCCCCTAACACTGATAGGGACACTATCTAGGCATATATAGGACAACAGGTCCCTGTTGCGCCCATGTGCAGTCTCGAAATGTCTCGCAACCAGATATGTTGCGTCTGCATTGTTTATAGCCCTCAAGTGTTCTAAGATACGTATCTTAACTGGATGAGTGGTGCTCCCAATATATCTCTTTCCACAGGGACAGGTTAAGCAGTATATTGCGTAAGGTGTCGTACATGACAAGAATTTATTTATTCTTCTTGGTGTTTTTAGGCCTGGGATCTTATAGTTCAAAGTGCGTTTACTATGCTTGCACGCTTTACGATCGCCTCCCCTAACACTGATAGGGACACTATCTAGGCATATATAGGACAACAGGTCCCTGTTGCGCCCATGTGCAGTCTCGTGACCGGAAAACGTAAAGCTATAAGGTGTACAACAATGTCTGATGTGCCAATGCATTTATGCTAAAATATCTTTGCTATTTTTGTGGCAAACAGGGTTCATGTTGATTCCATAAACCTCTAATCAAATTCAAGTATTAATGTACATTCTATGTGTTTGAAGGGGAAGGTTGATTTATTTGTACGGCAGAGACAAATTACTGGATGATAGCGAGCACTGTTATTAGCACTTTAAAAGGTGTGGGTCTTGCACAAACAAATGAATACACTTGCTTGTTTGAAATAAAAAAAAACTAAAAAAATAAAAAAGTGAATTGCTATTTAAATGAATGCCATAGGTGGTTAGGCATCATGTGATCAAGTCCCAAGCTAGGGACGAAACGCGTCATGGCTGCCCCATCTGTTTTGTACATGGAAATAAACTGAAGGTATTACGATTGCTGTGGTCCGTGCTCTACATTGGTAACTTGCGAAAGGAATTACGAAGTTGAGGAGTTATGCTCGATATATATATATATATATATATAAACGCGTCATGGACGACACTATGTCTTTTTATTTCATCTTTGTGAAATAAACACCTTACTTTCACTGGAGAGAGTCTTTGCTGCTTTTTTCTGCCTACTTTGAAGAAGTCACGTTTAAGAGGTCCTTACCTGGTTTATTTCACCGTGGAGTGGTGAACAGGAACATTGTCGTATATATATATATATATATATATATATATATATATATATATATCTCCTCCGCTCCTGACAACACCAGCCTGCCGCACTCTCAAGCGGGTGCCTGCTTGACGGGGGTGTACCCGTCATATGTATATTGCTCTAACCATCCTACAGGACTCGGCCTGTTTCAGATCAGCAGCACTCACGGGGTGGTTTTTTCAAAAGATTTATTTACAAAAACCCTTTACACATCAAAGACGCGTTTCGGCGCTTAGCCTCCATCAAATTGTTACACAGTTCGCGCCACGCCCATTCAAATATACATGTGTCACATGATACTATCATGTGTACAGAAAGAGGACTATTCTTTGTCACAATTTTGTGCCTCCATCTTGTAGTATGCAAAGTGTCATTCAATACGCGATACATATTGTAAACATTCACAGTTACATAAATTTAAAAGTAGACCATTGCAGTCTAACAATTAAACATTATTCAGCCCTGGATGGGCTATCGGATCATTCCTGTCTCCTAGTTCATTTATGCCCTGGATGGGCTCACACTAATGCTATACTCATTATTTATGCTTAAGTATCACTATTCAAGACCACAATAAAATCACACTTTACATATTTCTAGCCCAGGTGCACTGCTAATTCTTCATGCATGTTAAGACCATTCTGCGCCTTACTTTGTAAATCAACAATATACCGTGATTCTAACCGTCTACGTTTCTGTAGACGATCGCCTCCCCTAACACTGATAGGGACACTATCTAGGCATATATAGGACAACAGGTCCCTGTTGCGCCCATGTGCAGTCTCGAAATGTCTCGCAACCAGATATGTTGCGTCTGCATTGTTTATAGCCCTCAAGTGTTCTAAGATACGTATCTTAACTGGATGAGTGGTGCTCCCAATATATCTCTTTCCACAGGGACAGGTTAAGCAGTATATTGCGTAAGGTGTCGTACATGACAAGAATTTATTTATTCTTCTTGGTGTTTTTAGGCCTGGGATCTTATAGTTCAAAGTGCGTTTACTATGCTTGCACGCTTTACAGCGGCCGCATGGGTAAAAACCATTTAATTGTTTCAACTGCGATTGAGTACTCTCAGTTTCATGGTGGCTATGTACAAGGTGATCCTTCAATGCCCTAGCCTTCCTAAAAGTGACCAACGGATTAGGTGGTAAATCTTTTTTAATGATGCTATCCGTCATGAGGATATTCCAGTTCTTTCTCCGGATTCTTTTTATGTCTCCTGCATTTTCTGAGAAAGTTGTAGTCAACCTGAAAGTGCCACTACCTAATTCTTTATTCTTGGTTTTAAGTAGCTCCTTTCTATCCAAGTTATTGACTTTCCTTAAAGCCTCAGTTACCACACCTTCTTCATAACCTCTAGCTTTAAATCTGGTTATGCATTTTTTCGCTGTCTTTTGAAATTCTAGGTCACATGAGTTGTTTCTCTTTAGTCTAAGCATCTACCCATATGGGATGCTTTTTATCAATTGCTTAGGATGACTACTGGTGGCATAGAGTGTGGAGTTCCCGGCAGTGGGCGTACGGAATAATTTGGTTTGTAATTTTACGTCCTTTATGTACACTGTAAGATCTAAATAATTCACCTCAACATTGCTTATCTCTCCAGAAAATCTCAGATTCATATCATTATTGTTTACTACATCGATATATGTCTTAGCTATTTCCACCGGACCATCTTAAATGATAAAAAGGTCATCGATGTACCTATACCACCCTTTGATTTTCTCATTCCACTCATGATTGGTGTCAGACCATGCCACCTGCTCCTCCCACCAGCCTACGAAGAGATTCGCAAAGCTGGGGGCGGAGCAGGTTCCCATGGCCACGCCCGACAACTGTTTAAACATTTGCTTGCCAAACAAAAACATGTTGTTATTTAACACCTTGGCTGCTAGAGGTATTCTCCCCCGGTGCTGCATTCCCAGATTTTCCGTTGTTCATGACGAGCTCAGCTCGTCATCAGCACAGCTCAACCGTGCCTCATGACGAGCTGAGCTCGTCATGAGCATCGAAGGGGTTAAGCAAAATTCCATGAATTCAGCCAACATGTTCATAGTACATTCCTGGTCGTTTCTTCAAAAAGCCCAATGCTGCTTTTAGTCCATCATCATGTGCAATGCATGTATATAGACTCGTTATGTCTAGGACCATCATGCTGTAGCCTTCACACCAAACCATGTTGTCAATGCAGTTTAGAAAATGTTTCGTGTCTTTTAGGTATGATCTTAATGTTACCACATGAGGAAAAAGGAAATGGTCTATATATAATGATAGATGTTCTGTTAAACTTCCTTGTGAAGCCACTATAGGTCTCTCAGGTGGATTAAATTTGTCTTTATGGACCTTTGGCAGGTAAAAAAAGGTCGGTATTGTGGGACTTAAACATCTTAGAAACAAATATTCATCCATATCTAGCATGTTCCTTTTATGCCATTTTGCGATCATTTCATGATATTCTGTTACACTTTTATTATAGATCTGCTCACTTATTCTGATGTACGTTTTTGTATCATTGAGTTGGCGTAAAGCTTCTGTCTCATACTGTTTTTTCATCAGCAAAACAATATTCCCTCCTTTATCTGAGGGTTTACATACCCAAGAAGAATCTTCACACAGTTTTTTAAGTGCCAACTGCTGTTCATTTGTGAAATTTTGATCTCTTTTTTATATTTGGTGTCATTTCGTATGCGTGTCAGATCTTTTAGCACAGCTTCTGAAAAAGTGTCAATCGCATCTGTTGCCATAATAGGCATAAACGTAGAAGTAGGTTTAAAGTTACTCGCCCCTCCTTTCTGTTGTACCTTCAAATTAGTCAACATTTGAGTATTTCCTATGTCCATCACTATATTTCCATCCTCAGTTCTTCAAGCGCTCTTATTCCCTCCAAGTCCTTACAAGTTAAGCCGCTCGCTTCCATATTATCCACAGTGGTTGTAAACATTCAAAACCAGGATCTGTTGCTAGCCATTTTGTGCCTCAGTAGACGCAAGGCGGAGGAAGTCAGTAAAATATGTGTGCAAACTGCTCCAAGGGGGCAGGATAGACACACCCTGACCCCCTAGGCCTGCTCAGGGGGTCGCACAAGGACCTCTAGGGCAAAAAAAAATCATGGGGTGCGTGTAGGATCCGCTCATTTCGCGCCGAAAACTAAAAAAAACGGAAGTGCGGGGTCTCGTGGTTTAAAGATTATTAGTGCCCGGGGCGGGCAATTTCCGGGGGCATTTTTAAGATAAATAGTGTGGGGGGTCCCAATCCCCGACACACTGCCCCGGGGACCACCATCCCTCGGGGCTTTAAGTTAATATATAGGGGTGGGAGCTGACTGCCACTCCCTTGCAGACTCAGGGAACGCCACCTCCCTGGGGCTTTGCTGAATTCTAATTGGCTGTCAAGCGTTTGTAAACATTCGAAAGCAGGAACTATTGGCAGCCATTTTGTGCCTCGGTTGAAGCGAAGCTGAGGAAGTCAGTGAAATATGTGTGGAAATCGCACCAAGGGGGCAGGGTAGACACACCCTGACCTCCTAGGCCTGCTCAGGGGGTCGCACAAGGACCTCTAGGGCAAAACAATAAAAATCACGGGGTGCTTGTAGGATCCGTGCATTTCGCGCCAAAAAATAAAAAAAGGAAGCGCAGGATCTTGCAGTTTAAAGGTTATTAGTCCACGGTGCAGCATCCTTCGGTGCTCTAAGTTAATATATACAGGGGAGGCTGACTGGCCCCCCGCCCTCTACACAGCCTTGGGGACCGCCACCTCCGTGGGGCTTGTTAAAAAGGGTTGTGGGATTGTAGGACCCCCACTGCCCCGGGGACCGCTACTCCCCGGGGCTTTTTTATTGTGTGGGAGGGGGGCTGCAGATGGCCCTGGGGACCGCCACCCCCCATGCCGGCTTTTGTAGTGTTCCCGGGTGTCCACCCCCAGGATACTGCTGTTTGCAATGGCAGGGCGGGAGCCTTGCGGCTCTCACCCTGTCATTGCAAACTGCTTTCTTATTTGGAAGAGAGAGCAGGAAATATGTTCTGTCTTCCAAATAGGAAGGCAGATTACTTTTCCTCAGGGGGAGCAGCATGTTAGCTGCTCCCCCTGAGGAAAAGTAATGCTGCCTTCCGTAGGACGCGGGGAGCCGGCTGGGATTGTGGGGGCATTGGAGCTTCCTTCATGGTCTCCAATTTCATAATATAATTCTTCAAATGTGTCCTTGATAAGCATTTTTGTTTTAATTTGACCAGGGGGGGGCAAATCCCCGGGGAATTATTAAAAGTGTTGAATAATAGTGTTACTCTAGCCTCTTTGTCATCACATATGACATCTTTTTGAACTTTTCTTTATTTGAACTCTGCTTTTTTTACAGTATCTTTCCACCTCTTATCACAATCTGTTCCACAGCATCTGTTCGTTCCAGTGTCCTTAGTCTTGTTCACTTGTTGTTCTTTTGCTGAATTATCTATTTGTGTACAAGATCCACCTTCTTTCTTTCTGATTACGTCAAACACTGATATTACAGTAAATATGTTTTTAAAATTGTTTCAATGAATCACAAAGTATTTTATGTGAGTACCACAAATGTAGATATTACAGTAAAGAAGTTGTAAAAACAGTTTCAGTGTAGCTCAAAATATTAAAAGTCAGGACCACAAACACTAATAGAATAGTAAACACATTGTGAAAATAGTTTCAATGTATTAGAATAATTCATTTCACTTTACTGAGAACATATATCTTTACTTCTGATATATTTTACATCTTACAGATGGAAAATGTCAGTTACTCAGTAATCATTTGTTCTTGGCATGTAGTGTTGTAGATTGAAATGGTTTCCAAAGTACTGTTGTCTTATGTTCTGTTGGGATGTTTCCAAGTTGTTTTTGTTTGAAGAAGTCTATCTTGTCACGTGGTTAGGCTGTCTCCTTCTTTCGATGATATTGAGCATGGGAATCAATCTATTGTTAGTATATTTGGATGCAGATGCTGAGAATGGAGTAATTAAGAGTATACTATAGTTGAACCTATGTGTATATATATATATATATATAATTTTACTTCCATGGATAATTTTTATCAATTGTATTTTATGGTTGCAATTCTTTTATGGTTTTTCTATGTACCTTGAAAACCGAATAAAGATTTATTATTATTATATTATTATATATATAGGTTAGTAAATTCTTCAGGGGAACTTGCTTTCCATGCAGTGCAGGTCTTGTGTATGGGTGAGTTGGGTTGATCAAGGGTCTCAATATTGCAAGGGGCGCAGTAGGGAGCTGCCTGACTGAATTTCATACAACCAGCATATTCTTAAAACAGAGTATGACGTATTATTTGGAGGAAAACACGTCATAGTTTTTGGAGATCTACTGCAACTGACTCCTGCAAAAGGGCAACCAGTATTTAAAACACTTGTGCATGAAGACACCAGAAAGTGTCTGGGTAGTGTTGGAAATGTGAACATTACAAATATGTGACAGGCCAACGATGTTGATTATGCAACTATTCTCCAAGATATAGGAAATGGACTACTGACAGAACATGGCAAAGAAACTTTACAGACTCGATTGTTTTTTAATTTGTTTCCAGCAGCAGAGAGACAAAACATGTCTATATCAGCTTTTCCGTGACATAGGGGGGTACACAGATACATAGGGGTCCACAGATGGATAGAACACCATTTGTCATAAGCAGATATGAGAGCAGCAGCAGACAAACAGAACCTGTCTATATCATTTCCACCGTGACATAGAGGGGTTACAGATACATAGGGATCCACAGATGGATAGAACAGGAGCTTTGGGAGGTACAAGTATATATCTGCTTCCCAGTTCATTACACAGATGTCTAAACTATGGAATGTACTACTTCTCGCAAGCATATACAGGAGCAGCTGCAGACAGAAAGAACCTGTCTATATAAGCTCCCTGTGATATAGGGGAGTACACAGATACATAGGGATCCACAGATGGATAGAACAGGAGCCTTGGAGGGTGGCAAGTATTTACCTGCTTCCCAGTTCATTACACAGATGTCTCAACTATGGAATGTACTAGACGTCACAAGCAGATGGCAGAGCAGCAGCAGACAGACAGACAGTACATGTGTATATCAGCTCTGCTGTGACATAGGGGGGTACAAGGATACATAGGGGTCCACAGATGAATAGAACAGCAGCTGTGGGGGGTGGCAAGTATAGATTTGCTTCCCACTTCATTATACAGATGTTTCAACTATGAAAAGTACTAGTCGTCACAAGCAGATATGGAAGCAGCAGCAGACAAAACCTGTCAATATGAGCTCTCCCGTGACATTGGAGGGTACACAGATACATAGGGGTGCACAGACGTATAGAACAGCAGCCCTTTTTTAAGTGTGGTGGAAAGATCTTCTGACTCCTCTCCATATGGTATTAGCCGTCCATATTTTATAAAGGTCATTCTAATTTTTCAAACTTGGGAACGAATGAATACAGGCTCGATTACTTTCCAATTTGTTTCCAAATGAAGATATAGAGCCTGAGAAAATATATATGGAAATTGCAGATAATAATGCACAAAGGCAAGCATTAAGTTTGATACCATGCTTACCTCATGAATAATGAGAAGTTTAATTTTCTTCCAGACTCTTGAAACTTTACAACAAGCTTCTCCAGATAGCTTGTGGTATTCCAATTTGTTTTCATGGTCTACTGGTAGCATTAGTAAACGATATGAACAAATTCCTTTAATGTTGTGTGCTGCCAACCCAGTTTGAGCAGTGACAACACAACATTACACATGCGACTCAGTTGTTTTCTGTAGATAACTTGTAATTACTTTATTTAAAAAACGTATTCCTGTTCCAGCTTGTCCACTCATGTACATTTGGATAGGTTGAAATGACGTGCATGAGCACTGTTTCTTTTCTTGAAGTATGCTAATCTATCGCCCACCGGGGTCAAGAGCCAAATTTCTCGCCAATATAGGCAATTTAATTGAAGCAGCTGCAGACTCCCCTCACTTCACCATACTAGGTGACTTTAATTTTCACCTAGAAGTCACCAACAACCATGATACCACTCAGTTACTCACAGACCTATCAGCGGCTGGCCTGTTACAACTTATAAACTCTTCTACGCACCAGGCAGGCCACACATTAGATGGTATATTTACCAATAGTCCCCTTGTAACTGTCACCCAAACTATCCCCCTTATCTGGACAGACCATGCAGCGATTTGTTTTACGGTTGAAACAAACCATACCAAACCTACTCCCACTGCCCCTAATCAATCTTCCTATAGAGACTGGAAAAACTTCGACATAGCTCAGTTAGCAGAGAGGATGCAGGAGAATCATATTCCCGGTGAGCAGGACCCCATTATAGCGTCCTTCAATTATTTGACTAATCTAGATACGGCCTGTAAAATACTTGCTCCGATAAAATCCTCCCATCGAAACAGGAAAACACCTTCAGCCCCGTGGTTCACTGAAGCCCTCCGGTCGCAGAAACAATACTGCAGAAATCTCGAAAGGCAGTGGCGTCGCAACTACAACTCCGCAGACAAAACGACCTACAAAAATGCTCTCTCCATCTACAAAAGACTAATAGTGGCTGAAAAAAGTCTCTACTATACTTCACAAATCGATCAGGTGAAAAATTCAGCTGGAGAACTATTTCGGGTGGTTACCACCTTGTCCAACCCCCCTGCACCGCGCCTAGAAGGTTCCCAGTCTTTAACAAATGCTCTGGCCAGCTTCTTTGAGGAAAAAGTCAGTTCCATTTTCCATACCTTCTCTCATTCCTCCCCTTCACCTTCGCCTATGGCACTTCCCATGAACACGTCGCCCACTCTATCAGTTTTCGATACCATTGACCAGAAGCATATTCAACGCCTGATAACCAGCATTAAATCCGGATCCCCCCTAGACCCATGTCCCCCTGCTATCCTGAACCTCATTCCAGAAGCTATTTCCCCCGCGTTGACAACCATCTGCAATGCCATGTTTTCAACAGGAATATATCCCTCAGTTTGGAAGGAGGCTATCATCAAGCCACTTCTAAAAAAGCCAACCCTGGACCCTCTGCTCCCCTCCAGTTACAGACCAATCGCATGTCTCCCCTTCCCAGCCAAGCTCTTCGAAAAAACCATGAACATTCAACTTTCGAAATTCATCAATGACAACAACCTACTTGATGACACTCAGTTTGGCTTCAGACAGGGACACGGGACGGAGACAGCACTACTAAAATCCGCTGATGAAATTCGAACGACAATGGACTTGGGAGGAGCGGCAGTCCTAATACTCCTAGATCTTTCTGCGGCTTTTGACACGGTCGATCATGTCACTCTGATCGACCGTGTCTCAGCCCTAGGAATTAGAGGCAAAGCTAAAGACCTGATTGCCTCTTTCCAGACTGTCAAGATGGGTAATTTCACCTCCCAGACCTTCTCCCTCCCATGCGGCGTTCCACAGGGCTCCTCGCTAAGTCCAACGCTTTTTAATATCTATGTATCGGACTTAGCGAGGGTGATAAAATCTTATGGAATTGCCCTGACAACTTACGCCGACGATACCCAATTAGTATTATCAGTGCACAACAACGGAGCATCTATCGCCGCCAACTTTCAAGAGGGAATGAAGGCGATAAGCTCCTGGATGTCATCAAACTGCCTCAAACTTAACTCCGATAAAACGGAGGTGATGACATTCGGGAGCTTGCACCCAGCATGGTCCCCTCAATGGTGGCCACCTCAGATGGGGTCCCCCCCCCCCCAACCGGTGGTCAAGGTCCGAAACCTCGGAGTCATTTTTGACAATAAACTTACTTTCATACACCACGCCAATGCTGTTGCATCATCTGCCTTCTACACTCTAAAAAAAATAGAAAAATTACTTCCTTACCTACCACAGTCCGCGGGCAAAACACTCATCAGCACCTTAGTGTTCTCGAGAACCGACTATTGTAACTCTCTTCTCCTGAATGCCCAAGAAAAGGTTCTCAACAAGCTCCAGACAGTACAAAACGCGGCGGCCAGAACCCTACTATCCATTCCTAAGTTCACTTCAACCTCAGCTCATATCAAGGGACTACATTGGCTTCCGGTTAGGAGCTGAATCAAATTTAAGGCTCTGTGCATAGCCTATAAAACTTTGAATAATGCAGGACCACAGTTTCTAAAAAGAGCTCTCCGCCCACTGGAACAACGCAGGACCCTTCGATCTTCCTCTGCCTACCTGCTGAACGTCCCTAGGACAAGAAAGGCCAGCTGGGGAGACAGATGTTTCACAACTGCAACGGCCAAACTGTGGAACACCCTACCACTTCATATCAAAACTGCCCCCACGCTCCTCAAATTCAGAAAGAGCCTTAAAACATGGCTGTTCTCATTGTCCTAACCCCCCCCGTCACACCATCAGTGAGATCTGTAAACACTAGCGCCGAGACACCCGTACGGGTATTTGCGCGCTTTAAAAATTGCAAAAATAAAATAAATAAAATAAATAAATAAATAAATAATATATGGTCAATCTATTATCTCACTTGGTCATATATTTGTTTTTGGTCAACATTTAGTTGTTCTTCTAAGTTTGTTAAGTTTGTTACATCTTCTTGAGCATGATACATTGCTGTTTCCCCCTCAACGACTACCACAGTTGGAATGATTATCACAAGCAGATATGGGAGCAGGAGCAGACAAACAGAACCTGTCTATATCAGCTTCTCTGTGACATAGGGGGGTACACAGATACTTGGGGGTCCACAGATGGATAGAACACCAAGTATATCACTGCTTTCCAGTTCATCACACAGATGTGTCAACTATGGAATGTACTAGTCGTCACAAGCAGATACGGGGGCAGCAGCAGACAGACAGAATTTGTGTATATCAGCTCCCCTGTAACATAGGGGGTACAAAGATACTTAGGGGTCCATAGATGGATAGAAAACCAATCCTAGGGGATGGCAAGTATATCTCTGCTTTCCAGTTCAGTACACAGATATCTCAACTATGGAATGTACTAGTTGTCACAAGCAGATACGGAAGGAGTAGCAGACAGACAGAACCTGTCTATATCAGCTTCTCTGTGACATGGGGGGTACACAGATACATGGGGGTCCACAGATGGATAGAACAGCAGCTGTGGGGGTGGCAAGTATATCTCTGCTTACCAATTCATTACACAGATGTATCAACTGTGGAATGTACTAGTCATCACAAGCAGATATGGGAGGCACATCAGACAGACTGAACCTTTCTATATCACTTACCCGGTGACATAGGGGGGTACACAGATACATAGGGATCTAGAAATGGATAGAACACCAGCCCTGGGTGGTGGCAAGTATATCTCTGCTTTCCATGTCATCACACAGAGGTCTCAACTATGGAATGTACTAGTCATGACAAGCAGATACGGGAGCAGCAACAGACAAACAGAACCTGTCTATATCAGCTCCTCAGTGACATAGGGGAGTACACAGATACATAGGGGTCCACTGTAATGTTCATAGATTTCTTCACATCTTAATATATCCACTTTTTTAATTTGTCTATTTTACGTTTCAGTAACATCTGCTAAAACTATTTTTTCTTCTCTTATATAAACATTCTTTTAGTATGTATTGCTTTTTATCAAATACAATGTTGTATTTTGCACTTTTCGAACATCCACTAACTCCTGCCAGATTTTTTTATTTACTATTAACAATAATAAATAGTGGTTCACTTTCTACACTGTCTACACCAATAGTTTCAATATTTCTCTTTAAATCTAACGGTAAATATTCAACTCTACCATTTAATCCTCTTTGTAAATCTGAAGGAGACAATTTACCTGTTTTAGGCTCCATATGAACAATAGTCTGAAACGTGTGCACATATTGAATGAGAATAGACTCATAGGCATTTAAATCTATCAGTTCGGGAGGAATAGCAACTAACTCTAACTTATTATGCACAACTCTTGGAGGTATTCTATTCTCATCTAATTTGTTATAACAATATTTACAAATGTACTGATCAGAACTAAAATCAAAACAATTACCAACCAACAAATAAGTTGCAAATTCCTTCCACGTATCATTATTTTGTTTTTCACTTTTTAAATAGAGATCAACACTCCTAGTCTGATTTTTGTAGAAAGTTTGGAGACAACAAATACAAGAAAAATATGGCGTTTAACCTAAAACCTCCAAATAATTTTGCAGCACTTCATAGAGACACATGTTCTCAAGATGACGACTTCTGTTTGAGTAATATGTATCCAACATATTCGTTTTCAAAATATCTGTACTTACTGCATCTTTTTCTGCTAAATATTCAATTTCTTGAACAGATTTTAGTACCGGATTTCGTATTGCAACAAAACTTAGACTTACCAAAATTATTCTTCTAGATTTGGAGTACAGACTTGCCGATAATAACCGATCTGAGTAAAGATATGCTCTAATTTCTCGATGGGATAACATCTTCAAACTGAAACTTTATAATTTCTTACTTAGAGACTTCTCATGAGAAATGTCTTCCGCATTTCTTTCAATTCCGTTTTTTCTAATTTTGTAATGTAGGACGTTATGTATCGAGCTACAGCAATGGAATTGTCTGCAGCGTACTGAATATCCATGTTAGTATTCCACATGGACAGAATAACCGAATTGTAGTCATTTATGTATTTTGATTCTTTGCTTCATCTTAAATTGTAGGTATTTTTTGGAGACTTTCTAGTTATGATATGTCGCATAGCTAACATAAAACTGTTCACTCTTCGTTTGGATATTCCTAAAGGGGTTGAAGAAAGTATATCCCCCTGTTCCAGTTCATTAAACAGATGTGTCAACCATGTGATGTACTGGTCACCACAAACTGTTTATTCCTGTCCATGCACTATCCCAGGGATGTACAGTATCTCTTAACTGTGTCCTGCTTCCTCTGTTTACTTTGTCTATGGCATTTACTCATCCTGAAATATCATTTGTAACTTAAACAAAGCAGGACTTGGTAATGACTGAATAAATGTGATAGTGTGTGTTATGGACAGCTCACTACTTGTGAGGTAATAAAGGTAAAAAGGAAATGTAAACTGTGCTGCCTTTTTTATTAATGTTAGCTCGTTTTAAATGTACTATGAAGAAGAATTAAAGTATCCTTTGCTGTATGTATGTATTTATGTATGAGACTGTAATGAGACACAATTTTGTGTCTAGTATTTACTCGTCCTGAAATGTCATTTGTAACTTAAACAAACCAGGACTTGCAGTTGTCTGTACTCCCCCACAGGAGACTACCTTACAGGGTGGACCTACTGATGAAGATGGGTGGGAAGATTCTCCATCCCATCCTTCCCTCACTGAACTTGGTAGCATGGGTCCTGAGGCCCTACAAGATGGACACTTAAATCTGCTGCAGGACTGCATGCACATTCTGAAAGAGGCTAAGAAGCTTTCCACAAGAGCGTCATCCGAGTTTAAGTGGAAGACATTCTACCTATGGTGTGTTGCAAATCATATTGACCCTACAAAAGGGGCAGGAGGAAGTGAGTCTTCCTTACCTCTTTTATTTAGCTAGGGCAGGTCTTAAATCTGCCTCAGTCAGAGTTCATTTGTCGGGCATTACTACATATAGAAAATCGCTCAACAAACCTTTTTTCCAGTTCCAGGTTAAAGATTTCATACAGGGGCTGAAGAAAGTATATATCCTCTTTCCAGCTCATTACATATATGTCTGAACTATGGAATGTACTAATCGTCACAAGAAGATACGGGAACAGCAGCAGACAGATAGAACCTGTCTATATCAGCTCCCCCGTGACATGGGGGGTACAGAGATACATAGGGGTCCACAGATAGATGGGATACTCAGATACATAGGGGTCCACAGATGGATAGAACACCAGACCTGGGGGTGGCAAGTATATCTTTGCTTTCCACTTCATTATACATATGTTTCAACTATGGAATGTACTAGTCGTCTAAAGTAGATACAGGAGAAGCAGCACATAGACAGAACCTGTCTATATCAGCTCCTCCGTGACATAGAGGGGGATACAGATACATATAGGTCCACAGATGGATAGAACACCAGACCTGGGGGTGGTAAGTATATCTCTGCTTTCCAGCTCATTATAACGATATCTGAACTATGGAATGTACTAGTCATCACAAGCAGATATGGGAGCAACAGCAGACAGACAGAACCTGTCTATATTAGTTCTACCATGACATAGGAGGGTACACAGATACACAGGGGTCCACAGATGGATAGAATACAGCCCTTTTTTAAGCTTAGTGGAAAGATCCACTGGCTGCTCTCCATATGCTATCAACCGTCCATATTTTATACAGGTCATTCTAGGTTTTCCAAATTGGGAACGAATATTAGTGAAGAACTGGAATAGCCGACTTACAGGGTCTCGGCGGTGGGGGAACCCCCCAAATCTTCCATACCCTTCATACGTAGTAAAAGGAGACACAGGAGCCTTCGTCTACAGGAGGAACCCAGATTTATTCAATATCCCGGGCAATGGAACAGAGTCCCAAGCTAGTCAGAGACAAAACCCAGGAGGCTGCTACTTTACTCTGCAGCTTACAAGCCTTTTATACATTTCTCATACCATTCTTTTGGCTGTCAGTCCATTGTCCAATCAGGGCAGTGTTTGTAGTTGATAGCTTGATCAAGGCGATGCTTGTAGTTGGTGACCTGGTCAAGGCTTGGTACACAGAGCATTGTCCACTCTATGCTTGTAGTTGGTGACCTGGTCAAGGCTTGGTACACAGAGCATTGTCCACTCTGCTTTGATCAGGGCTCTTTCTTTCAGGTCATTGTTCAATTGCCTGATCAAAGCCTGGTCTTTCAAGTCATTTGTTTATTTACCCTGATTAGAGTCCAGCAGTCAGACCATTGTCTAGATAACCTGATCACTGTGTCAAGGATGTTTTATCAGGCTGGGAGCAGGGGAGGAAAAATAAATCATTCACTCTGGGTGAGGGCCATGTGACTTTCTGATGAACTGAAGAGAACAGGGGGTTGGGCGGGTGACAGTTCCTGGGCAGAAATGCAGGCCTGCAAAAATTGATTTTTGTCGTGCTGATAGAATTTTCCTCGTACATCAGGAAAAACTACCAGGTGGGTTGTGTGGAAAGTGTTTGCCACGAGATGGCAATGTAAAAATCAATGGAGTCCTGTAAAAATGATTGTCGTTCAAAAAATACATTTCCTCAGACCCTCCTTTTGCCATAGAGTGGCAAATACTTCATGAAATGTTAATGTTCATAAGCCCATCTGTTTCTTGCTCGACCATTACCATCATATTAGTGATGTGAATGCTTGATGGCGGAGGCTTGATGGTCTGGGCACACATAGTACAGAGCACTGGCAGGCACTGAAAACACAGACAGCAGGAGATCAGGACAGCTACTCCTAAGGCAAGGAAGATGAGGAGCCTCCAACCCCACTGGGAAAGAAGGCCCCAGATCCAGCCGGTGAGGGACCAGTTGCCTTTGTCAAGATGCACTTCGGAAGAGAGACGATGCAGACGTTGGATGGCATCGTACACTGTAGGTGCATTGTCCGGGATATACACGCAGTAGCTGGAGCCGATCAATTTACATACGCCACCACGATCAGCCAAGATGACATCCAGGACCATGCGATTTTGGAGCATTATGAGGCGGTCCGCCTGCAGCTCTGCAATGATGTTGGAGAGGGCACCAGCTGTTACTGTGATGGTGGCCTCAAGGACCCTGGTCAGTCCTTGTATTGGTCAATTGTTTGCCATGGGGCCCCTGAATAGAAGCATACCTTTAAAGAAGTCCCCAGCTTCCTGGCCTGCTGTATGTTCTGCCGATATGACACCCCTTCTTGAGCGGCGCAGGGCGCCCTTCATTGTCAGATGGTAACCTCCATGGGTGGAAAATGTTGGTGGAAGGAGGACGGCCAGATAGCAGGTACCAGACCAGTTATGGGGAGCCAAGTGTAGGCGGCAGTCCCACAAATAAAATAGGTGTTGGGGGATGCCACCAACTTCGGAGGAGATGTGGAGTTTAGTGTCTTAGTGATGTCACATATACTGGTGCCAACTTTCTTAGTCCCTAGGCCGTGGATGCGGGCACAGCCTTGTACATTTATGACGTTCAAAGTGTCTCTTTCTTTAGGCAGTATCTTTCTTGTGCGGAACCTGGAAAATGTTTGTTGAGTGGTGGAATTGAATACTACCATCTCACCGAGCTCATCTGGTGGTGGTAGTAGCAATGTGGAAGAGCTGATCGGGAAAATAGGAGCATTGGCATTGCCAGATCTGTTCAGCCAGAAGTCATCCCGGAATGTACCAAGGACAGGATGGGCAGTACCATTGACAGTGTAGGCCTCCTGCATCAACATTCACCATGCAAGACAAGACCCAGAGATGGAAAATGGATAAGGAAAGAATGGGACAGGATGTAGCATGGAATGTGGCACACCCAGCAGTTGGAAGTGTTCATGATCAGTTGGTGGTGATGCAACATTTGGATGAAGGTGTTATTGAAATATTCTGGGGTAATTCGTGGGCTGGTAAGAAATAGTACTGATGTTCTGCAGGAGTCGGTATCGGAGTTGGTGATGTAGCAGGATGGTAGATCAGTTAGAGCCAATAAAGGATTGATAGGAGGAGGGAGACAAACAGCGTCACCACGGTGACCAGGAAGCATCTGCTATGTTGGAGACTGGCATCTCGTTTCTGGATACGGGTGTTGGGGAAGACGTCCATTGTGCTAAGCCAGGGACCCCTAGTGGCTGTCTGTGATTGGTGGTTGTTTCACCAGATGCAGTGGCCGAGGGCCCTTATGGTTTACCTCAGTCTTGCAAATGGCACTACTCTCAGCCTGGGAGGATCCGAGCCCTATAGCCTTTGGCACCTGGCAAAGTCAAGGGCGAGCCTTCCCTCTGGAACGTAGAATATACCTGTCGGAAGCAGGGACAGTATGATCAGGAAACAGTTGTTCTTGATGTTGAGCAGTGTTAAGGGAGGGTTCCTCCTGGCGTCGCTGAATGGGACAAAGGTTGGAACTGTCTCTGTCTCTGTGTCTCCCAGTCCTTCCCTCACCCACTGATCGTAGGGGAGAGGCAGAGGGACAGGCCGGCAGTGGGTAAGTGGACCCAGTTTTTTCGACCATCCACTTTCACAGCGGTGCGGGTGGCCAATAGGACTTGGCGGGGTTGTGTCCAGCGGGGCTCAAGGCTCTTGGTCCGCTGGAAGTTCCTCACCAGGACCCAGTCACCAGGTTGGATGACGTGTCCTGGGCCCTCGCTTTTGTCCGGTATGGCCTCGTGCACCTGGTGATAAAGAGTACGAAAGTTGTTGGTTAGATTGTACAGGTAATCAGTCAATACAGGGTATTCAACATCTGACACTTTCTTAGGTCGAGGGACACCCCAGACTTTGGCAGGCCTCCCGAACACAATCTCATGTGGTGAAAATCCTATCCTGGTGTGGGCCGTTCTTCTAGTGAACAGAAGGGCCAAGGGCAGAGCATCAACCCAAGTGACACCGGTCTCAGCTAATATTTTGGCCATTTTAGTTTTTAGGATGCCATCGTATACCTCCACTAGGCCTGTTGACTGGGGGTGGTTGGCGGTGTGAAATTTTTGTTTTATGCCTAATGCTGTACAGACATGGTCCATGATTTGAGCTGTAAAGTGTGTCCCGTTGTCGCTCCAGACCAAGCGGGGCAAACAAAAGCGTGGGAAGTACTCCTTGAGTAGTACTTTGGCGTTAGTGATAGCAGTGCAGTCTTTGACGGTGTAGGCTTCCACCCATCGACTGAATGCACAGACCACCACCAGGACATATTTTAAGTTAACGCACCTGTCCATCTGGATGTAGTCCATTTGGAGGACTTCAAACGGGAAGGTAGGAGGAGAGAATCCTCCCTTAGGAGTAACGGTGCCTTTTCCGGGGTTGTACATTAGGCAAACCATACATGTTTTAACCAGCTTTTCAGCATATGCTGGTATTTTGGAGTTGTACCATGTAGGTTCCAACAGTTTGCAAATTCCTTTCACGCTAATGTGGGCGGGACCATGGGCCATTGTAACTACTGCCAGCACGTGACTGTCAGGCAACATCCATCCCAGCAACCATCACTTCCCTCCTTTGCTAACTGATCTTCCCACACTCTTAGTTCTTCAGGAGTAGTATGGGACTGAATGTCAAGCACACCTTGTA
The DNA here is from genome assembly GCF_964263255.1 of Lissotriton vulgaris. Lineage (NCBI taxonomy): Eukaryota > Metazoa > Chordata > Amphibia > Caudata > Salamandridae > Lissotriton > Lissotriton vulgaris. Next base: position 804,443,564 of record NC_141697.1, read on the forward strand.
CTGTATTTTCAACCATGCCCCCTCCTGTCACCCGCCTAGCGGGACCTCCCAAATACATTCCTTCCCTCTTCCTCAGCGCTGTTTGTCTGGCCGTCTGATCAGCTAGAGCATTGCCTTTCCTGACATTGTCTGTCACCTTCTTATGGGCTTGACATTTCATAATGGCCATCTTTTTGGGGAGTGACAGAGAGTCCAACAGTCAGTGTATTAGGGGGCCATGTTGGATCTTGGTCCCATGGGAAGTAAGGAAATTCCTTTCTTTCCATAACCTCCCGAAGTTGTGGGCCGCCCCGAAGGCATACTGACTGTTGGTGTAGATATTTACCGTTATACCCTTGCTTAACTCACAGACTCTAGTGAGGGCCACTAGTTCTGCTGCCTGGGCAGAGCACTGCGGAATATGAGCTGTTTTGACTACCTTTTCTAATGTTTTGAGTGCATAGGCAGCTGAGGTGTTACCATCTGGCCTTCTGAGACATGATCCGTCCACATATAGTGTACCTTCTGGGTCCTCTATCAGGGTATACTGTAAGTCAACCTGTCCCTTTGTCTCGTCCTCTGTCCTTAACATGCAGTCATGTGGGTCTAAGCGGGCATCTGGAGTGTCCAGTGGGATTAATGTGGTGGGGTTTAGTGCAGTGCATTTTTTTATGTTAATGTGGCTGGCAAAGAGTGTTAGTTCATACCCTGTAAGTCGTGCGCTAGTGAGGTACTGTGTCTTGGTGTTGTTAAGGAGGGTGTCTACAGAATGGGGGACCATCAGAGTCAGAAGGGATTTCATGGCGATTCCTGCACTCTGACGGACCATGAGGGCGGACGCAGCTGTCGCCCGTAGGCATCCTGGTGGAGCTCTCGCAACAGGATCTAAGGTGGCTGAAAAATAGGCACATGGCCGTTGGTGCCCTCCAAACATCTGGGTCAGAACTGCGCATGCACAGCCATCTGTCTTATGTACAAAAAGAAAAATAAGTTTGCTATAGTCAGAGGTACCGTGGACTGGAGCAGTACACAGGGCCCTCTTCAAATCTTTGAAGGCCTGCACATGCTCTGTAGTCCATGGAAAGGAACTGCCTGATACATCCTTGGTGGTGAGGGCAAGAAGGGGTTTGACCATGGCAAAAAATTTGAAATCCACTGTCTACAGTATGAGGTTAGGCCTATGAAGGCTCGTACCTGCTTTTGTGATCGTGGGGCCGTCATAGAATTGATAATGGCTATACGATCAGCGGTGAGCTGCCTTCCCTCCTTCGAGAGGAGATGACCTAAATAGGTCTCCTTCTCTTGACAAAACTGAAGCTTTTTTAAAGAGACTTTGTGGTTGTGGAGGGCAAGGTGGCGTAACAGACAGAGAGTAGCTTCTTTACATGTTGGAGCAGAATTTGCAGCAATGAGGAGGTCGTCTATATACTGCAATAGTGTTGAATTGTCAGGAAGTTCCAAGGAATCTAGTTGGCTTTTTAGGGCTTGGCTGTAGATACTGGGGCTCTCGATAAATCCTTGAGGGGCGTGGCAGAATCTGAAACTCCACCCACCTACGGAGAAACCAAAAAATTGTCTGCTGTTAGGATGTATGGGTATGCTGAAAAAGGCGTTCTTCAGGTCAATGACAGAGAAGTGTGTGGCGTCAGAGGGAACCATCGCCAAGAGGGCAGTGATGTCGGGGACAACAGGATATTGGGATATTGTTATTTTGTTAAGGGCTGTCAGGTCAATCACAAATCTGTATATTTTAGGGGAGAGAGCATCTCCATTAGTCTTTTTAAGAACAGGAATAATGGGACTGTTATAGATATTGCCACGTGTCTCCTCCACTACGCCCTTGTCCATCAATTCAGATATTAATGTCAACAGGGCCATTTCTCCTTCTGCGGGCAGTCGACACTGCCAAAGGCGGGGGAGGAGCACACCTGGCTGGATGCGTACCACATCAGGGGCTATGTGTAGACACCCTACATCAGTGTCTGATGATGCCCAGAAGGAGGAAGGTAAAGACTGCAACTCTAGTGGGAGGGGATCGGACCGATACATGTAGGAAGCTGCAGTCGGAGAGATTGTTAGGGATACACGTTGTGGACTACATGATATAGTCGCATACAGGGCTTTTAGTAAATCCAAACCTAGCAAGTTCTCACTGCAACCTGTAGTAAGGACCAAGGGAGCGTCAACATGTGCAGGGCCAATATAGAGAGGGAGGGGTTCAGAGACAGGACTGGTCACGGGCGTCCCTGCAAAACCCACGGAGACTTTCATATTGCCAGAAAGGGGTGCCTCCGGGACTGACAGATGTGCAATAGAAGACCTAGGGGCCCCAGTATCCAAAAGAACATTCTTATCATTTCCCACAACTGACATTTTAACATACGGGCCCTTTTGATCCACTGGAATTTGCACTCTGGTAATACCCCTTTCCTGGCTGTCCTATGCTTGGTAGGATCCTGTCTCATCAACTTCGTCATAATCATCATTATAATAAGTGCGTGTTGCTTCGTTCCTATCAAACCTGTTGGTCGGGCGCTGCCGGATGGGAGCGTCATCCCTGTGCCTATGTTCTTAATCCTGTGGATGGGGCGGGCCATGATCTCGAGTCGGCCTCGCTTCCCTGGGAGCGCAAGGCCGAGTTCTCCCTGTTCTTATGTTTTCTGCTAATACAGGACACTCATCTATCCAATGGCCGTACCCCTTACAATAAGCACACTGATCCGTTTGGAGTGCTCCCGTACCTTGAAGACTGGAGGGGGTGGACTGGCGAGCCCTTGGAGGGGGTTAGGATTGCGGTCTAAAATTTCCACGGGCATCGGGACCTCGGGAAGGATAAGCCTGCTGCAGAAGTGCCTTAGTCTTAAGATCCCTAACCTTCTTACTTTCCTTATATTTATCTTCGTTCTCCCTATACTCATGATATTGAGCCATAGCCAAGATACCGGTCATAGTTTGGGCAGACCATGTACTCTGAACCTTCTTAAGCCTGGCAGAGATCTCGGGAAGTAAGTTGCTGACAAATTTGTTGACAAACACTGGGCCAGAACCTGGGGTCCGGGGATCCAGACCACTATATCCCTTGTATTCAATCTCAAAACGGGTAAAGAAGTCAGCCACATTTTCATCTTTTCGCTTTATACAGGCGTTTATTTTATCCCTATTAAAGACAGTTTCCGGTAAAAGTGTTTTCATAAACGTCATTATTTTACCGGGCAAAGTCAGGATGGCAGCTTCTGGTTTAGTGCCTCCTACCCTTGCTTCTTCCATAGCCTCTAGGCCAGCTCATTTACCTCCCAATGCCACTTCATGATCAGTATGCCGAATCTTGTCCCATATTTCAGTGGGTACAACCGCACCAAAAAGTAAATCTATATCCTCAAGAACGAGAGTACCTGCAGATATAATCTGACCTAATTCTCTGTAAAAGGCAGACGGATTCTTCCGGGGATCTGGTAACTGTCCTTTTAACTGCATTACTTCTGACCTTTTCCAAGGAACATGAACCCAAAGCCTGCACCAGTGTGCTTCGACAGCCCCTCGGCCATTATTTTGGGCGTCTGTAAGTGCACTAACAAAGACAGGGGCCGCCTCTCTCATTGGCATAGCTGTTTCTAAAGGGGCATTTGAAAAGGCAGTCATGTCACGGTAAGCTACTAAAACAGATATAGCCCCAAACATCCCCTATGCCTGAATATCACCCCTTTTTATTTGGGACCTAAGGTCCATCAATCTGGTAGGTATCTGTGCAGACACATTTTCAAATTTTTGCATGACCAAAGCACACTTGTATTCAGCCCAGGTGGTTTGTTCCATAATTGTCCATTGTGAAAAGGTGGACCATATTTCTTTAAAGGAATAAATATCTTAGTTATTCATCCAACATTCACACTGTTGCCTCTGTAGGTCTTTCTCTTGAAGGGACGAAAAGCTGACTGCTGAGCGTATGGAGGCTATTCGGGGGAATTAAACAATTTACATAAGTCTTGTTTGACTGTAGACCACGGGGAAGCAGGAGAAGGACGGGTAGAGGTAAAGCCGCTAGGGTTGGACTAATGTAGACTTGTTATCATTCCCTCGGCGAGGACAGAGTTAATGTGTGTGGTCGAAGTCATGGGAAAACTCGAGAGGGCTGGTTTGACAAGGGAAATGGTAGGAGGGGAAGTGGGGGCTGGAGCGGGTGGTGGTAGGGGGACATGCGGGTGTGAGGCGTCAGGGCAGGGTACATTGGGGCATATGCAGGAGAGCTTTCTAGCATGGTATCAAGCAAGGAATCACTTTCTTCTCCCTCCTCTATATGGACCTTTACTTTTTCCTCACAGACTGGATAACATTTCTGTTAAGACATTCGTTCTTGCTTTCTTTCTTGCAACTTCTGTTTCCTAGCTCTCTGTTCTACCTCTTTCCTCCAAAATCGGACAGACTCAAACATGGACGGGCGTGTTTTTCTTTGAATTAATTTCTCCTCTAAGTTTGCAAGGACTTGGGAAGCAAAGGAGCCAAATAATGGCCACTGTAACTCCGCATTACTTTTCTTGGTGTATTTTCACCCAAAACTAGGAAAATATTATGGCAGCGGGCCATATTTAATATACATAGTGTGGCAAGGAGTTCCTTCTGGAGGAAGCGAGCAGGCCTTTTCCAGCTGGGAGTCCTGCGTATATATACAACAACATAACCTCTTGAATTTACTACTGACCGGCATGCTTTTATACAGACACCAGCGGGTTCCTAAAACTCACCTCGCTTGCTTGTCTTTTGCAAAGGACAATAATTCATACAGATTTCATACAGAACAGACACCAGCGGGTTTTAAAATTCACCTTGCTTGCTTGGCTTTGGCAAAAGTCAATAATAAATCGGCTTTTGCCAAAGTCAATAACGGAATCATACAGACTTGGTGGATGATCAGTCCACCCTTACCTTACAGGGGTAGTTCTCTTCTGCAGACATAGGGCTGTGTCCTGATCCAGAAATTATTTGCTAGGGGACTCCAGCGAGAAGGCGGTCAAGTTGCCCAGACTGGGTGGGGACGAACAACGGGTGAGTCGTTCGGTCTACCGGAATAAAACAAAAATCTCTGGGTAGGGCACCTCCATCCGAGTCTCTCCATGCACCTCCTCACGTCCACCGGGCCTGACCTCTGTACTCATGGAGTTCCTATTCGGGCGCCATTTGAAGAACCGGAATAACCCACTTACAGGTTCTCGGTGGCGGGGAACCGCCCAAATCTTCCATACCCTTCATACGTAGTAAAAGGAGACACAGGAGCCTTCATCTGCTGGAGGAACCCAGATTTATTCAATAGCCCGGAGTATGGAACAGAGTCCCAAGCTAGTCAGAGACAAAACCCAGGAGGCTGCTACTTTACTCTGTAGCTTACAAGCCTTTTATACATTTCTCATACCATTCTTTTGACTGTCAGTCCACTGTCCAATCAGGGCAAGGTTTGTAGTTGATAGCTTGATCAAGGCGATGCTTGTAGTTGGTGATCTGGTCAAGGCTTGGTACACAGAGCATTGTGCACTCTGCTTTGATCAGGGCTCTTTCTTTCAGGTCATTGTTCTATTTCCTGACCAAAGCCTGGTCTTTCAAGTCATTTGTTTATTTACCCTGATTAGAGTCCAGCAGTCAGACCATTGTCTAGATAACCTGATCACTGTGTCAAGGATGTTTTATCAGGCTGGGAGCAGGAGAGGAAAAATGAATCATTCACTCGGGGTGAGGGCCATGTGGCTTTCTGATGAACTGAAAAGAACAGGGGGTTGGGCGGGTGACACTGGTACTTGGGCCTCCTCATGAAGCAGAAGGAGCCTCTCTCAATCTCCTTAACTCTTCCCTTGCAAAGTTGACTGGATGCTTGGTCTGCAAGTGGTTCTGTATTTTTGCAGTTCTACATGAGTACTTATATTGCGGTCTCGTCTTGAAAGCACAGTCTTGCATATGTGGCAAGTAACTTTTGTTGTATTCACCTTTTTTAAGCCAGGTGGAAAGGTGAAGATTTCCTAGAGAATGCTGGTATATTTTTACTTTGGTGGAGGTTTCCTGCTCTGATGAGTTCTCTGAATCAGAGGATGATGGTGGATTAGCAGCCATAGTATCTTTAAGAAAATTTGTAATACAAAAAAGAAAGAGCAGTATATCTTCTCAGGAGGTGTTTTCCTAAGAAATGTTTTTAGAAGAGTGATTGAAATAGGTGGGGTCCTTCAATAGAAGGTGTAATGAACCAATGAAATCTCTTTTTTGAGGTCACAAGGGGTGTGCGTAGGATGCACCCAGCGCAACTTTACAAAATTGCATTAAAACGTGATGTACTTTTTAATAAAGTTAATTGATATTCAGATAATCTCTTATCTTACCATTAGACCAGATCTGGTCCACCAACCTTGACATTCCCTCTCCCTTGGTTTATCCCTGCCCCGGTCCGATCACTTTTTTATTTCCTTGTCCTTGCACCTACTTCTGTCTACCCGCCCTCCGATCCCTCATAACCTTCAGGTCCAAAATTGGAAACATGCCGACATTCCTCATTTCCACTCTATCCTTGCTTCAACATCTCTCCCCGATTATTCTGATTTGAACTCCCAAGCAATCTCTCTTGATCATTGACTGTCCTCTGCCTGTGATGTCGTTGCCCCCATCAAAACTGTTAAGTCTAAACGCCCCCACGACGCTCAGCGCTGGTTTACTTCCACTCTTAAGGCGGACAAACTTCGCCTTAGACAGGCTGAGCGCCGCTGGCGGCGGAATTATGACCCTCTACTCAAAATTACATACTCTGACCTATTAAAAACCTATAAACAATCGATCATCTCGGCCAAACTTTCTTATTTTTCTCAGAAGGTCTTGACTTCGGCATCCAAGACCAAAGAAATTTTCTCTATCGTAGCTGAGCTCTCCTTACCTGACCGGGTCACCCCCCAGCCCCTACCCTCACAAGCCCTGTGCAATTCTCTCAACTCTTTTTTTTCTGACAAAATTTCCGCAATCAAAAACAATATTCCCTCCACTACTCTGTCCCATGATTCTGTCCTCCCTATCTCGAATCCCCATTCTTTCTCTAAATTTCCCCCTATTTCCCTGGAGATCTTTCTTTCACTACTTCAGACGGTGAGCTCCGGCTCGCCCAATGATTGCTGTCCCACGTCCATTCTAAGAGCCGCCTTCGTGGCCTGCCCCGGCCCCCCTCTTGATCTTCTAAACCAATCTCTTCTGTCAGGCGTTGTCCCTAATGCTTTTAAAAGCGCTGTGGTGGTCCCCATTCTAAAAAAGCCGGGTCTTGACCCTACTGCGCTGGCTAACTATCGCCCCATCTCCCTCCTCCCTTATCTGGGAAAGGTTTTAGAGACTTATGTCACCCGCTGCCTCAGTGCCTTCGTCGAGGAAACTCATTTCCTTGACGATCGACAGGCGGGGTTCAGACCTGCTCATTCCACTGAGGCAGTTGTGGTGGCAGTTATGGACACGCTGAAACAGGGAGCTGACAGGAATCTGGCCCAGGCCCTTGTGCTGTTAGACCTCTCTGCCGCTTTCGACACGGTCGACCATGATATTTTGGTCGACCGTGTCAGAAATGCTGGCATTTCAGGCTTGGCCCTGTCATGGGTGATATCTTTTCTCCATTCCCGCTCTCAATCCTTCCGTCTTTCCTCTTTTTCTGCCCCTCTATCCTCTCTTTCTTGTGGTGTTCCCCAGGGTTCTGCTTTGTCCCCGCTCTTGTTTAATCTTTATATGCAGCCCCTTCTTGTCTCTCTTCGGCAGTTTTCACTTACTGCTTTCAACTACGCAGATGATCTGCAGCTTATTTTTCCTCTCAATTCTTCTCCCTCTTCCTGTTCTAATTTTCAAAATGCCATGCTCTTTATTTATGAGTGGATGAACCTTAGCCAACTTAAGCTCAACCCAAGCAAAACGGAGCTGGTGGAGACCGGTGGCTCTCTTACTCCCTGGTCTCCCAACTTTTGGCCTACAGCTCTGGGTTCTCCTCCCTGTCCAGTTAATACTGTGAAGTGCTTGGGGGTCACCATTTCTAGTGACCTCTCAATGCGGCCACACATTAACACCGTCACTTCGGCTTGTTTCTTTCATCTTCGCCGAATTGGGAAGATTCGCAGGTTTCTATCCCAAGAGGCCCTTATTCTTGTTATCCTTGCCCTCATCACCTCACGTCTAGATTATGCCAACTGTCTATACGTGGGGGTCCCTGCCTGCCATCTTTCCCGACTCCAACTGGTCCAGAATCAGGCAGCCAGATTAATTTTTCGGCAACCTAAACATCAGCACGTCACCCCTCTGCTGAAAACTTTACACTGGCTCCCAGTTGCACAGCGGTGTGTTTTTAAAATGGCCTGCACCATCTTTAAATCCTTGTTTACCTGTGCCCCTGCCTTTATCTCTTCCTGCTTGCACGCCTATGTCCCTTCCCGTCACCTCAGATCTTCGACTCATAACCTTCTGATCACCCCCAGGTTCAATCGCAAGAAACATGGGGGGGCCTGTTTCTCTTTTCTTGCTCCTGTTACTTGGAACTCCCTTCCTCTTGCCATCCGTCTGTCCACTGACTATCGTTGCTTCCGCAATTCTTTGAAAACCTACCTGTTCCGTCTGGCGCACGGGTAGCGGCCTTGTTCCTGAATGTTCTTCTCCCACCTGGTCTAGAGCGCCAAGAAACCAATTGGTGTACGTGCGCGGTACCAAATCTTTTTTAATAATAATAATAATTAATATTTATATTAAATATATATAAATACATTTTTTAATAATAAAAGAACATTGTGGGAGTTGGGCATCCACCACGTCCAATATGGATATGACGTTGCGTGCTACCACACTTCCATCACATCACGTAATATGTACATCACTGTACACCACGGGAGAAAAGATTCTGAAAGCTAATGAGAGCTCTTGCTCATGCATGGGCATTATCTCACAGAAATCTAGCAGTCAGCCTTCAGAATTGTTTATGCCTGCCATTACAGTTGATTACACAGATGGCTCAACTACGGAATGTACTAGTCGTCACAAGCAGATACAGGAGCAGCTGCAGACAGATAGAACCTGTCTATATCAGCTTTTCCATGACATAGGGGGGTACACACATACATAGCGGTCCACAGATGAAAAGAAGATCAGCTCTGGGGGTGGCAAGTATATCTCTACTTCCCAGTTCATTAAACAGATTTTTCAACTATTGAATGTACTGGTCGTCACAGGCAGCTATGGGAGCAGCAGCAAACAGACAGAACCTGTCTATATCAGCTTCTCTGTGACATAGAGAGGTACACAGATACTTGGGGGTCCACAGATGGATAGAGCACCAGCCCTGAGGGTTGGCAGGTATATCTCTACTTCCCAGTTCATTACACAGATGTCTCAACTATGGAATGTACTAGTCGTCACAAGCAGATATTGGAGCAGCAGCAGACAGACAGAATCTGTCTATATCAGCTTCCCTGTAACATAGGGGGGTACACAGAAACTTAGGGGTCCACAGATGGATAGAATAGCAGCTCTGGGGGATGCCAAGTATATCTCTGCTTTCCAGTTCATTACACTGACCTCTCAACTATGGAATGTACTAGTCATCACAATTAGATACAGGAGCAGCATTAGACAGACAAAACCTGTCTATATCAGCTTCCCTGTGACATATGGGGGTACACAGATACATAGTTGTTCACAGATGGATAGAACACTAGGACTGGGGAGTGGCAAGTATATATCTGCTTCCCAGTTCATTACACGAATGTGTCAACTAGGGAATTTACTAGTCGTTACAAGCAGATATGGGAGCAGCAGCAGACCGACAGAACCTGCCTGTATCAGCTCCCCCGCAACATAAGGCGTACACAGATACATAGGCGTCCACAGATGGATGGGGTACACAGATACATAGGGGGTCTACAGATGTATATAACAGCAGCCCTGGGGGTGGCAAGTATATCTCTGCTTCACAGTTCATTACACTGATGTCTCAACTATGGATTGTAGTACACGTCACAAGCAGAAACAAAAGGATCAGCAGACAAACAAAACCTATGTATATCAGCTCTCCTCTGACATGGGGGAGGATACAGATATACAGGGGGTCCAGAGATGGATAGAACAGCAGCCCTAGGGGGTGGCAAGTATATCACTGCTTCACAGTTCATTACACTGATGTCTCAACTATGGAATGTACTAGTTATCACAAGCAGATACAGGAGGAACAGCAGACAGACAGGACCTGTCCATATCAGCTCCCCAGTGACATAGGGGGCTACACAGATAGATAGGGGTCCACAGATGCATGGGGTACACAGATACATAAGGGTCCACAGATAAATAGAACACCAGCCCTTTTTTAAGTCGGGTGGAAAGATCTACTGACTGTTCTCCATATGCTTTCAGTTGTCCATATTTTATACAGGTCATTCTAAGTTTACCAAATTGGGAACGAATATCACAAGCAGATACAGGAGCAGCAGCACAGAGACAGAACATATTTGTATAACTTTCTCCGTGACATAGGGGGGTACACAGATACATAGGGGTCCACAGGTGGATAGAACACCAGCTCTGGCAGGTGGCAAGTATATGTCTGCTTTCCAGCTCAAACTTAATGCTTGCCTTTGTGCATTAATATCGGCAATTTCCATGTATATTTTCTCAGGAACTATATCATGTTTCATGTTATTATTTATTTTACATACGTATTGACTACTCTATATTACACTTACTCCATTATGAACTTCATGTGTGAATAGAATGTAACAATTGAGTCGATGCCCAAGGAGACTAATTAACCCTTTCCATGCGGCCGCGGTTCCCCTGGTGTGCTGTAAACAGCACGAACAGGGGCGGGCCGTGACAAACCCCAGCTGTCATCAGCACACGAGCACCGTAGTGCATGACGGCTGGGGTTCGTCATCAGCATGGAAGGGGTTAAAAAACGAGAAGTGACTTTACTCCCAACTTGAAAGACTTCTTCAAAGAAATACTACTTATCTTAATCTGGACAGAACACTAGATAGCAGGAGTATACAAATTATGTAAATTTACAACTAGCATGCGAAGTCATTTTTACCATGAAAAGAAACGTATTAATACATACAATTTGTATATTTATAAGCTGAATAAGGTTACTAGGATATTACATTTGTTTCTATGCATGAAATGTGCGCCCATCGGTAGTAGTCTTAACATAGTGCCTGTTGGAAAGAAAGTGTAAATTAATTGCTTATTGTGTACGGATTGTATATAAATCAATAGTTTTTTGTTCCGCTACCTTACATTTATTTACATACTAAAGATAGTGCACTGTCTCCAGTCAGCGGCAAAGTGGAAAGGTGTATAGGCAGTGAACAAAGATGGCGGATGCAACTCAGTAAAGATCCTTGTAAATTCATTACTTATACTGTGTTCCACCCTGTATCAGACCCATCTGCACAAGTGTGAATTGGAGATTATATGCACAAAAAAAACCTCAAGTACTTATATACGTTACTTTTTAACTTCATCGTTTTGTAATATTAAGAATATTTACCTTATCGTTACCATTAAAAATTTGTGAGTCTTTTTGTCTGCATACAATACAGAAAGTTTCATCAGATTCTAAATGAACAGGGGGATATAATTTCTTTAATCTCGGCAATTGGCTACTGACCATTTTAGAAAAATATTAGTTTTGAAACTGACACTTCATTACAGAGACCATCTGAGTGCATCCAGACCTCACTTCAACATGCTTAGAGTACTGACGGAAAAAAAAACTGTATATGTTGTACAAATGCCCAATATAAAAACAATTGTTCTCAATACGATTGGGGTTGAAAAGCAATCATCCATAATAGAAGTATTATTACCAGAATGCGAAAAACATCACAGTTGTAGCTCTTCTGTTATCTTTGGTTTGTTGTAGATGATTCTAGGACTCTAGTAAATATTCCCGATTTCAAGCCCTTATGTGGTTATATCAAATCATATCCTTATATAGGCATAAGAATCATACCTATAATAAGACATAGCCAATGCAGTCCAAATACGGAAAGGCTACTCCCATAGACTCCTATTAAGCACAACATGTTCTTAAACAAACCAAGCCTCCAGCAGCCCGGGAATTCCCCCTGCTTCTGTATTGATTTGTCCTAGAACTCCTGAAAGAACTGCGAGTTCTTAGTGACGTCTTATGTCCAACCTTACGTCAAGCTCGGCACCTTCCAGGTATAAATATACCAGCATCTGCCTTAAGCAACACACGGTGGTTTGGAGCACATAGGCTATCTACTTGCCCGACGCCCTGCTGATGTGAGTGCCGAAGGAAGCCGACCCTCCCACTGACGCACTGAGAAAGACGCTGTCTTTTCTCCTGCACAGAAATCCAGCTCCAGTGTTTCCCTGTCACCCTTGCGGGTTGCTGGGAGATCGAGTCCTGAGAAAGAGATACAAGACCTCCTTCATTCTATAACCAAGGTACGGAGCTGATTAGACCCTTGGAGAATTCTTGATTCAGATTCTTGGCAAAAACGATAACTCATCTACTCCTTCTCTGTACTAGGCTTAGGTTAGGTACACCGGGGTAGGCGTATCTTAGAGTACGTTTAGTCATTATTTTATCATTGTATGTATTTTATCCATTTTAAGTATCTTATGGCTTAGAACACATATAAATGCTTTTACAGTATTATTTCATAATAATAATTTTACTGTACGCAGTTTACTTTATGACAAGTATTGTAATTTTGGCAATTCACTTATCTTGCATGAGAAAGAAGACTGCTCAATAAATAACCACTTTTATTGAAAACGCCAGTCTCTCTATTTCTCTGCACTCCTGGTGAAACTAAGCATGCACGATTAACTGAGTAAAATAACTATCTATTGTTTCCGTGACTCTGCAGATATACTCCTTATTCTGGAGGAGAAAAGTTGTCATGTTTATGCGGTTTTCAGAAACAAATCCCTTCTTGTCTCTTCAAGAAAGTTAGCACCTTCTTGTTTACTCGAGGAAGTTTCTAGTGACCTCTGAGCAGGCTGGCATTTTATAATTAAGTCTAACATATTCAATAGAGACCTAGTCAACCTCAGTCCTACGTCTACACTGTTGTTTATGTTATTCCAATGCGCAGAGCATATTGGGAATATAGGCACTACACTTCAGGTTAGATTATAACAATAACTTCCATTGGTCATATTAGGGACACTTCAATATCTGTTGCAAAACCTTTTAGAGACATACGAATGGTTATGTTAAATATTTCATTTTGGTTTAACATTTTGAGATTATAAGTTGTACGTAAAGGCATTTTGCTAGCATTATTGACTATTATTCAAGCACTTCTTGCATATTGGCAATACTATATGGTCCACTAAACTTATGCTCAAAAATGCTTCCTTTCCTTGTTGTTCACTTGCAATTTGTGAGAGGTATTAACTCTTCTTCTCTGAAGGTGTACGGCTTATATATTAGTATACTAATATAAATGATTTGTCTGTGGGTGAGAGATTGCACTTACAGAACGTTCTATTTTTAAAAACTTAGATAACTCTCAATTGACCTAAAAAAATAGGTATAATTGTATTTGGCAAGCAAAATAGAGGAAATATATAGGAAATATGAAAAAGCATTGCATTATAGAAATGTTAGGCCTAGATTGGTCACTCACTTCATTCACAAACTCCTGTCCTTGATCTGATAGAACGCTTTTTGAATTTCCATGAGCTAGAAATTCAGAAATAAACATCAAGGAAAATTGAAAGACACATCTTCAAATAAAAAATTCAAAACAACATTTTCACTTCCTTTCTCAACAGTAGGCTGAAAACGTGTAACAAGCATTTAAATGAGAAGCGTATGGATTTCAGAAACAAAAGCCTATAAGAGTATCACAATGGAGATTTGTATTTATTAAAAATATTTATAGAAGCAAGAAAAATTATAACTGATACATTGTTCAATTTCAAATAACATATGTGACCAATAAAATCATGAGAACATGCTTTTTTTTCGTTTCGTACATACTAGAATGCCCACTAATTCTACAAAAACATAACACCACAGTTATCTGTTTGCAAACATATGAAATACACAAATGTTTATCTCACAATGCTTTTCTATCATGAAATTTTAAAGTCAAACATGAATGCTCCATTAGGTCCATTACAAATTTTGGATGATAGTATATGGAGAGCAGTCAGTGGATCTGATGTGTCGAGTTGTTGACGACCACTTTGGATAGTGCATGGGCAGGAATAAAGAGCTTCTGGCAACCAGTACATCCCATGTTTGGGTTATATGTAAAATGAAGTGGAACAGGGGGCAAGTCAAGTTTAAGGTTATTAAAGAACATGGAGAGCATGCTAAAATACAATATTGGCCAATTAATTACATGTGCATTGCATGGGGACGAAGCAGCACGTGGCACACTACTTTCAAGACAAAAACTACATCGCATTAACTTGAACAGCATGTAGTACATTGCTGCGGGAACGGCCATGTGGCGCTTGGTAAATTAAAGTAACGCAGCATAAGTGATTTGCACAAAATAAAGAATAAGAAATCAAGTTTAACATTTTTAAAAAAACAAGGAGAGCGTGCTAAAATACAATATTGACCAATTGATTCCATGTGCAATGTATGGGGAGGAAGCAGCACGTGACGCACTACTTTAATATTGAAAGGCGGCAAGATTAAGTGATTTGCTCAGAAACATCGCCTACCAAGGCAAGTTATTGTACATACAAGAGCTGGAAACCGTGATAAAATACACTATTGCCGAAAACATTACTTTTAAAATGCATGGGGCATGTGACACATTACTTACACGAGATAAACTACATTGCATTAACTTGAACAGCACGTGACACACTGCTACGAGAACGGCCAAGTGGCGCTTGACAAATGAAAGAAACGTGAAAGGATTAACTGATTTGCACTGAACAAAGAATAAGAAATCAAGTTTAACATTATTAAAAAAAACATGGAGAACGTCCTAAAATACAACATTGACCAATCAATTACATGTGCAGTGTATGGGGAGGAAGCAGCACGTGACGCACTACTTTAATATTCAAAGGCGGCAAGATTAAGTGATTTACCCAGAAACATCACCTACCAAGGCAAGTTATTCTACATACAAGAGCGGGAAACCGTGCAAAAATACACTTTTGCTGGAAACATTACTTTTGCAATGCATGGGGCACGTGACGCACTACTTACACGAGAAAAACGACATTGAATTAACTTGAACAGTAGGTACCACACTGCTGCAGGAACGACCACGTGGCGCTTGGCAAATTAAAGAAAAGTGGCAGGATTAAGGGATTTGCCTCGAAACATCGTAACTAAGGCAAGTTATTTGACAAACAAGAGCTGGAAACCGTGCTAAAATACACTATTGCCGAAAACATTACTTTTGCAATGCATGGGGCATGTGACGCACTATTTACAAGAGAAAAAGTACATCACATTCACTTAAACAGCACGTAGCACACTGTTGCAGAAGCTGCCATGTCGTGCTTGGCAAATTAAAGAAACACACCAGGATTAAATGATTTGCCCAGAAACAAAACTTGCAAAGTCAACTTTAACAATATAAAAAAGCAGGAAAGCGTGCTTAAAAACGACATTGTGAAATCGAACATCAATTTGCATTTACGTGGTATTTAAAGATTGTTCAGATTAATTAATGTAATTACTCTTAAAAAAAGTGCTCACCTACGATGAAGTAGATACGAACACTCTCAATGGCTGTGACTGCGGAATAGGAAAAGTTCAAGAAGGTTGGAGGGTTATAAAAGCTTTGCAGAAGGATGATTGGTTCAGCATGATGTCACTGGGTGTGAGAGCTGTGATTGGACATGTTGTAATTGAGCATGCACAAATAAAATGAAATATGTTAGGGGTACATAGGCAGACGGTGGCACGCATTGTGCGCATGCGTAACATTAACATGCATGCTCTACGACAAACATGCATGCGCAAAGTAAAAGCAACTCCTAGGGGGTACATACATAGATGCAGTTTGGATGTCCCCGTGGCCTTGAAGTGGCTTCAGGAGGGCCGCTTTGCAGTCCTCCTCCATAAAATATTAATATATAATTAGCAATGCCGCGGGGGCTGGGGACCCTGGTACCCGGAATTGGCCACAGGAGGGGGGGCCATGCAGCCCACTTCCCTAAAAAAAATTGAATATAGATACTCCGCTTATTGTCATAAGCGCACCCTTCCGATCACGAGCTAAAGGCTAAATGGCTGTCAAGTGGTTGTCAACATTCGTCAACATTCGAAAGTAGAAACTGTTGGCAGCCATTTTATGTCTTGGTACAAGGGAGGCTGAAGAACTGTTTGAAATGTGTGGTTAAAACGTGAAAAGGGGGAGGGTAGACACACCCTGATCCTCTAGGTATCCTCAGGGGGTCTCACAAGGTCTCCCAGGGCCCCTATTTTTTTGGGGGGAAAATCACGAGGTGCGGGTATGATCCGCGCATTCAAGCGATATTTAAAAAAAAAAAGACATGGCCTTCGGCGCATCTTAGGTAACTTCTCTCAACTGTTTAGAGGAGATGCAGCAATGCTGGATCCAGGATCCACCACTGAGTAAGAAAAGGTAACGATAACACTATTTACCTGCTAAGTGAATTTCCTGCCATAGGATAACAGTGATGTACTTTTTAAGAAAGTTAAAGAAAATTATTAAAATAATAACCTCATAGAATCTCTTGTCTTAATATTTATATTAAATATATATAAATAGGTTTTTCAAGATTGAAAAAATTGCGGAAGTCGCGCACACACCGCGTCTGATATGCATATGACGTAATGCGCTATCGCGCAACCGTCATGTCACGTTATACGTACATCTCGTGTATGCGCAAGGCGTCGCGGCACAAGTCGCATAGAAACCGCGTTGGAAAAGTTGTACCCGTAGCACACCGTACGCGAATCCTAGAGAGCGACCCTAAAATGGCGGACATGTTTTGCGCAGTAAATGAGCAGGGTGTTCATAGGGTGTGCAACTGCAAAAAAAATATTAAAATAATAAAAATAATTTAAGTATATTATAAACATAAAATAATGAAAAAATTATATTTTTATGTAAAGAAATGTAATACAAAAAATGTGTAATGTAATTTAAAAAATAACATTTAAAAATAAAATGATTAAAAAAATGTAGTTAGAAAATATTAAAAATACAATAAAAATATTTACAAATTAGCATTTGAAAAACTTTTGAAATTCACTGAAAAAACCATAGGTTTCAGACATGTTATGGTTAGGAATTAGCATTTAAAAAACCTTTGAAATTCACTGAAAGAAAAATAGGTTTCAGATGAGTTATAGTTAGGAATTAGCATTTGAAAAACCTTAGAAATTTACTGAAAAACCATAGGTTTCAGGGTTGTTATAGTTAGCTGGACATTTCACTCATATAAAACCATTGAAAATTCCCACCGTTATAGTGAGTTGTACTAACTATGACTCGCACGCCCGCAATCCACTGCTGCAGCTCGACCATCGCTTGTGCCCTTGCACCCTTGGTTTTTGCTGCCCATTCCTGGGTGCTGTTTGTCATCTCCCCCCCGTGCCCACTGCTCACTGTTCCTGCCACTGCTGCCCCTGTGGCCCCGCCTCCCGCACCCAATCGCTAACACCTGCCTCCCGTCTCCCAGCTGCTCCTCCCTCCCAGCTCCCCTTAAAATGGCGGTAGCTGCAAGCTAGGGCAAACCCATCTGCACCCGTCTGTACCTGGAACGTGCCCAGCGCCAGAACTCCTGGACCCCGCGAACGCCACAACACCAGACTCCACTACGATGCCAGCAGCCTGCACGCACTTAATGCAGGCCAAAACCACACCTGCTTCCAGGCCACCCCGAAATGGACCCACGGACCCTTCTCCTGCCGCACCTGTAGCTTTACCTGCGACAGAACCACCAAACCTCCAAGGACTGGACCCAACCACCTCCGCTTCATACTTCTCAACACCCGCTCCGCACGCAAACACGCCGTTGAGCTCTGGGATCTGCTCGACACCTCCACCCCAGACGTGTTCTTCCTGACCGAGACCTGGTGGAACGACTCCTCGGCATCCGACATCGCCATAGCCATGCCAGATAGCTACAAGATCACCCGCAGGGATCGCGCAAACGGAACTGGAAGAGGAATAGTCATCATCCACAAGTCCACCCTCAAGGTCGCCATCCATGCAGACGACAACCTCAACACCGCCGAAAACCTGCACTTCCGGATCCACACTGACCCCAACACCACCCTCAGAGGAACACTCATCTACAGACCCCCGGACCCCGAGCTCAGTTCAGCGACTACATTCCCAACCTCGCCAGCACCCACGTACTCGCCTCCATGGACTACATCCTCCTTGGGGACCTGAACTTCCAACTTGAGAACAACAACAACGCCAACTCCGCCACCCTGATCGACAACCTCGCCAACCTCGGCCTCAGACAACTCGTCACTGCACTCACCCACGCCACCAGCCACATGCTGGACCCCATCTTCTCCACAGGCACCCATATCACCTTCGACCACACCACCGAACTCCACTGGACCGACCACCGGTGCATCCATTTCACCTTCAAGAAACCAACCACGCACCACTGCCCCCAACAGCTGCCTCACCGCTGCTGGAGCAAAGTCATCGAAGACCAACTGATCACCACCATCGCCCAGAACCCACCCACTGACCCCCACCAACCCAGATGCCGCAGCCCAAAACCTCAGACAGTGCATCGACGACTGCGCCAACACCCTCGCCCCGCTCATGAAAACCTCCAACAGCCACGCCAGCAAGAGAGCCACCTGGTTTACCGACTAGCTCCAGACCTCCTAAAGCGCATGACGGAAACTGGAGAAAATGTGGCTCCACGAACGCACACCGGACAACCACACCGCCCACAAGGACGCCACTCGCAGACATCACCACCTCATCAGATTAGCCAAGAGATCCTCCTTCAAAGACCACTTGGACAACAACGCACACAACAGCAAAGAGCTCTTCAGCATCGTAAAAGAACTCTCCAACCCCAGCGCCAACGTCAGCGACATCCCGCCCTCACAAGAACTGTGCAACTCACTAGCTATCTTCTTCCACCGCAAGATCGCTGACATCCACGACAGCTTCAACACCATGACCGCCTTGACTACGCCAGACTCCACCCCCCCTGTGAACACCACCAGTGCCATCCGCCTGACCTCCTGGTCCAACGTCAATGACGTCGAGACACGCAAGGTCATGAACTCTATCCACTCAGGATCTCCATCAGACCAGTGCCCACACCACGTATTCAACAAAAGCAGACGGTCATCAACATCTCCTTCAAAACAGCGACATTCCTGGAAGCTGGAAGCATGCCGAAATCAACACCCTCCTCAAGAAGCCCAAGGCGGACGCCAAGGACCTCAAGAACTTCCGGCCCATCTTCCTGCTCCTGTTCCCGGCAAAGGTCATCGAGAAAATTGTCAACAGGCAATTGGCCCGCCACCTGGAAGAGAACAACATCTTGGACCCGTCCCAGTCCAGATTCAGACGAAACCACAGCACCGAGACAGCCCTCATTGCCGCCACAGACATCATCAGGCGCCAACTAGACAATGGCGAAACATCAGCCTTCATCCTCCTGGACCTGTCGGCTGCCTTCGACACGGTGAGACCCATCGCACTATAAAGACACGCCTCCTAGAAGCCAGAATGCAAGAGAAGGCCCATGACTGGACCACCTCCTTCCTCTCCGGCAGAACCCAGAGCATCCACCTCCCACCCTTCCCACCCTTCCCATCCGAAGCCACTAAGATCATCTGCGGCATCCCTCATGGTCCGCCATCACAACCTCAACATCATCTCCTACGCCGACGACACCCAGCTCATCCTCTCCCTCACCAAGGACCCACACACCGCCAAAACCAACCTCCATGAGGGAATGAAGGCCGTCGTCACCTGGATGAGGAGCAGCCATCTGAAGCTGAACTCAGACAAGACGGAGGTACTCATCCTCAGACCCACCCCCTCAGCCTGGGACGAATCCTGGTGGTCGACCACACTGGGAACAGCACCAACACCCACTGACCTAGGATTCATCCTCGACTCCTCCCTCTCCATGTCTAAGCAGGTCAATGCCATCTTCACCTCCTG
Organism: Lissotriton vulgaris; assembly: GCF_964263255.1. NCBI lineage: Eukaryota > Metazoa > Chordata > Amphibia > Caudata > Salamandridae > Lissotriton > Lissotriton vulgaris. Next base: position 804,463,666 of record NC_141697.1, read on the forward strand.
CTAAAACACCCTCTGCATGCTCTGCAGGATCTACAAGTGGATCCTGACTGAAACAAGAAGAACGGTGACACAGGCCCTCGTCAGCAGCAGACTGGACTATGGAAACGCACTCTATGCAGGAATCCCAGCCAAACACCTACGACAAATACAACGCATCCAAAACGCCTCCGCCCGACTGATCATCAACATCCCCCGCCACATCACCCCCACCTGAGAGACCTACACTGGCTCCCGTCGACAAGAGGATCACCTTCAAGCTCCTCACCCACGCACACAAAGCACTCCACAATGCCGGACCAGCCTACCTGAACAGCAGACTCAGCTTCTACACCCCCACCCGCCAGCTCCGCTCTGCCAGCCTCGCCCTCACCACTGTCCCCCGCATCCAACGAATGACCTCCGGTGGCAGATCCTTCTCCTACCTCCCCACCAAGACCTGGAACACCCTCCCTACCCACATACGGCAGACGCAAGACCTATTCGCCTTCAGAAGCCTCCTAAAGACCTGGCTCTTCGAGCAGTAGCAGCACCCCCCCTCCCCTCAGCGCCTTGAGACCCTCATGGGTAAGTAGCGAGCTCTACAGGTACTCTGATTGATTGATTTATTTATTGATTAATATGACATCATTCAAGACATGGTCAGTGACATTACTGATGACATTTCAAATGACATCACTGATGACATCATCCATGTGACTAACTAATACACCTCATCATACAGTAGCATAACCTTTCAACACTCATTATAAAATAGGAAGTACCATATTTGAAACCACTGAGACACCAATACAAGTTTCTAGAAACTCACTCAGTAATTCCTACAACTACACACATCTAAACACTTACCTATAGATTCACTTATACATGCTAACAAAGATCAATAGAACACTATTAAATGTACTTATACACCTATATCAACATTACACACCATCACATAACCTATTCCTGTATGCAGACAACCTACTCACTTATGCAAACAATTGATCATACTTATATTTACTAAGCTACTCACTTACACAAACACCACTTTATTTATTCATATAGATAGTAACTCATACTAAGGGTCTGATTCTGATGTGGGTTGGAAAGCTTTCCCACCTAGGGCCTGATTCTGATGTGGTCAGGAAGGCCTCCTAATGGCATTTGCTCCTTCCAAATCGGATCGGGAAAAACCCAGGGCCCAATTATGATGCGGTTAGGAGCATATGCTCCCATTGAAGTCACTGGGAGTCCAACCAAATCGTATCGGGAAGCATCCGGATGCATTGTACTCAGTTTGTCGGACTGTCCTGATCCGAGTGGGTTGGAAACCATTTTCAACCCGATTCAGTCGAGAAGCATTTCCAACCCACATCAGAATCAGCCCCTTAGTGTGTTATAAAATCAGTATTACAAGTATACAGTTATCCATACATCAATCATACAATTACTGAGTATTGTGTATATTTTTTTATATACAACAACTGTCACATACACTACCTTTTATATTTCTAGTTTGTTGGACATGTATCATTGAGAAATATATGTACTCATCACCACACCAATAAAGAGATTCACTTACCCAAACAACTGTTTCCACATAAAGTCATAACCTCATATACCTACTAAATCAACTACTTACACATCTTAGAACAGTCATACACCTCCCACTCATCCACACACATTCATTCAATATCCCATACAAATACTCACTTAACTAATTAATAACTAATACAGGCTTTCACGTAGCTAGTAACCAACTTATGTTACTTACAGGTATTCACACAGTTTCATCACTATCCCATATATTTAGTGAGACACTTTAGATTTGTCACTTAGACAATCAATCACATTACTACTAAATTCTCCATTCAGACACTTATACATCCATTCAGTGTTCAGGGCACATTGCCATATATATATAATACTTACTTAAATATCGAACGAACCCACATTCACTGGATGATGTCATCAATGATGTAATTTGAGATGTCATCAGTGATGTCACTGACCATAGCATGAATGATGTAATATGTGACATTATCAGCAGTGGTTTGCAGGCGCTCGAGTTATACAACTAACTATAATGGGGGAATTTCAATGGTTTTATATGAGTGAACTGTCCGGCTAACTATAACACCCCTCCCTGAAACCTATGTTGTTTTCAGTGAATTTCTAAGGTTTTTTAAATGCTAATTCCTAACTTTAACTTATCTGAAACCTATGTTTTTTTCAGTGAATATATATATATATATATATATATATATATATATATATATATATATATATATATATATATATATATATATATATATATATATATATATATACACACATATACATATATATATACCATATACCATACCATTTTAATCAGCCATTTTTCTTATGTGGTATGGAATGATATGTTGATATTACATATGGCACCAACAGGCACATATGATGAAGTAATAACTAATATTTCAAACATACATTTTAATGTGTGCATTAATTTAGCATCACCTATACAAATTGTGTCATGATTAAGAGCACAGTTTTCATTATTTACCACTAGGTGATGCCGTTAACAGACCACTCAGGAGGCGAAATGATTAAGTATTTGGCTCACTTAAGGGTCGGTTTGAATATTTTGTATTCGTATTTGTACAGAAAATGTATTTAAACGCACCAATGTATGCTTTTTCGAAATGGGAGTTAATGAACCCAGTTTATAACATCGATTGCTTTAAAAAGATTAACTAATAATGAGATTTCGGGCTATGAATTTGCAATATGCACGAAAGCACTTTAACAAATATGTAGTATCATGTACAGCTGTCACCCGTTTTCTGCTCAGCACTATGTATTTGACTTACTTAATGGACGGCTGAAAATGTTTTGTATTTGTACCGACAAGGTATTTAAAAGATGTATCCTGTATTTATATTGCACCAAATGCATGTTTTTAGAACGGGATTTATCTAACCCTGTATATAATATTGACCGCTGCAATTTGAGTGACACTGAACTGGGCAATGAATTTGCATTATGCACATAAGTACTTTATCAAATATGTAGCAATTTTTATAATCGTCAGTCATAATCTGTTTTAGCACGATTACCCATGCATATAGTATATGCCACATCTCTCTGTCTTTTGCACTTTAAAATGGCGCTCGCTTTAGCGACAATGAGCCAGCAGCTTTGGTATATAGTCCTATCTTTGTGTCTATGCATGATAACTGTTTGGCGCGAAATGCTCAGGAGATCCTTTTAAAATCACAATGCTTATTCACCGTTTGACATCAGTGAGCAAGGGCACGGACGTGCCCGAAACGCGTCTGACGACATGCACCACTTAATGCACAAATAAAGCATTTACAAAGAAGAAGCCTGACTCTGGCTCATTATTGCTGTCTGCGTATCTGTCTGTGCTCGAGGCACTCTGGAGGTAAGTTGGACTATATATATATATATATATATATATATATATATATATATATATATATATATATATATATATCCAACAAAGTTTGTCCATGCAAATGAGCCCGCACACCAAGCAAGTGGGTTGCATTCCACAACTTTTATTTACCGATGAAAGGCGGAGTTCAGTCCATGTCACCCCTTTCGCTTTTCGCCTGACGCGTTTCGAAGATCTCTGTCTTCTTTCTCAAAGGCACTCCGAGGTTGCAAGGTCATTCCTGCCACAAGTCCGCTTCCGTTGGTTTGTGTGTTATATTTCCTCCTGCGTGACTTTCACTTTATAGACATTTGCTACAGGTGCGTTAAGGCAGGGTATCACGGTACTTGTAGTTCCCAGGCATTTATTTCCCTCCAGTGGGTTACTTGCAACTTCGTGATGTTTTAACAAAACAGGGGCAGTTCTCCATTGAACAAGGAATGTAAAACCCCTTTCATCGCCTTTTAATTCACTGTTTGCCCATCTCGATCTGGCATGCTTCCAAACCTGGGGTCCCTTAATTTCCAGGGCGGTGCGTTAACTCCACGGCTGGACCGGCCGTGTAAATTATCCAACAAAGTTTGTCCATGCAAATGAGCCCGCACACCAAGCAAGTGGGTTGCATTCCACAACTTTTATTTACCGATGAAAGGCGGAGTTCAGTCCATGTCACCCCTTTCGCTTTTCGCCTGACGCGTTTCGAAGATCTCTGTCTTCTTTCTCAAAGGCACTCCGAGGTTGCAAGGTCATTCCTGCCACAAGTCCGCTTCCGTTGGTTTGTGTGTTATATTTCCTCCTGCGTGACTTTCACTTTATAGACATTTGCTACAGGTGCGTTAAGGCAGGGTATCACGGTACTTGTAGTTCCCAGGCATTTATTTCCCTCCAGTGGGTTACTTGCAACTTCGTGATGTTTTAACAAAACAGGGGCAGTTCTCCATTGAACAAGGAATGTAAAACCCCTTTCATCGCCTTTTAATTCACTGTTTGCCCATCTCGATCTGGCATGCTTCCAAACCTGGGGTCCCTTAATTTCCAGGGCGGTGCGTTAACTCCACGGCTGGACCGGCCGTGTAAATTATCCAACAAAGTTTGTCCAGGCAAATGAGCCCGCACACCAAGCAAGTGGGTTGCATTCCACAACTTTTATTTACCGATGAAAGGCGGAGTTCAGTCCATGTCACCCCTTTCGCTTTTCGCCTGACGCGTTTCGAAGATCTCTGTCTTCTTTCTCAAAGGCACTCCGAGGTTGCAAGGTCATTCCTATATATATATATGTATTTTCTCGCACAGCTCCCTTCACCGCCGTCGCTCCTCCTCATTACCCGGGTGCTCAATCCCGCGTTGGTGAGACGCGTTTCAATACTAGCACACACCTCCGTGGTCTTTGCGAAGGTCAAGAAAGGACGGCACTCCAAGTTGTTGTTTCTCCCAACAATGGTTTATTGGCAGACCCCCCTGCCCCCCTGACATACGCGTTTCACCGATTTGGCTTCTTCAGTGTCAGCCATTCTCTGTGTACACAGTCATTAAATCCCCTACCACTTCCCAGAACATAGAAAGTGGACCACTGCTCGCCTTGGTGGTTTTGGCGGCCATATTTGAACGTGCAATATTACAATTTGTTTGTAGCATTGTATCATCATGTTAACAAGGGGTATAAAGTGAGTTTTTAGAAAAAGTGCCCGTGCAAAAGTGTATATAATGATAAAAATGATAAAAACACTGAGTTGATTATTAAGGCACATTATCAGCGAACATTCATTTATACACATACAGAAGATATTTAACTCTGTCTTTCTGTCCACCTCACTTGGCATGAGTTCATTCTGATCATATCCAGAAGAGTATAAATTATTTTAGTGTTTATTTAGGTGCTGTATTAATACATTGTGTATAGCCCTGAATGGGCTAAGTGGGCGATGTGTATGTATGCCTTGTTTTATCAACACATATTATGGAGCCCTGTATGGGCCAGAATCCATATTTGTAAGTTCTTGGTACCAGTATTTTGAGCTGCAGACTCAAAAAATATGTACATGTTTCAGATTGCAGATCTTACTTGTTCTACTTGCAATTCAGTTTTATTCCTCCTGAACCAATCTGGGAGTGGGTTTTGATTCATTCTAAATGGACCCAGAGTTCCTCGTCGTTGTTGAGCCCTTTTGGCTGCATGCTCTGGAGGTCAATGATGTACCTGGACTCCATTGCCCTAAGGAGTCTTATCCTGTCCCCACCACGTTCCTTTCTATCAAGTTGGTCTATAAGATAGAAGGATAACAGATCCCTGTTACTGTCATGGTGGGTCTCAAAATGGCGTGCCACCGGGTAGTTCTTATCCTTATTGGCGATGGCACGCATATGAGATCCAAGTCATTGCAAACGCAAATCCAGATTTCTACCCCATGTAACACATGATGCCATAGATGTGTTCAATGACGCTATCCTACAGGACATGGAAAGAATGACAAGGAAAAGTCCGGAATTAACCAAGAAAACTTCCAACATTTCAAGATCAGAATGGGAAGCAATAAAATCCCTCAAAGAAGATACAACCATCGAAATAAAGTCTTCAGACAAAGGGGGCAATATTGTCATTTTCACCAAAGAACAGTACAAAAGAGAGGCATTGAGACAATTGAATGACTCTGACTGCTACAGAATCATGGACAAAAGGGACTTTGGGAAGTGTGTCACAGAATATCACAATTTACTTGGGGGTTGGAAGGAGGAGGGTATGCTAAATAAACAAGAACACGAGTATTTACTTTGTGAGCACCCAATCATTCCAACATTTTATCACCTTCCCAAGATACACAAGGACATTCTCAACCCCCCAGGCAGACCAATTGTCTCTTCCATAGGAAGTTTACTCGAAAATACGTCGAGATTTATAGATGGATATCTATTCCCATTTGTAAAAGATCTCCCTTCCTATGTTAGAGACACTCAGGATTTTATAAGGCAGATTGATGGGATCGGGTGGGAGGATGACATGCTTCTCATCACCCTAGACGTCACAAGCCTATATACCTGTATTGAACATCAGAATGGGATCTCTGCCGTAAAATGGTTCTTGGGCAAGAAGAGTATGCAGTACCATCAGCATAACAAAATGCTAGTAAAAATGATTGAATTCTGCCTCTTTAATAACATGTTCTTATTTGCAGGTAACATGTATCACCAACTCAGAGGGACCGCGATGGGCACGTGCTTTGCCCCCAGCTACGCGAACCTCTCCGTGGGCTGGTGGGAGAAGCACGTGGCCTGGGGGGGGTCCAACGAAAAGTGGCTGGATAACATCATGATCTGGTCGAGATATATAGACGACTTGTTTGTCGTTTGGCGGGGTGACGTCTCCTCGGCTGAGGAGTACGTGGCAAAACTAAACGACAACGAGTTAAATCTCAAATTTACCAGCACAATGAGCCAGACATCAATCCACTATCTCGACCTAGAGGTCTTTGTCAACGAGAAAACCCTATGTACTAAACTTTACCGCAAGCCTACGGCTGGCAACACTGTACTACACGCGGCCAGCCACCACCCGAAAAGTATGGTAAGGAACATCCCCTTTGGAGAACTATTGCGCATCAAAAGGAATTGTTCAGATTCCAATGATTTCAGACAGGCGCAGGAAGGGGCGGTAAGGAGATTCAGAGAAAGAGGGTACTCCAAAACACTACTCGACGAAACAACCAAGCGAGTAGACAGTATTGAGAGAAAGGACCTCTTACAGGCTACCGCCAGTAAGAAAACAGATGATGGTACCACTAGGATGATCACCAGTTACAATATGAGATCGAACGAACTGGTGCACATATTTAATAAGAACTGGCACATCCTAGGCACAGATCCAACGCTTAAGGGACTGATACCAGACAGACCACCTATTACTTATAGACGCTGTCAATCCCTAAGTGACCATCTAGTGAGAAGCCACTACACGGACCCCCCCAAGAGTATGAGAAACAAGCCAATCAATGGTTTCTTTTCTTGCATGCATTGCAAGGCTTGCAAATTCAGCAAGAAGAGAACCAAATATGAAGGGAGGATGAATGACCCAAGGCCAATGAGAGAAATTAAGAAATTTCTGAACTGCAATTCAGAATTTGTAGTTTATTGCCTGGTTTGCCCATGTTCGAAAAGATATATTGGCAGCACCATCAACCAAGCCAAAAAACGTATCCTGGAACATATGCGTGCCATCGCCAATAAGGATAAGAACTACCCGGTGGCACGCCATTTTGAGACCCACCATGACAGCAACAGGGATCTGTTATCCTTCTATCTTATAGACCAACTTGATAGAAAGGAACGTGGTGGGGACAGGATAAGACTCCTTAGGGCAATGGAGTCCAGGTACATCATTGACCTCCAGAGCATGCAGCCGAAAGGGCTCAACAACGACGAGGAACTCTGGGTACATTTAGAATGAATCAAAACCCACTCCCAGATTGGTTCAGGAGGAATAAAACTGAATTGCAAGTAGAACAAGTAAGATCTGCAATCTGAAACATGTACATATTTTTTGAGTCTGCAGCTCAAAATACTGGTACCAAGAACTTACAAATATGGATTCTGGCCCATACAGGGCTCCATAATATGTGTTGATAAAACAAGGCATACATACACATCGCCCACTTAGCCCATTCAGGGCTATACACAATGTATTAATACAGCACCTAAATAAACACTAAAATAATTTATACTCTTCTGGATATGATCAGAATGAACTCATGCCAAGTGAGGTGGACAGAAAGACAGAGTTAAATATCGTCTGTATGTGTATAAATGAATGTTCGCTGATAATGTGCCTTAATAATCAACTCAGTGTTTTTATCATTTTTATCATTATATACACTTTTGCACGGGCACTTTTTCTAAAAAGTCACTTTATACCCCTTGTTAACATGATGATACAATGCTACAAACAAATTGTAATATTGCACGTTCAAATATGGCCGCCAAAACCACCAAGGCGAGCAGTGGTCCACTTTCTATGTTCTGGGAAGTGGTAGGGGATTTAATGACTGTGTACACAGAGAATGGCTGACACTGAAGAAGCCAAATCGGTGAAACGCGTATGTCAGGGGGGCAGGGGGGTCTGCCAATAAACCATTGTTGGGAGAAACAACAACTTGGAGTGCCGTCCTTTCTTGACCTTCGCAAAGACCACGGAGGTGTGTGCTAGTATATATATATGTATATATATATTCACTGAAAAAACCATAGGTTTCACACCAGTTATAGTTACCTGGAAATTTTACTGACATAAAACCATTGAAATTCCCACGTTATAGTTAGTTGGACTCACTAGAACTTGCGCGTGTAATGCACTGCTGATGACATCACATATTACATCACTCATGACATGGTCAGTGACATCACTCATGAGTGAATGTGTGTCTTTCTGAAAAATAAATATATTTTATTTATGTATATGTAAAGGTCAATGGAAGAATAAATGTTTAAATAAGTGTCTAAATGGATGTTTTTTTAAAAAAAAAATTGATTGAATAACTGGCTTATTAAGTGTATCTTAGTGAATACATATATTAGCGAGTAATGTTTAAATATTTAAATATATGTATCAGTGTTTCACTTTGTGTATAAGTGGCTGCATGGGTTGGTGAGTAGCTACATGTGTGTGTATATGGGTTATTAGATGTTTTTTTTAGTATCTTTATAATTGTCTGTTTGATTTGTTGGGGGTGTTACTTAGCACATAGATGCAACAATGACTGACTCACTGTTTGTATGTGTTTTGAAGACAGCATATGTGCCAGACTGTATGGGTGAATGAGTGTGTATATGTATGTGTTAGTAAGTGAATGACTATCTCACTAGTGTCTTTATCAGTAACTACATATGTTTTAATCTAGTATATGTGAGTATTGATGTATATAAGTAAGTATATGTGAGAGTGAGACATTGAAAGAGTTCTTGTTTTAATAAGTATGTGTTTATATAAGTGAAAGTTTAAGAGAGTAAGTATGTGTAAATTTCCTTAGAAGTAAGGTGTTAGTGTGTGTATAGCTGTATATGCAAAAAAATGGATGTTCAATAGTTTATTTGCATGTGTGAGTATGTGTGTTAGCAACTTTTGGAAGACTGTTGGTGTGTTAACGGATGTAAAGGTGTCTCACTACATATGGTAAGTGAGTATATATATGAATGACTATATAGAACTGTTGGTGAATGAGTGGATGTGTATATAAATGGTGGAATTACTGAATTGGTTGTTGTAACTGGTATAGGTATCTCCACTTTTTTGTAAATGTTAGTTTCTATTTTTGAATATGTGTTTCAAGGGTTACTTTACAGTGAAAGGAGGTCAGTCACTCTGTCACAAGGATGGTGTCATCAGTGATGTCATGAGTGATGTCACTGACCATGTCATGAGTGATTTAATATGTGATGTCATCAGCAGTGCATTAAACGCGCATGTTATAGTGAGTCCAACTAACTATAACGTGGGAATTTCAATGGTTTTATGTCAGTAAAATTTCCAGGTAACAATAACTGGTGTGAAACCTATGGTTTTTTCAGTGAATTTTAATAGGTTTTTTAAATGCTAATTCCTAACTATAACTGGTGTGAAACCTATGTTTTTTTCAGTGAATTTTATAGGTTTTTTTAAATGCTAATTCCTAACTATAACTGGTGTGAAACCTATGGTTTTTTCTGTGGATTTCATAGGTTTTTTAACTGCTAATTCCTAACTTTTTATAGGGCCTCATACCTAGGTGTTTTTTAGTAAATTTCTAAGGTTATTTTTTCGCAAATATCTATAGCTTAGAAAGGTATGTTTTTGTAAAAAATGAATCCTATATTGTATATTTACATAATTTTTTTTTAAAGTATATTCTTTTTTTTATATATTTCACTCTGGAGCGCTCCCGGTGCGCGTACCGGTGAGCGCCCTGGTGCGCGTACCGGGGCGCGTCCCGTCAGCGCACCAACAAAAAAAAGGAAAAAAAAACATAATGAAGGAGTGAGCATGAGGAATGGGGACAAACAGAGTGGTGTAAAGAGAAAGAGAGCTAGAGGGAGAAACACAGAGGGACTGTGTAATAGATAGTAAAACAGAGAAAAGGTATAAGAGGAAGTAACTGAGAAAAGGAAAATGAGTAAAGGAGCAAAAGAAGAGAAGAAAGAGGAAGAAAACTAAAGCAGATGTTCTGGGAGAATGTGAATGGGTCAGAGAGTAAAAGGAATGAGAGTAAAGGATGGGGAATGATAGGTAGTGACGGAACCAGAGAAAAGGAACAGTGGTGACGGAGGGAAAGAAAATAGCAGTGAGTGTAAGTAAAGAGGAGTGAAAGAGGGTGGATAAAAGTGAATAAGGGTAAGACATGGGGAGTGACAGAAAGAAAGAACAGAGAGAGTAAAGGAAGGAGTGTCAGAAAGGGACTAAGTGAAGCAGAAAAAAAAGGAAAGAGAGGGAGTGTGGGTGAGCAGGGGCACTGAAAGAAGTTGAATGTGGTAGGAAAGTAAGGAAAGAGAAGTAAATATGGAGGATAAGAATAAGTGAGGGAAGCAGATTAAGAAAACAGGGGTGAGGTAGGGTGAGAGAAAAGCAGTGAGATTAAAGCAAAGGGTGATGACAAACTACATTTTGTAGTCACACTTACCATATAATTAATGAAAACTTACTTGCATCTTTAAACTACACTTTGTATCTGTGAAAGACAAAAGAAAAAACAAGTTATAATTAGTAAAATATATATTTTAAAATAGAAGAAACAGGTCAAGAGGTAAAAAAATCAAAAAAGTGTACTAAGAAATAAAGCAATAGTGAAGGATACAAAAACAGAAATAAATGACAAACTACATTTTGTAGTCACACTTACCATATAATTAATGAAAACTTACTTGCATCTTTAAACTACACTTTGTATCTGTGAAAGACAAAAGAAAAAACAAGTTATAATTAGTAAAATATATATTTTAAAATAGAAGAAACAGGTCAAGAGGTAAAAAAATCAAAAAAGTGTACTAAGAAATAAAGCAATAGTGAAGGATACAAAAACAGAAATAAAGTAATGTAGAAAGACAAAAAAGAGGGAAAAAGAAATAGAAAGAGAACAAATTACTAAAGATAAGTAAGATACTAAAAGAATGTGAGATACCAAAACGAAATCAGGAACGAGAAGAAAGTAAAAGGAAAATGAGTGGAGAGGAGTCTAAATGAGGAACCATTAATATTTAATATTTAAAAATCTTTATTTCGGCCGGTTGGCCATAAAAGACACACATGTATACATACATGAAACAAAGGATCATAACAATATACATGTATCAATTCATTTAAAATAATTTTAAAAGCACGAGCAAAATTAGTTTTCATCAGTCTTTTTAGAACATAATTCATTTAGCAGCGCAGGTAAATTTTAAAATGGCCCTACTCAAAGCATCTGACCCGATTTCTTCCGAACAATATACACTGAATGAAGGAACCTACTGATACTGAATACAATAAACTGGGCAGTATTAGTTTTTAAAATCCTATATGCTGTGAGGCAAGATTTAGTTCCTAGGAGTACACACATGGGTTTTAGCCATCTTTTCCGAGCTTTTGAATACGCTTTGCATATAAACAACATGTGAACCTCGTTCTCCATACAAGAAACTGAGCACATTGGACATATCCCACTTTTGTTATTCAAACATTCCAGTTTTTTCTTTGACCAACGTTCTATGTTAGAGTTCAACATAAGATTCCCATACCTGAATTTCAGGTAGAGAGTCTTAGCAACAGGGGGCTCTATTTCGTCCAAACAGGATTCAAAACAGGGTTCATCTTTAAAAGATAAAAAATCTTGGGTTAGGGTCCCAATTCTACTTCCATGTACAACCCTATTATTCATATAAGACCAGAAGGCTCTTTTTACCATGAGCTTAGCAAAGGGTGGTAAATTCTCTGGGTTTTCCCACAATGAATACAGGCCCAGCATTGAGAGCCATTTTTTAATATGCCCAAATCATAAGATGGAATTAAAAGAGTCAAGGTTCAATACCTCACGAAGGCTATTCCTGTAGTCTAGCAATTCTGGGGTGGACCAAATCCTAATCCAGAACATTAACGGTCTTATGATGGTCAGATGATCAGTTCGTTTAAAATTCAGATCGAGTTGGAGGGGAATTAGTGGTGTGCTAGTGGGAACCCTTACAATTGTTCTCATGAGTTTGTTGTCCAGTCCTTGAAAGCTCTCCCTGGCCCATGGTCCCCATATCTCAGCCCCGTATAGGGCGGCAGATTGGATTTTGAATTTAAAGAGTTCAAGTACAGGTGTTACACTCTTGCTTGTACTAGCATTCAACCTATTAATTATTGGTTTGACATTTTGAGCATATGACACCTTACTTTTCTCGATTTGGGCCTTCCATGATAGCTTTGAATCGAGTACCACCCCCAGATAAGAAAAATTATCGACAGTTCCTAAGGTTTGGCCGTTCAAAGTCAAATTACCTCTGTCCGGTCTACTAGGGTTCAATGCCATACATTTAGTTTTGTCAACGTTTATTTTTAACCCTTTGATCACACAGTAGCTACTAAAGGAGTTTAAGAGTGCCTGGAGTCCCTTCTTGGTTTGGGATATTAAGATGGTATCATCCGCGAACAGCAGCGCAGGCACTCTCTCTCCATTAAGCTGTGGTGAATCATTGCTACAAGCATTCAGGTGATCAGGAACATCATTGACAAATATAGAAAATAAGGTGGGGGCCAAGACGCATCCTTGCCGGACACCGCGTTCAATTGGAATATCACGCGTCAATTCACCATTTGGACCCCATCTAATGTTGGCATGATTTCTAGCGTGCAACTCAATTATTTGTACCAGAAGACTCCCTGGCAGGCCGGCTTTATTTAAGGATCTCCAGAGCAAGTTACGTGGGACAGGGTCAAAAGCCACTCTCAAATCTACAAACGCTACATACAAATGACCTTTCCTGATATGTACATACTTCCAATATATACAGCAAAATCTGAAGACCTGATCTAAAGTACTGGTCTTAGACCTAAAGCCTGCCTGAAATTTGGAAAGTGTTGCTGACTCCTCCAGCCAATCATTTATCCGATATAACAGATGCTTGGCATAGAGTTTTTGCAGGGTGTCCATTAAACTAATAGGTCTGTAATTTGAAGGAACAGATCTATTCCCTTTTTTGAAGATTAAGACAACTTCTGCAGCACGCCAGCTATCAGGGAATTTACAATTTTTGGACAAAGCATTAAACAAACGATTTATGTAAGGAGCCCAAACTTCAGTTTCATGCTTGTAGAGGTCACCCGGTATTTTATCAGGGCCGGGAGCTTTACTATTTTTTAGTTCATTAATTGCCCTTTTTGTTTCATCCAGGGTGAAGTCTAGACATTCAGCGGGTGGAAGTAACCATGGAATCTCTTCAACACCACTATCATATTGTTTGTACAGAGATGTAAAGTGTGTCACCCAGGTCAATTCATTTAGGAACGTGTCCTTCACAACTCTTCCTGCATGCCCCCCATTTGCAACCAACCTCGAAAGCCAACGTTATCATTTAATTTTGCAGCAGTCAACATATCAGCCCAGATCGACTCTTCCCATGATTTTTTTGAAACTTTTTGGACATACTTGTACTCTTCTCTTGCAAGTCTTACATCTTCTTTTGAGTTGTTTTTAATAGCATTTAGGAGCTTCCTCTTGGCCATCCTACATGAGTGATCATACCAGAGTTTCCTGTGGCATCCCACTCGTACATTTTGTTGCTTTATCCTCGGCATTATGGACATATAGGTTCTTAGTTCATTAAAAAAGACCTTATGTAGTTCAACAAAATGATCATAGTTGTCAGATAAGAAGGGTTGTCCAACTATAGGCGCGAAAGTCGTACCAAAAAGTGAGTAGACTGATGCTAGGGTCTTTCCTTCAGTTAAGAGATGCGGCCATTTTAAAGCACGTCTATTGTTATTAATGTGTACATGTTCACATAGTTCACCAGTTCCAATCTCACTCGATATAGGGGCAGGGATGTCACTGACCATGTGTGCATCAATATGAAGTTCCAGAGGATAGTGATCACTCTCCTCCCTGATTACTACTTTGAGATCAATCATAAAGTGCCAAATACTTAGTGAGACAAGAATAAAGTCTAGCCTACTTTTTGATTTCACAAAGGTTGACTGCTTGGTTAGGTCGGATGGAAGGCGGCCATTGCATGCTCTGAGACCGTGATCAACTGTTAGCCTCAGTAGTTGGACCGCCAAGGTAGTGCATTGAACGTAATTCGAGGTTTCAAGCTGAGGAATATTGTAAGCTTGATCTTCATCCTCAAGGACCTCGGTAATCCCAAGGATCGGTTCGAAGTTACAATTCAAATCACCTCCCAGGATTACAGGGATGTCGCCAACCACCCTTTTCAGGAAGGAGTCCAGGATTTCCAAAGTGGGAGAAACCCTGGAACGGCCTATGGGTCTGTTGTAAACATTAACAATATAGTATTCACACCCCTTTGCAGTAACAATTTTTAAGGCCAAGATGTCAGGGCTTCCTGTATCTATAGGTTCAACCGTTATTGCTAAAGTAATTTTGAGCCATATGATCAATCCCCCGGATGGCCTTCCCCTTTCAGACTGGACTGCCTCATTACCAAAGGTTTTAAATCCCATCCTGTGCGGAATATCCATGGCCCATGTTTCTTGCAGAAGGCAGAGATCACTGGAGTCGACATAATCTGCCCATTCGGGATCTTTCAGATTTTTGCCTACTCCAGCAATATTCCATGACAAGAAGAGCAACTTTGGGCCGCTACCAGAAGAATCACAATCAACAATGGACGGCACTGGTACCAACAGAGGAGCTACTCTGTCTAGCTGAGAATCGGCTATTTGATTCCCTACATTAGTAACCAAAGCCCCTACTGCAGTACTAGTTTTCCCACCAAGACAACCCTCATGCATATCATGGCATACTAGGTTCACTACTGGATAGCTTTTCGTATTCTGAGTGCTATTTCCTGAACTAGAATAAATGCGCCCAACACCCGATGTACAATAGGTGTCGTATAACTTTGAGATACAGTTTGGCATGATCTCAAGTCAGTCAACTGCATCTAGGCAGCTGAACCTGTTAAAGGTGGGGATTCCAGTCCACATATTTCGGTCGGTCTGTCTTGCCAGATTTGGCGCATAGCCATAGAGTTGATTTAGAGTATTCCAGCTAGTCCCATAGTGTAAGGGCCTGGATGGGGGATAGAAAAACGATAGGGGTCTAGCTACAATGGGTGATGTATCTCCATATGATTTCCATGCGCAAATCTGGTCAGCACTATGGGGTTCTTCGAATGAAACAACTATGCAGTCGCCCGGAGTTGATTTTATAGTTGGACCAACCCATGGTACCCTACGGACCATAAGAATTTTACTTTTCATGTTATTTGGAATTGGTTTGTTTGAATTTAACCAATAAATCACCTTGTTTTTTAGGGATGAAAAATTCTCTTCATATTGGTTTTCTAGTTCGGGTACCCCAGTTAGAACAATGACAAAAGGACTGGCATCAGGGGGCAGGTCGATATATCCTCCCTTAAAGTTGTTATAAGCATGGACTGGTTGGGAGTTATGTGAATTTGTTCTATTAGCAAAAGATCTGTCAGCCAAAGGTTTGTTAAGGCCCTGGGTAGCGTGATTGTTAGGAGGTATGGTAAATGATGAAAACTTCTGCAAGACGGGAGTCTTGGGCGCAGAAGAATGGGTAGCAGCAACATTTGCTAACTGTGATTTTTTACTTTGTGCAGGACCCTTCGGCAAAGGTTTATTAGTTGTAATAGCCGATGGCACGTTCGAGGGTGTGATAATAGGTTTTATTTGGGTGTTTACTGTCGGGTTTATATTTGTGTTTTTTGCTACTCCCTCTTTTTGATGCTGTGCACTAGATGGATTTGTATTCGAGGATACCACAGGGGCCATTATCGAAGCATGTGTGGGAATATCATTACCATTAAGGCTTAGACTTGCTAACGTTATGACCCTTTTTTCCACCTCAAGTAATTGATTTTCAATGCCAGTTAGCCTGACTTCTAATGGCCTGAGAAGTGTTTTAAGCGTTTCCCATACTATTTTCAGAAACTCTTCCCTGTCCCCTTGTAAGACATCCATAGATATAGAAGTTTTCTCGCCCTCCTCTACAGAATTGTCTGCCCTTAAGTCCGGATTAGGGGACTCTGCATTGTCATTACTACTTTGTGCATTAGGGGGCGTCTGATCAGACCCATTAGTAGCAATGACAGTAGATTGTTGAGGGACCCCCCTGTGATGCATTGGCTTGAGGCTACCTTAGCCTTTTTCCTGGCGTACACAGATATATTTTTACGTTTACGCTTTTGTTTGGGTATTGTCTTAGCAGCTCCCCGAGTCTTATTCAGAGCTGCTTCCCCTGACACCTTTTCCCCCTCGATGGTCTCAATCAGTGGATCTGAAGATGGAATATTTTCAGATACAACACTGACGAGTAACCCTGGGTCGTCTACTTCGTGATTGGCAGAGGAAGCTAAGTCCTCAGGAATAGGATGCACCTCGGCCAAGGTGATAATTGGTGCAGGGCCAGAGGTGCGCTCAGGCGTTTTCGAGGTTGCAATACTACCTAATGAAGATTTCTTTTTTTGTGCTAGTTCTGTTGACAGCCTTCTTGCAGACTCTAACTCCAGGGAGTCTCTATGCTGGAGTTTAGTAATCTCATTGTCGATAGATAGGCTAGTCCTTGTGATGAAGTCGTCCAGGGTCCCTGTAGGCTTTTTTCCATTTTTTGTGGACTTGCTTCGTGTTTCACGAACGGACATGACTTAAAATGGTGGGTGAAGATTTAACCGATCACTAATAATTTAAGGTACTGTGGCAGATGCAGCCAAGAGAAATGGCCCGGTCCGGTCTTGATCGGTCTGGAACGGCCTGAAACGGCCCAGTCTTTGCCCAGTCTTCGCCCCGGGCTGCGTCCCGCGCTGCGGGAGCTAGAGGCAATATTATAGGGCCGTGATTGGCAGGGGGCGGGCCAGCAGGGAGAGCGGACCGGATGCTGGTATCCCTGGTCTCGCAGGGACTCCTGGTAGATGGAGTCCCCGCATGCTCGCAGCCCCGCCGAGCCTCTTGCCCTGACTGCCTACCTTGCTGTTCCTCCTCCTTGGAATGTAGAAACGATGCCCCACACACTCCTGGGCGAAGCGGCACCCGCGGAGCGGGTGCGGCAAGAAGTGGAGAAAGTCGCCTTGTGCAGGTACGCCAGTAAATTCGCCTGTGCTGCGCCGCCTCCGTAGGTTCAGTAGAACGGTGACCCAGTGAGGAAAGGTGATGGAAGCCTTAACAAGCTTCAGCTGGGCAGGGGGCGGGCCAGCAGGGAGAGCGGACCGGATGCTGGTATCCCTGGTCTCGCAGGGACTCCTGGTAGATGGAGTCCCCGCATGCTCGCAGCCCCGCCGAGCCTCTTGCCCTGACTGCCTACCTTGCTGTTCCTCCTCCTTGGAATGTAGAAACGATGCCCCACACACTCCTGGGCGAAGCGGCACCCGCGGAGCGGGTGCGGCAAGAAGTGGAGAAAGTCGCCATGTGCAGGTACGCCTGTAAATTCGCCTGTGCTGCGCCGCCTCCGTAGGTTCAGTAGAACGGTGACCCAGTGAGGAAAGGTGATGGAAGCCTTAACAAGCTTCAGCTGGGCAGGGGGCGGGCCAGCAGGGAGAGCGGACCGGATGCTGGTATCCCTGGTCTCGCAGGGACTCCTGGTAGATGGAGTCCCCGCATGCTCGCAGCCCCGCCGAGCCTCTTGCCCTGACTGCCTACCTTGCTGTTCCTCCTCCTTGGAATGTAGAAACGATGCCCCACACACTCCTGGGCGAAGCGGCACCCGCGCAGCGGGTGCGGCAAGAAGTGGAGAAAGTCGCGTGGAGAAAGTCGCCTTGTGCAGGTACGCCTGTAAATTCGCCTGTGCTGCGCCGCCTCCGTAGGTTCAGTAGAACGGTGACCCCATTAATAAGAAAGAGGAATGGAAGATGACTGAGAGTGAGTGAAGGGGAGTCACAGAGTGAAGGGATGAAAGGAATGAGGTTAATATAGAATGATAGAGGAAAAAGGAGTGAGAGAGTAAGTACACAGAAAGACAAAGGGAGGACTGAATGAACTGCAGTACAATGAGTGAGAAAGGAAAAAGAGTAAAGGAGCAAAAGAAGGAAAGAGAGGGGAAGAGAACTAAAGCAGTGGTACTGAGAGAATGTGAGAAAAAAGGCAGTGTCAGTGAGTAAAGAGAGCTAAATAAGGGTGGAAAAAGGAAAATGAGTGTGAGACAATGGGAATTCAATATAAATTACACAATGCAAACTATAGAATGACATTGTTTATTTTTGCTGTTCTCAGAATATATGGAATTTCACTTAAATTATTGAGTTCAAACTCTTCATCATATAACAGCGGGAAAAAAAAACACAATCTAAAAGATTGTATTTTAAAAAAAACATAAAAACTTACAAATCATATATGTACAGTAATCTTTGATTCACTTACTTTTCCTTGAGGCCAAATAGAAGATAGTGAAGGTCCTTTTGGTGGAAAAAAAGTCTGCTGTTCTCTATAACTTCCATTTCATCGACTTCCTATGAAAAATGAAAAAAGATCTAAGAACATCATACCTTACACTTTCCTTACGGCCAAATCGTGTCAGATATATGAGTATTTTTTACTATGAGATCCACTTACAGTACCTATATGAGATAAATAATTTCAAACATTAGACTAACTAACTAACTAACTAACTTTTATTAACTACTCCCGTCTTCAAAGGCCAATTACCTTTACTAAAACTTTGGTTTTAAAAACACTAGGTAAGAATTTTTAAAGTCATAAGGCAAACGTTGTTTATAAGTCAAATGAGAATCATTGCAGTAACTCCAACCTTTTTGACATTTTAAGTAGCATGTATAATGTCCTGATGTTGTCGAAGAACCGTCATGATAAATATTAGCTACAGTTGTAAAGGTTCTTCCTGAAATTGATAACTGAGAAGCCACAACATTTTTGATAGAAGTTGTCAATTTAGTTCCATCAGGTCTACATCGTTGGAAAACCTAAAATGATATACTGACCATAACTTTGTATAAATAATGTGGATAGCATTGGACACTTACATTGGGTACACACCATATTATGATCTGCTGCTTTAACTAGATTTTTAAATGAAACTGATTTACAGTCTGGTAAAGTCAAATATATAGATCTTTCAGTGTCTATTCTAGTAGTACTTGATGAACTACAGTTGTGGCAGTCATGCTGCCATTGATAAGAAAGTCTAAAAAGATTATCTACATCTACACCTTCATCTTCCAAAACACCAAACATATACATTAAAAATTCCTGACAATCCTGCTGAATGTTCTGTGAAAATTGATCTTGACCAGAAAACATATCTAAAATATTTCGAATTTCTGTTACACTTTCTATTTTTGCTCTATCACTGCTACATTTCTCAAACACAGAATTCAATAAACCAACAATCTTTGATCCCGATTTTCAACAATCAAAAAAACAACATTAACCACTACATTAGCATAGCAGTTGACACCAGAACTGTTTTCAAACTGAAATCCAACAACATTTTCATCAGAATCCTTTTTCTTTCTGATTTGAATTACAGTTTCATCTACTTTTTGTCTTTTTGCTACTACCTCACTGCAATTATTCTCATTTCTTCTTTTTCGGCCTACCACACGTTTTTCAAACAGAGGATATTGAGGCAAATGTGGAGCATACTCTCTTCTTAACCTATTGTATTCTTTAACACAATCTAGATCTGCACAAATCTTTGTCTCATCACACTCAATCAAGTACAATCCTGATAAAGTTCTGACTCGTGATAATGCCACATATGCCATACCCTCTTTAAACACAGATCTTCCAATGTTCACCAAAGCACTATCTACACTTAAACCTTGAGATTTAGGAATTGTCACCGCATGGAGAAGTGTGGCTCACTGGTTAGAGGAGGCAGACCCTGATGCAGAGGTCAGACCCGGGACCAGGGTTCAATTCCCGACGCGGCAGGGTCTTGAGCTCAAAATGTCCACGGACTTGGTAAATCTCGCCTCGGTGCCTACTCGAATCATGGGTTCACACTGTGCAACTCTGGGCAATAGCTTGCTTAATCTCCACTACGGCCATACCGCAATGGGATGCCTGGTCTTCACCTTGGGGATGCCCAGTAGGGGTTATCTTGCAGGAAAAGCCAGGACGGGTTCCAAAAGCAAGCGCTAGGAGACCTGTCGGTGATTTGGCGCTATATAAATCAAAATTAACATAACATAACATATGCCAAACAAACTTGAAACTGTTTTCGGCGAACATATAAGTCTTTTACAAGCAGAAATCTAGCAGAACAACGACTGATTTGTTGTACTTGCTCAATACCATCAAATTTTATTTTTAAAAATTCAATTCCATCTCTATTTCTATAATTCACAAAATCAACAACATAACCCATTGCTCCATTTACCAGACCTCTTTCAACATTCAAATTCCTTCTCAAAATGATACGACAATTTAAACACACATTCAGAGTCTTTTCAAAACCAGCTGTTTTAGAAATACTTTTCTCTAATGAATCCAATTTTGTTTTCAAATTTTCTCACAAAACAATTGTTGCACCCATATGCTCTATTTTATCATTGGTTCCAGTTTCACAATCTCTTCATTTTCTAACTTTAACATTTTGTTGTTGAAGATGGAACATTCTTGCAGAGTTGGCATCAAACATATCCCAGATTTCTTCTCAGTCATTTTTTTAAAAATATTCTCTGGAAGAATGTTTTCATTTGGATACAATTTTGAAATTATTCGAGCATGTAAAGCTTCTTTCCCAAGCTCACTTACTTTTCCGATTCTTACATCTTGTAGAATATTTTTATAATCTTCATCCTTTGCCTGTCCCATATTTTAAAGCAGTTCAGCATATTTAAAATGTAACCATATATTAACGTTTCCAATGCTTCCAAGGGACTTCCTGGTATCTTCTTGCGTAAGCATTTTAAACACCGGTTGTCCTTTTACTGGAGTCAACTGCAGTAGATCTCCAAAAACAATAATGTGTTTTCCTCCAAAAACACATCATACTCTGTTCTAAGAATTTCTTGCATTCTCAAATGCACAAAAGCAAGCATTAGATTTGAGACCATGTTTACTTCATCAATAATAAGAAGTTTCATTTTCTTCAAGACTCTGGAAACTTCAGAACACGCATCTCCAGATAGCTTGTTGTAATGCAATTTATTATCATGCTCAACTGGCAGCATCAGTGAACGATGTAGAATAATCCCTTTAATGTTATGTCCTGCCAGTCCAGTTGGAGCGGTTACAACACAAGACAGCGGTGATTCAGTCCTTTTCTGCAAATAAGTTGCAATGGCTTTAATCAGAAAACTTTTCCCTGTTCCCGCTTCTCCACTTACGTACAGTCGAACAGGCTTAAATGATGTACATAAGCACACTTTTTTCTCATGTCTGAATCCATGTTCAATCTGTTCTGTAACTTCGTCATATATCTTTTTCTGCTCAACGTTTAGTTGCTTTACCAAATCGTCTAAGTTAACTCCATCCTCTTGAGCTTGTTCCATAGCTCTTTCCACCTCATCCATGGCAGTTGCAGCTTCATTTTGGATAATTGGTCATCCTAGTGGATCCTGACTCAATGAAGTAGAACTCTGACTGTCTTGAGAACTGTCTCTAGCAATCTCTTCAGCAATTGTGGTTTCTTGCTCTATTTCTTCGTTCAACATTTGCAGATAATTTGGAAAAACAGGACATTCTATGGTATCCTTAGTTGCATTAAAAGAGTCTTCATAACAGAGAAAATCTCCAAGTAGTTCCTCTTCTGTACGCCATGGCTTAAAGAGTTGCAAAAGAGCTAAATAGTAAAATTCTCTTTTGTCTGGAGCTTCGCAACTCAATTTTCGATGATTAATCAAATGGCCTTTTCTCTGCTTCACTAAACATCCTTCATACCCAATGACAGAATATTTTCCATTATTGATATCTTCTGTGATGTTCCTCTTATAACTGTAGTTTTGCAGAACTTCATACAAACAAGTGTTCTCAAGGTGAGTACTTCTATTTGGATAGTATGTATCCAACATATTTGTCTTCAAAATATCTGTACTGTTTGGTTCTTTCTCCGCCAAATATTCAATTTCTTGTACAGATTTCAAAACTCGGTTTCGTGTTGCAGCAAGACCTAGACTCACCCAAATGATTGTTCTTGATTTGGCATAGAGACTTGCTGATGATAACCGATCAGAACATTCATATGCTCCAATTTCTCGATGCGACAACATCTTCAGACTAAACTGTATAATTTCTTGCTTAGACTCTTTTCATGTGAAATGTCCTCCCACATTTCCTTCAGTTCTGTCTTTTCTTTTTTTGTGATGTAAGATGTCACATATCGAGCCACAGCAATAGAGTTGTCAGCAACGAACTGAATATCCATGTTAGCATTCCACATGGACAAAATCACTGGGTTGTAGTCGTTGATGTACTTGGACTCTTCGTTTTTTTTTAAATGATATGTATTTTTGGTTGATTTCCTCGTCACAGTATGTCGTAGAGATGACATCAAATTATTTACTCTTCCCTTAGAAATCACTGGTCGTGGAAACGCAAAACGACATTTTGTGTAGTACTTTTCCTTGTTTTTGAATTTTCGACAACAGTACTTTCCACAACGATGAGATTGAAAACGTAAAACTTGTTGCCTTAAACTGTTTTCTTCAGAAGTTTTCGGAACAGCACATGTTGAATACTCTTCAATGAAACTCATCACAGTTTCATCCGAATCTGATCCAAATGTGGGTGCATCTTTAATCCATAACAACATATGAGGAGCACCTCTCGCTTGATACTCCTTCCTCCAAAAGAAATCCAAAACCTCTCCAAGGGGAGGATTTTTTTTGTTGGTAATAAAAGACATCATAGCTTCAAATCTATGATTGAAATATCTGCATACATTCACTGGATCCAAAGAACACAGTGCTCCAGGTGTTTTCAATTCTATATTTTGTATGTTTCCATTTGCCTCTCGTAGAAATTGAAGTAAGTCGTCCCATGCATACTCAGCACAGCTAAGAGTGAGGAACCATGTAGGAGTTCCTAAGTTTCTTAGCATACATTTCAATTCCCCATGACGACGGAACCAATACTCGTCTGTTCCACGCTGACATGCCATGAGATTGATTAGCTGAGATTCCAAAATACTGTCTTGCAGATTGACTTTCTCCATAAAGTCCCTCGCCGAAACATTTTGCAGATGAGCTCCACTTTTCAATATATGATTAACTGCATAAGAAAGCCCAGACAAATCACTTTCATACAGTAGATGAAACAAATACGGAATGCATTGACGAAACCTTGGATCTTCAGCATATAATCTTAAAGTCCGGTATTCAGCTGCAGGAATTTGAACTGGTCGATCGTCATATCGTCCACCTCGACCTGTTGGAAATAACTGTGGAAAACAACGAGCTTCCAAACTTTCTTCCCATACACTAATAGGACTTCCTTTTGCTGCTTTCATTTGATACAAGTCAATTGCATTCCCCATTACTTCTTTGGAATGCAAAGGATGAACAGTATAATGTTCATATATTTCTTCACTTCTAGACACATCAACTTTTTCAATTTGGCCAACTGAACAATCACTGTCTTCTTCTGTAGCTGTTTCCTCTGCTCCAACACTTACATCTTTATAGTACTCATTGTTTTTGACCAAATACAACGTTGCCTTTTTGACTTTCCTAACATCCACTAAATCTTGCCAGATTTTCTTACTCTTTGTCGGAACCCCATTAACCAGAATAACCAGAGGATCTTCTTCTACTCTTTCTACACCAATTGTATCAATATTATTCTTGACATCTAGAGGCAAATAAACAACTCTTCCCTTTAATCCTCTTTGTAAATCTGTAGGAGGTCATTTCCCTATCTTAGGCTCCATGCGAACAATAGCTTGAAAAGGATGGACATATTGAATAAAAATTGATTCATAAGTATTTAAATCCATCAATTCAGAAGGAATATCTATCAACTGAAGATTATTATGAACAGCTCTAGCAGGCATTCTATTTTCATTTAATTTTTTCAAACAATAATTACAAATACGCTGATCAAAACTCAAATCAAAACAATTCCCAACCAACAAATAACTTACAAAATCCTTCCATTCACTATTATTTTCCAATTCACATTTTGCATATAAATCAACTAACCTAGTCTGAATCTTATAATGAGTCCGTCGACAACACACACAAGTTAAATTAGGCCTTTCACTTGATTTCACCTTAAACTTGGTAATTTCCTCGTCAAACTTTTTTGTACTTGAAATCTGTACATTGTCTTCCACATTACCATCCATTACTATATCCATTTCTACACTGTCCCCTTTGTTCCTAAAATAACAAAACTCAATTTCTTCACAAATAGTCTTCACATCTACTTCAGATCCATGCAAAAGAGCTCTGTTTAACTGTTTAAGCTTAAGTGCTGGACTTTTTGCATAATACAACCTTCTCACTAATTTCCTCACCTTAATATGATGCACTGCTAACATCCTAAAATGATGAAAAAAACACTCTGACATACTTTTCTAGAAAGACAAGCCAGTGAATGCCCATGCAAACCTGTGCTTTCTCTCACTCTGCAAGGATCTAAGTCTTGCAAGATCTTCATTTTTTGTTTTAGACTTTTCTTACTATATGTACGTAAGAAATTTCGAAGCAAATCGATTGAATCCTGTCGCACACTACAAATACTACTGCACTTCCATGTGAACACTGGACCCTTAGTACGTCCCCCTAAAAGTTCATCAGCTAACACTTCTTCTGCATCTCTAGACACAAGTTTCTCTTTTTCCATCACACAACCATCTTTCACCTCATATGCTCGACCACTGGTGTCAACTGCATGCACCAAATCATTTTCCTGAAAGTAACTCTCCTCATTAAAAAATGGCTCAGAACTTGAACTATGCATCCATTCTCCAGAAAATACTTCACAAAAATTAGTCCGATTAATTATTCTTTTCCATCTACTGTTCGATTTGAAAACATCAATTGCCTTATTAAGTATCCTAATTCTATTGATTACTAAAATAAATATTTTTTTCTTAACTTCAAAAGCCTGATCAACAATCTTCTCTACACTTTTCTTTTTCTTGTAAAAAGCAGCTCTCTGTTTACCTTTCTTTTCATTTTTTAGCAAATTTAAAACTACCCTATTGCGAAACATTCGTCTACGAATGTCCCTAAATTGATTTAACCTTCTATTGCTATCCATATTCTTCTCTCCTGCTCCAATAGAGACATTTTTCAAGGGGCCTCTCCTTCCTTTTCAAATTTGTTCTCTCCTTCTGGATCTTCACATTACCGTTAACATTTGTTTTTGTTTTACATATATTGCGAAAAAAAGATTTAGTTGTCTTACCAGGACCTTTTTGGGTGTTTTTTGAAGTACTTGTTGTAGAGGATTCCTTTACTTTCGTTGCTAATTTTTTAATTTTACGTGTGGTATTTTTTCTTCTCCTTTGCCTTGACGGCATTTTTGCTAACTTTTTCAATGTTGATTTCAATCTGTGGTAAAGAAAAAAATACCACATTATAGACCACTATTAGCAAACAACAAAGCAATCACAATAAGCAAACGATATAAACACTAATTTGAAACATATCTAAGTTTATACCACAAGGAAATCATAAATAAGGCCCAAATGTAAATACCATTGATTTGCCCCTAAAATCGTTTTTTGAATAACATTTTAGAAACACAGCGCAGGACCTATGTACTAGCATTCAATTTCACTACTGAAACCTCACTGTTTCACAAAATACAAATCGCCTATCTTGCAAATATACATAGCAAGCATTATCAAAAAGCAAGACACAAACCAACAGCAAAGAAACTCAGGGCCTTATTTATGGAGGCCTTGCGCCACGGGTGCATCACTTTTTTCCCATGTTAAAAGTGACGCACCGCGCCACAAGGCAATCATAAATAACACCCAAATGTAAATACCATTGATTTGCCCCCAAAATCGTTTTTTGAATAGCATTTTAGAAACACAGCGCAGGACCTATGTACAAGCATTCAATTTCACTACTGAAACCTCACTGTTTCACAAAATACAAATCCCCTATCTTGCAAATATACATAGCAAGCATCATCAAAAAGCAAGACAGAAACCAATAGCAAAGAAACTCAGGGCCTTATTTATGAAGGCCTTGCACCACTGGTACGTCACTTTTGTCCCATGTTAAAAGTGACGCACCGGCACCACAAGGCAATCATAAATATGGCCCAAATGTAAATACCATTGATTTGCCCCTAAAATCGTTTTTTGAATAACATTTTAGAAACACAGCGCATGACCTATGTACAAGCATTCAATTTCACTACTGAAACCTCACTGTTTCACAAAATACAAATCCCCTATCTTGCAAATATACATAGCAAGCATTATCAAAAAGCAAGACACAAACCAACAGCAAAGAAACTCAGGGCCTTATTTATGGAGGCCTTGCGCCACCGGTGCGTCACTTTTGTCCCATATTAAAAGTGACGCCCCGGCGCCAAAAGGCAATCATAAATAACACCCAAATGTAAATACCATTGATTTCCCCCCAAAATCGTTTTTTTAAAAACATTTTAAAAACACAGCGCAAGACCTATGTACAAGCATTCAATTTCACTACTGAAACATCACTGTTTCACAAAATACAAATCCCCTATCTTGCAAATATACATAGCAAGCATTATCAAAAAGCAAGACAGAAACCAATAGCAAAGAAACTCAAGGCCTTACTTATGAAGGCCTTGCGCTACCGGTGCGTTACTTTTTTCCCCATGTTAAAAGTGACACACCGGCGCCACAAGGCAATCATAAATAACACCCAAATGTAAATACCATTGACTTGCCCCCAAAATCGTTTTTTGAATAACATTTTACAAACACAGTGCAGGTCCTATGTACAAGCATTTAATTTCACTACTGAAACCTCACTGTTTCACAAAATACAAATCCTCTATCTTGAAAATGTGCATAGCAAGCATTATCAAAAGGCAAGACAGAAATAAACAGCAAAGAAACTCAGGACCTTATTTATGAAGGCTTTGCGCCACCGGTGCGTCACTTTTTTCCCATGTTAAAAGTGACGCACTGGCGCCACAAGGCAATAATAAATAACACCCAAATGTAAATACCATTGATTTGCCACCAAAATCGTTTTTTGAATAACATTTTAGAAACACAGCGCAGGACCTATGTACAAGCATTCAATTTCACTACTGAAACCTCACTGTTTCACAAAATACAAATCCCCTATTTTGCAAATATACATAGCAAGCATCATCAAAAAGCAAGACAGAAACCAATAGCAAATAAACTCAGGGCCTTATTTATGAAGGCCTTGCGCCACCGGTGCATCACTTTTTTCCCATGTTAGAAGTGACGCACTAGCGCCACAAGGCAATCATAAATAACCCCCAAATGTAAATACCATTGATTTGCCCCCAAAATCGTTTTTTGAATAACATTTTAGAAACACAACGCAAGACCTATGTACAAGCATTCAATTTCACTACTATAACCTCACTGTTTCACAAAATACAAATCCCCTATCTTGCAAATATACATAGCAAGCATCATCAAAAAGCAAGACAGAAACCAATACCAAAGAAACTCAGGGCCTTATTTATGAAGGCCTTGCGCCACAGGTGCATCACTTTTTTCCCATGTTAAAAGTGACGCACTGGCGCCACAAGGCAATCATAAATAACACCCAAATGTAAATACCATTGATTTGCCCCCAAAATCGTTTTTTGAATAACATTTTAGAAACACAGCGCAAGACCTATGTACAAGCCTTCAATTTCACTACTGAAACCTCACTGTTTCACAAAATACAAATCCCCTATCTTGCAAATATACATAGCAAAGGCAGAGGCAGACACTATTAATTGCTTCTCAAAAATATAAAAGGCATTCTTTTACCCCAAAATCGTTGTTTAAATAACTTTTTACAAACACAGCACAAGTCCTATGTACAAGCATTCAATTTTACTACTGAAACTTCACTATCTGCTTCCAAATCTTCTCCATAGAGCAAATAAGTCTCTATCGAAATTAAATGAATCATTACTTACCTTTACAAATGCTTTGGGAGATTAAGAACAGTGTCAGATACACACACCAATATTTCTTTAGCAGAGCAAAGGGTATGTTCTCCAGGCACTGCAACCATTAATGGCACTGATAACCTCTAATTCTACACACATATGCCTCATTTCAACCAATCAAAACTCTTCTTCCCTCACTATTTTCAAACCAACACCCTTCCCCCTCTCAGACCTTTCTATCTGTTACCATATCAACTCCCTCCTAACTGAACTCTCAGGTTCAAAAGTTTATTCTACAATGTTGCAAATTAAGTCAGAGAAGATGTTTGACCTCTCAATACACCAGCTTACCCAGGGCATTATTGCTTTAATTGACTTCTTCTTAACCATTCAAATTGCTTCTTTCACACAACACAACCATGCACCCTAACTTTCAGTTTTTAACTATCTGAATCCACCAATCATTGCTTTTGATTCAAGAGCAGGGAAACTCCACAATATTTTTTTTGTAAACTCCTACTGTTCCAACTACCATTTCATTCCCACACTTCATCTGACTGCACCGGAACCTTCTCTCTCCATGTATTCTGTCTGGATTATTGGACATAGCTACATCCACGGGGCTCAAAGGTATGCAGCTAGCAGACATTTTCACAACCTTTATTTATCAAATGTGGAAATCAAGTGGATTGGCCCGAGAGGATTGAGATGTCACCAATTGATACCATTGGTGAAAACTTTTTTGCATCTGCCAAACCCTGACCTCTTAATAGTGCACTGTGGAGGAAATGACTTTGGCACTATGACTGGGGTTGGTCTGGAAATGCTTTTAAAGGACACTTTGATCAATTGATGACACTTTTTCCACAAACTGCCTTGATATATTCTAATATATGCCAAAGACAGAAATGGAACTGGTCCAACCAATTTTGTCCACAATTTGAGAAAGCACGGAAACATGTGAATAAATCTGTTTCTGCTTACATGAGAGACTGTGGAATGGGTTCAATATACAATATTAACTTGCGTTACAACATGCAAGACATCTACAGAGGAGATGGTGTGCACTTCTCAGATGAGGGGAATAGAATATTCCTACTGAATTTAAGACTTTGCATTGGAACCTACTTGTAGGTACCTAAATCAGCCACAGAATCCAAAAGCTCTTTTCAGGGCTACCCTACCTCTGATCACTCACAATGATTTTCTTTTTCTAACTTTTTTCACTATTTTTCACCAAAGTACCATCCCCGGTACGCTCCCCGGGGCGCGTACCAGGCGCTTCCCCCGCGAAAAATTAAACAAAATATTTTTTTTTTAGCCTTTAGGAGCCTCCTAAGCCCCCCTCAGAAAACCTAGGGGGTCAGGGGCTGTCTACCATTCCCAACGTTGTTTGTCCTCCATCTTGTGTCTCGATTGTACCGAAACACAAATGGAGGACTGCCGGTGCGCGTACCGGGGCGCGCACCGGTAAGCGCTCCCTAAAAAAAGGTGGGAAAGTAATTTAAAGAAAAACCACTGGAGACACTTTCATCAAATATAGAATAGGCCCTACTACATAGCAGTCCCTACCATTTACCCAAATTTGGTGGAATTACATTGTGACATTTAGGCTGCAGGCCTGTCTAAATATCCTGAGGTAAATTACATGACCAAACACATATGAAGTTTTAGAATTTACAACCAATTAAAAAGTTACTTTCATTTTCTACAATTATTTCCTGACATTTGATTGGTTATGTACATGAATATATATAAAAAAAGAGAGGGAAACACAGCCATTTTGACTACTACTTCCTGAAGTACATTTGAAAAGAAATTACACTGAGAACTTCAACTGCTTTCTCAGAGGTAAGTTGTTATTTTGGAAAGTGAAGTATGTTGTGCACTTTAAGTTAATTTGAGAAAAAATATTCTGTTAGTTATATGCTATCCCTCTGTAATAGTTATAGATTGATATAGGCTTCTATGTTATAGTTATGGATTGAGTTAGGCTTCCCATGTATAATTATAAATTTACTTAGGCTTTATCACATACACTTTTTTATATTTCTAGTTCCAGCCTGATACCATACACTACCCAAAGATAACTTCACTGTTAAAAAATCCAAACTACCTGTCTGAACTTAAACACAACAGTGCCCTATGTCTACTGATATATTTATTTTTTATGCAATTTACAGCAATAAAATGGAAGGAGAACAGGATATTTCTTTTGAAATTGTTTTGGACAACAACACAGAAGAAAAAATTGCTGAGAATGATAACTTTGATTTTATGGATGAGTCTCTGGACCATGAATTAGTTCAGTGTGTGGAGTCAATGGAATCACAGAATGAAAATGAGGGCATTTCAGATAATATATTGTTAGAAGTTTTATTAAATTATGAAAAAGAATCAGAAGAATACATTTATATTTAATAATCAAAAATTGTTCGAGCCATTATTCATTTTTATATGTAATTCATCAAGTAGTTCCAAAATGTTTATAATATAAAGTGAGACTTACAGTATACTGTCCAACTTTTTTGTGTTACATAGTAAGTTTGCTCATAGTTACTTCCTTTCTCCCACTATATCATCTCCAATGTGTATTTAGCATCTCTTTATCATCTCCTGCCTCCATGTTGTTTCTGCTTTCCTGACAGACTATGCTATGAATTCCATATACCACAATAACTTCTGTAACAACATGCAAGATATCTACAAAGGAGACAGTGTATATTAAATTTTAGACTCTGCATTGGTACCTACATGTTGGTACCTAATATAAAAAAAACAACAAAAAGAACAATTAATAAACATACAATTTTTGAAGTCTGTCAATCTTTTTTCCCCATGGTACGCTCCCCGGTACGCTCCCCAGTCCGCTCCCCGGTGCGCGTACCGGGCGCTCCCCCCGTGAAAATCAAAACATTTTTTTTTTGCCCCGCGGGGCCCTTTAATGGCCCCCACATCAAACCTAGGGGGTCAAGGGGGGGTCTACTTTGCCCCATTATGGTCAATTCCCCCTTTGTTTTAGCCACCTCTTGTGTCTCGATCCTACCGAGACACAAGATGGCGGCCGCTCCGGACTGTTTGGAATGTTTACAGACACCCGAAAGCCAATCAGCTTTCTGTGCGCAAGTCGCGTGGCGCGCCCGGTACGCGCCCCGGTGCGCGTACCGGGGAGCGCTTATAGATATATATATTTTTTGGAACCTAAATTACTCAAAATCCACTGGAGCACATATCTTGAGACATAGCAAAGGCACATCGGGCTACCAGTCCCTACAATTTTGCCAAGTTTGGTGGAAATCCATTCAGCCGTTCGGGCTAAAAGTGAGTTCGACCGCCCTATGGAAATTAACATGGGGAAAACGTGTTTTGGGACCCCCCTTTTATCTCAGACCCCGCTTGACGAAACCCCCCAAACTTTCAGGGAAGGACCGGAGCTCGACGAGGCAAATTTGAAGAAATTTTCAGGCAGATTCGTCAACCGGCACCAAAGTTATTCCAAATAGAATTTAGAGATTTTGCATTGAAGAAAATCCTAACTATAACTACCTACTGTCTGTATATATATATATATATATATATATACAGACATATATACATATACATATACACACACACACCACCTGCCAGTTGCCCGTAGGTCAATATAGGAAAAGCATTTTTTGACTTGCCTAAATCTTTGGCACCGTTTGATGAATCTTCATGAACTTTTCCCCAAAAAGTGGCCCACTGATTCTTGTTGTTGTTGAAAATTCTTTCAGTAGTTTTTGAGATATTAAAAGAAATCTAAATTTGTATAAATAGGAACGCAGATCCTCCTCATGCTGAAATCTGATTGACTGCCAACACTTCAAACAGGAAGTGATGGCCGCCATCTTGGGACTTGGCTTCAGTCAAGTCCCCCAAAAAACATTTTAAAAAAAAGAATGGGACAGGGTAGGAAAACCTTGAATCCCGAGTCTGGTCCTGGGGTTACTCTAGGACTCTGCCAGGTAAACAAAGCGCTTTGTTTCTTTAATTCTTGCTGCTAAATCATGACAAAGCTGCAAATCCATAGCAAAAATAAAAACAACAAAAAATAATCCCTGGCTCCCATGCTTGTTTGTAGATTTTCCCTCGAGTAGGCCAGATCTGAAGGGATTATTTTTATTTTAACTAAGGGGACGGGGGCACTAAACCCCCTCTCCATTGCCAAACTTGGCCCCAGGGACTGCTACCTACCCGAGGCTGTCTGTAGCGAGGTCGGGATGGAGAAACTCACTAACTGGTGGATGCCTGTCCCTAATTCCCCTCGTTCCCTACAGACTGACAACCCAAGGACGGAGTGGGACAGCGTTTCGGAACAGGAGGAGGAAAAGGAACGCGGTGCCTTTAACTGGACCTTCGTGGAGCAGGACGCGACTCCGCCCCTCTCTGACGTCAGTGGACACGGAATGGACAAAGAGCAGGATATCCTGTACGGTGGGTGTGTTTACATCTCGGAGGTCGGGAGAGGAGAAGGCGAACAAGCGAGGAAGTACGGAGCTGAGAAGAAGGACGGAGCTGAGAAGAAGGATGGAGCTGAGAAGAAGGACGGAGCTGAGAAGAAGGACGAGAGAACCGAGAGTGAGGGAGAGCCAGGAGGCCAACGACCCTGTGCACCGCCGTGCCACACTCCTGAGGGAGGAGTGTGGCTTTCCCAGGTACGGAGGCATTTGGCGGCTTGGGTGGGGAAGAAGAACGCCCCTGTGTAAATGTGTAAATATCCTTGTATGTGCCTCTCCTGTGTGTGCCCGATTCCCGTCTACCCTCCCTACCCATTCGGTGCCCTCACATCTTTACCCCTCCACCGTTCACGAGCCAAGATAGGTAGCGAGAGTCACGGGTGTTCCTTCACTTCACTTGGGTCCCCTGAAGAGTACGAGATATCCTAAACTTTGAACTAACGGCTCCCTCTGTTTGTCTCCTTTTCCCTCGGTATATCGACCCCGGAGACTTGACGAAGAAGAAACGTACGCCTGTCAAGACAGCCCGGTCATTCAACCAGCCGAAGACATCGCCACCACGAACAACCTGGAGTTCGCAAGGGAAAGACTGACATATAGGACAAAGCGTACCATAAAAATAAAACCAAGCTTGAAACGTTATTCCGGTGTGCAGCCTCTGCCTGAATCAGAACCCAGTACCCCACCCCCTCCCACGCTTACATTGGTGTCAGAAGTGGGATCCGCCCCTTCTCTGCCGGATTCAGCGATGGAACAGGTGATCCAGCAGCTCATTGAGGGGCAACAGAAGTTGGAGTGGGCCGTCGGACAGCAGATGTCCGCCGCTGATGCGGACAGGGACCTGTTCAAAACGACGATGGCAGCCCAGATGGATAGCCTTCAGAAAGTGGTGCAGAGCCCTGCGACTCCTATGCCTATGGAGAGAAGACAGTTCGGACCCAGTCCCTCGGGAATACATTTACAGAAATATGTTCCGGGGGAAGACCCAGACGCCTTCCTAGTCAACTTTGAAAGAGCAGCCAGAGCTTGTGGATGGCCTGAAGACAAGTGGCCTTTCTTTTTAGCTCCCCTTCTATCCGGCGAAGCCCAGGCGGCTTACCAAGTAGCCAACCATACAGGAGTAACACCCTACGTAACCATCAAAGCAGTGCTTTTGGACCACTTGGGGCTGGATACCGAAGCCTACCGACTCCGGTTCAGGAAAGAAAGAGGCGTAACAGGGGAGCACCCGAAGACCCTGTACCTCAGGCTTAAAATGGCAGCAGATAAATGGCTGAGACCCGAGAGTCGTACCAAAGAAGAAGTAATGGCCAGCATCTACCTCGAACAATTCATGGAGGCTCTACCATACAGAACACAACGTTGGTTGAGACAGCATTCCGGGCTAACGCCAGATCAAGCCATCGAGATGGCTTCAAACTCTAACCGAGCGATGCCCCGCACGTTTCCCTGGGACACTGACAAGGGCAACAAATCCAGCACGGGACCCGTGAAACAAGACAAGAAAATAAATAAACAAACCCCGGACATTGGGAGGCCATCCTCGGACATTGGGAGGCCTCGACCGATAAGATTTGATGCTCCACCTCATAGGGGTCCACAGTGTTTTGAGTGTGGGGAGTGGGGCCACATTGCCAGAATGTGTCCAAGAAAGTAAACGGCAGAAGAGCCAATGGAGGTCGGGTACATACCGAGAGCCGTGATGTATACAGCCGAGATGGGGCCCTCCTTTTACGTAAGGATTATTGTAAATGGTCATTGCGTTAAAGCCCTTCTAGACTCGGGATGCCGACAATCAGTGATCCAGTCAAAATGTGTCCTACCTTCCCAGTTAGGACCAGAGGCTATTGTGCATATCAGATGTGTCCACGGGGATGTGAAACCCTACCCGGTAGCCCAAGTCACTCTGCACCCAATAGGTAGAGACCTGTGTGAGGTGAAAGTGGGGGTAGTCGACTCCCTCCCTACCAGAGGACCTAATAGTGGGAATAGATAACCCCGACTTTCTTGCCCTCTTCAGGAGAGAGTTGAGAGCCCAACCCAAAGATGCTTATCTTGCAACCGAACCGTGGGAGTTAGATAAGGGGTTTAAATTTGCACAGGCCAATGACCCAACACTTATGAACGCCTGGGAAGCAGGACATAGAGAACAAACAACACCTTCCCAAGGGTATCCCACATTCAGGATCATGAATGACCTTCTGTATAGGGAAGGAAAGGCAGGCGAACCCCTTCAGCTGGTTGTCCCGAAGGATTTTAGGGAGCAGATATTGTTCTACGCTCATACACACTTGACAGCTGGACATAGCGGTGCTGAAAAGACACTACAAAGTATCGTGCGTTTATTCTTTTGGCCTGGT
This sequence comes from Lissotriton vulgaris, assembly GCF_964263255.1. Taxonomy (NCBI): domain Eukaryota; kingdom Metazoa; phylum Chordata; class Amphibia; order Caudata; family Salamandridae; genus Lissotriton; species Lissotriton vulgaris. The sequence continues at coordinate 804,499,105 of NC_141697.1, forward strand.
ATATACAAGACAGCCGAGACCTATTGTAAGCAATGTGAAGTCTGCCAGAGGAAGAACATGTACAGGCCCCCAGCAGTGCCGCTTCAACCATTGCCTATAATAGGTAACCCCTTCGAGAGGGTGGGCATGGACCTAATAGGACCCCTTCCCCGAACCACTAGAGGGCACACATACGCCTTAGTTATAGTGGACTACAATACCAGGTTCCCTGAAGCCTTTGCTCTGAGTGCTCCCACCACAAAAAACGTGGGAGAAAAGCTGATTGAATTGTTTGCGAGGGTGGGATTCCCTAGGGAGATACTCACAGACCAGGGGACACCTTTTGTTTCCAGAATGATGTCTGAAGTATGCAAACTTTTAGACCTGAAGCATATACGTACCTCCGCCTACCACCCCCAAACAGATGGTCTGGTGGAGAGGTATAATCGTACCCTGAAGTCCACCCTCAAAAAGATGCTAAGTGCAGAAAACAAAGACTGGGATAAGTTGCTACCCTTGGCCCTTTATGTGTTGCGGTCACAAGTGCAAAGCAGTTTAGGGTTCGCGCCATTCGAACTCCTTTACGGGAGACAGCCCCGATCTCTGTTAGAAATCACAAGGGAAGCCTGGGAAAGAGAAGAAGCGGCAGATCAGAGGTCCTTGTTGGATTATACTACTCAACTGAAATCCAGGTTGGGCAAGTTAAGAGATTTAGCCTATTCCAATTTGGAAAAAGCCCAGGTCCAGCAGAAAGTACATTACGATAAAGGAAAAAAATGGAGGACTCTAAACAAAGAGGACTGGGCCTTGGTACTCCTGCCATCGTCCACTCAGAAGTTTAGGAGTGAATGGAAGGGACCCTATCTGATCACTGAGACCCTGGGAAAAACCACTTACAGAGTACAGGTCTCTCCGTCACGTCAACAGATCTTCCACATCAATCTGCTAAAAAAATGGATAGGTCCCCCCCCCCAAATCAAACCAGCTAGCTCTGCCAGGACGAGACGAAAGTTCAACCCTGGAACAACTACCGATTAACCCGGAGTTGCCAAGCCATAAACGTGGGGAGCTGGTACACAGCTTACAGCGGTTCTCCTCCATGTTCTCAGACAAACCAGGGTGTACGCACCTAGCAGAGCACTGTATACAGACTGAAGAAGGAAAATTGGTCAAGCAACGCCCATATCGCATTCCAGCAGCTAGGAGAGCCAACGTGAAAAAAGAAGTCAGGGACATGTTACAACTCGGCGTCATACGCCCATCAAAAAGCAATTGGGCTTCACCCATAGTAATGGTCCCAAAACCAGACGGGTCAACCCGTTTTTGTATGGACTTTAGGGCTCTAAACGCCATGTCCTCCTTCGACGCCTTCCCTATACCCAGGGTGGACGAGTTGATAGAAAGGATAGGAGAAGCAAGGTACCTCACAACTCTGGACCTGACCAAGGGATATTGGCAGGTCCCCCTGAGGGAATGCGACCGGCATAAAACAGCCTTTGCCACAGCTGACGGACTATATGAATTCAACGTTTTGCCATTCGGGCTCCATGGAGCCCCGGCAACGTTTCAACGGTTAATGAACACCGTGTTAGCTCCACACACCGAGTATACGTCTGTATATCTCGACGATATAGTCATATTCAGTCTCACATGGGAAGACCACTTAGTCCATATAGAAAGTATCCTCACTGCCCTACTCAAAGCCAGGCTACACGTCAATGCAAAAAAATCGAGAGCAGCTTTCCCCAAAGTACAGTATCTCGGGTACATGCTAGGGGATGGGGTGATCGCACCTCAGGAGGAGAAAGTAAGAGCCATAACCAAAACTCTGTTTCCTTCCAACATCAGAGAACTGCGTGCATTCTTGGGCCTTATAGGCTATTACAGGAGGTTCATTAGGGATTTTGCACATGTTGCAGCCCCCTTGACCAATCTCCTTAAAAAGAACTCTAACTTCAACCGAGGAAAGCCTCCTCCCGAGGAAGCCCGACTGGCGTTTGATGCCCTGAAAAGCACCATCACATCCAGCCCGGTCTTAATTCCCCCTAATTATGAGAAACCTTTCGTCCTGGCAACAGATGCATCGGATACAGGGGTAGGCGCAGTCCTGTCACAGGAGGGGGAGGACGGGTTGGAACATCCTATTATCTTTATTAGTAGGAAACTACACCCCAGAGAAAGAAAGTACCCGACTGTAGAAAAGGAATGCCTGGCGATACGTTGGGCCGTGGACAAGCTAAGATACTATTTAGAGGGGAGGCCCTTCACACTGCACTCCGATCACGCTCATCTGCAGTGGATGCAGAAGAACATGTCCCAAAACGCACGAGTTCTGAGATGGTTTTTGTACCTGCAGCCCTTTTCTTTTACAATAGTACACAAGAAAGGCATAGCAAACAGCAATGCAGACTACCTGTCCAGGGCGCCCATTCTCCCCAAACAGGAGAATCCAAGGGGGGAGGTGTGTCGCGAGGTCGGGATGGAGAAACTCACTAACTGGTGGATGCCTGTCCCTAATTCCCCTCGTTCCCTACAGACTGACAACCCAAGGACGGAGTGGGACAGCGTTTCGGAGCAGGAGGAGGAAAAGGAACGCGGCGCCTTTAACTGGACCTTCGTGGAGCAGGACGCGACTCCGCCCCTCTCTGACGTCAGTGGACACGGAATGGACAAAGAGCAGGATATCCTGTACGGTGGGTGTGTTTACACCTCGGAGGTCGGGAGAGGAGAAGGCGAACAAGCGAGGAAGTACGGAGCTGAGAAGAAGGACGGAGCTGAGAAGAAGGACGGAGCTGAGAAGAAGGACGGAGCTAAGAAGAAGGACGAGAGAACTGAGAGTGAGGGAGAGCCAGGAGGCCAACGACCCTGTGCACCGCCGTGCCACACTCCCGAGGGAGGAGTGTGGCTTTCCCAGGTACGGAGGCGTTTGGCGGCTTGGGTGGGGAAGAAGAACGCCCCTGTGTAAATGTGTAAATATCCTTGTATGTGCCTCTCCTGTGTGTGCCCGATTCCCGTCTACCCTCCCTACCCATTCGGTGCCCTCACATCTTTACCCCTCCACCGTTCACGAGCCAAGATAGGTAGCGAGAGACACGGGTGTTCCTTCACTTCACTTGGGTCCCCTGAAGAGTACGAGATATCCTAAACTTTGAACTAACGGCTCCCTCTGTTGGTCTCCTTTTCCCTCGGTATATCGACCCGGAGACTTGACGAAGAAGAAACGTACGCCTGTCAAGACAGCCCGGTCATTCAACCAGCCGAAGACATCGCCACCACGAACAACCTGGAGTTCGCAAGGGAAAGACTGACATATAGGACAAAGCGTACCATAAAAATAAAACCAAGCTTGAAACGTTATTCCGGTGTGCAGCCTCTGCCTAAATCAGAACCCAGTACCCCACCCCCTCCCATGCCTACACTGTCCGAGTCATTTTTTAACTGGAGGAGGACCACAAGACCCTCCTCCTGTGGCACTAAGAGACCATCCCCTCTTCAGGGCTTTTTAATGAAAAAGAAGGGGGCTGCACAGGTCACCCTCCATTGCTTCCCTGGGCCACTGGGACCACCACCCCCCCAGGGCCATGTATATAATAATTGAAGGGGGAGGGATGCACTCCCAGTGATGTAATTTGTGATGTCATCAGTGATGTCACTCACCATGACATGAGTGATGTAATATAAGCAGTGCATTGTGGGGCACAAGGTATAGTTAGCTCAGCTAACTATATTTGCTGAATTTCACTAGATTTGTTCTAGTGAAACCTGAGCTTACCTATAACATCTATGTAACCTTTGATTTTTTCAGGGAATTTCTAAGTTTTTTTAAATTCAATTTCCTAACTAAACGTCCCTGTGACATTTGGTTTTCTTCAGTGCGTTTCTAGGGTTTTTTTTTAACTATTAGTTGTGTTTGCAGAGTGATGGAGAATGGGGCTGGGCCTCCATCCAGCTCTCAGGATTCCCACTGTATAGGATTTATAGGAGGTTCCTCAGGTGCAAAGTGGACTTCACCCCCAACCAGTAGTGCAATACAAGCCGTGTTTGCAGAGTTGTGGAGAAAGGGTGAGTGGCCTCCGAAGACCTCTTAGCAATCCCTCTGTGTGGGACTTATTAGAGATAACAGGAGAAGTAGTTGGCGTCCAAGGTTCTCTTTGGGCGCCAACTACCCCTCCTATTACCCCCAGTAAGTCTCACACAGCAGGATTGTTGAGACCTGACAGGAGGCCACACCCCCTTTCTCCACCACTCTGCAAATGCGGTTCCTGGCATGCTACCAGTAGGGGGATTAAGTCTCCTTAGCAATTGAGGGTCCTTGGGGGCCAAAAACCTCTCCTGTTACCTCCAGCAAGTCACACACAGAGGGTTTGCTGAGAGGTTTTTGGTGGCCACGCTCCTTTTCTACACCACTCTGCAAATGTGCCTCCTGGTGGACAATTATTTGGGGGGATCAAGTTCCTTTGGTTCTTGAGGGTTCTTGAGGGTCCTTGGGGGCCACCTAGCCCTCCTGTTAGCTCCAGTAAGAGCCACACAGGTAGATTGCTGAGAAGTCGTCTGAGACCACTCCACCTTTCTTCACCATTTGGCAAATGCACCTCCAGGCACACTACTTGCTGGGTGAAGAAGTCAACTTTAGTCCCGAAGCCCTCAGGAGGCAAGGGGACCTCTCCTCCCACCAGCGGTGCCCTAAGCGGTGCTTTTGCAGAGTGGTGGAGAAAGGGGGCATGGTCTCCAACCACCTCTCATCAATCCCACTGTGTGGGGCTTACTGGAGGTAATAGGGAGTCTTTCACTGCCCCAGTGGGCTCACCCGAATTCATAATGAAAACTGCTCCAAGGAGGTGGTGGTAGTTAGGGCATCGATAAGCACCCCGCACCTATATTTACCATATGCCCCGGGACTTGGCCAACCCGGAGGTTGTTCTAAATGGCTTGCTTTTTAAAAAAATGTTGCAGCGGATTCGATGATCTACCAGCAAGTCCATGTCAAAGTTAAAATAAAATAATGCTTTTTTACCCTGAGGGACCCCCCACCATGTCTGAAGGTCAAGGTACTCCTACTCTGACCCCTTTTCTTTATTTGTAACTTTTTTCAGGGACTTGGCTTCAAATGAAGTCCCAAGATGGCTGCCAACTCTTCCTGGTTGAAGTGTTGGCAGACAATAAAATTTTAGTAGGATCTGTGAGTCCACTGCAAGGACTTGTGTCCCTCAGATATCTATATTATTTTAAGTTAGATATCTCAAAAACTACTTAGCAAATTTACATCAAATCACATAAAGCACACTTTCTGGATCAACATCTAGCTTTCTGCCAAATTTAGTTTAATTCAGTTCAGGCTGTAGTCATGTTCAAAAAATGAAAAATCCCCATAGACTTGCACTGGGTAAAACAGATTTAGGACCCCACTTTTTTCTCAGATTCCACTTGACGGATCACCCCGAAACCTTCAGGATAGCAACTGAACCAAACAGGGGAAGTTTTGTGAAAATTTCATGGAGATTCATCTAGGGGCACCAAAGTTATTAGCAAAACAAAAAGCACTGTTCCTATGGAAACTTTGATCCTCACCATAATTACCTACTGTTGACCGGTAGTAGGCAATATGCTTGCATGTAGGCTGGTGGGAGGAACAGGTGGAGAAGTGTGGCTCACTGGTTAGAGCAGGCAGACCCTGAAGCAGAGGTCAGACCCGGGACCAGGGTTCAATTCCCGACGCGGCAGGGTCTTGAGCTCAAATGTCCATGGACTCAATAATTCTCGCTTCGGTGCCTGACCTAATCATGGGTTCACACTCTGCAACTCTGGGCATTAAGCTTGCTCTCCACAACGGCCCCCGCGGCGGGATGCCTGGCTTTCACCTTGGGGATGCCCTGTAGGGGCTATCTCACATGGAAAAGCCAGGACGGGTTCCCAAGGCAAGCGCGGAGATACCCCTTCGGGGGTCGATTCAGGCGCTATATAAGAAACATAATAATAATAATAATAGGTGCTGGACAGGGAACATGAAGATATTTGGGCGGAACACATAATTTGAATCAGATTTATAGATGATCTTTTTGTGATGTGGAAGGGGTCAGTTGACTCAGTAAATAGTCTAAACATCAATGATTTGAATGTAACTTTTACATATGATATAAGAACAACTATGGTAACATTTCTTGATTTTGAGGTATATGTAAAAGGGAAACCGGAAACAAGATTGCATAGGAAGGATGCTGCAGGAATCACAACCCTTCATGCCTCCAGTTTTCACCCTGCCTAAACTAAGGGGCATATTTACAAACCCCTATCACCACCACAATGTCACTTTTATTGATTTTGTGATAGGTGCTTCACCTAATTTACAAGACAGTGTTAAGCAACTTAACGCAAATTAGCACTGCCTTGTAAATAAGGCGCCCTTTCATGCTGTACTTAGCGTTAAAGGGGAGGGCAATGAGAGGTAGGCATTCTTTCTCAACACCTATTGATTTTGATGCTGCCCCCCATTTATAAGGGAGGTGTAAATAGGATGCTGTGCCAAATTTAAGACCAGAGAAACCTGGTCTTAAACAGGCAAAACGAGTAGAAATGCTTTATTTCTCCTGGTTGTTGTTGTTCCCATTTGTGCTGCCTTGTGCAGCACACATAGAAACAGTAAATTGCCATTGATCACTTTTGTGCAGAAAGGTGACCTTTCCTGCACATAAACAATTAAACAAAACATGACGTTTTGCAACTTCTATGAATGCTGCACTAAGCAGCACACATAAAGTACAAAACATAATTTAAAGATTGTTAATGTGCAGGAAGGGAAACCTTCCTTCGCATAACCAATCTTCCCCTCAATGCAGACACCCTTGAACTATGGTGCAAGGATGCCTTAGTTGGTCCTAGGCTGCTTAGTTTAGCGCCAGCGCAGGATGAAATGCAGGGCTGTACCATATTGTTGTAAATATGGTGCATCCCTGCATTTCAGAAGTGCCAGAGTGCGGTGTTAAGCCAAAAAGGCTGGCACCACACTCTGTCACTTCTTGTAAATATGCCCCTAAGATAGGCTACCCTGCAGTGGAATGACACGCTGTATTGCTTTGCCCTCCCAAATAATAAAAAATGCTGCACTCCCATACGGAGGCACACACACGGCAAAGCAATAAAAACACCTGGAAAGGGATTTCCATCTCAAAAATGAGGCACATCTAAACACAGTTTCCAGAATAAAGCAAGGTGGACACTGTCTAGCAAAAAGGCTTTCCCAGATGTCAAATGAAAACAACATATAAATGTGTATATATATATATATATATATATATATATATATATATATATATATATATATATATATATATATATATATTACCTACTGGCGGTCGCCAGTAGGTATATATAGTTAGGATTTTTTCTCTATGGGATTTTTGAAAATTCTATGTCTAATAACTTTGGCGTTTGTGGACGGAATTAGCTGAAATTTTCAGGACAATGGAACATTTTGTTTCTGAGCAGCCCCTGAACATTTGGGGGGGTTTCATCAAGGGGGGGCCGAGAAAAAAGGGGGGTCCCAAAACGCATTTTTCCCATGTTAATTTCCATAGGGCGGTTGGCCTCACTTTTAGCTCGAACGGCTGAATGGATTTGCACGAAACTTGGCAAAATTGTAGGGGCTGTTAGCCCGATGTGCCTTTGCTAGGTCTCAATATATGTGCTCCAGTGGATTTTGAGTAATTTAGGTTCAAAAAAAGATATATATCTGGGCGGAGCCTAACCACACATCTGATCTGATTGGCTGTCAGCACTTCATCCAAGAAGTGTTGGCAGCCATCTTGGGACCAATATACATAATAGCACCTCATTAAAAAGCATTGTAGTTAATAGAGGGTTTTAGGACTTTAGTTACATTATAAATCATTTGTTGATGGTACCATACTCGTTTTAGGAATTGTGGTGGGTTCTAAGGTGATTTTACCATGTGAAAAAACCTTCTGCTGTGATATCATGAATATTGTTTGAAAGAAAACTAATATCTCATGATTTTCCCACAATGGTTTGGAAGGATATCTATAAGCTAAACTGAAAGCATATTTTCTGTAAATTCACATTATCTTTCTCAGTCATGTGAAAATGAAGTCTGACATTCTCAGTAAAACATGTACATCCAACAAGGACAGAGACTGTCAGTTGATTCCTTTGTGTTCTACTGCAGCCTCCTAGAGTGTTCTAAAGAACAACTAGAGCGCTAATAGTCCTACTTATTACAAAGGTATGGCACACCTGAAGCCATCTTGATTGGAATAAAGTGGTAACTCTTAAAACATTTAATTTAAAAAGAAACAACATGAGGGGGTATATTTTGCCATAGAAAGTATGATTAGTGCTGCAGAATGAAAAATTAGGGCACATTTTGAGTGACTTCTCAAATCCTTTTCTATTTCATTAAAACATTCTGACATGCAGTCTCCCAAAATGGCCACCAGAGACAAAAGAGCCCAAATGTAGCCCAAATATCACCCAGATGTAGCCCAAGTATAGCCCAATGACAGAATGTCCCAGAGTGTTCTAAAGAACAACTAGAGCGCTAACAGTCCTACTTATTACAAAGGTATGGCACACCTGAAGCCATCTTGATTGGAATAAAGTGGTAACTCTTAAAACATTCAATTTAAAAAGAAACAACATGAGGGGGTATATTTTGCCATAGAAAGTATGATTAGTGCTGCAGAATGAAAAATTAGGGCACATTTTGAGTGACTTCTCAAATCCTTTTCTATTTCATTAAAACATTCTGACATGCAGTCTCCCAAAATGGCCACCAGAGACAAAAGAGCCCAAATGTAGCCCAAATATCACCCAGATGTAGCCCAAGTATATCCCAATGACAGAATGTCCCAGAGTGTTCTAAAGAACAACTAGAGCGCTAACAGTCCTACTTATTGCAAAGGTATAGCACACCTGGAGCCATCGTGATGGGAATAAAATGGTAACTCTTAAAACATTTAATTTAAAAAGGAACAAAATGAGGGGTATATTGTGCAATAGAAGGTATTATTAGTGCTGCAGAAAGAAAAATTAGGGCACATTTTGAGTGACTTTTCAAATCCTCTTCTATTTCATTAAAAAATTCTGACATGCAGTCTCCCAAAATGGCCACCAGAGACAAAAGAGCCCAAATGTAGCCCAAATATCACCCAGATGTAGCCCAAGTATAGCCCAATGACAGAATGTCCCAGAGTGTTCTAAAGAACAACTAAAGCGCTAACAGTCCTACTTATTACAAAGGTATGGCACACCTGAAGCCATCTTGATTGGAATAAAGTGGTAACTCTTAAAACATTTAATTTAAAAAGGAACAAAATGAGGGGGTATATTTTGCCATATGAATTATGATTAGTGCTGCAGAAAGAAAAATTAGGGCACATTTTGAGTGACTTCTCAAACCCTCTTCAATTTCATTAAAAAGTTCTGACATACAGTCTCCCAAGATGGCCACCAGAGACAAAAGAGCCTAAATGTAGCCCAAATATCACCCAGAGGTACCCCAAGTATAGCCCAATGACAGAATGTCCCAGAGTGTTCTAAAGAACAACTAGAGCGCTAACAGTCTTACTTATGACAAAAGTATGGCACACCAGAAGCCATCTTGATTGGAATGAAGTGGTAAGTCTGAAAACACTCAATTTAAAAAGGAACAACATGAGGGGGTTAATTTTGCCATAGAAAGTATGATTAGTGCTTCAGAAAGAAAAATTAGGGATCATTTTGAGTGACTTCTCAAATCCTCTTCTATTTCATTAAAAAAATTCTGACATGCAGACTGAAACATGCACTTTGAATACCAGCAGCAGACGTCCCTGGTGAGCAGTAGCTTTACTACAGTGATCTAATGTGCAACTAGAGTGCTAACATTCAGAATTTATGGCAAATGTGTGACACATCTGAATGCCTTCTTGATGGAACCAAAGTAAACAAGCATTGAAAATGCAATAGATCTCGCCCTCGTTTAAGTTAAAGCCATTCTGTTTGTAATGAGGTGGCTTTTTAGCTTTGCTTTTATTAGTGTTTTTTCAACTTTCATGTAAATAACATGCATCTGTATGCATATAAGTATATGTATGCATGCATTTATGTTTGTATTTATATAGATATACAGATGATATATGTTTATATATGTATATATATATATATTCACTGAAAAAACCATAGGCTATAGACCATATATAGTTAGGAATTAGCATTTACAAAACCTTGAAAATTCACTGAAAAAACCATAGGTTATAGACCATATATCGTTAGGAATTAGCATTTACAAAACCTTGAAAATTCAATGAAAAAACCATAGGTTATACACCATATATAGTTAGGAATTCGCATTTACAAAACCTTATTTTACTCACACAAAAGCATTGAAATTCCATATATAGTTAGTTGCACTAACTATATATCGCGCACCCGCAATCCACTGCTGATGATGTCACATATTACATCATTCATGACATGGTCAGTGACATCACTGATGACATCACTGATGACATCTCAAATGACATCACTGATGACATCACTGATGACAACATCCAGTGACTGTATGTTTCTGTAAAGTTAAAATATGTCTTACATATTGAAGAATGAGTGGATGTATAAGTGTCTGGATGAAGGATTTAGTAGGTGCATGACTGACTGTATGAGTGAGTGATTAAATGTGTCTCACTGAGTGCATGGGTTAGTGACTAAACTGTCTTAATTTGTGCATCATTATGTCTGTTGTTCTGTAAACTGTTGCATGTGTTGATAAGTAGCTATATGAGTAACTATATGGGTTATTGATTGGTTGCCCAAGTATTTGTATGAGAGACTGAGTGTGTGTGTGGGTGGCTGGGAGGTGTATGACTCTGTGCATAGATGTGTGAGCAGTTGATTCACTAGATGTATGGTTTCAAAAGTGCATGTGGAAACAGCTGTATGGGCGGTTGACTGTGTGCATGAGTGTATTGGTGAGTGAATGGATATCTCAGTGCTACATGTCAAAGTAAGTACATATGTAAAACACAGTACATGTGAGAGTTGACATATATAAATAACTGTGCATAAGAGCCAGTGAATGTGTGAGTGGCTGTATGGATCATTGTGAACTTGTATCAGGGATTGTATAAGAGAGTAAATATGTGTTAGTATACGTTTGAATAAGTAAAGTTTGTATAACTGTATAGTTGAGGAAATGGAGGTGTGATTGATTCTTTGCATGACTGACTAGGTGTGTGAGTAACTCCATGGATGAGTGACAGTCTGTGAGTGTCTGTTTACACTGATTGTATCTAAGGTTATATTTGAGTCTGAAGAGGTTCATCGTATTATCACATGAATGATATCATCAGTGATGTGATCAGTAATGTCAAATGAGATGTCATCAGTGATGTCATCAGTGATGTCATTTGAGATGTCATCAGTGATGTCATTTGAGATGTCATCAGTGATGTCACTGACCATGTCATGAATGATGTAATATGTGACATCATCAGCAGTGGATTGCGGGTGCGCGATATATAGTTAGTGCAACTAACTATATATGGAATTTCAATGGTTTTGTGTGAGTAAAATAAGGTTTTGTAAATGCGAATTCCTAACTATATATGGTGTATAACCTATGGTTTTTTCATTGAATATATATATATATATATATATTCACTGAAAAAACCATAGGTTTCACACCAGTTATAGTTAGGAATTAGCATTTAAAAAACCTATTAAATTCACTGAAAAAACCATAGGTTTCACACCAGTTATAGTTAGCTGGAAATTTTACTGACATAAAACCATTGAAATTCCCACGTTATAGTTAGTTGGACTCACTATAACTTGCGCGCCTGCAATGCACTGCTGATGACGTCACATATTACATCACTCATGACATGGTCAGTGGCATCACTCATGACATCACTGATGACACCATCCAGTGAATGTGTGTCTTTCTAAAAAATAAATATGTTTTATATGTGTAATTGTAAAGGTCGATGGAAGAATAAATGTTTAAATAAGTGTGTAAATGGATGTTTTTTTTTTATAAAATATTGATTGGTTAATGGCTTATTAAGTGTATCTTAGTGAATACATATATTAGCGAGTACATTTTAAATATTTAAATATATGTATCAGTCTTTTGATACGAAAATGCTCTATTCGATTTTTGTTTTAAAATCATAAAAGCGTACAAAAAAAGACAATCTTAAAAATAAATATATACATTCAATAACAACATAACTTCAAGTAAAAAGGACATATCCCCAACCTCAAAGTTCCATAGTGTGACATGTTATTCAAGCGGTTTATCCCTATCAGGAGTAAAAGCACACAGAATTGTCCCTTAAGGTGGGAGGACTCAAGAGTTGCGACAGTTGTACAATGGATCAAATCTATTGGGAACGGAGAAACTAATACCACATGGGTACCTGGACCCCCCCTCCCAGCGGGTGGTGGTACTCTGCTGTTGGTCTTAACCGGGGGATATTTGGGTCAATAGAGGAATCTGGGGATAGAGTATTGAATCATCCAATTTGACATCAGTCTCCATGGTGATAGGGGGATTATTAGCAGGTAATGCAGGGCTTACGGATGGTTTATGGAATTTAGATTGAGGGCTATCGCAGTTTTAAAGCGCCTCCTGGCACTTCTATCAGGTCACGTGGTTCAGACCCTGGGCTGCTGGGGATTGCAGTCCCTTAACCTGCCCTCCACGCGACGGCCGGCGCTTCCCAGATGGAAGTGGGAGCGGGCAGCGGGAGGCAGGCAGCAAGCCCAGCTGTTCACAGGATCGATGAAGGCAGCAGCCCTCCACCCGGGCTCCCCAGCGGCAATTCCTCCCGATGCACAGGCAGGTTTGAATGTGCTCCCCCCGCTCAGCAGGGCTATCGCAGTTTTAAAGCGCCTCCTGGCGCTTCTATCAGGTCATGTGGTTCAGACTTTGGGCTGCTGGGGATTGCAGTCCCTTAACCTGCCCTCCACGCGACGGCCGGTGCTTCCCCAGATGGAAGTGGGAGCGGGCAGCGGGAGGCAGGCAGCAACCCCAGCTGTTCACAGGATCGATGAAGGCAGCAGCCCTCCACCCGGGCTCCCCAGCGGCAATTCCTCCCGATGCACAGGCAGGTTTGAATGTCAGTGTTTCACTTTGTATATAAGTGGCTGCACGGGTTGGTGACTGACTCACTGTTTGTATGTGTTTTGAAGACAGCATATGTGCAGGACTGTAATGGGTGGATGAGTGTGTACATGTGTCGGTTAGTGAGTGAATGACTGTCTCACTAGTGTCTTTATCAGTAACTACATATGTTTTAATCTAGTATATGTGAGTATTGATGTATATAAGTGAGTATATGTGAGAGTGAGAGATTGTAAGAGTTCCTGTTTAAATAAGTATGTGTTTCTATAAGTGATTGTTTAAGAGAGTAAGTATGTGTAAGTTTCCTTAGAAGTAAAGTGGAAGTGTGTGTATAGCTGTATATGCAAATAAATGAATGTTCAATAGTTTATTTGCATGTGTGATTATGTATGTGAGTTACTTTTGGATGACTGTCGGTGTGTAACAGGATGTATAGGTGTATCACTACATATGATGAGTGAGTATATGTATGACTGACTATATAGAACTGTTGGTGAATGAGTGGATGTGTATCTAGATGGTGGAATTACTGAATTGGTTGTTGTAACTGGTATGGGTATCTCCATTTTTATGAAAATGTTAGTTTCTATTTTTTAATATGTGTTTCAAGGGTTACATTACACTGAAAGGAGGTCTCTCACTCTGTCACAAGGATGGTGTCATCAGTGATGTCATGAGTGATGTCACTGACCATGTCATGAGTGATGTAATATGTGACGTCATCAGCAGTGCATTGCAGGCGCGCAAGTTATAGTGAGTCCAACTAACTATAACGTGGGAATTTCAATGGTTTTATGTCAGTAAAATTTCCAGCTAACTATAAATGGTGTGAAACCTATGGTTTTTTCTGTGAATTTAATAGGTTTTTTGAATTCTAATTCATAACTATAACTGGTGTGAAACCTATGGTTTTTTCAGTGAATTTCATAGGTTTTTTAAATGCTAATCCCTAACTATAACTGGTGTGAAACCTGTGGTTTTTTCAGTGAATTTCATAGGTGTTTTAAATGCTAATTCCTAACTATAACTGGTGTGAAACCTATGTTTTTTTTCAGTGAATACATATAAATGTATATTAATATAATACCTTTTTTTTAAAGTATATTCTTTTTTTTTTATGTTTCACCCTGGAGCGTCCCGGGAGCGTACCAAAAAAAAAATAATGAAGGAGTGAGCATGAGCAAAGGGGACAGAGACAGTGGTGTAAAGAGAAAGAGAGCTAGAGGGAAGAACACAGAGGGACTGTGTAATAGATAGTAAAACAGAGAAAAGGTATAAGTGGAAGTAACTAAGAAAAGGAAAATGAATAAGGGACCAAAAAGAAGAGAAGAAAGAGGAAGAAGACTAAAGCAGAGGTTCTGGGAGAATGTGAATGGGTGATGATAGTAAAAGGAAGGAAAGTAAAGGATGGGAAATGATGGGTAGTGACGGAACCAGAGAAAAGGAACAGCGGTGACGGAGGGAAAGAAAAGAGCAGTGAGTGTAAGTAAAGAGAGGCGAAAGAGGGTGGATAAAAGTGAATAAGGGTAAGACATAGGGAGTGACAGAGAGAAAGACCGGAGAGAGTAAAGGAAGGAGTGATAGAAAGGGACTGAGTGAACCAGAAAAGAAAGGAAAGTGAGGGAGTGTGGGTGAGCAGGAAGACTGAAAAAGAAGTTGAATGTGGTAAGAAAGTAAAGAAAAGGGAAATAAACATGGAGGATAAGAATAAGTGAGGGAAGCAGAGTAAGGAAACAGGGGTGAGGTAGGGTGAGAGAAAAGTAGTGAGGTTAAAGCAAAGGGTGATGACAAACTACATTTTTTAGTCACACTTACCATATAATTAATGAAAACTTAATTGCATGTTAAAACTACACTTTATATCTGTGAAAGACAAAAGAAAAAAAGTTATAATTAGTAAAATATATTTTTTAAAATAGAAAAAACAGGTCAAGAGATAAAAAATCAAAAAAGTGTACTAAGAAATAAAGCAAGAGTGAAGGATACAGAAACGGAAATAAAGTAATGTAGAAAAACAAAAAAGAGGGAAAAAGAAATAGAAGGAGAACAAATTATTGAAGGTAAGTAAGATACTAAAAGAATGTGAGCTACCAAAACGAAATCAGGAAAGAGAAGTAAGTAAAAGGAAAATGAGTGAAAGGGAAAGGAGTCTAAATGAGGATCCATTTACAAGAAAGAGGAATGGAAGATGACTGAGAGTGAGTGAAGGGGAGTCACAGAGTGAAGGGATGAAAGGAATGATTTTAATATAGAACGATAGAGGAAAAAGGAGTGAGGAAGTAAGTACACAGAAAGACAAAGGGAAGGACTGAGTGAAGTGCAGTACAATGAGTAAAGAAAGGAAAAAGAGTAAAGGAGCAAAAGAAGGAAAGAGAGGGGAATAGAACTAAAGCAGTGGCAGTGGTACTGAGAGAATGTGAGAAATCTGAAAAGTGGTGCAAGGGAGAGAGGAAATGCAGACAGTTGAAATTGGATTGAGGAGTTGTGAAAGAAGTGGAGTAAAGGAACAGCGATGAAACAAAGTGAAAGAAAGGCAGTGTAAGTGAGTAAAGAGAGCTGAAAAAGGGTGGAAAAAGGAAAATGAGTGTGAGACAATGGGAATACAATATAAATTACACAATGCATACTATAGAATAACTTATACAACATGTTACATAGTTTATTTTTGCTGTTCTCAGAATATATTGAATTTCACTTAAAACAGTGAGTTCAAACTCTTCATCATATAACTGCGGGAAAAAAACCACAATCTAAAAGATTGTGTTTAAAAAAAAAACATATAAACTTACAAATCATATATGTACACTAATCTTTGATTCACTTACTTTTCCTTGAGGCCAAATAGTAGATAGTGAAGGTCCTTTTCATAGGAATATACTCTGCTGTTCTCTAAAACTTCCATTTCATCGACTTTCTATGAAAAAAGATCTAAGAACATATGAAATAATTCTCAACGTTTTAATTTTCCTCCTTGTGTTAAGTTATGACTTATTACTCATACCTTGAACTTTCCTTACGGCCAAATAGTGTCAGATATATGAGTATATTTTGAATTTTCTCTAATTAAACTCTGAAATTACCGTTTACCCGAAGTTTTCAAAGAAAAGCTCATATGACATTTTCACAATGTTTAAAAATTCATATTCTCTTTTTGTAATCACTCATGTTCAGCATTTCCTATAAAACTGATGTCACTTACTATGAGATCCACTTACAGTACCTATATGAGATAAATAATTTTAAACATTAGACTAACTAAGTAACTAACTTTTATTAACTGCACCCGTCTTCATAGGCCAATTACCTTTACTAAAATGTTGGTTCTAAAAACACTAGGTAAGAATTTTTTAAGTCAAAAGGCAAACGTTGTTTATAAGTCAAATGAGAATCATTGCAGTAACTCCAACCTTTTTGACATTTTAAGTAGCATGTATAATGTCCTGATGTTGTTGAAGGACCGTCATGATAAATAATAGCTACAGTTGTAAAGGTTCTTCCTGAAATTGATAACTGAGAAGCCACAAAATTTTTGATACAAGTTGTCAATTTAGTTCCATCAGGTCTACATCGTTGGAAAACTAAAATGACATACTGACCATAAGTTTGTATAAATAATATGGACAGCATTGGACACTTACATTGGGTACACACCATATTATGATCAGCTGCTTTAACTAGATTATTAAATTACACTGATTTGCAGTCTGGTGAAGTCAAATATATAAATCTTTCAGTGTCTATTCTAGTAGTACTTCATAAACTACAATTGTCGCAGTCATGCTGCCATTGATAAGAAAGGCTAAAAAGATTTTCTACATCTACACCTTCATCTTCAAAAACACCAAACATATACATTAAAAATTCCTGACAATCCTGCTGAATGTTCTGTGAAAATGTATCTTGACCAGAACACATGTCTAAAATATTTCGAATTTCTGTTACACTTTCTATTTTTGCTCTATCACAGCTACATTTCTCAAACACAGAATTCAATAAACCACACAATCTTTGATTCCGATTTTCAACAATCTGTTATTGTAAAGTTTGAAGAAAAAAAACAACATTAACCACTACATTAGCATAGCAGTTGACACCAGAACTGTTTTCAAACTGAAATCCAACAACATTTTCATCAGAATCCTTTTTCTTTCTGTTTTCAATTACATTTGCATCTACTTTTTCTCTTTTTACTACTACCTCACTGTAATTATTCTCATTTCTTCTTTTTCGGCCTACCACCCATTTTTCAAACAGAGGATATTGAGGCAAATGTGGAGCATACTCTCTTCTTAACCTATTGTATTCTTTAACACAATCTAGATCTGCACAAATCTTTGTCTCATCGCACTCAATCAAGTACAATCCTGATAAAGTTCTGACTCGTGAAAATGCCACATATGCCATACCCTCTTTAAACACAGAACTTCCAATGTTCACCAAAGCACTATCTACACTTAAACCTTGAGATTTATGAATTGTCACCGCATATGCGAAAAACAGGAAACTGTTTTAGGTGAACATATAAGTCTTTTACAAGCAAAAATCTAGCAGACCAACAACTGATTTGTTGTACTTGCTCAATGCCATCAAATTTTATTTTTAAAATTCAATTCCATCTCTATTTCTATAATTCACAAAATCAACAACATGACCCATTGCTCCATTTACCAGACCTCTTTCAACATTTAAATTCCTTCTCAAAATGATACGATAATTTAAACACACATTCAGAGTCTTTTCAAAACCAGCTGTTTTAGATATACTTTTCTCTAATGAATCCAATTTTGTTTTCAAATTTTCTGACAAAACAATTGTTGCACCCATATGGCCGGGATGCCCGCCACCCCCTCCCAACACCGATTCCCAATGGGAGTAGACAGACACAGGTTTGAACTTTTGGAAGGCGGGGGGGAGTTACCCCCCCGGCCGTATTTATTAAAATATGAAACAAAATTTAAAACATTAAATAAAAGTTTCATGAATTATGTACAATTTTACATGTATTACATTTTGATGAAGACATGTTCTTTGGCTAACCTTAACAGATCTCTAATACAAAGTTTTCCTAGCCGAGTCTAGCATCGTGAAAATGCATACATTCTAAATTAAAATTGTACATCCTAGCATTAAGGGCCAACGGCAAGGTCTTAACCGGTGTCAGATCCCTACTACCAAAATCCCGCCCTCACGGTGTGAGTGGCGCATGCGCAGAGGACTATACCCTCTTTGCCAACTGTAACTTCCCTTGTTGTGGGGGCCACCTTTTCACTCGACGCCATCTTAAAGGTCGTCCGAGTTCCCGTGTGAGGTATCTGTAGGAAGGACAGCGTGGACTCCCCCCCCATCCCCACACTCTCTATCTGCCGTCGCGGATATCCGGCCCCCGGGAAATTCGTAGGAGGGGCATCTAGCCGCCTCCCCCCTGGGAGGGGTCTATGACCGTCTCCCCCTAGGCGACCCATCCTTAGTGGGTGCCGCCTCCCTGTGGAAGGGGCCAATGGCCACCTCCCCCCGGGCGCTCCCATCCATTCTGGGTGGCGCCCCCCTCTAGGGAACTTGAAATTACTGCTCACCGATCATGACCTTACCGCCCGACCAAAAAATAAATACGACAGTTGTTTTACCTACTAAGGAAAGAAAAATTCTGACATAGCCTTGATGAGTCATCCACTTCATTTTCCTACTAAGGGAAACATTATCCTAAAAACAGAAGCCACATCATTATATGACACATTCCCTTACTTCTCTACAAAGGAAAAAAGGCCTACACATTTCTATCTAATCAAACTTTATTTAAACAAACATTGCCATAAGGGGCTGGTGGGTGGGTCAAAATTGCCGCTTGTTCCGTCGAGGGCTCACGAGCAACAAGTTGGTGCAGCCTTCAGAGCACAGGAACAAGAGGACGCTTCTTCGGATTCCCGCTCTATTTATTCATCTGCGTGAGGGCGGGGACCCTCCTCCGGTACGCCTACTGGGTATGGTCTTCGGTGCGGGTGTCTAGGACAACCCCTCCTGGGCGGGAAAGGGCGCGCCCCGGCTACGCCACTTCGGGCATACCAGCCGAGCCACGCCTCCCGCCCAAAATGGTTTCCCGGGGGGATCGGGGCACCCAACCATACGTTCGGGGGGACCGAGTGGTCGCCCCTTTCCATATGGCCGGGATGCCCGCCACCCCCTCCCAACACCGATTCCCAATGGGAGTAGACAGACACAGGTTTGAACTTTTGGAAGGCGGGGGGGAGTTACCCCCCCGGCCGTATTTATTAAAATATGAAACAAAATTTAAAACATTAAATAAAAGTTTCATGAATTATGTACAATTTTACATTTATTACATTTCGATGAAGACATGTTCTTTGGCTAACCTTAACAGATCTCTAATACAAAGGTTTCCTAGCCGAGTCTAGCATCCTGAAAATGCATACATTCTAAATTAAAAGTGTACATCCTAGCATTAAGGGCCAACGGCAAGGTCTTAACCGGTGTCAGATCCCTACTACCAAAATCCCGCCCTCACAGTGTGAGTGGCGCATGCGCAGAGGACTATACCCTCTTTGCCAACTGTAACTTCCCTTGTCGTGGGGGCCCCCTTTTCACTCGACGCCATCTTAAAGGTCGTCCGAGTTCCCGTGTGAGGTATCTGTAGGAAGGACAGCATGGACTCCCTCCCATCCCCACACTCTCTATCCGCCGTCGCGGATATCCGGCCCCCGGGAAATTCGTAGGAGGGGCATCTAGCCGCCTCCCCCTAGGAGGGGCCTATGGCCGTCTCCCCCTAGGCGACCCATCCTTAGTGGATGCCGCCTCCCCGTGGAAGGGGCCAATGGCCGCCTCCCCCCGGGCGCTCCCATCCATTCTGGGTGGCGCCCCCTTCTAGGGACCTTGAAATTACTGCTCACCGATCATGACCTTACCGCCACAGGCCAGTTAGTTGACCGACTATCCGGCCCCCCCATTCCTCCCAAAGGTCATGCTTCCTCAAACCCCTTAGCCATGCTATGAAGTCTCCTATGAGTAAATCATTTCCCTCCCTGGACAGGTGAACCCCATCATTCAGATACATGTGATCACCCCGAATACACCCGTGAGGAATGCTATGCAACTGCGCTGAGCGAAACAATTTCCCTATTTTATTGTTAACCCTTTTCACAGAGTGGTTCAACGCTGATACTGAAATGCCCCCCCCGCCAACTCTTCCTGGGGATCATGTGGGACCAGGCAATCGTGCACCCCGGGAGTTTCTTAGCCAACCAGCTAACTGCCGACAGGATGTGTTCTAATAACACTCGTCTTCCCAGCTTCACTAAGTCATTGCCTCCCAGGTGTACTATGACTACAGATGGCGGTGACCTTTGCCGCCCTAAAAAACCCTCAATGAACGATTGAAATTGGTCAAAACAGAGCCCGCCCTTCCCATGGAAGGTCACTCTGTACCCGTATTCCCCAGATGCGTGAGTCGCGTCACCTGCCTTGAATACGTCCCCGGCGCGCCTCACATATGAGTGGCCCACGACCCATACCACTCTCTCTCCAGTCGGTGATCCTCGACCGCTGGTCTCCTGATGCTGGGTCGACTTCCAATTCCGCCCCGCGTGACAGGCTCACGAAACTGTAATTCAAACAAAAGACAAGAAGCGTGAGTGCATGTCAATTGATCTTTACAACATGTGCAATCGCACATACCTTTTGAAGCAATTCGAGGACCAACGGCCCAGCTGCTTTACTTCCTCTGCACTCTGACCCCGGGCTGTAGCCTCAGTAGCAGCCCCTATCCTAAATGAGTGGGTCCCAAAATCGCACGGGTCCATGCCATCGGCAGCGATTGACAGTGCTAGCACCCTCTGAAACTGAAATCTCGTCAGTGGGGTGCCATCCTTGTGCCTCAGCAAGCTCCCCCCCCATGTAGCAGTCCTCAGTGCCAAGTATTCCTCTACGCATTTTATCGGACAAGTGGGGGACCCTTGTGCGCGCTGCACGATAACACTATCACCCATAGCTCCCTGGTCAGTCTTGGACCTGGCTATCGAGATTACCATCGAATCACCCCTTATTTTGACGTGATCCCTGCCCAGGCCTCCCTCTATATCCTTCTTGTTCCTTGCGGACAGTTCGCTCACCCGCATAGCCCCATGGAATTCCAAGGCGAAAGCTGCCCGGAACAGAACTGCTTCGTAAAGGGAGGAGTACGTCTTATCTAGCTTTGCTAAAAGTAGAGACAATCTGTCTAAACCAATCGGGCGCCTCGTATCCTGCTTGCGACCCTCGAGGCGTTGCCAGCCGCGGAGTGCCTTCCTAACCAAAAAGGAATCCGTCGGGTCTCTTATGCCATGCACCTGTGCCATGACGAAATGGCCGCCCTATGTCTATTGGCCGTTGCCGCTGATCGGCCTCCTCTGTGCAGCGCAACCAGGAACCCCAGGAAGGAGTCCTCCTGACCCCAGCTCTGTCTCCCTGATGGACCCAAAAATGTGCAGTAGGAACGAAACGCTCCTTTGTATGCCTTCCTTGTTCTGGGCGCTAAGCTGGCTGCCACGAGGTCTTGTAATCCGGGGCACCGATTAGCCATAGTGCTTCGGGGAACGGTGCCGCCACTAGGTCCGCTGTGGGTAAATAGCCCCTGAAAGCCTGCATGTGTGAACGAGAGAGTGCGTCAGCTGCATAATTCAGTACTCCAGGCACATGTTTTGCCCTGAACTGTACATTCAATCTCATGCAACGTAATACGATTTCTTTCAATAATCTCAAGATCCACTTGCAGTGGGCTGCCTGCTGGTTAATGCACTCAACCACAGTCATATTATCAGACCAAAATACCACCGAGCGGTCCCTGAAGTCGTCTGGCCATGCCATAAGAGCAACCCAAATGGGGAATAGCTCCAAGAACCCAATGTTACCTGTCAGACCGCTGGAGTGCCACCACGTCGGCCATACTTGCGCCGACCATCGGTTACCAAAAATGGCGCCAAATCCCACGCTCCCAGCTGAGTCAGTCCACAAACCTAGTTCATCCGAAGATGCTGGTGGCTTGTTCCACACAACTCGACCGTTGAAGTCCGCCAGAAATGCCAACCAAATGCGCATATCCTGGCGAACCTCTGCCTTCAGTCTCGTACTGTGGTGTCCCTCCTTGAGACCAACCATAACTTGTGCAATAGAGCGTGAGAAGGGGCAGGCCATTGGTATCACCCTCAAGGCAAAGTTAAGCTGACCCACTGTTTGCTGTAACTGGTGCAGGGTCACTTTCTCCTTGCCCAGGCATTGTGTCAAGGAAGCCCTAAACTTGGCCACCTTTTCCATCGGTAAACGGAAACATCCTTCCACAGAATCGAGCTCAATTCCCAGAAACTCCAGTGAAGTAGATGGTCCGACCGTCTTACCTGGTGCCAGTGGGACTCCGAACTCCTGCATGAGGATGCAGAAGTCCCGTAGCGCCTGCGCACATTTTGTATCGCCGGCTGCACCCAAAAACAGGAAGTCATCCAGATAGTGCATAACATGCCTATGCCCTGTGGCCTCGGTGAATGCCCACTCTAAAAAACAGCTGAACATTTCAAAATAGGCACAAGAAATGGAGCAACCCATAGGCATGCATTTATCCATGTAATAACTCCCCTGAAATGCAAAACCTAGCAAGCGCTGGTCCCGTGGGTGTACCGGGAGCAACCGGAATGCCGATTCGATGTCCGATTTCGCCATCAGCGCACCGGGGCCTAGGTGATTTAACATGGCCACGGCATCATCGAACAATGCGTACCGCACCGAACAAATGCCTGGGTCAATGGCCTCGTTTACCAAAGAACCCCTTGGGGCAGACAAGTTGTGAATGAGTCTAAACTCCCCAGGGTCTTTCTTCGGGACCACCCCTAACGGGGAACACACGAAATCCGCCACCGGCGGGCGATGAAAAGGCCCCGCCACCCGCCCCAAGCTGACTTCTTTGGAAATCTTCTTTGCAGCTACGCTTGGGTTGTGTTGGACAGATAACTGATTCTTACAAAAGGAGTCCCCCCGAAAATCCCCCGCCGGGATGTTTAAGCCATATAGGAATCCATTCCTCAAGACCCCGGCGGATACATGATCAGGGTATTTGTTCAACCAAGGAGTCAGAGCCATGATATCGACAGGTGTAGGCAGTCGATTACAAAGTATCACCTCACTCGTGCTTAGACCCCCTTTTCCTCCCGTTCCGCTGTTTTTAGATCTACAGCTACTCTCCGGGTGTGAGGAGTTCCCACAGCCCGCACACGCATGCCTGAACCTACATGTTCCCTGGGGCCTGTTACAGTTGCCTCTATTGAAGCCCCAACAAACCCCCCGCTTGCTGCCATTCCCGCCGGTCTTGGGCTGATAGTCCCCACCGGCGCCCGCTCGAAAGGGCACCGCGGGCTTTTGGCGAGCTGACCCCGACCCGCTCCCGCCCGGCGAGGACGTACCTGCCGCCCCAGGCAAGAGCTGCTTGTACCATGACACCGAGTTGAGGCAATCCCAGGTCAAAGTAGAATCAAACTCCTTCGCTTTTCGGAATTTCATATCGTAACCTTTCCACTCGTCCCCCTCATACATGGTATAAAAATCCATAATCCTATTCTGATAACAGGTCAACTCGGTCATGATTTCAGGCTTTCGTTCCCCCATGACTGCCGTAAATATGGAAAAGGCCTTTACCCAATTTGCTACCGTCTCATCGACCCTAAATTCCGCCACCTTGGCCCGCCATACACTGGGGTGCCATAAATCTTTCTGGGATTTTGCATATTCCATCTCGCGATGGTCAGTCAACAACGAAAACATATTCACATATTTCTCCCCCCATATCTGTTCTTTTGTGGCCACAGGGATGTGCTGTGCCACCTTTTCGCGCCTTGAAGGTAATGAACCCTCCCCTGCCATTGGCAATGTGTGCTTACCAGGTTCGGCCGTCGAGTCTGCCGCCTTTTCCCGGCTAACCGCAGGTCCTCCCGGCGCCACCTGTGGGGGAACAAGAGGAACATTCGCCGTTGCGGCCTCTCTCGACTGCCGCAACTGCTCGGGTTTAGTCTAGCCTCCTCGGCCGGGTCCCCCGCGGCCACTGCCCCCCCGCTTTCTTCTTGAGCCATGGCAACACCGCCGCTAACTGGATGGCCAATTCGGGGGGCACCTCCTCATTGTTAACAGGAGTAATTACAACCGGGATCGGTAAACCTATATCTGGGTTTGGTACCGGGCTGTCCGCCGGTGTGATGGGGGCGACTGGGGGTACCTCAGGAACCGGATCCTCCCCGGAAACCGCCCTCCTCTTAACACGCTTCCCCCTACCCTCAGGGACGACTCCCGGCAAGGCCGGGCCTATTACCTTCTTAGGACGGCCTGAGTTGTTCTGGGCCGCTAACTGTTTCTTAACATCGGCCAAACCTCGACCGATCGAGTCAACTTTTCCAAGTTTTCGGTCCATAATCGCCATTCAATTCGACAAGGTGCGCAGTACCTTCTCCAACTCGGAGCTCTTTCCTGCTTTCTTGCCCGCCATAGCTTTGTGTATTCTGCGCTGGTTGATCAACGAGGACTGGATCTTCCGTACTCCAAAGAACTGAAAGAGAAACAACAAGATTACAAGTTCTCAAAATTGCCGCTTGTTCCGTCGAGGGCTCATGAGCAACGAGTTGGTGCAGCCTTCAGAGCACAGGAACAAGAGGACGCTTCTTCGGATTCCCGCTCTATTTATTCATCTGTGGGAGGGCGGGGGCCCTCCTCCGGTACGCCTACTGGGCGTGGTCTTCTGTGCGGGTGTCTAGGACAACCCCTCCTGGGCGGGAAAGGGCGCTCCCCTGCTACGCCACTTCAGGCATACCAGCCGAGCCACGCCTCCCGCCCAAAATGGTTTCCCGGGGGGATCGGGGCACCCAACCATACGTTCGGGGGGACCGAGTGGTCGCCCCTTTCCATATGCTCTATTTTATCTATTGCTTCCAGTTTCACATTCTCTTCATTTTCTAACTTTAACATTTTGTTGTTGAAGATGGAACATTCTTGCAGAGTTGACATCAAACATATCCCAGATTTCTTCTCAGTAATTTTAAAAAAAATATTCTCTGGAAGAATGTTTTCATTTGGATACAAATTTGAAATTAATTGAGCATGTAAACCTTCTTTCCCAAGCTCACTTACTTTTCCGATTCTTACATCTTGTAGAATATTTTTATAATCTTCATCCTTTGCCTGTCGCATATTTTGAAGCAGTTCTGCATATTTAAAATGTAACCATATATTAACGTTTCCAATGCTTCCAAGGGACTTCCTGGTATCTTCATGCATGAGCATTTTAAACACTGGTTGTCCTTTTACTGGAGTCAACTGCAGTAGATCTCCAAAAACAATGTTTATTCCTCCAAATATCACATCATACTCTGTTCTAAGAATTTCTTGCATTCTCAAATGCACAAAAGCAAGCATTAGATTTGAGACCATGCTTACTTCATCAATGATAAGAAGTTTCATTTTCTTCAGGACTCAGAGCACGCATCTCCAGATAGCTTGTTGTAATGCAATTTATTATCATGCTCAACAGGCAGCATCAGTAAACGATGTAGAGTAATCCCTTTAATGTTATGTGCTGCCAGTCCAGTTGGAGCGGTTACAACACAAGACAGCGGTGATTCAGTACTTTTCTGCAAATAAGTTGCAATGGCTTTAATCAGAAAACTTTTTCCTGTTCCCGCTTCTCCACTTACGTACAGTCAGACAGGCTTAAACGATGTACATGAGCACACTTTTTTCTCATGTCTGAA
This sequence comes from Lissotriton vulgaris, assembly GCF_964263255.1. Taxonomy (NCBI): domain Eukaryota; kingdom Metazoa; phylum Chordata; class Amphibia; order Caudata; family Salamandridae; genus Lissotriton; species Lissotriton vulgaris. The sequence continues at coordinate 804,524,971 of NC_141697.1, forward strand.
TCCATGTTCAATCTGTTCTGTGACTTCGTCATATATCTTTTTCTGCTCAACGTTTAGTTCCTTTACCAAATCTTTTAAGTTAACTACATCCTCTTGAACTTGTTCCATAGCTCTTTCCACCTCATCCATGGCAGTTGCAGCTTCATTTTGGATAATTGGTCATCCTAGTGGAGCCTGACTCAATGAAGTAGAACTCTGACTGTCTTGAGAACTGTCTCTAGCAATCTCTTCAGCAATTGTGGTTTCTTGCTCTATTTCTTCGTTCAACATTTGCAGATCATTTAGAAAAACAGGACATTCTATGGTATCCTTGGTTGCATTAAAAGAGTCTTCATAACAGAGAAAATTTCCAAGCTGTTCCTCTTCTGTACGCCATGGCTTAAAGAGTTGCAAAAGAGCTAAATAGTAAAATTCTCTTTTGTCTGGAGCATCGCAACTCAATTTTCGACGATTAATCAAATGGCCTTTTTTTTCTGCTTCACTAGACATCCTTCATACCCAATGACAGCATATTTTCCATTATTGATATCTTCTGTGATGTTCCTCTTATAACTGTAGTTTTGCAGAACTTCATACAAACAAGTGTTTTCAAGGTGAGTACTTCTATTTGGATAGTATGCATCCAACATGTTTGTCTTCAAAATATCTGTACTGTTTGGTTCTTTCTCCGCCAAATATTCAATTTCTTGTACAGATTTCAAAACTCGTTTTCGTGTTGCAGCAAGACCTAGACTCACCCAAATGATTGTTCTTGATTTGGCATAGAGACTTGCTGATGATAACCGATCAGAACATTCATATGCTCCAATTTCTCGATGCGACAACATCTTCAGACTGAAACTGTATAATTTTTTACTTATACTCTTTTCATGTGAAATGTCTTCCCACATTTCCTTCAGTTCAGTCTTTTCTTTTTTTGTGATGTAAGACGTCACATATCGAGCCACAGTAATAGTTGTCAGCAACGAACTGAATATCCATGTTAGCATTCCACGTGGATAAAATCACTGGGTTGTAGTCGTTGATATACTTGGACTCTTCGTTTCTTTTTAAATTGTATGTATTTTTTGGTGATTTCCTTGTCACAGTATGTCGCAGAGAAGACATCAAATTATTCACTCTTCCTTTAGAAATCACTGGTCGTGGAAACGCGAAATGACATTTCGTGTAGAATTTCTCCTTGTTTTTAAATTTTTGACGACAGTACTTTCCACAACGATGAGATTGAAAACGTAAAACTTGTTGCCTTAAACTGTTTTCTTCAGTAGTTTTCAGAACAGCACATGTTGAAAATTCTTCAATGAAACTCATCACTGTGTCATCCGAATCAGTTCCAAATTTGGGTGCATCTTTAATCCATAACAACATTTGTATATGAGGAGCACCTCTCGCTTGATACTCCTTCCTCCAAAAGAAATCCAAAACCTCTCCAAGGGGAGGATTTTTTTTGTTGGTAATAAAAGACATCATAGCTTCAAATCTATGATTAAAATATCTGCAAACATTCACTGGATCCAAAGAACACAGTTCTGTAGGTGTTTTCAATTCTATATTTTGTATGTTTCCATTTGCCTCTCGTAGAAATTGAAGTAAGTCGTCCCATGCATACTCAGCACAGCTAAGAGTGAGGAACCATGTAGGAGTTCCTAAGTTTCTTAGCATACATTTCAATTCCCCATGATGACGGAACCAATACTCGTTTGTTCCACGCTGACATGCCATGAGATTGATTAGCTGAGATTCCAAAATACTGTCTTGCAGATTGACTTTCTCCATAAAGTCCCTCGTCGAAACATTTTGCAGATGAGCTCCACTTTTCAGTACATGATTAACTGCATAAGAAAGCCCAGACAAATCACTTTCATACAGTAGATGAAACAAATATGGAATGCATTGACGAAACCTTGGATCTTCAGCATATAATCTTAAAGTCCGGCATTCAGCTGCAGGAATTTGAACTGGTCGATTGTCATATCGTCCACCTCAACCTGTTGGAAATAACTGTGGAAAACAACGAGCTTCCAAACTTTCTTCCCATACACTAATAGGACTTCCTTTTGCTGCTTTCATTTGAAACAAGTCAATTGCATTCCCCATTACTTCTTTGGAATGCAAAGGATGACCAGTATAATGTTCATATATTTCTTCACTTCTAGACACATCAACTTTTTCAATTTGGCCAACTGAACAATCACTGTCTTCTTCTGTAGCTGTTTCTTCTGCTCCAACACTTACATCTTTGTAGTACTCATTGTTTTTGACCAAATACAACGTTGCCTTTTTGACTTTCCTAACATCCACTAAATCTTGCCAGATTTTCTTACTCTTTATCGGAACCCCATTAACGAAAATAACCAGAGGATCCTCTTCTACTCTTTCTACACCAAATGTATCAATGTTTTTCTTGACATCTAGAGGCAAATAAACAACTCTTCCCTTTAATCCTATTTGTAAATCTGTAGGAGGTAATTTCCCTATCTTAGGCTCCATGCGAACAATAGCTTGAAAAGGATGGACACATTGAATCAAAATTGATTCATAAGTATTTAAATCCATCAATTCAGAAGGAATATCTATCAACTCAAGATTGTTATGAACAGCTCTAGCAGGCATTCTATTTTCATTTAATTTTTTCAAACAATAATTACAAATTACAAATACGCTGATCAAAACTCAAATCAAAAGAATTCTCCACCAACAAATAACTTACAAAATCCTTCCATTCACTATTATTTTCCAATTCACATTTTGCATATAAAATCAACTAACCTAGTCTGAATCTTATAATGAGTCCGTCGACAACACACACAAGTTAAATTAGGCCTTTCACTTGATTTCACCTTAAACTTGGTAATTTCCTCGTCAAACTTTTCTATATTTGAAATCTGTACATTGTCTTCCACATTACCATCCATTACTATATCCGTTTCTACACTGTCCTCTTTGTTCCCAAAATAACAAAACTCTATTTCTTCACAAATAGTCTTCACATCTACTTCAGATCCATGCAAAAGAGCACTGTTTAACTGTTTAAGCTTAAGTGCTGGACTTTTTGCATAATACAACCTTCTTTCTAATTTCCTCACCTTATTATGATGCACTGCTAACATCCTAAAATGATGAAAAACACTCTGACATACTTATCTAGAAAGACAAGCCAGTGAATGCCCATGCAAACCTGTGTTTTCTCTCACTCTGCAAGGATCTAACTCTTGCAAGATCTTCACTTTCTGTTTTACACTTTTCTTACTATAAGCAAATCGATTGAGTCCTGTCGCACACTACAAATACTACTGCACTTCCATGTGTTCACTGGACCCTTAGTACGTCTCCCTAAAACGTCATCAGCTAACACCTCTTCTGCATCTCTAGACACAAGTTTCTCTTTTTCCATCGGACAACCATCTTTCACCTCATATGCTCGACCACTGGTGTCAACTGCATGCACCAAAATCATTTTCCTGAAAGTAACTCTCCTCATTAAAAAATGGCTCAGAACTTGAACTATGCATCCATTCTCCAGAAAATACTTCACAAAAATTAGTCCGATTAATTATTATAGGGGAGACGCCTACACCGCCCTTTCTGCTGATCAGGGAGCTTTGCTGCACATTCCCTGCAACGTACCTTCTGCTGCTATCACCCTCGCCGCCGCTTCTGAACCTCGCGGTACCCGCTGCGCGGGTCCCGCATCGGCCGTCTTGCTGGGCGCTGTGTTGAGGAAGAGGAGCTTTGCCTGGGACCTTGGCCACACCGCTGGGCAGGAGGAGAATATCCAAGCAGGGCTGCGAGCGCCAGGTGAGGGACAGGGACTCCATTTCCCAGGAGTCCCTGGGCTGACATCACCTGCACCTGGACGCTCTCCCTGGTTGCCCCGCCCCCGACCACCGAGCTAAAGGTGCTGCCTGTCCTGGACAATTTGGGAGACGCCTACACCACCCTTTCTGCTGATCAGGGCGCTTTGCTGCACATTTCCTGCAACATACCTTCTGCTGCTATCACCCTCGCCGCCGCTTCTGAACCTCGCGGTACCCGCTGCGCGGGTCCTGCATCGCCGTCTTGCTGGGCGCTGTGTTGAGGAAGAGGAGCTTTGCCTGGGACCTTGGCCACACCGCTGGGCAGGAGGAGAATATCCAAGCAGGGCTGCGAGCGCCAGGTGAGGGACAGGGACTCCATTTCCCAGGAGTCCCTGGGCTGACATCACCTGCACCTGAAAGCTCTCCCTGGTTGCCCCGCCCCCGACCACCGAGCTAAAGGTGCTGCCTGTCCTGGACAATTTGGGAGACGCCTACACCGCCCTTTCTGCTGATCAGGGAGCTTTGCTGCACATTCCCTGCAACGTACCTTCTGCTGCTATCACCCTCGCTGCCGCTTCTGAACCTCGCGGTACCCGCTGCGCGGGTCCCGCATCGCCCGTCTTGCTGGGCGCTGTGTTGAGGAAGAGGAGCTTTGCCTGGGACCTTGGCCACACCGCTGGGCAGGAGCAGAATATCCAAGCAGGGCTGCGAGCGCCAGGTGAGGGACTGGGACTCCATTTCCCAGGAGTCCCTGGGCTGACATCACCTGCACCTGGACGCTCTCCCTGGTTGCCCCGCCCCCGACCACCGAGCTAAAGGTGCTGCCTGTCCTGGACAATTTGGGAGACACCTACACCGCCCTTTCTGCTGATCAGGGAGCTTTGCTGCACATTCCCTGCAACGTACCTTCTGCTGCTATCACCCTCGCCGCCGCTTCTGAACCTCGCGGTACCCGCTGCGCGGGTCCCGCATCGCCCGTCTTGCTGGGCGCTGTGTTGAGGAAGAGGAGCTTTGCCTGGGACCTTGGCCACACTGCTGGGCAGGAGGAGAATATCCAAGCAGGGCTGCGAGCGCCAGGTGAGGGACAGGGACTCCATTTCCCAGGAGTCCCTGGGCTGACATCACCTGCACCTGGACGCTCTCCCTGCTTGCTCCGCCCCCAACCACCTCATCCCCTTAATAGGGATAGTTGATTCCCGCTGCGCGGGAGCGCGCGGGAGCGTCCCGGGAGAAGCCCGGGACAAGGGCGGGACCGTCTGTGGCCGTCCGGGGCCTAAGGAGGCCGGGCTGGGCCACCTCCCTGACATTCCCACTGTGGACCAGCTAAGGTATTGTGCTACATGAGGAAAACTTCGTGGTCTACTGACTTTTACTTGTTACTGAACTGTGTTGGATCGGTCCTACCATTTACTCGTATCCTCCATCCTTCTTCCGGTTACCAGACGGGGGTCAGTTTGAAGAGGGTCTCTTCAAGCCCTCACTGAATCGCCCAGGAACACGGACTAGTAGGAGGGGTTATTGTTATAGAATAGGACTAGATCTTGCCTAGATGAACTCAATTAGGACCTTGCTGATTAATTCTGTTTTATAGTAGATTCACTTGAGGTTAATACGGACCCAATATACGCAGTTTTGAGAGGTTATTTTTATCTGGACTCCAGCACTTATTTGTAATTGTATTAGGTCCCTGAATTGATAGGAGTAAGAAACTGTTTATCGCTACATGGTATCGTTCTTTTTCTGTTCTGCTAGTACTGTGGCCTGTCCTCATTAGTTTATCCATTTGAGCGCCGTCCTTGACCCCTGATAGCATCTTTACTTTATTGTAAACGTGCCTAGAAAACTGGCCCCTGTAACCTCAGAACCACTTAATACCTTAGACTCCTTTCTAGTCCAAGTGGTTAAAAAAATAAATAATGAAAGAAGGGAATCCCTAGGTTTGAGCCAATCATCAATCTTGCTCCCACCGAGTCCTGACCCTAATGCACAAATGTCTGGCACATCACCACTTGATCCCACAACTTACATATCCGACATTAATTCTCAAGACATTGGCAACGATGATGAAAACTCTGACCTTCTAGTTGACTTGTCAACAAATGCAGTGCTTGACTCCGAGCAACAGCAAAATATCGCAGCGGAAGTTCCCTCACCCTCGTTGCTTGTTACACGTCGTCCTGTGAGAACTTGTAGAAAATCACAAGCTAAACGCGGGGGGAAACAGTCAGGAAGGAAAAAGCTTACCTCACCTCCTAGACACAAAGGGAAAACGTGGGGCGCGAAGATGCTGACGAGCTTAGACAAATCATTGACGATGACCTATTTACTAGGATCTCGGATATGATAGATATTAAAATTAAGACCATCATCAAGCAACTTATTGGGAAGATAGACAAATTAACAGCAGAAGTAAAAAAGATGGGTGGGTCGCAAAGTAAGCTGGTTAATGATTTGGAGAATATAGCCACTCATGTTATCAAACCAGTAGTCATAGTGGAGGAGGACACGGGTGCTGACACAGGCCCCTTGGAAGGCCAATTACAGCCCACCCTGGTAGGGCAGTTACCACCACCTGCGCCCAGCCAGGATGTAATAAGAGAGTTCCCCGCTTTACCACCAGTTGAGCCAGCACCATTGAATTTAGGGGATGATTCACCACAATTTATTATGGAAGCCTCACCATTAGTTCTGGTATTGGCGAATGTCCCTGTCCTAACTCATGGACAAAAAGAATCCACTCAAGGACTAAAAGATAAAGCTCTTTATTGGCTTACCAATAACATGCACATGGCATACCAGGGAGTTGACCAGCTAGCAGGGGAAATTGGTATGACAAGGAGGGTACCATGGATTGGGAATAAGCCAAAGAAGTTTAAAGGGGACTGCGTAGTATAAAATTTTGCTAGCGCAGAAGTACTCCCAAACATTCTTGCTAATATCTTCCCACCTCAACGTAGAAGCGGCTCCATAATCCCCCTTACCCTGAAATTCTTTCATAGCGAGAATCAGATTGCGACCTCTTCTAATATCTCCAGGCCTAGAAGGAACGCAAGAGTTACTCATTGGGGTGGGGAAACTAGACCCAGATTTAACAATGACCGCTTTCACCCTATGATTAGTCTTAGGACAGGGCAACACAACTTTCCGATTGGGCCAATGGCCAGAACACCGGGGCTAAATTGGCCCAATATAAATAGGTGGGGACCAAGCACCCCGGGATATGATAATAGAGGCCAGGGAAACGGGTTCATGGCCAGGCCGGGAAATGAACAGTTCTTGATGCGCCCTAACACTCCACAGCCTATGTGGAATACAGCAGTAAACGGATGGGGTCAGGTGGCCACTCCTTTTGACTGGGGATTTGGAACAGGGAACAGGTATGGAGTCTTGTCCAACTTAAATGACTGTGACTGACATATAGAGGTCACTAACCTGGGAAAAGATGCTATAGATCAACAACTAGATCAGAACAGCCTTCGCATCAATGGTTTTGATCCCAGTGAGCCCATCCCTCAGATAGGGCAGGAAGACCAAACTACATTTAGACATGATCATCTCCCCATGCCATATCTGTCTGAGCACTGTGCGATTCAGGGTCTCGTCAGTGATAACCCACAGAATCTACCTAAAGTGGGACCTAACGAAGCAACCCAATCACCACGAGAGACTGAAGGGGTATTGGTGCGGCACTCTGAACCTAAGACACCCATAAACTCCTGCAAGCTGATAAGTTGGAACATAGCAGGGCTAAATGGCAAGCGACAGGATAAGGCATGGCCAAGCTTTGTCTTAGGCCACCACATTATTGCCCTCCAGGAAACCTGGGACATTTCTGCCAATCTTTGGTGGGATGGGTTTACTAGTTTCACCAAAGCAGCTGTTCCCAGTCGTATGGGGAGGGCCAAGGGAGGCCTTTTAATCTTGTTCTCCTTAGATCTAAAGGGAAGCTGTAGGCAGATTAGCACCGATTCTCCCAACATTCTGATGGTAGAAAGAGTGATTAATAATACCAGCAGGACCATTTATATATAAACTCAGGGAATAGTGATTATAGAGGTTGTAACATTACTGACTTAGATAGTATTTTAAATTTGGTCAGTCAGAATACCAAGTTTGACATAGAATATATTTTATTAGGCGATTTTAATATTCACCCGTGTAACTTAATCTGTAGGAGAAGTAGCAATGAAGGGGATGATGGACCAGAGGGACCTCACTTCGAACATACCACAGAGGGAGAGGAGCTGGAAGATTTTCTTGCCAACTTTGACTTGTATGAACCAGATGGTGGCACCAGATTGCCAACTTTCACTGGCATCCCTCAAGGCACAATTATAGATTACATATTCATATCCCTAGGTATTTTAAACCGGGTTATTGCTTACCGTACGGTACAATCACATTTTAGCGATCATAATCCGGTAGAACTTGAAGTGGCGTGGGGAGGTCATATGGGACCATCCCCGTCGATAGTAATCGCCCACCCCCTGAGGACTTCTGACCAAGGTAGACGTATGAAATGGGCAAAGGTGGTACCGGAAAAATTTTATGCCGAAATTTTTTTAAAGATTAAGGACCAGGTTGAGATTTGCAAGAATCCTTGTGCCCAGGGTCATGAAGTTGTAGAGGCATTTGAGGTAATATGTGGGCAGGTGTCACAGGATCTTCTAGTAAAGACAAATAAAGGAACCCCAGGAAATAAGCGCTGGTTTGATTCAGCATGCTCAAAAGCACATAGATCATTGCTGGCAGCCCTAAAAAACACTCCTAGGGTAAAAGATGAGATTACCAGACTCAGGAAGATCTACAAGTTAGCCGTAAAAAAACAAAAGGACATCGCCATACAAGAAGCATGGGATAGTTTCCTTTCAGAGGCAATCCTGAAGGATAGTAAAAAATTTTGGGAGATTATCAAACAGCCCTTTTTTTCAGAAGAAAATAACGAACCTATGGACTGCGTTATCTCTGATGAAAAATGGCTGTCTCATTTTAAAAACGTCTACGGGGATACTGTCGATGCGACTAAAGATGTTTCGTTGACAATCCCAGCCACCCGCCCCATCCTCTTTAATCGACATGAGGTGGAAAAAGCCATTTTGGCCACTACAAAGCATAAGGCACCTGGCCCTGACGGCGTTCCCGCCGACTTTTTTATGTATTCACCAAAATTGTGGGCTGAGGTTTTGGCAAACGTGTTCAACGCAGTTAATGGTTACTCTGCACCTGCCTCATGGGACACTTCTACTATTGTCCCTATTTTTAAAAAAGGCCAGCGGGATGATCCAGGTTGTTATAGGCCTATATCCCTCCTGGACTCATCTGTAAAAATTCTAGGTAGAGTTCTTTTATCCAGATTGAGGGAGAATGTTGAGAGCTGTGGTGGGTTGTCCGAAATCCAATACTGCTTTAGGGAACGAAAAGGGACTATCGAACAGTGCGCCAACTTACATTTGCTCATCTCCAAATACACTGTGGCCAAGGAGGGGTCCGTGTATCTTGCATTCATGGACCTCTCCTCGGCTTTTGACCTGGTCAATAGGACAAAGTTGTGGTCCATCTTGTTGGAGATGGGTATTGATGAGGCATTGGTTACCTTTATAGCCACCCTGCACTAAGAACTCTTTTCAAGTGTACGCGTAACGAACGAGGGTAGGCGTACCCCTCTCTTTAGATCATTAAGGGGGGTGCGGCAGGGCTGCATTTTAGCCCCCCTGCTCTTCACCATCTATATCAATGGCCTGGGCGCACATCTAGGTGGGCAGGAAGCCGACGTCCCGCGTGTAGGAGCGATTAAGATCCCGGCGCTCCTGTATGCGGATGACGCCGTGCTGATCGCTCGCACAGGTGTTTGCCTCCAGCGCCTTTTGAATGCCTTTGGTTCGTTTATGGAGCAACTGGATCTTAAGATAAACGTAACCAAGTCACACACAATGGTGGTAGGTCAAGAGTGTCGCAAAAAGAGAAATAAAACATTCACATGCAGGGGGGACACGGTTTCTAGGGTATCTACATTTCCTTACTTAGGCGTATTGTTCGATCAGAAAGGGTCCTGGGCTCCGCAGGTAAGAGCCAAGAGGTTGGCTGTTATTAGATCATCATCAGCACTCCTGGGCTTTGCTGGTAGGCTAGGGGCTAGGCCTATGGAAGCTATACTAAAAATCTATAATAGTAAATCTGTGGCTATTGCACTATATGGTTCCGCATTGTGGGGATATGTAAATGTGGAAGCTATTCAGAGAGCGGAGAATAGATTTATCAGAACCCTACTTTCTGTACCCCAGTCGACCCCAACCTATTCCATTCATAAATAAGTGGGCCTACAGTTTCTTTCTGATAAGCTGAGTATGGCCCCCTTGATTTTTTGGCTAAAAATGTGGATGAATGAAGAACTCCCATTAAATCACAAGATTATGTCCGACGTTCTGTCCCTGGATAAATCCAACAAGATTCCTTGGCTGGCTTATTTGGTCAGGGCTTTTTCAGACCTAGGCCGCCCGGAGCTTTTTACCTCCCCTGAGAATATTAGGATCCAAGACATTGACTTTGTGAAAAAGTCCTTCATGGGAAGGAAGGAAGCATGCCGCGAAGAACGCGAATTGGTAAAACCGGCAGTGAGGGATCATTGTTTATTGGTTAACTCGTCATCACTTGCACCCTATCTTGGTTTTGTCACAATCCCCTTCCATAGGTTCCTTTTAACCAAATTCAGATTTAATTTGTTACATTTTTATTTAGGCTCTTTTAATAATTGGCAGAAGCCGGAACAAGCCCTGCCCTGTAGCTGCGACCAGTTTTCAGTGCAAGATACAATGTATTTTGTCATGTTTTGTGGGTTGTACTCAGAGCCAAGGAAAAAATATCTGTTGCCTATTCTTAAAGAGGCCGGCTTCACTCAAGTGAGACCGGCTCTGCTCTTTTTACAATTACTGCCCAATCCCCACATTACTTTTTGCATTGCTAATTTTCTGGTAGCCGCTTCAAGGGTGTAAGCTGTCTGTCAAGATCAGTCTTAGAGTAAATGTTTTTTATCATTTATGTCTATGTCCAAACGTAAGACTTTTTAATTGTTTGTTACATTTTTTAAACTTGTTGTCTACATTTAATGTTTTCTGTGTACATAGGAACATTTTTGTATGAAGTGTATTTTATCTTTTTCTCTCTTTTTATGGCTTTTAAATAAGCCGAATAAAGATATTCTGACTGTATAAAAATTATTCTTTTCCATCTACTGTTCGATTTGAAAACATCAATTGCCTTGTTAAGTATCCTAATTCTATTGATTACTAAAATAAATAATTTTTTCTTAACTTCAAAAGCCTGATCAACAATCTTCTCTACACTTTTCTTTTTCTTGTAAAAAGCAGCTCTCTGTTTACCTTTCTTTTCATTTTTTAGCAAATTTAAAACTACCCTATTGCGAAACATTCGTCTACGAATGTCCCTAAATTGATTTTGCCTTCTATTGCTATCCATACTCGTCTCTCCTGCTCCAGTAGAGACATTTTTTGAGGGCCTCTCCTTCCTTTTCAAATTTGCTCTCTCCTTCCGGATCTTCACATTACCGTTAACATTTGTTTTTGTTCTACATATGTTGCGAAAAAAAAACTTAGTTGTCTTACCAGGAGCTTTTTTGGTGTTTTTTGAAGTACTTGTTGTAGAGGATTCCTTTAATTCCGTTGCTGTTTTTCCTCTTTTCCGTATGGTATTTTTTTTCTCCTTTGCCTTGACGGCATTTTTGCTTACTTTTGAAATGTTGATTTCAATCTGTGGTAAAGAAAAAAATAACACATTATAGACCACTATTAGCAAACAACAAAGCAATGACAATAAGCAAACAATATAAACACTAATTTGCAACATATCTAAGTTTATACCACAGCAACTATATAACTAGGAGTAAGACAAAGAAAAACAGCTAGAGGGAGTAACACAAAAACACAGAGAGACTCAGACAAAGAAACAGGTAGAGGGAGTAAAACATACAAAAGGACTAAGACAAAGAGAGTGTATAATATGTTGAAAGACAGAAAAAGGATGTAATAGGGAGAGGGAGTAAGTAAAAAAAGGGAGTAAGTCAGACAAAGGATGTAACAGGGTGTAAAACAGAGAGAGGGTGTAACAGGAAGTAACACAGAGAGAGGGTGTTAGAAGAGAAAAGGTTGTAAATGAGACTAAAACAAAGAGAGCCTGTAAAGGAAGAGACAGAGAGTAAGTTTGAGAGAGGGTATAAGAGGAAGTAAATCAGAGACAGGATGTTACAAGAAGTAGGTCAGACAGAGGGTGTAACAGGAAGAGAGAAAAAAAGTCAGAAAGAGAAAGAAAGACGGTATAAAACAGACAAAAGGTGTAATAGGGAGTAACTCAAGGCTAGAATATTACAAAGAAAAAGGTTGATTAGATAGTATCTGCATGATTCAAAAAATATATTAGCACCTTTCACAATCATGTCATCTATGTTTCCTCAGATTAGTCATATTTTTGGATGATGCTTGGTTAAAACATTTTGCTGCATAGAGAAATTGTCTTTTGTAAAATAGTGAAGTTTCAGTAGTGAAATTGAATGCTTGTACATAGGACCTGTGCTGTGTTTCTAAAATGTAATGTTAAAAACGACTTTGGGGTAATTGAATGGCTTTTATATTTTTGATAAGGAATTAATAGTGTCTTCCTCATTAAATAAATATATTTGAACCTTTTACAATGATAAGGTTATTATACTGGGCGCACAGCTTTTTGATTGATTTTGTATTGTTTGTAAGGAACTCCAGAGTATCGCCTTCTGACTGGAGGCGTAATCAATACATGGGGGTAGCACTCTCAACTCTGAGAAATGTCCTCCGGGTTCCACAAGTGGCCTTATAGAAAGGTTTCTTTCACAGTTAGTAAAAAAATTAAATAGAACAATTCAAACGTAGGAAATGTTCAAATGTTTAATCATGTGCTTTAGCTCCTCGTTATATTCACAAGAATATATTCCATAGTATCATCAGTATTCCATTAATGCACTCAAACCATCCCAATGCATTTCGGCATTCAAATCATGCCCTCATCTGGGGATAAGTTCTGTGAACGAAGAAAAAATAATTGTACTCAAAAATAGAGCCGAGGGTATTCATTTAAACAAGTACTCTAAATGCGGTGAATAGTGAGGTGAGGGCGTCATAGCGCTATCTCTACAGTGATGCGGAGTGGTTTATGGGGGTGACTGGTAACGTAATAGGAAATCGAAGTGAAACGTGCTCTATGAAACTGGTTTTATAAACAACCCGCACCAACATGCGTGTTAGTGAGCCCGTTAAAAGAAAGGGTGTAATGTGAAGCGCAAAAACGCGAGGAAAAGTGATAGAAAGGTTCAACGCGACGACCCAGGAGGGCAAAAAGAAAAAACCAAAGAACCTCCACAAACGAGAACAGTAACGAGCAAGAGGGACAAACCCAAAGTGAAGTAACAGACAACCTGGTTATCAACATTTCTGATTATCACTTCAGTACCATTCAAGTAAAAATCCTACAAAAAGATACCTCATTTATCCCGACGGCTCAAACCAACAGACTAGAATTGGAAATTTCATTCTATAAACTCATGAGGAAACTTCGTCTAAAGCATTTTTTTCAAAACATCATACAAACATCCACTGACCCTCAGCAAGACCAACTTAGGGGCCTACGTCCCAAAAGCAACTTTTTAGCACCAGTCTCACATAAGACGCTTGACACCTACGAGACTCTTGTCAGAAATGATTTATCCAAACTCAATTGCAATCGTCAATCCAGACCCAAGAACCTTACCACCAAGGAAATCAATACTCTCAAATCAATTTCCAATAACAACAAAATAACCTGTGTTAAAGCAGACAAGGGTGGAGCTATTGTAATCCTCAATACATCCTACTATGACCAACAAGCATCTCTTCACCTCTCGGACACCAACACATACTTGAAGCTACAAAATAATCCCACCACCCAATACAAGGAAAGACTTGACAGAATTCTGAACACAGCCTTCGAAAATGATGTCATCTCTGATAAAACCATCAAGTACCTTACCACCAACCACCCAAAAAGTCCCAAATTCTTTTTGGTTCCAAAAATACACAAGAACCTACAAACGCCTCCTTGCAGGCCAATTGTATCTACATGCGGCAGCATTCATGATCCTGTGGGACAGTTTTTAGATAAATATCTACAGCCAATTGTTATTTCTCTGCCAACGTTCATTCAAGATACAACAGATTTTCTCAACAAACTCAACCAAGTACAGATAGAAGATCACAGCCAACTACTATTGTGCACTGTGGATGTATCTTCTCTATATACATCTATCCCGCACTCCATGGGGATAGAGGCTATTGAATATTGTCTGCTAAGAACAGATTTGGACAATGACCTGAAACTTTTCCTAACGGAACTTTTACAATTCACATTATTCTTCAGCTATTTCACATGGAAAAACAATTGGTACCAACAGATGACGGGAACATCTATGGGCAATTCGGCAGCACAAGCCTACGCAAACATTTTCATGCATAGATTTGAAGAAGACCATATCCTTAACAAGACTGAATGGACTGACCACCTGAAAATATTTGTAAGATTCATAGACGACATCTTCTTAATATGGCAGGGTCCACGTAACATCTTGCAACAACTGTCTCTATTGAACACCATAGATCAGCGCATCCAATTCACTCACGAAATTCAAAATGAATCCATAACTTTTCTTGATGTCAAAATCACTAATACTTCCACAGGATTCAAAACCAGTTTATTCCGTAAAAAAACTGATAGGAATAACATGTTACACTACTCTAGCTTTCATCCACAACCTTTGAAAAACCATCTACCCTACAGTCAACTAATCAGGGCCAAAAAGATCACTTCCGACACCGATCACTTCCAAAAAGAGGTTCAAACCACCTTACAGAGATTCAAATCCCGAGGGTACCCAGACCATGTCCTCGACTTGGCCAAACAACGATGCGAAACCAAATCCAGAAGTGAATTACTGTCCAACACCACAACATCCAACAGAGATTCAATTACCATTGTTTCCAAATACTCCACAGCCAGCAACAGATTCAAGCAGATCATCAGAAAACATTGGGAAATTCTCAGGATAGAACCCGACTTCAATAAAATCTTTGATAATCATCCCACCTTTGCTTACACCAGAGCCAAAACATAGGAGAATTATTGAAAACGCCCCAGCAAACTCCCATCGCGTTCAAAGGAACAGTCCCATGCAGAAATTGCAATCACTGTAATAGTGTTATTCAAGGAAATACTATCAATCACCCGATGAAGGGCAACAAAATTAAGGTCAGAGCAACAGCGACTTGTGATACCAGCAATGCAGTCTACATGTTGAAATGTCCATGTGGCAAAATTTATGTTGGACAAACCGAGAAGAAACTGAAAGTACGACTTAATGAACACAAGTCTAACATAAGAACCAAACAAACCAAATCTACTGTTGCACAGCATTTTTTGGAAGCTGGACATGGCATCAGCCAATTACGATACTGCGCTTTGGAAACAATCAGCAAACAAGAAGGCAAAGACAATCATATTGAACTTCTCAGAAGAGAGAATTACTGGATTTTCACATTGTGCAGCATGAAACCACAGGGTCTGAACGACCGTGTGGAATACCTATGTTACCTTTGATATGCTAAATTTTCAGCTAGCAGCTCCCCTATTACGCACAGTGGTCAGCTCTTAATACCACCTATACCATTGTACTCCTATTCTTATTCATTTCTCATGTTCACTAGCACACTGTAGGATCACCGCCACGTCGCATTTTTTCTAAAATTCATTATTATTTTTTGCATCAGAGATATGATTGTTAGCTATTGATTCGATATTTGTTCACTTACATTATCTTTTTTTCACAGGTCTGTCTTTTAACTGCTAATCATATATATTCTCTTGTTTGCATATTAACACATTCTACCTTTCACTTACTACCCCATATATCGTAGCAGTTTCGCATTGTGTTTATTCACTTTTATTGTTTTCTCACACGGCCCCTTTAAATATTGCCTCGCCACGCTTCCCTGTAACCTCTACCCTACATATACTTCCGGGTCACAACCATTCTTTAACCCGGTCAGATTAAGATGTGTCCACGACTTAGAATCTTCTCCGCACGCTCACGGTAAGCCGCGCTGCACATTTGTTTTTCGTATCGAACAGGCTGCTTGCACCTTCTTTAATCAGCCCACTCGCATTCACACCACAGCGCTGCATACGCGCTTCCTGGCATTTAAACCTTTCTATCACTTTTCCTCACGTTTTTGCGCTTCACATTACACCCTTTCTTTTAACGGGCTCACTAACACGCATGTTGGTGCAGGTTGTTTATAAAACCAGTTTCATAGAGCACGGTTCACTTCGATTTCCTATTACGTTACCAGTCACCCCCATAAACCACTCCGCATCACTGTAGAGATAGCGCTATGACGCCCTCACCTCACTATTCACCTCATTTAGAGTACTTGTTTAAATGAATACCCTCGGCTCTATTTTTGAGTACAATTATTTTTTCTTCGTTCACAGAACTTATCCCCAGATGAAGGCATGATTTGAATGCCGAAATGCATTGGGATGGTTTGAGTGCATTAATGGAATACTGATGATACTATGGAATATATTCTTGTGAATTCAACGAGGAGCTAAAGCACATGATTAAACATTTGAACATTTCCTACGGTTGAATTGTTCTATTTAATTTTTCTACTAACTGTGAAAAAAACCTTTCTATAAGGCCACTTGTGGAACCCGGAGGCCTTTTACAATGATGTCATCTGCATTACCTCAGATTAGGAAACAGATTGAGCTTCTTTTTTGTTGGTTTGTGTCATGTTTTTTGATAATGCTTGGTAAAAAGATTTTGCTGCATAGAGGAATTGTATTATGTAAAATTGAGAAGTTTCACTAGTGACCTGGAATGCTTGTACATAGGACCTGTGCTGTGTTTGAAAAATCCTCTATCTTGCAAATCTTGATAGCAAGCATTATCAAAAAGCAAGACACAAACCAACAGCAAAGAAACTCAGGGCCTTATTTATGAAGGCATTGCGCCACCGGTGCGTCACTTTTTTCCCATGTTAAAAGTGACGCACCGGCGGCCCAAGGCAATCATAAATAAGGCCCAAATGTAAATACCATTGATTTGCCCCCAAAATGTTTTTTTGAATAACATTTTAGAAACACAGCGCAGGTCCTATGTACAAGCATTTAATTTCACTACTGAAACCTCACTGTTTCACAAAATACAAATCCTCTATCTTGCAAATGTTGATAGCAAGCATTATTAAAAAGCAAGACACAAACCAACAGCAAAGAAACTCAGGGCCTTATTTATGAAGGCATTGCGCCACTGGTGCGTCACTTTTTCCCATGTTAAAAGTGGCGCACAGGCGGCACAAGGCAATCATAAATAAGGCCCAAATGTAAATACCATTGATTTGCCCCCAAAATCGTTTTTTGAATAACATTTTAGAAACACAGCGCAGGTCCTATGTACAAGCATTCAATTTCACTACTGAAACCTCACTGTTTCACAAAATACAAATCCCCTAACTTGCAAATGTTGATAGCAAGCATTATCAAAAAGCAAGACACAAACCAACAGCAAAAAAACTCAGGGCCTTATTTATGAAGGCCTTGCGCCACCGGTGCTTCACTTTTTCCCATGTTAAAAGTGACGCACCAGCGGCACAAGGCAATCATAAATAAGGTCCAAATGTAAATACCATTGATTTGCCCCTAAAATCGTTTTTTGAATAACATTTTACAAACACAGCGCAGGTCCTATGTACAAGCATTCAATTTCACTACTGAAACCTCACTGTTTCACAAAATACAAATCCTCTATCTTGCAAATGTTGATAGCAAGCATTATTAAAAAGCAAGACAGAAACCAACAGCAAAGAAACTCAGGGCCTTATTTATGAAGGCCTTGCGCCACCGGTGCGTCACTTTTTCCCATGTTAAAAGTGACGCACCGGTGGCACAAGGCAATCATAAATAAGGCCCAAATGTAAATACCATTGATTTGCCCCTAAAATTGTTTTTTAAATAACATTTTAGAAACACAGCACAGTTCCTATGTACAAGCATTCCATGTCACTAGAGAAACTTCTCAATTTTACATAATGCAATTCCCCTATGCTGCAAAACCTATTTACCAAGCATTATCCAAAAACATGACACAAACTAACCAGAAAGAAACTCAATCTGCATCCTAATCTGAGGTAGTGCAGGTGACATCATTGTAAAAGGTTCAAATATATTTATTTAGTGAGGCAAACACTAATAATTCCTCCTCAATAATATAAAAGGCATTCATTCACACCAACATCGTTTTTAAAATAACATTTTAGAAACACAGCACAGGTCCTACGTACAAGCATTCCATGTCACTAGAGAAACTTCTCAATTTTACATAATGCAATTCCCCTATGCTGCAAAACCTATTTACCAAGCATTATCCAAAAACATGACACAAACCAACCAGAAAGAAGCTCAATCTGCATCCTAATCTGAGGTAATGCAGGTAACATCATTGTAAAAGGTTCAAATATATTTATTTATTGAGGCAAGCACTAATAATTCATTCTCAAAAATATAAAAAGAATTCATTTACCCCAAAATCGTTTTTTAAATAACATTTTAGAAACACAGCACAGATATTATATACAAGCATTCAATTTCTCTACTCAAAATTCACTATTTCACAAAATACAATTTCTCTATGCATTAAAATGTTTTAACCAAGCATTATCAAAAAACATGACACAAAACAACATTAAAAAAAACAATCTGCTTCCAAATCTTCTCCATAGAGCATACAAGTCTCTATTTAAATTAAATGAATAATTTCTTACCTTTACAAATGCTTTGGGAGATAGAGAACAATGGCAGACACACACACCAATTTTTCTTTAGCAGAGCAAAAGGTATGCATTCCACAAACTGCAACCAAGACTGGCACTGAAAACCTCTAATTCTACACAGATATGCCTCATTTCAACCAATCAAAACTCTTCCATCACTATTTTCAAACCAACACCCTTCCCCCCTCAGCCCTTTCTATCTGTTACCATAATAACTCCCTCCTTACTGAACTCTCAGGTTCAAAAGTTTATTCTACAATGTTGCAATTGAACTAAGCAAGGATGTTTGACCTCTCAATACACCAGCTTATCCGATGAAATGTTTATTTAATTGACTTTGTCTTAACCATTCAAATTGCTTCTTTCACAAAACACAATCATGCACCCTAACTTTTAGTTTTCAACTATCTGAATCCACCAATTATTGCTTGTGATTCAAGAGCAGTGAAACTCCACAATTATTTTTTTGTAAACTCCTACTATTCCAACTGCCATTTCATTCCCACACTTCATCTGACTGCACCAGAACCTTCTCTCATCATGTATTCTGTGTGGATTATTGGACATAGCTACATCCACTGGGCTCAAAGGTATGCAGCTAGCAGAAATTTTCACAACCTTGATTTAACAAATGTGGAAATCAAGTGGATTGGCCAGAGAGGATTGAGATGTCACCAATTGATACCATTGGTGAAAACCTTTTTGCATCTGCCAAACCCTGACCTCTTAATAGTGCACTGTGGAGGAAATGACTTGGGCACTTTGACTGGGGTAGGTCTGGAAATGCTTTTAAAGGACACCTTTGATCAATTGATGACACTTTTTCCACAAACTGCCTTGGTATATTCCAATATATATCAAAGACAAAAATGGAACTGGTCCAACCAATTTTGTCCACAATTTGAGAAAGCACGGAAACATGTGAATAAATCTGTTTCTGCTTACATAAGAGACTATGGAATTGGTTCAATATACAACAATAACTTGCGTTTCAACATGCAAGATATCTACAGAGGAGATGGTGTGTACTTCTCAGATGAGGGGAATAGAATATTCCTCCTGAATTTAAGACTGTAGGTACCTAAATCAGCCACAGAACCCAAAAGCTCTTTTCAGAGCTACCCTACCTCTGATCACTCAAAATGATTATCTTTCTCTAACTATTTTTCACCAGAGTATGTTCCCCGGTACGCTCCCAGGTGCACGTACCGGGTGCTCCCCCCCCGCGAAATTTAATTTGTAATTTTTTTTTTTTGCCATATATGCCCCTCCAAAACTCCCCTCAGCAAACCTAGAGGGTCAAGGGGTGTCTACTGTGCTCCTTTCGACCGAAACACAAAATGGCGGAGTCCCGTAGCGCTCCCGGTACGTGTACCGGGGCACGCACCGGTGAGCGCTCCTCAAAGAAATGTGGGAAACGAAATTACATAAAAACTACTGGACAGACTTTCACCAAATATAGCATAGACCCTACTATATACCACTCCCTACCATTATCCCACATTTGATAGTATTCCATTCAGCCATTTGGGCTGTAGCCCTGTCTAAATATCCTGAGGTAAATTACATGACAAAAACACATATGAAAGTGTTGGAATTTACAACCAAGTAAAATGTTACTTTCATTTCCTACTTTTTTTTCCTGACATTTGATTGGTTATGTACATGAATATAAATGAAAAATGAGAGGGAAACACGGCCATTTTGACTACAACTACCTGAGATACATCTTTAAAAGATTTACTCATTTATCTTTATCACCTTTCTATAAGGTAAGTTATAAATTTGTTAAGGGACACTTTAAGTTCATTTGTAAAAACGTTTTCTGACAGTTATTTACTGTCCCTCTGTTACAGATTGAGATAGGCTTCTCTTTTATAGTTATAGATTGAATTAGGCTTCTCTGGTATAATTATCAATTATATTAGGCTTCTTCACATACACTTTTTTATATTTCTACTTCCTACCTCATATCATACACTTCCCAAAGATAACTTCACTGTTAAAAACTCACAAGTACCTGTCTGAACCTAAACCCAACAGTGCCCTATCTCTACTGATATATTTATTTTTTATGTAATTTACAGCAAGAAAATGGAAGGAGAACAAAATAAAATTAATATTTCATTTGAAATTGGTATGGAGAACAATCCTAAGGAAGACATTGATGAATTAGACTTTTTGGATCAGTCTCTGGGCCAAGACTTACTTAATTGTGTAGAAGAAATTGAATCATGGAATCCAAATGAGGACATACCTGACGAAATAATGTTGGAAATTCTTTTAGATTTTGAAAAATCACAGCAATACATTTTTATTTAAAAATTAAAAATTGTTTGAGACATTATTCTTTTTTATATGTAAATTATGAAATAGTACCAAAATAGATATAATATAAAGTGAGACTTAAAATATACTGTGCAACTTTTTTATGTTACATAGTAATTTTGTTCATAGTTACTTCCTTTCTCCCACTATATTATCTCCAATGTGTATTTAACATCTCTTTATCATCTCCTGCCTCCATGTTGTTTCTGCTTTCCTGACAGACTATGGTATGAATTCCATATACCACAATAACTTCTGTAACAACATGCAAGATATCTACAAAGGAGACGGTGTATATTAAATTTTAGACTCTGCATTGGTACCTACATGTTGGTACTTAAATAAAAAAAAAACAACAAAAAGAACAATTAATAAACATACAATTTTTGAAAAGTCTGTCATTCTTTTTTCCCCATGGTACGCTCCCTGGTGCGCTCCCCGGTGCGCGTACCGGGCGCTCCCCCCGCAAAAATCGAAAAAAAATTATTCTTTTTTTTGCCCCGCGGGGCCCTTTTATAGTCCCCACATCAAACCTATGGGGTCAGGGGGGGTCTACCCGGCCCCCTTATGGTCAATTCCCCCTTTGTTTTTGCCACCTCTTGTGTCTCGATCCTACCGAGACACAAGATGGCGGCCGCTCCGGACTGTTTAGAATGGTTACAGACACCCGACAGCCAATCAGATTTCTGCGCTCAAGTTGCGTAGCGCGCCCAGTGCGCTCCCTGGTGCGCGTACCGGGGCGCGGCCATAGATATATATTTATTTTAACCTAAATTACCCAAAATCCACTGGAGCACATATCTTAAAACATAGCAAAGGCACATCGGGCTACCAGTCCCTACAATTTTGCCAAGTTTGGTGCAAATCCATTCAGCAGTTCGGGCTAAAAGTGAGTTTGACCGCCCTATGGAAATTAACATGGGGAAAACACATTTTGTGACCCCCCTTTTATCTCGGCCCCCACTTCACGAATCCCCCCCAAACTTTCAGGGAAGGACCGGAGCTCCACGAGGCAAATTTGAGGAAATTTTCAGGCAGATTAGTCAACCTACGCCCAAGGTATTTTGAATTTTGAGATTTTGCATTGAAAAAAATCCTAACTATAACTACCTACTGGCGACCTTCAGTAGGTACTATATATATATATATATATATATATATATATTCACTGAAAAAACCATAGGTTATAGACCATATATAGTTAGGGATTAGCATTTACAAAACCTTGAAAATTCACTGAAAAAACCATAGGTTATAGACCATATATAGTTAGGGATTAGCATTCATAAAACCTTATTTTACTCGCACAAAACCATTGAAATTCGCATATATAGTTAGTTGCACTAACTATATATCGCGCACCCGCAATCCACTGCTGATGATGTCACATATTACATCATTCATGACATGGTCAGTGACATCACTGATGACATCACTGATGACATCTCAAATTACATCACTGATGACATCACTGATGATATCATCCAGTGACTGTATGTTTCTGTAAAGTTAAATTATGTCTTACATATTGAAGAATGAGTGGATATATAAGTGTCTGGATGAAGGATTTAGTAGGTGCATGACTGACTGTATGAGAGAATGATTAAATGAGTCTCACTGAGTGCATGGGTTAGTGACTAAACTGTCTTAATTTGTGCATCATTATGTCTGATGTTCTGTAAACTGTTGCATGTTTAAATCAGTAGCTATATGAGTAACTATATGGGTTATTGATTGGTTGCCCAAGTATTTGTATGGGAGACTGAGTATGTGTGTGGGTGGCTGGGAGGTGTATGACTCTGTGCATAGATGTGTGAGCAGTTGATTCACTAGATGTATGGGTTCAAAAGTGCAGGTGGAAACAGCTGTATGGACAGTTGACTGTGTGCATGAGTGTATTGGTGAGTGAATGGATATCTCAGTGCTACATGTCAAAGTAAGTACATATGTAAAACACAGTACATGTGAGAGTTGACATATATAAATAACTGTGCATAAGAGCCAGTGAATGTGTGAGTGACTGTATGGATCATTTTGAACTTGTATCAGGGATTGTATAAGAGAGTAAATACGTGTTAGTATATGTTTCAATAAGTAAGGTGTGTATAACTGTATAGTTGAGGAAATGGAGGTGTGATTGATTCTTTGCATGACTGACTAGGTGTGTGAGTAACTCCATGGATGAGTGACAGTCTGTGAGTGTCTGTTTACACTGAGTGTATCTAAGGTTATATCAGAGTCTGAAGAGGTTCATCGTATAATCACATGAATGATGTCATCAGTGATGTGATCAGTAATGTCAAATGAGATGTCATCAGTGATGTCATCAGTGATGCCATTTGAGATGTCATCAGTGATGTCATCAGTGATGTCATTTGAGATGCCATCAGTGATGTCATCAGTGATGTCATTTGAGATGTACACAGTGATGTCATCAGTGATGTCACTGACCATGTCATGAATGATGTAATATGTGACATCATCAGCAGTGGATTGCGGGTGCGCGATATATAGTTAGTGCAACTAACTATATATGCGAATTTCAATGGTTTTGTGCGAGTAAAATAAGGTTTTACGAATGCTAATCCCTAACTATATATGGTCTATAACCTATGGTTTTTTCAGTGAATTTTCAAGGTTTTGTAAATGCTAATCCCTAACTATATATGGTCTATAACCTATGGTTTTTTCAGTGAATTTCAATGGTTTTTTAATAGCAAATATCAAAAGCTGTAAAATGTATTCTTATTCTAATTCAAAAATATATTTTATATATTTTTGTATTATATTTTTTAATTTAATTTATATTATAATTTAAATTATTTGTTATTGTTTCGCTGCCGGTACGCGAACCGGTAAGCGTTCCGTTAGTGCAAGTACCGCGTTAGAAAGCCACATCGTCACGCGTCGCGTAATCGCAACGTATCGCGTTACTGCGTAATGCGCCTTATGATGCGCCGCGTTAGCGCACCCGGAAGCGCTCTGGAACGCGAACCAAGGCGCGAAACGCAGAGCCCCGGAAACGATCTGAGGCGCGGCGCGGAGCGCGTAACGTAAGCATAACAGGTCATGTGACTAGTTCATAAAACTTTTCATTGGTTCATTTTACTTTTAGTTTCCTAATGATGGAACGCTTGATCATATGACGTAAAATAAACACTTTTCATTGGTTTAGAACATTTTTTTTCCCAAATGATGAAAGTCCCACCTTTTTTCCTCACTCTGACTTTCATTTTTATGAGGGAAAGACCTGTTTCTGCTTGTTCAGTCATGGCATCTGTAGTAACTGCAGCTGGTGGATCCCCACCACCACCACCACCTCCAAGGAAGAGAGGACCAACTCCACAGGTCATCCTCCAACAAGAGGAGGAAGAAGAGGAAGACGAGCAACAGGAGCAAGGGACAAGGGTGTTTTTAAAAGAACAGCCAAGGAGGTCCCATATTAAAGAAAATTTTATTTGGCAATTTTTTTCATTTCCTCCACATGAAAAAAAAGTAAATGCCAGGTACGTTACCTGCCTCATCTGCCACGATGTACTCTCCAGAGGAACCGAAAAAAAATATAGTTATGGTAATTATACCATGCATCGTCATATGGAGAGGTGGCACCCGATTAATTACAGTGCTGCCCAAATTCGAGATTTGGTGGATAACCCCGACCTGCCGGTACATCCACCAATGAAGTGGCAGTGACAGAATCAGAGGCAAGGGAAACGGTCCCAAATCTTCAGAAGAACTTTGGACAAATGAAAATGACATGTTTAACTTGCGGCAAATTAATTTCTTGTGGAGAGAGGAGTGTTACTCTAATCAATAGAGCTTATGAACATCATCAATGTTCAAAACGTCAAAGAAACTAAATTTTCTTTTTTTTGTTGTTGCTCCTGTTGAGCCCTTTGTAATGAATCATTTTTGTTTCCCCCCCTCCAAAAAAACACAAAAAAATATAAAACAACAAAAATAATAAAAAAAAGTTCTTTTCAGAACTACCTTCCCTTTAAGAAAAATTGCTAGAATGTTTATCACTCTAGCATCCTCTATTTCTTTTGATTCGCTTCCCGGTTCGCGCGCCGGTACGCAAACCGGAAGCGAACTAAAAATTTTTTTTTTTATAAAAAAAGACGAGTAAGTAAACAGAGAGTAATGTGAAAAGAAAGACAAATAGAGGGAGTAACACACAGTTACTGTTGAAAGAGGGACTGAGAAAAGGAGTGAAAAGAGTAGTATAAATAAGTAATAGAAAAAGAAATGAAGGAAGTAGCAAAGGCAGGAAACTAAGGGTTAAAGAAATGAAGCAGTGGAACTAATAAAAGTTAAATGTGATAGAGATGTAACGTAAAGAGTACTAAACACTTACCTTATAATTGTCATTAACGTAGTCAATTGTCATTTTTATACTTTTAATCTGTGTAAGACAGAACAAAAAATTTTTAATTAATAGAAGGTAGTAAAAAAAGAGTGAGCATGAGACAAGATGAATACATATTATAAATCACAATGCAAAGTACAAAATTAATTATACATATTTAATGGTTTAATTTTGCTGTTATCAGAATATATCAAATTTCACTGAAAACAGTGAGTTGAAGGTATTCATCATATAACAGCGGGGAAAAAAAAACACAATCAAAATGATTGTGTTTAAAAAACCCAAATAATATAACTAATCAGAAATCAGAACTCCTCAAAAATAACTTACTTTCTATGACGTCAAAGGATGTCCTATGAACAGCTTATACTCTGTTGTGCTGTTACTATTTTCTGCCCGCCACTTTCTGAAAGATAAACTCCATCGATTTAAGAAAAATGAGACATACAAAGCAATTTAAAACAGCACACTAAATTACAGCAACACCTCGAATCATTATAATCCAGTTACCTACCCTAAATTCTCACTTCAGAAAACAAGTCAAAAGGCAACATTGCTTCATACTAAAATGATAACCATTGCCGAAAGACTAGCCTTTTTTATATTTCAAATAAGCTGTGTAATATCCTGATGTTGTCAAAGGAACATCATAATATATAATAGCTGCAGTTGCAAATGTTCTTCCTGAAATCGATGACTGTGTAGCCAAAACATTTTTAATTAGACTTAACAACTTTTTTTCATCCAGTTTATGTAGTTGAAATTGTAAAATGACATTTCACTCATAAGTTTCCATAAATATTATGGACAGCATTGCAGACTTACATTTCCTCTACTCCTTATTTTGATCTGCTGCTTGACTTAGCTTATAAACACAAACAGTTTTTACTCTGTACTACAATTATCCACAAGGCCATATAGAGTAGGAGCCATTAGAACCTCTGGAAATTCCTCTGAACAAATCCCAAGATTCCTTTCCTAAAATTTTGGTTGTAAGAACACCAGGTAAGAATTTTGAAGGTGGAAAGGCAATCTTTTTTTGAAAGTTAAAACAGAATCATTGCAGAATGACCAGCCGTTTCCAGATTTTAAATAAGCTGTATAATGTCCTGAAGTATTTGAAGGACCATCATGATATATAATTGCTGTAGTTACAAAAGTCCTTCCTGATATTGACAACTGCGAAGCCACAAAATTATTAATTAAAGTTGTCAATTTAGTTCCATCAGGCCTACATCGTTGGAACATTAAAATGACATACTGGCCATAACTTCGTAAAATTAACGTGGACAGCATTGCAGACTTACATTGGCTACACGCCATGTTTTGATCGGCTGCCTTTACTAGCTTATTGAAGGATACTGATTTACTGTCAGGCAAAGTTAAATATATAAATCTTTCTGAGTCTACACTAGTAGTACTTGATAGCCTACAGTTCTCGCAATCATGCTGCCATAGATAAGAAAGACCAAACAGATAATCTACATCTACACCTTCATCTTGCAATACATCAAGCATATACATTAAAAACTCCTGACAATCCTGCTGAATATTTTCAGAGAATTGTGTTTGACCTGAACATTCGTCTAACAGAAAACGAATTTCAGACACACTTTCTACTCTTGTTCTATCAGCGCTACATTTCTCTAACACAGAATTCAACAAACAGCATAAACTTTGTTCCGAATTGATCACAATCTGTTCTTTTAAAGTCTCTAGTGAAAAGAGAACATTAACAACTACATTTGCATAGCAGTTGACACCAGAACTATTTTTAAATTTAAAACCAACAACATTTTCAACAGAATTCATTTTATTCCTGCTTACAATTTTTGGTTCATCGACTTTTGGTCTTTTTGCTTCAACCTCCCTACTATTACTGATATTTCTTCGTTTCCGGCCTACCACACGTTTCTCAAACAAAGGATATTGAGGCAAATGTGGCGCATACTCTCTTCTTAACCTATTGTATTCCTTAACACAATCTAGATCCGCACAAATGTTTGTGACATCACAGTCAATCAAGTACAAACCCGATAAAGTTCTGACTCGTGACAATGCTACATAAGCCATACCCTCTTTGAACACAGAACTGCCAATATTCACTAAAGCAGTGTCTACACTTAAACCTTGCGATTTATGAATTGGCACCGCATATGCCAAGCAAACAGGAAACTGCTTACGGCGAACATATAGGTCTTTTACAAGCAAAAACCTAGCTGTGCAACGACTAATTAGCTGTACTTCCTCAATGCCATCAAATTTAATTTTTAAAAATTCAATTCCATCTCTACTTCTGTATTTCTCAAAATCAACAACATTACCCATTGATCCATTTACCAGACCTCTTTCAACATGTAAATTCCTTCTCAAAATGATACAGCAATTTAAGCACACATTCAGAATCTTTTCAAAACCCGCAGTTTTAGATATAGTCTTCTCTAATGAATCCAATTTAGATTTCAAATTCTCAGACAAAATAATTGTTGCTCCCATATGCTCTATTCTGTCAATAGCTTCCAGTTTCACAATCTCTTGTTTTTCTAAATTCAACATTTTGTTGTTGAAGATGGAACATTCTGCAAGAGTTGGCATAAAACATATTCCAGATTTCTTCTCAGTAATTTTCTGAAAAATATCCTCTTGCAAAACGTCTTCTTCTGGATACAAATTTGACAGTAATCGTGCATGTAAAGCTTCTTTCCCACGCTCAGTCACTTTCCCGATTCTAACATCTTGTAGAATATTCTTGTAATCTTCGTCATTCGCCTGACGCATATTTACACGCAGCTCAGCATAATTGAAGTTTAACCATATGTTAACGTTGACAATGCTCCCTAGGCACTTCTTGGTATCTTCATGTGTAAGCAGTTTAAACATTGGTTGTCCTTTCACTGGTGTCAGCTGCAGAAGATCACCAAAAACAATGATGTGTTTGCCACCGAATAACACATCATACTCTGTTTTAAGAACTTCCTGCATTCTCAAATGCACAAAGGCAAGCATGACATTGGAAACCATGCTTACTTCGTCAATGATAAGAAGTTTCATCTTCTTCAACACTCTAGATACTTCACAACAAGCATCCCCAGATAACTTGTGGTATTGTAATTTGTTATCATGCTCCACTGGCAGCATCAGTAGCCGATGCAAAGTAATCCCTTTAATGTTATGAGCTGAAAGTCCAGTTGGAGCGGTCACAACACAAGACAGCGATGACTCAGTCCTTTTCTGCAGATAACATGAAATTGCTTTAATGAGGAAACTTTTTCCAGTTCCTGCTTCTCCACTCACGTATAGTCGGACAGGCTTCAACGACGTACATGAGCACTCTTTCTTCTCATGACTTAATCCATGCTCAATTTGGTTGGTAACTTCGTCATATATTTTCCTCTGCTCAACGTTGAGTTGTCTTTCCAAATCTTCTAAGTTAACCGCATCCTCCTGAGCATGTGCCATGGCTCTTTCCACTTCAATCATGGCAGTGGCAGCTTCATTTTCGATAACTGGTTCTCCTAGTGGATCCTGACTCAATGAAACAGAACTCTGACTGTCCTGAGAACTGTCTCTAGCAATCTCAGCTGCAATTGTTGCTTCCTGCTCGATTTCTGCATTCAACATTTCTAGATATTTTGGAAAAACAGGACATTCTATGGACTCCTTGGCTGCATTGAAAGAGTCTTCGTAACAGAGGAAATCCCCAAGCAGTTCCTCTTCTGCACGCCAAGGCTTGAAAAGTTGCAAAAGAGCTAAATAGAAAAACTCTTTTCTTTCTGGAGATTCGCAATCCAATTTTCGATGATTTACCAATTGACATTTTCTTTGCTTGACCAGACATCCCTCACTTCCAATTACAGCATACACTCCTTTATCAATATCTTCTTTGATGTTCCTCTTGAAAACGTAATTTTGTAGAACATCATACAGACAAACATTCTCCAGGTGACTGCTTCTATTTGGATAATATGTATCCAACATGTTGGTCTTCAAAATATCTGTACTGTTTGGCTCCTTCTCCGCCAAATACTCAATTTCCCGTACAGGTTTCAGAACTCGATTACCCGTTGCAGCAAGACCAAGACTCGCCCAAATGATACTCCTAGATTTGGAATAGAGACTTGCTGAAGATAACCGGTCAGAACATTCGTAAGCTCCGATTTCTCGATGCGACAACATCTTCAGACTGAAACTGTACAACTTCTTACTGAGGCTCTTTTCATGGGAAATATCCTCCCACATATCCTTCAATTCTGTCTTTTCTTTTTTGGTGATGTAAGACGTCACATACCGAGCCACAGCCATACAGTTGTCAGCCACAAACTGTATATCCATGTTAGCATTCCACATGGACAAAATCACTGGGATGTAGTCGTTAATGTACTTGGACTCTTCGTTTCTTTTCAAATTGTATGTGTTTTTGGGTGATTTCCTCGTCACATTATGTCGCAGCGAAGACATCAAATTGTTAACTCTTCCTTTTGATATTACCGACCGTGGAAATGCAAAACGACATTTGGTGTAGTACTTGTCCTTGTTTCTGAATTTACGACGACAGTACTTTCCACAACGATGGCTTTGAAACTGTAAAACTTGTTCTCTTAGACTTTTGTCTTCGTTTGTCTTTGGAACAGCACATGTAGCATACTGTTCTATGAAACTCATCACTAAGTCATCCGGATCTGTTCCAAATTTGGGTGCATCTTTGATCCATAGCAGCATATGTATATGAGGAGCTCCTCTTGCTTGATACTCCTTTCTCCAGAAGAAATCCAACACCTCTCCAAGAGGTGGATTTTTCTTGTTCATGATGAAAGACATCATAGCTTCAAATCTATGATTGAAGTACCTGCATACATTAACTGGATCCAAAGAGCACTGTTCTCCGGGTGTCTTGAATTCGATATTTTCAATGTTTCCATTTGCCTCTCGTAGAAATTCAAGTAAGTCTTCCCAGCCATACTCAGCACAGCTGAGAGTGAGGAACCATGTGGGAGTTCCTAAGTTCCTCAGCATACATTTTAAGTCACCATGACGACGGTACCAATACTCATTAGTACCACGCTGACATGCCATCAGATTAATCAGGTGAGAATCCAAAATACTGTCTTGCACATTGACTTTATCCATAAAGTCCCTTGCCGAGATATTTCGCAGTTGTACACCACTTTTCAAGATGTGGTTCACTGCATAAGACAATCCAGAGAGATCACTTTCAAACAGTAGATGAAATAAATAGGGAATGCATTGATGAAACCTAGGATCTTCTGCATACAATCGTAAAGTCCGGTATTCTGAAGCAGGAATTTGAACAGGTCGCTCATCATATCGTCCTCCTCGACCTGTGGGAAATAACTGTGGGAAACATCGAGCTTCCAAACTTTCCTCCCAAACACTAATGGGACTCCCTTTGGCTTGTTTCATTTGAAACAACTCAATAGCATTCCCCATGACTTCCTTGGAATGCAAAGGATGAACACTATAATGTTC
Organism: Lissotriton vulgaris; assembly: GCF_964263255.1. Taxonomy (NCBI): domain Eukaryota; kingdom Metazoa; phylum Chordata; class Amphibia; order Caudata; family Salamandridae; genus Lissotriton; species Lissotriton vulgaris. The sequence continues at coordinate 804,555,855 of NC_141697.1, forward strand.
ATATATTTCTTCCTTTTTAGAGGCTTCTACTTTCTCAATTTGTCCAGGACACAAATCGCTGTCCTCTTCTTCACTTACTTCCTCTTCTGCAACATATACATTCTTGTAGTACTCATTATTTTTTATTAAATACAATGTTGCCTTTTTGACTTTCCTAACATCCACTAAATCTTGCCAGATTTTCTTACTCTTTGTCGGAACACCATTAACTATGATAACCAGAGGTTCCTCTTCCACTTTCTCTACTCCAATTGTATTATTGTTTTTCTTCAAATCCAAAGGCAAATAAACAACCCTTCCCTTTAATCCTCTCTGTATATCTGATGGAGGCAACTTCCCTGTCTTTGGCTCCATTCCTACAATAGCCTGAAAGGGATGGACACTTTGAATCAAAATAGATTCATAAGTATTTAAATCCTTCAATTCAGAAGGAATGTCAACTAATTCCAGATTATTATAAACCGCTCTAGCAGGCATCTGGTTTTGGTTTAATTTGTTATAGCAATAAGTACACATACGTTGGTCCGCTCCCAAAACAAAACAATTTTCTACCATCAAGTATGTGACAAAATCCTTCCATTCACTATTGTTTTCCATATCACTTTTTGCATATAAATCTACTAACTTAGTCTGATTCTTATAATAAGTCCGTCGACAACACACACAAGTGAAATTAGGCCTCTCACATGTTTTCACCATAAACGTGGAAATTTCCTTGTGAAACTTATGTGTACTGAAAATCTGTACACTGTCTTCCACATTACCTTCTTCTAGTGGTTCAATATCAACATTGTTCTCTTTACCAGCAAATTAACAGAACTCAATTTCTTGACAAATATTCTTCACATCTACTTCAGAACCATGCAAAAGAGCTCTGCTTAATTGTTTAAGCATAATTGCTGGACTCTTAGCATAATACAACATTCTAACTAATTTCCTCACTTTATTATGATGCACTGCTAGCATCCTGAAATGATGAAAAACACTCTGGCATACTCTCCTAGAAAGACAAGCCAGTGAATGACCATGCAAACCTGTCACTTGTCTCACTCTGCAAGGATCTAATTCTTGCAACAACTTAATTTTTTGTTTTAAACTTTTCTTATTAAATGTCTGTATAAAATCACAAAGCAAATTGATGGAATCCTGTCGCACACTGCAAATAGAACTACACTTCCTGGTGTACACTGGTCCCTTAGGACGTCTCCCTAAAACCTCATCACTTAACACCTCTTCTGCATCTGCAGACACAAGTATTTCTTTTTCAACCGGACGACCATCTTTTACCTCATATGCTCGACCACTGCTGTCAACTGCATGCACCAAATCTTTGTCCTGAAAATAACTCTCCTCATTAAAAAATGCCTCACTATTTGAACTATGCATCCATTCTCCTAAGAAAACTTCACAAAAATTATTTCGATTAACTTCTCTCTTCCATCTACTATTTGATTTGAAAACATAGATTACCTTGTTTAGTTTCCTAATTCTATTAATTACCAAAATAAATAACTTTCGCTTAATTTCGAAAGCCTGATCAATAATTTTCTCTACATTTTTCTTTTTCTTATAAAATGCCACTTTCTGTTGGCCTTTCTTAAATTGTTTTAGCAAATTGACAATTACCCTGTTGCGGAACATTCGCCTACGAATGTCCCTGAATGTATTTTCCCTTCTACTGCCATGCACAGAGTTATCTCCTGCTCTAGCAGAAACTTTTTTGACGGGCCTTTCCTTTCCATTTAAATTGGCTCTCTTTTTCTGGACTAAAACTTGTTCTGTAGTTATACTTTTGTTTCTACAAATGTTTCTAAGGAATGATTTCGTTATCTTACCCGGAGCTTTCTTCGTGCGTTGAGGTGATTTTAATGTAGAGGACTGCAGCAAGCATTTAGTAATCTGCTGTCTTTGACGTTTCATAGCCTTTCGGATTCTATCCTTAGACGGCATTGTCTAATTTCTAAATAATCTGCAGTTGAATCTGTGGTAAAATATAATAAAAAATGTTATTAACCACTATTACCAAACAGTAAATCAATAACAGTAAGAATTTGATTCAGCATTTCTATAAAGATGATTCAGTGAAATGTTCTTAATTTTACTGTGATAGTAATAGTATTACAGGGCTTTCATGCAAATGACTGCCCACCCTGCAACAAAAAGCCCACATGAAACTTTACGCACATTAAATTGTTTACTTACCTGCAATAATACATATGCCAGTGTTTAGGTCCCTCCACCCTGCCCCTCCCCCTCCCCGTCTCCCTGCCCCACTGTAACTCCCTCCACAACCCGCAGCTGCTATCTTGCAACATGGTGCATCTTGTAAATCACTACTGCATTAAAAAAGTGACGCAACAGCAGCACAAAATAGGCGCACAACCATAATAAATCTGCCCCTAACACTTTAAATGATTGATTCAGGATGACGATAAGGTGTGGACTATCTAGAAGTTTGTTTCAGGTGAGGCCTACTCAGGGTTGCAGATGAAATTTAGACTTATTGAAGAGTACAGAGGTGATAATACATGTACAGGCCTACCAAAGAAGTGAATCATGTCCACTGCACTCTTGAACAAAGGCCAGACCTCCTCTATCTCCCTGAACATGACTAAATATCATCTGCACAATGTGATTCGTAATGTTAGGAAACACAAGTGATATAATTGAAAAACGTGAAAATATTTTTGCACATTTAACAATCACATCACCTGTATTTCTTCAGCTTACTTATCTCATTATGCAGATGTAGTCTACGTCCTATGTAGAAGCACACCCTATCAATACTTAAATTACCCAAGCACACATGGGAGCGTATTTACAAGGACTTTGCTCCAGGGGAAATGTCTTAAATTAAAATTGGAAAAATTACATCAAAGGGACTCAAAGGCCTTGTAAATATGCCCCAAACAACCTATGAAACACTAGCAGTACATATCAAGAAACCTAATTGATTTCAAAAAACGTTTTTAAACCTTTTATGTAAAACAATTATATACCTACATTCATGGGAAACTGACTTAAAATGCCCTAATACACATGAAAACGTTTTTTTAAGGTCCTTGCACCTTTTTTTCAATAACATTTAACATAGCTATGTAACTCAAACAATCAAAATCAAAATTTTTCAAGCACACATGGGGGCGTATTTACAAGGACCTTGCACCACGGGGAAAGTGACTACAAATGACCGGACACACATGGGGACGTATTTACAAGGCCCTTGAACCAGGGGGAAGTGACTTGAAATGGCTAAGCACACATAGGAGAGTATTTACAATGCCCGTGCAACACTCATGCATCATTTTTTACATGTACACTGTAGAGCAGCATGGGGCAATAACAACACAGATGCATCATGCATCTGTTCCGCAAAAACGACGCATTGCAGGAGTCACATCACAAGTAAATAAATTCTCATCATTTTTTAAAGCATTCCTTTTCCTTAAAAATGATTTTCTGATCATAATTTGAAAACACAGCACAGCTCCGATGTACAACCACACCTTGTCAGTACTAATACTTTACATTATCTGCAATTACAATTGGTAAAAGAATGCAAAATCTTCTTTGAAAGCATAATGCAAACACTTGACTCAAAACATCATTTTAAATACACAGCTGGCTTTCTTATTTACGCAAAAAAGCATACTAGTCTTTATTTAAAATATAGAAACGATAACTCACCTTTACAAATGATTTTTGAATTTCAAAACAGTCTCAGAAACACACCAATTTTTCTTTAGCAGAATAAAAGGTATGCACTCCAGAGGCTGCAACCAACAAAGGCACTGAAATGCTGATATTCATCACACATATCTCTCATGTCAGCCAATCAAAACTCTTCCCTCACTATTTTCAAATCAACACCCTTCCCCCCTCTGCCCTTTCTGCCCTTTTTCCATAGCAACTACCGCCTGCCAGACCTCTCATGTTTACAAGTTCACACAACAATGTTTCAAATGAACTCTGAACTCTCAGTACACCTGCTAATCCACTGCAATCTTTCATAACATCATTTTTAATTAACCATTCAAATTACATCTTTCAAAGAACACATCCATGCACCCTAACTTTCTGTTTTCAGCAATGGAAATACACCAATCACTACTTATGAATCATTTGCACTCAAACTCCACAGTTTTTTTTCATTACAAACTTCATTATTTCAACTGCCATTTCATTCCCACACTTCATCTGACTGCAGCAAAAACTCCTCTAGCCATGTTTTCAGTCTGGATTCCTGGACATAGCTACATCCACTGGGCTCACAGGTATGCTGATAACAGAAATTTACACAAGCTTAATTTACAAAATGTGGAAATCAAATGGATTGGCCGAAGAAGATTGAAATGTCACCAATTGATACCATTGGTGAAAACCTTTTTACATTTGCCAAACCCTGACCTCATAATGGTGCACTGAGGAGGAAATGATTTGGGCACTTTGACTGGGGTAGGTCTGGAAATGCTCTTAAAAGACACCTTTAAGCAATTGATGACACGTTTTCCTCAAACTGCCTTGGTATATTCCAATATATGCCAAAGACAAAAATGGAGGTGGTCCAATCAATTTTGTCTACAAATTGAGAAATCGAGGAAGCATGTAAATAAGTCTGTTTCAGCTTACATGAGAGACCATGGAATGGGTGCTATCTACAACAATAACTTGGATTACTACATGCAAGATATCTACAGAGGAGATGGCGTGCACTTCTCAGATGAGGGGAAATTTTTCATACAAAATTTAAGAATGTGTATTGGTTCCTACTTATAAGTACCTAGAACTTACACAGAACACAAAAGCTCTTTTCAGAGCTACCTTAACTTTATTTACTCTTTTGAAATTTCGAATGTACCTTTTTTCACTAATTTTCACTTATGTTCGCTTCCCGGTTCGCTACCTGGTTCGCGTACCGGCAGCTAACAGCGCGAAAAATTCAATTTTTTTTTCCGACATATATGAGCCTCCTCAGCCACCCTCAGAAAACCTAGGGGGTCAGGATACATCTAAAGTACCCCCTTCTACCCATTCTGAACATTATTTACCCTCCATCTTGTATCTCAATTCTACCGAAACACAAAATGGAGGACTCCCGTAACGCTGCAGGTTCGCGTACCGGGACACGCACTGACAAGCACTCGCTCCAAAAAGGTGGGAAAGTAATTTACAGAAAAACCACTGGAGACTCTTTCACCAATTAAACATTAGCTCATACTACATACCAATCCCTACCATTTTCACAAATTTGGTTGGAATTCCATTTAGCCATTTAGCATGTAGAACTCTCTAAATTCCCTGAGGTAAATTACTTCACAAAACACATTTGAAGTGTTGGAATTGACAACCAATTAAAATTTTACTTTCAATTTCTACTATTATATCATGATATTTGATTGGTTATGTACCTGAATATATATAAAGAAAGAGAGAGAAACACAGCCATTTTGACTACTACTTCTTGAAGTACATATCAACTACATTTCAACTGATAACTTCAAGTTCTATTTGAAAGGTAAGATATTATTTTAAAAACTGAAGTATGTTCTGTACTGTAAGCTAATTAGGAAAACATTTTCTGATAGTTATATTCTATCACTCTGTAATACTTATAGAATAAAATAGACTTCTCTGTTTTAGTTATGGATGGAGTTAGACTTGTCTTGTATAATTAAGAATTGACTTAGAGTTTATTTCATAATTTTTTTCATATTTCTACTTCCAGTTTGATACCATACACTGCCCAACGAAAAAATCACTGTTTAAAAAACCAAACTACCTGTCTGTACTTAAACCCAACAGTGCCCTATCTGTACTGATATATTTTTTTAAAATTCATTTTACAGCATACAAAATGGAAGGAGAGCAGAAAAATAACATGGAAATTGCAGAATGCAACCAAGACAAAGAAAATGATTCAGAATTCTTTGATCAATCAATGGACATAGAACTTCTGCAATGTGTTGAAGCTGTGGATTTATTAATAGAAAATGAGTCAAAATCTGACCAAGAATTATTAGAAGTTCTATTTAATTTTGAAAATAAATCAAAATAATAAATTTATATACAATAATTCAAAAATTGTTTGAGACATTATTCATTTTTATATGTATTTTAAAAACTAGTAGCAAATTGGTTTTAATGTAAAATCAGTCTTTAAATATACTGTGCAACTTTACGTTTGCTCATAGTTACTTCCTTTCTTCCACTATATCATCTCCAGTGTATATTTAACATCTCTTTATCATCTCCTGCCTCCATGGTGTTTCTGCTTTCCTAACAGACTACGCTATGAATTCCATATACCTCAATAACTTCTGAAACAACCAGCAAGATATCTACAAAGGAAACAATGTATTTTTATTTTTAGACTCTGCATTGGTACCTACATATTGCTACGTAAATAAAAATAAACAAAAAAAACAACAAAACGAACAATCAATAAACATACAATATTTTGAAAGTCAATCATTCTTGTTTCCTTATAGTACGCTGTATGTATGTATGTATGTATGTATATATATATATATATATATATATATATATACATATATATATATGTATATTATATATATATATATATATATATATATATATATATATATATATTATATATATATATAATATATATATATATATATATATATATATATATTATATATATATATATGTATATAAGCAACAGTAACACTTACAAATAAGCAAATGAAACTGTTAAATGCATGAAATAAAATACAAGCAGATAATATTTCTGCATCCACTGCAAGGAATAAACACTGGTAAATGCAAATAATGAGAAAGATATATACTCTAAATACATCAGATGATTATAACCACTGGAGACTTAAATGTGCACACAGACATACTCACACATCACAATGCCAATATTAAAAAAAAATACATCATTGAACTCTATCTCTCTGCATTCTTGCCAACTCAGCTGGAGGAACCCTTGACAGCTAGGCAGAAGCCTCGATTGGGACCCTCAACATTTCCCTGTGGTAATACGTCTGCTCCACAGCAAGCTTCCGCATGAGTGCCCAGATTTTCCGCCTTTAATACCTTTTACTCAATGTGAGGAGAAGTTTCTAGAAACCTCGCCCCCTTTCTTCTGTTATGAAAACTGAGCTGATCGTATTAGTCTGTGTCAGGGTCAATAAAGAAGCTGGGCAAGCCACTGTATTTTGACTCCGAGATAGAGCTGTACATTCTGCACATTTCTCTGGCAACATCAATCTCTGCCTTGAAAGGTACCAACCGCACATCCCACACATTATGTTAGTGAAGCTTACGAAAGTCTCCAAAGTACAGAAAACAAACTTGAACAGGAATAGCCTAAACAACTTGAGTGATCTGAGGGCCTGCTTGTCTGCCCAAAGCTCAAGCTAGATAGAGTCAGAATTCAAGATGGCATGGGGCATGTCAAAGCCAATAGTAAAAACTTCATAAAACTTCCCACTGTGCAACACAATGCACGTTTGTGCACCACTGCCTAAAACACTACACACTTAATCTCCCAATGTACAACATAATACTCATTTGAGCACCACTGCATATACACTACAGTCGGAGACAGAGAAGTACATTACACATCTTACTCTCTCTCAAGCTTTCAAAAGCACATCCCACACATTCTGTTCCTGGCAAGGCTGTAAAAAGCAAACACTCCCATCTTGAAGCTACAATGAGACACAAAAGAATATTCAAGGAAAAATCCAGGTGCAGGAAAAATTATGTTGTACAATCAAGGTAGAATAAATCAAAATGCCTAAAATCAATTAAAACAATGATAAGCAAAGGTCATCACATGGCCCCAATACATGGGTGTGCCTCTGGTATTACACATGTGCCAGAGAAATTGTTGCACAAGTTTTGATTTGAAAAAATGCCAGGATGAAATGGAGAGTAGGTTTGAGCAGAGGGGATATAATGCAGCAGCAGTGAAGGCTATGCGAATTGCGGCCAACAGAAAAACCAGGGAACAAATCAGATAAAAAGAAAATAATTTAAGTACCAGCAGCAATAAGATTCATAACCCCCTACAACAGCCAAGAGAAAGAATTGAGAACATTGATGAGGAAAAACTGGCATGTAATTAGATCAGACTCGATAGTAGGCAAGTTGGTACCTGAGACATCCCTGATAACGTACAGAAGGACACCATCTTTTAAGGGTAGAGTGGTACTCAGCAGCCCGGAAACACGATGGGAACAGAGTTGGTTATGCCCCCAACCTGGTTTCAGAAAATGCACATGGTGTGGGGCTTGCAGTATAGGCCAAAACACTATAACGTATGTAACACCTTTTGATACAGGAGCAATAAAAATCAATGGGTCGTACATCTGTAACACAGAATTCACAGTGTACGTTCTAATATGCACCTGTAAATTAAGGTATGTCGGTAGCACGACATTACCAGTGCATAAAGGATTACTACAACATATGAGGGCAATTATCAACAGTGATCATATTTATCCTGTGGCAAACCACTGTGAAATGTTCCACCAGAAGGACCCGAAACAAATTAAGTACTTTGTCATAGATGCAGTAGCCATCAGTGGAAGGGGAGAGACCAGACTAGATCATTAAGAGAATTAGAGATGAGATCTATTAAAAAATTAGACTACCAAACACCAAATATATTGAATCATGATGAAGAATTACATTCAAGCCTCTAATGAGGTGGACTGATTTGGATAAAGGGAATACATCGTCAAACAGAAGATATATTTGATGTACCTAGTTAGGTTCGCAACCAATCTCCCTATCCATACTGTCCTCCTTTTTATCTCTTTTGTGTCACGGCTCACACGCCCAACTCTGCCCAAATGCTGCAGGAACGAGTATTACCCCAGTCCTCCTCCAGCTCCCCTGCAACGCACACTGAAATATGAACACAGTGCGCTAATCACAGGGGTACCGGGAGAGGGTGGGAAAAGACAAGACAAGGAAGTCCAGAGAAAAACACTGCTAACAGGCCCCTTCAGTCTTTAGACTCATGGAACGGACTACACCTGTAGTTATAATACAAAACAACCTTAAGTCATGCAGGAAAGAATGTTTCAATGCTCATGCATCCCAAATCCCAGTTCTGTATAATAATAATAGGGAAATACTCTCACCAATTCAGTAGTGATAGTCTCCTCGAAGTAAAGTAGAAAAATGCAGGATACAAGGACTCTTCACTGTACACAATGTCCCAGAATGCACTGACTTCCTTGAGCAAGTCTCTTTAAAGATCCAGGGGAAAAAAACTCTCTTAAATTCAGAGAAATAACCCCTATCAATATAGGCAGGGAATGAAAAAAAACCCACTTTTTATCTCACCTATAGTGGCCACTATATATATATCCAAAAGGAACTAAGGAAAACGCGATACAAATAAAGTTGCTCGCGTTTTAGCCCGAACTCCACCTAATGATGTGGAGCGACTACAAAAATACAGGAAGAACGCTGGAATCGCGTTTCAACGGCAAGGAAAAATGAGCTAAACAAAGCCAAAAGCCAGTCCAAAATACAATCGGTTCTTATGTCAAGGTCCTGAGGCTCCCATTAGATTCATGAAAGCCCCAATATGTAACTAGTTCCAAATCACGATCTCTTGGTTCCAAAGGTTGCCGATTTAACAGAGAGAGCTAAGCACTCCCAACCAGCGGTCCAACAACAGGGTTCCCAAAGGTAGGTGGGTATTCAAATGGGCTTTCCGGAATACCTTGGTCTCCAGCAAACAAGATCCTTCAAGTGGGCTGTAACGAAGGTAGATAATAAGCAGGGAAGGAAGCACTGAACCACCATTAAAAGGGGAAGGATCCCTTAACATGTGACCCGGACGCATGAGCACAGAAACAGGACTGCAAAGAAAAAGAAAACAAAACCTGACTAATTCCTGACATTTTGTCCCCAGTGAGGTATATCTTCTAATTGTTTATATTTTGTTTATTTTGAATGTATTTGTCCTTTTTATCTTTGGATAGTATAGGTGAATTTGGATAAAGATCTCAGGACATTAAAACACCAGAATGTGAAAGGTTCCGGAAAGCACAGAAAGTGTTAATATCAGGCTCATGACATATCTATTCTGGATTTAATCACATTCTGCAGCAGCACTTATGTGGAGATTGTGAGAATTTATGTGGGTATGACAATGATATATAATTTCAGTAACTATTATAGGTATATTATACCCCATTAGACAGTCACTTAAACTCCTTTAGAAAGAGGAGATCGGATGCTGGTGGAATAAGGTCCTAGCCAGTAAGAACAAAAATTGTGATGTACAGAACAATACGGTAGGATAGCACTTGCCAGTTATCAATGAGCCAGAACAGAAATAGTGAACATTATTGTTTATATACAACTTGTCACAGAAATTACATAATTGTTAAATAGAGAATGGTACTACAAACATGTGGAAAAAATAAAACAAATGAAATACTGTGTATCAATATGAGAAACAATGATCCCAAATATGTATTATAATAATTTATTATAAAAATTGGTATCACAGTGAAACTCGAACGGCAATACCCCAAGGGCACTGGCTTTTTAGAGTAATATCAGAGCATATGCACCGATATGGAATTACTTTACATGCAAACGACACACACTGTGATAACAATTTCTGAGATCTATGCACTTTATGTATAGGAAATGGGTATACATTTTGAATAATTGGCTGAACCCCTCCTCAGCACCCAACATCTCCATAGCCATCCTGGAAGGCTACAAGATCACCCACAGGGACTGCACCAACGGAGTAGGAGGAGGAATTGCCATTGTCCCCAGGATCACTCTCAGAGGCTCGACCAACACCAATGACATCCTCAGCACCGCCGAACACCTGCACTTCCAGATCCACACTGATCCCAACACCACCCTCAGAGGAACCCTTATCTAGAGACTCCCCGGACCCCGACCACAGTTCAGCGACTCCATTGCCGACTTCGCCAGCACACACACCCTCGCCTCCATGGACTACATCCTTCTCGGGGACCTGAACTTCCACCTTGAGAACAACAACGACACCAACTCCACCACCCTGATCGACAACCTAGCCAACCTAGGACTCAGACAACTCATCACAACACCCACCCACTCCGCCGGCCACACGCTTGACCCTATCTTCTCTGCAAGCCTCCACGTCTCCTTCAACCACACCACCGAACTCCACTGGACCGACCATTGTTGCATCCACTTCACCTTCAAGAAACCCACCATGCACCACCACACCCAACAGATGCCTCGCCGCTGCTGGAGCAAAGTCACCAAAGAACAGCTAACCACCACCCTCGCCCAGAGCCCACCCGCCGACCCCTCTGACCCCGACATCGCCGCCCGCAACCTCAGACTGTGGATCGATGACAGCGCCAACACCCTCGCCCCGCTCAAGAAACCCTCCAACAGCCACACCAGGAAGAAAACCAGCTGGTTCACTGAAGACCTCCAGGCCTCCAAGCAAACCTGCAAAAAACTGCAGAAGAACTGGCTCCGTGAATAAACACCGGACAACTACGCAGCCCACAAGAACGCCACCCGCAGACACCATCACCCCATAAAATCTGCGAAAAGGGCCTCCTTCAAAGACCGCCTAGACAACAACGCACTCAACAGCAAAGAGCTCTTCAACATAGTGAAGGAACTCTCTAACCCCAGCTCCAACACCAACAACATCCCACCCTCGTAAGACCTGTGCAACTCCCTGGCCACCTTCTTCCACTGCAAGATCGCAGATATCCATGACAGCTTCAACACCACGACCACCCGAACAACCAGTGAGACTACTGCCCCCACGACCACCATCCGCACCAACCGCCTGCTCTTCTGGACCAACATCAACGACGACGACACCATCAAGATCATGAACACCATCCAGTCCGGATCTCCATCAAACCCATGCCCTCATCACATCTTCAACAAAGCCAGCACAGCCATTGCACCCCATCTCCTGAAATTCATCAACATCTCCTTCAAGATAGCAGCCTTCCCGGAGAGCTGGAAGCACTCAGAGATCAACGTCATACTCAATAAACCCAAGGCGGACCCCAAGGACCTCAAGAACTTCTGGCCCATCTCCCTGCTCCTGTTCCCGGCGAAGGTCATTGAGAAGACGGTCAACAAACAACTGACCCGCTACCTCGAGGAGAACAGCATCCTGGACCCTCCCGAGACAGGTTCCACAGCAACCACATCACCAAAACTGCCCTCATCGCCGCCACCGATGACATCTGGACTCTGGTAGACAATGAAGAAACAGCGGCCCTCATCCTCCTGGACCTGTCCGCCGCCTTCAACACGGTCTGCCATTGCACACTTCGAACACACATCCACGAGGCTGGGATCCAGGAGAAGTCCCTGGACTGGACCTCCTCCTTCCTCTCCGGCAGAACACAGAGCATCCGCCTTCCCCCCTTCCACTCCGAAGCCACCAAGATCATCTGCGGCGTACCCCAAGGCTCATCCCTCAGCCCAACACTGTTCAACATCTACACGGCACCACTCGCCCACGTCGCCCGACTGCACAACCTCACCATCCTCTCCTATGTCGACGACACCAAGCTGATCCTCTCCCTCACCAAAGACCCCCACACCACCAAAACCAACCTCCATGAAGGAATGAAGACCATCGCCGAATGGATGAGGAACAGCCGACTGAAGCTGAACTCGGACAAAATGGAGGTCCTCATCCTCGGATCCACCTCTTTGGCCTGGGGCGACTCCTGGTGGCTGACCGCACTGGGGACAGCTCCAAAACCCACCGACCATGCACAAAACCCAGGGATCACCCTCAACTCTACCCTCTCTATGATGAAGCAGGGCAACGCTGTCTCTTACTCCTACTTCAACACCCTCTGCATGCTCCGTAGGATCTACAAGTGGATCCCCTCCGAAACGAGAAGAACGGTCACCCAGGCCCTCGTCAGTAGAAGGTTGGACTACGGAAAAGCCCTCTATGTAGGAGCCTCGGCCAAACTCCTGAGACGGCTGCAACGTATCCAGAATACCTCTGCATGCCTAATCCTCGACATCCCCCACCACAGCCACACCACACCCCACCTGAGAGACCTGTACTAGCTCCCCGTCAACAAGAGGATAACCTTCAAGCTCCTCACCCACGGACACAAGGCACTCCACAACACTGGAGCAGTGTACCTCAATAGACGACTCAGCTTCTACAACCCCACCCGCCAGCTCCGCTCTGACAGCCTCACCCTCGCCACAGTCCCCCGCATCCAAAGAGCGACCTCCAGCAGCAGATTATTCTCCCACCTCGCCGCAAAGATCTCGAACACCCCCCCACCCACCTACGGTGGACCCAAGACCTGCTGACCTTCAGAAGACGCCTCAAGACCTGGCTCTCTGAGCAGTAGCAGCCTTCCCCTCCCACCAGTGCCTTGAAACCCTCACGGGTAAGTAGTGTGCTTTACAAATTATATAATTGATTGATTGATTGATTGATTGATTGATTGATACATTGTGATTAATCTGAAAATATAATTAAGAAGCACCGCTATGATTTTGACTTATATAAGTCTTGCTTCGCTATTCATTAATTGAGGAACGTAACATGAACAACGATGCCTGCATGTCATCTGACCAAGGCCGTTGTGTGGCAGAAACGTGTAATGGCAGAAGGCAAATAAACGGAAGGAGCACCAACAACGATCCTGCATTTGTGTCTGTTTCGTATCGTTTGGAAGAGATTTATGAGCGATAGTGGAAAGTGATTGATATATATATATTATATATATATATATATATATATATATATATATATATATATATATATATATATATATATATATATATATATATATATATATATATATTCACTGAAAAAACCATAGGTTATAGACCATATATAGTTAGGAATTCCCATTCACAAAACCTTATTTTACTCACACAAAACCATTGAAATTCCATATATAGTTAGTTGCACTAACTATATATCGCGCACCCGCAATCCACTGCTGATGATGTCACATATTACATCATTCATGACATGGTCAGGGACATCACTGATGACATCACTGATGACATCTCAAATGACATCACTGATGACATCTCAAATGACATCACTGATGACATCACTGATGACATCTCATTTGACATTACTGATCACATCACTGATGATATCATTCATGTGATAACACAATGAACCTCTTCAGACTCTAATATAACCTTAGATACAATCAGTGTAAACAGACACTCACAGACTGTCACTCATCCATGGAGTTACTCACACACCTAGTCAGTCATGCAAAGAATCAATCACACCTCCATTTCCTCAACTATACAGTTATACAAACCTTACTTATTCAAACATATACTAACACATATTTACTCTCTTATACAATCCCTGATACAAGTTCACAATGATCCATACAGCCACTCACACATTCACTGGCTCTTATGCACAGTTATTTATATATGTCAACTCTCACATGTACTGTGTTTTACATATGTACTTACTTTGACATGTAGCACTGAGATATCCATTCACTCCCCAATACACTCATGCACACAGTCAACCGCCCATACAGCTGTTTCCACATGCACTTTTGAAACCATACATCTAGTGAATCAACTGCTCACATATCTATGCACAGAGTCATACACCTCCCAGCCACCCACACACACACTCAGTCTCCCATACAAATACTTGGGCAACCAATCAATAACCCATATAGTTACTCATATAGCTACTTATCAACACATGCAACAGTTTACAGAACAACAGACATAATGATGCACAAATTAAGACAGTTTAGTCACTAACCCATGCACTCAGTGAGACACATTTAATCACTCACTCATACAGTCAGTCATGCACCTACTAAATCCTTCATCCAGACACTTATACATCCACTCATTCTTCAATATGTAAGAAATATTTTAACTTTACAGAAACATACAGTCACTGGATGTTGTCATCAGTGATGTCATCAGTGATGTCACTGACCATGTCATGAATGATGTAATATATGACATCATCAGCAGTGGATTGCGGGTGCACGATATATAGTTAGTGCAACTAACTATATATGGAATTTCAATGGTTTTGTGTGAGTAAAATAAGGTTTTGTAAATGCGAATTCCTAACTATATATGGTCTATAACCTATGGTTTTTTGAGTGAATTTTCAAGGTTTTGTAAATGCTAATTCCTAACTATATATGGTCTATAACCTATGGTTTTTTCAGTGAATTTTCAAGGTTTTGTAAATGCTAATTCCTAACTATATATGGTTTATAACCTATGTTTTTTCCAGTGAATTTCAATGGTTTTTTAATAGCAAATATGAAAAGCTTTTTTGTGGAAAATGACTAAAATTAGGTATACATAAGCGGCGTTCATTTATGTTCACCACAGCCACTGTTCTGTTAAAAGTAAAGTGAAAGTCGCGAAACAGTGGCCAAGCCATCTAGTCCCTTTTAGGCCCCATCATGCACGTAAGTAACAGCCATTTTGTGTGTCATGGCCTCTCTGCCCACTGCCAATAGCCTATGATTGTTCGGAATTTGTTCTCTTTGGGTGATTCTCTATTAACAAATAAGCACAGAGTCGCAATACTCTGTTTAGTTTTTGCAGATAGAGAAGGATAGGTAGTGCAGACTTTTGTCCCCTTTGTTACCCGTCATGCCTATCTCAATGTGAATGTGTTGTGCACCCCACGCAAAGAAACCGATTTTTTTTTTTTATTTGCCCCGCGGGGCCCTTTTAAAGACATTCTTTAGTCTAATTACGTTGGCATCTATTGTATGTATTTTTTTTTTCTTTCGCTCCCGGTCGGCGAACCGGGTAGCTTAGCGTTACCTCAATTTGGTGCCGCGACTCGGTCCGCGAACCGGTAAACGTCTTCTTCTGGATACAAATTTGGCCGTAATCGTGCATGTAAAGCTTCTTTCCCATGCTCGGTCACTTTTCCAATTCTAACATCTTGTAGAATATTCTTGTAATCTTCATCCTTTGCTTGACGCATATTTTCACGCAGTTCAGCATAATTGAAGTTTAACCATATATTGACGTTGCCAATACTCCCTAGACACTTCCTGGTATCTTCATGCGTGAGCATTTTGAACACAGGTTGTCCTTTCACTGGTGTCAGCTGCAGAAGATCACCGAAAACAATAATGTGTTTGCCACCAAATAACACATCATACTCTGTTTTAAGAACTTCTTGCATTCTCAAATGCACAAAGGCAAGCATGACATTGGAAACCATGCTTACTTCGTCAATGATAAGAAGTTTCATTTTCCTCAAGACTCTTGAAACTTCACAACAAGCATCTCCAGATAACTTGCGGTATTGTAATTTGTTATCATGCTCCACTGGCAGCATCAGTAGACAATGCAAAGTAATACCTTTAATGTTATGTGCTGCCAGTCCAGTTGGAGTGGTGACAACACAAGACAGCGATGACTCAGTCCTTTTCTGCAAATAACATGAAATTGCTTTAATGAGGAAACTTTTTCCAGTTCCCGCTTCTCCACGCACGTACAGTCGGACAGTCTTCAACGACGTACATGAGCACTCTTTCTTCTCATGACTTAATCCATGATCAATTTGGTTGGTAACTTCGTCATATATTTTCCTCTGCTCAACGTTGAGTTGTCTTTCCAAGTCTTCTAAGTTAACCGCATCCTCCTGAGCATGTGCCACTGCTCTTTCCACTTCAATCATAGCAGTGGCAGCTTAATTTTCGATAACTGGTCCTCCTAGTGGATCCTGACTCAATGAAACAGAACTCTGACTGTCCTGAGAACTGTCTCTAGCAATCTAGGCTGCAATCGTTGCTTCCTGCTCGATTTCCGCATTCAACATTTCTAGATATTTGCGAAAAACAGGACATTCTATGGTCTCTTTGGCTGCATTGAAAGAGTCTTCGTAACAGAGGAAATCTCCAAGCAGTTCCTCTTCTGCACGCCAAGGCTTGAAAAGTTGCAAAAGAGCTAAATAGAAAAACTCTTTTCTTTCAGGAGATGCACCACTCAATTTTCGATTAATTATCCAATCGGCATTTTCTTTGCTTGACTAGACATCCCTCACTTCCTATTTACAGCATACACTCCTTTATCAATATCTTCTTTGATGTTCCTTTTGAATATGTAATTTTGCAGAACCTCATACAGACAAACATTCTCGAGGTGACTGCTTCTATTTGGATAATATGTATCCAACATGTTGGTCATCAAAATATCTGTACTGTTTGGCTCCTTTTCCGCCAAATACTCAATTTCCCGTACAGGTTTCAGAACTCGATTATGCGTTGCAGCAAGACCAAGACTCGCCCAAATGATACTCCTGGATTTGGCATAAAGACTTGCTGAAGACAACCGGTCAAAACATTCGTAAGCTCCGATTTCTCGATGCGACAACATCTTCAGACTGAAACTGTACAACTTCTTACTGAGGCTCTTTTCATGGGAAATGTCCTCCTACATATCCTTCAATTCTGTCTTTTCTTTTTTGGTGATGTAAGATGTCACATACCGAGCCACAGCCATACAGTTATCAGCCACAAACTGTATATCCATGTTAGCATTCCACATGGACAAAATCACTGGGTTGTAGTCATTGATATACTTGGACTCTTCGTTCCTTTTCAAATTGTATGTATTTTTGGGTGATTTCCTCATCACATTATGTCGCAGAGAAGACATCAAATTGTTCACTCTTCCTTTAGATATCACCAATCGTGGAAATCCAAAACAACATTTTGTATAGTGCTTGTTCTTGTTTCTGAATTTACGACAACAGTACTTTCCACAACGATGGCTTTGAAACCGTAAAACTTGTTCTCTTAGACTTTTGTCTTCCTTTGTCTTTGGAACAGCACATGTAGAATACTGTTCTATGAAACTCATCACTAAGTCATCTGGATCTGTTCCAAATTTGGGAGCATCTTTGATCCACAGCAGCATATGTATATGAGGAGCACCTCTTGCTTAGTACTCCTTTCTCCAGAAGAAATCCAACACCTCTCCAAGAGGTGGATTTTTCTTGTTCATGATGAAAGACATCATAGCTTCAAATCTATGATTGAAGTACCTGCATACATTCACTGGATCCAAAGAGCACAGTTCTCCGGGTGTCTTGAATTCTATATTTTCAATGTTTCCATTTGCCTCTCGTAGAAATTCAAGTAAGTCTTCCCAGCCATACTCGGCACAGCTGAGAGTGAGGAACCATGTGGGAGTTCCTAAGTTCCTCAGCATACATTTCAAATCACCATGACGACGGTACCAGTACTCATTAGTACCACGCTGACACGCCATGAGATTAGGTGAGAATCCAAAATACTATCTTGCACATTGACTTTATCCATAAAGTCACTTGCCGAGATGTTTTGCATCTGTACACCACTTTTCAAGATGTGGTTCACTGCATATGACAGTCCAGACAGATCGCTTTCAAACAGTAGATGAAACAAATAGGGAATGCATTGACGAAACCTAGGATCTTCTACATACAATCGTAAAGTCCGGTATTCAGAAGCAGGAATTTGAACAGGTCGCTCATCATATCTTCCTCCTTGACCTGTTGGAAATAGCTGTGGGAAACACCGAGCTTCCAGACTTTCCTCCCAAACACTAATAGGACTCCCTTTGGCTTGTTTCATTTGAAACAACTCAATAGCATTCCCCATGACTTCCTTAGAATGCAAAGGATGAACACTATAATGTTCATATATTTCTTCATTTTTAGAGAGTTCTACTTTTTCAATTTGACCAGCACACAAATCGCTATCCTCTTCTTCATTTACTTCCTCTTCTGCAACATATACATTTTTGTAGTACTTATTGTTTTTCTTCAAATACAATGTTGCCTTTTTGACTTTCCTAACGTCCACTAAATCTTGCCATATTTTCTTACTCTTTGTCGGAACCCCATTAACTAAGATAACCAGAGGTTCCTCTTCCACTTTCTCTACTCCAATTGTATTAATATTTTTTTTAAAATCTAGAGGCAAATAATCAACTCTTCCCTTTAATCCTCTCTGTAAATCTGATGGAGGCAATTTCCCTGTCTTTGGCTCCATTCTTACAATAGCCTGAAAGGGATGCACACTTTGAATCAAAATAGATTCATAAGTATTTAAATCCTTCAATTCAGAAGGAATGTCAACCAGTTCCAGATTATTATGAACCGCTCTAGCAGGCATCCGGTTTTGATTTAATTTGTTACAACAATAAGTACACACACGTTGATCCAAACCCAAATCAAAACAATTTTCTACCATCAAGTATGTTGCAAAATCCTTCCATTCACTATTATTTTCCCTTTCACTTTTCGCATATAAATCCACTAACTTAGTCTTATTCTTATAATAAGTGCGTCGACAACACACACAAGTGAAATTAGGCCTCTCACTTGATTTCACCTGAAACGTGGCAATTTCCTTTTGAAAATTATCTGTACTGGAAACATGTAAACTAGCTTCCACATTACCTTCTTCTTCTGGGTCAATTTCAACATTCTCCTCTTTACTTGTAAAGTAACAAAACTCAATTTCTTCACAAATATTCTTCACATCTACTTCAGAACCATGCAAAAGAGTAGTGCATAATTGTTTAAGCATAATTGCTGGACTCTTACCATAATACAACATTCTAACTAATTTCCTCACTTTACTATGATGCACTGCTAGCATCCTGAAATGATGAAAAACACTCTGGCATACTCTCCTCCAAAGACATGCCAATGAATGACCATGCAAACATGTCACTTCTCTCACTCTGCAAGGATCTAATTCTTGCAACAATTTTATTTTCTGTTTTAAACTTTTCTTATTAAATGTCCGTACAAAACCACAAAGAAAATTGATGGAATCCTGTCGCACACTGCAAATAGAACTATACTTCCACGTATACACTGGTCCCTTAGGACGTCTCCCTAAAACTTCATTACCTAACACCTCTTCTGCCTCTGTTGACACAAGTTTTTCTTTTTCAACCGGACAACCATCTTTCACCTCATAAGCTCGACCACTGGTGTCAACTGCTTGCACCAAATTATTGTCCTGAAAATAACTCTCCTCATTAAAAAATGCCTCACAACTTGAACTATGCATCCATTCTCCTGAGAAAACTTTACAAAAATTACTTCTATTAACTACTCTCTTCCATCTACTATTTGATTTGAAATCATAAATTACCTTGTTTAGTTTCCTAATTCTATTGATTACCAAAATAAATAACTTTCGCTTAATTTCAAAAGCCTGATCAATAATTTTCTCTACATTTTTCTTTCTCTTATAAAAAGCCACTTTCTGTTGACCTCTCTTTAAATTTTTTAACAAATTGCCAATTATCCTGTTGCGGAACATCCGTCTACGAATGTCCCTAAACTGATTTTTCCTTCTACTGCCATGCACAGAGTTATCTCCTGCTCTACCAGTAACATTTTTGATTGGCCTTTCCTTTCCGTTTAAATTGGCTCTCTTTTTCTGGACTAAAACTTGTTCTGTAGGTATACTTTTGTTTCTACAAATGTTTCTAAGGAATGATTTTGTTCTCTTACCCGGAGCTTTCTTCGTGACTTGACGAGATTTTATTGTAGAGGACTGCTGCAAGCATTTAGTAATCTGCTGTCTTTGACGTTTTGTAGCCTTTCGGATTCTATCCTTAGACGGCATTGTCTAATTTCGAAATTATCTGCAGTTGAATCTGTGGTAAAATATAATAAAAAATTTTATTAACCACTATTACCAAACAGTAAATCAATAACAGTAAGGATTTGATTCAGCAATGCCATAAAGATGATTCAGTGAAATCTTCTTAATTTTACTGTGTTCGTTTTACAGGACTTTCATGCAAATGACTGCCCACCCTGCAACAAAACGCCCACATGAAACCTGACGCACGTTAAATTGTATACTTACCTGCATGATCCATAGGCCAGTGTTTAGGTCCCTCCACCCTGCCCCTCCCCCTCCCTGCCTCCCTGCCCCACCGTAACTCCCTCCACGGCCCGCGGCTGCTATCTTGCAACATGGTACATCTTGTAAATCACTGCTGCATTATAAAAGTGACGCAACAGCAGCACAAAAGAGGCACACAGCCATCATAAATCTGCCCCTAACACTTTAAATGATTGATTCAGGATGACGATAAGGTGTGGACTATCTAGAGGTTTGTTTGAGGTGAGGCCTACTCAGGGTTGCAGATGAAATTTAGGCTTGTTGAAGAGTACAGAGGTGATAATACATGTACAGGCCTACCAATGAAGTGAATCATGTCCACTGCACTCTTGAACAAAGGCCAGACCTCCTCTATCTCCCTGAACACGACTAAACCTCATCTGCACAATGTGATTCGTAATGTTAGGAAACACAAGTGATATAATTGAAAAACGTGCAAATATTTTTGCACATTTAACAATCACATCACCTGTATTTCTTCAGCTTAGTTATCTCATTGTGCAGATATAGTCTACGTCCTATGTAGAAGCACACCCTATCAATACTTAAATTACCCAAGCACACATGGGGGCGTATTTACAAGGGCCTTGCTCCACGGGGAAATGTCTTAAATTAAAATGGGAAAAATAACATCAAAGGGACTCAAAGGCCTTGTAAATATGCCCCAAACAACCTATGAAACACTAGCAGTGCATATCAAGAAACCTAATTGATTTCGAAAAACGTTTTTAAACCTTTTATGTAAAACAATTATATACCTACATTCATGGGGAACTGACTTAAAATGCCCTAATACACATGAAAGCGTTTTTTTAAGGCTCTTGCCCCTTTTTTTCCATCACTTTTAACATGGCTATGTAACTCAAACAATCAAAATCAAAATTTGCCAAGCACACATGGGGGCGTATTTACAAGGACCTTGCACCACGGGGAAAGTGACTACAAATGGCCAAACACACATGGGGACGTATTTACAAGGCCCTTGCACCAGGGGGAAGTAACTTGAAATGGCCAAGCACACATGGGGACGTATTTACAAGGACCTTGCACCAGGGGGAAGTGACTTGAAATGGCCAAGCACACATGAGAGCGTATTTACAAGGCCCTGCCCTTACACCAGAGGGAAGTGACTTGAAATGGCCAAGCACACATAACGGCGTATTTACAAAGAACTTGCACCAGAGAGAAGTGACTTAAAATTGCAAAGTACACATGAGGACATATTTAGAAGACCCTTTCCCCAGGGGGAAGTGACTTAAAATGACCAAGCACACATAGGGGTGTATTTACAAGGCCCTTGCACCACTTATGCATCACTTTTAACATGTACACTGTGGAGCACCATAGGGCAAAAACAACACAGATGCATCATGCATCTGTTCCGCAAAAGCGACGCATTGCAGGAGTCACATCGCAAGTAAATAAATTCTCATAAATTATAAAAGCATTCCTTTTCCTTAAAAACGATTTTCTGATCATAATGTGAAAACACAGCACAGCTCCTATGTACAACCACACCTTGTCAGTACTAATACTTTACATTATGCAAAATCTTCTTTGAAAACATAATGCAAACACTTGACTCAAAACATCATTTTAAATGCACAGCTGGCTTTCTTATTTTCTCCAAAAAGCATACTAGTCTCTATCTAAAATAAAGAAACGATATCTCACCTTAGCAAATGCTTTTTGAATTTCAAAACAGTCTCAGAAACACACCAATTTTTCTTTAGCAGAACAAAAGGTATGCACTCCAGAGGCTGCAACCAAGAAAGGCACAGAAATGCTGATATTCATCACACATATCTCTCATGTCAGCCAATCAAAACTCTTCCCTCACTTTTTTCAAATCAACACCCTTCCCCCCTCGGCCCTTTCTATCCTTTTTCCATAGCAACTACCTCCTGCCAGACCACTCATGTTTACAAGTTCACACAACAATGTTTCAAATGAACTCTGAACTCTCAGTACACCTGCTAATCCACTGCAATCTTTCATAAAATCATTTTTTATTAACCATTCAAATTACATCTTTCAAAGAACACATCCATTCACCCTAACTTTCTGTTTTCAGCAATGGAAATCCACCAATCACTGCTAATGAATCATTAGCACTCAAACTCCACAGTTTTTTTTCTTTACAAACTCCACTGTTTCAACTGCCATTTCATTCCCACACTTCATCTGACTGCAGCAGAACCTCCTCTCGCCATGTTTTCTGTCTGGATTCTAGGACATAGCTACATCCACTGGGCTCACAGGTATGCTGATAACAGAAATTTACACAACCTCAATTTACAAAATGTGGAAATCAAATGGATTGGGCAAAGAGGATTGAGATGTCACCAATTTATACCATTGGTGAAAACCTTTTTGCATTTGCCAAACCCTGACCTCATAATAGTGCACTGTGGAGGAAATGATTTGGGCACTTTCACTGGGGTAGGTCTGGAAATGCTCTTAAAGGACACCTTTGAGCAATTGATGGCACTTTTTCCTCAAACTGCCTTGGTATATTCCAATATATGCCAAAGACAAAAATGGAGGTGGTCCAATCAATTTTGTCCACAAATTGAGAAATCGAGGAAGCATGTAAATATGTCTGTTTCAGCTTACATGAGAGACCATGGAATGGGCTGCATCTACAACAATAACTTGCGCTACTACATGCAAGATATCCTACAGAGGAGATGGCGTGCACTTCTCAGATGAGGGGAACAGAGTTTTCATACAAAATTTAAGACTGTGTATTGGTACCTACTTATAAGTACCTAGAACTTACACAGAACCCAAAAGCTATTTTCAGAGCTACCTTAACTATAATTACTCTTTAAAAATTTCGAATGTACCTTTTTTCACTAATTTTCCCTTATGTTCGCTTCCCGGTTCGCTACCCGGTTCGCGTACCAGCAGCTAACCGCGTGAAAAATTCAAAAACAAATTTCTTTTTTCTCGCACATATGGGACTCCTCAGCCACCCTCAGAAAACCTAGGGGGTCAGGATACGTCTACCGTGCCCCCTTCTACCCATTCTGAACATTATTTACCCTCCATCTTGTATCTCAATTCTTCCGAAACACAAAATGGAGGACTCCCGTAACGCTGCAGGTTCGCGTACCGGGACACGCACTGAGAAGCGCTCGCTTAAAAGAGGTGGAAAAGTAATTTACAGAAAAACCACTGGAGACACTTTCACCAAATATACATTAGCTCATACTACATACCAATCCCTACCATTTGCACAAATTTGGTTGGAATTCCATTTAGCCATTTAGCATGTAGACCTCTCTAAATTCCCTGAGGTAAATTACTTCACAAAACACATCTGAAGTGTTGGAATTGACAGCCAATTAAAATGTTACTTTCATTTTCTACTTTTTTTACCTGACATTTGATTGATTATGTACCTGAATATATATAAAGAAAGAGAGAAAAACACAGCCATTTTGACTACTACTTCCTGAAGTACATTACAAGAACATTTTCACTGACACTTTAAACTTGTTTTTAAAAGGTAAGATGTTATTTTATAAATTTGACCGGAGAACTATGTTATACAATTTAAATTAATTTGGAAAACATTTTCAGATAGTTTTATACTATCCCTCTGTAAGAGTTAGACATTGAGAAAGGCTTGTTTATTATAATTATGGATTGATTTACGTTTCTGTGTTATAATTATGAATTTACTTTGGCTTTTTCGCAGGCACTTTTTAATAGTACTACTTCACGCCTGAAACCATACAGTGCCCATAGATAACTTCTCTGTTATAAACTCACAAGTACCTGTCTGAACTTAAACCCAACATTGCCCTATCTCTACTGATATATTTATTTTTTATGCAAATTTCAGCACAAAAATGGAAGGAGAACAGAACGTTTCCTTTGAAATTGCCCTAGAGATGAACAATGAGGAAATCATTGAACGCATTGACTTGGAATTCATGGACGAATCACGAGACCAAGAACTTCTACAATGTGTAGAATCTGTGGATTTGTTACTTCATTATGAGGACGATAAAATGTGGGAAGTTATGTTCACTCAACAAGAGGACATTTTGGACAGTCAAATGTTAGACAGTCTATTAAATTTTGAAAAAGAATCAGAAAAATAAATTTATATTTAATAATCAAAAATTGTTCGAGTCTTTAATCATTTTTATATGTAATTCATAAACTAGTACCAAATTGATTATAATGTAAAGTCAGACTTATAGTATACTGTGCAACTTTTTTATGTTACACAATAATTTTGCTCATAGTTACTTCCTATCTCCAATGTGTATTTAACATCTCTTTATCATCTCCTGCCTCCATATTGTTTCTACTTTCCTGACACACTATGGTATGAATTCCATATTCCACAATAACGTCTGAAACAACATGCACGATATCTACAAAGGAGACGGTGTATATTAATTTTTTGACTCTGCATTGGTACCTACATATTGCTACTTAAATAAATAAAAAAAAAAAACAACAAAACGAACAATCAATAAACATACAATATTTAAAAAGTCTATCATTCTTGTTTCCTCATAGTACGCTCCCCGGACCGCTTTCCGGTGCGCGTACCGGACGCACCCCATGCAAAAAAAAAGATTTTTTTTTGGCCCGCGGGGCCCTTTTAAAGCCTCCACATCAAACCTAGGGGGTCAGGGAGGATCTACTATTCCCCCTTATGGTCATTTCCCCCTTTGTTTTGGCCTCATCTTGTCACTCGATCCTACCGAGAAACCAGATGGCGGCCGCTCCGGACTGTTTAGAATGTTGACAGACACCGGAGAGCCAATCAGCTTCGCTTTGCAAAGTTCCGTTACGCGTCAGGTACGCGAACCGGAGCGCTACCCGGAGCGCTGTCACAGATATATATATTTTTTTGAACGTTAATTTATCAAAATCCACTGGAGCACATATATTGAGACCTAGCAAAGGCACATCGGGCTAACAGTCCCTACAATTTTGCCAAGTTTCGTGCAAATCCATTCAGCCAACCGCCCAATGGAAATTAACATGGGAAAAACACGTTTTGGGACCCCCCTTTTTTCTCGGCCCCCCCTTGATGAAACCCCCCCAAATTTTCAGGGGCTGCTCAGAAACAAAATGTTCCATTTTCCTGAAAATTTCAGCCAATTCCATCCACAAACGCCAAAGTTATTAGACATAGAATTTTCAAAAATCCCATAGAGAAAAAATCCTAACTATATAAAAATATATATATATATATATATATATATATATATATATATATATATATATATATATATATATATATATATATATATATTCAACACGGTGCAGGATTCCCTTTAGAAAGACCACAAGGAAGCTGTTAAAAGCACACTTTTATTGGCAGCATGCTAACAGCGGACGTGACAGCAATCCTGTTCTTGATGTCCATAACACTCCAAACGCGTTTCGGGAAACACCAATTCCCTTTGTCAGTGGCGTGCAACCAAATCGAGGTGTCAGCGCTTGTTAATTAAAATGCTTGGACCCCGCCCTTTGGGGCGCGGCCGTGAACACGGCCCTCTGGGTCCTGTAGTGCAGGTTAATGAAGCCCCTGTGGGTGCGCTGTTTCACTTCGATAATTAAAAAAGGTTAGAACCCCAAGTGGGTAGATACAAGATTCCTGGGTCAGCTGATCTGCTTTACTGATGCCAACGTGTTGTAGTGGGCACCACCCTGCATGATGCACATCTACCTTCCATCCCGGCATACAGACACCGTCATCGTGTCTTCAAGTCCGCTGCTCAGCGGTGGGTCTCTTCCGCGACCGGAAAGCCACTTTAACATTCAACACGGTGCAGGATTCCCTTTAGAAAGACCACAAGGAAGCTATTAAAAGCACACTTTTATTGGCAGCATGCTAACAGCGGACGTGACAGCAATCCTGTTCTTGATGTCCATAACACTCCAAATGCGTTTCGGGAAACACCAATTCCCTTCGTCAGTGGCGTGCAACCAAATCGAGGTGTCAGCGCTTGTTAATTAAAATGCTTGGACCCCGCCCTTTGGGGCGCGGCCGTGAACACGGCCCTCTGGGTCCTGTAGTGCCGGTGAATGAAGCCCCTGTGGGTGCGCTGTTTCACTTCGATAATTAAAAAAGGTTAGAACCCCAAGTGGGTAAATACAAGATTCCTGGGTCAGCTGATCTGCTTTACTGATGCCAACGTGTTGTAGTGGGCACCACCCTGCATGATGCACATCTACCTTCCATCCCGGCATACAGACACCGTCATCGTGTCTTCAGGTCCGCTGCTCAGCGGTGGGTCTCTTCCGCGACCGGAAAGCCGCTTTAACATTCAACATGGTGCAGGATTCCCTTTAGAAAGACCACAAGGAAGCTATTAAAAGCACACTTTTATTGGCAGCATGCTAACAGCGGACGTGACAGCAATCCTGTTCTTGATGTCCATAACACTCCAAACGCGTTTCGGGAAACACCAATTCCCTTCGTCAGTGGCGTGCAACCAAATCGAGGTGTCAGCGCGTGTTAATTAAAATGCTTGGACCCCGCCCTTTGGGGCGCGGCCGTGAACACGGCCCTCTGGGTCCTGTAGTGCCGGTGAATGAAGCACCTGTGGGTGCGCTGTTTCACTTCGATAATTAAAAAAGGTTAGAACCCCAAGTGGGTAGATACAAGATTCCTGGGTCAGCTGATCTGCTTTACTGATGCCAACGTGTTGTAGTGGGCACCACCCTGCATGATGCACATCTACCTTCCATCCCGGCATACAGACACCGTCATCGTGTTTTCAGGTCCGCTGCTCAGCGGTGGGTCTCTTCCGCGACCGGAAAGCCGCTTTAACATTCAACACGGTGCAGGATTCCCTTTAGAAAGACCACAAGGAAGCTATTAAAAGCACACTTTTATTGGCAGCATGCTAACAGCGGACGTGACAGCAAACCTGCCCAAAGGGCGGGGTCCAAGCATTTTAATTAACAAGCGCTGACACCTCGATTTGGTTGCACGCCACTGACGAAGGGAATTGGTGTTTCCCGAAACGCGTTTGGAGTGTTATGGACATCAAGAACAGGATTGCTGTCACGTCCGCTGTTAGCATGCTGCCAATAAAAGTGTGCTTTTAATAGCTTCCTTGTGGTCTTTCTAAAGGGAATCCTGCACCGTGTTGAATATATATATATATATATATATATATATATATATATATATATATATATATATATATATATATATATATATGTGAGAAAGGCCGTCCTGGCTGAAACGCGTTGGTCTGACAGACGGGGCTCTGTTAATAAATTTGAATAACCAGTAATTCTTCCAGAGTGCAGCGTCTTTTGCTCGAAAAATTGTCTCCTGGCCGTTGGTTTGGCCCAACGTCCGCACCCGCTGTTGTGCGATCCGGCTTTGAAACCACATTGTTAGAAAAATATATATATATCTATATTACCTACTGGCAGTCGCCAGTAGGTATATATAGTTAGGACCTAGTTCCATAGGAAATACGCAACATTCTATTGGGAATAACTTTGGGGCCGGTTGATGAATCTTTGCGAATTTCTCAAGGAAGATGGCCTGCTCCGCTCCGCTACTTCCCTGAAAGTTTTGGGGGGATTCGTCAAGTGGTGGCTGAGAAAAAAGGGGGGTCCCAAAACGTGTTCTCCCCATGTTATTTTCTATAGGACGATTAGACACTGCTACAACCCGTACGGCTGAACGGAATTACACCAAATTTGGCAGAGAGGTAGAGTTTGGTTCGCAGATCGCCCTTTTTCTTAAATGGTGTAAATCCCTCCAGTAGTTCCTGAGAATATCAATAGGAAAAAAATGTATATATCTATAAGCGCGCACCGTACGCATCCCGTACACGTACCGTACACATATGTGTGCGGACCTTCGCGTGCCCGAGCTGCATGCTGATTGGCTGCCAATGTCTGTCAACACTCCAAAACAGAAATTGTTGGCAGCCATCTTGTGCCTAGGTAGACTGAGGCACAGGAAAGCAAAAAAACAAACGTGTAGAACTCAGAAAGCGGGCAGGGTAGAAGCACCCTGACCCCCTAGGTTTGCTCAGGGGGCCGGGGGGGGGGGGCGCACCGTACACATACCTGAGCGGAGGTACGCGTATGGGGTGCGTACCCCACGATTTTTCAAAAAAATAATTTTTGGGGGGGGCCTTGGGGGTCCTTGTGGGACCCCCTGAGCAGGCATTAGGGATCAGGGTGCTTCTACCCTGCCCCCTTTGCGTGTTTTCTACCTTTGTTTCACTGCTTTCTTGTGCCTTGGTTCTACCGAGGCACAAGATGGCTGCCAACACTTCCTGGTTTGGAGTGTTGTCAGACAGTGGCAGCCAATCAGCATGCCTTCCCGAGAAAGCAGCACGCTCATTGGCTGTCAAAACTTCTAACCAGGAAGTGTTGGCATCCATCTTGTGCTAGGTAGACCGAGGCACAAGAAAGCATAAAACCAAACATGTAGAAAAAAAAGGGAGCAGGGTAGAAGCACCCTGACCCCCTAGGCCTGCTCAGGAGGTCCCACATGGACCCCCAAGGCCAAAAATGTTTTTTTTTAAAAGCCCGGCATGTTTATTTAAAAATTACTCCCCAGGGGGACCAAATCGCGGGGGCATAGCTAACTAACTAATTCTCCTTTCATAATGGGGGTCCCTGTGGGCCAACTAGCCCACCTAGAACCTCCAGTACGCGCCAGGGGTTGCGTTGCAGAGAGGTGTAAAAAAGGGTGTGGCCTCATTACACCTCTATGCAATGCAGCCCCCTGGCGCATACTGCAGGTTCCAGGTGGGATAGCTGGCCCCCAGGGACTCCCAGTATGCAAGGGGAATTAGTTCCCCCTCTGCAAACACGCCCGGGGCTGCGTTGTAGAGAGGTGTAAAAAATGGTGTAGCCTCATTACACCTCTCTGCAACGAAGCCCCCTGGCGCATACTGGAGGTTCCAGGTGGGCTAGTTGGCCCACAGGGACCCCCTTTATGCAATTAGTCCTCCCGCTGCAAACACGCCCGGGGGCTTCGTTGCAGAGAGGTGTAAAAAGGGGCTTCATTACACTTCCCTGTGGCGTGTTTTAAGTTGGGGAATTAATTCTTCTTCAATCCTTAGGTCCCCTAGAGGGCAACTAGTCCAACAGGTATCTACAGTAAGCGCCATGGAGCTGCGCTGCAGAGTGTTGTAAAAAGGGGGCGTGCCCTCTGAACACCTGCCTGCAAAAATGAACTAAATCAGTATAAAAAAATAACAATTTATACATTTAAAAATTGTCATTTAAAAAAAGCCTTCGAAATTAAATGAAAAAACCATAGGTTTCAGGCCTGATATAGTTAGGAATTAGCATTTTAAAAAAACATTGAAATTCACTAAAAAAACATAGTTTTCAGGACTTATATAGTTAGGAATTAGCACTAAAAAAACCTTTGAAATTCACTGAAAAAACCAAAGGTTTCAGGCCTTATATAGATAGGAATTAGCATTTAAAAAACCTTTCAAATTCACTGAAAAAAACATAGGTTTCAGGCCTTATATAGTTAGGAATTAGCATTTAAAAAACCTTGCAAATTCTCTGAAAAAACCATCAGTGATGTCATCAGTGATGTCATTTGAGATGTCATCAGTGATGTCACTGACCAATTCATGAATGATCTAATATGTGACATCATCAGCAGTGGATTGAGGGTGTGCGAAATATAGTTAGTATTTATTTATTTATGTTTATGGAATTTTTTTAGTGCGCAACTAATACCCTAAGGTGTCTAGGCGCAGCAAATACTCAGGATTACAGCACCAATCAGAGCACGTTCTCATTGATTGAAAAGCCAAGTCTTCAGTGATTTGCGGAAATTAATAAGGGTGGGAGCAGTTTTAATGTGCAAAGGAAGTGAGTTCCAAAGCACGGGAGCTGTTACCAAGAATCGTCTGTCACCCCAAGTAGCCGTTCTTGTCCGGGGGACGGTCAAAAGATAGCTAGCTGCTGATCTTAGATTCTTTTTGGGGATGTACACCTGGAAAGCTTCTTTTAAAAACTTCGGTCCAGTCTGGTGAATGGCCTTATAGGCCTTATAGGCTATGCAAAGAGCTTTAAAGTACAACTAACTATATAGGAGCAATTTCAATGGTTTTGTATGAGTGAATTGTCCAGCTAACTATAACACCCCTAAAACTTATAGTTTTTTGAGTGAATTTCAAAGGTTTTTTAAATGCTAATTCCTAACTATATAAGGCCTGAAACCTATGGTTTTTTTCAGTGAATGTCAAAGGTTTTTTAAATGCTAATTCCTAACTATATAAGGCCTGAAACCTATGTTTTTTTCAGTGAATATATATATATATATATATATATATATATATATATATATATATATATATATATATATATATATATATATATATATATATATACATACATATATATATATATATATATATATATATATATATATATATATATATATATATATATATATATATATATATATATTCGTTGAGTCCGATGCAAACGCAGCAAAGCGCAGCCACGCCACGCCACACAGCAAAGTCGGAAAGATCGAGTAAAACCACAAACTCCGTGCTCTTGTTGTCAGTGCATTTATTCGTGAAGAATAAACAGCCCACCAGTCGCCATGACGCGTTTCGCCTCAGCCGAGGCTTGATCACATGTCATGAGAAGGAGGAAGGAGGTAAT
This sequence comes from Lissotriton vulgaris, assembly GCF_964263255.1. NCBI lineage: Eukaryota > Metazoa > Chordata > Amphibia > Caudata > Salamandridae > Lissotriton > Lissotriton vulgaris. The sequence continues at coordinate 804,587,435 of NC_141697.1, forward strand.
TTTTAAATAGCAAGGTTGGTCACATGACTGATAGTATATCCTGTTGTTGTTAAAGGGGTATACATCCAAAAAATAATACCGGGCGCGGTGCCCTTGTTGACACCCCAAAAACCTATATATGCATTTGAAATTCATAACAATTCTGTGCAATCATATGAAAACAGTCAGTCAAAGTAACAACATGTAGTATGTAACACGAGGCAAAATAGATAATGAGTTTCATCATTTCAAGCAAAGCTTCTAAAACTAGTCCAGTTTATAGAAAAATATATATATCTCAATGTATACAAATATATAAATCTAATTTCATATATTTACATAATATACAGCAAATGTGTAACTATTCACATCAAATACTCTTGTAAACATTCATTTTGAAAATTGCCTCATTTGTCCTGTGTCTACTCTATTAAATCATATCGACACTTATTTGATGTATTGGGACTACCGACTGGTAGACAGTATTGTTTAGAAAAGTCTCAATTTTTCGACATAGTGTATTATATCATACCCAAGTGGGTGAAAATGCATAGCTTATTAATTATCAGTCCAACATTAGAAATGTATAAATCGCTAAATACCTCCCTATGGGTTGCTAAATATAAGCTTAGAATAAAGTGATTGTGCAAAAAATAAAGAAAAACTACTCATTAAAGTTTCATAAGTTAAAAATGCAGGTTGCTAAACATAACATACACATTTAAGTTGTTTCATCAATTCCTATCAAATTCAGTGGGAAAGACAGGGAACTTATTATAAACAGGTATAAAGATCCTCCGTACTGTTAAGCCCCCCAGGCTGCTTGCTGTTTAATTCGAGGATATAGCGGGTTTCCAGTAGACGCAACTTGCTGTCTCTGTCTCCCCCCCTCCTCAAAGGTAGGACTGAATCCACCAGGTAATATTGCAGCTTTTCGGGGTTGCTGTTATGACATTTCTCGAAATGTCTAGCTACTGGATAAGCTTGGTCCTTTCCAGAGATTGCCCTTAAATGCTGAAGGATGCGTTTATGTGCCGGGAGGCGGGTACTGCCCACTTATTGTAGGTCACAAGGGCAGACTAATACATATACCACAAACTCCGTTTTGCATCCCAACTTTTGTCAAATCTTAATGGGCTTGTCATGGAAGGGACTTTTGTAATGGGTCTTATTTATGGCGTGCTTGCAGGCTTTGCAAACCTGACACTTTTTAAAGCCTGTAATTCGTTCCCACCATTTCTTCGGAACGTCTAGGGTGTTATTAACAATGGCACTGCCTAGGGAAGGAGACTTTCTGAACGTGATGTCTGGTTGACTCTTTACTAGATCACCAATTACTTGATCTCCTTGTACAAGATTCCAATTTCTTGAGAATATTTTGCGAATCTCAGCATGTTGTTGACTATAGGTAACTATAGCCCTACACTGAATCTTTTCTGTTGGTGGAGTTTCAGTAGTATTGTTCGAGACTGGACATTTCTCTAATAGATGTTCCCTTGCAAGTTTTGTAGTCTTCAAAATGGCATCATCTATCATTTTGGCGCTATACCCTCTTTCTAAAAAACGCATTTTGCACTGTAGTTGAGCTGTTTTGCACTCTTCTTCATTGCTACAGATACGTTATATTCTTAACATCTCCCCGTAGGGGATGCTATGAATAAGATGGCGCGGATGACTACTAGAGGCATGCAGCACCGTGTTGCCAGCGGTACTCTTCCTGTGCAGCTTAGTTTCTATTTTGTTGTTCGCAACATATACCTCTACGTCCAGGAAATTAACTGAGACATTACTGATTGTCGAAGTAAACTGAAGATTTAAATCATTTACATTCAGCTTGTTAACAAAATCAGTAGCACTATCCGTGGAACCCCTCCAGATAAAAAACAAATCATCGATGTATCTGAGGTACAGAATCGCATGCTGTTCCATTAGTTGTCTGTGCTGTCCCATCAGGGTTTGCTCCTCCCACAGTCCCATGTGTAGACATGCGAAACTGGGGGAGAAGCAAGATCCCATGGCCACCCCCCTCAATTGCTGATAGGTCTGGCCTCCAAACATAAAGAAATTTTGTTGTAGGCATATGTTGAGCATCCCCATAAGCATCTTGTTGTGCTGTGCGTTATGTATGGGGCGTTTATCCAAAAAGAATTGAGTTGCTTTTAAGCCATCAACATGCCTGATAGATGTATAAAGCGAACAAATGTCCAGTGTCATCAGTAAATAGTTCTCATTCCAACTCTGCTGAGATAGCTTACTCAAGAAGTCACTTGTATCTCTGATGTAAGAGTTCAGCCCCTTAACCCATTCTTGTAGAAAGAAATCAATGTACCTGGATAGGTTTTCTGTCGCACTATCGATTGCCGATATAATCGGTCTCCCTGGAGGCATAAGAGGGTCCTTGTGGATCTTGGGCAAAAGGTAGAACGTTGGAATCACCGGAAATTCTTTCTTGAGAAACTTGAATTCCTCCATGGAAATCAAACCGCAGCTACGCCATCCCATCAGCTTTGCATTAAGATCATTCCAAGCCATTTTGATAATTGAGATATTGGTTTTTCGGTAGCAGGCAGTGTCGCTGAGTTGTTTTTTAGCCTCAGCTACATAGTTGTCTCTTGTCCACAGGACAATATTGCCCCCCTTGTCTGCTTGCTTCACAATTAGATTTTCCTCAGATTTCAGTTTTTTCACCAGTAGATTGTAATTTTGGTTTTGTCGTGCAATGGCTTGGCTCTTTTTATTTGTGTTTGTATAGAGTTTTTTGAGATCTTCCACCATCAGATCCTGGTAGGTATCCAGGTTATCGTGTGCCGAAATGGGGTTAAAGGTGGACTTCGGCCTGAAAGGTGTTATCACTTTCTCCCTACTGGTACTGGTGATGGCAGCCATGGGTGGTGTATCTGAATTCAATGCATTCTGTTCAGCTTGTAGTTCCCAGATTTCCTCGAAGGAGGAAGCATCTCCGGCTGTTAGTAAATCAGGGCTCAGAGTTGCGGTGGTATCATCTTTGTTAGGTTTTGGTCGCAAGCGATGGAATTTGGTCAATTTTAGTTTTCTCACAAACCTGTACATGTCCATACGTGTGCCAGCATAGTCAAAGGTCTGTGGTGCACAATATGACAGCCCCAGGCTAAGTATCTTCGTTTCCTTAGGGCTTAAAATTATGTTCGTCAAATTGATTATTGAGGGGCTCCCTGTTGGTTCCCCCGTTTCTTGTTGGACCACTTCCGTTGTGTTCTCTTCTTGGTTGTTCCACTTTTCTTTGTGGCGTTTGCGTCACTCTGCTCTTTTTCTGTTTGCACTTTTCCTGGTTGAGCAAAGGCAACTCTTGGTCTTAGGGTTTCCCGTCTGGCCTCGCACAGGCGACTCACCTCCTGCGCGGGTGTTAGTGCTGTAAACCCCAGCGACGCATTGTGTGTTTCACCTTCTAGTTCACTGCCTTCAGTTGAACTTAAACTTACTGAGGAAGCTGAGCTCACATTGCCCTTAGTGTTATTGGCACGTTTGTTGCTCCCCAGTACACTTCTATTGTTGCCATCTTTTTCAAATCTTCGTGCAAAGGTGAAAATACGCCCATTTAGGTAGTCCAACCTGTCCCTCTCAAATTTAAACGCTTTGCGCTTTTTAATAATTTCCTCCTCCTTTTGTAACCGGGATTCCATTTCTTCTCTCATCCTTTTTATGTTAGCCTTGTCATCACCCAGTTTCTCCAGTTCCGCCTCCACCATTACGATTTCGTCTTGGATTTTCATCCGATCACTTTCGGCATACTTTATTAGGATTTTCATCAGTTTTGCCGAGGATTCCAAATTTGTCGCTGCCCATTCCTCGAGCATGCGAGGATCCGGAGCTTCATAGCTGGGGGCCAGTGTGATGCGGAGGCCGCGCGGTACACGACCGACTTCCAAATACATCGATAGGGACTTGTTCTCCCACCATTTGGAAGTCTCTTTCTTCATTAGCTTTTCCAGTTTGCGAAACAAATCGCGCGCCGTTGGATTCATAGCGCTCTCAGAATTTCCCATGGATGTGGATGCTGTTGCCCCCCCAGCCGGGGTGACAAACACAAGTTCAGCAGCCTGCTCCCTACTCCTTAACACGGCGGCTGACATGGTGAATTAGGCTCGTAAAGTAACAACTGACAACAAACGGATTCAGTCAACACGAGAAAGTTCCCTACGACTGAAAGCGTGCACACTCCTCACTGCGTTATTTTCGCCGCCGTACCTTAACCTGGATGTCGAGGTGTCCCCGTAACGTTCAGACACTGGACTCCTTCGGTCAAAATTCGGCGTGTGCTTCCCACGCAGGGGCTTCTCGCGGCTTCCTCCAAACCAGAGTGCTGAGTCCGGTTCCGGGTCACGAAACCAATCACTTCCTGCCACTTCTTGCCACTCGCCGAGGAGGAGCTTTACTCAGTGCCTCGGAAGTTGTAAGGCACACAATATTTCGTTGAGTCCGATGCAAACGCAGCAAAGCGCAGCCACGCCACGCCACACAGCAAAGTCGTAAAGATTGAGTAAAGCCACAAACTCCGTGCTCTTGTTGTCAGTGCATTTATTCGTGAAGAATAAACAGCCCACCAGTCGCCATGACTTGTTTCGCCTCAGCCGAGGCTTAATCACATGTCATGAGAAGGAGGAAGGAGGTAATTTTTAAATAGCAAGGTTGGTCACATGACTGATATTATATCCTGTTGTTGTTAAAGGGGTATACATCCAAAAAATAATACATATATTCAATGGGAAAAAACTACATTTAAAGCTTAGTTATAGTTAAGGAACTTTATTTATTATTTTAATAGAAACCCAAATAAACTACACAAACATTAGAAACTCTAAAGTTATAGCCATAACTTAAATTCATCAATTACGCATCATCTTCAAATTACAATACTTGCTCACCTTCATACAAAGTGTTGTAAACTCGCTAGTTACATTACATGTAACTTATGCCTTCTTCATGCACCACTTATATGCTTTCGTCTTGCAGCACTTATAGTATATTAATTTAGAGCGATCATAACAACACTCATCACATCTCCAATTAAATCTGAACATTATGCATGTTGGCAGGGCGAGTTATATAGTTCATGTAGATCCTCTCTTGACTAGACTTTCCATTCCAACTCCTTTCCCTTTGTCACTTTGCTCAAAGTGTAGCGCTGTCATGTAAATAACTTTTTCTCAGAATCTTGCAGAAGTTCCATTCTAGTTCTGTGTCTTAATTAGACTTTCCATTTTTGAACTCTGTTTTCTACTTCTCTGCAGTTACAAGTATAGCTGTCTTCTCTTCCCACCCCTTTCAATTGCCAGTTATTCTCAATCAAACCTTTCCTTCTATTACATGTGTAGCTCAGTCCTTCATTGCGTGTCCGGCATCTTCTCTTTTTATTTCCAGTGTAGCTGCCCTCCTCAATTCTTTATCATTCTAGCTCAACGTTCTCTCTATGTTGCCAATATAGTTCTGTCCTCTTGCTCCGTATTCCTTTTCTAATTATATGTACATGCCCAGTTCATTCAATTTAAATTGTAAACTGGATTCCATCATTTAATTCATAGTTAAGCTCGGTCATCTCTTTTCCTCTTTCTATCTCAAGTTCGCTCTGGCTCTGTTTTCCGTTTTCTCGCCTCATTTCTGGCCCAGCCGTGGTCATTTCTAATATCTTGCTAGCTCCATTTTCTCTCTGCATTTCCCGCCCTTTGCTACCCTCATTCTCGACATTCCCAATTCACACGTGTCCTTCTCTTTGCTTTCCTGACAAAGGCATGACGAAGGCCTAATTGAGACTCAGAGTCCACCAATCCGTAGTTGTCTGGTGTTAATGAAGGCTCACGTGGACTGCGCAAAGGGCTGTAGGAACAAGCAAATCATGCCCTCACATGATCCTCTTTAGAAGCAGGTGGGTGCTTGAAAGGTTCTCCCTGCACACCCGCCTGGACCAGCCTCCCTTGCTCCTGATGCCAGCGTACCCCAAAGTGATCCCCTACTTCAATTTACAACTTGCATAAAGGGGGCGGTAATGGGGAGCAAAAAGGGCCTAATAATCTGCACGGAATGCGTATCCGCTCTAGATTATTATCTGGTAAAACCAAGGGGCATATTACCAACAAGTAGCAATATTTATTGCTAAATAGGCTTAGCGATAATTTTTTTATCGCTGAGCATCTCCGGAATTTATTGCTGAGATAACTTGCTATTAGCAACGTTTATCTCCAAAGTGATACATTTTCTGGCGATAGCGGCGAAATGCGTGAATATCGCTGAGAATACAGCGATATTCACGCATTAGCGATGAAATGCTCTTAGCCATGTTATCCACCTCCCATTGGATAACATAGCTAAGAACTGGTCTGTCATATAGAACAGGGTTAACCCAATATAGTCACAGGGACCTGGGTAGATAATTGTTACAAATAAGGGGGTCCCAGACTAGAAGAAAAAGAATTGGAAGGATAGAAATAAGATGAGATACAGAAACAAATCAACAGTACAATGTTTTTATTCACACAGTGCTACAAACCTTATTAGTGGTTATATGCTATACATCCTAATAATGTTTAAGAATAAATGTGCCCACAAGTGGAAGGGGGAAGGGAGGGGAAGGGTAGTGTTGTGAACGGGTTTCGTGAGGAAGATAAAGGATACAAATTTCATTCAAGTGACAAATAAATCAAATTCTCTTTGTTTGTAGATGCAATTTTGTGGCTATTCCCTTATTATGGGGCCACATTAGCCTGCAAAGGTCAAACACATTTCCAAAAACCAGGCTTCCAAAACAGCCGTACAAATCCTGCTAGCGGTGGAAGCTGGTGTCTAAGGTGTAGCCAGTCTACGTTTCGACCCTAGTTCTTGTAGGGGTAGTTTCCCTTACGGTGTGGGTCTTCGTCAGGACAAAAGGAGAGGTGGGGGTTGAAAGTGGGCAAACCTCCTCATGATTTGGGAGGGAATGTGCCAGTCGCAACAATCCAAAAACGAACGTGTCCTCTCGTTACTATCCATGTGATGTACTAGTAAGAACACGGGAAAAGAACTCTTTTTACCGCAAAAAAAGCAATCATCAGCTCCGCTCGGGGTCAATATCTATTAAATAAGATCAGTAAACGCCATTTAAGTGGAGGGGCTCCATGGTCACGAAGCGAACGCTTGCGGAAACAGTCGTCTCTGCTGATCGCCATCGCTGGGGGCCGGTATCTCAGACGCGTGAGTAGAAAAACAGAAAGGACCAGCGTGGAGGCTCAATCACTGGGCAATCAATGCTCAGGGAAACTACCCCTACAAGAACTAGGGTCGAAACGTAGACTGGCTACACCTTAGACACCAGCTTCTACCACTAGCAGGATTTGTACGGCTGTATTGGAAGCCTGGTTTTTGGAAATGTGTTTGACCTTTGCAGGCTAATGTGGCACCATAATAAGGGAATAGCCAAAAAATTGCATCTACAAACAAAGAGAATTTGATTTATTTGTCACTTGAATGAAATTTGTATCCTTTATCTTCCTCACGAAACCTGTTCACAACACTACCCTTCCCCTCCCTTCCCCCTTCCACTTGTAGGCACATTTATTCTTAAAATTTTTTAGGATGTATAGCGTATAACCACTAATAAGGTTTGTAGTACTGTGTCAAGAAAAACATTGTACTGTTGATTTGTTTCTGTATCTCATCTTATTTCTATCCTTCCAATTCTTTTTTTTCCAGTCTGGGACCCCCTTATTTGTAACAACTAAGAACTGGTCTGGGCAGGTGTTAGTTTTTGGAGATATTCGCGCTTAGCGTGAATATATTTCCATCCCTACGCCTGCCTTGCTAATAGGTGATAGAGACGTTAGCGACTGCTTTCAGTCGCTAACAGGTTGGGTACGCCCACTTTGCATGTCATTAGCGATAAATATCGCTGACCTGCAAAGCAGGCCCCAAACCGCTCGCTATCGCCTACAAGCTGTCACTAACTGCTGTTAGTGACAGCTTGCTAATGGGGCAATAGAATTATCGCCGCCCTTGATAATATGCCCCCAGATCCCCATGTTAGTTTTAATCCATAATTGGGCAGTGCAGGGGAGGAGTGTTGCCTGGAATCAATAATTCAAGTATCAGTAATATTCCAGCCCCCCAAACCAAAAGTAATTAAGCCCTCTCTCTCTCTCTCTCTCACACACACACACCCTCCCTCACCCTCTCTAACTGCATTCTATATGTATTTCTGTTTGTTCTCTATGCTTTCCATTCTAGCTCTTTCCTCTTTAGACCATGCCAGTTTAGCTGTCAATTTTCTTCAAATTTTCAGAACATTCCTTAGTCATTCTGCAAAATTCCCGACCTCTCTCTCGCTCTCCTTCTCTGCACCCCAGTCGTTCCACTGTCTCTCACTCTGGAGACCAAACCAGTCTTCCTCCTCTCTCTCTCTCTCTCTCTCTCTCTCTCTCTCTCTCTCTCTAGATCATTCCAGTTTAGCTCAGTGTTCAATATCGTTCTCTTTAATTTCGGGTCTCTCCCTGCATCTTCCTTTTATATTTCAAGTCTAAGATCTCCCCCTCTCTGCATACAGGCGGCATTGTGCCCTAGCAGCCCCCTGCACAGGCAAGCTGTCCCTAGACAGCTTTGCACACCAATGGACCTGGGAAGATACCATGTACAGGCATCCAGGGCATGGCCATTTTTTATGCGCAGGGAGTAGTAAACACAGGCAGAGGATGTGCATGGATTGTCTTGGCAATGGGCAGACAATGCGAGCAAGTAACTGTCAATAGAAGCTTCCCTATACATTACATTATCAAACTATGCGTTGGCAGAATATCCATCAGTAGATCTGAACCTGGGCAAAAATCTACACAAGAAGCCATGAGCAAACTCATCCTTGGGAGACGTTCTATGTGCCACACAGGAAGTGACACTCAATTATTGTGCCAGCTGAGGGCTTCCTTTTGGAGGGTGCATGGGGGTCTCAGAGGCCCACCAGTTTAGACAGGTGCAGTCGCCACATGATCTGACTGCTGTGCTCTGTATACGCCCTCAGAAGTTGCAGGTTCTGATAGGGGATGTATATTTATGTTTGAGGCTGTTTCGCATGCCACCCTGTGCTGTTGTGCCTTTTTTTTCCTTTTTCCTTTTCACGGAAGGGCTCATTAAACATATGCAGAAAAGCCTTGGTAGTTAATGCATAACTCAGGCCTCGACAAGCGCCGACAGACTCTGCATCCAAGGCTTTCACCGGCAGGGTGATGAAGTATCAGCGCGATCAAGGCGCGCGGAATGATATAATGATCTTATTTATAGATCACCTTGGACAGCAGAGCAGCAGAGGCACAGGCGGGTTCAGTGACTTCCCGATCATGACTCACAGTCACACTGGCAACTGCTGACCTCTAGGGGGCAGTCAGGCCGGAGGTCGGCAGGAAAGGACCCTCCTGGATCGCAGGAAGCCTCCTCAATCAAGGCAGAAACCATTTTACCCAGTGCGTTGCCACTCTTCTGTTCTTTAACACCCCTTTCATTGTTTGTCTGTTTCTATTACTACATCCTGCGCTCCAGGTACATAACAATGTTGAAGAGTTACAAATAATCCAATTTACTGCCCATCTTATCTGAGCCTAGGACCTGAGTGGAGCAAACAGTTCATCTGCAGTTCTTGGATCCTCGCCTGTTCATATGCAAAGGTGGTCTGCCACACATGCTAGCACTTTCTGAGTGTGGATTCCTGATTTAGTTTGAAATGAGCATGTTAAGAAAGACCCCATTGGATGAGCTGCGCATGCACACGTACATCAAACTGAGGTCCTGCAAAATGTGGATATTCTGCACTCCATTCATTAAATATGACCTTCGACTACTGTAAGGAGTCACATTTGATTTCGAAGGGAATGGGCTCATTTGCATGAGTGATGGTTGGGAGTTGGGATAAGGTTTGCGAGTCTGTGAAGTGGGCTGCTTTTGACTGACGGTGAGAAGGAAGGTTTGCCAGATCCGATCGATCTACTTCCAAAACGCGTTGATCCAGCTGTTCTTGAAGGTGGGTATGCGTTTGCTGTTGTAGTAACAGCAGACGTGGTACCTGGCCATTCACTACTAGCTTTAGGAAACTCAAGAATGTCAGTCGAGACTGAATAAAACAGGTCTTTCAATGAATGGGGGTAGCTGCTGCAATGGACTCTCGCTCTGTAATGTTACTCCTGGCCCATTATTTTACTTCGAAGAGAAGTCTGATCTTTTCGCTATTTTGTAGGATGAAAAGTGTCCTGGTTTCCATTTTTGGCGCAAGAATTCATTTCGAGATAAGAAAAAGCACAACATCGTGCGCAACACCAACAACAGGTGCTTGCATCCAGTCTGTCCATATTGTTACCATGCTTCAGAGATATGGTGTCAGATGAACGACCCTAAATTGCAAGCGCAAATGGGTTTGCGACCCGATTGCGCATGCAAAATGGCCCAGGGACATGTACAATTCCTAAATAGTGAGTCGCAATTTATTTGCGACTCGCTATTTAGGAATTGCGAGTCGCAATTAGGAAGGGGCGTTCCCTTTATAATTGCATCCTCAAATCAATATATGAATGTTTTGTGACCGCAATTGCGGTTGCAAAACACTTGCAAAATACCACCCCCTTCAAGAGGGTGGCAATGCAGTCGCAATCTGGAAGAGGTCCCCAGGGGACCCCTTCTACTTTGTGACTGTCTCTAAAAATATTTTTATGGGCAGGCAGTGGTCCCAGGAACCACTCACTAACTTAACTTCATTATGCTCTTTAGATTCGTTTCCTGGAAACATTCTTACATTTGAGCTTTTATGATCTGTAATAAGCCCCTTTTAATTTAATATATTGAACACCATGAATTTAGAAATCTTTTCCAATTTTCCAAGTCATGACGACGTTTCAGTGAGCCCAGAACAGGCAATACTATTCCTCAGAGATATAACTGAAGGGCTCTCTTGGGTGCAGCAAAGCAGGACTCAAGGTTTTATGGGCTCTCTGCACCCCACTTGTCACTACAAACATCAGGGCTCATTACCATGCTTGAAAAAGGGCCAAAATACCTTTGCTGCATCATTGCTGCAGCTATCAAAAATCCCACTTCAAAGGTGGATGCTGTAGTGATGTATTGGAACCAGAGGACATGGGTGCACACTCCTCAATCCATTCTTCAATCCAATGGTAGATCAAGGAATCCCTTGGCTCATCATTCACATGTACTGATTGAAGTCACAAGACCAGAGTCCACTCATGGGGACTTCCACGGACAACCTGCAGTTAACTGCAGGGTAAAGGAAGCACAATTTAAAATAGAGAAAAATACACCCTTTCTTTAAGAAGACACAACCCATCGGAGTGGGGAAAAAAACAAAAGTTTAAAAAATATGTATTTTATTTTAGTGATCAGGTAGGCAAAGTCCATAACAAAACAATTGGCATGATTCAAAATTCATAAGCATTAGCATTGATATAACACCGACATTCATAAAGTAAGCGTAAACGAAGTGATATATATAATGACCAAGCTCCTTTGACGGAGCGAAACGCGTCAGGGAGAGCATTAGCTCTATACTTTTTGCTCAATAAAAATTCCACTTTGTAAAGATGGTGTGATGGCGTCTTAGCTTCCCGCTAATCGACCCGACAGAGAAGAGGTCCGCGCCAGTTGTATTGCCGCTTCGTAAGCGGTCAGGAGTGCTGCTGATATATATATATATATATATATATATATATATATATATATATATATATATATATACACAGCAAAAGCTAGCAAGAATCAGAAATAAAACACTTTCAAGGTGCCCAATGAAACCAAGGTTGGTCATGTGCCCTTTTAAGATAACCATACTATCGGTCAAGCTATCATTAAAGAAGAGGCAAACAAAAAAATGTATATATATATATATATATATATATATCATTTGTACTTTTGCAACAAGATTCACCTGAGACATGATTATTCATCATTAAGCAAAGAAGGACTGCAAGTGGCTAGAGCGTGCCTGGCGACGCTGTTATGATGTGCATGCTAAATTAGAATATTCGGCGGCCGGCAAACAATATCATAAAGGTATTCAGAGAGCACGGGCGGGGTTTGTGGCCAATAAAATCTTAGCGAGTTCAAGGCCCGCAAGGACTATCTTCTCCCTGCTCAAAGGTATGAAGAAAGCAGGGGTGGCCAGTGTCTCTCCTATTGCCTCCAACCATCAATGCGAAGCGCTTGCATTGCACTTTGTTAATAAAGTTGACCAAATTTATATTTATAGTTTCTTTCCTCCCAAGGTGTGCCAGACCATTGTACAGGGATCTATTTTGTCCAGATTGGATTACAGTAATTCTCTTTATTTGGAGGCAAATAAGGCGAGTATCAAGCGGTTGCAGGGGGTTCAGAACGCAGTGGACCTGGTTGCACTGCCTAGATCCTGCTCGGTGGCGCATGTGCTCCCTAAACTGCATTGGCTACCAGTTGAAAAGCGCATTGAGTTTAAGGTGTTGTGCTTTTCCCATAAGATTCTGACACATCAGGCCCCAGCAGGGTTACTTAATTTGCTATCGCCTTATGAGCCGGGGTGTCTGCTGCGCTCCGCTGATCTCGCACTGGCCCGCGTTCCGCGAGTCTAGAAAGCGAGGGCCGGAGGTTGTTCCTCCTGCTACCTGGCGGCGAAACTTTGGAACTCGCTTCCTGTCTTCATGAGAAGCACTACGAATCATCTGGCCTTTCGCAAAGCCTTAAAGACCTGGCTTTTCCCTACATTGGTCGTCTAATTCTTTACCCCGCTTTCCTTGGTCTCATGTCTCTTGGTTTCTGGTTGTGCTGGGATTTCTCGTTGCTGAGGCAGCCATGTGCATTACAAATCCTAAATAAATAAATAAATAAATTATGCAAATTGTTATTGTCTGGTTCCATCAGTGTCCTAGCTTCACTTCCATTCCTTGCTGGAGAAGTCTGATTCTTTATAAGCTTCCAGATGCAATCAACAGATGTGCCAAATTGATACTCCCTTCCATCAGTTTCATCCACCACAAACCCTTTCAGGTGACAGTTACATATTATACATGCATTCTGCTAGTTACCACTGATCAATTAAACAAAGTAGCTTCTTGTTTATCCCGGCTCACATGGTGCATAAAATTGATTATACAACAACAACTAAAGAGTGACTCGTAGGTGCTGTGGTCAGAAATAGAACCCCAAGCTACCAGAAAAGAGGCTCAAACCAAAAGTGATGAGACATTGTTAATGCAACTCAAAAGTGCTGCACACACAGTGGGAAAAATAACTTATTTATAAGAAAAACCCTCACTCACCCTAGTGGTGACATGCTTCATCATAGGGTTCCCACTGCAGGAACCGAATGTCCCTCCATTGTGCTTCGACGCTTGATTTACAGTGGAGCTGGGTGTGTGTTTTGTGATAGTGGTAGTGGTAGTGAAATTAAAAGATACTAGCTGTGCCATAACCAATTTTATTCAGTGGTCAGCTAATACCATTAAAAACTGTGTACGGGATACCTTAGAGGTAATTTTATTGACCCCTTGTATCCTCTTAAATAAAGGTCGACATGTCTCAGCTGTCTAAGAATTTTATGCAGCTTTCTTCAGGACCAAAAAAGTGAATATCCACGGTGGTCCATGCTCGCTAAGGCGTAAATCAGGCGTCGAAGCACATTGGAAGAGGGGGAAAATGGCCCATCAGGAAAAGCACCTACTACAATTGAGCTAGTCAGCCAAGATTCTAGCTGCAGGAGTATGACAAAAAGAGGATGCACAGGTATTGTGGGATGGTTTTGAAAGGGGTTTCAGGTTAAGACGGGTTAGGAGATGTGTAGAGAACCTAAAAATGGCAAAAGAGCAGCCAGAAGTGGTGTGCGATAAATGTATGAATAGGTGTGGTAGGGCAGAATGGTGGGACCCTTTATAGACTGACCATTGGACAGGCTTATCGTGTCATCAATAGATATGGTGCCCAAGAAGGAAGAAGGGCAGTTTTGATTAATCTAACATCTGTCATGGCCGAAAGGTGACTCAGTGAATGAGTACATATCGAATGACCTGATGTATGTAAAATATTCTTCAGTGGGTGTGGTTATTGTTTTGTTGAAGAATGAAGGTTTGGGGTGTTCATGGCTAACAGTAACATAAAATCAGCCTTCCCTATTTTCCGGGGTATGAGGATGATTTTGAGCTGCTGGGCTTTCACTTTGAGGGTATGTGATATTATGACAAAGCACTGCCGATAGGCTGCTCTGAGTCCCGTGCCCTATTCGAGAAATTTTGTACATTCTTGAAGTGGTTGTTCACATTTGTCACTTAGGTGAAAACAATGAAGCACCATCGTCACAACTTCTTTTTTGTTGGGGCAGCAATTAATGGAGATTGCCACAATCTGCTGGATAGATTCAAAGATCTGATGACAGACGGGGTTGCAATGGCAGAGGAAAAGACCGCAGGATCAGTTCTGTTCTGTCTTTTCTGCAAGAAGACAAGAAAACAACAATGACTGAGTTGCTAGAAAGTAGGTTGGCAAAGTCAAAAGCACAAGAATGGAATGTTGAACTGCTGCTGGATCTTTTTAATTTTGTGTGCTGGGTAGATCAGGAAGTACATTCTGTCAGTGGTTGGGTCTGGCACTGTCTGTTTCCTACCTTTCCCATCACTGGTTCGGGCTATCAGCAGGTGTGCAGGCAGGCTTGGGAATGTGAAAGTGTTTCCTGGAACAGTTTAATGGAATTTCTTTTGTGGGGTTTGGGGAGGAAACAGAATGGAATATCCAATTTTTTTCTGATGCTGCAGGAGGAGTAGGTTTTGTGCTTTTCTGGCATGGCAGGTGGTTTGCGGAGAAGTGGCTGAAAGGCTGGAAGGAAGGTAGGGCCAGCATAGCCTTTCTGGATTTCTTTCCGTTGGTAGTAGCAGTGGTTTTGTGGAGCACAGGGTTCACCAACAAAAAGGTGCTGTTTAACTTGGGCAACATGGCGGTGATGAATATAGTAAAGAGGCAGTCAATGTGGAATTTGAAGGTGTTGCAGATGTTGAGGGCTTTTGTATTAGCTTGTTTGCGGCACAGTGTCACTTTTAGAGCAAGACATGTTCCTGGATTTATTTGACAATGACACTGCAGATGATTTATCTCATTCACAGTGGAGGAGGTTCTGTGGGCTTGCTTCAGGAGCAGACTGGGAGAAAATGGCAATGCCAGCAAAACTGTGGGAGAGTAACGAAGCTGAAGCTCATATTATATGGGTCACTGGTACCACCAATGCTGAAAGCTATTTCTCAGGCTTGGAAGAAGTTTCTGGAATGTGGGGCACACAGGAGAATATTTGGAAAAGACGCGTGGAGGAGAGAAGATGTTGTGCATTTCATAATGGATATGATTAAGAAATGGTTGTCACATGTTACCACTGCAGGTAAGTTGGCGGGCAGAGCATTCTTAGGTACATCTTCATTCGGATACACAACCTTGGCAGAAATGGGATACAGGTTGTATAGGTTGTGGAGGGTTGGGCACACAAGTGAGGAAACAGAGAGAAGGTGAGAAGGCCATTATTATGGTCAGTGTTTCAAAGAGTTGTAGGAATACTTCTGGCTATGGGAACAGACTGGAAGGAATTCCTTGAAGCTAGGGAACAATGTTTGAGTCTGGTGGGAGGCTCAAACATCCTGTGATTCTGGGCATATGACTTAATCTCCTGATACCTAAAAACGTATGCGTCTATAATACAACGGGTGCTCGTGTAAAGCTCTCTGATACATTTGGGTCCACTTGCACTATAGAAAAACTGCAACAAAAAAAAGGAATGCATCTTGTTTTCAATATTGATGGCTTGGATGTTCTTTGGGACTTTCTAGATGTCTGAGATGCTGGGTGTGAAGAAGGCTGATGGGGTGGAATTTCAGGATATCATAATTATGGGGGAAGGGTTGGAGATTCTGCTGAGAAAGTCAAAAACAGGTCAGTGAGACAGTGCTTCTGCAGAGTACCTGTGCCTGCTATACTTATAGAAACAATATTCAGAGTTTTGCAGTTGAGAAAGTGGGTCTGGTTTTTGACATCCGAAAGGGGCTAGAATACTAGCTGTTGGAGGTGCTGCTTAGGGCATTAAGGGAACTAGGCTTCCTGGGAAAGGAATGCAAGATGCATTCCTTAGGAATAGGAACAGTGAAAGAGCGACAGAGATGGATAAGCGAGGTTGGACTCTAGTTAGAATTAAGAACATGGGTAGGTGGTTTTCTGATTTCTACCGGATAATTAATTGAAATAACTAATTTGTGTTTTGCTGGTTACTTCTTAGGTACGGTTCCATGCTCTGTGAAGGGTGACATGACAATTTATGCATGTATTCTTTTGTAAAATGGGCATAAAAGCAAGGGGGGATGAAATGGGAAGAGTTTATACCAATGTTGAACAGGTGTCTGGACAGGGATGGTTGACCCAATGTGTGTGCTTGGGTGAAAAACATCTAATTCAGGTGAAGGGCTCGGCATGGATTCAGGCTGTGAAGCAGAATTTACGCGAGATTAAGAGGTGTTAGTCAGGCACCTTTGTGCTCTGGATGACATTAGTTCCTAGACAGAATTGCTGTGGTGCTGATAAGCCAGCAGCAGTGGATTGGGCAAAGAGGAAGTTGAACAGAGAACTACAGAGATGTTGTAGGGCTGAAGGAATTGGGTTGCTGCAGCGCCCAAAGTTAAAGTATGAGGTGGAAACAGTTTTTCAGGGATTATGGGGTTCATCTCTCTGCACTAGAAATTGACTTATACCTAATGCAGATGTGGGTAGGATTGACAGGTGCTCCAAACATTAAGATTTAGAGAGTGCACAGTAGACAGGATTGAGTGAAAGGCCAAAGGAGGAGCAGACAACTCCTCAAAATAGTTTTTTTTTGTATGGCAGGTTATTACAGGATGTTTGGTGCTGAAATGAGTTGTATTTTACTTTGAGGTGAGCAAAGTAGTCTGTTGAAAAACTTGGCAGTTCTGTAGGCAAAAAGATTTAAGTTTAGAGTTTGAACCTAAATAGAGTTTAGGTTGCAGGGGAAATGTGATAAGATGTACAGAAGAGATGGTAGGAGTTTTGTGGGGGGGTATTTAGGGGAAGGAAAGTGGTGCTAAGGCCACATACATGTTTATTGAGTTGTTTCTAGTTTGCATGGCTATGTGCAAAGGGCTGTTGATTGTAATTGCACCGTCTTCATTAAAAGCAGCCTTTTTCACTAATTTGTTGTTGGAGTCTTTTGTGACTGTAGTGTACCAGCCGATAGGAGCGGTGTTAGAAGTGGGCGGAAACGGAAGGGCATGGCGTGGCCCTACTTTTAAACATAATGCTATTCTGTTCTCCTACTTCTTGTGTTTAAAAAAGTGTACCGGGAACTTTATTTTTCTGCCTGTGTGGTGCAACGTGCACACAGAGGAAGGCCTCTGCAGTGTGCCCGACCTCCTCGCCATCCCCTCTGTGTCTAGGGGCAGAGTGACACTGACAGGGCCATCAGTGTAGCATAGTTCAAAAACAGCTATCTCTGATGGCCCTTCTGCTGCCGTGAGCCCGTGATTCACACCTCATTTTGTGAGGACGCCCCCTGCCTGCCCCCACTGCGTGACCAATACAATGGTCACATCAGGATACTTAAGTGTCACGCAGACTGACGGATGCCAGCTGGGAAAGAAAAAAAGGGCTTCACTGAGGACTTTGTGACTTGCTGTAAATCTGTTCTCCAGCCAGCCAGAACTGAAAAGCTGACCCAGCCCCGCCAGTCTCTCCTGGAAATGACTCCCTGTGCCTGCCCCTCCTTTACAGCTCTGCTCTTTTCTCTGTAACTGGACCTGCATGAGGAGCCTCAACTGCCTCTAAAGTTGAACTCCACAAACATCAAGTAAGTTGGGAAAATAAAATATCTGGTGTATTTTTTTTAAAATAAACACAAAATGTCCAAAGTCTTATCTGCTGTTTTTTAATGTTATTTTTTTTCAATGTGTAGTGCCCAGTAGTGCGGGTGTATAGATCTGTGTCTAATGTGCTGGGTAACATGAAAGTTATTTTATGTTAATGTATACAGTGTGCCTGGTTAATTGCACAAAGCAGCTTGGGAAACATAAGGTGCATTACGAATTTAGAAATACCTAAATATGTCCATATGTGGGTGCACTCAAGTACAAAACGTATACATGCATGAAGAAATACAAGCATGAGTAAGGAAATGAATGCACGTCTACACAGATAGCGCTTTATGTGCGTCAGTACTCATAATAGTGCTTTAAGTGCGTCGCTGCTCATGGACTCAAGGAGACGTTTCCCATAGACACCAAAAATGCCCATTCTTCAGGCGGTGTGCCCTGTGGGTCACCCTTTAAACCCAGGGACTGAGTCACAGGGGCGTAACAAAGGCCCCCGCAGCCCATGCATTGCGGGGGGGCCCTTAGCTGGGGGGGCCCTTCGGCACACAGTAGTCACTGCATTGGTTTCTTTGTACTAAAATAGCATTTGTTATATAAACAAAGTTTTTTTTGTTTTAAATAAAACTCAAAATCATGCAGTAGATTGAAGATTGTACCACCAGTGGTCATTGAGAGCAGGGACGTAGACATAGTTTAAATGTTACGCCACCACGTGCAGCGCTCCTGTCCAAGAACGCCCACCCGGAGTATGTCAAGAGGCTCCTGTAGGTAATGTGGACTCCAGGAGAAGTAAGGTCGCAGACCAGTCTTCCCCTGGGGATTTCGCGCAGACCGGAAGGACAAGGTGTGGGGGTGCGATTAGAAGGGCAAGGGGTGGGGATTTGGGAGGGCTTAAAAGGTGTTGGGAGAGGAGATTCAGCCTCTTCCAAACACCTAAGCACCACCGGGGGGACGTCAGAAGAGTTTTGTCCACCCACCCACCCTACAGGTCTTAAGTGATGGGCTTTGGGGTGGTTTGTTGGGCTTGAGTGTGCCAGTTTAGGGCAGGTTGCAGGGCAGAGGCGTGGCGGTACTTTGGAGGGGTGGTGAGTCACATACGGGCGATCCACCCCTCGAGGGGGAGAACGGTACACGGTTGACTGATAGCATGGCGTGGGAGGCAACGAATGAAATTCAACAGAGGATGCTCTGAGGGCAAATGAAGGCGAGAATGGAGAGAGGAAGGAGGTCACAGAGTGAATGGGGAAGAGTCAAACAGGTGTGATGGTTTTGAGAAGGAGGAATGGAGAATTATTCGGCATGGGGTGGGGAAAGTACATTTATTGCATTTATGTACTATGTAATAAAGTCTAAAGGAGTGCAACCTTGTCCTAATAAAATGGCCTTTTACGCTTCAAGTAACATCGTGGAGTGTGGTTCTTGCGCGAACGTCATGCTTGCGCTCCTCTTTTGCACCGTCGTGCGTGTTGCTGGCTGAGACCCCTTACAACGGATGTTCCACTTGCTGCGTACTTTAATGCAGCCTCTGACATAAAATCACAGTGTCCTTAACTTTGATGAGCTACACAAACAAGAGCAAGAAACTCGAGCTCAACAGGCAAGGCAGGAGAAGCGACAAGCGAGCTCGGGGTGAGAGGAAGCAAGTGAGGCCCAACTGTTGTGCCCCGGCCAGTGTCGATGGAGTCAGTTTGTTACGATAAGCCAGAAGATAAATCGCCCTGTTTATATCAACGGACTCGGTTGTTAACGTTATTTATTCCAAACATGCAAACTGCTTTCAGGAAACGTGAGTGGCTGTTTGAGATTTATCTGGGCTCACGATTTTCTTTGCTACCGTGTGCTGCAAGGTTAAAATTTTCTGCCTTCTAGATCAGTCTGGATTTGTCTAAGTTTATTGCCACTAATAGGAAACTATTTGTCATTACAAGGTGTTTAACAGAGCTGGAAGTTAAGTGAAGATTCATGTTTGCTTGATTTTAATTTTTTGTTTTATTTTATGTGGAGTATGCTCCCATTACAGTGCATCTTTCCATAGTGCTCATTAGTTTTCTTTTTCATGCTTATTTTATTTTTTACAAAGTAGTGCATTTCCCAAAATCAAACTGTTGACTGTCATTCTTGTGCATCATAAATAATTGCAGATAGATGTTTACTGCATATCTACATCTTTGCCCACTAAACATAAAGTGAACTAGCAGACTACACTTATGAGAGTAAATTTATTTTAAAAAAAAGCTTTATAAGCCTAAATGACGTGAACACATTTTAATTTCCCCCTTATTGATTCAGGGGCTGCCATTGGTGTCTGCAGGATTGCACTCTTACCCACATCTTTCTTGCAAAGACGTTTACCCACGTGCATGCTCTCTACCTCATACACACAGAGATGGGACAATGTACATATTATCTGTGCCAAATATGATTGTTTTCTAAATGTCTCACTCGTTGGCAGAGGCACTTCTGACTAATCAGCATCTTTTAATGTCACAAAGCCAGGATGAGAGACACAAGTTCCATTTCTTCATAGCCCATATAATGGGGCATATTATCAAGAAAGCTTGATACATTTTCGCCACTTTTATCAGCAGGAAACTGCTGATAAAGCGGTGATAATGGGCTTGATAATATGCTCTATGGAATTCTAATCGAAGCCCATGTTAGATGTGAAGACATCTAACATGGGCTTCAATTGGAATTCCATAGAGCATATTATCAAGCCCATTATCGCCGCTTTATCTGCAGTTTCCTGCCGATAAAAGGGTCGATAATGTATCAAGCTTTCTTGATATTATGCCCCAAAGTTTTATAAAATTCTCTCTGGCAGCTCTTTCATCTAGGAACCTTTTATGACGACTGTATTTAATGTTCTGATTCAAACCACACAGTTGGCTGTTGGTCCCGTACACCAACGAGGGCATTTAACATTAGGTATGACTACCCATTGCTTTGTAAGGTAGTGAGTAAGCACACATCCAGTTTGGGCTTTTAAGTGAAGTGTTGAGAGTCTACCCCATGTAAACCGGCACGAGTTATGATTAAAAGAAAGGGCATCCTGTGTTAGCAATGCATGTAGCCCCCCTGTCCACTTCTGTTGTTCTCCCTACAAGCAGGAGGTAGATTATTCTGTATGCTTCAAGACTCCATTTTTGGAGACTGACATCAAAACCCTGCTACACCTGTCTGAGCTTCTGTGGAATTCACTTTGAGTTTCTCACTGTGAACACCTTTTAAAAACCTCCCCAGAAATGCACTCTATTAAATCTTTCTAACATAATTCCTATAACCTTGGCTTCTGGTTGCAGGGAACAGTTCTGGTTTGCCCTCCTGTAAGAAGATGAACTACGATCCCTGCTTTTTTTGGCATCCACCCTTGAATATGATGTCAATCAGTATTCGATTTTGGGAAATAAAATCATAAAAGTAAAGCACAGTAAAATACATTTCATAAAAATAAGAATCAGATAAATTACAACGAGATTGACTTTAAAACGCCGGAAAGATGGCGGGATAAAAAAGTAGCACCCTGTGGGGGTGGTTAAAAACTGAAGGAACAGTGATGCAGGACTCACTTGGTTCAAATTCATTGACTTCAAGACTGTAAGTATATATTTAGAAGGCAAATAATTATATTTCAGACAGACCAAGACTGTATGCAAGTTCTCATTAACTGAAACATTACCATAAACACACACGGCCAATCTAGAGTCAGTAAAGCAGCCATGATTAAAGCGTACAAGCCGCATGAATAAATTAAGCCTAAAGAATGTTATCAATCAAGGGGAGATGAGTTGGCCTAATGGCTAAGGGGCTCGACCTCAGACCTGGCGGAACTGGCTCAGAGTCTCGGTAATGACGCTAAACATCCTGTGACAGTGATTCTGGGCAAATCACGTAATCTTCCCGTGCCTAGCAAAAATGAATTTGAGTCCTCATGTAACGTAACTGGTGCTATGTAAAGCGCTCTGACACACAATCAAGTTTGGGCTATATGAAACGCTACAAAAAAAACACAAAAAAATCGTTTTCGTGTAGATACACTACCGTTAACAGTGACCAGATCATGTCAAGTGTCAGCCGACTTTAGTAGGCGCAGTGGTAGCATGGACACCTGTTTACTGTGTTGTGAAAGCCAATCACGTTAGATAATAATACGTGTTTCATCACATTGCTCAGAGCTCAAGGCAAATCGTGCAGCTATTGTTAATTGAAGCATGGTAAAGAAAGGCACCAATTAAATTTTTAAAATCGTCTATTTAAGTATATTGTGTATAACTTGGTTACTATAGCAGAGAGCCTTCCAAACTGTTTTGCAAAATGCAGGTTGGAACTAAACATGGTATAACATGTAGTGGTTTTAAATGGCTGCAGGTAGAACTCAAGCAATAATGTTCACAGATGGGTGTGCGTGATGTGGCGACGAGGTTCATAGATTGCAAGTTTCCAGACGACTCAATGTTATCAAGAACGCTGAATTTCAGTTGAGCTGCCTAATGCCTTCTTGGTGTTGTGGTCCTGGTGCTTTTCAGTTCATCCAGGTTTATTAGCGCACCTGAAAATAATGACTTGTAAAATAAAATAAAAAAATGAATTGTCTCACTTTGTTGACGTGGAGTCACACTTTTCAAGGATATGCCCAGAGTAAGATATAAGCAATAAAGGTGCATATTGTTTCCCTTCAATTAACACCGTACTGTATAAATGGAAACATACCTAAGGGAATACCATAGAAAAAGGAAGACCCTGGGAGATACAAACACTGGAAAACACAGACAAAGGAAGACACTGGGATACACGAACACCGAGAGGCACAAACATGGGAAAACATTGGGAGATACAGACAAGGGAAGACACTGAGAGACAAGAAAACTGAGAGACACAGACACCGGGAGACACAAACACAGGAAGACATAGACAGTGCGACACACAAACAGACACTGGAAGACACCTACATTAGGTTTCATGGATTGACACAAACGTGGGAAAACACTGAGAGACACAGGCTATTGACCCTGGGAGACAAGGACACTGAGCGACACCGAGACTGAGAGTCGCGAACTGACACTGGGAGACATGAATACTGAGAGACACAAACAAAGGAAGACACTGGAAGACATAGAAAGAGGAAGACCCTTAGAGACATGAATACTGCAATACGCAGCCACTGGGAGACCCCTACACTGGGATTCTTGGATAGACACAAACTTGGGAAAACACTGGGACACATGAACACTGAGAGATACAGACAAAGGAAGACACTGTAAGACACAAACACTGGAAGACATAGAAAGAGGAAGACCCTTAGAGACATGAATACTGCAATACACAGCCACTGGGAGACACCTACACTGGGATTCTTGGATAGACACAACCTGGGAAAACACTAGGATACACAAGCACTGGAAAACACAGACAAAGGAAGACACTGGGAGACATAAACACTGGAAGACATAGAAAGAGGAAGACCCTTAGAGACATGAATACTGCAATACACAGCCACTGGGAGACACCTACACTGGTTTTCTTGGACAGACACAAACCTGGGAAAACACTGCGAGACACAAGCACTGGAAAACACAGACACTGCAAGACACAGACACTAGGAGACTCGAAGAAACACTGGGAGACACAAAGACTAGGAGATACAGACAAGGGTAGACACAGGAAGACATAGACACTGGGAGACATAAACAGACACTGGGAGACACCGGCACTGGGTTTCCTGGATAGACACAAACTTGGGAAAACAGTGGGAGACACAAGCACTGGAAGACACAGACACTGGGAAACTGGAAGACACAGACACTGGGAGACTCGAAGAGACACTGGGAGACATGAAGACTAGGAGATACAGACAAGGGAAGACACTGGATCACCTTGATGCAAGAAGAAAGGGGGATTGTTTTACATAACATGCTTGATTGTTTTGTATATTGCTGAACTGGGATTCCTTTATTAAGCACTTTGAAAGTATTTGCACTTTTTCCGTCGCTTTACCAGCTATAGTTTGTATAGATTCTGTAATTAGATGCTTGCTGATATGGTTAGTTTTTATTCTATATTCTGTGCTATTTATGGTAATGATTGCACTTGCTTGTAATACGTAGGCCTTCAATCTTGTAATTAGCATTGCTTACAATAGAAATAATAACTTCAAACTGAAAACCCCCTACATCAATGTCCTGAAACATCGAAGCAGTTTTTATCCTCAGCCTCTTGTTTGCATGTTTTTGTCCTGCTTACTCATAAAGACATGATGGTAGGAATTGAAATTGCCTCAGTTGACGTTATATTCATGCACAAAATTGACAGTCACAAGTGTATGGCATGCAGATAATTTGTGTTTATTTCTCTTGGAGTTGGTAGGATACTGTTTTTTAGCCTGTGTACTCGTGTATATTGTCAGTCGAGTCTGTGTAATTGCAGGTTTAAGTTAGACTTTCAAAGTTTCAAGATTTGTCCATCAATATAAATTCTAACTCAGACCCTTCATGGTTGTTCTTTAGCAATAGGCAGTTCCTGAGACAATAGGATCGCCCCTTGGCATTGCTCTGATTGCTATCTCAGTTAAATAGTCTACTCCTGGCAATGTTACAAATGGGGTATTTTATATGTTGAGTATTTCCCACATTCTTATAAGAACTTTGATCAAGACAATATAGAACCATTTCATTAAATGTTGGAGGTTTCAAATCAAAATAGATCAGATTTTTGGGCTGTGAGCGAAGAGGTAGGTGATGGGCCGGGCCGCCGGGGAGCCCCCTCTATGTACTTTGCAGGGGGGCCCCCTCAAGTTTTGTTACGCCACTGGGACATTACACAGCTTATTTAAAATGTGAAAAAAGTTGGACGCTCTGTACTGATACTCAATTGACTTTCAAACAACGTTTGCCTTCTGACTTACTAAATTCTTACCTAGTGCTCTTACAACCGAAATTTTAAGGAAGGCAATTTACTATGAAGATTGCAGCAGTTAATATAACTTAGTTTGCTCTTCAAAATTACTTTCTGAATGAGAGTGATGAAGGTAATAAAAACATGTAGTTCTCATAGAGATAGTATATGTTTATTATATAAAGTGTGCTGTGAGTATTATAGGAGTTATTTATTAAATGTAAGCTAGAGATGGAATTAAAACTCTTGTTTCATAACGTGATAGATCTTGGAGCTTTTCTTTCAGAAAGTTGGGTAAATGAGACATTATGAAAACAGAGGACTAATTTACATGGAAAAGGACTTTCCATATACTCTTTGGCCTAAAAGTGGATGGATCAAAAGTGAGTTTAGATATGGTTTTAAAAAATGTACATTATTTAAGTAATTATACAATGTTTTTTTAAACACAATCCTTTTGATTGTGTTTATTTTGCCCGCTGTATATGATGAGTACTTTTGAAGTCACTGTTTTAAGTAAAATTCAATATATTCTGAGAACAGCAAAAATAAACCATTTAACATGTTGAAATGATTTTGTATTTTCCATTATTAAATATATATTATTTTTCTATTCTCTTATGCTCACTTACCTATTTCCACCCTCTATCACTCTTTTTAACTCAACCTCACTGGCTTTTTTTGACTCTCCCTCACCTCCCTTCCCTTATTTCATTTTCCACACTTATTCTCATTAACCATTCCTTCACTGCTCATTACCTCTCTCCCAGCCACCAATTTCCAGCTGTCAGTCACTCTACTTCTTTCCCTTCCCTTTGTTTCCTTTCTTTGTTACCTCAATAATTCTCCTTCTCTCATTCACCTTTTTACACTTTACTCACTTCTTTTCTCACTTCCTCTATCCTCTCACATCTTCACTCCTTTTCCCTCACAGCCTGTCTCTTAGCTTCAGTCTCTGGATCCTCTCACTCTCTCACTCCTCTTCCGTCATGCTTACTCCCTAAAAATAACCCACACTCCCTTCCTTACCTTTTTTTTGCTCTCTTACTCAGTTCCTTTGTGTCACTCTTTCCTTCACTAGCTCTATATTCTCACTCCTTCACTTCATTTGTCTCAAGCTTACTTGCTTTTATCCTCTCTTTATTTTCCCTTTTTCATCAACCTCCCTGCCCTTCACTCACCCTCACTTACCCATGTTAATCTCCCACTTTGTTTCTTGTATTGTAAAATATATATTACAAAATATTGTAACTTATTTTGTTTTGTCTTTCACAGATATAAATTTAAATGAAAATATAAAACTAAGTTGATATTACTTATAAGATAAGTTTGATGTAGAATAACTAACTGAAAGGCCTGTGTCAGTCTTACACCTACTGTGAGGCAGGTGCAAAATTTTGACACAACAGCGTCCTAAAAGTGACGCAGTGAAATCTCATAGATTTCACTGCATCATTTGTACAACCCTTCTTTGCGTCAATACGCCCCCTTTGCATACATTACACCTGACGCACATATATTGTGGCACAGGGCTTTACAAAGTGACGCATCTACCTAGGTGCGTCACTTTGTAAATATAACTCAACAAGGTGCAATTTTTACACCACTGCTGTGTCACAAAAAGTGACGCACCAGCGGCGTAAAAGTGATGCATGGTCTCATAAATGAGGCTCTCAAGCGCACCACAGGGAAAAACAGTGTAAAAATTGTAGTAAAAAAAATAATTTCCAGCAATGCATCCTTTCACATGGGGCAAGCTCATGACCTTACCTTATGTAATGTGAGAGATGTTAACATTGTGAGAGTCTACCTTATAAATACACAGCTGTGTCAAAGATTGTGCCCACAGCTTGTAAATATGCACTCAGACAAGAATATGAAATGCTGTGAGAGATCTTATCACTGTTCGAGTCTACCTTATAAACACACAGCTATGTCAAATATTGCTTTGTCTGCCTGCATATTTACAAGCTGTGTGCACAATCTTTAACATAGCTGTGTGTTTATGCATCTCCCCGCCATTTCATATGGTTTTCTATCTGCTATTCCTATCCCTCTCTAGACATTCACTCCTTCTACTCATGCTACAGGTTGCACAATGTGCTTCATAAAAATGAGCATATTTACAACTCCAATGAAACCATTACACAATTTCTAAACCAGCATTGAATCTAAGCATAACATTTTTTTTATAAAGAAGTCTACCTTATAAACACATAACTACATCAAAGATTGCGACCCCAGCTTGTAAATATGTCTCTCTTTTTTTGTATATTCTATCTTAATTTATGCCATTTAAAAAAGTATTTTCCAGCAATGCATCCTTTCATATGGGGCAAGCCCTAACTGAAAGGGCCTGCATCAGTTTTACACCTACTGTGAGGCAGGTGCAAAATAAAGACACAACAGTGTCCTAAAAGTGACGCAGTGAAATCTCATAGATTTCACTGCATCATTTGTACAACCCTTCTTTGCGTCAATACGCCCCTTTGCATACATTACACCTGACGCACATATAATGTGGCACAGGGCTTTACAAAGTGACGCATCTACCTAGATTTTTTGTATTTGATGGAAGCCTTATTAAAAACAGGCATAATTCATGGGGTGCCTCCTCTGGATGTAGAGGAATTAAATTTGACTGTCTTCTAAAAATTCAAAAAATGGCGGCGATAGTGTACTTTAGAGAGAAACAGTGAGAAAAAGAAGGCATGAGATGAAAAAGAGATGTGAAATGCACATTGGAGAAAATATAGTGAGAGAAGGGAAGTAACTGTGAGTAAACTAACCATGTAATACAGAAATGTTGCATTCTATACTATAAGTCTAACTTTATACCACAATCATTTCTCTACTATCTCATAAATTTCAAGTAAAATAACAGAAAAATGTCTCAAACGATTTATAATTTATAAATATAAATTTATTCTTCAGAATTTTCATAACTTAGAAGTACTTCATTACTTGATCAGGAATCTCCTCATCAGAACTCTTCATAAATGACTCCTGGAACTCAACATAGTCCAAACATTTCATTAATTCAACATCCAAAGTCTCATCATTAAAATCCTCCATTTCATCTTCTCTCAAAACTAGCTTGAATAGTGTTATGAATAGGATCATTTGAGACCTCAATCAAAGTATTCTCAACAAAGGTTGCAGAAATTTCAAAATGAATATTAACGGTGTCCTCATTGACATCCATATTCTTTTTTAATTTCTTGCTGTAAATAGTAGGAAAAAAACACTTTAATTTATCGTTTTTAGTAATAGATAATATTAAACTAGCTTTATCAAGTATTAAATTCTCCTTACAAATTAACAGCTCACCTTTTAGAAAGCAGTAGAAGAGATAATACTGTGTAAATTTCACGCCAGAAATACAACACCAGCAATTCCTCACAAATGTACTTCAAAGAGTACTATCACAAAATGGCTGTGTTTCCCTCTCATGAAACTCAATGAAACTTCATCACACACAAATTCAAAACCAAAGAAACATTTTAATTGGTTGTAAATTTCAAAAGCTAATTGGCTCTTGAGTGTCTGTAAACATTCTAAATGGTCTGCATAGTCCGCCATCTTGTGACTCTGATGAACAGACACACAAGAGGTGAAAAATAAATGGGGAAATAATTAAAAAGGTGAAGAATAGACACCCTCTGACCCCCTAGGTTTTTTGAGGGGGGGCTAGAAGGACCCTGACAGGCAAAAATTTTTTTTTAGTTTTTTAAAAAAAATCCCAGGCTAAGCGCTGGGTGCGCTTCCGGGTGCGCTCTCCGGTACGCGCGCCGTGAGCGCACCGGGAAAAAATGTTGAAAAAAATATATACATTTAACAAATGTTTTTTTTTTAAATATATATAATTAATTGTTGTAAAAAGCAGCTAACAAAAAAAAATAATCATAGGTTACAAAGTCGATATACAAATGAATTAGCTTTTAAAAAAACTATGAAATTCACTGAAAAAAACCATAGGTTTCACAAACGTTATAGTTAGGAATTAGCTTTTAAAAAATCTTCCAAATTCACAAAAAAAAACATAGGTTTCACAATCGTTATAGTTAGGAATTCGCATTTAAAAAAACCATTGAAATTCACTGAAAAAACCATAGGTTTCACACCTGTTATAGTTAGCTGGACATTTTACTCATACAAAACCATTGAAATTCCCATGTTATAGTTAGTTGGACTCACTATAACTCGCGCGCCCGCAATCCACTGCTGATGATGTCACATATTACATCATTCATGACATGGTCAGTGACATCACTGATGACATCACTGATGACATCTCAAATGACATCACTGATGACATCATCCAGTGAATGTGTGTTTCTGTAAAATTAAAATATGTTTTACATATTGAAGAATGAGTGTATGTATGAGTGTATGGATGATAGATTTAGTAGGTGAGTGACTGACTGTATGAGTGAGTGATTAAATGTCTCTTACTGAATGCATGGGTTAGTGACTAAACTGTCTGAATGTGTGCATCATTATGTCTGTTGTTGTGTAAGCTGCTGCATGTGTTGATTAGTAGCTATATGATTGGCTATATAGGTTATTGATTGGTTGCCCAAGTATTTGTATGTGAGGGTGAGTGTGTGGGGGTGGCTGAGAGGTGCGTGACTCTGTGCATAGATGTGTGAGCAGTTGATTCACTTGGTGTATGGGTTCAAGAGTGCATGTGGAAACAGCTGTATGGGCGGTTGACTGTGTGCATGGGTGTGTTGGTGAGTGTATGGATATCTCAGTGCTACATGTCCAAGTAAGTACATATGTAAAACACAGTGCATGTGAGAGTTGGCATATATTAATGACTATACATGAGAGCCTGTGATTGCGTAAGTGACTGTAAGGATCTATGTGTACTTGTATCAGTGATTGTAAATGAGAGTAAGTATGTGTTAGTATATGTTTGAATAAGTAAGGTTATGTGTGTATAACTGTATAGACGAGAACATGGGAGTGTGATTGATTCTTTGCCTGACTGACTAGGTGTGTGAGTAACTCCATGAATGAGTGGCAGTGTGTGAGTATCTCTATAGGTGTATGAGTGCATATGATAGTGTTGTATTGATGAGTGACTGTATGTATGAGTGATTGTATGGGTAAATGAGTGGATGTGTGTGTAGACTTATGAATCAGTGAGTGCGTATGTAGTAACTGGTATTGGTGTGTCAATGGTTTCAGGAATGGTAGTCTGTATTTAACACTGGATATATCAAAGGTTAGATTAGAGTGTGAGGAGGTGCATCGTATTATCACATGAATGATGTCATCAGTGATGTCATTTGAGATGTCATCAGTGTTGTCATCAGTTATGTAATTTGAGATGTCATCAGTGATGTCATCAGTGATGTCACTGACCATGTCATGAATGATGTCATATGTGACATCATCAGCAGTGGTTTGCGGGCGCGTGAGTTATAGTGAGTCCAACTAACTATAACGTGGGAATTTCAATGGTTTTGTATGAGTAAAATGTCCAGCTAACTATAACTGGTGTGAAACCTATGGTTTTTTCAGTGAATTTCAATGTTTTTTTAAATGCTAATTCCTAACTATAACGATTGTGAAACCTATTTTTTTTAGTGTATATATATATATATATATATATATATATATATATATATATATATATATATATATATATATATCAAACGATATAGGTTCACCTTGAGAATGCCAGTTGTTTTTCTGTCCCAAGAAAAAACCAACGAATCCAAAATTGCTGGCAAAAGGTACTTTATTCACGTAATGGTCACA
Source organism: Lissotriton vulgaris (assembly GCF_964263255.1). Classification (NCBI taxonomy): domain Eukaryota; kingdom Metazoa; phylum Chordata; class Amphibia; order Caudata; family Salamandridae; genus Lissotriton; species Lissotriton vulgaris. Next base: position 804,617,941 of record NC_141697.1, read on the forward strand.
GCAGCGTTAGCAGTTGACGCGTTTCGGGCGGTTGCCCTTGCTCACATGCTTATATATATATATATAATTTTTTTTAACTGACTGGGTGGTCGACAGTAGGTGGTTATAGTTAGGATCTTATTTCCATAGGAAGAATATTTTTTTTGTTTTGCTAATAAATTTGGCACCATTTAATAAAACACGAAAGTTTCCAAAGCTAATTTGTCAGTCACTTCAGCTTCTGTCTGGAAAGTTTTGGGGTGATATGTCAAGCAAGGGCCTGAGAAAAAGAGAGGTTTGCAAAACACGTTTTCCACATACATTTTCCCAAAGGGATTTTACACATGACTACAGCATGAATCTCTGAACAGAATTACATAAAATTCTGCAGAAAGCTAGATCCTCATCCAAAAAGAGTGCTTTTGTGATTTAGTGTACATCTGTTCAGTAGTTTTGGAGTTAATAAAGTAAAACAATTTATGTATATCTAGAGATGCGGATCCACTGTGGTGGATCTGCGGAGCCACTCACCAACAGCAATGCTGTGATTGGCTGACCACAACCTGGGAGGAAAGTTGTGCCTGCCATTTTGTGCATCTGGACTCGGTTTCCTTGGGGGGTTAATAAAATGTAAAAGTGATGGAAGGGTTCAGGGTACAGATACCCTGACCCCATGAGACTGATGGAGGGGTCTGTGAGGGACCCCTTCATGGGCATGAAATTGTCCAGGAACGTTCTTTTGAGAAAGTGAGGGTCTATGGATCTGGATCTATTTAAAGCGCACTCATACCCACGGGTGTCTAGGCGCTGAGTAATGGCCATATATTTGGTTAATGAATAATGCATAACATCAACGCTCTTATGCATGGTATGGTAATGGAATATAATCAATATCATATGCCCTGCGTGCCAAATGGATGTCAAGATATGCAAGAGCACTAGCACTTTGAACTGTGAGCTAGCACACACATTTTATTGTTATAAACTAGAGCCAAAGGGTAGGGCAAGGAGTTCAAAGTATATTGCACACAAGCGCTTGCACTTTATTTTGCAAAATTGCAGTCAGGGAACAAGATATGTAGAGTCAACAAGAAATTTGATATTCACATCATGGGGGCTGCATAAGATAATGACATGCCTTCACCCTAGGAGCAATTCTGTGGTCAGATGCATCATAGATTTGTTAATGGCTTCAATGATTTGCTAAATAGTCACACTAGTGAAATAACAAGACAAATGTCTTAGTGGGTTCCAAGACACAAGTTAATTTCCATGAGTATAGGGCATAGAGTTGTTTTACATTAATTTACACTTTGACACACTGCAAAAAATATATGCACCAAAATTTCATGCATAGAAAAGTTTTAGGAAAAAAAGTTTTTATATTAAAAGAAAAAAATGAAAAAAGAAAATAATTATCTGTTATTCAATTAATGATAGAGTGAAAGTGCAAAGAAATCATGTAACTTAAAATGGATTTGCAATAAGAGATGTATTGTGGTGTTATCTGTACGAAATTGCATTGAATGCAGTTTGGTAGTATGTTGTTTATGTCAGTAATACCATGTGACTGACTGCTCCAAACAAAGAGAGGAGAGCAATGGAGCTTGGTGTGTGGGCAAGGCAGGGGATCCTGTTGAAACGCACACCAAGCAAGTGAAAAGTAAATACCATAATCTTAGCTGAGTCAGCGGTGTCGGTGTCCGGTTTTTAAGTTGAAGTCTTTTAATAGATTTAACAACAAACAAGATGCAATGAGAAATGAAACCCAGATCATGGACTGGCAAACATCTGAGTGCTACGCAGAGCATCAATTAAAAACGGAAATAAACCTTCCCGCAACCCTCCAACCGCCCGCCCTCCCCACCCCGCTCCTGTCTTCTTCCCCGTTCAAGCTGCTTATACATGAAAGTGGAAATTGGGCTCAGCACATTCTTGCTCACTGTGGTGGTGTATGGGTTGCATCTTGGTTCAGCATGAGGAGGCGTAAAAGCCGCAAATATCTAGGTTAGAATAGTTAGCAAAATTCAGAACATAATAAAGTGACAAAAGGTTGCCATACGTCGGAGAAAGCAGCCCCATCCCCCTGGAGCGAGAAAGGAATGCACTCCACGCCTAGCACATACCATAGGCAATGAAGCCATCCCTGTAAGGTTGGTCTCTTATCTGTACCCCATAAGGAAAGTATGTTCTGTAGTGCCACCGCTAGGGCTATGCCTAGTTGCTTACCTTTACAGGACTTGAGGGGGTAGGTAAGTCTATCAGAGACTCCTAGGACCACATATTCATGAAAACAAAAGAGTCTGCTATCAAAGTGATGATCGATCTCTTCTAGTACCTGTGTCCAATAGGATGTGAGATTGGGTCATTCCCATAATAGATGTACCAGTGTGCTGTCTGCCTCACACCCCCTCTGCTCAAGTGGGAGAGCAGTCAGGATCACTTTTATGGAGTCGGATGGTGTAAGATACCAATACGTCATAATCTCAGTGGCTGTCTCTATGCTAGAAGTGTTGCATGCTGAGTGTCGAGTTCATTCGAAGTGACTAACAAATTTGTTTTGGAAACTTTTGTGAGGATTTATTAAATGGTGCTAAAGTTATTAGGAAAACAAAAAACGCTCTTCCTATGGAAAGAAGGTCCTAACTATAACCACCTACTGTCGACCACCCAATCTCAATCTGATGTTGGACTTATGCTCGTTAAGGCGAGTTTTTATTTTCCGTTCAGACATCAGATTGAGATTGGAAAAATCTAACATTGCCATGCACTTTATTGATGCACGCCACACCATCGCCCAACTTAAATACATGGTCTTAGAGACTGTATCTAGGAAAGAAGGCATTGATAATACCAAACTGCTACTAAGGAGAGAACTTGAATGGATTTATTTATTGCAGACACTGAAGCCCCATGGGCTCAATGATCGCACTGAATTTGGCTGTTTCCTTTGATATATTGTTCTGATGTATTCATGATGTAGTATAATTATCTGTTTCACCATACTCCTGCATCTACTTTCTACCTGTCTCTCACTCTTTGTTTTCCCCTTACAGGTAAACCCCTATTAATCCTCCACTTTAATATGGCCGCCGTATTCTCTTCACTAACCACCCCCTTCCACATGAGTCAATCCCTAACTTCAGTCCGTCGTCACTTTTCTGCCTGCATATACTGTAGCCTTTCACACGAGCACCGTAGACAACGAGCGAATGATCGGTGGACAGCGGAGTTCTGCGCTACCAGTCACTATGAAGTAAGACCTTATCTTTCCCGAAGTAGGTTGCTAAGAGGCGCTTGCTAAAAAGCGCTAGTACATTTTTGGTTCTTTTTAAAACGCTCGTTTATATGGCACACGCGGTAAGATCCCTTGCACTTACCCCAAAACCTCACTTTAGCCTCGTGCACGTTATTCAGGTTTGTGAACAACCCAGCCCACACACCATTAGCACGAGTAAACGTCCCTATCTCTTCTCATTCTACCCGTCGCCTGACACCCGTTTTTGTTCTTCTTCCTCAGCTCTCCGTGACCAAGGGCTCTCAAGCCCGAAATGCATTGGAGCTAAATGTTCATATGATAACCTTAAACGAATATACGTTGTCTTCTGATATGCTGTTAATATCAAACCAAGAATCAAAACAAATATGAACACATGAGAAAAACGAATTGCAGAAAATAAATATCATTTTCAAATGAACTTTGAACCACTTCCTGTGATCTATACCGGTGTGCCTCTTTGAGGATGTATTAGCGGTTCTCCGCATACACAACTTCTCTGATATTCGTAGGTGTTTTGACGGATAACACCACCTATTGAGAGCACCCAGAACTTTTTGACATTTTGCCTTAACGTACCAACCTCCACAGTTGTGCACCCCCCATCTCTTTTGAATGTCATGAATGATGTCATTTGAGATGTCATCAGTGATGTCACTGACCATGTCATGAATGATGTAATATGTGACATCATCAGCAGTGGGTTGCGGGTGCGCGATATATAGTTATTGCATTTAACTATATATGCGAATTTCTATGGTTTTGTGCGAGTAAATTAAGGTTTTGTAAATGCTAATCCCTAACTATATATGGTCTATAACCTATGGTTTTTTCAGTGAATATATATATATATATATCCGCACTGTACTTCTCACTGCGCCAGTCTCCAATCACCGACCCCGCACAGGAAAGAACAGGAAGACCCAGAGTGCAGGTGAGTTTCGTTTATTCAATAGCACACCACGGCAGCATAACGTTTCGGCCTGCACAGAGGCCTTGGTCACATGGCGCACTGAAAGAGGTGCAAGAAATTTAAAGGGCACATTCACAAAAGAGGGGAACATTTGATTGGTGTATTTAAATGCAGTAGGAGTGTTTACAAACTGCAACGGAAAAGAATGTCTGCAATTGCACTAATTAAGACGGGGAAACTTATGTCAAAAACAGGTAAGCCCTGGAAAATTAATCACTGTGTAAATACATTTACAAATTCCGACCTTTGTGTAAGTCCAGTCAAATTAATTGATTAATGTTTATACGTAAGCAGTGGGCAACCGAGGTATGTACAACATGTAATACATAATAACACATATTTACATAAAGTGCAGACGGCAAATGTCTATCAGGTGTCAGTATGATAGAGTCATTAAAAAGGCTACCAGCATAAATGCTAAAAATACACACATATACAGTGCACAATATGACAGTTGTACCACATATTTAAGATATGTACAGTATATTTAATATATATACATCTATAAACATCATAGATTACAAACCCCTACCCCAAATTACTACTGAAATGCCAAAAAATATAATAGACATTACGGCCGGCTGTTCAGGGCACTATTTTATGTACCTATTGACATCTCCCCCTACTCTTCCAAGAAAAATCTAACTCCAACACCAATCACCCATCACTAATGTGAATGTTACAAAGAAAGTGAAAAATATATAATAAGTGCAACATACTTTTTTTCTCAAGTTTACAATAAAAATTTCGGTGACATTTGTTTTCTTAGAAAAGCAGCAACCATCAAACTACCTTATGATGACCTAGTGTGTTAATTCATAAATAGTCATCTTTGTTAGCTTAGGCCGACACTGCTATATGATCTTACAGGTGACAACACGAACAGAAGTTGGCAATGCCCAATCACTATCCTAACGGGGGAGAGGCAGAATTACTGCAAGAGAGCTGTTCAGATATGTGAGATTTACAAACAAGTGTAAAAGTCCTCTGTGGAATTGAGGCCATTGGGGCTCTTGCTATCCATCTCCAGGATGTATCTGGTCTCGAGTGCCCTCAAGATCCCTTCCCGATTACCTCCCCTCCTAAGTGGGCCTACCGAGTCAATAGCATAATATTTAAGGAGACTACTGTTGTTACCATGGAACTCCTTAAAATGCCGTGCAACCGGGTAGGTGGTGTCATTAGTATTGATGGCTCTAATATGCTGGAGAACCCTTTTGTGGACCTGCAATTTGGTGCTGCCAATATACTGCAGGCCACATGGGCACTCCAGCACATACACCACGTACTCCGATTTGCACGTAAGTTGCTTGTTAATCTTGCGGGGTGCCAATGAAAATGCTGTAAGGAACTCAGTTTTATGGAGCCCCTGAGAGCAAGCTTTACAGCTAGAGCACTTCCTAAACCCTCGACTGGCAGCTAGCCAGTTTTTGGGTGGTATTACCTCAGGGCTAGACTTAACTAGCGCATCCTGCAAAGAGAATGCCTTCCTGTAAGCAATAGCTGGTTTGTTAGGCATGTGCTCACCAATAACTGGATCAAGTCTGATAAGATTCCAGTATTGGTTGACAATCTTTCTAAGCGCCCCGTGCTGACTATTGTAGGTCTAGATAAGTCTGATTGGGGGCTCTATGTTCGCTGCCATACTTTTCTGCTCTTTCCTGTGGGTCAGTGCTTGGGTACGTGACAGAGCATTGGCTTTTCTAATAGCTGTATCAATGAGCTGCTCGCTGTACCCGCGTGCAAGAAATCTTTCTTTGCTAGCAGCCTGTGCACTTTTGCAGTGGGAGTCCGTGCTACACACCCTACGGATTCTAAGCATCTCCCCATAGGGGATGCTTCTAATCAGATGTGGGGGGTGATGACTTCCCGCATGCAAGATGGTGTTGCCCGATGTGGGCTTCCTGTACAGCTTAGTTTCGAGTCTGCCCTCTCTGACCTCTAATGTGATATCAAGAAAGTGTGCCACCTGTTGGCTGATGTGAGACGTGAAAGACAAGTTAAATGAGTTGGAATTGAAGGTTTCAATGAAGCTGACTGCCTCTTCACGTGTTCCATGCCACACCAAGAGTATATCATCGATATACCTGTACCATCTGATGATATGATGGGTACAGGCGTCATGGTGGATGCCTCTGAGGACCTGTCTCTCCCAGTACCCCATGTGGAGACAGGCGTAACTAGGAGAGAAACAGGCCCCCATGGCAACACCCCTGACTTGCTGGTAATATCGATGAAGGAACATAAAGTAATTATGGTGCAGACAGAAACTGATCATTGTTAGCAACATTCTATTGTGCTCAACCAACTCTATGGGTCGTCTGCCCAAGAAGAACTCTACAGCTCTGAGCCCATCTGCATGCACTATACTTGTGTATAACGATGACACATCTAGTGTAATCAACCAGTAATCATTGTTCCACTCAAAACCTTCCAATTTCCTCAACAAATCACTTGAATCCTGGATGTATGATTCTAGTGATAAAACATGCTCTTGGAGGAACAAATCAATGTAAATGGTGGCTTTTTCCAACAACCCCCCGCACGCCGATATGATGGGTCTACCTGGCGGCTTTGTTGCGTCCTTATGCACCTTAGGAATTAGGTACAATACTGGGGTTACAGGGTGGTCATTTTTTAAACACTTCAGCTCATCCATACTGAGCAGTCCGCTGGAGCGCCATCCCATTAGTAGAGAGTGAAAGTCTGATTGTGCCTTCTTTAGTGCAGTGAGGTCACAATGTCTGTAGCAGTTTGGGTCATTGAGCTGTAGGTAAGCTTCCTCCATATATTGAGTTCTGGGCCAAAGCACAATATTGCCACCTTTGTCAGATTGTCTGACAATTATATTTCCATCTGCATTCATTTTGGTGATCAATTTCCGATACTCATTGTTATCATGATGTTTACGATAATTGGCTTTCAGCGTCTTCATATACAGTGCCTTGATCTGTTTGACGGCAGCATCCTGAAATATGTCGATGTTATCATAGGGGGTTATGGGAGTAAACGTAGACCGTGGCTTCAGATCACTAAGGCCACCAGTGTGAGTACTCCCCTCATTCTGCGTGCTTTGTGAATTTGAGGCCTCTGCACGCAAGCCCGCCAAGTCCTGCATCAACGGGATGTCATGTACTGCCAGGCCTCGAGTGGTAGATTCCAAACCTGGCCTTTTAGCCGACCCCCGTGACTTGCTGTTAGCAAAATGTTTCTTAAGTCTCAGCTTGCGCGTAAATTTAAAAAGATCTATTCTAGTGTCTGCATAGTTGAGACTGCTTGGAGGGCAGTATGATAATCCCTTGGACAGGATGCCAATTTCAACGTCAGAGAAAGCAGTGTTGGTCAAGTTGATGACAGATAGACCATTGTCCAGTGTTAGATGGCCGCTACTTGGTGCTGTGCTGATTACTTCTTTTTGGTTGTGTTCCAACGTTTGTAATTTCGTTTCTTGGGTTTTTCGTTTGGCGCTGCATTTTCTGCGCTCTCGTCGTTTTTGGTTTGAGCTTTTTCTGGTAATGGGTTGCGAGGGCGCAGGGTCTCGCGCCTGTCCTGCCTGACACATTCCAATTCCTCCTCCGGGGTCAGCCGTGTAAACCCCAAGCGCTCCGAGTATCTGCCAGCTTCAGCCTCCGATCCGCTGTCAACGGTTGAGCTTAGGTCTGTGAGACTTGAACCCCCGGGAGAGGCGGACCGTGCTTGGGTGGTGTTGTGAGCTTTGTTCTGCGTTGAGCGCGAGTTCTTTAATTTAGAGGCTTTAATGGCATCAAACTTCCGCGCAAACGTGAAGATTCTCCCTTCACTATAGTCAGTTTTATCGCGCTGAAATTTAAAAGTTTTGCGCTTTCTGATGATGTCTTCTTCTTTTTGCACACGTTGTTCCATCGTCTCACGATATTTTTTGCACTCCACCACGATGCTGTTGTCATCCTCGCATAGGCTTGATATTTCTGCCTCCAGCTCATCAATCTCCGCTTGTAGCTTCAGCCTGTCACTCTCCGCATACCGCACCAGCATGGTAACTAAGCGGCGCGATGAGTCCAAGCTCCACTCCGCCCAGTCCTTTAACATTGCTGGGTCCATGTATTCATAACTGGGGGCGAGCATAACCCTAAGCCCGCGTGGTATGCGATTAACTTCTAGGTAACGGCTCAATGAACGATGTTCCCACCATTTGGACTGCTCTCTTTTCAAGAGCTTTTCCAGTAGCTTGAATTTATCACGAAGGTTGGAACCTCCCGCAGCATTGGCACCAGTATCTTCAGAAACAGTCACAGACGGCCCCCCAGCCGGGGAGTCGTCAAACGCTTCCAAAGCAGCAACCTCTCTCGCCTTGCGTGCGCCGGCCGCCATGGTGTTACTGAAATTAAAACTAATGTCGCACTCACTTTTAAACGGGGAAACTGCGGTAATCGCGGCTCGTCCTCCATTGTTGCACAACTCCTCCACCGGGACACTTCTTTTTCCACAAATCGCCGTCGCAGATAGGCGGGCTCCAAAGGTTTGGGACAGCCGTCCCAACACGGCTACCAGCAAACCGCAGCAGCGAAATAGTTATCCAGATGCCCGGGGGCTCGAGCAGTAACTCCCCAATGGGAGAAATAAAGACTTCCGGGTCACCGGACGCCAGGGCTTCCTGCTGCTCAGCCACCAACGCAGGAGGGGTCTTCCAAACGCCTACATATATATATATATATATATATATATATATATATATATATATATATATATATATATATATATATATATATATATATATATATATATATATATATATATATATATATTCAATGAAAAAACCATTGGTTTTAGGCCATATATAGTTAGGGATTTGCATTTACAAAACCTTATTTTACTCGCATAAAACCATTGAAATTCCATATATAGTTAGATGCGCTAACTATATATCGCGCACCCGCAATCCACTGCTGATGATGTCACATATTACATCATTCATGACATGGTTAGTGACATCACTGATGACATCACTGATGACAACATCCAGTGACTGTATGTTTCTGTAAAGTTAAAATATGTTTTACATATTGAAGAATGAGTGGATATATAAGTGTCTGGATGAAGGATTTACTAGGTGCATGACTGACTGATTGAGTGAGTGATTAAATGTGTCTCACTGAGTGCATGGGTTAGTGACTAAACTGTTTTAATTTGTGCATCATTATATCTGTTGTTCTACAAACTGCTGCATATGTTGATCAGTAGCTATATGAGTAACTGTATGGGTTATTGATTGGTTGTCCAAGTATTTGTATGGGAAACTGAGTGTGTGTGTATGGGTGGCTGGGAGGTGTGTGACTCTGTTCATAGATGTGTGAGTAGTTGATTCACTATATGTATGGATTCAAAAGTGCATGTGGAAACAGCTGTATGGCTGGTTGACTGTGCATGAGTGTATTAGTGAGTGAATGGATATCTCAGTGCTACATGTCAAAGTAAGTACATATGTAAAACACAATACATGTGAGAGTTGACATCTATAAATAACTGTGCATAAGAGCCAGTGAATGTGTGAGTGGCTGTATGGATCATTGTGAACATGTATCAGAGATTGTATAAGACAGTAAAGTAAATATGTGTTAGTATATGTTTGAATAAGTAAGGTGTGTATAACTGTATAGTTGAGAAAATGGAGGTGTGATTGATTTTTGGCATAACTGACTAGGTGTGTGAGTAACTCCATGGATGAGTGACAGTCTGTGACTGTCTGTTTACACTGATTGTATCTAAGGTTATATTAGAGTCTGAAGAGGTTCATGGTATTATCACATGAATGATATCATCAGTGATGTGATCAGTCATGTCAAATGAGATATTATCAGTGATTTTATCAGTGATGTCATTTGAGATGTCATCAGTGATGTCATCAGTGATGTCACTAACCATGTCATGAATGATGTAATATGTGACATCATCAGCAGTGGATTGCGGGTGCGCGATATATAGTTAGCGCATCTAACTATATATGGAATTTCAATGGTTTTATGCGAGTAAAATAAGGTTTTGTAAATGCAAATCCCTAACTATATATGGCCTAAAACCAATGGTTTTTTCATTGAATTTTCAAGGTTTTGTAAATGCAAATTCCTAACTATATATCGACTATAACCTATTTTTTTTTTTGTGAATTTCAATGGTTTTTTAATAGCAAATATCAAAAGCTGTCAAATGTCAAGTACGTGATAGGTAAAAACGTTTTCGTGTTTATGCACGCTGATGTGCTTTGAACGCTGCCCCCCCCCCCCACTCCCCTCTTTTCTCTTAGTAGTACTCTCTCTTTGCAGATAGTGAACGGTAGTTAACGCAGACCTTTACCCCTGTTGTAATCCGTCGTACCTGCTTGTCTCTCTATTTGATTGATTATTATCCAAGCATTTACTGTTTTAGAATTGGTTCTCTTTGGATCATTCTCTATTTACAAACAAGCACAAAGTCGCAATACTCTGTTTAGTCTTTGCAGATAGTGAAAAATCGTGTAAAAAAATAAAAGTAATCGAGCAAAATCAGTAGACCACTAATTCGATCTCTTTTTGACCTCGGTAAAATACAAACATTAGGAACAACCCTTCATGAGAAATACGAAAATAGTGAAATGAACTGAGCTCCACACCATGAGGGCTGCAAGACAGCTCGACTCCGCCACCCACCCCGCCCAAAATAACGACAAACCCTATGCAAATATTATAAATATAGACAACACACCAGCAAAGAAACAGGGTAAAACATTTTATTAAATAACTATTTACATAACTATTTTATACTTTTTATTGCCCGATCCGGCTAGCTCAATCGATCGAGCATGAAACTCATGCACTGATAGCAAGCGTTGAGAGTTTGTAGAACGATGGCTTCAGATTTTCCACATACGGTGTAGTGGCACGAACTGGGAGGGGGCGTTTGGATTCTACCCCTTTCCCAAATAAGATTTTCATATGTGAATGTTCGTTCATGCTTTTTGTCCCTGAGTTGCTTCCATGTCACTGCCTTACACAAATGGCATAAGTCCTGGTTGTTGAGTGCCATACTTCACAGTTCTAAGCAGCTCTTGTAACACTGTTTAAACCTTATTTGCACCTGCTGCAGCTTCACTATTCAAAGTAAGTGGGGTCCATTTGTGGACCTGACTGCATTGGAAAACAATGTGATACGGTGCCTCCCTAAACCGCTTGACGGAGGCCCCCGAGGGGCGGTGAGATGGCGCGGACTGAGAGGGGGCGCTTGGCTCCTGCCCCCTCCCCAAGTCGTGTTGCCCTGGTGTGGCCTGAGATCGCCCCCGGCATAGGCGGCCGGCTCCCGGGGTCCGGCGGAATTTTTTCCCTTTTGATGACTCTTCCATTCTGGACCTTGTCCCACAATCCGTTTGACCTGAAGACACGCTGTCGTGGGGCGCCCCTTTACCGTTTTAGTTGCCATTCCGTCCGCTTTTGGTACTCTGTGCCTCTTCCGCCATTCAGCTGTTTACCGCCCGCTCTTGCGACTACAACGTCTCGCTCACCATGTAGTTGAGTTGCTCCCGCTCTTAAGATTTAACCGAACTTTTTGGACTGCTGAAAGCGGTTGTATTCCGACCGCTGGTTGGTGGAGACATTTTGACTATATTCTGGACCTGCATTGTCGCGTAATGCGTCATATGACGCGACGCGTTAGCGCACCCGGAATGCTCCGGTGCGCAAGGCGCAGCTTCCCGGAAACGATCCAGAGCGCGCCGCGCAGCGCGTAACGTAAGCATAACAGGTCATGTGACTTGTTAATAAAACTTTTCATTGGTTCATTTTACTTTTGTTTTCCTAATGATGTAAGACTAGGTCATGTGACCTAAAAATAACACTTTTCATTGGATTAAAACATTTTTTTTCCCAAACGATGAAAGCCCCACCTTGTTTCTGGATGTTTCAGACTGAAGCTGGTGTCACCATGAGAGCACCACCATCTCGTAGCTCCGTCGTGGCCATTCCGCAAGCAATCATGGCAGCCGCTCCCCACCGGATGCCTGCGGGAGTCGACAGCCCCCAAGACTTTTGTACAATCTTCAAGGCTGAGGGGACGCTTTCGAGAATGGAACCCAAGCCCTGGCAGACGAGCGTCCGAGTTCCAAGGTGTCCCAGGGCCATTTTACTGGACCAGGCCCAAATCTGAAGAGCCGGTCGCCATTTTAAGAGTCCTGTGGAAGCCGCCTATCGTTGCACCGCAAGAGTGGGAGCAACTCAACTACATGGTGAGCGAGACGCTGTAGCCGTAAGAGCGGGCGCTAAACAGCTGAATGGCGGAAAAGGCACAGTGTAGCAAAAGCGGGCGGAATGGCGACTGAAACGATCAAGGGGCGCCCCACTACAGCAGACAAGCCTCCGCCATGTGCTTCAAAACTGCATATGTATCTCGTGATATCAAGGTTGGGCAACCAGTACACAACAAGCAGTTACGAGTCCCATTTACACCGGCACCATTTTGGGCGCGGCCGGGCAGGTCCAGGATCTAGTCAAACATAACAAATGAGGCTGACGTCTCTGAAGCAGTTGACGAACAGCAGGACATAGCAAATAAACATGAACTCTCTAAAGCTGTTAACTCACTGCAGGACAAAACAAGTAAACCTGAAACCTCTGGAATAATTGTCGCTCAAAAGAACAACACACAAAACTCTGTAGAGCCTGAAGAAAAAAAAATAGAAGGGCACTGTAGTTTCAGACACACTTAACACTAATGACTAAACAAAGTGGAAAGGGGCGACCATTCGGTCCCCCCGAACGTATGGTGGAGTACCACGATCCCCCCGGGAAGCCATCTTGGGCGGGAGGCGAGTCTCGGCTGGTATGCCCGAAGCGGCGTAGCCGGGGCGCGCCTTTTCCCGCCCTGGAGTGGGTTGTCCTAGTCACTGACGCGACCGACCACGCCCTTGGACGCAGGCGGGGGCGGGTTGACGCCCGCCCTGAAGACGGATTAAAGGAGCAACAAGCCAAGAAAGCTTCCTCTTGTTCCTGTGCTCTGAAGCTGCACCTCCCCGCTGCACGTGAGCTCGAGACGGAACGAAGAGCCGATTTTGAGCGTTGTAAATCTTTCTTTTGTCTTACAGATACTCCGTCTGAGAATGCCCAAGAAAGTCGGAAAGCGGGTCGGTACCGATCAGATGCTCCGTATGCTCATGAAGGAGGTAGCCGATTTGAAGAAGCAGATGGCGGCTAAGGACGGGGAGGGAGGACCGAAACGGCCTTTGCCGGGAGTAGTCCCCGGAGGAAGAGGCAAGAGGTCCAGAAGGGGGGCACTTGGGGGGGAAACCCCGGTTCCCGATATCCCACTTGAAGAGCCAACCCCGGTGCCGAAGGAGGGGAATCCGATTCCCGTGGTGGTCACTCCCGTGACCGGGGAAGATATGCCTCCCGAGTTAGCGGCACAATTGGCAGCGTGGTTGGGAAAGGATAGCGAGGGCGCCACGGCTGACGACGCCCGGGTATTAATGAGACAACTGCGGGAAACTAGGGAGGCTGCAAAGGCACCATCGTCTGTTACCCCGCCGGTTCCGGGGGCGGAAAATGCAACAGGCCCAGGTTTGGCGGCAAATGCAGCTTCTGGTTCAGGTAAGCGGCCATTGCCGATTGCGGGGGAGGGGGCTGTACCTTCACGAAGGGAGAAGGTGGCTCAGCATGTTCCACTGGAAATTAAGGAAAAGATTTGGGCGGATAAGTATGTAAACATTTTTTCTTGGCTTACCGACCATTATGAGATGGAGCATGTTAAGAGCCAAAAGGAGCTCATGCATCCAAGTGTTTGGCGCGCCAAAATGGCCGCCTTTAAGATTGACGAAAACATTGGTACTTGGGGCAGAGCGTGGGGCATTTTTACCTCCATCATGGGCGAGCGTAGGCCCGAGTTGCTGACCGAGTTGCCTATTTATCAGTCACGAATCATGGAGTATTCCGTAGCGTATGGGGGTAATCAGTGGTTCTGCTATGATAATATTTTTAGAAAAGCGAAAGAACACAACCCAATCTTGACTTGGGATTGTTACGACTCTGTTTCATGGCAAAAAATGGAGAGTACAGGAATGTTGAAAGTACCATTGGTTGGAAGTAGCGGGGGTGAATCCTCCCGCCAATACTCTGGGACACCCTTTCGATCGGGTGCAGGTAACGAATATCACTCAAAACCGAGTGGCAACGCAGGTAAAAGGGGGATTTGTTGGAATTTTAACAGAGGAAAATGTACGAGGCCCCAGGGGTCATGCAAGTTCAAACATGAATGTGGGGGGTGTGGGCAGCCATCCCATCCTGAGTCCATGTGCAGAGCCAAAACGGGTGATAACGGTGGTAGGGGAAGCGCCAAACAGGTCTGAAATAGTCTGAGGGGCGCCTTTACCTACTCCGATTGATACCATGGCAATGATTCCTTGGCTCAACGAATACCCGGATCATGCTTCTGCTGGGGTGTTGCGAAACGGGTTTTCATATGGTTTCCGCATCCCAGTGGGGGATTTTCAGGGTGTAGCAAGATGTAAGAACCAACTGTCGGTCTTGCAGCATACGACCGTGGTACAGGTAAAGATTGGGAAGGAGGTTACTCGAGGTCGAGTCGCCGGTCCATTTGATGTGCCACCGGTTGCAAATTTTGTTTGTTCCCCTTTAGGGGTGGTCCCCAAGAAGGACCCGGGTGAGTTTCGGCTGATACATAACTTGTCGGCCCCACGTGGTCTTTCCGTGAATGATGCGATAGACCCGGAAATGTGTTCGGTGCGGTACGCATCTTTCGATGGGGCCGTCGCCATGTTGAATCGCCTGGGGACCGGGGCGCTGATGGCAAAATCAGATATTGAGTCAGCGTTCCGGTTGCTCCCGGTACACCCAGACGATCAGCGTCTCCTTGGTTTCATGTTTCAGGGTCGCTATTACATGGATAGATGTATGCCAATGGGATGCTCTATATCTTGTGCCTATTTTGAAAAGTTCCGTTGTTTTTTGCAATGGGTCTTCACAAAGAAGACGGGTTTTCAACATGTTATGCATTATCTCGATGACTTCCTGTTTCTGGGGGCAGCCGGGGATCCAGAATGTGGACAGGCTTTGAATGAATTTTGTGTCTTAATGAATCATTTTGGTGTACCATTGGCGCCAGGTAAGACTGTGGGTCCCTCGACTTGCCTCGAGTTTCTGGGGATTGAGCTCGACTCGAAGGAAGGTTGTTTTCGTTTACCAAAAGAAAAAGTGTTAAAATTCAGGGCATCCCTTGAGACGTGTATTAGTGAGGCTAAGGTAAAACTGCATCAATTGCAACAAATGGTGGGCCAGTTGAATTTTGCCCTGAGAATAATGCCGATGGCCCGCCCCTTTTCCCGCTCGATCGCTCAGGCCATGGTCGGCCTGAAGGAGGGTCATCATCGCACGAGGCTCTCGGCAGAGGTTCGCCAGGACATGCGCATTTGGTTGGCATTTCTGGCGGATTTCAATGGTCGAATTGTCTGGAAAAAACCGGCGGTGTCCTCCGAGGAGCTGGGGCTGTGGACAGATTCGGCAGGAAGTATAGGTTTTGGTGCCATATTCGGCACTCGATGGTCGGCTCAAAAATGGCCGACATGGTGGCACGAGTGCGGGCTGACAAGTAACATTGCTTTTCTTGAACTTTTCCCTATTCTGGTGGCCCTGAAAACTTGGCCCGAGGGGTTCAGAGATCACTCTGTGGTGTTCTGGTCTGATAACATGACCGTGGTTGAGTGTATCAATAGTCAGGCAGCACGATGCAAATGGATTCTGAGACTGCTCAAAGAAATTGTGTTATTGTGTATGCAATTGAATGTGCTATTTAAGGCAAGACATGTGCCGGGGGTAATGAACCAAGCGGCTGATGCGCTTTCTCGTTTCCGTATGCAGGCCTTCTGGGGTTTTCTGCCCACAGCGGACCTGGTGGCGGCACCCTTTCCCGAAGCTCTCTGGTCTCTCGGTGCCCCGAACTACAAAACCTCGTGGGAGAGAGTTTAGCACCCAGGACGAGGAAGGCATACGAAGGGGCGTTCCGTTCCTATTGGGCCTTTTTGGGGACTGCTAGGGGGGAGCTTTGGGGCCAGGAAGAGTTTGTAGTAAAATTTCTGCTGTCTTTACATCGGGCAGGCAAATCAGTAGCTACGGCCCAGAGGCATCGGGCCGCCATTTCCTTTATGGCAAGGGCTCACGGGATCCAGGACCCGACAGCGTCTTTCGTTGTGCAAAAAGCGCTACGTGGGTGGCAACGCCTTGAGGGTCGCAGAGTAGATGAGAGGCACCCGATAGGTCTGGATAGGTTGGCCCTGTTATTAGCCGTACTCCCTGCTACATGTTCATCCCAGTATGAAACAGTGTTATTCCGAGCCGCTTTTGCGCTAGCATTCCATGGGGCTATGCGGGTAAGCGAACTAGTGGCGAAGAACAAGCAGGATACAATGGGGGGACTGTGCCGAGAGCACATTCAGGTCAAGGGGGAGACGATAACTGTCTCGTTTGTCAGGTCCAAAACCGATCAGGGTGCGATTGGGGACTGCATAATCATACAGAGGATTCCCGGGTCTGCCATGTGCCCTGTGGTTTGCGTAGAGGAATATTTAGCGCAAAGGGTGGCATCATGGGGGGGGACCTTGTTGAGACACGCTGACGCCACCCCACTGATGAGGTTTCAGTTCCAGCGGGTGCTTGCGATGTCGATTTCGGCCGCGGGCTTGAACCCCGGCGAGTTTGGGACCCATTCCTTTCGGATAGGGGCTGCTACAGAGGCTACAGCCAGGGGTCTGAGTGTAGAAGAAGTAAAACGTGTGGGGCGTTGGTCCTCGAACTGTTATAAAAGGTATGTGCGGTTGCACATGTTGTGAAGCTGTAATGATGTACTCACGCTTCTTGTTTTTGTTTGGTTTTCAGTTGCGCAAGCCTACGAGGTGGGGCGGACTGTGCAGTCGACCCGACACCTGGGGACCAGCGGTCAGACATCACCGGCTGTGAAAAAGGAGGTGTGGGTCGTGGGCCACTCATACGTGAGGCGTGCCGCGGACGTATTCAAAGCAGGTGACATGATTCACGTGGCTGGGGAATACGGGTACAGTGTGTCCTTCTACAGAAAGGGCGGGCTCTGTATTGACCAATTTCAATCATTTTTTGAGGGTTTGTTAGGGCGGACAAGGTCACCGCCGTCTATAATCATAGTCCATCTTGGGGGCAACGATTTGGTGGCCACTGGTAGACGACTTCTTCTTGAGGCAATGCTTTCCACAGTAAGTTGGTTGGCAAGAAGAGTTCCAGGGTGCACAATTGCATGGTCCCATATGATCCCACGAAAAGTGTGGCGGGGGGCTATTTCGGTTTCTGCTCTGAATCATTCAGTAAGAAAAATTAATAACAAAGTGAGTAGATTGTTTCGTTCAAGTACACTGCATTCTGTTTCGCATGGTTGTATTAAAGGGGACAGTATGTATTTGGGGGATGGCGTTCATTTGTCCCGGGTGGGGAACGAGTTACTCATAGGAGACCTCATAGCTTGGTTAAAGATTTTATAACATGACCTTTAGGCAGGAGTGTTGTGGGGGGTCCGGATAGCCGGTCAACTATCCGGCCTGTGGCGGTAAGGTCATGATCGGTGAGCAGTAATTGGAAGATCCCTATGGGGGGGCGTCACCCATTACGGATGGGAGCGCTCGGGGGAGGTGGCCATTGGCCCCTCAACGGGGAGGCGGTCCCGTCTAAGGATAGGCCACCGGAAGGAAAGGAAAGGTGGTCAAGGCCCCTTCCTGGATAGGAGGGGCTACGGTCCCTCCTGGGGAATTTCCCGGGGCCAGGACATCTGCGACGGCAGATGTGTAAGTTGTGTGGGGTTCGGGAGGGGGTTTACGCTACCTTTTAGACACCTCACACGAGTCCTCGGACGACCGTTAAATGGCGTCGAGTTCATTGGGGCCCCCGTCAAGTCCAAGGGAAATTGGTAGATGCACTTGAGGTACGCCTCTGTGCGGTTGGCCCCCTCACAAGTGAGGGTGGTATTTCTGGTTTAGGGATCTGACACCGGTTATGACCTTGCCGTTGGCCCTTAACGTTAGGATGTACAATTTCAAATGAAATGTTTTGTAGGATGTTAGTTCGGCTAGGAGAACCTTTGTATTAGAGATCTGTTAAGGTTAGCCAAACATCGTAATGTGGAAATGAAATTGTACATAATATGAAACTGTTATTTTAATGTTTTGATTTTGTTTCATATTTTAATAAATACGGCCGGGAGGGTCACTCCCTCCCGCCTTCCAAAAGTTCAGAACCGTTTCCGGTTTCCCATCCTTGGGGATTGTGTTGAGAGGGGGTGATGGGTATCTCAGCCATAATATCGTCTGTTTATGAAGCAGTTATCATCTTCACAGAATTGACAAAGAAGTGTGCAGACACCAATGCTATTAAGAAACACAAGGAAATCCTAACGCATCAGCATTCTCGGAAGAGGTTGACACAGATAACATCTTAAGGAACAAAGAAAGACCTGTTCACTCTTGACACCCCAGGTGCTGTGTATGTTGCACTATAGTGCTGCATCGAGAAAACGGACAACCCTATTGATGTGGATTTTTCATTATTGATTATTGTAAAGAAATGGCGACTCCCCCCTTTAGCAGATTAGCTAAATGTTTGCGTAATTTAGGCATAAAAGTTATATTATTGTTGTTGTTGTTGTTATCGTTATAGTTCTGGTTAATTTCAAAAAATGGTTAAATATATTTACATTTTTTGTTGCGTTCGTTATATTTAAAAGTTAATAAAGTTTTAAAATCTAACTTTGTTGGAGTGCTATATATGTTTAAAAAATCGGGTGAATGGGGCCTTGAATCGGGTTATTGTCATGTGTGGGCTTTGCAAGTGTACTGCTACAGGATCGGACATTTCAAACTCAAATGCACGTTCTTTTTCTTACCTTTCCGAAGCATGGAGCGCAATAGCAGGCAGAGAAAGGGTGATGCACGTGTTGAACACTGCCTGGCCTGGCAAGTTGCTGGCAGTGCCCCCCCGCCCGCTCCTGAAAGAGGGCACACACACACCGCCGCCCCGAGTACTTCACAAATCTTTAAAAGACCATGCGCTTGTTCATGAGGCTTAAATGGTTTATCACCCCTGCATCGACCCTCTGACGTTTCCTGGAAGAATTAGCACGTAACACAATACCAAGCCCTGTCAGCTGAAACCCCCGAGAAATCATGGGGCATATTATCAAGGGGGTTTATTTCCGCTTTTTTGGCTTTAAAAGCCAAAAAAAAAGAGATAAAATTATCTCCCTATTACCAAGCTGTCGCTAACACCAGTTAGTGACAGCTAAAAGGAGATAGCGACCATCTTTGGCCCCGCTTTGCATATCAGTGATATTTATCACTAATGACATGCAAAGTGGGCGTGCCAAGATTTTAGCGACTGGAAACAGTCCCTAACCATCGCTATCTCCTATTACCAACTTTTGGAGATATTCGCGCTAAGCGCGAATATCTTCAAAACCTAACACCTGCCCTGAGCAGTTTTTAGCCATGTTATCCAATGGGAAGTGGATAACATGGCTAAGAGCATTTGCTGGATAATGCATGAATATCGCTGACTTTTCAACGATATTCATGCATTGCGGCCGTTTTTTATCGCATTTGCGATAAACCTTGCTAATAGCAAGGTTTATGTGCGATAAAATTCGCCGATGTGCGGCGATAATTTTTGTCTCTAAACAAGTTAGAGACAAAAATTATCGCTAGTTGTTGGTAATATGCCCCCGGATTTTTCCTTGCAGGAATCGGGAGGCGAAAGACTAGCACTGAAATCAGTAGACTCACGCCTGAATCGGGAGGGTTGGCATGTCTGGATACTCTACAGCTGGGGCCATAAACTACATCCGCAGGGCTAGGTGATAGCCTAGGTCCGGCCTGGACAATCGGACACAGAGGAAGAGGAGTGTCAGAGGGTGCGTTAGTGAATAGGGTGAAAGGGAGGTGTCGGGCGGGCACAGGGTGTGATTCTCAGGGAAGAGCAGCGCAGATAAGGGGAAGTATATGGCCCATGCACGAGAGAGAGAGCGGGGGTTACCAGTGCGTGGGGGAGATGCTTGCGAGGATGGGGAGCCGTGCTGAGAATCGACAGCGTGCAGAGAGTGGGCCTGGTCAAGGCATCTAAAATGGCTGCCGTGCACGACAAAATTGTGGCATTGTAAAAAAGGCAAGATGGCGCAGACAATGTTTATCAATAAGGATTCATTTATAACAAAATATTTTATCGCAGTGACAAATTGGCGGTCAACACTTCCTGATTTCCATCGAATCGAACATTAACAGACGTCACGCAGCAAAAAAAAAAAAAAAGCTCACGCACAGCCGCTGGAAGAGATGTATCAACATATATGAGCCTCCTCAGCCACCCTCAGGAAACATAGGGGATTAGGATACGTCTCCCGCACCCCCTTATACCTAGTAATTTAATTAAAACAAAGCACAAAATGGCGAATTCCCGTTTCGCTACCAGTTTGCGGCCCAGTTCGCGGCCCGTGAAGCGCTTCTACAGTGAAAAATCATTTTTTTTTTATTTTCCCCACGGGACCCTTTAATAACCCCAACAACATTCCTAGGGGGTCAAGAGGGGTATACCTTGCCCCCTTTCAATAAATTCCCCCTTCGTTTTTCACCTCTTCTTCTCTCTCGATCCTACCGAGAGATAAGATGGCGGCCGCTCTGGACTGTTTAGAATGTTGACAGACACCGGAGAGCCAATCAGCTTTCTGCGCGCAAAGTTCCGTTTCGGGAAAAGTAAGCGAACCGGACCGCAGCCCGGAGCGCTGTTACAGATATATATCTTGTTTTGAACGTTAATTTCTCAAAAACTACTGGAGCACATATCTTGAGACCTAGCAAAGGCACATCGGGCTAACAGTCCCTACAATTTTGCCAAGTTTCGTGCAAATCCATTCAGCCGTTCGAGCTAAAAGTGAGTCCAACCGCCCTATGGAAATTAACATGGGAAAAACGCGTTTTGGGACCCCCCTTTTTTCTCAGCCCCCCCTCGACAAAACCCCCCCAAATTTTCAAGGGCTGCTCAGAAACAAAATGTGCCATTTTCCTGAAAATTTCAGCCGATTCCGTCCACAAACGCCAAAGTTATTAGACATAGAATTTTCAAAAATCCCATAGGGAATAAATCCTAACTATATATACCTACTGGCGAGACGCCAGTAGGTAATATATATATATATATATATATATATATATATATATATATATGTATATATATATATATATATATATATATATATATATATATATATATATATATTAAAGCTCTGACTTGCCTCGTATTTAGAAGAAAAGAAAAAGCACTCTCAGGAGCGGGTTCAAAGTTTATTTCAAGACCCACAGCGACCAGACGCGTTTCGGCATTTTGCCTTCTTCGATGGTAAAAGTGTGTGTCTGAGGCATATATGGGCTAAAACCTATGGTTGTTTCAGTGAATTTCAATGGTTTTTTAATAGCAAATATCAAAAGCTGTCAAATGTCAAGTACGTGATAGGTAAAAACTTTTTCGTGTTTATGCACGCTGATGTGCTTTGAACGCTGTCCCCCCCATCTTTTCTCTTAGTAGTACTCTCTCTTTACAGATAGTGAAGGGTAGTTAACGCAGGCCTTTGCCCCCGTTGTAATCCGTCGTGCCTGCTTGTCTCTCCATTTGATTGATTGTTATCCAAGCATTTACTGTTTTAGAATTGATTCTCTTTGGTTCATTCTCTATTTACAAACAAGCACAAAGTCGCATTACTCTGTTTAGTCTTCGCAGATAGTGAAAAATCGTGTAAAAAAACAAAAGTAATCGAGCAAAATCAGTAGGCCACTAATGGCATCTCTTTTTGACCTCGCTAAAATAGAAACATTAGGAACAACCCTTCATGAGAAATACGAAAATAGTGAGATGAACTGAGCTCCACACCATGAGGGCTGCAAGACAGCTCGGCTCCGCCACCCACCCCGCCCAAAATAAAGATAAACTCTATGCAAATATTATAAATGTATACAACACACCAGCAAAGTAACAGGGTAAAACATTTTATTAAATAACTATTTACATAACTATTTTATACTTTTTGTTGCCTGATCCGGCTAGCTCAATCGATCGAGCATGAAACTCATGCACTCTGATAGCAAGAGTTGCTGCTGATGCTATGCAGACAAAAACTAGTTTTCAGTTTGTACATTCTTCAAGATTTTTCCATCCAAGCCTGGTTGAGAGTTTGTAGAATGATAACTTCAGATTTTCAACATACGGTGTGGTGGCGCGGACTGGGAGGGGGCACTGGGCTCCTGCCCCCTCCCCAAGTCGTGTTGCCCTGGTGTGGCCTAAGATCGCCCCCGACATAGGCGGCCGGCTCCCGGGGTCCGGCGGAACTTTTTGCCTTTTGATGACTCTTCCATTCTGGACCTTGTCCCACAATCCGTTTGACCTGAAGACACGCTGTAGTGGGGCGCCCCTTTACCGTTTCAGTTGCCATTCCGCCCGCTTTTGCTACACTGTGCCAAATCCGAAGAGCCGTCCGCCATTTTAAGAGTCCTGTGGCAGCCGCCTATCGCTGCACCGCAAGAGTGGGCGCAACTCAACTACATGGTGAGCGAGACGCTGTAGCCGCAAGAGCGGGCGATAAACAGCTGAATGGAGGATGAGGCACAGTGTAGCAAAAGCGGGCGGAATGGCAACTGAAACGGTAAAGGGGCGCCCCAGTACAGCAGACGAGCCTCCACCTGGGGAGGCCCGTTCACGCCGCCTCCCCCCCCCCCCCCCCCCCCGGGGCGCCCCACGCCGTTTTTCGGAGCAGCATTGTAGGATGCCAAAACCAGTGCGGCAACTTACTGGACATCACCTGGTTGCCATCCACATCTCAGCGCGTTCCGCTGCCTTGGGACTATTAGCACAACAGACCGCTACTGACGAGGCCTCCCCCCGCACCACCCGGGATGCCCCACGCCGTTTTTTGGAGCTGCATTGTAGGATACCAAAAACCAGTGCGGCACACAGGTAACATCACCTGGGTGCCGTCCAGAACTCAGCACGTTGTGTTGCCTTGGGACTATTCGCACAAAACACAGCTACTGACCATTGTTGCTTCTTTTTTAAAAAAAATGTTAAATGTATTTACTGTTTTTGTTGCGTTGTATATATTTATAAGTTATTAAAATGTTCTAATCCTACTACTTTGTTGGAGTGCTATATATTTTTAATGTGACACATAATTGTAAAAACTTTGATGTACAAAGAGGCATCCCTGGAATCTTCCGCTTCAGGCTCGGACCCACACACCCTCACAGTGAGAATCCCCTCCCCAAGCACAATACAGGATGGTTATCAGATAGTAGGAACGCGTGTGGTGTGACGGATCTCATCGGGTGGGGGCCTTGATCTACTGTAACTCCTTTGAAGAGGGGTGAATCTCTACAGCTGTGGCCATAAACTACACCTGCAGGGCTAGGTGATAGCCTGGGACTGGCCTGGACAATCGGGCACAGAGGAAGAGGAGTGTCAGAGGGTGCGGTAGTGAAATGGGTGAAAGGGAGGTGTCGGGCGGGCACAGGATGTGATTCTCAGAGAAGAACGGCGCAGATGGGAGGAGGTTTCTGGCCCATGCATGAGAGAGAGAGCGGGGGTGACCAGTGCGTGGGGGAGATGCTTGCGAGGGTGGGGAGCCATGCTGAGGATCGGCGGCGTGCAGAGAGTGGGTCTGGTCAAGGCATCTAAAATGGCTGCCGTGCTCAACAAAAGTATGGCATTGCAAAAAAGGCAAGATGGCGCAGACAATGTTTATCAATAAGGATTAATTTATAACAATTATTTTTAACAAAATATTTACTCGCAGTGACAAAATGGCGGTCAACAGTTCCTGATTTCCATCGAATCAAACGTTAACAGACGTCACGCAGCAAAAAAAACAAAACGCTCACGCACAGCCGCTGGAAGACATGTATCAACATATATGAGCCTCCTCAGCCACCCTCAGAAAATATAAGGGGTCAGCATACGTCTCCCGTACCCCCTTATACCTAGTAATTTAATTAAATCGAAACACAAAATGGCGAATTCACGTTTCGCTACCAGTTTGCGACCCGGTTCGCGAACCGAGAAGCGCTTCTACCGCGAAAAATCAAATTTTTATTATTTGCCCCACGGGACCTATTAATAACCCCAACATCATTCCTAGGGGGTCAAGAAGGATCTACCTTGCCCCCTTTCATTAAATTCCCCCTTCGTTTTTCTCCTCCTCTTGTCTCTCGATCCTACCGAGAGACAAGATGGCGGCCGCACCGGACTGTTTAGAATGTTGACAGACACCGGAGAGCCAATCAGCTTCGCTACGCAAAGCTCCGTTACGCGAAAAGTACGCAATCTGGTGCGTTATCTGGGACGCTGTCACAGATATATCTGTTTTTTTAAACGTTAATTTCTCAAAATCCACTGGAGCACATTTATTGAGACCCAGCAAAGGCACATCGGGCTAACAGTCCCTATAAATTTGCCAAGTTTCGTGTAAATCCATTCAGCCGTTCGAGCTAAAAGTGAGGCCAAAGGCCCTATGGAAAAATGAATGGGAAAAACGCGTTTTGGGACCCCCCTTTTTTCTCGGCCCCCCCTTGACGAAACCCCCCCAAATTGTCAGGGGCTGCTCAAAAACAAAATGTGCCATTTTCCTGAACATTTCAGCTGATTCCGTCCACAAACGCCAAAGTTATTAGACATAGAATTTTCAAAAGTTCCATAGAGAAAAAATCCTAACTATATATACCTACTGGCGACCGCCAGTAGGTAATATATATATATATATATATATATATTCACAGAAAAAACCATAGGTTATAGTGGATATATAGTTAGGAATTTGCATTTACAAAACCTTGAAAATTCAATGAAAAAACCATAGGTTATAGGCCATATATAGTTAGGAATTAGCATTTACAAAACCTTATTTTACTCGCATAAAACCATTGAAATTCCATATATAGTTAGCTAACTATAAGCGCTAACTATATATCGCGCACCCGCAATCCACTGCTGATGATGTCACATATTACATCATTCATGACATGGTCAGTGACATCACTGATCACAACATCCAGTGATTGTATGTGTCTGTAAAGTTTAAATATGTTTCACATATTGAAGAATGAGTGGATGTATAAGTGTCTGGATGAAGAATTTAGTAGGTGCATGACTGACTGTATGAGTGAGTGATTAAATGTGTCTCACTGAGTACATGGGTTAGTGACTAAACTGTCTTAATTCGTGCATCAGTATGTTTGTTGTTGTGTAAGCTGCTGCATGTGTTGATCAGTAGCTATAAGAGTGGCCATATGGGTTATTGATTGGTTGCCCAAGTATTTGAATGGGAGGCTGAGTGTGTGTGTGGGTGGCTGGGAGGTGCGTGACTCTGTGCATAGATGTGTAAGCAGTTGATTCACTAGGAGTATGAGTTCAAGAGTGCATGTGGAAACAGCTATATGGGCGGTTGACTGTGCATGGGTGTGTTGGTGAGTGAATGGATTTCTCATTGCTACATGTGCAAGTAAGTACGTATGTAAAACACAATACATGTGAGAGTTGAGATATATAAATAACTGAACATAAGAGCCAGTGAATGTGTGAGTGGCTGTATCGATCACTGTGAGCTTGTATCAGGGATTATATAAGAGAGTAAATATGTGTTATTATATGTTTGAATAAGTAAGATGTGTATAACTGTATAGTTGAGGAAATGGAGGTGTGATTGATTCTTTGCATGACTGACTAGGTGTGTGAGTAACTCCATGGATGAGTGACAGTCTGTGAGTGTCTGTTTATACTGAGTGTATGTAAGGTTATATTAGAGTCTGAAGAGGTTCATTGTATTATCACATGAGTGATGTGATCAGTGATGACAAATGAGATGTCATCAGTGATGTCATTTGAGTTGTCATCAGTGATGTCAATTGTGATGTCATTTGAGATGTCATCATTGATATCATTTGAGTTGTCATCAGTGATGTCATTTGAGATGTCATCAGTGATGTCATCAGTGATGTCACTGACCATGTCATGAATGATGTAATATGTGACATCATCAGCAGTGGATTGCGGGTGTGCGATATATAGTTAGCGCTTATAGTTAGCTAACTATATATGGAATTTCAATGGTTTTATGCGAGTAAAATAAGGTTTTGTAAATGCTAATTCCTAACTATATATGGCCTATAACCTATGGTTTTTTCATTGAATTTTCAAGGTTTTGTAAATGCAAATTCCTAACTATATATCCACTATAACCTATGGTTTTTTCTGTGAATTTCATTGGTTTTTTAATAGCAAATATGAAAAGCTTTAAAATGTCAAGTACGTGATAGATAAAAACATTTTCGTATTTATGCACGCTGATGTGCTTTGAACGCTGCCCCCCCCCCCTCCCCTCTTTTGCCTTAGTAGTACTCTCTCTTTGCAGATACTGAAGGGTAGTTAACGCAGGCCTTTACCCCCGTTGTAATCCGTCGTGCCTCCTTGTCTCTCCATTTGATTGATTGTTGTCCAAGCATTTACTGTTTTAGAATTGGTTCTCTTTGGATCATTCTCTATTTACAAACAAGCACAAAGTCGCAATACTCTGTTTAGTCTTTGCAGATAGTGAAAAATCGTGTAAAAAAATAAAAGTAATCGAACAAAATCAGTAGGCCACTAATTGGATCTCTTTTTGACCTCGCTAAAATAGAAATATTAGGAACAACCCTTCTTGAGAAATACGAAAATAGTGAGATGAACTGAGCTCCACACCATGAGGGCTGCAAGACAGCTCGGCTCCATCACCCATCCCGCACAAAATAACGAAAAACCCTATGCAAATATTAAAAATATAGACAACACACCAGCAAAGAAACAGGGTAAAACATTTTATTAAAAAACTATTTACATAACGTTGGTCTATAAGATGATGTCAGTAGTGGACCGATGTGTGAATAGATCGAAAACAGCACAAGGCTCCAAGATCCGGATAGCAAGCTCCTGGATGTTGGGTGCCATAGTTTAGAGTTCTGAATTTCAGCCTTTTTCAATGCCTGTGCTTTGTTGAATCAAAATGGCGGCTTGACACAAAGCTAACTCAAACGTTGTTACTGATGCTATGCAGACCAAAACTGGTTTTCAGTTTGTACATTTTTCTAGATTTTTCAATCCAAGTTTGGTTGACTTTGTAGAACGATGGCTTCAGATTTTCAACATACGGTGTGGTGGCGCTGACTGGGAGGGGGCGCTTCGCTCCTGCCCCCTCCCCAAGTAAGATTTTCATACGTGAAAGTACGTTAATGGTTTTGGTCCCTGAGATGCTTCGATGTCACTACCATTCTCAAATAGCATAAGTTCTGGATGTTGGGTGCCATAGTTAAGAGTTCTGAGCAGTGCTTGTAACACTGTCTGAAGCTTATTTCCACCTACTGCAGCTTCACTATTCTCAAAGTAAGTGAGTGTCGTTTGTGGACCTGACTGCATTAGAAAACAATGTGATATGTTACCTTCCTAAACAGCTTGACGGAGGCCCCTGAGGGGCGGTGTGATGGCCATGGACTCGGAGAAGACGCTTGGCTCCGACACCCTCCCCAAGTCTTATAGCACTGGTGTAGCCTGAGATCGCCCCCGACATAGGCGGCCGGCTCCCGGGGTCCGGCGGAACTTTTTGCCTTTTGATGACTCTTCAATTCTGGACCTTGTCCCACAATCCGTTTGACCTGAAGACAAGCTGTAGTGGTGCGCCCCTTTATCGTTTTAGTTGCTATTCCGCCCGCTTTTGCTACACTGTGCCTCTTCCGCCATTCAGCTGTTTTCCGCCCGCTCTTGCGACTACAGCGTCTCGCTCACCATGTAGTTGAGATGCGCCCGCTCTTGCGGTGCAGCGATAGGCGGCTGCCACAGGACTCTCAAAATGGCGGCCGGCTCTTCGGTTTTGGGCCTGGTCCACTAAAATGGCCCTGGGACACCTTGGAACTCGGACGCTTGTCTGCTAGGGCTTGGGTCCCATTCTCGAAAAGCGTCCCCTCAGCCGTGAAGATTCTACAAAAGTCTTGGGGGCCTCCGACTCCCGCAGGCTTCTGGTGGGGAGCGGCTGCCATGATTGCTCGTGGAATGGCCACGACGGAGCTACGAGATGGTAGTGGTCTCATGCTGACGCCAGCTTTAGTCTGAAACATCCAGAAACACTGTAGACTACCAATTCGATCAGTTCCGGTAGCGCCCCAACATGACCCGGAAGAGAAGAACTTGCCCTCCCCTCTTTGACTGATGGTTCTTGTTGCCTGTCCCCTCTGTTGTCATTTAACAGAACTTTTTGGACTGCTGAAAGGGGTTGTGTTCTGAACGCTGGTTGGTGGAGACATTTAGACTATATTCTTGACCTACGTTGTCGCGTAATGCGTTTTATGACACGCCGCGTTAGCGCACCCGGAAATGATCCGAGGCGCGGCGCGCAGCGCGTAACGTAAGCATAACAGGTCATGTGACTTGTTAATAAAACTTTTCATTGGTTCATTTTACTTTTGTTAATTTAATGATGAAAAGCTTGGTCATATGACCTAAAAATTACGCTTTTTATTATTTTCGAACAATATATTTTTTTCAAACATATGTTATAATATTCCAGGCTAATGTACTTTCCCGGAAAATTTACAACTGTCTTGCAAGTAAAATATATTCCTTTTTCGAGAAAGAGGGCGTTTCTTCCTTCCATGACGGAGCCGTTGAGTAAAAGAGATTCGGCCTGCTGTCTTAGTCGCCGATACGCCTGATTATCAGATTCTTATCGATCACTTTATGTTGCAGACATGAAAAACACAACTGCCCTTCACCATTTATCTTTACTGCGTTCCTACATATTATACCTTTTATCCGTCATGTAATTGGACTGCTTTATTTCACTTGCCTTTTACTGATTCGAAAACAGTCACTAAAAGTAAAAACTTTACAAATGAAAATACTACTACCGTGTTTTGTTTTAAAAACCTTTATTGTGAAAATGTCAGTATACAAATACGGGCCTATAACCACGTGGGCCGGCCACGGAGCAAACTGAAATCGTATATGATGAGGAGACATTTACACTGTAGAAGAACGTAACGAGCGGGCCATTAGGTGACAAGAACAAAGGTGTCTAACAGTTGCGGAATCGGTGGACGTACATTTTGTAATTAAAATACGACAGGGCCACTTACAATAACATTTTCTAGATATACATTTGCGGGCAAAGAGTTACGAGTCCCATTTATACCGGCGCCATTTTGGGGGAGGCCGGGCAGGTCCAAGATATAGTCAAAATGTCTCCACCAACCATCGGCCAGACCAGAACCCCTTTCGGCCCTTTATGCTACAAGATGGTGTCTTCCATTCAGAAAATATTGGTGGCAGCATTTTGAAAGGAAACAGAAACAGCCGTTCTCCTAGTGAGTTTCACATTGTTACATTTAGGAAGAATGTTGAAGAGTAGTATGTGGAAAATCTGAAGCCATTTTTCTACAAACTCTCAATCAGACTTGGATGGAGAAAAAAAAACCTGAAGAATGTACAAACTGAAAACCAATTTTTGTCTGTATAGCACCAACAGTAACGCTTGAGTCAGCTTTGTGTCAAGCCGCCATTTTCATTCAATCAATAGCGTCCCCCTGCACACATTCAGGGACCTGGTCGTGTCTTCAGATGAAACGCATTGTAGGAAAAGAAGCAGAAAGGAAAAGGAAAAAAGTTCCGCCGGACCTAGTGAAGCTGCAGCAGGTGCAAATAAGCTTCAGACAGTCTTACAAGCACTGCTCAGAACTCTCAACTGAGGCACTCAACATCCAGGACTTGCCATTCGGATCTTGGCGCCTTGTATTTTTGTTTTGTTTTTGATGGAGGGGAAACAACAAAAAAGAGACATTGAAAAAGGCTCAACAGTGCAGGGCGCCTTGTGCTGGTTCCGACCTATTCACACATCGGTCCACTACTGACATCACCTCATAAACCAACGGGGCACCCCACGCCGACTTTCGGCGCAGCATTGTAGGATGGCCACACCAGTGCGGCAATTTTCTGGACACCACCTCGGTGCCATCCAGATCTCGGCGTGTTCATTCAATCAATAGCGTCCCCCTGCACACATTCAGGGACCTGGTCGTGTCTTCAGATGAAACGCATTGTAGGAAAAGAAGCAGAAAGGAAAAGGCAAAAAGTTCCGCCGGACCTAGTGAAGCTGCAACAGGTGCAAATAAGCTTCAGACAGTCCTACAAGCACTGCTCAGAAATCTCAACTGAGGCACTCAACATCCAGGACTTGCCATTCGGATCTTGGCGCCTTGTGCTGGTTCCGACCTATTCACACATCAGTCCACTACTGACATCACCTCATAAGCCAACGGGGCACCCCACGCCGACTTTCGGCGCAGCATTGTAGGATGGCCACACCAGTGCAGCCACTTGCTGGACACCACCTCGGTGCCATCCGGATCTCAGCGCGTTCGAGTCACTGTGCCGGAAGAGTGACCGGAACTCAGCTGAACACGCCGTCTTTCGGCGCAGCATTGTAGGATGGCCACACCAGTACGGCAATTTGCTGGACACCACCTCGGCGCCATCCGGATCTCGGCGCGTTCGAGTCACTGTACCGCAAGAGTGACCGCAACTCAGCTGGACACGCCGTCTTTCGGCGCAGCATTGTAGGATGGCCACACCAGTGCGGCAATTTGCTGGACACCACCTCGGTGCCATCCGGATCTCGGCGCGTTCGAGTCACTGTACCGCAACAGTGACCGCAACTCAGCTGGACACGCCGTCTTTCGGCGCAGCATTGTAGGATGGCCACACCAGTGCGGCAATTTGCTGGACACCACCTCGGTGCCATCCAGATCTCGGCGCGTTGTGCTGCCTTCGGCCTATTCGCACATCGGTCCGCTACTGACGCCGCCTCACGTGCCAACGGATTTTCTACGCTTTTTGTAGCCCTATGTCGCATAACAGGTCATGTGACTTGTTTATAAAACTTTTCATTGGTTCATTTTACTTTTGGTTTCCTAAAGATGGAAGGCTTGGTCATATGACCTAAAAATAACACTTTTCATTGGTTTAGAACATTTTTTTTTCCCAAACGATGAAAGCCCCACCTTGTTTCTGGATCATTCAGACTGAAGCTGGCGTCAGCATGAGAGCACCACCATCTCGTGGCTCCGTCGTGGTCATTCCGCGAGCAATCATGGCAGCCGCTCCCCACCGGAAGCCTGCGGGAGTCGGGGGCCCCCAAGACTTTTATACAATCTTCACGGCTGAGGGGACGCTTTTCGAGAATGGAACCCAAGCCCTAGCAGGCAAGCGTCCGAGTTCCAAAGTGTCCCAGGACCATTTCAGTGGACCAGGCCTAAAACCGAGGAGCTGTCCGCCATTTTAAGAGCCATGTGGCAGCCGCCTATCGCTGCACTGCAAGAGTGGGAGCAACTCAACAACATGGTGAGCGAGACGCTGTGGCCGCAAGAGCGAGCGCAACTCAGCTAGATGGCCGCCACCTGGGGAGGCCCGTTCACGCCGGCTCCCCCACGCCCCCCCCCCCGGGCCGCCGCACGCCAATTTTCGGAGCAGCATTGTAGGATACCAAAACCAGTGCGGCAGTTTACTGGACATCACCTGGGTGCCTGTCGTACATGTTGTGTCAGCCATGTGACACTGGACACAGACCGCTACTGACGAGGCCTCCCCCCGCACCACCCGGGACGCCCCACGCTGTTTTTCTGTGCTGCATTGTAGGATCCCTAAACCAGTGCGGCACCCAGGCGACATCACCTGGGTGCCGTCCAGAACTCTGCACGTTGTGCTGCCTTGGGACTATTCGCACAACAGACCGCTACTGACGAGGCCTCCCCCCGCCCCACCCGGGACGCCCCACGCCAATTTTCGGAGCAGCATTGTAGGATCCCTAAACCAGTGCGGCACCCAGGCGACATCACCTGGGTGCCGTCCAGAACTCTGCACGTTGTGCTGCCTTGGGACTATTCGCACAAAAGACAGCTTCTAACTATTGTTGCTTTTTGTGTTGAGAAATGTTTAAATGTTTTTAGTTTTTGTTCCGTTTGTTAAAGTTAGTAGTTAATAAAGTTTTATAACCTTACTTTGTTGGAGTGTTATCTATTTTTTTAAAAACGGGTGAATGGGGCCTTGAATCGGGTTATTGTCATGTGTGGGCTTTGGAAGTGTGCTGCTGCAGGATCGGACATTTCAAACTCAAATGCACGTTCTTTTTCTTACCTTTCCGAAGCATGGAGCGCAATAGCAGGCAGAGAAAGGGTGATGCACGTGTTGAACACTACCTGACCTGGCAAGTTGCTGGCAGTGCCCCCCCGCCCGCTCCTGAAAAAGGGCACACACACACCGCCGCCCCGAGTACTTCACAAATCTTTAAAAGACCATGCGCTTGTTCATGAGGCTTAAATGGTTTATCACCTCTTCTAGAACCCCTGCATCGACCCTCTGACGTTTCCTGGAAAAATTACCATGTAACACAATACCAAGCCCTGTCAGCTGAAACCCCCAAGGAATCGTGGGGCATATTATCAAGGGGGTTTATCTCCGCTTTTTTGGCTTTAAAAACCATGAAAGCGGAGATAAAATTATTTCCCTATTATCAAGCTGTCGCTAACACCAGTTAGTGACAGCTAAAAGGAGATAGCGACCATCTTGGGCCCCGCTTTGCATGTCAGTGATACTTATCACTAATGACATGCAAAGTGGCGTGCCAAGATGTTAGCGACTGGAAACAGTCCCTAACATCGCTACCTTCTATTACCAACTTTTGGAGATATTCGCGCTAAGCGCGAATATCTCCAAAATCTAACACCTGCCCTGAGCAGTTCTTAGCCATGTTATCCAATGGGAGGTGGATAACATGGCTAAGAGCATTAGGTCGATAATACATGAATATCGCGGACTTTTCTGCGATAATAGCAAGGTTTATCTGCGATAAAAATCGCCGATGTGCGGCGATAATTTTTGTCTCTAAACAAGTTAGAGACAAAAATTATCGCTAGTTGTTCGTAATATGCCCCCGGGTTTTTGCTTGCAGAAATCGGGAGGCGGGAGACTAGCACTGAAATCAGTACTCACACGCCTGAATCAGGAGGATTGGCATGTCTGAATTCTCTACAGCTGGGGCCATAAACTACATCCGCAGGGTTAGGTGATAGCCTGGAACCAGCCTGGCATCTAAAATGGCTGCCGTGCACGACAAAATTGTGGCATTCGAAAAAAGGCAAGATGGCGCAGCCGCTGGAAGAGATGTATCAACATATATCAGCCTCCTCAGCCACCCTCAGGAAACATAGGGGATTAGGATATGTCTCCCGCACCCCCTTATACCTAGTACTTTAATTAACGAAGCACAAAATGGCGAATTCCCGTTTCGCTACCAGTTTGCGGCCCAGTTCGCGGCCCGTGAAGCGCTTCTACCGTGAAAAATCATTTTTTTTTTTTTTTCCCCACGGGACCCTTTAATAACCCCAACAACATTCCTAGGGGGTCAAGAGGGGGATACCTTGCCCCCTTTCATTAAATTCCCCCTTAGTTTTTCACCTTTTCTTCTCTCTCGATCCTACCGAGAGACAAGATGGCGGCCGCTCCGGACTGTCACGCAGCAAAAAAAAAAAAAAAGCTCACGCACAGCCGCTGGAAGAGATGTATCAACATATATCAGCCTCCTCAGCCACCCTCAGGAAACATAGGGGATTAGGATACGTCTCCCGCACCCACTTATAACTAGTAATTTAATTTACGAAGCACAAAATGGCGAATTCCCGTTTCGCTACCAGTTCGCGGCCGCCCTTCTACCGTGAAAAATCATTTTTTTTTTTTTCCCCACGGGACCCTTTAATAACCCCAACAACATTCCTAGGGGGTCAAGAGGGGGATACCTTGCCCCCTTTCATTAAATTCCCCCTTCGTTTTCCACCTCTTCTTCTCTCTCGATCCTACCGAGAGACAAGATGGCGGCCGCTCCGGACTGTTTAGAATGTTGACAGACACCGGAGAGCCAATCAGCTTTCTGCGCGCAAAGTTCCGATAAGCGAAAAGTAAGCGGACCGGATCGCTGCCCAGAGCGCTGTTACAGATATATATCTTGGTTTGAACGTTAATTTCTCAAAAACTACTGGAGCACATATATTTAGACCTAGCAAAGGCACATCGGGCTAACAGTCCCTACAATTTTGCCAAGTTTCGTGCAAATCCATTCAGCCGTTCGAGCTAAAAGTGAGTCCAACCGCCCTATGGAAAACTCAATGCAAAAAACGCGTTTTGGGACCCCCCTTTTTTCTCAGCCCCCCCTTGACGAAACCCCACCAAATTTTCAGGGGCTGCTCAGAAACAAAATGTGCCATTTTCCTGAAAATTTCAGCCGATTCCGTCCACAAACGCCAAAGTTATTAGACATAGAATTTTCAAAAGTCCCATAGGGAAAAAATTCTAACTATATATACCTACTGGCGATAGCCAGTAGGTAATATATATATATATATATATATATTCAATCCAATCCAGAGATGCGGCACACAGGTAGGGTAATATCACCAATTCCTTTATTTACTCCATGCTCGGACCAACGCGTTTCAGTCTGGAAAAGGCTTTGTTCACGTTGTAACGAGCAGCTATGAGGGTATAAAGCCGCCCATTCAGCTGACTAATAGTTTGCATGGATTCTTTCCCTGCGGTAAATGTAAGGCGTGCTCAGGAAGCAAAAAGGTCTCATCATACAAGGTACCAGGGATTGATAAACCTAGGAAGATCAAAAAGTTTCTAACATGCAGTACACCGTACACAGTGTACTGTCTGGTCTGCCCCTGCAAACTCCAATATATTGGGAGTACTATTCATGAGACAAAAAAGAGAGTCCTTGAACACACTAGGGCTATAAAAAACTGTGACATGACATACCCATTAGCCCGTCACTTCCAACAGAAACACAAGAGTGACAGGGATCTGCTCAGATTCTTTATACTAGACCATGTCCCAGTACACCCTAGGGGTGGAGATAGACTGATAATGTGGCGAAGACTAGAGTCCCGCTACATCATTGATTTACAAACTAGAAACCCGGAAGGTTTAAATACACACGAAGAATTAGCAGTACTTTTGGGAAAATAAGGACATAAGAGAAAAATGATATGTAAACTGCTGAAAGATGATTGCAGGGTGATCAATGTAGGAGCGAACAATGAACAGCTATAACATGAAAAAGCATACAAATAATTTTGAAATATATACAAACATTAAATGTGAAGACTGTGTATATATGTGGGCATTTGTTTGATGTAAAAAGAAAAATTAATTATGTATTGACACTGACCATTCGGGGTGAGATTGAAGGACTGTCAAATTGGGAGCATGTAAAGAGGCTGTAAGCCCATTCAGGACCTTATTAACTAGTATGTGACATTATATTTTCATTACGATATAATGTTTTACTATCTTTAATGTCTTGATTATTGAACCGATAATTTTCTATTTTTGCACTATGTCATACATTGTAATGTGATGATGTAAATAAAAATGGCTGCCTCAGACACGCACTTTTACCATCGAAGAAGGCAAAATGCCGAAACGCGTCTGGTCGCTGTGGGTCTTGAAATAAACTTTGAACCCGCTCCTGAGAGTGCTTTTTCTTTTCTTCTAAATACGAGGCAAGTCAGAGCTTTAATATATATATATATATATATATATATATATATCATATATATATATATATATATATATATATATATATATATATATATATATATATATTCACTGAAAAAACCATAGGTTATAGACCATATATAGTTAGGAATTAGCATTTACAAAACCTTATTTTACTCACACAAAACCATTGAAATTCGCATATATAGTTAGTTGCACTAACTATATATCGCGCACCCGCAATCCACTGCTGATCATGTCACATATTACATCATTCATGACATGGTCAGTGACATCACTGATGACATCACTGATGACATCTCAAATGACATCACTGATGACATCACTGATAACATCTCAAATGACATCACTGATGACATCACTGGCGACATCTCAAATGACATCACTGATGACATCACTGATGACATCTCACATGACATCACTGATGACATCTCATTTGACATTACTGATCACATCACTGATGACATCATTCATGTGATTATACGATGAACCTCTTCAGACTCTAATATAACCTTAGATACACTCAGTGTAAACAGACACTCACAGACTGTCACTCATCCATGGAGTTACTCACACACCTAGTCAGTCATGCAAAGAATCAATCACTCCTCCATTTCCTCAACTATACAGTTATACACACCTTACTTATTCAAACATATACTAACACATATTTACTCTCTTATACCTCTTATACAATCCCTGATACAAGTTCACAATGATCCATACAGCCACTCACACATTCACTGGCTCTTATGCACAGTTATTTATATATGTCAACTCTCACATGTACTGTGTTTTACATATGTACTTGCTTTGACATGTAGCACTGAGATATCCATTCACTCACCAATACACTCATGCACACAGTCAACCGCCCATACAGCTGTTTCCACATGCACTTTTGAATCCATACATCTAGTGAATCAACTGCTCACACATCTATGCACAGAGTCATACACCTCCTAGCCACCCACACACACACTCAGTCTCCCATACAAATACTTGGGCAACCAATCAATAACCCATATAGTTACTCATATAGCTACTGATCAACACATGCAGCAGTTTACAGAAAAACAGACATAATGATGCGCAAATTAAGACAGTTTAGTCACTAACCAATGCACTCAGTGAGACACATTTAATCACTCACTCATACAGTCAGTCATGCACCTACTAAATCCTTCATCCAGGCACTTATAGATCCACTCATTCTTCAATATGTAAGACATATTTTAACTTTACAGAAACATACAGTCACTGGATGTTGCCATCAGTGATGTCATCAGTGATGTCATTTGAGATGTCATCAGTGATGTCGTCAGTGATGTCACTGACCATGTCATGAATGATGTAATATGTGACATGATCAGCAGTGGATTGCGGGTGCGCGATATATAGTTAGTGCAACTAACTATATATGCAAATTTCAATGGTTTTGTGTGAGTAGAATAAGGTTTTGTAAATGCTAATTCCTAACTATATATGGTCTATAACCTATGGTTTTTTCAGTGAATTTTCAAGGTTTTGTAAATGCTAATTCCTAACTATATATGGTCTATAACCTATGGTTTTTTCAGTGAATTTCAATGGTTTTTTAATAGCAAATATCAAAAGCTGTAAAATGTATTCTTCTTTTAAAGGAAAAATATATATGTATTTAATATAATTTTTCTATGTATATACATTTTTTGAGGGAACAAATTTATCAACTATCATGCTGAAGAAGAGTGTGGGGAAAAAAAAACAAAGAGGAGGACTAAGAGGAAAGAACAATCAGTTCAAAAATACAATTGCTTTAAATCATGAAGTGCTTTTCCACACATTTACATTTAAATAACCCATATTAGAACATACAAAATATCTACAGAGGAGACGGTGTACATTGAATTTTAGACTCTTCATTGGTACCTACTTGTTGGTACTTACATCACCCACACAACACAACAGCTCTATTCAGAGCTACCGTACCTCAAAGCACTCTAAAATATTATTTTACTATTTCCCTTGGTTTTCCCCTTGTTACGCTTTCCGGAACTCTACCCGGTGCGCAGACCGGGCACTAACCGTGCGAAAATTTGAAAAAAAAAGTTTTTTTTTTACATATATGGGCCTCCTCAGCCACCCTCAGAAAACCTAGGGGGTCAGGATATGTCTCCCGTGCCCCCTTATACCCATTCCCAACATTGTTTATCCTCCATCTTGTGACTAAATTAGTCCGAAACACAAGATGGCGGACTCCCGTTACGCTACCGGTGAGCTACCCGGTTCGCGTACCGGGTAGCGCTTCCACCGCGAAAAATGGAAAAAAAATTATTTTATTTTTTTGCCCCGCGGGGCCCTTTAATAGCCCCCACATCTATCCTAGGGGGTCAGGGGGGGTCTACCTTGCCCCCTTTCATTCATTTCCCCCTTCGTTTATTTCCACCTCTTGTCTCTCGATCCTACCGAGAGACAAGATGGCGGCCGCTCCGGACTGTTTAGAATGTTGACAGTCACCGGAGAGCCAATCCGCTTCTCCTCGCGAAGTTCCGTTACGCGTCTGGTACACGAACCGGGGCGCTAACAGGGACGCTGTCACAGATATATATATTTTTTTGAACGTCAATTTCTCAAAATCCACTGGAGCACATATCTTGAGACCTAGCAAAGGCACATCGGGCAAACAGTCGCTACAATTTTGCCAAGTTTCATAGAAATTCATTCAGCTGTTCGAGCTAAAAGTGAGTCCAACCGCCCTATGGAAAACTCAATGTTAAAAACACGTTTTGGGACCTCCATTTTTTCTCAGCCCCCGCTTCACGAAACCCCCCCAAACTTTCAGGGGACGCTCAGAAACAAAATGTGCCATTTTCCTGAAAATTCAGCCAATTCCGTCCATCAACGCCAAAGTTATTCAACATAGAATTTTCAGAAATCCCTTTTCATAAAAATCCTAACTATATATACCTACTGGCAAAATGAAACCCCTTCTGCAACCGGAGAGCTGCTCACGGCCGGGCTTTTCTCCGCTGTGCGCTTGTGCTGGGCGGCATCATCGTTGTGGTCAGAGGAGGGCCAGGCTTTTCTCCGCTGGTGGCCTGGCCGGGCTTGGCTCTGCCGGGTCACGAAGAAACCACAACTCCCAGCAGCCCCTTGCGGCAAGGAAGCCGCCGACACCCTCGAAACCAGGAAGTGCCTGGGGGCATAAAGGAGCACCCGCGAGAGAGTGCTGCGGGAGCCTTCTGCAACCGGAGAGCTGCTCACGGCCGGGCTTTGCTCCGCTGTGCGCTTGTGCTGGGCGGCATCATCGTTGTGGTCAGAGGAGGGCCGGGCTTTGCTCCGCTGGTGGCCTGGCCGGGCTTGGCTCCGCCGGGTCACGAAGAAACCACAACTCCCAGCAGCCCCTTGCGGTAAGGAAGCCGCCGACGCCCTCGAAACCAGGAAGTGCCTGGGGGCATGAAGGAACACCTGCTCCCTCGTCCCGCGGGATGCGCGCGGGCTCGCCCGGGAGAAGCCCGGGACAAGGGTGGGGCCGTCTGCGCCCGTCAGAGGAGGCTGGGCTGGGCCACGGACTTTGGCTCCTTGTTTCTGGACTATGGACTTAGAGTAAGCCTTATTTTTTAATCATTGATTTATGTTTTGTTTTAATAACTTGGTCTTATTCTCCTGATAGTTCTTTTTACCACAATCAGGCTTGACTCTTGCTACCTCATATACCCAAAAATGTTGTATCTGTCGGGCCTCATTATGTCTAAACTCAGGTCGGCTAAACCTGTGGTAGCAAATGAGGTCTGGACAATGGATAATTATCTTGTTAAGGTTGAAAACAAAATTAATAAAGACAGGAGATTATCACTAGGGAGGGGTAGTCCAGATAGTTCACCTGTAAAACTGAGTGCACCTTCCACACTGTTGCCTCATATAGACAGAGGTTTGCCCGCTGCAAATAATGATGACATAATTAATGACGTTTCCATTATAACGCCAGCAGAGGAGCGGGAAATTGTAACTGAAACTACCCCTAGTCAGAGATCATCACCCTCCCCAAGGCCCTCTGCACCTCAAACACCTGTACAGAGGATAGTGCGTGCTTGCAGGAAGGCACCTGTCAAAAGGGTGGTGGGGAGGAAGACTAAAAAAACAGGCCCAACACCACAGAATAAGGAAGATAGCCCCGAGCCTGCAAATTCAGTGGGTGGGAGCACTTTACATCCAGCCCACATTGAACTCTTGGTTTCCATTATAGAGACTAAACTAAAGGCATTGATTAGACCCCTGGAGGAAAAGATAGATTTAGTTGCCAGTGAGGTCTCTAAACTTGGTAGTCTCATAGATTCCCACATGACCCGGCTCCCTACTCAGATGAGTCCTCAAACTGGTCTACAAGGTCATTCGGGTAACACTGCAGAGGGACCTGTTGGCCTAGTATCAGTTAGCTCTAGGGATAATGGCCCAGGGGTTAATGCTCAGGCGCCCACAGTTGTATATGCACCGAAAAACTCAACTGCAAACCCACTAATAGTGGCAACACCTATAGTACAAACATCAGCACAACCCCAAGTAGCACTAAATGATACCCAAAATAACCTAGCAGGGGGAGATATGGTCGGGAGAAGTAGGATCAGGAGAAAGAACTCTGTCAACCTCCCACCGGAGTGTGTCCCATACACGGTGGTTTTAACAAATGTACCCGAGGTTGACTCCTGCCTAACAGACCCTAGGCAAGAAACACATGCAGCCTTAAAAAATAAAACCCTTGCTTGGTTGAATAGGAACTGTGGCTTTCCGTATGCCTTTTCTAACGATATAATATGTACACGCAGAGTCAGTTGGATTGGCAATGGTGGGAAAAATACAAGTGGGGACTGTATTATTATAAATTTTATACATCCGCAACACGTTGCAACTGTCCTTCTTAGAGCTGCCTCCCTACCAAACCTTGATAACTCAGTATGTGCTAGACCTCTTGGTTTTTTCTATAATCATCTGGACAACTCCCAACATCGAGTGCCTAACCAAAGGTACCCTGCACATGGGCATGGGAGGGGTATGACTGGCTGTGGGTCAAATGCTCCTTTAAATGTACCCCTGCAACACATTAGAGCGGACTCTTACTGTTATCAGGTGGCAAACAGGCAGTTTGATCACAGTTTACCTCTCTATAATCGTTTTTCTGCCCTGTCATCATTAGAGGAAAACGACTGACTGCCTGTTGTTCCGGAGAATCCTAGTCAGACATTAACTCCGTCTTTTAAAATTGCTACTTGGAACATTGCTAGCTTGAAGAACAAAATTGAGAATGACGATTGGCTACAGACATTAAAATCCTATGATATCATTGCTCTACAAAAAAAAAACCCTTATTTTGTTCCTTTTCAAATTAAATGTATTAGGTGTTACCACTTTATTCCAATCAAGATGACTTCAGGTGTGCCATATTTTTGTCATAAGTAAGACTGTTAGCGTTCTAGTTGTTCTTTAGAACACTCTGGGACATTCTGTCATTGGGCTATAGTTGGGCTACATCTGGCTGATATTTGGGCTACATTTGGGCTCTTTTGTCTCTGGT
This sequence comes from Lissotriton vulgaris, assembly GCF_964263255.1. Classification (NCBI taxonomy): domain Eukaryota; kingdom Metazoa; phylum Chordata; class Amphibia; order Caudata; family Salamandridae; genus Lissotriton; species Lissotriton vulgaris. The sequence continues at coordinate 804,659,424 of NC_141697.1, forward strand.
GGCCATCTTGGGAGACTGCATATCAGAATTTTGTAAATGAAATATAAGAGGATTTGAGAAGTCACTCAAAATGTGCCCTAATTTTTCTTTCTTCAGCACTAATTATTTCTATGGCAAAATGAACCCCCTCATTTTGTTCCTTTGTAAATTAAATGTTTTAAGTGTTAACACTTTATTCCAATCAAGATGACTTCAGGTGTGCCATACTTTTGTCATAAGTAAGACTGTTAGCGCTCTAGTTGTTCTTTAGAACACTCTGGGACATTCTGTCACTGGGCTATAGTTGGGCTACATCTGGCTGATATTTGGGCTACATTTGGTTTTTTTTGTCTCTGGTGGCCATCTTTGGGCTACATTGGGCTACATCGGGCTACATTGGGCTACATTTGGGCTCTAACATATATATAGCCCAATGTAGCCCAATATATATTTTTCAAAGTTAATTTTCGTAAAAACCACTGGAGCATATATCTTGAAACATAGCAAAGGCACATCGGGCTACCAGACCCTACAATTTTGCCAAGTTTTGTGGAAATCCATTCAGCCGTTCGAGCTAAAAGTGAGTCCAACCGCCCTATGGAAAACTCAATGTTAAAAACATGTTTTGGGACCCCCCTTTTTTCTTGGCCCCCGCTTAACGAAACCCCCCCAAACTTTAAGGGACGCTCAGAAACAAAATGTGCCATTTTCCTGAAAATTTCAGCCAATTCCGTCCATCAACGCCAAAGTTATTCAACATAGAATTTTCAGAAATCCCTATTCAAAAAAATCCTAACTATATATACCTACTGGCGACCGCCAGTAGGTAATATATATATATATATATATATATATATATATATATATATATATATATATATATATATATATATATATATATATATATATATATAAAAGTCAAAGTTGTGAGCAATTGCTCACCGTGCCTTTCCCCAGCCGTCACACACTCCAACCAGGACAGCAATCACGGGCACAAGATCTGCTGCAGTAAATCTCCGTTTATTTCACACAGTAAACAAACGAAAGCAGTACGGAAATGTTTGAACAAATACTGGCCAGTATTAGGAACAGACAAAGATCTTGCAGGTTGCACTGGATCTAATCCACAGATCACTTTCAAAAGAGCTAGATCACTGAGGGACACGATATGCAGAGCTGTTGAAACAACCAAACCTGGGAACCCTGGTATTCAAGGCTTCTATACATGTCGAAGCTGCAAAGCCTGCAAAAATAGCAGAAACAAGAAAGAATGCATATTGTCCTCAGTGTGTAGACCCTATGTGATCAAGAAACACACATCATGTAACACTGAGTACGCTGTTTACGTGCTATTTTGTCCATGCGAATTAGCCTACATTGGAAGTACCATCCACAAGGCCAAAATCCGTATTTTAGAACACTTGCTATAAAAAATTCGGACAAGGCTTATCCAATGGCACGACATTTCCAAAAGCCACAATGAACAAAATGCGAACTTATTGAGTTTTGTGGTACTTGACTTTGTCAAAACGGATGTGAGAGGTGGTGATAGACTTAAAGAACTACGTAGGCTTGAGTCCAAGCTCATTATCCAGTATAAGACAATGACCCCATTAGGCCACAATCTTGATGAGGAATTAGCTGTACACCTGGGATGATTCTATTAGATACTGTTTTGATAGTTGAATTCTTTAAGAATTGATTTCCTAGTCTTGTGCGCAAAAGTCTTTAAGCCGCGAGCCTATTGTGTTTTTAAATGTAAGTGTTCTTTTATTGTTCGTAGTTGTTTTTCTTTGAGGTGACACACATTTTTTATTATTTTTTTAGATATTATTTGACTTAGCTGAAGACGGAAACATCTCTAGCTTGAAGATTCAATTGAAAAGCTTTGATATGCCCTAGCCCACTTGGGCGACACAAACGAAGAATACATTTTAAAACAATGATTTCCATTTTTCGTCATATTTCCTAATTTGCATTAAATCTAATGAATCCTGAAGGATATTATTAATTACCCACATGGGAGCGATACCTTCAATCATGTTTTTCGGCAAGGTAGCTGTCTTAATTGGGAGTATGTTGCACGAGGCTGTATCTTTAAATGCCAGCAGTTGCATAAATTATTCATTTAAAATAATTATGCGAGAAAGGGCAGCAGCAAAATGCTATTATGCGATTTAACAATGTGCTAGAAATGTAAATAAGATGCATAGTGAAATGTTTACTTTGTGAATCGATGTCAGCGCCAGTCTCTCTTCATTTTTGTTACATTGTAATCACGTGGTTGTATAAAAAAGAAAGCAACGCAAAGACAGGCACTCGTGAACAAGGGAGTGTTCCTGAAACGCGTTGCGTGCTACTTGCCATTAGACCCGAATGAAATAAACAAAGGTTTACTGCAGCAGATCTTGTGTCCGTGATTGCTGTCCTGGTTGGATTGTGTGACGGCTTCGGCGCATATATATAAATATATATATATTCATATATATATATATATATATATATATATAGCAGCACTTATCAACATATCCAGTCGATAAAGACGGCAAGCACATGGGTATCCAGTTTCTAAATCATTTATTACAAAACCCCTCACCCTTGACAGACGCGTTTTGCAGTAAAAGCTTTGTAAAAAAAAATATATATATATATGTATACATATATATATATATATATATATATATATATATATATATATATATATATATATATATATATATATATATATATATATATATATATATATATATTCACTGAAAAAACCATAGGTTTCACACCAGTTATAGTTAGGTGGAAATTTTACTCGCATAAAACCATTGAAATTCCCACGTTATAGTTAGTTGGACTCACTATTGCATAGCGCGTTCAATGCACTGCTGATGACATCACTGATGACATCTCAAATGACATCACTGATGACATCATCCATCTTTCTGAAAAATAAATATTTTTTATATATGTATATCTAAAGGTTGATGGAAGAATAAATGGGTAAATGAATTTAATAGGTTTTTAAAATGCTAATTCCTAACTATAACTGGTGTGAAACCTATGGATTTTTCAGTGAATATATATATATATATATATATATATATATATATATATATATATATATATATATATATATATATATATATATATATATATATATATATATATATATATATATATTCACTGAAAAAAACATAGGTTATAGACCATATATAGTTAGGAATTAGCATTTACAAAACCTTAAAAATTCACTGAAAAAACCATAGATTATACACCATATATAGTTAGGGATTAGCATTTACAAAACCTTATTTTACTCACACAAAACCATTGAAATTCGCATATATAGTTAGTTGCACTAACTATATATTGCGCACCCGAAATCCACTGCTGATGATGTCACATATTACATCATTCATGACATGGTCAGTGCCATCACTGATGACATCACTGATGACAACATCCAGTGACTGTATGTTTCTGTAAAGTTAAAATATGTCTTACATATTGAAGAATGAGTGGATGTATAAGTGTCTGGATGAAGGATTTAGTAGGTGCATGACTGACTGTATGAGTGAGTGATTAAATGTGTCTCACTGAGTGCATGGGTTAGTGACTAAACTGTCTGAATTTGTGCATCATTATGTCTGTTGTTCTGTAAACTGCTGCATGTGTTGATCAGTAGCTATATGAGTAACTATATGGGTTATTGATTGGTAGTATTTGTATGGGAGACTGAGTGTGTGTGTGTGGGTGGCTGGGAGGTGTGTGACTCTGTGCATAGATGTGTGAACAGTTGATTCACTAGATGTATGGGTTCAAAGTGCATGTGGAATCAGCTGATGTCATCAGTGATGTCATCAGTGATGTCACTGACCATGTCATGAATGATGTAATATGTGACATCATCAGCAGTGGACTGCGGGTGCGCGATATATAGTTAGTGCAACTAACTATATATGGAATTTCAATGGTTTTGTGTGAGTAAAATAAGGTTTTGTAAATGCGAATTCCTAACTATATATGGTCTATCTAACTATATATGGTCTATAACCTATGGTTTTTTCAGTGAATATATATATATATATATATATATATATATATACATATATATATATATATATATATACATATATATATATATATATATATATATATATATATATATATATATATATATATATGTGTATATATATATATATATATATATATATATATATATATATATATATATATATATATATATATATATATATATATATATATATAACCTACTGGCGGTCGCCAGTAGGTAGTTATAGTTAGGATTTTTTTCAATGTTAAATCTCAAAATTCTATTTGGAATATCTTTGGCGCCGGTTGACGAATCTGCCTGAAAATTTCCTCAAGATGGCCTCGCGGAGCTCCGGTCCTTCCCTGAAAGTTGGGGGGGCCGAGATAAAAGGGGGGTCCCAAAACGCGTTTTGCCCATGTTAATTTCCATAGGGCGGTCGATTTCACTTTTAGCCCGAACGGCTGAATGGATTTCCACCTAATTTGGCAAAATTGTAGGGACTGGTAGCCCGATGTGCCTTTGCTATGTCTCAGGATATGTGCTCCAGTGGATTTTGAATAATTTAGGTTCAAAAACATATATATATCTAGAGCTTGCGTACGGAAAGCTGATTGGCTCTCGGGTGTCTGTTAACATTCGAAACAGTCCAGAGCGGCCACCATCTTGTACCTCGGTAGGATTGAGGTGGTAAAAATCAAAGGGGGAAATGAGCAAAAGGGGGCAGGGTACACCCCCCTGACCCCCTAGGTTTGATGTGGGGGTCATAAAAGGGCCGTACGGGGCAAAAAAAAATTTTTTTTTTGATTTGCGCCGGGGGGAGCGCCCGGTACGCACACCGGGGAGCGTACAAATGAGAAAAAGAATGACACTTTTAAAAAAAAAATTGCATTTTTTTATAAATTGGAGGTAGTTCTGAAAATAACTTTTTTTTGTTTTTGTTGTTTTATATTTTTTTATACTTTTTGAAACGATTTTATATTTTTTGGGGATTTTTTACAGGGGAAAAACAAAAACAGGGATTCAAAAAATGCTCAACAGGAGCAAAAAAATGAAAAAATTTAGGGACGGGGAGAGCATTGGTGTTCCTGTTTCTTTATTGCAATGACTTCAACGCTCTGCTCCCCATAACAGAGTAGTTCGTCACAGTCCTTGCATAAAAATGTTATGCCTGCAAAAACCGGCTGGATGTTAGGGACCATTCTTGCACGTGTTTAACCTGAAGGTGTTGCTCCACCAGTGGAGGTGCTGCTGCCATCTCTTCGTGCCTTCTCTGCCAGCTCCCTGACACTCTCCCTGGTATAATTTTTTGGGTGTCTTCTTTTGACATGCCTAATTAAATTTGCATTTCAAAAGCTGTATTTTTTTAGAGGATTGCCTCTGGATAAAATACTTCAACATATTTTACAAGTTACTTTACTTGCATTAACTTTTTTTTGTCCTTCGGGATGTCATAAAATTTCCAGATGAAGTGGTTCTTTGTTTTCTGGTGAGGAGGGCCCTCTTGCACAAATCCATCTGAATCACTGCTGGATGACTCCCTTGCAGCCATTGCTGTAGATCAGGAAAGTAATGAGTTGAAAATTCACAAAACACCTCTTGCTCTCTCCAAGTGAAAATCAATAGTGAGAGAAATGGGTGGGTTTCTCTAATTATTGAACCAATGAAAAGTGTTATTTACAGGTCACATGACCATGAGCTTCATAATTATGAAACTAAAACTGTTATGAACCAATGAAAAGTGTTATTTTCTGGTCACATGACCCGACGCGCTTACGCGACGCGCTGCGGGGCGCGTCCTGGGGCGCGCCGTGTAACCGTGTCAGACGCCTACGTTGCGCGATCGTATTCGCTCGAGTGCTTCCGGGTGCGCTTACGCCGTGCGTATCACGCGGACGCGGCTACGCGATACGTCACGATCATGTTTTCGTTCGCGATATTGGCGCTCTCGGGACGCTCCCCGAAGCTCGCCCCGGGACGCTTTATAGAAGTACGCTTTTCGGGGCGCTCCTCGAGGCGCGCACCGGGAGCGCTCCCAAAAAAAAAAAAAATGGGAAAATTGTAGGGAAAGGTAGCCCTATTCTGAAGTGCTTTTTACGAAAATTAACTTTGGAAAAATATGTATTGTGCTACATTGGGCTTTATATATGTTAGAGCAAAAATGTAGCCCAAATGTAGCCCATTGTAGCCCAAAGATGGCCACCAGAGACAAAAAAAAAATATAGCTCAAAAATAGCCCAACTGTAGCCCAATGACAGAATGTATCAGAGTGTTCTAAACAACTAGAGCGCTAACAGTCTTACTTATAAAGTGAGACTTATAGTTAGGAATTAGCATTAAAAAAAAACTATGAAATTCACTGAAAAAACCATAGGTTTCAGACCAGTTATAGTTAGGAATTTGCATTTAAAAAACCTATTAAATTCACTAAAAAAACCATAGGTTTCACATCAGTTATAGTTAGCTGGAAATTTTACTGACATAAAACCATTGAAATTCCCACGTTATAGTTAGTTGGACTCACTATTACTTGCGCGTGTAATGCACTGCTGATGACGTCACATATTGCATCACTCATGACATGGTCAGTGACATTTTTTTTTGTCTCTGGTGGCCATCTTTGGGCTACATTGGGCTAAATTGGGCTACATTTGGGCTCTAACATATATGTAGCCCAATATATATTTTTTCAAAGTTAATTTTCGTAAAAACGACTGGAGCATATATCTTGAGACATAGCAAAGGTACATCGGGGTACCAGTCCCTACAATTTTGCCAAGTTTGGTGGAAATCCATTCAGCCGTTCGGGCTAAAAGTGAGGTTGACCGCCCTATGGAAATTAACATTGGGAAAACACGTTTTGGGACCCCCCCTTTTATCTCGGCTCCCCCTTGAGGAATCCCCTCCAAACTCTCAAGGATGGACCGGAGCTCCCCGAGGCAAATTTGAGGAAATTTTCCAGCAGATTCGTCAACCGGCACCAAAGTTATTCACAATAGAGTTTTGAGATTTTGCATTGCAAAAAATCCTAACTATAACTACCTACTGGCGACCAGGTAATATATATATATATATATATATCAAAGAGCAATGCGCCAAGCGCTTAGGGAGGGCTGCCCATGACACATCCACCATCCGGCCTTTCAAATTGTCCCGATGTCCTCTCAGCCCCTCTCCCTGTTAAAAAGAAGTCCGACGCGTTTCGGGGCAGACACGCCCCTTCTTCATGGACGTTTGTTAACCACATTGCACGGCAGCTCACCAACTCGACTGAAACGCATTTTGTTTCAATCTGTGCCGCCCTGAGTGGGTGTGGCTGATAGTGTTGCTGCAGCCAGGATTGCTGGTTGCTGTAGTTCCGTTGTTGGTGAGTCTGTAGTTTTCCTTGAGTAGGTGCGCAATCCGGTGTTTATTCATCTCAATTTGTTGTTTACCTTGAGTTGCAGGTTGGAGGGTGGGTTGCGAGGTCATGATTATTGTAACGATGTGTCACGCTGTAAGTGCGGGGATTCGTGTCCCTGCAGCAGTCTTCACCGGCTCCTGCATTCCAGATAGACGGCGAAGTGGAACCCCTCCCCCGGTTATGGCTAACCGTGGGTAATGTCAAAGAGCAATGCGCCAAGCGCTTAGGGAGGCCTGCCCATGACACATCCACCATCCGGCCTTTCAAATTGTCCCGATGTCCTCTCAGGCCCTCTCCCTGTTAAAAAGAAGTCCGACGCATTTCGGGGCAGACACGCCCCTTCTTCATGGACGGTTGTTAACCACATTGCACGGCAGCTCACCAACTCGACTGAAACGCATTTTGTTTCAATCTGTGCTGCCCTGAGTGGGTGTGGCTGATAGTGTTGCTGCAACCAGGATTGCTGGTTGCTGTAGTTCCGTTGTTGGTGAGTCTGTAGTTTTCCTTGAGTAGGTGCGCAATCCGGTGTTTATTCATCTCAATTTGTTGTTTACCTTGAGTTGCAGGTTGGAGGGTGGGTTGCGAGGTCATGATTATTGTAACGATGTGTCACGCTGTAAGTGCGGGGATTCGTGTCCCTGCAGCAGTCTTCACCGGCTCCTGCATTCCAGATAGACGGCGAAGTGGAGCCCCTCCCCCGGTTTTGGCTAACCGTGGGTAATGTCAAAGAGCAATGCACCAAGCGCTTAGGGAGGGCTGCCCATTACACATCCACCATCCGGCCTTTCAAATTGTTCCGATGTCCTCTCAGCCCCTCTCCCTGTTAAAAAGAAGTCCGACGCAATCATGACCTCGCAACCCACCCTCCAACCTGCAACTCAAGGTAAACAACAAATTGAGATGAATAAACACCGGATTGCGCACCTACTCAAGGAAAACTACAGACTCACCAACAACGGAACTACAGCAACCAGCAATCCTGGCTGCAGCAACACTATCAGCCACACCCACTCAGGGCGGCACAGATTGAAACAAAATGCGTTTCAGTCGAGTTGGTGAGCTGCCGTGCAATGTGGTTAACAAACGTCCATGAAGAAGGGGCGTGTCTGCCCCGAAAGCGTTGGACTTCTTTTTAACAGGGAGAGGGGCTGAGAGGACATCGGGACAATTTGAAAGGCCGGATGGTGGATGTGTCATGGGCAGCCCTCCCTAAGCGCTTGGCGCATTGCTCTTTGATATATATATATATATATATATAACCATAGGTTTGACACCAGTTATAGTTAGCTGGAAATTTTACTGACATAAACCAATGAAATTCCACGTTATATTTAGTTGGACTCACTATAACTTGCGCGTGTAATGCACTGCTGATGACATTACATATTACATCACTCATGACATGGTCAGTGACATCACTTATGACACCATCCAGTGAATGTGTGTCGATCTAAAAAATAAATATGTTTTATATATGTATATGTAAAGGTCGAGGAAAGAATAAATGTTTAAATTATTGTCTTAATGAATGTTTTTTTCAAAAAGAAATGATTGGATAACTGGCTTATTAAGTGTACCTTAGTGAATACATATATTAGCGAGTAATGTTTAAATATTTAAATATATGTATCAGTGTTTCACTTTGTGAATAACTGGCTGCATGGGTTGATGAGTACCTACATGTGTAGGTATTTGGGTTCTTAGATGTTTTTTTAGTATCAGTATGAGTGTTTCTATGGTTTCATGGGGGTATTACTAATCACATAGATGCATGAATGACTAACTCTCTATTTGTATGTGTTTAGAAGACACCATATGTGCAGGACTGTATGGGTGGTTGAGTGTGTATAGTTTTATATGCAAATAAATGGATGTTCAATAGTTTATTTGCATGTGTGAGTATGTGTGTGAGTAACTTTTGGATGATTGTCGGTGTGTAACAGGATGTATAGGTGTATCACTACATATGATGAGTGAGTATATGTATGAGTAACTATATAGAACTGTTGGTGAATGAGAGAATGTGTATATAGATGGTGGAATTACTGAATTGGTTGTTGTAACTGGTATGGGTATGTCCATTTTTTTGAAAATGTTAATTTCTATTTTTCAATATGTGTTTTAAGGGTTACATTACACTTAAAGGAGGTCTGTCATCAGTGATGTCATAAGTGATGTCACTGACCATGTCATGAGTGATGTAATATGTAATGTCATCAGCAGTGCATTACATGTGCAAGTTATAGTGAGTCCAACAAACTATAACGTGGAATTTCATTGGTTTTATGTCAGTAAAATTTCCAGCTAACTATAACTGGTGTCAAACCTATGGTTTTTTCAGTGAATTTCATAGGTTTTTCAAATGCTACTTCCTAACTATAACGTGTGTAAAACCTATGTTTTTTTCAGTGAATTTCATAGTTTTTTTTGAATGCTAGTTCCTAAGTATGTAATCACGTTCGTAACTACATAGTGTCACCGCCTACACGTCCTGAGAAGTGCATGTAAAGTCACGTGACTTGAAAACAAAACTTCCAATTGGTTATTAGTAGTTTCTGTTCTGGAATATACACGAAGCACTCCACCCACTTTCCTCACAATCTTTTCTACTCTCAAGAGACAACAACGTCGAGCATCTTCCGGAAGTCTTTGCTGAAATGGCTTCCCTACCAGATTCATCTTCCGAATCTGAAGGAAATGAGCGACCACCGTTAAGAAGAAAAAAGGAATCTTTCATTTGGCAATTTTTCACTTATCCTGAAGATCAAAAGAAAGTGAATGCGCCAAAAGTAACCTGCACGATATGCAATTCGGAGCTCTCAAGGGGAAATCCAAATAAAAAATATTCCTTTTCTGCACACACCATGCAGCGGCATGTTAAACAAAGGCATCCTGAGCATTATGCAAAAGCATCGACAAGAGCCCTGGCCACGCTATTACCATCAGAGGTGGCCAGCACATCTTCTGGTGGACGACCTGTATCTCCATCGAGTGCTGAGATGGACTTGAGACCATATCTTGCGAAGGTGCATATGAAATGCAACGAGTGTGGAGAAATTCTTTTGTATGGAGAGCAGAGCCTCGTTCTTATTAAACTGAAAATTGAAAGTCACAAATGCCCCAAGAAAAGATACATTTCTTCACTTCATTTTCAAACTATTACATACTGAAAAATGTAGTAGCAACTTTAAGAAATCGAAAGCATTACAACACTTCTTTCCCCCCCCCAAAAAAAAAAAAAAAAAGTTCTTTTCAGAACTAACTCTTTCCACCAAAACATGCTCGAAGAGCATATTATAAGATGTTTTTTCGCCGCTTTATTTTAGTGCGAGACAGGGTGCGCGCACCCTTCTATCGCGTACAGGACCTGACACTCCCATGTGAAGTCATGTGACTTCTAAACAACACTTCTAATTGGTTCTTGGTAGTTTCTATTCTGCAATTTACACGCAGCACTCCACCCACTACCATCACTTTCTTTTCTACTCTCAAGAGACAACAACGTCGAACATCTTCCCGAAGACTTCGATACAATGGCTACCGTTCCGCATTCATCTTCCGAATCTGATGAAAATGAGCGACCACTTTTCACAAGAAAAACGGAGGCCACGCTATTACCATCAGAAGTAATCAACACATCTTCCAGTGGAGGACCTGTATCTCCATCAAGTGCTGAGATGGACTTGAGACTTTATCTGGCGAACGTGCACATGAAATGCACGAACTGTGGAGAACTTCTTGTATACGGAGAGCAAAGCTTTACTTTAATTAAACAAATAATTGAGAGTCATAAATGCTCCAAGAAAAGTTAAATTTCTTCACTTTATTTGGATAGTATGACATACTGAAAAATGTCATCACAACTTTAAGAAATAAAAAGCATCATAACACTTGTTTCCCAAAAAAAAAAAAAAAAAAGTTCTTTTCAGAACTAACTCTTTGTACCAAAACAAGCTTGAAGAGCATATTAGCTGATATTTTCTCGCCGCTTTCTTATAGTGCGCTACCGGGTGCGCGCACCCACCTATCGCGTCGAGACACGCATGTGCAGTCATGTGACTTTAAAACAACACTTCCAATTGGTTCTTACTAGTTTCTATTCTGCAATTTACACGGAACACTCCACCCACTTCCCTAGAAAACCAGTTTATCGTAAATCTATTAAAGCCTCCTCTTATGAAATATTCGACATCAATCACATAGCAGAGTACTAAATAGCACTATATACACTCCGTCCCTTAATTATAAGAGACTTATTGCTATGTAAAATCAACTTTTGCTCTCCAAGATAATGTAAAATGCTGAGCCTATTACATAATTTTATTACACATATATGTTACTAGTCTCCTTCGAGTACTAACACCGTAGAAAATACCACCAATAGCGGTGATATTTTTTACACCGAGAACAGGCGATTTCTATCGCTTACAGCCCTTACAATTATAAAGTTTTAATTCCTAAGTCTCTGATCGCATTTCTTCTGACCCTCTAGAACTGCTTTCAAAACATGAACTATAAACCTCTACTTTTCATTTTCAAACCATACACTTTCAATTACATTATTTTTTTTCCACAATTCATGTAATGTTACAAACCTTTTCTAAAATACACCAGTCCGTATCATTTATAAGGATTTATTTTCAGTCTTCATCAGTGACACTTTCTTCACATACAATAGAAATCACTATAACTTTTTAAACGGCAATGCTAACGCGGTAAAAATACCCCCTTCATTTACTTTCCTTTAAGAATGCACACTATGTACCCCACGCATGCGTTTCTTAATCTTTGTATTTGGCAGCGAATACCGACCTTGAATCGGAAGACATGAACAAGAGCGCCATTGTCACATTTAAAACTGAACGTTGCATCTGCTCACACACATATCTTTCACTAAGCTAACATTCACAGAAAACAGCATTGATGTAAAAAAAAATTGACCTTGCTTTACAACTCCCTCAAATCACTCCCTTATTTTTTAACGCATCCTCCAGTTCAAAAAAAGCTACTTTTTTAATAACCACTAAGCAATATATAAGTGACTAGACTCCTAGAAAATGTATCAAGTCATTCTGCTCCTCTCCACTGCATAGCCGACGACCTAATTCTGTGGAGTTGCTATACAACCAGCGGTGCTGCGCCGTTTCCTGTACCATCTTGGGAAATTCAAAATGGATGTCCCTCCTGCCTTCGCAAACGAGCCGGGCCACTTAGAACTATTTCGCCAGAGGATGCTTGACTACTACGGCATCTTACCACTCTCGACTTTGAATACTTCATATCGATTATCATTTCGATATTCGCATTTCACCTGTGTGCAGCCTGTATTTCATTGCCTGAGCTGTGATTTCACGTGGGCCCTGGATTTATGTCTCTGCAATTTGGTACCTCCTGAACCGAATTACAATCACCTCATGAATCCGTTACATGATCATGAACAGCTTTGTTACAACTGAGGGTTTATGGCCTTTGCAGCGATACAAGGAGTTCTGGGTCATTGGAATATATTCGCAGCGGCGCAAGATTTCCTAACAGAGAGCTACATCGAAAACCCACCGAGCTGCCCAATGATGGTAAAAGACACTCCAATAATGACAGATCATGAATGCTCCTTTCATCTTCTCAATTGGATGGCTGACATGTTTTCAGATGATAACAATGATTTCATGTTAGAGGCATTTGCTGCATACTTTGCCTACACAATGGACACTTAACTCTTTCCTAACAGCGAGCTACATCGAAAACCCACCGAGCTCCCTCTGATGGTAAAAGACGCTCCGATTATAACAGATCATCAGTACTGCTTTACTCTTTTCCATTGGATAGCTGACATACTTTCGGGAGGGTTTATGGCCTTTGCAGCGATACAAGGAGTTCTGGGTCATTGGAATATATTCGCAGCGGCGCAAGATTTCCTAACAGAGAGCTACATCGAAAACCCACTGAGCTACCCTATGATGGTAAAAGACGCTCCAATAATGACAGATCATGAATGCTCCTTTCATCTTCTCAATTGGATGGCTGACATGTTTTCAAATAATAAAACTGATTTCCTGTTACAAGCAGAAGCTACCTATTTTCCCTAAACAATGCTTCAATAACTCTCAAACAAGCCATTGACGTCCTCATTTCCTTTTGGTTTTCTATATTCTTCACGTTCTTTTCCATATTTTCTTTTGAAGAACAGACCTATTTACTTTACTAACAGTGGACATTATAATTTCGTGTTGTTTGACAGCTGATTCATAAAGTAATGATGTATAACCACTTGCATTTTCATATATCGTTCCCAAACTGAAAGGCCAGAGACCTTCTTCCATTTATTAAAATATAATATACTTCCTTATAAGAGTGTACAATGTTTTTTTCCAACTATATTCATTTTTCTTCAACTATAGCGTTTGTATTCCATGTACTACTGACAATACCAATTACTGTGTTTTTTGCAATTTCTGTACTCATATTACATAATGATTTGCCTTTAAAACAGTACATTTCTAAATAAACATTTCAAATATTCACGGTTTCTCTTTTAATCCATAATCTCAACTGAAATGATTTCATATTGAAAAACTATTCATGGGTTCCACATAACCTTAACTGTAGTCACTGAGGACCTTATTTATGAAGACCTTCCGCCGCCAGTGCCTCATTTTTTAAAATGGGAAAAAGTAACGCACCGGTGGCGCAAGGCCTTCATAAATAAAGTCCTGAATGTTTTCTTTTCTCGACCTCACTTACTGATACTAGAACCTGCAAACCAATTACGGCCCGTGAACTCTTTCTTAGTAGGTCGCGCACCGTAAAGACAGTTATACCACTGTTAACATTTTTTTTACAGTTACTAAGCACCGACACAGTTCCGCTTCACTCAGAGTTAATCACTGCTCCCACGCTTCTACAGGCCAGACGCTATGTCGTATTTCTCTCCTTATCACCCTTTCATCTCCACAATAACAAACAGTTGTCCGCCAGCCACCAGAGAACAGACTCAGATGCAGAGGCACCAAAGAGTGAACCCATCACCAACTGCCATCTCCGGCTGTTTCCATGGTTACACCTCATTCTGCACCTTGCTGAAGGCACAGGTCAAAAGTTCATGTCTTAACGTTCTACAACAAACTAAGAACACTATTTTCCCTCCAGAAACACCTGCCAATACACAGCTCTGTTACATATCTTGTTTTTTCACACCCAATAGTACTTTTAGTTTAACATAAACATTGACCTTTTCACTCTCCACTTGTTACAATCAACCAATCATTTTTATTTTTTTAACCACACCCAGCCTCTTCCTTTTTCTTTATTTAAAATTTCAACTTCTAACTACCATTCCACTTCCAGAACCGATCGGAGGACGACTACAAATCCCTTGAAAATGAAGGTCTGGCTAATAGGACACAGTTATATTCACTGGAGTGAAAAATATGCAGTAAGCAGACGAATTTGCAACCTCAGCTTACCAAATGTACACATAACATGGATTTCCAAAAGAGGATTGAAATGTCACCAATTGATTCCATTGGTGAAAACTTTTATGCATCTCCCAGAACCAGACCTTATAATTGTGCACTGTGGTGGGAACGATCTAGGCACAATCACTGGGGTAGGTCTGGAAATGCTTCTAAAAGACACCTTTCGACAATTGATGACACTTTTTCCTCGATCTGCCTTGGTATATTCCAATATATGCCAAAGACAGAAATGGAATTGGTCCAATCACCATTGTGCACAATTTGAGAAAGCAAGGAGACATGTAAATAAATCTGTTTCTGCGTTCCTCAGAGATTATAGCATGGGTTCTATTTACCACAACAACTTGCGCTACCACATGCAAGACATCTATAGGAGAGACGGTGTTCATTTCACGAATGAGGGAAACAGAATCTTCCTCTGCAACATCAGGCTCTGCATCAGTACTTACTTATAAATGCAGAAAACACTCAATTAACACAAGGGCTCTTTTCAGAGCCACCTTTTATCAAAGCACTCAAACTTCTGATTTACCTCCTTTTCCACACTCTTGTAAATAGGTGTGCGCGACCGGGTGCGCGCACCCCGTATTTTTTTTTCGGGGAAAAATTATATCTTTTTGCGTTTAAGGGCCTTACTGCACACCCCGAGAAAACCTACGCAGGAAGACAATCTCTACCTTCTCCCCTTTCCATGTTTCAACGCTTTGAAATGAACAATATATTTACTCGCAGTGACAAAATGGCGGACAAAACTTCCTGATTTCCTTCGAATCGAACGTTAACAGACGTCACGCAGCAAAATTCCGCTCGCGCGTGCAGCCGCTTGGGTGCGCGCACGTGTGCGCGCCTATAGATATATAATTGACTTTAACTTTAATTTTCTCAACAACTACTGAACGGATTTACACCATTCCAAAAAAAAGCGTAATCTGCGAACAAGACTCTACAGTTTTGGCAAATTTCTTGTAAATTCCTTCACCCGTTCGAACTGTAGCCGAGTCTAAAGGTCCTATGGAAAATAACATTGAGAAAACACGTTTTGGGACCCCCCTTATATCTCAGCCCCCACTTGACCAATCCCCCCCAAACTTTCAGGGAAGGAGTGCAGCGAACCTAGCCATCCTCTTTGAGAAATTTGCAAAGACTCATCCACCAGGGCCAAAGTTATTCCAAATAGAATGTTGAGGATTTCCTATGGAAAACAATCCTTACTATAACGACCGCCAGTAGGTAATATATATATATATATATATATATATATATATATATATATATATATATATATATATATATATATATATATATATATATATATATATATATAATGTGGCCACTCAAACAAACAGGCACCAGCAAGACCCAGGAAGGTGCAAATTTTACTTTTATTTAGACTTTAGCCCAGCACCAGTCCGCCATGACGCGTTTCGGCTAGAGATAGCCTTGATCACATATATATAAAAAATGCAGTACCTCTACGCGTTTTGGCACCTAGCCATCTCCTTGACCTAAGAGCCCTATTGTCTAGAGCGTGTTTTAAAGTGTGCTTGTGCTTTAACCTTTCATTACTGTTTATTACACAAAATAACCCGAGACTTTTAGTTTTGTTTTCTGGCAGTTCATAATCGTGATTTTTCATCCTTGCAAATTACAATACAACACTTTATGGGCAAATTTCCTTTCTGGCAATATGTTTCAGGAAATCCAAGATTAAACATAAAATTATATCATAAATAGATCATATCGGCCCATTCTTTGGGGGTCAGTATCTGTCCAAGCTCAGCCTCTCACTGTCGTTGGCCCGCTGATTTGATTGCCTGTTCTGGGGGCGTAGAATGTGATATAATTCTGTGATAAGTTTCTTTGTGGATTGTTTGGAGAGCAACGAGAGCTCTTCTGGTGTAAGGAGCCGCTCCACTCCAGGACAAATCTATGGCTCCAAAACCCAGTGTCTTATTTGCAAGTAGTGATAACGCTCAGTTTGAGGCATATTAAAATCTGATTCAAAATCCTTGAAGGATCGGAGGCCCTCTGTATAAAAAAAAATGTCCCATGGACCTGTGTCCCGCTTTGTCTTAAGGACTGAATGCCTCCCCATCAAGACCTGGGGAGAAGTTTGAGTTTTCAGTAATAGAAGTGAGAGGTGATGGAAAGTTGTCATATTATTGCATATGGCCGTGGCAACCCAGACTTTCAATGTAGCTTGTGCCACTGGGGAGCCATATTGCCCAGGGGGCCTAGAGGCCTTGCAAAGGAAGGGGACCTTCCAAAGAGACTTTCCCACCAGTGCACGCTCCATGAAGAGACAGTTCTTCTAGGACTCTGGTTGGGGCCATTCTGATAGAATTTGCAATTAGTTTGCTTTATAATACCGGTCGAGATCGGGGATACCTAGGCCCCCCTCTTCATGCGGTCTGAAACTCAGTTCCCTATTTATTCGAGGTCTCTCATCTTCCCACACAAAAGCACAAAATTCAAACTGAAGTTGCTTCAAAGCGTCCTATGGTGGTTCTACCGGGAGAGTTTAAAACAAATAAAAAACTTTAGGGAGTATACTCATCTTGAGAGCTGCTACCCTAACTAAATAGGAGAGATTGAATGGTCGCCATTGTTTAAGCTCTTGTCTGGTCTGCCACAGCAACTTAGTGTAGTTCAGAGACAGCGTCTCGGCCGTGGATACTGACAACGATATACCCAGTTATGGAATGACCTTCTGTCCCAGCAAATGGGGCAAGTTAGGGCTCGTGTGTTGGTAGTTGACTGCAGCAAAGAGCACTTGGGATTTAGTCACATTGACTTTAAAGCCAGAAGGTATGGAAAATTCCTCTAGCTCAGCCAAAAAGGCCGGGACTGAGGTCTGGAGAGACTCCAGCGTTGCGATGACATCATCTTCATAGAGGCTGATGGTATGCCACTCTCTCCCAAAAAGGATCGCCTTGATCCACAGATTTTCACGAACCCTCTGGGCGAACGGTTCCATATAAAGAACAAAAAAGAGAGGGGAGAGCAGACAGCCCTGATGTGTGCCCCTGGTGATATGAAATGGATCGGATATGAAGCCATTCACCCAAACAGTGGCTGAGGGATGGGTATAACTGCTGAACACCCACTGGCCAAATCTGTGCCCAATTCCAAACTCCCCCAAATTGGTCTCTAAAAGGAACCAATGTACCATGTCAAATGCCTTTTCGGCGTCTGTCGAAAGGAAGACACGCCTCTCGGACTGACGGTGGGAATTATCCAAAAGATGCAGTAGCCTTCTGGTGTTATCACTACATTGCCTAGTTGTGACACATCCAGCCTGGTCCAGTTGTATCAATCCGATCATCATGGGTCCCAGTCTGGATGCTAAAATCCCCTTGAAAATTATAAAATGAAGATTTAACAGGGATATTGGCCTGTAAGAGGCACAATATCTATTATTCTTCCCTGGTTTGGGCAGTGCTGCTATCGATGCCAGGAGCATCATGGGCAGTAGCTCAGTGGTGCCGTCAATAGTATTAAAAAGCCGGGCCAGTATGGGGGTTTGAATGGAAAAGAAAGGTTTATAAAATATGGCGGTGAAGCTGTCTGGGCTGGGAGATTTAAGGAGTTTAAGATGTGCTATGGCTGATAACACCTCTTCAGTCCTAATGGGGCTATCCATGGCAACTGCCCAATCAGGTGTTAGCCTAGAGTGTATTATGCCCTGACAATACCTGGAAGGGTTCTGTTCGGGCAGTGACTGGGCTGCATAAAAGTCCCTAAAGGCATGTCTTTTTCCTGTGTGATCTCCGCACCCCCGTCAGCTAGGAGGAGCAGGACAGCTACCTCCTGCCACTGTGCACGCAATTTATGAGCCAGTAATCGCCGCATTTGTCCCCTCCAGTATAAAATGTATGTTTCAGGTGAACAGTGGCATATTCCACCCTATCAAGGTCCAAACTGGCCAGTTGGGCCCGCGCTGCTTTTAGTTTCCTCCAAGTATGGGGGGCTCCTGTCCTTTTGTGAATACCTTCTAGTTCCATCACTCTTTTGGAAAGTTTGTCCCTTTTCTCCCCGCGTGATCTATTGTCTGCGGCAGATAAAGCTATGAGGTCACCTGGAATTACCAATTTGAGGTTTACCCAAAGGGAGATAATTAAGGTGTCTCGGATGTCATTCGTAGTTAGGAAGTCTTTCAGTGTTATGGTGAGGTGTTTTACCACTTCAGGGCGATGGAGGAGAAGCTTCTCTGAGCCTCCAGGAGTATGATGGGCGAGAAGTGGGGGGAAACAACAATGTGGCAGTGAGGGCTGTGTGGTCTGAGAGTGCCTAGGGTTCGATCTCCGAGCTCTGTGCAGTCAGTAGGAGAGACCGAGTCATTAGACTTAGCTCGTTTGGGAAATCTGCATCTTACCTGTTCTACGATGCTTGCTTTGTGATTATCTGTCTAACACTACCATTGGCTATGCCAACGGATGTTGACGCATTACTGGGTCAGGTAACAGCTCATGTGTTGTGTTGCCCCAAACAGCTACCAATCCTGATGACAGCATTCATTGAGATCTCACCGGCAAATCAAACTGGAGGTGAGATACGCAGACCGACAGGCACACAGGTACCATCTGCTATGAACATTGCTAATGTGGCTGACGCTGACGGCGATGTTTCACATCTGTGTACAATTGATCTTCTTAATGAAGCAGTTGAACTTTCATCTACTGTGGTAGACAATTTCTTTGCCAGCCTTGACAACATAATGCTTTCTCCTGACACCGAGAATAACTTTTAAATTAGCACACAGCATTCTTTTGAACTCTGAAATTCGACCTTCACTTTTTTCAAAACAAAAGCTTCCAAGCTTGGAACTCTATTTCACTACAATTCAATTTGACTTTTTCCAAAACAGAATGAACTTTGGCACAAAGCAATCTGCTTAAAGTAGAACTATTCTTAGAGAACAATAATTCTTTGACTATATCCTAGAAACAATATTGACCTAATTCACAAATAGAACTAACTTGCATATTCTGCTATGGGATGGCCTCAACCTTTTTTTATGTATTTAGAGCCATTTCATAAATTTAAATTTCAAGATTCATTTGGTTAGCATTACTAATATAATATCATATGCTTACAATGAAATCATTTCCCTTAGATGCATATTGTACAAATGCTCATTTTGTGTACGACCATTTTGTAATACATTTTATGTATTTTTAGTGTGGGACTGTACTAACTAATGCTCTAGCTTTTATGTTTAGTTCTTAATCAATAGATAAACATGATAATGTGGAGTGGGTGTTGTGAACCATTTTAGGACACTATTGTAAATTTCCCGATTCATGCCCTTATATAGGTATAAATCACTATGTCCTTATATAGACATAAGAATCATAACCATATTTAGGCATAGCACATGCAGTCCAAATACGGCAGGGCTACTTCCACTAGTTCCAAAAATCTACAACGATTTCTTGAAAATTCAGCTTCAGCAGCTACAGACTTTCCCTTGCTCGAGAACTGACTTGTCCAAGAACTCATGGAGTTTCCAATGAACTGAGAGTCTTTAATGACATTATGTCCACCTTTACGTCAAACTCGGCAACTTCAAGGTATAAATATGCCCACACTTGCCTGAGCAAACATACAGTGGTTTCGAGCAGTTCGACTATGTACTTGCCCGACGCATCCTGCTACAGCAAGTGCCGAAGGAAGTCGACCCTCCAGCAGACGCACTGAGAGACGCTGTCTTTTCTCCTGCCGAGAAATCCAGCTCCAGTGTTTCCAAGCTACCCTTGCGGGTTGTTGGGAAATCGAGTCCTGAGCCTGACCTTGTTCGTTCCAAACTAAGGTACGGAGCTGATTAGACCCTAAGAGAAATCTTGGACAGATTCTTTGCAAAAGAATACTACATTTATGCTACACCTCACTTACTTCTTTCCTCGTACTAAGCTTAGGTTAGGTACATCGTGGTAGGCGTATTTTAGAAGCACCAGTTGAGTACTTTTAGCCTCTGTTATTTATGTATGTATTTATCTATGGTTTAGACACCATACAATGATCTTACAATATTATTTTATTCTAATATTTATACTGTATGCATTATATTTTACAACCAGTTTTACGATTGTAGCAGTTCATTTCTTATGCTTGAGAAAGAAGACTGTTCAATAAATACTTTTATTGAAAACTCCCGTCTCTCTATTTCTCTGCACCTCTGGTGAAACGAAGCATGCACGATTGACTGAGTGAAACATCTATCTATTGTTTCCACGACTCTGATGATTAGTTTTATCTTGGGGAAACAAAGTTGTCATGTTTATGTGGTTGTCAGATCCTAATCCCTTCTTGTACATTTGAGAAAGTTTCTAGTGACCTCTGAGCTAGCTGGCACTCCCAATTAAGTCTAATATATTTGATAGAGACCTAGTAGACCTCAGTCCTATGTCTAACCTACAGGATATATTATTCCAATGCGCAGAGCCTATTGGGAATATAGGAACTACACTACACTACGTTTAAAGGGGTTGTTAAGCCCTTTCACATTCAACATCAGGTTTGAGACATTCATCTACCTAGGTGTTGTGGGTATCACATTCTGTAGGTGCATTAGGGCTGATCTATCCCCTGTGGGTTGAATCCTCCAGTACATCAGACATGATGCCCAAAGTGGAAAAGAGATGCGTTGCTGCGCACAGGTCAGGATGAACGCAGCAAGGGGGAGGAGACCCCAACAGTGGAAACAACATAACCCCCATTGAAACAAAAACAATATCATAAGTCAAAAGAACAAGAGTCAATGTCCAGAGCATCCTGCTCTTAGATGAAAAAAGAAGAAGGGGGTATCTGTGGCCCATGGCTTCCCGCTCCCACCAGGTGGTCTATGAAAGCATTATCTATACTATTGCATAAATCAAAGTTACAGTGCCAAAGCAGAAGCTATGACTAGCGAAGGTCTGTTTCATTCCGAGGATGCTCCTGCTAGGGTCAACAGCACTGCTTGCTTTCCTTGGCCATAGTGTATGGGTCAGGGCGTGCCACCAGACTTGGAGGCTTAATTGTGGTCCATCCATGGCCCCTCCAGGATCTGTGGGAGCGAGTGTCTGTGCTAGACCTGTCTGTCACGGGTTCTTCAATGCCTGAGAGCTTGTAGGCCGCTGGAAGTGATTGAATTTGCCTCAATTCCCCATTGTAGGGAAAGATCAACCAAAACGGGTGCCCTCAAAAGTATTTTATGCCAGAGTCCCGAAGGTGTAGGGTGATCGACTGGAAGGATTAACGTTTGAGCAAAGTAGAGGCAGTGAGGTCATGAAAGGCCGTGGGTTTCTGCCCCTGATATGTAAAGTCCGTGCGGCTACGAGCCTTGTGAAGAATCCTTTATTTCAGTTAGTAGTCATGGACAAGGTCAGTATGTCCGCAGGTGGCGCAGAGGCAGCTTTCCGTGGGCCCACTTATGAGTGCGCTCCAGCTTTACCGGGACCTCTGGGGATTCACCAAGAATAGAGCAGAAGAGGCCTACCACCAGCGCCTCAATGTCACCATCATCCTCTGCATGCGCCTTGCCTCGGATGCATATATTGCTCTGCTGAGACCTATTTTCTACGTCCTTGTGTGAGCCTGTAGGTCCAAGTCCTGTTCTTGCAGCCTTAGGACTTCTTGTTGGAGGTTTTCAATTTCCTCATCACGACCTGTTTCATGCTCCTCCAGTGTTTGAACTCTCTCGCCCAGGGAATCCACATTGCGATGGGCATCTCGTAAATCGTCTAGCACTTCATGTTTCCTCGAAGAGAGGAAAAGAGAGACTCCAAGTAGGATCAGCTAAGGAGGGCTTCTGGGCTCTCCACCCCTTCTGTCTCGACTTCATGCTCCACTCCCGGCTGGCTCTCAGACTGCATTGTTGATTTAAGCAAAAGGTCCTTCACCGACCGTCCTTCCTGCCCTTAAGGTCGGCCATGACCCTGGGTGCATGGGTTTTGCTGTTGTGGTGAGGGTGAGCACCCCAAGGATAGCCAACGCAGGTGGCCAGAAGGGAGAGCGGAGGGGCAGTATCATAGCTGGGGGTGCCCCTATAATGCGCCCTTTTTCCTGGCAGAACCCTACTCTCACCTCGGGCCCACCCCGTGAGGTATAGGCGTTGTTGGTGCTGGAGGCCCGTTGCCGTAGCTCCGTAACCCCAGCATTGGCCCGGTATCGTCCTCCTCCTGGCAGGGCCGCTCAATGATATTTTGGCTGATATGTTTGCTTATCCCATGAGCCCTGCGCATGCAAGGGATATGGGTGGAAGGAGAAGTGACCCTAAGCGCTCTTCCGGCCAAGGACCAGCGAACGGAGGGTGCCCTCAAGACTCTTCAGCTTAGTTTGCCCATTGAACGTTTCTGGGTCATCGGTCATGCGGGTACTGAGAAAAACACAAAATCACCATGCATTTAGCATAGACTTATTTAAGAAGCACTACCACAAAAACTGCTTAATGTAATTTCACCAACTTTGGCAGGAAGCTAGTTCTTGGTTGGTCCACAGATTGTGCTTTTTGTGATTTGGTGTAAATCCATTCAATAGTTTTTGAGAAATTTAGGATTAAAAACATTTGTATTTCTTGTTGGTTGGGTTTGAGGGACTCTCGCGAGAGTCCTTCAAACCCAATGTATAAAAGTAGAGAGTTCTGATTGGCACAGGGAGCATTTTTTCTCGTGGACCATTTTGCTTCTGAGGGAGACAGACTCATGTTGGAGCAAGTGCTCTGTTTGGCTGTCAGCAACGTGAGAAAAATGTTGCTGGCAGTACTTACAGGACTCTATGACTTAGTCCCATGTCCTGAACTTTAAAGCAATTAAAAAACATATAGTTGGGCAGCGTAGGGGTACCCTGCCCCTTTAGGTCCGATGGGGGGACACAGAGTGCCAAAATTGGAGAATAAAAAGGGAAATTAAACTATGACCCAGCAGGAGTCCTGTGCGAGCATGGCAAAAAAAAACAAAATGGTGGCCCAGGGCACATTGTATACTTAAGGGGAGGAAGGTGCACGATCCCGACTTCCTGAGCCTTTAATGGGACCAGATAACATGCTGTGTCCCTGGGAGCACCTGCATGGACAAGGAAACTTGTGTTTGCTCCCGCCTGGCTGGAGCAATTTTCAATCTCACCCCAAATGGGAGCAAACACAAAATCTGCGCCCAGCAGGCAGGAGCTTTAAAAATGCTCCTGCCAGCTGGGAGCAGACATGTATTCTTTCTCTGCCGAAACTGATGTGGGCAGGAAAACAGAACAAAATATTGCTCCCTCCTGGAGGGAGTAGCATGCATAGCTGCTCCCTTCGAACGGGAGCGATGCTATCTCCTGCAGCATGAGGGGAGCCGACGGGGGCCGCTGGAACCCTGGGGCTCCATTTCAGCCTCCAAATTGTGTATTGTGTGTGCCCTGAGTGAGAACCGAGGCACCCACCTATTTAACCCTTTGCCTGCTGATGACGGAACCGCTCCGTCATCAGCTGCGGTGGCGCTGTGCTGATGACGGAGCGGTTCCGTCATGGCCTGCTCGGCGCTCCTGCGCGGCGCGAATTCCGCGCCTGCGCTGAGTGTTCCATTGAGCGGGGCGGGCCATGACGGAACCGCTCCGTCATAAGCACAGCGCAACCGACGCTGGTGACGGAGCGGTTCCGTCACCAGCATGCGGCCGCCGCGCGGCCGCCCCGTCCCCTTAGCACTGCGGCGGAATAGCCGCCGCAGTGAAGGGGTTAAAATAGAGCCACCCGGAGATGGGGTCCACGGGATAAAATAGGTTCAGGAGGGGGGCCATGCTGCCACTCCCCTTTAAATTAGATACTGCCCTGGGGGATGGGCTCCCTAGGACCTGATGAGGCTCGGGGAGGGGGGCACATGGTCCACCCCCTTTAAATATATAGATAGGATCCTGTGGAATGGGATCCCGAGGGCCTAATGAGGCTCAGGGAGCAGGGCCATTTAGTATAGCTGAAATATTGCTTTTCTGACTATTCCTCCTTATCTGTTGGATTTACATGACATAGCTAAAATGTATGCACATGAATATTGTATTAAACTCACATAAACTTACCAGCGATGAACTAACTTCTGCTAAGTAATAAAATGATCACCAACACCTCATTGCCAAGCAGGTTCTTTTTCTGGTGCAGGGCATCTGACCAACGTGTCTGACCCGCTACTGTAAGTGTGGAATGCCAATGTCCCTTGAGCCTCCCTCCTGCTGCCATGTGAGGGGGCAGGTGGAGAAGCACCTAATGATTAGTGCCACCACCTCCTCATCCACTTCTCCTGCCATGTATCAGGGCGAGGGTTAAAATGAGACAATAAAAAAGCTAATTAAAAAAAAGGAAAGAACAGGAGAAAGTGAAAGGTCAAAAAGTAAAACTAAAGTAGGAAAAACAGTAGAGTTTGGAAGCAAAAGGGTCCAATTGTAGCGATATGTGGTGCAAAACAGGCTGGCAGAAACAGGGCTGAGTACACACACTGGTCCAAAATACCCGCGTCCATTCATTGATTTACATGGGATGTCAATTACATAATCACGTCCATTTTTGTTAGTTTGTGAGGTGTTCAACACAGTTTACCGAATTCCACATATTTCACGTAATTTTATCGGGATTGTATGCAGTGTTTGAAAAAAAATATGCCATTTACGGACACGCTTATTAATAAGCCCGAGTTATTGGTTTACCCAATGCTCCTTTTTGCAATTGTTTTGTTTCTTTTTACCTTTACCATTAAATGCATCATTTTCAGTTCTTTTTTTTGTAAAGTTTCTTTACCATCGGGAATTGGAATGCAAAGCCTCGAGCCTTCTCACTTAATTGTACTTTGAAAGCTATTTGATGTTGTTCATACTTTTGGCCTGAAACAAGATTCTTTATTTGATTTTTTAATTTAAATTGCTAGGTTTTTATGTTTCAAATATTGTGATCAGGCAACACAATGTAAAAGTGATTTGAAAATGGCATTTTAATCCCGCTAAAGAACATGCCTGTGGTAGCCAGGGCTGGACTGGCCACTGCAGGCAACTGGAATTTGCCCAGGAGACTTGAAGGGTGGGGGCTGGTTTTAGAGCCGTGGGGGCAATTTTTGCAAAGATGCTGCAATATCGGCCCCCAGTAACAAAAGCAGCAGTGCTGGGGGACGGTTTTCTTGGGCAGCAGTGCTTCATGCTTGCCCCCCTCGCCCGCCTCCCCCCCCCATCCCGGAATGGGGACCAGTCCAACAAAATTGCCAGGGCTGCTTTGGGTTTCCAGTCTGGACCTGGTAGTGGATAATGCAATTTGAATGGCAATAAAATTACCCTTTTGCTCACTGTGAGGCTGGCAGTGACCTCAGAGTTAAAAGCAGGGTAGTAGATCAGGACCCAGCAACCTCTGCAGCGAGGGGCAGCCTTTCAGGGGACCCTTCAACCCCTCTGGGCAAGTATCTACCCTAAGGCTGAGTGAGTGTCTGTGAGATATGGAGACTCAGGGGCCCGTCTTCGTATTTTGAAGGAGGGGGGCATAATTTTGCGTGACTCCACTGCTTGAAAGGGAACTTTCCTGGAGGAGCTGTCTGCTGGGAGATACTGGGAGTTTGTAATGTGTAGTGTGGCTGCACTAGAACAATGTAAATCGGATCATCTGAATCTTGGGTTTATAGTGCATTATACTATTTTATGTGCTGTGGGATGGTGCAGTGGTGTGTTTACTGTAAAGTAGCTTAGGGTACCGATTCTGCAAGAAACATAAATATTGATGTCTTATTTATTTATATACTTGTACAGCGCTGGAAGTCAACCCCCGAAAGAGTATCTCCATGCTTACGCTTTACCAAGGAGCCAAGACCTAGTTCTGAACTGTGAAAGGAAGGGAGGAGAATCCTAACAGGCGACAAATAAAAAAGTTTTTAGGGACTTCTTGAAGGATTGAAAGTTGATAGTATTTTTGAGAGCAGGAGGCAGTGAGTTCCATAGGATGGGGCCTTTGTAGGACAGGGCTCGCCCTCCCTACCTAGCTTTTTTTATCCTTGGAACCTGAAGTTGTTGTTGACTGCTGGAGCGCAGGGTACGACTGGGTTTGTAGGGTTTGAATATTTCTTATAAATATTTAGGTCCATTGCCAAACAGACATCTGTGAATAGTGCAGCAGATTTTAAATTTTACACGCTGTCTACTTGGCAACCAGTGCAGCTTTGTCAAGAGGGGGAGTGAGGCAGACCTTACAGTAAAGAAGGATGGTGAAGGAAGTTTAGTCTGTTAAATAAGATTGAATTGGCACTCTTAAGTGAACTGTGGTGCCTAACCTGTACGGTCGAATAGCGGTGTCTCCAGTTTAGAATGCATGGTGCCGCCTGTGATCTGGATCAGCACAGTGCTGTCTGTGCTCCATAATATATTGTCATTCGGGGTAAGTATAGAGCCTGTGGTGAAGTTGTGGTGATTGCTTCCATATTCTTATTCCTTTTTGTGTAGTTTCAGTGGTTTGTTGATATCAACTACAATACCAGAGGAGATCATTAGGAATTTTGATTCCCAATTTGTGATTCTTAACAAATCGCAATTTGGAAATTGTAATTCCTAATGTATGGCCGTTATCTTTTTTTTCAAATATTGATTTCTAGTGGGTCGCAAATTGACTTTCTTCATGATCATTAAGGAGGTAGGTCACAATCGGTGACCAACTAGGAATCGCAACCATCACAGGGATGGTGGCCTGCTGGGGCAGCAGACCACCACGTCTGTTTTTGCTCTTTAATAAAGCAATCTTTTTTTAATTTCAAATGCAGCCTGTTTTCCTTAAAGTATGGGATGTGATTCACAAAAGAAAATGAAACATTTAAGTTTCATTTTTTTAAGAGTAGGCTTGGGTGGGACCACTGATTGCACTCAAAGAATATTTTGTTTAACATTCTCAAAGGTGAAGCAGTCCCATGGGGACCCCTTCCCATTTGTGAATGGGTTACTGCCAATTTTGAATTGATGGTAATATGTACTGTTTTGCGATTGGAATTCGGTTGAAAAACACATCACTCAGATTTGGTATTTTTGAAAGGATCCCCCCTCCAAATCCCTAATTGGTATTTGGTGGCAAACACAAATTGCACTTTGATAACATGTTTCAGAATCACAGTTTGATATTTGTTCATACAAAAAACCATGTTGTTATCCCTTTTTGGCCTGTAACTCCTGTTTACGTCCAACTTTAATTATGGGCCTAACTGGTTCTAGTATTGTGTCGTACATGTGGTTTGAATAAAATATTATGTTGTTAATTTTATTGAATGTTATGTTAATAAGGGATGCGGTTTTGAGGGAGCAAAGATTTGTCAACCTCATGTCTTGGTGGGTGTTGTGTTGCATGGAAGGGTCATGTCCTTTGGGTTTCAGAGCAAGTACTGAATACAGACATTTGCTTTCTTGTATGAAGCATTCATGTGGGTAATATGCAGTGCATGTGTTTTTAGAGTGCTCGCAGCTTCCTCAGAATGCCTCTTGGTGCTGTGGGATGCTTGAAAATGTGGTGTGTGTGCGCATCCACCATGTACTGATATTTTTTGAAGCTTGTAGAAGGATTTGTTGCTATCTGTACTGCCGTCTTTGTTATTGTTTTGTGGTAAGTGTTTGAATTTCTCACCTGCTTATAGACATCCATATATTGCCAGCATAGCCTAAGGGGCAGCTGTACTATTAAGCCAAATAACAAATAGAAGGGAAATCAAAGTTCTAAGGCACGAGGAGAGCAACACAACCTTTTAAATGTGCCGATTATTCCCTCAGCCCCTGAGCTGGCAGAGCTTGTTAGCTTTTCATTATGTATTTATAAGGGTTTACTTATATACTGCAATCCTAGATTCAAAGCAGAAGTGCTATTCAGTGATGGGTGGATAGAAAAGGAGTTAGGCCCACATCAGCAGTACAGGGACTGGCGCAGGAGGGGAGAGCAGGGGTGGCTCTGGGCAGGGAGCGTAGGTAGGGGGCCCCGGATTGGGGGGTCATGGCGGCCCTGGGCAGGGAGCGTAGGTATGGGGCACCGGATTGGGAAGTCAGGGTGTTTGGAAGTGGAACAGAGCCGGAGGCCGCCAAATCCCTGCCAGGGGCCGCCACGCAAATATGTATCCATCCTCAGAGGATTAATATATTAAGGATTTATATTGGCGTGGTGGCCCCTGGGGTTTTGTGGCCCTGTGCAGGTGCACAGCTTGCACATGCCTAAGGCCACCCCTGAGGAGAGTGAAGGAAATGATGACGGGCACCGAGAGGAAGGCTGCTGGGCATGTGAGGAGCAGCAGTTTGATAACCTGTATGTTGGAATGTTAAATATCAGTTACATGTTAACAGCCTAGTTATGGGTTGCCAGCTGGGAAGACTTCTAGAGAAGGACTGGGCCCAGCAACCCTCAGCCTCGGTAATTGTCTGTACTTCTAATTAAACTGTGCTGCCAGATCCAGTGAGTTTGAGGTATTTTTTTCTAGTGTATGTAAGGAACTCTCTGCAGACAAGTAGTGGAACAGCAAGAGCTTTATTAACAGACCAACACAGGCCCCGCAGCTGCGTAACGTAAGGAATGCAACAACTCCTTGAGTCGTCAGCTGTCAACTGTCAACGGCCAGCTGACAGCTAACAACAGACGATGGCAGTACGGTGTCCGCGCAGGGACACGAGAATGCAACAGAACATATGGTGTCCTCCCAGGGACACACAAGCATAATCCCAACACATCTTCCTCCTTATGGAAGCAAGCGGGGAGGGAGAAGAGGAGGATACAAACCAAAGTGCAATATGTGTGTGTGGTGAAGAAAAGTGCGGGTGAGTGGAGTTACTCACAAACATAATCCGAAAGTTTGGTGGGTGGCAGCAACCTCCTACCACCTCTGCTGGTGCTGACAGGGTAAGTGAAGTCACTTAACCACATCGATGCTGCGGCGATTTCTGCGCTGTGCGGCTGTTTTCCCTTTTCCGCGATACATGACGAGCTCAGCTCGTCATCAGCACACGCCACCCGTGGGTGATGACGAGCTGAGCTCGTCATCAGCATCGAAAGGGTTAACGTATAGCGGGAAGCTTTCTACCAATTCTACCTGTAGTGTTGGGATCAGCTGGGACGCACATGGGCGTCGTTGTGGGCTGCAATGCCGTGCTGTTTGCTGTCTTGTGTAAAGTTGGGGGCCCTGGGCCCTCATGCTCGCAAGCACTGACGCAGACACAGTGAGCTACATGGTGCAAATGGCCCAGAGCACGTGCGCTCGGCCACTTTTATTAAGGCAGCGTCACCTGACCAGTGACGTCTGTGGTGGGTGGGTGCACATGTAGGGCATACAGAAAACAACTAGACCGTGTCCTGCTGGACACTACATCCCTCCCAAACCTGGGGAAAAATGAAAACAAAGGAAAGTCCAACCTGTGGGAGAAAAAGTACAGTTCTCAAACCCCACAACAAAGTTCAACCTGTGGGAAAGAAACTATGCCTCAATATAACATTGGGCTCAATGATTTGAAACAAGTCTCTTTGGCGGCTTGCAGGCCGCAGATAATGGAGTTACTGCATCCAGGACCACAGTCAGTTGTGGCATGGTTCTCAGTTGTTTGGTGGGTCCTGTCTTCTGTCTACGCCGCCTGGACGTTGTTCTCGGTCTTGTCTTTGCTTGGCACCACTGGTGACAGTTGGTAGTTAGAGAGAAGGGTGAAATGATATGGATGTTGTTTGTCCTCTAGATGCTCCTCTTCAGTCCTGGTCCTTGGTGATGTCTCGGGGCAGGCTTCAAAATGTCTCATTGCAGGTGAAAGGAGTAGGTGCAAACATCCCTCTCACTAGGATGCCCCTCTTGCCTGTATTCCTCTCTCACAAGATGTCCGGGAGGACCTCTTTGCCAGGTTTCCACTGGACTGGTGTTCTCGGTCATGTTGCTCCACCATAGCCTCCAGGCCGTGAGCGGGGAGCTCCATGTTCTCCACCGTTGTGTCCTAACTCTGCCTGAAGGTTACGTTGTTGATTCTTTTCTTGCATGCGAAGCGTTCCTCTCCATGGGTCCTGAAGACGCGCCGCTGTTGATCTGTCTCTCTTGCAGGACTTGCTGCCACCAGAGTCCCTTGAGGCCTCTGCTTCTTCGGTTGCCACGGGTCGGAGTGGAGTAGTCAGTTCTCCAGCTGGATGTGTGAGCACTCTCGCCATCCAATCTTCCGCTCAACCCCAAAAGGTAGATTGTTGCCAACAGACCAACTTGCCCTCTTCTGCGTTCACCACGTGGATGGATGGCTCATAGGTAGATATCTTTGACATGTGCCGCCGGTGTTCTTGCCAGGCCTTGTTCTTCAAGGCACTCTAGTGTTCTAGTGCAGGTCAGCATCTTCTTCTTCTGGTGTGTGTGTGTGTTGACTGGTCACACCTCTTCTCTTCTTGTGATTTCTAGTGGCACCGTGGCACTCACTACCCTTCTTCTCCTCCATTCCTTTCACGACGTGGTCGGTCCCTTTTCTTGTCTTAACTATCCAGGCCAACTCCGTGTGGCGTGCACTCCACACGTGTCTCCCTGGTTGCGTCCTACCCTTAGGACACGCCTTCTCTTCTTCCGATGACCAAAACCAGGCATCGCACCTTTCTTCCTGTCGCTCCTCCTTTACTTCGGGTCGGTGTTATCAGACCTCTTCTGGGTCCCGTCCATGGACCTCTTCTTGAACTTCACGTCGGTCTTCATGTCAGAATATTCAGTTACTTTAGCTTTGACCTTCTGGCTTGTCTTCGCAGTCGTGACCTTCTGGCAGGTCATCTTCTCCTTTTCTTTCCGGGCGACCATCTGACTGGTCATCTTCTTCTTTTCTTTCCGGGCGATCATCTGACTTCTCATCTTCTCCTTTTCTTTCCGGGCGACCATCTTACTGGTCATCTTCTCCTTTTCTTTCCGGGTGACCATCTGACTGGTCATCTTCTCCTTTTCTTTCCGGGTGAACATCTAACTGGTCATCTCCTTTTCTGTCCGGGCGACCATCTGACTCGTCACCTTCTCCTTTTCTTTCCGGGCGACCATCTGACTGGTCATCTTCTCCTTTTCTTTACGGGCGACCATTTGCCTGGTCAGCTTCTTCCTTTCCTTTCGGGCGACCAACTGACTGGTCCGCGTCTTCTTTCCTTTTCAGGCGACCATCTGCCTGGTCAGCTTCTTCCTTTATTTTCGGGCGACCATCCGACTGGTCCGCGTCTGGCGGTGACTTTCTGGCAAGTCATCTTCGCTGTGACCTACTGACAGGTCTCCAAAGACGCGCTCCCTGCTTTACTCGGTCATGGTGGAGTGGAGTTCCTTCACTCCTTGCGCGTTCCTGCGCAGTGCTGTTCGGTCCTGAGGTGTGGAGTTCCTTTACTCCTTGCGCATTCCTGCGCAGTGCTGTTCTGTGACGTTGGCATGTCACTGTGCAGCGTCACTCTGGCGCTCCTGATCCCTGGCGCTCCTGGCACATCCCGGCGCAGTGCTACGCTGTCCTGGCGTGCAGGTGTGGAGTTCTTGCACTCCTTGCGCATCCCTCGCGGTTTGTGGCGTGTTTCTGTGTTCCTGGCGCGTTCCTGTGCTTTTGGTGTGGCAGTGTTCTTGTTCTTCTGGCGCGTTCCTGCGCAGTTCTATGCTGTCCTGTGTCATTGGGCAGTGACGGTGGGTTTGTGAACACTGTGTCCATGCTGAAACTTCAGTCCCTGCTGTGTCCTAGTGTTGCTGTCTGCTAGTGTCTTTTGTCCCCTTTTTAAAATAGCCAGGGTCTGCTTCTTTTAACCAGCATTGACACGTGTCTGAGGGGCCTCAGTTTTCCCTTCACGTTCTGGCTGCTTTTGTACTGCTCCCTCGACTGCTAGGCGTGATATCACCTGCTGGCCACTAGGTGGCAGTGTTGCTTTCCTCAGGCTTGCTTTCCCCAACGGTACAGGCTCAGTGTTTGCTGCTTTGTACCTCCACCGGTTGCTATTGCTCACACCGTGGGACTAGGACTCCTCCTGGCCTGCGGAATATTCACCTTGTTGAGGTGAGTTAATTTAATGTTCCTTCTGCGGGCCGCACGCTGGCCTCACTGTCCCTTGCCCACACAGTCCGTTGTTGGTCTCCCCGCTGGCGGCAGCCTTCCACTTCACACACTGCGCGGAGCGGGGGTGGGTCGGCGCTACTGCTGGGGGCGGGTCTGCTCCATCCTGGGTACTCCTGGGTCCTGCAGGGCAGCGTGATGGGGCTTCGGGGCAAACTGTAAACCCTCTTGCATCTCCTCGCTTTTTGGGCGCAGCAGCGAGCTACTCACTTTCCGGGCCAGCAGCTTCCATCACGCTGCAGGGACATTTCCCTTCCCGCCGCTGCAGCTTTGGTCACTCGCTGCGGGACGGGGCAGGGGTAGCTGCCGGCAGGCCGCGGGTGGGCTCCGCTGGTCCTGCTCCAGTGTCTGGTGCACAGACGACTTTTAAAGAACATTTTTAACAAATTGAATATTCGGACTTGTAGGCAAGCCGTAATCCAATGGCTAGATGGATCATGTCCTATGCTGGCCTGCAGAGGGGTCAAATATATGATGAAAGCCCAATCTCTCCTACAGCAAGCTGACCTTGGAATTATACCACCAAGCTGAAATTACTGACTCTTACTTGCCACTTACAAATAGTTTTAATTGCCAATATTTTAAAATGTGTTTTATGTCCCAAGTTGATCTAGATGCATATTGTAATGATTTTTAATAATTTTATACAATAAAATTGACTATGACTATGACAGTGTCTGGTGCACAATGCCGGCCGCACTGCCCTTGGTGGGACGCCGTGGCCACGCGGGTGGGCATCTCTCTTGGCAACCGGCGGCCGCACCTCTTCACACGCTGCGGGCGCTCCCCGGTTCAGTTTATTCACCCCGCCCCTGCAGCTGCCCTGGACACGCGCCTCGTGGTGGGGTCAGGAGTCGGCGGTGGCCGGCACACGAGGCATGGGGTGGGCTCCCGGTCGGCTCGGCTGGCTTCTTCACTGCGTGTACTTCGCGGGGTGCAGGAGCTTGACCAGGTCTTTCCCGGCAGTTGCGGGTGGGCTCCGCTCAGTCCCTCGGTACC
Organism: Lissotriton vulgaris; assembly: GCF_964263255.1. Classification (NCBI taxonomy): domain Eukaryota; kingdom Metazoa; phylum Chordata; class Amphibia; order Caudata; family Salamandridae; genus Lissotriton; species Lissotriton vulgaris. Next base: position 804,693,328 of record NC_141697.1, read on the forward strand.
CGGCAGTTCTTCTCACGCTGCGGGGTCAGGAGGCGCTACAGGCAGGCCGCGGGTGGGCTCCGCGAGCCTTGCTTAATTACGGGCGATAGCTGGCGCCGCTTTACACTGTTGGGCACAGTTCATATTCGTAGCGGGTTGACTCCGCTTTATGTGCTTGACTGTAGGCTCACCTTCGGCCTGCTGGCTTCTTCTGCTACGCGGGTGGGCACTGCGTGGGCTTTCTGCTTCACCCCACGCAGGGGGCAGTTCACACTGGGCACAGGAGGTGCGGGGTGGGCTCCCGATCACCTCCTCCTGGATGCCTAGGCCCGGGGCAGGGCACACGCCCCTCGGGCCTCTCGGCGGCCGGCGCCGCTTCCCCGGAGGGTTGTCCGGTACATGGGCACTTCCCTTCTTCTTTCCGGGGTTTTTCTTTTATCTGCGGCACACGTGGCTAGCGTCCGCCCTCCTCGTCGCCAATGTAATGATGGGGGCCCAGGGCCCTCATGCTCGCAATCACTGACGCAGACACAGTGAGCTACATGGTGCAACTGGCCCAGCACACGTGCGCCTGGCCACTTTTATTAAGGCAGCGTCACCTGACCAGTGACGTCTGTGGTGGGTGGGTGCACATGTAGGGCATACAGAAAAGAACTAGACCGTGTCCTGCTGGACACTACATCTTGCTATTGGGGAGACGCATCATGTTTGTTGGCGGCAGCGGCGGCGGCATTGAACAGTGGAGCAGCTGGGGCCCGGACTTCAAGGCCCAGACAGCAGTGGGGCCGAGAGCATAGCAGGAGCCCCTCCCTCCTTGACACCGGTGTTATTTAATCACCTACACCTTCCCGCGACGCAGGGCGCGGGCGAGTGGCAATTTTATCAGCAATAAATTAGGAAGTTGCTTTAATTTTAAACTTTGCTATGACTACTACTAAGGAACCGAAGGGGAGGAAGTCTAACACCAGTGGCTCACTCATGGGCACCTTGGATCATTTTATCACAAGGGCATCATCTGTGCTGACTCGTGAAATAGAATTACCTGAAAAAAGGTTGTCATTGGACTCCGCCTTTGGTATATGGTTATCCATGGCCCACTGTTACATGCAGTATCGCCAAATCACCAACTTGGGATTGCTACTGGTCTAATAAGAGCTAGTGGCGAGGGGGGAAATCTTCTACAAGACAGTGAAGATCTGCGCACTTCATCAGATATTGTTAATGCTGCATCAGCTAGTTTGAGCACACTTGTCCCTAACCACGAAGACCTATGTCCGTTAAATTCAAGGCCAAAAACGAGATCTAAACAGAATACCAAATTGGAGGCCACTAAGGCGGTAGTAGATCCTGTTGTTAGAAGGAAACGTGGGGGTGCCCCTTTGAAAAATAGGAAAGTGAAGATTCAAAAACGGAATAACGAGGGCGAGGGACCAAGTATAAGACCTTCAAATACCCCAGTTACAAGTCCGCATACTACTCATCTGGCTACTACTATAACGGACTTCAGCAATGTGGACCCTACTGAGCTGGGAACTGCCTTTTGGGCGAAACTGGAACTTATTTTTACAAAGACCTGTCTTCCCATCTACGATAGACTCACCCTGATAGATAATAGACTTTTGTATTTAGAGTCACTGTACGATTCTGCCCAGGTACGGGTAGACTCACATGCAATAGGGGGTGCTGACACTCATGACGGGGCGCAGCAAAATGGAGATGGTAATTCTAATACTCTGCCCACTAGTTATAACATTCCTGCTGCATCTCCTTTGGTGGCAAACCATAATGTTCCTCCTAACGCTCCTCCACCACCATTAAGGGAAAACAATGTAAATAACAACAATGCTTTATCTAGAAGGGGGGCATCTGGGGGAGTGACTGGGCGCGTGGACAAACAACCTCAATTAAGCAGAAATATTCCTGAGGAAGGGCTAGTTAAAGCCCTACCCTGCATTGATCTCCCCCCAAGTCATTACCACATGTGGTGGTGCTTGCAGGGGTTCCAGTCCTAAGCCAGGGGAAAATTGAGGAATATAATGAACTTAAAAATAAATGTATACATTGGCTCAATTTTAATAGGCCTCTTCCCTTACAGGTCTCTGGTGAAATACTGTTTGCAAGACGAGTTGACTGGGTGGGGTCAAGACAAAAAACCATCCCGGGAGATTGTGTAATAATCAACTTTAGGAACATCTCTGCTGTGGATTTCATTTGTAATGGGGCCCCAGTTCGGTCTGAAACACAAATTCAATCCTTGCATCTATCTTATTTTTATCCTGCTCCCCAGTTGGGGCTCAAACGATACAGAGGCGGGCAGCTCTGGGGGGTCCAGAATACGCTTCCCCATAGAGATCAAGAGGGGGCAACCAATTGGAGGGGTGCATATCCACCTACCCCTTTACTTTCATGTTTTCCCCAAAGCAATAGGTTCAGCATCTTAGATCAAGTGGATTGACGCCCTGAGAGCCAGCGGTCCACATCTTCAATAACTAGTGTTCGGGGCTCACAAGTAGAGAGAGTGGGGAGCAATGCTGATGTTAATACTCTCCCTACCCCAATAATTATCCAACAAGAGGGTGTAGGTGGTATGGTGGTGTGACGGGCTAACGTGGGACAGATTAAGGGGAGGGATCATGCGGCTGGAGATTTCGGCACCCTTTCTCCCAAGACTCAGGTGGAGACAGGTGGTGCTACAGTTGAGTTGTTAAAGGGTGGGGTCAAAGAAAGAACGCAAGTGATTGAGCGGCCAACGTGCTTTCGAGGGGTAGAACCTGGTGAAGGATCACATTTCGGTGAATACAGCCCAGTGAGAGAATTAAGTCCTACCAGGACCAGGGTAATGGACGGTAGCATTAAAATCTTGTCCTGGAATCTGGCAGGGATTAGAAGTAAACTATCTCTGCCCGAGAGGGGATTTTTTATAGCAAAGCATGACATCTGCTTGATGCAGGAGACGTGGGCATTGGAAGAGACTGTGAAGGCCGGTTTTGCCACTTTTAATATCTTGGCTACAACACGGGGTAGGGGCCGACCCTCGGGAGGCCAAACTATATGGGTGGGTACGCACCTGGGTGCTAAAGCCGCCCATATTCCAACTAACTCACCCGATGTCCAATGTGTCCTTCTAACGCTCCCAGATTCCTCACAGATTGCCTTACTTAACATCTATTCAAGGCCTATGCAGAGTGGGCAAGAATCTGATACTATTGATACACTAAGGCAGTTTATCCTGACCCTTGACCCAACAGTAGCCCTATTAGTTGGCAGGGATTTAAATTGCCAATTTGAACCTTTTAGTAGTTTAGACTTGGGAGGATTAACTGATGAGGATCAATATTGGCGTAATCCAGATCCGCAGATACCACCTGCAAGAGCATGGACCCCATTGGTTCCACAAATTAATTTGTTTTCCCTTTCAGCGTCTTTGCGGACCTGTAATGGGAGGACAGAATCGGATAGACCGGATTCATCAACATTTAATAGAGAAGGGCAAAACTCCATTATCGACTATATAATGGTCAAACTTAGACATTGGGATAAGGTCCTGGATTGCAGGGTACATCCGAGGAAAGACAGTGACCATAATGCCCTGGTCCTGACATTGAAACCCGGGAGCTTTGGGTTGTGTAACCCTGCCCCTGTGCCTGTGCCTAATGCTGCTCAACCGCCTCTCCTGCTAACTAATAACAGGTGGAGAGTCGAATGGTCTTACCTGCAGGGCTCTCCAATTAAACTTGCATGAATATATCGGCTGGCTTTACCGCAGCTGATAGAAATGGGAGAGATGGTAGATAAGGATCTCCAGCAAGACTCTCAGATTAGGACTTTGGAAATTCATAAGCAGCTGGTTGTCAAACTGTCTGATGTGTTCTACCCCAAAGGTAGTAAGAAGGTAAGCCCAGATCAAACCCACCCTTTGTACAATGCACCCTGTCGGAAAGCAAAAAAAGATTTGCTAACCGCAATAAAAGCAAAGGATAAATTAGGCCTTAAGCAATGTCGGCTCAAGTATAAGCAGGTTATCAATAGGGAAAAGAAAGACTGGAAGGCGAAAAGATGGGAAAAATTAAGTCATTTTGGGCTATTGTTAGCTCTGGGGCGCGTGAGGGTGGATTAGCACCAGTATCGAATATAGCACCTGTGGTCTGGGAAGCCCATTTTGGAGTACTCTACGCTGATCCTGGTAAAGAGGCTTCCTTGCTTCTTAACCATGGACCCCTCCATGAGTATCGACTGGAGGGGCCGTTGGATAGTGTGTTGGGTGAGGCTGAAGAGACTTCCTTGCTCCTTACCCCTGGACCCCTTCATGAGCATCGATTGGAGGGGCCGTTGGATAATGTGCTGGATAAGGTTATAGAGGCTCCCTTGCTCCCTACCCCAGGACTTCTCCATGAGTATCGACTGGATGGGTCCTTGGACATCACGTTAACTGAGGTTGAAACTGCAATAGCCAAACTCCTACCTAACAAGGCGCCTGGCCTAGATAAGTTGCCAGGGGATCTATTACGGTCTCAACCAAAAATTTGGGCACCATATTTGGTTGTTTTATTTAATGCAATACTGAAGGGGATGGACCCGCCAGATACCTGGCTTGGAGCGGAGATAGTCCCTGTCCACAAAAAAGGTTGTCAACTAATGCTGTCTAATTATAGGCCCTTCAACTTGATAGTTACCACACAAAAACTGATGGGCAGGATTATTCTAGAGAGAATTCAGGGGTGGATAGAAGAAAACGAGATTTTGAGCACTCTCCAGGATGGATTCAGGATGGGTATTTCAACCCTAGACCAAATATTTAGACTCCATGTACTATTTTGGAAAACGGTGAGAGTGGAGGGTGGCAGCCTCTACTTCATCTTTGTCGACCTGCGGGCCGCATTCGATCTAGTGCAGAGGGATAAGTTGTGGAGAGTACTAACAGATTTGGGTCTACCCATCTACATATTGAATGTGTTAAATAGACTCCTACGCTCCAGTCAGGTGTGGGAGACATGGTGAATTGTCGGCTCGCTTCCCTGTGAAGAAGGGGGTGCGCCAGGGGTTTGTCCTGGTCCCAACCTTATCCTGTCTCTATATAAATGGGCTAGTAGATTATCTGATTAGAGTAAAAGACAACAATGCCCCAAGGCTAGCCTCCGGGCGGATGCCCGCTTTGATGTTTGCGGATGACACTCTGCTGTTGTCCAAAAGATCAATGGGTATCCAACGTTCCCTGGATGGCTTTGCAGCATTCTGTGCACTGCGAGGTCTAGAGATAAACTTAGACAAGACTAAGTTTATGATTTTTAATCCCCCTAAACAGACCCGTCCAAATCCACTTTTGAATGGTACTCATCTGGAAAGAGTTAAGACTTTTGAGTACCTAGGTATTACTTTAACTGAAAATCTCTATTCGGGTTTTCAGACAGTAAAGGCGGCCCTTTATTATCCCAAGTGGCGGGTGGAATTGTTAAAGTGCACAGAATTTCTGATTGTAAGCCAGCATCCCCGGTCATAGAAATTTATAGACTTCAGGCCAGAACAGCTTCTATGTAAGCAGTAGAATTATGGGAACGTCAACGAATAACCAGCCTCATGAAGGTTGAACATACCTTCATGAGGTATTTACTGGGCTTGCCAGCCAGTACACTGCTCATAACCTTACGTATGGACCTGGGGCTGGTCCCTATATAGGAGGCAGTAGCAGTACGGCCGCTGCTGTACAGGAAGAGACTATGGTCAGTGCCTGAATTGTTTTCCTACAAAGAAGAATTCATAGAGGTGTGGTCTTCCTTAAAAAATAAGAACATTCCGTGGCTCCTACATATCAGGGGACTTAGTAATAGGATTGGTTTACTTTGACCAGGGATATCTAAGGCAAAAATGTTGCATCATTTTAGGCACCACAACTACAGAGATGTACTACTGTGGGAAAATTGACGGTAGAGTTCCTCCAAGTTAAAATTGAATCTAAAAAGGAGGATTTTCTAGATGTAATCTATCCCCCACTTGCGAGGAAACTATATATGCAGCTTAGGATCGGTAGTCTCCCACTTAGGGCATTTACCTGTAAATGGGCTAATATAGAGAATCCTGTGTGCCTGACAGAGGATGTATTCCATGTCTTTTTTTCTGCCCTGCCTATCAGGCAATAAGGAAATGTTGGCTGATTCCACTTTGTAGAAATCTAGGCTTCAGGCAATGTGCCCAAGCTTGTAGGGTCCTAAGATACGACACCCATCCCCCTATTGTTTTTGCTGTCTCACGGTTCCTAATTGGTATGTGGCGTAGATGGAAAAATGTTCTACAATAATAATGTCTATTTCAATATTCTATTTTGTATACCTTGATAACCACTAATGTTTAATCTATTTTTAGGCTTACATTTTACTGGATATGTTATTTATTGTTTTATCCTTTTGTGCTTGTATGTATGTATTTTATTTGCACTTTTTATGGTCTGCGGTGACCCAAATAAAGTTATCAATGAATGAAGTTATTGGTATTTGGTTCATAGTCAGATTCATCGTCAGGCAAGCCAGTGTGGGTTCTACTGGGTTTACTAATCGATGCATACTAACTGGTGGAATTTAGGGGCAGGGAACTGTCAGGATTGCTTGAGCCTTGTTTACACTGGGACTGAGTTTCCTTTTAACCTTTTGTTACAATATTGTTCTTATTCACTTTTTGCTACCTTCTAAATTGTTATGGTTTTAACTAACTAAACAATAAATATTACTTACTTATACTGGGACAGAGAGGATAAGTGCTATACATTGCCGTCGCTCAGGAGAGCTGAATTTCAAAATACCTTCTGTACAGCAAGGGGTTGCAAATATCTATCCTGGCCCTTTTTTACAAAACCACTTCTTTTGTATTTGTATGTATTTGAATTTGGTATTTGTTAGGTGCATATATCACCCGTAGGTCTCATAGCGCCATCAGATACTCAGAGAAGAGAGCAGTGGGGCCTGGGCAGGACTAGAAAAGCCAAGTTTTTAGGGTTTTTCTGAACCTCCGATGATTCAGTTCCATCCTGAGGTATAGAGGCAAAGAATTCCAGGTTTATGGGGCTATTTTAGAGAAGAATCTGTCCCCGTTCCTTACTGTTCGGACTTTTGGAACAGTTAGCAGATGCTTACTGGTAGAGCGGAGGGTTCTAGCCAGTCGGTAGTCAATCAGCTTATTCGTTAGGTATTTAGGCCCATAGCCGTTCAGGGTCTTGTGAACTAGACAGCATAGTTTGAATTGGATCTGTTTTTTTATGGGTAGACAGTGTAAAGTCTTCAAGCTGGGAGCAGAGGGGGTGCGGGGAGGGAGTTTTGTCAGAAGGTCCTCATTTATGGAAGCGAGTAGTGCATTGCCGTAATCCAAACGGCTTATGATTAGTCCCTGTTCAAGGGGCCTGCATGAGGGAAGGGGAATCCATTTGAAGATTTTCCTGAGATTGCGCATAAGCCCTTAGATGGTGCGCACTACATCGTTGATGTGGTCTGCTATGGAGAGTTTGTTGTCTAATGTTATCCCCAGATTCCGGGCTGCTGACAGGTGGGGGGCAGGGTCCAAAGGCCGGCGGCCACCAGTCTGTCCACTGTCTGTGAGCAGCACCAAAGAGCAGTACTTCTGTTTTGTCGACGTTAAGTAATAGGTGGTTGTTAGTCATCCAGTCTTTTATAGCTATCATACATTGTTGGAATCTAAGTTTGGTGTCAGTGGGGTCAGGTCCTAGGGTAATTAGCAGCTGCATGTCGTCTGCGTAAGACACTGTTTCAAACCCATGTGCTTTGATTATCTTTGCCAGTGGGGACACATATAGATTGAAATGTGTGGGGCTCAGTATGGATTCCTGGGGGACACCCTTATCAATTTCCTGGTTTTTAGAAGAGAAATTTCCTATTGGGACCTTGGAGTGCCGACTTGTCAGGTAGCTCTAGATCCAAAGTAGTGCTGAGCCTTCGACACCAACCTCTGCTAGGCGTTCTAAAAGAATGCCATGTGAGATGGTGTCGAAGGCAGCCGACAGATCAAGTAAAATCAGGATGGCGGATTGTCTTGAATCAAGGGCCAGCAGAATGTTGTCCACTATCTCAAGTAAGGCAGTTTTGGTGCTATGGAAAGCCCAGAATCCTGATTTGGATAGATCCAACAACTTGTTATTCTCTAGATGTTTTTATCGTTGGTTTTTGATCAAGGATTCCATGAGTTTTCCGAAAAGAGGCAGGAGAGAGGTTGGGCGATAGTTGAGAAGCTGTTTGGGGTCGGCTGTAGGCTTTTTTAGGATTGGTCTGATTATGGCCTCCTTCCAGTGAGAAGGTACAGTGGATTGTGATAGTGAGAGGTTAAAAATTTTGGTCAGGTTAGGGAGAATAGCCTGTGCGATTTTGGATAAGGTTTGAGAGGAGACCGTGTTGGCTGGGGAGCCAGATTTAATTTTGTTTATAGTGAGGGCTACTTCTTCTGTGAATGTGTGGAATTCATTGAGAACAGCGGAGTGCAAAGGATAAGACACATTGGCTTTCTGCTTGGGCGATGTGTTAGTTGGGGACGTGTCTGTTGGTCGGGAGAACAGTGTGTGGATGTCTTTGATCTTATTTAGAAAAAAGGATGAGAAGGAGTCGACCTATTCTTGGGACTCAGTGAGTGGAGGCTGGCATGAGGGTGAATTTGTGAATTCCTTAACTATTTTATGTAGTTCTTTGAGTGAGTTTGCGGCCTGATTTATCCTGTTACCCAGATATACTTTTTGGGCTGTGGCTAGGTTGTCCATATAGAGCAGATGTAATGTTTTGTAGTGCTGTCTGTCCATCAAATTTTTGAATGTCACCATTTACGTTCGGCCGTCCTGACAGCGAGTTTGGTAGTTTTTAGGTCTGGGGTGAGCCAGGGAGAAAGTTTATTCTGACATCTAGTCCACTTTCTAGGGGCAATAGTGTTTAAGGTCACATTGATTGCTTGATCCAGATCTGTTGCTGCCTTGCTAGGCTCAGTGATCTCAGTAATGGGGGGGGGGGATAAAATGAGCGGAAACAGATTCTAGGCTTATCTGATTCCAGGGTCTGCTCAGTTTCAGTTCTTTACTGGATTGGGGTTGAGTTAGGTTCTCATGTATGTGAAACCAAATTACACAGTGGTCGACCATAGGACTGGGAGTAGTTGGTCAATCTCTATATTGGGCGAATTTGTGAATAGGAGATCCAAGGAGTGACCCGCAGTGTGAGTGTGGCCTATCACTAGCTGTTTTAGGCCTAGTACATTTAGGCTGGTGAAAAGGTCGTTGGTGTGGGGGCCCAGTAGTAACTCTGCGTGATAGTTAAAATCCCCTAATAGGAGAAAGTTTCCAGAGGCCAGAATATGTGGTGCAATCATTTCAGTCAGTTTGTTGACACCATTTGTTTAGTTTCCGGGGGGCCTGTAGATTAGGGCACCTTTCCAGGACTCCTTGCTAGCGAGCTCTGTTGTGAAGATGCAGATATTGCCCCATTCTGCCTGATGGGTTTCCATAATATATATTTTAGTGTTGGCCCTGTGGGCAATTACAACACCCCCTCCTCTTCTGTCTATCCAGTCTAGTCTAGTCATCTGGTAGTCAGGGGGAAGGGCTACTGCAATATCTGGTACTGACAAATCTTGGAGCAACGTTTCTGCAACAAAGAACAAGTCAGATTTTTCTGTGTCTAGTAAAGCCCAGATTTCTAATGCGTGTTTTGGGAGAGACCGAGCATTACAGTATAGACATTTTTCGGGTGTTAGTGGAGTGGACTTTGTTTGGGAAGAATTGGTGCTACAATGTGCCCTCACGAGTTGCCGGCTGAGTGGAGGGAGCTCCTGGGCTGCATGATCCTCAATAAGTGGGGCAGGAGTGTTTCCTGGTAGATTGTGGAGAGCTCTGTTTAGGGGGTGAAGCTCCTGACTAGTGTATTGGAGAATAGCTAATGGAGATCAGTGAGACGGAATTTCTGGGCAAAAATGAGCAGGGTGCCTGGCGTTTGGCGACGGTCAGGCATGGACGGGCGCACACAGGCTTGCCTTTGGTGCGCCTTCAGCACGCCGCCGGCGCACCGCTGCGCGTGTCTGCTCAGCCGACTTACTTTTAGCAGAAAGTGGGCGGGACCGCAGCAGTGAGCGTGGAGCGCTAACCTGGTGTATCAGGAAGTGAGTATTTCTTTAAAGGAGCAAAAATGGTTATTGACCCCTCCGTGCAATCGGCACACGCCGGGACAGACCAGGAGGGCACCAGGACACAAAGTGAGTGAGAAATGAGCAATATTTAAAAAAAACTGAGTTAAAATTTCGACAGAGTCAGTTTTGACCTGACCTGTCTCTCTGTGACAATATGCCTAGTGTGATCTGCTGCGCTCGACCGTTCGGCGCACTTACTTTTAGCAGGAAGTGGGCGGGCCTGCACCAGTGAGCGTGGAGGGCTAACCTGGTGTATCAGGAAGTAAGTATTTCTTCAAAGGAGCAAAGATAGTGATTGACCCCTCCGTGCAATCCGCACACGCCGCGAAGGACCAGGAGGGCACCAGGACACAAACTGAGTGAGAAACGAGCAATATTTTTAAAAAACGAAGTTAAAATTCTGACAGAGTCAGTTCTGACTTGACCTGTCTGGCTGTGACAATATGCCGAGTGTGATCTGCTGCCGCGTCCGCTCGACACACTTACTTTTAGCAGGAAGTGGGCGGGACTGCAGCAGTCAGCGTGGAGCGCTAACCTGGTGTATCAGGAAGTTAGTATTTCTTTAAAAGAGCAAAGATGGTGATTGACCCCTCCATGCAATCGGCACACGCCGCAACGGGCCAAGGCGGCACCAGGACTCAAAGTGAGTGAGAAATGAGCAATATTTTTAATGAAGTTAAAATTCTGACAGAGTCAGTTCTGACCTGATCTATCTGGCTGTGACAATATGCCGAGTGTGGCCTTGACCCTGACAGTGTCCCCAACCTGAACCTCAACGGTTCTGCACCCATGTTTAAGGTCATACCTGATTTTGGAGCTGGCTTGTGACCGTACCAACCTTTCCCTTACATAGTCAGATGACCAATGCACTCTGTTCGTGGCTTGGGTCCACAACTCGTTATCTTTGGACAAGGGTGTTCTTCCCTGCATAAGCTCAAACGGGCTGTGGCCAGTTGAGTCAATGGAAGTAATGCGATAAGCCCACAGGGTATTCATAATTTCCTGTCTCCAACTCAGGTTGTTACTGCAGGACAATGCCTTTGATGACCCTGTTAAAGAGTTCAACTGCACCGTTGCCCGCAATATGGTAAACTGAGGTCGTTTTGTGTTCTATTTGGTTCCTGTGCATGTAAGTCTTAAAAACATCCGACAAGAATTGAGGCCCATTGTCACTGACAATCTGTTGTGGGTGACCCTCGTAGGTGAATAGGTCATTAAGAAATTTTACAATACAAACAGAATCAGGTTTTTTAACAAAATTAAGCTCAGGCCACTTTGAAAAATGATCGATTACTACGATTATGTACCACTGTTCCGTTTGCTCGAGGATGGGACCCATAATATCCACACCAATCCTCTCTCAAGGCATGGAGGGGCATGCGATGGGATGGAGTGGTCGTCTGAAAGTGACCTGAGTCTTATCAGAGTTCATGCAATGCGTACAATCTCTGACCATCCTTTCTACAGCCAAACTGATACCTGGCCACCAGTAACAGTTTTTGGTTATGTTCTTAGTTTTACCTATGCCTAAGTGTCCTTCATGATACCAAAGGGGATGATGGACAGAAAATAACGATGGATTAAACCCAGATCTGTGACTGGGGTGAATGTTTTGCCATTGTGCAACATTCTGTCCATCAATTGTTTTTTTTTGCATTTGTCACCCTGAGTGGGACGGGTATGCTCAGACGTGAGTCCCGTGCTCTCCATGCCACTGGAATCAAGCTATCCTGACTGATGCAGGCTGATAGCCAGAAACCGGTCCTAGGAAGCTTGATTCCGGTCCAGGGTAGACATGGCTTGGCAGTTCAATCTGGACTGTTCCCATGAGGCACAGGGTCAAGACTGATTTGCATATGGCCATGTCTGAACTGGGGTGGCTTGGTGAGCAAAATAACAATGGATTAAACCCAGATCTGTGACTGGGGGTGAACGTTTTGCCATTGTGCAGCATTACGTTCATCAATTGTTTATTTTGTGTAAGTGTCCTTCGTGGCACAGGTTTAGTATTCTCGTTCTTAAACTGCTGGGGGGAACAACCCTACCGCCCCTTAATAACAAACCGTTTTCGTGTGACAAGTCATCTTTCACTTCCAAAAATTGCTGGAAGGAGTCAGTCAACTTGTTTTTGCATGTCCATCCATCATTTAGGATTTTTACGACTTGTTTTAAAATGACGTCTTTGTCCTGTTCACTTATCCATTCCTCTCTCGAAATACCATCAAATGTTTCATTTATGCTGGCTATGCATGACTTTTCGATCTCCCCTGGGTTGTCTTGGTCACTCAACCCAAAGGCATTCTGCTTAAGAAGTCTGCCACCACATTTATAACCCCTGACATGTATTGTATTTTGTAGTTATAATCAAAGAGGCACACAGATAGTCTAGCCAGCATTGGGAAAGCTGAGTTGAGTCTCTTTGTGGTGAAAACTTTAGTTAAGGGTTTGTGATCAGTACACAGAGTGACTTGCTTTCCCCACACAAATTGTCTAAAATGTTCCAGGGCACATTCACATGCCAATGCTTCACTCTCCATGACTGAATACTTTTCCTCAGTGGGGTCAATGAGCGTGAAGCAAAGGCTATTGTGCATTGCACACCTTTTACGTTTTTTTGGGTGAGAACTGCCCCCAGACCTTTTGAACCAGCGTCTGTGGTTACTATATTTTCCAATAGAGGAGCAAATCCTTGCAAGGGCAAGACTATGTACAACTCTTTTTTTAGTGCAGTTAGTGCCTGTTGACATGCGTCCGTCCATTCGAACTTGTTTTTCAATTTTAGCAGTTGTCTCAGTTCATGTGTTTTGCACGCAAAGTTTTTTATGAATTTCGCATACAATTTAATCAGTCCTAGCAATGATCTCAATTCATCCTTGTTACTGGGCACTGGTGTATTCTTGATGGCTTGCAGCAGTTCTTTTTTTGGGCTAATACCCTCACCAGTGGTTCGTGACCCAGGTAGCTCACGGAATTGCATGCAAACTTGCACTTTTCATGCTCTGCAGTTAACACTTTGTTATCCAAGATTTCCAGGACTTGCTTGACTTTTGTGTCATGATCCTCCTGGTTTTCCCCATTATGAGGATATCGTCCTGAAAGATCAGTATACCAGGTACTCCGTCGAAGATGTTATGCATTAGTCTTTGAAACATCAGGCAGAAGATACCAGCCCAAAGGGTACCCTGGTGAATCTGAAACAACTAAAGGGCGTTATGAAGGTTGTCAGCTTCCTGCTGTTGCGATGTAGGGGTACCTGTTGGTAGGCCGACTTCAAATCGAGAATAGTGAACCATCGAATTCCTTTAGTTGTAGTTAGCATCTCACCTATCTTTGGAAGGGGAAAATGCTCAACAGCTATATTGCTATTGAGGTCGCGTAGGTCTACACAACCTTAATTTTCAATTGGTTCGCTTGGCTACGACCAGAGGTACAATCTACTCAGAAGCTTCAACTTCCTCAATGATGATGGCTTCAAACAGTTTATTTATTTGTGCTTTCCCCTCATCTTTGACGGAGAAGGGTAAGTTTCAAGCTTTATGCACAACTGGGATTGCGTCTGGTTTCACAATGATTTTATGTTGGCACCCTTTAAGTGCTCCGATTCCCCCACTAAAGACTATGGGGTATTTGTTTAACATTAAAATGCCAAAGTCATCGTTGTCATGGACCACTAGGACTGGGTCTGACTGGCTTAGATCGAGTATAATACCCATGTTACCCTGATCCATCCACCCCTGTATTAAGGGACCCACTTTAGATACGTACAATTTCCCTTTGGGTAGTCTTCCCTTGAATGCAATGTCCAGTTCCTTGATTCCACATACATCAATGGGTTCACCTGTAAAAGACTTGATGCTGATGTCAGCTTTATGCAGGTGTCCACCAGTGCTGGGTTTGAATTTCTCTTCCCAGACCTTGTTGTTAACAATTGTGTACGGAGAACCAGAATCAGCAACTATACTGATTTTAACACCCCCTATGTTCATGTCACAGATGTTTTTTTGTTGTTGTTGTGTTGGCATTGCTGATTTTATCCACTTCTTCGTCTTCTATGTTGAGCACGAACATGTTGACTTCGTCTTCATCTGATGTTTCTTTGTAGGTTGCTTCATCCTCATCTACAACCTTTACGTGGCGTGTATTTTTCCTTCTGCAAACCCTCTGAAGGTGTCCGACGACTCCACAATTGAAACATCTTACTCCACAAGCAGGGCATTTTGTGTCATCAGCCACATGTGAGGTGCTACCCCATCTGTAGCAGCGCCTCTTGTTGCCACTCATGGGTTGGTTGGTTATACCAATTTGTTGACCCCTGTTTCCCCATGACTACTCATGGGTTGGTTGGTTGTACCAATTTGTTGACCCCTGTTTCCCCATGACTGTTTCAGGTTCTTTTTGGACTCCGTTATTTTGTTCAAGGTGTCCGTTTCCTTCTCCTCTTTGTTCTCATTTAGCACAGCTTTCGCACAACGAACAGTGAACTCAGCTTAACTGGCTATGTCTATTATGTTTTGTAGGGGGTATTTGACCTTTGCCCACAAATTTTCTTGAATATTTGCATTTGGACCCCTGCATGACTGTTTGGTCTCTGATAAATTTGTCGTGTAAATCCCTGAAGCGACAATTTATGGCCAGATTTTTTAAGACTGACACATAGTCTTCAATGGATTCTTCCTTGCCCTACTTCCTGTGGAAGATTTTGTACCTGTCAACCCCCATGCAAACTGTCGGTTTTTAATATGTATTTAGATCGTAGATAGCATTTATGAAAACATTCACCTCTCCTTCACCTCTTGTTTTTATGTTGAGTCAGCGCCAAGACAGTGCAATAACATTTTATACTTCTTTTCTGCTTTCAACTCTTCATCGTCATCGAAATTGGAGATGTAATTCAAGAAGTATTCTCTCCTCTCTTCCCAAGGTAGTAAGGGTTCTCCCCCTGTAGGTAGGAATGCTTGGGGAGGCAATAGATTCCACAAGTGACCAGAAGCCATTACAGTTTTTTTAAAATGCTTTACCAAACCGTTCTCTTTAACGTCTTGTAATTTGATTATTTAATTCGGAAATCCCGATTCAGTATGATCAGGATGACGTGTTGAAGTTGGCCTGAGGTACAGTGTCTTTCTACATAAACAAAGTTCTGCTTAAAAATTTGTGTTGCACTATTAGTATAGCACCCGGTCCTTTCCCAATAACACGTTTGAAAACAGTACCTTGTTGTGTTCTTGGTCGATCGCTTTGCTTTTGGTACTCTGACAAACTCCTTAAGTACTTGATCTCCACTTCCGCAATGAAAACGCCTGCCGACCTGAAATGGTGATCCAAGATGGCGGCACATATGTGTGCGTAACGTCTAACCACAAAGCTAGAATGCCAACTTCCTTTTTGGATTTTCTACTCCTCGACTTCGACATCGATGCGTCATCACACATCCTGCTACTCCTCCTCAGCTGCTCATGGTGTTGTGACAGCTGACGGTAGAATAGCAAGAAACAATTGTGAGGAGCTCTCTTCAGACAAGTAGTGGAACAGCAAGAGCTTTATTAACAGACCAACACAGGCTAAGCAGCTGCGGAGCATAAGGAATGCAAACACTCCGTGAGTCGTCAGCTGTCAACTGTCAACGCCCAGCTGATATCTAACGACAGACGATGGCAGTACGGTTTCCAGGCAGGGACACGAAAATGCAACAGAACATATGGTGTCCTCGCAGGGACACACAAGCATAATCGTAACAGTGTATATTTCCTATTTTATTAGATTGTGTATTATATTCATGAAAATCTCAGCTGGGAGAATGGTTTTGCAGATTACTATCAGCCTATGCTGGTGTGCAGAGATGAGGGATGCGCATTGTGCCAGACATTCTTTTAGAATGTGGTGTGCAGATCACTATCTTGAGGTATCTTGATTATACTCTCCTTCATGCTGTGTAGTATTGAGTTTGGTGTATATATCTTTCCTTGATGTCTGATGGCCTCCAACGGCCTAGGCACTGTCATACTGTGGACAAACTGTTATGTTCCATCTCACCCTCACTTGCCAAGTTCAGTTGTCAGCCTTGATTGACCCTCAGTCATAACACAGCACATAATGGTGTGAACGACATGGTATGGTTCTAAGTGCCAGGAAATACCATATGAAATGTCAACGCTGTTCCAAAGACAATATACGCTGAAACAGAATTGCTAAACCTTATATACCCCTCATTATTATCAATACTCTTTTCATGGTGGTAAAGGCCTCAGTTTCATCTGGTCTCTCCTTTCTACCTTTTGAAGATGCTATCTCAGGTTTCGGCCAGAAGCATTGCCATGTGATTTGGGTGTTGTAGATTTCTGGTACTGGTACTGCACTGTTCCAGTCTGGTATGAAGTTGTTAGTGAGGAGTGGTGTTTGGAACAGTGATGTGGCCTTCTTTATGATGGTATATTTTGATGTGTCATGGTGTTTGTGGCTTGGTGTTGTGTGGTTGGGAAAATTTGGTGTTGATGCAATAGCATATATTGCAATAGTTTTGTGAATTTGTAAGGTCTATTATGTTGAGTGAGGTTGGTTAAGAATGGTACAACATTGTTTGTGAGAGTGGTAATGTGATGTAGCAAAGGCTCGCTTTAAGAGGTACACTCTACTTCATCACTGAGTGATGAAGTAGAGTGTTCAATGTTTCCACTGTGGAATCTGTTTTCTTGAACTGGAGTGTTTAATGTACTAGAAATCCAGCTTACAATAACATAAGCCAGTTTCATGTATTCTTACATTTTCAATGTGACATCATAATACATCACCTGATCACTGGTGCTGTTGTTTTCCTTGCTGTAATAAAGAATTGAGGGCCATATTATCAAGAAAGTGCGATACATTATCGCCGCTTTTATCAGCAGGAAACTGCAGCTAAAGAAGCGATAATGGGCTTGATAATATGCCCTTGTGAATTCCCATAGAAGACCAGGTTAACACAAGAACCTGGGTTTCTATGGGAATTCACAAGGGCATATTATCAAGCCCAATATCACCGCTTTAGCGGAAGTTTCCTGCCGATAAAAGCGGCGATAATGTATCGCCCTTTCTTGATAATATGGCCCTGAGTTTTACAGTGAAAGACTGGTACTTTCTCAGTTTCACTGAGCACAAAGTACCTAATCAAGGGCAACCTGGTTGTTCCAGGCTGTATTTAATATTGTTATCAACTAATTTTACCTGAAGGGATTCTGACAACCTCTGGATCTAATCTACTAGTATTATGAGAGAATGTTTTAATGAATTCTGTAATACATTTTTTCTTCTTTCTTTTTCACCATTGGTGCATAGCCTACGAACCATATCCCTGTGTATTGACTGTAGGAAAAAATCCTCTGTCTAAAGTCCTATAAAAAGAACTGTTTTTCACCATAAGAGAATGCCTTTTCTCCACTTTAGAAGGAAAAGTAGTTTACACTGTGATTTCTATTGAGTTTTACTGAGTCCTTTGTATGCTTATGATTCATATGCCTATATTCTAACTTGATAGATGGTAACTTGCTTTAATTTTCTTTAAGTAAACATTTAATCTTTAGCCCATGTCTGTCATTCTTAGGGAGAATGTTACAACTTTATTCTAATTTTTAAGATTTATCAAACTAGGTACAGGTCCAATCGGGGAGCACCAAATTCTGTATGGGGACTACACAGCTCCAGGATCGATCTGTTGGCATGCATTAAGAAATCAAATGAGAGACAAATTTGAGCAGTAACACAACTGACTGGTCTGGTGAAGTGGTGTTGTGTGGCAGGTTGTGGTGATGGGAGTATGATTTTAATGCTCTGTGTGGTGTGTTGTTTTTTTTGTTGCAGTTTAGAATACTGTGGAAGTTCTCAGAGTGGTGTGTTTTATACTGTGGTGGAAAGCTAATGTGGGTGCAATGGTATGATATGTTTAGCTAAAGATTGCAAGTGGAGTGCAATGTGAAGTAGATTGAAGCACAGTTTTTAGATGGGCTTGTGTTAAACCAGGACCTCTCTGCAGGGTCACCCCCAGACAGGGGGTTGCCTTTACTCCTCATATTTGAGCTGAATTTATTTTTTGTTGACCTTAGGAATTTGTGTTCTCACTTCAAACCAGTGCTTGTGCTCTCTCCTCTACACATGTTAGAGGCTTGCACTCAATTAGCATATTTAATGTACTTATAATGCCCTATTAAAATGGTACTGCAGGGACCCAGGGCCTGTAAATTAAATTCACTCACTTAAATAGCCCATTATATATGTCCGAGGCCTGCCATTACAGCCTGTGTGCTCAGTTTTTAACTGCCATTTCGACCTGGCAAAATAAACCTTTTGCAGGGCCTACACATTCCTTTTTATTACATATACGCCACCCCTAGGGTACACCCTGGACAGCCCAATGGGCAGGATGGAGTGTACTTAAAAAGTTGGACATGTAATTTTAAGTTTTACATGTCCTGGTAGAGAAAAATTCTTACATTTGTTTTTCACTACTGCAAGGCTTACTTCTCCCATAGAATAACGTTAGAGTTGCCTTATTACATTTATTAAGTTGTCATTTCCAAATGGGAGCAGGAGTAGATATTAGGCATGCCCGGATGGGCCATCACTAGCAGGATGAGAGAGAGGAGCTGGGCACAGCTCTGCTTACACTTGAATAGGATGAGTCCTGCCTTCATACAAAGTGATGCATACCCCCTGCAGTAAGTCTGGAGCCAGAGCACAGGAGGTGGGGCACCTGTTTACTTCAAAGGGAAGCCTCTAGAAGCTTCTCCCCCACTTCAAAGGCAGAACTATGTATAAATATTGAACCTCATACACCAACCCTTCAATTCACTTCTGGACCTGCAACACTTTGCCAGGATGAAGGACTGGTGTGTTGCGGAAAGGACTGCCACTCTACTGGACTGCTGACCTGTTGACCTCTTTCCTGGTTGAGAAGGACTCGACCTGCATCTCTTGAACCCAGAATCCCAGAGTGACTTCAGGGGATAGTTGGTTGGCCTCCAGATCTGAAGCCTCACGGATATAACAGGCTTCAAACAACCATGCATCTGCACCTGAACTCTGCCTTCTGTGAGTCTAACCTGCAAGGTGGTGCCACCCTAGTTGTAAACCCTTGTGAGTGGGCCTAAGGTGCTTTGCCTGCTTCTCTGGACCCAGCAAAATCGATGCACCTCATCTGCTGTGTGGTGCAAATCCGAGCGTGTAGACTGAAACCGCATATATTCTTTTGTTGTATTAACGTGAAGTGTTATCGTTGTGAAATGTAATAACACGAAAACGTGATGTCCTTTAGGACATTGAAATTGAATATAAAATAGCGAATAAAATGAATTTAACTCGCTGAATACATTAACATGAAGAACAAGTGATGTGCAATTGACACCTAATCATGAATTAAAATGTGTTTATTAATCATATAGTTTACATGTAGGTAACGCATTAATTGAAAGTGCCATAATAATATACAATTTCGTGAAGTTCCAGCAAGACGCTAATTCGGAATACCTAAACTTTCGCTCTACTATCTTTTAGGACGCCTACTAAACGCCTCATTTTTCTATCTGTTTCTTGTCTCGCCCCTGTCAGGGAACGAATACTCACGTCTCTGGGGCATGACTTAGGCGCCTCTGGTCCCACACAACGCGATTGAAAGTAAAGCGCCGTGTACCAAGAAAGTTCGTCACTATACTGCCACCCAATTTAACAGGTATGGCAATATAGTATCCACTAGGCAAAAGTTAGGAATAATAGCATGTATTACAGTGAATTTATAGCAATAAAATCATCTCATGGTTGAAATTTGCAGGTAGACTTATCAGCAAGGCACAAATAGAAGCCACTACGGAAGGGACAGAAGGAATCATATGTCATACCAAACTCGGCTCAGTCTGCTGTAAATCTTTAACAATTTACGGATAAGGTAAATTTAAACCTGACATGTATAACTCAAACATTAGTGTAGGATACGTTAGCCTTAACACAGGTACAAGGTAATTTGCCCCCCCTTGCTCACTGCTATGTGTATTTCCCCACTAGGAACATTAATATAGACCAAGCTTGAAAATTGTTCATGAACATCAGCGGTTTGAGTAATAACGTCATTACAGGGGACGTCTGCACTATCACTATAGATTGGTCCTTCGCACCTAAGAGGTAAAATTACATGTTTACGTTTTTCTTCTTTATGAAAGTTATCCCTCTGCATCAATGTTAAACCTACACCAACTAATGGGTCATTGACACCTTTGAATGCAAGTAATTAGACTCAGTATCTGGGATACAAGCCCACTTATCTAATGCGGGAAGGATAACAAGTTTTAACCATTAGACTGGCTAGGTAAAGAGTCAGGGAACAAACACCACTATGAAATAGATACCAGAAATAACCCTGTTCGCGAAGGGTGATAAGGGCCATACACCCCTATTACCATAACAGGACTTGATAGTGGGTAGGTAATCCAAATAATTTACAACAGCCCCTATGTATTCTGTAAAAGCTGGTTTTAGATGCAAATGGAATAAAAAATAGACATGTCCGGTCTTCCACGATGTTGGCAGGTCACCCCTAGAGGCTAACACAGAATGTTTGTAAACCAATATAAATGACAGATTCTTTGCTAGAACCTGTGTTAGATTTGAATGGCATAATGTATTAAACATGTTCAGTCTCCTATGATGTCATGAAATTCTGTATCTAGAGACGTATAGTGAATATTTGCCAATCAATGTGAATAACAGTAGTCTTTGTTAGAATGTAAATAGGATTACTTTAATAACGAGTCGATTGCCATAATATTAATTCCACTGTGTATCCATTTTTAGGAACATATGTACACTACGACAGAAACTGATTCTTTGTCTTGATAAAGGTGGATAGAATTTCAACAAACCACCGAAACGTGTCGACGCCCTAGTACAGTGTGATTCGAGGCTCAAACACTGTTGTTGACACAGTACAATCTTAAAGTGCATAACACCGGTGCCTTAAAAAGAATATCAGAACACACACCTTGTATTGCACAAATTGTATGTCTTACTATTTTTCTGTCTGTTCTTAGCAATATTGCTGGTCAATATTGAATGTGGGATTGTTATTTTATTATTCTAATTATTTTAACCTATGTCAAGCAGCTTACTATGTTTTCTGCTTTTTTAATTTTACTGTATACAATAAATTGTCAGTTTTTTACTCTAGATTTACTTGTTATAGTTATTGCTTTTTTCCACTTATGGTGCTTATGTACATGACCTTGTTCAAGGGAATCTATGTTTTATATTGCTTCTCTGGACCCAGCAAAATCGATGCACCTCATCTGCTGTGTGGTGCAAACCCGAGCATGTAGACTGAAACCGCATATATTCTTTTGTTGTATTAACGTGAAGTGTTATCGTTGTGAAATGTAATAACACGAAAACGTGATGTCCTTTAGGCCATTGAAATTGAATGTAAAATAGCGAATAAAATGAATGTAACTCGCTGAATACATTAACATGAAGAACAAGTGATGTGCAATTGACACCTAATCATGAATTAAAATGTATTTATTAATCATATAGTTTACATGTAGGTAACGCATTAATTGAAAGTGCCATAATAATATACAATTTCGTGAAGTTCATATGATGCTTTCTTATGTCAACCGAATCTTGTAGGCCTGATTAGCAGTTGCCTGGAAACCTCTTGCTTTAGAATTTATAGTTGAGTTTCTTCATGTGGGCTGTAGAATTTGTTCTTTCTCACGTTTTGTGTTGCAGTTGAAAGAAGCATTCTTGTTAGCTATAATAATGTCTTTGTTTTACTACTCAGGCAAGGAGGCCAGTAATTACAATTGTGTGGCTTGAGTCGATACAGGAAGGTTGTGTTTCACACAGAAGCAGGTCTGGGAACCGGGGCCAAAAAGTATTGAAGTAGCAGCACCGTTGCCCTGTTGAAATCTGCAATTTGGATTGTACCCAGAGCGGATGGCATTATCTGAAGTGAATTCTCGAAAGGTTACCTATGAATTATGTGTTGTGAAAGTAGGGAAAGCGCCCCATTTCTTCTTTTGCCTTCAGAGAGAGAGCATCTTGGAACAAGCTCTTTCTTGGTAACTTTGACCCATATTGTGGGGAGACTTCTTAGAAAGTCTCCACATGCTGGCACCTTTTTACCCTACACCTGGGAAATATTAAATAGGGAAGTCACCTTAGTGTTAGCTAGGGATAGACTTATGCTTTTAATTCATCAATCCTTGATGCAGGGAAATTTGGACTCATGCTTTTTGATCTTCTGTGAATTGCTCCGTGAACTAATTGTATTACTTTTGTTATATCATCTAAATTGGATGCGCATATTGGCCTTTATGCTAATTCCGATGTACTTTTACACTCTTGTATTGAAGTGTTTCAATTATTTTTGGCTTTGTAATAAATTAACTAACCTTAAGTAAGTTGTATGTGGTTACTATGTGTCAGGGAGAATGTATGTCGTTACAACGCATACTTTTACAACGCATACCTTTACAACGCATTTTTTACAACGCAACATCCATTACAACGCATTCCATTACAACGCATGCCATTACAACGAATATTTAAAAACTACCTTTACAACGCATTCCATTACATCGCATACTACCTTTACAACGCATACCATTACATTGCATGTATGGTAAGTATTGGATAGTGTAGGGGTAAAAATTACTATTCTAACTCCAGGGGGGGTGCAACAGTAGGGTAAGTGTTGGATAGTGTAGGGGTAAAAATTACTATTCTAACTCCAGGGGGTGCAACAGTAGGGTAAGTGTAGGATAGTGTAAGGGTACTATGCGTTGTAATGGTATGTGTTGTAATGGTATGCGTTGTAATGACTACGTTGTAATGACATGAGTTGTAATTGTATGCGTTGTAGTGTCATTCGTGGTAATGGTTGCATTGTAGTGACATGCATTGTAAGGGATGTTGCATTGTAATGACTGGGTTGTGATGGTAGTACATTGTAAAAGTTGTGTTGTAAAGGTTGTTTTCCATCAGGGAAGAGTATCGATCAATTGATTGACATTCTAACAACTTTTCTCCCCTTTATACTTTCATGCTGCAAAAAAGAACCATCAGATTGTGAGTCTAGAACAGGTCTAGAAGTTATGGGCCGGCCCTTTCAGTTGGTAGTTGTGTAGGATGATTCGCACATGAGGTAAGAGGAGAACTTAAATTAGTCTAGGGCAAGTGGAACCTAGAACCTAGAACCTCAAAAGCCCTGAAAATAGAGCCCAATGATCGAGAATGGAAGGTAACGGAATCTGGCGGAGATGAACGGAATTTGAATGTACGGCGAGATCAGCGACAGAAGAAGGAGTGTGTTTTTATAGGGTGTATGCTGTGTGTTTGAATGCAGCAATGAATTGATTGTTTGATGTCTTGTGAAGCTTGTGGGAGAGTGTAGCGAATGTGGGCTCGGACTGGACGTTTTCCAAGGATTGAGATTTTAGTTGCAGCTCCCGAAACTACCTAACAACCCAGGATATATTAAAGGTGCAGAAGACACTGAGATTGTGATTGTCTGACCGAGGAATTGAGGAGTTTTTGTGAGACATCATCAACAGTTCCACCTAAGACAGTGATCTTTATGTGAAAGGGGCTTGTTTAGTGGACCTTGTGTACAGGGGTTTACTGAATCGGGTGCTCAACGCGGGTCGAGGGTCATTGTTTGGAGTGATTGAATTCTATCGATCTTTTAGATAGCAGATAATTTGGGATTTAAGATGACTGTGTGAGTAAATGCGTACAGAGAAATTGTGAAGGAGAGTCATCCGCCGCAAGGAGTGAAGGTGACATCAGAGCGTGCAGCGCTGCGAGGTCGGTTGGTGTAACGCCGTGCTGGGATTGGTTGGTGGTCAACGGTAAGTTGTGGTTGGAGACACTTGGTCCTTCGAACTTTTATTGAACTAATTGTAATTGAAATCATGCAATGTTTTAGGGTGTTGCAGGATCTTTTCAGGGGTGACCAAGGGGTTGTTACTCGAGTGAGTGAAGAGGCGTCACCCGAGGATACTCCAGCACATTGTATGACGACAAAAGTTGGGCTCCATACTATAGTTTGTCTTCAAAATTGGCATAAAATCACTGAAAAGGAGGGTGAATTGTAATTTCCACGGTTTGGAGATTTTGGTTGTATGTATTGCACCAGTTGAGGGGAGTAATATTTGCACTGCAACCTTTGCCTAGACCAACACAGTTTGAAGCATTAGATGCATTGATGCATGCAGCACACGCTAAGGAGAGGGAGAAATATCAAGGGAAGTTGAGGAAAGCTTTGAGGGCATACCAGGATGCACAGTGAGACACACAGCTTTAGAGATGGAGAGTGTATACTATTGAAGGAGAAAGATTGTACCCGGTATTGGTGGGAGAAGGGGAGCCAACAGGGGGAAGCAAAGGGACAAATAAAGACAACAGTAGTGATACTGAAGGCAGGCTGTTGGATTGGTTGTTATCTGAGCCTCCTCCACCTCACAATCCACAATCCACAATCAGGAAATGGGGGGTGAGACTCAGTGAGGCCAGGGGATGTGGACAGTGCAACAGTACCTCAAGCGGGTCCTAGTACAGGAAGGATATCTGTACTCCCAAAGGAGGTATAGAACAGAACAGAGTCAATGTTGCTTCATGGTTACCAGACGATCTTACAGTCCCAGTTACTATTGGTCGTGTTGTTCCTGTGTATGACTCAAGCTCAGGGGGTCCTCAGCCAGCGACAGACAATGCAGGTTCAAGGGACTGGATAGGGAGCACAAGTGGGAACTGTCCATCCTTAGTGCCTTTGGAATCTAGTACCCTTTACCAGCTCCTGCTGATCCTTCTGGAATACACATAGGTTTAAGTACTATAGGTCTATACCCATGTCAAGCGGTAGCTCTGATTTGCGTATGTGGGAAACTCCATTGAGACAACCATTTGGTGTACCTTTAGAAGAAAGCACAGGTCAGGGAACCTCAGCAAATTAACATGTCTTTGATGACGCAGAATTGGAGTATTGGTTGAGAGAGCATAACATTAACAACAAGGAGGGTTGGGGTAATACATCAAGTCAGAATACCAGAAGACTGAGGTAGACAAGATCAGCAGTGTGAATCTACATTTGAACAGAATAGAGACCTATGGGCCAGATGACCCGTTGTTCATATAGTAAAGAATGTGACCTGTAGGGCAAGAAGGGTGCATGAGAACTGTCTGAGTTAGCTCAGAGGTATGAAGTGGGCCTGCCTCAAACAAAAATGCTACATAGTAATCAGATATATATTTAAGTCAACAAGGGGACCCCAAACGAGTCAGCACAGGACCTCGGGGAGCATAATTGTTCAAAACAACAATGGTCCCATGCACAAGAAATGTTCAAAAGCAATAAATATAGACACAATCAATTCTATATTAAGTTTGACATGTCCTTTTTAGGCAACAGCTGCAGATTTCTGTAGTTTACAAATGCACAGAAAATTCAGGCGGGCACCTTCGCATATACATAGCATATAATTTTACGTTTTTGCATAAGATGCACATAAGGGTCGACGGCATTTCGGTCCCACTAAAAAATCATGGGGACCATCATCAGGACATTAATTAATGCCTAGTAGTTGAAAGCCTCTATTGCCGGGGAGGGGGAAGAAGGGAAAAAGGGATAGAGACATTTAGTTACAAGCACTCAAATAACATTGATTAATCAAGTGCGACAAGGAACTATCCAGTGACTGTGATGCTCTGACAGAGAGAGCGGTGGTGTGGCGCATTTCGCTAGAGTGAAGTGAAAAGACTTCCAATTGTGAGAGTTTATTGAGCTATCAAGGTATACCGTCAGTGTTGGTGGTGGCAAGATACTAGCTCTGTCAGGTGAAAAAGTGTCTTCAATGCACGATTCAATTATTGAGCTGGCCCGGTATGGCGGCAGTGTTGGTGGAGGCATGACACTGGCTCAGTTAGGTAAAAAAATGTCTTCATTGCACGAGTGGATATAAAGACGCTGCTTCTATGCGGTGAGAATAGTGCCTGATTTACATGAGTAGAGGGTGAATAATGCGTGATGAAACAACCGGGAGGTAGCATGACGATGTCTATATGGAGTGAACAGTGCCTGATTCACATGACAAGCAGGAAGGACTCGGTCGAATGCCTATAAGGAGACCAGTTGGACACTGAGCGACTGCGGAGTCAAGTATTCAGATGAAAGAATTAATTAAAAGTGGTACGGTTAGTTTAAAAAGCCGGGAGGTTAAGAAAGCAGTGAGGAAAATTATTAAGGAAAAAAATTTAATTAAAAACAGCTTAGTGCTGTTTAAAAAATAAGAACGGCGCAATGTGAATACTGTTTAGGTTTCTGGCGGCGCAGTGAGTGAGGGGAGGAGGAATTGGCTTACCGAGGGCAGAGCCCAGTATGCTCGGATTGAGCAGATTGGCGGAAGGGGGTGTTTGTATTCTTATGAAATGGCGGTCTGGTGGGGTTCAGAGGATAAGCTGCCCTGGGGTGGAAAAAGAAGAACCAGAGGAGCGATTAATGCAGGGTACAGGAGATAAAAGTGGACATACAGGCAATCACGAGGTGAGTGCTTTTACCAGAATCGGGAGCTTCTCATGTACGCATCGACTCGGGCATCAAGGAGATACTGTAGATACAGTAGAGTAGGGCTAATACAGTGGGGCAGCCATCTGAGTAGGGCAAGGGCGAATGGAGGGAAAAGGAGGGGTATCGTGAAGGTTTAAAGCTATTTCTGTTAGTGAGGGTGCCTAAATAAATAGGTGAAGAAACACAAAAAGTACATGTATAGATCTTAGATACAGGACTGATTATATACAACTGACAGACCACAAAATACACTTGTAAGGCAGACAAAGTATGTAGCGATCGGTGAGGATAGCCAAGGCAGGTTTTAGATCAGGGATGTCCAATCATCTTGAAGGTTTAGTCCAGAGTTCAGACTGTCCGTTTTGAGTATCCATTTTAGCTCTTCCTTATTGAGCATTTTTATCAAGTCACCACCTCTTGGTGGTACGATCACTTGGCTGATCACAGTCCAGCGAATTTCATTTTCATTGTGTCCTTTGTTAATAAAATGCTCAACCAAAGGTACATTGGCTGTTCT
The DNA here is from genome assembly GCF_964263255.1 of Lissotriton vulgaris. NCBI lineage: Eukaryota > Metazoa > Chordata > Amphibia > Caudata > Salamandridae > Lissotriton > Lissotriton vulgaris. The sequence goes on from NC_141697.1 coordinate 804,720,564, forward strand.
GCATCTAATCCGGCTCCGGTGCTGTGACATCCGTAGTTTGATTTTTTGTTTCAATTCGCCCACATAGATCAAATTACATGGACTAAAGATGGCATAAACAAGGTTACATCTGTTGCAGTTAGTGAATGTCTTTAACTCGTTTTTCACATCTTTAAACACAAATTCCTTACAATCAGTTGAAAGGTCACAGACAACACATGCTCCACATTTAGAATGGTCTTTCAAAGGTGGTAGTTCCCAGTGGTCGATAAGTGTGGTATTGATAGAGGGGGTAGAGGGGAGAGCTGCCCTCACTAGCTGGTCTTTCAGGTTTTTGCTCTTTTTGAATGCGAACAAAGGGGCTTCCCATTCAAAAAAATCAAACTACGGATCTCACAGCACCGGAGCCGGATTAGATGCAGAACGGCCAATGCTCCTTTGGTTGAACATTTTATTGACTAAGAACACACTGAAAATGAAATTCGCTGGACTGTGATCAGCCAAGTGATCGTACCACCAAGAGGTGGTGACTTGATAAAAATGCTCAATAAGGAAGAGCTAAAATGGATACTCAAAACGGTTCTCAGAGTGGTGTGTTTTATACTGTGGTGGAAAGCTAATGTGGGTGCAATGGTATGATATGTTTAGCTAAAGATTGCAAGTGGAGTGCAATGTGAAGTAGATTGAAGCACAGTTTTTAGATGGGCTTGTGTTAAACCAGGCCCTCTCTGCAGGGTCACCCCCAGACAGGGGGTTGCCTTTACTCCTCATATTTGAGCTGAATTTATTTTTTGTTGACCTTAGGAATTTGTGTTCTCACTTCAAACCAGTGCTTGTGCTCTCTCCTCTACACATGTTAGAGGCTTGCACTCAATTAGCATATTTAATGTACTTATAATGCCCTATTAAAATGGTACTGCAGGGACCCAGGGCCTGTAAATTAAATTCACTCACTTAAATAGCCCATTATATATGTCCGAGGCCTGCCAGTACAGCCTGTGTGCTCAGTTTTTAACTGCCATTTCGACCTGGCAAAATAAACCTTTTGCAGGGCCTACACATTCCTTTTTATTACATATACGCCACCCCTAGGGTACACCCTGGACAGCCCAATGGGCAGGATGGAGTGTACTTAAAAAGTTGGACATGTAATTTTAAGTTTTACATGTCCTGGTAGAGAAAAATTCTTACATTTGTTTTTCACTACTGCAAGGCTTACTTCTCCCATAGAATAACGTTAGAGTTGCCTTATTACATTTATTAAGTTGTCATTTCCAAATGGGAGCAGGAGTAGATATTAGGCATGCCCGGATGGGCCATCACTAGCAGGATGAGAGGGAGGAGCTGGGCACAGCTCTGCTTACACTTGAATAGGATGAGTCCTGCCTTCATACAAAGTGATGCATACCCCCTGCAGTAAGTCTGGAGCCAGAGCACAGGAGGTGGGGCACCTGTTTACTTCAAAGGGAAGCCTCTAGAAGCTTCTCCCCCACTTCAAAGGCAGAACTATGTATAAATATTGAACCTCATACACCAACCCTTCAATTCACTTCTGGACCTGCAACACTTTGCCAGGATGAAGGACTGGTGTGTTGCCGAAAGGACTGCCACTCTACTGGACTGCTGACCTGTTGACCTCTTTCCTGGTTGAGAAGGACTCGACCTGTATCTCTTGAACCCAGAATCCCAGAGTGACTTCAGGGGATAGTTGGTTGGCCTCCAGATCTGAAGCCTCACGGATATAACAGGCTTCAAACAACCATGCATCTGCACCTGAACTCTGCCTTCTGTGAGTCTAACCTGCAAGGTGGTGCCACCCTAGTTGTAAACCCTTGTGAGTGGGCCTAAGGTGCTTTGCCTGCTTCTCTGGACCCAGCAAAATCGATGCACCTCATCTGCTGTGTGGTGCAAATCCGAGCGTGTAGACTGAAACCGCATATGTTCTTTTGTTGTATTAACGTGAAGTGTTATCGTTGTGAAATGTAATAACACGAAAACGTGATGTCCTTTAGGACATTGAAATTGAATATAAAATAGCGAATAAAATGAATTTAACTCGCTGAATACATTAACATGAAGAACAAGTGATGTGCAATTGACACCTAATCATGAATTAAAATGTGTTTATTAATCATATAGTTTACATGTAGGTAACGCATTAATTGAAAGTGCCATAATAATATACAATTTTGTGAAGTTCCAGCAAGACGCTAATTCGGAATACCTAAACTTTCGCTCTACTATCTTTTAGGACGCCTACTAAACGCCTCATTTTTCTATCTGTTTCTTGTCTCGCCCCTGTCAGGGAACGAATACTCACGTCTCTGGGGCATGACTTAGGCGCCTCTGGTCCCACACAACGCGATTGAAAGTAAAGCGCCGTGTACCAAGAAAGTTCGTCACTATACTGCCACCCAATTTAACAGGTATGGCAATTAGTATCCACTAGGCAAAAGTTAGGAATAATAGCATGTATTACAGTGAATTTATAGCAATAAAATCATCTCATGGTTGAAATTTGCAGGTAGACTTATCAGCAAGGCACAAATAGAAGCCACTACGGAAGGGACAGATGGAATCATATGTCATACCAAACTCGGCTCAGTCTGCTGTAAATTTTTAACAATTTACGGATAAGGTAAATTTAAACCTGACATGTATAACTCAAACATTAGTGTAGGATACGTTAGCCTTAACACAGGTACAAGGTAATTTGCCCCCCCTTGCTCACTGCTATGTGTATTTCCCCACTAGGAACATTAATATAGACCAAGCTTGAAAATTGTTCATGAACATCAGCGGTTTGAGTAATAACGTCATTACAGGGGACGTCTGCACTATCACTATAGATTGGTCCTTCGCACCTAAGAGGTAAAATTACATGTTTACGTTTTTCTTCTTTATGAAAGTTATCCCTCTGCATCAATGTTAAACCTACACCAACTAATGGGTCATTGACACCTTTGAATGCAAGTAATTAGACTCAGTATCTGGGATACAAGCCCACTTATCTAATGCGGGAAGGATAACAAGTTTTAACCATTAGACTGGCTAGGTAAAGAGTCAGGGAACAAACACCACTATGAAATAGATACCAGAAATAACCCTGTTCGCGAAGGGTGATAAGGGCCATACACCCCTATTACCATAACAGGACTTGATAGTGGGTAGGTAATCCAAATAATTTACAACTGCCCCTATGTATTCTGTAAAAGCTGGTTTTAGATGCAAATGGAATAAAAAATAGACATGTCCGGTCTTCCACGATGTTGGCAGGTCACCCCTAGAGGCTAACACAGAATGTTTGTAAACCAATATAAATGACAGATTCTTTGCTAGAACCTGTGTTAGATTTGAATGGCATAATGTATTAAACATGTTCAGTCTCCTATGATGTCATGAAATTCTGTATCTAGAGACGTATAGTGAATATTTGCCAATCAATGTGAATAACAGTAGTCTTTGTTAGAATGTAAATAGGATTACTTTAATAACGAGTCGACTGCCATGATATTAATTCCACTGTGTATCCATTTTTAGGAACATATGTACACTACGACAGAAACTGATTCTTTGTCTTGATAAAGGTGGATAGAATTTCAACAAACCAACGAAACGTGTCGACGCCCTAGTACAGTGTGATTCGAGGCTCAAACACTGTTGTTGACACAGTACAATCTTAAAGTGCATAACACCGGTGCCTTAAAAAGAATATCAGAACACACACCTTGTATTGCACAAATTGTATGTCTTACTATTTTTCTGTCTGTTCTTAGCAATATTGCTGGTCAATATTGAATGTGGGATTGTTATTTTATTATTCTAATTATTTTAACCTATGTCAAGCAGCTTACTATGTTTTCTGCTTTTTTAATTTTACTGTATACAATAAATTGTCAGTTTTTTACTCTAGATTTACTTGTTATAGTTATTGCTTTTTTCCACTTATGGTGCTTATGTACATGACCTTGTTCAAGGGAATCTATGTTTTATATTGCTTCTCTGGACCCAGCAAAATCGATGCACCTCATCTGCTGTGTGGTGCAAACCCGAGCATGTAGACTGAAACCGCATATATTCTTTTGTTGTATTAACGTGAAGTGTTATCGTTGTGAAATGTAATAACACGAAAACGTGATGTCCTTTAGGCCATTGAAATTGAATGTAAAATAGCGAATAAAATGAATGTAACTCGCTGAATACATTAACATGAAGAACAAGTGATGTGCAATTGACACCTAATCATGAATTAAAATGTATTTATTAATCATATAGTTTACATGTAGGTAACGCATTAATTGAAAGTGCCATAATAATATACAATTTCGTGAAGTTCATATGATGCTTTCTTATGTCAACCGAATCTTGTAGGCCTGATTAGCAGTTGCCTGGAAACCTCTTGCTTTAGAATTTATAGTTGAATTTCTTCATGTGGGCTGTAGAATTTGTTCTTTCTCACGTTTTGTGTTGCAGTTGAAAGAAGCATTCTTGTTAGCTATAATAATGTCTTTGTTTTACTACTCAGGCAAGGAGGCCAGTAATTACAATTGTGTGGCTTGAGTCGATACAGGAAGGTTGTGTTTCACACAGAAGCAGGTCTGGGAACCGGGGCCAAAAAGTATTGAAGTAGCAGCACCGTTGCCCTGTTGAAATCTGCAATTTGGATTGTACCCAGAGCGGATGGCATTATCTGAAGTGAATTCTCGAAAGGTTACCTATGAATTATGTGTTGTGAAAGTAGGGAAAGCGCCCCATTTCTTCTTTTGCCTTCAGAGAGAGAGCATCTTGGAACAAGCTCTTTCTTGGTAACTTTGACCCATATTGTGGGGAGACTTCTTAGAAAGTCTCCACATGCTGGCACCTTTTTACCCTACACCTGGGAAATATTAAATAGGGAAGTCACCTTAGTGTTAGCTAGGGATAGACTTATGCTTTTAATTCATCAATCCTTGATGCAGGGAAATTTGGACTCATGCTTTTTGATCTTCTGTGAATTGCTCCGTGAACTAATTGTATTACTTTTGTTATATCATCTAAATTGGATGCGCATATTGGCCTTTATGCTAATTCCGATGTACTTTTACACTCTTGTATTGAAGTGTTTCAATTATTTTTGGCTTTGTAATAAATTAACTAACCTTAAGTAAGTTGTATGTGGTTACTATGTGTCAGGGAGAATGTATGTCGTTACAACGCATACTTTTACAACGCATACCTTTACAACGCATTTTTTACAGCGCAACATCCATTACAACGCATTCCATTACAACGCATGCCATTACAACGAATATTTAAAAACTACCTTTACAACGCATTCCATTACATCGCATACTACCTTTACAACGCATACCATTACATTGCATGTATGGTAAGTATTGGATAGTGTAGGGGTAAAAATTACTATTCTAACTCCAGGGGGGGTGCAACAGTAGGGTAAGTGTTGGATAGTGTAGGGGTAAAAATTACTATTCTAACTCCAGGGGGTGCAACAGTAGGGTAAGTGTAGGATAGTGTAAGGGTACTATGCGTTGTAATGGTATGTGTTGTAATGGTATGCGTTGTAATGACTACGTTGTAATGACATGAGTTGTAATTGTATGCGTTGTAGTGTCATTCGTGGTAATGGTTGCATTGTAGTGACATGCATTGTAAGGGATGTTGCATTGTAATGACTGCGTTGTGATGGTAGTACATTGTAAAAGTTGTGTTGTAAAGGTTGTTTTCCATCAGGGAAGAGTATCGATCAATTGATTGACATTCTAACAACTTTTCTCCCCTTAATACTTTCATGCTGCAAAAAAGAACCATCAGATTGTGAGTCTAGAACAGGTCTAGAAGTTATGGGCCGGCCCTTTCAGTTGGTAGTTGTGTAGGATGATTCGCACATGAGGTAAGAGGAGAACTTAAATTAGTCTAGGGCAAGTGGAACCTAGAACCTAGAACCTCAAAAGCCCTGAAAATAGAGCCCAATGATCGAGAATGGAAGGTAACGGAATCTGGCGGAGATGAACGGAATTTGAATGTACGGCGAGATCAGCGACAGAAGAAGGAGTGTGTTTTTATAGGGTGTATGCTGTGTGTTTGAATGCAGCAATGAATTGATTGTTTGATGTCTTGTGAAGCTTGTGGGAGAGTGTAGCGAATGTGGGCTCGGACTGGACGTTTTCCAAGGATTGAGATTTTAGTTGCAGCTCCCGAAACTACCTAACAACCCAGGATATATTAAAGGTGCAGAAGACACTGAGATTGTGATTGTCTGACCGAGGAATTGAGGAGTTTTTGTGAGACATCATCGACAGTTCCACCTAAGACAGGGATCTTTATGTGAAAGGGGCTTGTTTAGTGGACCTTGTGTACAGGGGTTTACTGAATCGGGTGCTCAACGCGGGTCGAGGGTCATTGTTTGGAGTGATTGAATTCTATCGATCTTTTAGATAGCAGATAATTTGGGATTTAAGATGACTGTGTGAGTAAATGCGTACAGAGAAATTGTGAAGGAGAGTCATCCGCCGCAAGGAGTGAAGGTGACATCAGAGCGTGCAGCGCTGCGAGGTCGGTTGGTGTAACGCCGTGCTGGGATTGGTTGGTGGTCAACGGTAAGTTGTGGTTGGAGACACTTGGTCCTTCGAACTTTTATTGAACTAATTGTAATTGAAATCATGCAATGTTTTAGGGTGTTGCAGGATCTTTTCAGGGGTGACCAAGGGGTTGTTACTCGAGTGAGTGAAGAGGCGTCACCCGAGGATACTCCAGCACATTGTATGACGACAAACGTTGGGCTCCATACTATAGTTTGGCTTCAAAATTGGCATAAAATCACTGAAAAGGAGGGTGAATTGTAATTTCCACGGTTTGGATATTTTGGTTGTATGTATTGCACCAGTTGAGGGGAGTAATATTTGCACTGCAACCTTTGCCTAGACCAACACAGTTTGAAGCATTAGATGCATTGATGCATGCAGCACACGCTAAGGAGAGGGAGAAATATCAAGGGAAGTTGAGGAAAGCTTTGAGGGCATACCAGGATGCACAGTGAGACACACAGCTTTAGAGATGGAGAGTGTATACTATTGAAGGAGAAAGATTGTACCCGGTATTGGTGGGAGAAGGGGAGCCAACAGGGGGAAGCAAAGGGACAAATAAAGACAACAGTAGTGATACTGAAGGCAGGCTGTTGGATTGGTTGTTATCTGAGCCTCCTCCACCTCACAATCCACAATCCACAATCAGGAAATGGGGGGTGAGACTCAGTGAGGGCAGGGGATGTGGACAGTGCAACAGTACCTCAAGCGGGTCCTAGTACAGGAAGGATATCTGTACTCCCAAAGGAGGTATAGAACAGAACAGAGTCAATGTTGCTTCATGGTTACCAGACGATCTTACAGTCCCAGTTACTATTGGTTGTGTTGTTCCTGTGTATGACTCAAGCTCAGGGGGTCCTCAGCCAGCGACAGACAATGCAGGTTCAAGGGACTGGATAGGGAGCACAAGTGGGAACTGTCCATCCTTAGTGCCTTTGGAATCCAGTACCCTTTACCAGCTCCTGCTGATCCTTCTGGAATACACATAGGTTTAAGTACTATAGGTCTATACCCATGTCAAGCGGTAGCTCTGATTTGCGTATGTGGGAAACTCCATTGAGACAACCATTTGGTGTACCTTTAGAAGAAAGCACTGGTCAGGGAACCTCAGCAAATTAACATGTCTTTGATGACGCAGAATTGGAGTATTGGTTGAGAGAGCATAACATTAACAACAAGGAGGGTTGGGGTAATACATCAAGTCAGAATACCAGAAGACTGAGGTAGACAAGATCAGCAGTGTGAATCTACATTTGAACAGAATAGAGACCTATGGGCCAGATGACCCGTTGTTCATATAGTAAAGAATGTGACCTGTAGGGCAAGAAGGGTGCATGAGAACTGTCTGAGTTAGCTCAGAGGTATGAAGTGGGCCTGCCTCAAACAAAAATGCTACATAGTAATCAGATATATATTTAAGTCAACAAGGGGACCCCAAACGAGTCAGCACAGGACCTCGGGGAGCATAATTGTTCAAAACAACAATGGTCCCATGCACAAGAAATGTTCAAAAGCAATAAATATAGACACAATCAATTCTATATTAAGTTTGACATGTCCTTTTTAGGCAACAGCTGCAGATTTCTGTAGTTTACAAATGCACAGAAAATTCAGGCGGGCACCTTCGCATATACATAGCATATAATTTTACGTTTTTGCATAAGATGCACATAAGGGTCGACGGCATTTCGGTCCCACTAAAAAATCATGGGGACCATCATCAGGACATTAATTAATGCCTAGTAGTTGAAAGCCTCTATTGCCGGGGAGGGGGAAGAAGGGAAAAAGGCATAGAGACATTTAGTTACAAGCACTCAAATAACATTGATTAATCAAGTGCGACAAGGAACTATCCAGTGACTGTGATGCTCTGACAGAGAGAGCGGTGGTGTGGCGCATTTCGCTAGAGTGAAGTGAAAAGACTTCCAATTGTGAGAGTTTATTGAGCTATCAAGGTATACCGTCAGTGTTGGTGGTGGCAAGATACTAGCTCTGTCAGGTGAAAAAGTGTCTTCAATGCACGATTCAATTATTGAGCTGGCCCGGTATGGCGGCAGTGTTGGTGGAGGCATGACACTGGCTCAGTTAGGTAAAAAAATGTCTTCATTGCACGAGTGGATATAAAGACGCTGCTTCTATGCGGTGAGAATAGTGCCTGATTTACATGAGTAGAGGGTGAATAATGCGTGATGAAACAACCGGGAGGTAGCATGACGATGTCTATATGGAGTGAACAGTGCCTGATTCACATGACAAGCAGGAAGGACTCGGTCGAATGCCTATAAGGAGACCAGTTGGACACTGAGCGGCTGCGGAGTCAAGTATTCAGATGAAAGAATTAATTAAAAGTGGTACGGTGAAGTTTAAAAAGCCGGGAGGTTAAGAAAGCAGTGAGGAAAATTATTAAGGAAAAAAATTTAATTAAAAACGGCTTAGTGCTGTTTAAAAAATAAGAACGGCGCAATGTGAATACTGTTTAGGTTTCTGGCGGCGCAGTGAGTGAGGGGAGGAGGAATTGGCTTACCGAGGGCAGAGCCCAGTATGCTCGGATTGAGCAGATTGGCGGAAGGGGGTGTTTGTATTCTTATGAAATGGCGGTCTGGTGGGGTTCAGAGGATAAGCTGCCCTGGGGTGGAAAAAGAAGAACCAGAGGAGCGATTAATGCAGGGTACAGGAGATAAAAGTGGACATACAGGCAATCACGAGGTGAGTGCTTTTACCAGAATCGGGAGCTGCTCATGTACGCATCGACTCGGGCATCAAGGAGATACTGTAGATACAGTAGAGTAGGGCTAATACAGTGGGGCAGCCATCTGAGTAGGGCAAGGGCGAATGGAGGGAAAAGGAGGGGTATCGTGAAGGTTTAAAGCTATTTCTGTTAGTGAGGGTGCCTAAATAAATAGGTGAAGAAACACAAAAAGTACATGTATAGATCTTAGATACAGGACTGATTATATACAACTGACAGACCACAAAATACACTTGTAAGGCAGACAAAGTATGTAGCGATCGGTGAGGATAGCCAAGGCAGGTTTTAGATCAGGGATGTCCAATCATCTTGAAGGTTTAGTCCAGAGTTCAGACTGTCCGTTTTGAGTATCCATTTTAGCTCTTCCTTATTGAGCATTTTTATCAAGTCACCACCTCTTGGTGGTACGATCACTTGGCTGATCACAGTCCAGCGAATTTCATTTTCAGTGTGTTCTTTGTCAATAAAATGTTCAACCAAAAGAGCATTGGCCGTTCTGCATCTAATCCGGCTCCGGTGCTGTGAGATCCGTAGTTTGATTTTTTTGAATGGGAAGCCCCTTTGTTCGCATTCAAAAAGAGCAAAAACCTGAAAGACCAGCTAGTGAGGGCAGCTCTCCCCTCTACCCCCTCTATCAATACCACACTTATCGACCACTGGGAACTACCACCTTTGAAAGACCATTCTAAATGTGGAGCATGTGTTGTCTGTGACCTTTCAACTGATTGTAAGGAATTTGTGTTTAAAGATGTGAAAAACGAGTTAAAGAAATTCACTAACTGCAACAGATGTAACCTTGTTTATGCCATCTTTAGTCCATGTAATTTGATCTATGTGGGCAAATTGAAACAAAAAATCAAACTACGGATGTCACAGCACCGGAGCCGGATTAGATGCAGAACAGCCAATGTACCTTTGGTTGAGCATTTTATTAACAAAGGACACAATGAAAATGAAATTCGCTGGACTGTGATCAGCCAAGTGATCGTACCACCAAGAGGTGGTGACTTGACAAAAATGCTCAATAAGGAAGAGCTAAAATGGATACTCAAAACGGACAGTCTGAACTCTGGACTAAACCTTCAAGAGGATTGGACATCCCTGATCTAAAACCTGCCTTGGCTATTCTCACCGATCGCTTGATACTTTGTCTGCCTTACAAGTGTATTTTGTGGTCTGTCAGTTGTATATAATCAGTCCTCTATCTAAGATCTATACATGTACTATTGGTGTTCCTTCACCTATTTATTTAGGCACCCTCACTAACACAAATAACTTTACACCTTCACAATACCCCTCCTTTTCCCTCCATTCGCCATTGCCCTACTCAGATGGCTGCCCCACTGTTTTAGCCCTCCTCTACTGTATCTACTGTATCTCCTTGATACCCTTTCTCCATATCACCACTTCAATATGGCCGCCACGAGCACGGGCCATCTTCTATGTTCATGCCCCTGTCCCTGACAGCCAATCAGGACCCACCTTCCTTTACTTCACGTAACCCCTCCCTGCTACACAACCCGCATTGCTAGGAAGCACATGAAGCCAACTGATCCGGTAAGCCCAGGAGCGCTCCCCAGCTCTTGGATTCGGTGCTCAATACCCCTCGGTATGGGTTGTTAATCACCCGTTTCTCCCAACAGGCACTTCCCAAATACCGCGCTCAGACCCTCGAGTCGACGCGTACGTGAGCAGCTCCTAATTCTGGTAAGAGCACTCACCTCGTGATTGCCCGTATGTTTACTTTCATCTCCTGAACCCTGCATTAATCGCCCCTCTGGTTCTACTTTTTCCCCTCAGGGTAGCTTATCCTCTGAACCCCGCCAGACCGTCATTTCATAGGAATACAAACCCCCCCTTCAGCCAATCCGCTCAATCCGAGCATACTGGGGCTCTCCCCTCAGTAAGCCAATTCCTCCTCCCCTCACTCACTGCGCCGCCAGAAACCTAAACAGTATTCACATTGCCCCCTTCTTATTGTTTAAACAGCACCGCGCCGTTTTTAATTTAATTTTTTTCCTTATTAATTTTCCTCACAGCTTCACTTCGCTTTCTTAGCCTACCGGCTTTTTAAACTTCACCGTACCACTTTTAGTTCATTCTTTCAACTGAATAATTGACTCCGCAGCCGCTCAGTGTTCAACTGGTCTCCTTATAGGCATTCAGCCGACTCCTTCCTGCTCGTCATGTGAATCAGGCACTGTTCACTCCATATAGATGTCGTCATGCTACCTCCCGGTCATTTCATTGTGCATTATTCACCCTCTACTCATGTGAATCAGGCACTATTCTCACCGCATAGAGGCAGCGTCTTTATATCCACTCGTGCAATGAAGACACTTTTTCACCTAACTGAGCCAGTGTCATGCCTCCACCAACACTGCCGCCATACCGGGCCAGCTCAATAATTGAATCGTGCATTGAAGACACTTTTTCACCTGACAGAGCTAGTATCTTGCCACCACCAACACTGACGGTATACATTGATAGCTCAATAAACTCTCACAATTGGAAGTCTTTTCACCTCACTCTAGCGAAACGCGCCACACCACCGCTCTCTCTGTCAGAGCATCACAGTCACTGGATAGTTCCTTGTCGCACTTGATTATTCCATGTTATTTGAGTGCTTGTAACTAAATGTGTCTATGCCTTTTTCCCTTCTTCCCCCTCCCAGGCAATAGAGGCTTTTAACTACTAGGCATTAATTAATGTCCTGATGATGGTCCCTATGATTTTTTAGTGGGACCAAAACGCCATCGACCCTTACGTGCACCTTATGCAAAAACGTAAAATTATATGCTATATATATGCAAAGATGCCCGCCTGAATTTTCTGTGCATTTGTAAACTACAGAAATCTGCAGCTTTTGCCTAAAAAGCCCTGTTTTGTTTCTTGCTTTCCTCACTGTATTGATTTGTATGTGCTCGGGTACAGGCTTGTGCCCCACTTCGGTGATTTGTTGAAGGAATCATTTTCCATGCAACTTCTATTAAGTAAAGATTGAGACCTCTGTCCGGTTGGACATGTCAAACTTAATATAGAATCGATTGTGTCTATTTTTATTGCTTTTGAAGATTTCTTGTGCATGGGACCATTGTTGTTTTAAAAAAAAAACATAGTAATCAGAGGCTTAACTACAGTGATCAGGAGCTGGAGGAAAAGAGAGTGGCAGGATTGAAAACACATATCCCAAAATTGCTCATAGGAATACGAGCTTGGAGTATGCTGGATAAGTGAGAAGAGAAACAGTCAAAGAATAAGAGTGCATGGACGGTAATGGGAGAAACACCACCTCCAGGAGGAGGAACACAGGGAGTTGAGGAATATCAGTTACAGGAAGTGCCTAGCGGAAGGTATGTGCATGTTCCTAGGAATACAGGTTCACAAATTATTTTCTAAGGTTGAAAGTGAAGCCTGCTTTGTGGTACAAGCAAGTCAATAGGTTTGCAAAGATCTCAAAGGTGTTGTGGATTAATTTGAATTCCTTGTTTGAAATTGTGGTTCCTAGTGATCTATGGGCTGCTTGTAAAACAGCTATTTAGTGGCCTGAGCCAAAGAGGGATTCAGGAACTCATGGTCCTTGTTTATGAAGAAGTACAATCAGGTGATCACATGGTTACAGTCCAAAATAGCCCCACAAGACATCAATTGGGTTAAAATAGATGACCCAGGAACCAAAAGAGTCAGTAAATACTTATTAAGATAGGCTACTACAAGCCTTTAAGCAGTACAGTGAACTAGACACCATTGATCCTAATGACACGGGAAAATGTGCATCCAAGTTTGTAACAGGATTGAGGCTGGAGATCAGCTTCATGATCAAACAGCACTTAATCTGCTGGCAAAATAAGTCTTTAGACGAGATCTTATGGTATGCCAGGTACTGCAGTGACGAAGTGGATTCCAAGCATAGGAGGATTAAGGAGAAACTGATGTTGTTTCAAATACAAAATCCACAGAATGGAGAGCAGGTACAGGCGATAATGGGAAAGGTAGCCTGTGGTCAAGGGAATGTTGCAGGAGGTACCCAAGTCACATCAAGCGCAGGGTGGGCCAGACAGGGAAGAGGAAGGAATGTCCTCATAGACCCAAAGACAGGGATTGATGTTGAAACCCTGAAGAAGACCACTGACTGTCAATTTTGTCACAAGATCGGGCATTGGAAGCGCAAGTGTCGTTCAAATCCAATGAATCAGGTGCAAGAAGGAGAACTTGTGCAGGTGGCAGATTAATTAAATCAGTTACTGACAGTGACTAGGCTGAGATTTCTAATGCATGGGGGAATGAGAACCAGCTAATACAAGTGCCCCAGCCTCTGAGAATATTGCAGGGTAATTGGACCTATTATCAGATGCCTTTAATGGAAGCCCTAGATTGATTCAATCAGGACCCGTGCTTATAACGGGGCTCTTTGTGGGAAGAAAGACCTTACACTTAGTGCAGTTTTAGAGGTAGACCATAATGGACCATATGAAGAAGCAGACGTAGATGGTCATCCTATTCCATCCTTGATTTATACTGGTGCTACCCGTTCAACTGTGAGATCTGCAGTAGTCCTAAACCTACTCCTTTTGGGAAAATAAATCCAAGTTGTGGGAGTTTCCAACAAAAGAATGACAAACCCTTGACTAAAGAGGTACCTGTGTGACTCAAGTCCAGTCTGCTTGCTGTGACGTGATCTCTTGAGCAAATTAAATTGTACCATCAATTGCATGCCGAAGGGTATTGAGTTACAGATTAATGATAAGAACATTGCTTTCAAATTGGCTAATCAGAACCTTTACACAGCTATTTTTCCATTGCTGACAGTGGAAGACATGGCGCTGGATTTGAGAGCAACTGTGTCTTAAATAGTGTGGGACTTCTCTGGGGAGGAAATCGGACTGAATACGAGGAGTTAAGCCAGTTGGTATACAGGATTAAGCCTAATGCAGAATTTCTGAGAATGCCTGAGTACAATCTGAGACCGGAATCGGTGGCAGGAATTACATCTGTAATTGAGTCCATGATTGTGCAGGGCATTCTAAAGGAGATCATGGGAAGACTGTGTAATTCATCAATCATGGGATTGCAAAAACCCAACAAAAAATATTGCATTGTTCAGGATCTTAGAAAGTTGAATAACATAGTGATTCAATGTTAGCCTGTGGTACGGAATCCTTCTGTGATCTTATTTAGAATTCTCTGGGAGGCTGAATGGTTCACAGTGATTGACCTTTGCCAGACATTTTTCTCCACCCCATTGCATGAGGAAAGTAAATTTGTATTTGCTTTCCATTTGGAGAATCATGTCTTAACGTGGTGTTGTATCCCTTAAGGGTATACTGAAAGTCCATCCATATTTAACCAGATCATAAAGAAGAACCTTGAGAACTTGATTTTGCCCCCAAACTCAATGTTAGTCCAGTACATTGATGATATCATCATTGTGTCCGAAATGCGCAAGGCTTGCAAGGACAATACTATCACCTTACTGAACTATCTGGCTGACAATGGGCATAAGGTTTCAATGAGTTAGCTGTTTTTGAATGAAGTGCAGTATTTGGGTTGTGGAACTGACAAAGGCAAGAGGAAGGTGTCACCTGGAAGAGTGGAGGCATTCATGAAAATGAATCCGCCCAGTACCCAGAAATAGGTCAGGATGTTCTTGGGAATGGCTGGCTACTGTCGACAATAGATTACTAATTTCTCCTTGATGGCAAAGCCTTCGCAGATGCTGACCCACAAGGATGTGTGTGATCCGGTACCTTGGGATAACAAGTGTTTGCTCACTTTCCTGGAGTTGAGAGAATTCCTTTGTCATGCTCCAGCTTTAGGAATGCCTGATTACAACAAAGCTTTCTCATTATTCTGTCACAAGCGGGAGGGCTGTTCTCTTTCTGTACTCACCCAGATACATTGGGGGGGGGGGGGGGGGACATAGACCAGTGGCCTATTTCTCAACAAAATTAGATCCTATACCTTCAACATTTCCCAGATGTCTCAAATATGTTGCTGCAACAGGTGTCGGTATTGAATGATTTGAGAGCACTGTGATGGATTATCCACTTACTATCTATGTACCACATTCAGTTGAGCTCCTGATGATGAGAATCAAAACACAGCATTTGACAAATAACAGGCTGACAAGATATGAGCAAGTTTTGCTTGCCGCAGAGAATGTCATTCTGCAGCTCTGTTCTTTGTTAAATCCTGCTACCTTGTTGCCTGTTCTGAATGCTGATGGGGAAGATTGTGAAGAACATGACTGTCTGGATGTTACTGAGCCTTGCACTAAACCAAGACCTGACATTGTCGAAAAGCCATTGCCTAGTTCTGATTAAGTCCTTTTTGTTGATAGTTCATGCCTAAGAGACAATGTAGGTAGTTTGAGAGCAGTGTTTGCTGTATGTACCATCTCTGGAGTGGTGTAAGCTGCTTGTTTGCAGAGAGTACACTCCACACAGGTAGCTGAAATCATTGCCTTAACCTGTGCATGTGGAATTTCTGAACAGATCCAAGTCACCATCTCTATCGATAGCCAATACGTTTTCGGTGTGGTTCATGACTTTGTCATAGAAAGTGTTCCTGATGCCATCAGGCTCAACAATCAGGAACAGAGAGTATGTGAGACAACTATTGGAAGCCTTGCAATTGCCACTTGGCTGTCATTAAGTACGCAGCCCATGGACGACGGGACGATTTTGTCACAACAGGAAATAGATATGCTGACCAAGTTGCTTATTTTTATGCTACACATGCATGTATTTTTAATGGGGAATATAGTGGTGAGAGTACAAAGAAGACCGAACTCAGCATGATGCTAGCTGTTGCAGACATGTAAGATGAAGTCAGACATTTGAAAATGGAAGCCACAGACAAGGTACAAGCAGGTTGGATCAGACCAGGTTGTGTGAAAGGAGAAAATGACAAATTGGCATCATCTGATGGTAGGACAGTGTTAACTAATTGTCTTTTACATCAAATGGCAAGACAGATTCAAGGAGCAGCTCACATAGGAAGGGCTGTAAGGTTGAGATTGTTCAGACAGACTTTGCTCAATCTAAGGTTTTGTGTGATTGCTGAATCAGTGTGTCATAGGTATGTTACGTGCCAACAGATGAATGCTAGGAAGAAGTGGTAGCGTTGAGTCAGACTGGCAGGTCAGGGGGTCCTTCCAATCGGATGCACATGGACTTTGTTGAAATGCCTGTGTGTAATGGCTTGAGATACATCCTGGTGGTTGTGTGCATCATTTCTTGATTGGTTGCTTATCCGACTAGAAGGTGTGATAGCCTTACAGTAGTGAAGTTACTATTAAGAGAACTCAGTCCTAGATTTGAATTTCCAACCACATTGGGGTTGGAAAGAGGAACACACTTCTATAGCGAAGTCATCAAACTGGTGTGCACCGCCTTGAGTGTTGATCGAAGACTGCATTGGAGTTACAGGCCGAAAGCATCTGGCATTGCGGAGCAAATTAAAAGCACTTTGATAGTGAGATTGGCTAAAGCTTGTGCTTTGACGTCCCTAAAGTGGCCTGATACGTAGCCTTTGGTTCTGATGAGTTTGCGCAGCATTCCTGACAGGAGAACTGGGCTATCACCCCATGATATGTTGATGGGGAGCTTAATGCATCTGCCTGCTGTGCCCGCCACTGCTTTGATCAATATCACAGATAACTTGGTCCTTAACTACTGTAAAAGATTGGCTGATGTGGTTAATTCTGTGTCTCAGCATGTTGAAGCTACGACTGCACAGACCTTAAAAGGCCTATGCCACCACCTGTGGAAGGCGTCTTACTGCTTGTCCGAAATCACACGAGGAAACACTATCTTGACTCCTGTGGCATGGGCCATATCAAGTGATACTGGTGATGAATGCGGCTGCGAAGTATGGGCTTCACGCCCTCCCACACCTGATGAGTCACAGGTCCCTCCGATGAAACAGCTCTTCTCACAGAAGTATTTCCAGCCATGACCGAAGGGTCACCGGAGAAAGCAAGCCAAGCTGTGGAGGTTCCTGAAGAGACTGGATATCCACCAGATCAGGCTGAGTGTGGTCAAGCTACACAAGACCCTGGTAAATACTCTGAGGGAGACGGTAACAGTGCAAGTGGTATAGAGTATGACTCAGCATAAGAAACTGGTGTGGAAAATATTTGTGTGCAGTTAATGAAGAGAGGCGCTGAAGTGAAACGTTGCCTGTGAGACAGAGGAGGAGAAATCTGAGGTTTGCGTTTGAAAGAGAACTTGCACCAATTAATGAATCATCAGAGTCTGATCTGAGTGAGCCTGAGCAAGAGGCAGGAAGTGCTATAAGGTTCAGAAGAGCTTGAGTACCATGTTTCAGGTTTTCCACTCCTGAGTGGATTTACTTGGTTACGAATGCCAGGGAGAGCAAGGTCCGAGATTTCATCATTGATAACTTTATTTTGACCACAGTTGGCCATAAAAGTACATGTTAAAACACAGGATAAAACAATCAAATCCATATTGAAGTTAAGAACACATTCCATATATATACACATAATTTACATCAAAAGACATCAAAGACACTACTAGCTAAAAATAGAATTAAACCATCTAAATAGTTATCAAGGTGATATGGCTATCTTAAAAGCCTTAAATCTAGAATCAAATCATTATAAAAGTTCTACGCTTAATCCACATACCATGCAGAAATCGGGACCGGCAAAAAACAACCGGTAGGTGGGTGTCATATCTAAATAGTCTTAGCGCCTGCTCATGTTCACGAAAACCCAGATTCCTGCAGATAGGTTTAATCCACCTATTACGGGACAGCCCATATGCTGGACAAAAGAAAAGTACATGGCTTACATTTTCTAGTGGGTGTTCACATGCCGGACATTCTGTACTTTTGTTTACATCCCATTTGTTGGTCAATGACCTTAGTGGTAAGCTACCCATTCTTAATTGTAAATACAGCTTCCTGGCTTGAGCTAGGTAGATCATATTGAGGAATTCCTCCTTCTTATATTCTGTTTTTATCTCGAGGAATTCACTAGTCATTCTCCCTACTGTCGTACTAGCATGCATGGCTAACAAATTAGTAGACCTAAATCTTTTTACCAGGTCAATTCTGGAATAAGCAAGAGAAGCTGACTCAGGAGATTCCCATAACCCAGGGACATCAAGCCGTGCACACAGGTCCTCAATATGCCTAACCATGTAATTTTCCTTGACCTCAATGCCACCCATACCTCCTGGAACTCTGCACAATACTGTGCGAGCTCTGGGACAGACCAGAATCTTCTCCAATAAGTTAAAGGCCTCAGAGCAACTTCCTCTTCCAAGGGGAATAGTCCCAGGTCAAATCTTAATGGGACCAATGGGGTACTGACGGGTAAGGCGAAGAGCTCTCTCATGAATGTGTGTTCGACCTTTACTAAACTTTTTGGCTGACAGTGTCCGCATAATTCTGCTCCATATAGAGCGGCTGCTCTAGCTTGTACCCTATATAGTTCAATATTGGGGGAACCCGGCTTAAATGGAGATGTTATATACTTTTTGGATAGCCCACCCACAGTCTGAGTTAGTTTCAATGAGGATTTCGTTATTTGTGCATCCCACCCCAGATGTTCCTCGAGAGTAATTCCTAAATAATCAAACGTCTTGACTCTCTCTAGAGGTGTGCCGTTCAGTGCAGGGTTAGGTCTTGTTTGCCTTGGTGGATTAAAAATCATAAATTTTGTTTTGGCCAGATTGATTTCTTATCCACTCAAGTCACAAAAATCTGCAAATCCATTGAGGATGCGTTGGATACCAGTGGCTGTTCGAGACAACAGTAGAGTGTCGTCCGCAAACATTAGTGCGGGCACTCTTCCTGTGGCTAGTCTTGGGACATCTGTATCTTTTATAGGTAGAAGGTGTTTAACAAACCCATTTATATACAGACAATAGAGAGAAGGGGCCAGCACACACCCCTGGCGTACCCCCCTTTGCACTGTGAAACATACAGGCAATTCTCCCGCTTTTCCACATCTAACCTGGGCGTAATTTCCTGTGTGAAGCCTGATCAATACTCCCAGGAGGTAATGCAGCATACCAAGGTCATGGAGAACTCTCCACGGCTTGTTCCTGGGCATCAGATAAAACACGGCCAGTAGGTCCACAAAAATGAGGTAGAGGCTTCCACCCTCCACACTCACTGTCTTCCAGAAAAGGACCTGTAGGCGGAAGATCTGGTCAATGGTTGAAATACCAGATCTGAAGCCCACTATCCCCTTCCCATAGCTGGATCCTATCCAAGAGTATCCTCCCAAATACCTTCTGTGGGATATCTATCAGGCAGATGGGCCTGTAGTTTGAGGGTTGCAGGGGACAGCCTTTTTTATAAATGGGAACTATCTCAGCCCCCCTCCATATCTCCGGTGGGTCGATGCCCATTAGTATTGTATTGAACAAGACACAAAGGTAAGGGGACCATATTTTAGGTTGCAACCAAAACAAGTCCCCAGGGATTTTATCAAGCCCCGGGGCTTTGTTGGGTAGTAACTTATTTATGGCAATCTCTACTTCCAGAGTCGATATCTCCGCCCCCCCCCCCCAGTCGATGCTCGTGGGGGAGGCTCAGGGACCCCAAATCGGAGTCACCATTACTTGGCTCGGCGTAGAGGCCACCAAAGTGTTCTTCCCATACTATTGAGGCTATGTTTGAGCTTATAGCGTTCCTCTCAACCCTGCCCTCATTACTAACAATTGCCCAGAAAGATTTGAGGTCTCTGCGTTGTAATGCTTCTCTCAAATCTTCCCACTGTTCCACCTCCCAGGACTTTCTTTCCCTTTCTATAACCTGCTTATACAGCACCCTTAGGGACTTAGTTCGTAATTTGTCTTTTTCTTTGATGGCTTTGACCAGCTCTCCTTTCAATTTATGGCATTCGTCGGTATACCAAGGATGACTCTTAACCACATTTTTCCTAATAGTCTGGAGTGGGAAAAAAACCTTCAACATTATTGAGGCTAACTGTTTATGAATTTGAATGGGTCTAGTGCCCATCCCAACTACAGCCCCCTTCGACCCCACCTCTGCCATATCACTAAGGAAGGGCAGCACTTGGAGATAGATTTGGGACTGCCGTTCATTGGAGCCCATAATAGAGGGCCATTTTACTCTCCTCCTGTTGTTATGCAGGAGAAGAGGCTGTGGAGGGGAATTCAACTCAGGAATATTATTTCTTAATCCCCAACTCCCTGGCTTTAGGGACATTACCAGGGCATTATGGTCGCTGTCCAACCGATGAAGGATCTTGAAGTCCTGTACCTTGTCCCACGATCTAGATTCGATCAAAATGTAGTCAATGATCGAAGATTGGCCAACTCTATTAAACGTCAAATAACCAGGCGTATCTGATTTTAATCAGCCATTACGAGGTCTTATTGATAGGGACAATATAAGGGACATAATTTGGAGTACCAACGGTGTCCACGCTTTTACTATGGGAATTGTTGGTTCCGGTATATTCCAGTATTGGTTTTCTTCGTCAGGGTCCTCCATACTTAAATTACTGGGGGTTCAAACTGACAGTTGAAATCCCCCCCAATAATTATACCATCCTCGGGGTCAAGGGTCCTGACAAATCCCCTCAGTTGATCAATAACCAAGGACTCCTGACCACTCTGTGTTGGCCTAGAATAGATGTTAATTATGGCGAAGTGCTTATTCTCTGGTAGTATCAACAAGACACATAAAATGGCTGGGGAATTGACTGTCACTTGTTTCGTCGTAACTCCCAGGTGATTGGCTACCCACGTACTAAGCCCTCCTGACGGTCTTCCTCTTCCCCCTTTTACTGCAGGGACATTCAGGGCCCGATGTAGGAGGCAAATTCCGGTCGGAAACGGCCGAAATCGGCCGTTTCCGACCGGTATTTGGCACTTTGAGATGTAGGGGGCCAGTATTTACCTATTCGGTATATTTACCGAATCGGTACATTTACAGAATCTGTAAAATACCGAATCGGTATTTTTTACCGATTCGGTATCTTCCAGATGTAGGTGGGACTCTTCTGAGTCCCACAGGCCTTTCAGATTCGGTATTTTAACACCCAATCCAATTGGGTGTTAAAATACCGAATCCAGGTGTGCATGCACATGTGTGCATGCACACCTATGCCATGTGACAGACAGACATGCTCTTAGGGCATGTCTGTGTGCCACATGGCACACACGCCAGTATTGGGGGTGCTAGAGGGTGTCAAAGTGACACCCCCTGCACCCTTGCTGGAATCTGTATTTACCGATTCGGTAAATACAGAATCGGTAATGCCCATTGATTCCTATGGGCTTCAATGCCCATAGGAATCAATGGGCATTACCGATTCGGTTCTCCGCCTTTCAGAAGCTACATAAGTCTCCTGATTTATAACTGATTGAGTTACAGAGTATAAATTTATCAATGTTCTACTCACCCAACATTCTGTGGGAGAACACCTCACCTCACCCGGCACCCACTCGGGAAGAAGGAGGCCCCGCTCTGTTAGAGATGGAAGAGTATAAAGACCTCAAATAAAGGTTCTATTGAGGTACAGAGTGAACTAATCCATACATATATACTAACAAATACTAGTTGATTAAAAAGAGACTCAACCCAAAAAGAGGACATGGTTATGATCAGGCATGGGGGTGATACTGTTTGTGAAATGGCTCTATAAGTTAGCTGTAGGTTCTGGCTAAGCCTAGACAGAACAGTCTTAAGAGCAAAGTGTAGATGGGGCCAAAGAGACTAGATTAGTGCATGCAGGGCAACAAGAATTCAGTTAACAGGGCTTCAAATAGTATCCCTAGTTGCTAGATCTTAGGTATCCAAGGAGTCATACCTGTCCGTCGGTACCTCAATGGCCAGCGTCCGAGCGGGAGTGGAGGTGGTTTAGGCTGTGTATACCTCCTTGTTAAATACCTGCTCTAATTGGATAATCAGAAGACCAAAAACGCGCGAAAAAACGGCACTTTCTTAGAAGGTCTTAACCCATTGGGTAGCGCTGCCTGACTCTCATCTGTGATGACAGCAGACACTGAGCGCGCGTGTGCCGGTGACTATTGTGATGTCTACGCGCTTACACTGTAGCGCGTTGTGTGCAAAGCCTGAGAGCAGTGTAGAACGAATCGCGCATGCGCACAGCGAAAACGCGGTGCGCATGTGCGAAGCGTAGACCTCGCTCGCGTGTACCGGTAGTTATAATGTGAATGCCTGTAGCTGGATTATTGCCTACCGTGGAGTGTAGCAAACGCACAGTAAAGACGAGGTGCGCATGCCCGAAGCGAGAACATCGCTCGCATGTATTCAAATGTATGTATATTACCGTTGTTTGATTCTTGCCCTCAATTGAATGTGGCAAGTTCTAAGCGAGGGTTACACAACAGGACGTAATGTGGTTAGCTGTATAAATAGGCACGTCACATCTATATATATGAACGAGCCAATTGTTTTAGTGTTGAGCATTAAGGCATAACACTTATTAAATTGAAAAGTTGCAGATCAACAAGGGAGGGCCAGAAGGGGGGTGTGTGTGATCCCCATGTATGCCTATACATCTGAATCTATAGATAGGCGTTGAGAATATATTCCAGATATTAAGATAAACCTTGATAGGAGTATAATTCCTACAAGGGGCTAGGAGGAGGTGTGATCCTATGTGTACCTCGATAACTGTGTCTATCAATAGTTGTATAGATCGTAGTCCAGATATTAAGACATAGCATGTTTAAGAGGGCAGATAGGTTGTTACTAGTGTAACCAGGTAAGTTATAAAGAGGCCCATGGTATATCATCATTGAGCCCCTTAGAGTCACTTTGTAGTTGGAAAACCCATTTCTGCTCTTTTCTGAATAGGAATTTCGAGACATCGCTTATGTGGGTAGGGATGTATGGATGTTCTAGAACTACCCATCTCATGTCCTCTGCTGTGTGTTTGCAGATCAGAAAGTGATTTGTGAGTTTTGTTGCCTGCTTGTGACACCTGATAGTGCTCTTATGCTCCCCAATTCTGAGTTTAATCTTGCGAGTTGTATACCCAATGTATCTGAGAGAGCAAGGGCAAGTGATCATATAGATCACATTTTCTGTATTACAATTAGTGTGTTTCCTAAGGACCCAAGTCCTCCCCGAACCCAAGTCAATCGTGTTAGTCTTACTGGTCTGGGGGCAAACGCTACAGGATCCGCATGGATAATGGCCAGTGACCGGAGGGAGATCCCATAGAGTGGTTGGTCTTTCGGTATTCTGTATCCTGGGTCTCGTCTGGACCAACGTGTCACGTAAGCTTGGCGCTCTTTTAAATGAAAAGAGGGGTAAGGGGATGTTAGCGTTCGTAGTATTGAGAATCCCCCAGTGTTTTCGCACCGCTTTTTGGAGTCTGTTGGATTGTGCGTTGAAAGTGCTAACAAATGTTAGTCTCTCAAGAGGTGGTTTCGGAGGACGTCTATCCAGCAGCGCCTCACGATTGTTGTTTGAGGCCCTTTTCCATGCTCTTTTCACAAGATGTGCAGGGTATTCTCGTTCCTGTAGTTGGTTAGAAAGGGTTTTTGAGTGTTTGTTGAATAGCGCCTGGGATGAACAATTCCTCCTGACTCTGAGGAATTGTCCCACGGGAAGGTTCTCCTTCAAGGAGCGTGGGTGGTGGCTGTTGAAGAGCAGCAGAGAATTTCTCGCCATAGGTTTGGTGAACAATTCACTCTGTAGACTGCCAGCTTCCGGGAAAATGGACAAGTCTAAGAATGAAAGTCTGACACGGCTGTGTTCCAGCGTAAAATTGAGGAACTGGTTAAGTTCGTTCAGCCATAGGTGAAAGGACATCGGTCCTACCTCTGAAATATTGTGGTTCAGAATAATACCTTCCAGAACCTATCTCCGCATCATCATCAGGTGCATTGGGAGAGACTTAGGTTCATGGTTTATATCCCACATGACGACACTCCGCCAATAATGGTGGGCTGATGGGAATTTTTCGAACCCAGTATTATCACTGTGAGGACATGCTGGTTTAGTGGTCTTTTGGGCACGACACAGCACGTAGGCAAGCGATCTGACCAGGTAACTCCTGTTTGTTTCTCGAGTTGATAAAGGGGTTTGAGCTACCATGGTCGTTAAACTTTCCCCTGTTGATCCCCCCACCTCCTTTTTCTACTCCCATTTTCTTCCCTATGTGTTAAGCTACTACTTGCACCACAGTCGGGTGATCTGTAAAGACGGTCACCCGGCTGTGTCATTTCCTTCATTTCACCCACGCAGCTGTCTCCCCTTCTCCCTATTTCTTTAGCCTTAAAACATCCACTTTCCATATCACCTCCTATCCCACTCAGTGAATCACTTATGATATAAGTTTTTCTGTCCCCTGATGTGCCTTCCTCTGCCACAGATCCTGACACAAAAGAGAGGCGCTTTATCTCAGCAAAATTAGCTTTTGCTGCCTGCAAATTTTTACAGCTTTATAACAATAAGAGAGAGAAGGAAGATAACACTCTTAATCCCCCAAATACGTTTAGTAAACAACAAAAGAGTGTAATTCACTGGGTGTAGGTAAGCACGCAAAAGAAGAAAGGTGAAAATGAGCACCAATCATTGGGTTTGCTCAGGAAGCCCTCACTCACCACCCTGGGTGGTGACAGTCTTCATCATTGGGCCCACCGGAAGAAGCCACATGCCTCCCTGGTGTGCTACTACACCAGAATACTGCGGAGCTGGTTTTTTGTGAGAGTTATGTGAAATAGAAGTGTTTAAAAATGTCGCAGTTGTAACCCACAGCAAAACTTTATTCAGTGGTCATCCGGACATGTATAAAATCAAGGGTTAAGGGAAAATTACCAAAATAATTGTCTGGTTATTTCCACTTAAAGTGGGGTCAACATGTTTCTGCCCTCTATGTGTTAGTTACTGGGCATTCTTCAGGACCATGGGGAGTGTACCTCGGTGGTATGGGCACCCTAAGGCCCACCCTAACCAGAGGACGTGAAAGTTAAAAGCAGTGTAAAACTATGGGGCATATTATCAAGGGGGTTTATCTCTGCTTTTTTGGCTTTAAAAGCCAAGAAAGCAGAGATAAAATTATCTCCCTATTACCTAGCTGTCGCTAACACCAGTTAGCGACAGCTAGTAGGAGATAGCAACCATTTTGGGCCCCACTTTGCATGTCAGTGATATTTATCACTAACGACATGCAAAGTGGGCGTGCCAAGATGTTAGCAACTGAAAACAGTCGCTAACATCGCTATCTCCTATTACCAACATTTGGAGATATTCGCTCTAAGCGCGAATATCTCCAAAAGCTAACACCTGCCCTGAGCAGTTCTTAGCCATGTTATCCAATGGGAGGTGGATAACATGACTAAGAGCATTAGCTCGGTAATGCATGAATATCGCGGACTTTTCAGGGATATTCATGCATTGCGGTGATTTTTATCGCATTTGCGATAAACCTTGGTAATACCAAGGTTTATATGCGGTACAAATCGCCGCAGCTTTGCGGTAAATTTCTGTCTCTAACCAAGCAATAGCGATAATTATCGCTATTGCTTGGTAATATGCCCCTATAAGTGCAGGACAAACAACAAGAGAACAAACCAACAAGTAAAGGGGGTTTCCCTCAAATTCAGAGGAACCTGTATAGTCTGAAAAGAAAAAGATGACAGACACACATAGAAAAAAAGTCACGAACATATAATTAGTTCAGTCTCTCTAACATAGTTCTCTTAGAAGACCGATCAAAGATTGCAGTGCTGAAATTCGGCAAGAAAACTGGGGTGTTTGTAACCGATATATTTTAGTGATAGAACCTAGGTTCTAAAGGTCGCAGACGGACCAGCATACTTTAGGAAAGAATGGCATAGAAGTTGGCCCTCCACGCCAGGTGCGGTGTCTAATCAGTACTCGTGTGTAGAGATCAATGGGCCATTACATGGGGCCAGAAGATGAGAAAGTACCTATTACGTGGCCCATCATATACAACGAGAGAACAGGTTTTCACTTGCCTCTAAAATGATCCATGCCCCATAGGTCTCGAAAGGGGGTGGAGGCGAAAATGGCACACCCTGTTGGGCCAGAAAAATACCAGAAGCGAGGTGTTAAATGCAGGCAAACAGGGATGCACGAAGCATCAAAGAATCACTTATCTGCAGATTGAAAGGGCAGACTCATCCCCGCAACGCCGGGCCCCGCTTGGTACCTACGACTCTCCTCATACCAGACACCGTGAATAGAGACCGGGAGGGCAGCCGAAGATCATATAGTGTGTTACTCGGGATACAACCCGGAGCGATGCGCGATCAGGGGCGTGTGGAACGGACCTCAGAGGCGTGCCCGTAAAGCTCATTGGATGTGTGGAACCTAAAGGGTGAAAACGAGGCTTGGAAAGCATTTCACACAAAGGACCAATGGGAACGCTCTGCTGAAAGCAGGGCAAGGCGCGTGTCCTTGGTAACCACGGTGTTGACAAATTAAAAACTTTATCCGCCCGGATGTCAGGCCGACAGAACAGTCGCTAGTATAAAGGCAAGATAGTACATGCCTAAAGTGGCCAAAGGCAAGACTTGTGATGCCGGATGTATATTATTTAAATAAAATAGTATACCAGCTACAATTAAGGAACGCCCATGGGGTTAGGCTGGAAGTGTTAGGAAAGGACACCCCTAAGGCATTGTGTTATATATCAAATTACCAGTTAGGCACCGATGTATTTGGTGGGCTAACTGTAATAGAAAGGGAAATGAGATTTGGAGCAGATTCGTTTATAGAAGCAGGTTCTATGGGATGTACAGTTTAGTATCACTGTATTCAGTGGGCTACAAATATTGGAAGGGAGAAAACGGTTTATACAAAGCAGTTTCTATGGATTGCACAGTTACGGGACTGCCAAGGTTAACGTTTCAGTATAGTTGACCAGGGGATCCCATCGTTGAGACCATCCAGGTGTGTCCCCAACCTGTACACCAAACGTTGTTCTTTTTCAAAGTGGGCATTGTTGACATTTCTTCCCAGGTTCACTTGTTCAATGATTGTCCATTGTAGGTCATTCGGTGTGTGATTTTGGTGATTAAATGTTCACTCATTTTTGTGGGTATTTTGCGACACCTAATGTTGCTACGGTGTTCGCATATTCGCTGTTTTATCTTGCGTGTAGTCATGCCCATATATCTTTTCAGACAAGGGCGCGTAATCAAGTAGACTACGTTTGAAGAGTTACAATTTGGGTGGGCTCTTTGGATCCATTATTTCCCTGGTTCCAAGTTAAGATGGGTGGTATGTTTAGTCAAATGACACACACTACAATTCGAGCAAGGGAAATGACCAGTTACTGGTGGAAGTCCCCAAGCGCTGGTTATGGACCTCACAGTCGGTATGTTCACAGGTTCGATTTTAGGACGTGTGTGGACCAAAGAGTCACTCAGGCTCCTCCCTCTCTTAAAGGAAAACAACGTTTTTTCCCAGATTTTTTTTTTTTCATAGCATCTGATAGACTGCTATATGTGGTGACGCACGTAAGTGGTGGATCCTCTGGTTCTTTAAGATTGTTTTCAAGCAGGGCTTCTCGGGGCTGGTTCCTGGCACGTTTGTTGCCTTTATCTAAAATTTGTGTAGGATAGTTTCATAGTTAGGTCTTTTGCATGTTCTCAGTATTCCTTGATGTCACTGCAATTTCTCCTGATCCTTAGATATTAACCATAAGGGAGGTTTTCCCTGAGTGGTCGGGGATGAAAGCTCGAGAATTCCAGGAGTTGTTTTTGGCAGTCGGTTTATGGTGGGTTCTCGTGGTTAAGGTTGTTCCTCTCACTGAGATGACCAGATCAAGAAAGACTACTTCTTCTTTGCTGTGACAGTGTGTGAATCTAAGATTTGGATTTAGGGTGTTGAGCCAGCTGAAGAAGTTTTGTAATAGGGAGTCCTCGCCCTTCCAGATGAGGACGACGTCATCTATATACCTCCTCCATAGTCCTATGGAGGAGGAAAAATGGCTGTCAGCTGGGAGGATGTATTTAGACTCAAAGTCATGTACATACAATCCCGCTACACTTGGAGCAAAAGTGCTGCCCATGGATGTTCCCAATCTTAGATTCACACACTGTCACAGCAAAGAAGAAGTAGTCTTTCTTGATCTGGTCATCTCAGTGAGAGGAACAACCTTCACCACGAGAACCCACCATAAACTGACTGCAAAAAACAACTTACTGGAATTCTTGAGCTTTCATCCCCGACCACTCAGGGAAAACCTCCCTTATGGTTAATATCTAAGGATCAGGAGAAATTGCAGTGACATCAAGGAATACGGAGAACAAGCAACAGACCTAACTATGAAACTATCCTGCACACATTTTAGATAAAGGCAACAAACGTGCCAGGAACCAGCCCCGAGAAGCCCTGCTTGAAAACAATCTTAAAGAACCAAAGGATCCACCACTTACGTGCGTCACCACATATAGCAGTCTATCAGATGCTATGAAAAAAATCAATCAACAAGCACTGGAACATCATTACTAGCAACAAAAAAACCTGGGAAAAAACGTTGTTTTCCTTTAAGAGAGGGAGGAGCCTGAGGGACTCTTTGGTCCACACAGGTCCTAAAACCGAACCTGTGAACATACCGACTGTGAGGTCCATAACCAGCGCTTGGGGACTTCCACCAGTAACTGGTCATTTCCCTTGCTCAAATTGTAGTGTGTGTCATTTGACTAAACATACCACCCATCTTAACTTGGAACCAGGGAAAAAATGGATCCAAAGAGCCCACACAAATTTTAACTCTTCAAACATAGTCTACTTGATTACGTGCCCCTATCTGAAAAGATATCTGGGCATGACTACACGCAAGATAAAACAGTAAATATGCGAACACCGTAGCAACATTAGGTGTCACAAAATAACCACAAAAATGAGTGAACATTTTATCACCAAAATCACATACCGAAGGACCTACAATGGACAATCATTGAACAAGTGAACCTGGGAAGAAATGTCAACAATGCCCTCTTTGAAAAAGAACAACGTTTGGTGTACAGGTTGGGGACACACCTGGATGGTGTCAACGATGGGATCCCCTGGTCAACTATACTGAAACGTTAACCTTGCCAGTCCCCTAACTGTGCAATCCATAGAAACTGCTTTGTATAAACCATTTTCTCCCTTCCAACATTTGTAGCCCACTGAATACAGTGATACTAAACTGTACATCCCATAAAACCTGCTTCTATAAACTAATCTGCTCCAAATCTCATTTCCCTTTCTATTACAGTTAGCCCACCAAATACATTGGTGCCTAACTGGTAATTATATATATAACACAATGCCTTAGGAGTGTCCTTTCCTATCACTTCCAGCCTAACCACATGGGCGTTCCTTAATTGTAGCTGGTATACTATTTTATGTAAATAATATACATCTTTAGGCACGTACTTTCTTGCCTTTATACTAGCGACTGTTCTGTCGGCCTGACATCCCGGCGGATAAAGTTTTAAATTTGTGAACACTGTGGTTACCAAGGACACGCACCTTGCCCTGCTTTCAGCATAGCGTTCCCATTGGTCCTTTGTGTGAAATGCTTTCCAAGCCTCGTTTTCACCCTTTAGGTTCCACACATCCAATGAGCTTTACGGACATGCCTCTGAGCTCCGTCCCACACGCCCCTGATCGCGCATCGCTTCCGGGTTGTATCCCGAGTAACACACTATATGATCTTCGGCTGCCCTCCCGGTCTCTATTCACGAGGTCCGGTACGAGGAGAGTCGTAGGTACCAAGCGGGTGCCTGGCGTTGCGGGCGTGAGTCTGCCCTTTCTATCTGCAGATAAGTGATTCTTTGATGCTTCGTGCATCCATGTTTGCCTGCATTTAACACCTCGCTTCTGGTATTTTTCTGTCCCAACAGGGTGTGCCCTTTTCGCCTCCACCCCCTCTCGAGACCTATGGGGCGTGGATCATTTTAGAGACAAGTGAGAACCCGTTCTCTCGTAGTATATGATGGGCCCCTTAATAGGTACTTTCTCACCTTCTGGCCCCATGTAATGGCCCATTGATCTCTACACACGATTACTGATTATACGCCGCGCCTGATGTGGAGGGCCAACTTCTATACCTTTCTTTCCTAAAGTATGCTGGTCCGTCTGCGACTTTTAGAACCTAGGTTCTATCACTAAAATATATCGGTTGCAAACACCACCAGTTTGCTTGTTGAGTTTTAGCACTGCAATCTTTGATCGGTCTTCTAAGAGAACTATGTTAGAGAGACTGAACTAATTATATGTTTGTGTCTTATTTTCTATGTGTGTCTTTCATCTTTTTCTTTTCAGACTATACAGGTTCCTCTGAATTTGAGGGAAACCCCCTTTACTTGTTGGTTTGTTCTCTTGTTGTTTGTCCTGCACTTATAGTTTTTACACTGCTTTTAACTTTCACGTCCTCTGGTTAGGGTGGGCCTTAGGGTACCCATACCGCTGAGGTACACTTCCCATGGTCCTGAAGAATGCCCAGTAACTAACACATAGAGGGCAGAAACATGTTGAACCCCACTTTAAGTGGAAATAACCAGACAATTATTTTGGTAATTTTCCCTTAACCCTTATTTTTATACATGTCCGGCTGACCACTGAAAAAAGTTTTACTGTGGGTTACAACTGCAACATTTTTAAACACTTCTTTTTCACATAACTCTAAAAAAAAAACAGCTCCGCAGTATTCTGGCGTAGTAGCACACCGGGGAGGCATTCAGCTTCTTCCGGTGGGCCCAATGATGAAGCATGTCACCACCCAGGGTGGTGAGTGAGGGCTTCCTGAGCAAACCCAATGAATGGTGCTCATTTTCACCTTTCTTCTTTTGCGTGCTTACCTACACCCAATGAATTACACTCTTTTGTTGTTTACTCTAAAAGCAAATTTTTAAATTCAGCTTTGTAGCATAGGGGCTTCCTGAGTTCCATTAGTCAGTCTACAAATTCCAGGTTGCTAAATCTGTTATGATGGACAAACATTTCAAGTGGCATTGGGCCATTTAAAGGGCCATTCCTGACAATATTACTTGGAATAAGACCACCTCCCTGATTAGCAACGCCCGTCCAGTTGATCCCCTCCCACTTATGCTCAAAATGGTCCTTGCTGTATGTACCCAGATAGAAATAAGTTAGTGGCAGGGTACTAATAGGCATGTCTGGGCTACATGACTCCAAATTGCAAATATACCTGACTGTCCAGCTGTTCCTAAAATTGATCACAATGAAGTCCCCTTCAATGTTCTTCTCTCCGGCTCCTACCCATTCTATTCGTCTAGCAAATAGGATTTCACTGGCTCCCCCGATCGGGAGGGGTCTATAACGTTTCATCCAGAAAATACATTTATTTTTAGGGCCACTGTATTTCTCAACCTTTTCCGGGCTCAGTGAGGGTACCCCCACAAGAACGACCACATAGGGAACTGACTCCAGGGGCAAAGCTAGGCGGGGCAACTGGGACCTGCTAGGATCCAACGGTCCAGCCCCCTGGCCCGGATTCATTATCTGCTCAGGGCCTTGGCCAAGGCTACTACCTCCCGTCACCCCACTACCTCCCGTATTCCTTACATTAACTGGGGGGCTTGATGGTACAATCGCTGGCTGGGTAGATTGTTGCATATCTGCTATGGTGCTTTGGGCAGATGGTGCCCTCTCTATAGTTGTATCCACTGGAGTTATACTCTGAGTACCTATCTGACTTGGGCCTGATGTTTTTTTTGTACCATTACCGGTCGTTTCCATTGGCCCCCTAACCGTCCCTCCCACTTTTGGAATACACAGTGATTCAAGGTAAGACAGTCTTTTCTCAATGGAATCCAGTCTTTTATGGATCGGCAGGCAGGACTCTATAAATATCCGTTCCATTGGTCCAGAAGTCCCCACCTCTCACTGATAGCGACGTGGCTTCGTCGACTTCAATAAGTGACTTGTCCGCTCCAAAATGCTGGCCATCTAATTCAGCCACAGAATGTTCTGTCTCCTTGGTAGAACGTTTTTGCCTTTTAGTGTTCTTATTTATTAGGGCAGCTCACCCGCGCTTTCTTTTGGCTTCTTGGTCCAAGGCTTTACTTGACACCCCTGAATTAGTGTCCAGGGCCAATCGAGTAGACTGCCCGGATCTAGTAAGCCTTGTGCATTGAAGGGGTGTTTCTGGGACAGAGCCTGAGGAGGCCCTGATCACTGGTGGACTGTGCATCATCACTACTACCTCTTTCAAACTGTTAGCCTCCCCCACCGGTTTAGCTGGTACAGTATCAGATACTAGTTGTACAACTGGTAATAACTGTGGTGGTGGGAGTG
Organism: Lissotriton vulgaris; assembly: GCF_964263255.1. Classification (NCBI taxonomy): domain Eukaryota; kingdom Metazoa; phylum Chordata; class Amphibia; order Caudata; family Salamandridae; genus Lissotriton; species Lissotriton vulgaris. Next base: position 804,753,141 of record NC_141697.1, read on the forward strand.
TAGAATCAGATACCGGAGATAGGGCTGTAGCTTTGAGTCCCAGTGAAGACCGCTTGTCAAGAATTTGGCCCATAGATAGTCTTTTCTCAGTGAGTTCAATTATCCTTTGTAAGGCATACGATGCCTGGATTAAGAACTGGTCAATAGTGCCTACAACACTTCCTGTGGAGGACTTCCGCCCCTTCCCCACTCCATTTGCAGCCATACCCTCGTAACGTCAAAGCATGAAAATCGGAGCGCACTGACCTTTTCGCGGGGATCCGTAGCAAAAGTCACAGAAAGGGGCCCCGTCCTCGTTCGACCTTGGACGGCCATAGACGGTCCCACCCTTGTCCCGGGTTTCTCCCAGGATGCTCCCGCGCAGAGGGGATGACGATTGGTTAAGAGGCGGCGGCAGATTGTGGGCGGGATTCACAAGGGGAGCCAGGTGTGTCAAGAACCAGTGGACTCCTGGGACTTCGAGTCCCTCTGGTGAGGATCAGCCACTTTCCCTTCTGTCAGGGCTCACCACACTTCGCGCTGCAACAGAGACGCCACACAGCCCAACAGCGCCCAAATGAAAATAAAAATGTTACCAAGCCTCGATAACGATGCGGCACCCGTGAAGCGGATGCGGCGAGGCGTTAAGAGGTGGCGGCAGATTGTGGGCGGGATTCACTAAGGGAGCCAGGTGTGTGAAGAACCAGTGGACTCCTGGGACTTCGAGTCCCTCTGGTGATGATCAGCCACTTTCCCTTCTGTCAGCACTCACCACACTCCGCGCTGCAACAGAGACGCCACACAGCCCAACAGCGCCCAGATGAAAATAACAGTGTTTCCAAGCCTCGATAACGATGCGGCACCCGCGAAGCGGGTGCAGCGAGGCGTTAAGAGGCGGCGGCAGATTGTGGGTGGGATTCACAAGGGGAGCCAGGTGTGTGAAGAACCAGTGGACTCCTGGGACTTCGAGTCCCTCTGGTGAGGATCAGCCACTTTCCCTTCTGTCAGCGCTCACCACACTCCACGCTGCAACAGAGACGCCACACAGCCCAACAGCGCCCAGATAAAAATAAAAGTGTTTCCAAGCCTCGATAACGATGCGGCACCCGCGAAGCGGGTGCGGGGAGGCGTTAAGAGGCGGCAGCAGATTGTGGGTGGGATTTACAAGGGGAGCCAGGTGTGTGAAGAACCAGTGGACTCCTGGGACTTCGAGTCCCTCTAGTGAGGATCAGCCAATTTCCCTTCTGTCAGCGCTCACCACACTCCGCGCTGCAACAGAGACGCCACTCAGCCCAACAGCGCCCAGATGAAAATAAAAGTGTTTCCAAGCCTCGATAACGATGCGGCACCCCGAGGTTTCAATACTGGTTGTCGAGATCTTGTTGAGAGTTCCCGGAATTGAGACTAATGCGATTCTGTCATTCTGTCATTGACTGTGCCTTTTCCACCAAGGTTGAGTGGCTTACGGACTCTGATTTTGGAAGACATCTAGGGGCAGATTTATGAGGCCGTTGCGCCTCTTTGCGCCGCAATTGCGTCACTTTATTTGACGCAACTGCGCCGCAAACAATGCGCCCTATTTACAACGTGTCGCATCTAGTAGATGCGTCACGTTGTAAAGCACTGCGCCATAAGGAGGCGTTCCTGCGCAGGGGGGCGTTCCTGCACAGGAACGCCTCCTGAAAGTGGCTGAGTGAAATCTATGAGATTTCACTCAGTCACTTTCAGGGCAATGCTGCGTCAAAACCCTGCGCCTGCTTGAAGCAGGCGTAGGTCTTGATGCAGCATTAGTAGAATGGGGCACCCCCCGAGCCTTGCTGGAGCTGCATCGCGCTTACGACGCAACTCCAGCAATGCGCCACATTTCCGGCACAGATGCGTCCCCTAGTGGAGCATTTCCTGCGACTCGGACACAAAGAAACTGACATGACATGGTGGGTGCTGGAAGTTATAAAACCTAACAAAAGGCAAAACAATGTCAACAAAGTGCTGACATTGCGAGAAGGCAAACTGATTTGCCTGACTGACACTGTAAAACGAGGATTGAACTCAGCCACAGAATGGCATTCTCTTGCATGCCTTACGTGAACCATCTAACAATCTATGATGTAGGTTCTTTAGTTACTAATTAGGATAATCCTCGATTTAGACTGAGTTTCCCACTATGCCTCTGTATAATACATATCCAACACTGAAATAACAGCTGTACATATCGATATGTTTATGCAGTTAAAAAAAATTTCTTGTATGCCATAAATGTAATCTATTTTCTGTAAAATAAGTGTACTGCTTCCATAAAATGAAAATACGGATGTTCTATGAGTAATTCCAGAATAATTTCCCTTGCTTTATTCCAACGTGACACATATATGTCCTCAGCATTCATTTGACTAGTTCAAAATGGCTGACAAACTTAGTCCCTTTTCGATTTCCAAACACTTAGTCCCATTTCGATTTCCAAACACTTAGTCCCATTTCGATCTCCAAACACTGACTTTAAATGTCAGCGAGACCGATAACAAACCGTGGCTTCACTTTGATGACATGCGTTATTGACTTCACCTCGCTGCATCTTAAGGTAAGAATCATTCGGCCGCCCAGCTGAAACTAAATGCGCTTAAAACTATGCTGCGCTCTTTATAGAGTAAGGTAACAGAGGAAATTTGTCGCCCTTTGTAATTGAAATTCGCTTGTGGTCAGGCTGCCCAGTTTCATTTTTATTTTAACTTCTGTGCATTAAGTTGCCCATAATTTTAACAGCGTCCAATTGCCACAAACGCACACAACGTTAGTAACGCGTGCTTGCATTTTTTGATAGCGTTTTGCTGGGATTAATGAACACAACGTGAGCAGAGTGTACATAATTTCGTACCTATATGCACCTACAACTAGGCCGCTCCCGCTTAAAATACTGTCTGCGCAGCACAAATGATAGTGACCCACCTAAAGCTTAAACCTAAGACTATTGTATATCGTGGGATGCTCCACAGGCTATTACAAGTATTATAATGCCAATAGATTTAAGAAACTTTAGCATCTAATGTGCACCCTTTCTTGTACCCTCCGACAGACACTGCAGGATCTCTGACTGCTCACAGGCTCGTTTGAGCGCAAATTCATGTGCATCGACCCCTGATTTTTCTCAGAAATTTGATAATAATTCACCTAACATACACTGGGTAAGATCTACCTCTAAGCAGTAATGGGCTCTCCCTATAAAAACTGAATATATTTACCGTTACTTTTTCTAGATGAATTCTACTGTGTATGAATATGTGAACCCTATGTGAGTGAAGTTCAGACGCTACATCCAACTTGGATGAGCGATCTCCGCATTCGATAGGTATGTCCTTTAACATCTAAATAGGTTTTTTTCTTGTGATCACTAATACACAGATCTAAAATATAAGTTCTCAATTTCCAGTCAGGTCCCTAGGATACTGTGATCCTTCCAAGATCTTCTTACGGATGACGATAATCCGCAAACAGGTATTTACAAAGCATACAGACCTTGACTAATAGATGGACACCACTACTGATTCATAAAGGGTTTCATATAACATCCTATATATAATTTCTTTAACTGAATGATTTCGCATTAATGCTGAACATATAGATTTGCAACTATGAAGTCGTCATAGCAATGATTTAATGTAGGCGCCCATTTATTTGATATGGATACAATGACCCTGATGTAATATAGGTCTTTCAACCCAAGAGTTAAATGGTTTGTTTGAACACAAAATTGTTCTAGAATGTTTTTGATTTTACTACAAATAGAACATGAGAAGTAAATGTTTATTGTGGACAGATTAAACCAATGCAATGCTTGTTGTCTTTTAAATTAATGAACCACAAAGTGATATTGTCTTTAGAAACATGAACTTTATGTTCACGTATATGTTGTAAATATAATGTCTTTTGTCGCTACAGTTTAGTGTAATTGTTTTGTCACCAGGGTGTGTTGAATATAGCCAATGTAATATTGTGGATCACTGACAGAATATCGAAATCACAAATATCGACCTACAAGAATATCGAGTCAACAATATCGAAGGCAAAAATATCGACATCCTATCTACAACATGGTAAGTACAAAAATATCGAAAATTTAATATCGATGTAAAAAATATCGATGTTAAAAATATCGATATTTTTTTAAATATATATAAATGTCAAATTAAGTATATAACACTAATAAATAAATTATACATATTTAAAAGTATCTAAAAATGTTTAAAATTAAATAATTAATACATATATATTACTAATACATTAATTAAATATATACACTAAATATATAATATATAAATACAGAACAATAAGTATTAATACTTATTTTACTAATTTATAAATTAATAAAATATATTCTAATTTACTAATTAACATTTACAAACATAAAACAATAACATAAATAAAATGTAAGTAATAAAAAATAAAAACATTTTTTTTTACAATTAATTATATAAAACATTGGATAACATAAGGGTAAAAATTACTATTCCTACTCCAGAGAGTGCAACAGTAGTCAAAACTGACCCTGATCCCTAAAAATACCCCTTTACCCAAAAACTGAAAACTGACCCTGAAGCCTAAAAATACCTTTACCCAAAAACTGAAAACTGACCCTGAACCCTAAAAATACCCCTTTACCCAAAAACTGAAAACTGACCCTGAACCCTAAAAATACGCCTTTACCCAAAAACTGAAAACTGACCCTGAAGCCTAAAAATACCCCTTTACCCAAAAACTGAAAACTGACCCTGAACCCTAAAAATACCCCTTTACCCAAAAACTGAAAACTGACCCTGAAGCCTAAAAATACGCCTTTACCCAAAAACTGAAAACTGACCCTGAAGCCTAAAAATACCCCTTTACCCAAAAACTGAAAACTGACCCTGAAGCCTAAAAATACCCCTTTACCCAAAAACTGAAAACTGACCCTGAACCCTAAAAATACCCCTTTACCCAAAAACTGAAAACTGACCCTGAAGCCTAAAAATACCCCTTTACCCAAAAACTGAAAACTGACCCTGAACCCTAAAAATACCCCTTTACCCAAAAACTGAAAACTGACCCTGAAGCCTAAAAATACCCCGTTACCCAAAAACTGAAAACTGACCCTGAACCCTAAAAATACCCCTTTACCCAAAAACTGAAAACTGACCCTGAACCCTAAAAATACCCCTTTACCCAAAAACTGAAAACTGACCCTGAACCCTAAAAATACCCCTTTACCCAAAAACTGAAAACTGACCCTGAAGCCTAAAAATACCCCTTTACCCAAAAACTGAAAACTGACCCTGAACCCTAAAAATACCCCTTTACCCAAAAACTGAAAACTGACCCTGAAGCCTAAAAATACCCCTTTACCCAAAAACTGAAAACTGAAAACTGACCCTGAACCCTAAAAATACCCCTTTACCCAAAAACTGAAAACTGACCCTGAAGCCTAAAAATACCCCTTTACCCAAAAACTGAAAACTGACCCTAACACTAAAAGTACTCCTTTACCCAAAATTAATTAATATTACAATTATATTACTTCCCACCCTATTCCCCTATAAACCCACAACCCGCTCCAGTAGTAAAACATATAATTTACTTAAAAATATACATAAATTATCAATTAATTAATCAATTAATGAATTAAAATAATTAATTGACAATTAATATTTAATTATAAAATAATTAATCTTTTAAAAATAATTATTTAATTAAAAATAAATTACTTCCCACCCTATTCCCCTATAAACCCACAACCCGCTCCAGTAGTAAAACATATAATTTACTTAAAAATATACATAAATTATCAATTAATTAATCAATTAATCAATTAAAATAATTAATTGACAATTAATATTTAATTGTAAAATAATTAATCTTTTTAAAAAAATTATTTAATTAAAAATAAATTACTTCCCACCCTATTCCCCTATAAACCCACAACCCGCTCCAGTAGTAAAACATATAATTTACTTAAAAATATACATAAATTATCAAATAATTAATCAATTAATCAATTAAAATAATTCATTGGCAATTAATATTTAATTGAAAAATAAATTAATCATTAAAAAATAATTATTTAATTACAAATAAATTACTTCCCACCCTATTCCCCTAAAAACCCACAACCCGCTCTGGTAGTAAAACATATAATTTACTTTTATATTTCTTTAAGTTATAAAAACATATTAAACACATATTATAACAATTACTTTAAATACTTAACTAAAATTTCTAACACATATTAGTAAATCGAAATTACTTACATCGATATATATGCTATCGATATTAGTGATTTCGATATTACTTACATCGATATATATGCTATCGATATAAGTAATTTCGATATTACTTACCTTAGGGTCGATATTCTGGCCATCGATATTCTGGCCATCGATATTCTGTCCTATCGATATTTGCAACTCGATATTAGTGTGGTCGAAATTACTGTAATCGATATTTTGACTGTTTACCTAATATTGTAACTGTAAATATTTTTTAACTTGCAGACTACAATATTTCTATACAGATCTGAACTGATTACAGTCCTGAGGATGGTTTCATCAAATAACTGCTAAGAAACCGAAACGTCGACTTTGCACTTCATCCCTTGCTTTGTTTTACTCAATGTGTTTTGGGATAGGTGTCTTTTAGGTTCTGTTGAGTCACTTAGCAATTTATTTTTATGTGTACCCACAGTCCTAAAATCTTATTCGCTTATTTGTCTGTATATGAAGCTGATTTTTCTTAATGAATTATTTGATAAAAACACTTTTTTCGTATACACCCTGTGTCTTTGTTTATATGTTTCATGTTGACAACACAATTTGATTAGTTTTGATTCACTCATTGTAAGGACGATAAATTGGTTCTTCTCATATTAATTTTAAATAACAAAACTTAGATTGAACAAAGTCCCTTGAAGGCATTATAAATGCGGCGCACCATGGGTGGCGTATCTGTGGCGCATTGTGGCGCACGTTAACTGGCGCATCCCTCAGGATGCGCCAGTTAACATAAATCTGCCCCCTAATTCCCAAATTCCCAAGCTTCGGAACTCCACAGTCTCCTCAAGAGATTGCTGCATTGAGAGATGAATTGCTGCAACATGTCATTGATGGGATTGCCTCTGACCTCCTAAGGGAAGTAAACTAACTTCGAATCGTAAATAAGTTGCTGAACCTAGATAACCTAGGCCCAAGTGGAAGATGAATAAAAATAGGGACTTACATCTAGAAGAAGAAAGAGGGCTAGGGAAGTATTCCAAGTCGTGTAAAATTGTGCCAGAAAATGGTGAAAAGAGCTTTCCAAGATTTGAAGGCCGTTACTCAAAGACCTTGTTAAATGTGAATAAGAGGCAAAGAAAAGAGAAAGTGTGTGTAAATCCTCTTACAGCTACAATCCGAGCCACTTTGAAAAGGAAGTCTGGAAATTTGTATTGTAGGCACACATGTATTGTAGGTACACTAATTGTAGGAGTGGTCATAGCTGTAGTCCATACTGAATCCATTTTAAGCGCACACAATGTTAAGGAACAGGAAGTGGGGTATATGGGACATCCACACCTACCACTGCTGCCTTAAAAGAGGGTACATTAGGACCTACAAACACCTAATAGGACAAACTAGTTGCTCTTTTCATGTAGATTTGTCTGAAGGTGATTATACACTGAATGCTTATGCCAAGTTGCTTTAAGAATACGTCAACACTATGGAAGTGAGAGTTTGTTATGTGTGTATGCAATTGCCTGCTTCAGTTGAGTAATGAATTAGATACCATCAACTACCGTTGACATATGGCATTAGTTGTAGTTTGCTTCTTAGTATGTTTTATAGAAATGGTCATTAGGAGTACTACTTCTCAAAGTATTATGCAATACTCTCAGAAATACCTGCTTATAAGCATTTGAACAAATGTGCTTATTACAAGCAGGAGGAGGGAATTAGAAAATATTTTGCACCTACAGCAACACTAGATACTGCTTATTCGCATAGACATAACCTAACATGCATTCTAAATGACATAGAAAAGCAATTTGTAGGTCAAGTAGATGATAGACATAGGGGACTAGTTGTTAAGTTTAACAGTTAGGACAAAATGTTTGAATTAACCAAAGAGGAATTAGCTCACAAGGTTACAAGAAATTCTGGTCCTAAAGCTTTGGATTGAGAACAAGGAGGTAAACTTTGCATATGTCAAATTCAGAGTTGTTGTGACACTGTATTTGTGGGACAGAGTGTATGTGACCATATTTTCCAAATGAAGTTCCTTGAAAGACCTTTTTGCAAGAATCTGTCCAAGTGGTGCCGGGAGTATATTTAGTGTGGAGTGGGGCAGCCACGTTCCATGGAGGTAACAGCGGTGGGGCGGTGGGGGGATTTTAAGGGACGATGCAGAGGGAAAATTAAATAAATTATTAATTTTCCCTCTTCATCATCCCTCGAAATCCCACCTTACCCGACCCCCCCTCCCCACCGATGTTACCTGCACGGATCGCTGCTGGTGTGGGGAAAAATGTTCAACTTCTGAACAATTGCCTAAGGTACTTGTTATGTGGCATTTATGTTTCCAAAGATAAACCATGTTGAGGATCTGGAGAGTTTGGAAGGAAAATTTATCGATGGAGAAAAGTGTGGACTGAGTGCTGATGAGGTTGTGGGAGACCTATTTGGAGTGATGATACCTAGTTTGTAAATGGTTTTGAATGACATCAAGAAAAGAAACTTGTCTAATTTTTTTAATTTTTTTTTCTGTTTTATTTAGCACAAACTAGACCCAAGGATATCAGGTATCAGAGCGCTTTACAGGAGCACCAGTTTCGTTACAGATGGAACATTCAATTTTTGTTAGGCATGGGGAGATTAAGTGATTTGCCCAGAATCACAGGATGTTGAGCGTCGTTGTCGAGACTCGAACCCGGTTCCTCAGTTTGGAGGTCACCTGCTCTAGCCTTAAGGTTACATCCTCTCCCCAATATACTATTGTGGATAAGTTGTTAGTTAATATAGCTCAGTCGATTTTGCTCATAGATGGAGCAATAGTTTCGATAAGGGTGATGGTAATGCAAAACCTTATTGCATTAGACATGTTACTAGCAAAAGAAGGTGGAGTCTGTTGGATGCTGAAGGTCCAACAGTGTTGTAATTATATCCCTGATAGAAGTAAGGATCTGAGGGGATATATAAGAAATATCACTGAGATACATGATCTAGCAACTGGGGGAGTATGAGAAAAGATTGGAAAGGATTTGGTCCAGTTGGAAGTTGTTTTGCTAACAGGGAAAAGAAAATCCTTGGCTATATCCTAAAGCCAATATTATTTGATGTGATCTGTGTTATCATCACGGTAGGAATAATAAGGGTGTACAAATGGCATGAGAAGAGGCTTGTGGAGGACTCTTTAAGGGAAAGAGAGAGAAGGATGAAAAGACTGCACAACAGTCATTACGAAAATTTAAAAAGGTTGGAAGAGTTCAGACAGAGGAGACTATCTACGACATCTGTTAAGATAAGTAAACTCTGCAGGGATATAAAAGTGCTTATGATGACTCAACGTCATCAGTGGGTGGAACTGATATAGTGAAAACCACATTTTAATTGTAGGGGTGCATTATAATCATACATGTAGACCCCACCCGCATATAGTCTTTTGTTGTATAGGCGTGAAGTATTAGAATTGTGAAATGTAATAACATGAAAATGTCACGTGCTCTAGCTCATTGAAAGTGAATATAAAATAGCAAAGAAAATGAATGTAACAAGCTGAAAACATTAACGTGAAGAACTCGTGCTGTGCAATTGACACCTAATCAAGAACTAAAAAGTGTTTATTAGTCGTATAGTTTACATGTAGGTATATGCATTAATTGAAAGTGCCTTAATGTTACACAAATTCGTAAAGTTCATATGATTATTTCTTATGGTAGCCAAATCTTGTAGGCCTCAAAAGCAGTTCCCTGGAAAACTCTTGTTTTAGAATTAATAGTTGAATTTCATGTGTGTAGTAGAATTTGTTCTTTCTCACTTTTTGTGTTACAGTTGAAAGAAGCATTCTTTCTAGCTAGAATAATGTCTTCGTTTTACTAGTCAGGCAAGGAAAGAAGAAGTTACAATCATGTGGCTTCAGTTGATAAAGGAAGGCCATTTTGTTTCACACAGAAGAAAGTCTAGGAATCAAGGCCAAAAAGGATTGAAGGAAGAACACTGTTGTTCCAAGGAAATTTACCTTCAGGATTATACCAAGAGCGGATTGCGTGATATGAAGTGAATTCTGGGAAGTTTACCTATGAATATGTGATGTGAAATTAGGCAAAGCACCCCACTTCTTATTTTGCCTTCAGAGAGAGAGCATCTTGGAACCAGCTCTGTCTTGGTAGCATCCGATTTTGAGTCTAGAACAGGTCCAGAACTTATGGGCCCGGGCCTTTCTGGCCCTAGCATCCCTCATTGACGGCATCCTCGATAATCGACTCCGCATCACAACCTCTCAGCTCCTCGGAACAGATACATCACCTCAACTGCGCAACGCATCCTCAATGCTGGATTTCGCATTGCAAGCCCTCATTATCAGGATCCTCGATGATGATACAGGACCTAGAATCGCAGCATTGGTGAACCTCAAAACCGACGCACTGCTTCGGCTGCGTGACACATCTTTGGCCAGGACTGGTAACCCCAATTGGCGTTTTTTAACTTTTGGTGCTATTTTCACTAAAACCTTCAAAATTGCATTTCTCTGGGTCTACTGATTGGATTTTTGTTATTTTGGTCTTGTTTTATTTCTTAAAAATTATACTATTTCTTTAGTTAGGTGATGCATCTCTTTGTGGTGTGTTTTCACTGTTTTGCTGTTTGAAGTGTTGCACACATACTTTACCCATTGCCCCTAATTTAAACCTGACTGTTCTGTATCAAGCTAACAGGGGGCTGAACTAAAGCTAATTTGGGGTTTGCTTGTGCCTTACCACGACAAGGATTGTGCTTACTGATTGACCCAGGACTACACCCCAGGTAACCAACAACTCAGTTTTTTTCTAATAGGCTCTGAGGTTTCTGACTATGGTGTTGTTTTTTTTAGCATAGTGATATGTGGCATTTATATGATGTGATACTTTGTGATTTGTGGGATAAGAATTGTATTTTGTATTGTGTTGTCTTGTTTTTCTTGCATGGTAATGTAATATATTGTGTAGAGTGATGTGGTTTGTTCTGTGTTTCGATATTCTAATATATTGAGTGATATAGTGTGCTACATTTACAGCATGAGTGGTGATATGTGGTCATAATTTCTTATAGCCTTAGGTGGTTTAATAGGCATGCAGTGTCACATTTCATGGTGTTCAACAGTGCTTTGTGCTATGGAGGAGCCTCTTGGTGTGTGGTGTGATGAACTGTATAGTCTCTTTTCTTAAAACTCTTTTGATTACTAAATGCCCATTGAAGGACTGCCTATACTGCTCACTGCTGCCCCGTAGGCACTCATTGGACTTCCGCCACTGAGGCAGTGTCCTAAGAGTTTTTGGTTAGACTCAAAAAGCCCTTCACAGTTGGCGATTTTGGGAAACTCCATCTTCCAGATGTTTGCATTTTTGACACTTAAGTGGGTCCTATGAACTTTTGCTGATTTTGTGAGGTGGCCCCTCCCTGTGGACTGTAGGTATATCAACTATAAGGGCTTCATAAACTCTTAATTAACTTGCTGCTTTTGAGGGGCTGCACCTCTGACACTTAGAAGAACACCATATGTATGCAATGAATTTGGGGGCATATATACAAGGAGTTAACGCCTCCGTAGCGTCAGTTTTCTAATGCTACGGCGTTTTTTTTTTATCGCTGTATGTACAAGTTGCCGCTAACCACGGTTAGTAACAGCTTTCTGGCGATATTGTCCATTTTTCCTCCCGCCACTTCTGTTAGCGATAGCTAACGAAAATGAGATCCAAGGTAGGCCTTCCCGTGTAAAAACCACCGCTAGCCCCACTTTGCGATATCTACAATGTTCGCCGGTGCCGGCGATACGTTAAAAAAACAGCCGCTAAGGAGAAAGCCAAACAGGATATAAGGGAGAGTAGCCAATTACCACATTTGACAAGATACTTGTGCCATGGAGGTACTACTCATGCAGCTTGGAGCGCCAAGAAGACCACAACAACCACTGCCCTGCCCCCAGGACCACCACGGAGGCAGAGCCAAAGAAGACAGCGGGTCTATTGTCAATGCATCACCCTGATAGACCGAACACCAGAGAATGTGACAGCCTACTACAGGCTGAAAAGGTCCCCCTTCCTCCCCATATTGACCCAGATAGCCGCCAGGCTGCAGGCACCAACACAGCGTTGCACCAACATCCCTCCGCAGACGAAGCTTCTTGCGATGCTGCCCATGTTGGCCTCAGTTACCTTCCAACCAATCACTGCCAGATTTGGAGGAGGGTCCCAGTCATACTTTTCAAGGTTCCTCCCAAATATCTTCAATGCCATCATCAGCCTGTCACCACAGCAACTACGCTTCCCCAACACTGCACAAGAACAGCTTGAAACCAAACAAGACTTCTATGCCATTGCTGGCTTTTCCCATGTGTTGGGGGCAATTGACTGCACCCATGTCCTATTTGTGTCTCCTGTGGACACTGCACACATTTACCAGAACAGGAAGCACACATACTCCATGAACGTTCAGGCAATCGTTGACCACCTTGGCTTGTTCACCAATGTCATTGCCAAGTTTCCAGGGAGTGTTTATGACTCCTACATCTTCCAGCAGTCCATCATCAACCAGAGGTTTGAGAATGACACATATGGAAATGGACTGCTTGTCCCAAAGTAGAAACTGAACACATCTCACACATCAAGTCCACAATCATGTAGCACACAAATGTGAGAATGCACATGAAGCAAATATCATACAGCATGCCTTGAAATATATCCATCCACCATACACAAGAACACAAAGGACTGCAGTCACTGGGGGTAGCCTTGTAGACAAACTTCCATCCAAGGTCCTGCCCCTCCGTCACACAGCTGCAAACGCTGGGAGAGGTGGGAACCAAGTAGGAGTGATGGTGGGTCAGGACTTATGAGGAAAGTGTGAACACAAGCCCAAGTGTGGTGGTGGTGTCCTGCATAGTCAGGAGTTTGCAGAGACGGTCCCATGCTGGTGTAGAGGGCATGTCTGTATCCCAGTCTTATGTAAATTAGTGTGTAGGTGACTTGGATTTGGAGGATCTATCTGAAGCTCTTACAGAGGATGCTGACAGTATTGAAGTAGCTGGATGTGACAGCGGTGACCTGTTGGCACATGGAGAGGGAGGATTTGAGTATGATGCACAGGTCTCTGGCGTGGTCTGTGTGGGTTGTGGGACTCCGGAGGGTGGTGTGCCACCAAATGATGTTACATGCCGCTGGTGTTTCCAAGGATGACAACTCATGTCCTCTCTGCGTTGAGTCTCATGCAGATGTTGCTCATCCAGTTTGCAAGTAGCTGCATTCCTTCATGGAAGTTAAGTCTGGTGGTGGTAGGCTCCTTGGTGAGGGAGAGGATGAGCTGGGTGTCCTTGGACTAGGATACTATGCTGAGGCTGTGCTGTTGGACGAGCGGGCCATGTGGATATTGAAGAGTGTTGAGCTGAGCAATGATCCCTGGGGCACGCCGCATGTGAATATTTGTGGGTTCAGAGAGGAAGAGTGGCAGTCTGGTCCCTTGGCTTCTGCCGGTGATGAATGATCAGATACAGTCAAGGGTGGTTCCTTGTATGACTGCGTCATGTAGTCTGCCCGCTACTGTGTCGTGGAAGACGGTGTGGAATGCTGCTGACAGGTCAGCTAGAATCAGGTCTGAGGTGTGGCCTTTGTCAAGGAGGGTGTGGATGTTGTCTGTGGCAGTGAGTAGGACAGTCTTGGTGCTGTGGTTGCTTGGAAATCCAGATAGAGACATGTCCAGAATGGCGTTGTCCGTGGCTCACCTGGTGGTCTTGGTGAATTCATGGATGAAGTTGAAGAGGTCTTTGGAGTTGTTGGAGTATGCAACTATTATGTCATGGATGAAGCTCCTTTCAGTGCTACCGAAGCGTTGGTGGTATTTGGACATGGTGTTCTTGTATGTCTAGAAGTTAACATGTGTCTTGCAGTTTCTCCTGTTTTTCTCCAGGGGTCTGCTGGTGCATCTGGAATCTTTTAGTATGGTGGTGAACAATGCAGATTTGCTTCTGCGCTGTCTGTCGGAGTTGTGTGGCGGGGTGAGTTTGTCTGCACAGTTGGAGATCCATATGTGCAATTCCCTGGCAGCGCGTTTGCCATCTGCTGCAGCATTGGGGGTGTTGCAGTTGAGGGTTGATTACATCTGCTCATCGGTGACTCAGCTCCAGTTCCTTAGTGTGGTGCGAGGTGCTGGTGTGGCTGGCTTGGTTTTGTTGCCAAGGAAGTGTATTCAGCCATGGTCGGTCCATGGGTGCTGTGTGATGAGGCTGAAGTGTATGCTTTCCTCCTACAAAGAACGGATCGAGGGTGTGTCCTGCCTTGTGGGTTGGTGTGGGTAAGAGTTGTGTCAGTCACATGTTGGCGAGCACTTCATCCAGAGGGTAGTGGAGTTGGTGTCGTTGGGCTGTTGACGTGGAAGTCTAGGGCTCCGATGAGTATGTAGTCCATGGAGGTGATGGTGTGGCGTGCAAAGAAGTTGTTAATGGTGTTGGCAAAGCAAAGCAGTCTATGTGCCCGGGAGGGTCTGGAGGCAAGTGTGCCGCAGATTGTGGATTTGGGGCTGGACAGGACCTGGGAGTGCATGTCTTACGTAGCAGCAAATGTGGTGCTGGAGGTGGAAGAGGCAGAGGGACTTTTTCATGTGTGATGGTGAGGACTCCTGCATGGTGTTGGGGGCAGTCCTCCCTCCGGTTCTTGTCTCCGCCTGAGATTGTGAGGGCGATGTCAGGAGCAGAGAAGTTGGTGGTCCAGCTGTCCATAAAGAAGGCGATGTTGGGTGATAGTGTGTCCCAGAGGTACCAGATGTCCATGGTGTGTCTGTGCAGGGAGCGCATGGTGATGAGGATGCATCTTAGCGTGTTGCCGGTGTTGGCGGCTGTGGCGTGGTGAAGGACATGCGTCAGTGGAGGCAGGATAACTGGCCATGGGTGGTGTTCATTGTGGCCTGTTGTCATTTGTACTTCCTTCTGGGGTTGAGGGTGATGATGGCGGATGAGTCTTAGAGGTTGACACAATGAGATCCAGGGTCCCTGGTGCTGGTTGTGTTTGGGTTGTGGACGTATGCAGACCTTCTTGCATTTTGTGTGCCTTCGTTGAACAAGCGGTGCTAATATGCAGCTATTGCCATAACATAGGGTGGGGGATGGACAAGCAGCTGGGAGGCAATGTAATTTGCATTGATGCTGGACAAGTGTCTAAAGCTACACATGGCAAAGCTAAATTACGGAAGTAGCCCAAATCCCACACACAAAAATAGAAACTCTGCAGACACAGCATGCACAAATACTAATGGACACATCTCTCCATTTCATGTTACAGGTGATCAAGGAAATGCACTATCTCCATGGCTGATGACACCCCTCAGAGCCACAAACACCCAGACATAGAGACATTACAATGGCGCACTTGGACACACCAGGTCCATTTTGGAGAGAACCTTTGGTGTACTCAAATCACGGTTCAGGTGCCTCGACATCTCAGGTGGCAGACTGCTGTACAGCTCTGAAATAGTCTGCAAGACCTTCGTGGCATGTTGTGTGCACCATGGATTGAAGTTCTGGACGAACCAGACAATCCTGACAATGACGAAGAAGAAGATGATGCTGAACACACCCCAGCTATGGCTGCAGGAACAGCACAAAGGGACATAACTATCCACAATATTTTTTACATGACCACATAAAAACATGACAACCCTTTCTCTGTTTAGACTGTGCATAATGCACATAAGCATTGTTCTTGCATTAAAAAGTCACAACACAAAAACTTTGTGTGCATGTTCATACTGTGCATGAGTTCATACATCTGACAAGTGAAAGTTTAACAATGTGCGGTTGATATGATTGAATTCTATGTATGTGGGTGGGTATGTGTTTGGGGTCAGAGATGAATTTTAGTTTGTGTTTTGGGGTCAGAGATGAAATTAAGGGTGTGTTTTGGGGTCAGGGATAAAATGTAAGTAAGGGCGAATTTTGCAGGTCTGCGAATTTGGACAAAATCGCAAAAAAATCAGCGAATTTGCCGATTTTTCCGCGAAATCTCGGATTTTTTTGCGATTTGCACTGGAATACTTTCTACTGGCTAATCCAGTAAGTGCTCCCTCGTTGGGTAAATGTATAGTGCTTTACCTAAACTGTAACTGCATAAAGGGCCAGATGATTTGTCTCCACTGACCATGTGTTCCTGTAACTTTGCCACCGCGCCAAAAGGTGCTAAGGTCCCTTGAGTGAGCTGTCCATCATAGTTGGGAAAGGGCGGGAAGACGTTTGATACCGCTAGTGTGTGGTGCAGGGCTTTTATGCGTGTCAACATGCCTCTTGTGTATAAAGGGCCAGAGAGCGAGCAGGGCAGCAGGTGAGGAGAAAGTAGCCTCCTGGTCACAGGAACTACACGGTGATTGCGCTCGAGAAACTCATGGATTCAAAGGCCTCCCTCGAGTATTACAGCTAATTTTCAATGGCAGATATAGGGTTAAATCCCACTTGCCCAGCCACAACCGTGCTCACTAATGTTTTGGGCTGATTAAAACATTACTGAATTTGAGCTTCAACTCGGGCACCTACTATATCTGTAAGTGCTTCCTGTTGAGGTTTAATTTTTGTGACAGGAGCCTCAAGGCAGAATGAATCCTGCCCTGCATAGTTATCCACGAAGATGCCACCGTTTTGTGCAATACCTCTACTCAACTGAAGTACTTTCTACTGGCTAATCCAGTAAGTGATATCTCATTGGGTAAAGGTAAAGTGCTTTTCCTACACTGCGATAGGTATGAAAGGGTAATTGTGCCATCAAGGGTTTTTGTTAAACTGTTGAATATTCAGAATTATATATTATTTTGTGGTCCTAAACATTTGACACCACTGATGCACAATTTGTGTCAGACAAAGTTTTTAGACAAATAGAGCTAATACCAGACGGTAATAAAAAGAGAGAGCAATAGCAGGGTGTATGGAAAAGTTCTGTTTGTTTTAATTATTCACAAAACAAGAATAAAATATACATGGGTATACCATTTGTTGCAAAAGCTACAATAGGAAAAATATCAATAAAACAGCCTATTTGCAGCAATTGTTGTAGCTTATCCACCTATTTACAGATTCCTCGGCATAGCTTCCCTCTCCCCCCTTCCTCGCCCTCTTCCTACATTGGATACCCCGCCCACGACTTGTAGGTCTGCTCCCCCGCCAACCCCTAAAAACCTCACAGCCTTCTACCTCAACACCCGGTCCGCCGTTGCCCACGCGCATGAACTTTCGGTCTTGCTGGATCTTCATACTCCAGATCTCCTCTTCTTAACTGAGACCTGGTTCTGCGATGACTCCCTCCCTGCACTCCTATCCACCCTTCCGGCCTCCTATTATGCCCTTAGGGCTGACCGCCCTTCAGGCAGAGCCGGGGGCGGCGTGGCGGTCATCGCACGTACCGATCTCCCTTTTCAAATTCTATCCCTACCTAACATTGCTACCACCGAATTTCTGGTGATTCGCACAGTATCTACCTCTCCCCCTCTAACCTGCTTCCTCACTTATCGTCCCCCTCAGTCCCCCCTTCAGTTTCTTCCTGACTTTTTGGAGGTCCTGGCCACCATTACAGTCAACAATTCCTCCATCTTGCCCCTTGACGACTTTAACTTTTGGCCCTCTGATCCCGCTGAGTGTCCATCATCTAAGGAATTTTCCGAAACCCTTCACTCCCTCAACTTCATATCTCATGTTCACTCCCCCACCCACATCAAAGGTCGCCTGCTTGATCAGATCTGGTCCCTGAACTGCCCTGTGGAATCACTATCTGTCTCCCCTTGCCCTTGGTCCGACCACCACCTGATTTCATTTCTCCTTCCTATTCTTCCCCCAGCTAAGCCCTCCCGGCCCAAAAACACCTGGGTTCGACCATGGGGCCGTGTCAACCTTGAGAATCTCTCCTCCCTCCTTACCAGCTCTCTCCCGTCTCTTCAGGGCCTCACTACCGTCTCCCAGGTTGACGCCATAGATCAGTGGCTCTCCCACAGCTGCGACTCCGTTGCCCCGCTCAAGCGCATCACTTCTAAACGCGACAAAGACGCCAACCGGTGGTTTAATAAAGAGCTTAAAGCCACCAAACTCACAGTTCGCCGCGCGGAGCGGGCTTGGAGGAGAAACTACTGCCCCACTCTGAAACTGGAATACATCAGCATCCTCAGCCAGTACAAAAAAGGCATCCTGGAGGCCAAAACAGCTTATTTCTCCTCCAAAATTTTAGCAGCGGAGAATCAGTCCAAGGAGATATTCTCCATTGTCCACAACCTGGCGTTCTCGGACAGAACTACGCTAAAACCAGCCCTGTCCGAAGACCTCTGTCTTTCTCTTAATATTTATTTCATTCACAAAATTGTCACCATCAAGGCCAACATCCCTCTACCTTCCCCATTTTTTGTTGATCCTCAATGTCCCCCTCCCAAAGGCAAACTGACCACCTTTCCCCCTATCACTCAGGAAAATCTGACCTCATTGGTGCCTTTGATCAAATCTGGCTCCCCACTTGACCCTTGCCCTGCCCACATTCTCCGTCACATCTTTGTTTCTTGTCCAGATCCCCCCCTTCACCTCCTCAACAGTTCCCTTGCTCAAGGCATAGTCCCTAGCTCCCTGAAGTCTGCGGTAATTGTGCCCATCCTTAAAAAAACCTGGGGCAGATCCCTCTGTCCCTGCCAATTTCCGCCCTATCTCCCTCCTGCCATTTCTGGCCAAGGTGCTCGAGCGCCACGTCACCTGCGCTCTGAGCTCCTTTGTGGAGAAACACGGAGCCCTTGCCCCCCGTCAAGCTGGTTTCCGCCCCGCACACTCTACGGAGTCCGTTGTCATGTCGGTTCTCGACACCCTCAGGGAGGGTATGGACACCAATCAGCACCAGGCTCTTGTGCTCCTCGATCTCTCCGCCGCCTTTGATACGGTGGATCACAACATCTTACTTTCCCGTATCAGGGCGGAGGGGATCGGGGGGTCTGCCCTGGTCTGGTTATCCTCCTTCCTGAGCGACCGCACCCAGGCTGTCCGCCTGGGTGACTTCGCAGCGGATTTCCGGAAAGTTCAGTGCGGGGTCCCCCAAGGTTCCTCTCTTTCCCCCCTTTTGTTTAATCTATACATTGCCCCTCTTATTTTCTCTCTTCAACAGATGGAGGTCGCCGTATTTAATTATGCGGATGACCTCCAGCTGATCTTTGATCTTTCCTCTCCTTCTGCTGTCCTTAACTTTCAAACTGTCATGTTCCACATCAGGGACTGGATGAGCCACAACCACCTCAAACTCAACCCGGAAAAAACCGAGTTGGTGCTGACGGGTGGCTCATCCAGCCCCTGGTCCCCTCTCTTCTGGCCCCCCTCTCTTGGCCCTCCTCCTGTTCCTTCCTCCTCAGTCAAAACATTAGGCATAAAACTCAACTCCCAACTCACCCTTCACTCCCAGGTTAGCTCTGTGGTATCTTCTTCCTTCCTTTCACTGCGTACCATACGCAAGGTGTCCCGCTTCTTCACTTTCTCTGCCCTCAAACTTATCATTCTGGCCATGGTGGTGTCCCGCCTGGACTATGGGAATGCTCTGTATGCCGGTATCCCTGCATACAGTCTGCGTCGCCTACAACAGATCCAAAACCAGGCGGCCCGCCTGGCTTTCAACCTCCCTAAATTCCACCGCTCTACCCCACTTCTGAAATCTCTTCATTGGCTCCCCGTGCGAGCTAGAATTCAATTCAAGCTCGCATCCATCACTTTCCTGGCCCGATCGGGCCGGGCACCCACCTTCATCTCCTCCGAGATTGTCTCTTATGTCTCCTCCAGGGACCTACGTTCGTCTTCCCAGTCCCTCCTCACCATCCCACGCTTCCGGAGAAAGAAGTGGGGCGGCTCCAAATTTGCTATTCTTGCACCTACCCTCTGGAATTCCCTTCCCCTCCAACTTCGCTCTATCACTCTCTATCCCCAATTCCGTAAAAATCTTAAGACCTACTTATTCACAAAGTCCTTTGAATAAGCGTCCCCTCTACCCTCCCTGCTCCTAAACCTCAGTTCCCGCTAGCTACAGCGCCAAGAAACCGCCGGTATACGTGCGCTTTAAAAGTGCTTTTAAACTCAAACTCAAACTCTATCATTACAAGCGGTGGAACAAGCGACAAGCGACCTTCGACCTTTTGTTTAGCCAGGACTGCTGTGTTAAGTGAACTTCATGTAAAAGTGACCGAGGTCCTGCCAATCGTTTAAATATACAGAGAACTGAAGTACAGACTAGATGAACGTGTTTATCAGCAGCGCCACCTCTAAAGTTACACAGGGAGAGATAAAATCAGTCGATTCCTGTCTTTACAGATGATTGCACTCAGCGCTACCATCTACTTGAATTTGAGGCCCATTTAAACTCCATGATCTTCATTAATCTATAAGAAAGGGTATTCATGATTTGATTTGTTTGTCCTGAGGAGGGTCTCCATAACGCAAGTCTAGAGACCGAAACGTCGACTGCGCTTGTTCCACCGCTTGTAATGATAGAATCTGTAAATAGGTGGATAAGCTACAACAATTGCTGCAAATAGGCTGTTTTATTGATATTTTTCCTATTGTAGCTTTTGCAACAAATGGTATACCCATGTATATTTTATTCTTGTTTTGTGAATAATTAAAACAAACAGAACTTTTCCATACACCCTGCTATTGCTCTCTCTTTTTATTACCGTCTGGTATTAGCTCTATTTGTCTAAAAACGTTGTCTGACACAAATTGTGCATCAGTGGTGTCAAATGTTTAGGACCACAAAATAATATATATTTCTGAATATTCAACAGTTTAACAAAAACCCTTGATGGCACAATTACCCTTTCATACCTATCGCCCAAGCCCTCAAGGGTATATTGGGTTGCTCATTCTTAGTTGACATTTCCTACACTGCAGCTGCGCAAAAGGGCCAGAAGATTTGTCTCCACTGACCATGTGTGCCTGCAGGCCCGGCTACAGGAATTTGTATTTGGGTGGGCCAAGGTTGCATTTGGGTGGGCCACTATGGGCTCGATTTGTCGGATATATGTCTAGGCAGACCTGCTTCAGGGCCCTCCTTTATCTCTTCTTAGTCTTACAAGGCCCAGTAAAACACACCCTTTTCCAAATCTCTTTCTAAATATTGTCACTCTCAAAAGTGCTTTTTCCATGTAATGTTCCTTTGAAGGGAAGAGGAGGTTTCTGAGGTGGGAGTATCAGGCAAGTGACACTTCACCGTCTTCCTCTGTGAGAGAATCACTCTTCATACCTACCTCCACCTGACCCTGGACTCTGCAACACACTCCCTTACAGGCTTGATTATACACACAAAACACAACAGTTAGAAAGAGGGTCCAAGGGCAGGATTAACGACCAACATCTAGACATATGCCCCAACCAATAATACTAAAAACAAACAATGTCTAGGGGTCAAAGGAGAAAGGGAACTCGACTGTGAGAACCATCCGAGGCACAACTAATTACTAACGAGAGTGGGAGAAATCAAAAGTGTGGGTGTATGGGATAAATCTATAGACAAATATATAGGATATGGGAAATATTTCCATCAGTTGCCACTCTGTACCGCCCTCTTACATCATAATGGTTCTCCTTACCCAGGAGATATTTTCCACAGCCTACAAATGTTAGCGTAGCTGGAACTAAACCATTGAAAAGTATGTGTACAAATGGATGGTACAGGAGAATATATCGTGAGTGTATAACTGAATAGCAGTGCAAGAAGTGAAAGTGAAAAGTATTAAAATTGGATAGGACTGAGTAGAAGATAAATTTTAATAATTACTCTCAGGTCGTCCAAATCTTAAAAATAGTGTGACATGACAACGGATTTAACATAATATCCGTTTGCAAATAGGGGTCAACATGTTTCAGCAAATGTGGCAGTTATACCACTGCTTTCATCAGGACCAGAGTGTTATGCTACTAAAAAATAGTGAGAATAAAAATTGTATCACCTGTTGTTTCCAGGTTGTTCTAATTTAATTGATACACTACATCACTGTTGAAACGTTGTGTCAAGAACGGGAAAACAAGGAGTAAGAAAAAAAAAGTTTAACAAAAATATAGACAAAACAAAACAAAAAGTCAAACATATATTGTACATCATGTATTTCTTTGTCAAAGTGGGGTATGTATAATTTCCTTTCCTCCACAACAATTCTCCAATTACCAATTAGGTATGGGGATAATGCTTCACCCCACCTGGCTGCAGCTCAGGTAAGAGGAGCACCCCTCTAGTTAAAAATGAAAATGAAAGACATTCTATCAGTAGCTAGTTAAACGATTAGCAGGTAGAGATATAATACAAAACTCATCGGCTGCGTACCATATCAAACAGCTTCCACATCCATGGAGCACTATTGGGAGCCTGATCACAAATGCCCACAAGATGCCCTACTGATAAAGATACTGTAATCCTTGTTGTAAGTACGCATCGAGATCTTGGGAGTGCGTACAAACCCAGCTGGAAAAGTAGGTACCCATTATTTTATTGCAAAAAAACCTCTTCCCAAAAAAAACCTCCGTAACCACCAGGCTGTTTGGTGTGTTATCCGCATCGTGTATTGATGATAATGACGCTAGTGATCCATATGCACCACGATGCGTGTACAGAAAGAAAATAAAATGCACAGGCTCCTAGTCTCTCACACGAGAACCTGCATGTATCCTCAATCGTACCTCTATGCGATAATTGAACCCTCTAAGGCTGCTCTGTTCGCGACAATTTAAATAATGCATGGCCTCGACTGCAGGAGAACCGAAGCATAGTGCCAACGTGTGCCACTAACCTGTCCGTCGGTATCTCCTAGCGTCCCTCTGCGCTGTCTGGGGAGGCACAATCACGGAGGTTAGTGCAGTTTTTGTTTGTTCCGTTGCACCAAAACCGGTCACATGACCAGCCGGTCACGTGACCATGAGAATCATGGGAATTGTAGTTAGACAGTGGCCGATCGCTCAGGCACACTGCGCATTGGGCTGAATCAGATATTTAGTTCAACTTATGCCACCTCAAGTTCTGAAGACGCGTTAAGCGACTCAGATCCCTCAATTAGTGGAAATAACACAAACAGGACCAGAGGACGAGGGAATAGAAGAGGTTGGAGGAACAATTTCCAAAATCAAAACCAGTTCTTACAAAGGTTGCAGCCTAACCCCTGGATGTACGGGGGTCCCACTTTTCCCCAACAAATGGGGCCATTCTGTCCCCCACCAATGCAACCAGGTCTCGGCATGCAAACTTTTTAGGGTTTGGCCCGAGGAGGACAAGGGGCAGCAGAAGACAAGGACCGGTCCAACAAGTACATTGGGGACCGACGCCACAGCCAACGATGGACGTGAGGAGCGGGAAAAAGGTACCACAAGAGACAGCAGGACCAAGCAACGGGACAGTCTTGTGATCAATTAAACACACATAGCCTCACAGAGGATAAGGAGAGTCTCTTAAATAGAGGCTTAGGCTTTGTAGCAACTCAGACTGGAGATCTATTTGTGGCACAAATTGAGATGGCAAAGTTTTTCCTCAAAATTAGGCTTCATTTTCATTTTGCAAAACAAACGAATAAAGACACAGATATAGTGGATAAGAACACGGAGTTGAAGAAACCTTCCACTTTTAACCCACCCACAGTGGGTTTGCCAGAGAAGGTCCTTACCTTCGAACAAGCTGTCGAGAACAATGTAAATAAACTCTTTCAGACTCAGGAGAGACCATTCATCAATCTACCAAAGAAGGAGCAAGAAGCATTACGTACTTTAACATCGAATGAAGATATAACAATAAAACCGGCCGATAAAGGCGGGGCTATTGTTATACTTGACACCTCGGCATATCGTAGTGAGTGTCTGAGGAAGTTGCAAGATCAGAAATCATACCTCCCTCTTTTGGTGGATCCAACCGAACGGCTGCAAAACATCATTGGCCAGTTGGTTGAAGAAGCAACCACTGAAGGATGGATTAGGTCACAGGAGGGTCAGTACCTTCAGACTTCACATCCAACCATTCCGTACTTCTATATCCTCCCAAAAGTTCATAAACCCCAACGACCAGGGATAGGTTCAATTCTAGAACTCTTGTCCACCTTTGTGGATCATTTCTTGAACCCGATGGTTAGAGAAATACCCACATTCCTTCAGGACACAAAGGATGTCCTGAGGCTGCTCCCTGAAATAGAGTTTGATACATCAACTGATATTCTTGTCTCTTTTGACGTGGAATCTCTGTATACCTCAATACCTCAAACAGAAACACTCAAGGTAGTAGGGAATCTCATAGAACAGAGGGTCCTGCAGTCTATCATACCTGTCCCTTTCATTATGAGCCTAGCGGATATAGCGATGAGAGAGAACTATTTCAGGTTTGAAGACACTACCTACCTTCAAACATCTGGGACCAGTATGGGTAGTGTCTTCGCTCCTAGTCTCGCGAACCTGTATGTACGTAATTTCGAACAGGCACACGTCTTGACACCGACAAATCCTTTTCTATCTTCGCTTCGTACTTGGAAGCGATACATAGACAATATTTTTGTCGTCTGGCGTGGGACAGTGGAAGATCTCCTTGAATTCCACCGATGGCTGAATACATGCAACGCCTATTTAAAATTCTTAGTGGAAAACAGTAAAACTAATCTTGCATTTCCTGACCTGATGATCTTAGCAACAACAAATGGGTTGGGGTCTGAACTCTATAGAAACCCCATGGCTCGAAATGCACTCTTGAGCTATGACAGCTGTCATCCCCGTTCCCTTAGAAACAACTTACCGTTTGGCCAGTTTTTAAGGGTCCAGCGACATTGATCCAGTAGAGAAGCTTTTGAGGTTCATTCTCTGAAACTCGAGGAACATTTGCGGGCGAGAAAATATCCCAACAAAATCATCCGCCAATTCAAAAAAGCGTGCCTCAAATATTAACCGAGAGGCACTTCTCGAAAAACCACTACCCGAAGAGAAATCCTCGAGAATCACCTTTGTGAACACGTTCAACACGAGATCCAATCAGGTCCAAAAAATCGTCCAGGAACATTGGTCAATTCCGAACACAGAAGGTGATAGTCTACCTATGCCCCTCTTTGCATTCAAGAGAGGACAAGACTTAAGAGATAGACTTGTACTCACAAGACCAAAGAGTAAACAAACTAGAGCTATTGGTACCCTGTGGGACCTCCCTCCGGTTGAAGGCCACCATCCTTGTGGCACATGCTCAGTCTGTCCCCAAACATGTAAATCCCTGACAGTAGATATAGGTACCGACAGACCGTGGCAACAACGCAAGTTTACGAATTGTAACAGCCAGATACTTATCTATCTCATCATATGTCAATGACAACAAAGTTATGTAGGCATGACGACAAGAAAGATCAAGGTTTGCATATCCGAACATAAGAGCACTATTCGGTGTCGTAAACAGGCTACACCACACTTCCTGGAAGTAGGACATGGTCCGAATTATTTCACCTGGACAGTCCTAGAGCAGCCCTTTATACCAGATCATTGCTCCGACGTCGCAAAATTCCTGTTCAACAATGAGCAAAAGTGGGTGTATAAGCTGAATAGCGACAAAGAAGGACTGAACGAACCAATACCATGGATGTCTTTGTAGAACAATACGTTCCCATGAAACATCGTTGGGAGAACTACATTTTTGTCATTAACGTCACCATGAGAATATCACATATCTGAGGCTGTTCAAACTGTAACTATACCACTAGTACAGTTACTTAGACTACAGCTATGGTTCTTACCTTAAACATACTGGTTGGACTATTGTACTATGCTATATCATCAGTTTGTTTACTTGATTATAGCTATAGTTCTCACTGGTTGGATTATTGCATTATGCTCATTTATTGGGTCTGCATTTAGTCTGCTTTTAGACTTTAATAAAACGATCTTGCATTCATTCGATGACACGTGCCTGTATTATATCATCTATGTATTTTGGCAAAATGGTAAAGAATGACACTCACCTATTCGTTATTTTACCTAATGGCAACATTGGGATACATGATCAAAAACTCAAACTACATCTCCCATGATCCCTTTAGGTCACATGACCGGTCAGAGACACGACCGTTGTCGAGCGTGATAGTCTATCAACTTAATATACTGCCATGGTAAGATGCTGCCATATTTATGGACATTCCCTGCTCATAAGTATTAAATATTCACTGGTTAACATCTGATCTAGCCTAATGTGCAGTGTGCCTGAGCGATCAGCCACTGTCTAACTACAATTCCCATGATTCTCAGGATCACGTGACCGGCTGGTCACGTGACCGGTTTTGGTGCAATGGAATAAATAAATACGGCACTAACCTCGGTGACGGACATTCCCCTCTTATAATTATTAAACATTCACTTGTTAATATTTGATTTAGCCCAATGCGCAGTGTGCCTGAGCGATCAGCCACTGTCTAGCTACAATTCCCATGATTCTCATTGTCATGTGACCGGCTGGTCATGTGACCGGTTTTGGTGCAACGAACAAACAAAAACGTCACTAACCTCCATGACGGTGACTCCCCAGACAGCGCAGAGGGACGCTAGGAGACACCGACGGACAGGTTAGTGGCAGACAATGGCACTATGCTTCGGTTCTCCTGCAGTCGAGGCCGCGCATTATTTAAATTGTCGCGAACAGAGCAGCCTTAGAGGGTTCAATTATCGCATAGAGGTACGATTGAGGACACGGATCTCGATGTGTACTTACAACAAGGATTACAGTATCTTTATCAGTAGGGCATCTTGTGGGCATTTGTGATCAGGCTCCCAATAGTGCTCCATGGATGTGGAAGCCGTTTGATATGGTATGGTATATCTCTACCTGCTAATCGTTTAACTAGCTACTGATAGAATGTCTTTCATTTTCATTTTTAACTAGAGCGGTGCTCCTCTTACCTGAGCTGCGGCCAGGTGGGGTGAAGCGTTATCCCATACCTAATTGGTAAGTGGAGAATTGTTGTGGAGGAAAGGAAATTATACATACCTCACTTTGACAAAGAAATACATGACGTACAACATATGTTTGACATTTTTGTCTATATTTTTGTTAACCTTTCTCTTTTTTTTACTCCTTGTTTTCCCGTTCTTGACACAACGTTTCAACAGTGATGTGGTGGATCAATTAAATTAGAACAACCTGGAAACAACAGGTGATACAATTTTTATCCTCAGTATTTTTTCAGTAGCATAACACTCTGGTCCTGATGAAAGCAGTGGTATAACTGCCACGTTTGCTGAAACATGTCGACCCCTATTTGCAAACGGATATTACGTTAAATCCGTTGTCATGTCACACTATTTTTAAGATTTGGACGAACTGAGAGTAATTATTACAATTTATCTTCTACTCAGTCCTATCCAATTTTAATACTTTTTACTTTCACTTCTTGCACTGCTATTCAGTTATACACTCACGATTATTATTATTATTATTATGTTTCTTATATAGCGCCAGAATCGACCCCCGAAGGGGTATCTCCGCGCTTGCCTTGGGAACCCGTCCTGGCTTTTCCCTGTGAGATAGCCCCTACAGGGCATCCCCAAGGTGAAAGCCAGGCATCCCGCCGCGGGGGGCCGTTGTGGAGATTAAGCAAGCTTAATGCCCAGAGTTGCAGAGTGTGAACCCATGATTAGGTCAGGTACCGAAGCGAGAATTATCGAGTCCATGGACATTTGAGCTCAAGACCCTGCCGCGTCAGGAATTGAACCCTGGTCCTGGGTCTGACCTCTGCTTCAGGGTCTGCCTGCTCTAACCAGTGAGCCACACTTCTCCAAACACACACACACAATATATTCTCCTGTACCATCCATTTGTACGCATACTTTTCAATGGTTTAGTTCCAGCTACGCTAACATCTGTAGGCTGTGGACAACATCTTCTGGGTAAGGAGAACCAGTATGATGTAAGAGGGCGGTACAAAGTGGCAACTGATGGGAATATTTTCCCATATCCTTGAGATTTGTCTATAGATTTATCACATACACACACACTTTTGATTTCTCCCATTCTCGTTAGTAATTAGTGTGTATCGGATGGTTCTCACAGTCGAGTTCCCTTTCTCCTTTGACCCCTAGACATTGTTAGTTGATTATACCCACTCCTCTTCAATGCACCTTATCTCACAGCTGACCTTGGGCCCCAACCCCATATCAGGCACCATCGGGCTCCACTTTCATTTTTCCCGGTAAAAACATTGGTAAAATCACCTTCAAACTTAAAACATTGAATATAGCAGTAAATATAATTATCAGGCACTTTAAAGTATGTTCCACAGTAGCAATTATAACCCGACTGCTAATTAAATAAACAAAAACAGAAAGGACATGACAGGGCCAACTTCAGCGCTGATGCGAAAGTCTTTTTTGGCACCGCACCAATATCCTCTTTCTCCGTAAATACCTTTACTACCACCTTCCAACAGTGCCCCTCATCCCTCCATGGCCCCCCTATTGACCTCCTCCTTGGATTCCCTCACTGCCACGCCACATGCCAAAAGTGTCCCTTATCTCCCCATAGCCCCTCCCCCTTATGACCTCCTCCTCGGATTGCCTCACTGCCACCCTCCACCAGTGCCCCTCATCTCTCCCTAGCTCCCCCCTCCACCCCATGACGTTTTCCTCGGATTCCCTCACTACCGCCCTCCACCAGTACCCCTCATCACTCTGTAGCCCCTCCCCCTCATGACCTCATCCTCAGACTCCCTCACTACCACCCGCCACCAGTGCCCCTCATCTCTCCCTAGCTCCCCCCTCCACCCCATGACCTCTTCCTCTGATTCTCTCACTGTCACCCTACACTAGTGCCCCTCATCTCTCTGTAGCCCCTCCCCCTCATGACCTCCTCCTCAGACTCCCTCACTACCACCCTCCACCATTGCCCCTCATTTCTCCCTAGCTTCCCCCTCCACCCCATGACCTCTTCCTCATATTCCCTCACTGCCACCCTCCAACAGTGCCCCTCATCGCTCCATAGCCCCTCCCACTACCTCCTCCTCGGATTCCCTCACTGCCACCCTTCACCAGCACCCCTCATCTCTCCGTAGCCCCCATGGACCTCCTCCTCTGATTCCCTCACTGCACCCTCCTCCAGTGCCCTCATCTCTACATAGCCACTCTCTCATATGCATTTCATTTGTTGTATAGTACTACTCATATTAGTGTAGTGTGTGTCAGTACTTTACACCATGCACACATTATACAGAGACAATGAATAATACAAGTATGTAAATCATTCTACAGGGAATGTCACATTAGACAATGAGGATTACAAGGTGTAGGAATCACGTCATCCATTCTGGTGGGCAGTATGTTTTAAAAGAGTTTGGTCTATGGGGAAAAACAAACTTAGGATTTAAAAAGTATTCCATGGGGTCAGCTTTACTGATAAAAATGTATCTCTGCCCAAACATACTAATTTTAGCAACATTAGAATAATGAAAGACTGAGGAAGTGCTAACTATATCGTTTCGTTTAGATAACTTTATTTCCGTCAATAGACCATAAAAGTGTACATAAAATCAGGACAATTCACTGGAGGTTAAAACAATAAATTACATATACAGTAAAAACTTGAAGATAAAATTACATTAAATCAAATAGTTATCAAACGGTACAGTAAAATACGTGTATACAAGGTTATAGGAAACTTCTCCGTCTACGCCACATACTCAACAAGAATCGTGATACAGCAAAGACAATAGGGGGGTGTTTATCATAACGAAGAACCTTGCAAGCATGAGCACACTGGGTGAAACCTAAGTTCCTTCAAAGTGGAATCAGCCAGCATTTCCTTATTGCCCGGTAGACAGGGCAAAAAAACAGAACATGGAAAATATCTTCTTGTTTATAGTTACAAGCTGGGCAAACAATGTTCTGAATTTTGGCCCAATTACCAGTGAATACCCTAAGTGGGAGGCTGCCAATCCTAAGTTGTATGTAGAGTTTCCTTGCAAGAGCAGGATAAATTAAGTCCAAAAAATTCTCCATGCTCGGTACAACTTTCACTTGAATGAACTCCACCGTCAATCTACCCAGAGTTGAGCACCTCTGGTGAGATAATAGGTTATAATTTCAGACATAGCTCAACAGCTCAGCTTTCGTTGTCCTTGGGCAGCTATCTGCAGGATTCTCCCACAGCTCTGGTAAACCAATTTGTCCACAAAGTGCCCTCACATGCACAAGCCATGGAATATTCCTATTTTTTTAAAACAGCCCATACCTCAGTGAACTCCTCGTTATAGGATATTAGTTCAGGCACGGACCAAAGCCTCTTCCAATACATCAATGGCCGAGTAGCTGCTACCTCCTTTATGGGTTCTAACCCCAAGTCCATACCCAGCGGAGTTAATGGTGTACTAGCTGGTAATCCCAGTAGGTTCCTCATAAAACCATGTTCAACCCTCGCAAGATTAATTAATCGTTTATGGCCCCAAAGTTCTGCACCATACATAGAGGCTGCTCTGGCCTGACGTTTGTAAATTTCTACGACCGGTGCAGCAGGCTTGAAGACCAAAGATTTATGAACTTTGCTGATTCCCCCAGCTACCTGGGACAGCCTGAAGGCCACCTTTGCTGTCTGAGGCCCCTAGTCAAAACTTTCCCGTAAGGTAATGCCCAAGTAATCGAAGGTCTTGACTCTTTCTAGGCGTATACCGTTTAGCAGAGGGTTAGTAAATTATTACCAAAAAAGCCAATTTTCATGCAGAAAATGATGTGTGCTGGGAGATGGTGGGTGTGGGTAGGGAGAGCAGGATATCGGAGGGGGCATTGGGTGGCTTCCTCTGGCTCGTGAAGCACTACCTGCCATTGATGATTGGAGATAGAGGTTGGATCCTCCAGGGCTATGTGGTACGTATGAGGAATGTGAGGTGGGAGAATGTGAGGAGGCAGATGCTGCGGGTCTTCGGTGTGGACAGAACTGTTCAACAATGGAAGCATTGATGGAAGGATTGCATTGGCCATGAGGGTGACATGTTGGACCACCTTGGAGTCCTCAATGGCCAAGAAGGTGGTAAGTACAACCTCAAAATAGTTCAGTGAACACTTTTGTTACAAATAAAAATGCTATCTGGAACACAATGGGGTAAATGTACAAGTATTTCGCGAAGTAAGGCATTCTACATCATGCCTTCAGGCCTAACTTTCCCACTGCAGAAACGCAATGCTGAACCATGTTTACAAGCATATGGTGCAGGCTTACGTTTCCACCAGGGCTAGTACAAAAAGTTGCAGTGTAGTGCCAACCCAGGCACCCTTGCACCAAAGTGCAAGTGTGTCTGATACCGGGAAAAGATTGCTCATGTACATGAAGTGTGACCTTACACGACATAAACAATCTAATGCATTTTGATCATTCCATGTGTGCTGCACAAGGCAGCACACATGTAAAGATAAATTATTTTAGGACTAATGCTTTTCTCAGTTTTGCTGCGATAGGATCACCTATTCACTAACAATCCATGTTGGTGCAGACTACTATGTACACTGCCCTTGTGCCTCTGTCTAGAGTAACATTGTATGAGATATGAAACTTAAAATATTTAGCATATGAGTTCTCAGGAGTGACATACACCGCCAATAGTTTTGACACACCCTTGTGCAATCTCCATTGATACTATTGTCAAAGAGCATGGAGAACAGGATTATGTTTGGGCACACAGGGCCTTGGGAATGTGTCACACAAGTCGTCTGTGCAAAATGTGTGAAAGTGAAGGCATGATTGTCTGGTTTGCCCTCACTCTGCATTATCATGTTTTGTGGGAATAATAGGCAAACTCAACACAATCATGTATGAACATGAACAGTTACAGAGCATTTACATTGAAGGTGATCAATTGGATGATGACTAGGACATATGTTTTGTTTTATATCTCACAGCTGGAAGACCACTCATCACACAGGGGGGCATTGACCCCTTCAGGGACCCACACGCCACTGATGAGTAAACCGATTAAATGTTGTCAATGTGAGATGTGATGAATGTCAGGATCAAATCATGTCCTTAGTACCAGGCAGTATGGGGCCGATTCACAGAACTAACTTAAGACAAAATCCTAAACGTACTACTTTTTATTCACAGAAAGGATTTTGTCTTAAATTAGGATTTTTTCCTAAATTAGGATTTTGTCCTAAATTAGGATTTTGTCTTAAATTAGGAATTATGTCTTCAAATTAGGATTTTGTCTTACGTTAGGATTTTGTTTTAAGTTGAACTTAAGACAAACTTAAGTTAAACTGAAGTTTAACCAAAGACAAAATGCTAATTTAAGACAAAATCCTAATTTAGGACAAAATCCTAAATTATGACAAATTCCTAATTTAAGACAAAATCCTAACTTAAGACTACTAAATGTCTTCTGTGAATAACAAAAGTAGTACGTTTAGGATTTTGTCGTAAGTTAGTTCTGTGAATCGGGCCCTCACTGTGTGTATCACATGTACCTTGACTCCAGTGCGATGGAGTTTGGTGGAAATGTGAAGGGTGTACAAATTAGTAAGTGAAGATGGAGGAATGTATATGTCTTTCTGATTCCCAGTCAGTGATACCCATGCAATAAATATCAATGTGTTCTATCAATACAGCACATGCATTCTTATTCCAGAGCATACAGACAGGAGAGGAGACATGTGAGTGGTGTTGGTGATGAGTATGACCAGACATGGAATGCGTGTACATCCTTGGCTGAGATGACTGCACAAGTGTGCCAGATTATGCACAAGTAGGTAGTGTTTTCATAGCTGTGCAGGGTCAGATATAGGTCTGCATAGTACTTTCATATGTATGTTGCATAACAGCTTTAAAAGTTGTCCATGGCGTAGCTTAAAGCCAAGGCTTCCAATGGCATGTTTAGCCACCAACTAGTTGGCTTGTTTTGTCACTGCATCCATGTTGTAAAGCTGTCTCCTTGGACTCATTCGCCTCATTTGACTAAAGGTCAAATGTACAAACCATTCTCACAGAATATGTGATGTGACCCCACATACATTTTCCAGGCATGCTTTTAATCCACATGTTTTAACAGACACTATTTTTTACAACAATGGCCCTTACAATGCAATTCATTACAATACATTCCCCATTAAATCTCAATTACTATTCTGACTACAGGGGGCATTACTTTTGGGAGTGTCTTGTAACATTTTGGGGTGCACAGTCCTGTGTTTTAAAATTTTCAGCAGAGTCAAAGATGTGGCTTAAACCTCGTAGTACCGATCACCACTAATACATCATCTATTGTGAAGTAGTGGTGGCGAGAGGGGCTGCACCACATGTACAAGTCAGTGTTCATACACCGAATGCTGCTTTGCCATGTGTGATGCTTGATGCAGCGCCAGTGAAAGTGACAGTAGGACTTCGCCAGGATTGTTCATGTGCATGAGGGACACCTTCCTACCTATGAACAATCCTTACATGTACACTGACACCCTTGCACTCTGGTGCAAGGGTGTCTGCGTTGGTGCAAAGTAGTTAAACCTAGCATAATCACAGGATGAAACAAAAGGCTGCACCATATTCTTGTGAATATGGTGCAGCTTTGCGTTTCAAAAGTGGGGGAGAATGTCGTTAAGCCAAGGAGGCTAACGACACGCTTCGGCACTTCCTAGTACATATCACTGTTTGTTCATGTACAGGAAGGCACACCTTCATGTACATATACAAAACATGGCATTTTGATTTTTGTGTGTGTGCTGCACAAGTCAGCATACATTGAAGAGTCAACTACGATGAGAAATGCATTAGTTCTCCTCCTTTTGACTATTTTGAACCAGGATTATCAAGGTCTTATTTCTGGTGCTGCCTCATATGTAGGCCACCTTTGTACATAGGGGCAGCGTCAAATTCAATGGGTGTTGTGCTGGGTCAACTAACACAACATCCACTGGACACACTTTCACATTAACCATAGTTTGAAAGAGTGCCTGATGTACAAGGCAGCGTTAAGCCATGTTACGTGTCTTAACGCTGCCTTGTACATCAGGTGCAGCCCCTTTCTTCACAATAATATCACTGAAAGTGGCCTTATGGTGGTGATAAGGGGTTGTGCATATGCCCCTAACAGTCTTATAGGGTTGTGACACTACTAGTCACATGCCATGCACTGTCATGTCAGTGTTGCCAGCATGTTGTAACTGATCATTGATTCTACATTGCATTATATATGTTATTTTAAAACTTCACAATCTGTTGATAGAGTGTAGGTTCCCAGGTTTCACTGACCTAGTGTTTCTGTGTTAAATGGAGAGAATTGACATAGTCTTCATGACTCACATTCGGTCATTTCTCTTCTTTGACACACAACATGTGGCCGGAGGTGGCCCATTATTATTATTATTATTATTATTATGTTTCTTATATAGCGCCTGAATCGACCCCCGAAGGGGTATCTCCGCGCTTGCCTTGGGAACCCGTCCTGGCTTTTCCCTGTGAGATAGCCCCTACAGGGCATCCCCAAGGTGAAAGCAAGGCATCCCGCCGCGGGGGGGCCGTTGTGGAGATTAAGCAAGCTTAATGCCCAGAATTGCAGAGTATGAACCCATGATTAGGTCAGGCACCGAAGCGAGAATTATCGAATCCATGGACATTTGAGCTCAAGACCCTGCCGCGTCGGGAATTGAACCCTGGTCCCGGGTCTGACCTCTGCTTCAGGGTCTGCCTGCTCTAACCAGTGAGCCACACTTCTCCACACTTCCCCATGCATTCAAGGTCAGGAAGGACCGGTATCTCTACATCCGCAAGGTGGCAAAGGGATAATGCAACACGTCAAGGAGGTATCAACCTGACCAAGCAGCTGGTAGGTGGAAATCGGTGCCCAATGTAGGCCAAGGACACAACCAGAGTGTGACAGAGCCCAGACCGGGCACTTTTGGCAACAGGCAAGGGTCCCAACATGGGCAGGGATCTGCTCATTCCCCCTGGAGGAACACTGAGACAAGCTGCAGCCTCAGTGTCCAGAACATATTCTGGTGCCCCCCCAAAGACCCAAGGACAAGCTACAATGGCAGCATCAGGTTCTGATCAGGTGATCTCATTTACCATGTGAGACCGCCATGCCATAATGGACGTGAATATCAGTTGGCACTTTTAGAATGTGAGATGCCTGAGCAGACCACCCACATGCAGGACATAAAGGCTGCCCTGGGTCTCCCATTTTGAACTGGCCAATGGAGACCTATCCCCTTTTCTACGTTCCCCCAATGTAATGTATACTTAGTAGTTAGTGATAGGATTGTTATTTAATTGTTAGGTAGTGTTACATTTTAGCATAGTTTTATAGTTATTATCTTGTAGAATTTGTGGATAAGTTTCCTTTGTCTTTGGGTGGGGGGGTTGATGTCTTTGTTCCTCTAAAGATTTTTTCTTAAACCCAAAAAATATATATTAGTGTATGATATCTGTATAGTTAGTTTGTGTTTAGATAAGATGTATTTGTCTTGTCTTCTGATGCGCTTTAAGGGTGGGAGGCAGGGCCTGACTGGCCGTTGCGGGCATCGGGCATTTCCCCGGTGGGTTGCCAGGGTGGGGGCTGTTTTAGTTACGGGACCATTTTTGCAGCATAGCTGCAATATCGGCCTTGTAACAAAATTGGCCGAATCCGGCCCTGGAAACAGCTTGGCTGTCTCCCCAACCCCCTGGGGTGGGGTGTCGACTGAACACTTTGCCAGTGGCGGTTTGGTTCCCAGTCCAGCCCTGGCTGGTGGTAGGGGGGTTGATCTCTCAGATATGTTGTTGCGTGTTTAGTATTGGTTACAGTAGATAGTTAAAATTATTATTTACTTTGTCACAGTTAGTTAAGATTAGGTTAGTTGTTGTAGTGCTTAGTGTCAGTTTAGGGTAGTTAATTTTGTTAAATTGAGGAAAATTTAATTTTTGGTCATGTTATGTTCCCTAGCGCGTACCCCACCGACTCCATGTACCAGCTTAAAGTGCATGTAACTTCCCTCCTGTGCCAGCTATGAAGACGCAAATACATTTGCGTCCAACGTTAACTTGTCCTCTTTCAGATCCACCATGAATGGATTGTATAGTCTGTTCCTACGTATGCTATGCCACCGTCTTTTTGTAGTACACTTTACATGTTTTCCTGCTCTAGCAGAGTAGGCCCTGAATTTCTGCCATCGAACCTCTTTTTGGCTCCTGACTCTGACAGCCTCTGCCCAGGCTACCTCTGTACCCGTGAACTCTGACTTACTTTCAGCGCGGCCCCTCGCGCTCAGCTCAAGCCTGCTTTCTGCCAAGACTGACTATAACCTTCGAGTTATCTGTTCCGCTCCTCGAGAATGCATTCCTGCCTACCAGCTCCAGTAAACATCCTCCCCAGCTGCAGAGCCAAAGGGCCGACCTGTCTCAATGCAAGTAATTCATAGCCTCTGTTACCATGCTTCCATGGAAGGCCCCGTGCCCCCACGCTTCACATGTAGACACTCAGGCGCTTAACACGCATCCACAGTTAGCATAGAATAGCTTCTGCCCTAGAGACCTTTCCACCCAGATAGTATAGTTCCTAAACATCAGATACCAGATATGATAAAAGTACAAGTTGATCTGACATGCCAGACTTCTGTCTCTTTCCGTCAGTGTAAATGTCAAGTCCCCTGCACCCCTTCAATCACACGTCATGCAGCTGCGCGCGCATCCAAGCTTCCGATTTCTGCTGACATTGCAACAATTCTGTTAGCACCACCCCTTGGTGCCACCCACTTGCGTCACCTATCAGTGACGTTTCTAGCACACACCTCTGGTTCACGCCTAGTTCACGCCTCTTGATCACGTACTAGTACCACGTGTATACTGTTATCTTGTCTTCTCTCAGCTGTTACGCCTTTTACATTATTACTTATGATGTGAATTAAGTATATAAGCTATGTAATATCAATAAAGTTTGCTCTATCCCTTCTGACACCCCTGTGGTGGTCAGAACATGATATCCTGGTCAAGACCATTCCTTAATGAGGAATAAAACCCTTAGAAACTCTAACACCACGGACTCTGTCTTTTTTCATTCCGATTGAGTTATTATTGATTAAGTACTTACCTGCATAGAAATTAAGAGAGTAAATTAATTATTTACGTCATTTTGGCGCCCGAACAGGGACCCCTCCCCCACCTCACGCGCCGGTTGGTGCGTTGCAAGCTCTGTCCCCTGCCATCAGTTAGAAGGAACCTACGCGTACTGGCAGGATTTCCTGCATCTCCCTCTGACCCACGGAGGTGACGAAGACTGCGATCAGTGCCCAGACGAGGCGGTGAGGAGTGCGGAGGATCCCGACCAGAGCCTAGCCGAAAGAAGCAAGGTCCGAGGTGTCAAGAGGCCCACCGAGGTTTTCCGAAGTTTTCCGAGGTTTTCCGAAGTTTTCCGAAGTTTTCCGAAGTACCGAGTCGAGTCCAGTCGAGTTTTCCGAGGCCTTCTGTTTCCGTGCTTCCCGGTGAGTACCATTGCTGGGTCGTATCTAGACGGGTTTGGGTACGCAAGTCCGGTCTGCACTGTTTTTAGGCAGTGTATCTGTACTGTTTAGCAGTATATCTAGTATTCCGAATTTTCTGCACTGTTACACCAGTGTATCTGTACTGTTGAGCAGTACATTCAGTATAGGGGGGTAGTCATCTATGTCTTCAATGTTCTTATGTGATTAATGTCGTGGTATGAATGTGACTGTTTAAATGTGTATTATTGTGTTTCTCGTATAAACTAGCTGTCAAGAGTATTAAGGAATAAGGATTGAGCATTCAGTAATAAGTAAGCAAGATGCCGTTTTTCAGCAAGTTAAAACAGATAGGAACTAGGAAAGGGATACTGGAGGAAGAAATTCCTATTCCCCCTAGGGACACTCCAGGTAACTTTATGTATCATAAACATGGCATAGATGCCATATTATATCTAGATTTATGGGCCGATTACACCAAGCACCTAGACGAAAGACACAGATGGCCTGTTACCGGAACATGGGATGCCGAGTGCATCATGAAGGTAGAAGAAGCATTATGGAAAAAGAAAGCTAGACAATCCCAGAAAGACGCCATAGAATTCTGGCGTAAGGAATCACATAAGCGTGCTGAGAAAGCACTCCGTAGAGAAGACAGACTTAAAGAATCAGAAAAGGCCCAAGAAAACGAATTAGTTATTGAAGGAATCCGAGTAAAAACAGAACAAATAGACCGTGCCCGAAACAATCTTGTAAACGGAATGTATCTCGCGGCCGAAGGCACATCTGAAGGCCTATCAGAATTACCGAAAAACTTACCGCCACCATTAGTTCCAACTAAAGTAATGCATAAAACTACTAAAGACATATTCTTAAATTCTTATCTAGAGGATGTAGCACCAGCTTACACCAATCTGCCTGTTCGTGCCCTGCCTACTGACAGGGATGGGGGTGGCACTACGCCCCCAGATCATGTTCCACCAGTACCGCGACAGACCTCCCCTGTCCCGCCCGCTCCGCCACTTCCCGCACTCAAGATTGACCTACCGAAACCAGTCCTACCCGATCCTACTAAACGACAAATTCAAGTTCAGATCCAGACTCCGCGGAGAGATAATGCCCAAGCATCCGCCTCAGGAGGTGCGACTGCGGGTCCTCAGACCCCGCCATTAACACACAGATTCAATTTAAGGGACACGCAGAATCCTTTCCAGTCTCCCCACTTGACGCGTCTTGACGCATTAAAGGAAAACATGTCAGTTTGCAGATATGATCCAGTACCCGGAAAAAACGATCTAATGATATTGGCATCACTACGATTAAGATCTGCCACTGATATCTTGCTATGCTATGTAGGAATGAAGGAGCGTCTCGATAGAATATACGAGTTTATACAGACAGGGAAAGACCCCGACAGTATCAAGGATGCCATGGATAAACAGAAAGTTGACATTCAGGCACAGATATTACGATTTTTCATAAATTGTCTAATAAGAGAACGAGACAGGCCCGAGACAGATCAAAGTGAATTAGATGGACTAACAAAGTGGGGTCAAAATATAGCCGAAGGAAAACATGACAAGGGGGCTTGCATAGCCAGTATGTACCAGAAAATTAGAAGGGCAGTGATAACGGCACACCAGAAAGGGAATGATAAAGCTTCCTCCGAGGAGGAAGAAGAACTTACAGAACAAGGAAGGACTACAGATACTATAGCATATGTAGGTAAGGGAAACTACCTTAGGAAAGGCATCCGTCCGGAAAACAAGAGAGTTTTTCTCTCTGCTTTAACAAACCCGAATTCTTCTGAACATCAGTTCCAGGAAACTGATAAAAGGCTTCGAGACCGAATGGGGTACCATGTACTCAATTCTATGGATGAACAGGAACTAGCTCGGTCAGCCGTGTTATGGGCCGAAAACCCAGACATATATCATGATGATACGTTAGCACAGACATTCTTGAACCTTTCCCCAGAAGAACAGAAAATAGCAGGTGTATACATGATTCAGCACCTCCTCATCAAGTACAGAAACAACCATTCCGACCCAGGTCCCTTACACGAAATATTAGAAGCCCTACTCAGGGATAGATGGAGAGGTTTCAGCACCAAGTTAATACAAATAATTCTAGAACAACGACATAAATATAGCACCTTCATAAGCCCTGAATATGTCCCCCCCCCGCCTCCAGAAAGAAAAACGTACCACATGCAATGCCTGAGTGGCATTGAAAGTCAGAACCCCTTACGAGAAGTACACCCAGTTATGGGTGCGGATCAAGTTTTGAAGCGTGTGTATGTTCACACACCACTGACTAAGTTAGAACTGTTAGAAATTAAGAAATTAGTCCCGTGTCACGATAAAGACCCTGCAGGTTTTCACAGAGAGCTCAAAGACATGTTACTGATGGGAGATTACACGTATGATGATATTATGAAAATGTTAAAAGTATTGTTGCCCACGGGCATTTACGAGAAATTAAAGGAAAAGGATTGGGAGGTGGGGGAGGCAAAGATAGCATGGGCAGAAATAGAAGACGAAGAAAGCAAACGGATCCCAGGGGTAGGCCTTGGGGACAGGACTAAAGCATTACCCGGATTAATAGTACAGGTTTTGCCAAGATTATTGACAACTAGAAAGGAGGATTGGGACGCAATCTCGTCCTGTAAACAGAAACAAGATGAAGATACTAGTGACTTCTATTCCAGATTCGAGAAATGTTTCATTATAAATAGTGGCCTACAACCTAGTAGCGAGTCATATCCACACCTTTTTGTATCAAAATTAGTAGAGAATTCCCTACCATTAGTCAAAAATAGAGTGTACAAAGTTGAAAGTACTTGGCAGGCAAATACGCCATCCCAGATGTTACAAATGTTACAATATCATCAGAACAGAATTAGGGAAGAACAAGATCAGGAACAGAAACGTATGAAAGACACGAAAATGAAAATGTTAGTAGCTCAGACGGTCCCAGCCGACGGTCAAAGAAAAGGTGGGGCCCAGACCAATCACTCTACAGCTCCCGTTAAAGGGACATGTAATTACTGCAAGCAGCCAGGTCACTATGTACATGAATGCCCAGTCCTGAAACACAACATCTCGACAGGTAAAACTAAAGAGAGACCGCATCCGCCTAGACACGATCAGGTACAGCAACAGACCTCACAAAATGTACAGCCAATGCAGAACACACAGCCTATGCATGCTCCATCCCACACAGCGCAGACAGTAGCAGTACCGCAGCCACAGCCCATTGCCGCGACTCAGCAAGTCTCACAACAGATGTACCAGTATGCCCAATCTGCATATCCAGATTACCCCCGATATACATGAAACAGCCTAGAGAGGGAAGGTGGTCTGCCTCTTATTGAAATTCCTGTAGATCAAGAAGGTCCTTATGTACACAGTCACGTATTGGGAAAAGACAGAAAGTTTTTAATTGATACAGGGGCAAGTCGCACTACAATCAGTCATAATGAAGTCCCAGGGGCACCCCTCTCAGGCTCACAGAATGTTTCCCTTGGTTTTTCAGGACAGCCTATTGTAAATGAAGTATCAGAACCAGTACCATTAGCTGTGGGTCCATTATCCCGAGTTACAGATTTGCTACTTACGAAATCATGTCCAGAAAATCTGTTAGGAATTAAAACACTGAAGGCTCTAGGAGCTATAATATGCTGTTCCCCGGAGGGAGTTAGACTCTTTCTACGGGATTTCAAGGGTCATTATGTTTTAAGAGAATTTGATGTCAGATTGAAAAATGTACCAGATCACTTATGTGCAAAAGGCCCAGCTGATGTAGGTTGTATGCATATCACTCCATATCGTGTTACACTCAAGACAGGAGTTGTTCTACCCAGAATCAGACAATACAAGTTACCACCCGATGCTGTAGTGGCTTTACTGAAAATCATTGAAGAGCTAATTGCCCAGGGGGTGGTCGTAGAGACCGACTCCAATATCTGTAATTCACCTATCATTCCAATTCTTAAACGTACAGACCGCAATGCACCGCCAGTATATCGGCTGGTGATTGATCTTCGAGAGCTGAACAAATGCATTGTACCGCAGTACCCTGTGGTCCCCGATATCTCCTCCCTATTGACTGCTATTGATTCAAAAGCAACGTTCTTTACTGTAATTGACCTCAAGAACGCTTTCTTCAGTGTGCCTATTGATCCGGAGAGCCAATATCTCTTCGGATTCAGTTTAAATGGACGAAGTTTCAAATTTTCCCGCGCACCTCAAGGATTTACAGAAAGCCCCAGCATCTATAGCCAAGCACTGAAAAGACAACTAGATTGTATTCAAATGCCAGTTAATACCGCTTTACTGCAATACGTCGATGATCTACTGATCACCGCACGAAGTGAGCCCGAATGTGAACAAGCATCATTGACGGTTTTGCATTTCCTGGCCGACAAGGGACACAAGGTGTCTCCTTCGAAGCTACAATTCTGTGTTCAGCAAGTTGTGTACTTGGGTCACTTGCTGTCCAAAGTGGGGAGACAGCTCACTCCCGATCGCATTCAGTTAATTGTAAATATGCCACGACCCCAGACACAAAAGGAAGTGCGGGCCTTCATAGGCCTCACCTCGTACTGCAGGCAATGGATTCCTCAATATGCATTTCTAGCTAAACCACTCATCCAGTTAACGACGCAGGAGGCAGCAACTTCGATTGCCCTCCCTTGGACTCAGGAACATACACAAGCCTTTGAGGAATTAAAGAAAGCATTATGCCAAGCACCAGTTTTAGCGACACCATGTTACAGCAAACCGTTTACACTTTTTGTTACAGAACGTGACGGTACAGCATTGTCTGTCCTCACTCAAGATCAAGCAGGTTCACATAAGCCTTGCGCTTATTTTTCAAGTACATTGGATTCAGTAGCCCAGGCACTCCCTGCGTGCTTAAAGTCAGTAGCAGCAACAGCGTTAGCAATCAGACAGAGCGATTCAATTGTTCTAGGTCATCAGTTAACAGTACAAGTTCCACATTCCGTGGAAGTTCTTTTAAACCGTACACAGACTCAGCACTTGACTATAGCACAACTGACAGGTTACGAATTGACATTATTCCAGCCACACATAGAAATCAGACGTTGCAGTATCTTGAACCCAGCAACACTGTTACCTACGGTTATGACAGATCCAGTTCCGCATGATTGCATAGAGATCATTAATGCAGTAACAAAGCCCCGACGAGACTTAACAGATGTTCCATTGACAAATCCAGACCTGACACTTTATGTGGACGGTTCATGCATGAGAACAAGTACAGGAGAATTAGTGGCCGCGTATGCCGTGACCACTGAAACTGAAGTTAAAGAAACACATCGTATTGATACACTGTCTGCTCAAGCGGCAGAGCTCATCGCTCTGACCCGAGCCTGTATCCTAGCCAAAAACAGAAATGTCAACATATACACTGATTCCCGTTATGCGTTCGGAGTCGTAAACGACTTCGGCATGCTGTGGCAAGAACGAGGTTTTTTGACCTCTCATGGTGCCAAAATCCAACACGGTCCTCTCATTCAAGCACTGTTAGAAGCAATACATCTGCCTTCAGCCATATCCGTCATGAAGTGTAAAGCACATACTAAAGTCACAGATTCTGTTTCCCAGGGTAACGACCTGGCAGATCAGACAGCAAAACATACAGCACTGACTCACACTCAGATAACTGATACGACAATGACAACAGATCCGACAAACTGTATGACAGTCAGGGATCCCACACTAGATGTTATCGACATTCAGACACATGCTACTCCAGAAGAAATAAAGAAATGGATCGAACTAGGAGGGATCCAGACAGATCAAGGTTGGATGACGAAGGGAAAATCTACATGGTTTCTCCCTGACTCTATGGTTCAAGTCATGATAAATACAGCACATAGTCCTGCACATCTAGGAGAGAAAGCGATGTTAGACAGTTTACAAAATCTCTGGAACAATAAACACTTACGAGCAGCCGCAAAACAGAAAGTGCGTACTTGCATGATCTGTTGTCAGTTCAATCCAGGTAAAAGCGTCCCTGTAGAGCAAGGTGGATTTCATCCTCCCGATCACCCTTTTGAAGTCCTCCAGATGGATTATATCCAGATGGACCGTTGTCGAGGATTTAAATATGTTCTCGTAGTTGTCTGTGCTCTGTCCCGCTGGACCGAAGCATACCCAGTCCCAGATTACACTGCTCCGACCACTGCCAAGCAGTTGGTTCGTGAATTTTTCCCACGATACGGCCTGCCTCGTGTCGTGTACTCAGATAACGGTCAGCCATTCTCATCTGCATTAATGAAAGAAGTTTCCTTATTACTGGGATACCAGTGGAAATTCCATTGTGTCCGACATCCCGAAGCCGCAGGCCTTGTAGAAA
Source organism: Lissotriton vulgaris (assembly GCF_964263255.1). Classification (NCBI taxonomy): domain Eukaryota; kingdom Metazoa; phylum Chordata; class Amphibia; order Caudata; family Salamandridae; genus Lissotriton; species Lissotriton vulgaris. The sequence goes on from NC_141697.1 coordinate 804,797,148, forward strand.
GGCATAACCAGACACTAAAGATCCGCCTTGCCAAAATATGTCAGGAGAAAGGGGTCGACTGGATAGTCGCCCTGCCAGTGGCACTATTCTACATGAGGATGGTCGCCCATTCGAGATCAGGGCTATCCCCGTACGAGGTGGTCTTTGGCAGACCACCGAATATGTGGGGGACGCCCATTCCGAAAAAGATTACTGATGTTGATTGTAACATGTTGACAGATTACCTTGCCTCCTTGATGTCTGCACTCCAATCATGTCGTTCACAGGTTGCCGCAGCCTTCCCTGACAACACTGATGTAAAGCCACACGACGTTCGTCCTGGCGATATCGTGCTCGTCCGCAACTTCGACAGAAAAAGTCCGCTGGAGCCCCGCTGGAAGTCTCCGAAGACCGTTCTTCTTACCACCAGGACGGCCGTGAAAATAGAAGGAAGAAAGGGGTGGGTTCACACGAGTCATATAAAAAAATTCTCTGGACTGAAACCTGACCGAGACTCGTCCACCCCCACCAAAGACTGTGTCAAACAAAAAGACTTTACAGAATCTGAACGAGAAAAAACTCCTCAAGAAAATTATCGCATGAAATTACGATCTAGCAAGTCAGACAGTTTAATTGTTTAAGTCCTCCCCTAGGTGAATCGGTTAAATAGTTTCTGACATGTATCCCCTAGATCGAGATAGAGAGAGAGAGAGAGAAGCAAAGAAACGTACATACTGCAAATCACTTCGTAGTCACTGTATAGTGACACTATTAATCATGTTTATTCTGAGTATTTTAATTATTGTTGTCAGTATCGTTTTGCCTATCTATTATCCTATTTTCAAGCGTGAACAATCTGCGTATAATGTCTCTGCTGAACACACTTTTAGTGAGTTACCTCCACACGAGCTTTCCTACAGACTTGCGCTGCGCAACAACACATTCATTAGTATGTTACATCACTCTCATCAAACTAACAATGCTACAAATTGCTGGATATGTGGCCGACTCCCTCCTTATCAGAATTACAAGGGAGCTCTGCCCCTCTTTCCGTACCCGTTCACTCACAATGGCTCCTGCGGAGCATGGTTTAAAATAATTAACTCCTTAGATCCTGATATTGCTGTTTTCGATGGGGGCTGGGTTTGGGGAAATCTGAACTTAGTCCTACTAGACGTCTGTTACCCAGATAAGGAGGGACTCCCCACCAGAATAGGAACTGATCTAGAAAATGAAGTGTATGGATTAGGTAATTATACAATTAGCCTCATGATTCTCACTGTCGAATCCGAAGCCACACCCGTTCTACCCATTATGTCAGTATTGCCAGTCACTGGTGAATTATGTATCAAGAGGAAAGGTTCAGTACACTTAGGTCATAGTAAATGCACTACTGTGGTCGAATTCAGTGATCATGGAAAATCGTCCTTTAAAGCTATCAGTCATTCTTACTTTGTTTGTGGTCATACCGCATACATACGTCTACCTCCAGATTGGGATGGTACCTGTTACATTGCATTCCTTCTGCCCCCTGTTTTCCTAGCTCCTCCTGATTACCATAGAAATACCAATCTAGTAAAGAATAGGCCCAGAAGAGATATCCCACTTGTCGACTACACAGAAACGGCATGGGAACAGTACACCGACTTTAATAAAGGATTCTTTTTCTTTTTAGGCCCTGTCCAGAATAGTAAATTAATACGCAGATTAACTAGAACACTTGAAGCAGTAGTGAATGAAACTGCCTCCGCCTTAGGTAACTTAACAGAAGAGCAGTCCGCTATGCGGGTTGTTGTTCTTCAGAATCGTCTTGTTATTGACGTCATCTTGGCAGATAGAGGTGGAGCCTGTAAGGTCATCGGGTCAAGTTGCTGTGTTTTCATACCACAAAACGCACCATCTGTATATCAAGCTATCACCCGTCTTCATAAAATTGCAAATCAGATACATCAGAATCCAGGCACCTGGACTTGGTCCGGTTGGTTCTGGACAACGTTAACAGCTTGGGGATGGAAGATCCTATCCTTCCTAGGCATTGGCCTAGTCCTAGTATTTAGTTGCTGCCTGTGCCTGCAGTGTGGGCCAGCGATTTGTGGACTGTGTGCCACCTCTTGTATTGAACACTCCAGTTTTCTCTCAAAACGTAAACGAAAGAAAGAAGAACAAATGATGTAACAAGAACAAACTGATCGATTCATGAGGATCGATATATCATGAAGGGTCCGTAGGGAACAAGGAGGGAATGAGGAAAATTAAATTTTTGGTCATGTTATGTTCCCTAGCGCGTACCCCACCGACTCCATGTACCAGCTTAAAGTGCATGTAACTTCCCTCCTGTGCCAGCTATGAAGACGCAAATACATTTGCGTCCAACGTTAACTTGTCCTCTTTCAGATCCACCATGAATGGATTGTATAGTCCGTTCCTAAGTATGCTATGCCACCGTCTTTTTGTAGTACACTTTACATGTTTTCCTGCTCTAGCAGAGTAGGCCCTGAATTTCTGCCATCGAACCTCTTTTTGGCTCCTGACTCTGACAGCCTCTGCCCAGGCTACCTCTGTACCCGTGAACTCTGACTTACTTTCAGCGCGGCCCCTCGCGCTCAGCTCAAGCCTGCTTTCTGCCAAGACTGACTATAACCTTCGAGTTATCTGTTCCGCTCCTCGAGAATGCATTCCTGCCTACCAGCTCCAGTAAACATCCTCCCCAGCTGCAGAGCCAAAGGGCCGACCTGTCTCAATGCAAGTAATTCATAGCCTCTGTTACCATGCTTCCATGGAAGGCCCCGTGCCCCCACGCTTCACATGTAGACACTCAGGCGCTTAACACGCATCCACAGTTAGCATAGAATAGCTTCTGCCCTAGAGACCTTTCCACCCAGATAGTATAGTTCCTAAACATCAGATACCAGATATGATAAAAGTACAAGTTGATCTGACATGCCAGACTTCTGTCTCTTTCCGTCAGTGTAAATGTCAAGTCCCCTGCACCCCTTCAATCACACGTCATGCAGCTGCGCGCGCATCCAAGCTTCCGATTTCTGCTGACATTGCAACAATTCTGTTAGCACCACCCCTTTGTGCCACCCACTTGCGTCACCTATCAGTGACGTTTCTAGCACACACCTCTGGTTCACGCCTAGTTCACGCCTCTTGATCACGTACTAGTACCACGTGTATACTGTTATCTTGTCTTCTCTCAGCTGTTACGCCTTTTACAATATTACTTATGATGTGAATTAAGTATATAAGCTATGTAATATCAATAAAGTTTGCTCTATCCCTTCTGACACCCCTGTGGTGGTCAGAACATGATATCCTGGTCAAGACCATTCCTTAATGAGGAATAAAACCCTTAGAAACTCTAACACCACGGACTCTGTCTTTTTTCATTCCGATTGAGTTATTATTGATTAAGTACTTACCTGCATAGAAATTAAGAGAGTAAATTAATTATTTACGTCAAAATGTTAATAAATGTATAATGTTTTGGAATTCTGTTAGCACTTATGTCTGAAGTAGTTTTGTGGAGTGTTCCGTTTTACCTTGTTTCCAACTTTTTCATGATGACATGTTACTTAGCTGGACGAATAGTGTCAGTATCCTTTTGATTTGAACACAGTGAACTTGCATGCATTACTGTTTGGCAAGTTAGAGTTATGGCCTAGGCTAGAGACACTCTTTTGTGAAATTGAACATCTTGTGTGTGACCCACAGATTTGGACTGCACATTGTTGCACATTTGCAACACAATGTTGGAACATGGCCTTGAACAGACATTGACATTGCAACTCTTATCCATCTTGATGACGGATGTCTGCACTGTGTTCCACAGATGACGTCTACACCCTGCATATCACAAGAGCCTGGCGCTGAGTCCATCTAACAAACACAGACATAGGTACACTTGTTGCAGATTGTATGATGTTACAACGCATGCTTTTACCACGCATGCTGTTACAACGCAGGTTTTACTACACATACCATTACAATGCATAGCGCTTTGGGGTGCTGGATAGTGAATAGTTTAATTTACTATTCCATTTCCAGTCCCCGTGGTGTTGGATAGTAATTTAAATGTATTCCCTATCCTAGAGCGCCCCCCAGAGCAATGCGTTGTAATGGTTTTCGTTGTAAAACCTGCGTTGTAATAGCACTGCGTGGTAAAAGTTGCGTTGTAAAGGATGTTTCCCCTTGCTGCATAGTGCAAGTGTGTCATCATTAAGGAAATTGTTTGCTCCTGGAGGATCAGTCTCTTGCCCATGCACAATGTTGTAAATTTGCTGTTCAAATGTGCATGGCACAAGGCAAAACACAGTTCTGCAGCAAACAGGAGGGGAAATATAGCATTCCTTCCTGTAGTGCCAGTGCAATACCCACTTTTCCACTCTGTTACTTTTGTCATTGCCTCATAGTGATACCACTCTTGAAATTGTGGTACAGCATCTGACAATGTGCTTAGTGCAATGCACTACACATCCCTGGACAGTTTGCCCTCTCCATTCACAGTGAGCACAGCATGAGAGGGTTCCTTGTTTCCAAGGCATTGTTAAGCCACGGTAAGTGTCTCACTGTGGACTTGCACTTAAGTCTATGGGGCACCTGAATCAAGGGATTTTGCGATTACAAAAATTTGCAAATCGCAAAAATCTGTTGTTTACGATTGTAAAATGGTATTTTGTGATGCATAAAAGTTTTTGGGATGCGCAATTTCAGTAATCGCAATTTTTTGTGATTTCCCGAATTGCGATTGCATTTAAGGAATCTCAATTTGCGATTCCTTAAATGCAATGCTGGAAGCACTTTGAAATAGCGATTTCGCTATTTGGAGCTGCAAATTAACGAAAAATTAAACTGGTTGGTAATTTGCAAAAACTTTGAAAAATGCACTAAAGTAGTTCATGTACATGTTGTGTGCACAACATGGGTGCACAGTACAATTTCAGGGGTGAAACAGGGTGTCCTTTTGGCACCCTTGCACCCTTGAAATTGCATGCAATATTTGCGAGAACCAATCTGGTACTCGCAAATCGTGCATGCAATTCCCATTCATTTCTATGCTCCTGTAGGCCCTTAGGAATGAACGAGAAGCCATCCCTTAATTGCAAGTCACAATTTGCCTGTCACAATTGAGGAATCGCTATGTTTTTAGCGATTTCTACATGCATAGACTTTTTTGATTCCTAAATTGCGATTCCCTAATAATCGCAATTAAGGAATCGCAAAAGCCTACCTTGATGCATGTGCCCCAAAGTCCCTATTGCCAACACAGCTTCACTGAAACAGACATTTTGATTCCATTAGCAGATGGGCCATATGTGCCATTGCAAATTGTCATCGATGTGCATATGGTGTGCTCTATCTTGGAATATGACATGCAATGACCTTGATCACAACAATCTTTGTCTACCCCGTAGAGTATGAGTAGATCTGCAAAGTGAGACTTGTTTTCAATGCAAAATGGAGACACTACTTGCGGCATGCAACAGTCTTGGACCTATTTCTACATATGCCTATTGCCATCATGTACGGAGGGCAATGTTGGGATATAGCTAGTAGGTCATATTTGATCAATGAGGGCACAGCTATATCTCACATGCCCAGTCATCTCACTTCCTGTGACACAGTTGGACATGAACATGTATCATATGTCACTCAGTGTACATTTGGATGGATTCACTGCTCAAACATTTTTGGAGACTGGTATGCCTGAATGGTCATGATAAACACACATCTCTGTAAATTTTAGGTTTTAATTAGCATGTGCATTGGCTTTGTTGAAGACCGCCACAGTACTTGGTCAAACAACTCCCACATTTCATAGGTGCCCAGTGGAGGGCCTGACAGAGTCCTTTGGGTGGAACATGTCCAGAAGATGGGGCAGAGTGCAGTCAGCAGGCTGATTGCAGTGTCTTTGGGAACAACACAAATTATGGCACTCCATATTGAGGTCCAAAGTGAGTGTCACAGTGTGTAGCAGATGACATTGGAAGATGATGGTTCAGGGCATGATGCTAATCACAGATACAAGGCAAAACTGTCTATTTGGCGCTGATGAATTGTACAGCTTTCTTCTTGGCAATATTGCTGAATCATCAACATCTTCGTCTTCTGATGTGTCATGTGCCTCCAGTGTACGTGGTGGTAAATTGTCAGCGGCACTGTGAAGCACTGACACATCAGGGACGGAGATGTGGATGTTGAAGAAGCAGCAGCATTCATCTGTATCGAACCTTGATGCAGCAAAACTGTGACGAGCAGCTGCAGGGCATGAAAGATTACAGCAACAGGTCTGTGGTGTTTGACCATGGCTGCCATTAGCGAGGCTAACATCCACTCCATGTTCTCCATGATCATTCGCATGTGGCACAACTTCTTGCTGACATCGCTGGAGCCACTCAGACTGGACAGCTGTTCTTGTCTCCGAGTCAGTACTCCAGTAATGTCAGCCATGGAATGCTGGAGAGCCTGGAGCGTACTGTTGGTGTCTGTGATGGTCTGTAGGTGGTCCCGAATGGGACTGAGACACTCACGTAACCCATCAAATCTGGTAGCCAGGATGTCAAACCCCACCCGCACCTGATCAGCCAGCTCCTGCTGGACCTCTACCGCACAACGTTGAAATGCCAGAACTGGGTCCTTAAGGCTGTGGGAGACAGCTGTGGTGGTCGGTGCTTGCTGATGGGTTGTTTGTGCAGGGGCTGTAGTTTCGACAACACTGCTGTATGGCCCTGCTTTCAGAGATCGGGTGCTAATTGAGTCGAGCAAATGTTGGAGTGTGTCCTGGATGATGGTTGCTAAGTCTTCCTCTTCATCATTGAAGAGTGGGACAGGCTACTGTACAGGAGGTGATGTTTCTCCCTCTGCAACTTAAAGAGGAGATGCATTTGTATGTGTGTTTATAGTATGATCATGCATTCGATTAGTGTACAAGCAGATAGCATGACAATGTACATTCATAGGCGTACATGTACAAGCCCCTATTGCCACAACAACGTCACCTATGTTGACGTTGTGGTGGTGATTGGGGCTACCCCTTATGTAAAAGCAGTGTTAAGCCACTTAATACATCTTAACTTTTCCTTGTACATAAGGCCCCCTTTCACGTCATGCTTAGCCTGAAAGGGGTGGGCAGTGGATGTGGCGGTGGCCGTTCCAACGCAACATCAATTCATTTTGACGCTGGCCCCTATGTACAAGGGGGGCGTACATAGGAGGCCGTGTAAAAATTAAGACCTGGTAAAAACTGTTCTTAGAATGGCAAAAAAAGGACAAATGCATTTTTTTGTGCTCAATTTTGCTTTTTCCGCGTATGCTGCTCTAGACAGTGAACATGTACATACAAATAGCTTTGGGTCTTGTGATTTCTCTTGTGTGCATGGCTTCATGTATGTTTTTCTATGCATGCATTGCTTGGTGTTCTCCTGTTGGCTTAACCGTTGTGAGACAGGGGCAGCGTGACTTTCTTTTGTTGTTGCAGGCTGAAAAGACAGTTACACCACCTATTACCCTGAACATTGACACCACGTGTAGTGTGTAGGTGGGCCTATATTTCATGGCTGTGTTTTACAAAATACTCATTTGTGCTGCTCAGGCCCCATCTCCTGCACCCACATCACATCATGTGTGATTGGCAGGGTGATGTGTGTTTGTGAATATTGCACGCAGATGCTAACATGGATTATACATGTTGTACTATTCAATAATCTTTGCTGTCAGTGTTTGTGTGCAGATGATAACAGTACTTACTGTATATTTGTTCACTGACACTGCTCACTTTCCCAATATACTTGTTTACATGCACATCGATGTGTGATGGGCAAGTCACACCAAGACAAATGTATAGTACAGTTGTAAGTAAGGCACATGTGTGCACTTGAGAGTATAGGACTGCCTTTTGAGCTAAGGTGTGATTGTGCCATTTATCTGTTAGACATTTATTTGGCTAAATTGCTATTATTGCTTGGTGTCATACTTGACTTGTCATACTTCTTTACAGGGACTTTTTATGTCTGTGAGTATGGTACACAGAAAAGACATGTAGTGAAACATTATGGTAACACATGCCTGATATGCGTAGTCCATGCACTGTACTGTTGAAGGCATGCCCCCCCTGCTTATGGTATGACCAAACATTTTGACTCAACTGTGCTGAATGTGTGCATTGTGGGATATGCACCTTTTAGACAGTAGGCTGCATGATCACTATGTTGTGACAATGCATGTGTTCATGGTATGTAGACTCACTCCATGCTTTTTCAGTTGGTGTACACAGGGCTGCATCTAATGAACAAGGAAAGGAGCACATTGCCTGGAGATGCGGCAGGCTAGCAAAATGGCCCCTTTGCATCAACACGAGGCACATACAATTTGTCTGCATAGGGCTGAATCTCTTTGACAACAATATGAGGATGCACTGTGAATGCGACAGATGATGTGCACAAGTGATCATGCCACCACTGATGTCAGCACACATGCACCATTGTGCAAGGGTGTCTCACTTGATTTTCAGATTGTGTATGTGCATGAAGGGGGACCTAACTGCACATACACATTCTTGCACACAACTCAGAAAGATGTGCACAATGGTGCATGTGTGCTGACATCAGTGGTGGCATCCTCCCTTGTGCACATCATCTGTCGCATTCACAGTGCATCCTCATTTTGTCGTCTAAGAGATGCAGCCCCGTGCAAATTGTATGTGCGTGGTGTTGAGGGAAAGGGCCCATTTTACCAGCCTGCTGCACCTCCAGGCAATGTGCCCCTTTGCTCTTTCATGTTGCCCTTATATTGTGGCCTGATATGAATATTTGACTTACTTCTCTGTGCAGATTTCCAAGTCTATGCCCCACCAATATGTGTCTTGCAATATATTTGTTTACTAGGGTGATATGGTCTATACCCCAAGAGTATCTGTGACAAGATCTGCGGTCATTGTCGATGTGCCTCGTTAATTGTGCATGAGTGACATTTGGCCCAACCACCCCATCCCTCCAGTCCCTGGCTATTACTCACGTTGTTGCTGATGTTGCTAGTCATGTTCAGCAGCATCCTGTCCCTGGACTCCAACCACTGACTCCTCGCAGATGACTGCGGACTCCTGTTCCTCCAACACATCCAGCTCCTCCAGTGGTGCTGGACTCCCACCTCCGGGCTGCAGTGCTGCATTGCGATTGGCCATTATTTTCTCTTTGGCCTTTTGTTTTAGCATCATGCCAGCGCTTCTTGCAGTCATTCACTGTCCTCCTCACCTCTCTGACAGCATTCACCTTGGCTGCGATGGACTGTCATATTGCATTTTTGGTCCCCAAAGACACAGTGGAGCTGACAAACAACTGGTGTTGATTTTCTGTCACCTCTGCAATCAGGACCTGGTTTTCCTGCTGGCTGACCCTGGTTTTCCTCTTCCTCTTCCCCTTGCCCTTCTCCTGGGATTCTGGCTGGTCCTCCTGGCTGTTTGGGGGTTGTTTGCTCCTGCTGTATTGGGTCCAGCTTCATCCACTGTTCTTCACTCTTTTTTCCCCTCAGTTTGTGATACTTTGCAGACGTTTTGTAGTCACTTTTACAGCCTTACGTGAAAAAAGTGACGTCACGCTAATTTGAGTGCAGTTTCTGGCCACCGGATTGCCTGCTGACACTTTTTTCACGTTAGCGGCAAGATTTTTATCACCATGACGGTGTTGTTACCGTTGGCAATTTCCACTGACATGAGAAACTCTCGCCACGTTGCGTCCGCTTTTACATACATCGCTAATGTGGTGCTAGCCTGTGATGATACGTGGCGATACAAAAAATTAGGCTAACCAACTTTTTCAATATTTTTCGCCAATTCTGGTGGTTTTGGGAAGTTGTAATCTCTAGAGGACTACTCTAAGGTAAACACCGGGGTGGGCGGCATTTTCTTTCATGCAATTTCACAAAATTCCGGAAACATTAGGCAAAATTCAAATCTGTCATTTTGTCCTATATTTTAGCGTAATATGCATCCTTGCATCTATTTTTGGTGCAAGAATGCATTTAAACAAGAGAGCTGTGAATAATAGCTGGTCGAATTTTGTTGTTCCTGTATGTTCACATTCGCAGTAGATTTCTTTAATGTTTTTAAAGCTTTATTGAAACAGGTAAAGAAAACAGGGTACAGAACTATAATAAAGAACATAAAATATAAATCCAGAGGATAGCAAAAAAATAAAAATGAAAAACAAAGGATAAAACACCTGATAAATCGTACATTGTCAGGATCAAATACCAATATTAAGGGTGAAATAAAATCAAAGAGTACCGTAATAAATTAGCAAAAAGGGGGTGGGGTCGCACACTACTCACACACCGACGAAAGTTGCCCCTAAGGACTCTGGTCATTGTAGTAGAGTGTTCGCGATGCATCATCTTTCGATCTTGCTATCTTCGCTGTCTTCGCCATCCCTGGACACGTGTTTCGGGTTTTCAACCCTCGTCAGCAGGGATAGGCAGTGTTCTGGGGTCGCCGATGGCTGCCAATATCTGCCAGGTATAGTACCACTCCGGCGCGTAGGTGCGGGATCCCAGGCTCGTCAGCCCGCTGCTCAAGGGAACTTTAAGTTACAAAAAGGGGGTGGGGTCGCACACTACTCACACACCGACGAAAGTTGCCCCTAAGGACTCTGGTCATTGTAGTAGAGTGTTCGCGATGCATCATCTTTCGATCTTGCTATCTTTGCTGTCTTCGCCATCCCTGGACACGTGTTTCGGGTTTTCAACCCTCGTCAGCAGGGATAGGCAGTGTTCTGGGGTCGCCGATGGCTGCCAATATCTGCCAGGTATAGTACCACTCCGGCGCGTAGGTGCGGGATCCCAGGCTCGTCAGCCCGCTGCTCAAGGGAGCTTTAAGTTACAAAAAGGGGGTGGGGTCGCACACTACTCACACACTGACGAAAGTTGCCCCTAAGGACTCTGGTCATTGTAGTAGAGTGTTCGCGATGCATCATCTTTCGATCTTGCTATCTTCGCTGTCTTCGCCATCCCTGGACACGTGTTTCGGGTTTTCAACCCTCGTCAGCAGGGATAGGCAGTGTTCTGGGGTCGCCGATGGCTGCCAATATCTGCCAGGTATAGTACCACTCCGGCGCGTAGGTGCGGGATCCCAGGCTCGTCAGCCCGCTGCTCAAGGGAGCTTTAAGTTACAAAAAGGGGGTGGGGTCGCACACTACTCACACACCGACGAAAGTTGCCCCTAAGGACTCTGGTCATTGTAGTAGAGTGTTCGCGATGCATCATCTTTCGATCTTGCTATCTTCGCTGTCTTCGCCATCCCTGGACACGTGTTTCGGGTTTTCAACCCTCGTCAGCAGGGATAGGCAGTGTTCTGGGGTCGCCGATGGCTGCCAATATCTGCCAGGTATAGTACCACTCCGGCGCGTAGGTGCCGAATCCCAGGCTCGTCAGCCCGCTGCTCAAGGGAGCTTTAAGTTACAAAAAGGGGGTGGGGTCGCACACTACTCACACACCGACGAAAGTTGCCCCTAAGGACTCTGGTCATTGTAGTAATAAATTAGCATTTTTGCTTTTGAATTTGAAAGATTAGAGAAGGGGTGAAAGAAAGAAAAAGAAAAGACTGAGGAAAGAGAAAGAGCAGAATGGAGGAGAAAGGAAAAAGGAAAAGGAAGAAAGAAGATAGATTTTAACTGTGAATTACAGCACATTGCACATTTGTTATTCTTCTGCAACGATTTTCCTGTTCAGCTGTCATTAGCTTCATTCTGCAACATAATGAAATATATGTTAGAATAATAAGAAGACAGTATGGCATTTATCACCATTATAGGTAATATATCACTATGCAGTGTTTTTTGTTTGTTGTTCTCATTGTAAATGAATTATGATACATTTGTTTCGATTTATTAGTAGATCGAATGTCTTTTATATATTTATTGTTATTTATGTTATTTACGTTGTTTATGCATCGTTTATTGTTTTTTGTAACCTAATATAGAATATAGAATATTTTGACTTTGACTCATGAATGTTTGGTCCTAGGTTGTGCATCTCTCAGTTCATTACACCTGTCAACTTCTTGGTGCAGGTGTACCATTACTTTGATGCTGCCCTGCAGGAGCAAATATATCCTGTCCTCCTAATATTTCTGCTTGAAGTCTTTCTTCTCAGAGATAATTGTCCATTCATCCCTCTTCCTGTTTCCCCTCTATCCTCTGTCCTTCCCATTAACTTTTCACGTGGCATCTTCTACTCTCCCTTTCCCTCTCCATTTAACTCAAACCTTCCCATTCCACCATATCTCACTTACCACCCCTCTTCTTAATCCCTCCACACCCCACTCCCTAATTATCACCTTGCCTGCAAGGACATTCCCCTCTCCAAGTCCCACAGCACCTTCTTTCACCCCACTAACCAAACCTCTCAATCAAGCTTGAACTTTTCAAACCTTAACTCCACATACTCTGCACTGCCAACCTTATGTTCCATGTCCACCTTTAAATCTTTCCATACCATCTACACTTCCCACATACAACCTCCTGAGTCATGCTTCATCCCACCAAGTATCGAAGACCCTCTGTCCTTCTTTTCATATCTTTCCTCCTGTCCTGATTTCCCATCTGTATAATTTTTCTTCCCCCTCTACCTGCCCCCTTTCCTTCCACCCCTTTTATGGCTTATACCCCTTTTTGAAATTCCCTAGTCACCATATATAAAAAAAGAAGCTCCCACCTTTTCCCTGTCCTTCTTAACCTCAACTAGGTACACCGTCTAAATATTGAGTTTGTAATATCGACCTAAAGAAATATCGAGTCTGAAATATCGCAGGTAAAGAATATCGAGGTCAAGAATATCGTTGGACTGAATATCGACCCTAAGGTAAGTAATATTGAATTCGATGTTACTAATATCAATATTTGTATTATTGTTATGTATTTTATTATGTATTTAATATGTATGTGCTACATGTTTTTTGTTAAGTATTTTACTTATAAAGCTATCACCACCTGGATCAGAGCCGACTGAGTCAGCATCCGACTGATCTTCCTGATCCTTAGGAGCTGGAAGAAACAGGAGGACACCACCGTGCCTACTTGAGTTTTTAATGACAGGTCCTTATCGATAATCACCCCCAGGCTCTTTACCGAGGGGGAGGGAGTAGGTGGAGAGACAAGTTCTGGAGGCCAGTCGACTGGGCCCCAGAGCACTTGACTTTTTCCGTTAAGGACTAGTTCGGTCTTGCCGGGATTCTTCAAATGGTTAAGATCCATCCATTGGCGGATATGAAGCATGGTGCCCTGAAACTCCCGGAATGATTCAGGGGAGTTATCTATTGTAAAGATAAATTGAATATCATTGGCATAATTGAACGTGATGGCCTTGAGTGCTTTCAGGGACTAGATCAGAGGAAACAGGTACACATTAAACAGTAGGGGGGACAGTGACGAACCCTGAGAGACCCCACAGGAGGTATGAAGTTTGGGAGCAGTGAAAGGAGCTAGGCGAACCGCTTAAGTGCGGTCGCTATGAAAGGACCTGATGCAACTGTGAGCTGAGTCACAGAAGCCGGCCTGTTTGACACGGTCCAATAAGATGGTGTGATCGACCATGTCAGACGCGGCCGAGAGATCCAGGAGGACCAGGGCTAGTGGGATTCCGTTATCAGCATTATCTCGGAGAGAGTCCATGACTGCAGTGATAACTGTCTCGGTGGAGTGGACAGGACGGAACCCAGCTTGATGGGGATCTAGATAGTTAGACTGCTCAATGAAGTTGGAGAGATGAATGGTTACATGCGCTTTAAAGAGTTTAGCCAACTACGGGAGAAGGGAGATAGGCCTATAGTTAGAGAGGATTGAAGGATCAGCCCCCGTCTTTTTGAGGAGGGGAACGACAACTACCTTCTTAAAAACTTTAGGAACCTTGCCCTGGGACAAGGATGCATTAAGAGAGGTCAAGATGGGAGATGAGAGTACCGAAAAGATGTCCTTTAGGATGTACGGGGGGCAGCAGTCCCTGGGGGAGCCGGATTTGACCCTAGTCAATAGGGCCTGCAGGGAGTGTACATCTAGAGGTGGAAAGTGGTCAAAAGAACAGGTACTAGAGATGAGTGCTGGGGCATTCTACTTAAAATCGGTGACTGGTATTCTGGCTTTAATGTGGCGATTTTATCGAGAAAATATTCATTGAGAGAGTTGAACCGATGTTGGTTGACCATAGGCTTAAGAAGGGTTCTCTCGGTGTTGGACAGCTTGTTAACAATTGCAAAAATTTCTTTGGATTTATTTTCTGAATGTTCTATTATATCCGAGAAATAGGAGGCTTTAGCTCACTTGATGGCTTTTTTGTAATCTGCTCGTGTGGCCAGATAGAGAGATTTTGCGTCTGGGTCATAGGCTTGTCTCCATTTCCGCTCTTTTTGGCGGATATCTAATTTTTGAACCCTCAGGCCGTGGGAAAACAACTTCTGGGCATCCGAGCGACAGGCAGTTTTACGTTTTTTTAGTGGGGCATCTGTCTTACTTGCTGTTAATAGCCAGTCTGAGATGTTGGCTTCTGCCTGATCTAAATCCAGGTTATCATCTGTAGTGGAGCTATCTAAACTGTCAAGGCAAGCTTGTCTATCAAGAGTGCTAAATTTCCTGATAAGGCCCCCCTCGATTGCCGGGGCTTGCTACAAGTAGGAATAGAGATATTGAAATGAATTAAAAAATGACCAGAAGATATACAAGGAGATATAGTAGGTGTGGAGACAATGAGATTAGTGCTCCACACCTGATCTAGGGTGTGTCCCTTTACATGGGTAGAAGAGACAATGTGGTGGCTAAAATTGAGACCAGAAGGAGTTCCATTAATTCGCTGGCATGAGGGCCGCGGAGGTCATCGTTGCACCAGATATTAAAATCGCCGAGTAAAAGGAATTTTGTATAACCCGTGACCACAGTTGCCAATTGTTCACACAGTGAAAGATGAAATAAGGGCATGTGTTGAGGGGGTTTGTATATTAAAACACAGATTAGTGGGCCGGCCTTAGAATCAAGTTTGATGATCAGATTGTCTACTACAGGGAGATTTAAAGAGGACATAATAGTGAAAACATGATCTTTATTAATGATGGCCACTACTCCACCTTCCGCTTTTCCTGGAACCCAGTCGACATGCAGAATGCAATAAGTGTGTGGAAGGGCTGCCAGGATGTCCGGGGAGGAGTCAGTGTTAAGCCATGTTTCAGTAACAAAGAAGATGTCAGGTTTCTCTGATAGAAGAAAAAAAGGAAGATGTCTAATTGATGCTTAACTAAGGAGCGGGTATTAAGGTAGGAGATGTGTAGTTTTGAGTGTCTGACTCGCACCGGAATGGTCCTCTGACTATGGCAGGGGGCGGTGGGCAAGGGTCCTAGTTGACTATTCTGATCTCAAAGGATGCCAAGGTGTTTAAGGCGATCAGAAATGGCAGAGTAAGGCGAGAGGTTTACCTGATGAAACCTTCTTAAGTCCTCCGAGGAGTAGGTGGTCATATGAACAGGAGGACTGGCCCCTGGGCCCGGCCTGGCGCGGACAAGCGCAGACGAGCTTTCCTTTGGGCGCCCGCTGCGCGCGTCCGCTGCGCGTTTGGGCAGGTAAGGCTATTTTATCCTTGTGAGGGCAGAAGGTGCAAGACAACTAGTCCTCCACCCCGAATACTCCCCCAAGATGGTGGCTCCGGTAATGAGCAGCGTTCCTTCCTGATCTCCCCGACAGCGCCTAATCGGCTGAGGGTGTAAGATGCGCGAAGGTGCAGGTAAGTGAGGGAAAGTGCAATAGTTTTTAAAAACACACACAATAAAAATTAAACAGCTTAGCTCCTATTCCCGGCTTCCGCCTCAGGAATGTCAATCTACTTAGTAGATGTCGATATACTTGCCTTCGATATTCCAGAGTCGATGCTTCTGGAAAGGGGCGACCACTCGGTCCCCCCGAACGTATGGTAGGGGGCCCAGATCCCCCTGGGAAACCATTTTGGGCGGGGGGCGCGTCACGGCTGGTATGCCCGAAGTGGCGTAGCCGGGGCGCGCCTTTTTCCCGCCCAGGAGGGGTTGTCCTAGACACCTACACCGTTGGACACGCCCAGTAGGCGTACCGGAGTAGGGTACACGCCCTCCCGAAGCGGAATAAAGAGAGCAGGATCCGAAGAAGCGTCCTCTTGTTCCTGTGCTTGGAAGCTGCACCCACTCGTTGCACGTGAGCCCTCGACGGAACAAGGAGCAATTTTGAGAACTTGTAATTTTGTGTGTTTCTCTTTCAGCGATTTCGAGCCTAAGGGTCCAGGATCGTGTTGAGCAACAAAGGTCGATAACCCTCAACAATGCCTGGCAAAAAGGCGGGAAAGAAGTCTGGGACTGATCAGATGCCTCGCATGCTGATAAAGGATATGGCGAGTATGAAAAAGCAGATGGCAGCGATGAGCAATACGGGGAAACCGAAGAAGGTTATAGGCCCGGCATTGCCGGGAGTTGTCCCCACGGGGAGGGGTAAAAGGGTCAGGAATATGACGGCAGGGGAGGAGGTCCCGGTCCCCGAGTTACCCCCGGCAAGCCCGGTCATCTCAGTCGAGGCTCCGGTACCGATCGCAGACGCGGGTCAACCGATTCCGGTTGTTGTTACGCCCGCCAGTGAGGAGGACATGCCTCCGGAATTAGCTGCACAGTTGGCCACATGGCTTGGCAGAAAGGGGGGTGCTACGGCACCGAGAGATACGGCCGAAGAGGCCAAGTTACTAATGCAGCAGTTGCGGCAGTCGCGAGATGCCGGGAAGGCGAATGTCCCTCTTGTCCCCCCACAGGTGACCTCGGACGGACCGGCAGCTGGTATCGAAAACACAACGGGAACAGCAACGAAGCTGGGTAAGCAGGCATTGCCAATGGCAAGGGAGGGGTCTTTGCCCTCAAGAAGGGAGAAGGTGGTCCAACATATACCGTTGGCCACAAAAGAAAGGATATGGGCTGATAAGTATGTGAATATGTTTTCTCTGCTGACGGATCATTGCGAGATGGAGTATGTTAGGACACAAAAGGATTTGTGGCACCCGAGTGTATGGCGAGCCAAAATGGCGGGATTCAGGGTTGATGAGACAATCTCAGATTGGGCCAAGGCCTTTGCGATGTTTTCTGCAATTATTGGGGAACGTAAGCCCGAGGTTTTGTCCGAATTGACCTGCTATCAGGCACGAATAATGGATTTTTATGAAACGTATGAGGGCAATGAGTGGATGGGTTATGATATGAAGTTTCGTAAGGCCAAGGAGTACGATTCATCTCTGACGTGGGATTGTCTCGACTCGATCTCTTGGCAGAAGCAGCTCCTGCCGGGAGCGACGAAGTCGTCCTCGCTTGGCGGAAATGGGTCGGGGCCTTCTTGCCATCAGCCTGCGGCGCCCTTTCGAGCGGGCCCCGCTGGCGACCACCAACCAAGGCATGGTGGGAATGGGGGTAAGAAAGGGGTCTGTTGGAATTTTAACAGGGGCAATTGCACAAGGCCACAAGGGACATGTAAGTTCAGACATGTGTGTGCGGGTTGCGGAAATTCTTCACACCCCGAGAGTTCGTGCAGAGCCAAGAATGGTGATACGGGGGGTAGAGGAGGGGCCAAACAGGTCTGAGGGGGGCCATGGTGTATCACTACCTACCCCCGTTGATATCATGGCAATGATCCCCTGGCTAAACGAATACCCTGATCATGTCTCCGCTGGGGTGTTGAGGAACGGCTTCATATATGGTTTCCACATCCCGGCGGGGGATTTTCGTGGGGAAACAATTTGTAGAAACCAACTGTCGGCTCAGCATAATCCAGCGGTGGTTGAGAGAAAGATAGCAAAGGAGGTTGCCCTAGGCCGGGTTGCGGGCCCATATAGGCACCCGCCAGTGGCTGATTTCGTCTGTTCCCCGTTGGGAGTAGTCCCCAAGAAGGACCCGGGGGAATTTAGGCTGATCCATAACCTGTCAGCGCCAAGGGGTCTTTCAGTGAACGATGCGATTGACCCAGGAGTTTGTTCGGTGTGGTACGCTTCATTCGATGATGCTGTCGCCATTTTGAATCGCCTGGGGCCTGGTGCGCTGATGGCGAAGTCAGATATTGAGTCAGCGTTCCGGTTGCTCCCGGTACACCCACGGGATCAGCGTCTGTTAGGATTTGTGTTTCAGGGCCAGTACTACATGGATAGATGTATGCCAATGGGTTGCTCCATCTCTTGTGCTTATTTTGAGAAATTCAGCTGTTTTCTGGAATGGGCATTTACCAAAGCCACTGGTCATAGCCAGGTTATGCATTACCTTGATGATTTTCTTTTCTTGGGGGCTGCCGGCGACACAAAATGTGCGCAGGCCTTACATGAATTTTGCACTCTCATGAGGAGGTTTGGGGTGCCATTGGCACCAGGTAAGACGATTGGGCCATCTACTTCACTCGAGTTTCTTGGAATTGAGCTCGATTCTGTGGAGGGATGTTTCCGTTTGCCAGTAGGGAAAGTGGCAAAATTCAGGGCTTCCCTGGAACTGTGCCTTAGCAAAGAGAAAGTTACTCTTCATCAGTTACAGCAAGCAGTGGGCCAGCTTAACTTTGCCCTAAGAGTGATACCAATGGCCCGCCCCTTTTCCCGCTCTATTGCACAAGCCATGGTTGGTCTCAAGGAAGGACACCACCGCACAAGACTGTCGGCAGAGGTTCGCCAGGATATGCGCATCTGGTTGGCGTTCCTGGCGGACTTCAACGGTCGAGTGGTGTGGAACAAGCCACCAGCGTCTTTGGACGAGCTGGGTTTGTGGACCGACTCGGCTGGGAGCGTGGGATTTGGTGCCATCTTTGGTAATAGATGGTCGGCGCAGGCATGGCCGATGTGGTGGCACACCAGCGGTCTCACAGGTAACATCGGATTTCTAGAGTTGTTCCCCATTTTTGTGGCTCTGAAGGCATGGCCGGAGGGGTTCAGAGATCGCTCTGTGGTGTTTTGGTCCGATAATATGACTGTAGTTGAATGTATAAATAATCAGGCAGCACGCTGCAAGTGGATATTGAGATTACTGAAAGAAATTGTACTACTTTGCATGAATCTGAACGTACAATTCAGGGCGAAGCATGTGCCAGGAGTACTGAACCAGGCGGCTGATGCACTCTCTCGTTCACACAAGCAGGCTTTCAGGGGTTATCTGCCTTCCGCGGACCTAGCGGCAGCACCATTCCCCGAAGCACTCTAGCTACTCGGTGCCCCGGATTACAAGACCTCGTGGCAGCAAGCTTAGCCCCCAGGACAAGGAAGGCATACGAAGGGGCGTTTCGTTCCTATTGTGCATTTTTGGGTCCGGCAGCGGGGGACAATTGGGGTCAGGAGGATTATGTCCTGAAGTTTCTAGTAGCACTGCACAGTGAAGGCCGATCAGCGGCAACTGGCAATAGGCACCGGGCCGCCATTTCATTCATGGTGCAGGCGCATGGTATCAAGGACCCGACATCGTCCTTTTTGGTTAAGAGAGCCCTTCGTGGTTGGCAACGCCTCGAGGGTCGTAGAGCAGACGAGAGGCACCCGATTGGGTTAGAAAGGTTGTCCCTGCTAATGGCGATACTCCCTACGACATGTTCCTCCCAGTTCGACGCAGTGCTGTTCCGGGCCGCTTTTGCATTAGCATTCCACGGGGCTATGCGAGTGAGCGAACTGGTAGCAAGGAATAAGAACGATGTGGAGGGGGGTCTGTGTCGGGATCACATTCTGATTAAGGGTGATTCAATGGTGGTCACAATACCCAGGTCCAAGACCGACCAGTGTGCTATGGGCGACAGTGTGATTGTCCAGCGCATGCGAGGGTCCCCCATGTGCCCGGTGAAGTGCGTTGAGGAATATTTGGCGCAAAGGGCGGATACATGGGGGGGAAGCTTGCTGAGACATATCGACGCCACCCCGCTGACGAGGTTTCAGTTTCAGAGGGCGTTAACAATGGCAATGGCAGCAGCGGGCTTGGACCCGGGCGATTTTGGGACCCATTCCTTTAGGATAGGGGCTGCTACAGAGGCTACAGCCGGGGGTCAGAGTGTTGAGAAGGTGAAACTACTGGGACGATGGTCCTCGAACTGTTATAAGAGGTATGTGCGATTGCACATGTTGTAAAGTCAATGTCATGCACTCACACCTCTTGTCTTCTGTTTGATTTTCAGTTTCGCGAGCATGCAATGCGGGGCGGACTGTGCAGTCGACCCGGCACCAGGGGATCAGCGGTCAGAGATCACCGGCTGAGGAGAAAGTGGTGTGGGTCGTGGGCCACTCATACGTGAGGCGGGCCGGGGACGTATTCAAAGCAGGTGACGTGATTCACGCAGCTGGGGAATACGGGTACAGGGTGACCTTCCACGGAAGGGGCGGGCTCTGTATTGACCAGTTTCAATGTTTTATTGAGGAACTGTTAGGGCGGCTGAGGTCACCGCCATCTGTTATCATAGTACATCTGGGGGGCAATGACTTGGTGACACTCGGTCGTCGAGTACTACTCGAGCGAGTTCTATCTAATGTTAGCTGGCTGGCGAGAAGGATCCCGGGGTGCACGATAGCATGGTCCCACATGATTCCCAGGAAGGTGTGGCGGGGGGGCTTCTCTGTGTCAGCTCTGAACCATTCAGTGAAAAAGGTCAATAACAAACTTGGTAGGTTGTTTCGCACGGCGCAGTTGCACTGTATTCCGCATGGATGTATTCGGGGGGACCACATGTATCTCGATGATGGGGTCCATTTGTCCCGGGAGGGGAATGTCTTACTCATAGGAGACTTCGTAGCATGGTTAAGGGGTTTGTAAAAGCATGACCTTTAGTAGGAGTTGTGGGGGGGCCGGATAGCCGGTCAACTATCCGGCCTGTGGCGGTAAGGTCATGATCGGTGAGCAGTAATTTCAAGGTCCCTAGGGGGGGGCGCCACCCACTCTGGATGGGAGCGCCCGGGGGGAGGCGGCCATTGGCCCCTTACACGGGGAGGCGGTACCCACTAAGTATGGGTCGCCTAAGGGAAGACGGCCATTGGCCCCTTCCAGGGGAGGAGGCGGCCACGGTGCCCCTCCTACGAATTTCCCGGGGCCCGGATATCCGCGACGGCGGATGTGATAGACTGTGTGGGGTGGGAGGGGGGTCCACGCTACCTTTTACAGACACCTCACACGAGTCCTCGGACGACCCTTAAGATGGCGTCGAGTTAAATAGGGGGCCCCCTCAAGACAAGGGAAATTGGAGTTGGCACAGAGGTACAGTCCTCTGCGCGCCCGCCCTCACATTGTGAGGGGGAGAGTTCTGGTAGTAGGGATCTGACACCGGTTGCGACCTTGCCGTTGGCCCGTAATGCTAGGATGTACAATTTTAATTCCGAAAGTATGCATTTGCAGGATGTTAGACTCGGCTAGGAAAACCTTTGTACTAGAGATTTGTTAAGGTTAGCCAAAGAACATGTCTTCATCGAAATGTAATGAATGAAAATTGTACATGATATGAAACTGTTATTTTAATGTTTTAATTTTGTTTCATATTTGAATAAATACGGCCGGGAGGGTGACTCCCTCCCGCCTTCCAAAAGTTCAGAACTGCGTCCGTCTTCCCATCCTTGGGGATTGTGTTGGGAGGGGGTGACAGGCATCCCGGCCATAGGGAAAGGGGCGACCACTCGGTCCCCCCGAACGTATGGTAGGGGGCCCGGATCCCCCCGGGAAACCATTTTGGGCGGGGGCGTGTCACGGCTGGTATGCCCGAAGTGGCGTAGCCGGGGCGCGCCTTTTTCCCGCCCAGGAGGGGTTGTCCTAGACACCTACACCGTTGGACACGCCCAGTAGGCGTACCGGAGGAGGGTACACGCCCTCCCGAAGCGGAATAAAGAGAGCAGGATCCGAAGAAGAGTCCTCTTGTTCCTGTGCTTGGAAGCTGCACCCACTCGTTGCACGTGAGCCCTCGACGGAACAAGGAGCAATTTTGACCCACCCACCAGCCCCTTATGGCAATGTTAGTACTGCAATTAAGTGATTTGCTTTGATGATATCTTTTTCCGTTATATAGCGATTGATAACAGGACAATGTTGGTACTGCAATAAAGTGATTTCCTTGATAACATCTTCATACCTGGTTTAGCGAATGATAACGGTCTAAGTTTAATTGTAGTGTAGTTCCTAGTTTCCCACTAGGCCCTGCGCATTGGAATAACATAAACAGTAGTATCGACGTGGAACTGCGGATATTCCAGGCCTCCACTGACTATGCTAAACTTAATTGGGTTGTGTTACCAACTAGCTCAGAGGTCACTGGAAACTTTCTTCTCTGCATAGGAAGTGATCAGCTTCCTTGGCACAGACAAGAAGGGATTCAGCTTTCCAACAACCGTGCAACATGACAACTT
The DNA here is from genome assembly GCF_964263255.1 of Lissotriton vulgaris. Taxonomy (NCBI): domain Eukaryota; kingdom Metazoa; phylum Chordata; class Amphibia; order Caudata; family Salamandridae; genus Lissotriton; species Lissotriton vulgaris. Next base: position 804,819,486 of record NC_141697.1, read on the forward strand.
TGCTCCTCAGATCAAGAGTCAATCTCTAGGGTCGTGTGAAACAATAGACATGTATTTCACTCAGTCAGTCTAGTGCAGTTTACTTTCACGAGATGTAGAGAATAGAGAGACGGGCGTTTATCAATAAAGGGTTAACATTTATTGAACAGTCTTTCTTCTCATACAAGAGAAATGTATTGCCACAATTGCAATAATTGTTATTATAAAAAGTACGTACAGTAAGATAAGTATTGCGAAATAGAACTGTAAAAGCATTGATATGGTTTCTTAGCCATACAATGGTTTAAAAGTAATAAAACATATATACAGTCATATATACATTAGGCTAACATACTCAACTGGTGCTTCTAACTAAGCCTACCCCAGTGTGCCTGACCTAAGCCTAACACGTGAAAGGGGAGTAAGTAAGTAGCTTTAAGTTAAGTTGGTTTTGCCAAGGTTTGTTTCAAGAATTCTCGTCTAAGGGTTTAGTCAACACCATACCTCTGAATAGAATGATGGAGGATTGGTATCTCCTTCAGGGGTCTCTCTCGATATCCCAGTCACCCGCGAGGGTAAACCGGAAACGCCGTGGCTGGATTTCTCTGCACGAGAAAGGCAGCGGGTCTCTTCAGCGCGTCGAGGAAGGAGGGGGGACAGCGTCCGCGGGCAGCTGGAATCTGCAGGATGTCTTCGCAGAGGGACGACTGTTCAACTCCTTAAGCGTACTGCACCATAGTTCGCGCTTTAGCGGCGATAATGGTATCAGCAGCTTCACCACCACAGGATAGCAGGCTGCAGCGACAGAGTGCTAGATTTACCAACACGGGGTCGTGCAGGCAGCTGGCTTCAGTAGCTCGTACAACAGGCATTGCTTAAGGCAACGTTGGTAATATTTATACCTGACAGGTGCCGGGTTTGACGCAAGTTTGCTGGACATAAGACGTCAATTAAAGATGTCACTAGGAAGTGATAGTTATCAGTTGCTCATTAGAGTTCTATTACTAATCAAAACATAGCAAGCGGGGATTTCCAGGTTTGCTGAGTTTTTATCTTGTTGAAGAACTCGGAGTGTTATCTAGGAATATCAGATAGTGACTACTGCTCTGTCATTGCACTAATTGGTCGCAAAGGAAGTGGCAGAGGGAACTATGCTGGAATGTGGCTCTGTTCGTGTGAGGCCAGAGATGACTTTTCAGAAAATCGCACTTGAACGGTTATGCCAATATAGGGAATAAATGGATTTATAGCCGAATAGGGGCATAAGGTCACAGTATCGATCAGGAACCTAGATAAACACGCAACACCCACTCCACTGGTTAATGTCCATCAAAATTACTAAAACTAAGCAATTAGATGCATGTGTAACATTGCCCACCCCAAAATACATAAATGCATTCGAAATAGGCGTGCTTGAAATACATGAATTTAGGTACTGTACGTTTTTAAAGCATAGTAATCATTCAAAAAATTATTGCATATGAAATCAATGAAAGATTATGCAAAAGGAATTACACATGAAGTATCTCTGACAGAAGAAAAGCGAGATAAATCATCACATAAAAATGCATTGTAATAACATGTGTGCTAGAGGCTGGTGTAATGTTGTTATGTCTCTAGATGTGTTTAGAAATAGAAGTGTGAAGCTTCTGTTCTCTAAGAATAGTTTTTACGTTAAGCAAAGAATTGTTCGTGCCAAAAAAGGTCAATATTAGAAAAATTGTCCAATTCAAAGAAAATAGATTTCTTGGCAGTTTTTGTTTTTGTTGATCAAAACTGAAGGCCGAATTCAGAGTTCATGGGAACACTGTGTGTCGTAAAGCTTCTCAAAAAGTTATTGTTTCTCTGTGGGTGAGAACATCGTATCAGACAGGCTCTCAAAGAATTGGTCTACAAAATCAGGTGATAGTTCAACCAAATTAGATAGCGCTGTAACTTGGCAGGTGTGAGAATGATTGCTGTCATCGAAGGCAGGACCAGCAATGCTCACAGAACGTTGTACCTGGATGATGTTGCTTTTGTCACTCGCTCCACTGTTACCACTTGGCTGTAGTACAGGAGTCTCCACGAATGCCGTCATCAGGATTGGTAGCCGCTGGGGACAACACAATGCGTGAGCCGTTATTGGACTGAGCAAAGTATCGACGTCCATTGGTACTGCTGATGGAAGTGAAAGACAGATGTCCAACACGCATTCATCGCCGCAAAGCATACACCGTAGCACAGGTAAAATGCAATTTTGCCATATCGGTCTGAATGAAAGGAACCAGGTCATGTTTAGATCTCTCAGCCTGGCCAATCCAAGGACGTTAGTTATCCTGTCCCGGTAGCGCATTGCTAGGATTGTCTCTTCCATTCCCATGGGAGCTATGTCTGAGCCGAGGCTTGCCATAACGTAGCAGGAGGGTCAAAAATAGAATCCCTGCGACGAGTCCCAAAAATATTGGTATGCCGCCAAAAATGGAGTGCACAAAATTAGGAAAGATTCCCAAAATTGCCTGGAAGGGTGTTAGCAGTCCCGTAAAGACTGTTTTAAATATGCCTGGGATGCTTGTTGCACTAGACATGTTAAGGAGTTGGCTGAACATTTCTACGAAATGCACGGGGCAATTTGTTGATAAAAGGTCATGAATTTCAGTAGCTGTCCTTGCAACTAGAAGATCATACGTCTCCTTAGATGACGTTATAGGCACTGTTGTCTGTAAAAGTACAGATTTCATTTTGCTTAATGTATCAATTCGTATAGAATAGAGATTCAGACGAGGCCAGATAGGAGTCACTATGTCTGGAGGCCCACTCGGAAACAATGCTTGCATACAACATTTGACCATGGACGTTACTTCTATTAGATAACTTTTCCCTGGCGTGAGGCCACAACATCTGTGATCCGTTCTAAGAATGTAACTCCCGTTCGAAAGTTGCATAAAGAAGGGCTCTATCTGAGTTGCAGGTGTGACTAGCTGGTGGCATGAAAGGTTGTTTGAATTTCCATCACATGCTCCGTGTAAATTAATACCCTGACGCAAAAGTATACCGCTTAGTGAATGTTTACAATTTTCACCACTAAGAAATACATTTTTGTCACTGTCACTATAGCAAGAATGAGTGTATGGTAATTTCCATTCGGATTTTACATATCCTTTACCCAATTGTTCATACTGGCCAGCAGGTATGTACTCAAGGCACTTTTTAAATCGGAAAGTTGTTATCGGAATTGTGATAATTCCGTGTATTATCCATTCAATGACAGGACTCTCTGACATTGTCAATGGTAATCTCTCAAGTTTTTCGATGCTCAGGATTGTATAGTCTGCTCCTTTCTGTGCCAAACTGATCTGTTTATCAGTAAGGTTAAAACTGGAAAATAATGACGTTGTGTTGATTAAACGCCAAGGCACATATCCTGAACGAAGATTTTGCAGCGTCCAGCCTAATTCTATAATAGAGTGTAATTGAGACTGGCCATGTTATAACATTAGCAAATCTCTGTCTATCACATCAAAGGCAGAGGATACAATATTGTCCAACGAATATATTCTGGAAGACAGAGTCGTTAACCCATTGTCTACTACAGAAAGTGATTTCTCTAAATTAATACGATCAATTTCTCGTATTTTTTCAGCAGTTTCAATTTGCTTTACTTTCCAAGCCTCGTTGTAAGCAGCATAGATACTGGTCGCTATGAAACGCTTTTGACGCTGTTTGCGTGGTCCAAGAATGAAATCGCGCAACTCAGCACCATCTTTTAGTAAAGACAAGTGTTGCTTAATTTCAGCCAGTGTGGACGAGGTTAGCCATTCAAGGCAGAGTTTCCCTACACTGTATGTTGTTATAATCCCTGGATGTTGTCTCTGGGAGTATCTAGGGTCTAATCTGGTCATTTTTAACCCCTGTGTTTTATTCAGGAATCTATCTTGACAGCTATTTGTGTCTGTAGGCCAGATTAACCACTTTTTCCAATCAGGATGTGTTCTGTTGAAATGTAAAATTTGTGACACGTCTAACTCAATATCAGTAGCTGCATTTTCTGGTATTGGCTTCGGAATAGACGGTGTTTTAAGGTCTTTGATCTTAGCTAGGCCAAGACAAGATGTTTGGTGTATTGTGTCATTTAAAAACAACATTTGTTCTGGTATCATGCAGGTTCTAAATAGTGCTTCAATGCCTTGCACCTGCCAATCTTTTGTACCCCAAATTGTTTTCGTTTCAATATTATTTTTCCAATAATCAAAACCAAATGTCATCATTTTGTCATAAAATGCTTCTGAATATATCAATTTAGAATTTGTCAGCATTGTTTTCATTCCTGTTTTATCTAACAGTTTGTAATAAAACGTTTCTGCATCACTGGTGTTAAACCCTGAGAAGTATTTGAATTTCTCAAAAAATGCTTTAGAACTGCTTTTAGGTGGTGTAGCACAATGTTCCCATTGATTATACATAAAAAGATTTCTAGGCTGTGCAGATTTATGCAAGTATTGATCCCCATAGTGGGTGTAACAGAATAACTGCTCATAACTAGATGAACCTTGTAAATAATCATGATCTGTGAATCTAGCTGACATTACTAAATCAGACATCATGTCATTAATACTGTTAAAGTCCCAATCATCAGAGAATGTACTAGGTGTCACAAAGTCACTTAAGGAAACCTTTAGTTGATGAGGATACTTCAGGATTTCGACCGGACCATAGATCTCATAGTCTGTTTTCTCCCATACTACCCCACCAGGTATTGGAATTGCTGTGACATTTACTGTTGACAGTTCTCTTTTCTTCACGTGGGATGATCTGTGTGGTTTCAGGACTAGGTTGATGTTCTGACTTGCTGTGTCCATTGTAATATATTTTCCTTCAATGAATTTACCCAAACACAGTACCATGCTGAGCCAAAGCAGGAGGAAAAATACACCTAGACCGAACCAGAACTCTAGCCAAGGGGAAATTAGGTAGATTTCCTTCAGTTGATGAAAGAGTTCCGTTGCTTTTTCTTTAAAAGTCTTTTTAGTTTCTGGCATCACTTCGGGGTCGTTTTGATCTTCAGAGAAGTTGTCGAAGTTGATGAAATAACCAGAAGCAGTTCTGTCAATTGATGGGATTGTTCTTTCAATCTGTCTCTCGGTAGCACTTTCTGATGCCACATCATTGTAGACTGGTGCTGTTTCTTGACGACCTGTTTCAATCTGTGTTTCAAGAGGCACGAGTTCCATGGCATTATTGCATAGTCCTTCATTGTGCACTGCAGGCTGATCGAATGTGATTAGTCTTTCAGTTTGAACCTCTTGGATTGTTGCAAGTTTGGGTATTCTGTTGTTTCTTGGGAGTCCACTGGGCCTACTGTTGATTATAGGCCACATGCTTGTGGTTTTACCAGATCGATAGACACGACTCTGTTCTCCTTTTTACCAGCAAGGGGCGGTAGCACAACTGATCTTGTTCCGGTGACTGCCAAGACAGGTACTGCTTCTCTGTAAGAAGGCCCAAATTCCTTCTTCACCGCGATCTTTTCTCTGACTAGATCCCCAATCTTTGGAATCCAGACAGGCCTTGCTGGGGCTGTTGCGGGTGGTGCCTCATCAGTGGTACTTGGCTGTTGCTTTAACTTTATGTTGCTTAATGATTTTCTTGTTTCATTCAGTTCCTGTAAAACAGCCAAACGATCTTTGATGTCAAAGTCTGTTGTTTTTTCTTGTACCACTGACATCTGACTATCGAGGTCCTGAACTCGCATTCTAATTCCGAACAATAGTTCGTATGGGCTGAAACCTTTTAGAGAATTTCTTGGCATGTTGTTAAGACTAGTCTGGACACTTATTAAATGTTTGACCCACCCAGCGCCTGAACCTAATACCTTCGCTGTTATAGATTGCTTTATGTCACGGTTTTTTCTTTCTACCACACTGTTCCCTTCGGGGTGCGACGGACAAGAATACCGCAACCCAATTCCCATGCTAGCCATGGCCCTCCCATAAGCCCGAGAGCTAAAAGCAGGACCCTGGTCAGAATGGAACGTGGTAATTGCGTATATGCCGATATGGACTCGCAAATCTTTTATAACCGTTCTAGCGTCAGCCGAGCGCTGGAGGCCTAATTTTTTAAGTGCTTTTCGTCTTAATGGTGTACACTGGGACGCGCTTCTCTTCTTTGATTGCGCAGATAGACCGCCTTATGCTGTCTAGAAGGGATCCTGAAACTACACTGGCCTGTTCATTTCTGCGATCTCGGTTGCAGTTTTCACAATTTTGAGCAAAACATTGAATATCTATACTCATTCCTGGCCACCAGTACTCTGATTGTAATTCTTTCAGAGAGGCTTTGATTGTTTGGTGTCTCAGACCCAACCCCATCTGTGCTTCCAGTAAGAGGAAGCCCCTCCTGCTCCTGTTTGGAATTACTCTGTCCCCCACTCCAGGGATTCGAGCAAAAGGAACGGAGTTTGCATCGATAATGTATGCATAATTGAGTGGATAGTTTACGGGTAGTGCTGCACAGTCGCCTTTTACGGTCGTTTTTACTGCCAGCATGGTTTCCCCTTCTATGTATTTATCTGTACGCTTTTTTGTGGCTACGGAAGCCGGTTTAGTTGCTTCCGCTTTGGCTGTATTAGCCAATGAATTCCCTGCAACGTGAACGCCATCACGTTGAAGACTCTGTGCGTGAATCACGTGAGTCTTTTGTAGTTCTTTGTGTAAAAGAGCTACCTCGTTCCAGAGCAATTTATGCTTTATTGTGGCACCTGTGTCATCTTTGTAGTCGTTTTCGATCCAACTCTGCAGTTTATTGTTGTAAGAGTTGACGCAAAAATGAGAATCGCACACTATAAGTGTCGGGAATTCACGTTCTGCATTTTCGAGCGCCATCTTTAAAGATCTGATTTCAGTTTTCTGAACCGAACAGTTTCTTACAGATTCAGTTTTCGTTACTTTCGGTCTGAATTTACCGCACAGCCAACGACCTTTAATAATCGCACATGCTGCATCGTAGGATTTTTTCTCTACGTTGAAATGCTGTACAAAGCTATCTGTATAGATTATACAGGCGTATTGTGGGAGAGGCAGAATTTCGATTGGCAGAGGATATTCTTCTTCATAGTCTAAATCATTCAGTTCTTCAAATTGCGGGGCGAAATAGTACTTCACGTCTTCCGCTCCTAGAGAATCTATGCACTGTATCCATTTCGGATCCAGTGACACTGTAGGCAGGTTTACTGGGCTGAATAGCGCCTCGAAGGCGGATTCCGCTGTAAGGATATTAATCCGTTTGCCGTGTGCTAGTTCTCTTTCATTTGCTAATGCGATTTGCACTGCGTTCACAGTTCTTTCTGTGTGACTGAATGCTTTTTCTGCTTGTGTGTACAAGTGAGATTTAATTGAAATAGGTACCTTTTCTCCCTCATTAGAGGTCAGGTACGTGAATCCGCATCTTCCTGGGATGACTCGGATTACAAGATCGATCGTGTTGTCACGTGTATCTAATTTTGTTTTTGCTAACATGTCTGTTTGCAGTGATCTCAAAATTTCTGTGTGTTTTTGAGTCCAATTGATTTGTTTAAAATCAGGTTTTATTAGTTCGTAGAGAGGTTTAACCCTCTCTGCGTAATTTAGTATGTAAGTTCTTCCGAAATTCAGAAAACCTAGAATGGATTGTAAATTCTTCAGCATTTTTGGAGCTTGGAGTACAGCGCACTTCTCTAAGAAGTTGTCCGCTAGGCTTTTCCCTTCACTTGATAATTCGTACCCTAAAAATAGTACCGTCAGATGGGCAATTCGAGACTTTTTAAAGTTGAATTTGTAACCCTCTGCTGCGAACCCAAGTATAATGGTGTTCACTCTTTTCAAGTGAGTATCCAAGTCGTCGTCTGTGAGATAAATATCATCTACGTAAGACAATGCTTCATCATCATAGATTTGTAGTAACTCTGTTACCCTAGCTGAGAATAGTCCTGGGCTGTTCTTGAACCCTTGTGGGAGTCGACAGAATTTTCTGCGACCCAAATGCGGAGAAAGCGGTCAAATATCTGTTTCTGGTGCAATGTTTTGACAAAAGAAACCATTAGAAATGTCTAATGTCGTTTTATATTTTTTCCTAACTATGTTATTCATTAGGGCTGCACTATGCGAGTTTTGTACTGCAAAAGTTTTGCAACAAGTATTAAGATGCCTGTAGTCCGAAACTAGACGATATGAATTGTCTGGCTTGGAGACAGGAAACAAAGGATTGTTCATTTGAGAGGTGCATGTTTCAATCACCCCCTGGTACTCAAGTTGATCTAAGATCTCCCTGACTTGTTTTTTAGCTTCTTGCTTTATGGGATACTGCCGTTGGGCAGTTGGTTCACTTTTTAATTGGATTTTGTGAGGCGTTGAATCCTCATCCCATCCTACATGATTTTTATATAATGCAGGTGCCTGGGCTACTGCCCATTTCCTTGCATATGTATATTTTTTGTGAATCGGTATGTGATTCGAGAAGGCAGGCATAATCACTTCTTCGCCACGAGGGCACTCCCTGACAAACTCTGGGGGCCAATCTTTTTCAGCTAACAGAATGTCATAGCCTTTTGAGAGCTTATCCCAAAATAGACCCTTAATTTTCCTAGTCTTATCACCCTCTATACGCAATGTTATTTCGTATATTTTATGGGGCTCGCTAAGTCTGGCGTCGGCAGTTTCAACTTGAATGTATTCATTCGTGTCCACTGTCTCCAGATGACTCATCAAGATCTTGCGCGCTATACTGATTTCTGCTGCACTGTCCAACATTGTCAATACCCACTCCCCGTTTTTCAACTGTGTCCTCAGTATTCTCGGCATGGTTGATTACTCTAATACTGGCTACCTTCTTTTTCTGAAATTGAGATTTCTTATTTTGAGCAGGTTCCTTGTCTTTGGACTTGGTGTGCTCTCCTGGGTCTGACCGTCCTCTTCTTTCCGAATTCTGTGGAAAAGATCGAGAGGGACGTGTATCAATACTTTGATATCTATCAGGTTTTTTCAGATTATCCCTATTTCTAAGGTTATATCTTTTCTCAGAGGGCTCTCTCTGGGGAGACTGGCGTTCTCGAGTCGGAGTTCTTTCCCTCCGTCGAGGAGACCTTCCTCTGGACTGGAAAACTTTTTCCTTGGGAGTGGATTGTTTAATTCCATCCCAGCTCTTTTTAGGAGTGTTTAAATTATTTTTAATAAATAATTTTTCTGGATTTTCGAGCAGTTGGGGCTTTACCGGTTTTCCACCCAAGCTGTCTCTACCTAATTCTTCATAGCATTTTTCTATGATTTTTGCAAGCTCAACAGGATCTTTTATATCTGTTTCCTTCAACTTCTGGCGGATCGCCACAGATGCTGCTTCTCCCTTTATGTTGGCTAATAATATAGCCGTGACCTGCTTGAAGTCTTTCAGTAGTTTCATACCTAGATTTAAAGCGGGCTCTGGACCGAATTCATTTTGAATCTGTTTTAGCACTTCTGGTATTACCGCCATAGACGGAACACCGTGTGTTTTTGTGTAAATGGAAGCAAAGACTGTACCCCAAGTGTCACAGTCCTCCACGTGTGGTGCGATTCCCATAGGAAGGCAGATGGTCAAGATTCTGTGTTTCTCAATGGGGGTAGTATCAGGAAATACTGCCTCTATTTGAGTGATTTTCTGTGCTAACCAGAAAGGAATTTGTTCCCGTTTTACGGGTGTTTTACCAAGACATGACTGTATGTTCTGTGGTGTAATTTTATTTGTGTTCCCCTGATGAGGGGTCAGCTGTGGTACATTAACAGCTGGCTGGACTGTTGCAGTCCGCATTACATATTGGACTAATTGCCTATGTATTTTTATTAATGTGTTTAGCTGTACTAACAGCTCTTCTCTAGACATTTTTGCAATGTCAGGATGTGGTGTGTAGCTGGCTAGAACCGGCCACGTGGCTCCTGGTCTACCTAGTGGACCGAGCCTGGTAATGTGATCATTGTGTTTTAGGGCGCCATTAAACCAGAGCAGGTGCTCTTGAAATTTAAGTGGAATTTCAATTTCCTCGAAAGGAGCGTACTCTTCCGGAGGTTTCTCTATTTTGTAATAGTGAAACTCTTTTGTTATAGCGTTTACCGCTGGAAAGTTTATCCATGAATAGAATACCTCTGTCTGCCGATACTCGTGAGCCTCTATCACGAAAATTACTGTACCACCTTGAGGTGTCAGTCCGTTTTCTATACGTTTTAACGTTATAGATCTTCTTAAGTGGACCGGGATGATAATAGCATCCGGGTCTGTGTATTCGGGACCTTGCTGAGTCGTATCTGCTGCGTCCCCAGTGGTTCCGTTATTTTCTGGCATTGTAAAAATGCAAGGTTTGCAGAGTAGGTCTCCAAGGAGACAAAGATTAGGTGCACAATATTTTGGAACACTGTATCCTTCAACGTTGAATAAACCAGAGCTTTACATAGGAATCTCTTCCTACTAAGGTCGGGCGGATTTTAACCTTTCACCCACTCCAGACATCTATTGGAGTATTTACGGGAGAAAGGGGTGTGAAATATGCACGACTGAGTTACTCTAACTGTCTTGCGTTAGTTTATCGCCTTACCAAACGTTTGGGCGCCATGTCGTGTAGTTCCTAGTTTCCCACTAGGCCCTGCGCATTGGAATAACATAAACAGTAGTATCGACGTGGGACTGCGGATATTCCAGGCCTCCACTGACTATGCTAAACTTAATTGGGTTGTGTTACCAACTAGCTCAGAGGTCACTGGAAACTTTCTTCTCTGCATAGGAAGTGATCAGCTTCCTTGGCACAGACAAGAAGGGATTCAGCTTTCCAACAACCGTGCAACATGACAACTTTGCTCCTCAGATCAAGAGTCAATCTCTAGGGTCGTGTGAAACAATAGACATGTATTTCACTCAGTCAGTCTAGTGCAGTTTACTTTCACGAGATGTAGAGAATAGAGAGACGGGCGTTTATCAATAAAGGGTTAACATTTATTGAACAGTCTTTCTTCTCATACAAGAGAAATGTATTGCCCCAATTGCAATATTATAAAAAGTACGTACAGTAAGATAAGTATTGCGAAATAGAACTGTAAAAGCATTGATATGGTTTCTTAGCCATACAATGGTTTAAAAGTAATAAAACATATATACAGTCATATATACATTAGGCTAACATACTCAACTGGTGCTTCTAACTAAGCCTACCCCAGTGTGCCTGACCTAAGCCTAACACGTGAAAGGGGAGTAAGTAAGTAGCTTTAAGTTAAGTTGGTTTTGCCAAGGTTTGTTTCAAGAATTCTCGTCTAAGGGTTTAGTCAACACTATACCTCTGAATAGAATGATGGAGGATTGGTATCTCCTTCAGGGGTCTCTCTCGATATCCCAGTCACCCGCGAGGGTAAACCGGAAACGCCGTGGCTGGATTTCTCTGCACGAGAAAGGCAGCGGGTCTCTTCAGCGCGTCGAGGAAGGAGGGGGGACAGCATCCGCGGGCAGCTGGAATCTGCTGGATGTCTTCGCAGAGGGACGACTGTTCAACTCCTTAAGCGTACTGCACCATAGTTCGCGCTTTAGCGGCGATAATGGTATCAGCAGCTTCACCACCACAGGATAGCAGGCTGCAGCGACAGAGTGCTAGATTTACCAACACGGGGTCGTGCAGGCAGCTGGCTTCAGTAGCTCGTACAACAGGCATTGCTTAAGGCAACGTTGGTAATATTTATACCTGACAGGTGCCGGGTTTGACGCAAGTTTGCTGGACATAAGACGTCAATTAAAGATGTCACTAGGAAGTGATAGTTATCAGTTGCTCATTAGAGTTCTATTACTAATCAAAACATAGCAAGCGGGGATTTCCAGGTTTGCTGAGTTTTTATCTTGTTGAAGAACTCGGAGTGTTATCTAGGAATATCAGATAGTGACTACTGCTCTGTAATTGCACTAATTGGTCGCAAAGGAAGTGGCAGAGGGAACTATGCTGGAATGTGGCTCTGTTCGTGTGAGGCCAGAGATGACTTTTCAGAAAATCGCACTTGAACAGTTATGCCAATATAGGGAATAAATGGATTTATAGCCGAATAGGGGCATAAGGTCACAGTATCGATCAGGAACCTAGATAAACACGCAACATAATGACGTGATAAGATGTCTAGTAGTGGAGACTAATGTCGCAAGATACAGTATAATTTTCTCCCTTAGTAGGTAAACAAATGTCGTATTTATTTTGGTCGGGCGGTAAGGTCATGATCGGTGAGCAGTAATTTCAAGGTCCCTGGCGGGGGCGCCACCCACTCTGGATGGGAGCGCCCGGGGGGAGGCGGCCATTGGCCCCTCACACGGGGAGGCGGTACCCACTAAGTATGGGTGGCCTAAGGGAAGACGGCTATTGGCCCCTTCCAGGGGAGGAGGCGGCCACGGTGCCCCTCCTACGAATTTCCCGGGGCCCAGATATCCGCGATGGCGGATGTGATAGACTGTGTGGGGTGGGAGGGGGGTCCACGCTACCTTCTACAGACACCTCACACGAGTCCTCGGACGACCCTTAAGATGGCGTCGAGTTAAATAGGGGGCCCCCTCAAGACAAGGGAAATTGGAGTTGGCACAGAGGTACAGTCCTCTGCGCGCCCGCCCTCACATCGTGAGGGGGAGAGTTCTGGTAGTAGGGATCTGATACTGGTTGCGACCTTGCCGTTGGCCCGTAATGCTAGGATGTACAATTTTAATTCCGAAAGTATGTATTTGCAGGATGTTAGACTCGGCTAGGAAAACCTTTGTACTAGAGATTTGTTAAGGTTAGCCAAAGAACATGTCTTCATCGAAATGTAATGAATGAAAATTGTACATGATATGAAACTGTTATTTTAATGTTTTAATTTTGTTTCATATTTGAATAAATACGGCCGGGAGGGTGACTCCCTCCCGCCTTCCCAAAGTTCAGAACTGCGTCCGTCTTCCCATCCTTGGGGATTGTGTTGGGAGGGGGTGACAGGCATCCCGGCCATATGTAGGTCGATATTCTGTGAGTCGATATTTTGTCAGTGATTCCCTCATCTAATCACCCCCCTCCCATTCTAAGTGGCAGATAAATTTCCTACCATCCCCCTTTGCCTGATTTCTCCATCCTCCTTTTCACAAACTATTAATCTCCACCAGCCCCTTACTCGCTACCTTAACACAAGATCGATTAACAAAAATACCTCAACATTGTCCTGACATAGTTAAATTATAGCTAAGGATTGCTGTTGTCATGAAGGCATCCCATCTGGCTAGCCAATCCTAATAAGAAACAGGCCCACAATAAGACCAATGGAGTAATAGCCATCAACTTCAAGGAATGCTTACCTACCAACAGCTTGAAAGATGGTTGGGCAGGAGAATGCAAATCTTTACTCATTTGGATGACTCCGCCTCTCCAATGTGCTACTTCTATTCCTACTGATATACAAAGCATCCTAAAATCTCAGCCATTGCACACAACTTCCCCAAAGTCATCACTGATATTATCTACAACAACATGTATAGTTTAGGGCTCCTGAACATATGATTCATTGTTTCAGAAAGGCTGCACACAAAATCCCTCTTTTCCATTCCAGAATCTGTTAACTTGCTCCAACTGGTCTCTTGACAAATGTATACAGATTGATGAAGCTCGAATACAATCTTCCTCTTGATACAGCACATCACTACAACAGCAAACCAACTGATAGTTTAAAATAATAACCATATCATCCATTTTGACCTCACCACCCCACCCATGAGGCCATTTCTCCCCAAAGAGTAATCAACTACACCCTGCTTGGGGCCCTCTACTGAATTTGGAAGAATCATGCATCACCGCTCTCCAATCACTGCTAGTGTATTGTCTTCCAAACAAACCTGTCACAAATGTTAAACAATTTTAGATAGAATTTTCGCTTCTTTGACAAATTGATCTCCATCAAGACTCCTATATGCTCACAACTCCGAAGGAAGTTCTTTTGGTTCCACTGGGTCAAGCAGGTTTTGAACACAGCGAACTGAAACCTTGAAAGGCAGTGGGAGAAAAACAAACATCACCAGCCGCAGGATCTGACTACAGCGACACTGAAGAATTTACAAAGCTGTTAACAAGAAGACAAAGAGACTTTGGGGCTTATTCACAATACCCTGTGCGCTGCCAGATGTTCCAGCAGCTCCATATCTACACGGCCACGTAAAGGTACCCTGAGTGGCTTTTCTTAGCCTTGTAGATATGGTGTGAGGCAACACAGTGCAAGTCGCTGCATTGCCTCATACTGTGATGGGGAGGTGTGCCATGGGTGTTACGGTGGGTTTTCCAACCTAACACCCATGGCATTTGACACATTACCAGATTTACAACATTCTGTAAACCTGACAATGCATCAAACGCCTACACCTCCCAGGGAAGGTGTACGGGAGACACAACAAAGAGAAATAACTGTATTCAGCAGCAAACATGGAAGGAGGAAATCATCTCCATTGATTGGTTTTGGGCAGGAAGGTGTCCCTTCTTACTCAAAAACAACCATTCTCCCAACGCAGACACCCCCATGGGGCAAGGGTGCCTGCTTTCCAGCATGGCAGCCAAGTGTGCGCTAAAGCTGGGGAAGAGGACAGGAATGGGCTATTTCTCAAGAAAGCTTGCAGCCCTGCCCTGAGCTAAAAGTTTGTAAATGAGGCCCTTTGTTACTCCCATCACATCTCTAAAGCAGCAAGTCCCTCTAAGCAATTACATAAAATCATTCGGAATTCTGTGAAACTTCATGTACTGCCTCCTGCACCAATGACTCTATAGACCCATGTGATGCTCAAGAAGACCACTACATATTCAAAGTCAAAGCCTGGAAGATTACCTCTTGAGCAAATCCAAGGTCAGACACTCAACTTAGCCCCATATCACATGAAACTCTGCTTTTAACTGTAGCCTAATTACTTTACCTTCTCTTTTACTGGCTTTCAGGAATGCACAAAGGCCGATGGAACAACTGGCTAATCAAGTATATGACACTGCAAGTATTTAAAATCATCTTCTTTCCCAACCAACCTTCTTAGGTGCGGCTATCACTAAGGAATCCCCAGATTCCTGCAAGTTCCTAGTAAGCTCTGGGTCTTCCACATCGAACACATCCTAAAGAAGCAAGTCTTCAACCTATTAGCCCACTCTAGCTTCTAACTAAAATGGAAAGTTCCTTGGTAAACTTATTAGCCGGTGATTGGACAAAATATTGATTGGTAAATACCGGAAGACACAAATATCTATTATAAAAATATGGGAATGCAAGAATATTGTCGTCAAGTAAATATTTTTTTAGGTAAGTAATATCGTTTTTAACCCGTTAAGCGCGCCGCAAATTCCGCCCCAGTGCGGACGTTCGATTGCGCTAACGGGATCCGGACATCCAACGGTCGTGCCCAGCACTAGCGAGGTAGTGCACGCGACGACCGTTGGACGTTCACAGCACTGAACGGGTTAAGAATGTTGTTTTAAATATTGTTTTCAGTATTATAGTTGTAAAACATATTGTTTTTCAATTAATGTAATGTGTTTTAGTTCATATTTTAATTTTTTTTACTATTGTTTGTATAATTGATATTATTTTTTTAGATATAGTTTATAATTTTAAGTGATTTTGATGGTGTCAAAGAGGGTTGTTGGGTTTGTAGGGAGATAGGGTGAGAAGTTAAATAATTAAGAATTAATTAATAATAGATAAATAATTTCAATTAATGATGTGATTGATATTATGAAAGTTATGGAATACTGATTTAGTTTAGTTATATTTTAGGTGCGGGTTGATAGGTGTGTTGGGGTATAGTGTGAGAAGTTAATTAAGTAATAATTAACACTTAATTATGAATTTCAAATTAAATATTTAAGGGATTATTCATTATGTAAAATAGGTAATTTATATATTTTAGTTATAGTTTAGGTATGGGTTGATAGTTTGTAGGGGTATAGCATGGGGAGTTAATTAAGTATGAATTAATTAACAATTTATTATTAATTAATTGTTAATTATTTAATTGATTATCAATTATGTACATTGTGCTATATTTATTTGTTTTAGTTTTATTTTAGATGTGGGTGCTAGATTTCTAGAGGTATAATGTGGGAAGTTAGTTTAAGTAATAATTAAATACATGTTTTTATTAACAATTATTATTTAATTGATTAATAGTTATGTAGATAGTTTACTAGTTTTTAGTATTGTAATAAATATATGTATGTTTTTAATGTTATTTAATAATGTTTATTTTAGGAGTTACTTTTGTTCTGAATAAATAGGGTTATTCAAATATATAATGTGTTTGAAGTGAAGGATTGTCCCTACTGTTTCTTAGACTGAAGTGGGAATAGTAGATTTAACCCCTCCAAAGTCCAATTGTTATTACTGTTGGAGAGACTGGCGTGGGACTGGTACAGACCAACATGAACGACGGAGCAACTTATATATTCCAGCTACCATCTTCATGCAGGATATCTTCCTGCCTCATTGCAGTTTCAACTCCTATTGAACGGTGGTGTTGGAATTGAGCGGGGAAGGGAGGGCGATGAAAAAACAAAGCAAAGCACTTACCTGGGTAAAGCTGGCAGCTGCCCCTCCTCCGTCCTCTTCTTCTTCTTCCTGTCTTGAGTCCTAGAAGCACACAGGCTCCCAGACTTCCCTAGCCAATTGTGACATTGTCCTACAGCAGCATTGTGATTGGTCTGACTGCTGTGGTTCAGCGCTCAGACAGGGAGTGGGAGGCTGTGCATGTTCTTAACCAAGGCTGTACAATACAGCCGGTGGAAAACTTGCTAAGTGTGCCTGACTGTTGGGCAGGTGCAAGACGGCCGGCCAAACCATAATGCACACTTAGGGAGCAATTACAACTTTTGTCTGTGCTGGGTGGGCAGCCCACCACCACCGCGCCCTGCACCGCTAAGAGTTGCTGCTGGCCACCCGCCAGATTACAAGTAATTTTGTGGTCTGGCGGGCGAACTGTTTGGCAGTCCTATGGCTATGCCTTTGAAAAAGGCACCGCAATGGGAAAATCACACAGATACCTACACAGCATGCACTGTAAAGTCTGTGTCGTGCAGGAACTGTGGCGCAAGCACACAGGGGCACATGTTGTGCCCCCCTGCATGCATCCCCAGGCTGAAGGGGCACAGAGAGCCCTGTAGGGCTTCCTTTGTTGCAGCATCACCAGCCTTTTTATGGAGGAAAGACCTTCATGAAAATGTGGGCGGTCCTGAAACTTGTAATATGCATGACAGCACCACCTGCATCTTACAGTGGCCCTGACCACCACACCACCATCAGGGAATGGTCCTATTATGTTCTGACTACCCAACTCGTAGTAGGGAAGCTGGATCAATGGTGCAGCAGTGACTGGACCGCACCTGACACACCACCACGAGTCTGGCGGTCCTCGGGTCCCTAGAATCGTAATTAGGCCCTTAGAGAATGCCACCACTCCTCCCCCTACAAGGTTCCAACATGTTCCTTCTGTTCTCCAGTGCCCTGTGCCAGATGTCATCAAATCATAGAGCAATAATATGAAATGGGATTCAGATTATCTTCAACCTTGAAATTTCCTTAAACCCAGACTTCTATCCCTAGGTAGTACCTGCAAGAAGTGGACCTCTGGATGCCATTAAGCCAACTCAAGGTCAACTCATCAAAAACAGAGACTTCAACCTATGGACACTGAACAAGGTTCAATGCACTTCGTCTGACCAATCAAATCAATGAAAGTGACCTGGAAAATGATCATGGACTCCAACCTATCCATTGCCCCATAAGGAAATTAAGCAACCAAGCGTGTATTCTAGATCATGTGAACTCTACACTTTGGGGCAGATTTATGTTGGGAATGCGCCACGTTTGCGTCACGCAACTGCGGCGTAAACGTGGCACATCCCTACGACCCATTTACAACGTGACGCATCTAGGCAGATGCATCACGTTGTAAAGCCCTGCGTCACTTGTGGGCGTTCCGGCGCAGGGTGGGCGTTCCGGGGCAAGTGCGCCTCGCAAAAGTGACTGAGTGAAATCTATCAGATTTCACTCAGTCACTTTCAGGCCAATGCTGCGTCAAATCCCTGCGCCTGCTTGAAGCAGGCGTAGGTCTTGACGCAGCATTGTAAAGATAGGGCACCCCCGAGCCTTGCTGGAGCTGCGTCGCGCTTGCGATGCAACTCCAGCAATGCGCCACCTTTACGGCACAGATGCGTCACTCATCTGTGCTGTTTTTGCCCCATGGTGCGCCGCATTGTAAATGCGGCGCACCATGGGTGGCGGAGCAGCGGCGCAAAATAACTGGCGCATCCCTGGGGATGCGCCAGTTATCAAAAATCTGCCCCTCTATCTTTCTGCATCGAGGACTACCTCAGAAGGACCAGGCCACCTACAGTGTCCTATTGTCTGCGGAGTCGATGCTGAAAATAAACAGCCAGTAGAGTACATAAAGATTTTAAACATCACACTTTCCACTGCACCTGTATGTAGGTGTCCAGACATCCTTAAATGAGCACAGGAAAATGGAGCCAGCGACTGAACTGAGAAAGCATGCACCATTCTATGAGCCCGGCTAACCCCTCACCTCCTTTGTTTTTATAAAACTATCTCTTTCACATTTCTGTCATTTTTCTATTTCCTTTTCACTTCTTAAATATAGACAGCGTAAAGTGTATTTGATATTTCTTTTGTGCGGTTTTCTTAGCTCGATAACATTGGAATGGATAGATGACGTGCTCCTCCACCCCTTGATGTGCACGCAGAAAATTGTTTGCTGTTTTCTAGCAGAAAAATAAGACATTCTTTACTTGTCTTATTTGCGCAAATTGGTCGATTTTTCCGCTGCAAATATTGTGATTACGCATCCAATTTAAAAGTGGCATGAAAATTGCATGTTAATTACCGTAATGAACATGCATATGCTTAGTTGATGCGACTTTGAAATCTCACTGTGAATGGGTCCTCCAAGGAGGCGACGGTCTCTGTGGATTAGGGCTGAGGCTTGGAGTCAGAGTTGAAAGGAGGCGTTCCTGGCAGAGCAGTCTGCTGGGAGATACTGGGAGCTTGTCATGTGTGCTGTGGCTGCACTAGCACAGTGTACATCTGAATGTTGTGCAAAGTGTAGAAACAGTAGATCTCTGTGCTGTGAGATCACAGCAGTGTCTGCTTGAGGGTATGAGAGTTGTGGGGCATATTATCAAGGGGGTTTATCTCTGCTTTTTTGGCTTTAAAAGCCAAGAAAGCGGAGTTAAAATGATCTCCCTATTACCTAGCTGTCGCTAACACCAGTTAGTTACAGCTAGTAGGAGATAGCGACCATCTTGGACCCCGCTTTGCATGTCAGTGATATTTATCACTAATGACATGCAAAGTGGGCGTGCCAAGATGTAAGCGACTGGAAATAGTCGCTAACATCACTATCTCCTAATACCAACTTTTGGAGATATTTGCGCTAAGCACGAATATCTCTAAAAGCTAACACCTGCCCCTGAGCAGTTCTTAGCCATGTTATCCAATGGTAGGTGGATAACATGGTTAAGAGCATTAGCTTGGTAATGCATGATTATCGCTGACTTTTCAGCGATATTCATGCATTTCGGCCGATTTTTATCGCTTAGGAGAAAAACCTTGATAATAGTAAGGTTCCTAAGCGATAAAAATCGCCGCAGCTCGGCGATAAAAATATCGCCGCTAAACCAACATAGCGATAATTATCGCTAGTTGTTGGTAATATGCCCCTGTGTTTTTTGTTAGGCGGTAGAAGACAGGCTGAATTTGCTCTCGGAAATATATGGTTCTTATGCTGCAGGTAGTGGTGACAGGCAGAGTCCTTGTTTCTCTAACGCTTTCACAATCTGCCATTTATTCTAAAAGGTTTTATTTCCTGTCAGGCTTGCTGCCAGATCCAGTGATGTGTATGGAGCACACAGCTGTGTCAGAGGTGAACATGCCTACTGGCCGAGGATGCTGGATACTTGTTTTTAGAAGTGAGGAGAAAGAGGTCCCAATCCCTTACTTGCCATAAATTGAGCGTGAATTTCTTTTTCTTGATTCTTGCCTTTGACAGGGGGAGTATCCCTAGCCCCCTAGGGTAAGCAGGATATTTGCAGGTTTGTCTGGGTAAGATGTGCTGTGTCTCAGGTATCCTCGAAAGAATTGCAATTCCGAAATGATTTTCTTTATTTGTTGATAGTGAATTTATTTTTACTCTATTCATAAGAGTCGGTAGAAAAGAAACAGCCTGATAAGATTTTTTATATGATTTTTTGCTCGACGGTTTTTCAGGGATTTGACCTTGTGGAAAAAACGTCGAGAAAAAATCATATAAAAATTTCTTTCTAGGTCACTGAGACACAACAAATGTTTCCAAGACAACCCTGCAAAAATCCTGCTTACCCTAGGGGGCTAGGGGCACTCCCCCTGTCAAAGGCAAGAATCAAGAAAAAGAAATTCACGCTCCATTTCTGGCAAGAATGGGATTGGGACCTCTTTCCCCTCACTTCTAAAAACAATTCCACAAGGTCAAATCCCCGAAAAACCGTCGAGGAAAAATCAAATAAAAAATCTCATCAGGCTGTTTCTTTTCCACCGATGCTGGATACTGCAGTGCAATAAATACTCCCTTAATTTATTCAACTCTATGAATGTATCGTTGGGTGAGTAGACAGGGGCAGATTTATGAGGCCGTTGCGCCTCTTTGCGCCGCAATTGCGTCACTTTATTTGACGCAACTGCGGCGCAAACAATGCGACCTATTTACAACGTGACGCATCTAGGAGATGCGTCACGTTGTAAAGCACTGCGCCATAATGAGGCGTTCCTGCGCAAGGGGGGGGGCGTTCCTGCGCAGGAACGCCTCCTGAAAGTGGCTGAGTGAAATCTATGAGATTTCACTCAGTCACTTTCAGGCCAATGCTGCGTCAAAACCCTGCGCCTGCTTGAAGCAGGCGTAGGTCTTGACGCAGCATTGTGCACATGGTGTACCCCCGAGCTTTGCTGGAGCTGCGTCGTGCTTGCGACACAACTCCAGCAATGCGCCACATTTCCGGCACAGATGCGTCACGCATCTGTGCCGTTTTTGCACCATGGTGCGCCGCATTTTAAATGCGGCGCACCATGGGTGGCGGAGCTGTGGCGCACGTTAACTGGCGCATCCCTGGGGATGCGCCAGTTAACATAAATCTGCCCCTTAATGTTTACTTATAAGAGAGGTGAGAAGGTTGGTGTCAAATTCATAGCTTATCACAATCTATGTATATCAACGTCGACTATTATTAAAAATATATTTTAGTTATATACATGTAATATTACTGTGCATTATGCTGTTATCCAACGCTGTATATTATGCTACACTATATTATGTTAAACTAAGCTGTGTTATATTATGCTATGTTACACCTAGTTATGTTATGGTATGCTATGTAATGTTGGAAAGTAGTATTTTAACTTATCAGCATTTGGCTTTTCTTTTATGTTTTCGTTTAGCGCTTTCCAAAACTAGGGGGCATATTTCTGGTAAAGTCATGCAGCACAGTGCAGCACAGTGCAGTGCAGTGCAGCACAGCAAGTCATGCATTCCTGCCTATGTCCCTGCACTGGTGCCATTTTGGCAACATAGCTCCAGCGCAGGCACCTTTACACCATGGTGCAAGGGTGCCTGTGTTGCATGTAGGATTGTTTTTGTGCATGAAGGGGCACAGGTCTACCTCAATTGGTAAATCTGGGAATCCATTAAAAAATGGGAGTTGCTCTCGAACACTGACACAAACCCCATGGAATGCCTACCCAGGACAGAGTAACACAAAGCAGCAATTTGCACTTCGTTAAGTTACTCCAGATTTATGAAGCCACTCAGCCACGTAAATTATCCTAGTGTGGCTTCATAAATCAAATATATTTGTTTTGTTGTGCACGCACCATGTTACGTTGAGCAAGTCGGAAGCAACTGTCCTCATGAATATGACCCTGTGTGCCTTTCAGAGGTGTGTGGGGTTTCTCATGTGCTTGAGCTAGCTTTGCTTCTGAGTCATTGTGTTTGCGAGAGAAGGCTGGATTGTTCAATGAACTGTTTAGTGATGATGAACTATGTGAGTGGGTATATAGTACCTTGAGACCTTGTCTTTTGATTCATATGATAGCATTGCGGTGTACCCCAAGGATCATCCCTCAGCCCAACGTTGTTCAACATATACATGGCAACGCTCGCCTATGTCGCCCAATGGGCACGATCTAAATATCATCTACTACGTTGACGACACCCAGCTGATCCTCTCGCTCACTAAGGACCCCCACACCGCCAAAGCCAACCGCCATGAAGGAATGAAGGCCATCTCTGACTGGATGAGGAATAGCCGGCTGAAACTAAACTCAGACAAGACGGAGGTCCTCATCCTCGGTTCCACCCCCTCAGCCTGGACCGACTCCTGGTGGGCGACGGCATTAGGAGCACTCCCTACACCCACCGACCATGCTAGTAACTTGGGGGTCATCCTTAACTCCACACTCTCCATGACGAAACAGGACAACGCCTTCTCCTCCTCCTGCTTCAACAACCTCCGCATGCTCACATGGTCTTCAAGTGGATCCCCACCACAACCAGAAGGACGGTCACCCAGGCCCTCGTCAGCAGTAGACTAGACTATGGCAATGCACTCTTTGCAGGAGCCCCGGCCAAACTCCTGAAACGGCTCCAACACATCCAGAACGCCTCCACAAGCCTGATCCTCGACATCCCACGCCGCAGCCACATCACATCCCACCTGAGAGACCTGCACTGGCTCTCCATAAACAAGAGGATAACCTTCAAGCTCCTCACCCAAGCACACAAGGCACTCCACGACACCGGACTAGCGTACCTCAACAGCCGACTCAGCCTCTACACCCCATCCCGCCAGCTCCACTCTGCAGACTGCGCCCTCGCCACTATTCCCCGCATCCGAAGAGTGACTGCTGGCAGCAGATCATTCTCCCACCTCACCACCAAGACGTGGAACACCCTCCCCCTCCGTTATGGCCGACTGAAGACCTCCTAACCCTCAGGAGACTCCTCTAGACCTGGCTCTTTGAACAGTAGCAGCGTTCCCCCCCCACCCCCCCCCCCTAGCGCCTTGAGACCCTCACGGGTATGTAGTGCGCTTTACAAATGCTATGATTGATTGAATGATTGTTCACTTTTTACCTATTTTAGGAATGGTGTTTCTTGTTTCAGAGAAGTTTGTTTTGGGTAGAATACTCTGATGGTTTACTATGGTGCCATGTTGTGTGTCTAAGGTTATGTTTAATTTGCATATGTTCTGATCAGGGCGGACTGGCCATAGCGGACACCGGGTATTTTACCAATGGGCTGGAAGGGTGGAGGCTGGTTTTTGACCCGTGGGGGCAGCATATGTTGCAGGGGCTGGGTTTGCCGCAATGCTTCAATGTCAGCCCCCAGTAGCAAAAGCAGCAGCAATGCTTTACACTAGTACCTCCCCCCTCCACAGCTTCTTGGTAGCACACCACCACACCCCACCTGACAAGCAGAATTGCCAGGGCTAGTTTTCTGTTCCCAGTCGGGCTGTGGTTCTGATGTTTCTGTGAAGTGAAGGTGTGTGCGTTATCATGTGCTATTGATGTGGCAAGCCTTTGTGAAAATTGTGTGCCAATGCAGAGTTGGATTGGCCTATAGGGCAATCATCAGTGTCGGACAGGCTTGTCTGACATGTCAGAGTATGGGCTTCCTTTCTGAAAGTTTGTGGGCCTGTTTTATGATCTGCTGGGCCAGATTGTTACTGTTGATTTCCATGTTATTAAAAAAATTACCTGCAGCAAGCTAAAATCCATGCAGTCTTTCATACCTTGCAAAACACTCATACAACGTGCCTTTACAAGTTTAAAACTGCCCCAGTTTGCAAACATTCACTACTATTTTAGCATTTAAATCCACTAATTTTGGCAAATTTTATTTCTGTCCGAGTCTGACCGTATGTAACTCAGGGATGTGTCCATTGGATTTCAGTGCCAAGCTGAATATGGTAGCCCACTGCCCTGCCTCTTGCATGTAGCAAGATCCCTGTTGTTTGTGTGTTATTGGAGAGTGAAGCCTTGCCAATCAGTTTGGCCTTTGACACTGTTGTGGTTGCATGAATGAGTGTTGTAGGTGCATCAAACTGTAATGTAGTTGTTGCAGATTTGCTGCCATCTATGCTATAGACCTCATAACTTTTTAGGGGACGGGGTAGAATTTCTCACCTACTTATTGGCATTTATGTTCCTGGGATGTGGCCAGAGAGGCTTAGAGCAGATTTTAACATTACACCAACGGGGCGTATTCACAGTAGGCTCTGTCATCTAGGTATTGACACAACCACTAACAATGCAATAGTTTGAAGGCAGTGGTAGAAATTGGGTTTCTGTTTGGCAGAGGTATGCACGGCAGAGGTATGCACCCTGTCCAAGCAGGAACCACAATCCTAGTCAGAATAAGTCAGATACACACCATAGATTAACATGTGCTTGCCCTCTGGTAGCTTGGCACAGAGAAGGCAGGCTTGATTTAAGAGGCAATGTGTAAAGTATTTGTGCAACACTTCATACAATAACACAGTGAAAACACCACAAAAAGACTGCACATCAAGTTAGAAACACATAGATTATAGTTTTATAAATGAAACAAGGCCCAAATGACAAAAATACAATATGCAGAAGTTGAGATTAGATTTTTTAAAGATTCAATGAAAAAATAATGCTCAGAAGCAGTACGTGCTTATGGGGGTTATCTGGCCGTGCCGGACCGGGGCAAAATCAAGAGTTCAGGCTCACTGCGATAGAGATCTGGACAAATATAGGAACCATGCAAGGCTCACTGAGTAAAGTATCTTGATCCTGGTTGCAACAGCTAGATGCAGGGTGCAGCCGATCGATGCATTGGTGTCGGTCCTGCAGTCACGGTAATACACAGTTTTCTTCCTGCAGTGGTGGCAATGTGCCGGTTCCAAAGATGATACGCTGAGAGGCATTAAGTTCTGTAGAGGATGCGCTGGGTTTCTCCACACAAATAAGAGGATGAGTCAATCTTCCCACACTGCAGCGACGACGATGTGCCGGTTCATATGCATCAGTTCTTTAAGGTGATGCACCGGTTCTGACTGCGCCAATTCTAAACCCACAACAGTGACAATATCTCAGTTTTGCCTCACGAAAACAAGAGATGGGTCGGTTCAACTGGAGCAAGCACCTGGGTCCACTTCCAATGGATCAGGCCCAGGAGCAGGTGGTAAAACTTTGATATCCCTGAGTCTCAAAAACAGGAGGCAAGTCAACAAGCACTTGGAGATCACTCTGGGTTCAAGCAGTCCAGTTATTCCTCAGCAGGGGATGAGAGTAGCAGGCAGCAGGGCAGCACAGCAGAAAATATTTTCTTCCAGAGGAGCAGTGGCGCAGAGTGACAGTCCTTGCAACAGCACAGCAGTCCCTCTTCCTGACAGTGTCTTTACAGGTCCAGAAGTATTTGATTTTGTGAGGTCAGAGACCCAGTACTTATACCCAGTTGTGTCTTTGAAGTGGGGGTGACTTCAAAGAAGGATCTTTGAAGTGCACAAAGGTCCTTTATTCCTAGCCCTGGCTCTAGACTCCCTACAGGGGTGTGATCAGCCTGTTGTGTTGGGACATGACACTGCCTATTCAAGAGTGTTAGCTCCTCCCTCCTATCCTGCACAGAATGAGCCACCAGGATGCAGATGGGCACTCAGACATACTTAACCTTCCCTTTATATGTGGCTATCTAGAGGAAATGCCCAAAGTCAAGCTGTCACTCACCCCAGACGTGTGTTGGAGACAGACCAATACGAAAGGGGCCCCTTGAAAAAGAAATAGGGCAGACAGCAGGGGAAAATTACACTACTAAACAGAAACAAGTCCGCCCTACCCATATAATATAATGGCCCACATGGAGTCCAAGGATTTAAATACGCAGCATTGAGCTCACCAACAGTCAACGGGCAGGCCACAAGATGGATCCAACTCCAGGTTAGAAATATACAAAATCTTTATTTTCTTTTTTAGAGTTTCTTAGCAAACATTTTATCAAAGGCAATTGATAAAGTGACCCATAGGTTCATAAATTCATTTAGGTAACACATAAGCCCATAAATAAATTTTAAATAAAACCCCACATCAACCTCTCATCATATATACTCATACCCTCATCCAACCACACACAGACATCCACTTCAACATAAGACAATTAATACACATTCCTCAACGCAATCCCCGGAGTGACACAAAAGTAGGATCCTGCGGAGTCTTCTCAGCAAAATGCCGGAGAGTCCAGGTCGATATGGCAGGACCCCCAAGAGTAACGCCAACGCGCGTTTCGGTGCTCGGCCCGATCTACGGCCGCACCTTCATCAGGGATCTCACGCCGAGGGAGTGGGGAAAAACACAGCACATATGAAACACACCCGTGGCCAATCTGTTGTAGACAAAAGACAATTTTTAGAATCTAATGTTTCACAGAAATTTCTATTACATTCTAACTTAAGTTTACACACAGGTTATAGAATAATTCAAACATGGTTTCTTTCCTTGAATTCAGAAGTCTATCCCATTTTATACAGATGTCACAATTCATTTCGTCAAAAAGAGAAACATATTCGGTTTACACATTATATCTAAATCTTTATTTGTAACATCATCTCTCCAGTCACAGCCCTGCATGTAGTGAGCTCAACTATTGCAGATTGATACTTTCATAATATACTTGTGGTAATAACGCGCAAAAAGTCACACACTGGAATCCCTTGATCAATAGTATACACATATAGCATTTGGCTAATTTTGATTCACTTTTACCCATTGCCAAATCTTGAGTTTTGGCTCCCTAGAAGCAGGAAAATGACTATGATCATGCTCATTTTATAGAGATGGGATGTAGCTGGAGATGGGGAGACGGAGATGAGATGAGGAAATGGAGATGGGATGGAGATGGAGATGGGGAGTTGGAGATGGGATGCAGAGATGAAGATTGGATGGTAAGGGACAGAGATTTAATGTAAATAAAGTAGAGAGAGAATGGCGATAAACTGGAGATAAATTGGGGATAAAATGGAGATAAAATGGAGGAAAAATGGGGATAAAATGGAACTAAAGAGGAGCTCAAATGGGGATAAAGTGGAGCTAAAATGGGGATAAAGTGGAGCTAAAATGGAGATAAAAAGGAGTTAAAATGGAGATACAGTGGGGATAAAGTGGAGATAAACTGAGGATAAAATGGAGCTAAAGTGGAGATAAAATGGGGATAAAGTGGGTGTAAATCGGGGATAAAATTAGGATATAGTGGGGATAAAGTGGAGATAAAATGGGGATGAAATGCAGTTAGAGTGAAGATAAAATGGGGATAATACAGGGATAACATGGAGATTAAGCAGAGATAAAATGGGGATAAAACAGAGATATAATGGAGGTATAATGGAGAAATTATGGGGAGATAATATGGGGAGTTGGGGAGAGAGATGGGGAGACAGATGGGGGAGACCGATGGCCAGATTGGGGAGACAGATCGGAGAAGGACATGGGATGAGGGAGATGGGGGATGAGGGAGAGCAGGATGAGGGAGAGACAGATGTGGAGAGGGTGGAGATGGGAGATATATGTGGGAGAGATGATGAGGGAGCAGGAGCTGAGGGAGAGACCAATGGGGAGAGGGTGATGGGGAGAGGGTGGAGATGGGGAGTTGGAAACATGAATAACCTCTAAATGGTGTTGATATCACTTCCTGCAGTGAATAAACACGTTTTAAGCCCTCAAAGTGAGCATGTGGGTCATTTTAAGTCAATTTTACCCATGCGCCAAATGTTGAGTTTTGTCTCCCTAGAAGCATGAAAATAATATAAATATGGCCATTTTAGCTCCAAAAGTGATGATCCACATCTGAAAGTCAAAAAAAGTTGAAAGATGGAAATTTTCAAAACAGGCCATTTTGGTCATCTCAGAGCAATTTCATCAGGTCGCGGGTTATCGATAATTTTTCATGAAAAATCGGACCTTCTTGCATGAACGTGAATTACCTCTATTGTGTTTATATCACTTCCTGCAGTGAATAAACATGTTTTAAGCCCTCAAAGTGAGCATTTGGGTAATTTTGGGTCACTTTTATCCATCTGCCAAATCTTGAGTTTTGGCACCCTAGAAGCAGGAAAATGACTATCATCATGCTCATTTTATGGAGATGGGATGGAGCTGGAGATGGGGAGATGGAGATGAGATGGGGAGATGGAGATGGGATGGAGATGGAGATGGGGAGTTGGAGATGGGATGGGGAGATGGAGATGGGATGCAGAGATGAAGATTGGATGATAAGGGACGGAGATTTAATGTAAATAAAGTAGAGGATAATGGCGATAAACAAGATAAATTGGGGATAAAATGGAGGAAAAATGGGGATAAAATGGAACTAAAATGGGGATAAAGTGGAGATAAAATGGGGATAAAACAGAGTTAAAATGGAGATAAAGTGGGGATAAAGTTGAGATAAAATGGAGCTAAAGTGGAGATAAAATGGGGATAAAGTGCGGGTAAAATGGGGATAAAATGAGGATATCATAGGGATAAAGTGGAGATAAAAGTTGGGATTAAATGGAGCTAAAGAGAAGATAAAATGGGGATAATACAGGGATAAGATGGAGATTAAGCAGAGATAAAATGGGGATAAAAAAGAGATATAATGGAGGTATAATGGAGATATTATGGGGAGATAATTTGGGGAGATGGGGAGAGAGATGGGGGAGACAGATGGGTAGACCGTTGGGGGAGACCGATGGCCAGATTGGGGAGACAGATCGGAGAAGGACATGGGATGAGGGAGATGAGGGAGAGACAGGTGGAGAGAGGATAGAGAGGGAGATGGGGACAGGGTGGGGATGGTGGAGACAGATGAGGAGGGACATGGGATGAGGGAGATGGGGGATGAGGGAGACCAAGATGAAGGTGAGACCGATGGGGAAAGGGTGGAGATGGGAAGACAGGTGGGGAGAGATAATGAGGGAGCGGGAGAAGAGGGAGAGACTAATGGGGAGAGGGTGATGGGAAGAGGGTGGAGATGGGGAGTTGGAAACCTGAATTACCTCTAAATGGTGTTGATATCACTTCCTGCAGTGAATAAACACGTTTTAAGCCCTCAAAGTGAGCATGTGGGTCATTTTAAGTGACTTTTACCCCTGCGCCAAATGTTGAGTTTTGGCTCCCTAGAAGCATGAAAATGACTATAAATATGGTCATTGTAGCTCCAAAAGTGATGGTCCACATCTGAAAGTCAAAAATAGTTGAAAGATAGAAATCTTCAAAACAGGCCATTTTGGTCATCTCTGAGCAATTTCCTAAGGTCGCGGGTCATCGATCGTTTTGAATTAAAAATCGGACCTTCTCGCATGAACATGAATTACCTCTAAATGCTGTTTACTTCACTTCGCATAGTTAATAAACATGTTTTAAGCCCTCAAAGTGAGCATTTGGTTCATTTTAAGTCACTTTTACCCTTGCTCCAAATCTTGAGTTTTGACTCCCTCCAAGCATGAAAATGACTATAAATATGGTCATTTTATCTCCAAAAGTGATGATCCACATCTGAAAGTCAAAATTAATTGAAAGATGGAAATGTTCAAAACAGACAATTTTGGTCCTCTCAGAGGAATTTCCTCAGGTCGTTTTGCATGAAAAATCTGACCTTCTCGCATGAACATGAATTACCTCTAAATGGTGTTTTTATCACTTCCTGCAGTGAATACACATGTTTTAAGCCCTCAAAGTGCGCATTTGGGTCATTGTAAGTCACTTTTACCCATGCGCCAAATCTTGACTTTTGGCTCCCTAGAAGCATGAAAATGACTATAAATATGGTCATTTTAGCCCAAAAAGTGATGATCTACATCTGAAAGTCAAAATTAGTTGAAAGATGGACATTTTCAAAACTGACCATTTTGGTCATCTTAGAGCAATTTCATCAGGTCGCAGGTTATCGAGCATTTTGCATGAAAAATCGGACCTTCTCGCATGAACATGAATTACCTCTATGGTGTTTATATCACTTCCTGCAGTGAATAAACATGTTTTAAGCCCCCAAAGTGAGCATTTGGCTAATTTTGAGTCACTTTTACCCATGTGCCAAATCTTGAGTTTGGCTCCAGAGAAGCAGGAAAATGACTATGATCATGCTCATTTTATGGAGATGGGATGGAGCTGGAGATGGGGAGATGGAGATGAGATGGGGAGATGGAGATGGGATGGAGATGGAGATGGGGAGTTGGAGATGGGATGGGGAGATGGAGATGGGATGCAGATATGAATGGAAAGGGGCGACCACTCGGTCCCCCCGAACGTATGGTAGGGGGCCCGGATCCCCCCGGGAAACCATTTTGGGCAGGGGGCGTGTCACGGCTGGTATGCCCGAAGTGGTGTGCCTTTTCCCGCCCAGGAGGGGTTGTCCTAGACACCTACACCGTTGGCCACGCCCAGTAGGCGTACCGGAGGAGGGTACACGCCCTCCCGAAGCGGAATAAAGAGAGCAGGATCAGAAGAAGCGTCCTCTTGTTCCTGTTCTTGGAAGCTGCACCCACTCGTTGCACGTGAGCCCTCGACGGAACAAGGAGCAATTTTGAGAACTTGTAATTTTGTGTGTTTCTCTTTCAGCGATTTCGAGCCTAAGGGTCCAGGATCGTGTTGAGCAACGAAGGTCGATAACCGTCAACAATGCCTGGCAAAAAGGCGGGAAAGAAGTCTGGGACTGATCAGATGCTTCGCATGCTGATAAAGGATATGGCGACTATGAAACAGCAGATGGCAGCGATGAGCAATACGGGGAAACCGAAGAAGGTTATAGGCCCGGCATTGCCGGGAGTTGTCCCCACGGGGAGGGGTAAAAGGGCCAGGAATAGGACGGCAGGGGAGGAGGTCCCGGTCCCCGAGTTACCCTCGGCAAGCCCGGTCATCCCAGTCGAGGCCCCGGTACCGATCGCAGACGCGGGTCAACCGATTCCGGTTGTTGTTACGCCCGCCAGTGAGGAGGACATGCCTCTGGAATTAGCTGCTCAGTTGGCCGCATGGCTTGGCAGAAAGGGGGGTGCTACGGCACCGGGAGATACGGCCGAAGAGGCCAAGTTACTAATGCAGCAGTTGCGGCAGTCGCAAGATGCCGCGAAGGCGAATGTCCCTCTTGTCCCCCCACAGGTGACCTCGGACGGACCGGCAGCTGGTGTCGAAAAAACAGCGGGAACAGCAACGGAGCCGGGTAAGCAGGCATTGCCAATGGCAAGGGAGGGGTCTTTGCCCTCAAGAAGGGAGAAGGTGGTCCAACATATACCGTTGGCCACGAAAGAAAGGATATGGGCTGATAAGTATGTGAATATGTTTTCTCTGCTGACTGATCATTGCGAGATGGAGTATGTTAAGACACAAAAGGTTTTGTGGCACCCGAGTGTATGGCGAGCCAAAATGGCGGGATTCAGGGTTGATGAGACAATCTCAAATTGGGCCAAGGCCTTTGCGATGTTTTCTGCAATTATTGGGGAACGTAAGCCCGAGGTTTTGTCCGAATTGACCTGCTATCAGGCACGAATAATGGATTTTTATGAAACGTATGAGGGCAATGAGTGGATGGGTTACGATATGAAGTTTCGTAAGGCCAAGGAGTACGATTCATCTCTGACGTGGGATTGTCTCGACTCGATCTCTTGGCAGAAGCAGCTCCTGCCGGGCGCGACAAAGTCGTCCTCGCTTGGCGGAAATGGGTCGGAGCCTTCCCGCATCAGCCTGCGGCGCCCTTTCGAGCGGGCCCCGCTGGCGACCACCAACCAAGGAATGGTGGGAATGGGGGTAAGAAAGGGGTCTGTTGGAATTTTAACAGGGGCAATTGCACAAGGCCACAAGGGACATGTAAGTTCAGACATGTGTGTGCGGGTTGCGGAAATTCTTCACACCCTGAGAGTTTGTGCAGAGCCAAGAATGGTGATACGGGGGGAGAGGAGGGGCCAAACAGGTCTGAGGGGGGCCATGGTGTATCACTACCTACCCCCGTTGATATCATGGCAATGATCCCCTGGCTAAACGAATACCCTGATCATGTCTCAGCTGGGGTGTTGAGGAACGGCTTCATATATGGTTTCCACATCCCGGTGGGTGATTTTCGTGGGGAAATAATTTGTAGAAACC
Source organism: Lissotriton vulgaris (assembly GCF_964263255.1). Taxonomy (NCBI): domain Eukaryota; kingdom Metazoa; phylum Chordata; class Amphibia; order Caudata; family Salamandridae; genus Lissotriton; species Lissotriton vulgaris. Next base: position 804,851,627 of record NC_141697.1, read on the forward strand.
AACTGTCGGCTCAGCATAATCCAGCGGTGGTTGAGAGAAAGATAGCAAAGGAGGTTGCCCTAGGCCGGGTTGCGGGCCCATATAGGCACCCGCCAGTGGCTGATTTCGTCTGTTCCCCGTTGGTAGTAGTCCCCAAGAAGGACCCAGGGGAATTTAGGCTGATCCATAACCTATCAGCGCCAAGGGGTCTTTCAGTGAACGATGCGATTGACCCAGGAGTTTGTTCGGTGCGGTACGCTTCATTCGATGATGCTGTCGCCATTTTGAATCGCCTGGGGCCCGGAGCGCTGATGGCGAAGTCAGATATCGAGTCAGCGTTCCGTTTGCTCCCGGTACACCCACGGGATCAGCGTCTGTTAGGCTTTGTGTTTCAGGGTCAGTACTACATGGATAGATGTATGCCAATGGGTTGCTCCATCTCTTGTGCTTATTTTGAGAAATTCAGCTGTTTTCTGGAATGGGCATTTACCAAAGCCACGGGTCATAGCCATGTTATGCATTACCTTGATGATTTTCTTTTCTTGGGGGCTGCCGGCGACACAAAATGTGCGCAGGCCTTACATGAATTTTGCACTCTCATGAGGAGGTTTGGGGTGCCATTGGCACCATGTAAGACGATTGGGCCGTCTACTTCACTCGAGTTTCTTGGAATTGAGCTTGATTCTGTGGAGGGATGTTTCCGTTTGCCAGTAGGGAAAGTGGCGAAATTCAGGGCTTCCCTGGAACTGTGCCTTAGCAAAGAGAAAGTTACTCTTCATCAGTTACAGCAAGCAGTGGGCCAGCTTAACTTTGCCCTAAGAGTGATACCAATGGCCCACCCCTTTTCCCGCTCTATTGCACAAGCCATGGTTGGTCTCAAGGAAGGACACCACTGCACAAGACTGCCGGCAGAGGATCGCCAGGATATGCGCATCTGGTTGGCGTTCCTGGCGGACTTCAACGGTCGAGTGGTGTGGAACAAGCCACCTGCGTCTTCGGACGAGCTGGGTTTGTGGACCGACTCGGCTGGGAGCGTGGGATTTGGCGCCATCTTTGGTAATAGATGGTCGGCCCAGGCATGGCCGATGTGGTGGCACACCAGCGGTCTCACAGGTAACATCGGATTTCTCGAGTTGTTCCCCATTTTTGTGGCTCTGAAGGCATGGCCGGAGGGGTTCAGAGATCGCTCTGTGGTGTTTTGGTCCGATAATATGACTGTAGTTGAATGTATAAATAATCAGGCAGCACGCTGCAAGTGGATATTGAGATTACTGAAAGAAATTGTACTACTTTGCATGAATCTGAACGTACAATTCAGGGCGAAGCATGTGCCAGGAGTACTGAACCAGGCGGCCGATGCACTCTCTCGTTCACACATGCAGGCTTTCAGGGGTTATCTACCTTCCGCGGACCTAGCGGCAGCACCATTCCCCGAAGCACTCTGGCTACTCGGTGCCCCGGATTACAAGACCTCGTGGCAGCAAGCTTAGCCCCCAGGACAAGGAAGGCATACGAAGGAGCGTTTCGTTCCTATTGTGCATTTTTGGGTCCGGCAGCGGGGGACAATTGGGGGTCAGGAGGATTATGTCCTGAAGTTTCTAGTAGCACTGCACAGTGAAGGCCGATCAGCGGCAACTGCCAATAGGCACCGGGCCGCCATTTCATTCATGGCGCAGGCGCATGGTATCAAGGACCCGACATCGTCCTTTTTGGTTACGAGAGCCCTTCATGGTTGGCAACGCCTCGAGGGTCGTAGAGCAGACGAGAGGCACCCGATTGGGTTAGAAAGGTTGTCCCTGCTAATGGCGATACTCCCTGCGACATGTTCCTCCCAGTTCGAGGCAGTGCTGTTCCGGGCCGCTTTTGCATTAGCATTCCATGGGGCTATGCGAGTGAGCGAACTGGTAGCAAGGAATAAGAACGATGTGGAGGGGGGGTCTGTGTCGGGATCACATTCTGATTAAGGGTGATTCAATGGTGGTCACAATAACCAGGTCCAAGACTGACCAGTGTGCTATGGGCGACAGTGTGATTGTCCAGCGCATGCGAGGGTCCCCCATGTGCCCGGTGAAGTACGTTGAGGAATATTTGGTGCAAAGGGCGGATACATGGGGGGGAAGCTTGCTGAGACATATCGACGCCACCCCGCTGACTAGGTTTCAGTTTCAGAGGGTGCTAACAATGGCAATCGCAGCAACGGGCTTGGACCCGGGCGATTTTGGGACCCATTCCTTTAGGATAGGGGCTGCTACAGAGGCTACAGCCGGGGGTCAGAGTGTTGAGAAGGTGAAACAACTGGGACGATGGTCCTCGAACTGTTATAAGAGGTATGTGCGATTGCACATGTTGTAAAGTCAATGTCATGCACTCACGCCTCTTGTCTTCTGTTTGATTTTCAGTTTCGTGAGCATGCAATGCGGGGCGGACTGTGCAGTCGACCCGGCACCTGGGGATCAGCGGTCAGAGATCACCGGCTGAGGAGAGAGTGGTGTGGGTCGTGGGCCACTCATACGTGAGGCGGGCCGGGGACGTATTCAAAGCAGGTAACGTGATTCACGCAGCTGGGGAATACGGGTACAGGGTGACCTTCCACGGAAGGGGCGGGCTCTGTATTGACCAGTTTCAATGTTTTATTGAGGAACTGTTAGGGCGGCTGAGGTCACCGCCATCTGTGATCATAGTACATCTGGGGGGCAATGACTTGGTGACACTCGGTCGGCGAGTACTACTCGAGCGAGTTCTATCTAATGTTAGCTGGCTGGCGAGAAGGATCCCGGGGTGCACGATAGCATGGTCCCACATGATTCCCAGGAAGGTGTGGCGGGGGGGCCCCTGTGTCAGCTCTGAACCATTCAGTGAAAAAGGTCAATAACAAACTTGGTAGGTTGTTTCGCACGGCGCAGTTGCACTGTATTCCGCATGGATGTATTCGGGGGGACCATATGTATCTCGATGATGGGGTCCATTTGTCCCGGGAGGGGAATGTCTTACTCATAGGAGACTTCGTAGCACGGTTAAGGGGTTTGTAAAAGCATGACCTTTAGTAGGAGTTGTGGGGGGGGGCAGATAGCCGGTCAACTATCCGGCCTGTGGCGGTAAGGTCATGATCGGTGAGCAGTAATTTCAAGGTCCCTAGGGGGGGACGCCACCCACTATGGATGGGAGCGCCCGGGGGGAGGCGGCCATTGGCCCCTCACACGGGGAGGCGGTACCCACTAAGTGTGGGTCGCCTAAGGGAAGATGGCCATTGGCCCCTTCCAGGGGAGGAGGCGGCCACGGTGCCCCTCCTACGAATTTCCCGGGGCCCGGATATCCGCGACGGCGGATGTGATAGACTGTGTGGGGTGGGAGGGGGGTCCACGCTACCTTCTACAGACACCTCACACGAGTCCTCGGACGACCCTTAAGATGGCGTCGAGTTAAATAGGGGGCCCCCTCAAGACAAGGGAAATTGGAGTTGGCACAGAGGTACAGTCCTCTGCGCGCCCGCCCTCACATCGTGAGGGGGAGAGTTCTGGTAGTAGGGATCTGACACCGGTTGCGACCTTGCCGTTGGCCCGTAATGCTAGGATGTACAATTTTAATTCCGAAAGTATGCATTTGCAGGATGTTAGACTCGGCTAGGAAAACCTTTGTACTAGAGATTTGTTAAGGTTAGCCAAAGAACATGTCTTCATCGAAATGTAATGAATGAAAATTGTACATGATATGAAACTGTTATTTTAATGTTTTAATTTTGTTTCATATTTTAATAAATACGGCCGGGAGGGTGACTCCCTCCCGCCTTCCAAAAGTTCAGAACTGCGTCCGTCTTCCCATCCTTGGGGATTGTGTTGGGAGGGGGTGACAGGCATCCCGGCCATATGGAAAGGGGCGACCACTCGGTCCCCCCGAACGTATGGTAGTGGGCCCGGATCCCCCCGGGAAACCATTTTGGGCGGGGGGCGTGTCACGGCTGGTATGCCCGAAGTGGCGTAGCCGGGACGCGCCTTTTCCCGCCCAGGAGGGGTTGTCCTAGACACCTACACTGTTGGCCACGTCCAGTAGGCGTACCGGAGGAGGGTACACGCCCTCCTGAAGCGGAATAAAGAGAGCAGGATCCGAAGAAGCGTCCTCTTGTTCCTGTGCTTGGAAGCTGCACCCACTCGTTGCACGTGAGCCCTCGACGGAACAAGGAGCAATTTTGACCCACCCACCAGCCCCTTATGGCAACGTTAGTACTGCAATAAAGTGATTTGCTTTGATGATATCTTTTTTCCGTTATATAGCGGTTGATAACAGGACAATGTTGGTACTGCAATAAAGTGATTTCCTTGATAACATCTTCATACCTGGTTTAGAGAATGATAATGGTCTAAGTTTAATGACGTGATAAAATGTCTAGTAGTGGAGACTAATGTCGCAAGGTACAGTATAATTTTCTCCCTTAGTAGGTAAACAAATGTCGTATTTATTTTGGTCGGGCGGTAAGGTCATGATCGGTGAGCAGTAATTTCAAGGTCCCTAGGGGGGGCGCCACCCACTATGGATGGGAGCGCCCGGGGGGAGGCGGCCATTGGCCCCTCACACGGGGAGGCGGTACCCACTAAGTGTGGGTCGCCTAAGGGAAGACGGCCATTGGCCCCTTCCAGGGGAGGAGGCGGCCACGGTGCCCCTCCTACGAATTTCCCGGGGCCCGGATATCCGCGACGGCGGATGTGATAGACTGTGTGGGGTGGGAGGGGGGTCCACGCTACCTTCTACAGACACCTCACACGAGTCCTCGGACGACCCTTAAGATGGCGTCGAGTTAAATAGGGGGCCCCCTCAAGACAAGGGAAATTGGAGTTGGCACAGAGGTACAGTCCTCTGCGCGCCCGCCCTCACATCGTGAGGGGGAGAGTTCTGGTAGTAGGGATCTGACACCTGATGCGACCTTGCCGTTGGCCCGTCATGCTAGGATGTACAATTTTAATTCCGAAAGTATGCATTTGCAGGATGTTAGACTCGGCTAGGAAAACCTTTGTACTAGAGATTTGTTAAGGTTAGCCAAAGAACATGTCTTCATCGAAATGTAATGAATGAAAATTGTACATGATATGAAACTGTTATTTTAATGTTTTAATTTTGTTTCATATTTTAATAAATACGGCCGGGAGGGTGACTCCCTCCCGCCTTCCAAAAGTTCAGAACTGCGTCCGTCTTCCCATTATTGGGGATTGTGTTGGGAGGGGGTGACAGGCATCCCGGCCATAGATTGGATGGTAATGGACGGAGATTTAATGTAAATAAAGTATGAGGTAATGGCGATAAACTGGCGATAAATTGGGGATAAAATGGAGATAAAATGTAGGAAAAATGGGGATAAAATGGAACTAAAGTGAAGCTAAAATGGGGATACAGTGGAGATAAAATGGGGACAAAGTGGGGCTAAAATGGGGATAAAATGGAGGTAAAATTGAGATAAAGTGGCGATAAAGTGTAGATAAAATAGAGCTAAAGTGGAGATAAAATGGGGATAATTGGGGGTAAAACAGGTATAAAATGAGGATATAGTGGGGATAGAGTGGAGATAAAATGGGTGTAAAATGGAGCTAAAGTGAAGATAAAATAAGGGTAATACAGGGATAACATGGAGATTAAGCAGAGATAAAATGGGGATAATACAGAGATATAATGGAGGTATAATGGAAGTATTATGGGGAGATAATATGGGGAGATAATATGGGGAGATGGGGAGAGAGATGGTGGGGCAGATGGGGAGACAGATGGGGGAGACCGATGGCCAGATTGGGGAGACAGATCGGAGGAGGACATGGGATGTGGGAGATGAGGGAGAGACAGGTGGAGAGAGGATAGAGAGAGAGATGGGGACAGGGTGGAGATGGTGTAGACAGATGAGGAGGGACATGGGATGAGGGAGATGGGCGATGAGGGAGAGCAAGATGAGAGAGAGACTGATGGCAAGAGGGTGGAGATGGGAAGACAGGTGGGGGAGAGATGATGAGGGAGTGGGAGATGAGGGAGAGACCAATGGGGAGAGGGTAATGGGGAGAGGGTGGAGTTGGGGATTTGGAAACATGAATTACCTCTATATGGTGTTGATATTACTTCCTGCAGTGAATAAACACGTTTTAAGCCCTTTAAGTGAGCATGTTGGTAATTTTAAGTCACTTTTACCAATGCGCCAAATGTTGAGTTTTGGCTCCCTAGAAGCATGAAAATCACTATAAATATGGTAATTTTATCTCCAAAAGTGATGATCCACATCTGAAAGTCAAAATTAGTTGAAAGATGGAAATTTTCAAAATGGACCGTTTTGGTCCTCTGAGCAATTTTCTCAGGTCATCGATCGTTTTGCATGAAAAATCAGACCTTCTCGCATGAACACGAATTACCTCTAAATGGTGTTTATATCAGTTCCCGCAGTGAATACACATGTTTTAAGCCCTCAAAGTGCGCATCTGGGTCATTTGAAGTCACTTTTACCCATGCGCCAAATCTTGACTTTTGGCTCCCTAGAAGCATGGAAGTGACTATAAATATGGTCATTTTAGCTCAAAAAGCGATGATCCACATCTGAAAGTCAAAATTAGTTGAAAGATGGACATTTTCAAAATTGACCATTTTGGTCCTCTCAGCAATTTCATCAGGTCGCGGGTTATCGATCATTTTGCATGAAAAATCGGACCTTCTCGCATGAACATGAATTACCTCTATGGTGTTTATATCACTTCCTGCAGAGAATAAACATGTTTTAAGCCCCCAAAGTGAGCATTTGGCTATATTTGAGTCACTTTTACCGATGTGCCAATTCTTGAGTTTTGCCTCCCGAGAAGCAGGAAAATGACTATGATTATGCTCATTTTATGGAGATGGGATGGAGCTGGAGATGGGGAGATAGAGATTAGATGGGGAGATAGAGATGAGATGGAGTGGGAGATGGGGAGTTGGTGATGGGATGGGGAGATGGAAATGGGATGCAGAGATGAAGATTGGATGATAAGGGACGGAAATTTAATGTAAATAAAGTAGAGAGATAATGGCGATAAACTGGAGATAAATTGGGGATAAATGGAGATAAAATGGAGGAAAGATGGGGATAAAATGGAACTAAAGTGGAGCTAAAATGGGGATAAAGTGGAGCTAAAATAGGGATAAAGTGGAGATAAAATGTGGGATAAAATGGAGTTAAAATGGAGTTAAAGTGGAGATAAAGTGGAGATAAACTGGGGGTAAAATGGAGCTGAAGTGGAGATAAAATGGGGATAAAGTGGGGGTAAAATGGGGATAAAGTGGAGATAAAATGGGGATAAAATGGAGCTAAAGTGAAGATAAAATGGGGATAATACAGGGATAACATGGAGATTAGGCAGAGATAAAATGGGGATAAAACAGAGGTATAATGGAGGTATAATAGAGATAATATGGGGGAGATAATATGGGGAGATGGGGAGACAGATGGGGGAGACAGAGGGGGAGACAGATGGGGAGACCGATGGCCAGAATGGGGAGACAGATCGGAGAAGGACATGGGATGAGGGAGGTGAGGGAGAGACAGGTGGAGAGAGGATAGAGAGGGAGATGGGGACAGGGTGGAGATGGTGGAGACAGATGAGGAGGGACATGGGATGAGGGAGATGGGGGATGAGGGAGAGCAAGATGAGGGAGAGACTGATGGGGAGAGGGTGGAAATGGGGAGACAGATGGGGGGAGATGATGAGGGAGCGGGAGATGAGGGCGAGACCAATGGGGAGAGGGTGATGAGGAGAGGGTGGAGATCGGGGGTTGGAAACATGCATTACCTCAAAATGGTGTTGATATCACTTCCTGCAGTGTATAAACACGTTTAAGCCCTCAAAGTGAGCATGTGGGTCATTTTAAGTCACTTTACCCATGTGCCAAGTCTTGAGTTTTGACTCCCTCGAAGCATGAAAATGACTGTAAATATGGTCATTTTAGCTCCAAAAGTGATGATCCACATCTGAAAGTCAAAAATAGCTGAAAGATGGAAATTTCAAAATGGACCATTTTGGTCCTCTCAGCAATTTTCTCAGGTCGTGGGTCATCGATCGTTTTGCATGAAAAATCAGACCTTCTCGCATGAACATGAATTACCTCTAAATGGTGTTTATATCACTTCCTGCAGTGAATATACATGTTTTAAGCCCTCAAAGTGCGCATTTGAGCCATTTTAAGTCACTTTTACCCATGTGCCAAATCCTGACTTTTGGCTCCTTAGTAACATGAAAATTACTATAAATATGGTCATTTTAGCTCCAAAAGTGATGATCCACATCTGAAAGTCAAAATTAGTTGAAAGATGGACATTCTCAAAACTTACCATTTTGGTCATCTTAGAGCAATTTCATCAGGTCGCGGGTTATTGATCATTTTGCATGAAAAATAGGACCTTCTCGCATGAACATGAATTACCTCTATGGTGTTTATATCACTTCCTGCAGTGAATAAACATGTTTTAAGCCCCCAAAGTGAGCATTTGGCTAATTTTGAGTCACTTTTACCCATGTGCCAAATCTTGAGTTTGGCTCCAGAGAAGCAGGAAAATGACTATGATCATGCTCATTTTATGGAGATGGGATGGAGCTGGAGATGGGGAGATGGAGATGAGATGGGGAGATGGAAATGGGATGGAGATGGAGATGGGGAGTTGGAGATGGGATGGGGAGATGGAGATGGGATGCAGATATGAAGATTGGATGGTAAGGGACGGCGATTTAATGTAAATAAAATATGAGATAATGGCGATTAACTGGAGATAAATTGGGGATAAAATGGAGAAAAAATGTAGGAAAAATGGGTATAAAATGGAACTAACGTGGAGCTAAAATGGGGATACAGTGGAGCTAAAATGGGGATAAAGTGGAGGTAAAATGGGGATAAAATTGAGTTAAAATTGAGATAAAGTGGGGATAAAGTGTAGATAAAATGGAGATAAAGTGGAGATAAAATGGGGATAATTGGGGTAAAACAGGGATAAAATGAGGATATAGTGGGGATAGAGTGGAGATAAAATGGGGGTAAAATGGAGCTAAAGTGAAGGTAAAATGGGGGTAATACAGGGATAACATGGAGATTAAGCAGAGATAAAATGGGGATAAAACAGAGATATAATGGAGGTATAATGGAGATATCATGGGGAGATAATATGGGGAGATGGGAAGAGAGATGGTGGGGCCGATGGGAAGACAGATAGTGGAGACCGATGGCCAGATTGGGGAGACAGATCGGAGGAGGACATGGGATGAGGGAGATGAGGGAGAGACAGGTGGAGAGAGGATAGAGAGGGAGATGGGGACAGGGTGAAGATGGTGGAGACAGATGAGGAGGGACATGGGATGAGGGAGATGGGGATGAGGGAGAGCAAGATGAGGGAGAGACTGATGGCGAGAGGGTGGAGATGGGAAGACAGGTGGGGGAGAGATGATGAGGGAGCGGGAGATGAGGGCGAGACCAATGGGGAGAGGGTGATGGGGAGAGGGTGGAGATGGGGTTTTGGAAACATGAATTACCTCTATATGGTGTTGATATCACTTCCTGCATTGAATAAACATGTTTTAAGCCCTTAAAGTGAGCATGTGGGTCATTTTAACTCACTTTTACCCATGCGCCAAATGTTGAGTTTTGGCTCCCTAGAAGCATGAAAATCACTATAAATATGGTAATTTTATCTCCGAAAGTGATGATCCACATCTGAAAGTCAAAATTAGTTGAAAGATGTAAATTTTCAAAATGGACCATTTTGGTCCTCTCAGCACTTTTCTCAGGTCCCGGGTCATCGATCGTTTTGCATGAAACATCTGACCTTCTCGCATGAACATGAATTACCTCTAAATGGTGTTTACATCACTTCCCGCAGTGAATACACATGTTTTAAGCCCTCAAAGTGCACATCTGGGTCATTTTAAGTCACTTTTACCCATTCGCCAAATCCTGACTTTTGGCTCCCTAGAAGCATGAAAATGACTATAAATATGGTCATTTTAGCTCAAAAAGTGATGATCCACATCTGAAAGTCAAAATTAGTTGAAAGATGGACATTTTCAAAATTGACCATTTTGGTCATCTTAGAGCAATTTTATCAGGTCGCGGGTTATCGATCATTTTGCATGAAAAATCGGACCTTCTCGCATGAACATGAATTACCTCTATGGTGTTTGTGAATAAACATGTTTTAAGCCCACAAAGTGAGCATTTGGCTATATTTGAGTCACTATTAACCATGTGCCAAATCTTGAGTTTTGGCTCCCGAGAAGCAGGAAAATTACTATGATCATGCTCATTTTATGGAGATGGGATGGAGCTGGAGATGGGGAGATGGAGATGAGATGGGGAGATGGAGATGGGATGGAGATGGAGATGGGGAGTTGGAGATGGGATGGGGAGATGGAGATGGGATGCAGAGATGAAGATTGGATGATAAGGGACTGAGATTTAATGTAAATAAAGTAGAGAGATAATGCCAATAAACTGGAGATAAATTGGGGATAAAATGGAGGAAAAATTGGGATAAAATGGAACTAAAGTGGAGCTTAAATGGGGATAAAGTGAAGCTAAAAAGGGATAAAATGGAGATAAAATGTGGGATAAAATGGAGTTAAAGTGGGGATAAAGTGGAGATAAACTGGGGATACAATGGAGCTAAATTGGAGATAAAATGGGGATAAGGTGGGGGTAAAATGGGGATAAAATGGGGATATGGTGGGGATAAAGTGGTTATAAAATGGGGATAAAATGGGGATAAAATGGAGATTAAGCACAGATAAAATGGGGATCAAACAGAGATATAATGGAGGTATAATGCCAATATTATTTGGAGATAATATGGGGAGATGGGGAGAGAGATGGTGGGGCAGATGGGGAGACAGATGGGGGAGACCGATGGTTTATCAGAAGAAGAATGGACACTTGATACTACTTAACCATTGGTTAAGATGGAACACTCTCATAAACGCGGTGTTAATAGTGCGGTGTATGTCTTTCTTCCGCCCCTCACACGCGTTATGGCATTTATCATCGAGTGATCCAACAACGTGCTATATGCCAAGCCTCAACCCGAGGCAACCTCTGGCGCTAGTAGCAGTGTCCAGAGATAAGGGAAGGGGATGTAGGGCACCCAGAGAAAATGATAAAAAGCATATACTGCACCAAAAGATATTTTAATAAAAAGGTGGAGTATCGCTATTAAAAGTGGTTGCGGTATAGTTTGAGGTCGAGTTAATGGATCTCTTTATGCCTTTTTAAAACATAGCGTCAACATGTTTCTGCTCCATGTCGCCCAACCGGGTCTACGGAGCATTCGTCAGGACAAATACAGAACACAAAAACAAATACTGAGAATTGGAAATGATTACTAACACCATTTGTGTAGTAATTTTATATACTGAATTTTCGCTTTTTCGAGAATTTTCTGAAAAAAGGAGGGGGAAAAAATTCTATATTAGGAATTACTTCTTATGGGTGCATATATAGCATTCATGTGATCTCTCAACATTTGTGGAGGATTATTTTATGTGAGTAAAGAACAAGTAGAACTGGTATAGTGCTATGGGGAAATACGTGGTGTTTATGGCTTCTTAGGAGGGTTTACTTTTAGTTACTGTTGGTGGTCTAACGTTTAATAAAAGGCTGGCAGTGATGTTAAGTAGAGACTTCCTCAGTCAGATACGTGTAGGACAGTCTGGCTAGTGCAGCGTGAATTTTTACGGTAAGGATCGTGATCTTAACAAAGTTAAGTACGTGCGTAGTTCCATGGCGGGAGTCTTACCTATTATGCTGATAGTATTCAGCTTCAGTCAGGCGGCAATGGGACTCTCTGGTCCCAGACTGAAACGAAAAAGTAGTAAAGGGTGGCCTTCAGGCAGTGTTCTTACCTCAAAAAAAGGTCGAGCGCTTACCCGAAGCTGGACGCCATTCTTACCAGCGCATGGAGATTCCCAAGACTTGTGCTGTCTCTGCCCCCGGATGCTAGGTGACGATTTCCTGTTACTTTTGTGAGTTGGGAAAGTCATGGAGCTAGAGAACAGACTATACTTCTGCTGGCGTTATCGGCAGATGCAGATTTAAGATTTAAGGGAGGTTGAATACCGGTCTAAATGGTATAGAACAATTAAGTTTTTGTCAAATTAACCTTACAATATTTGTTGTTAGATACCAACAGAGGAGTTTGACTCATCATTAGTCATAGGGTACTCCTTTTGTACGGTGGGTCCTATTGAAAAAATCACTGATTTTAAGGATCAAGGGGCATACATGTTCCTTATTTTATGAGAACTGGCACCAGGGAATGTTATCATTGAGCCCAAATAAATGGGTTTTCAAACGGTCCACCCACCGTTGTTCTTTTTCAAACAGGATTCGTGTAGCATTCCAAGGTCTGTCTGTCAGTTTTTCGAGAACTGTCCATCTCATTTCTTCACAATCATGATTCAGATCGACAAAGTGGGAACAGAGCTTTGTGTTGTTCTTTTTGAGTCGGATGTTGCTTTTGTGTTCCCCTATGCGGATCTTGACTTTCCTACAAGTCATTCCGATATACTTCTTGTCACATGGGCACTTGATCATATAGATCACATGGGACGAATTACAATTCGTGTGTTGTTTTTGTGTCCAGACAAGGGAATCAGTCAGTTGTAGTGATTGTGTGGTTGTTGTTAGTTTGCAGACTTGACAGGAGCCACAGGGATAGTGACCTGTGACAGGTGACATTTCCAGACTTCTTAAATCTGTGGGTTTGATCTTAGGTAAAATAGGGCGGGTATGGACCAGTAGATCTTTTAAGTTTTTTGTCCGCTTGTTGGCGAAGCGGGGCTTTGGCCAGGTAAGTTTTCCAGTGTTCAAAATGGGCCAGTTTTTATTAATGAGTTTTTGTACATCATATGTCGCGGGACAAAATGTTGTCACGCATGTAGCAAGATCCTGGTTGGCTTCTTTGATATTGACTTGTAGAAGGCAATCCCTTGGTTGGTTTTTGGCTCTTTTGCAGCATTTATTGATAGTAGCAGAGGTGTAGTCTCTTGATTTTAATTTTTTACACAGTTCTTTTGATTGTATTTCATAGTCAGTTTTTTTGCTACAATTTCTTTTGAGTCTTAAAAACTGGCTATATGGTAAATTGTCCCTGAGGGCTTTTGGGTGGTAGCTTTTATAAGATAAAAGACTATTCTTTGCTGTCGGTTTTGTGTATGTTTTTGTTTCCAGCTTTCCGTTTTCTGCAAAGATTGTGAGGTCGAGGAAATCTAGCTGGGTTTTACTCATGGTATAAGTGAAATTCAGCCACTTATCTCTCTCGTTTAGCCAATTCATGAAAAGTTTTAGATCTTGGTTGTTGTGCCAAATCAAAAGGATGTCGTCTATGTAACGTTTCCAGTATAAAATACTGGAAACGTACGGGTTGGTCTCATTTAAGACAAAGTTAGTCTCGAAACGACTCACATACAGACCCGCTACTGACGGGGCAAAGGAACTACCCAAAGATGTACCATGGGATTGGAGGTATAGGTCGCCATTGTACTCAAAAAAAATTTCTGTAAGTGCTAAGCGGCAGCACTCCAAGACAAAGTGTCTGGGTGTTCTATAGGTCCACTCTTCCATGATTAGTAGGTCTTCTAACATTTTGGAGAGTTTCTTGCTGAGGGAGGCTGGTGTACAGTTGTTCTACATCCAGTCCTACCAGTATCATAGTATCAGGGTCGAATGTTTTGTCTGATAGTTGGATGAGTAGATCCCGGGTGTCTTTGCTACAAAACACAGACCTAACGCAAGCCTTGGCTCAAACAGACGACTGGGAAAGTCTCAGTGAGAAGAAGAGAGAACAAATTCGCACTGCCATTCATGGCATAATAATGACAGAATATTTGAGGTCCAAATCAGCCCCAAGAGGACTATGGGTCAATAATGCCCCTAGAATTTTTTTGCACGACTTGGCATTTCGTCGTGATTGGTCATCCATTTCATGGAAATGTACCCTGGACTACCTGGTTTTAATAGTTAAGACAGCTAAGAGACTGTCCGATGCTCTTTTGGTTCAGATACAAGCATGCGAAGATGAACTAAAGAAAGCCATTAACCCGGCAATATATCAAAAGAGGTTGGAGGAAATAACAAAAGAAATGAATGACACTCATGAATACCTCATGCAGAACAAACTCCAAAAATTCGCAAAAGATCTCAAGAAGTTTAGCCAGGAACGCATGCACCCGTATACAAAAGAAGAGTATACAGGTCCCAATGCAGGATCAGATAACGAATCATCAGATAGGAATACCTCAGAAGGTTCAGAATCAGGATCAGAAGATTCTATACCCAGAAGGGGCCGCTACAACTACCGGAATCATCGACCCAGGAGAAACAATAGATGGCAAAGACCATACTATCAGGGGAACCATATGCCATACTTCCAACCCTTCATTCCCCCATATGCAGGCTGGATGAACCCTTATAACCCCAGCATGCAACCATTGCCTCCACAAATGGGAAATCAACACACTGCCGGCAACGAGAATATCCATCCTCAACAGCCTTTTTAGGGAGAGGCCAGAACCAATCCCGCGGAAGAAAAAAGAACGTCAACTGGCAAGACCAGCAACGCAACATTCAAACGAGGAGCATGGCAACGGCCAAACCGAGTACGAGCAAGAACAACTGATTGTTAACCTGACCAACGTAGTCCTAACAGATGACCAAACAAGAGTCTTGAACAAAGGCCTGGGATTTGTCCCTACCCCCCCACTAGACACTTTCAAACTCAAGTGCGAACTTTCCGAGTTCTGCAGAACGCTAAAACTATATCATTCTTTGCGGGCACAGAATATCGTAATGAGGGAGACACGTCCTTACGTAACAAATCCAAATTCAATCCACCTAACAGTGCCATTCCAGTAGAAATACAGACCTTCGAGCAAGCATTGTTGAAAGGAATAGACGATTTGGACAAAACAAAAAAACACACCTTCCATTTATACTGGAAACGTTACATAGACGACATCCTTTTGATTTGGCACAACAACCAAGATCTAAAACTTTTCATGAATTGGCTAAACGAGAGAGATAAGTGGCTGAATTTCACTTATACCATGAGTAAAACCCAGCTAGATTTCCTCGACCTCACAATCTTTGCAGAAAACGGAAAGCTGGAAACAAAAACATACACAAAACCGACAGCAAAGAATAGTCTTTTATCTTATAAAAGCTACCACCCAAAAGCCCTCAGGGACAATTTACCATATAGCCAGTTTTTAAGACTCAAAAGAAATTGTAGCAAAAAAACTGACTATGAAATACAATCAAAAGAACTGTGTAAAAAATTAAAATCAAGAGACTACACCTCTGCTACTATCAATAAATGCTGCAAAAGAGCCAAAAACCAACCAAGGGATTGCCTTCTACAAGTCAATAACAAAGAAGCCAACCAGGATCTTGCTACATGCGTGACAACATTTTGTCCCGCGACATATGATGTACAAAAACTCATTAATAAAAACTGGCCCATTTTGAACACTGGAAAACTTACCTGGCCAAAGCCCCGCTTCGCCAACAAGCGGACAAAAAACTTAAAAGATCTACTGGTAAATACCCGCCCTATTTTACCTAAGATCAAACCCACAGATTTAAGAAGTCTGGAAATGTCACCTGTCACAGGTCACTATCCCTGTGGCTCCTGTCAAGGCTGCAAACTAACAACAACCACACAATCGCTACAACTGACTGATTCCCTTGTCTGGACACAAAAACAACACACGAATTGTAATTCGTCCCATGTGATCTATATGATCAAGTGCCCATGTGACAAGAAGTATATCGGAATGACTTGTAGGAAAGTCAAGATCCGCATAGGGGAACACAAAAGCAACATCCGACTCAAAAAGAACAACACAAAGCTCTGTTCCCACTTTGTCGATCTGAATCATGATTGTGAAGAAATGAGATGGACAGTTCTCGAAAAACTGACAGACAGACCTTGGAATGCTACACGAATCCTGTTTGAAAAAGAACAACGGTGGGTGGACCGTTTGAAAACCCATTTATTTGGGCTCAATGATAACATTCCCTGGTGCCAGTTCTCATAAAATAAGGAACATGTATGCCCCTTGATCCTTAAAATCAGTGATTTTTTCAATAGGACCCACCGTACAAAAGGAGTACCCTATGACTAATGATGAGTCAAACTCCTCTGTTGGTATCTAACAACAAATATTGTAAGGTTAATTTGACAAAAACTTAATTGTTCTATACCATTTAGACCGGTATTCAACCTCCCTTAAATCTTAAATCTGCATCTGCCGATAACACCAGCAGAAGTATAGTCTGTTCTCTAGCTCCATGACTTTCCCAACTCACAAAAGTAACAGGAAATCGTCACCTAGCATCCGGGGGCAGAGACAGCACAAGTCCTGGGAATCTCCATGCGCTGGTAAGAATGGCGTCCAGCTTCGGGTAAGCGCTCGACCTTTTTTTGAGGTAAGAACACTGCCTGAAGGCCACCCTTTACTACTTTTTCGTTTCAGTCTGGGACCAGAGAGTCCCATTGCCGACTGACTGAAGCTGAATACTATCAGCATAATAGGTAAGACTCCCGCCATGGAACTACGCACGTACTTAACTTTGTTAAGATCACGATCCTTACCGTAAAAATTCACGCTGCACTAGCCAGACTGTCCTACACGTATCTGACTGAGGAAGTCTCTACTTAACATCACTGCCAGCCTTTTATTAAACGTTAGACCACCAACAGTAACTAAAAGTAAACCCTCCTAAGAAGCCATAAACACCACGTATTTCCCCATAGCACTATACCAGTTCTACTTGTTCTTTACTCACATAAAATAATCCTCCACAAATGTTGAGAGATCACATGAATGCTATATATGCACCCATAAGAAGTAATTCCTAATATAGAATTTTTTCCCCCTCCTTTTTTCAGAAAATTCTCGAAAAAGCGAAAATTCAGTATATAAAATTACTACACAAATGATGTTAGTAATCATTTCCAATTCTCAGTATTTGTTTTTGTGTTCTGTATTTGTCCTGACGAATGCTCCGTAGACCCGGTTGGGCGACATGGAGCAGAAACATGTTGACGCTATGTTTTAAAAAGGCATAAAGAGATCCATTAACTCGACCTCAAACTATACCGCAACCACTTTTAATAGCGATACTCCACCTTTTTATTAAAATATCTTTTGGTGCAATATATGCTTTTTATCATTTTCTCTGGGTGCCCTACATCCCCTTCCCTTATCTCTGGACACTGCTACTAGCGCCAGAGGTTGCCTCGGGTTGAGGCTTGGCATATAGCACGTTGTTGGATCACTCGATGATAAATGCCATAACGCATGTGAGGGGCGGAAGAAAGACATACACCGCACTATTAACACCGCGTTTATGAGAGTGTTCCATCTTAACCAATGGTTAAGTAGTATCAAGTGTCCATTCTTCTTCTGATAAACCATACTATTACCACTGGGGTGATGAATGGACCGTCTACCCTACTCCCCAACCTTTGATTAATTGCTTCTGAAGCAGCGCACAGCTGCGGGAGTTCTTGACCAACAGTGTAACACTCAATCTAGTGTATATTCACTGTTCAAGAACTGGTGAAAAAAACAATGGAGGATAACGTGGGATTGAGCTTCACTGGAGAAGACATAAACGAAATATTAACAGGCCAATCTTTGCTACAAAACACAGACCTAACGCAAGCCTTGGCTCAAACAGACGACTGGGAAAGTCTCAGTGAGAAGAAGAGAGAACAAATTCGCACTGCCATTCATGGCATAATAATGACAGAATATTTGAGGTCCAAATCAGCCCCAAGAGGACTATGGGTCAATAATGCCCCTAGAATTTTTTTGCACGACTTGGCATTTCGACGTGATTGGTCATCCATTTCATGGAAATGTACCCTTGACTACCTGGTTTTAATAGTTAAGACAGCTAAGAGACTGTCCGATGCTCTTTTGGTTCAGATACAAGCATGCGAAGATGAACTAAAGAAAGCCATTAACCCGGCAATATATCAAAAGAGGTTGGAGGAAATAACAAAAGAAATGAATGACACTCATGAATACCTCATGCAGAACAAACTCCAAAAACTCGCAAAAGATCTCAAGAAGTTTAGCCAGGAACGCATGCACTCGTATACAAAAGAAGAGTATACAGGTCCCAATGCAGGATCAGATAACGAATCATCAGATAGGAATACCTCAGAAGGTTCAGAATCAGGATCAGAAGATTCTATACCCAGAAGGGGCTGCTACAACTACCGGAATCATCGACCCAGGAGAAACAATAGATGGCAAAGACCATACTATCAGGGGAACCATATGCCATACTTCCAACCCTTCATTCCCCCATATGCAGGCTGGATGAACCCTTATAACCCCAGCATGCAACCATTGCCTCCACAAATGGGAAATCAACACACTGCCGGCAACGAGAATATCCATCCTCAACAGCCTTTTTTAGGGAGAGGCCAGAACCAATCCCGCGGAAGAAAAAAGAACGTCAACTGGCAAGACCAGCAACGCAACATTCAAACGAGGAGCATGGCAACGGCCAAACCGAGTACGAGCAAGAACAACTGATTGTTAACCTGACCAACGTAGTCCTAACAGATGACCAAACAAGAGTCTTGAACAAAGGCCTGGGATTTGTCCCTACCCCCCCACTAGACACTTTCAAACTCAAGTGCAAACTTTCCGAGTTCTGCAGAACGCTAAAACTAAAATCATTCTTTGCGGGCACAGAATATCGTAATGAGGGAGACACGTCCTTACGTAACAAATCCAAATTCAATCCACCTAACAGTGCCATTCCAGTAGAAATACAGACCTTCGAGCAAGCATTGTTGAAAGGAATAGACGATTTGGACAAAACAAAAAAACACACCTTCCAAAATCTATCCAAAAAGGAACGCTTAGCCTTGGAAGAACTGCAGAAAAACGCAGAAAATATCATCAAACCCGCAGATAAGGGGGGAGGAATCGTTATTCTAAGCAAACAAGGATATGACGAACAATGTCTCAAACTTTTGGCAGATACAAAATTCTACAAAAGAATACTAACGGATCCTACCCCCAGACTCCAAAACACCATTGCAATGATGGTCTATGAGGCTGAAACAAACTCTTGGATCTCTAAAAGAGAAGCTGATTTCTTAAAAACAAAAGAACCAAAAATACCGTTCTTTTACTCTCTCCCTAAGACTCATAAAAACAGAGTCCCCCCTCCTGGACGCCCCATAGTTTCGGGAATTGGCTCTCTATTAGAACCACTGTCTAAATTCGCTGATGAGTACCTGAAAACAATGGTGCAAAGAACACCCACCTACCTCAAAGACACCCGGGATCTACTCATCCAACTATCAGACAAAACATTCGACCCTGATACTATGATACTGGTAGGACTGGATGTAGAACAACTGTACACCAGCCTCCCTCAGCAAGAAACTCTCCAAATGTTAGAAGACCTACTATTCATGGAAGAGTGGACCTATAGAACACCCAGACACTTTGTCTTGGAGTGCTGCCGCTTAGCACTTACAGAATTTTTTTTGAGTACAATGGCGACCTATACCTCCAATCCCATGGAACATCTATGGGTAGTTCCTTTGCCCCGTCAGTAGCGGGTCTGTATGTGAGTCGTTTCGAGACTAACTTTGTCTTAAATGAGACCAACCCGTACCTTTCCAGTATTTTATACTGGAAACGTTACATAGACGACATCCTTTTGATTTGGCACAACAACCAAGATCTAAAACTTTTCATGAATTGGCTAAACGAGAGAGATAAGTGGCTGAATGTCACTTATACCATGAGTAAAACCCAGCTAGATTTCCTCGACCTCACAATCTTTGCAGAAAACGGAAAGCTGGAAACAAAAACATACACAAAACCGACAGCAAAGAATAGTCTTTTATCTTATAAAAGCTACCACCCAAAAGCCCTCAGGGACAATTTACCATATAGCCAGTTTTTAAGACTCAAAAGAAATTGTAGCAAAAAAACTGACTATGAAATACAATCAAAAGAACTGTGTAAAAAATTAAAATCAAGAGACTACACCTCTGCTACTATCAATAAATGCTGCAAAAGAGCCAAAAACCAACCAAGGGATTGCCTTCTACAAGTCAATAACAAAGAAGCCAACCAGGATCTTGCTACATGCGTGACAACATTTTGTCCCGCGACATATGATGTACAAAAACTCATTAATAAAAACTGGCCCATTTTGAACACTGGAAAACTTACCTGGCCAAAGCCCCGCTTCGCCAACAAGCGAACAAAAAACTTAAAAGATCTACTGGTCCATACCCGCCCTATTTTACCTAAGATCAAACCCACAGATTTAAGAAGTCTGGAAATGTCACCTGTCACAGGTCACTATCCCTGTGGCTCCTGTCAAGTCTGCAAACTAAAAACAACCACACAATCACTACAACTGACTGATTCCCTTGTCTGGACACAAAAACAACACACGAATTGTAATTCGTCCCATGTGATCTATATGATCAAGTGCCCATGTGACAAGAAGTATATCGGAATGACTTGTAGGAAAGTCAAGATCCGCATAGGGGAACACAAAAGCAACATCCGACTCAAAAAGAACAACACAAAGCTCTGTTCCCACTTTGTCGATCTGAATCATGATTGTGAAGAAATGAGATGGACAGTTCTCGAAAAACTGACAGACAGACCTTGGAATGCTACACGAATCCTGTTTGAAAAAGAACAGCGGTGGGTGGACCGTTTGAAAACCCATTTATTTGGGCTCAATGATAACATTCCCTGGTGCCAGTTCTCATAAAATAAGGAATATGTATGCCCCTTGATCCTTAAAATCAGTGATTTTTTCAATAGGACCCACCGTACAAAAGGAGTACCCTATGACTAATGATGAGTCAAACTCCTCTGTTGGTATCTAACAACAAATATTGTAAGGTTAATTTGACAAAAACTTAATTGTTCTATACCATTTAGACCGGTATTCAACCTCCCTTAAATCTTAAATCTGCATCTGCCGATAACGCCAGCAGAAGTATAGTCTGTTCTCTAGCTCCATGACTTTCCCAACTCACAAAAGTAACAGGAAATCGTCACCTAGCATCCGGGGGCAGAGACAGCACAAGTCCTGGGAATCTCCATGCGCTGGTAAGAATGGCGTCCAGCTTCGGGTAAGCGCTCGACCTTTTTTTGAGGTAAGAACACTGCCTGAAGGCCACCCTTTACTACTTTTTCGTTTCAGTCTGGGACCAGAGAGTCCCATTGCCGCCTGACTGAAGCTGAATACTATCAGCATAATAGGTAAGACTCCCGCCATGGAACTACGCACGTACTTAACTTTGTTAAGATCACGATCCTTACCGTAAAAATTCACGCTGCACTAGCCAGACTGTCCTACACGTATCTGACTGAGGAAGTCTCTACTTAACATCACTGCCAGCCTTTTATTAAACGTTAGACCACCAACAGTAACTAAAAGTAAACCCTCCTAAGAAGCCATAAACACCACGTATTTCCCCATAGCACTATACCAGTTCTACTTGTTCTTTACTCACATAAAATAATCCTCCACAAATGTTGAGAGATCACATGAATGCTATATATGCACCCATAAGAAGTAATTCCTAATATAGAATTTTTTCCCCCTCCTTTTTTCAGAAAATTCTCGAAAAAGCGAAAATTCAGTATATAAAATTACTACACAAATGGTGTTAGTAATCATTTCCAATTCTCAGTATTTGTTTTTGTGTTCTGTATTTGTCCTGACGAATGCTCCGTCGACCCGGTTGGGCGACATGGAGCAGAAACCTGTTGACGCTATGTTTTAAAATGGCATAAAGAGATCCATTAACTCGACCTCAAACTATACCGCAACCACTTTTAATAGCGATACTCCACCTTTTTATTAAAATATCTTTTGGTGCAGTATATGCTTTTTATCATTTTCTCTGGGTGCCCTACATCCCCTTCCCTTATCTCTGGACACTGCTACTAGCGCCAGAGGTTGCCTCGGGTTGAGGCTTGGCATATAGCACGTTGTTGGATCACTCGATGATAAATGCCATAACGCGTGTGAGGGGCGGAAGAAAGACATACACCGCACTATTAACACCGCATTTATGAGAGTGTTCCATCTTAACCAATGGTTAAGTAGTATCAAGTGTCCATTCTTCTTCTGATAAACCATACTATTACCACTGGGGTGATGAATGGACCGTCTACCCTACTCCCCAACCTTTGATTAATTGCTGGGGGAGACCGATGGCCAGATTGGGGAGACAGATTGGAGGAGGACATGGGATGAGGGAGATGAGGGAGAGACAGGTGGAGAGAGGATAGAGAGAGAGATGGGGACAGGATGGAAATGGTGTAGACAGATGAGGAGGGACATGGGATGAGGGAGATGGGGGATGAGGGAGAGCAAGATGAGAGAGAGACTGATGGCAAGAGGGTGGAGATGGGAAGACAGGTGGGGGAGAGATGATGAGGGAGTGGGAGATGAGGGAGAGACCAATGGGGAGAGGGTAATGGGGAGAGGGTGGAGATGGGGATTTGGAAACATGAATTACCTCTATATGGTGTTGATATTACTTCCTGCAGTGAATAAACACGTTTTAAGCCCTTAAAGTGAGCATGTTGGTCATTTTAAGTCACTTTTTCCCATGCGCCAAATGTTGAGTTTTGGTTCCCTAGAAGCATGAAAATCACTATAAATATGGTAATTTTATCTCCAAAAGTGATGATCCACATCTGAAAGTCAAAATTAGTTGAAAGATGGAAATTTTCAAAATGGACCGTTTTGGTCCTCTCAGCAATTTTCTCAGGTCGCGGGTCATCGATCGTTTTGCATGAAAAATCAGACCTTCTCGCATGAACATGAATTACCTCTAAATGGTTTTTATATCACTTCCCGCAGTGAATACACATGTTTTAAGCCCTCAAAGTGCGCATCTGGGTCATTTTAAGTCACTTTTACCCATGCGCCAAATCTTGACTTTTGGCTCCCTAGAAGCATGGAAATGACTATAAATATGGTCATTTTAGCTCAAAAAGTGATGATCCACATCTGAAAGTCAAAATTAGTTGAAAGATGGACATTTTCAAAATTGACCATTTTGGTCACCTTAGAGCAATTTCATCAGGTCGCGGGTTATCGATCATTTTGCATGAAAAATCATCGGACCTTCTTGCATGAACATGAATTACCTCTATGGTGTTTATATCACTTCCTGCAGAGAATAAACATGTTTTAAGCCCCCAAAGTGAGCATTTGGCTATATTTGAGTCACTTTTACCGATGTGCCAAATCTTGAGTTTTGCCTCCCGAGAAGCAGGAAAATGACTATGATTATGCTCATTTTATGGAGATGGGATGGAGCTGGAGATGGGGAGTTGGAGATGGGATGGGGAGATGGAAATGGGATGCAGAGATGAAGATTGGATGATAAGGGACGGACATTTAATGTAAATAAAGTAGAGAGATAATGGCGATAAACTGGAGATAAATTGGGGATAAAATGGAGATAAAATGGAGGAAAGATGGGGATAAAATGGAACTAAAGTGGAGCTAAAATGGGGATAAAGTGGAGCTAAAATAGGGATAAAGTGGAGATAAAATGTGGGATAAAATGGAGTTAAAATGGAGTTAAAGTGGGGATAAAGTGGAGATAAACTGGGGATAAAATGGAGCTAAAGTGGAGATAAAACGGGGATAAAGTGGGGGTAAAATGGGGATAAAATGGGGATAAAGTGGAGATAAAATGGGGATAAAATGGAGCTAAAGTGAAGATAAAATGGGGATAATACAGGGATAACATGGAGATTAAGCAGAGATAAAATCGGGATAAAACAGAGGTATAATGGAGGTATAATGGAGATATTATGGGGGAGATAATATGGGGAGATGGGGAGACAGATGGGGGAGACAGAGGTGGAGACAGATGGGGAGACCGATGGCCAGATTCGGGAGACAGATCAGAGAAGGACATGGGATGAGGGAGGTGAGGGAGAGACAGGTGGAGAGAGGATAGAGAGGGAGATGGGGACAGGGTGGAGATGATGAAGACAGATGAGGAGGGACATGGGATGAGGGAGATGGGGGATGAGGGAGAGCAAGATGAGGGAGAGACTGATGGGGAGAGGGTGGAAATGGGGAGACAGATGGGGGGGAGATGATGAGGGAGCGGGAGATGAGGGCGGAACCAATGGGGAGAGGGTGATGGGGAGAGGGTGGAGATGGGGGGTTGGAAACATGCATTACCTCAAAATGGTGTTGATATCACTTCCTGCAGTGTATAAACATGTTTTAAGCCCTCAAAGTGAGCATGTGGGTTATTTTAAGTCACTTTTACCCATGTGCCAAGTCTTGAGTTTTGACTCCCTCGAAGCATGAAAATGACTATAAATATGGTCATTTTAGCTCCAAAAGTGATGATCCACATCTGAAAGTCAAAAATAGTTGAAAGATGGAAATTTTTAAAAAAGGCCATTTTGGTCATCTCAGAGCAATTTCCTTAGATCACGGGTCATCGATCGTTTTGAATGAAAAATCAGACCATCTCGCATCAACATGAATTACCTCTAAATGCTGTTTACATCACTCCGCACAGTTAATAATCATGTTTTAAGCCCTCAAAGTGAGCATTTGGTTCATTTTAAGTCACTTTTACCCTTGATCCTAATCTTGAGTTTGGACTCCCTAGAAGCATGAAAATTACTATATATATGGTCATTTTATCTCCAACAGTGAGGATCCACATCTGAAAGTCAAAATTAGTTGAAAGATTGAAATGTTCAAAACGGACAATTTTGGTCCTCTCAGAGGAATTTCCCCAGGTCGCGGGTCATTGATCGTTTTGCATAAAAAATTGGACCTTCTCCCATGAACATAAACTACCTCTAAATGGTGTTTATATCACTTCCTGCAGTGAATATACATGTTTTAAGCCCTCAAAGTGCGCATTTGAGTCATTTTAAGTAACTTTCACCCATGTGCCAAATCTTGACTTTTGGCTCCCTAGAAGCTTGAAAATGACTATAAATATGGTCATTTTAGCTCCAAAAGTGATGATCCACATCTGAAAGTCAAAATTAGTTGAAAGATGGACATTTTCAAAACTTACCATTTTGGTCATCTTAGAGCAATTTCATCAGGTCGCGGGTTATTGATCATTTTGCATGAAAAATAGGACCTTCTCGCATGAACATGAATTACCTCTATGGTGTTTATATCACTTCCTGCAGTGAATAAACATGTTTTAAGCCACCAAAGTGAGCATTTGGCTAATTTTGAGTCACTTTTACCCATGTGCCAAATCTTGAGTTTGGCTCCAGAGAAGCAGGAAAATGACTATGATCAAGCTCATTTAATGGAGATGGGATGGAGCTGGAGATGGGGAGATGGAGATGAGATGGGGAGATGGAGATGGAAATGGGATGGAGATGGAGATGGGGAGTTGGAGATGGGATGGGGAGATGGAGATGGGATGCAGATATGAAGATTGGATGGTAAGGGACGGAGATTTAATGTAAATAAAGTATGAGATAATGGTGATTAACTGGAGATAAATTGGGGATAAAATGGAGAAAAAATGTAGGAAAAATGGGGATAAAATGGAACTAAAGTGGAGCTAAAATGGGGATACAGTGGAGCTAAAATGGGATAAAGTGGAGGTAAAATGGGGATAAAATGGAGTTAAAATTGAGATAAAGTGGGGATAAAGTGTAGATAAAATGGAGCTAAAGTGGAGATAAAATGGGGATAGTTGGGGGTAAAACAGGGATAAAATGAGGATATAGTGGGGACAGAGTGGAGATAAAATGGGGGTAAAATGGAGCTAAAGCGAAGGTAAAATGGGGGTAATACAGGGATAACATGGAGATTAAGCAGAGATAAAATGGGGATAAAAAAGAGATATAATGGAGGTATAATGGAGATATCATGGGGAGATAATATGGGGAGATGGGGAGAGAGATGGTGGGGCAGATGGGAAGACAGATGGTGGAGACCGATGGCCAGATTTGGGAGACAGATCCGAGGAGGACATGGGATGAGGGAGATGAGGGAGAGACAGGTGGAGAGAGGATAGAGAGGGAGATGGGGACAGGGTGACGATGGTGGAGACAGATGAGGAGGGACATGGGATGAGGGAGATGGGGGATGAGGGAGAGCAAGATGAGGGAGAGACTGATGGCGAGAGGGTGGAGATGGGAAGACAGGTTGGGGAGAGATGATGAGGGAGCGGGAGATGAGGGCGAGACCAATGGGGAGAGGGTGATGGGGAGAGGGTGGAGATGGGGTTTTGGAAACATGAATTACCTCTATATGGTGTTGATATCACTTCCTGCAGTGAATAAACACGTTTTAAGCCCTTAAAGTGAGCATGTGGGTCATTTTAAGTCACTTTTACCCATGCGCCAAATGTTGAGTTTTGGCTCCCTAGAAGCATGAAAATCACTATAAATATGGTAATTTTATCTCCAAAAGTGATGATCCACATCTGAAAGTCAAAATTAGTTGAAAGATGTAAATTTTCAAAATGGACCATTTTGGTCCTCTCAGCAGTTTTTTCAGGTCCCGGGTCATCGATCGTTTTGCATGAAAAATCAGACCATCTCGCATGAACATGAATTACCTCTAAATGGTGTTTACATCACTTCCCGCAGTGAATACACATGTTTTAAGCCCTCAAAGTGCGCATCTGGGTCATTTTAAGTCACTTTTACCCATTCACCAAATCTTGACTTTTGGCTCCCTAGAAACATGGAAATGACTATAAATATGGTCATTTTAGCTCAAAAAGTAATGATCCACATCTGAAAGTCAAAATTAGTTGAAAGATGGACATTTTCAAAATTGACTATTTCGGTCATCTTAGAGCAATTTTATCAGGTCGCGGGTTATCGATCATTTTGCATGAAAAATCGGACCTTCTCGCATGCACATGAATTACCTCTATGGTGTTTGTGAATAAACATGTTTTAAGCCCACAAAGTGAGCATTTGGCTATATTTGAGTCACTATTAACCATGTGCCAAATCTTGAGTTTTGGCTCCCGAGAAGCAGGAAAATTACTATGATCATGCTCATTTTATGGAGATGGGATGGAGCTGGAGATGGGGAGATGGAGATGAGATGGGGAGATGGAGATGGGATGGAGATGGAGATGGGGAGTTGGAGATGGGATGGGGAGATGGAGATGGGATGCAAAGATGAAGATTGGATGATAAGGGACTGAGATTTAATGTAAATAAAGTAGCGAGATAATGGCAATAAACTGGAGATAAATTGGGGATAAAATGAAGGAAAAATCGGGATAAAATGGAACTAAAGTGGAGCTAAAATGGGGATAAAGTGGAGCTAAAAAGGGATAAAATGGAGATAAAATGTGGGATAAAATGGAGTTAAAATGGAGTTAAAGTGGGGATAAAGTGGAGATAAACTGGGGATACAATGGAGCTAAAGTGGAGATAAAATGTAGATAAGGTGGGGGTAAAATGGGGATAAAATGGGGATATGGTGGGGATAAAGTGGTTATAAAATGGGGATAAAATGGGGATAAAATGGAGCTAAAGTGAAGATAAAATTGGGATATTACAGGGATAACATTGAGATTAAGAAGAGATAAAATGGGGATAAAACAGAGGTATAATGGAGGTATAATGGAGATATTATGGGGAGATTATATGGGGAGAGGGGGAGAGAGATGGGGGAGACAGATGGGGAGACAGATGGGGGAGACCGATGTCCAGATTGGGGAGACAGATCGGAGAAGGACATGGGATGAGGAAGATGAGGGAGAGACAGGTGGAGAGAGGATAGAGAGGGAGATGGGGACAGGGTGGAGATGGTGGAAACAGATGAGGAGGAACATGGGATGAGGGAGATGGGGGATGAGGGAGAGCAAGATGAGGGAGAGACTGATGAGGAGAGGGTGGAAATGGGGAGTTGGAAACATGAATGACCTCTAAATGGTGTTGATATCACTTCCTGCAGTGTATAAACACGTTTTAAGCCCTCAAAGTGAGCATGTGGGTCATTTTAAGTCACTTTTACCCATGTGCCAAGTGTTGAGTTTTGACTCCCTCGAAGCATGAAAATGACTATAAATCTGGTCATTTTAGCTCCAAAAGTGATGATCCACATCTGAAAGTCAAAATTAGTTGAAAGATGGAAATGTTCAAAACGGACAATTTTGGTCCTCTCAGAGGAATTTCCTCAGGTCGCGAGTCATTGATCGTTTTGCATGAAAAATTGGACCTTCACGCATGAACATGAATTACCTCTAAATGGTGTTTATATCACTTCCTGCAGTGAATATACATGTTTTAAGCCCTCAAAGTGCGCATTTGAGTCATTTTAAGTCACATTTACCCATGCGCCAAATCTTGACTTTTGGCTCCCTAGAAGCATGAAAATTACTATAAATATGGTCATTTTAGCTCCAAAAGTGATGATCCACATCTGAAATTCAAAATTAGTTGAAAGATGGAATTTTTCAAAACTGACTTTTTTGGTCATCTTAGAGCAATTTCATCGGGTCGCGGGTTATCAATCATTTTGCATGAAAAATCGGACCTTCTTGCATGAACATGAATTACCTCTATGGTGTTTATATCACTTTCTGCAGTGAATAAACATGTTTTAAGCCCTCAAAGTGAGCATTTAGGTAATTTTGAGTCACTTTTACACATGTGCCAAATCTTGAGTTTTGGCTCCCTAGAAGCAGGAAAATGACTATGATGATGCTCATTTTATTGAGATGGGATGGAGATGGAGATGGGGAGTTGGAGATGGGATGGGGAGATGGAGATGGGATGCAGAGATGAAAATTGGATGTTAAGGGACGGAGATTTAATGTAAATAAAGTAGAGAGATAATGGAGATAAGCTAGAGATTAATTTGGGATAAAATGGAGATAAAATGGAGGAAAAATGGGGATAAAATGGAGCTAAAGTGGAGCTAAAATGGTGATAAAGTGGAGCTAAAATGGGGTTAAAGTGGAGATAAAATGGGGATAAACGGGGTTAAATGGAGATAAAGTGGAGATAAACTGTGGATTATACGGAGCTAAAGTGGAGATAAAATGGGGAGAAAGTGGGGGTAAAATAGGGATAAAATGGGGCCATAGTGGGGATAAAGTGAAGATAAAATGGGGATAAAATGGAGCTAAAGTGGAGATAAAATGGGGATAATACAGGGATAACATGGAGATTAAGCACAGATAAAATGGGGATCAAACAGAGATATAATGGAGGTATAATGCCAATATTATTTGGAGATAATATGGGGAGATGGGGAGAGAGATGGTGGGGCAGATGGGGAGACGGATGGGGGAGACCGATGGCCAGATTGGGGAGACAGATCAGAGGAGGACATGGGATGAGGGAGATGAGGGAGAGACAGGTGGAGAGAGGATAGAGAGAGAGAGATGGGGACAGGGTGGAGATGGTGTAGACAGATGAGGAGGGACATGGGATGAGGGAGATGGGGGATGAGGGAGAGCAAGATTAGAGAGAGACTGATGGCAAGAGGGTGGAGATGGGAAGACAGGTGGGGGAGAGATGATGAGGGAGTGGGAGATGAGGGAGAGACCAATGGGGAGAGGGTAATGGGGAGAGGGTGGAGATGGGCATTTGGAAACATGAATTACCTCTATATGGTGTTGATATTACTTCCTGCAGTGAATAAACACGTTTTAAGCCCTTAAAGTGAGCGTGTTGGTCATTTTAAGTCACTTTTTCCCATGCGCCAAATGTTGAGTTTTGGTTCCCTAGAAGCATGAAAATCACTATAAATATGGTAATTTTATCTCCAAAAGTGATGATCCACATCTGAAAGTCAAAATTAGTTGAAAGATGGAAATTTTCAAAATGGACCGTTTTGGTCCTCTCAGCAATTTTCTCAGGTCGCGGGTCATCGATCGTTTTGCATGAAAAATCAGACCTTCTCGCATGAACATGAATTACCTCTAAATGGTGTTTATATCACTTCCTGCAGTGAATACACATGTTTTAAGCCCTCAAAGTGCACATCTGGGTCATTTGAAGTCACTTTTACCCATGCGCCAAATCTTGACTTTTGGCTCCCTAGAAGCATGGAAATGACTATAAATATGGTCATTTTAGCTCAAAAAGTGATGATCCACATCTGAAAGTCAAAATTAGTTGAAAGATGGACATTTTCAAAATTGACCATTTCGGTCACCTTAGAGCAATTTCATCAGGTCGCGGGTTATCGATAATTTTTCATGAAAAATCGGACCTTCTTGCATGAACATGAATTACCTCTATGGTGTTTATATCACTTCCTGCAGAGAATAAACATGTTTTAAGCCCCCAAAGTGAGCATTTGGCTATATTTGAGTCACTTTTAGCGATGTGCCAAATCTTGAGTTTTGCCTCCCGAGAAGCAGGAAAATAACTATGATTATGCTCATTTTATGGAGATGGGATGGAGCTGGAGATGGGGAGATGGAGATGAGATGGGGAGATGGAGATGGGATGGAGATGGAGATGGGGAGTTGGAGATGGGATGGGGAGATGGAAATGGGATGCAGAGATGAAGATTGGATGATAAGGGACGGACATTTAATGTAAATAAAGTAGAGAGATAATGGCGATAAACTGGAGATAAATTGGGGATAAAATAGAGATAAAATGGAGGAAAGATGGGGATAAATTGGAACTAAAGTGGAGCTAAAATGGGGATAAAGTGGAGCTAAAATAGGGATGAAGTGGAGATAAAATTTGGGATAAAATAGAGTTAAAATGGAGTTAAAGTGGGGATAAAGTGGAGATAAACTGGGGATAAAATGGAGCTAAAGTGGAGATAAAATGGGGATAAAGTGGGGGTAAAATGGGGATAAAGTGGAGATAAAATGGGGATAAAATGGAGCTAAAGTGAAGATAAAATGGGGATAATACAGGGATAACATGGAGATTAAGCAGAGATAAAATGGGGATAAAACAGAGGTATAATGGAGGTATAATGGAGATATTATGGGGGAGATAATATGGGGAGATGGGGAGACAGATGGGGGAGACAGAGGGGGAGACAGATGGGGAGACCGATGGCCAGATTGGGGAGACAGATCGGAGAAGGACATGGGATGAGGGAGATGAGGGAGAGACAGGTGGACAGAGGATAGAGAGGGAGATGGGGACAGGGTGGAGATGGTGGAGACAGATGAGGAGGGGCATGGGATGAGGGAGATGGGGGATGAGGGAGAGCAAGATGAGGGAGAGACTAATGGGGAGAGGGTGGAAATGGGGAGACAGATGGGGGGGAGATGATGAGGGAGCGGGAGATGAGGGCGAAACCAATGGGGAGAGGGTGATGGGGAGAGGGTGGAGATGGGGGGTTGGAAACATGCATTACCTCAAAATGGTGTTGATATCACTTCCTGCAGTGTATAAACACGTTTTAAGCCCTCAAAGTGAGCATGTGGGTCATTTTAGGTCACTTTTACCCATGTGCCAAGTCTTGAGTTTTGACTCCCTCGAAGCATGAAAATGACTATAAATATGGTCATTTTAGCTCCAAAAGTGAAGATCCACATCTGAAAGTCAAAAATAGTTGAAAGATGGAAATTTTCAAAAATGGCCATTTTGGTCATCTCTGAGCAATTTCCTCAGGTCGCGGGTCATCGATTGTTTTGAATGAAAAATCAGACCTTCTCGCATCAACATGAATTACCTCTAAATGCTGTTTACATCAATTCGCACAGTTAATAAACATGTTTTAAGCCCTCAAAGTGAGCATTTGGTTCATTTTAAGTCACTTTTACCCTTCCTCCTAATCTTGAGTTTTGACTTCCTCGAAGTATAAAAATGACTATTAATATGGTCATTTTATCTCCAACAGTGATGATCCACATCTGAAAGTCAAAATTAGTTGAAAGATGGAAATGTTCAAAACGGACAATTTTGGTCCTCTCAGAGGAATTTCCTCAGGTCGCGAGTCAGTGATCGTTTTGCATGAAAAATTGGACCTTCTCGCATGAACATGAATTACCTCTAAATGGTGTTTATATCACTTCCTGCAGTGAATATACATGTTTTAAGCCCTCAAAGTGCGCATTTGAGTCATTTTAAGTCACATTTACCCATGCGCCAAATCTTGACTTTTGGCTCCGTAGAAGCATGAAAATTACTATAAATATGGTCATTTTAGCTCCAAAAGTGATGATCCACATCTGAAAGTCAAAATTAGTTGAAAGATGGAATTTTTCAAAACTGACTTTTTTGGTCATCTTAGAGCAATTTCATCGGGTCGCGGGTTATCAATCATTTTGCATGAAAAATCGGACCTTCTTGCATGAACATGAATTACCTCTATGGTGTTTATATCACTTTCTGTAGTGAATAAACATGTTTTAAGCCCTCAAAGTGAGCATTTGGGTAATTTTGAGTCACTTTTACCCATGTGCCAAATCTTGAGTTTTGGCTCCCTAGAAGCAGGAAAATGACTATGATGATGCTCATTTTATGGAGATGGGATGGAGATGGAGATGGGGGTTGGAGATGAGATGGGGAAATGGAGATGGGATGGAGATGGAGATGGGGAGTTGGAGATGGGATGGGGAGATGGCGATGGGATGCAGAGATGAAAATTGGATGGTAAGGGACGGAGATTTAATGTAAATAAAGTAGAGAGATAATGGAGATAAGCTAGAGATAAATTTGGGATAAAATGGAGATAAAATGGAGGAAAAATGGGGATAAAATGGAGCTAAAGTGGAGCTAAAATGGTGATAAAGTGGAGCTAAAATGGGGTTAAAGTGGAGATAAAATGGGGATAAACGGGGTTAAATGGAGATAAAGTGGAGATAAACTGTGGATTATACGGAGCTAAAGTGGAGATAAAATGGGGAGAAAGTGGGGGTAAAATAGGGATCAAATGGGGCCATAGTGGGGATAAAGTGGAGATAAAATGGGGATAAAATGGAGCTAAAGTGGAGATAAAATGGGGATAATACAGGGATAACATGACATGGAGATTAAGCACAGATAAAATGGGGATCAAACAGAGATATAATGGAGGTATAATGCCAATATTATTTGGAGATAATATGGGGAGATGGGGAGAGAGATGGTGGGGCAGATGGGGAGACGGATGGGGGAGACCGATGGCCAGATTGGGGAGACAGATCAGAGGAGGACATGGGATGAGGGAGATGAGGGAGAGACAGGTGGAGAGAGGATAGAGAGAGAGAGATGGGGACAGGGTGGAGATGGTGTAGACAGATGAGGAGGGACATGGGATGAGGGAGATGGGGGATGAGGGAGAGCAAGATGAGAGAGAGACTGATGGCAAGAGGGTGGAGATGGGAAGACAGGTGGGGGAGAGATGATGAGGGAGTGGGAGATGAGGGAGAGACCAATGGGGAGAGGGTAATGGGGAGAGGGTGGAGATGGGGATTTGGAAACATGAATTACCTCTATATGGTGTTGATATTACTTCCTGCAGTGAATAAACACGTTTTAAGCCCTTAAAGTGAGCGTGTTGGTCATTTTAAGTCACTTTTTCCCATGCGCCAAATGTTGAGTTTTGGTTCCCTAGAAGCATGAAAATCACTATAAATATGGTAATTTTATCTCCAAAAGTGATGATCCACATCTGAAAGTCAAAATTAGTTGAAAGATGGAAATTTTCAAAATGGACCGTTTTGGTCCTCTCAGCAATTTTCTCAGGTCGCGGGTCATCGATCGTTTTGCATGAAAAATCAGACCTTCTCGCATGAACATGAATTACCTCTAAATGGTGTTTATATCACTTCCCGCAGTGAATACACATGTTTTAAGCCCTCAAAGTGCACATCTGGGTCATTTGAAGTCACTTTTACCCATGCGCCAAATCTTGACTTTTGGCTCCCTAGAAGCATGGAAATGACTATAAATATGGTCATTTTAGCTCAAAAAGTGATGATCCACATCTGAAAGTCAAAATTAGTTGAAAGATGGACATTTTCAAAATTGACCATTTCGGTCACCTTAGAGCAATTTCATCAGGTCGCGGGTTATCGATAATTTTTCATGAAAAATCGGACCTTCTTGCATGAACATGAATTACCTCTATGGTGTTTATATCACTTCCTGCAGAGAATAAACATGTTTTAAGCCCCCAAAGTGAGCATTTGGCTATATTTGAGTCACTTTTAGCGATGTGCCAAATCTTGAGTTTTGCCTCCCGAGAAGCAGGAAAATAACTATGATTATGCTCATTTTATGGAGATGGGATGGAGCTGGAGATGGGGAGATGGAGATGAGATGGGGAGATGGAGATGGGATGGAGATGGAGATGGGGAGTTGGAGATGGGATGGGGAGAAGGAAATGGGATGCAGAGATGAAGATTGGATGATAAGGGACAGACATTTAATGTAAATAAAGTAGAGAGATAATGGCGATAAACTGGAGATAAATTGGGGATAAAATAGAGATAAAATGGAGGAAAGATGGGGATAAATTGGAACTAAAGTGGAGCTAAAATGGGGATAAAGTGGAGCTAAAATAGGGATGAAGTGGAGATAAAATGTGGGATAAAATGGAGTTAAAATGGAGTTAAAGTGGGGATAAAGTGGAGATAAACTGGGGATAAAATGGAGCTAAAGTGGAGATAAAATGGGGATAAAGTGGGGGTAAAATGGGGATAAAATGGGGATAACGTGGAGATAAAATGGGGATAAAATGGAGCTAAAGTGAAGATAAAATGGGGATAATACAGGGATAACATGGAGATTAAGCAGAGATAAAATGGGGATAAAACAGAGGTATAATGGAGGTATAATGGAGATATTATGGGGGAGATAATATGGGGAGATGGGGAGACAGATGGGGGAGACAGAGGGGGAGACAGATGGGGAGACCGATGGCCAGATTGGGGAGACAGATCGGAGAAGGACATGGGATGAGGAAGATGAGGGAGAGACAGGTGGAGCGAGGATAGAGAGGGAGATGGGGACAGGGTGGAGATGGTGGAGACAGATGAGGAGGGGCATGGGATGAGGGAGATGGGGGATGAGGGAGAGCAAGATGAGGGAGAGACTAATGGGGAGAGGGTGGAAATGGGGAGACAGATGGGGGGGAGATGATGAGGGAGCGGAAGATGAGGGCGAAACCAATGGGGAGAGGGTGATGGGGAGAGGGTGGAGATGGGGGGTTGGAAACATGCATTACCTCAAAATGGTGTTGATATCACTTCCTGCAGTGTATAAACACGTTTTAAGCCCTCAAAGTGAGCATGTGGGTCATTTTAGGTCACTTTTACCCATGTGCCAAGTCTTGAGTTTTGACTCCCTCGAAGCATGAAAATGACTATAAATATGGTCATTTTAGCTCCAAAAGTGAAGATCCACATCTGAAAGTCAAAAATAGTTGAAAGATGGAAATTTTCAAAAATGGCCATTTTGGTCATCTCAGAGCAATTTCCTCAGGTCGCGGGTCATCGATCGTTTTGAATGAAAAATCAGACCTTCTCGCATCAACATGAATTACCTCTAAATGCTGTTTACATCACTTCGCACAGTTAATAAACATGTTTTAAGCCCTCAAAGTGAGCATTTGGTTCATTTTAAGTCACTTTTACCCTTGCTCCTAATCTTGAGTTTTGACTCCCTCGAAGTATAAAAATGACTATAAATATGGTCATTTTATCTCCAACAGTGATGATCCACATCTGAAAGTCAAAATTAGTTGAAAGATGGAAATGTTCAAAACGGACAATTTTGGTCCTCTCAGAGGAATTTCCTCAGGTCGCGAGTCAGTGATCGTTTTGCATGAAAAATTGGACCTTCTCGCATGAACATGAATTACCTCTAAATGGTGTTTATATCACTTCCTGCAGTGAATATACATGTTTTAAGCCCTCAAAGTGCGCATTTGAGTCATTTTAAGTCACATTTACCCATGCGCCAAATCTTGACTTTTGGCTCCGTAGAAGCATGAAAATTACTATAAATATGGTCATTTTAGCTCCAAAAGTGATGATCCACATCTGAAAGTCAAAATTAGTTGAAAGATGGAATTTTTCAAAACTGACTTTTTTGGTCATCTTAGAGCAATTTCATCGGATCGCGGGTTATCAATCATTTTGCATGAAAAATCGGACCTTCTTGCATGAACATGAATTACCTCTATGGTGTTTATATCACTTTCTGCAGTGAATAAACATGTTTTAAGCCCTCAAAGTGAGCATTTGGGTAATTTTGAGTCACTTTTACCCATGTGCCAAATCTTGAGTTTTGGCTCCCTAGAAGCAGGAAAATGACTATGATGATGCTCATTTTATGGAGATGGGATGGAGATGGAGATGGGGGTTGGAGATGAGATGGGGAAATGGAGATGGGATGGAGATGGAGATGGGGAGTTGGAGATGGGATGGGGAGATGGCGATGGGATGCAGAGATGAAAATTGGATGGTAAGGGACGGAGATTTAATGTAAATAAAGTAGAGAGATAATGGAGATAAGCTAGAGATAAATATGGGATAAAATAGAGATAAAATGGAGGAAAAATGGGGATAAAATGGAGCTAAAGTGGAGCTAAAATGGTGATAAAGTGGAGCTAAAATGGGGTTAAAGTGGAGATAAAATGGGGATAAACGGGGTTAAATGGAGATAAAGTGGAGATAAACTGTGGATTATACGGAGCTAAAGTGGAGATAAAATGGGGAGAAAGTGGGGGTAAAATAGGGATCAAATGGGGCCATAGTGGGGATAAAGTGGAGATAAAATGGGGATAAAATGGATCTAAAGTGGAGATAAAATGGGGATAATACAGGGATAACATGGAGATTAAGCACAGATAAAATGGGGATCAAACAGAGATATAATGGAGGTATAATGCCAATATTATTTGGAGATAATATGGGGAGATGGGGAGAGAGATGGTGGGGCAGATGGGGAGACGGATGGGGGAGACCGATGGCCAGATTGGGGAGACAGATCGGAGGAGGACATGGGATGAGGGAGATGAGGGAGAGACAGGTGGAGAGAGGATAGAGAGAGAGAGAGAGATGGGGACAGGGTGGAGATGGTGTAGACAGATGAGGAGGGACATGGTATGAGGGAGATGGGGGATGAGGGAGAGCAAGATGAAAGAGAGACTGATGGCAAGAGGGTGGAGATGGGAAGTTAGGTGGGGGAGAGATGATGAGGGAGTGGGAGATGAGGGAGAGACCAATGGGGAGAGGGTAATGGGGAGAGGGTGGAGATGGGGATTTGGAAACATGAATTACCTCTATATGGTGTTGATATTACTTCCTGCAGTGAATAAACACGTTTTAAGCCCTTTAAGTGAGCATGTTGGTCATTTTAAGTCACTTTTACCAATGCGCCAAATGTTGAGTTTTGGCTCCCTAGAAGTATGA
The DNA here is from genome assembly GCF_964263255.1 of Lissotriton vulgaris. Lineage (NCBI taxonomy): Eukaryota > Metazoa > Chordata > Amphibia > Caudata > Salamandridae > Lissotriton > Lissotriton vulgaris. The sequence continues at coordinate 804,888,975 of NC_141697.1, forward strand.
AAATCACTATAAATATGGTAATTGTATCTCCAAAAGTGATGATCCACATCTGAAAGTCAAAATTAGTTGAAAGATGGAATTTTTCAAAACTGACTTTTTTGGTCATCTTAGAGCAATTTCATCGGATCGCGGGTTATCAATCATTTTGCATGAAAAATCGGACCTTCTTGCATGAACATGAATTACCTCTATGGTGTTTATATCACTTCCTGCAGAGAATAAACATGTTTTAAGCCCCCAAAGTGAGCATTTGGCTATATTTGAGTCACTTTTACCGATGTGCCAAATCTTGAGTTTTGCCTCCTGAGAAGCAGGAAAATGACAATGATTATGCTCATTTTATGGAGATGGGATGGAGCTGGAGATGGGGAGATGGAGATGAGATGGGGAGATGGAGATGGGATGGAGATGGAGATGGGGAGTTGGAGATGGGATGGGGAGATGGAAATGGGATGCAGAGATGAAGATTGGATGATAAGGGACGGACATTTAATGTAAATAAAGTAGAGAGATAATGGCGATAAACTGGAGATAAATTGGGGATAAAATGGAGATAAAATGGAGGAAAGATGGGGATAAAATGGAACTAAAGTGGAGCTAAAATGGGGATAAAGTGGAGCTAAAATAGGGATAAAGTGGAGATAAAATGTGGGATAAAATGGAGTTAAAATGGAGTTACAGTGGGGATAAAGTGGAGATAAACTGGGGATAAAATGGAGCTAAAGTGGATATAAAATGGGGATAAAGTGGGGGTAAAATGGGGATAAAATGGGGATAAAGTGGAGATAAAATGGGGATAAAATGGAGCTAAAGTGAAGATAAAATGGGGATAATACAGGGATAACATGGAGATTAAGCAGAGATAAAATGGGGATAAAACAGAGGTATAATGGAGGTATAATGGAGATTATGGGGGAGATAATATGGGGAGATGGGGAGACAGATGGGGGAGACAGAGGGGGAGACAGATGGGGAGACCGATGGCCAGATTGGGGAGACAGATCGGAGAAGGACATGGGATGAGGGAGATGAGGGAGAGACAGGTGGAGAGAGGATAGAGAGGGAGATGGGGACAGGGTGGAGATGGTGGAGACAGATGAGGAGGGACATGGGATGAGGGAGATGGGGGATGAGGGAGAGCAAGATGAGGGAGAGACTGATGGGGAAAGGGTGGAAATGGGGAGACATTTGGGGGGGAGATGATGAGGGAGCGGGAGATGAGGGTGGAACCAATGGGGAGAGGGTGATGGGGAGAGGGTGGAGATGGGGGGTTGGAAACATGCATTACCTCAAAATGGTGTTGATATCACTTCCTGCAGTTTATAAACACGTTTTAAGCCCTCAAAGTGAGCATGTGGGTCATTTTAAGTCACTTTTACCCATGTGCCAAGTCTTGAGTTTTGACTCCCTCGAAGCATGAACATGACTATAAATATGGTCATTTTAGCTCCAAAAGTGATGATCCTCCATATCTGAAAGTCAAAAATAGTTGAAAGATGGAAATTTTCAAAAAAGGCCATTTTGGTCATCTAAGAGCAATTTCCTCAGGTCGCGGGTCATCGATCGTTTTGAATGAAAAATCAGACCTTCTCGCATCAACATGAATTACCTCTAAATGCTGTTTACATCACTTCGCACAGTTAATAATCATGTTTTAAGCCCTCAAAGTGAGCATTTGGTTCATTTTAGGTCACTTTTACCCTTGATCCTAATCTTGAGTTTGGACTCCCTAGAAGCATGAAAATGACTATATATATGGTCATTTTATCTCCAACAGTGATGATCCACATCTGAAAGTCAAAATTAGTTGAAAGATTGAAATGTTCAAAACGGACAATTTTGGTCCTCTCAGAGGAATTTCCCCAGGTCGCGGGTCATTGATCGTTTTGCATAAAAATTGGACCTTCTCGCATGAACATAAATTACCTCTAAATGGTGTTTATATCACTTCCTGCAGTGAATATACATGTTTTAAGCCCTCAAAGTGCGCATTTGAGTCATTTTAAGTCACTTTTACCCATGTGCCAAATCTTGACTTTTGGTTCCCTAGAAGCATGAAAATGACTATAAATATGGTCATTTTAGCTCCAAAAGTGATGATCCACATCTGAAAGTCAAAATTAGTTGAAAGATGGACATTTTCAAAACTTACCATTTTGGTCATCTTAGAGCAATTTCATCAGGTCGCGGGTTATTGATCATTTTGCATGAAAAATAGGACCTTCTCGCATGAACATGAATTACCTCTATGGTGTTTATATCACTTCCTGCAGTGAATAAACATGTTTTAAGCCCCCAAAGTGAGCATTTGGCTAATTTTGAGTCATTTTTACCCATGTTCCAAATCTTGAGTTTGGCTCCAGAGAAGCAGGAAAATGACTATGATCAAGCTCATTTTATGGAGATGGGATGGAACTGGAGATGCGGAGATGGAGATGAGATGGGGAGATGGAAATGGGTTGGAGATGGAGATGGGGAGTTGGAGATGGGATGGGGAGATGGAGATTGGATGCAGATATGAAGATTGGATGGTAAGGGACGGAGATTTAATGTAAATAAAGTATGAGATAATGGCGATTAACTGGAGATAAATTGGGGAGAAAATGTAGAAAAAATGCAGGAAAAATGGGGATAAAATGGAACTAAAGTGGAGCTAAAATGGGGATACAGTGGAGCTAAAATGGGATAAAGTGGAGGTAAAATGGGGATAAAATTGAGATAAAGTGGGGATAAAGTGTAGATAAAATGGAGCTAAAGTGGAGATAAAATGGGGATAATTGGGGGTAAAACAGGGATAAAATGAGGATATATTGGGGATAGAGTGGAGATAAAATGGGGGTAAAATGGAGCTAAAGTGAAGGTAAAATGGGGGTAATACAGGGATAACATGGAGAGTAAGCAGAGATAAAATGGGGATAAAACAGAGATATAATGGAGGTATAATGGAGATATCATGGGGAGATAATATGGGGAGATGGGGAGAGAGATGGTGGGCAGATGGGAAGACAGATGGTGGAGACCGATGGCCAGATTGGGGAGACAGATCAGAGGAGGACATGGGATGAGGGAGATGAGGGAGAGACAGGTGGAGAGAGGATAGAGAGGGAGATGGGGACAGGGTGAAGATGGTGGAGACAGATGAGGAGGGACATGGGATGAGGGAGATGGGGGATGAGGGAGAGCAAGATGAGGGAGAGACTGATGGCGAGAGGGTGGAGATGGGAAGACAGGTGGGGGAGAGATGATGAGGGAGCGGGAGATGAGGGCGAGACCAATGGGGAGAGGGTGATGGGGAGAGGGTGGAGATGGGGTTTTGGAAACATGAATTACCTCTATATGATGTTGATATCACTTCCTGCAGTGAATAAACACGTTTTAAGCCCTTAAAGTGAGCATGTGGGTCATTTTAAGTCACTTTTACCCATGCGCCAAATGTTGAGTTTTGGCTCCCTAGAAGCATGAAAATCACTATAAATATGGTAATTTTATCTCCAAAAGTGATGATCCACATTTGAAAGTCAAAATTAGTTGAAAGATGTAAATTTTCAAAATGGACCATTTTGGTCCTCTCAGCAGTTTTCTCAGGTCCCGGGTCATCGATTGTTTTGCATGAAAAATCAGACCATCTCGCATGAACATGAATTACCTCTAAATGGTGTTTGCATCACTTCCCGCAGTGAATACACATGTTTTAAGCCCTCAAAGTGCGCATCTGGGTCATTTTAAGTCACTTTTACCCATTCGCCAAATCTTGACTTTTGGCTCCCTAGAAACATGGAAATGACTATAAATATGGTCATTTTAGCTCAAGAAGTAATGATCCACATCTGAAAGTCAAAATTAGTTGAAAGATGGACATTTTCAAAATTGACCATTTTGGTCATCTTAGAGCAATTTTATCAGGTCGCGGGTTATCGATCATTTTGCATGAAAAATCGGACCTTCTCGCATGAACATGTATGGTGTTTGTGAATAAACATGTTTTAAGCCCACAAAGTGAGCATTTGGCTATATTTGAGTCACTATTAACCATGTGCCAAATCTTGAGTTTTGGCTCCCGAGAAGCAGGAAAATTACTATGATCATGCTCATTTTATGGAGATGGGATGGAGATGGGGAGATGGAGATGAGATGGGGAGATGGAGATGGGATGGAGATGGAGATGGGGAGTTGGAGATGGGATGGGGAGATGGAGATGGGATGCAGAGATGAAGATTGGATGATAAGGGACTGAGATTTAATGTAAATAAAGTAGAGAGATAATGGCAATAAACTGGAGATAAATTGGGGATAAAATGGAGGAAAATCGGGATAAAATGGAACTAAAGTGGAGCTAAAATGGGGATAAAGTGGAGCTAAAAAGGGATAAAATGGAGATAAAATGTGGGATAAAATGGAGTTAAAATGGATTTAAGTGGGGATAAAGTGGAGATAAACTGCGGATACAATGGAGCTAAAGTGGAGATAAAATGGGGATAAGGTGGGGATAAAGTGGTTATAAAATGGGGATAAAATGGGGATAAAATGGAGCTAAAGTGAAGATAAAATGGGGATATTACAGGGATAACATGGAGATTAAGCAGAGATAAAATGGGGATAAAACAGAGGTATAATGGAGGTATAATGGAGATATTATGGGGAGATAATATGGGGAGAGGGGGAGAGAGATGGGGAGACAGATGGGGAGACAGATGGGGGAGACCGATGTCCAGATTGGGGAGACAGATCGGAGAAGGACATGGGATGAGGAAGATGAGGGAGAGACAGGTGGAGAGAGGATAGAGAGGGAGATGGGGACAGGGTGGAGATGGTGGAGACAGATGAGGAGGAACATGGGATGAGGGAGATGGGGGATGAGGGAGAGCAAGATGAGGGAGAGACTGATCGGGAGAGGGTGGAAATGGGGAGTTGGAAACGTGAATGACCTCTAAATGGTGTTGATATCACTTCCTGCAGTGTATAAACACGTTTTAAGCCCTCAAAGTGAGCATGTGGGTCATTTTAAGTCACTTTTACCCATGTGCCAAGTCTTGAGTTTTGACTTCCTCGAAGCATGAAAATGACTATAAATATGGTCATTTATCTCCAACAGTGATGAGCCACATCTGAAAGTGAAAATTAGTTGAAAGATGGAAATGTTCAAAACGGACAATTTTGGTCCTCTCAGAGGAATTTCCTCAGGTCGCGAGTCATTGATCGTTTTGCATGAAAAATTGGACCTTCTCGCATGAACATGAATTACCTCTAAATGGTGTTTATATCACTCCCCGCAGTGAATATACATGTTTTAAGCCCTCAAAGTGCGCATTTGAGTCATTTTAAGTCACATTTACCCATGCGCCAAATCTTAACTTTTGGCTCCGTAGAAGCATGAAAATTACTATAAATATGGTCATTTTAGCTCCAAAAGTGATGATCTACATCTGAAAGTCAAAATTAGTTGAAAGATGTAATTTTTCAAAACTGACTTTTTTGGTCATCTTAGAGCAATTTCATCGGGTCGCGGGTTATCAATCATTTTGCATGAAAAATCGGACCTTCTTGCATGAACATGAATTACCTCTGTGGTGTTTATATCACTTTCTGCAGTGAATAAACATGTTTTAAGCCCTCAAAGTGAGCATTTGGGTAATTTTGAGTCACTTTTACCCATGTGCCAAATCTTGAGTTTTGGCTCCCTAGAAGCAGGAAAATGACTATGATGATGCTCATTTTATGGAGATGGGATGGAGATGGAGATGGGGGTTGGAGATGAGATGGGGAAATGGAGATGGGATGGAGATGGAGATGGGGAGTTGGAGATGGGACGGGGAGATGGAGATGGGATGCAGAGATGAAAATTGGATGGTAAGGGACGGAGATTTAATGTAAATAAAGTAGAGAGATAATGGAGATAAGCTAGAGATAAATTTGGGATAAAATGGAGGAAAAATGGGGATAAAATGGAGCTAAAGTGGAGCTAAAATGGTGATAAAGTGGAGCTAAAATAGGGTTAAAGTGGAGATAAAATGGGGATAAACTGGGTTAAATGGAAATAAAGTGGAGATAAACTGTGGATTATACGGAGCTAAAGTGGAGATAAAATGGGGAGAAAGTGGGGGTAAAATAGGGATAAAATAGGGCCATAGTGGGGATAAAGTGGAGATAAAATGGGGATAAAATGGAGCTAAAGTGGAGATAAAATGGGGATAATACAGGGATAACATGGAGATTAAGCACAGATAAAATGGGGATCAAACAGAGATATAATGGAGGTATAATGCCAATATTATTTGGAGATAATATGGGGAGATGGGGAGAGAGATGGTGGGGCAGATAGGGAGACAGATGGGGGAGACCGATGGCCAGATTGGGGAGACAGATTGGAGGAGGACATGGGATGAGGGAGATGAGGGAGAGACAGGTGGAGAGAGGATAGAGAGAGAGATGGGGACAGGATGGAAATGGTGTAGACAGATGGTCATTTTAACTCCAACAGTGAGGATCCTCATCTGAAAGTCAAAATTAGTTGAAAGATTGAAATGTTCAAAACGGACAATTTTGGTCCTCTCAGAGGAATTTCCCCAGGTCGCGGGTCATTGATCGTTTTGCATAAAAAATTGGACCTTCTCGCATGAACATAAACTACCTCTAAATGGTGTTTATATCACTTCCTGCAGTGAATATACATGTTTTAAGCCCTCAAAGTGCGCATTTGAGTCATTTTAAGTAACTTTTACCCATGTGCCAAATCTTGACTTTTGGCTCCCTAGAAGCATGAAAATGACTAATAAATAAATAATTTTGAGTCACTTTTACCCATGTGCCAAATCTTAAATTTGGCTCCAGAGAAGCAGGAAAATGACTATGATCAAGCTCATTTTATGGAGATGGGATGGAGCTGGAGATGGGGAGATGGAGATGAGATGGGGAGATGGAAATGGGATGGAGAATGAGATGGGGAGTTGGAGATGGGATGGGGAGATAGAGATGGGATGCAGATATGAAGATTGGATGGTAAGGGACGGAGATTTAATGTAAAAAAGTATGAGATAATGACGATTAACTGGAGTTAAATTAGGGATAAAATGGAGAAAAAATGTAGGAAAAATGGGGATAAAATGGAACTAAAGTGGAGCTAAAATGGGGATACAGTGGAGCTAAAATGGGATAAAATGGAGGTAAAATGGGGATAAAATGGTGTTAAAATTGAGATAAAGTGGGGATAAAGTGTAGATAAAATGGAGCTAAAGTGGAGATAAAATGGGGATAGTTGGGGGTAAAACAGGGATAAAATGAGGATATAGTGGGGATAGAGTGGAGATAAAATGGGGGTAAAATGGAGCTAAAGCGAAGGTAAAATGGGGGTAATACAGGGATAACATGGAGATTAAGCAGAGATAAAATGGGGATAAAACAGAGATATAATGGAGGTATAATGGAGATATCATGGGGAGATAATATGGGGAGATGGGGAGAGAGATGGTGGGGCAGATGGGAAGACAGATGGTGGAGACCGATGGCCAGATTTGGGAGACAGATCGGAGGAGGACATGGGATGAGGGAGATGAGGGAGAGACAGGTGGAGAGAGGATAGAGAGGGAGATGGGGACAGGGTGAAGATGGTGGAGACAGATGAGGAGGGACATGGGATGAGGGAGATGGGGGATGAGGGAGAGCAAGATGAGGGAGAGACTGATGGCGAGAGGGTGGAGATGGGAAGACAGGTGGGGGAGAGATGATGAGGGAGCGGGAGATGAGGGCGAGACCAATGGGGAGAGGGTGATGGGGAGAGGGTGGAGATGGGGTTTTGGAAACATGAATTACCTCTATATGGTGTTGATATCACTTCCTGCAGTGAATAAACACGTTTTAAGCCCTTAAAGTGAGCATGTGGGTCATTTTAAGTCACTTTTACCCATGCGCCAAATGTTGAGTTTTGGCTCCCTAGAAGCATGAAAATCACTATAAATATTGTAATTTTATCTCCAAAAGTGATGATCCACATCTGAAAGTCAAAATTAGTTGAAAGATGTAAATTTTCAAAATGGACCATTTTGGTCCTCTCAGCAGTTTTTTCAGGTCCCGGGTCATCGATCGTTTTGCATGAAAAATCAGACCATCTCGCATGAACATGAATTACCTCTAAATGGTGTTTACATCACTTCCCGCAGTGAATACACATGTTTTAAGCCCTCAAAGTGCGCATCTGGGTCATTTTAAGTCACTTTTACCCATTCGCCAAATCTTGACTTTTGGCTCCCTAGAAACATGGAAATTACTATAAACATGGTCATTTTAGCTCAAAAAGTAATGATCCACATCTGAAAGTCAAAATTAGTTGAAAGATGGACATTTTCAAAATTGACCATTTTGGTCATCTTAGAGCAATTTTATCAGGTCGCGGGTTATCGATCATTTTGCATGAAAAATCGGACCTTCTCGCATGAACATGAATTACCTCTATGGTGTTTGTGAATAAACATGTTTTAAGCCCACAAAGTGAGCATTTGGCTATATTTGAGTCACTATTAACCATGTGCCAAATCTTGAGTTTTGGCTCCCGAGAAGCAGGAAAATTACTATGATCATGCTCATTTTATGGAGATGGGATGGAGCTGGAGATGGGGAGATGGAGATGAGATGGGGAGATGGAGATGGGATGGAGATGGAGATGGGGAGTTGGAGATGGGATGGGGAGATGGAGATGGGATGCAAAGATGAAGATTGGATGATAAGGGACTGAGATTTAATGTAAATAAAGTAGCGAGATAATGGCAATAAACTGGAGATAAATTGAGGATAAAATGGAGGAAAAATGGGGATAAATTGGAACTAAAGTGGAGCTAAAATGGGGATAAAGTGGAGCTAAAAAGGGATAAAATGGAGATAAAATGTGGGATAAAATGGAGTTAAAATGGAGTTAAAGTGGGGATAAAGTGGAGATAAACTGGGGATACAATGGAGCTAAAGTGGAGATAAAATGGGGATAAGGTGGGGGTAAAATGGGGATAAAATGGGGATATGGTGGGGATAAAGTGGTTATAAAATGGGGATAAAATGGGGATAAAATGGAGCTAAAGTGAAGATAAAATTGGGATATTACAGGGATAACATGGAGATTAAGAAGAGATAAAATGGGGATAAAACAGAGGTATAATGGAGGTATAATGGAGATATTATGGGGAGATAATATGGGGAGAGGGGGAGAGAGATGGGGGAGACAGATGGGGAGACAGATGGGGGAGACCGATGTCCAGATTGGGGAGACAGATCGGAGAAGGACATGGGATGAGGAAGATGAGGGAGAGACAGGTGGAGAGAGGATAGAGAGGGAGATGGTGGAGACAGATGAGGAGGAACATGGGATGAGGGAGATGGGGGATGAGGGAGAGCAAGATGAGGGAGAGACTGATGAGGAGAGGGTGGAAATGGGGAGTTGGAAACATGAATGACCTCTAAATGGTGTTGATATCACTTCCTGCAGTCTATAAATACGTTTTAAGCCCTCAAAGTGAGCATGTGGGTCATTTTAAGTCACTTTTACCCATGTGCCAAGTGTTGAGTTTTGACTCCTTCGAAGCATGAAAATGACTATAAATCTGGTCATTTTAGCTCCAAAAGTGATGATCCACATCTGAAAGTCAAAAATAGTTGAAAGATGGAAATTTTCAAAACAGGCCATTTTGGTCATCTCAGAGCAATTTCCTCAGGTCGCGGGTCATCGATCGTTTTGAATGAAAAATCAGACTTTCTTGCATCAACATGAATTACCTCTAAATGCTGTTTACATCACTTCGCACAGTTAATAAACATGTTTTAAGCCCTCAAAGTGAGCATTTGGTTCATTTTAAGTCACTTTTACCCTTGCTCCTAATCTTGAGTTTTGACTCCCTCGAAGTATGAAAATGACTATAAATATGGTCATTTTATCTCCAACAATGATGATCCACATCTGAAAGTCAAAATTAGATGAAAGATGGAAATGTTCAAAACGGACAATTTTGGTCCTCTCAGAGGAATTTCCTCAGGTCGCGAGTCATTGATCGTTTTGCATGAAAAATTGGACCTTCTCGCATGAACATGAATTACCTCTAAATGGTGTTTATATCACTTCCTGCAGTGAATATACATGTTTTAAGCCCTCAAAGTGCGCATTTGAGTCATTTTAAGTCACATTTACCCATGCGCCAAATCTTGACTTTTGGCTCCCTAGAAGCATGAAAATTACTATAAATATGGTCATTTTAGCTCCAAAAGTGATGATCCACATCTGAAAGTCAAAATTAGTTGAAAGATGGAATTTTTCAAAACTGACTTTTTTGGTCATCTTAGAGCAATTTCATTGGGTCGCGGGTTATCAATCATTTTGCATGAAAAATCGGACCTTCTTGCATGAACATTAATTACCTCTATGGTGTTTATATCACTTTCTGCAGTGAATAAACATGTTTTAAGCCCTCAAAGTGAGCATTTGGGTAATTTTGAGTCACTTTTACACATGTGCCAAATCTTGAGTTTTGGCTCCCTAGAAGCAGGAAAATGACTATGATGATGCTCATTTTATGGAGATGGGATGGAGATGGAGATGGGGAGTTGGAGATGGGATGGGGAGATGGAGATGGGATGCAGAGATGAAAATTGGATGTTAAGGGACGGAGATTTAATGTAAATAAAGTAGAGAGATAATGGAGATAAGCTAGAGATAAATTTGGGATAAAATGGAGATAAAATGGAGGAAAAATGGGGATAAAATGGAGCTAAAGTGGAGCTAAAATGGTGATAAAGTGGAGCTAAAATGGGGTTAAAGTGGAGATAAAATGGGGATAAACGGGGTTAAATGGAGATAAAGTGGAGATGAACTGTGGATTATACGGAGCTAAAGTGGAGATAAAATGGGGAGAAAGTGGGGGTAAAATAGAGATAAAATGGGGCCATAGTGGGGATAAAGTGGTGATAAAATGGGGATAAAATAGAGCTAAAGTGGAGATAAAATGGGGATAATACAGGGATAACATGGAGATTAAGCACAGATAAAATGGGGATCAAACAGAGATATAATGGAGGTATAATGCCAATATTATTTGGAGATAATATGGGGAGATGGGGAGAGAGATGGTGGGGCAGATGGGGAGACGGATGGGGGAGACCGATGGCCAGATTGGGGAGACAGATCGGAGGAGGACATGGGATGAGGGAGATGAGGGAGAGACAGGTGGAGAGAGGATAGAGAGAGAGAGATGGGGACAGGGTGGAGATGGTGTAGACAGATGAGGAGGGACATGGGATGAGGGAGATGGGGGATGAGGGAGAGCAAGATGAGAGAGAGACTGATGGCAAGAGGGTGGAGATGGGAAGACAGGTGGGGGAGAGATGATGAGGGAGTGGGAGATGAGGGAGAGACCAATGGGGAGAGGGTAATGGGGAGAGGGTGGAGATGGGGATTTGGAAACATGAATTACCTCTATATGGTGTTGATATTACTTCCTGCAGTGAATAAACACGTTTTAAGCCCTTAAAGTGAGCGTGTTGGTCATTTTAAGTCACTTTTTCCCATGCGCCAAATGTTGAGTTTTGGTTCCCTAGAAGCATGAAAATCACTATAAATATGGTAATTTTATCTCCAAAAGTGATGATCCACATCTGAAAGTCAAAATTAGTTGAAAGATGGAAATTTTCAAAATGGACCGTTTTGGTCCTCTCAGCAATTTTCTCAGGTCGCGGGTCATCGATCGTTTTGCATGAAAAATCAGACCTTCTCGCATGAACATGAATTACCTCTAAATGGTGTTTATATCACTTCCCGCAGTGAATACACATGTTTTAAGCCCTCAAAGTGCACATCTGGGTCATTTGAAGTCACTTTTACCCATGCGCCAAATCTTGACTTTTGGCTCCCTAGAAGCATGGAAATGACTATAAATATGGTCATTTTAGCTCAAAAAGTGATGATCCACATCTGAAAGTCAAAATTAGTTGAAAGATGGACATTTTCAAAATTGACCATTTCGGTCACCTTAGAGCAATTTCATCAGGTCGCGGGTTATCGATAATTTTTCATGAAAAATCGGACCTTCTCGCATGAACATGAATTACCTCTATGGTGTTTATATCACTTCCTGCAGAGAATAAACATGTTTTAAGCCCCCAAAGTGAGCATTTGGCTATATTTGAGTCACTTTTAGCGATGTGCCAAATCTTGAGTTTTGCCTCCCGAGAAGCAGGAAAATGACTATGATTATGCTCATTTTATGGAGATGGGTTGGAGCTGGAGATGGGGAGATGGAGATGAGATGGGGAGATGGAGATGGGATGGAGATGGAGATGGGGAGTTGGAGATGGGATGGGGAGATGGAAATGGGATGCAGAGATGAAGATTGGATGATAAGGGACGGACATTTAATGTAAATAAAGTAGAGAGATAATGGCGATAAACTGGAGATAAATTGGGGATAAAATGGAGATAAAATGGAGGAAAGATGGGGATAAAATGGAACTAAAGTGGAGCTAAAATGGGGATAAAGTGGAGCTAAAATAGGGATAAAGTGGAGATAAAATGTGGGATAAAATGGAGTTAAAATGGAGTTAAAGTGGGGATAAAGGGGAGATAAACTGGGGATAAAATGGAGCTAAAGTAGAGATAAAATGGGGATAAAGTGGGGGTAAAATGGGGATAAAATGGGGATAAAGTGGAGATAAAATGGGGATAAAATGGAGCTAAAGTGAAGATAAAATGGGGATAATACAGGGATAACATGGAGATTAAGCAGAGATAAAATGGGGATAAAACAGAGGTATAATGGAGGTATAATGGAGATATTATGGGGGAGATAATATGGGGAGATGGGGAGCCAGATGGGGGAGACAGAGGGGGAGACAGATGGGGAGACCGATGGCCAGATTGGGGAGACAGATCGGAGAAGGAAATGGGATGAGGGAGATGAGGGAGAGACAGGTGGAGAGAGGATAGAGAGGGAGATGGGGACAGGGTGGAGATGGTGGAGACAGATGAGGAGGGGCATGGGATGAGGGAGATGGGGGATGAGGGAGAGCAAAATGAGGGAGAGACTGATGGGGAGAGGGTGGAAATGGGGAGACAGATGGGGGGGAGATGATGAGGGAGCGGGAGATGAGGGGGAGACCAATGGGGAGAGGGTGATGGGGAGAGGGTGGAGATGGGGGGTTGGAAACATGCATTACCTCAAAATGGTGTTGATATCACTTCCTGCAGTGTATAAACACGTTTTAAGCCCTCAAAGTGAGCATGTGGGTCATTTTAAGTCACTTTTACCCATGTGCCAAGTCTTGAGTTTTGACTCCCTCGAAGCATGAAAATGACTATAAATATGGTCATTTTAGCTCCAAAAGTGAAGATCCACATCTGAAAGTCAAAAATATATGAAAGATGGACATTTTCAAAACAGGCCATTTTGGTCATCTCAGAGCAATTTCCTCAGGTCGCGGGTCATCGATCGTTTTGAATGAAAAATCAGACCTTCTCGCATCAACATAAATTACCTCTAAATGCTGTTTACATCACTTCGCACAGTTAATAAACATGTTTTAAGCCCTTAAAGTGAGCATTTGGTTCATTTTAAGTCACTTTTACCCTTGCTCCTAATCTTGAGTTTTGACTCCCTCGAAGTATAAAAATGACTATAAATATGGTCATTTTATCTCCAACAGTGATGATCCACATCTGAAAGTCAAAATTAGTTGAAAGATGGAAATGTTCAAAACGGACAATTTTGGTCCTCTCAGAGGAATTTCCTCAGGTCGCGAGTCAGTGATCGTTTTGCATGAAAAATTGGACCTTCTCGCATGAACATGAATTACCTCTAAATGGTGTTTATATCACTTCCTGCAGTGAATATACATGTTTTAAGCCCTCAAAGAGCGCATTTGAGTCATTTTAAGTCACATTTACCCATGCGCTAAATCTTGACTTTTGGCTCCGTAGAAGCATGAAAATTACTATAAATATGGTCATTTTAGCTCCAAAAGTGATGATCCACATCTGAAAGTCAAAATTAGTTGAAAGATGGAATTTTTCAAAACTGACTTTTTTGGTCATCTTAGAGCAATTTCATCGGGTCGCGGGTTATCAATCATTTTGCATGAAAAATCGGACCTTCTTGCATGAACATGAATTACCTCTATGGTGTTTATATCACTTTCTGCAGTGAATAAACATGTCTTAAGCCCTCAAAGTGAGCATTTGGGTAATTTTGAGTCACTTTTACCCATGTGCCAAATCTTGAGTTTTGGCTCCCTAGAAGCAGGAAAATGACTATGATGATGCTCATTTTATGGAGATGGGATGGAGATGGAGATGGGGGTTGGAGATGAGATGGGGAAATGGAGATGGGATGGAGATGGAGATGGGAAGTTGGAGATGGGATGGGGAGATGGAGATGGGATGCAGAGATGAAAATTGGATGGTAAGGGACGGAGATTTAATGTAAATAAAGTAGAGAGATAATGGAGATAAGCTAGAGATAAATTTGGGATAAAATGGAGATAAAATGGAGGAAAAATGGGGATAAAATGGAGCTAAAGTGGAGCTAAAATGGTGATAAAGTGGAGCTAAAATGGGGTTAAAGTGGAGATAAAATGGGGATAAACGGGGTTAAATGGAGATAAAGTGGAGATAAACTGTGGATTATACGGAGCTAAAGTGGAGATAAAATGGGGAGAAAGTGGGGGTAAAATAGGGATCAAATGGGGCCATAGTGGGGATAAAGTGGAGATAAAATGGGGATGAAATGGAGCTAAAGTGGAGATAAAATGGGGATAATACAGGGATAACATGGAGATTAAGCACAGATAAAATGGGGATCAAACAGAGATATAATGGAGGTATAATGCCAATATTATTTGGAGATAATATGGGGAGATGGGGAGAGAGATGGTGGGGCAGATGGGGAGACGGATGGGGGAGACCGATGGCCAGATTGGGGAGACAGATCGGAGGAGGACATGGGATGAGGGAGATGAGGGAGAGACAGGTGGAGAGAGGATAGAGAGAGAGAGATGGGGACAGGGTGGAGATGGTGTAGACAGATGAGGAGGGACATGGGATGAATAGATGGGGGATGAGGGAGAGCAAGATGAGAGAGAGACTGATGGCAAGAGGGTGGAGATGGGAAGTCAGGTGGGGGAGAGATGATGAGGGAGTGGGAGATGAGGGAGAGACCAATGGGGAGAGGGTAATGGGGAGAGGGTGGAGATGGGGATTTGGAAACATGAATTACCTCTATATGGTGTTGATATTACTTCCTGCAGTGAATAAACATGTTTTAAGCCCTTAAAGTGAGCGTGTTGGTCATTTTAAGTCACTTTTTCCCATGCGCCAAATGTTGAGTTTTGCTTCCCTAGAAGCATGAAAATCACTATAAATATGGTAATGTTATCTCCAAAAGTGATGATCCACATCTGAAAGTCAAAATTTGTTGAAAGATGGAAATTTTCAAAATGGACCGTTTTGATCCTCTCAGCAATTTTCTCACGTCGCGGGTCATCGATCGTTTTGCATGAAAAATCAGACCTTCTCGCATGAACATGAATTACCTCTAAATGGTGTTTATATCACTTCCCACAGTGAATACACATGTTTTAAGCCCTCAAAGTGCGCATCTGGGTCATTTGAAGTCACTTTTACCCATGCGCCAAATCTTGACTTTTGGCTCCCTAGAAGCATGGAAATGACTATAAATATGGTCATTTTAGCTCAAAAAGTGATGATCCACATCTGAAAGTCAAAATTAGTTGAAAGATGGACATTTTCAAAATTGACCATTTCGGTCACCTTAGAGCAATTTCATCAGGTCGCGGGTTATCGATCATTTTTCATGAAAAATCGGACCTTTTCGCATGAACATGAATTACCTCTATGGTGTTTATATCACTTCCTGCAGAGAATAAACATGTTTTAAGCCCCCAAAGTGAGCATTTGGCTATATTTGAGTCACTTTTAGCGATGTACCAAATCTTGAGTTTTGCCTCCCGAGAAGCAGGAAAATGACTATGATTATGCTCATTTTATGGAGATGGGATGGAGCTGGAGATAGGGAGATGGAGATGAGATGGAGAGATGGAGATGGAGATGGGGAGTTGGAGATGGGATGGGGAGATGGAAATGGGATGCAGAGATGAAGATTGGATGATAAGGGACGGACATTTAATGTAAATAAAGTAGAGGGATAATGGCGATAAATTGGAGATAAATTGGGGATAAAATGGAGATAAAATGGAGGAAAGATGGGGATAAAATGGAACTAAAGTGGAGCTAAAATGGGGATAAAGTGGAGCTAAAATAGGGATAAAGTGGAGATAAAATGTGGGATACAATGGAGTTAAAATGGAGTTAAAGTGGGGATAAAGTGGAGATAAACTGGGGATAAAATGGAGCTAAAGTGGAGATAAAATGGGGATAAAGTGGGGGTAAAATGGGGATAAAATGGGGATAAAGTGGAGATAAAATGGGGATAAAATGGAGCTAAAGTGAAGAGAAAATGGGGATAATACAGGGATAACATGGAGATTAAGCAGAGATAAAATGGGGATAAAACAGAGGTATAATGGAGGTATAATGGAGATATTATGGGGGAGATAATATGGGGAGATGGGGAGACAGATGGGGGAGACAGAGGGGGAGACAGATGGGGAGACTGATGGCCAGATTGGGGAGACAGATCGGAGAAGGACATGGGATGAGGGAGATGAGGGAGAGACAGGTGGAGAGAGGATAGAGAGGGAGATGGGGACAGGGTGGAGATGGTGGAGACAGATGAGGAGTGGCATGGGATGAGGGAGATGGGGGATGAGGGAGAGCAAGATGAGGGAGAGACTGATGGGGAGAGGGTGGAAATGGGGAGACAGATGGGGGGGAGATGATGAGGGAGCGGGAGATGAGGGCGAGACCAATGGGGAGAGGGTGATGGGGAGAGGGTGGAGATGGGGGGTTGGAAACATGCATTACCTCAAAATGGTGTTGATATCACTTCCTGCAGTGTATAAACACGTTTTAAGCCCTCAAAGTGAGCATGTGGGTCATTTTAAGTCACTTTTACCCATGTGCCAAGTCTTGAGTTTTGACTCCCTCGAAGCATGAAAATGACTATAAATATATTCATTTTAGCTCCAAAAGTGATGATCCACATCTGAAAGTCAAAAATAGTTGAAAGATGGAAATTTTCAAAACAGGCCATTTTGGTCATCTCAGAGCAATTTCCTCAGGTCGCGGGTCATCGATCGTTTTGAATGAAAAATCGGACCTTCTCGCAAATACCTCTATGGTGTTTATATCACTTCCTGCAGTGAATAAACATGTTTTAAGCCCCCAAAGTAAGCATTTGGCTATATTTGAGTCACTTTTACCCATGTGCCAAATCTTGAGTTTTGGCTCCCCAGAAGCAGGAAAATGGCTATGATAATACTCATTTTATGGAGATGGGATGGAGCTGGAGACGGGGAGAGGGAGATGAGATGGGGAGATGGAGATGGGATGGAGATGGAGATGGGGAGTTGGAGATGGGATGGGGAGATGGAGATGGGATGCAGAGATGAAGATTGGATGATAAGGGATGATGATTTAATGTAAATAAAGTAGAGAGATAATGTCGATAAACTGGAGATAAATTGGGGATAAAATGGAGATAAAATGGAGGAAAAATGGGGAAAAAATGGAACTAAAGTGGAGCTAAAATGGGGATAAAGTGGAGCTAAAATAGGGATAAAGTGGAGATAAACTAGAGTTAAAATGGAGTTAAAGTGGGGATAAAGTGGAGATGAACTGGGGATAAAATGGAGCTAAAGTGGAAATAAAATGGGGATAAAGTGGGGGTAGAACGGGGATAAAATGGGGATATGGTGGGGTTAAAGTGGAGATAAAATTGGGATAAAATGGGGATAAAATGGAGCTAAAGTGAAGATAAAATGGGGATAATACAGGGATAACATGGAGAATAAGCAGAGATACAATGGGGATAAAACAGAGGTATAATGGAGGTATAATGGAGATATTATGGGGAGATAATATGGGGAGATGGGGAGAGATATGGGGGAGACACATGAGGAGACAGATGAGGGAGACCCATGGCCAGATTGGGGAGACAGATCGGAGACGGACATGGGATGAGGGAGATGAGGGAGAGACAGGTGGAGAGAGGATAGAGAGGGAGATGGGGACAGGGTGGAGATGGTGGAGATAGATGAGGAGGGACTTGGGATGAGGGAGATGGGGGATGAGGGAGAGACTGATGGGGAGAGGGTGGAAATGGGGAGACAGATGGGGGAGAGATGATGAGGTAGCGGGAGATGAGGGTGAGACCAATGGGGAGAGGGTGATGGGGAGAGGGTGGAGATGGGGAGTTGGAAACATGAATTACCTCTAAATGGTGTTGATATCATTTCCTGCAGTGTATAAACACGTTTTAAGCCC
Organism: Lissotriton vulgaris; assembly: GCF_964263255.1. NCBI lineage: Eukaryota > Metazoa > Chordata > Amphibia > Caudata > Salamandridae > Lissotriton > Lissotriton vulgaris. The sequence goes on from NC_141697.1 coordinate 804,907,396, forward strand.
TCAAAGTGAGCATGTGGGTCATTTTAAGTCACTTTTACCCATGGGCAAAATCTTGAGTTTTGACTCCCTCGAAGCATGAAAATGACTATAAATATGGTCATTTTATCTCCAAAAGTGTTGATCCACATCTGAAAGTCAAAAATAGCTGAAAGATGGAAATTTTCAAAACAGGCCATTTTGGTCACCTCAGAGCAATTTCCTCAGGTCGCGGGTCATTGATCGTTTTGCATGAAATATTGGACCTTCTCGCATGAACATGAATTACCTCTAAATGATGTTTATATCACTTCATGCAGTGAAAAATACATGTTTTAAGTCCTCAAAGTGCGCATTTAAGTCATTTTAAGTCACTTTCACCCATGCACCACATCTTGAGTTTTGGCTCCCTAGAAGCAGGAAAATGACTATGATGATGCTCATTTTATGGAGATGGAGATGGGGCGATGGAGATGAGATGGGGAAATGGAGATGGGATGGAGATGGAGATGGGGAGTTGGAGATGGGATGGGGAGATGGAGATGGGATGCACAGATGAAAATTGGATGGTAAGGGACGGAGATTTCATGTAAATAAAGTAGAGAGATAATGGAGATAAACTAGAGATAAATTTGGGATCAAATGGAGGACAAATGGGGATAAAATGGAACTAAAGACGAGCTAAAATGGGGATAAAGTGGAGCTAAAATGGGGATGAAGTGGAGACAGATTGGGGAGACAGATCAGAGGAGGACATGGCATGAGGGAGATGAGGGAGAGACAGGTGGAGAGAGGATAGAGAGGGAGTTGGGGACAGGGTGGAGATGGTGGAGACAGATGAGGAGGGACATGGGATGAGGGAGATAGGGGATGAGGAAGAGCAAGATGAGGGAGAGAATGATGGCGAGAGGGTGGGGATGGGAAGACAGGTGGGGGAGAGATGATGAGGGAGCGGGAGATGAGGGAGAGACCAATGGGGAGAGGGTGATGGGGAGAGGGTGGAGATGGGTATTTGGAGACATGAATTACCTCTAAATCGTGTTGATATCACTTCCTGCAGTGAATAAACACGTTTTAAGCCCTCAAAGTGAGCATGTGGGTCATTTTAAGTCACTTTTACCCATGTGGCAAATGTTGAGTTTTTGCTCTCTAGAAGCATGAAAATTAGTATAAATATGGTCATTATAGCTCCAAAAGTGATGATCCACATCTGAAAGTCAAAAATAATAAGTATGGGCAAAATTTGCGAATTTGCGTTCCGCGAATTCGCGCGAGATCGAATTTGTAATCCGCAAAATGTGCGAATTTTTGTTTTTTTGCGTGTTCGCAGGGTTTTTTCGTGTTCGCTGGGTTTTTTGCATGTTCGCTGGGCTTTTTGCGTGTTCGTGGGCCGCTTGCATAGCGAAGTTACCCATGCGGTCGTGTATGGGCACAGCACCCTTTGGTTTACCACTGCCACCCTCTGGTTCATCACTGCCATCCTCTGGTTCACAACTGCCATCCTCTGGTTCACCCCTGCCACCCTCTGGTTCACCCCTGCCACCCTCTGGTTCACCACTGCCACCCTCTGGTTCAGCACTGCCACTCTCTGGTTTACCCCTGCCACCTTCTGGTTCAGCACTGTCACCCTCTGGTTCACCCCTGCCACCCTCTGGTACTGCACTGTCACCTTCTGGTTCACCACTGCCACCCTCTGGTTCACGACTGCCACCCTCTGGTTCATCACAGCACCTCTGGTTCACCCCTGCCACCCTCTGGTACAGCACTGTCACCCTCTGGTTCACCACTGCCACCCTCTGGTTCACCGCTGCCACCCTCTGGCTCTTCACAGCACCTCTGGTTCACCACTGCCACCCTCTGGTTAACCACTGGCACCCTCTGGTTCAGCATTGCCACCCACTGGTTCACCACTGCCACTCTCTGGTTCAACCCTGCCACCCTGTGGTTCACGACTGCCACCCTCTGGTTCACCCCTGCCACCCTCTGGTACTGCACTGTCACCTTCTGGTTCACCACTGCCACCCTCTGGTTCACGACTGCCACCCTCTGGTTCATCACAGCACCTCTGCTTCACCCCTGCCACCCTCTGGTACAGCACTGTCACCCTCTGGTTCACCACTGCCACCCTCTGGTTCACCGCTGCCACCCTCTGGTTCTTCACAGCACCTCTGGTTCACCACTGCCACCCTCTGGTTAACCACTGGCACCCTCTGGTTCAGCATTGCCACCCTCTGGTTCACCACTGCCACTCTCTGGTTCACCCCTGCCACCCTCTGGTTCACCACTGCCACCCTCTGGTTCATCACAGCACCCTCTGGTTCACCCCTGCCACCCTCTGGTACAGCACTGTCACCCTCTGGTTCACCACTGCCACCCTCTGGTTCACGACTGCCACCCTCTGGTTCATCACAGCACCTCTGGTTCACCACTGCCACCCTCTGGTTAACCACTGTCACCCTCTGGTTCAGCACTGCCACACTCTGGTTCACCACTGCGACTCTCTGGTTAACCACTGACACCCTCTGGTTCACCCATGCCACCCTCTGGTTCACCCCTGCCACCCTCTGGTTCACCCCTGCTACCATCTGGTTCATCACTGCCACCCTCTGGTTCACCCTTGCCACCATCTGGTTCATCACTGCCACCCTCTGGTTCACCCCTGCCACCCTCTGGTTCAGCACTACCACCCTCTGGTTCATCACTGCCACCCTCTGGTTCACCACTCCCACCCTCTACCGAGACCTTTTGTGACGCAGCGGCAGCACAAAAGATGCGCTATGGTGCTGGGTATTAACAACGTGACGCATCTGAGAGATGCGTCATGTTGTAAATCCCTGCGCCATCAGGAGGCGTTCCAGCGCAGGGGAGGGCGTTCCTGCGCAGGAGCGCCTCCTAAAAGTGGCTGAGTGAAATCTACAAGAATTCACTCAGTCACTTTTAGGCCAATGCTGCGTCAAAACCCTGCGCCTGCTTGAAGCAGGCACAAGGCTTGATGCAGCATTGGGGAGATAGGGCCCCCAAGAGCATAGCTGGAGCTGCGTCGCAAGCTCGACGCAGCTCCAGCAATGCGCTGCTTTTACGGCAGAGATGCGTGACGCATCTGTGCCGTGTTTGCCACATGGTGCATCGCATTGTAAATGCGGCGCACCATGGGTGGCGGAACTGCGGCGCACAATAACTGGCGCATCTGTGGGGATGCACCAGTTATTGTAAATCTGCCCCTATACATTTAGCCAACGAGGGAGCACTTACTGATTAGACAGTAGAAAGTACTCCAGTTGAGTAGAGGTATTGCACAAAAAGGTGGCATCTTCGTGGACAAACACGCAGGGCGGGTTTCATTCTGCCCCCTGTTAGACTTGTTTTTTGTGCCCTTCTGCCCTCTATTAGACTCATTTTTCCCTTGTTTTTCTGCCCTTCTGCCCTCTGTTAGACTCGTTTTTTGTCCCCTTCTGCCCTCTGTTATTCCCTTGTTTTTTGCCCTTCTGCCCTCTGTTAGACTCGTTTTTTGTGCCCTTCTGCCCTCTTTTAGACTCGTTTTTTTGCCTTTCTGCCCCATTAGACTAGTTTTTTGTGTCCTTCTGCCCTCTGTTAGACTTGTTTTTCCCTTGTTTTTCTGCCCTTCTGCCCTTTGTTAGACTGCTTTTTGTGCCTTTCTGCCCTCTGCATTACCACAGCATCACTCAGCGCCACCACAGCATCACTCAGTGCCACCACATTAACACTCAGCACCACCACAGCATCACTCAGCACCACCACAGCACCAATCAGCACCACCACAGCACCACTCAGAGCCACCACAGCATCTCTCAGCACCACTACAGCATCACTCAGCACCACCACATTATCACTCAGCACCACCACAGCATCACTCAGCACCACCACAGCATCACTCAGCACCACCACAGCACCACTCATCACCACCCCAGCATCACTCAGCACCATCCCAGTATCACTCAGCACTACCACTGCACCACTCAGCATCACCACAGCACCACTCAGCACCACTACAGCACCACTCAGCGCCACCCCAGCATCAATCTGTGCAACCATTCAACAACAACTGGTTCAAATATGTTCTCTCAACGTTTCAAACTTTATTACAAATGTCACAAAAAGATGTTAATATTTCACTTCTGTTCTTGGATTTTCGTCACAATAAAATACAATGAACATAATCTTCACAAAAGTTATTTACAAAAGTTTAAGCTATTGCCATTATAAATTAAAATCACTTTTATTTAAGTATTAATTATTTAAAAAAATGAAAAGCCATTTTAATTTGTAATATCAATACAGCTAAGTCATGTAAATACAAAACATGTTGCATTACAAATGCTATAGGTGTCACATTTGCGAAAGTTATAACTATTGGCATTGTAAGTGACAAAGCTATTAATTTAGCTATTTTCAAAACCAACACATAAATAAAAAAAATTGTCATCTACAAGATTAGTAGCTCAAACTTTCCTAATGCTAGACCTATTGCATTGCAAATGCTTGTTTTTATATCTGTCAGTGCTTCCTGTTCAGGTTTAATTTTCGTGACAGGTGCCTCATTGCCTACTTGTAACTATTCTCTGACCCTGCTTCAAGGGTCAGAGCAGGGTCAGAGAATAGCTGCAAGTAGGCAACGAGGCGCCAGGAAGCACTTACAGGCTTACAGCAGCAGGTGTTATGTTACTTATGTTAGTATGAATTTGTAGAGCGCACGTTCACCCTGGGGTTTCTTGGCGCTGTGTACCGCTGGGGAACCCGTCCTGGCTTTCCCTGTGAGATGGTCCCTATTGGGCATCCCCAAGGTGAAGTCAGGCATCCCCGGCAGCGAGGGGGCCGTTGTGGAGATTAAGCAAGCTATTGCCCAGAGTTGCAGCGTGGGACCCATGGTTAGAGAGGCACCGAGGTGAGATTTATCAAGCCCGCTGACATTGGTTCCGTACCCTGCCGCGTCGGGAATTGAACCCTTGTCCCGGGCCGACCTCTGCTTCTGGGTCTGCCGCCTCTAACCGGTGAGCCACACTTCTCCACTGAGCAGGTGCCCAAGTTGAAGTTAATTTCTTTGTAACCCTTTTGTAAAAGGTTACAAAAAATTTGCTTCAACTTTTGCACATGCTGCTGTAACCCTGTAAGTGCTTGGCTGAAAATTCGACCCCGCTGATTCGCGGATTTTACCGCGATTTCGCGAGATTCGCGGATCGCGAAATAGCGGAAAATCCGCAAATCCCGTGAGCGGAACGAATTTTCAGCCCATGCTTAGTTAAAACCATCAGCCAATGATGAATTTACATACCGCATAAGCTTACTAAAGATCACACCAAACTCCTGTAAATTTAATGTACCACATAGAAACTGGAGTAAACGCGTAGCATTCTTTCCTTAGGAGCTCAAGACTAATACCAATCACCAACAACGACCAGAAATCTACTAACTTGGGTATGGTAGAAGCATGATGCTTCGCGTAAAGCAGTTCACCTCTTTGGAGTAGTAACTGCTACTTAATGTAATTACAATAGAAATAAAATATGTAACTCACATTTGCAATAATATAATAACACACAGCGGTTGGGCAGTAGATGGTAGTTCATAGAGATTGCATAATAATTACTTCTTAAAACTCTTCCATTCATGTAAGACAAAAAGTGGTAAGGGGCATGTTCGGCACCCAGTAGTTTACCAGTCCCCAAGAAATAAGCCACTCATCAAGAACTGAACAGGCAAAGATTAACTGAAGTGATCTGTCACATGCTACGGGACAGCAGAGAATATTAATTTAGTTCACCATTGCATGTCCCAACTAGCTACATACTATGGCTGCTTCTTTACATCACAATGACAATCAGATATGGACTGATATTAACTAGGTCCATCGCAGCAGATCTGTCCACCATTTCTCTCTTTAACCTATGCCTGCTCAGGACCAGGAACTATAAAGAAAATAGCTCAGAATGGACAACACAGAGCAGGTAAAAGTTAATTGAACTGCAAACATACAGATACCATAAAGAGACTCTCAGAGATGCTCAAAGCGGTCAGCTTACATAAAACCATATTTTGCATGCTTATCTTTCCCACTTTATCATCCATAACACTGCTGGGAAACAACCTTTACAACGCAACTTTTACGACGCACTACTGTTACAACAAAACTTTTACAACGCAAGATCCATTACATTGCATGCCATTGTAACGTAGTCATTACAACGCATACCATTACAACGCATACCATCACAACGCATGTCATTACAACGCAGTCATTACAATGCATACCAATACAACGCATACCATCACAACACATAGTACCCTTACACTATCCAAAACTTACCCTACTGTTGCACCCCCTGGAGTTAGAATAGTAATTTTTACCCCTACACTATCCAACACTTACTCTACTGTTGCACCCCCTGGAGTTAGAATAGCAATTTTTACCCCTACACTATCCAACACTTACCCTACATGCAATATAATGGTATGCGTTGTAATGGTATGCGTTGTAAAGGTAGTATGTGTTGTAATGGAATACGTTGTTATGGTAGTTTTTAGAAAATTTGTTGTAATGGCATGCGTTGTAATGGAATGCGTTGTAAAGGATTTTGCGTTGTAAAAAATGCGTTGTAAAGGCATGCGTTGTAAACGTATGCGTTGTAACGTCATACATCCCACACTGCTAAGTGCTGCATCCCAGAACACAATACACTTATCTCAGTGGTCCTCACTCATGATACAGAAACATTTCCCGCACAGGATCAAAACAAAGACAACACCCACTCAACCACACACCCTACACGGTGAAGCCTGCTGACCGTGTAGGCAACTGCTTCAGCGCCCCCATAAGGGTAGAAAGCGCTTTATAAATTTTAAAATGCAGTGCAATACAATGAGCACCGAAGTAGGTTGTGGGATTGGTGGCGGACTGTACACAGCTCAAGGCACGCATCTCACTGTACAATGTTTCATTTTCTTATTTTTTTACTTTGCAAAAATAATAGTTGTTTTTTGCAACTTTAGATTAAAAAATTGTTCGCTCACGGCCATAACCGAATACCTATTCCGTACTACTGGATGCCATAAAGAAATGGCTCTTTTTCAAAACAACATAACAGAGAGCAAAATGTTTCAAACTTCGAATTTACAGGTGCAATTCGATTATAATTTCAGACATTTGACTTTTCTGGAATAATTACATCATACAGGACATACAGGATGGCACTATCATAGACTGTGCTTCGAATGGACTCCACAGTCTGCAGGGATTTAACTATCATCAAATGTGTTTTTTCAGAAATAAATAAAATACATACATCTTAAATACATGGGGCCTCATTTATGAGGCCCCTTGCGCCATCGGAACTTCACTTTTTATGAAGTTCCGTGGCGCAGAAGCCTGCGTGGTATTTATCAGGCAGCAGTACGCCAGTTTTTGTGGCGTACTGCTGCCTGATAAATATCAGTCCCTTTAACGCAGTGTTCTGCGTTAAAGGGGCGTGCAATGGGTGTTGCTGGGGGCGTTCCCAGCAACATCCATGGCCTTTTGACACTGCCCCAGATTTACGAGAAATCGTAACTCTGAGGCAGTGCCAAAAGCTTACGACTCCCCAGGGGAGGCGTAAGGGAGGCGCAACAGGGAGAAATGTCTTTATTTCTCCTCGTATTTCCTTTTTCTATGTGTGCTGCATTCTACAGCACACATAGAAAGAGGAAAAGCCTCTTGTGATTATTTTTGTACAGAAAGGTTTCCCTTCCTGTACAAAAATAATCTTCCCCGCAACGCAGGCACCCTTGCTCCATTGTGCAAGGGTGCCTACGCTGGCGCAGTCAGCCCATTGTGCGCCGGCGGAGGGGAAAAGGACAGGAATGCGCCGTATCTTATAGATACAGCGCATTTCTGCCCTTTTCTTTTGCCGTAGGGAAGCGCAGCAGGAAGGCCTGCTGCGCTTCCCTACGGCAAAAAGTCATAAATGAGGCCCCCGATATATTTAAAGTATTATGCAGACCACCTCAAAATACAGAGGGGCTCACGTCACTTTCATTTTTGGGACCCCTAGCCATAATTTGCGTTTTATGAAATGACAACAAATGATCAAGTACCTACAGAATGAACATTATTGCAATTCAGATTTTCAAGTCATTTTTCAACTCAAGTCATCTAGCATTTGTTTAATGAATACCATGACTGAATGCAAAGCTGCCACATAGTTGTCATATACTTTATTGTAACCTTTCAAATTACTTTTTCTGTGCTTATGTGTGCCAATGTATTGCTTAAATTGTGACACTTTGAGTGATTCGGTATAGGCAGTAAAACCAAGCAGTGAAATCCATACATAGGGATAAGTATCAGAAGGGCTCCCTTTTTGCGCAGAGAAACGCCCTAGTGGAATGTACTTCAAACAGCAGCCACACCTTTCAAGTGCGTATTGAAGGTCACTAACCTATTTCACCTTTCTTATTTTCTTGTACTGCAATGAACTGTGATATCATGATATTAAACAGGCATTTCCAACCAATAGCACAATCTGAGGATAGTTTTTTTCAAGGGAAAGCCACCCGCATTTATTTATATTATATTCAATTGTTTTTCGTTTGTATCTTTTTAGTAGCATTAATTTGTAAAGAATGTTATATATATGGAAATGACAGCAGCATGCTGTGGGTTCTCTAGTCACTGGCCTTGGAATGGACCCCCCTACCTCACATGTTTACAGTCTCCCACCACCCCTTTGTTGTAGATAGCGCTCTTTTGCTAGACAGCCAGCTTCCCTTGTGCTATAGAAATATACACAGACACCTAAGTACTGCACTGCAGATTATCATTGAGGTTTGGATGCTAACTCCTGTCCTTACTCATCCTAGCCCTCAGCTGCACCCGCCCTCCCCAACAGTGTTTACTACTGTACATCAGACTTTCCATTTACAAAGCATTGTTTTTAAGCAAGATGGTTTATCAGGACTTGTTCAGGAGACCTCGGTGCAGGCAGCGGTTACTGGGCCACAACCATGGGGGTTGAGACCTTTTACCAACTTGATTGTCAGTAGCAGCGAGGGCGAACAGTCGCAGGCTTCTCATGGAGGCTAGTGGAGGGAGGGGGGGCTGGGGGGGGTTACTCAGGCTCAAGAATGAATAATACCCCCTTCCCCCAGCAGCACAATAAGATCCATGTCCACTCAGTGCTTCTCTTTGTTGAGAAGACAACTCAGAAGTACATGACACAATCAATAATGCATGACTACCAGGGTACAAGTGCAAGAGAGTGCTGTGTGGACCTCTGCAAACTAGTTCTTCGCCTGCCAATCGTGGGTCCCCTTGTCTCATGGCTCACCCCCCTCAGGTTCAACGTTAGAGGTGGATCAGTGGATGCAGCTCTTATCCCCCCTTCGTTTGATCTAATTTTGGCACACAGCCTCTCAGGCCTAGGCCCACTCACTCTCTCAGTGAAATTCCTAGTAACAGTGTAGGGCCATCTGTGACCCTCCTGCAGCAGAAGGATCTCACTGGCAGAAGAAGTCTCCAGGTGGCACACGGCAGTCTTCTCAAGTACCACACAGCATGTTGCTCAGATGGTTATGGCAGGAGTTGAGACTTTAGTAATGGACCCTATTCCATGTGGGGTGCTGGGATTGCTGCTTACTTCGGCACTATGATGACTACTTGATTCACAGCATGGCTTACTCCAACATTCTGGTGACGGACGACAGAGAGCTATCTTTAGAAGACAGCACATAGTGACTTTGATTCTTCGCACGGTGCCCCTAGGGCACTTCTGGAATCACATAATCTTTAGGACTCGTTGCGGCCCAATGGCACATTGGGGAGTGTGGTGGTCATGCAGTTCACTTGCAGGACACAGAGGCCACCAGCCAGTTCTTACCCTGCTTCAGTCGGGCTAACTGCATGGGCACACCACTCCAGATGCCTCATTCGGCACGCTTGCTTAGCAAGTTTCTGTCAGACAGACATTGATGGGTATTGTGCTCCATTTTTATACCGAATTTGAAGACAATGATGTGTGTTTAAGATCTGCTTCCTTGGAACCAGTTTTGATCAGTTTCCATTGCATGTGTCTTGGCCAGGCTACCCTCCAGCCTTTCCACTTTCTTCAAGGATGCTCTGCCCAGCAGTACAGTCAAGGTGGAGTGCCCAACATAGAAAGGAGAGAGCAGATGGCACCAAGTTATTTACCACACTTCTTCACAGAGATAAGAAAGGTAGATTAGATGTTCCTTGTGGCCCTTCCAAGGCCTAACAACAGATACTGTAGGCCTCGCCCTGTAAACCATGCTATCTACCTAATGGCGAATGCAGTCAGAGGTAAGCATGGGCGAATTTTGCGAATCTCGCGTTCGCGAATTTTGCGGATTTGCGAACTCGCAATCCGCAAAATCCGCGAATTCCCGCGAATTTGCGGATTTTTTTTTTTGTGTTCGCCCGTGTTTCTGCCAGTTCGCGAGGGTTTTTACAATTTCGCAATTTGCGAACTTACCTTTCGGGTCGCAAGTTTTGCGAACTTGTTGTTTCTACGTGTCCAGCCTGTTTGTGACACTCTTCTTCATCACTGCCACTCTCTGTCACCACTGCCACTCTCTGACTACTCATGCCACCCTCTGGCCCACCCATGCCACCCTCTGTTTCATCACCACACCCTCTGGTTGTCCAGTGTACATTATTTTCGGCAAAGCAAAGCACACCTTCCCTGCCTCAAGTGACCTGAATTAATTTGGGGCTGATTAATGTGTCACAGAATATTTTTTTAGCTGGCACCTGCTTCCTTAGTGCGCCCTGATTAGTGATCTTTTGCACTTGCTAAGTGCTTTCATTGTTGCAAAATTAGTTACAACACCTGCCCTGCCCCAACTGACAATAATGAATTAGGGGCTGATTAATGGATTTTAACTTCCAGCCTGGCTCCTGCTTGTCTCCCTTAGCTGTAATTCAGGACCTTTGTGGCATATGTGTAACTATTCTGAGGTTCAGAGCAGGGTCACATAATAGTTGCAACTGGCAACTGAACTCTGGAGGGGCCCCTCAGGAAGCACTACAGGAAATGGCTACTAATGATGAGCCTGAACTTTTGAACCTGGTAAGTAGTTTCAGTTTTGCTAAGATCGTATTTCTGCAATTTAGCACTTATTCGCGGGGCGCGAAGTTGTGCTGGGAAGCCGCGAACTCACGCGAACAGTGCGAGCAGTGCGAGCAAAATCCGCTGCTCGCGGATTTGCGGATTTTGCGGGAGATTCGCGAATCTCGCGGATTGCAAATTTCCCGAAAATCCGCAAAATCCGCGAGCGAAACGGATTTTCCGCCCATGCTTAGTCAGAGGGCCCGATTTATAGTTTGGCAAATAGGTTACTTCATCAAAAACATGAGAGATATTCTGTCTGCATTATTACAAGTGCATTATAACCTATGGCATTTCCAATAAGGGAAACGGGATATCTGTCATGTTTGTAACACAGTAATCCATCCACCAAACGCTAAATCGGGCTAAGAGTCATTTACAGACCAATGTATCAGGAAGTGTGTTGGCACTTATAACGAAAGCCTGTCATCTCTTTCCTTGTCATAGTGTTTGTTGGCCCCCTCCCATCGAAGAGATGCCAGCAAAACGCATATGTCGAGAGAAAGCAACCTCTCGTCTATCAAATACTCACATCTTGGCTGAGGCAGTGGCGTAGCAAGGTGGGGGTGCTGTCCGCCCCAAGCAGCTCAAGTTTTGGGGGAGTTGAACCCTTCTTACCTGCGGCCCCGCAGGGGGGGCAAATGCAGGATTCCTTCGCCAGCGCCCCCCCCCCCTCTTACAGTAGCCACGGGGCGGCAACGGCTGGAACCACCACAGAAGGCCAAAGGCCTAGCTACCCCATTGGGCTTCCAAAATGGAATCCTCAGGCCAATATCACTCGGGAATAGAATTGCACACTATAACTTCAAGCACACACATGCAATGTGCAGGAGGTCACGTTCAGGATTCCAGATACGTCGTGAGCAGCGGAACTTTAGATGAATGGGCCTCTAAGTGCAATTCATGTTTCACAGGAAAAAGCCAGTCCCTGAATCACAAACCATGGTATGCTGTCACCACTGTGTTCCACATACAAAACCAGTAAAAGGGACAGTAGTGCCCTGTCATTATAAGGGTTCTCTTTGTGTGCCCCTCTAAGTTCAGGACTAGCTCCTAAGGAGGCTCCATTGCTCAGAGCCAGCAAAATTAAGAATGAAAAATAAATTAATAAAACAAGCTATTATCATTTTATTTTTGTAGCAGGCTGCCAGCCAAAGTAACGTTAGGGCAGGGATATCCATTGGGACTGCAGCAACGGCAGCAGGGAGGAGTGAGGGGCACTGCTAAGTGTGCATGTCACTTTGGCCAGACATTATAGGACGACCAAACCGACATGCACACTTAGCAGTCTCCAGCCCGAGCTGTGTTGCACAGCTGAGTGGAGTGGAGAGCAGACACAGGTTTCCAGGCCCTGTGTGAGTGGAAACCCAGCCCGCTCACATCAATTCCAGCGATTCTCTCCTGCTGGTAATTTTATTATAGGTACAAAAGGGCGTGGTAATGGACGGAGCATCTGAACTAATCAACCACTCACTCCCAGTCAAAAGATCTGGGTTTAATCCATCACCGTTCTTTAGCCCACTCTGCCACTCCAGTTCAGACATGGCTATATGCAAATCAGTCTGACCCTCTGTCTAATGGGAACAGTCCAGCCCGAACTGCCAAGCCAAGCCTTCCCTGGACCGGAAACAATCTTCAGAGGACCGGTTTCTGGCATTCCATCCGTCTTCAGCCCGGCTTGCTTGAATCCAGTGGCAAAGTGAGCAAGGGACTCACGTCTGAGCATACCCTGCCACACTTATGGCAGCCAAACGCAGTACAAAGAGGGTGGTAATGTACGGAGCATCTGAACCAATCAAACAATCACACCCAGTCAAAAGATATGGGTTTAATCCATCACCGTTCTTTAGCCCACTCTGCCACCCCAGTTCAGACATGGCTATATGCAAATCAGTCTGACCCTGTGCCTCATGGGAACAGTCCAGCCCGAACTGCCAAGCCATGCCTTCCCTGGACCAGAAACAAGCTTCCAAGGACCGGTTTCTGGGATTCCAGCTGTCTTCAGCCCGGCTTGCTTGAATCCAGTGGCAAAGTGAGCAAGGGACTCACGTCTGAGCATACCCTGCCACACTTATGGCAGCCAAACGCAGTACAAAGAGGGTGGTAATGTACGGAGCATCTGAACCAATCAAACAATCACACCCAGTCAAAAGATCTGGGTTTAATCCATCACCGTTCTTTAGCCCACTCTGCCACCCCAGTTCAGACATGGCTATATGCAAATCAGTCTGACCCTGTGCCTCATGGGAACAGTCCAGCCCGAACTGCCAAGCCATGACTTCCCTGGACCAGAAACAAGCTTCCAAGGACCGGTTTCTGGGATTCCAGCTGTCTTCAGCCCGGCTTGCTTGAATCCAGTGGCAAAGTGAGCAAGGGACTCACGTCTGAGCATACCCTGCCACACTTATGACGGCTAAAAGCGGTACAAAAGGTGGTGGTAATGGACGGAGCATCTGAACCAATTAAACACTCACACCCAGTCAAACGATCTGGGTTTAATCCATCTCCGTTCTTTAGCCCACTCTGCCACTCCAGTTCAGACATGGCTATATGCAAATCAGTCTGACCCTATGCCTCATGGGAACAGTCCAGCCCGACCTGCCAAGCCATGCCTTCCCTGGACCAGAAACGAGCTTCCGAGGACTGGTTTATGGAATTCCAGCCGTCTTCAGCCCGGCTTGCTTGAATCCAGTGGCAGAGTGAGAAAGGGACTCAAGTCTGAGCATACCCTGCCACACTTATGGCGGCCAAAAGCGGTACAAAAGAGGGTGGTAATGGACGGAGCATCTGAACCAATCAAACACTCACACCCAGTCAAAAGATCTGGGTTTAATCCATCACCGTTCTTTTGCCCACTCTGCCACCACAGTTCAGACATGGCTATATGCAAATCAGTCTGACCCTGTGCCTCATGGGAACAGTCCAGCCCGAACTGCCCAGCCATGCCTTCCCTGGACCGGAAACAAGCTTCCGAGGACTGGTTTATGGCATTCTAGCCGTCTTCAGCCCGGCTTGCTTGAGTCCAGTGGCAAAGTGAGCAAGGGACTCACGTCTGAGCATACCCTGCCACACTTATGGCGGTCAAAAGCGGTACAAAAAGGGGTGGTATTGGACGGAGCATCTGAACAAATCAAACACTCACACCCAGTCAAAAGATCTGGGTTTAATCCATCACCGTTCTTTAGGCCACTCTGCCAACCCGGTTCAGACATGGCTATATGCAAATCAGTCTGACCCTGTGCCTCATAGGAACAGTCCAGCCCGAACTGCCAAGCCATGCCTTCCCTGGACCGGAAACAAGCTTCTGAGGACCGGTTTCTGGCATTTCAGCCGTCTTCAGCCCGGCTTGCTTTAATCCAGTGGCAAAGTGAGCAAGGGACTCACATCTGAGCATACCCTGCCACACTTATGGCGGCCAAAAGCGGTACAAAAGAGGGTGGTAATGGACGGAGCATCTGAACCAATCAAACACTCACACCCAGTCAAAAGATCTGGGTTTAATCCATCACGGTTCTTTAGCCCACTCTGCCACCCCAGTTCAGACATGGCTATAAGCAAATCAGTCTGACCCTGTGCCTCATGGGAACCCAGCCCGATTTACACGCTTCTTGACAACCAAGAGTCAATCAATCTGAGTTGTCACTAAGCTTAGATGCTGAAACCTGGTAGCCATCTTGGATGTTTACAAATCTCCTAGTAACCCAGTGATTCGCATGCTCACTGTTAGACATGAGGATGCTAAAAACTACACTGTCCTGAAGAGTGCTCTAATTGATGGGTTTGGCTTAGCCACTGAACAGTACAGGTTAATGTTCAGAGATACCCAGAAGACACAGACTCAGGACTGGACTGATTTTGTAGATTGTGCTACTAAGGCTCTGGAAGGTTGCTTACTGGGCAGCAAAGTACATGACTATACAGGATTGTATAATTTGATTTTGAGGGAGCAGATCCTTAGTAATTGTCAAAACCAGCTTTTACATCAGGTGGTGGACTCAGATCTGACCTCTCCCCAGGAATTGGGTAAGAGGGCAGACAAATGGATCAGAACCATGATTAGGCCTAAAAATCAGGGTGGTGACCAAAAGAAGGATAATTCCAAGGCTCAAGAGAAGGGCGGGGATAAATCAAAAGACAAGTCCTCCAGAGGGCCCCAAAATTCCAATGGTGGGGATGGGTCCCAAAATCCTTCCTCTACAGTTAAGAAACCTTATTGCCATGCTTGTAAAAAGCCTGGCCACTGGAAAACTAACAGCAGTTGCCCCAAGGCCAGCAATAAGGAAAATATACCTCCAGGTAATACTCCAACACCTCCGGTTACTACTAGTAGTAATCCCCAGGTGGTGGGAGTGCCCCCAATAATTTGTCTGGGTTTACTTGGGGAACTCAGGTGGACTCTGGCCTAACCAGGTCCCCTACCACAGCTTTTCTTGTCTGTGAAAATGGCATGGGGTTTGCCAACTTCACTGCTTGCCCCAACACTTTGAGCAAGTACAGGCAGGAGCCCTTCATCAATGGTCTGAAAGTTGAGGCCTGTAGACATACAGAGGCTAGCATCACTATGGTGACTGAGAGTCTAGTCCCCTCAAGGCAACTTTTACCTGTAGCCACATACCAGGTGACTAACATTGATGGAGTACAGAAGGATCATCCCATGGCAGTAGTTAATCTCAGCTGGGGAGGTGTCACTGGCACCAAGACAGTGGCAGTGTCTACAAACTTGCCTGTAGATTGTCTACTGGGAAATGGTCTGGAAATCTCAGCCTGGGCTGAGGTAGAACAAGAAACCCATTCTAAAATGGTAAATCTCAATGGAAAGGTTAGTGGGGCTGTGATGGCCACAGTCCCAGCTCAGGATATCCCCCCTGAAAAGGTTGGTAGGGCTGTACCAGTCTCAGCCCAATCTCAAGCAGACTCCTTCCCTAGACAGGTTGACAGGGCTGTGATGGTAACAGCCCAAACCCAAACTGAGTCCCTTCCTGAAAAGGTTGGTGGGGCTGTGATGGCCACAGTCCAAACTCAGACAGATTTTAGTGTTGTGAAGCCTGAAACTATGGATCACTCCACTCAGACAGAGAGCATTGGGGAGGAAGATAAGTCTCCCTCCCACCAGACATTAGGTGATAGTCAGGCTCCTCAGGGAACTGACCTTACCCCTTGTGCAGGAACTGCCCCAGAGGTAGTCAGGCCTAGCTTGGTAGAGCCCCTGATGTCAGTGGACTCTTCCAAGGTGGGACCCAGTCTGGAGCAAGTAACCTGCCCCACTCTACCCTGCCTCAGTCAGTCCAGGGCTGCAGAGGTCAAGGATGCCAGTGGCGGACCCCAGAGGCCCCCCTGAGTCCACAAGATTCACCCCATCAGCAGATTAGGGGCACCCAAACCAGCAGCAACCCTAGCAAGGTGAAAACTTCAAAATCTCCTGAGGGATCTCCCTTACACTTAGTTAGGAGCCTCCCCCAGATGGATTCTGTTGGGCACAGCCAAACCTGGGACCCAAAGGCCCCAAACCTGACCTGTCCCTCCAGTAAGCCAACAAAAGGGACCCAGCCTTCAGCTGTAGGCAGCCAGAGGTTGACCCTGAGAGCACAGTGCAACTCAGTCATGGAAAGAAAGGCATCCATGGTGGATAGTAATTGGAGGAAGCTGAGCCCAACATTAGTGGAGCCTCACTTCAGTACTCCATTCCCACACCAGCCTTTTACTTTGCCAAAACACACCAGAGGTAGAGATTCCCTATGGTGGAGACTCCCTGATACCCTTAGGGTGAGGGATTGCTTAGTGGACCATGAGACAGGGGGTAACCATGCTAGTGCAGGTACTTCCTTATATGGCTACTTAGGCAGTATAGGCTTACCTGGTCAAGGATAGCCTTATCTCCTTTCGTTTGGGCGGGGGGGGGGGGGCTGTGTAGGATGGTGGATACCTGACTATGGTTACCCCAGATTTTTTACCTAGTGTTTAGCTGGTTTTCGACTTAGTTGGACTGGGATCCTGCTAATCAGGACCCCAGGCTATCTGCTCTCTCTTTAAAATGGACTCCATGTACCTTAGGTACATCTCCAATTGGATATTGTGTCACCTTATGAGCCCCTGTAGTGTGTACTATAGGTACCCAGGGCATAGGGGCATCCAAGGCCTACCAGGGGCTGCGTAAGAACAGAATTGGGTTGGCTCTAATCAGCAAGGCTGAGCCTATAACATAAATAACAAAAGAGAGTGCCAGTACTGATAAACTTAACTTAGAGGTGAGAGTAATCCTCCACAGACAGAAAATCAAATTCTAGAAAGGGAATGCTTCTTAATCGCAATTTTATTATATAAGAAAATTCAACAATGTTTTATAAAAGTCATTTTACATTTGAGGGAAAAGAATTTTTAGGAAAAAGTCAAAACTGAGAACGGACACATACAAGTACAATCACCTGGGATGAACCACCATTCAAAACTGCAATCATATCACATCTCTTCGCTGGTCTGCCATTTTGATTTAAGAGCCACGTCCCTGTAGAGACTCTTTGCCATTTATTGTACATTACCTATTTTTCATTCATTTTGCAAAGACTGTTTGAAATTGGAAAATTCTTTGGTATTGTACTATCTTCTAATCAATTGTGAATGGTTTTGTTTAATGAAGGCAGTTCCAGTTGTACATATATTTTTTTCCCCTGTAGATAATGTATATATGGTATCTTTGCGCTAAGTTTGTATGTGTTGAATGTGTGGCGAATGTGATATGATTGCAGTTTTGAATGGTGGTTCATCCCAGGTGATTGTACTTGTATGTGTCCGTTCTCAGTTTTGACTTTTTCCTAAAAATTCTTTTCCCTCAAATGTAAAATGACTTTTATAAAACATTGTTGAATTTTCTTATATAATAAAATTGCGATTAAGAAGCATTCCCTTTCTAGAATTTGATTTTCTGTCTGTGGAGGATTACTCTCACCTCTAAGTTAAGTTTATCAGTACTGGCACTCTCTTTTGTTATTTATAATATATACCAGGGGCTGCAGCATATCTTTTGCCACCCCTGGCTGGCCATCCAAATTGACACAACTGGCTGATCACTCAGCTGGGGCAAGGTGGTGTAATCACCCCTTGCTTAGATATAGTATACCTATATCTGACCTTATATCTGGACACATATGCACTTATAAGTCAGTCCTATGGCAGGCCTTAACAATCCTGGAGGCAGAGTGCTTGTTTTTTTTTGAGATGGTGCTCTAGCATGAGCTGAGCCTGTCTGCAGCTTTCGGAACCATGTCCTTATAACTGTTCTGGGATAAGTGCATTATAATCCTCGCAGTTACTTGCTAACTATGGTTACATGTTACTTTCCTTAAACGCGGTTAAATTTAACCAGAGCCTCAGCATCACAAAATGGATGCTGCTGCCACAGACACAAGTCTGGCCTCCTGCTGCTAACCGAAACTCCGGCAGGGGAGGCCTGGACAAAAGGTTTCCTGTCACAGGGAGGTGTTACACCACCCCAGACAGGAGATAGTGGATTGGGGCAGGGAGGGCTAAATGAAACTAGACACTGCCTGGGGGCACACAAGGTATCCCATGAATAATCCAGTTCAAACCGTTGCTGGGGCACTCCAGTTCCAGCTCTGGCGCGAAACTGGACAAAGGGAAAGGGGTGTAACCACCCCCTTCCTG
Organism: Lissotriton vulgaris; assembly: GCF_964263255.1. Lineage (NCBI taxonomy): Eukaryota > Metazoa > Chordata > Amphibia > Caudata > Salamandridae > Lissotriton > Lissotriton vulgaris. The sequence continues at coordinate 804,926,145 of NC_141697.1, forward strand.
GGTCCCACCCATGGGAGGGACCTAGCAGGTGATCCAGCCCCCTGATTTGGAATAAAGGTAAGAGCTGTGCCTTAGCACATCAGATCATCCTGACTGAAACTTTGATACAAAACTCTGGACCCTTCGACATCCTACTCAACGTGGAAGACTGAAGAATCTCCCTTGTGGTCAAGGAGTGACCACCCTGCACAAGCAGGCACCATCAGCGCTAAAAGGTTTTCTTTGTTGTTGCTCCCGCCTGAGCTCGAATGATAGAGACCAACAAGAATTGGACTTCCAGATATCCATTAGCCCGATCCACAGTCCCAGAATAGCTGATACCCGTGGAGGTGACTTGAGACGTGGTACCAGCCATCTTGGAAAGCCAGCAAAGTGCTTCCTGTGCAGATGCCAAGGCACCCTCGAAGCTGTGCATTGGGGTATGAGAAGCCCCACCCCGAGCAGCTTTTGCACTAAAGATCACCTCTCCACACTCACCGAGTGCTGCGTGGGGCCCTTTTGCATTTTCCTGCTTGACGCGTTGTCCGGCGGCAGTCACTTGCCCGTTGGCTTGTGGCCTCTGTGACAACGAACCTTCAAATTTTCACTGCTGGTCTGGTTGCACCAGACTGGCCCTTGCTCCCCTGAAAAGGAGCAGTCCATCAGACCTTCCCGGTCTGATCCAGAAGCCATCTTCGAGTTCTGCGTGGGTTGCATTTGCCAAGGCCTGTTGACTACGATTCGAGAACCGACACCACCGATAGCGAGAGCCTTTGTGGGACAGCTCATGTCCTCCTCCTGGTTGTCCTTGATTCTTCCTGGTCCACATTGCAGCGGAGACAAACTTCACAACATCACCTGATCGCAACCCGACATCGCCTGGTTCCTTCCTGGTTCCTTCCTGGTCACTGGCTAGTGACCCAGACTCTGTCCCCTCTGCTTTCAGGTACTCTACATCTTTGATCCACCCTTGGATCTAACCAGACTCTTCTCTCCTGGTCGCCTGCAGCATCTTTTCCTCCAGGCTCCATAGAAATCCACAACGAAACCCGACGCACTTTGAGACCTATGCACCCGCTTCCTGTGGGTGAGGTAACAAGAGTACTCCGGTGCTCCTGTTGTGGTTTGCACCTCTAGTGTCCTAGTTTTAAGTGGTTAAGTTCTAGTCCAGTCGGAAGAATTTTAAATCAGTAACTTTGTAACTTTTACGCACCATTGACTTCTATTGGTAAACGCGGTTGACTATAGACATGGCACCCGCATCCTATGGGCCTCCCCCGACCTAACCTTTGTTAGTCCAGTGTAGCCCTAACGATTCTCAAGGCCCTAGGCCTTACCATTGTTCGTGACGTGGTTCTTATACCACTATTTTAGTATATGGTTTGAGTGGCCACCAGGGCCTATCCATATTTGTGCAACTTTTGTATGTTATATGAAGTTCTTTGTTTAACGCTTGTACTTCTGTGCTCATAAAGAGTACAGGGGATTATTCTAGTAATAATAAATATATATCGTGATATTGTGTTATTTTAACTTCCCCCTCCTACCTGCACTCCTTGCCTTCTTTCTAAACAGCGCTACACGCTGCAACGACCCCCTTCCTTCTGCCGCCATCCTCGAGCGCGAGGCGCGCCACAGACACGCCCCCTCTGTTGGCCACGCCCCCTCGTCAATTTCTACAAATAGTGTGCGCAGACGCCAGGCGCTTCACTTATGATTGGACTCCTGAGGCGAAAAATCCGGGAGAAAGCATTTCTCTGTGTTTTTAAAATTGAATCGTGATATTTTGTTATTTTAACTTCCCCCTCCTACCTGCACTCCTTGCCTTCTTTCTAAACAGCGCTACACGCTGCAACGACCCCCTTCCTCTGCCGCCATCCTCGAGCGCGAGGCGCCCACAGACACGCCCCCTCTGTTGGCCACGCCCCCTCGGTAATTTCTACAAATAGTGTGCGCAGACGCCAGGCGCTTCACTTATGATTGGACTCCTGAGGCGAAGAAGCCGGGAGAAAGCATTTCTCTGTGTTTTTAAAATTGAATCGTGATATTGTGTTATTTTAACTTCCCCCTCCTACCTGCACTCCTTGCCTTCTTTCTAAACAGCGCTACACGCTGCAACGACCCCCTTCCTTCTGCCGCCATCCTCGAGCGCGAGGCGCGCCACAGGCACGCCCCCTCTGTTGGCCACGCCCCCTCTAACCCCCTATCTCACTACCATAAATCATGTGTCTCGGTAGGAAGTGCAGCGGACGAGCGCAGCGGGCGCGATGATTGCGCGCCGAAGGCGCGCCTAAGGCAAGCCCATCTGCGCCCGTCCGCGATCGGACGGGGCTAGGGGCTCGACACCTTGCCAAAATGATGTCCTATTCCTCCAAGGAACTCATCACCCTCCAAGGCCACTGGCCACTCCCGGACCCTGTCCGTGGGCTCGTCCACTCTTTGGGCCTCGCTCCTTCCTCCCCTACAACACCACACCCTCCGCTATCCTGTCCCGCTCCACTCGACCCTCACCCCATCACTCCGCCTCTGTCTGTATTCCTACTCAACACCAGGTCCGCGGTCAAGCACCATCACGAGCTGTTCATCCTACTCGATTCAGAGAAGCCTGACCTACTGCTCCTGACCGAAACCTGGTATTGTGATTCTTCCCTTCCTGTTCTCCTCGCCACCCTTACCCCCTCGTATGTGGCTTTACGTGCCGACCGCCCAGCGGGCAGGGTTGGTGGTGGGGTCGCCTTAATCGCTCGGTCGGAACTGAACTTTCAATCACTTCCCTTTCCCCCATTCCCCCCACCGACTTTCTGGTAGTTCGTTCCCTATCATTCTCCCCTCCCATCACCTGCCTCTTAATGTACCGCCCTCCTCAACCTTCGCCCTCATTCCTACCAGCATTTCAAGACCTGACGGCCAACTTGGTGGTCAACTACGCCTCGGTCCTGGTGCTAGGGGTCTTCAATTACTGGCCCTCAGACCCTCACGAGTGTACGGCCTCAAAAGAGTTCACAGAATCTCTCTTGTCTCTCAACTTCGTACCGCATATAACCGTCCCCACTCACACTCAAGGGCACATACTCAACCAGGTCTGGTCTCTCAATCTCCCAGTGACCTCGGCGGCTGTTTCTCCCTGCCACTGGTCCGACCATGCCCTCATCTCCCTCTCCATTCCCCGTAACCCGGCATCCAAAACTCCGCATGCCAAAAACACCTGGGCACGGAACTGGAACAGATTGGATTTTCCCTCCTTGACCTCTCTGCTTCAAAACTCTACGCCCACCCTCTCTGGCTTATCATCTGCCTCACAAGCCGAGGCCATAAACACCTGGCTGGCCGGCGGCTGTGATTCAGTGGCTCCCCTACGTCGCATTTCCATCCGTCGACCTAAGGATTCTAACAGGTGGTTCAACGACCACCTGAAAGAGCTTAAACTGAACACCCGACGGGCGGAGAGACAATGGAGGAAAAATTACTGTCCCTCATCTAAAACCCACTTCCTTACATCATTGGCCAAATACAAAACAGCAATCCTCGCCGCAAAAACCGCCCACTTCTCTACAAAAATAACGTCTGCTGGAAACAAATCCAGAGAAATCTTTGGCATAGTGAATGACCTGGCATTCTCAGACCGAACCTCACCCCAAATCCCTCCCTCCCAGCTTCTCTGTGACCAACTCAACACCTATTTCCTGGATAAAATTGCTACCATCAAGGCCAACATTCCACCCCCCTCGCCAGCTTTTGTCGATCCCTCCCCCCCCCACCGTTCAATGCCCTTTCACTTCCATTCCCCCCTTCACTCAGGAATCATTTCTGGAGATTCTTCCCAAAGTGAAGTCGGGGTCTCCAGCGAACGTTTGTCCGGCACGTATCCTGCAGCAAATTTACTCCTGCTGTCCTGAACCCCCCATTGCCTTTCTCAATAGCTACCTAGTGCAGGGTGTAGTGACCCCTGCGCTAAAGGCAGCCACTATAGTACCCATCTTGAAGAAATCTGGCGCGGACCCTTCCATCTCAGCCAACTATCGCCCCATCTCCTTGCTGCCCTTTCTGGGCAAGGTGATGGAACGCCACGTCACTGCGGTACTTAGCGCCCATATTGAGGCTACCGGGGGGCTGGCATCCCGCCAGGCCGGTTTCCGTCCTAGACATTCGACTGAATCAGTTGTGGTCTCAGTCCTAGATAACCTCAGAAAGGGCATGGATGACAACAAATGCCAGGCACTGGTCCTCCTCGACCTGTCCGCCGCCTTTGACACGGTGGACCATGCCATCCTACTGTCCCGTGTCAGGGCGGCTGGTATCGGGGGATCAGCTCTGGTTTGGCTCTCCTCCTTTCTGAGGGACCGCACCCAGGCAGTGCGGCTAGGCGGCTTCACTACCACCCCTCTCCCCGTCACTTGTGGTGTTCCCCAGGGATCCTCTCTCTCTCCCCTTCTTTTCAACCTTTATATCTTCCCTCTTATCTTCGCGCTCCAGCAGCTGGAGGTCACCGTGTTCAACTACGCGGATGATCTCCAGCTCATCTTCGACCTGTCCTCCTCTCCCCTCTCTGTCTCTAACTTCCAGTCTACAATGACGTTCATCAGGGACTGGATGAACCACAACCATCTTAAACTGAACCCGGATAAAACCGAATTGGTTCTCACCGGTGGTTCATCCAGCCCCTGGAACTCCCTCTTTTGGCCCCCCTCTCTTGGCCCCGCACCTTCCCCCTCCACCACGGTCAAAACACTGGGTGTCAAAATGAACAATCAGCTCACCCTCCATTCACAAATCAGCTCCGTGGTTTCCTCTTGTTTCCTCACTCTCCGTACCATCCGTTCTGTTTCCCGCTTCTTTTCCGCTCAGGCACTTAAGATTATTATGGCCGCCTTGGTGATATCAAGGCTGTTTTATGCCAACGCCCTTTATCATGGCATACCAGCATACAGCCTGCGAAGACTCCAGTCGATCCAGAACCAGGCGGCACGGCTGGTTTATGGCCTCCCACGCTATCACCACTCCACCCCCCTTCTGAGGGAGCTACACTGGCTCCCCGTGAAAGAACGCTCCCTCTTTAAGACCGGCTGCATGGTCTTCCAGGCCCGGCAGGGCACTGCTCCCGCCTTCATCTCCTCACTGATAAAACCTTATGTTCCCACAAGAGAGCTCCGGTCTTCCTCTAAGTCTCTTCTTCAGATCCCACGTTTTACACGTAAAAAGTGGGGCGGGGCCAATTTTTCCACCTTGGCCCCAACATTTTGGAACTCCCTCCCTGATCATCTTCGTTCTGCTACCCAGTACCTCTCCTTTCGCAAAGATTTAAAAACGTTCCTCTTCAATCAGGCCTTCCCCGCTTAGCTCCTCATGCCTCTCCTTCTTGTCTTCTTTCCCTCAGTTGCCGATCCACCCACTAGCGCCAAGAAACCGCATGGTGTATGCTGCGCTTTATAAATATTTTAAATTAAATTAAATTAAATTAAATATATTTTATAATATATAACTTGTGTGGTGTTCTTTCATTTGGTATTTAAGGGGTTGCATATGGTAAAACAGCTGGCTTCACATGCCCTCTTGAGTTTAGCCTAAGACTGCTTTTGTCCATGCTTAGCGCCAAGAAACCCAAGGGTGTACGTGCGCTCAACAAATGACTATTAAGATAAGATAAGATAAGATAAGCTACCATTAGGATAGCTGGTCTATAAGGTTGACTTACAACCAATCACCATAAGGGTCGTTTGGACTGGTGCAAGGTGTTCACTAGAATAGTGACCATCATATACCAGGCCAACTTCTCACACTATGGAATTGGTGGACGTGTGGAGAATCCCAGAGACACACTATACATTTTAATCAGGAGCCCATAGTAGTCTCTCTCGAATTGATCATATCCTTGCACCGTCAGATCAAGTGCGCTATGTTAAGGAGATCCGACATTTAGCAAGGGGCATATTAGACAACTCCCCCATATGGGCTCAAGTGGAGATTGGGACAGATGACAGTACTAGAGTGGCCCCATTTCACCCTTGGCATCTTCAAAACCCCAAGATCAAACTGAAGATTACGGAAGAAATAAAACACTATTTTAGTGAGAATGATGGATTTGTCGATTTAGCCCGGATCCTCTGGGAAGCTCCAAAACAGTGGTACGGGCCATGCCATGTTCCTGATAGCGGGAGAAAAAAGGGAACAAAACCCTAGGCTGGTTCGGCTAGAAGAAGACATACTGAAGTTACAGAGGGAACTTATACACCAGAAGGCCCAGAAAAGGCACACATTCTTAATCTAAAGAAAGAAGAGTACAGGAATGAGGCAAGAGACATGGCTAGAACATTGAATAGGCATAAGCTGGGACGTGTACAGGAACTAGGGGACAAAGGAGGGAGACCGCTGGCCTGGTTAGATAAGAGAGAATCCGTGAATAGGCTCGCCACAGAACTAATAGAGGAAACAGGAAGACGTCTCACAGACACACAAGACATTGCAAATGAATTTGCCAAATATTATAAACTACTGTACTCATAAAAATTACTAGGCAGGGTCATCAAATTCGAGAGATGTTGTCCGAAATGCGATTACTGGTGTTAACAAAAGAGAATAGAATCCTGCTTGATAGCGACCTAACTCAGGCCGAAATAGCTCAAGCCATGCATTTTCTCAAGACTGGGAAGGCACTTGGCCCAAACGGCCTCCCAATTGACCTTTATAAGCTGCGTTCAGATAAAATAGCCCACCACCTCAAGACAATGTATGAAGAAAGCCTTGAAATGGCTCTCCTTCCACAAGACTACAGTAGTGGTAATATATATAAAGAGGGGAAACCCAAGAAAAATGCACATCATACCTACCTATATCGCTGCTGAACGCAGAAGTTAAAATATTGGCCAAACTGTTGGTCACCAGGATGGCTCGGGTAATCTCCGGCTTGGTCCATCCTGACCAGTCGGGAGTTATGCCGTCAGAAACACATCCCTAAATCTGCAACGACTGCACGGAGTAATGAGAAGAGCGGACACTATCCTAGAAGAGGCGATGTGTGTATCCTTGGATGCTACCATGCCGTTTGACATTATAGAGTGGACCTACCTCTTTGCTGTCCTTGAGAAACTGGGATTCGGCCCTAAATGTATTAGCTGGCTCCGACTCTTATATGCTGACCCCCTAGCGTAAGTCGTAGTCAACAATACGAAGCCCGCTGTTTTCCCTCTCCATCGGGGAACACAACAGGGGTGCCCTTTGTCCCCACTTTAATTTGCACACACCCTAGAGCCCCTAGCCTATTTGATACGCAAAGATCCCATAATTTGGGGATTGCGATGGACAGAGGAGTGGGAGGACCGAATCTTACTCTATGCAGATGACATCTTGTTATAGCTGGCTTGCATAGAGTTCTCAATATCTTTACTAATTTCAGAACCTACTCCGGATATACTATTAACTGGTCAAAATCGCTCATATTTGTACTAAAGGGAGGCCAGCCTGCTCTTCTTAGAGGATGCAAGATTACGATAGCTACAGAGGGATTCAAATATTTAGGTGTTTATTACCAAGGACCCCAAATTACACTTCACATTTAATTTGTTGCCGCCGTTACATCGACTAAGACATGACGTGGAGCACTGGAAGTCTCTACCGTTTTCATTACTGGGCAGAGCTGCACTCTTTAAATTATGTTGCAGCCTCGCTTTTTATATGTCCTTCAAAACTCACCCAACCCCGTCCCCGCATCATACTCCGGAATGGTGGAAAATGCACCCAGAACACCTTTCTGGGGGAAAAATACCCCAAGAATCTCATTTCAATAGCTGGTAAAGGGCTGGTATGATTGGGGAATCGGGCTGCCAAATATAAAAAAATATTTCTGGGCGGCTCAATTGGCGGCCATTAATCACTGTATATACCTGTGTTCATCAATCTGTGGGGCGCGCCCCCCTGGGGGGGGGGGGGGCTACACCATCTCAGGGGGGGGCACGCACTCCACCATAAAAACTTTGTTTACCACTGTCCAACAACGCAAGTACATTAGCTTCCGTTATTTCTTCAGCCATTTCAAAAGCAGCATTTGTATTGGAGAACAGCAGCCAGTTAGCACATAGACCGTCACCACTGACGTTCCACCAATGAGGGGGACAGCATTATAGACGGGAGAAAGTGCGCAAAATATTGCATGCATAAACTCCTGCATACTACTACCTTTTGATTGTGTGGCGCTTCTTCACTCCCTCCCTTTTCCCCTGTGCTTGCTGCCTTTACTTCTTTTCTTGCTGTCCTTTGCCTGCTGCCTCGCTGTGAAGGATCTCGCCTCGTAATATTTTACATCACCAACATGTAAGTAAAAGTTAACAGACAGACCTTCCCAAGGCGTCTGCTTTCCTAAAATAAGTCGGTTCACTTTCGTTTTGACCGCACACGAGACTCCGTGCCTTCCACTGCAGCTGAGGCCTTTCGGGGGTGGGAGGGGAAATGTAGCTCATACAATTAACTTTATTAAAAGTCCTCTGTGAGTATCTTATTTAAACTACTTTTTGGATGTGTACATTGTCTGCCCACGACGCACACATCAGATCCTGTGACATCACGGGGGCTTCCTGATACTATTTAGCACTGGTCCGACAGTCCTAGAAGGTAATTGGATCTTACAATATTATATAATAAATGCAGGGGACTCTTTGCCGATCTGTAGCCTTTCCTTGCTTGGACCCTTCGAGGCGGACTGAGGATTGGTGTGCCTTGCTGCACGGAGCAGCTCTTCATCACGACTCGCCGGACCCGCTTCGCGGGTCCCGCTTCGATCCCCTGACCGAGGAGGCTGTTTGCTTGTACCTGCTGGTACCTGATAGGAGGAGCGCGGGTGAGGTGTAGAGACCAGCGGGGCTGCGAGCTGTTGGCCAGGGACTCCAGCGACCAGGAGCCCCTGCGCGCCCAACTTGCTACACCTGGGCTGCTCTCCCCGCTGGCCACGCCCCCCTGCTGACGGACTGAAAAGCGGCACTCACCCCAGAGTGGCTGGGACTCTTTGCCGATCTGTAGCCTTTCCTTGCTTGGACCCTTCGAGGCGGACTGAGGATTGGTGTGCCTTGCTGCACGGAGCAGCTCTTCATCACGACTCGCCGGACCCGCTTCGCGGGTCCCGCTTCGATCCCCTGACCGAGGAGGCTGTTTGCTTGTACCTGCTGGTACCTGATAGGAGGAGCGCGGGTGAGGTGTAGAGACCAGCGGGGCTGCGAGCTGTTGGCCAGGGACTCCAGCGACCAGGAGCCCCTGCGCGCCCAACTTGCTACACCTGGGCTGCTCTCCCCGCTGGCCACGCCCCCCTGCTGACGGACTGAAAAGCGGCACTCACCCCAGAGTGGCTGGGACTCTTTGCCGATCTGTAGCCTTTCCTTGCTTGGACCCTTCGAGGCGGACTGAGGATTGGTGTGCCTTGCTGCACGGAGCAGCTCTTCATCACGACTCGCCGGACCCGCTTCGCGGGTCCCGCTTCGATCCCCTGACCGAGGAGGCTGTTTGCTTGTACCTGCTGGTACCTGATAGGAGGAGCGCGGGTGAGGTGTAGAGACCAGCGGGGCTGCGAGCTGTTGGCCAGGGACTCCAGCGACCAGGAGCCCCTGCGCGCCCAACTTGCTACACCTGGGCTGCTCTCCCCGCTGGCCACGCCCCCCTGCCTATCAGCCAACGAACAAGCAGGCTTGTGTATTTGGTGTCCCAGTGTCCCCGCTACGCGGGAGCGTGCCGGGAGAAGCCCGGGACAAGGGCGGGACCGTTTGAGGCCGTTCGAGGCCTAAGAGGTCTGGGCTGGGCCACGTTATTTGGTTCTACGGCAAGTCATTGCACGTGATTCTGTTTCCATTATCTTGTGGCAAGCTCCCCACTGACCATCATGTGCACACGAGCCACACGAAGTAAAACTGCAAGGGGACTTGGTGGACCTAGTGGGACTTTGGATGACTTTTTATTTAAGACCAACTTGGCGATTGACCACGAAATTAACAAAATGCAACACAGAGTCTCCCTTGAACTTGATGCTGCCCGTAAATTGTCTCTTAATATTGCCTCCTCGAAAAAATCGTCACTTGGTAACCTTGCTCTAGCTCTTACCCCTGAGCGGACAACAGGTCCTCGCCCCCTGCTTACTTTAGCTGATAATAAATGCAGTACTGGAAATGACTCTCAGTTGGGGTGCAGTACAAAGGGGATCTCGTACAGATCCTGAGCTATGTGCGGAGAGCCAAGGACAGCTCTCGGGTGGGGCAGGCTGTTGAGGACAGGTGCTGCACTTCTGGATTTCTGTGCACAGAGCTTGTGCAGGCTGTTGAGGACAGACGCTGCCCTCCAGGAGTTCTGTGCACAGAGATGGTGCGGGCTGTTGAGGACAGACGCTGCACTCCAGGAGTTCTTTTCACAGTGCTGGTGCGGGCTGTTGAAACCAGGTGCTGCACTCCCGGAGTTCTGTGCAGAGAGCTGGTGTGGGCTGTTGAAGGCTGGCGCTGCACTTCCTGGAGTTCTGTGCACAGAGCTGGTGCAGGCTGTTGAGGACAGGAACAGCACTCCTGGATTCTTGTGTAGAGAGCAAAGGGCAGCTCCCTAAGCTCTTGGGTGATGCAGGCTGGTGAGGACAGGTGCTGCACTCCTGGAGTTCTGTGCTCAGAGCTGGTGGGGGCTGTTGAGGGCAGGCACTGCACTCCTTGAATTGTGTGCACAGAGCTGGTGGGGGCTGTTGAAGGCAGATGCTGTACTTCTGGAGTTCTGTGCACAGAGCTGGTGCAGGCTGTTGAGGACAGGCGCTGCAGTCCTGGAGTTCTGTGCACAGAGCCGGTGTGGGCTGTTGAAGGCAGGCCTGTACTCCTCGAGTTATGTGTACAGAGCTGGGTCAGTCTGTTGAGGACAGCTGCTGCACTATGCTTAACTTCTTGACTTCCCATACTCAATTTTTTATACAGCCAAGCAGTGTGAAGAATACTACTGCAGCTACTTGCCAACCAGCTAGCAGGCTATGTATTCCTCTGGATTTTCTTTAATAAGATGGAACGTTTAGGTTCTCTAATCCTTCAGAATTGAAGGTTCAAATGGCTCTGCATCAGCATCAAGAATTGCGTTCCCTTTCCTGACTCTTTCCCAATGTGGAAACCCACTGTATATGTCTACCTTCTGCCTTACCTGTGTCTGAGGAAGCGTCTTCCACTCTACAGTTTAATCTGCTCGGTGGTAGTGAAAGGGGATTTATAAAACAAGAGACCAAACTTGTACCAATTAGTGGTTGCATGTCTGCATTTCCAGTGCTTTCCCAGTCGCACAACTGATCACTTTCCAAATGCCTTGGCTTCAGAATTATAAACAAATGTGCTTCATTTTTGGGTTTCTAGTTGCTGAAGATGTACATTATGTAATGGACAATTTGTTGTGCATTTCAAAAAATGACATCTTCCTGCCTTTCATTTGACACTCAATGTACCCAAAATAGGTTGCCTGCAAAGTGAGAGGAGTTTGCAAATACCAATTCCAATGTAAAAAAAAAAACCTGAAATTTGCCATTAGACACAGCCTGACATTTGGGGCCAGATGTAGGTGGCCGTTTGAGGCCATTTACCGAGCGGTAACGGCCGATTTTGGCCGTTACCGTTCGGTAAATGGGTGACAGGTATGTGGGGGGCATTATTTTACCGAATCGGTAAAATTACCGATTCGGTAATTTTACTGATTCGGTAAAATAAAAAAATCGGTAATTTTACCGATTCTGAGGCACCCAGATGTAGGTGGGACTCGTCAGAGTCCCAGAGGCCTTACCCAATCGGTATTTTACCATCAAATCCAATTTGATGGTAAAATACCGATTGCGGTGTGCATGCACATGTGTGCATGCACACCTATGCCATGTGACAGGCAGACCTGCCCTTGGGGCATGTATGCCTGCCACATGGCACCCGAGCCTGTTTTGGGGGTGCCAGAGGGTGTCAAAGTGACACCCCCTGCACCCTTGTGAAAATCGGTATTTACCGATTTGGTAAATACCGAATCGGTAATGCCCATTCATTCCTATGGGCTTCGGTAAATACCGAATTCTTCCGATTCGGTATTCCAGCACATCTGGAATACCTACATGTCCACCCCTTAGATTTACCGATTTTTAATTACCGAATCGGTAAAATTTGGTAATTAAAAATCGGTAAATCTATTTTACCTACATCTGGCCTTGGTCTCTGCCTTTGAAGCGCAGCAAATGAAACAAGATAAATACAGATTTTTTAAGGCATCTTTATTTATTGCTTGAACTTTCGGCCCATCGGTGCATAACCACCCACTGTTTAGGAAACACTGGCTTAGATTATATAGCGTTTACCTTCAAAAAGGGCACCAAGATTTAAAAATCTCATGCAATATTTTATAATAGATTGCAATGGGCTGAATGTTAGACTATGTAAAATTCCAAACAATCATTGCTACTTTTTTAATAATGATAACAATGAACTCAAGCATTGCAATACCTAAAATTCCTATGTCGTTGACTGGGGCAGTCCACTCAGTGATTTCATGGAAGCCAACCTCCACAATCATACATTAACAGACCAGTAACTCAGATATAGTCGATCCTTGCTGCAACCGTCTTTGATGTATTTGTGACAAAATGAAAAACGGAAACAGGATGTTGGCCATTCCAGAGCCATTCCAGAACCCCTGCACAATCCTCCACTAGACTTCTGCACTTTTTGTTCTGGAAATCGAGCACTTTACAGAGGATGGAGAAAAGAGTTCTATGGGAGACTAGAAAGCAAGTAAATATTTCAGTACAGACCGAATCTGGCTGGATATTGCCACCAGCTGAAGTGCAGTGGGTATTCATGCTCATTGAGACTGGGAGTGCAGAAAGCCCAGGGAGTGTCTTCTCTGCACTGGACTTACCTAAAGGTACAGGAAGGGCTGTGGATATTCTTCCAGTCTTATTGATAGTACCCCATATCCTGAGCCTTGCACAGATGCATCCTGAGAAGAGCTTGGACATCTATGCACAGATTGCAGCTCATGAGTAACAGAAAGGTTGTAAGTCTTACCACATAAATAATTTTGTATCCATAGATTGAAAAGTTTGTAGTGCACCCTGTCTCATGTTTAATCATTTTTATGCCCTTGTTGCCTGTATTATGTGCTGTAAAGAAGAATTTGTTTTCCAGTTTTTGTGACTTCTGGTGCCACACAGGCAATTGCATCTCCTGCTTTTGCAGCTGTACTCCCCCACGCACTGTACTCCCTTGACCCCCATATTCTGGGCTCCTGTTATCAATGAGCAGGTCTTTTAGGTAGCCCATGGGTACAAAATATCCCTGGGCTTGACTTTAGGGTTGTAGGATTTTTGGGGAAAAGGCAAATTGGGGATTGTACCTGAGGAATACTTTGACAGTACAATGTACCATTTAAAACCATTCTCTTTCTTTCTGTATTACGTTTTTTTCTAAACGTATGCGGTACAATGCATAGTTTGAATTATTTATTTTCATAAGATAATTACACTTATTAAACCCAACCCTATTTTAGTTTGCGCTCATCCACTGTACTCGTTTGCGTGCTGTACATGGATTGCTGCTTTCTACCCCATCACTTTTCCCATGAGTTTGTTAGCAGCTTCACAGGTGGGAGAAAGGTAACTAAGCCCATGTAAATAAATAGTAAGTCGTTACATTTCCAATTGTATTTGTTAAGTTTGCTCAAAATACACCAGAGCTGCTGACTTATAACTGGGGAATCAGGTTCCAGAAATGTTGCCGGATATGGCCTGGGATATGAGGACTACAGTCGATTATGTAGTGTACCAGGTTCCAGAAATTTTTGTCAGGTGGTGGGGGGGCCAACATCTAAAAAAATTTAGCTGGGGGGGCTCAACCTAAAAAAGTTTGAAGACCTCTGGTATATACCAACTCCAGAATGACCCGCAATATGCTGTGGATAGATAGCTCTTGTCCGGAAGCAATCACACACAGGCATTATATTCCAGACCCACAAAACTTCATCTTACCAGCCCTACAAAACACTCAGTGCAGGTGTGCCATTCAGTTCACAAGAGTATGGGATGGGAAAAGACCACAACGCAATCTACTCCGCTGTGGGACTCTGAACAACTGGGCTCCCTCTGGAGAAAGAAGGGCTTCGACAAGTGGATTACCATCGGGATCTCTAGGGTGGGAGACCTTTGGGAAAGGGAGCAGGTGGTGCCCTTCAAGACTCTCCAATGGAATCATGAACTGGCATATGAAATTAAAATGTTTTTTTCTATGGGGCGCTAGAGGGTGCACGACAGAATGGCTTCACCTTAGTGCTGTTCCGCAGGCCAGAATACCATATTGTTGAAAAAAAGGCATGTGTGGCCACAATAATGGTTGTAGATGGACGTATACCAATGTTGGAAGGTATCAGCTACCGAAAATAGACTAGCTGCTATCGCCGAGTCACTGAAGCCGGAGAAAACTTAAAGAATCTGATTGTATCCCGGAGGTCATTGGCCGAAACAAGATGGCAGCGCGCACAGACCAAAATTCTGGGGAAGCAAAACTGTATTAATTGATTCCTGGATGAGCAGACGCACCTTCTGCACCTGCGGAGACTGGTGATAATGCCCGGTATAGCGGCAGCACAACCCTAACCATTTGGCAGATAAGTGCGAGGGCGATAAGGATAGACAGCAGAAAGTCGACTGCTCCTTGACGAACACACGCACATAAAATGTAATCGCGCGCACAGTTTGAAAGTCTGTCTGCTGCTGCAGCATTTAATTGGCACCTACCCAGTAGGCCAATACCAATATCAGCGGATTCACCTGGCATGATTCGAGTTCCGATAACAGTCACCATAAGAAGTTCCAGCTCGAAAGGCAGCCAATTTATCTAGCCCCGCTACGGAATGCACTACTAATCGGCCACATCTATACCTCTTTGAAATGTGGCCGGAGCGCAAAAGCATAAAATCACCTGCGATGACCAGATGGGGGAGCATATCGTGAACACAGTGCAGATGAGCTTAATTCAGCACAGAGAGGGTATTGGCAAGTTGTGAAATCCTCGTGCTTTCACAGGGCTATACACAGACTTTCTCCTGCCCCAAATTACATCACACTCCGACACCACAGCGATGCTAGAGCCAGGAGTTGTAAAGACGCCACAACCAAGACGCTTTCTAACACAGACAGTGTGGACGACACCTCAATAGAGCATAGTCAGTGCTCCTAGCGCTAACATGAGACATCGGGTGTTGTACCCTAGAGTGCACAACTACCACCACACCGCGGGGGACAGAAGAGGGGGACATAATAACACAGCTGTGATTCTGAGCTCCAACTGTGACACACTATTTGCAGTGAATCTGGGAATATAAGACAACCACACCAACAACAGCAAAATCCCTCCTTTATGGTGTGATATCACCACTATATGAAAATGTGTAAGCCAGACAAGCAACAACTGAAGCTGTCCTTTGATAACCGCTGCGCAACCAAATCCACATCTGCTCACTCAGACATGGAGTTGGACAGCACACCAGCTAAAGATACAGCAATGGAAGCAATGCAATGTTGCATGCCATCCAACAAAGTCTGCAAAATATAGATGGGAAGATAGATAACCTCACTGCTAGAGTGGACAATATGGCTGCTAAGCTGGACTAACAGGAGGAATGTATTGACGCAGGAGAACAAAGACTATCGGAGATTGAAGATGCATCAAGCAATGAGGTGCGCAGACATGGAGAAGGTGCTAGAGAGCATTAAAAATAAGAATGAAGATTTGAAGGCGAGGTCCCGCCAAAACAATTTACGCATTCTAGGTAGTCAGGAAAGCACAAATACTGTACAATTAGAAGATTATGTGGAGTCTTTGCTTCGGGAGGTGTTTGGTGAGGATACATTTTCACCCTTGCTTATTGTGGAGCGAGCTCATATAACACTAGCAGCAAAGCCCCCTCCAGGAGCACCTCCGAGACCCATTAAAGCTTGCATTCCAAATTACAGGTTTCGTGATACGGTTTTGAGACGGGCAAGAGACAAACAGGATATATGTTACCAAAATAACCATATCTACTTTTATCCACACTTCACTGTGGCGGTGCAGACAGCACGTACAGAATACTTGACGGTGAAAAAGAAGCTGCGTGAGCTGGGAATGGAGTATTCAATGCTCTATCTAGCTTGACTGAAGATTGTAAACGAAAGTTGCTCCAAAATGTTCACGGCGCCGAGGGCTCTGCAGGACTATTTGAAACAGATACAGCGGAGGAGAAAGACCCAGGACCAGGGCAGCTCATCGCAACGCTCAGAGGAGGACTATCCTTATAAAGCGCTGAATGTTCTTGCTAAAGAGAGGACCAACAGTCCCCAGAAATATTTGCCAGAAATATCAAAACCACATATGACAGAATTTTCACTGGAATGACAGGACGCACCAGTAAAATACTTGGGTATCTGGTACCACCGAGACCCAGCAGCAGTAATGCAGGCAAATTATGGCACCGCAATAACAAAAGTAGAAGATCAAATAGAACGTAAGATTCAACTTCCTCTATTGCTAGCGGACTGGATAGCAATAATTAAAATGGTGATACTACCAAAGTTTCGGTATTTATTTAACTCCTTCGCTGCAAGGTCTTTTCACCCCTGTGCTAAGCCTTTTTTGGCTATTTGGGGGAGATTGCGCTTAGGGCCCTGCAACTTTATAACCACATAAGTTATCGATGCCAAATTTGGATCCCTTTCTTCCAACATCAAGGGGATTCTAAAGGTACCCAGGGTTTGTGGTTTTCACTGGAGGGGAACCAGAAATGAGACAAAATACAGCTACATTTAGTTTTTTGGGGAAAAATGGAAAAATGCTGTAAATGAAAGCATCTGTTTTTTCCCTGCAAATGGTATCAAAAAGGGGTTTGTGGGGCTGAAATCAAAATTTCCCCAGCTTTTAGGGAATTACAAACTTTTGTCAGAAAACCCACATTTTTTACACAGTTTAGGCCTTATTCAGGGACATAGCCTATTTTTGCTATTTTTTGTGTTTTCAACCTCCTTCCAGTTAAAGGTAGAAATGGATATGAAAGCAATACATTATCCTGGCAAACTATACATTTTTGAATAGTAGACAGAATTTTTAATTCAGCAAGGGGTCATTTGTGTAGATCCTTCAAGGTTTTTTTATAGAAACTTACAGTTGAATATAGGAAAAAGTGAAAATTAGTAGAACAAAACAGCCTTTTGTGTCAACGTTTTAACCTGTAACTTCTTCTAATTATGACAACTCTTTGAAAGTAATATACTGTTGCATCTGCTGAACATTACCGGTTATGGGGATATATAGGGCTTGTAGGTTCACCAAGAACTCAACGAACCCAGAGCCAAAAACTGAGCAGCGACTTGCAATGTTTTTTTATTATGTACCGGGTATATAGCAATTATTCTGGGAAAATGTATACATTGAAAAATCGGTATGAAAGACACCTCTGTATTTCTGAAATGGGAACAAAATATAGAGTTTAGAAACAGTAGATATTTGCAAATTTCAGAAATTGGGAATACTCATACTAGCATGAGAATTATCAGCCATTTTTCAAAATGACTTCTTTTTTTGCACATTGTCTTTCATTTGGAACGCAAAAATGCATGTAAAGTCAAAAGGTAATAACATTTGCTTTACAAATATGAATTACCCTAAGTCTCCCGATAAAAATGGTACCTCACTTGTGTGGGTAGGCATAGTGCCCACTACAGGAAACGGCTCAAAACGCAATGTGAACACACCACAATTTCACAATGAAAAATTACCTTATTTTTGCAAAGTGCCTTTTAACCCTAGCTCTGCCGGCACCTAGGGAAACCTATCAAACCTACATATTTTTAAAAACTAGACACCCAGGGAAATCCAGGATGGGGTGACTTGACTGGCTCTCACCAGGTTCTGTTACTCAGAATCCCTTGCAAACCATAAACAATGTCCATAAAAACACATTTTCCTCACATTTCTGTGGTGGAAAGTTCTGGAATCTGCGTGGATCCACAAATTTCCATCCACCTCACGGTCCCCAAAGTCTTCCATGAAAAACAGTACCTCACTTGTGTGGGTAGGCCTAGTGCCCGCGACTGGAAACAGCACAAAAACGCAACATGGCTACACCACAATTTCACAGTGAAAAATGGCCCTTTTTTGGTAAAGTGCCTAGCTGTAGTTTTTGAACCCTAGCTCTGCTGGCATTTAGGAAAATATAGCAAACCTATACATTTTTAAAGACCAGACACCCAGGGGAATCCAGGATGGGGTGACTTGACTGCCTCTCACTGGGTTATGTTACCCAGAATCCCTTGCAAACCTACAAAAGTGTCCAAAAAAACACATTTTCAAAACATTTTTGTGGGGGAAAGTTCTGAAATCTGCGTGGATCCACACATTTCTACTCACCCGGCATTTTCCAGAGTCTTCTGAGAAAAACAGTACCTAACTTGTGTGGGTAGGCTTAGTGCCCGCGACAGGAAACGGCGCAAAACGCAACGTGGACACACCACAATTTAACAGTGAAAAATGACCCTTTTTTGGCAAAAGTGCCTAGCTGTAGTTTTGACCCCGAGCTCTGCGGCACCTAGGGAAACCTAGCAAGCCTATACATTTTTGAAAACTAGACACCCAGGAAAATCCAGGATGGGGTGAATTGACTGGCTCTCCTAGGTACTGTTACCCAGAATCCCTTGCAAACCTAAACAATTGTCAAAAAATCCACTTTTTCCTAACATTTCTGTTGTGGAAAGTTCTCGAATCTGCGTGGATCTACAAATTTCCACCCACCCCGGTTTCCTAAAAGTCTTCAGAGAAAAAACGTACCTCACTTGTGTGGGTAGGCCTAGTGAACCCAACAGGACACAGCGCGAAACGCAATGTGGACACAGCACAATTTCACAGTGAAATAATTACCCTTTTTTGGCAAAGTGCCTAGCTGTAGTTTTTTAACCCTAGCTCTGCCGCTACCTATGGAACTGTTGGACCCGTCTGCTTCTGAGAGTCCCCTCACCACTATGATTTATTTTGTTCCCCTGTACCTCCAAAAATTTGTCGCTTTTTATTTTTGTCTACCAGGACTTTTTGTGTGATTGTCTCATGGGGCTAGATGTTCCTTGACACTCAGTTACTCACGAGGTTTCTGGCACCTATGTACAAGGCACCTGGCGAAACCTGTGAGCCTGGAAACTGAGGTTGACAACCTGTGTGTGTGTTCAAACTTAAAATGGTGGACACATATTTCCCTCATGTGAGTGACTCCCATTGGAGCCTACATGAACTTTGGCCTTTTGAGGTTTTGGCGCCCTTTTGCTTGGCGCGCATTCCTGACAGGAATTCCTTTAGTTTCTTCAGGAACACAAAATGGCTGCTCCAGAACCCCAGGATGGTGGCTCTGAAGGACCAGAAAGTACCTCAAAAGTGCCATGTCATGGGCCTACCCAGAGAAGGTTCTAGAACCTTCTGGCTCGTGCTAGCACCCCAGGGCACTGGCTATATAAGGTCCAGTCCCTGGCGGCCATGGGAGATGAAGATCATTCCTGATTCCTGATTTGACCTTGACAAGGAAGGAGTTCTAGACTGACACCAGATTGACACCTGCCCTGTTGACCCCTAAGGCAGCTGGTGACAAAGGCAATAGTGCAGCTAAGGTTGCTGGCGTAGGATGTGACTGGCGTTCCAGTCAACAGCGTGGGCGGTGACCTAGCGCCTGTAGCGCCTGCCCAGCGACCGCCTTGAATTCCCCAAAAGACTGTGGCCAAGTTCGAGTGCCTCTCCGCCCCCCCCCGGTGGCTGAAGCGGCTGTGGAAGCGAGTCGCTAGGCGAGAGTGACGTCGCCGCGATCGTGATCCCCCCTGAAGTGCCCCCTTCGTGAATAGCGCCTACCGCGAGGAGCTCGGACGTCTCCGAGCCCCATCTGCGAAGAGCGCCTCCTGCGTGGACCGAAGGTGAGGTGGTGCGCCGGGGCGGGGAAGGCCAGCCTGCATTGGGCGGGACTAGCGAGTCAGCCCCTCCTTGTTGACCCGGGAGCTGAAGCTGTGGGCGGGAACCACCCCGAAGAAGGAAGTCGGAGGGAGGTCTGTGGAGCCCCTGCGAGCCCCGTTGCTGGCTAGAGAAGTACTGTGCTTGACTGCATCGTCCGCTACAGCTGATGTGAGGTGGGCCGTGTGTTCCGCTAAAAGACTGCGGTGTGTGAGAGCTAAACAGCGGCATTACTTTGACTGAACTGTGGAGTTTTTGCGACCTCCCCGGCAGCCCGTTCGTCGTCTTAAGACTCTGAACTGGTGCCGCCAGGGTTCTGAGGGTGAACCAGCCCTGTAGGCGAATATTGACCCCCAGCGCCAAGTATAGGTCCTCTCCCGGTGGCAGCCGAGTGTGAATGAGCTGCTAAATGTATTTCCTTGCTTTCTAGATACACGCGTGTGCATCGAGCGGTTACAAAAGAGTCCCAAAAGTAGTTCTGTATCCCGAGAAGCCTGAAAGCCTGTCGGGCTGTCCAACTAACTGTAAGAGTAATCTCTCCTTTCTCCACACTGGAAAAGTGACTGTATTTAAAAGTGATTAATTGGTGGCAGCGATACCAGTCATTGGTGATAACTAAAGTGATATTTAGTCCAGTCATTATTGTGCTAGACATTGCTGATATTTATTGTGATATTTATTCTGGTCATTGATATTATTTATTCTATTTATTCCAGTCATTGCTAAATTAATATTTATTCTACTGTATTCATATCTGCTATTTATCCAGTGTATTTATTCCTTAGAGTCCAACTATTTATTTATTTATGAGAAACCAGTATTCCATTGAACAAATGCTTACCAGAAATATAACTGTGAAACCCTAAGTGAATTTGCTACAAACCCAGAGAACTTTTATATAAATGAATCGTATTTTTCCATAACAGTGGTGTGGTGTCCTTCTTTTTGTGTGGTGTACAGGGGGTTATTATCGGGTCCAAGCTGGCTTAACACTATAGCCTTCACCTGCCTAGCCACTCGAGTCAAGCTACCTTCCCCCTTTATGCTGGGCTTGCCCGCGCAGGTCCAACATAAAATTGGTGGCACAGCGGTGGGATTGCGAGCCGTGCTTGTTGTGAACCCCATAATAATTCAGTGTGCCCCACAGGTACACACCCGGAGTTTTCTCCCAGCGGCCCTCTAATTTATCGTTTTGTTTTTTTCTAAATTCTTGTCTGGTGGTGGGTGGAAGTGACCCTCAGTTGTCCTTACCTTACAACCTACTTCGTGGTAGTGGTCCACACTTTTCGCTGACGAGATGGAATTCAATATGTCAGAGTTGGAGACCTATACTGTGGCGCAACTCAAGGATTTCTGTCAGGAAAGGGGTGTGTTCGTCAGGCGAGGGGCCAAAAGAGAGGAGCTCCGTACTAGTCTGCGAGCCTGGGTGGAGGCACACATGGAGGGAACGGTGGAGGAGGAGGAATTTGACAGAGATACTGTTGTTGAGGTAGTGACTGCAGGTCCCCCGGGGGTGGGTGAAATGTCAATTAGCCCCAAGGAAACTTCACGGGAGGGCAGCAGTGTATCCTCTAGAGGGTTGTCTGAAACTGAATTGGCCGACAGGAGGGAAGAAAGACATCTGAGGTTAGAGTTGGCTAGGTTGGAGCTGGAAGGGAGGAGGATGGAACACGAGTTCAGGCTAAAGGAACTTGACCTCAAGTCCCGTAACAACACTCCGGAGGGTATCGAGTCTCAGGAATTTGCCAGGGAGCCCAGACCTCATTTACCTAAGGACGTGGTCGCCAGCTACACTGCTGGAGACGACATTGCTAAATGGCTGACAGCCTATGAGGTCTCCTTAAGAGCCCATGGGATCCATGAGAAGCATTGGGGTGGTGGATTGTACCGGTACATGCCTCCGACAGGTAGGGATGCCTTATTGGCCCTCGACCGGGAGGAACAGGTAAATTACCCCGCCATGAAGGTGGCGCTCATCAGGAAGTTTGGGTTGACCCCCGAGAAATACCGGCAAAGGTTCAGGGGCAGCCACAAGCTGAGCTCACAAAATTGGGTTGACTTCCTGGATTATGCCAAGAAAGCCCTGGAAGGGTGGGTCCAAGGTAGTGAGGTGGAGGACTATCACGGGTTGTATGACTTGATACTCAAGGAACATCTACTCGAGAAATGTCTTCCCGAGCTGAGGCAACACCTGGTAGACAGCAAACTTACTTGCCCCCGTAAGCTTGCTGAGGAGGCGGACGTCTGGGTAAGTACCAGAGTGTCCACGAGGGGGACGGGAGGAGAAACTCAGAAGTCCGGACAGGGCGCTCCCCAGAGGAAAGAGGGGGGAGATAACAAGAAGCAGGAGTTCTCCAAAGGCCCCCAAAATAGCTTTAAGGGGAAAAACACCTTCTCCAACTCTAAGGCTAACCCGCAGAAGAACCCTAATCCTGGCCAGAGTCAGCAGCCAAGGGTTGTCCATTGCTTTGAGTGCGGTGGTATTGGACATTATAAGGGAGACGTGAAATGCCCAAAGAGACCACCCCCTCCCACTGGAGGAAAGGCCCCGGGAGTCGCTAGTGCAGCGCTTGGGGAGGAGATGTCCTTGAGTAAGGGAAGGGAGTGGGCGGGAGTCACCTTAGTGTCCCTGGGTAATCGGGAGATGGTTCCAAAGATCCAGGTGCCCGCGAATACTGCCAAGTATGGGCAATGGGTCACCATCAATGGCCATAGAGGGGAGGCTCTGAGAGATACAGGAGCCAGTGTGACTATAGTTAGGAGTCATCTGGTATCCTCAGAGCAGGTGATTCCAGGCGTACTTCATCCGGCCGCGATGGCTGACGGCCGAACGAGCCACTATCCTGTGGCCGAGGTTCCCTTTGAGTGGGGAGGGGTTGCAGGTTCACTTCGAGTTGCCGTAAGCCCCGCCGTGCCAGTCGATTGTTTGCTGGGCAATGATATGGAGCACAATGCTTGGAAGGAGGTGGAATACCGGACTCATTCTGAGATGCTGGGTACACCTGAATGGGCCTGTGTGAGTACCAGGTCGGCGGCTGCTCAGAAGGAGAAGTCGCGTGGGTTGGAGCCTGGAACAATGGCCCACCCAGCTGCCGAAGAGGGAGCATCTCGAGGACAGGAGGAGCCTGCCTCGGTGTCCGTGCCCCGTGAGACGGATAGGCCACCGGAGGAGGTGGACCCGGAGTCCGCGGAGGAGGACATGGTTCCGTTGGAGGACCTGCCTATCCCTGCCGAGTGGCGGGTGGAAGGAGGACCGTCCAGGGAGGAACTGAGCAAGGGACAGAGGGATTGTCCCACCCTCGAGGGTCTGAGGCAACAGGCTGAAGCCCAGGCAGCAGGTAACCAGTCTGGGAACTATCGTGTTTACTGGGAGGATGGTCTCCTCTACAGTGAGCCCAGGGCGCCAGTGCACGGATTGTCACGGGCCCTGGTAGTCCCACAGTGTTACCGAGCCTTCTTGCTAGAGTTGGCTCATGAGATTCCATTGGCAGGACACTTGGGTCAGGACAAGACCTTTGCCCGGCTTGTCCCCCACTTTTATTGGCCTCGGATGAGGGTGGCGTCCGACACATATTGTCGGACGTGTGTGTCATGCCAAGCCAGTGGGAAAACAGGGATGAAGCTAAAGGCTCCCCTGGAACCACTTCCCGTCGTTGGCACCCCCTTTGAAAGGGTGGGCATCGACATTGCTGGGCCCCTTGATCCACCGACATCATCCGGTCACAGGTTTATCCTGGTACTGGTGGATCATGCCACAAGGTATCCAGAGGCTATACCTCTGAGAACCATCACTGCACCGGTGGTGGCGAAGGCCCTGATGGGGATCTTTACCCGAGTGGGTTTCCCCAAAGAAGTTGTGTCTGACAGGGGGACCAACTTCATGTCAGCATACATGCGGGCAATGTGGAAGGAGTGTGGAGTGACCTACCGGTTCACCACTCCTTATCACCCACAGGCCAATGGCCTCGTGGAGAGATTCAACAAGACGTTGAAGGGTATGATCAGAAGTCTACCCGAAAGCCTGCGGAGGAAATGGGACGTCCTCCTACCCTGTTTGCTCTTTTCCTACAGGGAAGTGCCACAGAAGGGAGTGGGTTTCAGCCCCTTCGAGCTTCTGTACGGGCACCCTGTACGTGGACCTCTCAGCCTGGTGCGAGACTCCTGGGAAAAGTCTCCCCGGAAAGTCCCCCAGGATGTGGTGAGCTACATGCTGGCCTTCCGAAGCCAAATGGCTAAGTTGTGGAAGCAGGCTTCTGACAACTTGGAAGCCAGCCAGTCTGTGATGAAAGCGTGGTATGACCACAATGCTCACCCGGTGGAGTTGGAGCCTGGCCAGAAGGTGTGGGTGATGGAGCCTGGAGAGCTGAGTGCCCTCCAGGATCGGTGGACAGGCCCCTTTGAGGTGTTGGAAAAGATGGGCAAGGCCACCTATTTGGTGGACGTGAAAACCCCTCGGCATCCGCATCGGGTGTTACATGCCAACCGCCTCAAACCCCACTACGAGAGGCCCGAAGTCACGTTAATCATGGTGACTGATGGATCGGAGGAAGAGGACACTGAGCCTCTCCCCGACCTGTTTGCGTCTCAAGAGAAGGATGGGTCAGTGGAGGGAGTGAAACTCTCACCATCTTTGACTTCTGAGCAGCAGGAGGAATGTCGCCAGGTCTTGGGGTCATTCGCTCCTCTGTTCTCCCTTGTTCCGGGTAAGACCCACCTGTGTACCCATGATGTGGACACAGGAGACAGCCCACCTGTGAAGTCCAAGTCTTACCGGCTGTCTGACAAGGTGAAGGCCAGCATCCGAAGCGAGGTAGCCAAGATGCTGGAGCTAGGAGTCATCGAACCCTCAAGTAGCCCTTGGTCTAGCCCGGTGGTTTTGGTTCCCAAACCTGCGCCACCTGGCACCACGCCCGAATTGCGATTCTGCGTGGACTACCGAGGACTCAATTCGGTCACGAAGACCGATGCTCATCCGATCCCTAGGGCGGATGAATTGATTGACCGGTTGGGAGCTGCCCAATATCTCAGTACCCTTGACCTCACCGCAGGGTATTGGCAGATTCCCATGACTGATGGAGCCAAGGAAAGGTCAGCCTTCTCCACACCTGATGGACACTACCAGTTCTGTATGATGCCCTTTGGGCTCAAGAACGCTCCTGCAACATTCCAGCGACTGGTGAACATGATCCTCACCGGAATGGAGTCCTTCTCAGCTGCTTACTTAGATGACATCGCTGTCTTCAGTAACAGTTGGGAGGATCACTTGCAGCATTTGCAGGCTGTTCTCCAGGCCCTGGAACGGGCTGGCTTAACGATCAAGGCCAGCAAATGTCAGATTGGGCAGGGGTCGGTGGTGTACTTAGGTCACTTGGTGGGCAGGGGAGCGGTGCAACCCCTTCAGGCAAAGATTGAGGCAATCATGGCCTGGAAACCCCCCAAGACCCAGACTGAGGTCCGAGCCTTCCTGGGCCTCACAGGTTACTACAGACGGTTCGTGAAAGGGTATGGCACTATCGTGGCACCCCTTACAGAACTCACGTCCAAGAAGCAACCCAGGAGAGTCATTTGGACGGAGGCTTGCCAGCGAGCCTTCGACACTCTGAAACAAGCATTGTGTAAAGCTCCAGTCCTGAAGGCTCCAGATTTCACGAGAGAGTTCATTGTCCAGACAGATGCATCCGACATTGGCATTGGGGCGGTGTTATCGCAACTCAATGAAGAGGGTCTGGATCAACCCGTGGTCTTTCTGTCACGAAGACTGCTTCCCCGGGAACAGAAATGGAGTACCATTGAGCGGGAAGCCTTTGCGGTGGTCTGGGCACTGAAGAAGCTGCGACCATACTTGTTTGGCTCGCACTTCCTGGTTCAGACAGACCACCGACCCCTTCGTTGGCTCATGCAAATGAAGGGGGAAAACCCCAAACTGTTGAGGTGGTCTATCTCCCTACAGGGAATGGACTTTCGGGTGGAACACCGACCCGGAGTTGACCACGCCAATGCAGACGGTCTCTCCAGGTATTTCCGCCTTAGTGTTGAGAACTCCCAAGGGGTTGGGTAGCTCTCCCCACTTTCAGCTGGGGGGGACGCGTGTTGGACCCGTCTGCTTCTGAGAGTCCCCTCACCACTATGATTTATTTTGTTCCCCTGTACCTCCAAAAATTTGTCGCTTTTTATTTTTGTCTACCAGGACTTTTTGTGTGATTGTTTCATGGGGCTAGATGTTCCTTGACACTCAGTTACTCACGAGGTTTCTGGCACCTATGTACAAGGCACCTGGCGAAACCTGTGAGCCTGGAAACTGAGGTTGACAACCTGTGTGTGTGTTCAAACTTAAAATGGTGGACACATATTTCCCTCATGTGAGTGACTCCCATTGGAGCCTACATGAACTTTGGCCTTTTGAGGTTTTGGCGCCCTTTTGCTTGGCGCGCATTCCTGACAGGAATTCCTTTAGTTTCTTCAGGAACACAAAATGGCTGCTCCAGAACCCCAGGATGGTGGCTCTGAAGGACCAGAAAGTACCTCAAAAGTGCCATGTCATGGGCCTACCCAGAGAAGGTTCTAGAACCTTCTGGCTCGTGCTAGCACCCCAGGGCATTGGCTATATAAGGTCCAGTCCCTGGCGGCCATGGGAGATGAAGATCATTCCTGATTCCTGATTTGACCTTGACAAGGAAGGAGTTCTAGACTGACACCAGATTGACACCTGCCCTGTTGACCCCTAAGGCAGCTGGTGACAAAGGCAATAGTGCAGCTAAGGTTGCTGGCGTTGGATGTGACTGGCGTTCCAGTCAACAGCGTGGGCGGTGACCTAGCGCCTGTAGCGCCTGCCCAGCGACCGCCTTGAATTCCCCAAAAGACTGTGGCCAAGTTCGAGTGCCTCTCCGCCCCCCCCCGGTGGCTGAAGCGGCTGTGGAAGCGAGTCGCTAGGCGAGAGTGACGTCGCCGCGATCGTGATCCCCCCTGAAGTGCCCCCTTCGTGAATAGCGCCTACCGCGAGGAGCTCGGACGTCTCCGAGCCCCATCTGCGAAGAGCGCCTCCTGCGTGGACCGAAGGTGAGGTGGTGCGCCGGGGCGGGGAAGGCCAGCCTGCATTGGGCGGGACTAGCGAGTCAGCCCCTCCTTGTTGACCCGGGAGCTGAAGCTGTGGGCGGGAACCACCCCGAAGAAGGAAGTCGGAGGGAGGTCTGTGGAGCCCCTGCGAGCCCCGTTGCTGGCTAGAGAAGTACTGTGCTTGACTGCATCGTCCGCTACAGCTGATGTGAGGTGGGCCGTGTGTTCCGCTAAAAGACTGCGGTGTGTGAGAGCTAAACAGCGGCATTACTTTGACTGAACTGTGGAGTTTTTGCGACCTCCCCGGCAGCCCGTTCGTCGTCTTAAGACTCTGAACTGGTGCCGCCAGGATTCTGAGGGTGAACCAGCCCTGTAGGCGAATATTGACCCCCAGCGCCAAGTATAGGTCCTCTCCCGGTGGCAGCCGAGTGTGAATGAGCTGCTAAATGTATTTCCTTGCTTTCTAGATACACGCGTGTGCATCGAGCGGTTACAAAAGAGTCCCAAAAGTAGTTCTGTATCCCGAGAAGCCTGAAAGCCTGTCGGGCTGTCCAACTAACTGTAAGAGTAATCTCTCCTTTCTCCACACTGGAAAAGTGACTGTATTTAAAAGTGATTAATTGGTGGCAGCGATACCAGTCATTGGTGATAACTAAAGTGATATTTAGTCCAGTCATTATTGTGCTAGACATTGCTGATATTTATTGTGATATTTATTCTGGTCATTGATATTATTTATTCTATTTATTCCAGTCATTGCTAAATTAATATTTATTCTACTGTATTCATATCTGCTATTTATCCAGTGTATTTATTCCTTAGAGTCCAACTATTTATTTATTTATGAGAAACCAGTATTCCATTGAACAAATGCTTACCAGAAATATAACTGTGAAACCCTAAGTGAATTTGCTACAAACCCAGAGAACTTTTATATAAATGAATCGTATTTTTCCATAACAGTGGTGTGGTGTCCTTCTTTTTGTGTGGTGTACAGGGGGTTATTATCGGGTCCAAGCTGGCTTAACACTATAGCCTTCACCTGCCTAGCCACTCGAGTCAAGCTACCTTCCCCCTTTATGCTGGGCTTGCCCGCGCAGGTCCAACAGGAACTATAGCAAACCTATACATTTTTTAATACTATACACCCAGGTAAATACAGGGTGGGGTGACTTGACTGCCTCTTACCAGGATATGTTACCCAGAATCCCTTGCAAACCTAAAACATTGCCAAGAAAAATACATTTTCCTCACATTTCTGTGGTGGAAATCTGCGTGCATCCACACATTTCCACCCACCCTGTGTTTCCTAAAGTCTTCCAGGAAAAACTGTACCTAACTTGTGTGGATAGGCCTAGTGCCCACAACAGGAAACGGCGCAAAATGCAACGTGGACACACCACAATTTCACATTGAAAAATTGACCCTTTATTGGCAAAGTGCCTAGCTGTAAATTTTTAACCCTAGCTCTGCCAGCACCAAGGGAAACGTAGCAATCCTATATATTTTTTAAAACTAGACACAAAGGGGAATCCAGTAAGGGGGGCCTTGACTGCCTCCTACCAGGTTATGTTACCCAGAATCCCTTGCAAACCCAAAAATTGTCATAAAAAGCAAATTTTTCTGAAATTTCTGTGTTGGAAACTTCTGGAATCTATGTGGATCCACAAATTTCTTCCCACCCAGCATTCCCCAAGGTCTCTCAATAAAAATGGTACCTCACTCGCGTGGGTGGGTCAAGTACCCACGACAGGCAAGGGCCCAAAACTATTGAGGCGACATCAAAATTACCTATCACAAAACAAACCTAGTTTTGCAAGGGGGGTCCCATGAGTTTTTGGCCTCTGGCTCGGCGGCCATCTAGGAAAACCTACCAAACCCATACATTTCTGTAAACTAGATACCCGGGGTAGTCCAGAGAAGTATGACTTGCATGGGTCCCCTAACATTTTCCTACCCAGAATCCGCTGCAAACCTCAAATTTAGATGAAAAAAATCACTTTTCTCTGAAATTTCTGTGTGAGAAAATTCTGGAATCTACGTGGCTCCACAAATTTCCTCCCATCCAGCATTCACCCAGGTCTCCCGATAACAATGGTACCTCACTTGTGTGGGTGGGTCAAGTCCCCGCGATAGGCAAGGGCCCAAAACCTATTGCGGCGACATCAAAATTACCTATCACAAAACAACCTAGTTTTGCTAGGGGATTCCCAATAGTTTATGGCCCCGGGCTCTGCATCCATCTAGGGAAAAATACCAAACCCACACATTTATGAAAACTAGACACCCAGGGGAGTCCAGTGAGGTATGTCTTGCATGGGTCCCCTAATGTTTTCCGACCAATCCCCTGAAAACCTCAAACTTAGCTGAAAAAAACTAATTTCCTCCCGCTTAGTGTTCCCCCAGGTCTCTCGATAAAAATGATACCTCACCCACGTGGGTGGGCCAAGTACCCGTGACAGGCAAGGGCCCAAACCTATTGAGGTGACATCAAAATTACCTATCACAAAACAGCCTGGTTTTGCGGGGGTCCCATGAGTTTTTGGCCACGGGCTTGGGGGACATCTAGGGAAACCTACCAAAAGCACACATTTTTGAAAACTAGACACCTGGTGGAGTCCAGTGAGGTATGGCTTGCGTTGGTCCCCTAACATTTTCCTACCCAGAATCCCCTAAAGGCTCATTTCAATTTCGGTTTCTGTGCAATGACAGCATGATGTGCGCGCTGATCGTCATTGCCCAGAAACCAGGGAGGGGGCCTCGGGAACTGGGGAAGCTCTTCCCCAGATCTCCAGGCTTTGGGGGCAAATAAGGAAATCCCTCTGCTGTCTGCAGCAGAGGGATTTCGTGCCCCATGCCTCATGACGGAATAGTTCCGTCATGAGCACAGGGGCACCGATGCTCATGACGGAACCATTCCGTCATGAGCATCGAAGGGGTTAACAATACCCGTATAACACCTCCTGCCCCAGTATTCCTAAAACTAAAGTCATCACCAACTCGGGCGATGTGAGCGGGTAAACAGGCGCGCATCGAACTCATAACATTAACGTCGTCCTACACAAAAGGAGGCTTTGCGGTACCAGACCTCTTATTATATTATCTTTGTGCGCTGGCGCAATACTCTCACTATTGGTTTCAGCCAATACCATATTTGACCCATGTAGCGGTTGAGGACGGGGGTGCCCACCCTATACCACTACACAACATTCTCACACATAAACGCTCCCACATAGCCAGAAATGAAATAAACACTATACACACGACCAACAAAGCATAGCAGCGCATGGGTGTATTGGTGCATAAATTCCCACTATATGCACCTGCAATGCCACTCCGCCACCATCAGGACCTATCAGTGACACAGGTAGAAGCAGGTATGCACCTGCTCCAAAAAGTAGGGCTGGATACGATGAGAGATCTCTATAACAATGGAGTGTTCCTGGAGACAACTGATCTCAGTTTTACACATAATTAGTCATTATTATTTAAATTCTCATACCACAGGATAAGAGGGGCTATCAAACACTTATATCTAAACTTTCCGGCAGAGCCACCTACACTGTCTGCCCTTCAAACGGTTATTACTAATCCAAGTACCGCACACTTAGTCTCTATACAAATGATTGCAGGAGGACATAGCAGACAGCACCCTCAAAGCTAGAAAGAGATGGAATAGGTATTTGGTTACACCACTGGACGAGGTTGAGTGGTATGCTTGTTGTGCTTTAACTGAAATGCTAAGCTCTAATGGCAACCTCGGAATAATACATTATAAATACTTACATCATGTGTAACACTCACCTCTGAAATAGCACAAAAGCGGATTAAGAAGAGAAGACGTAAGACGTTACCATTGAGGTACGCACAATGCTGATGTTATTCATCTAATGTGGGAATTTACCACGGTTAGGGAATATTTGGAGGAAGTTGTAACTCTTACGGATAAAATGTTAGAGAATATAATGGTATGCATGATACAACTTTGTCTATTAGGTCTAGTGAGGCACGTGCGGTCTATGAAGAAGAAGCTCTGTATGATGGCTTTATTGTTAGCGAAACGCTGAGTTTTCATGTGTTGGGATAGTAAGAACTGTAGCAGCAAACTTTGGCTAACAGAAATTATATATTATAAAGACACGTTGAAAACTTATGAAGAAGAACTTCCGTCTGGCTCCACACCTAGGGAATATTGGTCACCCCTTACGGATTATTTGTTAACTCATCAGAGGTTCAACAGTCTATAAATAGGTGATCATCATTACATAAAAGTGTGAATAAACTTGGGTTGAAGGTGCTGTACTTAATGGATTGGACAATGTGAATTTACACTGTAATGTCAAACAATGGACTTGCCTGAATTTGTGTTGATGTATTATTATGGTACGTATATGTTATGGTATACTATAAAAATCTTCAATATAAAAAAACTAAATTAATAGAAATGTTTTTTGTAGAGAGCATGGCTACCCAGAAGCATCCCAGCACTGATGGATAACCAGATGGACTGAATGGCATAAACAGAGTGATACTGATATCTGCATGTATGACATGCTTTACAGACAACGATCCCTATGGGAAAGACCGCCCGCAGGCCTCCCGTCTCGAAGAAAGGATTCTGGACGGATACATGCAACGAAAAGTAATATCCCTGACTTACTCAAAAATGATCAACCATTCATTTGACCCTTTACCCAAACTCTGTGAAAAATGGGAAAGAGACTTCGCGGGGCTGGAGGAGGAGGACTGGCAGGAAGCACTGGCATCCCCAAGGGAGGTGGCGATATCCTCTAAACTAAAATTGGTTCAGTTGAAAATATTGCTTAGAATATATATCACTGGGTCAGCCTTGATCAAGATGGGATATAGAGACAGCCCTAGCTGTAGACGATTATGTGGTCTAGAAGGCCATATAATATGGGAATGCCCGTATGTTACTAAATGAATATATGACGTTATCCCGCGGGATAATATCCCGCATACCATTAGTCCGCATTTTTTATAACGCAAAAGCAATACAACGAAATACCATGATCCCGCAAACATTTACTCCCCATATGCCTTTACCACGCATGCCATCAC
The DNA here is from genome assembly GCF_964263255.1 of Lissotriton vulgaris. Classification (NCBI taxonomy): domain Eukaryota; kingdom Metazoa; phylum Chordata; class Amphibia; order Caudata; family Salamandridae; genus Lissotriton; species Lissotriton vulgaris. The sequence continues at coordinate 804,958,223 of NC_141697.1, forward strand.
AACGCAAAGGTATGCGTGGTGAAGGCATATACTTTGTAAAAGTACATTATATATATATATATATATATATATATATATATATATATATACATACAAATATATTTTACTAAATTTAAAAATAAACTTTTTTTGATTTAAATTGAATTATTTATAATTTGTATATACATATATATATATATTTAATACATATATATATACATATATATATATATATATTTTTAAATTAAATTACCCTGTAAAGCCTAAAAAATTAGCCAACCCTGGTCCCTTTAAATACCCCTGCACCCCAAAATCATAACCCACCCTTGCTCCTTATAATACCCCAGCACCCTTAAACAATAACCCATCCTGACCCTAAAAATACCCCTGTACCCCAAAACCCAAACCTACCTCTGAACCCTAAAAATACCCCTGTACCCCAAAATCCAAACCTATCCCTGAACCCTCAAATACCCCTATACCCCAAAACCCAAGCCTAGCCCTGAACACTAAAAATACCCCTGTACCCCAAATCCCAAACATAGCCCTGCACCCTAAAAATACCCCTGTACCCCAACCCCAAACCTAGCCCTGTACCCTAAAAATACCCCTGTACCCCAAAAACCAAACTTAGCCCTAAACCCTAAAAATACCCCTGTACCCCAAAACCCAAACCTATCCCTGAACCCTAAAAATACCCCTGTACCCCAAAACCCCAACCTAGCCCTGAACGCTAAAAATACCCCTGTACCCCAAAACCCAAACCTATCCCTGAACCCTAAAAATATCACTGTATCCCAAAACCCAAAACTATCCCTGGTCCCTTAAAAAAACCCTGTACCCCAAAACCCAAACCTAGCCCTGAACCCTATAAAATAATAATAAAGTAGTGGATGCAAATATGGGAGAAGTGGAATCAGTACGGGGGAATATGTGTACCCCACCCAAGCTGCCATCCCAGCTCTCTCCAGATGAGGCTGACTCTTAACACACAGATGAACTTCAGCCAAGAGAAGTGTTAATACTGGAAACTAACCCATGTGTTCCACTTAACTAAACAATGTAAAGCCAGGTTGGCAATAACTGCTAAATCTGTACTGTTATTGTTTTCTCTCTTTATTTTTGTACACAATAAAAATAACTTTAAAAAAAGACAGCAGCTACTATGCTGCAAGCAGTATCTCCTTTCTCCTTATGGTTAGGCAAGAAACAGATATTTCCTAGTCAGTCTCTTCTCACCTTGAGGCATATACTGCCTGAAGATATCTGTCAGGGATCACAGAAGTCAGTAACCCATGCAGGGGCACAAGGACTTCAGCTACCATGCTGTCAAGCAGTATACTCCTCCTCATTATAGCCAGGCAAGCAACTGCTGCTCTCCAGTCAATTTGTTTTCACCATAAATCATTAGCTATCCGAAGGCATCATACAGTGATCACAGAAGTCAGTACACTGTGCAGGGCCAAGAAGACTGCAAGTACCATGCTGCCAAGCAGTATTGGCCCACGTCTGACTGACAAGCAAACAACAGTTGCTCCTCAATCAGTCTCTACTCTCCTTAGGCATATGCGACTTGAAGATATCTGCCATTGATCACAGAAGGCAGTACCCTCTGCAGGGGTATGAAGGCTGCATCTATCACGCTGCAAACAGCATTGATGGCCAGGCAAGCAATAGTTACTCTTCTGTCAGTTTCCTCTCACATTCAAGTGCATACATCTAGATGGCATTCTCTAATGATTGCAGAAGCTAGTACACTATGCCGGGTCAAAAAGGCAGAAGCTTGCACGCTGCCAAACAGTATCAGCCTACTCTTCATGGGTAGGCAAGCAAAAGATATATGCCAAACAGGCCCTTCTCACCTTGAGGCATATACTGCCTGGAGATATCGGCCAGTGATAGCATAAGTCAGTAACCTAAGCAGGAGCACAGAGATATCAGCTACCATGCAACCAAGCAGTATCCACCTCCTCACTATGACCCGGTAATCAACTGCTGCTCTCTAGTCAGTCGTTTTCACCTTGGAAAATGTGCTGTCCAAGGACAGCCAGTTATCACAGAAGTCAGTTTCCTCTCACATTCAAGTGCATATATCATGATGGCATTCTCTAATGATTGCAGAAGCTGGTACTCTATGCATGGTCAAGAAGACAGCAGTTATCACACTGCCAGGTAGTATCGGCCTCCTTCTGTTGGCCAGGCAAGGAACAGTTGCTCTTCAGTCAGTCTCATCTCACCTTGAAGTGTATGCTTCAAGATGGAGTTCGCTTGTGATCGCGGAAGCTAGTACCTTATGCAGTCCCATGAAGACAGCCGCTACTACACTACCAAGAAGTGTCAGCATCCTCCTTATGGCCAGGCCAGCAACAGCTGCTTTCGAGTCAGTTCCAGTAATCGTAGAAGCCAGTACCCTATGCAGGCGCAAGAAGTGAGCATCTGCCATGCTGCTAAGCGCTATTGGCAAAGCAACAACTTGTTTTCCATTTTGCTTTTTTCTCTCACCGTTGTTGTGCAGCCTCATCGCATCAGCTTGTCATGTGTAAAAATATGAAAACAGTTTTACGAAGCCCTGTTAGACACCTTGATTTCCTGCAGCCAAGAACTTAGCGTACACCAATTTGTTCTCTCATCAAGAATGGCAATCATCAGTGCAGCAACGATTCTTTGCACCAGCTAGTATCTTATTCAGAGATCTGCAAAACGTGTCTGTGGCACTATCAGCCTATTCTTGATTTCATATTAACTGAGCATCAACATACCCTCAAGTCAGGCTATACATAGAAGGATAGCTCAATCATCGCCAGAACCAGCTGATACACAATACCAGCAGATAGAATTCTAAATGGGGTTGTGTACTGTTGGCCTCTTTTTATCCGCCCAGTCGGTGCCTTCATTTCAAAGAAGCTGAGCAGGAGCACTATAATAGCTGCTATGTCTGACAGTCTCTTGATTTTCAGCCACCAAAGTACTACTTGATACACACTAGTCTCTTCTTATCAGTAATGCAGTATGAATTATGCACTATGACAGCAGTATCTTCGTCCATGTGAGTACTACAATTTCTTAAATCTCTCTAAACATGCTAATGCTGAACAAGCATATTGTTGTTCAACAAAAGTATTGTGTCAGTGATGTGCACGTTTTCTGTTGCTTAAATAAATGAAAGTAAACCTGGAAAAGTTCAATGGCTCTACAGGTTTGGAAGAACACCATGTCATGGAAAGGAAGATTGCAGGGAGAACTTGGCCTGCATTAAATACCACTGTTATCTACATTCCAAGACTAAGATTTAATTACATTTTACTCTTAGTTTCTAGACCAAATGATAGTGAACTTGTTTTGAACTTTATAGGCATATCAACCTTCCCAATTTATGTTATTTCATATTGATAATGGCTGATTTCAACTTGACTAGCATATTTTATGTTGCTGTATATTATGTGATAGGCTTCTTAACCAATGCTGCATTATCTTAATTGTATATCTGAAGATACTACTTAAAACAATGTATAAAGCAGCATTTTTTAGAAAAGTTTAATAAAGTATGTTTGTTTATAGGGTACTTCTTTTGTATCTGTAGAAATCTTCCAGCCTCTATTTGTGATGTGAGTAACCAAAAGTCAGATGCATCACTTTCTGTAATAGCACCAAGCATTGTTGCTTCCTTTGATTTCATGGGGTACAAAGGTCACCTAATATCACTTCCTGTGATGTCATCAGGTCAAATGCCTTACAATGTCACTTCCTGTTACATCATCGGGTGGGTCAAAGGGCATTTGATGTGATTTTCTGTGAGGACACCAGGTCAAAGTTCTCATGATATCACTTCCTGTGACATCTGGCAGGGGTCAATTGGTATGTGATGTAATTTCTGCTACACCTGGCATTTAAATGAATTGACAACCATGTGCCTATCGCAGTGAAAATCATTGTGAGCTACTGAAGGTCAAGCCAATCGCATACCTTTACCAGACACTCTCACGCCCAGCTTCATTGAATTTAAACCTAATGTTCATAAAGCCAGATACAATGGTTTGAACAAAATACGTTGACTAGGGGCACTACGACAGAGCTGCCATGTGTGTCGGTGAGAGCTTGGTCTTTGGAGATGTATAAACATGTATGGGTTTGGATGGGATACATGAGTATGGGTGAATACGAAGCTGTGTCATATGCCCTTGTTACACAGGATATGGCTTTTCCCAAATGTGGCACTGTTAAATGTTTGTTAGATCCTAGATTGGGTTGACACATGCACTCACTAGTGTACGTTTGAATCGGAGTGGACTGTATAATGGTGCTGAATGGTGAATCCTCCTGAGTATGAGGTTATGAACATTAACTTTGATGCGCAATCGCCAGAATATGGGGGGTGTCCCCTAATCGCATTCTTTTTTTATGTGATAATGTTCATTTCAAATTGTTCTGATCAAATTGACATGTCTGTGACACACATATACCCAAACAATTTCGGGCCATGCCCTTCATCAGGGGGTAATTTCTATGAAAAAATAAAAGAAACTTGGACTCTGTTCCAACTGGTACTTGGGTTTGAATTCATTAATCAACTGCATAATGAGTGATGGTAATATCTTCAATAAATCATTCGATGTGTTTAAGAGCCCGAGAATAATGCAGAATGATGCGCCCTCTGTATTCATGCCATCACAGTGCTCTATAAAAGTTAACAAATTGCTTAGTGAGAAAATGCTTGGTGGAGAAAGGAGAAGAAATTGAACAAACAGAATCCTGGTGATGTTTATACTGGTGTACAAAGAAAGATTTCCCTTGAAGAGGAATAGATAAACAAGGCACGAAGGTCAAAAAAACAATAAAAAGATTCACTAATGTAAAAAGAATTCTTAAAATTTTATTGAAAATACAAATGTTAAAAAAGTGGGCATACAAGAACCACTATAGCAAAATTTAAAAAAACAACAATAAAACTGTTTGACATTCAATATTGACCAGCAAGATTGAAACATAAAGACAGAACACAGTGAGACATGAAGCTTGTACAGTACTAAATGTATATTCCAACTCTGTTTCCAACACCTATGTTGTGCACACCACAGAATAGCATATCAACAGAGGTGTATGAGTCATGAATTATACTGTTATGGTGCGTCGACGCGTTTCGGTGGGTTTCCACTTTTTTATCCACCTTTGTCAAGACAACATTTATCTGTCGTAGTGAGTGGGTCAATATGATCTCCCTAGAGAGTGGAGACACAATAGATTAATTCAAAAATGCATTATGTTCTGACTCTTTTCTACAAGAACACCTATAGTGTTTTAGTCTTCTTTAATTAAACGGTAGTTGTATCCGAACAGATAACCAGGTTAAGGACCCTCATTATACATATCTTTTTAATCATACAATTATATATTCGAGGGGATGACACAAAACAGATAATTTTTGCTTTTACTCTTTAGTACAAAATTCCTCCAACATGTCTTTTTGCTATACATTTATGTATTCTCCAAGAAGGCCTTCAGAAAACAAACATTGATAGTTGACTTAAACACATTGTTTATGTTTATACATATTTTTCTTGTTCTGTAGCGTCTCTTCATCTTTTTGTTTACTGGGACTTATGTTTACTTTAATGTCTGCAAACACTCAACTCTGGTGAAACAGTTGTATATCCAATTACTCCTATTTCGTTTTGGGAGTTGCAAAAGGGGGCCGAGAATAGTATAGCGTGGACTAAATCATATTATACCACATTAAGGAGCCTAGTATAATGTTACTCCCTCCTTATTGTTTGTTATTATTCATATTTATGTAAAAGTAAGGTCAACTGCGCAAAGCATCTGTTTCAAATGGTTTTAGGTACCTCTTGGGTTAACATCGTATCAGACTTATAACTTAATTTAAGGTTACCTAGAGATTCTCTTTTGAATGTGGTCCCATTTTCGTTATTAATCACACAGGAGCGTGTTTTAATAAAGATTTGGGCTTTGTATATTCCCCTCTTTGGTTAAAAAAGTTGTATGCAATAGACTCCTGAAAATTCAAATGATAAAGACAGAAATGAATAGAGAATCATCCTGGACTTGTAGATTTTAATTATTATGGGCAAACATGCTACTTTATGGAGGAAAAACCCCACGTGCTCCTTAATGAAGGAAAAGCCCAGCATACCTGATATTGGGACTTGAAGGCGTTGACTTTAGCTGTTGTCTATTATTTAGGCATTGTGGTACGTTTTCATTTATTTATTAAAAGACCAGAGGCGCTTCAGTCGTGTCCTTGTGTCATGAATTAATGTTTCACTAAAGGCAAAGACACGGATAAATTTGTATCTTAAGGGATGAAGTGTCATGTTTTTAAATACCACTTAAGATAATTCCGGTATTTTCAACATTTGCTTACCACTATGGCGTAGAGGGACTGCTTGCTTCCCTGGTTCTAGTTTTTTTTTTCTAAAAAAGGTACCAGAGGCGCTTTTGTCATGTCCCTGTGGCGCTTAGGCGTATATCACTGGAAGGCAAGAGAATAAATGCGAGAGCGGCTGTTAATTATGCATTTTTCTAATTCTCTGGCCCAAATCCGGTAAGGGTCGTGATCGTATGTCTGCTTACCTGCTGTTCCGTCAGGGTCTGCCTGCCTCTCTGGTTCCGAAAGGTATCCCAGAGATGCGAAGCACCTGTGTTTTTATGTTGTAGCTGGCACGTGATACGTTCTTAAAAGGGCCAATCAAAGCACAAGTCTCAAAGCTAAAGAATTTGCCTATGACGGCTTGTAATGCCGAGATTCTATTGGTCGGGCTGTCGAACCAATGATTGAAGGGCTACTAGTAAAGGATATGCCGGCTAGAGGCTAAGGTGTTTACATATCTCGGCTTGTCATTCCGAGATTCTATTGGTCAAGCTGACTGGCCTATGTTTGGAGGGCTGCTCGTAGAGGATGCTATGTCAACTTGTGATATCATCTTTTTGCTGGCCGGGGATCAAAGTTCTACTTAGGTTGTTCAGTGGCCGGTTTCTACTAAGACAAAAAAATTCAAAGATATTAAATGAAAATGTTGTGGTAAAAGAAATTAAATTAATAAACCCCATTTGTTCATTCAAACCTACGGATATCCGATTATTTTTAATGGGCAAAATGTGGGGGGGTAAGCATCAATCACAGTGTTTCAGTTTCAGTATTATTGTGGACCGATTCCTATCTATTTATTATAAATGCGCGGGTAAGATGTCTCAGATTCAATCCCAATTTTGGTGTATGTATGAAAGGTGCTTCATAGGGGCTCAAAGGTATTACGGAGCAGGGGAAACCTACCACAAGGGGGGCATTGAGTATAGATGTCTTAGCCTCCCTATACCATAATTCCTAAGACAGGGAACATATTTTTCGAAAAGTTTTTTTTGAAGGGTTTTAGATGCAGTTCGCCCAGTCTTCCCTGGTATTTAAGCCTTTGAGGATGGTGTTTAAGAAGCAAAAGTACCACTGTTTCCTTGTTTTTCTACATTTGTCAATGTCAACTCCCGTCTGGTGGTTCTGATCTTCTCCAAGATGAACCACCGTAAGTCATCACAATACTGGTGCAGCATATCTAGTGAATTGTCCTAACCCGACAGGATGTATGGGGTGATTTTTTCGTGAGCTGGCGACTATCAATAAAGTTAGTACTTTCGGCTAGTAACTTGTGTGCTATTGACTTGTGTTAAACTATCCTTTTGGTGAATAACCAAGCATTAATCATTCCAACAACTGTGAATTGGTTCATGCACTCTACTGTGAATTGGTTCATGCACGATAAACTCACTCAATCTGTGATAGATTGCTGGAGAGTAGTAAACTCATCCCTCCCTCGTCACTGGACTCAAAGGTGTAAACTTGAGGATAGCTTGAACTAGTTTTAACAGGTTATAAAGGTACTCACGGTCTTTTTAGCAAGTGCTGTGGTATCATGGCTTGCCCGTTCCTAATTGTGAATTTGCATCTTTTGTCTCTTCCGGTGCTCTGGTTAGTATGTACCAATGTTTGGTGAATCGGATATATACGTGATTTTCACCTGGAAGTGTTAATCAAGTGTAGCGCGAAAGAAAGCAGTCCTTGAGTCTTCAAAGATGTGATGAAAGTACAAAACAGACTACCGATTCAACAGAACATTCACCCAATTGGTTTGTGACATTTTATAAGGGTTGTGCATATTGCATTAAAAAACTGTGCGCGGAACGCGAGTGGTGTGAAATGGATGAAAAACAGATTGTAAACAGACTACCCAATAAACGAAATATCTAACGCAGTAAACATGGGGATGAAAGTTGAAGTGCAGTTTATAAATGATTACTAGTTCTACTATAGTAATAATATGTTTCCGACTCACTAACAGAAATATACTTCTTTGTTAATCATACACACCACATGAAAAATGGTGTGTTGTTAAAATTATAAAGTGGTGTTATTGCCATGCATATTATCACCATTCAGTGTGTTTGCCCAATGAGAAAAAAAGTCCCTCAGTTTGTTACATGAGTTAATTGAATAATTTCTCACATAAATCAGGCTTATCAACATTGTAGGTTGGAGACCAACTCCTGTCCAATATATTTTCAAGTGTCCAATTTTGATTATATGATTGGAAAACAAATTAAATCCATACGCTCATTGAGACCTTTCGGATTGAATGTATCTAGATAGTTAAGCCAAAAGATTTCTCTTTACAACAATAATTGAGTATTTTCTCTTCCTGGTATGATGGGGACTTGTTCAAGGATCAAAAACCTTAATTAACTAATGTTATGATTGTTAAGGTTAAAATGGGTAGCAACAGATGATTTTTCGTTCGTATATTACTTTTATGTTCATTGAGGCGCATCTTTATATTCCTCTAAGATTTTCCCACGTAGGGGCGTGGCCACGGAGACGACCAAGATGGCAGCCTTTGCCTGAAGCTCCGCCGGCCGAGCACAATAATCCTTTATTTGCTCGATATAGGAGCATCTAAACATCAGCAGACACCCACCTGCAACCCCCGGAGACCGTGGGGATCATCCTGATGCCGGACACGGGCTGCTGAGATTCCCGGGGCTGGCGCGGGATGGGCCGACATGAAGATCAGGCGCGGCCCTACGGCCTTCCCCAGCGGAGGAGACGACATCTGCGGGGGCAGTGAGTTTTTGCCTCGACGGGCGCCCGGCGCTGCCCGGCGCTTCCCCCACGCTTCTCTCCGCGGCTATTCTCCCCCTCCCCCTGCTGTGGCTTTGGCTGGGCCCCCCTGCTGGTGCGGCGCTCTCTGGGCTTTCCGGGCCTTGTGGGGATATGTGCGCCGGGGCCTGGCATACTGGTCTCGGCGGGGAGAAAGGCGGGTTTGCGAGGAGGCCCCGGTTTTCCGCTCTGGAGCTGCGGCGGCACTGGTCCCCATTGGGCGCGCTGACTCCCCCCTTAGCCCCTCCTGGTTGCGCTACGACCGGGGTGAGCGGCGGCCTTCCCTGGGGTGAACACGCGCCAGAGTTTACATGTCGCAGAAGCCTTCTTGACCCATGTTACTGCGGACCTGGGGGCGCGAACTGCCCTGAGCCCTTGACTTCCTGCTGATGACTGGCGACGAGGAGGCGCTAACTCCTTCCAGGGGGCTAATACTACCAGCGCCTCATTGGAACCCGACTACACGCCTGTGTCCTGAGTCCTGTGAGTCCCACCTGGCGCTGTGTGCCTAGTTGACGCTCCACAGCTGCAGCGTTCTGCGATTTCCCTGGCGCTCTACCCTGCACATATCACGGATCATGTGTGACCTCACCCTCATTCTCATGTGGGAGCCTATCATCTCTCCATTTGCTGTCTGGCGTTGTAACAGCTGCCGCGCTGATTTGTCCACCATGTATGGATTCTGTTACCTGGCGCTTTAGCTGTGAGACACCCACATGCTCACTCTTCGTCTTGTTGCCCTCTGGACTCTCTGCGGCTATAGAACTACTGGCCACAGTCAAGTTCCTTTCGTCTCCTCTTCAGATGGGGAAGAAAGACCCTAAACAGCGTGTGCTGCAGTTTGATAAGGCTGCTGGCCCTGCTTCGGATGTCCCTCCTGATTTGACTTGTGGGGCTGCGAGCCCAAGCGACACCGTGGACCCTGCCTCCCTTGCGACGGCCAAGCTAGCCGAGATGAGAGCCGGCTTTATGGCGCTGGATGGTTGATTCAACGACCTGGCCAAGAAATTGGCTGACATGAGAACTAAGATTCAGGTGCATGACCGACGGCTGGATGTCGTGGAGGCGAGGGTCTCAGACGTTGAGTACGGTGCGTCAGCCTCCCTGAAACAACTGGAAAGAGTGGAAAAGATCCTCAAAGAGGTAGCTATCAAGATCGAAGATTTAGAGGCTCGCAGCCGCTGAAATAATATCCAAATCATCGGCGTTCCGGAGACGACCACCACTGGTCGTATGGACACCTTTGTGGAGCAGCTGCTTGCGGAGCCGTTTGGCAGGGAAACCTTCACACAAGGCTTCGTAGTTGTACGCGCTCCTAGGTCGCTGGAGCCCCGGCCAGGCCTTCCCCACGACCCATCATTGCCAGGCTCATGAACTTCAGGCTCCGCCCGTGACATGGGAGACGTCCAATGGCAGGGTAGCAAGTTGGCTTTTTTCCCTGACTTTACCATCATGGTTCAGGAGGCGAGGCGTAAATACCATGGAGTCAAGGCTGCCTTGAAGAACTTGGGGCTCAAATACGGCATGCTGTATCCAGCGAGATTAAAGGTAGATGTGGATGCTAGGCCTTGCATATTTGACACCCCGACGGAGGCGCAGGAGTTCTGCCAGAACTATAAGAAAAAAAATTCTTGGTCACCTGTTGTGCCGCACCCGCCTCCCCATCACAGGGGGGGATCACATGACAGTGTAAAACTTTTTTCCCATCCTGGGATTGGTTGACCGATTTTATGCATTTATTGTTCTGTTCTGCTAAGTTTAATTCATGCACACATTTCTCTTCTACATGCTGATATCGTTCTTTCTATTGCCCGACCGGAGTGGCGTTGCCACGCCCTGTGGTGAATACCACAATAGCTTTCTATAATATGTTCTCTTTGCTATGTGCGCCTTTGACTCCTACAATACTGATACTGATTTCATTGCACGAGCATTTGGTTAGCAACGATGGGGTATGCCTCGTTGGGCTTCATAGGAGGCTGGGTGGTGGGTGGGGGGTTATTTGTTCAGTTTCAATGGTTTTTGCTGTATTATTGATCAAGGTGCTAGTTTACGGCGTGTGAGAGACATGCATTGCGGTGCGATTGAGGTGCTAATTCTTCAATGGTCAAGCAAGGACTCCAGCCCGGTCCTTCCGGGCTCTCTTTGATGTCATGGAATGTCAGAGGACTAAATGATACTAGGAAGCGTAGGCAAGTCCTCAACTATATCGTCAGATACCACATCGACATAGTATTTCTGCACGAGAGGCAACTGTCTAACTCTGACCACACTCCTATAGCGACGAGTTGGGGTTCCCATAGATATTTTTCCAATTATAGTCGTTATGCCAGGGGGGTTGCAATTTTAGTACACAAAGAGTCCCTTTTTCACTGCACAAAACGTTGACTAATGCTGAAGGTCGAACCCTGATCGTCACTGGTTCACTGATGGGGCACAAGATTTCACTAGGCGGGGTTTATGGCCCCAATGTAGACTCCCCATCCTTCATCCACGAGCTGCAGGTTCGGCTCTTGTCACTTGACTCCGGGCTATTGATACTTGTGGGTGATTTCAATTTATTATTGGACCCATCCAGAGACAGTAGTTCAGCTTCCCCTGAAGCCAAGCTCCGTGCCCGCCAAGCCCTCAAAGACATATATACTCACTTTTCTTTGATAGATGTCGAACACAGACTCAATTCACGCCTTCTGGACTTCACACACTATTTGGGGTTTCATAACACATGGACCAGGATAGATTATTGGTTGGTATCCCTGGGGGTGGCTGGCTGGCTGGATGGTATACTCACTCTTCCCCGCACACTCTCAGTTCATTTTCCTGTCATGCTCCGATCGAAAGTCCCCAGGCCGGGAGGCTATGAAAGACAGTGTTGATTCCCTGGAAATGCGCTACTGGATCAGGTTTTTATTGAGGAGGTTAGGCAAGCAATTGATGAGTATTATGAACTTAACACTGGGACGGTCGACACTTGGGCGGTCCTTTGGGAGGGGTTTATGGCTTATATTAGAGGAGTCTGTATTGCCAAACATGCTTGAGATCTCCACTCTACGCTGAATCGCATTGAGAAGGACATTGCTGCCTTGGACCGAGAGCTATTTGTCACGGCCTCCAGTACGGGAGAGGCAAAGCGCCTGGCTCTGCTGCTTGAATTTAGGGAAACTGCTGAGTGTGAGTTACTATTCCTTAATAAACAACACGCCGCGCAAAGATATGGCTAGGGTGAGAGACCTGGTACATTACTAGCGCACACTCTACACCCTCCGCGTGACTCTGCTTACATTACAGAAATTGTCGGTCCACATGGCAACCTACTACACTCTACCCCGGAAATCTGCGATTCCAGAATTACTGGGGATCTGCGTGAACAGGGGAACTACTTGGCCGAAATTGCACTGGTCTACTTGTAACGAAATATGCAGGACTTTTTGTCCGTTTCCATTTCCCAGGACAGCATAATTGAAGCCATGGATGCACTGCGGGGCTCTTCTGCGCCTGGTCTCGACGGCTTTTCCGCCAATTTTTATAAGGCATACAAAGACATCTTAGTTCTGCGATTGGTGGAGTTTTATGCGGAGTCGCTTGAGGTAGGCATCCTTCCTCCGGTGTTCAGAGAAGCGGTCATTATTCTACTTCCCAAACCTGGAAGAGACCCCAAATTATGAAGCTCCTATAGGCCGTTACCATTATTAAACCTTGATTATAAAATACTGGCTAAGGTAATTGCAATGCGATTGTCTTTATTAATGGAGTCCATCATTTGCGCCGGAACAGTCTGGCTTTGTTCCTCATAAGACCACTTCCCAGAATCTTCGGACCTTATTCACTGTATTACATAGGATCGACCCTGCCACGCTAGCTGCCACCGTCCTCTTGGATGCTGAATGTTTTGTTTCCACGGTGGCGCTTCTGTACACTGAACCCACCACCAGATTAGGTCTCAACGGTACCATCTCCGACCCCTTCACTCTATCCCGTGGTACGAGACAGGGTTGTCCCTTGCCTCCACTGCTTTTTATTCTTGCCATGGACCCGTTAGTGCGCCATTTTCAGGAAAAACACTTGCACCGTGGCCTCCAGATCTGCACTGACCCCCTTTTAGTTTCGCTTTATGCGGCTGATACTATTTTATATGTCAGGATGCCCCATCTGAATCTGGAGCCCTTGATATTGGAAATTGTTCGGTTCGGCAAATTCTCTGGGCTCAGCATTAACTGGCATAAGTCGTTCATCTTTCCGCTAACGACTGGCATGACTGCCTGGTCCTGTGAGTTTCCACTTGAATGGTGCAGTCACGCAGTTAAATATCTAGGGGTTTATGTCCATCTAGATACCACCACTATGATCAGACTTAACTACGGCAGGGCTGTTAGCTCCCTTGAATCACAAATCGCGACATGGCTGTGGCGGCCATTATCAATGTCTGGTAGAGTTGCCATAATTAAAATGGTAGTCCTCCCCCAGGTTTTATATATTTTTAACAATATCCTCATACCTCATACTAAGACTATTTTTACACAGTTGCGTACATTGTTATTGCGTCTTATCTGGGGAGACAAGACACATAGGGTTCACTGGCAGACCTTGACCCTACCGTATGAGAGGGGGGAGCTTTGGGATTCCTGATTTTTATTTGTACTACCTCATAGCACAATGTTGTTACGCACATGTCTGGTTTCACCCTGACACACGCGTCCCATATTTAAAACCGGAGGCAGACCTGGTGCTCCCATGCCACCTTTCTAATATCCTACCTAGGGGCTTCCCTCAGGATCCCCAAGACATTCACACTGTCTCCACCACATGTTGGGCATGGGACAGACTGCGCAGACTGCTTGGACTCAAGCTACTCTATTCTCCCGAGCTGCCCCTGCCTAATCCTTCTTTGCTTCCAATTACTGGTGAAGTCTTGGTCCAGCGTACATTGGAGAAATGTCACATTCGCATAATAGGCGACCTATTTCCTGATGGCCACATCTTCTCAGTATCAGAGGAGGCCCGATTCACAGAGAGTTCCTTTATGGACACTTTCATCATGACACCTATGCACTCTATGCTCCGGGCCACCTTCCCATCATTTCCTTCGCCCCCCGAACCAACCTCGCCACTGACACTGCTGATACAGAACCCTACTGGCGCACATTTGGTCTCCACTTATATAAGCAATGTGTGGCATCCAGACCTATATCCGACGCTAAGGTGGAGGGTGGATTTGGGTAGGCCCATCACTGACGACCAATGGGAACAGTGCTGTAGGGCTACCAAAGAGGTCTCGCTGAACAGCAGGCACAAGTTACTTCATTTTTAATTCCTTCGTAGAATGCATCCCACTCCCGCACGCTCCCATAGAATAGACCACTTCAGGCCCCATCATTGTCTGAAATGTCTGGCTCGATTTGCCGATTTTGCACACCTCGCCTGGACATGCCCCAAGATACACCAGTACTGGTCCCTCGTTCACTTCACAATGGGAGACATGCTGTCCATGAAACTATTACCCACCCCTGAGATCGCACTGTTGGGCTATGTGGCCAACTTCCCTAAGAAGATCAGGAAGCTGGCGGCTCTGGGCTTCCTATTGGCCAAGTGGGAGATTGCTCTCTTATGGGGCAGCAAGAGAACCCCTTCCCTGCAGGCATGGCTCCGGAGTTTTGCATTTTGCAATGTGAACTGCAAAGAATACTCCACCTTGATCCCCAGCTCATCACGACATGTAGATATCTGGGGCCCATACAGGGACTACATAGCCAAGAATCAAACCGAATGGGAATCGCAAACGGCGAGTGGCATTGTTCGCGAAGGAATTGGCTAGATGTCAGTTTTGAGAGAAGTGTTGGATTGATGATCTATTTTTTTGCCTACTGTTGATATCAATGTGTCCTTATTTGTAAAGCTTGATCGCTGTTGATTCTTGTATCTTTATATTGCAATTCAACTTATTGCTTCCACTGACTGTGCAGCCTCGACATCTTACCATATTGCACCGTCTATTTTCATTGTTACCTGTGATCATTTTACATTATATTTGCTATGCATGTGCTTTATTATCACATATGCTGTACTCTGCACTGTAATGATTAACCTTTTTCTTTATGCAAAAACTGGAAAAATAAAGTATAAAAAAAGATTTTCCCACGTATGCCTGACCACATGGGCATTTTCACATATAAATTACATTCTGCTATCACATGTAGCTGTCACTTTAATCTTGATGGTCATGCCTCGGATAGGATGAAATGTGGTATTTGTTGCAGTTAATGATAGAATTTCAGCTGCCACAGTTCAACAGGGTAGTGAACTGCAGTAGTTTTTTTCTTTTTTCTCACATTTTTTACATGAATATGCAAATCTAGGTTGATTTTCAAATATTCCCCTGAAGTCCTTTTCCATTCTCAACATTGGCCAGTATTTCAGTATTGTGTTCTTGATCCTGTAACTGCGAGTCGAAAACTTTGATACGAAAAACCATTATTTTGCCGCCTTTACTTTTGGTTGGTTAGTATTGATTAACAGACTTTCTTGTGTTTTGTTTTGTGCTTTTTGGACCGTCTCTTGTAGGATAATCCCTCTGTCTGAATTTGTCAACCATGTTGACCAAACTGTCATTGTACAGTTTATCGTTAGATGAGATCTGTTTCAATCTTAGTATCTGAGAAAATGGTAAATTGTTTTTTTAATGGAGGTTGATGAAAGCTGGTGTAATGCAATAAGTTGTTTGTTCTGTTGGTTTGGTGTAAATGCTTGTAATAAGATGAACGTCTTGGTTTGTAATTAAAATACCTAAGAATGTAATCTGGTTTTTGCTTATCGTAAAAGTGAATCCAATTCTGTCATCAACTGTGTTTAGTTTCTCAATTGCTTTTGTTAAGTCTTGATTAGATCCTTTTCAAAGTACACAGATATAGTCGATGTATCTATGAAACATTATAAGATTATCAATCCATTCATGCTGGTTGAGTATGTGATCCAATTCAAACCTGTACATAAACAGATTTGCATACGCTGGAGCGGCCCAATTTCCCATCGTTGTTCCTAGTAACTGTATAAAAAATCATTTTGCCATTTAAAATAACTGTGAAAAAGGGTATAGTGCAGTAACTCCATGAGGAACACTTTGAGATCCTCTTCTTTATCTGATTTTACCAGAAATGATTCACCGCTTGTAGTCCCAAATTATGGGGAATTGACGTATATAATGATTTGACATCAATGGTACATAAGGTCATATGCCTTGTTGGATTCAGTTCCATGTCTTCTAAAGTGTTTACGAAGTCTGTGGTATGTCTTATATATGTAGACATGTTCTGTATCAGAGGTTGAAACTGCTTGTCCAGATACTTCCCGATAGGTTCATGAATTGAATTAATCGTAGACACAATGGTCTGAAAGGTGGTTTTGTAGGATGTTTATATATTTTTGGAATCATGTATATGTATGGTATGCTGGGATTGATTTTGGTAAATTGTGTTTCTTCTTCATTAGTAATGAGTCCTTTTTTCTATGGCCTTTTCAATTACTCTTGTCAACATTTTTTGGAATTCTTTTGTGGGGTCAAACAATATTTTCATGTACATGTTAACATCGTGTACATGCTTGTTAACACTTTCCATATAATAGTCTGTATCCATGACTACCAATGCTCCCCCCTTGTTGGCTTGACGAATGGTTTTTTTAGGGTTGGAAGCTATCTGTTCAAGAGTCTGTCTCTCTTTTTGTGTGATATTTGTAGATTTTGACTTCAGTTGTTTAAAAACGGTGTGAATGTCTTGTTGCACAACTGCTTCAAATGCATCCAATACCTTTTGACTGATGGGAGCAATAAAGGAACTCTTGTTGCGTAATCCCAAAAGAGTGTTGGTTTGTGAATCTTCTCGAGTTTCCACAATGTTCTCGAAATATTTTCTTAGTCTTAAGGTATGCATATATTTATAAAGGCTGACTAGAGCTTCCAAGGCATTTGAGTGGTTGGTAGGTACATACGATGTTCCTTTCTGAAAGGTCTTTATTTGAAACTTTGTTATGTGACATTGGGAAATGTTAAGGACTAATGTTTCTGGCTTCTTGGGAACTTTGAAATTGGTTGTTGTTTTGCTTTCGTGACCCCGCCTCCTGGTTCAACTTGTGGTCCTTCTCTAAAAAGAAATTTCTTTTGTAATTCCTCATGACGGCGATGGACCTCCATTCTCAGGTCAAGCACAACGCATACCAAGAGGATTTGGAAGACATAGAAATGGATCCAACAGAGGATATTACCTTATGTACCATTGATGTCAAATCATTATATACGTCAATTCCCCATAATTTGGGACTGCAAGTGGTTGAATAATTTCTCGTAAACTCATATAAAGAAGAGGATCTCAAAGTGTTCCTCGTGGAGTTACTGCACTTTACTCTTTTGCACTGTTATGTTAAATGGCAAAATGATTTTTTACACAGTCATCAGAAATATTGATGGGAAATACGTGAATCTGTTTATGTGCAGGTTTGAATTGGATCACATACTCAACCAGTAAGAATGGATTGATAATCTTATAATGTATTGTAGATACATCGACAATATCTTTGTACTTTAGAAAGGATCTAATCAAGACTTAACAAAAGCAATTGAAAAACTAAACAGTTGTTGACAGAATTGGATTCACTGTTACAATAAGCAAAAACCAGATTAATTCTTAGCTATTCTAATCACAGACAAGACGGTCATCTTATTACACATATTTACACCACACCAACTGACCAAAATACCTTATTGCATTACACCAGCTTTAATCAATCTTCATTAAAAAATCGTTTACCATTTCCTCAGATACCAAGAGTGAAACATATCTCATCCACCGATAAACTGTGCAATGACAGTGTGGTCATCATGGTTGACAAATTCTGACACCGGTCTTATCCTGAACCCATATCCTACAAGAGTCGATCCAAAAAGCACAAAACAAAACACGAGAAAGTCTGTTAATCAATACTAACCAACCAAAGATAAAGGCAAACAGAATTATTTTTGTATCAAAGTTCTCGACTCGCAGTTTATTTATTTATTTATTTAGATGTCTTATAAAGCGCCTGCATCAGCCCACATGGGGTATCTCCGCGCTAAGGACAGTAACAGGATCAAGCACACAATACTGAAATACTAGCCAATGTTGAGAACAGAAAAGGACTTCAGGGGCATATTTAAAAATCAACCTAGATTTGTGTATTCACACACAAAAAACTTCAAACAAATTCTCAGTAAAAAATGTGAGAAAAAAGTAAAAAACTACCACGGTACACTACCCTGAATGAACTGTGGCAGCTGTAATATTATCAGAAAAAGCAATACCACATTACTTCCTATCCGAGGCATGACCATAAAGCTTAAAGTGACAGGTACATACGAAAGCAATAATGTAATTTATATGCTAAAATGTCCATGTGGTCAGGCATACGTGAGAAAAACCAAGAGGAAAATGAAGATACCCCTCAACGAACATAACAGTAATATCCAAAAGAAAAATCAGTAATCATCTGTTGCTACCCATTTTAACCTTAACAATCATAACATAAGTCAATAAAGGTTTTTGATCCTTGAGCAAGTACCCTTTATTCCAGGAAGAGACAATACTCAATTCTTGTTGCAAAGAGAAATCTATTGGATTAACTATCTAGATACAGACAATCAAAAAAAGGCCTCAATGAACCTTTGGATTTAAGTTGATTTCTATAACATATCAATCAAAAGCAGACACTTGGAAATATATTGGACAGGAGATGGTCTTAAACCTACAATGTTGATAAATCTGATTTATGTGATGCACTATTCAGTTAACTCATGTAACAAACTGAGGGACTTTTATTCTCATTAGGCATAGGCACTGAATGTTCATAATATGCATGGCAATATTGAAGATTCCGCTTTATAATTTTAATAACACACCGTTATTCACGTGGTCTATGTGATTTACAAAAAGTGAATAGTTCAGTTAGTGAGTCGAAAACATATTATTACTATAATCAAACTGGTAATCATTTATAAACTGCACTTCAACTATCATCCCTGTGTTTACTGTGTTAGAGACTTTGTTTATTGGGTAGTCTGTTTTCCATCCATTTCAAACCACTCGCGTTCCGTGGACAGTTTTTTTAACCACTACGCAACTGGGTGAATGTTCTGCTGAATTGGTAATCTGTTTTATCCCTTCATCACATCTTAGAAGACTAGATGACGACTTTCTTACATGCCACACATTATTAAACACTTCCGGGTGAAACTCATGTGTATATCCGGTTCACCAAACAGTGGTATATACTAACCACGGCACCAGGAAAGACGAAAGACGCAAATTCACGATTAAGAATGGGCAAGCCATGTTACAACAGCGTGCACTAAAAAGACTGTGAGTACCTTTATAACTGGTTAATACTTTTTCACACTATCCTCAAGGTTACACCATTGAGACAAGTGACGAGGGAGGGACAAGTTTATGACTCGTCGGCAATCTATCACAGATTGTGTGAGTTTTATATATTTTTTTAAAACACTTTATTGTTTTTTTTCTTTTTCATTTTGACAGAAACGTGAATATGCACAGTGATATTTGCAGTACATTGAAGTTAATGTACATTGTATATCTTACTATTTGTAGTCTATGCTTATCATTTGACACTACACATCGTGGTATAGGATATTACATGTGCATTCTTACAGTAGCACCTGATAAAAGAGGCCACACATCAGTGCATTTATAATAAGATAACAACATAACATCTGAACCTCCCTATCCCCTACCCCTTCTAGCAAGCTCTACCCCTGTTAGAACACTGTGCCATACAGTCTACCCTGGTTTCCACCTTGTGCCCATAGTGGCATGTGTGTAATGTGGGGTTTGGAGGACCATACTACATATGTGTATTATTCTGGGACCAATAGTAATGGGGAAGTTGGCAGTGGACAATAATTATCATACTATTCAACATTTATTCTTGGAACAGTCGCAGGTTCTAGGGCCGTGAATGCTTCCATTACCAGGTCCCATACCATTGAGATTAGGGTCTTGCGCCAGCCCTCGTGCCTCCTCTCGTTTAATTGCAAAAACAACAAGTGATGGACTGAATGTGGACCAATGTCACACACTCCCCCAGTCAAAAGATCTGGGCCCAAATCCATCGTTTTTTTGCACTCCACACCACCCTGGGTTAGACAATGGCGATATGCAAATCAGCTCTGACCCTGTTGCCCCATGGGAACAGTCCAGTCCGAACTACAAAAGCCATGTCCTTCCCAGAACGGAATCAAGCATCCGAGGACCGGACCGGTTTCGAGGTAACACCTCTCATCAGCCCGGCTAGCTTGACTCCAAGTGGTGTGGAGTGCCTGGGACCCACGTCTGGGCATCCCCAGCGCACTTAGGGCGGCAATTGCAAAAACAACAAGTGATGGACTGAATGTGGACCAATGTCACACACTCCCCCAGTCAAAAGATCTGGGCCCAAATCCATCGTTTTTTTGCACTCCACACCACCCTGGGTTAGACAATGGCGATATGCAAATCAGCTCTGACCCTGTTGCCCCATGGGAACAGTCCAGTCCGAACTACAAAAGCCATGTCCTTCCCAGAACGGAATCAAGCATCCGAGGACCGGACCGGTTTCGAGGTAACACCTCTCATCAGCCCGGCTAGCTTGACTCCAAGTGGTGTGGAGTGCCTGGGACCCACGTCTGGGCATCCCCAGCGCACTTAGGGCGGCAATTGCAAAAACAACAAGTGATGGACTGAATGTGGACCAATGTCACACACTCCCCCAGTCAAAAGATCTGGGCCCAAATCCATCGTTTTTTTGCACTCCACACCACCCTGGGTTAGACAATGGCGATATGCAAATCAGCTCTGACCCT
Organism: Lissotriton vulgaris; assembly: GCF_964263255.1. Classification (NCBI taxonomy): domain Eukaryota; kingdom Metazoa; phylum Chordata; class Amphibia; order Caudata; family Salamandridae; genus Lissotriton; species Lissotriton vulgaris. The sequence goes on from NC_141697.1 coordinate 804,979,240, forward strand.
GTTGCCCCATGGGAACAGGGCACAGGGTCAGAGCTGATTTGCATATCGCCATTGTCTAACCCAGGGTGGTGTGGAGTGCAAAAAAACGATGGATTAGGACCCAGATCTTTTGACTGGGTTGAATGTGTGACATTGATCCTCATTCGGTCCATCACCTGTTGTTTTTGCAAACTCGCTATAAGTGTACTGGGGATGCCCAGACGTGGGTCCCAGGCACTCCACACCACTGGAGTCAAGCTAGCCGGGCTGATGAGAGGTGTTACCTCGAAACCGGTCCGGTCCTCGGATGCTTGATTCCGTTCTGGGACGGACATGGCTTTTGTAGTTCGGACTGGACTGTTCCCATGGGGCACAGGGTCAGAGCTGATTTGCATATCGCCATTGTCTAACCCAGGGTGGTGTGGAGTGCAAAAAAACGATGGATTAGGACCCAGATCTTTTGACTGGGTTGAATGTGTGACATTGATCCTCATTCGGTCCATCACCTGTTGTTTTTGCAAACTCGCTATAAGTGTACTGGGGATGCCCAGACGTGGGTCCCAGGCACTCCACACCACTGGAGTCAAGCTAGCCGGGCTGATGAGAGGTGTTACCTCGAAACCGGTCCGGTCCTCGGATGCTTGATTCCGTTCTGGGACGGACATGGCTTTTGTAGTTCGGACTGGACTGTTCCCATGGGGCACAGGGTCAGAGCTGATTTGCATATCGCCATTGTCTAACCCAGGGTGGTGTGGAGTGCAAAAAAACGATGGATTAGGACCCAGATCTTTTGACTGGGTTGAATGTGTGACATTGATCCTCATTCGGTCCATCACCTGTTGTTTTTGCATCCTCTCGTTTAATGGCAGCGCTCTCTGCACTACCCCAGCGCGTCACCTCTCAATGCCAAATATAAACTGATGGGGCCTTCGCTGACCTCCACCGCATGGTGATAGCACGTTTAGCAATAAGTACCGCCAAGTCAATGAGACGGGCTTGCACCTTCTGTGATTTAGGGCAGCAGCGAAAGCCAAATACACAACTATCAATTGTCTGTTCTAAAGGCAGTCTTTTTAGACTGGGAGGAACTTCCAAAGCGCTACTCTCATAGTGTTGGAAGGCTACTGCCTTCACCAGGCATTAAGCAGCTCAAGTGCACTGGTGGCAGCATACCGCGTAGTGATCAGTAGGGGTAAACAGTTCTTTCTTAACCTGTGCCACTGGAGTGAGGCCTAGAAGTCCAGTCACCTTTTTAAAGATCTGCTGCTGTGTGTTTAACTCACCGCTGGGCCTACATCACTGAGATGTAAAGTGCTGTGCAGTGTAGAAGCATTGACTCTGCACTGGTTGTAAGTGTGTCTGGGAAGGGTATAGTACAGCGATAGAACAGTGCTGTGTCAGAGCTGGCATGGTGAATGCCTCTGCTGGGTGTATGTATAGCTGTGTGCGGTACATTACATGAGAGATGTGGTGCTGAGTAGGCCGTGCATGGTGAATGCATACACTGGGTGTAAGTGTACCTGCAAGAAGTATGATACATTAAGGATGTAGTGTTGTGCAGCATGCACATGGTAAATGTGTGTGATGACAGTGTGTGCCTGCAAGCGGCACACCATCGCACAATACTGAGCAGAGTGCGCATAGTAAATGTGTGTGCTGAATATATGTGTGCCTGAGGTGGTACAAATGGAGGTCACAGTACTGGACAATGTGTGTGCTGTGTACATACACTGAGTGCAAGTGTGCCTGTAGTGGTACATTACATGGAGTACCCTTAGTCTCATTTTGAGAAGTTCTGACCTACCTGGTAAGGACATGAGGAGGCAGAGGAATCCCCTAGAAATATTTGTGTATTGCAGCTGTCCTGTGATCTGGGTGGGACACACTTGAGAAGGGATTGGAAGACCGCTTGAGTGCACTTCAAAGGGGGCTCTTTGATTCAGTGAGAGATCACAAGGAAGGTGCCTGGACTCATCTCGGGAAGGAAATAGGTTTGATAAGGGAATCATAAAGATCTGGCTGGGAGCCAGGGATTAACCTTTGATGTACATATCACTGTGCTGACATCCAAGGGTGAACTCGAGTTACTCCAATGGTCTGTGTTGTGGGACTATCAGCTTTAGAGTCTGTCACTGGTGTGACAGGAGGCTTTTCAAGTGGAAGACAGAGAGGAATAGTGTGTATTTCAAAAGCTATAGGACCCCCAAAAACACCTTCATTGACTCAGACCCTAAATCACATTTGGTGTCTGGAAATGGACTATAAAAAGGGGAGACTGAGACTACAAAACTATTGTCTGCTAAGCAGCCAGAGACCCTGTATGAGGCTGGAAAGTTCTAAAATAATTCTGCCTGTGACCAAGACTGGAGGACAAAGCCTGGTAGTCTCCCTGCTGGGTGAGGAGACATCACTGAGTGAAACCAAGACCATCTACTCTGGAACTTGGTGCACCAGTGTGTGCCTGCTTGCCAAGGCAGTGTGCCCTGTGAAGAAGATAAGAACGTTGGAGGGATGGAGGTCCAGTAGGGAGTCCTTTTGAGTACACTCCTGGGGCGACATATGAGGAGGCCTCTATTGCACTGATAAGGTTGTTACCTGTCTGAAGATTGAAGTTGATACACCCTGTATGCAAAGAGAGGGCTGACCTGAAGACAGCTTTTAGCAGAGTGCCACGTGGTGAGAGTAAACCCTATGTGGCTCCTTTGTTGCATCCTTGTATGCCAGGAGGGGCCACAGTGGAAGATATAGGTGGATGACAAGTGCCAAAGCCTGTGCAAAAACATAGCTGTGACCTCGTATGCCAGGAGGGGCCGCCATGGCATGGACTGCCATGCAGTGATGCCTGGTGCCTTAGTTGGTAGCTGTGCAGCAACCCCATATGCCAGAAGAGGCTGCTGGTTTTAAGAGTGCTGTGAGGATCGGGCCGCTGTTCGAGAACTGTGAATTCATATGACCTGTAGGTCACAAGGAAGTATTGAGGATTGCACCGACTTGTCCCTCAAACTGAGAAAGATGCTGTGGAAGAATCACCTCATCCCTTCGACGTCTATCAGGAGCATGAGAATCCTGCTTTCTTTGAATGCCTGGAGTTTGGAAATAAAATACTTTTTTTATTATAAAAATACGTTTTTGACTGGACATTGATTTTTTGACACTGCACCGTTTGAGTTATGACTTGTGTTCACTAATTTCTATTCACACTTGCCCCGAGGGAGTCTTTGACTGCCCATCCACTGAGAGTGAAGTGCAAAAGAGGTACTTGGTCCAATTACTCAGGATCCATAGTAGGTGAGTCCTGGGGACGTCAGGAGTAAAAGACCTCAACCACCACTGCTGAACCAAGTAACTCAATTGTGCCCCATGGCCCTCAGAAAGGGATTCTGACAAAGGACAATTGACAAACTATTGCACAAAGTAAAGAACGATCTTCAAGTGCGTTAAGATTTACTGAAGGAATGGTATGGCCAGAATGCACAGCCCGCTTACTATCAGGAAGGCCAGGAAATTCAGAACATGAACCTGTGAGTCTGCAAGCTCTGGAGCACACTTTACTGTTTTGAAATTCATCACTGAAGTCAAACATGCAGCTGATTTAGGCTCTGGCAGTGAACCCCATAGAGTGCGTTAAGTGAGCAGGATGAAGCTATACCACTGCAAGATCGCAATGACTACAATTTGTGTAGATGGAAATAAGACGAGGAGGGCAGTGAGCCCCTCCACAAATGACTAAAAAAGACTTCTGTGATGGCTCAGTGGAGGGAGCTCTACTGTCTGCAGATTTGACACCCTTTAAACAGAGAGAGCGGAGTGCACTGCTAATAAAAGTCCAGGCCTGTTCTCACTAATTCCGAGTCTGACCCACCTGTGCAGACATTAATTCATTGCTAGAAACAGTTTTCACATCAAGAGGACAATTTACAGGATTAGAGGCAAAGTCCTGCATGTCATCAAGGCATAGCTAGCAAAGATTCTGAATTGAGATGTCATAGAGAAATCACAGGGACAATGGGAAAGCCCTGTTGTGTTGTTTCCAAAAAAGGGTGAAACAGATTTGAGATTCTGTGCGGATTCCTGAGTTTGTGGAACCAGAGGTCACACAAAACAGCTGCCAACCCCCATATCTAATAACACACAAGATGATGGACAGAATGTTGCACAATAGCAAAACATTCGGCCCCAGTCACAGATCTGGGTTTAATCCATCGTTATTTTGCTTACCACGCCACCCCAGTTCAAACATGGCCATATGCAAATCAGTCTTGACCTTGTGCCTCATGGGAACAGTCCAGCCCGAACTGCCATGCCATGTCTTCCCTGGCCCGAAATCAAGCATCCTAGGACCGGTTTCTGGCTATCAGCCATCATCAGCCAGGATAGCTTGACTCCAGTGGTGTAGTGAGCATGGGACCCACGTCTGGGCATACCCTTCCCACGTAGGGGAACAGCAAAACACACAAGATGATGGAAGGAATATTGCACAATGGCAAACCATTCACCCCCAGTTACAGATCTGTCTTTAATCCATCGTTATTTTGCTTACCACCCCACCCCAGTTCAGACATAGCCATATGCAAATCAGTCTTGACCCTGTGCCTCATGGGAACAGTCCAGCCCGAACTGCCAAGCCATGTCTTCCCTGGGCCGGAATCAAGCATCCTAGGACCTGTTTTTGGCTATCAGTCGTCATCAGCCAGGATAGCTTGACTCCAGTGGCGTAGTGACCATGGGACCCAAGTCACGGCATACCCATCCCATATCTAAGGCATATGAACCTGTGGAATGCATGGTTATTGAATATAATCCAAGTGAGCAGATGGGACTGTAAAACCAAACTGATCCATAATCTAAGCAGAAGATGACATTGGTGCACCAGTCCACGTAACATTTTTGACTCACAGAATGCGGACCTTCTATAGGTTCTTGAATACTGTTTGTTCTGTTGTTTAGACTTCCTAGATGACATAGTAGTCTTCAGTTTTAGCTGGAGGGACTGCCAGGCTCTATTAGAAAGATATGCTGAAGATAAAGAGAAGCTAATGCTCAATTTTGCATAACACCTAAACACTTAATCTTCAATAAATCAATCAGCATTTATAGAGTGCAGCTAGGGGTATCTGGGCTCTGAGGGTGGAGTGTCTCCATCAAAAAGCCAGTTCTTGAGTTTCTTCCTGAAGTCTGTCAGAGAGGGTGCTGTTTGGAGGTGGAGGGGTAGGTAATTTCAGGTCTTTGCAACGATTTAGGAGAAGGAACGGCCCCTGCTGTGGCTGCGACGGATGCGGAGGGGGTGTGCGAGGGCAAGCAAGGTATAGCGCAGGTGTCTAGTGGGCAAGTGGAACTTCAGTCGATGGTTGATGTAGGATGCTCTTTGATTGTGTAGGGATTTGTATGCATACATGAGGAACTTGAACTGGAATCTCTTCTGGATGGTGGGTGATGCGGGTCCATTTGGGGAGGTCCAGGATGAGTCTGGCTCAGAGTTCTGTATGGTCTGTAGTCTTTTGAGGTGGAAATTCGGATGCAGAGAGTATTAGTCGTAGTCGAGGTAGCTGGTGACGAGGACCTGCGCGACGGTCTTTCTGGTGTGGATTGGGATCCATCTGAAGATTCTGAAGAGCATGAGAAAGATATTTAAGCAGGTGGAGGGGACTGCGTAGACTTGTCATTTCATGATCAGTTAGCTGTCAAGGATGATTCCCAGGTTGCGTGCAGGGTCTGTAGGTTTGGGTGTAAGTTGTAGCCCCACTGGCCACAAGCTGTGGTCCCATGCGGAGGTGTTCTTGCTGAAGATCAGTTCTTCTGTTTTGTCAGGCTTGAGTTTGAGGCAGCTGTCTCTCATCCATTTGGCAACGTTGGTCATGGCACTGGGTACATTGGTTTTGAGGTTGGCGGGGTCCTCGATGAGTGAGAGGATAAGTTGATTGTTGTTGGCAGAGGAGAGTATGTTGAGTCCTTGGGATCTGACAACATCTGCGATGAGGGTTGTGTGGATGTTAAACAGGGTGGGGCTGGGGGATGATCCTTGGGGTATGCCGCATATATCCTCAGGTGAGCAGATGAAGGGAGGCAGACTGATGCTATGTATGCGTCCAGACAGAAAAGAGTCTGTCCACTTGAGGGCTTTTTGTTTTATGCTGATGTTGTGGAGTCTGTCGATGAGGGTGTGGTGGGAGACTGAGGCGAATGCAGCAGAGATGTCAAGGAGGATCAGGGCCACAGTTTCTCTGCAATCGAGAAGGGTTCTGAAGTAATCTATGGCAGCATTCAGTGCAGTCTCAGTGCAGTGGTTAGCACGGAATCAATATTGTGATGGTCAAGTAGGTGGTGTAGTTCCAGGTATTCTGTGGACCCTTTAAGCAATGCCCCTTGAACAACCCTGGTAAAATAAGCTAATGTTTGATTGTATTGCATTAATGTATAATTTACATAATTTCTCATGGTATGAATATGTGCAGTATTTATACTCCCCACTATGGGGGCAGTAGTGCAACCTCTGCCAGAAACCTTTGTGATTATGTAAGATAAACAACGTTTGTTGTTGAGATTTATGGTTTGGGGATGATTCTGACAGCCTAAATTCAGATAAAGAGTCAGACTGAAAACACTAGCTGTTTAACTTACTTCAGAGTGAGCATTAAGACAATTAAGAACAATCATTCAATGGAAAACTCTAGTGCAAATTAAACCTTTTTATATGTTAACTGTTTAGTTTCTCCAATGTCTCTAACTGCTATAAGTCTGTGCCAGAGATTCAAAGTAACCCTTAGGGCACCATAAAATCCACATCTAGCAACAGTACATTTTTAGATTGAAGGCTTTTAACGGGCACTGCACCTCAAACAGTGAAAAAGCCTCAAGGTACCAAGGCCATTAAAAATACAAAATCGTAGACAGAATTCTTTTTAGAAACTGACATGTGTGCCTCACTGATAGCCCCAGCCACAATCAAGAGTAAAGGTGAGCTTTCAGGCACTGATGAGCATTGAGAAAACATGTCCGCAATGACTAGATATCAAAGAACTCTTAAGATGACTCTTTATTGCGGGGATTTTAAATTTATTAAGTGAATCAGAATCACAGCATCGGGGCCACCTTTTCTATTCAGGACATCGTGCAGACTTCAAAGAAATTGTAGTCCGACCAACTATATTTGCATAAGAGTGCCACAATGTACCCCATTGTCTGTTTGAATTTGAAGGTTGATGAATGGAATAATTATCTTAAAGTAAACAGTAATTGTGACACTCTCCAATACCTGAAGGCTAAAAAACATCACTGACATTGAAAGTCCAAGTGCCATAGAAGGCTCGAAAAATATGTTCATAGTGTTACACCCCACCACCGTTTTCTATACTATGATATGCTGTTTTAAAACCCCAAGTCCCTGATAGGGACCCATTAGACCTATTTAAAGGCAATCCTCACCAGTGGGTACCCATCCTGACTAGCATTTTCAAGGCAGCGATAACTAGTCCCATCCAAACATCCTGGAAAGAGGCCATAGTGGTACCAGTATATAACAAGCATTGGCATAGCAAATAGGTCGCGCTTCTGGGACCATATAAGTATTTAGTTATGCAGCACAATATCCTTGGTGCAACAGCATCAAGTGCTGCATGGCTAAACACTGGACGGACACTCCGGAGACTCACCTGCGGGCTGCAGTCCCGGGGCCATGCCAGAAATAATTACATTTCGGGGTGCCACTCTTTCTCAGTCGTCTCTCTGGCTCTGAGATGCCTGCCTCCTCGGCCTCGCCTTACCCCCAGTCATGCTCACATTTTATTGCACGACTCAGCAAGCCCCAATGCGCAGGATCACATTCACCAGGTCCACTCCAGACCCCACCCTAAGGGTGAACGCAAGACCGCGTGGAGACATTGACTGCTTGCTGCGCGCGTCATCATTGCTCAGCCACTGCCAGGTGGGTTTTTAATAATTATATGATAATAATCTAAATGAAATCAGATCGCCAGGAGAGACGCAGAGTTCAAGTAGTCTGTCTGTCAACAGTCAGACTACTATACTGACTCTCTGACTCATCACGGTCGATCAGGTCAGGGTCCACATCAGCCCCAGCAACAAAACTGTCCGCCTGTCACAAAACTGGCCCCCACTGCATCCAGCCTACCGGGGGATTGCCCAGTGCCCGGAATTACCAGTCTGGCCCTGACCCCCTCTGATCCAACAGACCACGCCCACAATCTCAGCATCAGCCTGGATAGCAAGCTGTCCATGGAGAAGTAAGTCAACACAGTCTTATTCCCCTGCTTCCACGCCCTTCAAATGCTCCTCAAGGGCTTCAGGTTGCTCCCGGCAAACACCAGAAGGACTCATAAACAACAGACTGTACCTCAGAAACATGTTCTACTTAGGAATTACTGCTCGCCGCCTGAAGAGACTCCAGACAATACAGAACTTAGCGTCAAGACTCATACTTTACCTCCCCAGAAGGACCCACATCACACCACATCTCAAGAAACTACTCTGGCTCCTGATTCAGAAGTGATGCCAGTTCAAGATGCTGACCATGCCGACAAGGCCCTAGAAATAGAACCAGCGTCCATCAACAAATGCCTGACCATCCACTAACCGACTAGACACCTTAAACCAGCTTCCGTCTCCCTCACAGACACCACACGGATCCGGCGAGCCAACAGCAGATGATGCTCCTTTTGGCACCTGGCAGCCAAGGCTTGTAACAGCTTCCCCCTGCACTTTAGGACTGCACCGTCACTCCACCAATTCAGAAGAGAAATAAAGACATGGATGATCAAACCTCCAAGCAGCGAACATCTCCAGCGCCTGGAGGCCCTCGCGGTTGATTGGCCGAACTCCATAAATGTCTGATTCATTACTGGGCCTTGTAAGCCACTTGATGGTACTAGTGTCTCCAGTTTCTATAGTTTTAGTATTCGTGGAACTGACCTTCTATTTTTAAGGCGAAAATGTGTTTTATTTTAATGACAGTACTTATCTATAAAGGTCCTAAGCATTGTGATATTGGATTATTGTCTTTTTTATGCATTGTTTTAAAGATAAAATTCCGAATAAACATTTGACTGACACTGTGCTGTATATTTACCATGTGTGTGGCCTGTGATCACAGAGGCTGTTCCATGTAGGGGTGTTTGCCTCATATTCAGAGATCACAGTCTCTAAGTGTGAACCGGAGGAGGTGAGGGGCAGGGGGCACTGGGAGAGATCGCCCTGACACCCAGTTACTCATTATCCCCATTAAAAGCAGATGTTTTAAACACGCAGAGTGTTTCCTGCTCTTATAATTTTCACAGGTTGACAGCAAACCAATAGTAGCCCCTCCCCTTTACCTCACTCCCAAGACCGCACTTATCACCAGCTGTCTGGCTTTCTAATGAGAATGTAGACCTGCAAATTGTGATAAAAGCATAAAACAAATATTTTTCGGGTTTGTCTTTTGGAAACATATTGTATAGCTATGTTCTACATAAAATTCCTTTTTTCACCTCAAAGCAAAAACGAACTGTACCTTTCAGAAAAGCATACCAGACCCACCTACAGTCTATTCGGATTGCACTGCCGCGCTGTGTGAGATACTGAAATAAAATATTTTTATTTCTATTATTAGAAAAAAAAAAGAAAATCACCTATTGAACAATCTGTGGCCCTAAATTTTACAATGCGTTGGGTATGAAAGAATTAAAGATTTAATATGAAATACTTCAAGGTATAAAAAAACCGCCATATTCTTTACGTCAATCTCTCGCCTTGCACACATTATAAGGGTGAATGACGTGCATCCTGTAATTTCCCTAAATAAATGTACAAGCAAACAAATAGGAAAAATAAATGATACTTTTTGTAGTCGCTAACCCGCGCCTCAAACGAAAATAAAGTCTCCTGTGTGCAATACCAAGGTGCATTATCTTTCGCAAATATCATCTGCGGACAGGCTCAAGACAGCACATTTAACAATACATGGCTTCGGGTGGGTGGTGCATTGTATTTCCAATTTCGGGGATGGGATGAGATGATGTGATTACAACACATCAGCATGCACAAACACACCTCCAGGAGGAAGAGAGCAGGCATCGACGGATGCATTCCTGACAATAATCATGGCTGTGACTGCCTCCGCTGAGCAATCACAGATGCCACCATGCTAGATTTACAGCGAGCCTCTGGCGTAAACCACAGTCCCGAGTGGATTGGGGGGCGGCTCTGGGTGGGGGTGGGGGGGCGTTATGATGCACCTGCTAAACAATAACGTAATGCACACTTCTTTCTACACATATGTAGTCACACCACTGAATGTTCACACAGATGCGCCATGTTCTCGTGGGCGCAGGTAAAAGGGGTATATGGCATTTATTTTTTAAAAAAACAAGCCCTCACCCAAATGAAGAAAAAAAACAAATGCGCAGCCGCGAAAGTGAATGCCGTTGCACACCTCCCCCACGCGATCTCCATCAATCGCCCATATGGTGTCTCCTCACCCAAATGAAGAAAAAAACAAGCTTGCACTGCAGCAGGGGGAGGAGGGGGGCCTGCACTTGTGGGAGCGATAATTGCTGCCATTTGGTGGTGCGCGCTCCCGCAAGTAGATCGCCTCACGTGCACGCGTTGCCATTGATGGCAATGGAACGCATGCACGTTTTTGGCCCAAAAAGCAAGCCGATTACATGAGGTCCCCTCCTATGCAACGCATGCGCGTTGCGTAGACAAAGCCTAAAAAAGGGTAATAAGAACGACCCTGCATGTTATAGACCCATCTCCTTAATTGGTGACACCATAAAGGTGTTGGGGAGGGTTATTCTTGCACGTCTTGAGACCTGGGCAAGTAATTCGGGGAAAATGTCGCAAACGCAATATGACTTCAGGAGGGGGATGGGTACAAATGAACAGTGCCTCAATTTGTGTCTGATTATGGGTAAGTACATGGAGGCAAGGAGAGGGTCTATCCACCTGGATTTCAAGGACTTAGCCAGTGCTTTTGACACTGTCAATCAGGAGATATTGTGGGGACAGATGGAGAAAATGGGCATTGAAGAACCCCTTATTTCTCTCCGGCGTAGGCTGCATGCATCCACCACTGTTGCAATACGGTATGGCCCATGGGGGGAGAAGACTAAGCCCATTGTTTCACAGAAGGTGTTCGACAGGGATGCATTTTAGCTCCATTTCTTTTGTTATTGTACACAAATGGCCTCAGGGAATTTGTAATAGAGAAGGCATTTGACTTTCCTAGAAGAGGAGGCAACCCAGTCCCATTGTTGTCATACGCGAACAACACTGTTTTAATGGCCTTAACAGCTAATAGTCTCCAAAAATCAGTGATTGCTTTTACAGATTTTATGTCAGCACTGGACCATATATCATGGTGTGTGGGCCCAAACTAACCAAAACAAGAACATTAACTGTACAGGATAATACTATTGATAAGATGGCTAATTTGACATATTTGGGGAATGTTTTTAATAGCAAATTGAATTGAGACTCTATTGTTACAGCAAGGGCACAGCATACTAATCGGATGATGAAGGTGCTTTTCCTCTTTGCCGGTAAATTGGGCCACAAGCCGGTAACAGAATTGATTACCTTATATAATGCGAAATGTTTAGTTGTTGCATCTTATGGGTCAGGAATGTGGGAACATCATAAATGCAGCCAGTTACAAATCTTAGAAAATCTATAATACTAGTATAATGAGAGAACAGAAACCTTTTGGCAACGTAAACTCGGGAACCACAGCGCCAGTCCACACACCCAATACATTGTTGGAATCCTCAGGGTGTGTAGATGGACATAGGCGACATAAAATAAAAATAAAACGTTAATTAAAAAATTAAAATTTACAAACAAAGTAGTCCCCTAAAACTAGCGCCGGCCGCGACGTAGCGCTGACCGCGACCTAGACGTGCGTGATGACGACAGGCGGGGAGGAGCGGTGACGAGCGGCAAGGAGTGGCGGTGAGGTCCAGAGCTCGGGGAGGAGCGGCGGCTCAGGTAAGGTGAGGCGGGAGGCCGTCTGGGCAATGTCGGGGCGGGCGGGGGCCCGGGAGTGGCGGTGAAGTCCGGAGCGCGGCTCAGGTAAGGCAGAGGCGGGAGACAGGCGGGCGGGAGGCGGGAGGCGGACGGGTGGGAGGCGGGAGGCAGACGGGCGGGAGGCGGGAGGGAGGCGGGCGGGGGCGGGAGGAGGTCTAGGCAATGTAGGGGCGGGCGGGGGCCCGGCCGGGACTGCACAAAAGCCGAAAATGCTGCCCCAAGCCCCCTTCTGCCCCGGGCAATGCCGGGGCGGGCTGCTAGTAAATTTATAAAAAGGCTATTGACGACCCCAAATAGTGCCCCCACAGTGTTTTGTCACTCTGAGGTAGGGTTTGATTGCATAGAGGACCGAATTAATATTGCCCCATTGCTTCTCTGAGCTAAAACTTAGTCGTCTGAGGACTTAACGTTCTTAAGGGAAGTTATCAAGGATTGCAATAACCTTGAGAATGCCTTGGCGATCCCATGGCTTCGATTTATTAGAGAAAAATTAAATGTGATTGGCCTGGGGCACTATTATGACAATCCTGCTAGTATCCCCACAAATAGGAAAACTATTATAAATGAAGCATATTACGCTGAGGTAAACACGCTCCACCGGTATGTCCCCCACTCAACAGCAATTTTATCTATCTTTTACTATTAACCCCTTGCGCGCTAGCGGTTTTCCCGCTGTGTGCTGGGTTTTTCAAAAAAACGCGTTACATGACGAGCTCAGCTCGTCATCAGCATACGAGCGCCGTAGCTGATGACGAGCTGAGCTCGTCATCCGCATCGAAGGGGTTAATGCACAGACTTGTTTTTTTATGACAAGACTGCGCTTATGCACTTTGCATTTTCTAGTGGCTTTCCCTAAACAGTCAGTTTGGAGGGCTAAACTCACCATCTGTCCATGCGGCAATTTGGCAGCACAGAACACTTTGCACTTTATGCTGTTTTACACACTTTACAACGAGCCAAGGGCAAGGTTCCTAGTTCCACTTTTAAGAGAAATCCGCCCCGTACCTACATGGATGGTTTTAATTTTTTACACTCTCTGTCTACAGTTCCTATTTGTACTGCTGTTTCTAACTATATCAGAATGGCTCTGCCAATAAAAAAACACTATGAGCCACAATAGATAAATTGGTGTTTTTTTTATTCGTTTTTAAACTTTGTATATTATAAATACTGATATGATGGAATTTGAGAATGGGTATTAAAGCCTGTAGTCCAAGGCACTAAGCATGTGGGACTAGTTTGGGGTTTTAGTGATTTTATTTAAATATTGTATAAACTGGACTTGTAATTTATTTGAAAGTTTTATGTATGTATGTTAAACTTTTATGGTCCACTGAACCGAATAAAGTTGTTCCACCTGTCTATTTTAAAACTGTTTTGTGGTGCAGCGTACAAGCAGAATAGGTCAGAGGTCGTTGACTTTCAAAATATGTCATTATTAAGTGACAAAAATCTAATGAGAAATCCACGGACTACTGAAACATTGAATAGTCAAAAATAGACATTTGTCTGGTTGTCCTAGCCAATCTCTTTCCAGCCCACTCACCATGCTTGACCTATGCTCACCGGCAAACTCTCCACAATCCACATACAGAGATCTCACCCGTTCCTTCCACACAAATGCTCCTTTCAAAAATATCCGCCCCCCTTCAATAAACAGATATGCCAATTGTTCATGGGCAAGTTGTTAAATTAAAAATGGTAAACCACAAATAAATGAAAATGAAGATCTGAATGTGTTAAACAACATAAAATACTCCAAGTGCAAGGCAAACACAATATAGGTAATCCGCAACACATACAAAGCACACTAAACTGACCAAACCCCTTCACCACAAATAAAAAAGCATTTTTCAATATAAATGCTTGATTTTTTCTGCTATCACCTGCTCAAGATTGCATGAAATCCAACAAGCTTTCTCTCCCTATATTGCATAATCCCGGCACAAACAAAATAAAGTTAATTTAATAGCTGTATTTGCCTGTATCCAACTCCTACACAAAGCTGCTGGCATACCTATCCATATGTATCTGTGTGAACTGCTCTTTCTCAAACCATAGACCATAACTCGTGCTTCTCACACATTGGTAATCACATGCTTGCAATCCATCAATAATCTAAGGTTCCCCTAACATATCTATTTGCCCCACCAATCATTCCCGCAAACTAACATATCCAACTGCCCTCTAGTATTGACATCAACTGCCTAGTAAGAACCTCCTCCTTTCAATCTATTCGCTACAATAATCTTTCATATGAATGACCCTGCTAGCTATTGCTTCAAACCACTCTCTTTCCACCAAAAACAAAACAAGCATTTGCAATGCAATAGGTCTCGCATTAGGAAAGTTTGAGCTATTGGTATTGTAAATGACATTTTTTTTATTTATGTGTTTGTTTTGAAAATAGCCAAATAATTAGCTTTGTCATTTACAATGCCAATACTTTTACCGTTTGCAAATGTGACACCTATAGCATTTGTAATGCAACATGTTTTGTATTTTGTGAGCACTAGAGGGTAGCATAGAACCAATGCGTCAGCCCAGGGGTCCTCACATTGTAAATACTCAAGAGCCGCGGGACAAGCCATGAACTGCTGTGTCTATGCTCTTATCTTCCCCCTCTTTCTTGTGGCAATTGTTCCATCTGCTTTGCCTTGTTCCCCCCCCCCAACTCACTGAACTGTATGTTTGGGTAGTGGGTGTGAGGATGGAGCATGGGGGGGGGGGGGCTGGGATTCGAGAGAGGATGGGGATTGCATGGCTAAATATATATTTTTTAAAGCACAATTGAAAATGTGTATTAGCACTTTTTAAAAATTATTTTTTGCCACACTATACAGAATGACTACAAGTTTATGGCAAGTCTGCAATGCCCATTCTGTAAAGCATTAACAAAAGCATTGGTAGGTCTCAAAGGCACACCCTGTTGGCTTTGCCAATGCTTGTTTTGTTCTGTAGTCTTGCAAAAGTTAGGTGGTTACCGAAGTGACATTTATGGCAAGGGCGTTTCCACATGTTTGTAAAGATCACAAGACACGGACAGATGAGCATTTTTCTGGAAAGGAATGTTCTCCAGAGAACCCCGGTGAAACCAGGGTCTCCGAGGCTGCAGATAACATTTTAAGATTAGCAAGAAAAATAAACGTTTGCTCCAGCAATAGAGGGCACACTGGATGACCAAACAATCCTAGGCATTCAAGGTCAGGAACGCTGCAAAGGCCGAGTGCGCCTTCAATTTAGGTAAAGATGGCTTCTTTATCACCCAGACTGATGTTATCGCCTGAGCAAGCACGGCGCTGACTGCCGCTTCCCCCGTGACCCTGGGCAAAACCATGAACCTCGCTCTGCAGATTTTTGCAATCAGTAAGCCTTCTTTAAAAAAACATTTTTGTGGTCGAAGACCCCAGACTTATTTTAAGTTGATTGAGGCTTTAAGTTTAGGTTTGGGCACATAGAATAAAAAAAATTATTTACTTTACTCCAGCCCCCCCTTTCTCCTCCAAGTCCGCATAACGAAATAAGTCGGGGGGGGGGGGGTTTATGCGGACTACAGGATTCCCCAGCCGAGGATCCATACAGCCCTAAAAATGCCTTTTTCCGCATGTTTTTTCTGGGGCAGCTCTCCGAACACTTCGAGGCTGCCTGCCCCTGGTGCTCTCTGCTGCTCCAGCCTGGCGCAACGTGAAGTTAAATGTGGCACTGGCTGCTGCCTTTGTTCTCTTTCAGGTGCCGCCTGAGACCAATAGCAGGGAGGATAGGCTTGCCTGCAAGTGATCTAATCTCTAGGAGATGTCAATCTAGCTCCCTGGTGGGAGAAGGCAGCTATTTTGTGCCCACCTCTGACTTGGAAACACGAGAGGAAAACACTTAATCAGAAGAACACAAGGGGGACTGTACCTCGGACTCTACAAGGAATCTGTATTTTCGTTTTGGGAATGATTTTGTATTTTTGCTTACGGGGACTCACTTCTTCAATCTTCCCTTAGCTGCCCCTACACCACTGCAAGCTACCCGACACTGCTCCTAATGCGGCGAGCTTCCACACGTTCCAATTTCGACCTGATAAAACCTTACACATACTCAGAAATTAAGCTAAAATGGAACCAACCAGGATTATGTGCTTCATGGGTAAACACTTATAAGGTCCTAAAGGTGAGACCTATCGGCTATGCTAATGCTTGTTATTAGTTCTCTATTACTCCTTTCCCACCAAGTCAATTATTTTGTTGAGAGAATGTATGTAAGCTTGTGTACTTTGTGCCCCCTTCTTGGAATCTTCTATTCTATTGTTTGTTCATTGTCTGCAGGATCTTGATTGAACCCTTTTTGGGGGGGGGGGTGGGGGGGGGGGTCGCTGCCTAAACTTCCTTCCAATTGCATGCAGGACCATTAGAAGTGAGCTGGTGCTGCTCGGTTCCTGCTGTTTCACCAGCAAATGTTTTATTTCTCCCAGGTACTGTTCACAAAATGTGAGGGGTATCCTTACAAACGAAGGGGACAGGGTTAATTGCAAAAAAAATCAGTGTTGTCTCCCCGTGACACTTGAAATACCTGGCGCAATAAACACTCTTATTCAAACCTCAGTCGTGCACAGACTGAACGACTGAGCCCAATTATATGTGAAAATGTTACATTTTATTAATAAAACAATAATAAACTCCTTTTAGAACAATTACAAATATTAACAAGTTCATATTACGGAGTGCCGCCGCGCTGCCCGCGGCGACCCGGAAGCTCTTGGCCGGCCGGCGAATCAGGTCGCGGCCGACCGGAAGTCCCGCCTCCCGAGGTCCGCGAGCCCGATTGAGAAGAGGAGACGAGCCGCGCCGCGCCGTGAGGAGCCCGCCGGAAGAGCGCAGTCGGTGAGTGGGGCCCAGGGCTGAAGTGAAGTGCGTGCGTGCCTGTGTGTATGCCTGGGAGGGGAGGGGGGGAGTGTGTGTGTGCGCGCGTGCGTGACTGTGTGTGCGCATGCGTGACTGTGTGTGATTGAGCCTGTATGTGTGTCGTATGCCTGCGTGTGCATGCGCGCGCCTGTGTGTGTGTGTGTGTGTGTGTGTGTGCGCGCACGCGCGCCTGTGTATGCGTGCATGCAGAGGGGTGGGGGCTGGCTGTGTGCGAGCAGGGGCTGTGAGTTGATCTGCGCAAGCGCGGGTCAGACGCGCGCTCCCGCGGGGAAAACTGCGAGCTCGTAACAGATTGGTGTCCTCATTCCCCAGCATTCTCACTAACGGGCCACAATAGGTCTGAAGCAGACACCTTCAATGCTCACGCATTGAGGGTAGGTCTGCTCGACCTAACTACTGAGACCACAGACAAACAGAGACAACACATGTAAAGGCGTCTTCTGAGAACACAGGACTAAACTCAGTAACCAAAAAAAACACTAAAATAGCTATTAACCTTCGGCCTTCAAAATACCTCAGATTGAAACCACCAAAATAACTGAATGAATAACCTGCAGCCCAAACGGCCAATTACCAAAGCTACTCACTGTCACTAAGGCAGATGGTGATCTACTGTCACAGGAACAGAAAGTCACAGACTTAGGGACAAAGAGGTAGAGGTAAGGTGAATCGGAGACACAGAAAGGAGAAGAAGGCTGTCTCTAACTAGTCCATCATGAGCTACCAGCAGCTCCTGGACAACTTCAGAGTAGTTCACAGCTTTTAGTTCATTTTTAAATAAGCACAAGGTCACATTTTCCTTTTAAAGTTAAGAGAAGGCTGTGTTTATTTCACATTATTATCTTCAGGCTGCAGGTAGCAGGGCCTGATAATGAGCCGTGCTGGAGTCAGATGTATGACCCAGGGCACAGAGGTGAAAAACCTGAGGCACTGAGGCATTTAAATCTTAAATAAATATCCTTGCCAACTCAACATTGCAGGGCGACTACAAAATAATGTTTCTGAATGCTTTTAAATGGGAGAAAATGAAAATGAAAAGTAACTTTAGTGAGTAAGTTAACTTTTCATTTTAATTATCTTCTATTTCAAAGGGCCATATTTACAAATAGCAGGCCTCTTCTGCCAGTGGCTAGTACACACCGTATCATATTTATAACTGAAAAATACAGTCATTTTTTGAAGGGGAGATATTTAAAGTGAAGAAAAATATTTTATGAAACATTGAGTCAAGGTTTTCCTCCACTTTTAATTAAGCCTATTATGTCTTGATATTGTATGGAGCAAGTTTCATAACTTTACTCTCATTTAAAAAAAAATGGCTGTATTTTTTTGTTATAAATATGGCAACATGTCTGCAGGCCATTGGATGCAAGGTCCCTGCTGTTTGTCAATGAAATGGGAGAAACTTTAAATGAGTTTTGTGGAATCCATATAAACGTATAGTTAACTCTTCAGTTTCATTTCAGGGCTCATAGACACATCATATTTATAACTAAACAATATAGCCATTTTTTAAGTGGGAGAAATTTAAAGTGGAGAAAAATGTTCGACATTGTGAAAAGTTTTGAAAAAATATTTTTCTGCACTAAATTTCTCCCATATAAATAGTATACATATTCCCTGTGTACTTCCAAGCGGCCCGCGAACTAACAAGTCTGTTTCTCCAAATTTTTACATAGTGTAGAGAGCTGTTGACAAAATATGAGTAAACGTAAGAGCCCGCTGCTACATTGGATGATTTTATTATCAGGGCAGAATCTCTACTAAACCATAAGATCCAAATAGCAGAAAGGTGTTTATCCCTTGAACCGGCACACACTATTACACACAGACAATTGGGTTCTCCCAAACCGTTAGGCACCCCACATTTATTCCCATCAAAATCTATAGAAGCAGGTCCCAATGATGGATCCTCACCAAACTGTTCTATTGTCTCCTTATCCCCAGGGCAAAACAGGATAAACAGTTCACAGAGCCCGACAATGGGACCAATATTAAGAAAGCAAAATTTGAGATTAGGGAAAAAGGGGGATGACCAGCGAGCAAAAAAGAAAGTTATCCCCGCTGCAAGGAAAACTAGGGTTAAGACAACAGCGGGGCAAGTTCAAGGAGCGAGATCTAACTCCAGTATTGATGTACAAAGGGTAACTAAGAAAACCGTCAGCATCCAGACTGAGGCCAATTATGATCACAACTATTTTGATTTAGGGAATTTTTCTGGGGACTTGGAACAAATTGTAAAAATGCCCCTTGAATCTGCAAAGGAGGTTATGGTAACCCAGATAGTGGAATGCATGTGTGAGAACTTGAAGTCCTTGGAAGAGAAAATGGAACAATTACACAACGCCATAGGACACCTGCAGTACAGTAGTAACTCCACTAGTCATTCTGCTCGGGAGGGAGGGCCACAAAAAATACAAGATGGTCCACTGCAACTAATAGCACAGGCAGATGGTAGGACACCATTGGTCGAAGTGAATAGTTGTATTTGGTGTAATGAGCCTGTGGATCGTACCAGGCCACATTCTAATCCTGTGACAAACAATGGGGTGGATATAATTGAAGGTGGGACAAGGGGTAGTGCTGGAAACCAAGGGAACATCATTGGTAATCAACACCGACAGACAGCTCACGACAGGCCAGGTATTCAATCTGGGAAGGCATTAGTATACAGCCCAAAAAGGACAGATTTAATACCAAATAACATTGTCCTACAACTACCCCCTGCCTCCTATTCCTATGTGATAATTTTAGCTGGAGTTCCGGTCGTAAGGAGGAATCAGAATGAGAATTGGGTTAACCTAAGGTACAAGACGGTTGACTGGCTAGCAAAGTTCAAGCAATTTTATCTACTGAGAAGTGAAGATATTAAAATGGTGCACAGGTTAGGATGGGTGGGAGAATCAAGGATGAACATTAAGGGTTACTGCGTGGGGGTAAATATTAGACGGCCCCAGATGGTCAGGGACATTCTGGCTACCTAAGAGGAAGTTTCACTTAGGAACACTAGTGTTTGTGCACTTCCGCTGGGATACTTCTGTATACCAATAGAGTGGGATAACAAACATGGTGCAGACTCCCTGGTTCCACTCTTTAATAGATTTGAGGGACTGTCATCTCTAGAGGACCTAGATTGAAATTCAAAGTTCTCGTACAACAGAGTGGATGCTTCAGTTATATCCCAGATGGATGATTGTATAGTTCATCGATTGGCCATGGAAGTATCCAGAGCGAAGCGATTCATTAATGGATAGGAATAATGAAATCTCAAATCAAAATAAAGTAGAGGAAACTCAGAATTTACAAGTCCCAAGTACTGAGACGCACACAGACATGCAATTAGGAAGTTATGATCTCAATTCTCCCAAAGGAATTACTGGAAGAGGGACATTATCGAATATGGACTTGTGCAGGATCTCGGAAGTATGCCTTACCTCGTGGAATATAGCAGGTTTAACCCCTTCACTGCGGCGGCTATTCCGCCGCAGTGCTAATGGGGCGGGGCGGCCGCGCGGCGGCCGCATGCTGGTGACCGAACCACTCCGTCACCAGCCTCGGTTGAGCTGTGCTCATGACGGAGCGGTTCCGTCATGGCCCGCCCCGCTCAATGGAACGCTCAGCGCAGGCGCGGAATTCGCACCACGCAGGTGCGCCGAGCGGGCCAAAAGTTGTTCCAATGGTTTAAAGTTCTTTGCAAGAGTTCTTTTTATTTTAATCCTATAATCCTTTTCATGAATCACATTCTTTTTTCATGTGATAATGTTCATTTCAAATTGTTCTAATCAAACTCATATGTCTGTGACACACATATGCCCAATGCATTTTCGAGCCATGCCCTTCATTAGGGGTTAATTCCAATGAAAAATAGAAGAAACTTGGACTCAATTCCAACTAATACTCTTGTTTAAATTCATTAATCAACTACATAATGGGTGATGGTAATATCTCCAATAAATCTTGCAATGTGTTTAAGAGCCCGAGAATAATTTAGCATGATGCGCCCTGTGTATTCATGCCACCACAGTGCTCTGTAAAAGTTAGCAAATTGCTTAGTGAGAAAGTTCTTGGTGGAGAAAGGAGAAGAAACCGAACAAACAGAATCCTGGTGATTTTTATACTGGTGCAGAATATCGAGTGAATTGTAACCTGACGGGGTATGTGAGGTGATTTTTTTGTGACCTGGCAACTATCAATAAAGCTAGTACTTTGGGCGAGTAACTTGCGTGCCAAGTGACTTATGTTGAATTTTCCTTCTTGTGAATAACCAAACATTAATGATGCCAACAACTGTGAATTGCTTCATGCACACCACTGTGAATTGGTTCATGCATGATAAACTCACTCAATCTGTTCACCTCCCGAAATGGCTATATCATGCCATCAGGGCACAAGCTGAGATGTCTCTCACCGACGTGCGTAACAGGTGGTCTGAGGACCTTGGGAAAGAATTAACTGACAAGGAATGGGCTTCACTGTTAGAGTGCCCCAAAAAGGTGTATCGTAATGCCAAGTTCAAATTCATACAGTATATGATATTACATAGGGAGTACCTCACTCCACATTGCTTACAGTGTATATTCATGGACACAGAACACTGTTGCACCAGGTGAAGGTTAGAAAATGCCGACATTTTACATATTTATTTATTCATTTTATTTATTTATTTGAAAGGTTTCATATAGCGCTGACAATGATGTATCAGAGCGCTTTACAAGAGTATCATACCATAATTACAAGTTACATTGTTACAATGGTTACACAATTTTAGAGCATAGCTACATAGCTCCATGTGCGGTCGAGACAAACAATAAGGACATACACATGAGGGAAAAATCATGTAAGGGGAGAGATTCAGGGGAGAGGGGGTAGGAGCAGGGGAAGTAGACAGAGAATGAAGGAGGGAAAGAGAAGGGGAGGGAGTGAGACAGCATGAAAGAGGAGGGGGAAGGTGACGGGGCACAAACCTGTAGACGAGTAATAGCTGCGTCCAAAGTCCAGTGAGCTGTGATCTCAGGGGAAGTGGTATCATTCCCCCATTTTCATAGCGAGAGGCTCTCTTTATGCAGTGGACTCTCTCAGAGGGGTCTCTGAGACTCCCAAGGCCTTCCTACTGGATCCTTCCCCAAAAAGGGGAGAGGGAGTGCTTTGACAAGGGGTGCCATATCATACCTCAACTGTGAGTGGCTCCCTTAGTGCTGTGGACTCTCTCAGAGGGATCACTGAGACTCCAGAGTATACATATTGGATCTTTCCCCAACAAGGGGAGAAAGAGTGCTTAGTCAAAGGGCACAAGGGACAGGGGCCCAGGCGGCTGCGCAGGCAAGGGGAGAGATTCAGGGGAGAAGGGATAGGAGCAGAGGGAGTAGACAAAAAATGAAAGAGGGAAAGCGGTAGGGGAGGGTGAGAGACAGAGCATGAAAGAGGAGGGGGAGGGTGAAGGGGGCACAAACCGGTAGACGAGTAAAAGCTGCGTCCATGGTCCAGTAAGCTGTGAACCCAGGGGAAGTGGTATCATTCCTACATCTCCTCTGCGTGAGGTTCCCTTAACGCAGTTGACTCTCTCATATGCCACATATGCTGTGGGCATGCCGAATTTTAGCTGGATTTTGGGTGGGGGTAGTCCGCAGCTTAAGAACCACCCCAGGTATCTGCAATCTGTGAGACACGCCTATGTCATCTCACACACACATTATCCATGTTTGCCTATAACAACAAAAATCAGTATTAGGTATCCAGATAACAGTACAGTTGGGCACTCAGGGCACAGGTACATGTTCATTACCATGAAGAGAACAATTCCATTCCAACAATCTTCTTAGGTGCAGCATGAAATCCACTTGATCATGTTTGACAGATCTTTGATTACCCTCTAAATCATTTTACCCCAAAGTGAGGGGGCCACAAACTGCATGCCCTTAAAAAATATATGATTGGATTAAAGCATGTCCCCTTCTGTGGTGCTTCCATATGTACTAAAAATAGGCATGACAGGAGACTATCCACCTTCCAACCCAATGCTGGCTGTAAGTCACCCATCATATTTAGAGAGACATTTAGTAGATCTTTCAATACTCAAGAATTATACTGGTCTGGGTAATGTATGAGATAGAAACCTTGGATGTAATATCAATCTCATTCCAAATGACCCTCATATAGGTCACGATGATTTTTATTCTGATGTTGGTGATCCCATTTCTGTTGAATCCATTTCACAACAAGATGCCAATCAGGTATGTTGGCTACAACCAGTGCCTAATGTGTGCCAGGGCTTAGCACCGGCACCTATTTATCAGGGCCGGGTCTAGAAGTCAGGGCCATGTTACTACTCACGTCAAAGGCTGAACAACGTGTGTAGTGTCAGCCAATATAAACAACTGTTGAAACTCTGTCTTTCTGGTGAAGAGCTAAACTGATAATAAATCCATGCCTCCTGTCTGTTTTTCCAGTGGGCGGACCACTGTTTGGGGTGGATTTGGTCCTGTGCAGCCGCAGGAGCGTGTGTAACCTTAGTGACACAGACACAGATCCTTATCATTGTGTTAAAACTGCTCCTCCTGTAAGATGAATTGTGCCTGCTGTAGTGTACTCATGTGATTGGAAAAGACGCAGCACTTCCAAGTATTGAGTGGAAAGTATGTGCAGGTTATTGCTTTCATTATATAAATGTTATCAGGGACAAGCAGGGGATGCGGATTGACGATTCACACACGTACCATACTTTACTGGAGGGTCGGTGCCCGGACAATACTATCTCTGCAGGGCACCTGTAATATCGTAGACACGGATTAGTGTCTTACTCTGATGTCGGTACACTAAACACCCACCCACCACCAGGCATCTTTGGTCAGATGACCCGGGCCAATAAAATTGGCTGAGTGCACGTGCTCAGGGCCCATTAGCTAACCACTATCACTGTGTCCGTGTCTGATTTCTCATCAGCATAATGAGGGCCTAGCGCCCATCATTACATTGGTGACGAGGACGGAGCTGTGCCCAGCGTGCCACAGCTGAGGACCTCTCAAGCCGGAGAGACGGAATGCGGACCGACCAGAGCCCAGCTGCGCCGGCCGCAACTGAGGCCTGAACCGATGAAGATCACGCGGAGCCCACCCGCGTGGTAGGAGAGGCCGCCGGCTGAAGATAACGAGGCCGAGTGCCCACCTCGACCCCGCAGTACCAACCGGTGAGGGCGCCCGCGCACTATGGGCCGCCCACACCAGAGGTGCACAAGAGGCCCAGCGGGTGCCCACCCCGCATCAGCAGAGTCCGAAGGGGAGCACGCGTGGTGAAGCGGAAACCTGCAGGGCATGTGAAGTGCCCCTAAAGGAACAAGCGCGATGAGCGGAGCCCACCCGCATCGGTCGCGACAGCGGGACAAGCGGAGCCCAGCGGGAGCCTACCCCGCAACTGAAGAGCCGTCCATCGAGGGCCGAAGGTGAGAGCCCCACAGCCACAAGAGGAGGTGAGCAGCCTGAGGGGGAACTGACGGCAATGCAAGCGGGGCCGGACTGCTGTACTGCCGGCCGATGCTGCCGTGAAGAGGAATACTTACAACAAGGTAAGCATGAGCGAATTTTGCGGATCTCGCGTTCGCGAATTTTGCGGATTTGCGGATTCGCAATCCGCAAAATCCGCGAATTCCCGCGAATTTGCGGATTTTTTTTTTTTTGTGTTCGCCCGTGTTTCTGCCAGTTCGCGAGGGTTTTTACAATTTCGCAATTTGCGAACTTACCTGTCGGGTCGCAAGTTTTGCGAACTTGTTGTTTCTACGTGTCCAACCTGTTTGGGACACTCTTCTTCATCACTGCCACTCTCTGTCACCACTGCCACTCTCTGACTACTCATGCCACCCTCTGGCCCACCCATGCCACCCTCTGTTTCATCACCACACCCTCTGGTTGTCCAGTGTACATTATTTTCGGCAAAGCAAAGCACACCTTCCCTGCCTCAAGTGACCTGAATTAATTTGGGGCTGATTAATGTGTCACAGAATATTTTTTTAGCTGGCACCTGCTTCCTTAGTGCGCCCTGATTAGTGATCTTTTGCACTTGCTAAGTGCTTTCATTGTTGCAAAATTAGTTACAACACCTGCCCTGCCCCAACTGACAATAATGAATTAGGGGCTGATTAATGGATTTTAACTTCCAGCCTGGCTCCTGCTTGTCTCCCTTAGCTGTAATTCATGACCTTTGTGGCATATGTGTAACTATTCTGAGGTTCAGAGCAGGGTCACATAATAGTTTCAACTGGCAACTGAACTCCGGAGGGGCCCCTCAGGAAGCACTACAGGAAATGGCTACTAATGATGTGCCTGAACTTTTGAACCTGGTAAGTAGTTACTTTCAGTTTTGCTTAGATCGTATTTCTGCAATTTCGCACTTATTCGCGGGGCGCGAACTCACGCGAACAGTGCGAGCAGTGCGAGCAAAATCCGCTGCTCGCGGATTTGCGGATTTTGCAGGAAATTCGCAAATCTCGCGGATTGCGGATTTCCCGAAAATCCGCAAAATCCGCGAGCGGAACGGATTTTCCGCCCATGCCTACAACAAGGGGTGGTGAGGGACAGAGTCTCTGAATTAAACAGAATACTCTCACCCAGTCAAGAGATCAGGGCTAGATCCAACACCGTTTTTTAGCTCACTGCACCATCCCAGTTTCAGAACCTGGCTGTATGCAAATTAGTCTGTTCCTGTCCCAGTGCATGATGGGAACAGGGCAAACCAAACTACAAAAGCCAATTCTTACACTGGGAAGGAAACAAGCTACCGGGGACCGGTTTCTGGCATTTCAGCCGTCTTCGGCCCGGCTTGCTTGAATCCTGATGATGCAATGAGCAAGGGACTCACATCTGAGTATACCCTTCCACGCTTAGGGTGGACAAAAATATTTACAACAAGGGGTGGTGAGGGACAGAGTCTCTGAATTAAACAGAATACTCTCACCCAGTCAAGAGATCAGGGCTAGATCCAACACCGTTTTTTAGCTCACTGCACCATCCCAGTTTCAGAACCTGGCTGTATGCAAATTAGTCTGTTCCTGTCCCAGTGCATGATGGGAACAGGGCAAACCAAACTACAAAAGCCAATTCTTACACTGGGAAGGAAACAAGCTACCGGGGACCGGTTTCTGGCATTTCAGCCGTCTTCGGCCCGGCTTGCTTGAATCCTGATGGTGCAATGAGCAAGGGACTCACATCTGAGTATACCCTTCCACGCTTAGGGTGGACAAAAATATTTACAACAAGGGGTGGTGAGGGACAGAGTCTCTGAATTAAACAGAATACTCTCACCCAGTCAAGAGATCAGGGCTAGATCCAACACCGTTTTTTAGCTCACTGCACCATCCCAGTTTCAGAACCTGGCTGTATGCAAATTAGTCTGTTCCTGTCCCAGTGCATGATGGGAACAGGGCAAACCAAACTACAAAAGCCAATTCTTACACTGGGAAGGAAACAAGCTACCGGGGACCGGTTTCTGGCATTTCAGCCGTCTTCGGCCCGGCTTGCTTGAATCCTGATGGTGCAATGAGCAAGGGACTCACATCTGAGTATACCCTTCCACGCTTAGGGTGGACAAAAATATTTACAACAAGGGGTGGTGAGGGACAGAGTCTCTGAATTAAACAGAATACTCTCACCCAGTCAAGAGATCAGGGCTAGATCCAACACCGTTTTTTAGCTCACTGCACCATCCCAGTTTCAGAACCTGGCTGTATGCAAATTAGTCTGTTCCTGTCCCAGTGCATGATGGGAACAGGGCAAACCAAACTACAAAAGCCAATTCTTACACTGGGAAGGAAACAAGCTACCGGGGACCGGTTTCTGGCATTTCAGCCGTCTTCGGCCCGGCTTGCTTGAATCCTGATGGTGCAATGAGCAAGGGACTCACATCTGAGTATACCCTTCCACGCTTAGGGTGGACAAAAATATTTACAACAAGGGGTGGTGAGGGACAGAGTCTCTGAATTTAACAGAATACTCTCACCCAGTCAAGAGATCAGGGCTAGATCCAACACTGTTTTTTAGCTCACTGCACCATCCCAGTTTCAGAACCTGGCTGTATGCAAATTAGTCTGTTCCTGTCCCAGTGCATGATGGGAACAGGGCAAACCAAACTACAAAAGCCAATTCTTACACTGGGAAGGAAACAAGCTACCGGGGACCGGTTTCTGGCATTTCAGCCGTCTTCGGCCCGGCTTGCTTGAATCCTGATGGTGCAATGAGCAAGGGACTCACATCTGAGTATACCCTTCCACGCTTAGGGTGGACAAAAATATTTACAACAAGGGGTGGTGAGGGACAGAGTCTCTGAATTAAACAGAATACTCTCACCCAGTCAAGAGATCAGGGCTAGATCCAACACCGTTTTTTAGCTCACTGCACCATCCCAGTTTCAGAACCTGGCTGTATGCAAATTAGTCTGTTCCTGTCCCAGTGCATGATGGGAACAGGGCAAACCAAACTACAAAAGCCAATTCTTACACTGGGAAGGAAACAAGCTACCGGGGACCGGTTTCTGGCATTTCAGCCGTCTTCGGCCCGGCTTGCTTGAATCCTGATGGTGCAATGAGCAAGGGACTCACATCTGAGTATACCCTTCCACGCTTAGGGTGGACAAAAATCTTTACAACAAGGGGTGGTGAGGGACAGAGTCTCTGAATTAAACAGAATACTCTCACCCAGTCAAGAGATCAGGGCTAGATCCAACACCGTTTTTTAGCTCACTGCACCATCCCAGTTTCAGAACCTGGCTGTATGCAAATTAGTCTGTTCCTGTCCCAGTGCATGATGGGAACAGGGCAAACCAAACTACAAAAGCCAATTCTTACACTGGGAAGGAAACAAGCTACCGGGGACCAGTTTCTGGCATTTCAGCCGACTTCGGCCCGGCTTGCTTGAATCCTGATGGTGCAATGAGCAAGGGACTCACATCTGAGTATACCCTTCCACGCTTAGGGTGGACAAAAATATTTACAACAAGGGGTGGTGAGGGACAGAGTCTCTGAATTAAACAGAATACTCTCACCCAGTCAAGAGATCAGGGCTAGATCCAACACCGTTTTTTAGCTCACTGCACCATCCCAGTTTCAGAACCTGGCTGTATGCAAATTAGTCTGTTCCTGTCCCAGTGCATGATGGGAACAGGGCAAACCAAACTACAAAAGCCAATTCTTACACTGGGAAGGAAACAAGCTACCGGGGACCGGTTTCTGGCATCAGGATTCAAGCAAGCCGGGCCGAAGAAGGCTGAAATGCCAGAAACCGGTCCCCGGTAGCTTGTCTCCTTTCTGGTGAAGAATTGGCTTGGTAGTTTAGTCTGCCCTGTTCCCATGATGCACTGGGCCAGGGACAGACTGATTTGCATATAGCCAGGTTCTGAGCTGGGATGGGGCAGTGAGATAAATAACGTTTTTTTTTTGTGTTCGCCCGTGTTTCTGCCAGTTCGCGAGGGTTTTTACAATTTCGCAATTTGCGAACTTACCTGTCGGGTCGCAAGTTTTGCGAACTTGTTGTTTCTACGTGTCCAACCTGTTTGGGACACTCTTCTTCATCACTGCCACTCTCTGTCACCAATGCCACTCTCTGACTACTCATGCCACCCTCTGGCCCACCCATGCCACCCTCTGTTTCATCACCACACCCTCTGGTTGTCCAGTGTACATTATTTTCGGCAAAGCAAAGCACACCTTCCCTGCCTCAAGTGACCTGAATTAATTTGGGGCTGATTAATGTATTTTTTTAGCTGGCACCTGCTTCCTTAGTGCGCCCTGATTAGTGATCTTTTGCACTTGCTAAGTGCTTTCATTGTTGCAAAATTAGTTACAACACCTGCCCTGCCCCAACTGACAATAATGAATTAGGGGCTGATTAATGGATTTTAACTTCCAGCCTGGCTCCTGCTTGTCTCCCTTAGCTGTAATTCATGACCTTTGTGGCATATGTGTAACTATTCTGAGGTTCAGAGCAGGGTCACATAATAGTTTCAACTGGCAACTGAACTCTGGAGGGGCCCCTCAGGAAGCACTACAGGAAATGGCTACTAATGATGTGCCTGAACTTTTGAACCTGGTAAGTAGTTACTTTCAGTTTTGCTTAGATCGTATTTCTGCAATTTCGCACTTATTCGCGGGGCGCGAACTCACGCGAACAGTGCGAGCAGTGCGAGCAAAATCCGCTGCTCGCGGATTTGCGGATTTTGCAGGAAATTCGCAAATCTCGCGGATTGCGGATTTCCCGAAAATCCGCAAAATCCGCGAGCGGAACGGATTTTCCGCCCATGCCTACAACAAGGGGTGGTGAGGGACAGAGTCTCTGAATTAAACAGAATACTCTCACCCAGTCAAGAGATCAGGGCTAGATCCAACACCGTTTTTTAGCTCACTGCACCATCCCAGTTTCAGAACCTGGCTGTATGCAAATTAGTCTGTTCCTGTCCCAGTGCATGATGGGAACAGGGCAAACCAAACTACAAAAGCCAATTCTTACACTGGGAAGGAAACAAGCTACCGGGGACCGGTTTCTGGCATTTCAGCCGTCTTCGGCCCGGCTTGCTTGAATCCTGATGATGCAATGAGCAAGGGACTCACATCTGAGTATACCCTTCCACGCTTAGGGTGGACAAAAATATTTACAACAAGGGGTGGTGAGGGACAGAGTCTCTGAATTAAACAGAATACTCTCACCCAGTCAAGAGATCAGGGCTAGATCCAACACCGTTTTTTAGCTCACTGCACCATCCCAGTTTCAGAACCTGGCTGTATGCAAATTAGTCTGTTCCTGTCCCAGTGCATGATGGGAACAGGGCAAACCAAACTACAAAAGCCAATTCTTACACTGGGAAGGAAACAAGCTACCGGGGACCGGTTTCTGGCATTTCAGCCGTCTTCGGCCCGGCTTGCTTGAATCCTGATGGTGCAATGAGCAAGGGACTCACATCTGAGTATACCCTTCCACGCTTAGGGTGGACAAAAATATTTACAACAAGGGGTGGTGAGGGACAGAGTCTCTGAATTAAACAGAATACTCTCACCCAGTCAAGAGATCAGGGCTAGATCCAACACCGTTTTTTAGCTCACTGCACCATCCCAGTTTCAGAACCTGGCTGTATGCAAATTAGTCTGTTCCTGTCCCAGTGCATGATGGGAACAGGGCAAACCAAACTACAAAAGCCAATTCTTACACTGGGAAGGAAACAAGCTACCGGGGACCGGTTTCTGGCATTTCAGCCGTCTTCGGCCCGGCTTGCTTGAATCCTGATGGTGCAATGAGCAAGGGACTCACATCTGAGTATACCCTTCCACGCTTAGGGTGGACAAAAATATTTACAACAAGGGGTGGTGAGGGACAGAGTCTCTGAATTTAACAGAATACTCTCACCCAGTCAAGAGATCAGGGCTAGATCCAACACTGTTTTTTAGCTCACTGCACCATCCCAGTTTCAGAACCTGGCTGTATGCAAATTAGTCTGTTCCTGTCACAGTGCATGATGGGAACAGGGCAAACCAAACTACAAAAGCCAATTCTTACACTGGGAAGGAAACAAGCTACCGGGGACCGGTTTCTGGCATTTCAGCCGTCTTCGGCCCGGCTTGCTTGAATCCTGATGGTGCAATGAGCAAGGGACTCACATCTGAGTATACCCTTCCACGCTTAGGGTGGACAAAAATATTTACAACAAGGGGTGGTGAGGGACAGAGTCTCTGAATTAAACAGAATACTCTCACCCAGTCAAGAGATCAGGGCTAGATCCAACACCGTTTTTTAGCTCACTGCACCATCCCAGTTTCAGAACCTGGCTGTATGCAAATTAGTCTGTTCCTGTCCCAGTGCATGATGGGAACAGGGCAAACCAAACTACAAAAGCCAATTCTTACACTGGGAAGGAAACAAGCTACCGGGGACCGGTTTCTGGCATTTCAGCCGTCTTCGGCCCGGCTTGCTTGAATCCTGATGGTGCAATGAGCAAGGGACTCACATCTGAGTATACCCTTCCACGCTTAGGGTGGACAAAAATATTTACAACAAGGGGTGGTGAGGGACAGAGTCTCTGAATTAAACAGAATACTCTCACCCAGTCAAGAGATCAGGGCTAGATCCAACACCGTTTTTTAGCTCACTGCACCATCCCAGTTTCAGAACCTGGCTGTATGCAAATTAGTCTGTTCCTGTCCCAGTGCATGATGGGAACAGGGCAAACCAAACTACAAAAGCCAATTCTTACACTGGGAAGGAAACAAGCTACCGGGGACCGGTTTCTGGCATTTCAGCCGTCTTCGGCCCGGCTTGCTTGAATCCTGATGGTGCAATGAGCAAGGGACTCACATCTGAGTATACCCTTCCACGCTTAGGGTGGACAAAAATATTTACAACAAGGGGTGGTGAGGGACAGAGTCTCTGAATTAAACAGAATACTCTCACCCAGTCAAGAGATCAGGGCTAGATCCAACACCGTTTTTTAGCTCACTGCACCATCCCAGTTTCAGAACCTGGCTGTATGCAAATTAGTCTGTTCCTGTCCCAGTGCATGATGGGAACAGGGCAAACCAAACTACAAAAGCCAATTCTTACACTGGGAAGGAAACAAGCTACCGGGGACCGGTTTCTGGCATCAGGATTCAAGCAAGCCGGGCCGAAGAAGGCTGAAATGCCAGAAACCGGTCCCCGGTAGCTTGTCTCCTTTCTGGTGAAGAATTGGCTTGGTAGTTTAGTCTGCCCTGTTCCCATGATGCACTGGGCCAGGGACAGACTGATTTGCATATAGCCAGGTTCTGAGCTGGGATGGGGCAGTGAGATAAATAACGGTGATGGATCAAGCCTGATCTTTGGACTGGGTAAGAGTGGTCTGTTTAACTCAGACACTCTGTTCATCACCACCCCCTTTTCTAAATCGTTTTTGGCCACTATAGGTGTGGCAGGGTATACTCAGACATGAGTCCCTTTCTCACTGCTCCATCAGGATTCAAGCAAGCCGGGCCGAACAAGGCT
Source organism: Lissotriton vulgaris (assembly GCF_964263255.1). Taxonomy (NCBI): domain Eukaryota; kingdom Metazoa; phylum Chordata; class Amphibia; order Caudata; family Salamandridae; genus Lissotriton; species Lissotriton vulgaris. The sequence goes on from NC_141697.1 coordinate 805,011,131, forward strand.
GAAATGCCAGAAACTGGTCCCCGGTAGCTTGTCTCCTTTCTGGTGAAGAATTGGCTTGGTAGTTTAGTCTGCCCTGTTCCCATGATGCACTGGGCCAGGGACAGACTGATTTGCATATAGCCAGGTTCTGAGCTGGGATGGGGCAGTGAGATAAATAACGGTGATGGATCAAGCCCTGATCTTTGGACTGGGTAAGAGTGGTCTGTTTAACTCAGACACTCTGTTCATCACCACCCCCTTTTCTAAATCGTTTTTGGCCACTATAGGTGTGGCAGGGTATACTCAGACATGAGTCCCTTTCTCACTGCTCCATCAGGATTCAAGCAAGCCGGGCCGAAGAAGGCTGAAATGCCAGAAACCGGTCCCCGGTAGCTTGTCTCCTTTCTGGTGAAGAATTGGCTTGGTAGTTTAGTCTGCCCTGTTCCCATGATGCACTGGGCCAGGGACAGACTGATTTGCATATAGCCAGGTTCTGAGCTGGGATGGGGCAGTGAGATAAATAACGGTGATGGATCAAGCCCTGATCTTTGGACTGGGTAAGAGTGGTCTGTTTAACTCAGACACTCTGTTCATCACCACCCCCTTTTCTAAATCGTTTTTGGCCACTATAGGTGTGGCAGGGTATACTCAGACATGAGTCCCTTTCTCACTGCTCCATCAGGATTCAAGCAAGCCGGGCCGAAGAAGGCTGAAATGCCAGAAACCGGTCCCCGGTAGCTTGTCTCCTTTCTGGTGAAGAATTGGCTTGGTAGTTTAGTCTGCCCTGTTCCCATGATGCACTGGGCCAGGGACAGACTGATTTGCATATAGCCAGGTTCTGAGCTGGGATGGGGCAGTGAGATAAATAACGGTGATGGATCAAGCCCTGATCTTTGGACTGGGTAAGAGTGGTCTGTTTAACTCAGACACTCTGTTCATCACCACCCCCTTTTCTAAATCGTTTTTGGCCACTATAGGTGTGGCAGGGTATACTCAGACATGAGTCCCTTTCTCACTGCTCCATCAGGATTCAAGCAAGCCGGGCCGAACAAGGCTGAAATGCCAGAAACCGGTCCCCGGTAGCTTGTCTCCTTTCTGGTGAAGAATTGGCTTGGTAGTTTAGTCTGCCCTGTTCCCATGATGCACTGGGCCAGGGACAGACTGATTTGCATATAGCCAGGTTCTGAGCTGGGATGGGGCAGTGAGATAAATAACGGTGATGGATCAAGCCCTGATCTTTGGACTGGGTAAGAGTGGTCTGTTTAACTCAGACACTCTGTTCATCACCACCCCCTTTTCTAAATCGTTTTTGGCCACTATAGGTGTGGCAGGGTATACTCAGACATGAGTCCCTTTCTCACTGCTCCATCAGGATTCAAGCAAGCCGGGCCGAACAAGGCTGAAATGCCAGAAACCGGTCCCCGGTAGCTTGTCTCCTTTCTGGTGAAGAATTGGCTTGGTAGTTTAGTCTGCCCTGTTCCCATGATGCACTGGGCCAGGGACAGACTGATTTGCATATAGACAGGTTCTGAGCTGGGATGGGGCAGTGAGATAAATAACGGTGATGGATCAAGCCCTGAACTTTGGACTGGGTAAGAGTGGTCTGTTTAATTCAGACACTCTGTTCATCACCACCCCCTTTTCTAAATCGTTTTTGGCCACTATAGGTGTGGCAGGGTATACTCAGACATGAGTCCCTTTCTCACTGCTCCATCAGGATTCAAGCAAGCCGGGCCGAAGAAGGCTGAATAGCCAGAAACCGGTCCCCGGTAGCTTGTCTCCTTTCTGGTGAAGAATTGGCTTGGTAGTTTAGTCTGCCCTGTTCCCATGATGCACTGGGCCAGGGACAGACTGATTTGCATATACCCAGGTTCTGAGCTGGGATGGGGCAGTGAGATAAATAACGGTGATGGATCAAGCCCTGATCTTTGGACTTGGTAAGAGTGGTCTGTTTAACTCAGACACTCTGTTCATCACCACCCCCTTTTCTAAATCGTTTTTGGCCACTATAGGTGTGGCAGGGTATACTCAGACATGAGTCCCTTTCTCACTGCTCCATCAGGATTCAAGCAAGCCGGGCCGAAGAAGGCTGAAATGCCAGAAACCGGTCCCCGGTAGCTTGTCTCCTTTCTGGTGAAGAATTGGCTTGGTAGTTTAGTCTGCCCTGTTCCCTTGATGCACTGGGCCAGGGACAGACTGATTTGCATATAGCCAGGTTCTGAGCTGGGATGGGGCAGTGAGATAAATAACGGTGATGGATCAAGCCCTGATCTTTGGACTGGGTAAGAGTGGTCTGTTTAACTCAGACACTCTGTTCATCACCACCCCCTTTTCTAAATCGTTTTTGGCCACTATACGTGTGGCAGGGTATACTCAGACATGAGTCCCTTTCTCACTGCTCCATCAGGATTCAAGCAAGCCGGGCCGAACAAGGCTGAAATGCCAGAAACTGGTCCCCGGTAGCTTGTCTCCTTTCTGGTGAAGAATTGGCTTGGTAGTTTAGTCTGCCCTGTTCCCATGATGCACTGGGCCAGGGACAGACTGATTTGCATATAGCCAGGTTCTGAGCTGGGATGGGGCAGTGAGATAAATAACGGTGATGGATCAAGCCCTGATCTTTGGACTGGGTAAGAGTGGTCTGTTTAACTCAGACACTCTGTTCATCACCACCCCCTTTTCTAAATCGTTTTTGGCCACTATAGGTGTGGCAGGGTATACTCAGACATGAGTCCCTTTCTCACTGCTCCATCAGGATTCAAGCAAGCCGGGCCGAAGAAGGCTGAAATGCCAGAAACCGGTCCCCGGTAGCTTGTCTCCTTTCTGGTGAAGAATTGGCTTGGTAGTTTAGTCTGCCCTGTTCCCATGATGCACTGGGCCAGGGACAGACTGATTTGCATATAGCCAGGTTCTGAGCTGGGATGGGGCAGTGAGATAAATAACGGTGATGGATCAAGCCCTGATCTTTGGACTGGGTAAGAGTGGTCTGTTTAACTCAGACACTCTGTTCATCACCACCCCCTTTTCTAAATCGTTTTTGGCCACTATAGGTGTGGCAGGGTATACTCAGACATGAGTCCCTTTCTCACTGCTCCATCAGGATTCAAGCAAGCCGGGCCGAAGAAGGCTGAAATGCCAGAAACCGGTCCCCGGTAGCTTGTCTCCTTTCTGGTGAAGAATTGGCTTGGTAGTTTAGTCTGCCCTGTTCCCATGATGCACTGGGCCAGGGACAGACTGATTTGCATATAGCCAGGTTCTGAGCTGGGATGGGGCAGTGAGATAAATAACGGTGATGGATCAAGCCCTGATCTTTGGACTGGGTAAGAGTGGTCTGTTTAACTCAGACACTCTGTTCATCACCACCCCCTTTTCTAAATCGTTTTTGGCCACTATAGGTGTGGCAGGGTATACTCAGACATGAGTCCCTTTCTCACTGCTCCATCAGGATTCAAGCAAGCCGGGCCGAACAAGGCTGAAATGCCAGAAACCGGTCCCCGGTAGCTTGTCTCCTTTCTGGTGAAGAATTGGCTTGGTAGTTTAGTCTGCCCTGTTCCCATGATGCACTGGGCCAGGGACAGACTGATTTGCATATAGCCAGGTTCTGAGCTGGGATGGGGCAGTGAGATAAATAACGGTGATGGATCAAGCCCTGATCTTTGGACTGGGTAAGAGTGGTCTGTTTAACTCAGACACTCTGTTCATCACCACCCCCTTTTCTAAATCGTTTTTGGCCACTATAGGTGTGGCAGGGTATACTCAGACATGAGTCCCTTTCTCACTGCTCCATCAGGATTCAAGCAAGCCGGGCCGAACAAGGCTGAAATGCCAGAAACCGGTCCCCGGTAGCTTGTCTCCTTTCTGGTGAAGAATTGGCTTGGTAGTTTAGTCTGCCCTGTTCCCATGATGCACTGGGCCAGGGACAGACTGATTTGCATATAGACAGGTTCTGAGCTGGGATGGGGCAGTGAGATAAATAACGGTGATGGATCAAGCCCTGAACTTTGGACTGGGTAAGAGTGGTCTGTTTAATTCAGACACTCTGTTCATCACCACCCCCTTTTCTAAATCGTTTTTGGCCACTATAGGTGTGGCAGGGTATACTCAGACATGAGTCCCTTTCTCACTGCTCCATCAGGATTCAAGCAAGCCGGGCCGAAGAAGGCTGAATAGCCAGAAACCGGTCCCCGGTAGCTTGTCTCCTTTCTGGTGAAGAATTGGCTTGGTAGTTTAGTCTGCCCTGTTCCCATGATGCACTGGGCCAGGGACAGACTGATTTGCATATAGCCAGGTTCTGAGCTGGGATGGGGCAGTGAGATAAATAACGGTGATGGATCAAGCCCTGATCTTTGGACTTGGTAAGAGTGGTCTGTTTAACTCAGACACTCTGTTCATCACCACCCCCTTTTCTAAATCGTTTTTGGCCACTATAGGTGTGGCAGGGTATACTCAGACATGAGTCCCTTTCTCACTGCTCCATCAGGATTCAAGCAAGCCGGGCCGAAGAAGGCTGAAATGCCAGAAACCGGTCCCCGGTAGCTTGTCTCCTTTCTGGTGAAGAATTGGCTTGGTAGTTTAGTCTGCCCTGTTCCCTTGATGCACTGGGCCAGGGACAGACTGATTTGCATATAGCCAGGTTCTGAGCTGGGATGGGGCAGTGAGATAAATAACGGTGATGGATCAAGCCCTGATCTTTGGACTGGGTAAGAGTGGTCTGTTTAACTCAGACACTCTGTTCATCACCACCCCCTTTTCTAAATCGTTTTTGGCCACTATAGGTGTGGCAGGGTATACTCAGACATGAGTCCCTTTCTCACTGCTCCATCAGGATTCAAGCAAGCCGGGCCGAAGAAGGCTGAATAGCCAGAAACCGGTCCCCGGTAGCTTGTCTCCTTTCTGGTGAAGAATTGGCTTGGTAGTTTAGTCTGCCCTGTTCCCATGATGCACTGGGCCAGGGACAGACTGATTTGCATATAGCCAGGTTCTGAGCTGGGATGGGGCAGTGAGATAAATAACGGTGATGGATCAAGCCCTGATCTTTGGACTGGGTAAGAGTGGTCTGTTTAACTCAGACACTCTGTTCATCACCACCCCCTTTTCTAAATCGTTTTTGGCCACTATAGGTGTGGCAGGGTATACTCAGACATGAGTACCTTTCTCACTGCTCCATCAGGATTCAAGCAAGCCGGGCCGAAGAAGGCTGAAATGCCAGAAACCGGTCCCCGGTAGCTTGTCTCCTTTCTGGTGAAGAATTGGCTTGGTAGTTTAGTCTGCCCTGTTCCCATGATGCACTGGGCCAGGGACAGACTGATTTGCATATAGCCAGGTTCTGAGCTGGGATGGGGCAGTGAGATAAATAACGGTGATGGATCAAGCCCTGATCTTTGGACTGGGTAAGAGTGGTCTGTTTAACTCAGACACTCTGTTCATCACCACCCCCTTTTCTAAATCGTGAAGAGGAATACGGCCCCAAGAAATGCCTGGAGTCTCCGGTTGCAGCTGCTGCCCCCACCTGTGCTGCATGTGAGTTAAGAGGCTGCCGCGGGCGGGGTGAGTGACAAGGAGACAGCGGGCAGCCCGTAGCGGTGTGGAGCGGCCAACTCGAACTGACGCAAGCCCCCCCGCGCAGCATGTGTGAATGCGAGGCTGCAGCGGTGAGACAAGGGAGCACGGAAAGAGCCTCCAGCCCGGAGAGTTACTGGCGGTGACTGTAACCCCAGTGTAAGCAAAGCCCACCCGCAAGTCGACACAGCAGCCCAAGCCCCACCCGCGGTGAAGGTAAGGCGGTGAGAGCAGCGTGAAGCCGCTTAGAAGCGCAGTAGATTACAGTAACTCACCTGCATCAAGGCGAAGCCTCTCTGCGAGGTCACTGGTTTGGCTGCCAGCGGCGCAGGTCCCTGCACAGCCAGGGGAGCATGAAGAGCCTGCCGCCAGGAGCAGAATGCACCAAGGGATGGTGTGCACCCCATGCTGCCCAAGAAAAGAGCCTTACCAGCAAGTAAAGAAACCCCGTATGGAGGCCAGCTGCACAACGGCCATGGAGGAAGTGCCCACCCAGGGGGGGATCAGCAGAAAGCCCGCAGCTCGAGAGAAGCAGCCGGGGTTTCTCCAGAGTGCTCCAAAGCCATGAAGAACACAGCAGCCCTGCCATCCAGTGGCCTGTCAGCACCACTGCACCCACACACACAACACAATTGAGGAACACTGGAACGTGTGGGGACATGAAGGGAAATAGAGTGCAGGATACTGGGACACGTGAAAACTGCCAGGACAGGCAGTTACACTCAATGAACTCAAGAAGGAAGCCTGCGACCAGGTGCCACCACGCAAAACTGCAACAAGAAGGCACTGGTCTGAGGAGAGTGCAGGAATGCTCCAGGAGCGCAAGGACTCCACACACATACCAGGACAGCACAGCACTGCGCAGGAACACGCAAGGAGTGAAGGAACTCCACGCACCAGGAGAAGGTCAACGGAGCAGAGGCACAGTCCACCAGAAGCACTGACGCCACACCGATGGAAAACACGGTGACGCCGAGTGGCCACAGGCTGTCACTGCTGCCGGAAGAAAGTGACAGGAGCACCACCACATGAAGATACAGTTGTCCCGAGACACTCCACCAGGCAAGTGCGAGGCAGCGCAAGCAAAGCGGAAGCCTCTCCAAGACCACAGAAAGAAAAGAACGTGCGGCAAGCACACCCCGTTAAGTAACGGGGAGCGACCTGGACACGAAACAAGAAGGAGTGGTGACGTAATCCTCCGCACCCAACGAAGCACAGGAAGAGCGCGGACAAAAGCGCGCAAACGCTAAAGCACCAGAACGGAGTGAAGGGCGAACACACGGAAGACGGCGAAGCATGAAGACTCACGCAGAAGGTGAAGCCGACCGACAAGACGGTCGCACGGAGAACCTGGATGGTCACATGACGTGACGCATCCAAGAAGCCGGCCAGCCAGATGGCCGCACCAAGAAGCCGACCCACCAGGGGGTCGCAAATGGAGGTGCCTGAAGCAAGGGTCAGCAAACAGTGACATGGCAAGAGGTCCAGCAGGAGGACCGAGGATGGCCTGCCAGCATCGGCAGAGTGGACCGGCAAGAGGTCCAAGAAGTTCAACCACCTAGACACAGGCCACGAACTTGGACCAGCGAACTTCGACAACCACAATTTAACATTCAGAGTTAGGAGAGAAGATCGCAACGACCGGTCCAGTCACAGACTAGAAGGAGACAGTGTCCGAGAACCAGGACAAGACCAGGGGGAAACAGGCGGAGTGCACGCTGCCTGGAGAAGTCTGGTCAGGAAGACGAAGACAGCAAGATGACCAGACCGAGTTGCGAGAAGGAAGACAGAGAAGGAGAGGCACGACACCACAAAGGAAGAGGAGAGTGAGTGGCATGATGCCTCAAAGGAAAAGAAAGGAGAAGAGGTCCGTGTGGCATGTTTGCCACCACTGAAGAAAAGAAAGGAGAAGAAGTCTGAGTGGCACGTTTGCCACCACTGAAGAAAAGAAAGGAAAAGAGGTCTGAGTGGCACGTTTGCCACCACTGAAGAAAAAAAAGGAGAAGAGGTCTGAGTGGCACGTTTGCCACCACCAAAGAAAAGAAAGGAGAAGAGGTCTGAGCAGCACGATGACAGGAAGACAAGAGAAAGGAGCAGAGCAAAGAGGAGTGTGAAACAAGACACTACAACACACCAGAAGGGGAAACACTGAGGAGAACGTGAGAGGTGCACGACAGTCCACACGCATGACCGAGACACATGTAACACCACTGGAATCAAGCGTCCAGTGGGAACACGACAGTCACCCAGGAATGCCAGAAGCGAGCAGGCAGGTCTGTTGGCAACAACCACCTCTAGGATGGAACGGACACAGGGCCGCGGAAATCGGGGAACGTCCTTTACAACGGAACTTTTACAACAAAGTACCGTTACGACGCAGGTTTAACAACGAAAGTCATTACAACGACTTTCGATGGAGGGCGCTCTAGGATAGGTAATAGTTTAATTTACTATCCAACACCTACCCTACTATCCACGGGGAATGGAGTTGAAATAGTAAATTAAACTATTCACTATCCAGCGCCCCCCAACGCAAGTCGTTGTAACGACTTGCGTTGTAAAGCTTGCGTTGAAACGGTACGCGCTGTAAAAGCACGCGTTGTACCGTCATACATCCGCGGAAATCCAGGGGCAGAGGCCTCAGGGACACCGGTGGCAGCGGATCCCACGACGAGAGACAGACTGTTGAAGCTCGCGCTGAAGATCCTGGAGGACCGAAGGTCGCACACGACGGAACCAGTGCCAACAACACCCTTTCAGGTGGAGCTTCGGACACTGAGAGAGGACCCGTAGCGACGTCCTTCAACACGTTGGAGCAGCAAGGCGGCATGTCCTCTGGTCAAGTGGGAGCCTGGTAGAAAAGGGCCTCATGGTCGTCCAGTGAGAGGGGACGCCCACGAGAGAGGGGTATCCATGAGAAGGATAACCTGCAGCTGAAGATCCCATCAGGAACAGACACCAGTTTGAAACAAACATCTTAACAAGGATGGTCCGGCCGAAAGCAACACACGAGGGACCTGATGTTCCTATCTCCACACATTCACGAGACGTGAGTTAGAGCGAGAGAGACTGTACAGCCCACCTCCAAGCTGCAAGTCTGCCAAGGCAAGAAGAGACACCATTGCCAGTATTCAACGTGACCAGCAGTGGAGAAGACTACATGGGAGTCGTTGTGTTTGAGTTATGGGTTTTGTGTGAACTATATTCTTTTCCACAGGTTGGACTTTAGTTAGTTTAATTTTCTTAACTAAGGTTCAAGTTCAAGTTCAAGTTCAAGTTCAGGAATTTGTATAGCGCACTACTCACCCAGAGGGTCTCAAGGCACTTGTGGGAGGGGGTGCATTATTTATCGAATAGCCAGGTTTTAAGTTCCTTTCTGAAGGAAATGTGGTTCTGTGTGAGGCGGAGGTGAGTGGGGAGAGAATTCCAGGGCTTTGCCGCCAGGTAGGAGAAGGATCTTCCTCCCATGGTGGATCTGTGGATGCGCGGAACTGGGGCAAGGGCTTGATTGGAGGATCTTAGTTGGTGGGTGGGTGTGTAGAAGGACAGTCGTGTGTTGAGGCATTCGGGTCCTAGTTTGGAGAGGGCCTTGTGTGCGTGGGTGAGGAGACGGAACGTTATTCTCTTGTTGACGGGAAGCCAGTGGAGGTCTTTCAGGTGGCCGGTAATGTGAGCTTGGCGAGGGATGTCCAATATGAGTCTGGCTGATGCATTTTGGATGCGTTGGAGTTTTTTCTGTAATTTGGCTGTGGTTCCGGCGTAGAGGGTGTTTCCATAGTCCAGTCGGCTAGTGACCAGTGCGTGGGTGACAGTCTTTCTTGTTTCGGTGGGGATCCAACGGAAGATTTGAGGATGAGACGGCGTTGACTTGTCTGGTCATCGATAGGGAGGAGTCTAGGATGAATTCTACATTACGTGCGTGGTCTGTGGGTATGGGTGCTGTGCCCAGGGCCGATGGCCACCAATGGTCGTCCCAGGCAGAGGGGGGTGATTCTAGGATGAGGACTTCCGTTTTGTCTGAGTTAAGTTTTAGGCGGCTGTTGTTCATCCATTCGGCTACTTCTTTCATGCCTTCATGAAGACTGGTTTTGGCGGTGTTAGGGTCTTTGGTGAGGGAAAGGATCAGCTGGGTGTCATCAGCGTAGGAGATGATGTTGAGGTTGTGTTGTCGCGCGATGGATGCGAGGGGAATCATGTAAACGTTGAAGAGGGTGGGACTGAGTGATGATCCTTGTGGTACTCCGCAGATGACTTCGGTGGCCTCTGATTTGAATGGGGGGAAGTCGGACTCTCTGGGTTCTCCCGGCGAGGAACAAGATGATCCAGTCCAAGGCTTTTCCTTGTATTCCGACGTTTCTGAGGCGTTGTATGAGGGTGCTATGACAGACTGTGTCGAAGGCGGCGGAGAGGTCGAGTAGGATGAGGGCAACTGTTTCTCCGTTGTCTAGTAGCGTTCGGATGTCGTCTGTCGCTGCAATGAGGGCAGTTTCGGTGCTGTGTTTGGCTCGAAAGCCGGACTGTGAGGAGTCGAGGGAGTTGTTGGATTCAAGGAAGGCGGCGAGCTGGCTATTGATGGCTTTCTCAATGACTTTGGCAGGGAATGGGAGGAGGGAAATGGGGCGGTAGTTCTTAAGTTCAGAGGGGTCTGCTGTGGGTTTCTTCAGAAGGGCGCTGAGTTCGGCGTGTTTCCAGCTTTCTGGGAAGGTAGCGGAGTTGAAGGAGCAGTTGATGACATCACGGAGATGGGGTGCGATGATTGAGTCTGCTTTGTTGAAGATGTGGTGGGGACAGGGGTCGGTTGGCGAACCTGAATGGATGGAGTTCATTAGGCGGATGGTGTCTTCAGTGGTGATTGGGTTACAGGCGCTAAGGTTGTTAGAGAGTGGTTTAGGTTCGGAGGTTGGTGGAGTGGACTGGTGTTTGGAAATGTTCTTAAAGCTGTTATGTATGTCGGCGATTTTGTTGTAGAAGAAAGAGGATAACTAATCGCAGAGGTCTTGGGAGGGAGTAATGTCGTTTGAGGCTGCGGTGGGGTTGGTAAATTCTTTGACGATGTTGAAAAGTTCCTTGTTGTTATGGGCGTTGTTGTCGAGTCGATCCTTGAATGCTGAATTCTTGGTGGATCGGATCAATTGGTGGTGTTTGCGGGTGGCTGCCTTGAAGGGGGTCAGGTTGTCAGTGGTTGGGTTTTTTCTCCATGTTTTCTCGAGAGTACGGCATAGTTTCTTGGATTTCTTAAGGTCCTTGTTGAACCAGGGGGCCTTTTTGCTACCTTGTTTGGTCTGGTGGTTTTTCAAGGGTGCTAATTCGTCAACGCTGTGAGCGATCCATTGTTTGAGTTTGGTGGCAGCTTCGTTTGGGTCCGATGAGAGGGCGGGAGGGTTTTGGTTGAGCGATGTGAGGAGTTGGTCGGTGGTGATTTTGTTCCAGTTTCTTCGAGGAATAGGTAGTAGGGGGTTGTGGATCTTGGTAGTTTTGTAGCTGAAGTGAACACAACTGTGGTCCGTCCAAGGGAGAGCTGTGGTGTGATCGAAGGAGATGTGTTTGCTGGAGGTGAAGATAGAGTCGAGCGTATGTCCGGCTACATGGGTGGGGGTGTCAACAAGTTGTTTGAGTCCGAGATTGGTCAGGTTGTCCAGAAGGGTGGTGGTGTTGCTGTCGTTTTCCTTTTCTAGGTGGAAGTTGAAGTCTCCCAGTAGAATGTAGTTCTCGGAGGGGAGGGCGTGTGGGCTGATGAAGTCAGTGATGTCTTCGCTGAATTGTTTACGGGTTCCTGGTGGTCTGTAGATGAGGGTGCCTCTAAGTGTGGTCCTGGGGTCGGTGTGGATCTGGAAGTGGAGGTGTTTGGCGGTTGCAAGGTTATCGTCGAAGCAGGCCATGATTCTGATGGTGTTCTTATGGACGATGGCAATGCCTCCTCCTGTTTGGTAGGTGCGGTCTTTTCGGATGATCTTGTAAGCGTCCGGGATGGCTATGGCGATGTCGGGTGCTGATGATGCGTTCATCCACGTTTCTGTAAGGAAGGCGATGTCCGGTGACGCAGTGTCGAGTAGGTCCCAGAGTTCAGTGGCGTGTTAATGGACCGAGCGGGTGTTCAGCAGGATGCACTTCAGGTGGTTAGAGTCGGAGCTGTGTTTGGAGTTCGTGGATTTGGTGTGGGTCTTGATGCAGGCGAACTTGCAGGAGTGGCAGGTGAAGGGACCGTGGGTACATCCTGGGGCAGCTTCGTAGCATTGTGGTGTGCGTCCGGGGTTAAGGGCTGAGAGGGTGGCGGCATCATACTTTATGCGGGAGGAGTGCGGTTTGCGGGGACCAGGGGGTCTGGCGCTGGGCGCGGTCCAGGCGCGGACGGGCGTAGACTAGCTTACCTTTGGCGCACCTTCGGCGTGCATAGGGCGCGGTCGCTGCGCGCAAATGCATCTGTCATAAGTGGAGAAGTGGAGGGGGGAGGGGCGAGGGAGGATCAGCTGGGAGGCGGGGGCGAGGTGTAGGGGACGGTCTCCGAGGCACAACAACAACTAAATGGCAGCAGTAGCAAAAAATGAAACTAGAGAGAGGCTGGGGCACAAAGCCAAAAACAAGCAGCTTACACGATGTTTCAATAAAGCGCTACAAATAAACAAGGCACAACACAAGCAATGCAATTATAATCAGAGCAACACAGCGAGCGCTGAAGGTTAAATTAATTCTGCAATTCGGCAAAGCTTATCGCAATATAGCGCAAATATGCACAGCAGCCAGCAGATGTACAATACTCTGAGGAGAGCAAAGAGTGCAGCCCAAACGATACCAGGAGCAGAGCAGGGAGCGTGGGGAGCGACCGCTACTGAGAGCGTCAGGACGGTTGGGAGGGATGGAATACCGTAGACACGGTCTAGTGTCTCACTCTATCAGTACACTAAACACCCACCCACCACCAGGCGTCATTGACCAGATGACCCTGGCCAATAAAAGGGACTGAGTGCACGTGCTCAGGGCCCATTAGCTAACCACTATCACTGTGTCTGTGTCTGATTTCTCATCAGCATAATGAGGGCCAAGCGCCCATCATTACAGCACCTGTCTTCCTAATGAAACGCAACAATTACCCGGACTGTTTTTGTGGCATTGAAGGCTTACCTAATTATACCAAGAAGCTCTTTAAACTAGTGCCACCAAACCTGCTTTCTGTTTCTGCTCCCCGGGTCACGTCAGGTCCCACATGGACACACTGTTGCAGAGGAACCTTGTCCGGTCGGAGAGCATTCTGTGGCGGGATGTTGAATTTCAAAGCACCCAGGAAATCGATCCCTGGCCTGTTGCAAGGCCTAGAGTTAAAGGTGGAAGCCGGTGTTTAAGGATTGACCAACTGCTCACTTCCTCCTGACCTGGACCTGTGCTGTTGCTGTGCATGCCCCGCCCAAGCAGAGCCCAACGTATGCCCTGGACTCACCACGCCAGCGTGAGTCTCGTAGTGGGAACAGGTGGCACAGGCTAAGGCTGCACTGCATCATGGCTCGCTGTCTGACTGAGAACAAGAGACAGGCTTGTGATACACGCAGAGCCAGCTCCTCTCAGTAGATCATTCTGACAGCTGTAAGGAGATTCAGGTAAGTCAGATACTCATTTATTATTTTCCTACTACTGCTGACATTTAAAAAGTTTGCGTTACAAGAATGGAGAGGGGACTCCAGCACGGAATAGCCGCGCACCTTGGAAATTGGCACACTAACTTTTCTGTCTCTGCTGTAAATGAAGGGTTATCTAAGGTGGAAGTTTGATCTCAACTAGCAGTTTTGTTGATTTATTAGTGAAAAGTGTTTAATGTCCGTGCTTGATAGTGGCACTATGAAGCAGCAGCCTTTATTTTCCCAGTGCAGTGAGACTTGCTAAGTTAGAGGTAAGTCAGGTGATTAATGTTCCTCCTCGATCGAGGTCAGAGTTTTGTCTACTGGCAGTTTTCACTCTGACCATAAAGCAGCGCAGAGGGTTAATATGCCTACTGCAAAGAAAGTCTACCGGCATATTACATTGTATTGAACTGTATTTTATGTTGATACCTCAGTGGGTTGCTGCATTTGTCACAGAGATCTCTTTATTACATACGGTTCAGCCGCTAACTGGAGCGGAGGTTGGGGTGGAGGATGGTGATAATTTAAACATTAAAAAATAACTATTGAAAAATTAAGTAATAGCTTTAACTGCACCTGCTGCAGAGTTCGACTTTCTTCTTGCTCAAATGAGTGTGGTTTCTGATATGTGTCTATTTCCATAGACTTCATTATAAAGTGCCACACATTTAGTCGTTGAATGACTCTCATAAATCCACCGAATCTATGAAAATGTCACACATAAGCAATCTGAAACATTAGCCGCTTTACTCAAATGGGTGCAATTTCTGATATTTATATGATTCCCTCGTCTTCATTGCTTGATTTTGCTCACGAGAAAGTGCCACTCATATTTGTTGGAATGTCACTCATAATTACACTGAAATTATGAAATTGTCACACATAGCGATCTAAAACCTTGGCAGCTATGCATATCATCACGAGGCACGCACGCACTATACACTAGCTAGCAGTCAGGCACAATTAACTGAAGTAGCAGTATGCTATGCGGCGTGCAGCAGCAGCCTCTTGAGAAAGGCAGTAATCAAGTAAGTAACTAACTCTGCTTTTACCTGAGCGGGCCACATAGGTCATTGAAGGGTGGAATCTGCTTGTTCTTAAATGTTTTCTGACTGCAATTTCTTCACGGGCACCTGAAATGTGGCATCTGTTTATTTTGCAATGTTCAGTGTCTGCCATGTCTGTACAAGTCAATGAAAGGTTTGATTGCTTTGTCCTGGAAGCTTCAGTGTGCGGCTGGCGTTCAGTGATAGAAGTTCGTTTTGCACAGTGTGACTGTCACAGGCCAATTAGTAGCAAAGACAACGATTTAAGTGGTCTAATGCTGGAGCGAGATATTAGTTTGATGTGCAAATTAATGGTCTCCGGCAGTCAGGCCACGAGTTCGATAAAGAGAGATATAAACAGAGCGATGGGAAGTGTAGGATTAGGACAGGTCCTCGCACTTCCCTGGTGCAATCTCCTCGTGGTGCCAGCTTGTCACACTGCTTATCAATGCGAGACAAGGGATAATCCAGAAAATGATAAAACAGCCCTCTTTGACCATCCCTGTAAAGCGCCGGTGAGCAAAGAGGGACCCCACCATCCCTTGAGGTTTTCAGGGGAGTTTGTGCATAAGAAACCTTTTTCGTAGCTAATGATAAAACAGGGTACTAAAGAAATTCTCCAAACAAAAAATGGCTTCTGAATGCTTGCCCATGAAAAAATACAAAACGTATTTCCAGTTTGCTGAGGCTGACTGTTGGGTTTCCTTCCTTTTGTCACCCTTTCTCCACTTTTCTTTTCATTAACGTTTTTTTCCTTTTCTCACCTCTATACGTTTTGTTTCCTTTTTGAAAATTCCAGTCTTTGTGAACACAAAACCTTTTCAAAATAAGCCTAATGTGGGTAAATGTAAAGTCTTGAGTGCTAATAAAAACGTATGCTGACAGTATAAGACCCGATGTAACGCCAGGGAACATTTCCAGTCCTCAATTCAAATATTCAGTTGTTTCCAACACTAACAGCCCGAATCATGAAACAAAATTGCGCTCGCAAAGGGCCAGATTCTGAGAATCTGGCCCTTTGCGAGTGCAATTATTGCATTTGGGATTCATCATCCCAAATGCAAAATTCGCTATTTAAGAACTCGCAAATTTGCGAGGAATAGCATTTAAGGAATCTCTATTAGAGATTCCTTAAATGCTATTCTAGAAACATTTAAAAATTGCGAATTCGCAATTTAGAACCGCTATTTACCAAGAAGTCAAACCTCGTGGTAAATAGCGAAAACTTACATAAACAAGCATTTGCAATGCAATAGGTCTCGCATTAGGAAAGTTTGAGCTATTGGTATTGTAAATGACAAATTTTTTATTTAGTTTTTGTTTTTGAAAATAACGAAATTAATAGCTTTGCATTTACATTGCCAATAGTTATAACTTTCGCAAATGTGACACCTATAGCATTTGTAATGCAATATGTGTTGTATTTACGTGACTGTTATGGCTGTCTTTCTGCCAGCTCTCTGGAGAAGAAGAATGATGGAGAGTGACTCCAGCCTATCACCCCCATAGCATAGGGATTAGGCCGATAGATAGGGACCCTGTCTTATACACATAAAGGCATTTTCGTATTATTTCCCTTAGAGTAAGGCTTATGAATTTAAGTTAGGGGTTAGATATATAAGTATTAGTCATGATTTACTCATTTGCTAACATGCCGATCTGTTTCTCATGGAGCTATGCATATTATGGGCTCCGTAGGCCTTAAGCGAGACAGACTCCATTTTGCTTTCTGCCTGGTAGCTCGAGAAGGCTTTCTAGGTCAGGAGTGATGTTTTAGTTTTAAGCTGTTGTTCGCTTGGAGAGAACCGGTTCAGGCTGACCCTTATCGAAGGAATGTATTTTTCTCCACTCCGAAGACACAACTTCAGGCCGGCCGGCTGGGAAAGTGTCCTTGGTACGGGGAGGTACAAGAATTTGGTGGGCGGCAGGTTACTGGCCGTGAATTTCCATGAAGGAACGGGCTTTGATATTAGCGAAGGTGTTAGTCTTTTTGTCAGTCAGTCCGTAGGCGGCATCTAGCCGTTAGCATCTCTGCTATTATTCACTTTCATGGTGGACAAGTCGCCATCTTTGAAGTCGGAGAAAGATTTAAGACCGAAACTCTCTGAGATAGACTGAACGAGAAGTGGCGCAGGAGCGCACCGATACAGAGAGAGAGAGAGACGGTAGTTAATAAACAGCAAGGTTCCGAGGTCCTGAGGGAGAGCAGACGAAGTTGAGCCTAGCAGTGCAGACGTGTACTTGTGACGGCTGAGGGTAACTGCAAGGCGAGCCAGGACCCAGAGACGAAACAGGAGCCTAGATGACTGCCGAGTCCCGATTTCCCATTAACCAGGTGATGTCCGACCGATTCTTATAGTATGTGCACCCTAACTTTTATCTTTTATTCCCTTTGCAAATGTAATGCTGCATAGTAATGTGATTTATGTTTATTGTCAATAAATACCCTAATTCATATAGAATTATCGTGTACCTGGTGCTTGTGTTCGATCTTGGTAAATGGCACTCCTAGTTGAGCACTGTTTAGACGAACGGATGAGAAATCCCGATCAGACGAATAGTAATCAAATAAAGAGGGAGTGAGTGGACCTTTGATGTCATGAGCACGGAGTACATTATACAATCTGAATCCATATTCAAAGTTATTATTTTAGTTTTATCCTAAGTAGACTGCTGAGATATCATCCTAATAATGTTTCATAGGAATGTGGTCGTCGTTGATATGCGGCGTTAATGAGAGCGACGGGAGGGATACCGCCGTGTAAATCCACCAGATTGTGGCTTAAGACAAATGAGAGCGACAGGAGGGACACTGTCGTGTAGGTTTCGCAGGATCGCGAACGATTTGGAAAAGGGAGCATTGGGTTCTGCAGGCCCGTGTGTAGACACGCCGGATTGTGTGTCAGATCTGCCCTGGGGTAGAACGGTCTGGGTCAGAGTGACCGCGAGGCCAACCGATGTGAATAAGATATTGTAGAAAATCCATATATGTATATTGTTATTCCCCATTCTTAGGTGCAATCTGTATATTTATCTGTATAGCTGCTTATTGTGAATACGATCTAAGAAGGGAGGGTGAGTACGTTTTGGCTGGGTCACAGGGGCCCCTGGGGGCTGATCCCATCTAGACAGAAAATCTAGCCATTACATCTGGCGTCACGAACTGTTTACGAAGCCTGTGTGCATTGTGTTGTTTTCATCTCGTTGGTTTGCGCTCGGCTTCTACGTATAAAATTTTGTTTATAATTTTGTATATAATTTTTTGCGTGTCATTATGTTTGCTAAAAAATCACAGTCGGTTTTTAAATTACCGATCCAGATTCCCGGCTGGGAGTCTACGCCTTACGAGGCTTTGGCCCGTGAGTGGGCTGATTCTACTGGTTTAAGTGAAAATTGGTCTTCATTCTTGGAGCAGGCGGAGCCTGCTGATGTGATTTCGTGCCTACAGAAAGCGCCAGTGGTGAAGGGTGATGAGCTTCCTATTTTAGGACGCAGAGGGTGGATTGTTCTTAATGCATACAGAATATTGCATGAGAGGTTTGTGCGACTACAGAAACAGTTTAAAGATTCGGAAGGACAGTGTGTCGAGTTGCAAAATGCGCACACTTTGTTGCGTTGTCAAAATAAATTGCTTGCCGATAAACTTGAAACATATCAGACCATTGCCGAAAGGGCTGCGGTCCGTATTGCACGATATAAGTATAAACATCGGCGTGGACGTGTGTCTTCACGCAAAGTGCGTATGGTTGTAGCAAAAGCTGGAATGGATTGGAACCCTGATGAATGGGACGGTAATATCTGGGATTCTCATACTTCTGACTCCTCGGCAGAGGAGGGTGACAAGCGCGAGTCTTCTCGCTCCGGACGTGATTGTAAATCTGCCTCGTGCATTGATTTGACTACCGATGGTGACCGTGCTCGTTCTTCCCGTGCGGATGACGTAGCCTGCCCTGATTGTTCGGTTAAATCTAAGATGCGGGCTTCCTCGGAAGCTCTTCCCGCAGTGTCTGCTCACCCGATCTTTCGACGGAAATTACAACAAGCCCCTGGTAATCCGGGTGGTATCCCTCTTGACTGTATTGAAGATTTTACTCAGCAGGAGATTAGTGACATCCTGCAACGATTTAAACAACGGCCTGGTGAGGCCTTGCTTACTTGGATGGTGCGTCTGTATGAGCTTGGCGCTTCCGGTATTATGCTCGATGCTGTTGATTGCTTACGATTTTGTTCTTTGAGTTCTGATTCTACTATTCAGGACCATTTTCGGAATTTTAATGGTAATGTCCAGACTTCTTTGCTCCAGCTTGCGTCTGATGGCTGTAATCATAAATATCCAACAGAGTCTGATTGGCCCTCTGATGAAAAACCGTGGTACACTCTGCGCGATGCGTCGCAACGTTTAAAGGAAGAAGTCATGAAAACGTGTATCTTCCTTAGTACTGCTGACAGGTTATTGGATGGTTTGTTAACATCTTCCGTGCGTAACCGCATTATACGTACTTCTCCTGTTGCTTACAAGCAGGTCATGATGACATTATTGATTAACCAAACTGGCAATCCTTTGTCTGCTGTGCTTGAGTCTGTTTGTCAGCTTGGTGAGCTGGGTGAATGGTTTAAACCTGAAAGACAATCCCGACCTGAGGGTCGTACTGGTGGGGACTATAAGTTCTCTAGACGTGACATGTTTCTTGCTCTCATTGCTGATGGTGTCAAAAGGGAAGAGATCGATGGTGAACCTAATAATATCCTATGGGATATGTTTCGTAAGCGTGGTTTGGATCGGAAGGAAGGTGCCCGTCGTGTGCGAAAGAATGATTATGATCGTGGTTCGGATGACAGTGGTGATGAGAGACGACGTGTGAATTTTGATCGCCGTGATGATCGGCGCCAAGAACGTGGTGATTCCCCCCGTCGTAGTGATGGGAGGGGGAGAGAGGATGATCGTGAAAGGGGAAGAGATGATCGTGGTTCTAACAAACGTAGAGATGCAAGGAGTTTTTCCCCTGATGTACGAAGGAGGGAGGATCGTAACAGACTCTCCGACCGTAACTCACAACTTTTTGAGCCTGACACTAATCCGTTTCGTACTGGAGACGGATATGAACAAGAAATTCTGATACCGAAGAAAACTGAAAACATTTACCCTGATCTGTCTTGGTTAACGGAACGCGGGAAAAATGACTAGGAAATAGGTCAAGCTCCGGTACGCAGGTGGGCCCACAGAGATTACAGACCATATGTAGATATTGAGATTTTTTGGAAACATCGTAATATCCAAAGGGCCCGAGCGTTAGTTGATACTGGAGCGGAGGCCACTTTAATTCATGGCAAGTCAAGAAAATTTCATGGACAGTCTTTCACAATTACCGGGTTGGGTGGTAAGGAAACACCCGCAGTTCAAACTGCACTTGAAATTAAAATTGGTAGGATTCCGCTTAGAGAATACTCTGTGTTGGTTGTGCCACTTTTGGAATACATTATTGGAATTGACATCTTGAAAGGTATGACTTTGCATTTGGATGATGGTTACTATCAGTTTGGTACTAGGCAGTACATTTCGACCAGACCCGTACGGGTTGGCCGTTTACGCATGCCACCTATTAAGATCCCTTTAGCAACGAAAGTGATTTCTCAGAAACAATATCGCATCCCAGGTGGTCATGAAGAAATTACAGCTACGATTCAGGATTTGGTTGACGCGGGAGTCATTACTCCGGTCACATCTGCTTGGAATAATCCTGTTTGGCCCGTGCGCAAAAGTGACAACTCTTGGCGCATGACTGTTGATTATCGAGAATTGAACAAACATACACCTAAATTGACTGTTGCAGTGCCTGACATTGTTACACTGATTGAGAGAATTCAAAAGCATCCAGGTACATGGTATGCTTCTATCGATATTGCTAATGCATTCTTTTCGATTCCAATTGCCCCCGAATGCCAAGAACAATTCAGTTTTACATGGAATGGACGTCAAATGACGTTCCGGAGTCTTCCTCAAGGCTATGTACATAGTCCTACGATCTGTCACCGGCTGGTGGCGGAACATTTATCTGAAGTGCCCACGATTCCACAAGTTCAAGTTTGTCATTATATTGACGACATTTTGATTCAAGGTGAAACGTAAGACCAAGTACAGTCTCATTTAGATCAGATCATTGACTGTTTGTGAGCAAAAGGCTGGGAAATTAATCCTGACAAATTACAAACTCCATCCCAAGCTGTGAAATTCTTAGGAATTAATTGGCATGAGGGTCACAGAGAGGTGATTCCACAGGTTAAACGGAAAATACTTGATTTTGCTGTTCCCAGAAACAGGAAAGAGGCTCAATGTTTCATTGGCTTGTTTGGCTTTTGGCGTCAGCATATTCCCCATCTAAGTCAGATCTTGGCTCCACTGTACCGAGTCACTCGTAAAAAGAATGCGTTTGAATGGGGTGAACCTCAACAGACTGCTTTTAATTTGGCTAAAGAAGCTATTCAGTATGCTTTGGATTTGTGGCCCGTGAGTGAAGGTAATGTGGATTTGAATGTATCCGTGGAAGGTCTGTATGCTAATTGGAGTTTGTGGCAAAAGCAAGGCAGACAAAAAGTGCCATTAGGTTTTTGGACCAAAAAGTTACCAGAGGCTGGTGAGCGTTACTCACCTTTTGAAAAACAGTTGCTTGCTTGTTATTGGGCTCTGGTGGATACCGAGCAATTGACTTTAGGCCATGCTGTGATTTTGAGGCCTGAGATTCCCATCATGCAGTGGGTTTTGAGTTCACCGAAGTCCCATCGAATTGGACATGCTCAGGAGGCTAGTGTGATTAAATGGAAATGGTACATTCAGGACAGGGCACGTGTGGGTCCGAAAGGTGTGGCGGTTTTACATGAGCGAGTGGCGCAGGCGCCCTCCAATGAGGCTGAAAGTGAGCGTTCGGTTCCCGTAGTGCAGGAGTCTCCCGTGAAGTGGGGTAAATCATTTGATGATCTGTCCGCGGAGGATAGAAAACATGTGTGGTTTACGGATGGTTCTGCGAAGTTCATTGGTGACAAGAGACATTGGAAAGCTGTCTCCTATAACCCGATTACACAGAAATTATTGAGCACAACTGGAGACGGTAAGAGTAGTCAATATGCTGAACTCTATGCAGTTTACCAAGTTTTGAAACAGGAGTTACCAGGTACATGTCATATTTTTACTGATTCTTGGTCCACTGCAAATGGCCTAGCAGTGTGGCTGCCTACATGGCACTCGCATAATTGGGAATTGCATTCCAAGGAGTTATGGGGTAAAGAATTGTGGCAAGATATTTGGGAACTGCTTCCGCAGAGTACTGTAACAATCTTTCACGTGGATGCTCATACTCCAATCGACTCCCTTGACAAATTTTTCCATAACATTGCAGATGAACAGTCTAAAATTTCTGAGGCAGTGGTTGACATGCAAGATTCTGATTTGGCGGGATTGGCGAAATGGGCCCATCAGAAAGCAGGACATTTTGGAGAGAAAGCCACTAACAGGTGGGCTGCTGATAGAGGAATTCATATTCCCTCTTCTTTAATTAAAGATGCCATTCTACATTGTCCCATTTGCCAGCATTCTAGAAAGAAAGAGGTGCCTCAAATTGTTCGAGGCCACTTACATCGAGGTAAATTGCCCGCCCAAATTTGGCAGATTGATTATATTGGCCCGCTTCCTATGAGCAGAAATTGTCAATATATTTGTACAGTGGTTGATACTTATAGTGGCCTTTTGGTCGCTTTCCCTTGCAAGAATGCTACCCAAGTGAATACAATTAAAACCCTGGAGCTAATCATTCTGTATTATGGTGTCCCATTCCAAATTCAATCAGACAATGCATCCCACTTTCGTGGAAGATTGGTGCAGGAATTCTGTATGGAGAACAATATCGATTGGGTGTTTCATATTCCATATTATCCACAAGCTTCAGGACTGATTGAGAGAATGAATGGCTTGTTGAAAGAACAGTTGCGCAAGTTGACTGATGACCGTTACAGCCAGTGGAGAGATGTCCTACTTCAAGCTTTATTGATTTTAAACAATCGTCCTTTATTACATGCTGAATCTCCTTTGATGCGTTTGTTTCCTCCACATGTTGATGCGAAACCTAATTCTGTTGGAACTACTGTCACATATTGGGAAATTACCCCCGGTGCTATGGCTCCATGTAGAGCAACCCCAGGTTCCGCAGGCCTCGACCTGCATGCATTAAATGATGCACACTTCCCAGGAAAAGATCGAATCATTGTTGAAACTGGCATTGGTGTCTCTATACCTGCCGGTAGTTTTGGATTAATTGCCCCTAGATCTGGCCTGGCCCTGAAAGGTGTTCAAGTACTCGGAGGAGTGATCGACAGTGATTATCAGGGAGAGATTAAGGTTCTCTTGCTTAATAGCAGTGAGACGGATTTGTTTATCAAAAAGTCTGACCGTGTTGCTCAGTTACTGATTATGCCTGTCTTCAGTGGTGAGATCAAAAAAGGCTCTGCCCCAACGTTGCTAACTGTGCGAGGACAAAAAGGCTTCGGATCCTCTGATCTTCTTGGAGCTAAAATATGGGTGCAATCGCCTAAAAATCCTCCTGAACAGGCTGATATTATTGCGACCGGTCATGACAACACCGTTTTGGTGATGAAGCCAGGGCAAGATGGCTGGGAAGCTGTCCCAGCTGATAAATGTTACTTACGAGAATGATTAAGGCCTGTGTTTGTATTTTTTCAGATCATTCTTTGGACTGCTGCTGCAGGATGTGTCGGCGTTGGACTCCTTTTGGCCTGCTACGCCGGGAGAGGAGAGGATCTACCGACGCCGAGTGATGGGATAACAAGAGCCGCGCGATCTGCGTGGCAGAAATCTTCAAATTTCTGGATCACACTCGCTAAGCGAGTGACGAACTCTCCGCATTTTTGCCTTACCCCCATGAAGTCTGTCACTGACATTTTATCGACCTGTCTGGTTGCTGTCTCTGCATCTATTGAAACTCTGCACCATATATTCAATGTATCCAATGCCCGACCTAATGTTATTTTGGGCGACTTCTTGGCCCATGAATTTTGTCCTTCATGTACTCTTCTTCCATACCAGGATGTCCTTATTAATTCCAGAATTACTACCTTTAATATTACCCCTGGTGACCTTTGTTTTATTATGACCTGTAATCCTAAGGCCATCTCTGAATGTTTGCGGTTGAAACTTCAAGCCGCTACTACTTTTTCATTTCATCAACGTTTGCTATGTTCAAAAAGACTTCCTAATTCATGCCTTTCAGTGAAGAACAATATGACTTGTAAAAGTTTGGTTGTAGCCACTAGCCATTATCGTTCAATGTTGTTACCAGCTGGATGGCTCTTTTCTTGCGGGAATTCATCTTGGCCCTATATTCCTGCGAATATTTCTGGTGGCCCATGTGCCATTACTAGATTAAGTTTGCTAATGTTTTCTTCACATCCTCCTTCACATTCCCGTATTGTTCGAGACTCTATGTCATTGCATGAAGACTGTGATTCCTCTGTTCATCTTTATTCCAGATCAGAATATCTTGGTTTAGCTTTTTCCATTATTGGTGTTCCTGCATTGGCCGTTTATAATGCCAAAACAATCGGCAAAATGGCCTGCTGGATGGTCAAATCGATCAACCAAACATCTACTGTTTTATCAGATTTATTATTGGACTCCCAAGGTGAACGTAGAGCCATTTTGCAAAACCGTGCTGCGATCGATTATTTGTTGTTAAAACACGGGCATGAGTGCTCTGAATTTGAAGGTCTATGTTGTTTTAATTTATCTGACCATTCTAAAGATATCCAATCCCACATTAATAAACTCCACGACTTGACTGCAGAAATTAGAGAACACATAGATCAGGGTTTCTTTGACTGGCTCTTTAACTGGCTCCCTGACATGCATTTTTTACGACAAATTTTGGGAGGGGTTATTATTACTGTCTGCATCCTTATAGTGATTTGTTGCTTTATTCAGTGTATTCCTTCCCTGCTACAATATTTTAGACTTACTAAGGCTCATAGATCAGTTAGTTTTGTTTCATATTATTCGTCTACTGATGTTAGTTCCATTTAGTTTGTGGTTAATAGACTGGAGTCAAGGGGTGTAATGTTATGGCTGTCTTTCTGCCAGCTCTCTGGAGAAGAAGAATGATGGAGAGTGACTCCAGCCTATCACCCCCATAGCATAGGGATTAGGCCGATAGATAGGGACCCTGTCTTATACACATAAAGGCATTTTCGTATTATTTCCCTTAGAGTAAGGCTTATGAATTTAAGTTAGGGGTTAGATATATAAGTATTAGTCATGATTTACTCATTTGCTAACATGCCGATCTGTTTCTCATGGAGCTATGCATATTATGGGCTCCGTAGGCCTTAAGCGAGACAGACTCCATTTTGCTTTCTGCCTGGTAGCTCGAGAAGGCTTTCTAGGTCAGGAGTGATGTTTTAGTTTTAAGCTGTTGTTCGCTTGGAGAGAACCGGTTCAGGCTGACCCTTATCGAAGGAATGTATTTTTCTCCACTCCGAAGACACAACTTCAGGCCGGCCGGCTGGGAAAGTGTCCTTGGTACGGGGAGGTACAAGAATTTGGTGGGCGGCAGGTTACTGGCCGTGAATTTCCATGAAGGAACGGGCTTTGATATTAGCGAAGGTGTTAGTCTTTTTGTCAGTCAGTCCGTAGGCGGCATCTAGCCGTTAGCATCTCTGCTATTATTCACTTTCATGGTGGACAAGTCGCCATCTTTGAAGTCGGAGAAAGATTTAAGACCGAAACTCTCTGAGATAGACTGAACGAGAAGTGGCGCAGGAGCGCACCGATACAGAGAGAGAGAGAGACGGTAGTTAATAAACAGCAAGGTTCCGAGGTCCTGAGGGAGAGCAGACGAAGTTGAGCCTAGCAGTGCAGACGTGTACTTGTGACGGCTGAGGGTGACTGCAAGGCGAGCCAGGACCCAGAGACGAAACAGGAGCCTAGATGACTGCCGAGTCCCGATTTCCCATTAACCAGGTGATGTCCGACCGATTCTTATAGTATGTGCACCCTAACTTTTATCTTTTATTCCCTTTGCAAATGTAATGCTGCATAGTAATGTGATTTATGTTTATTGTCAATAAATACCCTAATTCATATAGAATTATCGTGTACCTGGTGCTTGTGTTCGATCTTGGTAAATGGCACTCCTAGTTGAGCACTGTTTAGACGAACGGATGAGAAATCCCGATCAGACGAATAGTAATCAAATAAAGAGGGAGTGAGTGGACCTTTGATGTCATGAGCACGGAGTACATTATACAATCTGAATCCATATTCAAAGTTATTATTTTAGTTTTATCCTAAGTAGACTGCTGAGATATCATCCTAATAATGTTTCATAGGAATGTGGTCGTCGTTGATATGCGGCGTTAATGAGAGCGACGGGAGGGATACCGCCGTGTAAATCCACCAGATTGTGGCTTAAGACAAATGAGAGCGACAGGAGGGACACTGTCGTGTAGGTTTCGCAGGATCGCGAACGATTTGGAAAAGGGAGCATTGGGTTCTGCAGGCCCGTGTGTAGACACGCCGGATTGTGTGTCAGATCTGCCCTGGGGTAGAACGGTCTGGGTCAGAGTGACCGCGAGGCCAACCGATGTGAATAAGATATTGTAGAAAATCCATATATGTATATTGTTATTCCCCATTCTTAGGTGCAATCTGTATATTTATCTGTATAGCTGCTTATTGTGAATACGATCTAAGAAGGGAGGGTGAGTACGTTTTGGCTGGGTCACAGGGGCCCCTGGGGGCTGATCCCATCTAGACAGAAAATCTAGCCATTACAGTGACTTACATGTATTGATATTACAAATAATGCCTTTTAATTTCTTTAAATACTTAAATAAAAGTTATTTTAAGAGGGTGAGAGGGTAAGGGTGGCTGAGTGAGGGTGAGAGGGTGATAGGGTTGTGAGGGTGAGAGGGTGAGAGGGTTGTGAGGATGAGGGGGTGTGAGGGTGTAGGTGGGTGAGTGAGGGTGTGTGAGGGTAAAAGGGTTGTGGGGTGAGGGTGAGGGGGTGTGAGGATGAGGAGGTGTGTGGGGGGTATGGGGGTGTGAGCTTGAGGGGTTAAGAGCGTGAGGGGGTATGAGCGTGAGGGGGGTGAGCGTGAGGGGGGTGAGCGTGAGGGGGGTAAGCGTGAGGGGTGAGCGTGAGCGTGAGGGGTGAGCGTGAGGGGGGAGCGTGAGGAGGGGAGCGTGAGGAGGGGAGCGTGAGGGAGGGAGCGTGAGGGGGGAGCGTGAGGGGGGAGCGTAAGGAGGGGAGCATGAGGGGGTGAGCGTGAGGGGGTGTGAGCGTGAGGGGGGGTGAGCGTGAGGGGGTGAGCGTGAGGGGGGTGAGCGTGAGGGGGGTGTGAGCGTGAGGGGGGGTGAGCGTGAGGGGGGTGTGAGCGTGAGGGGGGTGAGGGGGGTGAGCGTGAGGGGGGTGAGCGTGAGGGGGTGAGCGTGAGGGGGGTAAGCGTGAGGGTGTGAGCGTGAGGGGTGAGCGTGAGGGGGGAGCGTGAGGCGGGGAGCGTGAGGGGGTGAGCGTTGTCAGATTTCACCTCAGGAGCGCGCGTCTGACTGCTGTCCACTTTCCTAAATACGGGCAACATAAGTTGTCGAGCTGACAGCATTCATGCTTCGCATGAATGCCACATCAGCTCGACCTAAAAAAAAACAACAAATGACACAACACGAATGGCATAGATTGGGGAGTGAGGGGGAACAGTCGCCTGATGCAGAAAGTTGGACCGTAACTGAAACAAGCAGGAGAGAGGAGGAGGCAGCTACAGCCCAGGGAGCGAGCGTTCGCATAAAGAGCAGCTCTTTACAAAACTTTTATTAAAGCCATTATAGTGAAAGCGTGGCATGGGTCGCTTTACAAAAAAACTTTGTTAAAGTAAATTTGGTTAGCCACATGTAAACAAAGGCGCACGGACCCCTTGAAACTAAAAGCCGAGCTAAAAAATATGATAACTGGGCTTGTGTGTGCACACCCATGTCCCATTTATTGATGTTAGACGTTGTGTGCACAGTGCTGTGCACACCTGTGCCCTGCTTATTGATGTCAGAAGCTGTGTGCACGGTGCTGTGCACACCTGTGTCGTGGTCATTGACGTCAGGAGCTGTGTACTCCGAGTTGTGCACACTCGTGGTCCAGTTATTGATGTCGGGAGCAGAGTGCACAGTGCTGTGACAACTTGTGTCCCTGAGTGTACAGTGCTGTGCACACCTGTGCCTCCGTTATTGATGTCAGGAGCTCAGTGCACGTGTTGTGCACATCGACGTCGTTTATGGATTTTCCCCTCACACAGCACTAAAACTCAACACCAATAGAAGTGCTTACGACCAACTCCCTTCACTCTTCCACGCACTCTAGAAATAGTTCTTATCACCGGAACGTCTGGAAGGCGCATTGTGTCCGTGCCAAGAGGCAGGACCGCACTGTAGGCGTACGACAGCACAGCTTTCGAGACTGTGCTAGCAGTGTGGCAGACATTGCGCATCCTTACCGCCTCTTGTGAGCTGTGCACACTTGCTTTCCTCGGTGGCAGGCTGGTGACCTTGCTGGTCTGTGCGGTCGCTTGGCGCCCTCTGCTGTCAATCTGCGTGCATAGCGACAGCCATGCTACTCTAGAACACTCCCCTACCGCGCAGGTGCTTACCAGCCTTCCAGCATGCGCCGCTTCACTCTGATTAAACATTAACATGTGTGACGAGAATAATTCACCTGTGCGTTCATGCTCTAGGAAGGTCACCGTTTTTTTAAAAATAGTAATGGAGTTTATCTACACATTACGGGAAAGGAAACGAGACGGCGTGCAGCAAGTGGTGTATGCATAGCTTCACACGATTGTACTAGTGAGCACATATTTACAAAGGTATTCCACATATTTACATTTTTTGGCACAGAGAGGTTGCAGATTTGCCCACTTTCCTGGGACACCTGGTTCCAAAGTCTGCTGCTCAGCTGCCAGACATCATCTGTTTCTTAGAATAGTTAAAGTAAATTTGGTTAGCCACATGTAAACAAATGCGCATGGACGCCATGAAACTAAAAGCACAGCTAAAAAAAAACAGGACAACCTGGTGCTTCAAAGACAAAGGACAAGGGTCTTCTGTGTACGTTTGCTTTTCTCCCGCGCTCGGTGGAAATAGCAGCACTCCATGAAGAACAAGCGCCTTACGGTCCTTCACGCCGTGCGTCCCATTCATTGCGCCACGCCTCGACATTCCCATTGCTATGACTGACCGAGGGCTTTCCATGCGACCAGGTGAAACCAGCAACAAAGCAAAAATATTATGGGCGCCGCCGCGCTGCCCGCGGCGACCCGGAAGCTCTTGGCCGGCCGGCCAATCCGCTCGCGGCCGACCAGAAGTCCCGCCTCTTGAGGTCCGCGAGCTGCCGCCGCATGGAGCGCCCTGCCGTCCGGAGTAGCCCGGGCCCCCAGGAGGGGGCCGGGGAAAAGGAGGAGTGTGGCGCCTGTTGCGGGGCTCCTCTGACCTGAGGGAGCCCCGATTTCGATGAGGAGACGCGCCGCGCCGCGCCGTGAGGAGCCCCGCCGGAAGAGCGCAGTCGGTGAGTGGGGCCCAGGGCTGATGTGAAGTGCGTGTGTGCCGTGTGTATGCCTGGAGGGGAGGGGGGGGGGAATGGGGGAATGTGTGCGCGCGTGTGTGCGCGAGGGAATGTGTGTGCGCATGCGTGACTGTGTGTGAATGAGAGAGAATGCGAGGTAGGGGATAGTGTGCCTGTATGTGTGCCTGTATGTGTGCTGTATGTCTGCGTGTGCATGCGCGCGCCTGTGTGTGTGTGCGTGCGTGCATGCAGAGGGGTGGGGGCTGCCTGTGTCTGTGTGTGAGCAAGGGCTTCGCACCGCGCATGCGCAGCTACCAGACGCTCGCTCCCGAGGTGAAATCTGACCTCGTCAAAGCGCGCGTCTGATAGCTGTCCACATTCCTAAATACGGGCCACAAAAGGTCTGAAGCAGACACTCTCAATGCTCACGCATTGAGAGTAGGTCTGCTCGACCTAAAAAGCATTTAAATAACTATGCTCGCATTTCTGTGCCCTCCGATTTTTTCACCAGACGGTGTGTATCTGCATAGGACCATAATAATGCTTGTATTTATGTGCCCGCCGATTTTTTCACCTAGCGTCTAAATGTTTCTTCGTGAATACATTGTCCCTGATTGCTCCGTCGATTCCGACAATTGTTGCTTTGAATGCAAGTATATTCCAACCTGCGCTACCTGGCGATATCGTCTCATCACGGACAACATTGCCTCCCATTCTGTTTGTTGTTCCTTCATTCATCACACCCACTCGTCCCTCCCAGTCCACGGGTCTGACCTATCCCTGTCCACCACCCCGTTCCTCCCCTCCCTCTGTTCCACACGTGACTTGGCCACTCCCCCCGCCATCCCGACGTTACTTCCGGAGTTCGTGGCGTTTCCCTGACTACGCCAGACTTGTCCGGGCTTCTCTGTGCTGCATTACTTCTCCAGAGGTACGTGTTTCACCGCCCTCTACCCTCTGCTCGCTCTAGCTGTCCATGAGCTGCCCGATCCCGTATTCGAAGTTATTTTTTCCCCGATGCAGATCCAGTCTCTGCTTTCCTGATCACCGGTGGGATCAGACATTATTTTTAAAGTCAACACGCCACCTTTCTTCCCTGAAAGACCCGGCACTCAGGTTAGTTTCATACTACACTCCCCCACGGGTACGCCTTCCAACGCACATTCTCAGTTGATTTACCCTCATCCCTTGACTTTTCCCCACGCAGCCCCCGGATTCATTCAGACTACCTCCCTGCCTCCTTTCACCGATATATGGTCGATCTATATCCCGACAGGTATTCACATATTCAGTTAGTCTTGCCTCGCTCCTGCCCCGGCTCTTCCGCCTCAGCCTTCCCAACTCCACGCCTTCCTCTCCCGCTCCTGTTGCCCCAACCCCTGCACCTCCCTCCTCTCCCAACCCACCAGCCAATGCCCTCCACGCACTCACAAGCCCCTCGGGCTCGCCATATATACCTTATTCGCTTTTTGTCGCCCTGTGGATACAAGCACACACCGATCTTGTACCCTGTCTGTTGGACCTGGCCATCCCCTTTCCAGTTCCTTCCCGCGGAACCAAACCCTGACCACATCCAGACCCTTCCTCATTGCCACCCGCAGCTAGCCCCTCCAGTTACTTGGTTGACTCAGTCCATAGCCCTTCGTGGACATGACCGTCCTCTTTTCCACCCAACAGAGCGGCTCGAGCACGGGCTTCCACTTGCTCCCCGGCTTTGTGGACACGGCCGTCCTCATTTCCACCCTACAGAGAGGCTCCAGCACGGGCTACCACTTGCTCCCAACCTCTCCTGAGCTCACTTCCATTTGCCACCACACCCATTGTTGTATCTTGCACGCCCTTGTCGGCCACCACACCAGTCAACTTGTTACTAGAGTTCCTGACTGTCCCCCAAGGCTCTCCCCTCACACCCTTCAGATCCTCTTTGCACTTGCCCAGCCCTCTCAGTACTCCCTAGTGGCCCTTGCCAGGCACGTCCATAGCACCATACCATTCCTGCGGTTGTCATTCTCCTTGGTTTGTCCTGACCCCTCCCCCTTCTCTCTCCCCTTGTACAGTACTGTTCTCCACCCAACCCAGTCCTGAAGATGATCCCAATTCATGAGGATCGAAACGCGTCGACCATTCAGCCTAATAAAAGGCGCTACCGGCAATGTGGCTCATTTCACTAACAGCCTACCTACATCAACAAGCACTGGCCTTGCCAATAGGTCTCGCAGTAGGAAAGTTAGAGCTATTGGTTTTGTAAATGACAAAGCCCTTTATATTTTTAAAATGAAAACAAAAATAAAAGGCATTGTTATTTGCAATTGTAATAGCTCCAACTTTCCTACTGCGAGACCTATTGGCAACGCCAGGGCATGTTCTAAGTTGCATGTTACACACACACATGTCCTTTGGACATGTGTGTGTGTAACATCTGTGTGAATTTACATTTCAGGGGTGTTACAGGGTGTCCTTTGGACACCCCTGCACCCTTGAAATCGCAATCTCATTTGCGATTAGCTAATTGCTAATCGCAAATAAGGAATGAATGGGGAGTTATTCCTTATTTGCGATTAGCAATTAGCTAATCGCAAATAAGGAACCTGTAGGAATCGCAAAAAATATTGCGATTCCTACATGAATCCCGTTTTGCGAGTCTGGAATAGCGATTCCTTATTAATCGCTATTTCAGACTCGCAAAACTTCACAATGATGAATCGGGTTGATAGGGCCTCATTTATGAAAAGTGACGCATCGCTGTGTGAAAACAGCGATGCGTCACTTTTCACTGCGTCCTCCTTGCGACACCAAAGATGCGTCATATTAACAGTATGACGCAACATGTGGCAAGGAGTTACAGATACTTCAGTATTTCTGATGTATCTGTATGGCGCAAAAGTGACGCATTGCTGGAGTGTGTCACAAAAGTGACGCAACTCCAGCAATGTATCCTTTCACATGGGGCAAGCCCCTGTGAAAGGGCCTGCGTCAGCCTTACGCCTGCAGTGAGGCAGGCGAAAGAAATTGACGCATTTGTGTCCTAGAAGTGGTGCAGTGAAATCTTATAGATTTCACTGTGTCACTTCCATGACCCTTTCTTGCGTCAGAACGCCCTCCCTACATACATTATACCTGGCGTAGGTATAATGTAGCGCAGGGGTTTACAAAGTGACGCATCTACCTAGATGCGTCACTTTGTAAATATGGTGCAACAAGGCACATTTTTTTACGCTGCTGGTGCGTCTCAAAAAGTGACGCACCAGTGGCGTAAAAGTGACGCATGGCCTCATAAATGAGGCCCTAAGTGTTGAAGTTAAATTGCATTATATATTTAATGGCAATCGAACTTTGTTACTGACACATGTCTTCTGTTGGGTTGTAAATAATGACCATGGAGGGAGCCAGTAAGTGCATATTTTGTTTCATTTGTCACCTCAAACCACCAACCACCTTGATGCCTTTCAAAAACATAAATGTCACATACACAATGATTAGCATTCAACACATCTTAAGTCAGCTACCTTTAGGTTTGACTTGATGACACCGGCACCATTCATGGCAGATGTTTCCATATGATATACACAAATGGACTAGGACGCAGGTTTGTAGAATCGCTTGCATTTGTTTGAAAGAAAGAGACATGCAATTATGCCATCCAGGTGTTAGATATTTTAGCACAGACGAGCTTGAGGTAACATAGAATGTTTTACAGCTAACTTTCTCACCTAGGATGGCACTGAAGCCTTACTGGACAATCTATGCCACAATACATCACTGCTCTCTGCGAGTTGGTACCAACCAAAACAAGAAACACAAAATTTGACATTAAATCCACTAAAAATGGTTCCATATGGTGCCAGTGGAGATGAAACAAATCAGTCTCAACCTGTAATGCAAGTTGTACAAGGCTTTTTTAACTGAAGATAGTCCCTCTCTGAAAGATACTGTTAGGCCTCCATAGTGCCATAAGGAGAGCCAAAAAGTCTTAATTTACAAAATTCATCTAGCAGGTCTGACTGAATAAGAAAAATCTTCAGCATTTTTCAATAACTGTCTAGCCCAGAAGAACAACGCCTACTCATCACAACAATATTGTGACAAAACTCCTGGATTTCTTTTGTTCAAAATTAGCACCATTTGTGACTCCAACATTACTGCTCTGTAACATCTTCCTGACGCTCTCTCTCCTTCCTCACAGTTTTCATCCTTTGTCTGCCTCTGTCCATATGTGCTATATTGATATTGCTTCACTGCCAGCACTTAACCTTCCCTGTTAGCTCTGGCATGACATTTTAATGGCTTTTTACTTAGGAGCATAGGAATAAACAATAGGAAGATGGGAGCCCATGATGTAGTAATTATAGGTGTCCCCTTCCAGTCCATTAGTTATTTCAGCCAATTTATTCCAAAATTGTGCTTTAAGTGCACTTTTTGATTTAATTTTTCTCAGAAACTTCCTTGGGCTGGGGGAACCTACTTTAAAACCCGTACTTAAAGAAGGCTCCATTGTTGAAAATTCTGATGCGGAATTACATCTGGCTTTCAGCAGTGGCAGTTGAGGAGGTGGGTGTAGACATGTGGGTGGAGCCAGTGGAGTAAGTGGGTGGAGCTGGGGAAAGGGGTGTGGTCTCTTAAACACATTTGAGCACCTGCATGTAATATTTTACAAATTAAGCACTGGCTACAACAGAGGCAGCCATTCTTCTCACTTGCACTTGCTTCTAGGTATCTTTTGCATGTTTCACAACCAGGAAGATTTATTAACTTCTAAAAGTTATGGAATGATTCAGAAGACTAACTCACCTTTCAAGTTGGGCATGGGCATTATGGGCCAAAAGAAGTGGCAGAAAATACTCTCCATTTTGGTTCTTTAAAACGCCAAGTGTTCCAAAAATGGAAACTCATCGACAAGCTACGTCAAGATGGTCAGGTGCTCTGGAGAGACTTCAAGTCTCTTTCTAGCTCCACGGTATGGATCAGAGGGCTTCTCATA
Organism: Lissotriton vulgaris; assembly: GCF_964263255.1. Classification (NCBI taxonomy): domain Eukaryota; kingdom Metazoa; phylum Chordata; class Amphibia; order Caudata; family Salamandridae; genus Lissotriton; species Lissotriton vulgaris. The sequence continues at coordinate 805,044,903 of NC_141697.1, forward strand.
AAATGCAACTGTGAGTGAAGCAATCAGCTTTTTATCCTTGAGCTTCTACCTGGGCATTTGCAACAATGTATTTTGAGTAGAAAACGAGAACTGCCGAAACTCATTTTTGCCAGGACTTTCAATATCCATCAATCATGGACATTTGCATAGCGCGCTACTCACCCGGAAGGGTCTCAAGGCGCAGGGGGGAGGGGGGGTTCATTACTGCTGGAAGAGCCAGGCCTTGAGGAGCTTCCTGAAGGAGAGGTGATCCTGGGTCAGCCGGATGTGGATCGGGAGGGAGTTCCATATCTTGGCTACCAACTTCCAATATCCAGCCAAACTTCCTTGGTCGAGGATATTGTCGACTGCTTGCAGCCCTGACCCTTTCAAAGAGGTAGGAATTTCAGAAAAACTTGCAAGATGATTGATCTTTGAGTTGTGCTGTCCCATTCCAAAATGTTTAAGAAAGACAAGGGAACCCAAAAGGTATGCCATAGGGACCTTGGGCAGTATCATGTTTCAAAAAACAGTGGTCCCTACTCGTGGACACAATGAAATACTAAACTGATAATCACACACCTGATAAGTGTTATGACTTTTGTCCAGCCGGACAAGGAATTTATTTAACAATTCTCTTAATAAAACAGAATGAGTACATTAATAACAAGTGGGCACAGCCGTGACCCACAACATTCAGACAAAACAACGAACAGAATGGTAAAAGGAGCAAAGCAAAAATATGTCTGTGTACTTGTAGTCAGTGTTACAGACAAAGATTGTTTTAACCACACCATTGCATTTCACAATATTTTAAATGTCATATTGCATAAGGGGGTTTTTTGGTCGACGACGTTTCGATGCCTTAAGTTAAATGAGGGGCATCATCATCAGGACAAGATTATAGTCATTGTTGTCTTTAAATATTACACTGCCTTTTAACGCAATTGCGTATTACAACAGGCAATGCATCGGATCAGTGGATACCGCAAACAATGGAGGAATCGGTACTGCCTTGTCCAGCAAGAAGAGTCGTCTGGATCGGGAGCGTAATAGCTCGATATGCAGAAGTCAACGGCGCTGTGGCAGATATAACCCAAACTGTTGAGGTGGTCCATCTCCCTACAGACAATGGACTCTATGGTGGAACACCTTCTGGGGTCGGACCATGCCAATGCCGATTGTCTCTCCAGGTTTTTTTGCCTTAGTGAAGAGCAATCCAAAAGTGTTGAGTAGCTCTCCCTACTTTCAACTGGGGAGATACGTTAGACCTGACAGCCTTAGATTTGTCTTCCCCCTAACTTTGTGCCTTCTTCCCCCATTTTCTGACCTTGTTTTTGCTGGCTTAAGGACTCTGTGCATTTTACCACTTCTAACCAGTGCTAAAGTACTTGTGCTCTCTCCCCTAAATATGGTAATATTGGCTCATCCCCAATCGGCATATTTAATTTACCTATAAGTCCCTAGTTAAGTGCATTACATATGCCCAGGGATTGTAAATGACCTATAAGTCCCTAGTAAAGTGCACTTCATGTGCCCAGGGATTGTAAATAAAATGCTGCTAGTGGGCCTGCAGCACTCAGTATGCTACCCACTTAAGTAGCGGTCAAAGCATGGCTTAGGTCTGCCATTGCCGAACCTGTCAGTACAGCTTAAACTTCTATTTCGACCGGGCAAGATAAACCTGTTGCGAGACCTAAACCTTCCCTTTTAACACGTATAGGCCTTGGGTAACTCAGAGGGCATGGTGCAAAGCATTTAAAAGGCAGGACATGTATTTTTAAGATTTACAGGAAGTGAAAAAATCCCAAATTTGTTGTTTACTACTGCAAGGCCTATCTCTCCAATAGGATAAAATTTGGATTACCTTATTAAATCTTTTAAATTGTATTTCCCAATTTTGAAGCATTAGACTTTTCAAGTTTATTATCTCTGGACTCACAATTAATAATCACAGCTTGCAGCAAACTCGGATTTTAAATTGCAATTCTGAAAATGCCGCTTTCAGAAAGTTGAAAAACAAAACAAAAGATGGCATCACCACCCCCTTTTCTAAATCATTTTCTTACTGCAGCCATTTGCGGCCTTCTGCCTATCTCTATTCAGTCTGCGTTGAGTGACAGCTGTGTTTTGTGTATTCCCTCTACACAGCCACTGTCACGCCTGCCAGATCGCGATTACCTGCAAAGATGGCCGCCCTGCAGCGCGCATGTGCGAGGAGATCAGGCAATAGTCAAAAGCCTGACTTCCCCCCTAGAGCGGTGCTTCGCGCTCTAATGTTTTTGGCCGTCGCCTCACTTCCGCCGAGCCGTTGCCGGTCACTGTATCCTGTGCTCCGACCTTTCTCTCATGTTTGGATTTCTCTTCGCTGATGCAGGACGCAGATACTTCCCGTATTTGAGCCCTCTGAGATCTTCGTTCCTAAGGGGTTTCGCTGCTCTTTTAGTAGGGCTTTGGCAAACCCACACTTCGCCTCCGCTCTTGTTGTTTTGGCGGACTGGAGGATTTCTCTCCCTTTTCCTAGTTCTGGCTATCCTCTCCACTGCTCCCTGGGAGTCGCCAGCCTGTTGCTCCCGTTTCCGCCCACCGACCGGACTTTGTGTTCCGTTGGCTGGCCGGACTTAGGTTGGGCAAGTGCTTGGTTGCTCCAGGGGCATTGTAGTAGTTGTGGTCCACCGAGAGTCTTTCCTCTCCCTAGCATTTATCCTCCCTTGTTCTTTTTGGACTCCTACTGGTATCGGATACTGGCATGCGTCACAGTATTGAAGCTTGAAGATCTGGTAAAGCGCTTTGCGCAATTTTTCTATTATATCTAAAGTGAACCACCTGTATGTTTATACTTATATTGTTATGTTTCAGACACTACAAACTTAAGAACCCATCATTAGGACTTTCTTACCTCTTCTGCTCAAGCAGTTCCCGAGAGGGTAAGAACCAACACCTTAGCTCAAGTATTAAGGTAGCATTGAATAGGCACACTCTGTATATATATATATATATCTGTCTTTCATTCATATAGGTTTGCTAGAGTCGTTATTGTGGTGATTCATTCCTATGAATCTCTTGGGAACAAGTCAGTCACCTGAATGGTATGAAACTTCAAGACACCCCTTAGGTAAACGCATTTAGAAACTAAAAATATTGTTATATGATTTCTCTTGTTGCATGTTAACCCTAATTCTTTATTTTAGCACCTGTTTCCGACCTGTTGGATTGTCCAGTCCGTGGAGTCTTTTCCCCCCTTCCTTTCCTTGTTTTGTTCCCTCCTTTCCCTCCATATCACCGTAGTGCTCTAGAGTTTGATAGACACAAGAGGCTTAGGGGGAACGGGTTGGGCTTGCCTTCGGTTCCTGGCACTCCTGCGGAAACAGCACTTGGATCCTTACAGCCAAACACAAAAGGAGATTAGGTGTAACTTGATGGGCCATCCTGGGAGATGGGAGGCAGGAGCTAGGCACAACCTTAAACGTACACCTGAGTAGGATGTGTCCTGTCCACACATAAGGGGCGGCATACCCCTTGTAGTGAGTCTGTACCCCAGGCAGGAAGGGAAGACCTCTGTGTGCTTTAAAGCCATCTTTAAAGTCCTCCCACTTCATAGGCATAACTGGGTATGAGTACTGGACCTCTGATACCAAGCGCTGCTGAAACTGACTGCCACAATGCTGGACTGCTGATTTCCTGGACTCCTGCCTTGCTGTGCTGCCCTGCTTCCTGTTGTTCCCCTGCCTGGGTGAGAAGGACTGGACCTGCTTCATTTGAACCCAGTGTAACTTCAAGGGCTTACCTCCTGATTAGAAGTCTCAGGGACATAAAAGACTTCCACCTTACCTGCATCTGCACCTGGACTCTGGCATCTTTGAGTCTGCCCTGCCAAGTGGTATCACCCCAGTCCCGGACTATTTAATTGAGGCCTAAGGAGCTTCTTCAAGTCAACTCACGCATTCTCATTGGAATCAGCACATCTTCACCTTTTCATGCATCTGAACCGGAGCTTCCTTGTCGTGGAGCGGAGATGTCGCACTACACTCTGAACCAGCGCAAACCACTCGGAATCAACACAACCTCTGATTCAGGAGCAGTAGCAGCAGATCACCTGTGGAACCACCGCATTTTACTAAGAACGATGCGTTGGCGCCATTACGTGGGGAAAATCGACACATCTTTTCTACCGCATTGCTCAACATAGACGCATCACTTTGTCTGCACTTCACATCTTCTTCGACCACGACGCAGCCTGGGTGGAGGTACGTTTGTACAGCAGTCCGAACTGGATCCCTGTTTCTGGCCCATGCTCCTTTGCAGTTGGCCCGAACTTTTGATTTTGTCTCGGTGCGGTGTGACCAGATATCCCAAATAAGCGCTTATTGCTTCTAAGCGCTATATCACAATTTGTTCTTTGAAAATGTATATCTCGACTTCTACTTTTTGTTTTTTTGTCTTGTTTTATTTATAAAATTGAGTTCTAATTTTCTAACCTGGTGTGGAGTCCTTTTGTGGTGTTTTCACTGTGTTAATGTTTGAAATGTTGCACAAATAATTTACACATTGCCTCTTAAATTAAGCCTGACTGCTCTGTGCCAAGTTACTAGAGGATGAGCACAGGTTAAAATAGGGTGTGTTGTGACTTACCCTGATTAGGATTGTGGTTCCTGCTTGGACATGGTACATAACTCTGCTATGTAAACAACAAAAGAGTGTTCTCTGGTGTTTGAGAAACCACAAACAGGAGCAGGAGCACAAAAAACTGGCCTCACTTGGATCAGTTAGGAAAGCCCTCACTCTCCACCTAGTGGTGACATGCTTCATCATTGGGCCCCACGAAAGAGGCCGAGTGCCTCTTTAGTGTGCTTCGACGCCAGAGTTACTGCGGAGCAGGTTTTGTGAGTTCGGGCGTGCAGTGAAAGTAAATTATATAGTGAGGGAATTAAAAAGATGTCTTAAGTGTATCAGATGTCTTAAGTGTACCCTCTGTGTACCTGCAAAAACTCTCAAACGGGACCCCGGCGATCGTCGGGGTCCAGTTTGAGGGTTTTTGCAGGTACACAGAGGGTGCCTAGCGTCCAGGGCGGTGTGCCAATTATGCTTCCACCCCCCTCCCGTGACCCATGGTGTACCATGAACACACCATATAAGTGCTGAAGCCTCCAAAACCAGGAGTAACTGGGAAGAGAACTCTCTATCCTTTTTTTGCACTTTTTTCACTAATTTTTACTCTTCACGTCCCTAGGTAAGGGTGGGCCTTAGCGTGCCCATACCGTCAGGGTTTATTACACCTTTTTAAGTCCTGATGAATGCCTGGTAACTTTACACCGTTTCAAAGGCAGAAACATGTTGACTGACAAATAAATAACTTTGGAAACAACCACACAATTATTTGTGGACTACTTTCCTACACTTAATTTTAAATGTATGTCCTAGTGATCTGATAATAATGGTTTTTGATACACTTAAACCATCTTTTTAATTCCCTCACTATATAATATAATTTACTTTCACTGCACGCCCGAACTCACAAAACCTGCTCCGCAGTAACTCTAGCGTTGAAGCACACTAAAGAGGCACTCGGCTTCTTTAGTGGGGCCCAATGATGAAGCATGTCACCACTAGGTGGTGAGTGAGGGCTTTCCTAACTAATCCAAGTGAAGCCAGCTTTTTGTTTTCCTGCTCCTGTTTGTGGTTTCTCAAATACCAGAGAACACTCTTTTGTTGTTTACATAGACTTAACCGGGGAATAAGAGTGTTCCATAACTCTCCCTATCTCTCTTTTTGTTGGTATTTTTTTTTTTTTTTTATTGATTCAGTTCAAAACCGACATCTTTTCACATTCATAAAACAATTATGATGTTATAAACTTCCAGAAAGAAAAAACATTTGACCTATATAGATAAATAAGAGACAATACATTAAATGAATATTAAGAAATATAAGACAGTGTTAATGTTACGCTACAGTGAAAACCTTCCTTGGTCTAACTTTATACAGACATCACTCATCAACCCCCATATGATCAATCATCGCCTGCCAAACCTTAATCCCCCTTTGCTTTTTCTGAATTGACTTAGTGCAATATAGATTGTACTCCAGATAGAACACATTATAAAATTTCGCTCTCCACATCTCATAAGCTGGAGCTTCCGGTTTCAGCCACATTGAGGCAATACAGAGGCGAGCCACTGCCGTCACCATAAATAGCAAGTATCTATACTTGCGATATGATACAAACACATCTAAGTCACTAGATAGACCAAAGATAATCATTTCCTTGGAAATTATGACATCAACTTTTAGCATACTTGAAAGAAATTGTACAATGCATGTGAAGAATGAGTTTAACACATTACAATCAACAAATATATGAACAATGTCAGCCATATTAGTTTGGCATCTAAAACACTTCCCATTGTATCTGTTGCCCCACTTTGCCATTTTTGCAGGAGTATGGTAAAGATTAAATAAAGTTTTGTAGTGCTGAGCACGTAAATTCGCTGATAGCATAATATCGGCCGCAATATTAATAGACTCTTGTAAGGGTACGGAACTCGTAGCAAGCCTCGCCAGCCATTTGGACTCCTGCAGTGCAAGGTCATCATGATGTAATTCGAGTAAATAATTATATATAATCCCGATCCGTGTCGGTCTCTTAAGTATTGTCAATAGACCGTTAGGCAGAATAGATATTGAATTTAGATGTTTAAAAATAAAATCTCGTAACTGTAAATACTTAAAGAAATCATTCTGTTGGATTGCATAGGTGTCTTTAAGCTCTTGAAAAGATAGCACTACACCATCTTTAAACAATGATCCAACCATTTTTACGCCTTTTTCCCCCCAGATTTGCATTCTATAGTCCCAAAATATAGATGGTAGTAATGCCGGGGAGTCGCAAGGAGTATGATAATTAATGCGACGTAACTGCATAATTTTGCTAATCATGCGCCAACACTTAAAAGCAGTGTACACCAACTTAAATTTCGTTCTCTTGTAATAACTAGGTTCGTAAAAACGAAGAAGCATCTGTCGTGCTTGTGGGCCAAGTAATAAGTAAAAAATATCAGGGTCCTCAAATTGAGGTGGGTCATTTCCATTTACAGCAAACTTTATGTTCTGTAACAAACAAGACAAATAATATAATATAAAGTTTGGAACGGCCCAGCCTCCCCTCGACATAGGAAGTGTCATGAATTTAGATGCCCGACGTGGGGATTTCCATCCCCATATGAATCTTTCAATCGTTGCTTGAAGTTTCCGCACTTCCAAGGGTGGTACCTCAAGTGGAACTGACCTAAAGAAATACAGCACTTTAGGAAGTATGGACATTTTAAGCACATTGCGTTGTCCCACCATCGATAAGTGTAAACATTCAATTTTTTCTAGTTGTTGTTTTATTGAGCGTATAAGATCGGTCCAGTTGACCATGACCAGATCATGAAGGGATAGTCTAATTTTAATACCAAGGTACTTGGCTTCTGGGGTCACTCGATTATCATTAGGGCATAATCCTGCCGTACATACAATTTGTGTTTTTGAAATATTAAGTTTGTATCCTGCTACCCGGCCAAACTCTTTAGTTATATCTTCAATCTCGGGGGCTGCAGTGTCCGGGTCTGATGTTACAACTGCAATGTCATCTGCATATGCTAACACACGCATGCTACCCCCCGGAAGGATCATAGATGGTATATGTGTTGATGTAGTTAACGCCTGTAGCAGTGGGTCGATGTAAATAGCAAATAAGAGTGGCGAGCAGGGACATCCCTGACGTGTACCACGGCTAATATCTACATACCCTGACAGCTGTCCTGACATAGAAATCTGTGCCCTTGGATGCCGATACATAACCTGAATGGCCTGCAGATAGCGAGGTCCAAACCCGAGTTTAGTCATAACAGCCCATAAATACGGCCATGAGACGCGATCGAACGCCTTTTCTGCGTCTAGGAATACTAGACCTATATTCTTATGCGTCGTCTCGGCGTAGTCCAAGGCTGCAATGACTCGAGAAACATGATTAGTTGTGCCCCGCCCAGGTAGGAATCCATGCTGTTGGTTGGAAACCAATCCCGGGACCACATAGATCAGCCGGTTTGCTAGAATTTTAGAGTAGACTTTAACATCAACATTAATAAGCGATATAGGTCGATATGAGCCGGGCAGATAAGAAGGCTTGTCTTTTTTCTTAAAAACTTCAATAGTGGCGTCATCTCACGATGGCGGTGGATGTCCTGACTGGGCGGCTATGAATGTCTCCAGCATGCCTTTTTAATAATTGGAAATAATTTAAGATATAACTCTAATGGCAATTTATCAGGGCCCGAAGCTTTACCCAAAGCTAAGCTTGTAATAGCTGTCTCAAGTTCTAACATCGTAATTGGAGCTTCCAATTCCTCTCTTTGTGTATCCTCCACCGCATGTCCAGGATAACAACTGTTGACAAACTGCTCTATTAGCTCTGGGGATGCATTATCTTGAGTGTAGAGCTCAGTATAGAATTCTTGGAAAACTCTCATGATACCTTCAGGTGTCTCTATCCTCAAACCTTGCCTATTTTCAATTGAGGATATATGTTGCATCATCTGTCTTTGTCGCATTCTTTGAGCAAGACATCTCCCTACCGTCTCACCATACTCATACCTTTCAGCCTTATACAATTTATATTGAGCGGCAATTTTCTGACTCCAGACCCCTGTAATTTTTGCCTTGCATTTTGCCACTTTATCTTGAGTATTACAACAGTCCTGTCCTCTCCTTATATCACCTATCAACTCACATTCTGCATTGGCCAGATCTTGCAATAGCTGTTTCATTGCTTCCTTTTCCTTACGTTGCATTGCCCAGCCATAACTGCATGTCTCACCACGCAGCCCCGCTTTGAAACAATCCCATACCATTGCACTTGTTGAGGATCCTCTATTGATATTGAAAAACTGTTGGGACCATTCTAGTATTTGCGATGTAGGCTAAATATTGTCATATCCAACACTACGGGTGCGTGGTCTGATGTGATACGAGGCATTAAGGACATCCGAGCACCTACTAACAAGTCTCGAGTTGAAAAAATATAATCGAGACGAACAAATTTTTTATGGGGGGAAGAAAAGAAGGTATAACCAGGGTCTAGTGGATTTGAAAGTGGCCAGCAGTCTACCAAGCCATGTTGGAGCAGTAATTGTCTCAGCCCCCTAAATACCTTCGGTTTTCTACCCCTATAATCTTTAAAGGTTGGGTCCCACGTATTTATATCCCCATGGATGTTGAAATCTCCCATTACCAATGCGGGGGTGCCCCAGAGTGCTAATTCGACATTCAGAAATTCAAGTATAGCAGGGTCGTCACTGTTTGAGCCATATACATTACATATAGTCACAGGGGTATTTCCTATCACACATTCACAAATTGCCCAGCGGCCCATATTATCTGCTTTAACTCTTGTAGATACAATACCTGATTGGCGTCCCAGAATAGCAACACCCCGGTTCATAGTAGGCTGTTGTGATACTACTAGAACAGTGTACCCTAATTTGTTCAATACTTTACGGTTTCCCCATGATATGTGTGTCTCTTGGAGACTGATAATGTCTGGTTGTATCAAACGTATTTTGTGCATCACTTTCCTACGTTTTACCACATTATTCAACCCACAGACGTTAAAGGAACATATTCGAAAATTAGTACCAGCCATTTTTTTTACTTAAAATAATGAATAACAGCCATCTCTTAAGTCCAGAGTGTTTCACCTCATTATATCTCATGTCTTGTCGGTCTTGAACTGAAATTTTCTCCTTATTTACCCCCCACCACCGTGAACCCCCCCCCCACCCGTCAACCCCCAGAGCGCCCCCTCCCCCACCCCAGTGACCCTCCCCCAACAATGAGGCAGTAGGGCCTATTGCCCCTTGATGTGTGTGAGAGTACCTCCAGTGGCTTTGGAGATCGTTATCGAAACTAGAAACAAAGAACGCTGAGATTCCAAAGTATAGGAAAAAAAAAAAATCACATGGTAGTCAAGTCTATGTCATCTCAGGGTAATGAGTTCAGATATTCTTTGGCTGAAACTTCCGTTGTGAAAAATCTATTTTGCCCTTTATAAATCGTTTTCAAAGTAGCAGGTTGCAGGAGGAACACTTGCACCTCTTTTGCTTGAAATGCAGGAATTAATTGGCGAAGTCGCCACCGGTTCTCAACTGTAGCATGGCAATATTCGGGGCGGACAAAAAATTCCACCCCAAGTCCTGATCTCTTTTTGTCCGGTCGTGCAAGGTCATAAAGAAGCTGTCTAGCCAAGAAATTATTTAAGGAAATCAGGAGGATATCGAGCGCCTTGGTTTGCCCGTGCTGGTTGTGACCGAAATGGAAAACGATGAGCCCGCTGAATTTCTTGCGCCCATTGCCATTCCTTGACCTCAGCAAATGCATCATTAAGTAAGTCTATAACACACTGACGCACGTCTTGACCTTCACGACCCTCGGGCACACCCAAAATGCGTAAATTATTACGCCGTAGCCTATTTTCTAGGTCAATCAGTTTTGCGTTTACATCAAACTTTTGCGCCTTGATATCCTTAATCTCGCTTTGGGTTTGGGTCATTTGATCTTTAAGTGTAGAGATACGTCCTTCTGCTTCAATCATTCTATCCGTAAAGTCATTGCAGGTTTTTGCTAAACGGCGAACAGTATTCTGTAGCTTTTTACAGGCGTTATGAGTTTTTTGATGATCCGCTTTGGCCTCTACACGTTGATCAGAAATTGCCTTTAGTACTACATCCAATGCCTCCTGTGCCATTGAGCCCATATTATATACTGCACCATCTGATTGATCAGCATTGGAATTGGGATTATTCTCGATTAATGCCCATTCAGGAATTTCGGTAGGCCCAGAATGACCACCATCATCACAAACCTTATTGCCAGCAGTCAGGTCGGCCCAATTTAAATTCCCTTGTTCGACAGCAGTGAGATCGAGAGATAATCTCCCAGTGTTTTCTCCATCATCCTCCAAGTTGCCCTCATCTTCATCTTCCTCCTCCTCAACCTCTTCCTCTCTCTCCTCTGAGGCATAGGAGTGCTCTGAATGTTCGGGAAGTGAATAATATTCACTATCCTTGCTACCAATAAGGTCCCCCTCTCCGGAATCAACTTTATTTACTGTGATAGAGATCAGTGTAGGGGTAGATATTAGAGTGCTAGTATGGTTGGAAGCAGCTTGTATGGGCTTAGGGGAGACTTCCAATTCTGATAATGCCTCCGTCAGGGTAGTATCTACCACATTGTCAATGTTCTCCATATTTTCAATATCCCCTTTAAGTTCTATAGCCTTGGTGCTCTCCTTTTGGGGTATAGCCTTAATCTCTGTATCACATGTGGCCATTTTTGTCTCTAAATTAGGAAGAATCTCACTCTCAAGAGGGACTGCTGACTCTACACCAGGATTTGCAGAGGCTGATGCTACGTTCGCTATTTTTGATGTCACCATTTTGCCCTTAAGTTGGAACATTTGTGTAATCTTTGGAGTTCCAGCCTGAATTCCGTCAGTCTCAATAACATTACTGAGATCCTGCTTACTTTTAGCTGCAAGGGCTGCGCGCGTGCCAATCTGCATCTCCCCAGTCGCTCTGGTTTTCCCACCACGTGCAGTTTTAGGTGGCATAATGAAGCGTCTATTTATTTATTTATTTCTTCTTAGAGGCAGTCTAGATTTCTACTTAATTTGAAAAAGGAAGATGATGAATATATAGACAATGCACCAAAATACCTGATAGATGTCTCTGACGCTGTATATGCAGCTGCACGTCAGCAAAGTTCAGCACTGGTCCCCCTTCATTAAACACGAAGTCATAAATCCACAAGGAGAGGAGTATGTGTCGTGTGAACTCGTCCAAACACCAAAGCACAAAAAAAAACTGCACGCATTCGGCTCAGCGTTATTCAATTGCCCATTAAATCCTCGCTTGTATCACTGTTTGAGCCTTTACTCTGTTATTACGTCGCCGCTTTCCCGCAGTACACCGCCGCTCTGCAGCTCTGTGTGCCATTTGCAGTTCCCTGTGCCGTGTGACTGAGTCTCCGTGTAGAGCTCCGTGTCCCCGCTGCCCCGCTGCCCCGCTGCCTCCGTCTCCGCCTGCAGCGTTAATTCGGCTCAATCCACACCTGGGTCGGCGCGGCTCCTCCTATGCCTTGACTCGAGCTCCGGTTCCGCTCCGATTCCGCCTGGGCTCTGGCCCGGTATCGTCAGCGTGAAATGGTGAGTCTCCTAATCCATTTAAGAGACTTTTTCTAAAACGCCACCGCCGCTGCTGCAATCAGCGTTTGCAGACACCGCTTTCTTGACGGTAAACGGAGTCTTTCACAGCCAAATCCAACTCGGTCTCCGCACCATTGTCGGAGCTCTCACACTCGCGTCTGACCGTCAGACGCCATCTTGCCTCAAACCCAAGCAATCTGTCTAGCCTTCATCGTTCTGTTGTAATTATTTTCTCTTTACGCAGCCATCCTCTTTTTGTTGGTATATGCATAACTCTGCTAACCAGAAGCCCAATTTCTAATAAAAGAATGCCAATTGTATTTACCTTTAGGTTTAACAGCATATTAATATTGTAGAGCTTCATATGTAAATTGGATCTTTTCTTATTGCTTGTGGCTCAGTATCTAGGGACAGAAGTACTTTAATATGGGATCATTTGTGTAAAGCCTATGCACTAGTGTTGGTACACTCCATTTGTTTTACCTGTAAGCTAATTGGCTTAGTAAAGCTAGGTTTTCTGGATAACCCGCATCTGCCTTGATGGCACAAACTGGTTGTTACAAGTAGTTATTCTGGAGTAGAGGGAGTTTGACAGGTTTATAAAAGTGGCACATCTTCACCTGACGGGAATAATCTGAAATGAGAATGTAATCTGGGTGATGGCTGAGCCTGTCACATCCAGCCAGCTTAGGTCTATTATGATAAAAGAATCTTACAGAAGCAATATGAGTAGCATATCTAGCAGCCTATCATCCGATCAGCACTCATTAATATTGCGATATGTGAATGCAATGCCTTGGGAAGTTTTGATTCAAGGGTGGCAAGAAGTTGGATTCTTCAAGTAGAGTTTGCCGGCAGCGCTTTCCTTTAGGCATCTAGCTCACAGCCATATTTGCAGACAAGTTTGATGAATTCCCTTGGATCCCATGTAGGGCATCAGAGCTCAGACACAGTCTTAATTCAATATTTTTTAGCAGTGTAGAAAATCGACATCTCCAAGCCCCATCAATCCTATTCCCAATTGGTATTACATGAGAGCCACATGTCTTAAGTCTCCCATGCTATACGCTTTATTTGACAACCCCTACGGGAAATCTGCCCATACTACATGGGAGCCTGTAATCATTGTATAAAAACCCATACCTACTTTTCCTATTACAGTCAAGTTGTGCCATCATTAATAACCATGTTGATTATATAATGGAACCGGAGACCAAAGAATTAAGCTTTTTGACGGAAGAGTAATGAAGCATTCATATATTACAAGGATTGAAAAAAAAACTCAGACACAGGTTAAAATGATATTCTAGGTTATCCCAGAGTTCTTTGACTTTGTAAAGGAAGTTGACGTTCGACCTCATTCAGTTATTACAGGCACAGAACTCCTCAGAAACCAGCAATATTCTTATAATATATGGTAGAAAGTACTTTAGCCTATATGTATTTGTACAACACAATTGTGTGCATATAGTAGCACAATTCTAGCGAGCAAGAGGGAAGGCTAATGGCATAAAGGAGACTAACAAATTTATTCAGATATAAAAACTCTATTCCATTTAATAAGTATTCATATAAAAAAACACATACATTACATACATCAATGTTACGTAAAAAGTTAACAGGGATAAAAAAAACATAATTTATACAATTTTCATAAAAAATATAATCACATAATATTGCATGCATGTGATTATATTTTTTATGAAAATTGTATAAATTATGTTTTTTTGTCCCTGTTAATTTTTACGTAACATTGATGTATGTAATGTATGTGTTTTTTTATATGAATACTTATTAAATGGAATAGAGTTTTTATATCTTAATAAATTTGTTAGTCTCCTTTATGCCATTAGCCTTCCCTCTTGCTCGCTAGAATTGTGCTACTATATACACACAGTTTATTTCCCTGTCTTAGGAACTGATAATTCCGATCAGGGGGTTCTTGTTGATTACATTATATTTGTACAACACAATTACACTTATATGATTCGACCAGGATCTGGGTTTGAATGACATTGACCTAGTATTTTAAATGTAACCGTAAAAATTAATTTGTAAGGAAATGAATCAGCGACTAAATAGTGCAGATGTGCGCTTAGTTACCTTCATCACGTGCCCCTTGTATTAATCCTAACACCTAACACTTCCTAATACTCCCCCCACCCTAACTGTGAAGTGCAGTGGAGGACACTGTAGCCCAGACAGAAAATGACGGAGACCCAATGCCAGCCAGACGGACTTGAGCGGGCGATTGAGAGGAAGAGGATCCCCTTGGAGAGGGATCCCTCCTCATGGGAGAAACCAAGGCGATGAATCCTCCCTCTTGAGACCTGCTTTAGCCGCATCTGGAGGTCTTGCCTGGGCCTTGAAAGCTGGAGTGGGTACCAGCTGAATCCAGATCAATGCCATGTAGCCCTTCTGGGCAGTGCATGTAAAGTTGGCGGACCTAACAGCTCACACCCTGGGGTGTGCGTGGTGTGTTTGGGGCAGATATCCGACGAGCTCAGGCCACTTTTTATGAACAAAAAATTGACAATGCTGCGTCCAAACCCAAGGAGATTTACCGTATAGCCAAATCCCTCCTGCGACTCCCTGAGACTCCTAAAGTCCACAATAACACCCAGACCCATTGCGAGGAAATTGTGGAATTTTTCCATCACAAAATTGAATTGATCAACTCCTCCTTCCCTCACACAGCCACCACGCCTAGAGACCCCACCAACACTGACCCTTTAGTAGCCCCATCCAGCGTTCTCAACAATTTCCCAGCTCTGGACAAAACCAATCTGGAAAAATACATGAGAATGGTCAAATCTGGATCCCCGACCGACCCAGCTCCTCCTAGGGCTCTTACCCAAATAACTAGTCAGATATCACCTACCCTTCAAGACCTGCTCAACTCCTCCCTTGATACAGGCATTGTCCCACCCTTATGGAAGAAAGCAATGGTCAAAGCGCTACTAAAGAAACCTACCCTCGATCATTCTAACCCCTCTAACTGCCAACCTATATCCCTTCTACCCTGGCTCAGTAAAATTCTGGAAAAACATGTCAATTCAGTTCTGACAGACTTTCTAGAATCCAATAACAAACTGGACCCCACCCAGACTGGTTTCAGACCCCGTCATGGAACTGAGACTGCCCTGATTGCGGTGACGGAGGAGGCAAGAAGGATCTTGGACGGTGGCAGTTCTACGGCCATAGTCCTACTTGACCTGAGTGCCGCCTTCGACACCGTAAATCACAGCATCTTACTCCATCGCCTCAGTATGATTGGAGTGTCAGGCATAGCACTCACCTGGTTAGAATCATTCCTCTCAGACAGATCCTTCCAGGTATTCGAAAAGGAGTTTACCTCCTCCAGTAAACCTCTTAATTGTGGAGTACCTCAGGGCTCCTCCCTGAGTCCTACCCTTTTTAATGTTTACCTTAGCCCCCTAGCTGATGTCGTCCGCCCTTTTGGGGTAAAAATTGTCACCTACGCGGACGACACTCAGCTGGTGGTAGCTCTGGACCCTCCTCTCAACCCTAACCACAGCTTACACAATTGCCTGAAAGCTGTTGCGCCCTGGATGTCGGCCTCCCATCTAAAACTTAACGGGGACAAAACAGAGGTAATGCTCCTCGGAAATAACATCCCGAAATCCATTGACACCATCTGGCCCCTCTGTCTAGGCAGCCCCCACAACCTAAGGATCAAATTAGGAGCCTTGGGATCTGGCTCGACCACAATCTCACCTTCAACTACCAAGTCACCAAATTAGCCGCCATCAGCTTTGGACTGATGAGATTGCTCCGCAAGATTGTTCCCCTTCTCCCGTTTCACTCCAGACGGATCATGGTCCAAGGACTAATCTTGTCGCGCCTCGACTGCGGTAATGCCCTATATCTAGACGCTCCACAGTCCACACTGTCCAAACTACAAGTCATTCAAAATTGCGCAGCAAGAATCCTCTTGAATCTTCCTCGATGATCCCCAGTTATAGCCAGACTGAAGGACCTTCACTGGCTCCCTGTGAAAGCCAGAATAGAATTTAATAGCATGTGCATTGCACACCGATCCTCCTGGGGAACAGGCCCCACCATAAATCACCACTTGGTGGAAGCCTACTGTCCTTCCCAGGCCCTCAGATCCGCGACCTCCTACCTAACCTCCGTACCACGCATCAGAAGAGCCAGATGCGGAGGCCGCTCGCTTGCCTAGAACCTAGCTAGGATCGGGAACTCTCTTCCCCTCGCAATTAGGTCAGAACCCAACCTGCTTACCTTCCGAAAACTCTTAAAAACTTGGCTCTTTAATAAATCCCACACTTAACCTGTTCCTCTTCCCCCCGCACTCCCATCCCTAAAGCACAACCCTTCAGTCAGTCTACAGCACTGGGACGCCTCCGGGTAGCCATCGCGCTTTACAAATCCTCATTTCATTACATTCATTCATTTCATTTCATTTCATTTCAAAAGGGCACCACTGGAGCCTTGGCTTAAGGAGTGTGTAGATCCGATGCTGCCCTCCGATTTCTGGTACTAGCGGAGAGCCACCTGTAACACCAGAGTAGGCATTATTGTCCATATAACTGCTAAGCCTGTGTGTGAGCCTGCATACCTGCTGAAGCAACATAGCCTGGAGGTGCCCTTTGTGGGGGAAAAATGTGGCGGAAACCACGGACCTGTACAGATGGGAGATCTATTTTGGTTCTCTCCCCTGGATTCCCTGACCCCATACTTGATCTGATATTTACTGACCAGCTCTGGTGGGAGTGATGCCCCCTGCCCCTCCCCAGGTTTCTGCTTTTTATATCTTGCCCAAAATGTGAGGCAGACGGAGCCCAGCTAAGGCTTACCAGACAGGGTGTACAGAGAGACTGATAAACAGATGTTTGTGAGTTCATTGATGTGCAGGAGGGCGGATTGTGCCCTGCCTGCACTGGCCTTAACATAGCAATCCCACGCAGATGTGCTGCATCCTGGAGGTGACAGGGCCAACCACATGAAGGGCTGGCATCGAAGCTGGAGAATTTACACCTCACAGCCACTATGTACTAGTCCTTGTTTTAATATGACACCAGTATAATATTTTTGTATTCTTAATTGTTGATACTAAATTGTTCACTAAACTATCAAAACCAATCATGAATGTATAATACCAAGTATGTAACAGATTTTGTATTCGAACCCATTTTCAATATGTATTCCTTTTTTAACAAAAAATATGAATAACATGATATTTTGTATATTTTAACAAACTCTTCTTTACACTGAGTTCCTAATTATCAGTTGTTTCTTGATGAAAAAAATGTTGATGTCATGTGTATCAATTGAACTGCCTAGGAATTTTTTCCACAATTATCGAAGCTGGACTGGCCCTTGACCTTCAAGTGTCATGGAAGGAAATATGGTATGTACTGAATGCTCTTCTGGTACTGAGAACGCTTTAGCACCCTTATATCATGTTACAGGGAGACGCTCCCTCTTTTCCCCTTCTCAATAGTTTGGTGTGCACATATAGCTGTGGCTCCTCTGTTTGCGCAGCCATCCTACTGCTTGTGTCACCCGGGAACACTGGACAATCTGGTGGCTGACAGGTTAGTGTTAAATGGAGGGACGGAGGTCGAGATCAGAAGTGACCTATTCAAATGTTGACAATTCTTCTTTCAGGAAGCTGTTCTCCGGCTCACCCTGACTGGTGAAGGCAAAAGAGAAAACCCCTACAACTCCTAAACTAGGAACTATGCATAACTACTCTCATACCTGCTGTGCCAACCAAATGCAGGTACTGTGCGCTTGATTCAATAGGAGAACCCGGGAGCTCTTACGTTGGGGCCAATCACAATATTGCAGTTCATTAAGTCATCCAGGGGAGCTCTGGAGACTACAATTGGTGTGGTGGGCTCCAATGTTATGCCACTATGTCAAGATCTGAGACAAGTGATTGATAGTGGTGGAACCAGAAGGCTGGGTGACCGAGCTACAGGACACGATGAAAATCTTACACCAAACGGTATCTAGGCGGACTTCAAACACCATGGAATTGGTGGCAAGAGCAGAGGAGTAGAGGGACTAGCCCGAAGACATATGTTATGTTATGTTATAAGGTCTCTTTTATAGCGCACGGCTACTCCAAGGAGTGTCCCGGCATTTTGGCAAAGAGAACTAGAGAGAAGTACACAACACAGCAACTCACCGAGGGCCGAAAGAATATTATTGGGAGAAGAGCCAGGTCTTCAATTCCTTTCTGAAAGAGAACAGACTGTTGGCTTTTCTTAGGGAAACGGGAAGCTCATTCCAGCAACTAGGTGCCAAGTATCGAAAGGAGCGACCTCCAATGCGAGCACGTCTGATGGAGTGAACAACGGCTTTGGCCAGCAAAGCCGACCGTAGAGTCCTCCTAGGAGCGTAAAAAGCCATACGCTTCCCAATGTATTTTGGGCCAATCAAATGAAGGGCCTTAAAGGCAAGGGTCAGAACCTTGAAAGTTATTCGCTTAGAGACAGGAAGCCAGTGCAGTCTCTTGAGCAACTCCGAGGCTTTTGCCCTACACTGAAGGCCAAAAATGGCTCTGGCGGTTTGTGAGTTTTCCTGCAAACTGGGAGGCAACCTCCCCAGAGCAATTCATAGATCAATGGTTGAGAAAGGCGATACCTTAGGAGAAACGTCCACATGCTTTATGAGAGGGCACACAGCACACTCATACAAAGACCTCCTCCAAGTGTGCCCCTCTCATCCTTTGATCGCCGTTTCCTTTAATACAAACAAGGGATGGGATATTTCTGGCTGCTGGAGGGCAAGACACGATAACCTATGAGTCATCATAAAATGATGATTTTCCCTGATTATACTAAACTCGTACATCAGCAGAGGAAAACATTTGAGGAAGCCAAGAGGAAACTCCAATCTATCCTCATTCAACACATGCTTCTCTACCTAGCTAAGCTGAAGGTTATCTATCAATACCACACCCTTTTCTTTAACACACCAGAAATGGTTTGGGAGTTGGTAGAAGAGAGACATTACCAGCAACTGCGCAAGCTATCTCCTGTCAATAATGGTCCATGCCCCATTCATTGCAGCATTGTTGTAAAACACGCTCTCGCAATAAAAAACTGACTAGTTCGAGGATACATCAGATCAAGATGCTTTGCCCCTGCCCCAGTTGGAACAACGGGTACTCACACTCAAGGACGGTACAGTGGGCCAAGAAGATGATCCTCCATCCTGCTTGATGCCTGCAGTTCAACTGCAACTTACTGTAATTTATGTATGATAATGTCCTCCCAGTCAAATAAGGGCATATCACTTGATATCATCAGCTGCCACTGAAGTTGATGATACAATAGGTTCACCTTAGGAGCCAGGTGGTGGAGATATATGGCTCGTGGCAATGCACCCTTTGCCCCTACTTACTACCTTCTTTGCTTTTTTGCTCATGTTGTTACTTGATCAAGTGTTTTCACTGGTCCTGGATAAGGGATAACAATATTTTATTTGCATTGTTCTTTTTAATACTGGGGGAGGTTTACTGGGTAATGCAACTGTGACACAAGATGTTTTTTTCTGCTCTGATGGTGGCAGTCACATGGCATTCACACAACAGATGTTTGATTTGATTTGATTTCAGATTTGTAAAGCGCGTAGCTACCCAAGGGCGTCCCAGCTCTGAAACTCGGCCTACATGATCCGGAGGGTAGTTTATGGGAAGAGCCAGGTTTTCAGTAGCCTGCGGAAAACCAGTAGATTGGTTTCCCTTCGGATGGGGAGCAGAAGGGCATTCTATAATTTTGGGGCATTATATGAGAAGAGACGTCCCCCTGAACGTGCTTTTCTCATTCTGGGGACACTGGCCAAGGAGAGGGTATCCGATGTCAACTGTCTGTAGGATTTTTGGGGTTTAATGAGAGGTCTTAGAATGGGGGGATCTCTTCCATAAAGTATTTTGTGTGAGATACAGAGGGTTTTGAAGGTAATCCTTTCCTGAATTGGGAGCCAGTGCAATGATTTGAGGGCAGGTTTGGCAGAGCATCTGGATATTGTCCCGGTAAAGAACCTTGCGGCGGCATTCTGGGCACATTGTAGTCTGTTGATGACTGATATTGGGGCACCTAGGTACAGGGCGTTTCCGTAGTCCAGTCTAGAGATAATTAGGCCCTGCATTAGCAGTTTCCTGGACTGGAAGGGAACTAGGGGAAGGATTTTTCGAGCTGTCTGTATGAGGCCAAAGCATGTACCGGCGGTTTTTCTTGCTTGGACTTTAAAATTGAGGTCTTGGTCCATCCAGATGCCAAGGCTCTTGATTTCATTTTTGGGGGTGGGGGGAGATCCCGTACAGGGTGGCCAAGTGAGGGAGGGGGGAGTTTGCGTGGGTCACCAAGTAAAAGGATCTCAGACTTCTCTCCATTAAGTTTGAGGCGAGAGTCGCACATCCACTGTGAAATGTTCTGGAGGCAGGAAGACAAGATGTCCAGACATTTGGTCGACTGGTTTATAGAGACGACCAGTTGGGTGTCGTCAGCGTATATGGCTACCTTTATGCCAAAAGGTGTCACAAGGTCTTCTAGGGGAGACATGTACACGTTAAAAAGTGTGGGGCTCAAGGGGGAGCTCTGGGGGACCCCACACTGAAGAAGGAAATCTCTGGAGTTGACAGAGCTGTCGGTCACCTGAAAGGTTCTGTCTTCTAGGAAAGACTTGATCCAGGACAGGGCGGTACCAGAAATTCTTGCCATGTTAAGACGGTGGATAAGGATGGCGTGGTCCACTGTGTCGAAAGCGGCACTCAGATCCAGGAGGATCACTGCCACTGATCCTCCTGCATCTAGGATTGTTCTTGCCTCTTCGATCACGGCCAGGAGTGCGGTGTCCGTACCCTGTCCTGGTCTGAACCCTGTCTGGGAATGATGAAAAAGGTTGTTGGATTCTAAGAAGGTGGAGAGTTGGTGATTAACAATCTTTTCAGCCACTTTGCTAATGCCCGGGAGGAGGGAAACTGGTCTGAAATTGGAAAAATCAGCGGGGTCGAGGTGAGGTTTTTTAAGTAGCGCGCAAACTGTTGCTTTTTTCCAGTTGGTGGGAACAATGCCTTGGGTGAGAGAAGCATTAATAAGTTTGGTGAGGGGGGAAGATACCGTGGAGGCAACCAGATTTAATTTGTTCATGGGAGCTGGGTCTGTGGGGGCACCACTCTTCACAGTATGTAAAGTGGTCAGAAACAGCTCCGTGGACACGTATTATTTTCTAGAAGTGTAGTGGTCCAGGACAAGTGTGATGGTGTGATGCCTTATGCCAGACTATATTTTTTTATATGCCATTTTATGCCTGGACAAGATATAAGGTGTGCTCAGGGATTCACATTTTGAATGGGAAAGGGTTTTTGGATAAAATTAAGAGGGGCAGAGCTCATGGCAGTGAAATGCTTCAGTTCAGACATTCTCCTCTTACAGGAAAGTCATCTCATGGGCACTAAGGGCCTTATTAGATCTAGGAGGATGGGTTACTCTGCCACAACGGTGACAGATATCCCGTCCACCGAAATATAAATCCTATAAAATGTAATGGGATTCATATTTCGTCTAGGTTGAGTTTCCTACAGGTATTTCCCTCAGGCGGTAAAGAGGCACAACTATCCTCATGAATAGCCTTCTAGCTTCAAAGGTGATCCAAACATGGTACGATAATAAGAGTAGATATGAGTCTTTATATGGGGAGCTAATATCCTTGATCAGTTTGTAGGGACCTTCCCGCCTAACAACAACCTTCCTAGAAACTGTGAGTTGACTACTGGAACAACGACCACCAGGGTTATGGATTCTAGGAGGAGACCCTAATGGAGTAACAGACTGGTCTCGAGGTAAATGAGGAATGTTCAGACTGCCCCTTGGAACCCTCCAATCCTGAAACAATTTGTAAATGCAATGGGATTGTTTGATGTATGTGATCTTCCACCAGCAGGAACATAGTTATGGGGTACATGGGACCTTTTCCTGCCTGAATTGTTTCCTGATGTCTAATTCTTAACTTCCAGGGGTGGCTAAAGTCCAGATCCTGGCTCATGGCCTTTCCAAGAACTCACCAATGGCACTTATCCTTTGGGATGGCTCACAACAGACATCATCGCATTGGCAACTGAGTGCATGGTGTATGCAGGATAAACAACGCAGAACACATATTAAGGATGCAATTTCTGCTTACTTTTTCAACAATTGTGGGTCCGTATCTTCTCCTGGGTACTTTGTGAAGCATTTAAGGCCACACTATGGGGGGACATCACCACTTTCCAAACTGGAAGAAATTATTGGGAATAACAGGAGGTGGCACAGAGGAAGCACAATGAATTGTGTGGTAAATGTCCTCTCCACTGTTCCTCATTAGATAGACTGTACTTTGTCATCTGTAACATCATAGAATGCCTGGGTGACTCTCTGGCTCACAGTGTCTCTCTCTACCTGACTGTGGCAGTTGGTCATCTCAGGCTGAGCTGCTAACAGCTAGCTCCTGGTGGGGTTTTACCTGTCTTACTTCTGTACCTGATATCTTGGAAGGAACTTACAATAAAGGAACTTATATCTACAGTGGACTCTGCTACTTCCTTTATTACATTTTGGCGACGATTAAAGAGGATGAACCTGCGTGTGCGCTAAGGACAAAGGTCAACTAAGGATCTAAGCGACTACAAGTTGAGGAACCTAAGAAATCAAGAATTTTTAAGAGTCTTCAAATTCTGGCTAAAGGTAATGCCCAGCTGACCCCACCAGTGTCCTGTTCCACCTGGACAGCCTGCACCCTGGGCATGTGTTTTTTTTAAATTTGATGTCTGCTGTCAATCTGCGTGAGATTTGATCTGCTACTTCAGCAACTTGTCTGACTCACTAGCTACAAATCTGATCAGCAGAAAAAGTTTGGCAGCGTTTTCCTCTGTGGGAAAAAAGCAATAGTGACATTGCCCGTGTGTTTGCCAGTGGGCCCGTTCTTCTCCTGCTGCTTTCTGCGAGTCTACAGCGTCTGAACGGACTCGAGAGTGTCTGGAAAAGCGGTGATTTTGGTGAGCTGTTGTGCTTGTGTGTTTAGCATTACTCTGTGACTGGGAGTACTTTGCTGGCCATAGCTTTGTTTTTTTTTTTCGAAGGTTTGGTCACATACAGCGCCTTCGGTCTGCTGGGGCGTGTCTTTTGAGGAGGCTGGATTGTGAGCCGGTGAGTGTGTGGACAATTTTATTTGCTATTCTCTGCACTCATGGTACATTTGACTTCATGGCAGTTGAACCGGCACATTTTGAACGAGTCACGAGCTCTGCCGCGCTCATATTCTCGAGACATACAGTCTTACCTGTCTGTGATGCCATCATCATCTTCTCCTCTGTGACGCTTTCTGTGACGTTTTCTTCTTTGCCTGCTACGACGCAACGTTGGACAGCAAGTCTTTTCCGCGAGCCATCCGGCGCGGACGTGACCGCGTGCCGCCATTTGGATTTTGGCCCCGGTTTGCGTTATTTCCTTAGAAACACTTCAGTTTACCGGCAGTGTTCGGTGTGCTTTCCTCGCCCTAGCAATTGCAGTGAAGGAGTTGTTGCAAACGTGGTGCTGTCTGCTTCCTGGAAAGCATGGTTGGTGCTACATTTTCTTCAAGGTTTGGGCGATTTGAGTGTCTGGTTGAACACGACATCTATCGGTAAGGCAGAGAGCAACACAGCGGAGCTTTTGTCTTTCCTAATTGACTCTCTCAGATATCGTTTCTATGGCAATGTTCAGCGACAACTGTGGAGTGCTGAGTACGAAGACCCCGGGTGAGAGACCGCTCACCGGAGCTCAAGTCTTGTGTTTATTTATTCATTTACTTTTGAAGTGCTTGGCTTCTAAATGCATGTTTTGGGTGGGCGTGTGTTTGGCATGGTCTCATCTTCTGGCAACTGCTTGGAGCGTTTTGTGTATTTGCGGCCAGGTAGAGTTTCTTTTCACCTTTGTGGTTATTCTGTGTTTAAGTCAAATTTGTGGTCTTTCTAAGGAAAACGTATGCTGTTGTTGTGTTTGCATTGTACTACACCATGACTTTCACTTGTACTGTGTGTTGTACTCACATTTTTAACTCTACGTGTACCCTTCTTTGGGAAGGTTGTGTGCTTCTGGGTAGTCCATGCCCATTTCTGTTTCCCAGGGTGATGTTGAATCTTGTTGTACCCTGCGTTGGTGATGTTGTTTGCTGATGCTATTGTGTTTGTGGGTAGTCAATGTCCCATTTTCGTCCCAGGTTTATTGTCCTGTGGTGTACCCTACTCAGGGGAGATTGTGTGTGTGTGGGTAGTCCATGCCCCATTTTTGGTTCCCAGGTATTGTCCTGTGGTGTACCCTACACAGGGGAGGTTGTGTGTTTGTGGGTAGTCCATGCCCCATTTTGGTTCCCAGGTATTGTCCTGTGGTGTACCCTACACAGGGGAGGTTGTGTGTCCGTGGGTAGTCCATGCCCCATTTTGGTTCCCAGGTATTGTCCTGTGGTGTACCCTACACAGGGGAGGTTGTGTCTTTGTGGGTAGTCCATGCCCATGTAGTGGTTTTTGCGGGTAGTCCATGCCCCATCTAGTGGTGTTTGCGGGTAGTCCTTGCCCTATTTTTGTTCCCAGGTTTATTATCCTGTGGTGTACCCTATTTAGGGGAGGTTGCATTTCTTTTTAATCTCAGAGTTTCTACTCTGTGCTGTCCCCTGCTTTTGGTGGAGACTGTTTGTGCACTATGTTCTGGTCTAAGTCTACCTTCTTGTAACTCGTGGCCAGGGTTTCTTGTTGGTAAGGCTTTGTGCTGTGAGTTTTTCATATCTTTAGTGTCAGCACGTCTTTATCAGGGGGGGCTCTAGTCCTTTGCAAAGTTCGTTTTTCTTTGCTGGTTTAAGGGTTTTGTTCTCTTTTGTCTTGAGTGATTTTTTTTTTACCCCTATGTGTCCCTCTCTAGCGTCTCCATCTACACTCATTTTTGTTCCAGGGTGTACCCATGTGTGGGGAGGTTATGAGTGTGACCACTTTGCTTAGCTGCTCTGGTTTGTTAAGGGAGTGGGAAGAAGCATATAGTTTTACAATTTAGTTTTCTTTGTTCACATTTTTGCTAATGATACCTCATGCTAATGTTATCTCTGAACATCTCATTTGGCTCATTCTTGTACTTTCCTGCTGATGATGCATTTGAGGTATTTTGCCTATTGTGTTCTCTATTCTGTTCTTATTCCTTAAGGGAAGAGGATGTGTGGTAAATGTTCTCTCCACAGTTCCTCATTAGATAGACTGTACTTTGTCATCTGTGACATCATAGAATGCCTGGGTGACTCTCTGGCTCACAGTGTCTCTCTCTACCTGACTGTGGCAGTTGGTCATTTCAGGCTGAGCTGCTAACAGCTAGCTCCTGGTGGGGTTTTACCTGTCTTACTTCTGTACCTGATATCTTGGAAGGAACTTACAATAAAGGAACTTATATCTACAGTGGACTCTGCTACTTCCTTTATTACAAATCAAATTGAGCTTGAGGCACAATATACAGACTCTCCCTTACCATCCATACTCAGGGCATTCCTTCATATTAAGATGGTGCTCCAACAAATATTAACAAATAAAGCCAAAAAAGCATGGCGTGCTTTACAAAACCACAGATATCAGTGGGGTGACAAAACGAGTAAGAAACTACACAGACCGTGCCAAAGTATGTCTAAGTGAGAACCCATAGTTCCACGGGCCGGGACAAGTCTTGGGGTGGGGCATTCGCTGTGGCAGTCACAAGAGGGAGTGGTGGGCACTGCTATGTCGGTTTTGTCTGCAGTATCAAGATGGCCAAACCGAAATGCACACTGAACTACCTCCAACCCGAGCTTCGTTGCCCGGTTCGAGACAGCTCGAGACTTTCTCTCTGAGATAGTAAATTCAGGGTGCTCAGGCCAGACCTGACACTGCTTTTAAGCATGAGAGCAGCATCAGGATTGGCTGCAAGGAAGTCTGGGAGTCTGTGCTGCAGGGAGGATTCTGAGCGGGCGGCAGGAGGACTTAGAGAGGGCGGCAGGTAGGTTCTTTTTTCCCTTTACAGCTACTGCTGTAAAAAAAGGACTCGTATCAATAATGTGTACTAATCTATCAGGTGTAAAAAGGTTAAATCGAGGCTTACTAAGACTGATTTCTTTTTACCTACATAAGTCTGATCTTTGATAGACTAATTACTGTACTTACTATAATTGTTCTAAATCTTTGTTGTCTGTTAAAAAATATATATTTTCTTCTTCACATTGCTCAGTCTCTCATACCTTGTATAGTGCCACTTTTTGATGAACTCTGAGTAATGAGACGATAATGCTCTGTCTGCCTTTTCCACAGGAGCTAAAGATCAACAATAAGTTCCTACTTCGATATTTGGACTAGCATTGCTCTGGAACTTTATCTTAAACATTTAACAAGACCTTAGAAGATTCAGAATTAAGATCGAAGGTCCTTGGCACAGCAATATTTGTCTGCCCTTCTTCTTGATTTCGGTGGTTGACTCCTATGTATTGCTGCTCTGGAGACTTGTATAATAAACACCTAGTAGATGCTCAACATGATAATTCTCCCCAGTAGAGTACTTAACTCTGCTGAAAATGAGGATTCACCCAAAGTGATCCTCTTAACAACTTGTGTGACAACTGTCCATGTGTCCAGGCAGTGCTTAATTTGCAAAACAATAAATGCCAGGGCCCTCGTCGGGAGGCCACTGCAGTTTGCATCACACATTGCCCCTGCCAGTGTTGCCAGGCACAACTACTAACCATTACACTCTTATAAATGTGACAATCCCGACCATTACAGTACCCCAAAGCTATAAGAATGGCTTAAGCAGCAGCTATTAGCCTTTTTACTGTATATTTAATTAATGAACAACTGTTGTTGTGCTCATCTTCACATTAGCTAAGTAGCACCATCATGTGGCAGATGGTAATAAGCGCTGGTAGTGAGCACCAGAAGCCACTGCCTCAAACTAAGCGCTCTGTTCAGTCTATGACTCAACTTATAATTGGTGATTACTAATTGATAAATGTGTGGTACAGGCCATTTTACTGGTCCCCAGTTTAGGGAGGCAGCCTACCAGCCGTCCCCGGTAAATTTTTGCTGTCTACCATCACTGTGGCACCTTGGTTCCTCCACATGTAAAAGGTATATGTGTACATAAAACACCAGGCTACCTGCTGGTGAGGGCTTTAGGGTACCTGTTTGCGGTCCCATGTATTAATGTGATCTGGAATTGTGGGTTGCCATTGAGACAAGATCAGATCTTGTAGGGATCTATCTTGAATTAACCCCCTGCTTGTTTCTTTTACTGCTCCTTCCTCTCCATCTGCTGACCCAGGTTAAAATAGCTTATGTTGTAGTGAAGCAGTGTCTGGACTCAAAGTGAACTGGAGTAAGACTAAGTGCCTGATTTGGACTTTGGCGGAAAGAGTACTCTGTCCCAATGGCGACGGAGTACCAGTAGCAGCTTGTGACATTTGAAAGTGGTGAGGCTGCAAACTGATTTGCATACTACACCGTAGCGAGAGAGCGCAGCTAGCGACCCCGAACCCCATAATGGGGGTTTGGGGGATAATCCACCCCCCAAGAAAATTTTGAAAAAAGAGAAGAAAAATCATGCATTTCCAAGCAAATTTGAGAAAGCAGGAAGGTTAATAAAGCAATTGTGAAAGTGCAGTTATTACATTAATAGATGGCATAACATAGGTAGCTGCTTATACAGTATAACCACAGAGCTTCATACATTCCGTCCTATTACGCTGCTGAATTCAGACTATAAGACTTGCATGAAAATCTCAGCTCTAAGAGTAGAAGAAGTTGCACAGCAGTTGGGAGACAGCCTTTACAAAGCCCTCTGTCCCACTCGTTTTTTGTGCCTTTATGCCCCCTGTTCCACTCGTTTTTGTACCCTTCTGCCCTCTGTCCCACATTCATTTTTGTGCCTTTCTGCCCTCTGTCCCACTCGTTTTTTGTGCCTTTCTGCCACCTGTTCCACTTGTTTTTGTGCCCTTCTGCGCTCTGTTCCACTCATTTTTGTGCCTTTCTGCCCTCTGTCCCACTCGTTTTTTGTGCCTTACTGCCCGGGGGTATCAAAGTACGCAAATGACTGATGCTGCCCCTGGCTACTTTTAATTGGCATCAATGACAGTGCCTCGTGCACACAGGCAGTAATATCTGCACGGAAGAGCTTGTGAAAGCCTTATGCATGCATGGCTCGAAGGCACAATCTAATTTATATTGGGGACTAAAAAAAATGTAACATAAAACCATACCCGAAGCTCTCTACAGGCAATAAAGCATGTAGGCTATTGAACTTCATGCAAGATTACAGGAAAAAGAAATAAGGTATGCACTATAGTGGAAAAAGGTCTCAGCTCACTGGTCACTGCATTAAAAATTGCTACTATATTTCTGAAACAAATCATTGGGTGAGAATCACCAAATCGCTATAAACTCGACTTTAAATCTTAAGCAATTTCGACCACTGCTGCCCACATAATGTGCTTAAAAAGGAACATTTGTGTCCACTATTGGATCCCAACACCTCCTTTCATCGCTCAGTAGGCCTTCCCCCAATTCACAAAAGGACTTTTTACATGGCCCCCCACACTCTAACCCTGCAGGCAGTACTTAATATAAAAAAACATAAGTTTGGGGCCCAAAGAGCTGAAAAAGAGCTGCTGCTGCTGGTGCCTCTGATGCTAAGATTGCTGAATCCCAAGACGGCCGAGTACCATGCACGTGGAGACCGCAAAGCGTTTCTCTCCGGCGGTGCACTGCACACTCCGGTCATAGTAGGATCAGCCGATCAGCTCAAGGCCCTCCAGCCTGCAACCGGAGTGCCTGAGGCCTGAGGGACAGAGAGACGCTGCATCCAGCCATGGGGGTGAGACGGTACCTGGGCTCTAGCTAGGCCTGGTGGATCAGCAGTGGAGCCCAAGTGAAGGGCCTCCACTTGGACTCCACTGCAGTACTACATCGCCTCAAGCCCAGTCAGAATTAAGAAGGACATATTCATGCAAATGAATTCTATGTTAGTAGATCTCATATTGGGAGCGGGCGATGCAGCCTCGCATTAACAAAACTGTGGCTTCTGGTGGAAGAAGGGGAAATGTCAGCCCAGGACTTTGAGGTATAATATTTGGCAGTGCAGCTGCACTTGTTCACGAGGTGGAAAAATTTGAATTTTCCTGAAAGAGGGAAAGAAGGACCAAAGCACTGGTCCTCACGGCAACGCTGGCAATAATACTTAAACCTAAGGCAGAAACTAAAGGAGAGGATACATTGACAGAGGGCTTTCACCACTGCTGGAAGAGAGTGCTACTTAGAACACATACCAACACCCCTTACACTGTGGAATTCATCTTTTGAGAGCATCTTCACTCACCAACATCAGGGAGGATGGGGAGGACTGAGTAAGCATGAGCGAATTTTGCGGATCTCGCGTTCGCGAATTTAGCGGATTTGCGGATTCGCAATCCGCAAAATCCGCGAATTCCCGCGAATTTGCGGATTTTTTTTTTTTGTGTTCGCCCGTGTTTCTGCCAGTTCGCGAGGGTTTTGTACACTTTCGCAAATTGCGAACATACCTGTCGGGTCGCAAGTTTCGCGAACTTGTTGTTTCTACGTGTCCAGCCTGTTTGGGACACTCTTCTTCATCACTGCCACTCTCTGTCACCACTGCCACTCTCTGACTACTCATGCCACCCTCTGGCCCACCCATGCCACCCTCTGTTTCATCACCACACCCTCTGGTTGTCCAGTGTACATTATTTTCGGCAAAGCAAAGCACACCTTCCCTGCCTCAAGTGACCTGAATTAATTTGGGGCTGATTAATGTGTCACAGAATATTTTTTTAGCTGGCACCTGCTTCCTTAGTGCGCCCTGATTAGTGATCTTTTGCACTTGCTAAGTGCTTTCATTGTTGCAAAATTAGTTACAACACCTGCCCTGCCCCAACTGACAATAATGAATTAGGGGCTGATTAATGGATTTTAACTTCCAGCCTGGCTCCTGCTTGTCTCCCTTAGCTGTAATTCAGGACCTTTGTGGCATATGTGTAACTATTCTGAGGTTCAGAGCAGGGTCACATAATAGTTTCAACTGGCAACTGAACTCTGGAGGGGCCCCTCAGGAAGCACTACAGGAAATGGCTACTAATGATGAGCCTGAACTTTTGAACCTGGTAAGTAGTTACTTTCAGTTTTGCTAAAATCGTATTTCTGCAATTTTGCACTTATTCGCGGGGCGCGAACTCACGCGAACTCACGCGAACAGTGCGAGCAGTGCAAGCAAAATCCGCTGCTCGCGGATTTGCGGATTTTGCGGGAGATTCGCAAATCTCGCGGATTGCGGATTTCCCGTAAATCCGCAAAATCCGCGAGCGGAACGGATTTTCCGCCCATGCCTAGGACTGAGGTGATGGATAAAAAAAGGCATAGAGACCATGAGTGACCTGTTTGAGGTGGGAACCTTGAAGAAATCCGAAGACCCAATGAGGGAGATATGGCATCTCTGGACCACACTTTTTAATATATGGACCAGTAAGGGCGACAAGCCAGAAAATATTTAAAAGGGGCATTGGAAATCACTGGAGCATAATGGGATGCACTTTGTATGTGCTACCAGGAATAACTCTAGTTTTCAAGCTCTAGTTAATGATGCTAAAAGCTCAACAGATGAATTATTGGTAGAATGGCTAACAGATATTGAGAGAGACATCACAGAGGAAGAACGGAGTGCAAAACTAAGAATTTGCCCCAGAACCTCCAAGAATGCAAGTGATAAGCGTGGCTCAAAAACCACCTGAGCAATCTTACCTCACTCAGATATCATTCCCATAAAATAAGCCAGCCAGACAGTGGAGAAGAATTAGAAAACATTTATTAAGCCATTAGTTTCTCTGTAGAGAGGCCCCATCAGGACTGCACCCCAAGAAGTGCACCGAGAGGACTGCCGGTTCTCAAAACGACAATACATTATATCCAGTTACAGCAACATTAGTCATGCCCCTAATGGAAAAGTGCAGGACTGGACAAATGGTGAACAATGGGCGCACACATGAAGCCTCTGCACCTGCGGGAGGATGGCTCTGTTATCACCCCAAAGGCCACAGAGCCGAGACTCCGCTCCTCCCGGGCATGAGAACATTACTGATAGCAAAGAAACATATTTTGTTGTTAGTTTTCTGCAAATACCAACTCAAGGCGAGAAATGCTGAGACCAGTGATTTTCTGCTCATAAGGGAGGGGGCATTGCAGCCTGGCCACGGAGACATGTTCCCAAGATGGCGGCTCTGGAACTAAGTTAAGAAATTACCAACTGGAACACGAAAATAACCAGTTAGTCCTAAATACATATGCAACACATTATTCGGTTAGACACACTATGCTAACTTATATGTCATCATGTTAAGTCAATTAAGGGATGGGAAATGCAAAACCTATCACAAGATTTTGTCTAATTAAGATGTTCTACATGCACAGAGCCAATTTATTGTCCAAAAGAATTAATAAAATGTACCCCAAAGCACTGGTTCAAAGCCCTAGATGCACTGACCCGAATGCAACATTGTATCATATGATCTTGCCCAGAATTAGAAGAATACTGGGGAAAAGTAGACAAGGTGATACAGATCTTGACTCTACTAGTACATACTGTGTACCTCTGAAAATGTGCTAGGACTATATGCCAAGGCCAAGCAACTAAAAAATAGGTTTATAGACCTAGTGCCTGTACTAGCTACGAGGTAGATAACTAGGAATTGGAGGTGCCGCCGAGCCTCTAGCAGCTGTGCACGGCTGAGAGAATTAATAAAATCAGCAAAAGCAGAAGGGTCCCTGTTGGAGAGAGAAGTGAAAAGAGAGTAGAGAACATTCACATTTGCTAGAGTATGGGGTGAGATATTGCCTCCATAAAAGAGGAATAGTAAGCCTGGATAGAACTTGTGGATTTTAACTGCGGAATTCCGCAGAATTACAAAAAAACTCAGCAAGATTCTGAGACCGGGCTGAAATAAGCACATCGCACTGCTCGTGCTGTAAATTAGTAATCTGAGCTCGTACAAACCCTGAAATATCAGTGAGAATGGCACCTCAGGGGGCACCAGAAGGTGCAGCGTCTCAAGATGATCTGGCTGTCGCTCCAGTAGATTTTCTACACGAGCGGCAGATTTCTGACCGCAAACGGTTGCGACCGCCCGCTTTGGACAAATCTTACTGGTGTCCTCCTAGTGATCGAAAATCACACTAGGGGACGCAAAATCTTGCTGGCTCTCGCCAATTCACAGCTTTCGAGCAGCACATGAGGAAAACAATTCTGCCACGCGGCGGTTGGCAGAATCTGTCCGGAACTCTGCCTTGCAAGCGTAACACTGAGTGGCCAAAATTCTGCCAATTCTGCCGGTGGAGCGGAATATCTCGCCTATCCCTAATGAATACACAGCAACTTCACCCTCAAGTAGAAGAGAACAGAGATTGGTATAGAGTGACACTAAAGTGAGAATGTATATGTCAGATGCACCCCACTCCCCCTCCACACCCCCCAAACACCCGTCCCTCAAAGTTGATTAATGAAAGCCAGGCATGGCACAATAGACTTTTACAACCTTGCTGCGAGATACTGTAAGGATTGTAACGGTAAAATATATTCAGTGGTGAGACAAGTTGACGTACACTGCATTGGCAGTGGATAGACTGCACTGTAACAGTGCTATGTTTTTGGTTGTAGTTATAACCCCCGCACTCCCCCATACCGTGGAAGTATCTACCCAAAGACCCAAACCCATCTTATCCCCAACACACTTAGCCAACAAGCTCGTGATTGTTGTGGTGGTTGTTGGCCGCAGTTTTATTGGGATCATAAATCATATCTGGGTCATATACATGTCAACACAATATCCCGTAAATTATGCCTGGGTCATAACTGTGTCATACAACATGTCTGGGTCATAAATCATACATGCCATTACCGTGGTCATAAATCACAACGGGGTCATAAATTGTACATGCCATCATCATCATAAATCATCTCTGGGTCATAAATCATACATGTCATCATTATTTTCATAAATCATATCTGGGTCATAAACATGTCAATCAACATATTGTGCAGATCAGTTCGTAGATGGCACGTCTACCAAACCAGTTCTTTTGTTGGTCCGTTGGTATTCCCCATTGTCGTGTTACCTCAAGGACCGCCATTTTGGCTGGTCACCCACGCCCTTTGCGTGTATGGAGGGGTAGCTTCTCCAAGGAGTTAGGCCCCAACTCGCTACCTTTATGTGCCCTGCCGTCCGGCCGGGTCTGGGCCGCGAGCGCCGTCTCCGTTCGCTACTCCCCTCCTTGGCCAGGCCACCTCACCCTGCCGTGCGGCATCCCAAAATGAGTGGCCTACTTCTACACACCGCCCTGTTGGTGTGTCTCCTTAGCCATCCGATTGTAACCCTTCCCGTCGATGCTTGTGTTCCTGTCCAGCACTGCGACAACTGCTGGTTCTTAGGTGTGGGTGGGTGGGTCCAAAAGTTCAGGTGCGCCGCTTCCCCTGCTCCGCCAAATTAGGAGCTTAACTGGTGGAAGCGGTGGCTTATATCCCCCACTTCTGTATGTCCGTTCCTTGAAGCTGGCCACCCCATTGGGGGGTTTGTACCATGCTGTCCCCCCCGATTGGCTGAGGGTTCCTTGGTGTAAACAGGATGTTCCCCTGCGAGGTGTTAAGTCTCCCTGCCGCTTCTGGGTGCCCAGAACCGGTTCTTCCACTGGGGCTCGGCGTGGGTTAAGGCGCCGGCCCTTGAGCCTCCCCCCCCCCTTCGGGGGGGCTGCGGCGGCCTCTGCAAAATTCAATAAAACTTGTTTTAGAAACAAAAATAGCTTAGTCCATTGGCTTCAGATCAACAAACCCTTCAATGGAACAGAGATGGTCTCTCTGTGTTCAGTCAACTCATTGAGAAATGTTTGAGCAGAAGGAAGTTTGATCTGCAAAAAAGCAGCCTCCACGTGAAATTCCTGGCGAAGAACATCAACATTTGCTCTCACCTGAACATAGGGATATGCTACCTGCCTACACAGCACGGGTAAAAAAGCTGAAACCCTACACTCTGATCGGCTGAAGATTGCATGAAGAGATACACATTTCCTTATAGCATGTAAAATGCCAGTCAGCTCCTTTGAGTTAAGGACACTGTAAGTATTATAGGATGTTACCATTGGAGAACGCAGTGTACATGGAAAACTGCACATTGATTTGGTTGGGTCCCACACATGTTCAAGTGCTGAGGAAACTCTGGGAGTACAGTTTGCCCTGGCACCATCTGCCACTAACTCTGAATATAAGCTTGCCAAAAGATTCAGGAATCAAGTTCAAGCATTTAACTTCAGTGAGGCTTTGTGTACAAGTACAATGAAAAGAACTGGAACAGGGTAGTTTGTAGTCACTGTCCTCCTTTGAGAGCAATAACAAGACTTTAGCACAAAGAAGAAAAACCTCTCGTTCATTGAATCTGAAGCCGAGTTAGGATTTACTTTGCCTTTCTCAACTCCTCTAGAACAACCTCTAAAGCTCAGCTAAGGACAATGTCCGGAGGGCAAACAGCATGGTCAATATCAGAGCTTTGCAGCTGCTGTAGAGCTTGGACCCTGACCCACCACAGTGAGAGGCAGACTGGGCATCTGCACTTTCTTAGAAGTTCCATTGCTACCTGTATCTGGGACCAGAGTTAACAGTGATAATCTGAAGAACCTCCAAGGCTAACTGCTGCTTTTAGGGATCGCCCGAAGCAGTCTTTCTCCCCTACAGACTATTTCCGTTCTGTCTCTGGAGGTGTTGTCCTTGGGCCTTCTCTAAATTTTAATATCCTAATCTTCCTTAGCAATCTAGACTGCACAGGTCACAATACTGCTGTTTGCAACATTTCATTCCTTTTCTCCAATATGCATTCTACACGGAAAGCAATATTTGTGATACTTTTCCCAACACTGAGAAAGCCCGTGGAATGGGCTTTAATGCGAATAACCACATTTGTGAAAACAATACACGCAAAACAGTATTTGTGAAGCCAGTGTTTACATTTGTTGGTAAATTAAAGCTAGTCCTACTGGCGTCGCCAGTGCTTTTTTCTAAATAGCCTGTTTCTGTGCTATATTTTCATCCAAGATATGGGTCTTGTATCATGCATTCTTTAACCAGGACCACCTCCAGGGGTCTGAGGGGGTTCAGGCTTTGGGTGGGTGTTAAGGGCAGCACAGGATGAGGACTGAAGTTGAGGCAGTTGGAGTTTCTCACAGGGCCTGTCAGTGGGCCATAAATATGTGCAGACTACATTCACTGGCAATCTTTGGCCTGTCTTCAGAGCACACAGAGCGATGGCTGCTTATGCGTCATTTATGGTTTGGGAAAAGCGTGAGATAGGCAGGAGGGTTTCAGAAAGATATGGTGGAAAAAAAGGAGTGCATCTAACCGAGATACTGCAGGCGAGGGTGGTGAAAAGAGGCGAATGAGATATCTGAGGCACTCCGAAGGCCTCTACCCTTTCCACATACCGTTGTAATGTTTAATGCACAGTCTCCATTTCCAGAACTGAAGCATTTTAAATTCTAATCATTTACAACAAAATCAATCTTGTTCTAAGTGTAACGAGAAAGCTAACAAACATTGGCAAGCCAATAGGTCCGGCTTCTTTTAGGTATATATGGTTTTGTTATTGACATGGTCTAAATGAAATAACTGAAAACACAGAGGGGCACCCACATGCTGGTGAGGTGTCAGGGTGTGTAAAGCACATGATGGGGTGCCCAAACCTCCAGGGGACCCCAGCCCTTCAAGGGGGGGGGGGGGGGGGGCGGGGGAGCATTCAGCCGAAGCAAAATTAATTATGTGAGATATTGGAGACTCAGAGGCCCCTTGTGATTTTCTGGAGTGGGGCTCTATCATTTTGTGTTATGCCACTGGTTTTAAGCCACTTTCACGCCTCGTGGAAAGGATTCGTAGTTAACGCATTCTTGGCGTGTTCCAAACGACTTAAGGCAGGGCAAGCATGACATTGTCTGCACAAAAATAGCCCCAAATGGGAAGAAATGATGCACATTTTGACTTGGGAATTGCTCGAGTGTAAAACAAATTTTGCTTGGTGTCTAGATATAAGTTAATACACGACCCTGAGGCTATTTTCGATTTGATTACCCACGCGCTTAACCATTCCTTCCCTGGACACTGTGCCGCAGATGGGAGGTGCGCTCAATATCCGCGCGCCCATAGGAACCTGCAGCCAGGCACATTTACATTCTGCTCGGTGGCTGCCCCCGGTGTCACTTCCATCGGCAGAGTTCATGAGAGCAGGCGTGTAGCAGGCAGCGCGGCCATGACCTCGGCACATCCACGAACCGGAGCGACAAGAAGCAATCACCGAGGTAGCAGCTGGGCCAGGGAGGACATAGCAGCCATCAATCTCCTGCCTGCTCTCTTTCCGAGTCAATGATGTGGAGGGACTGCAAATGCTGCAAGGAGCTGGTGCAGGCTTGATGCAACTAGGGTAGAAGGAGCAGCACTAAAGCAAAAAACAAAAAACAAAGCTGCCCATTAAGCAATTTCTTAAAGGGCCAGTAAAATGTCGTAATGCAAAATGATGTATGTCGTAATGCAAAATGACGCAGCACCATCAATGGATTGTGGATGTCCTGAGACTTGCGTATCTAGTAGCTATTCATACACCATAAACTGAACGTGCGGCATTCGTAGGGGTGGAAGGCAGGAAGGGTTTAATTTGGGCCTCAATTGGGCCAGGACAGCCAAAAAAAGGGACCCTCTTTCACAGATCGTAATTTTTCGTAATGCATTAGGGTCATGGGGCCAAATGATGGGAAACGATTGCAGTGATAAAAGTATTTTAAAGCTTATGGGGGCAGTACTTAAATAGGAAATTAACATTCCAAACGAAAAATATACAATGGAAGTACAAAATAATCAAAAATAATAGGAACTCCCTTTTAATTGACTTTTTTATCCATGCGTTTTCTGTGGATGTTTTGATTACTTTCTCTGAGAAACAGGACATGGTATAGACCGAGACTGCCTTTTACACACACACTGTTCTTTTTTGATATTCATTTTGTTTTTTGCAGTACTTAAGAGAGGCCCTCCAGTGCTCAGAGATTGGTGAAAAGTGAGCTGCTGTTTTTTTTTACTTGCTTCTAGCATCATTTGCGTGTTCTGAGAAAGATAATGATGCTAAAGCATGGGTACTCACAAACTTTCTCTAAGGGGCCAAATTTACAGTGTAGTTTGTGGCCGAGGGCCGCACCGGTGGGGGCGTGGTCAGTGAGAGAGGGGGCGGGGCTAGAGAAAAAAAAAACTGTGACCATGAGGTTGAACACAGGCCCTGGCAGCGGATGTCTTTGTCCACTGAGCCACCAGACCGAGCATACACACATATCTCTCTCTCTGTCTCCCTCCCTCTCTCTCTTTCTCTTCCTCCCTCCCTCTCTCTATTTCTCTACCTCCCTCGCACTCTCTCTCTCCGTCCGTCCCTCTCTGGGCTCCCTCACTCTCTCTGTCTCCCTCACTCTCTCTGTCTCCCTCACTCTGCCTCCCTCACTCTCTCTGTCTCCCTCACTCTCTCTGTCTCCCTCACTCTCTCCGTCTCCCTCACTCTCTCTGTCTCCCTCCCTCCCTCTCTGTCTCCCACACTCCCTGTCTCCCTCTCTCTCTCTGTCTCCCTCCTTCTCTCTGTCTCCTTCCCTCTCTCTGTCTTCCTCCCTCTCTCTGTCTCCCTCCCTCCCTCTCTGTCTCCCTCCCTATCTCTGTCTCCCTCCCTCTCTCTGTCTTCCTCCCTCTCTCTTTCTCTACCTCCCCTCTCTGTCTCCATCCCTCTCTTTCTCTCCATCCCTCTCTTTTTCTCCCTCCCTCTCTTTTTCTCTCCCTCTCTCTCTGTCTCCCTCCCTCCCTCCCACTTCCTCCCTCCCTCCATCTCCCTCCCTCTCTCTGTCTCCCTCCCTCTCTCTGTATCCCTCCCGCTCTTGGTCTCCCTCCCTTTCTTTGTCTCCCTCCCTCTCTCCGTCTCCCTT
This sequence comes from Lissotriton vulgaris, assembly GCF_964263255.1. Lineage (NCBI taxonomy): Eukaryota > Metazoa > Chordata > Amphibia > Caudata > Salamandridae > Lissotriton > Lissotriton vulgaris. The sequence goes on from NC_141697.1 coordinate 805,083,176, forward strand.
TCTCTAACTGTCTCCCTCCCTTTCTCTAACTGTCTCCCTCCCTCTCTCTCCCTGTCTTCCTCTCTCTCTCTCCCTCTCACCCTCTTTCTCCCTCCCTCCCTCCCTTTGTCTCCCTCCCTTGTCTCTCCCTCTCTCTCCCTCCCCGACTCTCTTTCCCTCCCTCGCCTTCCCCTGACTCACCCTCTCTCCCTCTCTCCCTCGCCCTCAACCTGACTCTCTCTCTCCCTCCCTCTCCCTCCCCTGACTCTCTTCCTCCCTCCCCTCACACTCCTTCCCTCCCCTCACTCTCCCTCCCTCTGTCTCTCCCCCCCTCGCGCTCCCCTCACACTCCCTCCCTCTGTCTCTCCCTCCCTCGCCCTCCCCTGACTCTCACTCTCCCTCTCCCTCACCCTGCCCTGGCTCTCCCTCCCTCCCTCCCTCTCCCCTGACTCTCCCTCTCTCTCCCTCCCCTGACTCTCCCTCTCTCTACCTCCCTCCCCTCACTCTCCCTCCCTCCCCTCACACTCCCTCCCTCTGCTCTCCCTCTCCCTCCCTCGCCCTCCCCTCACTCTCCCTCCCCCTGTCTCTCCCTCCCTCGCCCTCCCCTCGCCCTCCCCTGACTCTCTCACTCCCTCAACCTCCCCTGACTCTCCCTCCCTCTGTCTCTCCCTCTATCGCCCTCGCCCTCTCTCTCCATCTCTGTCTCCCTATCTCTGTCTAGGCAAGGTGTATTAATTCTATTAGAAATATCACGAAAAGCAAGAGCTCTTTGCTGCACACATCGAGCCACCTTCCCCAGCCTTCCCAAAATCTGCAGCACATTATTAGTGACTCCCTAATGTAGAGGGTGCACGAGAGCTGGCTGGACCACTGCAGCAGAGATCAGGTGTAATCCGTAGGGCAGAGATTCCAAATAAGGCTGGGCTGATTAGGACGTTCATCCCTTCAGTGTCGATAAAACAAATGCTACTTGAGGCTGCGCAGAGTGATCTCCAAGTTTATGCTCGGCTCGGTTCAATCAGTCACGGGGTTTGTCCTGATCACTGTAATTGTCCAACAATCCCTCCCCCCCCCCCCCTCCTCTGTGGCAGCCCGGGATGAGTCAGCTTGCCTGGCGCGCACACAGCCGGAGCACTACACAGGTCTTTAAAAGACCATTAAATCGTTAATGAGGCTTTGTTCTGTTTCACCTCTTCGGCGGCCCCTGCAGCTCCACTCTATGGCTGGAATTTCCCAGCCCCCGTAGAGCAGAGCCTCTCCGAGTGTTTACTAAAACTCTTGAATTTTTTTTTTTTTAAATTGGTACATGTCTGCAAGGTCCGGCGGGCCGCCAAGGAAGGCTTGCCGGGCCGCCACCGGCCCGCGGGCCATACCATGAGTACCCCTGTGCTAAAGTGTAAAAGCAAAAATAAACAACAAAATTAGGGTCCTCTTTCCTTTTATGCAGTTTTATATAGCACCGGCTTGACCCAGAGGAATTGGTGTGCTTTACATGAGCACCAGATAACATTACAGAGGGTCTTATTATTTTTTTGGTTCATGTAGGTGAAGTGATTTGCCCAGAACCACAGTATACTGAGCTGGCTCTGGAACTTGAATCTGGTTTCTCAGTTTCGAAGTCAACTAAAGCCTTAACCTTACCCTGTTGACTGCATTACTTGATATCTGGAAGACAAAGGACAGATTTATTGCTGCCTGTTGCATTGTGTAGAATCGGAGACAAATACACTAAGGAGCTCCCATGCTGGTCATCACCAACCCCCGCCACCTCTCCGAACCTTTCCCCTGCAAAGCAAGTGCTAATGCTTCTGATCAGCAGCTCCTTGTGGCGTCTGTCTCACCTGGAGGGATACAGAGGGCAGCCACACATCATTCTGTGACAGACGGAGCAGCCCATTGTCATTCTGCCTCTGATATTAGCCCGCTGGCCTACCTTCATTTGCATGAGGTCAGGTTCAATATATGTTCGCTAAGGCTGTAACAACAGCCTTTTAAGTTGTGCACCTGAGATGGAGTCCTTAGTAGACGACAGAAAAGGCCCACTACATGGCCACAGCCAAATGCTGGTGGCTGATTGTCCGCCTTGCCAATCCAGGGCTGGTTGCAGGGGCCTGCCTTATGCCTCTGGGCCAGTATGGGGCTATTTTCTTTTGGGAATCTTTGTACCTCAACACCATTACCTGTCATATCCTTTAACTGGTCACTGGTATTCACACTACCTTAACATCACCATTTGCCCTAACGCTAAAGTAACTGTAACCTTAATCGTAACCTTAACAATCAATGGGAACCCTACCTTTAATCCTTATCCTTAACTTAACCCCCGTGCTTATCAAGGTCCAAGACTGTTCTTAGGAGCCTGCAGCAGCTATGTGGATTGCCTAGATTGCCCATTACCAAGGCTACTAGTCCACATCACACCCTTTTCCTTCCACCACTGTTAGACCTGTCATCCTTAGGGTGGTCTTCCCATAACTTGCTGCCTTTTGCCTCCCAATGTTTTGCTGTATCTTTTAGCTGGCCATAGGATTCTGACACTTTACCACTGCTAACAAGTGTTAAAGTGCATGTGCTTCTTTCCTAAACATGGTGACATTGGTGTACACTTGGTTAGCATATTTAATTTACCCGTAAGTCCCTTATAAAGTGGTAAACCCTATACCCAGGGCCTGCACACTAAAGGCTACTAGTGGGCCTGCAGCACTAGTTGTGCTACCCGGACAGTTAGCCTTTCAAACCGGTCTCAGGCCTGCCATTGCAGGGCCTGTGTGCCCAACTTACTGCTACTTAGACTTGGCATTCAAAACCTTGCCACGTCCTAAAACTCCCCTTGTTATTACACATAAGTCACCCCTAAGGCAGGCCCTAAGCTACCCTAAAGGCAGGGTGCTGTGTAAATAAAAGGCAGGACATGTACTTTTACATTTACATGTCCTGACATATAGCTACATTTGTATCCATAGGCTAGCATTGGGAATTCCTTAAAATACATTTTAAGTGGTAATTCCTGATTGGAAAGGAGTAGCTTCTTCATGTTTAATGCCTTTGAAATGGTGATGATAAATCCTCTTTATTGGTAAAATTGGATTTGACATTACCATTCTAGAAATGCAACTTTTAGAAAGTGGGCATTTCTGTGATCTTAACTTTGCTCTGTGTGCCTGCAGCCTCTCTCCAATACACGTCTGGCCTGGGTGACAGCTACACTTTGTGCATACTCTCTAGACAGCCACAACACAAGAAGGGCTGGGTGTGACAGGAGATATATCTGCATTCCGCTGCATACTTATAGTCTTCCTGGGCAGGGAGAGCAAGACGTGGTTCACCCTTATATCTGAACATCTTGTGTCCTGCCCTCACACAAAGGGCTGATTTACCTCATGCTGATAGTCTGGCACCAGGACTGGGCTGAAAGGGGTCCATGTGCACTTCAGAAGGCTCTTTTGAAGTCACCGCCTACATCAAAGGCACTTTGGAGTATAAGTATTAGGTGGGCCCTGACCCTTTCAAATCAGTACACTTCTGGGTGTGGAAGAAACTCTGTTGGAGTAAAGGCTGCTCTGCAGAATGATTGCCACCCTGCTGTTCCTAACTGTTCTAAGGATCTGATTCCCTGCTTTGTTGAGCTGCCCTGCTGCCTGCTGACCTCTTCCCTGTAAGAGGATCAAGGATTAAGCCCCAGAGTGACTCCAAGGGCTTGCTGACTTGCCCCCGTTCTTCTATCGGTCTCAGAGACATCAAAGATCTCTTGCTTCCAGCTCATTGCACCCTTCTACCAGAACAAGCCCTCTATGTTGCAGGAGCATGGCTATTACTCGCTGGCACAGTGGAGGAGTGGGTGCAGTGCTTCATCACAGCCCCTTGCACCGTTCTACAAATGGGAGCCTTCCTGTGTTTTTGTTTGTTTCACGAGTGGCCAAGGAGCAGATCCTCTCTGTTGCTGAGTGTCTGAAGAGAGGAGAGAGCATGATGCTCTTTATCAGTCCTTTGCTCCGTTCCCCATGTGTGAGTGCTCCTTGCTATACACATTTGGAGATCAAGCGCTTCCCCTCATGATGAATAACCGGGAGCAGTGTGTCAGTTGACACAGACAGAACCTCTGTACTTGGAAGCGGTTAAGGGAATAGCGCTGACCCACTCATCTGATGGAGCTGTGCTCCCTTATTTGAGTGTGATTAAAGATAAGTGCCCTTTCCATGAGCAGTGCCCGGGAGCAGTGCGCTGTTGATACATGAGTTTACAGAGCAGCACCTCTGTATCTGCAAGTGCTTGAGGAACAGTGCTGCAGGAGTCTCTGACCAGAGAGTGTAGCTTTCTGATTTCCCTGATAGCCGGATGACAGTGTGTCTCACCTACTAGCAGGGCAGCCAGGTGACTCATTGTTCACTGACTACAACCATACACAAAGGTACTGGGGCGCAGGGGCTGTGCCGTTCTTTCCGCTTACCATGCAACGTCATTGGTAGCGGAAGTTATGTGACTGCAGTACTCCCCTCCTCTCGAAGACTTGTAGGGATGTGCTTAGTCGTGTGTCAAACCTTAACATTGTGTGGTTCTTGGAGAATTATCGTAAAGGCTCTGAAAGGAGCCCAAGTGAATTAAGCACTGCTTGGCTATGTAACTTTGCAAAATTCATGTCTCTGAATCGACTGATAGGATTTTTGTCATTTTGGTCTTATTTTATACATATAAATCACCTATTTTTTTAAACTGATATGAAGTGTTTTTATGGTGTTTTCATTGGGTTACTGTGTGTGCACAATACATTACACATTGCCTCTTATGATAAGCCTGTTTGCTCTCCACCAAGCTATCAGAGGGTGAGTACAGGTCATCCTAGGTGTGTATCTAGCTTACCCTTAGAAGAGTGGTGGGTAATGCCTGGATTAGGTGCATACCCTTACCAACCCGAAGTCCCATTTCTAAAATTGGGGATCAGCGGTGAGGATAGGTCTTGTGTTTGTGCAATACCATATAGTAATTCAGTGTTCATTACAACGCCATACAAAGACCACTTCAAACCTATTCATCCTGATTGCAGAACTTTTTGTCTGTCAGTGCTGTGGTATTTTTCATTTTTCTTTTTTCCCTGATTTGCCTTTTGATTTTTCTGTCAAAGCATGTCTCAATCTGGAGAACCTGTACCTACACCTGCACCTGAAGTTGTGGAATTTGATCTGACCCGATTGGAACATTAAAACTGGAGTGGCATCATTTTGGCTCTATCCTTCTATGTTTTGCCAGGCCACATATATATTTACATTTGGCCTTATGTACCCGTGTACATAATACTAATAATACTAATGCGATATAATAATATTTACTAATAATACTAATGCAATATACTGCACAGAAGGTATAGAAGTGCATTTATTGTGTGTTTCGATATGTACATGTGTGCATATTAAAAAAAAATCCTTTTCAGGGACATCTGCATTGCTGATATGAAAATCTTTGATCGTAAGGTAGTGCACTAAAATACGTTTAATGCACTGCATTCAGCAGGGATTAGTGAAAATGAATCACATGTGTGTTTAATGCCTTCCTTATGGATTGTGACCAATTGTCATTTTTGCCAAAAATTACATGAATTAGTTATTGTGCCAAATATAAGAGTACCTCGCAATATAGCTTGATTCATTATTAAAGATTTCATTTATTGGATTAAATGAAGGTTGTAGAACTAAAATGTTTTAGAGAGAAATGTTAAGTTAGCGTGGTTGTGGCCTTTAAGGGTGTAGTTGACATTTAATCTTATCGTGAAAGTTGTTTTTCTGCATATTTGTTTTCCTCTGCAGGTGCAGACCAAAGGCATTCGTTGGTTATTGAAAAGCAAATTGGGCCTGATTCACAAAGGTAAACTTAGACCAAAAGTCTAAGTTTAGACCTGAAGTCTAAGTTTAGACCAAAACGTCTAACTTTACTTCTACTAAAGTTAGACTTTTAGTCTAAGTTTAGACCGAAAGTCTAACTTAAATCAAAAGTCTAACTTTAGTAATAGTAACGTTAGAATTTTAGTGTAAGTTTAAACCAAAAGTCTAACTTTACGATTACTAAAGTTAGACTTTTGGTCTAAGTTAGACTTTTGGTCTAAACTTAGACCAAAAGTCTAACTTTACTACTACTAAAGTGAGACTTTTGGTCTAAGTTTAGACCAAAAGTCTAACTTAGACCAAAAAAACTAACTTTACTACCACTAAAGTTAGACTTTAGGTCTAAGTTAGACTTTTGATCTAAACTTAGACCAAAAGTCTAACTTTAGTAGTAGTAAAGTTAGACTCTAGGTCTAAGTTAGACTTTTGTCTAAATGTAGACCAAAAGTCTAACATTAGTAGTAGCAATGTTAGACTTTAGCTCTAAACTTAGACTTTTGGACTAGACTTAGACCAAAAGTCTAACTTTATTAGTAGTAATGTTAGGCTTTAGGTCTAAACTTAGACTTCAGGTCTAAACTTAGACTTTTTGTCTAGGTTTACTTTTGTGAATCAGGCCCACCGTATTTCATAGATAGAGATGCGAGGAAGAGTTAGCATGGTCAAATCATTTTAATGAAAAACAAAGGGAGTGTTGTTACTGGTTGATACTATCCGATGAAGGGCGGAACCAAGGATGCTATGGAAGAGGAGAGTGGAATATGAGAGTAGTGTTTAAGGCGCCAAGTTCTTTTCTGTGAACTGTAAAACATATTATGATGTGTATGAGGTCATGTTTTCTGGAATGTTCTTTGTGCATTTTAATTAGTCAACCCACCTTGGGTTTATTCAGATTATCTTTAGGCTTAGAGAGGTACAGACCTCTCTTGATATCTCTGATGGTGTGACTTTATGCTGTACATGATTCTTTACTTTCGAACTTCTACTGAGGTTCTAATGCTGACATCTTTTTTGCTACCTTGAATCAATAGGGTTCCCTTATCCTTAGTTTAGTGTAGGGTTTACTAGATGCTCCAAATCTTTTCATGTATGGAGATAAAGATCAATATCATTCATTTAGGTATTGCGGGAGCGGTCCCGAAAGCTGCTAGATGCCTGGCGTTCTGCTCTGCGTCGCACTCGTTCAAGGAGAAGGTCCAGAATGGTCGCAGAGCCCATACTCCTCACATTTAAAGTTGTCGGGGAGATCTTTGGGTAAGTTAGGGAAGCACAAGAAGAAGTCGACGAATCGAACGCAAGCATTGACTTCTCATTGATTGGCCGACGCGACACAGGATTCCGAGCTTCAACGTTCGAAGTCTCAGGATCCTACTTCTAAGACAGCTACGCGCCTCCCTCCCTTTCCAAGAGCTGGTGCATCTCCTGCCCAGATCCAGAAGTTCAATGAGGCTAGTACCTCATTTTTGGGGAGCTCTGCTTCGCCAGCGTGACTTTGTGCCCTGCATTTTCGGTCGTGGTTTCTTGAGCTTTGACGCCGGCCCTTCCGGCCCCGGGTATCTGTGGATCCAGGCCTTGAACCGGATCAACACTGGTCAATCTCACTCGACCTTCCCCAGCATCAATCCTGACAACAATGCTGCCAGTGTCGACCGTGACCCTAGTCAAATACGACCTCATCCTCAATCCTGAAGAGTACACTGTACCGGACCGACAACAGTTTCGATGCCGGAAGGGACTTTCATTCCTGTGTTTATTCCTGGCTCACCTTTTGGGCCAGAATGTGAAGAAGAGGCCTGGGAGGGGCCGCTGGACCCTTTAACTGACCAGCTAGAGGAACCGGACTGGCGAATAGGCTTTGGTGATGCCACAAGTCTGGACACGTCCCCTGACACTGGCATGCTTCCTCCCTCTACTGTGGTTACAGAGGAAGGAACTTCCTATGATGTGGTGTTGAGGACGACAGCCGAGGTCCTCGGCCTCGAGCTCCCTAAGGTGGCAGTGAGGACTAACCTCCTGCTAGAGGTGCTTCAACCTGCTACCTCCTCTTCTGAACCCTTTTGGCCATTCAATAAAGCCCTCACGGATGTCGTTCTGGGTCCTTGGTCCAAGCCCAGCACAGGGGCTCCTGTGGATAGGACGATTGCCGGCCGCCACCACTCTGATCTGGGTGAGCCAGCGTTCTGACCCAACACCCCTCCTCTGAGAGGTTGGTAGTCCAAGCCTCATCATCAAAAGGCACATTCCCTTCTGATCCCTCAGATAGGGAATCCAAGAAGCTGGACCATCTTGGGAAGAAGATGTTCTATTCCTCCAGCTTGGTGTTGCCTTCGGTGAAAACCTGCAGGAGACTGACATAGTGTATGGTGCACACTTATTTAGGAGAATCGCCTTGCATCAGTCCTGACAGCTCTTAATTTGGGGCTCTTGGACAGCTGTGGGAGGCTCTCTGGGTGGTGGCTGTTTCGAGCTGCCTTCGATTTGGTCCGGAGGGAGTGTTGAGCAACTTGTTTTGCCAGTTCTAGTCTTGTAGTGTGGGATGGATATGGGGTAACTGCTCTGTGTATTTGTAAAAATGTCTATTTATTGTACAGCACTCACTGACACATTGGTATATCTCCTACCCGGATAGATCGACACAAATTCTGGATTGGAATCAAGGAGTCTGTGTTGGAGACTCTCATCTCAAAGGCGGAGGAGGAATTTGTCATGATGGTGTTGGAGCCACACCGTCGTCAGGTGGTTGGAGTGTTTTAGGGTCACGTGATTAGACTTGCAGTCAGCAGTGAGGTGAATAAAGGGCACTAATAACACAGCTTTCTCTGTAGCAGATATGAATATTTTAGGGTATTTTTTCAATTTTGTTTTAATGAGGCTTGAGTAAAATCAACAAGGAATAAAAGCGCAGCACAACACAATTTATTGTTATGAAAACTAAGGGTGGGCGTAAAATCCGTTTCGCGGGCGAATTTGCGGATTTTCCGCAATTTCGCGATCCGCGAATCTCACGAATTCGTGGTAAAATCCGCGAATCAATGGGGACAAATTTTCAGCCAAGCAAGGGTTACAGCAGCAGGTGCAAAAGTTGATCCTAATTTCTTTGTAACCTTTTCCAAAAGGGTTACAAACAAATTAACTTCAACTTGGACACCTGCTGCTAATTGCTTCCTGGCGCCTCGTTGCTTACTTGAAACTATTCTCTGACCCTGCTCTGACCCTTGAAGCAGGGTCAGAGAATAGGTACAAGTAGGCAACGAGGCACCTGTCCAAGGAATTAAACCTCATCAGGAAGCACTTACAGATATAAAAAACAGGAAGAAGGGAGAGGATGGCAAATACACCAATTTTGAGTTGTCAGGAGGGGTTAAACTAAAAGACACCTTTACAGCACAATTTTCATATGCATTTTGCTAAAAATAAAAAGCTGTATGTTCTGTAGGGGCAACTCAGGAATCTGGCCCTTCAGAGATCCGGCCTCTCTTTCTTTCTCTCGTTCTCTCTCTCCCTCTCTCTTTCCCTCTCTTTCTCTCTCTCTATCTATCTATCTATCTATCTATCTATCTATCTATCTATCTATCTATCTATCTATCTATCTCTCTCTCCCTCTCCCATAAACGACTGCATGGGTAACTTCGCTATGCAAACGGCTCGCGAAGATGCAAAAATCCCCGCGAACACGCAAAAAAACCCGCGAACACGCAAAAAAACCTGCGAACACGCAAAAAAACAAAAATCCGCAAATTCGCACAAATTCGCGAATTTTGCGGATCGCGCATTCGCAAATCCGCGGATCGCAAATTCGCAAAATTCGCCCATGCTTAATGAAAACAAATAGTTACAAAACATTTAAGTAAGGGGCAAAATGTATTCAAAAATTTATTTTAAGATAGCTTTGTGTTGAAAGTTTCCACATATAGGATGGTTTTTATAATTTTCAAATCCTAAAATGAGGAAGTAGAGTTTTTGAGGACAAAGGAACCTGTTAGGTTTTGAAGGAGCACTCTCAGAAAAGGACTCTGGGGGCATCTTTGATCTTATCAAGATTCAAGTTTTGAAACCCTGTAAAGGTTTACATTTCACTTTTTGAGGTTCACCAATAAATGTGAACTTTTTTTGCAAGATAAATGGGGCAATAAAGGGAAGGGGAACGCGCTTCACCACAGAGGAATTTCCATGCCGGCTAGCAAATGATTTGGTGAAAGTAGGTCAAAATAGAGGCTTTAGTGACTGCAGGATGTCACAGGCAGTGAGATAATACTCTGCCGAGGAGGCTACATTAAACAGAAGCTCCAAGTTCCAGGTTATTAGAACTGCAAGGGATGTATGGCTACAGCTCGCAACATAAGGATTTCAAACCGAAAGCTGCATTTCCCGGGAGCCAGTCTCATGCAGACCTATTTGTGGTTGTCTTGTGGTACCCTGAAATATTCTGATAGGTAAACTTAGGATTCTGTACAGCTGGTGGTTGTGTCCTGCACCCACTCGGTGGACTACAGACCTCAATGGGGGATGAATGGCGCTTGTCTGTATTTGTTCCCGCCACAGTATTGGCCATGACCTCTGTCACCACTGGCCCCAGAGACTGTCTCCCTACCTTCCATTCACCATTGCTGAACGAGGGCTCTCTGGGATGAAGATGGGCTCCCTCTGGACCATTCTCAGATGGACAGCATTGATTATAAACCAAGGGCAGGGAAAGTATGAGCCCAATGACCAGGTAGAGAGGTAACAACAGCTGGTGAGACATGCCGCAGGAGTGCATCTGCTGTAGTCAGAACCTTCTAAGAGTGTCAACGAGTGGAGTCTCTAGTGATCCACAGTGGATCCGCTATAGAATAGGCAGAGAGGTCATACCAACCAGTGAGAGGTGCCACACATGTGCATCTGCTGCAGTCAGAACCTTCTGGGTGTCAACAGAGTGGAGACATAAGTGGTCCACAGTGGATCCGCAGTAGAACAGGCAGAGAGGTCATACCAACGAGTGAAACATGCTGCACGTGTGCATTTGCTGCAGCCAGAACCTTCTATGAGTGTCAACGGAGTGGAGTCTTCAGTGATCCATAGTGGATCCGCAGGAAGGTCAAAGCAACCAGTGAGAAGTGCCACCCGTCAGAACCTTCTATGAGTGTCAACAGAGTGGAGTCTTTAATGTTCCACAGTAGATCTGTGATAGAACAGGCAGAGAGGTCGTACCAACCAGTGAAAATGTGCTGCACTTGTTCATCTGCTGCACTGAGAACCTTCTATGAGTGTCAACGCAGTGGAGTCCTCAGTGATCCACAGTGGATCCACGGTACAACAGGCAGAGAGGTCACACCAGCCAGTAAGAAGTGCCACCTGTGTGCCATCTGCAGCAGTCAGAACCTTCTATGAGTGTCAATGGAGTGGAGTATTTAATAATCCACAGTGGAATTGTGGTAGAACAGGCAGAGAGGTCACACTAACCAGTGAGAAGTGCAACCCATGTGCTACCTGCTCCAGGCAGAACCTTCTATGAGCGTCAGTGGAGTGGAGACATCAGTGATCCACTGAGGATCCACAATGGTAACATGTAGAGAGGTCACATCAACCACTGAGACGTCCCCCACACATCATCTCCTGCACAGAGAACCTTCAAAGAGTGTCAACGGAGTGGAGACATCAGGGATCCATAGTGGCTCTGAGCTAGATCAGACAGAGAGGTCAAACCAGCCAGTGAGAAGAGCCACCCGTGTGCCATCTGCTACAGTCAGAACCTTATATGAGTGTCAACGGAGTGGAGTCCTCAGTGATCCTGTGTGGATTCACAGTAAAACAGGTAGAGAGGTCACACCAGCAAGTCAGAAGTGCCACATGTGTGCATCTGTAGCACTGAAAACCTTATAAGAGTGTCAACGGAGTGGAGACATCAGTGATCCACAGTGGATCTGTAGTAGAGCAGGCAAAGAGGTCACACCAATGAGTGAGAAGTGCCGCACGCGTGCATCTCCTGCTCTAAGAATCCTCTATGAGTGTCAACAGAGTGGAGACTTTAGTGATCCAGAGGAGCTTCGCTTCCACACTTAAGGTGACTGAGGGCCGATCTCACAGGGCAGGAGAACAGGCAGAAAGAAGATAGATTCTAGGGCCAAGGAATCCTGAAACCATTTCAGAAACAAAGAACTACTCGGTGCAGGCAAGAGTTTCCCCAAGCCCAGGATCAGGCCTAGTTTCTCTCCAGTGCCTCACTGTGGACCACCATCTGATGTGTGGCTAGGGCACAGTGCTCTTGGTCCATGACCTTGTTTGCTTTTGGTTGAAGCTGTTGCCTGGTGTTATGCGGTGGATTTGAAGGCTGCTTATAAATCACGTTGGGAACTACAAACATCCTTTGTGGTGTTAGAAAAGCTGTAGTCCTCTCTGATTTGACTAACGTGGTTTTCTAAAGCGTGGACCAGGTGTCCAGGGCCACAGAGTTCTGTACAGAGGAGGCAGCTGTGACCAGGATACAAAGACTTAAGACAAGAACAATCTGCTTACAGTGAAAAGGCAAATTTTCAATCATGCGAGCAGTATATTTCCTATCTGTTAATTTGGTGAATGTCAAGCAGAAAAGATGTGGAAATATCAGAGACTTTAAAGAACAAGACAAACTCTGATCTGGGTGAGCTGAGCCCTCTTCCACGGCCACTGATGCTTGGACCCTAGCTTCCCTATCTCAGATCAGCCAATGGAAGTAGAGTATTACCTCAAGATAGGAGCCAGGGTCCCCAGGTATCTACAAGGGTCCTTGGCATTCTCAACTCATGTGTCATTGGGCTCACAGGTACCGATTTAAAAAGAAGTAGGAAGTCTACATTCTGCAATTTACCTCAACTTCTAAGTGCAGATTTACTACTTTTCAGAATTCACAAAAATGTTCAAGAATCCACAAGAAAAGCTGCTCCAAGTGCAGGTTTTATTTGGATCCCCTGGGCAAATACACATGGGTTCCGGAGTAGCGTGCGTACTTGCCAAAAAAGCACTTCAACACCCCATCAGGGGTAACAAGCGCTCTATAAATGCAAACCTTTTTCCCCTCTTCTATGCCTCCACTATCCTTCTCAATCCAAATAACTGACTAATAGCCACCACTCAAATTACTTTCAAATTTCACTATACTAATTCAACACTAATCCTTTATGGGTTCATGAGTAGCGAGCTACTCGCCAAAAAAGCGCCACAACACCCCATCAGGGCTAACAAGCGCTATATAAATGCAAACCTTTATCCCTCTTCTACCCCTCCGCTATCCTTCTGAATCTAAATAACTGACTAATCTATCCACCACTCAAATTACTTTCATATTTCACTATACTAATTCAACACTAATCCTTTATGGGTTCCGGAGTAGTGTGCTACTCGCCGAAAATGCGCTTTAACGCTTCTTCATTGAAAAGACAAGGGGAACCCAGTGGGTAGCTAGGGACCATGGGTATCAAGTACTTTTAGGGAAACAAAGGTCCTCAGCATAAAGAAAATCATGCAAAAATATTATATAGACCACAATAGTCTACTATATATTTCTATCCCTTGTCCAGACGTACAGGGAATTTATTAATCAAGTAAATTGTTACGGGTAAAGGTTCATTTTAGCAACAAAGCATTATATTACAGTAGGGCACAGTCCTGTACCGTACAAGGAAAGAGTAAGTAAGAAAGTGGTAGAGTGAAAGAATTTCAGGCAAAAGGGGTGAGCTATCAGGGCACTGTTTTAAATCAAAGTTGTCAGTGTATCCTGGAGTAACACATACATACAGTAATGTACATTGGTAAAACGTATGTCTACTCAAAGGAGTCGACGTTTCGATCCCGTGCTTAGGTTATATAGGATCATCTTCAGGACTTTAAGAATTATTTTGCCTAATTCGAAAATTATACGCCTCCACTGAGGGTGATAAGGCGACAGAAAAGGGAGGATGATATCCGTGTAGAACTGGCTAATTGGCACAGAAGCGAAGGCTTAGCCGGGTGGGAGCCTTACGGCGAGTTGTTGGCCAGTGTGACAGGGCAGGCAATTATTATAGCTCTGTTGAAGCGTCCATTGCCAAGTCTTGACGTGCAGGATATGGGGCACGTGGGCTTATTAAGTTTCAACCGCTGTTCGATGACCCGTCCGGGACAGCGTGGGTTGGATGACAGGCAAGTATTCTAACTCTATTGAAGCGTCCATTGCCAAGTCTTGGCGTGCTGGATATGGGGCACTTGGGTTTAGTAGGTTTCAAACGCTGTTCGATTACCCGTCTGGGACAGCGTGGTTTGGATGACAGAATGAGGGCAACGTAGGCTGGAAGGCCGTCGTTGTGTCACAGTCGGTTCAATGACGGATCCACGAAGATTCGGAGGATGTCTGGATGCGGGCTGGAGGCTGTGCCAGTCCGGATGCGAGCTTCTTCAGGGTTAGTAAGCGCTATATAAATGCAATTACAATACAATACAATTAAAAAAATGTAGAAGACCCTGTATTGCATTTGTCTGGTGAGGTTTAGTGGGATTTGTCGTGAGACATTGTCGACAGCCCAATTGAGATAGGGATGTTACCTTTTGTGTAAAAGTGAGGTATAATAAGTGTGGTGGACCTTTTGCATTGAGGAAAGCTAGACAGATCAGAGTGATTGCCCGCAAGACAAGGTTTCCTTTGAATGTGTGTTTGGGTTACTCTGTATGATTATTGATCCTTTAGTAAAGCAGACAATTTGTTATTTGTTGTTATTGCTTTGTATTTAGTTACAAGCATGTTACTGTAAAGAGTGTGGGCGTGAAAACTGTAAAGGAGGGTGAACAGCTGTGAGGAGTGAGATTGTCATCACAGCGTGCCATGCAGGGATAGGTCGTTTGGTGTGAAGTCGCATATTATTGGCTGTCGATGTCACGAGGTACCACACTGTTATTGGTTGATGATTTGAAACAAAATTTTCAGCAAAATATGGATTTTTTTTGGTTGAGATAAACATATTTTAATTAAAGACAAAATGTTGTAAAGTTGTATGAGATTTATTATGGGGAAAAGTTCAGATACCTCCTAGACGGAGGGTGAAGCCTCGTCCGAAGACACTGCAGGTCATTATATGACAATAAATGTACGGTTAAACACATGCATTCAGCTACAACAATGGCACACGATTACTGAGAAAGAAGGAGCACTGGCGTTTTCACACTATGGTGCACTTAATTTGAGAATTCTTGGAAATTTTAGGAGAACTTTATGTAAGATGAACTACAAGCTAGACCTACACAATCTGAAGTGCTTAATGCTTGGGAGCATGCAGTTCATGCAAGAGAAAATGGGAGGTATCAGGGTTCAATTGAAACAAGCATTTACAATGCAATGGTTTTGCCTTTGTTAAAGTTAGAGCTATTGGCATTGCTCTTGACACTCTGAATCTCCACTCTGCACTCTGAAGCTCCACTCTGCACTCTGAATCTGCACTCTGAATCTCCACTCTGCACTCTGAAGCTCCACTCTGCACTCTGAAGCTCCACTCTGAATCTCCACTCTGAAGCTCCACTCTGCACTCTGAATCTCCACTCTGCACTCTGAAGCTCCACTCTGCACTCTGAAGCTCCACTCTGCACTCTGAAGCTCCACTCTGCACTCTGAAGCTCCACTCTGCACTCTGAAGCTCCACTCTGCACTCTGAAGCTCCACTCTGAAGCTCCACTCTGAAGCTCCACTCTGAAGCTCCACTCTGAAGCTCCACTCTGAAGCTCCACTCTGCACTCTGAAGCTCCACTCTGAATCTGGACTCTGAAGCTCCACTCTGCACTCTGAAGCTCCACTCTGAATCTCCACTCTGAAGCTCCACTCTGCACTCTGAAGCTCCACTCTGCACTCTGAAGCTCCACTCTGCACTCTGAAGCTCCACTCTGCACTCTGAAGCTCCACTCTGCACTCTGAATCTGCACTCTGAAGCTCCACTCTCCACTCTGAATCTGCACTCTGAATCTGCACTCTGAATTTGCACTCTGAAGCTCCACTCTGAAGCTCCACTCTGCACTCTGAATCTGCACTCTGAATCTCCACTCTGCACTCTGAAGCTCCACTCTGCACTCTGAAGCTCCACTCTGAAGCTCCACTCTGAATCTCCACTCTGAAGCTCCACTCTGAAGCTCCACTCTGAAGCTCCACTCTGAAGCTCCACTCTGCACTCTGAAGCTCCACTCTGAAGCTCCACTCTGCACTCTGAAGCTCCACTCTGAAGCTCCACTCTGCACTCTGAAGCTCCACTCTGCACTCTGAAGCTCCACTCTGCACTCTGAAGCTCCACTCTGAAGCTCCACTCTGCACTCTGAAGCTCCACTCTGCACTCTGAAGCTCCACCCTGAAGCTCCACTCTGCACTCTGAAGCTCCACTCTGCACTCTGAAGCTCCACTCTGAAGCTCCACTCTGCACTCTGAAGCTCCACTCTGCACTCTGAAGCTCCACTCTGAAGCTCCACTCTGCACTCTGAAGCTCCACTCTGAAGCTCCACTCTGAAGCTCCACTCTCAATCTGCACTCTCAATCTGCACTCTACACTCTCAATCTGCACTCTATACTCTCAATCTGCACTCTACACTCTCAATCTGCACTCTCAATCTGCACTCTCAATCATGCTCATCAGAAAAGTATTTTTCTTCTTATTTTTATGTAAAACCATCTGAAGTATTAGTGAGTAGGGGGGGTTCATATTTTTCTCCGGTAGATTATTTCTTAGGGAGCGTGATTGTGGTTCAAGCCAATTTTAATTTGATAAATGAGCCATAGCAAGAGCAGTAAATTACCATTTAGGGGACCCAATGTTTTTACTTTCATGGGCCGTGAATGGAGAGTAATTGAAAGTTAACCGGTTGGTCAAATATTCCTTTTAATAAACGCACGAGCAGCCGGTCCAGGGCTGTCTTCTCTGTCTAAATGGGCGACAGCGTCTTGTTTGCATATGCCTCTGGCTATAAATCATCATTGTGCGGCCATAATTAGATATTCTACACGTTTAATGCAAGGAACATACGCCCATTCAGTGTGTCAAACATCAGAGCCTGCCACATGCTCCGAGGCCACTGCGACTGTGGAGGGACGAGAGAGCAAGTGCGGTCTCTCCCAAGAACTTGTGCCCTGCACCCAGCATGGCACAATTAGGGCCATTCACCGATTGGTCACAGTTTATTAGCAGCCTATAAACTTCTCCTCTGCTCCCGGGGACTTGTTAGGGGTCTGTCACCTGCGACTGCCAGAACATCAGCTCCCCCCCTCGCCCCCCGCCCCTTTCACGGCCTCCTTTGTGATTTGTTCACAGCGCGTGACTTTGCTGGCAGATCACACACAACCCGAGTTAAGCGCATAACAATGTGTCTCGTGGTCCAATCGGAAGTGGTTGGCATTTAATGTGTTTTTTTTTGCCTGGTAGAAAGAATCATGATGAGGAAGCAAGACAAGGAAGACCTGTTTTTCGGACATCCCAGTATTCAGCCAGTGGAAAGTTGGGATGGCCTCCTAGAAAACGTTGGGCCTTTATTTATTTTAAAAATGAAGCTGTGGTCCCCAAACCCCTTGCATTCTTTCGCCGTTCCCCTCAAATAATACACAGCCCTTTTATCTTCACACATGGCCACATCTGTCTTAACTGTTCACGAGGAGCAGTTTAAATGCAAACGTAGATATTTTTGGTTTTGTTATTTTACTCGCAAAAACAGAGCTGCAGGAAAGCATAGAAAACACCCCCAGCGAAACAATTGAAATGACCTTTAGAGGTTGTCGCGCAGAAGTGATGACAGGCCGGGGAGCATGGAGACAGGACAACTCCCGACGCCATCGCGGTGCTCTCCGGAGCTTGTGTCGCACTGGCCATGATCCAAAGATGAGGCAGGGGCGTGTGCTTCACTACTCTTCGTCATTGTTCTGCTATCTCCATCGTGAAGTGCGTGTGCATTAACACGACGAGCGACGGCACGCTTACCTCAGTCAGGCTGTCTCCGAGTATGAAGGGTGTGGGCGGGCGGGAAACAGGGCTCTTTCATCGCGGCCTAATCAATAAAGCATTTCCCTCCTTCTCCCTGTGCGGCATTGTTAAAATCTCCAGAGGCATGTTTTCCCCACCAAGGGCTATCAAATTATTGATAATGTTTTTTGTTTGCCTTTTCACGAAGAGCGGGAGGGGGGTTGGGAATGGCCACACACGAGGTAAACGGAGGAGGGGGGGGCGGAAAGGCACGAAGAGCGGGATGGGGGTCGGGAACGGCCACACACTGACAGCGGGAGGGTGAGGGGCGGGAACAGACACACACACACGGACAAAGCAACAAACTAAAAAACAAAGCACTCACCTGGACATCTGGCAGATCTCTTGCTTCCTGCTCTCCACTCCTCCTCCCGATGACGTGGTGGAGGCTCGGCTGGCTGGGCCAATCCCAGCGCGGCCCTGGCTGGAGGCGGACGGCTGCTTCCTTCAGCTGGCCGGCCGGCCTGAGGAGATGGAGGGAGACGGGCTGCCACGGAGCGGGAGGGAGGGGCTATCGAGCGTCTTTTGTGCAATGTCCCGAGCAGGAAGGCAGAGGCAGGTGCCGGCAATGCCGGACCAGAATCGGGGGCGTTCCCGGCGTCGCGTGACGTCGGCAAAAGCCAAAGAATGTCGGGAACGCCCCCGTGTCTGGTCCGGCATTGACGGACAGGCCCCTCGTCCAATGGCTAGGCTCCATTTATGGAGCCAGCCAATGAATGACGAGGGCCGACCCAAACCCACACACACAACTCAAGAGGTTTTTTGGCACATGCGCAAAGCGCATGGCCAGTCAAAACCTAAAAAGGCAGTTCATATGTATGCAGGTGCTAGGAAGGATGCAGAGCAGAAAAGGTGGAGAACTGACATGATAGAGGGAGCAAAATTATATCCAGTATAAAGTGAGAAAAATTATATCCAGCATTACCAACCGCAGAAGTAGAAAGAGAGACCGAAAAGAGAAACAAGGATAAAACAAGAAATTCTGGAGAGAATGATGAAAACAGTGATAGCTATACAAGTGATAGTCTAGTAGATGTTTAAATGTCTGAGCGACCACCTCCGTATAATGAGATTTGAATGGAGAGAGGTGGGACCGAGGTTGCAGGAGGGAAGACATGATTGTGTGAGCCCTGGTATGATAGGGTTTTCTCCAGTGCAGAAGAATTGGAGCATGATGGGGACTATTACAGTGATTCAAAACATATTGGGAGGAACTTCAGGGACTTGTGTTCCTGGGACCTCCACTGTTTGTACAGTCCCAGATGCACTTACAGCGTCTGTTACTATTGGACCAGTGGTTTCTATATATAAACCTGGTTCTGGTGGAAACTGGTCTCAAAAACCAGCTATATGTGCCTTCTTCTTTTCGAATGCCCTACTGACAAGTGGTAAAGTATTGGGTTATGGTTTGCATGCTCTCCACTGTAATGTACACCAAATAAATGTAATTATCTGGCCATGTTCGCTAGAACGTGACCTCTAAGTGTATGATTCAAGACAATTGCAAGAGAAGGAGATGCCCTGGAGAGTTGAGCAGAAATTGTGACATGGCCAACTCACACTTCCATTCTTCTGAGGTGTGCAAACTAAGGCCAGGTAAATTGGATAATTAGGCCATCAACTATTTACATTGTTTAGAAATGGCAGAAGTGTGTTATGAAGCGATATATGAAAATATTATATGTCCCTCAACATGGTACTGCAGCTTTGTATCAGCCAAAGGAAGAGGCCCATGAGCTGTTGAAGAGGAGACTGTCAGAGGTGCCCTATGCGTTTGCGGTTCCAGGTTTAACAGTAGTGGGGTTGTGGCCTGTCCCAGAGGATGCGTAAGAGAGAGGCAGCACAGATGGTTAGGCTTTCAGTTCTCTTCTATTGAAGGCAAAATTGCTTTGGCTGTGATTCCCTGATATTAAGTGAAGTATTGCCAGGGGCAGAGAGTGGGCCTTGGGCAGGTGAATGCCCACAGTGCTAACCAGCGCAATAGAGACATGGGGATATTGAAATGGTCATCCTCATTTGTCCGCTTAGAATTGTTTGCAACAGAGGCTTGAACACAAGCTTTACACCTGCCAACACGTTTTTGAGCTACTAATAAGGTAATCCTAAAGAACAGTAATCTGATACTAAGGTACTGAAGAAACCCCTATAACGAAGCCCAGAAGTATGATGCCCAGGAGGTTTCTTTCACCTGCACTAAAAGGTGATGTAACTATTTCGATGGGGGTAACTGGAGGAAGTTTCAGCAAATGGAGATCAAGATCAAAGCTGGCAAATTGGAGGGCACCATGGTCCATCTAGTCGATGACAAAACAACACACAATGTTTTAGATACCTTGCCATGTCATAACTTTCATTGTTTCTCCATGAGAACAAGTGGTGATAAGGAAAAAATGAAGCAAGGTAAAAAATGCAATTATTGCTGCCTGGTATGGGAAAGTGGTATCAAACTCTAGCAGAGTGCTCCGATGGTCTTGCCACACTGCAGGAGGAGTGGGTGGAGAATATAATTTTAAAAAGCATGGGCAAGGCCAATAGATCTCGCCTGTGAGACCCATGGGCTTTTCTAATGTTTTTTAGGTCTCGCACAGGCAGCGCATGCGCTGCCTCACCAAGGCATTAAGTAATTAGTAATACCAGCGAAACTCCACCAATTGCGTTTCTTTTTGTTTTTTCGCTTGCCATTGGCCCAATCTGCCATTGCTTTTCTTACCTCACTCATTGTTGGCTAGTGGTCCAATCCGTCACTTCCGTTTTCTTTTGTTTATGCAGAAGCAGCATCGACCAACTACAGTAGACATACACTGCAGGGCGATATCTTTTGATGTAGAGACAACTTTGTTGTTTTGTAGGTCTCGCATAGGGATTACTGAGAGCCACGTGACATCTGCTGCCCCGAGTGCGCTGAGCGCCTGCAGCCCCCACCACGTCTGAGCCGCAGCCCCCAGGCCCTCTGTTACTGCCCTGTCCACATCGCTCGCAATGCTTTCCCTACTCCCTCTATCCGTGCCCTCTTGCCCCTCTCTCCCCTGCATCAGCAAATAATTTCAGTTTCGCGCGGCCGGATAACTGTGTAACTGAAACCAGTGTGTGAGGAAATCGAATCAATAAACTGCAAACACGAATCAGTTAAAAGTGACCGAAGGGAATTCTTTATTAAAACACAAATTAAGGAGGGATCCACACTGGCAGCCCGCACGTACCGGGCGAAGAGCTTTTTTTAAGATTGCTGCTCCACCTAGAAATGCTCAAATGTTATTGAATGCGGAGCCAATTTTACAAGCGCCATGCTTTGATTTTATTTGCGAGCGCTGAGCTTTTTTCCTGATTGCTGTTGCACCTAAAAATGCTCAAATATAAATCAATGCGGCACCGATTTTACAACAAGCGCCATGCTTTAATGTTATTTGCAGCCTGGCCCCATCACAACACTAGAGCGCCACCCCCCACCACCACCTTTTGCTCCGAGATTGCTGCTCGCAGTTCCCTCCCATTTGAAATAACAGCAGCAACTGCATACATGAGCTCCTTGTTAGAGAAGGAAACCTTTAAGGGGACATGCTACACATTTGAAAATGTATGTGTGGGAACTATTTGTGATACATTGCCATGTCTGAAGATGATGTGCAGTGTGCACTGAACTCTTGTTGCTGTGAATATCTTCACCTTTCTGATAATTGCTGACCCCAGCACAGCTCTTTCCTCACGTTTGTCAATAATGCTCCTGCTAGTAAGCGAATGTGGAAGGAAAATAGTCATGAGCGTGGGAAATTTTCACCTGGGATTAAATACACACCCGCAAGAGTCTCCGGCGTTCGGAGATGCCCGCCAGTCTCCCAAACAATTCCCACCAGATGTGCAGGAGACAGGGGTCCAATTACGCCGACTGGGCTCCCACTCTGTTCCCACCAGTGTCTGGAGTGAAACGACCATTCCCTCACGATAGACAGATGTGCAAAAAGGCCTGTTGGGCTCTCAGCCTGTTACCACCAGAGGCTTGTGAGTCCGATGATGCTGACCAGGCTATTCCCGCATCTCTCATCAGAGGCCTGTGACTCGGCAGTTGTCAGAGTGGCAGAGATGCAGAAAATGGTGCCTGATGTCAACAAGCAACTTCCTCCAGCAAGACACGCATATGTGCTTATGCATGATCCATTAGGTAGGCAAAACAGATAACAGCAGACAAAAGCCATTATTTGTTTTGTTTTGCATAACTTCTCCTCAAGGAGTAAATTTGGCATCTCGTCGAAGGGCCTTTCATCATTATCTGTGTCGCCATCTTTTGTCAATCTGGGATCAGCACCCAGACACTAAGCAATGCGATCTTTTCAGCACATACTGTTACACTTTACTCTCCCTTGAAAAATCCCAGCTAGTTGTCTACTTTCTGTCTCTGGTTCTTTTACTTTGAGGTTGGAAATACAAACACTTTACAGGCGCAGTTTTACCTGCAAAGCAGACTCTTAAAATCAGCAAAGTGTAAAATTTGTTGCCAATGTGCCCACATTATTTTTAGCCGATCGGAGCACGCATTTTCAATGTATTTACTGTGCTTTGTACTGTTTAACAGTGCGATGCTAGTAAATATATGATTCACACGTGGGGCACATCCCTTGTTCAAGCCACGCATTTGCAATGCAATAGGTCTCGCATTTGCGAGAGTTTAAGCTATCGGCATTGTAAATGACAATGCCTTTTATTTATCAGTTTTGAAAGCAACACATAAATACAATGCATTGTCATTTGCAATGCCAATAGCTCAAACTCTCATAAATGCGAGACCTAGTGCAAATGCTTGTTTAGCATGGCAGCTGCTGTATAGCATGACTAAAAAACAAAGATGCGATAACACTACCGCCGCTTCATTTGGTAGGTACCTGCATTTGTTCACTATGTATGTGGGTGCCTATGAAACAACTCTTTTTTTAGTTACCGATTTGACGTGTATCAGTAAATTTGAAAAAAAGTACAGCAAAGCGCTGTTTTAGAACATAGCACAAAAGTTTTAAAAAAAATACATGAGTTTTCTGGGGAGACAGGGATGAGGCAACATAGCAAAATAAGGCAAGAGCACTAGTGGAATAGAACAACGTGGAGCAGAGTTGGCAGAAGCACAATGGTGAGAGAAAGAAAAATGAGAACAGGTGGGGTAGAGGAGCGCATGGGCAGAGAGAGTAAGGGGTGGGGAAAAGCAAACGAGGGAGACATCTTGTAAACACATGAACTCCCAAGGAGTGCTTAATCAAGAAAAGAAGTAGTTCCCTAAAAGCAAGCGGAGAAAGCGTCGAAGCTGGACAATCCAGGAGATGATAAAGAGGCTAGACTCCATTGGATGGACAAACACACGCTTGACAAAAAAGGCATCGAATAAGAAGCAGCCAAATGGGCATGATTGGAAAGTCAACCAATGGTAACCAGTTGTCTGGTCCAGTCCCTGATTATTCTTGTCAGCCTACAATATGTCTTTAAAAAACACATAGCTTGCACTGTCTTATAGGTTCGACCTGAAAAAGATTTGAACAGGTTTCCCATTTGCTAAAACCTAGCTTTAGAGAAGGAGAAGGCAAATACAGGAGTTCAGAAAAGCTCTATTGGGTCTCAAGACTCCAGCAACTGCAAAATAACAGTGTTTGTACAGGTAAGGGAAACAACTGGATTTCGTAAGAATCTTTTGGGCATGAAAGGCTTAAAAGAAAAGTGGGGAGAAACTCTACCTGAGGAAACACCGCTGGAAGACAGGCTCCTTGACGGTTATATGGCTACTAAATCAATTTCCCTCACGTATCGCAAATTAATTAATAACGCGGTAGATCTCCTGTTTAAATTGAGAGAGAAGTGGACAGAGGACATGGTAGAACACGATGATGAGGTTTGGATGGAAGCCCTTGCATTTCCAAGGGAAGTGCAATCTCATTGAGACTCAAACTAGTATAGTTGAAAATGCTACACAGAACGTACTACTCACGTACAACCTTGGCCCGAATGGGCTATGGGGTGACACAGGGTGTAAGTCAGAGCGTGGAGGAGATGGAACGTTCTTCCACATTTTGTGGGCATGTCAGATTATACGCAAATACTGGACAATGGTGTTGGGATGTATGACTGTGGTGCTGGGCCATGAACTTGACCTGGAGGGCAAAAGGTGCTTACTTAACACCATCAATGCTGATGGTATTCCCCTCCTGTGTTGACCCTTATTTATTCCCATTGTTCATGACGACAAGTCAACGCCGTCTCCGCGTCCTGTTTTAACATCCTGCGCATGCTACGGAAGATCTTCCGGTGGATCCCCACCGAGACCAGGTAGACGGTCACCCAGGCCCTCGTCACGAGCCGACTGGACTACGGCAACGCCCTCTACGCTGGAACCACCGCCAAGCTCCAGAAGAGACTCCAGCGGATCCAGAACGCCTCAGCCAGACTCATCCTCGACATCCCCCGACGCAGCCACATCTCCGGACATCTGAGAGACCTGCACTGGCTCCCCGTCAACAAGAGAATCACCTTCCGTCTCCTCACCCACGCACACAAAGCCCTACACGACCAAGGCCCGAGCTACCTCAACAACTGCCTCAACTTCTACGCTCCCAAACGCCACCTCCGATCGACCAACCACGCCCTCGCCGCCGTCCCCCGCATCCGAAGAGCGACAACAGGAGGAAGGTCCTTCTCCTACCTGGCTGCCAAGACCTGGAACACCCTCCCGACCGACCTTCGCCTGACCCAAGACCACCTCTCCTTCAGGAAGAAACTCAAGACCTGGCTGTTCGAGCAGGAGCGGCACCCCACCCCCCACCCCCCCCCCCCAAGCGCCTTGAGACCCTCCGGGTGAGTAGTGCGCTCTATAAATGCCTTGATTGATTGATTGATTGATTGATTGACGAGCTCAGCTCGTCATGAGGTTACAAGAGGTGTACCTCATGATGAGCTGAGCTTGTCATGAGCATCGAAGGTGTTAATATATGGGGGCCAACAGACTTAAACAGCAAGGAGAAATTGTGGGCGACATTGGGGCACATGATAGCCAAATGTAATATTCCAAGATTGTGGAGAGCGAGGGAGGACCCAACACTGGCCTTGTGGAAGCAAGACATGGACTGGTGTATGTTCCGAGAAAAAACTGTCTATGTGTCCAGGGGATGTCCAAAGAAATGGTTGCAAATATGGGCGAAATGGAATGAATATCCTGGTTCAAAATGTACATCCCCCAATGCTCCCTAACTTCCCAGCCCCTGATGAAGAAGTGCCACCTGATTAAAGCACAGTTGACAATGAATGGCTTTACGTTCTTTACGTATCATTGCAATCTCCAGTCGAAGACCTGAAGACTTACTTTTTACTATTGTATCTTTAGAATTCTGCTTTCAATAAAAAGAGTTATAAAAAAAAAAGAAAAGTGGAAGGATACTTTCGTTGCCCCAGGTGCTGGCAACCCACGCTATGCTGCTGCATGACAGCTCTACCAGCATGGCTCGATTATCGAAGCCAAGGTGCACCATATAATGCTCAGTCGAAGTGGACAATTTCCCATTTATTTCTATCCAACTCGGCGATACTCATTTCTATTGACCTATGAAGAATAACCGACGGAGCGTATGAGGTTAGAACGTGGAATTAAGAGGTTTAACATAGATTCCTTGGGTACATGCATTAGTCCACAAAGTCACCAGACTGGGCTACGATGAGAACCGTAGTCGCTGTCACTGGCCAATGGGTAACACCATTGCTTCTTCCAGGGCCATAACTCAGTCCCTGACTATTGCTGGACCAGTGTGTATGTTTTCCCGCCCAAGGCAGGGATTGTGATTCATTTAAATAAATGTTTTTATTGCATTTGTTCAAACAAGAACATAACATTGCATATGCTGACTGAACCAGACAAATTGTATGACATATTCGGGATATATAAAACGCACCAAAAATGGGACCAATAAGAGATGTAGTGTTATGCATTTAGTGTTACATTTACCAACAGAAAACCTAAGGAAAGACACATCTGTCTTCTTCTGGGAGAGGATTCCGTGTTTCTGATACTCCTCGATCTGCCCTTCCTCCTGGCGCCAGTTCCTGGTCCTAAATCCTGCCACACTCCCGGGAGCCTTCATACTATCGCCTTGTATTCCCGCCAGTGGCCCCAGATGTTGTTCAAGGCAGGGACTTTTTAGCGGATTCGCATTGGATTCAAGTTCAGATTTCGCGCCTCGGTATGCGCAGCACTTGTGATTGTAAACTCACACCTAATGTTTATCTTAACCCTGAGCCGTCTCACAGTCAACAGCACCCACCTGTTAACCGGACCTGCAACAGATTGCTTCCCTGCACCGAAGCAGATGGCTTGAACTCTTAATTAATCCCAGCAGATGACAGCTCTTGCGGTGGCGTTGTCAAGGTACCAGCCCGCAGCCCCCTCCTCCGAGAGTCTGTCACATCTCCGCTATCTCCAGGGATACCTGCTCCCTTCCTGTGCTCCCTGCAGTGGTGGCATGCTTTAGTTTTCTGCCTGTTCTAGAATAATTACCAGTTTGCTCGTGCTGATGCTTTTCGTGTTGGCAGCCTCCCGGTTTATTTACCCCAGGGCCTTTCTCTTGAGTTGCAAGCGTGGTAGCAGTCTGACACTTGTATGTTTTAGGAGACGCGCCTTCTTGAGAGACGGACAGGACTATAGGAAAACTGTGGAACCTCAGGACAGCGTGGACAGCCTGCCTCGAAAGAGTCCTTGAACTGGAGATTTGCACTTTTAAATTCATGAAAACGTAGGGATATTATTAGTGATATATTGGAATGTTCCCGTAATTCTGTGTTCCAATGAGTGCCCTCGTGTGATGGTCTGGGCGGGAATGAGGGCTCTTGTGGCGATGGGCAGGGGGGACCTTCTTAAACTGAGGATCCAGGATGAGGCCTGGGTGGGTCCGAGTAGAGGGCAAGTGGTGTAGCTCCCGTGGTGCTGGTCTGCATCCCCCCTACTCCCCTAGGGGCAGGTGTTTCAGGGGACATGGGAGGTCTTTAGGGGCAGCCATTGTAGAGGAGGTTTCTATGGTTCCTGGTGTGTTATCAGAAGGCTCCTGTGACTTACCATGAGGTTTAAGGATGGTGCGGTGGATGGGTGGGTTGAAGGGGCTGCACAGCTTGGTTGTAGTGACCTTGGTGTCTTAGCCATCTCTGCGAATGGAGTTTCTTCTACCAGCTTCGGCGGTATGGCTGGCAGTGTCAAAGAAGGAAATATATTATCAGGTGTGGTCAGCACAAGCAGACGTGCAGGGAGTGGAGGTGCTTCCATGCAGGCCTTGGATGGTACAGCGCACCTTCAATGCCACTGTGTGGCACATGAGTGTAATCGCACTGCAGCTGTGTGTGTGGGTTTGTCGTTGTGTGTGTGTGTGTGTGTCAAAGAAGGTGGGAGAAATGAGGAAAATGTATGCTCAGGAAGCAATGCACCACCACTAAAGAAGAAAGGTGGTCATACATTTTTGCAACTGTAAGAAGTTGAGTGAGAGCCTTTGGTACAGTGGGATGCTCTAAGTAGGCTATTCACAGATTTACAAGAAAAGTATATTTTTCACACTTTTCAGGTGACTTAAAGTGGAGAGGTGCTCTGAGATGGATAGGTGATAAACTGTAAACTGGCTACGGTGGAAAGATTTTCTCTAAACTGCTGTCGGTTCAGGAGGGAGTGTGGCCAGGTGAAAAATGAAGGTAACTTTTATCTGCAGATATTGACTAAGCATTAACTGATGGGTCTGGGCCTTTCTGTAGCATAAGTAGAAAGACAGGGCAGGCAGTGCCAGTGGATCTTAATGAAGTAAAGTCTAAAGCAGCATGTGGGAATCCAGACAGAAGTGGGCCATTTGGCCAAGGCAATATGACGAAGCCCAGAAGCCTAAACCTGCTAGGTAAGACCAGTATGAAGTTGAGGAGACTGGTGTAGTCCAGAGCAGCTTCAGGACACTGGGCTGAAAAGAAGAGGAGGTACTTGACTCTCCACCCAGGTTGCAGGATGTATGCAGAGGACCGACAACGCAAAATTAGTAAGGCTGTATGTGGGATATGGGCAGTGGTGGAATAGGTGATTGGGAAATACCAAACACGAGATCGGTAATGCTGGAGAGTTGGGTAATGGGTTGGAAACTGTGCAGCTGGATTAGGAAGAGGATATCGAGGAGTTGGAAGAGACAGATATTGTTGATGGGTAAAATGTGACAGATAGTGAACAACAGGGAGTGAAGAGGTGGTGAATGTTGGGTGACAGAAAACAGTTGAGGAGGTTAGTAGGGGATAGAGAAGGGATGTTTTATAGGTCAGTGATAGGAGCGGTGCTCAGAAAAAGCAGCACTTTAGACAGAACGGAGATGAGAGAACAAAGAAGAAGATATAGCAGCTGGATGTGTTTGGAGAACTTGAGACAAGATACAGAGTACTAGTGCTTGGTTTGGATGTTAGGAGTACCCGAGAGAGCTCAGTGGTGGCAAATAAATCTATAGGGGTACAGAATGACACAGTGTGGAAAGACAGAAATAAGGTATTGAGACAGATAAGAATAAAGGCAAGGAATGGGAACCTACAGAGGTGAGTAAAAGCTGAAGGGATGGGTCAGAGCAGAAAGTGCTAGAAAAGCTGCACTAAGACAGTTAAAAGAAATGTGAGATGGAAAGGATGCGAGGAAAATATTCCTATAAATGGGAGACTATTGTACCCTTCCACGAACATTTATCTAAAGTGACCAAGGCAAAAATGTGGCAAGGGAAATTGATGGCTGTTTAGAAGCTGCTGCATGGAGAGGTGCAGACAAAATATGGTTTCAAGAAAGAGAAGTGGGAAGTAGCTAGGTAGCCTATGGTTCTGATTAACTGATTAATGTTGAAACTTGGACAGCAATCATTTTATTTATGGCAGAGAATATTGTGAACATTACTCAGAAAGCTGCATTGCTATTTTGAAGAATATGGATAACATTAGAAAGGCACAGATGGAATTTGGGCGGTTAGCCTGGCTGCACTATGATGTTGAGTTCAGGCAAGGATTTGGGTTAATCGAGATGAGCAATCGGGTGAGGTGGATACCGAGCTGTGGCTACAGTGGATGGTGGCCAGTGGAGTAATGCAAAATCATTGGCCCCCCTCCAAAATCTGGTGAGGGGCACCTGAGTCTCCCATATCTCAATGATGTGCATAGGGCTCAGCCTGAATGGGGTGCCCCCTGCAGTGTAGGTACCACCTCCCAGCACATGGTCCACACCTGCCTGCATTATTGTCATGATGACACATACAAGCCCTGCCCCAACTATGCATAAGGCAAGTGTATGCTGATACAATACCTTCCCTTTACACTTTCTTGCATTAAGGTTACTGTCTCACTCTGACTCACTCAGTCTCATTAATTGACTCAGTATCACTCATTCTACTCGGATCCACTCTGTCTCCCTCAGTCCCACTCATTCTTTTTTTTGGGGGGGGGTTATTTTTTTCCACCAAGCAGCATACAGGAAGTAAAGCATTTTACATCATGAAAATAAGCATATGTAGTTCCCAGTTTCTCGCCCTCCACTCCCGCCAAAAAATACTTCAAAAACAAATTGTAAGATACAGAGTGACCACATTCACAGTACAGTGTATGTCACATGGGATTAATTCAGCTCCGAGGTACATCTTTAGGTCTGGGTGCCCATCAATGACCAACGCTTAATAGACATGGCTCTCAATCTATACCAGCACCTCATGTTAGAAATCTTTTACATTCACATTCCTATTTATCTTTCTCCCTGTTACAGTCAAGAGTCCTCTTCCCCTTGCTGCAGATAATCTACTAATGTTTGCCAAAAGTCTTTGAGCCTGGAGGCATGAGGTTTGCTTTCCTCATAAGTACCTAATGTTTCTTTACAATACAGGAGATCATTGATCCAGTCCTTGAATCTGGGTGGGCGTTTGCTACCCCATTTCATGGCCACTTGGCGTTTTGCAAGTAACAATGCTACCGCAAGTAGTTTGCGTCACTCGGCCAATTTCAATTTGTATATGCCCAACAGGCACACCAATGGTGCATTTGGGATTCGCTCCGCAAGCATTTGTGTGAGCGCCATCGTCACTTCCTGGCAGTATCACTTCAGCACTTCAGGACCGGGCAAGCCCAGGCCATATGTAAAAAGTCTGTTTCGTGTGCATGACAGCATTGGCATTTGTCATATGCTCTGAGACCATATCGGTGCAACCTGACCTGAGTGTAGTATGTTTGATGGAGGAACTTAAAGTGAATGATTCTCAGATTGCAGTTTGACGTGAGCAAATGTATTTGTGAACAACTGTAGCTCCAATCGCCCTTTGATATGGTCTCCCCAATTAGCTCCTCCCATCTTTGTAATGATCGTTCAGGGCCTTGAGCTTGTTCATTCTGGGAAGCAGCGTATAGCCTTGTGACTAAGTTCTTTCTTATGTGGGCTGTCAATAGTATCTGTAGGAATAGAGAAGGAAAGTACCCTGCCTCAGGATATATAGGCCCTGGCTAGGGGGTCCTAACTGATGTGTATGGAGGGGTGATTAGCCTAGGGGTTGACACTACATATAACAATCACATGGTCAAATCAAAAGGACTATACAGTTCAGGTTTAGAAAATATATATTTTTTTATTATTGTTTTCTGTTAACAAGGATATTACAAAAGATTTTTTTTGGAAAAATATATTTTTTTGTATATCAGCTCGTAGATGCCCTATAGAATTGTGCACCTCTGCGCCGCATGAACATTGAAACAAAATATATCACCACTATAAGCCTGCACCCCCGGTATGTATTGATTATAACAACTGCACTGGGGGGTAGCGATGTAAGGTGTTAAGAAATGTCCCTCAAACATGCTATCGCCTTATAGTGATAATAATCTACTAAATGTGGCCATGATGCCATATTGACCCAACAATGTTTTATTCGATAGGCTCTGTGTGTGCCAACCACTGTTTAGAACCCAGATGATCACCAAAACCCAAGGGTGCTATAAAGCATAAACGCTAAGGAGCAACCCATACTGGTAGGTGGTTCTAATACCGGCAGTATTATATTGTGCGTTATTGGCAAATGATAAGTGCCTACCAGCTAGATTCTATATGACAGTTTCGATCTGGCTAAAAAACAAGAGAATTGTAGAGAGGGACACCTGATAACACCATAGGGCAATAAGCTCAGAGGAGATTAGGGGTATAAGTTAACTATTAAAATCTGACTCGTCTAGAGATATAAGAGGTTACTTATCTGCCCCCCTCACAGGATCTGAATTGCTTGTAGCCTGTCCCTTGAAACAACAACAGCATCGGCGCCCATGCATCCCTATGACGCCATCTGAAGCCTGCTATACTTGAATGGCAGTACCTAATACAAAATCTGGTAAAATATTGATTCTAAATGGCGTAGAAATAACCTAATAGCTGTGTACATGGTTATAAAATACTGGCTAGTCCCTACTGGGATCCATTCTGACTAATCATGATCATTTGAACTTGCTGCCGTCCCAAGACTTTGTTCTTGGTCTGTAATATAGAATCATGCGTGTACTCAAGAGGAGCACTGAGAGAGACTATAATCTAAGTGAATGTGTGTGATAAAAGGAAGGTATACCTGTATGCAAGTGAAGACTCTTTTGTGGTGTTAAATGTGCTCTATGGTCCATACAGTTAAGGCTATCATGATGCCTTCTAGATTCCACGCACTAGGGAATCTATTTTAGGGAGTGTCTCTAGAGGGTTGACATAGCATGGCGATCACCGGTCAAATGTAGGAGCATTGCTCCAAAGCAGATCAGACGGAGAAAATAACTTACTGAAATATTGGAAACATGTTTTTTAAACGTTTGAAAAATGTAGTGATCTATGGTGATGAAAGCTGGTTGCTAGCATAGAACTGTATTTTGAATAGTACATGATTATATAGAAAAGTGAAATGAATTTTGTTTTGCTCTCTATATTGCAGATTTTTTATCCTTGTGCCCGTCCCAGTATACTGCCCCTTGCCCTGACGAAGGTGCGGCTTTATTGGCCTGTCACCGAAACGCGCGTCTGCGTATGTCTCCAGAAATACGGTCATTGTCCTCATTACATCAGGACCCGTAGCTAAAACCATCTATCCGGACGAACATCCCGATTTGACCACCTATGTGCTGTATTCGCAAGGAACAGTAGAATGAATGATAGAATGAATGGTGTATGATATTAGGAGAGAAAGAGTGAGTAGGGATTGAAGTGAATGATACTGTGTGTGTAAAGATTGGCTGTTACTGGGTAGGACGAATTGTTTTGTTATTGTTGTCCCCATATCTGTTTGTTTTATTTATGACTTATATGTATCTGTGATATACAAAAAAAATATATTTTTCCCAAAGAAATCTTTTGTAATATCCTTGTTAACAGAAAACAATAATAAAAAAATATATATTTTCTAAACTTGAACTGTATAGTCCTTTTGATTTGACCATGTGATTGTTATATGTAGTGTCAACCCCTAGGTTAATCACCCCTCCATACACATCAGTTAGGACCCCCTAGCCAGGGCCTATATATCCTGAGGCAGGGTACTTTCTTCTCTATTTATACTGGTTTTCCCCTCTACTACCTGCCCATATCCTAAAGATACCCACGGGCAACCCCCTTCTTTGTTTACTTAATAGTATCTGTAGGGCCTGTAGTGGGAATGTATCATATAGATCTTTGATCGCCTCCCGCAGTCTGAAATACGCAAACATTTTCAATGACTTTTGGTGTGTGCATAGCAATGGCTTTTTCAACAGGATAAATTCTTTATTAGGGAATATATCCCCCATTGTCCGTAATCTCATTTTCCCCAGTACTGTGCACATTCGCTTTTCCTGTGTGACCAAAAGTTTGGGGTGGTTCGTTAGCGGTAATGCCGGGGCATATAGCGGGGCTTTCTGAGCTCGCTGTGCCAGAACGTGCCAGGCCCTAGACGTGCACTTGACTGGGTAGATAAAATCAATAGGATAACAGCGAATGGGGTCAGATGTGTATTGTGTCAGGCGCTTTGGGCTGATGTTGTCTGCTTCCACTGCTATGTGTGGGATATGCAAGTGTGGTTGTATCCAGTAGTGTGCATGCTGCGCCTCTGCACAATAAAAGTACAGTTGTAGGTCTGGGGCAGCAAACCCGCCCTGATGATAAGGTTTCGTAAGTATCTTCCAGCTTACTCTCGGCTGTTTTCCCACCCATGTTAAGCGCTGTAGTGTTGTGCGCAGTCTGGTGAAGAAGGCCTGTGTAAGCTAGATCGGGACATTCCAAAATAAATACAAAAAGCGGGGGAGCACAATCATTTTCTGCAGTGCTATCCTATCAGCTAATGCCAGGGGCAACCTGATCCACTTTTCTACTTGTTCCTCTAGTCTGGTCATAGCTGCGCCATAATTCTCTACTATTACCACCTCTGGATCTCTATGTATCCAAACTCCCAGATATATTTCACGGGATCAGTGGTCCATTGCAGTGGGTATTCTAATTTGGGCTGTGGGGTTTCCGCTTTTAGAGGCACCACCACTGACTTATCTCAATTCATGCTGAGGCCTGAATACTGTTCGAATTTGATGTACTCCCCAATCAGTGGATTTAAATTTTCTTCTGGGTGTCTAGTGTACAGCACCATATCATCTGCGTATAGAGATATGGCTACAGGGCGCAGATTAAATTGTAAAGCCGCTTCCGGGTGTTTCTGCCGGATTTTACACGCCAACGGTTCCAGTGTAAGCGCGAATAGAATCTGGGACAGCGGGCATCCCTGTCTAGTTCCCCGGCTTATTTCAAAATGCTCCGAGGTGATACCATTAATGCGCACTCTAGCTCTGGGCCCAGAGTACAGCAAGGAAATCCATTTCATGAACGGAGGTGGGAATCCCATTCTGGACAACACCATAATCATGAACTCCCATTCCACAGAATCGAATGCCTCCGCCGCATCTAAGAGTGCAGCTGCCGCGGGCAGCCCCGGGTTGAGGCTAGGGTATAGGGCGAAAATTGTTCATATGTTTTGCGTTGTAGATCTAGTGGGGAGAAATCCCGCCTGAACCGGTAATACCAGAAATCCTAACAGCGGCTGTATCCTGTTCGCCAATATTTTGGCCCAGATTTTTATATTTATTAGTGAGAGTGGACGATATGATTCGCAGTTTTGTGGGTCCTTCCCAGGCTTAGGGAGAGAGATCAGCAAAGCCTCTCGTAGCGATAGTGGAAGGGCAACTTCCTCATATGCCTCCTCGTACATCTGTGCAAAATGGGGTATTAATAGGTCTTTGAATTCTTTGTAAAACTCACCCGGTAGGCCGTCCAGCCCCGGGGCTTTATTATTCGGGAGCAAATCAATGGCTTCTTTAAATTCGTCCCCTGTTATACAATGGCCTAGGTATTCCCTGTGTGTATCTGATAGCCAAGCGAAACCAATATCATCTAGGTAATCATGTATGCCTTGTAGGGAATTCGACGTCCTCTTAGTGTATAGTGCAGAGTAATATGACAAAAAGGTATTAAGTATAGAGGGAGTGTCATATACCGGCATCTCTTGCGCGTTTATGACTTGCGTTATATGTGCATTACTCCGCCCTGATTTAATCTTGTGGGAGAGTGTTGTTCCCAATCTGCCCCCTTCGCCATATGTACTGGCCGTGTATGTTTTGGACAGGTACTTGATGTCGGTGTCTGCAAACTCATGGTATGTATCTACTTTTCCCCTTATCTCTGCCAACAGGGAAGAGTCTAGGGTGTCCGTGTATTCCGTTTCAAGCCTACGAATGTCCCTTTCTGTCATATCTAATTGTTGTCGAATATCCCTGAGTATGCCAGCATGTTTGTCTATGCAATGCCTTTGGATAGTAACCTTAAACGCTTCCCATAGGGTCCTAGTGCTGTCCGCCGATCCAGCGTTTGTTTGAAAAAAATCTATTATGGCCTGCCGTATTTCGCATCGAAATACCTGATCCTTCAGGGCCGATGATTGCAGGCGCCACGTGAACTGCTTGGGAGTGTGAGTGGGGACAGCTAGCTCCAGGCGCACAGGGGAGTGGTCTGACAATGTTTTTGGCAAATATTCTAGGTCCGTTATCCATGTACTAACCTCCTGTGTGGTCAGCCAATAATCCAATCTCGACCAGGTATTATGTGTCAATGAAGTGCATGTCCCCTCCCTACGCCCCGGGTGTCGCATCCTCCACACGTCCTCCAGGGACCAGTCTACCATTCCCGCCCGCAAAGAACCAGCCGCCTTTCGGTCAGATCTATCAGTGCCCAATTAACATTATAAAGTGCAGGGTCTAAGCATGTGTTAAAGTCTCCTCCCCATATAACAGCAGTAGGCTGAAGGTCTCCTAATTTAGTCAATATGTCATCATGAAATGCGGGATCATCTGTATTAGGGCCGTATACCGTCACAATCATTAGATCTGCGCCTGCAAAGGAGCCACGTAGTTTAATATATTGACCCTGGTCATCTGTAATTGCTTTGACAAGTACAAACGGAATGCCACGCTTAATCAGCAGCAGTACTCCCCTTGCATAGTTTGAAAAGGAAGACTCCACTCGGTACTGCGCCCATTTATAGCCTATTCTACACTCTCGTTGTAATGTGAGGTGAGTTTCTTGAAGACAGGCCACATCTATTTTGTGTCTGTCTAGGTAAGCTAGTACCTTTTGTTTTTTCAGTGGATTTTGCATTCCTCTGACATTCCAGGTCAGGAAAGTTATCGTCCGTACCTGCTGCGTTTCAGTCACCATATGCTATAATGAAAAAAGCTATTCAAAGACATAGTAATGCATAAAATATAGCAATGCAGAGCAAGATCGCGGGTCACATGTCCACCTGTAGCCGCCCGGTGCTTTTTGAACTTTCCCCCTATCCCCCCTCCACCCACTTCGTCATTCCTGCAACAACATAGAGAAACCCCTCAGAAGTAGCTATACCCCCCACCCCCTCTCCCTTTACATACAGTACACAACTTCCCCAACAAATGCAACAAGTGTGGTGTTCACAAGTGGGCGGGAGCTGCCTAATTCCATCCCCTCGCTATATTAGGCAAAGGGGGTCCGCTGTCAGATATAAAGCGCACAACAACAGTGAGCATCCCCACAAGGCAAAACAACAACATAGGGAAGCGGCCTCAAGCTATCAGGCATTAGTCTCCTGTTAGTCTATATTGCGTGGTTCAGTGTCTTACAATTGCCATAGCCACATTATATTTTACTTATCTGCTATCCCCATCGTTGTTCGGGTTAACAAGACATAGTCGGCCTGTGGTGTAGGGTGAACAGGGGGGCACAAATCCACAGTAAATTAGTAATCAGTTCAAATGCTTGCTGTCGGTGTGTCTGCTCCATAAAAGAGTCAATCCCTACAGGATACAGATAGTTATCAGATATGTTATCAGATACGTTTACTCTAACTTTTTTCACTATTTTTCACCAAAGTACGCTCCCCAGTACGCTCCCCGGTGCGCGTACGGGCGCGCCCCCGCGAAAAATTATTATTATTTTTTTTGGCATATATGTACCTCCTAAACTCCCCTCAGAAAACCTAGAGGGTCAGGGTGTGTCTACCGTGCCCCCTTTTACCCATTCCCAACGTTCTTTGTCTTCCATCTTGTGTCTCAATTCTACCGAAACACAAAATGGCGGACTCCCGTAGCGCTCCTGGTGCGCGTACCGGAGCGCGCGCCGGTAAGCGCTCCCCGAAAAAATGTGGGAAGTTAATTTACATAAAAACCACTGGAGACACTTTCACCAAATATAGAATAGGCCCTACTACATAGCAGTCTCTACCATTTTCCCAAATTTGGTGGTATTCCATTGAGCCATTTAGGCTGTAGCCCTGTCTAAATATCCTGAGGTAAATTACATGACAAAAACACATATGAAAGTGTTGGAATTTACAACCAATTAAAATGTTACTTACATTTTGTACTTTTAAGTGCTGACATTTGATTGGTTAAGTACATGAATCTATATGAAAAATGAGAGGGAAACACAGCCATTTTGACTAATACTACCTGAGGTACATTTTGAAAGAATTTTGACAGAAAACTTCAACTACTTTGAAAAAGGTAAGTTGTTCATTTGGAAGGGGAACTATGTTGTGCACTTTAAGTTAATTTGGGAAAACATTTTCTGATAGTTATATACTGTCCCTCTGTAAGAGTTAGAGATTGAGATAGACTTCTCTGTTATAATTATGGATTGAGTTAGGCTTCTCTGGTATAATTATGAATTTACTGAGGCTTCATCACATGCACTTTTTAATAGTTCTACTTCCTGCCTGAAACCATACACTGCCCAAAAATTACTTCACTGTTAAAAACTCAGAAGTACCGGTCTGAACTTAAACCCAACAGTACCCTAACTCTACTGATATAGTTATTTTTTATGCAATTTTCAGAAAGAAAATGGAAGGAGAAAAATAATCAACTGTTATTTCTTTCGAAGTAAAGGTGGAAAATCCAGAAGAACAAAAAGATGAATTTGATTTCATAGATGAATCTTTGGACCAACAGTTAATAGAATGTTTGGAACAAATAGAATTAGGTACTAATAATTAGGAGGAAATTCCGGACAATATTATGTTAGAAGTTTTATTAAATTTTGAAAAAGAATCAGAAGAATAAATTTATATTTAATAATTTTAAATTGTTTGAGACATTATTCATTTTTATATGTAATTCATGAAGTAGTACCAAAATGATTATATTATAAAGTGAGACTTATAGTATACTGTGCAACTTTTTGGGTTACATAGTAAGTTTACTCATAGTTACTACCTTTCTCCCACTATATTATCTCCAATGTGTATTTTACATCTCTTTTTCATCATAAGGGAGCAGGATAGACTACCCATGATCCCCTAGGACTTCTCAGGGAGTGCTTAAAGGATCCGTTTCTGCTTTCCTGACAGACTATGGTATGGATTCCATATACCACAATAACTTCTATAACAACATGCAAGATATCTACAGAGGAGACGGTGTACATTAAATTTAAGTCTCTGCATTGGTACCTACATGTAGGTACTTAAATAAAAATAAAAAACTACAAAAAGATTTTTTTTTTAAAACAGCTACTTTTTTTAATTACTGTCATTCTTTTTTCCCCATGGTACGCTCCCCGGTGCGCGTGCCGGGCGCTCCCCCCGCAAAAATTGAAAAAATAAATAAATGTAATGCCCCGCGGGGCTCTTTTATGGCCCCCACATCAAACCTAGGGGGTCAGGGGGAGTTTACCCTGCCCCCTTTTGGTCATTTCCCCCATTGTTTTTGCCACCTCTTGTGTCTCGATCCTACCGAGACACAAGATGGCGGCCGCTCTGGACTGTTTAGAATGTTTACAGACACCCGAGAGCCAATCAGCTTTCCACGCGCAAGTCGCGTAGCGCGCCCGGACCGCTCCCCGGTGCGCGTACCGGAGCGCGGCCATAGATATATATATTTTTTTTAACCTAAATTACTCAAAATCCACTGGAGCACATATCTTGAGACATAGCAAAGGCACATCAGGCTACCAGTCCCTACAATTTCGCCAAGTTTGGTGGGAATCCATTCAGCCGTTCGGGCTAAAAGTGAGGTCGACCGCCCTATGGAAATTAACATGGGGAAAACACGTTTTGGGACCCCCGTTTTATCTTGGCCCCCACTTGACAAATTCCCGCTAAACTTTCAGGGAAGGACCGGGGCACCACGAGGCAAATTTGAGGAAATTTTCAGGCAGATTCCTCAACTGGCGCCAAAGTTATTCACAATAGAATGTTGAAATTTTGTATTGAAAATAATCCTAACTATAACTACCTACTGGCGACCGCCAGTAGGTAATATATATATATATATGTATATATATATATATATATATATATATATATATATATATATATATATATATATATATATATATATATATATATATATATATATATATATATATATATATATAGCTCCAAGGGAATGTCCAACAGTTAGGCAGCACACGAACACAAAGTAGCTTTTCCCCATCAGCTTTAATCAGGTAAAAACAATCCCGCTGGTCCGTTCATTAAAGCAGCAAACTGCAACCCCGACACGTTTCGAGAGTTTTCTCTTTTTCAAAGGGAGACTGCAGTTACAGGCACACTCACGGCCACACCTTCTTTTATTCCTCCTATCGTGGGTCCTTATTGGCCCGCTCTGTATGAGCATTTGTCACATAGTATTGTGGGAGGTGTAGTCCGTTCTTATGCCTCTGATGGTGGTGCCTCATATTTACTGTCACTAAAAAGCTCAGCAAGAGCCCCGGACAGCGTGTTGCTCTGAATCCTCCTTCGTGCCCCACGTTGAGAGCCCCGCTTGCTTGGGAGCTCCGTGGCCCTCTGTTAGTTGTCGAGGTGGTGCAGGCCCTGCGGCAGGACGGCCGCAAATACATCAAGCTCCAAGGGAATGTCCAACAGTTAGCAGCACACGAACACAAAGTAGCTTTTCCCCATCAGCTTTAATCAGGTAAAAACAATCGCGCTGGTCCGTTCATTAAAGCAGCAAACTGCAACCCTGACGCGTTTCGAGAGTTTTCTCTTTTTCAAAGGGAGACTGCAGTTACAGGCACACTCACGGCCACACCTTCTTTTATTCCTCCTATCGTGGGTCCTTATTGGTCCGCTCTGTATGAGCATTTGTCACGTAGTATTGTGGGAGGTGTAGTCCGTTCTTATGCCTCTGATGGTGGTGCCTCATATTTACTGTCACTAAAAAGCTCAGCAAGAGCCCCGGACAGCGTGTTGTTCTGAATCCTCCTTCGTGCCCCACGTTGAGAGCCCTGCTTGCTTGGGAGCTCCGTGGCCCTCTGTTAGTTGTCGAGGTGGTGCAGGCCCTGCGGCAGGACGGCCGCAAATACATCAAGCTTAACGAATCCAGTTAATTGCGGTTACATCTCCCATGTGTAAAAAGGACTACATCTCCCAGCAAACATTGTACTTTGAAATTTGGGCACAGCTGGGGCCAATTGCAATTATAAGAAAGCACGTGGGAGATGTAACCGCAATTAACTGGATTCGTGTGATGCGGACTCTGATGAGAAGCGAAAATGCTTCGAAACGCGTAAGGCCAAAGGATGAAAATACGGGACTTGTAAGCTGCATGTTTCTCGAATAAAGGTTTTGGAAACCGACCTGCGAGTGGTGAGCGGCCTCATTTCCGAGTGAAGTGTTCAAATATTTATCACGGCGGCTCCGGCCGTGGAGGGATCGCACTGCCTAGAGGGGTAAAGGACCGCAGGGGAGAGAACGAGCTTCCTCTGCAATGGCACGGCAGGCAGCAGAATTGAACATGTCGCTTGCAAGCCTGGAGCACACTGGAGGGCTACAAAAAGATCCAGCACTGGCACACAGGAATCGGACCCATTGGAGGGCATAAAATGTGTAAAAAGGACTACATCTCCCAGCAAACATTGTACTTTGAAATTTGGGCACAGCTGGGGCCAATTGCAATTATAAGAAAGCACGTGGGAGATGTAACCGCAATTAACTGGATTTGTGTGATGCGGCCTCTGATGAGAAGCGAAAATGCTTCGAAACGCGTAAGGCCAAAGGATGAAAATACGGGACTTGTAAGCTGCATGTTTCTCGAATAAAGGTTTTGGAAACCGATCTGCGAGTGGTGAGCGGCCTCATTTCCGAGTGAAGTGTTCAAATATTTATCATGGCGGCTCCGG
Organism: Lissotriton vulgaris; assembly: GCF_964263255.1. Classification (NCBI taxonomy): domain Eukaryota; kingdom Metazoa; phylum Chordata; class Amphibia; order Caudata; family Salamandridae; genus Lissotriton; species Lissotriton vulgaris. The sequence continues at coordinate 805,123,681 of NC_141697.1, forward strand.
CCGTGGAGGGATCGCACTGCCTAGAGGGGTAAAGGACCGCAGGGGAGAGAACGAGCTTCCTCTGCAATGACACGGCAGGCAGCAGAATTGAACATGTCGCTTGCAAGCCTGGAGCACACTGGAGGGCTACAAAAAGATCCTGCACTGGCACACAGGAATCGGACCCATTGGAGGGCATACAATGTGTAAAAAGGACTACATCTCCCAGCAAACATTGTACTTTGAAATTTGGGCACAGCTGGGGCCAATTGCAATTATAAGAAAGCACGTGGGAGATGTAACCGCAATTAACTGGATTCGTGTGATGCGGCCTCTGATGAGAACCGAAAATGCTTCGAAACGCGTAAGGCCAAAGGATGAAAATACGGGACTTGTAAGCTGCATGTTTCTCGAATAAAGGTTTTGGAAACCGACCTGCGAGTGGTGAGCGGCCTCATTTCCGAGTGAAGTGTTCAAATATTTATCACGGCGGCTCCGGCCGTGGAGGGATCGCACTGCCTAGAGGGGTAAAGGACCGCAGGGAAGAGAACGAGCTTCCTCTGCAATGGCACGGCAGGCAGCAGAATTGAACATGTCGCTTGCAAGCCTGGAGCACACTGGAGGGCTACAAAAAGATCCTGCACTGGCACACAGGAATCGGACCCATTGGAGGGCATAAAATGTTTAAAAAGGACTACATCTCCCAGCAAACATTGTTCATCGAAATTTGGGCACAGCTGGGGCCAATTGCAATTATAAGAAAGCACGTGGGAGATGTAACCGCAATTAACTGGATTCGTGTGATGCGGCCTCTGATGAGAAGCGAAAATGCTTCGAAACGTGTAAGGCCAAAGGATGAAAATACGGGACTTGTAAGCTGCATGTTTCTCGAATAAAGGTTTTGGAAACCGACCTGCGAGTGGTGAGCGGCCTCATTTCCGAGTGAAGTGTTCAAATATATATATATATATGTATATATATATATATATATATATATATATATATATATATATATACCAAAAAATGCCCAGCATTTGAGGCCGCACAACACTGCGATGAAGGAAACATCCTTATTTAAAAGAAACAGGCAGCTTCCGATTCCGTGATACATCCTGTGGCCTGACGCGTTTCGATGGACTTTCACCATCTCTTCAGAGGCCTTGTGAGCAGGAAAAAGTGAAGTGCATGACTCGCCGCCCATTTCATTAATTGGCTTCCGGTATGCCGAGTTTGTTGCATTTTGGGCAGCGTAGTCCATTTAAGCAATATTTATCCCCTCCAGTGGGTATCTTGCCCACATATGTTTGCAGGATAAATGTTTTTCAAGCCCTCCATTAGGCTTCCCGAATCGGACTTTGCCTGTTAAATTACAAATCACAGTACCATTTACAGGGGGAGGGTTCCCCCTGTCCGCATCCATGAGGTTCTTCGGATGGTGCGATCCCTCTACGGCCTGGAGCAACCGTATAAACATGTACCAAAAAATGCCCAGCATTTGAGGCCGCACAACACTGCGATGAAGGAAACATCCTTATTTAAAAGAAACAGGCAGCTTCCGATTCCGTGATACATCCTGTGGCCTGACGCGTTTCGATGGACTTTCACCATCCTCCGGGGGCTCAATATGGGCTATAAATTATGTCCCCAAGAAATCGTGAGCAGACAACCCACTGGAGGGTGTAATTTGTGCCGAAAAGGACTACGTTGCCCAGCATGCAAAGGAAAAAGGGTACTGTGTACTTAAAGAAAAAGAAAGGGGCGGCGAGTCATGCACGCAATTATTTTCTGCTCACGAGGTCTCTGATGAGATGGCGAGAGTCCATCGAAACGCGTCAGGCCAGGGACACGAACACGGGAGGAAAAGCAGTCAGCTTCAAAATAAACAAAGATGTTTCTTTCACCTCAATGGGAGTGCGGCCTCATATTGCTGGAGCAATTTTGGGTGAATATATATATATATATATATATATATATATATATATATATATATATATATATATATATATATATATATATATATATATATATATATATATATATATATATATATATATTCACTGAAAAAACCATAGGTTATAAACCATATATAGTTAGGGATTAGCATTTACAAAACCTTATTTTACTCGCATAAAACCATTGAAATTCCATATATAGTTAGTTGCACTAACTATATATCGCGCACCCGCAATCCACTGCCGATGATGTCACACATTACATCATTCATGACATGGTCAGTGACATCACTGATGACATCACTGATGACATCTCAAATGACATCACTGATGACATCTCAAATGACATCACTGATGACATCACTGATGACATCTCATTTGACATTACTGATCACATCACTGATGATATCATTCATGTGATAATACGATGAACCTCTTCAGACTCTAATATAACCTTAGATACAATCAGTGTAAACAGACACTCACAGACTGTCACTCATCCATGGAGTTACTCACACACCTAGTCAGTCATGCAAAGAATCAATCACACCTCCATTTCCTCAACTATACAGTTATAGAAACTTTACTTATTCAAACATATACTAACACATATTTACTCTCTTATACAATCCCTGATACAAGTTCACAATGATCCATACAGCCACTCACACATTCACTGGCTCTTATGCACAGTTATTTATATATGTCAACTCTCACATGTACTGTGTTTTACATATGTACTTACTTTGACATGTAGCACTGAGATATCCATTCCCTCACCAATACACTCATGCACACAGTCAACTGCCCATACAGCTGTTTCCACATGCACTTTTGAAACCATACATCTAGTGAATCAACTGCTCACACATCTATGCACAGAGTCATACACCTCCCAGCCACCCACACACACACTCAGTCTCCCATACAAATACTTGGGCAACCAATCATTAACCCATATAGTTACTCATATAGCTACTTATCAACACATGCAACAGTTTACAGAACAACAGACATAATGATGCACAAATTAAGACAGTTTAGTCACTAACCCATGCACTCAGTGAGACACATTTAATCACTCACTCATACAGTCAGTCATGCACCTACTAAATCCTTCATTCAGACACTTATACATCCACTCATTCTTCAATATGTAAGACATATTTTAACTTTACAGAAACATACAGTCACTGGATGTTGTCATCAGTGATGTCATCAGTGATGTCATTTGAGATGTCATCAGTGATGTCATTTGAGATGTCATCAGTGATGTCATCAGTGATGTCACTGACCATATCATGAATGATGTAATGTGTGACATCATCGGCAGTGGATTGCGGGTGCGCGATATATAGTTAGTGCAACTAACTATATATGGAATTTCAATGGTTTTATGCGAGTAAAATAAGGTTTTGTAAATGCTAATCCCTAACTATATATGGTGTATAACCTATGGTTTTTTCAGTGAATTTTTAAGGTTTTGTAAATGCTAATTCCTAACTATATATTCTCTATAACCTATGGTTTTTTCATTGAATTTCAATGGTTTTTTGAAAGCTAATATCTGTATCTGTAAAATGTATTCTTCTTTAAATCTTAAAATATATTTTACATGTTTTTTATACATTTTTTTTTTAAAAAAATTTTTGTTGCGCTCCTAGTCCGCGAACCGGTCAGCTTCCCGTTAGCTCAATTTAAAGCCACGATTTGGTGCGCGAACCGGTAATCGTTCCTTTAGCGTAACTGTTACGTTATCATGACGTTTTGCATTGTCGCGTAATACGTCATCAGACGCGCCAAGTTAGCGGACCCGGAAGCGGACCGGAAAGCGGCGCAAAGCGCGAAACGTAAAGACAGCAGGTCATGTGACTCGGTAATAACACTTTTCATTGGTTCATTTCACTTTTGGTTTCCTAATGATGTAATACTAGGTCATGTGATCTAAAATTAACACTTTTCATTGGTTTAGAACTTTTGCTTTTCCCAAATGATGAAAACCCCTCCTTCTTTCCTCACTCTGACTTTCATCTTGGTGAGAGAAAGACCCTTTTACATTCTAGAGAAATGGCTTCAGTTGTTGCTTCTGGTAGTGTTCCCCCACCACCACCTCCACCTCCTCATGGAAAGAAAGGACCACCTACTCAACCAATCTTTGAAGAAGAGGAAGATCAGGAAGAGGAGGAAGAGCCTGAATTTTTGCCTGAGGAGCCCAGGAGGTACAACAAAAAGGAAAACTTCATCTGGCAATTTTTTAAATTTCCACCAGGGCAAAAGAAAGTCAATGCAAGATATGTCTTTTGCCGTATCTGTGATGATCGCCTTTCAAGGGGGACGGACAAAAAATATAGTTTTGGAAATTTTACAATGCACAGGCACATGAGTAGGTGGCACCCAAATAATTATAGTGCTGCTCAGCTTCGCAACGAACAACAAAATCCCCCGGCAATAGCAAGAAGATCTGTCGTGCCAGAAGTATCGGGACCAGAGGCAAGGGAGTTGATCCCGAATATTCAAATGGACATGGGGGAAGTGAAACAAGTGTGCGTGTGGTGCAATCAAATATTATGCTACCGAGAAAGTAGCATTACTCTTATAATAAGAGCAATCAAAAATCATGTATGTCCAAAACGCCCCAAAAAATAAATTCTTCTTTTTTTTGTTGCTCCTGTTGAGCCCTCTTCAATGAATCATTTTTGTTTCCCCCCTCCCCCCAAAAAATAAAAAAAATTAGAAAATGTTCAGAAAAAAACAAAAAAATATAAAAAATGTTCAGAAAAACAATAAAAAAAAATTTAAACAACAAAAACCAAAAAAAAGTTCTTTTCAGAACTACCTCCCCATTATAAAAAAAAATTGGTAGAATTTTTGGAATTCTGCCAAGCTCTATTTCTTTTAGTTCGCTCCCAGTTCGCACTCCGGTACGCGAACCAGGAGCGAACCAAAATTTTTTTTTTTTTAAAAAAACAGTATGTATAAGGAAAGGAAACAGACAGTTATGTTACAAGAAAAACAGCTATAGGGAGTAAAGAAAAGATACTGTTACCCGCAATTCACTTCTGATCATGTCATATATTACATCATTTTTGACATGGTCAGTGACATCATCAGCGTTGGATTGCGAGTAACAGTATCTTTTGTTTACTTCCTATAGCTGTCTTTCTTGTAACATAAATGTCTGTTTCCTATCCTTATACTTACTGTTCTTGTTTTAAAATTTTTTTGAGATCATTCAGAAACAGTAACATTAATAGAGACAGAATGAGTGAATAATAATGAAGAAGTATGAGAAGAGAGGGAGTGAGAAAAATACTGGAAGGAGTTGGAGATTTTGATTATGCCCTTACACCATTTTTGGAACATTATTAACATGCCTATGTAACTCCCATAATCAAAATCTAAATTTGCCAAGCACAGGTGGGAGCGTATTTACAAGAAACTTGCACCATGAAGAACGCTTTCCATTTAAAAAGGAAAAATAACATCATAGACACTCATATGCCTTATAAATATGACCCAAAACAACCTATGAAGCTCTAGCAGTACATATCCAGAAATGTAATTGATTTCAAAAAATCGTTTTTAAACACAGCATATAAATCAATTGTATACCTGCATTCAAGAGGAAATGACTGAAAATGTCCTTGAGACACATGAAAGCGTTTTCTGGAATGCCCTAGCACCATTTTTTGGACATTATTAACATGGCTATGTAACTCCCATAATCAAAATCTAAATTTGCCAAGCGCAGGTGGGAGCGTATTTACAAGAAACTTGCACCATGAAGAACGCTTTCCATTTAAAAAGGAAAAATAACATCATAGACACTCATATGCCTTATAAATATGACCCAAAACAACCTATGAAGCTCTAGCAGTACATATCCAGAAATGTAATTGATTTCAAAAAATCGTTTTTAAACACAGCATATAAATCAATTGTATACCTGCATTCAAGAGGAAATGACTGAAAATGTCCTTGAGACACATGAAAGCGTTTTCTGGAATGCCCTAGCACCATTTTTTGGACATTATTAACATGGCTATGTAACTCCCATAATCAAAATCTAAATTTGCCAACCGCAAGTGGGAGCGTATTTACAAGAAACTTGCACCATGAAGAACACTTTCCATTTTAAAAGGACAAATAACATCATAGAAAAGAATCGTTTTTAAACACAGCATACAAATCAATTGTATACCTGCATTCAAGAGGAAATGACTGAAAATGTCCTTGAGACACATGAAAGCGTTTTCTGGAATGCCCTAGCACCATTGTTTGGAAATTATTTACATGGCTATGTAACTCCCATAATCAAAATCTAAATTTGCCAAGCGCAAGTGGGAGCGTATTTACAAGAAACTTGCCCCATGAAGAACGCTTTCCATTTGAAAAGAAAAAAAATAACATCAAAGACACTCAAATGCCTTATAAATATGACCCAAAACAACCTATGAAGCTCTAGCAATCAGCGACGGCTCGTGGAGGGAGTTACGGTGGGGCAGGAGGGTGGGGAGGGGGCGGGGCAGGACGGAGGTTGCTAAAAACCGGCATATGGATAATTGCAGGTAAGTAAAATGGAAATGCACCAATCACTGCTAATGAATCATTAGCATTGGAAATCCACAGTTTTTTTTCTTTACAAACTCCTACTGTTTCAACTGCCCTTTCATTACCACACTTCATCTGACTGCAGCACAACCTTCTCCCACCATGTTTAATGTCTGGATTGTTGGACATAGTTACATCCACTGGGCTCAAAGGTATGCTGAGAACAGAAATTTACCTAACCTCAATTTACAAGATGTGGAAATTAAGTGGTTGGGCCAAAGAGGATTAAAATGTCACCAATTGATACCATTGGTGAAAACCTTTATGAATTTGCCAAAACCTGACCTGTTAATTGTGCACTGTGGAGGTAATGATTTGGGCACTTTGACTGGGGTAGGTCTGGAAATGCTTTTAAAGGACACCTTTGAGCAATTAATGGCACTTTTTCCTCAAACTGCCTTGGTATATTCCAATATATGCCAAAGACAGAAATGGAGGTGGTCCAACCAATTTTGTCCACAAATTGAGAAAGCGAGGAAGCATGTAAACAAATCTGTTTCAGCTTACATGAGAGACCATGGAATGGGCTCCTTGTACAACAATAACTTGCGTTACTACATGCAAGATATCTACAGAGGAGATGGAGTTCACTTCTCAGATGAGGGCAACAGAAATTTCATTCTGAATTTAAGACTGTGCATTGGTACCTACTTATAAGTACCTAAATGTACCATAAACCCAAAAGCTCTTCTCAGAGCTACCCTTCATCTGATCACTCACAATTATTATTTTTCTCTAACTTTTTTCTGTAATTTTCAACAAACTACGCTCAAAGAGCGCTACCCGGTACGCGAACTGGAAGCTAACCGCGCAAAATTTCAAAAAAAAAGTTTTTTCTTCGCACATATGGTCCTCCTCAGCCACCCTCAGAAAACCTAGGGGGTCAAAATACTTGTACCGTGCCCCCTTCTACCCATTCTGAACATTCTTTACCCTCCATTTTATATCTTAATTTGACCGAAACACAAAATGGTGGACTCCCGTTACGCTCCTAGTTCGCGGACCGGACCGCTTCCCGGGAAACGGTCCAAAAAAAAGGTGGGAAAGTAATTCACAGAAAAACGACTGGAGACACTCTCACCAAATATAGATCAGCTTATACTACATAACAATCCCTTTCTTTTTCACAAATTTGATTGAAATTCCATTTAGCCATTAAGTCTATAGACCTCTCTAAATACCGTGAGGTAAATTACTTCACAAAACACATCTGAAGTGTTGGAATTGACAACCAATGAAAATGTTACTTTCATTTTTTACTTTTATAACCTGACATTTGATTGGTTAAATACCTGAATATATATAAAGGAAGAGAAGAAAACACAGCCATTTTGACTACTACTTCTTGTTGTACATCACATTTCAATAGCTTCCAAAAACTTCAACTTCTTTGTGAAGGTAAGTTATAATTTTTAAAAATGAAATATATTGTGCACTATAACTTAATATAGTAGACTTTTTCTGATAGATATACACTATCCCTCTGTAGTAGTTATGGATTTAGATAGACTTCTCTGTTATAGTTATGAATGGAGTTAGGCTTCTCTTGGTTAAATCACACACACTTTTTTATAGTCCTATTTCCACTCTGATACTATACACTGCCAAAAGAAGAATTCACAGATAAAAACTGCCTATCTAACATTAATCCCAACAGTGCCCTATCCCTACTAATATATATTTTTTTATTCAAAATTTCAGGCAAAATGGAAGGCGAGCAACAAGTTACATTTTCAATTGAACTGAAGGAGAGCAGCCAAGACAAAATTGATGATTTTATGGATCAAAGTAGAGACCACGAACTTCTACAATGTGTTGAAGCAGTAGATAACCTGCTTCAAAATGAGAAAATGTTACACCCTATATTCAATTTTGACATTTCTGACACTGAAATGTTAGAAAGTTTAATGAAGTATGAAACACAATCAAAATAAAAAAAAAATAAAAAATAAAAAAAACAAAAAAAAAAAAAAACAACAAACAATTAACATTCAGTATTAAAAAAGTCTATCAATCTATTATCCTTATAGTACGCTGTCCAGAACGCTTTCCGGTTCGCGTACTAGGCGCTCACCACGCAAAAAAAAATTTTTTTTTTGCCCTGCTGGAACCTTTTACAACCTCCACATAAAACCTAGGGGGTCAGGGAGGATCTACTATGCCCCCTTATGGAAATTTCCCCCTTTGTTTTGGCCTCCTCTGTCTCTCGATCCTACCGAGAGACAAGATGGCGGCCGCACCGGACTGTTTAGAATGTTGACAGACACCGAAGAGCCAATCAGCTTTCCGTGCGCAAAGTTCCGTTACGCGAAAAGTACGCGAACCGGATCGCTGCCCGGACCGCTGTTACAGATATATATCTTGTTTTAAACGTTAATTTCTCAAAATCCACTGGAGCACATATATTGAGACCTAGCAAAGGCACATCGGGCTAACAGTCCCTACAATTTTGCCAAGTTTCGTGCAAATCCATTCAGCCGTTCGGGCTAAAAGTGAGGCCAACCGCCCTATGGAAATTAACATGGGAAAAACACGTTTTGGGACCCCCCTTTTTTCTCGGCCCCCCTTGCCGAACACCCCCCAAATTTTCAGGGGCTGCTCAGAAACAAAATGTGCCATTTTCCTGAAAATTTCAGCCGATTCCGTCCACAAACGCCAAAGTTATTAGACATAGAATTTTCAGAAATCCCATAGGGAAAAAACCCTAACTATATATACCTACTGGCGACCGCCAGTAGGTAATATATATATATATATATATATATATATATATATATATATATATATATATATATATATATATATATATATATATATTCACTGAAAAAACCATTGGTTATAGACCATATATAGTTAGGGATTAGCCTTTTCAAAACCTTATTTTACTCACACAAAACCATTGAAATTTCATATATAGTTAGTTCCACTAACTATATATCGCGCACCCGCAATCCACTGCTGATGATGTCACATATTACATCATTCATGACATGGTTAGTGACATCACTGATGACATCACTGATGACATCTCAAATGACATCACTGATGACATCACTGATGACAACATCCAGTGACTGTATGTTTCTGTAAAGTTAAAATATGTCTTACATATTGAAGAATGAGTGGATGTATAAGTGTCTGGATGAAGGATTTAGTAGGTGCATGACTGACTGTATGAGTGAGTGATTAAATGTGTCTCACTGAGTGCATGGGTTAGTGACTAAACTGTTTTAATTTGTGCATCATTATATCTGTTGTTCTACAAACTGCTGCATATGTTGATCAGTAGCTATATGAGTAACTGTATGGGTTATTCATTGGTTGTCCAAGTATTTGTATGGGAAACTGAGTGTGTGTGTATGGGTGGCTGGGAGGTGTGTGACTCTGTACATAGATGTGTGAGTAGTTGATTCACTATATGTATGGGTTCAAAAGTGCATGTGGAAACAGCTGTATGGGCGGTTGACTGTGCATGAGTGTATTAGTGAGTGAATGGATATCTCAGTGCTACATGTCAAAGTAAGTACATATGTAAAACACAGTACATGTGAGAGTTGACATATATAAATAACTGTGCATAAGAGCCAGTGAATGTGTGAGTGGCTGTATGGATCATTGTGAACATGTAGCAGGGATTGTATAAGAGAGTAAAGTAAATATGTGTTAGTATATGTTTGAATAAGTAAGGTGTGTATAACTGTATAGTTGAGAAAATGGAGGTGTGATTGATTTTTTGCATAACTGACTAGGTGTGTGAGTAACTCCATGGATGAGTGACAGTCTGTGACTGTCTGTTTACACTGATTGTATCTAAGGTTATATTAGAGTCTGAAGAGGTTCATGGTATTATCACATGAATGATATCATCAGTGATGTGATCAGTCATGTCAAATGAGATGTTATCAGTGATTTTATCAGTGATGTCATTTGAGATGTCATCAGTGATGTTATTTGAGATGTCATCAGTGATGTCATTTGAGATGTCATCAGTGATGTCATCAGTGATGTCACTAACCATGTCATGAATGATGTAATATGTGACATCATCAGCAGTGGATTGCGGGTGCGTGATATATAGTTAGTGGAACTAACTATATATGAAATTTCAATGGTTTTGTGTGAGTAAAATAAGGTTTTGAAAAGGCTAATCCCTAACTATATATGGTCTATAACCAACGGTTTTTTCAGTGAATTTTCAAGGTTTTGTAAATGCAAATTCATAACTATATATGGCCTATAACCTATGGTTTTTTCAGTGAATTTCATTGTTTTTTTAATAGCAAATATCAAAAGCTGTAAAATGTCAAGTACGTGATAGGTAAAAACTTTTTCGTGTTTATGCACGCTGATGTGCTTTGAACGCTGCCCCCCTCCCCTCTTTTCTCTTAGTAGTACTCTCTCTTTGCAGATAGTGAAGAGTAGTTAACGCAGGCCTTTACCCCCGTTGTAATCCGTCGTGCCTGCTTGTCTCTCCATTTGATTGATTGTTATCCAAGCATTTACTGTTTTACAATTGATTCTCTTTGGTTCATTCTCTATTTACAAACAAGCACAAAGTCGCAATACTCTGTTTAGTGTTTGCAGATAGTGAAAAATCGTGAAAAATCGTGTAAAAAAATAAAAGTAATCGAGCAAAATCAGTAGGCCACTAATTGGATCTCTTTTTGACCTCGCTAAAATAGAAACATTAGGAACAACCCTTCATGAGAAATACGAAAATAGTGAGATGAACTGAGCTCCACACCATGAGGGCTGCAAGACAGCTCGGCTCCGTCACCCACCCCGCCCAAAATAACGACAAACCCTATGCAAATATTAAAAATATAGACAACACACCAGCAAAGTAACAGGGTAAAACATTTTATTAAATAATTTTTTCATTACGTTGGTTTATGAGATGATGTCAGTAGTGGACCGATGTGTGAATAGGTCGGAAGCAGCACAAGGCGCCAAGATCCGGATGGCAAGTCCTGGATGTTGGGTGCCATAGTTCAGAGTTCTGAGTTTGAGCCTTTTTCAATGCCTGTTTTTTGTTGTTTCCCCTCCATCAAAAACAAAAAAAAAATATAAAACTGTGCAAAAATACAAAAAAATCAAAAAATGTTTAGAAAAGCAGTGCTTGTAAGACTGTCTGAAGCTTATTTCCACCTACTGCAGCTTCACTATTCTCAAAGTAAGTGAGGGTCGTTTGTGGACCTGACTGCATTTGAAAACAATGTTATATGGTACCTCCCTAAACCGCTTGACGGAGGCCCCCGAGGGGCGGTGTGATGGCACAGACTCGGAGAAGACGCTTGGCTCCGACCCCCTCCCCAAGTCTTATAGCACTGGTGTAGCCTGAGATCGCTCCCGACATAGGCGGCTGGCTCCCGGGGTCCGGCGGAACTTTTTGCCTTTTGATGACTCTTCTATTCTGGACTTTGTCCCACAATCCGTTTGACCTGAAGACACGCTGTAGTGGGGCGCCCCTTTACCGTTTTAGTTGCCATTCCGCCCGCTTTTGCTACACTGTGCCTCTTCCGCCATTCAGCTGTTTACCGCCCGCTCTTGCGACTACAGCGTCTCGCTCACCATGTAGTTGAGTTGCTCCCGCTCTTGCGGTGCAGCGATAGGCGACTGCCACAGGACTCTCAAAATGGCGGCCGGCTCTTCGGTTTTGGGCCTGGTCCACTAAAATGGCCCTGGGACACCTTGGAACTCGGACGCTTCCCTGATAGGGCTTGGGTCCCATTCTCGAAAGCGTCCCCTCAGCCGTGAAGATTCTACAAAAGTCTTGGGGGCCCCCGACTCCCGCAGGCTTCTGGTGGGGAGCAGCTGCCATGTCTGCTCGTGGAATGGCCACGACGGAGCTACGAGATGGTAGTGCTCTCATGCTGACGCCAGCTTTAGTCTGAAACATCCAGAAACACTGTAGACTACCAATTCGATCAGTTCCGGTAGCGCCCCAACATGACCCGGTAGAGAAGAACTTGCCCTCCCCTCTTTGACTGATGGTTCTTGTTGCCTGTCCCCTCTGTTGTCATTTAACAGAACTTTTTGGACTGCTGAAAGGGGTTGTGTTCCGAACGCTGGTTGGTGGAGACATTTTGACTATATTCTTGACCTACGTTGTCGCGTAATGCGTTATATGACACGCCGCGTTAGCGCACCCGGAAGTGATCCGGGGCGCGGCGCGCAGCGCGTAACGTAAGCATAACAGGTCATGTGACTTGTTAATAAAACTTTTCATTGGTTCATTTTACTTTTGTTATTTTAATGATGAAAAGCTTGGTCATATGACCTAAAAATTACGCTTTTTATTGGTTTCGAACATTATTTTTTTTTAAACATATATGTTATAATATTCCAGGCTAATGTACTTTCCCGGAAAATTTACAACTGTCCTGCAAGTAAAATATATTCCTTTTTCGAGAAAAAGGGCGTTTCTTCGTTTCATGACGGAGCCGTTGAGTAAAAGAGACTCGGCCTGCTGTCTTAGTCGCCGATACGCCTGATTATCAGATTCTTATCGATCACTTTATGTTGCAGGAGTGGAAAACACAACTCCCCTTGACCATTTATCTTTACTGCGTTCCTACATATTATACCTTTTATCCGTCATGTAATTGGACTGCTTTATTTCACTTGCCTTTTACTGATTCGAAAACAGTGACTAAAAGTAAAAACTTTACCAATGTAAATACTACTACCATGTTTTGTTTTAAAAACCTTTATTGTGAAAATGTCAGTATATAAATACGGGCCTATAACCATGTGGGCCGGCCACGGAGCAAACTGAAATCGTATATGATGAGGAGACCTTTACATTATAGAGGAACGTAACGAGCGAGCCATTAGGTTGCAAGAACTAAGATGTCTAACAGTTGCGGAATCGGTGGACGTACATTTTGTAATTAAAATACGACAGGGCCACTTACAAAAAAGTTATCTAGATATACATTTGCGTGCAAGTACCATGGGTGACGTTAATTCGAACTTTCAATAGTACAGTAATAAATAACACATCAGAACTTAATATCAATAGGGATGTAGAAATATTCAATCAATTCTCGTCCCCGCCCGCCATGAGCATCAAAACTGCATTCATATCTCGTGATATCAAGGTTGTTCAACCAGTACACAACAAGGAGTTACGAGTCCCATTTATACCGGCGCCATTTTGGGCGAGGCCGGGCAGGTCCAAGATATAGTCAAAATGTGTCCACCAACAATCGGCCAGACCAGAACCCCTTTCGGCCCTTTATGCTACAAGATGGTGTCTTCCATTCAGAAAATATTGTTGGCAGCATTTTGAAAGGAAAGATAAACAGCCGTTCTCCTAGTGAGTCTCACATTGTTACATTTAGGAAGAATGTTGAAGAGTAATATGTGGAAAATCTGAAGCCATTTTTCTAAAAACTCTCAATCAGCCTTGGATGGAAAAAAAAATCCTGAAGAATGTACAAACTGAAAACCAATTTTTGTCTGTATAGCATCAACAGCAACGCTTGAGTCAGCTTTGTGTCAAGCCGCCATTTTCATTCAATCAATAGCGTCCCCCTGCACACATTCAGGAACCTGGTCGTGTCTTCAGGTGAAACGGATTGTGGGACAAGAAGCAGAAAGGAAAAGGAAAAAATTTCCGCCGAACCTCAGGAGCCGGCCGCCTATGTCATGGGCGATCTTTTACCACACCAGGGCAATAGTGAAGCTGCAGCAGGTGCAAATAAGCTTCAGACAGTCTTACAAGCACTGCTTTTCTAAACATTTTTAGATTTTTTTGTATTTTTGCACAGTTTTATATATTTGTTTTGTTTTTGATGGAGGGGAAACAACAAAAAACAGGCATTGAAAAAGGCTCAACAGTGCAGGGCGCCTTGTGCTGGTTCCGACCTATTCACACATCGGTCCAATACTGACATCACCTCATAAGCCAACGGGGCACCCCACGCCGACTTTCGGCGCAGCATTGTAGGATGGCCACACCAGTGCGGCAACTTGCTGGACACCACCTCGGTGCCATCCGGATCTCGGCGCGTTCGAGTCACTGTACCGCAAGAGTGACCGGAACTCAGCTGGACACGCCGTCTTTCGGCACAGCATTGTAGGATAGCCACACCAGTGCAGCAACTTGCTGGACACTAACTCGGTGCCATCCGGATCTCGGCGTGTTGTACTGCCTTCGGCCTATTCGCACACCGGTCCGCTACTTACGCCGCCTCACGTGCCAACGGATTTTCTACGCTTTTTGTAGCCCTATGCCGCATAACAGGTCATGTGACATGTTTATAAAACTTTTCATTGGTTCATTTTACTTTTGGTTTCCTAAAGATGGAAGGCTTGGTCATATGACCTAAAAATAACACTTTTCATTGGTTTAGAACATTTTTTTTTCCCAAACGATGAAAGCCCCACCTTGTTTCTGGATCATTCAGACTGAAGCTGGCGTCACCATGAGAGCACCACCATCTCGTGGCTCCGTCGTGGTCATTCCGCGAGCAATCATGGCAGCCGCTCCCCACCGGAAGCCTGCAGGAGTCGAGGGCCCCCAAGACTTTTGTAGAATCTTCACGGCTGAGGGGACGCTTTCGAGAATGGAGCCCAAGCCCTAGCAGGCAAGCGTCCGAGTTCCAAGGTGTCCCAGGGCCATTTTAGTGGACCAGGCCCAAAACCGAAGAGCCGGCCGCCATTTTAAGAGTCCTGTGGCAGCCGCCTATCGCTGCACTGCAAGAGTGGGAGCAACTCAACTACATGGTGAGCGAGACGCTGTAGCCGCAAGAGCGGGCGCAACTCAGCTGGATGGCCGCCACCTGGGGAGGCCCGTTCACGCCGCCTCCCCCACGCCCCCCCCCCGGGCCGCCCCACGCCAATTTTCGGAGCAGCATTGTAGGATACCAAAACCAGTGCGGCAGTTTACTGGACATCACCTGGGTGCCATCCACATCTCAGCGCGTTCTGCTGCCTTGGGACTATTCGCACAACAGACCGCTACTGACGAGGCCTCCCCCCGCACCACCCGGGATGCCCCACGCTGTTTTTCTGAGCTGCATTGTAGGATCCCAAAAACCAGTGCGGCACCCAGGTGACATCACCTGGGTGCCGTCCAGAACTCAGCACGTTGTGCTGCCTTGGGACTATTCGCACAAAAGACAGCTTCTGACCATTGTTGCTTTTTTTTGTCAAAAATGTTTAAATGTTTGTTACAGTTTTTGTTCCGTTCGTTATATTTAAAAGTTAATAAAGTTTTATAATCCTACTTTGTTGGAGTGCTATATATTTTTAAAAAATCGGGTGAATGGGGCCTTGAATCGGGTTATTGTCATGTGTGGGCTTTGCAAGTGTACTGCTACAGGATCGGACATTTCAAACTCAAATGCACGTTCTTTTTCTTACCTTTCCGAAGCATGGAGCGCAATAGCAGGCAGAGAAAGGGTGATGCAAGTGTTGAACACTGCCTGGCCTGGCAAGTTGCTGGCAGTGCCCCCCCCCCCCCGCCCGCTCCTGAAAGAGGACACACACACACCGCTGCCCCGAGTACTTCACAGATCTTTAAAAGACCATGCGCTTGTTCATGAGGCTTAAATGGTTTATCACCCCTTCAAGAACCCCTGCATCGACCCTCTGACGTTTCCTGGAAGAATTACCACGTAACACAATACCAAGCCTTGTCAGCTGAAACCCCCGAGGAATCGTGGGGCATATTATCAAGGGGGTTTATCTCCGCTTTTTTGGCTTTAAAAGCCAAGAAAGCGGAGATAAAATTATCTCCCTATTACCAAGCTGTCGCTAACACCAGTTAGTGACAGCTAAAAGGAGATAGCGACCATCTTGGGCCCCGCTTTGCATGTCAGTGATATTTATCACTAATGACATGCAAAGTGGGCGTGCCAAGATGTTAGCGACTGGAAACAGTCCCTAACATCGCTATCTCCTATTACCAACTTTTGGAGATATTCGCGCTAAGCGCGAATATCTCAAAAAGCTAACACCTGCCCTGAGCAGTTCTTAGCCATGTTATCCAATGGGAGGTGGATAACATGGCTAAGAGCATTTGCTCGATAATGCATGAATATCGCTGACTTTTCAGCGATATTCATGCATTGCGGCAGTTTTTTATCGCATTTGCGATAAACTTGCTAATAGCAAGGTTTATCTGCGATAAAAATCGCCGATGTGCGGCGATAATTTTTGTCTCTAAACAAGTTAGAGACAAAAATTATCGCTAGTTGTTGGTAATATGCCCCCGGGTTTTTGCTTGCAGAAATCGGGAGGCGGGAGACTAGCACTGAAATCAGTAGTCTCACGCCTGAATCGGGAGGGTTGGCATGTCTGGATTCTCTACAGCTGGGGCCATAAACTACATCCGCAGGGCTAGGTGATAGCCTGGGACCGGCCTGGCATCTAAAATGGCTGCCGTGCACGACAAAATTGTGGCATTGGAAAAAAGGCAAGATGGCGCAGACAATGTTTATCAATAAGGATTCATTTATAACAAAATATTTTATCGCACTGACAAATTGGCGGTCAACACTTCCTGATTTCCATCGAATCAAACGTTAACAGACGTCACGCAGCAAAAAAAAAAAGCTCACGCACAGCCGCTGGAAGACATGTATCAACATATATGAGCCTCCTCAGCCACCCTCAGAAAAAATAAGGGATTAGGATACGTCTCCCGCACCCCCTTATACCTAGTAATTTAATTAAAACGAAGCACAAAATGGCGAATTCCCGTTTCGCTACCAGTTTGCGGCCCAGTTCGCGGCCCGTGAAGCGCTTCTACCGTGAAAAATAATTTTTTTTTTATTTTCCCCACGGGACCCTTTAATAACCCCAACAACATTCCTAGGGGGTCAAGAGGGGTATACCTTGCCCCCTTTCATTAAATTCCCCCTTTGTTTTTCACCTCTTCTTCTCTCTCGATCCTACCGAGAGATAAGATGGCGGCCGCTCCGGACTGTTTAGAATGTTGACAGACACCGGGGAGCCAATCAGCTTCGCATCGCAAAGTTCCGTTTCGCAAAAAGTAAGCGGACCGGAGCGCAGCCCGGAGCGCTGTTACAGATATATATCTTCTTTTGAACGTTAATTTCTCAAAATCCACTGGAGCACATATATTGAGACCTAGCAAAGGCACATCGGGCTAACAGTCCCTACAATTTTGCCAAGTTTCGTGCAAATCCATTCAGCCGTTCGAGCTAAAAGTGAGGCCAAAGGCCCTATGGAAATTAACATGGGAAAAACGCGTTTTGGGACCCCCCTTTTTTCTCGGCCCCCCCTTGACGAAACCCCCCCAAATTTTCAGGGGCTGCTCAGAAACAAAATGTGCCATTTTCCTGAAAATTTCAGCCGATTCCGTCCACAAACGCCAAAGTTATTAGACATAGAATTTTCAAAAGTCCCATAGACAAAAAATCCTAACTATATATACCTACTGGCGAGACGCCAGTAGGTAATATATATATATATATATATATATATTCAACACACTCCACCAGCGTCTTCCTTCTAGCGATATCAGAAAGAACAACACAGGAGCCGTGGCGTTTCGGAGTAAGCCTACTCCTTCATCACGGGCCCGTAATGAAGGAGTAGGCTTACTCCGAAACGCGTAGGACGTTGTATCAGCAATAAACTGCTCCATTTACTGAGGCCACGGCTCCTGTGTTGTTCTTTCTGATATCGCTAGAAGGAAGACGCTGGTGGAGTGTGTTGAATTTAAGGGGGTGGCTACCCCTGCCGTGAGCCCGCCGAGACAGAGGCAAAGGTCCAGCTGCAACTCTGTGTTTATATATATATATATATATATATATATATATATGCTAGCACACACCTCCGTGGTCTTTGCGAAGGTCAAGAAAGGACGGCACTCCAAGTTGTTGTTTTTCCCAACAATGGTTTATTGGCAGACCCCCCTGCCCCCCTGACATACGCGTTTCACCGATTTGGCTTCTTCAGTGTCAGCCATTCTTTGTGTACACAGTCATTAAATCCCCTACCACTTCCCGAAACATAGAGAGTGGACTACTGCTCGCCTTGGTGGTTTTGGCGGCCATACTTGAACGTGCAATATTACAATTTGTTTGTAGCATTGTATCATCATGTTAACAAGGGGTATAAAATGACTTTTTAGAAAAAGTGCCCGTGCAAAAGTGTATATAATGATAAAAATTGATAAAAACACTGAGTTGATTATTAAGGCACATTATCAGCGAACATTCATTTTTACACATACAGAAGATATATAACTCTCTCTTTCTGTCCACCTCACTTGGCATGAGTTCATTCTGATCATTTCCAGAAGAGTATAAATTATTTTGGTATTTATTTAGGTGCTGTATTAATGCATTGTGTATGGCCCTGAATGGGCTAAGTGGGCAATGTGTATGTATGCCTTGTTTTATCAACACATATTATGGAGCCCTGTATGGGCCAGAATCCATATTTGTAAATTCTTGGTACCAGTATTTTGAGCTGCAGACTCAAAGAATATGTACATGTTTCAGATTGCAGATCTTACTTATTCTACTTGCAATTCAGTTTTATTCCTCCTGAACCAATCTGGGAGTGGGTTTTGATTCATTCTAAGTGTACCCAGAGTTCCTCGTCGTTGTTGAGCCCTTTCGGCTGCATGCTCTGGAGGTCAATGATGTACCTGGACTCCATTGCCCTAAGGAGTCTTATCCTGTCCCCACCACGTTCCTTTCTATCAAGTTGGTCTATAAGATAGAAGGATAACAGATCCCTGTTACTGTCATGGTGGGTCTCAAAATGGCGTGCCACCGGGTAGTTCTTGTCCTTATTGGCGATGGCACGCATATGTTCCAGGATACGTTTTTTGGCTTGGTTGATGGTGCTGCCAATATATCTTTTCGAACATGGGCAAACCAGGCAATAAACTACAAATTCTGAATTGCAGTTCAGAAATTTCTTGATTTCTCTCATTGGCCTTGGGTCATTCGTCCTCCCTTCATATTTGGTTCTCTTCTTGCTGAATTTGCAAGCCTTGCAATGCATGCAAGGAAAGAAACCATTGATTGGCTTGTTTCTTATACTCTTGGGGGGGTCCGTGTAGTGGCTTCTCACTAGATGGTCACTTAGGGATTGACAGCGTCTATAAGTAATAGGTGGTCTATCTGGTATCAGTCCCTTAAGTGTAGGATCTGTGCCTAGGATGTGCCAGTTCTTATTGAATATATGCACCAGTTCGTTCGATCTCATATTGTAACTGGTGATCATCCTAGTGGTACCATCATCTGTTTTCTTACTGGCGGTGGCCTGTAAGAGGTCCTTTCTCTCAATACTGTCTACTCGCTTGGTTGTTTCGTCGAGTAGTGTTTTGGAGTACCCTCTTTCTCTGAATCTACTTACCGCCCCTTCCTGCGCCTGTCTGAAATCATTGGAATCTGAACAATTCCTTTTGATGCGCAATAGTTCTCCAAAGGGGATGTTCCTTACCATACTTTTCGGGTGGTGGCTGGCCGCGTGTAGTACAGTGTTGCCAGCCGTAGGCTTGCGGTAAAGTTTAGTACATAGGGTTTTCTCGTTGACAAAGACCTCTAGGTCGAGATAGTGTATTGATGTCTGGCTCATTGTGCTGGTAAATTTGAGATTTAACTCGTTGTCGTTTAACTTTGCCACGTACTCCTCAGCCGAGGAGACGTCACCCCGCCAAACGACAAACAAGTCGTCTATGTATCTCGACCAGATCATGATGTTATCCAGCCACTTTTCGTTGGACCCCCCCAGGCCACGTGCTTCTCCCACCAGCCCACAAAAAGGTTCGCGTAGCTGGGGGCAAAGCACGTGCCCATCGCGGTCCCTCTGAGTTGGTGATACATGTTACCTGCAAATAAGAACATGTTATTATAGAGGCAGAATTCAATCATTTTTACTAGCATTTTGTTATGCTGATGGTACTGCATACTCTTCTTGCCCAAGAACCATTTTACGGCAGAAATCCCATTTTGATGTTCAATACAGGTATATAGGCTTGTGACGTCTAAGGTGATGAGAAGCATGTCATCCTCCCACCCGATCCCATCAATCTGCCTTATAAAATCCCGAGTGTCTCTAACATAGGAAGGGAGATCTTTTACAAATGGGAATAGATATCCATCTATAAATCTCGACGTATTTTCGAGTAAACTTCCTATGGAAGAGACAATTGGTCTGCCTGGGGGGTTGAGAATGTCCTTGTGTACCTTGGGAAGATGATAAAATGTTGGAATGATTGGGTGCTCACAAAGTAAATACTCGTGTTCATGTTTATTTAGCATACCCTCCTCCTTCCAACCCCCAAGTAAAATGTGTGACACACTTCCCAAAGTCCCTTTTGTCCATGATTCTGTAGCAGTCAGAGTCATTCAATTGTCTTAATGCCTCTCTTTTGTACTGTTCTTTGGTGAAAATGACAATATTGCCCCCTTTGTCTGAAGACTTTATTTCGATGGTTGTATCTTCTTTGAGGGATTTTATTGCTTCCCATTCTGATCTTGAAATGTTGGAAGTTTTCTTGGTTAATTCCGGACTTTTCTTTGTCATTCTTTCCATGTCCTGTAGGATAGCATCATTGAACACATCTATGGCATCATGTGTTACATGGGGTAGAAATCTGGATTTGCGTTTGCAATGACTTGGATCTCTAATTTGTGTGATTTCCTCCCTTCTTAGAACCTCCAGCGAGCTTGGGATGTCTTCTGCGATCGCGAGTTCATGGGCCACTCTGAGGGCTGGGAGATCATTGCTTACTAGGAATGGTTCTGATGTTAGAGTTGCCGCCGTATTCTTAGTGTTTTCTGAGAGATTCTTATTTGCAAAGATTTTCTGTAGTTTAAGTTTTCGGACAAACTTGAAGATGTCGATCCTGGTTTCAACTGGATCGAATTTGGCAGTAGGGCAAAATGTTGCCGTCTCACATTCAGCCACGAACAGGAACCAGGCACGGACCAAAGTTTTTGGGATGAGGTATTACTTTATTGCTGGTGCCATAACGTTTCGGCTCGCTTGAGCCTTGATCACATATATATAAAACGCTCTCCGTCGGCGCTCAGATTCCCCTCCAAACCATGGACACGGACCTTAAGGATTTAGGAGGATGCTGCCATAATGTGTTTCAACTCTCAGAGTCTTCATCACATGCCATTGTTGCAGTGATTTTTTTCATTTTTTAAAGTTAGATGGTGCTTACGTGAGCAGAGCAGAAGTGAAATCTGGTATAGCAAGGGAAGAAATACTTAATTTGTACTTTACATGGTAAATACATATACACTTGACTAAAATCAATCAAAATTGCACTTGTTGCCTAATATCAATTTACGTCAACGATTGCAATGAGTGAGCACAGATAAATACATAAATAAATAAATACATAAGTGTATAAATAAACTATTTTCCATAATGTCACTAAAATCTGTTGACATAAAATCTTGTTACCATATAACATATGTATACATTTTGTTTTCTGGTTATTGGTCTCAAGATGATAATCTGTTGAAGAACCTGACCTTATGGGCCAGGCGGTGCAGGGCACGCCTAAGATCTCCGGGTTCACCTGCTTTGGCAGACAGAGACACGAGACACTCTGTTAGGCGTAGAAAAGCAGATTTATTAGCTGCAGCTAAGCACAGTGGTCCTGTAAGTACACCAACTGGTAGGTTATCAGGAGACTGCCACTTCATTCCGTGGCACACAGTCTATTATACTATACAAGTTTACAATGTCAACTCCCAAAACATACAAAACTGACAAATAGAAATAGTTTGAAAACAAGCTATCGAATGTCTCAAACACACCCTCCTATCAGACCCTGTGTACTCTCCACCCCTCAAGTTAATCAACACTAGTGCCCGTAATTCAATTTGCAGGTGGTAGAACATCTTTGAGTGCTTCAAATGACAGTCTATGTAACAGGAGAACACACGAAGAGAATAGCGAAGGTCAGTTAAACAAGATAAAGTCAAGAAGAATGGTGGGACCCAAACAGTGGAGTAAAGACATGGATTAATCAGTCTAGACAAGGGTTTACAGAACTCGGGAGACCCTGACATCGGTTTCATAAACATAGGCAGGAGTTACTCTTTAACAGGAAAGACACGTAGCAGCTGAAAAAGGCAAAAACATCGCGTTCACCACGTCTGCCGTGCTGCCTGAGTGAGGCAACACAAAATGGCGGTTAAATACAAAATGGCGACTAGATACGAAGCGAAGTCAGAAACTACGTAACCTCACAAAACTAGACAATGTGCAAAATGTTTGTGTGCCATGGTATTAATAGTTGATTAAATCTACCTTCCTCGAAGTCAGAAACCACGTAACCTCAGACCCTCCTATTGCCATACTCAGGCAAAGCACAAAAAGACTCATGCTAATCTGAGTCGACATCGATGTTCATGAGGTCATTGAGGTGTTGCTGCAACATCATTCTAATATTCTCTGTCTTCGGTGTGACTAGCTTAGAAACACACACAGTGTCACAAAGTCCGCAAATAGCTGGACCACACTGTAAACAAAGGCAACAAGAACAGATGATTGCTAGAATCGCTCCAAGGAAAGTTAACACTTTCCATACCCATGTGGACAGTAGTCCCCAAAACCATCCCATCACAGACCAATCTCCAGTGTCCTGATGAATGGACTCGGAGATGACATGTAGCTTAGAAATGGCTTGGTATACTCTAGGGGCATTATTTGGGACGTAAACGCAGCAACTAGACCCAATCAATTTACAGACTCAACCTCTATTTGCAAGGACAATGTCTAGAACCATTTGGTTCTGCGAAGTCATAAGGCGATCCGCCTGAAGTTCAGCTGTCAAATTATTCAATGCTCCAGAAGTTACATTTATGGTAGCATCGACCATACAAACTAGGCGTCTGATGTTTCTACTATTTACCATTGGACCCCAAAAAGGAAGCAACCATTTCAGAAAATCTCCTCCCTCTTGTCCGGCTGTGTCTTCCGCATCAATAGCTCCTCTACCAAATCTTTTTCTGTGGTGATCTGCAGGAGCAGTATATGTCGGAGGAAGAAGAAAAACTATATAACATGTTCCTGAGAAATGTGTGGGAAGCCATGTATAAGCTTTGTCGTGACAGATAAAGTATGTACCTTGAGATGGCACTAACGGGGAAGGGGCCAAGGGTGTATAGACATATATGTGAGAACAATTACTCCTTTCTTGCTTAATTTTGGTATTCTGGCCATTTATTTGTAAACACAAATTACCTTTCTGGGGTAAAACCAAAATTGGTGCAAATCTCTTCTGTTTAACACTGTCAGTAAGACCAGTGACATACCGAGTCATGTTCCATCCATCATACGCTATCTTCTCATCCTTGGGAATTTTAATAATATCAACACTTTTTGCCATGGTCACTATTCCCTTTATCAAAGAGCTGTGACTGAAATCCACTCCACCACTATAGGACCCACCAGGAGGATATCGGAGTACGTTCTGATATGCTTTAGAAAACATAGCCAGATAAGCCCAAGCAGAACCTTCATACGTAAAAGGAAGGACTAAATACGGCATCCCTCTCTCTGTATTATAGGGTATGAGCCCACAAACCCAACAATCAGTAGTATTTACTACCAATTGATGCTGATGTAACAATTGGATAAATGAATTGTTGAAATATTCCATTCTTCTCATCTATTCATGGTCTGTGAGTGCGTAAAATGTATGTGGAGAGATAGTAGTAGAGGAAATCAAAGAAGTAGAAGTAGGAACAGGTGTCAGCTGCATACTGTGCACGATCCATCCTACACATGCTAATAAACTGCATAAACATACTGAAATACATAATGCTACACCACAACGACTGAATAATAATTTCTTATAATGATTTCTCTTCATTATCTTAACATCATTCCCTTTTCCTGCGCTATCCATTACTCTAAAGGCGTTGATCATGATAATCCTTAATCACTTGGCTGTGATTGTTAGTCGTCCTATGACACTGTAAGTCCTGTTGACCTAGTCACTATTCAGGTCACAGACTAAGACTCCTACCGTGACCCTGCAACTTGATGGATAATGGAAAAGGAATTTCTTTCTTTACAATAAAGGCAAAATGACAAAACACAGAATTTTAATTGTCTTTAGACAACCTTTTTCTCAGGTTGTATCCTGTCTTGCCAGGTATCGTCTGGTCCTTGTCTCTAATAAAAGAGAGAGGGACCCCGAAACCAAAGGGATGGGGTTCCACAATCGACGTTAGTCAAAAAGAAAATCCCCTTGGGTAAGGTAGCAATAGTACAGAAATACTTTCAAACAACCATTTACGTCACACAAATATAACGTGGAAGCAATGTAGACAGATGAGACCAACAATACATATGAAAACAAACTAAAAAATATGTTTAAATTATAAAAACAATTTATTAAAGATCCACTGTATTAGATAAAAACAGAATACGAAATTGGGAAACACATAAAGACGGTACAATAATCAATAAAAACCACATTCAAATAAAAAGGAGTGTACAGGGAAAAAGGATAGAACTCAAATAGAAAAACACAATTTTGAATTCCTCCTTGTTTTGTTTTCCCAGATTGACGCCTAAGGAGTCAATCTGGAAAAACAAAACAAGGAGGAATTCAAAATTGTGTTTTTCTATTTGAGTTCTATCCTTTTTCCCTGTACACTCCTTTTTATTTGAATGTGGTTTTTATTGATTATTGTACCGTCTTTATGTGTTTCCCAATTTCGTATTCTGTTTTTATCTAGGGGATTTTCTTTTTGACTAACATCGTCTGGTCCTTGAACAAAGTTTCTGGATCCAATGTATTTAGTCGTAGGTGTGGAGGTACAGCTTCCTGCAAAACGTTGTTGTCCTCTTTCTCAGAGCTAGTTCAATGCAGGCGTGCACTGCTGAACGGTATAAATCTGGGTACCTTTTCACATTCACTATCACCAACGCCTTTTTGGGCCCACTGGTCATAAGGTAAAGGCAATGGTACCCTTTTGCAGTGCACGCCGTGAATCCAGTTTCTTTTACCGACGACTTTCACTGCTGTACGGGTAGTCAGAAGAACTTGTCTCGGCGGCCCCCAACGAGGTTCCAGATTCTTTTTCCTCTGGAAATTCTTCAGACACACCCAGTCTCCAGGTTGGATGGAGTGTCCTGGATCTGAGGAGGCCTCCGGCAAAGCGTTTTGGATCTGTTGACGAATAACACACAATTTAGTGGTGAGGTCATGCAAGTAATCAACCAACAATGGATACGGAATGTCTGAATACTTTTTGGGGCGAGGGACTCCCCAGACATTGGCTGGGCGTTCAAAAACAAACTTGTATGGGCTAAGCCCCAAACGAGAATGGACAGTCGTTCTTGTTGAGAGAAGTGCTAAAGGCAAGGCATCAGGCCAGGAAAGGCCTGTACTGGTCTGGATCTTTGCTAACTTAAGTTTGAGAGTGCCATTATAACACTCTACCAAACCCGCTGACTGAGGGTGGTTTGCTGCATGAAATGTCTAATTCCAAGACCCACACACACTTTTTGCATAATCTGACCTACAAATTCACTCCCATTGTCACTCCAGACAATGCGCGGCAAACCAAACCTCTGGAAGAATCCCTTCAGAAGGACTTTGGCAGTAGACAAGGCAGTATTGTCCTTTAGGGGGTAAGCCTCTATCCATCTGGAAAAGGCACAAACCACCACCAGGACATACTTAAGATTGTTGAAACGTTCCATATGGATGTAATCTATTTGCTGTACCTCAAAAGGATACGTAGGGGGAGCAAAGTGGCCTGCTGGAGTTGGGGTTCCCTTTCCTGGATTATGCATCAAGCAAACAATACAATGCTTCACTACATTTTCTGCACATTTAGGAATATTTTCGTTCTGCCATACTGGAGCTAGGAGTTTACATATACCCCTTGCATTAATATGGGCTGGTCCATGAGCCATAGTGACCACAGGTAATACATACACATCTGGTAACAACCATCGCTGATGCTCTGACAATTCCGTCTAACATCCCATCGTATCCAACATTCCCGTACTCTCTTTCCACTTACTCAATTCTTTCTCAGTTGCCTCCTTCTGAATCATTTTCACGCTTTCTACTGTGTCTTCACACATACCAGCATCTGGGACCCTACTTGCCGGTCCTGCAACATACATGCAACTTTATACATTCTTCGCCGTTTCCCTCGCTATTTCATCCGCAAATGCATTTCCTCGACCCACGTCATCAGTAATCTTTTTATGCGCACTACACTTCACAATCGCTATTTGAGTAGGCAAAGCAAGTGATTCAAGAAGGTAAGTCACCAGCTGACCATGCTGTATTTTAGTGCCGTGGGAGGTAAAGAATCCTCTTTCTCTCCACAAACGGCCGAAGCTGTGGGCAATGCCAAACGCGTATTGACTATCTGTGTACACAGTCACTCTTTTTCCTTTCGCCAACACACATGCTCTCGTCAACGCAATCAACTCTGCAGCTTGTGCTGAATTCTGTGAAATGCGTGCAGTTTCCACTATTGTATGTAGAGTTGTAACAGCATAAGCTGCTGTCGTCTCGCCATTAGGAAGCTTGAAACAAGACCCATGTACCCACAGGATCCCATCCGGATCCGTAAGTGGAGTATCTTTCAAATCAACTCGACCCTTAGTTTCTTCTTCCATACAAAGAAAACAATCATGCTGATCTTGTACATTTTTCTCATCCAAAATAGGCAACAATGTTGCTGAATTCAGAACATTACATCTCCTGATATGTATGTGACTAGCTAAAAGCGTTAACTCATATCCAGACAAACGGGCACTCGTTAAGTGCTGGGTTTTTGTCCTGTTCAAGAGAGTATCTACTGCGTGTGGCACCATAACATTAAGAGTATGATCCAACACCAATCCAGCAGATTGACAAATGGAAATCGCTGCGGCCGCTGTTGCTCTAAGACAACTGGGTAATGCCTTAGCAACCGGATCTAATGTAGCCGAAAAATAGGCACATGGCCTTTGTTTATCTCCAAATTGTTGTGTCAAGACTGATAATGCACAGCCTTCTCTTTCATGGATATACAGTGTAAAAGGTTTACTGTAATCTGGAGTACCCAACACAGGAGCCGAACACAAAGCAGTTCGTAAGTCCGAAAAACTCTTTTGGCATTCATCAGTCCAAGGAAGAGGTTGGGGCGTATCTTTCAGAGTGAGTGCCAACAAGGGTTTAGCTAGTAAGGAAAAGTTTGGAATCCACTGTCTACAATAAGAGGTAATGCCTAAGAAAGCACGCACCTCTCTTTGTGTGGATGGTACAGACATTTGCGCAATTGCTTGGATACGTTCTGGGGTCAATCGCCTTCCCTCCTTCGACAAGAGATGACCTAAATAGGTAACCTCTTGGCGGCAATATTGTAACTTAGAAAGCGACACTTTGTGGTGTAGATCAGACAGATGTCGCAAAAGTGACACAGTCGCATTTTTACAGACATCTTCCAAATCGGCAGCCACTAACAAATCATCCACATATTGGATAAGAGTAGCACCTGATGGCAAAGAAAAAGTGTCAAGCTGAGACTTCAAAGCTTGACTATAGATGGAGGGGCTCTCACAATAGCCTTGAGGTGCACGCTTAAATCGGAAACTTCGGCCTCCGAGAGAGAAACCAAAGAGATCCCTACTTTCCTCAGCAATGGTTATGCTAAAGAAAGCATTTTTGAGATCAATAACCGAAAACCAAGCTGCCGAAGCAGGAATCATAGTAAGCAAAGCAGTAATATCTGCAACAACAGGAAACTGAGGGACAACAATTTTGTTGACCTCTCGGAGATCTATCACAAAACGATACACAGGTGGCTGAGAAGGATCAGTATGCTTTAGAATAGGCAGAACAGGACTATTACAAACATTTCCTCTGGTCTCCTCGACCACACCCTTCTGAACCAAGCCATGAACAATAGCCAACAACGCTCTCTCACCCTCGTTAGAGATTTTGTATTGTGGAATACGTGGTAACTTAACATCAGGCTTCACAGTAATCACATAAGGTGGAATTTGAAGCAGACCAACATCATTCGGACCCGTAGCCCAAAGCGTAGCAGGAAGCGAACGCAGTTTGAGTGGCAGTTGGTCTTTAGAAACCGTACATCGGAGAAGTCAACTTAGCACCCAGAGTAAGATGTACACCAGAGTGTGAACAATACAATGTGGCATGCAGGCGTTTCAATAAGTCCAAACCCAAAATTTTCTCTCCGCAACCCGCCGTCAAAAGAAGTGGAGCTTCTAAATCGTACGGACCAATGGAAATAGGCAAAGGACAAGAAACTGGGTTGCTAACTGGGGCGCCAGAGAATCCTACAGAAACATTTGTTAAGTCAGACAAAGGTGCCCCAGGGAGTTTGGAATGCATAATGGAACTTCTCATTGCACCAGTATCCAAATGAAATGGTTCTGTAACACCCTATGCTACAACATTAACATAAGGTCCATCCTGATCCACTGGAACTGATACGACTCCCTTACTCTGTCTATGGCTGTCCTAGCAAGTGAGAAAATCAGCGTACTCACCATCTGCGCAATAATCGTCATTGTAATATTGTGCAGACTGAGAATTCTGCTGGTCAAAATAATTTGCAGAGTCCTGAGGGGGAGAGGGACGTCGTTCCTGAGACGACGCACCACGCCCTCTACCTCTGGACACTGACCGAGAATCTCCACGACCCCGTGGCTGTGATCCTCCATAACGCTGCAACAGAAATTGACAACTATTCTTAAAATGACCTTCCTCTTTACAATAGGCACATTGATTAGGACCCAACGGAAATCGCGGAGCTTGAGATACAGCTTCTGAAACTGTGGAGGCTGTTGAAATTGCGGCTGAGTAGAACGAGGAGGATAAGCCTGTTGCAAAAGAACCTTCGTTTTCAATGCTTTAGTTTTCTTCTCAGCTTTTTCCTTATCTTCCTTATCCCTAATCTCATAATATTGAGCAGTAGCTAATATCTGGGCAGTTGAAGAAACTGCCCATGCACTCTCAGATTGTTTCAATTTATGCGATAATTCCGGAAGTAAATTAAAAACAAATTTATCTACAAATAATCGTTGTCCACCTTCAGTACTCATATCTTGACCACTATGGTCGATGAAAGTCTCTTCAAAACGAGTAAAGAAATCGGAGACACTTTCATCAATCTTTGATTTGCACGCTGCTAACTTATCCCAGTTAACACGTACAGCAGGCATCATCGTTTTCATTAGATCTATTATTCTACCGGGCAACTCCGTAATCAGATCATCAGGTTTGGCACCACCTACTTGTCCTGCATCTGCGGCTGTAATAGCAGCCCAATTACCACCTAAAGCTGGATCATGGTCTTGTCTACGTATTTTAGACCATAAAGCTGGTGGGACTACATTTCCCATAAGTAAATCAATATCTGCCAAATTCATAATACATGCATTAACAGTCTGAGACAATTCTTTATAATGCCCAGCAGGATTCTTACAAGGGTCCGATAAGGACTGCTTAAGTGCCAACACTTCCGATCTCTTCCAAGGATCATGCACCCATATGCGCTGAAAATGAGCGGGACAGCTGGATTAGCGTTTGGGTCTGCCTCTCTCCATATTGGAGGAACTTCTCGCATAGGATACTGTGCCATTTTACGACGAACCACAGGATCAGGCTCAAGAGAATTTTGAGAGAAAAAGGAAGATCGGAAAGTAACAAGCTTCTGAACAGCAGATTCTACATCAGGACCCACAATAAGTCCCTTATCAAATTGGTCCCGTATTTCAAATAACTCCTGAGGAAGTGAATCCAAATCCATATCTTCCCACCCTTTGATAAGAGTGTTGCACATAATATTAAAGACATACCTCTGCGTAGGCGTGTTCCATTGCAGAAAGGTGTCTAAAATATCATGCACACTATACTGTAAGCTACTCGTGACCCAATTATGAGCAAGATAATCTAACTTAGTCCGTTCTTCCAAATCTGGAATCTGGCTACGAGATTGACTTTGAGATGAAGCAGGAAAAAAGAAAAGAGATCCAAGAAAAGGTGACAAAAGACCAGAAACAGTTTCAACTAAACGTTTTCGAGCTGTAGGGGAATCTGACACTAGAACAGGAGACAACATATTCTGCAAAACAGAAAAAGAACCAGTTGCAAAAGGAGGTAAAGGAGACTGAGGCACAGCAGTTTGGGGTACAGAAGTCGGTGGCAAAGGGGGTGGAGGCAGAATCACAGGAAGAGGCAACTGTGCAGGAACCAGAACAGCTGGATTAACAACAGGTTGTAATGGAGGTGCATTAGCGCCTAACACATAAGGTGGAGGTAACGTCAAGAGATGGGACACGAAAGGATCTAGAACCCTTACTCTTTGAGGCAGTAGGTAACACAGGATAACATCTATCTATTGCCATTCGATGCTGTCTTTCCGAAACCTCAACCATCTGATCAGCTTCGTCATTTTTAAACTGTTGGGCAGCCTATAAAATCGTCATATTCTGCTCTTTCTTATCTTTATTCATTTGCTTAATTTCTTTCTGTTTGGCTTCCTTACGCCAGAGGCGGAAAAAGTCAAACATTGCCGGCCGGGCTTTTCTCTTAAATAAAATCGCTTCTAAATTATCTAGTATAGCAGGCTCAAAGGTGCCATTTTGTGGCCACTGTAAAACATCATCTTTTTCAGTATATCGAATCCATGTTTCATTAAAAATAATAGGACCTAAACCATGTTTTGAATAGAGCTCATAAGTAGGAGTACCAACCGGAGGAATCGGACAAGAATACTCTAGCCGGGAATCCCTAATACAACCAAAACAACAACATTTCTTAAACTTACTAAATCCAGGCATTTCGTAACGAACTGGACTACTTACAAACGTCAAGGGATTTTTAGACAATATATTCACAGCACAAACGTACTTACCCCTTGTCTTCGGTTAGTGCACTAATCGAATAACAAAAACCAAAAACAAAAAGTGGGCGCTACCCACGAATACTTAACTAAATGTTTTCTCACGCCAACAGATGTCCGTCTAACGTCTCGCGATACTTATCAACACCAGGGGCCAAAGCAGGGCGACAGTCAGGGCAGCAGTCGTCAGCAGCCGTCGGGAAGGAGTAGCCGCGCTTCAAAAGACCTTCGGTCCACTTCGACATACAGGGGTCGCTCACGTGGCTCGCGAAATCCTCCGGAATTTTCTTGCGAAGCTCCTCACGACCCTCGGGCAAAACTACTACCACTGAAGTCGCCCACACGTTGGGCCGCCAATTGGAGAACCTGACCTTATGGGCCAGGCGGCGCAGGGCACGCCTAAGATCTCCGGGTTCACCTGCTTTGGCAGACAGAGTCATGAGACACTCTGTTAGGCGTAGAAAAGCAGATTTATTAGCTGCAGCTAAGCACAGTGGTCCTGTAAGTACACCAAATGGTAAGTTATCAGGAGACTGCCACTTCATTCCATGGCGCACAGTCTATTATACTATACAAGTTTACAATGTCAACTCCCAAAACATTCAAAAGTGACAAATAGAAATAGTTTGAAAACAAGCTATCGAATGTCTAAAACACACCCTCCTATCAGACCCTGTGTGCTCTCTTCCCCTCAAGTTAATCAACACTAGTGCCCGTAATTCAATTTGCAGGTGGTAGAACATCCTTGAATGCTTCAAGGGACAGTCTATGTAACAGGAGAACACACGAAGAGAATAGCGAAGGTCAGTTAAACAAGATTAAGTCAAGAAGAATGGTGGGACCCAAACAGTGGAGTAAAGACATGGATTAATCAGTCTAGACATGGATTTACAAAACTCGGGGGACCCTGACATCGGTTTCATAAACATAGGCAGGAGTTACTCTTTAACGGGAAAGACACGTAGCAGCTGAAAAAGGCAAAAACATCGCGTTCACCACGTCCGCCGTGCTGCCTGAGTGAGGCAACACAAAATGGCGGTTAAATACAAAATGGCGGCTAGATACGAAGCGAAGTCAGAAACCACGTAACCTCACAAAACTAGACAATGTGCAAAATGTTTGTGTGCCATGGTATTAATAGTTGATTAAATCTACCTTCCCTATTGTAATTCCAAAATGAAAGTGCTATTAGTGCACATGAGTATAAGTGCTAAGTGCTGTGCTGATAAAAAACAAAAAAATAGATATTATCTCTCTTGTAATACAATCCGCCTATTGATTGTGTCTGCTCATATTGTCAAAGTCATAATATGTTATTTACTCATGTCTTGATGGATTCGAGGTTGACTAACCATTCTTGCTGCCATAAGTCTTGGGTTGAATATTATAGGATCCCTGTTTCAATAGTTCTCGTTACATAGATATCATTATTTGCCTTGATGAAACCTTGTATCTCTGAATAATATATTTTGCTCAAATTAAGTGAAGTATATTGTCAGCAGCTGTGCTGAATATGCAATAGAAACATTGCATACATTTACATATTAAATATTTAATTATAAATATATAGATACATATAAATATATAAGTATCATAAAACATCTAATATAAAACTTAAAGCCCTGTTGCATTTGTGATTGCTGGTGCTAGTTGTTACTTATAACTTCCCAGAGGCAGGTATACAAATCTACAGTAATGTTAACCCCCCCTGGATGTTTTGAATCCATTTCCAGGATATATCTAGTTTCTAACTTGCATAGCTTTGCTTCCCTGTTGCCCCCACTTCTGCTTGAAGGAACAGAGACTATAAGGAATCATTTTATTTCCTGACTCCTTGAGTTGTAGTGTTCCTGAAAGTGTCTTGCCACAGGGTATGTGTTGTCCTGGTTGTTGATAGCTCTAATGTGTTGCAATACTCGCTTGTGGGTTTGGAGTTTCATACTACCAAAGTATTGCAAGCTGCAGGGACAAACTAGGACATAAATCACATATTCGGTTTTACAAGTTAGAAGTTTGTTGATCTTATATTTTTTGGGGCTGAAAGGAGTTGTGTTTGTTGTTGTGTTAATCCGCTGCTGACAAGCTTTACACGTTTTGCATTTAAAAAACTCCATCTGGATTTTTAGACAGCTGCAGCTTTCAATTACCTCTGGGCTTGTTTTAACCAGTTTATCTCTCATTGAGGGTGCCCTGTTATAGGTAATTGAGACATTTTTGGACAAGTTGCATATTTCCTTATCTTGTTTGCTAAATTTCATGATTATTCTAAACTCTTGTTGTTTGGATGTTTTAGAGTTATTGCATTGTTCTTGCTTATTTGCTGTATTTTTGTATTTATCTTGAATCGGCCCCAGTCTATTGGGAATCATGGTTTTTGCTATGGCCCCCTAAATAGTCCTAAGTGAGTAACCCCTCTCTTGTAACCTATCTTTGCTCTCTTCTTGTGCCTGTTTGAGAGGTATTTGATCACTATTGACTCTTCTGAGTCTTAGCATTTACACATAGGGGATGCTATTTATCAGGCGTCTCGGGTGGGGCTGCTGGCATGCAGGGTTGCATTGCCCGCTATCTTTTTTGGGTAAAGCTTAGTATCTATCTGATTGTTTTGAATGTACACAACTAATTGGAGATGCTCAGTCAATTCTGAGGGAACAACAAATTGCTAGATGCTGCTACAGTGTAGGGACCCAATTAGAAAAAGTTTGCCCATCACCTGGCTAAAGGAAAGAGTCCATCAGCACACTCTTACTGGCGGAGAATCGTCATGTGGAGCTCAAGGAGAACTAGGTCCAGGCCCACAGCCCTGAGCTACTAGGCCCTGCTGGGTACCTGTCCCCATGCTCCTGTACAATCTCACCAAGGTGGATGTTCAAACCAAGTGGACTCAAGTGAAGTGCAGTGCTAAGGTGTGTGAGAAGTTAAAAATGGCTACTTGGCAAAAAATATGTTTATTCAAGATTGTCCAAGTGTAATATTAAAATAACCTGATAGTACAAAAACTATACTGACTATCTCCTGGCTAAAGCTAATGTGGTCGACATGTTTCAGCCGTATTGGTCAATTGACCCGGCTTTCTTCAGGACCTCGATATAAACAAAGGCTACTGCAGGAAAAAACACTACTAGTGCACAAAACATGTGATAGAAGAATAGATAAATTAAGGTAAGTCTGTGGCAGTTGCCACCCTACCGGACATGTGGTGTGCGTGTTTGTAGATAAGAGCTACCTCTTCTTTCCTAGAAAATATTAACAAAAGGGTCAGACTTTGAAAAGGATTTTTACACATCGCAGCATAAGCAATCATTGATTTGGTCATGACATGATACTATGCCCGCCCTCCGTAGCACCCAAAACGTGGTTCAATGTTAAATAAAAATTCATTATTTTTAACTGGTTTGCACTTACCCAGCTTTGTGTGGGAGAAAAACCTCACCTCACCCGGCTGATTGCTCGGAGAAGGAAGCCCCGCTCTGGTTATATGTAAAGTAAGACAGGGGAGTTACATGTAGATACTGCCGTGTCTACATACTTCACATCAAAATTACCATTAAAAACTGTGATCATGACATCAAAAAACACTCAGCTCCTGATAGCATAAAGGTGCAGGAGGAGTAATAAAAGTTCTGACGAATACCCAGTTGCCAAGCAACTTCCAAATTGGTAAAGTTCTAATGTGTATTGGAGGGAACTAGTTCTAAAACTACCCTCATGGTGTGTTGCAGTTGTCTCTTAAACAATGTCATAAGGGGTGAGCACACACCTTGTGGGACAGCAAGGACCCACATAGGGGTGTATTAAACGTATCCTCCCCTCCCGCCGATATCTATGAACAAGTCAAAGGTCAAGGTGAAGCAAAAGGAAGGTAAGTTATCACAGAAATTCGTACTAGCAGTAAACCCCTCTCCTCCCTACCTGTCTGTCGGAGCTCCAGGCCAGACTGCGAGCAATCTGGGAGGTGACGGCAATGGGAGGGGGAGATGCTAATATAGTCGCCCTAATTGGTTTATAATTGGCAAATGAGGAACATCTGATGTTCGTTGCGTCCCGACCATAAAACGGGCGCACGGCGCATGCGCGTACTCGGAACATGATCACGCGCGCATGCATGTTGTAATGGCTGAATAGGATGCGCATCCTACGGGGCATGTTCACATCCGGGATACTACTCTGCGCGCGTGCGTTGTATAGTCGCGCCGCCCACTTCCTTGGTACAGCGGTATCTGCCTCCCAAGCGTGGAAGAGACAGCACAAGTGTACTGGCAGAGACAGCACAAGTCGCGGCCAGAGGCATTACAATGTTACTGCTTTGCCTCTGACTCAGATAAATATCCAAAACGATCTTGTGGGCGACTATAATAGAATCTCCCCCTCCCATTGCCGTCACCTCCCAGATTGCTCGCAGTCTGGCCTGGAGCACCGACAGACAGGTAGGGAGGAGAGGGGTTTACTGCTAGTACGAATTTCTGTGATAACTTACCTTCCTTTTGCTTCATCTTGACCTTTGACTTGTTCATAGATATCGGCGGGAGAGGAGGATACGTGTAATACACCCCTATGTGGGTCTTTGCTTTCCCACACGGTGTGTGCTCACCCCTTATGACATTGTTTAAGAGACAACTGCAACACACCACAAGGGTAGTTTTAGAACTAGTTCCCTCCAATACACATTAGAACTTTACCAATTTGGAAGTTGCTTGGCAACTGGGTATTCGTCAGAACTTTTATTACTCCTCCTGCACCTTGATGCTATCGGGAGCTGAGTGTTTTTTGATGTCATGATCACAGTTTTTAATGGTAATTTTGATGTGAAGTATGTAGACAGGGCAGTATCTACATGTAACTCCCCTGTCTTACTTTACATATAACCAGAGCGGGGCTTCCTTGTCCGAGCAATCAGCCGGGTGAGGTGAGGTTTTTCTCCCACACAAAGCTGGGTAAGTGCAAACCAGTTAAAAATAATGAATTTTTATTTAACATTGAACCACGTTTTGGGTGCTACGGAGGGCGGGCATAGTATCATGTCACGACCAAATCAATGATTGCTTATGCTGCGATGTGTAAAAATCCCTTTCAATGTCTGACCCTTTTGTTATTATTTTCTAGGAAAGAAGAGGTAGCTCTTACCTACAAACATGCACACCACGTGTCCGGTAGGGTGGCAACTGCCACAGACTTACCTTAATTTATCTATTCTTCTATCACACGTTTTGTGCACTAGTAGTGTTTTTTCTGCAGTAGCCTTTGTTTATATCAAGGCCCTGAAGAAAGCCGGGTCAATTGACCAATACGGCTGAAACATGTCAACCACATTAGCTTTAGCCAGGAGATAGTCAGTATAGTTTTTGTACTATCAGGTTATTTTAATATGACACGTGGACAATCTTGAATAAACATATTTTTTGCCAAGTAGCCATTTTTAACTTCTCACACACCTTAGCACTGCACTTCACTTGAGTCCACTTGGTTTGAACATCCACCTTGGTGAGATTGTACAGGAGCATGGGGACAGGTACCCAGCAGGGCCTAGTAGCTCAGGGCTGTGGGCCTAGACCTAGTTCTCCTTGAGCTCCACATGACGATTCTCCGCCAGTAAGGGTGGGCCGATGGACTCTTTCCTTTAGCCAGGTGATGGGCAAACTTGTTCTAATTGGGTCTCTACACTGTAGCAGCATCTAGCAATTTGTTGTTCCCTCAGAATTGACTGAGCATCTCCAATTAGTTGTTTACACTGTGATTGGGGAGCGGAGGTGTTCTCAGTCATTAATCAATTCCCCCAAGACCCTTCCATACGTTGTTATTTCTTGTTTTGAATGTACACCTGCATGTCTAGGAAATTGACTGTCTGCGCTGATTGTAGCTGTGAAGTGCAAATTCAATGTGTTCTCAGTGATTGAATTTAGGAACCCTTGCGCTTGTTGATGTGTGCCCTTCCATACTACAAAGAGGTTGTCAATATAACAAAGCCATACTTTGATATTGTTTTGCATGTAGTCTGTGTGTTTCACTTTGAGTATCAGCTCTGCCCACCAGCCCATGTGTAAGCATGCATAACTGGGGGAGAAGCTGGCACCCATGGCTACTCCTCTAGTCAGTTTAAACAGCATATTATTAAACATTACATCATTGTTGTCTAGAGAGTATGCAAGCATTTCAATTAGCATTTGACTGTGCTGTGTTAGATGCTCTGCTCTTTTAGACAAGTAGTGTTTTAGTGCATTTATACCATCACTGTGCTTAATACTTGTATATAGTGATGTAACATCTAGCTCAATCATTAGATAGTACCTTTGCCAGATACAGTCTCTCAATTTGTTTAAAAAGTCACTGGTATCCCAAACATATGAGGGTAAACCTTGGATATGTCCTTGTAAAAAAGAATCTACATATTGTGACGTATGTTCTAAAAGTCCATCAAGTGCTGATATAATGGGACTCCATGGTGGTTTGCGAGAGTCCTTTTGGATTTTTGGGGTGAAGTAGATCGAGGGAGTTACTGGATGATCGTTCATCAGAAATGCTTTATTCGTCACTGGTTATCAGTTCTTTAGTTTTCCAAGATATACGTTTGGTATAGTATGTTTTGTAGATTTGCTTCAGATCTGACCCATT
This sequence comes from Lissotriton vulgaris, assembly GCF_964263255.1. NCBI lineage: Eukaryota > Metazoa > Chordata > Amphibia > Caudata > Salamandridae > Lissotriton > Lissotriton vulgaris. Next base: position 805,161,686 of record NC_141697.1, read on the forward strand.
ACTTTAGATGTAGCATGATTGGTCCTTCAGTTGTGACAACGCCGCTTTGGTGTAGTACTCTTTAGGCCAAATTACAATATTGCCACCTTTGTCAGCATTTCTAATGACAATAGATGTGTCACTTTTGAGTCTGTTCATTAGAGTAAGGTATGCAATGTTGGGTTGGTTTATATTTTCTCTTGGTTTTTAGGACTTTGTGATTCAACTGTTTGATCTGAGCAATAGTCTGCTCATTAAAGATGTTGATAGAGTCTCATGCACTTATTGGATTGAATGTAGATTTCACTTTAAATGGTGTTGGTATCATTGGTTCTCTGGACTTGGTTGTATCTAGGATCCCCACTATAGATTGCTCTGACATGATTCCTTGTGTGCTGGATATTATTGGCCCTTTGACCATAGTGCCTGTAGATCCAATAGTAGTGGCATTTTATTGTCTAATTTGGTGGGCGAACTATGTTGGTATTGCCTTTCCTCTTGTATTCCTTCTGTTGGAGTTCATTTCTTGTTCTGAAGCATGTGGTATTTTCTAAGTTTTAACTTTCTAATGCACCTATAAATGTACATTCTGGTTTTCGCATAATTAAAGTTGTTTTCGGGGCAATAAGACTGTCCCAACCTTAATATTTGGTCCTCCACCTTGGTAGGATCTATTTTTTCCAGGTTAACAATGGTTTGATTGTTGTTGGTTATTATATTAGCTTCTAGCGTTGGGCACTCCTGGTAAGCAGAGCAAAAGTGGGCACTCCAGGAAAGCAGAATTCCTTTTATTTATTGTTTTAGCAGCGTGCTGTCTGTCCTGATGCGTTTTGGCTGATCCCAGCCTTTCTCACAGTCATGTTGGTAGCTCTTGGTCCAGAAAGCGACCTTTTGGGGAATTAGGCAGATTCACCCGCGGTTGCTCCGTGAATTTACGCACCAAAGCAAGGTCCTGATTGACTGGCTGCAACTTGAAAGAAAAGTTGTGGCTGACATTTTATATATCAGGAATGGTGTCCTGGGGCTGGAAAGTAGCTCGTAAAATAAATAAAGGGGTCAGGTTAGAGCTTTCTTGGCCTTGTGTGTGTTATGAATATTTGAAAAGCATATACAATGGGCAGCAAAATGCAAGGAAACATTTTATTTTGAACCCTCGAGATATGCTGATCCGTCACAGGGCTTAACGTGACCCCCAGTGTAACTCTGCAATGGATCTGTAAACCTCGTCACTAGTTAAAAATATATATATATGCTTACATACCCATTCTGACACCCATTCAGACAATTTCACTGCCACTGTAACACCCATACACTCTCACACCCAGTCATACACCCAGACCGATGCTCTTACACCCACTATGACATCCAGATAGACACTACCACATCTACTCTGACACCCATACTGACACTCCCATACCCACTCACACACCCAGACACTCTCACATCCACTCTGATGCCCATACAAAGACTCTCACAACCAGTGACACACACAGACACTCTCACACCCAGTCTGACACCCATACAGATACTCTTATACTCACTCATATACAGAAGCTCTCACACCCACTGTAACCCCCACATAGACACTCGCATACCCATTCACACACACAGACACTCTCACATCCACTTATACTTATACACCCAGAGAGATGACCTCACACCTATTCTGACACCCATACAAACTCCCTCACTCCCACTGACACACACAAACAGACACATCCACACCCACTGTTTTGGCCACAGTTGCTATGGAAACTGAGCTAAAGTGGTGTGGGAGAAGGGTTCTGAGGAGGCTGTACTTTCAAATGTAAAAGTAGAGTGGTTTAGACACATTTCTCAATATGGAGGTGATATTTTCTAAATCAGTACTAGCCTATAAAGTTAAATGTGGAGGCAAACTTATAGTAGTGTAATGTTAAATTGCTTAATGGACTACCGCACAGATTTGCGAATCCATAGCACTTATACGCGGGGCTGCACTGAGCGTCGCAGAGGATTTGCGGATTTGTGTGAAAAATCCAACTTAATTAGACTTCTTTGCAGAAAACAAGGAAAGGGTTAAAGGAATACGGACCATTTAGTATCGGTATAACAAACAAAAATTGAAGAAAGCCTGTGATTTTTTAACTAGAGCAGCATGAGAGCACATAGTGGGGGGTAGCAATTTTACCTGTTTTTCTACTGAGAGAGGAGGCAGTTTTCAGGAGTTCTGACTGTTTTTGAGATTTTAAATGAAAACAGATGTTACCAGACATAGAAATACAACTGTGAGAACATCAAACAGCTTTTAGAGGTATGTTAATTAGGTTGTTCAATATATAAGTATATTTAGGAAAAAATAGTGAGTGTATGTAAGCTGAAAGGAAATGTGTAGGTTCTAGACAGTGTACAAGAAGGGAAAGTAGAAGGGATTTTAGATGAGACCATTAACTAAAAATACAGTGAGCAGTAAAGGAGAAGGAGAACTTGGTATACTGAATGAATATTAATTTTATTATGCAGTTTAAATGACTGTGTTTGAAATTAGATGTGGGTAATTGCTTGTAGTATGTAATTTAATAGTATGTGGTGTGCACACTCCCATACAGTCAGGCAGGCACTTACAGACCCAGTTATACTCCCACAAAATCCCTTATGTACCTATTACTCATATTGCCAGACACTGACTGTCTCACTCAATCACAACCTAATAAAACCATTCACACACCCATTTACTCACCTCTATGTCCATGTTTGAGTACTAGTTTGCCATTACAGTCTGAGAGAACATCTGCACAATACAATATGTACCCACAGGAAGATTGTTAAGAGGACTACTTCAGCACTCCCAAGAAGGAGAACCCTGACTGTAGTTGACCTTAGAATCAGGGCCGCTAAGGGTATTGGCTCTGAGAAGGAGGGAAAGAAGTAGATAAATAACTGGGCAAAGGTTCCAGAGGGGAGAGGGGATTCCCCAGAGAAAGCAAGTTTACTACTGAATTCAATGCAGGAAGTAGTGTCTCCTCCCAAACCCAGTCCCGTGAGGAGCTCGAGGACAGACAGGCTGAAAGGGGCCTGAGGCTGCAGCTGGCCCAGGTGGCTGCAGAGGAGAGAAAAGCTAAAGGTGAGAGAGTCTTGGAGGAGAAAATGGTCTTGTTTGCACATGAAGTGACTGTAAAGGAGGTGGATTAAAAGCCCACATAGCTATTAGGGTCTAGCAAAAATGGTGGGAGCAAAACAGTGGTGTCCAGTGCGGAAAAAAGAATCCAAATACCCAGAGACTTGATATGGCCTGGTCCATGCCTAAGGCCCCCTCCCCTTTATTAAACAGATGCCCTTGGGACCAGGATGAGGGACCCTCCCCACTCCCATGGAGGCTCTCTTTCCCCAAGGCAAATAATGCAAACACCACACTTTGGGGTCGATTAGGATGGCGGACGGACTTGCCTCCGTCCGCCACCCCTGAGTAGGAGGGACCGTCCGCATGGGCAGCGGCGGTCCCTCCATGGCAATTAGGATGTGACCGCCACCCTGGCGGTCACATCCTGTATGTTTTACATTGCGGCGGGTGCTGCACCCGCCGCAATGTAAAAAATGAAAGCAGTGCATTTGCATGCACAAAGCGGCAGGCACCGCGCGGTGCCTGCCGCTTCGTGCAAGCAAAGGCAGGGGGGTACCATAGGTACCCCCCATGTGCATCCCCCCATGCAACCTTCACCCAGGGGGCCCACAACGGGCCCCCAAAGTGAATGTCCGTATGCTTTTCCACGGCGGAAAAGCCGCCGCGGAAAAGCATTACTTTCCCTACATCCTAATATGGCTGGCGGTGTCTGATAGACACCGCCAGCCATGTTAGTGCTTTTCCGCCGTGGTCGCCTTCCGACCGCGGCGGAAAAGTGGAGGACAGATTGTGAGACCCACCAGCCATCCTAATTTGGCGGTGGGTCTTTCAGGCCTCCTCGGCGGATTCCCCGCATACTCCGGGCCAGCGGTGGCTTCCGCCGGCCCGGAGTATGCGGGGAATCCGCCATCATAATGACCCCCTTTGTTTGGATTAGGGTTTGTAGAACCTGTGCCATTATTATATTACATAAAATTGAAAAACATTAATAACCATATTATTTACATTATGTACAATATGCAGAAAGTCCGACACAGTGATAGGTACAAGAAGTCAATTGGCTAACCATAACATATTTCTAATACAGAGCCAATCCTATTGTTGTCTAATTGATGAAGATATTATCTTTCTGCGTATCCCTGGTAGAGCCTACGGCAAGGTTATGACAGGCAGCCCCTGATCTTAATCCAGCTAGGTCCACACTCCTTACCGGCGTGACTTTGCGTAGGGGACCCAGCTTACTGGATGGATACCTCCCCAGGGTCCTCCTAAGCCCTCTATGTTAAACTCCATAAAGGGGCACGGCAATTATGCCTACCTGCGCCCTTGAGCGCATGCAGGTGCAAGGATTGGCCAACCAGCCTACCGAAAGCAAGACTTCCCTTCCCCCACACCCCAAAGAGAGACCTTGCGTCTCACTCACCAGCCTTGTAACCCCTTTTGGGTGTCAAAGCCCGTTCAGACCGGCCTGGCCAACGTTACTCCCATGCAAGAACACCAGTTCACCGGCGGATCGCCCATCAGGTGGGTGATCCATAATGGCAGCATGCCCGAGTTTTGCCCGCCTTGTAATTCTGGGCTGTAAGGAGAGGGTGAGATATACAGGTTGTTTCAGACATATGAAGTAGCTCTAGAGGTACAGAGGGTGTCTTGGGAGTCTTGGGGAGCTATGTTTGAAATCATGTTCCTGGTGATGTAAGGTATACCCAACTTGCCCCAGAAAAGGGGAAGAGGTTGAGGTATTCCATCATGATGGAGGCACTTATCAGTAAGTGTGAGGAGTGCAGGTTTAAATGCAGGGGCATTCAGAAAGTGTGTCACCAGTCCTGGGAAGATATTTTTTTAAAAATGTTTGTAAAAAGTAATGCAGTAGTTGCTTCTTTATGCTTTTCTGTCAGTGTCTTTTGGAATGCTACATGTGATAAACTGTTCTATGAGATACATTTAGATGCATCTTTTACCCATTACAGTATTTGAATATAAGGAGCACATTCTGCTTGGTACTCTTTTTACTAAAAATAAATCATTCATTTCTACAGGAAGTGGATTTCTTTTGTTGGTGAAGAAGGACAGCATATCTTCAAATCTGTACTTAAAGTACCTGCAAACCGCTGGTGGATGCAATCAGCAAAGTTCTCCTGGTGTCTTGGATTTGATACCTTTTATGCTGCAGTTTGTTTGTGTTAAAAAGTCATGTAAGTCATCCCATGGATATTCTGCACTGCTCAGAGTTAGAATTCAAGTTTTTTTTTTAAATCTTTAGGATTGATTTTTCCCCACTGTTCAACTGTTCATTGATGATTCTTTCAACAGTACATCACTTTTAGTGTATGAGCATAGAACCTGAGACCAGTAAAAAAGGGAATATGCATTGACAGAGGATAATTGTACGGTGACAATCATATGGACTTTTGCACTGTGAGTAAGCATCTCATTTAAATTCTTAAAGGCAGGTGTTATTACAATGACTGCAGCTGCTGGTGGTTCTCCAAAGGGTTCTGTACAAGTGGATTGCCTTGCTGCACCTACTTTATCCCACATGATTTAGTTATGACCCATTTCTGGAATTGTTTTTAAGTGCTTCCATATAGGAGTTGTCCCATGTAAATAATTTTTTGCAGTGCCCGGATAACTGCTTGCTGCAAGTATTGTAGTAGAGATATTCATCTGTCACCATTTTTCCCTTGATGGTATTTATTCTAAGATGCTTTAAAAGATCACTTTGTTTTGTGCTTTCTGCAGTACTTGTGCACAAAAGTGTATTTGTAAATAGTTAAATAAATTGCGTCATATTTATTTGTTAATTGTTTGGTTTACATTGTTACGTAATGTGTTAATGAAATGTACCTGTAAAAATATAAAATTTGATATTAGTGATTTTACTTATCGGTCACAAACACACTGGTACAGGTACTCACACATGAGCTCTCAAGTATAAAGTCATTTACACAGGTACTGACACACCCATACATATACTCATTTCTACTCATAGTCCCATAGTCAGTTCCGCAACTGTTTCCACATGCAAACTGCTACTTAGATAGACTCATACACACATACAGCTATTCATATACCCACTCATACAGTCACTCACACACCAAGCCACATGCTGATACAGCAACTCATATACCCAGTTATACACTAATGAACCCAGTCTTACACCCAAACACATACTCTAATACAGCTACTCACATACCCAGTCAAACACTAATAAAACCACACACAGACTGCCACATCCATGCACAGACCAATGCAGTCACTAAGATGCCCAGGCACTCACTGATACAGCCACAGACATACCCAGTCACACACTGATATAACTACTGATACACTTAGCCACACTCTGATACAGAAACAGGCACACCCAGGTGCATACCTGTACAGCCAATGATACACCCAGTCGCATATCAATACAGCCACTTTGACATTAAGCCAAACACTGATACAGCCTCTCAAACACCCATCCACATCCTGATATGGCCAGTGACAAACCTAACTACACACTAATACAGACACTATCACACTGAGCCAAACACTAATGCATCCAATAAGACACCCATGTACATACTGACGCATACGCAGACGCACCCAGGTATACATAAATGTATAGACTGAAACACCTAGGCATAAAGCAATGCAGACACTGACCACACCCAGAAAAACACTAATGCATCCATTAATAGACTGAGGCATACACCTACACACCCAGGCACACACTAATGCATACACTAACGCACCCATGCACACACTCATGCAAACACTGACACACCCAGGCACACACTGACAGATACACTAGCACACCCAGGGACATACCACCACAGACACACCCAGGCATACAGCAACACATACACAGAAATACCCAGGCACATATTGATATAGACACTGACACACCTAGACACACACTGATGCATACACTGGCACACCAGCACATACACTGATGCAGACACTGACAGACCCACTCATACAGAAAAGCAGAAACCGACACATCCAGCTATAAGCTGATGCAGGCAATAACACACCTAGGCACACACTGATGTGTACACTAACACACCGAGGGACATACCAATTAATACACTAACACATGTAGGCATACAGTAATGCAGACACTAACCCATCCAGGCAAATACTAATGCATCTAATAACAAGCTCATGCACACACTGACGCACAGACTGACACACCCAAGCATACACCAATATAGACAATAACACATCGAGGCCTACACAAACAAAATGCACTGACACACCCATTAAAATACTAATGCATTCAATAATAAACTCAGGCATACACTGATACACACACCAACACACCCACTGTCACTTTTCATTTATTTTCTTCTCTTTTGTTTTTTGAACAAAAAGTGAACAGGGTAGTAAAAAGTGTAAGGATGGGGAAATGCAAGGAAGCAACTGGCTTCAGTCTTCACAGAAGATTATGTGATAACAGGAAGCAAAAGAAATTAAAATAACAGTGATGCTTCTTTACTGTATACAAGTATGCACCCGTAGAAGATATTTTTATAGCAAAAAGCATGTGGCATTTTGCACAGTGAATAACCATGTCACTGAATTCTTTGCAGGCAGGTGGTAGTCTAATGCCTGCAGCTTTTGATGGTTCTCCCAAGGCTGATGTATATAGGTCGGCTCTCTTGCTGCACCAGGTTTCTCCCGCATCATACAGTTGTAGACCCTTTCATGAATTGTTTTTAGGTGCTTCCACATGTATCTTGTCTCATGTGAATACTTCTTTGTGTTGATGTCAGTGACCATGTCATGAGTAATGTAATATATCAGGTAAGTGTAGGGCGATCAGCAGGCTCCAGGCAGAAACCAGCTCCTCAGAAGTGTAGACAGTGACCCCCTCTGTTCCCACGACACCACACACCCTGCGGTTAGTAAACACACACAGGGCGGGCGGTGGCGCCAGAAAAGAGAGAGACCTAAAACCCTTAGGTCTCCTAGTTTGAAGACAGGGTACACAAAAGTTGTATGCGAATAGGAAGCCGCAGTCTGCAGGGGAGAGAAGAAAACAAACATAAAACAGGTTACTAGTAATCTACAAAAAAGGGAACAAGGAATAACTAACCTATGTGTTCTGTACTGAGTGTGCTGCAAGGCTCTTACCTGCCCAAAGTTTGTATCGCACCCAAAAGGTATCCACAACGTAAAAATAAAATACGAACCAAAAAAAGGAAGGGTAGATACTTAGGTCTCTCTTGCCAAAGGAAAGATTCCACGGAAGAAAAGAAAGTTCCAAACACAGTCTCGAACACTTCCTTAGTCGAAGAGTTCAAAGGAAAATGTATTGCAGGATCGTGATGCTTCTCACCGAGCCAGCAAGGCAAACAAAACAAAGTTCACTCTATTAAATCCGTTCCCAGGCGTTTCCCACCAAGGAGCAGCAGCCGGACGATTACACTCGACGTCCTTTGATCAAATAACGGAAAAGAAAACTCCATCGGCCATTGTCTTGTCAGTTAACCGACACGCCGAGAAACCACCGCGGTTTACCACAGTATCCGGTAAGCGGGAGCAGGGGCACAGCGAAGATCCACAGGACAAGGTAACGTCACTCCTGTGATCCGCTATCAACGGGAAATGAAGAGCGGGTCCAATTCCGGTGTTCACCGCGGCGAGGGGTTCTTGCACAATGCCGCTTGGAGAGAGGATGACAGAGTAGGTCTCAAGAGCCCGCGCGGCCGCGCTAGGCTCTGAAGCAGTGAGGAGGAAAAACACGAACAAGTTCACGGGAGCAAGGATTGTATCTGTGATACTAGGGCCGGGACCCAGGCAGGAATCCACAAAAGAAAACCAAGCACCGCCGGTAGGAGGAAGGAGGCATAAGAACCACCCAGACGGCCTCTGATTGGTGCACGAGGAACATGGTCTTCTGCAGAACGCCTCAAGGCATTCTGGGACTTGTAGTCCTTGTTAGGCAAAATTCACCATACAACACACTCAGAACATGCCTAAGAGCTCCGGGTCCTAACAGTACCCCCCCTAATGGTCTTCTCACGGGTCTAGGTTTGGAGGGATTGAGCGCATGGAATCTACGCACCAGTCTAGGGGCATGAATGTGTTCGGCAGGTTCCCAAGTTCTGTCCTCTGGCGGATAACCCACCCAATCAATGAGATACTGGAGTCTACCTCTGTGTCTACGTGAGTCTAACACTCGTCGTACTTCATATTCGCTTTCGCCTTCAACCATAACAGGGGGTGGAGGAGGTTCAGGGAGTATTGGGGCCACATAGGGTTTAAGAAGGGAAGTATGAAAAACAGGATGTATTTGCATCTCGGGGGGCAGCACCAGTTTGAGGGCAACAGGAGAGATGACTTTCAGTACTTCAAAAGGCCCAAGGTAGCGGGGTTGTAACTTACGCGGCCCTTCTATTCTTAGGTTCTTTGACGATAACCAAACCCTATCGCCCACTGCATAAACGGGAGCAGGTCGTCGATGTTGGTCCGCTTGGGCCTTCATGAGCTCTTTAGCCTGAGTTAGTTATTTTGTCGCCTGCTCCCATATCTGTAACAGTGTTTGGTGATGGTCAAGAACCGCAGGATTTAGTGTGTCAGAAGGGAGTACTTCAAGAGGTAGTATTTTGGGATGATAACCAGTGGTAAAAAAGAAAGGAGAGATCTTGGAGGCTGTGTGGGTAGAATTGTTGTATGCAAATTCTGCAAGAGGTAGAGCTTGTACCCAATCCTGACATGTAGTAGTTATAAGACACCTGAGGTACTGCTCTAAGGTTTGGTTTGACCTTTCGGTTTGACCATCGGTCTGGGGATGATAGGAGGAAGATAACCTATGATCAATGTAGAGGGATTTACACAAACCTTGCCAAAATCTGGAGATAAACTGGGGACCTCGATCTGATACTATAACAGAAGGTAATCCATGTAACCTGACAATTTCTTTTATGAATACTTCTGCTAGATCCATGGCTGAGGGGATCTTTTTTAGGGGGACAAAATGGGCCATCTTGGATAACAGATCGACAACAACCAGGATTGTGGTGTACCCATGAACATTAGGCAAGTCGGTGATGAAGTCCATACTAAGGGTAGTCCAGGGGCTGTTGGGCACGGAAAGAGGTTGCAATAACCCTGCAGGTACAGAATGTGAGGCCTTCTGGCGTGCACAGGTAGGGCAGGCCTTGACGTGTTGCTTAACATCCTGCGATAGTTGGGGCCACCAAAACCATCGTTGGCAAAGGCTTTTAGTCTTGTTTTCCCCTGGATGACCAGCTAAGGGCATGTTATGACACCATTGTAGAACAAGGTGGTGTAATTCGTCATTAGGTAAAAAGAGTTTATTGTCATGATACCACAGATAGTCCACGATGGTGTTATTTGGATCCTGTAACCAAGTGACCGGATCTAGAGGTGCATAAGCCTGTTCTAATTGGTCCATGAAGGTATGGGAATCAGGGATCTTGTCTCCTAACGCTACTATTCTACTCTCTGGAATAAGAGGCAGTGGTTTCTCCTGAACCCACTTGTTCTCCTCTCCTAGCCTGGATAGAGCATCAGCCTTTCCCTGTCGTATTCCTGGTCGAAAGTGTATCAAAAAATCATATTCCCCAAAAAAGGCGACCCAACGTAACTGTCTTGGTGTAAGAGCTTTGGCTGTGCGAAAGTATTGAAGGTTCTGATGATCAGAATAGACAGTGATCACATGGGAAGATCCTAACAGGTAGTGACGCCACTCTTGGAAGGCCCGTTTGATCGCAAGGAGTTCCCTCTCTCCGATGGTATAGTTTTGCTCTGATTGGGACAGGGTTTTGGAGAAGTACGCCACAGGATGGAGAGTGCCTTTTAGGCAATCACGTTGTGATAACACACCTCCCACCGCATATTGAGAAGCGTCCACTTCTAGAAAGTAGGGTTGTGTTTCGTCTGCATGTTTCATGATGGGCGCAGAAGTGAAACGGGCTTTAAGGGCCTGAAAGACTTTTTCCGCTTCCATATCCCAGATGAACTCAACCCCCTTTTTAAGCAAGCGAGTGATGGGTGCTACTAGGTCAGAAAAGTGGTCCACAAACCTTCTATAGAAGTTTGCAAATCCTAAGAAGGATTGAATTTCCTTCACCGACTTTGGACTTGCCCATTCTAGGATAGCAGATATTTTGGCAGGATCCATATGTATTCCCTTAGGGGAGATGATGAACCCTAAAAAGGCTACACTGTGCGTATGGAAGATGCACTTATCGAGTTTAGCAAATAGGTGATGTTCTTGTAGTTTACTCAATATGGCTTGTACATGAGACACATGTTCAGACTCATTAGAGGAGTATATCAATATATCATCGATATACACGATGACAAAGAGGTCCAAATAATTCCGCAGTATCTCATTTATGAAGAATTGGAATGCTGCGGGAGCATTACACAGCCCAAAGGGCATGACGTTATACTCATAAAGCCCGAATTTAGTCCTAAAGGCTGTTTTCCATTCGTCCCCTCTTTTGACTCTGATAAGGTGGTAGGTCCCTCTTAAATCAAGTTTGGTAAAAATGGTGGCCTTCCTAACCTGATCGAGCAGTGTGGAAATGAGAGGGAGCGGGTATTTGTTCTTTATAGTTGCTTTGTTCAACACCCTGTAGTCCAGGCAAGCCCGCAGTCCCCCTTCCCGTTTGGGTATAAAAAAAATGGGGGAAGACACTGGAGAGGAGGAATGACTAATAAATCCCTTTGCCAACATGTCCTGCAGATACTCTTGTAGGTATTTGGTCTCTGTTTCTGTAAGCGCATAAATGCGGCTAACAGGTAAATCTGCGCCAGGTATGAGATCTATCCTACAATCGTAGGGACGATGTGGCGGTAAAGCTACTGCTTTCACATCATCAAAAACGTCAGAATATTGTAGGTATTCAGAGGGTAACTTGGCGCCATCAATCGTGGTTGCAGAACAATACACCGGAGTATGCCAGTGGTTGATGTCTCTGTAACAATGGGTAAGACAGTGAGCGGAGCGGAGGGTAACAGTTCTGGCGACCCAATCTATGTGGGGGTTATGGGTCTGTAGCCAGGGTACTCCTAATATTGCCCCGAAGTTGGGTGTATCAATCAGGTCGAATGATATGCATTCGCTATGACCATTATCACACAACACAATGATCTCAGGGGTGTGGTATTTCAGCATTCCCGAGGACAGGGCAGACCCATCTACAGCTCTGACATTTTCAGGTATATCTTTCTTAAGGAACTGGATGCCCAAAGATTTAGCTAGGGTAATATCCAAGAAATTTCCCGTGGCTCCTGAATCCAAAAGAATAGCCATGGAATGTCTTCCTTGTGAAGGTAACACTAACACAACCGAGATGGTGAAGGGTTCGGGAATGGTGGAATAGACGTTTGCCACATGTTTAGAGGTCAGGGACAGAGAAGGACTTGGAAGAGCGACCTCAATACTCCCCAAGTCAACTAGTTTCCCGACGGCATAGATTTAGTGTATTTAGATATCCCTTCTCGCAAGGAGCTTTTTGGTTTTACCGGACATTCTCGGGCAAAATGGCCAGCCTTTCCGCAGTATAAACAGAGATTCAACTTACGTCGTTTTTCTTTTTCTTCGGGTGTTAGGGGGCCACGTATCCCTCCTATCTGCATAGGTTCACTTGTGTCTGTGGGTTCTCTTTTTGCAGGTTTAGTTATCAGGAATTTAGGGAGATCACCGCAAGTTTTTTCACCCTTTCTCTCAGCCAGTCTGTGATCTAATTTGACTACTAGGTCAATGAACTCAGAACAATTTTCAGAGGGATCCACTATTTGCGATAAGATGTCTTTGAGTTCATCTTTCAGCCCCCTGTAAAACAATGAAGTTCTCTTATCGTCGGGCCAGTGTGTCTCTGTCACCAAGCGGTTGAAGGCGGTGATATAGGACAACAAATCTTTTGAGCCCTGTCACAAATTAAGGAGCTCATTATCACTTGCCTGCATATACGTATGCCTAGAAAAAAGGCTTTTCATCCGCTCCTTAAATAGGGTGAGATTGTATAAAACAGGATCGTCATTCTCGACCAGTGCTACCGCCCATGAAGCGGCGTTCCCACTTAAATAGGAAATAATAAAAGCAATCTTTGCCGCGTCATCAGGAAATGAGGAGGCTTTACACAAAAACATCAGGTGACATTGATTCATGAATACCTTGAATTTCTGACTATCTCCGCTAAATCTTTCCGGCATTGCTAATGGTGTTTGAGGTGGGGTGACTACTGTAACTTGAACCGGAGAGGTGGATGGGGCAGGTGTAGGAGAGACCCCAGGGGTACTAATACTAGGCGCTTGAAAGTGAGAAGGCTGTATATAGCTTCTTCTATGTCTAGCTTGTATCTCTGGAGTTTTACTTGCTTCTATCAGTCTAGTGTTTTCTTCCATTAACCTCTGGTTTTCGTTCCTCATCAATTTTAGTTCAGTTTGTAAATTCACCACTGTGGTAGCTAAGTCCTTTAATGTTATCTCATCAGTCTCTCCCTGCATGCCTATGTCGTCCATGACTGTCTACACTCGGGAGGAGAGATAAACGTGGGCTTGGTTTTCTGTCGGGCGATCAGCAGGCTCCAGGCAGAAACCAGCTCCTCAGAAGTGTAGACAGTGACCCCCTCTGTTCCCACGTCACCACACACCCTGCGGTTAGTAAACACACACAGGGCGGGCGGTGGCACCAGAAAAGAGAGAGACCTAAAACCCTTAGGTCTCCTAGTTTGAAGACAGGGTACACAAAAGTTGTATGCGAATAGGAAGCCGCAGTCTGCAGGGGAGAGAAGAAAACAAACATAAAACAGGTTACTAGTAATCTACAAAAAAGGGAACAAGGAATAACTAACCTATGTGTTCTGTACTGAGTGTGCTGCAAGGCTCTTACCTGCCCAAAGTTTGTATCGCACCCAAAAGGTATCCACAACGTAAAAATAAAATACGAACCAAAAAAAGGAAGGGTAGATACTTAGGTCTCTCTTGCCAAAGGAAAGATTCCACGGAAGAAAAGAAAGTTCCAAACACAGTCTCGAACACTTCTTTACTCGAAGAGTTCAAAGGAAAATGTATTGCAGGATCGTGATGCTTCTCACCGAGCCAGCAAGGCAAACAAAACAAAGTTCACTCTATTAAATCCGTTCCCAGGCGTTTCCCACCAAGGAGCAGCAGCCGGACGATTACACTCGACGTCCTTTGATCAAATAACGGAAAAGAAAACTCCATCGGCCATTGTCTTTTCAGTTAACCGACACGCCGAGAAACCACCGCGGTTTACCACAGTATCCGGTAAGCGGGAGCAGGGGCACAGCGAAGATCCACAGGACAAGGTAACGTCACTCCTGTGATCCGCTATCAACGGGAAATGAAGAGCGGGTCCAATTCCGGTGTTCACCGCGGCGAGGGGTTCTTGCACAATGCCGCTTGGAGAGAGGATGACAGAGTAGGTCTCAAGAGCCCGCGCGGCCGCGCTAGGCTCTGAAGCAGTGAGGAGGAAAAACACGAACCAGTTCACGGGAGCAAGGATTGTATCTGTGATACTAGGGCCGGGACCCAGGCAGGAATCCACAAAAGAAAACCAAGCACCGCCGGTAGGAGGAAGGAGGCATAAGAACCACCCAGACGGCCTCTGATTGGTGCACGAGGAACATGGTCTTCTGCAGAACGCCTCAAGGCATTCTGGGACTTGTAGTCCTTGTTAGGCAAAATTCACCATACAACACACTCAGAACATGCCTAAGAGCTCCGGGTCCTAACAGTAAGTATAACTACTGAATTTAACTGGTTTTGTGCATTTGAAATCTGAGCCTAACTATAACGTCCCTATAACCTATGTTTTCTTCAGTGAATTTCTAAGGTTATTTTACATTTTATTTCCTAACTATAACGTCCCTTTAACCTTTGTTTTTTTCAGTTAATTTCGACATTTAAAAAAATGTTTTTTTCTAATTATAATGTCCCTATAACCTTTATTTTAGTGAAATTCTACAGTCTGTTACTGTTATATGTTAACAATAACATCCCTGCAACCTTTTTGTTTTGTGAAGTTTTAAGTTTTTTTTAAATTGTAACCTGTAACTTTTGAGAGTGGTTGTGTAAGTGGCTGTATAGATCAGCGAGTCGCTGTGTGAGTGTCTCTATGGGTCTGTGAGTGGATATGAGAGTGGTTTTGTAGGTGTGTGAGTGTCTGTGTGAGTGGCTGTTTGGGTCAGTGAGTAGGTTCGTGAGTGGCTGTATGAGGCTGTGAGTGGCTGTGTGTTTGGCTGTATGGGTCTCTTAGTGGCTTTGTGAGTAGCTATATGGGTGGGTGACTGGGTGTGTGAGTGGCTATATAGGGTCTGTATGTTGGTACATGGGTAGCTGTGTGGGTGTGTGACTGCTTCAGTGAGTAGATGTATGGGTCTGTGAGTGAGAGTGCGATTTTGATCTAGGGGTCTGGGCATGGATGTGTGAGTGGCTGTATAGCTCTAAGTGGGCGTGTGAATGACTATTGATTTGTAAGTGGGTGTGTGAGTGGCTGTATGGGTATGTGAGGGGGTGTGTGAATAGTTTCCTAGTGCTATCTCCTAAAATGTCTCCAGTGATCTTGAGTGCATTTCAGCAATGTGATTGTTCCTTGTATGTCTTTATGCAGACCCCTGTGACAACATAAATCATTCTATAGAGAAGACAATGATACTGCAAAGAGTTACATTTCCGTCAAACAAGGGTACTTCCTCTTAACTATATGAAGTATGGGCCTCTTTGTTTGGTGGAGATGTCCTCATATTCAAGAAGGTATCACCAAAATTGGTGGGAAATGTGTGGTAGGCCCTTTTGTTAAGCTGTTCGTTATCCTGGTAAAAGGCAAGAAGACCTTTTCATACTACTAAGGTAGATGAGGTGGGGCCAAAAGGACGGAGCTTCCAGGTGATTTTCACATTTGCATGCTCACAGTAGTTTAAAGACAGAACTATAAACTCTGCTCCTACCAGGAGAGGCCAAGCGCAGGATCCTTTGTAGAAGCCCTCCCAAGCTCATTTCGGCCCTGGGGACCCCATCCCCAGTGGCCTGGCCTCTTCATTTTGGGTGCCTCCAGGATTGTGGACTACGGGAGTAAGCCTCAATGCCCATGTAACCCCTTATGGTTCCCCGCTTCCAGCTGGCATTACTCACGTGCACAGGGAGCAACAATTAATGTTGCTCCCTTTCTGTGTGAGCAATTCTTTTATCTGTTTCTCTGTCCGCTTGAGAGCAGGCATGAAAACAGATGAAAACTCTGCTCCCAGCAAGTGTCCTGGGGGTGGGTGCTGCCCCCTACTTGTAAACAATTAGTGAAGCACCATGGAGGTGGTGGTCCCCATGACGTAAATGGCCTCAGAGGGTGGACACGTGGCCCCCTTTCCCCTTTTAATTTAATATGTGGCCCAGGGAGGTGGTGGCCCCTGGGCCTTTAAAGTCAATGGAGGGGGGTCTGTGTGTCCCATTCCAATTTTTTAGAAATCCTCAGGAAGTTGGTGGTCCCTAGGGCTCTTAAAAGCCTCAGAAGGGGTCCGTGTGGCCACTCTCTAGTTAAAATTACATCGGCCTGCCGGGAGGTGGTAGTACCCGGGACTAACCCTGGGCGGAGTTCGCAAAGTTGCGCTACCCAAAACTCTGCAAAGCAAAAACAACTCTGCAGCGCTACGCGGAGCTCCGCAAGTGTTGGAGTGTGATAGCAATTCGCAGTGATTTTCAATACCGGATGCTTGTCCGCACTGTGCAATCATCGCACATGGCACCTTGCATAGCACAAGTGGGTGCTGCTTTAAGTTCCTGCTGCTCGAGTAGATTTTTACTCGAGCTGCAGCTTTCTCAACGTGAACAGGCAGTTTCTCAACACAAGCGGTCACAAGTATACGCGACCACTTGCAATGAGAAACCTGACCCCCCAGGTTGAGAAATCTCACCAGGAGGTTTATTTTCCACACTCGCGCTCACCAACTTGATGTTGACGATCGCGAATGAGGAAAAATCTCGCCGGGAGGTGGATTTTCCTCACTTGTGCTCACCAGTTTGACGTTGACAAACACTATCAAGGAAAAAAAAAATTCTGAACTCCACGAGCTCCGTATAACGCAGAGTGCGGTAAACTCTGCAAACTCCACGAGCAGAACGGAGTTCACCACCCAGGCTTACCCGGGACCAAGATTGGCCATGGGAAGGTGGGCAGCGTGCACCACCCTTCCATTTCATATACATAAAGAAGCCCCTGGAACCTAGTCCACTCAGACGCAAATCATTAAGCAAGTGCAGGAGCCTGAGCTTTTGTTTTCTTTTTGCTGTGTATATGCAAATCTTCGCAATTTCTCAAAAAAATTAAAAATAAAATGCTTTTAGGCCGTGGAGGGGTCCCTGGGAGTTTCCCGACCCAGGGCTAGGGAGTCAGGGTATTCCTTCCATTTTTATTGTGTGAGTTGGGGGAATGGTGGGTGGCCAGTAATTTGTGGCTCCCTACAGATTCCACAGCTTTCTGTCACAGGAATGTGAGGAAAATGTAAATTTTTAGACAACATTTGAGGTTTGCATGGGTTTCTGTGTAAAAAAACCTGGTGCAAGCTACACAAGTCTCACAACCCAGGACATCTCCTAGTGTCTAGTTTTCAGAAATGTCTAGCTTTAGTAGGTTTCTCTGGGTGTCGGCTAAGCTAGGGCCAAAATTCAACAGCCACCCACATTGCAGAAAAGGGTTGGTTTTTGGGTGGAGAAACATGATCTGTCCATGTTGCATGTGTTCCTTTTCCTATCACACTGAGCTCGCCCACGCAAGTGAGGTAATATTTTTATTGGAAGTCTTAGGACAACTCTGGGTGGCAGGAAATTTGTGGCTCTCCACAGATTCCAGAACTTGCCCTCACAGAAACGGGAAGAAACTGTTTGCACAGTTTGAGGTTTACAGGGGCTTCTAATTTAAAAAAACCTGGTTAGAACCATACAAGTTCCATTACACTGGACACCCCCGGGTGTCTAGTTTCTAGAAATGTCTTGGTAAGGTTGGTGTAACAGAAAGATGGATTTGACACAACTCCAGATGTTTTTGGGTATAACTCTTTTTAGTGAGATATTGTTTGTTGATGTTCCAATATGGCCAAATTGTAGTATGTCAGGTAAATCTCTTCCTCTTTTTCCCAGCTTGATTCATCCCTCTCTCTTCTAAGGTGGTAGGTGGCATAGGCCCTCGGAGAGAAAAGGACATAGGCTTTAAATACTTTGTTCCCATTGGTTCCCCAAAACCTCTATACTACACCGCTAAGTGGCAGTTGAGAGAGTGGTTTATACTTGAAACTTCTGGTGCTCAAAGAGACTATCTGTAATATAAGGGCTCTATGGATGAGTTGTTCAGGTAAAAAGGGAAACATTACTGTGAGAAAGCGGGTCTATTTAAGAACCCAAGTACAGACACCAGAGCGCTTATCAGTAGCGGCCCGTGGTGGAAGTGCTGCTGTGCGCTGATGTGGGGCAGGGGAGTGCAGGGTGGGCGGTATTAAACTACGGATTATGGCCGATTAGAGGTAAGTAAACATATAAATAAATAAAATGAATTTTGCTGTGCACGGTGCATCGTTTATTTTCAAACCGGCTTTCACATTCCAATTATTCAGTAATCCCTTACTCGGATTTACATAATCTTTACTAATTGCCCTCTGGTGGTAAATCGGAGTAAGTGCGTGCAGCGGAAACCCGTGACTGTCAGGCTTCCCTCAGATGAAGGAGCAGCAGCTCCGAAACACGTAAAGGATTACTGAATAATTAGAATATGAAAGCTGGTTTGAAAATAAAGGGTTCTGTTGAACTATCCTTCGTGGAGTGGTGTCTTCAAGCTTCAGGGCAACCTTTGAATTATATATATATATACGTTCACAATGATCCATACAGCCACTCACACATTCACTGGCTCTTATGCACAGTTATTTATATATGTCAACTCTCACTGGTACTGTGTTTTACATATGTACTTACTTTGACATGTAGCACTGAGATATCCATTCACTCACCAATACACTCATACACAGTCAACCGCCCATGCAGCTATTTCCACATGCACTTTTGAACCCATAGATCTAGTGAATCAACTGTTCACACATGTATGCACAGAGTCACACACCTCCCAGCCACCCCCACACACACACTCACTCTCCCATACAAATACTTGGACAACCAATCAATAACCCATACAGTTACTCATATAGCTACTGATCAACACATGCAGCAGTTCATAGAACAACAGATATAATGATGCACAAATTAAGATAGTTTAGTCACTAACCCATGCACTCAGTGAGACACATTTAATCACTCTCTCATACAGCCAGTCAAGCACCTACTAAATCCTTCATCCAGACACTTATACATCCACTCATTCTTCAATATGTAAGACATATTTTAACTTTACAGAAACAGACAGCCACTGGATGATGTCATCAGTGATGTCA
The DNA here is from genome assembly GCF_964263255.1 of Lissotriton vulgaris. Classification (NCBI taxonomy): domain Eukaryota; kingdom Metazoa; phylum Chordata; class Amphibia; order Caudata; family Salamandridae; genus Lissotriton; species Lissotriton vulgaris. Next base: position 805,181,183 of record NC_141697.1, read on the forward strand.
CTGACCATGTCATGAATGATGTAATATGTGACATCATCAGCAGTGGATTGCGGGTGCGCGATATATAGTTAGCGCAACTAACTATATATGCGAATTTCAATGGTTTTATGCGAGTAAAATAAGGTTTTGTAAATGCTAATCCCTAACTATATATGGTCTATAACCTATGGTTTTTTCAGTGAATTTTCAAGGTTTTGTAAATGCTACTTCCTAACTATATATGGTCTATAACCTATGGTTTTTTCAGTGAATTTCAATGGTTTTTTAATAGCAAATATCTATAGCTGTAACATATGTTCTTATTCTAATTCATAAATATATTTTATATATATTTGTATTATATGTTTAAAATTCAATTTATATTATAGTTTAAATTATTTTTTCTTGTTTCGCTGCCGATCCGCGAAACGGTTAACGTTCCGTTAGTGCAAATACCGCGTTAGAAAGGCACATCGCGATGCATCCCGTAAACGCAACATATCGCGTTACTACATAATGTCCCTTAAGACGTTCTGCATTAGCGCACCCGGAAGCGTTATGGAACGCGAACCAAGGCGCGAAACGTAAAGGCTCGGAATCGATCCGAGGCGCAGCGCGGAACGCGGAACGTAAGCATAACAGGTCATGTGACTTGTTTATAAAACTTTTCATTGGTTCATTTTACTTTTAGTTTCCTAATGATGGAACGCTTGAGCATATGACGTAAAATAAACACTTTTCATTGGTTTAGAACATTTTCTTTTCTCAAATGATGAAAGTCCCACCTTCTTTCCTCACTCCGACTTTCATTTTTATGAGAGAAAGACCTGTTTTTGTTTGCTAAGACATGGCATTTGTATTAGCTGCAGCTGGTGGATCTCCACCACCACCAAAGAAGAAAGGACCGACTAGCCAGGTCATCTTCGACCAGGAAGAAGAAGAAGAGGAAGACAAGGAACAGGAGCAAGGGACAAGTGGCTTTCTGAAAGAAATGCCAAGAACGTCCCGTGTGAAAGTGAATTTTATCTGGCAATTTTTTTCTTTTCCTTCTCATGAAAAGAAAGTTAATGCTAGGTTCATTACCTGCCTCATCTGCAAAAAAACACTCTCGAGAGGGACCGAAAAAAAATATAGCTATGGTAATCATACCATGCATCGGCACATGGAGACTTGGCACCCTCTTAATTATTCCAAAGCGCAACTTCGAGATTTGGTGGAAAACCCCCGACCGGCAAAAACATCCACCAATGACTTTACAATAAGTGAGTCAGAGGCAAGGGAAACGATTCCAAATCTGCAAAAGAACTTTGTGCACATGAGATTGACTTGTTTACAGTGTGGAAAATTAATTTCATGTGGAGAAATGAGTATTACTTTAATAAATAGATCATTTGAAAATCATCAATGTCCAAAACGTCCTAGAAAGTGAATTTTTTTTCTTGTTGCTCCTGTTGAGCCCTTTGAAGTGAATCATTTTTGTTTCCCCTTCCTCAAAAAAAACACAAAAAAATATAAAACATCAAAAAGAATAAAAAAAAGTTCTTTTCAGAACTACCTTCCCTTTTTAAAAAAAATGCTAGAATGTTTAGCACTCTAGCATCCTCTATTTCTTTTGATTCGCTTCCCGGTTAGCGTTCGGGTACGCGAACCGGGAGCGAACTAAAAAAATATTTTTTAAAAAAAGACGAATAAATAAACAGAGAGTAATGTGAAAAGAAAGACAAATAGAGGGTGTAACACACAATAACTGTTGAAAGAGGGACTGATAGAAGAAGTGAAAAGAGTAGTATAAGTAAGTAAAAGAAAAAGAAATGAAGGAAGTAGCAAAGACAGGAAACTAAGGGTTAAAGAAAAGAAGCAGTGGAACTAATAAAAGTTAAATCTGATAGACATGTAACGTAAAGAGTACTAAACACTTACCTTATAATTGTCATTACCGTAGTGTATTATCATTTTCATACTTTTAATCTGTGTAAGAAAGAACAAAAAAATTTAAATTAATACAAGATGGTAAAAAAAGAGTGAGCATAAGACAAAATGAATGTTAAATGTTAAATGTGGTATACTAGTAAAGCGTACAGCTGACCCAGCAAAGAGGTGTCCCGGCGCTGTATACCGCTGGAGAACCCATCCTGGCTTTCCCTGTGAGATGGTCCCTCCTGAGCATCCCCAAGGTGAAGCCAGGCATCCCCGGCGCTGATGGGGCCGTTAGTAGAGATTAAGCAAGCTATTGCCCAGAGTTGCTGAGTGGGACCCATGGTTGGAGTAGGCACTGAAGCGAGAATTATCGAGACCGCTGACCATGGCCCAAGACCCTGCCACGTCAGGAATCGAACCCTGGTCCCGGGCTGACCTCTGCTTCCGGGTCTGCCACCTCTAACCAGTGAGCCACACCAATCCATATATATATTAGAAATTACAATTCAAAGTAGAAAATTAATTAAACATATTTAATGGTTTATTTTTGCTGTTATCAGAAAATATCAAATTTCACTGAAAACAGTGAGTTGAAGGTATTCATCATATAACAGCGGGGAAAAAAAACACAATCACAATGATTGTGTTTAATAATATAACTAAGCAGAAACAAGAACTCCTCCAAAGTAACTTACTTTCTATGACGTCAAAGGATATCCTATGAACAGCTTATACTCTGTTGTGCTGTTACTATTTTCTGCCCGCCACTTTCTGAAAGATAAACTCAATTGTTTTAAGAAAACTGAGACATACAAAGCAATTTGAAACAGCACACTAAATTACAGCAACACCTAGAATCATTATAGTCCAATTACCTACCCTAAATTCTGACTTCAAAAAACAAGTCAAAAGGCAACATTGCTTCATAGTCAATTAGTAATGTTTGCTGAAAGACTAGCCATTTTATACATTTTAAATAAGCTGTGTAATATCCAGATGTTGTCAAAGGACCAGTATATTATATAATAGCTGCAGTTGCAAATGTTCTTCCTGAAATCGATGACTATGTAGCCAAAACATTTTTAATTAGACTGGACAACTTATTTTCTTCCAGTTTATGTAGTTGAAATTGTAAAATGACATTTCATCCATAAGTTTCCATAAATAATGTGGACAGCATTGCAGACTTACATTTCCTCTACTCCTTATTTTGATCGGCTACTTGACTTTGCTTATAAAAACAAACAGTTTTCGCTCTGTACTACAATTATCCACAAGGCCATATAGAGTAGGAGCCATTAGAACATCTTGAAATTCCTCTGAACAAATCCCAAGCTTTTTTTCCTAAAATTTTGGTTGTAAGAACACCAGGTAAGAATTTTGAAGGTGGAAAGGCAATCTTTTTTGGAAAGTTAAAACAGAATCATTGCAGAATGACCAGCCGTTTCCAGATTTCAAATAGGCTGTATAATGTCCTGAATTAGTTGAAGGACCATTATGAAATATAATTGCAGTAGTTTTAAAAGTCCTTCCTGATATTGACAACTGCGAAGCCACAAAATTATTAATTAAAGTTGTCAATTTAGTTCCATCAGGCCTACATCGTTGGAACATTAAAATGACATACTGGCCATAACTTCGTAAAATTAACGTGGACAGCATTCCAGACTTACATTGGCTGCACTCCATATTTTGATCGGCTGCCTTTACTAGCTTATTGAAGGATACTGATTTACTGTCAGGCAAAGTTAAATATATAAATCTTTCTGAGTCTACACTATTAGTACTTGATAGCCTACAGTTCTCGCTGTCATGTTGCCATTGATAAGAAAGGCCAAATAGATAATCTACATCTACACCTTCATCTTGCAATACATCAAGCATATACATTAAAAACTCCTGACAATCCTGCTGAATATTTTCAGAGAATTCTGTTTGACCTGAACATTCGTCTAACAGAAAACGAATTTCAGACACACTTTCTACTCTCGTTTTATCAGCACTACATTTCTCTAACACAGAATTCAACAAACAGCATAAACTTTGTTCCGAATTGATCACAATCTGTTCTTTGAAAGTCTCTAGTGAAAAGAGAACATTAACAACTACATTAGCATAGCAGTTGACACCAGAACTATTTTCAAATTTAAAACCAACAACATTTTCAACAGAATTCATTTTATTCCTGCTTCCACTTTTGGGTTCATCGACTTTTGGTATTTTTGCATCAACCTCCCTACTATTTCTGATATTTCTTCGTTTCCGGCCTACCACACGTTTCTCAAACAAAGGATATTGAGGCAAATGTGGCGCATACTCTCTTCTTAACCTATTGTATTCCTTAACACAATCTAGATCCGCACAAATGTTTGTGACATCACAGTCAATCAAGTACAATCCCGATAAAGTTCTGACTCGTGACAATACTACATAAGCCATACCCTCCTTGAACACAGAACTGCCAAAATTCACCAAAGCAGTGTCTACACTTAAACCTTGCGATTTATGGATTGTCACCGCATATGCCAAGCAAACAGGAAACTGCTTACGGCGAACATATAAGTCTTTTACAAGCAAAAACCTAGCAAAGCAACGACCAATTAGCTGTACTTCCTCAATGCCATCAAATTTAATTTTTAAAAATTCAATTCCATCTCTACTTCTGTATCTCTCAAAATCAACAACATTACCCATTGATCCATTTACCAGACCTCTTTCAACATGTAAATTCCTTCTCAAAATGATTCAGCAATTTAAGCATACATTCAAAGTCTTTTCAAAACCCGCAGTTTTAGATATAGTCTTCTCTAATGAATCCAATTTAGATTTCAAATTCTCTGACAAAATAATTGTTGCTCCCATATGCTCTATTTTGTCAATAGCTTCAAGTTTTACAATGTCTTGTTTTTCTAAATTCAACATTTTGTTGTTGAAGATGGAACATTCTGCAAGAGTTGGCATCAAACATATTCCAGATTTCTTCTCGGTAATTTTCTGAAAAATATCCTCTGGCAAAACGTCTTTTTCTGGATATAAATTTGACAGTAAGCGTGCATGTAAAGCTTCTTTACCACGCTCAGTCACTTTCCCGATTCTAACATCTTGCAGAATATTCTTGTAATCTTCGTCCTTCGCCTGACGCATATTTTCACGCAGCTCAGCATAACTGAAGTTTAACCATATGTTAACGTTGCCAATGCTCCCTAGGCACTTCTTGGTATCTTCATGTGTAAGCAGTTTAAACACTGGTTGTCCTTTCACTGGTGTCAGCTGCAGAAGATCACCAAAAACAATGATGTGTTTGCCACCGAATAACACATCATACTCTGTTTTAAGAACTTCCTGCATTCTCAAATGCACAAACGCAAGCATGACATTTGAAACCATGCTTACTTCGTCAATGATAAGAAGTTTCATCTTCTTCAGGACTCTAGATACTTCACAACAAGCATCTCCAGATAACTTGTGGTATTGTAATTTGCTATCATGCTCCACTGGCAGAATCAGTAACCGATGCAAAGTAATCCCTTTAATGTTATGAGCTGCCAGTCCAGTTGGAGCGGTCACAACACAAGACAGCGATGATTCAGTCCTTTTCTGCAGATAACATGAAATTGCTTTAATGAGGAAACTTTTTCCAGTTCCTGCTTCTCCACTCACGTACAGTCGGACAGGCTTCAACGACGTACATGAGCACTCTTCCTTCTCATGACCTAATCCATGATCAATTTGGCTGGTAACTTTGTCATATATTTTCCTCTGCTCAACGTTGAGTTGTCTTTCCAATTCTTCTAAGTTAACTGCATCCTTCTGAGCATGTGCCATGGCTCTTTCCACTTCAATCATGGCAGTGGCAGCTTCATTTTTGATAACTGGTTCTCCTAGTGGATCCTGACTCAATGAAACAGAACTCTGACTGTCCTGAGAACTGTCTCTAGCAATCTCGGCTGCAATTGTTGCTTCCTGCTCAATTTCTGCATTCAACATTTGTATATATTTGGGAAAAACAGGACATTCTATGGACTCCTTGGCTGCATTGAAGGAGTCTTCGTAACAGAGAAAATCCCCAAGCAGTTCCTCTTCTGCACGCCAAGGCGAAAAGTTGCAAAAGAGCTAAATAGAAAAACTCTTTTCTTTCGGGAGATTCACAATCCAATTTTCGATGATTTATCAATTGACATTTTTTTTGCTTGACCAGACATCCTTCACTTCCAATTACAGCATACACTCCTTTATCAATATCTTCTTTGATGTTCCTTTTGAAAACGTAATTTTGAAGAACATCATACAGACAAGCATTCTCCAGGTGACTGCTTCGATTTGGATAATATGTATCCAACATGTTGGTCTTCAAAATGTCGGTACTGTTTGGCTCCTTTTCCGCCAAATACTCCTGGATTTAGCATAGAGACTTGCTGAAGACAAGCGGTCGGAACATTCGTAAGATCCGATTTCTCGATGCGACAACATCTTCAAACTGAAACTGTACAACTTCTTGCTGAGGCTCTTTTCATGGGAAATATCCTCCCACATATCCTTCAATTCTGTCTTTTCTTTTTTGGTGATGTAAGATGTCACATACCAAGCCACAGCCATACAGTTGTCAGCCACAAACTGTATATCCATGTTAGCATTCCACATGGACAAAATCACAGGGTTGTAGTCGTTGATGTACTTGGACTCTTCGTTTCTTTTCAAATTGTATGTGTTTTTGGGTGATTTCCTCGTCACATTATGTCGCAGTGAAGACATCAAACTGTTTACTCTTCCTTTAGAAATCACCGGTCGTGGAAAGTTGAAACGGCATTTGGTGTAGAACTTGTCCTTGTTTCTGAATTTACGACGACAGTACTTTCCACAACGATGGCTTTGGAAACGTAGAACTTGTTCTCTTAGGCTTTTCTTCTCCTTTGCGTTTGGAACAGCACACGTAGAATACTGTTCTATGAAACTCATCACTAAGTCATCCGGATCTGTTCCAAATTTATGTGCATCCTTGATCCATAGAAGCATATGTATATGAGGAGCACCTCTTGCTTGGTACTCCTTTCTCCAGAAAAAATCCAACACCTCTCCAAGAGGTGGATTCTTTTTATTCATGATGAAAGGCATCATAGCTTCAAATCTATGATTGAAATACCTGCATACATTCACTGGATCTAAAGAGCACAGTTCTCCGGGTGTCTTGAATTCAATATTTTCAATGTTTCCATTTACCTCTCGTAGAAAATCAAGTAAGTCTTCCCAGCTATACTCGGCACAGCTGAGAGTGAGGAACCATGTCGGAGTTCCTAAGTTCCTCAGCATACATTTTAAATCACCATGACGACGGTACCAGTACTCATTAGTACCACGCTGACACGCCATGAGATTAATTAGGTGAGAATCCAAAATACTGTCTTGGACATTGACTTTATCCATAAAGTCCCTTGCCGAGATGTTTCGCATCTGTATACCACTTTTCAAGATGTGGTTCACTGCATATGACAGTCCTGACAGATCGCTTTCAAACAGGAGATGAAACAAATAGGGAATGCATTGTCGAAACCTAGCATCTTCTGCATACAATCGTAAAGTCCAGTATTCTGAAGCAGGAATTTGAACAGGTCGCTCATCATATCGTCCTCCTCGACCTGTGGGAAATAGCTGTGGGAAACACTGAGCTTCCAAACTTTCCTCCCAAACACTAATGGGACTCCCTTTGGCTTGTTTCATTTGAAACAACTCAATAGCATTCCCCATAGCTTCCTTGGAATGCAAAGGATGAACACTATAATGTACATAAATTTCTTCCTTTTTAGAGGCTTCTACTTTTTCAATTTGACCAGGATACAAATCGCTATCCTCTTCCTCACTTACTTCCTCTTCTGCAACATATACATTCTTATAGTACTTATTATTTTTTTTAAAATACAATGTTGCCTTTTTGACTTTCCTAACATCCACTAAATCTTGCCATATTTTCTTACTCTTTGTTGGAACACCATTAACTATGATAACTAGAGGTTCCTCTTCCACTTTCTCTACTCCAATTGTGTTAATGTTTTTGTTCAAATCTAGAGGCAAATAAACAACTCTTCCCTTTAATCCTCTCTGTAAATCTGATGGAGGCAACTTCCCTGTCTTTGGCTCCATTCTTACAATAGCTTGAAAGGGATGCACACTTTGAATCAAAATAGATTCATAAGTATTTAAATCCTTCAATTCAGAAGGAATCTCTACCAATTCCAGATTATTATGAACCGCCCTAGCAGGCATCTGGTTTTGGTTTAATTTGTTAAAACAATAAGTACACATACGTTGGTCCGCTCCCAAATCAAAACAATTTTCTACCATCAAGTATGTGGCAAAATCCTTCCATTCACTATTGTTTTCCATATCACTTTTTGCATATATATCCACTAACTTAGTCTGATTCTTATAATAAGTCCGTCGACAACACACACAAGTAAAATTAGGCCTCTCTTTTGATTTCACCATAAACGTGGAAATATCCTTATGAAACTTATCTGTACTGAAAATCTGTACACGGTCTTCCACATTACCTTCTTCTAGTGATTCAATATCAACATTGTTCTCTTTACCAGCAAAGTAACAGAACTCAATTTCTTGACAAATATTCTTCACATCTACTTCAGAACCATGCAAAAGAGCACTGCTTAATTGTTTAAGCATAATTGCTGGACTCTTAGCATAATACAACATTCTCACTAATTTCCTCACTTTATTATGATGCACTGCTAGCATCCTGAAATGATGAAATACACTCTGGCATACTCTCCTGGAAAGACAAGCCAGTGAATGACCACGCAAACCTGTCACTTGTCTCACTCTGCAAGGATCTAATTCTTGCAACATCTTTATTTTTTGCTTTACACTTTTCTTATGAAATGTCCGTATAAAATCACAAAGCAAATTGATGGAATCCTGTCGCACACTGCAAATAGAACTACACTTCCAGGTGTACACTGGTCCCTTAGGACATCTCCCTAAAACCTCATCACTTAACGCCTCTTCTGCATCTGCAGACACAAGTATTTCTTTTTCAACTGGTTGACCGTCTTTCACCTCATAAGCTCGACCACTGGTGTCAACTGCATGCACCAAATCATTGTCCTGAAAATAACTCTCCTCATTAAAAAATGCCTCACTATTTGAACTATGCATCCGTTCTCCTGAGAAAACATCACAAAAATTACTTTGATTTACTTCTCTCTTCCATCTACTATTAGATTTGAAAACATAGATTACCTTGTTTAGTTTCCTAATTCTATTAATTACCAAAATAAATAACTTTCGCTTAATTTCGAAAGCCTGATCAATAATTTTCTCTACATTTTTCTTTTTCTTATAAAATGCCGCTTTCTGTTGGCCTTTCTTGAATTGTTTTAGCAAATTGACAATTACCCTGTTGCGGAACATTCGCCTACGAATGTCCGTAAATACATTTTTCCTTCTACTGCCATGCACAGAGTTATCTTCAGCTGTAGCAGAAACTTTTTTGACGGGCCTTTCCTTTCCATTTAAATTGGCTCTCTTTTTCGGCACTAAAACTTGTTCTGTAGTTATACTTTAGTTTCTACAAATGTTTCTAAGAAATGATTTCGTTCGCTTACCCGAAGTTTTCTTCGTGCGTTGAGATGATTTAAATGTAGAGGACTGCTGCAAAAATGTAGTAATCTGCTGTCTTTGACGTTTCGTAGACTTTCGGATTCTATCTTTAGATGGCATTGTCTAATTTCTCAATAATCTGCAGTTGAATCTGTGGTAAAATATAATAAAAAATGCTATTAACCACTATTACCAAACAGTAAATCAACAGTAAGAATTTGATTCAGCAACGCTATAAAGATGATTCATTAATTATTTTTTTAATTTTACCGTGATAGTGATAATATTACATGGCTTTCATGCAAATGACTACCCACCCTGCAAAAAAAAGCCCACATGAAACTTTACACACATTAAATTGTGTACTTACCTGCAATAATCCATATGCCAGTGTTTACGTCCCTCCACCCTGCCCCTCCCCCTCCCCGCATGCCTGCCCCACCGTAACTCCCTCCTCGACCCGCGGCTGCTGTTTTGCAACATGGTGCTTCTTGTAAATCTCTCCTGCATTACAAAAGTGACGCACCAACAGCACAAAAGAGGCGCACAACCATCATAAATCTGTCTCTAAGACTTTAAGGGCCAGATGTAGGTCTGTCGGTAACGACCGAAAAATGGTATTTTTGGCCGTTACCGACCAGATAACAAAATTTTTCATGTAAGGGGCAATATATTACCGAATCGGTAAAATTACCGAATCGGTAATTTTACCGATTAGGTAAAATAAAACATCGATAAATATACCGATTTAAAGCCACCCATATGTAGGTAGGACTCTTCTGGTCATAATTTGAAAACACAGCACAGCTCCTATGTACATACACACCTTATCAGTACTAATACTTTACATTAACTACAATTACAATTGGTAAAAAAATGCAAAATCGCCTTTCAAAGCATAATGCAAACACTTGACGCAAAACATCATTTAAAATATACATGTGGCCTTGGATTTAGGCCCCTACATACCGATTGGCCATTTACCGGTCGAAAACGGCCGAAATCGTCCGTAACCGGTCGGTAAATGGCCTGAAACAACCACCTACATCAGGCCCTAAGTGTGCATGCATTTGATTTCAAACAAAGTTTTTAAACCTTTTATGTAAAACAATAATACACCTACATTCATGCGGAACAGACTTAAGATGCCCTAATACACATCAAAAAGTTTTTTTAAGGAACTTGCACCTTTTTTTCAATAACTTTTAACATGGCTATGTAACTCAAACAATCAAAATGAAAATTTTTCAGGCACACATGGGGGCGTATTTACAAGGGCCTTGCACTACAGGGAAAGTGACTTCAAATGACCAGACACACATGGGGACGTATTCACAAGGCCCTTGAACCCTGGGGAAGTGACTTGAAATTGCTAAGCACACATAGGAGAGTATTTACAATGCCCGTGCAACACTTATGCATCATTTTTTACATATACACCTGTTATGGCTGGATTTTCTGATTAGATGGGATCAGCCCCTAGGGGCCCCTCCAACCCAGCCAGAACGTAATCACATCCCTCCTCAGGACCAACTATCCAGGCACCTGGGTACCTACCTGAGGATGGGGAACTCGCAATATACAAGCTCATATTATTAAAAACACCACTAAATCTATAGGGATACTAAGAATACTCGCTGATTACTAAGGATAACTTATAGTCTCGCGGCCACTCAGACCCAGACTAATCTACCCTGGGGCAGATATGACACACAATCCGGTGCGTCTACACACGTGGGTCTGCAGCCCCAGTGCTCTCCCTTATTTCCAAACGGTTCGCAATCCGGCAAACCTAAACGCCAGTATCCCCCCTGACGCTCTCACTTACGCAAGCCACAATCCTGTGGGTATCCACGCTGGTCATCCACCCCAGCGCTCTCACTAACGCCGTATATCAACGACGACCACATTCCTATGAACACCTCCAGATATATGTCTCTTCACTAAGGATCTACTACTACAATAATATTATGGGATAGCCGAATTACTTAGTGTCAACAATTCCCTAGCTCAAGGGCTCCCTGTTCTCTCTATTTATTCAGACTTACCGGATCAGGGGCAGCATCTGTTCTGGCTGTAACATCTGACTAGGAGAAAAAGGTTACCTATGCTTTGGAACAGAAGACGCTGTTTACAGGATTATGGGAGGGTGTGGTCCCTTAGTTGCAGGTCTCCTCTCTCCCTCACCATTACTTACCTGATCAGGGGTAGCATCTGTTCAAACAGTAATACTACTAGGAAAGGGGATTACCCTCACTGTATGGGATACACACTATGTGATTGAGTTATTTCTTGATTTAAGCGCTCCTACTCCCTTCTGATCCATCAGTGGCTCAACAGCAACTGGCTAGAAGCCAAGATAGCTTTATCATAAAAAAACTCATGCACACTAATTCACTAATTAATGGGGTTATTTATTGTAACAATAATAAAGTATACATATACAAAACTATGGGGTCTCTATAACTAGCAGTAACTTTAACACACCGCTGAAAGAGAAGGATTAAACATAACAGGAACACTCCGCTGAAAGGGAAAAGATTAGACATACAATAGCCTAGGGAATAAGAACAAGATTAAAGTGTAAGTGTAACTAATTCAGACTACCTCACCTATTAGAAGGAAGATTTCTCTCTCTGCCTCTGGTGGGATTAGGGCTCTCTCTGCCTCTGGTGGGATTAGGGCTCTCTCTGTCTCTCCCTCCTTCACCACATAACCAAGCCTCTGGTTCAGTTGCTCCAGCTGACAGCCTTCTTTGATGCCCTCTGCACTGCTCTCTCTCTCTCCTCATCTTCAGCAATCGTCTGCCTTCTTTCTCCATTTAAGAACTGCACTGTATTCTGCAGCTCCAGCAGACATTCTCTCTCTCTCTCCAAGCTGAATTGAGCTCCAAGCTGAACTGAGCTCCCAGCTGTTCTGAGCTCCAGGCTGAACTGCACACCACGCTGAACTGAACTCCAAACTGAACTGACCACTCCTCCTCTCCTGTAGCTCGCTAATATGGAAGCTTGTCCTTTCATGGAAAGTTACGGCCAGTAACCTGCAGCCCACCAAATTCTTGTACCTCCCCGTACCAAGGACACGTTCCCAGCTGGCCAGCCTGAAGTTGTGTCTTCGGAGTGGAGAAAAATACATTCCTTCGAAAAGGGCCAGCCTGAGCCGGTTCTCTCCAAGCGAACAACAGCCTTAACTATAAACTTTAACTTTACCCTGGAAAGCCTCTCAGCTCCCTCAAGATGGAGTCGCTCTAGTTCTAGGCCTGTAGGCCTGAAAGGGATGAAATGCCCCTTAGCTCTGTCAGAATACCTACATAAACCATACCAATGTGTCTAATATGTCAAAGCCAATAGGCAATAGACAGGTTAAAGTCAAGAATAAAGGATCTATCATCATATTAAACAGCTATCCTCTTCTAGGTCTGGAAAAAAGGGCTTAAAAGGGCCAACACAGGCTAAGAATACCTATACTAGATGTGAGCAAGACTAAGGTCTATATCATTGCTAAATAGAGCCCAAAAACTCTGCCATTACATTCCACCCTTAGATCCTTATCTTGCGAACATCAATAAACAACAACATCCATATAAACAAACATCAACACAATCTATCAACAAATCAAAAACTAAAAAACTCTCTAAAAAGAATGACAACTTAATGAAATTCCACCTGAAACTCAATTGTAGGAAATACAAACCTAACAACCGACTGAAAACAAATTAAAGCACCCTTGATTCGAATGCTGAAACATATCTGAGATTGGATCTGATAACAACAGAAACTAACCAAAGCATCCTCAAACTAAATGTGCCTCAACTTCTAGTGATAACTGGTGAAACCTAGCGATGTAGGGACGTATGTGTTGAATGAAAACAGCAAGGGGCCTAAATGGGGCCTACCTACTTGGGACAACTTAAGCCTAAATGAGGCCTACCTACTTCGGACAACTTAAGAACTAAATGTGTTTCAACTTCTAAAGAGAAAACAACAAAGGGCCTAAATGAGGCCTACCTACTATAGTCAACTTAAGCTAATGATGACTCATGAAATCTATTGGTGTAGGGGCTTGTTTGTGGAATAAAAATAACAATGGGCCTAAATGAGGCCTACTGACATTTGTCAATTTAAAGAAACATTTTGGTGAAATCTGAGAAGTAGACATGACAAATTATTTTCAAGGTCTGGGCAAACATTAATACATAATCATACTAAAAGACACACCTCCCAGGACAATCTAAAGTCTAGGGTAACCACCCTTTGATCAATCAAGGTGAAATTGTAATAACAGTAAAGTAAAGACAACCCCATTACTACAAGATAGCTGGTGTATATATATATCACTTAGTTTCTTCACACTGTGGAACACATGTGTGCACCACCATTCAAAAAAAAAGTCCTTCATTGGCAAAAACTGTTTTGAAGAAAACAGGAAAACTATAATAGGTGACATGTTTTTGCTTTAAAAGTGGGGCCTGCTTGTAGTGAATGAAAACATGGGAATAATGCAGGCCAAGGAATTACGTAACCAAATCCTTTTGAAAAAAAAAAGAGTCCAAAGTCAATTGTGGACATCAGTGTAGGTCACCACCCAGCATCTTCGGTATCCGGACACTTCCTCCGATGCGGCCATTCACCACCCTTCCGGTCTGGTCTGGTCTGGTTCCATCTTCCAAAAATAATAAACTAACATAAAAACATGAAAGTAAGAAACTAAAATAATAAAGGAAGTGGGGGGGAGGGGCCGACCCACGCACCCACACCACAACCCAGCAATCCTAGGGACAAGAAAACAAGTATCATTAATCTTGCATGACAACATTTTCCATTTAAAAAGCACCCCGGGTGCCTTTCATTATTGAAAAGAAAATATCCTAATTAATTAAAAACATTCAAAATCTAATTTTTAAGGACATTGAGTAGGGCCTAACATACCCTAATCCTTACTAAGACAGCCCCTCCCTTCAGAGCAGGAGCCAGGCTACAGTATGAAGTAATTTGAATCACTGCCAAATGATGATCTCACAGCAGGAGCAGGGCGCTGCAAGCCTCCAATTCCCAGATCAGAGAAGCCCGCCTAAGCCTACTGTATCTAACTAACTCCAAGGGCAAGAGTCTACAAGAATCCCTTATCAGCAGGCAATGAAGCTGCCTGCGTCAACAGCCAGGAAGAGCGAATTCACCCCACCCTTACATAAACAAGCCGTCCGCGGAACAAAATTGGATTATGGCCAATCAAAAACAGGACAGGCTGCAGTGGAAGCCTGCAGAGGAAAAAAAAAACTCGTCTTCACAAACCAGCTGGTCTGCCAAGGTCGACAAACAAATTCCTTGTAAGCTTGTTCCCAGGCCTGATTGCTCTAACTAACGAAAGCTAGCATTTAAAAAAAAAAAAAAAACAATTCTGTTACAATGTACTGCTACTTAAAAGCTCCAGTTTCTAAAAAGACTTTTGTCTAACTAATGCAGCTAAAAGGCAAGATAATTAAAATATGGGCACTTATTTAGAAAGGGGCAACTAAGTTTTGCACACAAGATTATGCATTCTGCATTTGAAAAAACGAATTATCATGGACCATTGTCAGCTGTTGAAAGAGAAATAATTTTAAAACAGCATAAAATGCAGATTTTGTTCAACCAGGGGCATCATGTAATTTTGCATTACAATGTAATTAAACATGCAAGCTATTTAATCCAACCTAATAAAAGGGCCACATTCATATATTATGAAACAGCTATTTATTTTCTAACTGAGTATATTAACTTACCAATGCCGGTTTTGCTGACACATTTCACATTTAAAAAAAAGGTTCAGTTTGCATTTGGGAAAATAATAATAAGAACACACACACATTTTTTTTTCAAAAGCACACGGTTGCCTTTCACTAATGAAAAGCACATGTTACCATGCACTGTCGGGCAAGATTGATTATTCTCAACCTGTGATCATTGCAACCAGCACATTCCTTTCTAGATGGAAAACCCTCAAAGAAATAATTAATGAAAACAGCCCCGTAGCGTGCACTCTAACCGGGCCATCTTTTTAACATTTCACTCATTTTAAATCATGCATTCAAAAATGATTCTCCACACGTCAGTGGATGCATATTAAGAAGCGCATTTAAAAGAACACAGCTCTCTCCGTGCAAACCCTTATCTCAATCCGACTGGTTGATTTATAACCGCATCAGTTCCAAGGTAAACCCACACAAATTCGTAGACGCATTTCAAAAAGAATGTGAAATAAACAGAACCCTTCGCAAAGCACAAGATGTTACCTTTCCGTCAAGAAGCTGACAAAGCACGTAGGCAGACCCAGGAATCAAAAGTCAAAATCAAACCATCAATCCTTAAAATAATACACTGACTTTTATAGTCAGTTCAAATAACCATGCGAGGTAAAACAGCATGTTTAAAAATAAAGACTGCCATCTCAATTCAAGATATTAACCCTTTGGCAGCTCAAGCACAATCATTCCCCAATGTCCATGGATACATGGGAAAGTCATGAGCACATCTCTTCACGTTTACAGATAACACGTACACACATTTTCAAAACGTTATCCCCAAGCACCCGAGAGAGATCCAGCTCTCTCCTGCCAAACGCAATGATAACATGCCCTGTCCAAGCCATGACCACATGGCGCTATTCACAAGCCATATTTACAAGACAAGCTATTCACAAACAATATATCCAAGGCGCAATGCACAAGGAACACAGCAGATCAACATGAGAACATGCACCTCACAAGCCACATTAACATGGCGCTATTCACAAGCCATATTTACAAGACAAGCTTTTCACAAACAATATATCCAAGGCGCAATGCACAAGGAACACAGCAGATCAACATGAGAACATGCACCTCACAAGCCACATTAACATGGCGCTATTCACAAGTCATATTTACAAGGAGCTATATGCAAAGAACTCCACAGATCATATTACAATGAACACATTTCACATTGCACAGCATAAGCAGATGCAGCAAGCAATTTAATGGGCAATTTAAAAGCATTTCTTACACACATTTATACAATTGGACCATTACAAAGATGTAACAGGCTCCCTCATGTAATGCCATCCTTCAACCCTGACAGTTTAAACACCAAGATAAAAACCATTCCTTCCACCCTGAATAAACCAAATGCCATGATGTAATGCAATCTCCTCACGCTGCAACTGTTCAAGCCCATAGGTCACACAGGCTACATAAACTGCAACATTACGCCAGATGGAACCGGCATTCAGGGCACTCCCTCAGAACACATGGGAAACTCTCTAAGCACATGGCCAGGTCACACAGGTTTCGTAAACTGTTCGTAGATGCCAGATGTTATGGCTGGATTTTCTGATTAGATGGGATCAGCCCCTAGGGGCCCCTCCAACCCAGCCAGAACGTAATCACATCCCTCCTCAGGACCAACTATCCAGGCACCTGGGTACCTACCTGAGGATGGGGAACTCGCAATATACAAGCTCATATTATTAAAAACACCACTAAATCTATAGGGATACTAAGAATACTCACTGATTACTAAGGATAACTTATAGTCTCGTGGCCACTCAGACCCAGACTAATCTACCCTGGGGCAGATATGACACACAATCCGGTGCGTCTACACACGTGGGTCTGCAGCCCCAGTGCTCTCCCTTATTTCCAAACGGTTCGCAATCCGGCAAACCTAAACGCCAGTATCCCCCCTGACGCTCTCACTTACGCAAGCCACAATCCTGTGGGTATCCACGCTGGTCATCCACCCCAGCGCTCTCACTAACGCCGTATATCAACGACGACCACATTCCTATGAACACCTCCAGATATATGTCTCTTCACTAAGGATCTACTACTACAATAATATTATGGGATAGCCGAATTACTTAGTGTCAACAATTCCCTAGCTCAAGGGCTCCCTGTTCTCTCTATTTATTCAGACTTACCGGATCAGGGGCAGCATCTGTTCTGGCTGTAACATCTGACTAGGAGAAAAAGGTTACCTATGCTTTGGAACAGAAGACGCTGTTTACAGGATTATGGGAGGGTGTGGTCCCTTAGTTGCAGGTCTCCTCTCTCCCTCACCATTACTTACCTGATCAGGGGTAGCATCTGTTCAAACAGTAATACTACTAGGAAAGGGGATTACCCTCACTGTATGGGATACACACTATGTGATTGAGTTATTTATTGATTTAAGCGCTCCTACTCCCTTCTGATCCATCAGTGGCTCAACAGCAACTGGCTAGAAGCCAAGATAGCTTTATCATAAAAAAACTCATGCACACTAATTCACTAATTAATGGGGTCATTTATTGTAACAATAATAAAGTATACATATACAAAACTATGGGGTCTCTATAACTAGCAGTAACTTTAACACACCGCTGAAAGAGAAGGATTAAACATAACAGGAACACTCCGCTGAAAGGGAAAAGATTAGACATACAATAGCCTAGGGAATAAGAACAAGATTAAAGTGTAAGTGTAAGTGTAACTAATTCAGACTACCTCACCTATTAGACGGAAGATTTCTCTCTCTGCCTCTGGTGGGATTAGGGCTCTCTCTGCCTCTGGTGGGATTAGGGCTCTCTCTGTCTCTCCGTCCTTCACCACATCACCACGCCTCTGGTTCAGTTGCTCCAGCTGACAGCCTTCTTTGATGCCCTCTGCACTGCTTTCTCTCTCTCCTCATCTTCAGCAATCGTCTGCCTTCTTTCTCCATTTAAGAACTGCACTCTATTCTGCAGCTCCAGCAGACATTCTCTCTCTCTCTCCAAGCTGAATTGAGCTCCAAGCTGAACTGAGCTCCCAGCTGTTCTGAGCTCCAGGCTGAACTGCACACCACGCTGAACTGAACTCCAAACTGAACTGACCACTCCTCCTCTCCTGTAGCTCGCTAATATGGAAGCTTGTCCTTTCATGGAAAGTTACGGCCAGTAACCTGCCGCCCACCAAATTCTTGTACCTCCCCGTACCAAGGACACGTTCCCAGCTGGCCAGCCTGAAGTTGTGTCTTCGGAGTGGAGAAAAATACATTCCTTCAATAAGGGCCAGCCTGAGACGGTTCTCTCCAAGCGAACAACAGCCTTAACTATAAACTTTAACTTTACCCTGAAAAGCCTCTCAGCTCTCTCAAGATGGAGTCGCTCTAGTTCTAGGCCTGTAGGCCTGAAAGGGATGAAATGCCCCTTAGCTCTGTCAGAATACCTACATAAACCATACCAATGTGTCTAATATGTCAAAGCCAATAGGCAATAGACAGGTTAAAGTCAAGAATAAAGGATCTATCATCATATTAAACAGCTATCCTCTTCTAGGTCTGGAAAAAAGGGCTTAAAAGGGCCAACACAGGCTAAGAATACCTATACTAGATGTGAGCAAGACTATGGTCTATATCACTGCTAAATAGAGCCCAAAAACTCTGCCATTACAACACCGTAACAATACCAACACAAAAGCATCATATATCTGTTCCGCAAAAGCGACGCATTGCAGGAGTCACATCACAAGTACATAGTTTCTCATACTTTTTTAAAGCATGCCTTTTCCTTAAAAACGATTTTCTGATCATAATTTGAAAACACAGCACAGCTCCTATGTACATACACACCTTGTCAGTACTAATAATTTACATTATCTACAATTACAATTGGTAAAAGAATCCAAAATCATCTTTGAAAGCAGAATGCAAAACACTTGATGCAAAACATCATTTTAAATACACAGCTGACTTTCTTATTTACGCAAAAAAGCATACAAGTCTTTATCTAAAATATATAAACGATAACTCACCTTTACAAATTCTTTTTGAAATTCAAAACAGACTCAGAAACACACCAATTATTCTTTAGCAGAATTAAAGGTATGCACTCCAGAGGCTGGAACCAACAAAGGCACTGAAACGCTGATATTCATCAGACATATCTCTCATGTCAGCCAATCAAAACTCTTCCCTCACTATTTTCAAATCAACACCCTTCCCCCCTCTGCCCTTTCTACCTCTTTTCTATAGCAACTACCGCCTGCCAGACCTCTCATGTTCACAAGTTCACACAACAATGTTTCAAATGAACTCTGAACTCTCAGTACACCTGCTAATCCACTGAAATCTTTCATAACATCATTTTTTATTAACCATTCAAATTACATCTTTCAAAGAACACATCCATGCACCCTAACTTTCTGTTTTCAGCAATGGAAATACACCAATCACTGCTAATGAATCATTTGCACTTAAACTCCGCAGTTTTTTTTCATTACAAACTTCACTATTTCAACTGCCCTTTCATTCCCACACTTCATCTGACTGCAGCAAAAACTCCTCTAGCCATGTTTTCAGTCTGGATTCTTGGACATAGCTACATCCACTGGGCTCACAAGTATGCTGATAACAGAAATTTACACAACCTCAATTTACAAAATGTGGAAATTAAATGGATTGGCCGAAGAGGATTGAAATGTCACCAATTGATACCATTGGTGAAAACCTTTTTACATTTGCCAAACCCTGGCCTCATAATAGTGCACTGTGGCGGAAACGATTTAGGCACTTTGACTGGGGTAGGTCTGGAAATTCTCCTAAAAGACACCTTTGAGCATTTGATGACACTTTTTCCTCAAACTGCCTTGGTATATTCCAATATATGCCAAAGACAAAAATGGAGGTGGTCCAATCAATTTTGTCCACAAATAGAAAAATCGAGGAAGCATGTAAATAAGTCTGTTTCAGCTTACATGAGGGACCATGGAATGGGCTGCATCTACAACAATAACTTGCGTTACTACATGCAAGATATCTACAGAGGAGATGGCGTGCATTTCTCAGATGAGGGGAACAAAGTTTTCATACTAAATTTAAGAATGTGTATTGGTTCCTACTTATAAGTTTCTAGAACATACACAAAACCCAAAAGCTCTTTTCAGAGCTACCTTAACTTAGTGTACTCTTTTGAAATTTCGAATGTACCTTTTTTCACCTATTTTCACCTATATTCGCTTCCCGGTACGCTAACTAGTTCGCGTACCGGCAGCTAACCACGCGATAAAAAACTATTTTTTTTAACGACATATATGAGCCTCCTGAGCCACCCTCAGAAAACTTAGGGAGACAGGATACGTCTAAACTACCCCAATCTACCCATTCTGAACATTATTTACCCTCCATCTTGTATCTCAATTCTACCGAAACACAAAATGGAGGACTCCCGTAACGCTGCAAGTTCGCGTACCGGGAAACACACTGACAAGCACTCGCTCAAAAAAGGTGGGAAAGTAATTTACAGAAAAACAACTGGAGACACTTTCACCAATTAAACATTAGCTCATACTACATACCAATCCCTACCATTTTCACAAATATTGTTGGAATACCATTTAGCCATTTAGCATGTAGAACTCTCTAAAATCCCTGAGGTAAATTACTTCACAAAACATATCGAAAGTGTTGGAAATGACAACCAATTAAAAGATTACTTTCAATTTCTACTATTATATCATGACATTTCATTGGTTATGTACCTGAATATATATATACAAAGAGAGAGAAACACACCCATTTTGACTACTACTTCATGAAGTGCATAACAACAAAAAAACAACTGATAACTTCAACTTATATTTAAAAGGTAAGATATTATTTATAAAACTGAAGTATGTTCTGTACTGAAAGCTAATTAGAAAAACATTTTCTGACAGTTATATTCTATCACTCTGTAATACTTATAGAAAAAAATAGACTTCTCTGTTTTAGTTATGGCAGGGCCAGTCCTGGGATTTGCGAGGCGCTGGGCTAAAAAGGAACGTGCGCGACGCCCCCTCCAATTTACATAAGTGGCCCCTTGCACGGAGAACATTTACAGACACTGAGGGGGCCCCATTGTCCAGCATTTTGATGCCACCACAGTTTTAACTTTTACTCCACACGCATTTCTCACACCTTCATAGGTGTGAGAATTGATTGTGGTCTAAAAGTTAAAACTGTGGGTGCGCAAAAATGCTGGACAATGGAGCCCCCTCAGTGTCTGTGAATGTTCTCCTTGCAATTGAAGGAGCGTCTCCTTCTCCCTCCCCTATACCTCCTGACACCATTCATGGGAGGCCCAAGGAGGGGGCCCCCTCCAATGGACCTTAATTGCAGGCGACACCTTTCTTTATGATAGATCTCCAGGAAAACAAAAGGACACATCACCTGTGCGTGGCCCCATGCTGGTGGGCTGAGTGCGAGACCATGAGCGGCATCCCACGCTGCCCATGCCTAGCGCCGGCCCTGAGTTAAGGATAGAGTTAGACTTCTATAGTATAATTCAGAATTGACTAAGAGTTTATTTGATAATTTTCTTCATATTTCTACTTCTAATTTGATACCATACACTGCCCAAAGAAAAAAAACACTATATAAATAACCAAACTGCCAATCTGTACTGAAACCCAACAATGCCCTTTCTGTACTGATATATTTTTTAAAAATTCATTTTTCAGAATTGAAAATGGAAGAACAACAAAACAACATGAAAACTGAAACAGAAAAAAAAATTGAGACAGAAGTTGACATGGATTTCTACGACGACACAATAAATAATGAACTTGTGCAATGTGTAGATGCAGTAGATTTTCAACTAAAAAATGAAGAAAAAAATGATCACGATTTTTTAGATTTTCTTTTAAATTTTGAAAAACAAAATGAAAAATAAATTTTAATTTCTTAATTCAAAAATTGTTTGACACATTATTTATTTGTATATGTATATTGAAAACTAGTAGCAAATGTATTATAACGTGAAGTCAGACTTAAAATATACTGTGCAACTTTTTGGTGTTACATACTAGCTTTGTTCATAGTTACTTCCTTTCTCCCACTATATAATCCCCAATGTGTATTTAACATCTCTTTATCATCTCCTGCCACCATGTTGTTTCGGCTTTCCAGACAGACTATGGTATGAATTCCATATACCACAATAACTTCTATAACAACAGGCAAGATATTTACAAAGGACACGGCGTTTATTAAATTATAGACTCTGCATTGGTACCTACATGTAGCTACGTAAATAAAAAAAAACAAAAAAAAACAAAACGAACAATCAATAAACATACAATAAGTTAAAAGTCAATCATTCTTGTTTCCTTATAGTACGCTCCCCAGACCGCTTTCCGGTACGCGAACCGAGCGCACCCCACGAAAAAAACACTTTTTTTTTTTTTTTTGGGACCCGCGGGGCACTTTAATATCCCCCTCATCAATCCTAGGGGGTCATAAGGGATCTACCTTGCCCCCTTTCCTTTATTTCCCCCTTCGTTTTGGCCTCCTCTTGTCTCTCGATCCTACCGAGAGACAAAATGGCGGCCGCTACGGACTGTTTAGAATGTTGACAGACACCGGAGAGCCAATCAGCTTCGCTACGCAAAGCTCCGTTACGCGAAATGTACGCAAACTGGTGCGCTATCCAGGACGCTGTCACAGATATATAAACTTTTTTAAACGTTAATTTCTCAAAATCCACTGGAGCACATATATTGAGACCCAGCAAAGGCACATCCGGCTAACAGTCCCTACAATTTTGCCAAGTTTCGTGCAAATCCATTCAGCCGTTCGAGCTAAAAGTAAGGCCAAACGCCCTATGGAAATTAACATGGGAAAAACGCGTTTTGGGACCCCCCAAATTTTCAAGGGCTGCTCAGAAACAAAATGTGCCATTTTCCTGAAAATTTCAGCCGATTCCGTCCACAAACGCCAAAGTTAGTAGACATAGAATTTTCAAAAGTCCCATAGGAAAAAAATCCTAACTATATATACCTATAGGTAATATATATATTACCTACTGGCTATCGCCAGTAGGTATATATAGTTAGGATTTTTTCCCTATGGGATTTTTGAAAATTCTATGTCTAATAACTTTGGCGTTTGTGGACGGAATCGGCTGAAATTTTCAGGAAAGTGGCACATTTTGTTTCTGAGCAGCCCCTGAAAATTTGGTGGGGTTTCGTCAAGGGGGGGCCGAGAAAAAAGGGGGGTCCCAAAACGCGTTTTTCCCATTCATTTTTCCATAGGGCGGTTGGACTCACTTTTAGCTCGAACGGCTGAATGGATTTGCACGAAACTTGGCAAAATTGTAGGGACTGTTAGCCCGATGTGCCTTTGCTAGGTCTCAATATATCTGCTCCAGTAGTTTTTGAGAAATTAACGTTCAAAACAAGATATATATCTGTAACAGCGCTCCGGGCAGCGATCCGGTCCGCTTACTTTTCGCGAAACGGAACTTTGCGCGCAGAAAGCTGATTGGCTCTCCGGTGTCTGTCAACATTCTAAACAGTCCGGAGCGGCCGCCATCTTATCTCTCGGTAGGATCGAGAGAGAAGAAGAGGTGAAAAACGAAGGGGGAATTTAATGAAAGGGGGCAAGGTATACCCCTCTTGACCCCCTAGGATTGTTGTAGGGGTTATTAAAGGGTCCCGTGGGGAAAATAAAAAAAAATGATTTTTCACGGTAGAAGCGCTTCACGGGCCGCGAACTGGGCCGCAAACTGGTAGCGAAACGGGAATTCGCCATTTTGTGCTTCGTTTTAATTGTTTAGAGACAAAAATTATCGCCGCACATCGGCCACAATGCATGAATATCGCTGAAAAGTCAGCGATATTCATGCATTATCCAGCAAATGCTCTTAGCCATGTTATCCACCTTCCATTGGATAACAGAAAGCTGATTGGCTCTCCGGTGTCTGTCAACATTCTAAACAGTCCGGAGCGGCCGCCATCTTATCTCTCGGTAGGATCGAGAGAGAAGAAGAGGTGAAAAACGAAGGGGGAATTTATTGAAAGGGGGCAAGGTATACCCCTCTTGACCCCCTAGGAATGTTGTTGGGGTTATTAAAGGGTCCCGTGGGGAAAATAAAAAAAAAATGATTTTTCACGGTAGAAGCGCTTCACGGGCCGCGAACTGGGCCGCAAACTGGTAGCGAAACGGGAATTCGCCATTTTGTGCTTTGTTTTAATTGTTTAGAGACAAAAATTATCGCCGCACATCGGCCACAATGCATGAATATCACTGAAAAGTCAGCGATATTCATGCATTATCCAGCAAATGCTCTTAGCCATGTTATCCACCTTCCATTGGATAACATGGCTAAAAACTGCTCTGTGCGTGAGCTTTTTTTTTTTTTTTTTGCTGCGTGACGTTTGTTAACGTTCGATTCGATGGAAATCAGGAAGTGTTGACCACCATTTTGTCACTGCGAGTAAATATTTTGTTATAAATGAATCCTTATTGATAAACATTGTCTGCGCCATCTTGCGTTTTTGTCCAATGCCACAATTTTGTCGTGCACGGCAGCCATTTTAGATGCCTTGACCAGGGCCACTCTCTGCACGCCGCCGATCCTCAGCATGGCTCCCCACCCTCGCAAGCATCTCCCCCACGCACTGGTCACCCCCGCTGTTTCTCTCATGCATGGGCCATATACTTCCCCCCATCTGCGCTGCTCTTCTCTGAGAATCACAACCTGTGCCTGCCCGACACCTCCTTTTCACCCTATTCACTACCGCACCCTCTGACACTCCTCTTCCTCTGTGTCCGATTGTCCAGGCCGGACCTAGGCTATCACCTAGCCCTGCGGATGTAGTTTATGGCCCCAGCTGTAGAGTATCCAGACATGCCAACCCTCCCGATTCAGGCGTGAGACTACTGATTTCAGTGCTAGTCTCCCGCCTCCCGATTCCTGCAAGCAAAAACCCGGGGGCATATTACCAACAACTAGCGATAATTTTTGTCTCTAACTTGTTTAGAGACAAAAATTATCGCCGCACATCGGCGAATTTTATCGCACATAAACCTTGCTATTAGCAAGGTTTATAGCAAATGCGATAAAAAACGGCCGCAATGCATGAATATCGTTGAAAAGTCAGCGATATTCATGCATTATCCAGCAAATGCTCTTAGCCATGTTATCCACTTCCCATTGGATAACATGGCTAAAACTGCTCAGGGCAGGTGTTAGCTTTTGGAGATATTCGCGCTTAGCGCGAATATCTCCAAAAGTTGGTAATAGGAGATAGCGATGGTTAGGGACTGTTTCCAGTCGCTAAAATCTTGGCACGCCCACTTTGCAGGTCATTAGTGATAAATATCACTGATATGCAAAGCGGGGCCCCAGATGGTCGCTATCACCTTTTAGCTGTCACTAACTGGTGTTAGCGACAGCTTGGTAATAGGGAGATAATTTTATCTCTTTTTTTTTTGGCTTTTAAAGCCCAAAAAGCGGAAATAAACCCCCTTGATAATATGCCCCATGATTTCTCGGGGGTTTCAGCTGACAGGGCTTGGTATTGTGTTACGTGCTAATTCTTCCAGGAAACGTCAGAGGGTCGATGCAGGGGTTCTAGAAGGGGTGATAAACCATTTAAGCCTCATGAACAAGCGCATGGTCTTTTAAAGATTTGTGAAGTACTCGGGCGGCGGTGTGTGTGTGCCCTCTTTCAGGAGCGGGCGGGGGGGGCACTGCCAGCAACTTGCCAGGCCAGGCAGTGTTCAACACGTGCATCACCCTTTCTCTGCCTGCTATTGCGCTCCATGCTTCGGAAAGGTAAGAAAAAGAATGTGCATTTGAGTTTGAAATGTCCGATCTTGTAGCAGTACACTTGCAAAGCCCACACATGACAATAACCCGATTCAAGGCCCCATTCACTCGATTTTTTAAACATATATAGCACTCCAACAAAGTTAGATTTTAAAACTTTATTAACATTTAACTATAATGAACGGAACAAAAACTGTAAAAACATTTAAACATTTTTCACCCAAAAAAGCAACAATGGTCAGAAGCTGTCTTTTGTGCGAATAGTCCCAAGGCAGCACAACGTGCAGAGTTCTGGACGGCACCCAGGTGATGTCGCCTGGGTGCCGCACTGGTTTTGGGATCCTACAATGCTGCTCCGAAAATTGGCATAGGGCGTCCCGGGTGGTGCGGGGGGAGGCCTCATCAGTAGCGGTCTGTTGTGCGAATAGTCCCAAGGCAGCAGTACGCGCTGAGATATTGATGGCACCCAGGTGATGTCCAGTAAACTGCCGCACTGGTTTTGGTATCCTACAATGCTGCTCCGAAAATTTGCGTGCGGCGGCCCGGGGGGGGGGGGGGGCGTGGGGGAGGCGGCGTGAACGGGCCTCCCCAGGTGGCGGCCATCCAGCTGAGTTGCGCCCGCTCTTGCGGCTACAGCGTCTCGCTCACCATGTTGTTGAGTTGCTCCCACTCTTGCAGTGCAGCGATAGGCGCCTGCCACATGACTCTTAAAATGGCGGACGGCTCTTCGGTTTTGGGCCTGGTCCACTGAAATGGCCCTGGGACACCTTGGAACTCGGACGCTTGCCTGCTAGGGCTTGGGCTCCATTCTCGAAAAGCGTCCCCTCAGCCGTGAAGATTCTACAAAAGTCTTGGGGGCCCCCGACTCCCGCAGGCTTCCAGTGGGGAGCGGCTGCCATGATTGCTCGCGGAATGACCACGACGGAGCCACGAGATGGTGGTGCTCTCATGCTGACGCCAGCTTCAGTCTGAATGATCCAGAAACAAGGTGGGGCTTTCATCGTTTGGGAAAAAAAAATGTTCTAAACCAATGAAAAGTGTTATTTTTAGGTCATATGACCAAGCCTTCCATCTTTAGGAAACCAAAAGTAAAATGATCCAATGAAAAGTTTTATAAACAAGTCACATGACCTGTTATGCGGCATAGGGCTACAAAAAGCGTAGAAAATCCGTTGGCACGTGAGGCGGCGTCAGTAGCGGACCGATGTGCGAATAGGCCGAAGGCAGCACAACGCGCCGAGATCCGGATGGCACCGAGTTAGTGTCCAGCAAGTTGCTGCACTGGTGTGGCTATCCTAAAATGCTGCGCCGAAAGACGGCGTGTCCAGCTGAGTTGCGGTCACTCTTGCGGTACAGTGACTCGAACGCGCCGAGATCCGGATGGCACCGAGGTGGTGTCCAGCAAATTGCCGCACTGGTGTGGCCATTCTACAATGCTGCGCCGAAAGACGGCGTGTCCAGCTGAGTTGCGGTCACTCTTGCGGTACAGTGACTCGAACGCGCCGAGATCCGGATGGCACCGAGGTGGTGTCCAGCAAATTGCCGCACTGGTGTGGCCATCCTACAATGCTGCGCCGAAAGACGGCGTGTCCAGCTGAGTTGCAGTCACTCTTGCGGTACAGTGAGTCGAACGCGCCGAGATCCGGATGGCACCGAGGTTGTGTCCAGCAATTTTCCGCACTGGTGTGGCCATCCTACAATGCTGCGCCGAAAGTCGGCGTGGGGTGCCCCGTTGGCTTATGAGGTGATGTCAGTAGTGGACCGATGTGTGAATAGGTCGGAACCAGCACAAGGCGCCAAGATCCGAATGGCAAGTCCTGGATGTTGAGTGCCTCCGTTGAGATTTCTGAGCAGTGCTTGTAAGACTGTCTGAAGCTTATTTGCACCTGCTGCAGCTTCACTATTGCCCTGGTGTGGCCAAAGGTCGCACATGACATAGGCGGCCGGCTCCCGAGGTCCGGCGGAACTTTTTTCCTTTTCCTTTCTGCTTCTTTTCCTACAATCCGTTTCATCTGAAGACACGACCAGGTCCCTGAATGTGTGTAGGGGGACGCTATTGATTGAATGAAAATGGCGGCTTGACACAAAGCTGACTCAAGCGTTGCTGTTGATGCTATACAGACAAAAATTGGTTTTCAGTTTGTACATTCTTCAGGATTTTTTTTTCTATTCAAGTCTGATTGAGAGTTTGTAGAAAAATGGCTTCAGATTTTCCACATACTACTCTACAACATTCTTCCTAAATGTAACAATGTGAAACTCACTAGGAGAACGGCTGTTTCTGTTTCCTTTCAAAATGCTGCCAACAATATTTTCTGAATGGAAGACACCATCTTGTAGCATAAAGGGCCGAAAGGGGTTCTGGTCTGGCCGATGGTTGGTGGAGACATTTTGACTATATCTTGGACCTGCCCGGCCTCGCACAAAATGGCGCCGGTATAAATGGGACTCGTAACTCCTTGCCCGCAAATGTATATCTAGAAAATGTTATTGTAAGTGGCCCTGTCGTATTTTAATTACAAAATGTACGTCCACCGATTCCGCAACTGTTAGACACCTTTGTTCTTGCAACCTAATGGCCCGCTCGTTACGTTCCTCTACAGTGTAAATGTCTCCTCATCATATACGATTTCTGTTTGCTCCGTGGCCGGCCCACGTGGTTATAGGCCCGTATTTGTATACTGACATTTTCACAATAAAGGTTTTTAAAACAAAACACGGTAGTAGTATTTACATTGGTAAAGTTTTTACTTTTAGTCACTGTTTTCGAATCAGTAAAAGGCAAGTGAAATAAAGCAGTCCAATTACATGACGGATAAAAGGTATAATATGTAGGAACGCAGTAAATATAAATGGTCAAGGGCAGTTGTGTTTTTCATTTCTGCAACATAAAGTGATCGATAAGAATCTGATAATCAGGCGTATCGGCGACTAAGACAGCAGGCCGAGTCTCTTTTACTCAACGGCTCCGTCATGGAACGAAGAAACGCCCTTTTTCTCGAAAAAGGAATATATTTTACTTGCAGGACAGTTGTAAATTTTCCGGGAAAGTACATTAGCCTGGAATATTATAACATATATGTTTTAAAAAAAATAATGTTCGAAAACAATAAAAAGCGTAATTTTTAGGTCATATGACCAAGCTTTTCATCATTAAAATAACAAAAGCAAAATGAACCAATGAAAAGTTTTATTAACAAGTCACATGACCTGTTATGCTTACGTTACGCGCTGCGCGCCTCGGATCACTTCCGGGTGCGCTAACGCGGCGTGTCATATAACGCATTACGCGACAACGTAGGTCAAGAATATAGTCAAAATGTCTCCACCAACCAGCGTTCGGAACACAACTCCTTTCAGCAGTCCAAAAAGTTCTGTTAAATGACAACAGAGGGGACAGGCAAGAAGAACCATCAGTCAAAGAGGGGAGGGCAAGTTCTTCTCTTCCGGGTCATGTTGGGGCGCTACCGGAACTGATCGAATTGGTAGTCTACAGTGTTTCTGGATGTTTCAGACTAAAGCTGGCGTCAGCATGAGAGCACTACCATCTCGTAGCTCCGTCGTGGCCATTCCATGAGCAATCATGGCAGCCGCTCCCCACCAGAAGCCTCCTGGAGTCGGAGGCCCCCAAGACTTTTGTAGAATCTTCACGGCTGAGGGGACGCTTTCAAGAATGGGACCCAAGCCCTATCAGGGAAGCGTCCGAGTTCAAAGGTGTCCCAGGGCCATTTTAGTGGACCAGGCCCAAAACCGAAGAGCCGGCCGCCATTTTGAGAGTCCTGTGGCAGCCGCCTATCGCTGCACCGCAAGAGCGGGAGCAACTCAACTACATGATGAGCGAGACGCTGTAGTCGCAAGAGCGGGCGGTAAACAGCAGAATGGCGGAAGAGGCACAGTGTAGCAAAAGCGGGCGGAATGGCAACTGAAACGGTAAAGGGGCGCCCCACTACAGCGTGTCTTCAGGTCAAACGGATTGTGGGACAAGGTCCAGAATTGAAGAGTCATCAAAAGGCAAAAAGTTCTGCCGGACCCCGGGAGCCGGCCGCTTATGTCGGGGGCGATCTCAGGCTACACCAGTGCTATAAGACTTGGGGAGGGTGTCGGAGCCAAGCGTCTTCTCCGAGTCCATGGCCATCACACCGCCCCTCAGGGGCCTCCGTCAAGCTGTTTAGGAAGGTAACATATCACATTGTTTTCTAATGCAGTCAGGTCCACAAACGACACTCACTTACTTTGAGAATAGTGAAGCTGCAGTAGGTGGAAATAAGCTTCAGACAGTGTTACAAGCACTGCTCAGAACTCTTAACTATGGCACCCAACATCCAGAACTTATGCCATTTGAGAATGGCAGTGACATTGAAGCAACTCAGGGACCAAAACCATTAACGTACTTTCACGTATGAAAAACTTACTTGGGGAGGGGGCAGGAGCGAAGCGCCCCCTCCCAGTCCGCGCCACCACACCGTATGTTGAAAATCTGAAGCCATCGTTCTACAAAGTCAACCAACCTTGGATTGAAAAATCTAGAAAAATGTACAAACTGAAAACCAGTTTTGGTCTGCATAGCACCAGTAGCAACGCTTGCTATCAGAGTGCATGAGTTTCATGCTCGATCGATTGAGCTAGCCGGATCGGGCAATAAAAAGTATAAAATAGTTATGTAAATAGTTATTTAATAAAATGTTTTACCCTGTTTCTTTGCTGGTGTGTTGTCTATATTTTTAATATTTGCATAGGGTTTGTCGTTATTTTGGGCGGGGTGGGTGACGGAGTCGAGCTGTCTTGCAGCCCTCATGGTGTGGAGCTCAGTTCATCTCACTATTTTCGTATTTCTCATGAAGGGTTGTTCCTAATATTTCTATTTTAGCGAGGTCAAAAAGAGATCCAATTAGTGGCCTACTGATTTTGCTCGATTACTTTTATTTTTTTACACGATTTTTCACTATCTGCAAAGACTAAACAGAGTATTGCGACTTTGTGCTTGTTTGTAAATAGAGAATGATCCAAAGAGAACCAATTCTAAAACAGTAAATGCTTGGATAACAATCAATCAAATGGAGAGACAAGCAGGCACGACGGATTACAACGGGGGCAAAGGCCTGCGTTAACTACTGTTCACTATCTGCAAAGAGAGAGTACTACTAAGAGAAAAGAGGGGAGGGGGGGGGCAGCGTTCAAAGCACATCAGCGTGCATAAATACGAAAATGTTTTTATCTATCACGTACTTGACATTTTAAAGCTTTTCATATTTGCTATTAAAAAACCAATGAAATTCACAGAAAAAACCATAGGTTATAGTGGATATATAGTTAGGAATTTGCATTTACAAAACCTTGAAAATTCAATGAAAAAACCATTGGTTTTAGGCCATATATAGTTAGGGATTTGCATTTACAAAACCTTATTTTACTCGCATAAAACCATTGAAATTCCATATATAGTTATAAGCGCTAACTATATATCGCGCACCCGCAATCCACTGCTGATGATGTCACATATTACATCATTCATGACATGGTTAGTGACATCACTGATGACATCTCAAATGACATCACTGATGACATCACTGAAAACATCTCATTTGACATGACTGATAACATCACTGATGATATCATTCATGTGATAATACCATGAACTTCTTCAGACTCTAATATAACCTTAGATACAATCAGTGTAAACAGACAGTCACAGACTGTCACTCATCCATGGAGTTACTCACACACCTAGTCAGTTATGCCAAAAATCAATCACACCTCCATTTTCTCAACTATACAGTTATACACACCTTACTTATTCAAACATATACTAACACATATTTACTTTACTCTCTTATACAATCTCTGATACATGTTCACAATGATCCATACAGCCACTCACACATTCACTGGCTCTTATGCACAGTTATTTATAGATGTCAACTCTCACATGTACTGTGTTTTACATATGTACTTAATTTGACATGTAGCACTGAGATATCCATTCACTCACTAATACACTCATGCACAGTCAAACGCCCATACAGCTGTTTCCACATACACTTTTGAATCCATACATATAGTGAATCAACTACTCACACATCTATGTACAGTCACACACCTCCCAGCTACCCATACACACACACTCAGTTTCCCATACAAATACTTGGACAACCAATGAATAACCCATACAGTTACTCATATAGCTACTGATCAACATATGCAGCAGTTTGTAGAACAACAGATATAATGATGCACACATTAAAACAGTTTAGTCACTAACCCATGCACTCAGTGAGACACATTTAATCACTCACTCATACAGTCAGTCATGAACCTACTAAATCCTTCATCCAGACACTTATACATCCACTCATTCTTCAATATGTAAGACATATTTTAACTTTACAGAAACATACAGTCACTGGATGTTGTAATCAGTGATGTCATCAGTGATGTCATTTGAGATGTCATCAGTGATGTCATCAGTGATGTCACTAACCATGTCATGAATGATGTAATATGTGACATCATCAGCAGTGGATTGCGGGTGCGCGATATATAGTTAGCGCTTATAACTATATATGGAATTTCAATGGTTTTATGCGAGTAAAATAAGGTTTTGTAAATGCAAATCCCTAACTATATATGGCCTAAAACCAATGGTTTTTTCATTGAATATATATATATATATATATATATATATATATATATATATATATATATATATATATATATATATATATATATATATATATATATATATATATATATATATATATATATATATATATATATATATATATATATATATATATATATATATATATTCACAGAAAAAAACATAGGTTTTACACACGTTATAGTTAGGAAGTAGCATTTAAAAAACCTATGAAATTCACTGAAAAAAACATAGGTTTGACACATGTTATAGTTAGCTGGAAATTTTACTGATATAAAACCAATGAAATTCCACGTTATAGTTAGTTGGACTCACTATAACTTGCGCGTGCAATGCACTGCTGATGACGTCACATATTACATCACTCATGACATGGTCAGTGACATCACTCATGACATCACTGATGACACCATCCAGTGAATATGTGTCTTTCTGAAAAATAAATATTAGTGAGTAATGTTTAAATATTTAAATATATATATTAGTGTTTCACTTTGTGTGTAAGTGGCTACATGTGTTGGTAAGTAGCTACATGCGTATGTATATGGGTTATTAGATGTTTCTCTTAGTATCAGTATGAGTGTCTATATGGTTTGGTGGGGGTATTACTTAGCACATAGATGCATGAGTGACTGACTCTCTGTTTGTATGTGTTTTGAAGACAGCATATGTGCAGGACTGTATGGGTGGATGAGTGTGTATATGTGTTTGTTAGTGAGTGAATGACTGTCTCACTAGTGTCTTTATCAGTAACTACATATGTTTTAATCTAGTATATGTGAATATTGATGTATATAAGTGAGTATATGTGAGAGTAAGAGATTGTAAGAGTTCCTGTTTAAATAAGTATGTGTTTCTATAAGTGATTGTTTAAGAGAATAAATATGTGTAATTTTCAATAGAAGTAAGGTGGAAGTGTTTGTATAACTCTATATTCAAATAAATGGATGTTCAATAGTTTATTTGCACGTGTGAGTATGTGTGTGAGTAACTTTTGGATGACTGTCGGTGTGTAACAGGATGTATAGGTGTATCACTTCATATGATGAGTGAGTATATGTATGAGTGACTATATAGAACTGTTGGTGAATGAGTGGATGTGTATATAGATGGTGGAATTACTGAATTGCTTGTTGTAACTGATATGGGTATCTCCATTTTTTTTAAATTTCAGTTTCTATTTTTGAATATGTGTTTCAAGGGTTACATTACAGTGAAAGGAGGTCTGTCACTATGTCACAAGGATGGTGTCATCAGTGATGTCATGAGTGATGTCACTGACCATGTCATGAGTGATGTAATATGTGACGTCATCAGCAGTGCATTGCACGCGCAAGTTATAGTGAGTCCAACTAACTATAACGTGGAATTTCATTGGTTTTATATCAGTAAAATTTCCAGCTAACTATAACATGTGCCAAACCTATGGTTTTTTCAGTGAATTTCATAGGTTTTTTAAATGCTACTTCCTAACTATACCGTATGTAAAACCTATGGTTTTTTCTGTGAATTTCATTGGTTTTTAAAATGCTAATTCAGAAATATGTCGTGTATGCAACCTATACTTTTGTCAATAAAGTTCTGGCAATATTTTTTTCGAAAACAAGCCGTTTTCTTCACTGTTCAAGTTGCATAGAGACTCCTTGTAAAGCGATACAGAATTCGAAAGTCTGTACCTTGCCTTTTTTTGAACGCATTAAAATTTGTCTGTAAATAAAAATAGCCTTACTAAACTTTTGTGCGCGACCCGGTGTGCGCACTCTCGGCAACAGTTGTCAATAAAATGGATATCGCATTTCCAGGCTTTCGTGCGCGACCGAGTGCGCGCACCTGCCTATATATTTCGTGAAAACTTTTCAATTTGAACTTATTGAATTTCTTCATACACCCCTCAAAGAACTTATAGTACGTCAAAGAGACTGTACCTAGACTTCTTTTTTATTCTTATGAAACTTCTCAGTAAATGGAGCCGAATGTCTTTTTAAACTTTCGTGCATTACCGGATGTACACACCTTGGTATTTTTTTTAGAAATATAAAACGTTTCATACTTTAACAATTGTGTGCTTAAATTCAGCTCAGAAGATATACAAAATCAGGATGGTAGTTGGTTCAACCCGGACCGTTTATTAGAGGTAGATCGTCCGACTCCACCGGAGGACACCCCTAATAAAAAGGACATATATATA
This sequence comes from Lissotriton vulgaris, assembly GCF_964263255.1. Taxonomy (NCBI): domain Eukaryota; kingdom Metazoa; phylum Chordata; class Amphibia; order Caudata; family Salamandridae; genus Lissotriton; species Lissotriton vulgaris. The sequence continues at coordinate 805,216,099 of NC_141697.1, forward strand.
AAATGCGGACTAGCCGCTGTATCGTGCTAGCAAACTATAACATATAAATTGTTAGAAAAAACAAAAGGAATCGAGCAAAATCAGTAGGCCACTGATGGGATATCTTTTTGACCTCGCTAAAATAGAAAAATTAGGAACAACCCCTCATGAGAAATATGAAACTAGTGAGAGGAACCGAGCTCAACGCCATGATGGCTGCAAGACAGCTCGGCTCCGCCACCCACCCCACCCAAAATAACGACAAACACTATGCAAATATTATAAATATATACAACACACCAGCAAAGTAACAGGGTAAAACGTTTTATTAAATAACTATTTACATGGCAGCCTGCTGCAACATGAAAACAACACTTTCAATTGGTTCTTAATAGTTTCAATTCTGGAATTTACACGCAGCACTCCACCCACTTCCCTCACTATCTTTTCTACTCTCAAGAGAGAACAACGTCCTACATCTTTCGGAAGACTTTGATGAAATGGCTACCGTATCTCATTCATCTTCCGAATCTGACCAAAATGATCGACTACCTTTAATAAGAAAAAATAAATCTTTCATCTGGCAATTTTTCACTTATCCTGAAGATCAAAAGAAAGTGAATGCACCAAAAGTAACCTGCACGATATGTGACTTGGTTCTCTCAAGAAGAAATCCAGCAAAAAAATATTCCTTTTCCATACATACCATGGTGCGGCATGTCAAACAAGTGCACCCTGTGCAATTTGCAGAGGCAACGACAAGAGCCCTGGCCACGCTATTACCATTAGAGGTGGCCAGCACATCTTCTGATCGACGACCTGTATCTCCATCGAGTGCAGAGATGGACTTGAGATATTTAACTATATATGGTCTATAACCTATGGTTTTTTCAGTGATTTTTCAAGGTTTTGTAAATGCTAATTCCTAACTATATATGGTCTATAACCTATGGTTTTTTCAGTGAATTTCTTTGGTTTTTTAATAGCAAATATCAAAAGCTTTTTTGTGGAAAATGACTAAAATTAGGTATACATAAGCGGCGTTTATTTATGTTCACCACAGCCACTGTTAAAAGTAAAGTGAAAGTCGCAAAACAGTGGCCACGCCATCTAGTCCCTTTTAGGCCCCATCATGCACGTAAGTAACAGCCATTTTCTGTGTCATGGCCTCTCTGCCCACTGCCAATAGCCTATGATTGTTCGAAATTGGTTCTCTTTGGGTCATTCTCTGTTCACAAATAAGCACAGAGTCGCAATACTCTGTTTAGTTTTTGCAGATAGTGAAGGATAGGTAGTGCACACTTTTGTCCCCTTTGTAACCCGGCATGCCTATCTCTGCCCCGTTTGTTGGTAGTTGGTTCAACCCGGACCGTTTATTAGAGGTAGATCGTCCGACTCCACCGGAGGACCCCCCTAATAAAAAGGACATATATACAAAATGCGGACTATCCGCTGTATCGTGCTAGCAAACTATAACATATAAATCATTCGAAAAAGCATGAAACAAGTGAGAGGAACCGAGCTCGACGCCATGATGGCTGCAAGACAGCTCGGCTCCGCCGCCCAAAATAACGACAAACACTATGCAAATATTATAAATATATACAACACACCAGCAAAGTAACAGGGTAAAACATTTTATTAAATAACTATTTACATGGCAGCCTGCTGCAACATGAAAACAACACTTCTAATTGCTTCTTAGTAGTTTCAATTCTGGAATTGAACACCCAGTACATCCAGAGGTGATGTCCGACAAGTTGTGTGGGAGGATGCCTTGCTAATGCCGCCACCCCCACCACCTTCTGTAGGAAGGACTCTGGATATGCTTGGTCCCTGAGAGGCTTCGATGTCCCTGCCTTGCACAAATGTCATAAGTTCTGGATGTTGAGTGCCATACTTCAGGGTCCAAGAAACGAAGTGGGGTGCACTAGAAAGGAGAGGCGGCGCGAACGAGCCTCTCCCACCTCCCCAGGTGGAGGTTTCTTAGCTACACCCCAGCGCTTCACTCGACAAGCTGAGTTGCGCCCGCTCCTGCAGCACATTGCCTCGCTCGGCCAGCTGAATTACGCCTGCTCTTGCTATTACAGCGTCTCACCCGCCATCCAGCTGAATTGCACCCACTCTTGCTTGCCGGTGAGAACAACTGATCTGAAGAACGCCTGCCTGCGGTGCCTCCCTGAGCCGCTTGACGGAGACCCCCGAGGGGCGGTGTTGTGGCACGGACTCGGAGGGGGCGCTTGGCTCCTGCCCCCTCCCCAAGTCTTGTTCCCCTGGTATGGCCTGAGATCGCCCCCGACATAGGCGGCCGGCTCCCGGGGTCAGGCGGAACTTGTTGCCTTTTGATGCCTCTTCCATTCTAGACCTTGTCCCACAATCCGTTTGACCTGAAGACACGTCCTGCGGTGCCCTGGTCCGACCATCACATATACCTGCGCCAGGAGACGGCGTGGGGTGCACTGGAAGGGAGAGGCGGCGTGAACGAGCCTCTCCCACCTCCCCAGGTGGAGATTTCTTAGCTACACCCCAGCGCTTCACTCGGCCAGCTGAGTTGCGCCTGCTCCTGCGGCACAGTGCCTCGCTCGGCCAGCTGAATTACGCCTGCTCTTGCTATTGCAGCGTCTCACCTGCCATCCGGCTGAATTGCACCCACTCTTGCGATACAGCGACAGGCGGCTGCCACGGAGCTCAGGAAATGGCGGTCGGCTCCACAGACTTGGGCCTGGCCTGCAAGGATGGCTCTGGGCAACCCTGGAACTCGGACGCTTGACTGCTAGGGCATGGGCCCCATTCCCAAAAGCGTCCCCTCAGCCTTGAAGATTCTACAAGAGTCACCGAGGCCCCCGACTCCTGCAGACTTCCGGTGAGGAGCGACTGCCATGATTGCTCGCGGAATGGCCACGACGTAGCCACGGGGTGCTCTCATGCTGACGCCAGCTTCAGTCTGAAACATCCAGAAACACTGTAGACTACCAATTCGATCAGGTCCGGTGGAGCCCCAACGACGTATCGCGTTGTTGCGTAATGCGTCATATGACGCGCCGCGTTAGTGCACCCGGAAGTGCTCCGGTGCAGGAGGCGCGAAGCGCAGCTTCCAGGAAGCAATCCGGGGCGCGGCGCGGAGCGCATACCGTAAGCATTTACATTTCAGTTGGTTCTCCCTCACAATATTTTCAATGTCACATAATAGTCACCCATCACCCACTGCCATCTCTGGCTGTTTCCATGGTAACACCTCATTCTGCACCTGGCTGAAGGCACAAGTCAAAAGTTCATATCTCAACGTTCTACAGCAAAGTAACAACACTGTTTTCCCTCCAGAAACACCTGCCTATCCACAGCTCTGTTACATGTCATTTTTTTCACACCCAATAGTACTTTTAGTTTTACATAACATTAACATGCAACGTAGTCTTCAATCTTCACGTATTAGAATCAACCAATCATTTTTTGTTTTTCAACCACACCAAGCCTCATCCATTTTTTTATCCTGACTTTCAGCTTCTAACTGCCATTCCACTTCCAGAACCCATCGGAGTACGAGTGCATCTGCCTTGAAAATGAAGGTTTGGCTTTTAGGACACAGCTATATTCACTGGACTGGAAAATATGCAGCAAGCAGACGAATTTCCAACCTTGATTTACCAAATGTGCAAATAACGTGGATTGGCCAAAGAGGATTGAGATGTCACCAATTAATCCCATTGGTGAAAACTTTTATGCATCTCCCAGAACCAGACCTTATAATTGTGCACTGTGGTGGGAACGATCTAGGCACATTGACTGGGGTAGGTCTGGAAATGCTTCTAAAAGACACCTTTCAACAATTGATGACACTTTTTCCTCGAACTGCCTTGGTATATTCCAATATATGCTAAAGACAGAAATGGAATTGGTCCAATCAACATTGTGCACAAATTGAGAAAGCAAGGAGACATGTAAATAAATCTGTTTCTGCATTCCTCAGAGATTATAGCATGGGTTCTATTTACCACAACAACTTGCGATACCACATGCAAGACGTCTATAGGAGAGACGGTGTTCATTTCACGAATGAGGGAAACAGAATCTTCCTCTGCAACATCAGGCTCTGCATCGGTACTTACTTATAAATGCAGAAAACACTCAATTAACACAAGGGCTCTTTTCAGAGCCACCTTATATCTAAGAACTCAAACTTCTGATTTATCTCCATTTTCACACTCTTGTAAATAGGTGTGCCCGACCGGGTGCGCGCACCCCGTATTTTTTTCGTGGAAAAATTATATCTTTTTGCGTTTAAGGGCCTTACTGCACACCCCGAGAAAAGCTACGCAGCAAAACAATCTCTACCTTCTCCCCTTTCCATGTTTCAACGCTTTGAAATGAACAATATATTTACTCGCAGTGACAAAATGGCGGACAAAACTTCCTGATTTCCTTCGAATCGAACGTTAACAGACGTCACGCAGCCCAAAAAAAATTCCGCTCACGTGCAGCCGCTTGGGTGCGCGCACGTGTGCGCGCCTATAGATATATAATTGGCTTTAACTTTAATTTTCTCAACAACTACTGAACGGATTTACACCATCCCAAAAAAAGCGTAATCTGCGAACAAGACTCTACAGTTTTGGCAAATTTCTTATAAATTCATTCAGCTGTTCGACCTGTAGCCGAGTTTAAAGGTCCTATGGAAAATAACATGGAGAAAACACATTTTGGGACCCCCCTTATATCTCAGCCCCCACTTGACCAATCCCCCCCAAACTTTCAGGGAAGGAGCGCAGCGGACCTAGCCATCTCCTTTGAGAAATTCGCAAAGACTCATCCACCAGGGCCAAAGTTATTCTAAATAGAATGTTGAGGATTTCCTATGGAAAACAATCCTAACTATAACTACCTACTGGCGACCGCCAGTAGGTAATATATATATATATATATATATATATATATATATATATATATATATATATATATATATATATATATATATATATATATATATATATATATATATATATATATATATATATATGTAATCTCTTTACAGCTCAGCTTAGCGCGCCGCACCAGCAACGAAGGAGACGGACCAACCAGGTACAACAAGATGGTATTTTATTTTCACAGAGAACAGCTACTCGTTTTGGGCCAACTTGCCCTTTTCACACTGTATTTCTAATAAAAACAATTGCTTTTTTTATATGCTTTGAACGTGAACACACCTCTAGTGATGACATCATATATCACATGATCATAGACATAAAAGAAATATTTGCTTTTGTCACTATTTTTTTCTCTGTGTAGCTTAATTTTGCAAATAGATAACGGGATAAATGCCGTTTGGCTTCATGAATATAGCTTAAATATTTAATAGGCAATTATTTATCTGTATAAATACATATAAATTGCACGATCTATTACATAAAAAATCCAACATTGATATGTCTATAAAGTGATTAGTGCAAAAATAGAAAAGCAGCAATTGAATAAAAGTGCATGTGAGACTGTGTAAGAATTGTGCAAAAGAAGCATAAAGTGCATACTGTAATGGTCAAGAAGGAATTCATTATCTGCAACTGTATATACTCAGATCCCTGAGATGGTTACAATAAAATTTACTAAAATAACCATAAAAACAGTAAAAAACATTAAAAAACATGTGCGTGTGTACATCCGAATGGTCATCAACAAATATATGAGCTGAACCATACACGAACATGAAGAGATCATCATACATTTATAAATACGTATATAAATGCCTAAAAGTACATTCAAAATGTATGTAGAAAAATAGTAGAAAAAAATAGTAGAAAAATAGGACCGCATTATCTGAAAAAGAGGGAGAAAAAATAGAATATATTAAGATAAAGTTAAAAACGATATCGTCATGTATACATATTTACAGCATAGCATCAAATTTATCAAGGATTGGAAACGCGTCAGCTTCAAATACGAATGTATATATGCAGCACTGACATTGAATACAATGCTTGTGCTGCGGAATCTATACAACGGATGAAAGCAAGAGGCTATTCAGATAAAATACTGACAACAGCACTTACTAAAACTGCTCTTAGATCCCGAGCCAGTCTGTTACCACCACCTAGAGAGGAAATAGAAGACCATAGTGATTCTCCTGAACTGCTAGCCACTTCCAAGATGGACGAGTATGATCAATGTCCAAGACTGATAACAGCGTACAGTGAGAATGAACGGAAGATCAGATCCATTGAAAATAAGAACTGGGCGATAGTCTTAACTGATCCTGTGTTAAGAATGAATTTACCCCCCAGCCCTCCTATTACATTTAGCAGAGCAAGCAACATGGGATCTGTATTGGATCCAACTAGTCCTGAAATAAGAACCAAACCAAACTGGCTTAAACCCAAATCAGGTTTCTATAAATGCTCCACATGCTGTGCACGTAGATTTGGGGTGAACAAAACTGAATATCAGACTCCATTCTGTCCAACACCACATAAAATAATGGGTAATTGGATCATCATACATTTATAAATACGTATATAAATGCCTAAAAGTACATTCAAAATGTATGTAGAAAAATAGTAGAAAAAAATAGTAGAAAAATAGGACCACATTATCTGAAAAAGAGGGAAAAAAAATAGAATATATTAAGATAAAGTTAAAAACGATATCGTCATGTATACATATTTACAGCATAGCATCAACTTTATCAAGGATTAGAAAAGCGTCAGCTTCAAATACGAATGTATATACATATAGCAACTATTGATAATATTGCACTCAATAATAGGGATCCTAACTATTGAGTGCCTAGTTGCTGTAACAAATTGATAGGTCACGAGAAAGCACATGTGTAAAGTGAACCTATGGTTTTAGAAGTGAAAGATTGTATATCAATAATCATATGAAATGATGCATTTCTTCTGTATTATTTAATCAATTAGGCCACATACTGTCAAATTCTAAAATCATTTTCGTTTCCAACTGTCTGTGCATAAGTTCTGGATTACCTCCTCTTCTGAGTTGAGGGATAGCTCCCACCACAAAATATTTAAGACATGCCAAATCTTTGTTATGGACATTCTTAAAGTGGCGGGCAACCGGATAGGCTGGGTCACTGTGGATGATGGCCCTCAAATGCTGCAATATCCTGACATGCACCTGCAGCTTTGTGCTACCAATGTAGTTCAAGCCACAGGTGCAGGTCAGGGCATACACAGCTTGATCGGTTTTGCAGTTGTAACTGCCAGTGATCGGTATGCCATCTGGGCAAAAGGGGGTCGAGTAACGTGTGGTGTTGACCCCAAATTTACAGGCTCGACAGCTCGAGCATTTTCGAAACACTTTAGCAGATTGAAGCCATGGTGTCTTTTGCTTAAGCTCAGGGGCAGCCTTGTCCAAGGCAGATCCCATATTGTTTGCCCTTCTAAAAGTGATAATAGGAGATTGAGGGAACTTAGGACCTAAAATGGTATCACTTAATATTATGGGCCAGTTTTTCTTCATGAGGGCTTTGAGTTGTCAATCTTCTCTGCTAAAAGTTGTTATCAAGCGTGGACAGTTGATATTAGGGGTAGATTTGACAGGAATAGCCAAAGTGTCAATTTCCTGATCATTGTGTGTGAAAAGGCTTTCTCTAGTTCTAAGTTTAGACTTATCAATAGCCAATTTTAATGTGGCTCAGTATAACCTCGTGCCTTAAAACGGACAACCATGTCTTTAAGGCAAGATTCAAAATCAGTATTTGTGCTGCATATCCTTTTGAGTGTTAAGATCTCACCGTACGGGATGCTCGAGATAGTATGCCTAGAGTGCATGCTACTTGTATGCAAAGTAGTATTTCCCATGGTGGGTTTTCTGTGTAGTGTAGTTTGGATGGAGGAATTCAATACATACATCTCTACATCCAAAAATTGCATTTGTGTAGCATGGATATGAGCAGTAAAATTCAGATTTAAGGAGTTGATGTTTATCTCTTTATTGAAATCGAATGCTTGTTCTATACTTCCATCCCACAGGATGAAAATATCATCGATATATCTTAGATAACATCTAACATGTTCCTGCATCCATTTGTTATGTGTAGTCGCGAGGACCTGTTCCTCCCACCAGCCGACGTGTAAACATGCATAGCTGGGGGAGAAACAGGCCCCCATCGCAACTCCCCGCAATTGCTTGAAAATATCCTTGACAAAAAGAAAAAAGTTATTATGCAGACACCATTTGATCAGGTTTAGAATGCTTTGTTATGTTCATAATAAATAACAGGTCGTTTGGCCAAAACGTGTTGAACAGCTGCTAATCCTTGAGTGTGGTCAATACTGGTGTAGAGTGATTCTACATGGAGCGTGATTAGCAACATGTTAGGACTACATTTCAGGTTTTTAATTTTAGTTAGGAAATTGCTAGTGTCTCTCACAAAACTAGGTAACTGCTTGACTATATCTTGTAAGAAAAAATCGATGTATGCACCAACTTTTTCAGCCATGCTTTTGATTACTGATATAATAGGGAGGCCCAGAATCGGGCTTACACCTTTATGCACTTTTGGGATTAGAGATAGAGCGGGAAGAACCGGAAACTCAATGTTCATGAATTTATATTCTTCAAAAGAGATTAATCCCTCCCTGCGCCATTGTCCAAGCAGTTTATTCAAAGTTGTTTTGGCATTAGCATATTCCTTGTGTGTCGAGTTCACATAACACATGTTGTCATTTAACTGTCTGTTGGCCTCTATTATGTAGTCCTACTTTGGCCAAATTACTAAATTCCCCCCCTTGTCAGAGGTTTTTATAACAATTTCATGATTGTCACTCAATTTCTTCATCAAATTTACATATTCTCGTTTGATATTTAAAAATGTCTTACTTTTCCTACTTCTGGTACTATGGTATAGCTTCTTAATATCGATTTGTTACACAGTCATGGAAGACATCAATGCTATCTCTGGGAAACTGTGGTATGTAGGAAGATTTACTTTTAAATGGACTCAGTCCTGCTCCTTTTTGGTGAATGTCAATTTTGCTTAACCTGATCTGGGTCGCTAGATCAGGATCCGTTTCTGCATCATCAGTTCTGGTGCTGAATAAATCTTCTGCATCCAAAAAAGTGTGCGCATCAGATTCACTTAGGGCATTGACATGATCTATTGGCAATTCATCCGGACTAATGTTGATTTCCGCGACAGTAGGATCATTGACAGACTTAGCAGCAAAATGTTTCTTCAACTTTAATTTGCGGATAAAGCAATACACATCTATCCTGGTCATGCTATAGTTGAAACTCTGGATGGGACAAAAATTGAGTCCTAAAGAAAGCAATTGTTCTTCTGCCTTACTTAGCGTGACTGTGGATAAATTAATGATAGTGTTGCCTACTGACGGTTGCTTCTCCACGTTTTCTTCTTTATTTTTTGCTTTTTGTTTGTGCTTGAGCCTCCTTGCTTTCCTGCGTCTGTTTCGCTTTGTCTGTTAATTGCCTTTGCTGTCTCGGTTGTAAGGTCTGCAGTCGCTGTTCCACGATGAAATCCATCTCCTGCTCTAAATTTAAAAACACTGATCTTTGTGCACTGATGGTGGTAGAGCCTGAACTGGGCCCACTTGTTATTGAGACGAAATCTGAACTGACTTCAGCATGATCTTCATTTATGTTTATGGGTTCACTGATGTTCAAACTAGCCCCCGGGTGAGATGTCATGGGAGCCTAGGTGCATTTCTTGCTGCTGTATGCTTGTCTTTTGGCACTATTGTACTTCCTGGCGAACGTGAATATCTGACCATTATTATAGTCGTCTTGGTCACGGGTGAATTTTTGAGCTTTGCGCTGTTTAATTTTCTCCTCGTGTTTCGACAAATGGTCATTCATTAAATCTGTTAATTTTTTGATTTCAGCCGTTTCAGTCCGTGTCTCTATTTCCATTTCAATCGTCTTAATCACATCTAGAATATTTTCGCGGTTAATGGCAGCGTATTTTATTAGTATGTGCACAAGGTTCATAGACGCTGCCAAGTTGCTGTGGCCCCATTTATTTAACATTGCCGGATTTAGCTTATCGAAACTCGGGGCTAAAAGGATTCGTAACCCACGTGGGACTCTGTCTACTTCGGCGTACTTACTGAGGGACCTATGTTCCCACCATTTCGTTATTTCCATTTTTTTGTTCCTTTCCAAGTCTTTAAATAAAGTTTTCAAATTTTTCAATCCAGTGTTGTTACTTTCATCCGATGTTTTGTTGGAATTTCTACTATGAGTTGATGAATCCATTGAATAATTCATCAGCAGCTTCTTCGCGCTTTTTTACTATCTCGTCCGACATAGTACTTCTGTGAATTTATGTATATGGTTGGAGGTGTTGATAGAAACCTCTCATGATTATGCTGTCCAGTTACTTCCCCACCAGGATGTATGCTTTAATATCGACTCACCGCAGGCAGTAAAAATCGCTCCGTATGTAGGTCCTCCGACCCAACCACTCATCAAAATTTGGCTACGGCTTCAGCAGATCTCAGCAATCCAGGGGGCGGCTACCGAAAATTCCACCACGAACAAACACCGACTTGGTTTGAAGGCAGCCGCCGAACTTTACGGGAAGGGGTCCGTTGCAGAATCAAACCAACTCCAGCTACGATCAATGGAAAATCAGCTCCTTACAGCTCAGCTCAGCGTGCCGCGCCAGCAACGAAGGAGACGGACCAACCAGGTACAGCAAGATGGTATTTTATTTTCACATAGAACAGCTGCGCGTTTCGGGCCAACTTGCCCTTGTTCACACTGTAATTCTAATAAAAACAATTGCTTTTTTTATATGCTTTGAACGTGAACACACCTCTAGTGATGACATCATATATCACATGATCATAGACATAAAAGAAATATTTGCTTTTGTCACTATTTTTTTCTCTGTGTAGCTTAATTTTGCAAATATTGTATATATGTACGGGGTGAATGGTGCTACCAATGTATTGTTTATTACAGGTACACTGCAGAACATATACTGCAAAGTCGCTTCTACAGGTGTAGTTACCTCGAATTTCATAAGGTGACTGTCTAAAAGGTGTTTGTACTGTCTTGGTATTAACACCATGAAGACAAGCGTTGCATTTAGAGCACCCTTGAAAGCCTCTCTGCCATCTCAACCAATCAGTCCCCTTTCTGTTCGTCGGTGAGTTGCATACCAATTCATTAAGCATTGATTTGGCTCTTCTAAAAGATATGGGAGGGACTCTGGTAGTGTTTGGGCCAATGACCCCATCACAGCATACAGTCCACCAGTTTTTATATAGTATCTTGCGCAGGGTCGCATGGTATGTATTGTAACCTGTGATAAGTCGCGGGGTCTTTGCTGGGCTAACAGTGTTTTTCTTTTTACTGTTGGAGGTATTAAAAAGTAAATCTTCTCTCTTGATGCATTTGGTTTTGGCATGAGCTGTTGCCAGCGTTTCTGCACTATACCTCGGGACTTAAGCCTCCGAAACAGATTGTTGGTGGCTCCCCGCAAACTCACTTCCATGCTGCAGTTGTGCTTCATACTCTCCTTGAGTCTAGTTGGGTGGAAACTGCTAGCATGCAGTATGGCGTTCCCTGATGTGGAATTCCAGATCCAGAAAATGTATGGATTCCGTACTGGTGTTACATGTAAAGGATAGATTCAAGTTATTAATATTGAGTTCTGCTGCAAATCTACTAGCAGATTCCTGGGACCCCTGCCAAAGAATAAATAAATCATCAATGTACCTCACATACAAAATTATATTTATAAATGGCAACAACGAAAGGTTTGCTGTGCAAAAATCACAACCTGCCGTCCCAACTTTTAGGAACCCATAGAGATGAATAAAAACAATCTATTTTTTACCACAGTTTTGGCATTTTTCTAAGAGGTTACCCAATGTTCCTAATTTTTGGGCTTTCAACATACTTCCATTTTGTGGTAGAAGCAGGTGTGAAAGCCTTGGGTGATCCCGAAAAGCTATACATTTTTGAAAAATAGACAACATTCTGAATTCAGCAAGTGGCCATTTCTAGACCTCTCAATGTTTTGCCAAAGAAAGTAACTGTTAAAATAAAAACAAGTTGAAAATGGTCAGAAAAACCAGCCATGTGTGACAACATTTTCATCTGTAACTTCTTGTCAAAATGACCGATTTACATTACCCATTACCTATGATAGACCATTCTGGATGGGGGGGTATATAGGATTTGTAAGCTGTTCAGGAACCCAAGGTTCACAAAGCCAACAACGGAGCTTCACATTGAAATGTTTTTTTATTGTGTACCGAGTATAAGGCAATTCATATGGTAAAACATAATGAGGTAAAAATGAGTATGAAAGAAGAATCTATTTCTGAAATGTACGCTAGATACGGAGTTTATTAGAAGTGTTTATTGGTACGGCTGTGAATTTATGGGCACCCAAGCTAGCATGTGTTTCGCAGGGCATTTTGCTAGATGTATTCTTTCTAGCACACTGGCTTACATTTGGAAGACACAAATGCAGAGAAATTAGTAATATCAAATTTTTTACTATTCTGTTTTCCACAAATCTCCCTATAAGATGGTACCTCACTTGTGTGGCTCGGCCTAGCACCCACGGCAAAATACACTCCAAAGTTTGACCTGGAGACATCACATTTTACCAAGCAGAATGAATTCTTTTATTTACAAAGTGGGTTGCTGCTGGATTTTGGACCCTAGCTCGGATGCCACCCAGGAATAACTACTGTGAAGAGAGGCCACCTCCTTCTCACAGACTACAACAGGACGAGACCGCAAGGCATGAAGTCAGCATTCTGATAGCTGACATGTTTCCACCTATCGGCTCATAAGCACCCGCTGCGCAGACATTCACGTCTTTGACCTGGAGGCAGAGAAAGAGAGAGAGCAACAACGAACAGACGAAGAAGACAAGAAGGCATTGATGTGTGGCGGGAGGGGGTTGATGGCTCTGAAGGACCACAGCAGGACCAGTCAGGTGTTTACGGTGTGTCCTGGGAGTAAGGAGTTGTCGGCAGGAGGTTACCAGCCTGCCAAGGTAGGCTGAGGTAACGGCCATAGAGACAACAGAGACGGCAGTCCCCAACCTAGCCATGATGTTACTTGTGCTTCTTGGAACTGGCAAGAAAGACCAGTAACAACTTGGCTACAAAGAGCAGACTTCTGGCCATGCAAACAATGCAAGGCAAGCAAGATTGCAACGCACAAGTAAGAAATTGACATCAAAAAGGACACCAAATGGAAGATCAGACAACATCTAACCTGTAAAAGTAAATATGTAATTTACGTGGTTGAGTGCCTGTGCAAGTTAAGCTACATTGGAAGCACAATCTTTGAAGTAAAGAAAATAATCTGGAACACATCCAAGCTACCAAACATAAGGATAGCTCGAATGCTATAGCCATGCACAGGGAGAAAAAACACAAAAGTAATTGGGAATGCTTGAAATACTGGGCCTTTAAACAAATCCCACAATCAGAAAGGGGTGGTAATCGCTAAAAAATCTTGCGACAAAAGGAATCTAGACACATAGTGGCGTTCAAAACTTTAGATCCTAGAGGTCTCAACCAGGATGAGGTACTCTATGTACACCTATAAAATCATTTAGTAAAATCATTTAATAAAAGACCCAAAACCATGAAGAAACGTGCAACAAAAGATGAAAAGAAACATATGAAAAGCAACAAATAAACACAAGTTCAAACAACCACTCACTAGAGAGTTGTAAAAGTGAAATTGAAAATCAGTGTGAGCAAACAAATGAAGATGAGGATAAAAAATGATAAGATAAAAATGGATACCAGCGACGCATAAGACTCTGTCTAAACATCGAGAATGGCTCACCAGAGAGTGACAATCAAATTGAGGCAATAAAACGGACATGAAGCATCATTGGTCCAAAAAAGGAAAAATGAATAAGAAGAATTGTTCTAACAATTTACATAGAGAACTGAGCACCTTTAAATCACTCTTAAGGATTGCATTAAGAATCTTTTTTAAATATGTAAACTACACAAACCACAATGAATTGTAACATAACAGGAAGTAACTGTCTGCATATAGGAATAAATGATGCCCTCTTTCTGTGCCACATCATACTGTGAACAAGTTCCAAGTGACTGGGACGAAACCTATTGGGCATGGCAAACTAACATCTAATCATAAATCAGCCCTGATTCCTGTAATCGAGTGAGTGCGTTCCTTTCCTTGCCGCAAGGCAAAATCTGTATATCTATACTACTATTATAAAGAGAGAACAGACACCTTTTGGCAAGGTAAACTCGGGAACCACAGCGCCAATCCAAACACCCAATATATTGTTGAAATCCTCAGGGTGTTTAGATGGACATAGGCTGTATAAAATGTAAAAAAAACGTAAATTAAAAATTTTTAGTTTTAAAACAAAGTAGTCCCCTAAAACAAGCGCCGGCCGCGACGTAGCGATAACCGTGACCTACACCTGCGTGATGACGACAGGCGGGGAGGAGCGGTGACGAGCGGCGACGTGCGGCGAGGAGTAGCGCGGCACCTCAGGTAAGGCGAGGCGGTAGGCGGGAGCCGGTGCAGGCAATGTCGGTGCGGGCGGGGGCCCGGGAGTGGGGGCTAAGTCCGGAGCGGAGGTAAGGCAGAGGTGGGACGCGGGAGGCTGGAGGCGGGAGGCGGGCGGGAGGCAGGCGGCGGGCAGCTGCATACGTAATGTCGGGGCGGGAGGGGGGCCGGCCGGAAAGCGGGGGGCCCGGCCGGGACTAAGCAAATGCACAAAATGCAGCCCCCAGCCCCCTTCTGCCCCCGGGCAACGCCCGGGCAGGCTTCTAGTATATATATATATATATATATATATATATATATATATATATATATATATATATATATATATATATATATATATATATATATATATATATATATACAACAGGGTTTCCCCGATCCCGGGGAAGGATGGAGTCGCAGAACAAAACGGACTATCAATCGCTTAATTTGTTACTCGTGATGTTTATTTTTCCATGGGGGTCAAACAAAAAACAACAAACAACAAACAACCGACGCGTTTCGGAAGCGTCCGCTCCCTTGGTCACGGTCAGTTTAGTGCAGGGAACTCACGGTTTTTAAAAGGGACAACACATATTTTATGCCACACCTTCATTTTAGCCCGAGTCCACCCACTTACGCTAAGCATCTTGGGACATGTAGTTTTAGGGCATTCCGGTGGTTTCCCGGTTTTGTAATCAAAGATTTAACAATTTAAAGAACTTAGGGGGGGGGTGCAGTTTTACCCAAGAATTATATAATTCATTTTGTCATTTTTCACAGTCGAAACCGGGCAATCGATTTACATTCAGCATTCACAATGGAAATTAAACAAATCAATTAACGAATTAAAAGTCCCGCCCTCCAGTGGGCTGTTCATTGCCTCTACAGTTTCTGTGTCCAAAGTACTGCCCTCCAGTGGTCTAATTATTAAGGATTCTGACAAAACAATCAATTAATAACTGTGAGTTATTTACAAGAGTGAGAAAAATTGTGAGGTGGTGATGGGTGTGGGGACAAATTGGTAATGTTAAGTGAATCATGGCGGCGGGATAGTGTAGTATGGAAGGTTCAAAAGTTCATAGTTGCAGCATTTTAACTTTGATATTTACAAGTGTATGTACAATTCCTCTGACTGGTTCAGCCCGAAAGGTGTCATTGTTCTGAAGCTCAAGATGTGCTTAGATTCTTTTTGTCGAAGGGATTTCTCATGATGGCCACCCCTTACTGACAGGTTCATGGTTTCAATGCCCCAAAAGCGAAGTTGTTTCCAATCACCATTGTGACTCTGTTCCATGTGTTTTGCAACTGCGTTAGCCCTGTCCTTGTGGACAGTGGCCCGAACGTGTTCCAATATTCGCTTCTTGAGCTCACAGATTGTGCTGCCTATGTACCTTAGCTTGCAAGGACACTCAATCATATACACAGTGTATTTACTGTTGCATGTAATGCATTCCTTGATCTTCCAGCTTTTGTTGTTCGGCATGGTGATTGCTGTAGTTGGTTTTGCAATTTCGCAGACCTTGCAATTATAACATTTTATAAAACCTTTGGTTTGTAGCCATGGCTTTCCTTTCAAGTTTGGTTGAAAATGACTGTGGATCAACTGGTCCTGGAGATTTCTGGCCCTTCTGTATGTTAAAGTGGGGTGGTTTCCCATTCTTATGCCTATCACTGGGTCCAATTGTAGGAGCTTCCAATTCCTTTTAAGTATTTGATTTACCTGTTTGGTTTCCCTGCTATAGTCCGTGATAAATCTGATTGGTTCTTCCTCAGTTGTTAAGTGGGATTCCTTTTGTGTTAGGCAGTCTGCTCTCGTGGTTTGGTTGGCCCTTTCCCAACATTTCTTTGTGGATTGTTGATTGTATTGTCTTTTTTGAAAGCGTTGCATGGCGCTTTTGCTCTGTTTTTGCCACTCTTGTTCCTCGCTACATATCCTTCTGAGGCGTAAAAATTCCCCATATGGAATGCTTGATATGAGCGATTGTTGATGAAAGCTGCTGGCCTCCAAAGTTGCATTTGTTGCAGTATTCTTGCGATGAAGGGTGGTTTCTACCCGATTGTTTTTGACATATTCCTCAGTATCCAGGAAAACCGCTTTGGCCTTGCTGATATTGTGAGTGAATTTTATGCCCGGTGTACTGGTGTTTAGTATCTTGCAAGCACACCCTCATGGAACGGAATATTCATTACCAACATCACAACAATATGCTTTTGGAAATGATTCAGTACTTGCTATATAATAACATCTTCATGTTTGGCGAGACAGTGTACAAACAAAAAAATGGTGCCGCTATGGGCTTTTCATTTAGCCCGAATTATGCCTGTACCGCCATGGGATGGTGGGAGGAAAAAATTGCATGGGATGTGAGCCTTCAACCATTCACGCAGCACATTATGGTCTGGAAGAGATTCATAGACGATTTGTTTATTGTATGGAATGGCGGAGAGGAGAAATTCCTGGAATACTTCCAGATACTAAACACCAGTACACCGGGCATAAAGTTCACTCACAATATCAGCAAGGCCAAAGCGGTTTTCCTGGATACTGAGGTATATGTCAAAAACAATCGGATAGAAACCACCCTTCATCGCAAGAATACTGCCACAAATGCAACTTTGGAGGCCAGCAGCTTTCATCAACAATCGCTCATATCAAGCATTCCATATGGGGAATTTTTACGCCTCAGAAGGATATGTAGCGAGGAACAAGAGTGGCAAAAACAGAGCAAAAGCGCCATGCAACGCTTTCAAAAAAGACAATACAATCAACAATCCACAAAGAAATGTTGGGAAAGGGCCAACCAAACCACAAGAGCAGACTGCCTAACACCAAAGGAATCCCACTTAACAACTGAGGAAGAACCAATCAGATTTATCACGGACTATAGCAGGGAAACCAAACAGGTCAATCAAATACTTAAAAGGAATTGGAAGCTCCTACAATTGGACCCAGTGATAGGCAAAAGAATGGGAAACCACCCCACTTTAACATACAGAAGGGCCAGAAATCTCCAGGACCAGTTGATCCACAGTCATTTTCAACCAAACTTGAAAGGAACGCCATGGCTACAAACCAAAGGTTTTATAAAATGTTATAATTGCAAGGTCTGCGAAATTGCAAAACCAACTACAGCAATCACCATGCCGAACAACAAAAGCTGGAAGATCAAGGAATGCATTACATGCAACAGTAAATACACTGTGTATATGATTGAGTGTCCTTGCAAGCTAAGGTACATAGGCAGCACAATCTGTGAGCTCAAGAAGCGAATATTGGAACACGTTCGGGCCACTGTCCACAAGGACAGGGCTAACGCAGTTGCAAAACACATGGAACAGAGTCACAATGGTGATTGGAAACAACTTCGCTTTTGGGGCATTGAAACCATGAACCTGTCAGTAAGGGGTGGCCATCATGAGAAATCCCTTCGACAAAAAGAATCTAAGCACATCTTGAGCTTCAGAACAATGACACCTTTCGGGCTGAACCAGTCAGAGGAATTGTACATACACTTGTAAATATCAAAGTTAAAATGCTGCTACTATGAACTTTTGAACCTTCCATACTACACTATCCCGACGCCATGATTCACTTAACATTACCAATTTGTCCCCACACCCATCACCACCTCACAATTTTTCTCACTCTTGTAAATAACTCACGGTTATTAATTGATTGTTTTGTCAGAATCCTTAATAATTAGCCCACTGGAGGGCAGTACTTTGGACACAGAAACTGTAGAGGCAATGAACAGCCCACTGGAGGGCGGGACTTTTAATTCGTTAATTGATTTGTTTAATTTCCATTGTGAATGCTGAATGTAAATCGATTGCCCGGTTTCGACTGTGAAAAATGACAAAATGAATTATATAATTCTTGGGTACAACTGCACACCCCCCTTAAGTTCTTTAAATTGTTAAATCTTTGATTACAAAACCGGGAGACCACCGGAATGCCCTAAAACTACATGTCCCAAGATGCTTAGCGTAAGTGGGTGGACTCGGGCTAAAATGAAGGTGTGGCATAAAATATGTGTTGTCCCTTTTAAAAACTGTGAGTTCCCTGCACTAAACTGACCGTGACCAAGGGAGTGGACGCTTCCGAAACGCGTCGGTTGTTTTTTGTTTGACCCCCCATGGAAAAATAAACATCACGAGTAACAAATTAAGCGATTGATAGTCCGTTTTGTTCTGCGACTCCATCCTTCCCCGGGATCGGGGAAACCCTGTTGAATTGTCAGCGGTTGGCTCAACCGTAGGAGAAACGCGATCAGCAAGAAGCAGCGCCTTACGAGGGGAAAGGGAGCCAAGCGGAGGATATATATATATATATATATATATATATATATATATATATATATATATATATATATATATATATATATATATATATATATATATATATATATATATATATATATATATATATATATATATATATATATATTCAATCAAAAAACCATAGGTTTCACACCAGTTATAGTTAGCTGAACATTTTACTCATACAAAACCATTGAAATTCCCATGTTATAGTTAGTTGGACACACTATAACTCGCGCGCCCGCAATCCACTGCTGATGATGTCACATATTATATCATTCATGACATGGTCAGTGACATCATTGCACGGAGGGTACAGTTTGAACGTGATTCAGTAAGCTCAAAAATCAGCAAAAAACAATGATAGGAAGACAATCCTGTTTCCAGAACAAACAAAGAAGTGGGGAATTTTTAAAAAAAGAACAAGGGTTCTGCCAGGATGTTAATCTCCCTCCACTTTTGTCTTTGGTAGATGGGATATCCAAATATATTGGAGTAGACGCCTCACTAAAATATCATAACATTCTTCATCATATTCTCCTATCCACACCGGGTAAGATGGTACTACCCGTGCGGACTCAACCATAGGTTTAATGGAAGTTCTTAGATAAAGCAAATACTGGTCATGCAGGGATACAGATTAGGGTACCTGGGGCATAAATACAACCATGAATATGTTGGGGTTTACTAAATATAATTGGTCAGTTGTACCCCTTTTGAAGTGCCAACATGTTTCGGCCCGGGCTAGGAAACCATGTGGGTCTGGGGCCTTTGTCAGGGCTACTTTTCTACTTCTTACTGTCCCTGCTTCTATAGGGTGCACACACTCCACGCACTAACGTGAGACCTAATGCACTCACCCGTCTTCTTTATGTCCTCAGTAGATTTTCTACTAGGGGAGAAAGGGAAGAAGTCAAAATCTTATTTGTGTTTTGCCAGGTTTATTCCATTGTGATTCATTCATCCCTATACATTGGACCATGTTGTCCTAATGTTACCAAATATTTTATTTTGTGCATTCTGGTGGGGGAGTTCCCTAAAACTCTTGATAAAAACAAATTGGTGATCCCGTTAGAATTTACATTTACGTGATGGACGATTTCTCAGGATAATGATTTAGGAGTCTTTTTAAAAAAAATCTACATCTGCGTAGATTGTGCAGTCTTTACTAGGTCCAGATGTCAATCCTAGGTGTAGTTATTGGAAATATATATATACGTGGTGTCA
Organism: Lissotriton vulgaris; assembly: GCF_964263255.1. Classification (NCBI taxonomy): domain Eukaryota; kingdom Metazoa; phylum Chordata; class Amphibia; order Caudata; family Salamandridae; genus Lissotriton; species Lissotriton vulgaris. The sequence goes on from NC_141697.1 coordinate 805,236,112, forward strand.
TCTTATCTTGACATGTATCAGCTCATACCTTCCCGTGCTTACCTACTGCTTTTTTTTGTCAAGCGACATGCGGATCAGGCGGTTGGTGCTGCCTTATAGTCACACACTGCAGGAGGAAGAGAGTTTTTTTTCAAAATTCATTGTTTACAGTTCCATGCAATGTTGTATTTGAATGCATAGTTTTGATGGTTATCAGTCTGTGAGCCACACAGATATTGAGCACGAATAAATGCGGTAACATGTTAATCCACCCCAGGGAGCCGCATTACCAGTCTGAGAGCCACATAGTTATTGAGCATGAATGAGAACCATACACCGTGGGTTCTAGAGCGCTTAACAGGAGTAGACTGCAGAATGCTCTTAAAGGTAAGTGCAGTAAATGCCAATTTGACTTAGAGTATGGAAGCCCAGCTACAACATTGATTATGAAGGGCTGTGAATGTAGAACCATCAAAACTATGCATTCGGCTGGCCGCTGCACGGAGCGCTTCATTCGCCTGTCTACTGCCACGACATAGCCCACAAAAAGGACCGCTGGCCTTGATTCTTCCCGGTCTGATCATCACGGACCGGAGCTTCAGTCACAATTTCAATACCACATTGTGTATCCGGAACCGCTAGCAATTTACACTGGATTGATTAACCCGGAACAGAGGTTATTTCGACACCTCCCACACTACAGTTCCCATCGAGGACCGCCGACCTCGCGGCACTCTGGTCAAATTCCCACATACCTCGGTTCACCGTTTTTGCACTGTGAACCTTTTTCCATCACTCAGTGATCCCTATAGGACATACACCATCGCCACACTGCTCGTGTGCCTTCGCTCTTTATTTGGATTAATTCCTACTACAGTGACAGCACTATTTAAAAAACTGTAACCATTGTCCTGATGATGACCTGAAATTAAACAGGTTGAATTTCTGTTGATAATTCAGCGTATACTTTGGCATTATCGGGGTCTATAGAACCATTCCAAATCTAACTTGTACATTTTTGTATATAATTTTCCCCTGTACCCTTGACCATGCACTTCTTTTTTAGTCTTGTTTTTCTCCAGTCACGCTGTTTCCTACCACTGTGTCACTGCGCCGTTCACCGTCATTAGCACGTTCAGTGCACACTTGTGTTTTTGGTTACCTATGCTTCAATTGTACTATAGTGCTGATACAACTACTTACAAATAAGAATTTATGATTTTATGTATTTTGGTGTGGTCTACTCCCCTTTTTTTCTCCCATTATTATGTGATTCATACTCTTCTTTACAATTCTTCTTCTCCAAATGATTTCTGGTTGAGAAATTGTTATATTGTTGCCTACTTTACCCAGGTCTCTACTGGGTTAACAGGTTTACTCCTGTTCTTTGATTCCAGCAGGTTATGAACAAGCATGATTGCTCACAGTGTTTCAAAACTGTTGCAGCCTGTAAAATGCAAAGCAACAGACGCTGAGTCTTGCAGAGACCATACAGGATATGGGCAATCCCTCACTAAATGTAACTGAAGAACTGCTGCCTTTGGATTCTTATGATGTCCTCAAATAGTCTGTAGTGAACACATTGCGCCGCGGTATGAAGAGGTTGGCGAACATCAGTACTATGACAACAGCAAGTCAGTCATTATTGACCATGAAATGTCTATTCATGACTACATCCCCTCTGACTGTTCAAGTCTCCTGCTCTGAAAGTCAGTGGCAAACAAGCGTACAAGATGTCAACCTTTTCACAAGACTGCACATCATCGCACAACTCCAGGAGTGTGATATGAATGCTTTTTCCAGACATGAAAACTACCCCTTTCCACCATCCCTGTCTGATAAAGGAAAGCTTTGTTTTGGGAATAAACCTGACTAATGAGATGGTTGTTAAGACATTAGAGAAAGAAGCTCCAAACCTACTTGAATTTGATAACATTGATGATGCTACTGCGTTGTTGACCACCTTGGAAGAACAGGATTGTTATGTTGTCCCTTTAAATCCTTTTCAGAATGCTTTCTTGTGTTCCACTGTATCCTAGTTTCCCCTCCCTAGCAACTATGGTAGTTGCTGATGAAGAAGTCCTGTGTAGGATGTTACCTACCTTGCTCCTGTGTTCCTTTAATAAACTACACCTTTCAACTTATTCTGTGTAGTCAACTTTACAATTTTGGCGACTTGGCTTCAAGGAACACCAGGAATCTTAAGAACCCATTTCTACAATTATTTTTTTTCTCTTCTACAATTTCCGTTTATTTTCCTGTTTACATGGAAAGGAAACTTCAAGGGTATTTATTAAATGGCGATTCAGACCTTAAAGATATTTTAGCCATTGTTAGGAAGGCAGAACTTTCTGGTCGCAGCGCAAAAGCGATTAAAAATGAAGAAAAGGTTATTTCTGAATCTAAAACTACTTGCGACCAAACTGTTTCAAAAGTTCAAAGCAAATCCAACTATAAACAAAAGCTTCAATTAAAAAAACAAACCTGCTGAATTTAAAAAGAGTGATAATTTAAAATGTTTTCGATGTGGGAGCAGTTCACACTTAGCTAATTATAAGCTTTGTCCTGCAATTAAGGAAAAATGTTCAAATTGCAGTTTAATTGGACATTACTCCAGGGCTTGCAATAGACTGAAAAGTAAAAAAGTTAAGATCGTTTATGATTCATCTTCCGATGACGAAGAAGATTTAATTAACAAAGTTATGCATTGTTATGTTGATGATGATTGTGTAAAGAGTATTACACCTTGTTCTATGAATGATAACTGCATTACTAAACCTCTTGAGAAAGTTTACATTTTTAATAAATAATGACTCAGGTAAAAGGAATGTCCTTAAAAAGCCTATATGCAATATGCCTATTGGTGGGGTCCCTATTGACATTTATGCAGACTCTGGTTCCCCATATACCATCATCAATGAAAATGTTTGGAATTCTAAATTTGTACGTTATTTAGGAAATGACCTTTATTCCCCTGACATTTCTGCTGAAGGATTTTCCGGCGGTAAGATTGATGTGATTGGTTACAAACCCTTAAAATTTAAGTTCAAAGGTAGGGAATCTTTGGGCAAATTGTATGTTGCAAAACTTGGACCTTCTTTTCTAGGATGGAGGGATCAGTGGGATTTAGACATTGTATTAAATCCTAACAGGCCAGATCTTGTCTTAGTTATTAATGAAGGAACTGAGATTGGAGATTTAATGCTTAAAAAATTTCCTAAAGTGTTTAGTGGTAAAATTGGTAATTTTCAAGGTTTTTCCCACCACATTGTATTGAAAGATAATGCCAACCCTAAAACTTTTAAAGCCAGAAATATTCCTATTCTTGTTCGTGGCGATGTTGAAAGAGAACTAGAAAAACTTGTCAAAGAAGACATTATTGAACAAATAGAGTCTTCTAATTGGATTTCGCCAGTGGTTATCGCTAGGCGTGCCAATGGCAAAACCCGTCTTTGCGTTGACCTCCGCCATTTGAATGAAAATATTGTCGTAGACAAATTTCCCTTACCTAAAATTAATGAAATGTTGTCCTTAGTTAACGGTGCTATGTTCTTTTCCACAATAGATTTATCCTCAGCATATCATCAGATTTCTCTTGACACCAAAAGTAGACAACTTACTGCGTTTATCACTCCCATGGGGTGTTTCCAATTTAAACGCATGCCATTTGGCTTGGCATCTGCTGCTGCCATCTTCCAGCGCATCATGCACCAGCTATTTGGGAAACACCCTAAAGTTAAGTTCTTTCCGGATGATATTCTGGTTTACGGTAAAGACAAAGATGAACATAATGCTATCTTAGAAGAGGTTTTAGGCATTCTTGAGGAAAAGGGTTTAACTATTGAATTTTCTAAATGTAATTTTGCAGTCAAATCTGTGACTTACCTTGGACATGTTTTATGTTGTGATGGTGTTTCAACCAAACCTAAATTGGTTGATGCCATAAAAGATGCTCCTCCTCCCACTAGCAAAGACGATGTAAGATCATTTCTGGGAATGGTGGAATTTTATTCTAAATTTGTTAAGAATTTCTCAAGCAAAGTTTTCAACATTAGACAACTTTTGAAAAGCAAAGTCAGATTTGATTGGTCTCCCTCTTGTGAGGATGAGTTCAACAGTATCAAGCTAGATATCATTAATGCTCCTGTGTTTTGCCCTTTTGATTCAGATCTAAACTCTGTGATCACAGTTGATGCTAGCAACAAAGGTCTGGGAAGTGTTCTGTCTCAGATCGACAGCTCAGGTAAAGAACGCATTGTTGCATTTGCATCAAGAGCCCTTTCTGTTCCAGAAAGTAAGTTCTCCGTTATTGAAAAGGAAACTTTAGCTGTGGTTTGGGCTCTTGAGCACTTTCGCAGTTTTGTGTGGGGAAAGGAATGTATAGTGAGGTCAGACCACAAACCCCTCACCAAACTTCTTACTACTGAAGGCCTTTACAATGCTACTGCTAGGATAGCGAGAATGTCCATGCGTTTACAAGATTTTATCATCAAAATTGAATATTTACCTGGGAAAAGCAATGTTATTGCCGATTTTCCTTCCCGGATGCCCACCGACCTACAAGAATGCGAGGTGAATGAGTGGGATTCCCTTCATGTTGCTTATATTCTCGATAGTAATCCTTTTTGTATTGAGAAAAAGTTATGGAAGGAAGAATATCTTAAAGATAAAATTTTAAATTCTGTTATTTCTTTCATTCGGGAAGGTTGGACAGAAACAAAAGAATTGTCATCTGATTTTAAGCCCTATTGGGAGGTTAGAAATGAGCTAACTGTATGTGACGACACCATTTTTAGAGGTGATAGAGCTATTCCTCCTTCATTTTTAAGAAATGGCATTATTGAACTGTGTCACAAAGATCATAGTGGCATTGTGAAAACCAAACAAAATGTTAAACAGTGGTATTGGTGGCCAGGTATTGATGTTCTTACAGAGAGAATTGTTCGGGAATGCGTCACATGTTCTAATTCTGATAAAGTACTCAACACGCTCAAACCCGACATGTGTGAACCTTTGGTACCAGAGGGTCCTTGGCATACTGTTGCCATCGACATTATGGGACCAATTGGAGTGGATCACAAATTTATAATCTCTATGATTGATGTGTTTTCTAGATGGCCAAATATCACTATTGTGGACAAGATTGATTCTCCATCTGTTTTAAACTTTATTGACAAGGTTTTCATTGAAGAAGGCCTTCCCAATCAGGTCATTAGTGATAATGGCGTTCAATTCACTTCCAAATTAACTAAATCTTACTTCGACAGGGTTGGTATTGTTCATAAGACTACCTCTCTTTACAACCCCAGTGGAAATGGACTTTGTGAAAGGTTCAACAGAGTCCTAAAGAATGCCATACAAATAGCTATGCAAAATGGTGAGGATTGGGAAACTTCAGCTTTTAAAGCTGTCTGGTCCTATAGAACCAATATTCATGATGCATTAAAAATGTCACCCTTCGAGATCATGAGAGGTCGTGTTGCAAGAACCAAGTGTAATCCCAAATGGTTGCACAAAAAATCCTGTTTAGATATATGTATGAGTAAAGTTAGATCTAATGTCATTGATAAACATCTAGAGTATAAGAGGAATTTTGATAAGAAATGTTGCTCTAACACTGCGGATGTTAATGTTGGTATGTGGGTTAAAGTGAGGAAACCCTGGAAAGTCCGTAAGGGGGATTCTCAATTTTCTGAACCCTTTATGGTTAAGAAGATTCTTCGCAATGCTGTCCTTCTAAGTGATGTTAAGGTGTGGAATCTTAAAAGAATTGCAATCTACAGAGGCAAAAAAAAATTAACAAAAGACTCTGTTAATTCACCTGAATTTTCACCTACTACTACTCCTCATTCTATTCTTTGTGAGGATCATGGTGGTTTTAGTGTATCTGAAAACCTTTCCACCAACTCTAATCTTCCCACTTCCGATGTAGTAGATTCCCCTCCCAATGTGGATGTAGTAGATCCTCCCTCCAATGTGGATGTAGTACATCCTCCTCCTTGTGTTTCCACTTCACTTAACTCCTTTCCATCTAATCATGATTTTAATTCAACATCTGTTAATGAACCTTCTTGTAGTAGTGATGTATTTGTGAACCGGAAACGCATTTGCTCTAAACCCAAGTGGTTAGAAGATTTTGTTTGCTAATTATTATTTTTTTTTCCTTTTGCTTTCTTTGTTTATAAAGGGGAAGATGTGTTATGTTGTCCCTTTAAATACTTTTCAGAATGCTTTCTTGTGTTCCACTGTATCCTAGTTTCCCCTCCCTAGCAACTATGGTAGTTGCTGATGAAGAAGTCCTGTGTAGGATGTTACCTACCTTGCTCCTGTGTTCCTTTAATAAACTACACCTTTCAACTTATTCTGTGTAGTCAACTTTACAAGGATGAAGAAGATCCATCAACAGAGCTAAACATTCGAGATCTTGTTTCTAAGCTGGTGTCTTTGGGAGAACTAGCTGAGACAGATATGCCAACGTCCTTTGATGTGAAGGTTTTCAATGGTGCTGCTGTGGTGCACCTTCTCTCGCCAACTGCAGGTGTCAAGAATTTTGAAGACTATGCCATTGAGCGTTTCATACATTGCATAGTGCAGCAGCTTCTTAGCTTGAGAAGGGAGTACATTGTCTGGAATAGGTATGTCAAAGGCAGCATCAAGTACTCTGTCAGAGAGAAAAGAGGAAAAGAGGAAAATGAAAGCAAAGCAAAGAAAGGTTGCAAGTCAAAATATGATTCCAGGACAGTGGCAAACTTTCTTGTGTGATGCAGACAACGAATAGGAGTTGAACACATTCCTGGCCGAGAAGATCGAGAGCATTGAATTCCCCTTTCGTGGGGAAGTAGTGACAACATATGGAGATGGCATTCTTTTCAGAGGCAGTAGCTTATTGATGCCAGCATGTAACTACAAAGAGGGAGATACAAGACTGTTCTTACATGTACAACCTGCACCGCAAATATGTGCCTTGTTTGATCCCCACTGTGCACACTGATGTCATAGTGATTCTGACAGGAAAGTTCACCAGCTACAGGACTTGTGTTCCAAGGCCAATATCTGGGTAGCATTCGATACAGAGAAGACATTTTCCTACATTCACATTAATGTCATTGCTTAGATCTTGGGAATGGAGAATTCAGCAGCCTTGCCCGTGTTTCACAGCTTCACTGGCTGTGACCCTCTCTCGGCATTCCTTGAAAAAGGGAAGAAATCAGGATGGATGGCCTGGAAATCTTATCTAGAAGTTACAGCAGACTTCGCCAACATTCTCAGGAATCCATTTAAAGCAGTGAACATTCAGAGTGACAACTTGTTGAATGATTCACCTTAATCTTGGACCAGAGAACAAGCCAACTGGAGTCAGGGAATGAATCCCGCAGAAAAATGTTTTGTCAGCAAGACAATAGAAGCCATCCCTCCAACACAGTTGGCTGTTCTTGAATATACAAAGCATGCAGTTTACCCAGGAGGCATCTGGTCCACATGTGACGTACCTCAACAGGAGCTACCCTCTCCAGAGGGATGGGTGGAAAACGGGCAGAGCTCGATTCGCTGTGGACAGCCCTACCCATGGCATTTAAGGCATGTAGTGTACTTGGCTGCAGCTGGTTACACAGCCAAGTGCGCTTGCAAGAAGGCATTGTGGACCTGCACTGAACTTTGAATGCGCAATTGCATCAGAAATTGAGCTCACAAAAGGATTTTTTAGGAAAATGTATTAAACAGAACATATCTGCAGATTTCAAAGTGCTGTTTTTACTTTTGATTTGTTTTAAATATAATTTAACACAGTAAAAATGTACAATTAAATGACTTCTATATATAAAAGGCCTTGTTTTACCTTTCCTTTGTGTAGTTTTCTAAAGCCAATAACAGAAGTATTAGTGCTTACCCTGTTCCTCTGTGCCTTTTGCGCAGCCTGATTTCTGAAACATATCATGGGCACCGATTGCGTGGATCCAACCAAAATCCATTAGCGTACGACCAAGCAAAATTCCACACACAGCTTAGTGCTTTGTCCAACCTGTCCCGTTGATCTTGCTAAGGAACCTCACTATAAACAGAAAGTACTCTAAATAACCAAAGAAAGGGCTCACCACTGGGGTGGAAAAGCTTCAGCAGTTAGGGGGTTAAGAAGAACAAGGAGAGACATTGATTCCTCCACTAATTTGGGTTGAGCTACATTCTGTGTAAGGTGTCTACTAGAAGGAAATCTAAAAGCAACTTTTAAAAAGTTTGTGGGGACTATCTACAGAGCAGTTGAGTGTTGTGCATGTAAATCTTTAGGGGCAGATTTATGTTAACTGGCGCATCCCCAGGGATGCGCCAGTTAACATGCGCCACAGTGCGCCACAGCCCCGCCAGCCATGGTGCAAAAACGGCACAGATGCGTGACGCATCTGTGCCGGAAATGTGGCGCATTGCTGGAGTTGCGTCGCAAGCACGACGCAGCTCCAGCAAGGCTCGGGTGTGCCCCATTTGAACAGTACTGCGTCAAGACCTACGCCTGCTTCAAGCAGGCGCAGGCTTTTGAAGCAGCATTGGCTTAAAAGTGACTGAGTGAAATCTCATAGATTTCACTCAGCCACTTTTGCGAGGCGCACCTGCCCCGGAATGCCCACCCTGCGCCGGAACGCCCACAAGCGGCTTAGGGCTTTACAACGTGACGCATCTGCCTAGATGCGTCACGTTGTAAATCGTTCGTAGGGATGCGCCACGTTTACGCCGCCTTGCGTGACGCAACAGCGGCGTAAACGTGGCGCAAGGGCCTCATAAATCTGTCCCCTAGTATGGGAGGTAAAAATACCCTGTCTTTGGCGTCTCACGAGCGCCCACGCTATACTTTAGTAATTTGGGTCTAACTTGTCAAGAAAAGTAAGCCTGCGCGTTTCCATTATTCTCCCTATAATTCCACCTTCTGAATGTATTTCATTTTATATTTCCTAAGTGTTACTTTTTACTCTGCCATGTATGTGTTAAAAGGAAAAAATGGTAAACGTCTTTACACAGGAGCAAAACACCGGGGACAGTGTTTCGCTTTAATTAAACAGTTAAAGAATAGATTAACTATTAATCAATTTAGATGGCATATTACAGCAACATAATAGACAGTCTTAGATACACGTTTCAATTAATTACTTTGCATGAGGCACATGCAATTCAATTAGTGTGGAATAACAATATAAGGACTGTTTTATTATCTTCTGTGGATGGGCTGTAATAGCTTTTGTTTCCTTCATCTGTTATGTATAAATCGCAGGAGTCAAGATGCGGCAATTTAATATATTTGTATTTCAATTAGGGGCCCGGCTAGGACAATAAGTCAGGCTGGTTGGCCCTGATAAAGTGTCACTGGGCCGCCTCAGCCGTCAAGGGTGTTTGAAATGTGTGCTGCAGGATGTGTAGATTGTATTAAAAAACAGTTTTTAAGTTGTAGAACATATTTATTTGTTGTTTTGTTGTTTCTTTCTGTGCTATCAATAAATAAGTGCAGATAAAAAATTCAATCCGTTGCAGAATAATTAATCTCTCTTGTTTTGCAATTATAAATTACAATAACATTTGTAGTGATTTGTTTTACAAAGCGCCAGCTACCCCACTCGTGTGACTTCAAAGCACGGCAAATAATAGTATTTTTCAACTCTAAGGTACTCATTTTAAGGAGAGCTGAATGATGACGAGCTGAGACTGTCGTGTGAAACGTCAAATTCCAAAATATAATATTTTTCTGTGAGCTAAATAAAGTAGATCACAATATGTAAATACATTGATTTCACGGTAAAAAAAGAAACAAAAATACAACGGAAAAAATAACCTATAGTCGTGCCAATTTCATTACTACAATCTCAACTCTTTCAGTCACTTAAACTAAAACTGTACAGATTTAAGATATGGGAAGAGGATGTCTCAAATCCAGCGTCGAAAAGAGAAACCCTTTGTGAAGACATCAATTACAAGGTAAGGACTGAATTTGGATCCTTACACAAGCAAACACTTGTTTGCTCAGAGAACAAATTAGCAGTTGCGTTGCTAATAAACACACCGTCCAGCTTTCCACTGGTAAATAGTTCAGCAATAGAGAGAAGCTGAAATTGGATGTTCATATATTTTGCCCATATGCTAGTTTTTCGCTGTGTCTGAAAATAAGCAGGATCGGACTGGCCTATTGGGCAAATATACAGTGCCAGAAGGTTTGGTCTGACAGGGCAATGTGTGGGCCGTTTTTTGGCTGTTTGGGGGCCTGTTTTATGGTCTAGTGCAGTGCTTAATTTGTAAAGCATTAAGTACCAGGGCCACTCTAGGGAGGGCACTGTAGCCTGCACCACCCACTGCCACAGCCAGCACTGCCAGTAGCAGTACTGATTGAACTACTAACCATCGCACTCCTACAAGAGTGAAAACTTAAACTATTCTAAGCCATCCAAAACTATAATAATGTCGTAAGCGGCAGGCAATGTTTTTCTTTAAGGTATATTCACTTATTAAACCCTGTTTTTGTGCTCAAAATTAGGCAGACAGCGCTACCGGTTGTATGATAGAACCTTGAGTGGATAAACCATGCGTGCCTCCACCACGCAACCTAAACAACGTATGCGTTTTCACCACGCATTCCTTTACCACACATGCCATTAACACGTAATTTTGTGGTAAAGGCATGAATGGTAAAAGGGTATGTGTGACTAAAGTCGCAACACTTCCTCCCCCCGCCGTAACCTACAAACCCCCCTGCCCTGAGGTCCAAGTACCTCTACCTCCTCCCAACCCTCAAGCTGTCCCTAACCCTAAAACACGACCTCAACTCCCTCCCATTCCCTGCACTGTCCCTACAACTACCACACCCCTTCCACTGCCCTTAGGCAAACCCCTATTTTAAAAAACTACCCAACCCCGACCAGCCCTAAAACTACCCAGCCCTCCCCTAAACCCTGAAAACTACCCGACTACTCATTCACCCTCGCCTGCCATGAGGCCTAAAACCCTGTCCCTTGCCCCTTTCCCTTAACCTGGCCCAGCCCAGCCCTGACCCAGCCCTAAAAACGACCCCACCTTCCCCTAAGCCCTAAAAACGACCCGACTACCCATTCTCCACCCTCTGCTCTGAGGCTTAATATCCTAACCCATAATAAAAAACAAATCGACCCTCCCAGCCCTAAAAACTACCCTGACCCCAGCCCTTAAAACTACCCCTGACCCCTACAGCCCTGAAAACTACCCTTGACCCCAACCTGAAAACTTCCCCCAACCCTGAAATCTACCCCACCCCATCCCTGAAAACTAGCCCCAAATCCCCCACCCCAGAAAACGTCCCCAACCCCGCAGCCCTGAAAACTACTCCTGACCCCCAGCCCTGAAAACTAGTCCTGAACCCTCTCCAGCCCTGAAAACTACCTCCAACCCCCCTAGCCCGAAAAACTACTCCAACCAACTCCCCAGCCCACAAAACTATCTGACTCACCCCCAGCCCACAAAAAAAACCAGACCCCCAGCAGCCCACAAAACAACCCGACCTACCCTCAGCCCCCAAAATGGTGGCACTGTTCCGACTGTTTCCCAGCACCACCATATGGTGGGCTGTGACTAAGCTGGTGCTCTCAATTAAGGTCCGGTACCGAGCGCTGGAAAACATCGGCTCTAATTAACTGGTCTATTGGGTAAGTTTGTATTCTTTTGTAGTAACCTACCATTAACACAAACATTGCCTGGAGTTAGCACAAATGGATGCAGGTGCCATTATCATGCAAAACACCAACACAGTATGGGGCATATTATCAAGCCTGCGCTTTATCGTCAGGAAACTGCCGATAAAGTGGCCATAATGGGCTTGATAATATGCTCTATGGAATTCCAATTGAAGCTCATGTTAGATGTGAAGGACATTTAACATGAGCTTCGATTGGAATCATAGAGAATATTATCAAGCCCATTATCGCCACTTTATCAGCAGTTTCCTGCTGATAATGCGGCAATAATTTTATCGCCCAGGCTTGATAATATGCCCCGAGGTCTTTAAAAGTTTAAAACTGCCTCAATTTGCAATATGGGCCACTATTTTAGCTAAATGGGTATACTTTTTTTTGGTGCCTGGTTCTTTATTCTGTTCCAGTCCTACCCTGCAGATAGGGCTGCAGCTGTATCCCTAAGAAGGAGTCCAACAAGACTGCTCCCCTTTTCAGTTGCAATAATGGTTTTGCGTTCTTCCCAAAAAACTAAATCTTGATTTTTCATTAACTCGTTTTAAACGTGGAATTCCAAGATTTTGAGCGGAACCTTCAGCCAGTGCCGTCTTGTTGCATGGGAATGCTGGACTGTTGTCCATGGGCCCAACGAGCATAGGGACCCATGCAAATCTATGCATTGGCCAGACTTTAACCAGGGGCGGCTCCTCCACAGTGTGGTTGTGTAGGCAGGGTCCAGGGAACTGCTTTGCCCGGGGGCCTCTAAGGCTGTGAAGACGGCCCAGTCTTCAGCCATTTCCAAGTATGTTAAAATTGTCTATGTTTTCAGACCATGCATTAAGTTGATTCTTGGATTCGATTTTAAGCTCCTTCCAGCTTCCATACTTGAGTGACCCTTAACTAGCAGTTCTCAAACGATGACAATAGTTTACAAAATGCAAATCGACAATGTTGGCATACCAAAACCTAATCGTAATTTGGCAGAAAGACTGTAAGGAAAAGAACACAATTTTGAGAGTTTTGCTCATCTACTCTCTTGTTTATTTGTTCCCAAAAGTCATAGGCCTGTACGTTCTACAGCAATACATTTGGAAGAAAAGAGAGTTACATTTAAGGTTGCTGATTTAGTTCGGGTGACGGTCATAAAAATGGTACCTGTGTGGTTCTAAGAATTTCCATGGCAGTTGGGGTCTGCACTTCTGTCTTGCTGCACACCCACCTACTGATAGGAGATCTGCTCTATGTTGCTTTCTCCTATTGGCCACCTATATCAGCACTTGTTCTTTCAGTAAGTAATTATTTTTGGATGCAGCAAGCACTGCCTCTTTACTGACATGGTACCATGTGTCCATGTCCTTGGTCGATGGCCTACAATGTGGTGGCATTCTTTTACCATATTTTGAGGATTAATGGTCCTAAATGGACCTCTTGTTCTGTTTCCGTTGTAGTTAAGCCTATGGGCCCTATACATTTGGGGGGCTATTAGGAAGTCCACCCGTCCGTCATGCTATTGGTGTTGGGACCGGCCGCCAGTGGTGTCGCGGTCCCACAGCCGGCGATTAGGATGCCACTGCTACCGTGGCGGTGGCACCCTCCATTCCCAGCATTGTGGCAGGCAGTGCTCACAGCACCGCCCGCCACAATGCTGGGAATGCACTGCGTGCATTGTCATGCACAAGGTGACAGGCACCGCAGGGTGCCTGCCACCATGTCCATGACAATACAGGGGGGTACCCCCCATGTGCACCCCTCACCCCCCTAATTCTCTGGGGACCCGCATCTGGCCCCATAAGAGAATTCTGCATGCTTTTACGGGGCGGCAATGCAGCCACGGAAAGGCATGTTTCCGCCCCATGCTAATATGGATGGCGGTGCCTAGCAGACTTGTCGACCAGGCGGAAAAGCCGCAGACGGTCTTCCCGTCTGCCGCTGTACCCCCGCCATACTAATATGGCTTGGGTAAATGGGTGGCGGGCAGGGAAGGATGTAGGGCGGATCGCCACCGCCATGCGGGCGGTGGCGATCCGCCCTACATCCTAATGGGCCCCTTAAAGTTCTGCATAGCTGCAGCACAAAGTCTCTGCACTGAAATGTTGTGTGAGAGACAAGTGTGTGCATTCATGGTGTAAAAATGGCGTGTACGCTAGCAAGACAGTGTTGGGTGAGAGCCTGAAGGCTTCACTAGCTCGACTCAAATCAGGGTTGGCTGGTTCATCCCTAACATCATTCACGTATGAGAAGTGCTTCATGCAGGCGTTCCTTCCAGTAAGTGGGATCTCTCTCCCTACAGCTAGGATACCTTTACCTCGGTTATTTTTTGATCTTGTTGTTTATAAATCCGGGTTGGTGAATCATCTGCTATCTTCCTTAACTTTTGAGAAGTGCTTCATTTTCCAAATTCTCCAGTACTACACCGGTTCACCTGATTAATTTAAATACAGTGAATTGAACATCTCCTGGATATAATACAGTTAACAATCATGCATTGTGCTTTTTTTTTCCTGTTGATGACGACCTCAAACTAAGGAAGCTCGAAACACCCCCAACATACACTGGCAGATAAACAAATTCTGATTGGGCTATAATACCATAATTAAATATCGTACTGACTTCATTCATGCACAACATTTAATAACGTGATCCTGCTCGCCATTTGTTGTTTTTATATACGTTTTCACTTTGCGCCGTTTACTTGTCTTTCACAAGAACTAGTTGTTCACTTTTTGCACTCATAGCACACTGAAGATTTGTAATTGATACTGCTCGCCTGTTAATCTTTTGCTTCATAATTATTTAAATACATTTTGATTACTGATGGTGTGGTCATTTTCTTTTTGTGTTGTCACACTTTTTGTGATTTATACAATATAGTTCTTTCCTATTGAAAACCTGAGAGACGCTGTTTGATATACATTTTACCCAGGTCTCAGTTGTGTTCATGGTTTACTCCTATGATGGTTACCACACATTAAGGAGAAGCAGCATAAGCTCCTCCGATCACGCTTTGGGGTGCCAGACAGCATGCTGTTATTCCGGCTTGTAGTTTCTGATGCAGTTAACCACATGAACTGCACAGGGAAACCAGATGACTTGTCACAACTTGAATCCAAGCTGCCATCGCTTCCAATGCAAGTTAGCTTTTCTGGGGACTCCATATGCCAGAGCAAAGCTTGGTTTCTCCTAGTGAACAGTCTCGCCTCCTGCATGGCTAAGTACTGTCCTTCTCTCTTTTAGAAAACAGGGGCTCCAAGGCACTATGCAGACTGAGAGTTTCTCCAGCAAGCTTCTCACACCTCAGGTGATGCCCTTCAACTGTGGGATATGGGTTCTCATGCAGATAACAGTTATGGTCTCACAGCAGCTCTTCAAGTGCTCTGAGGATCCCTCATTTCCTCAGTCAAGAAGCACTTTAGCAGTTGCCTGCCAGTAAAGCAGTGATCATTTTAACGCCGTTCTTGATAATATACCCCTGAGTGACTATATATGGAGCGCGTAATGCCTTTCGTTAGGAAATGTAACATTGACAATAGGTTCCCTAGCATGATGGCCACTCAGTGTGCTGGCCTAATTGTTCCAGCAAACTTTTATTTCTGCTAGATACTGTAGATATCAAAGGCAGCATTAGACCTGGGAGAATATATCATATAAATGGTGGGACGCTTAATTAGATACCATAAGCAGGAAGATATAATCCTATAGCTGGGTCCCCATTCATTTGTGTAGTATTCTTTTATCCCGGAGTTTTATATATCGCAAACTAGACCCGAAAATATCAGAGCACTTTACATGAGCTTCAATCACAACAAATCCCTGTACCCTGGATTTAAGTTAGCAAACGTCTAAACGACATGAGAAACCAACAAGCTGGATCACTACTATGATTCCAACAGCACCCCCTCTCAATTTTATGGTTAGGTGTAAGTTCTCTAATGTCATAATATCCAACACAAATCACTGTTTGTAACTGTAAGTGGGAGACTCCGGGGAAGATTCAACTCGACGCATCCAATGATGTCTGTCCAACTTAAACAGTCCATCCACCCACACTTGAAACACAAAAAAAAGAAAAAATGTGTGGCGGAGAGGAAGGCACCTCACGGGCGAAAAACCCTCGGGGATCTTGGCAGATGTTACCAATACTCAGCCCCTTTCTCATCATTGGTTGCCATTCCTTTTCCAGAAAAGAACAGTGTCAAAGCAAAAATTGTATGCAAACAGAAAGGTGCTATACAGGGAGCGTAGAAATTTGCTACCTGATGTGACAAACAAAAGAAGAGTGAAGTTTAAAATCAGCAGTCACACCAATTATACAACTTTTATTATTAACTAAGGTGTGTACTGGTGAGTTAAAAAGGCTGGTAGCTTAATGTCGCATACCACTACCTGTCACCGACATGTTTCACTGCCCGGTAGACTTTATGGCAGATTCATCAGGGTTCACCACTCTGTCACCGCACCAGTGTTGGACATCTTTAGTTAGGAAACTGTCGAGTTGAAAAACAAACCCTACATAAAATCAATTCTGGAACAGATATACCTTCACCCACAAACCCAAAAGATAAAAACATATGGGGAAAGACGGGGTTATTACCCTCAACCAGCCATGTCCTCTCGTACCAGCTGGTCAGTACAAATCTCCGCCCTGTTGTAGATTGTTATATCAATCTGTAAATTAAAACATAATTTACATTAAGAATGTCTTATACCTTATTATACAAAGGTATCCCAATTTTCGGCACTGATGTTCAATCAACCAGCGTGCCCCTAACTGTATATTTTAAAAGTGTTTGTTTCCAAGCTGTATCCAAAATGCCCTGAGTATTAGCCACACGCTTGAGGAATTTAAACACACCAGTGCTGTAATGTTAAGTCATATAACCATGGACACCAGTCAGTATTGTAAAAGGGTGCCCCAATCCTCTGTCAGTCATACTTCTCAATGATGTACCCAGTGGTGCATGCAAGCCATTCTACCAAATTGCGAGCCTGGCGATGCATAAAGAATTACCAAAATGATCAACAACATGCCAATATCACCTACTCGTGTACCACGGAGACATCACTGAACACGTTCAAAGCGTGGCCCCTCGTAAATGGAATGAACACAACCCCTATTGCATTCTCATGTTCGTATCAAAAACGGAAACACACGAGTTCTTAAAAAACGGCCATGATGATAGTGTCCCACCCTCTACTCCTCACCGCACAAAACGGAACCAGGACCGTGTATCATCCCAGGAACAAGCACGATAACGGTTTCCCGGCTTTTAAGTTCTTGCGCAGGTGTTGATTCCTGATCGCGTCCGATCACGTGATCGGAAGGGCGCGCGAAGTGGAGTGAAGTACGAGCGCCATCTTAGAAAGGGGTTTCTTAATGTATGAAAGCCCATGTCATGTCTATTACTAAAAATGCATTGAAAATAAATTTTACAATGTACAGACGCTAGTGCATGTCTTTCTTCAACATAAACATGTAACCGTCTAGAGAGTCAATCTTTCCATCCCACGCTGCATTAAACAGATAACATTGTGTTATTCACCTGAATTCAGATATTACGGGCGCCATCTTGAAACGGGGTTAATGACTTTGTGCTCTCAGGAGAATTGTCTATTCTGATGCCAGTAGTGCATAAAAACGGGGTTTAATGACTATGTGTAATCAAGGCTAGTTCGTCTTGTAAGGCCAATAGTGTCACGGTATAAAGTTGTATTCAGAACAACATTGCTGGAGTTTATCAGGAGCTCTATACCCATATGCAACCATCCATGTATACATTAGTGGGATCGAATCAAGGGAGGTACCGGTGCAACATGCAGACAAGGGAACCAATGGCATGGGGTCAGTGGCTGTGTATTATCAGGGCCAAATTATATTATAAGCCCATTAATGCATTAGAACCAAGTTGGTTACTCTATGTTGTCCGGGCCAGTTCGTCTTATACGACCAACGGTGCAACGGTACATAGTTCATTGAAACTACTCATGCTGGGAGTGATTCTCTAAAAAGCTCTATGACCATGTGCAAACATCCATGTATACACTGGTGCACTAGGATCTAGAGCAGAACCCACTAATAAGAGCACTGGTGCAATGTAAAGGACAGGGAGTCTAAGGCACGGGGGGGGTTTATACACAGGCCAAATGTATTGTATATGGCCAAGGCTGCATAATGCATTTAGAAACCAACCACACGCACTTACGATGGACAGTATAGGCACCTATTACAGAAAATACTCTATGTGAGCATACGGACCTAACATTCTAGATGGAACTATTTGACTCTGTTCCATTCTATAATTTCATTCAGGCCCTGGGTGTCACTTCTTTCTCTAAAAATCCATCTAGCTTCTTTGTTGAGTAACACCGCCTCCACATTACTGGGATTGCCCCTTACAGTCTCGAGCACCGTCCATGTAAAGGTGTGTTTCTCTTGATGACAATGTTGGACCAGTTTAGTTGTCAGTTTTCCTGCCTTAATCGTACTCAGATGTTCCTGTACGCGAACCTTTATTTTTCTTGTGGTTAATCCAATGTACTGGAGGCCACAATTGCACAATAGCCTGTAAACCACATTGGTGGTATTGCAGTTGCTGAATTGATTCAAGAACCATTCTTTCCCTGTCGACAATGTCACACTACTGCATTTTTGGGTTAGTGGGCATACAGAGCACGTCCCACAGGGATAGTGCCCATTCGGAATGGTTGTATACTTTACATGAGCACCTGTTGCGTTACAGAGGTACACATTCATTTTTATTAGGCATGGTGAGATGGCCACATGCATCATTGTAAGGTTTTGCGATTCCTTATTTGCGATTTTTAGGGAATCGCAAATAAGGAATCGCAAAATGGGATGCATGATTTTATTCGCATAATATTTGCGATTCGGTAAAAATCGCAATTTTTACAGAATCGCAAATATTATGCGAATTCTAATTTGCGATTTCGCAATTCTCATTGATTCCTATGGGCCAAAAGCATTTTTGGAATTCGCTAAAAATAGCGATGTTCACAAAAATGTTTGATGCATACTAAAAAGATATTTAGGAATCGCAAACGGCCGAATTTACCGATTCGCACCGTTTGCGACTCCGAAATACCTTGATGCATGTGGCCCCAAGTGTTTTGCCCAGAATCACAGGATGTTGTGTGTCCCTGACAAGACTAGAACCCAGTTCCTCAGCTTCGCAGTCGACTTCTCTAGTCTTTAGGCCACATTAATGTTGCTGTGACATTAAAGTATTTCTCTTTTTAGTAAGACAAACTCTAGACTGGGCAGTGGGTTATTGTGTCTCTTGATTGACTGTTGAGTGCTGAGTCTCTGCTACTCCACACTTCCTCCTGAGACGTCTTTGACAGCTCTCCCTTGCAATTCCGAGAGGCAGGTGCACAAGGAGTGCACATGACCCTGTCTGGAGAGCAATGTAGGATTGTCCTAAGGACACCTGAGGTAAAAGAAAAAAATCCAACCATCAAGCTTGGGCCCTGTAGCCCCTGTCTGCCCTGTTCCTTTGCCAACCAAATGGGATCTGCCACTGTAACATATGCATAACTGCAGATTATATTATTTTAGAATCACCACTTTGCAACATAAACAGACTCATTTCCTCGATTTCCTCAGATGACATAGAGCTGTTGATCTCTGCTTCTAGGGGGCATGCAGATATGATGTCCAACATGGTAAATTCTGTGGTCTCACCTTGACAAGAAATGGCCACCACAGTGGGGTTTTCCTGACAGGCTTCTGTATCAACCTACTGTAAAAGCATGAGTCTACAGGTGGCATATGTTGTCAGTCCAAGAGTAAAAGATGGATGATCAACGGTACTAATTAGAGTGGCACCTGGTCAAATGTGTGTTGTGGATTTGGAGTAGAAGATGGTGGAGTTGAGCAACAGTAGCATAGCCGAGTGATGCAGTGGATCTAAACACAATCCGTTCAACTTGGCATTCCTGACAATTAGTCGCAAGCATGGCTGAAGTCAGCTAGCTTGAAAGCCCCAGGGTTTGAACTGGCATTCATTCCTGTTAGAAACGGGACCCTGGCCGGCCAAGACTCGCGTCGAGGTCAGTCAGGGATCACCACTTCTAAAGTCAGGACAAGGGAGTCACACACCAAGGCAACCCCCACTCGCCCTCTAGGTAGCGTGGCGCGAGCAGTCTAGGCTAAACTTGGAGGCGGTATGAGTTAAGTATTTGCGCACGTACCCCAGCAACAACACCCAAGGCCCACCACAAAGAAAGACTCCACACAAGGATATATAAAAAATAGCCTTTGTATTATAATAAACAAAACACATTAGATAACACACGCAAACTGTACCATGTGCCAGAGGCACGGGCAGAATTTACAAGGGGGATTATGTACAGGACAGGGCCACATGGACCACTGTCAGGGGTAGGCACTTGTTAGAAAATAATACTGGTAGATATACACTTATGTCGTAAACATAGAATGGGTAGCACCAAAATTATAAAAGCAACACACATCCAGTAATCACTGGAAAAGTAAGGACCTCCTACGCAACCCTAACTCACTGTAGGTAAATCACGCAGGTAACTAGGACCTAAGGAAGGAATACCAACACCTAAGCAATTCACTCTTAGCAAAGGGAAGGAAACCTAACATGAAATGAACCATCAACACTCTACTATGCAGGTCACATTTAGCATAATGGATAAACATAAACAATCCTCTCTGCAGGTCACATTTAGCAAAAAGGGGATAACCATAAGACTACCTAATCAGGTTACTTTTAGAAAAGGTAAGCGGAATCAACATTTCACTATGCAGGTCACATTTAGCACAGTGGATAAACATGAAATACCTAATCAGGTCACTTTTAGAAAAGGTACAGGTTAGAACACATGCGCAAGAATTACATAACAAGAAATTTACAATGCGCGGGGTGCACAAAGCACAACACTCATAAATGTCCCTCAGGCCAACTGGCCTCGAAAGGGGCGGAATGCCCTGAGTCTCAGTGTCAGGGGGGGTCTGCGCAGGCAGCACAAACACAGAGCCTAAACGTGGCAACTGTCCACTAAGTGCTGGACAGTTGTTAAATAGAACTGGGCAAACGTTGGAGCCAGGAGGGGTCAAGAACCAAGTGGGCAAGGAGCCTCTCAGGGGCTCACAAGCAAAAATGCGCAAATAGAGCTTCAGCGCTCTCAAGGTAATCAGAATGCCCCCAGAGCCTCTCTCAGGGCTCTCACTCGATGTGGGCAATGATTGACTGTGGCCTCTGGAGCCTCTCGGGGCTCACAAATCAATTGGGCAGGGGGAGCCTCTCTCAGGCTCAAAGAACAGAATGGCCCCTCAGAGCCTTGCAGGCTCGCACAGCACAATGGGGTCGTTGGAGTCCCTCACGGGGGACTCGGGATCAAGAAGAAATGCCCCCTGAAGCCCTCGGGCTTCACACAGCAATGCGCGCAAGATCGCGCTACGGGGGAGGGGCGGACACCGTCAATGTGTCCCGACGCCCCTCTCCTCTGCCAGGCACTCACCGGCTGTTCTGCTGGCAGGACCGCTCCTCGGCGGCTCGGCTGGGACCGCGGGCGGGCTCCCCTCCACTCGGGAGCCTCGGCGAGACGCGGTAGGCTGCTTCCTTCGCCTCCCGCCTGGCCTGTCTCTCCTGCACGCCGCCTGACTTCCGCCGGGGCCGCCAATGGCAGCGCGGCCCTGGGGGTCAGGAGGCGGGACTTCTGGGTCGCTGCAGGCAGAGCGGCGGCCCGGCAACAGCGTCCAGTGCTCCCGGGCTGCGGCGGTGATTTCCTGGGCAATGCCGGGTGGGCACCGGCTCACAAATGAATACAGACCACGGGGCAATGCCGGGTGGCACCGGCCTCGAAAATAAAGGCAAAGCGAGGTGGCACTCGCTATTGCCGAAAAACGGCAAAATCGGTCCCAATGCCGGATGGGCACCGGCAATGTAAATAAAGCGCTCCCAAGCGCCACAGGACAAAAATAAAGCGCTCACAGCGCTAGAAGCCAAGCACAGCGCTCTCAAGCGCCCGGAAGATAAGCAAAGCGCTATTGAGCGCTGGGGGCACAAGGAAAGCGCGCCTAGCGCTAGAAATCCAAGAAAAGCGCTTCCAGGTACAGCAACAGCTCCAGCAGGGTCTGGAGGCAGGCAGAGGGGCAAGGCAGGGCCAGAGCCAGCACACTGGGTCTCCAGGCAGGGAGACAGCCAAGTGGCGGTCCTCTTGGCCCCTGCAGCAGCAGCAGCCCCCTCTGGCAAGATCCTAGGCAGAACCAAGAACAGGACAAATTGTATGGGGACACAGCCCCTTCTTATACAGACAAACCCTTTGTCTCAAGGGTGCAGGGTGGGGGAAAACCAGTCGCAGCTGGTTCTGAAGTACTCTGTTTACCCCAACCACCCTCTCTATTCACTGGCAGGGCTAGGGCCATCAGTCGCACTACAGGGGGTGGAGCCAGCATTGTCCGGGGAAAGTCCAGGCCCAGCAGGGACCAAGTGCACTCCTCCCAAGCCATCAAGCATGCTGATCTCACACTCACCACCGGGCAAACCCATCCAGCCTTCCTGGAGCCAGGCTCACCAGCCAGCTCCAGCCAATCACACTGCAGGCACATTTTCCAGTAATATGCCAAGTCCTAGAAATGGCATTTCTACACATGCCACATTCACGCAACATACATCATTGCGAAGCATTCATTCCCACGAACACGCACATACCAAATTCGAGCATGCACTCCCCACACATCAGGAATTACTAGGGACACAGACATTCCCCATGCATCCCTATGGGAGAGCAGGCCAGCCTCACTACATGCACGCACTTTACTCTGGGACACAGAGAAAAAGTGCGCACAGACCAGAAAATCATACAGGCATATCACAGATTAAAAGCAAAAAGATTAGGGGTGAACCTGCCATAAGGGCCAAGTCCAACACAACCCCCTACCAGCCAAAACGCAGGGCAGACCAATCACCACCGTGATGGACTTACCTGCTTGGGGCGATAAAACACGGACGCGGGCCCGCAACTGCAGGGACACCCTCCTGTTTTACGCCACTGTGAACCCCTAGGGTTCTTTCTAAAGCTACTGTAGGGACTCACTGGATTACCCCACTGGTACTCTCCAGCTGCCCTCGGCGAGGACCAGGCCCTAGGCCACCCAGGTGCCACTGGATCCTGCCAACTCACCAAGTGGGGGGTAGTAACCCCTGGCACATAACAGCCATTCTCCACTCTTCCTGTCTGCAAGACAGGGCTAGACTGCCACTGGTTCTCCAGCCTAGGGTCTACAACCTTAGGTGGACCAGGAGTCTCAGGGAAGGCTCTCCTCCCCTTACCTCTTCTCCTAGGGTTCCTCCTCCTCCGGCGAGGGGTACCCTCTAAACACCACTCTCCCAACCTAGGGTTTAACCCCTCAGGTGGTACCGGGGTCAGAGGTGGGCTTTCCCACCCTCTGCACCCCCTTCCAGAGTCCTGCTCCCTCCCAACCGGGGCGGTACCTCTGGAGAAAGAACTGGTCAGGATACTGGTTACAGTACTCCCACCCTTCAGGTCAGGCAAACCCTGAACCTGGACCTCCAACCTCCGGTCTAGAACCTTTGGTGGAATCACTGCCTGGCACTCCAGGACTTCTGAGGACTCACAGGTCACTCCCAAATCACTCTTTTTACTGGACTTCTGTACTCTCCCTACTGGAGCAGTACTGCCAGACTCCACAACTACAGAAGCTCAGCTCACAGATGCTCCAGGTCCTCCACACACTAGGAGATCTCCCTCAAGTGGACTAACAGGTAAGCATAGGTCCCCACCCTGGTGTTCCCTAAAGAAACCATCCAGGCTCTGAGGCAGGGCTTCGGGCATCTGGGGACTCTCGGTCTCACACTCACTTCCGCTCCACTGAGACAGACAGCAAGCCCCTACACCCTCCTCACTATACTGAGACCTAGCTGGGCTACTCTCACCCTCCTCCACTACGCTGGGTTGGAGAAAACCTGACCCACTATTATTGGAATCACTCACTAGCGGTGCTAAGGAACCTCTTGCACTCTCCCATCGGTCCGCTTCCGCTGCAAGCTCACATGCACTAAATGATCCAACCTTCAACAGGTGCTGGCGCAACTCTGGCACACAATAACTGAGCAGGTGCTCTGTGACAACCATGCAAAACAATCCGCCAGACTTGTCGTTCACGTGAGCCTTTTCCCAATCAAACAGTGCTCCACAACACTCATCCTCAAAGTCTTCCCAAGACTGATGAGGCAGTTTCCTAAGTCTCCTGAACTTCAACCCAAACTCTTCTGCGGGGGAAACAGGCAACATACTCGGGGAACTGGGAGTGGGACTGTCAACACCAACACTTAAAAAGCTGCCACCACTGGACTCCACCCTCCCTGGAGAATCCAGACAATTACACATGCACTCAGGGGGTAACCTACTCTCTTGGGCTACCTTCTCCCTGAACAAGGCCCTCTCAGCCTCTAGCTTGGCAAGCTCCCACCTGAGCTGTTCCATCGCTAGCTCATGTTCCCTCTCTTCCTTCCTATCCAACCACTCCTCTGGGGACAGGGAAAGGGATGGGGCGCTGGTACTGACACTGGACCCAGCAAGGGACTCCCTATCTAGGGGGTCATCACTCTCTGCTGACATCCATCCACTGTCATCACCATCCAACTCACATTCATCAGGGCTCACCACAGACTCACCACCCTCATGGCGTGCGGCCCGGGCCCTATCTTTCTCTCTGTGCTCGAGATCCCACTGATCCTTTTGCCACATGATCAGGCTGTCCCTAAGCTGGGACTGAGTAACCAACTCACTCACCTCTATGCCTCCCTTTTCGCAGAATCTGACCAGCTCTAACCTACTGTACCTAAACAGACTACAGAGATCAAAAACTGGCTCCATTTTGATGGACGTTCTCGGGAAAAGTTTGACACAGGGAACCTGGGGGTCTGAGCTAAACAGGAGATTACAATCACAATTAACACAATTCAGCAAGATTCCTATCTCAGAACTTGCACTCCACTGTCCAGCGTAACACACACTCATTCACACACAACCCTCCCCTCGGACTGGTAAGGCAGTTTCTACCACCCCTGATTCTCTCAACCTGACCACTAGCGACACAGGTACCAAACTCTGGGAGCAGGGCGGGGAACAAGGTACTGGACAAAATACAAATGGCACCTTTCAGGAGAAGCAAAACTGAACTTCACCTAAAAAACAATAATCCCCAAAATGCGGTTATCTAAAAAATGCAGAGCTTTGAAGTGTGGCCTGTCGCCACTGTGGTACAGCGCAAACACAAATTCTTATCCTCACCGCTTGCCGCCAATGTTAGAAATGGGACCCTGGCCGGCCAAGACTCGCGTCGAGGTCAGTCAGGGATCACCACTTCTAAAGTCAGGGCAAGGGAGTCACACACCAAGGCAACCCCCACTCGCCCTCTAGGTAGCGTGGCGCGAGCAGTCTAGGCTAAACTTGGAGGCGGTATGAGTTAAGTATTTGTGCACGTACCCCAGCAACAACACCCAAGGCCCACCACAAAGAAAGTTTCCACACAAGGATATATAAAAAATAGCATTTGTATTATAATAAACAAAACACATTAGATAACACACGCAAACTGTACCATGTGCCAGAGGCACGGGCAGAATTTACAAGGGGGATTATGTACAGGACAGGGCCACATGGACCACTGTCAGGGGTAGGCACTTGTTAGAAAATAATACTGGTAGATATACACTTATGTCGTAAACATAGAATGGGTAGCACCAAAATTATAAAAGCAACACACATCCAGTAATCACTGGAAAAGTAAGGACCTCCTACGCAACCCTAACTCACTGTAGATAAATCACGCAGGTAACTAGGACCTAAGGAAGGAATACCAACACCTAAGCAATTCACTCTTAGCAAAGGGAAGGAAACCTAACATGAAATGAACCATCAACACTCTACTATGCAGGTCACATTTAGCATAATGGATAAACATAAAAAATCCTCTCTGCAGGTCACATTTAGCAAAAAGGGGATAACCATAAGACTACCTAATCAGGTTACTTTTAGAAAAGGTAAGCGGAATCAACATTTCACTATGCAGGTCACATTTAGCACAGTGGATAAACATGAAATACCTAATCAGGTCACTTTTAGAAAAGGTACAGGTTAGAACACATGCGCAAGAATTACATAACAAGAAATTTACAATGCGCGGGGTGCACAAAGCACAACACTCATAAATGTCCCTCAGGCCAACTGGCCTCGAAAGGGGCGGAATACCCTGAGTCTCAGTGTCAGGGGGGTCTGCGCAGGCAGCACAAACACAGAGCCTAAACGTGGCAACTGTCCACTAAGTGCTGGACAGTTGTTAAATAGAACTGGGCAAACGTTGGAGCCAGGAGGGCTCAAGAACCAAGTGGGCAAGGAGCCTCTCAGGGGCTCACAAGCAAAAATGCGCAAATAGAGCTTCAGCGCTCTCAAGGTAATCAGAATGCCCCCAGAGCCTCTCTCAGGGCTCTCACTCGATGTGGGCAATGATTGACTGTGGCCTCTGGAGCCTCTCGGGGCTCACAAATCAATTGGGCAGGGGGAGCCTCTCTCAGGCTCAAAGAACAGAATGGCCCCTCAGAGCCTTGCAGGCTCGCACAGCACAATGGGGTCGTTGGAGTCCCTCACGGGGGACTCGGGATCAAGAAGAAATGCCCCCTGAAGCCCTCGGGCTTCACACAGCAATGCGCGCAAGATCGCGCTACGGGGGAGGGGCGGACACCGTCAATGTGTCCCGACGCCCCTCTCCTCTGCCAGGCACTCACCGGCTGTTCTGCTGGCAGGACGGCTCCTCGGCGGCTCGGCTGGGACCGCGGGCGGGCTCCCCTCCACTCGGGAGCCTCGGCGAGACGCGGTAGGCTGCTTCCTTCGCCTCCCGCCTGGCCTGTCTCTCCGCCGTGGGGTAAATCCGTTAAAAAAAGGTTGAATAAGATGGGCGCTAGTAGGCACCCCTGCTTTGGTCCTTTTGTCGTCCTAATCAGCTTCGAACGGTGTGTGTGTACCTGCCCCAAGTTTAATTTTAATCCAGGTATTGGAGTGGAGCAGTATTAGGACGTCTATGAGGCGTTTCGGAATACTCCAATTGTATAGTTTCTACCAAAGTCTGTTGCGGTCCACATGGTCAAAGGCAGCACTATAGGCGATGAACATGAGGAATAAAGATGACTTAGTTGCTTTTGCTGCACCCATCAGGAGGGACAGTGCCATGATGTTAGTTGTGGTCCCTTGGCC
Source organism: Lissotriton vulgaris (assembly GCF_964263255.1). NCBI lineage: Eukaryota > Metazoa > Chordata > Amphibia > Caudata > Salamandridae > Lissotriton > Lissotriton vulgaris. Next base: position 805,263,027 of record NC_141697.1, read on the forward strand.
TTTGCAGAAACCCGTTTGGTTAAGTGGGATGATGGCGTTTTCAGAGGCCCATGACGATAATTTCTCTAGGGTGAGTCCTACGAAGTATTTTGCTTCTACGTCTAGCAAGGCAATAAGACAATAGCTGTTTGGCTGACTCTTGCTCCCAGGTTTGTAAATCGGGCTGATGACTGACCCGTGCCAGGAATCAGGAAGAGTCAAGGTGAGTCTTGTGTTGTTGAATACTAGTGCTAGAGATGCACTCCAGAAATCTATATATGATTTATACAGCATAGGTGGTATTCCATTCGGCCCTGGCGCTCCGTTGGGTCTCCCCTTTGTTATTTGCCATCCGATGTCTGCTGGGGCAATTTTCATTGGCCCTGGCTCGACATCCTTTGCAGGTGTTTCTTCCGTTTTTGGATTATCAGGTTTTGGTGGGCTCATGCCCTCACACTGCTACGTTTCATGTGTTTTTACACCCGTGTGATGATTGAATTTCTCCTCTTTTTCAGGCCTTGTGGTTTTTATGCGAGAATTCTTTGTTGCAGTGTCTCCTGTGATGTCATCATTATTGAAGTGCGACAATAGGTATTTTGTCCATACTTCCTCTGATATATGTGAATTTTGCCCTAAATGGTCAGGGTTCTGTATTCTTTTTACCATTTGCCAGAACCTAGAGCTGTTTTTCTGCTTCCCTTCATAGAGAAGTTTTACCCAAAGATCTTCGTTTCTTTGCTTCTGGCTTTCCCATTTCATCCGTTTGAGCTGTTTTTTCTCTTCCCGCAGAACCGCATGCAGGCTGTAGTTTGCCTGGTCCTTTCGCATATGTCTCAGGATTTGATTTATTAATCGTTTTTGTGTTTTCATGTCCGGGCATGAATGTTTCCAAATTGAGGTCCCCTTCACTTGGCGAAAGTTGTTAGACCCAGTGCTTCTCATTTTCTCCCTAATGGCATTGATGAAATTTTGCCAGACGTCTGACAGCTTAGTTGAGGAGCCGTAGGCTTGGGAGAAAAGGATTTTCGCAGTGGAGCTGATAGAGTCAATGGTGTCGGGGTTACACCGTAACCGTCTTAAATTTGAGCTGACTTTTATGTCTGGGCCAATAAGGGGTTCAATTTCCAGTTTCGAGTTGGATATTATTTCGGCCATTAGAGGCAGATGATCACTGAAGTCGCTCGCCTCTATTTTGAATGATGTTACCCAACAGAACATATTCAGAGACATGAACATGTAATCAAGATGCAAAGAGTGTGTGTTAGAGTGGAAGGTGGCTGCTGGGGTGTCATCTTCGGCGTAGCGACCATTTAGGGCCCTTAAATTAAGTTGTTCCAGATGACGTAGTAAGTTTTTCGAATGCTTCGTTAAGTTATTATTTTTTGTTGGGCCTTGTGGTGGCACGCCCCAGGCTGCATTCAGTTCTTGGATGAGGTCGCTGTCTTGATCTTTGCTGATGAGGAGCATATTAAAGTCACCAGCCAGGATGAATAAGTCAGACTCCCTAGCTTCCCTTATTTTTTTCAGAACTTTTGATAGCTCTTCCACTGATTTTTGTTTCCGTTTAGGGTGAATATATGTATTAATTATAATTGCTTCCTGGAGCTGCTTTTTTAGCCGGAGTGAAAACTTTACCACCTGGATGACTCTTGGAGGAGATATATGAAAATCCATTGCCTCGATTTTGCCTATTGTCGATATAGAGGCGAGGAACATCAGCCCTCCTGATCTACGTCCAAAGATTGAATTTTTGTTTGCCGGAATGCAGCAAGACGTGAACCCCTGGAGTTCGAATACTTTGTCTTCCCAGGTTTCTTGGAGTAATAGAAGGTCAAATGTGGTTAGATATTGTAAAAATTCAGGGTCATTCCTTTTTCTAGCTAGACCATTGATGTTCCAGGAACAAATTCTTATATCCCTGAGCCTCACTGAGGGGTTGGAGAGCACTTGCCCTTTTTGTCAGTTGTCAGCAGTCGTTGTAACGATTTCACGCTAAATTGTCTTCCAATTATGGTCGGTTGTTAACAAGAGATGACTACTTCGGTTTTGATTTTGTCCAGATCGAGTACTTTTTATGTTTCGGGGGTACATCCCAGGTGAGCTGCTCCTGGCTCCCTTTAATATTGAGTTAGAGTTTTATTGAGGCTGGAGTCGGATAGAGGGTAAAAGAGGAGTCGGATAGCGGGGTTGCTTTTCGAGCTTCAAGTCAATCCCCCATTGCTGGAACATTGCTTCTTCTTTCATTATTTTATGCGCTATCTCTAGTGAGTTCCAAGTTGCTTTTGTTATATCTGGGCGATGAAGCTCGGTGTTAGACTGAAACCCTACTTGCAAGAGGTCAGTAGAGCTGATGTTTGCAAGATTTGTTAATGAATGCAGGAGTCTTAATAGGTTTCCCCTGTTCAGTATATCATCCCTGCCTCTGGATGTATATTCGGGAATAAAAAAGATTGATGTTGGAGTACTCAAATGCTGCATTCTTGTTGAGTCAATTGGTAGACTCTTGTTGTCCTGTTGGGATTGTTCAGGCAAGTGACTTGGGGATTCTGTATCTGGGCCGTGTGGATGCCCACTTTGGTCATTGTCTAACCTCGTATTCTGGGATGTGCTATTTAATTTCAATTTAGACTGTTGAGATGTCTCTGTGGCAATGACTGTGAGGGTATCGTCTCTTTCTGTTGTTAAGGCATCTTCAAGTGTTTTGGTTTTAATATTAGCAGAGTTTTGGCCTAGCTGTATTGTTTTAAATTGTAAAAGTTTCTGTTTAGGTTTTTTTGGTGTCAGTTTCTTTGTAGAGTTGTTCGTCAATTTTGCACTCAGTGATGGGGACACTGGTGGAGTGCTAGCTGGGGCCTTGTACAGGGGAGATAGTTGGTCATTGGTTGTCAAACTCCGGACACGAGTAGCTGATGAAGGAAAGGAGATCGGTTGTTCTTCTATATTATGGCTTGCACCTATTAGCGTCTGATTCCTTCCTTTCCTTATGTTCTTTCTAGGGGACTTTGCAGTGGATTGAGAAGAGGGTTCAGCTGTGATCGCAGTGGTAGTCGTTGGCTCTGCTTCCAGTGGTCTGGGAGACAATGCTTGAGCTGAGGGTAAAATAATAGCTGGGCTCTGATGGCCCGGCTGCTTGGTCGCTGGCCCTGTTGTTATCGCTGGAGGATCTGGGAGTGGGTCAGAGGTTTGTGGCTTCAAGGATTGTAGAGCTGTTGATTTTAAGTCGCTTTTCAAGTCCCCTAACATAGATGGTAAAGATGATAGTTTGTCTAGAGGAGGATCACATGGTAGGAATTGTGACGGGATGGTTGAGCTGTAAAGACGGCGTCTTGGCCCCTCCTTATAAGACCATTTAATTCCGAGATTTCCCAATCGATCCCTGAAATAGAATCGGCCATTGACTGCAAAACAGAAAGCTGTAAGTCCATTTTTTTGTGACTGGAAGTCCAGAGCAGTAGCTGATTATTGCAGGGTATTTAAGATTGTTGTCCATGGTGCTTCGGGGGCTAATTTACCTAAGTTGCTGCTCCCCTCTAATCTCGGAGAGGCGTTAATAGTTGGTTTCCCTTCAGATGGTTTAAGGTTATAAGTGGCAACTAGTTCCTCCCACTCCTGTGCTGCTATGGAGGACATGTCGTCGTTTATAGAGTTATTCATAGGTTGGGAATCTTTGAATGGCAGTCAAGTGCGGCGTTGAGATGCCGTTAGCGCTGCTGGCCTATTGTTTGGAGCTGTTTATTCACTAATGCTGCTCAGGTTCGGTTGAGGTGTTTTAGTAGGAGACAGGGGTGATCCTGGCAGTTGGGGTGATGGAATCCCGCTTCCTTGCCCTTTAAGGTCCGTTGAAGGTTCCGTACATACGTCTCGGATTTCCTTCACTGAGATTGGGGAACTGCTGACTTGTTGGAGATCGGGCAGATCTTCTCTTGCCTCTTCTCTATGGATCATGGCCTTAATTACCATTGACGCATCTTGGGTTCCTAGGAGTAATGGACTGAGCTTTCTGGGTTGAGTCTCATTCTGATTGACTGAATGTCGGTCCGCTTTGTTTGCTAGGCTCCAGTCTCTCGTGGAAATTTTTCTAGCACACCCCATTTCCAAGGAATTGAGAATGGTAGGATCGTGGCCAGCAGGGAAGGTGTATGCTGCTGTTTTTTTTAGATCAGATGATGTTGATGTTGATATAGCAGCGGCGGCCCCGTTGCTGGAAGGAAAGAAGACATTGGCTAGTTGGAGTAGGCCTACTTGGCTCTTAGTCATGTGGCTACAGTCGGGTTCGCCTTGTAGAAGCGGAGTTTGAAGGCCTCTAATGTTCCCTGTCTTGGAGTAAATAACTGTCCCTGGGTCTTTAAGGAAGAAAAACTTTGTGTAAATCTTAGGTTGATAAGAGCATATCCTTTTCTTTGCTGGCAGTCCGTCGATGGTTACAAGATTGTCTGAGGCTATTGGTGGGGACTTTGATGCTGAAGATGATAACATATGTGCGGACCTTTGTGAATGCTGAGGGGCAATAGTTGGACAAAGCGGTGCTGGGGGGGTGTTTGCCTGATCGTTTTTATTTGTCGGATCAGTTGGGATTGGAATCTGATTTGAAGACAGCGTTTCCATAACTGTCAAGGTTGGGTCCTCTTTGATATTTTTATTGCGTGCGAATGGACCAGTGTCCTGAGATTTGTTTAGGTTTGGTGGAGATGTGGGCTCTAGATTTCCCAGTTTCCTTTTCTGTGATTTAGGCTTGGCGTTGGATTTAGGCTTTAGTTGCTGCCTAACTCTCTGCCTGATCTCATTGCTCTGCTTGTTTATTGCCTCTCTGTTTTTTCCTTATTGTAACCCTAGCAAAAGTTATGATTGTGCGCCAGTGGTATAGTTGCGTCCTCTATTGGAACCCTGAGGGTGTCTGTTACAGGAGATTTGGTTTTCACCTTCTCCTTCTGAAATCCAATTGATGCAGTTAGAGATGATTCCCTGGATTGATCACAGTTGTAACTGGTTGTAGCTAGTAGCTAGCTGTAACTGGTAGCTAGTGACTTGCAGGAAGGCTGATAGCTATCTTGCTATCTTCTAGATGCAGGCTGGCTGATCAATTTGAGGCATACTGGCACACTGAAGGGATGCGGGGAAGGTGCTGCGGTTGCGAGCGGTGCTCATGGAGAGGACCACGGGTCAGCACGACCTAGTCGAGCTGCCTTCCGGCCACCCCCCAGGCTCTTACTCAGCGGCCGCCTCTATCAGCAGCCGCGCTCGTGTGTGCACAGTGTCCAATAACCCCCTTGTGACGCCGTGTGTCGCCGTTTGTCTCCTGCTCCTGCCCCTCTGCTGCTCCTCGCCTGAGGTGAACACAGCCTCGTGACTATGCAGCCAGCAACGCCACCAGGTATGTGGACCAGTGAGGCTGGGGGCAAAGTGTGCAAGTTCTTACCCCTGCTCCCCTGGTTGCAAAGATGGTGCACCCGGTTGGATGAGTGCAGGGGGCGGGGGGCGGGGAGTAGCGTGGAGGAACGGGTTCCCCTCACCTGCTGACGAGCAGGACACCGGGCAAGGGACAGAGGTCAAAAACCGCCGCCAGTTCACTGCAGACCACTGTAGATCGAATGCGATGGGGGGCGAGAGGACGGGTGCTCGCTGACTCGCGGTTGCCCCCCCCGCAGTCGCCAGGCGCCCGTGGTCTCCCGCTTAACTCGGGACGGCGGAATCAGCACCGTGGCCTCTCACCGCACCTCGCTCTGCACAACACAGCGCTGCTCAGTGAAGTCTGCGATCTGCTCTCTACCTTGAATAGGAGATACCATTACATGCAAGAAACAGCTTCCCAGGGATGATAAAACACCTTTACTGTCTAGAAGGAGGGGCACAGGTTAGTAGGCAATAGGACTGCGGCAGTAAGCAAGAAAACCAAGAAAAGAAATAAGGTACAAACCGTAGTGCAAGTCAATGTAGAAATAGTAAGCCCCAAAATAAGACAAACCCTAATTCCCATACTCCTGTAGGCAAGGAAACCCCCCCAAAACAATATTCCCTTATCAGGAGAGTATACAGGAAAAAGATCAAATATAAACAGGCACAAAAGGCAGGGGGGCAAGACTGTATAATTCGTACTAGCGTAGAGCAACGTAACTTCACAATTCTAATTATGCCTTCTCTCTATTACTGAGATTGGAGAACAGAAAAACCTCCTGAAGCGGGCAAGAGAACAAGGACTGTCAGATAAGTGCTATCCCACTGTAAACAATACATACAATAGCCCAGAAAACAAAGAAACCATGATGCTTTAAAACCCTTGCCTAATTCTCTGTATTGCAGAATCACAACAATAAGGGGTTAAGCCCAACAAGAACACTGGAGCTGCAGAGTCTCCTAGCAACAGGCAGATAGCAAGCCCAGGAAGAACAATCAAGGACCCAGAAGCAAGGAACACCCAAAGGGCCAGCAACACGAGGAAGCAACAAGATTCCCCAAGGATAAGAACCGAAGGATAATCCAAGTGCAGGATAACAGGGAACAGCGGTGGGAGGCCTGGCGGAATCCAAACTGGAACATGAAGCACCTTACCAGCATGGAACCTGTCCTTTTATGCCACAAACCCCTCCCCCAACCGCTGTCAGAGAACAGTGGCGGGGCTATCGGCTCCGCTCTCCAGCTCGGGCACCTTCGAGGGCGATGTCAGCCACGGCACCCAACAGTTTCCTTTCCTATATGACTGAGGTATTTTTTATAATTTCCAATGCAAAGCCCACTTTCTTTGCATCTAGGGCAGTGGTGGTGTCAGGGCATTCCCCTCATCCATTCTATCTAATTCTTGGCTGAATTCTTGGTCCTTTCTTTCACTGGATGTAGCTCAGTTCTGGATTGGCAAATGTTATCATGTTTATGTCTTTTGCTTGGTGATCGGGACAGCCCTCTTAATCTCCTGGTAATATAAACTCTGTTTGTAAGTTGGATTGTTTTAGCCTCTCACTACATATAATAACACACTACATAGGAGGTCTAACACCTTATCAAAGGTGCATGCAGAAAAGATACAAATTCTCCCAGTTGTCCTTGAAACAGCGGATCAAAGGCATCATCTGCTGCCTCCACAAAAGTAATTTTGAAGGCAAATTAATGACACTTTCTTTCCTGTAAGTGGAGATAAGGGCTTTCTCAGGACATGAATGTTCCCTGTATTGTGTGCAGTTGTGTTCCCCTGCCTTGAGGGCCCAACTACAAGTATATGATATTCTGGTGTTCTTCATTTTGGCATCAGCCTCACACTAACCTAGTGTATGTGCGAAGGCAGAGGCCTGTCCCTTGACATAATGGTGATGCTTGGCCTGTCCTGGATGTGCAGGGGCACACAAAGCATGCCCTCATAGATCAACAATGGTCTACCTTCGCTTTCATGGGTTTTACAAGTATAACAGTTGTGGCAGCATGCTGTGTCTTGTGACCAAACCTTTCATTATGTGTCACTGGAGTGAAGATCTACTGGACTACTCATGTCAAGTTCTTCTTTTAAGCTAACATGGCTCCTAGCTCTTACATCCTAGTGCATGCTACGCATTTGCATTTGTGTGTAGCCTTTGTGGTGCACACATTGTGTGTACAAGTAAGCCAAAATAATGTGGGCCTGTGGGTTCCTTTTTGGACACTCCTGGCCACCAGATGGATGTGAGGTTGCTTTCCCAGACAGTGGATATAAATTGCTAACAGTTCTGAAGCTAGAAGTAAGAAACCTAAACAATGAAGTGAGGAAAGAGGAGACAGAACTGCCTTTAGAAACTTGAGTAGGTCCTTTTATTGAGAGAGGCTGCTGATTAGACTTCCTAGCGACTGGCATTTGGCATATGGCGAGTACGAGGAGTGTGAATGCAGTCTCATTGTTCAGAGGCTGGGGTATCTTTTGGGTGAGGCCAGCCTTTCGTCTCTACCTAATCATTGTTCAGTGTGGCCGTTGATCACCAGGAGCAGAATGCTCATGCATCTATGTGCTTCTTTTGTGGGTTCGCCAAACTGAAAATTACCTTGCTGTGAGGAGCACCACTCTACACAAAACCTGTGTCTTGAGACAACCTGGAAGGGCACATGAAAGAAGAATCAATCCAAACCAGTTTTGAGCGTGCAAACAGTGAATACACCTCCTGTTTGTTTTGACTGTATAAAAGTGAGAGCTGCTGATCCACTTCTTCCACTTCTAAGCTCTCTTTCACTAAGGAAGAGAGTGTTCTGCAGAGTACTCAGAGGACTGCTGTGCAGCCAGAGTCAGTGTCTGCCTGGCAGTAGCTTCCAAGAAGTGAGGAGACTTCACCTGGAGTCTGACCTGGAAGGAAGAACTGTCTTCCTGTCATAAACCACCAGAAAGGTTGACCTGCCGGAGAAGAAAGGGAAAGGAGAATGGCATCCCTATAGGAACTGCGACAGACCAGGGCAGGCAGAAGCTGCTTACATCGGAGCCCACGGTTCATGAACCCGGAGAGACTTGAGAAGGAAGGATCTGTGTAACTCCCGGACCCAGAGCACAGGCTCCCTTTTTTAAGCAGCCTGCCCCTTGTCATTGCCCTGAAGAGTGCTTTAGAGGACTGATCCAGCGCTCATATAGAAAAACAGTCTCACCGCCGCTACCATTTACCATTAATTATGAAACACTCAAACAGGCCCATAACACCAATGAGACAATTTTTGAGCAACTGAATCTAGTGGTTTGATTTATAAAACTATTCACATCATATCTACAATATTATTTACAACTGCAGTTCTTCATCTTTTACCATGGATTTAAGCATTTGTCATTTGTTAAACCAAACCATTTATGGCGATTGGATCCACCGATAGTAACTAGACCTTGAATAAACAAGACCAGCTTGTCTTTTCGAATCTAATTTTTATTATCTTTATTCTTCATAATGAAAGAGCATTTGCATTTAGAATCTTTATTTTATTAGCAAATAAGAAAACAGCATTTTATTAGGAAATTAATTAATGAACTGACATTTATTAAAGCAAGATCAGAAACATGAAGTATTAGCAAATAATAGTTTCCATACCCTAAATCTATTTCCCTGTCTATTTCTCACTTCACTTGAAAAGAAGAATATTAATTAAAGACTGCTGTCCTTACATGCGCCAAAAGTCCATCAGCACGTCATTCAGGAATCGGGAAGCAAGAGCTTTCTCCCTGCTCATGATGTCAGGTTTTATACCTTTTCTCTATCTAAAACTTTCTACATTTTACATTCTTTCAACAAAATCCAGGTCTTTCATTGGCTGAGCCATGTCAGTCCACCATTAGGTCATCGAATTTTACCAAGTCCGGGCTTCACAGAAGCCCATTGTCTTTTTCAGCTTCCTCAACAGTGTATCTTCTCACCCTCGAGTACTGTACTTTTTACTTCCTAACCTTGGCAGACAATCACAGATCCTGTCCTTGGGCCTTCTTTCCGAGAGCACATTTTATTCAAGCAAAGTCTTTTTCCTTTTATTAATAATGTTCTATGCAGCAAACATTTCCATTATGTTATGCAAGGCTTCACTCTGGACAAGATTTCTTTCACGTCTGCATCTCTGTCAGCCATGTTTTTACGAGCAACTTTTTAGGCCTCACTTTGGAAACTATTATTAAACAAACACAAGACATCAATTAATTAAAGAATTGAAACCCATTCTGTTACCCGCCCCCCTTCTAATAATTAACCAGGCTAATTATGTTACCTAGCCGAAGCACACAAATGCAGCGATATATCTACTTTTTCTCAAGGATCTGCATGAACTCCAAAGGCTTTTGTCACAAAAGACATAACATAAGCACATATAATAAGACATGCCATTAGTTAAACAGCTGCATTTAATACTGACAAAGACAATAAACAAAGTTAGTTTATTATTTTCTTCTTCGCATATGCAACATAAAGCACATTTGTTAATCCCACGTGTAATGTTTGCAATTTTAAACTAAGTTGATTAATACTTTTCATCACATGCTTATTAGTCAAGTTATATATTATGGGAGATTAACTTCACAGGTTAGTACAAAATTTTGCTCTTCACCCTGCTCCATCAGGACCATCCTGCTGTGGACGTGAACACTGTACCCAAGTGCTGCCGTGCTGCTGCAAGTTTTGAAGATGTGCTCAAAGTGGGCTGCACCGCAGTAGGGATTGCCTGGAAAGGTGCAGAGCTGCGCCACCCCCAAAGAATTGCAAGTGGCTGCCCCATAACATCTGACCCTGCAACTCCCTGTCCAACTCACTCGAAGCTCCAAAGTGGGTCTGAAACCAGCTGAAGAACATTAGCAGACTCCGGGTGGTGGCCTCCACTCCTACTTCTGAGGACTGGACCTAAGTGCTTAAGCAGATGTGATGCAGCTGCATCAGGATCTCTTCAGAAGGCCGCATATCCTGATTAAAAAATACTGTTCACTTTCACACAGCTGTCCTGCAGCATCTTCATGGACCCAGCCAGAGCAAAGAATGTCAATAGATGGGAGGGTCTGAATAACTCAAATACCATCATGATCCCAGAGTGGGCTGAGAACCCCAAGCCAGAGACTTGACTATGTACCCCTTTCTCGTGAGTAAGACAACAAGCTTGTCTTGTGTCAAAAATACATAGGCCATCATACAGCTGCCACTAAGACCAATGATCATCAAACTACTCAATTACAAACACAGAGAATGTATCTTGTATGCTTATGCTGTGCACTGTTTGAATGATGCGTGAATAATCTTGTGCTATGTTTTTTCAGTCTGTTACGAAATCTTGTTGGAAGCTGTTTAAAAATGTTACGAGGAAACTGAGGGGAATGCACCTTGATTACATGTTTCTCTACACAACAAAGCTGAAAGTGATCCACACCTCTGAGGCATGCTTCTTCAAGATTGCAGAAGCAGCTTGGGACTGGCTACTAAATGCAAACAATCTGCCAGATAAACACAGGAATCTATCACCCCATACACAAGCACACTTACCTGCCTGTGAGAGGCCAAAAGAAGAAAAAACACATTTAAGAGCTGACAGTGTTCCAGATCTGGTAAGGGAGAACCTGACATCAAGCAGAATGTGCATGCATACTCCATGATAGACAGTGGTATCTCTCACACTGAGGGCCAGACATCTGTTGACTATATAGAGGCAGACAAGAGCTGACGATGATGATATATGGTGAAATTCTTAGTAGGTCTGCTAGGGTTATCTAAGTTTGCTATAACTTGTAAACATATTCACTAAACAACGAATCCAGCATTTCTGGGCCCACAGCGGGTAGAGAGATTTTAGGCTCTCTTGTCTACTGGATGACTAAACTAATTGCTCCCTTGCTATCTTTTTCCTCCAATGGATCTTTATAAGTCGCACTGAGGGAAAAGAGAGTTAGCATATCTTGTCCAATCAATGTTCAATTTCAATTAACAGCTGATAGAGCAGAGTGCAACCAATTTGGCTACAAAATGAGGACCAAGGATCTGTCACCAGGTTCAATGGTGTTTATTTCAAATTAGCAATTAGGTTAGAATAAATCACTCTTAAGACCATACTGTACAAATACAAGATGGCAAAAGGGAAACCAAGCCTCCTAAAGAAGTTTAGGTGAACAAGAATTAAACAAACAAGGAGCTCGAATGCTGCAACACAGAACAATACCATGAGAATCTGATGCTCAGACAAAAATCTCAATTGGTCTTTTCAAGGTATTAGCAATCTAATTCTCCCAAGCACAGACCAAGGCACAGAAATACTCAGAGTTCAGATTTTAAATAGCTCTGTAAAAAATAATAAGGTTAAAGCACAAGGATATTAGCAACACCCGCAGTAGCATTGCAGAAGCTCGGTCAGGAGTCTTCAGTAAATTGGAAATAAGTGTCAGTCTAAACCACACTTAAGGAAAACAACGGGACATAGGGGACTGTCTTATAGAGTCCATTTAAAGGGCTATGAGAATTCAGAAAATGGATAGGGCAGGAGTCCAAGGAAGGTTTCTGCATAGGGTCTGCAGAAATGGGCTCAGCAAAGAGTCAGCACGGAAAGTCTGAAGTCATCTGCAGGATTCAGGGACAAGACTAAAGAAGCTCAGGCCAAGTTTAACGGGGTAGTCGATTAGTTATAATCCACAATTACTTAGGGCAACACCCCTTTGGTTGCATCATCAATAGAAGCCCATTGTGTTTGTTTCATTCCCTTGGTGGATTCACATGTTGCACACTGCAACAATAGAGAAAAATCCTACACTGGACATTGGAACACTGTCTTGGTCACACACTCAGGCTAGAGCATGATAGTCTTTTATTCGTGCACAACCTTCTCATGTGGTCATAGTCAAATTCCTTTTCCAGAAATGTATCTATTGCTGTTACATGAAATGTATTTATTCCAAACTAGCAATGAATGAAAACACATGCAAAAAGGAAGTCAGGAGAATACTGGAAACAGTAAAGTATTAATTGAAATACAGGCATTTTAAGTAAAGGCCAACTTAAGACATTAAATCAATGAGGCACATTTAATATGCATGTGCATATTTAAACACATTCAAATATAATTTTTCTTTAGTACTGTCAGTTTATATTGCATAGATCACACAATAAGCAATAAAACTGCATAGAAGTAGGTGGTCTAGATGAGAACCACATTGAAAGTACATACATGAAACATTAATGCACACGCTGAATAATTTTTGTTACCCCATGTTAAGATCTTACACATATAAGGATCATTGAGAGCTAAGAACAATATCCCTACCAGTTACACAGACAATATAGCACACATTTAGGAATCATGAAAGAGGCTTTGAAATCACAGGAATGAAGTGACCTAGAGACTTCAACTTTCTGTTCCTGTCCAGCTGGCTCCTCCCAGTGCTTTGTCCATCTCCTGGTCAACTTTCATTAGGATTTGGAGTTACAAGGATCACTCTCTTTGTCTGTTGCATATATATCTTTGGGTTTAGGGACTTTGTATTTGGGAGTTCATAGTATGGTCAGGTGTTGTTTGTTTAATAGACGGCATGCAACAGTACTTTTATTCAAATTTTCACATTAATTTTGGTGGGTGGCCTGCAGTTATATTTTCACATTTAATTTTTCTTCTTTTGTAAAGGAACAATGTTGTACAGTTCAGTACATTTTCTCCATGTTTGTTGAATGTGCAATATTTATTTTACTATGCTTCCTAGTCTGCCAAGAGGCCATCCAGTCAGTATGCCCAGGCCAGTACATATCATAGCTGCATGAAACAACTTTTTCTATGGTATATGTTTTTTAAAACATCATTCTTGTCTTAGTGGGGTCGTATTGACTCCATCAAAATGATGATTACTTTGATTGTGATATACATAGGGTCTTTGATACCTGTTCATACACCACTTACATTCTTTAAAAAAATAGACTCTCTTCTTTCCAAATTTCTTTGGAATATGAAAAAGTGTGGAATCTCATTATTGCTTCTCAAGAAATCCAAAGTGTTAGGGGGTGCTAATTTTCCAGACTTTCAAACCTATCATAAAGCTTTCTGTTTTCCGACAAGCTGTCAAGTGGCTCTTTTAATGATTACACCTCTTTAGCTTGATATCAACATTTCTTTTATTGCACCATTTTCTCCTAAAGAAGTTATTTCCTTCTCTTCTAAAAACGCCTTTTCTTCCTCACCTCTGTGTAAACATGCTTGTTCTCTTTTAAAACCCTATCATCTACCACAGTTCATGTCCAAGGATTCTTTCTTGCATTCTCTTATATGGTACAATCGTCTCATCACTATAAGTAGTAGACCTATATATTGGATGTTTTGAAGACAAAAAAAGTATAATTTGGGTTCAGAATTTATTTATTTGATGGTGCGGATCTTTGCACTTTTCCCTGATTTCAGCGGCGGTCATTTTGGCATACATTTTCTATGCTTATAGGAATCATTTTGGATGTTCTTGATTCACTCTCTCCTTCTCCTCATATTCCCTCATCAGACACCTCCCTTTTTAAAGTTTTTAAACTAAATCCAAAGGCTTCCATTATTTATAAATTCTTCATTTGTCCCTGATTCTTTACATTCTAAATCCAAGCTTGAACTTAATTTGGAAAGAAATTTGGGTTGTTCTTGGAACATTGCCGTTTGGAATAACATTTTGTCTAGAATCTTTAACCCCTTCCACGCGGCCACGATTCTGCGCCTGGGGGGCAAAATCGCGAGTGGGCGGGTTTATGACGGCCCCCAGCCATCATCAGCACACGAGCACCGTAGTGCATGACGGCTGGGGGCCGTCATCAGCATGCAAGGGGTTAAAATTGACCGATGAGCATCAACTACTCAATCTATGTTTTTTCTCTACCACAGATTATACCATACTCCCACTACCATAGATATATTCTCTAACACGCATATCAAATCCTGTTGGTCCTGTAATCATTCTCATGGTGATTTGATGCACCTTCTATTCATGTGTCCACCTATGGGCTCCTTTTGGAAGAAAGTATGGCCTCAGCTTACACTCATTTCATTATCCTCTGCAATGTAATTACTGTTTTTAGGAAACCAATCAGATGTTATTGAGTTAAATGGGTTGCTGGGCAGTGGACTGTTGTTTTTGCCTTTGCTGTCTTTTGCTGCTGGAGATAAGGACTTACAGTCCCAGAAAGCTGTGCCCAGGAGGAGGGGCCACAACCCACATTTCAGCCCCCAAGGACTCCTGTGGCATGGGTCACGCCCAGGGGGGCCTATCCGCAACCGTCAGTGCCCAGCGGAGGTTGGGCTGGGCCTCCCCTCTTGGCCCTGTGCCTTGAGTTTCTTTCATCTCCCCCCCATATACGCCTGTTCAGCTCCAAGCAGAGAGAGGAATCTCTGGTGCACCTAGAACTGTACTTGTCATTTCCATTTCAGGAACAAGGGAAGCCCACTGGGGAAGCATTACAGTATTACTGTGGACTCTGCATCGTGAGGGGTCTAGTCGGTGTAAGGATCTGTGGTTTTCCACCCTTCATTTTTTTACAAGTTGGTGTGCCAGAGTATACTGATCATATTGCTCTTTGCTTCAACTCGCCCTGGGTGAATGTAACCAAGTCACGCCCACTTTGTTTAACACTCCTTCTCTGTGTTGTCACGCTGTTTTCCTTCTACAAGACACTTCTTCCACCCAGCTTATTGGAATCGCAAGACTGGTGCTTTAGTGCATGTGACACCAGCAATTTCAACCATGGACTGATTTTTGCAGAGAGCAGCAGGAATTCTTGAAAATGAAATTGAGTTGGTGGCTCGCCGGCTCTCGCTTTTCCTAGTTAACCAGTTACAGCTTCGCTCTCCTAGTACAGCAGGTGGCCAGACCCCCTACTTGTTTACCCCAGAAATGGTGGACTTGGGGGATCCTTCTGTACCCCGTCTGATCAGGACCCAGACCAAGGCAGGCAGGTTGAAAGCAAGGTGGCGGAGGGGCAGATAAGGCCCTTCAAACCCTAATGTGTGCCCTCGGCCCTGGAACTACTGGCTCTGCTGCAGTAGTTCAGCTGAAGGTCCAGGCAGTGGAGGCTAGTAGGGGGACTGGATTGGTGGCCAAGCGCAAGAGTGCCACATTAGGGGCCAGCGCCAAACAACCTGGAGCAGATATTTTATCTCCTATTAACTAGGGTGTAGCACCCCTCAAAGGATGAACTAACAGCCATGCTCAAAGATTGTGTGGGCTCCCTCTTGGATGGACTGGATACCAAATGTTTTCCCATTAAGCAACATCTTGTCACAATCGAGAGGGAACTCTCCCATTGGTCTGAATATTAACAGAAGACCAGCAATATAGTCAATACCAACCAAATGACCTTAGCATCTAGTAGTGAAAATTTGGGCCAAAGGCAGTCTGTTTTGGTACCTGCATATGGGGAGATTTATACCTCTAGTAGTGACTCATCAGAGCGTATGTTTTCCCCCTCTGCTCCATGCCTTGGCTTCCTCCTCCCCCACCTTGGAAGGAAGTTGTACAGGTGGGGGCTCCAGCTACGGAGATCATTAGAACAACGGGAAGTCGAGGCAGCAACTTGTCCATTAGGAGAGAGCCTGGAGGAGGAGGAGGAACCCCTATCTTGGCATCTGGGGTCATGGGCACCCAGCCCCCGGAACAGCCACCATTAACTTACCTCCAGAAGCAACACTCTATGTTGGGGTATTGGGCAATGTACCCGTCTTAATGCCTGGCTCTACCAAAGATTTTTATCAATTAAAAAACAAAGTGTTGCATTGTCTGAATAATAATTCAACCCTGGGATATAGAGTGGAAAGGCATATTATCATGGTCCGCAGGGTAGCCTGGATTGGAGTGACTAAAAAAAACAGTGGCGGTGACTGTGTAATAATTAACTTTAACTGGCCACATCTGGCAAAGAGACTTCTTCATGCGGCCAGCATGTGCTCCCCCACTTCAATGGGCCCAGTCACCTCCATCATAGCTCTTCCTTTGGGCTAAACCCCTACCTCCACCCCGGCACATGGAACTCTAGGAGACCATCCCACACTGCTTCTAATGATTGGTATCACGTCCCCCCACCAGTCCTAGTTTCTTATGCCTTTGCACTTTTGAGGCTCCTTGATAATTGTGAATGACTGTAAGGGCAAGTGTCCATGACCCCCATGGCCCTTTCGCCGCAGTGGGAACCTACACTAACTCTCTTAAACTCTTTTGTTCAATTTATGGGGGAGGAGGACCTGAAGGTTAATAACTCTAAATCTTTCATCATGCAAGTAGGAGCCCGTTCAAGCAGGCCTTATACCTTCAAGATAGGGTCTACCTCGATCCCAATTGCAAGTGCTTTTTCATACCTGGGGATATTGATTGATGATAAAACAAAATGGGGGGCTCAAATTACCCGTAAAAAAAAGACCTTATCAGGGAGTCTGCGGCTATTTTTAACTTTTCTGCTAGATTGCGAAAAAGACCGGTGGGAGCCTTATTAAAGATAGGTCTAAATGTATTTCAAAGACACTATATGGCAGTGAAATCTTGGGGGGGTACACCATCCTAGATGACCTTCAAATCGAGGAAAACAAGTTTGGGAGACAGCTCTGTCTGTTCCTCAGGGTACCCTCTCTTTCACTGTACATGAGGAGCTAGGTAGACATATATCACCAACTTGATAGCATATCGCGCTGTGCCACTTTCGTTGAAAACTTCGGCTGACAAGGGGATAACTTTAAACAAGGTGATCTGAAAGGATTGCCTGGTCCTCGATATTGCCTCCAGGGTGCCATGGCTCAAATATATTGAGAGAAGTTTAACGAGCCTCTCTTTCACTGTACATGAGGAGCTAGGTAGACATATATCACCAACTTGATAGCATATCTCCCTGTGCCTCTTTCGTTGAAAACTTCGGCTGACAAGGGGATAACTTTAAACAAGGTGATCTGAAAGGATTGCCTGGTCCTCGATATTGCCTACAGGGTGCCTTGGCTCAAATATATCCAGAGAAGTTTAACGAGCCTGGGAGAGGAGATCTTTTTACCAACCCTGATCAGATGAATAAAAGAGATTTGAACCTTGGACTTTTTTGCGCAACAGACTATGGCAAGGGAAGAGAAGGAACTCTTGTAGCCCAGTGGACAGCACTTTATTATGCTAAAAAACACTTGACGGTTGAGCCGTACTTACTCGGGTTCATAAATGCATCAGATAGATTTTTACTGACCAGATTTTGGTTCAACCTTTTCCATCTTCGCCTCACACATCCTAGGGGTCAGAGTAAGGGCCAAAGTCTGCCGTCCTGTGGCTGCGATGATCAATCTCCTCAGTATACCCCCAAAAAGTCCATTTTAATCCAGATTTGAAAAAGGTGAATTTTAGGCAAGTGCTCCCTGCTTTTATTTGATTCAAATGCTTATGGGTAGCACTCTTTTTTATGTGTATAACTTTTCAAAATCTGTAATATGGCTTAGGTCTAGCTATGATTAACCAGCCTGTCTTCTTTTTACCTTTCATGGCACTTTGCACTTTAAATAATGTGATGCTCAATCTGTTTCAATATTCATATCGCATGAGTTGTAATTTATGGTGATCATTTTGTGCTATTTTCTTATCTGACATATTCTGTGTGTTATTGGAGCTCCTGTATTTATGGATATTCGCTCAGTTGAAGTCATCGCCTATTTGGTTTATTCTCAGGGTGACTGTTTTTATTATATTTTATTATTCACTTATATGCTATTTATGCATTTAATGCTTGAAACCGAAAAAAGATTACTTTGGTTTGATTTGATTATAGGTAAATATGTTTGAAAATGGTTTATTTGACCTAATATTGGCATTAGCTTTTCATTAAATTACTGTTAATTTGGTGTTCGGCTAATATTTCATTCAAAGCATGGTGGTGTCATCATGATAGATTAGATATAGCGTTTTCCTCTTTGAGTAGACCTCATGAAAATAGAAACGTATACTGGCCTCCTTTAATGAAATATTTAGGGGCTTATTTATGAGCCCATGCATCACTTTTGCCTTGCTGTTAAGTCACTTTTTGTGACGCTCCAGTAGGGTAAAGAAATGTGCCCTCTTGCAGAGTCTGTGTCCATAGGCCTCTTTGTTCCCCATGCCTCCTTGCTCAGTGTTGTTTTTTGACCTTTTGGCAGTGGCTAAAAGCCATTTTGTGAATCCAGCCAATGTGCCTTTGCCATAGGCTTGCATGTGTTCTTTCTTCCTCATGCCTCCTTGCTTGCTGTTATTCCTTGAACATGTACACTGGCCGACAACCATTTTGTGCATCCAGCCAGTGTGTATTTGCCATAGGCTTGCACGTGTTCTTTATTCCCCATAACTCCTTTCTTGCTGTTGTTGTTTGACCTTGTGACAGTGGCTGGCAGCCCTTTTGTACATCCAGCAAGTGTGCTTTTGCAATAGGCTTGCATGTGTTCTATCTTCCCCATGATAGATTGTAATTTTCCTGTCGCAGAATGTTCTAATGATGTTGTGAATATGTTAGCCTAATGTGTCTAACCAATATGCAGTTACAGCCTAATATGCATGTGCTGCAACCCACTGAGCTATTTTTAGGGCTCGCCTGCTGTGCGCATGCGCATAGCTGGCGAAGATCTATAGGGGCTTAAATAAGCTTTACCTAGACTGGCGATTGACTGGCGATTTGATGCTGTGCCCGTGGCTTTTAGGTCAATGCGCAAGCGCATTGACCTAAAATGCGCGTGCACATCATCAAATCGCCAGTCAATCGCCAGCAGCACTCCTCCCCTGCTGCTTCACACCCTCATGCCGCTCTCCCCACTCCGCCCCCTCCCCTGCCCGCTGTGTCGCATTTCTCATCCCCCTCCCCACAGCAATGCCCTCAGCCGGCCGGCTTGTATGCCTGTGCCATTTTGTCGTTACACGCATTTATGGTGCGCATGCTTACAAAACGATGCAGGCAGCCATGTCAAAAGCTTATTATTATTTTTTTTTCCAACTTTAGCCACTCTGCACTGCGTTGCTAAAACAATTGGCGAAACCAATAGATCACAAAGACGAGACCTTTTCGCTTTGCAATGATTGATCTTTGCATTTAGATAAGGGTCAGGTCCATAGTTACATGGTTGCAGATGTTCATGTTGTACAAAGAATCCATTGTTTAGTCATGGCTCATCGGAGGCTCCAAACATAATTTGTAGCACCGTGTCCAGATGGTGGCAGATAGACTCTCATACTGGGACAATGTTCCCGTCACAGAGTGGGTACTAACTTTAGATTCATTTTGAAATTGGCAGCGGGACACATATGTGATCTGGTAATCGTTTTTCTTCATAGTTCATTTTTCTCCAGCAGTAGTAAAGATGTTGCCATCATGCTGGAGTCTTGGCAGTGTAACCCAAACAGTGCTTTACGTGCACAGTTGACAAGAAGCGTTTGAATTGGAAAAGAAGCCCCTCACTCTATATGATCTGTTGTACCTGAATCATGGTTTGCATTAAGTCTGCAAATGAAAAAGGTGATTTTGCATCTAGAAACTACTCACACGTGTGCTTGTTGACCTAGAAGTTAAGTTGCAGACTTTCTGTTTTTGTCGTGAAGAAAAATAATTGTTAAAATGGCGTGGGTGAACGTTTCCAGTAGTCTAGCTTTATCACTTTTAGTTTTCATTAACACATTTCCTAATGCACATGTTCATGTCTACGTCCGTGAAAGACTGCTAAATCCTCATTGCTGCTGGACAAACAGGACGGGAGGCCGTCACACTACAGTGCCCAACTTTAGCCGGTCTCCCCGCTCCACCCCCTCCCCTGCCCGCCGTGTCGCATTTCTCATCCCCCCTCCCCACAGCAATGCCCTCAGCCGGCCGGCCGTACTTTCACTTTGACGGCCGTGTTTCTCCTTGTCTCTCGTGTCACCAGGCTGTGTCCGCTTCCTCCGCGGGCACCATGATGTAACCCCACTCTCTTAAATGCCTACATTATACCAGTCTTACATCAACATCACATCCACCACCACATCCACCAACACATCCACCATCACCTCCACATCCACCATGACATCCACCACCACATCCACCACCACTGCATCCACCACCACCACCACACCCACCACCACTACATCCACCACCACATCCACCACCTCATCCACCACCTCATCCACCAACGCATCCACCAACGCATCCACCACCTCATCCACCACCTCATCCACCAACGCATCCACCAACGCATCCACCACCACCACATCCACCACCACCGCATCCACCACCATCGCATCCACCACCACCACCACCACATCCACCACCACATCCACCAACACATCCACCACCACCACATCCACCACCACCACATCCACCACATCCACCACCACCACCACACCCACCACCACTACAGCCACTACCACATCCACTACAACCACCACCCCATCCACCACTACCACCACCACCGCATCCACCACCACCGCCGCATCCACCACATCCACCGCATCCACCACCACATCCACCACCACATCCACCAACACCACCACATCCACCATCACATTCACCATCAAATCCACCACCACATCCACCACCACATCCACCATCACATCCACCATCACATCCACCATGACATCCACCGCCACATCCACCACCACATCCACCAACACTTCACCACCGCATCCACCACCACATCCACCACCACCACCACATCCACCGCATCCACCACCACATCCACCACCACATCCACCACTTCCACCACCACCACATCCACCACCACATCCACCACCTCATCCACCACCTCATCCACCACCTCATCCACCACCTCATCCACCAACGCATCCACCACCACCACATCCACTACCACCGCATCCACCACCACCGCATCCACCACCACCGCATCCACCACCACCACCACACCCACCACCACTACATCCACCACCATATCCACTACAACCACCACCCCATCCACCACTACCACCACCACCGCATCCACCACCACCGCATCCACCACCACATCCACCATCAACACCACATCCACCATCACATCCACCACCACCACATCCACCACCACCACCACATCCACCAACACATCCACCATCACCTCCACATCCACCATGACATCCACCGCCACAGCCACCACCACATCCACCACCACCGCATCCACCACCACCGCATCCACCACCACCGCATCCACCACCACCACATCCACCACCACCACCACATCCACTGCATCCACCACCACATCCACCACATCCACCACCACATCCACCACTTCCACCACCAACACATCCACCACCACCACATCCACCACCACCACATCCACCACCACCGCATCCACCACTGCATCCACCACCACCACATCCACCACCACATCCACCACCACATCCACCACCACATCCACCACCACATCCACCCCCACATCCACCACCACATCCACCACCTCATCCACCACCTCATCCACCACCTCATCCACCACCGCATCCACCACCACCACATCCACCACCACTGCATCCACCACCACCGCATCCACCACCACCGCATCCACCACCACCACCACACCCACCACCACTACATCCACCACCACATCCACTACAACCACCACCCCATCCACCACCGCATCCACCACCACCGCATCCACCACCACATCCACCATCAACACCACATCCACCATCACATCCACCACCACCACATCCACCACCACCACCACATCCACCAACACATCCACCATCATCTCCACATCCACCATGACATCCACCTCCACAGCCACCACCACACCACATCCACCGCATCCACCACCACATCCACCACCACCGCATCCACCACCACCGCATCCACCACCTCATCCACCACCTCATCCATCACCTCATCCACCACCTCATCCACCACCTCATCCACCACCTCATCCACCAACGCATCCACCACAACCACCACATCCACAACCACCACATCCACCACCACCACATCCATCACAACACCACCACATCCACCATCACCACCACATCCACCATCACATCCACCACCACATCCACCACATCCACCATCACATCCATCATCTCCACATCCACCATGACATCCACCTCCACAGCCACCACCACACCACATCCACCGCATCCACCACCACATCCACCACCACCGCATCCACCACCACCGCATCCACCACCTCATCCACCACCTCATCCATCACCTCATCCACCACCTCATCCACCACCTCATCCACCACCTCATCCACCAACGCATCCACCACAACCACCACATCCACAACCACCACATCCACCACCACCACATCCACCACAACACCACCACATCCACCACCACCACCACATCCACCACCACCACCACATCCACCACCACCACCACATCCATCACCGCATCCACCAACACCTCATCCACCGACTCATCCACCACAGCATCCACCACCACCACATCCACCACCGCATCCACCACACCCACCACCATCACTTCCACCACCACATCCACCACCACTTTCACCACATCCACAACCACCACGTCCACCACCACCACATCCACCACATCAACACCACATCGACCACCTCCACCACCACCACCACATCCACCACCACCACCACCTCCACCACATCCACCACCACCCCCACATCCACCACCACATCCACCCCCACACCCACCACCATCACCACCACATCCACCACCACATCCACCACCACCATATCCCCCAGATCCACCACTACCACGTCTACATGTGTGTGGCTCTGTGTGTGTAGGTGCAAATGCAATGTTCTTGGATTGTCGTCACAATAAAATACACTGAACATAATCTTCACAAAAGTCATTTACAAACGTTTAAGCTATTGCCATTATAAATTACAATAACTTTTATTTAAGTATTAATTATTTACAAAATTAAAAGCCATTGTTATTTGTAATATCAATACATCTAAGTCACGTAAATACAACACACATTGCATTACAAATGCTATAGGTGTCACATTTGCAAAAGTTAAAACTCTTGACATTGTAACTGACAAAGCTATTAATTTTGCTACTTTCAAAACCAACACATAAATAAAAAAAGTGTCATTTACAATACCAATAGCTCAAACTTTCCTAATGCGAGACCTATTGCATTTCCAATGCTTGTTGTAATGTGCAAGCTTCAGTTGGATAGAATTGTTTCTGTAATGTGTAAGCTTTTGTCTTATTATTGCCTTCTAAGTTAGAAAACCTGTTGTGGTACATTGCTTTCCCTTGGTTAGGTTCCCATTATTGATATTTCTGTATACTTTCCTATAAGAGAGAGAAGCTTGTCAATGGCAGAGCGACTTCTGATGCTGACACTTGCTCTGCAGCTCTACCCCCTCCCTTATAAGCAGAAAATCCCTGGTTTCAGCATTTCTTGCCTTGAGTTAGTTTTGCAGAAATGTTTCCATGCCCTGGAGAAGCAGAGCCTCGGCTCCGTGGCCTTGAGGGGAGATAACAGTGTTGCCTTCGCAGGTGCAGATGCCTCATGTATGAGTTCATTGTTCACCATTTTGCTAGTTCTGTAATTTTCCATGATAGGCGTGTCCGATGTTAC
The DNA here is from genome assembly GCF_964263255.1 of Lissotriton vulgaris. Taxonomy (NCBI): domain Eukaryota; kingdom Metazoa; phylum Chordata; class Amphibia; order Caudata; family Salamandridae; genus Lissotriton; species Lissotriton vulgaris. The sequence goes on from NC_141697.1 coordinate 805,286,910, forward strand.
TGTAGTGTGATATAATGTACTGACGTGTTGAGATGGGGCAGTCCTCTTGGCGCACTCCCTGGGGTGTAGACCTGACGGGGCCCATCGGCAAATGAATCTTATGGCCAAATAAATATATTACTAATTCTTCTCCACTGCCCGGCTGGCTAATTATATGAGAATGATAGATGAGTGAGGTAAGTCGCTCAGGTGGATTTGAGCCACCCTAATCAGATATTACCCTTGTCTCCTTGCTCATTGGTGTTGCTTGACCATGTGGCACTGGCTAGCATCCATTTTGTTAAACTACTCAAGGGCATATTACCAACGAGTAGCGATATTTATTGCTAACTAGGCATTGCAACGATTCTTTTATCGCTAAGCATCGCCGGAAATTATAGCTGTGATAACTTGCTATTAGCAACGTTTATCTCCAAAGCGATAATTTTTCCGGTGATAGCGTGAATATCGCTGAGAAAACAGCGATACTCACTCACGCATTAGCGGCAAAATGCTCTTAGCCATGTTATCCACCTCCCATTGGATAACATGGCTAAGAACTGGTCTGAGCAGGCGTTAGTTTTTGGCGATAGCGGGAATATTTCCATCGCTACGCTCTCCTTGCTAATAGGCGTTAGCGACGTTAGTGACTGCTTTCAGTCGCTAACAGGTTGGGTACGCCCACTTTGCATGTCATTAGCGATAAATATCGCTGACATGCAAAGCTGACCCCAAACCGCTCATTATCGCCTAAAAGCTGTCGCTAACTGCTGTTAGCGTCAGCTTGCTAATAAAGCGATAGAATTATTGCCGCTTAGCGGCCAAAAACGCTGCTGTTTGACCATGTGGCACTGTCTGAAAGCCATTTTGTGCTTCCAGCCAGTGTGTCTTTGCCATAGGCTTGCATGTGTTCTTTCTCCCCATGCCTACTTACTCGCTGTTGCTGTTTGTCCATGTGGCATTGGCTGGCAGCCATTTTGTGCATCCAGCCAGTATGCCTTTGCCATAGGTTTGCTTTGATGGATGTGATAACAGTTTAATAGTATGCTTGAGGATCATTGTAGTGTATGTATATCAGGAATATGATTTTGATGAACAGTGGTTATATATTACATACATTTAAAAAATAAATCACCTCCTTGCCTTACGATAGGTTTTCCCATTCTCCCATGCAAAAATCGGCAATTAATGATCTTTTTGTTTTTATTTTATTTTGTAAGTTTTGTTTTTATCATTCTAATTTGTTATCTTAATTTTTTTTAATTTTAATTTTGTCAATATTTAATTTTATATTTTTAATTTAAATGTATTTAAATTAATCTTTTTATTTGTATTTAATTACTTTACTGTAATTTTTTAAACATTTTTTACATGGCTTAAAAATTTGTTATAATTATTTGTATTTCTTGAATTTTTTTTTTTGCATTTTAACTCGGCCCATCCATCCAGCCATTCATCCATCCATTCATCCACCATAGGCACACAGCCGTGCAACAGCATTTAGTTTTTTTTACGTGTAATTCCATTTCCTCCTGAACACCCTGGTTGCGGTGCACTGCAGACACATCAACATCATTCTGTTTTAAATGATTATTCCTTTTCCATCTGCCTATGGCGTATACTGAATACAAACAAAAACAGAGGGCACCTGGAGGCCAATAGGGCGCTGCTGATCAAAAAAAACAATGATTCCTATTACATGATATACCAACTATAATATTTCTATTTACTTTGATTGTGTTCGACTATATAAGACTCCTCTGCTATGGTAATTGTGCATCATAGGTTAAAAAGTGACACTGTACCAACAAGCAGTTATGAGAATATTGAGGCTTTCTGCTTGGTATTTTTGTTTTGAATTGAATGTGAGGTATGAGAGAAAGTGTGGTATGTATGTTTGATGTTATGGTGTAATGTTTATGGTTTTGGTGGGTAGCTGAGGGTTTTTTCATATGTAAATTAAATCTTTGTTTATAAATAACTTTTGATAAAAAGAAAAAAAGTGTTTGGAAATGTCTGTGTCCGTGAAAATAAAAACAAACGAGAATTTATATTTATGTACCATGTCGCTGGATGTTGGCTCTACAATTGACTGAATTGTACTTATGAATTGTTGGAGTTATACCCATTACTTTAAGGGAGGATTTAGCGGTTGTTCGCTTCTCCATAGGTGTATACTAACCTTCATTTTATTTTTACAGATTATTATTATTCCATTTATCCATGCAGTTCCCTGAGTGCCACAGGTGTCTCCTTAAGAATATAGGGATATAAAGCAAAGAGTTATAACTGTATGTTGTGTTATTCTGAATTGAAATTAAATGGTATTGTGTGGTTTGACTTTAAACTGACTGATTTATTATTACCTTAGTAACCAACCACACTAATATTGCCTTTGTCTGTACTAATTTAAACTGCAACAATACCACGTTTCACTAAATGTTTTTCTTGCGTGTTTGCTTTTAGGTACAAAATAGAAGAAGATACATCACCTGCAAAACTGCTAAACAAAAGGACTGTACAGTGACATCAATCCTCCAATCTCTTCCACTTGTGCAGCTTTGTGCCACTGCCTCCTGAGAGCTTTAAGATGGCCCCAAAGAAAGTTGATCAGATGAAAGTAGTCAGTGAGAAGAAGCAGCTTTCCACCAGTGGAGTGCTGACCACAACCTTTTTTGGGAGACATGTGCCTTCTGGCCCAGCCTTGGAACATGGGAGTAGCCCTCCCACATCAACAGCAGCACCCCAACATAAGCCCAAGACCAAGTCTGTCAGTGAGGCAGCCACTGCAATCATGGCGACACTGACGAGCAGTGATGCTGAATTGGATTCGTCGTTTTCGCAAAGTAATACCGAATCGTTTCAGGAAACAGAGCAAAGAGGACAGCAGCCGCAGTCAGCAATAGTACATCTTCCTGAAGTTGGAGCAGAACAGGAGATTGGCTTTCTGCCAAGCAAGAACCTCTTCTTTTAGACTGATTGGCTCCCAGATCTCCAGCAAGGTAAAGGAAGGGTACTACTCCACCATCTTCTACAGGCACCACTTCTGATGATGATTATAGGGACATGGGGGCATATTACCAAGCAATAGCGATAATTATCGCCATTGCTTGGTTAGAGACAAAAATGTACCGCTGAGCTGCGGCGATTTTTACCCCAAATAAACCTTGGTATTACCAAGGTTTATCACAAATGCGATAAAAATCGCCGCAATGCATGAATATCGCTGAAAAGTCATCTATATTCATGCATTACCGAGCTAATGCTCTTAGCCATGTTATCCACCTCCCATTGAATAACAAGGCTAAGAACTGCTCAGGGCAGGTGTTAGCTTTTGGAGATATTCGCGCTTAGCGCGAATATCTCCAAAAGTTGGTAATAGGAGATAGCGATGTTAGCGACTGTTTTCAGTCGCTAACATCTTGGCACACCCACTTTGCATATCATTGGTGATAAATATCACTGGCATGCAAAGTGGGGCCCAAGATGGTCACTATCTCCAACTAGCTGTCGCTAACTGATGTTAGCGACAGCTAGGTAATAGGGAGATAATTTTATCTCCGCTTTCTTGGCTTTTAAAGCCAAAAAAGCGGAGATAAACCCCCTTGATAATATACCCCACGGAGTTGACCCCGGCAGAGTCCGGGAGATGCCAGGAGAACCAAGGGAAAAGAAATGTTCCTGAAAGCCTTAGAATTATGGAAGAGGATGACGAGGAGGATGACGATGAGCTAGTCATTGTCAGTGATGGCTGGTGACATTTGAAAGTGGTGAGGCATAAAAGTTAGGTATGACTTTTATGCAGCGAGCGATGTGAGCAAGCTTAAACAACAAATGTAGGATTCAGGGTGGTTCCTCCTACGGATTTAAAAAAAAAAGATTGGCAAATGCTGCATATTGAAGCAAATTAATTAAGTGAAAAAGCAAGGTTAATAAAGCATTGGGAATGTATAGTCTTGAAATATAAAGCACATTAAAAACTGCCAAAAATTAGCAAATGTCTGTCCCATAATTTCGTTTTCAGCTGTGTCCAAATATTTTAAGTAAGGACTCATAGCTGACAAGCTAGAACTTGAATGTCTGGTGTAACTGCACCTCCTTTTCTCTTCCATTGCCAGGGTAGCAGTGTGTTTGCCTTTGCATATTACATTTTGAGTGCTTCCTGTTTTTTTTTAAACAGCAACGACATCCGTGCATCCGAGCTGCATACGGTTTAAGCTTATGTTGGCAGTGCTGCAAATGCATATTTTAAAAAGTCGATTTCTCCCACTTTGAGCATGTTAAGTACTGCAGAAGTTGCTGGCTTGATGTGAAGTGATACAAATCCACCAACTGCAAACATTAGTGTGAGTGCTGGCTGTGAAAGAGTTACCAACTATTTGGTCTCTACAATTATGTAGCAAAAGGAGACCAAATTATGCTGCATCTTTTATTAAATTATGTTGTGAGAAAAGGCAAATTAAACAGTGTTATGCAGCACATTTGGTATTATTATTTCACTATTTTATTAATTTAATACAAAATAATATTGTCTGTCCAAATGTTTCACCTCATTGTTACTAGTTTAACATCAGTCTACAAAACTTGGCAACCAGAAGTTGACCGGCTACCATTTGGAAATGGTCAGCCACTGCAAAGCACCAAGTGTACAGCATTATTTTTGTAATTTTTTATTTCAGCCAGAAACAATTTTTATGTTCACAATTATGTAGCAGATGGCAAATTATGTGGCAAGTGTGATGAATCCCTAATCAAGCAGAAAACGCCTCTGCTGCAAAATCACATAAGTCTGTTGGCCTTGCTAATAGTGCACTAAAATATCTTGAATTCTGGATTGAGCTTTCTTTACAATTGAAGCCACTTCTCTGGTTCTTGGCAGAGTTATTTCTGTGATATTTGGATTCATCTGCTGAAACGACTCAGTATTTGGTCTTTTCACAGTGACACATTACATTCTCAGCCCTTCTGTCATGATTCTGTGACGGAACCCGAGTGTAATAATAAATTCATCTCATTCAATATTTAAATACACCAGACCGCTGCCTCACGAATCTTGGAAGTGGAGGGAAAATAAAAACGAAGCAAACCAAAGTTACACCCGCCTGAATGTCCTCTGCGGCTAACCATTCCCAGAACACTTTCTGAACATATGAAACAGACAGTCACTTCCCTTCGGAAACAACAGGAGCCCGAGCCTTTTTTAAACGAATGGGGTGTAACAGCGAGCCTTTTAGCCACCAAGGCACTGCCACCTAACTGTAGGGTTGCTCCCTGGCCAGTTTTCTAACAGCATGACTGGTATTTTAAAGTGCTTTCTGGGTGAAAAATTAGGGAAAACATCTAAAGTCAGTACCTTTTCCCCACTGCTTAATTTCAAACAAAAATGAAAGCCTTTTAAAGCGTGTTCTAGAGCAGTCGTAATAATTCCTGATTGTGTAAAGTAAAAGAAAACAAATGGGTGGTGTTCTCAGCTACTCGGTGCAGTTATCCCGGCCCGGCTTTCCCAAACAGCATGCAACTGATCAATGGGAAGGGGCTGGCTGTAGGTGCAGTGAGGTTCCAATCTAAAACGGAGCTAGGCAGCACTAGTGTCTCATGAATCCTGCTTCTCCAAAGCAGTGCCGGTCCTAGGCCTTTTGAGGCCCCGGGCGAAATGAAAGATGTGAGGCCCCTCTAATTGTATATTGCGTCGCAAGAAGTGACATCACAGAAAGTGACTTCGCAGGACTTTTGATCTTAGTTATTTGGCATCACTGAAGCAAACTAATGTGAATATGGACAAAAAGTAGAGGGGATGGAAAACAGGTGAGCAAATATCCATGAGGCACTTTCAAGTAGTTCAGTGACAGTGACAGTTCCAACTTCCAGATAGTAAACGGACTTCATAGCTTCTCCCACACTCTCCTGTGCGGGGTGGCATCTGCTCCCCTAAGAGACTTCTCCCGCGGTGCCCTTTAACTCAGCGCCAACGTGAAATGACACTGGACATCATCAGACACATCACTTGCAGCAAGCCATAATAAATTCATCATGGAATGACATTTCATGTACAATAAATACATCAAGTGCAGAACCCATCAACTGAAAGCAAAGCCTAGACAGCTGCTCTTAAATAATAGAGATAGCAAAGCCTAGGACCCTAAATCTAGACAACGTCTTCTACCACTTGAGAAGCATATTTAGAGTCAGCTTGGAACTCAAATTTACACAATAAAAAAAGAATGTACAGTTCATCAACTCAAAGTAAATGTGAGAGAACTGCTTGCAACCAAGAATTTACAGACAGACTTGGCAGTGCCTATAGTGGTACCGATACCCAATAAACAATCAGGGTTGCATCATGTCTTGTAACAAGGATGCCAAGTTGAGAGTCCAACAACTTACGGCAAAAGCAAGGTGACTGTTCGTACACTGGAAGCAACGGGACCGCTAGTGCCAATGAACTAAAAACAAATATATACAATGTAACATATTGCACAGAATCCACTAACATAAGGGCATTGTTTCTGCATGGAAATTAAGTCCCAAAAATAATCGAAGGAATCTCTTCTACCACAATAAACATAATTTTTGTTGCCTACTAAAATGAGCTATGTGTAGCTCAGTCAGCCTCTTCTCCTGAGGCTTGTCCTAACCCCCCTCCCAATCATGCCTCATTGTACTGTAATGTTACGTGCTTAAAATAGCCACGCAACTTACTCTCAGCCACAGGTTAATAATAGCTTGTGGCGCCTTACTGTAATCAGCAAATTGATTTTTATTAAATGGCTCAATGTGTCTTTTTTGATAAAAATTACACTTTGCGGCCAAATTGTGATCCCTAGCTATGTGTGTGCCATTCCATTTCTGGTGCTTTCTGGCTATTTTAACATCTTCTTAGAGTTTCTTGTTGCTATAATGGGTGTAATTTCCTAATATTAATGTTTCCCTCGTTTACATTGCTTGATTTTGCTCGGGAGAAAGTGTCACTCATAGTAGTTGGAAAGTCACTCATAATTACACTGACATTATAAAAATGTCACACATAGCAATCTGTAACCTTGGCAGCTATGATGTCACTCATAATCACAATGAAATTCTGAAAGTGAAAGTGCCACACGTAGCAATCTGAAACCTTGTCTAATACAATCAACACCATAGCATGAATGAATATACCTAAGACCTTTGCCCCTTCAGAAGCTCAAGCTCCATCAAGTCATGACGACTCATGGATACGCGAGAAGTGAACGCGTGGATATTCAGTAAAATACAGGAATCTCAGACGGCATAATTAATGCGCGGCAGAAAGAGTTTGATGTGAGCGACGCTGTTAGCACAAGCACCACTGAAAATATCGTGTTTCAACCAGGCCCAAAAGACATGATATTATTGCTGTCCTACATACCTCCGGAAAACAGGACCCCGTGAGACCAGACCTCCGTCTTGCATACAAGTGGGCACAGTCCTGGCAGCTGCTGCAACTGGATTACAAACTCCTGCCCTCTTCGACTCCCTCGGCTGGGCTCCGGTATTAATTGGGGGTACACAAAACGGTGACAGCATGCACCAGCACGGGCGGGGTTGGTGCAAGCTGCCTGCAGCAGGTAGTGCAACAATGACTGCAAGCAAGTGCCATAACTAAATAAATTACGGCGCCCGCAAACCACTAGCCACCTGCCACTTTAGCTTTTCTCCACAACTACTTCTTAGACCCGCTCTAGCAACAGTATGTGACGTCCCTCTGCGGCGCCAGCCAGAAGCACACCCGTGGCCGCCTCAAAAATGGTGCCGCCTGGGGCGGAACGCCCCCCGCACCCACCTAGCTACGCCACTGGACACTAACTGCCTTACTGCCTGCGCGAGCGCGAGTGCACGCAGCGCTTTTACCGCATTTGCATTTCATGTCGGGCCGACGGGCCCCCCGCTCTGCAGGCAACTCTGTGGGGACGGCGGCAGGACCCCTGAGCGCGAGGCCCTGGGCAGCTGCCCATACCGCCCATGCCTAGGACCGGCCCTGCTCCAAAGCAAGAACGGAGCCAGGAGCAGAACTTTAACTGTTCATTAACCGTTGCTCTGCAACCAAACAACTTGAAATCCTCCTTTCGCACTATGGGCTTTTCCCTCAACCCGTCCTCTTCCAACGAAAACATTACTAGCATCAGGTGGGGGAGGGCTCGTACTTTTGTTGACAACAAACGCCCTGCCTCCCATGTTTATGGCACTGCATGCACCCCACACCCGGCCAGAGTACTGTATGCTCAAAAGCCAGTAAATACACTAGTATTACAAAACACTGTACACATCACACTGATATCATATCATTGCCTTGTGCATCCCGGTGAGTAAAGTTTCCCCCAGCAGGCACATACACAACATCATCCACTTTTCCAGCTCTGAAAAAATGAGTTTTAGGCCACTGCTGCCTGGGAGAAGGTGCACCACAAAGCTTTTATTCAAACAGCTCTGCTCTGTGTGTTTTTCTTCCCGCTTATTTTTTAGTGGGCCAACGCCCACTTTGCCCCTTATTACCAGTCACCACTCGTCATTGTGGAAGGTGACACAGAGGCGTCTGACGTTACTATTCAACATGCTCAGAGGGATGTGGCACAAGTAGCACCACTAGCTCCCATATTTGCAAAGCCCCAGCTAAGACCTGCACCAACCCCTCCCTCAGTAGAAGTATGCACTGCAGAGAGGCAATCAACGACACTCCCACCTACCTCCAGTTCTTCTTCAAGCTTAGGCAGAGGCCCAGTCAAAAAGTACTTTGCCCCACTTTGGGTCTTTTTCATGGTTAGCACACAGGGGAAGTACATTGGAATATGCACCATTTTCCACTTTAATATTCATCGAGGTAAGCCTGGTTCACATTATGGTACTGGAGACCCAATGACCCATATGAAAAAACATCACACAATCTAGTCAAAGGAGCACCTTTAAAAAATTGCTGAACGTGGTGGTAAATGTGAGGAGAGCCGGGGATACATCAGCTACAAGTCCAATCATGGTGGGAGGTGATGATGAGGAAATAAAGATGACATCCTCATGCAAAGCAGCCCCAACATGATGCACACTGAGTCTACCACAACCTACTTCTCAAAAGTCACCTGCATCAGTGGTCCCAGAAAATAAGAAAATACTACTATTACAGGCATATTTAGGCAGGAGGGGCCCTACTACCTAAGATTTTTAGCGGTGGACCACCTCCCGTTTTCTTTTGTGGAAGGAGTTGGATTCTTAGAATTTGTGGCAGCCACCTGCCTGAAATAGAAAGTTCCAAGTCTGGCCTATTTTGTCATACTGCTATTCCAGTGCTGCTTCACGATGGGCCTGAAATTGGTTGGACAAGCTTTGCAGTAAAGTAAAGTGTTGTGCACACTATCCACCTGACGACAGACATGTGGACCAGTTGTCAGGTCTTTGCCCTGAAGAAAGTTGTAGAGCTGTAGAGCTTTCGGCAGCATGTAACAGTAGCCATGTTTGCCATGGAGAAATTACATAACACAGCAAACATTTTGGACAAATTTAACAGGAAGGTGTATAAATGGCTGCAACACAGCGGTATTAGAATTGGATTTGTTGCCACGGACAATGGCAGTAACATAGTCTAGGCCAATACAGACGGTGGCTATTTCAGGGTCCTGTCTTTGGCGCATTGCATCAACCTGGTTGTGCAAAACTTTCTCGAAAAAGAAGACATGGTCAGCAACATACTGACCACCTGCAGAAGAATCTGCACTCATTTCAGCCATTCTTTTAAAGTCTGGAAGCAACTGTAAATTATTCAGTGTGCTAATAGAGTACCAGTTAAATCCCTGATACAGGAGGTGCCAACACTTTGGAATGCGACCTAATACATGTTGCAAATTCTGTTTGAGCAGTATAAACAGATTAATGACTATGTTATTCAAAGTAGAGAGGATGTAATTGAGAAGGTTATCACCATGAATGCGGACAAATGGGGCCTAGTCAAATGCCTTTTGAAGTTTTCACAAGGGAAATAAGCAAGGAGGACAGTACGATGGGCCAAGCAATATTGTTGTTGCATCTGCTACTGGACTAGCTAAAGAAGGTGTTTGAAAGATTTGCACTCCCCGCTGTGAACAAGAACACAGACTCGCATGCCTTGATTGAGAGCTTAATCTTTTGCTTGGCTTGTAATGCAAGGCTGCAAAATAACATCATCTCATCCAAAGAGTACTTCTGTGCCACACTACTTGATCCATTGTACAAAACATTTCTCCCACTTTTATTCTTTTTTCTGAAGGGAATATTTCAAAATACAAGAGGTGGATTGTTAAAAAGTCATAGACCTGGTGGAAGAACGGCTGGAAAATAGCCTAATAGGCTGGGATACTCACAATGTCAGGGCGCTCACAAAACTGTGACAAACAGAATCAACATCAATTTAGCTACCATGCTATTGATCATGTTGCCCCAGACCCGAGGGGGGCAACAGACAGCTTAAGTTGAGGAGAAGGGAAGTGATCTGGATTATGAAATTGAGGGCGGTAGAGCGGGGTTTGAATATTGACAATGAATACCAGTACTATCTTGGACAGGATTAATGTGGGTTATATGCTGTATAGGATGTCATAATATGAAGCTAATGTCCCATAGCATACATAGTGCTCTCTTATATACGAGGCAGTGAAGTGTATGTACTATAATATTGTTGATACTAGATTTGCCCCGATGGGTGGTCTATTTGGGTTCTGATGCTATACTCCGTATATAGCCTTGAAGATGTTTTTGTGCAGATATATGCCCATATGTAATGAATAACCACATATATTGTATGCTTAGATATCTGCTATGGATGGTAGTCTACTAATTCACCTCTATTCCCACTTTTACACTACTACATTACTAATACCCTATGACACTGGGTGACATAATTCATTCTTATGACAAATCTGTACTTTACTTTGGCTCTGTCAGGGTTCACGTGTGTGCACTTCAGGAACGGAGTACATCTATTTGTTTACATGCATTTATGTTTATGCATGACAGTGAGGATACTGATTGTGATGAGCGCCTCTATCCGCACCACTATATGTGTGGACCACAATCATATCTGGGTACAACCTTGATGAGTGTAATTCTCCGATAAGAGACACAGCTTCAGACAAGAATGAAATACTTAGCAGAGATCATTAAGATGAAATGATACTAATAGCGCAAGGTTGCGATAATATTCAAAAACTTGTGAATGATAAGACCAACACGAGGGACTATAAAATATACTGCGGTCTGTATATCACTATAATGACTGTAATATTAACAAAATGACCGAAGGCGACATTGCCCACTATAATATGGCGCCTGAGTAGAGACTCTATGGACACGAAGTTACCTATGACGCTATGATGCGATAATATGTCGCATATACTCGTGAGTGAGAGAATTAACACAAGGGATATGATATATCACGGTCTATATACTAATATAGACGTGATAGAATACGTACATATTCTTAATAAAATGATCGAAGGCGACTTTGATCACTACAATATGGCGCCCGTTATTTTGCATATAAATATATCTTCAAAGATGGCGCCCACGCAGAACGCCGAGAAACAGCGACGACACTTGCCGCTGTAATATGGGTGAGTCGAGCTACAGGCAGACCGCTATCATGGTATTATTGACCTAGAAACTTGTTGCTTTATTTACACCTAATTTCCTCGTGTTTGTAGGTAAAGATATGTGGACCTGAAGTCATACAGACTACGTTTATGGACGGTAAGGTCCAAGTCAGATCACTACTGCTTTTGTATTCAGTTCGAATGTTGCCCACTCTAGCTTCACAAGCTTTATTGCAATTTACAGATTGAACTAGAATTTAAAGATTGATGCTGGAATATACGTGACTGGGGATTAAGATTGGACGTTATAATACGAGGGTAAGAATAGTTAGAGTGATGACCTGATTATATATATGAAGGTCAATTATTAGACGAGTGAACATTACTTTTTTGTTACAGTGTCCCCAGCCTGAGAGTTACTAATTTTGGAGTTGGTGAGTGGAGGCGCTTCTTAATTTTGGTATTTTACGTATGTATTTAATTATTAGTGTGGAACTGATTAAGTTTGATTTACTTTCAGGATGCTCTTATGATTTTGAGAAGAGCACAATTCGGTGTGAGACGCAATTTAGGAGATTATTTGGTGAGTGTAGTGTGTTTACCCCAGCCAGGGTAATGAAATGTACACGCGTGCGACTTGGTTTGAACCGAATTACTTAGTTGGATTTATACACTAGAGCTACACTTTAATACAAATTATGGTGACTTCTTAAGTGAGCGAAGGTATTGCTGACCTATATGAACTAGAGTGTAACTTTTCATTGTCTGGCCTTTATTATACAGACATTTGTTATAATTACACCGGAAAGGAGATTGGACTTGGAGAGGATTGGAAAATATCTCAGGTGAATTAAGACACTTTTCTCCTTTTTAGTGTCTTTGGGTTATAAGGTAGTCGGATTCTCTAGAATTGGTTTATCACCCTTTTGGTTCTGGTGGTGAGATATGTCTATTCTTATGTCTCTCCTGTACTATGCCTACATTTATGTTGCACGTGATGTAGTGCTCGTGTGGTGGCAGGGACTATGTCTATCTCTCCTGACAATTCTTGAATTGATCTGAAAGATTGTAATATAGGGCTTTGTATTTCCTTGTTACAGCCCTGAGGAAGTCAATGTGTGACATTTACACACGACGAAACACGTGTCGGCAAAAGTAGTGACAACAGTATCAACACTATTGGAATGATGTATTGAAGAAACTGTGGAATTTGGAAATTACATGGAACTTTGAAAATAAATCCTAAGAGAATTAAGAGACACTATTCAGTTGGACTTTACTTGGACTTGTCTAAATATTGTGGGCTACTGGAATATGTGAAGATATATGTACTGATTTTGTTATAATGTAATGTTATTGTATTTGAGTGCTCAGAGACATATCCGGCTGGAAAATAGCGTCCCACTCTGCAGTTATGGGTCACCGCCTTCAACTTCCAGAGAAGGCAGTCTTGTCTCACAGCTGCCAACACCAGCAACCAGAACACTGGCAACAAAAGCGACCTTAGGATCGGAACCAACCTCTGCATTGGATTGGTATCAAATGGCAGGGCTTAAGTCCAGTCATAGGCGATAGCAAAAGAGGTCAAGCAAGTGACAGCATCAATGACCATTCAGAGGAAGTTCCAGGTGTATCTGGATTACTCAAAAGAAGTCTATGTGGATACAAACCCATTGATGTATTACCAAACAAAGAAACGGGTCAGAGCTTTTACCTGTCCAGCACCAAATGTCACTACTTGTGGGAGTCATCTATCGTAAGGGTAAAACACTGAGAAATATGTTGTGCCCAAGCCATGTTAAGGAACCGAAAGTGATATCTCAAACATGGCTGCCGGAGAAACTACATGGTTTTTACACATGTGGTAATTGTTGTATCTGTAAGCTGGAAGTGAACAAATGTGAGAGCTCCCAATACAACTATTCTAAAGAATACAGGATTGCTTTTTTTATAAATTGCAATACGACACATGCAGTTTATGTGGTGAGATGTGCGTGCGGTCAAATCTATGTGGGCAACAGTATTCAGAGTTTAAAAATCTGCATACAAGAACATGTCAGGGATAAAAAGAACAAAGAAGAACATTCCCCTGTAGCTCAACACATACATACTACACATCCTGACAGATCAGAGATCACATTCCATGCATTAGATCAGGTAAAAGGCAATATTAGAGGTGGTGAGGAAAAGTGTTATTCTGATTGGTATCATTTGTACCGAGACTCCGTTGCTTTTTCATTGCCATCTTGTGTCAAACACTTCCACACGACCCACCTGGTTGTTTTTACTGATGCCTGAGGAAAATCTAACTAACACGACAACAGCCATCTTGCAGCCTGCATTTCTGCCCAGGAACTGTCACACACCCAACCTTCCTGTTCTTGCAGTTCAACAGAAAGCCATGAGACACTCACACCCTGTGTAAATGATTTGTTTTCCATCTCCTGCTGCCAGCCTGGTAAACATCCTTGACACCGTGATCAGGTTATCTGGACAATGGTCTGACTGCTGGGCCTTGATCAGGGTGATTAAACAATGACCTGAAAGACTGAGCCTTGATCAAGCCGAGTAAACAATGATTTGTGTACCAAGCCTTGACCAGGTCACCATCTACAAACGTCGTCTGGATCTGGTTATCAACTGCAAACACTGACCTGATTGAACAATGAACTAACAGCCAAAAGACTGAGATGAAAAAGTATAAAAGGCTTGTAAGCTGCGGAGTAAAGCAGCAGCCTCCTCTGTCTTGTTTCTGACGAGCTTGGGACTCTGTTCCATAGCCCGGGCTATTTGAATAAATCTGGGTTCCTCCTGCAGACGAAGGCTCTTGTGTCTCCTTTTGCTACGTATGAAGGGTATGGAAGGCTTGGGCAGTTCCCCCGTCGTGAAGACCCAGTAAGTGGGTTAATCCAGTTCTCAGTTCAAATGGCGCCGGAATAGGGACTCCACGAGCATGAAGGTCAGGCCCGGTGGATGTGAGGAGGTGCATGGAGAGACTCCGACGGAGGTACCCTACCCGAGGGATTCTTGCAATCCGCTAAGCTGAACGACTCGCCCGCTGTTCCTCCCCACCCGGTCTGTGCCACATGACCGCGTTCTCGCTGGAGTCCCCGAGGAAATAATTTCTGGAGCAGGACACAGCCCTACGTCTGCAGAAGAGAACTACCCCTGTAAGGTAAGGGTGGACTGATCACCCACCAAGTCTGTATAATTCTGTTATTGACTTTGGCAAAAGTCAAGCTGTTATTGACTTTTGCCAAAGCCAAGCAAGGGAGGTGAGTTTTTTAAAACCTGCTGGTGTCTGTTCCGTATGATTCTGCTGTTATTGACTTTTGCAAAAGCCAAGCAATCAAGGTGATTTTTAAAAACCTGCTGGTGCCTGTTATCCGTTTTTTAAGCATGCCAGTCAGTAGTAAGTTCAAGAAATTATGTTGTTGTATGTGTACACAGGACTCCCAGCTAGAGGCGGCTTGTCCGCTTCCTCCAGAAGGGACCCCATGCCATACGATGTACGTTAAACATGGCCCTTCTGCCATAATGTTTTCCTCATTCTGGGTAAAATATATGAAACAAACTAACGCAGAATTACAGTGGCCACTTTTTGGCTCCTTTAATTCCCAAGTTTTCGCCAACTTAGAGGAACAATTAATGAAAAGAAAAACGCGCCCGTCTATGTTTGAATATGTCCGATTTTGAAGGAAAGTGATAGAGCAGACAGCTAGAAAGCAGAAGGCTCAAGAAAGAAAACTGGAACATATGTCAATGGCCGACCACACCAGAGAAAATTTACAAAATCAAATGACAAAATCGGTAGAAATAGCCAATAAGGAGCATGGGGCTCGGGTACAAAAGTGTTATCCAGCTCGTGAGGAGAAAGGAAAGGGCCATATGGAAGGGGGAGATGAAGGTGATTTCTTGCTTGATACCATGCTAGAAAGCCCTCCTGCATATGCCCCAATGTACCCTACCCTGACGCCTCACACCCTGCATGTCCCCCCGCCACAGCCCACTCCTGCCCCCAGTGCCCCTCTTACTGTTCTCCCTGTCACACCAACCCTCCCGATTTTTCCTATGACACCGACCACGCCCGCTAACCCTGTCCTTGCTGCGGGAATGAGAAGTCTCCATACGCCCAACCCCTGCGGCTTTACCCCTACACGCCCTTTTCCTACTTCCCTGTGGTCTACAGTTAAGCAGGATTTATAGAAATTGTTGAATTCCCGCCAACTGGCCTCCTTGCGCTCTGCAGTCAGCTTTTCGTCCCTTCGAGAAAATGACCTACAGAGGCAAAAGTGTGAATGTTGGATAAGTAACAGTAATATTTATGCCTTTAAAGAAATATGGTCCACCTTTTCCCAGTGGACGATTATGGACCAGACCACCTGGGCTGAATAGATGTGTACCCTGGTCATGCAAAGATTTGAGAATGCGATTATGCAGATACCCACCGGATAAATGGACCTTAGGTCGCAAATAAAAAGAGGTGATGTTCAGGGAGAGGGGATGTTTGGCACTATGTCTGCTTTAATGGCTTACCGTGATATGAACGCTTTTCCAAACACCCCTCCAGAAACAGCTATGCCAATCAGAAAGGCGGCCCCTGTCTTTGTTAACACACTTACCGATGTCCAAAAAATGGCCAACAGGCTGTTGAGGCACTTTGGCGAAGGCTTTGGGTTCATGTTCCTTGGAAAAGGTCAGAAGTAATGCAGTTAAAAGGACAATTACCAGATCCCCGGATGAATCTGGCTGCCTTTTACAGAGAATTAGGTCAGATTATTTCTGCAGGTACTCTCGTTCTTGAGGATATAGATTTACTTTTTGGTACAGTTGTCCCCACTGAAATTTGGGACAAAATTCGACATACTGACCATGAAGTAGTGTTGGGAGGTAAATGGGCTGACCTAAAGGCTATGGAAGAAGCAAGGGTAGGAGGGACTAAACCAGAAGCTGCCATACTGACTTTGCCCGGTAAAATAATAACTTTTATGAAAACACTTTTGCCGGAAACTACCATTAACTGGTATAAAATAAACACCTGTAGGCAGCGAAAAGATGAGAATGTGGCTGACTTCTTTACCCATTTTAAGACAGAATACAAGGGACTTAGTGGTTTGAATCCCCGGACCCCAGGTTCTGTCCAAGTATTTGTTGATAAGTTTGTCAGCAACTTGCTTCCTGAGATCTCCGCCAGGCTTAAGAAAGTTGAAAGTTCGTGGTCTGCCCAAACTATGACTGGTATCTTGGCTATGGCACAATATCACGAGAATAGGGAGAATTAAGCTAGAGACAAGGTAAGTAAGAAGGTTAGAGATCTTAAGACTAAGGCACTTCTGCAGCAGGCTTACCCTCCCTGAGGTACCGATGGCCGCAGGAATTTCAGACCTCAACCCCAACCCCCTCTGAGGGCTTGCCAGTCTATCCCCTCCAGCCCTCAACGTAAACGTACGGGAGCCCTCCAAACAGATCAGTGTGCTTATTGTAAGGGGTACAGCCATTGGATAGATGAGTGTCCTGTGTTAGCTGAAAATATCTGATCAGGGAAGAATCGGCTTCACGCTCCCAGGAAGGGGAGGCTGACTAGGGACCATGGCCAGCCCCATCCACAGGATAAAGAACGCAGGCCCAGGAATGACGCTCCCATCCGGCAGCGCCCGGCCAATAGGTTTGATGGGTACGAAGCAACACGCACTTATTACAATGAGGATTATGATAAAGTTGATGAGACAGTGTCCTACTAAGCATAGGACAGCCAGGAAAGGGCTATTACCAGAGTGCAAATTCCAGTGGATCAAAGGGACCCGTATGTTCAAATGTTAGTTGTGGGGAACAATCAGAATTTTCTTTTGAATACTGTGGCCACCAGGTCTTCTATTGCACGTCTGTCAGTCCCGGAGGCACCCCTTTCTGGCAATATGAATGTCTCCGTGGGTTTTGCAGGAACACCTGTGACCAGCCCTGTTTCTGAACCCCTTCCTCTCGATGTTGGCCCTGCAAATGTTGACCCTCCCTTGGTCCTTACTACAGGTTGCAGTGAAAACTTGTTAGGCATGGATTTACTGAAAGCTCTGTATGCGACCATATCATGTAGTCCCCAAGGTGTATCCCTAACAATTTCTCCCACCGCAGCTTCCAATATGTACCTGTCCGGTCCCCTCCCACCAGAGTTGCAGTCTTTACCATCCTCCCTCTGTGCATCATCAGACACTGATGTAGGGCGTCTCAACATATCCCCTCATGACACTCTTTGCCAGCCACATTAATATAAAAAGATGCACTGTACTAAACCCCGCCACATTACTCCCACTGGATATTCAGGATGCACGCTTAGACCCACATGACTGCATATTAAAATTTTCTTTTGAATACTGGGGCCACCAGGTCTTCTATTGCACGTCTGTCAGTCCCGGAGGCACCCCTTTCTGGCAATATGAATGTATCCATGGGTTTTGCAGGAACACCTGTGACCAGCCCTGTTTCTGAACCCCTTCCTCTCGATATTGGCCCTGCAAATGTTGACGCTCCCTTGGTCCTTACTACAGGTTGCAGTGAAAACTTGTTAGGCATGGATTTACTGACAGCTCTGTATGCGACCATATCATGTAGTCCCCAAGGTGTATCCCTAACAATTTCTCCCACCGCAGCTTCCTATATGTACCTGTCCGGTCCCCTCCCACCAGAGTTGCAGTCTTTACCATCCTCCCTCTGGGCATCATCAGACACTGATGTAGGGTGTCTCAACATATCCACTCATGACACTCTTTGCCAGCCACATTAATATCAAAAGATGCACTGTACTAAACCCCGCCACATTACTCCCACTGGATACTCAGGATGCACGCTTAGACCCACATGACTGCATATTAAGGACAGAGGAGGAGACGAATGGACGGGTTGACTTACACGATAGCCCGATAGCAGAACCAGAAGGTACGCTGTATGTGGACAGATCATGTCTCAGAGGGTCAGATGGGAACACCTCAGCTGCCTACGCTCTCACAACATTAGGGCGAATAGTAGAAACAGCTTAGATTCCGCAGTGCTCTGCTTAAGCAGCAGAATTAGTGGCCCTCACTAGAGCCTGTGAGTTAAGCAAAGGGATGACTGTAAATATTTATACTGACAGCCAATATTCCTTTGGGGTGGCCCACAACTTCAGGAAGTTATGGAAAGGAAGGAATTTCCTTACTTCCCATGGAACCAAGATTCAACATGGCCCCCTAATTCACCGACTGTTAGACTCCCTGACACTCCCCAGAAAAGTGGCCATCATAAAATGTAAGGTCCATAAGAAAGTGACAGATGATGTTGGGAAAGGCAATGTCCTGGCTGACCAGACGGCCAGACAAACAGCTCTTAGGAAAAGGGAAGGAATGTATGTAGGAGGCCCCGCTAGGTGGGTGGTAGACGAGGGCATGGTTGAAAACACAGTACAGAGTGTGATTGATATTCAGTCCCATACTACTCCTGAGGAACTAAGGGTGTGGAAGGAGCAATTAGCAAAGGAGGGAATTGATGGTTGTTGGGTCCGCACAACTATTGAAAGACAATGGATGTTACCAGACAGTCACGTGCTACCAGTAGTTACGATGGACCATGGTCCTGCTCACATCAGTGCAAAAGGGGCTTGTAAACTGGTGGAACCTACATGGTACAACTCTAAGATACCAGCATATTCTGACAAGCTGGTTAAAACATGCATGATTTGCCTAATGTATAACCCAGGAAAAGGCACAGTTACTCCTAAGGGAGGATTCTCTTCTCCTACCTTCGCTTTTGAAGTCCTCCAAAAGGATTACATCCAGATGGACCGATGTAACAATTTGAAATATGTCCTAGTGGTGGTCTGTACCTTCAGCCGATGGGTGGAGGCCTACCCGTCAAAGACTGCACCGCTATCACTACCGCCAAAGTGCTATTAAAAGAGTACCTCCCACAATTCGGTTTGCCCCGCTTGGTATGGAGTAACAACAGGATCCACTTTATGGCTCAAATTATGGAATATGTCTGTACAGCATTGGGTATAAAATAAAAATTTCATGCAGCTAACCACCCCCAGTCAGCAGATCTAGTGGAGGTGTACAATGGCATCCTAATAACTAAAATGGCCAAAATAGTAGCCGAGACA
This sequence comes from Lissotriton vulgaris, assembly GCF_964263255.1. Classification (NCBI taxonomy): domain Eukaryota; kingdom Metazoa; phylum Chordata; class Amphibia; order Caudata; family Salamandridae; genus Lissotriton; species Lissotriton vulgaris. Next base: position 805,306,584 of record NC_141697.1, read on the forward strand.
GGTGTCACTTGGGTTGATGCTCTGCCTTTAGCCCTACTGTCCACAAGAACAATGGCCCAAACCAGAATAGGGCTATCCCCCCATGAAATTGTGTTCGGGAGGCCTGCCAATGTATGGGGTGTCCCGTGGCCTAAGAAACTGTCTGACGTTGAATACCCTGCATTAACTGATTATCTGTACAGTCTGACTAATACCTTTCATACTCTTTACCACCAGGTGCATGAGGCCATACCTGACAAAAGCGAGGGCCCAGGACACGTCATCCAACCTGGGGATTGGGTCTTGGTGAAATAATTTCAACGAACTAAGAGACTCGAGCCCTGCTGGACACAGCCCCGTCAGGTGTTACTGGCCACCCGCACCGCAGTGAAAGTAGGTCGGAAGAATTGGGTGCATTTGTCGCACTGCATGCATGTGCCTCTGCCCCTCCCCTATGACAGTGGGTGAGGGAAGGACAAGGATACTCAGAAACAGAAACAGTCCTGGCATTTGTGTCATTCTGCGATGCCATACTGCATTCTACATCCACGAAAGCAGAGAGTGACAGCATACTGAAAGGAAGGGTGGAACCCTCCCTTAACTCTGCTCAACACCAAGAACAATTGTTTCCCGACCATACTATCCCTACTTCCGACCAATACAACTTGCGCCCCATCCTGTTACCTCACCAACTCCTACCCCGACTCCTGCAGAACACCAGTATTTCACGCTACCAGCCCACTAATTACCCCGCTGTGCAGAATTCTTCAACAACACCTTCATCCAAATGTTGCATCATCACCAGCTGATCATGAACACTTCCAACTGCTGGGTTTGTGGACTGATGCTGCATTCCATGATACACCCTGTCCCATTTTTTCCCTACCCCTTTTCCATCTCTGGGTCTTGTCTTGCATGGTGGATGTTGATACAGGAGGCCTACACAGTCAATGATACTGCCAATTCTGCCCTTGGAACATTTCGGGATGACTTCTGGCGGAACAGGTCTGGCCAAGTCAATGCTCCTTTTTGCCCGACCAGCTCATCCACAATGTTACTATCACCAGATGAACTCGTTGAGATGGTAGTATTCAACTCAACTAATCGATAAACATTTTCCAGATTCCACACAAGAAAGATACTGCCTTATGAATGAGACACTGTGAATGTCATAAATGTGCAAGGCAGTGTCTGCATTCATGGCATGACTAAGAAAGTTGGTATAAGTACGTGTGATATCACAAAAGCTTTAAACTCCACATCTCCTCCGAAGCTGGTGGCATCCCCCAATACCTATTCCATCTGTGGCACTGCCGCCTACACTTGGCTCCCCCGTAACTGGTCTGGTACCTGCTATCTGGCCTTCCTCCTTCCACCAACGTATTCTACCCATGGAGGTTATCACCTGTCACGTAGGGGCGTCATATCTGCCGAGGAAACAGCAGGCCAGGGAACCGGAGACTTCTTTAAAGATTTCCTTTCTTTCTGGGGCCCCATGAACAACCGTCGGGCTGCACGAGGACTGACCAGGGTCCTTGAAGTCACCATCACAGTAACAGCTGGTGCCCTCTCCAACATCACTGCAGAGCTGCAGGCGGACCGCCTCATAATGCTCCAGAACAGAATGGTCCTAGATGTCATCCTTGCTGATCGTGGTGGTGTGTGTAAATTGATCGGCTCCAGCTGCTGCGTGTACATCCCAGACAACACACCTACAGTGTACGATGCCATCCAACGTCTGTAATCACCTTTCTTTCGAAATTCATCTGGATGAAGGCAGCTGGTCCTCACAGGCTGGATTTGGAGCCTCCTTTCCCAGTGAGGGTGGAGGATCCTCGTCTTCCTTGCCTTGGGAGTAACTGTCCTGGTCTCCTGTTGTTTGTGCTTTCAGTGTCTGCCAGTGCTCTGTACAATGTGCGTCCAGACTGTCAAGCTTCCACCCTCTAATATTCACAACCCCAATATGATGATGATGCTCCAACAAGAAACCGATGACCTTATGAACATTGACATTTCTTAAAGTATTTGCCACTCAATGGCAAAAGGAGGGTCTGAGGAAAAGTGTTCTTCTGATCGGCATCATTTGTATCGAGACTCCATCGCTTTTTCATTGCCATCTCGTGTCAAAGACTTCCACACGACCCACCTGGTCATTTCTGCTGATGCCTGAGGAAAATCTAACTAACACAACAACAGCCATCTTCCAGCCTGCATTTCTGCCCAGGAACTGTCACACACCCAACCCTCCTGTTCTTGCAGTTCAACAGAAATCCATGAGACACTCACACCCTGTGTAAATGATTTTTTTTCCATCTCCTGCTCCCAGCCTGTTAAACATCCTTGACACCGTGATCAGGTTATCTGGACAATGGTGTGACTGCTGGGCCTTGATCAGGGTGATTAAACAATGACCTGAAAGACCGGGCTTTGATCAAGAAGATTAAACAATGACCTGAAAGACTGAGCCTTAATCGAGCCGAGTGAACAATGATTTGTGCACCAAGCTTTGACCAGGTCACCATCTATAAACGTCGTCTGGATCTCGTTATCAACTGCAAACACTGCCCTGATTGAAAAATGAACTGACAGCCAAAAGACTGAAATGAAAAAGTATAAAAGGCTTGTAAGCTGCAGAGTAAAGCAGCAGCCTCCTCTGTCTTGTTTCTGACGAGCTTGGGACTCTGTTCCATAGCCCGGGCTATTTGAATAAATCTGGGTTCCTCCTGCATACGAAGGCTCCTGTGTCTCCTTTTACTACTCTGAAGGGTATGGAAGGCTTTGGCGGTTCCCCTGCCGCCGAGACCCAGTAAGTGGGTTAATCTGGTTTTTCAGTGGTGATAGGACCACTTTATTGAGACAGACAGAGGCAATGTGGATTTGTTGTCTTCGAGCGGTTATACTGGGTCTCAACTGTAATAATGAATTCCATCACTTTTTGTGAGTACCTCTGATAGAACGTTGATCAAATTAGCTGACGATATTGGTTTGATTTGTAGGTCATGAAATCGCTTTATGTGCATGAATAATATCTGGGCTTGTATATTTGTGATATAAATATTGTATACTTCGCAATTGAGAAATGTCAGTCAGTCAATCAAATACACTTGATTCGATTTGTTAAAAATCATAAAAGAAATAAATAAAACATTTATATACAATTAAAAGGTCACTTATTACATACATATACGCAGTCATAGCAAATTTATTGTAAGTGCATACATTAGACAAATGCAATCCTGATCACTTTATATGCAATTTCTTTGTATCTGCAAGCTACGACTGTACAAGACCACTCAGTGGCCCATTTTTTGATTTATTTCTATAAGCCACCACTAAGAAACTGGCCACACAAAATGTAACACGATTGCTACACAGGGTCTGTAAGTAGACTAAGGCAGGCCTAACCTGGATGAAGCCTGCCTCTCTTAGTAAAGGTGCCAGGTATTTCTTCCTAGGGACCGAGTACAAACTACAAAACATGATAAAATGCATAGAATCCTTCAGAGAGAATTCATCACAGCTACACGGAGGGCCGCTTTCCGGCTTGCACCATGATTGATAACTCCCTAGGGAGTAGTGAATTAAATTAAATCTAAATTTAGTTAACAGATATCTATGAAACGGTTTAGTTACAATTCTGAGGTAGGGCTCGAGTGAGGGCAAGGTTAATAACAAGTAATGTAGTCTGACAGTTGGTTTCAAAAGTTCCTGCTCCTACCGAGCCAATCTCGCCCCAACCATAAAATGATTTTTGGTCCAGATGACATCCTCTCGCTTGATGCTAGATGGAACTTTATATAAATCTGGGCATCCTAGCTGTGCAAAGGTATCTCTTACATATTCCAACCAAGGTAATTTCATTGCATGGTCTAGACATAACATCTGTCAAAATGGCGTGGTTGAGTGTTAATTCAGCATTGAGCCATGCCTTTAACCAGAATAATATTGACAAATGATATTTTCGGAGGGGGCAAACAAAGTTTGCCAATTACAAAAATTGTTCAGGAAAATGTTTAAATATGGTTAAATTGTGCAGCTGTTATAGTGCGCTTTGTAATGAAAACAGAGGTGTTACCAGTTTGGTGTGGCAGGAATAATATCTGGGTCTGCAATCATATTCGTGATATAATTCTTGCCGACTTTGCATTAGACAAATGAAATTGTTGGAGGGTGTAAACGACGTTTGCCAATTATAAAAAACTGTTCGGAAAAATGTTTAAATATGGTTAAATTGTGCAGCTGTTATAGTGTGTTTTGTAATGAAAACAGAGGTGTTACAGGTTTGGAGTGGCCCCTCCTGTAAATAATATAGATGCAAAATAAAGTATTCGATCATGAAATTGTACTAAACACCAATGGAGGATGTGATCTGTCTAGGGTAAATAATCTTTCAGACCACATGTACAAATGTGAAGTATGTGCACATATGGCAATGGGATGAGTCAAATTATTGTCTGCTACACAGGTCAATATGTATGAGCGAGAGATTCCTGGTCAGTAAAACTTACAACAGGGTAAACTACTTAGAATATATATGGATCGTAACTATGGACAACCTTGAAATGACTAAACAGTATGGAACAGATTATCCCCTTTTCCATTTTTTACATTTTGCAGCACACAGCAACATGCACGAGTGAGAAACTCTAGTTCAACACTCATGACAAACTATTGAGGATTTGTTTGGGATATGTTTGGAACGTAGAAATGGAACAATATATAGCATTCCAATATGGTGTCATGTTTTGACATCGGTTAACGCTGTGGATATGCAGTAACTGAGAGGTGCTCTCCACAAATAATGTTGAAATGTAATTGACAGCTGGCACAAGTAATGAAATCACACTATTTGTCCACCTAAAAGAAGTTTGGTAGACTGAATCCACTATGAGTGCAATTGAGTGCGGAAAAAGTCAATCCACCATATCGAAATGACGATATTGGATTTTTCTTAAACCAATACATCCGTCCCATCTTTGAAAAACAATTTCGTGAGATTTAATCGACTTTTAATCGTGGAATGTCAGTGCCTTCATTTAAAAAACAATTTCGTGAGAATCAAATTTATTCTGAATCACGGTAATGTTGCACCTTACAAGATGCTGGTCATGTGACCGGTAGGTAGAGTTAGATGTTCACAGGTGTGAGCGATTGATGAGAAGCATAAAATGAGGCACGGCATTGGCATTCGATTAAACATTACCAAACGGTTGTAGACCTGCGGAGGGCAACATACTTTGCCATGAGTATAGAGATGCGATGTACATATGACATTAGCCTATACTAGTTATTAGAGTGTGGGTTGGGGATGTTGGCACTTATACAGTGAGGGGACGTCTTATATACATCTGTTGAGGGTACGAGTGATTGGGGTAACTGTGTTGAAGCAATAAGTGTATGAAACAGGATGGTTGGAGAAACTGTATTCTCATATTAGGATCCCAAATCCATAAGCCGATGTATGCTTTGGATACTCGCGATATTTGAATATGATACGTTACTTTGCTTATATAAGTGGCTCACACGATATGAGTTCTTTAACTAAACCGATATTTGGGTGAGGATATTTGCAAAAATGCTGGTCTCTCATTGATATAGACGTAATGATAGCTCTCTATGTTGTTTCAGCAAAACTTACTGAAAAGTCAAGGGGTTACAGATTTCCCGTGTGTTATTATCCCACGGACATGGCCTTATCGTAGACAGAGATACAAATGGTAACGTGGAAGTGGTTACTAGTAAGTGTTTACCTGTGCCATGATCCCCAATATAATCAGGACCATGGCTTAAATCTTCATAGTGATAATTTGTACAAATAGTTTTGTTTTGTTATGTTGGAAGTCCTTAATCATGCCGTAATTCAATATAAGTTGATATACATTGGCAGTGCTAGTAACACTTAACAGACCGATGCGTCTTTTTGAATTAATTCACAAACTTGAGAAATGAGAAATGAATTCAATTGGAATAAATTACGCCCGAACTTAATACTAGGTGTTTAAGATGGGTAGCTTTTGAAATGATTGTCAGACTTATGCCCTCTTTTTAAAAAAATCGATACAAAAATTCAAGAAATTAACATTCTTATGCTATTCCATTTATAGTTTAGCAATACAAATTTTTAACCTAGAGGCATAATATTAGTTGTTTATGTTTCACAGAATTGATTGCCTCAATTATTACAGCATTCTAAATTATTGATATCTATGAACCGTCTAGAGTGCCTATTGACACATATTGGAATAATACTGACTACGTGAATCGTATAACTAGTAAGATGTTTTGTTCATATATCAATCTCTTAGTATAATGAAGTAAAGATAGAGTTTGAGGTAGAGGGGACCATAATACTCAAAGGTTATATTTGAAGTATTTAAAAAAAATTAAAGAATAATAAAAAAAAATGATGTTATTTATATGTATAACGTGGGCCCAAAGGCACGTTTAGATTTGTGTATAAATTATCTATAATGTTTCTAGTAGCTACAGAGCTACATAAAGACATGAAGAGGACCTTAAATAGTGGTATAATTATTCATTCAGCTGTCAAGGATTTGATCAGCAATAAGACTCACTTTAGATCTGTCTTTGTTACTGTGTTTATTTATAGATACATTGCATCGCGTTCGCCACTGTTTAGTAATACAATTCACAGTCAATCATTGTGCACACCGCCAGCACATAAAGACTATAATGAAGGTATGGATTAGATTGCATATTTAACTATTCCTGTCATCTTATGTTTACCAAATGTGATAGGGCCCGAATGAGTTGCCAAATATGTGATTGTTTTGAAATAAGATATAATGCAGCATACTACATACCTGTTTTCTGGGTTTCCTCCCTTAGCTGAAATGATTGTGTGGCAGTGATTATGTGATCCTTAGAGTAGCTTCCCGCTGTTTTAAATTTGATAGGATGAGAGTTCTTGTCTACCTATGATGGTCATTAATATTAACCCAGTGCTAGCGTAATAATGAACTGCAAGGAACTGTAATGTTTTGTGCACTTAATGCTGTACTGTGTATATATTGTAAATAGTGTTTAGAATTGCTTTTAGCCTCTGAAGAAGTCCCGTTGGGGATAAAACGCGATGGCAAGCAATTGTGTGGTGCATTTTAAAGAAGTAACTGCTTTTCAATAAAAGAAATTGACTTCAATCAAGTAACACAACCATCTATCGCATTTTCATCTGGGAAGCTATTTATTCAATATACTCTAATGTACTTATAAATGATGTACTAGAACATTTAATTTAGAAAATAGATACTGTTCTGGTGTGTAAGGTCAACTTAGTCTGTTCTGGACTTCTTTCTTTTGATGAAACATGGCGTGTTAGAAACACCAAATACTAGTGAGTACTGGCTTTTCTCAGGTGCAGGGTCATTTTGTCTCCATAAATGTACTGGTATGGAAAAATCTGCCAATTGCCGGAGCTCAGCAGGCTGGCAATCAAGTATCTTGCTTGTTCTATAGCCAGTGTGTTTGCTGAGTGTGTTTTCAGGGCAGCTGGCACATTTGTTACAGCGAGGATGACCACACTTTTACCTCAAAACATAGAGAGATGGACCATGATTAAAATGAAACACCATTCATACCACACAATTACACTGTTTTTGAAACAGCACAAGAGGAAGAGGATTGGCCAGAATCAAGTGTGTTAGCTGACCAACTTCTGAGTAAACAACCTGAGTTTGAGGACAGACTCTACTACATGGGTTGAGTATGCCAGTGCCACCATTGAATATTTTAATTATTTCTCATTGAACTTCTTCCTTTGCAAGAAAAAAGAAGCTAGTGGAACATTAAGTTTGTGTCAGATTTATACTGCCCCTCCATTTTTTTTCACATATATGGCCCAATTACAGTTGAACCAGTGTGCAGTGAAGAAGCCTCCACAATTACTTCGTAGTGACGATTGAGGGACCGAAGGAGAAGCATCGAGTCTTCCCGTGAGGAGCGCAACTACAGGTGACAACGCTGTGAAAATACATCTAGATGCTGCGGTTCCATCCGGCATTGACAACGGAGTCGGCCGGGTATCAGACTAATGGAAACTGAGGCACAATAATTGGAACACGCATGAAAAGCGGCCCCTTCTTGCTCTTTGTTTGGAAATACAACTTTCTTGCGATTGGAGCTCTGACCCAAGAACCAAGTGACAATAATGGTCCTGAGGAGAACCCCGGTATTTGGCGGGGTTTGAAACGCGTCGACCAACCCGGTCTCGGGTCACTTAAAACATTTATATCTACAACTGTGTCTGTGAATAACAAGAGAATTCTCTTCTCGATTTTGTTGAACTCTGAAAAGAACTATACATTGGATAAAAAACGGGGTTGATTTTTTCCATGTCATGTGCTCACAGTGTTATTGACACTGAGACCAGTATATATGTGTGTGTATGTATGAACTTTGTTGGATGATTGAACGGCCAAGAGTGTCTGAATTGTTAACGTGTGTATTTGTTGTTGAAACCATTTGTCAGTTTTGTACATAATATGTATATAGTATTTTTGTATTTCCATGCACGAAATAAGTTTGTGTTTAAAAAATTGAAGAATATTTGATAAAGAAGCATTAAAAATTCATTTGTTGCAATTTATAAAGCAGGTGTTTATGTTACGTTCATAATAACCATTTTTTTCAGATTCTGAGTTTATAATTCAGGTTCTCAGCACTGGCAATTGTGTTGTTTGATTATTTAAGGTTGGCTCGGCCTTGCTGAGTTAAGAGTCAAGACCCTTTGAGTTTTTTGGCTACTGCTTGAAGAGCCTGGTCTTGAGGAGTCTTCTGAAGGTCAGCAGGTCTTGGGGCTGCCGTAGGTGGGTGAGGAGGGTGTTCCAGGTCTTGGCGGCGAGGTGGGAGAAGGATCTTACGCCCGAGGTCAATCTTCGGATGCGGGGGACTGTGGTGAGGGTGGGGACAGAGGAGCAGAGCTGGCAGTGGGAGTCTGGAAGCAGAGTCGTTTGTTGAGGTAAGCTGGTCCGGTGTTGTGGAGTGCCTTGTGTGCGTGGGTGAGGAGCTTGAAGGTTATCCTCTTGTTGACAGGGAGCCAGTGCAGGTCTCTCAGGTGGAGTGTGATGTGGCTCCGGCGAGGGATGTTGAGGGTCAGGCGTGCAGAGGCATTCTGGATGCGTTGAAGCCGTTTCAGGAGTTTGGTCGAGGCTTCTGCGTAGATGACGTTTTCGTAATCCAACCTGCTGCTGACGAGGGCCTGGGTGACCATTCTTTTCGTCTCAGTAGGGATCCACTTGTAGATCCTGTGGAGCATGCGGAGGGTGTTGAAGCAGGAGGAGGTGACGGCGTTGACCTGCTTAGTCATGGAAAGGGTGGAGTCGAGGATGACCCCTAGGTTGCGTGCGTGGTCGGTGGGTGTCAGAGCTGTTCCCAGTGCGGTCAGCCACCAGGAATCGTCCAGGTCAAGGGGGTGGATCCAAGGATGAGGACCTCTGTCTTGTCTGAGTTCAGCTTCAGCCGGCTACTCTTCATCCATTCGGCGACGGCCTTCATTCCTTCATGGAGGCTGGTTTTGGCGGTGAGAGGGTCCTTGGTGAGGGAGAGGATCAGCTGCGTGTCATTGGCGTAAGAGATGATGTTGAGGTTGTGCAGTCGAGCGACATGGGCAAGCAGTGCCATGTAGATGTTAAACAGCGTTGGGCTGAGGGATGAGCCCTGGGGTACGCTGCAGATGATCTCAGTGGCTTTGGAGTAGAAGGGGGGAGGCAGACGCTCTGTGTTCTACCAGAGAGGAAGGAGGTCGTGCAGTCCATGGCCTTCTCTTGGATCGCGGCGTCATGGTGGCGTGTGCGTAGTGTGTGGTGGCAGACGGTGTCGAAGGCGGCTGACAGGTCCAGGAGGATGAGGGCCGCGGTGTCTACATTGTCTTGCAGGGACCTGATGTCATCGGTGGGAGCGATGAGGGCAGTTTTGGTGCTGTGTTGCTGCGGAACGCAGACTGGGACGGGTCCAGGATGCTGTTTGCCTCGAGGTAGCGGGTCAGTTGTTTGTTGGCGGCCTTCTCGATAACCTTCACCGGGACCGGGAGCAGGGAGATGGAACGGAAGTTCTTGAGATCTTTGGGGTCCGCCTTGGGTTTCTTGAGTAGGGCGTTGATCTCGGCGTGCTTCCAGCCCCCCAGGAAGGTGGCTGTCTCGAAGAAGATGTTGATGGCTTTTCGGAGATGGGGTGTGATGGCGGTGCTGGCCTTGATGAAGATGTGGTGCGGGCAGGGGTCTGACGGAGAACAGGAGTGGACGGTGTTCATGATCTTGATGGTGTTGTTGTCATTTATGTTGGTCCAGGAGAGCAGGCGGTTGGGGGTGGATGTCTCATGTTTGTCGGGGTGGTTGTGGTGTCGATGCTGTCATAGATGCCTGTGATCTTGCGATGGAAGAAGGAGGCCAGTGAGTTGCATAGGTCTTGCGAAGGTGGGATGTCGTTGATGTTGGAGCTAGGGGTGCAGAGTTTTTCAATGTTGAAGAGCTCTTTGCTGTTGTGTGTGTTATTGTCTAGGCAGTCTTTGAAGGAGGCCTTTTTGGCAGATCTGATGAGGGAGAATGTTTGCGGGTGGCGTCCTTGTGGGCTGCGTAGCTGTCGGGTGCTCGTTCATGGAGCCAGTTCTTCTCTAGCTTTCGGCAGGTTTGCTTGGAGGCCTGGAGGTCTTCAATGAACCAGCTGTCTTTCTTGCTGGTGTGGCTGTTGGAGGGTTTCTTGAACACATCGGTGGTGTTGGCCCAGCTGTCGATCCACTGTCTGAGGTTGTGGGCGGCGGAGTCGGGCCGGTGGGGTCGGCGGGTGGGCTCTGCGCGAGGATGGTGGTTAGCGGGTCTTTGGTGACTTTGCTCCGGCATCTGTTGGGTGCAGTGGTGCGTGTGGGTTTCTGAAAGGTGAAGTGGACACAACGATAGTTGGTCCAGTGGAGTTCGTGGTATGGTTGAAGGTGACGCGGGGGCTTGCGGAGAAGATGGAGTCAAGTGTGTGGCTGGTGGAGTGGGTGTGAGTTGTGATGAGTTGTCTGAGTCCGAGGTTGGGGAGGTTGTCGATCAGGGTGGTGGAGTTGGTGTTCTTGTTGTTATCAAGGTGGAAGTTCAGGTCCCCGAGGAGGATGTAGTCTGTAGAGGCAAGGGCGTGCATGCTGACGGTGTCGGCGATGGAGTCGCTGAACTGTGGTCGCGGTCCGGGGGTCTGTAGACGAGAGTTCCTCTGAGGGTGGTGTTGGGGGTCGGTGTGGATCTGGAAGTGCAGGTGTTCGGTGGTGTTAAGGGTGTCATCGGTGCTGGTCGAGACTCTGAGAGTGTTCCTGTGGATGATGGTGATTCCCCTACCTACTCCATTGGTGCGGTCCCTGCGGGTGATCTTGTAGCCCCAGCGGGATGGCTATGGCGATGCCAGGTCTCAGTCAGCAAGGCGACGTCTGGGGAGGTTGAGTTGAGTAGGTCACAGAGTTCAACGGCGTGTTTGCGGGCAGATCGGGTGTCCAGAAGCATGCATCTGAGGTAGTTGGGTTCTGTCCTGGTCAGTGGATTGGCAGGCCAGATGCTGGTGAAGCTGCAGTTCCTGCGGGTGAAGGGTCCTTGTGTGCATTTCGGGGTGGCCAGGAGGCAGGAAGGCGATCGTCCTGGTTTGAGTGCAAGGAGGGTGTTGGCGTCGGTGCAGAGACGGGCGTTGTGGCGTTTGCGGGGGCCAGGGGTTCTGGCGCTGGGCGTGGTCCTGACACGGCCGGGCTAAGACCGGCTTGCCTTTTGCATGCCAGCCACCGCCATATGAGGGGAGCAGGGAGGGAGGAGCAGCTGGGAGGTGGGAGGGGCGGCAAATGGGAGAAGGAAGCGGCAGGAATAGACAGGATACAGAGGGTGTGAGAAGTTGGCCTGGTATATGATGCTCACTAGTTCTAGTGATCAGCTTGTACCATGCCAAGCAACCCTTATGATGATTGGTTGTAAGTCAACCTTATAGACCAGCTATCCTAGAGGTAGCGTGGACAAAGCAGTCTTAGGCTAAACTCTGTAAAGGCATGTGAAGCAAGCTGTTTTACCATATACAATCCCCTTGAATACCAAATGAAAGGACACCACACAGATATATATTGAAAAAATATATATATTTATTTACTACAAATATCCCCTATACTCTTTATGAGCACAGAAGCAAATGCGTGAAAACAAAACACAGTTTAAATATACAAAAGTTGCGCAATATGAATGAGCCCTAGGGGCCACCTTAACCATATACTAAAATAGTGGTATAAGTACCACTAATCGAAAAGGAAGTAGGCCTAGGGCCTTGGGAATCGCTGGAGCTGTTCGGGACTAGCAATGACTAAGTCGGGAAAGGCCCGCGGGACTCGGGTGCAGCGCTTAAAGCACACGTATGCACCAATGCAAGTTAATGGTGTGTAAAAGTTACAAAGTTACTGAAAAGGGAACCTTCCGGATGACCTAGAACCTAGCAACTTGGAACACAGACACTAGAGGTGTATTGCTACACAGGAGCACCGGAGTGCCAGGGTTACCTCACCCACAGGAAGCGGGTGCATATGTCTCAAAGTGTGTCGGGTTTCGTCACGCTGGTCTATGGGGCCTGAAGATGAAGATGCTGCAGGCGGGTCGTCGAGGAGAGTTCTGATGGATCCAAGGGTGGATCTGAAGAAATGAAGACCTGAAAGCTGAGGGGACAATGTTTAAAGCCACTAGCCAGTGACTACCGTGGAACCAGGCGATGTCGGGTGCAAACAGGCGAAGAAGTGAAGATTGTCTCTGCAACCATGTGGACACGAAGAGGTTGAGGACGTCCAGGCGTCGATCACGAGCTGTCGCAGGAAGGCTCTAGCTGATGGCGGTGTCGGCTTCTTGATCGGAGCAAACAGGCCTTGGTTAATGCAAGCCTCGCAGGAAACGATGCAAGCTTCTCACTCGGACCAGCAAGGTCAGAGGGGCCGCTCCTTTTTACAGGAGCGAGGGCCAGTCTGGAGCAACCAGATAAGTGGTGTTGAATTCGGATTTTGTGGCCAAGATGGCCACTAGCCAACGGGCCAGTAACCGGGATGACGAGTCAAGTGGCAAAATTCAAAAGGGCCCCACGCAGATGCTGGAGATGCTGAAGGGCTGATCTTCGGTGCAGAAGCTGCTCAGTGGTGGGGCATCGCAAACCCCAAAGCACAGCATCGAGGGTGCCTCGGGTGCTGCGCAGTCAGCTTCTCGTGAATCTTCCAAGATGGCCGGTCCCACATCTCTCGGTGCCTCCACGGGTCTCTTCTTTTCAGGAACTGTGGATCGGGCTCTGAGATGTCTGGGAGTCTGGGCCTTGTTGGGATCTGGGCTCCAGCTCCGGCAGGAGGTGGCGGCAAAGCAGACGTCGAGTTGCTGGATGGTGCCTGTATTCGCAGGGTGGTCACTCCTTGGCCACAAGGGAGATGCTCTTCAGTCTTCTGTGCAGCAGAATGTCGAAGTCCAGTTTTCTTCTTTGTTTCAAGTCGAGTTCAGGATGATCTAAAGTCTTGGGACACAGCTCCTACTCTTATTCCGAATCTAGGAGCCGGATCACCTGCTAGGTCCCTCCTCTGGGTGGGACCAGGAAGGGGGGTGGTTACGCCCCCTTTCCTTTGTCCAGCTCCGCGCCAGGACTGGGGCTGGAAAGCCCCAGCACCGGTTTGGACTGGCTTATGCACAGAGACACCTTGTGTGCCCCAGGCATGTCTCATTCTATTCATCCCTGTCCTACCCAATACACAAAATCCTGTCTGGGGTGGTGCTCGCACCTCCCAAGGCAGGAAACCCTTTGTCCAAGCCACCCTCGCTGGAAGGACTCCCAGCAGCAGGAGGTCAGACTTGTGTCTGTGGTGGCAGCATCCATTTTGTGATGCTGAGGCACGAGTTTAACTTTAACTGGGATTCAGGTTATGTACATGTTGTGTTCCTCTAGAGGGGTGGAATGCTACCCCCGCCACCAGAATTGGCGAAGGGGTAGTATCCCAATTCGTATGACACCTTTCTCGACATGTTTTGATAAAGCCAAACCAAAGTTAGCAAGTAACCGCGAGGGTTATAATGCACTTAAGAGTATATGGTATGGCAATATCCCGGAACAGCTAAGGGAGTTGTTCCCGACAGCTGAAGGTGGGCTCAGCTTGTGCCAGAGCACCATCTCACATGAAACCACGCACTCTGCCTCCAGGATTGTCGAGGCCTTCCATAGGAGTGGCTTATAGGTTAATATGTGCCCAGATATGTTAGACATAGATATACTACATCTAAGTAAGAGGTGATTACACCACCTTACCCCAGCTGATTGATCAGCCAGTTGTGTCAAATATAGAGACCAGGCCAGGGGTGGCATAATACATGCTGCATCCTCTGGTAGGCCTTGGATACACCTATGCCCTGGATACCTGGGGTACACTGTTACAGGGGCCTATAAGGTGAACCAGATTCAATTCGTAATGCACCTAGAGTGCATTGGCAGTAATTTAGAGAGAGAACAGCAGGCTGTGGGTCTGATTAGCAGACCCACAGCCACATTAGGTCATAAACCAGTGAAGCAAAAAGCAAAAATTTGGGGTGACCATAGGATAGCACACCCTACTCTCCTACACAACCCGCCCCCCAAACGCAGGGACATTAGACTAACCTTGACCAGTTGTGTCTTCATGTTCTAAGTGGAAGTACCTTGAGATACCATCTGCATTACCATGGTCAGTCCCTGGGCGGTGCTCCACTGTAAAGTCCATCCCCTGTAGGGAAATGGACCACCTGAGTAATTTCGGGTTTTCACCCTTCATCTGATTAGGCCATAAGAGGGGCTTATGGTCGGTCTGAATCTTGAAGTGAGTGCCAAACAAGTATGGTCTTAACTTCTTCAGGGCCCACACCACAGCAAAGGCCTCCCTCTCAATGGCTGACCAACGTTTCTCTCTGGGGGTCAGCCTTCTGCTAATAAAAGCAATGGGCTGGTCTTGACCATCTACATTAAGTTGTGAAAGCACAGCTCCCACTCCCAACTCAGAAGCATCTGTTTGGACAATGAACTCTCAGGACTCTTCAGGATAGGTGCAGAGCACATGGCCTTCTTCAGGTCATCAAATGCCTTTTGACAGTTTACTGTCCACTGAACCTTTTTGGGCATCTTTTTGGATGTCAGATCATTAAGAGGAGTCACAATGGACCCATAGTTCTTAACAAACTCCCTGTAGTACCCAATCAGGCCCAAGAAAGCTCTGACCTGAGTCTGGGTAGTTGGAGGGGACCAGTCCTTAATGGTCTGGATCTTACTCTCCAGGGGTTGAACTTGGCCTCCACCTACAGGGTGGCCCAATTACACAACCTTACTCTGCCCTATCTGGCACTTTGTGGCCTTTATAGTGAGGCCTGCCTTTTGCAGAGCCTCTAGCACTTCCTTCAGGTGGACCAGGTGATCCTCTCAGGTGGAGCTGAAGACAGCAATATCATCCAGATAAGCTGGGCAAAAGTCATCCAACCCAGCAAGGACTTGATTCACCAACCTTTGGAAGGTGGCAGGTGCATTTTTCAGACCAAAGTGCATCACCACAAATTGGTAATGACCTCCTGGGGTAGAAAATGCAGCTTTGGCTTTAGATTCCTCAGCTAACCTGATTTGCCAATAGCCAGCTGTCAGATCAAATATGCTCAAATATTTGGCAGAAGCCAACTTGTCTATGAGCTCATCTGCCCTTGGAATAGGGTGTGCATCTGTCCTGGTGATAGCATTGAGTCCTCTGTAATCCACACAGAACCTCATCTCTCGCTTTCCATCTTTGGTGTGAGGTTTGGGGACCAGAACCACTGGGCTAGCCCAGGGGCTCTCTGAAGGCTCAATAACACCTAATTCCAGCATCTTTTGCACCCCAGTCTTTATACAGTCCCTGACATGGTCAGGTTGCCTGTAAATCTTGCTTTTCACAGGAAGACTGTCACCAGTGTCCACCACATGGGTACATCAGTTAGTCTGACTGGGTGTCAAGGAGAACATATGTCTATATGACTGTAAAACTTGTCTGCAGTCATTTTGCTGATGTTCAGTGAGGCTGCCATCTAAGGCCACACCATCAACTGAGCCCTCTTCAGGCTTCTGAGTTAACAGGTCTGGGAGAGGGTCACTCTCTTCCTCCTGCCCCTCATCTGTAGCCATGAGCAAGCCCATGTCTGCCCTGTCAACATATGCCTTCAATCTGTTGACATGGAGCACCCTGTGGGGGCTCCTGGGAGTTCCTAGGTCCACCAAGTAGGTAACCTCTTCCTTCTTTTCAACAATGGTATGGGGTCCAGACCATTTGTCCTGGAGTGCTGCTGGGGCCACTGGCTCCAACACCCATACTTTCTGTCCAGGCTGGTACTCAGTCAAGACAGCCTTTTGGTCATGCCAAGCTTTTTGTAATTCTTGGCTGGCCTCAAGGTTTTTGGATGCCTTCTCCATATACTCAGCCATCCTGGAGCGGAGACCAAGTACATAGTCCACTATGTCTTGCTTGGGCTTTCTGAGAGGTAACTCCCATCCTTCCCTCACCAAACATAGGGGTCCTCTTACAGGGTGCCCAAACAACAATTCAAAGGGACTGAAGCCAACCCCCTTTTGTGGGACCTCTCTGTAAGCAAACAGAAGGCAGGGTAGAAGGATGTCCCATCTTCGCCTGAGCTTCTCAGGTAATCCTTTGATCTACCCTTCAGGGTCTTGTTGAACCTTTCAACAAGCCCATTGCATTGTGGATGATAAGGAGTGGTGAACTTGTATTTGACACCACATTCCTTCCACATAGCTGTTAAGTATCCTGACATGAATTTGGCATCTCTATCAGATACTACCTCCTTAGGAAACCCCACTCTGGAGAAAACTCCAAGTAAGGCCCTGGCCACAACAGGAGCTGTTGTGGTCCTAAGGGGAATTGCCTCTGGGTACCTGGTGGCATGGTCCACCACCACCAGTATGAATCTGTGCCCAGATGCTGTAGGGGGATCCATTGGACCTACAATATCAATCCCCACTCTTTCAAAGGGAACCCCCACTACTGGTAGTGGTATCAGGGGGGCCTTTGTTGTGCCACCTGCTTTACCACTGGCTTGGCAGGTTACACAGGAGCGACAAAACTCCTTGGTGTCTTCAGACATGTGAGGCCAGTGAAAGTGAGGGACAAGCCTGTAGCAAGTATTATTCTGGCCTAGGTGTCCTGCTAAAGGAATATCATGGGGCAAGGTTAAAAGAAAGCCCCTAAATTGCAGAGGTATATCCAACCTCCTGGTTGTACCAGGCTTGGGGTCTCTACCCTCTGAATAAAGGAGCCCATCATCCCAATATACTTTATGGGTACCTTGAGCATTCCCAGCAGCCTCAGCAGCAGCCTGCTGACTGAGGGGTTCAAGGGAAGGACAGGTTAACTGAGCCTGCCCCAAGTCTGCCCTAGAAGGTCCCCCTGTCCCCAGAAACTCAACCTGATCAGGTTCAAGTTCTTCAGGGACAGTTCCTTCAGGGGTCTCAAGATCATCTTCCTGGGAAGGCTGATCCTCCCTTGTAGGCAGGTGGGAAGGCACAGCCTTTACCCTCCTGTTCTTATTCTTGGTAGGTGCTTGGTCCATTGTTCCAGGATCCAAGACCTGAGGTTCAGAGAGGCACTTTTTGGCATGTGACCTAGTCACAGCAAGGACATGTGATGATATCCCAAACATCTCTGCATGAGTCCTGTACTCAACTTCTGACCATAGAGAGCTCTCCAGGTCATTGCCCAACAAACATTCATCTGGGATATCTGCACTACCCACAACTCTTTTTAGGCCAGTTACCCCTCCCCAGGAGAAACTAACAATTGCCACACTATGTGTAGTAGTGACATTGCTGGCATTGGTCACCAGGTAATTATCACCTGGTATGTATTGTCCAGGGTCCACAAAGCTAGGTGTCACCATAGTGACACTGGCACATGTGTCCCTGTATGCTTGAGCCACTTTTTCATTAATCAAAGGTGTCTGTCTGTACTTGCCCAGATTACTGGGGCTTGTAGTAGGCGGCAAATCTATGTCCCCATCGCAAATCAGAACAGCCTGTGTAGGGGTTCTGACTAGGCCAGACTCTCCCTCAGTTCCCAAGGTGATACCCACTACCTCCTTAGTTTGTGGACCAACACTGCCAACTGTACTAGTGGGTGCAGGTGCCTTAGGGGCTGCAGTGTTGGGGGCTCCACCCTTTTTACACTCACTGGTCCAGTGAGAGGTGTTTTTACAGGTACTATACCAGGGTTTTCTTTGACCTTCTTTCTTCTTCTTCTTGGAAGTTTGGGACCCTCCCTCTGTATTAGTTTGGGGCCCTGTTGAAGACTTCTGGTCTTTAGCTTTCTGTTCCCCACCCTTCTGGTCTGTTTTCTTTTGGTCACCACCCTGGTTCTGGTTCTGGTTCTTTTGCTTAACCCTGGTTCTAACCCATTTGAATGCCCTCTTTCCCAATTCTTAGGGAGAGGTCAGATCTGAGTCAACCAAGTGTTGATGCAGCTGCTGGTTCTGACAATTATTAAAAAATGTGTTCTCTCATAAGTAAATTGTACAATCCTTCATAGTCTGTAACCTTACTTCCCAGCAACCAGCCCTCCAGAGCCTTAGTGGCACATTCAACAAATTCAGACCAGTCCTGAGTCTTTGTCTTCTGGGTCTCTCTGAACATTAACCTGTACTGTTCAGTGGTTAAGCCTAACCCATCAAGCAGAGCACTCTTCAGGACCAGGTAGTTTCTAGAATCCCCATCACTAACTGTGAGGAGTCTGTCTCGGCCTCTACCTTCAAAGGAGAGCCACAAGATTGCTGCCCACTGCTCCTGAGGGATCTGCTGTACTCTGCAGGCTCTCTCAAGTGCAGTTTTCCATTTGTGGATGTCATCCCCAGCTTTGTAGGGGGGCACAATCTTACTCAGGTTTCTATTGTCATAGGACCTGTCTTTATCCTTAGGGATAGTGCAGCGACTAGTGGATCCTAATCCACCCTCTCTAGGCTGTCTTGCTCTAGCAAGTTTCTCTTGGGCCAGGGCAACTTCTAATTCTCGCTTCTGGATCCTAAGCTCAGCCTCTCTCATGTTGGCCTCATGTTCCCTCCTCTGAAGGGGATGTCATTCTCCTTCTGGAGTGACCATGAGAACCTTTAGAAGCTTGGGAGGTGTTGGATTCACCTGAGTGATTCCTCCTCCTCCTTTGCTCCTGGTCAAGGCCACTTAGGGGCCTGAATGGGTTTAACCCTGACTCAGTCCCAAGTAGGCGTAATTTAGCCTGGCTAAGCCCTCTGACTGGCACCTGACTATTTCTACCATCATCAGAATCACTGCTCTCCCCTTCCGTCTCTTCCTCCTCCTCATCCTCAGGCTGAGTATCTCCAGTGGTCTGGTCTTCCTCATCTATCTGGACAACAGAGACAGGGGCATCAGTATTATCATCTTCAGTGGGAGAGCCTCCTTCCACATTCCATGTGGGGCCTGCTTTAGAGGTCTTTAGAGCTTCAGACTGGTCTAAAAGCTCTCTGAGGTGGTCTGTGTTAGGGGTTGGACCCGTCTTGAGACCTCTTAAGGTACACAGTTGCCTCAGTTCTTTAAAGTTTAACATAGCAAATTTGGATGGTGCCCTTGGAGGGTCACTCTCAACAGGGGCAGGTCCAGTGGACCCCTCTGCTCCAGACATTGCTCTAGTGTGGGTGAATATGTTGCAATCTACCTACACTGGTGTTTACCTACTAAACCTATCTAGTATTTGTAGTCAGGGTGTGCTACTCCCTATCCTCTACAACAACTAAGTTCAGTAGAACTTAAGTATACTAGTCTTGTTTTATATGTAACTAGCAGGTACCTGTATGATATTTCAAATGATACTTTTAAAGATTGTAGTGGTAAAACAACAGCAAGCTCAAATCCCAACCGCTGCTCACCAATGTGAGAAGTTGGCCTGGTATATGATGCTCACTAGTTCTAGTGATCACCTTGTACCATGCCAAGCAACCCTTATGATGATTGGTTGTAAGTCAACCTTATAGACCAGCTATCCTAGAGGTAGCGAGGACAAAGCAGTCTTAGGCTAAACTCTGTAAAGGCATGTGAAGCAAGCTGTTTTACTATATATAATCCCCTTGAATACCAAATGAAAGGACACCACACAGATATATATTGAAAATATATATATATTTATTTACTACAAATATCCCCTATACTCTTCATGAGCACAGAAGCAAATGCGTTAAAACAAAACACAGTTTAAATATACAAAAGTTGCACAATATGGATGAGCCCTAGGGTCCACCTAAACCATATACTAAAATAGTGGTATAAGTACCACTAATCGAAAAGGAAGTAGGCCTAGGGCCTTGGGAATCGCTGGAGCTGTTCGGGACTAGCAGTGACTAAGCAGGGAAAGGCCCGCGGGACTCGGGTGCAGCGCTTAAAGCACACGCATGCACCAATGCAAAGTCAACGGTGCGTAAAAGTTACAAAGTTACTGAAAAGGGAACCTTCCGGATGACCTAGAACCTAGCAACTTGGAACACAGACACTAGAGGTGTATTGCTACACAGGAGCACTGGAGTGCCAGGGTTACCTCACCCACAGGAAGCGGGTGCATATGTCTCAAAGTGTGTCGGGTTTCGTCGCGCTGGTCTATGGGGCCTGTAGATGAAGATGCTGCAGGCGGGTCATCGAGGAGAGTTCCGGTAGATCCAAGGGTGGATCTGAAGAGGTGAAGACCTAAAAACAGAGGGGACAATGATCAAAGCCACTAGCCAGTGACTACCATGGAACTAGGAGGGAACCAGGCCATGTCGGGTGCAAACAGGCAAAGAAGGGAAGATTGTCTCTGCAGCCACGTGGACACGAAGAGGTCGAGGACGTCCAGACATCGATCACGAGCTGTACAACAAAGGTTCTAGCTGATGGCGGTGTTGGCTTCTTGATCGGAGCAAACAGGCCTTGGCTAATGCAAGCCACGCAGGAAACAATGCAAGCTTCTCACTCGGACCAGCAAGGTCAGATGAGCTGCTCCTTTTTACAGGAGTGAGGGCCAGTCTGGAGCAACCAGACCTGTGGTATTGATTTCGGATTTCGTCACCAAGATGGCCACTAGCCAACGGGCCAGTAACCGGGATGACACGTCAAGTGGCAAAACGCAAAAGAGTCCCATGCAGATCATGGAGATGCTGGGGGGATGATCTTTGGTGCAGATGCTGCTCGGTGGTGGGGCTTTTCAAACCCCAAAGCACAGCATCGAGAGTGCCTCGGGTACTGCGCAGTCAGCTTCTCGTGAATCTTCCAAGATGGCCGGTCCCAAGTCTCTCGGTGCCTCCACGGGTCTCTTCTTTTCAGGGACTGTGGATCAGGCTCTGAGATGTCTGGGAGTCTGGGTCTTGTTGGGCTCTGTGCTCCGGCTCTGGCAGGAGGCGGCGGCAAAGCAGATGTCCAGTTGCTGGATGGTGCCTGTATTCACAGGGTGGTCACTCCTTGGCCACAAGGGAGATGCTCTTCAGTCTTCTGTGAAGCAGAATGTCGAAGTCCAGTTTTCTTCTTAGTTTCAAGTCGAGTTCAAGTTGATCTAAAGTCTTGGGACACAGCTCCTACTCTTATTCCAAATCTAGGGGCGGATAACCTGCTAGGTCCCTCCTCTGGGTGGGACCAGGAAGGGGAGTGGCTACACCCCCTTTCCTTTGTCCAGCTCCGTGCCAGGACTGGGGCTGGAAAGCCCCAGCACCGGTTTGGACTGGCTTATGCACAGGGACACCTTGTGTGCCCCAGGCATGTCTCATTCTATTCAGCCCTGTCCTACCCAATACACAAAATCCTGTCTGGGGTGGTGCTCGCACCTCCCAAGGCAGGAAACCCTTTGTCCAAGCCTCCCTCGCTGGAAGGACTCCCAGCAGCAGGAGGTCAGACTTGTGTCTGTGGTGGCAGCATCCATTTTGTGATGCTGAGGCTCGAGTTTAACTTTAACCGGGGTTCAGGTTATGTACATGTCGTGTCCCTCTAGAAGGGTGGAATGTTACCCCCTTTGCCAGAATTGTCGAGAGGATAGTATCCCAATTCGTATGACACCTTACTCGACATGTTTTGATAAAGCCAAACCAAAGTTAGCAAGTAACCGCGAGGATTATAATGCACTTAAGAGTATATGGTATGGCAATATCCCGGAACAGCTAAGGGAGTTGTTCCCGACAACTTTAGACGGGCTCAGCTTGTGCCAGAGCACCATCTCACATGAAACCACGCACTCTGCCTCCAGGATTGTCGAGGCCTTCCATAGGACTGGCTTATAGGTTAATATGTGCCCAGATATGTTAGACATAGATATACTACATCTAAGTAAGAGGTGATTACACCAACTTACCCCAGCTGATTGATCAGCCAGTTGTGTCAAATATGGAGGCCAGGCCAGGGGTGGCATAATACATGCTGCAGTCCATGGTAGGCCTTGGATACACCTATGCCCTGGGTACCTGGGGTACACTGTTACAGGGGCCTATAAGGTGAACCAGATCCAATTCGTAATGTACCTAGAGTGCATTGGCAGTAATTTAGAGAGAGAACAGCAGGCTGTGGATCTGATTAGCAGACCCACAGCCACATTAAGTCATAAACCAGTGAAGCAAAAAGCAAAAATTTGGGGTGACCATAGGATAGCAGACCCTACTCTCCTACAGAGGGCAAAAAGGCACAGACCAGTTAGCCCAGGTTAAGAAAAGGGGCAGTGAAGAAAAAACAAAAACGGCAGAAAAAGGGACAGAAAAGTTAGCATACAATTATCAAAAAGGGGCAGTGAAGAAAAAGCAGACACAGTGGAAAAAGGCACAGAGCAGTTAGCCCAATGAATTAGGAATGCACACAGAGAGGTGGAGGGTGGGCGAACTCATGGCAGCAGCGGGCACCAAGGCAGCAACGGGTACCAGGCCCAGAGACCCAGGCGGAGCTATGCGGCATGGGGAGCCGCCTAACCTGCAAGCAGGGTCAAGGGTCGCTCCTTTTACAGTGCAGCGACCGCCATATGAGGGGAGGTGGGAGAGAGGAGCAAATGGGAGAGCGGGGGCGGGCCGCAGGGAGGCAGCGGCGGGAATAGATGGGATACAGAAGGCAAAAAGGGGGCTGGGGGCACAATACAGGTATAACACAGTTAACAAAAGGGGCAGTGAAGAAAAAACAAAAAAGGCGGAATAAGGCACAGAACAGTTAGTATACAGTTAACAAAAAGGGGCAGTGAAGAAAAAGCAGTAATGGCGGAAAAAGGCACAGACCAGTTAGCCCAATGAATGAGGAATGCTCACAGAGAGGGGGAGCGAACTCACGGTAGCAGTGGGCACCAAGGCAACAGTGGGCACCAGGCAGAGAGACCCAGGCGGAGCTTTGCAGCGTGGGGAGCGGCATAACCTGCAAGCAGGGTCAAGGGTCGCTCAGCGGAGTGACCACAAGGAGCTGTACACCATCAAAATCTTAAGATCTGGGAGTGGAAGAACTTCTGGTAGTCACCGATCCAGAGGAGCTTGTTTCCCGGGACTCACAATATGTCTGGTCCCCCAATGTCGCAGCCACTTTCAATGTGTCTCAACGCTCCAACTGGCTCTGGTCTAGATTTGTGGTCATTGCCCGCTTGGCCTCATCTCTCATTTTTCCTCACTTCCCACGACGACGAATCCTTCTGTTGGTTGGCTTAGATGACCCCGAGTTTGAGGGCCAAGTTCCTGTCCACATTCCTGACTCTTCCAACCAGTACCGCGTGTCTTCAGGTGAATCAAAGAAACGGGCAACCCACTTAGCCAACACCCTTAGCTTGGCAGGGAACTGTAGGGAGTAGGGGAGTTCCAGCTCACGCAGTTTGCGTTTCACAGAAGTGATGGTGCTTCTATGGCTCTGCACCGGCGCTTTGTAGTCCGGGAATATCATGATCGAACTCCCACCGAACTTGAGATCAGAGAGCTTATGAGTTTCGCATAAGATTGCTTCTCTGTCCTATAGTTCAAGAGTTTTGAAAATGAATGGTCTTGGCCGAGCCCCTGGAGGGGTCCTGTGAGCCGGTACATGGTGTGCTTGTTCTACTATGAAGTGCGGTGACAGTGTCCCTGGAGGCAAGATGCCTTGTAGCCAACACTCCACATAAAATTACGGGGACCGACCCTCTTCTCCCTCTGGAAGCCCTACCACAAGCACATTATTACGGCGAGAGAGGCCCTCTTCATCTTCAACTCTGTCCTCCAATGCGTGTACGCGATCAAGGACATCCTGTAAAGCCACGGCATGGCTTTGGGTGTAGAGTTTCAGCTCAGACAGTGATTGAGCATGTGACTGGACCTTCTCCGTCAAATTATGGTTGTTGGCGTGTGTAGAGTGAAGTCAGATGTTACCTTATCAGTCCTGGACTCCAGGAATTATCCTGTCTGGTTCAATGCTGCCCCCATCTTTTCCACCACTGCCAGTACCAAGTCCAGTTTTGCAGCGCATTAGTACGGAGGCGGCCCTTGGCTAGTTTTTGCACAGAGAGCATTGACCTCTGGGAAGAAGCAGCTGCTTGACAATATGTGTCTCACCAGATCGTAGGCACAAGGCTGCCCCTGGTGTCTGCTTATGCACCGGTGTAGTATTACCCCGCGTTGTGTGTCGCCACTGCAATGTTCAGTGTGGTGACGGTCCTATCTTCAGGTCAGCTTCAGACAATGTGGCCCCTCTGCCAAGGATACAGGCAGCTCCCAAACTGTCAACGTGTGCAGTCACTTGCCAGTAGGCCCGGTCTCACAGCAGTCGATCCACAGCCAGGCAGAGACCCTCCAACTCACGTCCTCGCTATGAGCGCTCTGCATGTGTGGTTTCCAACCTCTTCACCCACCTCTCTCCCACATTTTTCCCATCCCCAACGAATGTCCAAAATAAATATAAATCATGTCCAAATTGTCCACAAATGCCCTGTCTAAATGTTCACCCTCACTACCCACAACAACTCCCTCCCACCAAAATATATATTTTTTAAAAGAGCTACGAAAGGGAATTCTTTACGAGGGTCTCCAGATGCTAGATGTGGGCCTCGGGTGTGCCATTCGATGATCCAAGTGCGCCAACTCAGACAGCACACAGCGATGGTGGAGCTGGTCTGAAAGGGGGCCTGCAAAGGGACATGTGCGGGCAACTCCAAGCTGCCAGTGACACTGATGTGGGTTGGAGGCCCTAGCAAGTGATCAGTGGAGCTGGTCCAGGGGTAGGGGAATGGCCGGGCCCTCCTCGTCCACCAGCAGCTGATAGCACTCCCTAGTGGCCTCCAGTCTCTGACACCGGAGCCAGTGCGCGATCTCTTGCTGGGTCGGTGGTGGTGGTGGTGGACCAGCAGGAGTAGCTATATCAAGAAAGAAAATAAATGAAACAGACAAATTGTAACGAATGTTCTGCGCAAACACTTGTTTTTTTATTATATATTGGTGCAGTATAAGTACATTTGCTGGTCCCCTAGGGCCATTGGGAATTTTTGACGTGATTAGTAAAGTCAGCCACAGGGAAATGATTTTAACAACACATGCCTCACTTAAAAGCACTGGCTGGATGAAAGGAGGAAGCATAAGATTAAAAAACAGAGTGATTTCTTTTCTTGTAAAGGATTTCCTAAACAAATTAAACCACACAGACACTTTGTCTGGAAAAAAGAAAAATAACTCTCTTTAATAAGTAAGGCATCATCCAGTATGGATACAAGTATACTAATTTTGTTGTGATAAATGACTGGAAGTGTGCTAGCTAGTGCATCAGTTACAAATGTGCTACTCTCTGCAGTCTGCAGCTTGGGCATCTGCAATAGACCAAAAATTATCTTTGCTTCCAATGTTCCTGCTCTTCTCCACATGCCTTTCAATTCAACCCTGACTCCGAACAGGCAAATAATTATTAATATGTCACACATGTCATGTATAGCATGCAGATAATAGATATCATGTCTGCCATAAGTAGGTGGTGGGAAAAGTGATACACTGCAGTACAGCGAAAGGAACAGGATTTATAGATTTGATTGGGCACATTCGCCACAGAGTATCCCATCGGCAAAACACAAAAACACAGACACATGATCCCACTTTACTTCCTTGCCTCATCCTCAAACACAAAGTATTGAAATCAAATACATTCGCTTGGCAGTAGGCGAAGGAAACTTGACCTAGGGACTGATTCAGACTAGAGGTTGGTGGAAGGGTTACTACATCACAAATGTGACAGATATACCGTCCACCATATTATGATTCATGATACGGTGGACGGAATATACATTACATTTGTGATAGAGTCATTCCTCCACCAAACTCTAAAAATATGGCCCTTAGTTTACTACGCAAAACCAAAGGGGTTGATGGACGGAGTGTTGAATGATGCAAGCACTCACCCCCAGTCAACTGATCTGGGTTTAATCCATCATCATTCTTTAAAAGAAACTAGAGTACCCCTGCACACTCTAAAACGTTTAACCCGTCATGTTAGTGTTGACTCAAAAGAGCAAGGACAAAGCCTATAAGCTAAACATAAATAATGAATGTCTTTTCAAGTCTTTCGTTGATGGGTGGTGTCTTTTAATGTTTATAACAAGAAAACCAGCCGACACGTGTTTCGTCGTGTGTGGGATAATCTTCCCGCGACTCCTCAGGGCTATTGACGATGTGGACAAATTGTGGAAGTCGCTCTTTCAGTGATAATTCCGACTCGACAGGGCCCTGGACTAGTAGACTGAGGTAAAGTAGTTTTTGGTCAATCTTGCCAGTGGGGCTATGGTGCCAAAGTAATAAGCGGGTGGACCTTTGGGACACTCTGGGATGTGTCGAGTAGTAGTAGTAATGTCAAGTTTTAAATAGCGTGTAGACAGTTCTGTCCCACAGAGCGATAGTGGAAAAGGTCCTAGACGTAACAAATTTAAGCTTGAGAAATGGAAGTGTGGATATGCGTGTTAAGGATCAGTAAGCCAAACATTGCGGAATACTTCCTGAGAATCTTATTATTGTTCGACGGGTGCGTCTGTGTCAGTGAGTCGCTCTGTGTCCCAGTAGTGGTCCACTACCGGGACCCTGTCGGGTCGGAATTATCACTGACAGAGCGACTTCCACGATTTGTCTACATCGTCAATAGCCCTGAGGAGTCGCGGGAAGATTATCCCACGCGCGACGAAACACGTGTCGGCTGGTTTTCTTGTTATGAACATTAAAAGGCACCACCCATCAACGAAAGACTTGAAAATACATTCTTTATTTATGTTTAGCTTATAGGCTTTGTCCTTGCTCTTTTAAGTCAACACTAGCATGACTGTTTAAACGTTTTAGAGTGAGCAGGGGTATTCTAGTTTTTTCTATACGCAGTGCCAACACAGGTGGACACTACTTGGAGGAGTATAGGGTTTCCCCTCAGCCCCTTTTTGCACCTCACATCCAAGAGTGAATTCACTGATACTATTTTGCAAAATCTTCTAGCAGTGCGCCCCTTTTTCGAAAAAACCCTTTCCTCATCATTCTTTAGCTCACTCTGCCACCCCAGTTCAGGCATGGCCATATGCAAATCAGTCTGACCCTGTGCCTCATGGGAACAGTCCAGCCCGAACTGCCAAGCTGTGTCTTCCCTGGACCAGAAACAAGCATCCTGGGACAGGTTTCTGACTAATCAAACGCCATCAGCCAGGCTAGCTTGATTCCAGTGGCAAAGTGAGCAAGGGACCAATGTCTGGGCAAACCCTGCCAATTTAGAGTGAACAATGCAAAACCTAAGGGGATGATGGACGGAGTGTTGAACGATGAAAGCACTCACCCTCAGTCAACAGATCTGGGTTTAATCCATCATCATTCTTTAGCTCACTCCGCCACCCCAGTTCAGACATGGCCATATGCAAATCAGTCTGACCCTGTGCCTCATGGGAACAGTCCAGCTCGAACTGCCAAACCATGTCTTCCCTGGACTGGAAACAAGCATCCTGGGACCGGTTTCTGACTAGTCAGCCGTCATCAGCCAGGCTAGCTTGATTCCAGTTGAAAAGTGAGCAAGGGACCCACTTCTGGGCATACCCAGGCAACATAGGGCGAACAAAGCAAAACCAAAGGGGATGATGGACGGAGTGTTTAATGATGCAAGCGCTCACCCTCAGTCAACAGATCTGGGTTTAATCCATCATCATTCTTTAGCTCACTCCGCCACCCCAGTTCAGACATGGCCGTATGCAAATCAGTCTGACTCTGTGCCTCTTGGGAACAGTCCAGCTCGAACTGCCAAACCATGTCTTCCCTGGACTGGAAACAAGCATCCTAGGACCGGTTTCTGATTAGTCAGCCGTCATCAGCCAGGCTAGCTTGATTCCAGTGGCAAAGTGAGCAAGGGACCCCCGTCTGGGCATACCCAGCCAACATAGGGCGAACAAATCAAAACCAAAGGGGATGATGGACGGAGTGTTTAATGATGCAAGCACTCACCCCCAGTCAACTGATCTGGGTTTAATCCATCATCATTCTTTAGCTCACACCGCCACCCCAGTTCAGACATGGCCATATGCAAATCAGTCCGACCGTGTGCCTCATGGGAAGAGTCCAGCCCGAACTGCCAAGCCATGACTTCCCTGGACCGGATACAAGCTTCCTGGGACCGGTTTCTGGCTAATAAGCCATCATCAGCCAGGTTAGCTTGATTCCAGTGGCAACGTGAGCAAGGGACCCACGTCTGGGCATACCCTGCTAACTTAGGGCGAACAAAGCAAAACCAAACAGGATGATGGACGGAGTGTTGAACGATGCAAGCACTCACCCCCAGTCAACTGATCTGGGTGAGACTGATTTGCATATGGCAATGTCTGAACTGGGGTGGTGGAGGGAGCTAAAGAATGATGATGGATTAAACCCGGGTCAGTTGATTGGGGGTGAGAGTTTGATTTGCTCAAATGCTCCATCCATCATCTCCTTTGGTATCCCTTAGTCTACTACAGCAGGGTAAGATATAGCAAGAGGCCTGGTAGGTACAGTAGAGACTATGCTATAGAATGTAGATGTGGGTAAGTTCACTGATGATGTAGCTTAGGCTTAGTCAGTCACTGTAGTTGAAACTGAAAGTTGATGAATGCCAAATTTAAACAGGCGTAAATTCATTATGGAAGCCATATTAACCTCTTATCCCGTAAAATGCTGTGTATTCCATAACCGTTTTTTCCCAATGTTTCTGGTAGACTGGGACAGAAGAACTTAGGAACCATTAAAGGAGTGTGGTACTAGGAGGGGAGTGAGTGAGCGAGCACTGGGGTGGAAGAGAATGACACCATGGGTTAAGTATAACTTAAGACCAACACTAAAGTTTAACTGAGACAAAGTCCTAAGTAAAGTTAGGAATCCTAACTTTACTACTCCTAAAAAGTTAGGATTCCTAACTTTAGTACTCCTAAATGTCCCCTGTGAATACCGAAAGTTGTAAAGTTAGGATTTTGTCTCACATTACTTTTGTGAATCGGGCTCCTTGTTTTTGTTTTGGTTTGCAATCCATTGAAAGCTTTGTAAATGCTATATTAACAGAAGCAGACACACATTACACAGCCAGCACTGCAGTGCCAATTGAACTATGCTACAGTTGGGTGGGGTCATGGCCCATGGGTCGAGGCTTGCGAAGTGCCATTGGCAGGGAGGTCATGATTGAATGATGATGGGTGTGTTCTGCCTCACTTGCCAAATACAATGGGTATACTAGTAACTGTCAATAACCAAGCAATGTGAGTGACTTACCATCCCCCGTTCCTGGTGCTGCAGAGACACCAGCTTCAGATTCTGCTGGCACACTAGTGCTGTGAGCCCATCACTGGTGGTCCGTGTGGCTAGAAAATACATTACACATTTTAGATGCAAGATACACCGCACCCTTTTTATTTGTTTAAACAACATACATCAGCCACACATTTATACAGTTCAGTTCACAGTATCTCCTCTCCCATCTAAAATATCACTTTGAGTATTTTGCTGGTTTACCATGCTAGAAAAGCCAGTAGTCAAGCCAACCTTAATGGAAGGCAGAGATAGGATGACTGTGAGTCATTTAAAGCACAACAAAGGGGTATAATTATTGGTCAATAAAGGATGTATAGTTTTGGTTGGCAAATGCAATGGGACCATCCTCATACTACTCTCCTGCCATGCTGCACATCATCAAAACTGCTGGGATTCTGAATAATAATACATATAACACAGCATTGGGGGGGTCCACATAAACATGGCCACTCTCTCATCATTTGAGCATGAGCAAGAAATATAAAGCTATCTCAACAAAGAAGCGTAAAAGAGTTTGCTTGGATCTGCAAACTCTGCAATCTTCACAGTAGACTACCTAATCTAGTGTCTTAGTCTTACAGTCCTAGTCCACAGGGTATAAAGTTAGAGGAGCGGGACAGCATAACCAAGTAGAAGAAAGCTTAAGTTACAGATTAGTACAGACACAGGAGGAAGTAAGCTACATAAACAAGAAATACAGAAAAATGAATAATGCAGGGATGGGTAATTAACAAGAATAAACATTAAATAGAAAAATGATTAAGTAAATCACAGCATAACAGAAAGGAGGAAAATGTTGTCTAATGTGGAGAGGTAAAAGTTAGAGAAATAAATAATATTAACGGGAACCTACTGGGGCCTGCACAGCCATCCACCACAGCTGAGGAGCTGGTGTTGGCGGTGAAACTTCCATCCGCTGTGGTACTGGGGGTAGCACTCTCCTCGGCCCGACCCTCTGATGCCCGCTTCTTGACCTTGGGTGCTGAAGAAATAAAGAAGATAACAAAAATAGATTAGTGGTACAGTTAATCTTTTAGAAAAGATTTTGACAGGCATAGGCAAATGCAGTAACATATTGACATCATACTTTTATAAAAACAGAATGTATTTATTATCAAGTTGATCTATTCCTAATTTCTGAAACCTTACCTAAGACCTTTTATGAATTTCCTAAACTACATTTGGAAATACTTGATCTTTGCTTCACAAATCTAACCTCCTTTAATGGGCTAACTCAGCCAATTTCCTTTTTCAATGCATATTTTGCATACTACATCACAGGAAGGTTGCTTGGGACTGTACACACTACTGTTCCGGGACCAAAAACTTCAGGTGACCCCCATGTAAAACCAGGTTATTTGTGATAGATAATTTTGATGTCTCCACAATAGGTTTAATGACCCTTTTCTGTCACAGGCACTTGGCCCACCCTCACAAGTGAGGTACCATTTTTATCAGAAAACTTGCTGGAACTCTGGGTGGTAGGAAATTTGTGTCTGCCCAGTGATCCCACAACTTTCCCACACAGAAATGTAGGTTTCCTTAGATGGCTGACATGATTGGGATCAAAAACGAAGTTTACTCCCTTGCAAAAACAGGTTGTTTTGTCATAGATAATTTTGATGTCTCCACAGTACGTTTTGGGCTGGTTCCTGTCATGGGCACTAGGCCTACCCGTACAAGTGAGGTATCATATTTACCATCACAGAAATGTGAGGGAAATGTGTTTTTTGTTTTACAAAGTTTAAGGTTTCCAAGGAGTTCTGAATAACATAACCTGGTGAGAGCCGCACAAGTAATCCCATCTTGGATTCCCCTGGGTGCCTAGTTTTAAAAAATTTACATGTTTGCTAGGTTTTCATAGGTGCCAGCTGAGCTAGGACCTAAAATCCACAACTAGGCACATTGCAAAATAATGGTCAGTTTTCAGTGGAAAAATGTCATGTGTCCTGTAGGAAGGTGGATACCTGACTATGGTTACCCCAGATTTTTTGCCTTGTGTTTAGCTGGTTTTCGACTTAGTTGGCCTGGTTCCCTGCTAATCAGGGCCCCAGGCTATCTGCTCTCTCTGTAAAATGGATTCCATGTACCCTAGGTGCATAACTAAATTGGCATGGGTCACCTTATCAGCCCCTGTACAGTGCACTATAGGTGCCCAGGGCATAGGTGCATCCAAGGCCTACCAGGGGCTGCAGCATATCTTTTGCCACCCCTGGCTGGCTATCCAAAATTGACACAGCTGGCTGATCACTCAGCTGGGGCAAGGTGGTGTAATCACCCCTTGCTTAGATATAGTATGCCTATATCTAAACCTAACTGGACACATATATACCTATAAGTCACTCCTATGGCAGGCCTTAACAATCCTGGAGGCAGAGTGCTTGGTTTTATGTGAGATGGTGCTCTAGCATGAGCTGAGCCTGTCTGCAGCTGTTGGGACCAATTCCCTAAGCTGTTCCGGGATAATGCCATACCATATACTATTAAGTGCATTATAATCCTCGCAGTTATATGTTAACTTTGGTTTGGCTTTATCAAAACATGTTGTGTAAGGTGTCATACAATTTGGAATACTATTCCCTTGACAGTCCTGTCGACGGGGATAGCATTCCACCCCTCTAGAGGGAGACGACATGTTACTTTGCTAAAACACGGCTGATTTTAAAAGGAGCCTCAGCACCACAAAATGGACGCTTCTGCCACAGACACGAGTCTGACCTCCTGCTGCTGACCGAAACTCAGCCAAGGAGGCCTGGACAAAGGCTTTCCTTTCACAGGGAGGTGTCACACCACCCCAGACAGGAGATAGTGTATTGTAGCAGGGAGGTTTGAAAGAAACCAGACAGTGTCTGGGGCGCACAAGGCTTACCCTTGCATAATCCGGTCAAACCGGTTCTGGGGCACACCAGCCCCAGTCCCAGCGCGACCCTGGACAAAGGGAAAGGGGTGTAACCACCCCCTTCCTGGGTCCCACCCATAGGAGGGACCTAGCAGGTAATCCAGCCCCCTAGATTGGTGTAAGAATGGGAGCAGTGCCAAAGCACTCAGATTATCCTGACTGAAACTTCAGAAATGAAACTCTGGACCCTTCGACATCCTACTCGACGTAGAAGACTGAAAAATCTCCCTTGTGGTCAAGGAGTGACCACCCAGTGCAAACAGGCACCATCCAGCACCTCGATGTTTGCTTTGTTGCAGTTCCCGCTGGAACTCGAGCAACAGAGTTCGACAAGACCAAGCGTGCCTGCCTTCTAACAGCCCAATCCACAGTCCCTGCAGAGCTGAGACCCGTGGAGGCGAACTGAAGCGTGGGGCCCGCCATCTTGGAAAGACCACGAGACGCTGACCGTGCAGCCCACGGGTGATCCTCAAAGCTGTGCATTAGGGTCTGAGAAGCCCCAGCCCTGAGCCTCTCTTGCACCGAAGCTCACCCCTCTACACTCACTGAGTGCTGCGTGGGGCCCTTCTGCATCTTTTGGCTCAAAGCGTTGGCCCGGTCACTTGCCCATTGGCTTGTGGCCCCTGTGCCGACGAACCTTGAAACCTAACTTATGATTCTGGTTGCTCCAGACTTGCACTCGCTTTTCTGAAAAGGAGCACCCGCTCTGACCCTTCTGGTCCGAGTGTAACGCCATCTTCGAATCCTGCGTGGGTTGCCATTGCCAAGGGTTGTTTGCTCCTATCCATAAGCCGACACCGCAGACAGCAAAAGCCTGCATAGGACAGCTCGTGATCAACTCCTGGACATCCTCGGTGCCCCAGAGTCTACGTGGCAGCGGAGAGAAGCGACCTGACAGCGACCTGAAAGCCCCCGACATTGCCTGCTTCCTTCTGGTCCCTCCCTGATCACTGCTAAGTGACCCAGACTCTGTCCCCTTTGCTTTCAGATCATCTTTAACGTCGATCCACCCTGGGATTACACCGGACACTTCTCGTCTCGACGCCTGCAGCATCTTCAGCTCCAAGCACCAGCAACCTGCGTGACAAAACCCGACACTACTTCGCACCTGTGCACCTGCTTCCTGTGGGTGAGGTAAGTCAGCATCGCTGGTGTTCCCACACTGGTACACACCTCTAGTGTATGTGTCTTAAGTTTCGTCCTTCTAGGTTGAGCGGAAGTATTCTTAAATTGTAACTTTATAACTTTTACGCACGCTTGACTTTGCATTGGTGCATGCCTGTGCTTTAAGCGCTGCACCCGAATCCCGCGGGCCTTTCCCGACTTCAGCATTGCTAGTCCAGACTGCTCCCAGCGATTCCCTAGGCCCTAGGCCTAACCACTGTTCGATTGGTATCTCTTATACAACTTTCTTAATATATGGTTTGCGTGGCCCCCCGGCCTCATCCATAATTGTGTAACTTTCATATGTTTAACTGTGCTTTTGTTTAAACGCTTGTGCCTATGCACTCATAAAGAGTACAGAGGATTATACTAGTAATAAATACATATATTTTTAAAATATATACTTGTGTGGTGTTCTTTCATTTGATATTACAGGATTGTGATTGGTAAAACAGCTTGCTTAACACGACCTCTAGAGTTAAGCCTTTAAGGCTGCTTAGTCCATGCTACCATTAGGATAGCTTGTCTATAAGGTTGACTTACAACCAGACACCATAAAGGATTGTTTGGACTGATACAAGGTGGTTCCAGAATTGGAAACATCATATATCAGGCCAACTTCTCACATTGGTGTGCAGCGGTGCGGATTTGAGCTTGCTGTTGTTTTACCATTGCAATCTTTTTATCAATTGAAAGATCACATCAAGTACCTTAGGTACATATAAACAAAAGCTTAGCATATTTAAGTTCTACTGAACTTAGTAGTTGTAGATCAAACGGCTTAGCACACCCTGCCTACAACTCACTAGCAAGGTACAGTAGGAAAACACTTAGTGTAGGTAAGTGCACCACTTGCACCTCACTAGCAGTCATGTCTGGCACAGGTGAAGCTTCCACCTCTCTACCTGTGGGGGTTGACCTTACCAGGGCACCCTCCAGCTATGACAAACTTAGCCATAAAGACTTGAGTGCCTTATGCATTGCAAGAGGGCTAAAAAGGGGTCACAACCCCACCATTCCTTCCCTGATAGCCATCCTGCAAAAGGATGACTTAGCTAAGGAGAGTGCAGTTCCCTTAGATGCAGGAGATGGAGTAAATCCCCCAGAGAATTAGAACACCCCAGAGAGGGAGTTGGACCCAGAATCAGATGGTAATGTGTCAGATCATGATCAAGGGGATATCCAGGTACCAGTGGGGAGGCTTAGCCGAGCCAACTTGGACCTACATAGGGATGGAGAGGGCCAGCACCTCCCCAGACCCTATAACCTAGTTCCCTCAGGTAATATAAGGTTGAGATCTCCCTCAAGGGACTCTCATATTTCTAGTGCCTCAAGGGAATCTCAAAGGGGAATGACTTCCCCCCAGAGAAAAGAGCATAGGGCCAGAATGAGGGGTGTCCAACTCCAGCTAGAGAGGGAAGAGGTAGCCCTGGCTCAAGCTAAACTTGCTTTAGCAAGAGAACAAACGTTGTGTGGATTAGATTCCACTGGTGGCAGCAATATTCCTAGAGAGAAAGACAGGGCCTATGATAATAGAAACCTGACAAAGATTGTGCCCCCCTACAAGGAAGGGGATGACATCCACAAGTGGATAACTGCTCTTGAGAGAGCCTGCATGGTACAGCAGGTTCCTGGAGAACAGTGGGCAGCAATCTTATTGTACTCCTTTTCTGAGAAAGGGAGAGATAAGCTCCTCACTGTCAGACATGAGGATGCTAAAAACTACAAAGTCCTGAAGAGTGCTCAAATAGATGGGTTTGGCTTAACCACTGAACAATACAGGTTAAGGTTCAGAGATACCCAGAAGACACAGACACAGAACTGGACTGATTTTGTAGATTGTGCTACTGAGGCTCTGGAGAGTTGGCTACATGGCAGCAAAGTACATGACTTTACAGGATTGTATAATTTGATTATGAGGGATCAGATCCTAAGTAATTGTCAGAACCAGCTCTTACATCAGCACCTGGTGGACTCAGATTTGACCTCTCCCCAAGAATTGGGAAAGAGGGCAGATACATGGGTCAGAACCAGGGTTAGGCCTAAGAATCAGGGCAATGACCAGAAGAAGGAGTCTACCAAACCTCAAGATAAGGGTGGGGATAAATCTAAAGAGAAGACTTCCCCAGGGCCCCAAAACTCCAAGGATGGGGGTGGGTCCCAAGACATTTCATCTACCCAGAAAAAGCCATACTGTCATGTCTGTAAACAGACTGGCCATTGGAAATCAGACAGCTGTTGTCCAAAGAATGGCAATAAAAAAAACATACCTCCAAAACCAGCTCCAACACCTCCTGTTACTGTCAGCAGTAATCCCCCAGGAAGTGGGAGCACCCCCAGGAATCTGGGTGGGTTTACTTTTGGAGCACAGGTGGACCCTGGCTTACCCAGGTCCCCAACCCCTTCTGTCTGTGAAAATGGCATGGGGTTTGCCAACTTCACTGATTGCCCAAATACATTGAGCAAGTACAGACAGGAGCCCCTCATCAATGGTTTTAAAGTTGAGGCATTTAGAGACACAGGGGCTAGCATCACCATGGTGGCTGACTGTATAGTCCCCTCTAAGCAACTTTTACCTGGTGCCACATACCAGGTGACAAACATTGATGGAATACAAACCAATCATCCCATGGCAGTAGTAAGTGTCAGCTGGGGAGGTGACACCGGCCCAAAGAGAGTGGCAGTGTCAGCAAACTTGCCTGTAGACTGCCTACTAGGTAATGATTTGGAAATCTCAGCCTGGGCTGAGGTTGAACAGAAAATCCATTCTAGAATGGTAAATGCCAATGGAAAGGTTAGTGGGGCTGTAATGGCTACAGCCCCAATTCAAGATGTCCTCCCTGAAAAGGTTGGTAGGGCTGTGCAAGGCTCAGCCCCATCTTTAGCTGACTCCCTTCCTGAACAGAATAGCAGAGCTGTTATGATAACAGCCCATACCCAAACTGAGTCTCCTCCTGAAAAGGTTGGTGGGGATGTGATGGCCACAGCCCAAACTCAAACTGATACCTGTGTTGTGAAGCCTGAAATGATGGATCACTCCACACAAACAGAGAGCATGGAGGAGGAAGAGAAATCTCCCCCTCACCAGACATTAGGACAGGATCAGCCTCCTCAGGGAACTGGTCTTACCCCTGATGAAGGAACTGTCCCATAGGTTGTTAGGCCTGGCTTGACAGAGCCTCTGATGGCAGTGGACCCTTCTCAGGTGGGACCCAGTCTGGAGCAGGTAACCTGCCCCTCTCTGCCTTGCCTTAGTCAGCCCAGGGCTGCATAGGACAAGAAGGACAGTGAGCCCCAAAGGGCACCCTATCAAATAAGGCCCCCCCATCAACAGAATAGGGGCACCGAAACTAGTAGCCCTAGTAAGGTGAAAACTTTAAAAACTCCTGAGGGAGCCCCCTTAAAAGTAGTTAGGGACCTCCCACAGATGGATTCTGTTGGGCACAGCCAAACCTGGGACCCAAAGGGCCCAAACCTGAACTGTCCCTCCAGTGAGCCAAAACAAGGGACCCAGCCTCCAGCTTTAGGTAGCCAGAGGTTGACCCTGAGAGCACAGTGCAACTCAGTTGAAGAAAGAAAGGCACACATGGTGGAAGATAATTGGAGGAAGCTGAGCCCTAATTTAGTGGAGCCTCATACTCCATATCAACACCAGCCTTTTTCTTTGCATAAACACACCCAAGGTAGTGATTCCCTATGGTGGAGACCCTCTAATACCCCAAGGGTGAGGGATTGCTTAGTGGACCATGAGACAGGGGGTACCCATGCTAGTGCAGGTACTTCCTTATATGGCCACTCAGGCAATATAGGCTTACCTGGTCAAGGATAGCCTTATCTCCTTTCGTTTGGGGGGGGGTCGTGTAGGAAGGTGGATACCTGACTATGGTTACCCCAGATTTTTTGCTTTGTGTTTAGCTGGTGTTCGACTTAGTTGGCCTGGTTCCCTGCTAATCAGGGCCCAGGCTATCTGCTCTCTCCGTAAAATGGATTCCATGTACCCTAGGCGCATAACTAAATTGGCTTGGGTCACCTTATCAGCCGCTGTACAGTGCACTATAGGTGCCCAGGGCATAGGTGCATCCAAGGCCTACCAGGGGCTGCAGCACATCTTTTGCCACCCCTGGCTGGCTATCCAAAATTGACACAACTGGCTGATCACTCAGCTGGGGCAAGGTGGTGTAATCACCCCTTGCTTAGATATAGTACGCCTATATCTAAACCTAACTGGACACATATATACCTATAAGTCACTCCTATGGCAGGCCTTAACAATCCTGGAGGCAGAGTGCTTGGTTTTATGTGAGATGGTGCTTTAGCATGAGCTGAGCCTGTCTGCAGCTGTCGGGACCAATTCCCTAAGCTGTTCCGGGATAATGCCATACCATATACTATTAAGTGCATTATAATCCTCGCGGTTATATGTTAACTTTGGTTTGGCTTTATCAAAACATGTTGTGTAAGGTGTCATACGATTTGGAATACTATCCCCTCGACAGTCCTCTAGAGGGAGACGACATGTTACTTTGCTAAAACGCGGTTGATTTTAAAAGGAGCCTCAGCACCACAAAATGGACGCTTCTGCCACAGACACGAGTCTGACCTCCTGCTGCTGACTGAAACTCAGCCAAGGAGGCCTGGACAAAGGCTTTCCTGTCACGGGGAGGTGTCACACCACCCCAGACAGGAGATAGTGGATTGTAGCAGGGAGGTTTGAAAGAAACCAGACAGTGCCTGGGGAGCACAAGGCTTCCCCTTGCATAATTCAGTCAAACCGGTTCTGGGGCACCCAAGCCCCAGTCCCAGCGCGACCCTGGACAAAGGGAAAGGGGTGTAACCACCCCCTTCCTGGGTCCCACCCATATGAGGGACCTAGCAGGTAATCCAGCCCCCT
Source organism: Lissotriton vulgaris (assembly GCF_964263255.1). Classification (NCBI taxonomy): domain Eukaryota; kingdom Metazoa; phylum Chordata; class Amphibia; order Caudata; family Salamandridae; genus Lissotriton; species Lissotriton vulgaris. The sequence goes on from NC_141697.1 coordinate 805,345,261, forward strand.
AGATTGGTATAAGAAGGGGAGCAGTGCCAAAGCACTCAGATTATCCTGACTGAAACTTATGAAATGAAACTCTGGACCCTTCGACATCCTACTCGACGTAGAAGACTGAAGAATCTCCCTTGTGGTCAAGGAGTGACCACCCTGTGCAAACAGGCACCATCCAGCACCTCAACGTTTGCTTTGTTGCAGTTCCCGCCAGAACTCGAGCAACAGAGTTCAACAAGACCAAGCGTGCCTGCCTTCTAACAGCCCGATCCACAGTCCCTGCAGAGCTGAGACCCGTGGACGCAACCTGAAGCGTGGGGCCCGCCATCTTGGAAAGACCACGAGATGCTGACCGTGCAGCCCACGAGTGATCCTCGAAGCTGTGCCTTGAGTATTGAGAAGCCCTAGCCCTGAGCCTCTCTTGCACCGAAGCTCACCCCTCTACACTCACCGAGTGCTGCGTGGGGCCCTTCTGCATCTTTTGGCTCAACGCGTTAGCCCGGTCACTTGCCCGTTGGCTTGTGGCCCCTGTGCCAACGAACCTTGAAACCTAACTTGTGATTCTGGTTGCTCCAGACTTGCACTCGTTCCTCTGAAAAGGAGCACCCGCTCTGACCCTCCTGGTCCGAGTGTAACACCATCTTTGAATCCAGCGTGGGTTGCCCTTGCCAAGGGTTGTTTGCTCCAATCTGAAAGCCGACACGGCCGACAATGAGAGCCTGCGTGGGATAGCTCGTGATCCACTTCTGGACATCCTCAGTGCCCCAGAGTCCACGTGGCAGTGGAGAGAAGCGACCTGACAGCGACCTGTAAGCGCCCAACATTGCCTGGTTCCTTCTGGTTCCACCCTGGTTACTACTAAGTGACCCAGACTCTGTCCCCTCTGCTTTAAGATCATCTTTAACTTCGATCCACCCTTGGATCACACCGGACACTTCTCGTCTCGACGCCTGCAGCATCTTCAGCTCCAAGCACCAGCAACCTGCGTGACAAAACCAGACACTACTTCGCACCTGATCACCCGCTTCCTGTGGGTGAGGTAACTCAGCAACGCCGGTGTTCCCACACTGGTACACCCCTCTAGTGTATGTGTCTTAAGTTTCGTCCTTCTAGGTTGAGCGGAAGTATTCTTAAATTGTAACTTTATAACTTTTACGCACCATTGACTTTGCATTGGTGCATGCCTGTGCTTTAGGCGCTGCATCTGAATCCGGGGGGCCTTTCCCGACTTTAGCATTGCTAGTCCAGACTGCTCCCAGCGATTCCCTAGGCCCTAGGCCTAACCACTGTTCGATTGGTATCTCTTATACCACTTTCTTAACATATGGTTTGAGTGGCCACCCGCCCTCATCCATAATTGTGCAACTTTCATATGTTTAACTGTGCTTTTGTTTAAACGCTTGTGCCTCTGCACTCATAAAAAATACAGAGGATTATTCTAGTAATAAATACATATATTTTTATAATTTATACTTGTGTGGTGTCCTTTCATTTGATATTACAGGATTGTGATTGGTAAAACAGCTTGCTTAACACGACCTCTAGAGTTAAGCCTTTAAGGCTGCTTAGTCCATGCTACCATTAGGATAGCTTGTCTATAAGGTTGACTTACAACCAGACACCATAAGGGATTGTTTGGACTGATACAAGGTGATTCCAGAATTGGAAACATCATATATCAGGCCAACTTCTCACATGTCCACGTTGCGTTTTGTTTGTTTCCTGTCACATTGACATCGGTCTCCTGAGGCGGAAAGCCGGGAGCGCTAAGACTTGTTTTTAAAACTTTGTGATACTGTGTACTTTATTCTCCACTTACTTATTGCACTCTTGGCACTCTGAACAGCGGTAGCGCTGCAACGACACCCCCCATCTCCATTGCCATTTTCGAGGGCGAGGCGCGTCCTGAGACACGCCCCCTCTGCTGGCCACGCCCCCTACCAGGCGTATAAATAACGCGCCAGTCGCTCTGCGACTCATTGACATCGGTCTCCTGAGGCGGAAAGCCGGGAGCGCTAAGACTTGTTTTTAAAACTTTGTGATACTGTGTACTTTATTCTCCACTTACTTATTGCACTCTTGGCACTCTGAACAGCGGTAGCGCTGCAACAACACCCCCATCTCCATCGCCATTTTCGAGGGCGAGGCGCGTCCTGAGACACGCCCCCTCTGCTGGCCACGCCCCCCTCCACGCCCTGACTCCCCCGCATAAATCATGTGCCTGGGCAGGACGCGCAGCGGACGAGCGCAGCGGGAGCGCCGTTTACGCGCCGAAGGCGTGCCTAGGGCAAGCCGTCTGTGCCCGTCCGTGCCACGGCCGGGCCCAGGGCCGGTCACGCTGCCCAACCTACGGTACGTACAAATCAATTACTTACCTATACCCGAGCTGATCTACTTGCTCTAAATCACAATAAAAATCACTGTCTTAACATTATCAATGCCGAGACATGGTTAGGACCCGCATGCTGCCACTATTGCAGAACCCTCCTCACTCCGGAAAAACAGTTACCTAACATGAATAACGCAACCTCGCTTCGAGGAGCCTTGATCAATGCAAGGTCCATTTGCAAAAATGGGGAGCACATTCATGATCTCATTACGGGGAACGACATTGACATGCTCTTCATAACCGAAACATGGTTGAAACCATGGTGCAACCCGATCATAGCCCAAACTGTCCCCCAAGGATACCTCATTCAGAGGATCGACAGACAAGAACTCAGAGGTGGTGGCCTAGCCATCATCCATCGAGATTCACTGAAATGTACCACCATTGAACTCTCAGACGTAAAAGGGGCAGAAAGCATGGGTTTCTGCATCCAACTAAATGAGGAAAATACCTTCGCGGGAGCCCTCATCTACCGCCCCCCAGGACCCCAAAACGGTTTCTTCGAAAGTTTCGAAGATGCCCTCAGCACTTTCACCTTAAAATACGCAAACTTCACAGTTTTGGGTGACCTTAATTTCCACCTAGACAAACCCAATGACCCCAATACCATATGGCTCAACGACTTAACAAATATCCTAGGACTGGAAATACTGACCAAAATGCCCACGCACAAAGCAGGCCACATACTAGACTGCATTTGCACCAATACCAAAACCCTAACTGTCGAAGACCCGCTGATCCAAACATGGACCGACCACTGGCTAATTCCTTTCAATCTAGCCACCAACAAGAAAAGGTCTAATACCGCCAACCTAAAAATCGAAGTCCCTATGCAAAAAGACTGGAAAAAGCTTGCCAGCTCACCAAATCTCCTGCTCACCGCAGAGAAATCTAAACCATCGCTATCTGGAGACACAGAATCCGACTACAAAATATTTTGCAATTGGATCTCAGAGTGCTGTGGTCCGGTCAACTCAGAAAAAGTAAGAAAAAAGCAGAATAGAAAATCTGCACCCTGGTTCTCCCCCGAACTAAAAGCCAAACGTACAGAGATCAGAGCTCTCGAAAAGAAATGGCGTAAAAACTATGATCCAAAGGAAGCTCTTGTCTATAAAATCGCTAGGAAAATATATCACTCTATGATAAAAAACGCCAAAAAAGACCATTTCCTTCAAAGAATTAATCGGTCCAACAATAACCAGAAACAGATCTTTAAAATTGTTGACGAGTTTATGAACCCCAGAATCCTCAGGCAAGAAATACCACCCTCACTAGCTCTCTGTAACGACATAGCTGACTATTTCGAGCAGAAAATACTTAAACTTACCACAGACTTCCCTGACCCTCCTGAACCCCCCCCCTATGACGCAACGCGACCAATTGACAACATACCCCTGCTGAAAAACTTTACTCACATCAGTCTCGACGAATCCCGACAGGCAATACTCTCCAGTAAATCAGGCTCCCCGTTTGACCCATGCCCCCCAATGCTGCTCCACACTCTGGTGGACACGGTAAATCCAGCCATAAACTCCATTATAAACTCTTCTTTGGCCACTGCATCCATTCCGGCTGAATGGAAGCTCGCTGCAGTCAAGCCTCTACAGAAAAAGCCCCTACCTGACCCCACCACGCTTTCCAACCTTCGCCCCATCTCGTTGCTCCCACTACTGTTCAAACTGACCGAAGCTGCAGTTAATAAACAGTTGACTAAACATCTAGAGGAAAACCACATATTTCATCCTAACCAGGCTGGTTTTAGGGCCAAACACTCCACGGAGTCAGCCCTCCTACATACTGTAGAGACCCTCAAGATGGCACTAGACCAAGGGAAAAAGGCCGTCCTGATCCTGCTCGACCTGTCGGCGGCCTTTGACACGGTCTCACACCCCGTGTTGATAGGCCGCCTGACAGAGTCAGGGCTAGCAGGAACCGCCATCGAATGGCTGAAAAACTTCCTAAGCCATAGGAGACAAGTCACCATGCTAGGAAACTACTGCTCGGATGAAAAAATCATAAAAACAGGGGTACCACAAGGCTCAAGCTTGAGCCCGGTTTTGTTCAACCTTTATATGACCCCCCTGATTGAACTCATCACATCCTTTAACATCAGCACGATATCTTACGCTGACGACACCCAGCTCATCCTAGTACTGGATAACAACTCTTCCAAAGCGGAGGAAAATTTAAGAAATTGTCTGACGGCAACCTTTAAATGGATGCGAACGAATCATCTCAAATGTAATTCAGGTAAAACTGAAATCCTCCCTTTCGGCCAAAACAACCTCTTTTTCCCCACCAATTGGTGGCCTCAAGACGCCGAAATCCCCCCTAACACCATCACGTCGGCCCGCAACCTCGGGATAAGGTTTGATGAAGCCTTATCCTTTAAGCAACAAGCAGGTACAGTGGCAGGATCCTGTTTCAATATCATCAAAGGTCTTAGAAGATTCTTCGACCTCCTTCCCCTAACAGCTAGAAAGACTGTGGCAGTAGCCCTCATCACATCCCGCTTAGACTACTGCAATAGCATCTATGCAGGCTCAAACAGAGCGGTTCTGCACAAGTTGCAGATGGTTCAAAACGCCGCCGCCCGCCTGGTGCTAAGACTACCCAGGAAATCATCTGCCTCAAAAGCACTCAAAACCCTGCACTGGTTACCCATCCACAAAAGAGTGCTATTTAAAATCCTGCTCATCACGTTCAGAGCCTACCACCAGTCAGGACCGACATACCTGTCCCAAAGGTTTGGAAGATACACTCCCTCACGGTCACTCAGATCATCTAACTTAAACCTACTCGCAGTCCCCAAGTTCAGACTAACCACAAAAGGTGGAAAATCCATCGGAGTACTTGGAGCCAAAGCCTGGAACAAGCTCCCACCACAAATGCGCCTGATCCATTCCGAAAAACTGTTTCGTAAAACGCTCAAAACATGGATCTTCAACATCGAAGACTCACTCTGCTTAGCGCTAATCTAACCTTACACTGTATTCATAGACCAGGATCTATGAACATGATCTACCTTAAGCAGCTTCCCCCCTTCTTCTTTTTCGGGACTGTGATGTCTAGCGCCAAGATGCTCCCTGGAGTGTAAGTGCGCTTTATAAAAGCCTATTCACATCACATCACATGCACTAGGCTTACCCACACAAGTGAGGTTCCATTTTCATCGGGAGACTTGGGGGACCACAGAATAGTAGAACAAGTATTGGAACCAATTTTCTTTTTTACGCCTTTCTGCCTTTCAAATGTAAGACAGTATGTTAAAATAGAAGTTATTTTGAAAATTGCCCTTTAATTCATATGCTAGTATGGGTACCCTCAAATTCAGAGATGTGCAAATAACCACTGCTTCTATACTCCATATTTTGTATTCATTTCAGAAATACATAGGTTTCCTTGATACCTATTTTTTACCCTTTATATTTAACCACATGAATTAGGGTACACAAAGAAAAACTCCTGGTACCTCAGGCTCTTGGTGAACCTACAAGCCCTATATATCCCTGCAGCCAGATGGGTCCAGCAGATGAGCTGGTATATGGCTTTCAAAAATCTCCCATAGTTAGAAGAAGTTGCAGGTGAAAACGTAGGTACAAATAACAGTTTTTTTCAACTCAATTTCATTTTTTTTAAAATTTTAACTGTTACTTTCTGAAGGATCTACACAAATGACCCCTTGCTGAATTCAAACCTTTGTCTACTTGTGAGAAATGTATAGCTTTCCTGGACCCATTATTGGTTGCTGTGTAGAAAAGTTTGGTTTTCTGACAAAAGTCTTCCAGTTCATCAAAGCTGGGAAGATCGTGATTTTAGCACTGAAGACCCTCTGATGATACCATTTGCAGGGGACCATCCAGACACTTTCTTCTGCAGTACTCCCCCCCTAAAACAAAATTGGATGTACCTATATTTTGGCTAATTTCTCAGTCCCCTTCAGGGGAATCCACAAACCCTGGGTACCTTTAAAATCTGCAGGATTTTGGAAAAAAAGAACACAAATTTGGCATGGTTACCTTATTTGGACAAAAAGTTATGGGGACGTAGGTGCGAACTTCCCCACATAGCCAAAAAAAAAGGCTTAGCACTTGAGGAGGGGAGGCCTAGCAGCGACGGGGGTTAAGAAAAGGTCACTGAAGTCAAAAGGAACTTCTTGGCAGAAGGTATCTCCAAAAAGGAGATTTCCACCACTTTGAATCAGGCCCGGTTAGGAAGTACTACAGGCCTAATGTCTTCCCACTTGATGCACGCTACTATTTGGAAGTCTAAACACAATAGTATACAACTGAGGAAACTTATGGTCACTGGTTTAACAAAACCCACAGGGAACTCCATTCCAGATACAGTAAAGGGGATACCACATACAATCAGCGTGCCCCTTTTGTTGGGTATTTCACTCTTGCAATCTACAACAGAGAAATTGTCAGAGGTTTTAGTCACAAATGCCAAAGGAAGGAGCAGAACATCTGGAATGCAATTTACAAAACGGCCTTGAGGGGCTACTGTGAATGTAACCAGTCTCACATAAAACTTCAATGCAACCCTTGTGACAATGGTGGCCTAGTGTTTACTTTGTGAGGGATGTGTGGATGCAAATGAAATCCGTTCAAAACTACAAGGCTAAACTAGCACCATCATTACCATCTTCCCTGGATTGCAAAAAGCATGTTACCTTTATTCTTATGTGTATTTCTCCATTGTACTTTTTCGGAGAACAATAGTCTCATTCATATGCTGTTCATAAAAAAACGCTGACTGTTTGGATGAGGTGTTGCATACTAGGAAGAGGATCCAGGAGACCCCTCTTTGAATCCCGGTTCCCCATTCAGCAAAATGTGTTGATTTAAGCACTCCTGCATCTTGATTCCCTTAGCTAACAAAACTAGGAATAACTAGAGGTGACTCCGTCTGTATTTGAGATGCCTAACTTTGACGAGCAAGCTGCCACAGTGGGCATCACACGGATCAGCAATGGCAGAAAACCCCATTTGAATGCCTTACATCCAGACACACAACAGAGCTAAAATGTTCCGGGCAGATTTATGTGGGACTTGCGCCACTTTTGCGCCGCCGTTGCGTCACTTCTGTGAGGCAACGGCAGTGTAAACCCTGCGCCACGTTGCAACATACTTACATTGTGACACATCTATGGAGATGCGTCACGGTGTAAGGACCTGTGCCACATGAAACCTGCCACATGAAACCTGCGTCAGGTTTCATGTGGGTGTTTCCACGCAGGGGGTGGCGTTCCTTCGCATGGAACACCCCTGAAAAGTGACTCAGTGAAATCTACAAGATTTTACTGAGTCACTTTACCAGCGCTGATGCGTCAAAACCCTGCGCCTGCTTGAAGCAGGCGTAAGGCTTGACGCACCACGTTACAGATAGGGCAAGTTGGAAAAGTGCTGGAGTTGCGTGCCGCACGCAGCACAACTTCAACACTGCACCAACTTCACGCCCTAGATACGACACGCATCTGTTAATTCCTGCGCCATGGTGCGCCGCATTGTAAATGCGGCGCATCATGGGTGGCGCAAGGATAAACTTGCGTGCCGTATTTTTCCTGGCGCATCTCTGCTGATTTGCAGAGATGCGTCAGGCAACATAAATCTGTCCCTTAGCATATAAACATTTCTATTATCTGAACAGGTATGGCAAGGTGAGCAGCACTCAAGGCCTTCCTAACAAAAGACACAACATGGGCATGAACTGTGCAAGATCACACTGTACAGAACATAAAAATGATTGGCTGTAGCTCCAGAAGCCTACCCCACCTACGAGACACTGCACATGTCCCAAACAAAACAAGCATAGGATAAGCAACATCTGTGCAAGTCTCTCATATAAACCCAGATGCAACACAGGGAGCACGGAGCAGCGCACGCATCTATCAGAAAGAAAGCACATATGGCAAAATGATCAGATGTCACAAAACAGATGTAGCATGGGGAGCATGCAGCAGTGCAAGCCTCTGCTACAAGTAAGAGTCCACCTCCCCATCCTAACGGCCCTTTCTTGGCTCCACCTATCTAGATCTACCTTCAAAATACTCTGCAGTACTTACAATGCAATAAAGAGAAAGGGGCCTGTTTTTATCAAGTGTAGCTTAAGAGACTCCCAGGAAAGAAGTAGGGGTGGGCGTGACTCGCATAATTCTGTGCACAGTGGTACTGGAATAATTTTCAGAGTGGGAGTACTGTCATTAATGTTGCATCATGGAAGTCATAGGATGTCGAAGATCCAAGCATCGCACAAAGAAAAAGAGTAGAAAATGAGCCATGACCATTCAGCAGGAAAGTGGCAAGTTTGACGTGTGTCTGGTAATGCATTTTAGAGCACACTTGCAAGCATGGTATTAAAACGTTGTGTCGTAGTGCACTGTCATTTACGCAGCACAATATCCGTTTAAATTTGCACATATATACAGTTTCACTTTTAAGAATAGATAGCACACAAATGATGGGTTAAAAACAGGATTAATTGAATATGTAAAATCCGTGTTTCATCAAGTAAAGTGTCTTGATTTGTTTAGATCCTATTAAAATCTTTGTTTCGATCACACTTCAGAATTAAAAATGTGCCTCATTTATTCTTTCCTTGCTGGTACTACATTTTAAAGTACTTGTAGAGTTAATTTACAGGTAATTAAATGTTGCTGTGTGTTAGAAAAAAATTGCATCCTACAGATTTTATGTACTCTATGTATCTCAACAAGATCGCCACATAGTTCATGTTAGACCTGGCACCATTGGCGTGGGTCTCCCTTCCATTTTTGCTCTTGCCTCGTGTGTTTTTGCTGTGTTAGATGCTTTGGGCACTGTGCCACTGCTGTCCAGTGCCACAGTGCAAATGCTCCCTATTGTAAATTAATGTATTAATTTGTGATTCCATGATTGGCTGATTTGGTTTACTTGTCAGACCCTAGTACAGTGCACCAGGAGTGCCCAGGGCTTGTAAACCAAATGTTGCTAGACAGGAACAAGGCCCTCCTTTTCTCGAGCAATCATCCGAGAAGTCTCAAAGAGAAATTATCATACGGCCAATTCTTGCCGATTCGCCGCAATTGTACATTTGAGGATGAATGCAGTGTTCATGCCAAAAATCTGAGTGAGAAATTGTTAGAGCGAGGCTACCCGAAAAAACTGTTAAAATCTACAATGAAGAGAGCCCGATGGACTCAGAGGGAAACACTGTTACAAAGAAATGAAAAAGTCAACAGATCGTCAAGTTTTTGTAACAACTTTTTGTCCCAATTCTAACTTGCTCAAGAAAGCTATCACCCAAAATTGGCATTTGATCCAAACTCTCGACCCGGCGTTTTGCAATGTTCCACTTTTTGCGTATAAAAAAAAAAGAGACTATCTAACCACATTGTGAGAACAGCTCTTAAAACTGTGCAAAAACCATCACTGAGACAAATGATTGACCTACTTCCAGGTACAGGCCACCACAAATGTGGGACAGGTGCCTGTTGTGAACAGACAGTGGAAGGTGCATTATTCAGTCATAACAGAATCCACTGGAAACATGACAGTTTCACAAACTGCAAAACCAAAATCGTGGTGTATGGTGCCCTATGCCCTTGTTCCATGCTGTATATAGGAAAAACAAATCAGAAGGTGCGACAACGCATCACCTAACACAAGTCACGTATCAGAAAGCGAGTGGCCATGGTTCCACTAGTCAACCACTGGATTAAAAAAACTCACACCGAAGAAGACATGCGATGGACAGTGATTTCCAAAATAGAAAGGGACCAAAGAGGTGGTAATCCCGAGCTGAGATTATCTCAACGTGAGGCTATGCTAATCGTTAAATTCAATACAGCGTGTTCGGGCTTAAATGAATTATCAGAGATTTTCAATCTATATGGACCAAAAAGGATCCTACATTGCTGCGATATTTTTCCATGAAATGTTTGGACACAGCATACAGAGACCACCGCATTACAGATACCAGAACTCTTAGCGGTGCCCTTTTCCCATAATTCTTTGAACCAACCGTGACGCACTTTATTCCTGCCTCGAATCTATCGAGAGGCAAGCCACACCCGGAGGCACTTGTAGCAGACTTCGCTGCCACTCGAAGAGCCACGTCTTTCAAACAAAACACAGGTATGCTGCTGATTCTCTGAAAAATCCGCGCAGATGTAAACGCTCTTTAGCTCGGGGATAACTGTATTGTTGACTCGTTGCAATTTCAAACACATGAAGTGCAGACTTCGCTGCCACTTGAAGAGCCACGTCGCTCAAGCAAAACATAGGTATGCTGCTGCTATCAGAAAAATCTGCGCATATGTAAGCAAGCTGCATTTCGGGGCATACCTGCATTGTTTATTCGCTGCAGTTTCAAACACATGAAGTGACACGACCACGATTACGGCAACCGCGCACTCATCTAGGCGTGCTTGAAACTTTATCATTAATGCCCCTGGGGGAAAGCAGGTCGGCAGACCAGTCTTTTCCCCGGGGAGTTTGCGCGAGACAAGGACATGGCAGGAAGTAGTTAGGGTTAGGTTAGGGGTGGGAGGGGTTAGGTAGGAGGCTATTTAGGGGGACAGGAGGGGAACAACTTCCTTTTCATGTCCCCGGTGCCTCAGGGAGAAGTTAGTCTTGAGCGTAGGCGGTGTGTGACTAAGGTAGGCAGAGTGCGATTTAGGTGGTTTTGGACGTTGTGACTGGTGCCCCAGTGTGACGATTAGGCCAGTTTCCTGTTGCTACATTTAGGTGGGGTGTTATTTAGCGTTAATTTAGATTCCTCATCGCAGGTGCTCCGGTGCGGTGCGCGAAGGGTGCTAAACCTCACGCATCTCGCGGACGGACCGAGCGGGTGCCATACCTCACGCATCTCGCTGAGGGTGTGTACAGTGGTATTTGATGATGACTACTCCTGAAGCAGAGGCTGTGCGTGCTGTCCTGATTGTGCTTGGCCGGGCTGTGAGTGCAGATCTCCTCCAGCCCGGTGTCCTGGACCAGGCATGGGTCGGCATGACCCGCCCGACCAGGTCAGCGTCTGCGGGGGTGGCTGCAGTGGTGGCAGCCTGCATGGACGAGCCCTCTGGGGCTCGTGAGGGGGGGCCCAAGAAAGGGAAGGGCAAGAAACCGCAGGAGGCCCCCAAGAAAGGGGGGAGGAGGCTGAGCCTCCCTGTCAAGGTGGGGGTAGGTGATGTGGTCCCGGAGGAGGGGGAGGGCGCCGGTGGGAAGGGGTCTGAGGGCCCCAAGTTTGCAGTTGGGGAGCCCGGGCAGGGCCAGGCTCCGCTGGCGTCGCAGGCCAGGTTGTCCAGGAGCTTGAGTCAGTTGGCAGGGTATGGCGAGAGCAGCGAAGGCAGTGGGGGGGAGGACTCGGATGTCTGGGAGGTGGCGGCTGGAGAGGAGTTTGCCCTCACGCTGTCCGGGGAGGAGTCTGGGGGTGAGGAGGGGTTCACCGTCCTCGAGCAACCGGTCGACCTTTCGGGGGGCCGGAAGGGGGTGGTGAGGTCCCATGGTTCCAAGGGCAAGGGACCTCTGAAGGCGCAGCAGCAGGGGGGGCAGGGCAGGTGGCGGGGAGTGCTGCGGCACCCTTGCCCGGGAAGGGAGGTCTGGGGGAGCCAGGGCAGTCTTCCTTGTTCGACCGGTGGGCCCACATGACCGAGGAGGAGAGGGCCCGCGACCAGCGCCGCATCATAGCGGAATATGAGAGGGAGTGGCAGCGCTTATGTGCCGCCAGGGAGGCGAAGGCGGGTGGGGTGCCCAAGGGCAAGGGGGCCCAGGCACCCGGGCGTGGCCGGGGGTCGGCTGGGGGTCGAGGAAAGGGGGCCCCAGGGGCTCAAGGGCAGTGGGTCTGGGTGGAAAGTTCAGGGACTGCCTTGACGGATCAGAGACCTGGTGGCACCGGGGCCTCCCCGAGCGCATACGGCTCGGGGGGGGGGACCAGGCCAGCAGGGGCAGCTGGCAGAGGTCAGGGTGGGCCGGTGGGACGCAAAACGGCCTCCAAAAGTAGGGATGAAGAAGCAGGGGGTCCGCGGCGGCCTGCCCTCCAACGAGGGAGCGGGCACCGTCAATGTTGGAGTGTGAATTTACGCCTGGAGTGAAAGGGAAAGGTGCAAAGAGAGTTGTGACTGAAGTGGTGCCGCTGGATGTGCAGGATGAGTGGTTGGACTATGAGGATGAGGAGGATGATTTGGAAGAGGGTGAGTTGCGTGAACATGGAAGTGTGTGCAAGGCTAGGGTGGCAGCGGCCAGGGTTGATGCTTTCCACGAGGCACGGGACGGCACCACTCGGGCCAGCAGAGGGATGTCGAAGCCGGCGGACGCACGGCGACAGGAGCGGGATGCTCCTGCAACTTTGTCAGGTGAGGGTGCTTGGTGGGACGCCTGGCTGGAAGGGGAGAGTGGGGGAAGGAAAAAGCTCTGCCGGTCAGTGGGGGTGGGGATGGGTCTGTGCGGTCTGGGACCCCAGGTGGGGTGGTGCCCGGGAAGGCTGATGGGGGTAAGCAGGTCACAACGGCCAGCGCGCAGACTGACAAGGTGGAGGACTTGGAGGGGAAGGATGAAGGGGTGGAGAAGCTTCGGAAGAAATTGCCGTACATGGGGCTGGCGATGCCCCTGGGGTCACATTTGTCTGACAAGACGAAGGCGAGGATCTGGAGGCATGAATATGTGGATGTGTTTAAGCTCTTGCATAGGGAGATTCAGGCGAAGGAGGGGTCTAAAGAGGAGGAGTGGGAATTGACCAGGCGGCCGAGGGTGCCGGTCACGATGGAGAATTGGACGTCGGCCTTCTTGATTTATGCGAGTGTTTATTGTGAGAAGTATGGGGATCGGGCTATTGCTTTGTTCAAGTATATGGATGTGATAAGGAAGGCGCAGCTTCATTTCGGGGGTTTTGCATGGTTGAGCTATGACGAGGAGTTTCGGGCCAGGGTCAGTGTTAATCCCGACAAGCCGTGGGGGGATGTAGATCAGGAACTTTGGATTCAGTGGATGTCTTCGACGCAGGCGGCGGCGTCTACGCATACGGCCAGTGGTCTTCCGGTCACGTATCGGTCTTTTCAGCCGCGCCCCGCCCAGTCTGGGGCGGGTAACCAGGGCACTGCAGTTGGACAAGGGAACCAGGCTGTGTGGTCAGGATCAGCAGGGCAGCAGTACAAGCCAGTCGCTTCGGGGGCCTGCTGGGGGCTCAATAAAGGTTTCTGCAACTGCCCCTCCTGTAAATTTAAACATGAGTGTTCGAAGTACGGGGGCGTCACCCAGTCACACAGTGCCTCACCTTGGCTACGCCGTCAGAGCAGTGGAAATTTGCCAAGGGTAGGGGGCAGCCTGGGCCGAAGGGCCCATACTCCGGTTAAGGTGGAGGCCATGGGTCCTTGGCTCTCCCGGTACCCTGATAAGGAGGCGGCGTTGCGTTTGTACTGGGGTTTTGTTGAAGGTTTTCGGTTTGGATATCAGGGGCCCAGGGAAAGGCGTTGGGCTGAGAATTTGCGGTCCGCCAAGGAACTGCCGGAGGTTGTGGCGCGTAAATTGGGGAAGGAGGTTTCGGAGGGCAGGATTGCGGGTCCTTTTTCTGATTGGCCGCTGTCCGATCTCATTGTCTCACCTTTGGGGGTGGTGCCCAAGAAGGAGCAGGGGGAATTCGGATTGATTCATCACTTGTCTTGGCCGGAAGGTGGGTCAGTAAATGATTTCATTGCGGAGGAGGACTCCAGAGTGTTGTACGCGTCAGTAGATGATGCCATTGGTCTGGTGCAGTCCTGCGTGAGGGGGTCAGAGTTGGCCAAGTGTGACATCAAGTCGGCCTTTCGCCTTCTCCCCATTCATCCGGCGGATTTTCCTTTGTTGGGCTTGCAGTTTGACGGGGACATTTTTATGGACATGGTGTTGCCAATGGGTTGTACAATTTCCTGCGCGCTCTTCGAGACTTTCAGCTCCTTTTTGCAGTGGGCCTTCGTGGACCGCAGTGGGCACCGGCTGGTGTCTCACTATTTGGATTCCTTTCTGTTTGTGGGAATGGGGTGCTCTGGCGAATGTGGAACAGCTCTGTGGCAGTTTCAGTTGGTGGCACAGGATTTTGGGGTGCCATTGGCACCAGAGAAGACGGAAGGGCCCAGTTGTTGCTTGACATTCCTTGGTATTGAATTGGATTCGGTAACATGGTAGGCGCGTTTACCAGTGACGAAGGTGGCTGAGATGCAGGATGCTTTGAGAGACGCGCTGGAGGTTCAGAAACTGGATTTGAGGTCGGTGCAGCGTTTGTTGGGCTTGTTGAACTTTGCCTGCAGAGTGGTGAGGGCTGGGAGGACGTTTTGTAGGCGGCTCGGCATGGCCATGTCGGGCGTGGCCCTCCCACATCACAGGGTCAGGATCACGCTGGGAGTCCAGTCGGACTTGCGAGTGTGGCTGGTGTTCCTGGAAGACTTCAACGGCGTGTCCTTGGATTTTGCGCGGGACAGGATGGTGTGGCAGGTTCAACTCTACTCGGACGCGGCGGGAGCGGCAGGTTTCGGGATCTTCTGGGACGGTCGCTGGTGTGCGGAGCAGTGGCCGGCTCACTGGCTGCGCCAGGGCAGGAGCATTGCGTTCTTGGAGTTTTTTCCCTTGTTGGTTGCGCTGCTGGTGTGGGGCCCAGAATTCAAAAACAGGTCGGTGTTGTTTCATGTGGGCAACATGACGGTGGTGGACTTGGTAAATAACCAGAAAGCAAGGGACCTGCGAGTGCTGTGCTTGCTGCGAAGTTTCATGCTGCTGTGTCTGCGTTACAATGTGCTGTTTCGCGCGCAACATGTGCCTGGAACAATAACGAAATTGCTGGTGCGTTATCTCGTTCGCAGTGGCAGCGCTTCAGGGAGCTGGCGCCGGGAGCGGAGGCTTGCAAGACCAAGGTGCCAGAGGGTATCTGGGCATGGGGGGAGTGAGAGTGGTTGGTTTGGTTGAGAGGTCTTTGGCGGAGTCTACTAGGCGGGCGTACAGATTGGCTTGGACTGAGTTTGGGGACTTTGCGGGCCTGGGGAAGGATGTGGGAGTGTTGCCGAAAGAGGAATGTGAACAAAGGGTGGTGCGCTTTGTGTTGGACTGCATGGATAGAGGGTTGTCGCAGACGACGATAGCTGGCAAGTTGGCGGGAGTTTCTTTCTACTGCATGGTGTATTTGGGTTTTGATCCGGCTAGATCGGATCTGCTGAGCCGAATGTTGAAGGGTTGGGGGCGGGTGCGGGCGGAGTTGGGTGGGGGGGAGTTGCCACGGGAGGCTGTCACGTTTGACTTGTTGGAGAAGGTTTTGCAGGAATTGCATTTCAGTTGTTATGACGGGGAGGAGGTGGCGCTGTTTTGCCTGTGCATGATCTGGATGTTTTTTGGAGCATTTCGTGTGTCAGAATTGCTGGGGACCCGTGGGGCGCCGGGTCGGATGTTTGCTGATGTGCGTGTGGATGGTACGCGATTGGGCATTTGGTTGGGACGTTCCAAGACTGACCAGCTGGGGCGGGGCAAGTGGGTTTGGTTGTCGGAGAGTGGGTGTGCAAGCGTGTTGCCGGTGCGTGAGTGGCTGAGTTTTGGTGGTCGAGTGCGGAGGTCAGAAGGGGAAATTTTTGTGCACGCGTCGCGGAAGTGTTTGACGTCATTCCAGTTGTTGGCGGTCTTGCGGATGGCTTTGAGGAGGCTAGGCAGGTATCCGGCTCGTTTTGGCACGCATTTGTTTCGAATTGGGGCAGCTATGGCGGCGGCGGGCTTGGGTTGGTCGTGGGAGGAGATCAGGAGGATTGGTCGCGGTGCTGTGAGCACTATGTGCGCAAGTGAGGGCGTGGGGTGCACTGCTTGGACGGCTGCGCTGCTTGCCCGTTTTTCTTGTCATGCTTGGGTACTAATCTCTTTCTCTTCGTAGGTTGTGTTCGTGGACCGGGAGCCAAGACGGTCACTTTAGTCGTTGGGCATTTTTTTTGTACACTGGCCTTCGAAATACGCTGACAGGCAGGTGTACGGCCGTAGCCTGGGCCTGAGGAGCAGCCATCCCGAAGTACAATGGTGGGGTAAGAGCGGAATGCGATGGGGTGAACTGTTGCCGTGGCTAACAAGAAAAGTGTTGCAGCTGGGCTGCCCGGACATGCTTATCGTCCACCTGCGGGAAAATGACTTGGTGAAGCGATCGGGGGTGTCACTGTTGCATTTGATGCAGAGGGACTTGGAGGTGATGAAACGCAATCTGGCTGGCGCCTGCATTGTGTGGACTGAATTTGAGCCACGGAGGATCTGGAGGGGTGCACTCAAGCCTGCGGCCGTTGAAAGGGCCCGCAGGAAATTGAACAGGGCAATGAGACTCTTTTGTGCGGATCGGGGTATCAAAGTGCTGGCTCATGTCGGGCTTCAGCTGGAACAGCCTCTTCTTTTCAGGGACGACGGCGTGCACCTTTCTCACATGGGAAACGCATTTTACCTGATGGAGCTGCGGGATTTGATTAGCTTTTTATGGAATGAATCGATCTGGTGTAAGAGGGACTGAGTTCGAAAGGTGCACGCTTGGTGGGGCAGGTAACCGCCCTCCGGGGGTTCCCTGGGTAGCGGGAACTGGGAGGGGTGGGGAGTCCATGACGGGCAGAATCACCCTTCCAGGGAGGGGGTTACAGGTGCAGGATGGGAGAGAGTGGTAGACGGGAGTGCGATGGATGGAAATGACCGAGGAGTTGGAAAGTGAAAAGGGGAAGTGAATGAGATGCAAAGAGGTTGTGGTGTGATTTGGGAATGGCTGGTGGAGCACTTGAGTGGATGACGGTTGAAAGGCAGGATGTTGGGGGGATTGTTAAGTTAATGACGTTATGTTTATTGTAAGATGTCATGCCTGTCCTAATAAATGGCCTTTTACGTAAACTGATGCGTGGAGTGGTTATTGCGCGATGCGGCCCCCGGGGGAAAGCAGGTCGGTAGACCAGTCTTTTCGCCGGGGAGTTTGCGCGAGACAAGGACATGGCAGGAAGTAGTTAGGGTTAGGTCAGGGGTGGGAAGGGTTAGGTAGGAGGCTATTTAGGGGGACAGGAGGGGAACAACTTCCTTTTCCTGTCCCCGGTGCCTCAGGGAGAAGTTAGTCTTGCCACCCACCCTACATGGTTGAAAGGGGAAATTGGGTGTTGTTGTTGTGGTTGCCATGTTGGGCAACATGCCAGTTTAGGACAGGATGGCACGATAGGGGGTGTTTCCGGGAACTGGGAGGGGTGGGGAATCCATGACGGGCAGAATCACCCTTCCAGGGAGGGGGTTACAGGTGCAGGATGGGAGAGAGTGGTAGACGGGAGTGCGATGGATGGAAATGACCGAGGAGTTGGAAAGTGAAAAGGGGAAGTGAATGAGATGCAAAGAGGTTGTTGTGTGATTTGGGAATGGCTGGTGGAGCACTTGAGTGGATGACGGTTGAAAGGCAGGATGTTGGGGGAATTGTTAAGTTAATGATGTTATGTTTATTGTAAGCTGTCATGCCTGTCCTAATAAATGGCCTTTTACGCAAACTGATGCGTGGAGTGGTTATTGCGTGATGTGACTTTAAGCAACAAGGTATGTCGACTTGACCGTCTGCAGACTAGTCAACTGCCTTGTGACCGCACTATATTGTGTGATTAAGTTTGTATAGGTTATTGTTCGAGCGGGTCACATTACTAAACCTTGAGTAGAGCGCTGCCCCCCACAAGACACGCTTTCAAGTTTGTCCATGTTTAAAGAACATAAGCAGCACGATTTGCTCGCTGATACACTCTTGTGTGTGTTTCAGAATGAATTACGTCACACTACATGGCTCCTCCCACCTGACGTCCGGCTACATTGGATACAATCTTGGACTTCAGGTATGCTCGGAAATAACTTTATGATAACATCAAAACGTTGGCTTGGACAAAACCACCAGTTTTAACACGTATTCTTAAAATGCTCTTTCCGCAGTAATTGCAACCAATTAACAAGTCAGATAATCCGACTTCCACATGGCGCCAACCCTTAAAAATCGGTAAGAGCCCATTACCAATTGCAAAATCAAGACATACATTTAACAACTCTCTTTGACAGCGGTTTTATTTCATGTCCCCATGTGTCTTTGTGTTTTATGTCCTTAGAATTCACTACACCCCCGGGTTGAACAACAAATTTATTGATCATTAGTGGATCTACAAAATAGGTCGGATGCACTCTGGCTTGTTTTTTCTAGGTGGCATACTCTTGAGATTAAAAGTAAGAATTTTAAACACAAGTTTGTTTCTTTTTCTTTTTCAGTTTTTTGTGGTCCTGAGGAGAACCCCAAGAATGAGTGGGTTCAAAATGCGCAGACCCTTTGGTTTTCTGTTGAATATCAAACAAATGCATTGCTTAGACAGCTAGGGCTGGTTGTGCGCTGTTTAAGTTGTTTCTGGAATATATTATTGTCATCAAAGATTCTTTGTACAGTCAAGTCTTCATATTGAACTCCTGCATTGTTTGGTCTTAGGCCCCCTAGTCCGTTTGATTTTCAAAAAAAAGATTTTTTGGCTCTATGGGGTCATGAGTTTGTGGGTGAATGTTGACTAGCATGATTGAGGAAATGTGGTATGAATGATGAAAGCTATGAATGAATGAATTGGGGTGTGATCTTGCAGATCTTTTTCTTTTACATAGATTAATTGTGTTTCAACAGCAGTTGTGGTGTCTGTATATTTCTAACCTTTCTTTAACATTTTATGTCAAAACTAGCATTGTCTCCCTTGAAAAAAGATAAATAAAATTGATTGTGTTTTTCAATCAAATAAAGCTTATTGGATAATCTGGGTACAGACTGGCTAGTAGCTTTTGTGCCCGGCAAATCCATTTAAATAGTGATTAGTACTGGCATCTCTGGTTGTTTTGGTATCTGTGGGCTCAGCCTTACTGATTAGAGCCATGCCCATTGTAGTTCTTTCTGCTGGTGGGCTTGCAGCACTGGTTGTGCCACCCACAGAAGCAGCCTTGTAAAATGTGTCTAAGGCCTGCCATTGCAGAGCCTGTGTGCAGTCTGGTACTGTCATGCTGACTGGGCAAGTGCACCCACTTGCCAGTCCCTAAACCTTCCCTTTTCTTCATATCAGACACCCCTATGGTAGGCCCTAGGGCAGGGTGTATTGTAAGTATAAGGTAGGACATGCCCTGGTGTGTGTGGCATGTCCTAATAGTGAATTACAGCCATTTTTGTTTCTCACTATTGCAAGGCTACCTGTTCTCAATAGGCCAGAAGGGGCAGTTAGAGTATTACATCTGATAATTCTAACTGACTTAGTGAACATGGTAGAAATTCGAGTTTAGTATGCCTGAACATCTTTTAGTGAAGTTGGTTTTAACATTCTGTGTTTGAAAATACACTTTTAGAAAGTAGGTATTTTCTTGTCTAAACTTTCCAAACCTGCCTCTGCTAGATTGTGTATTCCTTGTCTGGAGTTTTTGAGTGACAGGGCTGGGGGATTCCGGGAGACAGGATGAGTCATCCCAGTGGTGAATATAGAGATCGGCATCTAAATGGGAGGGAGGAGTTGTACCTGGGACCTGAATAGGGCTGTGCCTGCCTTCCACAATGCTGGCTCGTACTCTTGTGGTGCGCCTTATGTCTCTACCCTGCACCGTGAAAGAAAAGAAGGAATCCTGTCAACAAAGTGCTCAAGGGCTGTGCTTTCCCTCCACAATGCTGGCTCCACCTCCTGTGGGGTGTCTGATTTTTCTGCCCTGCAATGTGAAAGGATAGAAGGAGTCATGTAAACAGAGTGGTCCAGAACTGGTATGGACTGGGCAAAGGCCCCTCTGCCCTCAGAGGACAAAGGATTTTGGGGTATAACTATTGAGATCCCGATCCCAAGAAATTAGATCACTTTTGGACTACAAGAAGAAAC
Source organism: Lissotriton vulgaris (assembly GCF_964263255.1). Classification (NCBI taxonomy): domain Eukaryota; kingdom Metazoa; phylum Chordata; class Amphibia; order Caudata; family Salamandridae; genus Lissotriton; species Lissotriton vulgaris. The sequence goes on from NC_141697.1 coordinate 805,365,474, forward strand.
CTTTGCTGAGGAGAGGAACCTGAAGACACTGAGGAGAGACTATCCCTAAGCTGAAGTGCTGCTTGGAGGATTGGCCTGCAGTGGTTGCCTGACTGCCAAAGGAAGGAGAGAGGAACTTTGTGTGCTTTATTTTCAACTTGTGAAGGATCTCCATGGGCTTGGAAGAGAGCTTGCCCCTAACCAAAGCCTCAGGACCAGTAGACTTCACCAGCCTTTGTGGATTGCTGCTGGAAATGCTGTTTCAGTTACTACAGAGGCAGGGAGCTGTGACCTACTATCACGACCAGCCCGGTGTCCTGTAGGCACTGCATCGAACGTCTGCATCTTGCAATGTAAGCTCAGAGCTCACCGACTCCCTCCTAACACCATCACCAAGCTGTTGCCTGCACAGTAACCTGTGGACACCGCAATGTGCAATGTCTCTCTACACCGACTCGTACTGGTCTGACCGACGCAGTCACTGTTGCTGACTTCAAGTCCTGTGAACGCATCGAAGTTGGGCACCGCTTGCACGCTTCGCGATGCACTGCCCAACTCATACTGCTGTCCGGACTGATCAACGCCAGCTCCCGAACTCCGGCTCTGTCGCCGCACCTTAAGCTGCAAGCACCGCAACGAAGCACCGTCTCGCCCTGCAACGTACGCCTCGGACCCACCGACTCCGTCAACGGGCCGCTGCCTGCACCACATCGAGGGACAACGCATCCTGCAACACTTTCTTTTCTGCAACACGCCGAACGTGGAACCTGGCTCGCACGCCCGTGCAGCCGCATCAAGTAAAGGTACTGTGACCGAGTCTGTCTACATTTGAGTGGGCCCGTATCAATTCGGTCCACTGGAATTGTTAGACTCTATGTTATTTTCATCAATGCTGTAGGTGGACAGGGCTACCGACTGGCATAGAACTCTGATTAAGCATTTTTAACAAGAACTCATGATTTTTAATAGTACTGTGGATTATTCTTATTGTTTTTGGTCTTGTGGTAACTCTATATTAATGATACTTTTTTTTATAAATATACAACTTGTGTGGTGTCCATTCGTAGTGTTGTAACTTGATTACTGTATGTGTTCAGAAATGCTTTACATACGGCCTCTGAGATAAGCCTGTCTACTCGTGCCAAGCTACCAAGGGGGTGAGCAGGGGTTATTCTAGGAGTGTAGCCCCTTACCCTGACTAGAGGAGAGGGTCCCAATTTGTCATAAGTACCTACCTGTGCCAACTAGAGACCCCTAATTCTAACAGTTCACTATACAAACTCCTTTTACTTTGCACTCAGGGAAAGAAAAATAAACATCACTATCCATTTTTAAACGATAAGCAGTAAATTGTGTGAGGACATAGCCGTACATTTCGCCCCGGCTTTGAACACATTGTAATACATCTTTAAAGGCATCTTTATTGCTTATTCACATTTTGAACTACAGCATAGTTATTTTGAGGGTGCTGCAGCACCCTCCACTCCTCTACTACCAGTGCCTATGTCCGTAGAGCATATTCACTCAGAATTACCCCAGAAAATGGCGTTCGGATGCATTTTGTGCTAAGAAATGGAGCTAAATACAACAGAACATGAATAGCAGCACGAGCAACCACTAGCACTTGCTCAAAGTGCTTTCTTCTGACTTGAACCAAATGGAAATGGACAGACTTGTACAAGCCTACTGCCAAAACGGATGGGCACTGAGCCACAGTATACAACTTGCCACAACTAGTAACTTTCAAATTCTCAATGAGAGGAAATATATCTCATTACCTCCCAGTGCAAATGACACTGTAGCTACAATGTGAGGTATCACAAAAACAGGGCCAATTGCAACAGAAGACATGTATCAACATAGAAGCAAATAATAGGAACTAGGAGAAGGAAAATTTGCAAGTTTCAAGAGGCAAAGCATTATACTGTTTGCCCAAAATTGGTACACAACTCTTTTTTGTGTGATTTATTTTAGGAGCATACACAACAAAGCAACATAGGTATCATAATATCAGTTATTATATTAGGTGATCCCAAATTTGGCCCCAAATGTGCTGGAATTTAAGAGTTGATCCTCAAAATTTAGCTATCTGGAGTTTAAGTTAATATGTTTCTATGGTGTCCCTCCACCATTCTTCATATGTGGGCATGATCTCAACTTTTGATTTTTTTTCCAATTATCAATCTGGCAATAGTTAATACATAGAAAATACAATCCTCTACCTCAGCTCCAAGTAAAATCATTTTAGGAGTAAGTAAAACCCTTGATTGATGTATACAGGTTATTTTCTTTGAGATCAAGGCCAGAAATTCATTGAGTTTGTGACAACTTTCGAGCATGTGAATATTATCAGCAGCCTCAGTTAGACATTGCCGGCATTGGTAAGATGTTTTTCCCTACAAAGTTTAGCGGGGTTATGTAGAAATCATATAGGGGCTGACATACTTTTCCCATAGATGTAGTTGGCTTAATCATTTTACAAAAACGAGCAAGACTATCAGTCAACACTTGTTCCAACAATCTCACAGAAGACTGCTGATCACTTATCTGCCCATAGCCTAAGATCATCCTTTTCGTGTTGCTTTAGACAGCAGTATCTATCATGGATAGTGGACTGATAAGGGTTAAAAATCATTTCAGCAAGGTCCTACTGAGTCAATGGTGTTGTTATACTCACAGTGCTCCTTGGTAGAAAGGTTCTTATCTGCAGGTAATTGAAAAATTAATTTCGATTGTAGAGAGGATTCCATCTGTGGATCTAAAAAAGGTTTTAGCCTATGATTGTCAAAAAAGTACTCTACATACATCATCCCAGTCTGATGTCAGGTGCCTAAGAAAGGAGAAGTAAAACATTCAGACACCAGGGGCTTTAGGACTCACTTGGTAACTCTGTGCTCTGTGTTACAGCCTGCCCGCCCTGGTCCGACTCGGTATCCAATACCGTTGAGCGGAGGGCGGGACAGGTACGAGCCAGAGTGAGTGACACGGCCACACACTTCCTGTTTGGCGAGTCGAGCGGTTAGCGGTCTAGCCTTCCTGCCATAAGGGCTATTTAACCACTCGTCGGCACTAGCGGGCAGCGGTTGCGCGCAGGGGGGCACCTTCTTATGCGCCGAAGACGAGCCAAATACCAGCCCGTCTGCGCCCGTCCACGACAGTACAAGGCATAGGGGCAATGTGTCCTATCCCTGTGGACTCCGACATTTCAGGTACTAGAAAAATGATATACCCCGCCCAATTCCTCCTAGATTTAAAACCAACTGGAGATTTCTGCACTCGAATACCCTGGCAAAATCTTGAGAGCTGTTTTTCATGTCTAAAATGTCGCTACCAATCATCTGTTGTAAGGATGTGCACGATTGAAAACGCTCCTAAGATTGTACCCCCAGAGGGACTAAAGTGTTTTCTTTAAAACGTTCGGTCCCTCCCAAAACATCAGCTTCAGGTATGGGATCTTGTCTATACCACGCAGCCTGACATTTGTTTTTTAACCGAAACATGGATGAAACCTCACACTGTTACAGCAATTACACTAGGGGTTCCATCAGGCTACAAGATTATACACTTTGACCGAATCAATAAAACAGGTGGCGGCTTAGCCATTATATACAGAGACGTACTCAAAGTAACTATATTAGAACAAAGGTCCTGTCCTCAACTGGAAATAATGATTTTTAAGATCAACTCGGCTGGCCATGTCTCCTGGAAAGGTGCTTTAGCTTACCGCCCATCAGGATCCAATCCGGATTTTGCTCTCTCCCTTCTGGAGCTATTAGCCCCACATTTTAAATCCAAGGAGGATTTTATCCTCCTTGGGGATTTTAATGTACACATGGACAATCCAACACATCCCTAAACTATCTCATTAACTTCAGACTTATCTAGCCTGGGGTTAAAAGCAATGAATAGCGGTGCTACCCACATAGGTGGTCATACCTTAGACTCACTATTTTCTAACTGCACTAAAATAAGATGTTCACCTGCCAAAGAAATCCAATGATCCGATCATTTTCAGTTTTTAACGTCTTTATTTCGAAGTTCTTCTTCATAAAAGACAGGCATATAAAATACATACACAAAACACACAACTAATATGTACAGATTTATACAAACAATTAAAATATTCCTTCAAGAATCTTGTTTAAGAAAACAATTAAATCGCATAGAAAGAAGTTTGTGTCAATGTTAATACAGATATAAATGGTCTATTCAGGAATGCTTCCCGGGAAAAATAGGTTAACAGATTTGACACTTAGCTATTGGCACTTCGTAATTACATATAATACAAGTTAAAAAGAGACATATGCCCAATCTATAGGAGCCTATACCTAGTCTAAGAACATACTACATGAAACCACATTACTGACTGGGTTAAAATATAAACTAGACCCTTAATAACAGCTATTCGACCATTGCAGTATTAATAGGGTATGTCGTGTCTATGGGGGGCTGGTGGGCTAATATCACCCCTTTCTAGCAAACAATTGTATACTGCTGTAGATCTTAATAAGGGGATGTGTGGGGTACACGGATAAAAATCATACAAATCCCAAATGGAGATGGGACCGTCACCTTCGTGGGGCTGTGTGGATCGTAGGTAGGGGACGATGTTCCTATTCCTAAATTTAACAAGGATTAGGTCCCCCGGAATGTCCTTCGGTAGTGACCCTAACCAGCCCACCCTTCTAACACTCAGGATACCACCATCCATATTTGGTGGCAGGGGTCTATTTTTAGCTAGCCAGAAAATGACCTTGTATAATAGGTCCTGATATCTCTCGGGTTTCCTGTGAGCGGGAGCTGGAACTCCCGAAAGAACTAGCACAAAGGGGGCGGCTTCTGGGGGTAGGTCTATATGTGCAGTTCTGTTAGGCTCTGCTCTAATGACAGAGTAATTTGTTAACAAAGGATTGGGGGCAACTTTAGTGACCGGTGGGGGTTGACTCTTAGGAGGCTGTCTATCAATCCGGACCTTTTTTGTATTAACCAAAGGTTTGTGCGCGGTTTTAGTAGCAGTTGGAGGTAACTTGCATGGAGCTGAAACATTTTTTGTTGTGTCAATTAACAAAGGCACTTCAGGTACAGATCGTGGAATAGAGCAATTGGGTGTTGTCATCTTTATAACAGGTAAAGAGTTGGCTTTTATGGCGGACTCTATACTTGTCAGCCTATCCCCTAAAGTGGAAATTTGTTCTAGCAGGGGTGCTATTACAGAATTTAACAACTGTTCGAGCTGGGGCAGTAGTTGCAATTGAAGCGATGGTACTTTAACATCCAAATATTCACTGACCCCCCTGGGTGTGATGGAGTTTATAACAGGCAATGGGGGATCAATACAGCGTTTTTGTATTTTAGATTGGAGTTCGCAATCAATTGCCCCTTCATGTTTCCTTTTCACACTTTGGCCCAGCGATAGAGCGGTTGCCTCGATGTTATCCTTATTGGGTAGTAGGGAAAGTTCACATGGTCTGTCAGGGGGAGTGTTAATGCTAAGGCCTTTTATGGGGGAGGGGGATGTTACTGGAATAAAGTTAGTCCCGCACAGTGCATTTAGTTCCTCCCAATAGGACAAGTTTGGCAGATTAACAGGGGTGTGTGACGGGGATAGCAGTTGACGACGATCATCAATATCCATTTCACAGATAGTGGTAGGTGATGCATAGCTCAGAATAAGCTTTTCCATTCTCTGGCTGTAGTATAGAAGGTTTGTATGCCCCCTTATGTATCACTGTTAATAAAGTATATTCAAATATTTGTGACAGTGAAGGGGAAGCCTAGAAGTCCATAAATAGTCTTGTGGGTGGTATGCAGTACTATACCTACTTTAGCGTAGAAGCCAAGAGATGTGGCCCATCCCGTCCTCCTCGTGCCTCTGAGGGCCACAGAGGGCCCGCCCTTTGCCCGGGCTTCGCCCGGCGTCCGCGCACGTCCGCGACGCGGAGGGAGCTTCCTCAATTTAAGCGCCTCCGGGCGCGCTGTTCCTGTGGCTGTGTGGGCGGGACCGGAAGTTCACCCAAGGCTTGCTGGGAGCTGTAGTTCCCCCCAACTGCGGCCGTGGGGCTGGAAACTACGGCGGCAGGGGGAACGAGCAGCGTCAGGGCCCCAGCAGCAGGTGAAGGAAAGAGCGTGTGCCTGCTCCCCTCCTCAGCCCGGTGTCAGTAAAAATGTCCCGATCATTTTTTGATAGAGTTCCTTTTAATGGGCTCCATTAAATCCTTGCACAAGACGCCACTCCCGCCAATCTGGCGCCGACAGTTGCACAAAATAACGGTGGAAAAAATGCGGGAAAGTTTGAAACAACCAACGTTTACAGATAAGGACTCAGCTGACACTGCATTACTAAAATTTAATGACTCATTTAAGTCAGCCATTGATACTCTTGCCCATTAAAGCTTCATAAGCAATATCCCTCTACCAAGCAAGAAAACTGGTATACACAAGACCTTAGAATAGAGAAGCAGAAATGTAGGCGACTAGAAAAAGCATGGAGGAAATCGAAAACTGAGGAGGAAAGGAAAATCTTTCAAGAGGCCCAGTCAACCTACTATAAAAACATAAAGCAAGCCAGGAAAAACAGCCTCACCCTACAACTAGCAGAGGCGGGTAACTGTCCAAGGGAGCTGTTTAAAATATTGCAGAGCTTTGTCAAACCCACAGCCTGTGAGAGCCCTGATGAATTCTCCCAAACACTCTGTGATGAGATTTCGGTGTTCTTTGAGGATAAAATTAATCTTATCTATGATAAAATAACGGCCTCTAATGCCGCAGGAACCACGATCTCCCTCCCAAATAACTCACCCAAACAAAACAATAACTCATTACTGACCTTCCCACAAATTGGTGACTTACATCTCCCCCCTCTCATCAGCCACAAAAAATCTGGGTCCCCCAATGACTTCCTTCCAGCAAAAATGGTCGCCCCTCTGAGCACCCTCTTAGGACCCTCCATCCAGTCGGTGATGAACATCTCATTGACAAAAGGACAAGTCCCAATGGAATGGAAGATAGCGGTGGTGAACCCAATAAGGAAAAAAGCGACATCCCCATGGACAGATCTCTCAAACCTGCGGCCCATCTCCCTCTTGCCACACATCAGTAAGATGACTGAGAAGCACGTGAACACTCACCTATCAAATTACATTGAGGCAACGGAGGGCCTGGACCACTCACAATCTGGATTCAGGCCCAACCACAGCACCGAATCAGCCCTCCTAGCAGTGACCAACAACATCAGGATGACACTGGATGGAGGGGGGTCGATGATTCTGGTGCTGTTGGACTTATCCGCTGCCTTTGATACGGTGTCACATGAAGTGCTTCTCGGCCGTCTGAGGGATGTGGGTTTAGGGGGTGTAGCTCGGTCCTGGATGGAGAGTTTTCTCTCAGGCCGCTCTCAAGAAGTCAGGTTGGACTCCCATAAATCTATCTCTAGAGAGCTCACCAGGGGAGTGCCACAGGGCTCATGCCTAAGCCCCACATTATTTAATGTGTATGTGGCTCCCCTGGCTGACTTAGTGAGATCCTTTGGGTTCACCCCGGTATCATATGCCGACGACACCCAACTTCTGTTCCCTTTTAAAACCTTCACACCTGCTCTAATAAAATCTTTTGCAGATGGAATGAGGGCAGTGTCAGAGTGGATGGCCAAAAACTGCCTACAGTGCAACGTAGGTAAAATGGAAGTATTGTTGTTCGGGAAGGCAGTGACACTATGCTCCCCTGAATGGTGGCCCCTAGAACTGGGACCTGTTCCCAATCCCAAACAGACCGTGAAAAACCTTGTAGTGCTATTAGACCAAGACCTTACATTTAAAGATCATGTAAACCAAGTTGCCGGTACATGTTTTAGGGCCATTGGACTGCTGAGAAGGGTGTTTCCATACCTACCTGACAGACACAGGAAGACCTTGGTCCAGGCATTAGTCACTAGCAGATTGGACTATTGCAATGGTCTTCTTTTATCAACTAATGAAGAACAGCTTAACAAACTGCAAATAGTCCAGAATACTGCGGCAAGGCTAGTGATCAACGCTCCATATAGGACTCCCTCCCGGCCTCCATTGGCTAAACTATACTGGCTCCCAGTGCGGCAACGCATCAAGTTTAAAATCCTATGTACCATCCACAAATGTCTGTCAGGTACGGGGCCCAAGTACTTTACAAAAGTCTTCTCACCCTATGTCCCAGGGCGGTCCCTACGCTCCAGTAACCTCCAGCTATTACAGGTACCCAGAATCAAAAAATCTAGGCAGGGAGGCCGTGCCCTAGCCCATACTGGACCTGCTCTCTGGAACTCTCTACCCCAGACATTAAAACAAATTACCAATCACCTAACCTTCCGGAAAACCCTTAAAACCCATCTCTTCACAAATAGTTAAAACACCTATCTAATCTAATCAGTCACTTTTGAACATGGACCAGCACAATCCGTATTCCTTTCACTTGCAAAGCGCGGAGATACCCCTTCGGGGTCTATTCAGGCGCTCTATAAGAACATAAAATAAAAAATAAAATAAAAAATTCAGGTTTATCCTACAATATACTATCGGGCAGATGTATCAAAATCAGAAATAACGATTTCCTAATTACGAAAAATAAGGAATCGCAATTAAAAAATCGCTATCTAGAATGCATGAAGACCCATGCGAATAATTAATCACTATTAATCGCAAAAACTCCAGCGAGTACACAAATACGACTCGCAAAACGTGATTATCTCAAATAGCGATCTCGCTATTTGCGAAATTGCTATTATCGAAAATCGCAAAAAGCGGGTCGCATTGATAGCAGGCTGATGACATCACAACCATGAAGTCACACAGCCCATGCTTCATTCAGTGCCCTGAGGAGCTCAGAGGAGGAGGCAGAGTACTGAGGCTGACCAGAATCACTTACATTTCTGTATCCAGCTACCTTGTCACACCCAGGATGGACAAAACTGCGTTGGGGGAGTGCCACACCCAGGAAACGGAAAATGAAGTTCTCAGAGAGGGAGTTGGAATACCTAATTGAGGAGGTCAGCAGAAGTCACAATAAATAATTCAGAAAATTGTCCCTGCATGTTCCTAAGGCTAAAAAATGACAAATATGGCTGTGCATCAAGGCTAAAGTGAATGCTGTGGGAGTCACACACCGCAGCATTGATGATTTGAAGAAAAGGTGGTACGACCTCAGGATACATGCCAAGGAGCGCATTGCCGAAAGGCTGAGGAAAGCAGGTGCCACAGGAGGAGGACCACTTTCTGCACCCACAAACACAGCCCTTGAGGGCCTTGTTAAGGCGGCAATCCAGCCTGAGGCGGTTGTGGGAGTCACACAGCTGGACACATCTTGCGCAGCAAGTACAACAGAAGGTAAGATGCATGCAAGCGTTAATCCCTTCAGTAATGTATGATCAGGCACATCCCCCTAGGCAAACACAGTATGCAGATCCAACTCCAAGCCACTTTTCCCCTCATACACAAAATACATCATGGGAGTTGTAGTCATGTCAGCAAATTGTGCATTCAAAAGCAGCAAGAGCAATCAGAAAATACCAACACAGCATTGCAGACAGTGTGTTTAGTCAGTGATTTTATCTGAGCAAAGTATGCCATATGTTTAACAAATGTAGGATTAACAAAAATTAACAGTGCACTGTTTCACATCACAGATACAGCTGAGGCAGACTCCGATGATAGTGATCGACTCCACATCTCCGAGACACCTGCGGAGACCAAGGTAGACACTTGAGTGGCCCAAGCAAGCACGCCACCACCAAAACGCAGGGCACATGTTCCCTCACTGCTGCCAATGGAGGCCGGACTATATCCAGCACCTATTACAGTCTCTATCCAGCCACTTGTTGCCTCACCAACTCCAACACCAGCACAGGTCCAACCAGGGCAACGGCACATGTCCAGGGCACGTATTGAAGCATGTGAAGAGCAGGCGACAAATGTATACGGTGGCGTGGAGTCACAGATGCTACCTGTGCAGCGCCTGCAGGGGAGACACATGGGCACAATCACTCTTCATATCTCCAAGCTGGCAAAGAATATCAGCACAATAGCAGACAGTGTGCATGACCTAACAACAGTGGCTGCAGAGGGCAATCGTCAAACAAACGCAATCCTACAGAAGCTCACACGGGCGGTGCTTGCAGGACAGAGCACTAAGCGGAGAAAGCATCGCCAGAGCCTGACCCGCATGTCAGCAAATACAAGGGCCATCAACAAGCTCTGAACACCACAACGCAATTGGCACGGCGCTCGGTTGCAATGCAAGTTGATCTCAGTCATGTCTTTGGGGATGTTTCAAGGGCCTTGGGACAAGTGACCACAGTGGTGGAACACATACAGTCCGGGACATTGAGTGCCATCAACTTGGAAGGGGAGAAGGGGAATGAGGGGGCATCGAGCCTCAGTAGCATGTCGGTACCAGTGACCCCTGCCAAGAGGCGCAGTTCGCGCAGCACCACATCCACACACACACATCCTGTTGATGTTGCAGAGGCACCCAAAAGGAGGCTGGGTGTACGTGGCAGGAGGAGCTAGACATGCATATCCTCATTTCTGGGCCATGGTGGTGTAACCATGGTCCTTTACGGCATGGTGATTGACATTCAATGCTTTTAACTTTTTTCTGATAACTTTAAGCATCAAATCAATCACCCTCGCAATTTGCACTATTCTAATTTTTAATTAACATGGGCTCATGTTAATAAAACATTTACGTTCACCATTTAGTTGTTAAGGCTCATTATTACCTGCATCAGAAATAATGTTATGTGATGTGTGCATGTCTCCTTTGGCCTTCTGCTGAGTGTGGTACATGTGCTTGTTGGTGTTGTGCCGGTGGATGGTCTTCCCCATCAGACTCACTGTCGGACATCTCGATTTGTATGCCTCTTCTGGTGGCTATGTTGTGCAACATGGCACATGCCGCTACTATCCTGCATCAGGCCACAGGGCAGTACTGCAACGCTCCACCAGTTTTGTGTAGTATACGGAAGCGACTTTTCAGGATTTCAAATGTACGGTGAATCACATTCTGTGTGCTTATGGAGCATTGTACCACTGCTCATCTGGTGTGACTGGGTTGAGGTATGGTGTCAGGATGTAGTCACGCACGGTGTATGCGCTGTCACCTACAGGGTTGAAAGCAAAGGGTTAGCCACAGTTATGCAATTTCATCTGTATGACTGATGTTGCAAATAGGCATATGTGTGTACCAAGTAGATGTTCTTCTCCAAATTCACCCCTGAGCAGAGGCCTGTGGATGCCACTGTGCCAAAATATATAGGAGTCATGGGTACTTCCTGGAAATTGTGCCACAATGTCCGTAATGATGTGCTTAGCATTGCACACACCTTGAACATTAATTGAATGGTAGGATTTCCTGTTCCTGAAGATGTATTTGTTGTCTGCTGGGGGACAGATAGGGACATGAGTACAGCCTATGCATCAAATCCCATGAGGGAATTGGGCTACCTGGTAGAAGTCAAGTTTTGTCTTATTCAACGCATGTGGGGTTGTGGGGAAGGTGATGTGGGTGTGGATTCTTGTCATCATGGCGTCAAGAAGTTTCTGAAGAAACCTGACAGTGAGCTTTGTGATATCCCTCCGGCAACGGCTACTACCCCCTGGAAACTGCCTGATGCTAGTACATGCAGGCAACATAGGACCTGTGCATGTGCGGGTCTGGCATGGGTCCTACGGGTTTGGTGCTGCAATAGGGGTTCCAACTCTGCGATTAGGTGCATGATCATTGCATAGTTCATCCTGTACTTATGGTAAATTGTATTCTCATTTTGGCCCAGAAATGTGATGTGCACGCGAAAAATCCCCTCCTGTATCCTCCTCCTGCATTAATCCTCATCCTCCTTGCCAGCACATAGAGGGCTGCCTTTGTGAAGGTCTTCAGGGATCTCCTGATTCGTTTTTAGGGTTTCAGATGATTAGCACATGTGTGGGTTTTTTTTTCTTATTTTTTTTTAACTTTACCACCTGATTGTGATTCCCCTTAGTCTGCACTTGCTAAATAGCGAATTTCAGTTAAATCGCTGTTTGTGAGTTTACATGCATTGGATAGCGATTCTTTCAATTTAAATTTAATTAGCGGTTGCTGTTGTATGTTCCGCTTTTTGCGAATTCGAAATCTTGTTTCTCGCTGATTTATCAACCTGATTTTAGTGAATTTTTGACGTTTTGGGTATTTTGGATGCTGCATTGGAAACAGGTGTTTTGCGGGCGCTGAGGGTCTATTTTACCGATTCGCTTTTTTTGTAAGTGGTTTTTGCCTTGATGCATGTGCCAGAAAGTGCATGGATTTCCTGAACTTTCAAAAGGCTTTGTATGTCCAACCAAGTCTTTGTTAGATCGGTTTTCATTCTGACTTTCTTGAAAGATTTCTCATTGTTAAATTGACTGCTTGTATTTCTTAGATCATTATTAATGCATATTACTCGCAGTCAATCCATTGAACTATGGTTGTATAGCAACTTGATGCGATTGCCAATACTTGCCCAGTACTGCAATCACCAGCCGGAAAGTGTCCAACCCCCTCAGATTATAGGAAGCATTAGAAATTTAGGAGGATATACCTGCTTAAAATATTTGTTGGGAATGTAGAGGGGGTAGCAGCCAGAAACAATATATAGTTTGAGGTAGGATATTCATTTTTACTAGATTATTCGCCCAACTAGAGAAATAGGGATTTGCATCCACTAAGTCAGTGAAGCCTTTATCTGCTGTAGTAATAAAACATGGTTATATTAAAAACAGAGTCCTAAAGTAGGTAGAATAGTGATACCCAGATATCTAACCAAAGTCACAACACGCAGGTCTAAGCTAGTAGCACTGTCACCAATACAAGTTGACTATTGTGGGAGTTTTAGTTATAGTGGATGTAAGGTGAGACCAAATTTGAAATGGTTTATAGGAGACGAGAGAATGGAAATTGTAAAATTTTATCAGTACTTAGGAAAAATCTTTACAAATAGGTGCTCTGCTAAAAGACATTTGGCCCACTGTAAAAGTAGAGCCATTTCGCAATCAGCTGGTATTAATCGACTTTATCTGCAATGTGGAAAAAGACATTTCTCTCATACCATTGCTGTATATAAAATAAAGATTCCGCCCACATTAAATTATGCGATAGAAACTATTGAGGAAAGGGAGTGGGGTATATTTGAGAAGGTCGAAGGTAAAATTTGGCGCCAAATATGTAACTTAAATTCTTCTGCGCCCATTGCAGCACTTAGACTTGAATTCGGTCTTCTTTCAACATATGTGCTCTCGATGGCAGCTTGCTTGCGGTGGTGTAATGCTTTGGTGAATGGGCAGGAGAATTTACTAAGGGCTGCATTGCACAAGGAAATTTTTGAAAATTTGCTAAAGAAAAGTGTAATTTTTAGGAACTTTTTAAAATCGTTAAATATTTTTGAACTTGACTTGGAAAACGTACTCCGTTTAGATAAGTCATTCTTAAAGATTGTTATTAAAAAATCTATATACATGATCTCATGTAAAAGAGATCAGCAATCATGTAATATGAATGGAAGACTTGATGATTGCATCTCAGGGAGCTCAATTGTTAAAAAAACCTCAGCCATACGTTCTTTGGAATGTGTATCATGGAGCACGTCGAGTGCTCCTTTTATTGAGACTGAACATTCTTCCACTAAGGATTGTGACAGGTGCCTGGGAAGGTATCCCCAAAACTGAAAGATTTTGCAATCTATGTAATGGTGGTGTACAAGATCTTAATCATGCTCTTATTATATGTCCGGCACTCCATTTTGTCCGTCGCAAATACTTAAGGCTTGGTTTTCTTCAGTATATTATCTCTACGGCAGTACAGGCTCGCAATTTCCTCATGTGTCCTCCATCTGAATTAATGTGTTATAAAATATTTTGTTTTTTTAAAGAATTTTCAAATGTCTATTGAAAATGGTATGGGTTGTAAGAAGTTCGGGATCTCTAAGGAATGTTCGTGTTTATCTAATTAATTATTAAGGTGACTTATTTGAAGCACTATAGACACTTTAAAAGACCCGTAAGAGTAATATCCTAATCATGCTCACACTACTTCTACTATACCTGTAATAATGATGTTTGATTCTGTTTGATGTTTTTTATGATGTATTTTAAACACTTTTTCTTTTCTTTTGATGCGTTTGCACTTTAGTAAGTACTGTTGGAAATTATTCATGGTTCTCTCTTTTTAATGGTCTCCTCCAAAGCAAATCAAATATTGACATTCTGGGACTCTTGAAATCGTTTTTTCTGGTGATAAGTGTACTTGTTCTGTTAAAATCAAGGTTAATGCTATATCATGCCCCTTATCGTGACACTATAGATTAGTAATAATTGCTATATAAGTAAGGAAAATTGTGGGTAAAAAATTCTTCGCTCTTTTTGAATGGTGTTTTTGAAATTAACTTCTTTGTATTAATAAGTGTAACTCTGAGAATGATTTTTAACTAACATGATGTGTATAAGCTGTTTTTTATTCTGTATTTTATGTGGAATTCCTTGGAATTCCAAATCATAAATAAATAAACTTTGAAACTTTGAGTCCTAAAGTAGGTAGAATAGTGATACCCAGATATCTAACCAAAGTCACAACACGCAGGTCTAAGCTAGTAGCACCGTCACCAATACAAGTTGACTATTGTGGGAGTTGAATTTGTTGCCAGAAATCTTGCCAAAACTAAGAGCTTCCTGTTCAATAATGTTAAGCATAGGTGTGATACAATGTGAAAAATCATCGACATACACAGTAAGGGAGATGCCAGGCTTATATTGGGATTACTCAGTATGTGCTTTCCTAAATACCTGAGATATGGCTCCATATGTAGAGCATGAGAGGTGGGTGATAGTGTACAGCCTTGTTTGGTACCGCGTATGATTGAGATACAAGAGGTGAATTCTTGTTGTATTCATATTTTGGTTTTAGGTCTTATGTTGCCCTAATCAGATGAATAAATTGAGGGCTAATATTAAATTATATTAATAATGTCCATGTAAATTGCCAGGAAACCCTGTCAAATGCTTTCTTTGCATCTAATAAGCAATGTTTAGTGGGTCCCTTAGGTTATTGGCGCAATCTAATAATGCAGTAATAATGTTTGTGTGAGAGGTGGTAACTTTGCCAGGAATAAATCTGTGCTATTCGGCTGATGCTAGACTGCAAATAACCTTATTAATCCTGTTAGCCAGGAGGTTGATATATATCTTAGAATCAGTGTTAAGGAACAATATAGGGTGATATGCGTTACACTTCAAAGGATCCTTGTTTTTTTTTTCACAAATATGGTTATTATGGCTTTGTGCCAGGAAGGGGGGTATGGCCCGCAGCTCGAATTTCTTTAAGTACATATCAAAGCAATGGAGATGCTATATTGCTAGAATCTTGTATATTTCAGCCAGAATGTAGTCAGGACCTGTGGCATTTCCAGGCAGTAAATTAAGAAAAGTAGTTAACACTTCCTCTATGGAAAACTCAACATTGGGTATTTCATTACTACTGGCATCTAATTTAGGCAAGACAACATTCCTTAAATAATCATGAATAACAGTTGTGTTGCTACGCACATCATCTTGATATAATTCTTAATAAAATCTTCCAAGAATTGTAAGAATACCAGAACTTTGGTTGAATATTTCCCCTGTTATGTCTTTTATATGGGTAATTATGATTTTTTGATTATCAAACCGGCTTAAGCATGCAGGTAATTTCCATGACTCTCCTTTTCACAAATCTGAGTTCAAGACCGAATGGCTCTTTTATTATGTTGAGCAGTTAGTAATGCAGAAAGGCACCCTCGGAAACCCATTATTTGCCAATACGTTTCTCATGCTGCATCAGAGCGAGAAATAATCTGAGTTATATGTAACTAGATCAATCTAGTTCTTCTTCCCTGTAAACCTTCAGTGTCTGAGTAATAAAAAATTGCAATATGCCTCCAATAAAGGCATTAATAGAGTCCCACATTGCTGTCAGATTGTCTGATTCTCGATTAATTGAAATACATTCCTGAATGTGTATTCGCAGGTATTGAATATAATCAGGATGTTCAAGTATATTTTTTGAAAAATAACAGAGACAGTGTTTAGTTCTAGCAGTGCTGTTAGATGTCCATGTTAATGTAATGGCTGAATTATCAGAATATAGGAGATGCTGGATTTGAATTTGACTGGAGGAGAGCATTTGTGAACTAATTGAACACAAATCTATTTGAGAATATTGCCTATTGGGTTTGGAGAAAAAAGTATGCCCTTGAGAATTAGGATTGTTCCTCCTCCAAGCATCCACTAAATTCAGCACTACCATCATATTAAAAATATGTTCTCTTCATCCGTCCGGTATGTGTGACCTTACTGGTATAGAAAGTGAGATTTAATATGCAGTTGAAATTGCCAATTACAATAACAGGTAAGTTAAAGCTGCTTAGCTCCAGCATTATGTTAGTAAAAAGCAGTGGATTGTCGTATTTGGGTTCAAATAAATTAGCTAGGATAAACCTCTAGTACCTCCTTGATTAACCATTTCCCCTATTATCTATCGGCATGCGTGATATGCTTTGGATGGGCTTATTTTAAGTGTGGTATGAAAGATTATTATTGAAACTCCTCTCTTCCCCGAGTGATGTGTTGCTAATTACATAATAGATTATTGATATAGTGTAGCCTCTGCAACTCTTGGATATATAATGATTGCAGCCTCAACCTAAGTAAGACTTCAAAAAAACGTTAGCCTTTCCCCCCTTTCTTAATACCATTAATATTCCATGAAAAAAAGAAATGAAATGTTACCATGACTAATACTTTGAGCAGCTGAATGCACCTTTTTGTTCTTGATTTTGTCCCTAGTATAGATCTCTCCCCTTCTTGCCTTGTTCCTTTCCTTCCCCCAGCCAACTTCCCCCCCCCATGGTACCCTAATGCAGCATTTCTACGGAGTAGACACTGCCAAACCTGTTGAGATATCACCTCTGACAGGCAATGTTTGAGTGCACTTTTCTTCTCTCAAGATCATATTCCCCCCCTACCCTTTCTCCCCCCTTCAGTTTTACTTCCCCTTTCTGCATTTTGTAGTTCTCAAAACATTAATAATGTTCATCCTCAAAGAATTGTCTGGCCTTCTCAGGTTCTGAAAAAATAATGAAGAATACTTTCCAACTGATAATAAGAAATGATCTGCTTATGAGAGACACTGGAATAGTTAGAGGTTTAAACCTCTGAATAGGACCCACAGTTCTTCCATCCAAGAAGCAGTTTCCCAAGCTAAGTCCTAGAAGATGGAAAAAGAATATCCTTCCCGTACAGTGAATCTTCTGCGTTCTCAAGTTATTGATAAGATTTTTTCCTTTATGTTATAGTCTTAAAAATAAGCAATGAGAGTAAAGGAATTGCTCTCCCATTTTAATGGACTTGACAGCACCCTATGTGTCCAAGCGTTGGAGAGTTACAGGGCAGTTCCTTGGTCATTTTCCTTACGATTGTCCACAATATACACAGAAATGAGTTTGGTTACTCAGTTAATCATTGTTACACCTGCCCCGTCTGCCCTCTCAGGGGCTTCTGGTACCCCCACAATTTGGAGATTGGATCCTCAGGAGCGGTTCTCCAAGTCTTTGCATTTGTGCATGAGAGTTTTGATTTGAGACCCCAAGGTCTCCTGTTTTTTTTCTGCCAGAGACAAGGCGCTCTCAAACTTAAGATCTTAGGGCCTCATTACGATGTTGGTGGGTCCGCCACTGCCAAGCCATTGGTGGTGATCCCACCGACATCTATGCCATCCGTCCGACTGCCGGATTATGATTCCGGCAGTTGGAGCGAGTTAGGAAGGGGCAGAAGACTGCCACCTCTGACAGGCTCAAGGAGCACTTTGGGACAGCCGTCGGATTCCGAATCCCTACAATGGGGTACTGCCTGCGCAGGCACTACTGTAGGGATGAGGATATCCTTTTCCGACTGCCTGCTCATGGTGGTCCCACCACCATGAACAGGTAGCCAGAAAGTGACTTTGGGGGTTCCTAGCCTCGGTGGGCCTACTCTATAGGGCCAGGGGGGTACATATGGTGCCCCTTAAACATCCATTAACTGTGTGCCAGGCACCACATGGTTGTGGCACACGGTGCATGGATGTTTGCAAACATGTCTATTTCTTTTGCAGATTGTACCTTTATCCAGGCCGCAGCACAAGCTGCAATAAATAAATTGCATGTTTCTGACCGCCTACAGGGCATTCGCATTGAAATTTGTCGGGTGGAACAGCGGCTACCAGTCGGGTGGTTACCATCCCGCAATGATGGTAGTCAGACCCTCGTCCGACCGCCATTGTAATAAGGCCCTTAGTTTCAATAGTTTTGGTAGTGTCCACAAATTCAAGCAGCTGTTCCTCAATTGAGACCACTTTTTGTGTTAGATTTGTGAATTTATCTGATTGGGCTTTGAGGTTCCGTGAGAATCGTAATGACGTTTTGGGTTTGTTCGAATATGGACGAGTTTGGTATCTATGAACCGCAAATGACGAGTTTAGTGGGTGTATGCGTTTTTGCTACTCTACTTTGCACCATTCGTCTTATTCGTGGGTTTCTTCATCTGAACCCACGGATTCCATTTTAGATACGGCATCCATTTTGTTTCTTGCCCTCACGTAGTCGGCGAACGGACAATGTCCGCTTCATGACCCTGGGTTTCCCAAGCTCTTGCTGGAGACGCATATCCCTTTGAGTGTGTCTTTATGACTAGGGGATGACACGGCACAGGCAGATGGCTCCGCTCGAGGCTCATCTTACCGTGCCGTTTTATTGTTTCAGCCGCGCATGTATTAGGATCGGATCCTTTGATCCTGTGATCACACTTCCGATATTGCCCCCCTACACTCTTTCCAATCTGTTGTCTGTTTTTGCACCTGTTTCTGTTCCTTTTCTTAAACTCGTTTACAGCCAGAATGGAATGTGCTTAATGTGGAGATAACGTGCTTTTACAGTTGGGAACCGGCGATGCTACTGTAATTATGTTCCGGGTTTCTGAAAACATGAATGCAACCCTTTTGAAGTTTACTGTGGGAACTGAGTTGTAACCTTTTGTTCATCATGTTGTGCAATGACGAAAATGTGTATAAAAGGAGCGATCCACTTTTGCAATTCGAAGCAGTCTCTCAGAACCTACACTCTGTGTACTTCTTGTGATCTCTGTATCCCTGCAGTAAATAAACGCTGATCTTTGACGCCGAAGGAAGTGTCCCGTGTCTCTGTGATTTGTACGCCAGAACAGGTAACCCACAAAGTTTTCAGGTGTTGTCCCCTGGCACCGAAGGCCTTAGAATAGCCCAGTCCTTCAGTTGTCGCCCAATGTGGGGCGACATCAGCGGTACCGGTCCAAAGCCTGACGATCGTGAGGAACTTCGTGTGAAATCTCCGAGGGAAGGTGCACCCCGCTTCATCGATCCTGTTGTCGAAATAAGTGGTCCGAAGACTTTTTCCGCGAAGATTCCCGCCTCCTGACGGCTGCGACGGACTGATGCTCTGACTGTCGACCTGTTTTGGCGCCTGGCGTAGTCCTTTGTACGGCGAGACGATAGACGGGCCTTCCTGGTGACGCCATTGTTCTCTCAGTTAAGTATTTGTGGGTCGCTCCCAGAATCCTTGGTTGTTGTTGTTGAAGCTTGGTTGTTTGCATGGTTCCATTGCATTTGTGGTTCTTAGTTGTTGGTTCTTAGTTGTTGGATTTTTATTTGACGATTGCAATCGCCAAAAACCGAGGGTCCCGTATTTTTTGCGAGGACATCGTAATTCGATAACCCTTGAAGTTTGTAAACTCGGTTAGTGTGCACGATGCCTGGCCGTAGTACTTGGTTTGGTTTCCTTAAATGTTGCAGCACGGATTCCCGGTTGGAGGACTCGTGTCCGATACCTCCAGTTGGAACTCCAATTTATTAGCTCTATAGTCGACACGGAGTGGGTCCTATCATATATAACAAATATTGGATCCGTTATACTAAAAACGATGGTGTCCTTAGTTGGCCACCCCATGGTAGTTTTGAAGCTGAGATTTTAGATAATCTTGAAGCAAAATTGTTTCAAAAGAAAGCAAGGCCAGCCATGTTTGATTCCTTTTGGTTGTGGCGCAAAGAGGCCAAGCAGAAAGAAATCAAGCAGATAAAGAAAAATAAGCGAGACGGTATCATTACGATGATGCAAAGTGCAGAACAATATCAGTGAGACAAAGACGAGAAGGAAAAGTAAGTTTTTACTAGATTACATCGTTTGGCGGTGGATAAATGTTATCCGGTTTTACCGTCAAGTTCTGATAAGAAGGGAGAGGAAGCGACAGAGGATCCTTTGTTATCCTATCTACTGAAATTGCCACCTCCTTATGCACAGGGTACTACAGCCCCTGTGGTTCTTCCTGTTCCTCCACCTGTTGTTCCGGCGGCTGCTGGTCAGCCTGTTGTTGGTCCTGTTTTTCCGAATCCCCTTGTTCCTCAAGCTGCCCCTGCTCCCTTACCTGTCCTTCTTCCTACTGCTCCATTGCCTATACCTTCTCAGTCTACTGTTTCTACTACTTCTGCTGTTTTGGCTACTCCTACTGCTCCTACGTTCAGTCCTCACGTTGTTGCCCCTGTACTTCTCTCCTCTTCTCCTTCTGTTCATAGTCGTATACCTAATGCTGTTGCTAATCTCTATTCTCCACTTTCCGGACCAATACTTGGGTCCGCTGTCTCTGATGTCTCTCAGAGACGAAGTCAAATGCCTGGAGGTAGGGAGAGTGCGACATTAATCACTGTGGCGCGCAGGTGGATTAGACATCCTGCTAAGTACACTCCGCGCATAGTGTTTGACACATTTTCTCAGTTCAATGAGCCCACACAAAGATTTGTGTTCGAGGAAATGTGTAAATCCTTGAGGGAAGAGTGGGATAACGATGAGGTAGATAATGTACCGCCCGATATGACTGAACTTCAGAGTCAGTTTTCGAATGGTATGATTGTAGGCGGCGATGTACGACGTGCATTAGAGCGCCTGTTAGCTTTTCGATCTACAGTGCATCCTCGAGTGTTGTTTGATGACGACGCTGAAGATTGGAAAGCACAACCTGGTCAGTATCCCATGCGAGAAGTTCCCCCAGTGTGGATGCCAGGTAATCCTGCTGCTAACCCTGCAATTTTGCCATACTTCCAGAGAGTTTGGATACACCTCCCATGGAAGCGATCAGAAGTTTTGCAGGTGAAACAATCTTTGCCTGATCCCCACACAAATCCGGCAGGTTATTATAAGGAGTTATCCCAATTAGTGGATGCTACTATTATGAACCTCGCCGATATTGACATGTTGTTCGGTAACGTAGTCCCGCAACCAATTTGGGCAAAAATCCGTCAAGAGAATCATGTAGCTGAGTTAGGTGGTGATTGGGCTGCTCTTGCGGCGGCTGACGGACGACAAATTGGTGGGGCTAAGCCTGAACAGATCATTACGGATCTGCCCCAAAGAATTATTACGCTTGTGAAGACACTTATGCCAGCGATGAGAGTCAACGGGGATAAAGTGTCTGCGTGCAAACAAAAGAAAGACGAGAGTGTCTCCGATTTCTTTACTAGATTTGAGGAGGCATTCATCGATCATAGTGGTCAGGATATGAGTACTGAGGGAGGTCAGCGGTTGTTTGTTGATAAATTTGTGTTAAATTTGTTGCCTGAGCTATGTACCAAATTAAAAAATTCAGAGAGCTCATGGGCTGTTTCCACGACTGCTCAAATATTGGCAACGGCTCAATATTATGAAAATAGAGAAAAAGAAGCAAACGATCGTGCGGATAAGAAAACGAAGGAGCTTAAAACTAAAGTCTTGTTGCAGCAAGCGTATTCTCCACGATCGAATCAAAATGATTCGCAACAGCAGAATCGGTCGCAGTCTTCTAGGTCACAGTCGCGTTCTGACTCTTCTACACCCAGATCTATGCTTGGGTATAATCAATGCGCATATTGTAGGGGTGAGGGCCATTTGAAGTTTAATTGTCCTGTTTTACGTGACCGAAATAATGGTGTTTCGGCTCGTGGAGATCGTAGTGGTCCTCAACAGGCGTCTCGAGGTAGGGGTCGTGGTACCTCTCAAACTCAAAACGAGCGTTCTACTTATTCGTCGGATTCTAATAATTGTTTTGATCAGCGCGATTTATCGTCTGGTAGATCTGCACAGTATCATGTGGACGATTATTACATCGAGCATGACGTTGATGCAGATGGTAATTACTAGGACAGCCATGGACAAAGAGAGGGAGTAGTATCAGTTCCGGTTGATCAGAGAGGGCCTTACGTCGCAGTTGCCACATCAGGCGTGGTTGAGCCTTTTCTGTTGGACACTGGTGCAGCAAAAAGTTCCATCATGCATTCAAAACTCCCTGGCGCACCTTTGTCTGGCTTGACAAATGTTTCCATTGGATTCTCTGGCGCCCCGGTTAGCAATCCTGTTTCTAGCCCTTTGTCCCTTATGATCAGGCCACGTGAGCTAGAGGCTCCTTTGATTTTAACTACTGGTTGTGGTGAGAATCTCTTGGGTCTGGATTTGCTGAAGTGGTTATATGCGACTCTGTATTGCTCTCCTGCGGGTGTGGAGCTTACATTATGTCAGAGAGTAATCTCTCCTATGTACTTGTCAACTGATAAGCTCCCACCGGAATTGAGTTCCCTTCCTGAGTCTTTGTGGGCAATGGGTCCAAATGATGTGGGCCTACTGGATATACCACCTTATGTTGTTCAATTGAAATTGAATGTACGATTGCCACGCATTCCCCAGTATCGTATCTCCCTTGATGGTGAGCGAGCGCTATTAGCGATCATTTACGATTTGATCAAAAAGGATGTTATCGAGGAAACACGGGGAAACGTGTGCAATAGTCCGGTGTTACCTATTCTGAAATGAACTGATCCATCCAATCCTCCTGTGTACCGTTTTGTTATTGATTTGAGAGAGGTCAATAAAATCGTGGTTCCACAGTTTCCAGTGGTGCCTGACATTACAGCTCTACTGACCCTGATTCCAGCCTCTGCCTCTTGGTTCTCGGTAATCGATCTGAAGAATGCTTTCTTTAGCATTCCGATTGCTGAGGAAAGCAGAGATCTATTCGGCTTCTCATTAGGTGGTCGCAGCTTCAGGTTTAAACGCGCACCTTAGGGCTACTGTGAGAGTCCATCGATCTACAGTCAAGCTCTTAAGAGTCAACTTGATGCATTTGTGTTACCGGCTGGTGCTGCCTTGATTCAGTACGTTGATGATCTGTTAGTGGCTGCTGACACTGAGCAGATTTGCAAAACTGCTACGGTATCGCTGTTACAGCATCTATGTGATTTACAGCATAAGGTGTCACCTTCTAAGCTACAGTATTGTTGTCAAGAAGTAACCTATTTAGGTCACTTATTGTCAAAGGAGGGAAGAAGGTTGACCCCAGAAAGAATTGCAGCGATTGCTCGAATGACTGTGCCAACAACTCAGAGAGATGTACGTGCCTTTCTAGGTATTACGTCATACTGCAGACAATGGATTCCAAACTTTTCATTGTTAGCGAAGCCATTGGTAGCTCTCACGGGCAAGGATGTTTCGACTCCTTTGCCATGGACCAAAGAATGTCAGAAAAGTTTTTCTGAACTGCGTGATGCGTTGTGTTCGGCTCCTGTGTTAGGTACCCCTGATTACAGTAAGCCGTTTACACTATACGTTCACGAGAGGGAAGGTTGTGCGTTGAGTGTCTTGACGCAACAATTTGGTGGTAAGCAGCGTCCATGTGCATATTTTTCCTCGACCTTAGACCCGGTAGCTAGAGCGTTAGAGAGTTGTTTAAGAGCGACAGCGGCGGCTGCGGTGTCCATTCGACAGTCCGCAGGTCTGGTCATGGATAATATGCTCACAGTGATGGTTCCGCATGCAGTTGACACTCTCTTGAATCGAACAAAAACTCAACACTTGACGAGCGCAAGGTTGTCTGGTTATGAGTTGACACTCTTGGCAAGTCATATACAGATCAAGCGTTGTAACGTGCTGAACCCCGCGACATTGTTGCCGATTAATGTGGAATCAGGTGATGTAGCACCACATGACTGTTATCTAAGAACTGAAGAAGAGACGAAGGGTCGTGTTGACCTGAAAAACACTCCATTGGTAGATCCCGATGGTACTTTGTATGTTGATGGTTCATGCTTCAAGTTGTCGAATGGTGATGTGACGACCGCGTATGCTGTGGTGACGTTGAGTACGGTTGTGGAGACTGCGAGATTGAGTCAGAATTCAGCGCAAGCGGCAGAATTGATTGCGTTAACGAGAGCGTGTGTTTTGTCTAAAGGGAAGCGAGTGAATGTGTTTACCGATAGCCAGTATGCATTTGGCGTTGCACATAGCTTTGGTCGATTGTGGAGAGAAAGAGGATTTATGACATCGCATGGTACGAAGATCCAACATGGACAGCTTGTGAACAATCTTTTGGATGCACTTACATTGCCTAAGCAGGTGGCAATCATTAAATGCAGTGCGCATCGAAAGATTACGGATGATGTTGGTCATGGTAATGCGTTTGCGGATGAGATTGCTAAGGAAACAGCTAAGAATCTTGCAACTCGAATGTACGTTACGAGTTCAGTAAGGTGGCCGACGGAGACTGGTATGTGTGAGGACACTGTAGAGAGCGTGAAAGTGATTCAGAATGAGGCCACAGAAGCTGAAAAGACTAAGATGAAAGAAAGCACGGGAAAGTTAGACGTGAATGGATGTTGGGTTGATTTGTCAGAATGTCAGAGATGGATGTTACCGGATGCGTATGTGCTTGCCGTTGTTACTATGGCACACGGCATGTCACATATTAGCGTGAAAGGTATATGTAGGTTGTTGTCTCCTGTATGGAAGAATGACGGGATTGCTAAGTGTGCTGAGCGGGTGGTTAAGAACTGTATGGTATGTATGATGTATAACCCTGGCAAGGGCACCCCCACTCCACCTGGTCATTTTGCTCCTCCTACATGTCCCTTTGAAGTTATCCAATTGGACTTCATCCATATGGAGAGATGCAATAACTTGAAATATGTTTTGGTTGTGGTTTGCGCGTTCTCCGGATGGATCGAGGCCTACCCTCTTAAGGATAATACTGCTCTGTCCACAGCGAAAGTCCTACTGAAGGAATACTTTCCTCGGTACGGAATGCCACGGATTGTATGGTCAGATAACGGAAGTGAGTTTGTGGGAAGTGTGATGAAGAGTGTGTGTAAGGGCCTTGGAATACGTCAGAAATTCCATAGCGCCAATCATCCTCAGTCAGCTGGTTTAGTGGAAGGGTACAATGGTACTCTGAAACTGAAACTTGCCAAAATTCAAGCCACGACTGGTTTGTCTTGGCCTGATGCACTGCCTATAGCTCTCTTATCGACCAGGGTGACTGTGCACTCTCGAGTAGGGCTTAGTCCATATGAGATTGTGTTCGGCCGTCCTGCAAACATTTGGGGAGTTCCGAGGCCTAAGGCATTTGACAGTCTCGAATATCCAATGTTGATTGACTATCTTTATGATCTGACTGCTAAATTGAGTTTGATTCATCAACAGGTTTTTGAAGCTCTGCCGGCACAAACAGAAGGTCCAGGACATCGTCTCCAACCTGGTGACTGGGTCGTTACCTGTAATTTTGGGAGAAAGCGTAATCTTGAGCCAAGATTTGTGGGACCCTTTCAAGTTCTGCTGGCAACAAGGACTGCAGTTCGGTTGGAAGGCCGGAAGCACTGGGTGCATGCCAGCCATACAAAGAAACTTCCACTTCCTTTGCCAGCAGACAACTGGGTGAAGGCAGGAATTGCCCCAACGGAGACTGAGGCCCTTCTACGATATGTGCCATTCAGTGATGCTCAACTTGTAGAGAACGATTCAGTTCAGTCAGACACACTTGCTGAATCATCTGAAATTGTACCGTCGTCTTCAGCATTGGGGAATTCGAGTTCTGAATTATCACCTGAGCGATCGAACACTGTTTTGCAATCTGAACCGTTATTTGAAGAGCAAACTCGGCCTGGGAAAAGTTGATACTTTCTTCGATCGTGTAACAAGGACTAATAAAGCATTCCTTTTGTTTGTCAAATTTTACATTACCCTTCACTGTTGCTATGAACATTGCGAACACTTGCATTTTTTTCATTGATTTTGAGTTTTTAAATTCTTGTTCTATACATTACGTATATTTCTCTTCTGTACAGCTAAAAGATTCATATTAATTTGAATGTTTGTTTGATTAAAACCTATCATCCGGGTTGACCGTAGGGCTGTGCGGGTACTTCCTTCTGTTTAGCAGGTTCCTGACACTAGGTCGGTTACTTTTGTCGATTCCTGGGAACTCCTGGGAATTGATAATCGCTACTCAGAACGAAGTGCGTCAAGAACGTTACGGACGGTTTTTAGAGGATGGAGTTCTCTAAGCTGTCGGAAGTAGAGAGGATGTCGGCGTCAAGATCTAAAATGCATAAAGTTTCGCGAACAAAATGTTTTTTGTTTCAGGTTTTCATGCTGTTCCTGACTGTTTCTATGCTATTGGTGGGTGGAGTGTATTTTGGAATTCAGTCGTTATTGTCTTCCACTTCACCTACTTCTCCTTCTCCTGATCTGAATTCTGTTCCCACTATTTCTCCACATTCCTTTCATCCTCTGCCCCAACATGAACAGGTTAGACGTGCGGAATTTATGAACAACTCCTTTGTCCAACTTCTTCATCAACATCAGTTGGTGATGAATACTACCAATTGTTGGGTGTGTGGGTTAATGCCACATACCATGGATAGGGGTATTCCGTATTTGGTTCTTCCTTACAGCACCCAGGGGTCAGCTCGGGCATTCCAAACTATGTTCCGTAGTGCACTAGATTCCTACCCCCGTCGAGAGCCGCGCTCTGTAGACCTTGGTCCCGGCCCGTATCATAAGACTTTGGCAATAGCGATTGCTGACTTAGATAGAGATATTTTTGATGCATCGCTTATTCCAGAGGAAGAGGTGCGAGCATATAAGGATCTGAGTGAGGTTGAGTATAGTATGTCAGTGGGTGATAGACAGCTTAAGAGCTCATCACCGATCTGGATCGTACCCCACCTTGGTCGTTTCTGCCTGCAAGGTCTTGGTCGAAATCCAAGAGCTCAGCTTGGGAGGAGTGCTTGTACTGAAACGTATGTTTTACCAATGCTCTCTTCCCCTGTTTTCCTGACTGCCAAGGGTACCTATTTTGTATGTTATGATCGCGCGTATACCTGGTTGCCCCGTGACTTCTCGGGCACCTGTTATATTGCGAATCTTTTGCCACCGACTTTTACAGTTGCCTCAGACTATCACAAGATTAGAGTTGTGAGAGGCGTTATTAGCGAAGAGGACACTGCTGCTCAAGAAGCAGGAGACTTCTTTAAGGGTTTCCTGCCGTTTTGGGGACCTATGGTTAATAGTAGGAACCTGAGACAGTTGACTTGTGTGGTAGAATCAACTGCTAACATAACTGCAAGTGCTCTTGGTAATTTGACAGCAGGGCTTCAGGCGGATAGACTTATGACGTTGCAGAACCGTATGGTTCTAGACGTTGTTCTCGCAGATAGAGGTGGTGTGTGCAAGGTGATCCATTCGAGCTGCTGTATTTTCATTCCTGATAACGCTCCAACTGTATATCAAGCCATCTCGAAGTTGCATAAAATCTCCGAGTCCATACACGTGGACGAAGGTAATTGGACGCTTCTAGGATGGTTTTGGGGTCTGATGTCGACTTGGGGTTGAAAAATTCTGATGATTGCAGGGGTTGTTGTGACGTTTCTGTTCACGTGTTGTCTTTGTGTACAGTGTGGTCCAGCCTTATGTGGCCTCTGCGCTACAACGTGTATAAGACGACCATCTGTTACCAAAGAGACATTGATGGATAGGATGATGTTCCAGCAACAGCTGAACGATCTGATGAATATCGAAATCGATTCTGATATCGACTAGTGCTTGCCTACATGAGGGCAAAGGAGCGTCTGAGGTTCCGTGAGAATCGTAATGACGTTTTAGGTTTGTTCGAATATGGACGAGTTTGGTATCTATGAACCGCAAATGACGAGTTTAGTGGGTGTATGCGTTTTCGCTACTCTACTTTGCACCATTCGTCCTATTCGTGGGTTTCTTCATCTGAACCCACGGGTTCTATTTTAGATACGGCATCCATTTTGTTTCTTGCCCTCACGTAGTCGGCGAACGGACAATGTTCGCTTCATGACCCTGGGTTTCCCAAGCTCTTGCTGAAGACGCATATCCCTTTGAGTGTGTCTTTATGATTAGGGGATGACACGGCAGAGGCAGATGGCTCCGCTCGAGGCTCATCTTGCCGTGCCATTTTATTGTTTCAGCTGCGCATGTATTAGGATCGGATCCTTTGATCCTGTGATCACGCTTCCGATATTGCCCCCCTACACTCTTTCCAATCTGTTGTCTGTTTTTGCACCTGTTTCTGTTCCTTTTCTTAAACTCGTTTACAGCCAGAATGGAATGTGCTTAATGTGGAGATAACGTGCTTTTACAGTTGGGAACCGGCGATGCTACTGTAATTATGTTCCGGGTTTCTGAAAACATGAATGCAACCCTTTTGAAGTTTACTGTGGGAACTGAGTTGTAACCTTTTGTTCATCATGTTGTGCAATGACGAAAATGTGTATAAAAGGAGCGATCCACTTTTGCAATTCGAAGTAGTCTCTCAGAACCTACACTCTGTGTACTTCTTGTGATCTCTGTATCCCTGCTGTAAATAAACGCTGATCTTTGACGCCGAAGGAAGTGTCCCGTGTCTCTGTGATTTGTACGCCAGAACAGGTAACCCACGAAGGTTTCAGGTGTTGTCCCCTGGCACCGCTGGGCCTTAGAATAGCCCAGTCCTTCAGCTTATTGATTGCTTTTAATCTGGTGAACTACTTTCATTATGATCTTGAGTTTTGACTTAGTTGAAGCCGATGTCGAAGAGCAGGTGGAATTTCTTTATGATTCTCTAGCTTTGGACGTATGTGAAGTATATGAGGCTTTGAAGGACATATCTTGTTGTGCTGCAAGATCCATGGTTGGCCCTATTTTTCCTTTTGAAATCATGTTGGAAGGATCAAGAATGGAATATTCATTGTATTTTCTATTATCAAGGAATGCTGGGTGCAGAGGAAAGGGGGCATACCTAATTGCTTAGTTAAAGTTAAAATCGCTCAGCCTTTTATTGTGCATCACTGCATTTATTTCCTGGGCTTTAGCTTTCGCCAGTATGTTTTGGGTTCTCAGGCTTCTCATTTCAGTCACCTCAGAGAAATTGCTCCTGATTTTGGGTTGGTTACGTCTCCTGAACAGTTGAGGGTGCGTGCTGTTGCTAAATTTTATTAATTTGGAATCTATGTAAATCAATTGTGGTGATGAGTAGGGGCTCATGCCTCTTCCCTACCGCATCCAATACAATGTTGTTAGTGGGCTGGCTCAGTGACTTCCTCTGAGCATCTAGTAGGCAGTCAGCGGGATTAGGAAAATAGGATCTTAAGACGGGAAGAATTTTACGTTATCTCTATTGCCTCTGTCTCTTCCATTGTGTTAACCATTCCATTGCTCCATAAGCCAACAGAGGCTAGTGGGTTTGGTTGATCCTCTGTGCCATTCTGTTGAGCATCCAGTAGAACCCCAATTAAGAAGCTTTGAGAATTATAATGTGATATAGGTATTGAGTTGGTAGAGCTAGTTGCAATAGCCACTGAAGCTGATCAGGCTGTAAAGGACATTTTAGCCCTTTACTCCGTTTAACATTTCTACTGTGGCCACAGAGGTAGAATTAGAAATATTAGCATCAAAGTGAGCTGAAGGGCATAGGCTACCCATAATAGCATTTTCCACTAGGTTCAGGTTTTTTACTTTCGGTCCCATTTGGCGGGGGCGTTGCCCTTATCTCTGAGTAATTTTTTGCAGCTATCAACATTAATATCAGACTCAATAAGAGAGTTGCTAGGGGTTTCCCCTGCCATTTGGTGTAGAGTTGCCTCAACTAGCCTCCTGAGTTGTCCTTGTGTTTGTTGTGAAGCACTCTACCGCTGCCCTTCCTAAATTTGCTGAGTTTTTGAGTCTCCATTTCGAACAGCCCAGAGTTTCTATGGTTATTGCTCCTAGATTTAACACTGGCCATCTGGCACTACTGCTGGCTTCAGCTTAACTCCATTCACAAAGTGCCACTATGGCCGTGTGGCCAGTGCTTAGAACTGACAGTGCTGCGATAGGTAAATACAAGATCACCCAGATTAGCTAGAGAATTCTTACATGCAATAGGATTAAAAATTAAGGCACATACTCAAGTTATAACAGTACATTCAAGTCGCAGTAAAGTTTTTTTATTCTTATTTTTTTAATTTATTGTGTGGATACATAAAAAAAGACAATTACATAATATGCTTTTCATCCAAAAAAACAATCAATTCCTAAATAGCACAATAAAGTTCTGGTGCGATGTTGATAAAGTGCTAAACAATTTGAGTCCAATCAGATAATTGATACATGAATACACTGGTAAAATGCTAGTGCAATAGACATTATGGGCTAGATGTAGGTAGGTAAATACAGGTCGGTAACGGCCAAAAATCGTTAATTATCCCGTTACCGACTGGTATTTAGCCTTTTTTAATGTAGGAGGCAGGTTTTAAGGATTCGGCAATTTACCGATTCCTTATTTTGAGGAATCAGTAAATTACCGAATCCTTAAAAGCTATGTAGGAGGCACTCAAGTGAGTTCATGTTAGCTCTAAGGATTCATTATTTACCACCAACTACAGGTTGGTGGTAAATACTAAATACCTTACATAAAGCATTTTTTTGCTTTTTTCTCAGTGGCATGTGGTAGACATACATGCTCTTAGGGCATGTATGTGTGCCACATGTGTACACATGCACGATTCAGGGGTGCAACAGAGTGTCAATGTTGCTCTCTGCCACCCTTGAATATGCTCCCCCTATTACTGATTCGGTATTTACCAAATCGGTAATAGTGAATGGCAACACATTCATTCTTATAGGCCTCCAGGCCCATAGGAATGAATAGGAAGGTGATTCCTTATTCCTTATTACCGAATCAGTATTACCGATTCGGTAATAAGGAATATTACCGAATCGGTACATTTTACTGAATTGTTACCTACATCACATTTACCAATTCTTAAATACCGAATCGGTAAAATTCGGTATTTAGGAATCTGTAAATTGTGATTACCTACATCTAGCCCAAAGTGCTTAAGGTTACAGGATCGAGAATAGACTACAACAATAAAGTGCTGGAGTAGTGCTGCAAAAAGTATTGGGGAAATATAGGAAGAGCAGCAGCCTGTGTCAAATAAGACTAACCATTCAAAAATACATAAGTAAAGTGCTAGTGTGATAGGAATAAAGAGCTAGCAATACCTGATCGAGCATCAGAAAAACAACAATAACACCTTTCGCTACAATATGCAAGAAATCGAAAACCAATATTCAAAAACTCAATAGCAGCATCTTATTTTGAACTCAGTAGTAAGGCGCCCTTTAATCGAAAGGGTTAAATCTCCTTCAGTTCAAATACCGCTTCTTTAATGGCTAGGTTTATAATGCTTTGAGGGTATACATATCCATGACCATTTTAAACTGCATTATTGACAAAACCTAACCATATTGCTACAAATCTGAGAAGAGACCCACGGCATGTGGCATATGCTTCTTCCCACATATATATCTTGTGCATCTTTGCTTGCCATTGCTGCATCGACGGTGTCTTATCAGACTTCCAATTTGTAGAATTAGCGACCTTGCCACTGCTATAGCTATAGAACAGAAGTATTGTTGGTAATTTGACAAGTATTGCACCTCTATTGAACGCCCAAAATAGCTAGTTTAATAGTAGGCAAAATATTATTTGTTAATGCAAAGGATTGGTTAATCCTTTGAAAAACATCAGACCAAAATTAATGTAAACCGCACTAAAAAACAAATATGATTACACGACCCTATCTCTGAGTCCCCACATCTAAAAAAAACTCAGTGGAGGTCTGGAAAATGTTATTCAGTCTTTTAGGCATATAGTAAGTTAGCCATCTTGATAAATAGGGCATTCTTTTATAATTGGCAGCAGTAAGCGCGTTATAGTCTACTTCGCATAGGGACTGCAATTGTTTTTGCTAACCCTACAACCAGTTTCTTTTAATAATTTAGGAAAGAAGTTATCAAGCACTTTCTGTTGTCCCAACTGCGCTAGGCAAAAATACCAATTACTGACTCCACTTTAGGCCCTGAACATATAGTTGGTTTAAGAGGTTTGAAACTGCGTCATCAGCGACCACGTAGTTTGCTATTAAAAAACTAGAAATTTGACTTAAAGTAAATGCCAAAGCAGAATATATTGCACCCAACTGCTGGGCTAAGATCTCGTGGGTAATTAAATTGGAAATATTATAAAACTCCCCCAAACATTCAAAACCCACCTTCTTCTGAACCCTGAGAAAGCTGGAAGCCGAAGTCCTGACATTTACTAATTCTTGAATATAGATAATATCTAGGAATTTTGTGTTTGTTAAAAAGTAGTTGAATACGACAAGCCAAACCAAATAATGTCTAATTTCTCTACTATTAAGGAAATTAGGGGGAACGAAGAAAGACAGTAGTTGACTTTCACTCTTTTCCATCATAATTTTTAGCACAAGAATTTCCAATTTTTAATGCTGCCAATGGGAATTGAATCATGAAGTTCAGTAATGCAGCCTGGTAATAGAGCTCAAAATTAGTAAGGGCAATCCCCCATCCACGAGCTGTATCTAGCTGTAAAATTGCTAAAGAGGTTCTAGGCTGCTTCTGTCCTCAAATAAAGTTCCAGATTACTGTATGCAATTCAGTAAAATATGCTTTAGGAATTTTAATCGAAAGATGAATAAACAAAAATACAAATAATGGTAAAATATACATTTTGACGAATGAAACCTGGCCAATTACAGTTAATAGGAGCAGAGACTATCTATCTAAAAGCCTCTTGGCTTTTTCCAGGTTGTTTGCATAATTTAGCCTAAAACAATGGTCATAGTGACTAGTTACACATATACCTAAGTACCTAATAGGTTTGGACAAAGTCTGTTGAGGAAGAAAAGACAGCGAGACCGATGGGGCAGTAAACCAAAGCACCTCCGTCTTAGCATGATTCAACCTACACCCACCTATTCTTGTAAACTCTTCTACTTCAGCAAATGCATTTCGAAAATTAGAAGGTTTTCCTGCTAAATAAAAATTAATATTGTCTGCAAATAATTTCAACTTTGGCATGGCATTGGGGGCACTATCTGGAGATTATTACGACTTTTTATTGCCAGAGGCTCAATAAAAAGTGCAAATAAGAGAGGGGACATTGGGCACCCCAGTCTAGTCCCAAGCCGGATCTTAACTATACCTGCCGGCTCTCTATTGATCAAGGTTCTAGCCTCTGAGCCTGCGTACAATTCCTTCAACATCTTGACCAAGCCATCAGGCTGGCCAAACTTGGCCAATATGAAAAACAAAGCCTGCTAGTCAACAAGGTCAAATGCCTTTCTGCATTAAGCATTACAATTGCTGACTTGAACTTGTTGGCTGAAAGGTAATCAATAGCTTGCGTCAAAAAATTTGTATTGGAGGCCATAGATCTATGACATATAAAACCTGTATGATCTTTATAGACCACCTGCTGTGCAACATGAATCAGCCATGCTGCCCATATTTTTTGTAAAGATTTTATAATCTATGTTTAAAAGACGTATGGGTCTATATGAACCAGTAACGGTAGGATCCTTGTCTGTCTTAAGAAAACTGACCACAACCGCTTCTTTGAAATTTTGGGATATTGGTTCACCATTTTTATCAGATTATACAATTTAGTAAGAAAGGGTAAAAGCACGGGTTCAAAAGTCTCAAAAACCTCAACAGGGATACCGTCACTGCCTGCGGCTTATGCATTAGATATAGATTTTAATACGTTACTGACTTTAGCTTGTGAAATAACTTTATCAAGATAGCCTGGAAGTGTCTTTGAGATATAGGGCATTTCTAAAGATGTAAAATAACATAAAAGTGATGTTTGAGTAATTTCCTGCATAAGTCGCAGTAAAGTTGTAGTGATAATAAATGCCTGGATTGTCAGACCCGAGCCCCCAAAAATCAATAAGTGCAGCAAACTCAGAATAGGGTACCAGGTTCCCTCCTAGTACCCATCCTCTGAGTAGCCATGGTCATACAACATGTAGCAAATGAAAGGTGCCAGCAGTAGAATGTAGCTCAACAGACAATCTCTCCTCAAGCACACTTTTGGCACACACACAGACAAGGGAAGAGAACGCAATCCCTCATAGTCACACTTGTGCACCCAGGCCCTGGGCATCAAGAGCTAAAGTGTTCTTCAAACCTTTCGTGTTGTGGAACCAGCAGTGGAGAAACAAAAATAGTGCGGACAATGGAGGGGAGTGACCAAATGGTGACTGAGTCATACTTCTCCCCCTCCTGCAGCAGTAGCGAGTAAAAGCAATCAGCAATCAACCGCCACGGAGGCTGACCTCAAGGATCCCACATCCGAGATCACTTCCCCAACTCCTCTCGTGTTTATGGTGGTCCAACGCAGCTCCAGAAATTTTCTATAAACCATCACCTTAACCCAGGGAGCTATTCACAATTTACTCATTAGTGGGCCCATAACACTGCAAGTCACTCATAAACACATTTACTCTGCTCCGAGGATTCAGTGAAGACCAAAGGAGAGCTGCTGGATTATAGCGGAGTGTCTAGAACTAACATTTTATACATTATTTAAATCTGCAGTTTAATTTTAATACCATGGTTTTGATTTAAAGGAAAACATTTAAAACACCCCACCATTATTTGTCAATGGATCTGCTAGTAAAAGTTAACTAAAGGATAACTAGACCTGCTTAATTCTCCATTAATTTAATTTTTATTTAGAGATAAAATTTCCGAGCATGACCTCTATGTTTTATTTCAAAGGAAAAATGTAAGTATGCATTAATAACCTGAAAGAAAAGTTTAAAATTCAAAACATTAACTTATTAGCACGACAGTTCCTAAAATAAAAAAATTAATATCACCAAAATGTAGAAACGCAGACATCAGCGTAAGACAGAATAGTTCCCAAAGAACACCTCTCTATCTCTCTCGATGTTCCTCTCACATAGGACTCCGCACCCGTTGAAAAGTTAAAGTTCAGAAAATGTCAAAGTCCCTGCGCCATAGGAAAATTGCACAGTCCGACCGCATCTCCGGGTGCAAAGATTAGATCGAAAAGCGAGCTAATTTCATTCTCCCAAAAGTCCTCTTTTATACCCTTTTTCACTAACTTATCTATCTAAAATTCATAACTCTAGGGTCCTGGAGTGTCCGTGATTGGTCAATTAAGGGGTGGATGAGCATCACCTCATCACCTTACTGTTCAATTTCCGCAGAGTCCTCGTTATAATAGAAAAATATAGTAAACCCATTGTTCATGTCATGCTTCTTTTGTTGTGTCCTTTAATTCGATATTCAATGCCCTATTCTCACGTTCAAGATGCTTACATTCAAAAAAGTTGGCATCTGTTCCAAGTGGCAGGCCACGTAGTCCTTGACCCATTCTACACAGACAGCTTGCTCTTCTTCTTGGCGCATGCACGCTTAGATCGCCACCTCAGAGTCACTATCAGCTTCCACTTTCTTAGGCCAGATAGGCCTCAATTTGGAAACTATTCTAGAAACAAACACAAATAAACGCAAAATTGTGAAATAAAGCCCTTCTATTTACCTCCCCCTTCTAATAGTATCCCAGTTAGTATTTACCTAGCTTTAAGCAACACATATGCGTGAATTTACTTACCAATCATCATGATTTATGCCACAAATAAACAGACAGAAAGCACATTCATGCAATTTCCGATTAGATTATGACAAATGCGTACTTTTTATGATGAGATGCATAAAAAATTAGTAAATTACGCTTGGCCATTACATGCAATTTAGTATCCCATGTGTATTTGTGTGTATGCATTCTATTCTATGTTGGTTAATTTCAATACCACACGATTAATACATGATTATGTTATGGAGAATTGACTAATCCAGGGGTATACAAATAGTTTTGTTTCCACCTTGCTCCATCAACTTCCCCCCTTTGGTGATTTTATCACCAAACATCTCCCAAAATTTTGAAAATGTTATCTCAACATGTTTCAAATTCTCTTAATTAGTATGAGTTACACTTTTGTTTCTTCCATTTTCTTTCAGTCTTGATAAAGTTTCTCTTTCAACTCCTCCATCTCAATATCACCCTTTTCTCTTTCCCTATCTTGTTTTTCTTCAATCACTTTCTTTAAAGACTTTTTTGCATTTCTTCTCTTTCTACATTGACAACTTAATATCAAAACTAAGATCACTATTAATATTACGGTAACTGGTATTAGTATTTTCCCTATAATAGATCTACCTACTTCATAAAACCAATTTTTAACTGCTGAAAAACGTCTACCAAGTTTCTCAAGAAAACCATCAACCTCCAGTGGTTCTATTTCTTTATGCAATTCTGTAATATTTGTAATATACTGCTCAATGTTTATCAGGAATGTAGGTACAACAATGTTTCACCTTTAAAATTCCACAAACTCCTCCTTCTTTTGCCAAAATTATATCTAAAGCAAGTCGATTTTGCATCACCATACTTCTCATAGCAAACATTTCAGTGTTTACCATTAAAATTCCTCCAGCTGTGTCTGTTGACAATTGACCTACTATTGTTGACAATTTTCTAATTCTGTTCGCATTAAAGGATATACCCATTGCTGGTATTAGTGCTTCAAAAACATCACCTATTATTTCAATTACATTTTCTCTTCTTCTACGACTTACTGGTTTACCTATTTCATGAATTCAATTAGTACCTCTGTCTACATGAAAGATTTTGGGAAAGATCAAGCCAAGGTAACATGACTCGTACCAGTGATCAGGTAATTTGTAATAAGCTTTGTTTCCACACAGGAAATAAATTCCTGGAAAAACTGGGTCATTTCCACCTTTAAATACCCACCCCCCCTTTTATAATATAAGCATCTTCACATTGACTTGCACCCACAAAATAATTGTCATACACAGTGTTATCTCTTCGAATACATAATTTTCCCAATAATGGTGTATCTATACTTATAGGCACATTTACATTATGTCCCTCCATATTGTCATCTGAAAATGCCCACTTTGTGGATTTAGTTTGTTTCACTTTTTCCTGTTGCTTATACTGTTGTATTCTTTCCTCAATCGTATTCTGAAAAACTTTCTCTTCATTTCTCATTTTACAAGTCAAATTATGTTTAAAGGCAAAATCATGTGTCAACTCTTGTGTTTCTAAGAAATATTCTCCCAAAACTTTAGCAGGCTTAATTTGATTTAGTTCAGCAACAATGCTGAACCACTTCGCGAAGGTCTGCCGGAGTGGCAGAGTTAGAACAAATGCCCAAAATCCATGTGGACCGACAACAGCGGTGAGACAGCTGACACTCGAGGACCCTCTGGATCAGGTGGACACCACCCCGCCAGGGTTTGGATTGGGGACAGAAGACAATGAGGTGTTCTTTGTGTTGTTTGTCGGTCGAGAAGGCACAAGACACTGGCCACCACCCATGTGCACTATCACAGTGGCTGGATCTCCCATGAGTGCACTAATAGACAAGAGGGCATTGGTGAATGTAATGGACAGTGACCAGTATGAGCAGGTATCACTGCATCCACCACTCCTCCCATCCAAGGCACGAATATACACATATGAAGGAAATGAGCGACTTCCCTTACGAGGAGTCATGGAAGTTGAGGTTGCCAACGAGGGCCATTGTCTCAACACAAGGTTTCAAGTCACGAAAGGGAAACTAGGAATACTCAGTTGTCACACGGCAGAGGACCTGGAGTTGTTTTTTTTTTGCGAACCAGGTGCATGAGCTGCATGCCCGTGAAATCCTCAGAGACTTTCCCATGTTATTTGAGGGCCTAGGCTGCCTTAAAGGGAAAATGTTCATGTTACACATCGATCCAACAGTCAAGCCTATGGCCTTGAGGCACCGACGGGTGCCTCAAGTGGAGGAAGAGCAGACAAAGCTGGAGGAACTTGGCGTGATAGAGAAGGTGTTAGGCCCCACCCTGTGGGTGGGTGTCGCCTTTGGCCGTGGCCCCCAAGCCCAAGCAGCCGGGAGCCATTCGGCTCTGTGTTGACTTGCGCCTTCCAAACAAAGCAGTGAAAAGGGAACGTCATCTCACACCCACCATGGATGACATTGTGGCAGACCTCAATGGCCCCAAGTCGTTCACCAAGCTTGACCTCAACGCTGGCTACCACCAACTGGGACTCCACCCCGACAGTAGTAACATCACAACCTTCTCCACTCTCTCTGGGCTACGTCAGTATAAGAGACAGCTTCGGAGTGTCCTCTGCCACGGAGGTGTTTCATAACGCGATAAGGGAGATGCTCACCGGGTTACAAGGTATTATAAATTTGAGCAATGACATCCTCGTATTCTCTAAGACACTGGAGGAGCACCACGTGCATCTTAGAGCCACCCTTCAACAGCTGACGGAGAAAGGAATCACCTTGCACAGAGCAAAGTGTTCATTCTATCAAAAGTTGGTTGACTTCTTCGGCTACATTTTCTCTAGAGATGGTCTACGTGTTAATCTGAATAAAGCAACGGCCATACAATCTGCCCCAAGGCCCACGTTGCCCACAGAGGTCCGCAGCTTCCTCAGAATGGCCACGTAGTGTGGCCAGTTTATCCCCAATCAGGCGTCCCTCTCCGAACCATTCTGCAACCTTACAAAGTCTGGTCAGCCGTGAGTCTGGTCCACAAAGGAAGATCTGGCATTTCATGCTGTTAAGGAGGCCCTCATCGATGACAAAGTGATGGCATACTTTCGCCCTCATCAGCGTACCGAAGTGGTGGTGGATGCAAGCTCTGTAGGACTGGCAGCAGTCCTGATGCAAGAAACAGAGTCCAAAGAGTGGGTCCCAACTGCGGATGCCAGCAGGGCGCTGGCCGGATCAGAGATGCGCTATGCGCAGATAGAGAGCGAGGCCCTGGCCATCAAATGGGCATGCCATCATTTCCAACTCTATTTATATGGACATGAATTTTGAGTGGTCACGGATCACAATCCTCTCGTTCCCCTCTTCGCCGGCACATCCCGGCTGGCTCCTCCCTGGATCGAGAGGTGGGAAGTCCAACTGCAGTCCTATCACTTCGATGTAATATTTCACCCAGGAGTCAACAACCCTGCTGACTTCCTGTTGCGGCATCCCGGCCCGCCTAGGATATCCAGGCCACTATCCGATAAAAACTGCACCGAGGAATACGTCCGGATGGTCTCTCTCGAAGCGTGCCCAGTTGCTCTCATGCTAGAAGATATTGGGAAGGCTACCGAGTCTGATGAGTGCCTGGTCAAGGCCAAGACAGCGGATGAAAGACTGTTTCGGCAACAGATGGGGAATGCTCAAAGCAAGCTCAGCGAAGGCCTTCATGTAGTTGTGCTGCGAGGCACCACCCTTGTAATCCTGAAGGGCCTGCAAGAGAAAGTGGTCCATCTGGCGCACCAAGGGCATCAAGGGATATCAAAGACAAAAGCCAGGTTACAAAGCAAGATTTGGTTTCCGGGTATGGAGGCCATGGTCGAGGAGGTCATCCGCACCTGCTACTTTTGCAACATCACAGGAGGTGACCCGGCACCCCATACAGTGATCTCTGAGGACCCATGCCTGGAGCCCTGGACCAAAGTGAGTCTCGACTTTGGGTCGTTTCCCAATGGCCGAAGCACCCTGGTTCTTGTAGACTCACATTCAAAATTCCCAGTGCTAGAAGTGGTGTTGTCAACAGCCTTTCAACATGTCTGGACCGCACTTGATCGCGTCTTTGCTATGATGGGGCTGCCTGCAGAGATCAAGTCAGACAATGGCCCACCACTTCAAGGAAGGGAGGTCTAAGAGTACCTGGCCTCCCATGCCATTCGACACTGCAAGATCATGCCACAGTTGCCCCAGGCAAATGGAGAAGTGGAGCGGTTCATGCGAACAATGAACCGAGCCCTCAGGATCGGAGTGGAGAAAGGGGAGGATGGCGAGCAGTGCCTTCAGCAATTCCTAAGTGCCTATCGTCAGACACCACACTGCACCACCCAGTGTGCACCAGCCCACCTTATGTTCCGAAAAACACCGAGAGACAGCGTCCCTGCAGACCCATTGTGGAGTCCCCCAGCCCTGAATCTTGAAACTGCCAAGGCCGGCGAATAGCGACCAATGATAAAGCCAGCCAAGACCGCAGAGCACAGCCGATGAACATCTGAGTTGGTGGCAGAGTCATCGTGAAGGACCGATATCCTGGCTGGAAATGGTATGGGAGGTCATCAATGTGCAAGGTATCATGGTGTCGGCCATGCATGGAACTCGCGTGGTTACCATGAATGCCTTGTGGTTCAAGAGAGTGGAGCATGGGCCTTTGCCAGCAGATGGTGTCACTGAAGAGCCAGAGGAAGGAGAAGGAGTAGCTCCAACGAACACCCCCGTCAGTAGTCTAGAGCCTGCACAATGCCCAGACGGAGAAGAATCGATGGCGGTGGAAGAGCAGCAGAGTCCAGGTACCGCGTCCCGCGAGTCAGTGAGATGGACAGAAGGATTTGGGATGGTTAAGAACTCCCGGAGCCAGAGGTATGGTCACTGGCCGAACCCAGCCCCCAGCCAGAGGCTCAAAGACTTTGCGTGGTGCGTAAAGAAAGACTGAGAATCCCGATGTAAAGGGCCTTAGTATCTAAAAGATTGGAGGGATGTAGTGACGGTGCCACCTCCTGGCCCGTTCACGCCTGACTGGTGCGCACCACGCACCCCGAGGGCGGGCTCGCCCGAGGATTTAAATAAAGGGACGTAAGAACGCTCGGGGTCTTGGCCCAGTAATAATAATCACTTGTGGTGGTCCCTGATTACTGCGCTACCACGTCTGAGGCCTAGCCTCCACGCAGCGTGTTTCCAGCCAGGCCTGGACACCACAATAGGGACTATATAGTTGTGTGGGAACTAATTCAGAGCACAGAGATGACAGTTCTGTTCAATAACATATTTTTTCAAGTAATAGACCGAGGCAACGCATCAAAGAAATGGGAGTTTTTCCCAATTGTTTTAATTGTGCAATTTCATTTGTATTATCAATAGTGCACATTCCTGCAAGCACTATCTCTGAGGTCAGGGGCAAGCCAGGAGTCACAGATGGGACCTCTGGCGACCACTAAAAGACGTCCATCTATAGCCCTCTCAAAACTTTTTGCCATGAAAATGCACCCCAACATACCCGATGAAAAATGAAACAGGGGCTTTTCTGGAGGAAAATGCAGAAAAGAATAACATGGTTTTAATACACATATTTGAAGTATACACGCCAAACAATGCAAGCACACACATGCGCGCACACACACGGAGCGAAACGTGCATATGCTCACACGTACACATTTCTGTCTCTAAGGTATAGTAATAAATGTATCATGGTGGCACCCTCATGCCTTAACTTCCCTCCCCGTTTGACATAAAGCTTAAATCCAGTTTTCGTGCTTGAAAGAGAAAGCTCCAGTTGGGGCAGTAGGGTCGTAGCCAATGCAAGCAGGGCAAATGCCTCCCCCCACCACCAACTGATAGGTTAATGAAAGGCCGCTATAACTGGCGTGCAGCTGGCCCTTCCTATTTGGCCTCGGTGCAACTCCACCTGCTGCACATTGATAACTACTCCCCGCGGGAGGGAAATCTGCCATGCAAATTATTCAGATTGAAAAGGTTGTTTTACATATGATGAATCATTCATCTGATCTTTATTAAAATGGAACAAGAGCAGTAAAACTGCCCATAAAACGGCAGCGCGCTGTAGGTCCCTGGTCCGGCGCCAGAATACGATTATCCTTAATGAATGGCTGAACGACAGATGGGTCTGACGGTCGTCATTACAGATAATGCTTCGTATCCCTATTGCCTTGTGGTGGCAGCCTGATCTGGATTCAAACCGACCGGACACAGACGTCACCGCCCTTCACAAGCCTTAAATCTAATAGTTTTTGTGAAAGGAGAGGCCAGCAGAGACCTTTGACAACTACAGGGCGGTCAAACCGCAAAAAGGTTTAACCTAAAACACGACAGTCTCAGCAGAGAGGCCAGAGTTTGAATTTTCACGACGAGCTCGTCATATTTTCTTGTCAGGAAGTGACTTCACCAGAGAAGTGCATACAGAAAACGGGAATTCGGGAAAGCTTGGAGGGGGAACAAAGCACTGGTTGAAAAAAACGCATTGGAACGGGGGTATTGGGTTGTCGAAAGAGGTTCATAAAGGTGAAGGTGCTGTAGGGGAAATTTGTATGCAAACACTATCTCCATTCACCAATGAGGAGACGAACACTGATTCCTGTTGAAACTGCTATGAGTAATGTATGATCTGTTCTTTGGTGTCACAAGACAAGATATTAATAGGCAACATACCAGTCATAGCGTGGCAAATGCTTTATTTATCCATGTACAGGCTTACTCTGACATAATGCGTGACCTACTATGCAGACATGAAAGAGGCATAATAAGCAGAGATCTCTTCCCATTCTTCAGAGGATACAGGAGCCAGTTGACAGACTCCTTCATCTGCACCTACAGCATCACACATCTGCAGCCTTTGAAGCACACAACTGGCTGCCAGAGACCTCCCCAATCCCCTTTCAAGCAACCGATATTATATTTTTATATTGCACAAGAAGGTAGGCCACGAGGACATTTTTGGCCGCAAGACATTGGTTAGAGCAGAAAAAGGAGACATTTTATCTTCGAACCAGTCTCCTGCCAAAATCTCGGGTTTCTTTAAAGATCAGATTCATTTTTCACAACCTCCTAGATTAAACTTTCCATGAACAGGACCTAAGGCCTCATTTATGAGCCGCATTGCTGCACTTTTGCGCTGCCGTAGCGTCACTTTTTTGATGTTCCGGTGGCGCAATGTGCCCTGGCATATTTACAAGGCCATGTAGTGCCACTTTACATGGCTGTTCATGGTCTTGTAAATATGTGCCCCTTTCACTCAGAACACTGCGTCAAAGGGGCGTTCCATGGGCGTTGCTGTGGATGTTCCCATGAAACACCCATGGAATCTGAAGCATTCCCAGATTTACGATTAATCAAAATGCTGGGAATGCATCAGACTCTAGCGTCACTCGAGCGGTGACGTTAGGCAGGCGCAACAAGGAGAAATATTTTCATTTCTCCTCATTTTTCCTTTTTTTTAAGTCTCCTGCAAATGTATGAAATCACCTGAATTGATTGATTGTGTGCAGGAAGGTGTCCCTTCATCCACAAAATCAATCAACCCACAATGCAGGCACCCCAGCACCATGGCGCAAGGGTGCCTGCGATGGCGCCATGGCAGCTTATTGTGTGCAGGGGACAAGGACAGGAATGTGCCATATAACAAAGATACAGAAAAGGGGGTGGTGATGAACAGAGTGTCTGAATTAAGCAGACCACTCTTACCCAGTCTCCTTTCTGGTGAAGAATTGGCTTGGTAGTTTAGTCTGCCCTGTTCCCATGATGCACTGGGCCAGGGACAGACTGATTTGCATATAGCCAGGTTCTGAGCTGGGATGGGGCAGTGAGATAAATAACGGTGATGGATCAAGCCCTGATCTTTGGACTGGGTAAGAGTGGTCTGTTTAACTCAGACACTCTGTTCATCACCACCCCCTTTTCTAAATCGTTTTTGGCCACTATAGGTGTGGCAGGGTATGCTCAGACATGAGTCCCTTTCTCACTGCTCCATCAGGATTCAAGCAAGTCGGGCTGAAGAAGGCTGAAATGCCAGAAACCGGTCCCCGGTAGCTTGTCTCCTTTCTGGTGAAGAATTGGCTTGGTAGTTTAGTCTGCCCTGTTCCCAGGATGCACTGGGCCAGGGACAGACTGATTTGCATATAGCCAGGTTCTGAGCTGGGATGGGGCAGTGAGATAAATAACGGTGATGGATCAAGCCCT
The DNA here is from genome assembly GCF_964263255.1 of Lissotriton vulgaris. Classification (NCBI taxonomy): domain Eukaryota; kingdom Metazoa; phylum Chordata; class Amphibia; order Caudata; family Salamandridae; genus Lissotriton; species Lissotriton vulgaris. The sequence goes on from NC_141697.1 coordinate 805,409,508, forward strand.
GATCTTTGGACTGGGTAAGAGTGGTCTGTTTAACTCAGACACTCTGTTCATCACCACCTCCTTTTCTGAATCGTTTTTGGCCACTATAGGTGTGGCAGGGTATACTCAGACATGAGTCCCTTTCTCACTGCACCATCAGGATTCAAGCAAGCCGGGCCGAAGAAGGCTGAAAGGCCAGAAACCGGTCCCCGGTAGCTTGTCTCCTTTCTGGTGAAGAATTGGCTTGGTAGTTTAGTCTGCCCTGTTCCCATGATGCACTGGGCCAGGGACAGACTGATTTGCATATAGCCAGGTTCTGAGCTGGGATGGGGCAGTGAGATAAATAACGGTGATGGATCAAGCCCTGATCTTTGGACTGGGTAAGAGTGGTCTGTTTAATTCAGACACTCTGTTCATCACCACCCCCTTTTCTGAATCATATAACAAAGATACAGCGCATTCCTGCACTTTTGTTTTGATGCAGGGCAGCCTTGCGGCGCTGCCCTGCGCCAAAACCTCATAAATGAGGCCTCTAGTGTCCAGCTACAACATAAACTATGATTCTATCCCTATATGGAGTTTTCATTTCAAGTTCCAGGTAAGAATGGAGATTCAGGGCCTCATTTTTGATGTTTTGCACAGGGCAGCCCCGCAAGGAATCTTTCAGCGCCGCCCTGCATAAAAAAAGAGCAGAAATGTGCTGTATCTGTGATACGACGCATTCCTGTCCTTATCCCCTGCACTGGCGCACAATGTGCTGCCATGCGCCAACTCAGGCAACCTTGTGCCATGGTGCAAGGGTGCCTGTGTTACGGAGCGGATTGATTTTGTGCAGGAAGAGACACCTTCCCGCACAAAATCAATCAAATCAGCCGATTCCCTCTTTCTATGTGTGCTGCAGCCATAGTACCACCCATGGAATGCCCCTTTCATGCACTGTTCTTCGTGAAAGGGGAACATATTTACAAGGCCATGAAAAGTCCGGTAAAGTGGCTGTACATGGCCTTGTGAATATTCCAGGGCACATTGCACCACCGGAACGTCAAAACAAAATCAAGGTTAACCATGGAGGGCTGATCTCTCCCAATCCTAGTTAACGAGTAAACATTAATACTTTAATCATCAATCAATGCTTGAGCCTCCATACTGGACCATTAATGGGCACTGACCAATGATCACCTACCCACATTAGACATAATAGTCTCAAGAGGGTATTTGTGATGTGTGCCTTTCGCTGACCCAGACTCGGACAGCTGTAGCGTTAAGCATGCCACTGTGCGAAGGGACGCACCCAACTCTTCGAACACAGAACACCTTCACCCATGCACCTCCTATCCTGATGTGAATGATCAACTTCACCTCTGTCAGTATAGCTGTGTTTGACAGCACCATGCTCAAAAGCAGCGTCAACCTCACTGCAACATCATTGGAACACATTAAAGGCCCTCAAGCATGCACACAGTGTTAGAATTGGGGGTCTCTGGTTGGCACAGGTATGCACTTGTGACAAACAGGGACCCTCTCCTCTATTCAGGGTAAGGGAACTACTCCTTAAGAATAACCCCTGCTCACCCTTTAGGTTGCGGGGCGCGAGCAGACCAGGTTAATCCTCAGGGCGCTAAGTTAGTTAAGCATTTATAACCACATACAGTAAAATCACAGACCCACCACAAATGGACACCAGGCGTAAGATTTGTATCATAAATACGTAGACTTTATGTATGTTAGACGGACCGGGAGGGTCGGCCGAGGTTACGGGGAGAGGTCTCCAGGGAGAGCCGTCTCCAACGACTGTACAGACAAGTAACTTCCCCCCCACAGACGGACACCACACAAGTTTGAAGGTTAACGAGACTTTATATGCAATTCTTAGGTTACGATGATGGATACAAGGAGGTCTGGACTCAGGGGTCCCCTCGGTTCTAGTCTCTGGTTTAGGAAAGGGGGTAGCGGGACAGTCTTTGTTACCAATGAGTGGAAAATAGCTCTCAATCCTCGAGCTCGGCGTTCTAGATGATCGGGCCGCGGCGGAGCCAGGCAGGTCCCGAGATGGACGAAGGAAAACGACGGTCCGCGGCGGAGCCTGCAGGTCCCGGTGAAGGTGGCGGTTACAACGGTCCGCGGCCACGCCAGCAGGTCCCGACGACGATGAAGGTGATGAAGGTTACGAAGGCTGTGGCAGCGCCAACAGGCAGGATGATGGTGCACAAGATAGAGCTACGGCAGCGCCAGTAGTCCGTCCAGGATGAGTTCCTCTTTACGTCTCTCGACTCCAAGATACAACTGCCTTCCTGCTCTGGAGCTGCCCCAGTTATAGGGCTGGCGTGCTTTGATGTCCGGACCCTCGCACTTGGAGGTCGGGAGGTCCGGGATGAGGGAGTCCAGACACCCAGCAGGGGGGTGGAGCCAGCGCCCGGGGAGGCGATGGGCGAGCGGCACTTGGCGGGGGAGAGCCATCGGCACCTCTTTCTCCCATTGACTTGCCAAGTAGCCCGCTCACCTCCTGGGTGGAGGGTGGTGCCGGAATGTCTGAGGCCGGGCTAGGCCCAGGGTTGAGGTCGATCGGGGGCCAGGCGGCCTCGTGGTGAAGTGTCCAAGATGGCGGCCCAGGCTGGGCGCGTGGGCCGGCAGTGGATCGGACCCACGAGGTTAACGTGCTCGAGGGCAGGGGCCCTGAGAGGACGGAGGACGTGCAATGGTGGTGTGTGGTACTTGCGTGACGGGACTCAGGCCTGGTTGGGCCGGGGGAGAGCGGCCCTTCATGTGGCCTGTCCAACATGCGTCCCCCCCAGCTGAAGGCGGGGAGAGTTACCCATCCTCTTGGGGACTCTCCTCGTCGAGGCGGAAAAACCGGGACAGGCCATCCGCGTTGGCGTGGTCTGGCCCAGGCCGGTGTTCGACTGTGAAGTCCATACCTTGCAAGGAGATGGACCAGCGTAGCAACTTTGGGTTTTCCCCCCGCATATGCATCAGCCACTGCAGGGGTCGGTGGTCGGTCTGCACCCGAAAGTGGGTGCCAAAAAGGTAGGGCCGGAGCTTCTTGAGGGCCCATACCACAGCGAAGGCTTCCCTCTCTATGGTGCTCCAGCGTTGTTCCCGTGGTAGGAGTCTCCGGCTGATGAAGGCCACCGGTTGATCAAGGCCTTCAGTGTTCACTTGAGACAGGACCGCCCCAATGCCCTGGTCGGAGGCGTCCGTCTGGACGACGAACTCCCGGCTGTAGTCTGGGGCCTGGAGCACAGGAGCGGAACACATGGCGGCCTTCAATTGTTCGAATGCCGTTTGACACGCTGGGGTCCAGTTGACTTTTTTGGGCTGATTCTTGGACGTGAGTTCTGTGAGGGGCCCCACTATGGTACCATAGTCTTTCACGAACCTTCGGTAATAGCCCGTGAGGCCCAGGAAGGCTCGTACCTCGGTTTGGGTGATGGGGGGCTGCCAGTCTTGGATGGCGGCAATTTTCAGCTGTAGAGGGGCCACTAGGCCGCTTCCCACCTGGTGTCCGAGGTAGGTCACAGATCCTTGCCCAATTTGACACTTGCTGGCCTTGATCGTGAGGCCAGCTCGCTGAAGGGCCTGTAGCACTGCTCGGAGGTGGTGGAGGTGCTCTGTCCAATGGTGGCTGTATACAGCGATGTCGTCTAGGTAGGCGGCGCTGAATCCTTCGAGCCCCGCCAGGACCTGATTGACGAGCCGTTGGAATGTTGCTGGGGCATTCTTCATGCCGAAGGGCATGACCGTGAAATGGTAATGGCCATCGGGGGTAGAGAAGGCCGAACGTTCTTGCGCTCGGGGTGTGAGGCCGATCTGCCAATAGCCTGCTGTTAGGTCGAAGATGCTGAGGTAGCGGGCAGCTCCCATTCGGTCGACCAGTTCATCTGCCCGGGGGATGGGATGTGCGTCTGTTCTGGTGACCGCATTCAAGCCCCGGTAGTCGACGCAGAACCGGAGTTCTGGTGTGGTGCCGGGGGCAGCTGCTTTGGGGACCAGTACGACAGGGCTGGCCCAGGGACTGTCTGAGGGCTCGATGACCCCGAGCGTGAGCATCTTGGCTACTTCTGCCTGGATGCAGGCCCGTACCCGATCTGGCACGCGATAGGCCCGGTGGCGGATAGGGGGGCTGTCCCCGGTGTCCACATCGTGCACACACCAGGAAGTGACACCTGGGGTGAGGGAGAACAGGCTGGCGAACTGTGACAGGAGGGCTTGACACTCTTGGCGTTGTTCTCTGGTGAGGGTCTCCGAGAGTCGGACCCCATCCACGGAGCCGTCTTGCTCCTGAGTCCGTAGGAGGTCAGGGAGAGGCTCGGAGTCGTCTTCAACCCCATTGTCTGTGGCCATCAGGAGGCTGAGCTCTGTTCGTACAAAGTGGGGTTTTAGCCTGTTAGCGTGGAGGACCCGGAGTGGGTTCCGGGTGGATTCCATGTCGATGAGATAGGTGGCAGGACCCTTGCGCTCGATTACTTTGAAGGGCCCCGTCCATTTGTCTTGTAGAGCGCATGGCTCCGTGGGGGACATTACCCATACCTGTTGGCCAGGTTCGAATTCAATGGATGAGGCATTCTGGTCATACCATTTTTTCATGTCCTCTTGACTGGCCTCTAGGTTGGCTTTCGCTAGTTCTCTGAACCGCCGGGTCTGGTTGCGGAGGGTGAGGAGGTACCGGAAGACATCTGGAGGGTTCTTTAAGGGAGGCATCTCCCAGCCCTCTTTGACTAGGCTGAGCGGCCCCCGCACTGGGTGTCCATATAGCAGTTCAAATGGGCTGAAGCCTAGGGATTTCTGAGGGACCTCTCGGTAGGCGAAGAGGAGGCACGGCAGTAGCACATCCCACTGGCGACGGAGGGGCTCTTCCAACCCCCCGATCATCCCCTTTAGCGTGCGGTTGAATCGCTCAACAAGTCCGTTCCCTTGGGGGTGATAGGGGGTCGTGAATCGGTAGGTGACCCCGCACTGCTGCCAGAGGGATTTCATGTATTTGGAGATAAAGTTCGTGCCTCTGTCGCTGACGACTTCTCGGGGGAAGCCCACACGGGAGAAGATCCCCATCAGAGCCCGGCCGACTACCGGGGCTGTCACAGTCCGCAGAGGAACAGCCTCAGGGTAGCGGGTGGCGTGGTCCACTAGTACCAAGATGAATCGATGGCCCTGTTTTGTGCGCGGGTCCAGGGGCCCCACAATGTCTATTCCGACCCTCTCAAATGGGGTAGTGACCACAGGGAAAGGTTGCAGGGGGGCCTTTAGTTTGCGGCCGCTCTTTCCACTGGCTTGGCACGTGGGGCAGGATCGGCAATGCTGGTGCACATCGTTCCTCATTTTGGGCCAGAAGAAGTGGGTCACTAGGCGACTGTAAGTTTTATCTTGTCCCAGGTGCCCTGCCAGGGGGACATCGTGGGCCAGGTTTAGCAGAAAGTCTCTAAAGCGGAGGGGCACCACTAATACTCTGTTGGCCCCCAGCTCGGCGATTCTTTGCTCGCTGTACAGCAGATCATTGTCGCAGTAGACCCAATGAGTTCCGGAGGTATCCCCTGCGCTTTGGGCGAGCGCTTGCTGGCGGAGTCCCTCGAGGGAGGGACAGGTCTTCTGTTCTTGGCGAAATTGTTCTTGCGTGGGCCCTCCCTCTTGAGGCCACTGGTCGAGGTTAGCGAGGTCGGTAGGTTGAGCTGGTTCGGAGGGAATGTCACGGTCTGTGTTTTCGGCTGGGGCGACCGGAGGCGGTGGCGCCGGCCATTCGGGTTCTTCTGGGCGGTGATTGGCACGGGCGGCCATGGAACGGGTGGTGACGCACGCCCAGTCTGGGACGCCCAACATCCCCAGGTGTTCTCTTCGCTCCACGGCGGCCCACGGGGAGCTTTCAAGGTCATTGCCCAGGAGGCAGTCTACGGGGGCATCGTCTCGGACCGTTACTTTCAACATGCCGGAGACCCCCCCCCATTCGAAGGGGACGCAGGCCATCCGGCACAGGCTTTCCGAGTTATCGGCTGATCGTACAGGGCAGAGAATGTTCGGTAGATATTGTTCTGGGGCCACCAGGTGACAGCGGACGGCTGTTACACTGGCCCCGGTGTCACGAAGGGCTTCGGCCTGGCGTCCATTGATGCTCACCCATTGGCTGTACTTCTGGGTGTTAGCGGGTAGGGGGACCCGCGGGACCATGTCTTTCCCCCCTAAGCAGGCTAGAGCCATGGCGGCTGGCTCCCACTCTTGATGCTCTTGTTCGTATTCTTCCTGCTCCTCGGAGATCTGTTCTTCCCCTAGGGCTGCAGCGGCCACTTGGCGGGGTCTTGGGCTCTGGTACTGCGGGCAGTTTGGGTCGTTCGCATAGTGGCCGACTCGTTGACATCGGTGACACGTGACATTGGCTCTGTACCCCGGTCGCGCTGGGGTGCTGCCCCGGTTGGCCGGGGGGGTGGTGCTGGTAGTGGGGGCGACCGGAGCGTTGTCTCTTCCTCGCCCTTGGCCCCCTCCTCCTCCTCTGGGTCGGTGCTGACCATTGTTGTTCCGGTTCTGTTCGTAGGACCCATTCCGGCCCACTCTGGTGATCTCCCACCGGTCAGCTTCGGCTGCGAGCTGCCGGGGATCCGTTAACTTGCTGTCGAGGAGGTGCTGGCGGAGTTCAATGAAGCAATTGTTCGACAGATGCTCCCATACCATCAGATTAAATAGTTGCTCGTAGGTCGTGACGTTGCTACCTCTGATCCAGCCCTCGAAGGCTCGGCTGAAGTATGTTACATAGTCCACCCAAGTTGTACCCGGGATGCGGGTGCAGTCTCGGAACCTCTGACGGTACATCTCGGGTGTGAGGCCATAGCGGGTGAGGAGTGCCGCTTTCATATGGTCGTAGGAGGTCATCTGGTGGTCCAGGAGCTGTAGCAGGGTGTCGCGGCCCTCATTGAGGAATCTTCCCCATAGACCGGCTCCCCAGTCGCTTCTATCGATCCGGTGTGCGGTCATAGCGATTTCATAGGCCTTAAACCATTGCTGGATGTCGTCTTCTCTGAAATATTCTCGGACAACATCCTTGGGTATGTGTACCTTTTTCTCAGTGGTCCCTGAGGTGGGGGGTCGCTCGGGCACCCCTGCTTCTTTATTCTGCTTGCGTAGGTTGATCTCGGCTAGGTTCCGTTCGTGTTCGTACGCTAGTTTCTTTTCCTCGAGCTCCCTTTGTCTCTGTTTCTCCTCTCTTTCTTCTCGGAGACGCAGGTGCTCTAAGTTGATTTTTTGTTCGGCCAACTTAAGTTCAACGTCCATTTTGAGTCGGGCCATTTCCAGCTCGTGTAGTCGGGTTCTTTCTCTTTCCTGGATCTCGTCTTGCGAGAGACCCGTTCTTTGTCCTTCAGGGGCCGTGGTCGTTTTTTCTGCGGTGCTTTGATCAGGGGTTCCGGCAGCCCCGGTCTCTGCCCAAGCTTCTAGGGCATGTTTAAAATCGTCTTTGGTACTCAGTCCGGTGGTAGCGATACCCAGTTCGATGCAGAATTGTTTTAGTTCACGATGGTTGTACTCCTCCAATTTCTCCATTTGGAATTTCTCGGGGTGAGCTACTCTCTGTACGTTTATGCGGTGATTCGGATCGCGCCGCTGGCCACCAATGTTAGACGGACCGGGAGGGTCGGCCGAGGTTACGGGGAGAGGTCTCCAGGGAGAGCCGTCTCCAACGACTGTACAGACAAGTAACTTCCCCCCCACAGACGGACACCACACAAGTTTGAAGGTTAACGAGACTTTAACGAGACTTTATATGCAATTCTTAGGTTACGATGATGGATACAAGGAGGTCTGGACTCAGGGGTCCCCTCGGTTCTAGTCTCTGGTTTAGGAAAGGGGGTAGCGGGACAGTCTTTGTTACCAATGAGTGGAAAATAGCTCTCAATCCTCGAGCTCGGCGTTCTAGATGATCGGGCCGCGGCGGAGCCAGGCAGGTCCCGAGATGGACGAAGGAAAACGACGGTCCGCGGCGGAGCCTGCAGGTCCCGGTGAAGGTGGCGGTTACAACGGTCCGCGGCCACGCCAGCAGGTCCCGACGACGATGAAGGTGATGAAGGTTACGAAGGCTGTGGCAGCGCCAACAGGCAGGATGATGGTGCACAAGATAGAGCTACGGCAGCGCCAGTAGTCCGTCCAGGATGAGTTCCTCTTTACGTCTCTCGACTCCAAGATACAACTGCCTTCCTGCTCTGGAGCTGCCCCAGTTATAGGGCTGGCGTGCTTTGATGTCCGGACCCTCGCACTTGGAGGTCGGGAGGTCCGGGATGAGGGAGTCCAGACACCCAGCAGGGGGGTGGAGCCAGCGCCCGGGGAGGCGATGGGCGAGCGGCACTTGGCGGGGGAGAGCCATCGGCACCTCTTTCTCCCATTGACTTGCCAAGTAGCCCGCTCACCTCCTGGGTGGAGGGTGGTGCCGGAATGTCTGAGGCCGGGCTAGGCCCAGGGTTGAGGTCGATCGGGGGCCAGGCGGCCTCGTGGTGAAGTGTCCAAGATGGCGGCCCAGGCTGGGCGCGTGGGCCGGCAGTGGATCGGACCCACGAGGTTAACGTGCTCGAGGGCGGGGGCCCTGAGAGGACGGAGGACGTGCAATGGTGGTGTGTGGTACTTGCGTGACGGGACTCAGGCCTGGTTGGGCCGGGGGAGAGCGGCCCTTCATGTGGCCTGTCCAACAATGTAAAAATATGATACTATGCAAGTTTTAATCACAAGACCAATATAACTTTAGAAAATGAGGCCACAGTACTTGCAGAGGCCACGCACCCCCCCGTAGGGGGGGGGGAGGCTTGAAGGCCGGTGCCATAATCCTCGTGGTGCCACCAGTGGGGTAAACTGGTTCTGGGCGCCTTGATGCGCCCAGGAACCAGCGGAAGCGGGGTGCGCACCAGCCACCCGACCGGAAGTGACCTCTTGACCCGGGCGCCCCCAGAGGGCGCCCAATGATCAACCAGGCGTTATTTGAACCCCCCAATCAGGGGGACTCACCTGAGGCCTTCATGGAGGGCCCAAGAGGATTTAAGTGACGCCGCCCTCCCAGCAGAAGCACAACGCCTTCGAGGAGCTGGGAGAACGGCGCGACAGCAACAACGACTGAAGGGAAGGAGTCGACGCGGCGGAGGACGTAGCCGAAGAAAGCGAGGCCCTGTCGGAGATCCAGGTCACCGTCGCCGAGGACACCTCGTGGAGTACGGCGCGCCGTGCCAGCTCCCCCGAAGCAAAGAATTAGCGCGAAGGTTTCGAAGGCGCCAGATCGCATCAGGTAAAGCGGCAGCAAGCTCAGAGCCCGGGGTGCGCACACGCATTTGGCTGTGCCCCAGCCGACGGCCTGACGCAGACGCGAGAGACCAAGACGCCACACAAAAGTGCGCAGAGACTCACGACATGTCGGAAGGCCAGCCAGACGAAATGGCAGAGGTACTGAAGAAGATCCGCGAATTATCGGCCATCCACGGTGACGACTGGCTCCACCCTCACTTGGGTAAAGGGAAGGAGAACAGACCAGTGGACCAGGCAGACGAAGAACCAGGGCCTTCCGCACCCAAGAAGCCCAAAAGCACGCCGATGAAAAGAGCATCCAAGAGGAACCCTCCGAGGAAGGTACGTCAGAAACCTCTTCCGTCGAGACCGGAGGGCGGCGACCAGGGTGAGACGACCGGCAAAAAGAAAAAGGGTGAGCATATTAGCAACATCGTAAAAGAATGCTTGAAATCGCTGGCGCCGGGGTTACTTAATGGCTCAGGGCAAGTATTAGCAGGGCCTAGGGAGCAGCGCGCAGAAGAAGCGGCAGGTCTGACTTGGCATATGGTCGACCCGGGGTGGGCCCGGCAGACAAGAGTGCAAGAGCAGGTAGGCTTGTCCTCCCAAGGTGAACAAATTTCCCCGCTACCCGGGTGGGGTTACGGCCCTGTGTCGGGAAGCCCACCTCCGGGCGGGCTAGTCAGCGACCCTTACATCAGGCCATCCCCGGGTCCGGCGTCCCTGACTACGAAAGCCACCGGCTTAGCATGCCTCATCCCCCTTGCGGTTAAAGAGAGGATATGGTGCAAGGAATTCATAGACATATTTTCGCTACTGGAAATACAGCTAGAAGGGCTCGATCTAACCACGTGCGACAGGAAGGACGAGGACAGGAGAGAAAGGCGCGGGGCCAGAAAGGAGCGCAATTGGTTAGACGCATTCAGAATCATGTCAAAACACGAGGAAGTAGCCTGGTCAGAAGACTGTTAGTGTGCCGCAACTGAACTATACCCCCAAAACCATTAGTAACACTAGAAGTGATAACCTAGGTCTGGTAAAGAAATTCCCATCAGCCCACCGATTTGGTGGAATGTCGTCATGTGGGAGATGTCATCAATCCAAATCTCAGACAGTGCACCTAGTCATGGTGCAGAGATGGATTATCATGATGTAAGTTCAGACCACTGGGCTTCACTGGTGATGCTAATGGGGTGCAGTGCAAGTGGAAAAAATTAAAGTGAAAAACGTGAAGATAAAATTGACTCCTTCTTCCCGAGTGGGTGCCGGTTGAGGTGAGGCGTATTCCCACACAATGCTGGGTAAGTTATTATGTTTATTCTCATATGCGTGATTATATACACGGGTTAAATACAGACAGGATCTGATCATTAGTTCTGTCAGCGGGGAGAGACTGTCTCCACCGCACTGTTTGTGTGCTTAGCAACTTGTTCTTGTTTCCCTAACTCTGTTATACACTACATCTTTTTGATTCACGCTTATGCCTCTCTTTTTTTAGGAGATACTGAAAGTTCTGGACTCCCTCCAGTATTCATCTGGGCTCAGAGGAACTGGTAGGATTTATCCAACATACATAGCGTGAATAGTCACTAAGTTTCTATTTTGATTTGAAGTCGCAGTTTCCCAATGGTCCTGAAGAAAGCTTAGACCAATAGTCAGTACAGCTGAAACATGTCGACCTCCACTCACCTTGCCTACATATAGTTATTATTTCAAACTATTTTGGCATTTTTTAATATTGACCCTAGCACCATACTGATTAAAATTAAATTTTGGTTCTTGGAGTCAATTTTATCTTCACGTTTTTCACTTTAATTTTTTCCACTTGCACTGCACCCCATTAGCATCACCAGTGAAGCCCAGTGGTCTGAACTTACATCATGATAATCCATCTCTGCACCATGACTAGGTGCACTGTCTGAGATTTGGATTGATGACATCTCCCACATGACGACATTCCACCAAATGGGTGGGCTGATGGGAATTTCTTTACCAGACCTAGGTTATCACTTCTAGTGTTACTAATGGTTTTGGGGGTATAGTTCAGTTGCGGCACACTAACAGTCTTCTGACCAGGCTACTTCCTCGTGTTTTGAAAGTTATTATAAGGGCGCGAGTGGTCTTGGTCGTTAAATATGCCCTTTTTGACCCTCCCCACATTTATCTTATGTATCTAGTGCAACTTTTGTTGCGGGTCTTTTTCGTGTACATTATATATTTCTTAGGGTATATCCCTTGATCACGCTCACCTATTTGATATCTGTTTAGAGACTCCCTTGCTGAGGCAATGGCCGACTTTGCAGGGTTGGCGTTTGATGACGAGATGTTAAAAACTATTTTGGATGATAACCCCTCTCTTTTAGACTCATTACCTGAGACCTCCAGTGTAGTAAAGGATGATTGGCTTACACTGCGAAATTTTAAAAAATCACATACACGCACCTCTATCCATGGAACCATCATGGCACAATACCTTAGAGGGAAGTGTGCCCCTACAGGCCTTATTGTCACAAACACACCACGTCTCTTTTTGACCGACAAAGTATTTCTACGGGACTGGTCCCTTATTGCGTGGCGCTGCACGCGGGACTGGTTGATTTTGATCATCAGCACAGCTAAGAGAATAGCGGATGCAATTCTCATAGAAATCCAGGTACTTGAAGGTCAAATTAAAGCTGCGTGTAGCACATTATTTAAGAAACGGCTAGACGAAACAAACAAGACGAATAAGGACTACAAGGATAACATCCTGATGAGTAAGATGGATGAGTTCAAAAAAGATTTAGATCGTTTCTCCATGGAGAAAACTTATCCATATACCAGTGACAACTATGTAGCCCCCAGCTTCAATAGCAGAGGGAGACAGTACGGATCCAACTATTCATCTTCTGGTTCCGATACCTACTCCAGTGACTCGGAGGCACCTAGCACATCTGGAGCTCCTCAAAGAGGGGGTGGGTCTCAACAACGACCATTCAAGAGAGGTGGTCGACAGAGAGGTGCGATGTACAATCAACACCCAGGTAATTACCAGCATCCTGGTCCTTGGTGGCCACCGGGTCCATGGGGTTTTCAACCACACCCGCCATTCACGCCACAAATGAATCCATACACTTCTTTTCCTCAGTTCTTCCCTAACCAGCCTTTTTTAGGGCGTGGCCGGGGCCAGAACAGGGGAAGAAGAAAAGGACCACAAACTGTCCATTGGGAAGCCGATCAGACGTTCCCCAACACCCGGAGCAGGAAAGCAGCTCAAGAGAGCAACAGCTCAGAGGCGACAGGAGTCTAGTTGTTAATCTTAGCTCCCGAATCCTTACTTCAGTTGAACAGTCAGTCTTGGAGAGAGGTCTGGGCTTTGTGCCAACTAATGAAGGAGACCCGTTCCTTTTGAGAACGGAACTTGAAAAGTTTTTCCGCAAAGTGCGTCTTCACTTTTTCTTCAAAGACAGAACTGAAGATTCTCAATCAGGTGATGATACAGTCAAGAACACAGGACTACGTCCTCCTTCTACCTTTACTCCCTTGAGTCACCAAGTTCCTTCCCTTGTTACCACCTTCGAACAAGCGGTCAGACACGATATTTCACAGCTGCAAAATACTGAACGGAGAATGTTCCACAATTTTTCCAAACTTGAACAACAGGCGGTCAAAAATCTCTCGCAAGATCCGTCCATCATCATAAAACCGGCGGACAAAGGGGGAGCCACTGTCATCTTGGATTTGGAACAGTACCGTCAGGAATGTCTCAGACAGCTGGATAATGACAAATTCTATCGCCGTCTAACTACAGACCCCACTCAGAGTTTACTTACTGAAATCAAAACTTTGGTGGACGAAGGAAATACGGAAGGGTGGATTACACCTCAGGAAGCCAGATTCCTTGTCACAGAGAAACCTACTATTCCAGGTTTCTACTGCCTTCCTAAGATCCACAAAGCCACTAGACCACCTCCAGGGCGTCCCATTATCTCAGGGATTGGTTCCCTTCTGGAACCACTTTCCACTTTTGTAGATCATTTTCTTAGACCTCTAGTTAAGAAAATGCCCACGTATCTAGAGGACACATCTGATGTCCTCAGACTATTACCAACTATAAAATACAACGTGGATACTGACCTAATGGTCAGTTTTGATGTAGAATCACTCTACACCTGTATTCCACAACAGGATACGTTGGATGCAATTAGAGGCCTTCTATCAATGGAAGACCTTGACAGTATAACCCCAGTCAATTTCATTCTATCTCTTGCAGAACTGGCAATGAAGAAAAACTACTTCAAATTTGAAGAACAATTGTTTCTACAGATCTCCGGGACCTCCATGGGGAGTGTCTTTGCCCCGAGTCTGGCAAATCTTTATGTACACCAAATGGAGCAGACTCATATCCTCAACCATAGCAACCCATTTTTTGACCACCTGGTGCTATGGAAGAGGTATATAGATGACGTTCTGGTGGTGTGGCGAGGTTCTATCCCTGAAGTACAGGCTTTTCATACATGGCTCAATGGATGCAATCCCTACCTCAAATTCACACTTGAGTATAGTCATGCTAGACTTCCCTTCCTTGATTTATCTATCTTTCCCGAAGATGGGAGTCTTCAGAGTGAGTTATTTACAAAACCCATGGCGAGAAATTCACTCTTGTCATTCAGCAGTCATCACCCACGTTCCCTGAGGGAGAACCTCCCAGTGGGTCAGTTCCTCCGAGTTAATAGGAATTGTTCATCCAGAGAATTATTCAATAAACATGCAACCATACTAGCTACTCACTTAGAGGAACGCCACTACCCTAAGCATCTTGTGAACAAAGCATGGAAGCGTGCCTCTAATAATAACCGCGAGGCACTAATTGAAAGACGCCCATCAAAACCACCGATTGAACGCCTGACATTTGTCAGTACATTCAACACAATGTCCAACTCTGTTCAAAAATTGGTTCGCAAACATTGGACGATTTTGAACAGTACTGATGCCAAACTTCCGTTACCATTGTTTTCATTCAAAAGGGCACCTAGTCTTCGAGACACTCTTGTCCATACAAGACCAAGGACAACCAAGACTGACAGCTCAACGACCCTATGGAACCTTCCTCCGGTTTCTGGCCACCACCCCTGTGGGTCAGTTTGCCCCCAGACTGAGAAAACCGCCACAGTCGACATAGGGAAAGGTAGGACATGATTACCCAAAAAACATACTAATTGTAATACTGACAATGTCATCTATATGATAACCTGTCCTTGTTCCTTCAGATATGTCGGCTACACCACCCGCAAGATCAAAACAAGAATAGGGGAGCATAAAAGCACTATTAGATGTCGAAAACAGGCCACTAAACTAACAAATCACTTTCTAGATCAAAGACATACTGCGGATGAAATGAAATGGATCATTCTTGAACAGCCATTTATTCCATCTCATATTAGTGACGTATCCAAATTTCTGTTCAAGAAGGAGCAGAAATGGATTTTCCTTTTGAAGAGTCACATTCAAGGCTTAAATGATGACATACCATGGACATCGCTGTAATCAACAAGTCCTGGTCCTTGTCATCTCTTCATTACATTAACTCAATTGGGACCCTGTAATCATCCGTGTAATCATCCCAGATACTACATCTCTTACTAATCATGTCATTCTGTCCTTGGTGCAGCGCTACACACCTATATCTGCTTTGTCAAGCACATCTAGTCTAATTATGGTCATTGCTTATAGTCATCAGAAGCGTACATACTGCTGGAACATCTGCTCCAATTTTGCACGCGAAAACCAGATTTAAGTTTTAACACAGGCGCACTGGTTTCTACATTGGCTCTAGTGATCTGACACCAGCGCATGCGCTGTTCATTCGATTTGATCTCACAGCGCATGCGCAACTTGATAATAACACACTCGAAATTGACCACATCTGGTCTTTTTCCAGCCCTTGATGCTGCACCGCATTCATATAATATTTGTTCTGTTACTTCTTACAGCTAAATGCAATTAGTCACCAGAAGTGCACCTTTTGTTATAATTGCGGCAATAATCTTGGTCCAACATTATACGCTACGACAAGGAGCAGTTTAGGACACATGCGCGCTGTGATCGGCATTAATGCTAGCGACCTGATACCAGCGATTGCGCAGTTCACTCTAGCGGACTCTATAGCGCTTGCGCAGTTCAACAATAACAAACTTTTAGTCTACACATGCGCAGTCCAGCCGTGATACTTAGCGCATGCGCACAACGGCTTGGGCATCTTGTTATCGAGACGTTTTTCACGAAATCCGACACAGCTGCAGCTAATTACCTAATCAGCTCGGATATAAATAGACACGCGCGCCCACGAGTCGGTACCTCTACTCCCTCTCGGACGCTGGTGTTGAGGTACCGACGGACAGGTAGGGCAATACATCTTGATGCCCCTCCTTTATCGTCAGTTTCTTTTTTCAGTCATCTTAACGCCATAAGGAGTTCTCTGAGTAATGGCTCTACTCTTAGACCCTGTTTAACCCTTTCCTACACAGTTTTGGCCATTTGCTTTATAATAGGTTGAGTCTTTTTTCTGTATACAGCTAGGTTTTGTTAGGAGAACATTGGGAATGTAAACAATTTGGGTTTAAGTCCCTCTGCTATTTCTCTGAGGCTCTTTTTCTACATTTCCATCCTAACTAGAGCGGGGCCTCCTTCTTCCCGAGTGGGTGCCGGTTGAGGTGAGGCGTATTCCCACACAATGCTGGGTAAGTTATTATGCTTATTCTCATATGCGTGATTATATACACGGGTTAAATACAGACAGGATCTGATCATTAGTTCTGTCAGCGGGGAGAGACTGTCTCCACCGCACTGTTTGTGTGCTTAGCAACTTGTTCTTGTTTCCCTAACTCTGTTATACACTACATCTTTTTGATTCACGCTTATGCCTCTCTTTTTTTAGGAGATACTGAAAGTTCTGGACTCCCTCCAGTATTCATCTGGGCTCAGAGGAACTGGTAGTATTTATCCAACATACATAGCGTGAATAGTCACTAAGTTTCTATTTTGATTTGCAGTCGCAGTTTCCCAATGGTCCTGAAGAAAGCTTAGACCAATAGTCAGTACAGCTGAAACATGTCGACCTCCACTCACCTTGCCTACATATAGTTATTATTTCAAACTATTTTGGCATTTTTTAATATTGACCCTAGCACCATACTGATTAAAATTAAATTTTGGTTCTTGGAGTCAATTTTATCTTCACGTTTTTCACTTTAATTTTTTCCACTTGCACTGCACCCCATTAGCATCACCAGTGAAGCCCAGTGGTCTGAACTTACATCATGATAATCCATCTCTGCACCATGACTAGGTGCACTGTCTGAGATTTGGATTGATGACATCTCCCACATGACGACATTCCACCAAATGGGTGGGCTGATGGGAATTTCTTTACCAGACCTAGGTTATCACTACTAGTGTTACTAATGGTTTTGGGGGTATAGTTCAGTTGCGGCACACTAACAGTCTTCTGACCAGGCTACTTCCTCGTGTTTTGACAGTTATTATAAGGGCGCGAGTGGTCTTGGTCGTTAAATATGCCCTTTTTGACCCTCCCCACATTTATCTTATGTATCTAGTGCAACTTTTGTTGCGGGTCTTTTTCGTGTACATTATATATTTCTTAGGGTATATCCCTTGATCACGCTCACCTATTTGATATCTGTTTAGAGACTCCCTTGCTGAGGCAATGGCCGACTTCGCAGGGTTGGCGTTTGATGACGAGATGTTAAAAACTATTTTGGATGATAACCCCTCTCTTTTAGACTCATTACCTGAGACCTCCAGTGTAGTAAAGGATGATTGGCTTACACTGCTAAATTTAAAAAAATCACATACACGCACCTCTATCCATGGAACCATCATGGCACAATACCTTAGAGGGAAAGTGCCCCTACAGGCCTTATTGTCACAAACACACCACGTCTCTTTTTGACCGACAAAGTATTTCTACGGGACTGGTCCCTTATTGCGTGGCGCTGCACGCGGGACTGGTTGATATTGATCATCAGCACAGCTAAGAGAATAGCGGATGCAATTCTCATAGAAATGCAGGTACTTGAAGGTCAAATTAAAGCTGCGTGTAAATGTAAATGTGGCGTATTTGTATAGCGCGAACAGTGACCCGGAGGCATCCCGGCGCTTGTACTCCTACCACAAGGGAACCCCTCCTGGCTTTTCCTTGTGGGGTGTCCACTCCTGGGCATCCCATGGTGAAACCAGGCATCCCTTGTGTATCAGGGGGCCTTTGTGGAGACTAAGCAAGCTATTGCCCAGAGTTGCAGCGTGGGACCCATGCTTAGAATCAGCACTGAGGCGAGAATATCCGGTCAGAGGAATTTAAGCCTGAAACCCGCCGAGGCGGGAATCGAACCCTGGTCCCTGGCCAGCGTTCTGCATCAAGGTCTGCCGCTCTAAGCATTGAGCCACACTTCTCCACCGTGTAGCACATTATTTAAGAAACGGCTAGACGAAACAAACAAGATGAATAAGGACTACAAGGATAACATCCTGATGAGTAAGATGGATAAGTTCAAAAAAGATTTAGATCGTTTCTCCATGGAGAAAACGTATCCATATACCAGTGACAACTATGTAGCCCCCAGCTTCAATAGCAGAGGGAGACAGTACGGATCCAACTATTCATCTTCTGGTTCCGATACCTACTCCAGTGACTCGGAGGCACCTAGCACGTCTGGAGCTCCTCAAAGAGGGGGTGGGTCTCAACAACGACCATTCAAGAGAGGTGGTCGACAGAGAGGTGCGATGTACAATCAACACCCAGGTAATTACCAGCATCCTGGTCCTTGGTGGCCACCGGGTCCATGGGGTTTTCAACCACACCGCCATTCACGCCACAAATGAATCCATACACTTCTTTTCCTCAGTTCTTCCCTAACCAGCCTTTTTTAGGGCGTGGCCGGGGCCAGAACAGGGGAAGAAGAAAAGGACCACAAACTGTCCATTGGGAAGCCGATCAGACGTTCCCCAACACCCGGAGCAGGAAAGCAGCTCAAGAGAGCAACAGCTCAGAGGCGACAGGAGTCTAGTTGTTAATCTTAGCTCCCGAATCCTTACTTCAGTTGAACAGTCAGTCTTGGAGAGAGGTCTGGGCTTTGTGCCAACTAATGAAGGAGACCCGTTCCTTTTGAGAACGGAACTTGAAAAGTTTTTCCGCAAAGTGCGTCTTCACTTTTTCTTCAAAGACAGAACTGAAGATTCTCAATCAGGTGATGATACAGTCAAGAACACAGGACTACGTCCTCCTTCTACCTTTACTCCCTTGAGTCACCAAGTTCCTTCCCTTGTTACCACCTTCGAACAAGCGGTCAGACACGATATTTCACAGCTGCAAAATACTGAACGGAGAATGTTCCAAATTTTTTCCAAACTTGAACAACAGGCGGTCAAAAATCTCTCGCAAGATCCGTCCATCATCATAAAACCGGCGGACAAAGGGGGAGCCACTGTCATCATGGATTTGGAACAGTACCGTCAGGAATGTCTCAGACAGCTGGATAATGACAAATTCTATCGCCGTCTAACTACAGACCCCACTCAGAGTTTACTTACTGAAATCAAAACTTTGGTGGACGAAGGAAATACGGAAGGGTGGATTACACCTCAGGAAGCCAGATTTCTTGTCACAGAGAAACCTACTATTCCAGGTTTCTACTGCCTTCCTAAGATCCACAAAGCCACTAGACCACCTCCAGGGCGTCCCATTATCTCAGGGATTGGTTCCCTTCTGGAACCACTTTCCACTTTTGTAGATCATTTTCTTAGACCTCTAGTTAAGAAAATGCCCACGTATCTAGAGGACACATCTGATGTCCTCAGACTATTACCAACTATAAAATACAACGTGGACACTGACCTAATGGTCAGTTTTGATGTAGAATCACTCTACACCTGTATTCCACAACAGGATACGTTGGATGCAATTAGAGGCCTTCTATCAATGAAAGACCTTGACAGTATAACCCCAGTCAATTTCATTCTATCTCTTGCAGAACTGGCAATGAAGAAAAACTACTTCAAATTTGAAGAACAATTGTTTCTACAGATCTCCGGGACCTCCATGGGGAGTGTCTTTGCCCCGAGTCTGGCAAATCTTTATGTACACCAAATGGAGCAGACTCATATCCTTAACCATAGCAACCCATTTTTTGACCACCTGGTGCTATGGAAGAGGTATATAGATGACGTTCTGGTGGTGTGGCGAGGTTCTATCCCTGAAGTACAGGCTTTTCATACATGGCTCAATGGATGCAATCCCTACCTCAAATTCACACTTGAGTATAGTCATGCTAGACTTCCCTTCCTTGATTTATCTATCTTTCCCGAAGATGGGAGTCTTCAGAGTGAGTTATTTACAAAACCCATGGCGAGAAATTCACTCTTGTCATTCAGCAGTCATCACCCACGTTCCCTGAGGGAGAACCTCCCAGTGGGTCAGTTCCTCCGAGTTAAGAGGAATTGTTCATCCAGAGAATTATTCAATAAACATGCAACCATACTAGCTACTCACTTAGAGGAACGCCACTACCCTAAGCATCTTGTGAACAAAGCATGGAAGCGTGCCTCGAATAATAACCGCGAGGCACTAATTGAAAGACGCCCATCAAAACCACCGATTGAACGCCTGACATTTGTCAGTACATTCAACACAATGTCCAACTCTGTTCAAAAATTGGTTCGCAAACATTGGACGATTTTGAACAGTACTGATGCCAAACTTCCGTTACCATTGTTTTCATTTCAAAGGGCACCTAGTCTTCGAGACACTCTTGTCCATACAAGACCAAGGACAACCAAGACTGACAGCTCAACGACCCTATGGAACCTTCCTCCGGTTTCTGGCCACCACCCCTGTTGGTCATGTAGTGTTTGCCCCCAGACTGAGAAAACCACCACAGTCGACATAGGGACAGGTAGGACATGGTTACTCAAAAAACATACTAATTGTAATACTGACAATGTCATCTATATGATAACCTGTCCTTGTTCCTTCAGATATGTCGGCTACACCACCCGCAAGATCAAAACAAGAATAGGGGAGCACAAAAGCACTATTAGATGTCGAAAACAGGCCACTAAACTAACAAATCACTTTCTAGATCAAAGACATACTGCGGATGAAATGAAATGGATCATTCTTGAACAGCCATTTATTCCATCTCATATTAGTGAAGTATCCAAATTTCTGTTCAAGAAGGAGCAGAAATGGATTTTCCTTTTGAAGAGTCACATTCAAGGCTTAAATGATGACATACCATGGACATCGCTGTAATTAACAAGTCCTGGTCCTTGTCATCTCTTCATTACTTTAACTCAATTGGGACCCTGTAATCATCCGTGTAATCATCCCAGATACTACATCTCTTACTAATCATGTCATTCTGTCCTTGGTGCAGCGCTACACACCTATATCTGCTTTGTCAAGCACATCTAGTCTAATTATGGTCATTGCTTATAGTCATCAGAAGCGTACATACTGCTGGAACATCTGCTCCAATTTTGCACGCGAAAACCAGATTTAAGTTTTAACACAGGCGCACTGGTTTCGACATTGGCTCTAGTGATCTGACACCAGCGCATGCGCTGTTCATTCGATTTGATCTCACAGCGCATGCGCAACTTGATAATAACACACTCGAAATTGACCACATCTGGTCTTTTTCCAGCCCTTGATGCTGCACCGCATTCATATAATATTTGTTCTGTTACTTCTTACAGCTAAATGCAATTAGTCACCAGAAGTGCACCTTTTGTTATAATTGCGGCAATAATCTTGGTCCAACATTATACGCTACGACAAGGAGCAGTTTAGGACACATGCGCGCTGTGATCGGCATTATTGCTAGCGACCTGATACCAGCGCTTGCGCAGTTCACTCTAGCGGACTCTATAGCGCTTGCGCAGTTCAACAATAAAAAACTTTTAGTCTACACATGCGCAGTCCAGCCGTGATACTTAGCGCATGCGCACAACGGCTTGGGCATCTTGTTATCGAGACGTTTTTCACGAAATCCGACACAGCTGCAGCTAATTACCTAATCAGCTCGGATATAAATAGACACGCGCTCCCACGAGTCGGTACCTCCACTCCCTCTCGGACGCTGGTGTTGAGGTACCGACGGACAGGTAGGGCAATACATCTTGATGCCCCTCCTTTATCGTCAGTTTCTTTTTTCAGTCATCTTAACGCCATAAGGAGTTCTCTGAGTAATGGCTCTACTCTTAGACCCTGTTTAACCCTTTCCTACACAGTTTTGGCCATTTGCTTTATAATAGGTTGAGTCTTTTTTCTGTATACAGCTAGGTTTTGTTAGGAGAACATTGGGAATGTAAACAATTTGGGTTTAAGTCCCTCTGCTATTTCTCTGAGGCTCTTTTTCTACATTTCCATCCTAACTAGAGCGGGGCCTCCTTCTTCCCGAGTGGGTGCCGGTTGAGGTGAGGCGTATTCCCACACAATGCTGGGTAAGTTATTATGCTTATTCTCATATGCGTGAGTATATACACGGGTTAAATACAGACAGGATCTGATCATTAGTTCTGTCAGCGGGGAGAGACTGTCTCCACCGCACTGTTTGTGTGCTTAGCAACTTGTTCTTGTTTCCCTAACTCTGTTATACACTACATCTTTTTGATTCACGCTTATGCCTCTCTTTTTTTAGGAGATACTGAAAGTTCTGGACTCCCTCCAGTATTCATCTGGGCTCAGAGGAACTGGTAGGATTTATCCAACATACATAGCGTGAATAGTCACTAAGTTTCTATTTTGATTTGAAGTCGCAGTTTCCCAATGGTCCTGAAGAAAGCTTAGACCAATAGTCAGTACAGCTGAAACATGTCGACCTCCACTCACCTTGCCTACATATAGTTATTATTTCAAACTATTTTGGCATTTTTTAATATTGACCCTTGCACCATACTGATTAAAATTAAATTTTGGTTCTTGGAGTCAATTTTATCTTCACGTTTTTCACTTTAATTTTTTCCACTTGCACTGCACCCCATTAGCATCACCAGTGAAGCCCAGTGGTCTGAACTTACATCATGATAATCCATCTCTGCACCATGACTAGGTGCACTGTCTGAGATTTGGATTGATGACATCTCCCACATGACGACATTCCACCAAATGGGTGGACTGATGGGAATTTCTTTACCAGACCTAGGTTATCACTTCTAGTGTTACTAATGGTTTTGGGGGTATAGTTCAGTTGCGGCACACTAACAGTCTTCTGACCAGGCTACTTTCTCGTGTTTTGACAGTTATTATAAGGGCGCGAGTGGTCTTGGTCGTTAAATATGCCCTTTTTGACCCTCCCCACATTTATCTTATGCATTCAGAATCATGGCATGCATTATAGTGGAAAGGTTCCCCCATTGCGCTGCTGATTTGTGGCTGTACGAGGCCAACATCCACCTAGCACAGAGGCAGTTCCCTGGGGATGCCTGGTTAGAGTACGATAAAGGGTTTAGATTGAAAATGCAGAGGCACCCCGAAAGGGAGTGGAATGAGGAAGATGTCTCGGGGTTTATCCACAAGATGCTTACAGCCAAAGAGGTTAGGGCCTGGGCGGGCAAAAGCGACCAGCCCTTTCGGAGCTCGTACCAAAAGGGGAAGAATAGTACATATCAGAGGCGGTCTACCGGGAGATCTTACTCCCCAACCGCAACTAAGTTATCTGTTGGAGATACGAGGCGGGGGATTTCTCATGGGGCTCTTCCAACATGCATGCGCTAGCTGTGGGGGCAGGCACGCTACCGTTGCATGCAAAGGTTCCAAGCGCGAGTCAAAACGGGAAAAGAAAGAGAAGAGCAAGAAGCGTTAGCCCCAACGCAGGGAGAGGAGGGGACCTGGTGGACATTCGTAAGTGCCAGCTGGCCAGATCCCCCATTAGTACACAACAGCTGCGCAGATTGGCGGACAAATATCCGAACAGAGCAGATGCCAGGTTACTGGTGGATGGCTTTGAGGAAGGCTTTGTTATCCCATTCCAGGGCCCTCTCCCCTTAGCGGGGGCAAGCAACTTGAAGTCAGCAATGCAACACCCCGAGGTTGTTAGCGCTAAGATAGAGTAAGAATTGAACCTGGGTAGAGTCGAGGGCCCTCTCCCAAAGGAGTTGCACGGAGGCATAGTCGTCTCCCCGCTGGGCGTGGTCCCCAAGAAAGAAAAAGGGCAATTCAGGCTGATACACCACCTAACATTTCCGGAAGGTTCCTCCGTGAACGACGGTATTGACCCCGAAGCTTGCTCAGTGGGCTACGCGTAAGTCGATGACGCAATTGAGCTGGTGAAGGCGTCAGGCATAAGATCCCTCATGGTGAAAGCAGATATTGAATCAGCGTTCCGCCTATTGCCGGTCCACCCCTCCAGTTTTCATCTACTGGGTTTCCAATGGGGGGAGGATGTGTTTATTGACAAGGCCATGCCCATGGGCTGCGCGATATCATGCGCCTATTTTGAACAGTTCGCCACTTTCTTAGAATGGGCGCTTCACGACCGGCACCAGGAAGGCGGAAAACTGCACTACCTAGACGATTTCCTGTTCACAGGCCCGGCAGGATCCTCGGTGTGCGCTAGTACACTGGCAGCCTTCGAGGAATTATCCAGGTCTCTAGGGGTCCCCCTCGCAAAGGAGGAAACAACAGGCCCGACCACAAGACTCACGTTCCTGGGCATAGAATTGGATTCTATAGCAGGAACGGCCAGGCTGCCTCCAGACAAAGTAAAGGAATTTCGCGAAGAAGTATCGAAGCTACAGGGTCGGAAGAAAGCCACCCTGAGGGATATCCAAGGAGTAATAGGTAGACTTAACTTCGCGGCTCGGGTAATCCCTCCCGCCAGGGTATTTTCTAGGCACCTAACAGGGCTAACGGCCGGCGTCACCCACAAACACCACCACATCCGGCTGAGTGCAGGCGTGAAACAGGACCTGCAGGTGTGGGACGAGTTCCTACAGGATTTCAATGGGGTGCGGATTTGGAGAGAGGGTTGGGTGACGGCCGAACAGATAGCTCTTTACACGGACGCAGCCGGAAGCCTGGGGTTCGGCGCGGTCCTGGGAAACAGTTGGTGCGCCAGCCAGTGGCCGGACAAGTGGCATGCGCAGGGGCTCACTAGGAACATCACGTTTCTTGAGCTGTTCCCGATAATTGTGGCACTGACCATCTGGAAGGAAAATATAAAAAACCTGAAACTCACGCTTTGGTCAGATAACATGGGAGTAGTGCAGGCCAGTAACAGAGGCGCAGCGAGATGCCCTGACATGTTGAGGTTAATGCGGCGGTTAATTAAATTACAGCTAGAGGGGAATCTGGAGCTGAAGGCACACCACGTGCCAGGGTCAGAGAACACGGCAGCAGATGCACTTTCCCGGT
This sequence comes from Lissotriton vulgaris, assembly GCF_964263255.1. Classification (NCBI taxonomy): domain Eukaryota; kingdom Metazoa; phylum Chordata; class Amphibia; order Caudata; family Salamandridae; genus Lissotriton; species Lissotriton vulgaris. Next base: position 805,434,136 of record NC_141697.1, read on the forward strand.
CCCAAATGAAGCGGTTCAGAGAACTGGTACCCGGGGCGGACACGGAGATGACCCCCTTCCCACTGTGCCTGTGGGACCTGGGGGAGTAGACTTGTCCTGGCTAATAGGGCACTCACTTACCGCAGAGGCAAACAGAAGATACAGGGCCTACGCGAGCACGGTAATGAGAGTTGGGGGCATAAAATCGCTGGAAGACAGGGCAGAAACTCGCACAGCAGTCGAGAAATTCGTACAATGGGCATTCAACTCGAAGAAAACGAGATCGTGGGCCCAGGCGCACTTGGCCGCCATTGCCCACTTTGCCAGGCTTTACACAGGCGAGGACCCCACTACCTCGGCCTATCTAAAGACAGCCTTAAAAGGTTGGAGAAGGGTTGAGGGGAAAAAGAAGGACGACAGGCGTCCCATCGATTTCGCCAAGCTGGGGCAGCTCCTAGGAGCCCTCGCAGGCATAATATCAGATAAATACGAGTTGCTATTATTCAGGGCGGCGTTCACCACGGCCTTCTTCGGAGCATTCCGAATCAGCGAATTGGTAGCTCCCAACAAATCGGGCCCAGCGCAGCAATGCCTGCAGGCGAGGGACATCAAACCAATGGTGGAGGCTGTGGATTTAACACTGAGACAGTCCAGGACAGACAGGGCAAGGAGGGGGACGACGATACGTCTCCATTGCATCCCAGAGGCTGGGCTCTGCGCGGTATGCTTGCTATTTAAGTACATGGGGGCTCGCCCGGCTGGCGAGGGCCCCCTCTTTACACATAAGGATGGAAGGAACCTGAGTAAGTTCCAGTTTACGGCCATAATGCGCCAAGGCCTTGGTAAAGCCGGGTATCGAGCGGCATCATTTGCCTCTCACTCATTCAGGATCGGCGCAGCGACCTCGGCAGCGCAGCATGGCATGCCCGAGGACAGGATCCAGGCGGTGGGCAGATGGCGCTCCAGGGCGTACAAGTCATACATACGCCCTCACCTTGTATAAAAAAAAAAAAAAAAGAAACCCAAGGGGGGAGAAGGGGAGGTAGTCGCTTTGGGATGCCGCACAGCAGGGCGATAGCCCACCTCAACCACACCCGGTGCGCAGAAGGCCACCTTAACAGAATGCTTTCTCTCGACAGGGGGACGCCTGCAGCTGGTCTGGGTGGTGGGACATTCATTCGTGTCCCGAATGGAGTCTTGGTGGCGGCAATTGGGTCACAGCACAAGCAGGCCCAAATCAACGTACATCCGCTGGATAGGGCAGCCAGGTATGAGATGGGAGCAGCTACTGCCGACGCTGGACGGCCTCATGGCAGATTCGGCCTGGCTGCCCGACGTCCTGATCATCCACCTTGGGGGCAACGACCTGACCCGGCTAGGGCGAAAAGCAGTCGGGCGGGCCATCCAAAAGGATCTCACCAAAGCAGCAGCGTGGCCGGGCCCCACAACGGTAGTCTGGTCCGAAATGATCAGCAGGAAACATTGGAGAGGTGCTGATTCCAACAAGGCCGTCGATAACGCAAGGAGGAAATTAAATATCGCGATGCACAAGTTTTGCTACGCCAATGGCCTGGAATCAATCTGGCACGGCCTCATCCACCCGGGCCGCCCGGAACTTTACGGGCAAGATGGGGTGCACCTCTCCGAAAAGGGGATGAAGGTGTTCTGGGATAACTTGTGGGGTGCAATGACACTCGCAGGTTGCAATTAAAAAAAAAAAAAAAAAAAAAAAAGGTGGGAGCCACGAACCAGGTGCAGGGGGGGAGCCGCAGTAAGACGTGAGCCTCCCTGCGGCTTGGCGGAAATCCTACACTGGTTGGCTAAGAAAACACACCGGCGGGCGGTGTGTAAGAGGATGGCCACTCACTTTTGAATGCCGCACAGCAGGGTGACGTGGCGGCATAAAGGAGGGGAGTAACAGGAGGAGACGGCACTCGCGGCCCAGACCCGGCCGGACGGCAGGGCGCAAATGGTAGCGAGCTGGGGACCTAACTCCCGACAGGTAAGCTCCCCTCCGCAAGACGCAGAAGGCGTGGGCAACCAACCACTGGAGCACCAATAGACTGGCAACAAACTGGTTTGTGTACAAGTCCCATTTTCGAACTAAGGAGGGCACAAAAAGACTGACACCTGTTATCACAAGATGGTGTCAAAATTTGTAACTATGACATGTATGATTGATGATTACTGTTCGCAAAATGGAAGTTTCCTTAAAACCAGTTTGTGTTATTAATATGTCTTTGGTTATTAATAAACTGAGGCCAACAACGACCACCACTAATACCAGTATTGTTGGCTGACATTATTTCTCACCATTGGCAACAGCAGGATGCGGGGGCCGGTAGGTATGTATGCTTGGGTCTCCACGAAATAGGCACATGCGAGGGTTATTGCAGAGGCCGCCGCACCCCCCCCCCGTAGGGGGGGGAGGCTCAAAGGCCGCCGCCATAATCCTCGTGGTTCCACCAGTGGGGAAAACTGGTTCTGGGCACCTTGATGCGCCCAGGAACCAGCGGAAGCGGGGTGCGCACCAGCCACCCGACCGGAAGTGACCTCTTGACCCGGGCGCCCACAGAGGGCGCCCAATGGTCAACCGGGCGTTATTTGAACCCCCCAATCAGGGGGACTCACCTGAGGCCTTCATGGAGGGCCCAAGAGGATTTAAGCGACGCCGCCCTCCCAGCAGAAGCACAACGCCTTCGAGGAGCTGGGAGAACGGCGCTACAGCAACAACGACTGAAGCCCACCCACCCACACCTAAGGAACAGCAAAGTCGCAGTGCTGGATAAGGGAAGGGGCGTTAGCGGAAATCCTACACTGGTTGGCTAAGAAAACACACCGGCGGGCGGTGTTTAAGAGGATGGCCACTCACTTTTGAATGCCGCACGGCAGGGTGACGTGGCGGCATAAAGGAGGGGAGTAACAGGAGGAGACGGCACTCGCGGCCCAGACCCGGCCGGACGGCAGGGCGCAAATGGTAGCGAGCTGGGGACCTAACTCCCGACAGGTAAGCTCCCCTTCGCAACACGCAGAAGGCGTGGGCAACCAACCACTGGAGCACCAATAGACTGGCAACAAACTGGTTTGTGTACAAGTCCCATTTTCGAACTAAGGAGGGCATAAAAAGACTGACACCTTTTATCACAAGATGGTGTCATAATTTGTAAATATGACATGTATGATTGATGATTACTGTTCGCAAAATGGAAGATTGCTTAAAACCAGTTTGTGTTATTAATATGTCTTTGGTTATTAATAAACTGCGGCCAACAACGACCACCACTAATACCAGTACTGTTGGCTGACATTATTTCCCACCATTGGCAACAGCAGGATGCGGGGGCCGGTAGGTATGTATGCTTGGGTCTCCACGGAATAGGCACATGCGAGGGTTATTTCGTTTGGAACAGAGTTCTTTTAGAGTTCTTGATTTCTGCTTATTCTACAAGGTCCATTAGTTAAATCACGGTCCCACACCTACTCAAGCGGATCCTGGTCTCGTAGCACAGTTCGTAGACAGTTGTGCACTGCGTAGCGCTCTGGCGTACTCCGTGCAGGGAGATCAAGAAAGCCCTACTGATGCTCACCACCTGGTGGTACGGGGAGTGCGGCGCGGCAGGCTTTCCTGAAGGGTACGAGTCGCAGGGCGGCCGTGCGACTCGTTCGTAGTTTAACGTAATGCGGGGAAAACAAGTGTTGCGGACCCTGAGTCCGAAGCGAACTCCTGCCGGAGCTCGAATGGCACAGTACCTTGATTCTTAAGCAGCATTCAGGTCCACACGTACTTCACGAGGGACGAGTCGTACTTTCCAAATACGCATCTGTGGATGCAGCGTACCTTCGGGTTTGTTGGGGCTTGACGCTTCCGGGCAGGCAGGCGCGGCACAAGTCCTCCAGTACGGACCGTACTGGGGGTCTCTTCAGGGTACGGCGCGGCCTATTCAGATGCTGGAGGGCAAAGCGGGGTGGCCGGATATGCTCCAAGCGTACAGGCCATCCGGGGCTATGGATTGCACTCCGATCTAACTCCGGCGGGAGGGGTGAGGGGGTGCACAACGCGCTCCAGTAGCAGGCGAGGTGACAGGTGAGCGGGCGGCCCAGCACAGCGTGGAGAGAGGAGCTCGAACTCGAGCGGCTCTCGGCGGGCAGGGGCAGCCAAGCTCTGGGGTGTCACGGCCCTAAGAGGGGGCGAGGGCACCAGAAGTCACAGCTCCGGCGGGAGGGAAGCACACAGCTTTAGCAGCAGACTAGCGAAGGTAGAATGAGCCCAATGGTCCCAGGGCTCAGGCCAGGAGGCTAGCTTAAGATCAAGCCCTTGGAGATCGTTTCAGGCACAAATATAACAAAGTCCTTTCTGGTCTTTTTCCTCTCCTTCCTCAGCAAGGCACCACTGCGGGCCAGTCCTTCAGGTCAGGGACAGTCTTTCCTCCTTCAGCTTCTCTTGGTCCTTTTAGTTGGGCAGAGGTTCTTTGTGGTCAAAACTAAGTATGGGCGAATTTTGCGAATCTCGCGGTTGCAAATTTTGCGGATTTGCGAACTTGCAATCCGCAAAATCCGCGAATTCTAGCGAATTTGCGGATTTTTTTTTTTGTGTTCGCAAGGATTTCTGCCAGTTTGCGAGGGTTTCGTACCAGTTCGCAATTGCGAACTTACATTTCAGCACGCAACAGTCGCGATTATGTTGTTTCTACGTCTGGTTCATCATCACAGGTTCCCAGCACCCTCTGTTTCACCACTGCAACCCTCTGTTACATCAATGCCACCCTCTGGTTCATCATCACTGTAGATTATGGGGGGAAAAGCAAGCACACCAGCCCTGCTTAAACTGACATGAATTAATTTGGGGTTAGTTTATTAATGTGTCACTGTTTTAAAATTCCAGTCTGGCACCTGCTTCCTTATCTGTAATTTGCTTTCTGTTGCAGTGCATTTTTTTTCCCCAGGACCTTTGTGGCCTACTTGTAGCTATTCTATGAGCCTGCTGTGAGGGTCAGAGCAGGGTCATACAATTGTTGCAACTAGCAACTGAATTCTGGAGGGGCCCCAGTCAGGAAGCACTACAGGGAATTGTTACTAATGATGAGTTTGAACTCTTGCCCCTGCCGAGTGCTTTCAGTTTTGAAAAACTCGTTTTTTCTACAATTTCGTGGGATTCGCGGGGCGCGAACACGCGCAAGATCGGATTCGGAAGCCGCAAATTCGTGCGAATATGCAATTTGTTTTTTTGCGGCGTGTTAGTTGGCAAGGTTTTGTGCGTTTTTGCGAGCCGCTCGTAGCGCAAGGCGCGAAGTTACCCTCTCGGTCGTTCAAGGGCGCAGCCATCTTGTTTGCCTGACGTATTTCCGTTTCCGGGCGCGAAGTGTAATCTCGCAAAGTCTGCGGCTTGCCAGTACAGTTTTGCGCGTGTTCGCAAGGAAAATCTCGCGCGAACTTACCCGCGCGGTCGTGAACGGGCGCGGCCATCTTGTTTCTCATTCATTGCTATGGTTCTGGGCATGGTCTTTGTATCCTCTGTCAATCTCTGCCATCCTTTGCTTGTTTGAAGTTTTTTTTTATCTATTTTACTTATTATCTATCCCTCTATTTTTCTAGCCCTATATTTTTGTGTTTACTGCTACTTTTGGTTAATTTTAAACTACTTTTTCAAACTCTTTTCTTTTCTTCTCTTCCCTATTCTATTTTCTTTATTCCTTTCCGCCCAGACCATGGTGAAGGGAGCCGGGAAGCATCCCGAGAAGGGGAAGGGTCCCGCACCCCGTGTCCGGCTCCCGTGCGGGCGTTTGAGGGGGGAGGAGGTCATACCCAGGGAGATCTTTACCCCGGAGGAGGTGGGCCAACTCATTTTTTATGTTCAGCGCAGCCTCCCCAGGACCATCATGGGAGGCGGCAAGATCAGTGCCGGGTACGGGGTCCGGGAGCGCCGGAAGCGGTGGGAGAAGGTGTGCCAGGCATTTACCACCACTCTCGGGTCTGGCGCACCTACAACCAGGCCACCCATCGCTGGACGGATGTCCTGACCCGTGAGCGAGATCTGCTCGACCTCCTTGGCCTTGAGATCCCCGGGCTTGGTGAGTAGTAGTAGCTATTTCTTTACTACTATGTTTTCTCCTGCTGTGTTATTATATTGCAAATTTTTGTTTTTTACCAAGAGCAATAATGCTGCTCATTACATTGTAGGTAAATTATATTTCAAAATCTTCTGTGCATTTCAGGTACACTGCTCTCCTTCTCAGTAGTGTTGCTACTATGCTTATTTGTTTTAGATTTTGTGTTAATTTCATTGGCCTGTGAAATTATGTATGAGTGTAGTTTAAAGAACTGCGTAATGCTACACACTAAGGTTCTGATTTTTAATTACCGGCGCATCCCTGCAAAGTAGCAGGGATGCGCCAGTAATTGTGCGTCACGCCACCATCACCCATGGTGCGCCGTATTTAGAATGCGGCGCACCATGGGCCCAAAACGTCACCAAAGCGTTACGCATCTGTGCCGTAAAGGCGGCGCATTGCTGGAGTTGCGTCGCAACGATGGTGCAGCTCCATCAATGCTCTGGGGTGCCCTATCTCCCCAATGCTGCGTCAAGCCGTACATCTGCTTCAAGCAGGCGCAGGGTTTGAGTCACGCATCATTGTCCTCAAAGTGACTGATTGAAATCTTGTAGATTTCCCTCTGCCACTTTTAGGATGCGTTCCTGCGCAGGAACGCCCTCCCTTGTGCCGGAAAGCCCCCTATTGGCGCAGGGCTTCACAACGTGATGCATCTCCCATATGCGTCACGTTGTTAATATACGCCGCACCATTGCGCCTCTTTTGTGCTGTCGCTGCGTCACAAAAGTCACGCAACAATGGAGCAAAAGAGCCGCAAGGGGCTTCTAAATCAGCCCCTACAGACTCAAGTCCAGTCCTTCCTTTGTACACATGGCGATAAGAAGAAATAGTGGTGGTGGATTAATAGTTTGAGTATTTTAATGACTGGTTAATGTAGTAGGAAACTTTAGTGTTGTCGCTGATCTTCAATCACGATGGACTTTGGCTGTCACTTTGCGTGCTGCGGACTGCTGCCTGCCAATCCTAGGCAAACCTTTTTAGTACTTTGTTTAGTGAGTTACATAGGGTAGTTTCCAATTCGACGGTCCGCAAATCAAGCAATACTAAAGTAATAACGTAGTCGACGACATGAGATTGGTCAATAATATATCCCGTGGAGTCGTTGTATATTTGCTTTTTCGCAAAAATATTTTGTTAGTTCTTTTGAAATGTTTGATTTGGTTGAGAAATATCATCCATGTTTTCTGTTTTTCTTTCTTTCATGTTGTACATCAGCTTCCCCCAGGGGCAAGAGGAGGACATAGGAGGAGGAGGAGGAGGGTGCTGTTGACGATACAGGCCAGGACCGGGAAGGCGAGGGCTCCTTTGCTGGCAACAGTAAGTTTTAATTTTAATATAGAGTACTTATTTTTTCCTAGCGTTACTCATTCGATTTTTTCTAAATCATCTTTGATCTTCTTGTAGACAGGATCTAAATTCTTATCCTGCCTCGACTATGACTCTGTGTGGTATTACTAGATTATTCTTATTAGTCTGTCTGGGTAGCTAACTAAGATTGCACATTTGGCATTTCCATTGGACTCCCATTCTAGTCAGCAATAGCTCTATGCACTGAGTGCAGTCCTCTGGGATTGTCCATAATGTCTTTTCAAGTATTCTAAATGTTTATGCTTTGACCATTGCCAACAATAAAAAGGTGAATGACCACCAAGAAAGAATAAGATACTACTTTACTTTTGGTTTGGATAGGAGGACAATCCATTCTACTACTGTTGCAGGGACAAATCTGCACAAACAGAACTATTGACACTAAATAATGCATTGCTTAGCTTATCAATTATAATAGGTGCTGTTAGACTTTCCACATACCTCAGTGATAACAGACTTTGTAGTTGAACCCCCAATCTCCTTACTGACTAGATAGTGTGGCAGAGTCATTTAGCTCCCAAAGTCACCGATGCCAGAGGCACGGACTCATGCTTGCAAAAATTGCAAAACCTTTAGCTCATCCACTCTAGTCTGGAGGACCAAAAACCACAGAGTCTATTTAAGTTTAAAAGCTTTATTAAAAGTAAACACATTTATTAAAATCAAGTTTGTCATAAAAGTGAACGTGTAACTGAAAATGGAAAAGTGCTTAGTGCTGACGATTAATTGGACACATTTCTTGTGGTCGAGCCGAGCTCTCACCTGGTTTGAACTTGATCCTGCTCGTGTTCTTAGAAGTCAAGCTTCTGTCTGTTAGGAGAAAAAGTGGTGCGTGTTAAAAAGTAAAAAGCAAACATTCATCAGTTGTGCCAAAAAGTGCAGCAAGACAACAGCCTTCCCTGGAAAAAGGGACATTTTTACTTTACAGTACACAGTCATAAATTATTAAATTGTATACTGTTTTTTTCACATTTCTTTCTTCCTCCTAGACCAAATATTATATAGTAGTGAGTGGTGTATTCTAACATTATTAAATGTACTTTGTAGGTGGAACATCTGGAGCCGGGGCCAGCGCGGAGGTGGTGGTGGCATTGGACGAGGAGGACAACTCTGGGGAGGAGGCGGTGCAAGTGCCGGACAAGGACATGCCTGTGAGGGTTCACACGGTGGTGGCGGGCAGAGGTAAGCTATACATTCCTTAGTCATTGAGATTGAAGACTGCAGAGTGTGCTTTCTGCACGGGTGTATTATAAATAAACCAGGTAGTAGCCTCCTCTAAATGTACTTCGACTTAGCTGTGAAGTTTTTGGCGAGAAGAATCCCAATCAGATCTGAGGTGGACTTGATGGATGGGATGAACGAAAAGCAAAAGAAGGGTGTAAGTAAGTGTGGAAGGACGAGAAATGTAATGATGACTGGCAAAGAAGAATGATATGTGTTTGCTTGGTCCCCGAGGTGGCTGGGAAGGAAAGAATATGGTATGGTGCATGGCTGGGTGAATGATGAAGCAAGGATGGGTGGAAGGAGAACAGCCTGGGTGGGTGAGACAGAAACTGTATGTGTGCATATACTTTGAATGGATGGATGCCTGGATCATTCATGGTACTATCTGAATCTTAGATAGCATATGTGTATCTAGAGAGAGTAGACGGTCACCTGATGAACTAAGTGTTACTTTGAAGAGCATGTAACACCGCACCCGCACGTCCATTCCAGTGTAGGAAAGGCAAGGAAAAGAAGTTGTAACGTTGTCCAAATACTACCATGAATAGTAGCAGTAGTTTGTATTGCAACTGTAAGCACAGCATATATCCGGTTATTACGGTGGACACTCCCTACCTCGCTTAATAACTTTAGTTTAGTAGTAGTACGTCATTCATGTGTGGGGGTATCACTGTTCACTCAATAATAAGCAAAGCACCTAAAGTCATCCCATATGTCATCAAATACATCCCATGTGAAGTGATAGATAATCAGATAATTTAGCTTCTTCATTTTCCTTTTCTAATACTCATTTGCACTGTAGGGTGAAAGCTAAATTAATTAAGCAGTAGCCCTTTTAACAGAGTATTCTCAGTGCCACCCGTAATAGAAAAGTAAGAGCTTCACCACCTGCATGTACTGGACCGGTACAGTAACGCAAGTCTGTCTCACTCACCATGGTGTGCGTCTGTTTTTCTCGGGTGCAAGTTCACTGCGCTGGCATTATGCCGGCTTGCATAAGATAACGTACCAATTTTCCTAAACAAGAGAGAAGAAGAAGAATAAGAGTGGTGTACTGTGATAGTCGACTGTAATGGAAGTCCATAGTGCTCGTAGAATTTGTTCCTTAAACTCCCACTAATGTTAGAGCAAGGATGAAGAAGTCGGAGGTTACATAGATACTGTCCTCAATAGTTATGTACTATGCTTTCAATTTGCTACTTGTACTGTGACAACTTTCTGCTCAATCATTTTGTGTTAATCTTAAGGAGCATTGGTTACAGACTATGTCTTTCTTTCTTCATGTAGTTGCTCCTTCCAAATCCAAGACACCATCAAGGAGGAAGGAGCTGGCTCGAATGGCCCGGCAACGGAGGCTGGATGCCACTGTCGCTGAATATCAGCGGCTGGTGGCCCTGGAAGAGGAGGAGACGCAGTCTGGTACAACAATAACGTCCACTGGGACAGCTGCATCCTCCTCAGTGCGGGCTGCCAGCCAGCGCAGTGCTCCAGCGGTACGGAGCCGGGCTACCAAAGCCAAACGCCACCGCCGAGCAGCAAAGAAAGCAGCTGCCCCTCACAGGATTTGCAAGACTGTCCTACCTGGAGCAGGAGGTCCATAACTATAAGAACTCGGTGGAGGGCCTCCGCTTCGAACTTGCCACCCTCCGCAAGGAGCATGATGCCCTGGCTGCTAAATCCAACAGCACCCTGCCATAGTGTCCCTTGCCCCTTTTTTAGAGACTTTTGGGGGGTGGGAATTGGGAGTTGGGTTTTTTGGGGATTTTTGAAGGACAATCGTTGGGGTTAGGGAGGGTCTTGCGGGAGATTATTTTGTTAGGGCTATAAAAATATACTTTTTGAAACTTTATCTGACCATACCTGTTTTTTACTGCTTTTGAGTCTGGTGGGTGGGGGTTTAACAGTAAGTTTGTTTTCCTGAATAGTCCTAGGACTTTAGTAGTACTACCGTCAATCCAATCTCTCGTCTCTCCTAATACTACATTATACTACCTCCAACCAAACGCCTATCTTACCTGTAATTTCTGTTTGCAAGTAGGGCTAGGCCCAGGGCTGGCTCCACGGGAAACAGCGAATAAGGTTGGCAATCCTGGGCGGATAAAATTTCCTCATAGCGGTGGTACTAGTGGTGTGACACAGTGGCAGTTGCATGCCTATGAAAAAAAAGAAAATGAAATCTGGTTTGTCCTCCTGAGCAATACAACGGTACAATAGAGAATATAGCAGGTGACAGAAGTACACTAGAACAGTGCCACATTGTAGCCTAACAAATGGTAAAGTATAACTAATTTGGTTGAAGTTCTTTGACATTAGCCATGGGTCTTTATCAAGCAGAGTAAGAATATATCCTCGGATTTCTTCACCAGCCTGTTGCTATCACCTTATCCTCCCCAGCAAGTGTGTGGATTTATTGCTGTAATTTAGTCACACATCAATCAAAACCACACAGCCCGGGGGAAGAGGGTTAGGGTTTGAAAAATGGATGGGTACGGGGGTTTTTGGAAAAGGTTTTGGGAGACAAGAAAAAATAGCACAGCATGGACAAACAATTGTGAACATAAAGAAATCTTTGGGTACAAACCTATCCATCAATCTTTGAAAGTGCATGCACTACTGCATGCATGTCAGTGAAAAGTAAGTAGTACTTTCGACAACTGTGGAAGAAAGAATGCGACAGTACAGGGCGTGTGTGGAATTATTGATAACAATATTCAACATAAGGTCTCTGTTGCCAGATACCTGAGAGCCTTGCTGGTCACTATAAATCCATTCACAACACTCAATGGGGTTGGTCTGGAAGGTGTAGTAGATAGAAAAGGAGAAATTGCTCTTTTTCTAGGTGTCCCCTCACTCACCAGGGTTGCCCCTTGGTGACATGCTTCATCAATGGGGCCATCCCAGTCCTCTACGGGCTGGGGCGTGCTGCTACTTGCGAATTACGTAGGAGCACTTACAAATGACTATGTGTGGTGCAGATGTGATAGTGGAGTGGACTAAGTGAGGTGTTAAGGAATCAATTTAGAAGCAGAGAGAGATCCAAGAAATGCAGTCACAGTCAGAGAAAAAACACAAAGGATACTGTATCTGTATGTTGTTGTAGTTGTCCTGTTGAATTTGGTAGGTAAGTTGCATGCAGAAAAAAATTCCTCTCATTAGCGGCACTCCTCCATTGCAGCTGACGCTTCGTCCATCAATGTTGGTGACCAGAAGACACCCTGTCCACTGCCTGCCTGATGCTGAATTGTGGCTCGCTAATGTGAAGCCTGACTCCATCCTTTTTTCCCCATTGCACAGACTGAAACCCGGCCTGTAATTATTCAATGAAAAACAGGAAGTGATATAATATTACAACACCACTGATAAATAAATATAAGGTATGTAGGCTGTGGAGTGCAAAAAGTCACACTTTGATTTTCCTAGTAGACAGTACAATATTTTTGAAAGTGCGTACTCTGTCTGAGTCACCTTTTGAAGGATAAATAAGTATGGGCAAATTAATGTAGCGGATCTTTCCCCTCAAGCTAGGTGTACTGTAAACTGTGTTTTAGAACAAAATTAGATCTTCCCAGCAGTGCTCCCACCCAGACCCTTACTAAAGCCAGTCGCAAAAATGTAGAAGACCCCCAATCAAATCTCAAAAAACGAGGCCTAGCAGAAAACTGGTGACAAAACGTACTTTGAAAGTAAAAGTAGGCCCAAGTACCCCCTTACCCACCGTGGATTGCATTCAAACCACTTTCAAGCAACCAAGCAAAAGTATCCATAGCCAGCATCGCTCCAAGACTCGAAAACCCCCCCACCCAAACACATGCAATAGAAATACTGCTAACCCTAACGAACCCTAAGTTAAGAATAGTGGCAAAGGCTTTCTTTAACTATGCCAAATCCCCCCTTTCCCACCATGGATTTTCTTCAAATGACTTGCAACCAAAATTACACATTCTCACGAGTGTTCTAAGACCCCAGAACTCAGTTGCAAAATCTAGAACACCCGAAACACATGCAATCCTGCAGCTAGGGCTAACCCTAACGAACCCTAAGTTACAAAAAGTGCCAAAAGGCTTTTCCGCGAGGATTTTGTCCCAACCACTTCTACCCGGTATTAGACCTTCCCAGGAATGCCCCAAGACCCGCCAACCCACCCACCAAAAAGCATAACACCCCCAAACAGGCCAAAAGCAAATTCTCATACTTGCAATATTTCTCGGCCTTCGGTCCAAACGCGCTGCGTAGCTAGGCCATAGGTCCGGTTTGCCACCACGGATTTCCTGAAAAGCAAATGCAATCAAGATTAGAGTGTCCCAGCAGTGCTCCAGACCCCGAAACTCACCCACAAACACCAGGAAGCCCCCCAAACAGGCCCCCGAAAACGCTACATTGAGCAAAATGTCAGAAATAGCAACAAAAAAAATCGGCCTGGATTTTGTCCCAACCACTTCTACCCGGTATTAGACCTTCCCAGGAATGCCCCAAGACCCGCCAACCCACCCGCCAAAAAGCATAACACCCCCAAACAGGCCAAAAGCAAAATCTCATACTTGCAATATTTCTCGGCCTTCGGTCCAAAAGCGCTGCGTAGCTAGGCCATAGGTCCGGTTTGCCACCACGGATTTCCTGAAAAGCAAATGCAATCAAGATTAGAGTGTCCCAGCAGTGCTCCCAGACCCTGAAACTCACCCACAAACACCAGGAAGCCCCCCAAACAGGCCCCCGAAAACGCTACATTGAGCAAAATGTCAGAAATAGCAAAAAAAAAATTGGCGTGGATTTTGTCCAAACCACTTTTATCCGGTATTAGAGCTTCCCAGCAATGGCCCCAGAGCCGTTAACCCAGGAGAAAACGAGTAGAAGACCCCCAAACAGCCAAAGAGCAAAAGTACAAAAATGGGGACTTTGTCATTTTTTTCCAAATTTCCCAAATCACTCCGCTCGCGCTCTGCGCCTAGGCCCTAACTCCCCTCTGCCACCATGGATTTGCTTCAAACCTCTTGCAAAGTAAAGTATATATAGCCAGCAGTGCGCCCAGACCCCGAAACCCACCCACAAACACCAGGAAGCCCCCCAAACAGGCCCCCGAAAACGCTACATTGAGCAAAATGTCAGAAATAGCAACAACAAAAAAATCGGCCTGGATTTTGTCCCAACCACTTCTACCCGGTATTAGACCTTCCCAGGAATGCCCCAAGACCCGCCAACCCACCCGCCAAAAAGCATAACACCCCCAAACAGGCCAAAAGCAACATCTCCCACTTACAATATTTCTCGGCCTTCGGTCCAAACGCGCTGCGTAGCTAGGCCATAAGTCAGGGTTGCCACCACGGATTTCCTGAAAAGCAAATGCAATCAAGATTAGAGTGTCCCAGCAGTGCTGACAGACCCCGAAACTCACCGACAAACAGACGGAACCCCCCCTAAGAGCACCTCAAAGGCAAGCAAGTCAGCAAAAACACTAAATATTTGCGCCTCGGATTTGGTCCAAACCACTTTTATCCGGTATTAGAGCTTCCCAACAATGGTCCCAGAGCTGTCAACTCACCTGCAAAGAGGTAGAACAACACCCCCACAAGTGCTGAGTCTTTCTTCATTGGGCGTTAACCAGCCCTCTGCTTTGATGGAAATAGGAGTCTGGAGGAGGAGGATAGAGGAGCATGTTCTTCTGAACTTGTGAACCTGAGGAATGCAGACTGCGGCACCTTCAAATCAATTAGCAAACCAGTGAAGACAGTTCTGCTGATGGGCTTGTTTTTGTGATTATCTGATTAAAGTTTGAAATGTATTAACTGTGCACAACAAAGAAAGACAGACACACAGGAATAAAAGTGAATAAGGACGAAAATGAAAGTTATTGATTCGTTGTCTCATTTTCAGGGCTCGGTATCACGGTCCAGGAAAAAGAATAAGGCTTCGTCATCATACTCTGCGAATTCAGGCAGGGTGAGCTCAGTGTCACCTGACAGAGTAGAAATTCCCTCATCTATGTTGCTGGCCACCTCGTCTTCATCCGGCGCGCTTTCTCGTACTCTGAAATCTGGTGGTATGAGGTGCTGATTCATCTTGATCATTGTTAACCTCTCCACATTTTTGGGCGAGAGGCGGCTCCGTTTGGAAGTTACAATGCCACCAGCAGCACTGAAAACACGTTCAGAAGACACGCTTGCGAGTGGGCAAGACAAGTAGTTTAAAGCCAGGTTGGTGAGCTGTGGCCACAATTCTTTTTTCCCATGCCAATACGCCAATGGGTCAGCATTAACATAGACCTCTGTTGAGTCATTCAGATAGTCCTTTACCATCGACTCAAGGTCCTCATCCAAGGTTCCTCCACTTTGCTTAGCTGTTGCTGTGCCTCTGACCTTTTGAGAACCAAACCCAAGCCGAGCTAGCCAATCCTCTTCAGCCTCCAATGTTTCTGTTGTGTCTGGTGCAGATGATCCGGTTGCCGGTGTCTTTAACGGCTGAGAGGTCACTTGTGCCACAGCCACAGGTGCAGAAGTGGATTGTTTTGACTGGGGATGGCCTGCTGATGTACTGCCATTTCCTTCAATTTTCAGCCATTCTCTTTCTGGGCTTATCTTCCACCTCTAGGGGCCCTATTATGATAAAGGAATTGTTAGAACTGGCTATTTCTGGTAGGCTAAGGCTGACGCCAAAGCCAGGCAGAAACCACCAATCTAGTCAGGGCAAGGAAGTCACATGCCAAGATAACCCCTGCTCACCCCCTTGGTAGCTTGGCACGAGCAGTCTAGGCTAAACTCGGAGGCAATGTGTAAAGCATTTGCGTCAGCGCACTATAGCAACAACATACTAGATACACCACAAAAGAGACTCCACACAAGGTTATTATAAAAATACCTTTTGTATTGTAAAAGCACATCAGATAAAATCACACATATACATGGTGCCAACTGGCACGGGCAATATTCACATGGGATTATTCACAAGACAGGGCCACAAGGGCCACTGTCACAATCAGCACTTTAGTAGTAATGAAATACTATCAGAACTTAGACTAAAAGAGTATAAAATCACTGTAGCACAAAGTAACAGTTATGAATCACGTCCAGTAACTACTGGGAACAGGTAAGTACACACTACGCAACCCTAAACACCTTAGGAGCATGTCACGCAGGTACCCAGGACCTCACTAGGACCACCTGTACTAGAAAGAACAACCACCTAAGGATGAAATCCACTTAGGGGTATAAATCAGGACACACTACCCATGATGCATGAATATACATTCAGAGGAGTAGTAAAGAAAGAAAACACATGATGTATAGACCTACACATTCAGCGGTGTTCAGGACAGAGCACATGATGCAATCAAAATACATTCAGGGGTGCAGCGCAAGAAGACACATGATGACTAAACATTCAGAGGTGCAGCGCATAAAAAGAAAGACACATAATGCATAAAACATTCAGAGGTGTCAAGAGTAAAGCAATAGCGCAAAAATCACATGAGGCCTAAAAACCTTCAGAGGTGCAGGAAGAACACATGATGCAAAAGATCACATTCAGAGGTGCAATAACCATACCATTACGCAAACTCACATAAGCCACCACCTGTGGCAGTCCCTAGGCCAACGGCCTTGTTGGGGCTCAGACGCCCTGAGTCTCAGTGTCAGGGTGCGCTGCCATGCAGCGCCAGTCTCGAAGTTCAAAAAGCCTAAACGTGGCAGGTGCCCACTAAGTGCTGGGCACCTGGAGAACAATAAAATAAACTGCGACAGGGTCCTCACTGACCCTTGGGCGCAAACTGCGCCATGCTGGAGCCACACAGGCTCTAAAACAGACACTGTGGCCAAACGTTGGAGCCCTCAGGCTCTGCAAACCTGCCCCCTCGAGCCTTCTCCTGGCTCTGGACAACGTTGGGGCGACCCGCTGCCAACTGGGGCCGCCCTTGAAGCCCTCGTGGCTTCGGACACAACTGGGCCCCTTTAGGGACGGGCAACGACAATATGCCCCGATAGGCCCCCTTCATTGGAGTCCCACTCGGGGAACTCAAAGACATAAAATGCCCCCTGCCCCTCTTGGGGCTCTCAACCGTTGGGGCGACCCGCTGCCAATCGGGGCCGCCCTGACTCTGTGCCTCAATCGGCACCATCAGAGGCTGGACGGAGCCCCCCCAGCCCTTCCTACTCACCGGACTCTGGGGCGGGGCTCCTCCGGGCGGCGGCTCACTCTCGCCGGCTGCGGTAGGGGCAGGCACCAGCCAGGGCCTCGCGCCCCCACCGCTCTGCACTCACCGGCTTTCCTGTGCGACGGGGGCGGGCTCGGCGGCCACGGAGGAGCTCCGGCTCCTCCCAGACTCTCCTCGCTTGGCCCGGTCCCCCGTCTCGGGACCGGGACGCAGATTGGAGCCAGCCAGGCTCCCGGGGCAATCTCTTCTCTCGCTGCAGGGCTCCCTCGGCACACGGGAGCCCTGTTAACCGGCCGCCATGCGTCTCGGCGCTTTCTTCCTCCTCTCACTGCAGGTCACGAGCGATGGGCCAATCCCATCGCAGCTCCTTCGGCGAGCCCCCAGTGACACGCCTTCTTCGGCCAATCGGAGCGCGGCTCTCGGGGACAGGCCTCCTGCCACGGCCAATCAGAGCGCGGCTCCTGCCGAGGGACGGCCAATCAGGTCGCGGCCCGTTCGTGGCTTGTTTTTCTACAAGGCAGATCGAGGTGGGCACTCGTAATTGATTAAATCCATGCAGGCAGGAATCTTCAGCGCGTCCAGCGCTATAAACGAGCAGGGAAAACGCTCCTCAGCGCTACAAAGTCCAGAGAAGGCGCTCTCAAGCGCTTGGGGGAAATGAAGTGCTCCAAAGCGCTAGACAGCAGCTAGAGCGCTCCCAGGCGCTCAGGGGGAAGCACAGCGCCTCCAGGCGCTAGAAATCAACTCCAGCGCTCTCCCCAGGAAAAGGCAGCTTCTCCATGCTGCCAGGGTCCCAGAGCTTCCCCAGGGGCAAAGCCAAGTCCCCCCTTCAGCCCAGGCAGGGCAGAAGGGTCCCCCAGGAGTCCAGGAATCCAGGCACCCAGGGGCTGGGCAGCGCCCACCCCTGGTAGATCCAAGTCAGCCACAAGAGCTAGAACAAGAACCAGTTGGAGGGAGACACAGCTCCTTCTTATATACAGGAATGCCTTTGAAGTACTTCGTGCAAGGGACCCTGAGTGCTGGAATGTTTCTGGTTTTCGTCTTCCTGACAGCTTCAGGGCCAGAGGTGACAGTGGGCCGTCAGGAAGGAGAGCTAGCAGGGTGGGCGACAGGCACGGCCCGGCACCACCAGACGCTCTTTCCTCCCATCCCTGACAGCAGAGGGGCCTTTCATCCACGGCTGACTCAGCCCCCCTCCTCTGGGGCCTTGCAGACCCTGCAGACCCTGTCCTACTCAAACCGGACAGTCCATCCACCAGCAGGTCCAGGCACTCCTGGGCAGACTCACCAGCCAATCACACGCTAGCACCAACTTACACAATTATGCCAACTTCCAAAAGTGGTACTTCTAGACTAGACACAGTCATGCTGCATACATCATTTTGCAGCATTCATTCTCACGAGTTCACACATATCAAACTCGACCCCTGCACTCCCCACACAACAGGAACTACCATGGGCATACATATTCCCCATTCATTCCTATGGGAGGGCAGGTCACTCACTCTTCATACAGAGAGCTCAAGCACTTTACACTGTACCACAGTGAAAAAAGTGCGCAGAGGCCTAGAATCACCAACACCAGGTTCCAGAAACAGGCTAGGAAAAAGCAAAAAGTCTAGGGGTGAACCTGCCCAAAGGGCCGGGTCCAACAGGAATGATACCCATCCTCACCCGATTGCAAGTTTTCCAAGGTGAGGGAATGCATTAGGAACATCTACTGTGCTCACTCTGTCTTATATTGGCTCTTCACCAGGAGACTGTGCGCAGTGAGCCGAGATAGTCTGACATATGGCAAAGCCCTTTGAGTTGGCAGGTCTGGGAATGGGATCTGGGTCCCACATGGGTTTAATGGTTCAGGGTAGGGAAACTCTTAATCGTTGTGTTGGAAAATGCCCCTTTTTGCGAGGTGAACCCCAAAGTCAAAATATGATTATTTCAGTTAGTTGGAGCCATAAAACATGTTTTACAACACAGTGCACACATTTCAATATTAAAATAATTAAAAGACCTGTTATAAATGGACATAAAAAACTAATGGGTGCATCGCCCATGGGCTTTTACAAACAAATAGTTTTAGAATGAGGGGCAGGGAGAAGTTAAAGGAGAGTGCACGGACTGGCCTTTTACCATTTAATTGCTCCGTTATACGTGCCGCTCTCGCGCCTGATGTTGTAGCTTTTCCCTTTAAAAAATGCAGAGAAGTTGGTTGGTGCAAACCAAGCATATAAAATGGAAAAAACAAGTAGTCATGAAAACTGACACTGTTAGCCGTGAATATGCCTTATATTCATATTGCTAGTCTTGTTAGGGGCTTCTCACAGCATCTTATATTGTTTCTTCAGTGCTTACAGATTAAAGAGCAGATGTGTTTGTGCAAATTTCGCCATAAAGTGCAGAGATAAAATTGTACTCTAGTGTAGGTGGTATTGCCATGGTCCTGCATTCATACTCGCTATATATCCTGGGGTAAAAATGCACACTGCACTCAAGAAAGCAGGGCCGGACTAAGAGGCTCATTATGATGCCGCCATCACACAGGAAATTCTCACCACTAAATTAGGATGGCAGTGAGAAGCCCAATGGGTCTGCTGCGGACAGTAAGTTTGTCCGCCTCGGTTCCGCAAAGCAGTCCTTTTCCGCCTGCCTTGATGAACCAGGACACAGGGCAGCATTGCAGCGATTACGGAATCCCTTTCCGTCTGTCTTTTTTGGCGGTTATCCTGCCTCAAACATACAGCATAGGGAGGCTGGATTTGGGGGCCCGTTGCGAGCCCCCTCTGTGTTGGGGGTGCACTGGGGGGTTCCCAAGCACCAAGTGCAAGGCACCGCGTGGTGCCTTCCGTGTGGTGTAGGATAATGCAGTGCATGCTCTTTCAACATTGCGTACAGTGCTGCAGCCAGCAGCATCGTCCGCAATGTTAAAAGCACAGGATGAGCCTGACACTATGGCAGGCACACCCTAATATGTGTGGTGGGACTGCTGCAGGTCTGGCGGGCGGTCCCAGCACTGCAACGATGGTGGGCCACTGATGCCCACCCACCATTGTAATGAGCCCCTAAAAACGGAAACCAGCCCTGGCAATTATATAGGACTGGCCGCGGAGTGAACACTGCTGCTGCTTCTGTTCCAGGGGGCTGATATTGTAGCACTGCTGTAAAACCGGCCCCAAGTAAAAAAAACGTTCCGCCCCTCCCTGGTCTAACTCCGGCCCCCACCCTTGCAGCCCACTGGGAAAACACTAGGCGCCCAATACAGCCAGTCCGGCCCTGCATAAATTAAGGCAATATCACTAACCTGTGTTATAAGCTCGAATTGTTTTTTGTGTTGACTGAGGAGCAGTCTTGGATTCTTTTGCTGTCAATAAGCGGTCCGCTTTTCTAATGAATTTTATGAAGGCTGCACTCACTTGGGGGGTTTCGCACTTCAAACAGAAGAATATTGCATGTCATCTCAATTCTAATACCACGCTGGTTCAAATTATTCTGGAACAGAACCTTGCTTTCAATTAGTATCATAGAACAAATCGCTAAAATGTGAGTCAAGCGTTCTTCATGTTGGTGGCAGTCAAGTGTTTGAGACAAACTAAAGCGAAGATAAAGCAACTTGTTTTTAGGTCTCGACTAGACGAGAGTATATTAGGCACTTCAAAAACTCTACCAAACTTGCGGATCACGCACAGTTCATGTGAGCTATGCACGCGCACAAACCAGCCACGTCACACCACCATTTGTCTGTGCCTCACATCACACTTCAAAGGCTGCCGCTCCCCGCCCCCGCATCAGACTTCAAAGGCATGCGTTCCCACTCCGCTCCCCCGCCCCCACCACAGCAATGCCAAGAGCTTGTTGTTATTTGTTCACCCCCATGGATCACCATGATTACTTGTGGCATACAAACTTCTCCCATTATAAGTTCTGCATGCAAGTATTTGTGTTTCCTTTCACTTAATCAGTGCAGCACCTATTCACGGCCGCCCGCTTCATCTTTCACACCAGACCACTTATATTTTTTATCGAATTTCCTGATTAGTGCCCACATTGGTACATGCGACAATGCACTAGTCCTTCCATCTTAAACTTGGTTTTCCTTGCATTACAACCGAAATAAACACAGAGACAACAGAGGAATTTCTATTTGCGAGAGCCAACTCTGCTCTGAGGCTCCACGACGTGCTGCCACTCTGCACCACACATTAACTGTGGCCACTGCACGGTGTCGGCAACAAAAGGCAGAACCACTCCTCCTATAAAGGTAGCACGTCTGTGCTGCTTCTTCAACCATGGCCTGCACTTTAATCAACATGCAAGCATTCCCATAATGTACGAAGTCACCTTTATATACTCTACAACCCCCTCCCTCCTACCCCCGCCAGCAGTAACAGATTTGCTTTCGGCATGAGGCGATGTTTTGGGTTTTGTTTTAGTCTAGCTTCCCTGCTTTTGTTAGCTCGCATTATTCTTCGCGCCTCACAGTGCTGCACAGTTTCACGCCACACACTGCTGCACGCCTCACACTGCTGCATGCCTCACACTGCTGCATGCCTCACACTGCTGCACGCCTCACACTGCTGCACGCCACACACTGCTGCACATTGCATGCCTCACACAGCTGCACGCCTCACACAGCTGCACACCTCACACTGTTGCACGACTCACACTGCTGCACGCCACACACTGCTGCACGCCTCACGCTGCTGCATGCCTCACACTGCTGTATGCCTCACACTGCTGCACGCCACACACTGCTGCAGGCTGCATGCCTCGCACTGCGGCACGTCTCATTCTGCTGCACACTTCACACTGCTGCACGCCTCACACTGCTGCACGCCACACACTGCTGCACGCCACACACTGCTGCACGCCACACACTGCTGCACGCCTCACACTGCATTACGCCTCGCACTGCTGCACGTCACCCACTGCTGCACGCCACACACTGCTGCACGCCTCACACTGCTGCATGCCAAACACTGCTGCATGCCAAACACTGGTGCATGCCAAACACTGCTGCATGCCTCACACTGCTGCACGCCTCACACTGCTGCATGCCTCACACTGCTGCACGCCACACACTGCTGCAGGCTGCATGCCTCACACTGCTGCATGCCTCATTCTGCTGCACACTTCACACTGCTGCACGCCTCACACTGCTGCATGCCACACACTGCTGCACGCCTCACACTGCTGCACGCCTCGCACTGCTGCACGTCACACACTGCTGCACGCCACACACTGCTGCACGCCACACACAGCTGCATGCCTCACACTGCTGCACGCCTCACACTGCTGCACGCCTCACACTGCTGCATGCTAAACACTGCTGCACGCCTCACACTGCTGCACGCCTCACACTGCTGCACGCCTCACACTGCTGCACGCCTCACACTGCTGCACCCCTCACACTGCTGCACGCCACACACTGCTGCATGCCACACACTGCTGCACGCCACACACTCCTGCACGCCTCACACTGCTGCACGCCACACACTGCTGCACGCCTCACACTGCTGCACGCCTCACACTGCTGCGCGCCTCGCACTGCTGCACGCCTCGCACTGCTGCACACCTCACACTGCTGCACGCCTCGCACTGCTGCACGTCACACACTGCTGCACGCCACACACTGCTGCACGCCACACACAGCTGCATGCCTCACACTGCTGCACGCCTCACACTGCTGCACGCCTCACACTGCTGCATGCTAAACACTGCTGCACGCCTCACACTGCTGCATGCCTCACACTGCTGCTCGCCTCACACTGCTGCACGCCTCACACTGTTGCACGCCACACACTGCTGCACGCCACACACTGCTGCATGCCACACACTGCTGCATGCCACACACTCCTGCACGCCTCACACTGCTGCACGCCTCACACTGCTGCACGCCACACACTGCTGCACGTCTCACACTGCTGCACGCTGCATGCCTCATACAGCTTCACACCTCACACTGCTGCACACCACACACTGCTGCATGAAACACACTGAAGCACGCCACACACTGCTGCACGCCTCACACTGCTGCACGCCTCACACTGCTGCACGCCTCACACTGCTGCATGCCTCACACTGCTGCACGCCTCACACTGCTGCACGCCACACACTGCTGCATGCCTCACACTGCTGCACGCCACACACTGCTGCATGCCACACACTGCTGCATGCCACACACTGCTGTATGCCACACACTGCTGCATGCCACACACTGCTGCACGCCTCACACTGCTGCACACCTCACACTGCTGCACACCTCACACTGCTGCATGCCACACACTGCTGCACGCCTCACACTGCTGCACGCTGCATGCCTCATACAGCTTCACACCTCACACTGCTGCACACCACACACTGCTGCACGAAACACACTGCTGCACGCCACACACTGCTGCACGCCACACACTTCTGCACGCCTCACACTGCTACACGCCTCACACTAATGCACTCCTGACACTGCTGCACGCCTGACACTGCTGCACGCCTGACACTGCTGCACGCCACACACTGCTGCACGTCTCACACTGCTGCACGCCTCACACTGCTGCACGCCTCACACTGCTGCACGCCTGTCACTGCTGCACGCCAAACACTGCTGCACGCCAAACACTGCTACACGCCTCACACTGCTGCACACCTCACACAGCTGCACGCCTCACACTGCTGCATGCCTCACACTGCTGCACGCCTCACACTGCTGCACGCCACACACTGCTGCATGCCTCACACTGCTGCACGCCACACACTGCTGCATGCCACACACTGCTGAATGCCACACACTGCTGCATGCCACACACTGCTGCACGCCTCACACTGCTGCACACCTCACACTGCTGCACGCCTCACACTGCTGCACGCCTCACACTGCTGCACGCTGCATGCCTCATACAGCTTTACACCTCACACTGCTGCACACCACACACTGCTGCACGAAACACACTGCTGCACGCCACACACTGCTGCACGCCACACACTGCTGCACGCCACACACTTCTACACGCCTCACACTACTGCACTCCTGACACTGCTGCACGCCTGACACTGCTGCACGCCTGACACTGCTGCACGCCACAGACTGCTGCACGCCACACACTGCTGCACGTCTCACACTGCTGCACGCCTCACACTGATGCACGCCTCACACTGATGCACGCCTGTCACTGCTGCACGCCAAACACTGCTGCACGCCAAACACTGCTACACGCCTCACACTGCTTCACGCCTCACACTGCTGCACGCCTCACACTGCTGCATGCCTCACACTGCTGCACGCCTCACACTGCTGCACGCCACACACTGCTGCATGCCTCACACTGCTGCACGCCACACACTGCTGCATGCCACACACTGCTGAATGCCACACACTGCTGAATGCCACACACTGCTGCATGCCACACACTGCTGCACGCCTCACACTGCTGCACACCTCACACTGCTGCACGCTTCACACTGCTGCATGCCACACACTGCTGCACGCCTCACACTGCTGCACGCTGCATGCCTCATACAGCTTCACACCTCACACTGCTGCACACCACACACTGCTGCACGAAACACACTGCTGCACGCCACACACTGCTGCACGCCACACACTGCTGCATGCCTGACACTGCTGCACGCCTGACACTGCTGCACGCCTCACACTGCTGCATGCCTCACACTGCTGCACGCCTGACACTGCTGCATGCCACACACTGCTGCACGCCACACACTACTGCACGCCACACACTGCTGCACGCCACACACTGCTGCACGTCACACACTGCTGCACGCCACACACTGCTGCATGCCACACACTGCTGCACGCCACACACTGCTGCACGCCACACACTTCTGCACGCCTCACACTGCTGCACGCCTCACACCACCACCATATCACTCTGGGACACCACCACATCCCTCTGGGACACCACCTCATAACTCTGGTACACCACCACATCACTAACTCTGGTACACCACCACATCACACTGGTACACCACCACATCACTCTGGTACACCGCCACATCACTCTGGGACACCACCACTTCACTCTGGGACACCACTGCATCATTCACGGGCATCACTCTGGGACGCCACCACATCACTCTGGGACACCACCACATCACTCTGGTACACCGCCACATCACTCTGGGACACCACCACATCACTCTGGGACACCACCACATCACTCTGGGACACCACCACATCACTCTGGGACACCACCACATCACTCTGGGACACCACCGCATCACTCTGGGGCACCACCGCATCACTCTGGGACACCACCGCATCACTCTGGGACACCACCGCATCACTCTGGTACACCGCCACATCACTCTGGGACACCACCACATCACTCTGGGACACCACCACATCACTCTGGGACACCACCACATCACTCTGGGACACCACCACATCACTCTGGGACACCACCACATCACTCTGGTACACCGCCACATCACTCTGGGACACCACCACATCACTCTGGTACACCACCACATCACTCTGGTACACCGCCACATCACTCTGGGACACCACCACATCACTCTGGGACACCACCGCATCACTCTGGGACACCACCGCATCACTCTGGGACACCACCACATCACTCTGCGACACCACCACATCACTCTGGGACACCACCGCATCACTCTGGGACACCACCACATCACTCTGGGACACCACCGCATCACTCTGGGACACCACCGCATCACTCTGGGACACCACCACATCACTCAGGGACACCACCACATCACTCTGGGACACCACCACATCACTCGGGGACACCACCACATCACTCTGGGACACCACCACATCACTCTGAGGCATCACTCAGGGTCACCTCCACATCACGCTGGGACACCAGCACATCACGCTGGGACACCACCACAGCACGCTGGGACACCACCACATCACGCTGGGACACCACCACATCATGCTGGGACACCACCACATCACGCTGGGACACCTCCACATCACGCTGGGACACCACCACATAACTTTGGGACACCACTGCATCACTCTAATACACCACCACATCACTCAGCCCAACCACAACAGCATCACTCAGCACCACGACAGCACTGTCCTTGCTTTCTACCAACAAGCATTGTCATATCTAATAGGACTCGAATTAGGAAAGTGGTTGCTATTGGCTTTGTGAATAACAATGCTATTAATTTCAATAATTTTAAAGCCAACACATATTATACAAAATTGTCATTTACAATACCAATAGCTCACACTTTCCTAATGCGAGACCTATTGCATTGCAAATGCTTGTATATAAAAGTTTCTGAGATATACTGTTAGGTATGACTGTGGACTGGGGTGTTTATAAGAGTCATTCATTCATTTCAATATTAACTTTATTTGGTTATAATGCAAAGTAAAACCATAAAAGTACAATTAATATCACAATTAAAATACATACGTGTTACATTTCATTAATAAATAGATTTCTGGAATCAATTTTTTTTTAAGAAACACAATAACAGATGCAACAGTTAATATGTTATCATAATCTTTAAATAGCTAAAAAAGCAGGACAACACTAATTTACCTCCATGATCTTCAAAATGGGAACAATTCATCTTTTCCTACGAACTGTGTACAATAAACAGAAAAACAAGATATGGATGCCTGATTGTTCAGACACCTCATCACATGGGCATTTACTAAGTTGCTTTGACCAATTTTTCCTATTTGGAAAACTCAAGAATCTAAATACAAGATTTACCCTAAAACGTATTAATAAAAACCTTTCAAAATCGCTCATGTGTAGCTTAACGTAAGGTTGCATGTTATTCGAGGTCATTATTAGTTGGTGCACGACCAGTCTTTTTTGTCATTTCAACATCGTTTCTGCGCTCACCCAGATACTTCATGTAACTATTTCTGAGGTCTTTTCTAGTTACATGGCACAGCGATACTGGATTCTCATAACAATCATGGTGGCCTATTTTTGTAAGAAACATCTTTGCGTAGCTTAACCATCACATCTTGCCGCCATTTTCAAGGCTCATCGAGTCCCTCACAATAGAACAATTAAAAGCGCACTCCTCGACGGTCCAGACCCCATGCCACAGGAGAACCAGTGCAACCCTAATAATGTCTTCAATATATGGTTGGCCCAGTTCAGCTTGGCAAACGTACGTTGAAACACTATCAGGGACTGATAGGATGTATCTCGTAAAAATGTTTTCCACTACCTGCAACGATTTAACATTTGCGTAACCCCATATTCCTGCCCCATATATGGTGATTGCTACACAAGTTGCTCTATAAATAGTTAAAAGTTCACTAATTGTTTTTTTGCCCATCTTTTTACTAACATTTTTCAGGGCCATTATCGATTTACAAAATAACAGCATCCTTCTCTTTATTGCACTATTCCATAGGCCAGATTGGTCAAACAATACACCTAAGTGTGGGAAAGTTGGGCTAAAATCCAATGATTTTGAGTTAATATACATTGCTTTCTTCTTCTTATCTGACCCAGGTCACCAATTCTTGCAGAATGTCTTAGTACAATTCATTCTCAAATCCATGTTGGTCATGAATTGTGAAAAAAATGTAACCATCCTTTGCATGGCCAAGGGCGTCCTGGCCATCAAGACCGCGTCATCGGCATATAGGAGTGCAGGGATAGATCTACTAGCTATCATAAGCATGTCCCTGCACTTCCGTAACAATGTTTTTTCCAAATCGTTTATATAAATTGTGAATAGAAATGAGGCAAGGATGCGGCCCTGCCGCACTACTCTTGCAATGGCGAAGGTCTTGGTACACTCTCCCTATCTGCCATACCTAACTCTGGCTGAAGCCCCCACATAGAGCTCCCTAAGAAAGTTAATAATGATATTCTCCACCCCAAGTTTCTCCAAAATCAGCCAAAGTTTACTATCAGTGACGCAGTCAAAAGCTGACGTCAAGTCAACAAAGGTTAAAAATATGTGACTTCCCTTAACTTTGATGTATTTTTCTATAAGGATGTGCAACTTAAGGGCCTGGTCAATGGTACCGAGGCCTTTCCTAAACCCATATTGAAGATCACTAATTATTGAGTGTTCCTCAGCCCAAACTTGCAGTCTATTTAAAATCACACGGCCAAAAAATCTTAATGGATGAGTCCAACAGTGATATAGGGCGGTAGCATAAACAGCTCACCCTATCTCCCTTTTTAAAAATAGGGACAATAATAGACTCATACCATGATGGTAGAAGACCAATAAAACAGGCTGCAATAAACAATTGTGTAAGAAGTTGGCCCCATATGTCCGTATTACTTTTATACAGGTCAACCGGGACCCCATCGGGACCCGGGGCCTCTCCTCCCGAACTGGCTTTAATACTTCAAATTACTTCATTCAGGGAAATACCCAGGTCCAAATTATTGTTAGTATGTGTGGTTTCATCAACCACTTGGCACTGAGGTAATATTGGCTCCAAAGGTCTCGGAGCACTATATAATTCTGCGTAATGCTTTGCCCATTCATCCTCAGTAATGGCTATTTCTACTCTAGCCTTATTTTTATCAGTTAAAAAAGGGGCATTAACTGCTAGCCAAAAAGCTGCAGTGTCTCTGTTTGAAGATGCCTCACACATGGAATCCCAAGCTTCCTTTTTAAGAATATCCTTTCTCTTTTTCAAGGTCCTATTATAGACCTTACGCAACTCCCTGATTAAAATCCGATCTTTAACTGGGGCGTTTAAGGCATGCTTGAGTTTAGAATAAGCCTTGGTGCAAGCTGTATCAAACCATCCCACTGATTTCTCATAGGAGTTTCTCATATCCACCCAAAGGCTATTTTTAATGTTTGAGGCAATAATCATAATAAAATTTGTCATTATCACAAAATCATCCGAATTTTCATCCAGGCAGACATTAATACTGGAATTGCATTTCTTAATTAAATTGAAAAGAAAATCCTCAGGAACCACCTTAGACCACTTTAGGGAGTAGCCGTTTTGTCTATTCAAGGCAATATTATCTACTTTTTGCCTTGGCATTTTGTTTCTAACATGGTTATTATATAAATTTAAAACTTCCATGCTTATAGGGAAATGGTCACTCAATGCACTGTCTAGAGTATTAAAAGTTTGAACCAGTCCTCCATATCTAGCCGATATCAATATGAAATCTATTGTTGAGAAGGCTCCTCTGCCATTAAAGGTGGGACAAAAAGGGACTTCAACTTTGCAAATTCTATTTGCGAGACCCATGTCGCAAGAAAACATGATTTCATTCAGGAGGTCCCCACATGTAGAGTGTTCAAAATGGCTTATACTGGTATCATTATTCAGCATTATACCACATGTCCCTTTTTCTCTAGATCTGCATAGAGAACAATTAAAATCCCCTCATTACACAGCTGTGCTCTCGCAACTACAATAATGTGTTACAACAAATAGTACAATGACCAATGTAATATGATGAACATCCGTACACGAGAGACGCCGACCGGGAACCAAAAGAGGAGGGATACCGCACTACGGCACTACGCTAAGGAGGAAACGAACCCGTTTCCCGAAGCATTTCCACAGAAGGATCCCCTCCCGGTTACTGCCTGATACGCACACGTATTCAGTGCTAACACTTGAAGAATTTGACCTACCTAATAGGGCGGAATATAATGGCAAACATTGCTGTTTGCACGTGACTCCACTGGATATACCATTCCTACTCAGTCACTAACCTGTTCTAAGACTTAGTGTCTCTCTCCAAATCCACTTACATAGACCTCAACTACAAGGTCCAGACTATTCTCAACCAAGTTGAGTTGAAAGCCCTGAAGAGTCGTGTTGACTCAACTGTACACGACGAAACACGTGTCGGCTTACTGTGACATTCCTCAAGTCTGGACACAATAAACCATCACCTTGCTGTGATAAGAAACACACGAAAGATTCTGCTTCTGTTCATCATATTACATTGGTCATTGTACTATTTGTTGTAACATATTATTGTAGTTGCGAGAGCACAGCTGTGTATTTATGGTTAGTCTTTGACTTTTTTCAGGTGGTTAAGGGTGTTTTCCGCCTGCTCTTTACGCACTACGCATCGACCATTCCCTCAACACACTGTAACGTAGGAATTGAGGCAGTGCACCCGCGATATCTGAACTTTCTAAAATACCCCAGATCAGTTTAATTAAAATCCCCTCCCCAAACAACAAAAACTTCTTTGGATCTTCCCCCCCATCAAACATTTCATATCGGTACCCAAAGCTTTCATCGATTCTTCCATGTCCCCAGCAGGAACATTATTATAAAAATTAACGATAATCAAGCAGAACATATTATCGATGTGTATCTTAACCATGTGATAATGTCTCTTGTTGACAGCTATCTCAGTTTTACAGTTAAATAAGTTTTATACATAAGTGGACAACCCCCCTTTGGCCCTGCCATGTACTGAACTTATTGCCGGTGAAAACAGAGTTTTAAAACCACACAAATGGAGAGCCTCTGTAGTCCAAGTTTATTGCAAGCTCACTATGTCGTATTTATTTACAATGTTGACCCACATTTGATTGGAAATTTTCGTTTTTAAGCCTGCGACATTCCAAAACATTAGCAACCACCTGCCCGTATTGGATAATATATCCAGACTGCCCATAATACCAGAAGTATCATTTTTGTTTCCTGGCAATTTGTTCACAACTACGCCGCTTTCCTTCACTGCACCAGGCTCTTCAAAGTTAATTGACCCAGATCTCACACTGCAATCTACCTGAGGACAGTCTACTGCTTCAGGGACATTCACAATAAGACATTTTTCATTTGCAGGGTTAGGCGCAGATTTAACAATGCGATGGCCACATCCAAGTCAATCTACCCCGTCTAACCCACTGAGCATATCATATCTATTAAATGTTGGACTATTGAAATCATTTCTATGTACAGCCATAAAACCTCCACACTGGGCCTGACAAACATTAGCTGGAGAAAAAAGAGAAGAAGGATAAAAGTAGCTTAAGTCGAAAGTTTGTATACCGCCATCTCATTTTCGATGATACCAATCACAAATATGTTTCACCACCCGTCTATCTCTGAAGTTGACAATAATGCAGTCGCCAACCAAGTCCTTTGGTCTATGTCCCACCCAGCTTACTTTTCGCACATGCAAAATTTCACCATGTATGTTAGCCGGGGGGCGGGCCTATTCCTATTCAGCCAGAAGGTAACCTTATTTTTTAACTCTGGATAAGTTTCTATTTTGCCATTACTTATCTCAGGTACCCCAGACAACACCACAGTATATGGATATGAATCTGGCGGCAGATCAATACGTGGGTGGATACTCTTTTGTTTTGCAACACTTGTATTTTTCTTAGCTGTATATATAGCCTTTTTATAACGTACTACGTCCCCAGGGTCCTTTGCAACCTCTCCCCTGCTGTCATTTCATCCCTCCCCTTCTGGGATTGTTCTCTTTATTCCCATGTTTTTCTCATCTTGCCTGGTTCCTTTGGGTAACAAGGACGGTATATTAGATCTTATCAAACTTGTTAATGGGGTAGTAGCACTTCTTGAATCCCCTGTAGCATTATAACCTAATGTACTTTGGGTATTTACACTATCAACAAGTTTTTTCAAAACATCAGTACTTGTTGCAGTTGCATGTTCGACCATCCCTAATCTTTTGCTTATCAATGTAATCCTCTCAATCAAAGGTAACATTAAGGGCTTCATTAAATGCTCAACTTTCTCCATCAGGCTGTCCTAATTTTGGGGCGGAGGCATCAAAGGCTCAGACGACTGAGCGGGCAAAGCCTTTGGGGTGGAGATTAATGTCTGGAAGGGTGTGCTACTGGGCAATTGATGTTTCACCTTTGCCAAGTTCCCAACTTTTTTTTGCGTTATGTTGAACATTTTAAATATTTTTGGGCACCTTCCCTTCTGAGAACCCCCACCTCGTTTTCTTTTACCAGTTGTTTCCAAACCAAAGGATTGTTTTTTAGCCTGCAGAATATTTTTTGTGTGTAGACCCTATGGGAGAACTCAGGATAATTTCCTTGGATGTATCATCCAAAAGAGTCATCGGTCGCAATAATAATACTAGCCTCTATTGTCGGCGATAAATTGATCAGTACCTGCGCTAACAATCATTGATGTTTCCCGCATTAGTATCGCAATCATTTATTTCTATTACCAGTTGAGTTGTTCTGGTGCAGTGGCCCGCATAATTGCACCCAAAGACGATCTTTTATTGTACAAGGGTTCTAATGATAGACGTCGTTCTGTCAGCGCAATTTCACGCTCCAGAACTGACGTGGCCCTGATTATAAATTGGTCGAATGTCCCAGTAACACATCCGCCTATTGAACCCAATAATGCCTTCCTCCCTTTCCCAGGATGTTGCGCCATTACTCTTAGTTAAAGCTAATTACTGCTTTACCCAAACACTGATGTTTACAAAAATATGGCAAGTATCAGATATTAACAGTGCCAAATCACAAAGTATTATAAACCAATAAATTAGCAGTCTTTCAGATACACCAGAGTTCGAGGGGTGGCCCAGCCCAGCCTCCTTCAGTCTCTGACGGGCTCAAACTGGCCCTTGGCCCGGGATTCGCCCAGCGCACCCCCCCCGTGAATACCGCGGTAATGACAATGTACTTTAATAGGCCACGGGTAATACGATGCAGGTGTGTCCTCTCCAAAGGCCCCCTCGGACCTGTAGTCAGCAGTCCTCTGGTCCTTTCACACAGAAAACAGACAGTGCAGCAACTCCTGCGAAGCGGGAGCGGAAGCTGTTTTTACGCTGCTGCAGGCTAGGTGCGGGCAATGCAGTGCAGGTGTGTCCTCTCCCGAGGCCCCCTGGGACCTGTAGTCTGCAGTCCTCCGGTACTTCCACACAGAAAACAGAGAGCGCAGCGGCTCCCGCGAAGCGGGTGTGGCAAGCTGTTTTTACGCTGCTGCAGGCTAGGTGCGGGCAATGAGGTGCGTGTGTTCTCCCAAGGCCCCCTGGGACCTGTAGTCAGCAGTCTTCCGGCCCTTCCACACAGAAAACAGACAGCGCTGCGAAGCTGTTTTTACGCTTCTGCAGGCTAGGTGCAGGCAATGCGGTGCAGGTGTGTCCTCTCCCGAGGTTTATAGGAGTCAATAGTCATCCATGTATGGCTTTTTTTTGCTGATATCCTGTTCATCCTTGTTCCATGAGATCTTCTTTGTTTGTTTGTATAGGTCTGTTTCAAAGAAATTTTGAGGTAATGTCTGTTCCCATCGCTCCTTTACTTTTAAATCACTCAGGGCCAACTCAAAGTCCTGCGTCCAGCTGTTTGTTTTTGTCAAAAGGCCAGTTTGTATTTCTTTCTATAGCAAGAAGCGTAACGTTTCCTGATCATACTGGCACATGCATCAACGTAGACTTTTGCGATTCCTAAATAGCGATTTTGAGGAATCGCTATTTAGGAATCGCAAAAGCTTTTGCA
This sequence comes from Lissotriton vulgaris, assembly GCF_964263255.1. Classification (NCBI taxonomy): domain Eukaryota; kingdom Metazoa; phylum Chordata; class Amphibia; order Caudata; family Salamandridae; genus Lissotriton; species Lissotriton vulgaris. Next base: position 805,467,373 of record NC_141697.1, read on the forward strand.
TGTAGGAATCGCGATAAAAATAGCGATTACTAAACATTCCTTCATTGCTACTCGCAAATTGCTAGTCGCAATTAAGGAATGCTGTCCCATTCATTCCTATGGGCCTACAGGCCCATAGGAATGAAGTGGAGATTGCATGAGCAATTTGCGAGTACCAGTAGGTACTCGCAAATTGCTCATGCAATTTCAAGGGTGTAGGGGTGTCAACATGACACCCTGTTGCACCACTGAAATTGATCTCTGCACATATGTTGCACACACACATGCCCTAAGGGCATGTATCTGCTCAACATGAAACTTTGAAAAATGCACAAGAGTGCATTTTTCAAAGTTTCAGCAAATTACCATGAGGTTTTCAACTTCGTGGTAATTTGCTACTCCTATTAGCGAAATCGCAGACTTTTTTTAACTTTCAGGCATTGCATTTAAGGAATCTCAATTTGGGATTCCTTAATTGCAATCGCAATTTAAGGAATCACAATTTAGAGATTTCTTAAATTGCGATTTTTGCATTTGGGAAATACAAATAATATATAATATAAAATAGTAAATAAATGTATAGTAAAAAATTATTTTAAACTGGAAAATATTCACAAACAAATACATTAATTAATACATACATGTACTTATTGTATTTCCTACCTTATAAGACCACGACAATATCAAAACACTTCAACATTTTTATTTAATTCCATCCCAAAATTAACATAATTAATAATCAATTTACAAAATATTATTAATAAAAAAATTGAATGCACATTAATTGACTACACACACTTTAACACTATGATATCCACAACACACCTAAATTAAACTCTTAAATAATAAAATACAACTAAAACATATTTATTAATTAAAAGCTACTACTATTAACAACTAATAATAAAGTAAATAAAATGTATTCAATACCGACCCTTCACCCCTTTAAAAGTAAAAACAACAGATAGAAAAAAAATACCCAAAACAATTAACATTAATTAAGAACTATATATTAATTAATTAAATACAAATTACTTCCCACCCTTTACTCCTATTAACAAAAAAACACACACCTAAAATTAATTACACAATTGCCATAATTAATTACTAATGAATGAATTAACATCCAATTATTAATTGATCAATTAAAAATAAATTACTTCCCACCCTTAACACATATAAACACTACAACACACACTTAAAATTCATTACACAATTACCATAATTAATTAACAATTATTTAATTAAAATTAATTAACAACTAATTATTAATTCATCAATTAAAAATAAATTACTTCCCACCTTTTACACCTATAAACACCACAACACACACCTAAAATTAATTACACAATCCCATAATTAACAAATAATTAATAATAAATTACTTTACACATTTAACATTACAACATCTCAATTTAAAAAGATATTTTTAAGTAAAAAATAATCAATGTTTTTAATATAATTAAATTACTTCCCACCCCATTCCCCTATAAACCCACAACCCGCTAAAGAACTAAAAACGCAAAATTTGAATAAAATAAACAATAATAACTACTAAAAAATTTAACACGTAAGTCAAAAATACAAATAATTCTTATACAAAAAACATACATATCAAATATATATCAAAATACATACCATTAATAATCAATCGATATTTTTAACAACTATATTTCTGCAAATGATTAAGCACTTCAATATTTTCAAATCGATGTTACTTACCTTAAATCAATATTCTTGACCACGATATTCTTGCTGTCATATTTCTGACCCACGATATTTGCAACTCAATATTTATGCAACTAGATATTTTTGATTCGATATTCTGCCTCTGCCCCCAGCAGCATATATTATGCTACTCCTAAAGTGACAATGGAAAGCATGTATCTAGGTCTGCCCCTGAAACCCGGGGTTGCAGTTTAAAAATGATCAATTCGACATGATCAAGTAAACAGTTTTGCCAATCCTAAACCTTCCTTTATAATACCTATAAGTCACCCGTAAGGTAGGCTTGAAATGCCCGTAGGGCACAGTGCATGGTACTTAAAATGTATGGCATGTATATTCTCTGTTTTAAAACTCCAAATTTCATTTTTACTGTGGCAAATTTGGCTCTCTCATAGGAAAGCACTGAATTACAATATAACACTTTACAATCAGGGATCACTAGATCTATGCAATTGTGCGGTCAAGTTCGTGTTAATAAAATCAAATTAGGTTCCTGCCTCAAACAGTTCAAAGTTTTCTAAAAATATAGCGACAAATGTTGCAGAGCAGTGGAAGGCCCTTTAGTAAAGCTGAATTGGTCACCTCTCGCCTGCTTGTTGCTACATTTGGGTGTCAAACAGCCACTAATGACGTGCAACCAATACCCAGACAGTGTTACCAATTTTAAAAATGATGAAATGATTAAGTAATACTAATACAAAATGTGATCCATTATGCTGGATAATTTGGCTTTTCTTACTGCATAATTACTCAACCCTGCTGCCTTATTTGGCCCTCCCCTGACGCATAATTCCAGTGACCCTGCTTATAATGCTTAACTTCAGCTTGTGACTAGCTAGAAAAATGATTCAATAACTTGTTTTAACAGTAATTTAAAATCCAAATTAATGGTCAAGTCAGATTTTAAATTACTATTCTAAAAATTACACTTAGAAATTTGTAATTGTTTCTATCTGAAGCAAATGTACTTTTCAAGCAGTTTCACTGTTGCCTAGAAGCTAAATGGCTTCTTGATTAGGTTTGAAGTGGTTCCCAAACCTGAGAGAAAGGCAGAGGAGTTGATTCTCCCCTGACAAGATGGCCATCTTAGCTGTGCTTAGGAACTTAATTTAGTGTGGGTATCCGCTGCCCGTCCAGGTAAGAGCAGTGATGATGAAAGAAAATTACTTATTTATGTATTTTCCCTCTTCATTGTCTGTCCTGTCCAAATCCCCCTCCCCTACCTGGTTCCACCACCACACCACTCTTACCTGCATGGGCCCTGGCTGACTGTGGGATAGTTTATGGTAAAACACACGGTAAGTGCTGCAAAAGCGGGTCAGGTCCCCCCGGTAACTCTTACCCCATTGTTTAGGAAGTAATTAGGAGCTTCCTTTACACCTAGGCTGGCACTCGGCATAAATGTGGCACCCACAACACTCCCCTCAGAACACGGCTGGACCTATGGAAGATAGAAGAAGGACTGCACTTCCTGTTGTGATAAGGGCTGAACCCAATCCCACTTGTACCCAGGACCAAGAAGTGAGCTCCAAGAGTCAGTTGGTTGACCTCCCTTTAAGCTATATGGGCAGAAAATCTGCATAAACCCCACTTTCCTGACGAACCCTTGCTGACCAGCTCCAACTGAACCGGCCCTGGACCTTACTGGTGGCATCTACTAGAGTGAATCCTGACCTCTAACTGCTGTCTCTAAGGCCCTGGGCCTTTAGATAAGTGTCAGAGTGTACACCTCCTGCTAAGCCTAAAAACTGGGATTTAGAAACTCTTTAAAGACTTTTTGACTGGATAACTGGCAGAGGACCGGGATGAGACTGCTAACTCAATGTGATATAGGTGTCTTGCATCTGAGCCAAAGGTTCATGTTGGTACAACTAGGAGCTTATCTTCCACAGAAAATCTGTTTTAGAGGGATGTGATGGGAAAGGTGTCCGGCCTTGTGGAGCCCTGTTCGGCTACAGCTTGCAGCCTTGACCCACTGGAGGAAACTGAGCTCCAAAAAAATGCTCCAAAGGGCAAATCCTTCACTGGGCAAAGACACCAGAAGTATCCGGCTGGCTAGGGACCTGAATTTCTCCTTCGTTCACTGGGACTTTATTCGACTGCTACTTGGCCGTGTGGATCCCATTTCAGCCACAGCCTACTGCCTTTCCCTGCTGAGAAATTTTTACACCCATTTCAAAGACTAAGGGGTCTGTTACGATGTGTCCGCCGGCCACCGCAACGACCCAAGGGACTGCCCGCCAGAGGTGTGGCTGTCCCACCATGCAAATCAGGATGCACCACCACACTGGCGGGCGCATCCTGCATTTTGTACATTGCGGTGGGCGATGCTGTAAGCAGCACCCGCCGCAATGTACAAAATGCATGTAGTGCATCTACATGCACAACGTGGCAGACACCGCGCAGTGCCTGTCACCTTGTGCATGCACATGCAGGGGGTACCATAGGTACCCCCATGTGCACCCCCAACACTCTGGGGCCCACAAGCGACCCCCTTCATGAAGGACTGTATGCCTCCGCCTGCATGTTAATATGGATGGCGGTGTCTAGCAGACACCACCACCATATTCAACTCCTTTTCCGCCCGGTCGGGCGGAGAAGCGGGGGATGGTCTACCCATATGCTGCGGACCCCCAGCCATCCTTATACGGCGGGGTATCATTCTGTCATGGTTGGTGGGCGGAACGCCCTCGCTAGGCTGGCAGTGGCTACCGGCGGCCTGGCGTCGGCGATCCGCCGGCCATACTAATAGGCCCCTAAACCAGAAGGTAAAACTTTCAACTGGGACAAACCTGATCTCCTTATCCTACCGGTGTTCCAGCACAGTTAAATTTGAACCTTACACTTGTTCCGGGTCTATCTTGACCAATTGCCTGCGGTTTGTGCTTTGCCTTTTTTTGGTGCCATCTCTATCGAAACATTTTGAAATTCATGTTCCCGGTTTCCCTTATTGGATTTTTGTTGCTTTTGTGTTATTTTGCTAATTTAAAAATGTCTCTATTTTTGTAAATTTTAGTGGGATTTTTATTGCGCTGTGATTTTGACATTTTACAGTTTTGATACTTTTAAATGCTTTCCACATACCTTTTAAGTTAAGCCTGTCTTCTCTGTTCTGTGCCATAGCTATGAGGGGTTGAATTCATGTTTAAATGACTGAATCCTTTACTAGATCTAACAAGGAGAGTGTAATTATTACCTGTGGTGGACTACCACCCACCCCAACCAGTATTCAACTTCCTCACAGGATAGTAAGGGGCATAGAATTGAGTTGTATTTAATTAATCTATTTTGTATTTAATGATCCTTTTCTCTTTAGCTGTCATTGAGTTAGTGATGTGATTACATCTTATGACACTTGGAATGCTTGGAATTAATTTTGAGTGCTCTAACTGACTTGTGACTTAGATGTACTTGGCAGATGATCAGCTGTGTAGTTTTCTTATGAATAAACCACTCTTTTTACCTACTACTGTTGAGTGGCTTACAACAGATTCTTGGTGACAATTTGCCTACACAGCAGAACCAACAGAACTCAACTCTTTCAATTTTCTTTTTATTCTCTTCAAATTCCTCATCTGCTGCCACTCTCTTCAATATAGAACTATTTATTCAAAAGCATACTGTGATGAATCCAAGAACTTGTACATCCTTATCATCACGTCGACTCCTGGTTCAACAAAGATCAAGCTGTTTTCATTTACTTTTGTGAGTTTCAAATTCTCCCATTTCCCTACTGTTGTCGGAGCAGTTGGGAGACATCAGCTGCATCGATATCTTTTGAGGCTTCTTCCCGGTGAGCTGCTTGCTTTTATCGGGACTGTTGAAGTACCTTTATCCATCCACCTTCTTCAAGGTTTCACCCGGTGAGGCGCATGTGGACTTTCTTCATCTCTTTTTCCGAGACCTGGTGAGCACTTCCTGTTTTCCTGGGTCATACGAATTGGACGAAGTATTCTAGTCGAGCGCCTGTTCTACGATTTGCCGGTGGGTGATATTTTTTTTATTTTCCAATTTTATTTACTTCACCGATGAACAGACCTGCTGTTATATGCATGCACATTCCCACATGAGAACACGCTTGCGCACTCCCGCGTGTGCAGTCTCTTGACGTCACAGTCCTCCATTCTCAGTAATCACTGCCAACCACGGCGTTGCCAACCACGGTAGCAGTCCAGTGTATCTACTACGTTCAACAGCGTCACAATTCTCTTCAATGTCACACGTACGCCTGCATGTTATTTTGCCAACCACGTCGTCATAGCAACATTCCTGAATCTGAAGAGCGAATTTTCACCTGCCAACCACACATTTTAAAATGAAAGGCTAGCAATATGACATTTTCTTGTATACTTTTGAGGAGTGGTTGTGCTTTTGTTTTACTCAAGTTTGAAGCTATTTCAATCAATTTTTTTCAAAGTTTCAATTTCCATTTCTATGCTGGTCTCAGTGATTCGCACACTGTTTTTTTCAGCATTTAAAGCATTAAAAGCAATTGTTTCTATGCTGATTTCAGTGATTCGCACACTATGCTGGCAATATTTTTATGTGGATCTCAGTGATTCGCACACTGCTTTCGTTACAGTGCTATGAGCATCTTGTTTAATCAACTTATTTTGCAAACTATTTTACCTACCCGGATCTCAGTGATTCACACACTATTCTGGGTTAGTCTCTATTCAATGTGTGATTCACACACTGTTATCGTTGCAGTGTTTTAAACATTTTGTTTAGTCTTTTTTTTATTCTACAAATTATTGTGTCCACGTGTATTTCTGTGATCCTCACACTAGATTTTCATTATAGTAATCTATATTTCTATTCTTCTACCATGTCAACAATGCAAGCCATTTTGCCTCCTCCTTCTTTTCTAGACACCCCTGGAGAACCACCTGTAAAATGGGACATCTGGTTCGACGCTTTCAAGACCTATCTAGGAGATATTGGGGCTTTAAGATATCGCGCTGAAAGGAAAAAATGCATAATACGTCATTCTCTTGGTTTTGAAGGCAGGTCAATATTTAAACATTTACCTGATTTGGCTGATAATGGTGAAGAATTGGATGAATACCACGTTAGTGTCTGCAAACTAAAGATACGTTTTGACAAGCAACCTAACTTATTAGTGCTCAGGCACACATTTTTTAAGAGGAAGCAAGTTGAAGGCGAAGACGTTGACGCATATGTTTCCATTCTCAGAAGGTTAGGCTCAGTGTGCATCTTTGAGAACTTCACTGAACAACTTATTCGTAACCAATTTGTTTGTCACTGTAAAGATAAGCAAATTAGACAGAAATTACTTTCTATGGATAATCCCTCACTTGACGAGACTATCAGAGTTGCAAAGAGCATTGAAACCTCACAGGTCTCCCTCAAAGAACTTGAAGACAGACCCATTGAAAACGTCAATGTTGTTGGTGCTACTAACAAACCTAAAATAGATGTTTTAAGAAGATTGTTAACAATTCAACTAAATCCAAGTCTGATCTCACTATACTTAACAATAATTGTTTATGTTGTGGTAGTCCTCATGTCAAGGGGTTTAGATGTCCTGCTATGAACAATAAAATAGGCCACTTTTCAAAAGTATGTCTCAAATAAAATTTAAAAAGAAAACTGTAGGATGTGTCATGGAATCTGACGATGATTCAAAATCTGAAATAGTTTCTGTTGTTCTTGATGACACTTTTTCCAATGATTCATGGTCGATACCTCTTACTGGTGATCCCGCATTATGTGTTGACCCTATTGTTGAGATTCTTGTTGGAGATAAGAAACTTCAATTACTAGTCGACTGGTGCCAGGATTACCATGATAACCCAAAAATTATTTTATGAAACTTTGAGTGAGAGAGAGTTGTTTCATCCAAATCGCTCACCAGTCTCGTACGAGGGACGTAAAATTGAACTGTTGGGTTTCATTGAAGATTTTCTTATGTTCAAAGGGAGAAGAATCGTGGGTAAAATCTATGTAGCTGTCAAAGGCCTCAACATTCTAGGGTGGTTTCACCAGGGCCTTTTTGGCATGATATTAAAACCAGGCATGAAGGAGCAAGTCATGCTGGTTATATGTGAAGATGAGTGTATCAAAAGGAAAGCGGAGTTTCCTTCAGTTTTTAGTGGTGGTCTTGGAAAGATTACAGGGTTTAGGCACAAAATCATTGTAAAGGAGGGTGCTACCCCTGTTAAGCACAAACTCAGAGGGGTTCCATTCAGCATCAGGGAGAATCTCAATAAGGAGCTTTTAAGCTTATGCAACAAAGGTATCATCGAACCAACTGAGTCATCTCTTTGGTTGTCACCTCTTGTCGTTGCTCGTAAGCGTGTTGGTCAATTGCGCATGTGTGTGCATCTCCAGTCTCTTAACAAAGAGATCTGGGTAGAGTCTCGCCCTTTGCCTAGGATCACTGATCTCTTCACCAGTATAAAAGGTGAACGTGTGTTTTTTTCCAAGCTTGACTTGGCTAGCGCATATCATCAGATGGGATTGCATCCCGGCTCTCGCTCTCTAACAGCGTTTATGTCCCCTCTTGGAACATTTCGTTATGAGAGGATGCCTTTTGGGTTAGCCTCGGCTGTGTTGGTGTTCCAGAGGGTTATGCAGAACATGTTGAGAGAAGTAGAAGGGGTCCTTGTCTTTCAGGATGATGTCCTTATCTATGCCAAAGACAATGATTTGCATGGTTATTATCAGAAATGTACTTGAAGTTTTCAAGAAAAATGGTCTAGTACTCAAAACCAAGAAGTGTACGTTTTTGTGTGAAGAAATTGAGTACCTTGGTCATCTACTATCATATGAGGGAATCAAGCCCACACAAGGTCTTGTTGATGCCATTTTAAATGCTCCTGTGCCCAAGGACAAGATTATTGGAATATTATTCGAGATTTATTCCCAGTTACGCCTCAATGGTTAGACCTATTAGTAATTTACTCAAGGAAGGTTCAAAATTTGTTTGGTCTGTAGAGTGTGATCATGCCTTTAATGAAGTTAAGGATACCTTAAAAGGAAGTGATGCTCTTACTCCTTTTGACCCTGATTTATCCTGCTCTATAGCTGTTGATGCAAGTCAAGTTGGCCCAGGAGCCATTCTCACACAGCAGAGTGGGAGTCGGGATAACACGGTTGCCTTTTCCTCCAGAGTACTGAGGAGTGCAGAAGTCCAATATTCAACAATTTAGAAGAAATTACTTGCTTGTTTATGGGCTATTGAAAAATATTGTCCTTATGTATTGGAAAGACGTTTCAATTTGATCACTGACCATAAGCCACTTGTCTCAATATTAACTTCTGGTCCCAGTAAGTGCTGCACACCAAGAATTACCAGAATGATTAGCAAACTAAGCATGGGCTGAAAATTCGTTCCGCTTGTGAAATTTGCGGATTTTACGCGATTTCCCGATTCGCGAAATCGCGGTAAAATCCGCAAATCAGCAGGGACGAATTTTCAGCCAAGCACTTACAGGGTTACACCAGCAGGTGCAAAAGTTGAAGCTAATTTTTTGTAACCTTTTACAAAAGGGTTATAAAGAAATTAACTTCAACTTGAGCACCTGCTGATGTAAGCCTGTAAGTGCTTCCTGGCACTTCGTTGCCTACTTGCAACTATTCTCTGACCCTTGAAGCAGGGTCAGAGAATAGTTACAAGTAGGCAATGAGGCGCCTGTCACGAAAATTAAACCTCAACAGGAAGCACTGACAGATATAAAAACAAGCATTTGCAATGCAATAGGTCTCGCATTAGGAAAGTTTGAGCTATTGGTCTTTTAATGACATTTTTTTTAATTTATGTGTTGGTTTTGAAAATAGCTAAATTAATAGCTTTGTCATTTACAATGCCAATAGTTATAACTTTCGCAAATGTGACTCCTATAGCATTTGTAATGCAACATGTTTTGTATTTACATGACTTAGCTGTATTGATATTACAAATTACAATGGCTTTTAATTTTTTTAAATAATTAATACTTAAATAAAAGTGATTTTAATTTATAATGGCAATAGCTTAAACTTTTGTAAATCACATTTGTGAAGATTATGTTCAGTGCATTTTATTGTGACGAAAATCCAAGAAGAGAAGTGAAATATTAACATCTTTTTGTGACATTTGTAATAAAGTTTGAAACATTGAGAGAACATATTTGAACCAGTTGTTGTTGAATGGTTGTGCAGATTGATGCTGGGGTGGCGCTGAGTGGTGCGGTGGTGGTGCTGAGTGGTGCTGTGGTGATGCTGAGTGGTGCTGTGGTGATGGTGAGTGGTGCTGTGGTGGTGCTGAGTGATACTGGGATGGTGCTGAGTGATACTGGGATGGTGCTGAGTGATGCTGGGGTGGTGCTGAGTGATGCTGGGGTGGTGCTGAGTGGTGCTGTGGTGGTGCTGAGTGGTGCTGTGGTGGTGCTGAGTGGTGCTGTGGTGGTGCTGAGTGATGCTGTGGTGGTGCGGAGTGATGCTGTAGTGGTGCTGAGTGATGCTGTAGTGGTGCTGAGTGATGCTGTGGTGGTGCTGAGTGATGCTGTGGTGGTGCTGAGTGATGCTGTGGTGGTGCTGAGTGATGCTGTGGTGGTGCTGAGTGATGTGGTGGTGCTGAGTGATAATGTGGTGGTTCTGAGTGATAATGTGGTGGTGCTGATTGGTGATGTGGTGGTGCTGATTGGTGCTGTGGTGGTGCTGAGTGATGCTGTGGTGGTGCTGAGTGATGCTCTGGTGGTGCTGAGTGATGCTGTGGTGGTGCTGAGTGATGCTGTGGTGGTGCTGAGTGATGCTGTGGTGGTGCTGAGTGATGCCGTGGCGGTGCTGAGTGATGCTGTGGTGGTGCTGAGTGATGATGTGGTGGTGCTGAGTGATAATGTGGTGGTGCTGAGTGATAATGTGGTGGTGCTGAGTGATAACGTGGTGGTGCCGAGTGATAATGTGGTGGTGCCGAGTGATAATGTGGTGGTGCCGAGTGATAATGAGGTGGTGCTAAGTGATGCTGGGGTAGCGCTGAGTGATGATGTGGTGATGCAGAGGGCAGAAAGGCACAAAAAGCAGTGTAACAAAGGGCAGAATGGCAGAAAAACAAGGGAAAAACGAGTAACAGAGGGCAGAGCTGTGGTGATGCTGAGTGATGCTGTGGTGGTGCTGAGTGGTGCTGTGGTGTTGCTGAGTGATAATGTAGTGGTGCTGAGTGATTATGTGGTGGTGCTGAGTGATCCTGGGGTAGTATTGTGTGATGATGTGGAGATGCAGAGGGCAGAAAGGCACATAAAGCAGTGTAACAAAGGGATGAATGGCAGAAAAACAAGGGAAAAACGAGTCTAACAGAGGGCAGAAGGGCACATAAAACGAGTCTAACAGAGGGCAGAAGGGCACAAAAACAAGGGAATAACAGAGGGCAGAAAGGCACAAAAACAAGGGAATAACAGAGGGCAGAAGGGCACAAAAACAAGGGAATAACAGAGGGCAGAAGAGCACAAAAACAAGGGAATAACAGAGGGCAGAAGGGCACAAAAACAAGGGAATAACAGAGGGCAGAAGGGCACAAAAACAAGGGAATAACAGAGGGCAGAAGGGCACAAAAACAAGGGAATAACAGAGGGCAGAAGGGCACAAAAACAAGGGAATACCAGAGGGCAGAAGAGCACAAAAACAAGGGAATAACAGAGGGCAGAAGGGCACAAAAACAAGGGAATAACAGAGGGCAGAAGGGCACAAAAACAAGGGAATAACAGAGGGCAGAAGAGCACAAAAAATGAGTCTAACAGAGGGCAGAAAGGCAGAAAAACAAGGAAAAATTAGTCTAACAGAGGGCAAAAGGGCACAAAAAACAAGTCTAACAGGGGGCAGAAGGGCAGAAAAATAAGGGAAAAACAAGTCTAACAGGGGGGCACAAAAAAGGGGGCAGAATGAATCCCGCCCTGTGTGTTTGTCCACGAAGTTGCCACCTTTTTATGCAATACCTCTACTCAACTGGAGTACTTTCTACTGTCTAATCAGTAAGTGCTCCCTCGTTGGCTAAATGTATAGGGGCAGATTTACAATAACTGGTGCATCCCCAGGGATGCGCCAGTTATTGTGCGCCGCAGCTCTGCCACCCATGGTGCGCCGCATTTACAATGCAGCGCACCATGTGGCGAAAACGGCACAGATGCGTCACGCATCTGTGCCGTAAAAGCAGCGCATTGCTGGAGCTGCGTCGCGATTGCGACACAGCTCCAGCAATGCTCTGGGGGGCCCTATCTCCCCAATGCTGCATCAAGCCTTGCGCCTGCTTAAAGCAGGCGCAGGGTTTTGACGCAGTATTGGCCTAAAAGTGACTAAGTGAATTCTTGTAGATTTCACTCAGCTACTTTTAGGAGGCGTTCCTGCGCAGTAACGCCCTCCCCTGCGCCGGAACACCTCCTGATGGCGCAGGGCTTTACAACGCGACGCATCTCTCAGATGCATCACGTTGTTAATACCCAGCACCATGGCGCATCTTTTGTGCTGCCGCTGCGTCACAAAAGGTCTCGGTAGAGGGTGGGAGTGGTGAACCAGAGGGTGGGAGTGGTGAACCAGAGGGTGACAGTGATGAACCAGAAGGTGGCAGTGATGAACCAGAGGGTGGCAGGGGTGAACCAGAGGGTAGCAGTGCTGAACCAGAGGGTGGCAGGGGTGAACCAGAGGGTGGCAGGGGTGAACCAGAGGGTGGCAGTGGTGAACCAGAGAGTCGCAGTGGTGAACCAGAGAGTCGCAGTGGTGAACCAGAGGGTGGCAGTGCTGAACCAGAGGGTGGCGGTGCTGAACCAGAGGGTGGCAGTGGTTAACCAGAGGGTGGCAGTGGTGAACCAGAGGTGCTGTGATGAACCAGAGGGTGGCAGTCGTGAACCAGAGGGTGACAGTGCTGTACCCGAGGGTGGCAGGGGTGAACCAGAGGGTGCTGTGATGAACCAGAGGGTGGCAGTGGTGAACCAGAGGGTGGCAGTGGTGAACCAGAGGGTGGCAGGGGTGAACCAGAGGGTTGCATTGCTGAGCCAGAGGGTGGCATTGCTGAACTAGAGGGTGACAGTGGTTAACCTGAGGGTGGCAGTCGTGAACCTGAGGGTGGCAGTCGTGAACCTGAGGGTGGCAGTCGTGAACCTGAGGGTGACAGTGCTGTACCAGAGGGTGCTGTGATGAACCAAAGGGTGGCAGGGGTGAACCAGAGGGAGGCAGGGGTGAACAAGAGGGTGGCAGTGGTGAACCAGAGGGTGGCAGTGGTTAACCAGAGGGTGGCAGTGGTGAACCAGAGGGTGGCAGTGGTGAACCAGAGGGTGTCAGTGGTGAACCAGAGGGTGGCAGTGGTGAACCAGAGGGTGACAGTGGTGAACCAGAGGGAGGCAGGGGTGAACCAGAGGGTGACAGTGGTGAACCAGAGCGTGCTGTGCCCATACACGACCGCATGGGTAACTTCGCCACGCAAAAAGCCCCACGAACACGCAAAAAGCCCTGCGAACATGCAAAAAAAAATGCGAACACGCAAAAAACCCAGTGAACACGCAAAAAACAAAAATCCGCAAATTCGCACGAATTCGCGGATTTTGCGGATTGCGAATTCGATTTCACGTGAATTCGCAGAACGCGAATTCACACATTTCACCCATACTTATAGCAAACTTCTTTAATATCAGTTCGATGTATCACACATTGCTGGGGGAAAAAATATCAGAGCAGATTTTCTGTCACATTTCCCTCAGAGCAATGGATTTAGCGTAGGCAAAAGTTTCCAAGATTTAAATGAAGAAGATACTGAAGACTGTTTTGTTGCTGCTTTAGATATGTCTGTTCTTGCGGTTGGGACTTAAGGAGATTGAAGGCAGCTCTTTTAGAAGACAGTCTTCTTCAACAAGTGTCTGTGTTAGGAATAAATGGCCAAGTGAAAAAATACTGTTGACCATGTTACAACCATATTGGAAAGTTGAATCGGAAATATCATTGGAAGATGGTTTACTCATGAGATGTGAGGAACTTATTCCACCTCACTCCCTTAGGCCTACTATTATCAAAGAAGCTCATAAGGGACATTTGGGCATTACCCTCACCAAACGGCGTGCCCGTTAAGATGTCTGATGGCCCAGTATGGATGATGAGATTAGCATATTAGTTGATAATTGTCCTGTGTGCTGCTCATCAGAGAAAACATTCAAGGTTGTCACTCCTCCTTTATCACCCATTGAATGTCCATCCAGTGCATGGGTCAAGGTAGGAATTGACATCATGGGGCTCTATGAAGTTTTACCTTTAGGAATGAAATACATTTTCGTTTTGATGGATTATACATCAAAATGGCTGAAGAATAAAGTTGTCAAGGAGGCCAGTTCTTCTAGTGTTGTCAAGTTTCTTAAAGATGTATTTTTGAGAGAATAGTTTCCACAGTTTCTAGTTTCAGACAATGGAACTGACCGCCATATTCATGAAAATCGGCATTTGCGATTCTGAAATAGCGAAAAATAGCGATTCGCTATTCAGAAATCGCAAATCCGAATTCATGAATAATTGCGATAAAAAAAAGCGAATCGCACGCGATCGCAAAATCCGATAGCGATCCGATTGAAATTGCGATTAATCGCAGATTAATCGCAATTTCGGCCTACCCGCAGCTGGACTGCGATCTCGCAAATAGCGATATCGCTATTAGCGATATCGCTATTTGCGAGATCGCAAACTCGCGAGATCGGGAAAACGGGAAGTCGCATTTCGAGCCCAGTGATGACATCACAACCAGGAAGCTGCCGGTTCCCAGCACCATTTTGCACATTGAGGCACAGAGACAGGGAGCACATAGGAGAGCTGCAGCACATCTTGGCTAGTTGAGTGATCCACAGATCCACAACCCATACCATGGCTGAGGAAGCTGCACCTGGGACCAGCAGCTCGTCTGGGAGAAAGCGAAAGCTCAAATTCTCCGAGCAGGAGCTGGAGCACCTAATCGAGGATGTTGTGGCTAACCAAGACCAACTGTTCGGTGCCAATTCGCGGAGGGTCCCAGAAATGGAGAAGAGGCGCATATGGCAGGGGATAGCCTCAGCAGTGAACTCGGTGGGAGTGGCGGCCAGGTCCCTGGAAGAACTTAAAAAGCGGTGGTACGACCTCCGAGGCCGTGCCAAGGAGAAGGTGGCGGCGCGCCTTGGGGAGTCCTCGGGCACAGGAGGAGGAGGACCAACGGTACCACCAAACACCGCCCTGGAGGACCAGGTTGAGAACACCCTGGAGAGGGAGGCCTGTGTGGGTTTCACTACACTGGACTCATCCCGCCCCACACAAGACACCCAAGGTAAGTGGCATGCGACTGCGACCCTGCCCCCTATGGATGTCCATGACCAAATAGGCTCCCCCAATGTCCCATAGGCATGTCATAGTTGCACATCAAGGAATGTCCTGAAGCATTGTGGGAGATGTAGTCTGGCCACAATGTTGTAGTACCACAATGCAGCCAGTCAGGTCCCAATGCACACAAAGCCACTGCCATTCAGGGAATGTCACCCAGCATGCATGTAGCAACTGCACGTCTGCCAGATGTATGCAACTAATGGTCCACCACTTACCCCCACAGGTGGCGATACCAGTGACAGAGACAGGCTGGAGATCGACGAGGGCGTCCCGGAGGTGGAGGTGCAAACACCTACCCAGGCACCAGCCCCTGCCGCTGCATCACCAGCAACTACCACCAGCAGCGTCCCACCTGCAACTGGTGCAGCGCCCACATCCGCTGCCATGGCAGCCCCCATTGTGCCTCCTGCCACCGCTGCTCCTCCCAGAGCCGCAGCCAGGTCAGTCACTCCTGTGGCCCCTGCATCAACTGCTACTGCCACACCAGCAGGCACACCCCCTGTGACTAGCCCACCTGCAACACCGGCGGCCTTAGCCCCAGCAGCTGTCGCCTCAACATCCGGGGCTGCGCCACAGTCCACTCAGCCACCAGCCTCACAATCAGGTCAGCAGGGCAGGCGTGGCAGGTCACGCCAGCGCTCCACAGCTGCTACCAGGCGGGCCAATGCTGATGGACTGGCGCGGCTCAGCATCGAGAGACGGATGCTGCGCATACACCAGCGCCAGGCTCAGCAGCAGGGAGCAATTCAGCTCCAACTACACAACATTGGCCGCAACGTGGCATCTGTTGCTACCCACATTGAAGGCATGAGGGCCGACCTGGCCGGTGTGGGAGATGGAATGGCCCGCATTGCTGCAGCCGTGGAGGCCAACACCCGTGCCATGTATAGAATGCGCGGTGGCCAACGCCGGCACCACCGCCAACTATTGACCCAGCTTGGCACGTACAGCAGGGCAAGCTATGTGTCGGCAAATGCGACATCTCTTTTGGCGCGGCGCTGTCTGACCCAGCAGCACACTATCATCCAGTGCAGTGTGGACATGACGAGGGTGCTGGAGACCCTCACCACGGCCGTCGTGGCTCTTCACCCTCCACCTATTCCATCTGTTGTGGGGGGTGATGATGCGAGTGAGGGGGCGTCCAGCCTGAGCTCACAATCAGCCTCACAGGCCCCACTACCCACCCGCAGCACCAGGACCCCCCCCATTGCCTGAAGCCCCGGAGGAGGAAGCCCCTCAGAGGCGTTATGGAGGAACACGCTCTAGAGAACTGTAACACACCACTGGCACAGGCTGAGGTCAAGCCTGCCATGCACAGCAGTATGGCGTAATACTGTTTGTTGGACTAATTTGGCACACAACCTTATATTTCATTTTGTGAATTTAACACGTACTTTTATTTTGCAATTTGGCACAGAACCTTATATTTCATTTTGTGAATTTAACAAATACATTTATTTTCCTACACACATTAGCGTTGTGTCATCATTACATTTTGCATGCATTGTTGATTTGTGGGGTGATGGCAGTGGCTGTACTAGAAACTGTTCACTGTGATGTGGTTGCGACGTCTGTGCCCTTCTGCTGGGTTCTCCCCTTGTGCATGGCGCGCATGTGCAGGTGGCCGGTTGTCCCCCTCAGATTCACTGCCAGAGATGTCAACAGGTATCCGGCGCTTGGTTGCAATGTTATGTAGTATTGCGCAGACAGCCACTATGCGGCAGCACTTTTCAGGACTGTAATACATGGCCCCACCTGTCTTGTGCAGTATGCGGAACCTGCTCTTGAGCAGGCCAAATGTCCTTTCTATGCAATTCCTTGTCCGTATGTGTGCAATATTGTAGCGCCGTTGCTGGGGTGTTGCAGGGTTGAGGTATGGGGTCAGGAGTTATTCACGGAGGGCGTAGCCACTGTCACCTGAATGAGAGGAGCAGATGGTGATTGCCTGTGCTGCGCTGTTACATCTTTGCAATGTGACTTTTCAATCAAAGTGTACTTACCAAGTAGGTGTCCTTCACCAAACTCTCCCCTGACCAGTCGTGTGTGGAGTCCACTGTGCCGGAAAATGAAGGAGTCATGGGTACTCCCTGGGTACCGTGCGACGATGTCAGTGATGTATGTCTTGGCATTGCAGACCATCTGGATGTTGAGGGAGTGGTAGCACTTTCTATTGCGGAACATATACTCCATGCCAGCTGGTGGGCAGATGGCGATGTGGGTACAGTTTATACATCCGAGCACATGTGGAAAATGTGCTACATTGTAGAATTGTAGCTTTGTCATGTCCAATTCCTGTTGGCTGGCGGGGAATTTGATGTGACGGTGTAGCTGGGTGAGCATGGCGTCAACAAAAGTGTGGAGGCAGCGTGACATGGTGGGCTGGGATATTCCCCCAGCAGCTGCTACTACCCCCTGGAAACTTCCGGAGGCCAGGAGGTGCAGGCTACACAATACCTGCACATGTGTAGGCACAGCATTGGTACGGCTTGTTGGGTGCTGCATCAGGGGGTCAAGGTCCTGTATTAGCTGCATTATCATTTCCCCATTCAGCCTGTATTTCGCATATATCTGGTCCCTGGTTTGGCCCAGCAAGGTGACCCGCTGGTGGAATATCCTGTCCTGGATCCTGCGTCTCCTCCGTGCTAATCGCTGTAGCCTGCGAAGCCTCACCACCATGTACATTCCTGGCATTGTGGGACTCCTAATGCTGCTGCTGCTGATGGTCCTTATGTGTGATTGGTCAGGCCAGTACATGTTGGTGATAGGACAACGGTTTTTTGAAAGTTTTTTTTCAATGGCTTTCATGGTTACCACCTGCTTTGAGTTGTCCTTATTTTGCGCCGTGCAAAAAGCGATTTTTGGGTTTTTCGCTAATTGCGAATTTTCTTGATTGCCGATAGCGATTTTTTTTTGCGAATTCGCTATTATTTTCGCAGATTCCGTGGTGTGTCGCTATTTCCGATTCGCTAATGCTCAGCGGCAGGGATTCTGCGAATATATTAGCGAATTCGCAAATATGTGTTAGCGAATTCGCAATTTTGTTGTTGAATGCCGATTACGGAAATTGCGCCCGCATTTGCGTTTTCGCAGCGATTGCGGGCGCAATTTCACTTCATGAATCAGGCTGTAAATTTATAAGTGAAAAATGTAAGTCTTTTTTATTTCCAGTGGAATCAAAACTCTTAGGAGCTCCCTATATCATCCACAGACCAATGGTCTTGTGGAAAGAATGAACAGAGTTGTGGGGGAGTGTGTCAAGTTGGCTGTGAATGGTAAGCATGATGTATTTAATTCACTTGAAAGTATGCTTTGGTTTTATAGGACCACACCTCATTCGTCCACTAAGGTTTCTCCTTTTGATACTATAAGAGGAAGGAAAGCGAATACAAGTTTTAGACCAGGATGGATAGGGAAATGGATTGATTCTGTGACCAATGTTGAATCTCTTAGAAAAAAGTAGAAGTTAATTCCGATATTGTACAAAAGAAACAAAAAACATGGTATGACAAAAAGAAAGGTGTCAAGATTGTTCCTCTTAATATGGGGGGGGTCATGTTCGTATAAAGAGTCCTGTACACACCAAGTAAGGTAAATGTAAATTTGGTGAACCTGTCAAGGTTATCAAAATTGGTAACAATGCAGTTCAAGTGGAAGGTGGTCATTGGTGGAACCTGTCCAAGTTGGTCAAGACAAGATCTTGTCCAATATTGAATGAACAGGCGGCTTCTATATCCTCTCCTCCTCTTGAACGTAGAATGAGCTCTAGAGTCTCTATTACTCCCTGTAGGTTTCGTGAATAGTGCTTGTATTGTTGTAGTAATTTTCTTAAGTACTGTTTTACATTATTTGTATTGTTTTTTGTTTCTGTTTTTGTTTTGGGTTGGACAAGGGGAGGTATGTTGTATTAAATTAATCTATGTTGTATTTAATGATCCTTTTCTCTATAGCTGTCATTGCGTTTGTGATGTCATTATATCTTGTGACACTTGGAATGTTTGGATTTAATTCTGAGTGCTCTAACTGACTTGTGACTTGGATGTACTTGGCAGATGATCAACTTTGTAGTTTTCTTATGAATAAACCACTTTTTTTTACTGTCTACTGTGGAGTGGCTTACTACAAATTTGTATGTTTTAACCATGGTATCTTCACATTTAATGTTCAGCTGACTTGCAATGGGGTCCTAAGAGTCTTTCATCCAATTTAGTGCAGGCATGTTTTGTTATCAATTTGTTTTCTTTACAATATTAGATCCCTTTTTGGTTATCTGATTTTAGGTCCACACCTCTAGAAGTAGTTGTTTCTATTATTTTACATTTGCCAGTGCCTTGAAACTACTTTTAGATGGTGATTGTCCTGCACCATATGAATGATAATAACAAACAAATCTTAGCTATGTCTTAGCTATGTGTATCAGGCAGTGAATCTCCAGGTAAGTAATGGATTGGAAGTTACTCATATAAGGACTGTGACTACGTGGTGTGGCAATCTTCCTCATACATGGAGGTTCATTACGATGGCGGAACGATCGCCACCGCAGGGCCAGCAGTGACGATCGTTCCGCCATTGTAATGAGATTTACCCACCTCCATATTATGATGGCGGTGGGTATCGCGGCGGACGCAAAGCCCGTCCACCACTTTTCTGCCAGAGGCATTTGTTATAATTGCCTACCGGGCGGAGCAGGGCTACTAATATGTTGGCGGTGCCTGCTAGGCACCGCCCGCCATATTAGGATGTGGGAATAGACAGGCAAAACAGCTGGCCGGTATTTGCTTTGGGGTCCCATTGCGGGCCCCCTCTGTGGGGGGTGGGGGGTGCACTGGTGTGGGTACCTTTACTAACTACCCACACAACCAAACACCAACAACCAACATTCATTGTCAAAAAGTGGTACCTCCAGCTCCAAACAAAAATTGCACTGCTGAGGAAAGTGCCACAACAACGAATGAAAGCACCACATCAATGCCAATAACATCATTTTTCACATTGTAAATGTGCTTGCACATTGTGTCTGTGTACATAATATCAACTCGGAGAGGCCAAAACAAAATATTTTTTGCCCACATTGCCTTCTTAGGGCTAGGGCACAAAGAGTGTATGTGTTTGTATGTCACCATGTTTAGGAATCTAACAATGAGCTACAAAAATATCAAATCCACTATATCGACGATCACCGTATCATCAAGATAAGTATATATAGAGAACTATAGATTTACTATTCTTAACTCTGCTTCTACATTAATGATATAGGGGCAAATGTGATTCCGACCAAGAAGTATTCCAGGTGGGCTGGAGACACTGTTTTAGCCAATTCATATGTCCTGATGTTCCCACACCTGAAATTCCTGAGCACTGGAACACTAGGCCAAAATTGACCATGTTAGGAAATGAAAGCAGGTTCAAAGATGGGCTATTAAAAGTAGCACAGACAAGCCTCACTGGATCCTCACAAACACCATTGGAGGACCATAAAATACTCTCTGCAGCCAGACAACAGTTTGCACTGTGGCTCACAACCTGCAATGGACCCTGATCCGAGTTACCACCAGACCCACTGGAGTTATGTGATTGTGTGGATGATGTGTTTTCACATAATTATTGATTTCTCACAACAGCCACATAATCCATCATCTTCTCTATAATTTGCACATTTTAACAAAAAAAATAGTTGCTGGCTCAAAGGGTGCAAAAGTTATTAAAATTGGGGCGATACATGTTGCCTCACAGTGGAAGGTCCTTTGTAAAGGTTGACTGTTGCTTATTGCTATGCTTGGGTGTTAAACCGGTACCCATGATGGGCAACATACGCTAAGATAAGAGTTCAAATGGCAAAATAATGAAGTAATGCTATCAGATAATGTGCCACCTTATGTCACATAATTTGCCTTTTCTTGCTGCATAATTTAGCCAACCCTGCCACATAATTTGGCCTGCTCTGTGCCACATAATTACATTGGCCCTGGTTACCACCTACTCATTGCACGTGGTAAAGGGTAGCACAAAAATCCCTGAAATCAGGGATAACCCTGCAGAAAAGAAACTTACCTGGTCATTTTGGATCTGCATTTCTCCAATTTGTCCTATTTCGAGATGTTTTTTTTTCCAAGATGCTTTATGTATGTACACCCAGAGGTCGACTACATGTGTCTGGGGGGAGGAAGAGAGGGTGGGGTGCTGAGCCCCACATCACAGCTGCTTCACCCAGGAAAGCACTCTTGGTCCCTCAATCCAATGCTCTAGCCCAGCTCCAGAGCTGCTCGTCAGGAGGGGGCAGGGCTGCCCACTCAACAGAGCTACATAGCACAGCTGTTTTACCTGTTGCACAGGACACCCAGAGGTCTATTACCTGCATCTGATGGGGTACTGAGCCCTGCATCTCATCTGCTTCACCGAAGAAAGAACTTACTGTCCCTTAATCCAGCAAGCTAGCCCAGTGCCAACACTGTTTGGCTGGAGGGGCAAAGCTGGCCACTCAACAGCACTACATAGCATGGCTTTTCTACCCACTGTGCATGATGCAACCGGGCATAGCACAGGCCGAGGGCGGTCCCGTCCACGTCTGTCCTAGCCCACAGGAGGCCGGGCTGGGCCATCCACCCAACATCACTTTGTTCATTTCAAAGTACTGTTGTCTGTTAGATGTAACATTCAATGTTTGTTGTCATCCCCAAAAGCTCCATATGTACAAGACTGTTTGCTTGGACGCCTTTGATAACTAGCCGCCCTGCTTCCTAACATTCTGTTTGTCTGCCTGCCTTTATGTGTTGCCCAATTGTTCTTTTGGTAGCCCCAATCGTGGTACATTCTTGTTTATAGATGGGGAAGAGGAATGCTAGTGGGTGCGCATGTGTGGTTAAAGAAGAAAGGTAAGAAAATCCAGAAACCTGCTGAGAGTAATTGTGTGCTCAATAGAATTGACAATTTGCTGGTGGAAGGTAAAGAGACACTGGCCCCAGCTCCTGCTCCCTTGCCCCATTAGCTCCTTAACTGGTACTGGTCCAAGTACGCAAAAACAAATTCCTGGTATGTTTAGGAAATCTAGAAAACAAGCTCAGGAGTTATCAATAGCCTTCACTAGCAGCACCAATGATTCAGAGTATAGCTTCCTCCCAGAAGCGGTTTCTGTTGAACCGATCTGTTTCATCCTACTATTGCGAAGAAGGTTATTTGTGTGTGTGTTTGGTGCTCTGTTCTGTTATCCTTTTGCTCCTATACATGCTTTTCTCTCGTCCTCGTTGTTTCTGTTAAGGGGAAAGGTGTGCTGAATCCTTCTTTCCCACCTCTTTGTTCTTTCTTAGTGTCTTGTTCCCTGCTGCTCAGCCAGTCTATGTGATGCCATGTACTGTTCTATCTGTGTAAGTTTATGTTGATTTGTAAGTTATCTTGGAGGCTGAGCAGCAGGGCATCTGCTCCCGGTGGGGATTTTACTGGATCCTTTACTGGAACTTTTACTGGATTACTTCTCTATTTATATTCTGTACCTGATTACTTGATTACCAAGAATAAACATACATCTGGACACAGCAACTGAAGAGTCATCATTATTTTATGAAATGTTACAAGATCCTTCCCTGCAGCAACTGCTTCTTCCCTAAGCAAGACATTCCCAAACCCCTATGATCCCTTAGGGCCTACAGGGGAAGAGAGGCCTAACAGTATCAATGGTCCCATCTTCACCCATTAATGCTAACATCCCGGAATACTTTAGCAAACTCAGGGCAGAAATCGACACCCTTAGATCTATGGTGGGTCGCCTTACATGAATGGTTAAGTTATACTAAAGGAAAGGGCTGGGACTCATCTGAGGGAATCGCCCAAGCAAATCCATCCATCCATCACTGCCATGGAGCCCTGAACACTAAGGCTGATGACATATATCCCTTGAGAAAGCCTAGGAATATCACATGAATTAGGCACTAACAGAGACACTGAGGGATTAGCATTGCAGATTTACTTGATTGCAGGAATCCTTGCAGGAAAGCCAAATACACTCTACCCTTGCACCAAAGAGATAGGAAATCCCAGGGTAGGGGCTCTGTCCAACTCAACTTGAGCACTTCTGCTCCCCATAAGATCTATATGGTCAATGTGCCCAAGATTTTTTTGCATATAAGATATGCAGGGGAGGAGCTACTTACGAACAAAGGCATCCACTGGGCAAGCCACCTGAGGGAATGCAGTTCCATCATAAGGAAAGACATCTTGAGGGCCAACAGATGCGAGATACCAAACCGCCAGACTAATTGCATAGAACTACTCTGGTAGATAGAAGCCTGGCTGATAGTCTGGTTGCTCTGGCCGCAAGGACTAGTCCACCTAAAGGGTCCGGCATTCAATTCAAATATTCCCCACCATCAAGCAGGTCACCACACAACATTAAAATCACCTCCCCCAAGCAGCGGACACCTCGGTCTGGGAGAGATCAATTGACTGTCCAGGCAAAGTAGTTTTCCCCCACTAGCTTGCAACACTAGTGATCAAATTGACGCTTTGCATCGAATCAATCTAAGAGAGCTACCTTCATCCAACACTTTTAATGGTACACCACTATCCACCTACCATGGCACCCACCTTGATATGGATCCCGCCGCTCCTTGAATTGACACTGATGGCCCACTGGCCCCAAACTCAGTAGATTAATGTACTTTCCCACTGTCATCTCTATTTAAGGCACTCTCCAAGACCTTAGTAGTTTTGTGGAATGAGACTGGCCTAAAATCAAACCTTCAGCTGCCACACTGGAATGAGTTCATCAAAGATTTTGACATTTGCATTTTGCAAGAAACTTGGTGCCCTGAGCCAGTCCATTGACCAGGGTATCTCAGTTATTGCTCACCTGCCATTCCCAATCGGCAAGGATGTCCAGCTGGTGAGCTGTTGGTCTGAGTGAAAATTTCCCTCAAATGTACAATTAGCAGCTGTCTATTGACAGGCCAGATATTCTAGGACTTCAAATGAAGTGAAATTTTTACACCATAAGCCAAAGAATTATATTTGTTTTATTTTATGATTCTGAGCATCGTGGAGCATTGCTATAATTATAGTCTATAATAATTCACACTATAACACTCTGCTGTAAAAAATGCCACTAGAAATTGTCTAAGAGGTGATTTAAGAGCATCACATCGGGTGCATAGGGGATCATTTATACTTTGAGAAATGCTTTGTATCACACCATTATGTTTTCTTTTCTTTTTTGATTTCCTCCTAGTTATGGGCCGAAAGCAGTACCTATAACCCCATCTCAAGCAAAGTGAACTCCGAGACGAAGGGCCAGTTGTAGGTAAATATAATTTACTGATTCTAAAATACCGAATTTTACCGATTCGGTATTTTAGAATTGGTAAATGATATGTAGCTAATGATTTGGTAAATTTTACTGAATCTGTAAAATTCTGTAAATTCCGATTCGGGATTTAGCAGTTCGGTATTCCCCATTCATTCCTATGGGCCTGGAGGCCTGGAACGACAGGATTCTCAGACCAGATGAATCAGCTCACCAGAGCACCACCAACCCAGCTGAAACGCAACCACCTCCCTCCTCAGGACCCATCTATCCAGGCACCTGGGTACCTACCTGAGGATGGGAAACTCGCAATATACAAGCTCATATCATCAGAAACACCACTAAATCTATAGGGATTACTAGGAATACTCACTGATTACTAAGGACGTCCATGCCCTACACCACACTCATACCTCATAGTCTCGCGACCACATAGGCCCAGACTAATCTACCCTGGGACAGTTCTGATTATTTACCATTACACATTTGTTACACCCAGTGCTCGCTCAAGATAGGCACTGTATGCCCCCAGTGCTCTCACTATTTCATACAAACACAAGCCACAATCCTGTGGGTATACACACTATCCTCAGTCAGTGCTCTCATTAACGCCTCTTTCTCTAGAGACGATCTCATTACACACCAGTATCCACCCTGGTGCTCACTTAATTACAAGCCACAATCCGGTGGGTATAATGCCGCATCCCAACGACGATCACTTTCCTATGAATACCTTCAGCTCTCTCTCTCTATGTTGGGAAGTTTCTCTCACTATTCACTAGAGGTTCACTACTACAATATTATTATGGAATGGCCGAATTACTTAGTGTATAACTTATTCTCCTAGCTCAAGGGCTCCTCTCTCCCTAATTATTCAGTGGCTACTTACCTGCTGTAACACCTGACTAGAAGAAAAGGTTACCTACACTATAAGAACAAGAGGCACACACTGTATGCAAAAGTTATTCCCTGATTTAAGCGCTCCTACTCCCTTTTGATCCATCAGTTACTATACAGCATCTGGTTAGAAGAAAGGTTAGCTCTATCATAAGAACAACACATGCACACTGGTTCACTAAGAACTGGGGTATCTTTATTACAATAACAATAAAATGGGAATAGACACATACACAGATCTGCGGGGTCTCTGTAAAGCTCTATTACTATACCACATCCACATGTAACTAACAGGGACTGTAAATAGACTGCACACCGCTGAAAGAAAAAGGATTAGCAATACAATAGGGGGCTCTAGCCTAGGAAATAAAAGACAAGATTAAGGTGTAAGTGTAAAGCAAACTAGTTTAGAATACCTCACCCTATTAGAAGGAATGTTTCTCTCTCTCTCTGGTGGAATCAGGGCTCTCTCTCTCTCCCTCCGTCACCACAGCTTCACTCCTCTGGCTCAACTGCTCCAGCTGGCAGCTTCAACTCCTCCATCTGACTGGTAACTGCTTTAATGCATCCTGATAAACTGGCAGCTCCAGCTGACAGTTCCAACTTCGTTCATCTGACTGCTCTCTCCAGCTTCAGCAATTATCTGCCTTCTCTCTCCATTCCAGAAAACCAATTGAACTGAGCTGTTCTCTTCAGCTCCAGCGACCATCCTACTTCTCTCTCTCCAAGAACCAAACTGATACACCTCCTCTCCTGCACTTCACTAATATGGAATCCTCTCCCCTCATGGAAATTTCCAACAGAGGGCTGCCTCCCACCGAATTCCTGTGCTAGCTCCAGAGCTCCCCGCGCAACCGCAGTGCGCATCTGCATGTTACGTCTGGGCCCAAGAGACAAACACATTCTTCCGATAAGAACCAGTCTCGGCTGGTTTTCCCCTAGCGAACAACAGCTCATAACTAAAACATTACCTTTACCCTGCAAGCATCTCAGTTCTGCAGGGACAGAAAGCAAAATGGAGTCTCTCTAGTTCTGGGCCTTGTAGGCCTAAGAAGGATGAAATAACACTTAGCTCTGTCAGAGTACCTACACAAGCCATACCAATATGTAATATAAAGTCAGGACTACAGGATCCACCCTCTACTATAGGTAGGATGATGAAAGGACACATAATTATGTCAAAGCCAATAGGCAATCGATGGATTAGAGTCACGAATAAGGGATCTATCATCATATTAAGCAGCTATCCTCTAGTTTATGCTTCTGGGTCTGGAAAAAGGCCTTAAAAGGACCAACACAAAGCCAGAATACAGATTCAAGATGTTAGCAAGCTTAAAGTCACCATCAATAAGAAATAGAGCCAAAAACCATGTCAGGACAAGGCCCGTAGGAATGAATGCAAATTACTGATTCGGTAAATACCGAATCGGTAATAGGGGGTAGATTTACAAGGGTGGCAGGGTGTCACATTGACACCCTGTTGCAGCCCTGTATAGTGCATGAGTGCACATGTGGCAGACATACATGCCCTAAGGACATTTATGTCTGCCACATGGCACAGTTGAAAAAAGCACAAAATTGCTTTTTTTAAGGTTTTCGATATTTACCACCAACTATTAGTTGGTGGTAAATACCGAATCCTTAATACACATGAGCACTCTTAGATGTGCTTGCTACATATCATCTACCGATTCTGTAAATACTGATTCAGTAACATCCGATTCGGTATTTACCGGTTCGTACTTACCGAATAGGTATTTTTTGGGCTCCTACTTTACAAATTCCCAAGACTGGTCGGTAATGTCCGAAATCCGGTGATTTCGGCTGTTACCGACGGGTTTTGGGCGAATTACATCTGGCCCGAAGAGTGGTGAGTATGTTTACTCATCCACATTACCAGTGAAGTATCCTATAAACCTAGGGCTTCCACAATATTGTCCTGATGAAGGCCATCAGACCTGTTAAGGCACAAATTGGCTGAAACATGTTGACCTGATCCAAAGGTGTAGTGGACCAATATCTTACCCACATATACACTGACCCGTTTTTAACCTTATTCCTATCAAGTTTCTTCATATTAAAACTACCCTTACTGAATATGAGATCATTTTTAGCGATATACCACTGTCAATACCCAGACAGTCTCCCTCCTTGTGGAAGTTGGTGAATCACTTTGAGAACAGTAAAAGAAAATAGGAGGTTCCCCTGTAGTTTATAGCAGGGAGGGGGATCTTAACATCGAAAACGATTTAGAGTCCCTGTCTTGAACGTAGCAGACTAGGATTGCTGAATCATTACTCATAGACGGGGTCTAGCTTGGGAAGTAGAATAATTCTACATATTACATTAACAGTACAAGTTCGTGACACAAGCAAGGCAGAGTGAACAATTAAACCAAAGTTAATTAAACTGGAACCACTAGTAAATATACCAAGCAAACAATTTTTATCAGTTAAAAATGATCATGAAATTTATTCTTTACCTCCCAACTGGGTTACAATCTAAAACATACATTTTTTTTAAAAAACACCAAAAGTGGTAATACAATGAATATCTGTACGGTCAAAGTTAAAAACAGTCGACGCAGCGTTTCGGTGCTTTTTCAATCTTGACACCTTCTTCAGGACATTTACAACATTTGACTCCGTATCTATAAATTAAATAAGAATATTTTAGCGTTTGTTGTATACTTTGTTAGTTTATGTTACACTAGCCTTGCTTTTTCTTTGAACCATCCAATGCCTAGACTTATTTAAACATGCTAAACCCCTTGATCTAAAACATCTAGTCCTAAATGAATCAAACATTAAGAAGCTCTTCGCGAGATCACATGGAAGGTTATCCTTACATCTGAGACAGATTCCTCTTATTCATTCTGAAATTGTTATTCATATATATTCTCTACATGAGTCCAACCCTTTGTGTCTGTATACGATTTATGACTCATACCTGTATTTCAAGTGGGAAGAGCGTTTCAATTGCTTTCCAATATGTTATGAGCCTCTCAGGTATTTCACATTTTCTTGAGCTAAATAAAGATAAGAACAAATGGGCTCTTAATAGTCTCTTATCCTACCGAACTCTCACTAGTCACACCTATGGCCAATATCAAAATAGTTTACCTTAAATATTAGAAAAAAGATCTCCTGTGCGCATGGAGGGGCCACCGTTGATAAAGGGAGTAGCTTCTTTGGGTCTGTAGACCTAAACAAATAAAGGTCATATCTGTCTGAGCCACCTACACATAGATGTCGTGTTCTAAAAAAAGCTCATGTTTATTACCGACATGTCATAGACATAGTATACTAACCTGCTTTGATATCAGGTGAATCTTTTAGTATGTTGGTTTCATGGTATTTAGTGAACCAATTCTTCTCTTGATTGGTCGAAGAGGATATCTGTAGATATACAACAAAGAAATATGGGGGGGACCTATGATATAGATCTAGAATCCAAGTTTACATGTTGTTATAATGCTATGTTTAAGGATTATCAATCATTTAATTCCGTTGGGCAAGATACATTTTATTTATTTGAGATTGGCTAAAAACATCTATATGTATCTGGAGCTCCATATGTAAAAACAAATTAGGAATTAGGAGCATATAAATTTCTAGAGCGAACAAGAAATGTTAATAACATCACCATTCCTAGCCAGATCTCAGTTCTATGTAATTCTCACTTTTGTTAATCTAGTTTATGCCTACAGACTGTCAATTGACTGTGAGCAAAGAAAAGAAGAAAGAAAAAAGGCCTATAGGTTGGGTCTTATCAGAGTTCCTGACTGGAAGAGTTATGGCTCTTGTCCACCCTCAACCCACATAACCCTCGCCTACCTTATGGTAAAAATACGGCCTCCCTGCTCCTCCGTACTCTCGTCTTCATGGAAATTCGAAGTGTACCCTAGATACTTGAGGACGGCATTTTTATACTGATGTTTCCCGTGTTGACCCGGAAATGATGGGTCACAATCATTACGCGATGTTTAAACTCGGACTTTTTAGTTGAATCTTCATTTAGTATTTATTTATATATGCTGTTGAATGTTAAAGGTGCATATAGCACAGTAAATCCTTGCTTTATACCAAAAAACGGGCTCCCTGACCCGGAAGTAGATTGCCTGGATGCGCAACCTCGGCATTATCGATGCTTTTAAATACAGACACTGAGCGTACTGCTTTATATTATTGACATTCCAGAATCTATGTTCACTCGTGTTTACAAAATATGCGTTTCCAGAATCTATGTTCACTCGTGTTTACAAAATATGCCTTTTGTTCAGCCGAGTCGGATTGTCATGGCTGCCATATTGGATTGGGCAGATTAAAATTCACATTAGTGTAAAATAAGCTATGCGATTCTTCAATCGTTTAAAACAGAATTTGGAAACTGTTGTCACATTAAACAATGTTGGTTTACCCCTACAAAGCACTATTTATTAGTTATCACAATCTAAAACATTTTGTAAATACGAACGAATTGTTTACATATGATTCATTCAATACATACAGATTGGAAAGTGCAGGTCCGTGGTTGGCTATAATTTCAATATATTTACAATCTCAATCCACAAAGTTATATTTGTCTGTATTTACATTCATTAATATATTATTTACTAATGCGAAGCACTCCTACTTGGTTTTTATGATATAGGTCTTCTATGCATGCGATCGAGCGTTTCTATTCGCATTTTGTTCATACAAAAAGTACAAGTACACATTCAACAATCATTTCAATATACCTGAAATCTACGTACATGAGTTCTGAAATGGCAGAGAACCTAACAAGTGCTATTTATGTTCATACCAATGAACATTAATTCTATATAAATGTTGTGCTAATTTATCTAGTTCGTGGGGTAGTAAATTGTCTGTTTGTCCATACGTTCGGACTATCTATAATAGCTACCCATGTTTGCAACAATATTCATTGATGATAACCCTAATCTACGGGCTAGTTCTTCTGGGTCGTGTAATTCTAACTAGTTATTCCTGAAAAAGTTGTAACGTTCTATAAAGGCTCTTCTCTCTTAATCCCGATTGCCAGGCGGGACTGTTTCCAATGATTCACTGGATACTGAGACTAAGAGGGCTAAATTTACATGTTTTCATACTGTTACATGGTTCTAATAGGATCAGGGCCCCAGGTGTGGACACGGGGGCTGTGGCAAAGACAGAATTTTGCAGTCGGTTCCATCTTATTGTGGTTATTATAAGATTAATCTTTCCCATTCCTCTCTGTTATTTAATCCAGTGCGAAAGGTGTTAAATAGAGACATATAAAACTGTTCTCTTTTCTTTCTTTTGCTATTCACATTACCACCCCTGGTGCTGTGTGATATTACCTCGACCACGCACCATTTAAGATCTTCTAGTTTGTGGTTGTGTGCTAGCCAATGTTCCACTAGCGGGGCGGATTTTTTTTGTGTTCTGATAGCAGACTTATGTTCGGTTATTCTAGTTTTTACCTCTCTGGCTGTTTCTCCGATATAGGCTTTATTGCAGGGGCACTTTATCATATAAATCAGATCTTTAGTCTTACAATTTACAATTTTTTTTATCTTATGTTCTATTCCATTATACGATATTGAGTTGCCTTTCATCAATGATTTGCAGTTTGAACACATATTGCAGGTAAAATTCCCGGTAGGGAGGGGTGTTTTATTGATTGTACTTCGGGTGTTACGGGTCTTTTCTTTGAAAGTATGGACAAGGCAGTTTTTAATTGTTCTGTTTCTCCGAAAACTAAACATAGGTTTAGGAATATTTTCTCCTGGTCTATCATTAAGTAACGACCAATTCCGGTTTATGATGTTTTTAATTTTGTTACTCGCTGCACTAAAATTGGTTACAAAGATTAGTCTGTCATTAGTTCTGTCATTTTTTTCTTTATTTTTATCAGTCAGTCAGTCAGTCAAAACAAGCTTTATTCGATTACATTTAAAATCATAAAAGCAACAAAACAACATGTATTTAAAAATTAATTACAATTTGATAAAATTCATTACAATTTGATAAAATTCATGTGAGTTACAAAGGCAGAACAATTCAGTAAAATTCAGTAAAATTCATGGAGGTTAAAAGCAAAGAATGCGTCTCTATTGTAATATTTTGCACGTTTGTACGCGCGTTTAATTAGATTTTTAGGGTATCCTCGATTTCTGAGTTTGACGGATAGGGCGTCTGCATGTTTATTAAAATCTTGCATATTAGTACAATTTCGTCTGATCCGCAAGTATTGTCCGAACTGTATAATGTTCTTTTGGCTATTAGGGTGATTGCTCTTATAGTGTAACAGGGTGTTTCGATCAGTTGGTTTGGTATAAAGATCAACACCTAAGGCTGCATTGTCTACTCTGATTCTGATATCTAGGAATTCAATTGTTTCCTTGTTGAAATTAGAAGTGAATTTGAGATTTTTGTCCCCTAGATTTAACCAAAGAATAAATTCATTAAGTAGATCCAGGGTACCAGTCCAGATGAAGAAAATGTCGTCGATGTATCTCGACCAACATGTGATATTTTCACTGAATGGTGCTATATTGTTAAAAATATGTTTATCCTCGAAGGCTGCTACGTATAAGCATGCCAGGCTATAGAACTTTACAACTTTTTCAGGAATAACTAGTTAGAATTACACGACCCAGAAGAACTAGCCCGTAGATTAGGGTTGTCATCAATGAATATTGTTGCAAACATGGGTAGCTATTATAGATAGTCAGAACGTATGGATAAACAGACAATTTACCACCCCACAAACTAGATACATTAGCACAACATTTATATAGAATTAATGTTCATTGGTATGAACTTAAATATCACTTGTTAGGTTCTCTGCCATTTCAGAACTCATGTAAGTAGATTTCAGGTATATTGAAATGATTGTTGAATGTGTACTTGTACTTTTTGTATGAACAAAATGCGAATAGAAACGTTTGATCGCATGCATAGAAGACCTACATCATAAAAACCAAGTAGGAGTGCTTCACATTAGTAAATAATATATTAATGAATGTAAATACAGACAAATATAACTTCGTGGATTAAGATTGTAAATATATTGAAATTATAGCCAACCACGGACCTGCACTTTCCAATCTGTATGTATTGAATGAATCATATGTAAACAATTTGTTCGTATTTACAAAATGTTTTAGATTGTGATAACTAATAAATACTGCTTTGTAGGGGTAAACCAACATTGTTTAATGTGACAACAGTTTCCAAATTCTGTTTTAAACGATTAAAGAATCGCATAGCTTATTTTACACTAATGTGAATTTTAATCTGCCCAATCCAATATGGCCGCCATGACAATCCGACTCGGCTGAACAAATGGCATATTTTGTAAACACGAGTGAACATAGATTCTGTAAACGCATATTTTGTAAACACGACTGAACATAGATTCTGGAATGTCAATAATATAAAGCAGTACGCTCAGTGTCTGTATTTAAAAGCATCGACAATGCCGAGGTTGCGCATCCAGGCAATCTACTTCCGGGTCAGGGAGCCCGTTTTTTGGTATAAAGCAAGGATTTACTGTGCTATATGCACCTTTAACATTCAACAGCATATATAAATAAATACTAAATGAAGATTCAACTAAAAAGTCAGAGTTTAAACATCGCGTAATGATTGTGACCCATCATTTCCGGGTCAACACGGGAAACGTCAGTATAAAAATGCCGTCCTCAAGTATCTAGGGTACACTTCGAATTTCCATGAAGACGAGAGCACGGAGGAGCAGGGAGGCCGTATTTTTACCATAAGGTAGGCGAGGGTTATGTGGGTTGAGGGTGGACAAGAGCCATAACTCTTCCAGTCAGGAACTCTGATAAGACCCAACCTATAGGCCTTTATTTTTTTCTTTTTTTCTTTGCTCACAGTCAATTGACTGTCTGTAGGCATAAACTAGATTAACAAAAGTGAGAATTACATAGAACTGAGATCTGGCTAGGAATGGTGATGTTATTAACATTTCTTGTTCGCTCTAGAAATTTATATGCTCCTAATTCCTAATTTGTTTTTACATATGGAGCTCCAGATACAAATAGATGTTTTTAGCCAATCTCAAATAAATAAAATGTATCTTGCCCAACGGAATTAAATGATTGATAATCCTTAAACATAGCATTATAACAACATGTAAACTTGGATTCTAGATCTATATCATAGGTACCCCCCATATTTCTTTGTTGTATATCTACAGATATCCTCTTCGACCAATCAAGAGAAGAATTGGTTCACTAAATACCATGAAACCAACATACTAAAAGATTCACCTGATATCAAAGCAGGTTAGTATACTATGTCTATGACATGTCGGTAATAAACATGAGCTTCTTTTAGAACACGACATCTATGTGTAGGTGGCTCAGACAGATATGACCTTTATTTGTTTAGGTCTACAGACCCAAAGAAGCTACTCCCTTTATCAACGGTGGCCCCTCCGTGCGCACAGGAGATCTTTTTTCTAATATTTATGGTAAACTATTTTGATATTGGCCATGGGTGTGAGTAGTGAGAGTTCGGTAGGATAAGAGACTATTAAGAGCCCATTTGTTCTTATCTTTATATAGCTCAAGAAAATTTGAAATACCTGAGAGGCTCATAACATATTGGAAAGCAATTGAAACGCTCTTCCCACTTGAAATACAGGTATGAGTCATAAATCGTGTACAGACACAAAGGGTTGGACTCATGTAGAGAATATATATGAATAACAATTTCAGAATGAATAAGAGGAATCTGTCTCAGATGTAAGGATAACCTTCCATGTGATCTCGCGAAGAGCTTCTTAATGTTGGATTCATTTAGGACTAGATGTTTTAAATCAAGGGGTTTAGCATGTTTAAATAAGTCTAGGCATTGGATGGTTCAAAGAAAAAGCAAGGCTAGTGTAACATAAACTAACAAAGTATACAACAAACGCTAAAATATTCTTATTTAATTTATAGATACGGAGTCAAATGTTGTAAATGTCCTGAAGAAGGTGTCAAGATTGAAAAAGCACCGAAACGCTGCGTCGACTGTTTTTAACTTTGACCATACAGATATTCATTGTATTACCACTTTAGGTGGTTTTTTAAAAAAAATTTATGTTTTAGATTGTAACCCAGTTGGGAGGTAAAGAATACATTTCATGATCATTTTTAACTGATAAAAATTGTTTGCTTGGTATATTTACTAGTGGTTCCAGTTTAATTCACTTTGGTTTAATTGTTCACTCTGCCTTGCTTGTGTCACGAACTTGTACTGTTAATGCAATATGTAGAATTATTCTACTTCCCAAGCTAGACCCCGTCTATGAGTAATGATTCAGCAATCCTAGTCTGCTACGTTCAAGACAGGGACTCTAAATCTTTTTAGATCACTTTGAGAACAGGACACTCAAGTGATAGACCCAAAGTTGATGCTATCCACCATACCACACAAGCGTAGATAATAGAAACAATGCAACCTGTGAAAGTGTGGCTGCGGGTCTCCAGGACTATCTTTCTTGAGACTCTGGTACAAAGACTAATGTGGTTCATCCACCCATTATTGATTACCAAGGCGTGTAGACAACTTAGGGACCAACTGGCTTTGGCCACAAAAGCAAAGGATGCCACCCTAACAAGAATTAAAAGAAGGGGAAGAAAGCAGGTCCAGATCAAATCCAAAAGGGCATGTGATGAGAAGAGGTGGCTGGGCATTAAGGAAGCATGCACAAGCAAAGACTCTAATAAGGTTTGGTCCCTGATCACATGGGAGAGCAACAAGACTGCCTCCCTACCCAAAAACCACATTTCCATGACTGTTTTGTTCAGTTATTTTTCTATTGCTGATATAGTTTGTTCCAAAGTCCCTGGCCAGATGGTATTGCAGAAGTAAACATTATACACAAAAGGAACAATTGGCCGAAATATATTCTTTTACTGTCCAATGCAATGGCAAGTGCTGCCCCAATGCCATATTCTTGGAAAAGCACAGAGGTGATACCCATATTTAAGAAGGGAGACTGGAATTTACCCCTCAACTATAGGCCCATCAGCCTCATTATTTCAATCCAGAACTTATTCTATCATGCTGACTTGACCAAGATTCAGGAATGGATTGATGCAAAGTACATCTTACCACCCTACCAGGATGGTTTTGGACAAAAAAACAGCACAATCAACCAGGTCTTTTGTTTTCTGCAACGGTTTTGGAAAATCCTTGCAATCAGCAAGGGCATCTCTGTCACATTTGTCGATCTAAATTTGGCATTTGGCCTGGTCCCAAGATGCAAACTCTGGCACGTGCTGCACAATATGTGTATGCCAATGGAGATCTTGTCTCTAATTATTCAACTACTTGAGGATAATCATGCCAGAGTATCTTGGGGCGAGCAAGTGTAAATTGCAGAGCCAATCCCTGTGAACAAGGGTTTGCGCCAAGGATGGGAGCTGGCACCTACTCTATCGTCTTTATACTTGGACAATGTTGTTGAATTAATTTCCTCAAGTCCAGCTGATGCTTTCTCTATAGGCAAGGCTACATTTTCCACACTTCTTTTCACTGACAGCACTTTGGGGCATATTTACAAGTGCCTATCACCGCCACAATGTCACTTTCAGTGATGTTGTGATGGCCATAGGGGCTTCGCCTTATTTAAAGGCAGCGTAAAGCCACTTACCGTGGCTTAACACTGCCTTGTAAATAAGGCACTCTTTCACACTGTACTCAGCATGAAAGGGTAGGGCAATTGGTATACGGTGAGCGTTCCACCGCAACACCCATTGATTTTGACACATTTACAAGGGTGGCGTAAATAAAAGGCAGAACCAGAATTATGACCAGTGAAAACCTAATCTTACCCTGGCACAACAAGGAGAAATGCTTTATTTCTCCTCATTATTGCTGTGTCCGTGTGCGCTGCCTTGTGCAGCACACATAGGAACAGAAAATTGCCATTGATAGTGTATGTACAGGAAAGTGACCCTTCCTGCACATAAACAATCAAAAAAATGACGATTTGAAACTTCTATGCGTGCTGTATTAAGCAACACACATAGAAGTTTAAAAATGCCATGAATTATTGTTTATGTGCAGGAAGGGAGACCTACCTGCACATAAACAATAATTTCCCCCAACACAGACACTCTTCACTATGGTGTAAGGTGGCCTGCATTGGTTCTAGGTAGATGACCTCCGCACCTACGCTAGGGAAAACGCAGGGGTGCACCGCAATCTTGTGACTATGGAGCATCCCTGTTTTTTCAGAATGGAGAAGCGTGCCATAAAGCAATGTGTGCTTAATGCCACACTTCTCCATTCTGTTGTAAATATGCCCCTTTATTTGTTTCAAAAACTGCAGGCGGTCTTCAGAAGCTATGAAACCGGTGTGAGGAATTATGCTGTAAGGCTTGGAGATAAATACATCAAAGACCAAAGTGTGGCGGTCAAGCCTCACAAATCACACAGGGAAAAGCCTACCCAGGACTTGTGCATAAAACTTACAACTACCATGTCTTGGAAACCCCATGTTGTAAAAATGTCTTTGAAGCATAGGCAAATTGTTGTTGCCCATGACTCCAGTAGCAAACCAGTCACAGCCTACTGAACTATGACTTGAAAGAGGTAGGTACAGCCCTTTATGGGGCTGAACTCTGGAGTTTCGCTAACTTGGCTAATATGACTAGAACCGAACACAAGTTCTTGAGGAATCATGGGGCATATTATCAAGCAGGGCGATAGGCAATTATTGCCGCTTTAGCGGCCGTTTTCGGCCGCTAAGTGGTGATAATTCTATCGCCCTATTAGCAAGCTGTCGCTAACTGATGTTAGCGACAGCTTTTAGGCGATAGTGAGCTGTTTGGAGCCCGCTTTGCATGTCAGCGATGTTTATCGCTAATGACATGCAAAGTGGGCGTACCCAACCAGTTTACGACTGAAAGCAGTCGCTAACGTTGCTATCGCCTATTAGCAAGGCAGGCGTAGCGATGGAAATATTTGCGCTAAGCGCAAATATCCCCAAATACGAACACCTGCCCAGACCAGTTCTTAACCATGTTATCCAATGGGAGGTGGATAACATGACTAAGAGCATTTCATTGCTAATGCGTGAATATTGCTGTATTCTCAGCGATATTCACGCATTTAGCCGCTATCGCTGGATATTTTAGCAAAATGGAGAAAAACGTTGCTAATAGCATGTTTTCTCTGCTAACATATCCAGCGATAGGCAGCGTTAAAAAAATCGTCGCTAAGCCTATTTAGCGATAAATATCGCTACTTGTTGGTAATATGCCCCTAGTTCTTTGCCCCTGATTCCGCCGCTCGGTCCTCTAAAGGTTGACAGGGGTCGAACGTTAATCCAATATAGAGCTAGGAGAATTAGGCCCACAGTTGAAATGCCATCTTATGCTGACATACTCCAGGAAGTCACTACCCTTGTAAGTTCACAAAAGATAGCTTGAATCAGTAACGTTAGAAAGCTACTGTCATCACTGGGCATGCAAGAATCCTAAGAATGCAATTCACCTGAGTCTTTCCCCTCCAAAGAACTGACGAAGCTGTGTTACTGGGACTGGGTCACACAGACCGATTTCAAAGCTGTATCCAGAGGCTCTCGAAGCAGTGAATTTCTGAATTTTAAATCAGACAGTGCATTGGAACATTATTTAGACATCATTCTGGTTCCAATGGGCAGGAAACTCTACATCCAGTTCAGGATAGGCTCACTTCCTCTTAACGCATTCACTAGCAAATGGTTAGTAAATTATTATACCTCTATGCCGTGCCCAGGGTGCAAAACCACAAGCAAAACAGTAGCACATGTGTTTTTCACTTGTGCAGCATATGCACCCCCTCGTTATCAATGGATTAAGCCGGTTTGCATATTGCTGGGCACTCGAAACCATGCAACCACCTTGCTTTCACTAAGATCTGACCCTAGCCCCCCACTTGCCTGTGCCATTACTAAATTCCTGGGAAGGACGTGGATCATCAGGAGGAAGGTCCTACTGTCCCAGGTGTAGTAACAATTTAACCTACATAACTAGATGGCTTGAATAGATACTAATCAAGGCTGGTATTGCTATTTTGGCTCATGTTACCTGCAAAATGCACTTTATTCTATTTGTTGGCAATAGAATGTTGTACTTTGCGGGGCTAAGGCCACGAAGCTTATTTTCTCACTACAT
This sequence comes from Lissotriton vulgaris, assembly GCF_964263255.1. Lineage (NCBI taxonomy): Eukaryota > Metazoa > Chordata > Amphibia > Caudata > Salamandridae > Lissotriton > Lissotriton vulgaris. Next base: position 805,505,757 of record NC_141697.1, read on the forward strand.
TAGACGTAACAGTCTCTCACAGCAACATGGGTACTCGCTGGGCTGAGGCCACTCATTTTATGTTATACTTATACTAGAAGTACTAGGTTTTACAGTAACTACGGTTTTAATTCCACTGCTATGAGACAAGCCGATTCGGCCAAATTTCATAGACCCAGGGCCTAATTTGAGCTGGTGGTTTCCTGTGCACTGCACCAGCACTTAATTGTCAACAACGGCACTTATGACATTCTGCCACATGATGGCGCTATCTGTCTAATTTAGAGATGAGCACAACAACAATTATTTAATAATTCAGTAAACATTCAAAGATAACTTAGACGTGCCACCCAAGCCATTCTTATAGCTTTAGGGGTGTGGAATAGTCTGAATTGTCACACTTGCAGGAGTGCGATGGTTACCCAGAAACCGGTCCCGGGATGCTTGTTTCCGGTTCAGGGAGGACCTGGCTTGGCAGTTCGGTCTGAACAGATCCCATGAGGGACAGGGTCATGACGTTTTATTCAGCATTCCGTCCATCATTTGTTTGCGTAGTCTGCCACATGGTGGCACTATCTATCTAATTTAGAGTGAGCACAACAAAAGTTATTTATTAATTCAGTAAACATTCAAAGATGACTAATATGGAGGGGGCGTGGTCTGCCGAGCTGTGGAAATGCCGCTAGCTAAGTGAGCTCCGCCGGCCGAGAATGAATCCTGTTATTATCCATTCTATTGGATAGGAACTGCAGTTCTGGAAATATACCAAGATGCTGTCTGGTGGTCAGGGATCCGAGTGATCTGCATTGGGTGGACGGCCCAGGCACAGGAGAGCGAGACAGGGCCTGTCTGAGGCCCTGGAAGGCAGATCGGCAGTGTACAGGAGTCAAGTCCGAGGCTTCGCATGCGGCGTGGGCGGCAGAGACTGTAATGACCGGCAGGACATATCCTGGATACATCAGGTACAGCTCTTGGTGAGGGGAGCCCGAAAAGAAGGTGCTGTCGGACTGCTGAGCACTGTCGGGCGTGGGAAAGATTCCGGGTTATTTGCAATGAGGACAACGCGAGCGACTGGGGGTGCAAAGCTGCTGGAGCATGGAGTCAGAGCGGGCCGCTGCATAGTTTTAGGATGCCCAGCAGATCGACCTAAGACTTGTCAAGTTTTGGTGCACGTGTGGTGTCCATGCTGGTGTTTTGGAGAACACGTGTGCCCCCCCGGATCGGAGTGCTACTGAACCTGAGGTCCGGGCGCTATATTGTGATCAGGCAAGCAGGCCCCAGTCAATGGTGGGTTTGTGAATGCGGCAAATTCAAGCAGGAGCACCCTGAGACTGGGAAACACCGCATGTATATCTGGGCGGGTGCTGGATTGGCCCTCCTAGGTATGTTCAAGAGGTGGGGCACGTAATTTAAGGGCCCAGTGATTGGGAAACACCCTGCCACTGCAAACACAACAGTAACTCTAGCAAAAAACAAGACAGTGCACAGGAATCGGAGATGCCATCGGGGCTCGAAGGGAGCAACCTCTGAACACCAGGCAACACCGGCACAGGACCTTTCAAAGAAGATAACGCCCGGAGGTGTGGTGTGGCCATCTAGGGTACCCTATAAGTCATGATGCATTAACATTGGACGCTGACACAGGGAGGAGTTGCATTGCTGGAGTGCATGAGGGTGCCGTAGACAGAGATAGTGTGTGCTGACCCGTAGCAGCCGCTGTGACAGTCTGGCTCAACCGCTACTGTGGGGCATGTGATAGGCACCAACAAAGGACTATCTTTGGGTGCAGCGGTCACAACAGAGACTCGTTAGACACGGGCTGGCAGTGAAGGGGGCAATGGAATGACACAGATAACATTGATGACCCGGCGCATTTATCTGTAAGCAGCCAAAAAGTATGCCAGAAGAGGTGCACGAGGAGGAGTGCCATACACAGAAAACGCTAGTAAAAGAGCTGGGTTACATGGTGCACCAACACTAGATACGATGGAGATAGTCTTACACACGACCCGTACAACCTGAATTGGGGGAAAATGGGCAACAGGATGCAAAACAGACTGTGGAGAGGACCTAAAATCCGTATTGCTAGAGATGCTGTGAAGCCTATGTAACATTGACACCAAACTGGATGCGCTCACTTCTCAACTGGATGCAGTCAAACAGCAGGTGGGGGTCACATGAGACCCGTTAGGACGTGCTAGAAAATCGCAGCTCGGATTTCCATGAGTTTCAAGTTGAAATGAAGGAACAGTTGTTACACATGGACAAAGTGTTGGGGATCATCCGAGCCAAGAACGGGGACTTGGAAGCAAGATCCCACCGAAATACCTTGCGCATTACCAGAATATCAAAACAGCCATCTCCAAGATGGAGACCTACATCTCAGACCTGCTCCACGAGCTCTTCGAACCCCACCTATCTGCTGTGTTCGTGGTAGAAAGAGCGCATCGCTCCCTGGGTCCCAGATCCCCAGTTGGAGCTACACCCAGGCCCATCCTTGCTAATAGCTAAAAAAGGGACAATTTCACACAAGGGAAACCCTATCTCCTTTTATCCAGACTTCACTCCGGCTGTACAGGCGGCAAGGTGGGAGTTCCTGCCTGAAAAACATGTCCTACTTCAGGCTCAGATACCCTAATCCCTTCTGTACCCCACCAAGCACAAAGTGACACATGATGCCACAGCCCACTTCTTCACAGATGCGAAGTCTGCCTTAAAGTTTACCAAGCATGTAAGGGGAAAGAGGAGCAAGAAGGGCCCTGGTTCTACAGTCTCACCTGCCAATCATCTGAGCGATAATGATTCACATAGGTATCATACTGACTTGTGAATTGCAAATGTTGTTATGTAATGGGCTAGATTGAGGCCTCACAGTGCCTTGTTAACATTGCAGTGGATACCCTTTACTCTGGCCCTCATTGCCACAGCGTCATGGTAGTCATCCATACTAGTAGAAAGATAAGTGAGGGATCAAAAAATAGATTTCCCATACATTAGGAGTATCTGACCTATATTATGTTAGCATGATGCATCTATACGTACCCTCTCTTGCTTAATCGTATGTATATACATCTATATGCGCTTGCAGGGGAGAAAACATTTATTCGCTCCTTGCGTATCTATTGCTGACCGAGTAGGCAGAGAACCATACAGAAGCCATTTTCGAACCTATGCTCAAACACGGGCTGTGATCACGTGCTAGTCTCCGGCAGTTGTCAAGCCCCAGTTCATCTGAATTACTGGGAGCAGCTGAACGTAGGCTGTCTACTCGACTGTCCTGAGACTCAAGGTCACATCTGGCTTTGGGTGCGATAAGCGCATTCCTGGAGGCTCCATGCCTACACTCCCGGGCACCAAGACGAAAGGGAGTCACCCCTCCTGACCTACCCAGTAATAAATAGCTAAGCTTTGAACTAATCATGTGTGCCATATATGGTCTTTCCCTGGAGCTCGAGGGCCAACTGGTGTTTTTCCTTTTACCGTGATTATAAGTGTTGAACTGAAAAGTATATAACCTCATGTTTTAATGCAAACCAACAGTCTTCTCTGCGCACCTGATGGGTGAGTGTTGGAGAGGCTCCTCTATAGAGTATGTTGCTTAATAAATGATTGAACTATTCTTCACTGCCAAGTAACTGATTATTTGGTAATTGGGATTGGGGCTATTGGTAGGTATAGTCCTTTATGTTATTTTTTTGGTACTTCAGTTGGCGACTCTGGTGGGACTCTGTGATAGGGTCGTCCTCCCATAATCGGGTAGAAAGGACAAAGAAAGGAGAACTCTGGTCGTGCGGGTGGACGGACCGAAATCATTTTTTTTACTTACTCCGCTTTTGCGATCAGAGTGTCCCAGCTGCTAGTGACCCTTCGCCGTAGTCCTACGGGCGTAACCCAGGAGCTGACCATGTTGGTCTTCAGGAGTTGGCAGTGGAGAATACGCAATTGTACCTGCGTGCACCAGGTGAGTGGATCGTTTTTGGTGTCTTTTGGAACGCGATGTTGAACAGCGCTTTTGAAGCAGTTAACTGTGTATGATTTGATGGTCGTGTACCACGGAGAATCTTGGGGGTCTGACGGGGCAGCATTGTGGCTGTACGGGTAGATGCTCCATGGACTTGTTTTGTGATCAATAGAGATGCCGATCGGATGCCCAGGTGTGGCTCGTGTGGTGCGCACCCGGCTGGATTGGTCTCGGAAAGGCCTGTGGTTGTACCTGGGTAGCCTTGGGGACATATCTGAAGAGATGCAAAGAACGCAAGCTTAGTCAGAATAGTCCAAGGGGTGAACCAGGAAGACTATAGGATGGTCTGTAGGACAGTCTGTGGTTATACCTGTCCGACGGTCTCTTGGTAGTCTTTGGACTGCTTGATGTTGGTATCTGTTGGTCTGGAATCTGAATTGATTGATTCTCCATGAACAGGAGGCGACGGGCTCTGTTCTTTGTTTGGAAAAATAGAATAGAGACATATCGTTTTGAATATCCTTGTATGTTCATATAATATTGTTCTGTGTGTGTTTGAATAAGAGTGAGGTTGAATGTGTTGTGAATGTTTGAACATGGCCATGTTTGGAAGTACGTTTTTATGATTGAATGAGAAATACGTGACAACAATCACTATGCCGTGTGTTACCAAATTGAGTTGTTTTGTGTGTTGGTGCCGCCCTAATGATACGCTCTTGGCTGAAAGTCAACCTGCCCCGCCTGAGATACATTTCCTGCAGGATCGATTTGTTTTCTAAATGTAGTCGACAGTCCATATTTGATTCCCTAAACCTATGGCAGAAGGAAGCGAGGCGTAGATGTATACGGGAGGAGAAAGTATGCAGAATGAAGGGAGGTCAGACGATTACGCAGAAAGCCATTGCTTATGATAAAGCTAAAATCGAACAAGGAATTGCTTCTGCAGATAGGTCTTATCCACTTGCACTCTGAATTGCCTATGTGGCTAGGACTGAAGCGAAGGATGAGATGGAGGATTTATTGCATACTCGTCCCCCTCCACCTTATGCCCCACAACGTATATATCCTGTTGTTTAAGTATGGGTGAATTTTTTGAATTCGCGGTACGCTAATTTGCGTAAAAGCGTACTCGCGGTCCGTAAAATCCGAAAACTTTTGTTTGGTTGCGGATTTTTTTTTTGCAAGTTCGCTGGATTTTTTTCACCGCGTCTACTGTGAACTTACACATGCAGTCTTCTATGGGCGCGGCCATCTTGTTCGTGTTGCGGATTTTCATTTCCAGTCGCTTGTTGCATGCGCACGTTGTGCATTTCCAGTTTGGGGGCACAATTGCATGTTCGCATCCATTTTTTTCGTGCTTGCGAGGGAAATATTGCGCAAACTTACCCACATGGTTGCAATGGGCGCGGCCATCTTGTTTTTTATTCATTGCTATGGTCCTAGGCATGCCTTTTCTATCCTGTTTCAAACTTTGTTTCTTTGAACTTTTTATTTCTTTTTTACTCAATATCTATCTCTCTAATTATTCTACATCTATATTTTGTGCTTTTTTCAACTTTTTGTTACTTTAATACCTACTTTTTTTAGCTCTCTCTTTTCTTTTATTTACTTTTTTTCCCTATTCTTTCCTATTTTTCCTTTCTTCTTTGACCCAGGACCATGGCAAAGATTAAGGGGGAGTCAGTAAGTCCCAGAGAGATCTTCAGCGAGGTGGAGGTGGCCGCACTGGTCTTCTTTGTCCCAAGACCGCCGCGGCAGGCCCGGTACTGGGTATGGCCTCTGGGAGCATCTCCAGCTATAGAGTAAGGTATGCCGGGCCATGTATCGGGAGTCTGGGGTCTGGCGCAACTAAATCCAGGTGACGCACCGGTGGTCCGACATCCTGGATCGGGAACAAGACCTGCTCGACCTGCTTGGCGTTGAGATCCCTGGGCATGGTGAGTACTAGTAGCTATTTAATAACTACTTTGTTTTCTTCTGCTCTGTGTTATATTGCAAATATATGTTTTTTCCGAAGAGCAAGGATGCTGCTGATTACATTGCAGGTAAATTATGTTTCAAAAGCTTCTGTGATTGCAGGTGCTCGCCTGCTCAGTCATTGGTGGTGCTACTATGCTTACTTGTTTCCAATTTTGTGCTCATTTGGCCTGAGTGATTATGTATGAGTGTACTTTACAGAACTGCGTAATGCTGCTGAGGTGAGGCCCCCGGTGCCCCTCGCCCTGGGGGGAGCGACGCCTGATTTCTCCGGCGGAGAGCTGTCTTCGGCGGGGGGGACATACGGAGACGGAAGGGCTTGCCGATCATTTCGGAGAGGCTCCCTGGCTGGTTGAGGTGAGGGAACACTGCCTGGCCAGGGGCGGCGGACTGCTGGGCGCCCACATGTTGGAGGCTGACCTGGGACTAGTACTCGGAGGCACCGAAGAACCTGCGGCTTCCCGGAGAGGGGGGCTCGCCCTGCGTTTGGAGCGGAGACCCTGGTGCCCCTCTTCCTGGGGGAGCGACGCCCGTTCACTGAGTTTGTTGGCTGCCTGGTGCCCCACCTGGTGAAGGGCACAGGGGTGCGGAGGTGCCGAGCATCTGAAGCAGGGCCGGGGTAGTGACCAACGGTGCTTTGGGTCCCTGGGGATCACAGGAGAGGCACACAAGTCTTGACCCACGGCAGAATGGTGAGAGGAAGCAGAAAGAAGGGCTTTGACTCACTGAAACTGGATGACCCAGGACATCCCATGGAGGAAGATGAGCCCGCGCCTGGCCCGGGGAGCTCGACCCACCCACGAGATCCGTCCCTGGGTGATATTATGCAGGCGATAGTAGCGTCGCGGGAAGCTCTCGAAAAACGGATAGACACCATCAGATCGGACCTGTCCCTCTCGAAGGACGACCACCGGAAGCTGAAGGAGCGAGTGACGACCTCGGAGGTAGCCTTGAAGGACCTACCTGGGGATGTGGCTACTCTGAAAGCATCTTTGGCGGAGGTGGCGCAGAAAGTTCGGGTCCTGGAACTCAGGGCCGAGGACAGCGAAGGGCGCTCCAGGCGTAACAACCTCCGCCTCGTGGGTGTCACGGAGAAAGCAGAGGGCCAGGATGCGGTCTCCTACTTGGAGGGTTGGTTGCGGACTGAGGTGGCTCTGGAGGGGCTCTCCCCGTTTTTTTCCCTAGAGCGCGCCCACAGAGTCCCGGCGCGCCCGCCCAAACCCGGAGGTCCGCCGCGACCGATGGTGATGCGCCTCCTGCACTTCTGAGATTGCGACCACATTCTCCAAAGGGCCAGGGACCAGCTGGACTTGCGCATTGACAACAGTAAGGTCATGGTTTTCCCGGACTTCACCAGAGACGTACAAAAACAGCGGGCCTCTTTCATGGTGGTCAAGCGGAAATTGAGGACATTGCAGCTGCCCTATGCCAAGTTGTTCCCGGCCCGACTGAAGGTCATCGCTGGAGGACACACACACTTTTTTCTTACGCCGCAGGAGGCTTGGAGCTGGTTGGATTCTAGGGGGGAGACCGGCGCAGGTACCCCCCAGCGACCTCGCCTGGGAGGTGCTCCGCTGAAATTACGCCGACGTGGAGGTCTGGCTCCCCGTCGGGATGGCAGCAGAAAAGAGCTAAGGCGGTGCTGGCAGTGGTGGCCATCAGCCAGGGGGATGCCAGCCTTTCCAGTAGTGCATCGGAACAATCCAAGAATGACGTTCTCAGCCCTGGCTCCAGTAGTGTGCATGATCTCTCGGAGACGGACCTACCGGTGGTGACTCCCCAAACGGAGGATGGAATCCTTGGCTGAAGTGAATAGGTGGACACTCGACACGTTTCTGTAAGGTACTGGGCTGCGGGTTGAGACTGCCTCCGGGCGCTGAGCGGCGGGATGTGGATGCCTCCTGGGGCTTGTCACTGCGCTATTGGGGGGGTTGAGCCGTGGGGGGTCCTCCTGAATGTTCCAGGGGGGGGAGGTGGGGGCGGGGGGCTTTGGACCTGTTTGGGTCGGCGTCCTGGCCACCCTAGCCTTCTTTTGTTGAGATACACTTAATTTGCAAGAGTTTGGATGTTGTCTGTCCTGGGGAGTGGGGGTTGGGGGAGTTTACTTGGTCAGGTTGGGGGAGGGGGCAGGGGGGGGGGACCTGGGCGTGTCAAGGGGGTCGCTGAGGGAGTGGATAAAGCACGATGGGAACTGCAATGGGACCCGGCTTAGGTTACAAATGTCTCGCGTGGAATGTACGAGGGATGCATACCATGCATAGACGCCACAAGATCCACTCCTATCTAGTTAGGCGAGGCATTCACTTCGCCTTCCTCCAGGAAACGCACCTATTAGCTAAGGAGGGGAAGGCGCTGCAACGGAGATGGAGGAGACATGTCTACCACACTGGTTACTCCGCATATGCCAGGGGGATGGCCATTTGGATAAGGGCGGGGGTACCGTTCCAATGCACGCAGCAACTAATTGACCCAGAGGGGAGGTATGTTATGGTGCGAGGCAAACTAGATGGGAGGGACCTGACATTGGGTTGTCTGTATGCCCCGAATGTAGAACAACCTGCCTTTTTCTCCTTGCTGTCCAACAAGCTGGCCCCATTTTTAGTGGAACCCTTGCTTTTGGAGGGGACTTTAATAGCGTAACTGACACTGCACTAGACTGATCACACCCCCCTCTACAGAATGTACCGGCTGGCAAACTGGCGCTTGCACGTTCTGCCTGGCAATGCCAATGGGACCTGGTTGACTCGTGGAGAGCTAACCATCCGTCAGATAGGGACTACTCGTTTTTTTCCGCCCTTCATGACTTACACGTTCGCATAGATGCCTTCCTGTGTTCCCAGGACGTGCACGCAGAGGTGTGCCACAGTGAGTATCTTATGCACACGGTCTCCGACCATAACCCGCTACTTGTGCAACTCCGCTGGTTACAGCGTCGTCCACGAATCCCTGCCTGGAAGCTGCGCCCAGAGGTGCTGGATGAACTCAGGGATCACTCGGGAGTGGCGCGATTTGACCAGCAGGGTATTAATGAACTATTCTATGACTACTACACAGAGCTTTACCGTAGCCGGGTCCTACCGTTAGATGACGAATTTCAGGGATTCCTGGAGGGTCTAGATTTGCCGGAGCAGGTGGAGGAATACGTTAAGCTGCTGGGGAGCAAAATTGAGGAGAGGGAGGTGAGAGTCGCCATCAAGAGTATGGCGAGGAACAAGACGCCGGGCTCTGACGGTCTCCCGACGGAATTCTATCTCACCTACATCGATCTCCTGGCGCCCCGACTGATGTGGCTTTACAATGAGGCAAAACGGCTGGGCAGACTGCCGATACATTGCCCGGCACACCTTACTCTATAGCTGGAGATGCTCCCAGAGGCCATACCCGGTACCGGGCCTGCTGCGGTGGTCTTGGGACAAAGAAGACCAGTGCGGCCACCTCCACCTTGCTTATTGTCCCTCTATTAAAACCGGGCAAACAGCTATGGGACAGGGCGGCATATCGTCCATTGTCCATGCTCAATTTAGACTACAAGATTTTGAGTAAAATCTTGGCGTCGCGCTTGCTCCGCCATATGTCCACGTTGATCCACGTGGACCAATCCGGCTTTATCCCGACCCGCAACACGGCTCTTAATATACGACGGCTCCTGCATGTCTTGGAGGCTGACACCTATGACGGAGATGAGGCGGTGGTGTTCGCAGTTGACATGGAGAAGGCCTTTGACAGCCTGGAATGGCCTTACCTTTTCCATGTCATGCGCACAATGGGACTAGGTGAGGGCTTCGTAGATTGGACGACGCTGCTATACCGGAACGCAACGGCGAGGGTCAGAACTGGAAGAGTTATCTCTGAGATGTGTGCAGTGGGTAGGGGCACCCGTCAGGGGTGCCCTCTCTCCCCCCTATTGTTTGCCATAGAGGTCCAACCCCTTGCGGCACGAGCCCAGCTGGAACAGGCATATCAGGGGCTGGATGTCAATGGACAGGTGCACCATATCGCATTGTATGCTGATGACCTGCTGATGTTCTTGGCGGACTCGGCTGCCTCTCTGCGTGGAGCTAAGTCCCTCCTACAATCATTGAGCAGGGTGTCAGGCCTCCGGGTGAACTGGACGAAGTCCTACCTGTTCCCGACCCGCCCACGCAGAACATGTCCACAACCCACGAACGGGGTGACATGGGAGGTGAGGAGTCTTCGCTACCTGGGTACCTCTATCTTCCATGATAAGGCAGACATCCTCGAGGGCAATATTGGGTCGGCGATCAGGCTCACTAAGGTGAACTTCGACTTCTGGAGCACGCTCCCATTGTCGCTGATGGGGAGGGTGGCACTCCTTAGGATGGTGACCCTGCCGAGATTGCTCTATTTTTTCAGGACCCTCCCGATCTGGATCCCGGTGAGCTACTTCCGGCAGCTAAAGTCGATGGTGATTGGCTTTCTGTGGGGGGCGGGCAGGCGCAGGGTGGAGCACAATACACTTCTCCGTTCTAGGGCGGAAGGAGGACTAGCGGTAACAGACTACGAACTCTACTACCTGGCGGCTCAGCTGCAGTGGCTGACACAATGGGTCGCGAGAGCCAGGAGAGGGGAGGACGGGTCCAGGGAGCCGGCGGGACCGGTTCAGGTGTTATCCTGGATTGTTCTGGGCCTCCCGATGGGGGACTTCCATCTCTCCCAGGAATTTGCAACTGCCCAGAAATGTTGGAATAGGTATCTCCGGAGGGGCCGTATTGCAGTCCCGTACGCACCTGAGATCCCGCTCAAGCTGTGCAGGGCACTCCCGCATGGGGGCTCATGGCACCGATTGGAAAGCTGGGAACTGCAGGGACTGGCGTTAGTGGGGGACCTTTATGAGAATGGAGTGCTACTGCCTTTTGACCTCTTGAGAGACCGCTTTGAACTGGCGGGGGGGGACTTCCTCCTTCATGTGGCACTGACGATGGTGATCCGCAAGCACTGGAAGACGGGCATGACGGAACCGCCACTGTCGCTGGGCTGCCAATACATGGTGACTGTGGTGGGGACAGTCAAGGCTGTTGCGTGCCTGTATAAGCACATGGTTTCAGAGGCTATCACCCCACTGTTGTCTCTGAAGGCGAAATGGGAGGCTGACCTGACAACATAGATCCCTGAGGAGGCGTGGTCTAGCATAGTGGAACGGGCCTGGAAAGGAACGCCCAACGCTAGGTTTCCGCTGGTACACTTTTATGTACTGCATAGGGCTTACCTGACCCCTGACAAACTGCATAAATATTTCCCGACCCATCCGGCGGCCTGCCCGCGATGCCCGGTGGACTTGGCAGATTTCCAACACAAGCTCTGGTCCTGTCAAGAGTTAAGTTCCTTTTGGCAGGAAGTAGTGGATAGCCTAAGGGAGGTTACGGAGAGGGACTTGCAATTCACCTTGGCACACTGCATTCTACATTGATTCCCACACACATCAAAGAACAAAATTACTAGTAAGTTTCTGGACCTGGGAATACTTTTAGCGAAACGTGCCATAACATCCCAATGGAAGGCGAGTAGGGGCCCCACTGTAGAGAGATGGAAGGCTGAGCTTAACAAATGGGCCCGGTGTGAGGGCGAGCTCCGTTTGCAGTCTGCGCTTAGGGCAGGCACTGACACAGCTCTAGAGAAGGCCAGGGCCTGGGAGAGGTTGGTCTTAGACCTCACACTTTTGGACCTGGATGATGATGACTCCCCCGTGCATAGCCCTGCTCCCGCGGTGCCGCCGCCTGGGGTGGTGATGGCCTAGACTCCTTCCCTTGTTTCCCTACTTCCTACGTGATGACTGGCAGTTTCTATTGATTACTTCTGATGGTCTGTTTCGGGTCTGGCTTAGACGGGATGGATGCAAGCTCGCTCTGATGGTACTCTGCTGACACGCCTGGGGGGTAGGGAGAGGAGCGGGGGGGTAGGACTGGGAGAGGGGGGTTGGGGGGGCTGGGCGGGAGGGGGGATGTTGTTTGGGGGTGGAGGGGAGGGATTGTCTGGTTTGTTAGGGAATTACAGAGATGGGGGGGATGGGGGGACCGAAGAGCAGTCCTGCCATCTTCCGGACAACTGGTTGTCGCTGAGCCATACTAACTTCTCCAGCTCATGACTTTCTTCGTTGTTACGCCGCTCGACCTCCGGGGTGTGAGCCAAATGGCTGTGTGACGCATGCAATGGAGACTCATATTTTACAACAGACAATGGTTGGAATGGTATATGACCTGTTTGTACAATTTATTTTGCTGCAATAAAAAGATATTTACCAAAAAAAAAAATACAAAAAAATGCTAGAGAGACTAGAGACTCAAGTCCAGTCCTTCCTTTGAACTCCTGCCACTAAGAAGAGATAGTGGTGGTGGATTGATAAGTTGAGTGTATTATGACTTGTTATGTAGTAGGACATTTTTTAGTGGTCTGCAATCATGACGGATTGTGTCTGTCTCTTCGCATGCTGCTGAGTGCTGCCAGTCCGAGTAGAACCTTTTTGTAGTTGGTTTAGTGAGTTACATAACTTTCCAAGTAGACGGTCCGCGAATCCAGCATTACTATGATGATATCCTAGTAGACCACATCAGATAGGTCAATAAATTTAGTGCATTTGTTGTTTATTTCCCCGAAATATTTTGGTATTGTTTTTTTGAAATGTTTGATTTTGTTGACAACAATCATCCATGTTTGTGTCTTTCTTTCATGTACATCAGCTCCTCCCAGGGGCAAGAGGACAGAGGTGGCGGTGGCGGCCCCGGCAGAGCAGGAAGGCCAGGATCGTTCTGCAGAGGGCTCTTCTGCTCGCCCCAGTAAGTTTTCCTGTTAATATTAATAATTATACTTCCCTAACTTTTACAGCACCTATGTATTCCAAACGTTCATCATAATTCTATTTTTTCCTAAATCGTCTTTGATCTTCTTGTAGACTGTTTCTAAATTCTTATATTGCCTCTCTTATGACTCTCTGTGCTACTACTATTTATTATTATTAGTCTGTCTGTGTAGCTAGCTAAGCTTGATGTAAAACAAAAATGTCCCACACATTTGCCACTGAGTTGGTAAGGAGTGGAATAATGTTGCTAAATTGGTTGTTGTTATTTAGCAATACCAATCACACAGATATAGTTTGAAACAGAAGTTACATTACTAGACATAGGCCAACCATTCTAGTCATTTGACAACCGGCAAATAAACCAATATATGAAACATAGCATTTAAATTCAGGTCAAAATTAAAACTGAAAAGAGAATGCCAGAAAATTGTTTTTTGGAAAAATATATATCCTTTGAATATTTATTCAAGTGTTTAAAATTTATCGCAATCATAACAAAACATTAAAATTTTTCACATACAGTATATTATACATTTCATTAAAAGCATAAAAAAGCAACAAGATAGACAAAACAAACGTTGGTTTAAAAGTTCGTAAGAACAGGGGTCGACGCAGCGTTTCGGTTACGAACTAACAATAAACAACCTTCTTCAGGACCAAGTTCTAAAAAGAAACAGACAATTACTTTTATGCACATAAACTTTTTTGTTACCAATACAACATATCTCCAAAAAAACATTTCTAGTTGGCTAAAGTTTTGTTAGTTGGCTAAATTTTTAGGTGGTTGGCACTAGTCAGAAGCTGGTGATATTTAATAATTTTATTGGTATTGTTAAAACAACTATCCAATCAAAAGAGTCAATTATTAAATGGATCTCAGAGTCTATTACTGGGTCAATTTTATTGCAAAGGCGTCTTGTTCATCATGTCCAAGAGACAGCACAATTACCTGTATTTAGCATTGGCTTCCAGATATATCATGGAGTGCCTGTGTCCGATTATGAAATCCGGACAGTGCTTTGTAAATTCGTAGTGTTTTTAATGTAGCATACACAATATTGATCTCTGTGGGTAATAAATGAAAGTATGGATAAATCATTAATGTGCTTATATTCTTCTTTGGTAGTACTAGTTAATATAGCACATAGCTACCTTGTGTTCGTATTGGGAGGGTTCACGCTCTGGTAGTAGGAGCCACCGATATTGGTTAAAAAAGTGCTGTAAATAAATATACCTCTGTTACCATAGTGCAAATAAAGGAGTGATTATCAAATATCCCCTGTTGTTGTAGTTATTCGTACTTACCAAGGTATGGATTTACTGGCACCTAAGAACTTTCACGAGCTTTTCAATTTGCTTGTGATACAGATATGACGTTCCTGCCCTGGCGGGGATTCACCTGCCGCTGCTGGTATAAAGTAAGGAACTATTGTTAGAATCACTATTCATTTAATCTTTGTCCTATATGTTATTACCATAGAGTATCCGGACACTACCTCTATTATATTAATGTGCAACCTCGTACTATTGGTGTTGCTGAAGGTTTTAGTGGTTCTATATTTTAATTAAGGTATAGCGGTGCAGTGGCACTCAATATTCTTGCAATTATATTTTATAGGGCTAATTTTTCACCATATATCTCTTAGCAGTTATATTTTTATAGGGCTAATTTTTCACCATATATCTCTTAGCAAATAGTGGTAATAAAATCCTATGGTTGCGTATAGTTGTATAACATGTCTGGTTCTTTTTTCTGTATATAACACGTTACATTGCGTTGCACTTTATATAACTACTGGGCAAGTACACTGCAAGATACAACCTTTCAGTGTTTATATAAACATCCGTTTGCTAGGGCTTAATCTGGTGTCTTTAAGAGCCCACTCGCTAGCTTGTCGGGTAGCCCGTCTAGAAATGAAAACACATCACTCGGTGGAGGTTTGTTAAATATGTAGAACTCCGCTCGCTGAATTAGCAGGTTCGAGAGATCAAGACCTGATGCGTAATAAAGGTCTTGCATCAGGTAATTGTGCTGTCTCTTGGACATGATGAACAAGACGCCTTTGCAATAAAATTGACCCAGTAATAGACTCTGAGATCCATTTAATAACTGACTCTTTTGATTGGATAGTTGTTTTAACAATACCAATAAAATTATTAAATATCACCAGCTTCTGACTAGTGCCAACCACCTAAAAATTTAGCCAACTAACAAAACTTTAGCCAACTAGAAATGTTTTTTTTGAGATATGTTGTATTTGTAACAAAAAAGTTTATGTGCATAAAAGTAATTGTCTGTTTCTTTTTAGAACTTGGTCCTGAAGAAGGTTGTTTATTGTTAGTTCTTAACCGAAACGCTGCGTCGACCCCTGTTCTTACGAACTTTTAAACCAACGTTTGTTTTGTCTATCTTGTTGCTTTTTTATGCTTTTAATGAAATGTATAATATACTGTATGTGAAAATTTTTAATGTTTTGTTATGATTGCGATAAATTGTAAACACTTGAATAAATATTCAAAGGATATATATTTTTCCCAAAAACAATTTTCTGGCTTTCTCTTTTCAGTTTTAATTTTGACCTGAATTTAAATGCTATGTTTCATATATTGGTTTATTTGCCGGTTGTCAAATGACTAGAATGGTTGGCCTATGTCTAGTAATGTAACTTCTGTTTCAAACTATATCTGTGTGATTGGTATTGCTAAATAACAACAACCAATTTAGCAACATTATTCCACTCCTTTCCAACTCAGTGGCAAATGTGTGGGACATTTTTGTTTTACATCATACTTCCCCTGTCCCAAATCTAAGAGATAAGGGGTCCTCCTTTTACTTTTTATGCTAGCTAAGCTTGCACATTTGGCAAAAGGTGTTAAACAAAACTCCTATTCAGCAATAGCTCTAGGCACTGAGTGCATTACTCTGGGTTGTCCATAATGTCTATTGAAGTCTTCTTAATGTTTATGCTTTGACAATTCCCAATAATAAAATGTCAATGGCCACCAAGAATAAGATACTGGTTACCTTTTTGATTGGATAGGAGGACATATACTACTACTGTTGCAGGGGCTATTCTGCACATACAGAACTATGGACAAGAAATAGGGCATTGGTGATAATAGGCGCAGTTAGACTTTCCACATACCTCAGTCATAACAGAAGTTGAACCCCCAATCTCCTTACTGACTAGCTAGTGTGTCAGAGCCAATTATTTAGGTCCCGAATGCAGCGATGATCCCCAATGATTATACAACCCAGAACATAAGACTACGGAGTGAGAGTCCCGACCTCTCAGAGTCACGGAATCATGCTTGCAAATTGCAAACCCTTTCGCTCACTCACTCATGAACACAAACCACAGAGTGTATGTAAGTTTTAAAGCTTTATTAAAAGTAAAACAAGTAGCTCTGTGTGTACTCTGTATATTAAATTTCAATTGTGCATTATATAAAAACATTTATTAAAATCAACTTCATATAAGATAAACGGTAAACTCTTGAAAACTGAACAGTGGCTGATTTTACACATTACCAGATGATGAGGCTCCGCCGTATGGGTGGGCTGATGGGATTCATTTCCTTTCATACATACACATAGGGTCTCTGACACATAGATTTTTGCTTCTGTTCTCGTACTCAGTCTTTGTTTCTCCATTTAAACCACCACCAGCCTTCTTGTAGTTATGCGACATGTTTTTGGGGGTGTAGACTGGTGATTGTGGTCTTTAAATATATTCTCCCCTAGGACCCTTCCTAACTCTTGGTGTTACACTGATTTTACACATTAACTGTGGGAGAGCCCTCACCTGGTTGGAACTTAAAGTCTTGGTGGTGATGATGACGACTCTGAGTAACATATTGGTCTTGTTAGTATAAGGGAAGCTTCTGTCTGTTATGAGAAAAATGGTGTGTGTTAAAAAGCAATCATTCATCAGATGTGCCAAAAAGTGTAGCATGTTATGGCTAAGCATAAATAAAAAGACCCTCCCCTTCCAAAAGGGGAATTTTTAGTTTAGACTAGAGAGTCACAAATATTTAAATTTGTTTATGTAGTAACATATTTTTTAATTCCTAGACAAAATAGGGAGTGGTGTATATGGCATATAAAAATATGAAATGTATTTTCTAGGGGTAACACCGTCGGCACAGATCACCACCAGTGCTGGGGCCAGCGCGGAGGTGGTAACTCCAGGGATGGATGCAGTGCCAGCAGGAACTGCTGTGGGGGATGCCACAGTAGTGGCGGGCTGTGGTAAGCTATTATATTCCTTATTTAATGAGATTGCAGAGTAGGCTCGCTGCAGGGGTGTATATGTTGTACAGTACAAGTACACTTTACTGTTAAGAAGACTTATAAATTTAGAACTAAGTTTTTGTCAACCAGGTAGAAGACAGTCACCCTTGACTTCGCATTAGCAATAGCATTAGCGGCGGGAGTTGACGAGTAACCAATGGCCTCCTCTAAATTTGACTTCAACTCAGCTGTGAAAGTTTTATCGAGAAGCCAAGTCAGATCAGAGATGAACTTGATGGATGGGATAAACGAAAAGGGAAAGAAGGGTGTAAGGAAGGACGAGCGAGTTAAATTAATGATGGCAAAGAATGATACTTGTTTTTGAATGCAGACACAGGTGGCTGGGAATCTGAGGCATGGCCAGTTGCAGGCTGAAGCAAGGATGGGTGGAAGGAGAAAGAAAAGAGGACTGCCTGGGTTGGTGAAACAGAAACTGTATGTGTGTGCAATATTTCCTTTGGTTCAAATTCAAATGCAAGTCAAACACGGATGCATGGCTGGCGGTTTACAAAATAAAATAAAAAGGGTGTTTTTCGGTGAGAGAAAGTAAGGTTTGTCCAGTTGAGACATTAAAAAGAATGATTGACATTTACTTTGAATGGATGGATGCCTGGGTGGTATCTTCCTCATAGATAGCATAGGTGTATGTAGAGTAGACAGAGTGGACAGTCAAGAAGATTGTTTCTTTGAAGAGCATGTAACACCGCACGTCCGTGCCAGAGTAGCAAAGACGAGGAAAGTAGAAGTTGTAATTTTTCAGAATACTCCCTTGACTAACAGTAGTTTGCAACCACAGCATATATTGTGTATCTATATTGTATAGTTCACATTATCAAGTCAAATCACAAGTGCCATTCCTCCGGCGATTACCGGGACCATTCACTACCTCTGTTAATAATTTTCTTTCAACTCTGTCATTCATGTGTGGCCTATCGGTGTTCACTCAATCAATAAAAACAAAGCACCTAAAGTCATCCCTTATATAAGCAAATATTCTGTGAATGGATAGATGATCATATTTTCTTCATTTTTCTTTTGTAGTAGTCAGGGGCAGGCAGGGTGAAAGTTAAATTAATTGAGCAGTAGCCCTTGTAACAGAGTATGGCCAGTGCCACCCGTAATAGAAAAGTAAGAGCTTCACCACCTGCATGTACTAGACTGGTAACAGTAACGCAAGTCTGCGTCATCATGGCTTGCGTCTGTTTTTCTTGGGTGTAAGCTTACTGTGCTGGCATTATGCCATCTTCCACAAGTTTACTTACTAATTTTGCTAAACAAGAGAGAAGAAGAAGACTGGTGTACTGTCTAAGTCTAATGTAGTGAGTCCATATAGTTCTAGTAGAATTCCTGAAACTCCCACTAATGTTAGAGAAGAGGCCGATGAAGTGGAAAGTTAGATAGATAGATACATGCCACAATGTTATGTACTGTGCTTGCAAGTTACTAGTGCTACTGTGACACAACTTTCTGTTGAATTATTTTGTGTTAATCTTAAAGAGAATTGGTTACAGTATTTTTTTCTTTCTTCATATAGATACTCCTTCTAAACTATCAAGGAAGGAGTTGGCTATCCGGGCCAGGCGACGGAAGCTGGAGGCAATTATCACCGAATATCAGCGGCTGGTAGCTCAGGAGGAGGAGGATGACTCGCAGTCAACATCCACAACAACAGCTGCATCCTCCTCCGCTGCCCATGGGTCATACAGCCAGCCCAATACTCCAGTGCTACGGCGCCGTGGTCCGGCAGCCACCCGCCGCCGCTGACCAGCGAAAACAACTGCTGTACCCCACAGTACCTGCAAGGCTCGTATGCACCGATTGACCCTGCGAGTGGCCTACCGTGAGCAGGAGGTGGAGAGGCAGAAAGCCCTGCTCAAGGCCCTCAGGAGAGAGCTGAGTGACTACCTGGCCACAGGACACCACCGGCCAAAGTAGAGACTGGAGAGAGAATGTCCCTTGCCCCTTTTTAAAGACTTTTGGGGGGTGGGAATTGGCGTTTTTGAACTTTTGGGGACATTTCATGGACATTGGTTGGGGTTAGGGATGAGGGTAGGTCGGGTCTTGAGGGATTATTTTTTTTTGTTTGGCTCAAAATAATTATTTATTTTACACTTAAACATAGCATACACATTTTTACTGTTTTGTGGGGGAGGCGGGGGGGTTAACTACTGTACGTTTGTTTTCCTGAAACTTAACTGGCTGGTTGATTCAAATTGTCTAAGTAATCGCCCAAATTTGTACAAAAGTGCCACTGACAGAGTTAGTGAATTCAATTGTCCTACTACTTTACTAGTACTACTGTCAGTCTCTCCTCTCCTCCTACTCCATTATTCTTCCTCCCCCAAAATGCTTATCTTACCTGTGATTCATGTTTGAGAATAGGGCTAGGCACAGGGCTGGCTGCATGGCAAATGGCGATTAAGGTTGGCTATGGAATCCTGGACGGATGAAATGGCATCGTTGTGGTGGTAGTAGTAGTGGAACACACTGGCAGTACCAACATATGAAAAAAAAGGGAAACAACACTTATAACGCAACTTTTACAATGCACTACCTTCACAATGAAACTTTTACAACGCAACATCCATTACAACGCATGCCATTACAACGCAACCATTACAACGCAACCATTACAACGCATACCACTACAACGCATGTCACTAGAACGCAGTCATTACAATGCATAACATTACAATGCATACCTACACTATCCAACACTTACCCTACTATTGAACCCCCTGGAGTTAGAATAGTAAGTTTTACCCCTACACTATCCAATACTTACCATACATGCAATGTAATGGTATGCTTTGTAATGGTATGCGTTGTAAATGTAGTATGCGTTGTAGTGGAATGCGTTGTAAAGGTAGTTTCAAAGAATTTGTTGTAATGGCATGCGTTGTAATGGAATGTGTTGTAATTGTAAAAGTATGCGTTGTAACGACATACATCCAAAAAAAAGGAAATGAGACATTGAGTGGCCTGAGAGGAGCATTAGAACAGTACGATAGTACACAAGAACAGTGCCATAAATTGTAGCCTAAGCAATGCTAAAGTATTCAATCAAAAGTTAACTACTAGTTGCGTGGATTATGGCTAGTACAAGAACAAGTAGTGAAGGACACAGCAGCGTAAGCTTTCGTCACGTGTGGGATGATGTTGTTGTTGATGAATCCACTCGATGGCGGACATGAAATTCTGAATTGATTTGCAAATACTCATGGGTGTGTGTCAAGCAGAATAGGAATATATCCTTGGATTCCTTGACCTGCCTTGAAATTGATTTTCTGTTGCTTTGACCTTATCCTCCCCAGCAAGTGTAAGGAATTATTGGTGTCACTTACTCACACCTCAATGAAAACCACACAGCCCGGGGGAAGAGGGTTAGGGTTTGAAAAATGGATAGGAATGGGGGGTTGTGGAAAAGGTTTTTGGAGAGAGAAAAAAAACACAGCATGAAGAAAAAAAAAATCTTTGGATACAACCATATCCATAAATCTTTTAAGGGACATAAAGGAAGTGCATGCATGAAGTTGATTGCTAAATGGACGGTTAGGTAACTGAAAAGTAGTACTTATACTACAACTTACTAACTAGTACTAAACAATTAGACAGTACAGGGCTGCAGTAATTACGCAATTTCACTTGCCTATCTGTCCTCAGAGAGAATAAACACTTAGTATTACATTAGTTTTAAAAATAGCAAAGAAACTTATCCAATAGCTGTAGGGATGAATTTGAAGCAGAGAGCAAACGCAGAGTCGCACTCCTAGAAGTTCACAACAATAACATTATTTAATAGATAAGGACAAGTGAAGTGGATACTTTAATTGTATGTTGTAGTTGTCCTGGTCAAATTCGGAAGTTGCATGCATCCAGCTATTCCTCTTATTTGCGGTACTCCTCCATTCCATCAGGTGCTCCGTCGATCAATCTTGGTGACCACACTGTCCACTGCCTGCCTGGCGGATGTGGAATTGCTATGGTGGTAAGCCTGAGTTAATGTTTTTCCCATCGCACAGGGTAAGTGCCGGCCTATAATTGTCGACGGAAAAACAGAAAGGGATATTAAAATACCCCGAAGGAAAAATATAGGGTACGGTGTGTAGTGCAAAAATAACACTTTCACTTTCAGAGGCAACAGTATTACATACATGCATCATTTCTAAAGTGCCTACTCTGAGTCTCTGGCCCACATGCATCATTGTTTCATTTTGCACTTCCTAATTTGCGATTTTTAGGGAATCGCAAATTAGGAAATGCAAAATGGGATGCATGTACATTTTCGCAAAATATTTGAGAATCGGTAAAAATCGCAATTTTTACCGATTCTCAAATATTATGCGATTAGCAAAGTGCGAATTCGCAATTCCCATTCATTCCTATGGGCTAAAATGCCCATAGGAATGAATGGGAATTGTGAATTCGCAATTTGAAATCGCAATTCAGCAATGCATTTCAAGGGTGGAGAGGGGGGTCCAAATGACCCCCCCTTCACCCATGAAATGTACTTTTGAGTATAAGTTGCATACACACATGTCCTAAGGACATGTGTGTCTGTAACTTTACAGGTTAAAAAATGCATGTTTGTGCTTTTTTAAACAATTTCGCAAATTACCACGAGGTTCAACTTCATGGTAATTTGCACTTGCAATTTCAAATTTCGCAATTTGAAATCAAATGATGCATAGCATTTTAGAAATTGCAAAATTGCGATTTCTGAAATGCTATCGCAATTTTAGAAATCGCAAAAAAGTTGCGATTTCTAAAAAAGCATGATGCATCTCAAAAAGCATTTTTGGAATCGCAAACGGCCGATTTTAAGGAATCGCACCGTTTGCGACTCCAAAAATACTTGATGCATGTGGGCCTCTGTTTCCAGGATAATAATTAGCACACAGCAGGCCAGGGCCATGCAGACGGTCAAGATAGGCACCACTGAGTGAACCAACCTCCATGTAGCATACCTCTTTGACACAGACAGACAAAGCAGATCTAATTTTATACAGCAAGCTACATAGCCACAATTTTACATGAACCGCTGTAGGGACTCTGGCATAACACTACACTCGCTCGACCACTCCATACCACGACTAGACAGACATGTATTTCTGCTGTGCTTGTTTTTGAATTGTTCACCACTCACGAAATAGCCATTGTTCTTCCGTAAAGTGACGATGATGATCCATCCATCCTAGTGAGTGACTGTAAAGATATTATGTAACTTTGGTCATCATGACTCATCATCATCATCATGGTGTTGGCAAACTCAATGTTGTTCATGCAGTCACAGTCTACACACAGTGAGTCCAAGGACATTTCCCAAATTGAAAAATGCAACGTAGTAGCCCCTGCAGTAGAAGTAGAATTTGTATTAAACAAGGTAAATCGAGTAGACTTGAGTTACATTTAGTGTGTAAAAGAATAAATAATAACAGAACACATAGATAGGATTAATTTCATGTACAACAAACAAACAGCAATTGCTTTCATCAGAGCCAGACAGCCAGTGTTGTCCACTGCATGCCATCTCATCATTCATTACCTGTTCGAATTTTTGTCAGCATCTTATTCTTAAGTGAAGGGCCACAGGGCAGCCTCTCGTGTCAATTTCGGAACTAACAGTCAGCATAGTCAGTCATTCCAGTCCCACTTCTTTTGAGGGGACTCATCTATGAAGCAATAGTTTCTTGATTCTGCGTAATCTGGCCATCAGCCTTGAGAGAAAGGGATAGAGGGAGTCTGGAGGAGGAGGATAGAGGAGTATGACTGAGTTGTGAACTTCAGGAATGCAGACAGTGGCACCTTCAATATGGAAATAAGACGAAGACGGTGCTGCGGATGGATTTGTTGTGATTAAAGTTTTGTTGTGCTAAAAGTTGCAAATCAAAGAAAGACACAAAGAAATAAGTCAATAAGGACAGAAAAAAAAGTAAGTATTTCAAGCCTAGTTGTCAGGGAAGTAGAGCTCGTCCTCAAACTCTGTGAATTGAGCCTGGAGTAGGTCAGCTAACAAGAGAAGAACTTCCGTCACCTGAGTCGGTGTCCTCTTCTTCCTACGTGAATTCACGTGTTTTGTAATCTGTTGGTATGAAGTGCTGATTCAACTTGATCATTGTTAACCTCTCCACATTTTTGGGTGAGAGGCGGGTCCTTTTTTGAAGTTACATTGGCACCAGCAGCACTGAAAACACATTAAGAAGACACGCTTGCGAGTGGGCAAACCAAATAATTTATAGCCAGCTTGGTGATCAGTGGCCATTGAGGCCTTTTTCCGTACCAACACACAAATGTTTTCTGATCAAAGAAGACCTCTGTTGGGCCATCCAGATAGGCCTGCACCATCCACTCAAGGTCCTCCAGGGGTGCTCCACTTTGTGTACCATCTTTTGCCTTTGCATCAACACTGGAACAATCAAACTCTTGATGAGTTATCCAATCCGCTTACGACAAAATTATGGCTGGGCCTGGTTCAGGTGATGATACGGTTGCTGGTGTGGGTAACGGCTCTGAGGGAAAGTGACTGCCTTTGGCCACAGAAGTGGAACTTGACGCCGGCTGGCCTGCTGCTTCAGTAGTACTTGTGGTGGTTCCTTCAATTTCCTGCCGCTCTTTTTCGAACCGAGTGGCTGACAGAGCTAGCCAATGTTTGTACTTGGAAACATCTTCTTCATAAAAAGGAATGAATGTATTGCTGGCCAGTGCCTTTTTGTACCGTGGATCCCGAATAGTGGCACAAATGTAATGTTGTTCTGAATGTATTGCTTTAAGCCTTGCATTGTCAACTAGGAGGCTTAATAAGCTCTCCGCCAACTGCTATGCGTCTTGTTTTTCAGCATCAACTCTGAACGTTGAAGACACGGCCTTCAGTTGGTGCTCTAGCATGAGCAACAATGGGATAGCTTTGCCCAAAGTACAGTCCTCCCTGCTGACTTCACGGGTGAAGACCTCAAAAGGACAAGGCATGTCTGTCAGGCTTTTAACTAGGTCCCATTCTCCACCTCTAGGCTCATGTCTTTCATAGAAGCAGCCCGTGCGTTAAAGACATACTCATTGATTACCAAGTACTGCTCAAACAGAAGCTCAAGCATGTAGAAGGTTGAGTTGCCACCTCCTGGATGAGTCCTCTGACTGGCACTCGACGGCCACGTTGAATGATCCTTCCGGGCCTTAAAAGAATGGCTGAAATGTGTGCAGATTCTTCGGCAGGGGGTCAGTAACTTGCTGACTGTGTTTTCTTTTTTCAAGAAATCTTGAACAATAATGTTAATGCTGTGCACCAAACACTGAAAAAGCAACACTGGGTGTGGGCTTCCCACAGTAAGGCCAAGCCTCTTGATCACTACCAAACAACACAAACGCCAGTACTGTGACTTCTATTTAGTTTCAATTACCTATGCGCAAAGAATTAAACTGAGTGCGGGATGAAAGTAGATTTCACAGATTTAATCACTTTTATTTTTATGAAAGTATTTTTGAAAGAAATTCGTTGGTTAGAGGTCACCAAAAATTCACAGCAATTAGAATACACAAACAATACAGGGTATCATATTCATAAAAATGACATTTTCATAAAAGACACATCAGTGAAAAAACAAACAATCGTACCTGGTTGATCAACATTTGCATTAAAACACTCACTCTCTCATACAAACCATACATACAGACGCCACTATTTACAATTTACAATGTCACAAAGAGAAATTTTAAAGGGAAAAAAAGAAGAACACATAGAAGTTTTCTTTGGATTAGATAACCTATTTTTTAAGGATTTTTTGAGATACTATTTAGAAATCAAAAATCTTATGGTGTTGGATAACCTGTATTGTTTGTGTATTCTAATTGTTGTGAATTTTTGGTGAACACCTGCAGCTATCTTCTCTCTAACCCCAGCAAAAAATACCCAGTGTGCAGTGATGCACATTTAATCAACGGCTTGGCAACTGGTCCACATGTCTGTTGTCAGGTGGATAGTGTGAACAGCACTCTTCTGCAAAGCTGCCCCAATCACGTCTAGCACATCTTGATGTAGTGCTGGAACCGCAACTCTGGCAAAATAGGACCGGCTATGAACCTTCCATTTAGGGCAGATGTTGCCACAAATTCTAGAAAACAAACCCCTTCCACGAAAGAAAAAGGGAGAAGGTCCAGCGCTAACATTTTAGCCAGCATTGCATTAATCAGACGTGTCGTTGGGTAGTTGCGTTCAAATGGCGCCTCCGACCAAAGCCTGCTTTTAATGGTGGTCTGGAATGTTTTCATATGTGATGATGATCCAGACTTCTTCAACCCAGTTAGGGTCATTGATGTATTTCTTCGCATTGGTTTCTCTACCAGACTCTTACTGTGCCTCCTGATGTTGCTGGGGTAGAGGGTGTGGGTGCTACCACTGCAATGCTGCTGCCTGGGGTACTGTGTGTACCAGAAAAAATGTCCCTCGTTGCTTCACCTCCCCCTGCACGATCAGCTCCTCATCATCAGACTCAATATCAATGGCTACATTTGGTTATGTACTTTTGGCTTTCCAGATGTTACTTAGGTGTGCCTCCCACTGGATGCTGTGGTGTTTTTTGAGACAACCTCTCTGGCCTCCGGTACCATAGTTGGTACAAAGCTTACCCCGACTAA
Source organism: Lissotriton vulgaris (assembly GCF_964263255.1). Taxonomy (NCBI): domain Eukaryota; kingdom Metazoa; phylum Chordata; class Amphibia; order Caudata; family Salamandridae; genus Lissotriton; species Lissotriton vulgaris. Next base: position 805,531,410 of record NC_141697.1, read on the forward strand.
CTACTTGTTCACAAATCGAACAAATAACGTGGTTTTCCGCCTTTTTGCTAATACTAAAGAAGTCCCAAACTGGGGAGTTGAGATTTCTGGTGGTGGTGGAGGTGCCACTTTCAATGTCAGATGAAGTGGAGGATGAGCGTGGCAGAATTTGACTCTGTTGTGCACTTACAGCACCACTACTTGAGGTAATGGAGGTCAAGCTGGATGGAGGTCCCTGCCTGGCCTGCCGGCCCTTCTGAAGAGAAAATATGGTAGCTGTAGGTCGTGTTGGTGTAGTAGTTACCAGTGTTAGTGGTGGTACCAGTGCCACGCCGCCCGCATCCTGCGCAGCATTTCGGGATAGGGTAAAAATGTCTGTCTGCTGTATGCCCACTGGGGCTGGAGTGCCGACTGTGATGACTGGGTCGTCATCGTCAGACTCTTCATCAGCAGCAGAATACACCACTTCTACTTCTTCTCCGTCATCACCCATAAGTGAAAGCCTTGCGTGAACCTTCCTTTTAGCTAGCTTTGTCGGCTCATGGCGTGCCTCCCTCTCAGACTGAATTAGTGAGTGCCAATCAAGATCTAGATCATCAGAAGGAAGGGGGCTTGAAGAAGAACTTGTACTAGGCCTTCTTTTCCTTGCTGGGGATCTTGAAGACAATGGATCATCAGGAGAGGCTAGCCTGGCTGATACCTCCGCATGAATCTTGATTTCCTAATGTGCCGCTACTTCTGGAAGAACAAGCATTGTAGGTAGTTGCACCTCTCCTTGCGCCTCTCCTTGTTGCACCTGTGGTTGTCGTTGCGGCTGTGGTTGAACACTCATCAGATGAGTTACACCCTGCATTGATTGGATGCTACTTTGCGATGAGTCAACGCCAACATCACTGGTCGATGGTGAAAGAGCAATTAAAGTGGCTGCCTCTGTGGCACTCATGGACTTGGGCTTAACTTGGAGTGGTGGCACTGAGACCAATGAAGCGGAGGTGCTGCTCCCAGCTTGGTCCCCGGCGGACACCACTGCTGCAGGCGTAGGTTTTTTTCCCCAAAAAAAGTAGCTGTCAGCACACCAGTCTCCTTGGTAAGTGGCGCCACTTGCTTCTTCTGCTCCTTCTTACTGGCAGTGGCACTGGCAACTTTCTTGGTAGGGGAGCCTTGGCCACCTTTCTTTGGGCCCATCTTCTTCAGATGTCAGAACAGCAGGACGCAGTTGCACGAGTTGCAGAGTTGTCTGTGGCCACACCTGACGTCATGTGGCGTTGTGCACACACCGCAGCAGGACTTCTTCCTGGCACTACAACAAGTGATGATGATGAGGATGATTCCTGGTTCTCAGTCTTTATGCACCAAAAAGCAAAGAAGCCAGAGGAACATCAGTTAAAATGTTGCATATGTTGTGCTTCAATTAATACTATTGCAACTCGGCATTTATTATTATTAAATTAACACAACACACTCAAAAACGGAGGGACCCAAAATAAAATTTGCAATTCTAATCAAAAATGGATCTTTAAATTAATAGAAGAGAGACCACACAGAGAGAGTTGTTTCATGCAAACACTCATATCCCTAGGCCTACTGGCCCGCAAGCTTGCCGGCCCATGGCAAAAACTGCCTTGCGCCAATATGCCCCCCCCCACCCACATGGCCAGGCCCTGGACCAGGCCCCAACAACACCCAAAAAAATCTAAATACACACAGAAATCACCCCAATCCTATGCTATCCATGCAATAAATGATGTTTGAATTCAAGAGACCGCAGAGAAAGTCTTTGTCCATGCACCACTGAGTACCCCAGGGCATAATGGATGAAAGCAAGGCAGACTGAGTGCAGGCCTATGGCACAAAGCCCTCTGCCTGGCTTCAAAATGGCCCCTAGACCCCCACCTACATGGCAGGCCCTGGACAAGGCCTCCAAATGGCCCCCTCCCCATGGCCAGGCCCTGGACCCGGCCCCAACAACACCCAAAAAAATCAAAATACACACAAAAATCACCCCAATTCAATGCCATCCATGCAATAAATGATGGTTAAATTCAAGTTACCACACAGAAAGACTTTGTCCATGCACCACTGAGTACCCCTGGGCATAATGGATGAAAGCAAGGAAGACTGGGTGCGGGCCTATGGCACAAAGCACACTGCCTGGATTCAAAATGACCCCTAGACCCCCATCCACATGGCCAGGCCCTGGACCAGGCCTCAAAATGGCTCCCACCAACATGGCCAGGCCCTGGACCAGGCCACAACAGCACCCAAAAAAAATCAATATACAGACAAAAATCACCCCAATCCAATGTCATCCATGCAATAAATTATGTTTAAATTCAAGTTACCGCACAGAAATACTGTGTCCATGCACCAATGAGTACCCCTGGGCATAATGGATGAAAGCAAGGCAGACTGGGTGCAGGCCAATGGCACAAAGCACACTGCCTGGCTTCAAAATGGCTCCTAGACCTCCACCCACATGGCCAGGCCCTGGACCAGGCATCAAAATGGCCCCCACCCACATGGCCAGGCCCTGGACCAGGCCCCAACAACACCCAAAAAAATCTAAATACACACAAAAATCACATCAATCCAATGCCATCCATGCCCTAAATTATGTTTACATTCAAGAGACCCCACAGAAAGGCTTGGTCAATGCACCACTGACTACCCCTGGGCCTTCTGGCTAGTGTGGCTTTAACACGCAACCCAAAATTTAAAAATAGTGAGCTATTCAATTCCATGCCATCTATGCCGTAAATGATATTTAACTTCAACAAAACTGACAGAAACAGGTGTATCATGCACCCATGACTAACCCTGGGCCTACTGGATACTGTGGTTACCCTCAATATATTTTTTTAAAGGTGTGAAAAAGTTTATAAATTGTAGTTGCAGCAACTGCAATGCCCAAAAACAAACCACACCAACTTACTTGTAAAATCTCAAATCCAAAAGTGACCCCCAAAAAAGTACTCAAATACAAATATCCAGCAGCAGCCACAAAGAGTAATCCTTCCAGCTCCAGATCTAAATGAAAAGTCACCAGAACATGGACAAAGCAATGGGAGGAGCCTGCTGGACAGGAACAGGAAGTTGGAGACTCTGGGGCACTTCCTTCCTCCCACCCCTCCAAAAATGGACTCCTTGCACAAAAAAGTGCAGCCAAATGTCAATCTGAGGAACTATTCTGATCCAAATCATCATTTTCAGAAGGTTTATGCTGCCAGTGATAGATTTCTTGAGCAGAATTGCAATTTTTGCAATTTCGGGAAAGCGAGCCGGGTGTCAGCTGCGCGTCGCATCTACGTATTCGCTATTGTTTACTCTCTCAATGCGTGATCGCGGGCCCTTATGACGTATTTGCGTTCTCAAAGTCTCACAGTGCAAGATGGCGGGACTCGATGACGTACTCACGGTCGAAAAGTCTCGCACGATCACGCAGCCAGATCCAAAATGGCGCACGCAAACCGGGAGGAAAACAACTTGGCGAACTCCCGATCACGGTAAGTCAACGCAGCGCGTGCAAGATTGTATTTTTGAAGCACGATCAAGCAAAAAATTATTCGCCAACTCACGAATTGCGGATTTTTTAGCAATTTCGCGTGATTCGCGGATTGCGAAATTGCCAAAAAATCTGCAAATTACGCGAGTGGAACAAATTTTTAGCCCATGCTTACTGCTGTTCCCCCAACTCCATTGAAGGTCCCTTTAGCCTCTGCCCTTGTTGTTTCCTCTTCCCCTGTCTCTCCGGGAACGTCCTCTGTTTTATCCCCTTCTGTGTCTGAGATGGCTACTTTTAGTCTGTTACATTGCAATCTTCTGTTATGTCCACAGCTGTTTTGTCTCCCCCTACCCTTGCGTGGGCTTCCCATTCTGCAAGCACGACCCCATCCTTAGCTGTTTCAACTCTCTCGTGTTCCGGGGGATTTCGACATATGGAAGTTGTCTACTCGTTCGACTGTAGGACTAAATGAGAAACAGATGATTGAAAATCAGTCATCCCAGTGGATGCGACAGCCTATTTATACTATAGCTGATATATGGAGCACGCTTCGAGACTTTGAGCCTGTTATGCAACAACATGCCCTGAAACACATGGCCACGTGTCTTCTTACTTTATGGGAACAGTGTTTTGCAGGAGGGATGGCCCTCCAAGTGATGTGAGATATTCGGGACAGGGCTCATCAGTCTGAACTCAGGCCAGAGGAAGTGTACAAAAATGTTGAGGTTTTATTAAGTTATCGAGAGCGGATGTATCAAAAATGTTCCTCGTGGGACTCTAAGCATCCTATGCGAGAAGTCCATCCTATCTTTCACCCTGAAATATCGGAATTAAAAAATTATCAGAATGTGGTGATTAGACCTCGTGTAGAGGCACGAGTGCAGGAACAATGGGTTTACACCCCCTGGAAGAAGAGTGAAGTCCTCTCACTAAATTCACAACTACCTGACCCCCGTAAGAATCCCACGGCTTTTTATAAAGAACTCACAGAGGCGGCCTCCTCAGCCGTTATGACCCTAGGTGACATAGAGCTATTTTTTGCATTGTTAGTCCCTGTTGATGTAATGGCGTCAGGTGCATGATCAGGACCATGTTCAAGAGTTAGGCGGAACATGGGATCAGATAAAAGAATGGGATAAGGAACGTAAACCTGGTGATAAACCGAAACCCGAACTATTGGCGTTACCTGGCCGTATTATTACTTACATGCATTCCTTAATTCGGCCTCGTAAGGTGGATTGGGATAAATTGACAGCATGTAAGCAGAAGAAACACGAAAGTGTTTCTGATTTCTTCACTAGATTTGAAGGCGTATTCATCGGTTTTAGTGGGCAGGATTTATCATTGGAAGGTAGTATACGATTATTTGTTAATCATTTTGTGACCAATTTGTTACCGGAAGTTTCTGCGTGGCTACAAGCTGCTGAAAGTACTTGGACTACGTCTACGCCCTTGGTAATATTGAGTATGGCCCAATATTACGAACATAGAGAAAATGAGAGTAAGGATAAGACGGAAAAGAAAACGAAAGATCTTAAGACACGGGTGTTGCTACAACAAGTTGTGCGAGAACGAGGCAGAGAGAAAGGCGGTAGAGGGTTCGTCCCGAGGGGGGCGGGAACCGGATGAGGCGGAGGGCCGGCTGTTGTTTTGGGAATAAACCAGTGTGCTTACTGTAAGGAGGAAGGGCATTGGCGGTTTCAGTGTCCATTATTGCTGGCTCAGAATGGGGCTATGAGAGGAGGAGGAAGAGGTCGAGGTGGTGTGGATTGCAGTGATATGCGACGTGAGGAGGCGACACACGTCGGATCAGAAAATAATTATTTAGACAATCCGAGAGGTAGCAGTACTATAATGAGGACTGTACGGTGGATGCAACCAAAGGGTATGCCTATACATAGGACAGCCAGGGACAGAGTGGGGGTCAAGTGTCAGTACACGTTGATCATCAAGGTCCTTACGTAAAGGCACATTTGATGGGGACGTCGGAAAGGTTTTTAGTTGATACAGGTGCAATGAATAGTTCTATTTCTCGTTCTCTGGTACATGGGGCTGCTCTGTCCGGGCAAAATAATGTTTCAGTGGGAATCTCTGGAATTCCAGTGGTGAGCCCCATTTCCAAACCTATTCCATTTACAATTGGTCCGGTAACGGTAGACTCCCCGTTTCTTTTGACTTCCAATTGTGGTGAAAATTTATTGGGCTTGGATTTTCTGATGAAATTACATGCAAACATTTATTGTTCACCTGATGGTGTTTATTTCACTATCAATCCATTGGGCAGGCATACTTTGCAGTGTTTCACCAAAAATGTACCCTTCCCTCCTGAGTTTGCTGCTATCCCAGAGACGCTGTGGGCCACTGGAGACACAGATGTAGGATTATTAAGGATTCCACCCATTTCTTTTACTCTGAAACAAAATGCTCGGCTTCCACGTATACCTCAGTACAAAATTTCTCCAGCGGGCGAGAAAGCTTTGCTTTCCATCATACAAGTTCTGATCAAAAGGGGTGTGGTGGTGGAATTGGCTGCTAATGTATGCAACAGCCCCTTTTTACCGATCTTAAAAAAGGCCCCTGTTGGAAGTGATCCTGACTATGTTGATACTTATCATTTTGTGACTGATTTGCGTGAAATTAATAAAATAGCAGGGCCCCAATACCCTGTGGTTTCTGACATCACTACCATTCTTACTATGATTCCTCCCACTGCTAAATATTTCTCTGTGATCGATTTGAAGAAGGCTTTCTTTAGCATTCCGATACATCCTGATAGCCGTCATATTTTTGGCTTTTCATTATCTGGTAGCAGCTTCCGGTTTTGTAGTGCTACCCACGGGTACACAGAGAGTCCTAGTCTTTATAGTCAAGCTTTGAAGACATTGTTGGATGATTTGGTTCTGCCCCTGGTAATGTGCTTTTGCAATATGTTGATGATCTGTTAGTGGCCTCCGATACGGAGGACGGTTGTAAGGAAGCCACTGTACAATTATTGTCATATTTGGCGGCTAATGGCAATAGCGTATCTCTTTCTAAATTCCAATATTGTCGACAGGAGGTGACCTATCTCGGTCATCAACTGTCAAAAAGAGGGGATGAGACTAACCCCTGAGCGCGTGACTACCATTTTTAATATGTCTGTACCTCGTACTCAGCATGATGTCCGTGCATTTCTCAGCATAACTTCTTACTGTCGCCAATGGATCCCTCATTTTCCCTTCTCACTAAACCGCTCATGTATTTAACCACTAAAGATGTGCATGAACCTTTACCCTGGACTGATGATTGCCAAAATGCTTTTGATTCTTTAAAATCTGCGCTTTGCTCTGCACCCGTTCTTGGTACCCTTGACTACCAAAAACCTTTTGTGCTTTATGTACACGAGGTGGACGGTTGTTCGCTTTCTGTGTTAACACAAGGATTTGGTAGTGAACAAAAACTTTGTGCCTATTTCTCAGCGGTGTTGGATAACGTCGCCAGGGCACTTCATAGCTGTTTAAGGGCTACTGCTGCGGTCGCAGTGGCTATTCGACAGTTGGAAGGGCTCGTTCTGAACACTGATCTCATAGTGATGGTACTGCACACTGTGGATACATTATTGAACAAAATGAAGACCCAGCACCTTACGAGTGCGCATCTTACAGGTTACAAATTGACTTTGTTTGCTCCCCACATTACGATTAAACAATGTGCCACTCTGAACCCTACCACGTTACAACCCCTCCCTTCGAACGAAAAAACAATGATGTTCACGATTGTATATTTTGGACGGAGGAAGGGACAAAGGGACAGGTAGATCTGACAGACAATCCTCTATCTGACTCACAAGGGAGTTGTATGTCGATGACTCTTGCTTCAAAATACCAGATGGCACGACAACTGCTGCATATGCGATAACTACTCTTCACACTATAGTTGAAGCTTCTCGAGTACCCTATCAATCAGCACTGGCGGCTGAGTTTGTGGCATTGCTTCGGACCTGTGAGCTAAGTAAAGGATTGAGAGTAAATATTTACACCAATAGTCAATACGCCTTAGGCGTGGCTCATAGTTTTGACTGACTTTGGGCCGAAAGAGGTTTTCTCACTTCCCATGGTCAGCGAAAACAGCATGGCCCCTTGATTTTGCGATTGCTGACAGCATTGATGCTACCAGAGATGGTGGCTGTAGTTAAATGCAGTGCACACAAGGTAGTGGTTGATGCAGTGGGACAAGGTAATGCCTTTGCTGATCAAGTAGCTAAGGAAACTGCTAAATCCAAATTGACCTCAATTTTTGTGGGTGGCTGAAACAGAGATGTTTAATAACACCATGGAGAGTGTCCGAGAAATACAGAAAGAAGCTACCCCTATTGAGCTGGCTCACTGGAAAGAGAAAGTGGGGAAATTAGATGCAGATGATTGTTGGATTGATTTGACAGAAAAACAATGGTGGTTGTTGCCCAATGCATTAGCGAATGCAGTGGTAACAATGGCACATGGTTCAGCTCATATTGGGGCAAAAGGTATTTGTGCATTATTAGATCCTGTATGGTACAATCTCAATATTCCAAAGACCGCTGCTCATTTGGTGCAAAATTGCATGGTTTGCTTACGACATAATCCTGGGGGAAGGGAGCCTGTTCTGAGTGGAAACTTTGCACCACTATCTTTGCCTTTTGATGTGCTCCAAATGGATTATATCCAGCTGGAGCGTGTAAATAATTTGAAGTATGTCCTGGACGTGGTGTGCACTTTCAGTAAATGGGTGGAGGCCTACCCGACCAAAGAAAATACTGCTTTGGCCATGGCAAAATGGCGTTGATAATGGAATACTTCCCACGCTATGGATTGCCTCGGGTGATCTGGAGTGATAACGGGGGCCACTTTAATGCAGATCTCATCAGTCACATTTGTAATGGACTACAGATTAAACAGAAATTCCATGCGGCTCGACACCCCCAGTCCGCTGGGTTGGTTGAGAAGTATAATGGAATACTGAAGTTCAAATTAGCTAAAATTCAAGAAAGTAGCCAGATGCTCTGCCACTGGCATTATTGTCAATACGGGTAACCCCACATTCTCGTTCTGGCTTATCTCCGTATGAGGTCATTTTTGGGCACCCTGCTAAAGTTTGGGACGTCGCGAGACCCAGAACGTTTCGTGATATAGAGTATCCTATGTTGACAGACTATCTGTATGCTTTGACTAAAGATCTCCGTTCCATTCATCAACAGGTCTTAGCAGTTTTGCAGCCTCTGCCGGAGGGTCCCAGACATCGCTTGGAACCAGGGCAGTGGGTTCTGGTCCATAATTACCAGCAAAAATCCAGCTTGGATCCCCGGTGGTCTGAACCGTTTCAAATCTTGTTGGCAACGCGGACGACGGTAAAGGTGAATGGCAAGCGACACTGGATCCATGTGTCACATCTGAAAAAACTACCTCTCCCGCTTCCATATGATCAGCGAATCTAGGAAGGGGTTCTAACCCAGGAAAGTGAGCAAGTTCCTCGTTTTGTCCCTTTTTCTGATGCCCAGGTAATTGGAGAAGGGCAAGGAGAAGGTGTTCGAGGCTTGGAAGGGGCTCTGTCATCAGCACAAGTGATTACTCCGATTCTGTTGCCCCTACAGTCGAACGAGAGGCTCGCAGTACTGCTATTTCAGTGGATTCATCATCCTCTGTTTTGTTTTCTGATCAAGAAGTGCCTGGACATGCTCGATACAGAAAGCCCAGAAAAACATGCGGTACCCCAGGTGAATATGGTAGGAAGTATGGAGAGACTTTAGTGATAGGGTACAGACCTGTTCCACAAATGTCTGTTAGATGCGCTTCTGGGGTACTGAGCAAGACACTGGACTGAACGCGCTGAGAGCTTTGAACATTTGCTTGCTCTGTTCAGAAAGAAAGACTGAATTTCTTGTTTAAAGAGGCCCAGGTTGTGTTATCTTCAAGGGTTGTGTGAGAACGTAACTCCAATGTGAGAAGCTTCCTTTGATATTATTTGAGATGAACAATAGGAGCCTGCCTGTGATGCTCTAAACGGACACAGGAAAGAAGCACCCTCTGGCAGGTTGGACTGCATCGCCCGAGTTTATTTTTGGACTTTTTGTTAGTATGTATCCCTTTGCTCGTTTCATTCCTGAAGAGGAACGTCCTTTTGTACAGCGTTATTTCCCTGCATATATGCCTAGCTTTTCTAGTTGGACCCAACAAATTAAAATTGCATTTATAGTTATTATAACAATATTACTAATTACATTGTTGGGAGTATTCATCTATTTAGAATTTTGCCACCCTATGCATACTATTTTAGGAACAACCGCCCCACCTGCGGAACATGTGTTTCATACTTTAGCCCCACATAAGGAAAGGCATCGTCAGACTTATGTGAAAAATGTATTTGTTGAAATGCTTCATCAAACACACAGCGCCACCAATGCTACAAATTGTTGGGTTTGTGGTCTTTTACCATCTGTTATGCACAAGCACAACTTATTTATATCCCTACCGCTGTCTCATTTGGGAAGTTGTGAGACTTGGTTTAAATGACTTACAATGATGTATATTCATTATACTTTTGACACTCAAAGGTTTTTGGAAAAAGATTATGAAATGATTTTAGCATATATTGAAGTTAATCAGGGATTCGACACCGAGGGGAATAATGGAGATGGAACCCTAGATCCGAATGCATGTATGAATAGGTATACAACACATGAAAATACCACTTGGTTGAAAAATTAGATTTTGGATTTTGTTGAGTTTAATTTCACTCAGTATTTTTGACATTTTCAAGACAGCAAAGTTAATGAATATAGGGCTATTCCAGTGCCTATACTAAATAGTACCTCTGCGTTCTGTGTTCAGGGAGTAGGGCACATATCAGTAGGAGAAAGCCGATGTAATTACACTTATCAGTTACGTACTTTTAGCAGCCCTCCATTGTTAACCCCTCCTAATGTATATTTTGTTTGTGGAGAAAATGCCTATACTTGGCTTCCACAAGGCTGGGCTGGACATTGCTACCAGTCCTTCCTGTACCCTCCAGTCTATATTGCCCATTCTAATTATCACAAGGATCACCACTTAGATAAACGAAGTATGCCTGTAAAGAGAAATAAAAGAATGATAGATACTACAGATATAGATCAGACAGATAACCCTTAACAGCATTTTACCGGCATTGTAAAAGGAGTGTTTCCCATCTGGGGGCCTATAATCACCAGCAAAGAAGTACGCCGTTTGTCCAGAGTAGTTGAAGGGGTAATTAACACCACTGCAGGAATATTGACTAATATAACCGTAGAGCTGCAAGCGACTAGACTCGTTTCGCTTCAAAATCGTATGGTTTTAGACGTTATCTTGGCAGATCGAGAAGGAGCCTGCTGTGTGATCGGCAGTTCTTGCTGCGTTTATATTCCTGACTCCGCCCCCTCCGTTTATTTGGATGTCCAGAACCTACATCATTTGGCTTCCGAAATACATGTACAGACTAGTACATGGTCCCTCTCTGGTTGGTTCTGGGGTCTGTTGTCTTTTTGGGGATGGAAAATTCTGATAGTACTGGCATGCATAGCCGGTATCATATTCACGTGCTGCCTTTGTGTGCAATGTGGCCCTGCATGTTGCTCTTATTGCGCAGCTAAACTCACCTCCTCCGTGGCCCGTCCATCCCCAGCAGCAGTAAAAGCTCAATTAGTTCAGCAGGAGCTCAAAGATTTAATGATGATTGATGAAGGAATATTTGAAGATTAAGCTGTTTTAGTTAGCTACATCATGCTAAAAGGGCCGTTCTGAGAGATAAAAAATAGATTTCCCATGTATTAGGAGTATCTGACCTATATTATGTTAGCATGATGCATCTATACGTACCCTCTCTTGCTTAATCTTATGTATATACATCTATATGTGCTTGCAGGGGAGAAAACGTTTATTTGCTCCTTGCATATCTATTGCTAACTGAGCAGGCCGAGAACCATACAGACGCCATTTTCGAACCTATGCTCGAACACGGGCTGTGATCACGTGCTAGTCTCCAGCAGTTGTCAAGCCCCAGTTCTTCTGAATTACTGGGAGCAGCTGAACGTAGGCTGTCTACTCGACTGTCCTGAGACTCAAGGTCGCATCTGGCTTTGGGTGCGATAAGTGCATTCCTGGAGGCTCCGTGCCTACACTCCCGGGCACCAAGACGAAAAGGAGTCACCCCTCCTGACCTTCCTATTAATAAATAGCTACGCTTTGAACTAATCATGTGTGCCATATATGGTCCTTCCCTGGAGCTTGAGGGCCAACTGGTGGTTTTCATTTTACAGTGATTATATATGTTGAACTAAAAAGTATATAACCTCATGTTTGAATGCAAGTCAACAGTCGTCTCCACGCGCCTGATGGGTGAGGGTTGGAGAGGCTCCTCTATAGAGTATTTTGCTTAATAAATGATTGAACTATTCTTCACTGCCAACCAACTGATTATTTGGTAATTTGGATTGGGGCTATTGGTAGGTATAGCCCTTTATGTTATTTGTTTGGTACTTCATAAGCAGAGCACTCCGCTGTGTTCTTGGCCACACTGTTTAACTACAGGGGAGTTAGCCGGCTTTACTGCGCCCTCATGGGAAAGCTCCCAACAAAGGAATTTCCCTTTAAGTTGCTTGGGTCGGGATTTCTACAACCTGATTGGGGGGTTGGAGTGGGAGGTGGGTGGGTTGGGAGGGTTGTTCTTATGTTTAAAGCCAGTATCATGCTAAGCAGTTTCAACTACTTCCACTGTGTTGTTTGGCCCATTGCACCGTGCACTGTTCCTATTGTAACTCTACATGTTGCAAGGCTGACCACCACATGACTAGGCTAAATTTTTTAACGTGGAACATTCATGGGCTGAACGACTATGGACAGTCAAGATTAGTCCACTCATATCTCATACGCCGCCAGATAGATGTATTCGTGTTTCAGGAGACACATTTAAACATTGCACCTTCTCCCAAACTAAAGCACAGTAGATGGGGATCTGTATACTCATCCATTTATTCAAACTACTCAAGGGGGGTGGCTGTGTTGGTTAAGAGAGGACTAGACTGGAAAGTTAGTGAAATACAGGTCGATCCTGAAGGCAGGTACATCATAATACTTGTTAATCTGGGTATATTGCAGGTGGTGCTGGTTGCAGTGTATGGTCCGAATGTTGATGCCCCAAATTTCTTCCAAGCCATACGAGCCAAGGTGAGGGCAACCAACTACAAAACTATAATCTGGGGGGGGGGGACTTAAACACCATACTGGATGATGTACTAGATAGGAAGGGGTTTCTAGGTCACTATACCCTGCAGCCAGTGCTGCGCTGAACGCTATTATCGAAGATAGAGAATTAGTTGACATTCGGAGACACAATCACCCACTGATCAGGGAAGGGACGTGTATCTCTGAACATTATAGGGCTTGGTCCAGGCTAGATTTTTAGCTGGTGTCTAGGGACGTGGCCACATGGGTCAATGAGGTTAAACATATCCCCTGTTCCTTGTCAGATCATGCGCCTCTTGAGGCTGATTTTGCCGAACTCTCCCCCACCTATGTTTACTTGGCGGCTGCCCCAGGAGGTTCTCCTAAATGACGCGTCCAGAGAAGAAATTAGAAGTGACATAACTGACTACTTTACCCTGAATGAAGGCTCAGTTACAACCCAAGCCTCGCTATGGGAGGTATTTATGTCGGTAATCAGGGGGAATTGCATAGCCCACCAGGCCGGGGTCCTAAAGTCAATACCAGGCACCCTTGAAATGTTGGAGAAACAGGTCAGAGAGCTGGAGACGCAATTGAAGGAAAAACTTTTGGAGTTTGAGAAAGAGGCACAGCGAGAGGTAAAAGTTCTAGGGAATCATGCCCAGGCCAGAAGATACGGGAAGGGAGACAGGCCAGGGAAGACTTTGGTATCTATGCTGCGCACACCTCGAACCAATGCTTATGTAACTGAACTAAACAGCACACACAACACAGTAATTAAAGGTCCGAAAGAAATCCTTGATGCTGTCCTCAACTTGTATTCTGCATTATACACTTCCCATCAGACTGCAACTCCAGAGGGTCTGCAGTCTTTCCTAGACTCATTTGAACTACTTAAGCAAGGACGGGGTCATAGGGAATACTTAGACAACCCGTTTACGGTGGAGGATGTGGCCCAGGTCATAAAAAGCTTGCCACTGAATAATGCTCCGGGGTAGGATGGCTTAACCCCAGCGTTTTATAAGCCGTACGTTGAGGAATTAGCACCACACTTGACCGCAATATATGAAGAGGCTCAGACCTCTGGCATTTTACCACCTACAATGTGTGAAGCAATAATAATAACACTGTTAAAACCCGGGAAGCCTAAAAATGAGCTAGATTTATACAGACCTTTGTCGCTCAAAAACGTAGATGTTAAGATATTGGCGAGGCTGGTCGCAAATCGGCTGCAACCTCTACTCCCCCCTAATTGCACACCCAGATCAATCAGGCTTTATTCCCAGGTGGTCAACCTCCCACAACCTCAGAACCTTTTTCACAGTTGTACACTACCTACACCCAGATGTGCAAGTAACCGCTGTCTTCCTGGTTGCTTCTAAAGCGTTTGATACAGGTGAATGGCCGTACTTGTTCCCTGTTTCTTAGCCTCATTCGGCTGCTCTATGCACAACCATTTGCTCGGATAAGTGTAAATGGAATTGTGTCACAGCTATTTGCCATCTCGCGGGGAAAGAGAGAGGGTTGTCCTCTGTCCCCACTACTTTTTGCAATAGCCATGGAACCTCTTGCAGACCTCATAAGACAGCATCACGCCGCCAGAGGGATTGGGTTCAGTGCGAGAAGGCTTTATATATCACTATATGCAGAGAACGTCACATTGTATATCATTGACCCTGCAATTAAGCTTGATCCATTACTGCGCGAGTTTATCAAATTTGGAGGCCTGTCCAGGATCTCCATTAACTGGACTAAATCAGTCATTTTCCCCCTGACAGAAGCCACTACCCCTACTCCCACCGAATTTCTTCTCAAGTGGGCTGACGAATCTGTGAAATATCTGGGGATATGGCCCAGTAAGAAAAAGCAGGACATACGGAAAATGAATTATGGGCAAGCTATAATGTGGCTGGAGGGTAAGGTCATTGCATGGTCCAGGCTCCCCCTGTCCTCGGCGGGACGAATAGCGTTAGCTAAGATGGTGGTCCTGCCACAGCTACTTTATCTATTCATCAATATACCACTTCTCCTCACTCAAGCATTTTTTAAAACTCTTAGGTCCCTGCTTGTGTCATTGGTCTGGGCAGGTAGGCAGGCTCGAGTCTCGTGGGAACTCCTTAACCTTCCATTGCATCAGGGTGGCCTGGGCACACCAGACATGCAATTGTATGCCTTGAGTGCACAGGCACAATTCCTGCACTACTGGGTGCACCCACCCCTTTTTTACCCCACACAGCAGTGGAGATGGATGCTGCGGCACCCATTCCACTGCAGGTAGCATTATACCACATTTGCAAACGACCCCAAGATGACATAGACACAGTCAACACTTTGAGGTGGGCATGGGACTGGCTAAAGAGAAGAGCGCATCTATCCATCCTTTATGCCCCATCCGTACCTTTGGCTCACAATCCAATGCTACCAACAACGGAAGAGGGCACTAGTAGAACACTAGCACTCAAAATGGGTAACTGTACATTTACTGACCTATATCCTGAAGATATGTTCAGACCCCCACCGGTAGCTGTGGAAGATAATGCTATAACATTCTCGTACCTGTATTTGTATTACAGGTTAAAAACGTGTAGATCATTGCATGACACTTTCCCGAGCCCTCCCACAGGGGCGGCCTTAGGTATGTCCAAGCTGTGCAACTGCACAGGGCCACCAAACCACAGGGGCCACCACGCCAATATATATATCCTTAATATAATAATCCTCTGAGGATGGATACATATTTGCGTGGCGGCCCCTGGCAAGGATTTGGCTGCCTCTGGCTCTGGTACACTTCCAAACACCCTGACCATCCCCCCACCCCCGCACCCCATCTTCACTGGCCTCCGCGCCTGCATTCCTCTGGGGCCCTCTACCTGTTCCTCTGGGGGGCCCCCTACATACACGCCCTGCCCAGGGCCGCCATGAGCCTAGAGCCGCCCCTGCCTCCACCCACGTTGCTTGCATTAAAAAATGTCATGAAGTCAGAATCGTTGCGGAGGTTAATCACACGCATTTATTACAATACGCAAAACTCAGCCCCACTGACACAGCCACGGGCACTTCAGGCATGGAATGAGGAGTTACATAATCCACTCTCGGAAGAACAATGGGCATACTGTTGTTGCCAGCTCACGGCCCTGTCGCCCAACTACAAGTTGCGATTACTACACTTTAAATACCTTCACCGGTTTTACGGGACCTCTACCAACCTGCATCGTATGGGTCTAAAGGATGATCATGGTTGCTGGAGATGTGGCTCTGCCCCTGCCTCATTTTTTTAGGTCGAGCAGACCTACCCTCAATGCGTGAGCATTGAAGGTGTCTGCTTCAGACCTATTGTGGCCCGTATTTAGGAATGTGGACAGCTATCAGACGCGCGCTTTGACGAGGTCAGATTTCACCTCGGGAGCGAGCGTCTGATAGCTGTGCATGCGCGAATCAAAGGCCTTGCTCACACACAGACACAGGCAGCCCCCACCCCTCTGCATGCACGCACGCACACACACACACAGGCGCGCGCATGCACACGCAGGCATACGGCACACATACAGGCACACATACAGGCACACTATCCCCTACCTCGCATTCTCTCTCAATCACACATAGTCACGCAGGCGCACACACATTCCCTCGTGCACACACGCACACACGCGCGCACACACTCCCCCCCTCCCCCCCCCCCCCCCCAGGCATACACACAGGCACGCACGCACTTCACATCAGCCCTGGGCTCCACTCACCGACTGCGCTCTTCCGGCGGGGCTCCTCTCGCGCTCCGCTCCTCACGGCGCGGCGCGTCTCATCTCCTCTTCTCAATCGGGGCTCCCTCAGGTCCGAGGAGCCCCGCAACAGGCGCCACACTCCTCCTTCTCCCCGGCCCCCTCCTGGGGACCCGGGCTACCTCGGAACGGCAGGGCGCTCCATGCGCCGGCAGCTCGCGGACCTCGGGAGGCGGGACTTCCGGTTGGCCACGACCGGATTGGCCGGCCGGCCGCGACCGTATTGGCCGGCCGGCCAAGAGCTTCCGGGTCGCCGCGGGCAGCGCGGCGGCACCGTATAATATGAACTTGTTCTTTATTTTTATCGCACCAGTGTGAGCAAAATGTTTATCGGAAGATGTTGGTGTTTGCTATTTCGTAAGACTTTTCTTTATTTTATTTTACTAGCGATAAACACCCCAATTGTCCTTTATAAGAATTAATTTTATTGACGCCTGTGAAACGTTTTAATATCCTACATTCCCTTGAAATGGCTCTTCCAGTTCAGAAGAACATTACCCCGATTAGAGTTGCCCGAGTTATATGCCACGTTTCCATATTAGTGCTGACTGGCTGGCTGACTGAAAGAATGATGCGGAAGGAGTTCCCCCGTCCTTTAAGTGAGCGTATCCGCCGGGGTGCCTGGAGTATTCATTATAGCAACTGTCGGTAGAGGGCGCCATTGCTGATGTAATGTGAAAGGTATTTTAGTAGATATAACGACACTGAGATGTGGGTTTCATGACCATAGCAGTCCTAGTATTCATTGAGGCGTAAAAGCCGGAGTGGTTTATCTCCCACTAAGAAAAATGATAATTTTCTGGCCAATATCCAAATTCGTCCACATGTCGCCTTTCTCGCTGTAAAGAAACAACAAGTGAAGCTTGTCAGTCTCCTTGGCATTACATAGTTCAACCCTATGTTGCCTAAAGATTAAGCCCGAGACTAAACCCCAAGTTGTCTCTTAGAAAGCATAAATTAACCTAGTGTGTAACTACTAGCCAGAGTGCGATATTAAATGTACTTTTCTAAAATGGGGGCACTTGGAATGAGAGTTAAGGATTCCTAATACGACTGTAATTAGACCCTATCCGTCAGATGTCTTTGGGTTTCATTCTTTGAGAGAGAAGTTAAGTATATACGGTACTGAGTACCATTTCTGTGAGTGAGCAGCGAAGCGTCCAGTCCACATGCTGGCAACCTCCCATATGTAGGTTAACATCACTGCCCTTGGCAGGTTTCTTCGAAGAAGCTTAAGGTGCCTGGCTAACGCACCTTTGAGCAGAATGCCTGACCCGTTGTCAGCTAATATATTTGCCTTGTTCCAGGCCGCCATCTAATCGAGTCTGACAGATTGCCTTCCTTGAGATGTCCAGTGTGTGATTAAGACAGTTGCTCCTTCTGTGACAGGTGTCGCTGATCATTGCACTCAGAGCTTGAGCAGCCACCCTCCCAATGCATAAGCTGATGGACAGTGTCACAAGCCTCTTCAACGTGTAGAGCCTTGCTTTTCTCTGGTGCCCTTTGTCTCCGTCACAACCTGAGGAGTCTTAATGCCCGACTCTTTCCTGACACTGAAAGCCAACTGCTGATTGTTAAGAGAAAGAGAGGGAGGTCAGAGCAAGCTTGCAAGTAGCCCCTTTGAATCCCATAGTGCTTTTGGCAAGATCACACACATTCCCAGACATAGAAGGATGCATAATAAACTAGCACGGGCACTGAAAAGTACCAGCAAGGACCAAATGTTTGTCCTGTTGATTTCTAGATCTCATATTGTTGGTCATTAGCTCCAAAGGTGGTTCAGCACAAGAATTTGTAGCACTTGCCCTCCTCACTCTAACAGAAGCCCTAGAGTCACCCATGTGTGCTCAAGAGTATCTGGTGCAGTTCAAGGCTCAATGCTCCTGTTTGGTCACTACTTACACAGCTGTTATCCTCCGCACTCCTTTGCTTCAGTGTTCCCTTCTGGCTACCCTCTGTGGATTGCATGCCTACAGGTCTCGAACATGTGACTTATTAGATCAATAGCAGCGTGTTCTTTAATCTGCCAGCCAGCTGTTCTCATTGCAAGCTTGTCCTGTGCCATCATACTAGTTACCCTCTTCGTTGCAGTCTTTTTTTGTGTTGAATTCAAATTATGATATTCTATCGCACACCACCACCACGCACACCACCACCACGCACACCACCACCACGCCCACCACCACCACGCCCACCACCACCACGCCCACCACCATACCATCACATCCACCACCACATCCACCACCACCACCACATCCACCACCACCACATCCACCACCACCACATCCACCACCACCACATCCACCACCTCCACATCCACCACCTCCACATCCACCACCTCCACATCCACCACCTCCACATCCACCTCCACATCCACCTCCACATCCACCACCATCACCACCACATCCACAATCACCACCACCACCACCACATCCACATCCATCACCACCACATCCACCACCATCACCGCCACATCCACAATCACCACCACCACCACAATCACCACCACCACATCCCCCAGATCCACCATCACCACATCTATATGTGTGTGTGTGGCTCTGTATGTGTGTAGGTGCAAATGCAATGTTCTTGGATTTTCATCACAATAAAATACACTGAACATAATCTTCACAAAATGTATTTAGAAAGGTTTAAGCTATTGCCATTATAAATTACAATAACTTTTATTTAAGTATTAATTATTTACAAAATTAAAAGCCATTGTTATTTGTAATATCAATACATCTAAGTCACGTAAATACAACACACATTGCATTACAAATGCTATAGGTGTCACTTTTGCGAAAGTTAAAACTATTGACATTGTAACTGACAAAGCTATTAATTTTGCTATTTTTAAAACCAACACAAATAAACAAGCATTTACAATGCAATGGTCTCGGCATCATTAAAGGTAGAGCTATTGGCATTGCTCATGACATTTCTTTTTTTTTCTTTAAATCATAAATAAATGGCATTGTCATTTACATTGCCAATACACAGCACTCTGCACCTGCATTCACAGCTCTGCACTCAACAGCACACACCACTCTGCACCTGCACTCACAGCTCTGCACTCAACAGCACTCACCGCTCTGCACCTGCACTCACCGCTCTGCACCTGCACTCACCGCTCTGCACCTGCGCTCACAGCTCTGCACTCAACAGCACACACCACTCTGCACCTGCGCTCACAACTCTGCACTCAACAGCACACACCACTCTGCACCTGCGCTCACAACTCTGCACTCAACAGCACACACCACTCTGCACCTGCGCTCACAACTCTGCACTCAACAGCACACACCACTCTGCACCTGCGCTCACAACTCTGCACTCAACAGCACACACCACTCTGCACCTGCGCTCACAACTCTGCACTCAACAGCACACACCACTCTGCACCTGCGCTCACAACTCTGCACTCAACAGCACACACCACGCTGCACACACCACTCTGCACACACTCACAGCTCTGCACACACCACTCTGCACCTGCACTCACAGCTCTGCACTCAACAGCACACACCATTTTGCACCTGCACTCACAGCTCTGCACACACCACTCTGCACCTGCACTCACAGCTCTGCACACACCACTCTGCACACACCACTCTGCACACACCACTCTGCACACACCACTCTGCACACACCACTCTGCACACACCACTCTGCACACACTCACAGCTCTGCACACACTCACAGCTCTGCACCTGCGCACACTCACAGCTCTGCACCCTGCACTCACAGCTCTGCACCCTGCACTCCCTACTCTGAATTAACGCCTCGACCGACCGACGAATGGGTTTGCTATAATTTTTATACATTTTTAAAATCTTTTCTAAAACTATATTGATTATGCTTATATTTTGTAAACTGTTTTTAAATTTGTGGTCCTCAGTTGTACCAAAGCAAATAAAAAAACTTTGACTTTGACTTTGCGCGGAATGGCGCGTAATTACAGGACGTGGCGTAATGGCATCGTTTTGGAAACTCCATGTAACAAGCATACCACGAAATTCCCCAAATGACTGGTATTAGGAGCGCGTAATTTCAATTTAGCACAAGCCTAACATTTCACTTCTGTACTATTTGTTTTCCTCCTGGAAAGTATAGCGGCCAGATAGGTAACCCGCTTTCCCTTCCATGATCCACAGAACACGGGCCTGAGCCTGTTTCTCACGTGTACCAGTTGAGAGTATCCGTGCTTAATTTGTGCCGGCGTTTGCAGGTGGATGCACGGGAACACTTTTTGGGTGTCTCTTATTTTTCCTCATCAGACTGTATGTACCCAGAGCAAGAGAGAGAGAAGCAAAACACGGAGGACGAAGGATAGAAAACAGATAGGAGAACTGAGCCAAAAGAAAAATGCAGGAATGAAAGGGAACTTGCAAACGAGACAAAGATACAGGAATGGGAAGAAAGAGGGCGTGTTAAAGGGGGATCAACCCTCGGCAGTCTAGACAATCGCCAACTCAGCAAGCATTTTGGCATCACTCAGTGAATATGCGGAAAATGTGCCTCCCTGCGCTTGTGTTATATATCCCAATCCCCTTTTCTATGGGCTCCTTTAATGTTACAGCGAGTAAAACGCACGAGGGCTCTGTCTGGAATGCCATCCCTCGCGCATCAGGACACTGCTTTGGCGCTTGTAACTTCCGCCTGTCTGTCACGAGGATGCTTGTTTAGCTGTATGACACAGGTGCAGGTCCTGCTTTTCCTGTTGGGCTGAAGACCGAGACAATGCAAGTATTCAAAGGCAAGGACTTGAGGAGGAGCTCAGGCAATAAATAATAGGGCGAGACTCCGTCTCCCGTGACCTGGGCCTAAAATGGCACTTAGGTAGTTATACTTATTATACACGTGAATATTATCTTTCTGGCAGAGTGTGAGAATATGGACTACGCATGTTGATGCTTTAGTGTTGTATCTGCCCGGTGGTACTTAGTTATCAGCTTAAGAAGGATGAACGGCTGAGTGGCCCTGCCCAAGAATGAAACCGGCAAGCAGGGCCACTGAAATTATGCGGCAGAGGAGTAATACATTATTCGGCAGGTTTGACTAAATTATGCAACAAGAAAAGGAAAAATTATGCAGCATAATTTGTTGATGGTATTTACTTAATTATTTTGTAATTTTGACACATGGTAATGCTGTTTGGCCAAATATTTTACCTCACGAGCACCAGTTTGACAACCAAATACAGAAATAAGCAACGAAAAGATTACTAGTTAACATTTGAGGAGGGCTTTCCATTGCACACACGCTTGTCACCACATATTTATTAATTTTGGATCAGTTTTAGCTCAAAACAATTTTTTATTTTGTTAGCTGGTTAAACTGCACCATCCACCTCAGAGGGGCTGACAACATAGCGTTACAAAACTCCCATGGAAACCATCAGCCAGGACACTATGGAACTCTCTAGACACGTTCCTAGATTCTTATGAACCACCATGAATAAAAGACCTCACCAAGGAATCCTATTACTGCCGCTCCACTTACCCGGGGATGGGGTAGCGTGTGGCCACACACCCCTGCCTGCCCTCACCCCTAGTGACCCTTCGAACTCCCTGGTCGGTGTACGTGGCTGCCGCACGCTCCCTATTCGCTTCTTACCTCCTTCTGATGTCCGTCCTGGCGTGGGGGGGTTTCCCGCCGCCCGCATTGGACGTTGGCTTCTCGGGGGCACAGCCGCCCGCTCCGACCACCGCATGACTCCTACATCTCTCGGATCCTTCCCTTTCGCCACCTCCTGGTGTGAGCTTTGCCCAGCCTGCTGATGCGGAGTGTAGACGGCTGCTTGCAACGGTTCAAGGTGCTCCCCGCTACCCTGCCCCTCGTTACCCTCCTGAGGTATGCCTGGAATGGCGGGGGCACGGTGGGAGGCCGGGACCCTCAAAGGTGGGCGGGGGGTCCCTCCAAGAGATTCCGGTTCCCCGGCCCGGCCGCCCCTCATGCTGCTTCAGTTGCGCTGGTTCCTGGGTACCTTGCCTTGGTGCTGCTGCCAGCTTGCTTGTTCCCTAGGGTGGGATCGCTGTTTGACCTGTAGCACAGGCGGGGTGGAGGCTCCAGGTCACGCTGCCTCCCCTCCCCGCGCCACTCGACCATCGCCGTCGGAAGGAAAAGTAAAGCGTGAAAGGGCAGCCAGCTGTTCTTGGCGCCATAGCTGATCTCTTTGTCCTGCTGCTCCTCGTGCTATAACCCAACTCCTATACGGAGGTTTGGATCCGGGCTGCATTCTTTTTCCGTATGCCGGGTAAGTCCTCCCAGCCTTCTTTGCGGTTTACAAAGGGGGTGCGGTGCCGGCCGCCTCTCCAGCGGGAAATTCGCCCTTCTGGACGGGTCCCCGTGCTCTGGGGCAGAAACTGGGTGTGTGACTCACGTCCATTCTGTTGCAGCCCTGCGGAGTTTAGCTTGTGTCTCCCAATGCCCCTGATCTCTCGCAGCCATGTTCACCCGGCGCCATAGCCTTGCCAGCTGGTGACGTCGCTGGCCGGACTTCTCCTGGCTCGGTTTGTCTTTTTCTTGACTGGCCTTGCTCTGCCCCGGGTTCTGGGAGGATTAACCTCCAGATCCGGGTGGATGTTTTCAGCACCAAAGATAACGCAGTAGGTTCCGTGGTGCCTTGCACCAGTGACGGCACTCACAATGAGGTGACCAGGGGCAAGAGACTTCTCGACTGTAGAAAGGCGAGTTCCTGCACAGCACTCCGCAGACGAAGGGGGGCGGGGGGGTGCGACGAGAGACGAAGGAGAGCTGCGGGCAGAGGGAAGGTGGGGGGGGGAAGACGGCACTCACCGGCTGTTCAGAGAGGCGGCGGTTCCTCCCTGCCACGGGCAGGGCTGCTGGGCTTCAGCTGGGGACGTGCTTCTTCTCCAAGATAAGAGCGGCAGGGCGGCTTTGCAGAGTGCACTCCGCGGCTCCCTGTGGTGCCCCCAATGCCTGTCTGCCCACAAAAAACGAGACGGGCCGATGTGTACACACAGAGACTGCCAGGTGGAGGAGGCTGCGACTTCTTGGGGCGGCTGTTGCCGAGAAATGGCCTAAAGAAAAGCGCCGCCATTTTCCGATTCGGGGGCGTGTTTTTTGCGCCCTGAGTGACAGACGACGTCACAGGGCTAAAGAATGCAAAAAATCACGCCCCCGAATCCGAAAAAGACGGAGCTTATTTGGAGGGACGGCTCTCTCCTCCAATGGCTGGCCTCCTTTTAGGAAGCCAGCCAATTGAGGTGAGACGGCCGAGGGAGGCGGGTTCCAGATCCCTACTAAGTATCATACGATCTCCTCCCGGAAATGCTGGCAAGCCAGCATTTCCGGTCCTCGACCGAAAAAAAGTGTCATTTACAATACCAATCGCTCAAACTTTCCTAATGCGAGACCTATTGCATTTCCAATGCTTGTTTACACATGGCGTGAAGCTGTCCACAGCTTTCCACATTCTGGGCTAATATATTCACAACAATAGATAAGATATTAGGCACACCAGATGTCCTGGACCCCTTACTGGGGATGTTGGAACATGTGAAAGATACGCCAGTCAAAAGTAGGAAGCTTCATGCTATGTTGCTTTTGTTTGCTTAACGCTGTGTGGCTATACATTGGGGGAGGAAAGGGACTCCAGGTATAAAGGAATGGCTGCGTGACGTAACATTCGCTCATTCGCAACTAACCACTTTCTGGGAACTAATGGCATCCGCATCCAGGTCTAAAGATATATGGGAGCCAATCCGTTTGTGTGGCATGGGCTAGGGAGCAGCAGGGGGAAGATGGTGAAGATCACGAGATAGCAGAGACTACGTTGACAGGTACAGCTGGGTCTGGGGGAAATTGATGTATGTGGGAGGGGGGTTGTTAAACAATGCGTGCCATGTTCAAATGTACCGTGTCAAATTGCAGGAATAAGACAGTATGTGTGTGACGAGCTGGACTCCAAGCTATTACTCTTTTGTTTTAAAGTACCTTGTGTTGCGGTGGCTACCAAGCACTTGCATGCATTCTGTGGAAAATGATGCACGTTTATACTACTAACTGTAATAATAGAAATACGTGGATGTGAAAATAGTTGTATTGATTAACTGACATGTTGTTTGTAATGTTTATGACATTGTTTAAAAATTTCAATACCAAAAAAAAAGATGGTTAGCTGTGATGGTGAGGTTATTGACCGCACCGACAGGGAAATTGGCGTGGTGGAGGCTGCCGTGACCTCTTGACAAGATCCCTGCACTTATTGGCTGCAGAATATTAACGAGCACTTTATGTTCAATAAGCAGGGGAGTGAGGCTTACATTTCGTACTTCCACTTCTCTTTCACATTGAGTACATATATCGTCAAGGTACAGAATTTTTAGTTAAGAATAACATGTCTACTCTTACTATACCTACTTCCCTTGGCAATATAATGCTAGTCAATATTCTAAAGTCGACATGATTGCAGATGGATATCAGAAACTCGATATTGTGATAGGACACCAGGTTACCGCAAACACATTATATTTTATAGCAATAGAGGTCCTTGGCAAAGAGGGCCTCAGCTGGGTGATACTTTTAATCAACTTTTTTGGCAAGTCATCATTCTTTATTAAAGGACCAAAAAACACAATTTTAAAGGTGTTAATTTACGCAGGATAAGCCAGAACCAAAATGAAAACACTGGAAATTAGCCTCAGCCAATAAATCAAGAGCCTTTGGGGTTGAGAGAGGAAGATTGAAAGCCTAGCCCTTTCATCTGCTGCCGCAGAGCCAGGGATCTTCATCCGCGGCAGCTTTACTTTTCTCCGCGTCAGTGCTGGAAATGGAAAAAAATACTCTGGGATTTCATAAATTGAGGTCAAATGGTGATAGCAGAATGATATGGTGGAATCACATCTAGTGGAGTCCGAGAAGCAGAGTCTGACCATTAACTTATGAAAAAAAATTAAATTCTGTCCCAAAGAAACAAAGACAACAGACTCAAATGTGTTCAATATCTTACTGCATAAGGTATCTGCCTTATAACAGTAAGATTACAGTGGAGGTTGGTACATATGCTGGAGATATCTACAAGCAGTCTATAGCAGGATAGACCCATCATAATTTAGCTCAGAGGGTTAATGTTCATGCTGCAAAGCACATTGTTTAAATGTGGACCACAGATTTACGTTTTATGTAGACTGTTTATTGGGCTACTGCTTTTGTTGCAGATATCCTTGAGTTACCTGTTGGCCACAAATAATAATCATTGTAATGCAAACTGCAAGGCATAAATGTAGAACCTTACTCTTTTTCACAATTTTTCATTATTCTAAAGTTAGCCTTAAATGGTTCCTTTAGATCATGGGTACTAACAAACATTTACCCAGGGGCCACAAAGTATGATCTGAAGTGTGATTGAGAGCCGCACTGATGCCAGCAGGGTGGCGAAAGGGGGTCTGAATTAATCAGGGATTGAAAAAGGTGATGTAAAAAAATGTCAAATAAACGGGGAAGCATTTATTTGCATGTTAATAAATGCTTGCCCTTTCATTTAAAATTTTTAGGTCTCAGGCCTGCGTAGGCTGCGCTTACGCAGTCTCGCCGGTGAGATCTTATGTCTCCTTAGTGTGGGGCTTGAACCCGCCCCTCTTCTCCTTTGGCTGGCTCCCTAAACGGAGGCTAGCCATTGGAGAAGAGGGGCATCTGTCAGTTTAAGCCCCGTCATTTTGAGATTCGGGGCGTGTTTTTTCATGTTCTTTCTCTCCTCTTCCCATTGCCTGGAATTTTACATTCCAGCAAATGGGAAGAGGAGAGAAAGAAAAACACGCCTCCGAATCGAAAAATGACGCTGCGTTTCTCCGAGGCATTCTTGCTTCACCCCGGAGAAACATGGTGGTCCTTTCCCCCTTGCGCTGTTCTTGGGGCTCTCAGAGTGTTGTAGTGATGTGACTTGTACCTCAAGTGTCAGTCCCTCGGGGTTCGGTGTGTTCCGGTACCGGCACCACACAGGGTAGGCAAATACTTGTTTACCACTTGTGCCCTGATCTTAGCTCAGAGATGCACACACACAGAACCAGGTCAATACCACCGTTCCACCCCCCAGTGTATACGCAGGCTTGTGCCGCTGTAGTTTCACTTCATCTGACCCTTCCTCACCGAACCGCTGCAAGGCGGCTCCTCCACCCGTAAGCACCGGCCCTCTCGACGCTCTGCACGCCTCCTCCTCTTCAAACACCCACCGGCCCGCGCATGCTCTTGTTTCTCCTTTAAAAACACTCTACAAGGACCGAACCCTTTAAGTTGTCCTCTCTGCTCAGCGTACTCCCGCCCCCTCTCTGTCGAGGAGCCTTCCTCTCGGGCTCCCCTCCTCCTCGCTGTAGCTCCGCTCTCTCGCCCAGCGTGGAATTGCTTCTTTGCTAACCTTATTCCCCACAGGCCCCCGTACAGCCCTCTTCTTCCCCTACCTGCCCCTCGCCACGTACGGACAGCCCCTCCGGCTCTCCCTGCCTCTCCGCCCCCCCGGTAGGAACCTTCCTGCACGGCCTTTGTATTCCCCGGAAGGTGTCGAGGTAGCACCAGAGAAGAGTGAGCGCAGCCTCTTAGGGGCCGGGAGGCTACACACTGGCAGAGCCCTGAGTGCAGCAGCCATGGGTCCAGGGACCAGGGTGGTGGGGTCTCAAGGCCCGGAGAGCGAGGGCAGGGACGGACAGACAAACAGACACAAGAGGAGGGGTGCAGCGTTCCAAGGAGCTGGTGCTGATGAGAGCCCAGACAGGATGGATCTTTTAAGGTGATTGATTTTAAGGGGGAGGGGGGACGATGACTCCCCGGCCTCTTCGACCCCAGGGATTTTGCCCCTTTAAGAGGAAGAGGAGGATGTACCCGTCCAGGAGGAAGGCAGCTCTGCACTACCAGGAGTCCGCACGGTAAGTGGTGGCAGACATGGCGAGGGCAGGCACGGGTGGTGCTGGGGAGGCGGGCAGCAAAGGAGTGGAAGGATACAGTGGACAGGAGACTTCAGGAGGTAGTGGGAGAGATGCATGTGATCAATTTACTATAAGCGCACACTGCATAACGGAATTGCTGTAGAGTATATGGGGACAGAGTAGCATGGTAAAAAGTGACACATTAGCCAAAATCTCATTGTGTGCTGGGAAACCTAAGCCCATGATTATTGTTGAAGACGAAGCTACAGGGTAGGGTGCCCAGGCATCCTGGATTTGTCCGGGCAGTCCCAGTTTTCGCCCGCTGTCCCGGCAGATTTCGGTAATTTTGGCTCATGTCCCTGTATTTAGAGGGTATCGACTGAAAAGAGTGATAGGCACTTTTTTGGGTGTTCTAAGCTGTGCTAGTTATAGCTCTTCATAGTCCTATGTGGATCATCAAAGTATGGTTTTGGATGAGTAGCATGCTGCACCGTGCGGAAGTGTGTGGTTGGCAGAGTATTGTATTTGTTGTGATCCTATTTGGAAAGAGATTTGTTGCCACGCATGAGTGACCAGAGATGTACTTTTTATCTCTTCTTGGGGCGCAGCACCTAACCGCGTGAGGGAGGTCTAAGAGATTCTTTCTAGAATTTCCTCCCAGACAACTTCCACTTTCATTATAAGTATGCAATTATTATATTCCGGGTAAGAAAGAGACAATGTGGTGAAAAGAGACTTACCTTCCTTCTATTATTTGTTAGGACAGCAGCATGAGAAGCAATACACTCCCATTTTTTCAGATGGTCTAGAGGTGAGCAAAGTTGCAAAGACAAGTTCTCTTAGTGCCACCATTAGCTAATGAAAGGCCCACTCTGAAGGGGCAAAGGGATGACCAGTGTAGGGAGAAGCAGCATGGAGTGCGGATACAAAGGAGCCTAGGGTGAGGGAAAGATGGGAGGAACCAGCAGCAAAGAAGGGAAACGGCCTCCATGAGGAAGGAAAAGCAGTATATAGGAAGAAAAGGGAAGAAAGGTCAATTTGCAGTCCCTAGAAACAGGCTTATAGTAGCTTAGCAAGAGGGAAAAAGTTAATGTAACATTAGGTGCATACTACTATAGCTTTTCCAAATTACCTTGAGATATGCAGAGGCACACAAACATGTTTTCTCCCGGCTTCCAGGAGCTAAAGAAAGGCCCTAACTGGAGATGTCAAAGATTAACCAGGACACGGTGGAGCAGCAGTGAGTGGATAGCTCGAAATCTTTTAATGAATTCAGAAGTTAAATGATACACCAAATGCAAAATAAATACTAACCGATATAAACCACAGGCAGAAATCTCTTTACTTCACACACTCCTGAATTTTCCCCGGTCGGCTGTATTTACATGTAGCTCACCTCCATTTCCACCAGTCTGCAGTATTTTCCGCTCATATACCAGCAGTGCCCCCTGTCGGTGGCATTTCCAGCCTGGGCCTTAGGTATTGCTTGGTAAGATGGCCGCCTTTGCCTCTCTTTGAGGTGGCTTCGCGCAGATCTCCTCAGTGCCTGGTATTTCCAGTCCGGGTCTCTGTGTTCCTCTACTGTCCTCAGCTTCTCAACCCCCCCTGTGACCCCGGGCACACAGGTGCCTTCAAAGTGTTTGCTCTTGGCCAGATTAGGCGCTATCTCTAATTTGGGCACATCGAGGCCCCCGCGGAGCCCGGCCACGGTGCCAGAACAAAGGGCTGGTAACAGCTGGCAGGGCCAAGCGAGGAGGCACATGAGACTTAACACAACACCAGCACGGTCTTCCTGGAAGAGCGATGCCGATTAAGAAAGTCGCCCGTCACCCCTCACCTGCCTCCACCATCCTTATGGTTCCGGTAATTCCCATCGTCCTCTGTTCTCTCTCACTACGTCAAATCCTCTGCCTAATATCCTCACCTCTGCCCCTAATCGTTTCTCCTTCGCCCGTTCCACCACTTTCTCTGCCTTCCTTACCCCACCCTGTACCACTTTTTCAGTATAAAACAATTCTATCCTCCTTATGTCTTTTTACCCTTCTCGTCCTTTCCCTGCAGCTTTACTTCTGCTTCTTTCTTCCCCCACTCATGCACTTTTTCCATCCTTTCTTTATCCTGTACCTTTACCCCTCGCCCCCAGTATTTTGCCGTTTCCACTTTTCATATACCTTCTGTTTTTTCCTCTCGGGCCTGCCCGCTATCCCGCCTCTTGTGCACAGCATTTCCAAACATGTATTTGTGAATTAAGTATTTTGAACAGTCCTGCTGTAAGTGGAGTTGTGTCGGTGATACTGAGAAAGTGGACAACATCTCGACATCAAGCTTGGCAAAAAGCTTTTACAGAGCCCATGCCTCACAGCTTAGTTAAAGTACACACAAGTTTAGGTACAAGTAAACCACAATTTATTAGTTTACTCTAAACAATTGATGTTTTCAATTTACATTTACTTTACAAACACAAAGGAGAAGTTCAAAATATGCAGACCTAAGATCGCTATCAACTTTACGTCTTAGCCATATGCAGTTTCACAAACATTTAGAGAAAACAGACAGTAAACCAAACATATATTCGACATTTGACATTTGACGAAAATTGACTTCTTAACAACACAACAAATTCAAACAGATGGACAAAAAATAACCTTATGCATTTATGAATGAAGGAACACTTTTTGCAACCAATTACTGAAACACGGGGAGAACACAGAAGAACAAATTATATTAAAAAATTAGTTCAACTCCCACAGCCTGAACAAGATATAATCAATAGAATATCAGGAATATAGCCCATTTCTGCGTCACTAGCAATGGCCAACTGGCCAAGAAAAGAGGGGGTGCCGACGCGTTTCGAATCCTGATTAAGGATTTACAGGATTCTCTTCAGGGCAGTGTCAGTCTAGTCCATGGGAACTGTTTAAAATGAAGAACAAAGCAAAAAATGTTTGTTAAAAGGGGGGTCCTCTAGCCACTACTCTTAGGCCGACTCGAGTGCCAGAATAAAACATACCTTATGTTTATCCTGCCCACGGTCAGTCTTGTTTAGGAAGAAATGTCGTCTAGGCTCTGTGGTCTGCAATGTAACAGAGTAATAGGTATATTGAGTCCTATGCGCAAACCCGGGGCAGACTACCCAAGGCATGCATGTCAAACTGCTATTTGTTTACCTTTGTTAGCTTTATGGTTCTGTGCGATATCTTAGTCCACTGGGGGTTTTTTTTTCATTGTCTGTAACAAGTAGACAGAGCGCGTGTAAGTCAGTTGCACACACTAGGCGCGTGTTAGACAGTTGCACACACTGATGCGTTAAAGATTGAAAACCACGTAACTACGTTCACTTACTTGGACATCGGTCCGCGAAGACCGCAGTTGGGGTTCTAGTTCTGCAAACGTTTTATCCAAAATAGTGACCCGTTTAGTGGATCTGTGGGGTTAAAACAAAGGAACGTGTAGGCTCATTAGGGCGCTATCTTTCAATGCTTGGGAGCAGCAGAGTTCACAATTTATGGTTTCCTTGCTTACCGCAATTATTCCGGTACTTCGCTGAGCGTACTCGCTACAGAACAGCAGACAGAGAGATGTGAATGTCCCTGGCAAAAGCCGGTTTGGAGATCCCAGACCATGTGGTTCTTGGCGGACCAATCAAACAAACCAAGCGCAGTTTGGTGCTTTATGGGACATGTAGTTTAGGACAGACCGCTCCAGTTTTTTGAAAAAATTGCAAGTGCATTCTGGGGCATGTAGTCTCTGAACAGGAAAAGGTATTTATGCCCTATTAATTTCGCTGAGACTATTTAGGCCTTTGGTAACACTATCAAACTTGAGGATTAAATACGCTTCCTTACGCAACAGCATCGCGTCAACGTCTTGGCAGCGTTTAGGATCAATCCATGCTAGTGTGGTCCATTTGAAATCGTTCTCAGTGTGGCCATTGCTGATAAAATGTTCCACCATGGGAGCAGTCAGCACTTTTCTCTTTAGGCGGGATCGGTGTTGGGTAATCCGCGCGTTGATGGGCTGATTAGTTTTGCCTATATAAACTCTGTTACACGGGCATACCACCGCATAAACGACATTGCGAGTTTTGCAATTTGTGAAGCATTCATGCTTCCATCTGATACCATTGTTGATGAATGTGTCGCCTTCTAGCGTGTTGGAACATGACACACAGTTGCCACATTTGTGGTGCCCACAAATTGGTTTGAGCTTCCACTGCGCAACAAGGTCACTTTTGGGTACATTGATGTGACTGTCCGCTTTGATTAAGTGTTGGCCTATGCTTCTATTTTTGCGCATAGCGAAGATGGGTTTAGAGAGAGGATGGTCCAAAGACTCCAATAGATGCCAATTGTTTCGGATTATATTCTTGAATTGGTTTGTATGTTGCCCAAATGTTGTAACGCAAACCAATTGTTCCAAATCTTTTCTTTCTTTCCTTTCAAACAATGTGTCTCTAGGGGTGAATTTGGCTCTGTTTTTAGAGTGTTTCAACAGTTTTTTCGGGTATCCTCTCTCTGCCATCTCACTGCAGAATCTTGTAGCATGGCAGTCAAAGTCACATAAATTAGTGCAATTTCGCCTGATCCTCAATAGTTGCCCGTAGGGCAAGTTGTTTTTTAATGATTGAGGATGCGAACTGGTGTAATGCAAAATTGTATTGCGGTCAGTGGCCTTTTTGTGCAAGGAGGTAATCAACTTAGCCTCACTGGTGCCTACGGTAACTGTTGAAACACTCTAAAAACAGAGCCAAATTCACCCCTAGAGACACATTGTTTGAAAGGAAAGAAAGAAAAGATTTGGAACAATTGGTTTGCGTTACAACATTTGGGCAACATACAAACCAATTCAAGAATATAATCCGAAACAATTGGCATCTATTGGAGTCTTTGGACCATCCTCTCTCTAAACCCATCTTCGCTATGCGCAAAAATAGAAGCATAGGCCAACACTTAATCAAAGCGGACAGTCACATCAATGTACCCAAAAGTGACCTTGTTGCGCAGTGGAAGTTCAAACCAATTTGTGGGCACCACAAATGTGGCAACTGTGTGTCATGTTCCAACACGCTAGAAGGCGACACATTCATCAACAATGGTATCAGATGGAAGCATGAATGCTTCACAAATTGCAAAACTCGCAATGTCGTTTATGCGGTGGTATGCCCGTGTAACAGAGTTTATATAGGCAAAACTAATCAGCCCATCAACGCGCGGATTACCCAACACCGATCCCGCCTAAAGAGAAAAGTGCTGACTGCTCCCATGGTGGAACATTTTATCAGCAATGGCCACACTGAGAACGATTTCAAATGGACCACACTAGCATGGATTGATCCTAAACGCTGCCAAGACGTTGACGCGATGCTGTTGCGTAAGGAAGCGTATTTAATCCTCAAGTTTGATAGTGTTACCAAAGGCCTAAATAGTCTCAGCGAAATTAATAGGGCATAAATACCTTTTCCTGTTCAGAGACTACATGCCCCAGAATGCACTTGCAATTTTTTCAAAAAACTGGAGCGGTCTGTCCTAAACTACATGTCCCATAAAGCACCAAACTGCGCTTGGTTTGTTTGATTGGTCCGCCAAGAACCACATGGTCTGGGATCTCCAAACCGGCTTTTGCCAGGGACATTCACATCTCTCTGTCTGCTGTTCTGTAGCGAGTACGCTCAGCGAAGTACCGGAATAATTGCGGTAAGCAAGGAAACCATAAATTGTGAACTCTGCTGCTCCCAAGCATTGAAAGATAGCGCCCTAATGAGCCTACACGTTCCTTTGTTTTAACCCCACAGATCCACTAAACGGGTCACTATTTTGGATAAAACGTTTGCAGAACTAGAACCCCAACTGCGGTCTTCGCGGACCGATGTCCAAGTAAGTGAACGTAGTTACGTGGTTTTCAATCTTTAACGCATCAGTGTGTGCAACTGTCTAACACGCGCCTAGTGTGTGCAACTGACTTACACGCGCTCTGTCTACTTGTTACAGACAATGAAAAAAAAAACCCCAGTGGACTAAGATATCGCACAGAACCATAAAGCTAACAAAGGTAAACAAATAGCAGTTTGACATGCATGCCTTGGGTAGTCTGCCCCGGGTTTGCGCATAGGACTCAATATACCTATTACTCTGTTACATTGCAGACCACAGAGCCTAGACGACATTTCTTCCTAAACAAGACTGACCGTGGGCAGGATAAACATAAGGTATGTTTTATTCTGGCACTCGAGTCGGCCTAAGAGTAGTGGCTAGAGGACCCCCCTTTTAACAAACATTTTTTGCTTTGTTCTTCATTTTAAACAGTTCCCATGGACTAGACTGACACTGCCCTGAAGAGAATCCTGTAAATCCTTAATCAGGATTCGAAACGCGTCGGCACCCCCTCTTTTCTTGGCCAGTTGGCCATTGCTAGTGACGCAGAAATGGGCTATATTCCTGATATTCTATTGATTATATCTTGTTCAGGCTGTGGGAGTTGAACTAATTTTTGAATATAATTTGTTCTTCTGTGTTCTCCCCGTGTTTCAGTAATTGGTTGCAAAAAGTGTTCCTTCATTCATAAATGCATAAGGTTATTTTTTGTCCATCTGTTTGAATTTGTTGTGTTGTTAAGAAGTCAATTTTCGTCAAATGTCAAATGTCGAATATATGTTTGGTTTACTGTCTGTTTTCTCTAAATGTTTGTGAAACTGCATATGGCTAAGACGTAAAGTTGATAGCGATCTTAGGTCTGCATATTTTGAACTTCTCCTTTGTGTTTGTAAAGTAAATGTAAATTGAAAACATCAATTGTTTAGAGTAAACTAATAAATTGTGGTTTACTTGTACCTAAACTTGTGTGTACTTTAACTAAGCTGTGAGGCATAGGCAATTCTTTCTAATTCATAATTGTGTGGCCCTGCCTACCCTCCTTCCCATTGGGCCCAGCCACCCCTGTTTTTTCTGTTTACAGAGCCCAGGCATAAAAAAAACAGCTAAACACAAGGCAAAACATCTGGGGTAACCATAGTCAGGTATCCACCCTCCTACAGCAAGTACCACTATTGTCACTAAGTTAACCTGCGTCCAACCCCTTACTAGCTGTGGCAAGGATCAGACATGCTTAACTTAGATGCAATGTGTGGGGGGCGTTGCCAAGCCGTGCTATGAAATGGCTGCATGTTAAGTCATCTCCGGCGGCTGAGCCTCATTATCCTTCAGAATTTGCTATAAGCATCGGAAGGCAGGCATCACTGTATGCTCTCTGTCCCCACAGTGCTGGGGCACAGTTTATCGCCTGCTGGAGACCGTGTATGGAGTAACAGAGGCCGAAGATAGAGGGAGCCACCCAAGGCCTGCCGTGGCCTAAACACGAGTATTTACAACAAGGGTGGTGAGGGACAGAGTCTCTGAATTAAGCAGGAAGCTCTCACCCAGTCAAGAGATCAGGGCTAGATCCAACACCGTTTTTTAGCTCACTGCACCATCCCAGTTTCAGAACCTGGCTGTATGCAAATTAGTCTGTTCCTGTCCCAGTGCATGATGGGAACAGGGCAAACCAAACTACAAAAGCCAATTCTTACACTGGGAAGGAAACAAGCTCCCGGGGACCGGTTTCTGGCATTACAGCCGTCTTCGGCCCGGTTTGCCTAAACACGAGGCCAGGAAGAAAGCCAGGGTCTCGCGTGATGCGGAGGGCTAACGCCTGAGGGGCCTACCTGCCATCCGTGCTAGAAGGAGAGCGGGAGCTTCTTGGGCACTCCAGAGGTGGGCTCCAACTGCTGGTGGAGACTGATGACACTGACCGGGAGCCTGGGTGACAGATTCCAAACTTGGGCGCTGGGGCTCTTACCTGGGTGTGACCCGATCTCAACAGCCTGTGGTAAGAACACAGAAGCGATGGGCCGCACAAGGTGGGGTCATGCCCATGACTCTTGACAGTGCATGCAGCATGCAGGATCGTGAAGCATCCTTAATAAGTGAACTGGACAGCAGACCTCTGTCTGTGGCCCCGAACCCTACACTGGTTCATGATTAATCTGCAGAAATCTGAAATCGCGCCACCTGGTCTGTAAAGGAGACTTCTGCGGGTGCCTGGCTGAAGACAATCCGAGTTGCCAGCTGGAGCAGAGAGTAAGCAACGCAGTGTGTTAAGTGCTGCGGGAGCGCCCTGAGATCGTGTGGTGCAGTGGAAGACTGCTGACAAGGGGTAATTTCCCCTGGGGCCCGAGGATTTCTTAAGCACTCCAGAATTAAACAGAAAGAGGAGTGTCAGTCACTTGCGAGTAGCAGAGGTCGGGACAAGGTCCACATTTTCAGCCGGAGAAAAGCCCACTAACTAGCATCGATCCATTGATACTCCAACCAAGGATTACACAGTGAGTACAGTCTAGAGAGTGGCTGGGGGTGAGTGCACCAAGCACACTCAGCTTGTGACCACAACACAGCAGATGCAGTGGCATAATCCTCAGGATCGCAAAGGCAACTTCCGCGGGTACCGCAGGCTGGTGCGGGATGTGGGAAGTGTGGGCCCTGGGGGTTGCACATGTAGGGAAGCCTTCTGAGCGGCTCAAGAGAGGACCAGATCCCCCATTGCCTCAGCATATAGCCGCAATAGCCATGGGGAACGCAAACGCCAAGCAACCTAGGTTGACATTCGACAAAAGATCCACCAAACAAAAGGAGGGGGAGCCAGCTGCCACAGGGGAAACAGGAGACACAGGCATGAATGCTGCTTCAAAATAGACACTCTTTCAGCTGAAATGGATTGGGTATCACAACGCATGGAGAAGCACAAAAACTCAAAAGACGCACTTGAAAATAGAGTATCCGATTTTGACGACCTAGAGACTGCAGCACACTAAAACTGCTGCAGATGGACACAGTATTGAATCTTATAAAAGCCAAGAACGAAGACCTGGAAGCCAGGTCCAGGTGAAACAACATGCAAATTACTGGCATTCCTGAGTCCACAGACATTCAAAATATGGAGAAATTTGTAGAGTCTATGTTAAAGGAGCTGTTCAGAGATGATCTCTCACACATGTTCCTCACTGAGCGAGCGCATAGTTCTCTTGGTCCCAGGCCACCTCCGGGGGCGAAGCCACGTCAAATTCTTGCCCGTGTGTTAAATTATTGGGATCGAGATATGATTCTTAAACTTGCCAGGGAGCAGGGAACTGTGCAATACAGTGACACCAATATATCTCTGTATCTGGACTTCACCCAGCAGGTTCAGAGAATTCATTCCTGCCAAGAAGCTACTCCAACAGGCAGGAATCAAATACTCCCTGATCTACCCGGTAGAGTGAAAGATACACAGCACTGGCAAACCCACCATAATTACGGATACGAAAGCTGCGTTGAAGTTTGCAAAACAAGCGACCAAGGCAATGGAAACCACAGAAGCAATTGAGAGAGGTCTTGTTGGACAAATGCCTGAGTGACAATGACTGAAAAATACTCATGTCCACTGTTGGTTCGATGTGAATAAACAGATGGTTTCAGGAGTACCATCAGCTGTTCTTAACACCCTTGGCCATCATTGGGCTGCTGAGGAGATTCACTGGGCTCCTGGTTAGTTAGCTTACAAATCCACAGATAAGGGGAGGCGGGGCAGGGCAATGCCTGATTGCTTTTTTGTTAAATGGATTACTGCATTATGCAAGGCATTGCTATCCCATGGCTCGGCCACCCTGCAGCATGTGGCAGGGGAGTTAGCCGGTGACTCCACATTCCCCTGGAGATAATTCACAATTGCCCTAGGTTAGCCTAGGACGTTCATAAGATTTGGGTCATTGCTGGGGATCAAAACAGAACCTGATTCGGGGGTTGATGTGGGTGGAGGGGGGTAGGGGTTGTTATTGGTTGCTGTTAAATACAGCTAAATGTATTGCTAATGTTGTTGTCGCTCTACACATCACCAATGGGCTCCAGAATAAAACGAAAGTCCATCTCATACACAGAAAGGTCACCATCCCAGACACACAATGCAACTCAGGCAGGGAACCACACATCGTGCTACGCGATCCTGCGCATGTAGTGCAGAAAACGCAAATGAGATAATATGTCCACTCTAAAATGCGTTGCTTGGAATGTGTGTGGGCTAAACGATCATAGGAAGTCATGATTAGTACATTCATTTATTTGCCAGACAGGGGGCAGACATCTGCCTGTTGCAAGAAACACACCTGAAAGATTCATCGAGATCCAAACTGAATTCCAGGAGATGAGGGGAGATATTCACATCCAACTACTCCAATTACTCCAGTGGAGTCGCAATTTTGCTACCGAAGGGCATCTACTGGAAGACGCACCAACCCATAACAGACCTTGAGGGGCTCTATATAATGTTACGAGGTAAGATCTGCAATCAGCAGGTCATTATTGCAAACACTTATGTGCCTAATACCAACAGTCCTGAATTCTTTAATAAAGTAAGGCAAGGGATTCACTCACTGGGTAACTTAGCTGTATTGTGGGGTGGGTACTTTAATATGGTACTGTCGGCACAGGAAGACAGGGTTGGAACATCTCGCACACACTATCAGCAAGCGGCTGCCACACTCCATCATATAAAAGAAGACTGCCAACTGTTAGACTCATGGCGTACATTACATCTGGCTGCCTGAGAAGGTACCTGCATAACCCACCAAAACAACGCGTGGTCCAGATTGGACTTTTGATTAACTTCCAAAGACATGCATTCTTGGGTAACCGGGGTCTCGCATTCTCCACGTATGCTGTCTGACCACACCCCTGTTATTATTCAATTACAAATCCCAAAGACTTGCATCCATCCATTCACCTGGCATCTCCCTCTATTACTTGATTCAGTGTTCAAAGAAGAGTTACAAAATAAGATAGAAGAATAGTGGGTACAACATGGGAGGCATTTAAGGTCTCCCCATAGGGGATGCTTTGAATGAGATGCTGAGGATGATGACTCATTGCGTGCAGTAAGCTGGTGCCTGCCGTAGGTTTACGATAAAGTTTTGTTTCTAATCTCTGATTCCTAATGTATACTTTTACATCTAGGAAACAAACGCTAACATTGCTGATGGTGGATGTAAAATGGAGATTGATATTGTTGTTATTGATCTTATTAACAAAATCAAGTGCTTCCGTTTCTGTACCATTCCATACCAGAAACAAATCGTCAATGTAGCATAGCGTTGACCTGTTGTTTAAACTCTTTGTTCAATATCATCTTCTCCCACCATCCCATATGTAGACAGGAGTAGCTAGGGGAAAACATGCCCCCATGGCTACTCCTCTGGTTTGTTGATAAACATTATTAGCAAACAAAAAGTAGTTGTTTCCCAAACAGTATTGGATCATGGTCATTAACATTTTATTATGGTGAACCAAATTGTTAGAATTGGGGGTCTCTGATTGGCACAGGTAGGTACTTGTGACAAGCAGGGACTTTCTCCTCTAGTCAGGACAGGGGATTACCCTCTTGAAATAAACCCTGCTCACACTCTAGGTAGCTTGGTGCGAGCAGTCAAGGCTTATTTCAGAGGCGTTGTAGGTTAAGTATTTGGGACGTCATACAGTAACTCAGTGACAACACCACAAATGGACACCACACTAGTTATATATCAAAAATAGTTAGATTTTATATAAAGACTTAGCACAAGACCAAATAACGACAAAATGAGCCACAATACTATTAGCAATAAAGAGTTCTTATTTAAATGCTTATTCTTAAAGTTCTGAGTGATGCATACTCCTTTGTTTGGCCCTTGCGGTGATGAAAATGACCCTAAAGGGTCTAACACGCGCAGTGAATGCTTTCGTCCGATGCGCTCAGTAGGGTGTGCGAGTCGTACACAGTACCTTAGCTTGATGAGTCCGGCACTGACGGGGCAATGTAAATGAAAACGTTATACCATACGATGTGGGCCATACGACGTGGGCCATACGATGCGGATGTGCGAAGCATACCCCACCTCTAGGCGCGATTGTAGATTTGGCATCAGCAGCAGGGTGCGCGTTGATCAGTGTGGCTCGAAGGAGGTGAAGGTATGTGTGGTGCGTAGTCCCCCTGTCGCGGGACGGGCTTTGGCTCGATGACTTCAGTGCTACGAGTCGTTGGGCACAGAGCCGCGGTGATTGAGGAGGACGGCTTGGCACGGGGCTTCACAGAGTACGAGTTGATCTTACAAGGCGCACACAGCTCCCTGCCTCGGCGCTATGGAAAAAACTGCGTTTCCAGCAGCTCTCCTCAATGCGGGTTAAGTCCACTGGTCCTGGGACTTCGTTCGGGGGGCAAGATCACTCACAAGCCATTGGAGATCTTTGCACAAGTGGAAAATAAAGTCTTTCAGTCTCTCTACTCTCCTTTAGCAGCAAGGCAACCACTGCAGGCCAATACCCCAGGTCAGGGACAGTATTCCTCCTTCAGCTTTCCCAGTTCCTTCTCTTCAGGCAGAGGTTTCTTCTTGTCAAATCTGTATCTAAGTTCTTGGGAGCAGGGTCCCAATACTTATACCTCTAAATCCTTTGTTCCTCTGGGGTAGAGGGGCCTTTGCCCAGCCAAAACCAGTTCTTGAGCCCTTTGTTGACATGACTCTCATTCAGGGAGCAGGCTAGAGACATCAGACACTCCACAGGAGGTGGAGCCAGCATTGTGGTGGATGTAAATCTCTCTATTCACCACCATGCTACCTAGTCAATCAATCAATCAATCAAAGACATTTATAGAGCATACTACCTACCCGTAGGGTCTCAAGGCGCTTGGGGGGGGGGGGGGGGCGCTACTGCTCGAACAGCCAGGTCTTGAGCTTCTTCCTGAAGGAGAGGTGGTCTTGGGTCAGACGCAGGTCGGCCGGGAGGGATTTCCAGGTCTTGGCGGCCAGGTAGGAGAAGGACCTTCCTCCTGTAGTGGCTCTGCGGATAGACCTAGTCCTGCCCTCTGTAATCCCCCAGCCCTGTCACTCACAGAAACCAGACAGCAGATAAACATCCTAGCAGAGGCGGGCTGAAATGGTTAGGCAAGCAAATACCTACTTTCTTAAAGTGGTATTTGCAAACACAGAATATTAAAAGAAACTTTACTAAAATATGTATTTTATTATTCTGAGTTCAGACATACTAAACTCGAATTTCTACAATGTTCCCTGAGTCTGTTAGGATCATAGAGTGTAACAATTCTAACAGCCAATTCTGGCCTATGGAGAACAAGTAGCCTTGCAATAGTGAAAAACGAAAATGGCTGTAATTCACTATTAGGACATGCCACACACATCAAGACTTGTCCTACCTTATA
Organism: Lissotriton vulgaris; assembly: GCF_964263255.1. Classification (NCBI taxonomy): domain Eukaryota; kingdom Metazoa; phylum Chordata; class Amphibia; order Caudata; family Salamandridae; genus Lissotriton; species Lissotriton vulgaris. The sequence goes on from NC_141697.1 coordinate 805,571,995, forward strand.
CTTACAATGCACCCTGCCCTTGGGCCTACCATAGGGGTGACTAACATGAAGTTAAAGGAAGGTTTATGGACTGGCAAGTGGGTGTGCTTGCCCAGTCAGCATGACAGTACCAGACTGCACGCAGGTCCTGCAATGGTAGACCTTAGACACATTTTACCAGGCCGCCTCTGTGGGTGGCACAACCAGTGCTGCAAGCCCACCAGCAGAATTTGTATTTACACGCCCTGGGCACTCCTGGTGCACTGTACTAGGGTCTGACAGTAAACCATATAAGCCAATCATGGAAGCCAATCAATACAGCAATTTACACAGGGAGCACTTGCACTGTGGCACTGGTTGGCAGTGGCAGAGTGCTCTGAGCATCTAACACCAGCAAAAACACATGAGGCAACAGCAAAAATGGAAAGGAGATCCACGCCAATGGTGCGAGGTCTAACACGTGTATCCCTCCAGCTGAAATGTGGGGAGAACTACTCTACCCCAGGGAGTTCTCATCACTAAGGCGGACAAATCTGGACAGACCGTCAGCATTGGCATGATCTGAACCAGAGCGATGTTCCACCGTGAAATCCATACCCTGTAGGGAAATGGACCACCTCAACAGCTTAGGATTCTCACCCCTCATTTGCATCAACCATCTGAGGGGCCTGTGGTCTGTCTGAACCCAGAAGTGAGTCCCAAACAGGTATGGTCTCAGCTTCTTCAGTGCCCAGACCACCGCAAATGCCTCACTCTCAATAGCACTCCACCTCTATTCTTGTGGAAGTAACCTCCTACTGATGAAGGCTACAAGTTGGTCAAAGCCCTCCTCAGTAATCTGTGAAAGAACAGCCCCCACACCATGAAGCGTCTGTTTGGACGATGAACTCTTTGGAGAAGTTGGGTGCCAGGAGCACATGGCAGCTTTCAGGGCCTCAAAAACTTTCTGACAGGTGTCAGTCCAAATCACTTTTCTGGGCTGCTTCCTGGAAGTCAGCTCTGTCAAGGGTGCAACAATGTTGCCATACCCCTTGAAAAACCTCCTGTAGTACCCGGTGAGACCTAGGAAGGCTCTCACCTCTGCCTGGGTTTTGGGCGACTCCCAATTCAGGATGGCTTCAATCTTGGGTTGTAGGGGTGCCACCTGGCCACTCCCAACTTGGTGTCCCAAGTAAACCACAGAACCCTGCCCGATCTGGCACTTACTCGCCTTGATTGTGAGGCCTGCCTTTCGCAGTGCCAACAACACTTTCCAGAGGTGGCGCAGGTGTTCTTCCCAAGTGATACTGAACTCTGCGATGTCATCCAGGTAGGCGGCACTGAACTCATCCAGTCCATCCAACACCTGGTTGACCAACCTCTGAAAAGTGGCAGGGGCATTCTTCATCCCAAAGGGCATAACATGGAACTGGAAATGCCCATCTGGTGTGGAGAATTCTGACCTCACTTTTGCCCCATCGGTCAAGGCGATCTGCCAGTACCCAGATGTCAAGTCAAACATGCTGCGGTACCGGGCAGCCCCTAACCGATCAATGAGCTCATCAGCTCTGGGGATGGGGTGCACGTCGGTCTTCGTGATCGAATTGAGCCTTCGGTAGTCCACACAGAACCGGAGTTCAGGTGTGGCACCCGGCGCTACAGCCTTCGGGACCAAGGCCACTGGGATTGCCCAAAGACTGCTGGAGTACTCAATCACCCCTAGGGCCAGCATCTTTGGGACCTCCTCTTTGATGCAAACCCTCACCCTGTCAGTTACCCTGTAAGGCTTGTGCTTCACAGGTAAGCTGTCTCCTGTATCCACATCATGGACACACCAATCTGTGATACTAGGAACCAGGGAAAACAGGTCAGAAAACTGTCCCAGCAACTGGCGGCAGTCATTCTGTTGCTCAGGGGTCAGGGTGGAAGAGGGGTTAACACCATCCACTGACCCATCTTGCTCTGTGGCCGCCAGGAGGTCAGCAAGAGGCTCAATCTCCTCTTCCATTCCAGCATCTGTTGCCAAGAGCATGCCCACTTCAGACCTCTCTTCAAGTGGGGCTTAAGGCGGTTGACATGCAGGACCCTAAAGGGGTTCCTGGGAGACTGCAAGTCGACTAAATAGGTAACAGGACTCTTGAGCCTCACAACCTCAAAGGGGCCAGTCCACTTATCCTGGAGCGCACAAGGCTCCTCTGGGCCAAGACCCACACCTTCTGACCAGGCTGAAGCTCTACCAGAGTGGCATTCTGGTCATACCACTGATTCATCTCCTTCTGGCTGGCTTTCAGATTTGCTTAGCAAGTGCTCTGAAATGCCTAGTCTGGTTCCTGAAGGCCAGCATGTAGCTATATACATTTAGGGGAGGTTTCCTGGAAGATTGCTCCCAGCCTTCTTTGACCAGACTTAGAGGTCCTCTCACTGGTTGGCCATACAGAAGCTCAAAGGGGCTGGACCCTAGAGACTTCTGTGGCACCTCACATTAAGCAAAGAGTAGGCATGGTAAGAGGATGTCCCACTTACGCCTCATGGGTTCCTCAAGACCCATTATCATGCCTTTCAGGGTGCGGTTGAATCTCTCAACCAACCCATTTCCTTGGGAGTGGTAAAAGGTGGTAAACTTGTAGGTTACACCACACGCTTGTCAAAGGGACTTCATATACTTGGATAGGAAATTGGTACCCCGGTCAGACACCACCTCTAGAGGGAATCCCACTCGGAAGAAAATTCCCATCAGTGCCCGTCCCACCACGGGGTCGTCACTGTCCTCAGAGGGATGGCTTCCGGGTACCGGGTGGCATGGTCTACCAGGACCAGGATAAACCTGTTATCCATGGCTGTCCTGGGGTCCAGTGGCCCACAATGTCGATCCCCACTCGCTCAAAGGGGGTACTGACCACAGGGAATGGCTGGAGAGGAGCCTTCTGCTTCCTGCCACTCTTTCCACTTGCCTGGCACGTCTGACAAGTCCTGCAGTAAGTGTCTGAACTGCTGCGCATTTGAGGCCAATAAAAGTGGGTGACAAGCCTCTCAAAGGTCTTGTCCTGGCCCAAATGTCCTGCCAATGACACATCGTGAGCCAGCCCCAGTAGGAAGGTTCTGAAGCTCTGGGGTACCGCCAGCGCACGGGCTGACCCAGGCTCAGCAACTTTAGGCTCTGAATACAGGAGGTCGTTCTCCGAGTAAATAAAATGTGTTCCAGACTGATCACCGTTGGCCTGGTCTGCAGCCTGCTGCTGCAGACCCAAGAGAGAAGGACATTCTTTCTGCCCTAGTTAGAATTCCTCCCTGGAGGGGCCACCTTCCTGCTGCCATAGGGTCAGCTCAGGCAGGTCCCCCAGTTCAGCTATCTGTTCCCCTGTAGGTTCCAGGGCATCCCCCTCAAGGTCTGCCTCCTCCTGAACCTTGGGAGCTACGGGGCCGGTTTCCCGCACCCACTGCCTCTTCTACCTAAAGCCGGTCCCTGGGCCTCCCTCTCAGGCTCCAGGACCTCTTTAGCACCCCTACTGGCTACCATTGACCGGGTGGTCACGCATGCCCAGTCAGGCAGATCCACCATCCTCAGGTGAGTACTCTTCTCCACCTTTTCCCAAGGTGAGCTCTCCAAATTGTTCCCCAACAAACAGTCAACAGGCATGGCGGTTCTCACAGCTACTTGAAGAGTACCAGAGACCCCCCCAATCAAAGGGAACCTGAGCCATTAGACACTGACTCTCAGTGTTGTCGTGTTCACAACTTGGCAGAATGCATGTGGGACAACCTGCTCTTGAGACACCAGGTGACACTTGACAGCTGTCACACTGGCTCCTGTATCTCTAAGAGCCCCCACCTTTTGGCCATTGATGGTCACCCACTGTCCATATTTCTTAGTGGTATTGGGCAGTTGGTTCTCAGGGACCACCTCACGGTCTTCTAAAGAGACAAGGGACATTTCTGCGGAACCCCAGCCACCTTGGACTTCTATCTCCTCCCCAAAGGATACACTAGCCATATGCCAGGGCGGAGCACCAGTGGGTGCTGGTTTACCAAACAGGTGACACTTGGGATCAGAGGCAAAATGACCAAGGTCACCACACTTGTAACACCTTGGGGGTCCTTTTTGAACAGGTGGACCTGTTGGGGCCCCGGTCGGTTTTTGGGGTGGGGAGGATGAGAACCTTTCCCTTGGTTCCCTTGGGGATTACTTTGGGGCCTTCTTGGGAACTCCCTCTGTTTACCCTTGTCCCCCCCCCACTCTTTTGCTGGGGACCCGGCCCACCTTTGGTAGAGTCTCACACGTGACCCTTGGGGACCCTGGTACTGACCCAGCGGTCCGCCTCCTCAGCAAGCTTCCTAGGGTTAGTCAGCCTACTATCAATCAGGTGCTGACATAGCTCAGGAAAACAGTTACTGGACAAATGCTCCCATGCATTTAAATCAAGAAGCCCTTGAAAATCATCAACCTTGCGTCTCTTCACCCAACCATCCAATGCTCTGCAGAAAAAAGTTACATACTCAAAATAAGTGCTGTTAGGAATCTTTGTGCAACCCCTGAACCTTTGTCTATACAACTCAGGAGTTAATCCATACCTGGTCATCAAAGCATCCTTCATGTGGGGATAAGAATTATGAACCTCTGAGGGCAAATCCAGCAGTGTGTCCCTCCCCTCGCTCAGGAACCGTCCCCACAACCCCGCTCCCCAATCTTTCTCAGGGACCCGGTGGGAAGACATGGCTACCTCATAGGCCTTGAACCACTGCCCTATGCCATCATTCTTAAAAAAATCCTTAACCACCTTCTTTGGTATGTACACCCTTGATTCTAAATGCACTGGTGGTGTGATGCCACCAGAGGGAGTAAGCTCAACACTCTTAGCCTTTAGCTCCTATTCCCCCAAAGCCATGTCATGCTCCATTTGGATTCTTCTCTCTTCCAGAGCCAGCTTTTTGCTTTACAGCTCCAGTTGCCCGTTCAATTGAAGTTTTGACATCTCCATTTCATGTATTCTGGTTTCCTTCCTGTCTGCCAACTCCTCTGGCGACAGGCCTCTGCCAAAGCCATGGTTGCCTTCTGGAGAAACTGTTTTCCTTCCCCCTGGGCCCAATAGCCCTTCCAGCGGCTCTTCTGCGTATTCATATTCCACCAAACCTCTAGGGGCATTCCTTGACTCAATCCAGGCCCTCAGTGCCTTGTGTAGATTTGACTTGAGCTTGCAGCAAGCATGGGAACTTTAAGCCTTTCAGCTGGCCTTGGTGTAGCTCTCTAGTCTCTCCTCTTCCCATTCTACTTCTTTGCTTGAAGAGACTACAGATACTGCCCTTTCTACAATGAGTGAACCAGGCATGACTTTTCAAAAATGACGATCTCTAGCAAAATAAGAAAAAAAGTATGTGGTTGCGTTATGGTCTGCACTCACTAAGTAGTGCTCACCAATCACTGTACATGAATCTCAAGTGCAAGTCCAGAATCGTCACCGCTGACCACCAATGTTAGAATTGGGGATCCCTGGTTGGCACAGGTAGGTCCTTGTGACAAGCAGGGACCCTCTCCTCTAGTCAGGACAAGGGGATTACCCTCTTAAAATAACACCTGCTCACCCTCTAGGTAGCTTGGCGCGAGCAGTCAAGGCTTATTTCAGAGGCGTTGTAGGTTAAGCATTTGTGACCACATACAGTAACTCAGTGACAACACCACAAATGAACACCGCACTAGTTATATATCAAAAATAGTTCACTTTTATATAAAGACTTAGCACAAGACCAAATAACGACAAAATGAGCCACAATACTATTAACAATAAAGAATTCTTGTTCAAATGCTTATTCTTAAAGTTCTGTGCGATGCGAACTCCTTTGTTTGGCCCTTGCGGTGATGAAAATGAACCTAAAGAGTCTAACACGAGCAGCGGACGCTTTCATCCGATGCGCTCAGTAGGGTGCGTGAGGCGTACACAGTACCTTAGCTTGATGTGTCCGGCACGGACGGGGCCATGTAAAAGAAAGCGTTATACGCGGTGATGTCCTCCTGTCACGGTGCGAGCTACGGCTCATTGACGGCGCCTGTGCGGGTCGATGAACTCAGAGTCGCGTTGATTGAGGGGACAGTGCTTGGTGCGGTGTGATCCTTTTACGTTGCGGTGTACGAGCCGTACCTTGGGAGCTGGTGCCTTTCAGTCTTTAAGCGCGGTGCGAGGCGGGCTGTACGATGCGGATGTGCGAAGCATACCCCACCTCTAGGCGCGATTGTAGATTTGGCATCAGCGGCAGGATGTGCGTTGATCAGTGTGACTCGAAGGAGGTGAAGCGATGTGCGGTGCGTAGTCCCCCTGTCACGGGACGGTCTTCGGCTCTAAGACTTCGTTGCTACGAGTCGTTGGGCGCAGAGCCGCGGTGATTGAGGAGGACGGCTTGGCACGGGGCTTCACAGAGTACGAGTTTATCCTACAAGGCGCACACAGCTCTCTGCCTCGGTGCTACGGGAAAAACAGCAGCTCTCCTCAAGGTGGGTGAAGTCCACTGGTCCTGGGACATCGTTCGGTGGGCAAGCTCACTCACAAGCCCTAGAGATCTTTGCACAAGTGGAAAATAAAGTCTTTCAGTCTCTCTCCTCTCCTTTAGCAGCAAGCCAACCCCTGCAGGCCAATTCCCCAGGTCAGGGACAGTATTCCTTCTTAAGCTTTCCCAGTTCCTTCTCTTCAGGCAGAAGTTTCTTCTTGTCAAATCTGTATCTAATTTCTTGAGAGCAGGGTCACAATACTTATACTCCTAAATCCTTTGTTCCTCTGGGGTAGAGGGGCCTTTTCCCAGCAAAACCAGTTCTTGAGCCCTTTGTTGACATGACTTTGACTTTCTCATTCAGGGTGCAGGCTAGAGACATCAGACACTCCACGGGAGGTGGAGCCAGCATTGTGGTGGAGGGGCACAGTCCTATTCAGAGCCCAGGTGCACTCCTCACACCCACATGGATATAAGTCTCTCTATTCACCACCAGGCTACCTAGCCCTGCCCTGTGGAATCCCCCAGCCTTGTCACTCACAGAAACCAGATAGCAGATACACATCCTAGCAGAGGCGGGCTGAAATGGTTAGGCAAGCAAATACCTACTTTCTAAAAGTGGTATTTGCAAACACAGAATATTAAAATAAACTTTACTAAAATATGTATTTTATGATTCTGAGTTCAGGCATACTAAACTCGAATTTCTACCATGTTTCCTGAGTCTGTTAGGATCATAGAGTGTACACTGGGCCAAGGAAAATAACATTCTGTCACCCATCCAATACGGGTTTAGACCAGGCCATTCTACGATAGCGCAATGTCTGAACCTGTATCTAATAAACGGCAAATACACCTTGGCCAGAAAAGGGTCTATTCACATGGCCTTTATGGATTTATCATCCGCTTTCGACTGCGTCGACAGAGGCAGGCTCTGGGAGGTCATGCAAAAAATGGGTGTGGAGCAAAATCTCATAAATTTTTTATCAGCTTTACATTCGGACACCAGAGCAAATGTTCGCCTCACACAGGATATGACAGTAACTAGGGACTTCAGGATAAGCCGCGGGGTTAGACAAGGGTGTATCCTAGCCCCGTTTCTTTTCAATCTTTATATCAACGACCTGGAGGAACACCTTTTAAAAACTGGTGCAGACTACCCATATATAGGGAGGAAGGGCGTGCCCGTCTTGCTATACGCTGACGACGCCGTCCTAATCTCTAGAACAGCGATCGGCCTCCAAACTCTGCTTAATTCTTTTTTTGTATTCATGAATTCCCGTGGCCTGAGCATTAATAATTCGAAATCTTTCACCATGATGACCGGCTCAGGCCCCAAAAAAAAGTTACCCCCATTCTGTTAACAACGAAAAAATACCGATAACTAGGACTTTTTCGTACCTTGGTGTCCTTTTTGACCATAAACTAACCTGGGCACCTGCAATACAAAAGAAAAAGGGCGAGTTAGTGCGTGTAAACGCAGGTATAATGGATTTTGCTAAGAAAATGGGAAATAGCCCAGTGGCCGCTGTTCTGAAGTTATACCAAGCCAAAAGCATTGCAGTCGCATGCTATGGGAGTGAAATATGGGGTTCTGAACCAATAGATGCCCTTGAGGTCATCGAAAACAACTTTTTAAAGCAAGTCCTAAGGCTCCCTAGGGGCGCGGCAAACTTCTCTGTCCACACAGAATTAGGTATGCCTCATCTAAGTGACAGGATTGCGGTAAACCCCCTGCTATGCTGGCTAAACAGCTGGCTAAATCCAGATATACCCCTCACTAGAAACATCCTGCAAGAGGCTTTAGAGTGGGAAGGGAAGTACAAGATTCCGTGGTTAAAATATATTAAAAGATGCCTCTCTGAATTAGGCCGGCCTGACCTCTTTCTAGCCCCAGAGAATATAACCAAATCCGATGTCATTTTCGTGAAGAATACCTTTATGACATCTAGGTACTTAGCAAGGGAGGAAAGAGAGCATGCGAAAAACAGTGTGAGGCTGCATGCTCTCACCAAAACGACCCTCCATATAGAACCCTACCTAGTCTGGCCCTTGTCGGGACACGAACGCTTTTTGCTCACAAGGTTCCGATTTGACATGTTCCATCTTTTGCTAGCTGTACCAAGTGGGGCACACAGGGGCCAAGTGTTGCCAGCTTGTGGCTGCGACAACAAGTCTCCACAAGATCTGGCACACTTTTTATTCTTCTGCTCATATTATATAGTCCCTCGTAAATTGTTTTTAAAACCCTTACTACAACGGCTCCATTTTGCACAATACAGACCGGCACTTTATTACCTTCAAATGCTAAATAGCGACAGCACCCTGTTTTTATGTAGCTTCTTAAAACTTGCACTTAAACACAGGAAAAGCATGGAAGGCTAATCAACTCTATTCCCGATGTGATTCTTCTTTTTTATATTGTATATTTTTCTACTGTTTTTAAACTATAATACTGAAATTTCCGCTTGTGCTCATGCTTATGTTGATGTGGTAACATATTTTATATTTTTTGCACAAACTGTACTTTGTGACTAATGTTTATGATATGTACTTTTATGATTGTTACATGTAAACAATCGAATAAAGATATTTTACTTACTACATAGAGTGTAACAATTTCTTACAACAGCACGAAAAAAGTTCTCTACCTGTCTACTGTGAAATTGTATCACCGGGCGGTATGCAGAACTCGTGCCGCCTTTTATGCTGCACAATTCAGGACTAGCTCGAACCCGTCTAAGGCTATTTTTAAGGTATTGAAAGACCTTACTGCCAAAAAGGTAACAACGACGTTCCAGAGCTCTGTTGAGCACTGTGAAAAATTGGCAGAGTTCATTCTGGAAAAGGTGAATGCCATTTATCGGGCCTTCCCTTTGGCAACTCCCTCGGCTAATCCATCTGTTAAGCCGCTATCATCTGAGGGATTGCATTCCTTTCCTGTCTTAACATCAGATAGTCTAGACACATTGGCCCGTCAAGTGAAGTCTGGGTCCCCAGAGGATCCACTCTGCCCAGATGCATTCAAAGACTTAGCGGTACATGATATCTCACCGCTATGTTCTCTGATCAACTCGTCATTGACATCTGGTAATGTTCCACTGAAGTGGAAGCGAGCCATGGTTTGTCCCATCCTCAAGAAACCCAGCCTGGACGGCAGCAAGCCTGAGAGCTATCGGCCGATCTCACTCCTGCCGTGGCCGGCTAAGGTTACGGAGGCGCATGTAAATGCAATCCTCTCGGAACATCTTCGCCGCGCAGATATCCTCGATGCGACGCAGAATGGGTTTAGGGCTGATCATAGCACGGAGACGGCTCTGCTTTACATGGTGGAGCACCTTCGCTCCGTGCTTGACGCGGGACATACGGCAGCGCTTGTGCTATTAGACCTGAGCGCTGCCTTCGATACTGTCTCGCACCCGATCCTTTTGCGGCTCCTAGAGGAGGCTGGTGTCACCGGTATCGCTCTCCAGTGGTTCCGGTCGTTTTTAGCCAACCGGGCCTTTAGCGTGACCGTCCCACCTTACCAGTCCAAATTTCATCCGTTGAACCTGGGGGTCCCCCAAGGGTCCTCGTTGAGCCCTACGCTGTTCAATCTTTACGTAAGGCCGCTAGCTGAGGTTGTCAGGCAATGGGGTATGACGATGGTGTCATACGCCGATGAAACCCAGCTAGCGGTCACGATCAGCGGGGATGCCGAAGTCGATGCCCCCAGGTTTCAACAAGGACTGCGGGCGGTCGCCAGCTGGATGACGTCCAACTGTCTCCAGCTGAACGCTAGTAAGACCGAGGTCATGGTTATTGGCAGACAGCCGGATCTTTGGGGAGAGAGATGGTGGCCAGAGGAGCTGGGTCCCGCTCCCATCCCAGTTGCCGAGCTCAAGAACCTCGGGGTCTGGCTGGACCCTTCCCTGACGTTTGTGTGTCACACCAAACGCACGGCGGCCTGTTGCTTTGGCATCCTGCGCGGGCTCCGTCCAGTGCTTAAGTTCTTCGATGCCCTCACCAGGCAACTCATTACCCAAGCCACTGTCATCTCCAGGCTGGATTATGCGAGCTCCTTACTGGTTGGTTTAAATCAGGCAGAGATCGGGCGTTTACAACGGGTCCAGAACGCCGCAGCAAGAGCGGTGGTAGGCCTCCCAAGATTCTGTCCCACCTCCAGTACCCTGCGGTCACTGCATTGGCTCCCAGTGGCCCAGCGGATCCAGTTTAAGGTCCTCTGTGTCGCCTATAAAATTCTGAAGGGGTCCCCCAGCAACGATTCTTATGGCCCTTCTAGCCCATTACACCCCAGCTCGACCCTTAAGATCTGCGGACCTAGAACTGGCTGTTGTGCCGCGCTTTAAGCGGAGTAGGGCAGGAGGACGTTCGTTTCGAGTTCGCGCGGCGGTCCTGTGGAACTCCCTGCCCCCGGTGATCCGCGCTATGAGGGATCTGCTTTCCTTTCGCCGTGCGGTGAAAACCTTTTTATTCCCTTAGTTTGTTTACACTGTTTGTTTATTGTTTAGTTGTGTTGTGCAGCTGCCTTGTCGGGCGCCAGGACGCTCCTTAGCTGGAGCATCTGTGCGCCAAATAAAAACGCATAACATAACATAACATACCATAACATAACAATTTTAACAGCCCATTCTGTCCAATGGAGAACAGGTAGCCTTGCAATAGTGAAAAACGAAAATGGCTATAATTCACTAATAGGACATGCCACACACATCAGGGCTTGTCCTACCTTATGCTTACAATGCACCCTGTCCTTGGGCCTACCATAGGGGTGACTAACATGAAGTTAAGGGACGGTTTAGGGTCTGGCAAGTGGGTGTACTTGCCCAGTCAGCATGACAGTACCACCCTGCATGCAGGTCCTGCAATGGTAGACCTTAGACACATTTTATCAGGCCGCTTCTGTAGGTGGCACAACCAGTGCTTCAAGCCCACCAGCAGAATTTGTATTTACACGCCCTGGGCACTCCTGTTGCACTGTACTAGGGTATGACAGTAAACCAAATAAGCCAATCATGGAATCCAATCAATACAGCAATTTACACAGGGAGCACTTGCACTGTGGCACTGGTTGGCAGTGGCACAGTGCTCTGAGCATCTAACACCAGCAAAAACACATGAGCCAACAGCAAAAATGGAAGGTAGACCCACGCCAATGGTGCCAGGTCTAACACAAATTGTGTGGTATTCTATCCAAGTAATGCTGTATTGCCCTCATTTCATCTTTATGGTTCATGCTTGTATATAATGATGTTACATCAAGGCACACAAGCAAATAATTTGGGTCCCATTCAAATGTCTGCAAATGTCTCAAAAAATCGCCAGAGTCTTTAATAAAGGAGGGCAGATTTTTGACCAGATCTTGCAGAGAAAAAAATCCTATGTATTTAGATGTATTCTCTAGCAATCCTCCAATAGACGGAATTATTGGCTTGCCTGGTGGTGTTGTAGCATTTTTATGTAGTTTGGGAATTAAATAAATTGTCGGCATTTCAGGAAACTCAGTTTTTTAAAAATGTTAATTCATCCATGCTAATCAAACCAGCACTCCGCCATACATTTAATTTTGAATAATATATGTTGCATGAGGCACATACTGTTGGCATGTTACTTTTTTTGTAGCAACTTGAATCATCCAATTGTCCCAGTGCTTCTTTCATGTATTGATCTTGAGGCCAGATAACAATATTACCTCCTTTGTCAGAGTTTTTGATTATCACTGGAAATTTTTTTTGGGGGGGGTTTGCATCAATTTATTATAATCTTGCTGTTGGTACGTATATCTTTTTTTCGATCTCTCTGTACATGATTTCAAGTTTTTTATTCTTGTAGTAACCTATTCATTGAATGTATCCAACGAGTCTCCAACCACTATGGGCCGAAATGTTGATCTTGGTTTGAAATTAGTCTGGACTGTATTGAAGCCCCCAACATTAGGGCTTGCACCATTGTCGATGTTTGTGGTGTTTTCCAATACTAATTCCTGTAAGTCTGCCAATAATTCATCATCCTCTATATTGGCTATAGCTTGACTTTCAAATTCAAATGTATTGGCAGTGTGTATGTTCGTATTATTGCAATTGGTTAAGTGAAATTTTCTCAATTTTAACTTATTTACAAATTTGAAGACGTCTACTCGAGTATGTGCATAGTTGAAAGTGTTCATGGGGCAGTCGGACAAACCCAAGTCTAAAAGTTTTAATTCTGCATTATTTAGATTCATGTGAGATAAATTCACCACTGTGTTGTTTTTCCTATTTACTTCCACTGCCATCGATTTTTGTATTGGGTCTTTTGCTGATTGCGCTTCCGATTGCACTGCCGTCTTTCTCTTCAATTTCTCTTGAGCCTTTGGTTGCTTGTAAGGGCTGTTTTAGCGGTCTCCATCTCTGTCTTCGGTCTTGTCTCAAACAATCTACCTCTTCTGAAAGAGAGAACTTTTGAAACCCCAATCGTGTCAACATTCCCGCTTGGTTGGTTTTGTTTTCACTTTCAACAGCAGAGCTCAAGTCAGTTGTCGATGATGAAGAGGAAACTATTTCCCTTGTATTCTGATGGGTGTCTGTTCGTTGATTAGCTTGCTTAGAGGTTTTGATGGCATCGTATCCTTTAGCGAAAGTAAAGCTTGCCCTTGCTCATAGTCGAGCTTATCCCGCTGAAATTTAAACGCTTTGCATTTTTTTATAAAGTCTTCTTCCTTTTCCAATCTAGCCAGCATATCTTCTCTGTATTTTTTGATTAGCGGCATTACATCAAGTTTGTCAATTTCAGTATTTAATTCCTCGATTTGTTTTTGTAATTTGGATCTGTCACTGCCGTATATTTAACCAATATCTCCACAAGTCGACGTGAGGATTCCAGGTTACTTTCCGCCCAATCTCGTAACATTTGGGGGTCAGGATTTTCATCGCTCGGAACAATCATGATTCGTAACCCCCTATGGATGCCTTCCACTTGTAAGTATCGACCCAATGACCGGTGTTCCCACCATATTGACTGTTCCATCCTCATCAATTTCTCCAACTTTTCAAACAAGTCCTTGATGTTGGTATTCCCCCCTTGTGTTGGGCCACTCAGGGCCTGTACCGATTCTGATGTACTGGGTGCATCGTCAAACATAAAATCAGCAGCTGCTTCGCGGCTCCTTAGTGCGTCAGCGGTCATGGCAGAAAAGTTTGTAAACAAATGTCTTTGTGAAGGCAATGCCGGTACAATCCCGATGCCTAACTGCGCACACCTACTTTATCGGATATTGCCACACGTTCCTACCTGAACATGTGGTGATCGATCACCTCGTCCTCCGACACGATTTTTGCCACCACACTGCAAGGGACATTTTTTCTCCTGGATATCCGGGGGCTGCTGTGACTTTTCTCGTGCAGAGAATTTCAAAAGTTTCTGGTATTTCAACCAGAAGCAACTTCCTGTCACGTTGCCCAAACACAAGGAGGGGGTTAGCCAATGCTGAGGATGCAATCTCAGCAAAATATTCCACAAACACAGTTGCTGCAACTCCTCTTCTTCTGGAACAAACGGATGCAAACCACAAGATAAGTGGTCAATTTTTTAGTTTATTGCCATTTTGCCACCATGACTGCCATGACGCGTTTCGGCCTGCCTCGGCCTTGTTCACATGACGCGCATTAGGAGTCGCCAAAGTCTATTTCAAGTGACTAGTACCTCTCACATGATTACCATGCCATAGACAAAATACTGTTTTTCTAATTGTGTTGAATAACACATAAAGACATGTGCAAATCATTGTATACAAATAATTATATTAATATGTAGATATGTAAACATGTATTGATGTAAATTCATACCAAATTGATGTCATTGTGCAATTCAGCAGTCATAAATATGTATAAAAATATAAATATATAAATACACATATGTATGGCATCACAAAACAAGAATATATGGTTAAAATCCAAATTCCTTAAAAGATGTGTTAAACGCCAATTGATGCATACATTACATAAAATTGTAATTAATACAATCAAAGGTGCTAGTTTCCCATTTTGTGTACGGAAATTCTTGTGATTATATAGGCAGTATGAGGATAATTTCACTATATTATATACATATGTGTGTGAATGTATATATATATATTCACTGAAAAAACCATAGGTTTCAAGGGCGTTATAGTTAGCTGGACATTTCACTCATACAAAACCATTGAAATTCCACCGTTATAGTTAGTTCAGCTAACTATAACTTGCACCCTGCAATGCACTGCTGATGACCTCACATATTACATCACTCATGACATGGTCAGTGACATCACTCATGACATCACTGATGACCTCTCAAATGACATCGGCCTTTGAGCCACCCCACCATTGAATATTGAAGCCCGAGGGGGTGCGGTCGGCGGGGCTGGGGGCCTGTAAGCCCCATACATAATTTTATAAAGCCCCCAGGGTGGCATTCCCCGGGGCTGGGGAGCCCCTCTGGGCCCCTATTCACCTAAGAATATTGCCCCCGAGACTTGGCCCCCCCCGGTGGCTAATACCAACGAAGCACGGGAGCCCGCGCTTTGTTTTGTTTTTTTATCGGCAGGATCCGCGCACCCTGCGCAGATCTTGCAGTTTAAAAAAATAATAATAATAATAATTTTTTGGGCCACAGGGGTCCTTGAGCATGCCTAGGGGGTCACGGTGTTTCTACCCTGCCCCCTGTTTGCGTTTTGCACGTTTTTTGTTCTGTTTTCTTGTGCCTCGGTTCTACCGAGGCACACGATGGCTGCCAAAACTTCCTGGTTTGGAGTGTTGACAGCAGATTAGCATACAGTTCGTGCTCGGCAGGGTGCGATGAGGGAGCGCGGATCCTGCACAGCTATAGATACATATATGATTTTACTTTTGATTTTCTCAGGAACTATTGAACGGATTTATACCATTGAACGAAAAAGGCACGAGTCTGAACCAAGGGCTACCTCTTTGCCAAATTTGGTGTAATTCCGTTCAGCAGTTCAGGCTGTAGCTGCTGCTAAAGGTTCCTATGGAAAATTGCATGGAAAAAAATTGTTTTGGAACACCCCTTTTTTCTCGGCCACTGCTTGACAAATCATCTCTGTCAGGATAGGAGCAGACTGGAGCACCCCACAGTTTTGAAAATTTCATGAAGATTCGTCAACTGGCGCAAAAGTTATTTCAAATAGAATGTTGCGGATTTCCAATGGAAAATAGGTCCTAACTTTAACTACCTACTGGCGACCGCCCATTGGCAGAGACTATAGGCCTGCCCGGTGGGTTGGTGTTGTCTTTGTGTATTTTCAGCAGCATGTAGAAACATGCTACGGTAGGAAGTTTCTTGTATAGGAACTTATATTCCCATCCCCCAGCAGCTCCTGCTCCCTCCATTGGTCAAGTTTGCTGTAAAAGTGGGTGGCAGCCTCATCATGTGCACTCCTACTGGATCTCTCATAGTTACCTGAGAGAGTGAGTTGTCTTATTGCCTCCTTTTTGTATAGTTTGACATCCCACAAGACAACATTCCACCCCTTATCTGAAGGTTTTATGATGAGGTTGGGGTCGCTGTTAAGGGTACCTAGCGCTGTTCTTTGTTCAGGTGTTAAATTATGCGCATGTTTGTTAGAGGTTTTGCTCCAGATTCTCATGAGGTCTTTTATTACTACCTCCTGAAAAGTGTCTAGATTGTCGTGGGGTAAGTTGGGGTTGAAAGTGGATCTAGGCCTGAAGTTGGTATGGGCTGTTTCCCTAGTCTCCAAGCCCATCTGTTCTATGATGTCACGTTCTCCTTCCCATTCACTCATTTCATCCCCCAGTTCTGCCAGGCATGCTAGGGATTCAATATCTAAGAGGCATATTTGTTCTGACAATGTACAGTCTCTACTGGTACCTGCAACCCCTATACCTGCGGACCGTCTCTCTTTGTTAAGAAACATTATCATCAATTTCAGTTTACGTACATATAAAAACATGTCAATTCTGGTTTTACTGTAGTCAAAGTTTGCTGTTGGACAAAAAGTAAGGCCCAGTTCGAGAATTGTTTTTTCTGCCTCAGTTAGTTCATGTGAAGAAAGGTTCACAACTGTCAGATTTTCCTCACCCGTCATCTCAGTTTCGTTTGCCTTGTTGTCCGCTATTGAATTACAAAATGACAATCAAACTGTACGCTGAAAAGTACCCATTTATTTATTTTTTGACAGACAGCAACAATATGCTTTTCAAACTTTATTGTCAATTTAAAATGTGCGCGAATGCAAATGCACTTATGAATTGAATTTAATTTGCTACATCATTTCTGCTGCTAAAACGCTGTCAAAAGTATCGAGTGAAGAGCCAGTGAGTCTGTCTTCCATCACAGTAATGGCAGTATTGTTTCCATTGAATTGTTTTGGACCGGTCCTACCTTTATGTTTTACAAATACACTTATAATGGTGAATCTTGGTGGTGTAACGTTGGCTTGTGAAGAAGAGCTTTTGCTCGAAAAGCGACAGCCAGTAAAGTAACCTTTGATAACAGTCACCGTGGAGTGCGAGCCTTCTTTCAGCCAAGTACAACCGTCTGCAGGGGATTTCTTTCCTATATATATATATATATATATTCACTGAAAAAAACACAGGTTTCAGGGACGTTATAGTTAGTTGGACATTTCACACGTTCAAAACCAGAGAAATTTGGCTGTTATAGTTAGTTGAGTTAACTATAATGTGCGCCCCCACAATTCACTGCTGATGACCTCACATATTACATTCATGACATGGTCAGTGACATCACTGATGACATCACTGATGACCTCATCCAGTGACTGTGTTACTATAAAATTTAAATATGTTTTATCTATGTAAATAGAGTCATGCTTCTAGGTCGGTGTGTGAGGGCCTTCCTACTCAACTTGAGTGAGTGTGTTACTCTTCTAAACTTTGCTCCAGTTTTGTGGCAGTTCTAAGACTGACCTGACCTCTCTTTTTTTGTTAAAGTGCATTTAACCGGGGACTGAGAGAGTGTTCTTGAATCTCCCTACCTCTCCCTTTGTTGTAATATATTATATATATAAATGCCAAGGTGTATTGTAGAAGGAGTCTATGTATGAGTGTCGGAATGGATAATTTAGTAGGTACATGACTGACTGTACAAGTGAGTGATTAAACGTGTCTTACTGAATGCATGGGTCAGTGATTAAACTGTGTAAATGTTTGTATTAGTCTGCTAGTTGGTGTGTAACCAGCTGCATGGGTTGGTGAGTAGCTACATGAGTGTCTATATGGGTTATTGATTGGTTGTCTGAGTATTTGTATGGGTGCCTGAGCATCTGTGTGGGTGGGTGGTGAGTGTGTGACTCTTTGCATCGATGTGTGAGTGTGTGATTCACTGGGTGTATGGGTTCAAGACTGCATGTGTGAAGGGCTGTATGGGTGCGAGAGGGTGTGTATAGGTGTGTAGGTGAGTGAATAGATGTCTCAGTGGTACATGTGTGAGTAACTACATATGTGAAAGGCAGTATATGTGAGTCTTGGAGTATGTAAATGACTAAATGTGAGAGTGAGTGATGGATGAGTGTGTGCTTATATCAGTGATTGTATAAGAGAGTAAGTATGTGTTAGTATCTGAATGAATGAGTGAGGTGGTGTGTGTATAACTGTATAGGTGAGTAAATGTGAGTGTGATTGATCTTTGCATGATTGACTAGGTGTGTGTGAGTAATGCTATGGATGAGTGGCGGTGTGTGTATCTGTATAGATATATAAGTGCAAATGATAGTGCTGTATTGAAGAGTGACTGCATGTATGAGCGACTGTATGGGTGAATAAGTGTCAGTGTGTGTAGACATAGGAATCAGTGAGTGGGTATGTAGTAACTGGTATTGGTGTGTCTAGGGTTTTGGAAATGGTAGTCTGTATTTTAGACTGGGTGTGTCAAAGGTTATATTAGGGAATGAGGATGTGCATCAGATTATCACGTGGATAATGAAATTTGAGATGTCATCAGTGATGTCACTGACCATGTCATGAATGATATAATATGTGACGTCATCAGCAGGGCATTTCGAGGCGTGAGGTATAGTTAGCTCAACTAACTATAACAGCCACATTTCTCTGGTTTTGTACGAGTGAAATGTCCAACTAACTATAATGTCCCTGAAACCTGTGGGTTTTTTCTGTGAATTTCTAAGGTTTTTGAAATGCTAATTTCTAACTATAATATCCCTGAAACCTTTTGTTTTTTAAGTGACTTTCAAAGGTTTTTAAATGCTAATTTCTAACTATAACGCCCCTGAAACTTATGGTTTTTTCAGTGAATTTCAAAGGTTTTTTAAATAATAATTTCTAACTCTAATATCCTTGAAATCTATGTTTTCTTCAGTGAATTTCTAAGGTTTTTTAAATGCTAATTCCTAACTATAACCCCCTTTAAACCTGTTTCTTTCAGTAAATTAGAAGGTTTTTTAAATGCAAATTTCTAACTATTCCTACAGAGGTAGGAGATGTGCAGAAAGAGGAAGAGAAGTGCAGAAAAAAGCAAGAGAAATGCAGAAAGAGGCAACAGAAGTCCATAAAGACGAAGAAAGGTGCAGAAAGAAGCAAGAGATATGCAGAAAGAACCAATAGAGGTAAAGAAAGAGGCTTTGTTGCAAAGTCATCCTGTGCCACCAACTTTTCGCTGACTGATACAGGTGGTGACTCTGACTAATCAGGCCTGGAGCCAGTGCTATGCTGGAATACACTTAGAATACAGTAAAAACACCTACATACACTAGGGTACACTATGGGTTGGGGTTTCCCTGTGATTGGCATGACCTTCCCCGTAAGGCCCCTGTACATATTAGGGCAGGGGGATTAAAACTACCTCTAAATCAGAGGTGCAGAAAGAGGAAAGAGAAGTGCAGAAAGAAGCAACAGAGGTGTAGAAAGAGGCAAAAGAGTTACAAAAATAAGCAAGTGAAGGACAGAAAGAGGCGAGGTGCAGAAAGACGCTAGCGAGGTGCAGAAACAAGCAATCAAAGTGCAGAAAGAGGCAAGGGAATTGCTGATAGAAGCAACAGAGGTGTAGAAAGAAGCAAGATAAGTGCAGAAAGAGGCAAGTGAGGTGCAGAACGAAGCAAGAGCAGTGCAGAAAGACCTAACAGAGATAAAAAAAAAAGGCAAGAGGGGTACAGAATGAGGTAGGAGAGGTGCACAAAGTGCAAGAGAGGTACAGAAAGAGAAAGGTGGGGTGTAGAAAGAAGCAAGAGAAGTGCAGAAAGAGGCAAGTGATGAGCAGAAAAAAGCAAGAGCAGTGCAGAAAGAACCAACAGAGGTGCAAAAAGTGGCAAGAAGGGTGCAGGAAAAAGTAGGATGTGTGCATAAGGAGGAAAGAGAGGTACAGAAAGAGGCAGGAGGGTTGCAGAAAGAAGGAAGAGAAGTGGAGAAAGAAGTAACAGAAGTGCTGAAAGAGGTGCAAGGGGGTAGAAAGAGCACGAGAAGTATAGAAAGTGGAAAGAGAGGTATAGAAAGAGGCAAGAGAGGTACAGAAACAGGCAGAAAATGTACAGAAAAAGGGAACAGACGTGCTGGAAGAGGCAAATGAGGTGCAGAAAGGGGCAAGAGTTCTGCAGAAGAAAGCAACAGAGGCGCTGAAAGAGGTCAGTGATGTGCAGAAAGAAGCAAGAGAGGTGCAGAAAGAGGCAATAGAAGTGCAGAAAGAAGCAACAGAGGTGCAGAAAGAGGCAAAAGGGGTGCAGAAAGAGGCAAGAAAAGTGCATACAGAGGCAACAGAGGTACTGTGTGCTGCGAGACCATAGCAGAGTAGAGTCAGATCCAGTGCCACGTTTGCCGGACTGCCGAACTGCACTGTCGAACTTGTTGAACTGAGGAGGAGTGGAACGGAGGGCCAAGGAGCAGGTGGAGAAGCGAGCTGGTAGCAGGAGTGACGCCTCAGCTGGGGGCTGCCAAAAGAACGCCAGAGAGCATCAGACAGTAAGCCAGGACTGGATCGGTCTCACTCTCGGTCACCCTCCCTCCCTCCCTCACTGAACCAAAACCTGAACAGGAAGCTCTGCACGATGCTGCCAGTTGTACCGATGTTAAACTGTTAAGCTGCCTGCTTTCCCAGCGCGACAAATTCTGTGAAACGCGGCAGTAGCCGCAGATCATATGCCAAGCACGCCCAAATCCACTGGAGTAGTTTACAATGCGGCTGGAGCCACGCCTGTTTGCTGCCTGTTTGCTGCCTGCTTACCCGACGTGGTGGGAGCCACAAAAGTCTGTGAAATGTGGTGGGAGGCACAGATTATTTGCCAAGCCGCCCGAATCTGAGGGGTCAGTTTACAACATGGCAGGATCTGCGAGGCGTGTCATTTTCCAGCACGGTGTGGTAAAACTTTTTGCTCAACGCGGCAGGAGCCGCAGACCATTTGCATAGGCAGAGAGGCATTTCGCAAAGTAACAGGAGCATACATTTTCAGAGAACAGAGGTGAGCTGTGGGAGAGAACTTGGGGAATGTGTGTGGGCTTGATTAGGCTTGCAACAAACTCCCAGCTACCCGCATCAAGTGAGTAATTGAGTAAACCTTCAGTATTCTTCCTGCACTTTCCATCTAGCCCCATACTGCCTTCTACCAGGAGTGTCCCTTAGTTCTGGAAATATGTTGGAAAGTCAATACTTAACCCGCCAGTAACCTTACCAACCCCACGCTCTTATAGTAGGTGGAAAATGTGAACAATTTGAACAAGTGTCAACAAGCCAAAAGCAAGCCACAGCTTGACACAGCACAGCGGCTCTGGCAGAAAGAGTGATAGAAACCAGAGCTAGCGATAGTGTGGGTCAAAGGTCAATTAAGGATCAGTAGAGATAGCAGCAACTGCTACAAGAGCGCTAATACAGAGGAAAAGAAGTGAGTGGCAGCAGCCAATAGTGGCTGACAATAAGTGAGGGCCTGTGATGCTGCGGAAGCAGGTCAACTAGGTTGACATAGCTAGCAGCTCACCAGTGTGCCATGCTCTGGGGCACCCAAGGAGAAACAAGCTAAACAACTTAAATAACCCAGTACTGTAATAAGGAGCATTAGATCTGGGAGAGTCCGTCAGGCGACTATAGGCAAACATAAAAACACATATAAAAAGCTTATAGAACAAGGGCAGGTAACAAGCCAAAAAAGAAAGAGCCCTAGACGGAGAGAGAGGCTAGTCTCAGTGCCGACGCCAGAAATAACATCACTCAGTCCCGGTAACAACACTGGGATCCAGAAATTCTTCTTTTTAAAGTACCGAATGGCCGCCATTTACGCGCCAACCTTAGAGACAGTCCGGTTGCCCAGTCCAATAACACCAGACACAAGGGCTCCGGAAAGCATTGACCAACAAGAAAAGTGTGTATCTATTTCCATTAAAACAAGTTCTCTTGTCAGACAGCAACAGCCAAACATAATAAACACACTGAAAGATAATCCAGCTTTACAGAAATAAAGCATAGAAACTCCAGCAAATAGGTTGGCAACTGTATCAGCCCAGGTACACCAGAGCAATCCCTGGAACAATGTAATTGGAAGAGGTGAAAACAAGGACAATAAAAATGAGTACTTGGATGAAAAATAAACAAATCAGTTGAACAGGTACTACTTGTGGACGATGACTGGTCAAGATCATTTTCACTATTCAATGATGTAAATTTGTTACAAATATTGCAAACCAATAAACAAACGCAGAAAACCCAGAACGAAGCAATTCAAAGGAATGCGCCAGCACTGGCCATTGGGAAGGAGGCACCAAGAGGTACAGGAATCGTGGTATCTACCTGTTAGACCTGGCACCTTGGCGTGAGTCTCCCTTCCACTTTTTGCTGATGTGCCTCCGATGTTTTGCTGGTTTTCCGATACTCAGGGCACTGCGCCACGGCTGTCCCGTGCCGCAGTGCAAGTGCTCCCTACTGTAAATTGTACATGCGATTGGTATCCATGATTGGTTCATTGGATTTACTGTTAGTCCCTAGTAAAGTGCACTGGAGAGTGCCGTGGCTTGTAGATGCCAATACTGCTGGTGGGCCTGCAGCGCTGGTTGCGCCACCCACCGAAGCAGCCGTAAAGATGTGTCTGGGAACTGCGACCGCAGAACCCGCGTGCGGTCTCGTACTGTCACGATAGCTGGGCAAGTGCACCCACTTGCCAGCCCCCGAACCTTCCCTTGACTACATGTTAGTCACCCCTATGGTAGGCCTGCGGGCAGGGTGCGTTGTAGGTGTAAGGTAGGACAAGCCCTGATGTGTGTGGCATGTCCTAGTAGTGACTTACAACCAAGACCGTATTTCACTATTGAAGGCTACCTGCTCCATTAGGCCAGACTGAGCTGCTGGAATTATTACACCCTATAATCCCAGCAGGCTCAAGGAGCATGGTAGCGTGTCGTGTTTAGTATGCCTGAACTCAGGATGATAAAATATTTCTTTTAGTAAAGTTTATTTTAGTATCCTGGGTTTGCAAATGCTACTTTTAGAAAGTTAGCATTTGCTTGCCTAACCATTTCAGCCCGCCTCTGCTGGTATGTGTATCTGACTGTCTGGGACGTGTGAGTGACAGGGCTGGGAGGATGACAGGTGGTGAATGCGCAGATTACACCTTAGTGGGAGGTAGGAGTGCCTCTTGACTCGAACTGTAGCTGTGCTCGGCCACCACAATGCAGGCTCCACCCTCCTGGGGAGCGGCGGATGACTCGGCCGGCACCTGGCCCAGGAAGGGCGAAGCCCCCATCAACAAGGTACTCTGGCCGCCCCTGTCCGCACAATGATGGCTCCACCTCCTGTGGGGCGTCTGATGCGCCTGCCCCTCCCTCTGAAAGC
Source organism: Lissotriton vulgaris (assembly GCF_964263255.1). Lineage (NCBI taxonomy): Eukaryota > Metazoa > Chordata > Amphibia > Caudata > Salamandridae > Lissotriton > Lissotriton vulgaris. The sequence goes on from NC_141697.1 coordinate 805,595,206, forward strand.
AGAAGCCGGAGTACACCCACCGGGGTACTCAAGGACTGAGAGTGGCTATGCAAAGGCCCCCCTGGCCTGCGAGAACAAAAGAATTGGCCTATAAAAGAAGGAGCCCTGCTCCTTGAAAATTAGATCCTGTTTGGGCCACAGAAGGACTCTGCCCTACGAGAAGGACCGTGAGAGACAAGGAAGGGTGCTGACTCTTGCCTGTGTCTGGTGCCTTGCTGCCGAAGGAGAGGAAGAAGAAAAGACTACGAGAAGACTTTTGCTTTACTTTGTGCCAAACTCTGCTAAAGAGATCTCCAAGGGCTTGCAACTGAACTTGCCTCCTGACCAGCGTCCCAGGACCAGTGGACGCTACCCCCTGAAAGAAAGCGACTGCGGGTGCTGGCCATCGCTGCAGTACCGACGGAGGCATCTCCTCCAAGGCAACAACATCCACCTGACCACCGTGACCGGGGCCCAAAGCAACAGCGAGAGCAACGTGAGGTCCAGCCGCCGCTGGCCGGAACACCGTGACCGCAACTGCACCGGGAGCCCGAGAGCAAAGTAAAGGAGGACCCGTCCGGTCCGAGCTCTCGAGTTGACTGCGCAACAAGCAGCCACTCACCTGCAAAGACGGACAGTTGCCCTGTGAGAATCCGCAAGGTCGGTAGCCTGCCCGACAGCCCAGCTGTGAGCGCACAGCTGCACCGGCACTTGGCTGGGTACGTCCTGCACTTGGGGACCGTACTGCCACTTGCCGCCACCGCACAGCCGCCGCCTCCAGGGTCGGAGCGGACGACGAGAAGAGGACCCTGCCGCCACAGAACACCGCTGCCCCGGATGACCCGTGAACTGCTCGGCTGAGAGCCGCAACGAACAGCGACCCCGGGAAGGCAACGCGACGTGGGACAGATCCCCTGGAAGCCGCCTGCTCCACAAGAACTTTTGTTGACATCGGCCTGAGGGCCCTAAGAGAACGCTTAAAACTGCTAGAAAGAACTGTGGTAACCTGAACTGAGTAACTTGCAACCGTTATCGTAAAGTACGTTGACTGTATTCACAAGCCTGCTTAAAATCTATATAAAGATATATATTTTTACAGAATACAGTCTGGTCTCGTTGTGTGGTGGGTTGGTTGTAAAGGTGTACTATTGCAAGTGTTTAGCCTATATGCCCCAAAGATTAGCCTACGACTGCTTAAGCCACACTACCTAGAGGGTAAGCAGAGGTTGTCTGGAAGGTAACCCTCAGCCCTGACGAGGAAGAGGAGAGTCCCTGCTTGTCGCTAGTGTTGCACTGCGCCAACTAGAGACTCCCCCTTCCTACATTGGACGCAGCGGTGAGGATTTCGAATTTACACTTGCGATATCTATACCTGAGCTTCTGACCACTACACAAGGATTACGGTCCAGTTACTTAGCCACAGACTTTGCTTTTGAATTTTGCCGAAAAGAAGATTCCGAGTGTGAAAGCCATGCCGGGCACGAAGAGCCTGGATGGAGCGGAGTCCACGACCTCCGAGGTGTTGGAGGTGGAGTGGGACCCCGCAAAACTGGATAAATATTCCAGGGATGAACTGAAGTTCTTTTGCAAGAAACTCAAGGTTCCGCACGCTGGTTGCAAAAACAAGACCCAGCTCTCCAAGGCCCTGAAAGCCTGGGTGGAGTCCAGAAAGACCCCGGAGGATCAAGACGCCCTCGCCGAGCAGAATGCAACGGAGGAGCGGAATGCACTTGGGGATCTGATTGACCTCGAAAGGCAAGACAGCGTGCACAGCTTTGGTAAAGGCCTGTCGCCAGAGGAGCTGGCGGACAGGAAGGAAACGAGGAATCACGAAAGAAAGCTGGCAGAATTGAAAATCCAACTGGAGCTTGAAACGAAAAGAATGGCGCTGGAAGAGCGAAAGCACCAAATGGATTATGAAGTGAAAATGAGGGAGATAAGTCTCAAGGAGAGAGACTTGGATCGTCCTCCCTCTGGTGGCAGCACATCACCAGTGCAGGTAGAGTCAAGAGTGCACATCCCGAAGGACGTAGTTAAGGAGTTCTTTAAGGGGGATGACATAGGACAGTGGTTTAGGGCATACGAGGTAGCCATGTCCTCCCACCGGGTCCCTGACAAGGATTGGGGAGCGGGGTTGTGGGGAAGGTTCCTTAGCGAAGGGAGAGATACCTTGCTAGATTTGCCCGTTGAAAATCAGAGATCCTATTCCCACATGAAAGAAGCTTTAATGAACAGGTACGGGCTTACCCCTGAAATGTATAGACAGAAGTTTAGGGGATGTACTAAGCGGCCTGGGAATACGTATGTGGAGTATGTGACTTACTTTTGCAGAGCACTGGATGGTTGGGTGAAGGGTAGCCAAGTTAATGATTTTCAAGGTCACTTTGATTTGATTGCATGGGAGCACTTGTCTGATCACTGTTTTCCTGAGTTACGCCAACACCTGATCGATAGCAAGCTGTCCAACCCGAGGAAGCTTGCTGAGGAGGCGGACCGCTGGCTCAGCACCAGGGTCCACAAGGGTCCCGTGGGAGACTCCGCCAAGAGTGGGCAGGGTCCCCAGCAGAAGAGTGGGAGGGACAAGGGGGGAAAACAGAAAGGGTTCCAAAAAGGCCCCCAAAGTAGTTACCAGGGGAGCCCGCAGCAGGGTTCTCAGCCTCCCCCACCCCCAAAGCAGAATGGAGCCCGACAGGTAAACCTGTTCCAAAGGGGCCCTTCAATTGTTTCAAATGTGGCGAGCCTGGGCACATATCCAGTGACCCCAAGTGTCGCCTGTTTGGAAAACCCGCACCCACTGGTGCTCCGCCCCGACAGGTGACTAGCGTTCACCTGGGAGAAGAAATGATGGTCCCGGGGGGTGGAGATCCCGTTCACATGACCCTAGTCTTGCTAGGAGACAGTGAGATGAACCCTACGAACTACCTGCCCTCTAACACTAAGAAATATGGGCAGGTGGTGATCATCAATGGTAAGGAAGCTGAGGCTCTTAGAGATACAGGAGCCAGTGTGACTGCAGTAAGGCAGCACCTGGTGTCTCAAGAGCAGGTTGTTCCCCATGCCTACTGTAGGGTTATCAACGCTGATAATTCTGAGAGTCAGTGTCCGATGGCTCAAGTTCCCTTCGAGTGGGGGGGGGTCTCTGGTACTCTGCAGGTCTGTGTGAGAAAAACCATGCCTGTTGACTGTTTGCTAGGGAACGACTTGGAGCACTCCCCTTGGGAAAAGGTGGAGAAGACGACTCACCTGCGGATGGTGGGTCGGCCTGACTGGGCGTGCGTGACCACCCGGTCGATGGCAGCCAGTAGGGGTGATCGAGAGGTCCTGGGGCCTGAAGGAGAGGCCCCAGTCTTCCACGGACCGCCACATATGGCACCCCCATGGCAATACCCCTTCTACCCACAAGGCCCCCCGCAATTCTACCCCCTTAATCCGCCACCTTTTCAAGGCAGAGGTTGGGGCAGAGGAAGAGGGCGAAAGCGAGGCGGGCAAAAGGGAGTGCAGTGGCAGGACCAAACACCAGCACCAACGGCAATGGAGACCAGGAGCACGGCATCCAGGGGGAGAAGAGCCTAATTGTCAATTTATCAAACAGAACTCTGTCACCAACCGAGAAGAAAGTCTTAGAGAAAGGTCTAGGATTTGTCCCTACACCAACCCCTGATACATTCCAAGAGATGATCGAACTCAAGCAATTCTTCAGGAAGATTCGCCTTCGGGCTTTCTTCGAAAACCAACCTGAACTTCCGGATCATGACACAGGCCTGAGAAAACCTTCCACCTTCACCCCCACTGACGGGATGGTACCACCCGAAGTTCTAACTTTTGAACGGGCGGTCCTGAGGAGCATGCGGAACATACCCCCGACCAAAACTTTTCATAATCTATCCACTGCAGAACGACTAGCATCTAATGATCTAGGTAGAGACGAGTCAATCGTCATCAAGCAGGCAGACAAGGGGGGCGCCACGGTCATACAGAATTACGAGGATTATGATCGTGAATGCAGGAGACAACTCGCGAACACTAATCATTACAGACCACTCCTGGAGGACCCAACTAAACGACTTTCCACTACCATCATGGGCCTCGTCATTGAGGGGGAGACTAATGAGTGGATTAGTAAGAAGGAGGCAGACTTCTTGGTGACACTAGACCCTGTCACCCCTTACTTTTATACTCTCCCCAAAATACACAAAGGCATCTCTCCGGTCCCGGGGAGACCGATTGTTTCAGGAATTGGGTCACTGTTAGAACCTCTTTCGCAATTCTGCGATGCTTTTTTTCAACCTTTTGTCAAACAGATACCATCTTACTTACAAGATACCAGAGACGTCCTTCGTCTGATCGCAGATATCGATGGGAGAGAAGACATTGACCTGCTGCTCACCCTCGACGTGGAGGCGTTATATACGAACATTCCGCAACAAGCGACCCTGGAAGCAGTCGACTCATTGATGCGAGAAGAAGAATGGCTGTCCCCAACACCGATAGCCTTCATCATGGAACTTGCCCATATTGCCCTGCCCGAAAATTTCTTCAGGTATGAGTCCCAGTTATACCACCAGGTCCGGGGGACCTCTATGGGTTCTACCTTCGCGCCGAGCCTGGCGTGTATTTACATGGCCTCGTTCAAAAAGAAACACATCTACCCCCCAGAGCATAACCCATTCCGAGAGAACCTCACTCTCTGGCGTCGCTATATTGACGACATCTTGATCTTCTGGAAAGGGGACCGTCCGAGCTGTGAAGCCTTCTGTGAGTGGATCAATCTACAAGACCCCTTCCTGAAATTCACCGGCACCATCTCAGAAACATCAATACCTTTTCTTGATCTAACCATCAGTCTAGAATCGGAAACAATCACTACCTCTCTTTACAAGAAGGATACTGACAGAAACAGCTTACTCCTCTACCAAAGCCACCATACAAAAGCTTTGCGGGATAATTTGCCTTTTGGGCAATTCCTTCGAATACGGAGAAACTGTAGCTCTGTCCAAAACTTCAAACAAGAGGCCCAGACTCTGCAACATAAGCTCCAGGACAGAGGATACCCAACACGGTTGTTGAAGAAATCGCTCAAACGAGCACTGAATAATAACAGAGATGCCCTACTCGAGGTTCACCCAAAAGAACCAGATGACACCATCACCTGTGTCACCTCTTACACCAGGCATTCTTCGTTCATTAAAAAAGCTGTGACCACACATTGGGGTATCTTGAACTCTGCAGGGATGGAAATGGCGCGACCACGGTTTGCTTTCAAGAGGACCACGAACCTGAAAGACACACTGATCCACACCCGCCCAAAGAAATCGTGTACTCGACCTGTCAGGACTCTATGGGATCTTCCCCCAGTCACTGGACACTACAGGTGTGGTTCTTGTGTAGTATGCCCCCAAACGATCCAAGGTAAAACTATTGAACTCCCAGGGGATTTCACCTGGACTATAAACAAACACACCAACTGCAACAGCTCGAGATGTATATATATCTTGGTGTGCCCCTGCAAGATGCTGTACATCGGAATGACGATGCGTCCTGTCAAACAACGCATAATGGAGCACAATAGTAATATCCGATGTACAAAAACACACACCAGGCTATATGACCACTGTAAGGAACACAAACACACCACTGAAGACATACAGTGGACTGTCCTAGAGTGCCAACCTGGAATGAACCAACAAGCCCTGTTCAGACTGGAGCAGAGATGGGTGCACCGTCTACACACCGACGAAAATGGTCTTACGATGCGGTGCCCTGGACAATGCTCACCAGATAGCTGAATGCTGGGACTACTTTGTCCTTATTATGCCAGAAACTGTTCGAATCAAGACAAATAATCATCCCTGTCCCTGAAGCTAGCACATAGGGATATGTAGATGAACCCACTACCACCTCCCTGGCAATATTCACAGTGTTTTTGTACACTACCTCCCCCTTCCAATATGGCACCAAGCTTTTCTTCCCCCTCTGACACACAATGAGGGAATCTTCGCTGTTCACTCACGGCGTTTCGTTGCCTGGCAACACGCCCTGAACACGCCCACCTGATGCCCGCGATTCCCGGTCTTAACTAGAGACCTCGGGACGTTGCAGCTCCACCGGCTGTCCTGCGGTATCATCCGAAGTGGGAGGGGTAGGTGCCTAGACGCCCTCTGCCAAGAACAATCAGGTAAGGCGCTCTGCTCCGTGCTTTGACCTCCGCGAGCGTTTTCCTCTGATCGCCGTGGCAGGGACCGAGCTTGGAGCAGGCCAAGCGGTAAGACGCGCTGACTAACCAACCCTTAACCCGGCGGAAAAAACGTACTCTTTTCAGGTGTCTTACACCGAGTTCTGGCCCCACCAGGTCAGCGCGAGGGAGCTTCACTATTTAGGAATACGGGTAAGGTCCTGACTGAGCTCATTTACGCTACATTATCCCGGCATGTTTGGTAGTTCACGATAAGTTTTAGTCGTATTTCAGCACACTGACGCCATCTAGTGATCGTCTTGGAATCTTTCACACAATTGTATAAATAATGTTTTTCTCTCCCTAATGTTGTCTTAAACACTGCTTGAAATCACGTGTGCTAATGGCCACTTCACAGCCGTTTAGATCACAAGAATGTAAACGCATGGCGTGTTTCAGCAAAATGATTTGGTATATACTATTGTGCATGCCACATCCCAGGGCAGACCTATGGCATGCCCACCAAATGTATACTCCTGACAGTCCAGAACGCGGTAATTCCACGTCCTCTTCAATGGCTTTTTGTCTCTCACTCATTCACATGTCCCATTACGATGGGGCCTCTATAGACCCATCGACACCCCGCTACACCATACTAGCATGTCAAAGGTGCATGTAAGGTCTACCGAGGGATACAGAGATATATATAATCTTCTGATGACACCCTTCTTCTCCTCTCTCCTACTCAGTTCTGGGAAGGGTCCTGACGAAGGATCACCATACGACACACACCAGGTCGTATACTGGATCCCTCTGATCACTGAGGGATCCCCTGCAATTATATGAGCACTGTTTATTTTTGGTCCTGACGAATTGCCTTCGTGGTGAGAAACATGTTGACCATTTGTTCACTAAGGGTTGAATGAGGCTTCACTACCTTGACTGTCCCGCCTCAATACCCCTTATTATTTTAATAAAGCAGTGAGCCATGCCATTAAAAACCCATTATGTGGACTCTACTGACTTTTTTTAATCACACCCACGCTCACTTTTGCACAACCATAAACCCCTTCTTTTTTAGGCCCCTCACACCCACACACCCTTTGGCTAAGGAATAGAAGATCCCTGCCAAAGTGCGACATCTGTTATTGCCCGACAGGCATTGCACCGCCAGTCTGTCGCAGGGGCAGGATACCGATGATGACGCTGGACGATCACCGGGTGGGATTACAAGTGTAGTCCAACCGGTGACCTGTGTGAGGTATCCCTAAATATTCCGAAAAGGGTTCACAACACTCACCCTTTCTGCCTGACTTAATGAGAGAGAGGCTCATGCCAGTCATTTAGTTGACTTTACCCGGGGAACTCTGTATTAATAGTTATTGGTTAGCCTGAAGGAGAGGCCCAGGAACCGGCCTTAGGGAGAAGGCGCAGGGGGCGCGGGAAACCGGCCCCTGAGGTTCCCACGGTCCAGGAGGAAGCAGACCTTGAGGGGGATGCCCTGGAGCCTACAGGGGAACAGATCGCCGAACTGGGGGACCTGCCTGAGCTGACCCATTGGCAGCAAGAAGGAGGACCCTCCAGGGAGGAATTCTGCAAGGAGCAGAAAGAATGCCCTTCTCTCGTGGGTATGCGGCAGCAGGCTGCAGACCAGGCCAATGGTGTTCAGGCCAAAACACATTACGTGTACTGGGAGAACGACCTCCTGTATTCAGAGCCTAAAGCTGCTGAACCTGGGTCAGCCCGTGTGCTGGTGGTACCCCAGAAGTTCAGAGCCTTCCTACTGGGTCTGGCTCACGATGTGCCTTTAGCAGGACATTTGGGGATGGACAAGACCTATGACAGGCTTGTCACCCACTTCTACTGGCCCCAAATGCATAAGAGTTCAGATGCTCATTGCAGAACCTGTCCGACTTGCCAGGCAAGTGGGAAGACGGGAGGGAAGAACAAGGCTCCCCTCCAACCCTTCCCTGTGGTCGGTACGCCATTCCAGCGAGTGGGTATTGACATCGTTGGGCCTCTGGACCCCAAGACAGCCATGGGCAACAGGTTTATCCTGGTCTTGGTGGATCATGCCACCCGGTACCCTGAAGCCATCCCTCTGAGGACAGTGACGGCCCCCGTGGTGGGACGTGCACTGATGGGAATTTTCTCACGAGTGGGATTCCCTCTAGAGGTGGTGAGCGACAGGGGGACCAATTTCATATCCAAGTATATGAAGTCCCTTTGGCAAGAGTGTGGCGTGACGTATAAGTTCACCACGCCTTACCATCCCCAAGGTAACGGGTTGGTTGAGAGATTCAACCGAACCCTGAAAGGCATGATCATGGGCCTAGAAGGTCCGATGAGGCGTAAGTGGGACGTCCTCTTACCATGCCTACTCTTTGCATATCGCGAGGTGCCACAGAAGTCCCTAGGGTTCAGCCCCTTTGAACTACTGTACGGTCACCCCGTGAGAGGACCGCTGAGTTTGGTAAAGGAAGGCTGGGAGAAATCTCCCAGGAAACCTCCCCAGAATGTATATAGCTACATGCTGGCCTTCAGAAACCAGACCAGATGCTTCAGACAACTTGCCGAGGCAAATATGGAAGCAAGCCAGGAGGAAATGAAGCGGTGGTACGATCAGAATGCCACTCTGGTCGAGCTTCAGCCTGGACAAGAGGTGTATGTCCTGGCCCCAGTAGAGCCCTGTGCCCTTCAAGATAAGTGGACAGGCCCATTTGAGGTTGTGGAGCGCAAGAGCCCCGTGACATACTTGGTGGACATGAAGACGCCCAGGAACCCTTTGCGGGTCCTACATGTCAACCGCCTCAAGCCCCACTTGCGAAGGTCCGAAGTGGGCATGTTGTTGGCAACTGATGACGGAATGGAGGAGGAGTCGGAGCCTCTTCCTGACCTCTTGGTGGCCTGTGAGAAAGATGGGTCAGTGGATGGAGTTAACCTCTCACCCACCCTGACCGCCGAACAACAGGAAGACTGCCGCCAGTTGCTGGGGCAGTTTCCAGATCTGTTCTCCCTGGTTCCGAGTGTCACAGATTGGTGCGTCCATGATGTGGACACTGGGGACAGCTTACCTGTGAAGCATAAGGCTTACAGGGTGACTGACAGGGTCCGGGCCTGCATCAAGGAGGAGGTCTCCAAGATGCTTGCCCTTGGGGTGGTTGAGTCTTCCAGCAGTCCTTGGTCCAGCCCCGTGGTCTTGGTTCCGAAGGCTGCTGCGCCGGGAGCCACACCCGAACTCCGGTTCTGTGTGGACTACAGAGGACTCAATTCAGTCACGAAGACTGACGCGCACCCCATCCCCAGAGCTGACGAGCTCATTGATCGGCTAGGGGCTGCCCAGTTCCTCAGCACTTTTGATTTAACGTCTGGGTACTGGCAGATCGCCTTGACCGATGGGGCAAAGGAGAGGTCGGCATTCTCTACACCAGATGGGCATTTCCAGTTCCGGGTTATGCCATTTGGAATGAAGAATGCCCCTGCCACCTTTCAGAGATTGGTCAACCAGGTGTTGGCTGGACTGGACGAGTTCAGTGCCGCCTACCTGGATGACATCGCGGTGTTCAGTGGCACCTGGCCCGAACACCTGCGACACCTCTGGGAAGTGTTGATGGCCCTGCGCAGAGCAGGCCTCACAATCAAGGCAAGCAAGTGCCAGATTGGGCAGGGTTCAGTGGTGTACTTGGGACACCAAGTTGGGAGTGGCAAGGTAGCACCCTTGCAGCCCAAAATCGAGACCATCCTGGCTTGGGAACCCCCCAAGACCCAGACTGCAGTGAGAGCCTTCCTGGGGCTCACTGGGTATTACAGGAGGTTTGTCAAGGGCTATGGCACGATCGTGACCCCCTTGACAGAGCTGACTTCGAAGAAGCAGCCCAGGAATGTGATTTGGACTGACACCTGTCAGAAGGCTTTTGACACCCTGAAGACTGCCATGTGCACGGCGCCCGTGCTCCTGGCCCCTGATTTCTCCAAGGAGTTCATAGTGCAAACAGACGCTTCAGAGCATGGTGTAGGGGCGGTTCTTTCACAGATGACTGAGGAGGGCTTTGACCAGCCCGTAGCCTTCATAAGTAGGAGGTTACTTCCACGGGAAAGTAGGTGGAGTGCAATAGAGCGTGAAGCATTTGCTGTGGTCTGGGCGCTGAAGAAGCTAAGACCCTACTTGTTTGGGTCTCACTTCCGAGTTCAGACGGACCACAGGCCCCTCAGATGGTTGATGCAAATGAGGGGTGAGAACCCGAAACTGTTGAGGTGGTCCATTTCTCTACAGAGTATGGACTTTACGGTGGAACACCGCCCTGGCACCGATCACGCCAACGCTGACGGTCTGTCCAGATTTTTCCGCCTTAGTGATGTGGAACTCCCTGGGGAAGGGTAGTTCCCCCCACATTTCAGCTGGAGGGGACACATGTTAGACCTGGCACCTTGGCGTGAGTCTCCCTTCCACTTTTTGCTGATGTGCCTCCGATGTTTTGCTGGTTTTCCGATACTCAGGGCACTGCGCCACGGCTGTCCCGTGCCGCAGTGCAAGTGCTCCCTACTGTAAATTGTACATGCGATTGGTATCCAGGGTGCGTTGTAGGTGTAAGGTAGGACAAGCCCTGATGTGTGTGGCATGTCCTAGTAGTGACTTACAACCAAGACCGTATTTCACTATTGAAGGCTACCTGCTCCATTAGGCCAGACTGAGCTGCTGGAATTATTACACCCTATAATCCCAGCAGGCTCAAGGAGCATGGTAGCGCGTCGTGTTTAGTATGCCTGAACTCAGGATGATAACATATTTCTTTTAGTAAAGTTTATTTTAGTATCCTGGGTTTGCAAATGCTACTTTTAGAAAGTTAGCATTTGCTTGCCTAACCATTTCAGCCCGCCTCTGCTGGTATGTGTATCTGAGGACGTGTGAGTGACAGGGCTGGGAGGATGACAGGTGGTGAATGCGCAGATTACACCTTAGTGGGAGGTAGGAGTGTGTTAGAATTGGGGGTCTCTGGTTGGCGCAAGTATGCACTTGTGACAAGCAGGGACCCTCTCCTCTAAGTCAGGGCGAAGGATGACCCCTTTAGAATGACCCTTACTCACCCTCTAGGTGCGTGGCGTGAGCAGACAAGGCTATTCTCCAGGCGTTGTTTAGTTAAGCATTTGTAATCACACACACAGTAAATACACTAATCCCCCCACAAATGGACACCAGGCTGTGAGTATATAAAAATACGCTTCTTTATGTAAAAATTATATATACTCTTTAGAACAGACTTATCACAAGATCAAATAACGTTTCTGTATGCCCACAGGTTGTAAATAGGCAAGCTCTCTTTTAGTTGTAGTTCAAATGTTCTGTGCTTACTTCAAGTTGTATTCACAGTGTTCTCTTACTTCCTTGTCCGTTTCTGCCCAGATGGTGCACTTTTCCACCCCTTTAGGACCTACGGGGTCCTGCTATGCACTCTGCCGCACTTCGCGGTGCCTTGGACGGGTGAAATCCCGACTCCCTGCCAAGTCTCACGCTTCCCGCGTGAGACGCGATCGGCCCGGCCGGGTCTTGTGGAGCGGATGGCCCCCCTGGTCTACAGGACCCACTCGGGGGGGAAACACCGACCTCAGGGCTATCCAGGGGGAGGGAAGGCCCAGGAACCCAGTGCAGCCCCAGTCACTCGGGCCGGGGCTTAGATTGCAGCCTGCGGGACCCGACAGCTAAAGGATTCCAGTGGGAGGGGCTGGAGCGCTCTCGCAGCGCGAAGCTGAAGGCAGGCAGAGAGAGCGGTGCGAGTCAGCGAGAAAGGGCGGCTCGCACCGCAGCGGATCTTCAGGCCGGGGGGCACTTTTGGACAGGGCAGTGGGCAGACAACAAAGGGGGGTCAAGGAACGTTGCGGGCCACGAGCCCGAGGGCAGTCTCAGTGGCGGCTTTTCCCTCTGTTGGCAGATGCGAGGTGCCCAGCGGCTCTAGCAGAGCGAGGCTGGCACCCGAGGCGTCCGGACAGCGGGGGTCTGTCCCCTGGGTCTGTTGTAGTCCGGCACAGGATTTCTGGCGGGAGGGTGAGGCACCGCAGCGAGCCCTCCTAGGCGGTCGACACAGCGATCCCCTCAGCGGGGGAAGAGCGGCTCAACGGAGCGGAGCTCTTCCTCGGCGGGGACGAAAGGACACAGTCGGTCACGGCCTGAGGGAGGGGCTGGGGGGCACCACAGCAGCGAGCCTTCCCAGGCGGTCAACACAGCGATCTCCTCAGCGGGGGGAGAGCGGCTCAACGGAGCGGAGCTCTTCCTCGGTGGGGACGAGGAGACACAGTCGGTCACGGCCTCAGGGAGGGGCTGGGGGGCACCAAGGTCACAGCTCCGGCAGTAGTAGATATCCCGGTTAATTACCGGCAGACGAGCAGAGGGCAGGTTGAGCCAGATGGTCCTGTGGCTCAGGTCAGGGGGCAAGCTCAGTCAAGCCCTTGGAGAATGTTTAAGCACAAAGCAGCAAAGTCTTTTCCTATCAAGTCTTTTCCTCTCCTTTCTCAGCAAGGCAAGCAGCAGGCCAGTTCTCCCAGCGTCTCTTCTCCTTCTAGGCGGGCAGAGGTCCTTCGTGGTAAAACAGGATTCTGATTTACAAGGAGCAGGGCTCCTACTTTTATACACAGTTTCTTTTGTTCTCACAGGCCAGGGGGGCCTTTGCATAACTGCTCTCAGCCTCTGAGCACTTGTTGGGGGTACTTCTGCTTCTGCATTCAGTGTGAGGGCAGGCACATCAGCCGCTCCCCAGGGGGGCGGAGCCGGCATTGTGTGGACAGGGGCAGCTTGAGCACTTTGTTGACAAGCTTCGGTCCTTCCTGGTCCAGGTGCAGGCTGAGTCATCAGTCGCTCCCCAGGAGGGCAGAGCCAGCATTGTGGAGGCAGAGCGCGGCCTGATGCATCACTCAGGGGAAACTCCCACCACCCACTAAGGTGTCATCCTGCTATCCACAACCTGTCAACTCCCAGCCCTGTCACTCACACACCCAGACAGTCAGATACACACAAGAGCAGAGGCGGGCTGAAATGGTTAGACAAGCAAATGCTAACTTTCTAAAAGTAGCATTTGCAAACCCAGGATATTAAAATAAACTTTACTAAAAGAAATATTTTATTATTCTGAGTTCAGGCATACTAAACATGACTCTCTACCATGTTCCCTGAGCCTGCTGGGATTATAGAGTGTAATAATTCCAGCAGCCCATCCTGGCCTAAGGGGAGCAGGTAGCCTTACAATAGTGAAAAACGAATTTGGCTGTAATTCACTATTAGGACATGCCACACACATCAGGGCATGTCCTACCTTACACTTACAATGCACCCTGCCCTAGGGCCTACCATAGGGGTGACTAATATGAAGTTAAGGGAAGGTTTAGGGGCTGGCAAGTGTGTGCACTTGCCCAGCCAGCATGACAGTACCAGACTGCACGCAGGTTCTGCAATGGCAGACCCTAGACACATTTTACAAGGCTGCTTCTGTGGGTGGCGCAACCAGCGCTGCAGGCCCACTAGCAGTATTGGTATTTACAAGCCCTGGCACTCCTGGTGCCCTTTACTGGGGACTGACAGTAAATCCAATGAACCAATCATGAACATCAATCACAGTTACATTTTATACCGGGAGAGCATATGCACTTTAGCACTGGTCAGCAGTGGTAAAGTGCCCAGAGTCATTAAACCAACAAAAACAGGTCAGAGAGAGTATTGGAGGAAGGCAAAAAGTTTAGGGATGACCCTGCCAAGAGGCCCAGGTCCAACACAACCCCCTTCCAGCCAAAACGCAGGGTAGACCAATCACCACTGTGATGGGCTTCCCTGCTTTGGGCGATAAAACCTGGACCTGGCCCGCAACAGCAGGGGCACATTCCAGTTCTACGCCAATCTGAACCTATTTCAAATCCTCTCTCCATACTCTCAGGATTCACCCAGCTAATCCATGGGGCACCCTTTTCTTCCTCTGTGGACACCACCTGTGCAGCCTCTAACCTTAACTTGCTCACATGTGTGTCCCAACAGACAGTCATCAAATCACAGTGGCCACTGACAGTAGTCAGGGCTGAGACCCAGGCCTCATGCCTCTCAGGGCTCCCAAACCTCTGTGGCCTCAGAGAGCGGGGGGCAGTAGCCCCAGGTGCTAGGCACCTTTTGTCCACTCTCCCTCCTGTCCGGTCAGGTATGTCGTCCTGACACTGACCCACCAGCCCCAGGCCTGTACCTGGCGGCTGGACCAAACACAGGGGTGGCCTCTCCCACACCCGGTCCTCCTCCTGGGGGCTCTGTAGCCTCCCACCTGGAGTGGTACCCCCTTCCAGAATTGTCAGGGCACCTGTGGCAGGTGACCTGCACAATTCGCCCACCAGTTCAGGGGTGCTATCCTGCAACTGGGGCACCAGGTCAGGGGGGACACCCTGCACCTGGCCCTCTATCCTAGGGTCTAAACCCTCAAACTGCACCGGGGTCAGAGGCAAGGACTCCCTCCCTCTGCACCCCCTTCCAGAGTACTGCCCACTCCCCACTGGAGTGGTACCCCTAGAAGTGACAATGGTCAGGACACTGATTACAGTGGTCCCACCCTCCAGGTCAGGCAACACCTGAACCTGGCTCTCCAACTCAGGGACCCAACCCTGCAGTTGAACACTTGCCTGGCGCACCAGGACTTCCCGGGGAGCACGCATGCCCCCCCTGAGGGTGGCACATAGCTCATGTGCCGTGCGACAGTCTGCCTGGCGCAGATCTCCCAGCCTCTGTCCCTCTGACAGTGCGGGAAGATCCCCCAGGACAGAAGTGGTGTCCCCATGGTCATTCACTGGGGACGCAGCCCTGCTGGCTGGCCCCTGACCCACTGGTTCTTCCACTGGGGACTCTTTCCCCCTCTCGCCCCTCCATCTGGACCTCTGCACCCTCCCAACTGGAGCGGTACTGCCAGATACCAGAACTACTGGACCTCTGTTTACAGAGCCTCCACGTTCTCTAGCCACTGGGGGATCCCCCTCAGAGGGTGACTCCTCCGGACAGCCTAGGCTCCCCACCTGGTGTTCCCTTAAAGAACCATCCAGGCTCTGAGACTGAGGTTGGGCACTACCGGGACAAAACCCATTCTCACTCCTTCCCCTCAAGGACAGGACGTGAGGCCCTACACCCCTCTCACTACTACAGGACCTAGCTGGGCTACTCTGCGCCACTTCCACCACTCTGGGCTGGAAGATACCTGAGCCACTCCCCACAGGATCACACCCCAATGCCTCTCCAGACCCTCTGGAATCCAGCACAAGGTCTGCCTCCAATGTGAGCTCCCTGGGGTCAGAGAACTCACTCTCGAACAGGTGTTGGCATAGCTCTGGAAAACTGGGACTTAAAGTATGCTCTCCCACAATTGGATTACACAGCCCCCTAGCAGGGTTAACCAAACTATCCTTCACCTCACCATCCAGCGCCTCACACACATACTCCACACCATTCTCCTGAGACTGGCCAGACAGTAGCGGACTGTCTCTGTCACACAACCCACACTCTTCAGGGCGGTCCTTACACTCACCCACCAGGACCTCAACCATGGGGGAATCCCTCCCACCACTAGGACCATGAACTCCTACGCCAGCCACCCTATTCCCTTCAGGGACGCTGCGCACTACTGGAGCTACCTCATGCCCTTGAACCTCCTGGTGTAAGTTAACCCCCCCCAAGTCAGGTGCCATATCTCTAGGTGCGCGCACTATGCTGTCAGCACTAGATACCTGAATGTTGCTGCCACCAGCTGAGCTGGACTCCACCTCCGACTCAGCAAAGCTCAATCTGCGAGCTACACAAATCTCTGGATGTTGGGCTGAAGCCCTCCTGGCTTCAAGCTCCAAATCAAGTTCTCTCATCCTCAAGTAGTGAGCTCTTTGGCGTTTTTGCGCCTCCATGGCTAATTTTTGGCTTTCCATTGCCAATTGTCCTTTTAATCTCGCCATCTCCATTTCATGTGCCCTGGTTGCTGCCCTGTCTGCCAACTCCTCTGGCGACAGGCATCTGGTTGCTGCCTTTTCCATTCTCACTGAACCAGGCATGACGTTTCACCAGCACATGGAGATCTCCCAGCAAAATTAAAAAACAATAAAATCTGTGGCTGCGTTATCGGTCTGCTCTCACTATGTGGTGATCAGCAATTCACTGTATGTCAATCACAAATGCAAATTCGCAAATCCTCACCGCTGCGTCCAATGTTAGAATTGGGGGTCTCTGGTTGGCGCAAGTATGCACTTGTGACAAGCAGGGACCCTCTCCTCTAAGTCAGGGAGAAGGATGACCCCTTTAGAATGACCCTTACTCACCCTCTAGGTGCGTGGCGTGAGCAGACAAGGCTATTCTCCAGGCGTTGTTTAGTTAAGCATTTGTAATCACACACACAGTAAATACACTAATCCCCCCACAAATGGACACCAGGCTGTGAGTATATAAAAATACGCTTCTTTATGTAAAAATTATATATACTCTTTAGAACAGACTTATCACAAGATCAAATAACGTTTCTGTATGCCCACAGGTTGTAAATAGGCAAGCTCTCTTTTAGTTGTAGTTCAAATGTTCTGTGCTTACTTCAAGTTGTATTCACAGTGTTCTCTTACTTCCTTGTCCGTTTCTGCCCAGATGGTGCACTTTTCCACCCCTTTAGGACCTACGGGGTCCTGCTATGCACTCTGCCGCACTTCGCGGTGCATTGGACGGGTGAAATCCCGACTCCCTGCCAAGTCTCACGCTTCCCGCGTGAGACGCGATCGGCCCGGCCGGGTCTTGTGGAGCGGATGGCCCCCCTGGTCTACAGGACCCACTCGGGGGGGAAACACCGACCTCAGGGCTATCCAGGGGGAGGGAAGGCCCAGGAACCCAGTGCAGCCCCAGTCACTCGGGCCGGGGCTTAGATTGCAGCCTGCGGGACCCGACAGCTAAAGGATTCCAGCGGGAGGGGCTGGAGCGCTCTCGCAGCGCGAAGCTGAAGGCAGGCAGAGAGAGCGGTGCGAGTCAGCGAGAAAGGGCGGCTCGCACCGCAGCGGATCTTCAGGCCGGGGGGCACTTTTGGACAGGGCAGTGGGCAGACAACAAAGGGGGGTCAAGGAACGTTGCGGGCCACGAGCCCGAGGGCAGTCTCAGTGGCGGCTTTTCCCTCTGTTGGCAGATGCGAGGTACCCAGCGGCTCTAGCAGAGCGAGGCTGGCACCCGAGGCGTCCGGACAGCGGGGGTCTGTCCCCTGGGTCTGTTGTAGTCCGGCACAGAATTTCTGGCGGGAGGGTGAGGCACAGCAGCGAGCCCTCCTAGGCGGTCGACACAGCGATCCCCTCAGCGGGGGAAGAGCGGCTCAACGGAGCGGAGCTCTTCCTCGGCGGGGACGAAAGGACACAGTCGGTCACGGCCTGAGGGAGGGGCTGGGGGGCACCACAGCAGCGAGCCTTCCCAGGCGGTCAACACAGCGATCTCCTCAGCGGGGGGGGAGCGGCTCAACGGAGCGGAGCTCTTCCTCGGCGGGGACGAGGAGACACAGTCGGTCACGGCCTCAGGGAGGGTCTGGGGGGCACCAAGGTCACAGCTCCGGCAGTAGTAGATATCCCGGTTAATTACCGGCAGACGAGCAGAGGGCAGGTTGAGCCAGATGGTCCTGTGGCTCAGGTCAGGGGGCAAGCTCAGTCAAGCCCTTGGAGAATGTTTAAGCACAAAGCAGCAAAGTCTTTTCCTATCAAGTCTTTTCCTCTCCTTTCTCAGCAAGGCAAGCAGCAGGCCAGTTCTCCCAGCGTCTCTTCTCCTTCTAGGCGGGCAGAGGTCCTTCGTGGTAAAACAGGATTCTGATTTACAAGGAGCAGGGCTCCTACTTTTATACACAGTTTCTTTTGTTCTCACAGGCCAGGGGGGCCTTTGCATAACTGCTCTCAGCCTCTGAGCACTTGTTGGGGGTACTTCTGCTTCTGCATTCAGTGTGAGGGCAGGCACATCAGCCGCTCCCCAGGGGGGCGGAGCCGGCATTGTGTGGACAGGGGCAGCTTGAGCACTTTGTTGACAAGCTTCGGTCCTTCCTGGTCCAGGTGCAGGCTGAGTCATCAGTCGCTCCCCAGGAGGGCGGAGCCAGCATTGTGGAGGCAGAGCGCGGCCTGATGCATCACTCAGGGGAAACTCCCACCACCCACTAAGGTGTCATCCTGCTATCCACAACCTGTCAACTCCCAGCCCTGTCACTCACACACCCAGACAGTCAGATACACACAAGAGCAGAGGCGGGCTGAAATGGTTAGACAAGCAAATGCTAACTTTCTAAAAGTAGCATTTGCAAACCCAGGATATTAAAATAAACTTTACTAAAAGAAATATTTTATTATTCTGAGTTCAGGCATACTAAACATGACTCTCTACCATGTTCCCTGAGCCTGCTGGGATTATAGAGTGTAATAATTCCAGCAGCCCATCCTGGCCTAAGGGGAGCAGGTAGCCTTACAATAGTGAAAAACGAATTTGGCTGTAATTCACTATTAGGACATGCCACACACATCAGGGCATGTCCTACCTTACACTTACAATGCACCCTGCCCTAGGGCCTACCATAGGGGTGACTAATATGAAGTTAAGGGAAGGTTTAGGGGCTGGCAAGTGTGTGCACTTGCCCAGCCAGCATGACAGTACCAGACTGCACGCAGGTTCTGCAATGGCAGACCCTAGACACATTTTACAAGGCTGCTTCTGTGGGTGGCGCAACCAGCGCTGCAGGCCCACTAGCAGTATTGGTATTTACAAGCCCTGGCACTCCTGGTGCCCTTTACTGGGGACTGACAGTAAATCCAATGAACCAATCATGAACATCAATCACAGTTACATTTTATACCGGGAGAGCATATGCACTTTAGCACTGGTCAGCAGTGGTAAAGTGCCCAGAGTCATTAAACCAACAAAAACAGGTCAGAGAGAGTATTGGAGGAAGGCAAAAAGTTTAGGGATGACCCTGCCAAGAGGCCCAGGTCCAACAGAGTGCCTCTTGACTCGAACTGTAGCTGTGCTCGGCCACCACAATGCTGGCTCCACCCTCCTGGGGAGCGGCGGATGACTCGGCCGGCACCTGGCCCAGGAAGGGCGAAGTCCCCATCAACAAGGTACTCTGGCCGCCCCTGTCCGCACAATGCTGGCTCCACCTCCTGTGGGGCGTCTGATGCGCCTGCCCCTCACTCTGAAAGCAGAAGCCGGAGTACACCCACCGGGGTACTCAAGGACTGAAAGTGGCTATGCAAAGGCCCCCCTGGCCTGCGAGAACAAAAGAATTGGCCTATAAAAGAAGGAGCCCTGCTCCTTGAAAATTAGATCCTGTTTGGGCCACAGAAGGACTCTGCCCTACGAGAAGGACCGTGAGAGACAAGGAAGGGTGCTGACTCTTGCCTGTGTCTGGTGCCTTGCTGCCGAAGGAGAGGAAGAAGAAAAGACTACGAGAAGACTTTTGCTTTACTTTGTGCCAAACTCTGCTAAAGAGATCTCCAAGGGCTTGCAACTGAACTTGCCCCCTGACCAGCATCCCAGGACCAGTGGACGCTACCCCCTGAAAGAAAGCGACTGCGGGTGCTGGCCATCGCTGCAGTACCGACGGAGGAATCTCCTCCAAGGCAACAACATCCACCTGACCACCGTGACCGGGGCCCAAAGCAACAGCGAGAGCAACGTGAGGTCCAGCCGCCGCTGGCCCGAACACCGTGACCGCAACTGCACCGGGAGCCCGAGAGCAAAGTAAAGGAGGACCCGTCCGGTCCGAGCTCTCGAGTTGACTGCGCAACAAGCAGCCACTCACCTGCAAAGACGGACAGTTGCCCTGTGAGAATCCGCAAGGTCGGTAGCCTGCCTGACAGCCCAGCTGTGAGCGCACAGCTGCACCGGCACTTGGCTGGGTACGTCCTGCACTTGGGGACCGTACTGCCACTTGCCGCCACCGCACAGCCGCCGCCTCCGGGGTCGGAGCGGACGACGAGAAGAGGACCCTGCCGCCACAGAACACCGCTGCCCCGGATGACCCGTGAACTGCTCGGCTGAGAGCCGCAACGAACAGCGTCCCCGGGAAGGCAACGCGACGTGGGACAGATCCCCTGGAAGCCGCCTGCTTCACAAGAACTTTTGTTGACATCGGCCTGAGGGCCCTAAGAGAACGCTTAAAACTGCTAGAAAGAACTGTGGTAACCTGAACTGAGTAACTTGCAACCGTTATCGTAAAGTACGTTGACTGTATTCACAAGCCTGCTTAAAATTCTTATAAAGATATATATTTTTACAGAATACAGTCTGGTCTCGTTGTGTGGTGGGTTGGTTGTAAAGGTGTACTATTGCAAGTGTTTAACCTATATGCCCCAAAGATTAGCCTACGACTGCTTAAGCCACACTACCTAGAGGGTAAGCAGAGGTTGTCTGGAAGGTAACCCTCAGCCCTGACGAGGAAGAGGAGAGTCCCTGCTTGTCGCTAGTGTTGCACTGCGCCAACTAGAGACTCCCCCTTCCTACACTACCCCATCAAATTTGACCCATAGAATCAACCAACCGGCGAACACACAGGAGGATGGAAGTTTTTCAACAAAAATAAATAAATTAAATTTGTCATCGCAAATAACAATTTCATCTGTAAGTGGGATTGATCATGGGTCTAGGGCATCAGGGAACTCCCTCAAAGAGTTGCAGGTTGCACCATGGAGTAATACTCTGCTAAACACATTGGAACAAGCAATCAGGGTACTGAATTTTCAATCAGACAAAATAAAAGTCCAGATAGACCTTATAAATGTAATTGCCAGTCATATTGCAGGCATAAATACCAAGCTGGACTCAATTACTACTCTCCTAACGCACAGGGGAAACATTGAGAAACAAAAAAGCAGTCCTCAACTGCAGCCCAATTGCGACTGTGGGAAAATAATAGACAAATTGGTAAATCTACCGGAAATTCTAACGGATATCTTACGGGCAGTTCAATTAATACCGAAGCCCAAAGAAATAAGGGAAACCCAAAAGGACGCAGAGAAAAAGAGACCACCCAAAGACAAAAATACAATCAATAAGACATGCAGTATTGATAAGGGAGAAGCAGAACAAGTGAAAAGAGAGGATCTAGGTCCCAAAATAAGGGACAATCAAACCAAAGTTACACAGAGTACAGTTGACACCGCAAAACCCACAAAAAGGCAAAGAAAACAAGCCAGAAGGGTAGGGCTAAACATACCATTCAACCAATTACAAAATCAGAAAAAAATCTTTTCAATTTTCACAAACCAAAATATATAAAAGAAAGAAAAAAAATAACTGAAAGAAGTCCCATTGGAGGACTTAATAACGGGCTCAGATCAATCACAACGTACAATGGACTCTAACGGATTTAATACAAAGCATAATGCATTGAGCCCTCTGGGCATCATTAATCAAGAGAAGATGCAACATCTAACCATCAGTCAACAGAAGAACCTGTGGAAATCATTAGAATTGAAAAAAGGTGATTAGAACAAATCCAATTAACAGAAAAAGGTGAAGGGGCAGAAAAAACAGCACAGGCCCAAGTAAGGATCATACCCAAGGACGATAGAGGAGCCAATCCAGATAACCTGGCACAAACACTTAGTAAGAACAATGAGGGCAAAAAACGAGAAAAAACAGAAAGTAAGGACATAACACCAGGTAATAGGGTGTTCAACAAAATAGATAACAAAGAACAAAGTAGCCAACTTCAATAAAAGTCATAATAAATAGAAAAGGTAGAGCAAGTAGGCTGCCCTTACCCGACCAGCAAATTGAGCCAAAACGGTCATTAACATGCATAGAAGCTGCAAAACTAGAGCAAGATTTAAAGGAAGTAAATATGCCGGCTACACCTCAGAAAAAGGTCAGCAAAAACAAAGGGGACAAGAAATACATATTGATAATGAAATCCCTAACACCCGAAAGGTCCAGGTAGAAAAAGAGGAAAGTTTGGGAAACGTAAATAACTCAAGGGAGAATGCATCGAAACTGACATTTGTACTCCACAAAAGAAAGACAAGACATATTAAATCGAGGGAATCTGTTAAGGTTGTATAAAGAAATTTCAGAACTGAAAAGAATATCTTCGCAAGATCTGTTAGCTGTAGAATTTAACCCTACTACTAATACCCAAGACATTGAAGAGACCGTGACTACCTGGTCCTCAAAGGAACTAGTGGACAGGATATATGAAACAAGATTAACATTCAAATCCTGGGGGATCACGCTGAGGCCCCACAAACACCCAAGGTACCCTCACCCCTTCCTCACAAATAACACAAATTAAAAAACAGCCTATACACCTGGGAAAAATCACAAAACATGCCTATGCTGCGCCCGTTCTGCCACGCCACCTAGGCCATCCAGTGCAAAAGAGGTTAGGCAATGGTGAGTTAATCAAACTTCGAACAACATACTGGTGATAACATGGATTGGGCCTGGGTGCCAAAAGTACTAAGTAACAAGCGTACCTAATGAACAGTTAAAATCAAATATAAATGACAAAATGTGAGGGCACGAATTGGGACTAACAGGCAGGATTTAACAGAAGTCCTGAGGCATGATCCTATCCAGGACATGATAAAGATCTGTTAATGGAATGTCCATGGAATAAAAAAAATGGGGTATGACCATGAAACTCAGTCTTTCTTTGAACAACAATATCTAATACTACTCCGTGAAACGTGGAACACGAAACCAGCATCAATAGGGGGTTATATAGAACATCACATCCTAGCAGAAAAATACTCAATATTTGGTCACCCGAGAGGAGGCTTATCAACATACATATCACAAAAATATGGTTGGCAAACAGAAGAATTAGACGCTGGTGTAAACTGGTTGCACGTTATAACACTTACTGGAAAGCTGCATTCTAACAAATTAGATTGGCAACTAATACTAGTCAACATATATGTTCATCCAAAAAAAAAGCAGAAGGAATAATTCACAATACTAAGGAATTCGATAAAGGCGCTGCAAAAATCACATGACCACTGCCAGTTGATCATTTCAGGAGATTTTAATAGCAATTTAATAAACAAACAGAACAAAAGAAAGAGGCAGAAGGACTGGGGATTCCAATTAATAACGCAAGAGCTAGAAAGCCAAGGTCTGTCAATCCTGAATGGCAACACAATAGGTGATTTGCAAGCGGCCATAACACACTCAAGTGGAAAAAAACAATCTATAATAGATTTTACCATCACCAGCAGTAATCCTGTTCCAAGAATTGTCTCATTCCAAGTCTGCCCACGAATAGAAAGTGACCATTTTCCGCTTATTACAAACATCAACATAACCCTGACCCAGACTGAAAAAATAAATACGCTGGTACAACATGCAAAAAAGCTTAACCTGAGGAAATTAAAGTGGCGAGGTTTAAACATGACAACCATAATGGACACACTAAAGGAATACATGAGCCAAATAGGACCCCCGACAGAAGAAAACCGACTAAAAAGTTGGGAAGATTTGTGCCTCGTACTCATCCAAACAAAAATTTCCGCCTATTAACGGAAGTAAAAATAGAATAGACACCAGGAAGGAGCCATGGTTTAACATCTCCCTACAAGAAGAAAAGAGAAGGATTGCAAGAGAGGTGCGAATACAAACCATGGCGGCAAAAATGGGCAAGAAAACAGACGAGGGCAAACTAAAGGAATTATTGAATAAATACAAGAAGATGCTGAGGGAAGCAAAAACATCATATAAAGAAAAAATCTGGACAAAACTGTTGTGGGGAAGCACATTTCCAAATGATAAGGAATTCTAGAGCATCATAAATAAAGTGGCAAAGGGTTTAACATTACAACAAGAAGCAGTAATCGGTGATAAATTTGGATACAGCACGTACAAAATAGATACAGCAGTACGAAGTACGATAAGTGCGATAAGGCAATAGTCGCCACAGAATCACTGCAAGATCAAAGACCCGAGTTAAAAGAGAACACCAGAATGCTCCAGCCAAAATATGAAGATCTAGAACAAGCCACAAGTTGCAACCATCCAAATGATCTGATCGATATTAAGCATTTAAGAGGAATTATAAAAAGATTAAAAACTGAGGGGGCGGCAGGACCAAATGGGCTCCCCAATGCACTATTTAAACATGCTGTGGATGATTTTTGGGCTGACTACTGCGCGCCGTTGTTCAACCAGATCTACAGACAGAACAACGTTCCCAAATCTTGGAAAGGAAATATCATTCATCCAATAAATAAACAGGGAGATCATAGTAAGCCGGAAAACTACAGATTAATATCATTGATCGACGTGGAGTCCAAATTATATGGATCATGCCTATTACTTCATCTGCAAGATTAGATGGATGAAATGAGCATAATCCCCACGTTTCAAATGGGTTTTAGACCAGGGATGGGCACCTTAACAAACCTGGCTACTTTGTCACTTATAATTGAAAACGCGGCAAAAAAGAAAACACAGTTGTTTGCATGTTTGGTAGACTTGAAAGCTGCATTCGACAGAGTAAGCAGAAATCATCTCTGGGAAAAACGAAGAGCCTTGGGGCTGCTGAGTTAATTACTGGACACAATAATAGCCCTATACAGTGAAACCTGGGCAAGAGTGAAATTAGGCGATGGACGTAGTACCAACACCAGTATTTGCACACAGCAAGGCCTAAAACAAGGCTGCGTCCTGGCCCTGATCCCATTCAACTTATTTATGGCAGACCTCATTAAACACATGAAAGCAGTTGATTGCCAAACGCCAAACCTGTCCAAAGAGCCAATACCCTTCTTACAGTATGCAGAAGATATTGTGGTGCTGAGCCAAACCCCTATCGGGCTACAAAGAGCAATCAACTTCTTAGTAAAATATTTGGACCAGGATAAGTTGAAACTAAATAAAGAGATAACAAAGATTGTATGTCTAGTGGACCCCAAAAAAACAAGTTCAAATGGTTTGTAAAAGGGACAATAGTAGAAGATCAAGCGTTCTACAAATATTTAGGTTTAAAATTGGGGCAAGGCTCAACATATAAGAAACCTAAAATGGACTTGAAAGCAAAAACGCAATCCTTAATTTTCGCATATAAAGTACTGTATAAAAAATTGGGTTGCCCGAACCATGCCCATCTTTTAAAAGTGATGGCAGCACAAATTCTTCCCACATTGTTGTACGCCCTAGTAGTCTGGTGCGGTAAAGAGATTGAACTATTAAACAAACTCCAGACAAAGGTATATAAAGCTATATTCAACCTACCAATGTCCGCCTCACCAGCTCAGGTTCGGCTGGAATTCGGCCTTCAGAATCAGAAATTCCGGAGCATGAATGGGTTCGTGATGCTATGCCATAAATTTTGGGCATCAGAACTGGGGTCATATAATAGTTTATGTTGGAAAGAAATCAAAATCCAGATGGATCAAGACATCCCAAATTCATGGGGAGCCCATCTGAGAAAATCATTGGCCGAACTGGATACATAAATGATATGGGACAGCATGGTAGACCGGGCAGTATTCAGTAAATTGGTAAATAATATAGCAAAGAAGAAGTCTCTCATAGAAGATAAAATAGCAACATCAAAATGCCCGCATAGGTGGACGGTGATCAATTCTTACGTATCAACAAAGCCTCAGGCTTACTTAGTAACCCATTTTAGCGCTGAGTTAAAAAAGAGCTTTATTGATTACCGGTTGTGTATGCATGACTTGAAAGACCTACAGCCTTCCTGGAAAAACAACCAACATGCAGCACACTGTCGCCTATGTGTTTTTTGTAATGAAACACTAACTCACCTGCTGTGTGCTTGCCTTGCAGTCAAGGATTTAAGGAACCTGCTTTTAAAACCTATTTTTTATTCATTAAAGATTTGCACATGTAGGCAAGCTGTGATACATTGGTTGGAAGGATTCTCTATAATCTTGGCTTACCGGGGTGTAAAATATCTAGCATTAGTAAGGACACTTTTAAGGCAAGCGGATTTAGAGGAAACTAAAACAGCATGAAAAACGTTGGCATGGCTTAGTTCAAGCATGGCACTAATTCACAAGCCTAGGCAATAAGCGGACTAAAAGACTAACCAAGCATGGGATAATTTGAATAACAGAAAAAAGGTAGTTGATCAAATTTTATTATAAAGTGCAGCATCTTTTATAGGCACATTAAGCTCAACAGGACCTGGTTAATTTATTTTTTGAACAATTTCAGTTACATGAGCTCCTTGAAAAACTGGAATAACATGAACTTTTGAAAGTTTGTTTAAATTGTTAGTAACATCTTATGTGCATCATTAATGTGGTTCGGATTTAAAAAAAATTGCACAGCTCTCTTCTGTCGAAATATTTTATATTGTAAATTGTAACAATTTTAAGTAATCATATACAAGAAACTATTGACTTGACAGAGGTACAGAAAGAGGCAAGAGAGGTGCAAAAACAGGCAGGAAAGGTGCAGAAAGATGGAATAGTGGTGTAGAAAGAGGCAAGAGAGGTGCAGAAAGAGAAAAGAGGGGTGCAGATAGAGGCTCTATGGAAATGAGGAAGACTAAACATGAGGTTACGACTCCATAACACAGACTACAATACCACATAATTACTCTCCATAACACATAATCCAACTCTACATAATACCACATACTTTCTATCCACCTAATTTCACTGCACAACATACCACATAATTCCACTACACACAACGTACATTCACTCCTGTCGCAGGGATTCTTCTCCTACACAGAACTGTGCATAGAGACTTGGAACCTTAGTAAATCAGGGTGTGCCGAAAACTCACCTTAGTATCCAAAATCCCCGACCAGACTAGCAATCAGTGTCTCATTGGTTCTTACACACCCCCAATGATTAGACAACCCAGAACATGAACTTAGAACACCTCAGGTAATGTGGAACACATGAACACTCTTTCGTTATACTAACATACCAGTCCAGAACCAGGAGTAAATGAGGACACGTGCAAGTTTGAAATATTTATTTCTAATGCCGTGTTCTCAGGCGAAGTATCTTAGCTAATACAAGCAAACATATTATAAGCAACAAGGTTATCAGCATGGTTACTATTCCATAAAATACAAAGGGAGAAAGCATGTTAAAATGCTAAAGGGAAGAAGGCTAAATTACACCTAAGTCTTACCCTCCCTTGCTAGTATATTATTTTATATCTAAAGAAGGTCTCTTTGGGTTTAAAAGGGCGACCCCAATCCTCTGGTCTTAGTAGAAAGGGATCACATCATCCTCTACACCAGCTCTCTGCATGCGAATATTCATCAAGTGTGTTTGCATGCTCTGCGCAGTGCATTATTAAACGCGCCAAAACCAGATTTGGCCACAGCTGCATATGTGTTTTGTCTAGGACGTGCGCTGATCAGACCGTACAACAACCACTGTGTTGAAATAACCTTGAAGGCCTCGACACTCACTGTTCAGACATAGCTTACCAAGCAAAGCGGATACCATAGGAAAAACATTTTATTCTCGTGTGAAGCAAAATATTCTACTAGGCTCAAAGCATTAATAACAGTATGTGCCGTGTGCAGAAGCAGGAGAAAATGGCGTTTAAACGTCTAATAAGCTCATGCTAACTTAACACAGTGTGAAGGCAAAGCCTATCTCCATGACACCCTCCCTTGATCCAAGCACGGATAAGATAAGATAAGATAAGGGGCAAATTTGGTAATGCAGAGTTCAAGAACAATAGTCAGAACAAGTCTCCAATTTGCACAAGGAGAGAAAACAATTAAAAAAAAAAATCTCATAATCCGGCAATAGTCCAATTAAAAAAAATGTAACCTCTGGACATAATGAAGTCACTAGGATTGGGCAAAAAAAAATTTTCGATGAAAAAGTAAAAAACATCTGATGTCCAATAAGTGGCGTCGGTCATGGAAGAGAGAGACGAAGACACATCTCATTCTAACAATGAATATGCAAAATATGCAGCAACAGCCTCCAACAGGAAGTCCCTGTTCTCATCTGAAAATAATTCAGCCATCTAATTTAACAAAGAGAAAGAAAAAACATGTTCCTCAACCACCGGAGCCTCTTGGTGGGTTTTCAATGAAGCCGCATGCCAAGAAATCTTGCGCCCCTGCGAACACATTCCAACGACCCAGTACTCCATGCATCGCTGCAAAGGCCATAATCCCTTCATCAGAACAAAGCAATTCATGAGCAACTAAGGGGCTCATAAGTTGATTGCAATACGGTGTCTCCCGATGCGGATTATAGAGACATAAATCCAGGGCCCATTCGAAGTCGCAACTTAGGCAATGAAAACACGGCTGGACACATGTAAAGTAGGAAAATGGAAACGATAATCCATAAGCTGCACTAAATGTAGCAAAAGGCAGCGCTCCATAGTACTCAAGCATTCATGCGCTAAGCAGCCCCAGCCGAGACAGCTCGTCTTGTAACACAGGATGTGCATCCATTTTGAAACAAGCAAAACAGCGAAAGCACGCCAGCAGCCAGAGCCAGTAGTAAGGGAAATCCACCAAACAGGCTGGAAAAGATACAATGGAAGAATGCCAGAAACACACCAAATATAGTTTGAAAAGAAGTCACAAGGCCACTGCTTACAACTTTAAAATAGTGAGCCAGCCCCGTTGTGGAGGATGCGTTGAAGATAGTGTGAATTAACTCACCGAAATGCAATGGCAGATCAGTATTCAAAAGCATGCACTTCTGTGCAGGTGTTAGCCACGTGAAGGACGAATGTTTCACGAGCAGATATGAGGGCAACTTCTTTCTGGGACAATTGAGCTCTTATGCGACTCATCTTCTTGAACTCTGCTTTCAAGGTCGGAATCTTGGGCCAGATGGAAACATCAAGCTTCCCATGCGGAGGAGGATACATTAAATTTTTATAGCAAATCACCCTTTCACTGACGGTAACAACATAAGCAATTCCCGCCACTAACCCACAACAATCTTCATTATTTAAAAGTAAATAACTCCCGTATGCCAGTAATGTGAATGTGGGTACGATAGCAGGCACAGGTGTACCTTTCAAAATACAGGCTAAATTTGGCTCATTCTGATTACAGGAGCCATGTAATTGGATGTACCTACACATCAACGAGTGAACCGGTGTTTCAGTGCAATCTTCACCATTCAAATAAACTTCCTATCCCTCTCAAAGGCATCTATAGGTAAATGGAAGCGACCAAGCTTCATAGAGACAAGCACTACCAAGAGGCTCACATCTACCAATGGCAAAGTACTTCATACACCCCTCGAACTTGAATAAAAGAAACGGGAGAGTTATTAATCCATGGATAAGCCACGTTGCAGTATTGGCTTCTGTCACAGAAAACGGTAAAGGTTCCAACCTTTCAATCATAGAAAAAGATGCATCCTTCATTGAAAGCAAACGCTGCTTGTCAGTCAAATTAAATGGAGCAAACAAGGATGACATGTTCATGCAATGCCAGGGCACTTTTCCTGCTTTCAAGGTCTGGAGTGTCCATGCAAACTGCATAATAGAACACAATACATTTTGATCATGGTACAAAACAGACACTTCATCCTGCACAATATCAACAACAGATGATACAATATTGTCTAACGTGTAAATGCGGGAAGAAAGCGTGTTTATGCTATTATCTACAACTGCTAGCACCTTCTCTAAATTAGCCTGATCCATAGCTCTAATGTGGGTAGCTGCCTCAATCTGGGACGTTTTTCAGACTACGTTGTAAATTGCATGTATCCATCTTTTAGATCTGCCGTTAGCTGGGCCCTTTATAAGATCATTCAGATCAACATTGTCAGTCAGTTTAGACAAATGCAGTTTAACTGACGCAAAGGTATAGTGTTTGACCCAATTCTGACATAATTTGCCTACAGAATAGGTAGTCACACAATGGCCACTTTCAAAACGGGGATCCACCCTGACCTGTGTAAAGCCAGGAGCTAAACCCAGAAGAAGATGCTGGCAAGAGTCAGCACTTCTGTGCCATAGCAACCAGCCCTTGGGATCCAAACTGGATATGTTAAAAGAAGAATTTAGCAACAGAGGGTCATATTATCAAGGACAGGCGATACATTATCGCCGCTTTTATCGGCAGGAAACTGCCGATAAAGCGGCGATAATGGCCTTGATAATATGCTCTATGAATTCCAATCGAAGCCCATGTTAGATGTGTTCACATCTAACAAGGGCTTCAATTGGAATTCATAGAGCATATTATCAAGGCCATTATCTCCGCTTTATCAGCAGTTTCCTGCCGATAAAAGCGGCGATAATGTATCGCCTGTCCTTGATAATATGCCCCAGAGTTTGTAATTCTCTGATTGAAAACTTAGTGGCATTATTCCAACCAGAATATTCCTCCAACTCAGGAAAAGAAGGAGCATTTAATTTTTTAGTAGTAGCCAATCCACTGCAAGGCGTCTGTGAAATTGTAGAATTCAAAAACAACATATGGTTCGGGATGAGGCATGCATGGTGCAAAGCCTCAGTGCCTTGTACTTGCTAGCTTTTAGAACCCCAAACTGAATTAAGGTCAATCATTTCCTTCCACAACTCGTAGCCCCCAACAGCTAACTGGTCTAGAAAGGACTTCAAATACAATAATTTAGTATCATTAAATCTAACTTTGGATGTGGACTTTTCAGTCATTTTGAAATAAAATGCATTGGGATTCGACTGATTAAAATCGGTAAAGTAAGTGAACCTTTTCAAAAAGGAAGCAGAACTGCATTGTTTAGGAGCTGGACAATGTTACCATTGTATATAATTGACAGTGTTCCTCCTGGTATTACCTTTATGGAGGTAATGATTGCCAAAATATTGGTAACAATATAAATCACCGTAGTTAGCAGACTCCAAATACAAATCTTCAGCATCAAAGGCAGCATAATATTTCAAATCAGAAAACAAAGCTTCTACGGCCTGAACATCCCAATCATCAGAACGTATATTTTGTTTAATTACATCCCCCATAGAAACTCTAAGCACATTAGGGACATTTATAACCTCAATGGGCCCATGAATCTGAAATCGAACAACATCCCATACAATCCCATCTAAGACAGGCCAAGCAGTGATATAAACAAAAGCCAAGTCTCTCTTCAATCTGTGTGATGAGGAATGGGGAGCCAATGTTCCATTGATATGCCGGATGCATGTTCTCTCCTCGACATAATGTCCATTCACGAGTCAGTAAAAAAAACACCACAAAGCAAATTGACATAAAAAGGTAAATCGAAAAAAGCACCAAACAAATGTAGGTCCAAGGGAGAATCAAAAAATGTTTTTTAAACAGTTTTACTAAAACAGTTAATAGTGAAGGTTTCTTCGATGTGTATGAATCAGTGTCAAATGAAATTCTGGATTCTGTAGCCAAACGAGTTTGCAAGTCAGGCATCGATAAGTCAGTTGGGTAAGTGTAGTCAGTTTCATCAAGTTGAGTACCAGGCAGAGTACTCAATAAAGGACTAGAAATTGCAGGCATCTTGAGGGCAACATCAAGCAGTGGATCAGAAGCCGGTGCCAAAACAGAATTTCTCAAAATTGAAGGACATGAGACTGCCGGTGTCATACTAAGAAGGATCGGCCACTCTGTGTATGTTGACATTGTCAATGGAGATATACCTGTTTTCCTTACGACCTGGAAGTGGTGGTAAAATGACTGTCCTTGTACCTTACGCGCCAAGCCCAGGAACTGGAGCTCTAGTCTCTGCACCTACCTGAGCAGAGCGGGACCGGGCTAACGCGACTTTTCTCCTGCTTACCGATTTGGGGGGCCCGTCCGTGCGAGCGGACCCGCCATCTTAGGTATAGCGGAGTGGCGGCCTAGTCTCACAGGACCCGGGGAACATAAGCAGATGCTGGCGCGCGCGCGCAGCGGGCATGCCAAAGGCAAGCCCGTCTGCGCCTGTCCGCGCCAAGGACGCGCCCAGCGCCAGTCATGCTGCCCCTTTGGGGATGGGGCGGGGGCCAGCTACCAGGTATGATCGCAGATGCTACACCAGTGAAGAACTGACCATCATTGGTGAGCAGGGTACTGACAGGGGGTCTTTGCTGCTGTCTAGCACGGCCTTCCCAGTGTCAGATCTGTTGAGGAGCGACATCATAGCTGGTGGGCTTTTAAACGTGAGATCCTTACCTAAATATAGGGTTGAAATACAATCGATGTTTGATGCCCACGAATTGGACTTTCTGTGTATGACCGAAACATGGATTGTGCCCAAGTGTGAAGTTGACGCTGGGGATGCCTGTCCGGCAGGATTTAAAATCCGGCATAGGCCTAAGGCTAGTGGAAGGGGGGGTGGGGTGGGTGTAATTTTTAGAGACACTATGGATTTGCACGTCCTTGAGCTTGATGCATGTGATGGCTGTGAACAATTTGAATTCACAATCAAGAACGCACAAAGATATCTCCTAACAGGCATTATCTCCTATAGACCCCCTGGGGTCTTTACCACAGCCCAGCAGTTGTCATTGCTGGAACTGTTTACCAACATGGCTGCTACACATAGCCAACTGGTAATCCTTGGAGACTTTAATCTTTGGCTGAATGGCACCATGAACGCAGGCCTCTATAATGTGACTCGTTCATGTGAGGGCATTGGCCTTTTCCAGTGAGTCTCCAAGGCCACTCATATAGGGGGCCATTGGTTGGACTTGATTTTCTCTGAGACCAACCTCCTTACGGTGGGGGATGTTTTACCCATGGCCTGGACTGACCATTCTTTGATTATATTTTTTCTGAAGTCAGGCACCGCGGCTACTAGGACATCTAGCCTTGTGAGGGAATATGTGAGCAGAGATTGGAAGTCCCTTGGCCGGAAAAATGGTGAGACCCCTGTCTTCAGGGTTAAAGAGTGTTTCTCCCCGGACATGCAGCTAGAGACGAATTACGCTGCTCTCTGCTCAAAGATTGTCTCGGTTTTGGACTCCACTGCTCCTTTAAAACTTCATAGGAGCAGGGGGAGACCTTCATCTCCCTGGTTTACAGACACCCTAAAAAACCTGAGGGTGGATTGTCGGCAAGCGGAGAGGAAGTGGAGACAGGCATATCTCGACAGGGATAGGCTGGCATGGAAGAAAAAGCGGACAGAATGCAAGAAAGAGATCCATAGAGTTAAAGCATCGTATTACTCCAAAAAGATTACCGCTGCCCCGAACAGCTTCCACAGTATTTTTAATATTCTGAATAGCCTTCTTAGCCCGACTGGGATAAGAATGAGATCCCCCCTCCCAGGAACTGTGTGAGAATCTAGCTGGGTTCTTCCAGGATAAAATTAACAATATCATTGAAGACCTGGGGGTGGATCGGCACCAATCCAGAGTTAACATCCCAGACTCCCCGGTATTGGCTGAGTGTGATAGACCTCTAAAGCAGGGCTCAGTCACCACTCCATCCCATCATTACAATTTTGGAGTTGCCGGTGTACAGGGAGGAGATCAGTCCCTTGTTGAATTCCCGCAGCTGACTGCAGATGAATTTAGGTGAGTGGCCTCTGTTATTACATCTCCACTTGATCCGCTCCCATTGAAAATTTAGAGGAAGTTTGAGGTTGAGCTTTTTCCCACGCTCCGGCTTGTTTGTAACCAGTCGCTCTCCTCTGGAGTGGTTCCTTCACAATGGAAGCGGGCGGTGGTGACCCCTTTACTGAAAAATCCCACCCTTGACCCTAAGTGCCTGAAGAACTTTAGACCCATCTCGCTTCTACCTTATTGTTATGGCCGTCTTTTTGCTAGCTCTTTGGAGAAGGAGAATGATGGAGAGTGACTCCAGCCTATCAGCCCTATAGCATAGGGATTAGGCCGATACACAGGGACCCTGCCCCACATATATAAGGGCATTTTCGTACTATTTTCCTTAGAGTAAGGCTTATGAATTTAAGTTAGGGGATAGATATATAAGTATTAGTCATGATTTGCTCATTTGCTAACATGCTGGGCTATTTTCCATGGAGCTATGCATATTATGGGCTCTGTAGGCCTTAAACGAGACAGACTCCATTTTGCTTTCTGCCCGGTAGCTCGAGAAGGCTTTCTAGGTGAAGTGTAATGTTTTAGTTTCAAGCTGTTGTTCGCTTGGAGAGAACCGGTTCAGGCTGACCCTTATCGAAGGAATGTATTTTTCTCCACTCCGAAGACACAACTTCAGGCCGGCCGGCTGGGAAAGTGTCCTTGGTACGGGGAGGTACAAGAATTTGGTGGGCGGCAGGTTACTGGCCGTGAATTTCCATGAAGGAACGGGCTTTGATATTAGCGAAGGTGTTAGTCAGTTTTTCAGTTAGTCCGTAGGCGGCATCTAGCCGTTAGCATCTCTGCCATTATTCATTTTCATGGTGGACAAATCGCCATCTTTGAAGTCGGAGAAAGATTTAAGACCGAAACTCTCTGAGAAAGACTGAACGAGAAGTAGCGCGGAGCGCACTGATACAGAGAGAGAGAGAGAGAGACGGTAGCTAATAATCAGCAAGGTTCCAGTGTCCTGAGGGGAAGCAGACGAGGTTGAGCCTAGCGGTGCAGACGTGTACTTGTGACGGCTGAGGGTGACTGCAAGGCGAGCCAGGATACAGAGACGAGAAGGGAACCTAGATGACTGCCGAGTCCAGACTTCCCACTAACAAGGTGATATCAGTCTACCTTAACTAGGATGTGCACTCTAATCTTTACCTTTTTCTTGCTAAAGTGATGCTGCATAGTAATGTGATTTGTGTCTATTGTTAATAAATACCCTAATTCATATAGAATTATTGTGTACCTGGTGCTTATGTTCAATCTTGGTAAACTGCACTTCTAGTCGAAAGCTGTTTGGGTGAACGGATGAGAAATCCCGATCAGGTAAATGGTGATCGAATAAGGAGGGAGTGAGTGGACCTTTGATGCCAAGAGCAGGGAGTATACTATACAATCTGGAACTATATTCAAAGTTATTATTGTAGTCTTATCCCGAGTAGAACATTGAGATATTATCCCGATAATGATTCATAGGAATGTGGTCGTCGTTGATATGCGGCGTTAGTGAGAACGTTGGGGGGGAGACCAACGTGTATACCCACTGGATTGTGGCTTGAATAAGTGAGAACGCCAGGGAGGATACTGGCGTGTAGTTTCGCAGGATTGCGAACAGTTTGGAAAAGAGAGCATTGGGTTCTGCAGGCCCATGTGTAGACGCACCGGATTGTGTGTCAGATCTGCCCTAGGGTAGAACGGTCTGGGTCGGGGTGGCCGCGAGACCAACTGATGTGAATAAGATATTGTAGAAAATCCGTACATGTATATTGTCATTCCCCATCCTTAGGTGCGACCTGTATATATATCTGTATATCTATTCATTGTGAATACGATCTGAGGAGGGAAGGTGAGTACGTTTTGGCTGGGTCACAGGGGCCCCGGGGGGCTGATCCCATCTAAACAGAAAATCCAGCCATTACATCTGGCGTCACGAACTGTTTACGAAGCCTGTGTGCATTGTGTTGTTTTAATCTCGTTGGTTTGCGCTCGGCTTGTACGTATAAAATTTTGTTTATAATTGTGTATATAGTTTTTTTGTGTCATTATGTTTGCGAAAAAATCATCGTCGGTTTTCAAATTACCGATTCAGATTCCCGGCTGGGAATGTACTCCTTACGAGGCTTTGGCCCGTGAGTGGGCCGATTCTACTGGTTTGAGTGAAAATTGGTCTTCATGCTTGGAGCAGGCGGAGCCTGCCGATGTTGTGTCGTGCTTGCAGAAAGCGCCAGTAGTGAAAGGTGATGAACTTCCTATTTTAGGACGCAGAGAGTGGATTGTTCTTAATGCATATAGAATAATGCATGAGAGGTTTGTTCAACTACAGAAACAGTTTAAAGACATGGAAGGACAGTGTGTTGAGTTGCAAAATGCGCATACTTTATTGCGTTGTCAAAATAAACTGCTTGCCGACAAACTTGAAACATATCAGACCATTGCCGAAAGGGCTGCGGTCCGTATTGCACGATATAAGTATAAACATCGTCGTGGACGTGTGTTTTCACGTAAAGTGCGTATGGTTGTAGCTAAAGCTGGAATGGATTGGAACCCCGATGAGTGGGACGGTAATATCTGGGATTCTCATACTTCTGACTCCTCGGCAGAGGAGGGTGACAAGCGCGAGTTTTCTCGCTCTGGACGTGATTGTAAATCTGCTTCATGTATTGATTCGACTCCCGATTGTGACCGTGCTCGTTCTTCCCGTGTGGATGACGTAGCTTGCCCTGATTGTGCTGTTAAATCTAAGATGCGGGCTTCCTCGGAAGCTCTTCCCGCAGTTTCTGCTCACCCGATTTTTCGACGAAAATTACAACAGGCCCCTGGTAATCCGGGTGGTATAGCTCTTGATTGTATTGAAGATTTTACTCAGCAGGAGGTCAGTGACATTCTGCAACGATTTCGACAACGGCCTGGTGAGGCCTTGCTTACCTGGATGGTGCGTCTTTATGAGCTTGGCGCTGCCGGTATTATGCTCGATGCTGTTGATTGCTTACGTTTTTGCTCTTTGAGTTCTGATTCTACGATTCAGGATCATTTTCGGAATTATAATGGTGCTGGTCAAATTTCTTTGCTCCAGCTTGCGTCTGATGGCTGTAATCATAAATATCCAACTGAATCTGATTGGCCTACTGATGAGAAACCGTGGTACACTCTGCGCGATGCGTCGCAACGTTTAAAAGAGGAAGTCATGAAAACGTGTATCTTCCTTAGTACTGCTGACAAGTTATTGGATGGTCTTTTAACATCTTCTGTGCGTAATCGCATTATCCGTGCTTCTCCTGTTGCTTACAAGCAGGTCATGATGACATTATTAATTAACTAAACTGGCAACCCTTTGTCTGTTGTGCTTGAGTCTGTTCGTCAGCTTGGTGAGCTGGGTGAATGGTTTAAACCTGAAAGACAATCTCGACCTGAGGGTCGCACTGGTGGGGACTATAAGTTCTCTAGACGTGACATGTTTCTTGCTCTCATTGCTGATGGTGTCAAAAGGGAAGACATTGATGGCGAGCCTAATAATCGCTTATGGGACATGTTTCGTAAACGTGGTTTGGATCGAAAGGAGGGTGCCCGTCGTGTGCGAAAGAATGAGTATGATCGCGGTTCGGATGACAGTGGTGATGAGAGACGACGTGTGAATTCTGATCGCCGTGATGATCGGCGCTATGAGCGTGATGGATCCCCTCGTCGTAATGATGGGAGGGGGAGAGAGGATGATCGCGAGAGGGGAAGGGATGATCATGTTTCTAGCAGACGACGAGATGCAAGGAGTTATTCCCCTGACGTAAGAAAGAGGGAGGATCGTAACAGACTCTCTGACCGTAACTCACAACTTTTTGAACCTGACACTAATCCGTTTCGTACTGGAGACGGATATGAACAAGACATTCTAATACCAAAGAAAACTGAGAACATTTACCCTGATTTGTCTTGGTTGACAGAACGCAGGAAAAATGACTAGGAAATAGGTCAAGCTCCGGTACGCAAGTGGGCCCACAGAGATTATAGACCTTATGTATTTTTTGGAAACATCGTAATATCCAAAGGGCCCGAGCGTTGGTTGATACTGGGGCGGAGGCCACTTTAATTCATGGTAAGTCGAGAAAATTTCATGGACAATCTTTTACGATTACTGGTCTGGGTGGTAAAGAGACACCCGCAGTTCAAACTGCACTCGAAATTAAAATTGGTAGAATTCCTCGTAGAGAATACTCTGTGTTAGTTGTGCCACTTTTGGAATACATTATTGGAATTGACATCTTGAAAGGTATGACTTTGCATTTGGATGATGGGTACTATCAATTTGGTACACGACAGTACATTTCGACCAGACCCGTACGGGTTGGCCGTTTACGCATGCCACCTATTAAAATACCTTTAGCAACGAAAGTGATTTCTCAACAGCAATATCGCATCCCAGGTGGTCATGAAGAAATTACCGCTACGATTCAGGATTTGGTTGACGCGGGAGTCATTACTCCGGTCACATCTGCTTGGAATAATCCCGTTTGGCCCCAGCGCAAAAGAGACAACTCTTGGCGCATGACTGTTGATTATCGAGAATTGAACAAAAATACACCTAAATTGACTGTTGCAGTGCCTGACATTGTCACACTAATTCAGAGAATCCAAAAGCATCCAGGTACGTGGTATGCTTCTATTGATATTGCTAATGCGTTCTTTTCGATTCCGATTGCCCCCGAATGTCAGGAACAATTCAGTTTCACATGGAATGGACGTCAAATGACGTTCCGGAGTCTTCCTCAAGGCTATGTACATAGTCCTACGATCTGTCACCGGCTGGTGGCGGAGCATTTGTCTGAAATACCCACGAATCCACAAGTTCAGATTTGTCATTATATTGACGACATTTTGATTCAAGGTGAAACGCAAGATCAGGTGCAGTCCCATTTAGATCAAATCATTGACTGTTTGCGAGCGAAAGGCTGGGAAATCAATCCTGACAAATTACAGACCCCATCCCAAGCTGTGAAATTTTTAGGGATTAATTGGCATGAGGGTCACAGAGAGGTGATTCCTCAGGTTAAACGAAAAATACTTGATTTTGCTATTCCCAGAAATAGGAAAGAAGCTCAATGCTTTATTGGTTTGTTTGGTTTTTGGCGTCAGCATATTCCCCATTTGAGTCAAATCTTAGCTCCACTGTATCGAGTCACTCGTAAAAAGAATGCGTTTGAATGGGGTG
The DNA here is from genome assembly GCF_964263255.1 of Lissotriton vulgaris. NCBI lineage: Eukaryota > Metazoa > Chordata > Amphibia > Caudata > Salamandridae > Lissotriton > Lissotriton vulgaris. Next base: position 805,634,005 of record NC_141697.1, read on the forward strand.
AACCTCAACAGACTGCTTTTAATTTGGCTAAAGAAGCTATTCAGTATGCTTTGGATTTGTGGCCCGTGAGTGAAGGTGATGTGGATTTGAATGTGTCCGTGGAAGGCCTGTATGCCAATTGGAGTTTGTGGCAAAAGCAGGGCAGACAAAAAGTGCCATTAGGCTTTTGGACCAAAAAGTTACCTGAAGCTGGTGAGCGTTTCTCACCTTTTGAAAAACAGCTGCTTGCCTGCTATTGGGCTCTGGTGGATACCGAGCAATTGACCCTAGGCCATGCTGTGATTTTAAGGCCTGAAATTCCCATTAGTAGTAATAAGAAACAAGGGTACCCCTTTAGTCAAAGACCTGGGGTCAACATATGGTTAAAGAAAACAATGGTCATGGGTGGCCTGATAAGGTCCTGGTGATAAAACCGTAACCAGGAAGTAACTGCAGCAGCGCTCGCATTCGCCGTAGCACTGAAGCAGAGGTAGTTGCACCACGGACCGCGGCGATCAAGTAAGTGAATGTGCCCCCCAGATCCCTTGCCTACGCATTACGTTGGGCATTCTGGGACCGTAAGTCTAAAATGCCTCCCGTTCTCTTTGTTCCTTGCAGTTCCCGCCGGAACGTAGGACACCGAATAATACCGGGTATTGTAAAAACTTCCTTCTAAATTCTAGATAGGATCAGCATGGACAAACGGTATCGGTAATTGTAATCCTTACCCCACATTTGTCCACAGATACACCCCCGCTCCCAATTGAATTCCCTACCTCTGCAATACAAGTAAATGGACCGTTACTGGTAATGTTTCTTTTTTCTTTTTCCTTTTTCTTTTTTCTTTTTTCTTTTTTCTTTTTTCTTTTTTCCTGCCCTTTTAACTGTTTTAACCTAACCCCGAAAAAAAGCGTGTAAGCAGGCCAAAACTTTAATTTGTTCTCACTTTCAGACTCTAAGGAAACCACCCTTCTTGAGCTTGAATTAGCCTAGAAATATGAATAAGCAATAATTCTTGGCACCTTAAACATAAGTAAGTTTCTCAGCCAACAGCCCACTATAGCTACAAAGTTCTATATGTATGCTAAAATTAATTAAATTCTATCTGATCCCCCTGCTTTATGTAGTTGGACCGTATACCTCAAACTAACTCGGAGTATCAACTTCCTAACCGTTGAGCCAGATAAATACAGCCATCACAACGCGCAAAGTAAGACATACTACTTAATACCAAAGCAGCGCGTAAAATAAACTCCGACTAAAAAAGTTTTCCTTGATTAAAAATAAAAGCGCGCAATATTCACGGTTGCCCTATTCCGTTATGAATAGAAATGTGCATGGAATATATGCCACTGGGAGCACCCTTCACTTCAATGTCGTGAAGTTATGTTTTTGTAAGGATACAGCAGTAAAAATTCTAATTTAATTGTTTCAGGAAAGCTCACGTCCTGATGATGATCTAAAGTCATGTTAGATCGAAACGCCGTCGACCCTTGCAAGAGAAACTCCCCTTCCCTACTGTACATATTTTTTTGGGGGACTACCCTTGCTTGTGACACCTTGTATATAGCTTTCTTAATATTTCACTCAGTCACTATAAGCACTTTTTGTCACATGTGTGAGCACCTGATACAAAGAAAACTTAACTGTGTAAGCCTTAATAAAGCCCTTTGTTTGTAACCTTACAAAACTGTCTCCCAAGTCTAACTTATCTACCAGAAATAATTTCCCCTTCTTGGACTTTGTTAGCCAACCCTGAAATTCCCATTATGCAGTGGGTTTTGAGTTCACCAAAGTCCCATCGAATTGGACATGCTCAGGAGGCTAGTGTGATTAAATGGAAATGGTACATTCAGGACAGGGCACGTGTGGGTCCGAAAGGTGTGGCGGTTTTACATGAGCGAGTGGCGCAGGCGCCCTCCAATGAGGCTGAAAATGAGTGTTCGTTCCCGTAGTGCAGGAGTCTCCCGTGAAGTGGGGTAAATCATTTGATGATCTGTCCGCGGAGGATAGAAAACATGTGTGGTTTACGGATGGTTCTGCGAAGTTCATTGGTGACAAAAGACATTGGAAAGCTGTCTCTTATAATCCGATTACACAGAAATTGCTAAGCACAACTGGAGATGGTAGGAGTAGTCAATATGCTGAACTATATGCAGTTTACCAAGTTTTGAAACAGGAACTACCCGGTACATGTCATATTTTTACTGATTCCTGGTCCACTGCAAATGGACTAGCGGTGTGGTTGCCAACATGGCACTCTCATAATTGGGAATTGCATTCAAAGGAATTATGGGGCAAAGAGCTGTGGCAAGAAATTTGGGAATTGCTCCCGCAGAGTACTGTAACAATCTTTCACGTGGATGCTCATACTCCAATTGACTCCCTTGACAAATTTTTTCATAATATTGCAGATGAACAGTCTAAAATTTCTGAGGCAGTGGTTGACATGCAGGATTCTGATTTGGCGGGATTGGCGAAGTGGGCCCATCAGAAAGCAGGACATTTTGGAGAGAAAGCCACTAGCAGGTGGGCTGCCGATAGAGGAATTCATATTCCCTTTTCTTTAATAAAAGATGTCATTCTACATTGTCCCATTTGCCAGCATGCTAGGAAAAAAGAGGTGCCTCAGATTGTTCGAGGCCACTTACATCGAGGTAAAATGCCTGCCCAAATTTGGCAGATTGATTACATTGGTCCGCTCCCTATGAGCAGAAATTGTCAATATATTTGCACAGTGGTTGATACTTATAGTGGCCTTTTGGTCGCTTTCCCTTGCAAGAATGCTACCCAAGTGAATACAATTAAAACCCTGGAGCTAATCGTTCTGTACTATGGTGTCCCATTCCAGATTCAATCTGATAATGCATCCCACTTTCGTGGAAGATTGGTGCAGGAATTCTGTACGGAAAATAATATTGATTGGGTGTTTCATATTCCATATTACCCACAAGCTTCAGGACTGATTGAGAGAATGAATGGCTTGTTGAAAGAACAGTTGCGCAAGTTGACTGATGACCGTTACAGCCAGTGGAGAGATGTCCTACTTCAAGCTTTGTTAATTTTGAATAATCGTCCTTTGTTACATGCTGAATCTCCTTTGATGCGTTCGTTTCCTCCACATGTTGATGCAAAACCAAATTCTATATCGAACACTGTCATGTATTGGGAAGTTACCCCCGGTGCTTTGGCTCCATGTAGAGCGACCCCAGGTTCCGCAGGCCTCGACCTGCATGCTTTAAATGATGCTAAATTTCCAGGAAAGGATCGAATAATTGTTGAAACTGGCATTGGTGTCTGTATACCTGCCGGTAGCTTTGGATTAATTGCCCCTAGATCTGGCCTGGCCCTGAAAGGTGTACAAGTACTCGGAGGAGTAATTGACAGTGATTACCAGGGAGAGATTAAGGTTCTCCTGCTTAATAGCAGTGAGACGGATTTGTTCATCAAAAAGTCTGACCGTGTTGCTCAGTTACTGATTATGCCTGTCTTCAGTGGTGAGATCAAAAAAGGCTCTGCCCCAACGTTGCTGACTGTGCGAGGACAAAAAGGCTTCGGATCGTCTGATCTTCCTGGAGCTAAAATATGGGTGCAATCGCCTAAAAATCCTCCTGAACAGGCTGATATTATTGCGACCGGTCATGACAACACCGTTTTGGTGATGAAGCCAGGGAAAGATGGCTGGGAAGCTGTCCCAGCTGATAAATGTTACTTACGAGAATGATTAAGGCCTGTATTTGTATTCTTTCAGATCATTCTTTGGATTGCTGCTGCAGGATGTGTCGGCGTTGGACTCCTTTTGGCTTGCTACGCCGGGAGAGGAGAGGATCCACCGACGTCGGTTGATGGGATAATAAGAGCCCCGCGGTCTGCGTGGGATAGATCGTCCAATTTCTGGATCACACTCGCAAGGCGGGTGACAAACTCTCCGCATTTTTGCCTTACCCCCATGAAGAGTGTTACTGACATTTTAGCGATCTGTTTGGTAGCTGTCCCTGCATCCACTGAAACTCTTCACCATATTTTCAATGTATCTAATGCCCGACCTAATGTTATTCTGGGTGATTTTGCGGCACATGAATTCTGTCCCTCATGTACTCTTATTCCAGACCTTGACGTCCCTATTGATTCCAGAATTACTACTTTTAATATTACCCCTGGAGACCTTTGCTTCATAATGACCTGTAACCCTAAAGCTATTACTGAATGTTTGCGGCTGAAGCTCCAAGCCGCTACTACTTTTTCATCTCATCAACGTTTGTTATGCTTGAAGAGACTTCCTAATTCATGTCTTTCAGTTACAAATAACATGACATGTAAACGTTTATTAGTAGCCACTAGCCATTATCGTTCAATGCTATTGCCAGCTGGATGGCTCTTTTCCTGTGGGAATTCATCTTGGCCCTATATTCCTGCGAATATTTCTGGTGGCCCGTGTGCCATCACTAGATTAAGTTTGCTAATGTTTTCCTCTCATCCTACTTCACATTCCCGTATTGTACGTGATTCAATGTCATTACATGAAGATTGTGATTCCTCTGTTCACCTCTATTCTAGATCTGAATATCTTGGTTTAGCTTTTTCTATTATTGGAGTGCCAGCATTGGCCGTTTATAATGCCAAAACAATAGGCAAAATGGCCTGCTGGATGGTCAATTCCATTAACCAAACATCTACTGTTTTATCTGATTTATTATTAGATTCCCAAGGTGAACGTAGAGCTATTTTGCAAAATCGCGCCGCTATCGATTACTTATTGTTGAAACATGGACATGAATGTTCTGATTTTGAAGGTCTATGCTGTTTTAATTTGTCTGACCATTCTAAAGCTATCCAATCCCACATTAACAAACTCCACGACTTGACTGCAGAAATTAGAGAACATATAGATCAGGGTTTCTTTGACTGGCTTTTTAATTGGCTCCCTGACATGCATTTCATATGACAGATTTTAGGGGGGGTTATTGTCGCCATTTGTATCCTAATAGCTATTTGTTGCTTTATTCAGTGTATCCCTTCCCTGCTACAATTTTTTAGACTTAGTAAGGGTCATAGATCAGTTAATTTTGTTTCATATTATTCGTCTACTGATGTTAGCTCCATTTAGTTTGTGGTTAATAGACTGGAGTCAAGGGGTGTAATGTTATGGCCGTCTTTTTGCTAGCTCTTTGGAGAAGGAGAATGATGGAGAGTGACTCCAGCCTATCACCCCTATAGCATAGGGATTAGGCCGATAGACAGGGACCCTGCCCCACATATATAAGGGCATTTTCGTACTATTTTCCTTAGAGTAAGGCTTATGAATTTAAGTTAGGGGATAGATATATAAGTATTAGTCATGATTTGCTCATTTGCTAACATGCTGGGCTATTTTCCATGGAGCTATGCATATTATGGGCTCTGTAGGCCTTAAACGAGACAGACTCCATTTTGCTTTCTGCCCGGTAGCTCGAGAAGGCTTTCTAGGTGAAGTGTAATGTTTTAGTTTCAAGCTGTTGTTCGCTTGGAGAGAACCGGTTCAGGCTGACCCTTATCGAAGGAATGTATTTTTCTCCACTCCGAAGACACAACTTCAGGCCGGCCGGCTGGGAAAGTGTCCTTGGTACGGGGAGGTACAAGAATTTGGTGGGCGGCAGGTTACTGGCCGTGAATTTCCATGAAGGAACGGGCTTTGATATTAGCGAAGGTGTTAGTCAGTTTTTCAGTTAGTCCGTAGGCGGCATCTAGCCGTTAGCATCTCTGCCATTATTCATTTTCATGGTGGACAAATCGCCATCTTTGAAGTCGGAGAAAGATTTAAGACCGAAACTCTCTGAGAAAGACTGAACGAGAAGTAGCGCGGAGCGCACTGATACAGAGAGAGAGAGAGAGACGGTAGCTAATAATCAGCAAGGTTCCAGTGTCCTGAGGGGAAGCAGACGAGGTTGAGCCTAGCGGTGCAGACGTGTACTTGTGACGGCTGAGGGTGACTGCAAGGCGAGCCAGGATACAGAGACGAGAAGGGAACCTAGATGACTGCCGAGTCCAGACTTCCCACTAACAAGGTGATATCAGTCTACCTTAACTAGGATGTGCACTCTAATCTTTACCTTTTTCTTGCTAAAGTGATGCTGCATAGTAATGTGATTTGTGTCTATTGTTAATAAATACCCTAATTCATATAGAATTATTGTGTACCTGGTGCTTATGTTCAATCTTGGTAAACTGCACTTCTAGTCGAAAGCTGTTTGGGTGAACGGATGAGAAATCCCGATCAGGTAAATGGTGATCGAATAAGGAGGGAGTGAGTGGACCTTTGATGCCAAGAGCAGGAAGTACACTATACAATCTGGAACTATATTCAAAGTTATTATTGTAGTCTTATCCCGAGTAGAACATTGAGATATTATCCCGATAATGATTCATAGGAATGTGGTCGTCGTTGATATGCGGCGTTAGTGAGAACGTTGGGGGGGAGACCAACGTGTATACCCACTGGATTGTGGCTTGAATAAGTGAGAACGCCAGGGAGGATACTGGCGTGTAGTTTCGCAGGATTGCGAACAGTTTGGAAAAGAGAGCATTGGGTTCTGCAGGCCCATGTGTAGACGCACCGGATTGTGTGTCAGATCTGCCCTAGGGTAGAACGGTCTGGGTCGGGGTGGCCGCGAGACCAACTGATGTGAATAAGATATTGTAGAAAATCCGTACATGTATATTGTCATTCCCCATCCTTAGGTGCGACCTGTATATATATCTGTATATCTATTCATTGTGAATACGATCTGAGGAGGGAAGGTGAGTACGTTTTGGCTGGGTCACAGGGGCCCCGGGGGGCTGATCCCATCTAAACAGAAAATCCAGCCATTACACTTATCCAGCTAAAATTGTAGAGCGTGTGGTGGCAGGCACTCTTTCTAGACACCTTGAGCAACACAAGCTCTTGGAGGAAGTGCAGTTTGGCTTTCGGCCAGCCCATGGTACCGAGACAGCCTTGGTGACCGTGTTGGATGAACTTCGCTGGCGAGCAGACAGGGGTCAAGCAGGTGTTTTGATCCTGCTTGACTTGTCTGCCGCCTTCGATACGGTGAACCATGCTATCCTGCTGGACAGGCTGAGAGAAGTGGGGGTTGCTGGTAGGGCCCTGGGGTGGTTTGAGGCCTTCCTCCAGAATAAAGAACAAGCGGTGGCCCTCCTTCCCTTCCAATCCACCTTCTCTACCATCCTGCATGGTGTTCCCCAAGGCTCAGCAGTAAGTCCGGTGCTATTTAATATCTATATGAATCCCTTAGTTGCAATCATCAAAAAATATAACGTCGAAATTGTCAACTACGCTGATGATACGCAGTTGATTCTTTCCTTGGAGGGAGATGACTCAACCTCCTTGGAAGAATTTCACAACTGTCTGCGAGACACGGCGGGGTGGTTAAAGGCCAACTCACTGCAATTCAATGCGGAGAAAACGGAGGTGTTATACTGCCCTAGGCCTAAGGTGCAACCTCTCTTACCCTGTAACTTCTGGCCTGGGGATTTTTCCTCAGCGGTACAGCCAGTGAAGGTGTGCGTAACCTAAGTGTTATGTTTAACAATGATCTTTCTTTGGAGGCGCAGGTATCGAAACTAGTAGCTGGCTGTTTAGCTGTTATCAGACTTCTGAGAAAAATCCTTCCACTATTACCGCCTCCTGCCCGGGTTGAGGTGGTACTTTGCACTGTGCTCAGCAGGTTAGATTATTGTAACTCCTTGCTGTTGGATTCTCCGAGCTATCTTATGGATAGACTCCAGAGAATCCAGTCTGCGGCGGCTAAACTAGCGCTGGGGTGGCCGACAAGAGCTTCTTCCTCTAAGGTCTTGGCCCAGCTACACTAGCTCCCGGTGAGACAGAGGGTACAATTTAAGTCTCTATGTCTGACTTTTAAGGCCCTGCATGATTTTGGTCCTGTTGGCCTACAAAAGAAATTTAGGTGGTATGCTCCAGCCTGCAGCCTACGATCCTCCTCTGCTAGGTTGATGATAATACCTCGGTTTAAGAAAACCAAAGCAGGAGGAAGATCGTTTGGCGAAGCTGCGGCAAAATTGTGGAATCCCCTTCCGGCTGAGCTTAGACATATTTCCGATCTCCTCCTGTTTAGGAGGAGATTGAAAACACTACTCTTCCCGAAATTTTTGTTTGCCACCGGCTGCCTTCGATGTTATGAGTCTGCCAGCACCAGGATGCCTTTTCTGGGTGACAGATGCGCTCTATAAATGTAATAAATAAATAAATAATAAATAAGAGGGACCAAATTCTTTCTGCAACTTGGGGTAGCCAGCCAACTACTGGGATCTGCAACACATCATCCGAGGTGGAGGGCAAGTGTTCCTTTGCAAGACTGTCTCTCGTCTTTGGTAAATCCTGTAAAACATTGCAATGTTCATCTACGTCAAAGGAGGCAGCAACAGCCGCCTGGTCTAGACTGTCAAGGTCTGGTAGGAACATCTTGATACCAAAGAGCATTTCGTATGGCGTCCGCCCACCCAGAGAACTTCTAGGGAGATTATTAAGAGCACCCTGCACACTATTGTGGTGGTTCAGCCAGTTCCTGCCAGTGCCTATAACTCTAGCTGTAAAAGACTGCTTTAAATCTCCATTCATTCGTTCCACAACACTATAACCCTCAGGTCTGTATGGAGACGAAAACTTGACTTGGACCCCCAACGAAGTCATGGCATCCTTATACGCCTTAGAGGCGAAATGCCGGACCCTGATCCGAATGGAAGGTACCACAGGCAAAAATCCCTACAAAGACACACAAGTCTCTTATGACAGTTCGTGAATCAGCACTGTGGTGTAGCCACACCCACACAAAGCGTGTGCATGAATCAACTGCTACTAAGATGTACTTATACGCAGTATCAGAAGAAAAAGGACTGCAGTGATCTAAGCAAACACATCCAAGTGGTTTATTAGAAATGTACAACTGTGTCTGAGGCGGAGGCGTAGCCATTGAAGGCTTAATCTGCTGCCAAATGTCACATTGAAGGACATAAGCACGCATCTGTTTGTACAGTCCCCGCCACCAGAAACGCTGTTGTAACTGAGATACAGTTGCCGAAACGCCCGCATGAGCAGACGCAACACCTTCATGGAGAGCTGTAATCAGTGCTGACCTGTGGTCCGCGTTGGGAATCAACCTTTCACCAATCTCCGGTATTTTCACATTAGGAACATTATCAGGACTTAAGTGGTATAAATACTTCGAAGGGAACCCCTTAGGATATTTACTTCCCTTCTCAGTTGCAGCAACAGTTGCCAAGATGTCATCATCAATCTTACTTTTGGAACGTGTAACTGCTGCAACCAAATATGTCGATACTGCTGATTTTGCGGCCTGATCGGCCAAAGGATTGCCAACAGCTTGGAATCCTACGCGCTGATGACCGAGAGTGTGAATTACATACACAAGTGGCAACTGCTCTTTAAGCTCAGCCACTCGGACCCAGATCATTTTATGATTTATTATGCAAACCTTGGAATCTCGAAAATAATTCTGAATCCAAAAGAACAGGTTCTCGTTGTAAGACTGGACACAGTAGTAAGAATCACTCACAATAAGAGTTGTCACACTAGGATCAGCGTACTCCAATGCAAGCATCAGAGCACAAAGCTCTGCCAATTGTGCGGTACAGTCCTCTAAAGTCTGCGTGTGCACGACTCTGGACTTGAATTCATCATTCACCATGGGACCCACCACAATGGTGCAAGCTGAGATGTATGCCTGCTTAGACCCATGTGCAACTTGCGCTGAACCATCAGTATAAATGATACAATGAAAATCCTCCAAAGGCCGCATAGTCAAAGGCTCAGGATGAACAAATTCATACTGCAAAAACTCCTGCGACTGCAGGGAGGCATCAAAAACGAACGTGACATCCGGAGATGTCAATGATGCTGCCCATTGTATCCACCGTGAGTGCAAAGCTTTAGAATTTGGTACACTGGTCTTCGTCACTGCCTCTAGTGCAGGATATGGGGTAACAACCAACATGCGTTTTCCCTGCGACAGTGCATGTTCATTGAGAATCGCCATGTGCACTGCTGTCAAAACTTTTTCCACGGTGGAAAACCATATTTATGCCGAAGTGTACAAGTGTGACTTGTAAGCAATAGGTACTGTGTCTCCTTCATTAAAAGTAAGGTAAGTGAAACCCACTGCCCCAGGGATGATTCTTATCACCAGGTGGGTGTGGTTATCACGAGTCAGTAAGAATTTAGATTCAAGGAGATCAGCCTGCAAAGATTGCAAAATGCCTGAATGTTCTGGCAGCCAGCAAGATATGGTGAAAGTAGGTTGTATCAAAGCATACAGAGGCTTGATACGCTAGGCATATTCGGGAATATAGGTACGCCCGAAATTAAAAAATCCCAGCAAGGACTATCATTTTTTCAGAGTTGTAGGAGCGCGCAGTTGTGCGGAGCCAATCCTCGACCTTCATTGTTGAGCTCATAGCCCAGGAACAACACTGTGTACTCTGCAATGTGGGACTTTGCAAAGTTAAACTTGTAACCAAAGTCTGCAAAGTTACAAATTATGCTGTTAACGTGACACAGATGCGCCTAAAGCTCATCGTCTGTGAGATATATGTCATCCACATACAAACACGCATCAGTGTCGACTCTCTCCAAGAGAGAGACTATACGGGCAGCAAACACGTCTGGACTATTCTTATAGCCCATCGCTAGGCATTTAAATTGGCGTTTATTGCCGCCACAGGTAAAACTGGTCCATTGGGAACTTAGACCATCCAAATTGTGGGCAAAAAAACCATTGGAAATGTCAAGTGTGGTTTTAAACTGTTTTCGCACAAGACCATCCACCAAAGCAGAGCCGTGGGTATTCTGTACTGCACAGGTACAGCAATGCAAGTTTAAATGACGGTAATCCAATACCAAACGGTACGAACCGTCAGGCTTCGTCACAGTAAAAAGTGGGTTATTCATCGGTGACACACAAGTTTCAATTATGCCCTGATATTCCAATTGTTCAAGGATTTCGCAACGGAAGCCTTGGCTTCACGTCGGATGGGATATTGAGGTTGAGGCTGTGGCAGAGACCGCAAGGGAATATCGTGGTATGGGGAAAATTTATCCCAACCACAATGTGTACGGTACAGAGCCGGCACAAGGGCCTTAGCCCACTCTTCTGCAAAATTAAGCGTATGCTCCTTCGAGACAGTGTGCGCGAAAGTAGGGAGATCACTTCTTCCCCTCTGGGAGCCGCAAGAACAAAAGGTGAGGGCCAGCCAGCCTCCGCTAACAAAATGTAATTTGTAGTTTTAAGATTTTCCCAAAATACCCCTTTTATTGTAAGTTGTATGTCACCTTCAATTAAAAGAACTATTTTATAAAGTCTATCAGGGGGAGCTACTCTGTGTCAGCTGTCTCCACTACAACATATTGGTCAGTCGCTGTCACCTTCAGTAGAGGACGCAGGGCCTCTCGCACTATGGTAATCTCCGCCGCGCTTTACTACAATGTCAGCGCCCATGTCTAATTCGGAAGCTGCGTTCTCACTATCTGTGGCATATCTCGCTGTTAAAGCGGCAACATTCTTCTTCTGAAACTGGGGTCTTTTAGGTGTCGAATCGTCCTGCTTGCCTTTACTGTCTTTCAGGCAGGGCTGGTCGCGTCCCTGCTGGCCACCCGACCTCTGCCGCCACCTCCACCACCGATCGATGAGGCCTGTGAGTCCTGAAAAGAACGAGGAGAGCGTTGGTCAGAAACCTGGAAACGAACTGGGGATTTTATCGACGCGCAATCGCGCAAGTCATAAACATGTTCTGTAGTGCGGGCACTGGTGATGCAGGACGTGACCCCTGTTTCTGTTGCTGTTGTTTACCCTGTTTCTGTTTTTCTGCCAATTTTGCTTTGTAGAAGAAGAAAAACTGGGTTGTGTAGCGCACTCCTATTTAATCATCAATTTGAAATTAAACTGTTTACCTCTCAATTTTGTTAAGGGTGTGCTGGGTGGGATAGAGGGAGCTACCCTCTGATTAAACTAGAAATACATACAAACTAGTCACAATCGTCACTAGACCCTTCCCGCACTACCAAAGGCGGAACTCCATCTGCCTATATAAACTGAAAAATAGTCCTGTTTTGTTGCTTGCTCATACAATTTTGATTTAATAACTTGCTTCAAAACTTCATTGCTTCAAACTTTATTTACATTTCTGAATGAACAATCAATATGCCATTGTCCTAAGCTAGACATATGAATTACTATCTAAACATAAACATTGGTCAAGCAGAACGTTAAAGTTTCATCCAGTCCCAATGCATTTCGGGAATTATCCCTTCGTCAGGGGCACGGTAAAGAATAATAACATACTATAAACTTGCATGTAGCCGACATTCAGCACAGTAATAAATCGACTCTTTTTACAATCTTGGAAACATTGTTAAGTACTGTTCTTCATGAACTGTATAAAAGAAAAAATTAAACTAGGCTTAAAGTCAGTAAAGGGAGAGGAAGAAACAAGCACATAGATAAGATAAAACTCAAGATTTAAGCTGTCACGAGTATCAATAGAAGCTGCTGACCAGTCATGTGCGTTAAGCAATTCTAGATTAATGTGAGTTGAGTCACGTGTCACTATGTACTGACATAATAAATGTCCATCATCCACTCCTGTTTGACCAGGTTTGTACTATGTTGTTCGTGTTCGGGATCTCGGGGACCGACTCTAAATTAGAAAAAGAACTGTCTGTGTTCTAGCCGCTAAACATTTGCATGTTCATAAAAAGTCTCATTATGGATGTCTTAACCACTAGTTTGTAAACCAGAAAAAGATACCTGAAACAATGCAACAGTGAACTCATGCAAACGCACTGTAGGAACGGTAAAGCGGTGGTCCAACCAAACTTGATCGCACCTGTGGGTGAACATTTGAAACTTAGCGTACTGTACAAGACATGAGTTTAATGCTCTAATGAGGTAACCTCTTTAACAACCATCATACCTTCAATACAGTATTCTTATGCGATGTGATATTCACTGCGTTGAAACACCGATGCCGGGAGCTTCACTGAAAAACGGATGTTCAGTTCTCGTTCTGGTAAAATAAGAAAACACTCTAAGAACTGTGTCCCTACAAGAGGACTTCTAAAGCCTAACATGCTGCACGAAAAAAGGAGTTTAATGCCATTGTAGTTTGCCCTCTTTAATGAGCCATCATACCTCAAATTTGGGTCTTGTGAGCTATGTACTTTTCACTGCGTCGAAACGCCAATATCGAGGACTTCACTAAAAAACCGGATGTTCAGCTCTCGTTCTAGTAAAAAATAAGAAAACTCTCTAAGAAATGCGTTCCTGCAAGGGTAACAACTGAAATCTCTGTTTTTATTGCTTTCACGTACCTGTGAAACATGAATGGTCATGAATAAAGCCTCCTCACATCTACCCGTCTCAAACTTCACTACACCCTTCCACCAAACTTAAGGCGGTGTAGCCATAAATAACGGACTAAAGGAATTAACATCCGTCCTGATCAAAAAATGAGTAAGCATTGATGATGGAGTAGAGTATGTAAAAACAGCGTCGGCCATCTTAGTGTGGTTAAGAAATAAGGTTGGAATATCCAACCAAACCCGTTCAGAATCGGACAACATAAACGAAGGACATTGATCTTAAAAACCGCAGCGACCATCTATGTTTAAATAAGATCAAAACCTCTGTAGACACTGAAAAGAAATGTGAATGCTGCTTATCATATCTATTGGAAATAGCAGTGGAGGGAGCATAGAAAAGATGCGAAAAAGGAAACAAAGAAAAGAAAACAATATATAAAGTTCATGATATTGTAACTGTGATCCAAAACCGTTTTTTGGCATACCTACATCTCAATTCAGTTTGTGAAAAAAAATTAACCAACAATCATTTTGCATCCTGAACTAACTGCTCCTGGAACATAATGAGCTCTATCTTTAGATTGTTGACTAGCATTCTCAATGAATGAGTAGTGAAATTTGAGCTGGAATATTAAAGTTGGCATATGGTCAAATGCTTTGACAAGAACTAATACGTTAGTTAGAATGATAAGTTAAAGAAAACATATCATATCCACTTTATCATTGAGACCTTTTGGTATCACGGTTTCTAGAAAATGTATCCACCATATCTTTCGTTGAGACAGCCATTTTCCATTATTTCGATCTGGCAAAATTTGTATCTGTTCTAACACATGGAACCTAAGTTGAGGGATAGTCTTTCATCTCTGTCCAATGAGTAACCAAGCTCGAAGTCAAGGTATTGTTTCGGATTCGGCTTTTGTGTTCCGTTATCCTTACTTTGACTTTGCGTTCTGTTTTCCCTATGTACAGTTTACCGCAAGGGCATTTAATACAGTAAATGACACACGAAGAATTGCAATCAGTCCGTTGTCTAAGCTTGATTTTTTTTGCCACTTAGAGGGTGTAATAAAAATGCCCCTTCTATAACATTATTACAATGTGTGCAATTGTGACACTTTTTCATGCCTGGATTCAACTGATATTTCAGTTGCTCTTTCTTTGTGCGAGTTACAAGCTCATGGAGGTTGTTGCTTCTCGTATATGCAAAAAGTGGTTTATTCAAAAATATCCCATGAAAGTCTTCTTCCTGTTGTAATAGTTCCCAACGTGTGCTGATTATTTTTTTAATTTGTCGTGATTGTACTGAGAATTTTCTTACAAACACTTGTCTGTCTTTCTGTGATTAGGTTTGTTTTGTATAAGTTCTTGCCTTGATAGAGGTGAAATTCTGTTTTCAGCTGTTTGTACAATCTCGCCAGGATACACACGAGCTTCAAAGTCTTTTTCTTTGTCGTATTATTTCTGAATTAAGTGACTGTTCACTTGAAGAAATGTGTTTGATGCACAATAATTGTGAATATGGTAGATTGCGAAGTAGAGCTTTTGGATGAAAATTATTATTTGATAAGGTGATATTCCTTTCAGTTGGTTTGTGATACACTGCAGTCTCTAACTTGTTTTCTTCTAGATAAACAAGTACATCCTAATATGGTATTTGATGACTCTTTGTAGTGAAGGTAAATTGGATTTGTGGATTTCTTGTATTGAGTTCTTGTATTTTGTCAATCAACAAAGAGTGTGGGCCTTTCCATAGCAGAAATATATCATCGATGAAGCGTTTGTAGAAAACTGTGTTTGTACTCGAAGCTGTTTCGGGGAGAATGAAATCGTTTTCAAACTTTGCCATGAATGTATTAGCAAAAGACGGGGCCCCCAAAAACCCCATGGATGTACCACTGATTTGTAAAAAGTTATAAATTTCCATTTAAAATATGAGTGGCTTAGACAGAATTGCAATAGTTCCAGTATAAACACTTTGTTGGCAGCCACTTGGGGCGTTTGTAACAATGCCCATTCACAGGCATATAAACCTTCTGCTAGTGGAATTGAGGTGTATAGTGAAGTCACTTCAATGGTGCATAACACTACGTTTTGTTCTCCTAAATCCACAGATTGTAATGATTGTAGAAAACAGAACGCAAAGTCAAAGTAAGGATAACGGAACACAAAAGCCGAATCCGAAACAATACCTTGACTTCGAGCTTGGTTACTCATTGGACAGAGATGAAACACACTATCCCTCAACTTAGGTTCCATGTGTTAGAACAGATACAAATTTTGCCAGATCGAAATAATTGAAAATGGCTGTCTCAACAAAAGATATGGTGGATACATTTTCTAGAAACCATGATACCAAAAGGTCTCAATGATAAAGTGGATATGATATGTTTTCTTTAACTTGTCATTCTAACTAACGTATTAGTTCTTGTCAAAGCATTTGACCATATGCCAACTTTAATATTCCAGCTCAAATGTCACTACTCATCTATTGAGAATGCTAGTCAACAATCTAAAGATAGAGCTCATTATATTACAGGAGCAGTTAGTTAAGGATGCAAAATGATTGTTGGTTAATGTTTTTTTCACAAACTTAATTGAGATGTATGTATGCCAAAAGCGGTTTTGTCAAATGTCAAATGTCAAAGGCTTTTATAAAGGGCAACAAATCACCAAAAGAGGTCTCAGGGCGCTTGGCAAAAAGAAGGCAACAACCCTGAGGGAATATAGACGGTGACGAAGCATTAATTAGGGAAGAGCCAGGTCTTCAAGCTCTTACAGAAAGCTTGGTGATTGGAGAGAGATAAGAGGTGCGCAGGTTACTTATTCCACAATTGTGGAGCTAAGTATGAAAAAGCCCGGCAACCATTTTTGGAAGTGCGAGCTTTAGGCTGGGAAAGTAGAGACTTCGAGCTGGAGCGCAAGGTTCTGGCAGGTCTATACCAGACTAGTTTTTTTGCAAGGTATAAGGGGCCTGTGCAATGAAGAAGTTTATGAGTGAGGCTCAGGATCTTAAATTGGCATCTCTGGCGCCCAGGAAGCCAGTGCAATTTTTTGAGAGTAGGAATGGATGCAGAGCGTGGAGGTAGGCCCAGTACCAGTCTTGCGGCCGCGTTCTGAACAATTTGTAATTTGGTCAATAGGCCTTCATTAATCGAAACGAATATAGCGTTTCCATAGTCTAAACGGCTAATGATCAGCCCCTGAACCAAAGGCTTTCTTGTCTCCAAAGGAAGCCATTTAAAGATTTTGCGTAACTGTCTAAGAATTCCATAACAGATTCCAGAAACTTGATTGACATGAGCTTTCATGGAGAGAGCACTGTCAAGCATAATGCCCAAATCGCGTACCACTTCTTTAGGTTCTGGGCAAAGGCCCAGTTCATGAGGCCACCATTCTTGAGACCAGAAAGTTTTGGCCTTACCAAATAGAAAAATTTCAGTCTTGCTATAATTGAGTTGGAGCTTATTATCACTCATCCAATTACTAATGTGAATCATGCATTGCTTGAACCTTACACAGGTGTCAAAAGACTGAGAACTGCAGGTGATTAACACCTGCGTATCATCAGCATATGACACTGTAGAAAAGCCATAAGATTTTATAATATTGGCTAAAGGGGTCAGATACAAGTTGAACAACAGGGGACTGAGAATCGACCCCTGTTGGATCACAGTTACAATATCATGAACTTTATATATTGTTTTCTTTTCTTTGTTTCCTTTTTCACATCTTTTCTATGCTCCCTCCACTGCTATTTCCAATAGATATGATAAGCAGCATTCACATTTCTTTTTAGTGTCTACAGAGGTTTTGATCTTATTTAAACATAGATGGTCGCTGCGGTTTTTAAGATCAATGTCCTTCGTTTATGTTGTCCGATTCTGAAGGGGTTTGGTTGGATATTCCAACCTTATTTCTTAACCACACTAAGATGGCCGACGCTGTTCTTACATACTCTAGTCCATCATCAATGCTTACTCATTTTTTGATCAGGGCGGAGGTTAATTCCTTTAGTCCGTTATTTATGGCTACACCGCCTTAAGTTTGGTGGAAGCGTATAGTGAAGTTTGAGACGGGTAGACGTGAGGAGGCTTTATTCATGACCATTCATGTTTCGCAGGTACGTTAAAGCAATAAAAACAGAGATTTCAGTTGTTACCCTTGCAGGAACGCATTTCTTAGAGAGTTTTCTTATTTTTTACTAGAACGAGAGCTGAACATCCGGTTTTTTAGTGAAGCCCTCGATATTGGCGTTTCAACGCAGTGAAAAGTACATAGCTCACAAGACCCAAATTTGAGGTATGATGGCTCATTAAAGAGGGCAAACTACAACGGCATTAAACTCCTTTTTTCGTGCAGCATGTTAGGCTTTAGAAGTCCTCTTGTAGGGACACAGTTCTTAGAGTGTTTTCTTATTTTACCAGAACGAGAACTGAACATCCGTTTTTCAGTGAAGCTCCCGGCATCGGTGTTTCAACGCAGTGAATATCACATCGCATAAGAATACCGTATTGAAGGTATGATGGTTGTTAAAGAGGTTACCGCATTAGAGCAATAAACTCCTGGCTCATACAGTACGCTAAGTTTCAAATGTTCACCCACAGGTGCGATCAAGTTTGGTTGGAGCACCGCTTTATCGTTACTACAGTGCGTTTGCATGAGTTCACCGTCGCATTGTTTCAGGTATCTTTTTCTGGTTTACAAACTAGTGGTTAAGACATCCATAATGAGACTTTTTATGAACATGCAAATGTTTAGCGGCTATAACACAGACAGTTCTTTTTCTAATTTAGAGTCGGTCCCCGAGATCCCGAACACTAACAACATAGTACAGATCTGGTCAAACAGGAGTGGATGATGGACATTTATTATGTCAGTACATAGTGACACGTGACTCAACTCACATTAATCTAGAATTGCTTAACGCACATGACTGGTCAGCAGCTTCTATAAATACTCCTGACAGTCAGCTTAAATCTTGAGTTTTATCTTATCGATGTGCTTGTTTCTTCTTCTCCCTTTACTGACTTTAAGCCTAGTTTAATTTTTTCTTTTATACAGTTCATGAAGAACAGTACTTAACAATGTTTCCAAGATTGTAAATAGAGTCAATTTATTACTATGCTGAATGTCGGTTACATGCAATTTTATAGTATGTTTATTATTCTTTACAGTGCCCCTGATGAAGGGATAATTCCCAAAATGCATTGGGACTGGATGAAACTTTAACGTTCTGCTTGAACCAACGTTTATGTTTAGATAGTAATTTATATGTCTAGCTTAGGACAATGACATATTGATTGTTAATTCAGAAATGTATATAGAAAATGTTTGAAGCAATGAAGTTTTGAAGCAAAGTTAATAAATCAAAATTGTGTGAGCAAGCAACAGAACAGGAGTATTTTTCAGTTTATATAGGCAGATGGAGTTCCGCCTTTGGTAGTGCGGGAAGGGTCTAGTGACGATTGTCACTAGTTTGTATGTAATTTTGCTTTTTAGCCTTGGGTTAGTCATCCATCTCAGACTTCTGCCCTTGGGGTTGTTTTTTCTTGTTCATAGAGAAAGGCTTGACACCCAAACTATTACGGCCTACGGTCTTATAAGCCGCTGTAATAATTCTCGGTAACTGACGTGGTTTATCGGCATCAGGAACAGCCTGCAAAGCATTAGACACCTGAAAGCTTACCGCATCTCCCTTGACATTCGCAAGAACGAGATCGAAAACTACGTCAAAAGTGCCGCACAGCAGCATACCTAATTCGACCGCTGCCTCAGGCCGTGCTCATCTGGAACATGCTTAATGACCGAGGGAAGGACAGCCATTGACGGAGAGCCGAAGCATCTCGTATACACTGCCGCAAAAATCTTACCCCAAGATTCACAGTCACCAGCTTCTGGTATCAAGTCTTTCGGTAAACTAATTGTCAGAATCCTGTGTTTCTCAACAGAAGTCGTGTTAGGAAATACTGCTTCCAACTGGTCAAATTTCTCGGCAAGCCAGAAAGGCATATCATCCTTGTCCTGGGGGCGCTTGCCCATCACTGCATTAACCATGACAGGGCTAAGCTTCATTCCGCTCGGTCCGGCTGGAAGCGTCGCAACACCTGGGGCCCCGCCCAGGAGATTGCAGTTAATGTATTGTACTAATGACCGAGTTACACAAATTGCGACCGTATGCAACAGCCGTAAATCTGCAATGGGAAGCGCTACATGTTGTGGATGCGGTGTAAATCCAGCCAAAACAGGCCAGGTAGCGCCTGGAATGGACAAAGGACCTAACCTTGTGACTAACAAAGTGTGGGGTAGGGCGCCATTAAACCAAACTCGGTGCTGCCAAGCATTAATTGGAACTTCCTGTGCCCTATACAGAATATATTCCTGTGGCACGGCAGTGGGAGCATAAGTGTCGAACACACCAGTATTTGCGTTCAGAGCAGGGAAGGCCACCCACGAGTAAAAAATCTCAAAAGGGTAAGCTACTTCCGCACTCACTACCATAATAACTGCCATGCCCTCCAGGGTGACGTTGTAAGCCTGCAAATGATTGCGGACCGCAATGCGACTATGCTGTGGTATGTCAATGTCACCCATAATGACACAGTAAGAAAGTGGTACAATGAAAAGCCTATGTAGCACAACTGGGTAGCAATTCAAAAGGAAACCGTTTGAAAAGATTCAAGCTTGAAAAGACCTATGTAACTATAGGTAGGTTTGTCCGACACCACTGTCTTCCAGAAACAATAGTGAAGGGGGTTAAGGACTGATAGAAGCACTACTCAAGTGTCATGTAATAAGACCACCAACTGTTGGGCACCATGTCGCAGGGATTCTGCTCCTACACAGAACTGTGCATAGAGACTTGGAACCTCAGTGAATTTTGGGTGTGCCAAAACTCACTTTAGTATCCAAAATCCCCTACCAGACTAGCAATCAGTGTCTCATTGGTTCTTACACACCCCCAATGATTAGACAACCCAGAACATGAACTTAGAACACCTCAGGTAACGTGGAACACATGAACACTCTTTCGTTATACTAACACACCAGTCCAGAACGAGGAGTAAATGAGGACACGTGCAAGTTTGAAATATTTATTTCTAATGCCGTGTTCTCAGGTGCAGTATCTTAGCTAATACAAGCAAACATATTATAAGCAACAAGGTTATCATCATAGTTACTATTCCATAAAATACAAAGGGAGAAAGCATGTTAAAAAGCTAAAGGGAAGAAGGCTAAATTACACATAAGTCTTACCCTCTCTTGCTAGTATATTATATTATATCTAAAGAAGGTCTCTTTGGGTTTTAGAAGGGCGACCCCATACCTCTGGTCTTAATAGAAAGGGATCACATCATCTTCTACACCAGCTCTCTGCATGCGAATATTCATCAAGTGTGTTTGCATGCTCTGCGCAGTGCATTATTAAACGCGCCAAAACCAGATTTGGCCACAGCTGCATATGTGTTATGTCCAGGACGTGCGCTCATCAGACCGAACAACAACTACTGTGTTGAAATAACCTTGAAGGCCTCGGCACTCACTGTTCAGACATAGCTTACCAAGCAAAGCTGATACTATAGGAAAAACGTATTATTCTCGTGTGAAGCAAAAGATTCTACTAGGCTCAAAGCATTAATAACAGTATGTGCCGTGTGCAAAAGCAGCAGAAAATGGCGTTTAAACGTCTATTAAGCTCATGCACAGTGTGAAGGCAAAGCCTATATCCATAACACCCTCCCTTGATCCGAGACATAGCTTACCAAGCAAAGCTGATTCTATAGGAAAAACATATTATTCTCGAGTGAAGCAAAATATTCTACTAGGCTCAAAGCATTAATAACAGTATGTGCCATGTGCAGAAGCAGCAGAAAGGAAAAATGGCCTCGTACTACCTCTCAGCAATCTCACTGTGTGGGGCTTACAAGAGGTACTTGGTGGGCGTGTTGGCCCCCAGGGACCCTCAGGAATGAAGGGGACTTAATCCCCCCACCAGGGGGTACGTTTGCAGAATCATGCAGGAATGGGGCGGGTCCTCCGGCAAGTTGCCTGTTTCTTTTTTTCTTTTTTGGGAGGGGGCCATGTTATCCCCCCTTCCCTGGGCCACCTCTGGCCCCGGCGATCTCATCCTCCAGGCCTGGCCAGCCTTCACTCATTTTAAAAAAGTTCCCCTCCTGGGGCCAATTATTGCGCTGGGACCCCATCTCCTGGGGCCTGGCCAGCCTTTTTTTTTTGGGTTGTTTTGGGAGGGGGCCACGTGCCCCCCCCCGAGGCCTATTATGGACCGGGATCACATCCCGTGGGGCCTGGCTTCATGTTGGGGACCACGCGGGGAGCTCCAATGCCCCCACGTCCCCTGCTGGCTCCCCACCTTCTGAAGGAGCCAGCATTGCTTTTGGGCAAGGAGAGCTGCTAACACGCAGCTCCCCTTGCCCAAAAGCAATTCTGCTTTGCTTCCTGGAAGCAAGAGCAGGTTTCCTGCTCTAGCTTCCAAGAAGCAAAGCAGTGTTTGCAATGACAGGGCGGGTGCCGCACGGCCCTCCTCCCAACATTTAACATAGCCCAGGGAGGTGGTGGTCACCAGGGCACGAGGGCCAGCGATGCTCCCCTCATTAATCAAGGAAGCCCCAGGGAGGAGGTGGTCCCTGGGATTTGTTGGGCCCATGAGGGCCCCTGCCTCTGGTATAATAAAGACCCAGGGAGGTGGCAGTCCCCGGGGCAGAGTGGGGGGTTGTGCCCCCCCACGCATTTATTTTTCAAGCCCCGGGGAGGTGGTGGTCCATGGGGCTGAGGGGGGCCACGTGCCCCCTGCATTCAATTAACTAAGCCCCGGGGAGGTGGTGGTCCCCGGAGCTGCGGGGGCCCCAACAGGCCCCCGCAAATTAATTAGGCATTGCCCCCGGGACCTGGCCCACCCGGAGGCTTATAGAAAACTAAGTGCAGGAGCCCACGCTTCATTTAAAAAAAAGTTATCGCCCAGATTTGGCCATTTTTTTTAAACAAGATACTTTTTGGGGCCCTGGGGGTCTTTATGGGACCCCCTGAGCAGGCCTAGGGGGTCAGGGTGTTTCTACCCTGCCCTCTTTCACTGATTTTTATCTTTTTTCCACTGTTTTCTTGTGACTTGGTTAAAAGATGGCTGCCAACACTTGTGATGTAATATGTGACTTCATCAGCAGTGCATTGCAGGGGCACGAGTTATAGTTAGCTCTACTAACTATAACAGCCGAATTTCTCTGGTTTTATATGAGTGAAATTTCCAACTAACTAAAATGTCCCTGAAACTTATGTTTTTTTCAGTACATTTCTAATGTTTTTTAAATGCTTATTTCTAACTATAACGTCCCTGAAACCTATGGTTTTTTCAGTGAATATATATATATATGTATGCTTGTAATTATATTTCAAAACTATTGAGCTATATATCATACATTAGAATTATGACCTAAATTAGCATTTACCATAGCAGGACATAACTGATAAAATAAATCTAACTAAAACTAAACTAACCAATAAAATCAAACTATAAACAACTTTAACCAATAAAATAAGACAATCCAAATGGAGAGGTGTATATTCAAATTCCTCATAATGAGTATGGGGGTACACTGAATTCAATGATTACCAAGTATGACTTAGAGTTGTTACAATGTACCTGTCACAATAACGGAGACCTGATACCAACCTTTGTAGGAAGAAATGCTTCAACCATTATTGATCAAGTGTTGATCTCAGCTACTGCTAGCATTCAGTGTTTAACACCTAGAGTTGCTCAGCCTGCGCTGAGGGACCATGATTGTATTATTTTGACTGTCCTCTTTTGGTGCAGGAAGATTGAAGTTCCATCAAGTACTGTTGCTAATATTGCCCCTATAAGACTGAATAGGCTATGTATCAAGTGGGTGGGAGCTGGTCCCCGTAAGACCTTATATGATATGATTTCTAGGTGACTTACTGATATCTTTTATTGTCGTAATGATGAGGCTAGTTCAAACAAGTTGCTAGCCAGTTTTATTAAAATAAATGATGCAAGCAATGATATGTTGATCCCCTCTTGTACACCTCGACATGGCCAACGTAGAGGTTGGTTTGACCATGTTGTACTTTGGCCTCCCATCAACTGAAACAGGCCCCACATTCCCAACCCAGAGAAAATGTCTTGATTAAGACTCTTCAGCTTAACTATAAAAAGGTCCCCTGCATCAAGAAAAAAGAACTACAAGTGGCACCATGGGCTAAATTTCCATAGCTGCAGAAACCGCAGATAAAAAACGTTTTGGGGAGACAGTCAAATAACCATTGCTAAAGAGTGACTCCTCTCTTGAGACGTAATCCCAAGTTATGTGCAAATTCTGGGTAGCCCATTTTATAGATATTTTTATGCCACATGATGCAAAAAGGTGTTCCCTAAGTGAAATACAGAGGCATGGGCCCCCCTTACCACTTAACATCATGATTGAAGAGGTTCGGTTTGCACTGAAGGGAAGTGCAGGAAGTAAAGTTCCGGGACCTAATGGGGTGCCAGTGAAAGTCTATAATGCTGCAGTTGATTTATGGGAACCAATCAAAACTAGGGTGTTTGACGCAGCAGTAGGTGACTGGATTCCCCCACCTTGGGAGACATCTGTTATTATACCTATTTACAAAAAGGGTAATAAAACAGAACCAAAGAATTATCGCCCAATATCGCTTTTGGATTCATCAGCTAAAGTGATGAGTAAAGTATTAATAGAGAGATTAGAAGAATAGGCATGTCTAAACTCGATACTTTCCCCAGCACAATTTGGTTTCAGGCACAGGTAGGGACCATAGAGCAATGGGTGAATCTGGACCTGTTAATAGGTAAATACACTTGTGCTAAAGGAGGTAGATTGTACCTCTGTTTTGAAAATATAAGTAGTGCCTTCAATCTAATTGATCACTCCATTCTGCTATGTTGTTATGTTGAGTTAATTCCATTTGCTATAACGCACAAATCACCCGGGGACATCGACGCTGTTGCAGATCAGGAAACTGACATAATGGCTCAAAATAGATAGGTTTTGTGTTGCTTCCTAAATTTACAATAGTTGAGGGATGAATGCAAGGACAAAAGAAGTTTATTCCAGGACCTTGGGGCAAGATAGGAGAAAGCCTTACCACCGCTGTGCGATTGACAGATGCGGGGAACACACAGAAAGGCTTCATCGCAGGACCTTAGATTGAGGTTAGAAGAGTATGCTATTATTTTTTTATCAAGATATAATGGGCCGTTTTACTTTTAAGGCACTATGCGTAAGACAACAGATTTTCAAGTAGGAGAGCTTCTTCACTGGCAGCCAGTTTAGTTCCTTCAGCAGGGGGGCTGAGGAAGTGCCAGAATGGCGATTTAGAATAAGCCTGGCTGCAGTGTTTTGAACAATCTGGAGCTTGGAGACCAGTGATTTGCTAACCTCTGCCAAGAGGGCATTACCATAGTCCAGTCTGCTTATCACCATGGCCTGGACCAACGTTCTATGGGCCGTGGTGGAAAGGAAGGGGAAAATTCTGTGCAAAAGGTGCAGATTGTATTAGCATGAGATCGTAGTTGCGGCAATTTGCTCTTTCATCTTTAAAGCTTGGTCCACTTTTATCCCCAAGTTCTTTCCTGTTTGTTTGGGCACTGGAGTGGCACCCAATTGGTGAGGCCATCAGTCATTCGACCAGATAGAGGGGGCTTTGCCAAGCAGCATAATCTCCCTTTTTTCCGCATTTAGCTGGAGACAGTTCTCAGTCATCCAGATGGAGATTGCTAACATGCCTGATGCAAAATGTTTTATTGTTGGTGTCAGGTCCTGGCCTAAAGTAAACATCAGCTGGGTGTCATCCGCATATGATTTTATCTCAGAGCCAAAGCGCTCTGCAATCCTCGGTAGCGGCGTCATATAGCTATTGAACAAAGTGGGGCTCATGCATGAGCCCTGCGGAACACCGTTATCTAAGGTCAGTTTACGTGAGGAGTAAGGGCCCAGAATGACAGTTTACTCTCTATCTGTCAGGAAATGCTGGAGCCATTAGAGTGCCACGCTCTTTAAGCTGATCGCTTGCAGCCTTTCCAATAGCCTCGAATGGGAGATGGTATCAAAGGCTGAGGAGAGGTCTAATAACACCAGTATCACTGGGTTCCCAGCATCCACCCCCAGTCTCAGAGAATTGGTCACAGCCAGAAGCTCCGTCTCTGCGCTGTACTCTGGGCGAAAGCCAGATTGTGAGGTATCAAGGATATGTACACCACACACAGTGCTTGTTGAATTGGATTTATTGCAGTACTCTGCTCCGGAAACAAGACAGATGAACTTTAAAGTGTATAGCTTGGATTGAAAATCAAAGGAATTACATTCATGAACGACCATAACAATCCACAGAACCCCATTGTGGGGCGGAAGTATCACCACAATTACAAATCTTATACTTGGACTCAATAGCCTTGAGGAAGTCGCGGGAGCACACCCTATTGCGACAAACGCGTTGGCTGTTGCTGAAAGCAACTGAATAAAGAGTGACAAGAAAATCAAACAAAGAAATTCTGTATATTTGTCATCACATTATTGTATTTGTTTATTAACAACAGGAAAACCTGTCATTAATTTAAAACTTGTGCTTGGGAGTAGAACTTAGGTATCAAGTATATGGTTGAGATCAAAGTAGGATCCCAATTGTTTATTTATTAGGCCTTCAAGCTGTTTGCCCAGTTGAGGTAACAAGGATATTGGGCAATAGTTGCCGAGAACTTTTTGGTCCGAAGTAGATTTGTTTTGTATGGGCCGTACACATCCTGCCTTTCACTCTGGCAGAACAGTGCCTGTTTTTATTGAGCAATTACAGATTTCTAGGACCACTGGAGCACTGCAAGTAGCTAGCAAGGACATTATTTTAGGTGGGCAGAGGTCCTGGGGAGACTAGACTTTGCTGAACACAGGGAACTATGTATTTCCTCTGAAGTGATAGCCTGAAAGCTGTCTAGTGTATAGAGGGTCGTTTTTGATTGCGCTTCCTTGGAGATAGTGGTCTCTATGACCTGCGCAGTTCCCAGAAGAAGAAGTGATGGAGACGGATGGAAGCCTGGGGACACAGCAGATAAGGTAAGGTTATTTAAAATGCTATTTATAATGCTTTTTAAAATTTTTTAATACTGCGGGCAGGAGGCGGGCGGCGCGTAACGGAGCTGTGCGGAGAGTGCATAGATTGGTTCCGTCTCCTTGCCTCTCTGCATAGACCCCTTACGCAAAGTACGGCAACCATTACTGCAGGGCCGCCTTTGTTTCCTCTCAGCTACTGTTTTCATGGAGGAGGAACTGCCAGGAAAATCGTGGCAGAGAGGAAACTTGTAATAATCTTGGTGAGACCGCGCCAGTCCCGCCAAACATATTGCTGCCTCTACCTTTCCAGGTAACGCTGGGTCCCTGGTGACTGTGGCAGGGTAATGGTGGTCCAACCACTCTAATTGTAATAGGGTGGTCGGAACACTGCCAAGCCCCACGAGTCTGGTGGTCCGTGGACCGCCAGACTAGTAATCGAGCCCTAAATGTAGAATATTCTACAAAAAGACAAATTGCCTTTGAAATAAAAAAAAGATTCCACTAGCCTATGTCCCTGTCAGAGAGATAGCTAACCACTACCATTTACCAATAGAAAGCCCTTCCTGCCAACAGATCGAAGACAAACTAAGCCCCCTATCGGAATATTTTGTAAACATTTGGGTTGGCAGACTGCATACTTCATACAAATACACCAAACAAAATTGCAAATACTATGGTGGAATGTCTATGACAGCACCTTGGCACAGGAAGCCAAAACAAACAATGCAGCGCAAGAGTGGCACAATGCCTTCCAATCCACACTAGGCGGAACCCAAAACAGTCGCTTTAGATTGATAGAAGCATTACAAAAAGAGCAAATCTGCCTGTAAATACAAATGGAGCAATCTGTTAGCCAAATTGCACCTAAGCTTAGCAAACAAAGCAAAATAATGTACGACATGCTACAATTTAAAGTCAAACACTTCATAAACAACAAAGGAGTAGATTACTCAGAAATGATGGCCAAAGCATATCATAAAATAAATAGTAGCCTACAGAAGTCCCAAAAACCTGTGACAAAATCTAAACCAACATGACAAATCATTTTTTATATAAATAATAAACATAATATTTATTGTATCAGTGTAAAAATTAAATACAACTCCAATGGTAATTAATACTGAGATAATAAAATAACACAAATAATTTACAGAAACAATTTAAATCTCACCGACCAAAACGCTCAAAGAACAAACTCATCCACCATGTACAATCAATGCAACCCATAAACCACACAATTCCAAATAAAAATCACATTATATATTCAGAAATAATAAAATATAACGTTTCCCATCCAAAACAAGGAAAATAATATTGAAATACATAACTGCTCTGTACCTGCAGATCTTCCTTTGTATCATTGTAGTCTAAAATAATAATCCAGCAAAAATGGGAACAAATGTGTCCAAAAAGCCCCCAAAAATGCAAAAACTAAAATGAATCCAATAGACATCCATCAAAGCAAATTAAAGTATCTAGGAACCATAAAAGCCCCATAACATTTTTTATAAAAAGAAACAGTCCTGGAAACCCAAGAAGAGCCTAATCAAAGTAAAAAATATTGGTTTATTATACACCAAAAGTGATATCCTTTTGTAAAATAAAAACAGTAATTCCCAATGTCCACAGGACATGTCTGTAAGGAAATCATGTAAAATAAACTAGGGCTGGGTGTAAAACTCCACTCCTCCTGCTGAGTTTTCGGGATTTGGTAACTCCGCATAACGTGGAGTTACTGATAAACTCCGCACTCCAGAAATTGTACGGGAGTGACTTGCTGGGCAATCGCGATTGCCCATGAGATTTTCATTGCTGTTCGCGGGTGCCACGAGATTTTCTAGTTGGCCACAAGTTCACCTGAGATATTTTTCGGTCGCCAACACATCATGTGCCAGCGACGTCTGGTGGATGTTTTCTGCCTTTTGCGAACTCGAAAGGACAGGATCTACCGTCGCTCCAATCTGGGGAAGATTCTCTCCTCGAAAAGCATTACAATGTTCCCGAAATTACAAGTTGGAATTAAAAACCTCCTCAAATAGACATTTGGCATTGTTTTTATTGTGGGAAGAGTCTTTTTTTTAAAAACTTTTTTCCATCTGGAAGGAAATGCCCCGTATTCTCCAACTTCCTGTTCCTGTCCAGCATGTTCCTCCCAGTACTGTGTCAATCTCCTGGTCACTTTTCATTTGGATTTGGAGCTGAAAGGATCACTCTTTGTGTCTGCTGCATACACCATTGGATTTAAGAACTTTGTATTTGAGATTTTATATTCAAGTTGAAAAACTGGCATTGTTTATTTTATTGGGGCCATGGACCTGGATTTTTTGTACTTTTAATTGATTTTTAAAATTTATTGTGATGTGTGGCTTGCAGTTTCAGTCGGGCATGGTTATTTCTTTGTAAGTAATTTTTCTTCTTTTATAAAGGAAAAAGTTTCTCCATTTCTTTAGTAAATGTACAATATTGATTTTATTCACTATGTAGCCTAGTCTGTCAATGGGCCTTCCAGCCAGTACGCCCAGTGCTAGTCATGGGTGCATGACACAACAGTTTGTGGTGTCTCTTGATTTGAAACATCACTTAGGCCATGGATGTATTTGGATTAAAAAACAAAATGTTTTTTTTTGTGGAATTTTTTTCCTTCCTTCAAACAGTGTTTAGGTGGGGTAATGCCTTTGGAGGACGTGTTTCTGTCATTGCTGAATTAATGCTGTGTTACCTGTGTTATCAATGTATCCCTTTTCTGACCGGTGTGTGTGGGTGTATGTTTGCCATAGGCAACCATTTGGCTTTGTTCCTCATGCGGCCAGAGGCCATTTTCTATAACGGTCCGTTTCCATAGGCTTGCATGTTTTCCAGGCCTCCTGCTTGTTGTTGTGACCATGTGGCTGGCGGCCTTTTTGTGTAGCCAGCCAGTGTGCTTTTGCTATAGGCCTGCATATCTTTTTTGTTGTGGCCATGCTTCTTGCTGGTTGTTGTTCTGACCATGTGGTTGGTGGCCATTTTGCATAGGCAGTCATTATGCTTTGCCAAAGGCCTGCATGTGTTCTTTGTTTGTGCCCATTCTTTCTCGCTGGTTGTTGTTGTTTTTGTCAGTGGTTTTTCCTATTTTGTAAAGGAAAAATGTTGCACAGTTTAGTACATTTTCTCCATGTTTTTAGTACAGTTGCTGTATTCCTTTAATGCACTATGTGGCCTAGTCTGCCAATGGAATGGGCATTTGAGACAGAGGGCCCAGCGCTAGCCATGGGTGCATGAAAAACAACAGTTTCTGTTGTTTTTGTTTAATTTGAAACATTGTTTAGGCCATGGAAGGCTTTGGATTAAAATCCAAAAAATGTGTTTTTGTGGTATTTCTCATTTTATTTTCTGCTTGCAATGTACAGTTGGGGTAATACATTTGGGGGATGTGTGTTGTTGTAAAAGTTTTTAGCTCTGTTGATTTTCATTTCTGGCATTGCTGAATTAATCAGTGCTGTGTTCTCCCTGTTGAACTATGCCTCCTGTATGTGTTTTCTATAGAAAGGCATTAGCCTTTGTTCACCATGCCATGTGGCCAGGGGCCATTCTGTATAGTCAAGGCCTATATGTCTGCATATGTTCATTGTTTTCCATGTCTCCGGCTTCTTGTTGCCAATGTGACTGGTGGTCAATTTGCGTAGGCAAGCAGTGCTCTTTGCCACAGGCCTGCATGTGTTATTTGTTTGTGGACAAGCCTTCTTGCTTGCTGGTTGTTGTTTTGTGACCAATGACCATCTGGCTGATGGCCATTTTGTGTATCCAGCCAGTGAGCTTTCCCCATAGGCCTGCAAGTGTTCTTTTTAATTCGTTCCCCATTCATTCTTGCTTGTGACCATGTGGCTGGCAGCCATTTTGTGTAGCCAGCCAGTGAGCTTTTGCCATAGGCCAGCATGTCTTCTTTTTGTTACCAATGCTTTCTTGCTCAGTGTTGTTGTTGACCATGTGGTAATGCAGACAGCGATTCTGTGAATCTAACCAGTGTGGCCCTTTTCTTTGCCTTATGCTTGCATGGATGGTTGAGCAATGAGATGGCAGTTTATAAATTATTACTATATCTTTGAGGATAACTTCACCTATTTATATTTTTTATATTTTAATATTTTTCAATGTTAGTTTTTATATTATTTTTTTATTACTTGTTAATTGTTTTTTAATTTATGTTTTTTTAACTTGTTGTACATTTTGTAAATATTATATTTTTTAAAAGTTTTTTTAAACCATTTTCAATATATCTGGTATCAATGAATCAACCCTTTGTCTGCCATAGGTTCACAACAGCATTCATTGTCTAAGGATTATTCCATTGTCATATGTCAGCTGCACCTCCCTGAGTGCCACATCACACATGATGCACATGAAGAAAATAGTAACATCTGTTTGTTGTTGTTGCTCTTTCTTATCCTTCTTGAGTGTACAGTCAGTCACCATGAAAGTTTATGT
Organism: Lissotriton vulgaris; assembly: GCF_964263255.1. Lineage (NCBI taxonomy): Eukaryota > Metazoa > Chordata > Amphibia > Caudata > Salamandridae > Lissotriton > Lissotriton vulgaris. The sequence continues at coordinate 805,664,911 of NC_141697.1, forward strand.
TGGTGTAGTTTTCCGCTTTACGGATGAATAAACTGTATTGTTAATTATTTATAATTAGAGTAACCAGTGACCACACTAAATAATATTGTTTGTTTGTACTACCAATTGAACTGCAACAATGCCACATTTCACTAATGTTCTTCTTGCTTCTTTTCTTTTCTTTTAGGTGCACAGGAGACAATATCACGCACAGTACTGCCAGACAGAAGGCATGTGCATGACGTGACACGTGACCCACACATCACACAGACATTGCTTCAACTTATGTGAAGCTAAGTGCCACTGCTAACTGATGGCTTCAAGATGGCCCCAAAGAAAGGTGCAACCAAGAAAGTGGCCAGTGAGAAGAAGAAGGAGCTTATTACCACCACTCTGGGGAGCAAGTTGGGAGCAGCACCCCCACATCAGTGAACTAACCCTAATCTAGGCCAAAGCCCATGTCTGTAATAGAGGCAGTCAATCTAATCAGGGCAACACCGACCAGCATTGATGTTGAAATTGACTTATCTCTATTGCAAAGTAGTACCAATTGTTGCAGGAGACTCAAAGAAGTGGACAACAACAGCTGCAACCACCAATAGTGGTTCCTTTCTAATTAGGAGCAGTTCAGGAGATTGAGCTTCATGCTGAGGAAGTAGAGGAATCTGCTCTTTCAGAAGATCTATTGTCTTCCAGATCTCCAGCTAGAAAAAGGAGGGTTAGTGCATCATCTTCTTCTGCAAGCTCCCTTTCTGATGATCTAGACACCACTTGGAACCCGCCTCAGTCTGAGAGTGAGACACACCACGAGACAAGGCTAGGAAAAAAAGGAAGGTTCCTGAATGCCTTAGAGTTATGGAGGCAGATGTAGAAGAGGAAGATGATGAAGAGCAAGTAATCATTGATGTTAGCCCAGCCACAGTGGAGGCAAACGTTAACCCATACCAACTTGCTGGGAGGGATTGACACCCCAGATACCACCACCATCGCTGCCACCTGCCATATTTGTAAAGTCCCGGCAGTAACCTACATCCTCAACCATCTCAGTAGAAGTAGATACTGCATTGAGTCAAACGTCAAAACGCCCATCTACTGCCAGTTCATCCAACATTGGAAGTGGCAGCAGTGTCAGAAAGTTGACCTCCCCAGTTTGGGACTTCTTTACGGTTAGCAAGAAGGAAATGAACATTGCCATATGCTCCCTTTGCGGAGCAAGTACCTTTTGGTGTAAGCTTGATACAAACTATGGTACCGGGGGCCAAACAACCCATTTGAGAAATCCCCGTATGATCCAAGGGGAGGCCCACCTTAGCAGCCAAAAAACTGAACGTGTTATTGATGAAGGGGGTGGAAGGCTGAGCAGGGAACCCAAAACGATCACGTGGAAGGTGAAGAAGAGGAAGACATTTTCGTTACACAAAACAGCTCTCTCCCCAGGAGTGCAGTAGTATCGCCCACATCAGCAACATCTCAATTGCACAAGACTCATGTTGAGACACCAAGGCATGAGAGGACAGTGAATGCCCCACTGAAATGCACATTGAGCCTACCACTGTCTTCTCTCAAGAAGTCACCTGCATCAGTGGCACCAGAAAAGAAAATAATCCACGCTACTATACAGGACAGGATTAGGTCGGAGGGGCAGTATGAATTCAACCAATGAACACAAAGCTGGCTAAAATGTTAGTGCTGGATCTCCTCCCTTTTTCTTTTGTAGAAGGGGTTGGTTTTCTTGAATTTGTGGCATCCATCTGCCCAAAATAGAAGTTTCCCAGAACGGTCGTATTTCGCCTAAGTTGCTGTTCCAGTGCTACATTGCAATGTGCTGGAATTGCTTGGTCAAACTTTGCAGCAGAGCGCTGTTCACACTATCCACCTGACGACAGACATGTGGACCATATGCTAAGCCACTGATAACATGTACATCACTGCACATTGTATCTCTTTTGTGGGGGATAAAGAAAAGATATCTGCAGATGTTGACACTTCTGAGATTTTTAGCCATTTGGAACCATGCAAAATAGTTCCTCATGGAGAAATCCCATACAGCTGCAAACATTTTAGAAGACTTTAACAACAAGATCCTTGAATGGCTGCAACCAAGAGGGCTTAACATTGGATATTTTGCTACGGACAATGACAGTAATATAGGTAAGGCCATGGCCGAGGGTGGCTATTTCAGTGTGCTGTGTTTGGCGCACTGCATCAACATCATTGCACAGGACTTTCTAAAAAAAGACCAAGTAAGCAACTTACTGTCCACCTGCAGAAGAATCTGCACTCATTTTAGCCATTCATTTAAAGCCTGGTTCCAGCTGAGGGTCATTCAGTTAGATAAAAGAATGGCAGTTAAAGCACTCATACAGCAAGTGATAACATGTTGGAACTCAACTTATTACATGCTTGCCTCTCGAGATTGGAAAGAGAACCTGTGACTTTCACCTTTCAACGCGAGGAGTGCGTGGAGGTCCCTGCCCTTTGTGGACCCTGTTCTTGCTGCCAGACTGACCGGACCAATGTGGCCGCAGAGGTGAGAGGCGCGGAGACCGGGACTGCGAGGACCAGCATTCCGGGAAACATCTACAGCTGGTTCCTCTTCCCGGCCGAGCCCTGTTCTTGCTCCCAGTGCCACGTCCCCTTATACATCAAAGTAAGACCTGCAAACGCACATCACGGGACGCGCGCGGGTCGTAGCCCGGGGCGAAGCCCGGGCCAAGGGCGGGCCCGTTTAAGCCCGTTAAAGACCAGGTAAGACTGGACTGGGCCACCCTATTGACATTTGTAGTTTGATCACCCACTTTGTACTGTTGTCTGTTCGGAGTTATCCAGTAATTCATCAACCTTAGCACCATCATTCCGAGTATGTCGCCCAGAAATACTAGAAGTAGCAAGTCATCACACGCCGCGCAGACTATCGGTCCTATTGACCAATTTATTTCTAGGGCCAACGACGCAATTAATCAAGGAGTCCTTTTGCTGGAACGGAGGATCTCTCAAGAACTGGCCATGGCCAAACGTTCTTCATTGGGCCTACTGGCTGCTGTTAGAACTCCTCAGCGCCTTTCAAAACATGGCCCACCAATGGATTCCCATACCGTCCCAGGCACTGTGGATTTGTCAGTATCTATCGATCTATCAGCCACCCAACTATCCCAATCCGCCCTATCACTGGAGAGAACCCCAACTCTTTTTACAAGCCCGAGAAGGGATGACTCCAATACAACTACTAACAGGGGTCTCAGGGAGGGTGCGATACCGAAGAAAAAAGGGAAAAATAAGAAATTTCAAAAAAACAACTCTTGTGTACAGACACAATCTTTGAATCAACCTGAATCACAAATTCCATCTGCTATACAAAGTACCAGCCAACCTACTTCACCCCAGCAAGAGCCAAATCCCCTACCACCCGAAATAATAAATCTCTCCACCACTATGCCTAACCTTAGCCTTAGTAGTAACGTGGGAAGAGGGCGTGATACTTGTAGCTTAGATACCCAGCTACTGGATAGACTAGAGGCATTAATTAAGTTGTATGTGCAACCTATCGAGCTTTCCCTGGCCAAAGTAGAAAAGATGGTGGGAACGCTAACTTTAGAACTTAAATCAACCAAGGGCTCAGTTTCTACTCACCCTGTGGCCCAAAAACCCAACCCTAAAAACACCAAAGTAGGGGCGGTAGTATCTAAACAAGCACCTAAATTGGCTACAACATCTGCAGTTGTCCATCAAAAACCACCAACCACAGCAGTGCAACAAAAATCCCCACCCACAGCAGCGAAGAAAGGCCCTGTTATACCATCAGTTTCAGCTTCAGCCCCTATTACCTCCCAGGCTCCCACTCAAGTAAAAACTCCAGCGATCCAAAATGCCACCTTTAAGACGAGACGGAAAGGTGGTCGTTCCTTCCATCTTCCCCCAGAAGCCACCCCGTTCGTTGTAATCATTTCCGGGGTCCCTGAGCTGAATCCAATCTCAGAGGAACCAGGCTGGTCTCTAAAAAATAAAGTGTTACACTGGCTGTCCGCCAACAGGCCCCTTCCTCCTTACTCTAATAATAGAGTCACAATGGTTCGTAGGGTTCCTTGGTTAGGTAAAGAGCCAAAAACAATTCAGGGTGACTGCGTCATTATTAACTTCGAAGATCCCCACACAGTCGAGCATATCTGCTCTTGGGGTTCCCACCTCACACCTGATGGAATTGGCACTAAAAGATTGTCATACTTCTACCCTCCATTAAACCACTATGCTTCAGGTCCAGAATGGAATTGGACCCAGGTTGGCAATTGGAACAGAAGACCCGACTGGTTAGACTGGGAGGGCCATAGGGGTAGAGATCCCGCTCCAGTCTTTGGTTGGAGGGGTGTCCCACTGTCTAATAGATTTGACTGCCTGGAGATGGTGGATTGACCACCATCTGATATCATCCAGGAAACTATAAACCCCCTTTACCCTGGATCAAAATCACCAAAACTGTCGATATCACTGAATTTATCTTTCAGTTTCCCTACGTCACCCGACACGGAAGGTATACCCGCTCTAGCGGAAGTGCCTCCTTTTCCACCCATTGAAGCACAATTTGTCGTTGTTACCAATGACGACCATATCACATCTTATACCTCTCCCCGACCAGGAACCCCAGCTACCAACATCTCGACGAACGTCAGGAATTCAACTCCCCCTACTCTGACGCTTTCCGTATTATACTGGAACGTGGCAGGTCTCCGATCAAAGATCAATCTGAAACCATGACTGGACCTAGTAAACACCCACCAGATAGTCTGCCTTCAGGAGACATGGGCAATAGACCCAATCCATTTGCAGGGATATAAAACATATCATATTCCAGCCAGCATTACTACGCATGGCAGATCAAAGGGAGGTTTAGCAGTGTACATCTCTAACAATTCGCCTGTAAAGAAAATCACTGTTCTTCACACCACTATGAACTTTCAAATCATAATGATTATTTTTAACAAATGTATGTCATACTGCTTTATTAATTTTTATAACAATCTATCCCCTGTAGACTATGTGAAAACTGTATCTGAAATTTCTTCTCTTACAAATGAGCAACGAAATAGGCAACCATCAATTGTTTGTAATGTGATCTGGGGGGGGGGGATTTCAATGTTCCTTTGCGTATTAATCATAAGAAAGGCATCTGTGGGCTCCTAGACGAAGATGATTGCCCTCTGACTCACTTTTCACACACCCAGCTAGGCGATACCCTGAATGATAGTCTTTTCTCATTAGAACTGATGTATGCAAATGATCTTGTGGACCCCCCCATTGATTTCAGACCTACATTTCACTGTAGGGGTTTGTCAAGTACCATTGACTTTATTCTATGCTTACACATTTTAAAGGACAAACTCCAAAAGTTTACCACAGGTACAGACATTTCAAGCGACCACTTCCCTAATAGTATTACCCTCTTGGTTGATATGGACGATTTCCATCCTAATAGGATTAGTTTAATGACCCAGCAATCCTTGGCCATGGACAAAACCAATGTTTTTTCTGTGAAATGGTCAAAAATCGATCCTACAATAATTGCTAACAAGGTTATATCCAAGGCTCTTCCTTGGATCAATATCTGTTTGGCAGATGAGTCCCCACCCGAGCTGATTTTATTTAGTTTTCAGGAGATCTTAAAAGTTATTAGGGCCGTATTACTCCGTCACCATATACCGGGTAATCAGATATCTCCCCGATGGTTTAATTCGGCCTGTCGCAAAGCGCTATCTGCCCTAAAAAAGGCATTACATAACCCAACCAGAGACAAAGCTGAGAAAGCCAAACTCAGAATAGAGTATAGAAAGGCTCAACCTAATTGTAAAAAGGATCTAAAGAAAAATCTATGGGCCCAACTACCGAACCAAAGACGGCTCTCAATTTTGGCGCATAGTCAAATCACCTTTTCAGGCCGAAGTAAACACCCCCCAGCACCTAGATGTGGCTGTGACGGCGGATGAGTGGGTGACCCATTTCTCTAAGATCTTTGGTGGGACCCCTGTGGACATAACAGCACGGGCCACGTCGACAGCCGACCATCCCCAGACACAAAAATAGCCTATCGACCTCCATTTCAGCTTAAGCGAGGTCATACATGCTTTAACGTCCTCAAAAACCGGGAAGGCCCCAGGCCCTGACGGAGTCCCTCTTGACATCTTTGTTACCAACATGGAAATGTGGTCTCCCATCATCACCCAGGTGATGGCGGCGGTTTCCAAAGTTGGCCTGCTAGACTCCTGGTCCTCTTCCATCCTGCTCCCTATTTTTAAAAAGGGCGAACGAAACAACCCAGCCTGTTACAGGCCCATTTCCCACCTGGACTCCCTGGGGAAGGTCGCGGGTCGACTGATCCTGGAACGTCTCCCCGATTGGGCGTCGAAGAACAACAACTTGACCGACCTTCAGTATGGATTCCAGGAGGGACTTGGCACTGTTGAGCAGGCATTGAATCTAACCCTTTTAATAGGCAAGTATGTTTGGGGCAAAAGGAGGTAATCTGTATCTAGTATACGTCGACCTCAGTGCAGCGTTCGACTGCGTGATACATTCTAGGCTGTGGTCCATTCTAGGTGAACTGGGAGTCGATCCTTCCCTTATTACGTTTCTTCGTGAGCTTTATTCCAATGCCACAGCATGCGTAAGATACGGGATAGGCGGCGAACTCTCGCCCTCTTTCTCAGTATCAAGAGGAGTTAGGCATGGCTGTGTCCTGGCTCCTTTCTTGTTTAACCTTTATACCAACGGGCTGGAAACAGCCATGTTAGCAAGGAACCAGGACTTACCAACTATTAACCACCGCCCCATACCTGCATTACTTTATGCAGATAACTCCGTCATATTAGCAAGAACGCTAGTCCAACTACAAAAACAACTGGACAAATATTGCCAGTTTATGCTCTCCTTGGGGTTAAAAGTCAACAAAAGCAAAACCTTCGTTATGTATACCGGGCCCAAGGTAAAGAACCCCAAATCTCTCTATATTGAGCAAGTTAGATTGGAACGAGCCAGGGAATACCCATATCTGGGTATTTTATTAGACAATCAATTATCTTGGAAACGAGCTGTGGCAAGTAAGAAGTTACTTTATCAGAGAGCAACCTCGGCTCTTGTTTCCTTTTCAAGGAAATTGGGTAAACCCGCTCCATCTGAGTTGCTCAAAATTTACCATGCTAAATGTCATAGCATAGCAACCTATGGCGCAGGTGTCTGGGGCTATGCACCAGCAGACGACTTACAAAAAGTCCAAAATGGTTTTTTAAAATACTTACTGGCACTCCCACAAAGTGCTTCAATTTACGGTTGCCATATCGAGCTAGGTATTGACTATTTAACTGATAACATCAAATGTCAACCAATTCTCCTATGGCACCGTATTTGGAGCAAACCACAATGCCACTTAACTCGTTCTCTGATATCAGATTGTCTAACCACGGAGTGCTGGAAAAAAATCCCATGGTTATTGTATGTTTCCAACTTTTTAAAGGACCTGAACCGCACATCCTACTTCACGGAGCCCTCCTCACTAGCTGACATCAGCAGAGGTGCTTTAAAAAACCTTTGTCTAAACCATCTAAGGGAACTCCGCCTCTCCTGTGAAGTTTCCAAGCAAACTAACGTGCAAGTATTAATGGTCCAAGTTTCCCCTGGTATACAGCCTTATCTTACTTTTTATCTTTCCAATTATGAAAAATATGTACTAACCAGGTTTTGTTTTAATTTATTTTTCCATCTTGTTACTTTCCCCACTGAGTCAAACTGGTCTCACGATTTGATCAAATGCCCATGTGACGGTGCTTCTTTCCAATCGACTATCCATCTCACTTTGTTTTGCCGATATTATAAGTAATCACGTAAGCGTTGGATTATTCCTCTTCTTCGTCAAATGGGGTTGAGGACTTGTCGGCCAGCCTTTCTGGCACTTCAGCTAGTAGATTCCCAATATGTAGCTAAAAACTTAGCTCTTTTCTTAAAATCATGTTTGAAGGCACGTAGTAAAATTGGACTATCGACCTTCTGATCTCATGTTTATTAGAATCAATGTGTGAACTGGCTTTATACAAAGTTTTTAAACAACATCTTGCACTGTACTAATGTGTTTTTATGCAAATTTTATTTAAATTATATGATGTACTTTTTATGATTCACCAAGTGTTAATCGAATAAAAGTTTTGAAAGCAATACATGCTTGCCTGTTTGAGCAGTACAGACCTATCATTGATTATGCCATGCAAAGAGGGGATGCAACTGTGAAAGGCATGTTCATTGAGATGGACCAATGGGGCCTAGTCAAATGCCTAACAGAGATGCTGCTTCCTTTTGAGCTGTTCACAATGGAAAGAGGACAGTACCATAGGCCAAGCTATCCCGTTGTTGCACATTCTACAGGACCAGTTAAAGGAGGTGTCTGCAATATGCGCAGGAATGGAGGAAGTTAAAGATGCGCATGAATTGGTCTAGTGCAAAGAGACATTGTGTCATCCAAATATTACATCTGTGCCACAATTCTTGTTACACGGTACAAACCATTACTGTCCTCTTTAATTCCTTTTTCAGGCAGGATGTTGCAAAATACAAAACATGGATAAACCAGTGAGGTAGAACAAAAATGGCATAGAATTAGAGGCCCACTCCTCAGGTGCACAAGTTCTGTGGGACAGCCTTCAAGTTCAGAGCCTGAGGGCCATGCTATTGGCTCACAGCAGCCAAAAGCAACAACAAGAACAGGAACATCAGCCCCCAAATCTGCAACTGAATGGTTTCTACTAGCTGAGCTTAATTCCAGCATAGAAGTAAAAGAGGCCATTCAAGGTGAAACACAATGACCATTGAGCAGATAATTGAGGGGTATACAACCTTTAGCACGCATCTTTTAGCGCGCACTACCATTACCACGCATCTGTTACAACGCATACCATTACAACGCATAGCGCTTTGAGGCGATCTGACTTAGGGAATGGCTAGTGAATAGGTTAATTTACTATCCAATAACCTTCCCTAGTGTCCACAGGGACTGGTGTTGGAATAGTAAATTAAACTTTTCACTATCCAGCACCCAAAGCACTATGCGTTGTAAAGGTATCGCGTTGTAAAAAATGCGTGGTAATGGTATGCGTGGTAAAAGTGTGCGTGCTAACATCATACATCCTAATTGAGGCCTTTCTGGATGACCCAAAAGAGGTCTACCTTGATCAAAAACCATTGGTGCATTGGTATGGGAAGAGACGCCAATGGCCAGTGCTCAGCAGGCTGGCAATAAACTATCTGGTTTACTGGTAGCCAGTGTCTCAGCTGAGCGTGTTTTCAGTGTTGCTGGTACTGTTCTCACAGTAAGAAGGTTCAGTCTCTCATCCCAAAATGTGGGGAGATTAACTATGATTAACATTAATCAGCACTTTGTACCACCGGATTACTCCATACCTGAAGTATGACAGAAGGAAGATGAGGGAGACTCAGGTCACGGAAGTAGTGTGTTAAATGGCCTACTCTGCATGAACGACCAGAATTTGAGGATGAGCTCTACTTCCCTGACTACTAGGCCTGGTCCAACAACCATAGAAATTTCTCTCTTGGTCTCTATTGCTGATCTGTTTCTTTCTTTGACAATAATGGAAAAAAAGATTTGTCATGGGGAAAATTATTTACTTTTATTTTTTTGTGTCTAGTTGACTAATTCATACTAACCGTCTTACTCTTAGACACATTTATTGCTGGATTAGAGTTCCAACAGTGTGCATGAAGAAGTCTCCCCACCAATTTCCCTTAAGGACATTGGATAGAGAGATACAAACAAACGTGTGCCTGACTCCAAACCTGGGCAGTGACTATTTATCCTTTCTTGGTTTATTATTCCCCTAGACAGACTGCCCAACATTATTTGATTTAGACTGACCAATGTCTGCTTCATGAAATTAAAAATTGTACTATAGGTAGATCTATTGTATTTAAGTTGGGTCAAAGTTAGTACAGATTTGGACACCTTACTCAGTCAGGTGGGTCAGTGTTGACGGAATAACTCAGGGCATGGGCGTAACTGCTTCGAGAACTGCCACCAGAAGAATTAAGTTCTCAACTTCACTGAAACCAACTGATCTGGTGATGACTTTAAAGTGGCCTAAACAGGCCTACTCAACTCTGTGTAGTGGTGTTGAGTGGTGACAGTGGTGCGTTGATTTTACTTGATTGGGAAAATGCAATGTTGCTGGGTGTGTGTGTGTGTGCTCAAGGCTGTTTGGCTCAAATGTGAAAGCAAGCAGTGGTTTGGTGGGGCCTGTTTTCGAAGATAACTGGTGACAGACATCTAGTCATGATCATCATATTATGCATGTGTTGTTAGGCTACATAGTATTGTTATATGATTCATGATGATGAATTGATGATCATGATGACAGTTGCAGGTTTGATCAGCCTGATACCAATAGTCACATGCAGCCACTTTTTTGGGTGATCTCTGTTTGTTGTAAATTGCCCTAACCTGATTGTTCATACACTATGCATAAGTGAATGATTGCAAAAAGGACTACTCTTCTCTTCTCTCTTGCACTGCCTCTAAGTCTTCTCGGTGCACTCCTTATCAAGTTTAAATTCTTTCTTTCTGCTTGACTCTACAATATCATTTTTATTTTTCCATCCGCCGGCCTTCTTACCCTGCGCCAAACTGGAAAACCAACATAACACTCAAACTTACCTTACCAAACCGCAACTGCCATGAACCCAAGATTGATGGACAGTCCAAGAGCAAATCAGATGCAACTCCCAATTTGTCAAACAGTATATTTTTTTTTTTAGTAATCATTAGAACTGTGTTATTCACTTGACTCCTACAGATAATTCAATTTGTAATATATTTGCTATCTTTCAAAGCTCGGCAAAACAGAACATTTAGATATATAATGTAACTTGGGTTTCACTGGGGTTAGATGGACAATTTGGTATGGTTTTCCTCCCGTAACAGATTTATGATGGTTGGCTGCTCATTGCCAAGTAGTGTTTGTCTTTGTCAATACTTTACCCAAATCCACCTTCCCATCCATTCATCAGTCCCCTAACCCTCTACCTCCAGGCTGTGTGAGTTATTGCGGTGTGGCTTAATATTTTACACCATTAATTGATCATGCACTTGATGGGGCAGATGTGGTGAAAGCAACACCAATTCCGTGCAGGATGAAAATCTTCAGCTCTAAGTATAGTCCACACATGCCATATTTATTATTTAACCACCCACGCATAAAAACAGCGTTAGATATTTTCAGAGGAACATCATTGCCAGCATCAAAATTCAGACAGTGTATTGAGTCAAAGCTTGGGGAACGTGGTGGCTACGAGGTAAACAGTCACGGATCACCAGGAAAGTAAGTCGAGCTACCGAGGGAGTGAGCACTCCTCTGCCCTCCCCACCCCCCTGTTACCCCCTTCCGCATCCAGAATGACAACCCAATCTTAAAATTGAAAAAAATTATTTGCAAGTTGATACCAGTGGCTTCCTGCGGCACAGCAAATGTAGCCGCATTGAGCAACCCCGGAGAGCGGGAGCGGTTGGCAAAGCAAGAGAGGCTCTGGCATGCGAGAGGGCTACAGGGCTGTTACATCACCTATGAACAGCACAAACCTTGAGGGGCAGAGTCAGCACAAGCTCCCTGGAGGAGTCTATAGAGGAAACAAGCAGCAGGAGAGGGGGGCTTTGCCAAAGCCTGCAGCGTCACAGGCCCCCAGCATGACAAGGAAGGCTGGAAGGGTAGGATTGGAGGTCCGCCAACACTACATTATCACCCTATGGAGAAGGAAAGTTTACCATCCTCAGAGAAAGCTGGTGCAATTCCTGATAGAATATCAAGGTACACTCTATGCACTAGGACCCTCGGAACTCTCAGAAGTCGACTGGGGTAATTCTGGATTTGAAATTACCGTCAGCCACCGTGGTCCCCTGTGATATAAGTACTAGTAATGTTGGGGGGCCTGTTCCCACCAAGGTAGTGAGGGCAGGGAAATCAGTAAGCAGCCGGGTAAGTGCCTACGCGGAAGGGGGAAACAAATCTCACCCCTACAAGTTAAGGTCACTCCATCTCTTATTTCATATTATAAAGTTTTGACTCACGTAATGGCATCTGGGGAGATGGGTGGCAAAATAGTGGCTGAGTCCCAGATGTCACAGAAAGAGCCTGAGAGGTTGGCGGTTAATCTTATGACACCTGAAATTAAAGTATGCCATGAAGGAAGTGGCCCTTAGGGGCCACCTGAGTTACTTACAATCACCTGTTATGCCTTCCCAAGAATGAAGAGTCAGTCAGACAGTAGAAAATACAAACATACATTTTATGAGCGATGCTCTGCAGAGGAGTCCATCCTGAACTGCACCCTAAGATGTCTGCCGAGGGAATGATCCCCCAACAGACTACAACACACAATGAATCTTCCCAATAGCCTCCAACTACGCCCCCAGTGGAAAGTTAGTGACCTGTTCCAAACATGAGCAAAGAGGGTACAGAGGGATAAGTTACCACCTGCCAGATGGGTACACGTTACCGGCAATTCAAGGTTACTGCACTGAGCCTCAGCGTCTCCTAACGTGGGAGCAGAAACTACACACCTGGATAGGTATGCCAGGGCAGAATGCCAAGGAAAATATTGTTAAACTTTCTTTCATATGCAGTCAGAGTAACCATCCTGATGGCAGCAGTGAGAAATGGTCCATACACTGTCCAAAACTTCATGTTTACTATCAGGTTGGATGTTTGCTGTGCAACGGACCAGAAGCAATGGAAAATGGGTAAAAGAATGGAGGAGTTAAATAAACTTGGAGCCAAAGCACAATTGAAATTCCCTGCGATGCTCTGTGTCTGATGCGCAATTTACGGACAACAGAAGAAACAGAAAGTCTGATAGATAGTATAAGAAAGGGTATGGTATCTTGAGTAAGAGTACTAATTTGAATGTGAAAATAAGAATGGGGCGGGAAGAGGAAGGCACGGCTTATATTTCCGATTTAGTGAGGTAAGCTCCCTCTCTCCAGTTGTCCAACAGGCTCCATGCCTGATAGTCAGGGTAGGGTTCCTTTGGGAGGGATAGGGGGTAAACGGGAGGAGGGCAGGGCACTAGGTGGGGTGCAGTGGGAAAAAAAAGAATAAGTCCTCAACATTTATATTGTCTTGGCCCACCTTTAAAACAGATTATCAGAGATCCCCAGGTCTTATCAAATTGGTTCATCTCAAGCTAAATGGGTGGGGATGATAATAAACTACACATTTTAACCTGGAATGTAAATGGCCTCAGATCAAAAAATAGACAGAGACTGGTGATGAAATACTTAGATGATTCTAAAGCCCAGGTTATCATTCTACAAGAGACCCACCTAACGGCGAGTGAAAGCTGGGGGTTATATGTAAAACAAAGATGGGTCAAAAGCTACATAGCATCTGATCAATCAGAATATTGCAAGTGTGTTGCAATACTTATCAGGAGGGGGTCAGGGGTTGAGCTGATTTCCTCCAAAACTGATGGTTCAGGCAGGTGGGTTTTAGAGACTCTAAAATGCCCTGGTACAGAGTTTGTCTGTGCTGATTTTTACTGTCCAAATGTGGACGACCCCCGTACATTATGGATCTACAACTGACATTAGTCGGGGTAACCATGCCTATAATAATAGGGGGCAACTTTAACACCCTTTTAGATCCTACATTGGACAGGTCCACTAGCAGGAGGGGAACCCAAGCACGAAAGGCTAGACAGGCCCTCAAACATATAATACGTGAAATGGGATTGGTCGGCACTTGGAGATACTTAATGAAGGATAAGCGAGGTTACACTTTGCATAGCAAAAAGTGCAACCATTTTTCAAGACTGGATTATTTGCTAGTGGACAGAGTATGGGCTGGGAAATTAAAAAAGGTCCATATATCACCAGAACATATTTCCGACCACGCTATGGTCAGTGTTAAACTAACGGGAATTAGTGCAAGGCATAATGCGACATGGACATTGAAAAGATATCTCTTATTAGGCCATGATGGTTCCATCCTTTTGAAAAAAACAACTATAGAATTGTTCCAGGATAATACCCATTCGGTTTCCATTGGAGTTATCTGGGATACTTTTAAGGCATATGCATGAGGAGTTCTACAAAGTCGGATCACGTACAAGAACAAGGTGGATAGGGGCAGAGCTGAAGAAATTGGAGGGGGAAATCTGGACATTAGAAGTCAAGATGCAGCAAGGGACACAGAATATACAAAACAGAGAAGAGGTTATAAAACTGTTGGAGAAAGCCAGAGTAAATTATAAGAACAAGTTAGAGACAAAATGTAGAGAGAGGTGGGCTATGGGAGGCATGTAGCACTTTGAATATGGTGAAAAAGCTGGAGCACTGTTAGCTTGGAAGCTGAGGTCCAAGAGAGTGTGAAATCACATTGGGGGGCTGGTGATCAATCCAGAAGGCAAAATTACGCACAAGGATAAGGAAATACAGGCCAGCTTGGTCTGTCTCTTCTCTGAACTATATGCAGAAGAAGAGCGCTCTGATGAGGAGAGCCTAAAGTGTTGGCTAAATAACGTAGGTGTCCCCGTTCTAACAATAGAGGGCAGGAAGAGTATAGAGGCTCCAATTACAGAGGGGGAATTAAGAGAGCAGCTCTTACAAATGAGGAACGGAAAGGCGTCAGGTCCAGACTCATTACCGGCCAAGGTATACAAGCTAATAGCGGATGAAATAGTCTCGGAAATGAAGTCACTCTTCAATTCAGTTTATAATGGGGAAGAGCCAATCCCGAATTCTTGGAGAGAGGCCACAATTACTTTGATTTTAAAACCCGCTAAAGACCTGAGGAAGGATGTTTCATATCAGCAAATCTCCTTGTTGAATGTAGATCATAAAATTAATACTGGTATTTTGGCAGGGAGCTTGACAAAGGTGGCTCCCCAACGGAAACATATCGACCAGAAAGGCTTTGTCCTGAAAAGACAATTTCAAGAACTTACATTGTCATTAATCGGAACAATAGACCAAGCAGTCGCACATTCGAATCCCTTGGCGGTGATCACTATAGACACCCTCAAGACTTTCACCTGCTTCAGTTGGATATTTCTTTGGGCAGTGGGCAGATCTGGGTACAATGGGCTTTAGTGCTGACTTTGTTATGGCAATCCAAAAACTATATGAGTGCCACACAGCTAAAATCCTCCTAAATGGCTCCCTGATGAAGAGTTTCAATATCTACAGAGGGACGAGGGAGGGTTGCGCCTACTCTTTGACATATTTATCGAACTCCTGCCGCATAAATTGAGAAATAACGATCAGATCATCCCCATTTATCTACTCCCTTCATTCAGCAAAATAGCCCTAAATGCCTTTGATTTGTTAATTTACACCTCTGACCCAGCCCATACACTATCTAGGGTGGAACAACTGACAAAAGAATTTGGGGCATTTTCCGAATACTCCGTGAATTTATCAAAGATGGAGGTAATGTGTTGGAATATGGAGGATTGGGGAGGCAGAGTGTGCACAGAGATTAAATATCTAGGGATAACTATAGTTGAAAAAATAGATGCTATCCCACTACGTAATGTGAAGAGGGTGGCCAAGGAGGTCAACAGGTGATTATCCAGGTGGAAGAACTTACCTCGGACTATCTATGGGGGGTCAACTTAGTAATAATGTCTATTCTTCCAAAGCTAACATATCTCTTCAATTGCATTCAACTCAATTTCCTCAAAAAAGAAATTGAAAAAAAAGACAGGGGACAATACCGAGTCTTATTTGCGCATCGGGTGGGGTACGGCTCTCCTGGAAAAGTTAAGAAGTAGTCTTAAGAAGGGTGGGTTAGATTTTCTGGACCTTAGGCTTTATTACATTGCTTATGTGGGGGCCGGATTGTTCAACCTGGGGTTTAATATTGGGGGAAAGGTCTAAAGAGTTTGGTCCAGCAGCCTTCCTATATAAATTCGGAGCCCAAAAATTATTTTAAAAAGTAAGGCTAAAGGTGTTGAAAACCGCATTGAGTATTTAGCTTGGAGTAAGGAAGATACTAAACATTGGCTATTTTTCAGAATGTACTCAGATATGGGAATCCCCAGGGACATTGGAATGCTTGAAAGATGCTCTGAGATTTCCCTTAAAGCAAGCAGAGATATCTAAGTGGGAAGATTTGATATCAACAGTAGGTGTATTACCCTGGGAGGTATTGAGTGCTAAGACGGGTGTTGGACTTGGCCGTTTTTGGCTAAAGTTCCCTTAAGCTTTTTGCTTTCACCCTAGACCTTTTTTCTGACATGGTGTTGTCAACGTAGATGCTTTGGTCACTTTGCCACTGCTGATCAGTGTCAACGTGCAAGTGCTCCCTGTGTAAAGTGTAATCGAAATTGGATTGTTCAAGACTGAAAAGGATTGAAACTACTTTGTGGTCAAGAGGAACCTCTGCCAAGGAAGAAACAGCTGAAGAGACTGAAGGAACGGACTGACCCTTGCTGTGTGTTCTGGGGCTGGCCTGCAGTTTGCTGTTTTAACCAAAGAAGAGGCTAAAGGGACTTTGCTGTGTGCTGTGTCCCCCTGATTAAAAGGACTTTGCTGTGCTGTGTCCTGAAGTAACCTAACCCCAAAGTCCCGAGGCGAGCTTGCTCCCTGTTGTGGAAACTCAGGAACACAAAAGTTTCCTGAAGTGTCTCAGCGATGCTGTGTGCGTGTGCTTTTTGCAGCCTGAGACTTTCGTGAGGATTGTCCTGTGATCGTGTGCACCTGGAGTCCAAGTGATTCTCAGCGATGCTGTGTGCGTGTGCCTCATGCAGCCTGAGACCTTCGTGAGGATTGCCCCGTGACCGGCCATGCCAGAAGTTCAAGAGTGTCTCAGCGACACTGTGTGCATGTGCTTTTTACAGCCTGAGTCCCTTGGAAGAATTGCCCTCGGATTGGGGGTGCCAGGAGTCCAAGTGAGTCTCAGTGGTGCTGTGTGTGTGTGCTTTGTGCATCCTGAGACCTTCGTGAGGATTTCCATGTGACCGTGCACACCAGAGGCTCAAGGGAGTCTCAGCAGCGCTGTGTGCGTGTTCCCTGTTGCAGCCTGAGATCTTCATTATCGCCATCGGCCCGGAATCAACCAAGTTGCATCGGAGGCCCAAGTCGCAAGAGGCGGAGAGGAGAGCGAGGTCGCATCCCCCCAGGTAACGTTTCTCGGTGTTTGGGGCGGAGTGCGGGCTCGGAGAGAGATGCTCTCGGCCTCTCCCCCTCTGGTAGCGCGAGCCTCTGTTCCAGCTCGTATCATGGCCCGTACGTGCCAAGGAGTGCCAGTACCAGGGCCGGAGCATGGAGCTGCACCGTGGTTTACACCAGATCTGTGTTGGGGGTAAATGGTGATGGAAACTGACCATGAGTCATTACGAGGAGCGGAGAGACTATCTGAAACATCGTGATTGGTGCTGGAGTGCATTACACATTGCATTAATTCTGCATTACGAACTACCTGATTGTTGCATTACGCATTGCATTAGTTTGTAGAACAAATTACCTGATTGTTGCATTACGCATTGCATTTATTTCTGCATAACGAACTGCCTGATGGTTGTATCAAGCATTGCATTAGTTTGCAGCACAAACTGCATTATTTTTACATTGCAAAGCGCCTGATTATTGTATTACGAACTGCATAGCCTTGCATTAGGACTGCATAGGATCTCCTAGAAATCCTCATTAATACCGCCAGAACTTACAAGAGCTGGCTGACCTAAAAACTGGCCAGGAGGTATATTACAAATACGCATATGTCTGATTTTTATCATGTGGTCTCATCATATATCTTTTTATATAAACGTATACTTGTTTTTATATGAAACTTGTGTAGAGTCCTTTTGTGGTGTCACCATTGGTTCACTGGGAGCGAGGTTGCAAATACTTTACACATTCGCCTTGAAGATAAGCCTGGCTGCTTGTGCCATGCTACCAAGGGCATGAGCAGGGGTTATCTGAGAAGGTGTCCTTCCTTTCCCTGACGTGGAGGCGAGGGAACCCTGGTTCTAACAACGAGCAATAGACTCTCTAGATTTAAGTACTTACAGCTTACTTCATGGTTTTCGACTGCCTCACAGGAAGAAGGGAGGCTATGGGACTTTGAGGCTTTACTCCAGGAAGTCAGCCCAAAAGTTAAAGAAGTGGCAAAGTGGTATGGACAATTCTTGGAGGCAGAGGAAGAGAAATTGAAGGTCCCCTATGAGATCTGGGTGGATACACTCCGGGAAGGAAACATACAATCTCTTTGGACAGATTCATTGAAATTATTATATGCTCTAGTAACATCTGCAAACTTTAAACATCATAATTTTTATGGTATTAATAGGCTGGATTGGATTCCTCTAAGATTGGCTAAGTTTGTGTCAAATCCGGTCCCCAGATGTAAGAGAAGTAATCTCCTAAGAGCTAACAATGTATATGTTTTCTTTGCATGCCCAGTGATAAAAGAATTTTGGAAGACTATGGAAGCCACCTTGAGGGACATTTTAGAAGACCATGTAGTCTTGACGTAGGCCCTGGCACTTTTGCGGGTAGATAGTGCTACGCAAAACTCCTTAAACAGTAAGCAAAGGGGTTTAGTATTTTTCTTATTGCTCTTGACCAGGTGGGAGATCTGTAAACGTTGGCTAGATCCTGCTCCTCCTAACCCCCACAGGGTGGTTAAGTGTAGTTAAGTGGACAAGTAATATGGACATTAAATGCAGCCCACGACGGTCAGAAGAAATTGGGAGGATCTTCTTAAGTGGACTGGTTAGTACTTAGGATAATACCCAGGGTGGCTGGGTTTTTGCCCCTCCCTCCAACCCCTTCCCCCCCTCCCCTAAGACCAAAGCCTGGGTGGTTCAGGGCGAGAAATTGCAATGGACCACAAAACATTTTTATAAATGGTATTGCATCAAATCTTATCTTTGTCCACTTTGTAGTTCGAGTCAACTTCATTTTGTAACTTATACTAGCTCACCATTGTTCTGATTATTCAATTAAGCAAAAATACAACCACATTCATCACTGCAATTCGTTTTAGTATCTTCTATCAAAAATATCAGGTGGGCCTTTTGTTGGTGAATATTTTTGAAAAGCCACAAGACAAACTGAAATGGAGTGTCAAAGCTATTGATGACTCTGAGTTTTTGAAAAGAAATAAAAGAGTGGACAACTGAACTTATGGTCTTGGTTGGCAAATGCAATGGGGTTGTCCGCCTCATACTTCCTTCCAGCCATGATGCTCGGTCATCAGTTCACCAACTTCTGCTAATAATACTAGGCCTAGCTTTGGCGTGTCCAACGTGACCATGGCCACTCTCTTGTTTTACTGATAGAGAATGAGCAAGTAAAAGAAAGCCTTCTCATCTCAACAAACATGCGTAAAATACTTTTCTTGGGCATGCAAGCTTCACTGCAGAATAGTAGTTTGTGACCAATGGGTTCTCTGAGTTTTCCAGTACCACCACTAGGCAGTCTACAAAATATATAATTGATAGGGAAAGCTGACTGACAAAGCAGAAGAAAGGAAACTACAGACAGAGTAGTACAGAGACAGTTCGAAGTAAAGTACAGAAACTTGAAATATATAAAATAAGTAAATAGGATAATGCAGGGATAACAATATTTTAGAAATGGATAGCTCGAAGAGGGTAGAAATATTAATTCACAATAAATAGCAGTAAAAGTTAGGGAATGAAATATTAATGTTAGCAACAGGAAGACTTTCTGGGGCCAGCAGAGCCAGCAGCTGAGAAACTTTGGGACAGGGAGGCACTTCCAGCTCCCTCACCCGCATCAGCACCCTTCTTGAATCTGGATGCTGATGTAAGACAGAAAGACATACAAAAGCTTGTAGGTAAATAAATAATAAATAAATAATCTCTCCAAATATATTTGTTGGCAGGACAAGATAATTGCAATAACTTTGAACTGTTCTTAATCAGATCGACTAGTAGTATTTGCGACCATCCTATCCTATTCCAAATTTCCTAAACCTACCTAGCCCTATTCCAAATTTAGTAAGTTAGATTTTGAAATTACTAATAAATTGCAACAAATGATGTTTGCTTCTTCTCATCTCCTTCCCAATCTCAATCTCATTCCCAATCTCAACCCACTTTGATGGGCCAATGGACTCTAAATGTTCCTAATCTTTTGCAAACCTCTTCATGGGGTTTTTGGAGAATGATTGGATACGGAGCCAAAGTTGTAGTCCTTGTAATCCACACATTGTGTACTGGGGGCTGTATGTCGATGACTGCATTTTACCATGGTCAGGCACTGAGAAAAAACTGCTTGAATTCTATGAGTACATAAACATCAACACATGGGATATTACATTTCACACCATGACAGTAGGATACACATAATTATCTTAAACGTGGAGCTCTACATTGAAGATGGAAGATTGCACAGCAAATTATATTGCAAGCCAATGGCTTGCAATGCTATTCTGCACACTGAAAGTTCACATCCACTCCATCAGATCAGGGCAATACCCTATGGAGAATTTACCAGAGCAAGGAGGAACTGCAGTGAAGACACTGAGTTCCTCCCATGCTTGGACACAATGAAAACTAGATTCAAAGCAAGGGGTTACAACCCATTGCACATAAGAAAAGCTGAACAGCGAGTTTTTAAATTGTCAAGGAGAGAGACACTAAAGGTAAAGAGCAGAAGGAATACATCCAGTCAACCAGTCAGACTAGTTTGCAACTACAATGAAATGGCAAGCACCTTAGTGAGAAGCTTGAATAAGCATTGGAATAACCTAAGAGCAGACAAATCACTAGAGGTGTTTACCATCCACAAAACTCACATCACATACAGAAGAGGGAGGACTCTGATGACTATTGTTAGTCCCATCGTCCCTAATGATAAGAGACACCTGAATTGGCTTACCCAACACTCACTGGATTTCCACAAATGTGGTTCATGTGGAGTATGTAGGTGGGCGTCAGACAACAAAAAAGTAATCATCGGACAGGATGGACATGAGTTTGTGATTAGACAAAACATTAACTGCTCCTCAAAATATGTGGTGTACATTATTGAATGTAAGTGCAACAAACTATGAGGCCTATTAGGATGGCGGACGGACGCAGGTCCGTCCGCCACCCCGAGGTGGAGGGACCGTTCTCAGGGGCAGCTGTGGTCCCTCCATACCAATTAGGATGTGACTGCCACCCTGGCGGTCACATCCCATATCTTTAACCTTGCTTGAAGCAGCACCCGCCGCAAGGTTCAAAATGCATGCTTTGCATTTACATGCACCAAGCGGCAGGCACCGCTCGGTGCCTGCCGCTTTGTGCATGTAAATGCAGGGGGGTACCCCCCCATGTGCACCCCCACCCTCCCGACACCCTGGGGGCCCACAAGGGCCCCCCAGAAACAAATCTCCACATGCTTTTCCACGGCGGAAAATCCGTCGCGGAAAAGCATGTTTGCACACACATGGTAATTTGGCTGGCGGTGTCTTGCCGACACCGCCACCAAATTGCAGTTAACACCCCGCGGATCAGCAGCGGATGGACCTGACGTCCGCCGCTGATCCCAAAGCCTTCATGATCTGGCGGGGGTGTTTTCAGGGTCCGCGGCTGTGAATCTGCATCGTCCGGACCGGCAGTGGCTTCCACCGGCCCGGAGGATGCGGATTCACCGCAATCATAATCGACCCCTATATGTATGGAGCACCATCAGAATGTTAAAGGAGCGAATTAGTGAACATGCTAGGGCACTCAAACAATGTGATTACAAATATCCCATGGCAATTTATGCCATGTAGTGCAAAGCACAGCGACCCCACAAGCAATTCTCGTTCTTTGGGATTGAGACAATTCTGCTGAATCAGAGGGGAGGTAAAAGGGAGCTGAAATTTAGGCATACAGAGACAACTTGGATTATGCATTTTAGAGCGGTGAAATGCGGCTTGGACATGGACCATGAGATGCAATATTTCTTAGGAGATTGAGCTTCTAGATGCAATGTCCTATCTACATTTTCAACACCTACCCATAACATAGCTTTGTATATGATGTATTGTGGTCAATTTTTTGCTGGGACACCTCAGTCTTGCACAGGAACACATGTCCTGTGCTCTAACGCATGTGCTTTCAACTGTTTTTCTTGACCACTTTTATTTAAATCATGTATGATGTACATAGGTTCCCGTAAACAGCTTGCTTTACGTATTCCTATTCTGTTGATTGCACTCGTTTCTCTGACATACATGATTGTTAAATAATATGTATACCCAAAATATACGTGCACCATGTTGTAGATTTGATGTGCGATTTTAGGCAGAGATTCCGGTACTCTACAGTTTTACTCTTTCTTCTTACATGTTGTTTCTAAATATGCATTCTTACAGCCGTGCCTGTCCTCACAATTTCATCCATCACTTATTAAGAAGTGGGCTTTATGCCAACCACTGTTAGTATGCTCTAGTCCATCACTATAGTACCAACATCATTAGGTGCACTGGTCCTACCAAATTGAACTCCCAAGCTCAATAATGTGCTTGCATGTATCACACCTCCTTCTTTAACAATATATGGTGTTCCATTGCAGCTTCACAATTGATTTTAAATAGGCGTACATGCCTTCAGTTTAGAACACTTTAGACATCGTAATTTCAAATTTTCCTGTCTATGCATACATAATTTTCATACCGTGGTTTATGCAAAATTCAGTGTAGTTTCACCCTTGTTTCTTATCAATACAAATTTTTTGATTGCACTTTTTCCAATCTACCGATAATTTCCATGGTGATCGTTTAATTTTTGCCTACTCATTAGGGGTCTGACTTTCAGATACCCTCTTTGGATGATTTTCCATGGAATTCAGATATGCAGTGGGCCACTTTCAGGAAACATGGGTTGCTACTGCACCCTGTCTACGTTCTATAGATGGCATACAAAGTGCACTTGTCCCCCACCACCATTCCCCCACTCCTAGAAACACCTGAGTCATTTTTGGTATTCACAGTGTAAACGTTTATTAACTTACATATGCGGCCAATTACTCCATTGGCCTCTTTTTACTTATTTGTGACCATCCTTTAATATATTTTGCTTCAAAACACCACAGCACTCCAAATAACTGTAAAGATTATAAATGTTCATGCTTGACCTTCGGGCTGTGCCAGAAGGCCCCAACCAAGATAGCCTGCTCTCCTTAGGCTGACCGCCCCCCGGTCAACAGAGCCACAGGTAAATAATCTGCCACCTCTTGTGACAACCACTGGCTTCCTGGTTAAAGCCAGGGAGTTCGGAGCCACGAGTAGGTCAGCACCCCTCTCTCGCCAGCCCGAGCCCTGATAGACTTCAAGACCTGTTCTGGGACCAAAAGTTCCACCGACAAACGGAGTCCCTGTCATTTCTCTTGCCCAGGACCCCGCCTAACAAAGCACTGCCTTTAGGGATGGGTGGGTGGGTAACTCTGATGCGACCTCCGACCCCGAGCAGGAAAGTGGACAAAGAGGGTGAAGCTAACGACCCTTTGTCTTTTAAACCCCGCCAAACGCTAATTACTTCCTGGGTCATTCTCCTCTCCCTTCCTGACGCGTGTCCGGTCTGCTTGGTTGTTGTGCCCCCCCTTCCGGGTCTCCTGACCCGGAAGGGATTCCTACACTGCCAGGGCGGCCCTTTGCTGCCACTAAAGGTGCCACGCCCCTTAAGTGGGGTGGCGCCCCTCATAGATGGCCTACAAAGTGCACTTGTCCCCAACCACCATTCCCCCACTCATAGAAACACCTAAGTAATTTTTGGTCTTCACAGTGTAAACGTTTATTAACTTACAGATCCAGCCAATTACTCCATTGGCCTCTTTTTACCTATTTGTGACCATCTTTTAATATACTTTGCTTCAAAACACCACAGCACTCTAAATAACTGTAAAGATTATACATTTTCATGCTTGACCTTCGGGCTGTGCCAGCAGGCCCCCACCAAGATAGCCTGCTCTCCTTAGGCTGACTGCCCCTCGGTCAACAGAGCGGCAGGTAAATAATCTGCCACCTCTTGTGACAACCACTGGCTTCCTTGGTAGAGCCAGAGAGTCCAGAGCCACCAGCAGGTCAGCATCCCTCTCTCGCCAGCCCGGAGCCCTGATAGACTTCCAGACCTGTTCTGGGACCAAAAGTGCCACCGACAAACAGAGTCCCTGTCTTTTCTCTTGCCCAGGACCCCGCCACAGGGCGAGGCGCTCACTGGCGGACTCGACCTCCCCCCCCTCGGCAATCTAACACCTCTGCGATGGCTCCCATCACTGTCTGTATGAAGAACTCACTACCGGGGGGCGCTAGGTGGCGCCAGACCAAGATGGCCGCACTGGTGTGAGGCTCCCAATCGACCAAGCACTTCTTCCTATACTGCAGGGATCCTGACCGGGAAAAATTGCTCCAGTATTGCCCCTTCACCTCCGCCTCACCGTGCTGATCACGGCGGTGCCTCGCTTGCCCTGGGAATCCTATCCTGAGCTGTGTCGGCGGCCGGAGAAACCTGAGCGGGCCGCGGCGCTGTGGAGGGTGCTCTCGTGCGCGGGCTCGCCTCGTCAGGAGAGGCCGGTGCTTTGCGGCCTTCCCGGCGCTGCCGAGAGAGCCTTGCTTTTATCTAATCGAATAAAGTTAATCTGACTGACTGACTGAGCCTTGCCTGCTGAGCGGGGCCTGACTGCTGAACGTCTGGTGCGCTCCTACACGCCCGGGGGGACCCCAGCTGCTGCCTCAGGTGAGAGCTGCCCGCAGCCTGCAGTCTTTCCCTGCCATCTTCCACCAGGCGCTGTGAATGCTCCTTGCTGTGCTCACTGCCTCACTGGCGTACCTGCCGTCCGCCATCTTGGGCCTTCTTCTCAAGGGACTGAGAAGCCTCGGGCCTAGCCCCACAGCACTATTCCTCTTCACCAACTCCTCTGGGGCTGTGACTATCTGGATTTTTGGTGCTGCTGCCCACCATCCACTGCATTGACGGCAGCCCCCCCCCCTATTTTCGTGGCAGGCACCTCATGCGACCACGGCGCCTCTTTACCTGCTGCGACTAGGCCGCTCCTGCTGATGCCGCCGCGTGGGTCACTGCGACCACTTGGACACGGCCACCTGCCTGCCCTCCCTCTTTTGAGGCATCTCCAGGGCCATTGCGACCACGTGGCACCCTATTGACCACCCCAGCTGCAGATCTGCTCCGCGGTACCGGCCATCATTGCAATGCATAGTGCCCTTCGCATCCTGAAGCACCTCCTGAGTCGGGCTGGTCTGATAGTCCCCCCCCCCACCTCTGTGGAGGACCGCACGACCTACTGGCCGCTTCCCGTTGACCTCTCCTGGAGTGGAGGCGATGACGCAGCACAGCAGGAGGTCAGAACCGCATGCGGCCATTGCATGGGACATCGGTCCGCAGGGCAGCCGCTTTCCCAGACCTGCACTTTACGCTGTCGTACCTGCCTGGGACCCCCATCCATCTGGAGCCTACTGCTACAGCTGCTCTTTATCAATATTACTTCACAGGCCCTGCCCGAGGCGGCCCCCCCTCTTCTGCCTCGTCCCTCCTGCGCTCTGGCGTCCACTTCTCCTACTACATCGCGGACGCCCAGACGAGACATGGGCCGTAGCGATGCACGACAGTCCAAAATACCATTTGAAACCAATAAAACTACCAAAACGGCGCCGGAGACTGAGGGCAGCCCTGCTACCTCAGCCCCTCCGGAAGAAGACTGGAAAACACTATTGCTGGGCATGAAGCAAAGCCTATCCACAATAGACGCCAAAATAGACACCATTAACATGCGTATGGACAGCGTTGTAGCCAAGCTGGAGCAACACAACACTCGCATTAAGGAGACAGAAGACAGGATCTCTGTTCTGGAAGATGGTGCCACCTCAACGTGTAAACAGGTCACTCAAATGGACAGGTTGCTCAAACTCATAGCAGACAAGAATGAGGACTTGGAAGCGAGGTCCCGCCGTAATATTGTCCGAATTTTAGGCCTTGCGGAGTCCACCAACACAGGTAAAATGGAGACCTTTGTAGAGAATCTTCTCATGGAACTGTTCCGGAAAGAATCCTTCTCCTCACACTTCATCATCGAAAGGGCCCATAGATCTCTGGCAGCTCACCCGCCTCCTGGAGCTCAACCTCGCCCTATTATTGTGCGCTTTCTGAACTATAGAGAAAGAGATGTGGTGTTAAAACGCTCGAGAGAACTGGGAACTGTGAACTATTGCAACACAACTCTCCTTTTTTCCCGATTTTACCCCCTCAGTCCAAGAGGCTAGGCGCAAATTTGCAATGGTTAAAAAGAAACTCCAGGTGCAGGAGATCCCATACGCCATGCTATACCCAGCCAAATTGAAAGTAACATTTCAGGGCAAGCATCATTTCTTTCAGAATCCGCAGCAGGGGGAAGACTTTCTTAAACACTGTAGGAAAGAACAAAACAGTGACAAAGCAGCTCGTCCTAGATCCAGGGCACAATCACCAATGTCGCAACAGGACTGAGAGGAAGCATTGCGATACTGTCCCTTTTTATACAGCGCGCTCTGACCATTACCTAAGCGGAGCCTGATTCTTCATATTTTGTTTTAGGTACTTGAACTGCACAAGACCTACCGGTCTATGATTTACCTGAGTGCGCCCACCTCCATCCCACGCTAGACGTTCGGTTCGTACCCGGTGTCTGTGGGTGTAAGTAGGGAGGTGGTTGGCTGGTCTGGTGCCCCTAGTTTCTGTCCCCCAATGGGCGAGCCCCTATACACCCCTTCCCCCCTGAGGGTAGGGGCATGTGTCATACCATTTCTGGTTTTTATTTTGTTTTGTTTCTGGGATGATGGGTGGGGGTTGTATTCCCGGCCAGTTGGGGTTGCCGGTGTGAGTGGGAAGGAATTTCGCACTACTACTGATGACATTGAAATGTTTGTTACGTTGCCTCTGGGGGGGTTCTGTTGGGAGTTTTTGAGGGGGAACTGTCCCTTTTATAAGGTCAACTGTGCTATGGCCCTTGATTCCGATATTACATGCTACATGATTCGTCCTATGTCTGAATGGGTGACGTAGTGGGTATGCAACCGCCGCAACAGTTTCAGCTGGTATCATGGAACATCCGAGGGCTGAATAATCCCAGAAAAAAGAGGCACATTCTGGGATACCTTGACAGGCAGGGCGTATCAATTGCTATGCTTCAAGAAACACATCTACTGCCAGATAGCTCGCCCCTTTTTGCGTCCAGGTGGGCCTCCTGCAGGGTTTTCTCTTCCTACTCCAACTATGCCAGGGGGGTTACGATCTTGGTTAGACGTGGTATGAAATTTACACCTGCCGGGACGGAGGTGGATTCCTGTGGCAGATACTGCATGGTCTGGGGTAAATTACACTCACATACGGTCCTCTTTGCCTGCTACTATGGCCCCAATATCGAAGACACTTCCTCGCTGCTCACAATGTGGGGTAAGATTCAAACATTGGGCATAGGCCATGTCATACTGGGTGGGGACTTCAACACTGCTTTGGCACAGGGCCTTGACAGATCTCACCCCCAGGCCGTGCATTACTCCCACACCCAACGTGTCCTATCCTCTATTGTTGCTGAACACCACTACATTGATGCATGGCGGCACCTACATCCGTCCCTCAAACAGGGCACTCACCACTCTGCAGTACATTCCACATGGGCACGTTTAGACTACGTGTTCCTATCGGCAGGCCTCAATCCTTGGCTAATCAATGCCCGACACCTCCCAGGACTTTCCCCGACCATTCCCCGGTCCTAATATCGCTACCCATTCCCACTGAGACCTCCTCTTATTTGAGCTGGCACCTCAACCCTTCCCACCTCTTGGACTCTGCCTTCAAAGCGGAACTCGAACAGGACGTTCAAGACTTTTTTGAGCAAAACGTGGGGTCGATGTTGAACCTCACGATGGTCTGGGAGGCCTTTAAGGTCACGGTGCGGGGATGTTGTATCGCTAAAGGGGGTGGAGTCCTCAAATCTCTGCGAGGTGAACTGCGTAAACTTGAATCCGAGCTTTGTGATCTAGAACAGACTAGTACTCGTGAGGTCCGTGATCACGCTTCCAATGCCCTACTTAGGGAAAAGCTGAACGAATACGCGGAGGCGGCAGATAGGGAGTGCAAGTTCCTAGGCAAACAGTATACTGCGCGCATTTTTGGTGAGGAAGACAGGCCCGGCAGGGCACTTGCCTCCGCTGTCAGGTCCCCTAGATATAATAACTTTGTCACCACCTTGCTGGATGGACATCAAATCCTGCAGTGAGAACTTACTGAACAACTCCGCATCCTCACGGATCACTACTCCACTCTCTACATCTCTCAAAGATCGGCACCTATTAATCTGCATCTCTATCTGGACGACACAGCTATTGCGTGGCTCAGTCCATCCCAGCAAAAATTCCTTCACCACATCCTGGAGATAGATGAAATAAAAGACGCTATCATGTCTATGAAATCGAGCAAGTCACCTGGTTCTGACGGGCTGCCAATTGACTTTTACAAGGCCTATATCCACATACTTGCCCCAATACTACAGCAAGTTTATTATTCGGCCCTTGAAGAGGGTACTCTGCCGCCCTCTATGCGCGAAGCTCTTATCATATCCCTCTTGAAACCGGGCAAGCCACCAGAGCACTGTAACTCCTACAGGCCCCTCTCACTGCTCAATACTGACGTCAAAATCCTAGCGAAGGTACTTGCATCACGTCTTAACCTGTTGATGGAACGTCTAGTCCTACCTGACCAGGCGGGTTTCGTCCCCAACAGGGCGACTTCACATAATTTACGCACCCTTCAGGCTGTACTACAGGACATTAACCCTCGATGCGAAGCGGCTGCTGTGTTCCTAGACGCCACTAAAGCGTTCGATTCCCTTGAGTGGGATTACCTCTTGGCCCTTCTTGAACGCGTGGGGATCCCATACAGCTTCCTAGATTGGATAAAACTGCTATATAGCAATCTGTGTGCTTCAGTCCTACTCAATGGCACCAGGTTGGCTCCCTTTGACATCCACAGAGGCACCAGACAGGGGTGCCCTCTCTCCCCTGTCCTCTTGGCGATCGACATTGAGCCGCTGGCGGCTAAACTCCGACAGCATCATAACCACCGCTCTCTAATATACCCGGAGCGCCAGCTCCTAGTAGCACTGTATGCTGACGACATGACCCTATACATACATAAACCACGAAACCACGAGAAAACCTAACCCCCTTCTATGCGAAATCACCAAATTTGGTGCCATATCAGGAATACAAATCAATTGGTCGAAGTCTGCTCTATTCCCCTTAACAGATAGGACCGTGCATTTTCCCCTGGACTAACCCTTGATATGGGAAACTGAGGAAATAAAATATCTAGGTATTATTGTACCCTGAAACCGTGAGGCCCTCATCAGAGCTAACTATGGCACTGTACTTGATAAGTTGACCGATACCATCACCAAGTGGATCCATCTCCCACTTTCAATGGCGGGCGCATCTCCCTTATAAAGATGGTGGTCCTTCCCAAATTGCTATACCTCTTTACTAACATACCATACAGTCCGGGCTCCGACTTCTTCCGTGCCCTCAATTCCCAATTATCGAGACTTATATGGGGTGGCAAACAGGCCAGGATTAGTCTAAAGACACTCATGTTACCTTATCATCAAGGCGGGTTTGATGTTCCAAACTTCCAACGCTATTATGATTGTGCCCAGGGCCACTTCATCACGTACTGGCTACACCCCCCTCCCTTCATGGCCCACTTGGCGGTGGAGGACGGATATATATAATATGAGGCCTGTGCAACCGTCGGGATATCTATATACTACGCCACGTGTCACTGACCGGGACCCAAACACAGTTGATTGCACGGTTCAGGCTTGGGAGCGCCTAGCAGATCACATGGAGGTCGAGTTTTTATATTCTCCGTGTATGTCTCTAGCGCATGATCCCAGATTGCGCGTAGCCTGTGAAGAGATCAGTCGTAAACTACTCACGAAATTGGTGATTCACACGTGGGGTGATATATATCTCCAGGGACAATTTTGAACATCGGCGCAATTCTTTGGGGAGAACACCCCCTCCGTAATGGACACGTTCCTTTACGTTTGGCTCCGTCAGAACGTTAAAGCGGTTACCCCAAGCTTCCCTGATGAGCCGGACACCCTGGCCCCCCTGCACACGTTCCTGCAAACGGACACCCCATGACATGTGGTGTCTATGCTATACAAACATACCCAGCAGAAGGACAACAAGGGCACCCAACGAGTCAGCACAGGACCTCGGGGAACATAGTTTATATCTAACAACAGTGGTCCTATGCAAGGTAGGAATAAAGTTAGATAAATATAGACACAATGGAACTATATTAGTTTGCGTGATTTGTCTAGCCGGACAGTGATTACAGAAATTTTTACTATTCAAAAAATTCAACAGAAAAAATATCTTACATTCACAAAGAGTGAGACACAAGCCTGTGCCCTCACGCTTACAAATTGGAAAGATGAAAGAATAGGGAAAGGCAAAGAAAGGAAAATATTTAGGCAAAGAGTGAGCGATTTCTGAAAAATAAAGTAATAACAGAAATTCAATTACACCATTAGTTGCATATCTCAATCGGTATACATTTGCATATATGGTGTGACAAAAGGTCGACGGCGTTTCGATTCCATAACCATAATACATGGAATCAGCGATACAACATCCCCGCACCGTGACCTTAAAGGCAAAAGTATTGTGCCTAAAAATAACAGGTGAGAAACCCACTGAGGAGAGAAAAATACTCTGCCTCTACAGGTATAAATAATAATATAGTACTGGTGTCAGGCACAACATGTTCTAAGGGGACCACAAGTTCAAAAGGTAATTACTTTATGGGGACAGCATGTTTTCACCAGCCTCTCTTTTTAAAATCGTATTTATTTTAAATATCACTTGATGGTGAGGGCATTTTCCCAAACCTCTATATTCCCTAGATCAATAACCTTATTGTTAGCTATGTGTACATCCATCTCTTTCCTTTTCACTTGTAACAAACTACAGTCTAACAGCATCATTCATCATCTCTCAACACATCCATACGTGGGCTACAGAGGTTGTATACAACAGAGAATCCTTACTGAAGCTGTAAACAGTACTTGCCCTATTCTAACCTATCGTTAGGTTTTCGTGAATAAATTCCATTTATTAAAAAAATATATATATACTGTTGCAAAATAATATTTATTCATACTGAAGTTGTGATATTTATCTCCCACGTTAGTGGAAACATCTTCCACTTTAGTGGAACCATGAAATTTTCCTTGGGCATGTCTGATATCTTCATCCTGATACACTGTGCAACACTAAAACTGATACCATACTCGTATCTACTCTCTGGTATCTACGCTGCACCCCTTGCTAATGTTATTCAGTGGAATAAACCCACCCTGTATATTTCCTGCAAATTTATTGTTTTTCAAAAAACGGTTATATCCCCATCTACTCCTAAAACAATGTAATTTATCCTGTAGCTAATGGTACCTAAACAGATCTTTGGTGTCCAATGTGGTTCCAGGAAGGCTAATGTGATATCCCTAATATTATTACCATGCATTGAGAATTAATTTGGACCCTAATTTCCCTAGGCACATTATATATTTAGACATCATTAGAGCAACATGTATATTTCCCTGTAGTGTTGTACCGTACAATGGTAGAATCAGGATGTTTAATTAATATAAAGGAATTTTAAGTTATTTAAACTACTCTTCAACATTACAAGCAGGTATTATATCTATATTTTTTCTTTTAGAACCTTGTTATTTGCTGTGGGCATGAAATAGAAACAAATCTGCTGAAAGGGAATATATTCCCCCTTCAATCAAACGCAGCCCTGTACACACACACACACACAGTGGCTAACCTCAGGAAAAAATGCTCAAAACTCCCTGTGTGGACAAACTTCACATTACTTGTACAGGACTGCAGACACTTCTGAAATTATTTCTTTTAATAAAAGTACCCACAACAGGAAAATCCCAAACTGATAATTTTACAGGCATTTTAGTGGGTACATTTTCTTCAAGATCCAAACTATCAGCTCAAATAAGCACGGTCAGCTTATTTACACAGACTAGCTAATAAAGCAATGTAGACTACTCATCCTCTCATTAAAACATCAGACAGGATGTGCAGTAACATAGATAGTTCTTGCTTTGGCCAAAAACAAAGTACGTAAACTTCTCATTCTCTCCCTGCTTGCCATCTCCTCTTTCAAAATTTTTAAGAGGTCAAAATGTCAAAACACCCTTTGCTCTTGAGCCCTTTTAGGCTTCTAAATGTGGACCTCGACCTTCTAACCTATTAGCAGCTGTTCTTCCAAGGTTCCCTAAGTGTGTTATTTGTTGAAGGAACTTCTCCAGAAGCAAGACTGAGGGTCCGTGCCTCCGTGGTGATATTTTAAAAGGTACGATCACATTTTAAAGTATCTCTCGAGAAGCATGGCTGAAAAATATTGCTGCTCCGCGCCAGCACGCCCATATATCTTTCTTTTAAGGTAGGATCTTTATTTATTTTTTATTCTTTAAAGCAAAAGATTGCAAAAAGGCTTGCAATGTAATTCAGGTCTCCAGAGCCACTCTTTGCGTTTCTTTTGAAAGTCTTTGTATTTGGCACTGCAGCCATTAGGTCATATTACATTTTATGTTTGTCACTAAGCACATTCAAAATCTGGATATATGCTTTGATATACTTTGCACAGAATATTTTTCAACAGTGCTAAATATTCCAAACCAGTCTAAATCTATTAGCATTTTTTATTTTACAGCAGCTCATCCTCTGAGCAGCCATCCTGAGCAGCCACCCATTAATGTGAATGCCTTTTAATATTTATCTCTGTGAGTCCTACTTTTTCTATGTAGTGCATTTTCCTAGGAACAGTCATTTACATTTATCATGTAAAAAATGTTTTAAATACACACTGAGGTAACCAGGCCTGTCTCTACCAAACCATTCCCCCACAATCCTACAAATCTTTCTGCTGACCTTTTCTGCCCTTTGACACGTCCTGGGTTAACAGCTGCCAAGAAGCCTCATATTCTGACTGCACCACATGGTAGTTACAGTGAGGCTATGTAGAATGCTCCGTCTTTTTATTTTTATTTTTCAATGCATGCCTTCTTCTAGGCATTGTTTTTGTAAACCCATATCAGTGTTGAAGCTGCTGGGCCCTCACCATTCTAACAAGCACTGGTTAAAGCAAAAATCGTTTTTGGTCTCAAAAGTACTCATTGCCACAGGAATTCTGTGCACTGTACAAAACTACTTTGTGGGTCAATATGCTCCTTGTGCAAGAGCAGAATACAGTCACTCATAGTGATGTCAGCTGAGAGAGAGAGTGACGGGCATACTTTTGATATACACAAAAAGTAATGGCTAACGCCAGGCCTAATTAAAAGCCCACTTATTAAACAAAGTCTCAAAAAGTGCATGCATGGTTTTTATCCTTGCATATATAGGCCAAGAAATAGTACTCCTAGAAAATATTTGTGAACTGAATTTTTCCATGAGCAACTCTGCATGTGTAGATTTGCTCATGTGAAAATCTAAATGTTTCCAAGTTCACTTTTCCTCCAACCACTTTTTCCTAACACTGGAAGAACTTTTATGTCTGCCACTGTCAAGAGTACATTTCCAAACCCTCTCATTATGAGAATATTTTAGAAGAATTGGTGCAAACTCTTAAACACGCAAGTCACTAGGTTTGCACAGACTCAAAAGGGCATCCCACCCCTACTTTGTACTTGCTTCACTGTCCATATTACTTTACTTCATATTCTTACCTTCATTTGAATTTTTCTCTCCTGGCGTTTTTTTTTAAACAGCTTTATAGTGCGCTTACCATTATTTTCATCTGAGATCCTGTCTTGTGATGTCTGCTTTGTACTTACAATGTGCGCGTACCCTGAAAGATAAATTCAAAATATTTCCTGCCAAAGAAACGTGTTAGGGCGATTTCCCTCTCTCATGCACTAATGCGCCTAATTTTCTTTTTTTTATAAATCATGAAACATAGATATTCAGTACTGAAGATCAGTAACCTATTCAAATGCAGTGACTCATCCATGACATAACTATGCATATTTCATAATTAGTCCCTGTGTTCCGGTGCAACCAGCAAATCAGAAGCTCCACTCACTATATTCTGGGAGGGTTTCTTTTTGTGGGTAAAATCAATACCCCTCCTAGCATAGGATCTCCTGAAATTGATTTTATAAAACTCCCAAAGAGTCTAGCCATTTGTCAATATTTATTGACATAAAGTAACTTAGTTACTTATCAGTCACCTGCTTCATTACTTCTTATATGTGTAGGTACACATAAATTATTCTCTAACCCAGGCTCTCCTGCAGTGCATCCACATACCAATTAGTTTATTGATACAGAGAATATTTTTTTAAAAAACATTCTCTACAGTCCCCTGTCTATTTTAAATGCCAGTCAATGTCCCTTTTATTAATACTAAGAGTTAAATACATATTTGGAAGACTGAAAGGTCACTTGCAGCAAGGCAAGTTCGTTATTTAACCTACATCTCACTTATCAACTGGTGACATCACAGTCCTCCAATATGTCCCACTTTCTTCTGACACCATTCTGATGGGGAAATACTGGCACCCTCCCAGGAGCATATGAATGAAACTCACCAGACATAGCAGGTTGCTCAGAAACAGAAACAGAGTGAAATGTATTTATTGGTACCAAAAGCATGCATCATTGCTAATTAGCAAGGAAGAAGTCAGATCTGCCACCTTAGGGGCTCTCAGACCGCTTCTTCCCAGAGTGACAAGTTTCTAGGTCTTATATACTGTGTGAAGTGCCATTTCAGCTGAACTAGAATAAGGCACCAAGCCAAATATGGCTGACATGGATGTGCAATGTCTGCACCATGCAAAACAGCCAGATATGGGCAGACCAGAAAGGCAGACTCTGCACTGTGTAACATTTGCATATCATGTAGTCAAGACAAGCAAGGTGACCTGTAAGGGTGTACAGAATAGCTTTTTTGAAGCTTGTCCAGTCAAGGTCAGATAGGAAGCCATTTTGAGCTCCAGCCCTCATGTTTATGTGATCTTATATAATCATGAACTCTTTGGAAGTACATGCAAATGAATGTATATGGATATTCATATATATTTTGTAACAACTATCACTTGTGTAGCTGCTGGCCTGCAGCGGCAGGTTGTAGGCGTGAAGCTGTGTACTGACCTTTTTTCTTCTGTCATCAATAAAGGTTTAAAAGAAAAAAAAAAAAAAACTCCTCACTACCTGCCTTGGACAAGTGTACCCCATCAGCCGCATACAGTTCTACCCTTGACCTTTGTATCAACTTGTGCCTGATGGTCCAGATGCTGGATTTCTTTAGGATTTCTGCTACTGACTGATTCAGCCTCCTCACTGACTTATTCACAGCCTTTGGAGGCGCTCCCTCCGCCCATACTTGCCGTGGTATAACTTCGGACCACAGTAATATCGCATTGGGCAACAAGTTCTTGACCGCTGCCAGCACTGAGAACAGAGCCTCTTTGACGCCCCTCCTTCCTGCCGGTATCATATCATTGCCCCCTGAATGTATCACTAATATATTGGGAATAGGCATGCCCCTGGCCATGGCGCCCCGCAAATCGTTAGGGACCCACCCTAAACGTTGTCCGCCTATTCCCACCCAATGGTGGTCAATTCCTTCTGCCTTCTGTGCTCTCTCCTCACGTGAATCCTTGAAGGCAAGCCCTGCCCTGCGAATAAAAGAATGGCCACACCAGCATATTTGGACCCTCTGGGATGTTGCACCTATAGCAAATTGAAGATGGAAATAATCAACGCGAGGCGGCAGAATGAGGCAGAAATACCGGGTACTTACACTAACTGAGGGCGTACATACCACTCAAAGCATGTTGATTTCCATCGACCCACCCTCTTAATGGTTTCATCTGGGAGGCCTAAGGTCGCTGCTGTCATGGCTGCACCGATGCGGAACGAATGGGATGTATAATGAGTCGTGTCTACCCCCAGGCCTACCAGAGCAAGCTTGCACACCCTAGTGAACTGAAATCTAGTCAGGGGCACTCCATCGTCATGCAATAGTACTCTGTTGTCGCCTACCTTTGGCCTGATCTGCATAACATTCTTTGCCAGGCTTTCCGGGCAACATGTCGCCCCTAACATTGATCTTAACTGGAGCCAGATCCCCCTACCTAACGGGTCGGTTTTTGATCTCCGCACCCTGACCTGAAGAGAGTCCCCGGTCAGAATCAAATCCTCACTTCGTATGCCCCCTTCTTTGTTTGCCTTTGAGGCTGGTAGCAACTCTGAAATCCTGAATGCCCCGAGAAAGGCTAGTGAGTATGCTACTCTAAATAATTGTGTCTCGTACGGTGTAAAGCAAATTCTGGGCAGTATTTCCAGGATGTTAGTTAACCTGTTCGCATCTATGGGTCTCCTACTGTCTTTTAACCCTGGTGTCAGTCGCTCCCAACCCTTCATAGCTCTTCTCACCCTCGCTCCTTTGCTGGGTCTGCCACTCCCCCCAACCAGGCATAGAATGCTATTGCCAACAGTTGCCTTCTCACCATTGCAGATGACTTCCCACTCCCTTTCTGATGAACTATAAATTCTAAGACACTTAAAGGTGAGAACCCCTCCACTATCCCTGCACCCTTCAAACACACCTGATATGTCTGCCATGACCTCTCATACATACTCTTGGTCTTGGGGGCCAGGGACGCTGTTATCAACTAAGGGGCTGTGGGGCACCAAGCTTCCATAGTCCCGCCGGGAAGTCAGTCATCTCTATGTCTACTTGCAGCCATAGGATACGAAACTCTGCCAACTTAAAACTGGACAAAGCATCAGCTACTGTGTTGTCTACCCCCGGCACATGTCTGGCAATAAAATGTTCATTGCGCTGTAGACATTGCATCACTAGTTCCTTCAACAGGCGCAGAACCCAGGTGCATTTCGCTCTCTAATTGTTAATTGCCATCACTACTGACATGCTGTCAGACCAAAACACAATAAGCCTGTTCGCCAAGATGTCCCCCCACAAATGCAAAGCCACAATGATTGGGAACAATTCTAAAAGGGTAATATTCCGTGTGAGACCTGACTGCGCCCATTTCTCCGGCCAGTGCTGCATGCACCACCTGTGCCCCAACACGGCCCCAAAACCCACACTGCCCACTGCATCTGTGAACAATTCCAACTCTACGTTGGGGTGACTCAGCATTTGCCAGACCACTGACCCATTAAAATTTTCAAGAAATTCTTTCCAAATTGTTAAGTCGTTCTTCACTTCCGCTGAGAGCCTAGTATGATGATGTTTGGCACGCAACCCTGACATTGCCCTTGCTATACTCCTAGAAAAGGCCAAGTTCAGCTGCCCAACCAAAACTTGTAATTGATGCAG
The DNA here is from genome assembly GCF_964263255.1 of Lissotriton vulgaris. Classification (NCBI taxonomy): domain Eukaryota; kingdom Metazoa; phylum Chordata; class Amphibia; order Caudata; family Salamandridae; genus Lissotriton; species Lissotriton vulgaris. The sequence continues at coordinate 805,702,306 of NC_141697.1, forward strand.
AGTCATCTTCCGGGCCAACAATCAGGCTTTGATGGCTGACTTGAAAGCTGCCACTTTCTCCTGGGGGAGCCTACATACCCCTTCTTTAGTGTCTATCTCTATGCCTAGGAATGTTAAACAAGTAGTTGGCCCCTCCGCCTTCTCTGCGGCCAGTGGCATGCCCAGTGCTTCTGCCAGATGCTGGAAGCCCAGCAGGGCCTTCCTGCATGCTAGAGAGCCCTGCGGTCCAAAGAACAAGAATTCATCTAAGTAGTGTACCACCTCGTATGAGACAATTGACGTTAGGAATTGCTGTACTGCCCACTCCAAGAACCTGCTGAAAGTCTCAAACACTGCGCACGCTATCGAGCACCCCATTGGCATGCAAAGATCGAAGAAATACTCATCCCTGTAGGTGAAACCTAAGAACTTGGTGTCCTCAGGGTGTACTGGTAGTAGGCGAAAGGCTGCTTCGATATCTGATTTAGCCACCATCGCTCCTTCACCCAGCACCTTCAACTTCTGGATTGCGGTGTCAAAGGTGGTGTAGCGCACTGTGCACAGATCTGGGTCAAGTTTGTCATTGACGGATAGACCTGGTGGGCTTGATAAGTTGTGAATCAAACGGAACTTCCCTTTCTCCTTTATTGGTATCAACCCCAATGGTGAGCACACCAGATCGGGCCTCGGCAACTGTTTGAAGGGTCCAGCCACCCTCCCCAGCGCAACTTCACTTGTGATTTTTTGTTTCGCCACTTCCATGTTCTGGAGCGCTGAGCGCTAGTTGCGCGGGGTAGCAGTGGCCGGAGTAGCAGAAGATGGGATGCGAAAGCCGTACAGAAAACCATTATGTAAAAACTGGGCATCTTGAAATTTGTCATACTTGCTAAGGAGGATTGTTAGCACGTGTTGTCTAATGGGCGTCGGCAAGCCTCTAGGGTGCTTGTGGGGGCCGTCCTTTAGCTTGGGTAGGAGCAGGCTGCTCTTTTGGCTTCCCCAATTTCTTGAAACATCTAACTTCTGGGTGTGCCGGTCCACCACAAAAGGAGCAACAGTGTTTGAATCTGCATGCTGTGCCACGGGTGCACTCATTCTTATGGAACTGCCAGCAGGCCAGTTTTTTATCTCCTGCCCCCCTGTCACCCCGAAAGGACTGATTGGGAAAGGGGTGACTGGTCTTGTTAGCGGGTAATGTTGAGTAAAATACTGTGTGCCATACATTAATTTCGCGCTGGTCCCATGCTATCTCTGGGTGCACTGCCTTCATTTGCCTAAACTTGGTGTCGTATTGGAGCCATCCTGTCCCTGGGAATTCCGATGCCACCCCATGAATTAAGGATATGTAGCTAATTAATTGGGGTGCCACTGCGGGGTACCTCTCAGCAATGATAGCCGCATAGATTGCGAACCCCATAATCCAGTTCTTGATCGACCAGTCTACCCATACCTTCTTCTGCATATACTCCCCTTCCTTTCCTACTCTGGTTTTCCCAGGGACCACCCCGGCATTTATGAGATCAAAGACATCTATAAATTCACCCTTAACAATCTTCTCCTTGGTCTCCACGGGCACATGCCATGTGATACCGGCCGAGGGCGATAACACCATGGACACGGACCCATAAATTAAAGGGCTGTAAGCCAACGTTGGCTGCCCCATCACCACTGGTCCCACCGCCCCAGGATAGGAACTCGCGGGGGCCCCTGCGCTTGCTGCGCAATTGCTGAGTGTTTGCCCTTGTGACGTCGCTGCTACCACCATTGGGGATTGCCCCATAGCTACTGGCCCTGACGCCCCAGGATAGGCCATTGCGGGAACCATTGACCCTGCAGCGCAATTACTAAGTGCCTGCCCCTGTGACGTTGCTGTTACTACCCTTGGGGATTGCGCCACACCTCCTGACTGAACCCACACTTGCGCTATACCACTGCCTGAATGTGCCACCACTGTTGGCGTGGTTTGCGGGACAATTTGAGTCATGGGTGCTTTCACTGTAGAGGCGGGTACCCCCCCACCTGTGATCCATTGTTTGTTGTGTTGGCTCCCCCATACGATCTTGGCGGTGGAACATTCCCTGTTTGCACTGTGTCCGACCCCAAGCTTGCTGTATCTAACACCTCTACCTCACCTGAGGATGTGGCTTGAGCGTCACTCGCTCTGTTGCGCTTTTCGATTGGCGCATCTTTAAACCTCTCCGGTGTGCGCCGTGCCCGCTTGCCCCGCACGGTTTGCTCGTGCGTACTCGCACCGGCCCCTTCCTTCAAAGTCCTCAGCGCCCAATCCACGCCCTTCTCCTTCGTGACCTCCAACAGTTCAGTCAATGCTAGGTAGTCATCTCTTGTTGCCTGGGCCTCTTTACCCTTCCGTGAGCGTCTTGGTGGCATTCTGCACTTAATAAAAATGGAAAAAGTGTTAAACCTCTACATTTTACTGCTTAATCCCATGTGACCTGGAACCTCAGTAACCCCCCTCTCAGCACCCCCTTTCCGTGCCTTAAGTGGTCACCCATCTGCCTGCCTTAGTCTGGCGTCTGCCCTTCACTCATTCTCCCCTCTGGCATCTACTCGCCATTATTTATCCAAAGCTTCTATCTTGCACTTCCAATACATTTGACGACTGCCTAAGTAGCCTCAGCCAGTGCTGTGCATCTACGCATTCTCCCTTAATTGTGCCTCGACGTAAACGGCTTCATATTCGGTATCATTAGGCACCCCGGTCAATTACCCTGGAAGCTGATCTGCCTTCCGCAAAATGGCCGCGCACCCAGTACGTGCCCCCAAACGCCTCTCAATACCACCTCGCCTCGTACCCCATAGCGCATCACTATCGCCCTCTGGTGAGCCCCATCCAAGCCTTGTTATCCCTTCGTTGGCCGCCCTATGCCTCGTATCTTACCGCGTATTTCAACTGCCTTCCGGTGAGCTTCCCTCGAGCCGTGCTATCACCACATTGGCCCCTCAACGCCCGCACCCCACAGCGTACTGTAAACACAGGACCACACACACGTATTTCGAGCGCCCACCGGTGAGCCTAACCCGTGCCCAAGCGTACCTCCCACACTCCCCTTCGCGCTTCGGTGCGCACGCCTCGACTCTCCCAGTCTCGCCGCACACGCACCGGTCCCACACGTCTTCATACTTCTCTGTCTCATTGACTCCCACCCCATGCATATAAAGAGACGCCCTCAATCGTACATCGCCTACCATGCGCAACACACGCTATTGCACACTGTGAGGCCCACTTACCTGCCACTAGGGTCATGCAGACGCTCCTCCTCCGACTGCCGATGCCGCACTCGGTCCTCTCCAACTCCAACGCGACCTCCGACCCCGAGCAGGAAAGTGGACAAAGAGGGCGAAGCTACCGCCCCTTTGTCTTTTAAACCCCCCGCAAAACGTTAATTACTTCCTGGGTCATTCTCCTCTCCCTTCCAGATGCGCGTCCGGTCTGCATGGTTGTTGTGCCCCCCTTCCGGGTCTCCCGACCCGGAAGGGATACCTACACTGCCAGGGCGGCCCTTTGCTGCCACTAAAGGCGCCAGGCCCCTTAAGTGGGGTGGCGCCCCTCAGTGTCTGGTTTCAATGGAGCTCCATTACACAGTGGGCCACTTCTGATAAACATGGAATGCTACTGCTCCCAGTTTACTGTCTGGTCTTCAGGAAACCTCGTCCATATAGATACCTCACCGTGGGTAGATGATCACTTCCAGGTTATCCAGGAACCGCAGAATGACGTTGGCCAGCTAACTCGCTGTTTCAAGTAAGTGAGGTCCATGGGGGCGGGCTACTCTTTATTAAGAGTTCACTTATGGGGGTTTTCTAACCTATTTTCTTTGTTGATGTTCTTTTCAGATATCTGTACTCGTCATCTGAAGATTGATTGATTTTTCATTTGGATTATACTTCCAAGAGTGCTCAATTGAATTAGGTGAGACTCTGACCTAGCCCCTCGTAGGCATTGGTGTAAATCCTGTTAACGATAATGTGACATGGGGACGGGCCACTCTGCAATGAGAGCACCCATATGGGTGTTTCTGACCAATTTTCTTTTCGATATTCTTTTCAGATAGCCACACTCGGTATCTGAAGATGATCTCATTTAATGATTGAATTTTACTGCCAAGAGTATTAACCAAATGAGGTGAGATTTTGCCATAGCCCCATTCAGGCATTGGTGCAATTCTCGGTACGGATAGTTATCTTTCTCCTAGCATATGTATGTAATATCTCTGGCCCCTTGCTTTCTATTTAGGACATAACAGTCCACTGTAGAAGCCAAAGTTCAACTCTTTTTAATTGACGTTCATCACCGGGACATGATATCAGAAGGATCTATTTACGCATCACCAGCAGGGACGGAAGTATAACCGGCAGAGAGGTGAGATGTCTGTCTCACCGTCTCATCCTCAGTCTTAGACCACCATGAGTTAGTGGTCTCTATTTTGACACATTCTCCTGTCTATTCTTTCATACTCAGATATTCAGTTTAGGAAGTTTGCAAGAAGGTAGGACACTCTTATCTCCACCTAATGCATGATTCATCCAGGATATAGATCTCTCTTCCACAGACGATCATAGCCACTAGGATATTGTATTCACTATTTAACGTCCACATAAGCATATACTTTTGCATGTCCTTTTAGACCTACTTCAGATCAATCATTTACAGCCAGGGAATATTCTCCCTGTCGTTCACATGCATTTTCACTCTCCTCACCACTGCTACAACGATTAGTAGGGGCCATCACATAGACCCCCACTCACATCATAACATTGTTTTTTCTTCACATGTGTTACTTTTTTTTTTTTTTTTTTTGTATCCTCATCTGCCCGACACACGTCCCTTAGATGCGGGAGAAACCAACCAATCATCTCACTGCCTCTAGAAGCAAGACCCTGGAGATTGAGCCGCCTCACTACTTGGCAAAGAGTTTTATGAATTGATAGGAACAACCGTGCATCTTATGACGATGTCTCAAAGCAACTTCGTGCCAAAGTATTCAGTATATATATGTCGGAATCTGGGCAGACCACAATACTGAACTGTTGAGTGGATGGGCTTAATCATCGGATATTGGGGAAAAAAAAAAAAACCCCAATAGGACCTCACTTCCACTCAGTCAAAATCTTCCAAAATGTGAGATTCTGAGCTCTACATGATCTTCTCAGATCTACCTTTGAGGTTTCATATAATGAGTTTAACCATCCTGAGTGGGTGGGAGGGGTGGTGTCCACCCATTGCATACATATCTGCCGTCTTGCCAGCAGTATGGCGTAAAACAGAAAGGATCGTGCTGCCCCAGTTATGTTCTGGTGTACACCAAGGATGACAAGTGATAAAGATAATGAGATATCGGTTTGGATAATTGAGTCCAGGGTAGCTTTAACCTCTGTCCAGAAAGTAGCTAGATGGGGGCATTCCCAAAACATATGAATGTCAGATGCTGAGGGGAGTTTGCATTTGTTACAACATTTCCCCTCTTGAAATTTAGACAGACGTAGAGGAGTGAGATAAGCCCGATGTAAAGTGAACAGATGGTTTCGTCTAAGCCAAGCGGGTTTTACCAATTTATATAAAAGGGTGAAAGATTCTATCCAACTGTCCTCCTCTATAGCCGCAATTTCTCTCCCCCATAACTGTTTTGGCAGGTGAAACTCCCCATCTATCTCCTCATGTATAGACCAATACCAACAAGCCACCTCTTTACCTCCTATCTGTTTTCCAACTAGCTGTTGTTCTAGAGGACTAGTTCTCCCGATATTAGGGACTTTCCTGATCAATTCTCTGGCCCAACTGCTAATTTGTATATATTTAAATCTAGACAATGTCACCCCTACTCTTTCCTTAAGGGCTTCCCACGGTATCAGGATGCCACCACCAAGTAAGTCCTCCCATCTAGCAAGCCCAGCTGATATTAGAGGGGTGGCCAGAGAGTCCTGTAAGCAAGGTGGAAGCCCGGGAGAGTCCCAAATTGGTGCATAATTAGAGTAATACGCCAACCCCACTCTGCGCTTAATTTGTACCCACGTCTTTAATTGCGTCAATAGAATCTTTAACCTCACCTTCTTGAAAAACTTTTGTTCTCCGAACTTGAAAAGAAACCCATCCAATGGGAGGTTTGCCCCTACCAACATTGATTTAAATAATTTCCCATTTGAGGTGACGTCTGGTGTCTTCAGAAGCATTCTTGAGTGGGAAAGCTGGAACGCCCAGGAATAGTACTGAATATCTGGGAGGGCCAGACCACCTTTTTCCCTCCTCCTCCTCAATTTTTTCCAAGCCAACCTTGTCGCTTTGTACCCCAATATGAAAGAATTTATTTCTTGTTGACACTTAAGAAGTTGTTTAGAATCAAATGCAATGGGAATTGCATTAAAGATAAAGGTCAATTTCGGGAGGAATATTAACCCTCCCATAAATTGATAGTCTAAGACCTACCCAGGATCTTAAAAGGGCCCTACACTCTTTGGCAACCAAGTCTAGGTTTGATTTTGCTAAGTCGTCAATGTCTTGTGTGATTTTAACTCCAAGATAATGTATTGCGTGTGTTGAGGGCGTCACCCCCACACCCGGATTGGCAATATTCCATGTCATCAACTCGGTCTTTTCGGCGTTAATATCGTAGCCTGAGATACCTCCAAATTCTTTGGCTTTTTCAACCACTACGGGGAAAGCATTTGCAGGGTCACTGGTGTATATTACGATATCGTCGGCATATAGCCCAACTTTCCTTTCCCATCCACCGAATTTGAATGAGGGAATTCTTGAGTCATCCCTAAAGGATTGTGCAAGTGGCTCAATGTATATATTAAATAGTAAGGGGGACAGGGGGCAGCCCTGTCTTGTCCCCCTAGTGATCTGAAAGGGCTGAGTACACACACCATTCACCATGATACTTGCACTGGGGTTTTGATATAAGAGTCCAGTTGATCTTCGAAAATTTGGACCAAATGCAAATTTCTTCATAGTTTCTGCTAAGTATGCCCAATTTACCCGGTCAAACGCTTTAGTTGCGTCAAGGGTCATAATCGCCAAAGGAAGGGAAAAAGTAGAGGCAATGTCCACTGCCCCGATCAAATCGTATGTTAGGTCCGAAAGTTGTTTACCCTTTATAAAGCCTTTTTGGTCAGTATGAATATTTGACCCAACCTCACGTCCAAGTCTGTTTGCCAGCACAGCTGCAAAGATCTTATAATCGCTGTTTAAAAGTGAAATTGGCCTATATGAGCCGCATTTGGCTGGGTCTTTCCCGGGTTTTGGAATCAAGACAATAATCGCCTCTCCCCAAGATTTCGGAGGAGCCACACCGTTTATTAGGATATCGTTGAAGAGTCTTGTCAGCACCGAAATTATTTCCGGGGCTATGACCCGTAATAATTCGCCAGGGAGGCCATCCGGGCCTGTTGCCTTGCCCCTTTTCACCTTTTTAATGCTTTCCTTCACTTCTTCTTCTGAAATAGTGTTACTACAGGAAAAGTTAACTCTCTCTCTTCCGGGTCTTTGCTTCTCTCCCTTCCTCTACTTACCAGCTCAATCAATGCTGCGGTTTTTATTCCCACCTATCAGTGGCGTTCAAGAAATTCATGTGTTAAGAGGGTCTTTTCCACCATCTTTTGACCCCTCAGGTTGAGTGTGTTAAGAACACACACTATCTTACACTTCATTGAAGCATGTGGGTACTTTTATGCCGATGCATGTTTGTCATTTAGGGTTCTCACCTAATGTCAGAATATGGTATGTAACATATGATCCTGTATGCTGTGAATGATACAATATGTCCCATTGTACATCTTTTCAGCCCTGAAGAAGTTGTGCGGCACTTCCCCATATGAAACACATGTTGGCTGGACAACCGTTCGGGATTAAAGAAAATATTACAATCACGGCCACACTGTTCGAATGTTATTGAATTAATACATGTTTTCCTGATTTTGACAAAAATTCTACACTATATCTAAATAAGTATTGAACAGTTATAATGTGTGCACGGGCTTGCCGCAAATGTTAGTCAGAGGCCCCATTCAACTGGCTTCAGCTAATCGATGTAGTGCAAATAAAATGAAGGCATATCGCACCACCACTCGAAGTGTCAGACAGAACTGTTCTTTCCAGCAGATGTGAGGGTGTTTACCTTGGCCCAATTTAGTTCCTGCTTGTTTGCAAGAATGGGTCATGTCGGGGTCAGAGTGCAGTATGGTCAAAGGACAAAGATGGCACCAAATTGAAAGTTGGTGATTGGATCAAAATTAAACCTGGAAGGGTAAAAGGAGGAATTTCTGAAGTAAGAGGTATTTTTTGAATTGTGAAAGTTGGTAAGTTTTTGTAGTGGTGGAAGGAGGGGAAAGGTGGAATTTGAGGAATGTGGCCTTACATAAAAAAGAGGTGAATGTGTGAGAAAATAAATTATGAATGTTCAGGTATTATGTTGATGGAAGATGAAGAAATCAATGGTGGAAAAGTTGATGTTGAAGCTAGTTTTTCAAGGGTCTCTAGAGAAACATGAGTTTGCAGAGCACTCTCTTATTTGGAGGATTTTTTAAGATCATGATTGTCTGTATAAGATCTTTCCCACACTTTGTGTATGATTTTGTGAAATTTGAGGAGCAAGTAAATCTAGTTTTCCCAGGATTTTGGTATGTCTTTTATAGTAATTACTTTTATTTTAGTTTTTGGAACAGTACCTCTTTATTCAACTTATTAGTTTAGTTTGAATGAAAACTGTTCCTTCCACACACCTTATTAGTTGTGTTTTTCCATAATGGAATATTTCATAGTTTCCATTATTTCATGTTGTTATTGAGGAAGGACGGGGGATGTGTTATGATGTAAGATATAGTATGTAAAAAAGTATCAATTATAATATCACCAGGGAGACGACGGTAAGTATGAAGCACACAAAATTTAAAAAGAAATTACAAAAAGTTATATTTATTAGGTATATATACTCAAGCTAAAAACATTAAAAAATTTTTGCACATACTGAAATAAAATACAACATATAACAAATTTTAAACAATCAATGTAATACAAACAATAACAACATTAATTCATAAAACTGTGGCGGACAGTAGTAGTCCTCTTCGACGCACGTTTCGGCGTTTTCACAAGAACGCCTTCTTCAGGAGCCACATACACAATCTGGAACATGCAGAGGAAGGATTGTCCTCGGTGGGGATAGCTGAGATGCTTGATTTCTTTTGATAGAGGTCAATCGTCGGGTCAGAGTACTAATGCTCTGTTTAGTAATCAGTGTTGTTCAACATCTTGTGGGCACCGTCATTCAGTATCCAGGTGCTGGTTCAATTAACCCGTTAGTTCCTAGTCCCTGACTGGAATTGTTGCTTTTAGAATGTGACGCTCGTTATCTTTGATGTATAACTGCGCAGTGATTCGTATTCAGCAAAATGGTATCAAATGTTCAGTCCGATGTATTTAATTTCCTTCGCAATTACAGATAAAAAATGGTAGAATTTTCTTAAACCGACTTGAGTGCAGCTGATAGACTTCAAGCGGCAAGAGGGGTCACGGCTCTGTTTCTGTTACGGTAACGAACAGAGCAACCGCAGCCGTTGGACTATCTCTTCCAACGGCTGCGGGACGCCATCAGACACATCGGTCGTGACGCCCGCAGGTTGATGTTCCTTGCGGTTGCTCTGTTCGTTACCGTAACAGAAACAGAGCCGTGACCCCTCTTGCCGCTTGAAGTCTATCAGCTGCACTCAAGTCGGTTTAAGAAAATTCTACCGTTTTTTATCTGTAATTGCGAAGGAAATTAAATACATCGGACTGAACATTTGATACCATTTTGCTGAATACGAATCACTGCGCAGTTATACATCAAAGATAACGAGCGTCACATTCTAAAAGCAACAATTCCAGTCAGGGACTAGGAACCAACGGGTTAATTGAACCAGCACCTGGATACTGAATAACGGTGCCCACAAGATGTTGAACAACACTGATTACTAAACAGAGCATTAGTACTCTGACCCGACGATTGACCTCTATCAAAAGAAATCAAGCATCTCAGCTATCCCCACCGAGGACAATCCTTCCTCTGCATGTTCCAGATTGTGTATGTGGCTCCTGAAGAAGGCGTTCTTGTGAAAACGCCGAAACGCGCGTCGAAGAGGACTACTACTGTCCGCCCTAGTTTTATGAATTAATGTTGTTATTGTTTGTATTACATTGATTGTTTAAAATTTGTTATATGTTGTATTTTATTTCAGTATGTGTAAAAAAATTTTAATGTTTTTAGCTTGAGTATACATACCTAATAAATATAACTTTTTGTAATTTCTTTTTAAATTTTGTGTGCTTCATACTTACCGTCGTCTCCCTGGTGATATTATAATTGATACTTTTTTACATACTGTTTAATTTCCCTGTCAAACATATTCTGTTGCTTAACAGGGGGTCCTTGTTATTTACGCCATGATGTAAGATATATACATACATAAGCACTTCTAGAATGTAAGGTGTTGAGTGTTCCAAGGTGGTCGGTTATGACCTGGCTCTTTGGAGTGAATCAACGACACAACACCAGGTTGTGTGCTTCAATAAATGTAATCTTACTTAGAAGATTGCTATTGCCTGGTGGTCTCGGTAACTTTTCTAACAACATCCTTCAACTGTCCAGGAGGGAACAAAGTGGATATTGAATGGGTAACATACAGCCCCAATAAGTCCCAAATTTCGTTCACAGCATCCAGGAGGATTGGGACAGATGTGGCCGGCTGATGCAGATATATCATCGTATCATCAGCATATAGAGAGACAACATGAACTGTCAAGCCACAGGAATCTCCCAGGCAAGCAGCATCTGATGAAGTCGACACGTCTTGGACTCCATCTACATTTACCATTGAGAATTGGGGATAGGAGATGGCATATATGGGATCTTTCACTGGTTTTGGAACCAAAACAATAAGGGCCTCCATCATTGAGTCCGAGAGCACTCCCTCCTAAGACCTCCATATAAACCATCAATAGTTTGTCAGTCAGAGTCCCCCGACTAGGAGTCCATCTCCCCGATAGCTTAGCAGTCCTAAATTAGAGTCTATCTTATGGAGGATCTCCTGTTTAGTCAGTGGAACATCGAGCTCTGCACACTTCACCATGCTAAGCCGTGTCAGCAGCAGCGCAGCAATGTAGTTAGTAATTGAGAGCTCATTGGTAGGCCCGGATGGAGTATAGACTCTCCGTAGGTGTCCGCAAACACATCATTCATGGATTGATGGGTATAGACTTCATGTCCCATCTTATCTTCAATAGACAGAATTGGCTGTGTGTAGTTCACATTTTTGATCAATCAAGCCAGTATACGATGCAATCTCCGCCTGTAGAAGAGCCACACATGATTTTCCATATGGGCCCTTTCCTCTAGAGCTCCCCTATTATTTGACAAACTGCCTCCAGTGCAGCCAGTTTCTCCTCCTGAAGTGTCAGGTCTCTCTTTAAAGTTTGACGCATACCTGTAGCCATATACGCTCCTTTCCACACCAATTTTGTCACATCCCACTCCACCACTCTGTGAGGTGTAGCACCCCAGTTATTCTCAAACAAGTCAGTGAAGGCTTCTTCTTGAGGCACTGATCTAGCTAGGAAATAAGTAATCAGAAGGAGTGAGTGGTCCGGCAAATATCAAGCCAAATAAACAGTCACTGTGCAACATCTGCCTGCTTTAGAAAATAATCCAACCTACTATGAGTGCCTGTCGCCGGGGTATAACAGCAGTACCTTATCGTCTGTGGGTGTTGCATGTACCATATATCTACCAGCCCTATGCTTACCATAGTCTGTTAAAGAGCTTCAATCATGTTCAGCTTAGCGCCCTGCCTAGGAGGGGACCTATCGGCATCCCTGTCTTCAAAACAGTTTAGGTCACCAGTCAAAAAAACTTCCATTGGCATGTGCTGCTTATATCACCATCCCAAAGTAATCATTACTATCGACATTGGGTGTGTAACCATTAATGAGGCGTATTCATTTGCCCGGTGCCCCATTTTGCAGCAGGGCACCCACACCATTTCTACAGCAGCACGGCAGCCCCCCCAGCCTGCAGATGCCATCCGCAGCCCTTTGAGGGGCCCAGGTGCAAGCAGGTTGACGGAGCCGCAGCAGGAGTTTTCGGCCTCCACCAGGCTCAACCAATGTACGCTTGCTTTGTTATAGGAACTGCAGCTGCAGGCGGTGCCTCCACACCCCAGAATTTCGCACCTCGCAGGTGCCGGTATTGGGTGAAAGGATCACAGGGCCTCATTTATGAGGCTGTGCATCACTTTTATGCTGCCGGTGCGTCACTTTTGTGACGCACCAGTGGCGTAAAAAATGCACATTGTTGCGCCATATTTACAAAGTGACGCATCTAGGTAGATGCGTCACTTTGTAAACCCCTGAGCCACATTATACCTGCGCCAGGTATAATGTATGCAAGGGAGGCGTATTGACGCAAGGAAGGGTCGCAGAAGTGACGCAGTGAAATCTATGAGATTTCACTGCATCACTTTTAGGACGCCATTGCGTCAAAATCTTGCGCCTGCCTCACAGCAGGCGTAAGACTGACGCAGGTCCTTTCACATGGGGCTTGCCCCATGTGAAAAGACGCATTATTGAAGTTGCGTCACTTTTGTGACACACTCCAGCAATGCGTCACTTTTGCGCTCACAGATACATCAGAAATACTGACGTATCTGTAACTCCTTGCGACATGATGCGTCATACATTAAATATAACGCATCAGGAATGTCGCAAGGAGTGCGCACTGAGAAGTGACGCATCGCTGCTTTCACACAGCGATGCGCCATTTCTCATAGATGAGGCCCACAGTGTTTAGGCCCGCCGCCCAGACACTTACTATCACAATGTGGCCCTGGCAGCCACCCTTGAATGGTGCCTTCAGTCATCCGGCTCCTCTCGTCCCGGCCTCAGGGGCCACTCCCGCAGTCTGTAGTTTTTTCGGCCAGCAACTGCAGCCACAAACAAGCACTCCATTGCTGTCCACTCCTGCATTTACATCTCCACACACCGGGCGCCTCACTTTCCAGTGTCCGGCTGCCCTGGGTCACTGCACAATGGGTGACTCACCCACCAAGACCATCCGTCACTTGGTCTCTTGGGCCTCGTACTGATATACATTCTGAGGGCAGGAGATTCTACCCCATCACCCAGGCCCAGTCCTCCCCCATGGGGGCACCCAGTCCACTGCACTTCCAGTGGGCACACAAGCGCCCTGCTCCAAGCACCATCCAGGCCTGCAATGTGCCAATGTCCCCTCAGCTATGATGCCTGATGCAGGGTCAGCCACTAAAATAATAAGCGCCGCTGGACTCTAGGGAAACAAAGGCGTTGCTGCAAGGACCTTAGTAGGTTAAATATCACAGGATGTTGCAGGATTCTCGTCTCCACCACAGGAGCAACTGTGAGACATGTCTACCTGACCACCACACCCCCAGATAAATTTCTGTCTCAAGATGTTGCAGTTCAGCGCTTCGTGATGGGTTCCCTGTGCTCTGATATTTTTTTCTGAAAACTTTTTTTCTCTTGTATTTCAGAGGACATAACATATTTGCATTGCTGGATAAGAGTGCTGAAGCATTGATATAGAGAAGTTAATTGCTTGGAAGTACTCATAACTTCTCACTAAAAACATCTTAATACTGGATGTACGGCTTTACGACGCGTACTTTTACAACGTGTGCCGTTACAACGCGGTCTGTTCAACGCAAGTCGTTACCACGACTTCCGTTGGAGGGGGTGCGGACTTAGGATTTTTTTAATTTACTATTCCAACACCAGCCTACGTACAGTAGGGAAGGTGTTGGATAGTAAATTAAAAAATTCCTTGTCCTGCAGCGCCCTCCAGCGCAAGTCGTGGTAACGACTTGTGTTGAAAAGACCGCGTTGTAACGGCACGGCGGTGTAACAGCCGCGTCGTAAAGGCTGTCCCCCTTAAAACTCTATTCGGAACTTTACATTTCAAATGTATTTTTTTTTAATAAGGCTGGGTAAGCATATTGTTTGTTTTGAACAATGCCGCTCATCTGTTTTCCCCTCATCCATGTGCTGGCAGAGGTATTGAATGGAAGCCAGTTCTAAAGAACTATTGGTACCTTCTACTACATAAATATGCTGTTGTGTAGAGTGAAGAAATAAGGTATTTAATCAACAAATGGAGCACTGTGACGCTCTTCCATGTGCTGGATTTAAAGGAAGTGTGGGGATGTTGACTTAATGAAACAAGCATTTACAATGCAATTGGTCTCACCTTTGGGACCTTATATGTATTTAGCTATGCTGCACATTCACCTGGGTGCTGAAACATCTACTGTTCTTTAACATGGAGGGAAAATAAGCACCAAACTGCATGACGCAGCAGGTATGGGAACACATTGAGAGAAATATTGCCTTTCAGCAGGAAATGGTATAGTCCAGAGCTCTGTTTTTAACATAAACTCAGGGTCTTCGATGGTCATTTCGCTGGAAATACAAGATTTGAAAAAAATATTATTGCCTACGGGTGCTTGTCGAAGTCAATTTCTATGGACTGGAATCTAGAGTATGCTAAAGTGTGATTCTGGTATTTTACTGACCTCTGCTGGTCGTTTTCTATCAAGAAAGTTAAATAGAGGCAGTTGCCAGAAAAATAAAACAAGTGGGACCTTAAACAAATACATGCAAACAGAGGAAGTACTCCACAGACTTCAAATTGGATCACATTATAAACGTTCTGGGATGCTGAATATAAATAAATACAATTTGTGCATCTGGTAGATCCAGACACCAGGGAATAGGAACTATTGGCAGTGCTTTTTTGAAAGTAGATAACTTCCATGGAAAAATCCACCAATTTGCCCAGCAGCCTTACCTTATACATCCGGTTCAGGCCATCATTTCAGGTGACACATAAGCAGTATCATTCAGGAGAGTCAGGCATGAATTATCTCTCATCTTCAGGACCAAAGGAGGAACCTGGAGGGCATCTGTAAGAGTATTCTAGAGGCCAAACAACGAACAAAGAGAAGAGCCAGCCCATAAAAAGCCCACCATGGATGATGGGAGATGGCTGGCATGAAGCAGCAGACATCACCCAGGAGCAGCAGGACAGGAGGATGTGACAGGCCGAGGACACCAATCGAGGAAAGCCTCATTGGAGGAGTCCACCAGCCAGGGGAGGGCAGATAGAGAAAACTATCCCTGCTTCAAAACATGCGAGGAGAGGAGGACGACAGGGAAGATACAGAAGAAGACAAGGAGCGCAGCAAGTCAGCAGGTGAAATTTGGGATTCAAGAGCAGGAACCCCCTGAGGAGGCTGTGCTCCAAATCCCACAGTTCAGGCAAGTAATAAAATCCAGGGTAAGCTAGGACAGCCCCAATCCGGTGGCGAGTTTGCTAACAGCTGGGGGGGTTAAATAAGGGGTGCGGGCCCTGAGAAATCACTCAAACACCCCCCCTGGCAGAGAAAAGAGAGAAGAGGCTCACCTGGCTTGAGGACCGACCAGGCGAGATGACGGCATGACTTCGGTGGCCTTTAGAGCGGAAGAGAACTCTGTGGCCTTCTAGGAGCACCATGCCTGGCGGGGCGAAACACTTTTCGTGGGACAGCTCATTGGGAAGAGAAGCGGCATCAACAGAGCGGTGAGAACATCAGCGGGAGCGGAGGGCTTTGGGCAGGCGAGCACCTCCCTTCTCCAGCGGAAGCCCAGCGGAGCGTCCAGGTACCTCGCCCCCCCCCCCCTACTTTCAAGCCTTGGACATCAGGAGGGAGCCGAAGGTGCCGCTCTGGTGAGTACCCTCCCACAAGGGCAGCGAAGGAAGCCCGAGGAAAGAGGAAAGACAGCACAAGGCAGCCTGAGCAGAAACACAGCTGAAAGTGCTCCGTGACAAGGTGAGGCGGACCCTCAGCGAGCTCTTAAAGAGGCAAGAGCCCAAAATATTAAAAGGAAGTTGTGGCTGGTCCAGGGTAGGAGTAAAGCACGGCACATGGCAACTGGAGCAGCTACAACGACAAAGGGCTACAGGGACCAGGCGGGGCGGGCCGCCAGCGATCTCTTAAAGTGGCAGGAGCCCTAAACTTTAAAAGGGAAGTTGTTGTTGGCCCAGGGAAGGAGAACTAGAGAGAGAGACAAATGTTGCGCTGTTCGTCAAGTGGAGATTGGGGGATATAGATGCGGTGGGGGTCGGGGCCGCTCAGCGTGCATCTTGCATGTGGTGGTGATGGTTCTTTGAAAAACAAGCACAAACACACGTGCCTCCCGCGGTGTGGGGGAGAGGAAGGGGTCGGGCCGGTTTCACTCGCAGGAGCGATAATTGCTGCCAGATGGTGGCACGCGCTCCAGCGAGTGAATCTCCTGTCGTCCACGCGTTGCCATTGAAGGCAATACAACGTGCTTGGCTGAAAAGCCAAAGTGACTGGAAAAGGCCTTTTTGCCTTGCAGCGAATGCGTGCTGCGAAGGCGAGACCTAAAAAGAAAGTCCCTCAGAAGACAGTAATTCTGGTATTTTACTGACCTCTACTGATCATTTTCTATCAATACAGTTAAATAGAGACAATTGAACAAGCAGAAAGCAATTCTGGTATTTTACTGACCTCTACTGGTCGTTTTCTATCAGACAGGTAAATAGAGGCAGTTAAACAGAAAAAAAGTCCCTAAGTGGAAGCAGACAAGTCCTAGGGCTAATCGTCAGAGCCCACAAGGTACATACACTTATAAGTATATGCTAAAGTATATCCAAGCGGTCTCTAATGCTCGACCTAAAAACAAGCAGCTTCTCAAACGGTGACAAAAATAAGTGATATCCTACCTAGGATGATTGTTAGCGCTTTATAAATAAATTAAATACAAATACAAATACAAATACAAATACAAATATTAACACCAATCTGCTATTTACATAACACTTTTGTCAAAACATATGCATGAAGCATATTCATACACATTTATCATACCACAATCACAGTTAGTATTTGATTTGATCCTGCAACAGGGCAGAATAAACACTTTTTCAGTGGGAAGCATTTTCCTCACTCAATTCCAATTTAAAGGGGCAGCCCCACTGAGACGCATTGGTACAGTTCACAGAAAGTATATCAGCCCTTGTGAGAAATGATTTTCCACAGCAATAACACGTATGCCAGCCATGCTTAGAAGTGATATTACTGTCCATTAAAAAAGCAAAGAAGCCCATCCAAAAAGTGTTATTTCTGTACTGGTTCCCTCCTCAGCAAAGCCCCCTCCCCTCCTTCCCTTCACCAGCAAATTGTATAGAATGTGGTACACACATTGATATATGTTATATACTCTAATTAAAACGATTTATCCCTGATTAAACAAGACGTATCCTCCTCTGACAAGCTGACCAAAACTTGTTGTCTTCACCAAAATTTCTCTTATAGCGCTAGATTGTTTCCTACACCACTTCTCTCAGAAGCATTCGAATTAGGCTCTGTCTCCCTACCCATAAATACAAACATCGAATTCACTAGAAGGCAGATCTACATGGTCTGGTGCATCACTGCAAATCTGCAGGCATGTGCCAGAAAACTTGCGACACGCAAAACTACCCTTGTGTCACCAAGGATGCACCTCATTTACAATGCAGCACGCCATGGCGCAAGGGTAGGCAGATGCGTGTCGTAACTGCCAGTTGCTGCATTGCTGGAGTTGCGTTGCAAGCACTGTTTCAAACCAGCCTATCTTTGACATTGTGAGTCACGCCTTACGCCTGCTTCGAGCAGGCGCAAGGTTTTGACGCAGCAGCGTCGGGAAAGTGACTGAGTGAAATCTTGTAGATTTCCCTCAGGCTTGTTTCCGAGGCTTTCCAGCGACGCAACGCCCACACTGCGACGGTGTGCCCACATTATACCTGAGGTAGGTATAATGTGGCGTAGGGGTTTACCGCGTGACGCATCTCCCGAGATGCGTCACGTTGGAAATCCATCGCAGCATGGAGCTTGCTTTGCGCCGCCCCTGTGTCACAGAAGTGACTCAGCAGCGGCGCAAATGCATCGCAAGTGCCTTGTAAATCTGCCCCTATATGTTCCTGTAGAACAACGCTCCAATCTTTGTTCCTGCTGCGATGTATGTATATCGCATAATTGTGACATTGAATGTATCTTTTTATGTGTATCGCATGTCCTATTACATGGATTTGTTCTTGATTGTTTGTTCTATAAAACTCAATAAAATGTATGGAATAGAAAAAATGAACATATAAAAACAACTTCGAGAAGCGCTGGGCAATGCTGTGCAATAGAAAAATGTCAGCCCTACTGAGAAGTGCTATTACTAGCAGCCAGGAAGAGAAATGTGGGCACAGTGGTATTAAAATAATTACAGCCGTTCTGATTTCCCATAAAATCCCACTGTGGAAGTGTCCACATCTTCCTACATAACTCTATGCTCTTTAGCCATTGTTCGCGGCTTAAAAATGCTCCATTTGCAACCAATTATTCCAAACACTTTGCGGTCCTCTTGAGGGTGTTGTGTTAATGGCGAAAATGTACAGTAACTCAGTTACCACACATTTCTGCCATTAGCACTTATTTAGCTTGGTGTGGTGTACAGCCTCACATCGCGGAAAAAGAATATTTTATTTAGCAGTCTTTTCGCTTCAGGTGATCTGTCGGTGAGTGAAAACAGGCAGAAAATCACATAGAACAGCTGCTACCACATTTCCTCTCATTTTTTTCCCATCTGAAATCTTAATCCAGAAATTATATCATAGAGTTATGATCATTGCTTAGGGTTTTATCCTAGGTTTTTAGCAGACACTAGCAGGGGAACTGCCTCTGAAGGAGAGTATTTTGGGCCTTTTAAAGTAACATTAGGAGTGCTTTATAATCATGGTTAGTTTGCACTCACATATATTCTGTTTGACTAACATATGAAAAGAAGTAAGAGGAATACAAGATAAACACATATCTGTCTGTATTTTAGAAATGTACTGACAAGGGGGTGTAGTAGTTTTGTGTGAAGGGATAACAAACTACATGTGTTTATGGATTTCTTTAATATTACACCCATAACCCTTAGTTGTTAGGCCTTGCCACTCATAACTGTTTAAATGTACTGAAAGTATTTCCTAGTTGTTTATAGAAAGTGGAAACATAATGTAACCTGGGCATTGTTAATTTAGCCTAACTGTAGGCCTGAGAAGGATCTTTAATGTATTTTTCAGCTAACGTTTGAATTCATATTTTGCTTGCATTGTGGAATTTTGCATGTGTCTTGTGTTCCCACTCCAGGTGGACAAGGCTGTATTAGTTGATCGAAAGAATTATTGTTCCTAATAGATAGAGTGGCCTGCGAAGGAGAAGGTGATAATGGAGGGAGGACGAGTCCTCTTGTGAGAAAGAGTTTGCACCAAGGATGTATGAAATATTTTGGCATGTGAATATGGAGGTGGAGAAAGGAAGTTAGAGCTCAGTGGAAATGGAAATTTACCAGCGGTACGATGAGAGATGCCTTAATTTAGTGATTCCTTATGTTATAATATAGTTAGGGAAAGCACTGCTTTTAGGACGCCTTGAGGTACAGACCTTGCTTTTGATTTTGTGGCTCATGATAATTAACCCCGGTTGGAGTTACTTTTTAGGAAGAGTATAACGGCTGACACCTTTCTTTTCCCACTCTTTGCTAAACTCACCTTAGACTAGGATTCCCATTTTAAGGTAGTGTAGGGATAGTTAGGGATTTCAAGAGCTTTTAGATGAAACTAGATGCAATCCAAAACGCATTTTTGTCTTTTGATACCCTGTGTTGCAGTGATCGAGTTAGTTGTTCTCTTTTTGATGCATTGCCTCAATCACTCTTGGAGATATAGCTTTGTTCTGTTTACTTTGTATTTTTACACCATAATGCTTGAATTGGTGTATATTAATCTGGCATGGCATGGACTAGAATTTGTACCAACCCGGAGGCAGCCCTGAGCAGGGAAATCATGTTAGACTGCTTGCAGAGGGACAAGGGGCTACAAATTCCTTGGCTAAAATATGTGAAAGACTCTTTAGTGAACATTGACCAGTGCCAACTTTTTAATGACCCATCCTCGATCTCAAATAGTTGTAAACCAAGGGTGAAAAAATTGCTCTTAGAAAAATTTGAATCTGTGGTCTTGGCTCTGTAAAGAAATCAATAGCAGCTCACGACCTTGTAAGAAATGGGGTGGGAATGGAACCATATCTGTTTCTGATGTACAGCCAAAATGACCGATTTTTGATGTGCAGTTTTAGGCTCAATTTGTTACCCAACATTTTAGCCTATCCTGCTGGTTTTACTGTAACAATTGAGCAGAAGGGTGCCTGCGGCTGCGACAATAGGTCTCCTCAGGACACCCTTCATTTTGTAATTTTATGTTCATTTTATAGAAACCCTAGACGTTTGTTCTTGGTAGACATTCTTAGGAAACAGAAATTTCGCCATGCAAGAGCTGCATTGTTGTTCCTACAGAAAGCTAGTGATACCCATACTTTATGTGCCATTTTAAGCTTTTTAAAAGTAGCCGTAAGATTGAGGAACGCAAGAAATTAATTTATCTTTGTAAATAATCAGACTCTCTTTATGAATTGTACCCTCTCTTTTTCAAACTTTTTATTTACTAAAAGTTCAGGAATGATATATAATGAAATTTTATTATGTAATGTGTTTTTATGAGGAATTTTATTCTTCGAAATAAAGATTTACTGAACTGAATCTGTTTCAAAATTTGAATTAAACAAACGAATCTAAATATGGTTGCCGATCTAAATTTTAACCTAGAAGCGTAGTAAAATTACATTTTAGAGAATTCAAAAGGAGTTTTCTCTTTACCTATCATGGTGCATAAAAAAAACCATTGGTCTAAAGAGTTTATGAGTATAGGTTTCAGCTCTCCTACCTCTAGGGTTGGACTCAGACAAAAACAGTCCAGGGACCAAATTAAAACTGACCCCTATCAGCCAATCAGATAGCTAAAAAAGTAGCCCACATTTACAAATCAGTGAAGTTTCAAACATGTAAAGACACCTTATGAATATTTTAGAAGATGTAGGCGATTGCATGTATTTATTGCTTGCGATAATATCAAGGAAATCAACAGTAAAATTGTCCTAGGTGACTATAAAAGAAGACCACGACCTATTAAAAATCAACCTCAAAGACTGATCTGTCAGACAGACCCTGACTGCCTCCTGCAGCCCATCCGCTTCCTCCAGACCTCTCTTTCATCATCAGTATGTGTCAGGTCTTTCAGTACTTTGTGGGCCATAAGTACAAAACTAGCTTGTGATCACAAATGGACGAATTCACAGAATCGGCCTAATTGTGATTGCAAAAAAAGCATTTTGTAATGTACAAATGCCAAATAGCACTACGCAATTTGGTTTAGCGATTTGGTAGTTGTTATGTTATGTTATAAGAACTTAACATAGTGCAAACTACTTAGTCTTGAAGGAATATCTCAGCACTTTCCGTGAATCAAGACAGGATGACCAATTAAAGTTCGCAGGTCTTCAAAAGATTTTCAAATTTGTAAAAGTCAGTACAGGAGTGAATGTAGAAAGGAAGTGTATTCCAATGATGGGGACAAGGAAAGAGAAAGACAGGCTGTCATATCTCGAGGTACAGGTGCGGCGGGAACTTAACTAAGCTTTGTTCTGAGATTTTTGCTGGGCAGTACAGAGTGAGCTCCCTAAAAAACCAGACCCTTGCTTGCCAGAAACTTACTAATAAGACAGAAAAGCTTGAACAGGGACTGCTTTCTGGCCAGCAGTCAATGAAGAGGCCTCAGGGTTGCAACTGAAGAAGTACCAGGAAGTAGATTACAGACCAATGCATTTTGTGCAACCTACAGTTTGGAAAGAAGAGCTTCATTGGCAGCTACCAATAGGGCATTCCCATAGTCTGGGTGACTCATAATCAGGGCTTGAATTAGTGTTCTCCTGGACCTCAATGAAACACTTTTGTGAGCAAAGGCATGGTAGCAAAGCAGGCACCATAAGCAAATCGACTATGATCTTTCATGGAGCGGTTCTCACCAATCATAAAACCAAGATTTTTAACTGCCTTCCTGGGACGGGGAGCCGGACCCAGCTCGGATGACCATCAACCAGCTGACCAGAAGTCCTCAGCCTTCCCAAACAACACAATCTCTGTTTTGTCTCCATTGAGCTGTAAACAGCTGTGCATCATCCAAGCATTTTTTTTCCTCATGCAGTTGGTAAATCTGGTTTTCACATTGTCCAGATCTTACCTAAATTATATAATTAATTAGGTGTCATCTGCATAAGGTATAATATCAAAGCTGCAGGGTTTGACAATCTAAGCAAGGGAGGCCATACAGATGTTAAACAAAGTATGGCTCAAAGAGGATCCCTGGGGAACCCCCTTGTTCAGAATTTAAAGGAGTCAAGTGAAATCGTCTGGGGTCCTGTTGTCCAAAAAACCTATGAACCAGTGCAAAGCCTTTCTATAGACACATGACTCATAAATCCTGAGGACCAGAATGGAATGCAAGACCACATCAAAAGTGGCTGATAGATTGAGTACTACCAGCATAGTCAGAGTGCCAGCATCCAGTGAAAGTCTAAAAGAGTCAACTACAGCCACCAATGTGCTTTCCATACTGTGGAAAGCTTTGAAAACAGATTGAGATGGGTCCAATAAGCCATGATCCTCCAAATAGGAAGAGAGCTGTTTATTAACAAGACCCTTGAAAACCTTGCATAAAAGAGGGAGGAGTGATATGGGCCAATAATTGGCCAGATCGTTGATATCTCTGTTGGTTGTCTTTAAAAATCGGGGTAAAATTCATGGGTTTCCAATCCTGCATTACTTTTGTTGAGTATAAAGATAGATTAAAGAGAGACATAATAGATGGCGCTAATATGGCAAACAAGGTGGCCATGATTTGGGGGGGATAAGGATCCAAAGAAGAGCCAGCTTTGGCTTTGTCTGGCTTCTCCTGCACTTGTTCTTGAGAGATTGCTGCAAATGTCTCCAATAAAGCGGGATCATTAGAAGGTAGAGAGTTATAAATGGACAAGTTGGCAGCTTCTGGAGTTAGAATATAAAAGTACTGATAGATCTTAGTAATATTCCCCTCAAAGTGATCAGATAGTGAACCCCACAATCCTTGTGAACCCGGAATAGCTGAAATACAGGCCTGGGGCTTGGTGAATTCATTAAGCACCCTGAATAGTTCTTTGGTTGAATTGCCAGCCTGATCAATCCTATTAATGATGTAAAGTCTGCATGCTTCTCTAATTTTCCTATAGTAATCAGCAAGTGCTAGTTCATAAGCATTTTTTTCTGAGAAGGATTTTGTCATCCACCATCTCCTTTCCAGTCTTCTACTTGTTGTTTTCTCTATCCTTAAATCCTCTCATTACTGAAAGAGTTTGAAGAGCCATGTTTGAGGGGGGGGCAACTGTGTCAAAGGTATATGTAAGGGGGTAATGGTATGCTGTTAAGGCAGTATCTATATCATTGCTATGCTTTATCTCTGTTGACTAAAAGGCAGTTACAAGGAAGGGGGGATTAACTATTTCCAATGCCTTAGAGTTATTCTGACCACCAACTTAGGCTTGCCGGGCCTGCCACCCTCGAAAAATTAAAGCTGATGGCACAGTGATCGTTCCAAACGAAAGGGTGTGGACGGTCTGTATATAAAAAACGGAAAGTTATTGAACACAAGATCGAGAGTGCTGACATCTTTTTTGGTGGGGCCAGAGACCTTCTGCTGTAGCCCTAACATTTCAAGGTTGCAAAACAGTTGGATTACCTCTGTATCTAAGGGGTCTTCCCGGTGAAAAATTAAAATGACCAGCCCAAAGGAGATAATTTGTGGTGACCACATTTGGTGGTAAGTGTTCTACCAACATATGACCACAATTTTTCTTAGATCCTGGGGGGCAATAGACTAAAGCGCCTTGTTAAAAGTCAATGGAGGGGGTCTCCATTTTAAAGACACATGGAGAAAAGGTGTTAGCCTGTCAGGGAGAAAAAGTAATAGCCATGCCCCCTCCCACTCTGGATTGTCTTTCCAGTTTGACCACCTTGTATTCTTCAGGAAATGCAATAGGAATACAGGGGATGTTAAGGGGTGCAGCCACGTTTCTGTGATAAAAAAAATCTGGAGGATGAGAAGATGAGAAAATAAAAGACCCAAAAGTCTAGTAGCATGTTTCAAAATTAACCTAACTTTACAGTAAAGACAGCTTAACATCCTAGAATGGCTAGAGAGTTCTTGAAAAAGGTCTCTAGGGCTTGAGGGAGTAGACTTTTCCCCTTGAGGCTGATTGAAAATGGGGTTATGTCCAAGCTCCCCCCTTGCACCTTCCAACGTGGGACTAGTGGTACAGGAAAACCACCGAAAAGAAGCTGGGCACTCCAGAAACTGCTGGAATTGGACTTTGCACAGTGTAGCACAACCTCATGGTAAACCAACATACCCCAGAACTTCTTTTTTTTTGTTTAGTAATTTTTTTATTCAGTTTTAAAACAAGAGAGAAACAACAAATGAGTACAAGGTAAAAAGTCAATGAAATATCATAGTAAACGCAATAAATATATATACAAATTAAATAAATAGTAATTCAATCAAATATAAATATGGGGTTTGAAGAAAGAGAGAAAGAAAAGGAACGTAGAGAAGAGAAAGATAGGAAAAGGAAAGGAAGAAAGGAACACAGAAAAAAGGAAAAAGAGAAAGAAATGTATGTTGTGCAGTAATATTAAGGGAAAAAGAAGAACATATTAATGCATAGGAGAGTGTGAAGATAGATAAGTAGTGAAAGGAAGCCAAAGAAGATCTGATTTTATCTAATGAGAAAGAGAGGAGGAAGAAACAGAAGCAATTATATGTTCATCACAAATGAAATTCCACCAAGTCAGAAATGAAATATTTGAATTGTCTCTCCAGGAGGATAAAATAACTTTAAAAGCGAATGCAATAAAGAAATCAAATAATCTAGAAGGAGGAGATGTAACATCAACATTAGGCGATAAAGAGCCAAGAAAAACATGTTGTATTGTTAAAGTAGTAGTAAAATTAAACACTAGCATGCAAATATTCCAAATTGAAGTCCAAAAAGAAAAAACATTAGAACATTCATAAAGAAGGTGTGTGAGTGTGCCCGTTCCGGAGGTACAAGACCAGCATAAAGGAGATGATGAAGGTGAAAATTTACAAATAGTAACAGGAGTAATAACAGCTCTTTGATAAATAAAATACAAAGACTGAGTTATACGAGCAGAAGCAGAACCTTTAAATTATTTGGACCAAAGTTTGTCCCATGTAGCAATAGATAATGAAACGGACAAATCAGTTTCCCATGCAATCTCAATTGAAGATTTAGGTCTTTCAGAAACATTTGACATTAGTAACTTATACACAAGGGCAGCTTTAGGTCTGTGTATTGAAAATAAAGAGTATAAAGGAGTAGAGGGTGTTAAAGATGGTGTGATATGTGAAAGGGACAAAGTATTTAGGTGAGACTGTATGGCATTAGCAATAATGACATATTTGAAGTAAAGAAAGAGTCAGGTAATTGGTAAGTAGTTTGGAGGGTAGAGAAAGGAATAATAATAAAATCATACAAAAATTGGTGAACAAAAACAATACCCTTTTCTTTCCAATATTTATAGTAAAATGATTTATCTTTAAACTTGAGGAATTTACTAAACCATACACATGAAGATAAGAAACATTGAAGAGGGGTAAAACCTTTAGAAAAAGTACTGTACAGTAGAGATCGGGAATATTTTAAAATAGGACTAGTAGATATAAAGGTACAAGTTGACATAAAAAGTATCTGTTGAAAAGAAAAATCTTTCAGGAGGGAGCGTTCAAAAAGAACCCATTTGGGAACAGGGTTGTCCATAGAATCATAGGCCAGTGCGAAAGATTGTTTAAGCAGGAAGGCAGAATGGTAAGTTGAAAAATCTGGGAAACGTACACCACCTTCATCTTTAGGACGTATAAGTTTATGTAGGGCAATTTGCGGGTGTTTATTGTTCAAAAGAAATTTAGTACATATAGAATTAATTTTGGAAAAATGAGTATTGGGAATTTTTATAGGAAGCATAGATAGGGTATACAAAATATGAGGAACAATCATCATTTTAATAGTATCCAACCTGCCCCACCATGAAAGGTATAAGGGAGACCATATGAGAAGGAGTGATTGGATTTTATCAAATAATGCAGAAAATGTGAATTTAATGGTGTCACTAAAGGAGGACGAAAACCAGATACCAAGGTATTTAATTTTTGAGGGACACCAAGCAAAATTAGTATCATGAAACATAAATTGATAACATGTAGAATTTCGGGGTAAAACTTCTGTTTTAGAAAGATTAAGTTTATATCCAGAGATACTGGAATATAATCGTACTTCATTTTAAAAATGAGGGAGAGAGTCAGTAGGGTTAGACATATAAATGAGTATATAATCAGCATATGCAAATATCTTAGATTCAACAGAGACATGCTTGAAACCTGCAATCTGGGAGTTAACACAGATTCATTCCAGGAATGGTTCAAGGCATAAAATAAAAAGAAGGGGGGGAAGGGGGCAACCTTGCCTTGTGCCTCTTGACAAAGAAAATGGCCTGGAAAATTGATTATTAACAAAAATGCTTGCTCGGGGACAGGAATATAAGAGTTTGACATATGAGATAAAAGAATGCCCAAAACCAAACCATTGAAGAGTCTGAAACATAAATTGCCAATTAATACGATCAAATGCTTTTTCAGCATCCAAGGACTAAGCTGCAAGAGGAGATTGGTAGTGTTTGCCATAGGAAATGATGTTAGCAAACATGCGGCCATTATCAGTTGCTAATCTGCCCTTCACAAATCTGACTTGATCAGTTTTAATCAGGAGGGGGATTAATGGTGTCAAGAAGAGAAGCAAGAATTTTGGCACAAATTTTACAATCATAATTAATTAATGAAATAGGGCGATCATTTTTACATAGGGAGTGGTCTTTATCAGGTTTGGGAATGATTACAATTAAAGCATCCATAAAGGAGCCAGAAGCTTTTGCGTCTGCAATGAAGGAAATAAAAAGTTGAAGCAGTTTAGGGACAAAAATAGAGTGGAAAGAATTATAGGTAAACCATCAGGTCCAGGGGCTTTACATTTTTTTAAGGCTTTGATAGCAGTAAGAATCTCTTGAGAGGAAATGTCTTTATCTAACATGGTAAATTCATCAGGGAAAGATGGAGGAGAGGGCAAACCAGAGAAAAAGGCTTCCAAATCTTGAGTAGTGGGAAAAGTGTCATCAGAGTAAAGGGATTTATAATAATCATGAAAAACCGCAGCATTATCCTCATCCGATGAAGCTAAATGTTTAGTGGACTCATTCAAAATGGGGCCAATAGTCTTGTGTTCCGATTTTACTTTTAAATAATTAGCTAACATTTTTACAGCCTTGTTTTGTCCACCATGATATTTAGATTTAACTTTAAGCAAAATATTACATGCTTCAGTTGTTGCCAATTTGTTAAGTTCAGTTTTTGCTTTAATTAAATCATGAAGAGCATCAGAGGAGCGGGAGGTTAAATAAACATGCTCTAAGTCTTTAAGTTTATGTAATTGGTCTTCATATTTCTTCTTCGAGGCCTTTTTCTGCTTAGAGACAAAAGAAATGGCAAAGGCCCGAAAGGCAGCCTTAAAGGCATCCCAGTTGTTAGGAATAGAAGTATCTGATGGGTTATTAAATTAAAAAAATTCTTCAATAAAAGAAGACGCTTCTTTAATAAAAACCTGATCTGCCAACAAAAAGGTGTTAAGCTTCCAACGACTAAAATTAGAGGAAACATGTGCAAGATCCAGGACAGCATATACAGGGGCTTGATCAGATATAAAGATAGAGGCAATTTCAGATTTATCGATAGAGGGCAATAAAGATATACTAGTCAAAATATAGTCAATCTGGAACGAGTATGATGAACATTAGAAAAAAATGCAAATTCACATAAATCAGGGTTACATGTCTTCCATACATTATACATTGGACGAGAGGCAATGGCTGATTTAAAATCTTTGTGGGTTTTATCGGGCTGAAATTTACATTTGGACAATCTGTCAGAAAAAGGGTCTAGCCATTGGTTAAAATCACCTGCAACAATAATATTAGGCCAATCAATCGAGGGAAGAAGAACCTTAATCTCATTCCAAAATTTGGGGTCAGGTTTAACAGGGCCATAAATATTCAATAAGACCAATGTTTTATTTTGAACAACAATCTTTGCCATTACCCATCGCCCATCAGTATCATTTTGTGTAGACAAAATTTGCACCGCCAAAGCCTTGTGAAAAAGTTTAGCAACACCACCTTTTTTATGGGAAGCAGGGGAAAACCCTACCCATTGTCTTTTTAGTTTAAGAGATTCAACATCAGTACAATGTGTTTCTTGAAGGAAAAAAATCTGAGAATTACATTTTGACAAGTGAGACACTACCTTTTGACGCTTGACTGGGTTTCCAAGACCACGAACGTTCCATGTGACAAAATTACACATAATGGAGGGCATGGGAGATAAGGCATATTCGGGGTTGACAAACTTCAGGGATGGAACTAAATGAAGAAACACCACAAAAGAGAATTATACATGGAACAAAATACATACAGACCTACATTACCAAGGTATAAAAGCAACATATAAGTACCATAATGCATGAAAGGATAAGATAAGAGAGAAAAAAGAAGAAAGGACATAACAGAGGGAGAGAAAAGAAAAGAGAAAAGTTAAAAATAGAGAAAGGCATGCACAGATCAAAGCAGGACAGGCAGATCTGTAAGAAGAAGAAAAAGCAATGACAAGGGAGCATAGTGACACGAGGCAAGACGAACTACATAGAAAACAACTAGGGAGTAGAGCGAGAGGAGCCTTGATAAGTAGAACAGGGTGGATAAGAGAGGTAGATGAGAAAGAAGATACGGAATTAAGAGGGAAAAAAGTACGCAATTAGATGAAAATATAGAAAGAGAGAAGCAATGTTTAAAAAAAAATCAGATAAACAAAGAGATATAGCAAGAAATAAGAACAAACAGAAGATCAAGTGCTACTGTCCATTCCAGTGGAAGAAAAGGACTGGAGAAACAGTTTAAGTTTTCCAGGGTCCTCGAAGGTTCGAGAGCGGCCATCTTGAGTAATCTTGCAGAGGCATGGGTGAAGGATACCATATTGAATGTTGAGAGTTCTCATTTGGGGCCTTAGAGACAAAGATTCTTTTTGACATGCATTAGTCGCATTAGAGATGTCTTGAGAGATGAAGATATTGTTTCAAGACCAAGTGAGACAACGTCGTCGTTTAACAGTTATAAGTTCAGTAAACTCCAGAAATAGCATAATAATTCCTCGAGGTCTCGCAGGATTGGAAGTAGGGTGACCCAGACGATGAGCTCTTTGAATGTTAAGGGGAGATTCAGAAGCTGGTAGATTGAGAAGTTCAGGAAGAAATTTTGGGAGAAATAGAACCATATTAGGACCTTCAATATTTTCCGGAAGACTGTATAAGCGTAGGTTTTTGCGACGATTACGATTTTCCAAATCCTCAGCATGAAGTTTCAATTTATGAATTTCCATTTCAAGTGCAGGAATTTTAGTGGACATATCCTGTAAGTTACTTAAACGTTGCTCCAGGTCTAATACTTTACTCTCCATAACAATCCATCTATCCTCTATCTGTTGTAATTTCTCATTTGTGGCAGTCATGAAGGGTTGGAGGCCTCGCACCTCATTCAAAATGGAGTCCAACACCGGGTTAGAAAATGATGAAATAGGTGAAGGGGGATCATTCTTCTGCCTTTTAGGCTTCGTGCCAGTTACTGAGGACCGAGCCGAATGTGACTCATTTGCCATTGTAATAGATAAAGGAGATAGGAGATGATACACAGAGGATGTGCGCAAATGGTATGCCTCAGGAGAAGTATTGGTACAAAGGAAGAGAAAAATTCATCCACACTTGGTAATCGAGAAATCAATTCCCAAATATCCACCGCTAGCCTATTAGGAAAATACATAGGGAGGAATGGGCTCAGCCGTCACTCCCTTAAACAAAACAGCGAAAAGCAAGGCTATGTGAAGAGAAAGTGGTGTAGCCCAAATCGCCACACGAAAGAAAAATGTTACATATTTAGCAACGTTAGGACATCGCAAGTGCAGTACCAAAATCTGGAGGGAAGGGTGAAATGTCCATGTAGAAAAAGCGCACATTCCAAAAAAAAATTACCTGAGCAGTATCAAGGTGGCATCCAATTACAGATAGTTAGGTTGCAAGGCAAATAGGAGCATCACAGAGGAGGAGTACGTCGTGTCACAGAGGAGGTGGTATGCTGAGGAAAAATGAAAAAGCCTTCCATGGTTTGCAAAAGGGTAGCATTCAGTCAGCAGTGAAGGCATCCATGCTTGCAAAAGTAAAGGAAGACATTTAAACGCCAGTAAAATAAGCAGCGCTGTAGAAGGAAAGCCTCAGATGATACCTGGCTGAAAAAACGCAAGTCGGGCGGCACAAAATGGTGGCCACTCACGGCTGAGGGTGAACAAGCAGGAGCCATTGCGGTGATACTGGAAGATAAAAAACGAGCAAAAAGAAAATAAATTGCTCACAGCATGTTCCGATACTAAATTTCTCCGTCCCGGAGGGTTAATTGGATAAGGAGACAGCTCTTCACCGTAAGCGAGTCCCGCCGACGAGCGGAGCTTACAGGGAAACCGCCATCTTGCGGTGGCGCCGAAGCCACGCCCCCCGAACTTCTTTAAATTGGCTTAAAAACTAACCTCATTTGGAGGAGAAGCAGGGGTTCTGATGCCTAGAGACATTTGGGTGCAGGCGGGCAGATGGAATTGCCTTTGGCACTCCTTCGAAGTGCCAGCGACCAGGGCCGGACTGGGTACCACAACCGGCCCTGGCAAAGTGCTCAGCCGCCCCCCTCCCCACTCGGGGGGGTTGGGGTTGCCACCGAGCTCTTTGCCAGGGCCGGTTTTTGGCCGATTTTTGTACAGGGCTGCAAAAACGGCCCTGTAACAAAAACGGCCCCCAGGGGCCCAAAACCGCCCCCCACCTGTGCAACGCACCGGGGTTTGCCCGGTGCCCGTTATGGCCAGTTCGGCCCTGAATGTGCCCACTGCACTCCTCTGCTGCACACCTGCGATTAAATAGATGCTGATTCCTAAATGGCCAGCTAAACAGTACACTGCTAAAGTGGAGGTTCCGGCGTCTAAGCAGGAAGCACAAAACAACAGACCTCTGGCTCTCTCCGCACAAACAGAACAACTGGGGTGGACCGGAGAGCAGAGTAATTTTGCCCACCTAAGGAATCCCCAAATGACAGTAATGAGCGATCCCTCCTATCCCTTATAAAAGACCCAAAGGTGGCAAACTGAAGAAATAAACAAATAGGCATGGCACAAAATAAAAGAGTGCAGAGCGAATAGAGGTTCAAATAAAATAAAGTGCAGTGTGCTACTAATCGATACCGTCTTGCCTGAATCAGGTGCCTGTCCGCATTTGCATCGTGATTAAATATGTGCCGATTCCTAAATGGCCTGCTGAACACTAGACTACTAACCGTATTAAAATGAAATGGGCATGTTTTGGGCATCCCTTCCAACTACCGAATTGCAATGGTATATATACATTTTTGGACCAAATTCCGATTGAAAAATATATATTTTTTTACAGACTATTCAAAGGTAGTGGTAACCATTAGCAAATGGATAGGGTCCCCAAGAGACCCCTTCCTATTTGAATGTAAACTAAAATATTTTTTAAGAGCTGCAATTGGTTCCAAGGTCAACTTCCTACTCTTAAAAAAATTAAAATTAAAAGGTGAACTTTCTAGTTTTTAAATGAATCACGTTTTCTCTTAAGAAAAAACAACTTTCTCTCTGGATCAATTATGTTTATTTGGGTTAAACATATGTTAAAGCAGTCATGTAGTTCTGCCTATAACTCACGGGCCGACAGCATAATGAGGTAGCAAACTGACAATAAAACCCAACTTTTACCCCCACAAAACTGACCTCTTCTCCCATCACTCCTACAATATTGTAATGCATATCAGAAATGATGCCATTAATCAAGTAAACCAGGGTTGCGTTTGGTGTGTTGCTATGTGTCATTGGTTTATCTCAGAGGGAGATGTTGAGGGTGGAATCAAATATAGTAACTTAAGATAGTTTGGATGGGTCAACTCATTACATTCGGTGGATAAAAAGTTAATAAAGAGAACACACAGTAGGTGTCCTGCTTAGACTCCATTGCAAGTGACAGTTTTTCCATCCCTAGAATGACCCACAGTTCGTACTGCCATGTCGTGTACTCTGGAGATCTGTTAGAGCCCAGAGTGAGAGGTTAGCCTGGTGAGCAGCATCCAAGGCAAGGGCAATCTGCAGCCCCCGCATCGACTTTAGAGGGGGTTAGAAAGTCCCAATATGGTGAGTGTAGGGAGCGCACGAAGAGAAGACCAGGTCTGAAGTGGTGTGGTGTCCAGAGCGGTGAATGTGGACCACAAGGGAGAGTGTGAACAAAAGGCAAGAGTGTTGACTGAGCCAAAAGAACCATCAGACCACCCATTAGAGGGTTTACTATCACACTTCAATTGGGTTATATGTGTATAAAGCGATTAGGCTGGACACAGCAGGATTGTGCACTTACTGTCTCCTTTCTTTTCTCTACACATCAGAGCGGGGCCTCCATTTCCCGAGCGGTTGCCGGGTAAGGTGAGGTCGTCACCCATACAAAGCTGGGTGAGTATCACTAGGAGGAAATGCCTCTTTGTGACCAAGCTAATATGCTTAATTAAGGTGCAGAACGCAAATTGTTCTTGCACGGTGTTCTCTGTTTAGACGGTGTCTGTTGGGCCATGTGGTTTTATGTGTGAATATAAATACATTGTATTTTCTGGTTTTTTTGACAGGGAGAAGATCTTTGTCCTGTCATCATTGGAAACTGGGGTTCCATATGTTGGGGTGATACATGAGTTTCGCAAGTACACTGTATGCTATGGATGTAATTCTTTGCCAACCATGGATGTACACCCCTCTTTTGATTTGCAGTAGCGATTTTTGTTTAAGGTCCTGATGAAAGCTAGAGTAAACACTCTTTTTAGCTGAAACTAGTCGACCACGTCACACAGCGCTATTATGTAGTTTCACTTACTCACTACTATGCGCACCTTTTAATTTTGACACCTACACATTTTCCTCAGTTTAGGTAGTCAATTTTAGCCAGCACTTCTTCCAGAGCACTGCACTTTTTCCAGATCCTCTCGAGTATGACTGGGCCGAAATGTGGCGCTTTCTCTGCACCGCCATTTGACAATTTAGGCGGTGCGCGGAGTGACCACCAAAATAATTTCCATATGATGATATACCACCACATGGGTGGTCTGATGGTTCTTTTGGCTCAGTCAACACTCTTGCCTTTTGTTCACATTCTCCCTTGTGGTCCACATTCACCGCTCTGGACACCACACCACTTCAGACCTGGTCTTCTCTTCGTGTGTTTCTTACCTTGTTCTTAGGGGCATGGGTCGACAGGTCTTTAAACTATTTCCCCTTTGACCCCCTGCACATTTGTTTTTTCGTATTTAGAGCAACTTCCTGTTGCGGGTCGTTATTTCCAGATGTAAACTCATCTACTGTTTACATCAGCAAAGCTCACCCAATTCAACTGTTTGTGTCTCCCCCCGCCTACTGCCTTGACTTTTGCCCATTTCCCCTATGCGGGTCTTAAGCCTGTCAAGCTATGTAACCAATTCAATTACCAACAAAATGTACTTATCATAGTACTTTAAATGCACCAAGAATACAGCCTGGATAAGCACTTTTCTTAACCATACCTACTTTTATACTACTCTAATTTCAACCCCTCCGTTCATAACATCGTCCCTTTGTTTCAATATATAAATTTGACATAGTTTAATTATATTTAGTGGATATTTATCTCTTTTCCTCAACATACTGTGCTGATTCGTCGCAGTTTGAACACACATTGTTTGTAGCAAAGGAGAGTTAATGAGTCCTTCTTACTTGTATTTTTTGTCCATTAATCCCCTTCCCTTTGAGTTCTAATATTGTTTGCTTTATGTCTAAGCAGATGTAGAGCATAGGCACTTTGAATGTTGCTGCGCTATACATAACAGCAGTGGTTTACATTCATTAGTAAAAAGCCTCCCGGCGTTTCTACATAGTTGTGCGCATGCGCGAAAATATAGTGCTCCTTCAACCTTGAGCACCTCTGCGCATGCGTAGTCAGATCAGCGCCGATATCGACTGATTAGATCTGTGAGCGTCCCGAGTGATTAACTCTCCAGTGAAGCAGGTGAGAACGGAACCTCCCCCTTCCCCCCTTCATCGCGCCACACGGAGTCATTTGCCGACTAGTTTCCACACGGCAAAGTCACCTGTTCCCATTGGTTGACGAGCGACTGAAGCTCTGTCATTTATATGGACCAGGTGAACCCGTCGGTGCCTTCCCTTCCGCTCGATTTCGAGCTCGGGGCACCGACGGAGAGGTGAGTTAAACAACCTTGTGGGGATTGGTGTATTAGAATTTTTTAGTTACTTGGCCAGTGCGAACAGTGAGTGGTTGTGAGATTACTTGTGTCAGCGTGTCTTGACAAAAAATCTGTTAGGGTCATCTGCTTACGTTTTGCAGCCACCCTTCATGATATCTGACAGTGCGAAGACTTTATGTAAACCTTAGTCTATCCTTGGGTGACGGTGGTCCTTTGGTGCCTATATTATAGAAACCCAGTGCTTCATACCACAATAGTCACTGGGTCACCATAGCAATAATAACATTACAACCTTGGGTCTCTCATTGAGGATATCTACCTACTATTAGTAATCTATACTGGTAGATTGATAGGGGCATCTGTGGCAGTTTAGAGGGTTTACTATCACACTTCAATTGGGTTATATGTGTATAAAGCGATTAGGCTGGACACAGCAGGATTGTGCACTTACTGTCTCCTTTCTTTTCTCTACACATCAGAGCGGGGCCTCCATTTCCCGAGCGGTTGCCGGGTAAGGTGAGGTCGTCACCCACACAAAGCTGGGTGAGTATCACTAGGAGGAAATGCCTCTTTGTGACCAAGCTAATATGCTTAATTAAGGTGCAGAACGCAAATTGTTCTTGCACGGTGTTCTCTGTTTAGACGGTGTCTGTTGGGCCATGTGGTTTTATGTGTGAATATAAATACATTGTATTTTCTGGTTTTTTTGACAGGGAGAAGATCTTTGTCCTGTCATCATTGGAAACTGGGGTTCCATATATTGGGGTGATACATGAGTTTCGCAAGTACACTGTATGCTATGGATGTAATTCTTTGCCAACCATGGATGTACACCCCTCTTTTGATTTGCAGTAGCGATTTTTGTTTAAGGTCCTGATGAAAGCTAGAGTAAACACTCTTTTTAGCTGAAACTAGTCGACCACGTCACACAGCGCTATTATGTAGTTTCACTTACTCACTACTATGCGCACCTTTTAATTTTGACACCTACACATTTTCCTCAGTTTAGGTAGTCAATTTTAGCCAGCACTTCTTCCAGAGCACTGCACTTTTTCCAGATCCTCTCGAGTATGACTGGGCCGAAATGTGGCGCTTTCTCTGCACCGCCATTTGACAATTTAGGCGGTGCGCGGAGTGACCACCAAAATAATTTCCATATGATGATATACCACCACATGGGTGGTCTGATGGTTCTTTTGGCTCAGTCAACACTCTTGCCTTTTGTTCACACTCTCCCTTGTGGTCCACATTCACCGCTCTGGACACCACACCACTTCAGACCTGGTCTTCTCTTCGTGTGTTTCTTACCTTGTTCTTAGGGGCATGGGTCGACAGGTCTTTAAACTATTTCCCCTTTGACCCCCTGCACATTTGTTTTTTCGTATTTAGAGCAACTTCCTGTTGCGGGTCGTTATTTCCAGATGTAAACTCATCTACTGTTTACATCAGCAAAGCTCACCCAATTCAACTGTTTGTGTCTCCCCCCGCCTACTGCCTTGACTTTTGCCCATTTCCCCTATGCGGGTCTTAAGCCTGTCAAGCTATGTAACCAATTCAATTACCAACAAAATGTACTTATCATAGTACTTTAAATGCACCAAGAATACAGCCTGGATAAGCACTTTTCTTAACCATACCTACTTTTATACTACTCTAATTTCAACCCCTCCGTTCATAACATCGTCCCTTTGTTTCAATATATAAATTTGACATAGTTTAATTATATTTAGTGGATATTTATCTCTTTTCCTCAACATACTGTGCTGATTCGTCGCAGTTTGAACACACATTGTTTGTAGCAAAGGAGAGTTAATGAGTCCTTCTTACTCGTATTTTTTGTCCATTAATCCCCTTCCCTTTGAGTTCTAATATTGTTTGCTTTATGTCTAAGCAGATGTAGAGCATAGGCACTTTGAATGTTGCTGCGCTATACATAACAGCAGTGGTTTACATTCATTAGTAAAAAGCCTCCCGGCGTTTCTACATAGTTGTGCGCATGCGCGAAAATATAGTGCTCCTTCAACCTTGAGCACCTCTGCGCATGCGTAGTCAGATCAGCGCCGATATCGACTGATTAGATCTGTGAGCGTCCCGAGTGATTAACTCTCCAGTGAAGCAGGTGAGAACGGAACCTCCCCCTTCCCCCCTTCATCGCGCCACACGGAGTCATTTGCCGACTAGTTTCCACACGGCAAAGTCACCTGTTCCCATTGGTTGACGAGCGACTGAAGCTCTGTCATTTATATGGACCAGGTGAACCCGTCGGTGCCTTCCCTTCCGCTCGATTTCGAGCTCGGGGCACCGACGGAGAGGTGAGTTAAACAACCTTGTGGGGATTGGTGTATTAGAATTTTTTAGTTACTTGGCCAGTGCGAACAGTGAGTGGTTGTGAGATTACTTGTGTCAGCGTGTCTTGACAAAAAATCTGTTAGGGTCGTCTGCTTACGTTTTGCAGCCACCCTTCATGATATCTGACAGTGCGAAGACTTTATGTAAACCTTAGTCTATCCTTGGGTGACGGTGGTCCTTTGGTGCCTATATTATAGAAACCCAGTGCTTCATACCACAATAGTCACTGGGTCACCATAGCAATAATAACATTACAACCTTGGGTCTCTCATTGAGGATATCTACCTACTATTAGTAATCTATACTGGTAGATTGATAGGGGCATCTGTGGCAGTTTAGAGGGTTTACTATCACACTTCAATTGGGTTATATGTGTATAAAGCGATTAGGCTGGACACAGCAGGATTGTGCACTTACTGTCTCCTTTCTTTTCTCTACACATCAGAGCGGGGCCTCCATTTCCCGAGCGGTTGCCGGGTAAGGTGAGGTCGTCACCCACACAAAGCTGGGTGAGTATCACTAGGAGGAAATGCCTCTTTGTGACCAAGCTAATATGCTTAATTAAGGTGCAGAACGCAAATTGTTCTTGCACGGTGTTCTCTGTTTAGACGGTGTCTGTTGGGCCATGTGGTTTTATGTGTGAATATAAATACATTGTATTTTCTGGTTTTTTTGACAGGGAGAAGATCTTTGTCCTGTCATCATTGGAAACTGGGGTTCCATATGTTGGGGTGATACATGAGTTTCGCAAGTACACTGTATGCTATGGATGTAATTCTTTGCCAACCATGGATGTACACCCCTCTTTTGATTTGCAGTAGCGATTTTTGTTTAAGGTCCTGATGAAAGCTAGAGTAAACACTCTTTTTAGCTGAAACTAGTCGACCACGTCACACAGCGCTATTATGTAGTTTCACTTACTCACTACTATGCGCACCTTTTAATTTTGACACCTACACATTTTCCTCAGTTTAGGTAGTCAATTTTAGCCAGCACTTCTTCCAGAGCACTGCACTTTTTCCAGATCCTCTCGAGTATGACTGGGCCGAAATGTGGCGCTTTCTCTGCACCGCCATTTGACAATTTAGGCGGTGCGCGGAGTGACCACCAAAATAATTTCCATATGATGATATACCACCACATGGGTGGTCTGATGGTTCTTTTGGCTCAGTCAACACTCTTGCCTTTTGTTCACACTCTCCCTTGTGGTCCACATTCACCGCTCTGGACACCACACCACTTCAGACCTGGTCTTCTCTTCGTGTGTTTCTTACCTTGTTCTTAGGGGCATGGGTCGACAGGTCTTTAAACTATTTCCCCTTTGACCCCCTGCACATTTGTTTTTTCGTATTTAGAGCAACTTCCTGTTGCGGGTCGTTATTTCCAGATGTAAACTCATCTACTGTTTACATCAGCAAAGCTCACCCAATTCAACTGTTTGTGTCTCCCCCCGCCTACTGCCTTGACTTTTGCCCATTTCCCCTATGCGGGTCTTAAGCCTGTCAAGCTATGTAACCAATTCAATTACCAACAAAATGTACTTATCATAGTACTTTAAATGCACCAAGAATACAGCCTGGATAAGCACTTTTCTTAACCATACCTACTTTTATACTACTCTAATTTCAACCCCTCCGTTCATAACATCGTCCCTTTGTTTCAATATATAAATTTGACATAGTTTAATTATATTTAGTGGATATTTATCTCTTTTCCTCAACATACTGTGCTGATTCGTCGCAGTTTGAACACACATTGTTTGTAGCAAAGGAGAGTTAATGAGTCCTTCTTACTCGTATTTTTTGTCCATTAATCCCCTTCCCTTTGAGTTCTAATATTGTTTGCTTTATGTCTAAGCAGATGTAGAGCATAGGCACTTTGAATGTTGCTGCGCTATACATAACAGCAGTGGTTTACATTCATTAGTAAAAAGCCTCCCGGCGTTTCTACATAGTTGTGCGCATGCGCGAAAATATAGTGCTCCTTCAACCTTGAGCACCTCTGCGCATGCGTAGTCAGATCAGCGCCGATATCGACTGATTAGATCTGTGAGCGTCCCGAGTGATTAACTCTCCAGTGAAGCAGGTGAGAACGGAACCTCCCCCTTCCCCCCTTCATCGCGCCACACGGAGTCATTTGCCGACTAGTTTCCACACGGCAAAGTCACCTGTTCCCATTGGTTGACGAGCGACTGAAGCTCTGTCATTTATATGGACCAGGTGAACCCGTCGGTGCCTTCCCTTCCGCTCGATTTCGAGCTCGGGGCACCGACGGAGAGGTGAGTTAAACAACCTTGTGGGGATTGGTGTATTAGAATTTTTTAGTTACTTGGCCAGTGCGAACAGTGAGTGGTTGTGAGATTACTTGTGTCAGCGTGTCTTGACAAAAAATCTGTTAGGGTCGTCTGCTTACGTTTTGCAGCCACCCTTCATGATATCTGACAGTGCGAAGACTTTATGTAAACCTTAGTCTATCCTTGGGTGACGGTGGTCCTTTGGTGCCTATATTATAGAAACCCAGTGCTTCATACCACAATAGTCACTGGGTCACCATAGCAATAATAACATTACAACCTTGGGTCTCTCATTGAGGATATCTACCTACTATTAGTAATCTATACTGGTAGATTGATAGGGGCATCTGTGGCAGTTTAGAGGGTTTACTATCACACTTCAATTGGGTTATATGTGTATAAAGCGATTAGGCTGGACACAGCAGGATTGTGCACTTACTGTCTCCTTTCTTTTCTCTACACATCAGAGCGGGGCCTCCATTTCCCGAGCGGTTGCCGGGTAAGGTGAGGTCGTCACCCACACAAAGCTGGGTGAGTATCACTAGGAGGAAATGCCTCTTTGTGACCAAGCTAATATGCTTAATTAAGGTGCAGAACGCAAATTGTTCTTGCACGGTGTTCTCTGTTTAGACGGTGTCTGTTGGGCCATGTGGTTTTATGTGTGAATATAAATACATTGTATTTTCTGGTTTTTTTGACAGGGAGAAGATCTTTGTCCTGTCATCATTGGAAACTGGGGTTCCATATGTTGGGGTGATACATGAGTTTCGCAAGTACACTGTATGCTATGGATGTAATTCTTTGCCAACCATGGATGTACACCCCTCTTTTGATTTGCAGTAGCGATTTTTGTTTAAGGTCCTGATGAAAGCTAGAGTAAACACTCTTTTTAGCTGAAACTAGTCGACCACGTCACACAGCGCTATTATGTAGTTTCACTTACTCACTACTATGCGCACCTTTTAATTTTGACACCTACACATTTTCCTCAGTTTAGGTAGTCAATTTTAGCCAGCACTTCTTCCAGAGCACTGCACTTTTTCCAGATCCTCTCGAGTATGACTGGGCCGAAATGTGGCGCTTTCTCTGCACCGCCATTTGACAATTTAGGCGGTGCGCGGAGTGACCACCAAAATAATTTCCATATGATGATATACCACCACATGGGTGGTCTGATGGTTCTTTTGGCTCAGTCAACACTCTTGCCTTTTGTTCACACTCTCCCTTGTGGTCCACATTCACCGCTCTGGACACCACACCACTTCAGACCTGGTCTTCTCTTCGTGTGTTTCTTACCTTGTTCTTAGGGGCATGGGTCGACAGGTCTTTAAACTATTTCCCCTTTGACCCCCTGCACATTTGTTTTTTCGTATTTAGAGCAACTTCCTGTTGCGGGTCGTTATTTCCAGATGTAAACTCATCTACTGTTTACATCAGCAAAGCTCACCCAATTCAACTGTTTGTGTCTCCCCCCGCCTACTGCCTTGACTTTTGCCCATTTCCCCTATGCGGGTCTTAAGCCTGTCAAGCTATGTAACCAATTCAATTACCAACAAAATGTACTTATCATAGTACTTTAAATGCACCAAGAATACAGCCTGGATAAGCACTTTTCTTAACCATACCTACTTTTATACTACTCTAATTTCAACCCCTCCGTTCATAACATCGTCCCTTTGTTTCAATATATAAATTTGACATAGTTTAATTATATTTAGTGGATATTTATCTCTTTTCCTCAACATACTGTGCTGATTCGTCGCAGTTTGAACACACATTGTTTGTAGCAAAGGAGAGTTAATGAGTCCTTCTTACTCGTATTTTTTGTCCATTAATCCCCTTCCCTTTGAGTTCTAATATTGTTTGCTTTATGTCTAAGCAGATGTAGAGCATAGGCACTTTGAATGTTGCTGCGCTATACATAACAGCAGTGGTTTACATTCATTAGTAAAAAGCCTCCCGGCGTTTCTACATAGTTGTGCGCATGCGCGAAAATATAGTGCTCCTTCAACCTTGAGCACCTCTGCGCATGCGTAGTCAGATCAGCGCCGATATCGACTGATTAGATCTGTGAGCGTCCCGAGTGATTAACTCTCCAGTGAAGCAGGTGAGAACGGAACCTCCCCCTTCCCCCCTTCATCGCGCCACACGGAGTCATTTGCCGACTAGTTTCCACACGGCAAAGTCACCTGTTCCCATTGGTTGACGAGCGACTGAAGCTCTGTCATTTATATGGACCAGGTGAACCCGTCGGTGCCTTCCCTTCCGCTCGATTTCGAGCTCGGGGCACCGACGGAGAGGTGAGTTAAACAACCTTGTGGGGATTGGTGTATTAGAATTTTTTAGTTACTTGGCCAGTGCGAACAGTGAGTGGTTGTGAGATTACTTGTGTCAGCGTGTCTTGACAAAAAATCTGTTAGGGTCGTCTGCTTACGTTTTGCAGCCACCCTTCATGATATCTGACAGTGCGAAGACTTTATGTAAACCTTAGTCTATCCTTGGGTGACGGTGGTCCTTTGGTGCCTATATTATAGAAACCCAGTGCTTCATACCACAATAGTCACTGGGTCACCATAGCAATAATAACATTACAACCTTGGGTCTCTCATTGAGGATATCTACCTACTATTAGTAATCTATACTGGTAGATTGATAGGGGCATCTGTGGCAGTTTAGAGGGTTTACTATCACACTTCAATTGAGTTATATGTGTATAAAGCGATTAGGCTGGACACAGCAGGATTGTGCACTTACTGTCTCCTTTCTTTTCTCTACACATCAGAGCGGGGCCTCCATT
The DNA here is from genome assembly GCF_964263255.1 of Lissotriton vulgaris. NCBI lineage: Eukaryota > Metazoa > Chordata > Amphibia > Caudata > Salamandridae > Lissotriton > Lissotriton vulgaris. The sequence continues at coordinate 805,744,240 of NC_141697.1, forward strand.
TCCCGAGCGGTTGCCGGGTAAGGTGAGGTCGTCACCCACACAAAGCTGGGTGAGTATCACTAGGAGGAAATGCCTCTTTGTGACCAAGCTAATATGCTTAATTAAGGTGCAGAACGCAAATTGTTCTTGCACGGTGTTCTCTGTTTAGACGGTGTCTGTTGGGCCATGTGGTTTTATGTGTGAATATAAATACATTGTATTTTCTGGTTTTTTTGACAGGGAGAAGATCTTTGTCCTGTCATCATTGGAAACTGGGGTTCCATATGTTGGGGTGATACATGAGTTTCGCAAGTACACTGTATGCTATGGATGTAATTCTTTGCCAACCATGGATGTACACCCCTCTTTTGATTTGCAGTAGCGATTTTTGTTTAAGGTCCTGATGAAAGCTAGAGTAAACACTCTTTTTAGCTGAAACTAGTCGACCACGTCACACAGCGCTATTATGTAGTTTCACTTACTCACTACTATGCGCACCTTTTAATTTTGACACCTACACATTTTCCTCAGTTTAGGTAGTCAATTTTAGCCAGCACTTCTTCCAGAGCACTGCACTTTTTCCAGATCCTCTCGAGTATGACTGGGCCGAAATGTGGCGCTTTCTCTGCACCGCCATTTGACAATTTAGGCGGTGCGCGGAGTGACCACCAAAATAATTTCCATATGATGATATACCACCACATGGGTGGTCTGATGGTTCTTTTGGCTCAGTCAACACTCTTGCCTTTTGTTCACACTCTCCCTTGTGGTCCACATTCACCGCTCTGGACACCACACCACTTCAGACCTGGTCTTCTCTTCGTGTGTTTCTTACCTTGTTCTTAGGGGCATGGGTCGACAGGTCTTTAAACTATTTCCCCTTTGACCCCCTGCACATTTGTTTTTTCGAGTGTAGGGAGCCAGTGGAGTTGAGTATTAAAGGCTTTATCAATATGGTCTAGTATTCTCCCCCAGTAGAGAACCATCTTCGAGCAGTGCAGAGCAAATGTAATAGGGTGCTGGTTCCGCCACAGCTTCTCCAGCATTCCACTGCAGAGTCCATACTCCATGTATGGATGAGGGTGGGGGTTAGGTACCAGTACATGGATATTTTGTAAGCTACTTCCGTACTGGCCATATTGTGGGCTGTGTGCCTCGCTCTGTAGTAGAGGGCTCCCCATTCTTTGGGCGTGAGTGCATGGCTCATTTCTGCATCCCATCTTCCCTATCACGCAGTCTTATCTTGTATGGGCATTGGTCCCAACAGGGGATAGATCTCAGTGATGAGACGTCTGTCATGATGCTTAAAAAATATCGATCTCTCAAATGGTGTGGGAGGCCTCTCTGCAGGCAGTTCCACAGAGGGTTGTATCACCCAGTGTTCGATTTGTAAGTACTGGTTAAGATCTACCTTCTCCAACCCATAGTCTATTTTTATGAATGGGATGATTCAGTGGGCATCAACTAGTCAACCTATGCACTTGCAGGTCCCATCCTGCCATCTTTGGGAGCCCTTCCCTTGTTGACCCGGCGTGAAGTCAAGGTTGGTACTATGGCAGTCATTGAAGAAGGACATAAGTCATCCTGGCGCCAATAGCCACCTCATCCCATACATTGAGGGTTGATTAGTGACGGGTGCTGAATATAGGACCCAGGCCCTGTGTTTGCGCGGTAATCAAGGTACCATCCAGATGTGTGTACCAGCCACCGCCTGCTTTTCTGTGGCTGTTCTGCCCCATTCCACTTTAAAGTGGAGTTGCATTGCTTGGTAATATATTGTAATCATAGGGACATTCAGGCCACCCTCTAGAAATGCACAATTAAGGAGCTGCTTGTGGAGGTGAGGATTTCTATGGTCCCTATTATTCTGAACCGAAGAAATGAAGCCTGCACCATCTAACCAAGTCTGCCTTGAGGATCTTTGTGGATTTGGAGGTTCTAACGTCAAATCTGGGTCACCTATGGACTCGGCTCAGCCTAAATTTCTAGCCTTGGATATGGAAGCTATTTTACCTCATTTCTGCAATCTTATTAAGCAATCTCTGGTCAGCTACCAGAGAAGTGGAAACAAGCCATTGTTGTGCCTCTTCTCAAAAAGCCCATCTGATACCCAGCACTGCCTTTAAAATCTATGGCTGATTTTGCTGCTGCCATACTTTGCGAAAGTAGCAGAAAAGCAGGTTAACACCCAATTTACTAAATGTATTGAGATTAACAGCCTGTTTCATTCCTCTCAAGCTGGTTTTCGGGAGCAGAATTCAACAGAGTCGGCTCTGTTGCTAGCCTCAGAGTGACTCTGACTTTGTGCAGACAGGGACCAGACTGCAGCCTTACTTATGTTAGACCTCACCACAGCCTTCAAAACGGTATCCCATGATCTTCTATTAGAGCAGCTGTGGAGTTTCGGTTTAGGTGGGCAAAATCAGAGGTAACTAGCTGCCTTCCTTCAAAACTGTACCTTCCAAGTCTCTCAAAGACCCTTTCCATTGGACACGTGGCTTTGCACCAGGGGGTACTGCAGGGCTCTACCTTTAAGCCCTACCCTATTCAATCTATACATGCGCCCTCTGGCAAAGATCATCAAGCAACAAAATGTTTCAATTGTGTCCTATGCTGACAATACTCAACTGATTGTATTTCTCTCCCAGGAAATGGAGAATGTGGTTGCACAATTCAGGCTGTGCCTGGTGGAATTGGCAGAGTAAATGGCGAAGAGCTGTCCTCATTGTGGGTAAAGCTCTAGACCTAGGTGCTGTTCCAGTTCCCATACAAAAAGTAAGGATTCTAGGAGTCTGGTTTGACCGTAAGCTGACTTTTGATGGTCAGATAAGCTATCTTTCAATGTCTTAACACAATAAAAATTCTGAAAAAGATAATAGATTTTCTCCCACTGACAGCCAGAAGCACTATAGTCAAGGCTCTGGTGACATCTCAACTGGAATACTATAATACTCACTATATTGGGCCACCCAAGGGTGACTACTTCAAAAACTATAGAGAGTTCAGAACACAATGGCACACTTAGAGTTGAACTTACCTAAACGTGCTCCCTCTGGCCTGGCCCTGAGGAAACTGCACTGGCTTCCTCTAAGTAACAGAATCTCCTTGAAAGCAATATGTCTGTGTCACAGGATTTATAATGACAGGGACCTCCGTTTTTATTTTCAGTGGTGAAACTATACTTTCCCACTCAGAGACTAAAATCATCTGGAGTCAAGTTGGTGGAGGTCCCCTCCATAAAAAAGCATAGATTGGTGGCTGTTCCTTTGCTTTCTGGGCTGCTACACTGTGGAACAACTCACCCATCCATCTTAGGATGGAATCCTTGGAAGCAGCCTTTCATAAAAAGCTTAAGACCTGGTTATTCCAGTTGCCTTAGGGTGTGGTTATGACTAGTCGGGCTGCATATTTTAGGGTAGTCAAACGTGCTGTCAGTTGGGGTTGTGGGTAGGTTAGTGGACAATCCTGGCACAGGGACACTCCTTTGGGAGTAACCAGGTGCTTTAGAAATCAACTTATTATTATTACTTGTGAATCAAGGGTTGAGTACTTGACGGCCACCATCCTGTCTACGGTTCGGGCCAGCTGGATCACCAGGTATGGTATGGCTGACCCAGGTCAGCCAATATGAAAAACAGCGCACATATACTCTTTGTGGGGGTGGGGACGAACAGGTTGAGTATTTGGGGGTTTTGGAGATTGACCTCGATCCCAAATATGGCCCCAGAGTGGTGGAATTCTGCCACCAGAGCTGTTAGTGATGACATTGGCTCACTGATGCTCCAATAACATTGATAGATTAGAGGCTGATAGTGTGTGTGACCGCCTCAAATTGAATGGCTGTGATGTTGGGAGCGGTCCGCAAGTGCTGGGTCAGTGGCTCCATGTAAAGGTCAAATAGGAGAGGCGAGACCGGCACCCTTGTTGCGTTCTCCTTTCAATATGGAAAAGCAGTGACAGCACCCGGTTTACCTTCATTGTGGCCCGTGGGGAGCTGCAGACACTCTGCGCCTGATTTAGATCTTGGTGCAGCTAGTCTTGCTGTCACTTTTACCGATGGTTCCACCAGCCGCTAACTTGGCAGTCCACCAGTTCAATTTAGATGTTGGCAGGTCTATGGACAATAGTCTGTCCAAGTGCCACTGTCTCCGCCAGAGTTATCCTCCTGCATCGACAGTGTCATAGGCAAAAGAAAATGTCAGAAGGAGCACAGACAAGATTACTTCCAGGCTCATCATGATGTGCCTTTCTGTTGAGGACACTGTGGAGCTGACACCTCCAAACTTCAAATGGCAGAATCAAAGGAAATGAGTAGGGATTTACCTGTTTTTGTTGTTTTTAACTTCCATCTTGAATCCCATTGTCCAGGTCCTCCCTTTGCTGCTACTGCTTGACCAGGATGCTAATCAACTCCATTGTCACTGGGATCAAAGGTTAGCTTCTTTTTCATTTGTCTTACTATGAATTGTGGGTTAACATGTGCTTTGGCATCATGTATTTATAAATGGCTCTTACATGCAATTTGTTTCTTATGTGTAATTCAGCAGTGTTCATTTTACTAAGGTAAAATGAACACACCTGTATTGACACTTAAAAAAATATTTATTTGTTGTCGTTGTTGTGTGTGTGGTACCTGTGGGTGTACATTCAATAGTTTGTGTATGTTGTTTGTATATCTCACCATCAAAGGAGAGAGAGGACTAGGTAGCTAGTCCATATCCCCAGGGTTTTATAAGTGAAATCAATAAGGAATAGCCTATTTGTGAATTTACATAGACTCAAGACTGTAAGACAGGGTACAAACCCTTTTGTTTGTTCATGAAACCCTCACCCACCAACCTGGTTGGTGGCATGCTTCATCATCGGGCCAACCCAGTGACACCGAGTGTGACCCGGGTGTGCTTTGATGCCTGAATACAGCGGAGCAGGTATGTTTCTGAGTGTGCAGTGTAGTGACGTGAAGGTGAAAGTTTTAAAGCTATACAGGGATCCCAGTACCCGAGGGTAAATTATATTTTTTTTGTATGATGTTAGTGTGGTTTTGAAGTGGCTCTCTGTGGATTGGGTATCAATAATTATAGCGTCAGAGAGACGTTTCGCTGTTTTAATGATGAGCACTAACCAGTCCCTGGTGTAGTGCCAGGCTATCTGGGCCCAGTCTTTCCTAAAGGTGACGTCATCCAGGAATATTCTGGGGCGTTGGTAACAAGGAGTCCCCTTGGGGCTGTACTGGTGCGTAGATATTGGGTCAATATGACACCATGTAAGATGGTTCTTATTCGATTCCTCTTTTTCTCCGTTAGAATGTCCCAGTCTGTTGTTTGAGCTATGGTATAAGAGATGTTAAAGTCTGCCAGAAAAGATGGGTCAGCAAGGATCTCACTGATGTCATCCTCACTGAAAGTGAGGCTGTGGTTTTCGGCCATTGTAGGTGCTCGTTATCTCTCGCAGCTGTGCGCTGCCTATATATATCACTATTAAAGGAGAGAGAGGACTGGGTAGCTAGTCCGTATCCCTAGGGTTTTATATATATGAAATCAATAAGGACTAGCCTATTTGTGAATTTACATAGACTCAAGACTGTAAGACAGGGTACAAACCCTGTTGTTTGTGCATGAAGCCCTCGCCCACCAACCTGGTTGGTGCATGCTTCATCATCGGGCCCACCCAGTGACACCGAGTGTGTCCCGGGTGTGTTTCGACGCCTGAATACAGTGGAGCAGGTATGTTTCTGAGTGTGCAGTGTAGTGACGTGAAGGTGAAAGTTTAAAAGCTATACAGGGATCCCAGTACAGAGGGTAAATTATATTTTAATAACTGGGCCACTGTTAGCATAACAAAAAAAGGCTGTTTGATCTTATAGGAGTGTTAATTAGGGTCTCCTACATCCAGGTGTGGTCTACATGTTTCATCCAGGCCTTTATGATTAAAACTGGCTTTCCTCAGGACCAAAGTGTGTAGGTGCAGATTACTTAATTTTAAGTTATTGTGTAATTTTGAAAATGTGTAGCACTCGCTAAGGTGCTTTACATGTGTGAGGGGGATTCCCTCTTATAGCATTACTGGACATACAACAAGTATGACAAAACGCACATACAGGGGAGAGTCTTAGTATGGTAACATATTCACAAAACAGTTTGATTGCCGATATCTATTGTGCTGTGTAGACGATAAATAAACAGCAAATGGTGTAGCCATATTGGTGGTATGACTAAGGTGAAAGCTATCATATATACATGAAGTTTTGTGGTGGGCTAAACATCGTAAGCGCATCAACACAAAAAAATGATGGTAGGTGCATGAAAGGAAGATTATCCTGCTGTTGCCAAATTAGCCCCATGGAGTAGTCCGGCAGAGGAGTGGACCCTGAGAAGACAAAGGGGCCTCAGGGGGTTAGGGACCTGTGGAGAGAGAGCTTACTCGGCTCGTAGCTTAAGCGCTCGGTTTACTCATGAAACTTTCGGTCAGCGTCTGCGTTGAACCTCTTGTTGTCTCTGTGGCCTCCGTAAGACTGTCCTGGGCCGTGTTTGTGCCTTAAATGCAGTCTGCATCATTCGGAACACCTGTGCGGGGAAGGACAGAGAAAACAGACTGTGCGAGGACATGCTAAGTCATTGCTATGCTGCACACGTGCCGGAAAGTAGTGTATCCTGCTGTGAGCATGCCCATGTGCGGGGACACGCTGAGTCATGGCTATGCTGAGCATGTGCGGGAGAGTAGTATATCCTGCTGTGAGCATGCCCATTTGCGGGAGAGTAGTGTATTCTGCTATGAGCATGCGCGGTACCGATTGTCGGCGCCTGCGCATTGGGTGTGGCTCTGTAAACTGTACCCAGTGTACACAGATTAGTGTTCAGGTGTAGTAAAATGAGCGGTTGAGAAATAAAGAGCGCTAACTGTGAAAAAAGGACTCAAAAAGCGCTGTAGGGTTAAGTTGTGAGGCCAGGTGTATTATAACTGGCTAATACAACAGAGGGACATTTAGCACAGAGAGGAATCAAGAGTAGTGTTTCATATGGGGAGAAAAAAGTCATGTCTTCAGCGAGCTCCAAGGTATTGAGTCATTCAAGCCCAAACCCAGTTGCTGGGTGGAAAGGCGATAGATCCATCTCTGTTCTTTTGTATGAAGGATCCGATCATTGTCTGTTTGGTTAATGTCAAATTGTTCAATGACTGTCCAGGACATGTCATTGGGGGCATGGTATGCCTTGAGGTAGTGCTCTGTCAGTCTGCTGATGTTTTTGCCACACCTGATCGTGCTTCTGTGTTCAACCTCTCTAGTCCTGATTTTGCGGATCGTCATGCCCACATAACGGAGCCCGCAGGGTCATGTTATGAGGTACACAAGGTTGCTGGAGTTGCAGTTAGTGTGTTGGCATTGTGTCCAGGTTTTGCCAGGTTCAAGGATGAGAGTTTTCGTTGGTTTAGTGGGATGGCACAAACTGCAGTAGTTACATGGGTAATGGCCAGTGACTTTGGGGAGGCCCCAACAGTTGAGGACTGTATTGTCCATAGATTTAGGACTGGCACGTGGTAGTGTTGACACTAGTTTGTCTTTACGGTTGTTAGCACGTTTAAATGCAAAGCGCGGGGTCTCCCATTCTCTGGTGCCTGAATTGATTATCTTCCAATGTTTGCGGATAATACTAGAAACTTGATTTGACGCTGTATTATAGGTGGTGACACAGGTCATGGGTAGTGGTATCTGGTCTCTTGTCACCGTTTCCAGTAGTGATTCTCTGTTTATATTGCGGGCCCTTTAGCTGGTTTTGGCAATAATGGCGTTGGGGTATCCATGTTCCTGTAGTTTGTGTGATAAGGTGCGGGATTGTCTTTTGTAGTCCACTAGGTGGCTGCAGTTTCTGCGGATCCACAAGAATTGCCCAAAGGGTAGGTTTTCTCTGAAGGGCCTGGATTTACTATACACCACGGCAATTCATCCTTGACTGCGCAGCCCTAGCACTCAAGGAAAACTATTTCGAGTATGAAGGCACTCACTACCTGCAAACTAATGGAACCTCTATGGGTAGTGTTTTTGCTCCAAGCGTGGCAGGACTGTACATTCAACATTTCGAGCGGGAACACGTCATGCCACTGACCAACCCATACTCACAAAACATAAAGACCTGGCGCAGGTACATAGATGACATCTTCATGATTTGGGAGGGAACACAGGATGCACTAAACATTTTTATCACTTGGCTTAATGAGCGTGACCCTTACACAGTGCCTATTTGGGATGAAGCCTGTCTGGTCAGGATTAGGGTTGAGTCGATGCACTAAAATGCTTGTGAACAGTTTTGCGTCAACGTCAAGAAATAAAGTAGGTCTTTATAAGCTGCCTAGTGTTTTATCTCTGCTAGTATTGGGAATGACGGTAATGGAGTCCCAAGCATAGGTTCGGTAATTGTCCTACAAAGGTGTTAAAAAGTCTAGAGACTTATATTCTGCCACACAACTAGTGTGTGGCAGAATATTTTGTAGAACTGAGGTGAGAAGCAGTGAGGGCCTGGGGACTTGAGTGGTTTCAACCTGGCAATAGAGGAAATCACCTCCTCAAGTCTGATTGGTTTCTCCAAGCTATCGACTATAGTTACATAAGCCTTCTCCAACTAGAGTTGAATACTGTTGAGAGGGAGTCTCTGAGCCACGTATAACATTTTGTATTAGTTGTGGAATATATTGCTATTTGTGTGTCTTCCCGAACGTTATTCCCATTGGGGTCTAGTATAGCTTTTAGGGTGTTCAATTGTGTTTTAAACCAGAGGCAATGGGGCAGCATCCGACCGCATCTATTGCTCCCTATGTAGAATTTGTGTTTAAGACACTCCAGGGCATATTCGGCCCTGTTGAGGACCAATCTCTTAAGGTGTGTCTGTGCTCTGTCGAACTTACTCCAGATCCTAGTCTTATGAGCGCCATACGTTTATGTCTGACTTTTAACTCAGTTACTGTCTTTTCCCATTCCTCTTGTTTCTACTATTGTCGATTGTCATTTACTGCTGATATGGGACTATTCAAACTTTTTTTTATTGAGCATATAACCAAAAAAACTGAACAAAACAGGCACATCATAATATCTCACACAGTCTGCTTGGAATGCGATCATCAGTGCAAAATAAACATGTGTAATAAAAATACATCAAAGCCTCCACTTCTTTAGTTTTCCGGTTCACGGAGTCAACACCATGGTCAATACATCAATGTTAAGAAAGACATGCAGGTGGCAGCCATTCTCGGGAGGCTATACAAGGTTAATACATATGACATTGGACAGGTCATCCAATGGCCCCTCCCTGTGAGTGCATCCTGTTCCACCATTATTGTCAGGAGAACATATGTGCTTGTGGTGTGGCTTGTCTATGGTGGTCTTGCGCCATCTTTCACCTCCGGCAATCTAGCCTCTAGTTTTTGCATGCATGTGTCCCATACAGTGATCCTCGCTCTGTCCCTCCCCTGTGCCGGGCCTCCAGAAGTGCTGCAGACTCGGCCTTCACCCATCGCAGCATAGTGGGATGCCAGGTCGTCAGGTCAGGTGCAGCTAGTGACTTCCATGCCATCACGATATGGCCCTAGCATAAAACGTACGCCAGTTCAAAAACTCTATGGAGGTATTTATCCCCCTTGGCTCTGGATCAAATGGCCGTCAATTACGACTCCAGGGAAGGCAGGAACACAGTATCAGCCAGGGTCGAAGTGATCCTCTCTACTTCTTCCCAGACCCATTGTATGCCGGGGCTGCCCCACACCATGAGGAAAGTGTCTGCATACATGACCCCACATCTAGGGCAGCCCAGATTGGCCATAGGGACCATGCATTAAATGCAATGGGGTGTATGGTGTGACTGCTATAGATAATTAAATTGGGTGAAAGGAAACCTTGAGTTCCGAGAGATGTCCTCAGCATGCTGTACGGCTTGGGCCCACTGTTTGTTTGTCAATGGAAGGTGAAGATATGCCATCCATCATTCTCTAATCTTAATAATTAGATTCCGTCCTTGTTCCAGTAGAGCTGCATACAGGTCTGTGATAACCTTACCTGTACCATCATATGCCAACATAGTGTGGAGTGGGAGCAAAGTCCTATGCTCCTTCTGCTCATGCCCCCAAGTGGAGGTCAACACTTTACAGACAAGCCTATAGGTCATGAACAGCCATGCTGGTATGTGTCAAATCTCGTTGAGATCTGGTAAGGGGCATAATACCCTGTCCACATCATGCAGTCGGAAAAAGTCTTGGAGAGCAGGCATCTGCCATAATGGTATCAGTGGTGAGTTCAGGGAGGAGCACCGCATCTCTGAACATACCATAGACAACTACATCTAGCCACCATCATTTGTAGTGAGTCTCCTGGTAGCCTGGGTCCAGCAAAAAAAGCCAAGTATATGGATGTACCTAAAAGGAACTGTGCGACCTCAGGTCTTTCACCACAAAGGGCGGTCTCCAGCCATCATTGCGGTCACCGCAGCTGGCAGCTGCTACGTAAAATTAAAAGTTAGTAATGGTAATAATCCGCGCACTGAGTCAAGGGCCTTATTGAGATTCCCTTCCAGCAGCTAAGTATCCAAGGAGAAAAAATCTTTACAACGCAACTTTTACAATGCTCTATCATTACAACAAAACTTTTACAACGCAACATCCATTACATCGCATGCCATTACAATGCAACCATTACAACGCAGGATACTACAACTCATACCACTACAACGCATATCATTAAAACGCATACCATTACAACGCATACCATCACAACGCATAGTACCATTACACTATCCAACACTTACCCTACTGTTGCACCCCCTGGAGTTAGAATAGTAATTTTTACCCCTACACTATCCAACACTTGCCCTACTGTTGCCCCCCTGGAGTTAGAATAGTAATTTTTACCCCTACAGTATCCAACACTTACCCTACTGTTGCACCTCCCTGGAGTTAGAATAGCCATTTTTACCCCTACACTATCCAATACATGCAATGTAATGGTATGCGTTCTAATGGTATGCATTGTAAAGGTAGTATGTGCTGTAATGGAATGCATTGTAAAGGTAGTTTTAAAAAATTTGTTGTAATGGCATGCGTTGTATGGAATGCGTTGTAATGGATGTTGCATTGTAAAAGTATGCGTTGTACCGTCATACATTTGCATCCGAGTGACATACCCATATGCTTGAATATCTAAAGGTATCACACTGCCCTTGGAGGTGCGCCATAAGAAGTGCACACCTCTCGTGCTCTGGAATGGGTCAAAGGGAAAATAGCCACGATTTAGCCCAGTTCACGGGCAGGCCTGATATCACCCCAAAATCCTCCAACAGTGCCATCAGCCCCGGCAATGCAGATTCCAGGTCCCTCAAATAAATGTACTAGTTGTATGTGTACAACTAGATTACATGATAAAGACCATGCGCCTTTATCCCCTTGTCCACAGCTCGCATATGGAAACGACAAGCCAGAGGCTTGTTGGGCAACTCAAAGAGAAGACAAGACAATGGACAGCCCTGTCATGGGTCCCGACACATGTCAAATTCATCAGAGCTGTACTAATCAGTCTTGATGCTCAAAGAGGGCTTTTTAGGTCTCGCCTAGTGTTGCAGTGCGCATGCGCTGTCGCTCGGCGAGAGATATTGTGAGAGAGGAGATTTCAGAAGGGGGCTTGAAGCACTGCCCCTCATTTTCGTTGGATGACCTCATCGTTTATGGTAAACGGTGACCTCCGGTTGAAAATGAGGCTTCTTTGTCACTACCCTTTCTCCTTTTGGGACGGCTCGTCATGACTGGATCTTTGCTTCACGGCTGTTGTGGCTGTTGTGGCCTATGGCAAGGTGCGCTGGTAATATACTGGTAATATACAGCATGTATGTAAGCGCTGAACAGGTACTAAGGTGGGGATAGCTTATGCAGTATTTCCAGGCCTGAACATACGTAGGGATGAGGTATTAGTGTCCCAACTTCGGCACTAGGAGATACATAGGAAGTTTGTTAAAAGCTTCATTTGATATAACAGTGACATGCTAACAGGGATGACTTGTACAAGAAACAAACATGAGTGATTACTCAATTATGTTGGTTAGAAGGGATGTTGGCATGAGCAGAGCGCAAACTAATTAGCCTTGAACACATTATGGCAACGATTAAAGCGATGTGCATGAAAGCGATAAATATGAAGCTAAAAGGATGGCATGCAAAGATTGATGTCTTCCATAATGCAATGGGTCCTCTCAATCCAACAGGCCTAAAGTAAATAGAGGGTGCCTGCTGGACGGGTTACACCTGTTATTAGTTCTATTAAACACAACATGTTTTATGAAGTAATGACATTTGTACTCAAATCATAGGTACTGCCGGGACACATGTTTTCCAATACACACATCTCTAGACAGGACTGCCCCCGATTTGAGCAAAAGAAAGTAAAACACTTTATGGGTTGGCATGCTTTGCAGGCGCTCGTGGCTAGCTCGCACATGTGGGTGTTCTGCTGAGTTTGGGGGCAGGTTTGCATGCTTCACCTTATCATCTTGTAAGGAGACCATGTACCTAGGTCACACACATCAGGGAGAGGTGCCCAGTGGAAGCATGAGGGGGACTGCACAGGACACGGCACAGGTTAGATGCTGGCGTACTGTGGCCATGCTACAGCACCTGGCAAATAAACCTGGACTGATGCACAGGCGGGTGTGGTGGTGGTGGTCCCTACCTCATTTCACAGGTTCACCACCTGTTGAGCTTTTTTAACGATCATCTCATTGGGATTTAAATTTACAGCCTCTCTTGCTTCGGCCATACTGTGAGTAGGTTAGCCATGGACTTTAATAAAGGACTGCCTGGCCCTCTAATGCTATAGTACAGCTGAAGAAATATAACATTGGTACTATATAATGTTGTCTTGCTGTATCCAATATATAAATGCTATTCTGACAGAAACCCCTTGTAAATACACTCGACCCATGTATATCCAAAAACTTGGGCCTTAACTGAACAAACGTCATCTTGGTTTCATTTTTTGGGGCGTCTTTCGTTAGTAAGGAAAACACGTGACATACTGCTTAGAGGAGAGTCTGAAGGGTCCGCCTGGGCTATGAACAGAGCATTGATTCTAACTTAGGAAACTCAAGGTTACATCTGTCTTTCTTTTAGGATGAGCACATTCTTGCAGGCACCATGCCTGTACTCCAGTGCACCAGAACGAAAGGGAGGCACCTTTACTGACCTGCCCCGGAATAGCTTGAGCTGAGTTTCGAAGCAATCTATTGTGCCTTATATGGGTCTTCCTGTTGGTTTCTCAATTACTGGTACTTTTCCATGTACGGGGTTTCAATGAGGTATGCTGAAAGTATATATGCACTGTTTTGAATGTGATCCAGCAGTCTCCTCTGCACAATATTGGTAGTTGTGACGAGAGGGAGGCTCCCCTATATAGGGCGCTTTGCAAAATAAACGCTTGAACCATCTCCATTGTCGGCTGACTTATTCTTGGTAAATAAGGTCTATGAGCTATTAGTAAGTATAGCTCTATGGTATATTTTTATGGTACTTCACAGCATCTAGTTTACCAGTATGATTTGTACTATCATTAGCAACAGCAGCAACTCATAGGGGTAGCAGTATAGCTCCCTTCAATTTCGCCCGGGATTAGGGCTGGCAATGTCATCCACTTTGCAACCAGAAACGGATTAGGCAAAGACATACCTGGGAGGAGGCAATGTACACTCAGCGTAGAGCTAGCTGGGGTTTCAACATACCCTGGTATACCGTCAGTGATACATGTAAGGTTAAGGGCTACACACGAATAGGCACTTTCTCACAGCTGGGGGCGTGAGTGTGCCAGTCCCAAGAGGGAGCAGGTTGCTTGGTTGGACTGATATGGATGGGAGGGAGCACTAAAACGGACAACCAAAAGAGCACATTTTGCAGTTATTGTTAAGGTTAAATTGATTAATTAATGGAATGTTACCAATGGCGTCAGTCAGGCGAATTTTCCGTTGGGAGTGGTCAGCGAACATCCAACTGAATTGTTGGTGGTTAGCTGGTTATCAGTCTTCTAAATGTGTGTTTTTAGCGCAGGCATGTCCAATTATGGGTTAAGATGCCTGAAGTCTGCCATTCGATACATGATCCCAGGGATGTGAGCCGCAGAACTGAAAGGGGCTTGGGTTTCGACCTCTGGTGACAGGTTCAGATCCTGGTAGGTCCACTTAGTATCTCGTTCTTCTGAGGTTGATGAAACAAATACCATTGAGTCGATTAACAATTACATGGGCAAATTCTCCCGCCCTTTACCCTTGGCTGGCAGCATTGCAGGCTGTGGAAGTTGTCATCCAACGAGTGTGCTATGGGCCAAATTTCGGGGAATCCCCTGGGTTAAGCACAAGTAGGCTACTGAGTAGTGAAGGACACTTGGTATTCCCAGTACTCAAGAAAGGGCAGGTAGCTATACATTTGGTTCCCCTGCGGTCCACACTGTCCTGTCTGCTCCCTGGTATACACAAAGGTCTGGGCGAGGCAGGCCGGCCATAAGCCACCCTGGGGAGGCGTGGTGGCATTATGCAGGCACTGGAACAGCTTCTGTAGAAGCAGCGGCCCAGGCAGGGGGGGGGGGGGAGGTCGCCCTTCTCACCACTGGGTATGACGGGTGGGAGGCAATGATTTGACTTTTCAGGGTTGGAGGGTCCTGCTGCCTTAATTGAATTCCACTGGGTGTAAGTTATGCATCCATCCCTGAACAGAAGGTCTTTGGGTTTTATCAGGCTAAAGTTCACAGGGAGTTGAAAAAGGAGGGGGGCACCTGTCCACGAGGGGCATGCTGGCCTCCGGTCCAGTATGGGCTTGGACTTGTTTTTGCTGATCCTGGGAGAGGCCCGAGAGTAAGCAGGATGTAGGTAAAGATGTCTACCTTGGTGGGGGTCCCTGGTTGTGACGGTGGCCATCCCCAGAGCTGTTGAGGTGTTACAGGGCGATCCAGAGTCTGCAAGGTACAGAGGGGTACTATACTGCAGCAGCACAAGGGTGCTAAGCCAAGGATACCCAGGGATGTCTTAGCATGTCCCCTGGAAGAACTACGGCGCCCCGTTAGTTCTATGGGCGGTTGTGGGTCTGAGGAACCGGGGGCTGCCTGGAACGCTCCGTCCACCTTTTGGGGGGCGTGAGCAAGGGAATGGACTGGCAGTCCACTGTCCACTGATGGGAGGGGTAGCCCCTCCCAATGATTGGTAATCACCGATTGGCGACGGTCACGGTGCAATTTGGTTCATCAGACGGGCAGGCAGCATAGGGGCTGGCCTGCCCTGGGATCGCCCGTAAGATAACCCACCATGTTAGCCTCAGGACTGCTTGGTGGCACCGACGGAGAGAGCGGGCCTCGTATACCTGAGCACGGTCCAGGTGAGGTGAGGTCCAGTCCCCTGTCATTCTGGATTACTTTTGAGATCCACTGACAAGGAGGATGTGTACGTAACTGTAGGTACAGGTTGTATCGTTTTCAACAGTTATCTTTTTCACTGATTTGTTGTGTGCATTATTTAGTTTACACATTGTTAACAGTAGCAACAAGATAAGAGCAGTGGCCCTGATGAAAGCCAAGGGAGGTCCTGCCCGTTAGGCAGAAACAAGCTGGCCCATATTGCGACAGTTATTTTTTTCACACTGTCGATTGCGCTGTTCTAGTTTTTCAATTAAGGGATGTGCCTTGTTCTTGATTAAAATATTTGGTTTGGACATATCACCCTATTTTAAATCACCACTTTTGGTTAGTTGCACTGTGTTTTCACTATCGATGTCTACCATCATCTATTGGCTAAGAACTGGTGGCTCCTAGCCAACTGTGGACCTGATCCAGTATCAACTACTCACTGTGTGGCACAGGGTCTCGATGATCAAGGGACCGGCCAGGTCACAGTTTGGACGACCAGATGATATGACTGATCACCAAGTCTGTTTGATGGTAATTCATGATGAGATGTTTTGGATCATGTTGACCATCTTTTGAACTATCTCTTTGCTTCGTGTGCTTAGTTCATTGCACTTTTGCTCTTTTTCTTGTTCCTTAGAATTTAACCTAATGGTGACTGTAGCACCTACTGACATAGTGTAATCACAAGTCAGTTGGGCCAAAATAATTTGGCTTATAGACCTCCTAGATTCTTTGTGTTGTTCATATTGTGTAGCTGGGGAAGTGAACCAGTAGCAGGTCTTTAAACTTTATTTCCCTATGACCCTCCTCTCTCTGTTGGTTGTGTTAGCATATTGGTTATGCAAATAAACCTGCAGCAAAATTCTCCACTAAGAAGGTGTTGTGTGGTTTATTTATGTATGTTGCTGTATGAGAACGGATGAATGTTGCCGATATTGGCACTATGCCAAGGCTGCCCGGAGGGGCCCCCGTAGGGGACCCTCCAACAGGGCGGGCGCCTTGGTGCCACAGGAAGGCACAGAAGTTGGCTGCCCAGGCTCACTGGGCGAGAGACCAAAGGGGTCTGCTGCCCGCTTTACTTCCGGCAGTGGGCGGGGGACAGGGGTACAAATCCTTTCCCCCACCCCCTGGGCAGTCTCTTGACCACTGCCCTTCGTGCTGTTTCCCGCCCTACTGCTTACCCTGCAGACGGCCAAGAAAGGGGTACGGGGAAGGGGAAAATCTAACTTATTGTTTTGTGTTGCAGGAGGTGTTACAGAGTCTGAAAGGTACAGAAGCGTACTATTCTGCAGCAGCACAACAAGGGTGCTAAGCCAAGGATACCCGGGGATGTCTTAGCGTGTCCCCTGGAAGAACTACGGCACCCGGTTAGTCCTACGGGAGGTGGTGGATCTGAGCAACCGGGGGCAGCCTGGAATGCTCCACCCACCTTTTGGGGGGCGTGAGCAAGGGAGTGGATTGGCAGTCCACTGATGGGAGGGGTAGCTCCTCCCAATGATTGGTAATCACTGATTGGCGACAGCCACAGTGCAATTTGGCTAATCAGGCGGGCAGGCAGCATAGGGGCTGGCCTGCCCTGGGATCGCCCGTAAGATAACCAACCATGTTGGCATATTGGTTATGCAAATAAACCTGCAGCAAAATTCTCCACTAAGAAGGTGTTGTGTGGGGGGGGAGGAGCCAAGATGGCGGAGGAGACAGACGTGTAGTCTCCCGGCTCCGCGAGCCTTTGTCTCCCGCAGGTAAATTTTGCCATCCATCCTGTCACTGAGTGGCTGCGGGAGAACGGCGAAAGTAAACGGAGGCTGTTGCCGTTTCTCCGAGGACCCTGCCAGCCCCCCAACTGGAGATATCGCCGAGCTGCTTCAGCGGCCGCTCCTGGACATTGAGCTGAGACCCGGGCTGACCCGCTAAGATGGCGCCTGCTGGAGCTCCGTGACTCGGTCGGGACGGGGCAATGCTGACGACCTGCCTTGCAACACGCGAATGCCTTTAACCATCGGCCCCTCTCACAGGGCTTTCCTTTGGCTGCCTGGAATTTACCCCGCCGATCTGCTGTGGAGGATGCTTAGGTGAGGAACGCCGCGCACTCCCTGCATTGGGCTGTGGCCAGCTGACGGTGCCTGCCTCTGACCCGTCCTCGCTCTGGGTCGATCGAGGGTGTCTCATCCTGCTGTGCCTCCGTTACCGGCTGCCCTGCACTGTATCGGTGACCTGAGACCCTGTTTCGTTTTGCGGACCTTGCCGACTTAATCCCGTGCTTTCCCAGCAGAAGGATGGAAATGGATGGCGCTGTTGTAGCGCGGGAAGGCTCTGCTATGACCCACAAATGTGCAGTCGGGGGGGCTTTTGCTCGGTGTGCCGGGGCGCGAACCACGCATTACGCTGTGGATGAAGTGGAACCTTCGCCTGAGCCGACCTGCGGCTCTGTTATGTTAGCGCTCGCCGACCTGAGGGCTGCGTGGTGTGAAAGCTCCTATTTGCTGGGCAGGAGGCTTGACGATGTGTTACTATCAATGGCGCTTATACCACCGACTTCTTCCCCACGCAGTACTGATCTGCTTTCATTCGGCTCCAACTGTGCTACGATGTTACCGCCCGAACACATGGGAGATGTTTCTTTTGGCGACGCTACACTGTTTCCCTCCTTGCTGGATACCAAGATTTCAACCGGGGCAGTGCAACTATTGTTCACAGAGCCGTCAGTGCAGCGACTGTCTTTCCTGCAGATTTGTTACCCGCAGGCTCCGTTACTTTTGTATCTCACTCTGGAATGCCTGGCTGCCCTGAATTTGCCACTCTCTTGGGACAGTGAGACTGAATGTGCTTGGCGGAATCCATTTTGCCCTTTGATAACTCGATTCTGCCGAGGGCGGCCATCTTGCTCCTTTGTTTTATCTGCGGTGGGCTCTGGCCGGGACCCATGGCTGGGCGGGCATTTGAGATCGGGCCAGGGCTAGGAGTCTCTATATTCTGCACTGTGTTGGACTGTCTGGTGGAGTCTCGGACTTTGGCGCTTCCTCTGCACGTGCTACAGTAATATCCCTTCCCATCTCGATTTGTGATTCAAGCTTACTGTGATTATTCATGTATGGGGTGAAATAGTGCAATGTTGGTTGGGGAGTTTTGGGGACATTTGATTTGGCCCCCCTCCGGTAATCATGAATCTATCCTTGCTACTGTGTATGGGGAGGGAGATGTTCTTCGGCTGGCGGAGTTCGGGAGACTTGGTATTTGGTGGGCTCCTCCCCACTTTCCCTTCCCTTTTTCTTTCTCTATGAGAGTCTTAGATTAGATTAGTCTTTTCTTACTCTCTAATTCCTTATGTGGGTACTCTTGGGGCGACAGGCACGTTAGTAGGGGGGGGTGGGCCGTAGCCTCTTCGACGTGCAGGGTGGGGGGTTTGGGTCTTTACTCTCTTTTTTTTGTTTCTATGGCCTTCTTCTTATCTTCATTCTTATTTTCTCTCTCTTTCTATATATCTCGGGTCAGACGGGAGGTTGGGTTTGGTTCCTCACGGGACGTTCTTTGTGGTTTGCGTCTAAGTCTGTATCACATGGTTTATTGATTCCATTATTAAGATTTTGATTTACCGCATATTCATTGAATGCTTACAGAACTTGCTTTTCCTTCCTTTTTCCATTATCGTTTGAGGGCGCATATCCTGTCATGACTTTTCCCATGTAACGAGTGTCCTTCTTCTGTGTCATTGGATCCTTTATTGTTGCTATATAATGAACCCTTCCATATCCTATCACACTGCAGACAACCTAGATTGTAACTCCTGAAGTGATATATTGATTGGGCGGGCGCCAATTGGGGCGACATCTATTCCTGTGCTTGTGTGTCCTTATTGTAAAAGATTCATGCCAATCCTTTGTTAGCGATGTATAACTTGTAGATCTCCTTCATGTGGCTCGCCCACTCAGCTACCCTGTCTGACTTTAGGATGATTCGTCAAAAACATAAAATGAAACCCTCTTTATCCTTTTCCTGTGACTCCTTGCAAATCCATCGTAGTGTTCTTACCTTTTATTTGTTGCTGCGCAAGGTTCCCCGGAATGGTTGTATGTTGTCATAGCGGCCGGCCCGCAGTGGTTGTAGGCTGACGCTGTGTACTGTGTTCAAGAAAATAAAGGTTTTCAAAAAAAAAAAAAAAAAAAAAAAGAAGGTGTTGTGTGGTTTATTTATGTATGTTGCTGTATGAGAACGGATGAATGTTGCCGATATTGGCACTATGCATTCAGTGGTGCCAGACTGCATTTAGTGATGCCGCTACGTGCATTGTGAAGTCTTTGTCAATGGGAAATTCGAATTGACTTCACCATTGACATAGACCAGTCACGTCCTAAGTCCAAGGAAACACCGGCCGCATCAACAATAGCTGGTGAAGCAAGTGGTTGGAGTGTGATGCTGCGCTGTCGCAGTGAAAAAGTAAAGTTTGTATTTCTATTAAGTAGAAAGACAAAAACAGTATTTGGCGCCAGCCTAGCGTGGGTTACACATATTGTGCGCACATGCCAAAAATTGCCCCCAGCCTCCTCTTAGAGACTGCATTCACAATTGCAGTAGTGCAGAAAGTGTGAGAACAAGCTGGTCAGGCACTTTTATAACACCTGTGGTAAAGATATGCTAAAGATAAGGCGGTAACTACGAGATAAGTTTGAAGGATATGGCCTGATTTGGTGACTCCCATAGTTGTAGTGCAGAGCTTTGGGCAAGTAGCAGCTTTAGAACACTCCGACCTTGACTTGCAGCATAATACAATGAATGAATACTATGGTTGCCCCCACTTTTTGCTTGATGTAATGCTGTTTGTGACTAGTCTGACTGTGATCCAGCTAATCAGGACCCCGTCTCACTGCTTTCTCCTCTCAATTGTTATGGTGAGTACTTAGCTACATCCCAGATTGGATACTGGGGTACCCTTATCAGTCCCTAGTATATGGTACTAAGGTACCCATGGCATAGGTACCCCCAGAGGTCCCCCATAGACTGAAGCATGTGTTTCTCCACCTACGGTAGACCATTCAAAGTATCTCTACAGGCCTGCCATTGCAGCCTGTGTAAGCTGGTGCCAGCACCACTTACAAAAGATATAGGTTTCCCTACATCTAAGGTCAATGGACTTAAAACCTATAAGTCACACCTACGGCAGGCCTTTTCAATCCTGAATGCAGAGTGATTGGTTTTAAGTGTGAAGGCGCCCCTGCATGAGCAGGACACCCCACAGAGTCCATTCTTCTGGGTTGTAAGTCTGACAGCCATATCACATATACAGGGGCACTGAGTCATTACACAAACACCATCTAAAAACTGACTGTAAACGGTATGGCAGGTATGAAGGCCTTCCGTTAGGCCCTCAGTGCTTCTGGTACCAGTCTTCTAAATGCGGTCAGCACAACATGGCTGCTGCAGACCAGAGACATGTTTTTGCTCTCCTGCTGCTGAGCCAAGCTTGAGCATGTGAAGGCAAAGCAATAGCCATACTGTCACTGGGAGAAGTGTCCATCTCCCAGACATGGTTTAGTGTATTGTGGCAGGGTGGGAGCTCTTACTAGTGCCATTTAGTCTGCAGGCAGGGCACATTTGGTGCCCTCCATGCATAGTCTAGCTCAAACCAGTTCAGGGAGCCGTTGGCTTCCGCTCCGGTTCAAAACTGGACAAAGGACAGGGGAGTATCTATCCTCCCCTGTAGCAGGGATCTCTGCTCCTATACAGAACTGTGCATAGAGACTTAGAACCTCAGTGAATTAGGATGTGCCAAAACTCACCTTAGTATCCAAAATCCCCTACCAGACTAGCAATCAGTGTCTCATTGGTACTTACAAAACCCCAATGATTGATGATGATGATGTTTGAGACAACCCAGAACATGGACTTCGAACACCTCAGGAAACGTGGAACACCTGAACACTCTTTTGTTATACTAACATATCAATCCAGAACGAGGAGTCAATGAGGACACGTGCGAGCTTGAAATGTTTATTTCTAATGCAGTGTTCTCAAACGCAGTATCTTAGCTAATACAAGCAAACATATTATAAAGATCAAGGTTAAAAGCATAGTTACTATTCCATAAAATATAAAGGGTGAAAGCATGTTAAAATGCTAAAGGAAACAGGTCTAAATAGAACCTCAGTTTACCCTCCCTAGCTAGTATATTATATTATATCTACAGAATGTCTCTTTGGGTTTAGAAGGGTGGGCCCATACCTTTAGGTTCAGGCGAAATGTATCACATCATCTCCTAAACCAACACTCTGCATACGGATATTCATCAAGTGTGTGTATCCTGCCTTGCGCAGTGCAGTATCATTCACGCCTAACACCAAAGTTGGCCACAGCTGCATCCATATTATGTCTACTTTGTGCGTTGATCAATCCAAACAATAAGTACTGTGTTGAAATAACCTTGAATACCTCGGCACTCACTGTACAGACATAGCTTACCAAGCAAGACTGATATTATAAGCAAACATGTTATTCTCGTGTAAAGCAAAATACCTAACTAGGCGAAAAGCATTAATAACAAAATGTGTCGTGTGCAGAGGCAGCAGGAAAGGAAAAATGGCGTTTAAAACTCTAACTAGCACATGCCAACTTAACACAGTGCAAAGGTGAAACCAATACACAAGACACCCCCTTGTCCAGCCCCTCCTTAGAGAGGGACTCCTATTTCGTCCCAACCATTTCCTTAGGGTAATTAAGGGCTTACCTGTGGGTGGGTCCCTAGTTTTGCTGTCGGACATGATACAATTCAGACACCACTTCAACTTGGATTGTCTGGGACTCCGCTGGACTTCGCTCTGGACATCAAGGTTTCAACCGAGAAGACTTCTGCTGCTCCAGATCACTTTGCCCTGCTCATATGCTGCGAAATCTGTACCTGTGCTCCATACAGGTACCTGTCCAGGGCCTGTGGACATCCAAAACACCTGAAGGAATCTCCCTTGAAGAGAAGGAGTCACTTCCCTGCATCTGCAGGCACTGCAACCAAGCTGACCGGTCTGCTGATCATGGGCTCCTACGAACTCCGAAAGGCTCAGCAACACAGGTGGTGGTTCTTCCCATCCCACGAAGCCTGCCATGGCCTCTCACCATGTTTGAGGCCAGTATCCCTTGTCAAAGCCGCAGGAACCAAACCCCTGTGCACTGCATAGACTTGCAGTTGCAAAGGCTTTTTGGCTTCCATCCACCAAGATATTAGGGCTCCAAGTAGCTCCAATCTCAAGCATCTCCAGTGACCAGAATTTCTGACCACACCACATTGCTTGCACTGTGGGCCTGCTTCCTTGGTAGCTGCTCGAGGTCCTCTTGCGCCTCCTGTGCCTCCGGCCTGTGGGTCCTGTCGAGAGTCACATTTGAATTCTTTTGGGCTCCTCTGATTGCTCTGGCATGTGCTGACTCCCCTGCTTATGGTGAGTCTCCTTGACCTTGCTGGTCACGACATTGCACCTTCTTCAACTTCCACATTGTTTTTAGTTGCCAAGGCTTGTTGGTGCTCCTGCCAGAAACTGACCCCTCAAATCTCGACATCTGATGTGGGACAGGTCATGAACGGCTTCTGGTCTTCCACAGCATTGCCTGGTCCTCACAGCTGCCGGTCCAAGGGCACCTTCAACTCTCTTACAACACCGACATTGGTGGCCATTCATCTTCAGTTCCTCCTGGTCATTTCCAAGTGGTATAGACCCTGTCCCCTCTGCTTTCAGGTACTGCTCAACTTGAATCCACCTTTGGGTTCCACCGAACAATTTCACCTTCTCCAGCAGCGACATCTTCCTGAAGTCCTCCTTTGGGTACGAAGGTGGTTTCTGACCCCAATTTACACCTATGCATCCAGCTCGCCTGGGGCAGGTATCCTGGATCCTAAGGAATCCACGGGTGGGGTGGCTCTCCAACCTTATATCTTCCATGGGGTTTCTTCAGGGTCCACTGAGAAGGGTCCTTGTTCTTTAAAATTGCAACTGCTACTTACACGTTGATTTGCACGGAGGACTCAGTCTTGTTTCCACACTGCCCACAACCTCCAGTGGTCTCCTAGATACTCACCTGGGGTGGTTCCTTGGGTCTCCGGCACTTCTATGTCCTCTGACTATTGTCTTGACTCGAGTTGTGGTTCGCATACCATGATTTTAGTATATGGTTTGGTCTTCCCCGGTAGACCACTGTGTATTCTGTGCTACTTACCTGTTTCTGTTGCAAAGTATTGTAATGCACACATGTATACCTCCGGCTAGGAGATATTTGTATGTGTTAGTGAGTGTCTTATAATAAGTACGCATTTTTTAAATACACTGTGTGTTTCTTTTTCAGTAAATCTATAACTATAAGATTGTGTTCTGGTAAAACAAGCTGATTTACACTCCTTCCGGACTAAGCCTGAAGGCTGCTCTCCACAGCTACCACTTAGAGAACTTTCTAAGGTTGTCTAAGACCACTAAAATCACTATAAGGGTTGCCTGGGTCAGAGCAAGGTGTCCACTTACATAAGTGTACATCATATACTGAGCCATCCTCTCACATTGGTGGCAGCCGTGGTATTCAAGCCTGCATTTTTTTTCCAGATAATCTTGCTGTGGATTAATTGAAAAACCATCACTAACATTAGGCTTATATAATATAAGCTTAGAATAAGTAAGTTCTACTGAACTTAGGGTTGGGTAGTTAAGGGTCTAGGACAACCATTTCTCCAACATCAGAGAGTTCAGTTCCTATAGGTTAGGTAGGTGCAATACCTCACTACTCCTTGAATGTCTTCTAAAGGAGATGCTAGTGGCTCTCTGCCTTTTAGATACAGTGACCTCACGTTCCAGGAACTGAGGGCCCTGTGTTCCTGTAGGAAGCTTAAGACATGGAATGGCCCTAATACTCAGCGCCTCCTAGAAGTGTTACTGTTGGATGACCTACAGAAAGCTAGTGGGTCAGATAAACAAGACAGACTGGGTGGGCCAGAAACAGATGATATGTCTCGAGGGAACCCCCTAGTTGACCTTAATTCTGACCCTGGCCAGGAGGAGTCTCATGACTCCCACCTGGAGAACTCAACTCCCCCAGAGGATAGTGCATATGGCACAGAGAGTGCCACCATTAGTGGATCTCTCTTTGTTTCTCCTGGAAGGGTTCAGAGTAGACCAATGAATTCTAGATCTTCCTCTTGAGAATCCAATGCTTCGGGACATTCAATAGGGGCCACTATATCTAGTAAGAGGGACAACTCTTTTGACAGTGAGTACCAACTGATTGAACTTGAGAAAGCAAGACTTAGGCTCAGGAAAGATCATTTGGCCCTTGGCAAAGTGTCCCTAGACTTCCAGAAAGCTAGGAAGAAACTGGGCAAGAGTCCCGTGGTAGCAGCAAAAGTGTCCCTAGGGTTAGAGAAACTTCTTTTGACCATAGAAACCTGAACAAGATAGTCCCTCCTTACCAGGAGGGCCATGAAATCCATATATGGATCACTGCTTTGGATAGGCCCTGGAAAGTACTGAGGGTCCCTCAAGAGCAGTGGGCAGCTATTGATGGAGCAGATTTCATCTGCAGCCAGGCATTGTTTATTTTTGTGCTTCAGACAGACTGCATTTAAATTGCCACGCACATTTTGGTACAACTTAAAAACATGGCACATGAAAAATATCAAAGTGAGGCCTAAGTCATTCTGATATGCTTGTGCTGAATTAACATGTGTTTTTGCAGTGTAGAGAAAAGTGGCCTTTTTTGGCTTTGAAGATTAACAGAATGTGTTTCTCTCTTCCCAGCTAATGCCTTGCAATCTAAATTCACTATTCCTGTCTTAAAAGACTTTGGCTTGTTGCATATTTAGATAAACATGTTTAGTTTAAAACACATCCCTTTATAATGTGTGTGAATTAATAATGCACCAAACACTACACATGGGCTAAATGCTTTTTGCATGAAAAGCTATCTAAAACATTAAAGCATGTTGCTGTGTAACCGCAAAAGTCGGTATCAGCTGATACTCCGCCCGAAACCTTCCACCGATTTGAAAATTGAAGGGGAAGGAAGAATAACCGACTTTTGCGGTTACATTTTATGAGAACTCCACCTTCTCGGCTGGTACAAGTACTGATGGCGGAATGAGGTTGTGAAGACTAACCTGTCCATATGCGGTGGCTTTAATATACATGACGCCCTGAAGACATTGCCAAAAATCCCGTTGGCAATGAAACATGTCCGCAAGTAAAGTGGTATTGGTTGGATAGTTGGTAACCATGACTACTTTCCTTTTTTAACTTCCATACCCAACACAAGAGACAGAATAAAATCGCATATCTGTGTTGGTGTGCGTGATTTTATATGATGTTTGACACTTCAATGGTCACCTCTTGGTCTGTTTTCACTGCATCTTTTCACAAAACTCTTTTTGTGTTTTCTGGAAACTTTCCTTTCGAGCTCGATGGTGCCAATGATGAGAACAGGGCTATCCTGGTGAGTACCTGCCAGGTTCCCGTTGGTGGTGCACCCGTGAGGTGCCATCTTGCTCTCACACACTTTTTTTCATTTGTGCACATCACAGTTTAACACTAAAGTGTGTGTGTTATGTGTTGTCCCACAGCTGAATTTTACTTGTTTGGAACCGGGCGATTGTTTAAAGGAGGCACAATTCTAGGATATACCAACTACCCCGATAACTAATGGAAGGGGAGTAAGTCTTGCAATAAATGGGGGTGGGGTCGCACACTACTCACACACCGGCGGTGTCGCCCCTAAGGACTCTGGTCAATGTAGTGAAGTGTTTGCGATGCATCATTTTTCGATCTTCTGCTATCTTCGCTGTCTTCGCCATCCCTGGACAGGTGTTTCGGGGTATTACCCCTCATCAGCAGGGATAGGCCGTGTACTGGGGTTGCCGATGGCTGCCAATATCTGCCAGGTATAGTACCACTCAGGCGCATAGGTGCGGGATCCCAGGCTCGTCAGCCCACTGCTCACGGGAGCTTTAAAGTTACAAATGGGGGTGGGGTCGCACACTACTCACACACCGGCGGTGTTGCCCCTAAGGACTCTGGTCAATGTAGTAAAGTGTTCGCGATGCATCATCTTTCGTTCTTCTGCTATCTTCGCTGTCTTCGCCATCCCTGGACACGTGTTTTGGGGTATTACCCCTCATCAGCAGGGATAGGCCGTGTACTGGGGTTGCCGATGGCTGCCGATATCTGCCAGGTATAGTACCACTCAGGCGCGTAGGTGCGGGATCCCAGGCTCGTCAGCCCACTGCTCACGGGAGCTTTAAAGTTACAAATGGGGGTGGGATCGCACACTACTCACACACCGGCGGTGTCGCCCCTAAGGACTCTGGTCAATGTAGTGAAGTGTTCGCGATGCATCATGTTTCGATCTTCTGCTATCTTCGCTGTCTTCGCCATCCCTGGACACGTGTTTCGGGGTATTACCCCTCATCAGCAGGGATAGGCCGTGTACTGGGGTTGCCGATGGCTGCCAATATCTGCCAGGTATAGTACCACTCAGGCGCGTAGGTGCGGGATCCCAGGCTCGTCAGCCCACTGCTCACGGGAGCTTTAAAGTTACAAATGGGGGTGGGGTCGCACACTACTCACACACCGGCGGTGTTGCCCCTAAGGACTCTGGTCAATGTAGTAAAGTGTTCGCGATGCATCATCTTTCGTTCTTCTGCTATCTTCGCTGTCTTCGCCATCCCTGGACACGTGTTTCGGGGTATTACCCCTCATCAGCAGGGATAGGCCGTGTACTGGGGTTGCCGATGGCTGCCGATATCTGCCAGGTATAGTACCACTCAGGCGCGTAGGTGCGGGATCCCAGGCTCGTCAGCCCACTGCTCACGGGAGCTTTAAAGTTACAAATGGGGGTGGGGTCGCACACTACTCACACACCGGCGGTGTCGCCCCTAAGGACTCTGGTCAATGTAGTGAAGTGTTCGCGATGCATCATGTTTCGATCTTCTGCTATCTTCGCTGTCTTCGCCATCCCTGGACACGTGTTTCGGGGTATTACCCCTCATCAGCAGGGATAGGCCGTGTACTGGGGTTGCCGATGGCTGCCAATATCTACCAGGTATAGTACCACCTACGCGCCTGAGTGGTACTATACCTGGCAGATATCGGCAGCCATCGGCAACCCCAGTACACGGCCTATCCCTGCTGATGAGGGGTAATACCCCGAAACACGTGTCCAGGGATGGCGAAGACAGCGAAGATAGCAGAAGAACGAAAGATGATGCATCGCGAACACTTTACTACATTGACCAGGGTCCTTAGGGGCAACACCGCCGGTGTGTGAGTAGTGTGCGACCCCACCCCCATTTGTAACTTTAAAGCTCCCGTGAGCAGTGGGCTGACGAGCCTGGGATCCCGCACCTACGCGCCTGAGTGGTACTATACCTGGCAGATATTGGCAGCCATTGGCAACCCCAGTACACGGCCTATCCCTGCTGATGAGGGGTAATACCCCGAAACACGTGTCCAGGGATGGCGAAGACAGCGAAGATAGCAGAAGATCGAAACATGATGCATCGCGAACACTTCACTACATTGACCAGAGTCCTTAGGGGCGACACCGCCGGTGTGTGAGTAGTGTGCGACCCCACCCCCATTTGTAACTTTAAAGCTCCCGTGAGCAGTGGGCTGACGAGCCTGGGATCCCGCACCTACGAGCCTGAGTGGTACTATACCTGGCAGATATCGGCAGCCATCGGCAACCCCAGTACACGGCCTATCCCTGCTGATGAGGGGTAATACCCCGAAACACGTGTCCAGGGATGGCGAAGACAGCGAAGATAGCAGAAGAACGAAAGATGATGCATCGCGAACACTTTACTACATTGACCAGAGTCCTTAGGGGCAACACCGCCGGTGTGTGAGTAGTGTGCGACCCCACCCCCATTTGTAAGTCTTGCAATAATAATGCAATAAATGGTATATTCCAAAAAAAGATAAATTTACAAGTGCCTACATAGTCTAGCTCTTTTTTGTACTAGTTGTATATTGAGTGGGGGGCGACCTATGACTAGCTTTACCCTCTAAGCTCCTTGTTGTCTGAATTCTAAATTCTGTAACCTGATTGGTATTTTACTAATGAATAAAGGGTCAGAGAAAAATAAACTTTTGACTAGAAAATAAAACCCTTTAAAATACTCAACAACTCTCTTTATTGGCTTAAATAATAATTGCATTTTTGACTGTTCAGGTTTACATGGTGTGAACGGCCCAACACCTTTTTCAGCTGTAAAATAGAGGTAGCATGAGGGTTTTGCATTGAGAAATTACCAGATGAAATTACCGCTCTATCAGTTTTTGGTAATCAGAGGATGGTCATTATTTATTAGTTTGGTGACTAATGATTATTAATTTCACCATCAACTACTCAACTAATGGATCATTGACTTTAGGAGGGAAGTAAAATAATTGCCCAAGTTACATAAATGTCCAAGTCCTGATTGCTGACTCCAATGCTCAGAACCTGAAGACTGGCAAAGCAGTACTGGAAGGTGAGGAAAGAAGTGGTGTGAGTATCAATAGGGTTGTGAAATGTTGTTAATATGCTAGCTTGTATTTTTGAAGTGTTGAAAATATTAAGTTTTTTTTACTGTTGGTGACATTTTTCTCATTTTGAATTTATGGTGTTAATGATTATATTGGTAATTTCAGAGGACATCATTTTTTGGTTATTGATTACATGTTTTATTGGGGAACAGCCTTTACAACGCGGGTATTACCACGTGCTACCATTACAACACTGCTATTACAACGCAAGTCGTTGCAAAGACTTGCGCTGGAGGGCACTGTTGGATAGGAAATAGTTTAATTTTCTATTCCAACACCTTCCCTACTGTAACGTGGGCTGGAGTTGGAATTGAAAATTAAACGATTCCACTATCCAGCGCTTACAGCACAAGTCGTTGTAACGACTTGCGTTGTAAAAACAGCATTGTAATGGCACGCATGGTAAAAGCCTGCGTTGTAATGCCATTCAACCGTTTTATCTCGTCATGTTAAGTAAGTGTCTTGTTCTATGTTGTCTGAACACGCAGGTAATAATAGAACAGAGCCACCCAATAATCCCCCCAGGACTGGGTATTTGTTAATAACAAGAAAAAATTGTCCAGGAAGGAAACATTCCAATATACAATCACTTATTCAAATGGTATCTTAAATATGAACACTTAATTCAATGAAATCATAGGGTTTGCATACAAGACACTATTATTGTATCAAAAATAGAATTTAATCAATAATACATATTTTGGCTTTTCATCATAAATAATAGTCTGGCAACAGAATACTACCAATCAGTCATAATAGATACAGATTCAATGGTAGTAAGTAAAACGCCTTTCGCATATAATATGGACAGTTGATTAAACCATATTTACGTGCATTAACACAGCACATTAGGTGAATTTTATACATCAACAAATTTGATATTTATGCAAAAACGGCGTGGTGCGTCGACGTTTCGATCCCCCGTTGGTCTAATTGATCCTTGGGACCATCATCAGGACAAAACAGTTGCACAATAACATCTGTTGCAAAAATGACAACAATATAATGATATCAAAAACATACCCTAAGATACAAAGAGAGTAATGTGAACAGCTCGTGCCACAAGGAAAACAAATAGACCCAGGCCTCAACACCAGAAGTAGTAATTGATGTAAAAATCACCTCTAGTGTAACCACAAGTTCTGAACAAGCACTAGAGTGAAAAGAGTAATGAAAACCAAATGAACCCGTGCAACAGACATGAGCGTGAACATAAACGTTACTCACATGTCTCAAAAATTGGACACAATCACCATCTATTCAAAAAAACACTATAATCATATACTGCACATGAACCAAACCGATACCCGCACATAACTTACTGATATTATATACTTACATGAAGACAAGCCAGACAGGTCATCTATAACGTAACAACAACAGTATATCAAAATCGACACCTCACAAACCATACATACACAACTCTGTCATCAAAAACTGAATGAAAGAAACACTCACGTTGAGAAAAGCCACCAAGAGACCTAAAAATAAACCACATGACCACACATTAGTCTCACGAATGTAAGCTTCGATACTACAAATTCATTAATCTGTTGTAAAAACTGGTATCCCACTTACTCAAGTGGCCAGGAGACCGGCAGTACTCAGTCCCGATATCCCCGGACAACACTCAGGGAATCGGTTGGAAAAAACGGCGTACTGCTAAATACAAACGCCGGGAGACAGATGACGTCACCCACCCGGAAAACATGGTGGCCTTATTGGAATGGAGGCAAAAGACTGTGAATGCTGCCAAAGCACCGCACAATAGAGAATAATCTCGAAATTGTATATGTATATATAACTGGAAGAAACTAGATTGTATCTCCCATTCTCCAAAGCTACTATACCATTGAAATACAACATTAAATAAAGACAATACTGAGACACTGGCAATGGCGGCCATATTGAGATGGCAGTCAAATCACTGCAATACACAAGAGTTTTGATTAGGACTCGACCCAATTACAAAACATAAAACATAACATATAAACAAGCATTTACAATGCAACGGTTTCGCCTTTGGAAAAGTTTGAGCTATTGGCATTGTAAATAACAACATTTGTATTTATGTGTTGGTTTTGAAAACAGATAAATAAATGGCATTGTCATTTACCTTTTGACAAAAAACAACCTAGGCAACCTATACAATGTATTCACAGACAAATGGCTACAAAAGGTTAAGAAAATATATGTTGTTTTATTCTCAAGTTATATTTAAAAAAAGCATAACATATAATACAATTGACAATGGACATGAATAAACATTTAATATCACATAAGTGAAAATTAAACAAGTTTATATATTGGTAACAAAATACACGAAAATTGAGTTAAAAAAGAGAACATAGAAAGTGGCCGATAGGATCTCTACGCGCGTTTCGGCGAACCAGCGCCTTCTTCTGGAGTAGCCACACAAAGCTCTAAAACAAAATATTTTTAAAAAAACATTGCATTAATAATACATCCTTGAAGCAATATGTATAAAAACACATAACAATTTATATCTTAACATTGTAGCCAATAAGTCTTATATGTGGATAATTTAATTTATATCTTTTCATTTCCTATTGTATTTCATGAGTCCAGTCAGACACAGATCTTTATTATGAGCAGTACCAAATAGAGCCGACTAATGATATGTTCCGAGATGGATTAGTATATGGACATTGAAATATTTGCGGAAGATGGTACTTTCACAATACTAACTGGTAAAAAGAGTTTCAAACTGGAAAGTAACTTGGATATTATTAGTATTTTAACCAATCAACTTTATTATCAGAGGACACCTAATTATGATGATTCATATTGTTCCTGTTCCATTTTTGATATAACCAGTATAATTCAGATTTATAGCTATATGATGATCATTGTTGTATGTTAGGATAAAAGGATTTATATTTGTCATAGATGATTCTTTGTCTTAGAAAAACATTTTTGTTGGTAAACCCACATACTAGCCGATAGTTAATCATAGTTCATCTCTACTTCATTTTTCAAAAGATGTTATATACTGGGTATTCAATAGGTTGACCATAGATAGGTGGTACTCACAGGTAATTTTCAGATTTTACAGATTTTACATCAATGGTCAATGAGACGTACAGCTGATGGTTTAGATATTTTCTGACTAGTTGATCTGTTCTTGATGCTTTTATTTGTAAAAGGAAAAGACAAAGATAGCATTCTTTTTTAATTTATTTAGCCATTATCAATAAATTGAGTCTGATAGGAAACTATTATTAAAATTACCTTGTATGAGTTGACCAGAATCTTTTACTCCCGCCTGCCGGATAGGTATAAAGGATGTGTTTCTAAAATCTAGTATGTTCCAATTGTCGAGTTAATTAAAAGATCTCCCTGCCTGTTCAATATTATGAAAAGAAGAGAGAAATTAGAACAATTAGCCAATCTACACAATTGATCTCAATCGTGTTGATTTAAATGTAAAAACAAGGTTTCACATCTTACCCGAACTGTTTCGGCAGAGCTCTTTAAAATTGAGGATATGTTTGTATAGAGAGGAGGATCTTCCTGTCAATATAAATCATTATCCAGTATAAATATTTAAATGGTTTAACGGATTATGAATAGCGCATACTATTATTTTAATCCTAAAGTGGCTTACCTTGTAGTATAACAAGAATTATTCCCGCATGTTCAGAATTTTGTAAAACACCTTAGATATGAGGTGGTTTTTGATTAGAAGATCTCCCTGCCTAAAACGGGAAATGATTCAAGGAAGATATATCAGTTTTCTGTCCTGTTGGCATTTTAATACATCAATGTTGAACAATGATTGGGAAGTCTTACCCGAATGATTCGGCAAGGCTCTTTGCGGTATAACAGGAATTATTCTCGCATGTGCAGAGGTTTGTAAAACACCTAAGATATGAGGTGGTTTTTGATTAAAAGATCTCCCTGCCTAAATCGGGAAATAATTCAAGGAAAATATATCAGTTTTCTGTCTTTTTGGCCTTTGAATACATCATTATTGAGCAAATAATCGGGAAGTCTTACCCGAATGAATCGGCAAGGCTCTTTGAAGATAGTGGAGGGGAGCGCCCTTTCTATAAAGCAAAGTAACGTATGGGTACAAGTTAGTCATGGTTAAATTGGGAATTTGTTTTAAACTAGGAGTTGCGTGAAGGAATACATCCTAAAAAGCATTGCCGATGGGGGCATTCTTTACCTGTGATTAACAGCAGGGCAGCAACAGGTCCAGCGTCGGGATTGCCGTGTATTCGGCCGTGACGGATAGCGTCCTAGTTTCGCGGAATAGATTGGTGAAACTGATTGGTTTCCGCTTGATATATATGGGCAAATTTGATTGGTTTAACGTCGACTCACCTGTGAGAGCCGTCTTTTTGTGGGAAATAGACATAGGACTATTCGTTGAATGGACATAGAAGACCTATTCAACATGGGGCAATCATTTTTATGATTTCTGCCAATAACTATATATTTGAAGGTTGCGTTTTGCCTGAAGACAATTATAATATATTCATTATTATGTTTTAAATGCATATACCAAGTATTTAGAGATGGAATGATTTATTAAATATGAGTTTACTTGGGATTATAGGGAACTTCGTTTATACTAAAGGTAGGACTATTCAAGCAGAAATGGACATAAACAAAAGATTTATGAAAGGCCGATTTTTTATGTCTGGTGTATTTTGGTCATTAATTAAAATACGTCAAGATTAGCTTGTTCTAACAGTATTGTTATTTCTTATCTATAGGGCAGTTAGGGTTATTATTGGAAATCATCTCGGGTCTATGTGATCTTATCCTTATTTTATTTGCTTGTTACTGGATATAGGAGAAAAAGTTATCATAAAGTGTGATGTCTCCTATATTCAATTTGTTCTTTGTTACCGAGTTTTAAGTAGAAATCTTTATATCGGGGTAAACAGAGATTTTATAAAATTGCATGCTCCCAAGGGATTTCACTGTTGAGTCCTTGGTTAAATGTATTAAAAACGAAAATCCAAAAGACTTCTCTTTTTTTACGAATTGCTGTTCCTCCTTTCGATTCGGGGGTATGGATTTTCTCTAGGATTCTCCATGTGAAATCGTTTTCGCTGTGGTTTTTCTCTATGAAGTGCTTCACCATTGGGGAGGCTAACTTCTTTGTCCTGATTGCCGAGCGATGTTCACTGAGACGTGTCTGTATCATGCGAGATGTTTCTCCCACGTACCCTAATGGACATGGGCATTGTATGTAGTAGATCACATTAGATGATCTACAATTACACATCTCTTGGGCTCTTGTTTTGTGCTCATTGTGAGTAAATTCTTCTCCTCCTATAATATTATTGCAAGAAGAGCAAGAGGAACAGGGAAAAGTACCTTTAAGAGGCTTGTTTGTCAGTATAGACCTCTGTGATAAACGTTCTGAATTAAGGTTGTTGAATCTGGAATGAACTATATACTCCTTAATGTTTTTGTTTCGTTTATGGGCGAACAAGGGTTTGATTAGTTTTTGTTCAGTGGTACAGTTACTGTTCAAGATATGCCAATTGGAGTTGATAATTTGTTTAACCTTATTGTTTAATGTCGAATGTTTTGTAATGCATACTAATTGATTATTAGTCTTGGGGGGTTTTGTCCTTAGTAAGCTGTCACGGTCATAATATCTAGCTCGTTTGTAGGAGCTTCTGATTAGTCTATGGGGGTAGCCTCTTTCTATGAATTTACTTCTCATTATTAGGGCCTGTTTATCGAAGTCTGCTAAATCTGTGCAGTTTCTTCTTACTCTCAAGAATTGTGAAAAAGGAATACTATCTTTTTGTGTTGTTGGGTGGAAGCTATGATAATGTAAAAGGGTATTCCTTGTGGTAGGTTTTACGTGAAGGTCTACTTTCAGGACGCCTGTATCATTCCTTATTTCGATATCAAGGAATTCCACGTGCTCACTGCTAATGTTAGAAGTGAAGCGTAGATTCGTATTGGCTTCATTGATCCATTTGATAAATTCATCTAGAGATTCCCTCCCATCGGTCCAGATAAAGAAGATGTCATCAATATATCTGGACCAATGGGAGACAGATTCGAAAAAGGGAGCGATCTCATTATGAATGAATTCATCTTCAAAGGCGGCCATGAAGATATTGGCTATAGATGGGGCCACAGAAGCACCCATACTCACGCCTTTAATTTGGCGGTATAGATGGTCACCAAATTCGAAGATGTTTTCTGTTAGTACAATCTCCAGGCATTGTAATAAAAATGTTTTTGGACAGGGGATATTGTGTAGGTCAATGAACCATTCTGTTGTTCGTATTGCATCCATTAGAGGGATGTTGCTATATAAGGACTCTACGTCCATTGTAACTAACAGGTCTGTGTTACAATTAAAGGCTAATCCTTCTGTTTTACTAATCATATCTCCTGTGTCGCGTATGTATGATGGAATTTTCGGAACATAGGGGCGTAGATAATTATCCACAAACTTAGATAGTGGTTCAGTTGCAGTGCCGATTGTCGAAACAATGGGCCGGTATGGAGGATTATTTGGGTTCTTATGAATCTTAGGGAGTCCGTATATACAAGCAGTTTTTGCATCATTTTGATTCAAAAAATCATATTCTTTATTGTTAATGAAGCCGTTTTCTAAGGCAACAGTAGTGAGAGAGGAAATTTTTTTGGACAAGTTAAGAGTGGAGTAAGAATTGATTTGTTTATAAAAGGTTGTGTCGTCTAGCATACTTAGCATATTCTTTTGATATTCAGTTGTGTCAATGATAACTATCCCCCCTCCTTTGTCACATCCCTTGAAAGTAAGGTCTTTGTTGGATGAAAGAGATAGTAGTGCTTTATGTTCCTCTCTTTCTAGATTATATATTGGTTTAGGGATAAATTTGAGGGCTTGATGCAATTTCTTCAGGACAACAAATTCGAAAGTAGCTACTTCAGGTCCTACCTGATCTAGGGATGGGCTGAAGGTAGATGGTAGACTAAGTGGTTTGACCAAGGACTGTTCTTCCTCTGAAATTATATTGGAGAAGAATCTTTTGAGACGGATTTTACGGAAAAAGGAAATTATATCACAGTACAATTCAAACAAGTTAGCATAAGAATGAGGGACATATGATAACCCTTTGGAGAGTAGTTTAATGCTGTGACTATCTAGATCATGTTTAGAGAGATTAAAAATTGGAATCACATTCCGGGTTTCCAATATTGTCTGTTCCGTGTTTCGCGGATGAATTGTGGTTCTACCTGGTGTTGATGATGTTGGGGCTGGTAATTGCCCCTCGGTTGGCCCTGGAAATGAACTCTGGGGCGTCCCCGGTTGCCCCCTCGCGTCCCTAAAAAAGGGAGCTGTCTTCGGTTACCTCTATTTTGTGTTTGATTGTAACTGGGATCTGGGTCGTAATATCCATCAACACTTTCATTCTCTGAGTCAGATGTTTCTGAGAATGTGTTGACCCGTTGTTGTTGTGGTTGTTGATCTCTTATTTCCGTATTATAGTGATTCTGCTGGTAAAAGTCAGGTTTGAGGTACGGATATGTATTTTCAATTGTTGCAAAATGTTTATCTTTGAGTAATTTGTCATTTTTTCTCTTATCTAGATAATTTTTAAAGGACTCAAGCTCCTTATTGCACTCTTCGATCTTTTTGATGGCATCATCTATATTACCCATCTTTTTAATTTTATCTTCTAGATTTTCTACCTCTGTTCTAACTTCTGCGGCTAGTTCTTTTGCTGTTTCCACTATTAGCATCATTAAGTCTCTTGAACAACGGCTTGCGATTCTGCTCCATTTGTCCAAGAAGGCTTTAGAGTGGATAAAGAGGCCAGGAATATTTCTAACTCTTAATCCCATCGGAATGATGCCAAGCCGTAAATATGCTAGCATAAATTCGCCATGGGCCTCAATTCTTGTTAATTTCTTTTTTAATTCTATTAATTTTTTGGTGTCGTCATTATGAAGATTGGAGTTTGTTGCGGCACCACTAAAGGGAGTTGATATTCCCACTAGTGTTTCAAACTCCTCATCAGTGAATCCAAAAGTCTGTTTAAGAGCCATAATGTTGGCTAGCAAAGAGTTATGTGAGGATGGAAGAGTGTCTGAATGGTGGCTCAATAAAACGAGGAAATGAAAAGTGGATTTGATGATAAATTTATAGTACTTGTATGATAAAGAAAGAAACAGCCCTGCACAGACAAGCTGTGGGAAATTCGTGAGTATTTAACAAGGACCCCCTGAGGATTCGGATACAGAAAAGTTCCTAGGCCAGGGAAAAAGAACCAATTGACAAAAAACAACCTAGGCAACCTATACAATGTATTCACAGACAAATGGCTACAAAAGGTTAAGAAAATATATGTTGTTTTATTCTCAAGTTATATTTAAAAAAAGCATAACATATAATACAATTGACAATGGACATGAATAAAAATTTAATATCAAATAAGTGAAAATTAAACAAGTTTATATATTGGTAACAAAATACACGAAAATTGAGTTAAAAAAGAGAACATAGAAAGTGGCCGATAGGATCTCTACGCGCGTTTCGGCGAACCAGCGCCTTCTTCTGGAGTAGCCACACAAAGCTCTAAAACAAAATATTTTTTAAAAAACATTGCATTAATAATACATCCTTGAAGCAATATGTATAAAAACACATAACAATTTATATCTTAACATTGTAGCCAATAAGTCTTATATGTGGATAATTTAATTTATATCTTTTCATTTCCTATTGTATTTCATGAGTCCAGTCAGACACAGATCTTTATTATGAGCAGTACCAAATAGAGCCGACTAATGATATGTTCCGAGATGGATTAGTATATGGACATTGAAATATTTGCGGAAGATGGTACTTTCACAATACTAACTGGTAAAAAGAGTTTCAAACTGGAAAGTCACTTGGATATTATTAGTATTTTAACTAATCAACTTTATTATCAGAGGACACCTAATTATGATGATTCATATTGTTCCTGTTCCATTTTTGATATAACCAGTATAATTCAGATTTATAGCTATATGATGATCATTGTTGTATGTTAGGATAAAAGGATTTATATTTGTCATAGATGATTCTTTGTCTTAGAAAAACATTTTTGTTGGTAAACCCACATACTAGCCGATAGTTAATCATAGTTCATCTCTACTTCATTTTTCAAAAGATGTTATATACTGGGTATTCAATAGGTTGACCATAGATAGGTGGTACTCACAGGTAATTTTCAGATTTTACAGATTTTACATCAATGGTCAATGAGACGTACAGCTGATGGTTTAGATATTTTCTGACTAGTTGATCTGTTCTTGATGCTTTTATTTGTAAAAGGAAAAGACAAAGATAGCATTCTTTTTTAATTTATTTAGCCATTATCAATAAATTGAGTCTGATAGGAAACTATTATTAAAATTACCTTGTATGAGTTGACCAGAATCTTTTACTCCCGCCTGCCGGATAGGTATAAAGGATGTGTTTCTAAAATCTAGTATGTTCCAATTGTCGAGTTAATTAAAAGATCTCCCTGCCTGTTCAATATTATGAAAAGAAGAGAGAAATTAGAACAATTAGCCAATCTACACAATTGATCTCAATCGTGTTGATTTAAATGTAAAAACAAGGTTTCACATCTTACCCGAACTGTTTCGGCAGAGCTCTTTAAAATTGAGGATATGTTTGTATAGAGAGGAGGATCTTCCTGTCAATATAAATCATTATCCAGTATAAATATTTAAATGGTTTAACGGATTATGAATAGCGCATACTATTATTTTAATCCTAAAGTGGCTTACCTTGTAGTATAACAAGAATTATTCCCGCATGTTCAGAATTTTGTAAAACACCTTAGATATGAGGTGGTTTTTGATTAGAAGATCTCCCTGCCTAAAACGGGAAATGATTCAAGGAAGATATATCAGTTTTCTGTCCTGTTGGCATTTTAATACATCAATGTTGAACAATGATTGGGAAGTCTTACCCGAATGATTCGGCAAGGCTCTTTGCGGTATAACAGGAATTATTCTCGCATGTGCAGAGGTTTGTAAAACACCTAAGATATGAGGTGGTTTTTGATTAAAAGATCTCCCTGCCTAAATCGGGAAATAATTCAAGGAAAATATATCAGTTTTCTGTCTTTTTGGCCTTTGAATACATCATTATTGAGCAAATAATCGGGAAGTCTTACCCGAATGAATCGGCAAGGCTCTTTGAAGATAGTGGAGGGGAGCGCCCTTTCTATAAAGCAAAGTAACGTATGGGTACAAGTTAGTCATGGTTAAATTGGGAATTTGTTTTAAACTAGGAGTTGCGTGAAGGAATACATCCTAAAAAGCATTGCCGATGGGGGCATTCTTTACCTGTGATTAACAGCAGGGCAGCAACAGGTCCGGCGGCGGGATTGCCGTGTATTCGGCCGTGACGGATAGCGTCCTAGTTTCGCGGAATAGATTGGTGAAACTGATTGGTTTCCGCTTGATATATATGGGCAAATTTGATTGGTTTAACGTCGACTCACCTGTGAGAGCCGTCTTTTTGTGGGAAATAGACATAGGACTATTCGTTGAATGGACATAGAAGACCTATTCAACATGGGGCAATCATTTTTATGATTTCTGCCAATAACTATATATTTGAAGGTTGCGTTTTGCCTGAAGACAATTATAATATATTCATTATTATGTTTTAAATGCATATACCAAGTATTTAGAGATGGAATGGTTTATTAAATATGAGTTTACTTGGGATTATAGGGAACTTCGTTTATACTAAAGGTAGGACTATTCAAGCAGAAATGGACATAAACAAAAGATTTATGAAAGGCCGATTTTTTATGTCTGGTGTATTTTGGTCATTAATTAAAATACGTCAAGATTAGCTTGTTCTAACAGTATTGTTATTTCTTATCTATAGGGCAGTTAGGGTTATTATTGGAAATCATCTCGGGTCTATGTGATCTTATCCTTATTTTATTTGCTTGTTACTGGATATAGGAGAAAAAGTTATCATAAAGTGTGATGTCTCCTATATTCAATTTGTTCTTTGTTACCGAGTTTTAAGTAGAAATCTTTATATCGGGGTAAACAGAGATTTTATAAAATTGCATGCTCCCAAGGGATTTCACTGTTGAGTCCTTGGTTAAATGTATTAAAAACGAAAATCCAAAAGACTTCTCTTTTTTTACGAATTGCTGTTCCTCCTTTCGATTCGGGGGTATGGATTTTCTCTAGGATTCTCCATGTGAAATCGTTTTCGCTGTGGTTTTTCTCTATGAAGTGCTTCACCATTGGGGAGGCTAACTTCTTTGTCCTGATTGCCGAGCGATGTTCACTGAGACGTGTCTGTATCATGCGAGATGTTTCTCCCACGTACCCTAATGGACATGGGCATTGTATGTAGTAGATCACATTAGATGATCTACAATTACACATCTCTTGGGCTCTTGTTTTGTGCTCATTGTGAGTAAATTCTTCTCCTCCTATAATATTATTGCAAGAAGAGCAAGAGGAACAGGGAAAAGTACCTTTAAGAGGCTTGTTTGTCAGTATAGACCTCTGTGATAAACGTTCTGAATTAAGGTTGTTGAATCTGGAATGAACTATATACTCCTTAATGTTTTTGTTTCGTTTATGGGCGAACAAGGGTTTGATTAGTTTTTGTTCAGTGGTACAGTTACTGTTCAAGATATGCCAATTGGAGTTGATAATTTGTTTAACCTTATTGTTTAATGTCGAATGTTTTGTAATGCATACTAATTGATTATTAGTCTTGGGGGGTTTTGTCCTTAGTAAGCTGTCACGGTCATAATATCTAGCTCGTTTGTAGGAGCTTCTGATTAGTCTATGGGGGTAGCCTCTTTCTATGAATTTACTTCTCATTATTAGGGCCTGTTTATCGAAGTCTGCTAAATCTGTGCAGTTTCTTCTTACTCTCAAGAATTGTGAAAAAGGAATACTATCTTTTTGTGTTGTTGGGTGGAAGCTATGATAATGTAAAAGGGTATTCCTTGCGGTAGGTTTTACGTGAAGGTCTACTTTCAGGACGCCTGTATCAGTCCTTATTTCGATATCAAGGAATTCCACGTGCTCACTGCTAATGTTAGAAGTGAAGCGTAGATTCGTATTGGCTTCATTGATCCATTTGATAAATTCATCTAGAGATTCCCTCCCATCGGTCCAGATAAAGAAGATGTCATCAATATATCTGGACCAATGGGAGACAGATTCGAAAAAGGGAGCGATCTCATTATGAATGAATTCATCTTCAAAGGCGGCCATGAAGATATTGGCTATAGATGGGGCCACAGAAGCACCCATACTCACGCCTTTAATTTGGCGGTATAGATGGTCACCAAATTCGAAGATGTTTTCTGTTAGTACAATCTCCAGGCATTGTAATAAAAATGTTTTTGGACAGGGGATATTGTGTAGGTCAATGAACCATTCTGTTGTTCGTATTGCATCCATTAGAGGGATGTTGCTATATAAGGACTCTACGTCCATTGTAACTAACAGGTCTGTGTTACAATTAAAGGCTAATCCTTCTGTTTTACTAATCATATCTCCTGTGTCGCGTATGTATGATGGAATTTTCGGAACATAGGGGAGTAGATAATTATCCACAAACTTAGATAGTGGTTCAGTTGCAGTGCCGATTGTCGAAACAATGGGCCGGTATGGAGGATTATTTGGGTTCTTATGAATCTTAGGGAGTCCGTATATACAAGCAGTTTTTGCATCATTTTGATTCAAAAAATCATATTCTTTATTGTTAATGAAGCCGTTTTCTAAGGCAACAGTAGTGAGAGAGGAAATTTTTTTGGACAAGTTAAGAGTGGAGTAAGAATTGATTTGTTTATAAAAGGTTGTGTCGTCTAGCATACTTAGCATATTCTTTTGATATTCAGTTGTGTCAATGATAACTATCCCCCCTCCTTTGTCACATCCCTTGAAAGTAAGGTCTTTGTTGGATGAAAGAGATAGTAGTGCTTTATGTTCCTCTCTTTCTAGATTATATATTGGTTTAGGGATAAATTTGAGGGCTTGATGCAATTTCTTCAGGACAACAAATTCGAAAGTAGCTACTTCAGGTCCTACCTGATCTAGGGATGGGCTGAAGGTAGATGGTAGACTAAGTGGTTTGACCAAGGACTGTTCTTCCTCTGAAATTATATTGGAGAAGAATCTTTTGAGACGGATTTTACGGAAAAAGGAAATTATATCACAGTACAATTCAAACAAGTTAGCATAAGAATGAGGGACATATGATAACCCTTTGGAGAGTAGTTTAATGCTGTGACTATCTAGATCATGTTTAGAGAGATAAAAAATTGGAATCACATTCCGGGTTTCCAATATTGTCTGTTCCGTGTTTCGCGGATGAATTGTGGTTCTACCTGGTGTTGATGATGTTGGGGCTGGTAATTGCCCCTCGGTTGGCCCTGGAAATCCCTTGGGAGCATGCAATTTTATAAAATCTCTGTTTACCCCGATATAAAGATTTCTACTTAAAACTCGGTAACAAAGAACAAATTGAATATAGGAGACATCACACTTTATGATAACTTTTTCTCCTATATCCAGTAACAAGCAAATAAAATAAGGATAAGATCACATAGACCCGAGATGATTTCCAATAATAACCCTAACTGCCCTATAGATAAGAAATAACAATACTGTTAGAACAAGCTAATCTTGACGTATTTTAATTAATGACCAAAATACACCAGACATAAAAAATCGGCCTTTCATAAATCTTTTGTTTATGTCCATTTCTGCTTGAATAGTCCTACCTTTAGTATAAACGAAGTTCCCTATAATCCCAAGTAAACTCATATTTAATAAACCATTCCATCTCTAAATACTTGGTATATGCATTTAAAACATAATAATGAATATATTATAATTGTCTTCAGGCAAAACGCAACCTTCAAATATATAGTTATTGGCAGAAATCGTAAAAATGATTGCCCCATGTTGAATAGGTCTTCTATGTCCATTCAACGAATAGTCCTATGTCTATTTCCCACAAAAAGACGGCTCTCACAGGTGAGTCGACGTTAAACCAATCAAATTTGCCCATATATATCAAGCGGAAACCAATCAGTTTCACCAATCTATTCCGCGAAACTAGGACGCTATCCGTCACGGCCGAATACACGGCAATCCCGCCGCCGGACCTGTTGCTGCTCTGCTGTTAATCACAGGTAAAGAATGCCCCCATCGGCAATGCTTTTTAGGATGTATTCCTTCACGCAACTCCTAGTTTAAAACAAATTCCCAATTTAACCATGACTAACTTGTACCCATACGTTACTTTGCTTTATAGAAAGGGCGCTCCCCTCCACTATCTTCAAAGAGCCTTGCCGATTCATTCGGGTAAGACTTCCCGATTATTTGCTCAATAATGATGTATTCAAAGGCCAAAAAGACAGAAAACTGATATATTTTCCTTGAATTATTTCCCGATTTAGGCAGGGAGATCTTTTAATCAAAAACCACCTCATATCTTAGGTGTTTTACAAACCTCTGCACATGCGAGAATAATTCCTGTTATACCGCAAAGAGCCTTGCCGAATCATTCGGGTAAGACTTCCCAATCATTGTTCAACATTGATGTATTA
The DNA here is from genome assembly GCF_964263255.1 of Lissotriton vulgaris. Taxonomy (NCBI): domain Eukaryota; kingdom Metazoa; phylum Chordata; class Amphibia; order Caudata; family Salamandridae; genus Lissotriton; species Lissotriton vulgaris. Next base: position 805,787,766 of record NC_141697.1, read on the forward strand.
AAATGCCAACAGGACAGAAAACTGATATATCTTCCTTGAATCATTTCCCGTTTTAGGCAGGGAGATCTTCTAATCAAAAACCACCTCATATCTAAGGTGTTTTACAAAATTCTGAACATGCGGGAATAATTCTTGTTATACTACAAGGTAAGCCACTTTAGGATTAAAATAATAGTATGCGCTATTCATAATCCGTTAAACCATTTAAATATTTATACTGGATAATGATTTATATTGACAGGAAGATCCTCCTCTCTATACAAACATATCCTCAATTTTAAAGAGCTCTGCCGAAACAGTTCGGGTAAGATGTGAAACCTTGTTTTTACATTTAAATCAACACGATTGAGATCAATTGTGTAGATTGGCTAATTGTTCTAATTTCTCTCTTCTTTTCATAATATTGAACAGGCAGGGAGATCTTTTAATTAACTCGACAATTGGAACATACTAGATTTTAGAAACACATCCTTTATACCTATCCGGCAGGCGGGAGTAAAAGATTCTGGTCAACTCATACAAGGTAATTTTAATAATAGTTTCCTATCAGACTCAATTTATTGATAATGGCTAAATAAATTAAAAAAGAATGCTATCTTTGTCTTTTCCTTTTACAAATAAAAGCATCAAGAACAGATCAACTAGTCAGAAAATATCTAAACCATCAGCTGTACGTCTCATTGACCATTGATGTAAAATCTGTAAAATCTGAAAATTACCTGTGAGTACCACCTATCTATGGTCAACCTATTGAATACCCAGTATATAACATCTTTTGAAAAATGAAGTAGAGATGAACTATGATTAACTATCGGCTAGTATGTGGGTTTACCAACAAAAATGTTTTTCTAAGACAAAGAATCATCTATGACAAATATAAATCCTTTTATCCTAACATACAACAATGATCATCATATAGCTATAAATCTGAATTATACTGGTTATATCAAAAATGGAACAGGAACAATATGAATCATCATAATTAGGTGTCCTCTGATAATAAAGTTGATTGGTTAAAATACTAATAATATCCAAGTGACTTTCCAGTTTGAAACTCTTTTTACCAGTTAGTATTGTGAAAGTACCATCTTCCGCAAATATTTCAATGTCCATATACTAATCCATCTCGGAACATATCATTAGTCGGCTCTATTTGGTACTGCTCATAATAAAGATCTGTGTCTGACTGGACTCATGAAATACAATAGGAAATGAAAAGATATAAATTAAATTATCCACATATAAGACTTATTGGCTACAATGTTAAGATATAAATTGTTATGTGTTTTTATACATATTGCTTCAAGGATGTATTATTAATGCAATGTTTTTTTAAAAATATTTTGTTTTAGAGCTTTGTGTGGCTACTCCAGAAGAAGGCGCTGGTTCGCCGAAACGCGCGTAGAGATCCTATCGGCCACTTTCTATGTTCTCTTTTTTAACTCAATTTTCGTGTATTTTGTTACCAATATATAAACTTGTTTAATTTTCACTTATGTGATATTAAATTTTTATTCATGTCCATTGTCAATTGTATTATATGTTATGCTTTTTTTAAATATAACTTGAGAATAAAACAACATATATTTTCTTAACCTTTTGTAGCCATTTGTCTGTGAATACATTGTATAGGTTGCCTAGGTTGTTTTTTGTCAATTGGTTCTTTTTCCCTGGCCTAGGAACTTTTCTGTATCCGAATCCTCAGGGGGTCCTTGTTAAATACTCACGAATTGTCATTTACCTTGCCAATAGCTCTAACTTTTCCAAATGCGAAACCGTTGTATTGTAAATGCTTGTTGATTTATGTGTTGGTTTTGAAAATAGCGAAATTAATAGCTTTGTCATTTACAATGCCAATAGTTTTAACTTTTGTAAACGTGACACTTATAGTATTTGTAATGCAATATGTTTTGTATTTACGTGACTTAGATGTATTGATATTACAAATAATGGCTTTTAATTTTTTTAAATAATTAATACTTAAATAAAAGTTAATGTAATTTGTAATGGTAATAGCTTAAACTTTTATAAATACCTATTGTGAAGATTATGTTCAGTGTATTTTATTGCGATGAAAATCCAAGAACAGAAGTGAAATATTAACATCTTTTTCGTGACATTTGTAATAAAGCTTGAAACATTGAGAGAACATATTTGAACCAGCTGTTGAATGGTTGCACAGATTGATGCTGTGGTGTTCAGTGATGTTGTGGTGCCCCTGAGTGATGCTGCGGTGGGGCGATAGATAGACGAGTGGGGGTGATGGATAGACGAGTGAGGGAGATAGATAGACGTGGGCGCGAGATTGGGCGCGTGGTGTGGTTGTGTGTGCATGGCTGTATGTATGTGTGTGTGCGGTTAGAGAAGGATGTATGCGGAAGAGAGCAGCAGATCAGCACAGACGAAGAGAACAGGGAGTTAGAGAAGGAGGCGGTGGAAGAGAGCAGCAGATCAGCACAGGAGAAGAGAAGAGAAGAGAACAGTGAGTTAAAGAAGGTGGGGTGGAAGAGAGCAGCAGATCGATCAGCACAGGAGAAGAGAACAGAGTTAAAGAAGGAGGCAGTGGAATAGAGCAGCAGATCAGCACAGGTGAAGAGAACAGGAAGTTAGAAAAGGAGGAGGATGGAAGAGAACAGCAGATCAGCATGGGAGAAGAGAACAGGGAGTTAGCGAAGAAGGTGGGGTGAAAGAGAGCAGCAGATCAGTACAGGAGAAGGGAATAGAACAGGGAGTTAGAGAAGGAGGCGAGGTGGAAGAGAGCAGCAGATCAGCAGAAGAGAACAGGGAGTTAGAGAAGGGGCGAGGTGGAAGAGAGCAGCAGACCAGCACGGGAGAACAGAACAGGGAGTTAAAGGAGGCGGCGGGAAGAAGAGAGCAGAAGATTAGCACAGGAGAAGAAAACAGGGAGTTACGGAAGGAAGCGGGTGGAAGAGAGCAGCAGATTAGCACAGCAGAAGAGAACAGGGAGTTAAAGAAGGACGCAGTGGAAGAGAGCAGCAGATCAGTACAGGAGAAGAAAACAGGGAGTTAAAGAAGGAGGTGGGTGTATAAGTGATTAACAAGGTATGAAAGACTGCAGGTCTGTAGCAGGAAATGTTTGTTTTAACATCAGGGAAATCACCACTAAAAACTGGCCCAACAGACCATAGAACACATTCACAGACAAAAATAACAGACAATATGCGGACCTATGAAACCAGCCCTTTGGTCACTGCGTTATTGCCCTACAGGCCAGTACAACGCCGGGAGTGTATCCCTGTAAAAGTTTTAAACCAGCTCTTTGGATCAGAGTTTGTTTGTTGAGGGAATGCTCGTGCTTTGTAGTGTCAGTGCTAACACATTACGCTATCTTCGTTGGCATTGCCTGAAGAGCAGGAGTTCTAGCCAATTATCACCATGAACCCCTATGGAATAGGACAGAAAGGTTTGTCAAAAGAAAGAATCCCGCCCACATAAATACAAAGGAATGTTTCATTTGACTTAAAAATCAGAAGGCCTCATTCCGATTGTGGGTTTTGTTTAAGCTTCTAATAGAGAATACACCAAAAACAGCTATGTGGAGAGAGTAGCCGTCCACTTTTTTTTTAGTAAAAGCTTAGTGCTAAATTCACATTCTTTAAATATTCTTGTAAGCCTGCATATCTAAATGAAGAAAACCGATTTAATTGGCTGTCACCCACCCGAGAGCTGACAGTTTTTTAACTAACATGAAAGCCGGATTTATTCAGAATTATTTGGTTGTTGTAGAGGAGCTGTGTGGACGCGTGCGCATTCCTGCACAGTTTGGTAGGCAAGCATAAGGTGACAAATAAACCTTTCACTGCTGTAGGTGTGACTCGGCGAAGGGAAGGCTATATCATTATGAAATAAATTGAGAGGTGCGTTCGAGCCCTCCTATTAACACTTCACTAACGGTGGTCCGAATTTGAAGGCTGTGAAAACGATTATCTTCCTTCAAGTAAAAAAAAAACAAAAAACAAAAAAGTCGCAATGGTTAAGAGACATTTGCTATATCGCAGTCCGGAGAGGGGTCTTGCAAAAGAGCAGAGTGTGTCCTGTGGTTTCCGGGGAGATGTAAAGGTGCGCGGAGAGTCTGAGGTTACATGAACATAAAAATTATAAAACCGGGCGCCGTGGTAGTCAGCGCGGCGGCCAGGCACATTAATTAAATAAACAACAAAACAACGCATTGGAAACATAAAACAAGGCTACTGTAAACAAGCACGGTAGGCTTTCACTTTCGTTCAGAAAAAAAAACGAGAACGGTGCAGAGAACACCGAACAAAATACAGCTACCCCGTGAAAAGGATGCAAAAAAAACCAAGAACTTTACAGCTGTAAAAGTCTCGAGGGAAAAAGACACAAACTATAAAAGGCCAGTGCTGCCTCGTGAGTCCGGTCTGCACTTACATTTTGAAGCAACGATGACCAAGGCCTGATTGATTTATTTAATGCATTTTTATATAGCGCGAACTTTACCCAAGAGTACTTTCCAAAAGAACCAGGTACATTTCATAAGGACTTCGAAGTACATGAGTTAATGGCTAATATGGCCATCATGCTTCTCCCCACCCCAGGAGGGCAAGCCCTACCACGGGACAGTGTGTGCATGAGACAAGGCCAACGTGCAATTTATCACACACGTCCATGGATACCTCGACAACCAATGTGAGGTTTGTTACCCCGTAGATTTCAAGTTCTCCATGCAATGTTACCTGCAACTATGAAGAACGGCGGCGCCTGGTTCCGGTTTGCATTCTTCAGTCGCCCCCATGTCAGCAAACTGGAGTATCAAAAGACAATATTATAGTCTGAGCTCACAATTCGCGTCGGCCAATTCTGCAAAAGGAAAGCGTGGTTGAGACGCAGCGCCGGCGATGATTTATGCGCCTCAGGTGGCAGGAGTGATGCAACAGGTGCCGGGCAGTCTGGGAGTTGTAGTCCTAGCCCCCCCTCGGTCCACGATTCCTGCGGCGTTCGCAGGGCTTCAAATGTATTGAAAAGCAGGATACACACACCGTAATCTCGTCTGGCTGCCCAGCCACGCTATTGGCATATGGAAGAATTAAGTCGTACAAAATGGGACCAGTCATAAATCTTTATTCCGATGTAAAAATCACAAAAGATAGTACATGATACATAGAGGTGAGAATGTGTAAGATACAAACATATACAACCTAAAAATGAATTAAATATATTTGATTCAAGCCTTCCTAGTAAAATTAATGATTACACAATAAATATCTAACAAGATCAGCATCGTTTAGGAAATTAAAAAAATACTGTTCAAACCATCAATATTTTATGAGAAAATTTTGTACAGTGCCAAACGGGAGACAGAGATAGAAAGAAGCCAACACAGAAATCTGATGCCAGAAAAGTACAGTCGGAGGGGGGGGGTCATTACCCTGCCCTCTCTAAAGTTAGAAACACTGGTGTCAATGCTGCTGAGACATCCTCTCTCCCATCCTCGCCCCTCTTAAAGTAGCCTGGAGTATGTTCTTCGCTAACCCAGAGCATCTTTTGCAGCACCCTCTCAGCTGCCCTCGCTTTCCACAAACAGCACTACGTTGATGTGGTCTGCTTTAAACAGTAGTTAGTTGAAAATGCTTTTAGCATGACCAACATTGAGTATTTATTATTATCGTGGTGAAAACAAAACGAATTAATGAATTGCGTAGGGAAGAGCTTGTGTCTATTTTGGTGCCTGAGTTGTGTGTTAATGATAGAAGTGACACTGGAATCCAAACAGAGTTGGGTTGGTAGGGCTGCGGGGAGCATCTGTACTGGAGAGGAAAAGAGGAGCCGAGCTTCTCATTTGCAATTCTTACCGAGTATCTGAAAGTATCTGAAAGTGCAAGATGGGTGCAACACGGATTCGGAGATGAAATGTCATTTGCATACTGCCAAACTCTCCTTGGCAAGTGCTGGAGAAACATGGCTGGGCAGGCGAGCACATTTTACACCGCGAGCCAGCAAATCCCAGAGTCAGGGATGAACAGCGTGAAGAGACAGTGTAGATAGAGACTACGAAAGGCAGAAACGGTCTAGGAGGAAAGAGATCGCAAGAGAGAAAGTGGAAGGCAGAGAAAGTGGAAGGCAGAGCAAGGGGAAGAGTGGGAACGAGTGTGTGTATGTTTGTGTGAAAGAGAGAGAAATAAGCAATGATGTGACATATAGAGAGAAAGGAACAAAGAAAGAATGACCATGGGAAATAGTGAGAGAGACGGCGAAACAAAGAGAGAGGGAGAAACAATGAAAGAGTGTGTGTTAGTGTGTCTTTATGACTGTCTGAGCGGGAGTTTGCGCGTGAAAGAGACGTATGTGCACGTGTGTGAATGATCGCCTCAGAGGGCGTGTGTAAGAAAGAGAGAGTGTCGAGCAGCTTGCTTGCCAACAAACAGCTCCTGGAAGGCTTTGTTCCGAAGTACTTAAGACAAGCAACGATATATCTCGGCACAAACATGGATTACGAACGTGGTAATGGCCTAAAGAAAACCATCAGTTCAACGCCAATCAGCCTTTTCAATTGTAGATAAAAGCACGCAGGGGATATCCCCAAACTTCAGGTCAACTCTAGCAATTTTTCAGTGGGTATATAGAGAAATACCGATATAGTGCTTAGCAAGATAAAGCTATACTCCGACAGTGTGGCTGCAGGGCATTTGAACAGCCTGGTGGGTGGATCAGACTGCTTAAAAGATCAGCCTCAACCTATTCTGACAAGTTAAATTGCCCAATCACTCTTTGCAAGCGAGGATTACAGGAGGGAAAGGCTCTTCAAGAACCAGCCTCCGGAGTGTCTACATTCTGACACGGCCCACTTCTCACTTGGTAGAGAACCACAGCAGAGAAAGCATCGTTAAACAAGTCAGGTCCCGGGCCGCGCTGTGATTGGCTGACGTCACGGGGGTGTCCCGGCCGGCTGCCAATCACAGCGCGGCCTGGGAATGACGTCACGGGGGTGTCCCGGGCCTGCAGCCAATCGCAGCGCGGCCCGGGACAAAGGGGCGGGGCTTAAAAAAAGCACCAGAAACGCCCCCGAATCGCGTTTTCAAGAGAAAGCGCGATTGACAGCCTCTGTCTCCCAATGGCTAGCCTCCATTTATGGAGCTAGCCAATGATAGACAGAGGCGGGCCGAACATCCCTACTGAAAACAAAAGTTTTCGATCGGGGAGGGGCTTTGCCCCTCGCCAGGTCGAAACCTAAAAACGAATTACCATACTACCTAAACAAATTGTACACAATATTTACAATGGCTAAACCAGCCAAAGAGTCATTATAATATACTGACAACTCAGCCGAGTGTGAATACAGATACATACCAATGGCATCAAACTATACATGGAAGTATTCAACTGGAAGTATTGAATCAAAGAAACGACCGCATTAGTTTCAAGTGGCTAGTCAATCATAAGTGCATACAAGTTCTTGATGTGGAAATAACCAGAGAGGAAAATCTATTCCGCACGAATATGTACTGTAAGACAACAGACAGGAACAATCTTCTCAAATACGAAAGTCATCATCCTCAACCCCTCAAAACTCACTTACCCTACTCTCAGTTTCTCAGGGTTAGGAGAGTGGTCTCAGACACACAAGAATGCCAAAAACAAATGAAATTCATGGAGCGTAGATTTTTGGATAGGGTATATCCAGCTATCATCATCAAAACAGCGCTTACGAGGGCTCTACACAAACCAAGAGAAGAACTACTTATTGATAAGCACAAACCAGCAGAGAATAGAATCACTTGCGTCAGTAAATTTTTTAACGTGAGCCCACAGTTCACCAAAATCATAAAGAGACACTGGCAAATGTTAAAATTGGACACAGATTTCAAAGGAGTATTCGATAAGGAACCACTATTCGCCCATACCAGGGGCCGGAATTTGGGAGAAATGTTAAAACACAGAAAAGAACCATCCGTTATGACCACATTCAGAGGAACATACCATGTATGAACTGTAGTAACTGTCATAACATAATAAATGGCAATACAATCTCCCACCCCATGAAGGGACACAAAATTCCTATAAAATTGAACGCAACATGTGACACCATGAACTCAATATACATGTTGAAGTGCCCATGCGGGTCAGTCTACGTGGGACACACCGAAAGAAAATTTAAAACAAGATTAACAGAACACAAGAGCAACATAAGAACCAGTTCGCAGAAATCAACAGTGGCCACACATTTTCTTGAAAAACGACACCACATTAACCAATTGCGAGCTTGCATATTGGAAGTAGTTCCCAAAGTAGAGGGTCCGCTAAACAAGAAGAACTTACTAAAGCGTGAGAATTACTGGATTTATCATCTGAACAGTCATAAGCCAAATGGTCTTAATGATCGTGTTGAATTTCTATGTTACTTATAACAGACTGATTATCAGCATTGAACTGTACTCATTGTTATTTGTTATTTTTGGCTTTTGCAAGACTATTAATACTCGTTGTTGATATGGTAACTGGCGGCAGCACGTGTTGAACGAAATACACCGCTCATTTAACACACAGAGATAGAGAATCGGTAGTCAATAAAGTTAGATGAAAAAAATAGCCACTCCCAAGTCCCACGCGTGTAACGTGCTTAACGTAAATGCCCGGCTCAAACCGGCTTTTGTAACACTAACCCCACAAGCAGTTCGAGGAGGATAGACGCCGTGTTAGAACTAGTTGCAAGGTAAGACGAACCACGTTTACATAAAGTGTGTTCAACAGTAGCAATTTGGCAAGCAAATAGGCGGCGCATCTGATTTATAGGGTAATAATCATCACGAAAGCTGTTTGACTATAGTGAGAGAACATTGGTAAAACAAACAGGTTATAGAGCACTAGAACTAAGTGTCAGACTCCCGATAGTAGGAGGGTTGCATATAAACTAATCTAGAAAGCTAGAATGTATAGCTACAAATAAAATTAGCATGCGCGCAAACAGTTTATTTTGATTTAAACAAGGATATACAGATTATTTGGTATTAAGTATGCTTATTTGTATGTTATAGATTTTCCCTGACGAAGGTGCAAGGGGCACCGAAATGCATTGGAACAACAAGGAATGTTTGTAAACGGATTATAATATGTGATTGAAAACATATGTGGAAGAAAACAATGAAATCGAATCGCACAATAAACACATGAATTGCACAAAGGAATTTTTTCACGTTAATTCTTGCTGAATATTGTTCAGCACCAATTGCAGTGCCAAGGGTGAGAGGCCTATGGACCAGTAGGTCTGCTACATTTAGAAACATTAAGAAATTAACAGTCCCTGCTGTTTAAATCATGAAAATGTGAATTAGTGTCAGGAAAAATAATTAATTTCCCTGAGTAAGGAAACAGCTGCATGTGCATTAACTACATGTAATGGACTGACAGATTTGGCTCAAAAATATGAAACTGATGGTTCAGGAAGTTTTCCATTTCAGAAAGGTTTTAGGGTACACATGGATGATCAAGCAAATGAGAAAATGTGTTCTTCGGGAATGCAATTGCACATTGCAGAAATAAAATATATTTTAAATGCAAAGGGTTTGAGAAATTAGGAACAAATGGGCAAGAAAACATGAAAAGAAAAAGAAACCACCAGACCTAGCAAGGAAACTGGATAAAGAAAAGAAGCCACCAGATCTAGTTGAGAAAAATAATAAGCAGAATGAGGGAGAAGCTTTTGCTTACTCATTGAGAGAAAAGGTGGGAGAAATGTATGTGCATATGCCACAGAATAAAAGTGAATTTGCAGCATTTCTGAACATAATCCCACAATTGAGAGACAGAATTATGCTGTGGTACCCACAAAATGATGGATTTGATGACATTTTAAAAGAGTTGTGCATTAATTTAGAAATGTTCTTTTACATTGCCATGCAAACTGAATTGTGGTTTGAATCTAATGTTGTTCAAGGGCCAGGTGAAGAGACAATGAAAAGGGTTTGCATGAATGCACCATCATTTTCTGTTGTTATGGAGGAAAATATAGCAGTGATTACTTTCCTGAAGGGTGGAGTGCCAGCAAAGGATGTTGATTGGGTACATATTAAAAGAACACAGAATGGATGTAAAGGTGGTTTGGTTTGTGCAAATTCAGGTATGGATGTTGTACTGCTGGAAAATGATTCATTTTGCCATCTTTATAGCACATTTGAGTATTGGAAGAAGAAATATACATTTAAACACAATGCACAAAACATGGAGAAATGCAGATGCAAAATATACCAGTTAAACAAATGCAAATGTCAGTTCAGAAACAGGTACCAATAGCATACATTTTTCAAGCACAGATGGTCCCACAAAATATGAAAAATGCTAAAATTAATTTAAATAAGGTGTCCAGAGCAAATGTGAATTATTTCCAGAGACAAAATGAGAACCCGGTCCAACAGGTTGCTGTGTTTGCAAATGAGAGTTTTAACCCTCACAATTCAGAGTTTACCAAGTCCATTGTGAAGGCAGTGGAAAGTCCAGATTTAATTGCAGGAGTTTTAAACAAAGAAATTACAAATCCAGTTTTAGAAGAACTTCCACCAAAAATAAGCCCATTTGAGGAAAATTGCCAAGTTGTTGTCTGTGACTCTGGAATAGCAAGAAAACAATTGTTTTACAAATTAAGCAGCACAGATTACTGTACACCAGATAACGTTAATTTTCAGATTCCTGATGAGGATGTACATTATAAAATGGCCAAACAAGAGACAGCTGTAGCATTGTTTTCAGAAAAGACAGTTGAAAAATTACCTTATGCTTTGGAAAAAATAATAAACACAGAAATAAGAGAGTTCACAGAGAAGGATGCCAGAGTAATAAAATGTGCAGAACATGTCTTATTTAAATTAGAAACAGATGACATGTATTCAGGAACACCATCAGTTGCAGGAATGTTACCAATAAAAGGATTTTTGAATGAATTGATTGGAAGTTTGTGTATCTTTCTGATCACAGGTTCACAGAAAATAAATGAAAAGAATAGAATAGTGCAGGAGATTAAAAGCATATTTTTCCCATGTTGTCCTGTGGTACCGAATCTAGCCAATATATGTTTTCACATACCATGTGCTGAAGAATGGCTTACTTTTATTGATTTTTGCCAAGTTCATGTCACAGTGCCATTGCATGAGAATAGTCAGGAATACTGTCAACAAGAAGATGAATACCTGGGACACAAAATTGGAAAGGGAGCTAGAAAGGTGTCACCAGAGAGGATGGAAATAATTTCCAAGAAAAATCCTCCTCAAATTCAGAAAGAAGATAGGACATTTTTGGGAATAGTTAGCTGCTGTAGAGAGTGGTTACTGAACCTTTCCCTAGTGTCTAACCTTTACTGAGGCTGACACACAAAGGTGTGTCTGATCCACTTCCATTGGACAACATTTGCAGAAAAGCATTCCTAGAGTTGAAAGAGAAAAATTGTCGCGCCCCAGCACTAGGAATGAAAGTTTATTTGAAAGAAAATACACCAATTTGCAGTGAGAGGGAGGGCTGCGCTCTCTCATTGCCTATTCAAAAAGATGAATGTTTTCAAAGGTCTGTGATGTATTTACCAATCACCTTTGACGCTAACTTCACAGAAATGTCAGCAAATGAATTGGATTGTGATGAAACTGAATATGAGTATCCAAATATCATAAAAATATGCATAAAGCCAAAATCAGACTGAGTCATGTCTGAGTCAGCCCAATAATGTCCATTTCATAGATGGCCCATGTTTGAAAGGTGACACATTAAAAGCTGCACATGCTGTGCTCCTTATACATTATGTTGTCAAAGCTTCATGGCTTTTAGTAGTTACCTCAGCCCTAAATTCAAAATTGATTGCCCCTACCATAACATTCAGTATATCTGCTCAATTGGGAGTCACAGTTGTCAAGGGAGAGAGAAATGCTAATTCAGTTGCACAAATTTGTGTTCTGTTAGCATATACATTCAATGGAATCTTCACAGTTGAATTAAAAGAGGCTCAAGAAAATGTTTTTGAAGCAGCACAACAGGGTTGTATCAGAACTGTTTTTGAGAAAAATGACAACTGCAAAGTGGCAAATGTGTTATTGCAAAGACTGATGCCCAGGTATAGATTGCCAGTTTCTCTGAAATCAGATCATAAAGAGGTCTCAAAGATAGTGAGTGCAGAACAACAGATTCGACATGGAATGGATTGTAGTTATCTGCCTGAAGTGTCAAGCATAATAAAGCAACACAATGGCAGCAGAGAGTTATATTTTGAAAAATACTGTGTTTCAGAATTACCATAGTGGCTGGAAAATACATATTCTTATGCACTTGAGGAAAACACTGATGAGAACACTAGCCATTGCTGTGTAGGTCTGGTTGATGTACAGTGTGAAGTTTCTCACCAGATTGCAGCTGCTACACAAGATCTGCATAATGGATGGTGCAATGACTTTGATCTGAGAGATGCTGTGGTGAAACATCTGAATCTGATCAAAGTGAAAATAAGAGTGAAAGGCCTTGGTTGAAAAAGTGCAAACGATTGATGGTGCTCTGTCAGAGTTTCTCAGCACCTAAGTAGTCTAATTTGCATGGAAAAAGGTACAGAATGCCACACTATATGAGCAATTCTGATGGCAAGGTGATGACAAAGAGCAAAGAAATGCTGAAACTATCCTTTTGAATTCTCTTTTCGTTATTTTAGGTACTTATTTTAAAGAAGTCTAACAATTCAAAGAAGCTACTTATGCAACTATGCACTAAAACATTTGAGCTTGACTCTATATGATCTGATTACAGATAAGACTTGTGTTTGCCTTAGAAATAGAAGTAAAATTGTTATATGCTCATCTTTTGCAATTAAAAAAAAGGAAGTCACTTTTGAAATTAAATATGTGTGATGAATTATAAATCATTTTATTATGATTTGAATCATCAGAAGGGTGGATTGATGGAGCAGATTTCATCTGCAGTCAGGAATTGTTTATTTTTGTGCTTCAGACAGACTGCATTTAAATTGCCACCCACATTTTGGTGCAAGTTAAAAACATGGCACATGAAAAATATGAAAGTGAGGCCTAAGTCAGTCTGAAATGCTTGTGCTGAATTAACATGTGTTTTTGCAGTGTAGAGAAAAGTGTCCTTTTTTGGCTTTGAAGATTAACCCCTTCCATGCTGATGACGAACCCCAGCCGTCATGCACTACGGTGCTCGTGTGCTGATGACGGCTGGGGTTCGTCACGGCCCGCCCCTGTTCGTGTTGTTTACAGCACACCAGGGGAATCGCGGCCGCATGGAAAGGGTTAATAGAATGTGTTTCTCTCTTCCCCGCTCATCCATTGCAATCTAAATTCACTATTCCTGTCTTAAAAGACTTTGGCTTTTTGCATATTTAGATAAACATGTTTAGTTTAAAACACCTCATTTTATAATGTGTGAGAATTAATAATGCACCAAACACTACACATGGGGCTAAATGCTTTTTGCATGAAAAGCTATCTAAAACATTAAAGCATGTTGCTGTGTGCGCTGTATTAACTGTGTGTGCTGTATTCACTGTGTGTGCTTTTTAAATATACACTAAAGCATAAAAATGATATGTTGCACGTTGCACATTTATTTTACATGTTGTCATAAATAATAGGAAAACTGCTTGAAACTAATAGCTTGGCTAGGTAAACATTTATAAGGGGTATTAGTATAAGGGAGGGAAACATAATGGGCTGATTTAAAAGTAATTAATATTCTCTTTGTGTTTGTTTTATTTTTGTGGTCCTACAATTAAATGGCTGCCTGTGAATCCAGCAAGGCTGTGACTTGCATTGGAGAGAAGAGTGCATGCGCAGGTCTGTTTGACTCAAACTACGCAGAAGTCAAGGACACTTTGAACTTTGAACATTTTTGTGATTGTGCCAATGAACCAGTGTTAGTTAAAGTATCGTCCTACTGCACTGTGACAGGAAGGATGAGGACTAGAATGAAACATTTTTCCTAGCAAATATGGCAACCTTATAAAATGTATTTACTTGTGTATGCTACTTTTGTTAAAACTGGTGTCGTCAGGATTTAGGAATGAGTCAGGATAGTGAGACCTCATGCCATCATGGCTGACCAATCATGTATAAGTTTTCCTGAAGATGCAACATTTTTGTGTAGTCTGCCAAGAATCAGAGTATAAATAATGACCTATCTGGAGGCCAGGTTGGCTACTATGCTCATTAGGCTTCAGGGGGGCGTGTGAGATCTTAAGAGAAGGAATAGATTAGACCAGACAATCTATGGGTTAGGTATGAGATAGTCACAGGTGCAGCCTTGGGCGTCCGAGGAGAGTCAGGTGGGGGGTTCCCTGGTGATTTTTTTCAAAGAGTCCTGGCACGTCATATTTTGGTACTGCATGCCACATTCCTTTAAGGTCTGGTGAAGGAGGGGCTGCTTACTCTTTAGACAAAGACAGATGCAGAAGAGCAGCAACAGATAGAAAGGCTTTTTAGATTTAGATGCTAAACTTTCAGTTTATGCTTTGACTAATTAATTAGGTCTGAAGAGATTAATTTGTCTTATGCATTTATCTCACTTTAAGGGAAATTTTTGCCAACTATTTAATTATTGATTAGCCTTGCAAGACTATTTTTCTTAGAAACTCTTTAAGAGTGTTGTCTGATATTTTACGCCACATTTTCTTTCCTCCATGTAATGCTTATATGCAGACTGTAATGCGTTCTTTATTAATGATATTTTTCCTGTTTTCCAAATTCTGTAACCTGATTGATATTTTACTAATGAATAAAGGGTCAGAGAAAAATGTACTTTTGACTAGAAAATAAAACCCTTTAAAATACTCAACAACTCTCTTTATTGGCTTAAATAATAATTGCATTTTTGACTGTTCAGGTTTACGTGGTGTGAAGGGCCCAACGCCTTTTTCAGCGGTAAAATAGAGGTAGCATGAGGGTTTTGCATTGAGAAATTACCAGATGAAATTACCGCTCTATCACTATCTTGTGGCTCGCCTTTGCTAACAAAGGTAGAGATACCCTCCTCGTTGTTAGAGAAGTGGATGCGGACAATTACTCAGTACTGAAGAGTGCTCTCATAGGGGGGTTTGGATTAACCACTGAACAGTATAGGATTAAGTTCAGAGACACCCAGAAGGCACACACCCAGGATGGGTAGATTTAGATTTTGTAGACAGTGCTATTAATGCTCTGAAAGGCTGGCTTCATGGAAGCAAGGTACAGGACTACCAAGGATTGTACAATTTAATTACGAGGAAACAGATCCTTAATAATTGTCAGAACCAGCTTTTACATCAGTACCTGGTGGACTCTGATCTGACCTCTCCCCAAGAATTGGGAAAGAAGGCAGGCAAATGGGTTTGCACCAGTGTCAAGCAGAAAAACCATGGTAATGGAGGAATGGAGGTGACCAGAAGAAGTAGGATGCTTCTAAATCTCAGGATAAGGGTGGGGACAAAGTCAAAGATAAGAAACAGTCTTCTCGAGGGCCCCAAAAACTTGCATCTGGGAGTGAGTCCCAAAATTCCAAGAAAGGCAAAAATAAATCTTGGTGTTACTTCTGTAAGGTGAAGACCTATTGAACAAAGGATGCTGATTGTCCAAAGGCCAAGGAAACGACTTCTACTACTACTGCCCCTTAGGCACCTTCTCCCTTTAGCACAAGTACAAGTGGTAGTACAGCAAACACAGGATTAGTGGGGTTAACCTTGGGTACTGATATGGGTTATGACTTAGTCAGAACACAAGCTCAGGCTGTGTTAGTCTGTGATGGTGGCATGGATCATGACACCTTAATAGTCAGTCCCACTAACTTGGCAAAGTACAGACAACAGCCTTTAATCAATGAAAAGGAAGCAATGCCTTATAGGGATACAGTGGCCAGTGTCACTATGGTGACAGAGAAACATGTATCCCCTGAACAAGTCATACTTGGACAAGTGTACCAAGTCACCAACGCTAGCAATTTCACAACTGACCATTCCCTGGCAGTTGTGATTCTCAGTTTGGGAGGGGTAACTGGACCTAAGATGGCTGGGTATCTCCAGACCTACCTGTAGATTGTTTGTTGGGAAATGATCTTGAAACTGCAGCCTGGTTTGAAGTGGAGTTCAGCACTCAATCAGAGATGATGAACATCTCTGCCAGTGTGTTTGCTGTCACCACGACTCACTCGAAACAGCTCAGCACTGATAAAACCCTGGATCCTGGAACAGTGGACCAGGTGCTTCCCGAGAGAAAGAGCAGGAAGGGTAAAGAATTGCACTCCTCACAAACTCTCGGTGAAGATCAGTCTCTTGAGGGAGATGATCTTACCCCCTGTGAAGGGACTGTTTCAGAGGAGCTTGGTCCTGATCAGGCAGATTTCTTGGGTCAGGGTGCCCTTCCAGGGCAGATTTGAATTTGGAGCAGCAGTTCTACCCCCTCTTGAAGGCCTTAGACAGCAATCTGTTGCTGAGGAAGCAGGGAATTTAAGTGGGTCTACTGGGAGGATGGACTTCTTCTCTACTTTGAGGGTAGAGACCCCAAGCCTTGTGCCCCCTAGAAGGTTGGTAATACCCTAGAAGTTCAGAGGTTTCCTACTGTCCCTAGCACATGATATTCCTGTTGCAGGACACTTAAGGCAAAGCACGACTTGGGGCAGGCTAGTCCCTCACTTTCACTGGTCCCATATATCTGAAGACACAAAGGAGTTTTGTTGCTCCTGTGCTACTTGCCAAGCCAGTGGTAAGTCAGGTGGCACCACAAAGACCCCCTTAATTCCACTTCCAGTGGTTGTGGTTCCCTTTGAGAGGATAGGGATTGACATTGTTGGTCCCCTGAATCACCCAACTGCATCTGGGCACAGTCATATACTAGTGGTGGTGGACCATGCCACTAGATCCCCAGAAGCTATTCCCCTTAGGACCAACACAGCTCCTGTGGTGGCTAGGGCCCTCCCGAGAATTTTTTCAGAGTGGGCTTCCCCAAGAGTTCTTCACTGACAGAGGTACCAACTTCATGTCAAGTTACATCACTGCAATGTGGAAAGAGTGTGGAGTAAACTATAAGTTTATCACACCATAGCATCCACAATGCAATGGGCGTGTTGAAAGGTCCAACTAGACCCTCAGGGGTATGATCATGGGACTCCAAGAAATGCTTAGGCAAAAAAAGAATGTTTTACTACCCTGACTTCTCTTTGCCTATAGAGAGGTTCCTTAGAAGGGGGTTGGCTAAAGCCCATACATTTATTTGGACATCTAGTTAGGGGTCCATTTAATCTAGTGACGGAAGGTTGGTAACAACCTCTCAAACCTCCTAAATAGGACTTTGTGGACTATGTCCTTGGCCTGCATTCACGCATGGCTGAGTACATGAAGAAGGCCAGCAAAAACCTGGAGGCCAGCCAAGAACTTCATGTAGCTTGGCATGACCAAAAGGCTATCTTGACTGTTTACCAGCCAGGATGGAAAGTCTGGGTGTTGGAGCCTGTGGCTCCAGCAGCTCTCCAAGATAAGTGGAGTGGACCCTACACCACCCTTGATCAAGAAGGTGAGGTCAACTACTTGATAGGCCTAGGTACTCCAAGAAGTCCCCATAGGGTACTTCAGTGAACCGCCTGAAAGCTTTTGTTGACAGGGCTAACATGGGCTTGCTCATGGCAACTGATCAGGAACAGGAGGAAGACAGTGACACTTTCTCTGATCTCCTCACTCAAAATCCTGATGATGGATCAGTAGATGGAGTAGCTTTGGCAGGCAGCCTAACCGAGTCCTCAATCAGTACAGACACATGTTCTCCCTGATACCCAGTCAAACCACCTGGTGTACCCATGAAGTAGACACAGGTGACAGTCTGCCTGTGAAGAATAACATCTACAGACAGCCTGACTGCATCATGACAGAGGTCAGAAGATGCTGGAAATGGGGGTCATTGAGCCGTCTGATAGCCCCTGGGCTAGTTCAGTAGCCTTCATGCCAAAACCTCACACCAAGGGTAGAAAAAGAGAGATGATGTTTTGTGTGGACAACTGAGTCCTCAATGCAGTCACTAGGACTGATGCTAATCCAATTCCCAGGGCAGATGAGCTCCTAGATATTTTGGCTTCAGCGAAGTTTCTGAGTACATTTGACCTGAAAGCGGGCTACTGACAAAGCAGATTAGCTGAGGATGCTAAGTCAAAAACAGAATTCTCAACCCCTAGTCTGCATTATCAATGTATTGTGATGCACTTTTGTCTGAAGAATGCACCAATCACATTTTAGAGGCTGGGGAATAAAGTGTTGACAAGTCTGGAAGCCTATAGTGCAGGATATCTAGATGATATAGCTGTCTTTAGATCGACCTGGGAAGATCACCAGGTCCATCTCAGAAATGTTCTGGAGGCCATGCAAAAGGCAGGCCTCACTATCAAGGCCACTAATTTCCAGATAGGGAAAAGCAAGCTTGTGTACTTGGGCCACCTGGCAGGTGGAGGCCAGGTTCAACCATTGGAGAGCAAAATCCAGACTATTGGGTAGTGGGTTGTTCTCACTACCCAGACTCAGGTCAGAGCTTTCTTGGGCCTGCCTGTGTACTATAGATGATGTGTGAAAGGATATTGGTCCACTGTGACTCCCTTAAATGATCTGACATCAAAGAGAATGCCAAAGAAAGTTCAGTGGACAGTAAGCTGTCATAAGCCATTTGATGACCTAAAGCAGGTGTGTGCACTGCTCCCATCCTGCAAAGTCCAAACAACTCCAAAACTTTCATTGTCCA
Source organism: Lissotriton vulgaris (assembly GCF_964263255.1). Taxonomy (NCBI): domain Eukaryota; kingdom Metazoa; phylum Chordata; class Amphibia; order Caudata; family Salamandridae; genus Lissotriton; species Lissotriton vulgaris. Next base: position 805,806,470 of record NC_141697.1, read on the forward strand.
GACAGAGGCATCTGAGATAATGGTAGGGATTGTGTTATCGTAACTTAATGCAGAGGGCCAGGATCAACCAGTAACCTTTATCAGCAGAAGGTTGACCCCATGGAGAAACATTGTCCAGCAACTGAGAGGGAAGCCTTTGTTGTTGTCTGGGCCCTTAATACGTTGATGACATACCTGTTTCGCACTCACTTCATTGTTAAGACAGACCACAAGGCTCTCTTATGGCTTAAAAAGATGAAAGGTGAATGTCCCAAACTTTTGAGGTGGTCAATTTCCCTACAGGGGATGAGCTATACAGTGGAACATAGACCTGGGAGTAACCATGCCAATGCAGATGGACTCTCCAGATATTTCCACTTAGAAAATGAAGACTCAATTGGGCAAGGTTAGTCTTATCTCCTTACGTTGGGGGCAGGGTTGTGTAGGAAAGTAGGATCTGCTTCTATGGTTATCCCCACTTTTTGCTTGATTTAATGCTGTTTGTGACTGATCTGACTGGGGTCCTGCTAATCAGGACCCCATTCGTTCTGCTTTCTCCCCTAAATTGTTATGGTAAGTATTTAGGTATATTGCATATTGGATACTGGGGTACCTTATCAGTCCCTAGTATATGGTACTAAGGTAGCCATGGCATAGGTACCCCAGAGGTCCCCCATAGGCTGAAGCATGTATTACGCCACCTATGGGAGACCATTCAAACTATCTCTACAGGCCTGCCATTGCAGCCTGTGTAAGCTGGTGCCAGCACCACTTACAAAACATATAGGTTTCCTTCTGTCTAAGGTCACTGCACTTACAACTTGTAAGTTACCCCTACAACAGGCCTTTTCAATCCTGAATGCAGGGTGCTTGGTTCTAAGTGTGAGGTTGCCCCTGCATGAGCACGACCCCCCCAGACCTTTCGGAGTCCATTTTCCCAGGTTGTAAGTGAGAGAGCCATATCACATATAGAGGAGCACCGCGTCATTACATGATGCCATCTCAAAACTGGCTGGAGCAAACACCCTGTCATGTTTGGTATCAAACATGTTGGAATTATACACCCACACCATAAATGGCATGGGAGATATGATTCCAAGCACTGTAAAGGCCCTATGTTAGGCCCTCAGGGCTACCGGTACCAGTCTTCTAGATCTGGACAGCACAACATGGCTGCTGCCGACATGAGAGACGATTCTGCCCTCCTGCTGCTTAGCAATGCTCGAGCAGGAGAAGGCAGAACAATAGGCATCCTGTCACAGGTAGGTGTGACCACCTCCCATACCGGGTTTAGTGTATTGGGGCAGGGTGGGAGCACTTGCCAGCACCACATAGTTTGCGGGCAGGGCACATTTGGTGCCCTCCATGCATATTCCAGCTCAAACCAGTTCAGGTAGACGTTGGCTTCCGCTGTGGCACGAAAATGGACAAAGGACAGGGGAGCATCCGCCTCCTTGTCCAGCCCCTTCTTAGGGATGGGACCCCTGTATCGTCCCAACCATTTCCTTAGGGTACTCAAGGGCTTACCTGTGGGTGGGTCCCTCAGTTCCTAGTGGGACACAATATTATTCAGACACCACTTCAACTTCGAGCATCTGGTCACTCTGGACTTCACTGGACTTCGCTCTGGACATCAAGGCTGCCACCAGGAAGACTTCTGCTGCTCATGATCTCCTTGCCCTGCTTGTCTGCTGCAACATCTGTGCCTGTGCTCCATACAGGAACCTATCCAGGGCCTGTGTACATCCAAGACACATGAAGAAATCTCCCTTGAACTGAAAGAGTCACTTTCCAGCATCTGCAGGCACTGCAACCAGGCTGACCAGCCTGCTGATCCTGGGCTCCGACGGACTCTGAAAGGCTCAGCAACACAGGTGGTAGTTCTCGAGGCCGGCCCTGTCCTCTCACCAAGTTTGAAGCCAGTATCCCCCGTCGGAGCAGCAGGAACCGAACTCCTGTGCACTACATCGACTTGCAGTTGCAAAGGCTTGTTGACTTTCTTCCACCAGGATCTTTGGGCTCCAAGTATCCCCAACCTCAAACATCTCCAGTGACCAGAATCTTCGACCACACCGAATTGCTTGCACCGTGGACCTGCTTCTTTGGTAGCTGCTCGAGGTCCTCTTGTGACTCCAGTGCCTCTGGCCTATGAGTTCTGTTGAGGGTCACTTTTAAATTCTGTTGTGCTCTCCTGATTGGTTAGGGCCTGCCCTGACTCCCCTGCTTGTGGTGAGTCTCCCGGACCTTGCTGGTTCCCACATTGCACCTTCTTATACTTCCATGTTGTTTGTAGTTGCCAAGGCTTGTTGGTGGTCCGGCCGGACACTGACCCCTCTAGGGCTCCTGATCTTCCACAGCGTCACCTGTTTCTCACAGCTGCAGTTCAAAAAGCACAGACACTTTCAAATTCTCCAGCAGCAGCATCTTCCTGAAGTGCTCCATTGGGTCTGACAGCCGTTTCCGACGCCACTTCACACCTATGCGCCCGGCTCCCCTGTGGCAGGTATCCTAGTTCCTAAGGTATGTGGGGTGGCTCTCCAACCTTCTATCTTCCACTGGGTTTTTTCAGGGTCCACTGGGAAGGGTCCTTCTTCTTTAACATTGCAAGTGCGACTTATACGTTGATTTGCACAGAGAACGCAGTTGTGTTCCCACACAGCACACGACCTCTGTGGGGCTTCTAGATATTCACCTTGGGTGGTTCCTTGGGTCCCCGGCACTTCTACATCCTCTGGCCATTGTCTTGACTTGAGTGGTGGTTTGCATACCACTATTTTAGTATATGGTTTTGTCTACCCCTGTAGACCACTGTGTATTCTATGCTACTTACCTGTTTCTATTGCTAAGTATTGTGTGCATTGTGGATATCTCCTGCTAGGAGATATCTGTAAGTGTTAGTGAATATCTTATAATAAATACATATTTTTATAAATACACTGTGTGGTTCTTTTTCACTTAATCTATACCTATAAGATCGTGTTCTGGTAAAACAAGCCGCTTTACACCCCTTCTGGACTAAGCCTGAAAGCTGCTCTCCACAGCTACCACTTAGAGAACTTTCTAAGGTTGTCTAAGACCACTAAAATCACCATAAGGGTTGCCTGGATCAGTGCAAGGTGTCCACTTACATAAGTGTACAGCATATACTGAGCCATCCTCTCACATGAGGTCATAGTGTTAAACATATGGGGGTAATTAATAGATACGTTCGAAGAATGCACCCTGAATTGGTGACTACCATAGTTGACAGTGCAGAGCTTTGGACACGCAGCAGTCCTAGAATACTTGGACCTTGCCTTGCAGCATAATATAATGAATATGATTAAAATCATAATCATCATGCCAGCCAGGTATATCGTTAATAACGTTGACTGAGGTGGTAAACATTTGGTGGTAAGAGATACGCTCGAAGGATGTGGCCTGATTTGGTTATCCCACGCTGCAACCTTTATATACTCAGAAATTGCAGTATAATATTATGATGTGCTTAAACTCATAATCGTGCCAGGTATATTGATAATAACATGCCCTGAGATGGTAACATATGGTGGTGGTAATTAAGAGATACACTTGAAGAATGGGGCCTGATTTTGTGACTCCTATAGATTGCATTGCAAAGCTCTTGCCACGTAGACATTAACAAATGAAATCCCCACTCGTAGTCCACTCCAGTCTTAGAATGCTTGGATCTTGCCTTGCAGTATAATATCATTCATATACTTAAAATCATGATCATGCCACATAATATATTGATAACAACGTGTACTGAGTATGCATATGTATTATGTTTCCACTGTAATTAAACTTTAAGTAACTTTACCTTAGTGATCTTAGCTCTCAGCAGGTTTCAAAAGCATGCCTCAGGATAGCAACTAAAGCATGTGGCCTATCTCCTCATCCCGCACAAAAAGCCAGGGAGGGAGAGAGACCTCCTCCCAACCCTGTGTTGCCTCATGACACGTGCACACAAATTGCGGAGTCCACAAGTCCCTGGTAACAATACCACATCTCAGTGTTTAAGCCAATCCTGATTGCTCCTGCAGTTGCACCAGGATTGGCTGGGGCAGGGAACCTCATTACTGAGACCGGGGCCGCGGCTTTGAGTCACATCCCGGCTCACTAATGTGCCTTGTTGCCGATACAGAGAGACCTAGTGCTCTTGTCGGTGCAGCCCTTTTGAAAGGCAGCCGCCCAACACGACATGCTAAGGATGTCTGACTCTGGCAGTAGCAATTTTGTTGCAGTTTTTCCAGCCCCACCCCCTGAGATCCACATTTGCTGGCTTAGCTTCTCCAGGACGGGCCCTGCCTGAGCCAGGAGTGCTCTGTGCTACATGCCTGCATATTTATTATTTGAAACAAAGCAATTAAAATATATGTTTGCCAATATTTATTGGGGGCCAGGGGGCCAAAATAATGAGTGGGGAAATGCCTCAACGCACCTCCCAAGTGACCAGACATGGTATGGACTATTTCACTCAATCATCATTAACCAGCAGAATAGCATCTTAGAAAATGTGTTCAATGAGAATATTTGACTTTGTATTCAATGGAATAGGTTAGACCAGTGCTACTCATAGTACGTCCCGCTGGCAACCAGCGGCCCGACATGCCTTCACTGGCGGCCCGCGGACCTTGCCTTGCAGTTTCCACGGCCGGCAGTAAACACAGAAGATGACTGCAGGAGCATACGTAGTGAATATGTATTAAATAGGTATTCACTACATATGCTCCTACGACCATCTTCTGTGTGTTTACTACCGGCCTCTGTGACGTCAGGGAAGCTTCCTGTTTGGACAGATACAAATAGAGACACAGAGCCAGATAGAGGCAGAGAGACAGATAAAGGCAGAGAGACAGATAGAGACACAGAGACAGATAGAGACACAGCTGTGTTGGAGGACGTTCCTTTCGACTGTTGGCGGCCAAACTGTGGAACTCCTTGCCTGTATCTATTCGTAGCATCTATGAGCTTCTCCCTTTTCGGAAAGCCATTAAGACTTATCTTTTCCCTTTGACTTAGGGTTTTCTCTCTCTTAGTTTCCTTTTCCGGTACAATGATACGGTCAGCGCCGGGACGCCCCTTAGCTGGGGCAGCTGTGCGCTCAAACAAAACATTAACATAACATAACATAACAGAAACGGACAGACAGAGAGGGAGACAGGGACAGACAGAGATAGAGAACAGGGACAGACAAATTGAGGGACAGACAGAGACAGGGACAGGCAGAGACAGGGACAGATAGAAACAGATAGAGACAAATAGATACAGAAACAGACAGAAACAGAGATAGGGACAGGGACAGACAGAAAGGGGGGAGACAGAGGGAGAGAGAGAGAGGGAGAGGGAGAGGGAGAGAGAGAGAGAGAGAGAGAGAGAGAGAGAGAGAGAGATATATATATATATATATATATATATTGCTCAGTGGACAAATGCATCCGCTGTAGGGGCATGTGTTCAACCTCATAGTCCCAGTTTTTTTTGCTCTAGCCCCACCCCCTCCCCACTGACCCAACCCCCACGGGTGAGGCCCTCTGCCACAAACCACAATGTAAATTTTCCCCCCTCCAGAGAAAGTTAGTGAGTACTCATGGGTTAGACCATGTGTTTCATGGCACTGGGTGATATCTTAATGGGATAATTTATAAAATGTAATTAATGGGTGCACGTTAGATAATGTTTTAATTGGATATGTTAGTCGATGATCTTAATCGCATAATTTATTCCATGTAACCAAAGCAATACGTGGAGCAAGTATTTCATGTGCCAATCTTATTAATATGGTCCAGGGGATCGTTTAGATTATTGGTGTAAATGAACGAAGACACGTCGTGTAGAAGGTCTGTAGGTTGATTTATAAACTAAATAACTGGACCATCGGAGCAGAGCGGGTGCTGTCTCCGTGTAGTACTGCCAAATGACTCCTGTAGAATCAGTGGCATAGAACACTAGAACAATAGTGTTTTCACACAATCAACATTCTAAACAAGCCTAAGACACTACAATTATATCTATAACAGGATATGTTATTGAATATGGTAATAGCAGACAGTGAGAAGAGAAGTGAAGAGTGCGATTAAAGGAACGGAAAAATATGCCTGTCTTTCCAGATCTCTGTCCACGATGTTGGCGGCCAAGTCGCAGTTGTGCCGCTGCCTGTCTGAGGCACTCATCAGGAAAGTAACACACGAGATTGAAAAGGCATGCTTGCCTCGGAAAGGTACCGCTTTACAGAACAAGGAAATATACATTGATAGGCACTTTCCTTTCTTGCTAACAGCAGCCCCTACAAATTGCAAGAGCCTCGCTCCCCAGCTGAAGATTGTGAAAAAAAGCTGAGGCGGAATAAAGCAAGATTAGGGTGCTGTGCATCATCAGCCTGCAGCCAGTGGACATATTTACTTAAATCTGTCGTGTACTGCGTGGCTGTCAGAGCTGATACATCAGCAATACAAGATACTTACGGATGCTTCCTTCACGGAAAGCGCTCAGGGGATATGAATGTAGGTCACAGGAACTGATGGAAACCAAGCAGAAACTTCAAAGGCAGGTACGGCCCTGGGGCACCGAGTCCGGGAGATGCAAGGTTGAGCTGTCCTGCGCCCAGTGCTGTACATCACTCAGTCCTAGAGGCTACGTCAATATGTTTGTGACCATCAACCAATCTGCTTGTTCCTGAGATGGGAGGCCTTGCACCCCTGAACCAGTGGCCCGAACCGCCCAGAGCTGGCGTACATTTCTCCATCCAGCAGTCTGTGTCCAGGGAGACTTAAAAGTGAATTGTATTCAGTCCATTGAGTGCGTCATGTCCTGAGGTGGGAGGTTCTGTAGCCCCTGTGCCGGTCTAATGAGCATTCCGATCCGATAAGGTGAAACACGAAGCATGCCAGCGTGAGTTAGACTCACAGGCAAAGTGAAGTCACGGATCAGTAAAAAATGAAGAAAAAAAATGAAATTCAGAAGTTAACTTCAGTACACAAATAACAACCGCGACTAAGTTCTAAAATTGACTACGCAATACCTTTCAATATATACCAATAAATTAGCGGCATTCTCAGCACATTGTTAAACAACAACGCATGCCCAAACGATACTGTATCCATAATGGTGTCACTGAAAAGGTCAATGTGAAGCTGATATGTAAAATCACCGATAACGCCGTTCGTTGGTCTAATTTATGATGTCATCTTTCACTTCATGGGAGAAGTAACGAGTTGTGCATTTATCTTGTGTAAAAAAAGGTATATTATTGGAATGCTGTTTTTTTTGTATTTTACGTTTTTACATTCACAGGTTAATAAACGATTTTTTGCACTCTGCTGAATAAATTTTGTTTTCTTTATTTACACAGACGCAGGGAAAGAAGAGGTATCTACAGTTTAATCGCTTCAGCTTCTCTAACCTTGGTCATTCCCATTTCATAGACCTCATAGCTTAATACTTCAACGAATGCTGAGGGAGGAGCTCTGGTAGCAGCAGCTGATGCCAGCAGACGTCGTGGGCATTTTTTGTTAGTTTGCAAAATGTGAAATTAGCCACAAATCATTTAGGCAATTTTTCACATCCACAAAAAAATAGGCTTGGGCAACATTTTAATTACACTGGAGAACTTTAGGTAATTTAGTGTTATTTCTTGTGATGCAACATTACTGAAAAATGTCGGCATTAGCCGTTTGCATAATTTGACACATAAATACCTACCCAAGAGAGCAGGAAAAGAGTGCGAGTGGTTCCTGACTGCTGCTGAACATGTTCTGATGCATGAAGAGCTGTTTTCTTAGCACACAATACGCCCTTGAGTTTACTTTAGACACAAAGGTGTCCTTTTTCAGTCAGAAATTACTGCGTAATTCAGCGTTACTCTCCTTGAATACTTCCAAATAAACTCACATATTATTGTTGCAATTTAGCCTAATTGTGCTGCAGCAAATTATGCAAGCTGCACCCTCCACTGAAACCATCACCCCAACAAAACTTCATTGATGTGCATATTGGGTGCAAGGGATGAAAAGTCCTTAAAAACGATGAAATTGTGCAATATTCCAAAAATGCCACAAAGCAGAACAAGTGTGTGGAAAAATGGCAAATTAGTTCAGCAACTATAACCTTGTTGTTTTTTTACATTTTAATGTCATTAGGTCGAGCCTAGAGCCAGCGCATAAGCGCTGCTCTGGTGAAGATCTGCTGCAGTTCAGTACGTGAGAGAAGCCCCACCTACTCTCCCCCACCCACATTTTTAATTGAATTGTGTCTATGTCATTTGTAAATACTGGTGTCAGATTCCTTAATAGGCTTGTTAGTCCTTCCTTAGTACGGCCATGTCATTATTTGTAACATCCTATGGTTACTGGACCCTGTACTTCGTTTCTTGCACGGTAAGCACTATATTATTTATTGAGTTTGTCCAACTTGAGGCTAGACGACGTGAGCGCTTTCACTTTCGAAGCTGCCAGGTTGAGATCACCACTTGTTGAACAGTTGTCTGCGGGTCAGCTAACATGGATTCCCGTCACAAAGAGGCAGTGATGAATAAATTAAATGAAGTGTGTAAAATTCTATCTCCTCTATTGCGAACTTGACCTGAAGGTATTGGAGTACTTAACATGAGTGCTTTCAGGGTGATTAGGTGATTTGCCCAATTCATATGCTTTTGAGCCAATGCCGAGACTCAAACCTGGCCCCCGTGTAATTTTAAAGTGGTGTTTTCAAAGGAATTGAGCCGCACAGCCTGTACCCTGTCACAGTATACGTCACTGGACATTTCCATTTGTTTTTAACCTGTCTCCACACCACAGCCATGGATGTTGATGTAGCGTTTGTGGTTGGGCTCGCGCTTGCATGCATTTCTATTTCTATTTCTATTTTGGGGGTTTTGTAAAGCGCATGGTGATGCATGACCCCGCAACGCTAATAAAGACAGGAGCCGGTATTGCGATTTACAAGTTGCTCCGACTGACTCGCCATAGCCACGCCTTTTTATTTATCCTCCCCAGCGTCTGACGTCACGCGTCAGCGCAGGGGCGCTCCGGCGGCGCGGGCCCGCTAGACCGCTACTTCATGCCCCGGAACACTACATTCCTTCTAACCTTTATCACAACAGTGAAACACCAAAGTTATGGTAGACTACAAAAGAAAACAATGGATCTGTTACCAGTCTGCAAGTGTTCATTCAGGACGTCACTACACCAAGTAGTCAGCTAGCTGGGAGGAGGGTGCGGGATTCTTTCGCAGTCCATATCTGGACAGTCCTCCTCTGGGCATTGCCATCTCTGGCGTCCCCGGAATAGGGGTGCTGTTTCCTCCGGCCGCTGAAGGTAAGCTTGACGTCCTGCCCTCGGGGGTGGCTGGAAACTGCGAAGTGTCTTGTTCCATCTGGTCTTCCCCTTCTGAGAGATACGGATCAGTCTTGGATTCCTCTTCTCTCTGGTGACTCGGGCTGGACTGTTCTGTACCAGGTAGAGTGCTGTTGTGTGTTTTTTTAAAGAATGAGATGTCCCTGGTAACTGTTTCGGCCCCTTTTTGGGCAGTCACCATGGTGCCGGTCCGGCGAGTGACAGTCCGCGGTTGGTGTTCGAACGGGAGTCGGAACTTGCTTCCTGGGTAACGGTCTTTGACGTACACCTGGTCACTTAATTGTATAGTGGACTCACGGGCTCCTCGCCGTTTGCTGGCTTGATCATTGGAGCGAGTTTGGTTCGCCAGGGCCTTCTCTTTGCTGGCTCATCCGGTAACCCACGTTGAGTGGTTCGAGAGTGTGTCTTTTACTATCCGGCCCATGGTTGACACACCTGGCGCCGCCTCTGTTGTGACGTGTGGGGTCATACGATACTCTCTCAGGAAGCTGTAAATGGCTTTCTCTAGAGGTGATCCATCTGCGAGGGCTTTGCGGATAGTCTTGTTGAGTGTGCGCATGAACCTCTCTACTTCCCCGTTGGCTTGGGGCCAGCTCTTTAGGTATTATGCGAACTCCTGACCATGGAAGGGGGGACCATTGTCTGTCTTGACCACTTCGAAGATGCCATGAGTGGCAATAATCTTTTCAAATTTGGCGATGACTTCCGTGGCCATTTGGCTTCCTACGATCTCTACCTCTGGATATTTGGTGAAATCATCAATGATCACTAGTGCGTATCGTCCATCAGGTAGGTGCCCAAAGTCGGCACTCACACATTCCCAAGGCCTCTGAGGGTTGTCTTCTGTCACGACTGGGTGGGGGCGGTCTGTTTGCCCCGCTTCTTGACACCAGTTGCAGGCTCGGACAGTTTGTTCCACCATCGTGTCCATCCCCGGGAACCACACCTTGGCTCTCAGTCTGCTCTTGTTTTTTACTATGCCTTGGTGTCCTCTGTGTGCTAGTTCCACCGCTTGATGGGTTAGGCTGGCTGGCATGACTAGTCGGGGGCCCCTTAGCAGGCATCCTTGGCTGTCAAGGGACAGTTCTTCTTTGATCCGCAGGATGGATTCTAGAGTCGCATTAGCCTGTGGTGTTCTTTTGCTCAGGGAATCTTGGATGGGGCGCCAGTTCCCTGACCGGACTGCGTTTGCGACCAGTTGGAGACATTCGTCGCTCTGGGAAGCTTTGAGGATGGAATCTAGGCTCATGGGTAGTGGTCGGGATCTTTCTGTCACCAATCGGACATACTCCTTGGTGTCCTCGGCCTCTTCTCTCTCTTTCAGGGTGGCTTCTCGGGGGTGCCTTGACAGGTAGTCCGCGGGGTTTGTTGATCCTGGTTTGTATTCCACTCGGTAGTCGTATTTGTAGTTGGAGTATCCACTTCTCAATTCTCGGAGGTGGTTTTGACACTGAGCCCTGGAACAGGGGTATGAGGGGTTTGTGGTCTGTAGATACTGTGAAAGAGTGGCCGTACACGTAGACATGAAAGTGTTGGCAGGCCCAATGGATGGCTATGGCCTCTCTCTCTCTATCTGTGAATACCTCTGCTCCGTATCAGTCAATGAGCGGCTGGCATAGGCGATGGGTGCCCATTCTCCATTGCTCTGAAGCTGTGGCAGCACTGCCCCTAAGCCGTAGGGGCTGGCATCCACAGCCACGTTGGTGGGCTTCGAGGGATCAAAATACGAGAGAGTGGTGTCCGCTGACAAGGCTGCCTTCGTGTCTTTAAAAGCTTTCTCTTGTTCTGGACCCCACTGCCACGTGGTGGCTGATTTAGTCAGTTCCCTGAGTGGCTTGGTGAGATTGGAGAGGTCGGGGATAAAGCGCCCACAGAAGTTCACCATGCCCAAGAAGCTTCTCGCTTCTGAGACGTTAGTTGGGGCAGGGTCCTCTTGGACGTCCTTTACTTTGTCTGGGTCCGGCGCCACTCCTTGATTCGAGAACGTGTATCCGAAGAAGCTGATTTTGTTCTCCAGGAACTGGCACTTTTCTCTGTGCAGGGTTAGGCCATACTTTTTGATTCTTTGGAGAACTCCTCACAGCCTTTGGTGGTGTTCTTCAATTGACGACGCGTAAATTAGCAGATCATCACTCACATTTAGAACCCCTGGGAGTCCACTGAGAACCTCGTGGATCGATATTCCAAAGTTGAGGCGCCGATATCGTCTGAGTCCTACATGAGTGGAGAAGGTTATTATGTACCTCGAATCGGGGTGGAGCGGTAGCTGGTGATATCCCGATCGAAGATCTTCCTTGGAGAACCACTTCGCACCATTGAGTTCCCCTAGGATATCGTCTATTGTGGGGGTTAGGTGCCACTCTCTCTTTACCGCTGCGTTCGGGGGACGCATATCCACACAAATGCGGACCTGTCCGGGTTGCTTGGGTTTTCGGGCCACTACGATCAGAGATACCCATGGGGTGGGTCCGTTGACCTTTTCTATGATCTCTTGTTTCTCTAGTGTTTCCAGTTCTTCTTCGACTTTCTTCCTTAGGTGGAACGCAATGCGCCTATGCCTCAGCGCGACCGGTTGGACCGACGGGTCAATGTGGAGGGACACTTCTTTCCCTTTTAGGCATCCAATGACTTTGAACACATCCTCAAATTCCTCCATGATGGTGTCTAATTCCTCTTCCAGTACTGCCATGGTGAAGGATAATGGTTTCAGATCTTCGGCTGACTGTCCGCTTAGCCGAATGCCACTGCCTTCTTTTGTGACATATATTGTTGTGGGTACCTTTGCCTCTTGGTGTTGCAGCTCTGTTTTGAAGCATCCGATCAGTGGGATGGGCGTCTTCTGGCCATATGCAAATACTCGGATTTTTGCTTCGCATAGGGGAGGTCTTGCATGCAGTTGGTTGTACACATTCGCAGCCATCAGTTCAATGGACGCCCCCGTATCAATAGTGGCTCTCACCTTTTGCAGGTAAATCTTGATGCGGCACTTCGGAAGGTAGCGTTTTTTTCTTTGTGGCTGGTCGATTGCATACACGTAGTGGACTGGGTAATCCTCTGCGTCATCATCCATGTCTTCACTGTCCCTTTCTTCTCTCACCACGTGTGCAGCCTCCTTCTTGACTCTTGTGGACCTGCATACCACTGCAAAATGGTTCATCCACCCACATGCGCTACATTTCTTTCCTCTCGCTGGACAGTCTTGCATGCGGTGGGGCTGGCCTCCGCAATATCCACACTCCTTCTTCTTATCTGGGTGCCTCCTCCCACCATTTTGTCTCCCCTTGGGTCTTACCACGTTCACCTTCTCTGCTGTGTTAACTTGTTCAATCTTGACTGGTCGGTGTAGGGCTGTTTCCATATGGGAGGCTCTCGCCTGAGACAGTTCTCTGGAGCGGCCTAGTTTGAGTATGCCTGCAAGGGGTTTGTCATCTTCCTGGAGGATGGTGACTCAGAGTTTGGACGAGAAACAGCCTTGGATGATCTGCCCTCGGATTTCCTCCTGCTCATCCCGGAATCTGCATGAGCTGACTAGTTCCTTCAACCTGCCGTGGAATGCGTCTAACGACTCGTCGGCCTCCTGCTTCGCTTGGTGGAAGATGAACCGCTCGTAGTCCTTGCTTACCATAGGTTCAAAGTAGGGCTCAGCACCGTGAGGAGTGTTAGGTATGTTTTCGGTGTTGCTTCTGTCAGGGTTTTGTAAATGCGGTGTATATCCTTACCCCCTAGGTGTAGTAGTAGAGCTCTGCGCCTATCCCTGGAAATTCCAGCTCCCTCGAAATAGATTTGGAGGCGATCAGTACAGTCTCTCCAGCGTGGGGCAAGAGATGACGGAGCTCCGTCGACCACGAATGGTTCAAGGGCGGGAATGGATGCCATTTTGGCACATGCTCTGCGTGCTGCGCTGTTCCTCTGATTTACCTTCTGTCACCTGACTTTCATAAAAAAATTAAAAACCATTCTTTTCCCTAAACCCGACTAAAAACTTTCTATCACTCAAGTATTAGCCCATCACCTATTGCAGAAATCATAGCGCCGTGATATCCTATCCAGGAGGAGTGTTCGCGCTTTAAAAGCAACATTAACATTAACATTAACATTACTAGCCTGGGTGATGACGGCCGTCCCTGGTGTGGGCTTTTCACTGTCCCCCTTGGTACTAGACGCTCTCTCGACACCTGGCTCCGGGGCCTAGGCGGTGAGGCGTGTTTTTGGCCTGTGGGTTGACTCTTGGCGTGGGGTGGCGGTGTGCTGCGCTGTTCCTACCCGCTCTTGTGTCATGGGTAGCGCCGCTTTAGCCCGTCGGGCGTTGCCTCAGCTTCCCCTCCACGTTCTCCTACCAGCAGGGCCTCTGTGGACTGCTCTGGGCCTGACCATCAGTGTTTTCCCACACAGAGTCGTGGCAGGGCAGCAGGGGACGTCGTGCTAGTTGCAAGGTGGGCTCTACAAGACCCTCATCGCCAGTGTAGCGTTTGTGGTTGGGCTCGCCCGTGCGTGCATGGCCCCGCAACGCTAATAAAGACAGGAGCCGGTATTGCGGTTTACACGTGGCTCCGACTGACTCGCTGTAGCCACTCCTCTTTAGTTATCCTCCCTAGCGTCTGACGTCACGCGCCAGCGCAGGGGCGCTCCGGCGGCGCGGGTCCGCTAGACCGCTACCTCACGCCCCGGAACACAACATTTGACAGTCTGTTCTCCAGCCTGTTACGGGCACGAATCACCAAAACCGTCGTCCCCATGGGGAAGAAACAGAGGAAAGACAAAGACAGGTAATCGCTGTCCAAGTGTATTCCCTCTGCCCTTAGCTATCCTCATCCTGCCTGGAGGAGCGCTGTTGGGACTGCCGCGCTTCTATCACTGTGCAGTTGCACCACTTTTTGTTTGAAATGTTGGTTTGACATTTATGCAGTCGTTTTGTAGGAAGAGTCGGGTAGGCTGCTCGCCACCAATAAGAACACGTATCCTAACTTTATTTCTAAAGCATACCTCCCCACCCGACCCTGAGGTGTGATCCCCGGCAGGCGAGTAAGGTCATCTCTTTGACTCCATCTTACCGTTTCACTAAAGCTGGGAGCACTTAAGAAACAACACAAGCTGTGAAAACTTGCACACTTAAGGGCATATTTACATGTTCTGGCGCATCTCTGCAAATCAGCAGGGATGAGCCAGAACAGATGCGTCATGCAATCCCCTCCTTCCGCCACCACAGATGCGCCGCATTTACAATGCGGCGCCTCATGGTGCAAGGAAGGGAAGATGCGTGATGCATCTTGTGGAGTATGGGCGGCGCATTGCTGGAGTCGCATCGCAAGGGCGACGCAACTCCTGCAATGCACAAGGGCCACCCATACTCAACGTGGTGCGTCACTCCTTACGCCTGCTTCAAGCAGGCATAAGGATTTGAAGCAGCAGTGTCGTAAAACTGACTCAGTGAAATCTTGTAGATTTCACTGCGTCAGTTTTATGGGGCTTTCCTGCGAGGGAACGCCCACCATGCGACAGAACGCCCACATGAAACCTGACGCAGCACTTGACAATGGCATATTTTTCAAAGTATGTGGTATATATTAATCAGTGCTTGAATGCAACCAGGCGTGCTATGCGGTATGCGGTCATATCTTTCAAGGCTGTACTCTCGAAGCTGGGGAGAGAAGGAAGGAGTGAGCTTTCCACAAACAAAACTGGAAAACACTTCAAATCATGAGATTCATGAGGTTGTGGCCTAAAGAAATAGACCTAAGAAATCAGGAGGCAACGTGAAATGGAAGACCTTACTGCTGACCGTTCCTAGCCCCTAGTCTTGATTCCCACGTCATATGAAGAGCGCTCACTATATCACGTTGGATTAGTTCCCTTCCGAGCTGACGACGACTCATATGGTGCATGTGTTAGCGGCAAGAGTGAGAGAGACTATAGTGCTTCATTTTAGTTTGCTCCATCATGAGATAAGAAAATGCACAAATTGTCCTCGCATGGAAATTGCAGCATACAAGCACTACAAAATAATACAGTTCCAGGCAATTTGCGGCACTACGATATACAATGTGTTCATTAATTCACAAATTACGTCAGAAAGCCTGCCTCCACCCTGGAGTTATCATGCCATGATCCTGTGACACCTAAGTGGTCCTAAAACACAATGGAGTGCCCATAGACGCCTTGGCATGCAGTGCTGTGTTAGTCAAGCCTCCTTATTTACTACTTCACTTGCCCAGTTTTTTTTATTTTGTCCACATGCCAACGAGGCAATATTCTGACCAATCGCAATTGTCTGTCTAGCACCTTTAGGCCATTCAGTATCGCGCTGTACAGATGTCCACATCCAATCATTTATTCAATGCTTGCTTCTTTCATCTCATCAACAGGACATGGACAAGGCTGACCACATTGTGCACTGGTATGAGATTTGTGTTTCGAGCTGGACAGTTGGTCTGCTATAGGAAGTGTGCACCTGTTGCACGTTGGGGTAGAAGGTAGGTAATATCTGGAGATGTTTTGTAAACACTCCACTGTAGCAGTCAAAGAAAATGGAAATGTGTGGTTTGGCTTTTTATTACCTGCAGTGTGATTTGTTAGAACTGCCTTGATGTATTCTTTGGCGGTGAAGTGAGAGGATATGAATATCTTGAGGGATTTATTCTGGGTAGTGAGATTAGATACAACGATGTAGTCGTTTTCTGTAGTGTGTGCACCTATACAGTGAAGTTAGTATGCAATCCATGCATACTCTATATAGAGGACATGAATGCATTCATGGCGTTGTTTTTCTATTTAGCAATACAGTGATGGAACATAAATACCTAGAGTTCACCTTTATTCAGTACAGTGTGAAGATACAAAAGCCTTGATGCAGTGATAAAAAATACAGGGGCATATTACCAACAACTAGCGATAATTATCGCTATGTTGGTTTAGCGGCGATATTTTTATCACCGAGCTGCGGCGATTTTTATCGCTTAGGAACCTTGCTATTATCAAGGTTTATCTCCTAAGCGATAAAAATCGGCCGAAATGCATGAATATCGCTGAAAAGTCAGCAATATTCATGCATTACCGAGCTAATGCTCTTAGCCATGTTATCCACCTCCCATTGGATAACATGGCTAAGAACTGCTCAGGGCAGGTGTTAGCTGTTGGAGATATTCACGCTTAGCGCGAATATCTCCTAAAGTTGGTAATAGGAGATAGCGATGTTAGCAACTGTTTCCAGTCGCTAACATCTTGGCACGCCCACTTTGCATGTCATTAGTGATAAATATCACTGACATGCAAAGCGGGGTCCAAGATGGTCGCTATCTCCTACTAGTTGTCGCTAACTGGTGTTATCGATAGCTAGGTAATAAAGAGATAATTTTATCTCCGCTTTCATGGCTTTTAAATCAAAAAAAGCGGAGATAAACCCCCTTGATAATATGCCCCACAGTTATTGCTTCCAGTCACTCATTATTCTGTACACAGTGACACAGAGAGCGAATGGGAATGTCTACACGCAATCTTTAATCAGAGCAGTGAGAGGTTAGAAATGGCTAAAGGCTTTCTTTATTGTGTAGACTGAAATTGAACAAAGATGCTTAGAGGCCCTTCTTTCTGCCATGCAGTGATGGAGTGATACAAGTGTCTAGAGGTGCTCATTGTCCAGTACAGTCAGAGAGTATGTAAATATATTGGGTTCATCCCTATGCAATGCACAGAATCAATGACCTAGGATACAGAGTCTTTCTTATGGATAGTAAGTCGGGCGGCATGTTTCTTGGTGAAGAGAGCTAATACAAAAATTGTTTTTTTTCTGTTTGTTCTTCTCACCAATTTAGATGTGTGGCTAAGGAAGTGGAAGTCAATATTGGTGCCATCCAAAAGCACAGAATTTCACAAATTAATATTTACTGAGCTATCTATACTTTGCACCCTCACCATTCACTGCTTATGACTTCACACATTACCTCTTCATGGCTTTTTAAATTACGCTGTTAGTTTAGGCCCACCCTCTAACCCTAGCTGTGCCCAGTGGAGGCTGGCTGCATGGCCTGGCCTCTGGCTAGACCCTCCGCATGTGTCAGTCAATGTCGCCGATTCTTTTTTATCATGAGACAAATACAGGTTTTGCATACAACGTCTGCAGTGCTAGTCGACTTTTCAAGGGTGCTTGCTCCCACACTGAAAATGTCTGACTTTCCATCAGACTGTCACAATCAATATTCCTTTCTCGGTAGGATTTAATTCTTTAAGCATGCCCATAGGGTGTCATAAAGCCCCCAATACAAGGCAAATCCCTTTGGTGTTGTAAGACAAGATTGCGGTTAAAAAATGTCTAGGCTTATTCAGCTTCTACTCACTGCTGAAGTCATGAGGGGCTGGGGAAAACAGTGCTTAAATTGATTTGAGTTTAAACAAGCATTTGCAATGCAATAGGTGTTGTATTGCTAAATGTTAGAGCTAATAGCGTTGCAAATAATATTGCAATGCCAATAACTCAAACTTTCAGCAATGCGAGACCTATTGCATTGCAAATGCTTGTTTTTTTCCTGCCACGGTCCTAAAGAGACGTGGTGGTGGGAATGGAGCCAGTTGGTGCTGCAGGTGTCCATGCCGCTGTGATAATGCCCCATGTGATGTGTGCCATCAGACATAGTCATAGCCTGGCTGATCATGCGTGCGAGGCTGCCCCATCTTGATTAATGGCTCTAACATGAGTTGGTGGGTTTGTGCTCTTATCCCGCTGAGCAGAGCAGGCAGTTTTAGCCGCTAGCATTTTGTACCTGATATACTCACTTCTTCCAGAAGCCTCTGCCCCTAATGCGCCTGAGCCAGTCTTCCATGGTGGGAAGGTGCTGGGATGGAAAAGTGCTCTGCATGGTAATGGATGTGTACCCCTGTCCTGAGCCCCCAACTGTACTGTTTTCTGAATCTTCAATGATGATGTTTGCTGTCATAGGCAAATACTGTTCATGCATGTGTGCCATGACATAGGCCCGCACCACGTATTGCAGTCTTTTGGGACTGGGAGGGATGCAGAAAGCGATACCCTCAAAGTGGTGGAAGGGTACTGCCTTCACAAGAAGTTAAGCAGCATGAGAGCGGTGGTGGCAGCATACAGGTCCTTTTTAACCTGCTTGACTGGAGTGATGCTGAATGGCCCATGCACTTTTCAAATGTTCCACTGTTGTTTACTTAAGTCACCCTTGGCATACATCAGCTAGATGTAAACTGATGCACAGCGCAGAATTGGTGACTCTCTGGCTAAGGCATGTGTACCTGGGAAGGGTACATGGTGTCCCTTCCTGCACATAAACAATCTTTAAATGA
Organism: Lissotriton vulgaris; assembly: GCF_964263255.1. Lineage (NCBI taxonomy): Eukaryota > Metazoa > Chordata > Amphibia > Caudata > Salamandridae > Lissotriton > Lissotriton vulgaris. The sequence goes on from NC_141697.1 coordinate 805,825,102, forward strand.
TGTTTTGTAACTTCTATGTGTGCTGCTTAAAGCAGCACACACAGAAGTTGCAAAATGTAATTTTTCGAAAAAAGATTGTTTATGTGCAGGAAGGGAGACCTTCGTGCACATAAACAATCAATGGCATTTTGACGTTTCTATGTGTGCTGCACAACAGCACACATGGAAACATCAAAAACGAGGAGGAATTAAACATTTCTCCTTGTTGCGCCAGGGTAAGACCAGGTTTTCCAATTTTGGCGCTGCTCTATATTTATGCCACCATTGTAAATATGGGGCAATGTCAAAATCAATGGGTGTTGCGGTGGAACGCCCACCCGAACACCCATTTCTAAGTATAGCATGAAAGGGTGCCTTATTTACAAGGCGATTACACACCACTGGGTATGGGCTCCCAAGCAGCAAGGCCAAACCCTGCCTTATGTATACTACAAAAAAACTGCCAATGCTGCTAATATGTCAACTTATCTATTTGTCTTCCTCACATATGAATTAAACACTATGGGCCAGATGTATCAAGATTCCGTTTTGAGAATCCTAAATAGCGATTTTTTGCGAATTGCTATTTAGAATTCGCAAAATGGAATGTATGTACAAAATCCCAAATTGTTAGCGATTCCTTATTATTCTTTATTAGCGAATTCGCATTTTGCGAATTCGCAAATAAAGAATAATTTCCAATGCATTCCTATGGGCCAAGATGCACATTGGAATGATAGTGCAATAATTCTCAAATTGCAAATTCGCAATTTGCTAATCGCAATTTGAGAATTATTTCAAGGGTGCAGGGGTGTCTCAAAGACACCCTGCTGCACCCCTGAAATCTACATGTGTGTGCATGTGGCACACATACATGCCCTATGGGCATGTATGTGGGTCACATGCCACCCTCACAAATGCTAAATAGGGCATTTTTAAAAGAAATCGCAAATTACCACCAACTACAAGTTGGTGGTAATTTGCGAATTCTTAACACAAATTCGCAATTTGAAACTGTTTCATACATATCATTTAAGGAATCGCAAAATTTGCGATTCCTTAAATGCTATGGCAAAATAAGGAATCACAAATTATTGCGATTCCTTAAATGCCGATTTTTTCATGCATTTGAAAAAATGCAAAAAGGCCGTTTGCGAGTCGCAAAGGCTGAAATTCTGGGAATTTCGGCCTTTGCGAGTCGCAAAAGCCTTGATACATCTGGCCCTATGTGTATGTAAACAACAAGGAGATTTTTAGAATAAACCAGGGAAATTGGGCGCACACCAGTGTGTCCGCACGGTAGAGAGCACCATAAAGTAGTGGGTACAGGCAAAAGGGCGGGCGGTAATCTCACAAAACCGCTCAAAGTTGGATCAAGAGGATCCACACAAGTAACATAAACACAGCAGTGCCCCTGCGCTATACAAGTATATGACACATTAAAGAAATGATATATGTAGCAAAAGAACTTCAGTTAGTATCAGTCCACACTTTAGGAGTCGTTTAAATGAGAATCAGTTACTCCAGGTTCAGGTACAAAAGTTCCGAAAAGAAAGAGAAATGTTCTGTCCTTGGTGTTAAATCATAGGTTTATTGTTCCTTTGTTAATGCCAACACGTGTTTCATCGCAGGGAACATACTGCGAATCTTCAGGGCTTATTGAGGAAAGTATGACAACAAATATCAGTTTAGAGATGCAAGTCCGTGTCAGGACCGAATTCGTGTAAATAGGATCAGTGACCGTCACTCGTAACACGGCACCGGGAATCTCAAAAGGGAGTACAATACTGACAAGGTGTACCCGCCTGTCAAGGGATTTTTTGGTCTCATACCGAGACAACTCGGAGACACACAACAACTCCTCCCGGGTTTCGACCTACACCAAACGAAACAAGATCCCCCAACCACGCAGGCAGCGTGCTACTTACCCTGATCCTATTTACACGAATTCGGTCCTGACACGGACTTGCATCTCTAAACTGATATTTGTTGTCATACTTTCCTCAATAAGCCCTGAAGATTCGCAGTATGTTCCCTGCGATGAAACACGTGTTGGCATTAACAAAGGAACAATAAACCTATGATTTAACACCAAGGACAGAACATCTGGCCCTATGTGGGCAAGATCTGCTTTTCATGAATCAATCTTTTTGGTTTTTATTTTCTTTCAAATTGTCATTTTTTCATTTGTTTTTAGCGGATTTTACACATTTAAAAAAACCATTTCAAACAAACTTAATATCGACATACATGTACTTAATCGCTATTACACCCCTTTATGTCATTCATACACACTATCTCTAAAGATCTTTATCTACCATACTCCACACACACTCACACTCTAACATTCTAGTAGCAAAAATATGTTTTGTATGTACAAATTATATACAATTCTTGAAAAACCATAGAATACAATTTACGAAATAAATCAATATAATACAGGTATCATTTGTTATTCTTATGGTTTAAACATAACAAGGTCTATGTGTTTCGAACTCTCTTTAGTACGGAGTTCTCATCAGGACCGTAAACTGTAAATGAAGAAAAGAGAGGGGTGACCCTTATTAATTGTTTGTTTTTTTAGACCTGAAAACTGTTCTGTGGCTCAACAACCACCTCTCTGCCTCTTACCTCTCTAATTGTCAATCTGGTTTTAAAATCCTTTAATCACCAACAACGGCGACGCGGGACCACCTAGATGATAAACGTACATTTTAGCATTTCACTCGTGGGATCACAAAAAACACACCCAAATAGAATCTAAATGTGACTCACTTCTTAAATGTGGTTGTTCATCTCACGCTGTGGGAGAGAACAAACATTTTGTTTACTGATTGGTTGTGACGTTTTGCATACACTCGCCGAAAAACTGTTTGAGTTTGTTCTTACCTATTCAAAAATTCTTATGCGCCCAAACAATTGTTGTTTTTTAGAAGGGGTATGTCACGGACACCTCCGCAAAGTGCCTACAAGGTAAAACGATATTGTTTCATTCTAATTGTCGCGAAGTACCAGACACAACGTGTTTGTCCATAGCGGTGTCTAACGGGCCGTTTGAAGACCGCGCTTGCAGCGCTCTTGGATATGCTTACCTTTCACTCGTTTCTCTTCCGGAATTTTTCACGGTCCAGTCCTTCAATCCGGGGCAGTCTGTGTTCTTCCGCGCGCGTGTCTACATTTTATTTGCATCACGGGATTTCTGCCGGTAAACGTGGGCGCCATCTTGGAAAGAGTGAAATTCATTGGTAATATGTCATTCCTGTTGTGTACTAAGTTATATTTGGTGATTTCTTGTTTTGTAGCCAGAATGGGGCATACAATAATGACGATTTTCATACTTTGGAGTGAGGGGTCACCAATTGAGTTTGGGAATTAGATCACAGAATTGTCAACTATACTGTGAATATAGAAGCTCCCCTTTTTGTAGTGTGTTCATGAGAGCATTATGGAGCAGCAATATCCATACTATTTATAGTTTGTATATTTCCGACAGTTCATTGAGTCCTTCGATAGCCGAATTAAATTTCAAAATCATCATGGCTTCTTTTCGTGAGAGTTTGGCTTCCAAATCCCCACCTCTTGGGTCCTGCTCGACTTTCATAATGTGAATATTTACAAGGCAGAATCAAGCTGCGTTAAGTGGCTTAACACTACATTGTAAATAAGGGGAAGCCCCTATTGCCACCATATTGTCGTGAAAAGTGATGTTGTGGTGGCAATAGGGCTTGTAAATATTCCCCAGTGTTTGTTACTAGGGTGGCATCCCTTCAACTTTCATTGCAAAAAATAAGATGAAAAGGAGTGTGAGTCCTGGGGGGCAGTGGAAGGTGCTGGGTAGGACAGGGAGAAGGGGGGGATTGCTCCTGGATTATTCTGGCATTTAGAAGCTTTAAAAAAACTGCAACGTTATGTTAACCTTTTCAGGTAAGATGTGCCCACAGGTCAGGTGTTCCCAAATTTAGGGGCCAGTGCACGACCTTTGAAAACTTTCGAAAAGTAAATTACTTTCTGGTTCAAGAATGTTACTCTTTTAACCGTTGATTCTTTTTAAAAACATGTATGCTACCTAAACTAAATGTGCTAATTTTAATTTTCCAATACAGTTAGAACACATGCAGCCCTGACGGCATTCATTCAAACGCATCTCTTTTCTTATGATTGCTGTTCATTTTTTTTCACATCGATTCCTTTGTCAAGGTACAAAAACTAAAGTTGTTGAGGCTGTCGATGATTGTTGCTTTGGGGATGTTGTTATCATGAAGGTCGCAGCAAAACAATTTGAGGCTTGTCAAAATGTCAGACGGTGGCTGTGGAGCTGGAGAAAAATGAAAACGAACAGTATTATCTACCGAATTGTTGACAAGAGCGGCCTAAAGTGTGTAGAGATTGTTCATAATGTTTTATTGCATTTTTAACCACTGTCTAATCACTGTCCAGCAAGGTAAGTGGAGAGGTAGCACACCAGATACTTAAGATAACAATTATAAAAGAATCCTGCTGCAATCCAAGGCGCATTGCACCAAATCCATTGAAATGCCCTTCACAAAGACAAACCAGAGAAGATGGGCCAAGGCAAGACCTTCCTTTGACCTTGACAGAGGCGACTACTCCACTATGGCGGAGAAGCATCGCCGCCCCCCCTGGCAGCAGCTTCAAAAAGGTCAAACATAAGCGATAAAACATATTATTGTTATATATTTTCTCTCAGAGCTGAGGCTTGCAGCGGAGCCATTGCAGTGGGAGGGGAGCAGTCACAGCGGGAGTCGTGGGTACTGATAAGAGTGAAGCAAGCACAAGGAGATGATGGACGGAGCACTGAAACTTTTCAAACACTCACCCCCAGTCACAGATCTGGGTTGAGTCCATCATCGTTCTTTAGCTCACTTTGCCACCCCAGTTCAGAAACAGCTATATGCAAATCAGTCTTGACCCTGTGCCTCATGGGAACACTCCAGCCCGAACTGCCAAGCCATGTCTTCCCTGCAACCCTCAACTGTTCGAGTACTGCCCAGAAAAAGCACCAAGAGACCCTATCAAATGCTTTCTATGCATCTAATAATATAAGCGCCATAGGGTCTCCTGTGACTGCCATAGCACCTAAAAGCGTAATGGTTCTTCTAACGGGATCTATGGTCTCCCTCCCGGGTATAAATCTGTGCTGTCTGGGCAAGATGACTTCGCCAGCACTTTTGAGTATATTTTGGTGTCTGTGTTAATCAACGTAATTAGTCGGTATGAACCGGGATCTATAGCAGGCTTCCCCTTCTTCAGGAATACTACTATGTTGGCTTGTGCACTTGAATTTGAGGGGGGTTCCCCTTATTGTACCTGACAGAGCATGCTTTAAAAGTACGCCCCAAGAGAGGGCCAGAAAACTTTGCAAAACTCGAGCGGTATCCGGCCAAGCCCCAAAGAGGGCCAGAAAATGGCAAAACTCGAGCGCTATTGGGCCTGTCCCGGCAGCTTTCCCTGCTACAAGCTGGCTCAGCGCTTTAAGTATGTTGGGGCAGATTTACAAGCCACTTGCGCCTCTTTTGTGCCGCCGTTGCATCACTTTTGTGACGCAGCGGCGGCGCAAAAGATGTGCCATGGTGCGGGCTATTTACAACGTGACGCATCGGGGACATGCCTCACATTGTAAAGCCCTGCGCCTTAAGGAGGCGTTCTGGTGCAGGGGGTGGGGGGGGGGGCGTTCCGGCGCAGGAACGCCTCCTGAAAGTGGCTGAGTGAAATCTACAAGATTTCACTCAGTCACTTTTAGGTCAATTCTACGTCAAAACCTTGCGCCTGCTTGAAGCAGGCTTAAGGCTTGACGCAACATTAGTAGAATGGGCCCCCCAGAGCATTGCTGGAGCTGCGTCGCGCATGCGCGCAACTCCAGCAATGCGATACCTTTACAGCACAGATGTGTGACGCATCTGTGCTATTTTTGCCCCATGGTGCGCCGCATTGTAAATGCGGCGCATCATGGGTGGCGGAGTCCTGGCGCACAATTACTGGCGCATCGCCAGTAATTGTAAATATGCCCCTTCATCAGGACAGGTGAATAGCCGCAGCCAAGTCTTCCTGTTCCTCCGAGAAAAAAATTCTTGCAGCCGACAGTGGCTAGATAATCACCAATTGCATTCACCCCGCTATCCTCGCTGTCTCTCTCAGAGTCGTATAATTTCATATAAAACCTACAGAATTCATCACGGATTCCTAGAGCTGTAGTAACCAAGTCCCCATTTTTATTCGGGATTTCTATTATCTCACTCATCACGTTTTTCTCTCGGGTATGCAAAAAAGAATAATAATGAAACCTTTATTATATTGGGGCCGATTCTGGTTGGCTGAGGAAGTGGTGCCGTATAGAGACTACGTCAGGGAGATTGTTGACAATCACCTGACCTGGCACTTACGATCCCTTGGATATCTCACATACAAACCTGGCTGTCCAAGCTTGGCTTTTCTGACTATTGGCAGAAACCTTCTTTGATGCCCAAGAACGCTCGCCTAAATCATTTTACTGGAAATCTGCCCTATGGTTCCTACCATCTATCTGCACTCTGCACTTTAATGCACAAGGAAAATCTAGTGATATGAGGGAAGCCCAAACTACAACGTTATTTGCCAGGACAGTATAGAGGGCCTACTGAGAGCTTATTTGAGGCTATTGTTAGAGACTTCCCCCCATTTGTGATAGCAGTAGAATGAGGGGGTATCTCTGTGTGCTTCTCTTTTTTGAATGTAAAGATTGGTATTTTAATTATGTTTTAATGCAGGGCCTATACATTCTTATTGATTCCTGCATCTTATTCTGACTGCTGAGTGCTTTTTATCCTTATTACTGAGATTGTAAGTTCTTCTCATGTTTTTATTTTATTAGTTATATTTATATATTGGGTTGTTAATCAGACCCTCCAGGATATCGCGATTTCGCGATTTGCCGCAAAATCGGCACTTTAGTAAAAATGCCACGATTTTTACAAAAAGTGCCCGCGATATCGGCACTTTTTGTAGAAATCGCAGCATTTTTACAAAAGCCGCTATATCCTGGGGGGGTCTGACTTACGTTGTTTATTGGGGCAGGCGGGAAGGACACAGAAGCACAAAAGAATATCATTCCGGGCTTAATGGGGCATTAGCAGCTCACTGCGACGGGCTTTGAAGTGCCCCTCCCGTTTCTGGTTCCCCCCTGGAGACCCTCCTGGTGACTGGGGCGAGGCCCCGCCCTCTCCCCTGGAGCCGAGGGTCGATATGGGAAAGAAAGGGTGATTGTTCGCTGACCTGTGTGAGGAAGGATGAACATCTGGGAGCCAGTGGATTTGTGTTTCAAAGTGCATAAGAGGCAGAGACCCCACAGCACTGAACTCCTCTTGCTTCACAGATTGGCAGTAAACCTAGGTCTGAAATGCAAAGGCAGGTAATGAGCTTCAAAAGGAAATATGCTCATTAAGGATAAACGATAATTAGAGTCAAATGTTCAAGTGTCCTAAACGATAAAGCCATGCTACAATTTCTACCGGCCCCTTGAAGATATCCTCAAGACAGTCTGGATACTATCAACAAATCACGTTGCAACGTCAGCAACTACAGAGTAGCACATCGGAATAAGTGCTACTTTCAAATTGCACATTATCTAGCATCGAAAAGTGTGTCACTTTCACTTAAAAGCCTGAGTAATCACCGATGTGAGTAGCCTCCAGCCAATGGAAGACAGCCTGTAGCAGCCTGTGCCTACTTTTGCCCTATCCAGTAGCAGTGGGCCAGTCGTGGCTAACAGCCAATTATTTCCTGTTGGCATTGCCCAGCCCACTTTGTTTTCTATAAAGAATGAGGCAGCTCATCTAGGTTCACGCTGTGTGAGCCTCGGCACAAACATACCTCAGACGTACAAACAGGGCACGGAGGCAGGGGGCAGCCAGGCCCCCTCGCGTGCTGATGGTTTCTGCCCTTCATTTGGGGAGAGGCGCCCCCCCCCCTCCTCCTCCGGTTAATTTCTAGAGCTGGTTTATTTTGGGTTTTTCTTTTTTCTTGCTCTAGTTCTGCGAGACCCCGGGGGTTCTCTCCGGAGGATGCGAGCAGCAGTTACCATCGGCTTCCTGCACGGAGGACCACAGACAGGAGGGAGACAGAAAGAGGGGTGGAGGCACATGTGAGGAGAAGAAAGGGGTGAAAGAAAGGGAGAGTGGCTGGGGGCACATGTGTGAGGAGAGGAAAGGGGTGAAACCAAGGGAGAGTGGCTGGGGGCACATGTGTGAGGAGAGGAAGGGGTGAAAGCAAGGGAGAGTGGTGCGTTTAGAAGGAAAGGGTAGGGGTGAAAGAAAATGGGAGGATAAAGCTGAAAGGTGGAGCGCAAAGGTAAAGAGGGGGAGCAAGAATGAAAACTGAGGGTATGGGGCAGGTGAGACGAGAAAGAAGGGGTGAAAGAAAAGGGGGGTGAGCAAAGAAGTCAGAGGTGGGAAAGAAGTAAAGGGTAGTAGGGGGTGAGAGAAACTGGGCGAATGAAAGTGAAAGGTAGAGAAAAGTAGAGAGGAGTGAGCGGGAGAGAAAGAGGGAGGGTGAATGCGCGAGAAATAGGGCGAGAGGAAGGGGAAGAAAGTCAGTGTCTGGAAGAACGAAAGTATGAGAGTTAGAGAGAGAAGAGAGGGCGAGGAAGGGAGAGAGGGCGACAAGAGAGAAATAGAGAGGCAGGGTGCTAGAGAGATCCGAAGATGGAAAGAGAGAGGGTCGGGCGGAGAAGAGACTGGGCTGATGAGAGAGATATCGATAAGGAGAGAAAGATGTGTGTGTGTGTGTGTGTGTGTGTGTGAGAGAGAGAGGATGAGTGAATGAGGCACAGAAAGGAGGGGGCATGAGAAACAGAAAGCTGAATGGGACAGTGGAAAGAGTGAAACAGGAAGGAAGATAGAGGAGCTAAAAGCGGCAAAACACAACTAAGAGAGGGAGAATTGGGAGGCAGAAAGAGTGTAAGGAAGGTCGGGTGATGGATGGGGTCACTGGAGGCCGCTTTATGAAGGTCCAGGGCCAAATGAAATGCCGCAAAATTGCCGCTAAATTTCCATATTTGTGCCGCTAAATTTCCATTTTTGTGCCGCTAAATTTGCTAATCCATGCCGCTATATCCTGGGGGGTCTGGTTAATGTGTTGTGCTATTGTGTACATTTATGTCTCTTTTGAGCCGAAATAAAGGTGTTGATGACAAGCATTTGTTGGCAGGTTGGTATCTTGTGTCCCCAGCAAGGCATCATTCGGTTTCTGGGACCACTCACCCTAAATTCCTGAACCCCTGGATTTATGATCCTGGCTCGTCAAGGGGTCATCCACTTCCTCATGGGGATGCACTCTGATTTGGATTTCTGGTCCTTGGTGCTCATACCTGTTCCCTCCACTAGAGAGTACAGACCCTTAATGTATTTTGGCTTTCTGTTGCTCTTCTTCTACTGCCTGGCTTCAATTCTTGTGATGATGGATCCATTTCCTGGGCCCTCATTTCATGGTTGGATTTTGTGTCTGATGTTTGGGGCACTCTTCTGGAGAGAATGAATGAATGAACAAATGAATTATTTTTATTGCTGGATTACTTCAAATCTTTGCAATTTCCCAAATAGTTTCAGACATTTAAAATAATTGCAATTTCCAAAATTCATTCACAAACAGTAAGCTAAAATGCATAAAATTACCACATACGACTTTGTGTATATTATACTATTGCATGTCCTTTGCACTAACTTCGGTCATTGTTGCAGGATTACTTTGAAATCTTTACAGTTTCCCAAATTTGAACTAACATATTAGGCTAAGACAGAACTGAATGGACTTAGAGCCGCTTCATCTCAAATTGTGCAAAATTAATTGGAAATCTTTACAGTTTCCCAAATTTGTGCCAACACATTAAGCTAAAATCGAATCAAATGCACTTTAAGCTGCTTGTCCTTTAAAAGTGCCGATGTCCTTGTTATACCAAAGGAGTTTGAGTAAACTGCCTATCAATAAAAAATAATTTTGTAACACTCATCCCGCTCATTTCTGGTTTGCAATTTCTTAGCATGCCTCACTCGTTCTTTTCGTTGTACAATGTACAGTGGGGCAGATTTACAAGCCCCTTGCGACACTTTTAGGCAGCAGTTGCGTCACTATTGTGACTCAGCGGCAGCGTAAACCATGCCCCACGTTGCGACTTATTTACAACGTGACGCATCTAGGCAGATGCGTCACGTTGTAAAGCCCTGCGCCACATGAAACCTGCTTCAGGTTTCATGTGGGCGTTCTGTCGCTGGGTGGGCGTTCCCTCGCAGGAAAGCCACTTAAAACTGACGCAGTGAAATCTACAAGATTTCACTGAGTCAGTTTTACGACGCTGCTGTGTCAAATCCTTACGCCTGCTTGAGGCAGGCGTAAGGAGTGAGGCACCATGTTGAGTATGGGCGGCCACTGTGCATTGCAGGAGTTGCGTCGCGCTTGCGACTCCAGCAATGCGCCGCCCGTGCGCCTCTCCTTGCACCATGGTGCGCCGCATTGTAAATGTGACGCATATGTGGTGGCGCAAGGGGGGGATTACGTGACGCATCTGTTCTGGGGCATCCCTGCTGATTTGCAGAGATGCGCCAGAAAACGTAAATATGCCCCATTGTGCCGGCATTACAGTGCATTTATTTGTGTACAAATTAGCAATGTAAGAGCCTGACCATTTAAAAAGAATCTTCCACTCAATGCCGTGCTCCATTATAAAATATTAAAAAGGACTTGCACTAATCATTAAGTAGTGTTCACCTGCCTCTGCCGAACGTCTAAAACAGTCCTTCTTCCTTTTCTTTATTGATGCCGGATCCCTCTAATTCGCTCAGCTGAGATCATGACTGTCATATATTTCCTGAATTTGGCCGAGTCTGAAGGGAAAGTACTAGAGAAGAGGCAGGGGCGGCCTTAGGCATGTGAAAGCTGTGCACCTTCACAGGGCCACCGAACCCCATGGGCCACCCAGCTAATATATATCCTTAATATAATAATCCTCTGAGGATGAATACATATTTGCGTGGCGGCCCCTGGCAGGTATTTGGTGGCCTCCGGCTCTGTTCCACTTCCAAACACCCTGACCCCCCCCCCCCCCCCCCCTCTTCACTGGCCTCCGTGCTCTGCCCCGCCTGGACCCCCTCTTCCGGGGCCCTCTACCTACGCGCTCTGCCCAGGGCCACCATGAGCCTAGAGCCACCCCTGGAAGAGGGATAATACTGCTTCGGCACAGATACATATCCCTTGTGACAGGAACAATGGTTTTAGTAACTTGTCTTGTTGTTCTAGCAAGGCTGGGCAGCAGCACATCATGTGTAGCTGGCACTCCGCTCTGTACTTGCAGAGCCTGCAATTAACTGTGTGTGCTAAAGATTTCCATCCTGGGTTCAGTTGTTTATTGGCAGGGGCACCAACCTGGCCTATAGAATTGTTTTTGGTATTTCTTTCCCAGGGCTTGGTACAGGTATGCCTATGTGATATTTGCCTCATAGAACGCCATTAGGCCTAGCTGACATTTGTTCCCCTTGAGCCTGGTCATATCCTCATCCCTGGACAGTTGGCGAACTTGTTTGTTTGTGGCGTTCTTTATGGCAGCACGGTTTATACATCCCCCTGACCAGTTTTTAGGTTGCACTTTTAGTGCCACCACGGCCTTTTCCATATAGCTAATCTAGGGATTCACCTTTCCTTCAGATATAGCTTCGAGCACATTCTTCATTGAATCTTTATTTTTATTTGGAAGGTTTTATATAGCGCTGGCTAGACCCGGAGGTATAAGAGCGCTTTACATGAGACCATAGTTACAGGTTACATCTGCTGGGTCTTTGAGAACCTGATTATAGTATATTGCCAGCGTGCCCAGACATTCATATTTTTATCGAAAAAGGCCAAATTCCAGTCAAATTAAACTGTTATGTGTGTATTATGGTAGGCGAAAACTCAGTTTGTAGCCCTGGTACTGGGTATTTTTCTTGCATTGCATCCATTTGGCGTGGGATCACTTGTTGTACATACCCTGCAGTCTCCAACAGTTTGGTTTTTGTAACCCTCCAGATCGGTACCAAGTTTGGATTGCACAGTTTCACATTAAGTCTGCCTAAAGCGTAGATAGTTGATTGCACCTTTGACTTCATCTTAAGCTTATGTGTAAATGTCTTCCCTGTGGCACTAAGCCATGCCCCAAGGTATCATCTGGGCTTCCAATCTCCACTTGAGCAAAACAAAATTCGTGTAGTGACTGAAGACTACCACTTTGGTCTTGTTTGGGTTTGCCACTAGAGTGTTCTTTTATTGTAGGTAAATAAAGTATCCAAACCTCTTTGTAGGCCTATTTAGGTAAGATCGAATATTACCAAATCGTCCATGTACAGCAGTAAAGAAACCTTTAGCAGCTCAATTTGTGGGGTGGCCATGTTTACTTTTTGAAGGACCTTGCCCAAATTGGTCGTGTATAAGTTAAAGAGCGTGGGGCAAAACGGAACCCTGTTTAAGTCCCTGGTCAGTATAGAGTTTTTGGGAGACCGTATCCCCAGCAAGTTTTACTCTTACCCAAGTTCTGCTGTATAGTGAGTGATGTTTTTTAAAAGATTGTCAGGGATCCTCAATTTTTCAGCATTTTCCATAGCTTGTTACGGGAGACCCCATTGAATGCAGCTGAATAACCTACAAAGCATTCAAACATCGGCATATCATTTTTTGTGTTTGCTTGCTGTGCTATGTAAGGTATAGCAATGATGTTATCAAATGTTGAGCCATCTTTGTGGAGCCCTATTTGGTAGAAGGATAGTATCTCGTTTTTGTCAATCCATGTACTTAATGTATTAATTAAAGTACTAGCACATGCTTTTCCTTCTTTGTCTAACAAGGCTATTAACCTGTAATTATTTAATATCCAGGTGGTCTCCTTTCTTAAATATTGGGTGTAACAAGGACCTCCCGCCAGGAGTCTGGGACATCTGCTTGCAGCCTGTATTTTTTTATACAAAGTGGATAGGATTACTGCCCAATAATATACCGCCTGGGAGGTCAATTGGGCCGTGTGCTCCATCCCTTCTTACATTCTTTATGAATTTGTTTTGGATGCCAATTTATTCTATGCTCTATACTCTTCTCTCATAGAAAACAAGGTGTAGCTGTCTGCTCTGTCGTTCATTGTGTTTTCACTAATTACCTTGCTGTATTTCTCCCGGGTTTACTATGTATCTGAGGGTCAGGGCCAAACAAGATTCCATGTGAACCCCCGTTTCCAGATAGAGGTACAGAAGATACTGAAAGTCCTAGATCCATACAACCTGACACAGCAGTGGGCTCCCAACAAAGAGCCTACTTGAGGGTGGCAGATTAAAACAATCAACAAAGAGACTTACGGATGCGGCCCAAAAGAGAAAGAGGGGGGGGGGGGGGGCTGCAGAGACCAAAAGCAGCAAAGGCCCCAAGGACAAAAAAACATGAGGTGGAGTTACTCCCAGAAACAACTCAGCAAAACACAGATGGTACAGAAATAGTGGAATTAGCAGATACTGCCGAATTTCCAGAGACGCCCGAAATAATGTGGCAGAGACTTGAGACACTTGTTGGTAGCATGTTAAACCATATCTTATTAAAACTATACCATGTTAAACCCTATCTTATTAAAACTATCTCAGATAGAGGAAAACCTAACTGTACTAGAACATCAGGCCATAGAAAATAGTCATGTTCTGGAGGCTGTAGTAATAAGGTTTGGACAAACAATGGACAGACATCCCTCATAATCCAGGAGAGGTCCGGCTCCCATTCTAGTGTATTGCCAAAAAAAAACAACCCCGAAATGATAAATAGGGACCTACACCTAAGAGAAAATCAGGAGGGCTTAATCCCAACTCCAAATACAGCACTAGGCACAACTACCCCTAAGGTTTGTAGTAACACCAGGTTTTTAGTGCCTAATAAACCGATTGAGACAGCTGATAACAGAAGCCAGGATCTGAGGTATGCTAACGCAGGACGAGGGGGGGGAAACAGCACACAGATAGGCCTGGGCAGTCACAAAGAAAGGAGTTGCAGTTTGATTAGTCAGCCAAATGACATACAGATTCTACACTTACCCCCAGCAGCTTCGCCCCTGGTCTTAATTCTGGGGAACGTGCAATTGTTGCAGAAGGGGTAGTCTGAATCTACATCCCAACTAATGTCCAAAGCGCTCCACTGGGTAACCCAAAATCTGGAACAAGGCGGGGTTTCAGGCAGGAACATTGCAAGCCAGATGATTGTGGCGAGAAGAGTACCTTGGGTGGGCCCATCAAGGAAAGAATTATCGGGCGATTGTGTGGTCTTAAATTTTAGAAGCAAATCTGTTGTTGGATCTCTCCATGAGAAATTGGGTAATGACCACATTAAAAATTCCTGTATCGTTGCCCTACCGGTAGGATTTTTTTTACAAACCTCCCACTCTATTCAGATCAATGGCCGACTCACTGCCCAGGGAAAGACACTTGGGGGGTACCCCCTGGGGTAGTAGAGAGACCGGGGACTGGAGGTACATGAACAGATATGCTCCCCTTTCCGACCTTGATGCTTGCAATTGACTACACACACCACAAAACTGCCCACAGCTGTGTAATGAAAGGCGATATCCCCCCAACCAGGACAAAAGCGTGAGCCTGTAAGCATTGCCCCCTACGCAACAAGAGACTAAAAGAAATGTTATCAATATAGCCTCATGGAATGTGGCTGGTATCGTACACAAGATGACTGATACCAACTGGTTAAAGATATGGCAGGATCAGGAAATAGTTTGTTTCCAGGAAACGTGGGCTACGGAACCAGTTTTCATAAATGGTTATCGATCCTTTCAGACTCAGGCAAGCCCATCTATATCAGGAAGGGCAAAGGGGGCATTTTGACTCTGATTAGGAATGACGTACCAATAAAGGTAAATACGAATCTACAGCCCAACTTAAATGTAAACATTTTGATACTGGAGATATACTAGGAAGGGGTATGGGTCCTGATAAACGTCTATAATATTAGATTCGGCCCAATGATGCACACGATTGTGGGGGAAGTTGACAAATTTATTTCAGAAATTTTAGCTAAGAATAGGAACCCTAACATTGACATCATATGGTTAGATGATTTCAATATACACCCTTGCAATTATACAAATTTGCCAGTGTGCAGCTTAGAGGATATGAGGGGAACCACATTCATCACTTTACACATAGCGAATATGGAAATGGATTAAACAAGTTAATTGGTTTGTTAAACCTAGAAATTATTTCAGACCCAGACCTCACAACAGATCCCTTTCCGGGCTCCTTCCTAAGAAATGAGGTGAAGTCTAGGATAGACTATATACTAATGACTGCTCCTTTAGCGGAGAGAGTAGAAAGGATTTGTAATGTTTTACAATTTTTAGTGACCATGCTATGGTCTCAATGGAGTTGAAGGTACTCATATCCGGGGGTCCACCTTGCAGAAATATTGGAACTCCAAATGTTTATAGGAAAAACAGGATCCAGCTCAATTGGGCCAACATTGACGTAACTAAGCTGGTCCCTGAACTCATATCAAACGCACAAGAAGATATCCAACTATGCCTAGATCCAGAATTAGAGGCAGGAGCAGTCATGCCTGCTTTTGTAATATCGTAATAAAAATAAAACTGTCCCTAACAAAAACAAAAACCATAAAGAGTGGAGATGGCAAGGGATGGTTTAACTCACCATGCACAACATATAGAAAGGCCCTGATGTTAGCCTTAAAAGTTAACCCCAGGAACCCTGCTCAAATAAGTATGCTCCGGGCTTCATATAATTCTGCAAGGAAAGCAAGAGATAAAGAACTCAGAGAGGCCCTATGGGCCGACCTGGAAAAGGCAGCCTGTTCTGGTAACAGGTGCGAATTTTGGAAGTTAGTCAACGCACCATATTTTAAAACCCCAAACGATCCCACAACGGATGTCAATGTCGATACGGAGTCATGGGTAACTCATTATGAGAACATCTTTGCCTCAAATCCCTACACTAATAATCCTAAAGCGACAACATTGGAAACGCATCATACACCTATATTCTTTTCACTTAATGAAGTAGAGGTGGCGCTGAGATCATGTAACTCGGGCAAGGCCTTAGGTCCAGATTGGGTCCCAATCGATTTCTTTCAAACTAACCCCGACCTGTGGATCCCACTCCTAAACAATGCCCTAAATAGCATAACCCAAATAGCCCTCCTTCCCTCGTGGTCTTCGGAGGTCATAGTGCCTATCTATAAAAAAGGGGATAGAGCTGTCTCAAAAAACTATAGACCAATATCCCTGCTGGACACAACATCAAAGCTTATGGGCCGTCTCCTCCTCTCTAGGTTAGAGAGTTGGGCTAAAGATAATAAGATCTTGATCCAGGCCCAGTATGGCTTTCAGCAGGGAAGGGGTACTGTAGACCAATTCCTGAATTTAGCATTGACTATTGAAAAATATACAAATATGAAAGATTACAAACTATATATGGCATTCATGGGCCTCAGCGCGGCGTTAGACTGCATGGTCCATGATCAATTATGGGACATAATGGAGTTAATGGGGGTTTACCTGGCTATTTTAAATTATATAAGGCAATCTTATGTAAATGCTACAGCGTCAGTGCGCTATACTAAAACTGGTGCCTGTACACGCCATTTTAAAATTTCCAAAGGAGTAAGACAGGGCTGTGTATTGGCCCCTTTCCTCTTCTCCTTATACACAAATGGAGTTGAGAAGGCACTTACAGTGGCCACTAGGGACGTTCCCATCTTCAAAAAAAATAAATGTTACCAATACTGTCTTATGCATATGACGCTGTTTTAATTGCAAGAACAGGGGTTGGGCTACAAAAGCTTATAACAGCGTATGTCTCTTTTATGGACTCATTAAGCCTAAAAGTAAATCAAGCAAAGTCCTTTATAAACATAGCTGGTAGTGCTAAAAGAGACAAAGTCCCATATTTTAGTGCAGACACAGGGAAAATTGAGGTTGTAGACTCTTTTCCCTACCTGCATATTCTTTTCGACAAAGACTTGTCATGGGCAAAAATGATGGAAGGAAGGAGGCTAGTGATGGAGAGGGGTATCATGGCCATAGAAACCTTTGCAAAGAAATCGGGTGCCAAACCCTTATTGCAATTAAAAAACATATATCAGACCAGAGTAAAAGCGGCAGTGACCTACGGTGCTGGGGTATGGGGCACGGTTACATCTACAACACTACAAATTATAGAAAATGCATTTTTTATATCAGTAGTGGGTCTCCCGCCTTCTTTTGCAAATGGTATTTTACATACAGAATTGGCCCTCCCCTATATACCAGAATATATATATATCTAGCCCGCTCCTCCTATGGCACTCTATATGGAGGAGAGATACAGTACCATTGACCCAAATGGTAATAAGGAACTGTATAGCGATGGATAACTAGAAAAGGTCAAAGTGGCTAAGTTACGTGGAGTCAGTCTTAAAACAGATAGGGCTCCACAAACTTCTTAAAAACCCCCTGGCATGCAAGAAGGTGTCTAAGCAGAAAGTCATCAGCATGTTTATGTTAAAGGCTGAACACAAGCACAGGGAATATTGTCAGGAGAAATCCACAGCACAGGTTTATCACCGTAACCCACCGCCGTAGCCAACATAAACAGTGCACGCCATAGATTCATACTGCTAAGATTCTGCACTAATTTAATTCCATTAATGCTTGGTTATCCAGAAAAAACATATAACCATTCCAACTTAATCATGTGCCTGTGTGATAATTTATCACCACAATCCGAATTGCATATGGTCCTATTCTGTGGGCTCTATGAGAGCGAAAGGAAGGCATACCTGAAGCCAATTCTAAAGAAAACGGGACACAAGCAGTGTCGGGTAGCATTATTCTATTTAAAAACACTACCCGACCCCTTGGTTTGCTACTCTGTAGCAACATTCTTATGGGACTGTATGAAGAAAAGGAAAGGGTTGACATTTAGCCCATTAAGCTGATTGTAAATTTAAATGAATTAATATTCGTGGAAATGAATTGCCTCTTTTATTATGTTTTTTAATGCATTCCCATCTTATTCTAGGATCATGAAGAACATTTTTGGAATCTTAATGATAATATTCTTGTAACATTTTTATTAATGTATTTATTATGTGTGCTTTTATGGTCATTTCTAATATGATCGAATAAAGATGATGATGATGATGATGGTATCAGTTTGCTACCTGAGCTAGCCATGCTTATGCTGTCACAGAGTTGCTCCTATCAGTGTTGTCATTTTCCAGTTGGGCAACGTAGTCCCAGAATTGCTTTTGTTTGTTACTCTTGGAGAGCTTATAGACTTTGATCCATTCCTCCTCGATGTCCTCTCATTTCAACTTCCAGATGAGACGTTTGCGGTGCAGGTCAAGCACTTTCCACGCTCTCCCTGAGTCTAATGTGCCTGCTTTATTATGGATCCTTTTCTCTCTCCTTAACTTGCAAGTACAATCTCTTAGGCTTTCATTGATTTCCAATTGCCCCAATTGCGGATGGTGGGTACAGATTTAGTGGGGGTTCTTTCACTTTCTTGCCCCTTCATATACTTCCCTAGCTTAGCTGCAGTACATTCATCTAAATCTTTTCACCAGCATATGCTCATCGGCTACCCTTGTGTGGCTAACAGTCTCAGTTTGTTCACACTGTTTGCTGTGCAGCTCGAGTTCCACTATGAGCATTGCATGATCGCTTGTTCCCTGTTGGGTCACAGAGAAGTCTGACATTAGTTGTTAGAGAATATTGCTTATAAAGATGTAATCGATTATTGTCAGTTATTGAAAGAGAAGAGCCTCTGTACATTTTGCTGAAAGGTCTTGGCCAGGGCCTCTACAGAGGTCAATTTAAACATTTGTAAAGATCTGTTAAAATCTCTTTCTACTGGTGTATAACCCCCTTGGTTAGTCTTAGGTTCTCACATGTTGTGCAAATTAAAGTCTCCTGTAATTACTGTGGGTGTGAATAGATGTGCGCACAGCACCTCTTCCAGTGCTGTAATCACTGTCCTGGTTACCTCAACTTTTGTGGGTCCAGTTGCATTGAGATACACTTTGATTACTAACATGACTGACATGTTTCCTTTTTTGTCTAGATTGCTTCCTACGATGACTGCCTGAAGCATGTCTGTGTCCACTTTCCTTTCTTTGATGGTGAGGTCTATTGCATACCTTATATATATCGAAACGCCCCCGGTTAGCCTCCTTTAGAGGTGACATCTGCTTGCTGGTTTGTGCAGACCGTGAAGCCTTACATATGCACTGCCTTTGCTGA
The DNA here is from genome assembly GCF_964263255.1 of Lissotriton vulgaris. NCBI lineage: Eukaryota > Metazoa > Chordata > Amphibia > Caudata > Salamandridae > Lissotriton > Lissotriton vulgaris. Next base: position 805,844,372 of record NC_141697.1, read on the forward strand.
CCAGGTCTGTTGCAGGCAGAGGATATCCCCCCTTCAGCTTTCTAGTTGCACATTCACTACTGAGTGAGCTCAAGATTCCGGCGATATTCCAAGAAATGAATTTGATACTGGTCTTTATGCCTCCGAAGATCATGTTAGTCCCATCAGTCATGCACTTTGTTATTGTGATGTTGCTCTTTGTTCCCGCCCTTGTGCTAGCAGTGGCAATTATTTCTGACCCTCTTGTTAGAATTTGTAACAAGTTTGAATGTGTAACAAGTTAGCATTTGTACGGTATTGGTCCTCCCGTTGGACTTCTTCCATTGCGTCAGATAGTACTATTCTTCTCTGAGATGTACCCTCCTTAGGTCTTTATAGCATACTCAGATTTTCAAAACTGGAGATGGGTTGTGCCCTTGGGGCCACTCACAGCATGCCTTGTGCAGTCACTTTGCTATTGTGCTGACCCTTTTGCAAACTTGTTAACCTGGACTGCACATGGCGGTATTTTTCCTCCTGTATTCCTTGGACTAATATGCCCCAGTCATCAAAGCTTCCTTTTTCCTGCAGGACCAGTTCTGTGAGAGCGATGTTTTTCCTTGTGGCTATAGTGTATTCCTGGCTGTTGATCTTATCTGCAACTAAAACCTGGATGCTGAGCAGATCTTCACTTTTTATTTTTGATAGGAAGGGTATGTGTTGGAAGATCTTCAGAACGTTTGCCCTGTCAAGAGTGTCATGCTTACCCATTGACCTGAACGGCATCCAGAATATTACTTTCCTTGATGCGTTTTCATTTACCGGGTAGGTTGCTTCCTTATTGGCAGACTGTTGGTATGTAAGTTCTGGCTGGATTCCCTCCTTTGCTTGAGTTTGAGACTCCCTGTGTCCTACGACCTGATGTATTGCTGTTGAGGATTGACATAGGCCATAGGGTGCTCCCCGCTTGATAGGTGCTCTTTTCCCCAAACTGCTGCTCCCTCACTAGTGCTTGATTGACTATTATCTTGCTCTACTTGAAACTGCCTGTCTGAGTTGTACTACCCTTGCATGGGGCAATGCGTCAACGGATCCTGGGATTAAGGGCTTCTGGCTTTGATCTGTTGGTGTTTCTTTTTCTCAAATATTGGCTATAATGTCTTGGTCACTGTTTCTTCCACCCTTGGTACTTGTTCCCCTACATGCTGTGATAGGGCGTGGGGATGCTGGTCCCAACCACATTACGTTATAACAGCCTTCTCACTTACTTCCTGCGCTGAATCCTTTTTTTTGTGAGGGTGTTTTTTCACAGCTGATGCCCATGCAGTCCTTAACTGTGTGATGAAATCTTCTTGTGCTGTATCCTCTTTGTGTGAGGTTGAGTTTTCCATCTACTTCACAGGCAGTCCTTGCCTATGTGAAAAAAGATTGATCTGCAGCAATTAACAAACGAAAGGCGTGGCCACCATTATATCAGCAGAGGCGTGCAGTGCTATAAAAAGAAAAGCGTTGGGAGAGAGCGTGTAAACCAAAAATAGATCTCAGAGGTTGTAATTAAAGCCTCCCTAGTAACAACACATGTAACGGGGTGTACTCATGGAAGGTTACAAGATGCCTATTGACCAATGAAAAGCCACAGTTTACAAAAGGCAGTGACAGGAGACAATTACAAAGATGTGCGGAAAGTGGGCAGAGCTTCAAGTCCATACCTGAATACAGCATGTCTCGAAGAGACAGCCCAAGCGATGCCTAGGTGATACCTAAAAAAACAGAACAAAAGTTTGCCATGGCTGGTGCCAACGATGCCCTGGGGTGCTTTCCCTATCCTCATTTGACATCGGCTGCCCAGAACCCTCCAAAATAGCTGAAAAGCCAGTGTTGTGCAGTAGTTTCCAGCTGTCTTCTCTCCCACCATGTGATATCGGCTCCTCACTGGGTGACCGTGTGAGGGGAGACGAAATCAAGTCACACATGGTGGCAGTGTGTTAGTTGGCAGGTCTGATGCAGACCCCTTACGGTGTGACTAGATTTCCACTGCTGCAGTTCATGCCTAGCCTTTCCTGTGTTTGTGAGGTAAGCTTGCACTCCTGTTTTCTGTTGATCTGTACATTTGAATGCAGTACCAGTTGTGTATGTGAGTGAAGCTTACAAATGCTGCTGCCTGAAGCATACCTGTTCTGTATCGCTCCCTTTGCATCCTGTTACAAGTGTCAGAATGATCTCCATGTCCTGCTCGAATTTGATTTCTGGCAGGGCTAGAAGACCTGAGACGAAAGTGGAGCAAATTACTTGATATTGTTACAGAGAATGACAAATAAGGGAAAAGAAAAAAGTTGTGGCAAAAAGAGTTACCTAGAACAAGGAATAAAAGAAGGAAGGGGAAGAATGGAATGGCAACAAAAAGAAAGTGGGAATAGAAAATTAAAGCTAAATGAAAAAGGGGAAGTAAGTTAAATGGGGAATAGAATGACATGTGATGGGAAACGTAAGCAAAAGGAACAATAAGCGAGGGATGTAATGATGAAGTTTGATAGAAGAGGAAAAAGAAAGCAAAAGAGAGGAAACAAACAGAAAAAGAAAATAAGCAATAAAAAGCAGTAAAAATCTAAACAACAATAGAAGAATAGAACAAACAAAGAGAAAGTAAATAAAGAGTGCAAATAGGAAATTACTTAAAAAAGGAAGTAACAAAGAGGAAGGACAAAAGAAATGGAAATATAGGAGAAAGGAAATGGAAAGGGAATAGACTGAGTAAGGGAAAGGTACAAGCACTGGAGAGAAAGTATAAACCAAAGAGCACGAGGATAGGCAAAGAAAAGGATTCAAAGAGAGAATTGGTGTAACAAAGAGATGGAGGGAGAAGGCAAATAGCAGCTTCTTTGACGAAAATCAATCTGGAAGATGCATGTGAGAGAATGTGTGCGGTAAAGTTAAAGTAAGTGGTACACTGGAATAGATATAGAGCGGAGTATTAGGGAGATAGGGATGAAGGCGAAATTTACAATGAAGTTTAGAGAATCAAAGGATTAAAACTAGAACTGATAGGGTAACTGAAAAGATTTTGATCATTTGTATTAAAATGTAGGGACAAAAATGAAATGGGACTGATTTGAGAAAATTTAGGATATCTAAGGAAAGGGAATAGTGATGTGAATCAGAGCCGTGGAGGTAGAAAGGAAATCAGCATAGATACATGTGACCAAAGGACAGGTATAGAGGAAGGTGAATGAATAACAGTGATAGAATTGAAGGTAGGAGAGTAATCAGTAAAGAGAGAAGGCACAAATGATAGCGGTTGAGGTGTAAAGAGATCCGGGAGACATAAAGGTAAGAGTAAGACTGTCAGATACGGAGGAGAGAACATAAAAGATAGGTGAGTTAAAAAAGATAGGTGTGAAGGGTGTAAGCAAATGAGGGATGATGATGAGGGGAGACGTGGGGCAAAGTGTGAAATGTGAGCGGTACGTTTCTAAACTAAAAGAGTTGGATGTAACAGGATTATAATGGTATGTTTAAGAGGGCGTTGGGAGACAGGAGAGCGGAGGGCACTTGAAGTAGGGAAGAGATAAAGATGAGTCAGACAGAAGAAGATAGAAACTGGTCAGGGAACTGAGAAAGATGAGATATGAAGATATAAGCAGTGAAAATGAGAGGAATATGTAGTAAATGTCCTCTCTAATGTTCTTCACTAGATAGACTGTACTGTGTCATCTGTGACATAGTACAGTCTATCTGGCTCACAGTGTCTCTCTCTCTACCTGACTGTGGCAGTTGGTTAACTCGGGCTGAGCTGCTAACAACTAGCTCCTGGTGGGGTTTACTTCTCTACTTATTATCTTGGAAGGAACTTGCAATAAAGGATCTTGACATACACAGTGGACTGTGCATCTTCCTTTACTACAGAATACTGATACAGAGCCTGAGAAAGATAGAGCTGGGGAAAGCAAGATGATATCTTAGATTTATATGGCATTACATTGGAAAACAGCCTTTACTGAGCTGAGCCATGCGTGCCATTTCCCCACAAGCGAAACCACGCTTGCCTTAACCAATCATATGCATGGTTAAGGCAGTGCACGGTCTAACTGTCTGGATGGGCAGGGAGACTGAGAGGACGCGCCAGGAGAGGAAGCGTCGGAACAGGAAGCTACAGACACAGACAGGTAAGTGGGGCTGGGGCCGGGTCACTTTTAAAAGGTTGGGGGATCAGTTTTAGGGCTTAGGGCTTAGCCATCTGTGCCTCTGTCATACAATCCATTAAATTACATCATTCAGTGAGAACCAGAAGCAGTTCCATGCAGCATGTGGTACTTAATATAATCCTAAACAAATATTATTTCTATTGTTTAGTAAATTAGATGTGCTCTATTGCAATTCGTTCATATTTCTTAAAATCAAATTACAGTATGTTCACCTTATCATAGACTATGGATTAAAATAGCTGTGTTATGAATTCCATGATGTACGTAAAAAACTATGGCAGCAGCAGGAAAGTAGTGTTGCTGAATGTACAGGAAAGGATATGAGTGGACGTTTTTTCGTCTATATTTGATACAGCTGTTTTGGGGATTCATTGGCTTTACATGGATAAGAGGTGGTTGCTCCCATGGTGTATCATGCGAATACCATGCATAGACAAAAAAAAGTGCTCCAGTGTAGTCGCTGGTTAGCAGCACGCCACATCCCGTAGAGGGGTGCGAAGACCCCAATGATGAAGCATGATACCAAGGGTCCTTTTGGTGTGTGAGGGATATTTAAAAAGCACTGCGTGCTCCAAACCATTGTAGGGATCACTCTGATATACTCTCCACGTGGACCCAAACTAATTTATACTTGCTAACCGATTTAGGAATCTATCTGCTTCAGTACATCCTTGCCTTGCACCATGTTGTTGCAGCGTACTACGAGACCCGTGACCCCGACGTGAGTTGACGTGAGAGGTGAGAGCCAGGAGCCGAGACGCGAGGAAAGCCTGCATGTGGAAACCCGATACCTAGGCCCCAGAATAGGTTGTAAAGAGACGCCGGCATGCACCGCATCACGCACCATATCACGCCATAATCCGAATCCTCCTGTTAACTCCCAAGAGGCCGCCGCCCCAAATGTCGAGTATTTTGCCACACTACTGCAGAAGCCCAAGCCCCGTCTGGGTGAGACGCGAGGCCAAGGGGTGGGGGCAGCTTCAGCGTGGGGAAGTGAGGCGAGAGGGAGGAGAGAGGCAAGAGTGGTGGACGACGAAGAGGACATCTAACAAAGCTGAAAGCGGCGTGTAATTAAAAGCAGTGCAGAATATACTTCTGGTAATCTCGCTGCAGTTACATAGCGAGATTCCATAAAGAGGAACTCTGCATTTAAACTAGGGCCCCCAAGTGAAAGTGGGGAAGGGCACGAGCAAGGATGCACGTACACGCTTAAGCACAACAGAGGTAAGTGTAAAAAGCTGTTATTTTCCTTTACCAGTATTACCGCCCCCCGTCCTGAGGATTGTGTTTGGTAACAGGGGGTAGGGTCTGGTGTGACACTGTGAAACTGCTAAAACTGCTAATAAGTATAATTTGAAGAGCTCAAAAATGGCCCTCAGGAGAAACAAAAGCACACTGGGACCAGTACAGAAACAAAAGGACCTCACTGGAGATAAAAAAACCTCTGGAGAGAGTCTAAGTTACCCAGGGGCAAAACCAAAACTCGAAAGAGTACAGAAGAAAAAATAGAAAGCCCTTAAGGAATCATTGCAAGGGGGAAGTAAGGGAGGTACAGCATCAAACTCCCTTAAAGACTTTGTGGGGAAACACTTTAAAAGGGTCTTTTCACCAGCCAAGTCCACAGCCCCTGAAGAAGGGGAGGAATCATGGAAGGGGGCTCCTCTTTAATCTTTGATAAGCGTATGGACTCTGTAAGTTTAGTTAATCAATCCACACAGTTTCTATTAGGTTATAAGGGGGCAATAATGTCACCTCGCCTATCATCATCTCCGCAGCTGTTACCACAGTGTGTTATCCAGACGACCCAGGAAACAGACAGAGTGAGCTTAAGGCAGGATGAAGAAGCCCAAACCTCGGATGTAAGACCAAATGGAACAGAAAGACTTGAATAACATGGTGTCAAGGATTCAGTGCCTCTGGACCATAATGGTGACAACCAATCCTTAGAGCTTAACCTAGAATCCTCGGGAACTCCAGCCTCTTCAATGTTGGAATTCATGTTAATGCTGCAAAAATCACTTCAGGGGCTCCTGGAAGTTACAATTTTAAACCACGACATTTTTAAAACACAGAAAATGCACCTATCTAAGATTGAGAGGGAGCTACATGGTATTAGGGGCCAAATGCCAACAATGCTAAGACCTGTCCCGGACCCTGTTACTCTAGCCCCAGTGATGGTGGGGGGGGGGAGGTCGGGAATGTTGAACCCCCAACTGCTAACCTAACCATGTGGAACCCCCAACTGCCAACCATGAAGTTTATTTCTCAAGATGACCGATGTTGGTTAAAAGAAGGGGTGATTATATTAGATATGGTTTATTAAAACGAGGGAGACCAGTGGGAAGAGCCAACCCAAGAAAGGGTAACATGAGAACAGTGAAAAAAAAGAAGTGAGCAGGAGGAATTAATAGGAGTATCTGAAAAGGACCCAAAGTTAAAACCCCTTAAAACTGTGAGAGAAAGAAGAATGAGTAAAAAAAGTGCTGAGAAATCGTAGAGGTAAAAAAGGGGAATTGCAGTAGTGAACAAAATTACCAGGAAAAGGCAATAAAATATATACAACATATGCCACTCAATGTAGCTAGAAAACCCAGCATTACTACCTCCCTTAAAGAGAGGCCATACCTGGGTAATACCTCGAAGGAAGGGGAGAGAAATAACACTCAACTGCCCCTGAGGGGACCCAGACTGGTAGGAGATGAGGATAAAGGGAACAGGTGGCTATACTTTGAACAAGTGAAAATGGGAAGGGGAGAGAAAAAACGAAGAAGAGATCATACTTAAAAAGGTCCTATCTCCTTAACTCATTTGCCCACTGTCCCAACCTGAAAGGAATAGGATCAAAAGACCTTCGACAGGTGGGTTTCCAATCAACCAGTGATGGTAATGAGCTTACCAGGGTACAACGTTATTCTGACCTGGTCAAAATTGCTATAGTGAAAGCAGAGAGTGAGATATTAAAACAAGGGATCAGGCTAGTGTCCAAAGAAGAGGTAGTGATAGAATATAATGCTCTGCAAAAGAAAGCCTTCTTAAGGCATCATGTTGGTCTAGGAAAGAAGCAAGTGAGATTATTAGAAAGAGAAGTTGATCAAGGGTTGGAAAATTTGAATATAGTAATAAATAATTCCGACTTGGTGGAAGCCTGGAAGAATTGGAGCTATAGTAGAAACCTGCAGGGCCTTCCCAGCGATATTTAGAGGAAACCGAAATAAACGGGCCACCTAGCAATGTAGAATAGGTAATGGGGCAGCCACATGGAATAAAACTGGTCGCTTGGAATATCAATGGACTAGGAAACCAAATAAAGCAAGAATTTATAGAAGAATTGGCAAACAACAATGAGATCATTTGTATCCAAGAGAGCTGGCTATGTGGACATCCCCCCGTAGATGAAAGGTTTCAACAAATCCATCGTCCAGCAATAAAATCAATGTCTGGTCGCTCAGCAGGTGGTTTATTGACATTGTTATCTACAAACCTAGTGAAGAATGTACTTCAGCTACTTGCAACTTGTAAATGGCCGCTTGGTTGCAGGATAACCACAATGTTTGCTGATAAAAAGTATGAAAACATGTTTATTCTAAATGTTTACATGCAATGGGTTTCCCAGGAGGAATATGGGGTCGAAATGGGAAATTTTAAGAATGATTTGGATTCATTTTGTGATAAGTATTGGTCAGATTTAATTTTGTTGGTGGGAGATTTTAATGATAAATTAAACCCAAAACTGGTGGATCTTTGGTATACAGACATTTTGGAGCCAAGCAAACTTTCCTGAAAGCCTATTATCAATTGATGCTGCAAAGCTGGGAAATTACCTAGTGACACAAAGTCTTTTCTGCTTAAATGGTAGGTTAGCCCAAGACTGCCCTGCAAAGAAAACCTTTAAACAGGGTACCCAAAATTGCCCCATAGATTATGTTTTTATGTTGGCATGTAATTTTTAAGTAGTAAATGACTTCAGGATCAGTCATACGGAAGGCAGTGATCACAATATAATAAAATTATAGCTGGTAATCTCCCCGCAGACTGTCTGCGTTAAAGTCATCAAACATGAGATGGATTACCCAAAGCGGATAACAACACAGTTAACAGATGAATACATAGAAAGGTTAACTAGATTGCAACAAAATAATGAGTTAGGATGTGTGAGTGGCCTAAACTTAACTTGGTATGTTGAGAAAATAAATCAAGTGGTACAATGTATAAGTGCAGAATTAAGAACTGATAAAAGGGTACATAAGTACAAACAAAACATCCAGGTCAAACAAGAAAATTGGTTCAACATAGATTGCTTAAATAAGAAAAGAGAATTAAGGAGAGAAGATTGTAGTTTATGCAAAAAATGTGACCAGACTAGAGTTGATAACCTTGCCAAGTTAAAGAGAGAATACACCTCACTACTTAATAGTACCAAAAGGGCCCATAAAAAACATGCTGGGGAAACTACTGGAGGCAATCGAATCTATGAACATACGTCAGTTCTGGAAGCTAGTGCGATCAGCTACCGAACTTTCGGTTGCCTCAATGAAATGTGTGGTGGAAGAGGGTGCTTGGGAAGATTATCTGCAGAAACTATATACCCGGGGGAGAGAAACAGGAGAGAAGGAATTAAGGGATTGGTGGGGCCTGGTAGAGGACCTAAACACAGATTTTTCATCTGCAAACATGCTTAATACAATAAGGACCTTGAATTTAACAAGAGCAGCAAGCCCAGACAACCTACCTGCCCTGACAATAAAGTCAAAGTCATCCTGGTGGGCAGAATTCTTCTCTCAAAGGTTTTTAGGCCGATTCATAAGAAAGGGGATGTTTATGCCCCAAAGAACTACAGACTAATTAACCTACTAAATATTGGTGAAAAGATCTTTGCTAAAATAATATTAGGTAAGTTGAAAGGGCAGAACAAGGATCTATTGTGCCTGTTGAACAGGGAGGTTTTAAAGAAGTCGTGCTGTACGGGTGGTCTTACTTATTGAGGTCCTGACCACCACCAGAAAGTTTAGGTAGATCCCTTTATTGGTCCTGAAGAATTGCCATCATTAGAATTAAGGCAAAAAACATGTTGACCTTTTCACAATAGCACACATCCCCACATACTTTAGAGTGGGAGGGTGCATTTTACATTTTTAACCAGGGTAGTGGCCACACCTCAATAAAATTGTTCTGAGTGGACCACTATTTCCTGTTTAAATTCACGTTCACACCACATCACCACCTACACTCGTATTACACGCTAGGGCCCTCACACGCACAGGACCCAATGGCTAATGGAATAAAGATCTCCGCCACGTAGGCCCCATCATTGGCGCTTGATCGGGCATTGCAGTGCCAACCCGAGAAGGAGCAGACCCAATGATGAAGCAAGACACCTGCTTGTTTGGGTGGGTGAGGGTCCTTTTCCAAAAAGGAGGTATCCTGTCTCCTAAACCTTTTGTACACCCTCACTAAAGGGGACAGACATCACAATCATTGACCTTCACCTGTATTTCTTATTAGGAACTTTATACCATATTTGTCACATTATGTTTAGGGCATGTATGTTGGACCTTTGAAATAAAAGTCCATTGCTTTCCCTCTTTTGAAATAATTGGTTTTAAAGAAGGACACTCCCCTATAGATCATTGCTTTGCCCTGTGGGCAATGGCCCGGAAATCAATAGAGCAAAACGGTAAATTGTTTTGTTGTTTTGTCGACTTTCGGGCAGCTTTGGACAGTAACTGCCTCTGGGAAGATATGAAAAAATATGGGATACCTGATGGCATTTTGATGATTTTGAAAGAGTTACATAGTGGGAATTGGGCCCAGGTCATCAGAGATACACAGGGGTCATTAACTCATAAAATATCGGTAAAGAATGACCTTAGACAGGGGTGCGTTTTGGCACCCTTGCTATTTTCAATTTTTTTAGCAGACCTCCTGGCTGTGTTAAAAGTAGAAAGAAGTGCAAGCCCACGAATGAGTGGAAATAAAGTGTACTGCCTTTTATATGCAGATGACCTTGTGATCCTCGATCAAACTGAAATGGGACTCCAAAGGAAATTAAATGTGTTTAAAAATTACTGTGACAAAAAGTTTTTAACTGTTAATATCGAAAAAACAAAGGTTTTATGCTTTGGGAACAGAGGCAAAAATGTTAACTGTTTTTTAGGACAAGACAAACTAGAAATAGTCAAAGAATGTTAGATAGTTAGGCCTCTGGTTTGATAGCGCGTTAAAATGGAGCACTCATCTGAAGGCTCAAGCAGCTAAAGCTTTCCCGTCAGTCTGTGGGCTGAAAAAATGTAATAAAGAATATGGTGATATGTCACACAGACCTATGTTAAAGGCATTTAAAGCAATGAGCTCACCGCAAGTATTGTACGGTGCAGAAGTGCTTTACCTGAGTGGCAAACAGGGATGGGATCATGAAGAAGGAAAGATCTTAAAAATGCTATTTTCCTTACCAAGCTGTACAATGATCCAATAAATCAGAATGGAGCTAGGGCTAATAGCATGGAGTGTAAAGACACAAATGTCCTTATTAAGATTCGGGAAACGCCAGGGTTTAGGTGGTGTGCAGAAGGTCTCAATTTGGTGCAGAGAGGAGATCTAAACAAGTAGCCTTGGGTGGGCAAAGGATGTAAGAAGAACCCTCCAGAATATAGCAGTGCACCTTAAGGTGAGACTTTCGCAGCCATCCCTGGAAGTAGATTTTACAAAGAGAACGCTTAGAGACCAAGGGCTCTCATACTCAAGATCACAAGATTATATGAGTGAGAAAAAATCGGTCAAGTGGCTAAAGGGCTTATGAGAAAATGCAGCTTGGTTCTCATATTTGGATATTCTGCCCAATAAAGGGTTAAGACACAAAATTCTAAGGGTTCGTGTTGGTATTAATCCTTGGAAGACAGAAGGAAAAATAAAGGCAGTATTGATCCAATCAGATGACATTTGTAAATGCGGCCTAGGAATAAGAAATGATACTTTGCATATTTTGCTTGATTGCACACTGATTTTAGCAATATGGAAATTATTTTTATGTCCAATATTTTTAAAATACAAGGTTAACTCACGTGCCCAAGCGGTTAGTCTACTTACGGATATGCCATCTCTAGATATTACAATTGCATTGGGAACATTCCTGAAAGCAACACAAGTATTTGTAAGGGATATATTAAAGGAGGGGCATTGATTTTAAATGCTTTTAGTGTTCTTCCATTAACGTGAATTTTTTGGATTTAGATTTTTGTAAACTGTGTTAAAAGAATTATGATTGTTTCAGGGGGTTACATTTATTCCTCTGTAGGTTAAATTGCTTATTTATTCTTTATAGAACTAATAATGTTATGACTATGCGGATCCTAATCATGTTTTATATATTGTTTAAAGACTATGGTCTAAATAAACATTGTTTTATCTCTCTCTCTCTCAGTACAAGCTATTGTATTTTATTACTCTTGCACTTTCTGCAGAGCTTAGACATGTAATTCCTGTAATATCCTCATGGTCAAAGGTAATGTGACATCACGTTCTAGGGAAATGTATATTTAATCAATCAAACAATCAGTCAAAATCAGCTCTATTTTGGTCCTAAAACACCCATAAAAGAACATTAAAATGGATAAAACGACAGGCACATAGTTCATACAATACATGTAGTACACCTGAACAATAAAATTGATCCCATCAACTCATAACACATACAAACTCTCTCCGTTGAAATTGAAAGCGTTCATTATTTGCTATCAACCTCAATTTTTATAAGAATAAATAATGATAAAATAATAATAAAGAAGTTTATAAAGCGCATGGTTACGCCATCTCGGCGTGTCCCCGCACTAGGGTGAGATAGAGTGGCAGCGACCCGGCTCCGTAGCCTCAGCATTAACTTAGACAGAGAACAAGTGGGTTTTAAGCACCTTCCTAAACCTAACTTCGGAGGTCTCCATCTGGAGATTTATAGGGAGTTTATTCCAGTTCTGAGCTGCCAAGACCTGAAAGGATCTGCCTCCCATTCTGGCCTTCTTCAATTTAGGCACCATCAATAGGCCAGTCCCACTGGATCTCAGGAACCTACCAGGCACATAGCTGGTGACAAGGTCCTTTAGATAGGAGGGGCATACATCCTGGGTAATGCAATGGCATGTGCACAGTGCTTTAAACATCACTGGCTTCCTAACTTGCAGGCAGTGCAAAGCATTAAGGGCTCTTTCGGAAGCAGCCTTCCTAGGCTGCGCCAGTACCAGCCGCGCAGCAGCGTTCTGCACTACCTGCAGTCTCCCCAGGCATTTCTCAGTAGCGCCCAGATAGAGGATATTGCCATAGTCTAGGCGAGATGTAATGAGGGCGTGCACCAACGTCTTCCTCGCTTCTATAGGAAGGAGATCCATTGTTTTCCATACATTTTTGAGGACTCCAAAGCATTTCCCCACTACTCGTCTGGTGTGTGTTTCATAGGAGAGAGTGGGGTCCAGCCAGACCCCGAGATTTTCAACCAGGGTACATGGAACCGGAGTGGGGCCCAGACTAGGAGGCCACCATGCCGACGTCCAGCCTGATGCATTTCCCCCCACCACGAGCACCTCCGTTTTGCTGCCATTCAACTTCAGGCAGTTCTTTGACATCCAGGAGGCAAGCTCCTGCATGCATGCCCTTAAGTTAGAGGCAGCAACTTCCGGCGCCCGAGATAGGTAGATCACCAGCTGTGTGTCGTCGGCATAAGAGACAACCTCTACTTCGAAACCCTGCGCTATCTCAGCCAATGGGGTGACATACAGATTGAACAAGGTAGGGCTCAGGGCAGAGCCCTGGGGCACACCCTGTTCTAGCTTGACATCCTTGGACTAGTGCGTCCCTTGTCTGACCTAGAAGCTCTGCTCTTTCAGAAATGATTTCAGCCATTGCAGAGCCGGACCAGAGACACCGCCTTTATTCAGACACTGCAGCAAGGTGTAGTGTGCCACAGTGTCGAAGGCAGTGCTGAGGTCTAGCATAACCAGGGCCATAGTGTGCCCAGCGTCTGCCCCCTGTCTGATGGATTCTGTGGCCAGGAGTAATGCAGACTCCGTAGAATGGAATTCCCGGAAGTCCGATTGAGACGGGTGCAAGAGGCTGGATTCCTCAGCATAGGTCATCAGCTGTTGATTGACCACCTTCTCAGATATTTTGGCCATGTATGGCAGAAGCGAGATAGGTCGCAGGTTTTCCAGTGTGTCTGGACTGATGTTCGGCTTCTTCTGGAGAGGGAGAACAATGGCCCTTTTCCACCTACCAGGCACCATATGAGATCTAAATGAGACCTCCAAAACATGCCTGATATATGGCTCCAGAATATCCACACTTTCGCCCAACACCTTGGTTGAGGAAGGGTGCCTGGGTGAACCAGGCTTGATGCTACTGCAGATTTTCCTGAGGAGTTTGGGGGAGGGAATAGTAAAATTATACAATCTCTGACCCACCTCATTTTCCCCAGTCTTTTCCTCAAAATCCACATCCCTCATTCCAATCCCTGGAAAGGAGGAGTACATTTTCTCTACTTTTTCTGCGAAAAAGTTCGCAAACCGGTTGCATGACTCAACCGAGCCAGCTACTGATGCGGCGGTAGATGCAAGGGAAGAGATCTCCTTATATAATTTAAAGAGTTCTTTGGTGGAATTTTCTGCAGACCCAATTTTCATCTGATAGTAGGTAGCTTTTGCCCTCCTGATAAGGCCTTAATTTTTTTTTCGTTCCTCAGTGTATTTCACTTTGTCATGGCACAAAAAACCCTTTCTCCACTGCCTCTCCAGGCGTTTACATTCAGCTTTTGCAAGATGCAAGGCAGATGTACACCATGGTGCAGATTTCTGAGCCCTACCCACAGATTTATTATGGAGTAACCTCATTAAGAACATTGTCTATGCACCTTTTCAGGTTCAGGCAGGCAGTTTCAATATCTGTGCCTCCTGGGGGCCCGCCTGTTATCAGTGCTCTGTTAAAATCATCCCGCACAAAGTTTTTCCCTTTCCTGCATGGGTGATTGCATGGCTCTTTTCCAGACCACCAATCTCTGGGACCTTCACCTTGAAGGGGATCAAACAATGATCCGACCAGGGAACCAGGAGAGGGGAGTTAACTCCTACATCCTCCCAACTGGCAAACACAGGGTCTAAAAGGTGCCTGTGCTGATGTGTGGGGCACAGGATTTCAGGCTCATATGAAGCGATAAAAGGTCCTGGCGTAGGCTAGAGTCCTCCTTATCCAATGGATCCTCCAGATGCAGGTTCAGGTCACCCAACACCAGAAGCTTATCATGTCTTAGTGCCAAGTGGGCGATCCCCTCAACCAGACTCGGGAGGAAACGTGTAGGGGGACCGGGAGGTCTGTAGACCAGGAGCCCTTCACCGCAAAATTAGCATTAATTTTAAGTGTAAAGGAACCCACCTCACTGTCACAGATCATAGAAGGTTCAAGGAGGCATTCAAGGGGGGGTTTAAAAATGACTGCTATCCCACCTCCTCTGCCTATAGCCCTATCCATTCTAGCTATAGTATAGCCAGGGGGAAGTGCTTCTAGGATATCTGGCTCAGAATCATTATCCAGCCAGGTCTCCGTAAGAAACAGAATATCAAACTTGTTCTCGACGAGCAGGTCATAGATTTCACTTTTATGTTTACATAAAGACCTACAATTCAGTAGCCCGCAGCATAGGACAGCCCTCCCTGACTGCCTTACCCACTCAGTATTCCACCTGAACGAGCAATGACTGCAGGCCTCATCAAGGGTGGCTGCCATATTGTGCCTATGGCCGCTAGCCATAGGAGGGCACAATGCCCGTAGTTCTGTAGAGCTATATTGAATTCTTACCACTGTTGGAGCAAGATTTCTGGCCCCAGTCACCCTACGGCTGCGGAAGGGCGCAGACGGGCTTGCCTTTGGAACGCCTTTTGCGCGGCCGCTGCACGGCCCTTTTTGCATGTGACCTTTAACCCCGCTCTCCTTCGACAACTAGACCGCTACCCGGCCCACTGGAAGTGTCTTGGCTCTCCCTTCCTCGCCGAGTCGGACCGGGAAAGGAAGGCTGCAAGAACGAGCCCTAGCACCGAGTAAGCCCAGGAGCCCCTCAAAACCGGCACTGATACCCCCAGGTAGGATTCCCAGTTCTTATTTTAGAATACCCCAGTTGCAATTGCTTCGATTAAAACGCAGCGTCAAACGTGAAAGTGCAATTTTAAAAAAACAGCAGGTCGGCCAAGCGAGCTAAGCGCCAGCAGTTCACGGGCTCTGCCATCGCCCACTCAATATTACCAGAAGGGTGCATAGTACTTCTAGAATACACACTAAACTTCAGAAAGGATGCCACATGGTAACAGCAGTCTGCACCAGGCAGCAATTGCAAATATCTTAATGCTATTCTACACTGTGGAATGGTGGGCTTCCTTAACAGCGGAATTAATAACTGTAGTGTGTGATGCATATAAAATCTACAATAAAGATAAACATGCACTAAAGACTGAAAGGTCTTACCATCACACGGGCAGCAAGGAGCCTTCTGCAGAAACGAGATTCCTCCACCTGAATAGCTGCAGAACTAGCAAAACCCCAAATCCCTACTCCATATACTGCAGAGGGCATGCATTTCATCTTATATATTTGTAGTATTGCGGTATTTGTTTTACCTCCGGGTGGTCTTGGTAGATCAAAAACGGCCCTTGCCTCTCTGTAGCGCTTCAGGCGGAAATGCAAGAATATAAAATGATCCCTCAAATAGGAAAATCTATTGGTACTTTCTAATTATTTACTGCCCACAGCTAAGGTGGGAGTCTTCAGTCTTTCACGGCTGCGTGCCGTAATGTATGATTTAGCGTAATCTGAGAGCAGAGCTAGGTCGGTCACGAACTTGAAGAATGAAGTACTAAAAGGTTTAAGACCTTTGGTGTGCGAGTCATCTGTACCACTTCATTGGCGAATAATAATGCTACTAGAAGGGCACTAGCTATCCTAGAAACATCTGGGCTAGCACTGTTACTGGACAAACGTAAATTATTAACATAAAGAATAAATAAAAGCGGAGTAAGATCGCATCCCTGCTGTACTCTCTGGGAAATGACAAACTCATCTGTGAGTGCACCGCTGGTGCCAAATCTGAACATGAGTGCACCACTGGTGCCAAATCTGAACCTTGCATTCATATTTTCATGTTGGGTGGATAGGACATTTAGGAGTGCCACATCGAGCCCCACGTTCAGTAGAATCAACCAGAATTTTGAGCCCTTCATACAAACAAAAGCTGTAGACCCGTCCATAAATGCAAGATAAAGTGGACAATGAATAGTGTATTTACCTATAAATAAACGATATTTTAGACACTGCTCCACAGTTCCCAAACATTCCCTGAAGCCATATTAGCAGAGATTAAGGATGGTATTTTCAGAGGCCCAGTCACAAATTCTGTTGTAAATGACGCTGCCAAAGATTTTAATTGAAATATCTTATGCAGCCAATGATATCTCGGATAAGATCGATCACCTTTCTTAAAAATAGGAACAATGATCGAAGATTACCAAGACCTGGGAAATTGTCAACACGTTAAGTTTTTAATGCTGTGAGACCAACAGATTAGAACTGTATTTTGCCAAATCTAAGGGGACACCGTCCGGCCCTGGAGCTTTACCTGGGGGACTCTAGTGATAGCTTCAAATACCCCCCTTAAGGAAAAAAAAAGATGTAGCTGCCAGTTATAGGTAAGCATGGGTCCTCTAATGGGTATACCAGGAGAAGAGGGAGAATAAATGTTTGAAAAATGAGCTCCCCACGAGTCACTGGCAATATGACAGATGGTCAAAGATACAGGTTGCAGACAGTATCCCAAAAGGCCTATTGGTTAGGTCTCGCCTATGCAGCGGGCATGCGATGATTAGGAAAAAGACCTTTAGTAATCGCTTCAGCTTTGAAGGCAAAAACATGCACGTGTTGCATTGCTTTGAATGGCAACGCATGCACGTTTGGCGATTCCCTTGCGAGAGCGAGCAGCGCCATGTGTTAGCAATTATCACACTCGCTCCCGCAAGGTAAACGCTGCGTGTCTCTGCTCTCGGCCGCACTCCCCCTACCCCTCCCACTTATTTCTTTTTGTTTATTTTCCTTGCACATCTCGTCTCGACAACTCTCCCCACCCCACCACCTTGGCAGTGTTTCTCAACGCGCTACAGGGGCTCGCGACCCCAGCTTATTCGCCGCGAGGCTCACTAAGTATTTCTGCCTTGGGGTGGCCTGCGCGAAAGAATGAATCCATTTAAAGTGCTTCACAAACATGCGTGTATGGAACGGTGTAACATTGTTGCTGAAAGATGTACTTACAGGCATTCTACAATGTCACTGCACGAGCTGGACACCACCTCTCACACAGCCGTCTAGGTATGCCCAGCCCTCCGAGCTCAGCACCGGTCAGATCATGGGCCACCAAGGTCTGCGCCCCTCGGCGATCCAGGCATAACCGCTCCAGCCACCTGCAATTCCTGAACCCATGTCTCCGCAAAGGTACTCGCATGGGGGTGGGAAGGGGGACTTGGCTACTGAAAGGGGGATCATCATTTTACCTCACTGGGCCATACCGCCTTCGTGCTTGCTCAAAAGGGCACACCCCCTCATGTGAACCTCTAATGCTCTGCAGTCGCACGCATGCCCGCGTGGGTCGGGCCCCAGGAGACCAGCAGGAATGTACCCCTAATCCCCCCCAAGCTCGCTGTAATCACCCAACCTGAGACTACACGTGCACCTCCCCAGCAATGCGACTGGAAGGCCATACGTCGAACGGGCGAGCCGCGCGCCCCACCCCGTGACCAGAGCCCTGACGGGTGCTCCTCAAAGTCAAACACAACCCAATTTATGGGCCTCAATTTAACCACCTAAAGTAGGACAGAGACTGAGTCAGCCTTGGAGGCTTGTGACAACGCGGGCAGTCAGAGGTGGGCGTCCAGCTCGCTGAGCCATCCCTCTTGAGTCATATACTCAGTGCACACCAACAAGCGGTACCCACGGCCACCGCGCAAGCCCCAGGCACCAAGGAGCAACGTAGCCCGCGTCAACGTTCACTCCTCCGGCCCTGCTTGGGCAGGCTATAGGCAGCGCTCTTGCGCCCGTGACCCTCCCCAGTGGGAAAGTCGGCCCCAGGTGGAAAGGCTGACAACGAGAAAGAGGACTGCAAAGGTAATATCCCGCTCCTCCAAATCCCATACGGGCATCCACGCCTCATCGCCGACCGCCCCGGGAGCAGTCCATGCTACACACATGCAACCCTGGGCCCCACTCGGTCAAAAACGCCCTGCTGGGAGGTACATCAGGCAACCCCAGCCCTGCACACTTCCCTGGTCGGCACCGCCTGGCCTGGTCCAGGCCGTGTGCCCCCATTCTAGACTTTGGGAGCTGTGCTCCCCCCTTCCCCATGGTGGGTCGTCACCCAGCCTAAGCCGGCCAAGCCCACTGAAAGAGGGGGGGAGATTTAACCACTCACCGCAAATCAACAGCTCCCAGAAGACGGAATGGCCGAGGACAGGCAGACGACCAGAAGACCGCGTGTACAGCGCGCAAAAGAGGTTTCTTTTTATTTCCAGCGTATAAGTGATGCATAAGCGACATTATAAATGTAATCCACCTTTGCATCTTCAACTCACTTTTAATACGCTATTTGTATGCAGGTCACATTAAGTGCTCTTTGTGTCTGCAGGCCAAATTTAGTTCCATGCCTTGTATACCGTTCACATTTATTGAAGTTCAATATATATCGTAGTTGCATAGTTGTTTCAGTGGGATTCTGCATTCTTCATATGCTAATATACAATCTGCGTTGGCTCCAAGAACATAACATTGAATATCATATTTGAGCTACAGGCTTTGTGGGTTAAATCCAGTTTGGTGGAATCTGGTGGAGGACATAACGAGATTTGGTGCTCTCCTTGGATGGGTCTGGTCTGGGGTGATTGGAGTGGAGTCTTGGAATTATCTCCTTGAACTATTCTGGTATTGGGACACCCGAAGAGGAGTTGGGGAATTTCGTGTCATTACTGTGGACTGGTCTACTGAAGATTAAGTTTTGGTGTCATCTTTTTAAACATGTTTGCTGTTCGGCCTCTGATCATTAAAATTGCAATCTCAGTGTCATCACTTTCACTGAGTGTGTGTTCAGTATGGTGGTGGAAGGTTTATTTAAGTAATCCAGGATCGGTCTGATGTTGAGTCTATCACTCTCAGTTGCCTAAGAAAAATCTAATTTAGGGTCAACTGAATAACAAGGAAGTCCCCCCTAACAGGTATTAAACATGATCACTACTAAGGAAAGAAGAGACACATATATGTAGTATTTTACGAATAAGCTTCTAATGGGAAACACATGGTTTTCGGCGAAAACAAAACGAGTACACAGGTACCGTAGATTAAGATCACGAGAAAGAATGTAAACCTTTTAGTCTGGGCAAGCTAAACCACGTCTCTTTGTCCCGAGAGCTATGATGTGAAAGAGTGGCTTTAAGTGTCATAGATGGACCCATCCTAGAGGTGGGCCAGTTAAAACAAGCATTGGCATAGCCAATAGGTCTCGCCGTTGGCACCTTATAAGTGTTTAGTTATCCAGCACAATACCCTTGGTGCAACAGCATCAAGTGTTGCATGGCTAAACACTTACAAGGCCCGAAAGGCGAATCCAATTGGCTATGCCAGTTATTGTTTTTCTTGGTCGCTGCAAAAATGAGATCACAATTCACGCTGCTAACATCATTACACCTCTCTTTTAGAGCTGCTTTATTTAACCTATGCGATATGAACACTTCTTTGGAGCGCTTTGGTTACGATCAAGGGGATTAGGTAATAGCCGACTATTTGGCATGAAAAAAAAGAACCACTGTGGTGTACTTGGATGATTCTTTAACAGCTTTAAGAGAGCAGATTTAATGAGCCTACACAAACCTTCAAAAGAGTGAGCAACTAGTTCGTCACTACCCTTGCATTCAAGGCATTTTAAAAAGATATATCGATTTTCCTCTATGAGAAATGTTAGAAAATTTGAAGGATTCTGGAGGCCCCAGGCAAGCCTCAGTCCGCTAGATATAGGTTGGGGCAGGTAATAGCTAATGAGGGGTGAAGTGGTTTGTGTGTTGGTAGGATCAGAGATGCCACAAAGGGACTGTGGTGTCAAAGATGGATTCTGAGATCTTCCCGTATTCTAAACATTGGACCATATCTCTAAATAGAAAAATGTAATCAATAAAAGAGGCACAGACACTCCCACGAATTGTGGGTATGTGGTTTTCACTGCTCCCCACATGTTCCGACATATTACACAGGTCATTTGCTGCGATATAACCCCCAGGTTCTATTCCTCTCGTGCCATTAGTGCCTGCTATGGGCCTCAAAGAAGGTTCTGTCTCATCAATTGTACTCCCTTCAATTTGGCATTAAAGTTTCCTGCACGGTTCATATTAAACTCCAGACAGATAGCACTGTGCCTATCCTTAATAGTTTCCACAAACCCAAACAGATTAGCAAACTTTATATTCAAAGACTTCGCACGATCATTATTATAAAAATTAATTTGAAAACCCAAACACTGTGAATCCCTTTAATAAAAACAGCTTTAAAATCTCCACTGCTGGTTTCTTTAATCTGCATTCCTCCTTTTATGTACAAATGAATCCAGATAGAAATGCCCCTTATCTCAGCCAATAATAGAAGGGAGAGCAGGCACACAGCAATACGCATACCCATCAAAGTCCTCAGGGATGGTGACCCTAGTCTCTTGGAAAAATATGTAATTATTGTTGATTTAGAATTTTCATTTAGGCAGACACAATTTGGACCTAATTCCCACCATGTTCCAATTCATAATCCCAAGGGTTGACAATGGAAAATTGGCAATGAATACAGGATCAACATGGCACATAATAGGGGCGGATTGGTTCTGAGCGTTCCTGCTAAACTCCACAGTTGGTAAATTAAGTCAGTCAATCGAATAGGGATTCATATTTGTTCACTGGAGGTAAGGTTTCCAGCTTCCCTTGTTGGGAAGTAGATAGAAAACTATCTCGTCTCTCTAATGAGGACCAATACCGTATACACACTGGAGGAGGCTTGTAAAAGAACCCAAGAGGCACTGTAAGGATCTCACCACAGTTAGTCACAGGTCTCGCCTTATGGGACAACCCATTTAATGCATAGATAGGGTTCTTAATGTTCACCATATTACAATCCCCTGCAATGCTTTTCCTTGACGAGCCCTACCACCTAACCCTACTGACCAATAAGATCTTATTGCATTGGACCATAATGAATCCTCCAGTCTTACACAGCCAATGGGTAACTTTATTAAGACGCTTGCTCTCTGATTCAGTCGGATTGCACCTCAATGCCACAACCCCAGCCAACACCACCACATATGGGATGGCAGAAGGGGGTACATTTATAACAGTTGTATTCAGAGAGTTATCATTGCTCTGCTTATCCAGTTATAGAAAATTTGCTGTCAGGTGTCTCACCTCTGATTCATAACTCTCAGTGACAATGTCCATACACCAATGCGCCCCTAGGGTGTGCTACACCCCATCCCCAGGAGGTGTGTCCTTTTGGGGAGGCTAGCTCAGGTCAGCCATTCATATCATTACTGGTGATGGACTAACAAATGAGGTTCTTCACAGTGCCCTTGGCCACGTCAATATTGGTGCACTCTGAAGATGCAAGAAAAGTTCCATGTACCGTGAGTACAGCTACTCTAAGTCCCTCTGGCTGGGATTCAATTAACTGCAAGTGATCAGAAATGGGTTGCAGTTGTGCTTGGACAAAGTCACTACAAGTTTTCTCCTTATCCTTGTCCAAATGTCGAGCTGGGCGTGGAGCTCTTTTCTTTCGCTTTGCTGCTGGTATTGGAGGTGACAAAACATCTGCAGCATTGGGAGAGCCATTGGAACTAAACATAGGACCAATGTTCCCCCCACTACTGCGTCCGATAGGCATAACTCTTTGATCATCTGATGCGCATTACACATTGTGAGCCTTTGCTCAATGGAAAGTCTGAGCTAGGTTAGGGCAATTTCATTTGTGATGACACCCACCACCCTCTCCAACATACTATCAATCGTTGTGGCTCTGCATAATAGATTGGATTGTAAATCCCAACCATAATGAGATTGCCCATACATCGACACACCAAATAATCCAGCAGTTTCTGCAGAGCAGCTTAGTGGGCAGTCCCAGGGAAGCAGATGAATGATAGGGGACCCAGCAAAGCCTTGTCCGGACGCAGCATGGCTTTGCCAGTACGGGATTGCAGACAGCGCTAAGAGCGGGTTAATGGCCAAAACACCCAGCACCACCAGACACAGATTCAGCAAAACACCCTCAATCCAGGTTAGGCCAGCTCAAAATATGTTGTTGTTTTTTTTTTTGGTTTTTTTTTATTTAAAGATTTTATTGAAAAATAAAAGTGGCATATACATTGGCAGTTGTTACACAGTGCAATTTGTTGTCTCTTTTCCGTGGCCTGTTGCAGAAGGGAAAAAGAAAGGAGAAAGGAAAGAAGAAAAGAAAAAGAGGGGGGGGGGGTGGTCGTTAGTGTGGCTTCTTTAAGTGTTCATCGAGAGGTTCCCACATGAGCTCTTTGGGAGTGTGTTCTTTCGAGAGGTTGCCTGTGATGTTGTCTGCTCCTCTTAGGAAGGTGACCCAGTTGATCCATGTCTTGAAGTTTGCTTTCGCCGTGTTCTTCCAGTTCGTTAAGATTATCTTTAGGGCCGCTGTGAGAAGCAGGTCTAGTAAATCTCTTTCTTCCTTACTGTTCAAGTTCGTCGTTACATGCCCTGTCGCCAAGGTCGCATAGTTGATAATTAAGTCTGTTTTGAGTATATCGTTTATGAATGCGTTTATCTGGGCCCAGAACTTCTTGACTCTGACGCATCCAAAGATGAGGTACCCTCCTCCTTCTGGCAGTTCCAGCAGTCGCCTGATTCTGCTATGCCACTTTTGTGGAGCCTGGATGGGGTCCAGTAGGCTCTGTGGAGTAGCCAGTATTTTGTTTGTGCCAGTTGTGGGGTGATTTTGTTTTTTGTAGCTGAGCTCCACATTTGTGCTTGTTCCTTTTCGTTTAGCTGTCTGCCTAGGAGTGTTGCCCATGAGTTTGTTGTCTTCTTGTTTAGAGACATGGTGGCTGGGGCGATTAGTTTGTAGATTTTCGCTGTCTGGTGGCCTGCCGAGTTTAGCATTTGCACGTACCTGACGATGCTCGGTTCCTCTCGGGTTAGGTTTGCTCTTGTTATGGCAGTTCTTATCTTCAGAAACGTGTATAGCTCTTTGTTGGGGAGGTTGTATAGCTGTTGTAAGTTTGAGAAGGTCAGTTGCTTCCCCTTAGTTTCCATTTGTCTGGGGAGGCTGATTCCCTTTTTGATCCATGTGTCATAGTTCATTATTGCCCCTTGATATGATATTTTTGTGTTTAGCCAGATGGATTCCCATGTTGTACCTCTCAGCTTCTGTGTCATTCGCCTGTCCACTCTCATCAGCGCTTCTCTGGTGTGCTTGAGTATCGTGTTCGACCATAGGGGGTGTTTGTTTGCAGTCAATATCGCTGTTGGGTGCAGGCCTTCCAGGAGTTCTCTCTCCAGTTCTAGCCAGACTGGCTTGTACTGTTGCGTTTCATCGATCCATACGAATCCTTGTTTGGCCAGGCAGGCTGTTTGGTAGGTTTTGAAGTTTGCCAGGTTGAGGCCTCCTAGTTCTTTCGCTAGCCTCAGTTTGGGTAGGCCAATTCGTGTTTTTTTGTTTCTCCATAGGAAGATGTTTATCATGCTGTCCAGTTTTTTGTGGAAGCTTTCTGTCATTGGGAGCGGTAGCATGTTTAGCGTGTAGTTAATTGCGGGTGTTATCATCATTTTTATCGTCTCAATCCTTCCCCACCAGCTGATGTATTTGGGCGACCACAGCTCTAGTCTATCTTTAACTTTTTTTAGTAGTGAGTCCTCGTTGTGCTGTATTGTGGCTGTTAGGTCTCTTCCAAACTGTAGGCCAAGGTACTTGAGCGGGTTGGTTTGCCAGGCTAGGCCAGAGTCTCCTAGTACCGATTTTGTGGTGTGGATGTTCATTGGTTTGCATTCCGATTTGTCCTTGTTAAGTTTGTATCCGGATGCCTCTGCGTATTCTCCTATTGTCTCCATTAGCGCTTTGATTGATGTTGATGGGGTGGTGGTCGTGATGAGGATGTCGTCTGCGTATGCTGCGAGTTTCACTGTTTTACCCCCGATCTTAACACCCGTTATCCCCTCATTGTCTCTTATTTTTGCAAGTAGTGGTTCAAGTGCCAGCAGGAAGAGGCCTGGTGACAGTGGGCATCCTTGCCTAGTTCCTCTTCCTAGTAGGAGTGGCTCAGATGTGCTTCCGTTCACCACTATTTTAGCTCTTGGTTTGTTGTAGAGGGCCATTGTCATTGCTATGTATTTCTCCCCTAGCCCGAACTTTGTCATGCAGTTCCTTAGGAAGGGCCACGAGACTCTGTCAAAAGCCTTCTCCGCATCCAGTGCTATCATGACCGCCTGTTCATTGCTCTGTGTTGTGTGGTTGATTAGGTGACATAGCAGCCTTGTGTTGTCTTGCGACAGCCTGTGTTTGATGTATCCCACTTGCGAGTTGTGTATGATGTCCGGTAGGATTTTATTCAGTCTGTTCGCAAGCACCTTTGCATAAATTTTGCAGTCCACGTTTATGAGCGAGATAGGTCTGTAGTTTTTCGGGAAAAAATATGTTGTTGTTAATCAGAACCTTCAGCATCAGCACCCTTAGTGTGGGCTCACAGGTGTCCTGACCCCAAACTAGTGTTCACCAATTCACCACTTGCTTGGGTGCAGCCAAACTGCTGATGTGCTGCAAACTTGGAGGCTCCAGAGATACAGGTTAGTCTAGTCCCTCAAGGCCCACAAGCCATTTCTACTTCACTGGCCATCACGTACGCCATCTTGGGGCTGTTAGCCTATACCTCACTCCCAATCAGGACCGCTGCTGTTGAGGTGGTTGATGTGTGACTATATCTTCCTGTCCTCAGGGTGGTGCAGTCCCTGGGCTCAGGAGGTCTTGCTGGCAGCAAGAGCCAATCCCACCGGCACAATCGTTTGTGTCCAGGCTCCAGCGCAAGTGCAGTAATACTGGTGCAGACCCCTGGAAGAAGATATCATGATGTCATGTCATTGGGGAAGGTCATTAGGCAAGTGATGTTATTTCCACTGCATCAATAACAAAAGGGTCAAGACGACTCAAGGATCGGTTAGTGCAATCTCCCATGCCAATATGTCAAATCATACAATACCTGACTGCTTATCAGGAATGAAGGGAACAGAGATGGACAAGTGAGCCCAAGGTATTCACAACTTCAGATTGAAAGGTCCTCGCCTTCCTAGTAATATGGGACACCCTTAGGCCCCTCCTTGCACTGAACATTGTGATCTACATGTCAGTTACTACCCACTGACTAGTAGTAGTAGTAAAATCAAAGTTTATTTAGACAATAGTCTATAAACCATACACAAGACCATGGATCCACCTAGCAATAGAAATTTTACATCATAGTTCATTTTAACACTCAGTACACATTTAAAACCATAAAAGCACTAAATTGATATTTTCCATTTTTTTAAATCTTAATATCTTAAAATTTCCCAACTTCCTTGGTTGTCTCCTTTACAGCTTCTCTTATTGCTTTCAAAAATTTCCCCAACGCAATTGTGATATCTAAAAACAACATTTCAGTAAGGAGAACAACAGCCTCTGATCGTGTGTTTACCTTATACTTTAAAAATATTGGACGCAAAAACATTTTACGCACTGTTAAAATCCATGTACAGTCCAGTAATATATGTAAAATATCATTCTTCACACCTAGGCCACATTTACAAATACCATCAGGTTGGATCAGGGCTACTTTTAATTTACTGTCGATCCTCCATGGATTTAAGCCTACCCGAACCTTCATGATTTCGTTCCTTAACCATTTACTGGGTAACACATCCAAATAAGGGAACCGGACATCCTTTTCCCATTCATTCCTTACCCAGTTTACTGATTTTTTCAACTTCAGGTACTCCAGATCTTGTGATCTGGAATATTCTTGCCCTCGGTCCCTAAGCATTTTCTTAGTAAAAACTAGGTCCAATAAGGGTTGTTCGAGGGTCAACTTTAATTGCGCAGTTACTAGCTGAAGGGTTTTCCTCACTTCCCGTGCCCAATGTAAACTGCTTGCTTGTATTTCCTTTCTGCACCAAATTGACACCTTCTGATCACCACCGGGCGTCTGGCGGTTCCAAAATCTTAGCAATGACATTTGTGCCTTTACCTCCCATGCCGTCAAGCCTACCTCCAATCTAATAGCTTGCAACATGGATCCGTTAGGTAGGGACAACAGCATTTTAATTATCTTCCCTTCCTCTCGGTCCCAACCTCTTTTACCACTCAGATAGAGCACTTCAGCGCCGTAGAGAACTTGTGGGGGTATCATAGCTTCAAATGCCTTTAGTAACGGTCTGTGAGACATGTCACCATAGTCCTTATTACATTTTTTCAATCCACAGACCGATGAGGACGCCTTTGAAGTTTGTGCCGCCACATGGGTATTCCACTTTAATGCACTGGCAAACCACAGGCCTAGATATTTGTATTCATTTACTACCTCTAATTTGTCTAAACCTAAAAACCATTTAAAATGTTTTACCCTCTTCCCGAAACATAGGATCTTTGTTTTCTCCATATTCACCGATAGAAACTTTTTGTCACAATATATTTTAAAAGCATTTAATATCCTTTGGAGGCCCATTTCAGTTTGGTCCACGATCACTAGATCATCAGCATATAAAAGGCATGCAACTTTATTATTATTCATGCGCGGGCTCGCACTCTTTTCAACTTCCAAAACCATGGGAAGGTCTGATAGGAAGATTGAAAAGAGCAAGGGTGCCAAAACGCACCCTTGTCTCAAGCCATTCTTTACAGGGATTTTCTGCGTTAATGAGCCCTTTGAATCTCTAATGACCTGGGCCCAGTTGCCACTATGTAATTCTTTTAGAATATTTAATATGCCCTCCGGCAATGCATAATTTTCTAGCACTTCCCAAAGGCTGCTTCTATCTACTGAGTCAAAGGCAGCTCGGAAATCGACGAAACAGCAGCATAATTTGCCATTTTGTTCAATCGATTTCCTAGCTAAGGCCCACAGGGCAAAACAATGATCAATCGTAGAGTGGCCTTCTTTAAACCCACCCTGTTCCACTGGTACGATTGACTGAAGATCCGCCCACTCTTTTAACTTACCGAGTATCATCTTAGCAAAAATCTTTTCTCCTATATCTAATAGGTTAATTAGCCTGTAGTTTTTAGGGGCATGTACATCTCCTTTTTTATGCAGAGGCCTTATTATTGCACCCTTCCAGTTTGCAGGTATTAGCCCTTGCTCTAGTATTAAAGTAAACATTTTTGAGAAGAATTCCGCCCACCAAGGCTGGTTTGAATTTAATATCAGGGCCGGCATATCATCCGGGCCTGCTGCTCTAGTTAAATTTAAAGTCCTAATTATCCTAAGGATGTTTATTACTGAGCAATCATGTTTGATATCCCCTACTAGATCTCTCCACTGCTTTGGTACCAAATTATCCGACAACCTCCCCGGGGCATACAATTTCTGAATATACTCAGCCCATACATCTTCCTCTACTACACAGGTCATTGGTGCAATCAAGGGTTCCCTGGCTGACTGTATTAACTTCCAGAATTGCCGTAGGTTCTTATTTTCATTATTACCCACTGACTAGTTTGATAGCTCCTAAGGATGTTGTGGGGGATTGAAGGTGGTATCACTCTGGTTGCAATTTGGCATAAGGTTGATTGTGCAGAGGGGAAAGGTGGGTATTCTAACACTATCTCTTGAGTCGATCTTCAGAATGTTATCATGCCCCCTAAGGATAGTTTTAAAATTAAAAAAGTAAAGTGGGGTGTAATTCAACACACTAGCGGAGGTCAACATGTTTGTGCCAATCTGAAATCCTCTAATAAGGTGTAAGTGGCAGATGTAAAGATGGAAGTTGCCCTCTCTGCTGTCAAAAAGGCACAGAATTAAAAGGGTTACAACCCACATCAGAAGAAAAAATGTTTTTAATTTGTCAGGTGTAGCCCTGAAAGGAATTAAGCTCTTTTACTCTGAGATGTCAATCTCGGATCTGGCAAAAATAGATCAGGTCTCAAGGCACCTGCCGGCGTCTCCATGCATCTGATGGAAGCCTAATTTGAATGAATGAATGAATAAAAGCTTTGTAAAGCGCAAACAATCGAGGGGCATCAAGGCACTGCGGAAAGGGATCAGGATCCAGAGATTCCCTTAAGTAAAAGGCTTACAGACTTGAGATGATAAAAAGCCAGGTCTTCAAAGCTTTCAAGAACAGAAGATGAGTTTCCAGAGCCGTGATTGAAAGAGGAAGGGAGTTCCAAAGTTTAGTCGCAGCCAGCCAAAAGGCCCGAACCCCCCCCCCCCCCCCTTCCCCCCCCCCCCCCCATCTGGCTTTCCTAAACCTGGAGACTATCACCAGGTTCTTGCTGGAAGATCTTAGCTGCTTAGCAGGGAGATATCTCCAAAATAGTTTTTTAATGCCTTCTGACGCCATATTGTAGAAAGGCTTGCGTACCAGACACAGGGCTTTAAATACAATCCTCTGACCCAACTGAAGCCAGTGCAACTTGCTGATGTTTGCAGAGACAGAGTGGTATTTGGGAAGGCCAATCACCAGTCTGGCAGCGGCATTCTGCACTAGTTGATGCATAAGCTCCTTATTTATGCCCACATAAAGGGCGTTACAATAGTCTAATACAGGTAACACAAGGGTCACAACTGTCTGTTTCCGCAGGAAAAAGATAGAAATTGAGAGATCTTTTTAAGGGTCCTTATCTTCCCAAAACAGGTGGAAACTGTTCTATTTATTTGAGGGCCCAAAGAAAGGAAGGTGTGTACTATGATGCCTAGGTTTTTGGCACTAGTGCCAGGGCGGGGGCAAGATCCAAGCGTATCGGGCCACCAGGCCTCTGACCAAATCTCCTGTTTGTCTCCAAAAATGAAAACCTCAGTTTTATCCCCATTGGATCTTATATTGTTCTCTACCATCCAGGAAGCCACTGCTGCATGCAGTTTTTAGGTCTCGCCTATGCAGCGTACATGCGCTGCATAGAAAAAAGACCTTTAGCCGTCGTTTTCCTTTTTTGCCTAAAAACGTGCACGCATTGCATTGCTTTCAATGGCAACGCATGCACGTTTGGCGATTCTCTTGCGGGAGCGAGCAGCTGGCGCCATATGTTATCAATTATCACGCTTTGCTGCTCGCTTCCACAAGGGAATCGCGCCGCTCCTCTCTCCCTGCTGCAGCGCGAGGCACGCTGGCTTGTGCTTGTTTCCAACTGGGCATGGCAGCACGGTTTGACACCTCGATGTTATTTCACCACCCCGCCGGTAATTCAGGCTTCAAGGCTGGTACCGGTAATGATGAAATACTTGCAATATTATGTTATATTCACTCGGGAATTTTTCATCGCAGGCACTGGCCCTAACTGCATGCAACAAATACGAATCACGGATTAATGAAGAGTGTACGGGGCATCGGGAGATTGAAAGCAGGGAATGCATATCTTTCATTTGGAAACTTTAGTACCAAGGTGGGATTCGAACCCGTAATCAGAGGTTTAAGACGGCATCAGATACGCAGGGACACGTGAGCTTTGACGCAAACAGCAGCAGCAACACCAATTGGTGGTGGCCTCGGGTTATTAGCAGTCTCTTCAGTTTACGGCTTGGGACTAATAGCAGCAGCTCGGCTCATTTCGACATCTCCGAGTGATGCTAGAAATAGAAGGTGAATGTGTACGATCCTAAATGAGTGATAACGGACAAGTGCATTGTACTGCGAAAGGGCAGGGAAGGGTGAAGCATAGTATGTCTGGGAGTGCAGTGCTCACATCAGGTACACATCCTGCACTGGCACTGCTTCACACTGTGTTGACATCTACACTTGTCTGTGTGCTCTCCAGTGGCAGATGCAATATACTGCATTGTCATTAAATTTAAGATAGATCACCGAGATATCAAGCGTTGTCAGTATTTATTTCAAACAACGGTGGCAACCCCAATAGCAGCTCAGCCGGGGTACACCCCTGGTGCACAGGACTTCTAAGAGCTGTATTTGCAGAGAACTGGAAGGGGGCGGAGGGTATCAGCACGGCACAGGAGGCGTGTAGAGGTTATAAGCTCTTAGACTCCTCCTTCTGGGGCTCCTGGTTTGTCACTTTACACGCTGTGCCACTGTTTGCCTACTGTATACCTAACCAGAAAAACATGCCAAAGCTGCCTCCACCATACAAAACGGTGGGTGTGTTTGAGAAAAGACTAACAGTTTAACTTGAGAAAGTAATACAGAGGTGTAAATATTGAATATTGGAACTTGTCATCTCCTGCCTCCTGGAATTAAAGCAAGGAAAATGGTGCGCTCTTGGTTAGCATTCACTGCCCACCAGCTAGCATGAATCTATAGTAGTCCATATTGGACTGTGTACTACTTTATCATTGACTATTGTGCAATGTACTGATGAGTGCAATACTTGTCCTTCTTTTAGGCTCTGCCAATGTAGGATAGAATTCTTGAAAAAAGTATGCTGCACCAACAAACTCTAGCAAATTACAGCAGAATTTCCAGCTTGCCAGCTGTGGAGAATCATTGGCGCACACTTGGCCTCGAGTTAAGCCCAAGTACACTCCAACAGACAAAAAGAGTCTGTGTTGCATATGAAACGGAAACATCAGCGGGAAGGTACATCATAAAAACATTAGAATGTTCCCTTTCATAACATAGGCCTGTCTTCGAAATAATGTGAAAATAAGGCTGTAAAATGCGTGCTTGGCTCCATTTAAATTAAGCATTGGCATAGCAAATAGGTCTCGCCTTTGGGACCTTATACGTGTTTAGCCATGCAACAGTTGATGTTGTTGCACCAAGGATATTGCGCTGCATAACTAAATACTTATAAGGTCCCATAATCGAGACCTATTGGCTATGCCAATGCTTGGTAAAATTTGCCACTGATGCTTCAGCACTCTCAGTAATAGTGATCATAATTTGAGTGTCATCTGTGTATGATAACACTTCTAGCCTGAAAGATCTTACAACCCTGGCAAGGGGGCTACTTAAATATTAAAAAGTGTCGGACTCAATGAGGATCCCTGAGGGACTCCACAGAAAACTGATTGGGAGCTGGGAAGAATTGGCCCATCTTAACTCTTGGTGACCGATCTAAATTTGCAGAGATCTCTTTTGACTGATGTAATACACCAGAAATATAAAAAAATCCGAAATTGGAGACATTTAAGCTCTCAACAAGTTGAAGGTAAAGGTGTGTTAGGATCCACCGAAGCACCCTACCAAGGTTTGTCTGGAAGGTGGCATCAATAAACCTCAGAGTATAGGCAATTTGCCTGGCGCACAGGAACATGTGCTAGGACAGCCTTCAAGGAAACCACCAACTGTTTATGACTGACACTGGAGAAAGGAGCTTCTATATGTCGCACTATAAATATTGCATGTGGCAATGTCTTCATTTTGAACAAGTGGATGGAAATCCAGATATTCAGATTCTGCAAATGAAGGTCCAATATGCATATGCCAGTCATTTTTGATACCACAAACATTATTGATGAGAATCCATAAAAATCAATTGATGTCAAGGGTCTGGAAACAGCTCTTTTTGCAGAATTTCCTGTGCCAGTGCCCTGTGCTTGACCGAGGCCTGGACCAGAGAGTGGAAACTATGCCTAACTCTGCAGAAGTAATGCTAAAGTCCATGCAATAGCAACGGGCCTCTAAAGACAGAAACTAAGAGCTTTGAAAGGACCAATTGCAGACACTTCTTATTTTGCAAAGGCAAACCCTACCCTCACCCCTAGAACCAGAGTAGCCACAAAGCCATAAGAGCTTCTTTGGAATGGAAGTTAGAAAGTGTGGCTTTGCCTCCACCTCAACAGGGTAATTATGAGACAAATCAGAAGACTTGAAAGATGTGCTCTCCATGTGTGTAGGATTAACTAACATTCAGAGGGGCGGTGGGCAGGGACACATTTGAAGCTTTAGTGCCAACAATTCTCAAATTGACAGTGACCTCACTGACGAGACCTTCAATCCCTAAAATAATTTGCCAAATTGTAATAGTTTAAAAAATAGATTCCAAATGTCTTCTAACACCAAGAAGGCACTGCCAAGGAACACCAATATTACCTGTGCTCCTATCTGGTTTATTAAGGCACCGAGAAGGCATTCCTGGAGGGAGGTCAAATTTAGGATGCCCTATACGACTGAAGGGACAATGAAGGAAAATTCATACTGCATGAGTCATCCAACACCAAGAAGATACTGCCGGAGGGAAGCTGATACTATCTTGCATCACAAGCCAATTGAGATAACACTTATACATGAATCTTTCATGACTGTGAGCCTATATAGTACTGAGAAGACACTTTTATGAAAAGCTTATCTTGTGAGATTTTTAAAGTGCTAAGATGGCACTGCTGGGAGAAATGGGTAGCTCGCATTGATGGAGTCCTCTAGTAATGGGAAAGTACTGTTGAATAATGATCTCACTGCTGTAGTTCTCTTATCATAGAGGAGGTTTCGGTGTCTGTTGGGACAGAAAGTCCTTTGCATATTAATTGATGTGTAACCCTAATGCTGGTTTTTCTTGTCGTAGTCAAACTGGGATCATGCGTGTGCGTCATGACATAGGCCTACCTCATGGATTACAGTCCTGTTGGACCAGGAGGGATGCCAAAACCTCAACCCTCATAGTGGTGGATGGTTACTGCCTTCCCCAGGAGTTAAGTAGCATAAGAGGTGGTGACTGCATACCAATTAGTGATCAATAGGAGAGAACATGTCCTTATTTACCTGTGTAATTGGAGTGAGGCCTACAGGCTCACTCACCTTTTTAAAGTTTGGCTGCTGCGTGCTTCACTCATTCCTAGACCCAAATCATTTAGGTGTAGAGTGCTGTGCAGGAGTGGTGATTATGCACTGGTTATATATGTACCTGGGAAGGCTACAGTACAGGGATAGAGCAGTGCTGTTCAAAACGTAGATGGTAGATGTATGTACTGGGTGTATGTGTATATCTGCAAGGAGTTCATTGCATTACGGATGTAGTGCTATACAGAGCATGCAGGGGCAATGGATGTACTGGGTGTATGTGTACCTGTGAGAAATACAATATATGGTGTGATGTTATACAATGCACACATGGTGAATGTGCATGCTGGCGGTGTGTGTGTCTACAAGTGACACAATAGGGAAAGGTTACAGTACAGAGCAGTGTGCATTGGATGAAAATGTGTGCTGAATGTATATGTGCCCGTGGTGGCACAATACATGGAGGCAACAGTGCTGGACAGTGTGTGCTGTGTAAATACATTGAGTGCAATTGTGAATGATTTGGAGGATACTGGGTTCTATTTTGGGATACCCAGGCTTGCCTGATGAAGACATGAGGAGTTAGATGAATCTCCCAAGACAGATTTGTGTATTGCTGCATTCCTGTGAGCTGGGGGACACACTGGAGAAGGAGAGAGAGACTCACCCGGTACCATTGAAAGGTTCCTTTTTGATTCAGTAAGAGATCACAAGGAAGGGCCTGGACACATCTCATGAAGAACATGAGCCTGATG
Source organism: Lissotriton vulgaris (assembly GCF_964263255.1). Lineage (NCBI taxonomy): Eukaryota > Metazoa > Chordata > Amphibia > Caudata > Salamandridae > Lissotriton > Lissotriton vulgaris. The sequence continues at coordinate 805,878,248 of NC_141697.1, forward strand.
AGTAAATTATAAAGAGTAGAAACTTGATTAATCTTTTGATGTATATAATACTGTGGCTGACATCTAGGTATGAACTCTAGTCACTCCCATGGTCTGTGTTGTGGGACTATCAACTTCGGAGTCTGACCTGCTGTGGCAGCTGGCCTTTCAGGAGAAAGAGGGGGAGGAGAAGTGTGCACTTTCAAAAGTAGAAGAAGCCCAACATAAAACTTCAAAGGCCCAGACCCAAAATCTCATTTGGTGCCTGGAAATGGACTATAAGAAGGGGAGGTTGAGACCCCAAAAAGGGTCATCTGCCAAGCTGCCTGACGAGCTGTGTGAGGAGGGTAACTTCTGCAAGAATTCTTCCTGTGACCAGGACTGTGAACCAAGGCCTGCTAGTCTCCCTGCTGGGTGAGGGAACATCACTCAGGGAAACCAAGGCCACCTGGTCTGGAGCCTTGAGAACCAAAACCTGCCTTCTTGCCCAGACCAGTGTACCCTGTGAGTAAGAGGTGCGAGTTCCAGTGGAAAGCCCTGTTGAGTGGACTTCCGGTGCAATGTGAGCGGAGACAGCTGCTGCACTGATCGGGTCATTGCTTATGTGAAGATTTAAGCTGGCAAACCCTGTATGCCAAGAGAGAGCCACCACAAAGATAGCTGTGAGCAGGATGCTGTGGATGAAGATGAAAGCCTGTGCAGCACCGATGCAGTGACCTCATATGCCAGGAGAGGCCACAGTGGAACATACCACCAGATAACAAATGCTGAAGCCTTTGCAGAACGTTAGCTGTGACCCCAGTGGCTGGCATTCTACGGACTGCCTTGTGGTGGCAGCTGATACCTTGATTGGCATTGTTGTAGCAACCCTATATGCCAAAAGGGGCTGTCGGTATTAGGAATGCTTTGACTATCGAGCCGCCGCCTGACAACTGTAAGGTTGGGTGGCCCGTGGATAATAAGGAAGAATTGAGGAGTGCATTCGACCTGTCCTAATGAACAGAGGAGGACGCCGTGGGTGCATCGGTACATCACCAGGATCCAGGTGAGGAGAATTGGAATCCAACTCCCTTCCCCACTGCAGAGCATAGAACTTACTGTGTAAGAGGAGCACTGGAGCACCTCTGATCACTGCTGGAGCCAGCAGCGTAAGCTCAAAGGGGAGGATGGGTTTTCCAGGTGTTGCCATGCTTCCTGCATGCAGCCTACTCCCAGAACAGGACCAGAGGCTTGTGAGTGCCCATGGACCAGGTGCTGCACACTACCTATCTGCTGAAGTGGGTAAGCCTGGTTACGGGCCTACCTGCAGGGCCGGCTTTACCACTGGTGGTGCCCTGTGTGACGCCGTCCCCCCACATGACCACCTCGCTACGGATCCCCACGCTACCACCATTTGGCAGTGCCCCTCCAAGTCTCCATATCCATTGTCTCTTAGATTCATTTAGCTGTATAGCACCACTCATACTAGTTTAAGGCGTCAGAGCACTTTACGTCACACCTACATTGCACGAAGGCAATCATACATGTGTAAATCAGTGTATAGGAAATGTTACATAAGACAGAGGCCTACAAGGTGTAGGAGTCACGTGTCATCCATACAGGTAGTCAAAATAGTTTAAGATTCCTTGGTCTGGGAAAGCACAAATTCAGGGGCATATGCTCAAGGAAGTGGCGGAGTGAGGCGTTAGCCGTCATGGCTTAACACCTCACTCCGCCACTTCAGTAGGTCAAGGCTGCACCATATTCACAACGCCATAGTGCAGCCTTGTTTTTCCCCATGCGCTGGAACTACACTTAGCAGTGTAGCGCCAACACAGGCACACTTGCACCATAGTGCAAGGTTCTCTGCGTGCAAGGGTAAGATTGTTTACATACAGAAAGGTCCCCCTTCCTGTACTTAAACAATCTTTAAATGCCATTTCATCACTTCTATGTGTGCAGCTTAATGCAGCACACATGGAAGTCACAATCGGCATTTTTTTATGTAATGTTTATGTACAAGGAGGGGGACCTTCCTGGTCATAAACAATCCAAGGCTTTTTCCATGTGTGCTGCACAAGGCAAAAAACGAGGAGAAATAATGCATTTCTCCTTGTTTCGCCAACTCAAGACCAGGATTTCCCTGTTCTTAATGTTGGCGCTGCCTCCTGTTTACGCTGCCCTTGGAAATAGGGGGCAGCGTCAAAAGCAATGGGTGTTGCGGTGGAACACCCACCACAACACCCACTGCAAGCCCCTTTCACGCTACGAATTGCGTGAAAGGGGGCCTTATTTAGAAGGTAGCGTTAGGCCACATTAAGTGGCTTAACGCTGCCTTGTAAATAGGGCAAGACCCACACAAAATGATGTTCCAGTGGCGATAGGGGCTTGTACATATGCCCCTTAGAATTTAAAATGTAACAGCATTGTTAGGGTTTTTCTTTAATAATAAGAATTGATTTCTACCCAATATCTATAATATATTCCTTGCAGTTTGCATGCAGCTCTTTGAGGCCTGTTAGTAGCTCACTGCTCTATAATAGGATTTTAACAGTAAAACTGCAAGTAACAAAAGGATCTCTCTGATAAAAGCGATAACCCATTGACCTATTAATATTATATGCACTTCTGTGATCTGAATTGGACAAGTTCTTTGCAGCAGGCATGTTAACCTTCTGCGCTGCGTCCACTATGAGACAACGCTCCAGTCTCTCTAGAGGAAGACCATTAATCACCAGTTAACCTGACATGTTTATTGATGCTTGAAAATTGCTGGACAAGGAACCTGGAATCAAGTGCTTTTAAAACAATACACATGGCACCCCCACCCCAAGTCAGCGCCCGGTGCGGTGGCACCAATCGCACCATCCTAGAGCCGGCCCTGCCTACCCGGACCGAAGGACTCAATGCTAAGAGAGCTGCAACACTTTTGACTATTTTCTAAGAGTCGGAATGGACTCTTGAGTTAAGGCCAGTTAGTGAGCATTCCATGGATGTGGCCACCAGTGAATGGGACATAACCCCAACGAATTTATGAAGAGTGTGTGGAAAAGGGATTTGCCAGGGAAACACTACAGCCCCAACTTCAAGGGGAAATGTGTTATTGTTTTCAAATAGTGTAACTTTTTATTGTGTGTGCAGAGTTAGAAATAAAATATTTCTTTTTATTATAAAGATAAGTGTTAGTTTTTGTGGGTATTCTGGACAAAAGATCTGGTAGACCTTCCATATCCTTCTGACCACACAGAAGACCATCACCACAGAGAAAGCCACAGCAATCACGAAGTCCATCTACACTGAACCCCACTCACACTCTTGTCCACATCACACCTTCAACAAAAGTTCAGCTCCTGTCATTAAAGCTCTTCCTCCATTCCTCAACACCTCTATAAACACAACCACCTTTTCAGAAGCTTGAATGTATGCAGTAGTCAATACCCTCCTGTAAAAACTACAGCAGACCCAGCAAAGCTTGCAAACTACAGACCAATCTCCCTCCTACCATTCCCTGCCAAGGGCCTAGAAAAAACCATCAACAGATGCCCAGCGACCAACTTGCCGGTCATCAGTTCCTAGACACCACTTTATTGCACCACGGCACAACTACACGGATGACAGTACAACTACACAAATCCCCTCTAACATGATAACAGGAAGCTGTTAAGAGACAGAGAAGATGGGTAGGCTGAGTAAATAGATGTGGAAAGGTAATGCTGTACTTATGCAGACATATCTTTAACTATTTTTTGCGTCTTTTGAAATATAGTACTTCACAAATTCTTGAAAACCTATTTCTCTCCTTTTATTTTTAATCCTCTGGTGTCATGCCTGCAATAACATCTTAACGCTCATGCACTTCAGCCTGCTGTTCAGGAAAGCTTTTAAATTCAACTGCTCTTATTCTAACAAAATGGCACATAGGAGTACCTCACTTTTGTGTTGAATCAAAAAAAGCTAGCACTCTATTTGTCCATTAGAAACTATTATAACTCTGTGGTGACGAGTAGGGAGTTAACTGAGACTGTTTCTGGTTGTGGAAGTGTTTTGTTCTCTACATTTCAGAATGTTTTACTTAAATGGATGATGAAGACGTTTGAGAACACATAGAAAATGTGCCCTCATTTTTGCTTTCTGGAAAACTAAGCATAATTTCCATGACAAACAAAATCACTTCATTCTGGTCATTTTTAAAGGAAATTCTTTAGGTTTTAAACTTTTAATCCATCAATATGGCTTCACGTGTGTCAAACGTTTGCATAAATACAGAAAGTTAGTACTATAGTTGTTTATTTGGGAAGCTGCAGTAGGTAGACTGAGGAATTAACTGACAGGCTGCTGCTATTGGAAGTACTTGTTTTATACAGGTTAATCAGACTTTATTCTCACATGGCCGATGCAGATAGTGTGAATGTTTAGGAAATCTACTCTCATTTTAGCTTCCGTAGCACTCTCCATAAGCTCCATCAGAAAACTATGAGAGAAAAATATTTCCTTTCAAACATAGTTCATCAAATCATAGCACGGGACAGAATCTTCCACATGGTAAAATCTCCCGAGAACTCTTTAAGATTCCTAAAATGAGCATAGCACGAGTGAACTTATATTGGGACTAAAACCTGTTATAACCATTTACATGTACTCCTTTTTGTGACTGTCAAAACCTGGCATTCACTACAATGCTTTTCTATGACGACTGTGACCTTCAGTCCTGTTGTCCATGCTGTGGTCAGCCAATCAAGAGAGAATCCCTTTAGAACACCCCCCCCCCCCCCACATGCTCAGCCTTCCCCCTTTTACAATTCTCCTTAATTTTCAGGTACTGGGGACTGTGTCTGTGAGTCCTGTAATGGCAGCCATAACATATTGTTCATGTTGTGGCCAGCCAGTCAGAGCATACATGGTCACCAACAGTCGAGATATACATACTTATTTAACCCATTCATGACCATCCCCACCACCTCTTTAAACATACATTTCTAGAAAATGGCTGAACAGATTTACACCAAATCACAAAAAAGACGTTCTGAATTTTTGCAAAATGTGATGTGCCTAACTTGACAGCCTTAGGGTGGTCTTTCCTGACTTTTTGCCTGTGTCCCTCATTTTGTCTGACCTCGTTTTTGCTGGATTACGGACTCTGCACTCTGCTAATCAGTGCTAACGGGCTTGTGCTCTCCACCTTAAACACGGTTATATCAGTTCATCCTCAATTGGCATATTTAATTTACATCTAAGTCCCTAGTAAAGTGCAGTACATGTTCCCAGGGCCAGTAAACTAAAGGCTACTTGTGAACCTGCAGCACTGATTGTGCCACCCATATAAGTAGCCCCTTAACCATGTCTCAAGCTTGCCACTGCAGAGCCTGTGTGTGGAGTTTCACACTGTCATGTCATTCTGGGAAGCAAACTATCTTGCCAGAACTACACCTTCCCTTTTTAAGAATTAAATCGATTCGATTGATTTTGAAGTCAGGAGCACAACACCATATAATAAATCGACTCACCTACAACCACTGGCTATTGAGCAAAACCCAAAAAGAAGAACCATAGGGTATAGGGTGGGAGAGGAAGAGGGTAGAGGGAAGGGTAGCTGAATGTCGATAGGTGTCCTAGAAGGGAAAGGTATCTGAACATGGGTGGGGGAGAGGAACGCTTTCAGTTGTTAGCAGCAACCAGTTCAGACCAAGCCGGGGGTCGCCCCTGGGGGATTGCTAGGTATAGCTGGGACACCGTTGTGAGGCATAGGACTTGTAGGTATGCAGGGCAGATAAATTCGCGATAATCAGGGCATGTATGGCCCCAGTCTAGCCACCAGGATAATGTTAAAATTTTTGGCATCCACCTTGAAGAGGGAGACAGGTTAAGATTTCTTGAGGTGTATGAGTGGGACAGCCATCTCTATGTGTGTGGTCCAGGATGATGTCTGTGTCAGTGAACGCAGGTACTGTGTGGTGAAATGGGCAAAGAACATAGGGGCATATTACCAAGCAATAGCGATAATTATCGCTATTGCTTGGTTAGAGACAAAAATTTACCGCTGAGCTGCGGCGATTTTTACCGCAAATAAACCTTGGTATTACCAAGGTTTATCGCAAATGCGATAAAAATCGCCGCAAATGAATGAATATCGCTGAAAAGTCCGCGATATTTATGCATTAGCAAGCTAATGCTCTTAGCCATGTTATCCACCTCCCATTGGATAACATGGCTAAGAACTGCTCAGGGCAGGTGTTAGCTTTGGGAGATATTCTCGCTTAGCGCGAATATCTCCAAAAGTTGGTAATCGGAGATAGCGATGTTAGCCCACTTTGCATGTCATTAGTGATAAATATCACTGACATGCAAAGTGGGGCCCAAGATAGTCGCTATCTCCTACTAGCTGTCGCTAACTGGTTTTAGCAACAGCTAGGTAGTAGGGAGATAATTTTATCTCCGCTTTCCTGGCTTTTAAAGCCAAAAAAGCGGAGATAAACCCCCTTGATAATAAATCCCATAGTCCTACAACTTGCCAGAGTCTGCCTGCAAGGGAACACCCTTTTTTCAAAGGTTAGATCTGCGGGACCTGTTCTCCAAATCCTTCAAGTGGGAACAAAGATCTGCATTCTGGGCTTGGAGCTCAAAGAGCTGTTGCTGGCACAGCTCTAGCTCTTTCTCCCTGGCATTGTCACCCTGTTACAGCATGTCAACCCGTTGGCTGATGTCTCCCAGATTGCAGGAACGTCCCTTGATGTCTTGTGCCAAATCCTGCTTCAAAGCCACTATGTCATCATGTAGTGTGAGGAAGAGAGTTTCCATAAATCCACCAGTGACTGAGCCACCTTTGTCTGTGTGCTCTCCAGCAAAGCCACAGAGAGTGGCCAGGCTGGGGGTCTCAGGCTCTGGAGTGGAGATTGCAAGGGGCCCCCAAGAGATATCTCGCTGTGTGCTCCAGTCGCGTGCATCAGAGCGCACCTCACCACTCTGGCTTTCTCCCACCACCACTTCTCACTCCTGAGTGCTCGCTGGGCTCTTTTGGTAGATTGGAGGTCTACTAAGGCATCCAGGGGGTTCCATGTGGTATCTGCGGTCTCACACAGGGGAGAGCAACTCTCAACTCTGGCGACTCTCTGCTGCCACGCCTCTCATCTGGCACTTCCGATAGCTGCCAGGATTCCGGCCGCCCGGGAGGTGGCTGTTTCCCAACCGGCGACTTCAGTAGTCCGCCGTCAGCTTGTGTATGGCGACCTCCATTTTGTACATCAGAGCCAGCAGGAGGCAGAAATGGGTGCTCTCAGTGAGAGTGGCTTAGTCTTGTCAGCTGGGTGTGTGCTGCTTGACTCCAAGGAGTGCCTCCTGTTAGCTAAGTCTGAGGGACAAAAATCTACTGTTCAAACAATTGGACTCATCTGATTGTGAGTCTGTCTTGCCAAGTGGTGCCACCCCCATCCTGGACCCTAAGAAGTGGACCCAGGTGTCTGATCCAGTGGAACGGACACTTCCTCTCCTGTGAGAGCATAATTAATGCATTGTCGCTATTTCGGGAGACCAACCAGCAAATAGCATTCTGAATCAATGCATCGCACTCAGAACCACTGCTCAAGAGCCGAATCATTGTCGCCACTGCATGAGGAAGATCGACACATCGCCACTACAGCATAGAGAAACCCGGCTCATTGCATTTGGAACAGACACCCTTCGGAACATACGCTTCACTTTTGGACACAACACAGTGTAGCAGTTGCCTGGAGAAATTAAGCACCTCAACTGCGTGGGAATCACTGCCGCATCTCAATGTTGTGACCAGGATCAAGGTATTTGTACTCCGGGGCCTGTGTGGGGCCTGTATCCAGACCGCACTCCATCTTGGTCAGCAGTAGCGGCCCGCCAAATGCGATGCAGCGCGCGCATCGAAATTTGTTTTATTTTTTGTATCTGTACTTAAGTATGTGCGGCCCTATTCCGGAGTTTAGTACCCCTCACCCTGCCCCTCCCCCATCCAATGTCAGCGCCCGGCAGCACTCCCACCATGGGCCGCTACTGTTGGTCAGCCTGGAGTCTCGACTTTTTCCTGGTCTGGTGCGACCAATTAACTCTTCAGGCACTACTTGATTCTAAGAGCTATATTTTGCATTTAAACTTTACATATTCATATCTCAACCTCTACTGGATGCATATTTTTGTTATTTTGGTCTTGTTTTATTTATAAATTAATTATCTATTTTCCTAGCCTGGTGTGGAGTCTTTTTGTGGTGTTTTCACTGTGTTGTTGTATGAAGTTTTTCACAAATATTTTACACATTGCCATTTAAGTTAAGCCTGACTGCTCTGTGCCAAGCTACCAGATGGTGAGTACATGATAATTTAGTGTTTTGACCTACCCTGACTAGGATTTTGGACAGGGTGCATACCTCTGCTAACCAGAAACGCAATTTCTAACTTGATGTAATTCCATTCTGCCTTTTTTTTCATATTAGTAACATAAAATTCAAATGGAAATTAAATTGGGAAATCAATGTTCGGACTGTAGTCATGTCTAACATCCTTATGGGACATTGCGTGGAAAAATCTTATTTTGCCCCCCCCCCCCATTTTTCTCAGCACCTGCTTGACAAATCACCCCGAAACATTCCAGACAGCACTTGAAGTGATTGTCATACTGGCTTTGAACATTTTGTGAAGGTTCGTCAAAAGGTGCAAAAGTTATTAGCAAAACAAAAAATTATTTGTCTGGGGAAGCTAGGTGCTAACTATATTTACCTACTGACAATCGTAATATAAATATAAATATATATATATATATATATATGCACATATATACACATATATATTCACTGAAAAAACCATAGGTTTCACACACGTTAGTTAGGAATTAGCATTTTAAAAGCCTTTGAAATTCACTGAAAAAAACGTAGGTTTCACACCAGTTATAGTTAGCTGGTCATTTTACTCATACAAAACCTTTGAAATTCCCCCGTTATAGTTAGTTCAGCTAACTATAACTCGCTCGCCCGCAATGCACTGCTGATGACGTCACATATTACATCACTCATGACATGGCCAGTGACATCACTCATGACATCACTGATGACATCACAAATTACATCACTGATGACATCATCCTGTGGATGTGTGTCTTTCTGAAAAATAAATATTTTTTATATATGTATATCTAAAGGTCAATGGAAGAATAAATGGGTAAGTGTATAAATGGATGACTTTTTTGTAAAATTGATTGTATAACTGACTGAGTAATTGTATGATAGTGAATACATGGGTTAGTGAGTAATGTTTAAATATGTAAATATCTCTATCAGTCTCACACATTTTTTGAATAAGTGGCTGCATGGGTTGGTGAGTAGCTACATGAATGTCTATATAGGTTATTAGTTGGTTCTTTGAGTATCATTATGAGTGTCTGAGTGTTTACATGGTTTGGTGGTGGATATTACTTAGCACATAGATGCATTAATGAGTGACTCACTGTTTATATGTGTTTTGAAGACCGCATGTGTGCAGGACTGTATGGGTGGATGAGTGTGTGTATAGGTGTGTTAGTGAGTGAATTACTGTCTCAATACTGTCTTTATGACTAAGTACATATGTGTTAAACTACTATATGTGAGTATTGGTGTATATAAGTGAGTATAAATGAGAGTTAGAGATTTGAAGAGTTCCTGTATAACTAAGTATTTGTTTCTATAAGTAATCATTTAAGAGAGTCAGTATGTGTATGTTTGTGTGTATAGCTGTATATGCAAGTAAATGGATGGTTGATAGTTTATTTGCATGTGTGAGTATGTGTGTAAGTAACTCTATGGATGAGTATCAGTGTGTTACAGGATGTATAGGTGTATGAGTACATATGATGATGAGGGGCAAGATGGCGGCCTAGGGAGGGGCAAGATGGCGGCCTAGGGAGGGGCAAGATGGCGGCCTAGACACTAGGCTGATTGCAGCACTCTGCTGAGCTCCAGTACTGACGATCTAGTGAAAATGCTTCACATGCGTAATGGAATTTATACACGACTTTAGAGAGAAGGATTGAGGAAGGAGGAAGGAGGAGGCAAAAATTCATGACAAACGGTAAAGAGGAAGAAGAGGAATAGAAGAGAAAAGACAGCGATATCCTTGCCGGATAACAACATAAAAAGCCCTCTGCACCATGAAAGCTCCGTGAAAAGCCGCTGTTGAATTGTAACAGATGTATCTGAGTAAGAAACTGTGAGCTGCGTGTGATACATTGTTACTGTTTCAGCAGGAAAAGCTCTGGGCGCAGGGGAGCCGTGAAAGGAAAGCGCCGCTTATGGAAAATGTAACTGACATCCAAGTTGAAAAGTCGGATACAGTTGCAAAGACTTCAGAGTGAAAGCCCCGGGCGCCGTAATGGAAGAGAAACGCCGATTACAGGCTACAATTGACTAAATCACAGTTCAAAGTGGGATACTGTTGCTAGCTTCTCCGGCAACATTAAGAATGAGATACTGCTACAATGTGTTGAAAACTCTTAGACGCTGTATGATACTCGATACATTCACACTCACCCTTTGGCGGAGCCCGGCTCCATTACGCGGTGGAGTTCCCAGGGAAACAGTGTATCCACAGACAGCAGCAGCAGCAGCAGCTCTACGGAAGCCGAGTCAGCTCCAAGAACTAACGTGGCAAAACGCCAGCTCATCTCAGGACGGCTCTGTTTGGTGTCTGGAGAAGGTTTTGCAGAGTAAGACGCTAGGGGAAGAAGATACAGTGATGCCGCCTAAAAGTGCTTCAGCTGCAGCCACCAGAGCTAGGATTGCAAAAGCGGCGAGGGTGCTGCGAAAAGAGGCAGAGAGACAACAGCGAGAAGGACTACTGGAAGACGAAGATCAGCTACAGGTAAAGATGGCAAAAACTAAAAAACAAGTAATTGCAACTGGTTCTCCCTCAGGGTCGTCAAGACAAGAAATCTTAGCGACTCGTAGAAGAATAAACAGCGTAGGAGGGAAAACTGTGCATGACTTAATGTTTAGGAAGACCCCAAATCAGAATAATTTGCAATTAGTAGCTGATCTTGAAACCGAGACTGTAACTACTCCAATATTGAATGGGGATCAGAATCTTACAATTGAGGGGCAACAGAATGCCATTATTAACCCTGAAAACCCTGAAAACCCTGAAAACCCCGAGAACATTGCAAGTAGTGACATTCTGGATGTGCAGACTCCCAGTATAAATAACATTATAAATGACGAGGGTTTAAAAACCAACTCAACGGATCACCCGGAAATACTAATACTGGATCAAGAAAAGCAGGTTGGGGTTGACCGGGCAATGTCATTCTCGGGCCCTGGGGGCAATATTCTAGGAATGCAGAATGAACAGATTAACTCTATGCCTGAGGAGCCTCTTCCTATGAATAATAATCAGATTTTACCTAATGTACCTAATGTACCTAATGTAATAGTGACAACTCCAGCGCTAGGCAAAGCAACTATTATTATGGAGGAGATACCTAGTGCACCAAACGCATCTAAATCATCCCAACGCACAATCTCCAATCAAACTATAGCAAATAAAGAGACCAATGATTTAGTTCCGAATAACAGTTTGCACTTGCTTACACAACCGGGACAGCTGCAAGAGGGGGAAAAAGACCTCACGGAGTTCTACTCTTTTTCCGATGACACTGAAGAGGTAGGAGCGGATAATTTAGGAGAATGGTCTGAGAGCTTTGAATCCTCTGAAGAGGAATCAGAAATAAATATATACTCCTCAGAAGAGAGTTATGATGAAGAGGGACAGATATCCAACACTGTGAAAACTAAGTCTAAAAATAATACTAAAACTATGTTAAAGAAAGTAACAGCAAGTCAACTTGAATATACTAAGGCTTCTTCCGCAGATATCCCAGGTGACTCAGAAGTAGCCCCCTCTGCACTAGAGACCATTCTCCAGGCTATAGCAGCTCACAGAGAAGAGACGGCCCAAGATAGCAGAAGATCCCGCTTAGCCTTGCGTAAGATGCAGGGGGTGGTAAAGAAGTTATCCAAGACATGCACAAGGATTGGAGAGCGGGTAACTGAGATGGAGCAAAGGGTAATGGCAGCAGAGAAGGATTCTTCCGAGAACTGTGAGAAAATCAAATTACAGGAAACAGAACTGGTGGATATTAAGTGGAAGCTCGAGGAATTCGAAAATAGGCAACGTCGCAATAATCTTCGCGTCCTGGGAATTCCAGAGAAAGTTGAGGGAGAGAACATACGAGCCTTTATTATTAAACTTTTTAGCGAAGCAATGCCTGAACTACAGAGTTGGAATTGGGAAATTGAAATCCAAAGAGTACATCGCTTCCCTTTTAATCTACCACCGAAACCGGGACTATATCCAAGAGCTGTTCTAGTGTACTTTGGTAATTTTTTATTAAGACAGGCGATAGCAGATAAAGCGAGACCAGACCGGAAGATAGCTTGTAATGGTTTTTCTTTCTTTGTGAGACCTGATTTTTGTCATGCAACCGTCGAAAGACGATGGAGGCTGCGAATGCTTATCAAATCATTTCAAGAGAAGGGTGCTCAGGCCTATTTGAACAATCCAGCGACTCTCAAGATTGTCCACCGTGGTCAGACTAAGTTTTTTCAATCTGAGATAAAGGCGAAAGCATATCTAGACGAAATGTCATAGAATCTAACTTATTTGGGCCAGAACACTTTAATGATTTATGGGGAGAAATGTTTCCATCTTCGTGTCTTGACGGTATGTTTAGATGGGTGAGTTAAAGATGTTCCTCTTTATGGAGATAGTATATAGTATATAGAAGTAGGAAATGTTCAACCTAAGGATGTATGATATAGACTGTATACAAAGAGCTTTTTTTCTTTTTTCCTCTCTTTTATGAGAAATAATAGGATATAATATGATATATTTGAATATGATGTAGAATCCTGATAAGAATACTTTGTCCTTTTTATTGTATGTTGTGGGGTTCTTTTCTTTTTTTCTTTTTTGTTCTCTGCTCTTCTATGTCATGATGGTAGCTCAGTAGAAGTGCAGCAACTTCATCACACAGACTCTGGGTGAGTCTGGAAGCCTCAGCAAGAAGGGAGGAAGTGGTGAAGGGGTGGGCAAGAGGGAGGGACGACGCAGAGGGAGGGGGGAAGGGAAGGGGAAAATGGGAGAAAAAAAGGGGAAAAAAATCAGGCATAATAACAGGAGTAGAACTAATTTTGGAAAATATAAAGCAGGGTATGTACATGGAATATGATTTGAGTAATACTACTCGACAAAACTACCATATCAATAATGGGTAAGCTTAATATACAAACCTGGAATATAGGAGGACTATTGACTAGAGACAAAAGAGTACGACTTGAAGAATTATTAAAACTATATCCCGTAGACATTTTATGTCTACAGGAAACCCATATTCCATGGAGCAAAAGAGCATTATTAAAACTGAGGGGATATAATCTGATAGTAGCTTCAACTCAAACGACAAATATAAGGGGGGTTGCAATATTGGCCAAGGGGCATTATGGACATGGAATACGTTGTGCATCAGATCCATATGGGAGATGGGCAATTGCCAAATTAGCTAACGGAATTACGATATGCACTGTTTATGGATCCAATCAGGATGATCCAATAACTTTTGAAAAACTGGAAACAGAATTAGCCATCTGGCAAGGGCCATTAATTTTTTGCGGCGACTTGAACGCTTCCCTAATACCATCCTTGCCATTGCCATTGCAGGTAACTGGATTAAAATATATAGGTCGGAAACCAAAGGTTTATCAGGCTATTAGTAATTTAGTTTGTAGTCTAGGGCTAACTGATATTTGGATGCAAAATAACCCTGCAGACTCTGGTTACACGTATTATTCACACCCCCATCAAAAATATGTACGGATAGATTATATTTTTACATCTAAAGACTTAACTTCCTCTTCGCAAATAAAGAAACTTCCGAAAACCCTATCAGATCACAATCCCCTATTACTATCAATTGATTATCAAACTAATTATGGTCAAAGAACTACATGGTCTTTCGATAGGAAATTACTATGTAACCAAGAATATATTGATTTTATTAAAGCCTGGACTGAAGAATTTTTCAACATGAATCGCTTTAGTGCTTCAAGGAATATTGTTTGGGATACTTATAAAGCCGCTTTAAGAGGGGAAACTATTAAGTATCAAACTAAAATTAGGAATGGGGAAAAACAAGAATTTGGAGTGAAAATAACTGCTCTAGCTAAAGCCGAAGAAGAGCATACCAGTAAAATCAGGCTTAGACAAGATATAACCCGGGTGACGATGCAAATAGCTATACTAAAGTCAGAATTAAACTCTAAACTCAGTCAGAAAGCTGCTGAGACATACCAATCACATAGGAAACAAGTTTATGAAAGCGGAGAGAAAGTGGGTAGACAATTGGCACTTAGCACGCGCCAGAAAATTACAAAAAGGGACATAGCTACTATAATAGAAAATGGACAGACATTTACTCATGCAGCCGGAATCAATTCCCAGTTTCAAGGTTATTATCAGAAATTATATACAGAGGATATGAACAGACCAGATAAAGAAATAGAAGCCTTTGTAAATAACTTTCTCAGTAACTCTGAGGCTATGGAAACATTGGACATTGATACAAGGGAGGACCTTGAAAAAGAAATAACAATTACAGAAGTCAGGAACGCATTATTATTGTTAGCCTCTGGCAAAGCAGCAGGCCCAGATAAAATACCGATTGAGCTATTTAAGATACTTAGCCATCAGCTACTGCCGATCCTACATGATTTATTTCTTGGAATACAATATAATGGTGTACCTCCAACCTCTTGGGAGGAAGCTAATATAGTCGTCTTTCCAAAAAAGGGGAAATCCCCAGAGCTTCTCACATCATATCGCCCCATATCCCTTATTAATTCGGATTCCAAATTATATGCAAAAGTTTTAGCACTCAGGCTCAGTGGGGTCATAGAACAGCTCGCCTCCCCATGGCAACACGGCTTCATCCCTGGAAAGGGAACCACTGAACACATCCGTAGGGCAATTGCCTTGTTTGACGTCATGTCAGCTAGAGGGGAGCGAATGTCTCTGATTTTACTGGATGCTGAGAAAGCTTTCGATCGTGTCACCTGGAAATTTCTATGGGAAGTTATGGCACGTAATAATTTTGGCCCCAAATTTATTAACTCAATAAAATCAATGTATCACCGCCCCAAAGCGAAAGTCCTCGCTGCTGGATTGTTCTCTGAATCTATTAACATAACAAGAGGCACTAGACAAGGTTGCCCATGCTCACCCCTGTTATTTGCTTTATATATCAACCCTCTTATTTTGAAATTATTAGAGAGCCCTATTATTAAACCGATTGTTAGCTTTCAGTATGAAACGAAAATATTGGCATATGCTGACGATATTGCGATAGTCACACCTGATCCTACAGAAGCTATTCATGAAATAGAGGTAATTACCTCGGAGTTTGGGACTTACTCTGGGTATTCTCTTAATAAAGGAAAGACGATTATAATAAGCACACCGGACACAGTTTGCATTGATCCTCGAAGAATTGAAAAAGCTACTTATCTAGGCGTTGCACTTTGTGCAAACACTAAAACAATCACACAAATTAATTTTGATCCATTACTGAAAAAAATTGAGAACGATTTTAAAAGAGTCAACAGCCTTCATCTGTCTATTATAGGGAGAGTTAATTATGTTAAAATGAATACGCTACCCAGGTGTCTATATTTATTTAGAGCAATACCGCTACCCATTAAAAAGGAGGTGTTAGCAGTAATTAACTCACTTATATCTAAGTTTGTGTGGCAGAATGGGAAAATTAGGAGATCTATTGAACTACTGTCTCTACCTATCGAGAAAGGCGGCCTTACTATACCTAATATGGAATTATATTATTGGGCAGCACAACTAAAACAGCTTTTGCCACTGATCAGAGGTTATAGCGAAGGAAATATAGAGGAGCATGCTGAAATACCGTCAATCTATGAACTTATAGTTGGGCGAGAGGCAGAAGGCTTGTTACTGCGTAAAACTGAGACAAGAAATTATAAAGTTTTTAAAGGTGAAATTATGATTAATGCTTGGAAAATCTGGAGTAAAATTGCTAAATATAGTAAAGTTGAGAAAATTAATTGCTATACACCACTTCTTTACTCTAATTCTATTCAAATACAGGATTCAGTTGCCTTTTTAAAACATTGGGCTAAGATAGGAATTAAGACAATTGGCGATTTTTTAATAAAAGACTATGACACAACTTTTCTAGATCTAAAAATTAAATATAATTTGCCAAATGGGGATTTTTTGAAGTTTGCACAGATATTTTCCATACTAAAAGCTAAGGAATCACTAATCTGCCTACAAAAGTATGAAATAATGGACGTAATTTTTAGGACAAATAGTAGAATTGGAACTCTATATAACACTCTTTTAAGCATGAAGAAAGACGATCTTGATAAAACGGAAAAAAAGTGGTGTTTAAAACTAAATAACCCAAATGTGGATTTAGACCAGGTCTTAATCTTGAGTCAAAAGTTATTGATGGCAAGCAATCTTAAGGCACAATTGTACAAAACTATCTTTGACCTTTACTTTACTCCTGCTAAACTATTCACATGGGGTAAACGAGAGAATGATTTATGCCCAAGATGTAGTCAAGGGCCGGCAACTCTTACTCATATGTTTTACACTTGTCCTAGTTTGACATTATTAAAAACCATGATAAATTCTTTTTGGGAGGAAATCTTCGGACATATAATACCAGAGTCAGAAACCCTTTTTATTTTTGGTCATGATCTTACTTTAAATCTGGAAAAAGATGAAGAAAGATTAGTTTTTATTGGTATGGCGGTCTTCAGGATACTTCTATCTGCGAGATGGAAAGATGCAGAGCCTCCAAGCTTTCAGATGTGGCTAGCACGCCTTTTGGCAGTTCATAGATATGAATCTGCAATATTTAAAACAAGAGGGATACAATCCAAATTACGAGGAGATGCGTTGTGGTGTCCAATAACTGAATGGAAAAATAGCATCGTCCCTGGTGGTATTGGGTGATTTTTTTTGACCATGGTTATAATTGGTTTAGAATGTGTTTATTTTGCTGTATAATCTATAACTATTTAAAATTTTATATATGTTGATTCTTTATCTTTTTTTTTGATCACAAACCCTGTAATTCAATTATCTATAATACTGTATTATTTGAGTTAAATCTGATTTGATGTACTGTTGTAATGATGTCCCACTTATTATGCCTGAATAAAAAATTAAAAAAAAAAAAAAAAGAGTACATATGATGATTGAGCACATGAGAGGAGGTCTGCCACTCTTTCACAAGAATGACGTCATCAGTGATGTCATTTGCGAAGTCATGAGTGATGTCATGAGTGATGTCACTGACCATGTCATGAGTGATGTAATATGTGACGTCATCAGCAGTGCATTGCGGGCGCGCGAGTTATAGTTAGCTGAACTAACTTTAACGGGGGATTTTCAAAGGTTTTGTATGAGTAAAATGACCTGCTAACTATAACTGGTGTGAAACCTATGTTTTTTTCAGTGAATTTCAAAGGTTTTTAAAATGCTAATTCCTAACTATAACGTGTGTGAAACCTATGGTTTTTAAGTGAATTTGCAAGATTTTTTAAATGCTAATTCCTAACTATAACGTGGCTGAAACCTATGTTTTTTTCAGTGAATTTCAATGGTTTTGTAAATGATAATTTTTAAATGTAATAATTGTTATATTTTTTATACTTATTTACTACATTATTATAAATTATTTATTTTAAGATATATTATTTTTTAAATTACATTACATATTTTTAATATAAATTGAAAAAAAAAATGTTTGTACACCTCTCTGCAACGCAGCCCCCTGGGGTGTTTGCAGAGGGGGAACTAATTCCGCTTGCATACTAGGGGTCCCTGGGGGCCAACCAGCCCACCTGGAACCTCCAGTATGCGCTAGGGGGCTGCATTGCAGAAAGGTGTAATGAGGCCGCACCCTTTTTTACACCTCTCTGCAACGCAGCCCCCGGGCGCGTTTGCAGAGGGGGAACTAATTTCCCTTGCATACTAGGGGTCCCTGGGGGCCAACTAGCCACCTGAAACCTCCAGTATGCACCAGGGGGCTGCATTGCAGAGAGGTGTAATGAGGCCACACCCTTTTTTACACCTCTCTGCAACGCAGCCCCCGGGCGCGTTTGCAGAGGGAGAACTAATTCCCATTGCATACTAGGGGTCCCTGGGGGCGAACTAGCCCACCTGGAACCTCCAGTATGCGCCAGAGGGCTGCACTGCAGATAGGTGTAATGAGGCTATGTCCCTTTTTACACCTCTCTGCAACACAGCCCCCTGGCATGTTTGCCGAGGGGGAACTATTTCCCCTTGCATACTGGGGGTCCCTGTGGGTCAACTAGCCCACCTTTGAACCTCCAGTATGTGCCAGGGGACTGCATTGTGGAGAGGTGTAATGAGGCCACACCCTTTTTTACACCTCTCTGCAACGCAGCCCCCTGGTGCGTTTGCAGAGGGGGAACTAATTCCCCTTGCATACTGGGGGTCCCTGTGGGCCAACTAGCCCACCTGGAACCTCAAGTATGCGCCAGTGGGCTGCATTGCAGGGAGGTGTAATGAGGCCGCACCCTTTTTACACCTCTCTGCAAGGCAGCCCCAGGGTGCGTTTGCAGAGGGGGAACTAATTCCCCTTGCATACTAGGGGTCCATGGGGACAAACTAGCCAACCTGGAACCTCCAGTATGCGCCAGGGGGCTGCATTGCAGAGAGATGTAATGAGGCCACACCATTTTTTACACCTCTCTGCAACGCAGTCCCAGGGCGTGTTTGCAGAGGGGGAACTAATTCCCCTTGCATACTGGGGGTCCCTGGGGGCCAACTAGCCCACCTGGAACCTCCAGTATGCGCCAGGGGGCTGCATTGCAGAGAGGTGTAATGAGGCCACACCCTTTTTTACACCTCTCTGCAACGCAGCCCCCTGGCACGTTTGCAGAGGTGGAACTAATTCCCCTTGCATACTGGGGGTCCCTGTGGGCCAACTAGCTAAGCATGGGCGGAAAATCCGTTACGCTTGCGGATTTTGCGGATTTTCGGTAAATTCGCAATCCGCGAGATTCGCGAATTTCCCGCAAAATCCGCAAATCCGCGAGCAGCGGATTTTATGGCTTGCTCGCACTGTTCGCGTGAGTTCGCGGCTTCCCAGTTCAACTTCGCGCCCCGCGAATAAGCGCTAAATTGCAGAAATACGATCTTAGCAAAACTGAAACTACTTACCAGGTTCAAAAGTTCAAGATCATCATTAGTAGCCATTTCCTGTAGTGCTTCCTGAGGGGCCCCTCCAGAGTTCAGTTGCCTACTTGCAACTATTATGTGACCCTGCTCTGACCCTCAGAATAGTTACACAAAGGTCCTGAATTACAGCTAAGGCAGACAAGCAGGAGCCAGGCTGGAAGTTCAAATCCAGTGACACATTAATCAGCCCCTAATTCATTATTGTCAGTTGGAGCAGGGCAGGTGTTGTAACTAATTTTGCAACAATGAAAGCACTTAGCAAGTGCAAAAGATCACTAATCAGGAAGCACTAAGGAAGCAGGTGCCAGCTAAAAAAATATTCTGTGACACATTAATCAGCCCCAAATTAATTTAGGTCACTTGAGGCAGGGAAGGTGTGCTTTGCTTTGCCACAATAATGTACACTGGACAACCAGAGGGTGCTGTGATGAAACAGAGGGTGGCATGGGTGGGCCAGAGGGTGGCATGAGTAGTCAGAGAGTGGCAGTGGTGACAGAGAGTGGCAGTGATGAAGAAGAGTGTCCAAAACAGGCTGGACACGTAGAAACAACAAGTTCGCAAAACTTGCGACCCGTCAGGTAAGTTCGCGTTTGCGAAATTGTACAAAACCCTCGCGAACTGGCAGAAACCCGCGCGAACACAAAAAAAAGAAAAATCCGCAAATTCTCGAGGATTCGCAGATTTTGCGGATTGCGAGTTCGCAAATCCGCAAAATTCACGAACGCGAGATTCGCAAAATTCGCCCATGCTTACAACTAGCCCACCTGGAACCTCCATTATGCGCCAGTGGGCTTCATTGCAGAGAGGTGTAATGAGACCGCACCCTTCTTTACACCTCTCTGCAACGCAGCCCCAGGGCGTGTTTGCAGAGGGGGAACTAATTCCCCTTGCATACTAGGGGTCCCTGGGGACCAACTAGCCAACCTGGAACCTCCAGTATGTGCCAGGGGGCTGCATTGCAGAGAGATGTAATGAGGCCACACCCTTTTTTACACCTCTCTGCAACGCAGTCCCAGGGCGTGTTTGCAGAGGGGGAACTAATTCCCCTTGCGTACTGGGGGTCACTGGGGGCCAACTAGCCCACCAGGAGCCTCCAGTATGCGCCAGGGGGCTGTGTTGCTTTGCCCCGGGGGCGGCGGCCCTGGGGCAGTGTGGGGGGGATTGGGCACCCCCACACTTCTTTATCACTATGCCCCCGCAATTGTAATTTGAAAAAAACATACTGGGTTTAAAAAAAAAAGAAATTGGGCCTTAGGGGGTTCTTGTGGGACCACCTGGGCAGGCCTAGGGGGTCAGGGTGTTTCTACCCTTCCCCCTTTTTGTGTTCTACACGTTTGTTTTTCTGATTTCTTGTGCCTCGGTCTACTGAGGACAAGATGTCTGCTAACAATTTCTGTTTTGGAGTGTTGACAGACATTGGCAGCCAATCAGCATGCACCTCGAGCACGTGAAGGTCCACGCACGTACGCGTACGTAGGCGGACCCGTGCGCGTACGGTGCGCACTTATAGATATATATATATATTTACACCTCTGTGAACCGAACTCTACATCTCTGCCAAATTTGGTGTAATACCGTTCAGCTGTTCGGGTTGTAGTCGTGTCTAATCGTCCTATGGAAAATAATATTGGGGAAAACACGTTATGGGACCCCCCTTTTTTCTCAGCCCCCACTTGACGAATCTCATCAAAACTTTCAGGGATGGAGCGCGCCATCTTCTTTGAGAAATTCGCGAAGATTCATCAACCGGCGCCAAAGTTATTCCCAATAGAATGTTGCGGATTTCATATGGAAACTAGGTCCTAACTACAACTACCTACTAGCGACCGCCAGTAGGTAATATTTATATATACATTGCTGTATTTTAACTGTTATTTTTTTTACAATTCTGTTTATTTATACTGCTGTATTTATTTATACCGCTGTGTGTGTATGTATGTATATATATGTGTGTATATTACCTACTGGCGGTTGCCACTAGGTAGTTATAGTTAGGGCCTAGTTTCCATTGGAAATCCGCAATATTCTATTTGGAATAACTTTGGCGCCGGTTGATGAATCTTCACTAAATCCCAGAAAGTTTCGAGGTGATTCATGAAGCGGGGCCGAGAAAAAAGGGGGGTCCTAAAACGTGTTTTACCCTTGCAATTTTCCATAGGGTTCTTTAAGTGAGGCTACAGCCCGAACTGCTGAACGGAATTACATCAAATTTGGCAAAAAGGTAGAGTTTGGTTCGCAGATTACGCTTTTTGTTAAATGGTGTAAATCTGTTCAGTAGTTCCTTAGAAAATCAAAAGTAAAACCATGGATATATATCCGAGGTTGTACCGTATGCGTACCATCCGAGGACAGTACGCGTACCATTATGAGCACGAGCTGCATGCCAATTGTCTAAAAACTGTCTGTCAACACTCCAAACCAGGAAGTGTTGGCAGCCATCTTGTGCCTCGGTAGAACCGAGGCACAAGAAAACAGAAAAAGAAATGCAAAAAACGCGAAAAGGGGGCAGGGTAGGAACACCCAGACCCCCTAGGCCTGCTTAGGGGGTCCCACAAGGACCCCCAAGGCCAAATATATATATATAATATTTTTAAATTGCGGGGTATGCGTAGGTACAAGTACCCTGCCAATAAAATAAAAGTGCATATATATTTTTTTTAGCCCCCAGGGGGGCAAAATCCCTGGGGCAATTGATTGTTTCTAAAGGGGGGCCCAGAGGGACATCCCAGGCCCGGGGACCGCCACCCGGGGGCTTTAATATTTTGTATGCTAGGGGGCTCAAGGCCCCTCGCAGCCCCGAAGACCGAACCCCCCCCCCGGGCTTCTTTTAAAATAAAATAAACCTGTGTGGAGGGGCTGAAACCCCCCACACGCCCCCGGGACTGTCACCTCCCTGGGGCTCTAATATTTAAATTGGGGGTCCATGATGGACCCCCAGCCCCGGGGACCACATCCCCCTGGGGCTTTACAATTGATGGGAGGGGGACCGCATGGCCCCCATCCTGTGGCCTTTGATGGCACTGGGGAGCGCCACCTCCCAGGGACGGCTCCTGCAGTGTCCCAGGGTGCCTACCCCGGGACACTGCTGTTTGCTATGGTAGGGCGGGAGCCTCGCAGTTCCCGCCCTACCATAACAAACTGCTTTCCTATTTGGAAGAGAGAGCATGTTATCCTGCGCTCTCTTTTAAATAGGAAAGCAGATTGCTATTCATCAGGGAGAGCTGCATGTAAGCTGCACTCCCTGACTAAAAGCAATGCTGGCTCCAAAAGGACGCGGGGAGCTGGCTGGGAACATTGGGGCGTTGGGGCTCCCCCCACGGTCCCCAACGTTTTATGTGAGCCCCGGGGGATGGGGTCCCTGGGGATAGTAAAAATTAGTTATAGGGAGTATTTTTTTAACTGTAAATTTACAGTACGCGTACCAAGCACGCTGGACTGTGTGTGGTGCGAGGTTCCTAAGTCGTTCCGTACACTTACCTAAGCAAGAAACAGAAAAATATTTTTCACATATTTATCAAGTTTATGTGTTTAGGTGTTGGGTGGCTCTAAAATGAACCTTTGTGTTTATTGGGAGATTTTAGTACCTACAAGTAAGTACCAATGCAGAGTCTAAAGTTCAAGAGGGAGACTCTGTTCCCCTCATCCGTAACATGTACACCATCTGTCCTATAGATGCCGAGCATATTGAAATGCAGATTGTTGTTGTAAATGGACCCCATTCTATAGTCTCGGAGAAAAGCAGAAACATATTTATTCACATGTTTCCTAGCTTTCTCAATCTGTGGACAAAACTGATTGGACCAGTTCCATTTCTGCCTTTAGCATATATTAGAATAGACAAAGGTAGTTTGGGGAAAAAATGACATCAGATCTGTAAAGGTGTCCTTCATAAACATTTCCAGACCTACCCCAGTCAAAGTGCCTAGGTCATTGCCACCACAGTGCACAATTCTGATGTCAGGGTGTTGGAGATGCAAAAAGGATTTCAGCAATGGCATCAATTGGTGCCATTTTAACCCTCGCTGTCCAATCCATTTAATGTCTACATTTGGTAAACCTAGGTCTTTGTGATTTCCTTTCAGTTCTGTGTACCTTTGGCTCCAGAAAATATAGCTGTGTCCCACAATCCACACTCTAGGCATCTTGAAGGGAGGTCAGGATGCACTCAGATGGTCTCTGTAAATGAAATGGCAGTTTGAAAAATAAGATTTTTCTAAAATGGTGGATAAGATTCAGTTTGGAAAAAAGCTTGGTTGATTGAAAACATTTTACACAGAAAACTAGGGTGCAATTTTCTGTTTTTAAAAGCCTGATATTTATTGGTTAACAAAAAGTGATAGAAAAGAACATTACTTAAGATAAGCTGGTATATTGACAAGTCAAGCGCACTTGCTGTTTTGATTTGCAACATTGTTTGATAAACTTTTGACCTGTGTGCTTAGTTAACTGTGCCCTGAAGTGTTTCTATGGTAACAGGCAGAAGGCAGAATGGGGGTAGGGTTGAAAGTTGTGTTAGTTGGAAAGGGTGCAAAAGTTTAAGCAATAGAAAAGTGTATTTCGTTTTGATTTAATATGGAAATAAATATGATTTGTTGTTTATTTGTATATGTGTGTAGATTGACAGAAAAAGATTGCAATTTGCTATAGGTCTTCCTGACCCCCTAGGGCTGCTCAGGGGGTTTCACAATGATTACCAAGATCATAATCTTTTTTTTTAAATCACGGGATACGCCTAGGGTACGCATACGCCGTGAAAAAGTAAAAAAAAAATGAAGCCCGCTTTATTGTTAATTAGCCCATGGGGGGGCAAAATCCTGAGGGCAATGTTTTTATTTATAATCGGGGGCCCAGAGGGGCCCCGGGCCCGCCACCCACGGGGCTTTAACGATATGTATGCGGGGGGGGTCCCAGCCACCCCGCAGCCCCAAGGACCGCCACCCCCCAGGGCTTCTTATTTTTAAGATAAAATAAACCTGTGTGGGAGGGCTGAAACTCCCCCACATGCCCCTGGGACCACCACCTCCCCAGGGCTCTAATGTTTAAATTGGGGGGTCCGGGATGGACCCCCAGCCCCGGGGACAACATCCCCCCAGGGCTTTACAAATGATGGGAGGGGGGCCGCGCGGCCCCCTTCCTGGAGCCTTAGATGGCCCTGGGGACCGCCACACCCCAGGGCCGGCTCCTGCAGTGTCCTGGGCTGCCTACCCCGGGACACTGCTGTTTGCTATGGTAGAGAGGGAGCCTTGCCGTTCCGGCCCTACCATAGCAAACTGCTTTCCTATTTGGAAGAAAGAGCAGGTTTTCCTGATCTCTCTTTCAAATAGGAAAGCAGATTGCTTTTCGTCAGGAAGAGCAGCATGTAAGCTGCTCTCCCTCACGAAAAGCAATGCCGGCTCCCGAAGGACGCGGGGAGCCGGTTGGGACTATGGGGGCGTTGGGGCTCCCCCCACGGTCCCCAATGTTTTAATGGAGCCCCGGGGGATGGGGTCCCCGGGGATAATAAAAATTAGTGATAGGGGCTATTTTTTTACGGTAAATTTACAGTATGCATACCAAGCGTGGCCGGACGGCATATGGTGCAAGGTTCCTAAGTTGTTCTGTACGCGTACCTAAGCAAGAAAAGAATAATAAAAAAATATGTTTTACAGATATCTATCAAGCTTATGTGTTTAGATGTTGGTTGGTTCTAACAAGAGCTTTTCTCTTTATGGGTACTTATAAGTAAGTACCTTTTGCAGAGTCTAAACTTGTTGAAGAGTAGTGTTTTACAGTGTGCTTAACTTTGACCTCTGTGGACAGTTGACTTTTGCATGATGTGTTGGGGGTAGGGTTCAAAGTTATGTGAGTTGGAAAGGGCTCAAATGTTCAACAAATAGAATTGTGTATTTGTTTTTAAATTAATGTGTGAAGCAATTTGATTTATTATTAATATGTATATATGTGTAAATTGAGAGGGAAAATGTGCCATTTTTTGGTTTTGCTGCAAACACTGAAGTAGAGAGATTCTGTATAAGAATATCTGCTGTGTGACTGGCATTCTTCTTAATCTACAAATCAATTTGAAAGGTGAGTTGATAACTTGTAAGGGAATGTAAGTGGTGTATTTTGTTTTTAGTCAGAGTAATGTGTGTATCCTTCTAAAGTGTGTAGAATCACATTCTGAGTTTGTCTGCATTTGGATAACTATTGTGATAAAACCATTTGGTAAGTTAATGTGTTTAGTGAGTAAGCTTTGTGCAATAAAGTGCAGTACTAAAAAATGTAGAATTTGTGCAGTCACTTTTTCAGTTGTAGAGTAGTTAATAGTGTTGCTTGTTTAGAATTAGGCTTGTGTTTTAAATCTACAATTTTCCAGTCAGTATACGTACACTATTGTAAATTCTCTGGGATATATTTACAAGCCTCTTGTGCGTCTTTGTCCTGGCATTGCGTTACTTTTTTGAAACAATGTTCGCACAAATAATGCAGCAAATTGTTTATGTATTTGCAAAATGACTCATGGTTGTACAGTAAAATGCAGTAATTATATTTCTGTAATGTGTGCACCCATATTAGCCCCTCAAGAGTAATTAATTGTGTTTTTTGCCTAGAATCAGACTTGTGTTTTAAATCTACATTTTCACAGTTAGTATACATACACTGCTGCATATACTCTGGTGCAGATTTACAAGCCAAAACCCACAGGGTAGGGGAGGGCCTAAGGGGAATCGTATTTATAGACTACTTTGGTACCTTGTCCCCCAACTTAGCAATAAACAACACGAGAGATACCAAGAGTCTGCGTACAGGAACCTAAATAGTGTTCACTCTGTAAGACAAAACCAACAGGTTAATGTGTAGGTCATAACAATCCTTAGAGATGTGTAACCACAGGAGAAGAGAAAACTAGAAAGATAGCCTCAAAAGTGCTAGAAAAAATCCCCATCAGCCCGCTCAATAGCGGAGCATCGTCATCTGGGTAGTATGGTTGACAATTGTGGTATCCAGTATGCCCTTCCTTAGGAACAACCTAAGGCTAGCAAAACTTGGACCATCATGTTGACCCTCAACCAATAGAGATGATCAAGTGCAGACTGAGAGGGTTAGGTTGCAGTGCTCAAAAAATTGTGAGTAAAGAAAGGAAAAAACTTTTAATCCAAGTGTTCTAAAAATACCTACCTTGATGTCATTAGGAAAACTTTATTGGGTCTGACCATCAAGGTGGTATGGTTAAAAGCAGAGTGAAAAATAGCATGCAAGGAATTGCTATTAACCATGAATCTTTTTTGGTCGACATGTTTCAGCCTGGATAGGCTTTCTTCAGGACCTATGATGCACTACTGCAACATTAACTTACTGTGTTGAAAAAACTAATAAGTAGCTACAACTCCTCAAAATTAGAGAGTTGAGTGTCTTCTCCTGTATGTAAAGAATTGAAAAAACAGAAATGGCAATCATTATTGCTATTTACAAAGAAACTATCAAGTGTGCAGTGCACTGATTAGTCCTATGGTAATCAACTCACCCAAATTGTAGGGAGGAATAACCTCACCTCACCTGGCACTGGCTCACAGTGAAGGAGGCCACGCACTAAAGAAAAAGAAAGAGAAAACAGAAAGGGAAGGGAACATACGTTTCATTTAAAGACCAAATATAGACTCTGGGTAATCCTAGAGAGATGGTTTAGCCCATAATGGCAACAGCAAGTGTAGCAGTTAAGGGGGTAAAAGGTAAAGATGGCACACCTTCACATTTGGGCACCATACTCTAGTCACAAGGGACAGACCAGTATTCCAGGGCGAGCATCAAAACCTTCTCTGCCCACCTGACAAAATAGGACTGAACCCATGTGGCCAGTGCCTCCCATAAGGACACCTACTAACAAACCAAGGCCAGCGCCTGCACACAGATCAGAACTCTCTCCAAACTAAACTGAGAAATGTGAAACAAAGATCACATTTCCAAGAGAGACTCTCTGGTGTCTAGATTACTAGCCAAAAAGCAGAGTCCTGATCTGCCCATCTGCTATGCCTCGTCCTATCTGTTGGAAATACCAAGGAAAATAAGCGAAAAACCCAATGTCCTCACCTCTCCGTCGTTGCCTCGCTCTGGGTCGAGAGCCGAGGGGGAGGTGAAGACAACGTGTACCTAGCCGGAAGATATATAGCGGCTGCGGACGTGAGAGAGAACCGTTCGATGTCATTGAACTGGTTCATTCTCTTCGCGTCCAATATTTACACTGCCACTTAAGCCCCATCGATTGTAAATCTGTGTAGACCATATTGCATAACCACGGGATTTCATCATTCAGCCCCTCCGTGTGACACGGAGGGGCTGAATGATGAAATCCCGTGGTTACAACTTTAAGAACTATGTCTCTAGATCTTTGCCTTTTCAACACTAAACCTGGAATGATTGGGTACTTGATACTCTAATATGAATTTTTCCTGAATTTTTCCCAAATGAGAAAATAGAGAGTTATCCTGCTCTGCTCTTTGTACTCGGTTGGCCTTTACACCTTTACAATATGCAATATGGTCTACACAGATTTATAATCGGTTGGCCTTCACACCACTGTAACATGCAATATGGTCTACACAGATTTACAATCGATGGGGCTTATGTGGCAGTGTAAAAGTTTACATTTCCGCTGAGATTGTTGAGCTCTTCCCTCTTAGACAACACTCAGGGAGTTTTTCATTAAACAAACCGGTCACCAGGAGTATCAAATAGACACACGGTAGGTTTTACAACCGATCAGGCATGTGCCCAATGGAGCTCCGTCTGGCACGTTCACGATTGACCTGGCGCTTGATGTCGCTAAGCGATTTCGCGTCAGAGTGGTCGGGAACGCGCATAAACGACCAATTCTATCACACAGATTGGCCTAATGTTACTCAACATTACACGGTCCGACCATCGCGAGGATCGGATCAATACATGGGAAGGCTCCATGTACTCAATATAGCTGTGTCTGATAAACTCGCAGGTTACTATATATTTGATACTGCCATACAACCTCAGGGTGTTGCTGTCAGTAAGACATAGAAACAATGAATCCCGCCATACTGATTGGCCTAATGTTAACCAATAGGATTGCTGCTTTGACCCAGTCACCCAATCAAGGCGCAGATCTGTTTTCGATGGTTACAGAAGGTGTTTGGCCTTCTGTCCTCGCACAACATTAGTTTTCTCTTCGACACAACATTAATCTTAGCGGACGCGGAGAAAACATGTACCCGTTATAGCTATGCCTGGCAAAATCTGCAGGTTGTTGTGCATTTGGCACCGCCAGATAACCCTACGTCAGTATTGTCGACAATACACGCAAACAAAACAATCCCGTCACTCTAATTGGCCCAATGTTAACCAACCAGATTGCTCCTTTTATCATGTTACCCAATCAAGGCGCAGCTTTATTTTTCGATGGTTACAGAAGTTACCTGGGCTTTCTTCTCTCGTACTACCCTTATCTTATTGGACGCGAAGAGAATGAACCAGTTCAATGACATCGAACGGTTCTCTCTCACGTCCGCAGCCGCTATATATCTTCCGGCTAGGTACACGTTGTCTTCACCTCCCCCTCGGCTCTCGACCCAGAGCGAGGCAACGACGGAGAGGTGAGGACATTGGGTTTTTCGCTTATTTTCCTTGGTATTTCCAACAGATAGGACGAGGCATAGCAGATGGGCAGATCAGGACTCTGCTTTTTGGCTAGTAATCTAGACACCAGGGAGTCTCTCTTGGAAATGTGATCTTTGTTTCACATTTCTCAGTTTAGTTTGGAGAGAGTTCTGATCTGTGTGCAGGCGCTGGCCTTGGTTTGTTAGTAGGTGTCCTTATGGGAGGCACTGGCCACATGGGTTCAGTCCTATTTTGTCAGGTGGGCAGAGAAGGTTTTGGTGCTCGCCCTGGAATACTGGTCTGTCCCTTGTGACTAGAGTATGGTGCCCAAATGTGAAGGTGTGCCATCTTTACCTTTTACCCCCTTAACTGCTACACTTGCTGTTGCCATTATGGGCTAAACCATCTCTCTAGGATTACCCAGAGTCTATATTTGATCTTTAAATGAAACGTATGTTCCCTTCCTGTTTTCTCTTTCTTTTTCTTTAGTGCGTGGCCTCCTTCACTGTGAGCCAGTGCCAGGTGAGGTGAGGTTATTCCTCCCTACAATTTGGGTGAGTTGATTACCATAGGACTAATCAGTGCACTGCACACTTGATAGTTTCTTTGTAAATAGCAATAATGATTGCCATTTCTGTTTTTTCAATTCTTTACATACAGGAGAAGACACCCAACTCTCTAATTTTGAGGAGTTGTAGCTACTTATTAGTTTTTTCGACACAGTAAGTTAATGTTGCAGTAGTGCATCATAGGTCCTGAAGAAAGCCTATCCAGGCTGAAACATGTCGACCAAAAAAGATTCACGGTGAATAGCAATTCCTTGCATGCTATTTTTCACTCTGCTTTTAACCATACCACCTTGATGGTCAGACCCAATAAAGTTTTCCTAATGACATCAAGGTAGGTATTTTTAGAACACTTGGATTAAAAGTTTTTTCCTTTCTTTACTCACATTTTTTTGAGCACTGCAACCTAACCCTCTCAGTCTGCACTTGATCATCTCTATTGGTTGAGGGTCAACATGATGGTCCAGGTTTTGCTAGCCTTAGGTTGTTCCTAAGCAAGGGCATACTGGATACCACAATTGTCAACCATACTACCCAGATGACGATGCTCCGCTATTGAGCGGGCTGATGGGGATTTTTTCTAGCACTTTTGAGGCTATCTTTCTAGTTTTCTCTTCTCCTGTGGTTACACATCTCTTAGGATTGTTATGACCTACACATTAACCTGTTGGTTTTGTCTTACAGAGTGAACACTATTTAGGTTCCTGTACGCAGACTCTTGGTATCTCTCGTGTTGTTTATTGCAGATTTACAAGCCCCTTGTGCCGCTTTGTTGTTGTATTGTGTCACTTTTTTGATGTAATGTTTGCACAAAAAATGCATCAATTTGCTTATGTATTTGCAAAATGGGTCAGGGTTGACTTAACTGTTTGTAGACTAGTAAATGTGTTTTGGTAAAATGCAAGGTGTGATATTTTTTTTCTAGAATCACACTGTGTGTCTGTCTGCATTTAGTAATTGTTCTGAGGGAAGCATTTTTGTATGTATTGTGTTTTCAGATACATAAGTGCTTATAAAGCTATCTTTTTTTCTAGTTTTGATAGAATTAAAAACTGGTTATTGGTTTTGTACTTGGAGAATGACTCATGGTTGTACAATAAAATGCAATAAGTATATTTCTGTATTGTGTGCAGTGATATTAGCCCTTCAAGAGTAATTAGTAGTGTTGTTTTCTGGAATCAGACGTGTGTTCTAAATGTACAATTTCCCAGTAAGTATACATACACTGTTGCAAACACTCTGGAGCAGATTTACAAGCCCCTTGTGCCTTTATGTTGTTCTATTGTGTCACTTTTTGTATGTAATGTTGGCAAATAAAATGCAGCAAATTGGTTATGTATTTGTAAAATGACTCAAGGTTGTCCACTGAAATGTAGTAGTTATATACATGGAATGTGTGCAGTCACTTAACTGTTTCTAGACTAGTAAATGTGTTTTGGGAAAAAGCAAGGTCTTATATTTTTTATCTAGAATCACACTGTGTGTTTGTGTGCATTTAGCAATTATATTTGCCCCTTTTTCCACATTCTCCCCTCATTCTCCTTATACTCCCTCCTCTTTCCTCATACACACCCCTCTCTCCTTATACTCCCTCTCTCCTCACACCCCCTCACTCTCCTTAAAGTCTCCCTTCTCTCCTCATACTCCTACCTCTCTCCTTAAACTCCCTCCTCTCTCCTCATACTCTCCACTCTCCTCATACTCCCCCTCTCCCATCATAGTCCCCCATCTCCTCATACTCCACTCTCTTCTCACATTTCTCCTTTTCTTATACTCCCCCTCTCTCTTCATGCCCCCTTCTTTCCTCATACTCTTCCATCTCCTCATACTCCTCCCTCTCTCCTCATAGTACCCCTTCTATTCTAATTCTCTTCTTATACTTCCCTTTTTCTCCACATTCTCACTGTTTCTTCTTATACTCTCCCTTCTCTCATACATACCCCTTTCTGCTTCTAGTCCTCTTTTTTCCTCATACCTGCCCCTCTTTTTCATATTCCCCCCTCTCTCTGCATACTCCTCCTCTCTCTCCTCATACTCCCTCCTCTCTCCTCATATTCGTCTTCTCTCTCCTTATACTTCCTCCAGTTACCTGATATTCCTCTCCCTCTCTCCTCATACTCCCCGCATCTCATATTTCCCATTCTCTCCTCTTACTGTTCCCTCTCTCCTCATACTTCCTTCCTCCTCATATTCCCCTCTCTCCTCATATACCCCCTTTCTCCTTATATTTCTCTTTTCTCCGCATTCTCTTCCCTCTCTCCTCTTACTCCTCCATATCTCCTCATACCTACCTCACTCCTCATACTTCCCCCATCTCTTCATACTCCTCCCTCTCTTCATATTCCCTCTTTTCCGCATACTCCCCCCTCTCTCCTCATAATCCTCTTTCTCTCCTCATACTCCCCCTCTCTCCTCACACTCTCCCTCTCTCTCCTTATACTCCCCCCTCTCTTCTGATATTCTCCCTCTTTCCTCATTCTCACCTCTCTTCTCATATTTCCCCCTCTTTGCTCTTACTGTTCCCTCTCTGCTCATACTCCCTTTCACCTCATATTCCCCTCTCTCCTCATACACCCCCTCTCTCCTTATATTTATCTTTTCACTACATTCTCCCCGCTCTCTCCTCTTACTCCTCCCTCTCTCCTCATACCGCCCTCCGTCCTCATACTTCCCTCATCCCTTCATACTCCTTCCTCTCTTCATATTCCCACTTTTCCATATATTCACCCCTCTCTCCTCATACTCCTCTCTCTCTCTCCTCATACTCCCCCTCTCTCCTCACACTCTCCCTCTCTCTCCTTATACCCTCCCCTCTCTTCTGATATTCCCCCTCGTTCCTCATTTTCACCTCTCACTCCTCATACTCCCCCCTCTTCTCATATTTCCCCTTCTCTCCTCTTACTGTTCCCTCTCTCCTCTTACTGTTCCCTCTCTCCTCATAATCCCTTTCTCCTCTTATTCCCTTCTCTCCTCATATACCCCAACTCTCCTTATATTTATCTTTTCTCCACATTCTCCCCCTCTCGTCTTACTCCTCCCTCTCTCTTCATACCTCCCTCACTCTTCATACTTCCCCCATCCCTTCATACTCCTCCCTCTTTTCATATTCCCTCGTTTCCACATACTCTCACCTCTCTCCTCATACTCCCCCCTCTCTCCTCACACTCTCCCTCTCTCTCAGTATACTCCCCCCTCTCTTCTGATATTCCCCTCTTTCCTCATTCTCACCTCTCTCTCCTCATACTCCCCCTGTCCTCATACTTCTCCCTCTCTCCTTATACTCCTCCTCTCTTTCCTCATACTCCCCCTCTCTCTTCATATTCCTCCTCTCTCTCCTTATAATCCCTCCTCTCTCCTGATATTCCTCTCTCACCTCATACCTCCCTCACTCCTCATACTTCCCCCATCCCTTCATACTCCTCCCTCTCTTCATATTCCCTCTTTTCCATATACTCCCCCTCTGTCCTCATACTCGCCCCTCTCTTCTCATACTCCCCCTTGTCCTCATATCCCCCTGTTCTCATATTCCCCCATCGCCTCATACTTCTTACTGTCTTCTTATAGTACACCCTCTCTCCTTATACACCCCCTGTCTCCTTATATTCCTCTTTTCTCCACATTCTTCTCTCCTCTGTTCGTATTCCGTCCTCTCTCCTCATAGAAACTCTTTTCTCCTTATACTCCACTTTTCTCCTCATACTCACCCCTCTTTCCACATACTCCCCCTTCTCTCCTCATACTCCTCTCTCTCTACTCATACTCCCCCACTTTCCTTACACTCTCCCTCTCTATTCTTATACTCCCTCCTCTCTCCTGATATTTCCCCTCTTTCCTCATTCTCACCTCTCTCTCCTCATACTCCCCCCTGTCCTCATACTCCCCCTGTCCTCATATTCCGCCCTCTATCCTCTTACTCCTCCCTCTCTCCTCATACCTCCCCCTTAACAATTCCCCAGTTACTATACATACACTGCTGCATACACTCTGGGACAGATTTACAAGCTCCTTGCGCCTCTTTATTGTTCTATTGTGTCACTTTTTTTATGTAATGTTGGCAAAAATAATGCAGAAAATTGTAAATGTTTTTGCAAATTGAGTCAGGGTTGTCCACTCAAATGTAGTAGTTGTATACATGGAATGTGTGCAGTCAGTCAGTCAGTCAGTCAGAAGTACTTTATTCGGTTCATAACAAAAACCATAAAAGTATACAAACATCCAGGGTCAAGACCGAAATACAATATGACGTTAAAAGAATAGATGTTCATAAAATTCATTTACATGTTTAAAAACATTCACACATAATCGTTTTAACATAGAAAACAGTTTTTTTTAAAATAAATAAAAACAGGACGTTCCAATGCAATTCCTAAAATCCACTATTTACAATTAGTCAACTTGATTTTTTTCCCCAATCTCATAGCTATTTTCAGAAAGTTTGCAATGTTAAACATTTACCAAATATTGGACAGCAGCTGAAGATACATGAGGGCCGGTTTAACTTGTCTGAACCCTTTATCTTTGATTAGGGGTAAAATATACTTTTTTGGATTGCGTTAAAATGTATACAAAAGAACATAAAGTGCGCAGGATCCATAACGGAAAATCCGTCACAGGGACAGAGCTCCAGATCTGTCAACTTGGTCCAACCTGGACGTTCAGTAAGAAGGAGGTGGAATTTATTCAACCTGAATTTAGTCAACAAAAATCTATGATTAGCATTATTGACTATTTTCAGATATAATTCTATATCATTAGAGTTTACCAACAGCTGATGGGCCCTTATAGTTGGTTTAAGCAACTCCTTTTCTTCTCTGTCCAGTCCCTTATAGAGCTTATAAGTAACCTTAACCCATTTCACATCCCCCTTAACTAGTTTGGACGGCTGATCATATAGTTCTGGACGACCTAATGTGCCAGCTAATTTTTTAAGATAGTTCAGCCACGGGTTGAAATCACTATTCTCAAGTGCTAAACAGTCCCTCAAAACCTCTTGATTTATCTCCAGTTCGGGGTTCAACCAAACTGCAATCCATTTTAAAAGCGGTGCAACAGCTATCCGATCTTCCAGATATTCCACCCCACATTCTTGGTGAACAGTATAACCAGGGGTCGATTGGGGGAACGATAAAATGGCTTTCAAAAACTTGTCCTCAGCCACCTGCAACAACTTTACATTCTTGAAATCCCATAAATCTGCTCCATACATGGCTAAGGAAACACATTTGGCATCATAGACTTTCAGGACAGCCTGCAACAGTTTTACCACCAATTTACGTGAAATACCAAGTACAGCTAAAATGGACCTTGCAAAGACATTACGTTTCGCAGCCAATTGCGGCAACCAAGTAGAGCGGTCATCAAAGATGACCCCTAGATATGGGAATCTCGAAACCCTGGACAACACATTCCCATCACAATGCAGGGTCCTAATTTTTTTACCCTTATTGCCCACCGCCATTACATGAGATTTAAAAAAAATTACACTGAGGTCCAATACAGTTATAAAATCATGAAATGAGTTTAAAAGGCGTTGTAACCCTATTGCTGGGCTCGCTAAAAGAGCGGCATCATCCGCAGAAAGTAATGCCGGTAAAGAGAACTTACCCGCCCTCGGTATATCTTTGCACGCCTCCCCTAACACAGCACCTAAGTCATTAATGTAAAGAGTGAATAGTAGGGGGGCTAAGATACAACCTGCCTGACCCCATTCGTTATCCCGATCTTACCTGTGCAGTTGCCCAGACGATCGTATCTGACTGTGGCCGTGAGGTCCCTATGCAAATCTGCTAGGAAGTGTACTATATTTTCAATGCCTAACTTCAGGAGCAAAACCCATAATTTGGACCTGTTCACTCGGTCAAAGGCCGAGGACAGGTCCATAAATGCTATATATAGCGTGCCCCTTTTGGCAATTGTATACTTCCCAATTAACAATTGGAGATTGAGGCTTTGGTCTATTGTGCCTCGCCCTTTCCTAAACACATATTGGAGGGCTGAGAGGGTATTTGTTTCTTCCAACCTTCTTCTTTCACAAGACCACTCTACCTAAAACTTTCACTGCAGAATCAATGAGCGAGATCGGGCGATAATTACTGGGTTCTCCTCTATT
This sequence comes from Lissotriton vulgaris, assembly GCF_964263255.1. Taxonomy (NCBI): domain Eukaryota; kingdom Metazoa; phylum Chordata; class Amphibia; order Caudata; family Salamandridae; genus Lissotriton; species Lissotriton vulgaris. The sequence continues at coordinate 805,913,777 of NC_141697.1, forward strand.
TCCTTTTTTAAAAATCGGTACAATAACTGATTCAGACCAAGTGGCTGGAATACCAGATTTACAAACTCTGTTAAAAACATTGGTTAAATCTTTAGACCAGGTCTTGACATCTGATTTAAAGAGGTCAGCTGGAACGCCATTGGGACCAGGGGCTTTATTACTGGTCATTTTCCCGATGGCTTCTGACACCTCAGACTCGGTAACCAATAAAGTATAGGAATAAAAAGTGGGGGTGGGTAAATCCTCCTCCCCTACTTTATCCCCTTCATAGACTGACTTAAAATGAGAGGACCACTCCTGTTCCTGAATACCACAATCCAGTTCATTGTTACATGAATCAAGAAAATAAAGTTTGTTAACTACAGCCCAGAATTTGGCACTATTTTTAAGCACATCTGTGGTGGTAAGTTCTTCCCAGGTGGCTTCCCTAATTTCCCGTCTCCTGACTTCCACGGCATTTTTGTAGGCTTTCCTTAAAAAAGCCACAAGGGACCTATCGACTGGTTTACATTTCAGGGCGATCCTTAATTTTTGGTTTGCTAATGAGCAATTATGGTCAAACCAGCCAACCCCCCGGGATCCTTTGCTTTGCCTGGACGTTTAAGGTCCGCTGCAACCTGAGTGCAAATTTTGAAATATGCATCTAAAACCTCCTCATCCCCTGCTTAGGGGTCCATACATGTGTGCAACTCCGTGCCTCTGTTAATTAGGAGATTGTTTAAAAAGTCATCAGGAACTACTCTGCACCATCTGATCCTACGGGCTTGATCTGTCAGGCGGATGTCATACTTATCAGCTCTTTTTTGGGGTTTCTCAGGTATTTTAATTAAATCTATAACATTGAGAATCACTGGTTTGTGGTCACTAAAGTGTGACCAAACCGGAGAATAACCATTTATTTTGTTCCCCAATATGAGGCTATTAAAAATGTAGTCAATGGTTGAACAACTACCATTACCTTTAAAAGTCGATATCTCCTGGTCTTCCCTTGACAGGAGCATCAAACCATTATCAACCAGAATTTTTTCAAGTAGATCTCCTTGTACAGAATGTTCAAAATGGGTGTCACCTTGCTCAAGAGGACCAAATTGGTCCAGTGACAAACATTAATCAGGGCACCCATGAATGTTGAAATCTCCCAGGAGTATAATCAAACATTGATTATCATTAACCTCCTTATACTCTGCCAAAAAAAGGTTTAGGGTGGCCAGATGGTCAGTCGTGGTGACTCTGTCAAATGAATTATAAAAATTAACAATTAAAATATTATGTGCCCCTTTACAGGCAATTTGAACTGCCAAACAGTAGGGAGAACCTATTGCTATCTGGGTATGAGTCCCAGGGATGGTTGCCGCAATTAATGTAACCAACCCCCCCTTCGCCCTCCCCAAAGTGGAGGTTACCGCTGAAATGCATGGAATAACCATCTAGGCTAAGGATATTCCCTGTGTCCCAAGTTTCTTGTAGCCCAATGATATCTACTGCCCCTATAAATTCTCTCCAGATTGGGTTGTCTACCTTTTTTCTTAACCCCGCGATGTTCCAGGTTGCAAGCTTTGTATTTCTGCTCCTGGACAAATCAGCCAGACTATCTGGGAGACTATTTATGCGTGTCAGAGAATCAACCCCGTCAACTATTTTCAATGTAACGGGTGCAGATTCCTCAACAATTCCAGAGGGGCCCTCGTTCGCTTGAATAGCCATTGAATGACAAGAAGTAGGGGTTCCGTTGCCATTTTCTGTTACTGTGCTCCCCGCCTGTCAATCTACCCAGCCCAAATCGGACAGTGGATCAAAGCGATTGATGGTTGGGACATTAAAAAAATGTCCTGGGGGGTGAGTGCTATGAAGATGGTTATGGGGATAACCTCTAAGCATTGCAAACTCCGCAGGGGTGTTAACACAATGCCCTCTTTGAAAGTGATTACCACCATAAGGTGGATTGGGAAATCTCCAGCTACCAACCGTGGCGGGGACCGATGGATGAAAATAACTTAAGTCAAAGGACAGGATCCCACCTGAAATATCCTGATTCGGGAAACCGCTGATGTACTGTACTACTTGTGGGTCTCTAAAGTTCACTATAATGCAGTCTCCCGCTACATCCTTCGGTTTATGGCCCACCCAGCTTGCTCTCCTAACATTGATAATTTCCCCATGTAAATCTGGTCTGAGGGGACGATTTTTCACCAACCAAAACATGACTTTGTTTTTTAATTCGTGAAAAGTTTCCACACTGTCATTTTGCCACTCAGGGACCCCCGCCAACACGATAACAAAGGGATAAGACTCCCGAGGAAGGTCAACTCTCTTATTATTACCCCAACTATTAGTTGCTACCGTTTTTACTTGAGCTACCATGGGGTCTATATTCTCTGGTCCCTTGGTGGTTTTCTGACTATTGTTGTCTACGGGCCTCCTTTGGGTGCTTGACTTGCTAACTGGTGGGTCTTACATATGATCTTGTCCCCTCCTTGCTTTAAGGGATCGCTGTCCCCTTTAGAAGGCTTTTCTTTAGAAGTGGACTTCTGGTTGTTTTTAGAAGGGTTAGGTAGGGTAAGTACACTGGTCGGCAAAAACTTGACTTCCGCCAGTTTCTTTAACATATCGGAGTTTGCTTGGGCAATCTTCTGAAGGGCTTCTAACTGGGTACATATCCTGCTTGTGCGCTCCACTAAAGGGAGGATTAAAGACTTAACCAGATGTTCAACTTTATCTAACGAGCAAGCTATGGCCGCTTTATCACTAGATACATTCTCAATTATTTCAGGGCTGGGGCTATTTTCTATAGGGCCAGATATATCTCCCTGTGTTGAAATGTTATTCTTGGCTTTCGGAGCCTGTGTCCCCTTTTTAGGTGAAGTAGCTTTAGACCTCTTAATACACCCTCCCTTCTGTCGGTTGCCACCTTGTTTGCTCTTAAGTAAAGACACCGGCATGCAGTCCGGAGTTTTATCCTCAACTAACAATTCGTTCATTTGGCCAGAACTTTTTCTGGCCCCCATCTCTGTGCCCGGGAAGGTCATAAAGGAAACCAAATTAGTGTCCAGTCCACTTAAATCTGAGGTAGTCAGTTGTTCCCTGTCAATCTGTGTTGTATTATTACTCTGGGGCCGGGCTTGGGCAGGTGACACCGCACATGCAATATTCCCAAAAGAAGATCTTTTTTGAAACACAGGGTCAAGAGATAATCGGCGAACCGTTAAGTCAATCTCCTTTTCAAGAGCCCAGGCGGCCCAAGTAATAAAGGCTTCCATGGGACCAGTGATGCCCCCTCCGCCGCCCTTATTGCTAGTTTTGGATCCTTTGTTTTTCTTATGCCATTCTCCTATGTTGATGTTCTAGCTTATAGAGGAAGTTATCTGTTAGATTTAATCATAAACTTTACAAATTGACTGGTTAACACATGAAGACAACTATAAAAAAGACAAGGGGGGTGGCCCAGCCCATTCACTTACTGTCTCAGATGGGCTTAGACGGGCCCGCCCTTGGCCCAGGCTCCGCCCGGCTCGTCCCGTGCACGTCCCGCGATGCGCGGCTCTGGTGTGGATTTAAAGCACCTGGTCGGCTCTGGGCTGGGCGTTGCTGGAGGTGATCAGGGTACCGCACTGCCTTGTGGGTGATGTAGTCAATGTCCCCCACTCACCACTTAATGGACCCTGATGCAAGCGTTTCCAGCGAAGCGGGAATCGCAAGAAGTTATCCGCTTGTCCGTCCGTCTGTGAAGGTTTGTAAATCAGCCCCAGTCCGCTCTGTCCCGCCGCTGCTGCAATCACCACGCTTCCAAAGCTTAAGGTTTCCCGTGATGCACGGCTCCGGTGTGGATTTAAAGTACCTGGTCGGCTCTGGGCTGGGCGTTGCCGGAGGTGGTCACGGTACCGCACTGCCTTGTGGGTGATGTAGTCAATGCCCCCCTTTCACCACTTAATGTACCCTGATGCGAGCGTTTCCCGCGAAGCGGGAAACGCGAGAAGTTATCCGCTTGTCCGTCTGTCTGTGAAGGTTTGTAAATCAGCCCCAGTCCGCTCTGTCCCGCTGCTGCTGCAATCACCATGCTTCCAAAGGTTAACCGTTTTAGACTTGTAAATGTGTTTTGGTAAAATGTAAGGTCTTATATTTTTTGTCTAGAATCAGACTGTGTGTCTGTGTACATTTAGTAATTATATTTACCCCTTTCTCACATTCTCCCACCTCTCTCCTCATACTCCCCCTCTCCTCATACACACCCCTCTCTCCTTATACTCCCCCTCTCTTCTCACACTCCTCTCTCTCCTCATACTCTCCCTTCTCTCCTCATACTTCCACCTCTCTCCTCATACCCCTTCACTCCTCATACTCCTCAATCTTATCATACTCCTCACTCTCTCCTCATGGTATCCCTTCTCTTCTAATACACCCCCCTCTTCTTATACTTCCCTTTTTCTGCATATTCTCACCTTTTCTTTTTATACTCTCCCTTCTCTTCTCATACATGTCCCTCTTTTTCATACTCCCCTCTCTCTCCTCATACTCCTCCTCTCTCTCCTTATACTCCCCCGTCTCCTCATATTCGTCTTCTCTCTCCTTATACTCCCTCCTGTCACCTGATATTCCCCTCTCTATCCTCATACTCCTCTCTTCTCATATTTCCCCCTCTCTCCTCTTACTGTTCCCTCTCTCCTCATACTCCCCTTTTACTCATATTCCCTTCTCTCCTCATACATCCCCTCTCTCCTTATATTTCTCTTTTTTTACATTCTCCCCCTCTCTCCTCTTACTCCTCCCTCTCTACTTATACCTCCCTCATTCCTCATACTTCCCCATCCCTTCATACTCCTCCCTCTCTTCATATTCCCTCTTTTCCACATACTCCCCCCTCTCTCCTCATACTCCTCTCTCTCTCCTCATACTCCCCATCTCTCCTCACATTCTCCCTCTCTCTCCTTATACTCCCCCTCTCTCCTGATATTCCCCCTCTTTCCTCATTCTCACCTCTCTTTCCTCATACTCCTCCCTGACCTCACACTCCCCCTATCCTCTTACTCCCCCTCTCTCCTCTTACTCCTCCCTCTCTTCTCATATTCCCGTTCTCCTCATATTCCCCCTGCCCTCATATCCCCCTCTCCTCATACTTCTTACTGTCTTCTTATAGTACCCCCTCTCTCCTTATACAGACCCTATCTCCTTATATTCCTCTTTTCTCCACATTTTTTCCCTCACTCTTCATATTCCGTCCTCTCTCCTCATACACACTCCTCTCTCCTTATACTCTGCCTTTCTCCTCATACTCGCCCCTCTTTCCACATACTCCCCCTTCTCTCCTCATACTGCTCTCTCTCTCTCCTCATACTCCCCCCTCTTGCCTCACAGTCTCCTTCTCTTTTCTTCTACTCCCCCCTCTCTCCTGATATTCCACCTCTTTCCTCATTCTCAGCTCTCTCCCCTCATACTCCTCCCTTTCCTCATACCCCCCTGTCCTCATACCCCCCTCTCTCCTCTTACTTCTCACTCTCTCTTCATACTCCCCCTTCTTTTCATATTGCCACTGTCCTCATACTCCCCCTCTCTGTCCTCATACTCCCCCCTCTCCCCTCATATTCTTTCTCTCTCCTCATTTTCCCCTCTCTCTCCTTATATTCTCTCCAATCGTCATAGTCTCCGCTCACTCCTCTTACTGCTCCCTCTCTCCTTATACTCCCCCTTCTCATATTCCCTCCTGTCTTTATACTCCCCTTCTCTGTCTTCATACTCCTCCCTCTCTCCTCATATTCCTCCTCTCTCCTTATTTTCCCTCCTCTCTCCTCATACTCCCCCTTCTCTTCATACTCCCTCCTCTCTCCTCTTACTCCTTCCTTTCTCCTCATACCGCCCCTTAACAATTTCTCAGTCAGTATATATATACTGCTGTATACACTCTGGGGCAGATTTACAAGTCCCTTGCGCCTCTTTGTTGTTCTCTTGTGTCACATTTTTGATGTAATGTTGGCAAAAAGAATTCAGCACATTGTATATGTATTTGCAAAATGAGTCAGGGTTGTCCACTGAAATGTAGTAGTTATATACATGGAATGTGTGCAGTCACTTAACCGTTTTAGTCAAGTAAATGTGTTTTGGTAAAATGCATGGTCTTATATTTTTGGTCTAGAATGAGACTGTGCATCTGTGTACATTAGGAATTATAGTCGCCCCTTTGTCCATATTCTCCCCCTCTCTCTTCATACTCTCCCCTCTCTCCTCATATACACCCCTCTCTCCTTATACTCCCCCTCTCTCCTCACACTCCCTGTCTCTCTCCTCATACTCTCCCTTCTCTCCTTTTACTCCCACCTCTCTCTTCATACTTTTCCCTCCCTTCTTATACTCTCCCCTCTCCTCATACTCATCTTCTCCCTTCATACTCCCTGTCTCTTCATACTCCCCCCTCTCCTTATAATTCCTCCTCTCATCATACTCTCCCCTCTCTCCTCATACCCACTTCACTCCTCATACTCCCCATCTGCTCATACTCCTCCTTCTCTCCTCATACTCTACCCTCTGTCCTGATACACTGCCTTTCTCCTTATACTCCCCTTTTCTCCACATTCTACCCCCTCTCTTGTCATACTCTCCCCTCTCTTTTTATACACACCTCTCTTTCTTTATACTTCTCTTTTCTCCTCATACTCGCCCCTCTTTCCACATTCTTCCTTCTCCCTCTTTATACTCCTCCTCTTTCTCCTCATACTCCTCCCCTCTCTCCTCAGACTCCCTCTCTCTCTTCTTATACTCCCTCCTCTCTCCTTATACTCCCCCTCTTTCCTCACATTCCTCCTTTTTCTGCTTATACTCTCCCTTTTCTCCTCATGCTCCCATCTCTCGTCATACTCCCCCTTCTCTTCTCATACTCTTTACTCTCCTCATACTCCCCCTCTCCCCTCATACCCTCCTGTCTCCTCATACTCCCCCTCTCCTCATATTTCTCCTTCTCCTCATATTCCCCCTCTCTCCTCATACTCTCCCCTGTCTCCATATTCCCTCTTCTCTCATCTCAGCCCTTCCTCTCTCCTTATAGGTCCCCCTCTCCTCATTCTACACCCTCGCCTCATACTCCCCCTCTCTCCTCATACCCCCATCTCTCCTCATACTCTCCCCATCTCCTCATAGTCCTGCCTCTCTCCTCATACTCCCTCTTCTCTCCTCATACTATCCCTTCTCTCCTCATACACCCCTTCTCTCCTTATACTCCCCCTCTCTCTACATTCTCCCCCTCTGTCCTCGTACTTCCCCTTGTCCCGTTATACTCCTCTCTTCTCATACTTGCCCCTCTCTCCACATATTCTACCTTATCTCCTCATACTGCCAGCGCTCTCCTCATACTCCTTCCTCTCTTTCCCCTTGTACTGTTGTAGTGATGCATTTAGTAGCATGTACTAATCCATTCACTGCACAAAAGTTCAACTACTGATAAATTAATTAAGGTACTCTTCTTCCAGATGTAGTTCTTGAAAGTTTTATGCAGTATGTATACACTTCTGTTATCAGTTACACAGTTGTTTTTTATACTTAGTCATTTTACATTGTATTTATTTAGTAATAGAATAGTATATTTCATATATTTATTTTTAGAATGTTATATATATTTTTATAACAGATTCTACTTATCAACACTAAAAGAAATCCATCATGCTTTCAAAAAGTGAAAAGAGGGCACAACATAATAAAGCTTATTACTTAAAGAGAAGTCATCCACAAGATTTACCTGAACAACAATGTGTGAACAAAAAGAAAAAAACTCCTGGTAAGACAATGAATATTTTTTTGAAGAACTTATCAAACACTAGGAGTAGTGTGGACAATGTCAAAAACACAAACAGTGTATCTGCAACTAAAAAGTAAAACAAGAGAAAAGAGAAAAATGATGGGAAATCATCTAGTAAACAAAGACTGTATAGTAAAAGGAGGAAGATTGCTAGAGATAGTTCTCAAGACAGTCAAACTTCTGCTCCGTTGAGTTAGGATCCACTAGGAGAACCAATTGTTCAAAATGAAGCAGCAACTGCCATGGATGAGGTGAAAACAGCAATGTATCAAGCTCAAGAAGATGTAACAAACTTGGAAGAACAACTAAATGTTGAGCAGAAACAAATATATGACCAAGTGAGAAAACAGATTGACCATGGATTACTTCATGAAAAGAAAGAGTGCTCTTGCTCATCATTTCAACCTATCTGAATGTACGTAAGTGGACAAGCTGGAACAGGAAAAAGATTTTTTACATTAAAGTAATTACAATTTATCTACAGAAAACAACTGAGTCGCATTTGTTTTGTGTTGTCACTGTTCCAACTCGGTTGGCAGCACACAATATGTAAGGAATTACTTTACATCGTTTATTAATGCTACCAGTAGAGCATGAAAACAAATTGGAATACCATAAGCTATCTGAAGAAGCTTGTTGTGAAGTTTCAAGAGTCTTGAAGATAATGAAACTTCTCATTATTGATGAGGTAAGCATGGTATCAAACTTAATGATTGCCTTTGTGCAGCAAATTCTTAAAACAGATTATGACGTATTATTTGGAGGAAAACACGTAATAGTTTTTGGAGATCTACTTCAACTTACTCCTGTAAAAGGACAACCAGTGTTTAAAACACTGACGCATGAAGATACCAGAAAGTCTTTGGGGAGCATTGGAAATGTTAATATTTGGTCATATTTTGAGTATAAGGAACTTATTACAAATATGCAGCAGGCAAATGATGCTGATTATGGAACTATTCTTCAAGATATAAGAATTGGAAAAGTAACTGAACATGGCAAACAAGCGTTACAGAGGCGATTACTTTCCAATTTGTTTCCAAATGAAAATATTGTTCCTGAGAAAATATATGTGAGAATAGCAGAAAACAAATCTGTAATCTCCTTGTTGCCAACAATTCGTGAATGTTCTATATTCAATGAAGACATTTTAAAGTTCGAAAATAAAGAAATTATAAAATTGGAAGCTGTTGATAAATAGAACATGAAGGAATCACTATTATTTTGACAGAAAGGTTGAAGAGGAAATTGGATTATTTAGAGAAATCGATAAGTAAAACTTCTTGTTTAGAAAACAATTTATATGCATGTGTAAACTGTAGGGTAATATTACGACGTAATTTGAATGTGGAAAAAGGTTTCGTAAATGGAGCAATGGGTAAAGTTGTTGATTTCGTTAATTACATAAATAGAGATGGTATTGAATTTTTGAGAATCAAATTTGATCAAATTGAAGAAGTACAACAATTTAGTCGTTGTTCAGCTCGGTTTTTGCTCGTAAAAGATTTTTATGTTCACAGAAAACAGTTTCCTGTTTCTTTGGCGTATGCAGTGACCATTCATAAATTTCAAGGTTTAAGTGTAGATAGAGCTTTAGTGAATATTGGAAGTACTGTTTTTAAAGAGGGTATTGCATATGTTACTTTGTCTCGAGTCAAAACTTTATATGGATTGTACTTGATTGATTTTGATGAGAGAAAGATTGGTTCAGATGCAATTGTGTGAAAGTGTATAATAGGTTAAGAAGAGAATATGCTCCCAATTTAGGTCAATATCCAGTATTTGAAAAGCGTATGGTAGGTTGAAAAAGAAGATGTGAGAATATCTGTAGTGAAGCTGTAGAGAAAGAAAAAAAACAAGATGAAGTTGTGATTGCAAGCAAAAAGAAAAAGGACACTGTTGAAGAGATTGTTGGTTATCAGTTTGAAAATAGTTCTGGTGTCAACTGCTATGGTAATGTAGTTGTTAATGTTTTTTTTCTTGATAGTTTGCAACAGCAAATTGTTGAAAATCGGGAAAAAAGATTTTGTTCTTTGTTGTATTCTGTTCATGAGAAATGTAGTAGTGATAAAAGTAAAATACAAAGTGTTTCTGATATACGAATTGTTTTGGACATATGTTCTGGTTGCACTCAATTTATGCAGAGTATTCAGCAAGATTGTCAGGAATGTCTAATGTATATGCTTGTTGTATTGGAAGATGAAGGTATAGATATTGAACATTTTTTGGCCTTTCTTATAAAAGGCAACATGACTGTGAAAATTGCTTGTTTACATGTAGTACTAACATAGACACTGAAAGATTTATATATTTGACTTTACCAGACTGTGAATCAGTGTCCATTAACAATCTAGTTAGAGGAGCAAATCAAAACATGGAGTGAAGCCAATGTCAGTCAGTCAAACAATCTTTATTTTGATTAATTAAATCATAAAAAGAAAAAAACAATACATACATCCACTACGTGCTAAATAATTAAAAAATGTTCTAAAATTCAGCGTTAGGGTAAAAACATGTAAAAACAAGCAACTAAATAGATTGAGTTGATTTCATAGATATATACACACAGAAATTAAGACCTTACAATTATCTTTATCTTGGATAAAAAAGGAAACAGAATTTTCATAAAAAGTCAGGGTACCACATTTACATCTGTGAAGTGCCTCACAGGGTGTCTTTGTTTAGCATACAAATCAAAATAAGTGTAATCAATGGATCATTGATGACATCCCTAAGGCACTCAATATGGTATATTGTTCAAAACAATTCATCAAGAAAATAGTTGCTGTTTATCAATATGTCTGTTTTATTTGTACAAACACAAAACGGTGGAAGGGGACCTAGGGGAAATATTTAAAGACCAGGCTCTGGGTACTATCCCCAAAAGGACCAATCAACAACAACGGTACCAGAGGGTCTCAGGTAAATGTGCCCATCAACACAAGAAAACCAAGCAAGAACTCACCTCTACGCCCAGGCTATGTCCCAGAGAGCTCTCTGTGGATGAGGAAAAATACCCATCAGTCACCATTCGGATGCGCCCTTCATCATTTGGGATTTTATCCGTACCACCCGTCAGAGGATTGAACAACTCTCCTAGGAGGTAAACCCGGTGGTAGGGGGTATCCTCACTAGAAAAGAGAGATGACAGTGTGATATACCACTAGATGTAAATACGTGGTAAAGAAAGATGGGACTGGGGTGTGCAGTGCTAAAGAAGGTGTCAAGAAAAGAAACCAGAATAAGTGGGCTTCAGTCCTGAAGAAAGCATTTCTGACATAATCTGTCATTCATATGCTGAAACTAGTCGACCACCTCTTGTCCCGAGGCTGTCCACATAATTAGACAGCCCGCGGGCGCACTGTTTTTAATGTTGGTATGGTAAGCACATTTGAATTAAAATCCTCGTTTGGTGCTTATTCTTAACCAATTTTAAACCCACTTATTCTGGTTTCTTTTCTTGACACCTTCTTTAGCACTGCACACCCCAGTCCCATCTTTCTTTACCACGTATTTACATCTAGTGGTATATCACACTGTCATCTCTCTTTTCTAGTGAGGATACCCCCTACCACCGGGTTTACCTCCTAGGAGAGTTGTTCAATCCTCTGACGGGTGGTACGGATAAAATCCCAAATGATGAAGGGCGCATCCGAATGGTGACTGATGGGTATTTTTCCTCATCCACAGAGAGCTCTCTGGGACATAGCCTGGGCGTAGAGGTGAGTTCTTGCTTGGTTTTCTTGTGTTGATGGGCACATTTACCTGAGACCCTCTGGTACCGTTGTTGTTGTTTTATTTGTATTCCATAGTTGATATTGATTTCATATCCATATGATAAAGGTTTTCCAAAAAAACGTTCAAAGTTCACAAATGCAACATGTAAGATCCGCTCCAATGCATTTCGGGCCACCGCCCTTCATCGGGGAGCATCTACAATGAAACGATATATAGATGTAATCCTTATTCCAAACTCAAATCAAAATACTCTTGTAGTGGCTAGTAAACCTGTATAAACAAAAGTGCCTTGTGCCCTTTCTATCACCGGTAATGTGATCAGTTTACTGTTGGCGTGTGGTCTAGTAAAGAAAACGTGTCAGTGCAAACCAAAACCTAGGCTCATTGAACGAGGTGCTGTTAGAGACATGCGGGTTTATGTGAAAACTAAAAGCGGTTAACGGCGTGAAGGTCATATGGGTTCAGAGCCTCAAGTGTAACGTTACCGTGCGGGGCTTAATAAAATGACTGCGCGCATAAAGCAGTGCTATGGACTCAACGGTACTTACTATTAGTGAAACTTCCAAACGTTCCGGACGCCGAAGACGGCTTGGTTAACCGGTTGGAATCTCGGCGTGTAAAAATGGACGCCGGAGTTTGTGTATGTCATGTGACCTTCGTGAATGGACCTCGAAAGGGGACTGAGTGTGGAGTGATGAAACTAGATAAAAGACTATGCAGTTTGCTGGTGCACACAATATAAATGTGAACGCTATGTTTATAAAACAAACTGATGGGTTCAAATGTTAAAAACAAGAGGAAAAAACACAATGTAAAAGAATACATTTAACAGGAATAAGGTCATGTGGACTATCCACAGGCTGGGATCAGAACAGGACACAGTGGCATGATATTGCCATAATAATAGTCTTCACGTCTACACGTTCATTTAAGCCAGCGGGCTTAATCGAATTCAGTTTATAGATCCAGTGATTTTCCCGTTGTAGCAGCATCCTATTGTTGTCTCTGCCTTCTTTTTTTTGGATGATTTCTAAAGCCATAAATCTCAATTGGGATATGTTGTGGTTCATTTCCAAAAAATGTGCTGCAACTGATGATTTTAAATTGTTAGTGCGGATGTTGGATTTGTGTTCATTCAACCTAGTCTTAAGTTTGCGTTCAGTCTTTCCGACATAAACTTTTCCGCACGAACATTTGAGAAGGTATATGAGGTTATTAGAGTCACACGTTGCTGTCACTTTTAATCTGATGTTATATCCTTTCATAGGATGAGTTATCGTGTTTCCCGGGATGACATTATGACAATTGTTGCAATTGTTGCATGGTCTGGTTCCTTTTGCAGTAGATGTGGGTTCTGTGGGTTGTTTCAGGATCTCGCCCAAATTTTTGCTCCTGGTATGGGCGAATATTAGGCTGGTTTTGAACATATCTTTGAAGTCTGGTTCTAATACTAACATTGGCCAATGTTTAAGTATTATGTTTTTGTACTGGGTGCTTACATTGGAGTATTTTGACACTATGACCATCCGGTCGCTGTTCTGTTTCTTGGTTGTCTGATGTAATAGAGTTTGTCGGTCCAGTTTATCCACTTCATTTGTGGCTTGTGTTAGAAGTTCCTCTGGATATTTCCTATCCCTAAAATGATCTCTCATTTCCTCCATTCTTATTTTTGTCAAATTCGGGTCTGAAGTGATGCGTTTGACTCTCATTAATTGCGATTTCGGTAGATGTTTCTTCAGTGAAGACTGATGGAAACTGTTGTAATGAAACAGGCTGTTACGGTCAGTGGGTTTGCGGAAAATGTCCGTTGTTATTTGATTGTTTAGTAGGGTGACTTGAACATCCAGAAATGTAATAGTTTTGGGGTCTATTGTCCAGGTAAACTGTATTCAAAGGTTGGCTTCATTCAACGTTACTAGTGCCTGTTCCAAACTGTGTCGTGTATCGTTCCAAAGAATAAATAGGTCATCAATAAACCGACCATACATTCTAAGGTTATTCTTCCACTTTGGGTTTGACCAAATGTGAGACTGTTCAAATTCTCCCATAAAGATATTTGCGTAAACTGGGGCAGCGCTGTTTCCCATGCTGGTGCCCACTAGTTGCAGAAACCAATTGTCTTTATACGCAAAATAACTGTGATACAAAGTAAACATAACTAGCTCCATTAGAAATATTTTCATGGGTTTGTCTACTTCAAGTTTCAAGATAGCCTGTTCCATAGCTTCTATGCCCTCTTGATGTGGGATGGTCGTATATAACGAGTTAACATCAGCGGTGCATAACCACAGTTCTTCATTTGGGTCGATGGTAATTGTCTCCAGTTTTTTCAGAAAATCTGTTGTGTCACGGATATAACTTGGTAAGGATTGAACAATGGGTTGAAGATGACGGTCCAAAAATTGACCTATGGGTTGATGTATGCTGTTGCAGGTTGATACTATAGGTCGAATTGGAGGATCCATTAGATTTTTGTGTATCTTCGGTACCGCATATATGTTGGGACTTCTTGGGTTAGATTTTAGCAAAACATTCTTGGTCTTTTGGTTGATCACTCCCTGTGTTATTGCCTTGTTTATTATTTCAGTCAAAATCCTCGTGTATTCTGAGGTAGGATTCCTCGGAAGTTGTAAATAGGTAGAGTCATCAGATAGATGCTGATTTATTTTCTGGTGGTACATGCTTGAGTTCATAATAACAAGGGCGCCGCCCTTGTCTGCCTTAGTGCAAGTTGTATTCTGATTGCTTGCTATTTTTTTAAGTGTATCCCGATCTTTTTGTGTGACATTCTTATATTTGTTTTTCTGGAAGTTACACGCCGAGATTCCAACCGGTTAACCAAGCCGTCTTCGGCGTCCGGAACGTTTGGAAGTTTCACTAATAGTAAGTACCGTTGAGTCCGTAGCACCGCTTTATGCGCGCAGTCATTTTATTAAGCCCCGCACGGTAACGTTACACTTGAGGCTCTGAACCCATATGACCTTCACGCCGTTAACCGCTTTTAGTTTTCACAAAAACCCGCATGTCTCTAACAGCACCTCGTTCAATGAACCTAGGTTTTGTTTTGCACTGACACGTTTTCTTTACTAGACCACACGCCAACAGTAAACTAATCACATTGAGCACATTACCGGTGATAGAAAGGGCACAAGGCACTTTTGTTTATACAGGTTTACTAGCCACTACAAGAGTATTTTGATTTGAGTTTGGAATAAGGATTACATCTATATATCGTTTCATTGTAGATGCTCCCCGATGAAGGGCGGTGGCCCGAAATGCATTGGAGCGGATCTTACATGTTGCATTTGTGAACTTTGAACGTTTTTTTGGAAACCTTTATCATATGGATATGAAATCAATATCAACTATGGAATACAAATAAAACAGACATATTGATAAACAGCAACTATTTTCTTGATGAATTGTTTTGAACAATATACCATATTGAGTGCCTTAGGGATGTCATCAATGATCCATTGATTACACTTATTTTGATTTGTCAATACTCGCCCGGAGTGATGGGCGACACCTAAGAGCGCCTAAAAACTATCACTTTTTCCAGAAGAATTACCAAAGGCTGTGCCTGGCTCTACATATTTTCAGATTTGTTTAGCATACCACATTAAATTCATACGTGCAATAAAAATGAATGAATCCTTCTATGTAATTACTAACAAATTTGGTCTTATCTTATTTATCCGAGCCGCAGCCACCAGAAAGTTGGCTATGCTAAAAATGATATGTACGGAACCCAACATTTGTAAGCACATGAGAGCAGGCCTCACTTGTACGAAGCCAGCTTCCCGAAGAATTGGTAGTAAAAAAAATGTCTGTGCTTCCGCAAACTTCTCACAAAACATTACAAGATGGAGAGTGTCTTGTGTCGAAAACCTATCATATGAACACGGGCACTTTCTTCAGGTTTCCCCCACGCGGAAAAACACCCAGAGTAAGATGAATTATGTTAAAACTAAATCTAACCAGCAAAAAACGGTGAAACTGGTTGGTGACTAACTTCAAATAGGGTTCAATAAATAAGGAAGTCTGTAAAGTATAAATTCTTCTTACTCCTGGTTTTCTAAGCTCCTGCTCCTCCCTGTTTTGCTGCGCCAAATTCATAAAACTTTTTTTGATCCATCCCAAATCACTTTTTCCTAGCTTCTCTGGGCAAGTAAACAGTTCTGGACGACCCAGTCTGACACATGCCGCTCTAACGTAAGCCATCCAGGGAATCCTTGCTGCCTTATCCAGGGCTAAACAATCTTTCAGGATTAAATGATTAAGAGTGATCTCCTCATTAATCCATGTCTTCACCCAACAGGTCACCGGGGCAATATTTAAATTATCTGCGATATATCCTATACCTAGTTCAGCACGCAGGGAGAATGTAGGAGATGATTGGGGAACGGCCAGCAGGGATCTAAGGAACTTGTTTTCTACCACTTGTATTGTATTCATAGGAGCATATCCCCAGACATCAGCCCATATGAGGCAATCGCTAGGCACTTGGATTTATATATTTTAAGCAAGGCCTCCATGGGCCTCGTACCTAACCTCTTCGAGAAACTGAGAAGTGCTGATGTAGATATTGTAACAGCATTGCACTTCTGTTTCAATTGGGGGCCCCAGTTACCTTTCTCATCAAAGACCACCCTCAGATAGGTAAAGACTGACACCCTTGTTGCCTCCGCACCCATACATGTAAAACTTCTAACCTTTAACTTCCTCTTTGTAACCCCTGCTACCATCGCATGTGATTTTTTGCTGTTGACTTTTAAATCAAGGGACTGCATGAAGCTGCCAAAATGATCTAGCAGCCTCTGTAGGCCCGTTCCTGTGCGTGCAAGTAGAACAGCATCATCCGCGTATAGGAGAACCGGAACTCCTGATCCTCCTATACGTGGGTCGTCTACTGTAGCCTTAGCTAAAGAGTCTTCCAGGGCATTAATATACAGGGTAAAAAGGAGAGGGGCTAGAATGCAACCTTGTCTGACCCCTCTCCTAGAGCTAAAGTGTCCAGTGCACCGGCCATCGGCGTTACCCTCACTTTGGAAGAGAGGTCCTGATGGAGGTCACTAGGAAAGTTAATCAGAGGTGCTTCCATCCCCATTTCTCGCAGACTATTACACAGTTTCGACCGATTTACCTGGTCGAATGCTGATGACAAATCCATACATCCTAGGTATAAATGGCCAGGTTTTGCTATTGTATATTTCCCTATCAGAAGATACAAGTTTAGACATTGGTCTATGGTGCTTCTGTGTTTTCTGAAACCATATTGGAGATTAGAGAGTACCCCCCTGCTAGTTAGCCAATCTCCCAGTTTTTTAAGAATGACTCTGCCCATGATTTTAGCTGCAGAGTCTGTCAAGGAGATTGGCCTATAGCAGGCCGGGTCCCCTCTACTCCCTTTTTTAAAAATCGGGACTATAACCGAAGTGGACCAGGATGGTGGGAAGCCTGCAGAGCCTGACGCGTTAAAGACATTTGTCAGAATTGTTGCCCAAAACTGAGGGTACAATATATAGAGGTCTGCAGGCACCCCGTCAGGGCCGGGCGCCTTATGATTGGCCATTTCTCTAATTGCCCTTTCTACGTCCTCTACGTCAAATACAAGCGGAGCAGAGGGCTCAACAGTGGCAGCACTCCCAGGGGTTGGCTCTATGTAGTCAGTATCAGCGTAGATGTTCTTAAAGTGTTGGAGCCAAATATCATCAGGTATAACACAATCTGTATCTCTATTTTCTCTTTCCATAAAGAAGGGCTGATTCATTGTGGACCAGAACTTTCTGCTATTCCTTAAAACATCGACAGCTTGAAGATTACTCCACGCTTCCTCTTTAATTATTCGTTTGCGCACACTGATGGCCAATTTATACTCTTTACGTAATGAAGCAACCAGTCCCCTATCTCTTGGACTCATCTTAAGAGCTTCCAAAAGCGCCCTATGAGCCCTAGTACAGGAATGATCAAACCATTTATAGGGTTTCCTTGTACTTGTACTGCTGGCTGCCTGTAATTTCGCTGCTACCTGATTACACAGGGCTTCATAAGCTATTATAGTTTCCCTAGCTGGAACAGAGTCATCCAGGCAGATAGCAAAATTAGCCTCTGCTGTAAGAGCCAAATCTCCAAAAAAGGCTTCAGGGACCACAGAATCCCATTTAATGCACCTACCTTGATCTTTTGTAGATAGTCCCCGCGGGGCCCCACCTCCCTCATTAGTAACTAACATTCCCCCCGTCTCGATCCCCAACAAAACCGGGTTATGGTCACTAAATGCTGACGTGACTACTCTATATCCTATGGTCCTATCCAGGATTAGTGGGGAGACAAAGATATAGTCAATCACTGTATTAGATCCACGACCTATAAAGGTGGGGTCCCTTTCCTGCCCCCCCTCCATACTTGGTTCGAGGAAGTTCATATTAGATAGGGCCTCCTCCAGAGCTTCGCCCTGTTTACTGTGCTCAAAATGAGGAAACCCCCCACTCAGTATCCCCTCCTGGTCCTCCCCGTAACAGTTAAAATCACCCATAAGTATCACCTCAGATCCGTAGGTCTGGTTTAACTTATAGACTGACAAAAATTGATCCAAGGAACTAATGTGCGCCATATGACTCACGCCTTCCTTCGCATTATATAAATTTATTAACAATAGACTTGGCTGATCTGGGGCAGTCCACTCAATAATAAGATAGTTGGCCGAGGCAGTGTTTTTTAAAAGTACCCGCCAGCTTTAGTGAAATTAGGAAAAGAAGACAACCCCTAGGTCTACCTACTATACCTGATACTGCAGGGGTGACAAAACTACAATAACCATCCAGGCTAAAACTGTGCGTAACTTCCCATGTTTCCTGGAACTCCAAAATATCATACTGCCTTATGAACTTTATCCAATTAGGGTCTGAGCTTTTTGTTCTAGTACCTGCCACGTTCCAACTTAACAGTTTACAGGAAGTTCTTTCACTAGAGTCACCTATCGGCCTCCCTGGCCTAAATAGGCCCTCAGGTAGTCAATCATTTGACTCCAACTGGGACAGTGGAGAGAAACGATTCGAAACCCTTATTCCCTCCATTGGGTGACACCCTGGTAATGGGTCTGGTGTTATGGGTGTATTGACAACCTTTCCCGCCGGTGAAGCTGATGTTATGGGTGCATTAAAAACCCTTCCTGTCACCCCCTGTGGACGTCTAAGTTGGGAGATCCCCCATCCCCTTTCTGGTTGTGTATGCTTGTAGGCCATATGAGAGTGTTCCCCCATTACTCGCCGGGGAAAGTTAGTAGGCCTAGCTGGGGGATAAAAGAATCCAAGAGGTAAAGGTCTAATGCCCTGATTATCCAGATCTGAGTTGTCCCAAAATAACCTCTGCGGGCTCATCTGGTTATTAAAATTGACAACCACACAATCGCCTGGAATATTTTTAGGGCAGCGGCCTACCCAACTGACCCTCCTTGCCATGATGACAGAGTTTATAATGTCATTCCCCCCGGTACTAAGCTGTCTATACCATTCCTTTGCTAGGGTCATAAGATCGTGTGTTGATTCATAAGCATTCTCTCTCAAGGGGGGTATCCCAGTGAAGACAGCCACCAAAGGGGCAGCCTCCGGTGGCAGCTCTAACTGTCTAAAAAGAGTGAAGCCATGCCTAGTACTGGCTTGTGCCTGGTTACCAATAGTAGGTACTCCGGGGCTAAGACTAACAGCCCCCCCCAATAAGTGGGTGCCCCACCTAGTCCTCCTCCCTGACCATATTTACAGTTATGGTAGCTGTCTGTCCTGATGTCACTTTGTCCATTGTAGGCCTAGTTGAGATTGGTGGGTGGGGGCAGATCACTACACCCCGCTCCCCCTGAATGTTGATTTAGTAATCGGTCAATTTTATCACATTTAGACAATAACCCAGATACACACGAATTGATTGTGTCCACAATGTCCTTAGCCATATTCACTAGCACTGGGTCCAATCTAGAAGTAAATAACTGCTCTATAATTTTTCCAATGTGTGCTATGAGACCTTTAAGTGATGGGGGAGCCACCCCCATAGTTTTACTTTTCTTAGCTAGTTTCACGTTAGACTTTCTCATTCTGGGGGCTTTCTGCAGGCTCGGACAGTACATAATGTTTGGCTGTTCATTGGGGGATTCATGTGTTACTACATTTGGTAATGGGTCCGATACAATGGTGGGATTACTGACGATAATAGTCGGCTCCAAAGGTATGACCCCTGCTTGCTCTGTGGGTAGGGCCGAATCAGTTACAGAGTTACCTAGGCCCAGCTCTTTCTCAGCTATAGCAATTTCTTTGGTCAGTACGCCCACTGCTGATGTAAGGTACAACATAATTGAGTCAGCCTTCGTTGGGTGCTTCGCCTTTTTCCCTTCATCAGTGCCCCGATAGAGCTGCCTTCTGTCTCCCCTCCCTCTCCTCCCCCTCAACAGGATCACAAATCTTATAGCGCGGGGATGCCCTTGGGTCACCAGGCGCTTTAGAAATCGTTATTAAATTAAATTAAATTAAATTCTGTTACCCATTATGAAGTGTCAGGGGGTTAGCCTGGCCTGGCCTCTTCAGGCCTCTGATGGCCACAGATGGCCCCACCCTTGTCCCGGGCTTCTCCCGGCGCTGCCCGCGCGCGTCCCGCGGTGCGGGAGGCGTTCACAGTTCTTGATGAGCCTCCGGTCGCATTGGGCGCGTCACTCCTGCAGCGACGTCTAGGTGGTGCTGGGAGTTGTGGTGTGCCCAGTCGCCCTGCAACCGTTTCCCTCACGGCACGGGGCTGGTGGAGAAGATGCCGTTCCCCTCACGGCAGGCGATGTGGAAATAGCGGGTAAGTTTCACCGTTCCCCTCACGGCGGTGATTTGCTCTGCTGTGCTGCCCCCAAACTCGACCGGCGTTTCCGGTTCTTGATGAGCCTCCTGTTGCGTTGGGCGCGTCACTCCTGCAGCGCCGGTCCAGGTGGTGCTGGGAGTTGTAGTGTGCCCAGTCGCCCTCACGGCACGGGCTGGTGGAGAAGACGCCGTTCCCCTCACGACAGGCGATGTGGAAATAGCGGGTAAGTTTCGCCTTTCCCCTCACGGCGGTGATTTGCTCTGCTGTGTAGCCAATGTAAATCACAAATGTCATCAAGATTAGTTATACAAAGATATGGACAGTATGTAATTATAACCTCTTCAGCGTGGCGCAAATTCCTGCGCTGTACTGAACGTTCTATTGGGCTTATGGACTCATGACGGAACGATTCCATCATGAGCACAGGCCAACCGACGCTCATGACAGAACCGTTCCGTCATGAGCATCGAAGGGGTTAATGCTGCAATGTTGTAGAGCTGATGGAAGAAAATTGGAAACTTTAATTAAAAATGTTGTAGCTACTCAAGTATCAATATCAGGAAGAATGTTTGTAGCTGTAGCAATTATTTTTCATGATGGTCCTTCAACAACATCTGGACATTACACTGTTTATTTAAAATGTCCGAAAGGTTGAATATGAATTGTAATAGTCAATTGGTTTTTAAACAACGTTTGCCTAAAGAGTTAACAAATTCTTACCTAATATTTTTAAAGCCAAACTTTTAGGAACAAAATGTGGCCTTTCAGGATTACTGTTGTTAAGGTAGGTTAGTCTGGTGTTGTAGAGTACTTTGTGAGTGAGGGTGAGGAGCTTGAAAATGATCCTCTTGTTGACGTGGAGGCAGTGTAGGTGTATCAGGTGATGTGGCTGCAGCAGAGGACATTGATGATCAGTCGGGCGGAGGTGTTTTGGATTTGTTGTAGTCGTTGTAGGTGTTTGGCTGGAATTCCTGTGTAGAGTGTGTTGCCATAGTCTAGTATGCTGTTGATGAGGGCCTGTGTCATTGTTCTTCTTCTTTCGGTTAGGATCCACTTGTAAATGTTGCAGAGCATGTGTAGGGTGTTGTAGCAGTATGAGGAGACAGTGTAGACTTGCTTACACATGGAGAGGGAAGAGTTGAGGATGAATCCTAGGTTGTGTACATGGCCGGTAGGTATTGGTACTGTTCACGGTGTAGTCGGCCACCAGGAGTCGTCCTAGGCTGAGGGAGTGGGTCCGAGAATGAGTATTTCCGTCTTGTCCGAGTTGCGGTTTAGAGAGCTGATCCTTATGCAGTTGGTGATGGCTTTCATTACCTCGAGGAGGTTGCTTTTGGTGGTATGTGGCTCCTTGGTGAGGGAGAGGTTGAGCTTGGTGTCGTCAGCTTAGGAGAGAATGTTGAGGTTGTGATGGTGGGCCACTTGTTTGAGGGTGGCTATGTGGATGTTGAATAACGTCGGGTTGAAGGATGAGCCCTGGGGTACCCCGCAAATGATGTCGGTGGTTTTGCATCAGAGGGCTGGGAGGCAGATGCTGAGGATTACTAATGAACAACTTCCAAACTAAGGATTTGACATATACCATTTAGCCATGAGGAAAAGTATGTAAAACCATTAAGGACTTTTTGTTGTATATTTTGTCAGCATATATTTGTAAGTAACATTATTTACAGTGTTTGAAAATGAATGATAATGTTTTGGTATTTTAAGATTGTTTGAGATGTCTCATATTTACGTAAGAAATTGCTCTTAGAAAAAATCCTTTAACATATGTTTTATTTCTATTTTTTCGATTGTTATTGAGAATGTTGAATGTTTTTTTAAGATAATCTTATTGATTGTCTTTTTTTGCCTGCTGTTATGTGAAGAGTACTATTGAACTCACTGTTCTAGTGAAATTCAATATATTCTGAGAACAGCAAAAAAGGCAAATGAAATGCTTTACAAATTATTTTGTGTTGTAAAATATATATTGTAACTGTACTTTTTTCTTGCCTTCCACAGATGCTAATTTTATAATATATACTTTTTTTTAATATTTATTATGTTTAAGGTAAGTTTAAGTAACTATTACAAATGGTCAATGTGATGTGCTTCTACAGAGCTGAAGGAACAAGAGATGGATGCAGTACATATATGTGCAAAGATGATTTGTATCTTCTAAAGACATTTGAGAAAGTTAACATATATACTGAGTGTACCGGAGGACCTACTACCTTTGAACATATATTTAAAAAATGCCAGAGACTTTTATTATAGAGATTTTTAAAATGAAACATGGCTCCAGAACAGCTTTCTGCAACGTACCTGTATGGTATTGAATGAAAGACATGCTTGACTAGTAGAGACCAGAGAGTTTTAGGATTTAAAGAGATCAAATTATTCTCCATAAAATATGTCACAGAGAGTGTTTTCAAAAACTCTTTTATGTTTAGAAGGACAGGATAATTTACTGTGTGTAGTTTTTCTTCTCTATCTAAATATGTCCTTATCATACACAATACTTTGTGTTGAAGTGTTGTTCTATACCTGTTGCTGTGAGTATTTTCAACTTATATAAGGAATCACTACTTTCTTACTATGTTAAAAGGTGAGTACTGGATAGGTCTTTAAGAATTGATGTGTGTGAAAACACATGAAGTATTAAAAAACTAGTGAGATAATGGTACCTAAATATACACAGATACACAGGGTTATTCTGGACAACCAACAGTATTCCTTGCATTTTACTAAAACACATTTACTAGTTTGGAACGGGTAAGGTGAAAAGACATATTCTACATTTTTTAGTACTGCATTTTACTATAACAGCCTGAGTCTGTTCCTATGGTCATAAGGAGTGACTGGTTTCAAAATGTAAGAAAACTTAAGCACAGGATATCCTTATAAGTAATTATATTTATATAACCTTATAACGTACTAAAACTCTATTGTTGGAATGTTATTAGGCAATGGTATTTATATAATATTTTTTTAAGGCCAAAATAGTTGATAACGCTAGTTTTGTGTTATGTATTAAGAAAACTGAAAAAAATGAAGTGTTGATGTTTTCATACAAGGACCTACAACATAAGAAATTAATTATGGAAAGAGAACAGAACAATACCGAGGACAGTTTGGAAATTAGCAATAGTCTCATAGAAGAACTAAACGTACATCTCACAGGCAGCGAGAGTGAAGAACAAGAATTAGTGTTGCAGATATGAGCTGTGATTTCCAAGACAAAAGCGTTGATGCTGATTTTGTGGAATTTTTTGCAAATATAAATTCCGAAATTGGTGACCAGGAAATTGATGTCAATGAAATAGCTGATGAAATTATTTTACAAGCTCTGTTTAATTATGAGATGTTAGAAGAATATATTTATTGTTTTATAATAATAATGGTTTGAGTACTATCTACTAATGCATCCATTGTACTAAAAGTGAAGCACTTATAGATTCACTTATACATTCTTTACATTATTCTATTGATTCAAAGTATGCAAAGTAAGTCTCAGGGCATGGACTGCTTCAAACCCCAACACACTATGCATGTACTCTTTTATGCACCTGAAAACTTGTCTTTTAAACCTTTTTAAACGAAAAAAAAGAAACTGCAACCAAAAAAGTGTCCAACTGGAACAAATCAACAACAAAAAAATTAACGACGTGTGCAACTGTGCTCCCGTTTCCTTCGGATAATCAAGTCAATAGACTGCTCCCCATAACACAGGATCTCATTGCAAAATTTGCAATGTATAACCAAATCTGCAAAATCTGGTCTGATGTCCGGGTGTGGACTGCTTGCTTCTGGTGGTGGTGCAGTAGAAGTTCTGGGAACAGCAGGTGGAGGGTTGTCCCGCAGCCTTTGAGAGCAAGCTCTCGCATAATTGCGAGGATGCAGGTTTTTTACATGGCGGACCATGCTTGCTGTTCCAAACGAATACTTTTTGCTGGCGTCGCCTCTGGACAGCGTAGTGTCACAGATTTTGCATGTGACTTTGGGAGCATTCACCTTTTTTTGTCCTTCAGGAAAGGTGAACATTTTCCAAATGACAGCCACTTTCCTCTTTTCCTGAGGCTGCTCTGCAACAAATTCTTTCTCTGATGAGTGCTCAGAAGAGGATTCCACAAGTTGAGCTATGTTGAAGTAGGTTTCTAAAATGACTGCAAACCCACAGAAGAGATGGTTCTCCTGAGAAAGTCAAAGAAAAATGATTAAAATGGGTGGGGTCTTTCAACAGTTGGAATAGGAAGTATTATGAACCAATCAAATCTGTTCTTTTAAAGTCACATGGCTTTGCATACACTTAGGGTGTGCTTATAGTGTGCGTACGGACGACATACCGCCGCGATTTGCGTAATTGCTTTTAAAAGTAATATACGCTTATTAAATGTAAAAATTATCCCATTATACGCATATCCCGTGAAAAAAAAAAACGAAGCCTGCATTATTTGAAATTAGCACCGGGGGCCAAATCCCGGGGGCAATGAATGTAATTATAATGGGGGGTCCCAGAGGGCCCCCCAGCCCCGGGGACCGCTACCCCCTGGGGCTTTAAAGTTACATATGCGGGAGGCTCTTGGCCCCCCCGCAGCCACGGGGACCGCCACCCCCCAGGGCTTCTTTTTTTTATAATAATGTGGGGCCCACAGGGGCCCTCCACCCCAGGGGATTGCCACTCCAGGGACTTTAACATTATGTATGCGGGGGGCTCACGGGCCCCCCTGCAGCCCCTGGGACCGCCATCCCCCGGGCTTCTTTTAAAAAAAATTACATTAAAAAACATGTGTGGGGGGGCTCAAGACCCCCCCACACGCCCCGGGGACGCCACCTCCCCGGTGCGCTACATTTTTAAATTGGGGGGTCCGTGACAGATCCCACTGCCCCAGGGACCACCACCCCTGGGACTTTTAAATGTTGGGAGGGGGGCCGCACGGCCCCCCTCCTGGAGCCTTGTGGTGGCCCTGGGGACCACCACCCCCCAGGGCCGGCTCCTGCAGTGTCCCGGGATGCCTACCCCCGGGACACTGTAGTTTGCTATAGTAGGGCGGACCTACCACAGCAAACTGCTTTGGTTTTTGGAAGAGAGAGCAGGTTTTCTAGATGGGGAGCAGCGTGTTAGCTGTTCCCCATGTAGAAAAGCAATGCCGACTCCCTCCAAAAAAAATGTAAAGAAAAAATAAAAAAATGCCCGGCCCCGGGGGAGGGGGTCCCCAGGGCCAAAAGTGGACCCAGGAGGGGGGCAAGGCAGCCCCCGGGGCAGACTATGACCTTGGGAGGGGTTGGCCCCTTCCCGATTTTTTTTTTAATTAAAAATTGGGGGCAGACCCTGGAGTATGGGGTCCCCAGGGCTAAAAAAAATTGAAAAAGTAGGGGGGCTACACAGGCCTACTTTAAAAAAACAGGATAGCGGCTGGAGGCCACGCCCCCTCATTGCACCACTATGCAAACGCGCCCCCTGCAGCGTTTGCAGGGGGGAACAAATTCCTCTGGAATACTGGGGGTCCCTGGGTGCCAACTAGCCCATCAGGTACCTCCAGTATGCCCCAGGGAGCTCCATTGCAGAGAGGTGTTCTGAGGCCACGCTCCTTTTTAAATCTCTCTGCAATGCAGCTCTATGGCGCTTACTGGAGGTAGCTGGTGGGCTAGTTGCACCCCAGGGACCCTCAGTATTAAAGGGGACTTAATCCCCCAACTTAAAATGTGCCACGGGGCGCGTTTGCACAGTGGTGAAGGGAGGGAGCGGGCCTGAGTTCACATGGGTGTAAAATCGCCCTGTGGCGCGGTTTAAGCTGGGGAAAAAAATTATTGTCAATACTGAGGGTCCCTGGGGGCCAACTAGCCCACCAGGTACCTCTAGTGAGTGCCACGGAGCTGCGTTGCAGAGTGTTGTAAAAAGGGGCTCGGCCTCTGAACACCTCTCTGCAACGCAGCCCCTGGCGCATACTAGAGGTACATGGTGGGCTAATTGGCTCCCAGGGAACCTCAGGATTCAAGAGCACTTAATCCCGCAACTAAAATCGCGCCACAGGTCGTGTTTGCCCACATGTCACCTCAGGCCCGCCCCCTTCCTTCACCATTGTACAAATATTGCTTTAAAATCAGTCGAACTACGAATTCCGATTTACTCACCTGTTATCAGGAGAGAACCCAGTGCGGCATCTTTTAACCTAGCACTGACCCTGAAAAGTAATTCTAAGCATACTTACAGTAACTTGTATTTCCCTCCATAGGAATCCATTGTGTGGTTTTCTGCAGAAAAGTTTCTAAGTGTTGATTTTTGAAACGTACAAATATTCGTCTAAATTCAGCCGAACTACGAATTCCGATTTACTCACCTGTTATCAGGAGTGACCTCAGTGCTGCTTCTTTTAGCCCAGCACTGACCCTGAAAAGTAATTCTAACCATACTTACCAGTAACTTGTATTTCCTTCCATAGGAATCCATTGTCTGGTTTTCACCAGAAAAGTTTCTATTTTAACAAACTAAAAATATTCCTTAAATATCACCTGTATGACTTAAACACATTCTTTCAATTGTTTACAGGAGATGCACCAGCTCTGGATCCAGGATCCACCACTGAGTAGGAAAAAGTAACGATAACACTACTTACCTGCTAAGTGAATTTCCTTCCAAGGGTAACATTGAGTTTCTAAGGGCCCGATGTAGGTAGCCAAATACCGGTCGGTAACGGCCGAAATTCGGTAATTCCGGCCATTACCGACCGGTATATGAGCATCGAGATGTACGTGACCAAAAACGTACTGATTCGTTAACCCCTTCCATGCTCATGACGAGCTCAGCTCGTCATGAGGCACAGTGGAGCTGTGCTGATGACGAGCTGAGCTCGTCATGAAACATGGAGTAAATGAAAAGTCAGCACAGTGGGGGAAAATGCACAGCAGCGATGTGGTTAAATACCAGTCGGTAAAACACCGAATCGGTATTAAACGATTCGGAATTTACCGAAATCATATAAACCGAATCGGAAATTAAGAAATGGTAAATATCCAAATCGGAAAATACCGAATTCACATTTACTGAGTAGGTAAATAAGAAATGGTAAAAATGGCCTGTTGAGATGTAGCAAATTCAAAAAATACCGAATTGCATGAAAATCGGTATTTAAGAATCGGTATTTACCATGGATTGGGAGCAGTTGGAAACCAGGAACAGGATATATAGGAAGGCCCCAAAATGCAACAGTGCAACCACAATGGCGGCTTTTTACGTTATTGCAAGGCGGCTACGGATACAGGCAGCAGGAGAGAGGGTCTGGCTGAGGGAGGAGCAGGTGTATAGGCAGAGGATCACCCTCTTCCAACTGACTGAAGCTGAGATCCTGCAAAGGTACCGACTCCACCCCAGAACCATCCTAGACTTGATTGGGGACCTCCACCCATATCTGGAACACCCAACCCCAAGAGCACACGCCATCCCACCCCATGTGCAGGTGCTGTGCTGCCTACACCTTCTTGCCTCAGGTAGCTACCAGCACGTGATAGCCACAGTAGGTGGGGTGTCTCAGAGCTTCCTGTCACGGTTTTTCAGAAAATTCCTAGACGCCATGATGCAGAGGATAGAACACTACATTGAGTTCCCTGACACACCTGCAGAACTTGCAAGGACGAAAACCGATTTCTATCAACTTGCCTAGTTCCCGCACATCATAGGCTGTATCGATGGGACGCACATCCCACTATGTCTACCTGCAGCAACTGAACACATATATAGAAACCTGAAGTCCACACATTCTATAAATGTGCAGGTGATCTGCAACGCTGGCAACATAATTACGGACATTGTAGCCAAATATCCAGGGAGTACCCATGACTCCTACATATTCACCAACAGTGGGATATACAGACGCCTTGTGGCTGGTGATTTTGGTGATGGATACCTGCTGGGTAAGTATGTGTGAGACAACCTGATAGTCCATGCATAAGGAAACATAAAGAGAATGTGACTCATCAAAATTTCATTTTCCACACAGGTGACAGTGCATATGCCCTGCGGTCATTTGTGCTCACCCCCTACCTGAACCCATCCACCATGAGCAAAAGACGTTATAACATGGCACACAGAACAACTCGTTGCGTGGTGGAACGCACTTTTGGACTGCTGAAAAGTAGATTTAGGTGCCGCCATAAGAGTGGAGGTGCACGGCAATACACGCCAATTATCTGTTGCAAGATAATAGCTACCTGCGCCATGCTGCACAATCTTGCCATCAAGGAGGGCACAGAGATTGAACTAACATATCATGAGGACATATATGATGGGACTGTACAAGCCAATCACACTGCAGCAGGAGCAGCACCTGCAACAGATGGTAGACTGCGACGCGCAGAAATCACCAACAGATACTTTTAATAGAGTGATGACACACAGGCATGTTCATGTCTTGAAACACTCACTTTAATATGCACTACTGCACTATTGAAGACCAAAAAAATCAAATTAAATTCACTTTGCACACTGGGTGGCCAAAGTTAAAATCACTGTGACCTGTCCTGTGTTCATTATGATCTCTTAATGTTTGCGCTTACGCGTGATGTTGTGGGAGCCACGGGGCTGGGGGTCAGCCTGCGCAGTGGGAGCGGTGTCATCTGCTTGGAGTCTGCTGCTCCGACGAATGTCCCGTACAGGCGTGCTGGCTCCACTCCTGCTTGTGGACTCCTCTGTGTCCCCTACACATGTGTTACCAGCAGTGGCAGTCTGCTGTGTCAGCATTACCTCCATAGCAGAGGTCACCCTCCTCATCCCCCTGGACAAGTCACTGAAGCAGTGCACAATTTCAGTCTGCATGGTCACTGACCGGCGGCATAGCAGTGTGGTAGAAGTAGCCAGACGGTTAATTGACTGATTCAGCTGCTGTACCGCGTGCCTATACCTGCACCTTTCTTGGTGGTCACTCTCCAGCCTGTCACAGAGGCAACCCATGCGCATACCCATGTCCCTCACCACCTCTGCCATGGACTCCATTCCTTTGCCCATTGCCTCCATTCCTTTGCCCATGGACTCCATTCCCTTTGCCATGCCACTTATCCCCAGATCGATGTCTGACATCCTGCTGTTCAGGATGCGCACCTGTCTGTGCGCTGCCAGGATCCCTTTGGCCTGCATGCGCTGCACCCTCACC
This sequence comes from Lissotriton vulgaris, assembly GCF_964263255.1. Classification (NCBI taxonomy): domain Eukaryota; kingdom Metazoa; phylum Chordata; class Amphibia; order Caudata; family Salamandridae; genus Lissotriton; species Lissotriton vulgaris. The sequence continues at coordinate 805,943,255 of NC_141697.1, forward strand.
ATTGTGGCTTCCAGCCCAGCAAATACCCCCTGTACATTATGCCCCTCATCCTGCTCACGTGCCCTATGGCCACAGTCACTTGCACGGCCAGATCCCATTGACCTCTGTTGGCCTGCGTCGCCAGCCATTGGTGGTGTGCTCGGTCTGGGTGCCTCCACCACTTCCTCATCAGAGCTTTCCATGATTCTTAATGGCAGTACGTCCTGCCTCCTTGGCCTCACATGCACAGGGGACCCAGAGCTTGGTGTTGTTGTACCTGCAGGTGCCGCCGGAGTCTGTGTCTCGAACAGCAGGGGCGACAGTGGCTGTGCAGCGGTGTCTTGCTCCGTTGCTGTGGGTGCGTGTGTTGTGGTTGCGTCCTCAGGGACAGTGCTAGGTCCTGCTGTGCCTGTTGGCTTCTGCCTCTGTGCCGTTGTTGGTGCACTGGACTCCCCTTCCTGCGCTGCTCTGCGCGATGACTCTCCTGTGGAGAGACATGGACAATGATCAGCTGTGTGTTTTCATCACACATAATCCTACTACCCATTTTCATATGCCTCAACTGGTTGTGTTTGGGGAGTGTGGCATGGCATGCAGTGTTCAGTGTTGGCAGGTTTGATGTATGTACCTTTGACTACGACTACCATGATGCATTGCTGGTGACTACTGTCATGTGTGCTGGATTGTGAGTGAGTCACCCACATTGGGGAAGGGGCCATGGAATGGGTGGGGTACATGTCCATGCGTCTTACCTTTCTTTCTTGCAGCTCTGGCTGAGCTATCAGCATCCCCAATCCCGTGTATGCTCTCAGGCTCCATGGTGGATTCCACAAGCTGCTCCAGTTCTGTGAGGCTTGGAGCACGGTTCTTCCCCCCACCTGTGGCTGCTGATTCCTTCCTATGGGTGGCAAGCTTCTTTTTGGTGGTGATCCTCAGATCATACCACCTTTTCTTCATGTTGTCGATTTCACGATGAGTCACTCCCAGGGCATTGACTTTGCTCTGTATTGGCAGCCAGGTGTTCCTCTTTACAGACTCTGCTACTTGCAGAGACTGTCTCCCAAACAGCTGGCTGTAATGCTGCACAACCTCCTCCACCAGCACCTGGAGCTCTGTTAGGCTGAATTTTACCTTCCTCTTTCTGTCACCTCCATCCTTTTGTGCCTCCTGGGACTCCATGGTATAGCTATGCTGGGCTCAGAGCAGCCTGCTCCTCTGTCTCACCTCCAGCTCTCTCTGCAGTTCTGTTGCTCTGCACCTGCATGGGTGTGGCCACCTCCAGGTACTGGGGTGTGGTACTTGCATCTGATTGGTTGGATTCTCTGAGGCTTTGTTGTGGGGTGTGGTGGGTGTCCCTGATTGGTTCACTGGGTCACATGTCATGTATTCGAATTTTCGAGATCGGATTTTTCCGATTCGGTAAATACCGATTCGGTAAACACCGAATCGGTAATATCCGAATCAGTGTCTCCCATTCAGTTCAGTTCATAAGCTTTATTTGATTATTCATGAACAATCATAAAAGCATACAGTATTAAATATATCACATAAAAAAATCATTACAGAACAAGAAAAATTACATATGTTACAATAAATGAAACATCTCATTAAAGGGAAAGTATTCGACCGGGCGATTAAATTATACAAAGAAACAGACTTACAATTCCAGACTTTTCCTATGGGACACAGCTTTTAGAATAAAAGTAGTGGTAAAAAAACAAATATCCAGGGCATCGAGTGCAAATAGTAATTTCATAGCATGGGCAGTTGTAGACACAGAGTATTTCATAAAGACAGGTTTAAGATAACACAAACGAATTTGCAAATACAGTGGGCAGCGAAGCATGAAGTGCAATGTGCTCTGTTTGGTGGTACCATCACATGGACAGGGGCTTCAACTATAAATTTTCATCGGTGGAAATGCCACCAAATTGTGGACAATGCCTAATCTCAGCCTGGTGAGAACAAACTGATGTGACTGTTTGGTGATTGCCTTTAAATACTTAGGCATGCCATGACCTTCCTCCTTGTTAGAAGAATAAAAAAACATGGGTTGTAAAATGGCTACATTGGACTCTACGCATATTGGATTTGGTCCCCAAAAAAACATTTTTAACCTCTCGTGTTGGTATATTGAGAACACTTAGGGGGTCATTGTGAATATCCAAATCAAAGATTTCCTTATAGGACGTTAAAACATATTTTATCCAGGCGATCTTGCGGACTTTATCCAGCCGAAGACAGTCTTGGATGATTCGCCTGGTAAATCCAGTTTCGTCCTTTGCCCAGATTGACCTCCAAACCATAAGGGGTCTCAATCCCGTTAAGTCTGACAGATATACCAGCCCGGCCTCTTTATGGATCAATTCGGTGGATGCCGAGGAGGGAAGGCAAAGAAGTCTCTTAAGGAACAGATTCTCTGTTACTTGCAAGTCCCCATGGTGTCTCCCATTCATTCCTATGGGACTGGAGGTCCATAGGGGTGAATGGGTGTTTCCGAATTGGAGATTTCCGATTCGGTGATTACCGAATCGGTATTTACCGAGTGTGTTACCGATTCGTTTTTTTACCGATTATTTACCTACATGTAGTTTTCCGGTTCATAAATACCGATTCGGTATCATTCGGTATTTACGAACCAGTAAAAATAAATTACCTACATCGGGCCCATAGTGTGGAGTTTTTGAACTTTATAAAATTCCTATAAAATCAGCAGAAGTACGAATTTTGATTTACTCATCTGTTATCAGGAGTGACCTCAGTGCTGCTTCTTTGAGCCCAGTACTGATCCTGAAAAATAATTCTAACCGTACTTACCAGTAACTTGTATTTCCTTCCATAGGAATCTATTGTCTGGTTTTCACCAGAAACGTTTCTAAGTGTCTATTTTCACAAACTAAAAATATTCTTTAAAAATCGCCTGATTGACTTAAACGCATTCTTTCAACTGTTTACAGGAGATTCACCAGTGCTGGATCTAGGAGCCACCACTGAGTAAGAAAAAGTAACGTTAACACTACTTATCTCCTAAGTGAATTTCCTCCCATAGGATAACATTGGTGATCCTATGTGAAAAAGTTTGTGTCTACTTTTAAAATACAATAATATTCCTTAAAAATCACTACTGTAACCAAAACGCTTTTACTCAACTGTTTACAGGAGATGTCCCAGGACTGGATCTAGGATCCAGTCCTGTGGTTAGAAAAGTAATCCAAAAAGTAACTAATTGCATTTAACTAGACATTCACATTGATCTCAATGTTGCATTGTGTCTGAAATTGTGTTGCGCATTACAACAACTGTAACTACTGTACTTAGAAGACGATTGTCTATTTGCAAAGTATTTAAACTAAAGTAATTCATTCTGAGAAAGTATATTTTGTAATGTAATTATAATGTAGTTTTAAAAAATGAGATTGCCAATATTTCACAAGGATGACATCATCAGTGACGTCATCAGTGATGTCATTTGAGATGTCATCAGTGATGTAATGAGTGATGTCACTGACCATGTCATGAGTGATGTAATATGTGATGTCATCAGCAGTGGATTGCGGACGCGCAGGTTATAGTTAGCTGTACTAACTATAACAATGGCATTATAATGGTTTCGTATGAGTGAAATGTGCAGCTAACTATAACGCCCCTGAAACCTATAGTTTTTTCAGTGAATATATATATATTTGTATATATTTGACACACAATGAAATGGTGTGCTCGAGCCTCTTCAACGGCGGGCTCACGACGGGGTTCGCCAGCCCCTATGATTCAACACACTCCAGGTTCGAATTCTTTTGAAAAAAACTAGAGTCGGAGCCCAGGTGCAGAACGGTGTTGTCAGAGTTTTTTTGACAGACAAAAACACCCAACGCGTTTCGAGATCAGCCGATCTCTTGCTCACGGGTGGAGCTTTGTTGGTACCATCGTTCATTTAAAGAAACATGCAGTGTTTTTTAGTCATGTGATCATAGACATAGAAGAATTTGTGTAAACAAAGGTGGGCCACAAAATTAAAAAGAATTCAAGTGAATAACAAATTAATTTACAATAGTGGAGCAATGTTTCAGCAAATAAAGTTACATTGCATGGCAGATAGTTAATGCAGCAAAATAAAGCACTGGCCAACCAAACTTAATGAATAGCCATGTGGTCAATAAATGATAAATATCCACCGAGAGATTCCCTTGGCAGAATTGGCTGTTTGTGTCACAGCCTAGCATTAAAGAACCAGTCTGTTAGATGACTATACAGCCCCAGTGGGCATATGCTGCAGAGTTCAGAAACCGCCATTTGTAGTGACTTATCCAATCACGCCCAAGTGGGCAAAATTCACAATTGCATTCACATTCCTGCAAGGAAAGAAAAAAGCCCATTGCTACATGTAACACTTATTTCCATACAGATCACTGGTAAAATCAAGATTAAAATGTTACATCAAACTTAAGTTACCTAAGGCAGCAGCATTCTCAAACCCAATTTGTTACCTCAACACTCAGTTTTGGAGGTGAATTGCTAGTTCCTCCCCCAAGTTGTGCCCCATGGGTTGCATTGTGTTATACATGATAATGTACTTGGATTCTAATTTCCTCAGCTCCAACCACCTGTTACCACCCCTCACATTGCTGTCAAATATATACATACACATGTACAAAATCCTCTTTCCTAACCACTATGAACTTCAATTGGAGTTTTCTTTCCAATAAGTGCTCTAGAGCTGCCACTAACCCTCACCCTCCCATCCTACTGCTTCACGAACAACATTTCCAATGACATTTATTGGCTGATTGTTCGCATTACCAATAACATTTGCCTGTACCTGTAAAATTACTGCACAAATTTTAATGATCAATAAACCGTTCCATATATGGGCACATTACAGAGTTGAGCAATTACTCGACTGATTCAGTCAGTCAAAAAAAGTAAAGGATGCAAGGCCCAGCAGAGTTTATTGCTCATCTTACTAGCCCAGTAAATGTCCCTCTATCAAACTTTTTTCCTAACACAATCAGACAAGCAGTGAAGTTTATTGTCTATATAATCACTGAGCAAAAATAGCTAGCAACCTGCAGTATCAATTGAATCAGCCCAGAGGAGACCTGCTAGAGCTAAGGCCCATAAAAGTCCATAAAATCACACTCGTATGTAGCATATGGTAATGTGGTCCCAGTTTGGATTTGAGTTAGGAACATACAATATAACTCTACAATGCATTAGTGCCTGCAATCATGTTTTAAAACACCATAATGAATTTCTTATTATGGTTGAGTTGTGACGTCCCCCATCACCCTGTAATATGAAAATGGCTTAGTTGCTCAAATGTAATAAGTTATTACTATTGAGTTGTGACATCATAATGCCTTCTGCCGAAAGCCAAGATAAAAGAAAGGTCACAGGGCATAATTACAGCTACAGTTTAAACAACGAAAACGTAAACTGGGTTTTCATTCTTGTGATCTTTTTTTCTAAAATGAACAGTTATCAGCCAAAAGGAGCTATTTATGGCAACAAGTATTTTCCTGTGTATGGGATAATGACAGGAAAAACTGAATTTCTGCATGTTTCTACAAATTTTGTAAATAACGATTTCTTTTTTATCTGACTTTCATTAAAGTGATTTTAATATCTTTTGGCAACAAATTACTGACTGCTTTTAGATGTGTTTAATTGTATGCACTACGGATTCCACTTTTTTCTTTATATGTAGTAGCACTATCACTTTCACATTATAGAACACCACACCAAGGATTTAAGCAGTTTGTGGAAAGGGTGATAGTATACCCATGTATTATATAGAATAAAATACCCACTGCAGTATATTAAAAGGATATTGCAGTCCACACCAGAGTTTCATGACCTTATCAAGGAACTCTGGGGAATATTAGCAAGAACCTAGTTAAAATTATCGCATTTTTAGCAGCAGGAAACTGCAGCTAAAACAGCGATAATGGGCTTGCTAATGTGCATTATAGAATTTCAATAGAAGCCCAGGTTAGATGTCCTGCACATCTAACCTGGGCTTCTATTGGAATTCTATAACGCATATTAGCAAGCCCATTATCGCCATTTTAGAGGCAGTTTCCTGACGCTAAAACAGCGATAATTTTAACGAGGTTCTTGCTAATATACCCCTCTGTTTCTGGCCTTGTTCCTACTCATCTGTGACTTGTAATAACCTTATAAATTTCTAGGAGGTGTACTTTCTACCATATATATATTATGCTTGCCATGTAAGCATTAATGCAAAGCGCACCCATGTTCCCTAATGTTTCTTTGTTTTTCAAAGAATCCCACTGGAGAATCCACCTGCCAGTATTCCATGAGATTGCTGCTTGGGTCGACTGAACAAATTATATGATCCAGGCCTAGATCTGATGCAAAGCTTCCCTATCTGAAACCCCTCAGCCGTCCTAGATCTGGAGATGAAATACTGTATACTCGGCTAAACTGTGGACTGAGGTTCCTGTCCAGCCCTGGAACGCATTTCACAGAAATGTAACCTCATCGGGAAGCACTTACAAATATAAACATAGCAGGTGACCCAGTTGAAGCTCCACTTCAGTAAAGCACAAACATTTATAACTTGTTGGGCCTGGCAAAGGCAAATCAAATGTGTTTCCTCTCGTATTCCACTGTGAACAACAATCAGAAATCCTTAATGGAGGTGAATGTATTATTGATCTAATGGATTGCAATCTGATCTGTTGTGACTGTGACAAGTGGTTTCTTTCTTGTCATCTCCTGGTGAGAGCAGAGTCCATGGTTCTCCCTTTTAAATACCCTAAGTATGCAAAAAAACATAGTGCCGCTCACACACCTACTTACAGATCTATAGCGCCACTCATATTCCCAGTCATAGACCCACACAGACACTCACACACCCACTCACAGACCCACACACGTACTTGCATACCCACTTAGACCCACAGCACCCCTCACACACCCACTCACAGACACACACCAACACTCACACACACACTCACAGACTTACACAGCCACTCACACACCTATTCACAGAGTCACACAGCTACTCACACACTCACTCACAGACCCATAGTGCCACTCAGAGACCCATAAAGGCACTCACACATCCACTCACAGACCCATACTGCCACTCACACATCCACAAAGTCATACAGCCACTCACATGCCCACCTACAGACCCATACAGCCACTCATACACCCACTCATTGACCTATACAGCCACTCACACTCCTGCTCTCAAAGTTTACAGGTTACAGTTAGGAAATAAAAATAATTTTAAATTTAGAAATTCACAGAAAAGATCAGAGCTTACAGGGATGCTATATTTAGGACATAGAATATTTTTTAAAACATCACATTTCCTTGAAAAAACAAAGATTACAAGGATGTTATAGTTAGGAAATAGAATTTAAAAAACAATAGGAATTCACTGAAAAAAACAAAGGGTATAGGGACTTTATAGTTAGGCTTAAATTTCACTCATACAAACCACATAAATGCAGCAGTTATAGTTCCCTTAGCCAAATATAACATATGCCCCCACAATACACTACTTATGACCTCATGTATTACATCACTCATGACATGGACAGTGATATCTCATACGCCCACTCCCACTGCCACACCTGCCCATCACAACCACATACAAGCACTCACATACCCACTCACTGATCCTTAGAGCCCCTTATAAATCCACCCACTCACTCACCAATTTAGCAACTCATGCTCAGGGTCAGTCAACGGCTCATCCACAATATCTGGTCTTGGCTTGGTGCATAGTTCAGTCACATCAAGGCAATCGTGATCTTCACATTCTTCGTCTTCTATATCATTAGGAAGTGGCATCAAAGTGGCAGGATTTAAAACAGAGCACCTCTTAAGGGTCACGTTCTCCGCAGCAAGAATAACTTGCTCGTAGCGCGTGAGCCTATTGTTGGTCAAGTGCTGTGTCTTGGTCCTGGTCATTAACAGTTCTACAGAATGAGGTACATACACCACTAATTGATGTTCCATCACAATGCTTTCACACCTTTCAATGCTGACACCCGTTGCAGCAAGGGATTTGAGACACCCGGGCAACGCTGCGGCTACTGGGTCTAAAGTAGCCAAAAAATATGCAACTGGTCTACGGGCATTTCCATGAATTTGTGCTAGGACTGACAAAGCACAACCTTCTCTTTAGCAACAGTAAAGTGAAAATGGTTTTTCGTAATCAGGCATTCCCAAAGCTGGAGCACGGCACAAGTCCTCTCTCAGCTGTAGGAACGACATCAAACAATCCTTGTCCCATGGTACTGGATCACTCACCTCCTTGTGCGTCAGTTTTTGTAAGGGTTTTGCTTTCAGGGAAAAGTTAGCTATCCACTGTCGGCAATAACCAACCATTCCTAGGAACATCCTGACCTCTGTGTCGTAGGCGAATTCATCTTCATGATCGCCTCTATCCTGTCTGGTGACACCTTCCGCTTTCCTTTTTCAATTCGGTGACCCAAGTACTGTACTTCTGTCAGACAGTACTGCAATTTGCTCGGAGACACCTTATGCCCATTTTCAGCTAAATGGTTCAGCAAGGCGATGGTGTCTATTTTACAAGCTTCTTCTGTTCCTGACGCAACAAGTAGGTCGTCTATGTACTGAACTAGAACCGAGTTCTGTGGTAGTACTAGACTTTCAAGATTTTTCTTCAGTAGCTGGTTGAAAATCGATGGGCTTTCTGTATACCCCTGTGGGATACGACACCATATTAGGACACGATTTTCCAGCTTAAATGCAAAAAGAAACTGGCTCTCCTCATCTAATGGAATTGAAAAGAAAGCCTGGCAAAGATCTATCACTGTGAACCACTCAGCTTGGAATGGTATCTGAAACAATATCACTGATGGATTCGGCACCACTGGACAACATGAAACAACTATGTTATTAACCCTTCGGAGATCCTGTACTATTCTAAATTTCCCGCTAGGTTTCTGCAAACCCATAATCGGGGAGTTGCATGGACTACCCACGATTTTCTTCAGTATTCCCTGCTTAATCATGGAGTCGATCACGGGTTTTATTCCTGCAATCGTCTCCGGGGTCAATTTGTATTGAGGCGTTCTTGGATATTCAACGTTTGGTTTTATCATAATTTTCACATGTTCTACTCCTTTAATCAATCCTATCTCTTCTCCAGTGAAATCCTATACTTCAGATGACACAGTATCTCTTAAGTCCCAAGGGAGCTCTTCCACCGTCAGGGTAGGATACAGTTCTACGCATACTCTTGAATTTGCAACTTTAAAGGTGGCATCATCGTCGTTAGTCTGTACCTCTACTCCCTGAGGCGTGCAGTATATTGTGCAATTTAGTTTGCACAATAAGTCTCTTCCTAACAGACACACAGGGCTAGAATCACATACTACAAACTGATGTTCATCGCTGTAGTTTCCTATTCTTACTGGCACTGGTTCCGTCAAAGGGTTAGTCATTCTCCTATTTGCGACTCCTACCACTTGAATTGTTTCCCCCGACATTGGCAGATCCGGAACCACGGCTGATCTCAAAGTTGACCGAGTAGCTCCGGTATCTACTAAGAATGTTGTAGGACACCCCGCCACCTCAGCCTCAACAAACGGTCCTCTTTGGTCTACCTCTAGAACTGCCCAGAGGGTACAGTCCTCCTCTCTACTCATACGCCGTCCAGTCAGCGGATCAATGTAGTAACACTCTTCTCCTCCTACTAAAAGAGGCATTTGTCTATAGGTCTTGCCCCCTGTCGTAATCTTTGGTGGTTGCGGGAACTGAGCTCGAGGAGCTGAAGTCCCCCCTTTGGCCACCTTACCCTTTTGTACTGTCACCCCTTGGACTGGAACGGTCTGAACCTCCTCCTCCTCTACTTCCAGTTCTCAGTTTTCAGGGTTATAGGGACACTCGCGTTTCCAATGTCCCACCTGGTGACACTGGTGACACTTTGTCGTCTTTTTCAATGTAGCAAAGTCTATTCTAGGTCTCGGATTTTCCTCGTTGTCCCTATTCTGACTATTCGATCTCCTTCCCATCGTCCCTGTTCCCTGTTGCTGCTGTCCACCATTTCCAGCCGACTGCATCTGAACCATCATCAACTTCTCCTTAAGTTTCTTTGCTTTGGAATATATTTTATCACTGCAATACCTTGCGTATCTCAAAATTTCATCCAATGGTTTGTTTTGCCAGCAAATTAAGTGTTGCTGAATCATCAAACAAATATCAGGTCTCAACCCCAAAACGAACTTTGATACAAACTGTCCTATGTCTTTGGGATCCATTACATCTAATCCACTGTATTGTTTGAACGCTTTCAGCAATCGCTCATAAAATTCATGGACTGTCTCCTTGGGTTCCTGTCTAGTTCGGTCTATTTTCACCCAATCTATATCCTTCGGTGGCACCTTCTCTTTCAGCCATGTCATCACCTTTTCATATTTTATCATTACTCTTTCTGACGGACCATTAGTACGAGCATCTCTTTTTGGTTCTGCTGTGGGCCATTCAACACTAACTTTGCATGCTGTCCACAAGTCTCCTGGGACCACAATGTCGAATAAAGTGTTCAAATCAATCCACAGTACTTTTGAAATCTTGACAAACCTCTCTACCTGTTTGTACCATTCTACAGGATTCTCTCTTAACTTCGGAAATGAATTGGTAAATGCAGCCAAATCTCCCCTACTCCAGGGCACATGTACATAACTCCCATTCGCTATTTCTCGCAAAGGGAATGCCTCCATCCGCAGTGGCCCTCCCTCCGGGGACATCACAATCGCGCTCCGCCTGACAGTCCCTTTCTTGGACCACCTTTCTTACCATTTATCCATATCCCTCCATGCTCTTATTCCTGTGATCAGTTCCCTTATGTGTGTTTTTAATCCAGTCGTCCTCCTCTCATCCAGGTCCTGATCTGAATAATGCAACCTATGGTTACCCTGTAATGCCTTTGTTGTCGACAAGTCTACCATATACTTGTCTGCCAGTTCAGACAATTTCTCGTGAGTTGCTCTTGCCTTTCGAGTAATATCCTTTGCTATAAACAGCAGCTCATCTTGCTCGTACATGTCAATCCTTTCTAAAGGCAACGCACCATCTATTATCTCGTCCAGGTCATATTTTAAACTGGTCACTTCGAGCCTTTTTGCCTTTATCACAGCTTTCAGTGTGCTGTCTCTAGAGAGCCCATTTACGTCTCTCCCATTACAGCTCTGAGTCCTACGTCTGGGCTCGGGCGTGTTATGGGGAGTCCTCCCATGCTCCCATCTCTCCAGGTCCCATGCAGTTCTATCCTCTCTTGGTGTATGGTGAAACACTTCTCTACTCCCCATAGTCCCACATTTCCCATTCTGCCTGGTTTCTCTAGGTGCATGGTAAGACACTCCATTATTCCCCATGCTTTCGCAATTCCCCTGCTGTCCATGATCGCTCGACGCATGGTGAGACACCTCGTGGCTCCCCATGTTCCTGCGATTCCAATGCTGTATGTTATCGCCAGGTGCATGGAGGGTGCACTTAAAGCTATCCCTGTACTCTTGCGTCCTTCGGTCTCCCTCACTGTGAATGAGACGAGACGCCCCTCCACACTCTGTACTTCTACCTTCTAGCTCCTGCCTACTTCCACCGTGGATATGACGGGTAGCTCCTCTACTCTCCTGACTCTTACCGTCCCACTCCTGACCGCTTTCGCTAGCCCCGCAGTGAGACAATGTCCCATTGCCTGGCCTTCCCCATTCAGCTTCCGCTCTTGACCTGTTACTCTGTGTTTCTGTGGCAGCATCCCATTCCCTCAAGTAAGCTCTCAACTCCTTAAAGGATTTCGGCCGTGGTCCTCTCAGATCCATCGGTCCACTCTGACCCCCCTGTTCTGTTATGGGATCCACTGCTGGATCCAATGGGGTGCTCCATTTTATCGGTCCTGGCAATTGCCTCCAGGCATTTGTCATGTTGTTCCTTCTTTCCATTTCAGCTCTTTCTCTGTCTAGCCGTACCTGTTCCTCCTCTCGCACTTTCTCTGGGTTATAAACCGACACTATAGGACCTATGGTAACGGGTACTTGAAGAGCATCTGGCAATCCATGAGACTCAACACACTCCGTTGCTGGCACCTTCTGCACCACAAACCTTCCGACTACCCTCTGTACAGGACTAGGTTGAGGTGTTTCCTCACCTTTGGTAGATACCCAATCCGTTATAGGGAGTGGTCTATTCCCCTCTATGCCAAACCTATCTTCCCTTGGGAGCTCGATACCTTCCATCTCCCTATTGTACGGAGGCGGTCTATCTATCAACAACCTACTTATTAGGCCATCCTCTGACTCGCTCTCGTCATCCTCCTCTGGGGTTCTCTTTTCTCCTGTAACCTCTCTCACTGGGTATAACTTATCCACTTCAATAGTCTGTACCCTCCATTTCTTGGTTTCCGCATCCCATTTGGCATCTTGTACTGCTCTTACTGATCGTCTCACCCTTTCTTGACGCCTGTTCTGATTCCTGTCGTGCGCCGCCCTAATACTTCCTGATGACAATCCACCAATCCCAGCGCGGCTCTCGCTAACCGACCTATCCCAGCGCGGCTTCACACCAACCGGCCTATCACAGCGCGGTTTGCGTCACCGGCCTATCACAGCGCGGCTCTCTCTGACGTTACTCGTCTCCCCTTTGCAGCAGTTCCCCTCCTCTCTCAGCTCGTCTCCCGGTCATGCATGCGTCCCATTCATACCCTGAAAAATGATTACTTCCGACCAAGCGATCACTTTCCTTGACTGTACGCCCACAGTCTAACTGTAATTGTCACCTTAACTGACGAAATGTCTTTCCGTGAACGTCCAGACAATCGCCTTGACTGATATGTTACTTACACACAGTAACTTCCGACCTGCGTCTGTTACCCATACACTCACTCTTGCGTTCCCCCTATCACAGTCCTGCGGGCGATCAATGGTACCTCATGACCCCCTTTACAATGGTCGACAATTACTCTGGATGTTCGATACACCCGAACCACTTAAGCTCTTCTCTGAACTTAAGATTTTCACCAGGTTGCGCGCGCTAACAACCCTCCCTCAATCACGCTACAGGCATTCAACTCCGCATGACATTACAATAGAGATACAACACAAAACAGCGCAATCTGACAACGCATGACCCTTATTATACTCACTCTCGTCCGACTCTGCTGCTTTTCTCTCGCACCGTCAGCACCTTCTTCGGCAGGCGTTTCTTCTGCTGCTCATCTCTCGATCGCTAGGGGCCTCAGGGTAATCTTAACCTAGTCTAGATCACCTTCCTCTAGAAGGTAACCATCCTACTCTGCTACCAACTGTTAAGGCGGGATTTTTGATCTCTTATCAGATCACTATAGATCTAAATCCCAACTCAGGTCGACTGAACCTTTGTTACCTGTCATAGAGTAAAAGCAATCCACTACTAGGTTAATCAGTTTAAGACTTTGCACAACTCTGAAGAACCACTTACTACGAATAAGTTTTAAAAGTTTTATTATAAAGCCAAAGATAACTGGAGATACAAACATCTCAATATAAGGTTCAAAAGATACACTGGCATTAGTACAAACATGAATTCTCTAAATGCTCTTAGGCGACCGAAGAATATCACCAACGCTAATTCAAAGATCATCAAGGTTGCAAGAATAGACACAAGTTGTAACTTGTCCGACATTTACAAAAGGGAAGGAAAATCCAAATTAGACTGTCCCTACACTAGACTAAGTGACATCCCTACTTAGCAAGTTCTTAACCTAAAAAGGTGTCAGCCGTGGTGACTTCCAAAGAAGATCACTCACTTTCCCTTAGTCTTTGTTGTAAATTTGTGCATCGCAGTTATGCGCTATCTGCCTACCCATCCGCTTTCTTAGGTTCCTCAGGCCATCTGCTCTACCTCCACCCAGGGGTGCTGTCCCTAATACAAAATCACAATTACAGTAGAAACGCCCCTCAGAGACGCCCCTCACGTACACCCCTCACGTGGTGTCGGTTCTGGCTTTTTCCATGCTGATACTCCTCTGGGCTCATTGTTAGCGTTGACCTTGCTTCTCAGGCTCTTCTCCGGCAAGACGGTACCCCCCAGAAAATTCCTGAACCCTCCTCCAGGCCTGTGCCTGTCTCCCAGAACAGAGCTCTATTCATCACTCTCTTGATCGGAACCCCCTCGCACCTGCAAACAGACACCCATGAAGTGGGCCCCAAATTCCGGCCTCCAGCTTATCTCACAAGTCGTAAACCTTCGAGCATGGTCCACGATTTATGCTTAACATGACCTGATTCAAACTAGCACATGCAGGTCAAAAGAAACAACCTTATCTCTTCAGGCCTACTAGAATTACATGAAACGGGCCTGTGCACACTATGAACCTTTATTTCTCAGCCTAAACAGTATTCTAACTTATTACACACAACTAGTTATAGGGAACACTTCTATAAAACGTATTTTTCAGTTCTATGATCAATAATACTTTGAATTATGACAACAGTAATCCATATCATGTGAAGTTGTAAAGGCACGTATTCTTTCTCAGTGAACTGCCATGAGAACTACACATTTCTACGTTTAGCAGCATTACATTCTCCTCTGCAACAGCCACATAACATGGACTTTAATATTATTCTAACATCTCTAAACACTCCTACATTAGCTTTTCACACTGATATATGCACTCTGTATTAATTAAACACTCTTATATGTATGCACTCTATAAATTCGACACTCTTATATGTTCCTTTAACTAGACTGGTGCTTGTAAATATGGTGCACCTCTACATTTTACTTGATTTGTGCTCTCTCAATAGCATTTCTTATCTGTGACAGGCCTGTGAAACGCTCCGATTCACAGTCCACTGCTGATGCACTTAAGAGTGCGCGTTCAGTAGTGTGTGAACTCGGGTTTCCCTATTTTATTTTTCCTTGCAATATTATATAGCGCGAACTTGACAACATGGCATGAGCACAATTTACATTACAGAAGAAAACATTCATTTGTGGTAGGCATGGGGAGACAAACCCCCACATGCATCAAAGTATTTTGGAATCGCAAACGGTGCGATTCCTTAAAATCGGCCGTTTGCGATTCCAAAATAGCTTTTTGGAATGCATCATTCAATTTTAGAATTTGCATCATTTTTGCGATTTCTAAAATTGCATTTGCTTTTAAGAAATGGCAAATATGCGATTTCTTAAAAGCAATGCATGAATATTTTTCAAATTGCGAATTCGCAATTAGGGGGTTAAATTTACCGAGTGGTTGAACCACTCGGTAAATTTGGAAAAAGGTGTAAAAATGCTTAAAAATGCTTTTTTTAAGCAGTCATGTTATGGACACACATGTCCTTAGGACATGTGTGCGTGTAACATGATGCGAAAAATACATTTCAGGGGTGCAGGGGGGGTCCTTTGGACTCCCCCCTGCACCTATGAAATGCATTAACAAATTGCGATTTTCAAAATGAAAATCGCAATTTGTTGAAGCCTTCCCATTGATCCCTATGGGCCTTTTGGCCCATAGGAAACAATGGGAAGTGCGAATTCGCACTTTGGAATTCGCATAATATTTGAGAATCGGTAAAAATTGCGATTTTTACCGATTCTCAAATATTTTGCAAAAATGTACATGCATCCCATTTTGCATTTCCTAATTTGCGATTCCCTAAAAATCGCAAATTAGGAAGTGCAAAATGAAACAATGATGCATGTGGGGGAAAGCGATTTGCCTGGAATCACAGGATGTTGAGCTGATGCCGAGATTTGAACGTAGCTCCCCAGCTCTAAAGTTCGCAATTCTAGAACATGTGGCGGGAGGTGTGTCTAAAAGTGTATGCCGGTACTGGCCATCAATGAGAGAGACCTGTGCATTTTTCAAATGGGTGGTGAAAAAATATGAGTATGTTGTTGGAGATGTGGGCCGCCGTGCCACCAATGTACTTACCGGGGAGGGTAAACACCCATTATTCCGCAACGTTCTTTCCGCATACCATCACTCCGCATACTTTCTTTACGAAAGTACCATGACTCCCCAATGCCATTATAATCCATGGCATTACATTTTATATGCTTTTACCACGCATACATTTACAACGAAATTTGTTGTAAATGCATGAATGGTAAAAGCATGTTTTTTTTAATGTTTGGATAAGGTAAGTATGGGTATAGGGGTATATGTTATGGGGTACTGAGGTATATTTTTTGGGGTGTTTGGGTATTTTAAGGGTTCAGATATAGTTTTGGGTTATGGGGTACAGGGGTAGTTTTAGGGTTTAGGGAGAGGTATGGGTTTTGGGGTACAGGGGTATTTTTAGGGTTCAGGGCTAGGTTTGGGTTTTGGTGTATAGGGGTGTTTTTAGGGTTCAGGGGTAGGTTTGGGTTTTGGGGTACAGAGGTGTTTTAAGGGTTCAGGGCTAGGTTTGGGTTTTGGGGTACAGTGGTATTTTTAGGATTCAGGGCTAGGTTTGGGTTTTGGGGTACAGGGGTATTTTTAGGGTTCAGTGGTAGGTTTGGGTTTTGAGGTACAAGGGGTATTTATAGGGTTCAGGGCTAGGTTTGGGTTTTGGGGTACAGTGGTATTTTTAGGGTTTAGGGATAGGTTTGGGTTTTGGGGTTCAGGGTATATATTATAGGGTTAAGATGGGTTACTGTTTAAGGGTGTTGGGATATTTTAAGGAGTAAGGGTGGGTTATGATTATGGGGTGCTGGGGTATTTAAAGGGAGCAGGGTGGGATTAGCACACGATATAAGACATGGCATGAAGGGCAGTATGTACCACACGTTTGTCATGCCCCCAGCACACGCCCACAGCACAACGCAGACACGCCGACAAGGGACTACTTTGCTGGCACGGTTCTTTTACCTGTTAAATGTATATGGTGGACGTCTGCATATCCTATGTTCTTCTGCTGCAACTGCCCTTTCCAACGCTGTATTGTGTGTTGTGATTGGTGCTGTGGTTCCTGAGATTACCTGCCTCAAAGGTTTGGGCTCTCTCTTTATTATATTAGTATTGGTAGGGTTCCCCGTTTTATAGATTTTTTTTTTACATTTCTGTCTCTTTTTAGCCATATTTTTTTTTTGGCCTTCTTATTTTTATTTATACATATTTATGTTGTGCTTTGATAATAAAGGAGTCATAAAATGGCATATTTCCACATTTATTTAACTGATAAACTTGTAACTATACTTTGCTGCTGTCGTGTTTTAGCAAATTTAGCAGCCAAATAAAGTGAAACATTACACCCACTGGCAAATATAAGCATTATAATACAAATAGATATTAACATATGCAGATATTTAGGGGAATTCCAACCTGTTTTTTAACTTCCCATGTGGTGTACCTGCTCAACTGTTGTCCTGAAAATCACGAAAGATAGCATAGAGAGTGACCCACTAGAAGCACAATTTTCTGTATTTCTTCACTTTTAAAAATAAACACAGACAGAAAACATATTGTTTTCTGTCTGTATGTATCTGTTAAAATCAGAAAACTGGAAGCCTTACTATATACATATTTATTGGTGGGTGATCAGAGGAACCAAGCTCTTACCAATCTAAGACTCCAATTATTTCTACCTATTTGTAAGGTTTTTTGGGAAAAAGAATACCAACAGGCTACTCAGTGCCATATACAGTATATAAAATGTTCAGTGCATACTTGGAGCATGTGGTTAAGAAGAAATGGAGTTGAC
Source organism: Lissotriton vulgaris (assembly GCF_964263255.1). Lineage (NCBI taxonomy): Eukaryota > Metazoa > Chordata > Amphibia > Caudata > Salamandridae > Lissotriton > Lissotriton vulgaris. The sequence goes on from NC_141697.1 coordinate 805,960,909, forward strand.
AAGGTAGTTAACTACTTAGATGATTGTGTTTTTCTGTGGAGAGCGTGTACACAAGGATAGATTTTTGCTAAGCCAAACACTTAGGCATGCTATTGGCACTAGAAGAAACAGAGGGTCATCCTTTCAGGCCGAGCACAGAGATGAACTCTTGATGGACAAAATGGAGGCCACCCCAATATATGCATAGTGCGAGAGAAAAAAAATTAAAGGTGAAAAACATATGGCAACTTCTTGGGCAAATGAATTTCACATGCAATGTGCTTGCGCCTGGGGGGAACCTTAACCTTTTGCAGGCAGATGGCCTTATCCATAACAAACAGATCACTGAATAATGTCCTATTTCTTACCAATAATCTTCATTACTCCTGGTCCCGTTGTCCTCGTCCCCTTCAGTAACAACAAGTGAGATACTCCTATCTCACGACAGAAAAAAACAAATGAAGGAATGCTGGCACTACCCCTCCCCTCCCACTGGGAGTACATAAATGTACCCTAACCAAGCTTTGCTCCTGAACCACCAAGCCCCAGATGAGGGCTGGTAAGTCTGGGAGGGAGAGAGGAATGTAATGAAGGGGACGAGGACAACAGGACCAGGAGTAATGAAGATTACCGGTAAGTAAGAGGACATTACCCCTATGTTCCTCCTGTCCTCGTCCCCTTCAGTAGCAATAAGTGAGAAAACTAAGCATGGGCGAATTTTGCGAATCTGGCGTTTGCAAATTTTGCGAATTTGCGAACTCACAATCCGCAAAATCCGCGAATTCTCGCGAATTTTTTTTTTGTGTGTTCGCAAGGGTTTCTGCCAGTTCGCGAGGGTTTGGTACTAGTTCGCAATTGCGAACTTACTTGTCGGCTCGCAACGGTCGCGACTATGTTGTTTCTACGTCTGGTTCATCATCACAGGTTCCCAGCACCCTCTGTTTCACCACTGCCACCCTCTGTTTCACCCATGCCACCCTCTGTTACATCAATGCCACCCTCTGGTTCATCATCACTGTAGATTATGGGGGGGGGGGGGAAGCAAGCACACCTGCCCTGCTTCAACTGACATGAATTAATTTGGGGTTAGTTTATTAATGTGTCACTGTTTTAAAATTCTAGGTCTGGCACCTGCTTCCTTATCAGTAATTTGCTTTCTGTTGCAGTGCAATTTTTTTTTCCAGGACCTTTGTGGCCTACTTGTAGCTACTCTATGAGCCTGCTGTGAGGGTCAGAGCAGGGTCATACAATTGTTGCAACTAGCAACTGAACTCTGGAGGGGCCCCAGTCAGGAAGCACTACAGGGAATGGTTACTAATGATGAGTTTGAACTCTTGCACCTGCCGAGTGCTTTCAGTTTTGCAAAACTCGTTTTTCTGCAATTTCGCGGGATTCGCGGGGCGCGAACACGCGCGAGATCGGATTCGGAAGCCGCGAATTCGTGCGAATATGCGATTTGTTTTTTTGCAGCGTGTTAGTTCGCAAGGTTTTGTGCGTTTTCATGAGCCGCTTGTAGTGCAAGGCGCAAAGTTATCCTCGCAGTCGTTCAAGGGCGCTGCCATCTTGTTTGCATGACGTATTTCCGTTTCCGGGTGCGAAGTGTAATCTCGCAAAGTGTGCGGCTCGCCAGTACAATTTCGCAAGTATTCGCGAGGAAAATCTCGCGCGAACTTACCTGCGCGCTCGTGAACGGGCGCGGCCATCTTGTTTCTCATTCGTTGCTATGGTTCTGGGCATGCTTTTTGTATCTTCTCTAAATCTCTGCCATCCTTTGCTTGTTTGAAGTTTTTTTTTATCTATTTTACTTATTATCTATCCCTCTATTTTTCTATCCCTATATTTTAGTGTTTACTGCTACTTTTGGTTAATTTTAAACTACTTTTTTAAACTCTTTTCTTTTTTTCTCTTCCCTATTCTATTTTCTTTATTCCTTTCTGCCCAGACCATGGTGAAGGGAGCCGGGAAGCATCCCGAGAAGGGGAAGGGTCCCGCACCCCGTGCCCGGCTCCCGTGCGGGCGTTTGAGGGGGGAGCTAGTGATGCCACGGGAGATCTTTAGCGCGGAGGCGGTGGCCGCACTAGTGTTCTATGTACAGTGCCAGCTCCCCAGGACCATAATGGCAGGCGGCAAGATCGGAGGCGGGTACGGAATGCGGGAGCGCCGGAAGCGGTGGGAGAAGGTGTGCCGGGCCATGTACCACCACTCTCAGGTCCGGCGCACCAACAACCAGGCCACCCACCGCTGGATGGATGTCCTGACCCGTGAACGAGATCTGCTCGACCTGCTTGGCCTCGAGATCCCCGGGCTTGGTGAGTAGTAGTAGCTATTTCTTTACTACTCTGTTTTCTCCTGCTGTGTTTTTATATTGCAAATTTTTGTTTTTTACCAAGAGCAATAATGCTGCTCATTACATTGTAGGTAAATTATATTTCAAAATCTTCTGTGCATTTCAGGTGCACTGCTCTCCTTCTCAGTAGTGTTGCTACTATGCTTATTTGTTTTCGAGTTTGTGTTCATTTCATTGGCCTGTGAAATTATGTATGAGTGTAGTTTAAAGAACTGCGTAATGCTACACACTAAGGTTCAGATTTTTAATTACCGGCGCATCCCTGCAAAGTAGCAGGGATGCGCCAGTAATTGTGCGCCACGCCACTATCACCCATGGCGCGCCGTATTTACAATGCGGCGCACCATGGGCCCAAAACATCACCAAAGCGTTACGCATCTGTGCCGTAAGGGCGGCGCATTGCTGGAGTTGCGTCGCAATGATGGCGCAGCTCCATCAATGCTCTGGGGTGCCCTATCTCCCCAATGCTGCGTCAAGCCGTACGTCTGCTTCAAGCAGGCGCAGGGTTTGAGTCACACATCATTGTCGTTAACATGAGTGATTGAAATCTTGTAGATTTCCCTCAGCCACTTTTAGGTTGCGTTTCTGCGCAGGAACGCCCTCCCTTGCACCGGAACGCCCCCTGATGGCGCAGGGCTTTACAACGTGATGCATCTCCCATATGCGTCACGTTGTTAATATACGCTGCACCATTGCTCCTCTTTTGTGCTGCCGCTGCGTCACAACAGTCAGGCAACAATAATAATAATAATAATACTAGTATTTATAAAGCGCGAACAGCTGCCTCAACTAGGAGGCGTCCCGGCGCTGTGAGGGCTCGACAAGAAAGCTAGCTGGGAGTCTGCAACTTATAGAAGCTCCGAGAACAGCCACGACTTAAGCTGTCTCCTGAAACTTGTTTCTGATTGGGCCTTTCGCAGCTCAGGAGGTAGGGAATTCCAGAGACGGGTCACGTTGGCTGAAAAGGTCCGACCACCCAGTCTGGCCCTTTTGACTCGCGGCACACTCAGTAGCACCTGATCATTTGAACGAAGGGAGCGGGACTGTGTATATCTAGGCAGACGGGCTCTCAAATAATTAGGACAGGTGCCGTAGAGGGACCTATATGCCAGAGTAAGAGTTTTAAATTTTATTCTACTGGCAATCGGGAGCCAGTGTAGGGCCCGAAGATGGGGAGAAATGTGCTCTTTAAAAGGAATATGTTTGAGCAACCTGGCTGCCGCGTTTTGCACCGTCTGCAGCCTTTGAACCAAGTATTTCGGGAGGCCGCTATACAGGCCATTAGCGTAGTCCAATCTCGAGGTGATGGTCGCATGGATCACGGTTTTCCGGCAAGACTCAGGCAAAAGCTTCAGGACTGGGCGGAGATTCTTCATTTTACTCAGGCAGCAGCCTGTGACCTGATGGATCTGGGACGCAAAGGAGAGATTTTCATCCCACTTAACTCCCAGATTTTTAGCCCATTGGGAAGGGGAAGGTGGAGTACCCATCTCAGTTGGCCACCAGAGCTCAGCTGGAGGGTGACTGCCTTTACCAAAGAAGATCACTTCCGTTTTTCCCGGATTCAATTTCAGCTTATTAGTATTCATCCAGGAGGCCACATCCTGAAGGCACCCCTTAAAGTTTGCAAATGCCGCCTCTGTCACCTCAGAGTAGGGAAAAACCAACTGGGTGTCATCCGCATAAGATATTGCGGTGACTCCCCAGTTGGCAATGAGGGAGAAAAGAGGGGCAAGATAAACGTTAAACAAAAGGGGGCTAAGGGCAGATCCTTGCGGGACCCCGCATCGCAGTGGCTTACGCTTTGAGTCACAAGTGCCTAGAGTGACCCTCTGCGTTCGGTTTGACAGGTAGGACTGCATCCAACCGAGTGCCTGATCTTGTAGGCCAATGTCTGCCAAACGTTGGATCATCCTAGCATGGTCCACCGTATCAAACGCGGCCGAGAGATCCAGGAGCATCAGCAGAGCTGAGTCCCCTGAATCTAACGACCACCTCAGAGAATCAGCCACCTCAATCAACGCCGTCTCCGTGCTGAAGCCGGGTCTGAACCCGGACTGAGTCTCATGCAGGATGTTATTAGATTCAACATGAGCATTCAGCTGGCGATGAATTAGTTTTTCCAGCATTTTTCCGGGAGCTGCCAGCAGAGAGATAGGACGGAGGTTAGTTAAATCCTCCGCATCCCCGTTTGGCTTCTTTTTCAGTGGAAGAAGCGTCGCATGCTTCCAACTCTCCGGAAATTCCCCAGTGTCTATGGAAATATTCCAGATATGTTGAAGCATAGGTGCAATAGCGTCCGCTAGAGGTGCCCACAATTTAGGCGGACAAGGGTCCTCTGGGGAGCCAGACTTACACCGGGTTATCTCTTGGCTTGCCTCAACTAGCGGGATAGGTTGAAATTTCCTCAGGGAGGCTGGGGGCCGGCCCCCATTCTCTCTATCCTCCTTGGCCGTAGGTTTATGCGGGCCAAAGGAGTCATAGACCATCTGTATTTTATTGTCAAAATAGACAGAGATCTTATCACAGAGTGCTATGGATTGGGGGATATCCCTTTCGATACAGTGGGGCTTCAGAAAGGATTCAACCAGTTTAAACACTTCTTTGCTGGGGTTCTCTGCCTGTTGAATAACGGATGCATAGTAACTCTTTTTTCCTTTCCTGATATGCTTGTGAAACAGCTTGGTGGCCTCTTTAAAATGTATTTTTGCTAGAGGGCAGTAGTTTAATCTCCATTGTCTTTCGAGCTTCTTACAGGCTCTTTTTACCGCTCTTAAATCATCAGAGAACCATGGGGCCGTGGGAGAAGTTCTCTGCGCTGTCACCCTTTTTGCTGGTGCTACCGTCTCTACCATGCTGCTAATCCAGTAGTGTAATGCCTGGGCATCCACGCTGGCATTCATGGTACGCTTGGGCGGATCATGGGACAGAATTGGGTTCATGATGGCCGGAGTAAGATTTTTCCATTGCCTCTTCATGTAAGAGTGCTTGCTTTTTCTAGATTCTACACTATCTAATACTAGTGTGAATGGTATAAGCCAGTGATCTGACCATACTACTGGGAGTGCATCATCCACTACTATGCTGTCTAATGTGGAGAAGATTAAATCCAGCGTGTGTCCCGATCTATGTGTGGGACCTTTATTATGGAGCATCAGGTTTACAGCACTCAATGCTGTCATCAGGTGCTCTGCCGCTCTATTGCCATCCCTATCAATGTGGACATTAAAATCACCCACAACCAGGAAGTGCTCGTGCTTCAGCGCGTTCAGTGTGATTGCGTCTATAAGACGAGCTGTACTACTCTCAACACAGTCCGGGGGGCGATAAACTACCATCCCAGCAATGGCTAGTTGGGGGTTTAGGAGAAGGCAAAAGTATAAGCATTCCATACCAGGGACTGCAACTGATACTGCGGACGATATGGAGAGGCAGTCTTTAAAAATTACTGCCACCCCACCTCCGCGTCTGCCATCCTCGCGATTCGAGGTGCACATGGAAAAACCTGCCGGCACAGCTATGCTAATGGCTGACACATTCTGCTCATTTAGCCAAGTTTCAGTTAAAAACAATACATCCCAGTCCTGGCTCTCCAAGAGCAGCCAAATGTCCGTACTGTGTTGAGGCAATGATCTACAGTTCACAAGTCCCGCTCTGAGACCTCTAGTTACTTGGGCTGAGGCAGCCCCTGGAGTTAGCCTAGGAGGAGAGTCGGCCTTGATCCACGCAATCCCGCATTCTGAACAAGTAAGTGGGAGCGTGGCTTCCATAAGGGAGTGTGTTTTGCAAAGCCCCCTTTGATTAATGGCCAATAGATCTTGCCTCGACCAGACAGTCCTGTCGGGTTCCGATCCTGCTGGGGCAGCATGCTTGGCCTTGGCCGCAGTCCGGCCGCGGACGGGCGCAGACGGGCTGGACTTAGGCGCGACTTCGGCGCGCCATCGTCGCGCCCGCTGTGCTCGTCCGCTGCGCGGCCGGATGCACATCGCCTCTAGTAGGGGTCAGGCCCGGAAGTGATGCTAGCTGGGGGAGGAGTCACGTCCCTCCGCTCAATCGGCACCCAAAAGCCGTGGCGGACCGGGGACGGACCGGGACACTGCAAGGGGTTAAAGGAATCAGCCCAACAATGTCTGCATCCCCCTAATCCCACCAGCAGTAAGTTTAAAAATTAGTAACACGCTTTAGCAGCGATAAAATAATCCTGAAGCAGTTTTAAAAAATGCACGTTACTCTTTTCACACACCGCCCAGCGCCTTGCTCGCGCTGCTCTCACCAAGCGCGGCGGAATCAGGTGTGCCTTATCTAACAGAATGCTAGCTGGGGGAGGAGTCACGTCCCTCCGCTCAATCGGCACCCAAAAGCCGTGGCGGACCGGGGACGGACCGGGACACTGCAAGGGGTTAAAGGAATCAGCCCAACAATGTCTGCATCCCCCTAATCCCACCAGCAGTAAGTTTAAAAATTAGTAACACGCTTTAGCAGCGATAAAATAATCCTGAAGCAGTTTTAAAAAATGCACGTTACTCTTTTCACACACCGCCCAGCGCCTTGCTCGCGCTGCTCTCACCAATGGAGCAAAAGAGCCGCAAGGGGCTTCTAAATCAGCCCCTACAGACTCAAGTCCAGTCCTTCCTTTGTACACATGGCGATAAGAAGAAATAGTGGTGATGGACTGATAGTTAGAGTATTTTAATGACTGGTTAATGTAGTAGGAAACTTTAGTGTTGTCGCTGATCTGCAATCACGATGGACTTTGGCTGTCACTTCGCGTACTGCGGACTGCTGCCTGCCAATCCTAGGCAAACCTTTTTAGTACTTTGTTTAGTGAGTTACATAAGAAGTTTCCAATTCGACGGTCCGCAAATCAAGCAATACTAATAACGTAGTAGACCACATGAGATTGGTCAATAATATATCCCGTGGAATAGTTGTCTATTTGCTATTTCCCCAAATTATTTTGTTAGTTCTTTTGAAATGTTTGATTTGGTTGACAAATATCATCCATGTTTTCTGTTTTTCTTTCTTTCATGTTGTACATCAGCTTCCCCCAGGGGCAAGAGGAGGACACAGGAGGAGGAGGAGGAGGAGGGTGCTGTTCAGGATGCAGGCCAGGATCGGGACGGCGAGGGCTCCTTTGCTGGCCCCAGTAAGTTTCAATTTTAATATAGAGTACTTATTTTTTCCCAGCGTTCCTCATTCGATTTTTTCTAAATCGTCTTTGATCTTCTTGTAGACTGGATCTAAATTCTTATCCTGCCTCGACTATGACTCCGTGTGGTATTACTAGATTATTCTCATTCGTCTGTCTGTGTAGCTAACTAAAATTGCACATTTGGCAATTCCATTGGACTCCCATTCTAGTCAGCAATAGCTCTATGCACTGAGTGCAGTCCTCTGGGATTGTCCATAATGTCTTTTCAAGTCTTCTAAATGTTTATGCTTTGGCAATTGCCAACAATAAAAAGGTGAATGACCACCAAGAAAGAAGAAGATACTAAATTACTTTTGGTTTGGATAGGAGGACAATCCATTCTACTACTGTTGCAGGGACAAATCTGCACAAACAGAACTATGGACACTAAATAATGCATTGCTTAGCTTATCAATTATAATAGGTGCTGTTAGACTTTCCACATACCTCAGTGATAACAGACTTTGTAGTTGAACTCCCAATCTCCTTACTGACTAGATAGTGTGGCAGAGTAATTTAGCTCCCAAAGTCACCGATGATTATTCCCCAATGATGTCAGAGGCACGGACTCATGCTTGCAAAAATTGCAAAACCTTTAGCTCATCCACTCTAGTCTGGAGGACCAAAAACCACAGAGTCTATTTAAGTTTAAAAGCTTTATTAAAAGTAAACACATTTATTAAAATCAAGTTTGTCATAAAAGTAAACATTTAACTGAAAATGGAAAAGTGCTTAGTGCTGACGATTAATTGGGCACATTTCTTGTGGTCGAGCCGAGCTCTCACCTGGTTTGAACTTGATCCTGCTCGTGTTCTTAGAAGTCAAGCTTCTGTCTGTTAGGAGAAAAAGGGGTGCGTGTTAAAAATAAAAAGCAAGCATTCATCAGTTGTGCCAAAAAGTGCAGCAAGACAACAGCCTTCCCTGGAAAAAGGGACATTTTTACTTTAGAGTAGACAGTCACAAATTATTAAATTGTATACTGTTTTTTTCACATTTCTTTCTTCCTCCTAGACCAAATATTATATAGTAGTGAGTGGTGTATTCTAACATTATTAAATGTACTTTGTAGGTGGAACATCTGGAGGCGGGGCCAGCGCGGAGGTGGTGGTGGCATTGGACGAGGACAACTCTGGGGAGGAGGCGGTGGAAGTGCCGGACAATTCTGTGGGGGATGACACGGTGGTGGCGGGCAGAGGTAAGCTATATAATCCTTACTTATTGAGATTGAAGACTGCAGAGTGTGCTTTCTGCACGGGTGTATTATAAATAAACCAGGTAGTAGCCTCCTCTAAATGTACTTCGACTTAGCTGTGAAGTTTTTGGCGAGAAGAATCCCAATCAGATCTGAGATGAACTTGATGGATGGGATGAACGAAAAGCGAAAGAAGGGTGTAAGTAAGTGTGGAAGGACGAGAAATGTAATGATGGCTGGAAAAGAAGAATGATATGTGTTTGCTTGGTCCCCGAGGTGGCTGGGAAGGAAAGAATATGGTATGGTGCATGGCTGGGTGAATGATGAAGCAAGGATGGGTGGAAGGAGAACAGCCTGGGTGGGTGAAACAGAAACTGTATGTGTGCATATACTTTGAATGGATGGATGCCTGGATCATTCATGGTACTATCTGACTACTAGATAGCATATGTGTATCTAGAGAGAGTAGACGGTCACTGGATGAACTAAGTGTTAAAAAGAGACATACCCTATGCACACACTCAGTAAGTATAAGAAGGTCACAATGTGGCCATAAACAAATTTGCAATTGAGTGCAGAGAAACAACAGTAATACACAAAGTAATAAGCAATTGGTGCAAATAAATGGACATATATTGGCAAAAAAGTCTTGATCTCCTTGTTTAATATATCACAGCTTGAGAACAACCAGCCGACATGTGTTTCATCGCATCTCGCGAATCTTCAGGGCTCTGAATGGTTGTGCTTGGACCAAGAGGTTGCTCTTCCGGTGATAATTCCGACCCGGAGGGGCCCAAGACCAGCATTAAATTCAATAATCAAGTGGAATTAATTAGCTTACAAGTGTAATGCGCTCTTATAGGTCACCCGGGAGATGGTATAACGATCAAATAGTGTCAATTCACTCAGTATCCAATTATTCCTAGAACGAGGACTGATAGAGGTCGCTCTATGGCCTCGTGCAAGTTGCCGTCTGAAGACGTCTTGTTCCCTTCGTTTCTCCCGGGTCTTTGTGTTCGAAGTGCAGACCGAGAGAGAAGAAGAAGAATAAGACTGGTGTACTGTCATAGTCGACTGTAATGGAAGTCCATAGTGCTCGTAGAATTTGTTCCTTAAACTCCCACTAATGTTAGAGCAAGGATGAAGAAGTCGGAGGTTACATAGATACTGTCCTCAATAGTTATGTACTGTGCTTTCAATTTGCTACTTGTACTGTGACAACTTTCTGCTCAATCATTTTGTGTTAATCTTAAGGAGCATTGGTTACAGACTATGTCTTTCTTTCTTCATATAGTTGCTCCTTCCAAATCCAAGAGACCATCAAGGAGGAGGGAGCTGGCTCGAATGGCCCGGCAACGGAGGCTGGATGCCACTGTCACTGAATATCGGCGGCTGGTGGCCCTGGAGGAGAAGGAGACGAAGTCTGGTACTACAACAACGTCCACTGGGACAGCTGCATCCTCCTCCATGCGGGCTGCCAGCCAGCGCAGTGCTCCAGCGGTACGGAGCCGGGCTACCGAAGCCAAACGCCACCGCCGAGCAGCAAAGACAGCAGCTGCCCCCCACAGGATTTGCAGGGCACGCCGGCGCCGCTTATCCCTCAGACTGTCCTACCTAGAGCAGGAGGTCCTGAACTATAAGAACTTGGTGGAGGGCCTCCGCTTCGAACATGCCACCCTCCATAAGGAGCATGATGCCCTGGCTGCTAAAGTCAACAGCGCCCTGCCGTAGTGTCTCTTGCCCCTTTTGGGGGGTGGGAATTGGGAGTTGGGTTTTTTGGGGACTTTTGAAGGACAATCTTTGGGGTTAGGGAGGGCCTTGCAGGAGATTATTTTGTTAGGGCTATAAAAATATACTTTTTGAAACTTTATCTGACCATACCTGTTTTTTACTGCTTTTGAGTCTGGTGGGTGGGGGTTTAACAGTAAGTTTGTTTTCCTGAATAGTCCTAGGACTTTAGTAGTACTACCGTCAATCTCTCGTCTCTCCTAATACTCCATTATACTACCTCCAACCAAACGCTTATCTTACCTGTAATTTCTGTTTGAAAGTAGGGCTAGGCCCAGGGCTGGCTCCACGGGAAATGCCGATTAAGGTTGCAATCCTGGGCGGCTGAAATTTCCTCCTCATTGCGGTGGTACTAGTGGTGTGACACAGTGGCAGTTGCATGGCTATGGAAAAAAAGAAAATGAAACCTGGTTTGTCCTTACTGTAGCATTACAACGGTACGATAGAGAATATAGCAGGTGACAGTACACTAGACTACAACAATGCCACATTGTAGCCTATCAAATGGTAAAGTATTGATAGTATAACTTGTACTTGTGTAGGATTTCTTTGACATTGGCTACTACTACAAGAAATAGTACTGAAGCTGAGTAAGTTTAGAATATATCCTCGGATTCCTTCACCAGCCTGTTGCTATGACCTTATCCTCCCCAGCAAGTGTGTGGAATTATGGATGTCATTTAGTCACACATCAAGCAAAACCACACAACCCGGGGGAAGAGGGTTAGGGTTTGTAAAATGGATGGGAATGGGGGTTTCTTTTTGGGTAGGTTTTGTTGAGAGAAAAAAAAAAAAGCACAGCATGGACAAACAATAATTGAACATAAAGAAATTTTTGGGTACAAAGCTAACCATAAATCTTTTACGTGACATAAAGGAAGTGCATGCACTACTGAATGCATTGTTACAGAAAAGTAAGTAGTACTTTCGACAACCGTGAATGACAGAATGCGACAGTACAGGGCTACATTAAATTAGGTTTAAAAAATAGCCGAAGTAAAACCTAGAGAATGGCTGTAGGGATCAATTTAGAAGCAGAGAGAGATCCAAGAAATGCAGTCACACACACTCATTGAAGAAAAGAATGGATACTGTATCTGTATTGTTGTAGTTGTCCTGGTGAATTTGGTAAGTAATTTGCATGCAGCAAACAATTCCTCTTATTAGCGGCACTCCTCCATTCCTGCTGACGCTTCGTCCATCAATGTTGGTGACCAGAAGACACCCTGTCCACTGCCTGCCTGGCCGATGCTGAATTGCGGCTCGCTAATGTGAAGCCTGACTCCTTCCTTTTTTCCCCATTGCACAGACTGAAACCCGGCCTGTAATTATTGAACGAAAAACAGCACTGATAAATAAATATAAGGTATGTACGCTGTGTAGTGCAAAAAGTCACACTTTGATTTTCCTAATAGACAGTACAACATTTTTGAAAGTGCGTACTCTGTCTGAGTCACCTTTTGGAGGATAATAAGTATGGGCAAATTAATTTAGCTGATCTTTCCCCTCAAGCTAGGTGTACTGTAAACTGTGTTTTAGAACAAAATTAGACCTTCCCAGCAGTGCTTCCACCCAGACCCTTACTAAAGCCAGTTGCAAAAATGTAGAAGACCCCCAATCAGATCTCAAAAAACGAGGCCTAGCAGAAAACTGGTGACAAAACGTGCTTCGAAAGTAAAAGTAGGCCCAAATACCCCCTTACCCCCCTTGGATTTAATTCAAACCACTTGCAAGAAAGCAAAAGTATCCATAGCCAGCATCGCTCCAAGACTCGAAAACCCCCCCACCCAAACACATGCAATAGAAATACTGCTAACCCTAACGAGCCCTAAGTTAAGAATAATGGCAGAGGCTTTCTTTAACTATGCCAAATCCCCCCTTTCCCACCATGGATTTTCTTCAAATGACTTGCAACCAAAATTACAAATTCTCACAAGTGCTCTAAGACCCCAGAACTCAGTTGCAAAAATCTAGAACACCCCAAAACACATGCAATCCTGCTGTTAGGGCTAACCCTAACGAACCCTAAGTTACAAAAAGTGCCAAAAGGCTTTTCCTTATGGATTTTGTCCCAACCACTTCTATCCGGTATTAGACCTTCCCATGAATGCCCCAAGACCCGCCAACCCACCCGCCAAAAAGCACAACACTCCCAAACAGCCCAAAAGCAAAATCTCATACTTACAATATTTCTCGGCCTTCGGTCCAAACGCGCTGTGCAGCTAGGCCATAACTCCAGTTTTCCACCACGAATTTCCTGAAAAGCAAATGCAATCAAGATTAGACTGTCCCAGCAGTGTTCCCAGACCCCAAAACTCACCCACAAACACCCGGAACCCCCCCAAAGAGCACCTCAAAGGCAAGCAAGTCAGCAAAAACACACAAAAATTTCCGCCTCCGATTTGGTCCAAACCACATTTATCCGGTATTAGAGCTTCCAAGCAATGGCCCCTGAGCCGTCAACCCAGGAGAAAACGAGTAGAAGACCCCCAAACAGCCAAAGAGCAAAAGTACAAAAATGGGGACTTAGTCATTTTTTTGCCAATTTCCCAAATCACTCCCGGCGCGCTCTGCAGCTAGGCCCTAACTCCCCTCTGCCACCATGGATTTGCTTCAAACCTCTTGAAAACTAAAGTATCCATAGCCAGCAGTGCTTCCAGACCCCGAAACCCACCCACAAACACCAGGAAGCCCCCCAAACAGGCCCCCGAAAACGATACATTGAGCAAAATGTCAGAAATAGCAACAAAAAAATCAGCATGGATTTTGTCCCAACCACTCCTATCCGGTATTAGACCTTTCCAGGAATGCCCCAAGACCCGCCAACCCACCCGCCAAAAAGCACAACACCCCCAAACAGCCCAAAAGCAAAATCTCATACTTACAATATTTCTCGGCCTTCGGTCCAAATGCCCTGTGCAGCTAGGCTATAACTTCAGTTTTCCACCACGGATTTCCTGAAAAGCAAATGCAATCAAGATTAGAGTGTCCCAGCAGTGCTCCCAGACCCCAAAACTCACCCACAAACAGCCGGAACCCCCCCAAGGAGCACCTCAAAGGCAAGCAAGTCAGCAAAAACACACAAAAATGTCCGCCTCCGATTTGGTCCAAACCACTTTTATCCGGTATTAGAGCTTCCCAGCAATGGCCCCAGAGCCGTCAACCCAGGAGAAAACGAGTAGAAGACCCCCAAACAGCCAAAGAGCAAAAGTACAAAAATGGGGACCTAGTCATTTTTTTGCCAATTTCCCAAATCACTCCGCGAGCGCTCTGCAGCTAGGCCCTAACTTCCCTCTGCCACCATAGATTTGCTTCAGACCTCTTGCAAACTAAAGTATCCATAGCCAGCATTGCTCCCAGACCCCGAAACCCACCCACAAACACCAGGAAGCCCCCCAAACAGGCCCCTGAAAACGCTACATTGAGCAAAATGTCATAAATAGCAAAAAAGAAAATCAGCGTGGATTTTGTCCCAACCACTTCTATCCGGTATCAGACCCACCCAGGAATGCCCCAAGACCCGCCAACCCACCCGCCAAAAAGCACAACACCCCCAAACAGCCCAAAAGCAAAATCTCATACTTACAATATTTCTCAGCCTTCGGTCCAAACACGCTGTACAGCTAGGCCATAACTCCAGTTTTCCACCACGGATTTCCTGAAAAGAAAATGCAATCAAGATTAGAGTGTCCCAGCAGTGCTCCCAGACCCCAAAACTCACCCACAAAGAGCCGGAACCCCCCCAAAGAGCACCTCAAAGGCAAGCAAGTCAGCAAAAACACAAAACAAATTTCCGCCTCCGATTTGGTCCAAACCACTTTTATCCGGTATTAGAGCTTCCCAGCAATGGCCCAAGAGCCGTCAACCCAGGAGAAAACGAGTAGAAGACCCTCAAACAGCCAAAGAGCAATAGTACAAAAATGGGGACTTAGTCATTTTTTTGCCAATTTCCCAAATCACTCCGCGCACGCTCTGCAGCTAGGCCCTAACTCCCCTCTGCCACCATGGATTTGCTTCAAACCTCTTGCAGACTAATTTATCCATAGCCAGCATTGCTCCCAGACCCCGAAACCCACCCACAAACACCAGGAAGCCCCCCAAACAGGCCCCCGAAAACGCTATATTGAGCAAAATGTCAGAAATAGCAAAAAAGAAAATCAGCGTGGATTTTGTCCCAACCACTTCTATCCGGTATCAGACCCACCCAGGAATGCCCCAAGACCCGCCAACCCACCCGCCAAAAAGCACAACACCCCCAAACAGCCCAAAAGCAAAATCTCATACTTACAATATTTCTCAGCCTTCGGTCCAAACACGCTGTACAGCTAGGCCATAACTCCAGTTTTCCACCACGGATTTCCTGAAAAGAAAATGCAATCAAGATTAGAGTGTCCCAGCAGTGCTCCCAGACCCCAAAACTCACCCACAAAGAGCCGGAACCCCCCCAAAGAGCACCTCAAAGGCAAGCAAGTCAGCAAAAACACAAAACAAATTTCCGCCTCCGATTTGGTCCAAACCACTTTTATCCGGTATTAGAGCTTCCCAGCAATGGCCCAAGAGCCGTCAACCCAGGAGAAAACGAGTAGAAGACCCTCAAACAGCCAAAGAGCAATAGTACAAAAATGGGGACTTAGTCATTTTTTTGCCAATTTCCCAAATCACTCCGCGCGCGCTCTGCAGCTAGGCCCTAACTCCCCTCTGCCACCATGGATTTGCTTCAAACCTCTTGCAGACTAATTTATCCATAGCCAGCATTGCTCCCAGACCCCGAAACCCACCCACAAACACCAGGAAGCCCCCCAAACAGGCCCCCGAAAACGCTACATTGAGCAAAATGTCAGAAATAGCAACAACAAAAAATCTGCGTGGATTTTGTCCCAACCACTTCTATCCGGTATTAGACCCACCCAGGAATGCCCCAAGACCCGCCAACCCACCGCCAAAAAGCACAACACCCCCAAACAGCCAAAAGTAAAATCTCATACAATATTTCTCGGCCTTCGGTCCAAACGCGCTGTGCAGCTCGGCCATAACTCCAGTTTTCCACCACGGATTTCCTGAAAAGCAAATGCAATCAAGATTAGAGTGTCCCAGCAGTGCTCCCAGACCCCAAAACTCACCCACAAACAGCCGGAACCCCCCCAAAGAGCACCTCAAAGGCAAGCAAGTCAGCAAAAACACACAAAAATTTCCGCCTCCGATTTGGTCCAAACCACTTTTACCCGGTATTAGAGCTTCCCAGCAATGGCCCCGGTGCCGCCAACTCACCCGCAAAGAAGTAGAACACCCCCACAAGTGCTGAGTCTTTCTTCATTGGGCGTAAACCAGCCCTCTGCTTTCATGGAAATAGGAGTCTGGAGGAGGAGGATAGAGGAGCATGTTTCTCTGAACTTGTGAACCTGAGGAATGCAGACTGCGGCACCTTCAAATCAATAAGCAAACACGTGAAGACAGGTCTGCTGATGGGCTTGTTTTTGTGATTAGGTGAATAAAGTTTGAATTATATTAACTGTGCACAACAAAGAAAGACAGACACACAGGAATAAAAGTGAATAAGGACGAAAAAGAAAGTTATTGATTCATTGTCTCTTTTTCAGGGCTCGGTGTCAGGGTCCAGGAATAAGAATAAGGCTTCGTCATCATACTCTGCGAATTCAGGCAGGGTGAGCTCAGTGTCACCTGACAGAGTAGAAATTCCCTCATCTACGTTGCTGTCCACCTCGTCTTCATCCGGCGTGCTTTCTCGTACTCTGTAATCTGGTGGTATGAGGTGCTGATTCATCTTGATCATTGTTAACCTCTCCACATTTTTGGGCGAGAGGCAGCTCCGTTTGGAAGTTACAATGCCACCAGCAGCACTGAAAACACATTCAGAAGACACGCTTGCGAGTGGGCAAGACAAGTAGTTTAAAGCCAGGTTGGAGAGCTGTGGCCACAATTCTTTTTTCCCATGCCAATACGCCAATGGTTCAGCATTAACATAGACCTCTGTTGAGTTATTCAGATAGTCCTTCACCATCGACTGAAGGTCCTCCAAGGTTCCTCCACTTTGCTTAGCTTTTGCTGTGACCTTTTGAGAACCAAACCCAAGCCGATTTAGCCAATCCTCTTCAGCATCCAATGTTACTGTTGTGTCTGGTGCAGATGATCCGGTTGCCGGTGTCTTTAACGGCTGAGAGGTCACTTGTGCCACAGCCACAGGTGCAGAAGTGGATTTTTTTGACTGGGGATGGTCTGCTGATGCTGATGCTGATGTACTGCCTTTTCCATCAATTTTCTGCCGTTCTCTTTCAGACCTCTTGGCTGACAAGGCTAGCCAACGTTTGTACTTTGTAACATCTTCATCAGCAAAAGGAAAGAATGCTCGGCCTGCCAGCGCCTTTTTGTAGCGTGGATCCAGAATAGTAGCACAAATGTAATGCTGGCGTGAGTGGATCATTTGAAGACGTTCATCACCTTGTAGGCGCTCTAATAATTTCTCCGCCAAAACAAAAGGGTCTTTGTTTTTTTCATTTTTTTGAAACACAGAAGACACCTCCTTCGGTTGGTGCTCCAGCATGTACAACAATGGGATAGCTTTTCCCAAATTACAGTCCTCCTTGCTGACTGCACGCGGGAAGACCTCAAAAGGACGAAGCATGCATGTCAGGCTTTTAACTATGTCCCATTGCGCCGCACCCATCCTCAGGTCCTTGTGAGCTGTACCCTGTTTTAAGAAATAGTGATCGAGTACCGTATACTACTCATACAGACGCTCAATCATGTAGAAGGTTGAGTTCCAACGTGTTGCCACCTCCTGGATGAGTGCTTTCACTGGCATTCATCGTTCATGTCGCAGGCTCCTCAGATGCTTCCGGGCATTAAAAGAATGGCTGAAATGGTTGCCCATTTTTCGGCAGGTGTCCACTACCTCGTATGCTGGACTGTCTTTCTCACTCAAGAATTTTTTGACAACCAGGTTTATACAGTGCGCCAAACACGGCACTCTGAAATACTGACCCAGCTCCATGGCCTTAACTACATTGGAGCCATTATCCGTGGAAACATAACCAATCTGGCATTTTTTTGGGGACAGCCAGTCAAGGACCTTTGTGTTAAACTCATCCAAAATGTTTTGTGCTGTGTGACGTTTCTCCAAACCAAACATGGCTAATGTTGCATGTTTCCGAGCAGCTTTAAAAACTTGGTCTGGGTCAACACCTGCGTTTAGCTTTGCTTTAACCCCTGAAAAAGAGACCCAGTGTGCAGTGATGCACATGTAATCAGCGCCTGCGCCACTGGTCCACATGTCTGTTGTCAGGTGTATAGTGTGAACAGCACTCTTCTGCAAAGCTGCCCCAATCACCTCCAGCACATCTTTATGTAGTGCTGGAACCGCAACTCTGGCAAAATAGAACCGGCTAGGAACCTTCCATTTAGGGCAGAGCGCTGCCACTAATTCTAGAAAACCAACACCTTCTACAAAAGAAAAAGGGAGAAGGTCCAGAGCTAGCATTTTAGCTAGCTTAGTGTTATACAGGCGGGTCAGTGGGTGGTTGCGTTCATATTGCGCTTCTGTAAACAGCATCTTTTTAATGTTGCCCTGGAACAAGCATTTACGGGATGATGATGATGATGATATCTTCGACCCAGTTACGCTCGCTGATGAACTTTTTCGCATTGGTGTCTCACTCTCTCCCACACTCTTAGTGTGGCTCACATGGGGTGTGCTGCTGACAGGGGTACTGGGTGTAAGTGAAGTGTTTGACACGTCTTCTTCCTCCTCGTCATCATCAGATGAAACAGCATTACGTGCAATTCGGGCTTCCTTGATCGCCTGTAGGTGCGCAAACCATTTGACAGCGTGCTTTCTTTCAAGATGACCTCTCTGGCCTCCGGTACCATAGTTGGAACCAAACTTACCACGACTAACTGCCAACTTACAAATGCTACAAATGGCAAAGTTTTCCTTTTTTGGGCAAACACTAAAGAAGTCCCAAACTGCAGACTTGAAATGTCTTTGGGGGCCGGAGGAGGCGGCGATACTGGTGGTGGTTGTGGTCCTGCTGCTAATGCCAGATGAAGTGGAGGATATGGATTGCCGAACGTCAGTACGTTTTGCACTTTCACCACCACTAATTGAGGTCGAGGTGGATGGAGGTCCCTTCTGGCGACTAAGAAATATGGAAGCGGTAGGTGTTGGTGTACTAGTTAACTCCAATGATTGTGGTGTTTCTTCCATTGCCTCCTCGTCGACAACATCATCACGCTCAGCAGCTTCTCGGGCTAGGGTCAAAATGTCTTTTTGCTGCATGCCCGCTGGGGATGCAGTGACCTTTATGATGACTGTGTCGTCGTCGTGAGAGTCTTCATCAGCAGGAGTATTCGCCACTTCTTGTTGAGCCTCATCACACTCCATAACTATGAGTCTTTCGATGACCTTCCTTTTACGTTTAAGTACCTTTGTCAGATCATGGTGTGCCTCACTCTCAGACGGCCGTGGTGGTTCCCAATTTTCATCCAGTTCATCAGAAGGAGGTGGGCTTGAAGAAGATGTAGACACCCCCCTTGATCTTTTCCTTGCTAGGGATGTGGAAGACAATGAATGATCATCAGGAGGAGTGGCTTCCTCAAATGATACCTCGGCTTGATTGTCGATTTCCTGATGTGCCCCTACTTCGGGAGGAACAACTATTGTGGGCACTTGTGACCCTCCATGCACCTCTGCTTGCGCATCTCCTTGCGCTGCCTCTCCTTCCACATGTACTTGGGCTTGTACTTGCACATGTGGTTGTTGTTGCGGCTGTGGTTGTTCAACACTTGTCAGATGAGTTACAACAACCTGTGTTGATTCAGGGACATTGCTGCTACTTTCTTGCGATGAGCCAACATCACTGGTCGATGGTGATTGAAGAAGTACACTGACTGCCTCTGCAGCACTCAAGGGCTTGGACTTAAGTTGGCGTGGTGGTGGTGGTGGAGGCACTGAGCCCAATGGAGCGGGGGTGCTGCTCCCAGCTTGGTCCCCAGCAGATCCCGCTGCTGCTGCAGGCTTACTTTTTTTTTTTACTCCCAAAAAACGCGGCGGCCGGCACACCAGCCTCCTTGGTAACTTGCTTCTTCTGCTCCTTACTGGCAACTTTCTTGCTAGAGGAGCTACGGAGAACTTTTTTGGGGGCCATCTTCTTCAGAGCAGGTCAGAACAGCAGGCCGCAGTTGCACGAGTTGCAGAGTTGTCTGTGGCCAGACGTGACGTCGCGTGACGTTATGCTGCACACACACACCGCTGCAGGACTTCTTCCTGGCACTGGTGGTTCTCTTGAGTCTTGTGCACCTAAAAGCAATGGAAGACAGAGGAACATCAGTTCAGTTATACACCCCCAAAAAATCGACAAAAAACAGAAAAATCAGCACAATCCCATGCCCTCCATGATGTTTAAATTCACGACACCCCACAGAAAGACTAGGCCCATGCAACACTCACTAGTCACTACCCCTGGTGAAAAGGCCACAACAATAGGCCAAAAAAACTAAATTCACAGAAAAATCAGCACAATCCCAAGCCATCCAGCCCCTCCATGATGTTTAAATTCAAGACAACCCACAGAAAGACGAGGCCCATGCAACACTCACTACCCCTGGGCATAAAGGTTGAAAACTAGGCAAAATGGTTGCAGGCCTAACAACACTGTCTGCATTCAAAATGGCCCCCTCCCTCCCAGCACATGGCCAGGGCCTGTAGCAGCACTCAAAATGGCCCCCACCCACATGGCCTGTCCCCATGAACACCCCAAAAAAACGAAAATCACAGAAAAATCAGCACACTCCCAAGCCATCCAGCCCCTCCATGATGTTTAAATTCAAGACAACCCACAGAAAGACTAGGCCCTTGCAGCACTCACTACCCCTGGTGAAAAGGCCACAACAACAGGCCCAAAAAACGAAAATCACAGAAAAATTAGCACAATCCCAAACCATCCAGGCCCTCCATGATGTTTAAATTCAAGACACCCCACAGAAAGACTAGGCCCATGCAACACTCACTACCCCTGGGCATAAAGGTTGAAAACTAGGCAAAATGGTTGCAGGCCTAACAACACTGCCTGCATTCAAAATGGCCCCCTCCCTCCCAGCACATGGCCAGGGTCTGTAGCAGCACTCAAAATGGCCCCCACCCACATGGCCTGTCCCCATGAACACCCCAAAAAAACGAAAATCGCAGAAAAATCAGCACAATCCCAAGCCATCCAGCCCCTCCATGATGTTTAAATTCAAGACAACCCACAGAAAGACTAGGCCCATGCAACACTCACTACCCCTGGTGAAAAGGCCACAACAACAGGCCCAAAAAACGAAAATCACAGAAAAATCAGCACAATCCCAAACCATCCAGCCCCTCCATGATGTTTAAATTCAAGACACCCCACAGAAAGACTAGGCCCATGCAACACTCACTACCCCTGGGCATAAAGGTTAAAAACTAGGCAAAATGGTTGCAGGCCTAACAACACTGCCTGCATTCAAAATGGCCCCCTCCCTCCCAGCACATGGCCAGGGCCTGTAGCAGCACTCAAAATGGCCCCCACCCACATGGCCTGTCCCCATGAACAGTCCAAAAAAACGAAAATCACAGAAAAATCAGCACAATCCCAAGCCATCCAGCCCCTCCATGATGTTTAAATTCAAGACAACCCACAGAAAGACTAGGCCCATGCAACACTCACTACCCCTGGTGAAAAGGCCACAACAACAGGCCAAAAAAACGAAAATCACAGAAAAATCAGCACAACCCCAAGCCATCCAGCCCCTCCACGATTTTTAAATTCAAAACACCCCACAGAAAACTCAGTGCACCCACCACTGAGTACCCCTGGGCAAAAGGCCCCAAAACAGCCCAAAAATCGAAAATTCCAAAATTGTAGTTGCAGCAACTGTAATGCCCCAAACAAACTTAGTTGTGAAATTTCTAATCCAAAAGTGATCCAAAGAAAGTCAAAAAGGCCTCAAATCCAAATATCCAGCAGCATCCACAAAAAGTAGTCCTTCCAGCTCCAGATCCAAATGAAATGTGACCAGGAGATGGACAAAGCACTGTGAGGAGCCTGCTGGACAGGAACAGGAAGTTGAAGACTGTGGGGCATTTCCTTCCTCCCACCCCCCTCCCCAAAATGGACTCCTCGCAAAAAAAGTGCAGGCAAATGTCCACCTGAGGAGTTATTCAGATAAAAATCATCATTTCCAGAAGGTTTATGCTGCTTGCTGGTGGATTTCTTGTGCAGAATTGCAAATTTTGTATTTTTGCGAGTGCGAGATTGTTGCTGCTCGCCGCATCTACAAGCTCGCAATTGCGAAGTCCCGCGATACGTGATCACGGCGTACTCGCGTTGACAAACTCTCGCTGTGCAAGTTGGCAAGCCGCAATGACGTAATCGCGCTCGCCAAATTCCCGCGGGATCCCGCAGCAAGATCCAAAATGGCGCAGCACTCGCAAAATATCGAGAAAAACAACTCGGCAAACGCTGAATGACGGTAAGTAAACGCCACGCGCCGCAAAATTGTATCACCAAGAAAAATAAATCCGCTGCGTGCGTATTTGCGGATTTTCGGTAAATTCGCGAGCGTTCGCGGATTGCGGATTTACCGAAAATCCGCAAAATCCGCGAGCGTAACGGATTTTGCGCTCACACTTAAACTGGACCTAAAGGGGCCGGAAAAGCTGATCCATCTTCAGGACCGGCTGAAACTGCTGTCACCAACAGAGGAAAGGAATCTTGGATCAGTTTTATCTTGTTGGTGAAGAAATTTGCAAGATTGGAAGCCCAGGACTCAGAAGGAACAGCCTGAGTCGCGTTATAACGGGGGGGGGTGAATTCCCTCACGATTGTAAAAATCTCCTTACAGGAGTTAGAAGCAGCCTCTATCCTCCTTGCGAAATAACCTTTTTTCTCCAGGAGGATATCCTGATGATAGGCTTTAACCGCTGTCCTATAAGCAAGCCTTGCCACAGGGTCATACTGTGAGCGCCAGGCTCTTTCAGCTACCTTGCACTGCCGTCGAGAAGACGACAGCTCTTCAGTAAACCAGGGGGCAGAGACCCGCTTGGGTGTTAATCGGGGCGTCATCACAGGGGCTAGGTCGTTTAGCCTATCCAATAGCCACGCTTGTAAGGAATCTAGATCCCTCTCCAGATCTCCCGTGAGGGGGCATGTATGGTCCAGAGCAGCCTGAGCCAGTATATCTGGAGTCACCCGATGATACGCCCTCGGAGCACGTCCCTGCTGTTTAGGAGCGGTGCTAGAAGGTTTCATTGTGCCACGTATAAGGAATTTGGCCAGTCGATGGTCTGACCAAAGCACTGGTAAAAGAGCCGTCACCTCCAAGGGGGACGTGGAGAAGACCTGATCTAGGGTATGGCCCTTATCATGCGTTGGTCCAAGGAGATAAGGTGCAAGGCCAAGTGGAGCCGTGATATCAAACAGTTTAACTGTGTCAGGGTCCGATCGGTCGTTCATATGAAAATTAAAATCCCCGACCAAAACACAATGCTCAGCTTTCAAGGCCAACACCGAGATTGCCGACTGGAGCTCATCAAAGAAGGTTCCAGGCGGGCCAGGTGGCCTATAAACTAAAAGGCCTTTAAAAGATTGATGAGGCGCAAACATGGGCAGCACCAGAGGAAGGGGCTTGGAGGATGGGAACTGTTTGCAGTGTGGTAGAAGATGAGGCAGAGTCCCCGGTTCCTGGGCCCGCCAACATGGATGCATCACTGCTGGCATCAGATGACGTTGAACTTTGCGTCTCTGGTTGTGATTCCTCTAGCAGACTCCTGTGTGGAGAAGCGTGGCTCAATGGTTAAAACGGCAGACCCTGATGCAGAAGTCTGGCTCTGGACCAGGGTTCAATTCCCGCCTCAGCAGCTCTTGGACTTAATCTCCCCGGACCTGATCATTCTCGCCTCGGTGCCTAGTCTAATCATGGGTCCCACTCCGTGACTCTGGGCAATAGCTTGCTTAATCTCCACAACGGCCCCAGCAGCGCTTGGATGCCTGGCTTCACCTTGGGGGTGCCCAGGAGTGAACATTTCACAGGAAAGCCAGGAAGCGTTCCACAGCGGTATGAATACAGCACTAAGAGACCTCAGGGTAGAAGTGCGCTTTATAAATACAAACACATTTTCACATTTTCACATTTTTCCCCCTACGAGGCGCTGGTCACTTCTGTGTCACTGTGCTCCTGTGCAGCCGTTGTGCTTGATTGCCACCCACTGGTGTCGTCACCTATCCCTCCATGACCACGGGAGATGCTACATGAGAGAGAGAAGTAGGGTTAGTTCAGTGGTAGCAACAGAACAAACATATGCAAGTAAAGCATCACTGAAGATGACTAAATCTACATGTTGCACACCACCCTGTGCAATAAAATTGTGCAAATACACTTCTTTTGACTCAAATTTTGTGTGTAAACAAAAAAAATAGGCATGAGTGAGCCATGTGATGATCACACAGCACTACATCCTGCTGGTGGCTCCGTTCAGCCAGACACACAAATAGCTCAGAGCACACCGAGAGCCATAATGGGGGCAAGGATGCACCCTACAACACGTTGCCACTGACAGATCTGGATGAAGCAGGAGGGGACAACACAGATACAGGCTACAACATGACATTCCACAATGGACATGAGCCCATGCCATCCACCATGTTGTACTTTTGGGCACAACTACTGTTGCACATTGGTGTCAGATGTCTAAGCCTCACAAATCTGAGGTCAGGCAATGCACGCATTGATGAACGCACACTCAGATTGGGCACACTGCCTTTCCATTACATGGGATATCCCAGACTACCCAAATGCAGATGATACCTGAAGCCCACAACTCAGAATGCTATGGAAAAGCAGAGTACTCAAATTCCCTTAGTAAGTACAGGTATGGCAAATGCATGACAGCTGCATCCAGCACAGAGGCCACTTACAAGCCACTGCATCACACTACCAACATCCTATAGGCCAGCGCTGACGCCGGCTGTGTACACATGCAGCTACTCACAGACAAAGTCACCTGTTGCAAATTCAAGAAAAACTGGTAGCTTTTAAGTATTCTTTATTGCAGCATGTTAAACAGGTCCAACTCCTTCAGTCAAGAGGCTTCCAATATGTTCTGTACATGCTATCTCTGTTAAACCCACAACTATCAGAATATAGAACCTATTCAAAGGATAACATGGTTCACGCAGGAGCTTATGCCAGTGCATGTGCATAGAACATCTATTTAAAGAAACATGACTAAATACTATACAAGAGAATGTAACACATCTCCCTATTAACAAAAAAGAAATAACCTTATACATGGGAAAATATGTACAAAGAAAACAAAACAAAAAAAACATATGTAAAAACATTGATGTGGAAAAAAAAAACTATATAATGAACCAAACAGATGCATTCCGAATGTACACACCTTTTAGGAACATTTATAATGTGTTTGGCCTTTTTAACTCTGAAAGCAATAGGGTCATTTTTCCCAAATTGTAAATCCCTATGCACCATTTCTTTTCTTAAAACATTAGGTACATGACATTTCGCTAATCTCCTAAAATTCCATATCCTGCCATCTTGTGTCATAGCACTATTGATAAACACTTTTTTTAACTGTATAGGTTCACTGTATCTATCGGAACCTTTACCCACTAAACCTGGTTTAAGAATTCTTACCCATTCTCCCACTTGGAAACTCTGTGTCTTAACTGTCCATTTATCATCATACCACTTCTTCACTTTAAGTTGTTTACATTCCACGCGTTTGGCCACTTCAACAACACAGTTTTTATCACCTACAAAATGGTGAGATTTTTCTCTCAACCACCACGGCAAAACTTTAGAAGCAGGATTCCTTCCCTTAAATAAATTAAAAGGACTTACTTGGGTAGTCGAATGTGGTGTAATTCTGTAATTCCACAAGCGTTCTTTCAATGCACTTACCCAACTTAATCCATGCTTGACTGATTACAGAACAAAATTCTTTAAGACACGATTAAATCTTTCAACTTGGCCATTTTCATGTGGTTCGTAAACAGATGTAAACCTGTGACCAATATTGCACTCTTTAAGAAAACTGCTCATTTCCAACGAAGTCAACTAAACTCCATTGTCCGTTACTAACAATAATGGACAACCCTCTCTGTTAGCTCTGATATCACGATACTCCTGAATGCTTCTTCGTCGCTCTGCAAACTCCCAATTCCTCCGTAGAAAAATCAGGGAACAAGAGTATGTACACTTGAACTCACTGACTTTTCCACAAGGGAAAGGGGAATTTGAAAGAGAAACAAACAAAACACTGGTCCTTGCAAAGTCCAAGTGCGGTTTCTCTGGATTAAGTGTTCAGGGTCTGCGGCGTCAGGTTGACTGTAACTCTGTGCAGAAAAGCAAACCAAGACCTAAATACAGTTGCTTAACATTAATTGGAAGTGTTACTACTGAATTGTGCACCAGTACCAAACATACCTAGAAATATTCAGACCCTTGTATACACCTCAATAATTATCAGGTAACTCACGTCTTCACAGAATTACCTTAAAAAAGAAATGTCAGAGGATTGTGAAATACTATGCCAGGAATAATCTTATTCAATTACATATTGAACTCCGATTAGCATTGTTAGTATAAGGTAAGTATTAAAACCGAAGAAGCGCTAAATCATACCTGACAATGTGCTTTGGATGTTTTAACATGGGATTCTGGAAAGAGAATAAGAAGAGACAAACAAGGCATCCACAACTCAAGCTGCACTTTGTTCTTTCATTGAATATCACTGTTAACCATCACTGTTAAACCTTATTCACAAACATGAAATAGCAATATTCTGTCTTGCTTTTACCAATGTTTGTTTGGATTTAGATTGGTTAGTTTCAGAGTTCAGTTTATAGGAACAAGGTATCCCAAAATATGCGCAATTAAATGTACCAATGTCCTTTAATTTGCACAAAATTGTCTTTAATACTGTAGCTCGATTGCCTTTAGAAGTGTTTGATGAGGAATGTCAAATAAAGATGCAAATCTCACTTTAACTTTTCTTTTTACAAGGCTCGAAGAAACAAAACAAACTGAGTTCCTGTGGGAGGGGGGCTGGATGTCCGCTTACCAGAGGTGACGAACAGGAAGGTGGGGAAGATCGGCAATACCGGAAGACCTTCAGGGAGCACCCTTCTTGGTTCACGGTAGAAAGGTAAGCGGGCTGTTTTGTTAAATAGAAATCACCCACCAGCTTAGCAGCGCTGAGATCTTGATCGGAACAGAGGCTTCGGTAATACAATGTTGCTCGGAGAGGTCTCGGTCGGGCTGAAAGAAGGTTTCAGTGGTGCTGAGCGCAGACGCTGAATCTCTCGCTGGCTTTCAGAAACGAAGCGAAGCATCCTTACGTTGCCTGGGCTTCCTTAAATACTGTCGGGTCTATGTGCTGCCTAGAAAGTTCTTTAGTCTCCACGTGAGGTGCATTACACCGTTTTGACGGTTTTACAAGTGCGGAGGAGCTGACACGGGAAACAGCATGCGGCAGTCACAGAGAGCGGCAACAAGCATTGGCAAAGGACAAACCCAGTGCAGAGTGTAGAACAACTAGCGCTAACACACAATGTTTGCAAAATATGTCATATACAAATGAACATAGCATTGGGGAATGGCAAGTCTACCACTAGGAGTTTACAAACAACATTATTAAATACAGCAATTGGAACAGATGTGTGTGACATGAAGGGATTCAGACAATAGCAGCATATGACCCCTTGACAGTTCTCCCCCCCAAAGGCCGACGAACAGATCGAGGTTTATCTGGATGAAGAGCATGAAAGGCCTTTATTAATCTGGGGGCATGAATGTTAGCTTCTGGTTCCCAAGACCTTTCAGATGGATCATAACCCTTCCAGTCTATTAAATAGTGAAGACGGCCACGGAAACGCTTAGCATCCAGGATTTTATTCACTTCATATTCAATGTGATCTCCTACTACAGTAGGAGGAGGAGGGGTATCTGGTCTGGTGGAGGGATCGTGGGGTTTTAAGAGTGACACATGAAAAACAGGGTGGATTGAATAATCCTTAGGGAGAGTCAATCTTACAGATACTGGATTCAAAAGTTTTTGTATGGGAAAAGGCCCTATAAAGCGTGGTTTTAATTTTTTAGGTCCTTCAATCTCTATATTTCTGGTTGAGAGCCAAACCAAAACTCCTTCCTTGTAAGAGGGACTTGGCAACCTATGTCTATCAGCTGATTCCTTCATTTTAATTTTGTTTCTAGCTAGATTTTTCCTAATGTGCTCCTGAAATTTTTGTAATGTTTCCAACCTCTCAGCTACGGCTGGCATAGTCTGTTCTACTTCAGGGAATGTCACAGGTAAAGATCGTGGGTGTTGACCTGTCAGAAAATAGAATGGTGAACATCCTAAAGCCGAGTGGATGGTATTGTTATAAGAAAACTCAGCCAAAGGCAATGTTTCGTCCCAATTTGGCGACCAAGTGGTTGTCAGACAGCGTAGGCTTTGTTCTAGAAATTGATTACCTTTTTCAGTTTGGCCGTCTGTTTGTGGGTGAAACGCTGATGATGTTGCTATTTCAATACCTAAACTGCTGCTGAGTTGTTTCCAAAATTTAGAAATAAACTGGGGCCCCCTGTCTGAAACAATTTTACTTGGCAATACGTGAAGTTTGACTATGTGATGTTTGAAGATTTTACTAAATCCCACTGCTGATGGTAACTTCGACAATGGAATAAAATGTCCCATTTTAGAAAGCAAGTCTACTACTACCAAAATAGTGGTAAAACCATTGGAATTTGGTAGATCTGCGACGAAGTCTAAACTAATAGTATGCCAAGGATAGGGGGAATCGCCATTGGCTGTAAGATTCCTCTTGGAGCAGAATGTAAACTTTTCTGACGAGCACATACCGGACAAGTTTTGACATAATTTTGCACATCTGAAAACATGTTTTCCCACCAGAAATGTCTTTGACATAGGTCAAGAGTCTTATTTATTCCTGGATGAGCTGCTGTGACTAGATCATGATTCCATTTAATTATTTGCTGGCGTAACTCGCTATTGGGAATGAATAATTTCTTCTTATGGTAGAATAAACCATTAGCTATTGAATTCTGTTTTTGTGATAACCAGTCTTCTTGATTCAGAACTTCTACCTGTCTCTTGATCAGGTTCTCAAAAGTATCCATGTTGATTTCAGCACAGACCTTTTCTGCAGGAATGATACTTTGTGCTTCTTTTCCTTCATTGTTCTGTCTTTCGCATACTAGACGCGAAAGAGTGTCTGACAACAATTGTTTTGCCCCAGGTCGATATGTGATGACAATATCAAATTGACTGAAAAATTGCAACCAACGCATCTGTCTTGGGGTAAAGGCTTTTACTGTAGAATAAAACTGTAAATTCTAATGGTCAGAGAAAATTATGACTTTATGTTTAGCTCCCAGAAGATGGTGCCTCCATTCCTGAAAAACTGCTTTGATTGCTAGCAACTCACGTTCTGCAATCGTATAATTTTGTTCAGCTGCTAAAAGCTTTATTGAGAAAGAGGCTATAGGATGTAAATAGCCTGTTCTTTCGTCTTTCTGCATTACTACACCTCCGATTGCAGTCTGAGAAGCGTCTGCTTCTACAAAGAACGACCTATCAGGGTCTGGATGTGTCAGAATAGGTGCCAATGTAAAGGCTTTTTTCAAAGTAGAAAAAGCTTGCTCTGCTTCAATGTTCCAAAGGAATTTTTTGCCTTTTTGTAACAATTGGGTGATGGGGACAACTATTCTGGAAAAATTGGCTATAAAACGTCTGTAGACGTTTGCAAATCCCAAAACACGTTGCACATCTTTAACACCTTAGCTGCGTGTAAACATTTCTCCCCAGTGCTGCGCTGTCCATTAGAACTAGTGCTGAATGGACGTTCAATGGTCGTGCGCAGCACTGGGGAGGTAGCGCTGCTGACGACCATTGGCCGTCAGCAGCACTTAAGGGGTTAACTGTTTTGGGAGTGGGCCAATTTAAAATTGCTTCTACTTTTTTGGGGTCCATTGTGACTCCTTCTGGAGATAACCAGTAACCAAGAAATTCAACTTTAGGAGATTTGAACACGCATTTTTCCAATTTTACAAAAAGGTCATTGTCTCTGAGTTTTTGCAAAACTGACCGAACATGATTGACGTGTTCCTCTGAGTTCTTTGAATAGATTAATATATTGTCAATATAAACTATGACGCAGATGTCCAGAAGATCATGAAGAACCTCATTTATGAAATATTGAAATGCTGCGGGAGCATTGCACAGATCAAATGGCATTACCGTATATTCAAATAAGTCAAACTTGGTCCGGAAGGCAGTTTTCCACTCGTCACCTTCTTTTACACAAATTAAGTGGTATGCTCTGCGTAAGTCTAATTTGGTGTAAACACTAGACCCTTTCACTTGATTTAGGAGCACTGGAATCCAAGGTAATGGGTACCTATTTTTAATGGTCGCCTTGTTTACTGCGCGATAATCGATGCAGGCGCGCAGATCTCCCGTCTTCTTCGCTACGAAAAAGAGGGGGGAGGAAACTGGTGACGTGGAATGACGAATGAAACCTAGTTCTAACAATCCGTCCAGGTAAGTTCGCAAGTACTGATTTTCAGGTTCCGTTAATGCATATATTCTACTACAAGGTAGTTTTGCTCCAGGAATGAGATCAATTCTACAATCGTAGATTCTATGAGGAGGTAACCTAGTTGCTTTGACTGGGTCAAATACGTCAGTGTAATCCCTGTACTCATTTGGGAGTTCAAGTGGTTCTAGAGATGATGCAGCACAACTAAGTGGCATAATTGGATCTTTCGTGTCCTGGTAACAGTGCAATCTACAATGTGCTGAATCTAAGGTTACTGTGCGCTTTATCCAGTCAATTTTAGGATTATGGGTTTCCAACCAAGGAATACCTAGAATTACCCCGAAGGTTGGTGTGTCAATTAAATCAAAACTGGTATATTCTGCATGGCCATTGTCAGTGACCAGCAATAAAGGCGTAGTGTTAAATCTGATTAACCCGGAGGACAAGGCTGAGCCACCAACGGCTCTCACAGGTTCAGGTTCTCTTTTGGGTATTTGAGTTAAATGCAATTTTCTAGCTAATTCCAAATCGAAGACATTACCTGTAGTCCTGAGTCAAAGAGCACAGGAATACTGTGTCTTTGTTGAGCAGACAAGATCAAAAGTATTCTGATAGTAAAGTGTTTTGGCACATGATTAGTTACTCCAGTTGCAAATTGTGAGATCTTAACACAATTATTTCCCAAGGAATCGATCTCTTCATTCCTCAAGATGTCTAATTTTCCGACAAGCTCGTAGGATCGGTAGCCACCACTAAAGCGTTCTTTTTAACAGGTTTTACTGGACAATCTCTAGCGAAGTGGCCAGATCTTCCACAATACAAATAAAGATTCCCTTTTCTCCGTCTATCCTTTTCTTCTTTAGATAGAGGTCCTTTTATCCCTCCTATCTGCATTGGTTCCACACTGGGCATTTTATCTTCGGTTTCTTTTCTTTCTGTTCTGAAATGTAGATTCCTGATATCTCCCCTTGGTTTTTCGCTTTTTCATTCCCCTAACCTGTGGTCTAATTTCACAACCAATTCTTGAAACTCAAAAAAATCTTCAGGCAAATTAACTATATGAGCTAGTGAATCTTTTATATCATCTTTGAGACCTCGATAAAAAAGATATATCCTTTTTTCAATCGGCCAGTGTGTTTCTGCCAATAATCTATTGAAAGTTAAAACATATGATATTAAATCTTTAGAACCCTGCTTTAAATTCAAAAGTTCGTTGTCTGAGGCCTGCATGAACATATGTTTAGCAAAAAGGCTAGTCATTGCTGTTTTAAAAGCATTTAGATTATGTAAAAGGGGATCATTATTGTCAACTAATGGCATAGCCCAATTTGCTGCCACTCCACCCAGATAGGAATTAATAAACGCCACCTTAGCGGTGTGGGTAGTGAAAATCTGTGGTTTGCACAAAAAATGCAACTGGCATTGACTCATAAATGTAGTAAACCGACTAGAATCTCCAATAAACCTCTCAGGGTTTGCTAAGGGAACTGGGGTAGGAGTTACCACAGTAACTTGTACTGGTTGGTCAGAGGAGGCTCCCGTAGGTGTCTGGGAATGAAAGGCCGAAACGCCAAATTTAGGTGGAGTTAAAATAGGGCGTCCACTTTCCATGGGTTCTCTCCAAGTAGTGAACCCCGTTTTAGTCTTATCTAATTCCTGTCGTAATGATTGGTTTTCCTGACGCAAATCTTGCATTTCTTCACTGAGTTTTTGAACTATCTGGGCTAACTGATTGACATCCATATCAGAGACATCCCTTCTTAGTTTACAGCGCAAGAAGAAACAGGAGTTTTTTTGTTTTTAGGGTTCGCTTTCTGTTAGCTCAGATATCACAATACTCCTGAATGCTTTTTCGTTGCGCTGCAAACTCCCAACTCTTCCGTAGAAAAATCAGGGAACAAGAGTATGTACACTTGAACTCACTGACTTTTCCACAAGGGAAAGGGGAATTGAAAAGAGAAACAAACAAAACACTGGTCCTTGCGAAGTCCAAGTGCAGTTTCTCTGGATTAAGTGCTCAGGGCCTGCGGCGTCAGGTTGACTGTAACTCTGTGCAGAAAAGCAAACCAAGACCTAAATACAGTTGCTTAACATTAATTGGAAGTGTTACTACTGAGCTGTGCACCAGTACCAAACATACCTAGAAATATTCAAACCCTTGTATACACCTCAATAATTATCAGGTAACTGACGTCTTCACAGAATTACCTTAAAAAAGAAATGTCAGAGGATTGTGAAATACTATGCCAGGAATAATCTTATTCAATTATGTTATTGAACTCCGATTAGCATTGTTAGTATAATGTAAGTATTAAAACCGCAGAGGCGCTAAATCATACCTGACAATGTGCTTTCGATGCTTTAACATGGGATTCTGGAAAGAGAGTAAGAAGAGACAAACAAGGCATCCACAACTCAAGCTGCGCTATGTTCTTTCATTGAATATCACTGTTAACCATCACTGTTAAACCTTATTCACAAACATGAAATGGCAATATTCTGTCTTGCTTTTACCAATGTTTGTCTGGATTTAGATTGGTTAGTTTCAGAGTTCAGTTTAGACGAACAAGGTATCCCAAAATATGCGCAATTAAATGTACCAATGTCCTTTAATTTGCACAAAATTGTCTTTAATACTGTAGCTGGATTGCCTTTAGGAGTGCTTGATGAGGAATGTCAAATAAAGATGCAAATCTCACTTTAACTTTTCTTTTTACAAGGCTCGAAGAAACAAAACAAACTTAGGGGCATATTACCAACAACTAGCGATAATTTTTGTCTCTAACTTGTTTAGAGACAAAAATTATCGCCGCACATCGGCGATTTTTAACGCAGATAAACCTTGCTATTAGCAAGGTTTATCGCAAATGCGATAAAAAACGGCCGCAATGCATGAATATCGCTGAAAAGTTAGCAATATTCATGCATTATCGAGCAAATGCTCTTAGCCTTGTTATCCACCTCCCATTGGATAACATGGCTAAGAACTGCTCAGGGCAGCTGTTAGCTTTTGGAGATATTCGCGCTTAGCGCGAATATCTCCAAAAGTTGGTAATAGGAGATAGCGATGTTAGCGACTGTTTCCAGTCGCTAACATCTTGGTACGCCCACTTTGCATGTCATTAGTGATAAATATCACTGACATGCAAAGCGGGGCCCAAGATGGTCGCTATCTCCTATTAGCTGTCACTAACTGGTGTTAGCGACAGCTTGGTAATAGGGAGATAATTTTATCTCCGCTTTCTTGGCCTTTAAAGCCCAAAAAGCGGAAATAAACCCCCTTGCTAATATGCCCCTGAGTTCCTGTGGGGGGGGGGGGGGGGGGCTGGATGTCTGCTTACCGGAGGTGATGAACAGGAAGGTGAGGAAGATCGGCAATACCGGAAGACCTTCACGGAGCACCCTTCTTGGTTCACGGTAGAAAGGTAAGTGGGCGGTTTTGTTAAATAGAAATCACTCACCAGCTTAGCAGCGCTGAGGTCTTGATTGGAACAGAGGCTTCGGTAATGCAATGTCCCTCGGGGAGGTCTCGGTCGGGCAGAAAGAAGGTTTCAGTGGTGCTGAGCGCAGACGCTGAATCGGAAGCTCTCGCTGGCTTTCAGAAACGAAGCAAAGCGTCCTTACGTTGCCTGGGCTTCCTTAAATACTGTCGGGTCCATGTGCTGCCTAGAAAGTTCTTTAGTCCCCACGTGAGGTGCATTACACCGTTTTGACGGTTTTACACGTGCGGAGGAGCTGACATGGGAAACAGCATGCGGCAGTCACAGAGAGCGGCAACAAGCATTGGCAAAGGACAAACCCAGTGCAGAGTGTAGAACAACTAGCGCTAACACACAATGTTTGCAAAAGATGTCATATACAAATGAACATAGCATTGGGGAATGGCAAGTCTACCACTAGGAGTTTACAAACAACATTATTAAATGCAGCAATTGGAACAGATGTGTGTGACATGAAGGGATTCAGACAATAGCAGCATATGACCCCTTGACACTCTCTGGTAAAAATATCTTTGAAAAAATGTATGACTGCCTCAGTGGTAGCCTTGGGGACAAACTTCACCTCTGGCCACTTAGAATGGTAGTCGATCATAACTAAAGCATACCGTGATGCCTCAGGTAACATTTGAAATGGACCAGATATATCAAAAGCTACTTTCTACCAAGGTTGAGACGGCCATTTGACTATTTTCATAGGAGCTGTATGTACATTAAGCATTCTTTCACTAGAACAACACTCTGAGTACTCCCTGACAATCCTGTCAATGAACTTATCAATTCCTGGCCACCAGAAATAATCTCTCACTAACCTTTTCATAGAAGAAATCCCAGGATGAGTTTTGTGTGCAATACGTAAAATTACTTCATACATTCCCTCTGGTGGAATGCTTTTTCCTGATTTGAAAACAAATTCACCGTCTAACTCTGAATCTTCAAGCACCTTATGGAATGGCATCAATTCCGGCTGCACCATATCTTTTCTTGGCCATCCTTTTTTAACAAATTCCCTTAATTCTCTCCAATTTCTATCTTTCCTCACACACTCCTCCCACAACGACTCTGAAATCTCCTGGAATTTTCCACACACGACATCTTGAATAGAAAGAATAAAATCAATACCACCAAGAGAACTTACTTCATCCTGTTCACATGGTAAGCATGATAATCAATCTGCTGTGACATTTTTTCCCCGATACATATATCGTAATAAAATTATATTCCTTCAATCTAGATGTTAACGTAGCTATCCTGGCTGTTGCATTCCATCCACCACCCACTGACAAAATATTTACTAAAGGTTTATGATCAGTTCTAAGTGTGAACTTTGAACCCCAAACATATAACCTAAAATGTTCAATTGCCCACACACAAGCGAGTAACTCCCTTTCAATAACAGCGTATCTACGCTCACATTCATTAAGTGTTCTTGAAGCAAACGCTATGTTCCATTCATCATTCCCTTCTTTTTGAGACAGAACACTACCTAAACCATATAAACTCGCATCAACCGTAATTATGCACTCTTTGTTCATGCGGAATGGTTTAAGAGTGGGAGCATGTATAATGTCATGTTTGATATCTTCAAAAGAACGTTGTTGCACATCTGACCATTCATATTTCTCTCCCTGTCTAAGTAACTTTCTTAAAGGTTCCATTTTTGTGGCAAAATTAACCACAAACTTACTGTAATACTCACATAACCCAGCAAACGAGAGTAATTGATCCTTGTTTTCTGGTGCTGGTGCCTTGATAATTGCTTCAACATTAGATTTTTTTGGAACAACACCCTCACCAGAAAGAGTGTGTCCTAAATACTCAACAGATTTTTAAAATAGTTTACACTTGTGTGCCTTAAGCGTTAACCCACTTTGTTCCAACCTCGAGCACATACTCTGTAGATGTTTCTCATGTTCAGTAGTGTCTTTTGAAAACACTAAGATGTCACCTTGGAAACACTTTACAAAGCTATCTACATCCCTAAAAATTTGAAACATTATTCTCTGAAACACAGAAGCAGCGGATGCGAGAGCAAATAGCATTCGCTTGTATTGGAAAAGTCCCTGTGGTGTTATAAAAGCCGTCGGTTTTTTGGAGTCTTCTGTTGGCATTATCTGATGATAAGCGGAACGAAGATCCAAGGTGGAAAAAATATTTGCACCATCAAAAAAAGATACCAACTCATTGATGTTTGGCAACGGGTGACGTTCGATCACAATATTTGAATTCAGCATTCTCAAATCCACACATACCCTCAACTTTTGATCTGGTTTTCGTACTAAAACTATTGGAGAAACCCATTCTGATGACTCTATTGGCTCTATGATATCTTCTTTAAGTAATTTGTCTAACATTCCCTTAAGTTCCTCCCTGATATTAACAGGAACGCTCCTAAGTTTTTGTACAATAGGTGTATGATTCTCTTTTAGAACTATACTGTGTGAGAATTGTTTAAGTTTGCCTAACTTGTCACTAAACACATTTTGAAAACAAGTGATAAGATTAGAAGCTTTCTCAGAAGTGGAGGACTCATTACCAACAATATCTTCAATTGTAAAAATAGTATTCATTAAACTGTCTTCACATAAAGAAACATGTTCTTTAGAACGAGGATTAAGCATAATGCCCAGCTTCCATTGATCCAACCATCCCAAAATATTCACGCCTTTCCTAGCAATGTATAATTTGATATTAGATTTTCTATGTTTGAATATTAATTCAACATGAAAAAAACCCATGAAATCAATTTTAGTTCCTGAATTTTTTTTAGCATTATTATCGGATTCTTTGAGATCACTCATAGGTAAAGTATTGGATAAAGTTACATTATAGTAATATATAGAGATAATGGTCCATGGTGAACCTGAATCGACCATTAAACAGAAATCTACCTTCAAAACTTGAAAAATACGCTGAGGGGATTTAAGGATTGTTTTTGACTGACTATCTATGATAGACACCACAAAACCCTCTTCAGTGTCATTATGAACATTGGAAATGGTATTAACATTTTCTCCTGATATGTATGAAACAGATCCTTTGTTAAATGGACGTCTATCTCCACACATGTTGCTGAAATGTCCAATTCTATTTCAAATTTTACATTCTCTTTTAAGTGCAGGACATCCAGGAAAAGAAGCATAGTGTGACTTATTTCCACATCTGAAACACACACTTTGAAAATTGGACCCTTGATGTGGAGAAAATTTAGATCTGTTAAAATTCTATGTCAGGACCGGAGGCTTCAGATTATGTTTTTCTCTCTTCGCTGTTTATTTCACAAAACCACATAGCAGCCAGAAAAGCAACTTATTTTCTTTAAAAAAAATATGTGTCAAGCACCCAACACAGGGTTAAACATATCAAACATGAGAAAAACACATGGGATAAACCACAACTCCCATCAGTCCATGAACCATAGTCCTTTCATAGTGTCCATGACATTAAGGTAGGGCGTCCATCTTATGCTCCCTCCATCTTTCTTCGCTGCTTCGCAGCCAGTTAAGTGCCATTTTTCCCTTTCTCCACTCATAATTCTGTAGTGGGATTGTTTAGGGGTGGCACAGTGTGGTTATTTCTTGTGTTAAACGGGGACTCTTCATTGCGGGTTTCACATGTGTGTTTTCCTTCCACACAGCCCCGTAATTTTTTACTTTTGTCGCGGGGACGTTCTCGCCCCTGACGCGACTGTCCCCGGGGTTGCAGCTCGCATGCATTGCCGCTAGAGGGCGCCGTCCCATCTCGTTCTCCTCGGCGCAATTTCCCCCTGACGGGAGTCGCGCTGAGGAGAGCGACAGCATCGGAGCCTTTGATTGCCGCCTCACCGTGACGCCCGATCCCGGGTTGTATTGCCCCATTACCTCTTGACGCCCCATGTGGGGTCTGTACCAGCTGGTTACTGCTACTGACGCCTACGGGCTGTACCCTCAGCACTTGCCGTTGGACGGCGGATTCCTGCAGTTTTTCTTCAAGCGCGCTAGGGAGGCGGCAGAAGTCCCGGCGCTATCTGAGGGATGCTGCCTCTTACTTTCTGGGTTCCAAGATTCGAAATGCTTTGCTAGCCTTGGGTTGGCCCATACCTGCTGAAATCCTCCCCCTAACCTCGACCTTAGTCATGGCAGAGGGCTTCTACGTGGAGGAGGAGGAGACCCACCAGTACCTGGGGGATGATGAATTTTACGAGGCGGTTGACCAGTCCATTTATAGGTGTGTTCAGGAAATTGTGGGCCCGATGGAGGATAGACTCTCGGCCCGTATAGTTGAGGAGTGTGCTAAGTTGGCCCTGGTTCCCCTTGCGGCCCATGAGGCTTCTCCCTCCTCTGCTGAGGGTAAACCCCCCGCACCTAGAAGAGCGTGTAAGGACGGTGGTTCGGGGGCCTCACAGGGCGTGGATAAGGACGCCTTTGAACGCCTCAGAGATGCGTTCCTTGGTAAGGCGACCGGACCTGAAACCTCTGGGTCGCTCCCAACCCCGGGTCCCTCAGCGTCGACAGAGACAGCCCCTTCCTCTCCGGGAGGGCTCTCCCCAGTGGACACGGACGATGATGATGGCGATTCGGTGCGCTCGTGGCGTCCGTCCGGATCAGCGACTGAGTAACCCCACGACGCTTCAGGGATGCTTGATCCGGATGATATAATTCATCCGAGGCCGGCGGCCTGGGCGCCGGGCGACAGAGTCGCGAAGTTCGTGGCAGGTCGTCTACGTAAGCCGCTGGCGAAGGAGGCACGTGCTTGCCTAAGGGGAGAGTGTCCGCGGCCTACGCTGGAGGGCAAAGTGGCCTTGACCCCGGAGCTGGATGGCAAAATGGCCACCTTTATGGCCAAGTTCGTCAAGGACCCCCGCAAGGGCATTGATCGCTCGTGGCGTTCATGCAAAGATAAATTGCTAGACACCATAGGCCCTTTAACAAAAATTCTCGATATGGCAGAAGAAGCCAAAGGTCTCAGGTTCCGCCATTTCCCCAGAGATCCTATCCAATTGGGCGCAGAGAGCTGTGATCTTTTTGGGGAATGCTAATTGCGCCCTTTCAACTGAGTGTAGACGCTCCCTGCTGATCAAGTTGGATCCCAAATTAGGGGATTTGGCCTCCTCGGAGGCAGGAGCGGTGGCACAAGGCGGTCTATTTGGAGACCCTTTCATAAAAGAACTGGCGAAGCTCATCTCCACCTTCTCGTCCCTGGATAAGGCCCAATCTACCATTAAGAGGGTGTTTAGCCAGCATTTTACGAGGCGGTTGACCAGTCCATTTATAGGTGTGTTCAGGAAATTGTGGGCCCGATGGAGGATAGACTCTCGGCCCGTATAGTTGAGGAGTGTGCTAAGTTGGCCCTGGTTCCCCTTGCGGCCCATGAGGCTTCTCCCTCCTCTGCTGAGGGTAAACCCCCCACATCCTAGAAGAGCGTGTAAGGACGGTGGTTTGGGGGCCTCACAGGGCGTGGATAAGGACGCCTTTGAACGCCTCAGAGATGCGTTCCTTGCTAAGGCGACCGGACCTGAACCCTCTGGGTCGCTCCCAACCCCGGGTCCCTCAGCGGCGACAGAGACAGCCCCTTCCTCTCCGGGAGGGCTCTCCCCAGTGGACACGGACGATGATGATGGCGATTCGGTGCACTCGTGGCGTCCGTCCGGATCAGCAACTGAGTAACCCCACGACGCTTCAGGGATGCTTGATCCGGATGATATAATTCATCCGAGGTCGGCGGCCTGGGCGCCGGGCGACAGAGTCGCGAAGTTCGTGGCAGGTCGTCTACGTAAGCCGCTGGAGAAAGAGGCACGTGCTTGCCTAAGGGGAGAGTGTCCGCGGCCTACGCTGGAGGGCAAAGTGTCCTTGACCCCGGAGCTGGATGGCAAAATGGCCACCTTTATGGCCAAGTTCGTCAAGGACCCCCGCAAGGGCATTGATCGCTCGTGGCGTTCATGCCAAGATAAATTGCTAGACACCATAGGCCCTTTAACAAAAATTCTCGATATGGCAGAAGAAGCCAAAGGTCTCAGGTTCCGCCATTTCCCCAGAGATCCTATCCAATTGGGCGCAGAGAGCTGTGAAATGCTAATTGCGCCCTTTCAACTGAGTGTAGACGCTCCCTGCTGATCAAGTTGGATCCCAAATTAGGGGATTTGGCCTCCTCGGAGGCAGGAGCGGTGGCACAAGGCGGTCTATTTGGAGACCCTTTCATAAAAGAACTGGGGAAGCTCATCTCCACCTTTTCGTCCCTGGATAAGGCCCAATCTACCATTAAGAGGGTGTTTAGCCAGCATTTTTCCAGGGGGGCGGTCGTGGTAGGGGCCTCATGACCGGCCGTGGCGGTCAGAACCAGCAGAACAAAGGACAAGGCTCCGCCAGAGGCCAATACAATTCCTCCGCCAGTTACAACAATTTCTACCCTTCCAGAGGGCAACATTTCAGAGGAGGCCGCAGCAACTACAGGAATGATGCAGGAAGCGGCAATTCCCACGGTGAGTGTAATCCCGGTGGACAATTTCCGAATAGGGGGGAGGCTGGCTTGATTTCCAGACGCTTGGTCAGCGCTCACGAACGATGCATGGGTTCTTCAAACCGTGCGCGGTTTCCATATAGACTTCTACGACCGGCCATGTCAATTGAGGGATCCATGTCCCAATCTTTTTTCCCGGGAGGATGCCCGGTTGATCGACGAGGAGGTCTCGTCGCTATGCCGAAAAGGGGCCATCTGTCAGTCGACAAGGCATCCTGCAGGTTTCCTCAGCAATATTTTCCTAGTGGAAAAGACGGACGGGGGAAAGAGACCTGTGATAAATCTCCGGGAGTTCAACGGTTGGTTGGTTTACAACTACTTTAAGATGGTAGGCATCCATCTTTTGAGGGACATACTCCTGACCAACGACTGGATGGTCCGTCTGGACCTCAAAGATGCTTGTTTGGTGGTTCCGATCCACCCGCCGCACAGGCGATTCCTTCAATTCCTCTGGCGGGAGCAGGTCTACGAGTTCACAGCCCTTCCTTTCGGGCTCTCCTCGGCCCCGTGATGTTTCACCAAGCTGTTGCGCCCAGTGGTGGAGGTCCTTCGGAGTCAGGGCATTCGGATGATTGTCTACCTGGACGACATCCTCCTAATGGCGCAATGTCCCAACATATTGACCCTTTAGCTCAACCAAACGATAACCTTGCTGCAAGACCTGGGGTTCATTGTCAATCAGGACAAGTCTGTTTTGACTCCTTCCCAGCAGATGGTGTTTTTGGGGTTCCAGGTGGACTCGGTACGGGCCACTTTGAGTCTCCCGACACGGAAGATGGCCAAGATAAAACACGAGCTCCGACAGACAATCGCCAAATCACACACTTCCCTACGTCAGATCGCCAGGATAGTGGGCCTTCTCTCGTCCTCCATCCAAGCGATCTTCTCGGGTCCGTTGCATTATTGGGCCCTTCAACGCCTAAAAGCGTATCACCTCAGACGAGGCTTGTCTTACAACCAGTTGGTTTCACTATACGACGAGGTGAAGGAGGAGATGTCCAGGTGGCTCACCCATATGGAGGCCTGGAATGGTTGAGCTATTTTCGGATCGGTGCCGGACTTAATCATAGAATCAGACGTCAGCAGATCGGGCTGGGGTGCCCGTTGCAGCGATTTCTCCACAGGCGGAGGCTGGTCATCCGAGGAGCAGCAACTCCATATCAATTGCCTGGAGCTCCTTGCAGGCTCCTTTGCGGTTAGTTGTTGGACCAAAGACACAGCGACGTCATGCGTCCTTCTGAGGATGGACAACATTTTGGCGGTCCGCTATGTCAACCATCTTGGCGGCTCTCGGTCCAGAGCTTTGGCGAACCTGGCGAAAGATTTCTGGGATTACTGTCTCGCCCACCAAGTATCAGTGACGGCGGAATCCCTGCCAGGTCGAGCCAATCAAGTGGCGGATTGGCACTCGAGATAACTGAGGGACTCGAGTCTGTGGAAGCTGGACACTCGGGTGTTCCATTGGTTGAACACCATATGGGGCCCGTTCTCAGTGGACCTCTTTGCGTCTCGCCTCAACTTCCAGCTACCGAGGTTCTTCAGTTGGAGGCCGGACCCCCTGGCGGAGACGACGGATGCTTTCCTCCAGGACTGGTGCCAGGGGCGGCCCTATGCCTTCCCGCCTTTTTCCATGGTGATGAGATCGGCGGCCCTTCTTCGCCACCAGCAGGCAGAGGTGGTGATGGTGACGTCGTTGTGGAGGTTACAAGTGTGGTTTCCAGTTCTTCTGGAACTTTCTTGGGATTCTCCAATCCTACTCCCCCAGCTCCCTCAACTTCTTCTCTATCCGGAAGGGATCCCACATCACCTGCTAACGCAGGGTTCTCTCCGCCTCATGGCGTGGAGACTTTACGGAGACGCTGGGTGCTCCCGGGACTTTCGGGCTCGGCTGAATCCTTCCTGTCAACGGCATGGGCTAATAGTACCACAAAGAGATACCGGTCAGCATGGTCCAGCTGGGTTCGTTGGTGTGTTCAACAGGACCTAGATCCCCTGGTCGCAGGCGTCGTTCACATTTTGAACTTCCTGGCGGAGCTGGTGGCCTGGCATACCGGACCATCAATACTATACGCTCAGCGATTTCGGCGGCGCACGAGCCGTTAGATGGAAACCCGGTAGGAGAAAACCCTTTGGTTTGTAGGCTCCTTCGAGGAGTATGCCTTAGTCTACCCCCAGAACCGAGATACTCCGTACTTTAGGATGTTAATGTGGTTCTGAATCTCTTTCTGTCGTGGCAACAGAACAGATACCTTTCTTTGAAAGAACTATCAGCGAAACTAGCCATGCTCTTGTACCTGATATCTTGTTGCAGAGTATCTGACGTCCGAGCTTTGGACTTATTAGCGAGAGTATTTTCCCTGGATGGGGTTACCTTTACGGTGGGTCGTTGTACAAAGTCCGCGACGAGATCTATATCTTATCCGGCCTTTGCGGACGTCCCCAAGCTTTGTGTTGTTCAGTGTCTGAAAGCGTATGAGGATGCGACATTGGAACTTCGTCCTCCGGGCGAACGGCAACTCCTGATTGCTTTGCGTAAACCGCATAAAGCGGTGTCTTCTCCCACCATAGCCCGCTGGGTGCGGTGGGTGCTGCAGGAGGCAGGTATTGATACCAAACAGTTTGGAGCACATTCGGCCAAAGGGGCCATGGCATCGAAGGCTTTCTCCTTGGGAGCGCGTTTGGAGGACCTAATGCGTGCTGCGGATTGGTCCTCAGACACCACGTTCAAACGGTTTTACTTTAAGCCAGTGGTGGATATTGCGAGTCTGGTGGTCAGTCAGCTTTAAACAAGCATAATCTGAAGCCTCCGGTCCTGACATAGAATCGAAATTTGCCTAGCATAGTAACGGTAAGTTTCAATTCTATTAAGGACACGGAGGCGAGGATTATCCCACCCTATTTTTCCTACGGAATTTCCCTCGCCGTATTGGTGTAAGTAAACAATTTTGTTGATTTGTGATGGTTTGTCTATACCTTTCCCTATGCATTGTCTGAGTTGATTACTGTCCAGTGGACTTTACACCGCTGACGCTGCGGTTGTTTTTTCCTACTAGGTAACGAGGCGAAACAGGACCGAGGTTGAGGTGGCGTGTCTCGCGCGAAGAAAGAGGAAGGAAGCATAAGATGGACGCCCTACCTTAATGTCATGGACACTATGAAAGGACTATGGTTCATGCACTGATGGGAGTTGTGGTTTATCCCATGTGTTTTTCTCATGTTTGATATGTTTAACCCTGTGTTGGGTGCTTGACACATATTTTTTTCAAAGAAAATAAGTTGCTTTTCTGGCTGCTATGTGGTTTTGTGAAATAAACAGCTAAGAGAGAAAAGCATAATCCTTGCCTCCATGTCCTTAATAGAATTGAAACTTACCGTTACTATGCTAGGAAAATTTCGATTCGAGCCTGAAGAAAAATTGTCTTTCTTGGGCTCAAATTTATTACCAATAGTACAAATCTCCTCTTCTTGAGATTTTTTAATAGGATCTTTCCTGACTGTGTCCATCCACAGATCTGACTGTTCTTGAGCTTTAGCAGTGGCAATAGTTTCACTTAGATTAGGGTTTCCCATGACCCATAATTTGTCCTGAATTTTCTTACATTTGACATGAACATAATTTGGTCTCTCATCATTTCATCAGTCATAGTTCCAAAATTACAGTGAACACTAAGAGATCTAAGAGCAGTCAAAAAATCATCAAACGATTCATCTTCTTTTTGTTTTCTTGTATAAAACTTGAAACGATTTAAAGCAATACTAACATTTGGTTTGAATCTTTTTTCAAGTCGAGCCAATGCTTCTGTGTACACATTCAAAAAATCACCACCTCCATCACTTTGAGATACAATTTGAGGAAGCGACCTAAAAATGACTTGTCCCTCTGAACCTAAACAATGAAGTAGGATGCTTTTCTTCCTTTCAGAACCCATCCTTTCTCCATCAATAGCTTTCATGTACGTAATAAACTCTTCCTTCCATCTTGACCAAGGCATGGGAGGATCCCCTTTAAGTTGAAGGAATTTGGCAGGTGGTTCAAACTGCATTATTTAATATATATTTAAAATGGTAACACTCCAATATTGTAAATTCGACTTTAAAACTAAAGCTTATCCACACTCTTGTACTTCAATACCTTTCGTTGTAAAAGTTTTAATAATTGACTGTTCCATGTAAAACTCTTCAAAGTTGATATATACTGATTCAATTATCAGATTGTGTAAATTATTTGTAGTCTGTGAAATGCTTTTAGCCTGTGAAACGCTTTTAAAACGATAAAATTTGACTTACTCTTGAATCGCAGTCGGGACAAATTTGGTTGCTATGGAGATACACAAGATGGAGGCAAAGCATGTGACGTATGACCTTGAAAGCTGTGCGTGTGACACACCATGTTGTACAAGGTAAACCAATCAGGAGTGTGACGCGTGACGTTAAATGTTGCAATGTCACGTGATGAATCGTCACGAAGCTTGCCCGCGGGGTAGAATGCTGTTGAGAAGCGGTATGATGTTTTCCTTTAAAATAAAATTATAAATGTGAATTCCTTTAAAATACTTGAAGCTGGAAATGGTACCAAACAACCCCCAACAGTCTGCGTAGAGTGCTGCCGTAAACTCGAGTATTGAAACACGGCAAAAAAAAATAATGACAAAATATTCGTAAAAAATATAGCAATGAACACAGGAACAGCCACTGGTACAATCAAGAGTACAATGGGCGTTTTATAACAGCCGCTGGTACAATCAAAAGCACAAATAAATAGGGTTGTACATACCGAAATATCCAGAACAAAGTTCAAAATAATGCAAAATCATGGGTTCTATCACCACTCCTTTTACGTGCTGTAGAGTGGTGCTCCTCATCGCCAAATTTTATTGCAAATTCAAG
Organism: Lissotriton vulgaris; assembly: GCF_964263255.1. Classification (NCBI taxonomy): domain Eukaryota; kingdom Metazoa; phylum Chordata; class Amphibia; order Caudata; family Salamandridae; genus Lissotriton; species Lissotriton vulgaris. Next base: position 806,005,904 of record NC_141697.1, read on the forward strand.
AAAAACTGGTAGCTTTTAAGTATTTTTTATTGCAGCACGTTAAACAGGTCCAACTCCTTCAGTTAACAGGCTTCCAATATGTTCTGTACATTCTATCTCTGTTAAACCCACAACTATCAGAATATAGAACCTATTCAAAGGATAACATGGCTCACGCAGGAGCTCATGCCAGTGCATGTGCATAGAACATCTATTTAAAGAAACATGACTAAATACTATACAAGAGAATGTAACATCACCCTTTTCAGATTACTCACCTCTAGCTTGTTGCTGATGCTCCTTCAAACGTGCATCCAGCTCAGGCTGTGTCACGGCCAAGATGAAGCCCATTAGTGGTGTCATGCTGTGCTGTGCCAACCTGCCAGTACAAGGGAGCAGCCCCAGTGTCATCTCCGCCATGTTCTTTGCCAGCCAGTAGATGTTGTCCCACCTCTTGTGGCAGTAGGTGCGCCATCAGTTTGAGACACACAGAGCCGGCACCTTGGTTGCAATGACCCTCCACACGGCCTTACGCTGGTGTACTTTGAGATGCAGTCATGGGAGACAAGAGGGGGAAACATCAGTGACACAGTGTTATGTACCAATATCTCTCAGTACAGTAGCATGAGAATAACTCTTCCCAAATCCACAGATATGTCTAACAGAGACAAGAATGCATCTCACCTGGAACATCTGCATGGGAAAACCACACGTTAATGCATGCAGGTGTGAGGGGGGAAACAGTACCTGCACATCTCACACACATGCAGGATGCTAGCACAGAAAGCCATGTGTAGTCTGCCCACATCTACTGTCCATTTCTAGGTTGAACAAGACATACATCACATATCAACATGTGTTTGGGGGTAGACTCACTGTGTCCAACACTGTGCAACTCTCAATGCCCCTGCCCTGTGAATAGCTCGCTGTGTCATGGATGTCACATTGAGGGACATGATCTCACAAAACCAAAACCCTTCTCAAAAGGCCTGTCATGTGCAATCTACAGGGCTGAGATGGCTCAATGCTGAAGTGCAATGAGAAAAGACACATGTTAAACTCTGTAAGTTCAGTGATGTGTCCTTGTCATTTTGGGTGGTGAATGTGCAGGCCTGGTGGGCACACGCTGAGATGGACAACAGGGACCCACACAACCATTCACCCAAACAATCACTGTCCTGACTCCTGAATTACCAACTTGCTGCATCACTGTATGGCTGATAAGAAAACACATGTCACTCAAATATTGATGTGCAGGCAGGGAACGGGTGGAATAGGGTACACCCACCATCCCCTTGGAGACAGCATATTAGGCAGTGCATGACACAACCCCACACTCTCAGGCACATACTGCATCGGACTAACTACATGTGTCCCCCCTGCACTCCCCCACACTGTTGAAGACTTACCACAACATTAGGGGCACCATATAGTCATGGGTACTGTGTGAGCACCTTGTGAGGGGACTGGCACAGGTCTTCTCAGTCCTCGACATCACTGTGGACATGAGACAGCAGTGGTGGAAGTGGGTGGTAAGGGGTCTCAGGCAGCTGCAGATGAGGGGTCTCTGGCAGCAGTCCCTGGAGGCAGCAGCAGATGAGGAGTCTCAGGCAGCAGGCTCTGGGAGCAGTGGAAATGAGAGGCTCTCTCTCACACATATATAGCCCCCTAGGGTCATTTCACTGGTGCTAAGCTGCTGCAATTGGTGTTCCAGGTCTGCCTTTTTTGAATGCATCCAATGACCAGCTCAGCGGTGGCGGAGTACGCCTACCACGATTTTCAAAATTGCATCATACTACCGCGATTAAGCTACCTATTGGCTGTAAGGGCATGCTCCATGGAAGTGACACACTGCAGGGGTGAGGCGGGCGCTACTCCAGTGGTGCATCTTTCAATTGCATCCAATGACCGGCTCTGCAGTTTTGGAACACACCTACCGGGATTTTCAAAATTTCATTAGTCTTCCGTGATTGCAGGTTACCATTGGCTGTGAGGGCATGCTCCATGGCTGTGACACACCTCCGGTGCCAGATGGTAGCTACAGCGATTTGTGTGCCATACATTCCCATGAGTCACCGCGATTAAGGTCACGGAGCATGCCAACCGCCATTTGGGCATGTCACTAAGGCTATCACTACTGCACTTGTGTTTTGGGGATTGTTTGTGACAAACCGCTGGTGCCAGGTGGTAGTTACAGCGATTTGTGTGCCATACATTTATATGAGTGACCGCAATTCAGGTGGCGGACATGCCAGCTGCCATTTGGGCATGTATCTATGGCTATCATTACTGCACTTGTTTTGTGGGGAATGTTGGTGACACGCCGCTGGTGCCAGGCGGTAGCTACCTCGATTTGTGTGCCATACATTCACATGAGTCACTGCGATTTGGGTGGCGGAGCATGCCACCCTCCATTTTGGCATGTCACTATGGCTATCACTACCGCACTTGTGTTTTGAGGATTGTTGGTGACACACCGCTAGTACCAGGCGGTAGCTACCGCGATTTGGGTGCCATACATTCGCAAGAGTGACAGCGATTTGGGTGGTGAAGCATGCCAACCGCCATTTGGGCCTGTCTCTATTGCTATCACTACCACACTTGCGTTTTGGGAATTGTTGGTGACACACTGCTGGTGCCAGGCGGTAGCTACCGCAATTTGTGTGCCATACAGTGACATGGGTGGCTGGGATTGGGGTGGCGGAGCATGCCAAACGCCATTTGGCAATACATAGATATCCATCACTACCACAATTGTGTCTTGGGCATTGGCGGAGGCACACCGCTGGGACCAGGCGGTAGCTACTTTAATTTGGGTGCCATAAGGTGACTTGGGTGGCCAGGATTGGGGTGGCAGACCATGCCAACCGCCATTTGGCAATACATGGATATCTATCACTACCGCTATTGTGTCTTGGGCATTGGTGGTGACAGACCGCTGGGGCCAGGAGGTATCTACCGTGATTTGTGTGCCATGCAGTGACATGAGTGGCCAGGATTGGGGTGGTGGATTACTTTGACAACACCAATGGACACATCATGCTGTATCAATGGCCATCTGGCAGTCATCAACAGTGCACAGTGGCCACATGGTTAATGGCACATCATTGTGCACACAATGCCAACTGCTGACTACACATGCCATGTTTGTTTATGTAATTTTGTAGATTGGCATGTACTCCCTCACATGTAACTTGTGATATTGATGGGGCTGTACACAGGACAGTGTTGTTATGGACTCTACAATGTGTACACATGTCAATGTGTTAAAGTGCAGTGAAAATCACAGCGATGTTTGTCTAAATGAATAATAATAAGATTTGCCTGTCCTCTTATGTTTGATCATGCATATACTCGTCATTTATGCTCAGGCTGTGGTCATTGTGTTGTTGATGTGTGCCAGGTTTAAATGATGCCTGAAGGTGTGTCAGGTACAGCAGCTAGGTATAAGACAGAGGGGTTGCATTGTTACACAAATGCTGGATGATATACTCCCAGGCATGCCCATGGTAAATGTGGACATATCACTTTGTGCATTCACATAGACCGAGGTGGTTTTGGAGGTACTTGCTGTGTGTAAGTTGACAAGTGTGCGATTAGTGTAGCTGGAGGAGTCCCTACATGTAAGCTGGTATGTAACTCAATTTTGATGACAGTCATATTTGCCGGTGTGTCAGCCAAAACGTGAGATGCTGTGCACATCTCATTATGTATTGCATTGGCATGTGTCCACTTTCATCTCAACTAGGAGGAGACCAAATCTGCACAGTCCCTTCACAGTGCTGGCAGACATGGAGGATGAGGCGATCATCTGGAAATTCCCGCTGGATAGAGCCACCCAACAGATCCTTTGTGCTATGTTGGAGCCCTAGATGCAGCCACGCAGAACATATCCAACAGCTTTCACCCAACGTCTAAGGTGATGGCAGCCCTGCAGTTTTTTGCCACTGGATCATTCCAGCACACGGTGTCCAGTGCAGGTGGGATGACTCGCAACCTATGTTCAGCATGGTGCTGTGTGATGTTCTGTCAGCTATGATGATCTACAAGGACAGATATATCTATTTCCCCAGGGGGCCTGAATTGGCAGCTGTGAAGGGACATTTTTATCCCCTTGGACACATCCCCCATGTTGTTGGTGCCATTGATTGCACCCATGTTGTAACACCACAGGCATGTGAGCACATCTACAGGAATCATAAACATTACCACTCCATAAATGTGCAAGTGGTGTGCCAGGCAGATATGATCATCTCGCACGTGTGTGCCAAATTTCTAGGCTTGGCCCATGACTCGTACATCCTGCGTAACCGCATTGTACCCCAGCTGATTGCTAATCTGCTTCCTGAGTGTGCATGGATTGTGGGTGAATATGCCATGTCAAATAGCATGCTGTGTGTGTGACCTGCTGTCCTCTGCCTCAGCGACATTGCAATTTTCATCTGTGTTTGTCACACCTAGGTGACCCTGCATATCCCAACCGTCCTTGGTTGCTGAGCCCACTTCGGAATTCCAGGACACCAGCTGATGTCCGCTACAATGATGCCCATGGGAGGACACGTTGTGTGGTGGAGAGTACTTTTGGTCTGCTGAAGTCACATTTCCTCTGCCTGGACAAGATCGGAGGTGCACTGATGTACTCGCCCAGGAAGGTGTGTCAGATTGTAGTGGTATGCTGCATTCTTCACAACCTAGCCATTCGCAAAGAGATTCCCCTGATCCAGGATGATGATGAGCATCCAAGGCCCCCGCCTGCAAACCAACCTGTGTCCAGTGTTGAGGACAGTGAAGAGGAGAAAGGTGTTGACTTGCGTCAACAGCTCATCACCCGCTACTTCACTTGAAGGTGGGTGACAATGTACAATGAACCCATTGTCTGATGATGTTGCTGTTGTTGTGAAGGTGTATGTGAGATTTGTGACTGCAGCCGGTTGTTGACTCAGTGGTGGCTGACAATGTTTTTGGGGCAGGTCATTTAAGAACATCTACAGGATGTGTATGTTGGCACTAGTTGCCCATTTTGTGTGTGCATGTAGGATTATCTTGATGGTAAGTGTTGTGTGATGTCTGTGATGCCACATGCAGACTAGTGAATGTTGTTCTGTTGTGCTTTCCTAGGTGCCTTCAACCTTTCCTTGCCTACATATATTTCATACTCCTGGTACATTGTAATCATGGTGAAGACTGTACATCCTGGTATAAAGACGGAGCAGGTACAACAACTTGTGTGTAAGGATTTTTTTATTTACAATGGTGACATGTGAGGGGGTGAACATTTACATTGAGGTAATTAGTGAAGCAGTGAGTTCACAGTTATGGTAAATGAGAGAATAGAGTAGTCACCACATAGATATGGTGACCCAGTCCAACAGTCAGATGCCATTCACAAGGCAGTGTGGGGAAGGATACTCCAAAAAGTCAATGCAGTGGTCAGGGTTGCCATCATGGCTGGCTCCGTGACTGGCGTTTGGCAGGTGCTTTGCCAACAGATACTCCCAGGGTTTTCTTAGGATGACCCCTTTGTCGCTTTGCAGGGGGGCCTCTGCTGTAGGGCCAGTGGGGTCAGATTCACCCCTCTCTGTGGCCGCAGGGGAGGATGGTGAACTGTCATCCTGTGGCCCACCAGAGGGAAGTGTAGGTGGTGGCTGTGGTGCAGGCCTGTCCCTCAGTACCACCACTAGCAGGCCCAAGAGGTCCACAATTCGGCCCATGCGGGTGTCCATGGACCTCATCAGCAGGAGGAGCTCACGGGAATCTTGTTCTGACCGGCCCATTCATCCCGGGGCTCATTTATATGCCCCAAGGACTCTGTTTGTGTGGTCCAGGGATTCTGTCCCAGGCTCTGCTTGTCTGTGGGTGACCCTGCCCTTCCCACCTGCCCTGCTGCCACGGACCTGTTGCCTCACCACTGTAGGTACCCATATCCTCTCCCTGCCTTCCTCAGTCGGTGGGGTGGGGTAGTCATCCTCTGGGACAGGGAGAGTGTTACAGTCAGCACTGGAGGTGGTGGAGGACGCACTGGCCGTAACAGCAGGGGTCTGCAGAGACATTGGTATTGCAGCAGGTTGTGGGGGGACGTTGGAGTCCTGGGACCTGTTGCACCCTGGCACACCAGATGGGCCGGCTTCAAGCTCCTCATCCAAGGAATCCCCGGGAGTCAACATCCAAGAGTCCATGTTCCCGGAAGGGAGACTTGCTCTGCAGGTTGCTGGTGTTGTCCTCTGCAGTCAGTTCTTGGTCATCTGTGGGTCAGATGGGAAATGGCCATGGTCATTGTAGTGCATCCTGCAAGCTTTGTGTTAGCTAGCTGTGTATATTTCACTGTTTGTACACCACACAGTTGACTAACCATCACATTGTTTTTATGTGCACTACTGTGCCTCCTGATATGATCGTGTGGTACATGCATTTATTGTCCCTGGTGTGAGGTGGCAATACACACCATGTGCCCAAACAGCCCTCCATGGCAAGATGGCTACTTATCTGTTAGTTTGGTGAGGGCAATGTATTGGCTGAAACATGCTTCTGGGTGGGATGTGGGAGTACTCCATCTTGCTGAGCTGGGGCACAAGTGTGCATGGCTGTAGTATTAATGCAGTCCTCCCACCCCCAAAAATCCCTCCCTGTGAAGATGTCTACCTACCTGGAACTTTGGTTGGTGTTCTGCAATGGCTTCCAAATGCTTTTGGGTGTGTAGTACTCCATCCTGCTCAGGTGTGGGACGGGAGACATGGTGGGAGTTGTTGTGCAGGCCCCCCACCCCCAAACAGCCCTCCATGGCAAGATGGCTACCTACCTGTTAGTTTGATGAGGGCAATGTATCGGCTGAGATATGCATCTGGGTGGCGTGGGGGGAATGCTCCATCTTGATGGGCTGGGGGACTGGGGTGCATGGTGGGAGTAGTAGCACAGGCCTCCCACCCACAAACAGCACAACCTTTGTAACTGGCTACCTGTTATTTTGTTGGTAGTGATAGTATGCATCTGGGTGAGAGGGAGTGCTCCATCTTGATGGGCTGGGGATGAGGTGGTCTGGGGTGAGTTGTTGTGCAGGCCTCTCAACCCCAAACAGGCCTCCATGGCAAGACGGCTACCTACCTGTTAGTTTGAGGTGGGCAATGTATTGGCTGACACATGCTTCTGGGTGGGGTGGGGGAGTGCTCCATCTTGCTGAGCTGGGGGACAAGTATGCATGGTAGGAGTAGTAATGCAGGCCTCCCATGCCCAAACAACCCTCCCTGTGAAGATGGCTACCTACCTGTAAGTTTGGTTGGTATACTGCAATGGCTTCCAACTGTTTCTGGGTGTGGAGTGTTCCACCCTGCTCAGGTGTGGTACAGGGGGCATGGTGAGATTTGTAGTACAGTCTTCCCACCCTCAGACAGCCCTCCATGACAAGATGGCTGCCTACCTGTTAGTTTGTTTGTGGTGTTACAATGGTTTTCGACTGCTTCGGGGGGGGGTTGTCTCCATCTTGATGGGCTAGGGGACAAGGGAACATGGTAGGAGTAGTAGTGCAGGACTCCCACCAACAAACAGTACAACCTTGGTAACTGGCTACCTTCCGGTTAGTTTGTTGGTAGTGATAGTATGACTGCCACATGCATCTGGGTGGGCGGAGTCCTCCATCTTGATGGGCTAGGGGACCGGGGTGCATTTTAGGAGTAGTAGTGCAGGCCTCCCACCCACAAACAGTACAACTTCGGTAACTGGCTACCTACCTGTTAGGTGAGGGTGAACCATACAATGGCTGGTATCTGCTTCTGGGTTGATGTGGAATGCTACATCCTGTTCAGATATGGGTCAGGGGGCCTGGTGGGAGTTGTGTTGCTGGCCTCCCACCCCCAAACAGCCCTCCATGGCAAGATGGCTACCTAGCTGTATGTTTGATGAGGGCATTGTATTAGCTGACACATGCTTCTGGGTGGAGTGGAGGGAGTGCTCCATCTTGCTGAGCTGGGGGACAAGTGGCTTTGGATGGAGTTGTAGTGCTGGCTGCCTGTACACATGCCTCCATTGTTAATGTTGCTAGCTATGTTTGGGGTAAATGAGAGGGAGTGTATATAGGATCTGTGAGTCATGTGTTGGGGAGTGTGTGGTGCAGATGAATGGAATTTGTCTTAGGAGGTGTAGCTTTGTAGTTGTGCAAGACAGTACATAGCAGTGTGGTGGTAGTCATTTGTTTGTACTTACCAGCCTCCACTCCCCCGGCTACTCCTGTGAGACTCTCTGTATGCAGTACGGCAAGCACCTTCTCCTACCATGCAGTGAATGTTTTCTGTGAAATGGGAGGGCCACCACCAGTCCTCTGAGCCAGCTCACAGTTCTTGCTCCTCTTCTGTTTGACAGCCCTCTTCAGGTCATGCCACCATTTTATGATTTCATTTTGTGAGCATGAGGTGGTCCCTACTACATTGACCTTCTCGACTATTCTTGCCCACATTTGTGCACTTGTGGCTAATGTTGCCTGTTGTACCAGGCTACCAAACAGTTGTGGTTCCACTCTGACTATCTCATCTACCATAGCCTTCAACTCACTCTCTGTGAATTTGGCATTTTCTGTGTTGCCATGGTGTGTGATGTGCAAAGTGGTTATGGGTGCAGGGGTGTGAGTGGTGGGTGTTGTAGTGATGTATATGGTGTGTGATGTGCTAGAGGTGCAGGTGGGGAAGTGCTGGTGGTGCTGTGTGTTTTGTGAGTTATGATGGTGTGTTGTTTGCCTCTCCTTTGTGCTCTGGTGTTGGACCCTTCAGTTGTGGAATATTGCAAAGCATTGTGGTCAAGGAAGGGGCTGGTGTTATACTCAGCTATGTGGTTGTGTCCAAATAGAGGATTGCTGTCAGGTGTGTTGTGTGGGTTGTCCTGGGATTTGTATTTTTATATTTGCCATGTGGTTGTGTCATTGTTGTCTGTTGTGTGTTTTTGGGTGGCATGGCTAGTTTGCTGTGTGCACTTTGTAGACTTGTTGTGGGTTTTTTCTCTCGGCCGCCATATTTGCCACGGAGCGTCTGCAGCGGTGGCTATGCTGCAGCTCTTCCGCCGGCTCTCCTATTCATCACTGTTTGCGACAGCGGCGGTCGGTAACTGCGAAACGTACTGCAGGGCTATAGGGGATATCCTAATTTTCCGTGCGGTGTCTCTGCTATCCTGGCGGCGGGTTGGTGTGTTTCCGCCGCAAATCCGACTGCTGCGGATGAGTTTTTGCATCTCCACCCACTAAGAGCGTTTTTTCTTTGCCTCGTTCTGCCGCGGTCGGTGTCTTTTAGCGGTTGTTCCTAATTTAGCTGCCGGTTTTTCCCTGGTACCGGCGGGCGTTTGTTTTCTGCTTCCATGGCGGTCGGGGTGGTTTTCCGACCGCAATGCTTATAGACTCTAAAGTAATTGACAGATTAGTTCTCTGTAGGCAGGCTCTTTTTCCATGGCATGGATTCCTAATCCCATTCATACTCACATGGCTGATATATGGTGAAAGAGAAATGCAACATCTCCATAGTACCAGCCTACCAATCTAATATCCATTGGCTCAATCATTTATTTGTGGGAAGAATAGCAAGTAATGTGCCTCTTTCAGTAAACTTAAAACATAAGGGGCCTTATTTATGAAAAGTGACGCATCGCTGCGTGAAAACAGCGATGCGTCACTTTTCACTGCGCACTCCTTGCGACACCAATGATGCGTCATATTTAATGTATGACGCATCATGTTGCAAGGAGTTACAGATACGTCAGTATTTCTGACGTATCTGCAAGCGCAAAAGTGACGCATTGCTGGAGTGTGTCACAAAAGTGACGCAACTCCAGCAATGCGTCCTTTCACATGGGGAAAGCCCCATGTCAAAGGGCTTGCGTCAGTCTTACGCCTGCTGTGAGGCAGGCGCAAGATTTTGACGCAACAGCGTCCTAAAAGTGACGCAGTGAAATCTCATAGATTTCACTGCGTCACTAGTACGAGGCTTTTTGCGGGGGAACGCCCTCTCTGCATACATTATACCTGACGCAGGTATAATGTGGCGCAGGGGTTTAAAAAGTGACGCATCTACCTAGATGCGTCACTTTTTAAATATGGCGCAACAAGGCGCATGTTTTACGCCACCGATGCGTCACAAAAAGTGACGCATCAGCAGCGCAAAACTGACGCAAGGCCTCATAAATGAGGCCCAGGGAACTGATTGCTTGCTCTGCCAAATGACCATTCCATAGGAACGTCTCATTTTTTTGATTGGCCAACCCTCTTCAATTTAGTGAATGCTTTGGTTTTGGTGGGCCTAGGAGCACTTGACATGACAGGCACAGCTACATCTGTTTTCTCCAAGTTTAACCTTGGTAATCCAGAATCTAGGTGTACTACCCCTGCTAACATGGGACTGAAGTGTAGTCTAATCCATCTGCATATAAGTGGTGTGAGAGCATCTTTGTACTGCTGCAATGTGCAGACAGAATATTGAGTTGGAAATGTCGAACCACAGAAATATCGAGTCCTAAATATCGTGAGTCAGAAATATCAACAGCAAGAAAATCGTAGTCAAGAATATTGATTTTACAGTAAGAAATATCCTTTTGAAAAATCTCTGTCATTAATATCATTTGAAAAAATATAGTTGTTTAAAATATCGATTTTTTAATTAGTGTTATGTATTTTAGTATATATTTTAAAAGTATGTGATATTTTTTTTGTATAAGAATAGTTTGCTTTTCAATATATGTGTTACATTTTTAGTAGTTAACAATTTTATTTTAAGTCAATTTTGGGTATTTTTAGTTCCGTAGCGAGTTGTGGGTTTATTCGGGAATAGGTTGGGAAGTAATTTAATTATAATAAAAAAATGATTATTTTTGATTTATTAATATTTATTTAATTGAGATTTTATAGTGTTAATTGTGGGAAGTAATTTATTTTTAATTAATTATTAATAAGTTGGCAATTAGCATTAATTGATTAATTGAAAATTAAATATGTACATTGTGCAAATAATTTTAGGTGTGGGTTGTGTGGCTTATAGGGGTAATGGGTGGGAAGTAATAATCATTAATAATTAGTTGATCATTAATATATTGATATTTGATTAGGGTAATTGTTTATATTTTTTTGTGTGTGGGTTTTACTTTTATATGGGTAAAGTGTGAGGAGTAAATACATTTTACTTACTTTATAATTAGTTGTTATATACTATTAGTTTTTTAATTGAAAACAAGTTTTAATTCTGTAATTGCATTTTTTTACAGTTTAATTTCAGCTTTGGTTTGTGGGGGTTATAGGGGTAAAGTGCTGGAAGTTTATTAAATGTTATGAGTTTTAATTTGTTTTTTAATTAATGATATTTCTTTAATTGTTAATTAATTATGTTAATTATGTAAGTACATTTAAAAGAGAATTTAGATGTGGTTTGTAAATTGTATGGTGTTATAGGGTAGGAAATAAAAAAAGTAAATTTATGTATTAGTTAATATTTTTGTTTCTAAATGATTTCCTCTTTACAAATATGTATTTGTTTGAATATTATTTTTTGTTTTATTTAATATAATTTTTGTAGTTATTTGTCATATGCATTTAACATTATAATATTTTTAATTCGTACATTAAATATATTCATATTTTTATTTTTAGTATATTTGTATATTTTCTCATTTATCTAGATTTTTAAAATATTTTTGTTGTTAAAATGTTGTTTTTACTGACTGGAGTGGGAATAGTAAATGTTATCCCTCTGTAATTCAACAATTTCCCTACTGCTGCACTGACTGGAGTGGAAATAATAATTTTTACCCCTCCACTATCCAACACTTTCCCTACTGTTACAATTATTGGAGTGGGAATAGCAATTTTTACCCCTCCGCTATCCAACACTTTCCCTACTGTTACAATTTTTGGAGTGGGATTAGTAATTTTTACCCCTCCGCTATCAACACTTTCCCTGTTGTTGCACTCACTGGAGTGTGAATAGTATTTTTTTACACCTCTGCTATGTAACACTTTCCCTACTGTTACATTGACTGGAGGGGGAATAGTCAATTTTATCCCTCCTCTATCCAACACTTTCCCTATTGTTGTACTCACTGGAGTGGGAATAGTAATTTTTAACCCTCCGCTATCCAACACTTTCAATATTGTTGCACTCACTGGAGTGGGAATAGGAATTTTCACCCATCCGCTATCCAACACTTTCCCTATTGTTGTAGTCATTAGAGTGGGAATAGTAATTTTTACCCCTTCGCTCTCTAACACTTTCCCTATTGTTGCACTGGCTGGATTGGGAATAGTAAATTGTATTCCTCCACTATCCAACACTTTCCCTACTGTTGCACTCACTGGAGTGGGAAAAGTAAGTTTTCCCTTCCGCTATCCAAGACTTTCTCTAGTGTTGCACTCATTGGAGTGGGAATAGTAATCTTTACCCATCCGCTCACCAACACTTTCCCTACTGTTGCACTGACTGGAGTGGTAAATTTAAGTTTAAAGATTTTTAAATAGTTTAATGTTTTAATTTATATTAGAATGTTTTTTTTAAATAGATTTTATGTTAGTGGTATATTATACATATAAATATATATATATGTATGTAAATTTTTATATAATTTTTAAATTGTAAAATAGATAAAAATTAATAGTTTAATAATTGTTCTAAAGTATATATGTTATCCCAAGTGGGTTTGCTTCTCCTTTCCCATTCCACTGAGGCAGGTTGTGGAATATAAATAGTGCACAAGCAAAGTTGCTTCCTTTTCCTGTTATTGCCACTAAAGAAAGGAAAAGGAATCCTGAAACGCGTCTGGCGAATGTAATTATGCTGATGCCCCCACCTTGTTGGACTGTCTGCCAGCGAGTTGTCCTTAAAAGAAGGTGAACAAATTATCTGCCTGAGGCTACACTCTGTTTGGGGCTTCCTGTGTGACGGATATATAAAAAAACTGCCTAGTTACATCAAGGATACAGGTGATTTTCTCAGTAAAATCAAAAACATTCAATGGTCAGATGGGATGTATTTAATCTCATTAGACATTGAATCATTGTACACCAGTATAGATCACCAGGCAGGAATAGCAGCTGTAAAATTCTTTTTAGACCAAAGACCGTGCGAATTTTATCAGCACAACAAGGCCCTAGTCAACATGATGAGCTGGTGTCTCAATAACAACTTCTTTCTTTTTGGAAAGGAGTTGTTTAAGCAACTAAGAGGTGTGGCTATGGGCGCTTGCTTCTCCCCCAGCTATGCGTGCTTGCACGTTGGCTGGTGGGAGGAGCAGGTGCTCAAAAGGGACTATTCTTCCATTTTTGAAGAAAACATCGCACACTACTACAGGTTTATCGATGACATTTTCATCGTGTGGCGGGGTAGTAAAGAAAAGGCACTGGAATTCATTGAAGCAATCAACATTAACAATCTGAATCTCCACTTTACCCACCACATAGACAACTCCAGCTTAGAATTTCTGGATGTCAAGCTGTATGTAGTTAATGGGAGAATAGAGAGTACCCTATTCAGGAAATCCACCGCTGGCAATGTCACACTCCATGCCTCCAGTGCCCATCCTAGGCACTTGATTGCAAGCATCCCCTATGGGGAATTGCTACGCTTAAAACGGATATGCAGCACGGATACTGAATTCAACATCTGTGCTGCAGAATCCATGCGTCGCATGCGAGCTAGAGGCTATTCAGAAAAGATCCTAACATCAGCTCTGAACAAAACATCTTCCAGACCTAGAGCGAGCTTACTTCCAGCCGCCATAGTGGAGAAGCCTGTCCCGAATATTTCATCTGACCTCCCAGTCAATTCTGGGGCAATTGACAGGGCCCAATGTCCTAGATTAATCACAGCCTATAGTGAGAACGAACGCAAAATCAAATCCATCATCAATAAAAACTGGGGAATAGTACTCACTGACCCCGTTCTTAGGATGAGTCTGCCATCCAGCCCCACCATAACATTCAGTAGAGCAAGAAACATGGGAGCTGTGTTAGATCCTACCAGCCCAGAGATAAGAACCAAACCTAATTGGTTAAAACCCAAAGATGGTTTCTATAAATGCTCTTCTTGCCGGGCGTGCAAGTTCGGGGTGAACACAACAGAATACCGCACACCATTCAGTCCCACACCACACAAGATAATGGGAAACTATAACTGCAAAACAGAATTTGCAGTATACGTTCTCTCTTGTACCTGTGGGCTCAATTACATCGGAAGCACCAAGTTACAGGTACATGAGAGAATCCTTCAACATCTTCGTGCTATTTTGCACAGTGATCCCAATTAGCCAGTGGCGCGCCACTTCAAACAAGTCCATGGTAATAATTTATCTTGTTTATCATACTATGTGGTATCATCTGTACCGAAACTTCGCAGAGGAGGGAATAGAGAGGCTTTGCTCAGAAAACTAGAGACTAAGTTTATTTTGAACTTCGATAGCAAATGCCCAAACGGTCTGAATAACACCGAAGATATGTATACGTGTTTGTAAATAGGTATTTCGAGTGCAACCCGGAGCAGTGTAGTTTTTGACATCGTACAGTTTCCATCTAATTTTGCTTTCTGATCTGATTCTAGATATTGTATATATGTGTGTTGTGTTGGTATTGGTAAATTCCGTGGTCAAGATAAAAATGTTTTGTGATCCGGGACAAACCTTTTATCACGGTGATTAGTAATGGGTTTTTCACTTATTTATACTTCGGCAGAGATATTGCAATATAGGTAGGACAGGTTGTATTGTTGTGTTTGCATAATTTGTTAAGAAATTAAACTCAAATTGTGCTCTGAGTTTATCTTGGATAAGGGAAACCCATAAAAATAGGCGGGTGTTACCCCTATACAGATTTTACTCTGTCTCACTCAGTGTTATGTCTCAACCGGAGCTGGGGTACATGATAAATTTCTTTATGTCACCCCTTTTTTTCACTTACACTTAATCAACTCACATAATACATATTTGTAGAATTTTGGTTATAATTAGTTCTTCTATGCACTTTGTATATTTATTGCACATCACTTCCAAACTATAGTCACAGATCTGTTAGTGATTACATGCATTTATGCAGTTATAATGAAATTTTGATACTTTTTATAACGGTATCTGGATTTATTCAGGAATTTTTTAGAATGCCAAAAATCGGTCTTTTTTCAAAAATTGACTGTAATTTCAAAATGTTTTATTTATGTCAACATCTTCTTACAATGTTATAATTTTCCGTTGCAATGGGAAATGTGGAGATGTATAATGCGAATATGAAATTTTTGCCGCTAATGAGATTATTTATATGCTATTGATTGCATTCGTATCATGTAGTCTTTTTACTATGTTTTCCATTAACTTGTAGAACATGTGACTTTAGTGGGAAGGGCATATCACTTTAAATTGGCGAAAATCATTCACAGCCTTTATGTGAACAAGGGCGCCAAAGCCCGAAACGCGTCATCTGTTTGACTGCTGCTAGGCTGTAAATAAACATCTTGCCTGAGAAAGAAGTGGTTCGTTTCTCTTTTCTTCGCCGCTGTTCCAGTGGAAGTGGAAGGAGTGCTTTCTTTGCATATATATATATATATATATATATATATATATATATATATATATATATATATATATATATATATATATATATATATATATATATATATATATATATATATATATATATATATATATATATATATATATATATATTAATCACCAATTCGTTCCACAGACGGCGCACCTGTACCTGATAATAAACTTATCTAAACATGTACTAACTAGAGCTGAGGAAAATCTACTCAATAAAGGCCTCACCTTCTGCCCGGAAAAACATTACGATCCAGTAGAAACAAAAATAGACTTGTACAAGTATACAAGAAAACTTAAACTGGCTAAGTTCTTCAAAAAGAAAAACATTCAAACAGACAATGAACCAATGCCAAAAGACAATGTCGAAAAGGTAATTGGCATTAATATTGCTGATATCCCTGCTATGAGAACTGCTTTTGAATTAGCAAATGAAACGGAGGACTCAACAATTACAGACAGCCAATTGCTATCCAATATGGGACAGATCACTAACAAACATTTGAAAACCAACTTTAAGAAACAGACAAGATTCTGCCCCATGTTACATCCTGGAAATAAAATTGATGTTTTCTTTGATCTAGTAAACGCTGAACTAGAAAAAATGCAAACGACCAAACATAAAGGGAAAAATGAGAACATGTCAATATTGGAAAGAAAAGCCTTGTGCTCTTTAATGGAAAATGAATCACTAGAAATTAAACCAGCCGACAAGGGTGGAAATATAGTCCTCATGGATAAATCGGACTATATACAAGAGGCTATGCGTCAACTCAACGAAACTAAGAACTATGAAAAATTAAGAAAGAATCCAATCAATGACTTGATCACTGAATTAAATACCAAGTTGACAAAATGGGAAAATCAGGGACTACTAACTAACCAAGAAGTACAATTTCTGATGAATGAAGATCCTGTTATGCCCACCATGTACTTTCTGCCGAAAGTGCATAAGACATTAAGAAAACCACCGGGCAGACCCATCATAGCAAGCTGTGGTTCATTATACGAAAATCTTTCCATTTACGTGGATTCATTTCTGGCACCTTTTGTCCCCACCTTAACATCGTATCTCAAAGATACGGGAGATATCCTACGTAATCTAATGAACATTGTTTGGGTAGATGGATTTAAACTGGCTACCATCGATGTAGTCTCCCTATATACATCCATCACTCATGAAATGGGATTGACTGCATTGGATTACTTCCTAAAACAGAAACCATTGGAAGAACATCAACACTGGCAAATGATTAAAGATATGACGGAACTATGTCTTAACAACAATGTCTTTCTCTTTAATAAAATATACTATGCCCAACGATGTGGAACTGCAATGGGCGTGGCTTTTTCACCGAGCTACGCTAATTTGGCAATGGGCTTCTGGGAAAGAACTATAGCCTGGGATGAAGATAATGACTACTACACATCAAAGGTAGTTATTTGGCTCCGTTTTATCGACGACCTGTTCCTTATTTGGAACGGTACTGAACGTGAATTCTCCGAATATTTGAACATACTTAATAACAACGACCAGGGATTGAGATTTACATCAGTCATCAGCGAAAATGAAGTTGTATTTCTAGACACAAAGGTATACATTGATAATTGCCATTTGGAGACCACTGTCCACAGAAAGAATACGGCAACAAACAGTATTCTACATGGTGACAGTTTTCATCCTACAATTACAAAAAAAAAGTATACCCTACGGAGAATTCATCCGGATGAAAAGAAATTGCTCAAATCCAGAGGAAATGAATCTAAAATATAAGGAAACAACGAAAAGATTCGTGAAACGAGGATATAATTATAACGATGCCATAAAAGGAGAATTAAAAGCCAGAAAACTTACAAGAACACAAACTCTGATCGATAAAAAACAAACTGAATCAGCAACTAAACCAGAACCGATCAGAATGATCTTGACTTACAGCAAGGAGAGTCAGAACATAAGAAGGATCCTCAATAAATATTGGAACATTATTAAAAAAGATCCAGACATTGGTGACCAAATGAGTGAACATCCTTTGGTCACATTCAGAAAACCTCCCTCATTGCAAGACAAACTGGTTAACAGTCACTTCAAAGAGAATAAAAAGAAAAAAGATTGGTTAACCTCCAGACAAAAAGGCTTTACCAAATGCTTTAACTGTAAAGCTTGTATAGTAGGACTTTCTCGGAAATCGTTAAAAGATCCACAAGGCAAGATCTTTAACATAGAGGACACCATAACTTGCAAAACTACTCATGTTGTCTACATCTTAACATGTGCATGTGGAAAGAACTATATTGGAATGACCACTTGTCCACTACACAAAAGAATCTTGGAGCACATCCGAGCAATCCAAAATGGAGACATGTCCTATGCCATTGCTAAGCATATGTCACTACATACTGGAAAAAGCTGGAAGGACATACGCTATAGTGGCATAGCAACAATACTTCCTAATGAAAGAGGGGGCAACCGGAAACTACAATTGAGGAGACTGGAGTCGCGTTTAATTATACGTTTCCAAACTAAGACTCCGAGAGGATTGAACATGGATGATGGGATGCATGTGCATCTCTAATGACTCTGCGAATTTTGGGAAATCTAACAGACATTAATTTTTCTGACTTCATTAAAATATGTAGATTATCAAGATATTCATTGTGGGCACTGAGCCCTACATAAGAAATATTTGAGGACTGGACTCTCTATGAGGGGTTAAATGGCACTAAACCAATACATGAAGAATCACTTGCATAGATACTATATCCCAAAATAAATTGGTAGTTGGTGCTCTATGCGTCGGTATAACTAATACATTAGTTATATGGAAGCAATCCATGTACTAAAACCGACATTTATAATTCCTGAAATCATTGTCCACTTCCTCAAATACATTGTTGATAAAAAAGTCAAAGTGATAAATATTTGAATGGGTTTATACAATGAAATGTAAAGCTTAGAACGCTTCAAACGTCCACATGTATTAGCAAAACTACATCTCCCAGGATGCTTCATTGTTAGCTGATGGGTAGTGAATGTATAAATAATGAACATAGAAAAAAGACAAGAGGCAACACTGTGATCAAGACCTGCGGTCGAAACGCGTAGGTGAATGGGGCTCCGTGAGTCTCTTGAATAAAACCCAAGCATAAAGCAATGGATGTGTGCAGACATTATTTTCTACTTTGGTGAAAAAAATATATATATATGTAGTTATAGTTAGAACCTTGTTTCTTTTCAAAAAGCGTTTGTTCTTTTCCCAATAATTTTGGCGCCGGTTGACGAATCTTCACGAAAATTTCAAAACGTATGGCCAGCTCCTATCTTGAAAGTTTCGGGTTGATTCGGCAAGTGGGGGCTGAGGAAAAGGGGCGTCCCAAAATGTGTTTCTCCATTTTAATTCCCATAGGAAACTTTAGACATGGCTACAGCCCGAACTGCTAAACAGAATTACACCAAATTTTGCAAAAAGGTAGCCCTTGTTTCAGAAAGAACTCTTTTTGTTAAATGGTGTAAATCTGTTCAGTAGTTCCTGAGAAATAAAAAAAGTGGTCAAAAAATGCATTTCCCATAGGAAACTTTAGACACAGCTACAACTGGAACTGCTGGAAGACCCATAGAGTATTTAGAACACACTAAAAATCTCTTAGAGATGATGTACCTAAGCCTTACTAAAAACATCTTCATTTTTGATGGTACCATCTATAAACAGACACTTGGTACGGCAATGGGCACATTTTTTGCCCCTAGTTTTGCCAACCTATTTCTAGGCAAATGGGAAGAGGACATTAGAAATGACAGAACACTCTTTTCATCTTTTAGCAAAGTCAAAATTTGGCTGTGCTATGTAGATGATCTCTTTGTAATCTGGATCGATACTGAGGAAATGGCAACTGAGTTTATAGATAAACTCAATAACAACAAGCATAACATCACTCTCACCAGTAACATGAGCAGGCATTCCATAGAATTTTTAGATCTCTTGATTTTACCACAGGGAGATAACCTACAAAGCAGTTTATTTCGAAAAACGACAGCAGGAAACACCTTGCTTCATGCTCTCAGCAGTCACCCAGATACCCTCAAGTGGAGTATCCCTTATGGGGAGCTGCTGAGAGTGAGAAGGAACTGCAGTACTGAGACGGCATTCTAACTGGAAAAAGAGATCATGATTCAGAGATTCAGAGACAGCGGCTACCCTAAATGGGTTCTCCGCAGAGACATTAACAGAGTCAATCAAATTGATCATGTCCAAACTTTTACCACTGAATCAGAAACTAACTCCGAGAATACCACCACCACTGAAGAAACCAACAGAGTCATCCTTATCTACAGTGGGAACTCTGGCTGGTCACATACAAAAGATACTGGCAGACAAATGGGATATACTTACAAGTGACCCCATCATTGGCCATACATTCCAGCGTAGACCGAGAATTACCTACAGGAAGAGCCATAGTCTTAGGGACATTCTTGTCCACAATGACATAACACCCAAATCAACTGTTAATGCTACCAACCTCAAAGGTTTTTATCCATGTGGCCACAGTAAAGCCTGTCAGAATACCTGTATGACCAAAACAGTAGCCATCCCAGGATATAGCATGCCCAAAAACATCAACCAATTTGTGACCTGAAGTACGACATATTGTGTTTATGTGCTGATGTGTTTGTGCAAATTGTTGTATGTGGGGAGCACCACATGTATGGCCAAAAATAGAGTGCTCGAACACATGCATGCTATAAGCAATAATGACAAGAAATATACCATTGCCAGATATTTCGATCTCTTCCATCTATCCAATAGTTCCTTGTTGAGTTACTTTGTATTAGAACAAGTCCATACTGGTCCTAGAGGTGGTAACTGAGCCTTACTACTTCGGAAACATTAATCAAGGTGGATAATTGAACTAGAAACTAAATACCCCAAAGGTCATAACTTGGACGAGGATTTGAGTACAAATTTACGCAACAATTCAATATTGTCATTCTGTATGTTCTACATGTTCTGATTAAGACTTTATATTTATATTACTGTTCAAAATAGTTATCTAGTGGCAACTGCTATGATGGAATAGTATGACCACCTCAGGTTTTGATATCACTTTTCTTCTCTCTTTTTGCACAGGAGGAAAGGAAGGGTCACCACACCTGGGGACTGTCTCATCTGTTCCGGTCACCCTACCTTTTTCTTACCCGTCTTGTGGGTCCACTCTTCAGTTAAGATCTATCTTTATCTTTATTTTATATGCACAGATATTGTTCACTTTGGGCACTTTCTTTGTGTAAGAGGTTCTAGCTTGCTGGTTTTAATCGGCCAGTTTATGGCAATCCTGGTTGCGTGTTAGATAGGTTTCTGAAAGTAATAGGAACAGTCTGCATTCAAATAACCATTATGGTGATTGTATATAAGTGTAACAGTACATTTAGCTAATTGTGTCACTGTTCATTATACTGTTATCTGCAGCCTGCACATGATGTTCAACATTAACCTTTTAGGCTGCTTTACGGTAACTGATTTTACTAATGGCACTATGCAGATGCAGTTTGCGAATTCCCATTGCACCTTACTAGGTGCCTTGGCTTGGCCCTCTATGTACCCTACGGTCTTGGCCATATAAGAATAGCACAATTAAGAGTCTGCTGGTATCTCTGACATGTGCACATGCACATCACACAATGGACCCAACAGTACAAACTTTGGTTACTTTTCCGCATTAAGGGTGCCATTCCTGCGCAATTATATAATGTGTATATTCCATAATACACTAAGGTTTTATGTTACAAATATGTGGCAATGTTCAGAATGTATTGCATTAATACCAGGGTGCAGTTATATCCATGTATTTCAATGGTTATACGTACACTTAGAAATGGCCGCCGTAGTCGTTATGTCTACTTGTCAATTACGAGTCTGTTTTTCATTTCAGCAGCTATGTAATGCCTCCTACTTCATGTGTTATTTTGTGTGATCAAGTCAGCTCGGCTGATGAAATGCGTAATGATTAAACACTGGTTTATCCTCTGAGAGCGAGTCCTTCTTGCAGAAGACTTTGTGTTGAATTATCTTTACCGGGAGACCTGCCCGGTTTGACTCGCCACCTGCCAACGGGCCATCGACTTCAGAAATCTTAGTCGTTTGTGGATAATATATATATATATATTTTTTATATCATTTTTAAATTAGGTAGTTATAGTTAAGATCTTGTTTCTATTCAAAAAGCGTTTTTTCTTTTCCCAATAACTTTGGCACCAGTTGACGAATCTTTGCAAAAATTTCTAACCTTATGGCCCGCTCCGGTCAGCTCCTATCTTAGAAGTTTCAGGGTGATTCGGCAAGCGGGACTGAGAAAAACGGGGGTCCCAAAACGTGATTTCTCCATTTGAATTCCCATAGGAAACTTTAGACACGGCTACAGCCCGAACTGCTAAACGGAATTACACCAAATTTTGCAAAAAGGTAGCCCTTGTTTCAGACAGAATTCTTGTTGTTAAATGGTGTAAATCTGTTCAGTAGTTCATGAGAAATTAAAAAAAGTGGTCAAAAGATGCATTTATCATAGGAAACTTTAGATACGGCTACAGCTGGAACTGCTGAACAGAATTACACCAAATTTGGCAAAAGGGTAGTGCTTGCTTCAGAAAGCATCCTTTTTTTAAATGGTGTATATCCGTTCAGTAGTTGCTGAGAAAAGCAAAAATAAAAGATTTGATATTTAGAGGCACGGAGGAGCCGCTACCCTCCCGACCACGAGCTGTACTCTAATTGGCTGTCAACACTCAGGAAATGTTGTCAGCCATCTTGTGTCTCGGTAACCGAGGCACAAGAGAACAGGGAAAACAAACACACAAAAAACAAGAAAAGGGGGAGGGTAGAAACACCCTGACCCCCTGGGTCTGCTCAGGGGGACCCACAAGGACCCCTGGGGCCCACAAAAGCATTAAAAAAAATCTGCCGAATTCACGCAGGGTGCCCCCGATTTGTCTAATCAAGCCCCCGGGTGGGCCAAGTCCCGGGGGCATGCAGAAATAAAAATGCGGGGGCCCAAGGGGACCCTTGCAGCCCCGGGGACTGCCACCCCCTGGGGCTTTATTTTTTTTAAAAATATACCTGCGTGAGGGGGCTAAACCCCCCTCCCCACCTACCCTGGGGACCGCCACCTCCCCAGGTCATTATAATACAAATATGGGGGTCCGTTATGGACCCCCGAGCCCCGGGGACCACCACCTCTCCGGGGCTGAGCATTGGTTGGCAAGGGGGCCGCGCTTTCCCCTCCTGGAGCCATTCATGGCCCTGGGGACCACCACCCCCAGGGCCAGCTCCTGCAGTGTCCCGGGGTGCCCACCCCCGGGACTCTGCAGTTTGCTATGGCAGGGGGGGAGCCTCGAGGCTCCCGTAATGCCATAGCAAATTGTGGTTTCGATTTTGGAAGAGAGAGCAGCTGGGGAATGAATTCCCTTTCAATCTTGAGGGCCCATGGGGGCCAACTTGCCCACCAGGTGCTTCAAGGGAGGTGGTCATGGCCATGCCCCTTTTTACACCTCTCTGCAACGCAGCTCTGTGGTGCTTACTGGAGGAACTTGGTGGGCTAGTTGGACCCCAGGGACCCTCAGGATTCAAGGGGACTTAAACCCCCAAATTAACATATGCCACAGGACGCGTTTGCACAGTAGTGAAGGGAGGGGGCAGGGCCTGAGGTGACATGTGTGCAAACACGGCCTGTGGCGTGTTTTATGTTGGGGAAATAATTCCCCTTCAATACTGGGGGTCCATGCGGGGCCAACTAGCTCACCAGGTCCCTCCAGTAAGCGCCACAGGGCTACGTTGCAGAGAGGTGGTCCAGGCCACACCCCTTTTTAAACCTCTCTGCAACGCAGCTCTGTGGCGCTTACTGGAGGTAGCTGGTGGGCTAGTTGGACTCTAGGACCCTCAGTATTCAAGGGGACTTAATCCCCCAACTTACAACGTGCCAGGGGGCACGTTTGCAGAGTGGTGAAGATAGGGGGCATGGCTTTTGTCTACCTCTCACGAATCCCACTGCATGGGGTTTACTGGATGTAAAAGGTAGGCTAGTTGGCCCTTAAAGGACCCCCAGCTGTGAAGGGGACTTCAATCCCCATACAAGAGCATGACAGGGAGCGTGTTTGTAAAGTGGTGGGCAAAGTGGGCGTGGCCTGGTATGAGTACTTACCAGTGCTGCTGTGCGGGACTGCCTGGAGGTAGTAGTTTGGGAAGAGCGCCCCCAGCGATGTCCTTGGGGGCCAACCACCCCTCTTGTTTCCTCCAGTAAGTCCCACACAGTGGGATTGCTAAGACGTCTTCGGAGGCCATGGCCCCCTTTCTCTACCACTCCCGGCAGACTACGGGATGGGGGATGAAGTCCAATTTAGTCCCGAGGGAGTTTGGAGGCCAAGAATCCCTTCTACAACTTCTTATAAGTCCTACGCAGTGGAATTCCTAAGCATTGGTTGGACGCCCAGCACCCACTCTGCAAACATGACTACTAATTAAAGTAGCATTTACTGCACCTCTGACTTAGAGGTAGTTTTAATCCCCCTGCCCTATTATGTACTTGAGCCTTATAGAGGAGGTCATGCTAACCACAGGGGTACCCCAATGCATAGTGTTCCCTGGTGTATGTAGGTGTTTTCACTGTATTCTAAGTGTTTTTTAGCATAGCACTGGCTCTAGGACTGGTTAGTCAGAGTCAGTTACCACCAGTACCCGCCTGAAAAAGTTGTGGGCACAGGAAGATTTTGCAACAAGGCCTCTTTCTGCTCCTCTGTTGGTTCTTTCTGCACGTTTTGCTTCTTCCTGCAAATGTCTTTGCCTTTGTGGACTTCTGTTGACTCTTTCTGCATTTCATTTGCTTCTTTCTGTGCATTTTTTCTTCTTTCTTCACATATCCTACCTCTGTAGGCATAGTTAGAAACTAGCATTTAAAAAACCTTTGAAATTCACTTAAACAAACCATAGGTTTCAGGCACATTATAGTTAAAAAAACCTTTGAAATTCACTGCAATAAACATAAGTTTCAGGCACTTTAGAGTTAGAAATTAGCATTTAAAACACCTTAGAAAGTCACAGAAAATACCCATAGGTGATGTCATTTGAGATGTCATCAGTGATGTCATCAGTGATGTCACTGACCATGTCATGAGTGATATAATATGTGACGTCATCAGCAGTGCATTGCGGTGGTGCAAGTTATAGTTAGCTGAAGTAAGTATAACGGGGAAATTTCTCCGGTTTTATACAAGTAAAATGTCCAACTAACTATAACTTTCCCTAAAACCAATGGTTTTTTCATTGAATTTCTAAGGTTTTTCAAATTCTCATTTCTAAGTATAACATGCCTCAAAGCTATGGTTTTTTCAGTGATTTTATATATATTTATTATTATGTATGTGTGTTTAACTTTTTTAATTAAGGTTATTTGTTATATTTGTCAAAATGTGCATTAAATCTACTTTTTTTATATTAATGTTACCATTCAATATATTTAATATTATATATATATATATATATATATATATATATATATATATATATATATATATATATATATATATATATATATATATATATATATACATATATATATATATATATATATCTATATCTATATATATATATATATATATATCTGGAAACCCTCAAACCACTTCCTGAATTCTCCCAGTGGCAGTCAGGCGAGGAAAGAGACGCAGACCTCCGGAGCTTTTCAAGTGGGCAATTTTTATTCAGTGATCCAACACAACGCGTTTCAAGCCCCTAAGCCCTTGATCACGTGTATATATATATATGCCAAGCGTCTCCCTTCAAAAGAAAAGAGCAGGAACCCAGGGGAAAGGTTGGAGGGACTTTATTGTTCAGGTCTCATATTCCAGTGGCGGCAAATGCATTTCGGGCATTCCCTTCCTCAGCGACCAACACCGGACTCGTGTAACACCGCAAAGTTCTTCCTGCTGCCTTAAGAACGTATCATGTGGGTCGACTCCTCCCCCATTGGCAATCGTGCTCACCTGCTGCAGTCCGACTTCATCCTGGGACTACAGCACCCACAATGCAGTATGGCCGCAGTGTAGGTAGGTGAAAACTGTGGGGATGGGTGATGATCCTCTTTAGCGGCACCCCTGCAGGCTAGCAGGCTCGATGTGACACCCCGCTGAGTTTCCAACCAACAGGACCCTCCTCGAGTCCCCAATGCCGCCACAGCCACCAGCGTCAGGATTCAGTGTGCAGGGGCACGACGCGGTCAGCAATCAGCCCAAGAGAGGTAAAATACCTCGGCTGCTCCCTTTCTCCGTTGGCCAGGGCGGGTACCAGAGAGTGTTCGTAGCCGAACCAACAGAGAGGCCGTTAGGCGTGCCAGTTGCAATCTGGACCCAGGAACGTGGCGGGGGTATCCTGAAATGCGCTGCTGGCCAGCGCAGAAATGTCTGTCAAGCGTCTCCCTTCAAAAGGAAAGAGCAGGAACCCAGAGGAAAGGTTGGAGGGACTTTATTGTTCAGGTCTCATATTCCAGTGGCGGCAAATGCATTTCGGGCATTCCCTTCCTCAGCGCCCAACACCGGACTCGTGTAACACCGCAAAGTTCTTCCTGCTGCCTTAAGAATGTATCACGTGGGTCCGCTCCTCCCCATTGGCAATTGTGCTCACCTGCTGTAGTCCGACTTCATCCTGGGTCACAGCACCCACAATGCAGCATGGCTGCAGTGTAGGTAGGTGACAATTGCGGGGATGGGTGATGATCCTCTTTAGCGGGACCCCTGCAGGCTAGCAGGCTCGATGTGACACCCCGCTGAGTTTCAAAACAACAGGACCCTCCTCGAGTCCCCAATGCCGCCACAGCCACCAGCGTCAGGATTCAGTGTGCAGGGGCACGACGCGGTCAGCAATCAGCCCAAGGGAGGTAAAACACCTTGGCTGCTCCCTTTCTCCTTTCACCAGGGCGGGTACCAGAGAGTGTTCGTAGCCGAACCAACAGAGAAGCCGTGAGGCGTGTCAGTTGCAATCTGGACCCAGGAACCTGGCGGGGGTATCCTGAAATGCGCTGGTGGCCAGCGCAGAAATGTCTGTCAAGCGTCTCCCTTCAAAAGAAAAGAGCAGGAACCCAGGGGAAAGGTTGGAGGGACTTTATTGTTCAGGTCTCATATTCCAGTGGCGGCAAATGCATTTCGGGCATTCCCTTCCTCAGCGCCCAACACCGGACTCGTGTAACACCGCAAAGTTCTTCCTGCTGCCTTAAGAATGAATCACGTGGGTCCGCTCCTCCCCCATTGGCAATCGTGCTCACCTGCTGCAGTCCGACTTCATCCTGGGACTACAGCACCCACAATGCAGTATGGCTGCAGTGTAGGTAGGTGAAAATTGAGGGGATGGGTGATGATCCTCTTTAGCGGCACCCCTGCAGGCTAGCAGGCTCGATGTGACACCCAGCTGAGTTTCCAAACAACAGGACCCTCCTCGAGTCCCCAATGCCGCCACAGCCACCAGCGTCAGGATTCAGTGTGCAGGGGCACGACGCGGTCAGCAATCAGCCCAAGGGAGGTAAAATACCACGGCTGCTCCCTTTCTCCTTTGGCCAGGCCAGGTACCAGAGAGTGTTCGTAGCCGAACCAACAGAGAGGCCGTGAGGCGTGCCAGTTGCAATCTGGACCCAGGAACGTGGCGGGGGTATCCTGAAATGCGCTGCTGGCCAGCGCAGAAATGGCTGTCAAGCGTCTCCCTTCAAAAGAAAAGAGCAGGAACCCAGCGGAAAGGTTGGAGGGACTTATTTGTTCAGGTCTCATATTCCAGTGGCGGCGAATGCATTTCGGCATTCCCTTCCTCAGCGCCCAACACCGGACTCGTGTAACACCGCAAAGTTCTTCCTGCTGCCTTAAGAATGTATCACGTGGGTCGACTCCTCCCCCATTGGCAATCGTGCTCACCTGCTGCAGTCCGACTTCATCCTTGGTCACAGCACCGACAATGCAGCATGGCCGCAGTGTAGGTAGGTGAAAATTGCGGGGATGGGTGATGATCCTCTTTAGCGGCACCCCTGCAGGCTAGCAGGCTCGATGTGACACCCCGCTGAGTTTCCAAACAACAGGACCCTCCTCGAGTCCCCAATGCCGCCACAGCCACCAGCGTCAGGATTCAGTGTGCAGGGGCACGACGCGGTCAGCAATCAGCCCAAGGGAGGTAAAACACCTTGGCTGCTCCCTTTCTCCTTTCACCAGGGCGAGTACCAGAGAGTGTTCGTAGCCGAACCAACAGAGGGCCGTGAGGCGTGCCAGTTGCAATCTGGACCCAGGAACGTGGCGGGGGTATCCTGAAATGCGCTGGTGGCCAGCGCAGAAATGTCTGTCAAGCGTCTCCCTTCAAAAGAAAAGAGCAGGAACCCAGGGGAAAGGTTGGAGGGACTTTATTGTTCAGGTTTCATATTCCAGTGGCGGCAAATGCATTTCGGGCATTCCCTTCCTCAGCGCCCAACACCGGACTCGTGTAACACCGCAAAGTTCTTCCTGCTGCCTTAAGAATGTATCACGTCGGTCCGCTCCTCCCCCATTGGCAATCGTGCTCACCTGCTGCAGTCCGACTTCATCCTGGAACTACAGCACCCACAATGCAGTATGGCCACAGTGTAGGTAGGTGAAAATTGCGGGGATGGGTGATGATCCTCTTTAGCGGCACCCCTGCAGGCTAGCAGGCTCGATGTGACACCCCGCTGAGTTTCCAAACAACAGGACCCTCCTCGAGTCCCCAATGCCGCCACAGCCACCAGCGTCAGGATTCAGTGTGCAGGGGCACGACGCGGTCAGCAATCAGCCCAAGGGAGGTAAAATACCTCAGCTGCTCCCTTTCTCCTTTGGCCAGGGCGGGTACCAGAGAGTGTTCGTAGCCGAACCAACAGAGAAGCCGTGAGGCGTGTCAGTTGCAAACTGGACCCAGGAACGTGGCTGGGGTATACTGAAATGCACTGGTGGCCAGCGCAGAAATGTCTGTCAAGTGTCTCCCTTCAAAAGAAAAGAGCAGGAACCAGGGGAAAGGTTGGAGGGACTTTATTGTTCAGGTCTCATATTCCAGTGTCGGCAAATGCATTTCGGGCAGTCCCTTCCTCAGCGCCCAACACCGGACTCGTGTAACACCGCAAAGTTCTTCCTGCTGCCTTAAGAATGTATCAAGTGGGTCCGCTCCTCCCCCATTGGCAATCCTGCTCACCTGCTGCAGTCCGATTCGATCCTGGGACTACAGCACCCACAATGCAGTATGGCCGCAGTGTAGGTAGGTGAAAATTGAGGGGATGGGTGATGATCCTCTTTAGCGGCACCCCTGCAGGCTAGCAGGCTCGATGTGACACCCAGCTGAGTTTCCAAACAACAGGACCCTCCTCGAGTCCCCAATGCCGCCACAGCCTCCAGCGTCAGGATTCAGTGTGCAGGGGCACGACGCGGTCAGCAATCAGCCCAAGGGAGGTAAAATACCACGGCTGCTCCCTTTCTCCTTTGGCCAGGCCAGGTACCAGAGAGTGTTCGTAGCCGAACCAACAGAGAGGCCGTGAGGCGTGCCAGTTGCAATCTGGACCCAGGAACGTGGCGGGGGTATCCTGAAATGCGCTGCTGGCCAGCGCAGAAATGGCTGTCAAGCGTCTCCCTTCAAAAGAAAAGAGCAGGAACCCAGCGGAAAGGTTGGAGGGACTTATTTGTTCAGGTCTCATATTCCAGTGGCGGCGAATGCATTTCGGCATTCCCTTCCTCAGCGCCCAACACCGGACTCGTGTAACACCGCAAAGTTCTTCCTGCTGCCTTAAGAATGTATCACGTGGGTCCGCTCCTCCCCCATTGGCAATCGTGCTCACCTGCTGCAGTCCGACTTCATCCTGGAACTACAGCACCCACAATGCAGTATGGCCACAGTGTAGGTAGGTGAAAATTGCGGGGATGGGTGATGATCCTCTTTAGCGGCACCCCTGCAGGCTAGCAGGCTCGATGTGACACCCCGCTGAGTTTCCAAACAACAGGACCCTCCTCGAGTCCCCAATGCCGCCACAGCCACCAGCGTCAGGATTCAGTGTGCAGGGGCACGACGCGGTCAGCAATCAGCCCAAGGGAGGTAAAACACCTTGGCTGCTCCCTTTCTCCTTTCACCAGGGCGAGTACCAGAGAGTGTTCGTAGCCGAACCAACAGAGGGCCGTGAGGCGTGCCAGTTGCAATCTGGACCCAGGAACGTGGCGGGGGTATCCTGAAATGCGCTGGTGGCCAGCGCAGAAATGTCTGTCAAGCGTCTCCCTTCAAAAGAAAAGAGCAGGAACCCAGGGGAAAGGTTGGAGGGACTTTATTGTTCAGGTTTCATATTCCAGTGGCGGCAAATGCATTTCGGGCATTCCCTTCCTCAGCGCCCAACACCGGACTCGTGTAACACCGCAAAGTTCTTCCTGCTGCCTTAAGAATGTATCACGTGGGTCCGCTCCTCCCCCATTGGCAATCGTGCTCACCTGCTGCAGTCCGACTTCATCCTGGAACTACAGCACCCACAATGCAGTATGGCCACAGTGTAGGTAGGTGAAAATTGCGGGGATGGGTGATGATCCTCTTTAGCGGCACCCCTGCAGGCTAGCAGGCTCGATGTGACACCCCGCTGAGTTTCCAAACAACAGGACCCTCCTCGAGTCCCCAATGCCGCCACAGCCACCAGCGTCAGGATTCAGTGTGCAGGGGCACGACGCGGTCAGCAATCAGCCCAAGGGAGGTAAAATACCTCAGCTGCTCCCTTTCTCCTTTGGCCAGGGCGGGTACCAGAGAGTGTTCGTAGCCGAACCAACAGAGAAGCCGTGAGGCGTGTCAGTTGCAAACTGGACCCAGGAACGTGGCTGGGGTATACTGAAATGCGCTGGTGGCCAGCGCAGAAATGTCTGTCAAGTGTCTCCCTTCAAAAGAAAAGAGCAGGAACCAGGGGAAAGGTTGGAGGGACTTTATTGTTCAGGTCTCATATTCCAGTGTCGGCAAATGCATTTCGGGCAGTCCCTTCCTCAGCGCCCAACACCGGACTCGTGTAACACCGCAAAGTTCTTCCTGCTGCCTTAAGAATGTATCAAGTGGGTCCGCTCCTCCCCATTGGCAATCCTGCTCACCTGCTGCAGTCCGATTCGATCCTGGGACTACAGCACCCACAATGCAGTATGGCCGCAGTGTAGGTAGGTGAAAATTGCGGGGATGGGTGATGATCCTCTTTAGCGGCCCCCCTGCAGGCTAGCAGGCTCGATGTGACACCCCGCTGAGTTTCCAACCAACAGGACCCTCCTCGAGTCCCCAATGCCGCCACAGCCACCAGCGTCAGGATTCAGTGTGCAGGGGCACGACGCGGTCAGCAATCAGCCCAAGGGAGGTAAAATACCTCGGCTGCTACCTTTCTCCTTTAACCAGGGCGGGTACCAGAGAGTGTTCGTAGCCGAACAAACAGAGAGGCAGTGAGGCGTGCCAGTTGCAATCTGGACCCAGGAACGTGGCGGGGGTATCCTGAAATGCGCTGGTGGCCAGCGCAGAAATGTCTGTCAAGCGTCTCCCTTCAAAAGAAAAGAGCAGGAACCCAGGGGAAAGGATGGAGGGACTTTATTGTTCAGGTCTCATATTCCAGTGGCGGCAAATGCATTTCGGGCATTCCCTTCCTCAGCTGGGAATCAGCCCAAGGGAGGTAAAACACCTTGGCTGCTCCCTTTCTCCTTTCACCAGGGCGGGTACCAGAGAGTGTTCGTAGCCGAACCAACAGAGAAGCCGTGAGGCGTGTCAGTTGCAATCTGGACCCAGGAACCTGGCGGGGGTATCCTGAAATGCGCTGGTGGCCAGCGCAGAAATGTCTGTCAAGCGTCTCCCTTCAAAAGAAAAGAGCAGGAACCCAGGGGAAAGGTTGGAGGGACTTTATTGTTCAGGTCTCATATTCCAGTGGCGGCAAATGCATTTCGGGCATTCCCTTCCTCAGCGCCCAACACCGGACTCGTGTAACACCGCAAAGTTCTTCCTGCTGCCTTAAGAATGAATCACGTGGGTCCGCTCCTCCCCCATTGGCAATCGTGCTCACCTGCTGCAGTCCGACTTCATCCTGGGACTACAGCACCCACAATGCAGTATGGCCGCAGTGTAGGTAGGTGAAAATTGAGGGGATGGGTGATGATCCTCTTTAGCGGCACCCCTGCAGGCTAGCAGGCTCGATGTGACACCCAGCTGAGTTTCCAAACAACAGGACCCTCCTCGAGTCCCCAATGCCGCCACAGCCACCAGCGTCAGGATTCAGTGTGCAGGGGCACGACGCGGTCAGCAATCAGCCCAAGGGAGGTAAAATACCACGGCTGCTCCCTTTCTCCTTTGGCCAGGCCAGGTACCAGAGAGTGTTCGTAGCCGAACCAACAGAGAGGCCGTGAGGCGTGTCAGTTGCAAACTGGACCCAGGAACGTGGCTGGGGTATCCTGAAATGCGCTGGTGGCCAGCGCAGAAATGTCTGTCAAGTGTCTTCCTTCAAAAGAAAAGAGCAGGAACCCAGGGGAAAGGTTGGAGGGACTTTATTGTTCAGGTTTCATATTCCAGTGGCGGCAAATGCATTTCGGGCATTCCCTTCCTCAGCGCCCAACACCGGACTCGTGTAACACCGCAAAGTTCTTCCTGCTGCCTTAAGAATGTATCACGTGGGTCCGCTCCTCCCCCATTGGCAATCGTGCTCACCTGCTGCAGTCTGACTTCATCCTGGGACTACAGCACCCACAATGCAGTATGGCCACAGTGTAGGTAGGTGAAAATTGCGGGGATGGGTGATGATCCTCTTTAGCGGCACCCCTGCAGGCTAGCAGGCTCGATGTGACACCCCGCTGAGTTTCCAAACAACAGGACCCTCCTCGAGTCCCCAATGCCGCCACAGCCACCAGCGTCAGGATTCAGTGTGCAGGGGCACGACGCGGTCAGCAATCAGCCCAAGGGAGGTAAAATACCTCAGCTGCTCCCTTTCTCCTTTGGCCAGGGCGGGTACCAGAGAGTGTTCGTAGCCGAACCAACAGAGAGGCTGTGAGGCGTGCCAGTTGCAATCTAGACCCAGGAATGTGGCGGGGGTATCCTGAAATGCGCTGCTGGCCAGCGCAGAAATGTCTGTCAAGCGTCTCCCTTCAAAAGAAAAGAGCAGGAACCCAGGGTAAAGGTTGGAGGGACTTTATTGTTCAGGTCTCATATTCCAGTGGCGGCGAATGCATTTCGGGCATTCCCTTCCTCAGCGCCCAACACCGGACTCATGTAACACCGCAAAGTTCTTCCTGCTGCTAGAATCAAAACTAATGCCAACTACAAAGGGAACCAACCTTGTTTGAATTGTCAGAACTGCAACAACATGATGAAAGGCCCTGTAATAAAACATCCCATGAAGGGCACAGATGTGAAACTCAAATTGAATGCCACTTGCGACACTGAAAATGTCATATATGTGATCAAATGCCCTTGTGGGCTGATGTATACAGGCAAAACTACCCGCAAGCTTAAAGTAAGAATAAATGAACACAAGAGCAATATAAGAACAGCGAACATCAAATCAAACCTGGCACTACATTTTAAGGAAAGTAGACATAACATCAGTCAACTAAGGTTCGCTGCTGTAGAAGTGGTGAATAAGCGGGACGACAGAGACAACAATAATTTCTTACTGCAGCGTGAAAACCACTGGATTAAATTTTTGCAAACCATGAAACCATCTGGTCTTAATGATCGGATGGAATTTCAATGTTATCTTTAGTGCAACTGATTCCACTGATGTGACATCAAGTATTTACCTGTGAAAATATGTGATTTATATACTTTTGGCATTTCATTTTTGCATCTTTAATCCATGTCTTATATTATGTTTCCATTACTTTTATTATGTGTCCATCCATCTATGTTCTGTTCATTTTGCATCATAGGTCTTGCATTGTTCATTTTCTATCTGCACCCGATTTTTCATTACCATACTTCCCTTTTCACATATGGGGATTCACGGTCTATTTCACCACTTTAAGATGGCCGCCACACTTTTTGGTCCTTTCTCTATTTTCCTCGTCACCCTTGTTACATTTCCGCTTTCACGGAACACTTCGTTTTCCAACTAATGGCGAAGGACGCCAACAGCAAGACGCGTGTTCTTGCCTTCAGTTTATCGTAAGTCCACTCTCAATCGCGGTTAATGCTCACGCCACTTCTGTTTTATTTATGCTTTACCTTGGGGTGATAACGGACTTGATGTGGTTTTACGCGTAACGTTTATAAATACACGAGCAGTCACTTTATTTGCATGTTTTATTTGCCGAGCACCATTTGACTTTCAGCTTTTTTCGTTTGCACGTTTCACTCATTGAGCGTTATTTGACTTTCACCTTTTTGACAGTGTTACTCGTTCACTCTAGCATTGATGGACACTTTACACTGAGGTGCTTTGATGACACTTTACTTTATATACTGTGCACGTTATTCAACTAGGATATCTATCACAGTGGTAACCTCATGTAAATACATTTCTACCGTCGAGGATCATACTTAGTTCATTTTATCTTATTTTTAGGATTCCCCTGATGAAGGATCTAGCATCCGAAATGCATTGGGAAATGATGTACACCCATACTCTTTGATTGGATATATTCATGACATGAAACTGCATTGATTTGGAGGAACGACACATGTGAAATTAAACATGGAGAATTCAACAATGAATTTGGTTTAATTCTTGAATTTAATTTGGAATGATCGATTGAAGAAACTTATTTGTTTCAATTGAGGTTGTGCGCTGAGAGTTGGCATCTATCCTAGGTGCCACCAACCATTTAGTGATTTCCACACCTTCTTGTCGGGGGGTGATATCTCCGCAGCACACCACAAAATACTAACTTTGGTACATCGAGGAGTGCGTGCCCCACACCTTCTGCCCTTTCTCCTTTCACCAGGGCGGGTACCAGAGAGTGTTCGTAGCCGAACCAACAGAGAAGCCGTGAGGCGTGTCAGTTGCAAACTGGACCCAGGAACGTGGCTGGGGTATACTGAAATGCGCTGGTGGCCAGCGCAGAAATGTCTGTCAAGTGTCTTCCTTCAAAAGAAAAGAGCAGGAACCAGGGGAAAGGTTGGAGGGACTTTATTGTTCAGGTCTCATATTCCAGTGTCGGCAAATGCATTTCGGGCAGTCCCTTCCTCAGCGCCCAACACCGGACTCGTGTAACACCGCAAAGTTCTTCCTGCTGCCTTAAGAATGTATCAAGTGGGTCCGCTCCTCCCCCATTGGCAATCCTGCTCACCTGCTGCAGTCCGACTTGATCCTGGGACTACAGCACCCACAATGCAGTATGGCCGCAGTGTAGGTAGGTGAAAATTGCGGGGATGGGTGATAATCCTCTTTAGCGGCACCCCTGCAGGCTAGCAGGCTCGATGTGACACCCCGCTGAGTTTCCAACCAACAGGACCCTCCTCGAGTCCCCAATGCCCCCCCACAGCCACCAGCGTCAGGATTCAGTGTGCAGGGGCACGACGCGGTCAGCAATCAGCCCAAGGGAGGTAAAATACCTCGGCAGCTCCCTTTCTCCTTTGGCCAGGGCGGGTACCAGAGAGTGTTCGTAGCCGAACCAACAGAGAGGCAGTGAGGCGTGCCAGTTGCAATCTGGACCCAGGAACGTGGCGGGGGTATCCTGAAATGCGCTGGTGGCCAGCGCAGAAATGTCTGTCAAGCGTCTCCCTTCAAAAGAAAAGAGCAGG
This sequence comes from Lissotriton vulgaris, assembly GCF_964263255.1. Lineage (NCBI taxonomy): Eukaryota > Metazoa > Chordata > Amphibia > Caudata > Salamandridae > Lissotriton > Lissotriton vulgaris. The sequence goes on from NC_141697.1 coordinate 806,041,144, forward strand.
AACCCAGGGGAAAGGATGGAGGGACTTTATTGTTCAGGTCTCATATTCAAGTGGCGGCAAATGCATTTCGGGCATTCCCTTCCTCAGCGACCAACACCGGACTCGTGTAACACCGCAAAGTTCTTCCTGCTGCCTTAAGAACGTATCAGGTGGATCGACTCCTCCCCCATTGGCAATCGTGCTCACCTGCTGCAGTCCGACTTCATCCTGGGACTACAGCACCCACAATGCAGTATGGCCGCAGTGTAGGTAGGTGAAAACTGTGGGGATGGGTGATGATCCTCTTTAGCGGCACCTCTGCAGGCTAGCAGGCTCGATGTGACACCCCGCTTAGTTTCCAACCAACAGGACCCTCCTCGAGTCCCCAATGCCGCCACAGCCACCAGCGTCAGGATTGAGTGTGCAAGGGCACGACGCGGTCAGCAATCAGCCCAAGAGAGGTAAAATACCTCGGCTGCTCCCTTTCTCCGTTGGCCAGGGCGGGTACCAGAGAGTGTTCGTAGACAAACCAACAGAGAGGCCGTGAGGCGTGCCAGTTGCAATCTGGACCCAGGAAAGTGGCGGGGGTATCCTGAAATGCGCTGCTGGCCAGCGCAGAAATGTCTGTCAAGCGTCTCCCTTCAAAAGAAAAGAGCAGGAACCCAGGGGAAAGGTTGGAGGGACTTTAGTGTTCAGGTCTCATATTCCAGTGGCGGCGAATGCATTTCGGGCATTCCCTTCCTCAGCGCCCAACACCGGACTCGTGTAACACCGCAAAGTTCTTCCTGCTGCCTTAAGAATGTATCAAGTGGGTCCGCTCCTCCCCCATTGGCAATCCTGCTCACCTGCTGCAGTCCGACTTGATCCTGGGACTACAGCACCCACAATGCAGTATGGCCGCAGTGTAGGTAGGTGAAAATTGCGGGGATGGGTGATAATCCTCTTTAGCGGCACCCCTGCAGGCTAGCAGGCTCGATGTGACACCCCGCTGAGTTTCCAACCAACAGGACCCTCCTCGAGTCCCCAATGCCCCCCCACAGCCACCAGCGTCAGGATTCAGTGTGCAGGGGCACGACGCGGTCAGCAATCAGCCCAAGGGAGGTAAAATACCTCGGCTGCTCCCTTTCTCCTTTGGCCAGGGCGGGTACCAGAGAGTGTTCGTAGCCGAACCAACAGAGAGGCAGTGAGGCGTGCCAGTTGCAATCTGGACCCAGGAACGTGGCGGGGGTATCCTGAAATGCGCTGGTGGCCAGCGCAGAAATGTCTGTCAAGCGTCTCCCTTCAAAAGAAAAGAGCAGGAACCCAGGGGAAAGGATGGAGGGACTTTATTGTTCAGGTCTCATATTCCAGTGGCGGCAAATGCATTTTGGGCATTCCCTTCCTCAGCGACCAACACCGGACTCGTGTAACACCGCAAAGTTCTTCCTGCTGCCTTAAGAACGTATCAGGTGGATCGACTCCTCCCCCATTGGCAATCGTGCTCACCTGCTGCAGTCCGACTTCATCCTGGGACTACAGCACCCACAATGCAGTATGGCTGCAGTGTAGGTAGGTGAAAACTGTGGGGATGGGTGATGATCCTCTTTAGCGGCACCTCTGCAGGCTAGCAGGCTCGATGTGACACCCCGCTTAGTTTCCAACCAACAGGACCCTCCTCGAGTCCCCAATGCCGCCACAGCCACCAGCGTCAGGATTGAGTGTGCAAGGGCACGACGTGGTCAGCAATCAGCCCAAGAGAGGTAAAATACCTCGGCTGCTCCCTTTCTCCGTTGGCCAGGGCGGGTACCAGAGAGTGTTCGTAGACAAACCAACAGAGAGGCCGTGAGGCGTGCCAGTTGCAATCTGGACCCAGGAAAGTGGCGGGGGTATCCTGAAATGCGCTGCTGGCCAGCGCAGAAATGTCTGTCAAGCGTCTCCCTTCAAAAGAAAAGAGCAGGAACCCAGGGGAAAGGTTGGAGGGACTTTAGTGTTCAGGTCTCATATTCCAGTGGCGGCGAATGCATTTCGTGCATTCCCTTCCTCAGCGCCCAACACCGGACTCGTGTAACACCGCAAAGTTCTTCCTGCTGCCTTAAGAATGTATCACGTGGGTCCGCTCCTCCCCCATTGGCAATTGTGCTCACCTGCTGTAGTCCGACTTCATCCTGGGTCACAGCACCCACAATGCAGCATGGCTGCAGTGTAGGTAGGTGAAAATTGCGGGGATGGGTGATGATCCTCTTTAGCGGCACCCCTGCAGGCTAGCAGGCTCGATGTGACACCCCACTGAGTTTCCAAACAACAGGACCCTCCTCGAGTCCCCAATGCCGCCACAGCCACCAGCGTCAGGATTCAGTGTGCAGGGGCACGACGCGGTCAGCAATCAGCCCAAGGGAGGTAAAACACCTTGGCTGCTCCCTTTCTCCTTTCACCATGGCGGGTACCAGAGAGTGTTCGTAGCCGAACCAACAGAGAAGCCGTGAGGCGTGTCAGTTGCAATCTGGACCCAGGAACGTGGCGGGGGTATCCTGAAATGTGCTGGTGGCCAGCGCAGAAATGTCTGTCAAGCGTCTCCCTTCAAAAGAAAAGAGCAGGAACCCAGCGGAAAGGTTGGAGGGACTTTATTGTTCAGGTCTCATATTCCAGTGGCGGCAAATGCATTTTGGCATTCCCTTCCTCAGCGCCCAACACCGGACTCGTGTAACACCGCAAAGTTCTTCCTGCTGCCTTAAGAATGTATCACGTGGGTCCGCTCCTCCCCCATTGGCAATTGTGCTCACCTGCTGTAGTCCGACTTCATCCTGGGTTCACAGCACCCACAATGCAGCATGGCTGCAGTGTAGGTAGGTGAAAATTGCGGGGATGGGTGATGATCCTCTTTAGCAGCACCCCTGCAGGCTAGCAGGCTCGATGTGACACCCCACTGAGTTTCCAAACAACAGGACCCTCCTCGAGTCCCCAATGCCGCCACAGCCACCAGCGTCAGAATTCAGTGTGCAGGGGCACGACGCGGTCAGCAATCCGCCCAAGGGAGGTAAAACACCTTGGCTGCTCCCTTTCTCCTTTCACGAGGGCGGGTACCAGAGAGTGTTCGTAGCCGAACCAACAGAGAAGCCGTGAGGCGTGTCAGTTGCAATCTGGACCCAGGAACGTGGCGGGGGTATCCTGAAATGCGCTGGTGGCCAGCGCAGAAATGTCTGTCAAGCGTCTCCCTTCAAAAGAAAAGAGCAGGAACCCAGGGGAAAGGTTGGAGGGACTTTATTGTTCAGGTCTCATATTCCAGTGGCGGCAAATGCATTTCGGGCATTCCCTTCCTCAGCGCCCAACACCGGACTCGTGTAACACCGCAAAGTTCTTCCTGCTGCCTTAAGAATGTATCACGTGGGTCCGCTCCTCCACCATTGGCAATCGTGCTCACCTGCTTCAGTCCGACTTCATCCTGGGACTACAGCACCCACAATGCAGTATGGCCGCAGTGTAGGTAGGTGAAAATTGCGGGGATGGGTGATGATCCCCTTTAGCGGCACCCCTGCAGGCTAGCAGGCTCGATGTGACACCCCGCTGAGTTTCTAAACAACAGGACCCTCCTCGAGTCCCCAATGCCGCCACAGCCACCAGCGTCAGGATTCAGTGTGCAGGGGCACGACGCGGTCAGCAATCAGCCCAAGGGAGGTAAAATAACTCGGCTGCTCCCTTTCTCCTTTGGCCAGGGCAGGTACCAGAGAGTGTTCGTAGCCGAACCAACAGAGAGGCCGTGAGGCGTGCCAATTGCAATCTGGACCCAGGAACGTGGCGGGGGTATCCTGAAATCCGCTGGTGGCCAGCGCAGAAATGTCTGTCAAGCGTCTCCCTTCAAAAGAAAAGAGCAGGAACCCAGGGGAAAGGTTGGAGGGACTTTATTGTTCAGGTCTCATATTCCAGTGGCGGCAAATGCATTTCGGGCATTCCCTTCCTCAGCGCCCAACACCGGACTCGTGTAACACCGCAAAGTTCTTCCTGCTGCCTTAAGAATGTATCACGTGGGTCCGCTCCTCCCCCATTGGCAATCGTGCTCACCTGCTGCAGTCCGACTTCATCCTGGGACTACAGCACCCACAATGCAGTATGGCCGCAGTGTAGGTAGGTGAAAATTGCGGGGATGGGTGATGATCCTCTTTAGCGGCACCCCTGCAGGCTAGCAGGCTCGATGTGACACCCCGCTGAGTTTCTAAACAACAGGACCCTCTAGAGTCCCCAATGCCGCCACAGCCACCAGCGTCAGGATTCAGTGTGCAGGGGCACGACGCGGTCAGCAATCAGCCCAAGGGAGGTAAAATACCTCTGCTGCTCCCTTTCTCCTTTGGCCAGGGCAGGTACCAGAGAGTGTTCGTAGCCGAACCAACAGAGAGGCCGTGAGGCGTGCCAATTGCAATCTGGACCCAGGAACGTGGAGGGGGTATCCTGAAATGCGCTGCTGGCCAGCGCAGAAATGGCTGTCAAGCGTCTCCCTTCAAAAGAAAAGAGCAGGAACCCAGCGGAAAGGTTGGAGGGACTTTATTGTTCAGGTCTCATATTCCAGTGGCGGTGAATGCATTTCGGCATTCCCTTCCTCAGCGCCCAACACCGGACTCGTGTAACACCGCAAAGTTCTTCCTGCTGCCTTAAGAATGTATCACGTGGGTCCGCTCCTCCCCCATTGGCAATTGTGCTCACCTGCTGTAGTCCGACTTCATCCTGGGTCACAGCACCCACAATGCAGCATGGCTGCAGTGTAGGTAGGTGAAAATTGCGGGGATGGGTGATGATCCTCTTTAGCGGCACCCCTGCAGGCTAGCAGGCTCGATGTGACACCCCACTGAGTTTCCAAACAACAGGACCCTCCTCGAGTCCCCAATGCCGCCACAGCCACCAGCGTCAGGATTCAGTGTGCAGGGGCACGATGCGGTCAGCAATCAGCCCAAGGGAGGTAAAACACCTTGGCTGCTCCCTTTCTCCTTTCACCAGGGCGGGTACCAGAGAGTGTTCGTAGCCGAACCAACAGAGAAGCCGTGAGGCGTGTCAGTTGCAATCTGGACCCAGGAACGTGGCGGGGGTGTCCTGAAATGCGCTGGTGGCCAGCGCAGAAATGTCTGTCAAGCGTCTCCCTTCAAAAGAAAAGAGCAGGAACCCAGGGGAAAGGTTGGAGGGACTTTATTGTTCAGGTCTCATATTCCAGTGGCGGCAAATGCATTTCGGGCATTCCCTTCCTCAGCGCCCAACACCGGACTCGTATAACACCGCAAAGTTCTTCCTGCTGCCTTAAGAATGTATCACGTGGGTCCGCTCCTCCCCCATTGGCAATCGTGCTCACCTGCTTCAGTCCGACTTCATCCTGGGACTACAGCACCCACAATGCAGTATGGCCGCAGTGTAGGTAGGTGAAAATTGCGGGGATGGGTGATGATCCTCTTTAGCGGCACCCGTGCAGGCTAGCAGGCTCGATGTGACACCCCGCTGAGTTTCCAAACAACAGGACCCTCCTCGAGTCCCCAATGCCGCCACAGCCACCAGCGTTAGGATTCTGTGTGCAGGGGCACGACGCGGTCAGCAATCAGCCCAAGGGAGGTAAAACACCTTGGCTGCTCCCTTTCTCCTTTCACCAGGGCGAGTACCAGAGAGTGTTCGTAGCCGAACCAACAGAGAGGCCGTGAGGCGTGTCAGTTGCAATCTGGACCCAGGAACGTGGCGGGGGTATCCTGAAATGCGCTGGTGGCCAGCGCAGAAATGTCTGTCAAGCGTCTCCCTTCAAAAGAAAAGATGTGGAACCCAGGGGAAAGGTTGGAGGGACTTTATTGTTCAGGTCTCATATTCCAGTGGCGGCAAATGCATTTTGGGCATTCCCTTCCTCAGCGCCCAACACCGGACTTGTGTACCACCGCAAAGTTCTTCCTGCTGCCTTAAGAATGTATCACGTGGGTCCGCTCCTCCCCAATTGGCAATCGTGCTCACCTGCTGCAGTCCGACTTCATCCTGGGACTACAGCACCCACAATGCAGTATGGCCACAGTGTAGGTAGGTGAAAATTGCGGGGATGGGTGATGATCCTCTTTAGCGGCACCCCTGCAGGCTAGCAGGCTCGATGTGACACCCCGCTGAGTTTCCAAACAACAGGACCCTCCTCGAGTCCCCAATGCCGCCACAGCCACCAGCGTCAGGATTCAGTGTGCAGGGGCATGACGGGGTCAGCAATCAGCCCAAGGGAGGTAAAATTCCTCAGCTGCTCCCTTTCTCCTTTGGCCAGGGCGGGTACCAGAGAGTGTTCGTAGCCGAACCAACAGAGAGGCCGTGAGGCGTGCCAGTTGCAATGTGGACCCAGGAATGTGGCGGGGGTATCCTGAAATGCGCTGCTGGCCAGCGCAGAAATGTCTGTCAAGCGTCTCCCTTCAAAAGAAAAGAGCAGGAACCCAGGGGAAAGGTTGGAGGGACTTTATTGTTCAGGTCTCATATTCCAGTGGCAGCGAATGCATTTCGCGCATTCCCTTCCTCAGCGCCCAACACCGGACTCATGTAACACCGCAAAGTTCTTCCTGCTGCCTTAAGAATGTATCACGTGGGTCGACTCCTCCCCCATTGGCAATCGTGCTCACCTGCTGCAGTCCGACTTCATCCTGGGACTACAGCACCCACAATGCAGTATGGCCGCAGTGTAGGTAGGTGAAAATTGCGGGGATGGGTGATGATCCTCTTTAGCGGCACCCCTGCAGGCTAGCAGGCTCGATGTGACACCCCGCTGAGTTTCCAAACAACAGGACCCTCCTCGAGTCCCCAATGCCGCCACAGCCACCAGTGTCAGGATTCAGTGTGCAGGGGCACGACGCGGTCAGCAATCAGCCCAAGGGAGGTAAAATACCTCGGCTGCTCCCTTTCTCCTTTGGCCAGGGCAGGTACCAGAGAGTGTTCGTAGCCGAACCAACAGAGAGGCCGTGAGGCGTGCCAGTTGCAATCTGGACCCAGGAACGAGGCGGGGGTATCCAGAAATGTGCAGCTGGCCAGCGCAGAAATGTCTATATCGATATTTTGTACAACTATACTTTTGACATCAATATTTTTTTCAATATTTTCTTACTTACCTGTTTAAGTATAGGGAGTTGATATCTTTGTCTTCTATATGTTTTCATCTATAGATTTTTACATCTATATCTTTTACATCGATATTCTGTCAGTGAACCTTGTGAAGATAGAGCAGGAATGAAGACGATTTAGAAAGAAGAAGATGGCGGGACACATAGGTGGGATACATGCTTACCGTACATATCGCAAATGTGAGTTCTGTGATAAATATTGGCAGGTCAAACGTGTGGGGAAAATGCTGCCATTTACTGATCTCCATAATTTGTATATAGTTCTCCCAAATCTCATAATTTGATGGCATTTGTCATATCGGAGAAATCCCAACTTGGCCGGCTTGGATTTTATCAGGTACAATAAATATCACAGCAGTTACTGGGCCACTCGTAATGAGGGCCACCGTGTGTTTCATTCCAGGGTGAAAAGGATTTCACCACCACTACAGTAGTAAGTACATTTATGGTATTTGCCCTCCAGTGTAATTCTTTTTTTGAAAATGAACCTTTATGGGAAAACAGACAAGAGAATGTTCCAGAGATTGGATAAGATTGGGATAAAAGAGCAACAAGAAAAGTAATTACCCTGTGATCCTGAGGGAAATTAGTAGCACATCAGAACATATATTTTCACCCTCACTGGAGTCAATATTCTGAAGTGCTTCAGAAATTATATGGATTAAAGGGATTTGTAGTTTTAAAATGAAAGACAGGAACACAGGAGTATAAGTCCTACAAGTAAGGATACAGACACGCAAGAGAGACCATAAGCGCATCAGCAGGGCTGTAAATGTTTGGGCAGGCGAAGTTATACCGAGTTAGGCCAATAAAGGAATACAGCGGAATACAGATATGAGGCAATGGAAGTCCTTCGCCCATGAGGATTGTAATGGGTTACTCAGGGAAGAGGTTTTAGTATGCTGAGAAACCAAAGCACTTGGATTGACCCAGGATGTTTTGGCACACGTTCGTGTAGAATTGGAATAAAAACTTTTGGGCAGATTTACAAGCCCCTTGCGTCATCTTTACAACACTGTTGCATCACTTCTATAACGCAGCGGCATCGTAAACTATGCACCACTATGCGACAGATTTACAACGTGACGCATCTAGTGAGATGCGTCATTTTGTAAAGCCCTGTGCTACATTATACCTGCGCCAGGTATAATGTGTGCAGGGTGGGTATTCCATTGCAAGGAAGCCCTGTAAAAGTGATGCAGTGAAATCTACAAGATTTCACAGAGTCCCTTTTACGTCCATGCTGCGTCAAAACCTTACGCCAGATTGTAGCAGGCGTAATGAGTGATGCAGTATTGCAAGTATAGCATGCCCCTGAGCAGTGCTAGAGTTGCGTTGTGCTTGCGACACAAATCCAGCACTGCGTCACCTATATGCTGACAGATACGTCATGCATCTGTCTTTCCTTGCACCAATGTGCGCCACATTGTAAATGCGGTGCATCTATAGTGGCGCAAGGGGTTCCTAACGTCACGCAAAATAACTGGCGCATACCTGTTGGCAAGAATTTAAAGCTAGTAATATGGATGTGTTTCCATTCTTCAGGAAAATTGTACAGTTTATTTACATTAAATAATGGTCAGATGCAGTGATCAGGGAGGAGTGCACTTCAGTGATCACACCAGCTGCCCATGATGCTCAGGTTTCTCAGGAGGACAGGGGTCCCAGATTTGTTGAGGCTTCATTTAGATATGGACTAAGCCACTGCAACGTCCAGTGTGACAGGACACATGAGAGTGAGAAACCGGGAAGCAACGGATAAGACTATGCAGGAAAGGTCCCAGCGATACTTTAAGTTTCTGAAAAGGAAAACATAAACAAACAGTATTCAAGTGTTCTAATTTCTAGATACATTTATGGATTAACTTGCGATTTGGGGATTTATCAGTTTAAATACCAAAAGATAAAGTAAGTCAGGCTCCAATCCTGAGGCATTAAAGCATCCATTTATCAGCCTGAAAAGACATGTCTTTAGCCCCCTCTGTTTCTTCGAGGACATGTCAATCATCACTGAGGCGACTTCTTATTTCAGACTTGAAGTGCATAACTTCGCGATGACATCTGGCTTTACTTTTTTCAAAACAGGGAGGTCCATTTTAGCCAAACCGATGTCACTGCCAGGGCTGTCACCGCTGTAATTGACCCTCTGATGGAGTTACTGCGGTCTGGTCTGTAGCAATAATGCTGCAGAATTCAATTTATTGCATGGTTAGAGAGAGACTGAGTGACAGGCGAGCGATATTGATGAGCAGGAGAGGCGGGGATAAACCTGGAGGCGGAATGGAAGCCGACAAAGCTAGGGAGGGAGAGTGACATGGGAAGGGAAGAATGCACATTTCACGGGAAGGACGAGACGAAGTCCCGTGAGTGATAACAGAGGTAAAAGTAACAAAAAATGGAGGACAGGGTATATAGAGATTCGGGAGCTAGAAACAGACATAGGATCTGTAGCATCGGGATGCAAGAAGATGAGGTAGGGACTTAAAGAGATAATACAATGAAGGGAAAAAAGGACAGATAGTAAAGAACAGAAAGACAGAAGGGCGAAACTAAAGATCAAGGACGAAAAAGTGAAAGAGAAAAAATGGGCTACAAAGTCGGGGCTGATTATGGAGTATGCACAGTAACAGGAAGCCACCTGGCTTGGAAATGACTCAGTTCCTTTTTTCGGTCCTGATTGTAATCTGAGTATAGCCATGGCCACATACAGATTTTATGCAGTATTTAGAGAAAATGTGTTAAAGTTGTTTTGGCTGTTTGAGCGTTGCTTTCATGTTTTGACCTCCCAATTACTTTGTATTATATTTCGAAGTGTCTTCCCCTGGGTACCTTTATCCGTGCAGCTCTACATGCTTTAGGGGTACGCATGTCCAGGTTAATCCGCCCATGAATATAGCAATAAAGTTCCATAGGAATATGCTACACTAGGTAGACCGTGTTTGGAATTGATAACGATAAAAAAAAGTGTTTTGTTGCTAACATCCTTGGAATTGACCCAAAAAGGTATTTGCACACCTAATTTACTGACAGTAAATAAAGGAAGTCACAACAGTATGACCACAGGAGGACTAGAGTCCAATATTTCTCCAGAATGTTGGCCCAATCACTGCAGCCGGATTCACACCTACTGAGATAATCTTGGAAAGGTTGATGGTTATGGATGGACTTCCTTTTCCCTTTGGAGATTAGATTCCATTTGGAACAAGTTGTGGTTGCTATTGAGCAGAACCCATCTAAAAAGGCAACTGCACTGACAGGTACTGATGGATCTCTACAATGATAATATCCCCCTGGGGGCCCCTATTATTACCAAAGTTTTAAATTCAGCACCAGTACAAAATACATCTGCCTTACGGCAAACAGCTTGCATAGTTCCTGTCTTCAAGAAAGGTAATAGAAAGGACATCAGGTGATACAGAGAAATTCCATTATTGGTCTCAATGATGAAGATTCTGGGGTGCATCATTTTACACAGATTTGCCGACTGGGCCAATAAAATGACATTATGATTTTTGTGCAGTATGGGTTTTGTGAAGACTTTAGGACTCAAAAACAGTGCTTGAACCTACATTTGACAGGGAAAAAAACAATTGCCAAAAATAAACTTTATATCATACTTTTATGGACTTCAGCAGTGCCTCTGATTGGCTAAATTGCTCAAATCTCTGGGGAATTTTACATAGGTTGGGCTTGCCTCCCTCGGTAGTCAAGTTTTTACAGGCATTGCATGAGGTAATTGGTGGGTCGGTTAGGTATGGCATGATGGGTGCGCGCACCAAATCTTTTAATCCTTTTAGTAGAGTTCATCAGGTGTCTCAGGAAACGCATCAATTACTATGCACTAAGAGCGAGCTGAAACTAAAGGGGAAGGAAGTATCTAGTATGATTGATATGGGATACTTAGCGAAAAAGAAATCAGTAGCATACGTGATGAGCTCTTGGTCAAACGAAAACTGGTTTCCCTACCTAGACATCCTACCCAACCGCGGCTATAGGCAGGAGATATTAAGGCTGCGGATTGGGATTAACCCTTGGTTAACAAATAAAGACCTGAAAGCAAAAATGCTAGATCAGAAAGGGTGCTGCAGGTGTAACCTGGGTTGTAAAGGAGACCTGGTACATTTCCTACTCGATTGCTTGACATTACTGGAACAGCGGAAACTGTGGCTGCCACCTGTGTTCTTAAAACATGATGTAAGAACCAGGGCGCAGGCAGCTAACCTATTAACTGAAATGCTCACTATTGACATTGCAATTGCCCTTGGGAAATACATAAAGGTGGCACTGAGTGTACTAAGAAGCCAGGAATAATCTGTAGGACTGTATGAATTTTAAATCAATTAAAATATACTTGAACTAAAGGAAATCAATGGGTTTTAAATGCAATGCTAAGTTTTATCTTAAATGCAATTTTATTGGCGTTAGTAAACGTATAAGGGTATGTAAGAGTCTTAACCAATACTGGATGAATTTTTATAATGTTTTATCGTCTTTTATGTGAATATTTTAAACTTGTGATACTGCCTCTTGCACCTGTTTAAAGACTATGGTCACAATAAACTTACTTTTGACTTGACTAGTAGAGTTCATCAGGGCAGTGTTTTAGCTCCTATTTTATTGCTTTTATATATTAATGTTTTGCACACCTTTTTAGTTTCGCAGGGAAAGGCTCTTCTGACAGTGCATGGCAAACATGTGCCAGCTTTACATTACGCTGATTATTTGGTTTTGTTCTCACGAATGCCTAATGGTCTTTGGGGCCTTATTGATGCTTTTCTTAGACACATTGACACCCTAGATTTAATGGTTAACATATCCAAGACACACTACATGGTGTGAGGTAAACCCCAGAGTAAACTCAGACCCATAGTGATAAAGGGACAAATGATTAACTGGGTGAATGAGTTTTCTTTTGTGGGGGTAACCTTTGACTCTAGGCATAGCTGATTATCTTGTATTTCGAAGTGCTGTTCCCATTTCAATACCTTTGTTGGGGCTGTTTTTGGGATTGCATCTAGAGTTGGTAATAAACCGATCTTACCCTTACTGGAGGCATAGAAACATTAGTGTCTACCTATATTAACTTTTGGATCTTCTATATGGGGGTATCGGGACTGCCACAGGATACAACAGGAAGAGAACCACTTTTGCCGGCATCTGCTTGTGGTAGGACCCAGTAGTCGCCATTTTTTTTTCATGAAGAATTGGTTCTAGACTCTTCTACTTGTGATCAGGGTCTGGGGAATATGCATACCGCATTTATTAGGGAGATCATTTCTGACTGTTTGGCATGTGATTTGGGTCTTAAAATCTCCTAGTTAAGTTATATTAGGAACACTGCCAAAAGTTTGGGAAGGCCTGAGTTGTTTTTATCCCCACACTTACTGAATAAAAGGGAGGCTGGTTGTGCCAAGAAGGAGCTTTTCTGACTTGCATTAGCTGCTAAAGAGCCAAAAGGAACTGGAGACACCATCTGTGAAAGTCTACATTATGCATAAGACAAAACAGGACACTGAACCCTATTTCCCAGGTTAATAATGCTTATGAAAGATCACTATTGGCCAGGTTCCACCTGGGCTACATCAGATTCAATCTCTATTTCCCCTTGGGACATTTTGACTCCAAATGCATACTTGTGTGCTGTGTGATGGTACCACATTTTACCCTATTCGGTAAATATTATCAATTTTTTAGACGCACATTTTTATTACCTATTTTAAAAACGTTGGGCTTTTGTCAGTGTAGGCTTGCATTTCACTATCTTTGTATGGTAGCCGATACTGCTGTATGTTTTTCTGTGGAAGCCTTTTTTTAAATGCAATACTTAGGTGTACTTCTGTCAACTTTTAATATTATTATCTGTAATTTGTATACTCTATCTGATGTTTACTTTACATTTTATGTGATGATTGTTCTTTTATGATTATTTTTAATAATCGAATGAAGAGAAATGAAACTGACAGGAGGAAATATGTTTTATTTTGAGAAGAAGTGAAAAAACATTTCCAAAACTGAGTATTCTATGGGAGAAGGGATTCATCCTGGGTGAAATCCGTTTTTTCCTCTGGAGAAAGAAAAAAGGGCCAAATAACTTTGTGTCACATTTCTGCATGCAAAAATGTACACCTGCTAAATTTGGGTGTAACGAAATTTTCTACCCATGTGAGAATTCAGGGGCATATTAGCAAGAACCTCGTTAAAAATTATCGCAGTTTTAGTGGCAGAAAACCGCAGCTAAAACGTCGATAATGGGCTTGCTAATATGCGTTATAGAATTCCAATAGAAGCCCAGGTTAGATGTGCAGGACATCTAACCTGGGCCTCTATTGGAATTCTATAACACATATTAGAAAGCCCATTATCGCAGTTTAAGCGGCAGTTTCCTGCCGCTAAAACGGCAATCATTTTAACGAGATTCTTGCTAATATGCCCCTCATTTTTTATGGACAAGACGCTGGAGGCCACTGTTGATACCTTTTTCTACGTGGGTAACACTTTTACAGATACTGTATCATGGTCCCAGGAACTTACTAATGTCAGGATCAAAATTAATAGATGCACTCATGGAATTTTATAGATTTTCAGTCAAGTTGGGCTCTAGGCCGGTTAAGGGGATGATAGTGGTTTAAAGGGCATGTGTACTATCTATTGCAACATATTAATCTGGTGTGTGGGGCTATCATAACAGTAAGGTGCTACAGACAAAGGATAATGGTTTCCTCAAATGCCTACTTAGTTTGCCCACCTCAGCCTCCTCCAAGATCGTTCATAGTGAAGTACGGCTACAGTATATTATATATATTGTTACACTTCACCCCCTGCTGCTTGGGCATTCCATATGGTCCAAAGATGATACCAGTTTTACCAAGTCAATTATTTTAGATTGTTTGTCCTTGGACAATGTAATAGCGATTCCTTGGTTAAGTTATACTTATTCTCTGTATAGTTTATTATTTAAGATCCGGACTAACCCTTTATTGGTAACATCACTCACCAAACTGCTTATCAGAGGAACCATTTCTGACCCACAAAAGGGATGTTTGTTTGGATTGTGAGAGAAGGAAATAAAAAGTCAAGTTTTATTTAACACTTACTTTATCGGAGGGGTGCCAAGATTATTTAATTTATATTCCAATCTCATGCATAGTTTTGTGCGATTTAGATTTGGAATTTCTCACCACCTAATTGCCTTTCCCAATATGAAAACTTGCCCTTTAGATTTGACCCCTTGCCCATGTGATGGCCAGAGCAAGCAAAGCACTGTGCACTTTATATTGTTTTATGTTTTTTATGCAAGTTTTAGAAGCTAATATTTAAAATCATTTTTGCTTGCAAAAGGTATTAGATGGCATATTGCCACCTTTAAAATATATGTCTGAATTAAATGTCGCCAAGTTCTGTCTTAATGTGGCTCGTTTTTATTATAAATGCAATCAATATACGCAAAAGTATTGTTATACTGACATAGTGATGACCTTGTGGGAATTTAAATTGCGATTTTACCTCCTTTAAATGTTTTAAAGTGTTTTTAAATATGATCAATTTTGATATTATGTCCCACACCAGGTACTGATTTGTAGCATCTTCTATATTAATCATGTGTAATGTAATCAGCTTTTTATCTATGTGCACTTTTATGGTTGTTTTATGCACACTGAATAAAGTTTTTTTAAACTGGACTTAACTACTCAAGAATGTTTTTAAAGTAGGATATTTTCTCTTAACTTACACTTAAGTCTACAGGAGTAAATGTCCAACTTTTTACCATACTGGTTTTATGAAATGGGCCATTGCATGATATGACGATGATGTGAACATATTTCAATATTTCTTTTTGGCACTGTAAATATCCCTTCATTGATAACATTGCCATGGTGCTCCTTGTTTCTCCTGCAATCTAATTATGCATTCAGTCTCACCAAGTTACAATTTTGAATTTCCCTAATATAATGTTGAAATATATTCACATTTGTTGTATTTCTATGGTTTGCTTAATATATATAGTTCTTCAATGTATTTCATTTTAATTCCTTCAATTCATTTACGTAAGTGTATCATGCTGTTTTTCATACTACAGGTTAATTGAAAAGTTATTAAAGAAGGCTTCAGACTTCCTTTATGTGCTTGGACGACATTTAGAAACAACTATTTCATTTTTCAAAGAAAAGAAATGTTTCGGACATTTTTTCCATTCTAATCAATCAGTTTTGTTGCTACATTTAAACGTTGCTTATGGGAAAGAGAAAAACATGTTAAAGAGGTTATTACAAAAAATTGTTTTTTAATAGCTGTACTTTGTCTCAAACATCAAGAAGGAAACATTTTAAATTCTAGATCTGCTCTGGAGGAATTGGGTGATCAGATTTCTTAGTGCTGCCTTAAATATTTATTTAGATTGAAATGAAAACATGAGTGCATACAAGCAAGGTGGGACATTTGGCCTGCCTAGCCAAGACCCTGTCATTGTCTTCGAGTAAAGCTTGTGACAGAGGTCAGTGAGGCAGATGTCATGTCAAAACTTTACCTGGACCGGAATCATCGATGGAAGGTCCTTTGCATTGTGCATGTGGCTTTTGGTTCAAAGGTTGGCTGAAGCCAGATATAGAAGGCTGGCATACCCAAGATAGCCTCCGTGTCAGCTGCACTATGTCACAGCTCTTTGTAACCGCATGGAAGTATGAAACCGAGTCCTGTGATATCCTGCTTCAAAATCATTGCCTTACTCCTGACCTCCGGCCGTTTTACAGCTGTATCCTCATCAACATCATCAAACAATCTTTATTCAGCTCATTAAGACCATAAAAGAATGTATAACCAACAGATCGATAATGTACAAACATTAATACTTAAGAGCAATTTGGACAAACATAAAATTGCTTCATAACATTATTTGTACAAAAAAATGGGGGAAGTATTGACAACAACATGCAAGTAATCCATTAAATAATGCATCACACAGCTCCTTTGTCAGACATGTATTATAAAAAAATGGTTCATAAAGTGACGTGCATAGAAAGGGAGAATATTAGTGGCGAACAGCGAAAGATCCAACGCAAAAAACACCAGAAATCAGATTTAACTGTCAGTCATTAAAAATACACAAGACAGATTAAAAGTTTGAAACACAGGCTAAAAAATGACTTGCCTACCATCTTTCTCAATCTTACTGCAGCCGAGATAAAATTATAAACTGATAAGCAGACTAATTCAGATTGCAGCAATAAAAGATGAAGCAAAATAAACGACAGCTTCTAATGTTCAAAGACCTGAGTAATGGTATGAAAAACTGTTTGCTGGGCCTGATGTACAGATAACAAAAATAAAAAGTGCAGCACAGATTGTGCTGACCACGAATCGCATGGAGCACAAGATGTCTTTTGGATAAGAAACCAGGAGATGGGCTAGATTAAATCTAAACCTAACCAGATAATGTCTCATGTAATGGTGCAGTAAAAGATGTAGCTAGGCCTCCATGCAATCAATAGTAATTATAGTTTTTTGCAGAGAAACTAAAGATTGCATCTATGGTTTGGTCAAATTAAACTTTCATCGCTGTTATCAAATGAACCCAATTGCACCTTCCAGCAAAAGGTAACCCCAGATATGTGAAAGTTGGAACATGAAGAAGTTTGGTCCTATTGATATATTGATACAGTGTGGTTGCATATTGCTCGACACGTGCCCACAGGGAAACAACCTTTACAACACAGTCTTTACCTTACAATACCTTTACCACACATCCCTTACAAGGCAATGCCTTTACCATATATATCCAAACAACCAGGTTCTTTCCTAGCGCGCTCTCCTGGGGGTGCTGGCGATGGGCTGAACCTTAGAGGCCACAATTTCAATCATATCCAAAGGACGCCGCACTCAGTGTGATCCTTTTTAATCCTTTATTAGGTAGACACCACTGCTACACAAACACGTTTCAACCTCACTGGGTCTTTTTCACAATAGGTGAGTCTTTCTTCACTCGTGATTTGTATTCCCTCACCCATCTCCAGCCTGTTATGCGGCATGATGGAAGTTGTAGTTAACATAGTAATATTTTAAAATTACACATGATTTGAGACGTTTTGGCATTTAGCTTTTCTAACATTGTTTTTTTCAAAGCTTGATTATTCTCATACCAGCTCATTTACATGCCATTAACCCCTTCGCTGCTGGGCCTTTTCCCCTCCTGTGCTGAGCCCTTTTTTGGCTATTTGGGGTAGTGCGCGCTTAGGTCCCTGTAACCTTTTGACCACATAAGCTATCCACGCCAAATTTGCGTCCTTTTCTTCCAACATCATGTGGATTCCAAAGGCGCCCAGGGTTTGTGGATTCCCTTGGATGGGTCCCAGAAATTAACCAAAATATAGTGATTTTTTTGTTTTTTTCAGAAAAATGGGAAAAACGGGCTGCAAATGAAAGCCTCTGGGTTTTTTCCTGAAAATGGTATCAAAAAAGGGTTTGTGGGGCTGAAATCTCCGTTTTCTCAGCTTTCAGGGAATGACAGTCTTTTGTCAGGGAACCAACATTTTTCACACAGTTTTGGCATTTTTCTGGGACATAGCCTATTTTTGCTATTTTTAGAGCTTTCCACCTCCTTCCAATTAATGGTAGAAAAGAGTTTGAAATCAATAATGGATCCTAGAAAGCTGTACATTTTCGAAAAGTAAACAAAATTCTGAATTCAGAAAGGGGTCATTTGTCTAAATCCATGAAGGATTCTTTATCGAAACTAACAGTTAAATCTTGGAATAATAGAAAATTTGTTGAAAAAAACAGCCTTTTGTCTCAACGTTTTCACCTATAACTTTTTCTAATCTTGACAGCTCTTGGAAAGCAATATACTGTTACATCCGTTAGACCTTCCTGGTTGTGGGGATATATAGGACTTGTAGTTTCACCAAGAACCCAACGAACCCAGATCCAATAACTGAGCAGCAACTTGCAATGTTTTTTTTTCTTTTACTGGGTATAGAGAACTTTGTCTTAGAAAATGTATACATGGAAAAATCTGTATGAAAGACACCTATGTATTTCTGAATTGGGTACAAAATATAGAGTTCAGAAACAGTATATAATTGCACATTTTCAAAATTGGGAATACCCATACTAGCTTGAGAATTATTGGTCATTTTTCAAAAACATTTTTTTTTTACACAATGTCTGTCATTGAAAGGGAGAAATGCTAGAAAGCTCATTTGGTAATAACAGTAGATTTAGAAATCTGAATTACCCGAAGTCTCCCGATAAAAACGGTACCTCACTTGTGTGAGTCGGCCCTGTGCCTGCAATAGGAAATGGCGAAAAATGCAACGTGGTCACAACTCAATTTTGCAGTTACAAATTGACCCTTTTATGGCAAAGTGCCTACCTGTAGTTTTTGCACCCTAGCTCTGCCGGCACCTAGGGAAACCTAGCAAACCTATACATTTTTGGAAAGTAGACACCCTGGGCAATTCAGGATGGGGTGACTCGACTGCCTACCACCAGGCTTTGTTACCCAGAATCCCTTGCAAAGTTTAGAATTTGACAAAAAAACACATTTTCCTCACATTTCTGTAGTGTAAAGTTCTGGAATCTGCGTGGATCAACAAATTTCCACCCACCCAGCGTTCCCCCAGGTCTCCCAAGAAAAATGGTACCTCACTTGCGTGGGTAGGCATAGTGGCTGCGGAACGAAACAACTCAAAATGCAACGTGGTTGCACTTCAATTTCCCAGTGAAATCTTGTGCTATTTGGACAAAGAGATTACCTTTAGTTTTTTAGTCCTAGCTCTGCCAGCACCTAGGGAAACCTAGCAAACCTATACATTTTTGAAAACTAGACACCCAGGGAAATTCAGGATGGGGTAACTCGTCTGCCTACCCCCAGGTTTTGTTACCCAGAATCCCTTGCAAAGCTAAAAATATGACAAAAAAAACACATTTTCCTCACATTTCTGTGGTGGAAAGTTCTGGAATCAGCGTGGATCAACAAATTTCTACCCACCCAGCGTTCCCCCAGGTCTCCCGAGAAAAATGGTATCTCACTTGCGTGGGTAGGCATAGTGGCTGCGACAGGAAACAGCGCAAAACGCAACGTGGTCACAGCTCAATTTTTCAGTGAAATTGTGGCCTTTTTGGGCAAAGAGACTACCTTTTGTTTTTGAACCCTAGCTCTGCCGGCACCTAGGGAAACCTAGCAAACCTATATATTTTTAAAAGTAGACACCCAGGGGAATTCAGGATGGGGTGACTCGACTGCCTACCCCCAGGTTCTCTTACCCAGAATCCCTTGCAAAGCTAAGAAATTGGGAAAAAAAACGCATTTTCCTCACAGTTCTGTGGTGGAAAGTTCCGGAATCTGCTTGGATCAACAAATTTCCACCCACCCAGCGTTCCCCCAGGTCTCCCGAGAAAAATGGTATCTCACTTGCGTGGGTAGGCATAGTGGCTGCGACAGGAAACAGCGCAAAACGCAACGTGGTCACAACTCAATTTTTCTGTGAAATTGTGGCCTTTTTGGGCAAAGAGACTACCTTTTGTTTTTGAACCCTAGCTCTGCTGGCACCTAGGGAAACCTAGCAAACCTATATATTTTTAAAAGTAGACACCCAGGGGAATTCAGGATGGGGTGACTCGACTGCCTACCCCCAGGTTCTCTTACCCAGAATCCCTTGCAAAGCTAAGAAATTGGGAAAAAAAACGCATTTTCCTCACAGTTCTGTGGTGGAAAGTTCCGGAATCTGCGTGGATCAACAAATTTCCACCCACCCAGCGTTCCCCCAGGTCTCCCGAGAAAAATGGTATCTCACTTGCGTGGGTAGGCATAGTGGCTGCGACAGGAAACAGCGCAAAACGCAACATGGTCACAACTCAATTTTTCTGTGAAATTGTGGCCTTTTTGGGCAAAGAGACTACCTTTTGTTTTTGAACCCTAGCTCTGCCGGCACCTAGGGAAACCTAGCAAACCTATATATTTTTGAAAGGTAGACACCCAGGTGAATTCAGGATGGGGTGACTCGACTGCCTACCCCCAGGTTCCCTTACCCAGAATCCCTTGCAAAGCTAAGAAATTGGGAAAAAAACGCATTTTCCTCACATTTCTGTGGTGGAAAGTTCCGGAATCTGCGTGGATCAACAAATTTCCACCCACCCAGCGTTCCCCCAGGTCTCTCGAGAAAAATGGTATCTCACTTGCGTGGGTAGGCATAGTGGCTGCGACAGGAAACAGCGCAAAACGCAACGTGGTCACAACTCAATTTTTCTGTGAAATTGTGGCCTTTTTGGGCAAAGAGACTACCTTTTGTTTTTGAACCCTAGCTCTGCCGGCACCTAGGGAAACCTAGCAAACCTATATATTTTTGAAAAGTAGACACCCAGGGGAATTCAGGATGGGGTGACTCGACTGCCTACCCCCAGGTTCCCTTACCCAGAATCCCTTGCAAAGCTAAGAAATTGGGGAAAAAAACGCATTTTCCTCACATTTCTGTGGTGGAAAGTTCCGGAATCTGCGTGGATCAACAAATTTCTACCCACCCAGCGTTCCCCCAGGTCTCCCGAGAAAAATGGTATCTCACTTGCGTGGGTAGGCATAGTGGCTGCGACAGGAAACAGCGCAAAACGCAACGTGGTCACAACTCAATTTTTCTGTGAAATTGTGGCCTTTTTGGGCAAAGAGACTACCTTTTGTTTTTGAACCCTAGCTCTGCCGGCACCTAGGGAAACCTAGCAAACCTATATATTTTTGAAAAGTAGACACCCAGGGGAATTCAGGATGGGGTGACTCGACTGCCTACCCCCAGGTTCCCTTACCCAGAATCCCTTGCAAAGCTAAGAAATTGGGGAAAAAAACGCATTTTCCTCACATTTCTGTGGTGGAAAGTTCCGGAATCTGCGTGGATCAACAAATTTCTACCCACCCAGCGTTCCCCCAGGTCTCCCGAGAAAAATGGTATCTCACTTGCGTGGGTAGGCATAGTGGCTGCGACAGGAAACAGCGCAAAACGCAACGTGGTCACAACTCAATTTTTATGTGAAATTGTGGCCTTTTTGGGCAAAGAGACTACCTTTTGTTTTTGAACCCTAGCTCTGCCGGCACCTCGGGAAACCTAGCAAACCTATATATTTTTAAAACGTAGACACCCAGGGGAATTCAGGATGGGGTGACTCGACTGCCTACCCCCAGGTTCTCTTACCCAGAATCCCTTGCAAAGCTAAGAAATTGGGAAAAAAACGCATTTTCCTCACATTTCTGTGGTGGAAAGTTCCAGAATCTGCATGGATCAAAAAATTTTCACCCACCCAGCGTTCCCCCAGGTCTTCCGAGAAAAATGGTATCTCACTTGCGTGGGTAGGCATAGTGGCTGCGACAGGAAACAGCGCAAAACGCAACGTGGTCACAACTCAATTTTTCTGTGAAATTGTGGCCTTTTTAGGCAAAGAGACTACCTTTTGTTTTTGAACCCTAGCTCTGCCAGCACCTAGGGAAACCTAGCAAACCTATATATTTTTGAAAAGTAGACACCCAGGGAAATTCAGGATGGGGTGACTCGACTGCCTACCCCCAGGTTCTCTTACCCAGAATCCCTTGCAAAGCTAAGAAATTGGGAAAAAAACGCATTTTCCTCACATTTCTGTGGTGGAAAGTTCCGGAATCTGCGTGGATCAACAAATTTCCACTCTCACCCAGCGTTTCCCCACGTCTTCCGAGAAAAATGGTATCTCACTTGCGTGGGTAGGCATAGTGGCTGCGACAGGAAACAGCGCAAAACGCAACGTGGTCACAACTCAATTTTTCTGTGAAATTGTGGCCTTTTTGGGCAAAGAGACTACCTTTTGTTTTTGAACCCTAGCTCTGCCGGCACCTAGGGAAACCTAGCAAACCTATATATTTTTGAAAAGTAGACACCCAGGGGAATTCAGGATGAGGTGACTCGACTGCCTACCCCCAGGTTCCCTTACCCAGAATCCCTTGCAAAGCTAAGAAATTGGGAAAAAAAACGCATTTTCCTCACATTTCTGTGGTGGAAAGTTCCGGAATCTGCGTGGATCAACAAATTTCCACCCACCCAGCGTTCCCCCAGGTCTCCCGAGAAAAATGGTATCTCACTTGCGTGGGTAGGCATAGTGGCTGCGACAGGAAACAGCGCAAAACGCAACGTGGTCACAACTCAATTTTTCTGTGAAATTGTGGCCTTTTTGGGCAAAGAGACTACCTTTTGTTTTTGAACCCTAGCTCTGCCAGCACCTAGGGAAACCTAGCAAACCTATATATTTTTAAAAGTAGACACCCAGGGGAATTCAGGATGGGGTGACTCGACTGCCTACCCCCAGGTTCTCTTACCCAGAATCCCTTGCAAAGCTAAGAAATTGGGAAAAAAAACGCATTTTCCTCACAGTTCTGTGGTGGAAAGTTCCGGAATCTGCGTGGATCAACAAATTTCCACCCACCCAGCGTTCCCCCAGGTCTCCCGAGAAAAATGGTATCTCACTTGCGTGGGTAGGCATAGTGGCTGCGACAGGAAACAGCGCAAAACGCAACATGGTCACAACTCAATTTTTCTGTGAAATTGTGGCCTTTTTGGGCAAAGAGACTACCTTTTGTTTTTGAACCCTAGCTCTGCCGGCACCTAGGGAAACCTAGCAAACCTATATATTTTTGAAAGGTAGACACCCAGGTGAATTCAGGATGGGGTGACTCGACTGCCTACCCCCAGGTTCCCTTACCCAGAATCCCTTGCAAAGCTAAGAAATTGGGAAAAAAACGCATTTTCCTCACATTTCTGTGGTGGAAAGTTCCGGAATCTGCGTGGATCAACAAATTTCCACCCACCCAGCGTTCCCCCAGGTCTCTCGAGAAAAATGGTATCTCACTTGCGTGGGTAGGCATAGTGGCTGCGACAGGAAACAGCGCAAAACGCAACGTGGTCACAACTCAATTTTTCTGTGAAATTGTGGCCTTTTTGGGCAAAGAGACTACCTTTTGTTTTTGAACCCTAGCTCTGCCGGCACCTAGGGAAACCTAGCAAACCTATATATTTTTGAAAAGTAGACACCCAGGGGAATTCAGGATGGGGTGACTCGACTGCCTACCCCCAGGTTCCCTTACCCAGAATCCCTTGCAAAGCTAAGAAATTGGGGAAAAAAACGCATTTTCCTCACATTTCTGTGGTGGAAAGTTCCGGAATCTGCGTGGATCAACAAATTTCTACCCACCCAGCGTTCCCCCAGGTCTCCCGAGAAAAATGGTATCTCACTTGCGTGGGTAGGCATAGTGGCTGCGACAGGAAACAGCGCAAAACGCAACGTGGTCACAACTCAATTTTTCTGTGAAATTGTGGCCTTTTTGGGCAAAGAGACTACCTTTTGTTTTTGAACCCTAGCTCTGCCGGCACCTAGGGAAACCTAGCAAACCTATATATTTTTGAAAAGTAGACACCCAGGGGAATTCAGGATGGGGTGACTCGACTGCCTACCCCCAGGTTCCCTTACCCAGAATCCCTTGCAAAGCTAAGAAATTGGGGAAAAAAACGCATTTTCCTCACATTTCTGTGGTGGAAAGTTCCGGAATCTGCGTGGATCAACAAATTTCTACCCACCCAGCGTTCCCCCAGGTCTCCCGAGAAAAATGGTATCTCACTTGCGTGGGTAGGCATAGTGGCTGCGACAGGAAACAGCGCAAAACGCAACGTGGTCACAACTCAATTTTTATGTGAAATTGTGGCCTTTTTGGGCAAAGAGACTACCTTTTGTTTTTGAACCCTAGCTCTGCCGGCACCTCGGGAAACCTAGCAAACCTATATATTTTTAAAACGTAGACACCCAGGGGAATTCAGGATGGGGTGACTCGACTGCCTACCCCCAGGTTCTCTTACCCAGAATCCCTTGCAAAGCTAAGAAATTGGGAAAAAAACGCATTTTCCTCACATTTCTGTGGTGGAAAGTTCCAGAATCTGCATGGATCAAAAAATTTTCACCCACCCAGCGTTCCCCCAGATCTTCCGAGAAAAATGGTATCTCACTTGCGTGGGTAGGCATAGTGGCTGCGACAGGAAACAGCGCAAAACGCAACGTGGTCACAACTCAATTTTTCTGTGAAATTGTGGCCTTTTTAGGCAAAGAGACTACCTTTTGTTTTTGAACCCTAGCTCTGCCAGCACCTAGGGAAACCTAGCAAACCTATATATTTTTGAAAAGTAGACACCCAGGGAAATTCAGGATGGGGTGACTCGACTGCCTACCCCCAGGTTCTCTTACCCAGAATCCCTTGCAAAGCTAAGAAATTGGGAAAAAAACGCATTTTCCTCACATTTCTGTGGTGGAAAGTTCCGGAATCTGCGTGGATCAACAAATTTCCACTCTCACCCAGCGTTTCCCCACGTCTTCCGAGAAAAATGGTATCTCACTTGCGTGGGTAGGCATAGTGGCTGCGACAGGAAACAGCGCAAAACGCAACATGGTCACAACTCAATTTTTCTGTGAAATTTTGGCCTTTTTGGGCAAAGAGACTACCTTTTGTTTTTGAACCCTAGCTCTGCCAGCACCTAGGGAAA
The DNA here is from genome assembly GCF_964263255.1 of Lissotriton vulgaris. Taxonomy (NCBI): domain Eukaryota; kingdom Metazoa; phylum Chordata; class Amphibia; order Caudata; family Salamandridae; genus Lissotriton; species Lissotriton vulgaris. The sequence continues at coordinate 806,065,730 of NC_141697.1, forward strand.
CCTAGCAAACCTATATATTTTTGAAAAGTAGACACCCAGGGGAATTCAGGATGGGGTGACTCGACTGCCTACCCCCAGGTTCTCTTACCCAGAATCCCTTGAAAAGCTAAGAAATTGGGAAAAAAACGCATTTTCCTCACATTTCTGTGGTGGAAAGTTCCGGGATCTGCGTGGATCAACAAATTTCCACCCACCCAGCGTTCCCCCAGGTCTCCCGAGAAAAATGGCATCTCACTTGCGTGGGTAGGCATAGTGGCTGCGACAGGAAACAGCGCAAAACGCAACGTGGTCACAACTCAATTTTTCTGTGAAATTGTGGCCTTTTTGGGCAAAGAGACTACCTTTTGTTTTTGAACCCTAGCTCTGCCGGCACCTAGGGAAACCTAGCAAACCTATATATTTTTGAAAAGTAGACACCCAGGGGAATTCAGGATGAGGTGACTCGACTGCCTACCCCCAGGTTCCCTTACCCAGAATCCCTTGCAAAGCTAAGAAATTGGGAAAAAAAACGCATTTTCCTCACATTTCTGTGGTGGAAAGTTCCGGAATCTGCGTGGATCAACAAATTTCCACCCACCCAGCGTTCCCCCAGGTCTCCCGAGAAAAATGGTATCTCACTTGCGTGGGTAGGCATAGTGGCTGCGACAGGAAACAGCGCAAAACGCAACGTGGTCACAACTCAATTTTTCTGTGAAATTGTGGCCTTTTTGGGCAAAGAGACTACCTTTTGTTTTTGAACCCTAGCTCTGCCAGCACCTAGGGAAACCTAGCAAACCTATATATTTTTGAAAAGTAGACACCCAGGGAAATTCAGGATGGGGTGACTCGACTGCCTACCCCCAGGTTCTCTTACCCAGAATCCCTTGCAAAGCTAAGAAATTGGGAAAAAAACGCATTTTCCTCACATTTCTGTGGTGGAAAGTTCCGGAATCTGCGTGGATCAACAAATTTCCACTCTCACCCAGCGTTTCCCCACGTCTTCCGAGAAAAATGGTATCTCACTTGCGTGGGTAGGCATAGTGGCTGCAACAGGAAACAGCGCAAAACGCAACATGGTCACAACTCAATTTTTCTGTGAAATTTTGGCCTTTTTGGGCAAAGAGACTACCTTTTGTTTTTGAACCCTAGCTCTGCCGGCACCTAGGGAAACCTAGCAAACCTATATATTTTTGAAAAGTAGACACCCAGGGGAATTCAGGATGGGGTGACTCGACTGCCTACCCCCAGGTTCTCTCACCCAGAATCCCTTGCAAAGCTAAGAAATTGGGAAAACAACGCATTTTCCTCACATTTCTGTGGTGGAAAGTTCCGGAATCTGCATGGATCAACAAATTTCCACGCACCCAGCGTTCCCCCAGGTCTCCCGAGAAAAATGGTATCTCACTTGCGTGGGTAGGCATAGTGGCTGCGACAGGAAACAGCGCAAAACGCAACGTGGTCACAACTCAATTTTTCTGTGAAATTGTGGCCTTTTTGGGCAAAGAGACTACCTTTTGTTTTTGAACCCTAGCTCTGCCGGCACCTAGGGAAACCTAGCAAACCTATATATTTTTGAAAAGTAGACACCCAGGGGAATTCAGGATGGGGTGCCTCAACTGCCTACCCCCAGGTTCCCTTTCCCAGAATCCCTTGCAAAGCTAAGAAATTGGGAAAAAAAACCGCATTTTCCTCACATTTCTGTGGTGGAAAGTTCCGGAATCTGCGTGGATCAACAAATTTCCACCCACCCAGCGTTCCCCCAGGTCTCCCGAGAAAAATGGTATCTCACTTGCGTGGGTAGGCATAGTGGCTGCGACAGGAAACAGCGCAAAACGCAACGTGGTCACAACTCAATTTTTCTGTGAAATTGTGGCCTTTTTGGGCAAAGAGACTACCTTTTGTTTTTGAACCCTAGCTCTGCCGGCACCTAGGGAAACCTAGCAAACCTATATATTTTTGAAAAGTAGACACCCAGGGGAATTCAGGATGGGGTGACTCGACTGCCTACCCCCAGGTTCTCTTACCCAGAATCCCTTGCAAAGCTAAGAAATTGGGAAAAAAAATGCATTTTCCTCACATTTCTGTGGTGGAAAGTTCCGGAATCTGCATAGATCAACAAATTTCCACCCACCCTGCGTTCCCCCAGGCCTCCCGAGAAAAATGGTACCTCACTTGCGTGGGTAGGCATAGTGGCTGCAAAAGGAAACGGTCCAAATTGTACGGTGGTGAATTTACAAAACCAAATTGCTAAACAACCTTCATTTTTGGGGGGGGCACCTGAGTTTTTGGCCCCGGGATCGGTGGTATTCTTTGGAAAGTACCAAACCCAAACAGATCTGAAAAGTAGACTCCCGGGGGAGTCCAGGGAGGTATGGCATGCGTGGGTCCCCGCACGTTTTCCTACCCAGAACACCTTGCAAACCTTAAAATTAGGTAAAAAAATCACTTTTCCAAACTTTTTTGCGTGGGATCACCGTGCCGGCAAAAATGTCCTACCACCCAGCGCTCCCCCTGTTCTCCCGAGTAAAAGGATACCTCACTTGTGTGGGTGCCCCAAAGCAGAACAGGCCAAAAATGAATGTTGAAAAAAGTAGTATTTCAGTGTTACAAATTAAGCCCCCCTGCCTTAGTCACAGGCCTTTGGCCCACCCACACAAGTGAGGTATCATTTTACTCGGGAGAACAAGGGGAACGCAGGGTGGTAGGACATTTGTGCCGACACGGCGATCCCACGCGAAAATGTATGGAAAACTGTTTTTTTAACCTAAATTTATGGTTTGCAGGGATTTCTGGGTAGGAAAACATTGGGGGACCCACGCATGCCATACCTCCCCAGACTCCCCCGGGTGTCTAGTTTTTAGAAATGTTTGGGTTTGGTAGTTACCAAAGATGCCCGCCGAGCCCCGGTCCAATAACTCAGTCCCCCCCCCCCCTAAAAAAAGAAGGTAATCTTGCTATTGGTTATTGTAATGTCTTCACCGTACGATTTGGACCTTTTCCTGTTGCAGCCACTATGCCTACCCACGCAAGTGAGGTACCATTTTTATCGGGAGACCTGGGGGAACGCAGGGTGGGAGGAAATTGGTGTTAGCCCAGTGACGCCACGCTTTCCCACGCAAAAAAAGTGTGTAAAAAATGATTTTTCCATCAAAAATTGAGGTTTGCAAGGGATTCTGGGTAAAGGAACGTTGGAGGATCCACGCAAGCCATACCTCCTTGGAAGCCCCCGGGTGTCTACTTGTCAGAAATGTGTGGGTTTGGTAGGTTTCCCTACATGGCCGTCTCGCACGGGGCCAAAAACCCAGGTAACGTCTCTTGCAAAAGCTGGGGCTATTAGCACCAGCTTTTGAAAGAGGGGTTACCTGGGTTTTTGGCCCCGTGCGAGACGGCCATGTAGGGAAACCTACTAAACCCACACATTTCTGAAAAGTAGACACCCAGGGGCTTCCAAGGAGGTATGGCTTGCGTGGATCCTCCAACGTTCCTTTACCCAGAATCCCTTACAAACCTCAATTTTTGCTGGAAAAATCAGTGTTTACACACTTTTTTTTGCGTGGGAAAGCGTGGCGTCACTGGGCTCACACAAATTTCCTCCCACCCAGCGTTCCCCCAGGTCTCCCGATAAAAATGGTACCTCACTTGCGTGGGTAGGCATAGTGGCTACAAAAGGAAACGGTCCAAATTTTACGGTGGCGAATTAAGTTTTCAATTTGAGAGCGTGTGATTCAAGGAAATTTTGACCGACAATTTCAAGTTTGCAGGAGATTGTGGAAAAAAATCAATAAAATTCACCAGAAAGACATGACCATATACTTCCATGGTTCAACAATAAAATCTAAATTTAGTAAGTTATTTATAGCTATAATGTACACCGTAACAGAGTTACTCAAAAGTCAAACATTCAAGCACGGCTAACTATTCCTCAAAGACACACACATACAGGTTGGATTTGGCACGAGGGCGAGTGATGGTTCAGTACATAAAATTTTATTAACAAGATATTTCAAAAAATGAAATGCTCTGTCAATAAATAAATGCATAAAAACCAAACCAGTGACTCCCAACTCGTGAGCTGTAAAGCCACGACAAGGCACCAACCGTTTTACAGGCCATTCACGCACCTTTCATACCTGTTACACACCAGACCATTGACACCATCCAGAAGGAAAAGCAACACATTACAACATTCACAAAAAGGGACAAGGTACACCCTACTTCTAAAAGGGAAAACAAAAACAAATATTACTGGACAGCCATCTAAACCGCAAACACACACACATACTGGTTGGATTTGGCACGAGGATGAGTGATGATTCAGTACATAGAATTTTATTTGCAAGTAATTTCACAAAAATGAAATACACTGCGTATAATTGAAAGTATGATAAACTGAACCACTGACTCACAGCTCGTGAGCTGTAAAGCCACGTCAAGGCACCAAACTCTTTACAGGCCATTCATACACCTTTCGTACGTGTGACACATACAAAACATTCACGCCGCCAGCCGCGGACCCATCACATTACAACACTCACACCAGCAGACAGTGCCATTCAAGGGCCCATCACTTTCACACGCCCATATATCTGCCACAGCAACTACACAAAATGATGGACTGCGTAGAGTGTCACTCAACTAGCAGTGTATGTAGTGACCAACAGAAAGTTAGTACTCACACACCGCCAGCCGAGCGCCAGACCACCCACACCACCATCCAAGCACCAAACCATGCACACAGCCAGCCAAACATCACTCAGCGCACACAGACAGCCAAGTACCACACCACGCACACCGCCAGCCAAGTACCACTCCACGCACACCGCCAGCCAAGAACCACTCCAAGCACACCGCAAGCAAAGCGCCACTCCACGCACACCGCCAGCCAAGCACCACTCCGTGCACAGACAGCCAAGTACCACTCCACGCTCACCATCCAGCCAAGCGCCACTCCACACACACCGCCAGCCAAACACCACTCGACACACACCGCCAGCCAAGCAGTACTCCATGCACAGACAGCCAAGTACCACTCCATGCACACCATCCAGCCATGCGCCACTCCACACACACCGCCAGCCAAGCACCACACCGCAAGCCAAGCACCACTCCGCGCACACCGCAAGCCAAGCACCACTCCACGCACACCATCCAGCCAAGCGCCACTCCACGCACACCATCCAGCCAAGCGCCACTCCACACACACCGCCAACCAAACACCATTCCTTGCACTCCACCAGCCAAGCACCATACGCTCACACTGCCAGCCAAGCACCTAACCATGCACTCCGCCTGCCAAACAAAAATCCACACACACCACCCGCAAAACACCAAACCATGCACTCTGCCAGGGAGGCACCAATCCACACACACCTCCAGCCAAGCGCCAGTCCACGCGCACCGCCATCCAAGCGCCAGCCTGCACACACCACAATCACATTTAGAATTATTCTTTTAAAAAAAACACTAAACAAATGGAAATACCTACAAATCAACTTACACAAATTCTAAAACCAAACACATTGCACTAAAGCCAAACCTTGAAACAAACCAATTTTTTTTACAGAATACAGACCAGGCAATTCACTTCACAGCTCATTAAAACTCCCAATACTTCTTTTTCGTGTGGTATGATTTAAAACAAGCTGACAGACACAATCCAGGCTTAGAAGGACAGTCAGGGCAGTACATACGAGACTCCTTCCGCACGCCTCTATGCCAACAGACACTGCATCTTCTAGTCGGAAAGTCTTTTGCGGTAGTGGGAGGAATGAATTCAGCAAAGTGGCGATCTTTCAATCTAGCCACCTCCTCCACCACTCCAAATCCAGGAACACTTGCCTGCTCCACTAGTACAAGGCTGGCTATTACAGACTCCTGAAACTTAACAAAAGGCATCTTCGACTCAGGACAAGACTTCTGGAACACAACAAAAGCATTGAAGGATGCCAAATGGAAAAGATGAATAGCCAATTTCTTGTACCAAACATAAGCCTTTCGAATAGCATCATAAGGTTCCAACCTCTGATCTACTCGGTCAACACCACCCATGTACTTATTGTAATCTAGAATGCACACAGGTTTGCGCACTTCAGCAACCTGACCCCAAACAGGCAGAGGTACAGTACTTTCGTCATGGATAGTAGTCAGCATGTACACATCTCTCTTGTCTGAAAACTTCACAGCCAGAAGCTCCCCATATCGCAATGCAGTAGACTGTCCCCTCACAAGCCTTTTGCAAACAAGTTCCTTTGGGAAACCTTTCCGGTTACTGCGCATTGTGCCACAAGCAACAGTGCCCACTTTGGCCAACTCCTTGAACAACCGCACACCAGTGTAGAAGTTATCTACATACAAATGGTGGCCTTTGTGAAATAATCCTCTACCTAGTTCCCATACAATCTTCTCAGTCACTCCAAAAGTGGAAGGACAACCAGGAGGGTTAATGCTGGACTCCTTACCAGTGTACACCCTGAAATTGTAGACATATCCAGTCTCACTGTCACACAACATATACAGTTTGATTCCATAGCGTGCCCTCTTACTAGGAATGTACTGCCTAAAAACCAAGCGGCCCTTGAACAATAGCAAAGACTCATCCACTGCAATTTCTTTTCCAGGAGCAAAGATCTCAGAAAAACGATCAACAAAGTGATCAAGGACAGGCCAAATTTTAAACAGACGGTCACAATCAGGGTGATCGCGTGCCAAGGCTAAACCATTATCAACAAAATGCATCATCCGAAGAAGAAGCAAAAACCGATCACGACTTATGACTGCTGGATATATAGCTGTTGTCATCAAGGGACTAGTGGACCAATATGAAGACATTGATGGCTTCCTTAGCAAGCCCATCAAAAAAGTTAATCCCAAAAACTTCTTCATCTCTTCAACATTTGTGGGAGTCCACAGAGTAGCTCTAGAATGGGGCTTAAGCCTGGCACTATTGTCCCTCAAAAACTGTTCTGCATACAAATTGGTTTGGTCAACAATATTTTGCAAAAACACATCGTCCATAAACAACTGAAAAAAATGTATAGGCTGAAAATTCTCAGTATTCACTCTACACCCAGGAACACCAGTGAACTCTGGCAATGCCGGCTGCACCATGCCAGGGGGAACCCAGAGGCCATCCCCATGAGTACGGGAAGCCTAACATCCACAGATACTTCTGGCTGCACATCACCAACAGAAAACATAGCATCCCCAGAAGACTCTTGCTGCACTACACCACCGGGAAACAAAGCAGGTCCAGATGCATCTTGCTGCTCTACAACAATGGGAAGCCTACCAGCCCCAGATGCCTCTTGCAGCACTTCACCAACGGGAAGCCCAGCAGCCTGAGAAGCTTCTTGCTGCACTACACCACCGGAAAACAAATCAGACCCTGATGCACCTTGCCGCTCTACAACAATAGGAGGCCTAACAGCACCAGATGCCGCTTGGCGCACCACAGCAATGTGAAGCCTTTTGGGCGCAGGCTGCAGCCCACCTGCCTCATGCCGACGTAAAAAGAAAGGATACCTTGCAGCCCTAGGAAGTAGCACAGCTGCCTCTTGGTCCACTACCGGCGCAACAATGTCCTCCGCTACCATAGACACTTCATCAGCACTAGAAGAAGATTCTTCATCCGATGATGATGAATGCAGGCAAAGAGAAAACTCACTGCCTGAATCTTCTCCACCAACCTCCAAATCCGAATCAGAGTCAGTCTCTGAACCATGGTCAGAGGAAGACTCAAAAAGCAAACTAAGAACCTGCTGAGCAGTAATCCTGCGACTAGCCATTATCCTTACAAAGAAAGACAGCAAACACAAGTGAACAACAACCTACACTGTGCAAAGTAAGAAGTAAACAAGGTAAGGCTTTCACACAAAGATCAATACAATTCAAAACAATTTCACTCTTACCAAATACAGCTACACTCACCAGCACCTACTCTGCTGAGACACAGCAAAAAGAAATGATATCCCACTAGAAAGAAAAGAAAAAAAAACAAATTAGAAATCAAAGTGCACATAAAACACTAATGCTGAAGAAAAAAAGAAACAGAGCCACACAAAGTGATATAAGTACAACCTTTTTCAAAAAGACAAAAAACAAGGGAAATGTAGTACAAAATACATTCACTTACCAAGCACAAGCAACTACACAAGCTGCAAAACCAACAGTAACGGACCCGCAACCTACAACAATCCAAACAGCAAAAGCCTGCAACAAGGCAAAAATGGAGAAGATAAAAAAATTACTACCACATTTCACAAACAATATAACAATTGAAAAAACCACACACAAATTTGCCCCCCAAATTTACATTTGCACAGAGGGGCCATCAAATAGGGCAAAGACCAATTGGGATTAGATGAGGTTTAACATCAAGACACTGGTTAATTTTTTGAATTTATTTTACTGCCTAACCCCTTTGGTGCCAGTCGGTCTTCTGCTCCTACCAGTACCCCCATCACACGGGGGCAGTAAGGACATTCATACACCTTTCGTACGTGTGACACATACAAAACATTCACACCACCAGCCGCAGACCCATCACATTACAACACTCACACCAGCAGACAGCGCCATTCAAGGGCCCATCACTTTCACACACCCAAATATCTGCCACAGCAACTACACAAAATGATGGACTGAGTAGAGTGTCACTCAACTAGCAGTGTGTGTAGTGACCAACAGAAAGTAGGTACTCACACACCGCCAGCCAAGCGCCAGTCCACCCACACCACCATCCAAGCGACAGACCATGCACACTGCCAGTCAAACACCACTCCACGAACACCGCAAGCCAAGCACCACTCCACGCACACCTTAAGCAAAGCGCCACTCCACGCACACCGCAAGCCAAGCGCCACTCCACGCACACCATCCAGCCAAGCGCCACTCCACGCACACCATCCAGCCAAGCGCCACTCCACGCACACCATCCAGCCAAGCACCACTCCGTGCACAGACAGCCAAGTACTACTCCACGCACACCATCCAGCCATGCGCCACTCCACACACACCGCCAGCCAAGCACCACACCGCAAGCCAAGCGCCACTCCATGCACACCGCAAGCCAAGCACCACTCCACGCACACCGCAAGCCAAGCGCCACTCCACGCACACCACAAGCCAAGCACCACTCCACGCACACCATCCAGCCAAGCGCCACTCCACACACACCACCAGCCAAGCACCACTCCGTGCACAGACAGCCAAGTACTACTCCACGCACACCATCCAGCCATGTGCCACTCCACGCACACCATCCAGCCAAGCACCACTCCGTGCACAGACAGCCAAGTACTACTCCACGCACACCATCCAGCCATGCGCCACTCCACACACACCGCCAGCCAAGCACCACACCGCAAGCCAAGCGCCACTCCATGCACACCGCAAGCCAAGCACCACTCCAAGCACACCATCCAGCCAAGCGCCACTCCACGCACACCATCCAGCCAAGCGCCACTCCACGCACACCATCCAGCCAAGCACCACTCCGTGCACAGACAGCCAAGTACTACTCCACGCACACCATCCAGCCATGCGCCACTCCACACACACCGCCAGCCAAGCACCACACCGCAAGCCAAGCGCCACTCCACGCACACCGCCAGCCAAGCACCACTCCACACACACCGCCAGACAAGCAGCACTCCGTGCACAGACGGCCACGAACCACTCCACGCACACCATCCAGCCAAGGGCCACTCCACACACACCGCCAGCCAAACACCACTCCATGCACAGACAGCCAAGTACCACTCCATGCACAGACAGCCAAGTACCACTCCACGCACACCATCCAGCCAAGCGCCACTCCACACACACCGCAAGCCAAGTGCCACTCCACGAACACCGCAAGCCAAGCGCCACTCCACGCACACCGCAAGCCAAGCGCCACTCCACGCACACCGCAAGCCAAGCACCACTCCACGCACACCGCAAGCCAAGCACCACTCCACGCACACCGCAAGCCAAGCGCCACTCCACGCACACCGCAAGCCAAGCACCACTCCACGCACACCATCCAGCCAAGCGCCACTCCACGCACACCATCCAGCCAAGCCCCACTCCACACACACTGCCAGCCAAGCACCACTCCGTGCACAGACAGCCAAGTAGTACTCCACGCACACCATCCAGCCATGCGCCACTCCACACACACCGCCAGCCAAGCACCACACCGCTAGCCAAGCGCCACTCCACGTACACCGCAAGCCAAGCGCCACTCCATGCACACCGCAAGCCAAGCACCACTTTACGCACACCGCAAGCCAAGCACCACTCCACGCACACCGCAAGCACAGCGCCACTCCACGCACACCGCAAGCCAAGCGCCACTCCACGCACACCGCAAGCCAAGCACCACTCCACGCACACCATCCAGCCAAGCGCCACTCCACGCACACCATCCAGCCAAGCGCCACTCCACGCACACCATCCAGCCAAGCGCCACTCCACACACACCACCAGCCAAGCACCACTCCGTGCACAGACAGCCAAGTACTACTCCACGCACACCATCCAGCCATGCGCCACTCCACACACACCGCCAGCCAAGCACCACACCGCCAGCCAAGCACCACACCGCCAGCCAAGCGCCACTCCACGCACACCGCAAGCCAAGCGCCACTCCATGCACACCGCAAGCCAAGCACCACTCCACGCACACCGCAAGCCAAGCACCACTCCACGCACACCGCAAGCCAAGCACCACTCCACGCACACCGCAAGCCAAGCACCACTCCACACACACCGCAAGCACAGCGCCACTCCATGCACACCGCAAGCCAAGCGCCACTCCACGCACACCGCAAGCCAAGCACCACTCCACGCACACCATCCAGCCAAGCGCCACTCCACGCACACCATCCAGCCAAGCGCCACTCCACGCACACCATCCAGCCAAGCGCCACTCCACACACACCACCAGCCAAGCACCACTCCGTGCACAGACAGCCAAGTACTACTCCACGCACACCATCCAGCCATGCGCCATTCCACACACACCGCCAGCCAAGCACCACACCGCCAGCCAAGCACCACACCTCCAGCCAAGCGCCACTCCACGCACACCGCAAGCCAAGTGCCACTCCATGCACACCGCAAGCCAAGCACCACTCCACGCACACCGCAAGCCAAGCACCACTCCACGCACACCGCAAGCCAAGCGCCACTCCACGCACACCGCAAGCCAAGCACCACTCCACGCACACCGCAAGCCAAGCACCACTCCACGCACACCATCCAGCCAAGCGCCACTCCACGCACACCATCCAGCCAAGCGCCACTCCACGCACACCATCCAGCCAAGCGCCACTCCACACACACCACCAGCCAAGCACCACTCCGTGCACAGACAGCCAAGTACTACTCCACGCACACCATCCAGCCATGCGCCACTCCAAACACACCGCCAGCCAAGCACCACACCGCCAGCCAAGCACCACACCGCCAGCCAAGCGCCACTCCATGCACACCGCAAGCCAAGCGCCACTCCATGCACACCGCAAACCAAGCACCACTCCACGCACACCGCAAGCCAAGCACCACTCCACGCGCACCGCAAGCCAAGCGCCACTCCACGCACACCGCAAGCCAAGCACCACTCCACGCACACCACAAGCCAAGCACCACTCCACGCACACCATCCAGCCAAGCGCCACTCCACGCACACCATCCAGCCAAGCGCCACTCCACGCACACCATTCAGCCAAGCGCCACTCCACACACACCGCCAGCCAAGCACCACACCGCAAGCCAAGCACCACTCCACGCACACTGCCAGCCAAGCACCAGTCCACACACACCGCCAGCCAAGCACCACTCCACGCACAGACAGCCAAGTACCACTCCACGCACACCACCAGCCAAGCACCACTCCACGCACACCGCAAGCGCCACTCCACGCACACCGCCAGCCAAGCACCACTCCACGCACACCGCAAGCAAAGCGCCACTCCACGCACACCGCAAGCAAAGCACCACTCCGTGCACAGACAGCCAAGTACCGCTCCACGCACACCATCCAGCCATGCGCCACTCCACACACACCGCCAGCCAAGCAGCACTCCGTGCACATACAGCCAAGTACCACTCCACGCACACCATCCAGCCAAGCACCACTACACACACCGCCAGGCAAACACCACTCCGATTTGCCCCAAGGGGGGGCAGAAATTCAAAAACAATTACTTGCCACCAGGAAGAGACCCTTGCCCAAGGGGTCGCCTCCAAAACATATACATTGCCTCAAAACAGATCCCTGGTGCCAGTGGGGAATTTCTGCCCCCACCTGGGGGCAAAACAACTAAAAAAACGGGCTGATTTGCCCCCGGGGGGGCAGAAAAACAAAAATATTATCACAGCCCACCTGGAAGCGACCCTTGCCCAAGGGGTCGCTTCCTAAAAGCTAATTTCAAGATCCCTGGTGCTAGTGGGCATTTTCTGCCCCCCCCCCCCCCCGGGGGCAAAACGGCAAAAAAAAGGCCCTATTTGCCCCAAGGTGGGGGGACAGAAAATAAACAACAAAATCAAGGCCCCCTGGAGGCGACCCTTACCCAAGGGGTCGCTTCCCAAAACAAACATGCACTAATAAATAACGAAACGAAATAACGGCCCGATTTGCCCCCAGGGTCAGCAGAAAATCGAAAATAAAATGGCTGCCCACCTGGAAGCGACCCTTGCCCAAGGGGTCGCTTCCTAAAAGCTAATTTCGCGATCCCTGGTGCTAGTGGGCATTTTCGGACCCCCCCGGGGGCAAAACGGCAAAAAAAACGGGCCGATTTGCCCCCAGGGGGGACAGAAAATAAACGACAAAATAAAGGCCCCCAGGAAGCGACCCTTACCCAAGGGGTCGCTTCCAAAACAAACATTGCCAAAACAAATAATCCCTGGTGCCAGTGGTTTATTTCTGCCCCCCCTGGGGGCAAAACGGCCGAAATAACGGGCCGATTTGCCCCCAGGGGGGGCAGAAAATCGTCAAGAAAATGTCTGCCCACCTGGAAGCGACCCTTGCCCAAGGGGTCGCTTCCGAAAAGCTAAATTTACAATCCCTGGTGCTAGTGGGGGCATTTCCGCCGCACGATCGCGACGCTGTGCGCGATCGTGAGGCAGAAATGCCCTGCAAAGAGACTTCAGGGGAAAGGAAAATTTCTTTCCTCTCCCCTGATGCCTCTTTGCGGCCCCAAACCCCCGCCGGACACGAGAAACTCACCTTCTGTCCAGACGCGCAGGAAGCAAATGGCTTCCCGAGCGCAGGGAATCCCTGATGATGTCAGCGTGCGCTGTGCGCGCTGACGTCATCAGGGATTCCCAAGGGGGGGGGGCGGGGGCGGCAGCGGAAGCTCTTCCGCTGCCGCCCCGAGCAAAACAACGAAGATCAGAGAACCTCGGGGGGAGCGCCAGCGCTTCCCCCGAGGGTGGGGCTCATGACGAGCTGGGCTCGTCATCAGCACACGACCACCGTGCACCATGACGAGCCCAGATCGTCATCAGCATCGAAAGGGTTAATCTGAGAAGGTGGCCTGGTATATGCTGACCACTAATTAAAGTGGGCACCCTGTATCAGTCCACATAACACTTATGATGTCTGAGGTCAAAGATAACCTTTAGAAAGCTGTTCTAGTGGTAGCTGTGGAGAGCAGCCTTCAGGCTTAATCTTGAAGGAATGTAAAGCAGCTTGTTTTACCAGAATATCACAGACTGAACGACTAAATTAAAGGCGAACCACACAGTAGTTATATAAAAATATGTATTTATTAATATAACACTCCCTACTAATCTCTACACGAGATTAGAACACAAAGCACACAATACTGAATTAATAGATTATTCGTAAGTAGCACAATACACAGCGGGCTCCAGGGGGAGACCTAACCATATACTAAAAAAATGGGATAACAATCCCTAATTGACTAGACACAGTGCCTAGAGCACATGGAATCGCTGGGACCCCAAGGAACCACCCAAGGCAGTGACACAGGGAGCCCACGGAGGACGGGTGCAGTGAAGAAACAAGACTGATTGCTCCATACAACTCTATAGGAAAGTCACTGTTGCAATGTAATAGTTTAAGGACACTTCTACAAAGACTTCACGCAAACCGTTTGGAACAAAGGGGGTTCTGGAGCCAGCCCACCAGTGAGTACCGAAGTTCCAGTGTTACCTATCCCAGAGGAGCCGGGTGCATAGGGGTCTTATGGTGTCGGAAACCTTTGTTGTTTTCAACAGAGAGCTGGAAAGAAGTACTGTTGCCAGAAAGGCGAAGAGTGGCCAGTGGAATCCAAGCCTGGATTTTAGGTGAGAGGAACCTGAAAGCAAAGGAGACAGAGTCTGGGTCACGTCAGGTGACCAGGGGCTCGGTAGTCTAATGCCCACCAATGTCAGATGCTTCAGGTGCAAAAAAGGGATGCTTGACTCTGCAGCCACGGGGACCAGGAGATGTTGAGGACAACCAAGATCCAGATGTGAGCTGTCCCACAAAGGATGTCGAGTGCTGAGGGGTCGATGTTGGACCTTGGCAAATGCAACCCATGCAGGAAGGACAAACAGGTTACGGTGTGGACCAGCAAGGTCCAGGAGACTCTCCAAGCAATAAGAGTCAGGGTACATTTAGAGCCACCAGGGAAGCCCAAGAACAATCAAGGTGACCCTTGCCAGGACCCACAGACTAATGGAGCAGGAGTCGCGAGGAAACCTCAAGCGAGTTTGCCAAGCACCAGCCCACGGAGCACTCAGTGTGAGTAGGCCAGATTTCTTTAGTGCAATCACTGCTCGTGGTCAGGACTACACGGAGTCCAATGCACAAGATTGGGGATTGCCAACAAGCATATGGACTTGCAAATGTAGAATTGCTGAGCAGTCAGATCAACCTCAGGGACCTTCGGAAACCCACTTCCTGTGTTGCTGAAATCTTTGGAGTCATCACAAGCTCGGGTATAGCAAGCCAGTCAGATGTGCCTAGGTGCCTCCTAGTGCAGGGGAGTAATTCCTTTACTTCAAGGGAGATTCTTCAGTCGTGCAACGTCAACCAGGCAGTCAAGGTACTTGGTTTCTTCTTAGTAGAATCTTGTCCAGGTAAAATCTAAAGTCCTGTAGCCAGGTAACCCACTTTATACCCACAGGAAAGGGTTGGACAGATTCTGTTGACCTTTCTAGGGGAGGGGCAGGACAGAGGGGTGGCTACACCTATGTCCTTTGTCCAGTTTCATACCAGAGCAGGAGCCAATGGCTCCCAGAACTGGTTTGAGCTAGACTATGCACAGGGACACCGAATGTTCCCCCCGTGCAGACATTCTGGCACTCATAGAGTGCACCCACCCAGCCCCAATACACCACATCCTGTCAATCTTGGTTCAGCAGCAGGAGATCAGAATTGTGTCTGTGGCTGGCAGCATCCATTTTGTGCTGTCTAGATCGTGAAAGCTGGTACCGGGTAGACCTGTGACCCACAGTAGTGGTTTTAGAAGTGTGGAATCATAACTCCCACACCACTTACTGGTGTGGAGGTATGATTCCAAGGTGGTTGACACCAAACACGACATGTTTATAAGCAGCCATTTTAAAGTTAGCATTTAATGCGAGGTTATAATGCAACTTAACCTATATGTCTGGCTGCATTGCAGACAACCCCGGAGAATGGTCTTCGAAGGCTGCAGAGGGGCCCTACTCGTTCAGGGGCACCCCCTCATGTAAAGCCCAGCACCCTGCCTTCAGGATTGATAAGGCCTGCCATAGGGGGGACTTTTTAAGTGTAGTGATTTAGATAAACATAGTGAACCTATATCAAAGTAAGTGGTGCAGCACCAGCTTACACAGGCTGCGGTAGCAGACCTTTTGAGTCATTTTGAATGCCCTGTCATGGGTGGCACAATACATGCTTCAGCCCATGGGAGGCCTCTGGGGTACCTATGCCCTGGGTACATGGTGTAAAATATATTAAGGACTTATAGGGGTACCCCAGTATCCAATCTGGAGTGTACCTAAAGTATATACAGAGCAATTTAAGGGAGAAAGCAGATAGACGGGGATCCTAGATAGCAGGATCCCAGTCAGACTAGCCCAAAGACAGTGATACATCAGCAAAAAGTGGGAGTAACCATGAGAAGCTGATCCTACTTTCCTACAATTAGTTACAAATAAATTGATAATTTTCATTGGTATGTTATGGTTAGGTATAGTACCAATATACAAACATGTATTAATGCTATTAATCTACCCAATAATAAATAATTTTCCTCATCTTGTGAAGAGTTTATTGTGTACTCAATGTATCCACATTTTAATGAATTAGTTCTTATAATAATCAGCGTAAGGTTGACCACTGCATTTTCTCTATTGATACCTTTTCATCGTACATTTTCAGTGTGTACCAATGAATTTACAAATTGAGGGTATGGTACCATATTTCAATAATTCATTGTTCAGATATTGTATTCTCATCTAGTTCTTATTGTAACAAGCATGTGCTAATTCTTCAAAGATGTATACATAGTTCCTCGTCATTATTCAGGCCCATCAGTGTCTTTGTTTTGAGTCTTATTCTATAGTGTGACTCCAGTTGGCTTAGTTTTTTGTTCTGTGGCCACCACGTTTGTTAGGTGGTACCATGTCTAGTTTAAAAAATGTCATTGCTTTCCAATTTACATTCTGGCACTGCATCAGATATTAAGCTGTGGCATAAGTGGTAGCCTTATTTTTCACTGCTCGTGTATACTCCAGAATACGCTTTTTCAACATGCATGTTGTACTCCCAACATATTAGAGACCTCAGTCACATTCTATTACAATAGATGACAAAAGTTGTTATGCATGTGATGTCTTGATTGATATAAATGTTCTATTCTGTGCATTCAATGGCCATTTCTTTGTTTTGATCTCTTGTAAATGGCTCTTTACCAATTGATCTTTAAGAGTTTTCATTATCCTATAAGTTACTGATGGTTTAATTCCCAAGAGTTTTCCTAGGTCTGGGTCTTTAGAGATCAGATGCCAATATTTCTGTATTGTGTTTCTTAGCCTCCTTACTATATATGATTATTAGTCGTGGGGCTTCTATTTGTGAATGTTCAAGATCTTGATGTTGTTTCTCCTTTTTTGTAATCAATATGTTTACCTTTGATTTTGTTTTCACTTTTTTTAGGCAATTCATTATGTCTTTTTGTTTGTATCCCCTTCTTTTTAATTGTGATGTAGTTTCTCCAAATGTCTCTTCTGCGTCTTCATCTTTTGAACCCTTTCACCTCATTCTTATCATTTCCCCAAAAGGGATGCTTTTTATTAATTCAGGGGTGAAACCTTGCACCATGCAGAATGCTGTTTGTAGCTGCTGGCTTCCTGAATAAAGTGGACTGAATTTCAACTTCATCTAGGCAGATGTATGTGTCCAGGAAGTCAATGTTTGTCTTGCTTGTGGCTTGTGGCACATGTGAAGGAAAGTCAGATTGTGTTCTGATTTAGTTTGCTAAAATATCTCATGAAGTCATCCTCAGTGCTGTTCCAAACTAGAAATAGGTCATCTATGTATCTGACCCACAGCACAATGTTCTCAAGTTCATCTTAATTATCCATGCCTCATGCCATTTCTTTCTCCCACCATCCCATAACAATATTGGCATAGTTGGGTGAAAAGGAAATTCAATTTGCAGTGCCACACTGTTGATGGTAAAATTCACGATTGAATAAAAATACATTGTTTTTCAGACATAATGATTTATATCAAATTGTTTAGTAATTAATGGCATGTTAATGAGCTGATATGAGAGTAATCAAGCTTTGAAAAAAACAATGTTAGACAAGCTAAATGGGAAAATGTCTCAAATAACGTGTAATTTTGAAATATTACTATGTTAACTACAACTTCCAACAGGCTGGAGATGGGATAGAGTATATAAATCACAAGTGAAGAAAGACTCACCTACCGTGAAAAAGACCTAGTAAGGTCGAAACGCGTTGGTGTAGCAGTGGAGTCTACCTAATAAAGGATTAAAAAGGATCAAACTGAGTGCTTCATCCTTTGCATATACATATTTGTATAAATACATTTTTTTATTGAAAAATCAAAGATTACAGGGACATTATAGTTAGGAAACAAAATTTTAAAAAAACCTTAGAAATTAACTACAAAAAACAAAGCTTACAAGGACATTATAGTTAGGTTTATACATTTTCACACACAGAGTCATAGAAATTCAGCATATATAGTTAGAGTCATCTCAAGAAACTGTAGCTTGTGCCCTAAAGTAACTATATCAATAATTAAACAGCAAATGTTGCACTGATATTATCAATGATGTTATAGAAGATGTCAGGAGTGATGTAATATGTGGGGTAATTAGCAGTGCATGGCAAGGGCACAAGTTATAATTACCTTAGGACAAGCGTTAACTCAACTATAATAAGTATGGGCGAAATTTGCGAATTTGCGTTCCGCGAATTTGCGCGAAAGCGAGCTCGCAATTCGCAAAATCCGTGAATTTGTGCGAATTTGTTTTTTGGCGTGTTCGCAAGGGTTTTTGCCAGTTTGCGAGGGTTTTTTACAAGTTCAGGAACGCAAACTTACTTGTGTGGTCGCAACGGTAGCGACCATGTTGTTTCTACGTGTCGAGCCTGTTTGCGACCCTGTGGTTCATTGCGTCCACCCTCCGGTTCATCAATTCCACCCTCTGGTTCACCACTGCCACCCTCTGGTTCATCACTATCACCCTCTGGTTCACCACTGCCACCGTCTGGCTCATCAAAGCACCCTCCGGTTCACCACTGCCACTCTCTGATTCACCACTGTCACTCTCTGGTTCACCACTGCCACCCTCTGGTTCAAGACTGCCACCCTCTGGTTCATCACTGCTATCTTCTGGTTCATCACCCTCTGGTTCACCACTGCCACCCTCTGGTTCATCACTGCCAACCTCTGGTTCATTACTGCCACCCTCTGGTTCTCCACTGCCACCCTCTGTATGATCACTGCCACCCTCTGGTTCATCACTGCCACTCTCTGGTTTGCCACTGCCACCCTCTGGATCATCACTGTCCCCCTCTGGTTCATCACAGCACCCTCTGGTTCACCAGTGCCACCCTCTGGGTTCATCACTGCCACCCTCTGGTTCACCAATGCCACCCTCTGGTTCAAGACTGCCACCCTCTGTTTCATCACTGCTATCCTCTGGTTCATCACCCTATGGTTCAACACTGCCACCCTCTGGTTCATCACTGCCACCCTCTGGTTCATTGCTGCCACCCTCTGGTTCGCCACTGTCACCCTCTGGATCAACATTGCCACCCTCTAGTTCATCACTGCCACCCTCTGGTTCATTACTGCCACCCTCTGGTTCGCCACTGTCACCCTCTGAATCATCACTGCCACCCTCTGGTTCATCACTGCCACCCTCTGATTTGCCACTGCTACCCTCTGGATCATCACTGTCCCCCTCTGGTTCATCACTACCACCCTCTGGTTTGCCACTGCCACCCTCTGGATCATCACTGTCCCCCTCTGGTTCATCACAGCACCCTCTGGTTCACCAGTGCCACCCTCTGGTTCATCACTGCCACCCTCTGTTTCACCACTGCCACCCTCTGGTTCATCACTGCCACCATCTGGTTCATCATTTCCACCATCTAGTTCATTACTGCCACCCTCTGGTTCGCCACTGCCACCCTCAGGATCATCACTGCCACCCTCTGGTTCATCACTGCCACCCTCTGGTTTGCACTGCCACCCTCTGGATCATCACTGTCCCCCTCTGGTTCATCACTGCCACCCTCTGGTTTATCACAGCACCCTCTGGTTCACCAGTGCCAACCTCTGGTGCATCACTGCCACCCTCTGGTTGATTACTGCCACCCTCTGGTTCAAGACTGCCACCCTCTGGTTGATCACTGCTGTCTTCTGGTTCATCACAGCACCCTCTGGTTCCCCACTGCCACTCTCTGGTTTATCCCTGCCACCCACTGGTTCATCCCTGCAACCCTCTGGTTCATCACTGCGACCCTCTGGTTCAGCACTGCCCCCCTCTGGTTCATCACAGCACCCTCTGGTTCACCACTGTAGATTATGGGGGGGAAAGCACACCTGCCAAACCTGAACTGAGATGAATTAATTTGGGGCTGGTTAATGTGTCACAGAATTTGAGCTTCAAGTCTGGCACCTGCTTCCTTAGCTGTAAGTGCTTCCTGTTGCAGTTTAATTTGTTTTACAGGAGCATTGTGCCATATTTGTAACTATTCTCTGACCCTGCTTTGAGGGTCAGAGCAGGGTCAGAGCATAGTTGCAAGTAGACAACTGAACTTTGGAGGGGCCCCTCAGGAAGCACTAAAGGGAATGGTTACAAATTAGCTTGAACTTTTGCACCTGCTAAGTGCTTTCAGTTTTGCAAAATTCGTTTTTCTGCAATTTCGCGAGATTCGCGGGCGTGAATTCGTGCTAATCGAACTCGCAATCCGCAAATTCGTGCAAATTAGCGGATTGTATTTTTTTGCGTGTTTGCGGGGTTTTTTGCGTCTTCGCAAGCCGCTTTTGCTTATTATCTATCTCTACAATTTCCTACATCTATATTATGTGTTTTTTAAAACTTTTTGTTACTTCATTACCTACTTTATTTTTTTCGCTCTCTTATTTTTTTTCACACCTATTCTTCTTTCCTTTTTCTTGTGCCCAGGACCATGGCAAAGGGAGAGGGAGCCGACAAGGACAAGGGGAAGGGCCCAGCACCCCCTACCCAGCTCTCTTGCGGGCATTTGAGGGGGGAGCAAGTCCAGGCCAGGGAGATCTTCTCTGCGGTAGATGTGGCTGCCTTGATGGTTTTTGTCCAAGTCCATCTCCCTAAGACCATGGCTGCAGGTGGGCGGATTGCTTCCGGTTACGGCCTCTGGGAGCGTCGACAGCTGTGGGAGAAGGTGTGCCGGCGCATGAGGAAGGAGTCTGGGGTCCAGCGCACCTACCAGCAAGCGACGCACCGGTGGACTGACATCCTGGACCGGGAGCATGACATGCTCGACCTGCTAGGATTGGAGATCCCTAGCCTTGGTAAGTAGCTATTTAATAACTACTTTTTCTTCTTTTGCTCTGTTATATTGCTAATCTATTTTTTTCCTGAAGAGTATGAATGCTGCTGATTCGATTACATTGCAGATAAATTAATCTTTAAATAGCTTCTGTCATTGCAGGTGCTCGCCTGGTTATTGGCGTTGCTACTATGCTTACTTGTTTGCAACTTTTTACTCATTTGAGAGCATTACTGCGTAATGGTAGAGACAGTAGACTCAAGTCTAGTCCTTCTTTGTACTCCTGCTGCTGCCACTTTGAAGAGATAGTGGTGGATTGATACGTTGAGTATATTATATATATTATGTATTACTTGTTACAGGACATTTGTTAGTGGTCCGCAATCATGATGATGGACTGTGTCTGTCACGCGACGTCTCGTGCTGCTGAGTGATGGCAGTCATAGTAGAACCTTTTTGTTGTTGGTGTAGTTAGTAAATTACATAACTTTCCTATTAGACGGTCTGCGAATCCTGCAATACTGTACTACTATCCTCCTAGTTGACCAGATCAGATGCAATTGTTGTTAATTTGTTTCCCCAACATAATTTTTGATTGTGTTTAAAGAAATCAAAAATTTCCAAAAAAACAATCATCCATGTTGTGTTTCTTTATTTCATGTTCACCAGAACCTCCCAGGGGCAATGCGCCGGCGGCGACTGAGACTCCGGTGGAAGAAGGTGGACTGGATCAGTCCCTTGCAGGCTCTTCTGCTGGCCCCAGTAAGTTGTTCTATTGTTATATTAATACTTATACTTCCCTAACTTTTACAGCCCCTATTCATTACACACTGTTTCCTAATAATTCTATGTTTTACAAAATAGCATATAAAAGGTTAACACTTCCTCCCCAAAATCATCATTTTTTTCAATCCCAATAATAAAAAATGCGTTATGTAACATTTTCTTCCATTACGAGACACAATAGGGGGTTGTGTATGGCATCTGAAAATATGAAGTGTTTTTCCTAGACGTCACAACATCTGACGCGGCACAGATGACCACCAGTGCCGGGGCCAGCAGTACGGAGGGGTCCACTCTGGATGCGGCGGCGCCAACAGGAGGAGCTGGGGGGGAAGACTCAGCGGCGGTGGACGGTGGTAAGTTGTTATACTCCTTACTCATTGAAATGTTTTTGAGTAGGCTCGCAAAGGAGTGTTTGATGTACTGTACAGTAGTACACAGTACACTAGTATAAGTAGACTGTACTATTAAGAACAGTTACTAATTTAGAACTACTTTTTGGGCTATCACGGAGAAGACAGTCAACCTTGACTTGTAATAGCATTAGCTGCGGTACTTCTCGGGTAACTAATGGCCCCCTCTATTTCACTTCAACTCAGCTGGCAATTTTTTTTTGTTAAGCCAAGTCATATCAGATGTAGTTTAGGGATGTGAAGAACGAAAAGTTAAAGAAGGGTGAAACGAAGGACGAGCGACTCTTAATATTTATGACTGTAAGGAATGGTTTTGTTGAATGCAATTCAAGATAAGAAGACGGCGGTTTCCAAAATATAATGAAACGGGTGTTAGTTGGTTGTTGACAAAACAACATTTTGGTACATTTGAGACATTAAGAAGAATCATAGACGTACTTTGGAAGCCTGGATGTTATCTTCTTTATCCTCATCGATAGCAGAGGTGTATGATGTAGTAGAGCAGACGCTGAGTGGAAGAAGTATGGCCCGTGACAGTGCCACCCCTATAGAAAAGTAAGACATTCCTATCCCCACCTGCAGGTACTGCTTAAATTACTGTGTGTCTGCATCATCATGGCCTGTGTCTGCATTTCTTGGGTGAAAGCTGAGTGAGCTGCCATTATAGCGGATACCACAAGTTCACGTACCAGTAATTTATTTTGCAACACAAGAGAAAAAAAGTAAAAAAGGCCTTTTTTTAGTACTCTCTGACTATGTATGTAGTAGTGAGTCCACCCATAGTGCTGCTAGTGGAATTCCTGAAACTCCCAGTAATGTCACAGGCTTACAAAGACGGCGGAAAGATACATGCCAAAATGGTATACTGTGTTTGCTACTTGCTGGTGTTAATGAGTGTCAACTTTCCGTTTAATTATTTTGACTTTATGTTAAAGACTATTGGCTACATTATTTTTCTTTCTTTCTTCATAGATGCAACTCCAAAAAAGCTCACCCGCAAGGAGATGGCTGTCCGGGCCAGGGCCCGTAAGCTGGAGGCTATTTGTGCCGAGTATCGGCGGTTGTGGGCTCGGGAGCATGAGGACACATCAACCAGTACATCCTCCTCCACTGCCCATGGGTCCACCAGCCAGAAGCCTCCAGCCAAACGGAGCCGTGGCCCGACAGCCTCCCGCCGCCGCCGCACAGCAGCAAAAACAACAGCTGGCCCCCCAGAGCCTGGATGGCACGTGTGCACCGCCTCAGAAAGCGAGTCGACTACCTGGAGCGGTTGGGCGAAAAACCTCAGCGCCAGCTCCGGGACCTCCGCAAAGAGCTAAGGGACGTGCAGCACCAGCTGTCCACACTCCATCACCGGAGGAAATGACTGTCCCTTGCCCCTTTTTTAAAGACTGTTGGGGTGGGGTGGGAATTGGGTTTTTGGGAAAGGGGACTTTTGGATTTTTGGACATAGGTTTGGTTAGGGAGGGGGGGTGAGTTGGGGTAATTTATTTTATTTTTGTGACAACAACATCAATAATTTATATTTCTTAATAATTATATTTTTCATACCAAAACACAGTATAGGCGCTCATATTCATTTGTGTTGGGGTTGGCAGTGGTTACTGGACGTTTGGTTTTTCAAACTTACCAGCATGAATGAATCATCTAGTCCTGAAATGTACCAAAATGCAAGTAACCGAGTTAGTCAATTCAGTAGCCCTACTACTGTACTTTACTAGTAGTACTGTCAGTCTCTGCTCTCCTCCCAACTTAATCGGAGCCCATTATTCTACTACCTCTCCAATATGCTTATCTTACCTGTGATTTGTGTTTGAGAATCGGGGTAGCCCCAGGGCTGCCTGCATTGCAAATGGTGATTAAGGTTGGTTGTTGACTTGAATCCTCGACAGATGCAATATCATTGATGTGCTGGTAGCAGTATTGGTACACACTGGCAGTATCACCATATGAAAAAAAGGGAAATGAAACATTGAGTGGCCTGAGCGTAGCATTAGAAACAGTACATTAGATAGTACGGTAGAGAACAGTGCCCTAAATTGTAGCCTAAGCAGTGCTAAATTAATGTAAATATAAGTAGTAGTTGTGTGGAGTTTGACTGCTATAAGAAATTAAGGCAAATGACACGTCATCAACGTAACGTAAGCATTAAGCATTTGATTGTTCACGTCGTGTAGGAGGAGGATGTTCTTATCAATCCACGATGGCGCACATGAACTTCTGATTGTAATGATTTTGGTTGCTTTGACCTTATCCTCCCCAGCAAGTGTGTGGAATTTATTGTTTTTGTCAGTCACACCACAATGAAATACCACACAGCCCGGGGGAAGAGGGTTAGGGTTTGAAAATTGGATGGGAATGGGGTTTTTTGAGAAAGTTTGGTAAAGAGGAAAAAAACACAGCATGGACAGTCAAACAACAAATGAAGAGAAACAAATCTTTGGATTTGAAGATATTGATAAATCTTTAAAGGGACAGAAAGGAAGTGCACTACTGCATGCCAGAAGTTGTTTACTAAATGGATGGTTAGGTTAGTTAGGTTAGGTTAGGTTAGTACTTGTCCTGTTGAATTTGGGAAGTTGCATACATCCAGCCATTCCTCTTATTTGCGGTACTCCTCCGTTCCATGTGACGCTCCGTCGAACAATGTTGGATGACCAGAAGACACCCTGTCCACTGCCTGCCTGGCGGATGCTGAATTGCAGCTCGCTAATGTGAAGCCTGACTTCATCCTTTTTTCCATTGCACAGGGTGAAAGCCGCCCTGTAAATGTTGATGGAAAAACAGGAAGTGATAAAAACATCACTGAGAAAAAAATATAAGGTACGTACGCTGTGTAGTGCAAAAAGTCACACTTGCAGTTTCAGAATCGACAGTACAATAGTTTTGAAAGGGCGTATTCTGAGTCTCCTTTTGAAGGATAAATAAGTATGGGCGAATTTTGCGGATCTTTCCCCTCAAGCTAGGTGTACTGTAAACTACGATTTTAGAACAAAATTAGACCTTCCCAGCAGTGCTCCCAGACCCTTAAACCCAGACTCTAAAATGTAGAATACCCCCAATCAGACCCCAAAAAACATGCAATACTGCTACCTGTCTGAGGCCTAGTGGAAAATGGTGACAAAACGTACTTTGAAAAGTAAAGTAGGCCCAAATCCCCCCTTTCCCACCATGGATTTTCTTCAAACCACTTGCAACCAAAATTAGACATTTCTCGACAAGTGCTCCAAGAGTAGACCCCAGAACCCAGTTGCCAAAATCTCGAACACCCCCAAACACATGCAATACTGCTAACCCTAATGACCCCTAAGTTAAAAATAGTGTCAAAAGCTTTCTTCAACTAGGCCCTAACTCCCCTTTTCCACCATGGATTTTCTCCAAACCACTTGCAATCAAAAGTATCCATACCCAGCGTTGCTCTAAGACCCCAAACACCCCCCCCCCCCACAAACATCAGGAACCCCCCAAACAGCCCCCAGAAAACGCTAAAGTGAGCGAAATGCCTGAAAATGGAAAAACTTTTTCACCTCCGATTTTCTCCAAACCACTTTTATCCGGTATTAGACATTCACAGCAATGCCCCCAGACCCGTCAACCCAGGCGGAAACAAGTTTAACACCCCCAAACAGCCAAAAAGCAAAACCGCAAAAAGTGACACTTAGAATTATTTAGCCCTCAAACCCAAATCACTCTGTGCGCACTCTGCAGCTAGGCCCTAACTCCCCGTTGCCACCATGGATTTTCTTCAAACCTCTTGCAATCAAAAGTATCCATACCCAGCGTTGCTCCAAGACCCCCAAAACTCCCCCCACAAACACCAGGAACCCCCCAAGCAGGCCCCCGAAAACATGAAAGTGAGTGAAAACTCTGAAAAGTTAAAAACTTTTTCACCATGGATGTGATCCAAAACACCATGGATGTGATCCGTATACTGAATTTCTATGCGGTATAAGTTCAATAAAATAGCTCAATCAAATGAGAGGCAGAGTCCGTGGGGTCTGAGTTTATAAGGGTTTTATTCCATGTAATGGAATGGTTCGAACCATGGTATCGTGTTCCTTTACCACGAAGGTTCAGGAAGGGATAGACAATGCTTTATTAACAGTGCACAATATATATAGCAAATGCATACAATGGTAAAGGATACAGAAGGCGTAACAGCTGAAAGAAACGAGATAAGAACACATGTGCGTAACAGAAGGCGTGCACGAGGGCGTACACAGAGTTGTGTGCTAGAAACGTCACATGAAAGTGTCATAAGTGGGTGGATTCATAGAGGAATCCTGCAGTGTCAGCAGAAATATATGGCTTGATGCGCGCGCAGGCAACATGACGTGTGCATGACGTGGAACTGGAGGGTGAAGGGGACTTGACCTTTAGCACTATAAGGGGAGACAGAAGTCTGGCGTGTCAGAACAACCTAAACCCAAATCATATCTGGTATCTTGTGTTTGGAGAACTGTTTTATCTAGAAGGAAAGGTCTGTCGGGTAGAGGCTATTCTATACTGACTGCTATTACGTGCATATGCGTCTACGTGTCTACGTGTAATGCGAGGGGCCATGGACCTACCATGGTAACGGGAGCAATGAATTTCGTGCATGGAGACAGAAAGGCCGGGCCCTTTGCTCTGCAGCTGGGGAAATGTTTACCTAAATCACTAGACAGGAATGTATTTTCGAGGAGCGGAGCAGATAAGTTGAAGGCTAAGTTGTCTTGGCAGGCAAGCAGGCCGAGCCTGGCACCGCTCGCCGCGCAGGGAGTAAGGTAAGGGTCATGGATGCAGATCCAGGCTGTAGCTTTCTGAGGCAGAAGGCAGAAAGGGCTCGATGGCAGAAATCAGGGCCTAACTCAACAGAGCCAGGAAAACGTGAAAGTGCACCATGTAAAGACGGTGGCACGGCATACTTAGGAACGGAATTATCGACCCATTCATGGTGGATCTGATAGAGGACAGATTAACGTTGGACGCAAATGTATTTGCGTCTTCAGATTCGGTTGTGGAGGGGAATTACATGTATTTGAAGTGCATACATGGAGCCGTTGGGGTCTACGTTAGGGGACACAATTGACCATAAAAATTCCAATTACCTCATTCCCTCCTTGTCCCCTACGGACCCTTCATGATATATCAATCTTCATTAGTCCATCTATTTGTTCATATAACATCATTTGCTCTTCCTTTTTCAGGCGGGATTTAGAATGTGGACTTGGATGGGGAATACATGATGTGGCGCACAAGCCGCAAATCGCTGGCCCACACTGTAAACATAGACAACAACTGAATACTATGAGAAAGGCTATTCCGAGGAAGGATAGGACTTTCCATCCCCATGCGGATAACACGCTCCAGAGCCACCCGGACCAAGTCCAGGTGCCTGGATTCTGATGTATCTGACTTGCAATCTTGTGGAGACGGGTTATGGCTCTATATACTGATGGTGCATTTTCTGGAATGAAAACACAGCAACTCGATCCGATGACTCTACAAGCTCCGCCCCTATCGGCCAGGATGACGTCAAGAACGAGACGATTCTGAAGAACAACAAGTCTCATAGCAGACTGTTCCTCTGTTAGGTTGCCTAAGGCGGAAGTAGTTTCATTTACTACGGCTTCAAGGGTTCTGGTTAATCTACGTATCAGTTTACTATTCGAGACAGTACCTAGATAGGGAAAGAAACCTTTATTGAAGTCTGTATACTGCTCCCATGCCGTTTCAGTATAATCAACAATCGGGAGATCTCTCTTGGGTCTATTGT
The DNA here is from genome assembly GCF_964263255.1 of Lissotriton vulgaris. Classification (NCBI taxonomy): domain Eukaryota; kingdom Metazoa; phylum Chordata; class Amphibia; order Caudata; family Salamandridae; genus Lissotriton; species Lissotriton vulgaris. The sequence continues at coordinate 806,093,663 of NC_141697.1, forward strand.
GTACTAGATGGGAGTTCCTATGATAATCAGGTGGGGCTAGGAAAACAGGTGGCAGAAGGAATGCAATGTAACAGGTACCATCCCAATCTAGGGGTAAGCGTATATAAGCTGTCTGACCACAAATGAAATAGGAATGACGGGAAGCTTTGAATGTAGACTTGCCTTTATCATTGAATTCAATCACAGTAGTACATTCACTATGACCTAGGTGTACTGAACCGTTCTTTCTGACACATAATTCACCTTTGACTGGTAATACTGACATAGCGGGTAAGTCTGGTTTTGTATCGGACTGGACATTCAGAATCATGAGGTTAAGTGTAAAATTACCTAATCCATACACTTCGTTTTCTAGATCGGTCCCTGTCCTTCGTGGAAGACCCTCCTTGTCAGGGAAACATGCTTCATTCATAACTGTGTTCAGATTTCCCCATACCCAATTGCCCTGGTAAACTATGGAAGCAGAATCTAATGAATTCATTAAACTAAACCATGCACCACAGGAACCGTTGTGTGTGAACGGATACGGAAAGAGGGGCAGAACTCCCTTGTATTTCTGATAGGGAGGGAGTCGGCCACATATCCAACAATTTGTAGCATTGCTGGTCTGCTGGGAATGATGTAACATACTGATGAAAGTATTGTTGCGCAGCGCAAGTCGGTATGATAACTCGTGAGGGGGCAATTCACTGAAAGTATGCTCGACAGTGTCATTTGTGGAAGGATGTGCACGTATGGAAATAGGAAAGTACATGTGTAACAATAAACCTGTAATAATAATCGTAAGACTCAGAAAAAACATAATCAATAATGTCACAATGCAGTGGCTGCGGAGAGATTTACAATATTTTCGTTTCTTGATCTGTTTCTGTCTATCTCTCTCTCTATTGGGGTCTAACTTGTACAGGTCAGGAACCTGTCTAACCGCTTCACCTAGGGGAGGACTTAAACAATTAAACTGTCTGACTTGCTAGACCTCAATTTCATTCGGAACTCCTGCTGAGGAGTTTTTTTCTACCAGGGGGAGTTTAGTATCAGTCTCTGGAATGGGGCAGGGTTGGGAGTCTGTTTTTGGCGGAAGTCCATGGTATTTCTTGATGTGACTCGAGTGGAGCCAGCCTTTGCGGCCCTCCACCTTAACGGCAGTCCTTGTTGTCAGCAGAACAAGCTTCGGCTCCTGCCAGCGGGGCTCCAGCGGACTCCTCCTATCGAAATTCCGGATAAATACTAGATCTCCAGGGACGATCTCGTGTGGCTTCACCTCGGTGTTGTCAGGAAAGGCTGCAGCTACCTGTGAACGACATGATTGTAGTGCAGACATCAAGGAGGCAAGGTAATCTGTCAGCATATTACAGTCAACATCTGTGATCTTACGAGGCAGAGGCGTCCCCCACATATTCGGTGGCCTGCCAAAAACCACCTCGTACGGGGATAGCCCTGTTCTCGAATGTGCTATCATTCTCATATAAAAAAGGGCAACTGGTAAGGCTACTATCCAATCTACGCCTTTCTCTTTACATACTTTGGCGAGACGTGTTTTCAGGGTTTGATTGTGTCTTTCTACGAGACCTGCTGCCTCGGGATGTCGGACACAGTGGAACTTCCACTGATATCCTAGCAGGAGTGATACCTGCTTCATAAGCTCGGACGAGAATGGCTGACCATTATCTGAGTATACGATACGGGGCAAACCATACCGTGGGAAGAATTCACGTACCAGCTGCTTGGCAGTAGTCGGAGCAGTGTAATCTGGGACTGGATATGCTTCTGTCCATCGGGAAAGTGCACATACAACTACGAGGACATACTTGAATCCTCGACAACGTTCCATCTGGATATAATCCATCTGGAGAACTTCAAAAGGGTGATCGGGAGGATGAAATCCACCTTGCTCTACAGGAATGCCTTTACGTGGGTTGAACTGACAACAGATCATGCAAGTACGCACTTTCTGTTTTGCTGCTGCTCGTAAATGCTTATTGAACCAAAGGTTTTGAATACTATCTAACATGGCTTTTTCTCCTAAATGTGCAGGACTATGTGCTGTGTTAATGATAACTTGAACCATAGAGTCGGGGAGAAACCATGTGGCTTTTCCCTTCGTCATCCATCCCTGTTCTGTCTGTATCCCTCCTAGTTCAGTCCATTTCTTGATTTCGTCTGGTGTAGCATGTGTCTGTATGTCAATTACATCTAGGGCGGGATCCCTAACTGTCATGCAATGTGTCGGTATTGGGACTACTGTCTTTGTCATATCAGTTGTGTGAGTATGAGTCTGAGCTGTATGCTTGGCTGTTCGGTCTGCCAGGTCATTCCCCTGGGAAATGGTATCTATAACTTTCGTATGTGCTTTGCACTTCATAATGGCTATGGCTGTAGGCAAATGTATTGCTTCTAACAGAGCTTGAATGAGGGGACCATGCTGGATCTTGGCTCCGTGAGAGGTCAAAAAACCTCTTTCTTGCCAGAGGACACCGAAGTGGTGTACGACTCCGAATGCATAACGTGAATCCGTGTATATGTTTACTTTCTGGTTCTTGGCATGTATACAGGCTTGGGTCAGAGCAATGAGCTCTGCTGCTTGGGCTGACAGCGTGCCAATACGATGTGTTTCTATGACTTCAGTTTCGGTGGTCACAGCGTATGCGGCCACTAACTCTCCTGTACTTGTTCTCATACATGAACCATCCACATAAAGTGTCAGGTCTGGATCTGGTAATGCGATGTCCGTTAAGTCCTGTCTGGGTTTCGTCGTAGTGTTAATGACTTCAATACAATCATGTGCCATAGGGTCTGTCATACTTAATGGTAGAAGTGTAGCAGGATTCAATGTATTGCAGCGCCTGATTTCTATGTGTGGCTGAAACAATGTCAATTCATAACCTGTCAGTCATGCTATAGTCAAGTGCTGAGTCTGTGTCCTGTTCAAAAGGACTTCCACGGAATGTGGAACTTGTACTGTCAATTGATGTCCTAACACTATGGAATCACTTTGTCTGATTGCTAGAGCTGTTGCTGCTACAGATTTCAAACACGCAGGCAGAGCCTGGGCTACTGGATCTAATGTACTAGAAAAATAAGCACACGGTTTGTGTGAACCTGCTTGATCTTGGGTGAGTACTGACAATGCAGTACCTTCGCGTTCTGTGACAAAAAGTGTAAAAGGCTTACTGTAACATGGTGTTGCTAAAACTGGTGCTTGACATAAGGCTTTCTTTAATTCGTCAAAAGCTTGTGTATGTTCCTGAGTCCAAGGGAGGACAGTCGAAGACGCTGCCTCCTGTGTTGTCAACTGTATGAGTGGCTTAGCTAGGAATGCATATTGTGGAATCCATTGTCTGCAATAGGAAGTGAGTCCAATGAAGGCTCATACTCCTTTCTGTGTCTTGGGGTGTGGAAGATGTGCAATTAACTGAATTCGTTCAGGTGTCAGCTGCCTACCCCACTTGGACAGCAAGTGCCCAAGGTACACCACTTGCTGGGCACAGAATTGTAGCTTCGAAGGAGACACCTTGTGTCCCTTGTCCGCCAGGAAATGCAAAACTGTCAGTGACGCTTGTTCACATTCTGGTTCACTACGGGCGGTGATCAATAGATCATCGACGTACTGAAGTAGGGCAGTGTTGTCAGGCATGTGGATACTGTCAAGTTGTCTTTTCAATGCTTGGCTGTAGATACTGGGGCTTTCTGTGAATCCTTGAGGTGCACGTGCAAATTTGAAGCTTCGGCCATTGAAACAGAATCCGAAAAGGTATTGGCTTTCCGGATCGATGGGGACACTAAAGAAGGCGTTCTTCAGATCTATTACAATAAAGAACGTCGCCTCTGAATCAATAGCTGTCAATAATGAGGAAATGTCTGGAACCACAGGGTACTGTGGTACAATACATGTATTCAGTTCTCGTAAATCGATCACTAATCGATAAACTGGAGGTGCATTCGGATCAGTACGTTTAAGAATCGGAATGATAGGGGAATTACAAATGTTGGAGTCGGTTTCTACAACCACTCCTTGTGCAATGAGTTTGTCAATGATTTTCAGTAAAGCCACTACAGCATCAGGGGGTAACTTGTATTGTCGGATGCGTGGAAGTACCACTCCTTGTTTGAGTGTAACTCGATATGGTGTAATGTGCATACAACCTACATCAGTGGAACCTTGTGCCCATAAATGTGCAGGAACATTCTGTAATCTGGAATCAATATCTCTCAACACATAGTGACCCTTAAAATCACGCAGAAACAGTCTTACTCCTTCCGGAGAACAACAAATTACAGCCCCTAGAGCTTTCAAGGTCTGTATACCAAGCAAATTTTCTGGACATGATTTCGTGAGCAACAAATCTGTAGTACGTGACAATGGACCAACTGCAAGGGGAACTGGTTTTGAAACTTCATTAACAATGGGCTTTCCTGAAAATCCAAGGGAATCATTCTGTGAGCCTGAGAAGGGTGCCCCTGGAACCTCGTCGTGACTGATTGTCGTCCTGCTTGCCCCTGTGTCAATCAAAAACTTTCTATCCTTTCCTAATACCTGACTATGCACGTAAGGACCCTCTTGATCTACAGGAACCTCAATAAGAGGTAAGCCAACCTCCCTCTCTAGCCTGTTTCATGTGTATCGCTGATAATCGGGATAGTCAGATTGTGCATATTGGTACATCTGCTGGGTTGCATGTTGTGTTGCGGAAATGGGTTGTGGCTGTGGTACCACTACGGTCTGTTGTGGAACCTGCATAGGCTGGACATTCCGTGGAACCTGGTCCTGTCTAGGAGGACGCGGTCTCTCTTTAGTTTTACCTGAGGCTATGTTGTGTTTCAGAACTGCACAATCGTTTACATAGTGACCTGGCTGTTTACAATAGTTGCATATCCCTTTAACAGGAGCTGCTGAATTTGAATTATTGGATTGTGTAGTACCCCTTTTATGACCGTCGGCTGGAACTGACTGAGCAACTAGTACTTTAATTTTCGTGTCTTTCATACGTCTCTGTTCGTGATAATGTTCTTCCCTAATTCTGTTCTGGTGGTACTGTAACATTTGTAACATTTGGGAGGGGGTATTAGCTTGCCATGTGCTCTCGACTTTCAGTACACGGTTCTTAACCTGGGGCAATGAATTCTCGACTAATTTGGATACAAAAAGGTGTGGGTATGACTCGCTACTAGCTTTCAGGCCACTATTAATAATAAAACATTTCTCAAATCGGGAATAAAAATCACTAGTGTCTTCATCGGGTTTCTGTTTGCAGGCTGAGATTGCATCCCAGTCCTCCTTTTTAGTTGCTAACAATCTTGGCAAAACCTGTACTAATAGTCCCGGTAATGCTTTAGTTTTATCCCCAAGACCCAAACCTGGGGTTCGACCAGTCTCTTCCGTTTCTAATGCAGCCCAATCAATCTTTTGGTCTCCCACCTCCCATTCTTTTTCTTTGAGTTTCTCGTAAATACCGGCAGGCAATAATACTTTCAATATTTTCATAATGTCGGGATAGGTGTAATCTCCCATGAGTAACATGTCTTTTATTTCACGGTGGAAACCTGCAGGGTCTTTATCATGACTGGGCATTATTTACTTCATTTCCAATAATTCCATTTTAGTTGTGGGCGTGTATACATACACACGTGTAAGGGTATCATCAGTGTTCCTGACTGGATGTACTTCTCGTAAAGGATTCTGTTTGTCAAAGTCAAAGTGAAATGGTTTCCTGACTGGGGGTGGAACAGAAACAAGATGTGGAGTCAAGAAGGTTCTATATTTGTGGCGTTGTTCTAAAATTGTTTCAATTAGATCGGTACCTAGACCTCTCCATCTTCTCAGGAGTAAGTCTTGCAATAAACTATATAACGGACCTGGATCAGATGCTTGGTTTTCATACTGTATAATGAGGTGTTGGGTCATGTATATACCAGCTACTCGCTGTTCTTCTGGAGTAAGACTTAAAAATGTTTGCGCTACTGAATCATCTTTATATATACTGTCATCCCCGGCCCACTGTACTGTGGACCGGGCTAGTTCCTGATCACGTAGGGTATTGAGTTTGTGATAACCTACTCTCTCTTTCAGTACTTTGTCAGTAATTTGAAATACATGTTCGAGGGTACATCGTTCTGGTATCGGGCAAAGGTAACGTTTCTTCTTTTCTAAACGAATGGGTCTATCGAAGGGCCTATCAAGAGGACACGGTCTAGGGAGACTCTCTCTACCTACATATGCTATCATGTCTCTACTTGCTAGTTGCGATGTTTCTGCTGTCTTCTCTGGTTCATCCTCCTGCGAGGAGTCCTGATCGTCTGATTCGAGTGGTTCTTCAGACTCTCGACGGGCATGTATTGCTATTATTTCTTTACGGATCTTTCTAACCATAGCATGTACACATTTCTCTTTATCATGTTTACCATCAGCAATATTCTGACTCCATCTGTTCAATCTATCCATCTCATCTTGTGGAAAGCCTGTCTGATCTTGTTCCCTTATTAAACAATTGACCAAAAATCGCATAATTAAACCTTTGTTCTCAACTTTCTGACGTGACATGGCTTCTCCAACACACTCCGGTCTTTCTCCTGTTCTAATAAAATGATACAGATTGTCTAGATGATCTGGCATTTCTGGTAGCAATTGCAAATAATCTGTGACACGTCTTAAACGTAGGGAAGCTAACAACATGGGTCCTGTTTTACCAGGTACTGTGTCATATCTGCAATCTGTAAGCTGTTCTCTGAGCTTTTCGGCTGGGGCACCCCTAGGTGTTCGCGACATTGCGAATTCTCTCATTGTCACTCGTTGTAACTGTGGCGGGGTGCGGTAACCTCCTGTAGCACCTCCTGAGGCGGAGGCCTGAGCATAACCTGGCTGTAGGGTCGGTATCAGCTGTAACGTAGTTGGAACCTGGACCATGCCAGTCCCAAAAGGATTAAGTGGATGTAGTTGTTGAATACCAGGGGGAACAATGGGTAAGGGTGCAGGAAGTGGTGCGGGAGGGGGCTGATGATCATGGGGTAAGTTAACGTCAGCAGGTGGTACATGGGCGGGTACATTGGTATATGCGGGAGCTACATCGTCTAAATAGGATGAAAGAAAAATATCTGCTGCGGTCTTGTGACGTAATTTAGTCGGAACCAATTGAGGGGGCAGATTTTTCGGCGTTTCCGGGGTCGCCTTGGGCAGGCCCTCGGCCAAGACTGGAAACAGTCCTGTCCTAATGGCATTACTCTGTCTGTCGTGTTGTTCCATCCTAACTCGTTCTCCTTCTTCTAGTAATTCTTTTTCTTTGGCTTTATCAGAATCCTCTCTACTTTTCTCTGCTTTTCTGAGTGCTTTCTCTGTCCGTCTATGTGATTCTTTACGCCATAATTCAATGGCATCTTTCTGTGACTGTCTGGCTTTCTTTTTCCACAACGCTTCTTCTACTCTCATGATGCACTCGGCATCCCATGTCCCTGTAACGGGCCATCTCTGATTCTCTGCTAAGTCTTTAGTGTATTCCACCCACAAGTCAAGAAATAATATGGCATCTAAGCCGTGCTTGTGGTACATAAAATATCCGGGAGTGTCCCTGGGTGGGATGGGAACAGCTTCTTCAAGTATCCCTTTCCTTGTTCCTATCTGTCGCAATTTAGAGAATAAAGGCATCGCTACCTCGATCTAGACACTATACACCATAAACACAGTAAGAAAAATGCGAACAATCACTCATACCACGACATTTAAAACATGTTGAAACATTATAAAACGAACAACAATAACTTGATACCTAGATACTTGATGCACTGCTAAACAGTACAGATACACTGCTAAAACAGTGCAGACCGGGTCTGTGTACCCAAACCCGTCTTGACCGGACACAAATTAATGCACCCGTCTAGATGCGTCCCCAGCAACGGTACTCACCGGGAAGCACAGAACGGAAGGCCTCGGAAACTCGACTGGACTGGACCAGACTGGACTCGACTCGACACATGACGTAGGGACTTCGGAACTTCGGAACTGGTGGGCCTCTAGACACCTCGGACCTTGCTCTCTCGGCTGGGCTCTGGTCGGGATCCCCCGCACTCCTCACCGCCTCGTCTGGATGTCGATCGCAGTCTCCGTCACCTCCGTAGGCCTGAGGGAGATACAGGAAATCCTGCGGGTACGCGTAGTTGTCCGTCACGGCTGTGGTAGGGGGCAAGGCCTGCGACGCATCGCCGGCGCGTAAGGTGGGGGAGGTGTCCCTATTCGGGCGCCAAATTATGTGGTAAATAAAGATTTACCGTATACTGAATTTCTATGCGGTATAAGTTCAATAAAATAGCTCAATCAAATGAGAGGCAGAGTCCGTGGGGTCTGAGTTTATAAGGGTTTTATTCCATGTAATGGAATGGTTCGAACCATGGTATCGTGTTCCTTTACCACAAAGGTTCAGGAAGGGATAGACAATGCTTTATTAACAGTGCAAAATATATATAGCAAATGCATACAATGGTAAAGGATACAGAAGGTGTAACAGCTGAAAGAAATGAGATAAGAACACATGTGCGTAACAGAAGGCGTGCACAAGGGCGTACACGGAGGTGTGTGCTAGAAACGTCACATGAAAGTGTCATAAGTGGGTGGATTCATAGAGGAATCCTGCAGTGTCAGCAGAAATATATGGCTTGATGCGCGCGCAGGCAACATGACGTGTGCATGACGTGGAACTGGAGGGTGAAGGGGACTTGACCTTTAGCACTATAAGGGGAGACAGAAGTCTGGCGTGTCAGAACAACCTAAACCCAAATCATATCTGGTATCTTGTGTTTGGAGAACTGTTTTATCTAGAAGGAAAGGTCTGTCGGGTAGAGGCTATTCTATACTGACTGCTATTACGTGCATATGCGTCTACGTGTCTACGTGTAATGCGAGGGGCCATGGGCCTACCATGGTAACGGGAGCAATGAATTTCGTGCATGGAGACAGAAAGGCCGGGCCCTTTGCTCTGCAGCTGGGGAAATGTTTACCTAAATCACTAGACAGGAATGTATTTTCGAGGAGCGGAGCAGATAACTTGAAGGCTAAGTTGTCTTGGCAGGCAAGCAGGCCGAGCCTGGCACCGCTCGCGTGCAGGGAGTAAGGTAAGGGTCATGGATGCAGATCCACGCTGTAGCTTTCTGAGGCAGAAGGCAGAAAGGGCTCGATGGCAGAAATCAGAGCCTAACTCAACAGAGCCAGGAAAACGTGAAAGTGCACCATGTAAAGACGGTGGCACGGCATACTTAGGAACGGAATTATCGACCCATTCATGGTGGATCTGATAGAGGACAGATTAACGTTGGACGCACATGTATTTGCGTCTTCAGATTCGGTTGTGGAGGGAAATTACATGTATTTGAAGTGCATACATGGAGCCGTTGGGGTCTACGTTAGGGGACACAATTGACCATAAAAATTCCAATTATCTCAGGTATTAGGCCTTCCTAGCAATGCCCCCAGACCCGTCAACCCTGGCGAAAACAAGTTTAACCCCTCCAAACAGCCAGAAAGCAAAAATGCAAAAAGTGAGACAGCACATTTCGGGCCTGCCTGGATTCAGTCCAGATGCGCTGTGCAGCTAGGCCCTAACTCCCATTTTCCACCATGGATTTCCTGAAAAACAAATACAATCAACATTGTACTGTGCCAGCAGTGCTCCCAGACCCCAAAACCCACCCACAAAAACCTAGAAGCCCCCCAAACAGCACCCCAAAGACAGGCAAGTGAGCAAAAATGGAAAAACTTTTTCACCATGGATTTGGTCCAAAGCACGTGATTCCGATATCAGACCTTCCGAGATATTCCTTCCAGACCCCTGCAGCCACCCGCCAAAAAGCAGAACACCCCCAAACAAGCAAAAAGCAAAAATTGGCCTACCTTCAATTCAGTCCAAATACGCTCTGCAGCTAGGCCCTAACTCCCCTTTTCCACCATGGATTTTCTGAAAAAAAATGCAATCAAAATTAGACTGTGCCAGCAGTGCTCCCAGACCCTAAAACCCACCCCCAATAACCTAGAAGCCCTCCAAACAGCACCTCAAAAACAGGCAAGTGAGCAAAATTGTAAAAACTTTTTCACCATGGATTTGGTCCAAATCACTTGATTCCGATATTAGACCTTCCGCGCTATGCCCCCAGATCCCTGCAGCCACCCGCAAAAAAGCAGAACACCCCTAAACAGGAAAAAAGCAAAAATGCAAAAACTCATACTTAGAAAATTTTCAGCCAACCAGTCACATCGGTCCAAACGCGCTCTGCAGCTAGGCCCTAACTCCTCTTTCCCACCATGGATTTTCTTCAAATCACTTCCAATCAAAATTATGCTATCCCAGCAGTGCTCCCAGACCCCAACACCCTCCCCCACAAATCTAGAACACCCCCAAACAGCACCCCAAAAACATGCAATACTGGTATATTTAAAACATGGCAAATTGCGCTGTTCACAAAACATTGCTGTTTTCAGCACTTCCACTACTTCGATCCTCTTGAAACTTACCTGGACAGTCACTTGTTTCAGCGATTCCAAGAATCTCAGCAAGGCAGAACAAAATCGAACCACTACACTCTTTGAAGAAGAAGAAGAAGAAGAAGAAGGTCTACGACTAGTTTTCACTTAGTTTTCACCCAAACACACGCGCCCGCAAAACACCCAAAAAGGCCAAAATTCTGCCAATTCTGGACCAAAGAACACCAAACCCCCCTACAACATGGCCAACATCATTATGAACGAGCCTGCATCAAGCCCGAGCCCTAGAATCAGCGTGAACCATACCAACTTAAACCCAAAAACTCTAGTAAATCGCACTGAACCCTAAACCGTAGATATGCTTTGTCTGTCTGTGTCAAAGAGCCTAGGTATGCTACATCAGGAGGATGCTTCACTCAGTGGTGCCTGCCTTGACCGTCTGCATGGTCCTGCAGCAAACATGGGCCAAAAATCCGTTCCGCTCAAGAATTTGCGATTTTTCGGTACTTTTGCGAGACTTGCGAAATACCGAAAAACAGCAAATTTTGCAAACATAACGGATGTTTGGCCCAAGCTTGAGGCAGTGCCATGCAGAGGGTCATGGCAGGCACCACTGAGTGAAGCAACCTAATGTAGCATACCTAGGCTCTTTGTCAGACAGACAAAGCACATCTAGTTGTATGCAGCAAGCCACTAGCCCAAATTTTATATGAACTGCTGTCTGGAGTGGTCTCTGCCTGGCATAACAACAACAGTACACTGCCTCGCCCTCAACCAATACATACCACGAATAGACAGACATGTAGTCCTGCTGTAGTAGTTGTTGTAGACTCGTTTACCTGTTTGCCACTCACGAATTGGCCATAGTTCTTCCGTAAACCGACGCTGATGATCCATCCATCCCAGTGAGTGACTGTAAAGAAAAAAGATATATTATTTAATCAATCATCATGGTATATTGGCAAGTGAGTCCGCTCCAAGGACATTTTGCATATTTTGTAAAATGCAATATAGTGGCCCTGAATTTGAAGTACAATTTTAATTAAACAAGGTAAAAAAACAGAGTTGTTGACATGAGTTAAAATTACTGTGTGAAAGATTTAATAATAACTAAGACAAGACATATGAATCATCATTTCATGCACAAAAAACAAACAGCAATTGGTTTCATCAGAGCAAGACAGCCATTGCTGTCCACTGCATGCCATCTTCTCAATTATTCATTACCTGTTCTACTTTTTGTCCGCATCTTCTTCGGAAAGTGAGGGCCCACAGGGCAGCCTCTCCTGTCAAAATCAGAAGTAACTCTGTCAGCAATCAGCAAGCATGTAGTCAGTCAGTAATTTCAGTCCCACTTGAGGGGACTTGTCATAATCCATCCATCTGCCTTGAGGGAAATGGATAGGGGGAGTCTGGAGGAGGAGTATAAAGGAGCATGATTGAGTTGTGTACTTGTGAACCTCAGGAATGCAGACTGCAGAAACACTTCTGTCACCTAAGTCGGTGTCCTCTTCTTCCTGCGTGCATTCACGTACTTTGTAATCTGGTGGTATCAAGTGCTGATTCATCTTGATCATTGTTAACCTCTCCACATTTTTGTCCGAGAGGCGGGTCCTTTTTGAAGTTACAATGGCACCAGCAGCACTGAAAACACGTTTAGAAGACACGCTTGCGAGTGGGCAAGACAAATAATTTATAGCCAGGTTGGTGATCAGTGGCCATAGAGCCATTTTCCTGCACCAATACAGCAATGGGTTCGTATTAACAAAGACCTGTGTTGGGCCATCCAGATAGGCCTGCACCCTCAGCTCAAGGTTCTCCACGGTTGCTCCACTTTGCGTACCATCTGTGGCCTTCTCAGCACTGGAACGAGCAAACCCTTGATGAGTTAGCCAATCCGCTTCCGACAATATTATGGCTGGGCCTGGTGCAGGTGAGGATGATGATACGGTTTCTGCTGGTGTCGTTAACGGCTGTGAGGGAAAGCAACTCCCTTCGCCCACAGATTCAGAAGTGGAACTTGACGCTGGATAGCCTGCTGATTCAGTTGGACTTCTGACGACTCCTTGAATTTTCTGCTGATCTTTTTCGAACTGACTAGCTGACACAGCTAGCCAATGTTTGTACTTTGAAACATCTGCTTCATAAAAAGGAATGAATGCTTTGCTGGCCACTGCCCTTTTGTACCGTGGATCCAGAATAGTGGCACAAATGTAATGTTGTTCTGTATGTATGTTTTTAAGCCTTTCATTGGCAGCTAGGCGGCTTAATAACCTCTCCGCCAACGGATATGCATCTTGCTTTCCAACATCATCTCTGAACGTTGAAGACACTGCCTTCAGTTGGTGCTCTAGCATGACCAACAATGGGATAGCGTTGCTCAAAGAACAGTCCTCCCTGCTGACTTAACGTGTGAAGACCTCAAAAGGACGAAGCATGTCTGTCAGGCTTTTAACTAGCTGCCATTCCTCCAACTCTATCCTCATGCCTTCATAGTAGAACCTAGTTGAAAGACATAGTCATTGATTACCATGCACTGCTCAAACAGACGCTCAAGCATGTAAAAGGTTGAGTTCCAACATGTTGCCACCTCCTGGATGAGTCCTTTGACTGGCACTTTACGTTCATGTTGAAAGCTCCTCAGCTCCTTCCGGGCCTTAAAAGAATGGCTGAAATGTGTGCAGATTCTTCGGCAGGTGGTCAGTAACTTCTTGACTGTGTTTTCAGTTTTCAAGAAATCTTGAACAACCAGGTTTATACAGTGCGCCAAACACGGCACTCTGAAATATTCACCTTCCTGCATGGCCTTAACTATCTTACTGCAATTATCCGTGGAAACATAACCAACTATGCGATTTCTTGGTTGCAGCCATTCAGAAACTTTACTGTTAAACTCCTCCAAAATGTTTTTTGCAGTATGAGTTTTCTCCATGGCAAACATGGCTAATGTTGCATGTTTCTGAGTAGCTTCAAAAACTGTGTCCAGGTCAACAACTGCACTTGACTTGTCTCTAACCCCTGCAAAAGACCCTGCAAAAGAGACCCGGTGTGCAGTGATGCACATATAATCAAGGGCTTGGCAACTGGTCCACATGTCTGTTGTCAAGTGGATAGTGTGAACAGCACTCTTCTGCAAAGCTGCCCCAATCGCCTCCAGCACATCTTAATGTAGTGCTGGAACCGCAACTCTGGCAAAATAGGACCTGCTAGGAACCTTCCATTTAGAGCAGACTGTTGCCACTAATTCTAGAAACCCCACACCTTCCACGAAAGAAAAAGGGAGAAGGTCCAGCGCTAGCATTTTAGCCAGCTTTGCGTTATACAGACTTACTGTTGAGTCTTTGCGTTCAAATGGCGCCTCCGACCACAACATTCCGCGAATGGTGGGCTGGATCATTTTACGTGATGATGATGATGATGATGACGTCTTCAAACCAATTAGGCCCAGTGATGTAGTTTTTCGCATTGGTGTCTCTCCAACACTCTTAGTGTGCCTTATAGATGTTGCAGGGGTAGAGGGTGTGGGCGATACCAGTGCAGTGCTGCTGCCAGCAGAACTGGGTGTACCAGAAAAAATGTCTGTCGCTTCTTCACTTCCCCCCTGCACGATCAGACTTTCGTCATCATCAGATGCAATATCAAGGGATACATTTGGATTTGTTTGTCGTTTGCCTTCCTCAATCTTCCTCATCTGTGCTTCCCAAATGATGGTGTGTTGTTGCTTGACATGACCTCTCTGGCCTCCGGTACCATAGTTGGTACCAAGCTTACCCCGACTAACGGATACTTTACAAATCGAACAAACTACCATGTTTTCCGCCATTGCGCTAACGGTAAAGAAGTCCCAAACTGGGGACTGGTGATGTCTGCTGAAGGTGAAGGTGCTACTTTGACTTTCAATGCCAGATGAAGTGGAGGATGGGTGTGGCTTAATTTGCTTATGTTATTCACTTACAGCACCACTACTTGAGGGCGAGCCGGATGGAGGTCCATGCCGGCCCTTCTGACTAAAAAAGATGGAAGCTGTAGGTCGTGTTGGTGTTGTAGTTAACGGTGGTGGTACCAGTGCCACGCCGCCCATATCCCGCTCAGCAGCCATTCGGGATAGGGTCAAAATGTGTGTCTGCTGCATGCCCGCTGGGGCTGGAGTGACGACTGCGATGACTGGGTCGTCGTCAGACTGTTCATCAGCAGCAGAAGACACCACTTCTTGTTCGTCGTCATCACCCATAAGTCAAAGCTTTGCGGGAGCCTTCCTATTAGGCTTAGCTATCTTAGTCGGCTCATGGTGTGAATCACTCTCAGACTGCATAGCTGGGTTCCAATCACGATCAAGGTCATCAGAATGAAGGGGGCTTGACGAACAACTTGTAGTAGTAGTAGTATCCCTCCTTGACCTTTGGGATCTGGAAGACAATGGATAATCATCATCAGAAGGAGTGGCTTCCTCGGATGATACCTTCTCTTGAATATCAATTTCCTGATGTGCCCCTACTTCTGGAGGAACAAGTGTTGTAGGCAGTTGTGCCGCTCCATGAACCTCAAGTTGCACCTCTCCATGCACCTGTCCATGCGCCTCTCCTTGCGTCTCTACTTGCGGCTCTCCTTGCGGCTCTACTTGCGCCTCTCCTTGCGGCTCTACTTGAGCCTCTCCTTGCTCATGTACTTGCGCTTGTACTAGTTGCACCTGTGTTTGTGGCTGTGGTTGTTGAACACTTGTCAGCTGAGTTACACCCGGCGTTGATTGGATGGTACTTTCTCGTGATGTACCAAGATCACTGGTTGATGGTGATTGAACAACCAAAGTGGCTGCCGCAGCAGCACTCATGTTCTTGGACCTAACCTGGCGTGGTGGCACTGAGCCCAATGAAGTGGAGGAGCTGCTTCCAGCTTGGTACCCGGGGGACACCGCTGCTGCTGCAGGCGTAGTTTGTTTTCCCAAAAAAGGTGTCAGTGGGCACACCAGTCTCCTTGGTAGGTGGTGTCACTTGCTTCTTCTGCTCCTTCTTACTGGCAGTGGCACTGGCAACTTTTTTTGCTGAGGCGCTATGGCCAACTTTCTTTGGGGCCATCTTCTTGAGATGTCAGAACAGCAGGCCGCAGTTGTACGAGTTGCAGTGTTGTCATGTCACACACCGCTGCAGGACTACTTCCTGGCACTGGTGGTTCTCTTGTGCACCTAAAAGCAATGGAAGCCAGAAGAACATCAGGTATACGCCCCAATGTTGTTTAAATTCAAGACACCCCACAGAAAGACTAGGCCCATGCACCACTGAGTACCCCTGGGCATAATGGTTGAAAGCAAGACAAACTGGGTGCAGGCCTGAACACACTGCCTGGCTTCAAAATGGCCCCTTGACCCCCACCACATGGCCAGGCCCTGCCTGTACCAGGCCTCAAAATGGCCACCACCCACATGGCCAGGCCCCAACACCAACCTAAAAAGTCGAAAAACACTCAAAAATCACCACAATCCCATGCCATCCATGCCCTCAATGATGTTTGCATTCAAGACACCCCACAGAAAGACTAGGCCCATGCACCACTGAGTACCCCTGGGCATAATGGTTGAAAGTAAGGCAAACTGGGTGCAGGTCTGAGCACACTGCCTGGCTTCAAAATGGCCCCTTGACCCCCACCACATGGCCAGGCCCTGCCTGTACCAGGCCTCAAAATGGCCCCCACCCACATGGCCAGGCCCCAACAACACCCCAAAAAATCGAAAAACAGTCGAAAAACACACAAAAATAACCACAATCCAATGTCATCCATGCCCTCAATAATGTTTAAATTCAAGACACCCCATAGAAAGACTAGGTCCATGCACCACTCACTACACCTGGGCCTACTGGCTAGTGAGGCTTTACAAGCACCCTACAATTTAAAAAAAATCAACATATAACAGTGAGCTAAAATTCCATGACATAAAAGAGAATTAAGGTAAAAAAAAATCACAGAAACAGTTGTATCATGCACCTATGACTAACCCTGGGCCTACTGGATACTGTGGATACCCACCACAATGGTACAGAGCAGGAATATCGCCGCAAAAATATCGCCTAACATAAATATCGCCGCAAAAATATCTACAGGAAGAAATATCGATGACAAAAATATCGTCTGACCAAAATATCGACAGACAGGTAAGTAATATCGTTAACATTAATATAGTTGTAATAAATATCGTTTACAAAAACATAGTTTACAATAATATCGTTTTTTCAATAATTATAAGTAATGTAGTGTTTTTAATGATTATTTTTAGTCAAAGTACTATTTTTAGTAGTATATTATTATTTAATAATGTATTTTCAGTTGAATTTAGTATTAATAGTTCCGTAGCGGGTTGTGGGTTTATAGGGGAGTAGGGTGGGAAGTAATTTAAATATAATGAAATAATACATTAATTAATGTTTTAAATGAATATAAATAGTGTAATAAATAATAGTTAATTAATTTCAATTAGTTCATTGAATAATAATTATGTAATTAATTATGTTAATTTTTTTTATTATTTTTAGGTGTGTGTACAGGATTTTTTTAGTGAAAATGTTTTTGGGTAAAGGGGTATTTTTAGGGTTCAGGGTCAGTTTCCAGTTTTTGGGTAAAGGGGTATTTTTAGGGTTCAGGGTCAGTTTTCAGTTTTTGGGTAAAGGGGTATTTTTAGGGTTCAGGGTCAGTTTTCAGTTTTTGGGTAAAGGGGTATTTTTAGGGTTCAGGGTCAGTTTTCAGTTTTTGGGTAAAGGGGTATTTTTAGGGTTCAGGGTCAGTTTTCAGTTTTTGGGTAAAGGGGTATTTTTAGGGTTCAGGGTCAGTTTTCAGTTTTTGGGTAAAGGGGTATTTTTAGGGTTCAGGGTCAGTTTTCAGTTTTTGGGTAAAGGGGTATTTTTAGGGTTCAGGGTCAGTTTTCAGTTTTTGGGTAAAGGGGTATTTTTAGAGTTCAGGGTCAGTTTTTAGTTTTTGGGTAAAGGGGTATTTTTAGGGTTCAGGGTCAGTTTTTAGTTTTTGGGTAAAGGGGTATTTTTTGGGTTCAGGGTCAGTTTTCAGTTTTTGGGTAAAGGGTTTTTTAAATATAATGAAATAATAGATGAATTAATGTTTTAAATAAATATAAATAGTGTAATAAATAATAGTTAATTACTTTTAATTAGTTAATTGAATAATAATTATGTCATTAATTATGTTAATTTTTTAATTAATTTTAGGTGTGTGTACAGGATTTTTTTAGTGAAAATGTTTTTGGGTAAAGGGGTATTTTTAGGGTTCAGGGTCAGTTTTGGGTTTTTGGGTAAAAGGGTATTTTAATTATATATATGTATTATTGTTGTTATATAAAGTAATGTGTAAAATTAATTTATATGTCCACATTTATTAATTTTATAATTAAAAAGTGTAGTAAATTTGTTTGAAATAGTTAAAAAATAAAAGTAATGTAATGTATTTTGTTAATAGTACTTATATTTATTTATTATTTAATGTAATTTTAATTATTTTAAAAAGTCGATATTTTTTACATCTATATTAATTACAACGATATTTTGGAGTCGATATTTATGTACTTACCTGTTTAAGTATAGGGTGTCGATATTTTTGTAAACGATATTTTTGCAACGATATTTATGTCAGCTATATTTTTGTTATCGATATTTTAACACCCTACCCACCACAATATATATTTTGTTAAAGTTGTTAAAAAAGTTTTAGAACTGTAGTTGCCTCAAATGCAATGCACCAAACAAACAACACCAACTAACTTGTAAAATCTCAAGTCCAAAAGTGATCCAAACTCCAAAGTCCAAAAAGTCCTCAAATACAAATATCCAGCAGCAGCAACAAAAAGTAATCCTTCCAGCTCCACAGCCAAATGAAAAGTGACCAGGACATGAACAAAGCACTGGGAGGAGCCTGCTGGACAGGAACAGGAAGTTGGAGACTCTGGGGCACTTCCTTCCTCCCACCCCACCCCAAAAATTGGACTCCTGCACCAAAAAGTGCAGCCAAATGTCAATCCGAGGAGTTATTCTGATCAAAATCATCATTTAACAAGGTTTATGCTTCCTGCGGTGGATTTCTTGTGCAGAATTGCAATTTTTGCAATTTCGGGAACCCGAGCTGTTTAAATCTCCAGCCGGAAGTCAGCTGCCCGCCCACATCTACCTGTTCGGCATTGTTTACTCCCGCAATGCGTGATCGCGGGCATTTATGAGGTACTTGCGTTGTCAAACTCTCGCTGTGCAAGATGGCAAGCCGTGATAACGTAATTGCGTTCGAAAAACTCTTGCGCGATCACGCAGCAAGATCAAAAATGGCGCAGCATAGGCAAAACCGGGAGAAAAACAACTCGGCGGACCAAGCAAAATAATTAGTACCATGCGAATTTGCAGATTATTGGGCAAATTCGCGTGATTCGCGGATCGCAAAATCATCAAAAATCCGCAAATTCGCCGGCGAAACGGATTTTACGCCCACGCTTAAACTATAACTGGTAAATTCATATGGTTTTGTGTGTGTAAATTGTGAACCTAACTATAACGTCCCATTTTTTTGTGAATTCCTACATTTTTTTATTTTATGTGAATTTCTCAGTTAAGTAAAAGCGATCCTCATGGCTAAATACACTTGAACCACTACTGGAGATAAACTACAAAGACTTGATACTCATCTGTACTACTTGTCGAACACTTTGTATTGTTATTTCGATTCTGAAATTACCTATTGATTGTTTTATGTTATCACCTCAATGTACCTTTAACATGACTGATGTATCTGCGTATACATGCTCCCCCCTCTGTAAAGCGCTCTGATATCTGCGAAGATCTTGTTCGCGCTATATAAAACTTTCAAAATAAATAAATAAATAAAATAATAAACAAGGGTTTCGCGACAGGGCTTGGCCTGAGACCAGGCCCTGCAGCCAATTACCTACATGCAGCCAACCCCCTGCATGCAGCCAACATGGGAGAGGGGCACAGAGCCCCCTCCCCAGGTCAATTTCGACCCAAGGGGGCATCATCCCCTGTGGCATGCCATATTTTGTTTAGGGGAGGGGTATGTGGCTCCCCTTCCTGGGCTGTATTTTGCCCCTTGGACCACATCCCTCAAGGCTGGCTTTGTTTTAAATCCGAGGGGGACATTTTGAATGCGCTTGTCTGCTGGAAGCAGACTGAGTGTATCTTGCTCGGCGGGAGCTTTAAAGTTGCTCCTGCCAGGCGAGGGCAATCACCGTTTTACCTGCTTGTAACAGTGTGGCTCCCGAAGGTGGCTACATGGCCCCCTTGCCATTTGTTGACACGGCCGGGCCCAAGGGTTTGGGGTCCATGTGGCCAAGAAGCACCTACAGAGGGGTTTCCCTCCCTCTTTTATTTCATGGCTGGATCCAGGGGTGGCAGTCGTTGGTCGTCGGGCTGAAATCAACCAATGAGGTGGGCTACATGACAGATGCAACTTGAGATGTCATCAGTGACATTATGAGTGATGCCACTGACCATGTAAAGAGTGATGTAATATGTGAAGTTATAAGCAGTGCATTGCAGAGGCATAAGTTACAGTTAGCACAGGGTACTATAACTGCTGAATTTCAATGGTCTTGTACAAGTGAAATCTGAGCCTAACTATAATGTCCCTGTAACCTTTTTATTTTTCAGTGAACTCCTATAATAATTCTAATTCCTAACTAAAACGTCAGAGTAAACTTTGGTTACTCAATTAATTTCTATGTTTTTTAAAACTATTTCCTGACTAGAATGTCTCTCTAAACTTTGGTTTTCTAAGTGAATTGCTATTTTTTTTTATACTATGCGCATTTCCAGAGTGGTGGAGAAAGAGGATGGGCCCTCTGACCAACTCTCAGCAATCCCACTGTGTGGGATGTACTGCTGGTAAAAGGAGTGCCAATTGGCCCCCAAGGACCCTCAGCAGCCAAAGGGACTTCCCCCAATAAGTTGTGCACCAGGAGGCTTTGTTTGCAGGCTGGTGGAGAAAGGGCGCTAGACCCTATCGATCTCAGCAATCCCATTCTGTGGGACTTCCTGGAGGTAACAGAAGGGGTTATTTCCCCCCCAAGGAACCTAAGCATCCAAGGGGACTTCAACCCCCAACCAGTACCCCGTCAGGAGGCACGATTGCAGTGTGGTGGAGAAAGGGGACAGGCCTCCAACTACCTCTCAGCAATCCTATTGTGTGAGACTTTCTGGCGATAACAGAAGGGGTTGTTGCCCCTCAATGACCCTCACCAGACAAGGGGACTTCCTCCTCCAACAAGTTATGCACCAGGAGGCCCCTTTGCAGAGTGGTTGAGAAAGGGGGGGGTCTCCAGCAACTTTCCCATGGCCGGCCTTTAAAAAAGTGTTTTATTAGGCGAGAGGGGCAGTGCGGCCCCCCTCCCCAGGCAGATTTCGGTCAGAGGACCCCATCCATCTGGGCCTAGCCTTTGTTATTAGAAAACATTTTCATTAGGGGAGGGGAGCCACAAAACACCCTCCATGGCCAATTTCGGCCCTGGGAAATCCACCCCTCATGCCTGGCCTTTTTAAAAACATTTTTTTAATAGGGTGGGGGCTGTGGGGCTCAAATCCCTGGGCCAATTTTGGCCCTAGGTACCCCATCCCCCAGAGCCTGACCATTTAAAAATGGAGAAGGGGACAGTGCAGCACCCCACCCAGGGCCGTTTTCAGCACTGAGGACCCCATTCCCGGGGCCTGGCCATTAGTCCTGGTATCCCCAGGGCACCCAGTCACTATTTGGACTGCAGAGGAAGCCTGAAGGCCCCGTTAACACTGCAGAATTCCCACCTCATGCAGGAACCGGGATTGCTTACAGACGCAGGGAGCTCCTAAACATGCAGCTCCCGCTCTTACTTCCTGAACATGAAGTGTTTTATTTGGCATGATGGGAGCGGTTAAAGCTCCCATCAAGCCACAGCACACAACTGTGTCCCGGGGATGGGCACCAGGAGCCAGCCTTGGGGGGCAGTGGCAGGCCCCAGGGCTGGGTGCCCCCCTTAAATGCAATTAATTGCCCCAGGGAAGTGTCAGTCCCCAGGCTTCGGAGGGGTGCACAGGCCCGCAATAATTTATTATGACTTATCCCAGGGAGGTGGCAGTCCCCAGGGCATGATCTGGCCTATCTGGCCCAACTGCATATATATTTTGATAGTGCACCGGGGAGGTGGCGTTCCTCAGGCTGCGAGGGGGCTACACGGGCCCCTCTGCATTTATTTAAAACTTTTCCCTGGGGAAGTGGAGGTCCCTGTATGTATATATGGTAATGCCTGGCCCACGGGGGCCTATCTGAAAATAAGAGCGAGAGTCCGCATTTTAAAAAATTATTTTTGGGAGGGAACTGCCACTCCAGTGCAGATCTCACCAAATTTGTTAGGGGGGCCAAGGTATTCATACCCTGCCTCCTTCTTGTTTTTTCATGTTTTAATGTAGGACTTGGCTAAAACTAGGTCCCAAGATGGCTGCCAACACTTCTTGCTTTGAAGTGTTAAAAGCCAATCAGATTTCAGCCCAAGGACTGTTGGATTATCAGAGGATTCGGGTCCTCAAATATAAAATTAGGGTTTTCTCTTAAATTCTCAAAAACTAATTAATGGATTTACTCCAATTTACAAAAAGGTCGCTTTCTGGACCACCTGCTCCCTTTCTGCCAAATTTAATGTAATTCCGCAGTTCGGGCTGCAATCAAGTCTAAAATCTTTATGCAAATTAACATGGGGAAAATGCATTTTGGGACCTCATCTTTTTCTCAGCTCCCACTTGACGAATCCCCACAAAACTTTCAAGACGGCAGCCGGAGTAAGTCTCACACTAGTTTTGAACATTTTGCGAGGATTTGTCAAATGATGGCAAAGTTATTACCAAATAAATAAAGACTCATCCTATTAAAACTAGTGTCAGACTCCACGCTGCAGGATCCGGATGATGTACATAAAACTCCACCTCCCGATCTCACCAACACACTGGTAATAAAAACACAGTGGGTTCGAGCGATAGGGCGAGGGAAAAAACAGGAAACCAAGGAAGGGAAAGGAAGGGGGCAGCTGGGAAGGGAAGGCTGAAAGACAAGAAAAAACAGTGTACTGGTTATAACTGGTCACTTCGAAAACCCTATCTCTCTTCCACTTTCTCTATTATGGTAAAGGGTTCACCTTTCTTCAATCAACGCTCTCCACCTCCTCCCTGTATCATGGGTATGTGTAACCTCCTCCCTGTATCATGGGTATGTGTATAGCTGCACCAAGAATTCCTAGGGAATATAAACAACAATTATTTCTAATTCACCCCTATAATAAAGTACAATTATTTGTAACATGGCTATACCTACCCCTCCTGGAAAGGATCGTGCTTTAAATTAAACGTGTGAATTTTCACCCAATAAGTGTTCTCAAATGATAAAAGTTATGCTCTTCCAACGAGCATGTCTGCGATGCCAGAATGTACAATAAAGTCCTTCAGGAAATACGGCAAGATGTAGCCTCCTACTACTATCTTCCGCTCCCTTTCAACAACTCCAAAGGTTTCTCCTATGGGCGCGCTCCAAACACGGCAAGATGTAGGCTTTCCCACTATCTTCCGCTTTGGCAATTAAATCAGGAGACACTAGTGCCTTGCTTCGTAGCGGCAGTGCGCAGAAGGCTGGCCCCACCACACTCACTTAATCTCACGCGTGCGTGTAACTCACAGCTCAGTCGAACTTCCTGACGGTCCGCTTTTAGTTCGTGGCTCGTCCCTCTCCTTTCAGCAAAGATGAATGAAATGCCGGCAGGACAAATCAGGCAAACCAACAAGGAACAGAAAACACCGTTCCCGCTTCAAAGGCAGACGTGAAAAAACACTCTGCAATAATAGCGCGTTCCGAATTCACTCGCGCTGGAACCAAAACTAAATTGACAGAACTTCTCTTATCCAGAATCCAGAGAAGACAAGAAAACAATTTTCCACTATGAAGCAAACGTACTGCAGGTCACAAAATCACGAACAGGAAGCAATGGGTCCACCCAGCTTATATAGGACCACGCCCCCTGTGTAGGCATTCTGGGAGTTGTAGTTTATTAATGTTCGGTAGGCGCCTTGGCAGTTCCTGACAACTAGATCCTAACTATACCTACTGGCGACCGCCAGTCAGTTATTTTTATATATAAGCTACAGACGATCAACAGTAGGTAGGTATAGTTAGGACCTAGTTTCAATAGGAGGAGAATATATATATGAAATCCACCATACTACTGTACTTCGAGTTTCCCAATCCTACGGTGTTGGTGCCAGCTGTACGGCGACAGCAGCCGTATTCAAATGTAAAAGAAGTCCCTGGCAACCTCAATTGGAGACAAAAGGAGACTGCAAAATTAATTTATTGCGCACCAAAAGCAAGACAACCCGATTCGGTGTGTAGCCTTTTTCGAGTTATTTTACATAAAGCAAATTCCTTTAGAAATAGTAGTCAAAGTTTATAAACATGGAAGACATACATCTTGGGGTCACTGTGAAGTTTAAATCAATAACAATGATACATTTTAGCTGTAAATTGTGCAGTGAAACAAAGCATCAAATTCATTATGTATAATGTCAATAAATTCTAAAATCATGATTTCTCTTTATCGATTAATGTAAGATCCAGTGTCTGACAATAAAGTTATTCCACAATTGAAAAAAACTTAACAGTAAAAGCCCACAGTAAGGATAATTCCATTGCATTCAAAGTTATTAGCTTATCTATTATTGTGGCTTTATTTGCACATTGATATCATTGTACCCATACTGGGAATAATGACTCACCCTTTATCTGGTTTGTGTCATTTACCGGTAATCAATAACGTTAATTCCAAATGAAAAAACATATCATGATATTGGGAATATAGCCCACTGCATAACAAATGACTTACAATATTTTATTTTAATCTGCTTCTAGCTTATTTTGTCCGCCTGTTGTAATAGACACTATGGATCCTCTCCATAATAATGGTAGAATTACCGTGACCGCCCCAAAGTTAGTTGAGCATAGAAAACCCATAACGGCAGAAGCGGCAGAAAGTGACAAAAAAACATTTCGGGTAATGTACCCTTTCTACTTGCTATCATTATTGGACTAATATATAGGTTATGTACCTTACACTACTGCCATCTTTAGCATGACATTAGGTAATGTACCTTGCTATAAGTACCCTGCTACAGACTCAATAAAGGAACAGCTGTAAACTGGTGCAACAGAAAAGTGAATGGGAAAGATCATGAATAACTGAGTGACTAATTGCTAGGACAAGGAGAGGTTACCAATGTCTCAATTTTGACATGTATGTATGTAAAATCACTTATAAAAAGCAACATGCCAAAACACGTTATCTTGCTTTTGTTGTGCATTAAATTAATTGTGCAGTCTTCTGGTGTGCCACTCCTTTCATCTCCAATTGGGGTTGCCAAGGCTTTCATTTATATCTATCTATCTATCTATCTATCTATCTATCTATCTATCTATCTATCTATCTATCTATCTATCTATCTATCTATCTATCTATCTATCTATCTATCTATCTATCTATCTATCTATCTATCTATCTATCTATCTATCTATCTATCTATCTATCTATCTATCTATCTATCTATGTATATATATATATATATACATATCAACAAAAGTTACAGAGACATTATAGTTAGGCTGGCATGTCACGGGTACAAAACCATAGAAATTCAGCAATTAGAGTAAGCTGTGTTTGATTTATTCCCCCACAATGCACTGCTTATAACCACACATATTACATCACTTATGACATGGTCAGTGACATCACCGATTACATCACTGATGGTATCATTAAGTGAGTGTTTTTAAGAGTTTATGGATGTTAAACAAATATACTAACCTATAATAAAAGTTAGATAAGTATACTAGTTGCATGGAATGCAATTCTTTCTGAACCACTCTCCAATGACGACTGGAGCCCCTGCTGTAGACTGACAGGGCAGCTAACGGTGAATGGCAATCTACGATCGGTCCATTTTAAATATTTACATCATATATACTAATCCCCTGCTCAGTTACATAAATATGATCTGCATGAGGTTGCCAGTTGTAAGAGGTATGGTGCCCCGGATGCTGACTTTTACCATTTAGCGTGGGCATGCCCGAAAGTATATTCGCTCTGGGAGCATGTCACACACATTCTGCAACTAATGGTGGGGACACCCATAGCAATTCCTCCTCAGCTATGTCTACAGGGAAATGTTACCAATGTTAAAGCCTCTATTAGGAGATTGGTGGCGATAGCGCTCTTACTTGCCAAACATAGAGTTTCAATATGCTGGGGAGGTAGACCTGCGCAAACTACTAAACATTGGTTGCAAGATATGGTATATTGCAAGGGTCAATTTACCTGCTATGCTGAAGAACTGCCTAGAACCTCAAAACCCTGTGTTATATGGAGTCTTCTTAATTCGTATTTGCTAATTGTAAATGATGTCTGATGGCCATGACAAATGCTGTAATGTTCTGCATTGCCTACTCCCACTTTAAGATCTTTCGATGTCATACTAATGCGTGTCCCAAATGTAAATTGGTTTGAACTTCTTGTATTGTGCTGCAATAATACCAGTATTTTGTGTGCCCAGCAACTGCTAATGAATTTATGGATGTCCATGTTTTCTTTTTAAAAATGCATAAATAAATAAAATAAAAAATAAAAAATATACTAGTTGCACTACTAATGGGTATCACACTACTCAATATCTTCCCTCATAGTCTATCAATCCTTAATATTAAGACATAATTCACCTCAATTATTGATATGTAAAAACTCACAACAGTGACATAAGCAAAAAATATTTTTCATTATCTTTATTTTTTAATCATAACTTCATTATTTCATTTTTTTCTTTTTATTTCTTTCTGATTTCTTTTTTTTTATATATATTATTTATTTTTTTGGTATTTCAAAGTCAAAAATGTAATGAATACAAAAAATAAGTACAATCATTGCAATCAATATTATTTAAACATGCCTATACAAAACAATTACAACATTATCCCTGGACTGTGTTCCATAAATACACACATGTCATGCACATTCATACACATACACACATTCACAAGACTTCATACACTTTACATCTGTACATGGTAGCTGTTTACAGATGACCAGCAGAACCTCTGCATAACCCAGCTGTAAGAGTTTAGAGCTCAAGGCTCAACAAAGGGTTGACACACGTTTTGGTGGTATAAAAAGAGTTAGACCACCTTCATCAGGACCTCGTCAGATATCAACATACAGAACACAGCTCCCAGGGACCAATAAACAAACTCGATGACTGAAAAATTCCTGAAATATTTCTGAAGTCTGAATGATAAATCAAATTATCCTTGCGTCTCTTAGAGAAATCTTCTATCCGTGTCAGAATCAAATGGCCAAGATTAAGGTTAACCTGGTTAACACCATTGTCTCATACACATATCAAGAACCCAATATGGCCTACGTAATATATATGTCCAGGTTACTGGTCAAATCTCTGCATCTCTTCACATAAATGTTCCTGACAGTGATCTTGTCACCTCTCTGGTTCAGCAATTCACTTAATTGTCTTTTAATCTCTGTTCTTTTTCAGTAACACTGCCAACATGCAACAGATCTAAGCTTCCTCACTCAATGTCTACTAATGGGTATCACCAATGTGTGATCTGAGTGGGTGTGTGACTTTCTGTATCAGTGTGTGAGTTGCTGTGTCAGTGGCAGTATCGGTGTGTGAGTGAATGTGTGGCTGACTGTATGCAAGAGTAAGTAGATATCTGACTAGGTCTGTAGGTGTGTGATGTTTTGTATCAGGGATTGTATAGATGTGTGAGTGGGTATCTGAGTAGTTGTATGAGTGTGTGAGTAGTTTTGAGGGTGTGAGTTTTGTGTAAGTGGCTGTATGGGTGTATACGAAGATATATAAGTAGCTGTGTGGATGAGTGGGTGTGTCAATGACTGGGGTGAGTGAGTGGGTATGTCAGTAGCTGCATGGGTGTGAGTGGCAGTGTGAGTGATTATGTGTGAGTGCATGGGTATCTGAATGGCTGTATGAGTAAGTGGGTGTGTAAGTGGCTGCATTGGTGAGTGAATTTCTGTTTGATTGAAGGTTTGGTTAAATTAGTTGGTGTGTAAGTCATTGTATTGGAGATTGAGTGCCTGTGTGAATGACTGTATGGGTGAGCAAGCATATACAGGAGTACTTGTATTGATGTGTGAATGGGTATGTAAGTGGTTGTGTGGGTGTTAGTGAGTGTGTGCTTGCTTTGGAGTGTGAATGGCTGTGTTAAGAGACTGTAAAGGTGTGTGAGTGGGTGTGTGAATAACTGCATAGGTGTATATGTCTATGTGTGAGTGGCTGTATGGGTGTGTGAGTGGCTTTTTAGGTGTGTGACTGGCTGTATTTGTGGCTGTATGGGTGAGTAAATGAATGTGTGAGTAGCTGTAGGAGTGAGTGAGTGGGTGTGTGAGCAGCACTGTGGAGGAGTAAGAGGGCCCAAGGGGGCAGTCCCCAGGGCCATCTATGGTTCCAGGAGGGGTGCGACACAGGCCCCCTCCTTTGTGGTTGTAGGGCCTACACTGGGGAGGTGGCAGTTCCCAGGGCCAAGAACAGCCTGAGAGGGAAGCTGCACAGCCCGTCTCCCATTTTCAAAAATAAAATGTTGCCCTGTGAAGGTTCCCCCATTAGAAATGTGAATTGCCCCTGGTGTGGTGGTCCCTTGGGCATGGGGGTGTCCACGAGGTCCCCCGATTTATATTACAATATCCTCTGTGATGTGACGGTCCCCAGGGCATGGCAGTCCATGAGAGCCTCATTTGTTTATATGAATAATGGCCCCATGCCCCCAGTACTTGGCCCAACCGGGAGCTTTTGGGCAGAGGGAGCTGCATGTTAGCAGCTTCCTTTGCCCAAAAGCAATGCTGACTCTCACAGGAGGGAGGAAGCCGGCAGGGACTGCATGGGCCCTGTGGTCCCCAACGAGAGGCCAAGCCCCGGGGATAGGGTTTCCAGGGCCAGAAATGGCATAGGAGGGGCCTTTTTTTATTTTTAAATGGCCATGCCCTGGAGGATGGGGTCCCCGGGGTCCAAATGAGCCTGGGAAGGGGGCACATGGCCCCCCCTCCTTTAAAATAAATGTACTTTAAAAAAAAAAGAAATGACCAAGTACCCAGTGTGAAAATGGCCTGGGGAGGGGTGCTGCTCAGCCCCCCTCCCTTAAAAAATAATAATAAATGGGCCGGGCCTCAGGGGATGAGATGTCTGTGTTGAAATCGGCATACAGAGGGGGTCCTCCCTTAATCAATTATAATTAAAACATAGGCCTCGCCCTGGCAATAGAGCCCCCAGAGCCGAAATCAGCCTCGGGAGGAGAACCGCCCGGCCCCATTCCTTTTTAATTAAATAAAAATACAAAAATGGGTCAGGCCCTGGGGAAGGTGATCCCTGGGGACCAAAAGCACCAAGGGAAGAGGGGCCACACTGCCCCCTATCCTAAATAAAAAAAATACATGAACCAGCAACTCCCCAAAGGCCCAGCCCCCTTTCTCCACTACTCTTCAAACATGCTTGCTGGGGTGCTCTTGATTGGGTTGAAGACCCTGTCACTGCTGAGGGTCCTTAGGTGCCAACTAGCCAACCAGGTATCTCCAGTTTGCCCCACATTGCTGTGAGGTAGTCAGAGGCCATGCCCCTTTTTACACCACTCTGCAAACACACCTCTTGGTGCACTGTTGGTGGTGGAATACAGTCCCCTTGTGTCCCGGGGCCTTCTAAAGTGGACTTCAACCCCTAAGCAGAAGTCTGCAGAGTGGTGGAGAAAGGGGGGCATGGCCTCAGACCACCTCTCAGCAATCCAGCTATGTAGGGTTTACTGGAGTTAAGAGGAGGGCTCGTTGGCCCCCAGGGGCCCTCAAGAGGAAAGGTGACTTCATCCCAACCAAGATTGACCTAGGAGGCTCATTTGCAAAGTGGTGGAGAAAGCGGGCATGGCCTTTAACCACCTCTCAGCAATCCCATTGTATGGGGCTTACTGGAGGTAACAGGTAGGCTAATTGGCCCCTAAGGATCCCTAGCAGCGAAGGGGACTTTATCACCCAACTAAGAGCACACCAGGAAGCACATTTGCAGAGCTGTGGACAAGGGGGAGGGGCCTCTGGCAAGTTGCAAGTTCGTGGTCAGTGTATCACTGATGACATCTCAAGTGATGGCATCATCCACATAATTTCTGATGCACCTACTCACACTGCAATATAATCTTTCATAAACGTACTCCAAATTTCAGACTACCATACTCGAAAGCATAGACACACCAATACCAGTACATACATACTCACTCACTCTTTCATAGGTCTACACACACATCCACACACTCACCCATACAGCCACTCATACACCTAGTCACTCACCAATACAGCTGCTGATATATGCCCTCATACACCCATACAGACACTCACATACCGCCAATCACCAATCAAGTTACTCACACACCTAGGCAGTCACACATAGAGTCATTCACACTGCCTTTTACTCACCTATATATGTATACACATACCACCTCACTTATTCAAACATATACCAGCACATACTCTCTTATACAATCACTGACACAAGCACACACTCATCCATACAGCCACTCTCACAATCACTCTCTCACATACAGTCACTTATATACTCCAAGACTCACAGATACTGCCTTTCACATATGCAGTTACTCACCATATACCACTGAGATATCTATTTACTCACCAACACAGCCGTACGCATACTCACCCATACAGCCCTTCACCGATGCACTCATGAACCTATATAACCAGTGATTCGCCCACTCATCTATCCACGCAGGGAGTCACACACCCTCACACCCAACCACACACCCTCATGCACCTATACAGACACTCACACACTGCCACTCACCCAGAGAGCTACTCTCACAACAATTCACTCACCCAAAGAGTCAATCACAGTGCCACTTACTAACCTATACAGTTATACATAAACCACCTCTCACTTATTCATACATATACTAACACATACTTACTCTCTTATACAATCACTGACACAAGCACACACTCATCCATACAGTCCCTTTCACAATCACTCACTAACACATACAGCCACTTATATACTTCACCACTTACATATACTGCATTTTACATATGCAGTTACTCACCCATACGACTGAGACATCCATTCACTCACTGACATAGCCATACATACACCTAGTCATCCATATAGCCCCTCACAGATGCTCTCATGAACCCATACACCCAGTTATTCACCCCCTCACACATCCATATGGAGTCAGACACCCTCTCACCCACCCACACACTCATGCACTCATACAGGTACTCAAACAACCAATCAATACCCCATATAGACACTCATGAAGGTAATCACCAACCCATGCACCCACTTACACACCAACTGATAGACTGATACAGACATTCACACAGATTAGTCACTCACCCATACATTCACTGATACACATATAATGACTCACTTATACAGTCAGTCATGCACCCACTGAATCACCTGAATCACTCATACAGACACTCATACACCCACTGATTCCTCAATAAGCCTTGGTGTGTGTGTGTATATGTCATTTTACAGCTTGGCAAGGACAGCATAGGGCTAGTCCTATGCTTAAAGACTTTGCTGTAGAAATGGCAAAAGACTTTGTCCTTTTCTATCTCGGTGTGGATGGCACTTTGCTAATCCTATGTTTAAAGTTTGATAGAAGAACAGACATTTGAGGTGAGCAGATCTAGAGTGTCGCTGGTGTTGAGAGTGCTCTACCAGGAGCTGCGTTCCACCTACACTTGAGAACTACCAGAGTTCTCTCCTTCTTTTTTGCATTATGTATGCATCACTCTATGCCTGAAAGGGTTTTGTTTTGATATATATATATATATATATATATATATATATATATATATATATATATATATATATATATATATATATATATATATATATATATATATATATATATATATATACTAGCAGCCCGTCCCGACTTTGTCTGGAAGCAATCAGGCTTCAGGGCCCTCGCCCGCCCCGGCCCCTGCCCGCCCCAACATTGTCCGTGGGTCCCCCGGAGTAGCAGCCCACCCTGACCTTGGCTTCAGGGCTCCCGCCTGCCCCGACATTGTCCGTGGGTCCCCCGGAGCCTTACCTCATCCGCCGCACCTCCCCGCGCTCCTGAGTTCACCTGTCTCGGCTGCTCCCCCCGTCTCCTCCCCGCCTTTCCGCCGCTCCTCCCAGCCTGTCCGCCGCTCCTCACCACTCCTCACCGCCTGTCCACCGCTCCGCCTCACGCTCATGTCCCCCACTCCTCCTCGCGCTCCTTGACCTCGCTCCTCCCAGCGCTCCTGATGTCAGCACACACGTCGCGGCCGGCGCTACTTCCATGAGACCACTTTTTTGTTCTCGCAAATTTTTTAAATAACGTATATTTTTAAAATTTATATAGCCTATGTCCATCTGCACACCCTGACAATTTCAACTATGTATCGGGTATGTTGATTGGCGCTGTGGTTCCCGAGTTTACCTGCCTCAAAGGTTCAAAGTTCTTCCTTTATAATAGTAGTATATATATATATATATATATATATATATATATATATATATATATATATATATATATATATATATATATATATATTCAATGAAAAAACCATTGGTTTTAGGCCATATATAGTTAGGGATTTGCATTTACAAAACCTTATTTTACTCGCATAAAACCATTGAAATTCCATATATAGTTATAAGCGCTAACTATATATCGCGCACCCGCAATCCACTGCTGATGATGTCACATATTACATCATTCATGACATGGTTAGTGACATCACTGATGACATCACTGATGACATCTCAAATGACATCACTGATGACATCACTGATTACAACATCCAGTGTCTGTATGTTTCTGTAAAGTTAAAATATGTTTTACATATTGAAGAATGAGTGGATGTATAAGTGTCTGGATGAAGGATTTAGTAGGTGCAAGACTGACTGTATGAGTGAGTGATTAAATGTGTCTCACTGAGTGCATGGGTTAGTGACTAAACTGTTTTAATTTGTGCATCATTATATCTGTTGTTCTACAAACTGCTGCATATGTTGATCAGTAGCTATATGAGTAACTGTATGGGTTATTCATTGGTTGTCCAAGTATTTGTATGGGAAACTGAGTGTGTGTGTATGGGTGGCTGGGAGGTGTGTGACTCTGTACATAGATGTGTGAGTAGTTGATTCACTATATGTATGGATTCAAAAGTATATGTGGAAACAGCTGTATGGGCGCTTGACTGTGCATGAGTGTATTAGTGAGTGAATGGATATCTCAGTGCTACATGTCAAATTAAGTACATATGTAAAACACAGTACATGTGAGAGTTGACATCTATAAATAACTGTGCATAAGAGCCAATGAATGTGTGAGTGGCTGTATGGATCATTGTGAACATGTATCAGAAATTGTATAAGAGAGTAAAGTAAATATGTGTTAGTATATGTTTGAATAAGTAAGGTGTGTATAACTGTATAGTTGAGAAAATGGAGGTGTGATTGATTTTTGGCATAACTGACTAGGTGTGTGAGTAACTCCATGGATGAGTGACAGTCTGTGACTGTCTGTTTACACTGATTGTATCTAAGGTTATATTAGAGTCTGAAGAGGTTCATGGTATTATCACATGAATGATATCATCAGTGATGTTATCAGTCATGTCAAATGAGATGTTTTCAGTGATGTCATCAGTGATGTCATTTGAGATGTCATCAGTGATGTCATCAGTGATGTCACTAACCATGTCATGAATGATGTAATATGTGACATCATCAGCAGTGGATTGCGGGTGCGCGATATATAGTTAGCGCTTATAACTATATATGGAATTTCAATGGTTTTATGCGAGTAAAATAAGGTTTTGTAAATGCAAATCCCTAACTATATATGGCCTAAAACCAATGGTTTTTTCATTGAATTTTCAAGGTTTTGTAAATGCAAATTCCTAACTATATATCCACTATAACCTATGGTTTTTTCTGTGAATTTCATTGGTTTTTTAATAGCAAATATGAAAAGCTTTAAAATGTCAAGTACGTGATAGATAAAAACATTTTCGTATTTATGCACGCTGATGTGCTTTGAACGCTGCCCCCCCCCTCCCCTCTTTTCTCTTAGTAGTACTCTCTCTTTGCAGATAGTGAACGGTAGTTAACGCAGGCCTTTGCCCCCGTTGTAATCCGTCGTGCCTGCTTGTCTCTCCATTTGATTGATTGTTATCCAAGCATTTACTGTTTTAGAATTGGTTCTCTTTGGATCATTCTCTATTTACAAACAAGCACAAAGTCGCAATACTCTGTTTAGTCTTTGCAGATAGTGAAAAATCGTGTAAAAAAATAAAAGTAATCGAGCAAAATCAGTAGACCACTAATTCGATCTCTTTTTGACCTCGGTAAAATACAAACATTAGGAACAACCCTTCATGAGAAATACGAAAATAATGAAATGAACTAAGCTCCACACCATGAGGGCTGCAAAACAGCTCGACTCCGCCACCCACACCGCCCAAAATAACGACAAACCCTATGCAAATATTATAAATATACACAACACACCAGCAAAGAAACAGAGTAAAACATTTTATTAAATAACTATTTACATAACTATTTTATACTTTTTATTGCCCGATCCGGCTAGCTCAATCGATCGAGCATGAAACTCATGCACTGATAACAAGCGTTGAGAGTTTGTAGAACGATGGCTTCAGATTTTCCACATACGGTGTAGTGGCGCGAACTGGCAGGGGGCGTTTGGATTCTACCCCTTCCCCAAATAAGATTTTCATACGTGAATGTTCGTTCATGCTTTTTGTCCCTGAGTTGCTTCCATGTCACTGCCTTACACAAATGGCATAAGTCCTGGTTGTTGAGTGCCATACTTCAGAGTTCTAAGCAGCTCTTGTAACACTGTTTAAACCTTATTTGCACCTGCTGCAGCTTCACTATTCAAAGTAAGTGGGGTCCATTTGTGGACCTGACTGCATTGGAAAACAATGTGATACGGTGCCTCCCTAAACCGCTTGACGGAGGCCCCCGAGGGGCGGTGAGATGGCGCGGACTGAGAGGGGGCGCTTGGCTCCTGCCCCCTCCCCAAGTCGTGTTGCCCTGGTGAGGCCTGAGATCACCCCCGGCATAGGCGGCCGGCTCCCGGGGTCCGGCGGAATTTTTTCCCTTTTGAAGAATCTTCCATTCTGGACCTTGTCCCACAATCCGTTTGACCTGAAGACACGCTGTCGTGGGGCGCCCCTTTACCGTTTTAGTTGCCATTCCGCCCGCTTTTGGTACTCTGTGCCTCTTCCGCCATTCAGCTGTTTACCGCCCGCTCTTGCGACTACAACGTCTCGCTCACCATGTAGTTGAGTTGCTCCCGCTCTTAAGATTTAACCGAACTTTTTGGACTGCTGAAAGCGGTTGATTTCCGACCGCTGGTTGGTGGAGACATTTTGACTATATTCTGGACCTGCATTGTCGCGTAATGCGTCATATGACGCGACGCGTTAGCGCACCCGGAAGTGCTCCGGTGCGCAAGGCGCAGCTTCCCAGAAACGATCCAGAGCGCGCCGCGCAGCGCGTAACGTAAGCATAACAGGTCATGTGACTTGTTAATAAAACTTTTCATTGGTTCATTTTACTTTTCTTTTCCTAATTATGTAAGACTAGGTCATGTGACCTAAAAATAACACTTTTCATTGGATTAAAACATTTTTTTTCCCAAACGATGAAAGCCCCACCTTGTTTCTGGATGTTTCAGACTGAAGCTGGCGTCACCATGAGAGCACCACCATCTCGTAGCTCCGTCGTGGCCATTCCGCAAGCAATCATGGCAGCCGCTCCCCACCGGAAGCCTGCGGGAGTCGACGGCCCCCAAGACTTTTGTACAATCTTCAAGGCTGAGGGGACGCTTTCGAGAATGGAACCCAAGCCCTGGCAGACAAGCGTCCGAGTTCCAAGGTGTCCCAGGGCCATTTTACTGGACCAGGCCCAAATCCGAAGAGCCGACCGCCATTTTAGGAGTCCTGTGGAAGCCGCCTATCGCTGCACCGCAAGAGTGGGAGCAACTCAACTACATGGTGAGTGAGACGCTGTAGCCGTAAGAGCGGGTGCTAAACAGCTGAATGGCGGAAAAGGCACAGTGTAGCAAAAGCGGGCGGAATGGCGACTGAAACGATAAAGGGGCGCCCCACTACAGCAGACAAGCCTCCGCCATGTGCTTCAAAACTGCATATGTATCTCGTGATATCAAGGTTGGGCAACCAGTACACAACAAGCAGTTACGAGTCCCATTTACACTGGCGCCATTTTGGGCGCGGCCGGGCAGGTCCAGGATCTACTGAAACATAACAAATGAGGCTGACGTCTCTGAAGCAGTTGACGAACAGCAGGACATAGCAAATAAACATGAACTCTCTAAAGCTGTTAACTCACTGCAGGACAAAACAAGTGAACCTGAAACCTCTGGAATAATTGTCGCTCAAAAGAACAACACACAAAACTCTGTGGAGCCTGAAGAAAAAAAAACAGAAGGGCACTGTAGTTTCAGACACACTTAACACTAATGACTAAACAAAGATATCGTCTGTTTATGAAGCAGTTATCATCTTGACAGAATTGACAAAGAAGTGTACAGACACCAATGCTATTAAGAAACACAAGGAAATCCTAACGCATCAGCATTCTCGGAAGAGGTTGACACAGATAACATCTTAAGGAACAAAGAAAGACCTGTTTACTCTTGACACCCCAGGTGCTGTGTATATTGCACTATAGTGCTGCATCGAGAAAACGGACAACCCTATTGATGTGGATTTTTCATTTTTGATTATTGTAAAGAAATGGCGACTCCCCCCTTTAGCAGATTAGCTAAATGTTTGCGTAATTTAGGCATAAAAGTTATATTATTGTTGTTGTTGTTGTTATCGTTATAGTTCTGGTTAATTTCAAAAAATGGTTAAATATATTTACAGTTTTTGTTGCGTTCGTTATATTTAAATGTTAATAAAGTTTTAAAATCTAACATTGTTGGAGTGCTATATATGTTTAAAAAATCGGGTGAATGGGGCCTTGAATCGGGTTATTGTCATGTGTGGGCTTTGCAAGTGTACTGCTACAAGATCGGACATTTCAAACTCAAATGCACGTTCTTTTTCTTACCTTTCCGAAGCATGGAGCGCAATAGCAGGCAGAGAAAGGGTGATGCACGTGTTGAACACTGCCTGGCCTGGCAAGTTGCTGGCAGTGCCCCCCCGCCCGCTCCTGAAAGAGGGCACACACACACCGCCGCCCCGAGTACTTCACAAATCTTTAAAAGACCATGCGCTTGTTCATGAGGCTTAAATGGTTTATCACCCCTTCTAGAACCCCTGCATCGACCCTCTGACGTTTCCTGGAAGAATTAGCACGTAACACAATACCAAGCCCTGTCAGCTGAAACCCCCGAGAAATCATGGGGCATATTATCAAGGGAGTTTATTTCCGCTTTTTTGGCTTTAAAAGCCAAAAAAAAAGAGATAAAATTATCTCCCTATTACCAAGCTGTCGCTAACACCAGTTAGTGACAGCTAAAAGGAGATAGCGACCATCTTGGGCCCCGCTTTGCATATCAGTGATATTTATCACTAATGACATGCAAAGTGGGCGTGACAAGATTTTAGCGACTGGAAACAGTCCCTAACCATCGCTATCTCCTATTACCAACTTTTGGAGATATTCACGCTAAGCGCGAATATCTCCAAAACCTAACACCTGCCCTGAGCAGTTTTAGCCATGTTATCCAATGGGAAGTGGATAACATGGCTAAAAGCATTTGCTGGATAATGCATGAATATCGCTGACTTTTCAACGATATTCATGCATTGCGGCCGTTTTTTAACGCATTTGCGATAAACCTTGCTAATAGCAAGGTTTATGTGCGATAAAATTCGCCGAAGTGCGGCGATAATTTGTGTCTCTAAACAAGTTAGAGACAAAAATTACCGCTAGTTGTTGGTAATATGCCCCCGGGTTTTTCCTTGCAGGAATCGGGAAGCGAAAGACTAGCACTGAAATCAGTAGTCTCACGCCTGAATCGGGAGGGTTGGCATGTCTGGATACTCTACAGCTGGGGCCATAAACTACATCCGCAGGGCTAGGTGATAGCCTAGGTCCGGCCTGGACAATCGGACACAGAGGAAGAGGAGTGTCAGAGGGTGCGGTAGTGAATAGGGTGAAAGGGAGGTGTCGGGCGGGCACAGGGTGTGATTCTCAGAGAAGAGCAGCGCAGATGGGGGGAAGTATATGTCCCATGCATGAGAGAGAGAGCGGGGGTGACCAGTGCGTGGGGAAGATGCTTGCGAGGGTGGGGAGCCATGCTGAGGATCGGCGGCGTGCAGAGAGTGGCCCTGGTCAAGGCATCTAAAATGGCTGCCGTGCACAACAAAATTGTGGCATTGGACAAAAACGCAAGATGGCGCAGACAATGTTTATCAATAAGGATTCATTTATAACACAATATTTACTCGCAGTGACAAAATGGTGGTCAACACTTCCTGATTTCCATCGAATCAAACGTTAACAAACGTCACGCAGCAAAAAAAAAAAAAAAAGCTCACGCACAGCAGTTTTTAGCCATGTTATCCAATGGAAGGTGGATAACATGGCTAAGAGCATTTGCTGGATAATGCATGAATATCGCTGACTTTTCAGCGATATTCATGCATTGTGGCCGATGTGCGGCGATAATTTTTGTCTCTAAACAATTAAAACGAAGCACAAAATGGCAAATTCCCGTTTCGCTACCAGTTTGCGGCCCAGTTCGCGGCCCGTGAAGCGCTTCTACCGTGAAAAATCATTTTTTTTTTATTTTCCCCACGCGACCCTTTAATAACCCCAACAACATTCCTCGGGGGTCAAGAGGGGTATACCTTGCCCCCTTTCAATAAATTCCCCCTTCGTTTTTCACCTCTTCTTCTCTCTCGATCCTACCGAGAGATAAGATGGCGGCCGCTCCGGACTGTTTAGAATGTTGACAGACACCGGAGAGCCAATCAGCTTTCTGCGCGCAAAGTTCCGTTTCGCGAAAAGTAAGCGGACCGGATCGCTGCCCAGAGCGCTGTTACAGATATATATCTTGTTTTGAACGTTAATTTCTCAAAAACTACTGGAGCACATATATTGAGACATAGCAAAGGCACATCGGGCTAACAGTCCCTACAATTTTGCCAAGTTTCGTGCAAATCCATTCAGCCGTTCGAGCTAAAAGTGAGTCCAACCGCCCTATGGAAAAATGAATGGGAAAAACGCGTTTTGGGACCTCCCTTTTTTCTCGGCCCCCCCTTGACGAACCCCCCCCAAATTTTCAGGGGCTGCTCAGAAACAAAATGTGCCATTTTCCTGAAAATTTCAGCCGATTCCGTCCTCAAACGCCAAAGTTATTAGACATAGAATTTTCAGAAATCCCATAGGGAATTAATCCTAACTATATATACCTACTGGCGAGACGCCAGTAGGTAATATATATATATATATATATATATATATATATATTCACTGAAAAAACCATAGGTTTCACACCAGTTATAGTTAGCTGGAAATTTTACTGATATAAAACCATTGAAATTCCCACGTTATAGTTAGTCGGACTCACTATAACTTGCGCGTGCAATGCACTGCTGATGACATCACATATTACATCACTCATGACATGGTCAGTGACATCACTTATGACACCATCCAGTGAATGTGTGTCTTTCTGAAAAATAAATATTAGTGAGTTATGTTTAAATATTTAAATTCATTTATTAGTGTTTCACTTTGTGTATAAGTGGCTACATGTGTTGGTAAGTAGCTACATGCGTATGTATATGGGTTATTAGATGTTTCTCTTAGTATCAGTATGAGTGTCTATATGGTTTGGTGGGGGTATTACTTAGCACATAGATGCATGAGTGACTGACTCGCTGTTTGTATGTGTTTTGAAGACAGCATATGTGCAGGACTGTATGGATGGATGAGTGTGTATATGTGTTTGTTAGTGAGTGAATGACTGTCTCACTAGTGTCTTTATCAGTAACTACATATGTTTTAATCTAGTATATGTGAATATTGATGTATATAAGTGAGTATATGTGAGAGTAAGAGATTGTAAGAGTTCCTGTTTAAATAAGTATGTGTTTCTATAAGTGATTGTTTAAGAGAATAAATATGTGTAATTTTCAATACAAGTAAGGTGGAAGTGTGTGTATAACTCTATATTCAAATAAATGGATGTTCAATAGTTTATTTGCACGTGTGAGTATGTGTGTGAGTAACTTTTGGATGACTGTCGGTGTGTAACAGGATGTATAGGTGTATCACTTCATATGATAAGTGAGTATATGTATGAGTGACTATATAGAACTGTTGGTGAATGACTGGATGTGCATATAGATGGTGGAATTACTGAATTGCTTGTTGTAACTGGTATGGGTATATCCACTTTTTGGAAAATATTAGTTTCTATTTTTGAATATGTGTTTCAAGGGTTACATTATAGCGAAAGGAGGTCTGTCACTGTGTCACAAGGATGGTGTCATCAGTGATGTCATGACTGATGTCACTGACCATGTCATGAGTGATGTAATATGTGATGTCATCAGCAGTGCATTGCACGCGCAAGTTATAGTGAGTCCGACTAACTATAACGTGGGAATTTCAATGGTTTTATATCAGTAAAATTTCCAGCTAACTATAACTGGTGTGAAACCTATGGTTTTTTCAGTGAATTTAATAGGTTTTTTAAAAGCTAATTCCTAACTATAACTGGTGTGAAACCTATGGTTTTTTCAGTGAATTTCAAAGGTTTTTTAAAAGCTAATTCCTAACTATAACTGGTGTGAAACCTATGGTTTTTTCAGTGAATTTCATAGGTTTTTTAAATGCTAATTCCTAACTATAACTGGTGTGAAACCTATGGTTTTTTCAGTGAATTTCATAGGTTTTTTAAATGAATGCCAAACATTATAAAAAAAGGTCAACTGATCCACTTTCCTGCCTCCCTCCTAACTCACCTGCATCCCCTGTTGTTTCCTAAATTCCGGTTATTCAGTGAAATACAATGCAACATTTAACTCAGCATTATACATCATGAAAATGTTAGGACAGTATATGCCATCACTCACTTATTCAACTACAGTATCTGTTCTTCAGTAATCTCAGTTAATCCCATAGTGCGCATGTATTTTGAATAACTTTGGCGCCGGTTGTCGAATCTGCCTGAAATTTTCAGGAAAATGGTCTCATGGCGGTCCGGTCGTTCCCAGAAAGTTTGGGGGGGATTCGTCAAGCGGGGGCCGAGATAAAAGGGGGGTCCCAAAACGCGTTTTCCCCATGTTAATTTCCATAGGGCGGTCGATTTCACTTTTAGCCCGAACGGCTGAATGGATTTCCACCAAACTTGGCAAAATTGTAGGGACTGGTAGCCCGATGTGCCTTTGCTATGTCTCAAGATATGTGCTCCAGTGGATTTTAAGTAATTAAGGTTCAAAAAAATATATATATCTATAGCCGCGCTCCCGTGCGCGCACGGGAGTGCGCTCCTGGCGCGACACGCGACTTGCGCGCAGGAAGCTGATTGGATCTCAGTTGTCTGTAAACATTCTAAACAGTGCATAGCGGCCGCCATCTTGTGTCTCGGTAAAATCGACAGAAGGGGTTTGAAAAAAGGGGCAAATGACCATAAGGGGGAAGAGTAGACCCCCTCTGACCCCCTAGGTTTGATGTAGGGACTAAAATAGGGTCCTGCAGGGCATTAAAATTAGGGCATTTCTCAGGGAGTGCTTAAAAGATCTTTTTCACCAAAGTACGCGTACGAGTACGCTTAAAAGTGCGCGCACCAGGCGCTCCCCCCGCGAAAATCGAAAAAAAAAAAAATTTTTTTGAGGCCCCGCGGTGCCCTTTAATGGCCCCCATATCAAACCTAGGGGGTCAGGGGGGGTCTACCCTGCCCCCTTATGGTCAATTCCACCCTTTGTTTTTGCCACCTCTTATGACTAGATTTTACCGATAGACAAGATGGCGGCCGCTCCGGACTGTTTAGAATGTTTACAGACAACTGAGAGCCAATCAGCTTTCTGCGCGCAAGTCGCGTGTCGCGCCGGGAGCGCTCACGGGTGCGCGCACGGGAGAGCGCCTATAGATATATATATTTTTTTGAACCTAAATTACTCAAAATCCACTGGAGCACATATCTTGAGACATAGCAAAGGCACATCGGGCTACCAGTCCCTACAATTTTGCCAAGTTTGGTGGAAATCCATTCAGCCGTTCGGGCTAAAAGTGAAATCAACCGCCCTATGGAAATTAACATGGGGAAAACGCGTTTTGGGACCCCCCTTTTATCTCGGCCCCCGCTTGACGAATCCCCCCCAAACTTTCTGGGAACGACCGGACCGCCATGAGACCATTTTCCTGAAAATTTCAGGCAGATTCGACAACCGGCGCCAAAGTTATTCAAAATAGAATGTTGAGATTTAACATTGAAAATTATCCTAACTATAACTACCTACTGGCGACCGCCAGTAGGTAATATATATATATATATATATATATATATATATATATATATATATATTATATTATATTATATATATATATATATATATATATATATATATATATATATATATATATATATATATATATATATATATATATATATATATATATATATTACCTACTGGCTATCGCCAGTAGGTATATATAGTTAGGATTAATTCCCTATGGCATTTCTGAAAATTCTATGTCTAATAACTTTGGCGTTTGTGGACGGAATCGGCTGAAATTTTCAGGAAAATGGCACATTTTGTTTCTGAGCAGCCCCTAAAAATTTGGGGGGGTTTCGTCAAGGGGGGCCGAGAAAAAAGGGGGGTCCCAAAACGCGTTTTTCCCATGTTAATTTCCATAGGGCGGTTGGACTCACTTTTAGCTCAAACGGCTGAATGGATTTGCACGAAACTTGGCAAAATTGTAGGGACTGTTAGCCCGATGTGCCTTTGCTAGGTCTCAATATATGTGCTTCAATGGATTTTGAGAAATTAACGTTCAAATCAAGATATATATCTGTAACAGCGCTCTGGGCAGCGATCCGGTCCGCTTACTTTTCGCGAAACGGAACTTTGCGCGCAGAAAGCTGATTGGCTCTCCGGTGTCTGTCAACATTCTAAACAGTCCGGAGCGGCCGCCATCTTGTCTCTCGGTAGGATTGAGAGAGAAGAAGAGGTGAAAAACGAAAGGGGAATTTAATGAAAGGGGGCAAGGTATCCCCCTCTTGACCCCCTAGGAATGTTGTTGGGGTTATTAAAGGGTCCCGTGGGGAAAAAAAAAAAAAAATGATTTTTCACGGTAGAAGCGCTTCACGGGCCGCGAACTGGGCCGCAAACTGGTAGCGAAACGGGAATTCGCCATTTTGTGCTTCGTTAATTAAATTACTAGGTATAAGTGGGTGCGGGAGACGTATCCTAATCCCCTATGTTTCCTGAGGGTGGCTGAGGAGGCTGATATATGTTGATACATCTCTTCCAGCGGCTGTGCGTGAGCTTTTTTTTTTTTTTGCTGCGTGACAGTCCAGAGCGGCCGCCATCTTGTCTCTCGGTAGGATCGAGAGAGAAGAAAAGGTGAAAAACTAAGGGGGACTTTAATGAAAGGGGGCAAGGTATCCCCCTCTTGACCCCCTAGGAATGTTGTTGGGGTTATTAAAGGGTCCCGTGGGGAAAATAAAAAAAAATGATTTTTCACGGTAGAAGCGCTTCACGGGCCGCGAACTGGTAGCGAAACGGGAATTCGCCATTTTGTGCTTCGTTAATTAAAGTACTAGGTATAAGGGGTGCGGGAGACGTATCCTAATCCCCTATGTTTCCTGAGGGTGGCTGAGGAGGCTGATATATGTTGATACAT
Organism: Lissotriton vulgaris; assembly: GCF_964263255.1. Taxonomy (NCBI): domain Eukaryota; kingdom Metazoa; phylum Chordata; class Amphibia; order Caudata; family Salamandridae; genus Lissotriton; species Lissotriton vulgaris. Next base: position 806,137,103 of record NC_141697.1, read on the forward strand.
CTCTTCCAGCGGCTGCGCCATCTTGCCTTTTTTCCAATGCCACAATTTTGTCGTGCACGGCAGCCATTTTAGATGCCAGGCTGGTCCCAGGCTATCACCTAACCCTGCGGATGTAGTTTATGGCCCCAGCTGTAGAGAATTCAGACATGCCAATCCTCCCGATTCAGGCGTGTGACTACTGATTTTAGTGCTAGTCTCCCGCCTCCCGATTTCTGCAAGCAAAAACCCGGGGGCATATTACGAACAACTAGCGATAATTTTTGTCTCTAACTTGTTTAGAGACAAAAATTATCGCCGTACATCGGCGATTTTTATCGCAGATAAACCTTGCTATTATCGCAGAAAAGTCAGCGATATTCATGTATTATCGAGCAAATGCTCTTAGCCATGTTATCCACCTCCCATTGGATAACATGGCTAAGAACTGCTCAGGGCAGGTGTTAGATTTTGGAGATATTCGCGCTTAGCGCGAATATCTCCAAAAGTTGGTAATAGAAGGTAGCGATGTTAGGGACTGTTTCCAGTCGCTAACATCTTGGCACGCCACTTTGCATGTCATTAGTGATAAGTATCACTGACATGCAAAGCGGGGCCCAAGATGGTCGCTATCTCCTTTTAGCTGTCACTAACTGGTGTTAGCGACAGCTTGGTAATAGGGAGATAATTTTATCTCCGCTTTCAAGGCTTTTAAAGCCAAAAAAGCGGAGATAAACCCCCTTGATAATATGCCCCATGATTCCTTGGGGGTTTCAGCTGACAGGGCTTGGTATTGTGTTACATGGTAATTTTTCCAGGAAACGTCAGAGGGTCGATGCAGGGGTTCTAGAAGAGGTGATAAACCATTTAAGCCTCATGAACAAGCGCATGGTCTTTTAAAGATTTGTGAAGTACTCGGAGCGGCGGTGTGTGTGTTTCCTCTTTCAGGAGCGGGCGGGGGGGCACTGCCAGCAACTTGCCAGGTCAGGTAGTGTTCAACACGTGCATCACCCTTTCTCTGCTTGCTATTGCGCTCCATGCTTCGGAAAGGTAAGAAAAAGAACGTGCATTTGAGTTTGAAATGTCCGATCCTGCAGCAGCACACTTCCAAAGCCCACACATGACAATAACCCGATTCAAGGCCCCATTCACCCGTTTTTAAAAAAATAGATAACACTCCAACAAAGTAAGGTTATAAAACTTTATTAACTATTAACTTTAACGAACGGAACAAAAACTAAAAACATTTAAACATTTCTCAACACAAAAAGCAACAGTGGTTAGAAGCTGTCTTTTGTGCGAATAGTCCCAAGGCAGCACAACGTGCAGAGTTCTGGACGGCACCCAGGTGATGTCGCCTGGGTGCCGCACTGGTTTAGGGATCCTACAATGCTGCTCCGAAAATTGGCGTGGGGCGTCCCGGGTGGGGCGGGGGGAGGCCTCGTCAGTAGCGGTCTGTTGTGCGAATAGTCCCAAGGCAGCACAACGTGCAGAGTTCTGGACGGCACCCAGGTGATGTCGCCTGGGTGCCGCACTGGTTTAGGGATCCTACAATGCAGCACAGAAAAACAGCGTGGGGCGTCCCGGGTGGTGCGGGGGGAGGCCTCGTCAGTAGCGGTCTGTGTCCAGTGTCACATGGCTGACACAACATGTACGACAGGCACCCAGGTGATGTCCAGTAAACTGCCGCACTGGTTTTGGTATCCTACAATGCTGCTCCGAAAATTGGCGTGCGGCGGCCCGGGGGGGGGGGGCGTGGGGGAGGCGGCGTGAACGGGCCTCCCCAGGTGGCGGCCATCTAGCTGAGTTGCGCCCGCTCTTGCGGCTACAGCGTCTCGCTCACCATGTTGTTGAGTTGCTCCCACTCTTGCAGTGCAGCGATAGGCGGCTGCCACATGGCTCTTAAAATGGCGGACGGCTCCTCGGTTTTGGGCCTGGTCCACTGAAATGGCCCTGGGACACTTTGGAACTCGGACGCTTGCCTGCTAGGGCTTGGGCTCCATTCTCGAAAAGCGTCCCCTCAGCCGTGAAGATTGTACAAAAGTCTTGGGGGCCCCCGACTCCCGCAGGCTTCCGGTGGGGAGCGGCTGCCATGATTGCTCGCGGAATGACCACGACGGAGCCACGAGATGGTGGTGCTCTCATGCTGACGCCAGCTTCAGTCTGAATGATCCAGAAACAAGGTGGGGCTTTCATCGTTTGGGAAAAAAAATGTTCTAAACCAATGAAAAGTGTTATTTTTAGGTCATATGACCAAGCCTTCCATCTTTAGGAAACCAAAAGTAAAATGAACCAATGAAAAGTTTTATAAACAAGTCACATGACCTGTTATGCGGCATAGGGCTACAAAAAGCGTAGAAAATCCGTTGGCACGTGAGGCGGCGTCAGTAGCGGACCGATGTGCGAATAGGCCGAAGGCAGCACAACGGGCCGAGATCCGGATGGTACCGAGGTGGTGTCCAGCAAATTGCCGCACTGGTGTGGCCATCCTACAATGCTGCGCCGAAAGACGGCGTGTCCAGCTGAGTTGCGGTCACTGTTGCGGTACAGTGACTCGAACGCGCCGAGATCCGGATGGCACCGAGGTGGTGTCCAGCAAATTGCCGCACTGGTGTGGCCATCCTACAATGCTGCGCCGAAAGACGGCGTGTCCAGCTGAGTTGCGGTCACTGTTGCGGTACAGTGACTCGAACGCGCCGAGATCCGGATGGCACCGAGGTGGTGTCCAGCAAATTGCCACACTGGTGTGGCCATCCTACAATGCTGCGCCGAAAGACGGCGTGTCCAGCTGAATTGCGGTCACTGTTGCGGTACAGTGACTCGAACGCGCCGAGATCCGGATGGCACCGAGGTGGTGTCCAGCAAATTGCCGCACTGGTGTGGCCATCCTACAATGCTGCGCCGAAAGACGGCGTGTCCAGCTGAGTTGCAGTCACTGTTGCGGTACAGTGAGTCGAACGCGCCGAGATCTGGATGGCCCGATGTTGTGTCCAGCAAGTTGCCGCACTGGTGTGGCCATCCTACAATGCTGCGCCGAAAGTCGGCGTGGGGTGCCCCGTTGGCTTATGAGGTGATGTCAGTAGTGGACCGATGTGTGAATAGGTCGGAACCAGCACAAGGCGCCAAGATCCGAATGGCAAGTCCTGGATGTTGAGTGCCTCAGTTGAGAGTTCTGAGCAGTGCTTGTAAGACTGTCTGAAGCTTATTTGCACCTGCTGCAGCTTCACTAGGTCCGGCGGAACTTTTTGCCTTTTCCTTTCTGCTTCTTTTCCTACAATCCGTTTCATCTGAAGACACGATCAGGTCCCTGAATGTGTGCAGGGGGACGCTATTGATTGAATGAAAATGGCGGCTTGACACAAAGCTGACTCAAGCGTTACTGTTGGTGCTATACAGACAAAAATTGGTTTTCAGTTTGTACATTCTTCAGGTTTTTTTTTTCCATCCAAGTCTGATTGAGAGTTTGTAGAAAAATGGCTTCAGATTTTCCACATACTACTCTTCAACATTCTTCCTAAATGTAACAATGTGAAACTCACTAGGAGAACGGCTGTTTCTGTTTCCTTTCAAAATGCTGCCAACAATATTTTCTGAATGGAAGACACCATCTTGTAGCATAAAGGGCCGAAAGGGGTTCTGGTCTGGCCGATGGTTGGTGGAGACATTTTGACTATATCTTGGACCTGCCCGGCCTCGCCCAAAATGGCGCCGGTATAAATGGGACTCGTAACTCCTTGCCCGCAAATGTATATCTAGAAAATGTTATTGTAAGTGGCCCTGTTCTATTTTAATTACAAAATGTATGTCCACCGATTCCGCAACTGTTAGACACCTTAGTTCTTGCAACCTAATGGCCCGCTCGTTACGTTCCTCTACAGTGTAAATGTCTCCTCATCATATACGATTTCAGTTTGCTCCGTGGCCGGCCCACGTGGTTATAGGCCCGTATTTGTATACTGACATTTTCACAATAAAGGTTTTTAAAACAAAACACGGTAGTAGTATTTACATTGGTAAAGTTTTTACTTTTAGTCACTGTTTTCGAATCAGTAAAAGGCAAGTGAAATAAAGCAGTCCAATTACATGACGGATAAAACGTATAATATGTAGGAACGCAGTAAAGATAAATGGTCAAGGGCAGTTGTGTTTTTCATGTCTGCAACATAAAGTGATCGATAAGAATCTGATAATCAGGCGTATCGGCGACTAAGACAGCAGGCCGAATCTCTTTTACTCAACGGCTCCGTCATGGAAGGAAGAAACGCCCTTTTTCTCGAAAAAGGAATATATTTTACTTGCAAGACAGTTGTAAATTTTCCGGGAAAGTACATTAGCCTGGAATATTATAACATATGTTTGAAAAAAAAATATTGTTCGAAAATAATAAAAAGCGTAATTTTTAGGTCATATGACCAAGCTTTTCATCATTAAATTAACAAAAGTAAAATGAACCAATGAAAAGTTTTATTAACAAGTCACATGACCTGTTATGCTTACGTTACGCGCTGCGCGCCGCGCCTCGGATCACTTCCGGGTGCGCTAACGCGGCGTGTCATAAAACGCATTACGCGACAACGTAGGTCAAGAATATAGTCTAAATGTCTCCACCAACCAGCGTTCAGAACACAACCCCTTTCAGCAGTCCAAAAAGTTCTGTTAAATGACAACAGAGGGGACAGGCAACAAGAACCATCAGTCAAAGAGGGGAGGGCAAGTTCTTCTCTTCCGGGTCATGTTGGGGCGCTACCGGAACTGATCGAATTGGTAGTCTATAGTGTTTCTGGATGTTTCAGACTAAAGCAGGCGTCAGCATGAGACCACTACCATCTCGTAGCTCCGTCGTGGCCATTCCACGAGCAATCATGGCAGCCGCTCCCCACCAGAAGCCTGCGGGAGTCGGAGGCCCCCAAGACTTTTGTAGAATCTTCACGGCTGAGGGGACGCTTTTCGAGAATGGGACCCAAGCCCTATCAGGGAAGCGTCCGAGTTCCAAGGTGTCCCAGGGCCATTTTAGTGGACCAGGCCCAAAACCGAAAAGCCGGCCGCCATTTTGAGAGTCCTGTGGCAGCCGCCTATCGCTGCACCGCAAGAGCGGGCGCAACTCAACTACATGGTGAGCGAGACGCTGTAGTCGCAAGAGCGGGCGGTAAACAGCTGAATGGCGGAAGAGGCACAGTGTAGCAAAAGCGGGCGGAATGGCAACTAAAACGATAAAGGGGCGCCCCACTACAGCTTGTCTTCAGGTCAAACAGATTGTGGGACAAGGTCCAGAATTGAAGAGTCATCAAAAGGCAAAAAGTTCCGCCGGACCCCGGGAGCCGGCCGCCTATGTCGGGGGCGATCTCAGGCTACACCAGTGCTATAAGACTTGGGGAGGGTGTCGGAGCCAAGCGTCTTCTCCGAGTCCATGGCCATCACACCGCCCCTCAGGGGCCTCCGTCAAGCTGTTTAGGAAGGTAACATATCACATTGTTTTCTAATGCAGTCAGGTCCACAAACGACACTCACTTACTTTGAGAATAGTGAAGCTGCAGTAGGTGGAAATAAGCTTCAGACAGTGTTACAAGCACTGCTCAGAACTCTTAACTATGGCACCCAACATCCAGAACTTATGCTATTTGAGAATGGCAGTGACATCGAAGCATCTCAGGGACCAAAACCATTAACGTACTTTCACGTATGAAAATCTTACTTGGGGAGGGGGCAGGAGCGAAGCGCCCCCTCCCAGTCAGCGCCACCACACCGTATGTTGAAAATCTGAAGCCATCGTTCTACAAAGTCAACCAAACTTGGATTGAAAAATCTAGAAAAATGTACCAACTGAAAACCAGTTTTGGTCTGCATAGCATCAGTAGCAACGCTTGAGTCAGCTTTGTGTCAAGCCGCCATTTTGATTCAACAAAGCACAGGCATTGAAAAAGGCTGAAATTCAGAACTCTAAACTATGGCACCCAACATCCAGGAGCTTGCCATCCGGATCTTGGAGCCTTGTGCTGCTTTCGATCTATTCACACATCGGTCCACTACTGACATCATCTTATAAACCAACGTTATGTAAATAGTTTTTTAATAAAATGTTTTACCCTGTTTCTTTGCTGGTGTGTTGTCTATATTTTTAATATTTGCATAGGGTTTGTCGTTATTTTGTGCGGGATGGGTGATGGAGCCGAGCTGTCTTGCAGCCCTCATGGTGTGGAGCTCAGTTCATCTCACTATTTTCGTATTTCTCATGAAGGGTTGTTCCTAATATTTCTATTTTAGCGAGGTCAAAAAGAGATCCAATTAGTGGCCTACTGATTTTGCTCGATTACTTTTATTTTTTTACACGATTTTTCACTATCTGCAAAGACTAAACAGAGTATTGCGACTTTGTGCTTGTTTGTAAATAGAGAATGATCCAAAGAGAACCAATTCTAAAACAGTAAATGTTTGGACAACAATCAATCAAATGGAGAGACAAGGAGGCACGACGGATTACAACGGGGGTAAAGGCCTGCGTTAACTACCCTTCAGTATCTGCAAAGAGAGAGTACTACTAAGACAAAAGAGGGGAGGGGGGGGGGTGCAGCGTTCAAAGCACATCAGCGTGCATAAATACGAAAATGTTTTTATCTATCACGTACTTGACATTTTAAAGCTTTTCATATTTGCTATTAAAAAACCAATGAAATTCACAGAAAAAACCATAGGTTATAGTGGATATATAGTTAGGAATTTGCATTTACAAAACCTTGAAAATTCAATGAAAAAACCATTGGTTTTAGACCATATATAGTTAGGAATTAGCATTTACAAAACCTTATTTTACTCGCATAAAACCATTGAAATTCCATATATAGTTAGAAGCGCTAACTATATATCGCGCACCCGCAATCCACTGCTGATGATGTCACATATTACATCATTCATGACATGGTCAGTAACATCACTGATGACATCACTGATGACATCTCAAATGACATCACTGATGACATCACTGATGACAACTCAAATGACATCACTGATGACATCACTGATGACAACTCAAATGACATCACTGATGACATCTCATTTGTCATCACTGATCACATCACTCATGTGATAATACAATGAACCTCTTCAGACTCTAATATAACCTTACATACACTCAGTATAAACAGACACTCACAGACTGTCACTCATCCATGGAGTTACTCACACACCTAGTCAGTCATGCAAAGAATCAATCACACCTCCATTTCCTCAACTATACAGTTATACACATCTTACTTATTCAAACATATAATAACACATATTTACTCTCTTATATAATCCCTGATACAAGCTCACAGTGATCGATACAGCCACTCACACATTCACTGGCTCTTATGTTCAGTTATTTATATATCTCAACTCTCACATGTATTGTGTTTTACATACGTACTTACTTGCACATGTAGCAATGAGAAATCCATTCACTCACCAACACACCCATGCACAGTCAACCGCCCATATAGCTGTTTCCACATGCACTCTTGAACTCATACTCCTAGTGAATCAACTGCTTACACATCTATGCACAGAGTCACGCACCTCCCAGCCACCCACACACACACTCAGCCTCCCATTCAAATACTTGGGCAACCAATCAATAACCCATATGGCCACTCTTATAGCTACTGATCAACACATGCAGCAGCTTACACAACAACAAACATACTGATGCACAAATTAAGACAGTTTAGTCACTAACCCATGCACTCAGTGAGACACATTTAATCACTCTTTCATACAGTCAGTCATGCACCTACTAAATTCTTCATCCAGACACTTATACATCCACTCATTCTTCAATATGTAAAACATATTTAAACTTAACAGACACATACAATCACTGGATGTTGTGATCAGTGATGTCATCAGTGATGTCATTTGAGATGTCATCAGTGATGTCATCAGTGATGTCACTGACCATGTCATGAATGATGTAATATGTGACATCATCAGCAGTGGATTGCGGGTGCGCGATATATAGTTAGCGCTTCTAACTATATATGGAATTTCAATGGTTTTATGCGAGTAAAATAAGGTTTTGTAAATGCTAATTCCTAACTATATATGGCCTAAAACCAATGGTTTTTTCATTGAATTTTCAAGGTTTTGTAAATGCAAATTCCTAACTATATATCCACTATAACCTATGGTTTTTTCTGTGAATATATATATATATATATATATATATATATATATATATATATATATATATATATATATATATATATATATATATATATATATATATATATATATATATATATATATATATATATATATATATATATATATATATATATATATATATATATATATATATATATATTACCTACTGGCAGTCGCCAGTAGGTATATATAGTTAGGATTATTTCCCTATGGGATTTTTGAAAATTCTATGTCTAATAACTTTGGCGTTTGTGGACAGAATTGGCTGAAATTTTCAGGAAAATGGCACATTTTGTTTCTGAGCAGTCCCTGAAAATTTTGGGGGGGGGTTGTCAAGGGGGGGCCGAGAAAAAAGGGGGGTCCCAAAACGCGTTTTTCCAATGTTAATTTCCATAGGGCGGTTGGCCTCACTTTTAGCCCGAACGGCTGAATGGATTTGCACGAAACTTGGCAAAATTGTAGGGACTGTTAGCCCGATGTGCCTTTGCTAGGTCTCAATATATGTGCTCCAGTGGATTTTGAGAAATTAACGTTAAAAAAAAGATATATATCTGTAAGCGCGCTCTGGGCTGCGCTCCGGTTCGCGTACTTGACGCGTAACGGAACTTCGCGAAGCGAAGCTGATTGGCTCTTCGGTGTCTGTCAACATTCTAAACAGTCCGGAGCGGCCGCCATCTTGTCTCTCGGTAGGATCGAGAGACAAGAGGAGGCCAAAACAAAGGGGGAAATGACCATAAGGGGGCATAGTAGATCCTCCCTGACCCCCTAGGTTTTATGTGGAGGTTTTAAAAGGGCCCGCGTGGGGAGCGCCCGGTTCGCGAACCGGGAAGCGTTCCGGGGAGCGTACTATAAGGAAAAAAGAATGATAGACTTTTCAAATACTGTATGTTAATTGATTGTTGGTTTTGTTGATTATTTTTTAATTTCTTTATTTTTTAAGCAATTATTTATTATTGTGATTGTGTTTCAAAATTTAATAAACTTTCTAACATTTCACTGTCTGAAATGTCATTATTTTCATTGAACATAGTTTGTAATCTCTGAGGGTGTAAAATGTCCTCATTTTGAAGGAGGTCATCTACTGCTTGCACACATTGCAGTAGTTCTTGGTCCCAAGTTTCATCCATAAATTCTATATAATTTGGATCAATTATTTCTTGGCTGCTCTCTTGCAGGACAATTTGAAATTCAACTTTGTGTTCGCCTTCCATTTTGCCTGAAATTTGGATACAAAAAATATATATTAGTAGAGATAGGGCACTGTTGGGATTAATTTTAGATAGGCAGTTTTTATCAGTGAATTTATCTTTGGGCAGTGTATAGTATCAGAGTGGAAGTAGGAATATAAAAAATGTATGTGATTTAACGTAAGTAAATTCATAATTATACAAGAGAAGCCTAACTCCATCCATAGCTATAACAGAGAAGTCTATCTAAATCTATAACTACTACAGAGGGATAGTATATAACTATCAGAAAAAGTTTACCATATTAACTTATAGTGCACAATATACTTCAGTTTTAAAAATAACAACTTACCTTTACAAAGAAGTTGAAGTGATTAGTGAAAATCCAATTGAAATGTACAACAAGAAGTAGTAGTCAAAATGGCTGTGTTTCCTTCTCTTCCTTTATATATATATTCAGGTATATAACCAATCAAATGTCAGGTAATAAAAGTAGAAAATGAAAGTAACATTTTCATTGGTTGTCAATTCCAACACTTCAGATGTGTTTTGTGAAGTAATTTACCTCACGGTATTTAGAGAGGTCTACAGGCTAAATGGCTAAATGGAATTTCAATCAAATTTGTGAAAATGAAAGGGATTGGTATGTAGTATGAGCTAATCTATATTTGGTGAGAGTGTCTCCAGTCGTTTTTCTGTAAATTACTTTCCCACCTTTTTTGATGGACCACTTCCCGGGGAGCTCCCCGGTACGCGAACCAGCAGCGTTACGGGAGTCCACCATTTTGTGTTTCAGACAAATTAAGATACAAGATGGAGAGCAAATAATGTTCAGAATGGGTAGAAGGGGGCACGGTAGACGTATCTTGACCCCCTAGGTTTTCTGAGGGTGGCTGAGGAGGCCCATATGTGCGGGAAAAAAGCATTTTTTTTTTAAATTTCGCGTGGTTAGCTTCCGGTTCGCGTACCGGGTAGCGCTCCGGGGAGCGTAGTTTGTTGAAAATTAGAGAAAAAAGTTAGAGTAAAATAATAATTGTGAGTGATCAGATGTAGGGTAGCTCTGAGAAGAGCTTTTGGGTTTATGGTACATTTAGGTACTTATAAGTAGGTACCAATGCACAGTCTTAAATTCAAAATGAAAATTCTGTTGCCTCATCTGAGAAGTGAACTCCATCTCCTCTGTAGATATCTTGCATGCAGTAACGCAAGTTATTGTTGTACATGGAGCCCATTCCATGGTCTCTCATGTAAGCTGAAACAGATTTGTTTACATGCTTCCTCGACTTCTCAATTTGTGGACAAAATTGGTTCGACCACCTCCATTTCTGTCTTTGGCATATATTTGAATATACCAAGGCAGTTTGAGGAAAAAGTGCCATTAATTGCTCAAAGGTGTCCTTTAAAAGCATTTCCAGACCTACCCCAGTCAAAGTGCCCAAATCATTACCTCCACAGTGCACAATTAACAGGTCAGGTTTTGGCAAATGCATAAAGGTTTTCACCAATGGTATCAATTGGTGACATTTTAATCCTCTGTGGCCCAACCACTTAATTTCCACATCTTGTAAATTGAGGTTAAGTAAATTTCTGTTCTCAGCAAACCTTTGAGCCCAGTAGATGTAACTATGTCCAACAATCCAGACATAAAACATGGTGAGAGAAGGTTGTGCTGCAGTCAGATGAAGTGTGGTAATGAAAGGGCAGTTGAAACAGTAGGAGTTTGTAAAGAAAAAAAACTGTGGAGTTTCAGTGCTAATGATTCATTAGCAGTGATTGGTGGATTTCCATTTCTGAAAACAGAAAGTTAGGGTGCATGGATGTGTTCTTTGAAAGATATAATTTGAATGGTCAAGAAAAAATCTTTTAATGAAAGATTGCACTGGATACGCAGGTGCACTGAGAGTTCAGAGTTCAATTGAAACATTGTTGTGTGAACTTGCAAACATCAGAGGTCTTTCAGGAGGTGGTTGCTATGCAAAAAAGGCAGAGAGGGCAGAGGGGGGAAGGGTTTTGATTTGAAAAAAGTGAGGGAAGAGTTTTGATTGGCTAACATGAGAGATATGTCAGCATTTCTGTGCTTTCTATAGCTGCAGCCTCTTGAGTGCATACTGTTTGTTCTGCTGAAGACAATTTGGTGTATTTCTGAGACTGTTTTGAAACTCAAAAAGTATTTGCTAAGGTGAGAAAAGATTTATTTAATTTAGATAGAGAATAGTATGATTTAAGGAGAAAATTATGAAGAAAGCTGTGTTTTTAAAATGTTGCTTTGTCTCAAGTGATATACAAATAGATTTTGTTTCTTTGAGAAATTGTAATTGCACATTCTGTGTAGATATCTTGCATGCAGTAACGCAAGTTATTGTTGTACATGGAGCCAATTCCATGGTCTCTCATGTAAGCTCAAACAGATATGTTGTGTTTAAAAACGTTTTTTGAAATCAATTACATTTCTGGATATGTACTGCTAGAGCTTCATAGGTTGTTTGGGCCATATTTATAAGGCATTTGAGTGTCTATGATGTTATTTTTCCCATTTAAATTGAAGAGCTTTCTCCATGGGGCAAGTTTCTTGTAAATATGCTCCCACCTGTGCTTGGCAAATTTAGATTTTGATTCTTGGAGTTACATAGCCATGTAAAAAATGACCCAAAAATGGTGCAAGGGCAATCAAAAAACGCTTTCATGTGTCTTAAGGAGATTTTAAGTCATTTCCTCTTGAATGTAGGTATACAATTGATTTATATGTTGTGTTTAAAAACGTTTTTTGAAATCAATTACATTTCTGGATATGTACTGCTAGAGCTTCATAGGTTGTTTGGGGTATATTTATAAGGCATTTGAGTGTCTATGATGTTATTTTTCCCATTTAAATTGAAGAGCTTTCTCCATGGGGCTAGTTTCTTGTAATTATGCTCCCACCTGTGCTTGGCAAATTTAGATTTTGATTCTTGGAGTTACATAGCCATGTTAAAAATGACCCAAAAATGGTGCAAGGGCAATAAAAAAACGCTTTCATGTGTCTTAAGGACATTTTAAGTCATTTCCTCTTGAATGTAGGTATACAATTGATTTATATGTTGTGTTTAAAAACGTTTTTTGAAATCAATTACATTTCTGGATATGTACTGCTAGAGCTTCATAGGTTGTTTGGGGCATATTTATAAGGCATTTGAGTGTCTATGATGTTATTTTTTCCCATTTAAATTGAAGAGCTTTCTCCATGGGGCAAGTTTTTTGAAATTATGCTCCCACCTGTGCTTGGCAAATTTAGATTTTGATTCTTGGAGTTACATAGCCATGTTAAAAATGACCCAAAAATGGTGCAAGGGCAATCAAAAAACGCTTTCATGTGTCTTAAGGACATTTTAAGTCACTGAGGAAACACAGGAGATGTAATTGTGAATTGAGGAAAAGAAACTCCACATTTTTCAATTACATCACCTGTTTTTCCTAAGTTTATGAATAACATTGTGCAGATGAAGTTTAGGTCTGTCCACGGACAGAAAAGAGATCTGGCCTTTGTTCAAGAGTGAAGTAGACATGACTTACTTCATTGGTAGGCCTTCACATGTATTATCTCCTCTGTATTCTTCAACAAGCGTAAACCTCATCTGCAACCGTGAGTAGGCCTCACCTCAAACAAACAAAACAGGTGATGGACCGAATGTGGATCAATGTCACACATTCACCCCAGTCCAAAGATCTGGGCCCAAACAAACCTCTGGATAGGCCACACCTTATCGTCATCCTGAATCAATCATTTAAAAGGTTAGGGACAGATTTATGATAGGTGTATGCCTGTTTTGTACCACTGTGCGTCACTTTTGTGACGCAGTGGTGGTGCAAAAGATTTGCTATGTGGCGACTTATTTACAACTTGATGCATCTAGGCAGATGTGTCATGCTGTAAAGTCCTGTGCCACATGAAACCTGCGTCAGGTTTCATATAGGTGTTTTGTTGCTTTGTGATTTTGTCACATATAAAACAACACAGGTAAAATGTAGAAGCATTCAATTTCTTTGCCAAATTTGCCAATGCACTAAAAATTATTCTATGTTAAAATAATAAGTAGGGTGTTAAGTTTTTGATGACTGTTATTGATTTACTGTTTGGTATTAGTGGTTAATAACATTTTTTATTATATTTTACCACAGATTCAACTGCAGATCATTTCAAAATTTGAAAATGCCAACTAAGAATCGAATTAGAAAGGCTACAAAACGTCAAAGACAGCAGGTTAATCTATTACTGCAGCAGTCCTCTACAAAAAAAACTTGTCAAGTCACCAAGAAAGCACCGGGTAAGACCACGAAAACATTCATAAGAAATATTTGTAGTAAAAAAAGTATTTCTACAGAAAATGTTTCAGTCCAGAAAAAGAGAAGCAATTTAAACGGAAAGGAAAGACCAATAGAAAATGTTACTGCTAGAGCAAGAGATAACTCAGTGCATGATAGTAGAAGGAAACAACAGTTTAGGGACATTCGAAAACGAATGATCCGCAACAGGATAATAGTCAATTTGTTAAAAAATATTAAGAAAGGCCAACAGAAAGTGGCATTTTATAAGAAAAAGAAAAGTGTAGAGAAAATTATTGATCAGGCTTTCGAAATTAAGCGAAAGTTATTTATTTTGGTAATCAATAGAATTAGGAAACTAAACAAGGTAATTTCTGATTTCAAATCAAATAGTAGATGGAAGAGAGTAGTTAATCGTAGTGATTTTTGTGAAGTTTTTTCCGGAGAATGGATGCATAGTTCAAGTTGTGAGGCATTTTTTAATGAGGAGAGTTATTTCCAGGATAATGATTTGGTGCTTGCAGTTGACACCAGTGGTCGAGCTTATGAAGTGAAAGATGGTTGTCCAGTTGAAAAAGAAAAACTTGTGACAACAGAGACAGAAGAGGTGTTAGGTAATGAGGTTTTAGGAAGACTTCCTAAGGGTCCTGTGTACATTTGGAAGTGTAGTAGTATTTGCAGTGTGCGACAGGATGCCATCAATTTGCTTTGTGATTTTGTACGGACATTTAATAAGAAAAGTTTGAAGCAGAAAATGAAGTTGTTGCAAGAATTAGATCCTTGCAGAGTGAGAGAAGTGACAGGTTTGCATGGTCATTCACTGGCTTGTCTTTCCAGGAGAGTATGCCAGAGTGTTTTTCATCATTTCAGGATGCTAGCAGTGCATCATAATAAAGTGAGGAAATTAGTGAGAATGTTGTATTATGCTAAGAGTCCAGCAATTATGCTTAAACAATTATGCGCTGCTCTTTTGCATGGTTCTGAAATAGATGTGAAGAATATTTGTGAAGAAATTGAGGGGCATATTACCAACAACTAGCGATCATTTTTGTCTCTAACTTGTTTAGAGACAAAAATTATCGCCGCACATCGGCGATTTTTATCGCAGATAAACCTTGCTATTAGCAAGGTTTATCGCAAATGCGATAAAAAACGGCCGCAATGCATGAATATCGCTGAAAAGTCAGCGATATTCATGCATTATCGAGCAAATGCTCTTAGCCATGTTATCCACCTCCCATTGGATAACATGGCTAAGAACTGCTCAGGGCAGGTGTTAGCTTTTGGAGATATTCGCGCTTAGCGCGAATATTTCCAAAAGTTGGTAATAGGAGATAGCGATGTTAGGGACTGTTTCCAGTCGCTAACATCTTGGCACGGCCCACTTTGCATGTCATTAGTGATAACTATCACTGACATGCAAAGCGGGGCCCAAGAAGGTCGCTATCTCCTATTAGCTGTCACTAACTGGTGTTAGCGACAGCTTGGTAATAGGGAGATAATTTTATCTCCGCTTTCTTGGCTTTTAAAGCCAAAAAAGCGGAGATAAACCCCCTTGATAATATGCCCCTGAGTTCTGTTACATTGGAAGTAAAGATGAGAATGTTCAAATTGACCCAGAAGTAGAGGGTAATGTTGAAGATAATGTACAGGTTTCCAGTACAGATAATTTTCAGAATGAAATTGCCACGTTTCAGGTGAAATCAAGTGAGAGGCCTACTTTCACTTGTGTGTGTTGTCGACGCACTTATTATAAGAATCAGAGTAAGTTAGTGGATTTATATGCAAAAAATGAAAGGGAAAATAATAGTGAATGGAAGGATTTCGCAACATACTTGATGGTAGAAAATTGTTTTGATTTGGGATCGGATCAACGTGTGTGTACTTATTGTTGTAACAAATTAAACCAAAACCAGATGCCTGCTAGGGCGGTTCATAATAATCTGGAATTGGTTGAGATTCCTTCTGAATTGAAGGATTTAAATACTTATGAATCTATTTTGATTCAAAGTATCCATCCCTTTCAGGCTATTGTAAGAATGGAGCCAAAGACAGGGAAGTTGCCTCCATCAGATTTACAGAGAGGATTAAAGGGAAGAGTTGTTTATTTGCCTCTAGATTTGAACAAAAACATTAACACAACTGGAGTAGAAAAAGTGGAAGAGGAACCTCTGGTTATCTTAGTTAATGGGGTTCCGACAAAGAATAAGAAAATATGGCAAGATTTAGTGGATGTTAGGAAAGTCAAAAAGGCAACATTGTATTTGAAAAAAAATAATAAGTACTATAAGAATGTATATGTTGCAGAAGAGGGAGTAAGTGATGAAGAGGATAGCGATTTGTGTGCTGGCCAAATTGAGAAAGTAGAAGACTCTAAAAGTGAAGAAATATATGAACATTATAGTGTTCATCCTTTGCATTCCAAGGAAGTCATGGGGAATGCTATTGAGTTGTTTCAAATGAAACAAGCCAAAGGGAGTCCCATTAGTGTTTGGGAGGAAAGTTTGGAAGCTCGGTTTTTCCCACAGCTATTTCCAACAGGTCAAGGAGGAAGAGATGATGAGCGACCTCATCAAATTCCTGCTTCTGAATACCGGACTTTACGATTGTATGCAGAAGATCCTAGGTTTCGTCAATGCATTCCCTATTTGTTTCATCTCCTGTTTGAAAGCGATCTGTCTGGACTGTCATATGCAGTGAACCACATCTTGAAAAGTGGTATACAGATGCGAAACATCTCGGCAAGTGACTTTATGCATAAAGTCAATGTCCAAGACAGTATTTTGGATTCACACCTAATTAATCTCATGGCTTGTCAGCGTGGTACTAATGAGTACTGGTACCGTCGTCATGGTGATTTAAAATGTATGCTGAGGAACTTAGGAACTCCGACATGGTTCCTCACTCTGAGCTGTGCCGAGTATGGCTGGGAAGACTTACTTGAATTTCTACGAGAGGCAAATGCAAACATTGAAAACATCGAATTCAAGACACCCGGAGAACTGTGCTCTTTGGATCCAGTCAATGTCTGCAGGTACTTCAATCATAGATTTGAAGCTATGATGTCTTTCATCATGAATAAGAAGAATCCACCTCTTGGAGAGGAGTTGGATTTCTTCTGGAGAAAGGAGTACCAAGCAAGAGGTGGTCCTCATATACATATGCTGCTGTGGATGAAGGATGCACCTAAATTTGGAACAGATCCGGATGACTTAGTGATGAGTTTCATAGAACAGTATTCTACGTGTGCTGTTCCAAACGCAAAGGAGAAGAAAAGCCTAAGAGAACAAGTTCTAGGTTTCCAAAGCCATCGTTGTGGAAAGTACTGTCGTCGTAAATTCAGAAACAAGGACAAGTTCTACACCAAATGTCGTTTCAACTTTCCACGACCGGTGATTTCTAAAGGAAGAGTAAACAGTTTGATGTCTTCTCTGCGACATAATGTGACGAGGAAATCACCCAAAAATACATACAATTTGAAAAGGAACGAAGAGTCCAAGTACATCAACGACTACAACCCAGTGATTTTGTCCATGTGGAATGCTAACATGGATATACAGTTTGTGGCTGACAACTGTATGGCTGTGGCTCGCTATGTGACATCTTACATCACCAAAAAAGAAAAGACAGAATTGAAGGATATGTGGGAGGACATTTCCCATGAAAAGAGCCTCAGCAAGAAGTTGTACAGTTTCAGTCTGAAGATGTTGTCGCATCGAGAAATCGGAGCTTACGAATGTTCTGACCGGTTGTCTTCAGCAAGTCTCTATGCTAAATCCAGGAGTATCGTTTGGGCGAGTCTTGGTCTTGCTGCAACGCGTAATCGAGTTCTGAAACCTGTGCGGGAAATTGAGTATTTGGCGGAAAAGGAGCCAAACAGTACCGACATTTTGAAGACCAACATGTTGGATACATATTATCCAAATCGAAGCAGTCACCTTGAGAATGTTTGTTTGTATGAGGTTCTACAAAATTACATTTTCAAGAGGAACATCAAAGAAGATATTGAGAAAGGAGTGTATGCTGTAATTGGAAGCGAGGGATGTCTGGTCAAGCAAAGAAAATGCCACTTGGTAAACCATCGAAAATTGAGTGGCGAATCTCCAGAAAAAAAGGAGTTTTTCTATTTAGCACTTTTGCAACTTTTCAAGCCTTGGCGTGCAGAAGAGGAACTGCTTGGGGATTTCCTCTGTTACGAAGACTCTTTCACTGCCGCCAAGGAGACCATAGAATGTCCTGCTTTTCCCAAATATCAAGAAATGTTGACTTTGGAAATTGAGCAGGAAGCAACGATTGCAGCCGAGATTGCCAGAGACAGTTCTCAGGACAGTCAGAGTTCTGTTTCATTGAGTCAGGATCCACTAGGAGGACCTGTTATCGAAAATGAAGCTGCCACTGCTATGAATGAAGTGGAAAGAGCCATGGCACATGCTCAGGAGGATGCGGTTAACTTAGAAGACTTGGAAAAACAACTCAACGTTGAGCAGAGGAAAATATATGACGAAGTTACCAAGCAAATTGATCATGGATTAAGTAATGAGAAGAAAGAGTGCTCATGTACGTTGTTGAAGCCTGTCCGACTGTACGTGAGTGGAGAAGCGGGAACTGGAAAAAGTTTCCTCATTAAAGCAATTTCTTGTTATTTGCAGGAAAGGACTGAGTCATCGCTGTCTTGTGTTGTCACCGCTCCAACTGGACTGGCAGCACATAACATTAAAGGTATTACTTTGCATCGTCTACTGATGCTGCCAGTGGAGCATGACAACAAATTACAATACCACAAGTTATCTGGAGATGCTTGTTGTGAAGTTTCAAGAGTCTTGAGGTAAATGAAACTTCTTATCATTGACGAAGTAAGCATGGTTTTCAATGTCATGCTTGCCTTTGTGCATTTGAGAATGCAAGAAGTTCTTAAAACTGAGTATGATGTGTTATTTGGTGGCAAACACATCATTGTTTTCGGAGATCTTCTGCAGCTGACACCAGTGAAAGGACAACCTGTGTTCAAAATGCTCACGCATGAAGATACCAGGAAGTGCCTAGGGAGCATTGGCAACGTCAATATATGGTTAAACTTCTATTATGCTGAACTGCATGAAAATATGCGTCAGGCGAAGGATGAAGATTACAAGAATATTCTACAAGATGTTAGAATTGGAAAGAGCATGGGAAAGAAGCTTTACATGCACGATTACTGTCAAATTTATATCCTGAGAATATTTTTCAGAAAATTACTGAGAAGAAATCCGGAATATGTTTGATGCCAACTCTTGCAGAATGTGCCATCTTCAACAACAAAATGTTGCATTTAGAAAAGCAAGAGATTGTGAAACTGGAAGCTATTGACAAAATAGAGCATATGGAGCAACAATTATTTTGTCTGAGAATTTGAAATCAAAATTGGATTCATTAGAGAAGACTATATCTAAAACTGCGGGTTTTGAAAAGACTTTGAATGTGTGTTTAAATTGCCGAATCATTTTGAGAAGAAATTTACATGTTGAAAGAGGTCTGGTAAATGGATCAATGGGTAATGTTGTTGATTTTGAGAAATACAGAAGTAGAGATGGAATTGAATTTTAAAAAATTAAATTTGATGGCATTGAGGAAGTACAGCTAATTGGTCGTTGTTCTGCTAGGTTTTTGCTTGTTAAAGACTTATATGTTCGCCGTAAGCAGTTTCCTGTTTGCTTGGCATATGCGGTGACAATCCATAAATCGCAAGGTTTAAGTGTAGACAGTGCATTGGTGAATATTGGCAGTTCTGTGTTCAAGGAGGGTATGGCATATGTGGCATTGTCACGAGTTAGAACTTTATCGGGATTGTACTTGATTGACTGTGATGTCACAAACATTTGTGCGGATCTAGATTGTGTTAAGGAATACAATAGGTTAAGAAGAGAGTATGCGCCACATTTGCCTCAATATCCTTTGTTTGAGAAACGTGTGGTAGGCCGGAAACGAAGAAATGTGACCAATAGTAGGGAGGTTATAGCAAAAAGACGAAAAGTTGATGAACCTGAAATTATAAGCAGAAAGAAAATGGATTCTGTTGAAGATGTTGTTGGTTTTAAATTTGAAAATAGTTCTGGTGTCAACTGCTATGCTAATGTAGTGGTTAATGTTCTCTTTTCACTAGAGACTTTGAAAGAACAGATTGTGATCAATTCGGAACAAAGTTTATGCTGTTTGTTGAATTCTGTGTTAGAGAAATGTAGCACTGATAGAACAAAAGTAGAAAGTGTGTCTGAAGTTCGTTATCTGTTAGACGAATGTTCAGGTCAAACAGAATTCTCTGAAAATATTCAGCAGGATTGTCAGGAGTTTTTAATGTATATGCTTGATGTATTGCAAGATGAGGGTGTAGATGTAGATCACCTGTTTGGGCTTTCTTATCAATGGCAGCATGACTGCGAGAACTGTAGGGTATCAAGTACTACTAGTGTAGACTCAGAAAGATTTATATATTTAACTTTGCCAGACAGTAAATCAGTGTCCTTTAATAAGCTAGTAAAAGCAGCTGATCACAACATGGAGTGTAGCCAATGTAAGTCTGAAATGATGTCAACATTATTTATACGAAGATATGACCAGTATGTCATTTTAATGTTCCAACGATGTAGGCCTGATGGAACAAAATTGACAACTTTAATAAAAAAATGTGTTGCTTCACAGTTGTCAATATCAGGAAGGACTTTTGTAACTGCAGCAATTATCTATCATGACGGTCCATCAACAACATCAGGACATTACACAGCTTATTTAAAGTCTCGAAACGGCTGGTCATTCTGCAACGATTCTGTTATAACTTTCAAAAAAAAATTGCCGTATGACCTTAAAAATTCTTACTTGGTGTTTTTAAAACCAACATTTTAAGGAAAGAATCTCGGGATGTGCTCTGAGGAATTTCAAGAGGTTCATGGAGTAGAGGGAATGTAAGTCTGCAATGCTGTCTAGATTATTTGTCAAAACTTTTGATTATAATGTCATTTTAAAAATTCAAAAATATAAACCTGATACAAGTAACTCTGCTTCATAGTAAGCAGTATCAGTGTCATAGGAAATGTAGAACATGAGTGAGCAACAAGGGTAAGATATTAATAGTCCAGGATTGTGAAAGTAATCTTAAACGTTTTCTTTCTGAAAGTTGCGAAAATAGAAAATGACGGGATTTGCTTACAAGAATTCCAAGAGTTGTAAATCGCTCTAACATGATTTGGCCATGTGGAAACATGTGGTAGAATGTGAGAAGTCTTTTATCGTATGTAACATATTTTTCAAAACAATGGAGGTTTTCTTCCAGAAAGTGGCGGGCTGAAAATATTAACAGCACAACAGAGTGTAAGCTGTTCATAGGACATCCTTCGACGTCATGGAAAGTAAGTTAATTTTAAGGAGTTTTGAATTCTGATTTCTTATGTTGTATGGGTTTTTTAAACACAATCATTTTGATTGTGTTTTTTTCCCCACTGTTACATGATGAATACCTTCAAGTCACTGATTTGAGTGAATTTGATACATTCTGAGAACAGCAAAAATAAACCATTTAACATGTATAATTAATTTTCTACTTTTTGTACTTATGATATACATTTAGAAATGTGAGGTAGAGATGGAGAAACTGAGGCTTCTGTAAGTGTCAAAGTTAATGCATACAGTGTTGCACTTCTGGTACTGTTTTATTTTGAAACCTGAATGGGCCTCACCTCAAACAAACCTCTGGAAAGGACACATCTTATTTGCATCCTGAAACAATCATTTAAAATATTAGAGACAATTTTATGATGGCTTTACATCTCTTTTGCGCTGCCATTGCATCACTGTTGTGAGACATCAGCAGTGCAAAAGATGCACCATGTTCCAAAATAGGCCTCACTTCATCAGCATCAAGATACTGTTAGTTTAAAATATATATCTTTAGGACTGTGTAGGGGACGTAGAGAAGCAGAGGCTTCTGTAAATGTCAAAGTTGTTGAAAAACTGTTTGTCATTCAACCTTTTCCCTTCTCTTTTCTAATTTTTAAATACATGTTTTAATATTTTTAAAATGTTTGTTCTTTCTTTCACAGATTGAAAGTATGAAAAAAAATTGAATAAGTTAACAAGAATTATAAGGTAAATGTTTTCTACTCTTTTCGTTACATTTCTATCACATTCACCTACTATAGGGCTTCAGACTATAGAGCTTTAAACAAAGTTTAACTAAATGTGGAAATTTGGAGCTGTGCCCGTGGCTTTTAGTTCAATACGCAAGTGCATTGACCTAAAATGCGTGTGCACATTACCAAATCGCCGTCTGTTTCCTCAGGCACACTCCTCCCACACCTTTGAAGTGAAGTTTAGCTGCACTTCAAACGCCCCGGCTGCTTTACATCCTCATTCTGCTGTCCCCGCTCCGTCCCCTCCCCTGTCCGCTGTGTGCATTTCTCCTCCCCCCCCCACAGTAACGCCACTCACACACGCAACGCCACTCACACACGCAACGCCATTCAAACACGCAACGCCACTCACACACACAACGCCACTCACACACACAACGTCACTCACACACACTGCGCCATTCACACACGCAATTCATCCACGCAATGCCACTAATCCACGCAAGGCCACTCATCCACGCAACACCAATGATTCACACAACGCCAATCATCCACGCAATGCCACTCATCCACACAACGCCACTCATCCATTTGCAAAACCAAAAGGACAAACTCTTCTATTGTGAGACCTATTGCATTTTCAATGCTTGATTCTTTCACTTCCTTATCTATTTTGTTTTCCACAATTATATCGTGTTCCATCTTTTCTTCGGTAAATAAATCTATTAAACACCATCTCTGGTTTAGTCCCTATAGCTGTCTTTCTTTTAACATTACTCTCTGTTTACTTCCCTTGTACTTACTGCTTTATTTTTTTTAAATAAAATTTGGGGTTAGCTCCCGGTTCGCGTACCGGCGAGCGAACTGGAAAGCGAACTAAAAAAAAACAGCTTGCCAGAGTGTTACACTTTCTAGCAATTTTTGTATAAAGGGGAGGTAGTTCTGAAAATAACTTTTTTTATGTTTTTGTTGTTTTATATTTTTTTTTTCTTTCTTGAACATTATTTGTTTTTTTTGTATTTTTCGAACAATTTTATGTTTTTTTTGTTTTTTTGGAAAGGGAAGCAACAAAAAACAGGTATTGAAAAGGGCTCAACAGGAGCAAAAAAAAAATTATTGCTTGGGGCGTTTAGAGCATTGGTGTTTTTTCAAATGCTAAGTTTATTAATTTCACACTCATATTAGCACATGAAATTAAAGTGCCACAATATAAACAAGTAAACTTCATATGAACAAATTTTTTTTTGATATTTGGCACTGTTTCTCGTGCCTCGGCAACCGTCGGAGAAATATCAGCTGATGTCCTGGCCACAGAAGTAGGAGGGTTCTCTTGCAGGTCACGCATCTCTGCCCGGCTATAATTTAGTGGATGCCATCTCTGCATATGTCGGTGCATCGTGTGGTTTCCATAACTGTACTTTTTTTCAGTGCCCCTGGATAATTCATCTTGGCATATAAGGCATGTAACATAGCGTGCATTAACTTTTTTCTTTCCAGCTGGAATAGAAAAAAACTGCCAGATAAAACTGTTTTTGTAATGAGATACCCGGGGTAACTCTTTCAAAAATCGTGGTGCCTCTTCTTCCTCTTCCTCTTCTGGATCCTCTTCCTCCTCTGGGTTTCCAAGAACTGTGGGGGTGGTCCACTCTTCTTATGAGGAGGTGGTGGTGGTGGTGGGGGTCCAGCAGCTGCAGCTACTAATGAAGCCATTTTTTTCACAGAGCAAAATAGGTCTTCCTTTCTCAAAGTTGAAAGTCAGAGTGAGAAAAATGGTGGGGGCTTTCATCATTTGGGAAAAAAAATAGTTCTAAACCAATGAAAAGTGTTATTTTTAGGTCACATGACCTACTCTTACATCATTAGGAAACCAAAAGTGAAATGAACCAATGAAAAGATTTATAAACAAGTCACATGACCAGTTACGCTCATGTTACGCGCTGCGCGCCGCGCCCCGGATCGCGTCCGGTTCGCGGTCCGGAGCACTTCCAGGAGCGCTAACGCGGCGCGTCATAAGACGCATTACGCGACAACGTGATATGTCGCGCTTCCGCGACGCGTCACGATGTTGATTTCTAATGCGGCAGTTGCGCAAACGGAACGTTTACCGGTTAGCGGACCGGGTCGCGGCATTAAATTGAGCTAACGGATGGAAAGGGGCGACCACTCGGTCCCCCCGAACGTATGGTAGGGTGCCCTGACCCCCCCGGGAAACCATTTTGGGCGGGAGGCGTGTCTCGGCTGGTATGCCCGAAGCGGCGTAGCCGGGGCGCGCCTTTTTCCCGCCCAAGAGGGGTTGTCCTAGACACTTACACCGTTGGCCACGCCCTGTAGGCGGATCGGAGGAGGGTACACGCCCTCCCGAGGAAGAATAAAAGGAGCAACAATCCAAAGAAGCATCCTCTTGTTCCTGTGCTTGGAAGCTGCACCTCCTCGTTGCACGTGAGCCCTCGACGGAACAAGGAGCCAATTTTGAGAACTTGTAATTTTGTGCTTCTCTTTTCAGTGACTCCGAATCTTTGGATCCAGGACCTCGTCGAGCGGCAAGTTTCGAATATCCGATAACGATGCCTGGCAAGAAGGTCGGAAAGAAGGTTGGGACCGAACAGATGCTTCGCATGCTGGTGAAAGACATGGCGAACATGAAAAAGCAGATGGCGGCAATGAATAATACGGGCAGGCCGAAGAAAGTCATCGGACCAGCATTGCCGGGAGTAGTCCCTGCCGGGAGAGGTAAAAGGGCCAGGAATAGGGCGGCAGGGGGGGAGGCCCCAGTTCCCGAGACACCCCCGGCGAGCCCGGTCAGTCCAGTGGAGGCCCCAGTTCCGATCCCGAAAGCGGGACAGCCGATCCCTGTTGTGGTTACACCCATTAACGAGGAGGATATGCCTCCCGAGTTGGCCGCCCAGTTAGCTGCATGGTTGGGCAAAAACACCGAGGGTGCTACGGCGCCAGGAGACACGGCCGAAGAGGCCAGGTTACTAATGAAGCAGTTGCGGCAGTCGAGAGATGCTGCAAAGGCGCCTGTTTCTCTTGTTTCCCCTCAGGTTCCCTCGGAACAACCGGCGTCTGGCGTTCGAACAACAGCAGGACCAGCTACCGATTCGGGTAAGCAGCCGTTGCCAACGGCGAGGGAGGGATCGTTACCCTCAAGAAGGGAAAGGGTGGTTCAACATATCCCGATGGCCACGAAAGAATTGATCTGGGCTGATAAATATGTGAACATGTTTTCTCTCTTGACCGACCACCATGAGGTAGAGCACGTTAAAAGTCAGAAGGATTTGTTGCATCCGAGTGTATGGCGTGCAAAAATGGCGGGATTCAGGGTGGATGAGACAATCGCTAATTGGGCCAGGGCGTTTGCAATGTTCACTGCGATCATGGGGGAACGTAGGCCCGAGGAATTGACTGAATTGGCTTGCTACCAGACACGTATAATGGATTTCTATGAAACGTATGAAGGCAATCAATGGCTGGGTTATGATAATAAGTTTCGTAAGGCCAAGGAGCACGACTCATCTCTGACGTGGGATTGTTTCGACTCCATCTCTTGGCAGAAGCAGCTCATGCCGAGCACGACGAAGTCGTCTTCGCTTGGCGGGAATGGGGCGGAGCCCTCCCGCCATTATCCGGCGGCGTCCTTTCGAGCAGGCACCAGCAGTGATCAACACCCAAGGGGTAGTGGGAACTCGGGTAGAAAAGGGGTCTGTTGGAGCTTTAACAGAGGCAAGTGCACGAGGCCACAAGGGGCATGTAAGTTCAAGCATGAGTGTGCGGGGTGCGGACAATCTTCACACCCCGAGAGTTCGTGCAGAGCCAAGAATGGTGATACAGGGGGTAGAGGAGGGGCCAAACAGGTCTAATGTCGACCGAGGGGCACCGCTACCTACTCCCGTGGACATCATGGTAATGATCCCTTGGCTGAACGAATACCCTGATCATGTCTCCACCGGGGTGTTGCGAGACGGTTTCTCATATGGTTTCCGCATCCCGGCGGGGGATTTTCGGGGGGAATCACAGTGTAAGAAACAACTGTCGGTTCAACAGAATACGGCGGTAGTGCAAGCTAAGATTGCAAAGGAGGTGGCCCGTGGTCGGGTTGCTAGACCTTATGGGCATCCGCCAGTTACTAACTTCATTTGTTCACCGTTGGGAGTAGTCCCCAAGAAGGACCCAGGTGAGTTTAGGTTAATCCATAACTTGTCCGCTCCTAGGGGTCTTTCGGTGAATGATGCGATTGACCCCGGAGTTTGTTCGGTGCGGTACGCCTCCTTCGATGAGGCCGTCGCCATGTTGAATCCCCTGGGGCCCGGAGCACTGATGGCAAAATCAGATATTGAATCAGCGTTCCGGTTGCTCCCGGTACACCCGCAGGATCAGCGTTTGTTAGGTTTTGTGTTTCAAGGATGCTACTACATGGATAAATGTATGCCAATGGGTTGCTTCATCTCTTGTGCGTATTTTGAGAAATTCAGTTGTTTTTTGCAATGGGCGTTCACCAGAGCTTCGGGCTTTACGCAGGTTAGGCATTACCTTGATGATTTTTTGTTCCTGGGGGCAGCCGGTGACACAGAATGTGCACAGGCTTTACTGGAATTTTGCAATCTCATGAAACGATTTGGCGTGCCACTGGCACCAGGGAAGACAGTGGGGCGATCTACTTCACTCGAGTTCCTTGGAACTGAGCTCGACTCTGTGGAGGGATGCTTCCGTTTACCCAAGGAGAAGGTAATGAAATTTAAGGCCTCTCTCGAATTGTGCATCTGCGAGAAAAAGGTAACTCTCCATCAGTTGCAACAAGCAGTGGGCCAGCTTAACTTTGCCCTTAGAGTGATACCGATGGCTCGCCCCTTTTCCCGCTCTATTGCACAAGCCATGGTTGGCCTTAAGGAAGGGCACCACCGCACACGACTGTCAGCAGAGGTTCGCCAGGATATGCGCATATGGTTGGCATTTCTGGCGGATTTCAACGGTCGCGTCGTGTGGAATAAGCCACCAGCTTCCTCCGAGGAGCTGGGGTTATGGACCGATTCGGCAAGGAGTGTGGGATTTGGCGCCATCTTCGGTAATCGATGGTCGGCGCGAACATGGCCGACGTGGTGGCACGACAGTGGGCTCACAGGTAACATTGGGTTTCTTGAGCTGTTCCCCATTTTGGTGGCCTTGAAGACATGGCCGGATGGGTTTCGTGATCGCACAGTGGTGTTCTGGTCTGATAACATGACCGTGGTTGAATGTATCAATAATCAGGCAGCACGCTGCAAGTGGATTTTGAGATTACTGAAAGAAATTGTTCTACTGTGTATGAGATTAAACGTCCACTTTAGGGCAAGACACGTGCCTGGTGTACTGAACCAGGCGGCTGACGCACTCTCTCGTTCCCACATGCAGGCCTTCAGGGGTTATCTACCCACTGCGGACTTGGTGGCGGCACCATTTCCCGAAAGCTCTCTGGTCATTCGGTGCCCCGGATTGCAAGACCTCGTGGGAGCAAGTCTAGCACCCAGGACAAGGAAGGCATACGAAGGGGCGTTCCGTTCCTATTGGTCATTTTTGGGTCCAGCTAGGGGGGAGCATTGGGGGCAGGAGGAGTGTGTCCTGAAATTTCTGGTATCACTACATCAGGCAGGCCGATCAGCGGCAACAGCCAATAGGCACCGGGCCGCCATTGCCTTCATGGCGCAGGCTCATGGCATCCAGGACCCCACATCGTCCTTTCTCGTAAAGAAGGCACTGCGTGGGTGGCAACGCCTTGAGGGTCGTAGAGTGGACGAGAGGCGCCCGATTGGGCTAGCAAGGTTGTCCCTGTTAATGTCCGTACTCCCTGCGACATGTTCATCCCAGTCAGAGACAGTGCTTTTCCGGGCCGCTTTTGCATTAGCATTCCATGGGGCTATGCGGGTAAGCGAACTGGTAGCAAGGAACAAGCAGGATACGGGGGAGGTCTGTGTCGAGAACACATTCAGATCAAGGGTGATACAATGGTAGTCACAATAGCCAGGTCCAAAACCGATCAGGGAGCGATCGGGGATGGTGTTGTTGTCCAGCAAATTCCAGGGTCCCCCATGTGCCCGGTGAAATGCGTGGAGGAATATTTAGCACAAAGGGCGGCATCATGGGGGGGAAGCTTGCTGAGAAACACCGACGCCACCCCACTGACTAGGTTTCAGTTCCAGCGGGTGCTAACAATGGCAATCGCGGCAGCGGGCTTGAACCCGAGCGATTTTGGGACCCATTCCTTCCGGATAGGGGCTGCTACAGAGGCTACAGCCAGGGGTCTGAGTGTTGAAAAGGTGAAACAATTGGGACGTTGGTCCTCGATCTGTTATAAAAGGTATGTGCGGTTGCACATGTTGTGAAGCCGATGTCAGTCACTCACGCTTCTTGTTTTCTGTTTGGTTTACAGTTTCGCGAGCAGGCTTTGTGGGGCGGACTGTGCAGTTGACCCGACACCTGGGGACCAGCGGTCAAAGATCACCGGCTGAGGGAAGAGTGGTGTGGGTCGTTGGCCACTCATACGTGAGGCGTGCAGCGGACGTATTCAAAGCAGGTGACATAATTCACGTGGCTGGGGAATACGGGTACAGGGTGACCTTCCACGGAAGGGGCGGACTCTGTATTGACCATTTTCAAAGTTTTATTGAGGGACTGTTAGGGCGGACGAGGTCACCGCCGTCTGTAATCATAGTACACCTTGGGGGCAATGATTTGGTGACCATTGGTCGACGAATACTTCTCGAGCTGATTTTATCCTCTGTTAGTTGGTTGGCGAGAAGGGTTCCAGGGTGCACGATAGCATGGTCACACATGATTCCCAGGAAGGTGTGGCGGGGGCCCTCTCTGTGTCAGCTTTGAATCAGTCGGTAAAGAAAGTCAATAACAAACTTAGTAGGTTGTTTCGCTCAGGACAGTTGCATTGTATTCCACACGGATGTATTCGGGGGGACCACATGTATCTTGAAGATGGGGTCCATTTGTCCCGGGAGGGGAATGTCTTACTCATAGGAGACTTCATAGCTTGGTTAAAGGGTTTGTGTAGCCATGACCTTTAATAGGAGTTTGTGGGGGGTCCGGATAGCCGGTCAACTATCCGGCCTGTGGCGGTAAGGTCATGATTGGTGAGCAGTAATTGAAAGATCCCTAGAGGTGGGGCGCCACCCATTATGGATGGGAGCGCCCGGGGGGAGGCGGCCATTGGCCCCTCACTCGGGGAGGCGGCACCCTCTAAGGATGGGGCCGCCAAAAGGGAAGGCGGTCATAGGCCCCTCCCAGGGGAGGAGGCGGCTACGGGCCCCTCCTACGAATTTCCCGGGGCCAGGACATCCGCGACGGCGGATGTGGTAAGCAGTGTGGGGTGGGAGGGGGGTCTACGCTACCTTCTAGACACCTCACACGAGTCCTCGGACGACCACTAAGATGGCGTCGAGTAAATAAGGGGCCCCCGTTAAGACAAGGGAAATTGGAAGTTGGCACAGAGGTACAGTCCTCTGTGCGCCCGCCCCTCACAAGTGAGGGGGGAGTTCTGGTATTAGGGATCTGACACCGGTTACGACCTTGCCGTTGGCCCGTAATGTTAGGATGTACAATTTTTATTTAGAGAATATGCATTTGCAGGATGTTTAGACTCGGCTAGGAGAACCTTTGTATTAGAGATGTGTTAAGGTTAGCCAATAAACATCGTAATGTATAAATGAAAAATTGTACATGATATGAAACTGTTATTTTAATGTTTTAATTTTGTTTCATATTTTAATAAATACCGCCGGGAGGGTAACTCACTCCCGCCTTCCAAAAGTTCAAGAACTGTGTCCGTCTTCCCATCCTTGGGGATTGTGTTGGGAGGGGGTGACGGGTATCCCAGCCATAAAGCTTCCCGGTTCGCGAACCGGCAGCGAAACAAAAAAAATAAATTAAAAAAATATATAAATAAAAACATTAAATTACAAAAATGTTAAATATATTTTTGAATTAGAATAAAAATACATTTTACAGCTTTTGATATTTGCTATTAAAAAACCATTGAAATTCACTGAAAAAACCATAGGTTATAGACTATATGTATCTAAGGTTATATTAGAGTCTAAAGAGTTTCATCATA
Source organism: Lissotriton vulgaris (assembly GCF_964263255.1). Classification (NCBI taxonomy): domain Eukaryota; kingdom Metazoa; phylum Chordata; class Amphibia; order Caudata; family Salamandridae; genus Lissotriton; species Lissotriton vulgaris. Next base: position 806,166,937 of record NC_141697.1, read on the forward strand.
TTATCACATGAATGATGTCATCAGTGATGTCATCAGTGATGTCATTTGAGATGTCATCAGTGATGTCATCAGTGATGTCACTGACCATGTCATGATTGATGTAATATGTGACATCATCAGCAGTGGATTGCGGGTGCGCGATATATAGTTAGGGCAACTAACTATATATGAAATTTCAATGGTTTTGTGTGAGTAAAATATAGTTTTGTAAATGCTAATTCCTAACTATATATGGTCTATAACCTATGGTTTTTTCAGTGAATATATATATATATATATATATACATAAAGTTCGTCCACCAACCATACATCCAGGCAGGTAAATTAGACGATGCAAACCCAGATAGATGGTGCAATTATTTCTTTTGTTAAGCCCAACAACACCACTGCCACAACGCGTTACAGCCCTCGTAGGGCCTTGATCACATGACATGTGTTTGGGGTTACCTCCCTTTTAAAGTGCCAGTGCTTTAAGTACTTTCCCTTTCCTTCCTATGCCTCATTCATAGATATGGAAACAGTACTCTGATTTTATAACTTCATAAATGCTGTAGTGTTCCAAAAGCCAATCAGTCTGTGCATAATAGTAATTTCATATAGTTACAATTTGTGTTATATAAATTTCAACATAGATATATCTAATAAATATATGAATTGATAAACATATAAATATCTATACAATTGTTAAAAAATATATATATAAATTATACAAATATTTCCGCATTTTATATAAAAATATCTATCTCTATATACATTCTATTTACACAAACTATACATTCATAAATATAATTTCTCAATACAAGATTTATATATATATATATATATATTCACTGAAAAAACCATAGGTTATAGACCATATATAGTTAGGAATTAGCATTTACAAAACCTTAAAAATTCACTGAAAAAACCATAGGTTATAGACCATATATAGTTAGGGATTAGCATTTACAAAACCTTATTTTACTCGCACAAAACCATTGAAATTTGCTTATATAGTTAGTTGCACTAACTATATATCGCGCACCCGCAATCCACTGCTGATGATGTCACATATTACATCATTCATGACATGGTCAGTGACATCACTGATGACATCACTGATGACATCTCAAATGACATCACTGATGACATCACTGATGACATCTCAAATGACATCACGGATGACATCACTGATGACAACATCCAGTGACTGAATGTTTCTGTAAAGTTAAAATATGTCTTACATATTGAAGAATGAGTGGATGTATAAGTGTCTGGATGAAGGATTTAGTAGGTGCATGACTGACTGTATGAGTGAGTGATTAAATGTGTCACACTGAGTGCATGGGTTAGTGACTAAACTGTTTTAATTTGTGCATCATTATGTCTGTTGTTCTGTAAACTGCTGCATGTGTTGATCAGTAGCTATATGAATAACTATATGGGTTATTGATTGGTTGCCCAAGTATTTGTATGGGAGACTGAGTGTGTGTGTGGGTGGCTGGGAGGTGTATGACTCTGTGCATAGATGTGTGAGCAGTTGATTCACTAGATGTATGGGTTCAAAAGTGCATGTGGAAACAGCTGCATGGGCGGTTGACTGTGTGTATGAGTGTATTGGTGAGTGAATGGATATCTCAGTGCTACATGTCAAAGTGAGTACATATGTAAAACACAGTACATGTGAGAGTTGACATATATAAATAACTGTGCATAAGTGCCAGTGAATGTGTGAGTGGCTGTATGGATCATTGTGAACTTGTATCAGGGATTGTATAAGAGAGTAAATATGTGTTAGAATATGTTTGAATTAGTAAGGTGTGTATAACTGTATAGTTGAGGAAATGGAGGTGTGATTGATTCTTTGCATGACTGACTAGATGTATGAGTAACTCCATGGATGAGTGACAATCTGTGAGTGTCTGTTTACACTGATTGTATCTAAGGTTATATTAGAGTCTGAAGAGGTTCATCGTATTATCACATGAATGATATTATCAGTGATACGATCAGTAATGTCAAATGAGATGTCATCAGTGATGTCATCAGTGATGACATTTGAGATGTCATCAGTGATGTCATCAGTGATGTCATTTGAGATGTCATCAGTGATGTCATCAGTGATGTCACTGACCATGTCATGAATGATGTAATATGTGACATCATCAGCAGTGGATTGCGGGTGCGCGATATATAGTTAGTGCAACTAACTATATATGCGAATTTCAATGGTTTTGTGCGAGTAAAATAAGGTTTTGTAAATGCTAATTCCTAACTATATATGGTCTATAACCTATGGTTTTTTCAGTGAATTTCAATGGTTTTTTAATAGCAAATATCAAAAGCTGTAAAATGTATTCTTATTTTAATGCAAAAATATATTTTATATGTTTGTAATATAATTTTTTTATTTATATCTTTTTTTTATTCTTTTTTTTTGTTTCACTACCGGTCCGCGCACCGGGTAGCTTCCAGTTAGCTCAATTTGGTGCAGCGACCCGGTCCGCGAACGGGGAAACGTTCGTTAGCGCAACTGCCGCGCAAGAAAACAATATCGTGACGCGTCGCGTAAACGCGACGTATCACATTGCCGCGTAATGCGTCTTATGACGCGCCGCGTTAGCGCACCGGGAAGTGCTCCGGAGCGCGAACCGATGCATGAAGCGCAGCGCCCCGGAAGAGCTCCGGGTGCGTAGCGGGACGCGTAACGTAAGCATAACAGGTCATGTGACTTGTTCATAAAACTTTTCATTGGTTCATTTTACTTTTGGTTTCCTAATGATGTACGGCTTGGTCATATGACCTAAAAATAACACTTTTCATTGGTTTAGAACATTTTCGTTTCCCAAATGATGAAAGCCCCACCTTTTTTCCTCACTCTGACTTTCATTTTTATGAGAGAAAGACCTACGTTGATTCTTTAGAAATGGCTTCATTAATAGCTGCAGCTGGTGGACCCCCACCAGCACCACCGCCTCCTAGGAAGAGAGGAACACCTCCTCAGGTTATCCTTCAGCAAGAGGAGGAAGAAGAGGAAGAAGAGGAAGAGGAGAAAGGGACGAGGGAGTTTTTACCTGAACAGCCGAGGAGGTCCCATGTCAAAGAAAATTACATATGGCAATTTTTTACATTTCCCCGGGGCCAAAAAAAGGTAAATGCCCGCTACGTTACCTGTCTAATCTGCAAAAAAGATCTGTCCAGAGGGACTGATAAGAAATACAGCTATGGCAATTATGCCATGCATCGGCACATGGACAGGTGGCACCCTATAAATTATAGTGCTGCGCAAGTACGTGACCTGCAGGATAACCCCCCACCTGTGGCCAGTACATCCAATGAAGAGGCAGTGACGGGACCAGAGGCAAGGGAGATGGTCCCAAATATCCAGCTGAAATTTGGGAATGTGAAGCACGTGTGCATTTTTTGTGGCCAATTGATTTGCTACAGGGAGAGTAGCATACATTTAATCAACACAGCTATTGACAATCACAAATGTCCAAAACGCCCCAGAAAATAAATTATCTTTTTTTTTTGTTGCTCCTGTTGAGCCCTTTATAATGAATCATTTTCGTCCCCCCCCCCCAAAAAAACAAAAAAAATATAAAACCGTTCAAAAAATACAAAAAAAGTAAAAAAATGTTCAGAAAAAAATAAAAAATATATAAAACAACAAAAATAATTTTAAAAAAAGTTCTTTTCAGAACTACCTCCCCTTTATAAGAAATTGCTAGAATGTTTAGCACTCTGGCAACCTCTATTTCTTTTGATTCGCTTCCCAGTTCACGTGCCGGTACTCGTACCGGAAGCAAACTAGAATTTTTTTTTTTTTAAAAGAAGAGTAAGTATAAGGGAAGTAAACAGAGAGTAATGTTAAAAGAAAGACAGCTAGAGGGAGTAACACAGAGATAATGGTTTAAAGAGGGACTGAGAAAAGGAGTGGAAAGAGTAGAGTAAGTAAGTAATAGAAAAAGGAATGAGGGAAGTAGCAAAGGCAGGAAACTGAGGGTTAAAGAAATGAAGCAGTGGAACTAATAAAAGTTAAATGTGAAAGAGATGTAACGGAATGAGTACTAAACACTTACCTTATAATTATCGTTAACTTAGTCACTTGTTATTTTTATACTTTCAATCTGTGAATGAGAGAACAAAAATTTTAAAATTGATAGAAAGTAGTAAAAGATGAGTGAGCATGAGACAAGATGAGTACATATTAAAAATCACAATTCAAAGTACAGAATTAATTATACATATTAAATGGTTTATTTTTGCTGTTCTCAGAATATATCAAATTTCACTAAAAACAGTGAGTTGAAGGTATTCATCATATAACAGCGGGGAAAAAAAAACACAATCAAAATGATTGTGTTTAAAAAACCCATATAATATAACCAATCAGAAATCAGAACTCCTCAAAAGTAACTTACTTTCCATGACGTCAAAGGATGTCCTATGAACAGCTTATACTCTGTTGTGCTGTTATTATTTTCTGCCTGCCACTTTCTGAAAGATAAGCTCCATCGTTTTAAGAAAAAATGTGACATGCAAAGCAATTTAAAACAGCACACTAAATTGCAGCAACACCTAGAATCATTATAATCCAGTTACCTACCCTAAATTCTCACTTATGAAAACAAGTCAAAAGGCAACATTGCTTCATAGTCAAATACTAATCATTGCCGAAAGACCAGCCTTTTTTACATTTCAAATAAGTGTAATATCCTGATGTTGTCAAAGGACCATCATGTCATATAATAGCTGCAGTTACAAATGTTCTTTCTGAAATCGACGACTGTGTAGCCAAAACATTTTTAATTAGACTTGACAACTTATTTACATCCGGTTTATATAGTTGGAATTGTAAAATGACATCTCATCGATAAGTTTCTATAAATAATGTGGACAGCATTGCAGACTTACATTACCTCTACTCCTTCTTTTGATCTGCTGCTTGAATTAGCTTATTAAAACAAACAATTTTCGCTCTGTGCTACACTTATCCACAAGGCTATATAGTGTAGGAGCCATTAGAACCTCTTGAAATTCCTCAGAACAAATCCCGAGATTCCTTCCCTAAAATTTTGGTTGTAAGAACACCAGGTAAGAATTTTTAAGGTGAAAAGGCAATCTTTTTTTGAAAGTTAAAACAGAATCATTGCAGAATGACCAGCCGTTTCCAGACTTCAAATAAGTTGTGTAATGTCCTGATGTTGTTGAAGGACCCTCATGATATACAATTGCTGCAGTTAGAAAAGTCCTTCCTGATATTGACAACTGAGAAGCCACACATTTTTTAATTACAGTTGTCAATTTTGTTCCATCAGGCCTACATCGTTGGAACATTAAAATGACATACTGGCCATATCTTCGTATAAATAATGTGGACAGCATTGCAGACTTACATTGGCTACACTCCATGTTTTGATCGGCTGCTTTTACTAGCTTATTAAAGGATACTGACTTAGTGTCTGGCAAAGTTAAATATATAAATCTTTCTGAGTCTACACTAGTAGTACTTGATAACGTACAATTCTCTCAGTCATGCTGCCATTGATAAGAAAGGCCAAACAGATGATCTACATCTACACCTTCATCTTGCAATACATTAAGCATATACATTAAAAACTCCTGACAATCTTGCTGAATATTTTGAGAGAATTGTGTTTGACCTGAACATTTGTCTAACAGATTTCGAATTTCAGACACACTTTCTACTCTTGTTCTATCAGCGCTACATTTCTCTAACACAGAATTCAACAAACAGCAAAAACTATGATCCGAATTGATCACAATCTGTTCTTTTAAAGTTTCTAGAGAAAAGACAACATTAACCACTACATTAGCATAGCAGTTCACACCAGAACTATTTTCAAATTGAAAACCAACAACATCTTCAACAGAATTCATTTTCTTTCTGCTTACAATTTTGGGTTCATCGACTTTTGGTCTTTTTGCTACAACCTCCCTACTATTAGTGATATTTCTTCGTTTCCGGCCTACCACACGTTTCTCAAACAAAGGATATTGAGGCAAATGTGGTGCATACTCTCTTCTTAACCTATTGTATTCCATAACACAATCTAGATCCGCACAAATATTTGTGACATCACACTCAATCAAGTACAAACCCGATAAAGTTCTGACTCGTTACAATGCTACATAAGCCATACCCTCCTTGAACACAGAACTGCCAATATTCACCAAAGCACTGTCTACACTTAAACCTTGTGATTTATGGATTGTCACCGCATATGCCAAGCAAACAGGAAATTGCTTACGGCGAACATATAAGTCTTTTACAAGCAAAAACCTAGCTGTGCAACGACCAATTAGCTGTACTTCCTCAATGCCATCAAATTTAATTTTTAAAAAATCAATTCCATCTCTATTTCTGTATTTCTCAAAATCAACAACATTACCCATTGACCTCTTTCAACATATAAATTCCTTCTCAAAATGATACGGCAATTTAAGCACACATTCAGAGTCTTTTCAAACCCAGCAGTTTTAGATAGTCTTCTCCAATGAATCCAATTTAGATTTCAAATTCTCAGACAAAACAATTGTTGCACCCATATGCTCTATATGGCTGAGATACCCGCTACCCCCTCTCAACACAATCCCCAAGGATGGGAAACCGGAAACGGTTCTGAACTTTTGGAAGGCGGGAGGGAGTGACCCTCCCGGCCGTATTTATTAAAATATGAAACAAAATCAAAAACATTAAAATAACAGTTTCATATTATGTACAATTTCATTTCCACATTACGATGTTTGGCTAACCTTAACAGATCTCTAATACAAAGGTTCTCCTGGCCGAACTAACATCCTACAAAACATTTGACTTGAAATTGTACATCCTAACGTTAAGGGCCAACGGCAAGGTCGTAACCGGTGTCAGATCCCTAAACCAGAAATACCCCCCTCACTTGTGAGGGGAGCGACCGCACAGAGGCGTACCTCAAGTGCATCTACCAATTTCCCTTGGACTTGACGGGGGCCCCAATGAACTCGACGCCATTTAACGGTCGTCCGAGGACTCGTGTGAGGTGTCTAAAAGGTAGCGTAAACCCCCTCCCGAACCCCACACAACTTACCCCATCTGCCGTCGCAGATGTCCTGGCCCCGGGAAATTCCCCAAGAGGGCCCGTAGCCCCTCCTATCCAGGAAGGGGCCTTGACCACCTTTCCTTTCCTTCCGGCGGCCTATCCTTAGAAGGGACCGCCTCCCCGTTGAGGGGCCAATGGCCACCTCCCCCGAGCGCTCCCATCCGTAATGGGTGACGCCCCCCCATAGGGATCTTCCAATTACTGCTCACCGATCATGACCTTACCGCCCGACCAAAATAAATACGACAATTTACCTAAATTACTAAATTACAAAACAATCATAACTATTCCAAGCATGATTACTGATCAACACTAATACAGAATTACTTTATTTGAAAAAACATACTGAAAAATGACCATTCTTTATTGCATACTCAAAATATCACGACAATCATCACAACCTGTAAGAAATAGAGTTACCACATCAAAACTTTATTCAAAACAACTCGCTGTCCTCAGGGGCTGGTGGGTGGGTCAAAATTGGCTCTTCGTTCCGTCTCGAGCTCACGTGCAGCGGGGAGGTGCAGCTTCAGAGCACCGGAACAAGAGGATGCTTTCTTGGCTTGTTGCTCCTTTTATCCGTCTTCGGGCGGGCGTAACCCGCCCCCGCCTGCTTCCGAGGGCGTGGCCAGCCACGTCAGTGTCTAGGACAACCCACTCCAGGGCGGGAAAAGGCGCGCCCCGGCTACGCCGCTTCGGGCATACCAGCCGAGACTCGCCTCCCGCCCAAGATGGCTTCCCGGGGGGATCGTGGTACTCCACCATACGTTCGGGGGGACCGAATGGTCGCCCCTTTCCATATGGCTGAGATACCCGCCACCCCCTCTCAACACAATCCCCAAGGATGGGAAACCGGAAACGGTTCTGAACTTTTGGAAGGCGGGAGGGAGTGACCCTCCCGGCCGTATTTATTAAAATATGAAACAAAATCAAAAACGTTGAGGGGCCAATGGCCACCTCCCCCGAGCGCTCCCATTCGTAATGGGTGACGCCCCCCCATAGGGATCTTCCAATTACTGCTCACCGATCATGACCTTACCGCCACAGGCCGGATAGCTGACCGGCTATCCGGACCCCCCACAACAACTCCTGCCTAAAGGTCATGTTTTAAACTCTTTAGCCAAGCTATGAGGTCTCCTATGAGTAACTCATTCCCCACCCGGGACAAATGAACCCCATCCCCCAAATACATACTGTCCCCTTTGATACAACCATGAGAAACAGAATGCAGTGTACTTGACCGAAACAATCTACTCAATTTGTTATTTTTTTTTTTTACTGAATGATTCAGAGCAGAAACCGAAATAGCCCCCCGCCACACTTTCCGTGGGATCATATGGGACCATGCAATTGTGCACCCTGGAACTCTTCTTGCCAACCAACTTACTGTGGAAAGCATTGCCTCAAGAAGAAGTCGTCTACCAGTGGCCACCAAATCGTTGCCCCCAAGATGGACTATGATTATAGACGGCGGTGACCTTGTCCGCCCTAACAAACCCTCGAAAAAGGATTGAAACTGGTCAACACAGAGCCCGCCCTTTCCATAGAAGGACACCCTGTACCCGTATTCCCCAGCCACGTGAATCATGTCACCTGCTTTGAATACGTCCGCGGCACGCCTCACGTATGAGTGGCCCACGACCCACACCTCCTTTTTCGCAGCCGGTGATGTCTGACCGCTGGTCCCCAGTTGTCGGGTCGACTGCACAGTCCGCCCCGCCTCGTAAGCTTGCGCAACTGAAAACCAAACAAAAACAAGAAGCGTGAGTACATCATTACAGCTTCACAACATGTGCAACCGCACATACCTTTTATAACAGTTCGAGGACCAACGCCCCACACGTTTTACTTCATCTACACTCAGACCCCTGGCTGTAGCCTCAGTAGCAGCCCCTATCCGAAAGGAATGGGTCCCGAACTCGCCGGGGTTCAAGCCCGCGGCCGAAATCGACATCGCAAGCACCCGCTGGAACTGAAACCTCGTCAGTGGGGTGGCGTCAGCGTGTCTCAACAAGGTCCCCCCCCATGATGCCACCCTCTGCGCTAAATATTCCTCTACGCACACCACAGGGCACATGGAAGACCCGGGGATCCTCTGAATGATTATGCAGTCCCCATTTGCACCCTGATCGGTTTTGGACCTAACAAACGAGACTGTCATCGTCTCCCCCCTGACCTGAATGTGCTCCCGGCACAGTCCCCCCATCGTATCCTGCTTGTTCTTCGCCACCAATTCGCTTACCCGCATAGCCCCATGGAATGCTAGCGCAAATGCAGCTCGGAATAACACTGCTTCGTACTGGGATGAACACGTTGCCGGGAGTACGGATAATAACAGGGTCAACCTATCCAGACCTATCGGGTGCCTCTCATCTACTCTGCGACCCTCAAGGCGTTGCCACCCACGTAGTGCTTTCTGCACCACAAAAGACGCTGTCGGGTCCTGGATCCCATGAGCCCTTGCCATAAAGGAAATGGCGGCCCGATGCCTCTGGGCCGTAGCTACTGATTTGCCTGCCTGATGTAAAGACAGCAGAAATCTTACGACAAGCTCTTCCTGTCCCCAAAGCTCCCCCCCAGCAGAACCCAAAAAGGACAAATAGGAACGGAACGCCCCTTCATATGCCTTCCTTGTCCTGGGTGCTAAACTCTCTCCCACGAGGTTTTGTAGTTCGGGGCACCGAGAGACCAGAGAGCTTCGGGAAAGGGTGCTGCCACCAGGTCCGCTGCGGGCAGAAAACCCCAGAAGGCCTGCATACGGAAACGAGAAAGCGCATCAGCCGCTTGGTTCATTACCCCCGGGACATGTCTTGCCCTAAAGAGCACATTCAACTGCATACACAATAACACAATTTCTTTGAGCAGTCTCAGAATCCATTTGCAACGTGCTGCCTGACTATTGATACACTCAACCACAGTCATGTTATCAGACCAGAACACCACAGAGTGATCACGAAACCCCTCCGGCCATGTTTTCAAGGCCACCAAAATAGGGAAGAGTTCAAGGAAAGCAATGTTACTCGTCAGCCCGCACTCGTGCCACCATGACGGCCATTTTTGAGCCGACCATTGTGTACCAAATATGGCGCCAAAACCTACACTCCCCGCGGAATCTGTCCAAAGCCCCAGCTCCTCGGAGGACACTGCCGGTTTGTTCCAGACAATTCGACCATTGAAATCCGCCAGAAATGCCAACCAAATGCGCATGTCCTGGCGAACCTCTGCCGAGAGCCTCGTGCGGTGATGTCCTTCCTTTAGGCCGACCATGGCTTGTGCAATCGAGCGGGAAAAGGGGCGTGCCATTGGCATTACTCTCAGGGCAAAATTCAACTGACCCACCACCTGTTGCAATTGATGCAGGTTTACTTTTGTCGCACGAATACATGTTTCAAGGGATGTCCTGAATTTTAACACTTTTTCCCTGGGTAATCTAAAACAACCTTCTTCCGAGTCGAGCTCGATCCCCAGAAACTCGAGCAAAGTTGAGGGACCCACAGTCTTACCTGGCGCCAATGGCACACCGAATTGCTTCATTAAGACACAAAATTCATGTAAAGCCTGTCCACACTCAGGATCCCCGGCTGCCCCCAAAAACAGAAAGTCATCGAGATAATGCATAACATGCTGAAAACCCGTCTTCCTTGTGAATACCCATTGCAGAAAACAACTGAACTTTTCAAAATAGGCACAGGATATCGAGCACCCCATTGGCATACATCTATCCATGTAATAGCGACCCTGAAACATAAAACCAAGGAGACGCTGATCGTCTGGGTGCACCGGGAGCAACCGGAACGCTGACTCGATGTCTGATTTTGCCATCAGCGCCCCGGGACCCAGGCAATTCAACATGGAAACGGCCTCATCGAAAGATGCGTACCGCACCGAACACACTTCCGGGTCTATCGCTTCATTAACGGAAAGACCACGTGGGGCTGACAAGTTATGTATCAGCCGAAACTCTGAAAATCCCCCACTGGGATGCGGAAACCATATGAAAACCCGTCTCGCAACACCCCAGCGGAAGCATGATCCGGGTATTCGTTGAGCCAAGGAATCATTGCCATGGTATCAATCGGAGTAGGTAAAGGCGCCCCTCGGACTATTTCAGACCTGTTTGGCACTTCCCCTACCACCGTTATCACCCGTTTTGGCTCTGCACATGGACTCAGGATGGGATGGCTGCCCACACCCCCCACATTCATGTCTGAACTTGCATGACCCCTGGGGCCTCGTACATTTTCCCCTGTTAAAATTCCAACAAATCCCCTTTTTACCTGCGTTGCCACTCGGCTTCGAGTGGTACTCGTTACCTGCACCCGTCCGAAAGGGTGTCCCAGAGGATTGGCGGGAAGATTCCCCCCCGTTACTCCCTGACAATGGCACTTTTAACATTCCTGAACTCTCCATTTTTTGCCATGAAACGGAGTCGAAACAATCCCAAGTTAGAACTGGGTCATGCTCCTTAGCTTTTCTAAAAATATTGTCATAACAGAACCACTGATTGCCCCCGTACGATACGGAATACTCCATGATACGTGACTGATAAAAAGGCAACTCGGTCAGCAACTCGGGCCTGCGCTCGCCCATGATGGAGGTAAAAATGCCCCACGCTCTGCCCCAAGTACCTATGTTCTCATCAACCTTAAAGGCTGTCATTTTTGCGCGCCAAACACCCGGATGCATGAGCTCCTTTTGGCTCTTAACATGCTCCATCTCGTAATGGTCGGTAAGCAAAGAAAAAATGTTCACATACTTATTCGCCCAAATCTTTTCCTTAATTTCCAGTGGAACGTGCTGAGCCACCTTCTCCCTTCGTGAAGGTACAGACCCTTCCCCCGCAATCGGCAATGGCCGCTTACCTGAACCAGATGCTGCATTTGCCGCCGAACTTGGGCCTGTTGCATTTTCCGCCGCCGGAACTGGCGGGGTAACAGAAGATGGTGCCTTCGCAGCCTCTCTAGATTCCCGCAGTTGTCTCATTACTGCCCGGGCGTCTTCAGCCGTGGTGCCCTCACTATCTTTTCCCAACCACGCTGCTAATTGTGCCGCTAACTCGGGAGGCATATCTTCCCCGGTCACGGGGGTCGGATGCCCCTCCTTCGGAACCAGGGTTGGCTACTCGAGTGGGGTATCGGGAACCGGGGTTTCCCCCCCAAGTGCCCCCCTTTTGGACCTCTTGCCTCTCCCACCAGGGACTACTCCTGGCAAAGCTGGTCCGATGACTCGCTTCGGTCCTCCCTCCCCGTTCTTAGCCGCCATCTGCTTTTTCAAATCGGCTACCTCCTTTATGAGCATGCGGAGCATCTGATCGGTACCGACCCGCTTTCCGACCTTCTTGCCTGGCATTCTCAAACGAAGATATCTGTAAAACAAAAAGAAAGATTACAACGCTCAAAATTGGCTCTTCGTTCCGTCTCGAGCTCACGTGCAGCGGGGAGGTGCAGCTTCAGAGCACCGGAACAAGAGGATGCTTTCTTGGCTTGTTGCTCCTTTTATCCGTCTTCGGGCGGGCGTAACCCGCCACCGCCTGCCTCCGAGGGCGTGGCCAGCCGCGTCAGTGTCTAGGACAACCCACTCCAGGGCGGGAAAAGGCGCGCCCCGGCTACGCCGCTTCGGGCATACCAGCTGAGACTCGCCTCCCGCCCAAGATGGCTTCCCGGGGGGATCGTGGTACTCCACCATACGTTCGGGGGGACCGAATGGTCGCCCCTTTCCATTCTGTCAATAGCTTCCAGTTTCACAATCTCTTGGTTTTCTAAATTCAACATTTTGTTGTTGAAGATGGAACATTCTGCAAGAGTTGGCATCAAACATATTCCCGATTTCTTCTCAGTAATTTTATGAAAAATATTCTCTGGCAGAACGTCTTCTTCTGGATACAAATTTGACAGTAATCGTGCATGTAAAGCTTCTTTCCCACGCTCAGTCTCTTTCCCGATTCTAACATCTTGTAGAGTATTCTTGTAATCTTCATCCTTCGCCTGACGCATATTTTCACGCAGCTCAGTATAACTGAAGTTTAACCATATGTTAACGTTGCCAATGCTCCCTAGGCACTTCCTGGTATCTTCATGCGTAAGCAGTTTAAACACTGGTTGTCCTTTCACTGGTGTCAGCTGCAGAAGATCACCGAAAACAATGATGTGTTTGCCACCAAATAACACATCATACTCTGTTTTAAGAACTTCCTGCATTCTCAAATGCACAAAGGCAAGCATGACATTGGAAACCATGCTTACTTCGTCAATGATAAGAAGTTTCATCTTCTTCAGGACTCTAGATACTTCACAACAAGCATCTCCCGATAACTTGTGGTATTGTAATTTGTTATCATGCTCCACTGGCAGCATCAGTAGCTGATGCAAAGTAATACCTTCAATATTATGTGCTGCCAGTCCAGTTGGAGCGGTGACAACACAAGACAGTGATGACTCGGATCTTTTCTGCAGATAACATGAAATTGCTTTAATGAGGAAACTTTTTCCAGTTCCTACTTCTCCACTCACGTACAGTTGGACAGGCTTCAACAACGTACATGAGCACTCTTTCTTCTCATGACTTAATCCATGATCAATTTCGCTGGTAACTTCGTCATATATTTTCCTCTGCTCAACGTTGAGTTGTCTTTCCAAATCTTCTAAGTTAACCACATCCTCCTGAGCATGTGCCATGGCTCTTTCCACTTCAATCATGGCAGTGGCAGCTTCATTTTTGATAACTGGTCCTCCTAGTGGATCCTGACTCAATGAAACAGAACTCTGACTGTCCTGAGAACTGTCTCTAGCAATCTCGGCTGCTATTGTTGCTTCCTGCTCGATTTCGGCATTTAACATTTCTAGATATTTTGGAAAAACAGGACATTCTATGGACTCCTTGGCTGCATTGAAAGAGTCTTCGAAACAGAAGAAGTCTCCAAGCAGTTCCTCTTCTGCAGGTCAAGGCTTGAAAAGTTGCAAAAGAGCTAAATAGAAAAACTCTTTTCTTTCTGGAGATTCGCAATCCAATTTTCGATGATTTACCAATAGACATTTTTTTTGCTTGACCAGACATCCCTCACTTCCAATTACAGCATACACTCCTTTATCAATATCTTCTGTGATGTTCCTCTTGAAAATGTAATTTTGTAGAACCTCTTACAGACAAACATTCTCCAGGTGACTGCTTCTATTTGGATAATATGTATCCAACATGTTGGTCTTCAAAATATCTGTACTGCTTGGCTCCTTCTCCGCCAAATACTCAATTTCCCATACAGGTTTGAGAACTCGATTACGCGTTGCAGCAAGACCAAGACTTGCCCAAATGATACTCCTAGATTTGGCATAGAGACTTGCTGAAGATAACCGGTCAGAACATTCGTAAGCTCCGATTTCTCGATGCGACAACATCTTCAGACTGAAACTGTACAACTTCTTACTGAGGCTCTTTTCATGGGAAATGTCCTCCCACATATCCTTGAGTTCTGTCTTTTCTTTTTTTGTGATGTAAGACATCACATACCGAGCCACAGCCATACAGTTGTCAGCCACAAACTGTATATCCATGTTAGCATTCCACATGGACAAAATCACTGGGTTGTAGTCATTGATGTTCTTGGACTCTTCGTTTCTCTTCAAATTGTATGTATTTTTGGGTGATTTCCTCGTCACATTATGTCGCAGCGAAGACATCAAATTGTTCACTCTTCCTTTAGATATCACCAATCATGGAAATCCAAAACGACATTTTGTATAGTACTTGTTCTTGTTTCTGAATTTACGACGACAGTACTTTCCACAACGATGGCTTTGAAACCGTAAAACTTGTTCTCTTAGACTTTTGTCTTCCTTTGTCTTTGGAACAGCACATGTAGAATACTGTTCTATGAAATTCATCACTAAGTCATCCAGATCTGTTCCAAATTTGGGTGCATCTTTGATCCATAGCAGCATATGTATATGAGGAGCACCTCGTGCTTGATACTCCTTTCTCCAGAAGAAATCCAACACCTCTCCAAGAGGTGGATTTTTCTTGTTCGTGATGAAAGACATCATAGCTTCGAATCTATGATTGAAGTACCTGCATACATTCACTGGATCCAAAGAGCACAGTTCTCCGGGTGTCTTGAATCCAATATTTTGAATGTTTCCATTTGCCTCTCGTAGAAATTCAAGTAAGTCTTCCCAGCCATACTCAGCACAGCTGAGAGTGAGGAACCATGTGGGAGTTCCTAAGTTCCTCAGCATACATTTTAAGTTACCATGATGACGGTACCAATACTCATTAGTACCACGCTGACATGCCATCAGATTAATCAGGTGAGAATCCAAAATACTGTCCTGCACATTGACTTTATCCATAAAGTCCCTTGCTGAGATATTTCGCAGTTGTAGACCACTTTTTAGGATGTGGTTCACTGCATAAGACAATCCAGACAGATCACTTTCAAACAATAGAAATATTGAATGCATTGACGAAACCTAGGATCTTCTGCATACAATCGTAAAGTCCGGTATTCAGAAGCAGGAATTTGATCAGGTCGCTCATCATATCGTCCTCCTCGACCTGTGGGAAATAACTGTGGAAAACACCGAGCTTCCAAACTTTCCCCCCAAACACTAATGAGACTCCCTTTGGCTTGTTTCATTTGAAACAACTCAATAGCATTCCCCATGACTTCCTTGGAATGCAAAGGATGAACACTATAATGTTCATATATTTCTTCATTTTTAGAGGCTTCTACTTTCTCAGTTTGTCCAGCACACAATTCGCTGTCTTCTTCTTCACTTACTTCCTCTTCTGCAACACATACATTCTTGTAGTACTCATTGTTTTTTATCAAATACAATGTTGCCTTTTTGACTTTCCTAACATCCACTAAATCTTGCCAGATTTTCTTACTCTTTGTCGGAACACCATTAACTAGGATAACCAGAGGTTCCTCTTCCACTTTCTCTACTCCAATTGTATTAATATTTTTTTTCAAATCTAAAGGCAAATAAACAACTCTTCCCTTTAATCCTCTCTGTAAATCTGATGGAGGCAATTTCCCTGTCTTTGGCTCCATTCGTACAATAGCCTGAAAGGGATGCACACTTTGAATCAAAATAGATTCATAAGTATTTAAATCCTTCAATTCAGAAGGAATGTCAACCAATTCCAGATTATTATGAACCGCTCTAGCAGGCATCCGGGTTTGGTTTAATTTGTTAAAACAATAAGTACACATACGTTGGTCCGATCCCAAATTAAAACAATTTTCTACCATCAAGTATGTAGCAAAATCCTTCCATTCACTATTATTTTCCATTTCACTTTTTGCATATAAATCCACTAACTTATTCTGATTCTTATAATAAGTCCGTCGACAACACACACAAGTGAAATTAGGCCTCTCACTTGATTTCACCTGAAAGATGGAAATTTCCTTGTGAAACTTAACTATATTAGAAATCTGTACACTCTCTTCCACATTACCTTCTTCTACTGGGTCAATTTCAACATTGTTCTCTTTACTAGCAAAGTAACAGAACTCAATTTCTTCACAAATATTCTTCACATGTAGTTCTGAACCATGCAAAAGAGCACTGCTCAATTGTTTAAGCATAATTGCTGGACTCTTAGCATAATACAACATCCTCACTAATTTCCTCACTTTATTATGATGCACTGCAAGCATCCTGAAATGATGAAAAACACTCTGGCATACTCTTCTGGAAAGACAAGCCAGTGAATGCCCATGCAAACCTGTTACTTCTCTCACTCTGCAAGGATCTAATTCTTGCAACAACTTCATTTTCTGTTTTAAACTTTTCTTATTAAATGTACGAACAAAATCACAAAGCAAATTGATGGAATCCTGTCGCACACTACAAATACTACTACATTTCCAGGTGTAGACTGGTCCCTTAGGACGTCTTCCTAAAACCGCATCACCTAACACCTCTTCTGCATCTGCAGACACAAGTTTTTCTTTTTCAACCGGACAACCATTTTTTACCTCATATGCACGACCACTGGTGTCTTTTTTTTTTTGAATATTTTTATTGATATGCAAGATGACAAAATAAAACAGAAGGCAACAAGAATTCATATACGAGTTCATCCATTTGTAGAATTAAACAGAAGGCTTAAGAGTCATACAAATTAATAATGTTATAGCAATATAAAATTCTCAATCTAGCAGGGTGCCCCAAATTCTGTTAAACTTAGTCAGTGAGCGGATTCCCCTAAGGTTAGCTAAGGCTAGCTCCATAGCGTGTATTTCTATTACTAAGGTCCACCATTTCCAGACCGTCGGTGGTTCTGGGTCAATCCAGGCCCTAGCCAGAGTTAGTTTTGCACATGAAAAAAGTATAGTAATTAAAGATGATTGTGGGGATAAAGAGGTGTTGAGGTCTAGTAGGACCGAAGCAGCCGTAGTGGTGGGACATGAAATATTTTTTATTCTCAGTACCCTCGATATGTCGCCCCAAAAGTTCTTTAGTTTGGGGCAAGAGTATAAGATATGAACTAAGTTAGCTGCTTCCAGCGAACATTTGGGGCATTTGGTACGGCTACTGAAGGAGGGGTTTGATGACCATTTGGTAATTCTTTCTGGTGTGTAATATAACATGCAGGTTGTTCTGTATTGTTGTAGTCGAAGGCTGGATGAACGTACGAGATTATTTATATTAGTAAGAGAGTGCTCTATCTGGTTAGAGGTAATATTTAGGTTTAGCTGGGTACTCCATTTCGCCGCCAGTTTGTCGCTGTCGTTGGTTCTAGAGAGGCTGAGTATTTTATAAGATTCGCTGATGACTGATTTATTCTTATTTGAGTAGAGACAAGTCCAGATATCGCAATCAGAAATTTTTTGTATCTTTTTATAGTTGATCAGATAGTCATGGATTTGCATATATTTGAACCTTGAGGATTCCGGTAGATCGTATAGCTGCTTGAGTGTATTGAATTCTAGCAACCCCTGCGAGCCGTACAGATCCTCCAGCGTCTTAATCCCAAGAGAAGCCCAGCTATTAGTGATAGGATCTGTAAAGATAGCCGGGAGACCTGGGTTGCCCCACAACGGAAGTTTTGAGTGATAAAAATTTGTTTTGCAATGTTTTAATATATTATTCCAAATCCTAACAATGTCTCTGGCGGTCTTGAACTTTACCCTTTTGTAGTAATTCGGGTCATTGATTCTGAACAGAAAGAATGCGGAGTCTTGTTTCAGCATAAAAGAATGAAAAAAAAGGGGAGTTCTACCTCCGTGTAGTACTGAGCGTATACGAGTAAAAAATGAGGACCAAAAATATAGTTTGAAGTCTGGGAAATTCAGCCCTCCTTTGTTTAGATTATTTTTCATTATTTTTAATGACCTTCTGGCCCTTTTGTAGCCCCATATAAAACTGCTCAGAAGCCCGTCTAGATGCTGAAAAAATGTATTGTTAAGTGACAGCGGAATGGAACGGAATAGGTATACAAATTTTGGCAGAACTTTCATTTTGATAAGATTAATTCTACTAATCATATTTAAGGGCAGTTTGTTCCATTTTTTCAAAACAAGAGTAGTTTTTTTAATCAAGTCGTTATAATTTATATTGTTAATATTTTGTAGTCTGGCTGTTAGTTTAACCCCAAGGTATGTGGCCTCTTTGCAGATCCCAGGTATAGGGACAGATGGGGAGTAATTCGATATGACTTGCGTCTTCTGAACATTGAGCTTGTAGCCTGACACCTTCCCAAATTTCTCGGCCTCGAGGTATATTCCTTTTAGTGCTTTAGCAATGTCCATGGTATATATGGCAATGTCATCAGCGTAGGCTGTCATTTTCAGCTCCTGTGAGTTGAAATTGAATGGGATAATCAAATTTTGAAGGTGAAGTGCAAGTAAAAAAGGTTCGAGTGAAAGAGCAAATAAAAGAGGTGAGAGGGGGCATCCTTGCCGGGTCCCGCGCATTATAGGGAACTCTGATGAAGTCAGGCCCCCGTAGCTGATGCAAGCGGTGGGTTTGTCATAGAGTGCTTTTATACCCTTCAAAAAGTTTCCCCCAAGACCTATTTTAGATAGTGCTCGCCAGAGATAGGTCCACCCCACTCGGTCGAAAGCCTTTTCGGCGTCTAATAGTATCATGCCGAGTGGAATAGACTTAACCTCCGCGATGTCAAACGCTGTAATTGCCATGTTTACATGCGCGGTTGTATCTCGCCCTGAGATAAAGCCATGTTGTTGTTGATTGACAATTTTGGGCATAAAAGGGGCTAATCTATTAGCCATGATCTTAGCGAATATTTTCGCATCAGTGTTGATCAGAGAGATGGGTCGGTATGACCCTCTCTCTTCCTTATTTTTCCCTTTTTTTAAGAAAAAAACTATTTTTGTCCTGTTCCAGGATTTAGGAGCCGTTCCGTTTGGTCCAATCGATTGCATTACTTCCAATAGTAGTTGTTCTAGTTCTTGGCCACAAGTTTTATAGAGTTCCAGAGGTATTGTATCCTCTCCAGCCGCTTTCCCTGTTGGTAACGAGTTAATAGCCTGTTGTAATTCATTAAGTGATATAGCATTAGAGAGTACATCCAGGCCTGGTGGGTTCCCTGTACTCACTAGATGTTCTTCTACATATTCCTCAATTGATTCTATATCGGGAGGGTTTTCTGGGGTATATAGGTTTCTATAATACTCAGCGAATTGATTAAGTATATCTTGTGGCTGATTATATATTTTGTTCCCTTGTCCTCGGATTTTAGAAATTAAGGTATCTGCTCTATCTTCTGCTACTTTATATGCTAAGACTTTGCCAATTTTGTCCCCACCCTCATATTGGGCTATTTTGAATTTTTGGATCCTAGTGCTGTTTTTCCTAATAAGGTTAGATTTTATATCAGTTTTCAATGTGCTAAGTTTTAGGTTAATTTCCATTACTGCTGCGGGATTATGCTGTAATGCATTAACAAGTAAATCTTCCAGTTTGGTTATACTATTTAGTAGTGTATGCTTGTGCTGCTTCTGTTCTGCGTTTTGCCTGATGACATAGGCTTGAGTGAGCCCTCTGATACTTGCCTTGCAAGAGTCCCATACCATGCAGCACCCGGTTGAATTTCTATTAATTGTTATATATTCATTGAGATGAGTTTTGAGCTGTTTCACATAATTTGGATCAGAAAGCAGGTGTCTTGGGAAAGAGAAAGGCCTAGGTGGTGTCCGGGTGCTTTGTGTATCAAATGTTATTATGAGTGCGTTGTGATCAGATGTTATCCGGGGACAGAGGATCATGGAACCAGCCTGTAATAATTTATCGCTAGTTAGAGCCAGATCTATTCTAGTGCACATCTTGTGGGGCGCAGAGTAGTATGTGAAGCCCGGTACAGATGGATACAGATATCTCCAAGCGTCTTTAATATTGTGTGTCCGACATATATCTTTTATGGACAGCCTGGTCTTGTGCATCCTTTGATGAGCATTCGGTTTGGTGGTATCTATTTTGTAGTCCAAAATACAGTTAAAATCCCCCATTATTATGAATTCCCCCTCCCAGCCCAGAAGTTTCACATTTAGTTGGTCAAAATGTTTTGGGTCATCTACATTTGGGCCGTAGACTACGCATAAAACATACTTAGTGTTAGCGTAATTGATTTGCGCTATGGCCCATCTGCCATCCTTGTCATGAGCGGTTTGGAGTACCTCTACCCTGAGTCGTTTGTCCTTAAGGATGACAACTCCTCTTGTAGGATTCCCAAAAGTGGAACAGACCAAAACTTCATATCCCAGTTGGTTTAAGATTTTCCTGTCTTTCCATATGATATGGGTTTCTGATAATAAGCAAAAATGAGGGTTATGTAATTTCAATTCCTCTGATACTAAGGATCTTTTGCTTTTGCTATTGAGTCCTGCCACGTTCCAGGCTAAACATCTAATTAGATGCATTTAACTGTCTATTGGAATACTGCGCCCTCTTGAAATGACCAAATAATAAAGCTAAAGTTAGTTCTCTTAAGCCTCTACAACATATAGTGATGCCACAAAAAAAACATAAGTTGCGAATTTTATCAGTTAGTTCCCACTTGTCATCCTGCACACAAATTTTATTATATTCCCCCCCCCCTGGCTCCCCTGGCCCCATCTTGCGGAGATGTTGTCCCTCCCCCCTCCCCCCTTGGTTCTCACCCCGGCCGGAGAAGATCCACCCCCCAGTGAATGCTGCCGTTAGTAAGGCAGCGTGTGTGGTGACGCAACCTGTGTCACTTTCACCCCCCCCCCCTCCAAAAAGCAGGAATCATTAAACATGCACAAGTCTTTTTCATTTCCTTTTGATTTTTCTCATTTTCTCCCCCTCTAGTTTCGTGAGTTTGTGGAGTTGTGCCCCCTATACTCCCATTAGATAGTTTGTTCTAACATCAGTCTTTACTTATTACTTCTGAAGTTAGATGGTTTCTGGGTCTAGCTCTGGCTAGATATGATGCTGGAGAGATAATTCTCTGCTTCCTTAACATCATTGAAGAAATGGGTACGCCCATTTCTTATAACCTTTAGACGAGCAGGTTCCTGGAGGAAGACTTGCCCACCATGGGCCTTAATTGAATCCATCAGTTTGCGGAACTGCCACCTCTTGTCCATAGTGTCCCTACTGAGATCGGAGCGTGCGAAAAACGAGAATTCTCCTACAGCTACTGGGGAGTTGGGGCGGGCTCTCTGCCAGACCGCTTGTCGTAGGAGGAAATTGCCGAAGTAAATTAGGAATGGGCGTGGAAATTGGTTCTCTCTATTCTTCTGGAACAGAGGTAAGCGGTGGGCCCTTTGGATTTGTGAGTCCCAGTCCCAGTCTGACAGGTCCGGGAAAGCCTTCTGGAGGACCCCTACGATGTAGGCTCTAGGGTCTCCGCCCTCTGATCTCTCCGGAATTCCAAAAAGTCTTAGGTTGGAGCGCCTTTGACGATTCTCCAAATCCTCAACTTTTAGCTGTAGTACCTTCAGTTGGTCGTCGTGTTTTTCCACTGTTTTTATCATTTTGGTGTTTGTCTCCTCCACCTGTACCACCCGTTCCTGTAGCTCAATAGTATCTTGAGAGACCCCCCCAATTTTAGCCGTGAGATCTTGTAAGACAGATTGCATCTTGTTATTATCTTCTCTAAGTTGGAGGAAGTGTTCTTGTGCTTCCGCCCTCTGATTGCTCAGTTGTTTGCTCAAAACCGTCAATATTTCATCTAAGGAGGGAGGAGTATCAGTCTCTGCATTTCTTGTAGCCGTTGTAGGAGAAGCGATGGCAAGGCCCGGGGGTGTCGCCTTTGAGGAAGAGGGGCTTGTTGTTGACTGGGAGGACGGTTGGATGGCTGATGGTGAGTTATTGGCTTCGTCCGATAATGTTAGCTCCAAGCTGTAGGATGACCCGTTAGCTTGCTCTTGAGGTTGTAGCCCGTCCCACTTGTCCCCCAAAGGCATGATATCTGGGCTGATCGATATACTTTTCTCCGGGGAGGTCGTGACTGGTAGAGGGTCGGTAGGGCTCCCACCTGATAGCCTCAGTGTCATGTTTTTAACCAAACCCTTTGTTACAATCCAATTTCTAAGTGGGCTTTTTTCTAATATATGCTTCTTCAGGGCGGGATTACTGCTTGTCTTTTGTTTGAGTCGTTTGGAGATAGCACCTGCTTTGCTACTTTTCTTTGTTTTTGATTTCCCCTTGATTTTGTTCTGTGAAGCGCACCCCCCTGTTAATAGGTCTGTTGACCTGTCATCCTCTATCTCTGATTCGACCTCACAGTCCTCGTAGGAGTCCAGCTCGGCATCAGCTGGGAGCAGCTTATTTGCTATATTCTCATTTGACCCCCCGGGCTTGTTACCTACATCTTCAGGTATCACCTCTAGGTTGCTTGTAATGAGGTCAATTGAGGTCGGTTTGGGTAGATGGGGTGGTGGCTCTGGAAGCATCTGTGGAGCTTTACCCCTATTGAGGTCTAGCGCTTCTGGTGTCATAGTACTCGCATGCAAGGGGTCAGGATCAGCACCTTGATTGTTTAGAGTCAAATGTTGTGAAGCAGACCCTTCTGCCACCCCCCCTGCTTTTTCCTGTGTTTTTGTCCCGATTTTGTCCGTTTTGGATACTGAACCCTTAATCAGTGGCACATTAAATGGAATTGAGGACTTTGTTACCTGTTTGGCTGTACCCGTTGAGGATTTCACTTCTGCTGCTGAGATCAGGACTGCAGAAGCAGAGACTGTAGCAGGGGGGTCGCTATTTTCCGTTGAAGCGCCGTCGGGGTAGATCTCAAGGGGTTGTAGAGAAGTGGAGGCTGCCGTCGGGACTGCCGCGGGTGAGACGGTGAGCGTAGCAGCTGTGGAAGGAGTGGCGGCTGAGAACGAGGTAGTTACTGCTGCAGCTGCCGCCGTAGTCGTGGCCGTCATCGCCTGTTTGCTGTTTCGTGTCTGGCGGGACGGCATCTGTGAAGGGTTCTTTGGGGTCATCCTATGGGTCCCACGCACTCCGGCAGTCGCTCCGGCAGTCACTCGCCGGTTGACGAAAAGACCAGAACAGCTGAGCCCGGAGTTACCGATCCGTGCACCAAACAGCTGTCGTAGCAGCCAGGCAGCCTCGAGGAGCAGAAGCATCGGTTGATTGAAACAGAAAGAGCCGCCGAAGTAAACCTGCTCTGTAACCTCGATGGAGTTACAGCTTTCGTTACTGCATTCTTTCCGAGAGAGTTCTAGGAGGGAGAGTGAGGAGCGGAGCACACAGGTAGGTCAGCCGGCACGGATCCTCACTCCGCCATTTTGGCGCACGACCACTGGTGTCAACTGCATGCACCAAATCATTGTCCTGAAAGTAACTCTCCTCATTGAAAAATGCCTTCACAACTTGAACTATGCATCCATTCTCCTGAGAAAACTTCACAAAAATTACTACGATTAACTACTTTCTTCCATCTACTATTTAATTTGAAATCAGAAATTACCTTGTTTAGATTCCTAATTCTATTGATTACCAAAATAAATAACTTTCACTTAATTTCGAAAGCCTGATCAATAATTTTCTCTACATTTTTCTTTTTCTTATAAAATGTCACTTTCTGTTGGCCTTTCTTACATTTTTTTAACAAATTGACAATTATCCTGTTGCGGAACATTCGCCTACGAATGTCCCTGAATTGATTTTCCCTTCTACTGCCATGCACAGACTTATCTCCTGCTCTAGCAGAAACTTTTTTGACGGGCCTTTCCTTTTCCTTTAAATTGTCTCTCTTCTTATGCACTAAAACATGTTCAATACTGGTATTTTTTTGTATTTTCTTACCCGGAGCTTTTTTGACGACTTGATACAATTTAATAGTAGAGGACTGCTGCAAATCTTTACAAAGGTGGAGTGTAAGTCGCTTTGCTTCTTTTTCTTTTCTCTGCCTTGAGGGCATTTTTAAAGTTTTCTAAAGATCTTCAGTGAAATCTGTGGAATCTTTTTTAAAAAAGTGTTATTAACCACTATTACCAAACAGTAAACCAATAACAGTAGGCAAACAATTAACACACTAGTTGTCAATTCTATCTACAGTAATTTAACAACATAGACAATTTGGGCGTATTTACAAGGCACTTGCACCATGGGGGAAGTGAGTTAAAATTCCAAGAACACATAGGGTCGTATTTACAAAGCCCTTGCACCAGGGGAAAGTGATTTAAAATTGCCAAGCAGACATGAGGGCGTATTTACCACACCCATGCACCAGAGGGAAGTGAGTTAAAATTGCCAAGCACACATGAGAGCGTATTTACAAGGCCATTGCACCAGGAGGAAGTGACTTGAAATGGCCAAGCACACATGAGGGTGTATTTACAAGACCCTTGCACCAGGGTGAATTGACTTAAAATTACCAAGCAGACATGAGGGCATATTTACAAGGCCCTTGCACCAGCAGGAAGTGACTTAAAATTGCCAAGCAGACATGAGGGCGTATTTACCACACCCATGCACCAGGGAGAAGTGACTTAAAATTGCCAAGCAGACATGAGGGCATATTTACCACACCCATGCACCAGGGGGAAGTGAGTTAAAATTGCCAAGCACACATGAGGGCGTATTTACAAGGCCCTTGCACCAGAAGGAAGTGACTTGAAATGGCCAAGCACACATGAGGGTGTATTTACAAGACCCTTGCACCAGGGGGAAGTGACTTAAAATTACCAAGCACACAAGAGGGCGTATTTACAAGGCCCTTGCACCACCATAAGGTGTGGCCTATCCAGGGGTATGCTGGATTGTCTGTCTGCTATGGTAAAACCAAGAAATATCTAGGAGCAAAAAGGCAGGTCTTGCAGTCACAAAAGTTTGTTTGAGGTGAGGCCTACTCAGGGTTGCAGATGAAATTTTGGCTTGTTGAAGAGTACAGAGGACATAATACATGTGCAGGCCAACACATGAAGTGAGTCATGTCCACTGCACACTTCAACAAAGGCCAGACCTCCTCTGTCTCCCTGGACAGGCCTAAACCTCATCTGCACAACGTGATTAGTAATGTTAGGAAACACAGGTGATGTAATTGAAAAACGTGAAAATATTTTTGCTCATTTCACAATCACATCACCTGTGTTTCCTCAGCTTAGGTATCTCATTGAGCAGATATAGTCTAGCATATCCAACAGTACGCAGAAGGTGAGGACTGTATGCAGCAGTGCAATGTACATAATTCTCCTCCAATGACAATTACAGAAGCCTCAGCATATCCATGCCCCCTAAACAGTCCTAAATGTATATCATAATTATCATAGTGACTATGAAACTCTAGCAGTACATATTGTGAAACCTAAATGAGTTCAAGAAACGAGTTTTTAAACCATCAAACAAGCCAATTATTCTCCCATATTAATGTTGGGAATTGAAATATTTATTTAAAAAAGCAGACCCCAAGTTGTCCTTCTCATAAATGTGAAAAGTATTTCTTTTTAAAAAAAAACGATTTTCTGGTCATAATTTGAAATCACAGCACAGCTCTTATGTACAAGCACACCCTAGCTGGCTTCCTTATTTTCTCCAAAAAGCATACTAATCTCTTTCTAAATTAAATAAATATTTTCTCACCTTAGCACAATTTTTAAACACATCATGTAAGCAAATTAGTCTCCCAGATTCATAGGAGAAGTACCTTAAAATTGTCTAGCACACAAAGGGGCGTATTTACAAGGCACATAAACCAGGGAAAAATGATTTAAATTTGCAAAGCACTCATGAGGGTGTATTTACAAGGACCTTGCACCACCTTTAAAGTCACTTTTAAAATGGGGAAAATGACGTGAATGTGTCTCATAAGCCTTGTAAATATGCCCCCATGTTGACTATGTAACTCTTGCAGAACATATTGTGAAACCTAAATGACTTCAAGAAACGAGTTTTTAAACCAACAAACAAGCAAATTATTCTCCCATATTCATGTTGGGAAGAGAAATATTTATTTAAAAAAGCGCACCCCATGTTATCCTTCTCATCCATGTAAAAGGCATGTCTTTTTGTTTAAAAACGATTTTCTGGTCATAATTTGAAAACACAGCAAACCTCCTATGTACAAGCACACCCTGTCCGTACTAATACTTCACATTATCTATAATTATAATTTGTCAAAGAAGCAAAATCTTTTTGGAAAAAAAAATGAAAACACTTGACACAAAACAACATTTTAAATGCACAGCTGGCTTCCCTATTTTCTCCATAAACTATACTAGTCTCTATCTAAATTAAATGAATTTTTTTCTCACCTTAGCAAATGCTTTTTGAATTTCAAAACAGTCTCAGACACACACCAATTTTTCTTTAGCAGAGCAAAGGGTATGCACTCCTGAGGCTGCAACCAACAAAGGCACAGAAATGCTGTATTTCATCACACATATCTCTCATGTCACCCAATCAAAACTCTTCCCTCACTTTTTTTAAAATCAACATCCTTCCCCCCTCTGCCCTTTCTGCCCTTTTTCCATAGCAACTACCTCCTGAGAGACCTCTCATGTTTACAAGCTCACACAACAATGTTTTAAATGAACTCTGAACTCTCAGTACACCTGCAAATCCACTGCAATGTTTCTTAAAATCATTTTTTCTTAACCATTCAAATTACATCTTTCAAAGAACACATCCATGCACCCTAACTTTCTGTTTTCAGAAATGGAAATCCACCAATCACTGCTAGTGAATCTTTAGCACTGAAACTCCACGGTTTTTTTTCTTTACAAACTCCTACTGTTTCAATTGCCATTTCATTCCCACACTTCATCTGACTGCAGCAGAACCTCCTCTAACCATGTTTTCTGTCTGGATTCTTGGACATAGCTACATCCACTGGGCTCACAGGTATGCTGATAACAGAAATGTACACAACCTCAATTTACAAAATGTGGAAATCAAATGGATTGGCCAAAGAGGATTGAGATGTCACCAATTGATACCATTGGTAAAAACCTTTTTACATTTGCCAAACCCTGACCTCATAATAGTGCACTGTCGAGGAAATGATTTGGGCACTTTGACTGAGGTAGGTCTGGAAATGCTTTTAAAGGACACCTTTGAGCAATTGATGGCACTTTTTCCTCAAACTGCCTTGGTATATTCCAATATATGCCAAAGACAGAAATGGAGGTGGTCCAATCAAATTTGTCCACAAATTGAGAAAGCGAGGAAACATGTAAATAAGTCTGTTTCAGCTTATATGAGAGACCATGGAATGGGCGCCATCTACAACAATAACTTGCGTTACTACATGCAAGATATCTACAGAGGAGATGGTGTGCACTTCTCAGATGAGGGAAACAGAGTTTTCATACAAAATTTAAGACTGTGTATTGGTACCTACTTATAAGTACCTAGGACTTACACAGAACCCAAAAGCTCTTTTTAGAGCTACCTTAACTATGATTACTCTTTAAAAATTTCGAATATACCTGTTTTCACTAATTTTCACTTATGTTCGCTTCCCGGTTCACTACCCGGTTCGCGGACCGGCAGCTAACCGCGCAAAAAATGCAAATTTTTTTTCCGACATATATGAGCCTCCTCAGCCACCCTCAGAAAACCTAGGGGGTCAGGATACGTCTCCCGTGCCCCCTTATACCCATTTCCCGCATTGTTTTCCCTCCATCTTGTGATTTATTTAATCCGAAACACAAAATGGCGAACTCCCGTTATGCTACCAGTGAGCTACCCGGTTCGCGTACCGGGAAGCGCTTCTACTGCGAAAAATCGATTTTTTTTTATTTGCCCCACGGGACCCTTTAATAACCCCCACATCATTCCTAGGGGGTCAGGAGGGGTCTACTTTGCCCCCTTTCCTTAAATTCCCCCTTCGTTTTTCTCCACCTCTTGTCTCTCGATCCTACCGAGAGACAAGATGGTGGCCGAACCGGACTGTTTAGAATGTTGACAGACACCGGAGACCCAATCAGCTTCGCTTCGCGAAGTTCCGTTACGCGTCAGGTACGCGAACCGGAGCGCTAACCGGAGCGCTGTTACAGATATATCTGTTTTTTAAAACGTTAATTTCTCAAAATCCACTGGAGCACATATATTGAGACATAGCAAAGGCACGTCGGGCGAACCATATCTACAATTTGCCAAGTTTCGTGTAAATCCATTCAGCCGTTCGAGCTAAAAGTGACTCCAACCGCCCTATGGAAAAATGAATGGGAAAAACGTGTTTTGGGACCCCCCTTTTTTCTCGCCCCCCCCTTGACAAAACCCCCCCCAAGTTTTCAGGGGCTGCTCAGAAACAAAATGTGTCATTTTCCTGAAAATTTCAGCCAATTCCGTCCACAAACGCCAAAGTTATTCGACATAGAATTTTCAGAAATCCCATAGGAAAAAAATCCTAACTATATATACCTACTGGCGACCGCCAGTAGGTAATATGTATATATATATATATATATTACCTACTGGCGATAGCCAGTAGGTATATATAGTTAGGATTTTTTCTCTATGGAACTTTTGAAAATTCTATGCCTAATAACTTTGGCGTTTGTGGACGGAATTGGCTGAAATTTTCAGGAAAATGGCACCTTTTGTTTCTGAGCAGCTCCTGTAAATTTGGGGGGGGGTTTGTCAAGGGGGGGCCGAGAAAAAAGGGGGGTCCCAAAACGCGTTTTTCCCATGTTAATTTCCATAGGGCGGTTGGCCTCACTTTTAGCCCGAACGGCTGAATGGATTTCCACGAAACTTGGCAAAATTGTAGGGACTGTTAGCCCGATGTGCCTTTGCTAGGTCTCAATATATGTGCTTCAGTGAATTTTGAGAAATTAACGTTTAAAACAAGATATATATCTGTAACAGCGCTCCGGGCAGCGCTCCGGTTCGCGAACTTTTCGCGTATCGGAACTTTGCGAAGCGAAGCTGATTGGCTCTCCGGTGTCTGTCAACATTCTAAACAGTCCGGAGCGGCCGCCATCTTGTCTCTCGGTAGGATCGAGAGACAAGAGGAGGCCAAAACAAAGGGGGAAATGAAGGAAAGGGGGCAAGGTAGACCCCTTCTGACCCCCTAGGATTGATGAGGGGGATATTATAGAGCCACGCCGGGCCCAAAAAAAAAAAAAAAATTCTGATTTTTTCGCCGTAGAGACGCGTCTTGGTACGCGAACCAGGCAGCTAACCGGGAAGCTAACCGGGAAGCTAACCGGCAGTGTAACGGGAGTCTGAGGAGTAGCTGATTGGCTGTCAACATTGTAAACAGTCCGGAGCGGCCGCCATCTTGTCTCTCGGTAGGATCGAGAGACAAGAGGAGGCCAAAACAAAGGGGGAAATGAAGGAAAGAGGGCAAGGTACACCCCTTCTGACCCCCTAGGATTGATGAGGGGGATATTATAAAGCCACGCGGGGCCAAAAAAAAAAAAAAAAAAAAATCAGATTTTTTTGCCGTAGAGACGCGTCTTGGTACGCGAACCGGGCAGCTAACCGGGCAGCTAACCGGGAAGCTAACCGGCAGTGTAACGGGAGTCTGAGGAGAAGCTGATTGGCTGTTATCATTGTAAACAGTCTGGAGCGGCTGCCATCTTGTCTCTCTGTGGGATCGAGAGACAAGAGGTGGAAAAAAAAAGGTGTAAATGAATGAAAGGGGTAAGGCAGACCCCTCCTGAACCCCTAGGATTGATGAGGGGGCTATTAAAGTTCCCTGGGGGGTGAAAAAAAAAATTTGCGATTTTTCGCGGTAAAGGTGCTTCCTGGTACGTTAACCGGGCAGCTAACCGGCAGCGTAAGAGGGAGTCCGACATATTGTGTTTTTTGAACGTTTGTGATATGTGCATGTGTGGATTTTGTCTAATTAAGGTTAAAAAAATATATATATCTTTAAGCGTGTTTTGGCGCGCTTACGTTTTGGGTTTGGTTTGCGCTGCAGAGACGATACGTCACGGTTATGCGATGCATCATGAGGCGTCTCACGGGCTACGTGATACGTCACTTAATAAAGAATATATTTTACAGCTATAGATATTAGCTTTTAAAAAACCAATGAAATTCACTGAAAAAAACATAGGTTATAGACCATATATAGTTAGGGATTAGCATTTAAAAAACCTTATTTTATTTGCACAAAACCATTGAAATTCCATATATAGTTAGTTGCACTAACTATATATCGAGGACCAGCAATCCACTGCTAATGATGTCACATATTACATCATTCATGACATGGTCAGTGACATCACACATTTGTTTTTCTGCTTTCTTGTGCCTCGGTCTAACTAGCACAAGATGAATGCCACCACTTCCTGGTTAGAAGTGTTGACAGCCAATGAGCATGCTGCTTTCCAGTGAAAGGCATGCTGATTGGCTGCCACTGTCTGTCAACACTCCAAACCAGGAAGTGTTGGCAGCCATCTTGTGCCTCGGTAGAACCAAGGCACAAGAAAGGAGTGAAACAAAGGTGCAAAACACGCAAAGGGGGCAGGGTAGATGCACCCTGAACCCCTAGGCCTGCTCAGGGGGTCCCACAAGGACCCCACAGGCCAAAGAAAACAAATTTTTCATTTTCTTGAAAAATCGTGGGATGCGCGCACCGTACGCGCACCCTACGCTTACGGTGCACGCACCGTACATGTACGGTGTGTGCACCACTGCGATTTAAAAAAAAAAAATTGGGGGGGCCTGGAGGGTCCTTGTGGGACCCCCTGAGCAGGCCTAGGGGTCAGGGTGCTTCTACCCTGCCCCCTTTGCATGTTTTGCACCTGTTTAATTGTACCTCTACCTGTCCAAAACCCATACTGTAAATTAGAGATAACATCCTTCTCCTCCACCCACTCTTGTAGCCTATTTAAAACTATCCCTCCCGCCACCTTCTTTAAGGCATCTAGGGGCGATAACAGGTTGGGTTGTTCCTGTCCCCCTTTTTAAAAATCGGTATCACGATGGCTTCTGGCCAAGTTTAAATAAATCCAGAGCTGTTAGACCATTTTAATACCTTAGTTAGCAGAGGTGCCCATAAGTCTAATTCAAATGTATAGACATCAATCGGAACACCGTCCGGGCCTGGCGCATTTCCTGAAGCACTTTCCCTGATCGCTCTTATGACCTTGTCGCAGTCAAATTCAATCCCTAAAGGGGAACGTGCTAGCTGTGCCACTAACATCAGATGTTCCAATTAAATTGTCAAGTTCTTTTTCACGGTCATCTGTGTTGGCTTTATCATAAAGGCTAGTAAAGTGAGTAACCCAGGTATCACCTGGGATGGCTAGGTCAATAGCATCTGTATCCTTGTCTTGTAGGAAGGGTGCGTTAACCGCTTTCCAGAAAGCTACATTATTGTTCTTTTGACATGCTTCATGCAACGCGTCTGCCAGGCTTCCCTTTTTAACCATTTTTTTCTGCTAACTAGGGCAGCACAGTAGGATCTTCTAGCAAGCCGTACTGACTCAGTTGATCTAGGGATTTCATATAGGACACGTTTCAAATTAATACGTGCCTTAGTGTAATCCTTGTCAAACTATATGTGGGCTTTATTGGTACTATGACTGTATTCCCTTGTTAATAGTTTTCTTATTTCCTCTGTAATTGTATTAAAGGAATCAAGGACTATGTGGTTTCCTTTAGATTGCAAAAGGCATATTTTTATGTGGTTGTGGGTATTAGTGACTAACTTTTGAAGAAAAGCCTCGGGTTCAACTTTATACCATTTAATGGAATACCCATTTGACCTCGCGAGGCTAATGGGGGGATTATGAAGGACCTCAGAGTTATCTTCCACCCCTTTAGTTTTCAAACCAAAGGAAATAGGGAAGTGGTCGCTCAGGAGCATGTCAAGTATTCCTCATGATGACACAAGTGCTGAATACCTAGACGATAAAAGGGTGAAATCAATGGTAGAATTAACCCCTCTCCCATTGAAGGTGGGCTGAAAGGATATCAATGGTGAGCATAGTTTATTTACATGAGATAGATCAAAAGGAAATATCAGGTTGTTCAGCAAATCCCCTAGTTTGGAGTGGATGAAGTGGGCCGGATCCTTCTCCTTATTATCCCCCAAACCACAGGTACCAGAGGCACTGCGTGGGCACAAAGTACAATTAAAGTCACCCACCCTTAATAAGGCCATGTCTCCATTCCCCTGTTCCTCTAGGCTAAGCAGGTTACTCATGAGATTGTTTATTACATTTTCCCATAAGGATGTGTGAATATTATTAAAAAAATTATAATCACCATTCTTTTTACTCCGCCCCAACTGACTAATAGAATCTGGTAGTACTCCATTGTGAAGAATTTGGCGACTGTGATCCCTCCTGTGATTGAAACGTAAGTACATAAAACCCCCTTTATTTCTACCCTGTGTACTTATATTAGCTGGTGTATTAAAGGTTCGATATCCGTTTAGGTGGATTTCTTGGACGGACCACGTTTCTTGAAAACACAGTATACTATGATTACTTGCTATGTCCAACCATTGTGGGAGGGCTACTTTATCCGTGAGCCCCGCAATATTCCAACATAACATTTTTAGCCACCTGAGAGTTATCCCTACAGGGGATGCCCTTTCTGGATCCCCTACTTTCGTGCCGTTAATCCCTCCCTTTGTGCATGTTGGTTTTGCTCTTATAGGAGGGTGTATTATTAGCTTATGTATTTTAGGATTTTCTAAGTGGATCATCTTTCGGGCATTATTAGCTTCTGCATCTGGGGTATCTAAATCCTCCTTTTCAATGTCATTGCTTTCCTCCCCTCCTGACTCATAGTTCCT
This sequence comes from Lissotriton vulgaris, assembly GCF_964263255.1. Classification (NCBI taxonomy): domain Eukaryota; kingdom Metazoa; phylum Chordata; class Amphibia; order Caudata; family Salamandridae; genus Lissotriton; species Lissotriton vulgaris. Next base: position 806,200,170 of record NC_141697.1, read on the forward strand.
AGTTGGTTGATTCGATAAAAAGGTGGTCACCTCTGAGTGAGACGTGAGTCCCAGGCTCTCCACACCACTGGAGTCAAGCTATCCAGGCTGAAGAAGGCTGATAGCCAGAAACCGGTCCTTGGATGCTTGATTCCGGTCTGGGAAAGACATGGCTTGGTATTTCGGGCTGGACTGTTCCCATGAGGCACAGGGTCAGAGCTGATTTGCATATAGCCAGTGTCTAACCCAGGGTGGTGTGGAGTGCAATAAAACGATGGATTTAGGCCCAGATCCTTGTACTGGGGTGAATGTATGACATTGTTCTACATTCTGTCCATCAACTGTGTTTTTTGCAATTTTCACCTCTGAGGGTTGTTCCACCCTCCTGTTCCTCCCTTGTCAATCTTGATCATCCAAGCTTGATAACACTTCATGATGATTGTCCAAGGGTAGGCTCCACCTTGGTATATATCTGGCCTGCTGCATTCTGTCATGAAGATTTGTGAGGGGCCTACATGTGGATGGGCTCTGAGGATAGAAAGTCCCTAATGGATTAATGCTTATGGAATTATACATTTTAGGATTGTGCCAAGTTCTTAATAAGATCTCATGTACAAGTCTGGGGTCACTAAAAGTCAAGACTATACAGTCCCCAGGCAGCATCTTATTTTCCTTACCCTCCCAAGCTACCCTTCTAGCCATTTTGAAACAATTGAACAAATCATTGTTTAACCCAGTTTGTTTCCCCAACCAGTGGAGAGACTTGTTCCTCAATTCCCTCCAGGTTTCACACTTCGCCAGCGGTAATGTGGGAGCATTAGCCAACAGTACCACATACGGCGTGGCTGTGGGAGGTAAATCGAGATAATCCACCATTTCGGGGTTATTTGGGATGGTTGGTCTTTTTGAGATAATAGCGGGACTACAATTCTCGTTCGAGGCGCTGACCTTAGTTAGAGGATTCATCCGATCAGGGTGCACTAATGGTATACTTCTGATTGTTGTGGGTCTAGGATCTAATTGCACAGTATCAGATTGTGAGGTGAATGCCGTTACTGTGGGTAAATCAGTTATAATCTGTGAATTATTGCTAGCTATGTTTTGAAAACCGGCCCATATCCGCCTATCGCTGCTCCCTCCAGTAGTGGGATGTTTCTCATTAAATGCCACCTCCAGATTGGTCATTCTGTTAGAAAGGGACTCTAGTGCCTCAACCAAGGTACAACGGAGAGTTTCAATGCCCTTTGTAAGGTTTTCGATGGCAGTTATGTTACGTTCTGATTGTGTGGGTAAATTCACTTTACTTACATTTTTACTTGATTTACGGATTTGTGTTTTAGTTAATTGTTGTTTCCCTTTGGACTTTTTCCTAGTTGAATGCTCTTTAGTTGGACTTATATGAATAATGCTCTGGTTTATAATAGAATTGATTTTGGAAAGGATGATGGACAGAGTTTCTGAATGATGCAGAATACTCCTACCCAGTCAAGAGATCAGGGCTTGATCCATCATAGTTTTTTAGCTCACTGCACCATCCCAGCTTCAGAACCTGGCTATATGCAAATTAGTCCGTTCCTGTCCCAGTGCATGATGGGAACAGGGCAAACCTAACTACCAAGCCAATTCTTATACTGGGAAGGAGACAAGCTACCGGGGACCGGTTTCTGGCATTTCAGCCTCGTCGGCCCGGCTTGCTTGAATCCTGATGGTGCAATGAGCTAGGGACTCACGTCTGAGTATACCCTCCCACACATAGTGTGGATAAAATCAATTTTGGAAAGGATGATGGACAGAGTTTCTGAATGATGCAGAATACTCCTACCCAGTCAAGAGATCAGGGCTTGATCCATCATAGTTTTTTAGCTCACTGCACCATCCCAGCTTCAGAACGTGGCTATATGCAAATTAGTCCGTTCCTGTCCCAGTGCATGATGGTAACAGGGCAAACCTAACTACCAGGCCAATTCTTATACTGGGAAGGAGACAAGCTACCGGGGATCGGTTTCTGGCATTTCAGCCTCGTCGGCCCGGCTTGCTTGAATCCTGATGGTGCAATGAGCTAGGGACTCACGTCTGAGTATACCCTCCCACACATAGTGTGGATAAAATCAATTTTGGAAAGGATGATGGACAGAGTTTCTGAATGATGCAGAATACTCCTACCCAGTCAAGAGATCAGGGCTTGATCCATCATAGTTTTTTAGCTCACTGCACCATCCCAGCTTCAGAACCTGGCTATATGCAAATTAGTCCGTTCCTGTCCCAGTGCATGATGGGAACAGGGCAAACCTAACTACCAAGCCAATTCTTATACTGGGAAGGAGACAAGCTACCGGGGACCGGTTTCTGGCATTTCAGCCTCGTCGGCCCGGCTTGCTTGAATTCTGATGGTGCAATGAGCTAGGGACTCACGTCTGAGTATACCCTCCCACACATAGTGTGGATAAAATCAATTTTGGAAAGGATGATGGACAGAGTTTCTGAATGATGCAGAATACTCCTACCCAGTCAAGAGATCAGGGCTTGATCCATCATAGTTTTTTAGCTCACTGCACCATCCCAGCTTCAGAACCTGGCTATATGCAAATTAGTCCGTTCCTGTCCCAGTGCATGATGGGAACAGGGCAAACCTAACTACCAAGCCAATTCTTATACTGGGAAGGAGACAAGCTACCGGGGACCGGTTTCTGGCATTTCAGCCTCGTCGGCCCGGCTTGCTTGAATCCTGATGGTGCAATGAGCTAGGGACTCACGTCTGAGTATACCCTCCCACACATAGTGTGGATAAAATCAATTTTGGAAAGGATGATGGACAGAGTTTCTGAATGATGCAGAATACTCCTACCCAGTCAAGAGATCAGGGCTTGATCCATCATAGTTTTTTAGCTCACTGCACCATCCCAGCTTCAGAACCTGGCTATATGCAAATTAGTCCGTTCCTGTCCCAGTGCATGATGGGAACAGGGCAAACCTAACTACCAAGCCAATTCTTATACTGGGAAGGAGACAAGCTACCGGGGACCGGTTTCTGGCATTTCAGCCTCGTCGGCCCGGCTTGCTTGAATCCTGATGGTGCAATGAGCTAGGGACTCACGTCTGAGTATACCCTCCCACACATAGTGTGGATAAAATCAATTTTGGAAAGGATGATGGACAGAGTTTCTGAATGATGCAGAATACTCCTACCCAGTCAAGAGATCAGGGCTTGATCCATCATAGTTTTTTAGCTCACTGCACCATCCCAGCTTCAGAACCTGGCTATATGCAAATTAGTCCGTTACTGTCCCAGTGCATGATGGGAACAGGGCAAACCTAACTACCAAGCCAATTCTTATACTGGGAAGGAGACAAGCTACCGGGGACCGGTTTCTGGCATTTCAGCCTCGTCGGCCCGGCTTGCTTGAATCCTGATGGTGCAATGAGCTAGGGACTCACGTCTGAGTATACCCTCCCACACATAGTGTGGATAAAATCAATTTTGGAAAGGATGATGGACAGAGTTTCTGAATGATGCAGAATACTCCTACTCAGTCAAGAGATCAGGGCTTGATCCATCATAGTTTTTTAGCTCACTGCACCATCCCAGCTTCAGAACCTGGCTATATGCAAATTAGTCCGTTCCTGTCCCAGTGCATGATGGGAACAGGGCAAACCTAACTACCAAGCCAATTCTTATACTGGGAAGGAGACAAGCTACCGGGGACCAGTTTCTGGCATTTCAGCCTCGTCGGCCCGGCTTGCTTGAATCCTGATGGTGCAATGAGCTAGGGACTCACGTCTGAGTGTACCCTCCCACACATAGTGTGGATAAAAAACGGTGATGGATCAAGCCCTGATCTCTTGACTGGGTAGGAGTATTCTGCATCATTCAGAAACTCTGTCCATCACCTTTTCCAAAATTTATAATAGAATTGATACCCCCCTCTGTTGTATCTGGGTTCTTAGGATGTTTATTCGGAGGTTGGGCCTCTTCTTCTAAGACACTTACTTCTACAGCCTCCACTAAATTTTGTATGCATCCATTACGTTCATTATCCTGCAAATGGGTCTCTTTTATGGGGCTGACCAGGAGTGGTGTAGGTACGCTAGCCTCTGGGTCCAAATTACATATCCCTTTCCCCAGGGTCTCCTCTACAGTGTGAATCTGTTTTTCTATGAGCCCTATGGCCCCCACAAGATACAAGAGCAGTGACGATTGGCCCCCTGATTGTGTTTCTGGGAGGCCCTTTACGTCTGCTCGGGACTTCTTTCTTTTACTCATGGTGCCTCCTTTCTGTTATCCCCCAAATAACACCAATATCCCGCTTACTTGGTCAGATAAAGTCAAAATACAAAAAAGTATACAATCAATATACCAGTTCTGGAATAGATGTTGGGGAGTGGGCCCAGTCCAGCCTCCTTCAGGCTCCGACGGGCGCGAACGGGCGCGGACAGGCCTGCCCTTGGCCCGGGGATTTGCCCGCGCACGCCCGGTGCTGCGGGAGGTGCCCAGCTGTTTTAAGCGCCTCCGGGCGCTGTAGGATGACGCTAAAAAAAATGCGCCACACGAGGCTGCTGGGAAATGGAGTCCCCTGTTGTCAAGCAACTAGCCCCCAGCTGCGGCGTGGTAATATATGTACTCAATTTTTTACGGCTGGCCTGCAGGTTCAACCTGCGTCCCTGGGAGCAACTGAGTCTAAAAATACAAGGAGGAAAAGGCAGAGGAGGAGGAGATGCAACTACTCCAGCAAAGGGCAATCAAAGCAGAGGCAAATAGAAATAAAGCAAGAAATAATGAAAAGTGACTCGGAGGACAGAGGCAACAAGATCTTCAATTTAACAAGCATACAGTTATCCTCAAAAGAAGAAGACATTTTAAAGCTTGGACTGTCATACTGTCCTGTACAAGAATATGCAATACCCACAAGTCAGAATTGATTTCTTTAGATTCCTTAGAACAATGAAACTCAAAACATTCTGCCTGCTCCAACCTAAGAAAAAATCTAAACCTATGCAGCAAACATTGGGCATGCAAAACACACTGCAAGTGGCAGCCATTAATCTAATGATTACTCTACAGGTACTGGAGAGCGACAACTTAGGAATAAATCATGGAATTTCTGCTGATACAATCAGCATTGAGCAAGATATTGACATCTATGGTGATGCAACAACTGAATTCAGAGTCAAGTTAAAATGTTTACCTATGATGGCAAGAGATGCATTGGACATTTACCGTGAAATTTTCATAAAGGAGTCTAAAAATCTATATCAGGAGTTAACATGAAATCCAATAATCATGGCCAGAAGGAATTCTTCGACCTAATGGCGAAACTCGAATCAGAACCTGATTGCATTATCCGGAATTCTGATAAAGGAGGAAACCTAGTTCATTGGTCACGAGAAATATACGTGACAGAAGCCTACAAGCAATTGGATAATCATCAATGTTACTCCAGAGTCACAACATTGACCTTGACACAGCACCAAAAAGGAGTGCAACCATGAATTTATGGACTGACAGGATCTGGGACTCATCAGCCATGAAGATCATCAGTTCTTTTAAGGAGATCACCCAACCACTCCGGTAATGTACCTGATTCCCAAGGTGCATAAATATAAAAGCAACCCCCAGGCCGTCTAAACATTTCCACACTGGGCAGTGTGTCTGAAAACCCTTCCGAATATATGGACCGTTTCCTGTGTAACTTTATGAAAAACGTGCCTAGCTATACCCAGGACTCTGGTGACATCCTTAGAAAGATTTATGATCTGCCTTGGAAAAGTGACTATATACTAATAACCATAGAAGTTGCTACACCGTACACGAGTATATGTCACACAGATGGGCTGAGGGCTGTACGGCACTTCTTGAGGGCAAGACCTATTTCAGTATGAAAGCATGGAATATGACCAAGAATGGTGTGACCATGTGATTCACTTGAGTAGATATGTTAACTTGTTTACAACACAGAGGGGCACGGAAAATAGTGCAATGTCATTTCTGATAGCATTTAGAATAGAAACTATCAGCCTCAATTTACAATTTACTCTACTCTACTCACACTATTAGCAGCGTAGAAGTTAATTTCCTCGATCTCACAGTGTATATTCAGAACAAGTTAGAGACCGAAATCCATGAGACAGTATTGATTCAAAAGCAGTCCTGAAATAGTAATATCTGCCCAAACTACTTGGTTGAGCCGCAGCCCTGGCTTCAAGAGGTGCAGCCGGTGTAAAGCATGCTAAAAGGGCATCAACACCAATTACTACTGGACACCCTTTTCCAAAAAGAAGAAAAAGATCAGTGGGAGTTATCACTGTAAAACGGACGATGCAGTGTATGTTTTACAATGTCCCAGCAAGTTAATAGATATAGGGAGCACAATTCTCCCAGTCCATAAGAGGATCTTACAGCATCTAAGGGGAGTCATACTGTGGTGTCTTCAAATGAAAAGAATCAAGCTGGAATCAGTTTAGTTGAGACAGAGCTTTAATTAAAGCCTCAGCCACAGGAACAAGCTTCAACTGAAACAAGGAATCCCTTCATGTATTCTAGAATCTCACATGAGATCAGAATACTAGAACAGGGAGTTCCATAACTTAAAGGTACATGCAAAAGATATAATAGACAATATCACACATCTCCCTCCTAAAGAAAGGCATAAAACAATACATTATAAAAAGGTAAATTCTCAATTGAACAGAAAACAAAGAGGGAAAATTATAATGAATAATCTCTTAAATAAACAGGAAGTCTACGAACTCTCTGGCTCCTAGGAGAAGAAGAAAGTGTATTAGAACCTTTAATCACATTAAAAGTAGAAAGATGTGAATTTTGTTTCCCATCAACTCGAACAGGAATTCTTGACTTAACTACAACCACTCTGCTCTTGTTCCAAATTCTACCATCTTCTGTTTTGATGGCATTTCTAAAGACTTTCACCACAGCTCTTACATCGGTATATTTTGACCAGGATCTGCAACCAACAGGAGCTTTTATCCGAACTAGATCACCCACCAAAACCTTCTGTACACTCACACGATTATTTTTATCATAATAAGATTTCCTTTCATCAAGATTTCGTTCTTCTTTCTTACGCCAGTCACCAACCCCATTATCAACCAAACCTTTATTCGGATCCATCCAGCCAGGACACATCCAAGTGTTGGGGACCCTCCCTTTAAACAGTTGAAACGGAGATCTACCAGTTGTGGAATGAGGTGCAAAACGGTACGCACTTATTCTTTCTTGAAGAACAGACTTCCAATTCAAGCCAGATGACCTGGCTAGCTGTATGGCCTCTTTTAAAGTTTTATTGACCCTCTCAACCGCACCATTTGTTTCTGGATGGTATAAGGAACATTTCTTATGTACTACACCAGATTTCCTCAAATAATCCTCAAAGAGTCTAGAACAAAATTGTGGGCCGTTATCAGAAAGGAGACTATTTGGAAAACTTTCTTTCTTAAAGAGAGAATCTAGAAACTTTATCACTTCTTCCGAAGTAATCTCTCTCATGGCACACACCTCAATCCACCTTGAATATAGATCAATAAGAACGAAGAGATAAGGTGTATCACTTACACCTGACAGAGGACCAACTATATCTACAGCTACTTCATCCCAAGGATGTTTAGGTAACAACCTCTTAACCATGGGCATTTGCTTTGTTTTGAATATTTTATCACTAGCACAGCACTCTGGACAATCTCTCACCAACGTCTCAATCTCTAAGTCCATGCCGGGCCACCAAAACTGTAAACGTAAAATCTATTTTGTCTTTACAATTCCAAGATGACCAGAATGTGCATGGGATAGCAGTTTCTTTCTGATTCCAAGAGGTGGCACCATTTTTGTTCCACGAGTTAAGAAACCAGAGTTTATAGAAAGCTCATCAGAAACAAGAGTCCAAGGTTTCTCTAGGCGAGAGTTAGTACTCAAAGAAAGCATAACCTTCTTAATCTCTACATCCTTTTCAAGCTCATCTCTCCATTCTTTCTCTTCAATAGCCCCTTCTGTAATCTCACAAACATTTATGGAATCATCACAAAAACTATACACATCCTCTTCATCAAAATTCTCTTTTCCAACCATTCTTGAAAGACAATCAGCTGATTTATTTGACACACCAGGAACATATTCAACAGAAAAATTAAATTCTTGTAAAGAAACAATCCATCTTCTGAATCTTGACGAAATTGAATCTAAACCCTTTTTGTCAAAGATCTCCTTTAGGGGTTTATGATCCGAAAAAATGAGTAATTTTGTCCCCCAAATTAAATTCTTCAATTTCCTCAGTGCCCAAAAAATGGCAAGAGCTTCTCTTTCTATAACAGAATAATTTAATTCTGACCCTCTTAGGCAACGTGAAGAACAACAGATCAAATAATCCTTTCCCTCTCTTTTCTGGACCAAGACAGCACCTAGACCTTTTTCACTTGCATCAGTATATAGAATGGTAGGCAAACCAGGAACAAACACTTGAAGAGAAGGAGCCTTATTCAGTTCAGTCTTGATTCCCTCGAATTCTTTTTTACATACTTCAGACCATACATATTCAACATTTCTTGCTGTCAACCTTCTCAAGTTCTGAGTTTTATCTGCAAAATTATAAATAAATTTTCCATAAAACTCCACCATACCAAGAAAGGAAACTAGTTCCTCTTTGTTTTCAGGCTCTTTTATTTTATTGATGGTATCCACCAACTCTTTTTTTGGAAAGATTCCTTGATCAGTTATCCTGTGACCCAAATAATTCACTTCTCTCACTCCAAATTTACACTTACTTTTCTTGAGAGTCATTCCTGCATCTTCCAAACGTTTAAGAACAGCACACACACGTACATAATGTTCTTTCGTATTATCACCATAAATTAACAAATCATCCTGATAGCATCTCACACCAGGCAAACCTTTCAGAATTCTAGACATAATCCTCTGGAATACTGAAGCTGCGGACACAAGACCAAACGGCATTCTCTTATATCTATAAGTTCCCATGGGTGTAATAAATGCCGTTAAGTCTTGTGAAGAATCATCCAATACAATCTGGTGATACGCTGAGGCAAGATCTAGAGTGGTAAAGAACTTAGCTCTTTCTAATGTACTCACCATTCCATCTATGTTCGGAAGTGGAAATCTGTCAACGACCACTTCCTTATTTAATGCTCTAAGATCCACGCAGAGTCTAATTTCTCCAGTTGGTTTCTTCACAATAACCACAGGAGCCAACCACTCAGTAGCCTCCACTTGTTCAATCACTTCATTCTTCAACAACGTATCTATTTCTTCTTTTATCGTCGCCAATTTATGTGGTGTCTTCAAATGAAGAATAATCAAGCTGGAATCAGTTTAGTTGAGACAGAGCTTTAATTAAAGCCTCAGCCACAGGAACAAGCTTCAACTGAAACAAGGAATCCCTTCATGTATTCTAGAATCTCACATGAGATCAGAATACTAGAACAGGGAGTTCCATAACTTAAGGGTACATGCAAAAGATATAATAGACAATATCACACATACATGGCCAAAAAGCCTACCCTGTTGCCAGACATTTTGAGGAACAACATCAAAGTAGCAACAGTAGCCTCGATTACTTTGTGATAGATTCTATTCTGGCTAACATCAGAGGAGGAGATTGTGAGAAATGGTTGAGACAATTGCAATCTAGAAATACATTAGATCTAGATTCCAAAATTCCTCACAGTCTCAATATGGAAAAAGACCTTCACACACACCTCTAGTTTTTGTACATACTTCTCTCACTTTGTATAATGAGGTTGTCTAACCAGGGTTTTAACTTAGATTGTGAGTCATGTTGGGTGTAGCAGTAACAAATGTAGGCGATTAGCAGCAGACACTATTTGATCAGTGCTTTGTACCAGCACATACACTCTTTTGGATATTACGTTTGTGAATATGACAATGGTGCATCATGTGCCTATTGGTGACAATATCTTTGGTTTATGAAATATTTTGACCCAAAGTTGTCTATATGTATGCCTACTTGAGGTAAAGATTTTTTGATTTTTTTGTTTATTAGACTTTGGGTTTTTTCTGCTTATCTCTATTTGGGTATCTAATACAAAAATGTTGTCACTAACGCCAATAGAATGCAACCATTTGACTGTACTTTACCTTGATAGTGTTGAAGGTAGTGTGAATAACCATGAACAATTTAATTGTAAACTGTATGTTAAGAGTCATGGAGTGTCCCCTATTGTGACCATTGATGTTCGGAATGAACAAACAAATCGATTCTAAGCAGCAAGGAATGCATGATACCAGTAGTGGCTGCTACAGGGGAGTAGTGGAGGGGTAGGCAGGGGAAATGATAAAAAAAGAAAAGGGGGATAAAATAAAGAAAAAAAGCACCTTCCTGGCGGCCGGCTCTCCTGCATCCACTTCATTCACGTCCTGGACACAACGCATGTAGGAATAGCAAGCACTCAGGCTCCCTCCTCTACGCCAATCACTACGCTGCAATGCAGTGTTGTGATAGGTCTGAGCACCCTGGTTTGGCACTCAGACAGGGAATGGGAGCCTGGGCATATTCTTTACCAGGCTGTGCAAAACAGCCTGGTGAGGAACAGGCAAAGTGCGCCTGGCTGTTTGGTCAGCACAAAACGGCCAGCCAAAAAGTCAAACAACTAATTTGCAAATGCTGTCTGGATGCAATACAACAACCTCCCTCTGACAAGAATTCACAACAGGTTCTTACAATGAATGAAAAGAAAACCTGTATCAAACTGGTTCTATCTTCATATCTTTCAAAATTCATTCAAAACAACTCATAAATGACTGTCAATATCTTAATAAAAGTGCAAAGAGTGACAATAGTGAATAGTGATCATGTGACACACACAATATGTACAATAATAAATCTCAAGACAAGTGTACAGGGCACGACAGTCCTGGGGTTCAAGTGCGACTAATTCACCTAGACCGGGTTGGCGTAAAATCCTTCAATCTGTAACTTTGGGAAAGGATTTTAATATGGTTCACGGCTGCTCTTACATCGGCTGCAATCAGTCAGCTTACGTAAGCTGACTGATTGCAGGACTGTCGTGCCCTGTACACCTGTCTTGAGAAAGACCCGCTGCGACCTCATTCATCTTGGCGCCCTAATGGTCGAAACGTCGACATTTTCCTACTGGCCCTAATATTTCAGAATCCCAACAAATTGGCAAGAAACAATTAGGATTCTGTAAATTTGTATTAGCTGATGGCCTTTTTGAAAGTTAAACTTGTGTATATTTGTATAAATTGTCTATACTGAAAGTTTCCGCTACAGAGAACTTTTTTAATCACTATCTCTCCCCCTATTTCCACCGACCTGTGTTGCTTGAACATTTGGCACCCTGGGAGTTGTAGTTCGTGGTATTACAGACGACCTGCAAAAGGTGATAGGCATCGAGAGGGTGAGGAGCGGACCATCGGCAACTACTTACAGGCAGCAAGGAATAACGCACTGTGACTCACTTATCCGGTGTTGGGCGCTAATGAAGGCATGAGACGAAATGCATTCGCCACCATTGGAACTGAAACCTGTGGAATAAAGCTTTTCTTACCTGTCCCCTTGGGCTCCTGCTTCATCATTCGTGAGGGAGGTTTGTTTGGAGACTTTACATGCACCAGCCAGCGGCGCATTTCAGGAGTACTCGTCACGCTTTTGGGTCCGGACACTGACTGGCACGCCTTGCGGCATTGTTTGGTTTTTCCTGTTTGGGATATGCCCGGCACCCGCCCTGGGAACAGGAGAACGTGAGCAGTTGAGGTATCACACCTCTATCGTGGCATTTTGCTTCCTGCATTTAGCCCCTGCACATTGGTCTCCTGGTACTGGTGGCTGTGACGATATGAGGGGACCCGAGGAGGGGCTTTGTCTTCAGGGAACAGTGTAGTAAGTCATCATGCCCTGCCTGATTGGAGGTTCCGCTACAGAGAACTTTTTTCGTCACTATCTCTCCCCATATCTCCACCGACCTGTGTTGCTTGAACATTTGGCACCCTGGGAGTTGTAGTTCGTGGTATTACAGACGACCTGCAACAGGTGATTGGCATCGAGAGGGGGAGGAGCGGACCATCGGCAAATACTTACAGGCAGCAAGGAACAACGCACTGTGACTCACTTATCCGGTGTTGGGCGCTGATGAAGGCATGAGCCGAAATGCATTCGCCGCCATTGCAACTGAAACCTGTGGAATAAAGCTTTTCTTACCTGTCCCCTTGGGCTCCTGCTTCATCATTCATGAGGGAGGTTTGTTTGGAGACTTTACATGCACCAGCCAGCGGCGCATTTCAGGAGTCCTCGTCACGCTTTTGGGTCCGGACACTGACTGGCACGCCTTGCGGCATTGTTTGGTTTTTCCTGTTTGGGATATGCCCGGCACCCGCTCTGGGAACAGGAGAACGCGAGCAGTTGAGGTATCACACCTCTATCGTGGCATTTTGCTTCCTGCATTTAGCCCCTGCACATTGGTCTCCTGGTACTGGTGGCTGTGACGATATAAGGGGACCCGAGGAGGGGCTTTGTCTTCAGGGAACAGTGGAGTGAGTCATCATGCCCTGCCTGATTGGGGTTCCGCTACAGAGAACTTTTTTCATCACTATCTCTCCCCCTATTTCCACCGACCTGTGTTGCTTGAGCATTTGGCACCCTGGGAATTGTAGTTCATGTTATTACAGACGACCTGCAACAGGTGATCGGCATTAAGAGGGAGAGGAGCGGACCATCGACAAATACTTACAGGCAGGAAGGAATAACGCACTGTGACTCACTTATCCGGTCTTGGGCGCTGATGAAGGCATGAGCCGAAATGCATTCGCCGCCTTTGGAACTGAAACCTGTGGAATAAAGCTTTTCTTACCTGTCCCCTTGGGCTCCTGCTTCATCATTCATGAGGGAGGTTTGTTTGGATATATATATATATATATATTCTCTGAAAAAACCATAGGTTAGAGACCATATATAGTTAGCTGGACATTTTATTGATATAAAACCAATGAAATTCCATATATAGTTAGTTGCACTAACTATATATTTCGCGCATCCGCAATCCAATGCTGATGATGTCACATATTACATCATTCATGACATGGTCAGTGACATCACTGATGACATCACTGATGACATCTCAAATGACATCACTGATGACATCACTGATGACATCATCCAGTGACTGTGTGTTTTTTTAAATTTTAAATATGTTTTACATATTGAAGAATGAGTGGATGTATAAGAGTATGGATGAAGGATTTGATTGTATCAGTGAGTAAGTATGTGTTAGTATATGTGTGAAAATGTAAGGTGTTCTGTGTTTAACTGTATAGATGAAGAAATCCAAGTGTGATTGATTCTTTACAGGACTGACTAGGTGTGTGAGTAACTCCATGGATGAGTGTCAGTGTGTGAGTGTCTGCATAGGTGTATGAGTGCATATGATAGTGTTGTAATGATGAGTGACTGTATGTACGAGTGATTGTATGGGTGAATGAGTGAATGTGTGGGTAGACGTAGGAATCAGTGAGTGCGTATGTAGTAAATGTTATTCGTGTGTCAATGGTTTAAAAAATTATACTCTGTATTTTACACTAGGTGTAACAGAGGTTATATTAGAGTGTAAGGAGGTGCATTGTATTATCACATGAAGTATATCATCAGTGGTGTGATCATTGATGTTAAATGAGATGTCATCAGTGATGTCATCAGTGATGTCATTTGAGATGTCATCAGTGATGTCATCAGTGATGTCATCAGTGATGTCACTGACCATGTCATGAATGATGTAATATGTGACATCATCAGCATTGGATTGCGGATGCGCGAAATATATAGTTAGTGCAACTAACTATATATGGAATTTCATTGGTTTTATTTCAATAAAATGTCCAGCTAACTATATATGGTCTCTAACCTATGTTTTTTTCAGTGAATTTTCAAGGTTTTGTAAATGCAAATTCCTAACTATATATGGTCTATATACTATTTTTTTTTCAGTGAATTTCATTGGTTTTTTAAAAGCTAATATCTATAGCTGTAAAATATATTCCTTATTACGTGACGTACCACGTAGCCACGTGAGACGCCTCATGACGCGTCGCATAACCGTGAGGTATCGGCTCTGCAGCGCAAACAAAACCCGTAACGTAAGCGCGCCGGAGCACGCTTACAGATATATATATATTTTTTAACCTTAATTAGACAAAATCCACACGTGCACATATCTTGAGGCCTTGCAAAGGCACATCAAACAAACAGTCCCTACAATTTTGCCAAGTTTGGTGGAAATCTATTCCCTTAAATTTTATTTTACTGTTTCTCTTGGTTTTCCCCTTGTTACGCTTACCGGAACGCTACCCGGTACGCGAACCGGACGCTCTAAAAACACCAGATGGCGTACTCCCGTTACGCTGCCGGTTAGCTGCCCGGTTCGCGTACCAGGAAGCGCCTCTACCGCGATTTTTTGTTTTTTGTTTTGCCCCGCGGGGCACTTTAATAGCCCCCTCATCAATCCTAGGGGGTCAGGAGGGGTCTACCTTACCCCGTTTCCTTCATTTACACCTTTTTTTTCCACCTCTTGTCTCTCGATCCTACCGAGAGACAAGATGGTGGCCGCTCCGGACTGTTTAGAATGTTGACAGACACCGGAGAGCCAATCAGCTTCGCTTTGCGAAGTTCCGTTACGCTTCCGGTACGCAATTCCGTTCACAAACGCCAAAGGTATTCGACATAGAATTTTCAGAAATCCCATAGGAAAAAAATCCTAACTATATATACCTACTGGCTATCGCCAGTAGGTAATATATGTATATATCAAAGCCAATACCCTCTCGTACTCAGAAAGGGTCCGACACAGCAAGGTTCTATCAAGGGGTTTATTTACTGCCAAAAATAGGAGCGCAAAGTTCATAAAAGATGTGAACCGTCTTGGCAGACTCGTTTCAGCTTGGATCAGCTTTCTTCAGTGTCGGTTTCACGGAGAGTTGTGTTTCACCTGGGGTTCATTTGAATACTGCTATCGCCACTCCCATTGTAGTGATGACTCGGCCCCACTTTAAGGGTGTGCTGTCCCATTTTTGCTACTCCATTGGGTGCAATGCCTAAGCCTGCTGCAGTGCATTATGCCATATCTGAAACGAAGGTCAATTAAGTAATTGGGTTATTGAACATGCAGTGGTGTCCCAACCCACTGTTGGCAGATGGGTAGCAAACTTGTCATGGCAGCAGGTTCCAGTGATGATATTGCAAGGTGAGTCCTCTTGAGATTCCCTCCACAGCCAATACTGCCTCCTCCATCCGCTGTGCAGGAAAGTGATCACATTGTGGTATTAACTGCTATATATATATATATATATATATCCAACAGAACAGGAACCCAATTTGAAGGATGTCTCTGGACACAAATATACCGTTTTGCAAGTTTATTGGCAGCAGGCTAGCAGGAGACTTCTCAGTATCTCACATCAGTCAATTGTTAAGCCAAACGCGTTTGGGGACTCTTGCTGTCCCTTCTTCAGTGGCTCGCAGTTCAGGGTAAATGAAAGCATCATGCTTCGCTCACTTAAAAAATGTAACAGGCATCCGCCTGGGTGGTCGTGGCCAACCGCATGGCCTTCTGGATGCCGTAGTGCGCAGCGTTTTCCTCAGTGGGTGCGCTCCATCCCCAAATGAAACACAGTCTCTCCCAAGTGGGTAGAAGTGAGTTACTGTCATCCACTGCACCAGGTTGTTGCTGTCATATCGGCAAAGCAGGTGCCCCCTTGCAGAAGCGCCATCCTTTTCGTCCTTCCTACTGTTTCAAACACCGTTCAGGCGCTTGATAGGACCCGCATTACAGCAGTGGACCTCTCCTCACGACCTGAGACAGCCGTTACAATCCAAGAGAACAGGAACCCAATTTGAAGGAGGTCTCTGGATACAAATATACAGTTTTGCAAGTTTATTGGCAGCAGGCTAGCATTAGACTTCTCAATATCTCACACCAGTCAATTGTTAAGCCAAACGCATTTCGGGACTCTTGCTGTCCCTTCTTCGGTGGCTCGCAGTTCAGGGTAAATGAAAGAATCATGCTTCGCGCACTTAAAAAATGTTACAGGCATCCGCCTAGGGGGGCGTGGCCAACCGCATGGCCTTCTGGATGCCGTAGTGCGCAGCATTTTCCTCAGTATGTGCGCTCCATCCCCAAATGAAACACAGTCTCTCCCAAGTGGGTAGAAGTGAGATACTGTCATCCCCTGCACCGGGTTGTTGTTGTCATATCGGCAAAGCAGGCACCCCCCTGCAGAAGCGCCATCCTTTTCGTCCTTCCTACTGTTTCAAACACAGTTCAGGCGCTTGATAGGACCCGCAATACAGCAGTGGACCTCTCCTCACGACCTGAGATAGCCGTTACAATCCAACAGAACAGGAACCCAATTTGAAGGAGGTCTCTGGACACAAATATACCATTTTTGCAAGTTTATTGGCAGCAGGCTAGCAGGAGACTTCTCAATATCTCACATCAGTCAATTGTTAAGCCAAAAGCGTTTCGGGACTCTTGCTGTCCTTTCTTCGGTGGCTCGCAGTTCAGGGTAAATAAAAGCGTCATGCTTCGCGCAGTTAAAAAATGTTACAGCCATCCGCCTAGTTGGGCATGGCCAACCGCATGGCCTTCTGGATGCCGAAGTGTGCAGCGTTTTCCTCAGTGGGTGCGCTCCATCCCCAAATGAAACACAGTCTCTCCCAAGTGGGTAGAAGTGAGTTACTGTCATCCCCTGCACCGCGTTGTTGCTGTCATATCTGCAAAGCAGGCACCCCCCTGCAGAAGCGCCATCCTTTTCATCCTTCCTACTGTTTCAAACACCTTTCAGGTGCTTGATAGGACTCGCAATACAGCAGTGGACCTCTCCTCACGACCTGAAACAGCCGTTACAATCCAACAGAACAGGAACCCAATTTGAAGGAGGTCTCTGGACACAAATATACTGTTTTGCAAGTTTATTGGCAGCAGGCTAGCAGGAGACTTCTCAATATCTCACATCAGTCAATTGTTAAGCCAAACGCGTTTCAGGACTCTTGCTGTCCCTTCTTCAGTGGCTCGCAGTTCAGGGTAAATGAAAGCGTCATGCTTTGCGCACTTAAAAAATGTTACAGGCATCCGCCTAGGTGGGCGTGGCCAACCGCATGGCCTTCTGGATGCCGTAGTGCGCAGCATTTTCCTCAGTGGGTGCGCTCCATCCCCAAATGGCTCACTGCCGTTTGGGCGGGTCCGGCGCAGCACCACAAGAAGCTGTGAACAGCGGAACAGAGGCAAGCTGGAGCCTCTAGCAGGGGGGAGCCAGTTTGAAGCTTGATGGTTGCTTTCAGGCAGGGCAGGTGCCTTCGTGAACTTGGTGCACCTGTAATAGGTTTTATTTGGACTGAAGGAGACGCACCCACTGGAAAAAATGCCATGCACTACAAAGACCAGAATGCCGCGGGCCACGACCTCTTGAGGCAGGTGTAAATAATTAAGACTGTGCATGAACTTTAAGCGCCATTTCCTGTCACCGCTAATGCCACTGATGAAAGGACTGGTGTTCTGAAACGCGTCTGGCAAACTGACTGAAGGTGTGTGTTTTACGAAGTGCTCCTGATGGCAAACAATCATTAAAAAGCTTACTTTACCTCTGGGCAGCCTTATTCCGAATTGAGTTCCTGCTTTTGTTGGATGTAAAACGGCCTCACAGGTCGTGGAGGAAGGCTCACTGCCGTTTGGGCGGGTCCGGCGCAGCACCACAAGAAGCTGCGAACAGCGGAACAGAGGCAAGCTGGAGCCTCTAGCAGGGGGGAGCCAGTTTGAAGCTTGATGGTTGCTTTCAGGCAGGGCAGGTGCCTTCGTGAACTTGGTGCACCTGTAATAGGTTTTATTTGGACTGAAGGAGAGCGCACCCACTGGAAAAAATGCCATGCACTACAAAGACCAGAATGCCGCGGGGCCACGCCCTTTGAGGCAGGTGTGAATAATTAACACTGTGCATGAACTTTAAGCGCCACTTCCTGTCACCGCTAATGCCACTGATGAAAGGACTGGTGTTCTGAAACGCGTCTGGCAAACTGACTGAAGGTGTGTGTTTTACGAAGTGCTCCTGCTGGCAAACAATCATTAAAAACCTTACTTTACCTCTGGGCAGCCTTATTCCGAATTGGGTTCCTGCTTTTGTTGGATGTAAAACGGCCTCACAGGTCGTGGAGGAAGGCTCACTGCCATTTGGGCGGGTCCGGCGCAGCACCACAAGAAGCTGCGAACAGCGGAACAGAGGCAAGCTGGAGCCTCTAGCAGGGGGGGAGACAGTTTGAAGCTTGATTGGTTGCTTTCAGGCAGGGCAGGTGCCTTCGTGAACTTGGTGCACCTGTAATAGGTTTTATTTGGACTGAAGGAGACGCACCCACTGGAAAAAATGCCAAGCACTACAAAGACCAGAATGCTGTGGGGCCACGCCCTCTTGAGGCAGGTGTGAATAATGAAGACTGTGCATGAACTTTAAGTGCCACTTCCTGTCACCGCTAATGCCACTGATGAAAGGACTGGTGTTCTGAAACGCGTCTGACAATCTGACTGAAGGTGTGCGTTTTACGAAGTGCTCCTGCTGGCAAACAATCATTAAAAAGCTTACTTTACCTCTGGGCAGACTTATTCCGAATTGGGTTCCTGCTTTTGTTGGATGTAAAACGGCCTCACAGGTCATGGAGGAAGGCTCACTGCTGTTTGGGCGGGTCCGGCGCAGCACCACAAGAAGCTGCGAACAGCGGAACAGAGGCAAGCTGGAGCCTCTAGCAGGGGGGAGCCAGTTTAAAGCTTGATGGTTACTTTCCGGCATGGCAGGTGCCTTCGTGAACTTGGTGCACCTGTAATAGGTTTTATTTGGACTGAAGGAGACGCACCCACTGGAAAAAATGCCATGCACTACAAAGACCAGAATGCCGCGGGGCCACGCCCTTTGAGGCAGGTGTGAATAATTAAGACTGTGCATGAACTTTAAGCGCCACTTCCTGTCACCGCTAATGCCACTGATGAAAGGACTGGTGTTCTGAAACGCGTCTGGCAATCTGACTGAAGGTGTGCATTTTACGAAGTGCTCCTGCTGGCAAACAATCATTAAAAAGCTTACTTTACCTCTGGGCAGCCTTATTACGAATTGGATTCCTGCTTTTGTTGGAAGTGAGAAGGATATATATATATATATATATATATATATATATATATATATATATATATATATATATATATATATATATATATATATATATATATATATATATATATATATATATATATATATCCTTCTCACTTCGCTCGATACCGCTCTCACAGTATCAACAGTCACATTCAGACTGTCAGGTAAAACGAAAAAGGCAGACCCAAGGAAATTTCCAGTGCAGTGATTTAATCCAGTTTAAAGTTTGAAGTTACATCCCAGCAAGCCCGCATGACGCGTTTCGCCTCCAGCCGGAGGCTTGATCACATGATACATATATATATTCACTTAAAAAACCATAGGTTTCAGGCCTCATATAGTTAGGAATTAGCATTTAAAAAACCATTGAAATTGCTCCTATATAGTTAGTTGTACTAACTATATTTCGCACACCCGCAATCCACCGCTGATGATGTCATATATGACATCATTCATGACATGGTCAGTGACATCACTGATGACATCATTGATGACATCTCAAATGACATCACTGATGACATCACTGATGATATCATTCATGTGTAATACGATGCACCTCCTCACACTCTAATATAACCTTTGATACACAAAGTGTTAAATACAGACTACCATTCTTGAAATAATTGACACACCAATACCAGTACCAGATCGAAAATTCTCTTTCTCCTCCTTGTCTAACCTGTTGTGTGGTATTCCTGCCAAGTACTCCATAATCCCCAGTCCTGTATTGTTTGGACTCTGTGCGTATAAATTCCCATAAAATTCCCTGAATACCTCCTGTACCTCTTCCACCTTATCTACAATATTGCCTGTGCTATCTCTAATTTCCTTGATTTCTTGATTTGATAATGATGATGTCACATATTACATCACTCATGACATGGTCAGTGACATCATTGATGACATGACTGATGACATCTCAAATGACATCACTGATGACATCACTGATGACATCATCAAGTAAATGTGTTTCTTTCTGAAAAATAAATATTTTTTATATATGTATATCTAAATGTCGACTGAAGAATAAATGGGTAAATGAGTGTTCAAATAGATGTTTTTTTTGTAAAATTGATTGTATAACCGACTTATTAAATGTATCTTAGTGAATACATGTATTAACGAGTAATGTTTAAATATTTAAATATCTGTATCAGTGTCTCACTTTGTGTATAAGTGGCTGCATGGTTGGTGAGTAGCTACATGAGTGTGTATATGGGTTATTAGTTTGTTTTTTGAGAATCAATATAAGGGTCTGTATGGTTTGGTGGGGGATATTACTTAGCGTATAGATGCATGAATGAGTGACTCACTGTTTGTATGTTTTTTGAAGACAGCATGGGTGCAGGACTGTATGGGTGGATGAGTGTGTGTATGGGTGTGTTTATGAGTAAATGATTGTCTCAATAGTGTCTTTATTAGTAAGTAGATATGTTCTAAACTACTATATGTGATTATTGATGTATATGAGTGAGTATATGTGAGAGTGAGAGATTGGAAGAGTTCCTGTATAAATAAGTATGTGTTTCGATAAGTGATTGTTTAGAGAGTAAGTATGTGTAGGTTTCTGTAGAAGTAAGTATAGTGGTGTGTGTATAGCTGTATATGCGAGTAAATGGATGTTTGATAGTTTATTTGCATGTGTGTGAGTAACTCTATGGATGAGTATCAGTGTGTAACAGGATGCATAGGTGTATGAGTACATAAGATGAGTGAGTACATGTATGAGTGACTATACAGAACTGTTGGTGAATGAGTGGATGTGTATGTAGATTTTGGAATTACTGAATAGGTTGTTGTAACTGGTATTGGTATCTCCATTGTTTTGAAATTTGTAGTTTCTATTTATGAATGTGTGTATCAAAGGTTATATTACGCTGAGAGGAGCTCTGCCACTCTTTCACAAGGATGATTTCATCAGTGATGTCATGAATGATGTCACTGACCATGTCATGAGTGATGTAATATGTGACGTCATCAGCAGTGCATTGCGGGCCCGCGAGTTATAGTTAGCTGAACTAACTATAACGAGGAAATTTCAATGGTTTTGTATGAGTGAAATGTCCAGCTAACTAGAACATGTGTAAAACCTATGGTGTTTTCAGTGAATTTCTAAGGTTTTTTAAATGCTGATTCCTAACTATAACGTGGCTGAAACCTATGGTTTTTTCAATGAATTCTAAGGTTTTTTAAATGCTAATTCCTAACTATAACGTGGCTGAAACCTATTGTTTTTTCAGTGAATTTCAAAGGTTTTGTAAATGATAATTTTTAAATGTATTAATTGATATTTTTTTTATACTAATTTACTACATTGTTTTAAATTATTTATTTTATCAGATATTTTATTTTTTAAATTACATTAACTATTTTTAATATAAATTGAAAAAAACTTTTTTTTTTAATATTGAAATTGTAATATATATATTTTTTATTTTATATTTTTTTAATTGATATATATTTTATATAGCAGGCCATGTTATCCTATGGAAAGAAATTCAAGTTACTGGTAAGTTCAGTTAAATTCACTTTTCACGAATAGTTGTGAGCTGAAAGATGCAGCACTGAGGTCTCTCAAGATAACAGGTGAGTACATCAGAATTCGTAGTTCGGCTGATTTTTGAGGAATTTTTTAAGTTCCAAAACTCCACACTTAGAAAAATTTCCAAGTGAAACCCGTCAATGCTAGCCTATGGAAGGAAATTCAAGTTACTGTAAGTACGATTAGAATTACTTTTCAGGATGAGTAGTGGGCTGAAAGATGCAGCACTGAGGTCTCTCCTGATAACAGCTGAGTAAATCGGAATTCGTAGCTCGGCTGATTTTTGAGGAATTTGTTTAAGTTACAAAACTCCACACTTAGAAAAATTTCCAAGTGAAACCAATCAATGTTAGCCTATTGAAGGAAATTCAAGTTACTGTAACTACGATTAGAATTACTTTTCAGGATCAGTAGTGGGCTGAAAGATGCAGTACTGAGGTCTCTCCTGATAACAGCTGAGCAAATCGGAATTCGTAGTTCGACTGATTTTTTTTTTTAGTATAATTTTTATTTTATTGAAGAAAAAGAGACAATACACAAGGCAATAAGACAGTACATGTGGTCATGTGTTCAAAGAGGAGTGCAACTGCAACACAGTGAAATACTGAGCTCTTCAATGAAATAAAGAGGGGGGCAAGTGGGGAAACAAAATCAATGAACATAAGTTACATCTGACAGGAAGGTCGGATCAGGGGGAAAGGGAACCCTCGAAGGTCTCCACTAAGGGAGGCATGCATATATTTCCACGGAAGGAGTTCCATTGGCTCCAAATTTTATTCCACTTCCTGTGTCTACTCCTTGCCACATACACCGTCTTCTACCTCAACATACACCTGTCCATGTTCTCCTTCCAAGCCCGAACCGTGGGCGGCCGCTGGGTGCCCCACAACTGGGCGATATCTGTCTTGGCAATCATATTTACAAGGGTCGCCCACTGCGTCTGGGCCACAATATAGTCATTTGGTTCCCAGACATTCAGCAGGCAATGCCTAGCTTCAGGCAATAAAGCCACCCCCGTGACTCTTTCCATAACCGCATGCACACGATTCCAGAACACCACCACCTCCGGACACTCCCAGATTATGTGGAGGAAGGTTCCAATCAGTCTACATCCACGCTTACATAACCCATCCTCTGAATAACCCATATGCATCAGGCGCGGGCCCGTAACGTATATCCGATGTAAGAATTTAAGTTGAACAAACCGGAGGCGGGCCGGAATCGCGACCTCTTTGGGTGAGGACAGGGCTGGCTGCCAATCCTCGTCATCCAGCTCCAGACCGTCGCTGGTCCAAACCTCCCTGAGCCGCACCAACAGATCTGTTCGATTATTAATCAGTTTCTTGTATATCAATGAGATAGTGCTGTTGGGAACGTATCCGTCAAGCACCCGGTCTTCCAATGGGGAGTATTCGGGGATGTCGGTACCATCAGGAAATACCGAGCGCATGCGTGAGTAATCTGCGCATATCGGAAGAATTCCCTGTCGCTCAACTCATACTCCACCTTCAGTGCCTCGAAGGTCTTAGTTTTACCCTTGGCCCACAGATCATTCACTCTACTGATACCAATCATGTCCCACTTTTCAAAGCCTTTCGTCTTCCACAGGCAACCCAATCTTTCAGACGCGTAAAGCGGAGTCGCCCGAGTCAGTCGATCCCTCCATCCCATTGCCGCAGTCGCAGCATGCCAAGCTCGTACCGCGATGTTGGTAGGTCCCGAAAGCCCATTTCCTACCGCTCTGGAATAAAGGGCTTTGTAATAGTCCCCACCAGGTAACAAATACTTATCCATCTTGAATGCAAGATTAGAGGCAGGTCCGTACATTCCATGGTTAATGCTCCCAATTGAGAGGCCCAGTAATATCGCCTGATATGCGGGATGGCTATCCCTCCATCATACCAGGGAAGTGTGATTTTGGCGAGGGCGATACGCGAGCGTCCGTCCCAGATCAACCGTCTCTGCTGGCTTTCCACCTCCCGAAAATAGCTCGCTGGGACCACGTCAAAGGTATTCTGGAGCGCGTACAGAAATCACGGTAGAGACATCATTTTAAAAAGAGCTGCGCGCCCGAGAGGGGAAAGCGGTAACCTGAGCCACCCAGCAACGTCGGATTTTAATCTCTGTAGAGGAGGGAGCAGGTTACGCTTATAACGAGCAACGGGATCCAGTGTTATAAAAATGCCCAAGTACTTAAATCCCGAAAGCGACACCTGGATAGGACATCCGCGTGGTAAAGGGGGGGCATCACCTGATAGCACATACACACAGGACTTGGTCCAATTAATCACCAGGCCAGAGTTCCTTCCAAACGAGGTAAGCACATCAAACAATACATTCAAAGACTTACGAGGGGACGTAAAGTACAGCAAAATGTCATCTGCATAAAGCGATATACGATCCTCGAATTCCGGGGTCCACCGAATACCCTTCATCGACGGCTCCCAACGCAGCCAGACAGCCAAAGGCTTCAAGGCAAGGGTGAAGAGAAGCGGGGAAAAATGGACAACCCTGCCGCGTACCTCTACCAAGAACAAAAGGCTTAGACACCCGACCATTCACTACTACCTGCGCCAATGGCTCCTCAGCCAAAAGTTTTACCCAGCCAACGAAACCCTGACCAAAACCGAATTTCCCAAGGGCAGCCCAGAGGTATGGTCACTCCACCGTATCAAAAGCCATTGTAGCGTCCAAGGAAGCCAAAATGCCCGGCTCGCGCAGTGACGCCGCGCTCGCGAGAACACCGTGTAAGCGCCTCAGGTTAAGTGCTATGTTGCGGTATGGGATGAAACCGGACTAATCCGGATGGATCAATTCACTAATCACTTTATCCAACGGTTTGCCAGCAACTTAGCAAGAATCTTCGGTTTGGCGTTTAAGAGCGAAATAGGCCTGTAGGACGCGCAGCGATCCCGCGGCTTTCCCTCCTTGTGAATCACCACGATGGTAGCAAGACGATGATTCCGGGGAAGGGAGCTGATGTCTCGCGACTCCAGAAACATGTCTCAGAGATACGCCGCCATTTTGTCAGGGCGCAATTTATAAAGTTTGATGGGAAGACCATTAGGGCCCATAGCTTTGCCCGAACGCACCGAGCGAATAGCGATGGCTACCTCGTCAGCTGAGAATGCAGCGTCCATAAGGTCCCTGTCTGAATCCGATAGACATGGTAACGCAATTTCACGCAGCAACAAACGGGAGTCCTCCTCCGGTCTGTCAGAGACTGATGTGTACACCTCTAAGAAATGATCCGCAAAACACTCGACAATCTCAGCCGGGTCAGTCACACACACTCCATCCGGTTTCTCAATCACAGGAACCACACGACTCGCTCTCTCCTTTTTATCCAGCCACGCAATTAATTTCCCTGCCTTGTCACCCACATCATACTGTCTACCCTGCTGCTCTCCACTCATGATTTTGGCAGCATCCTTCACCAGGGCCTTATAATCGTGTTGCTTAAGGCTAAGGGTATGGAGTTTGCTGTGAGTTACACCAAGTTCCAGATCGCTTTCTAGCTCAGTTATTTCGGTCTCTAAACGGACCACTTCCTCATTTCTCCTTTTCTTGGCATCAGCGATTAACAATAGTGCCTGACCCCGGATAACTGTCTTGAATGCCTCCCACAGTGACACAGAAGAGGACACCGACCCCTCATTCTCAGCAAAGTACTGATCCATGGACTTAATCAATTCGGCACGAGTTTTGGGGTTGCGAAGGTACCAAGGATTGATCGGAGCAACTTGTTCCTCGACACCCATACTAGTGCCAATCTGAAGTCATAGTGGGGAGTGATCTGATATACCCCGGGCCAAATGCCTGATTTCCCTGACAGAAGAAGCCTGTGCCGCTGGCATCAAAAGGTAGTCCAGTCTAGATAGACTACCGTGGGCACCAGAATGGAATGTGTACTGCACCTGTCCCGGGTGCATCAATCTCCAGCAGTCTACCAAACCCAGTGTTTCCAAGAACCCACTTAACCAAGTCTGTGACCTAGGGAGGTCTCTGGGGGGAAGCGATCTACACCACCGGAGACTACCGAATTGAAATCTCCACCAATCAACAGGATACCATCCGGAAGCCCCAGTATCACACGCCCAAGCTCAGCAAAGGTTGAGGTCTGTAGACCGGGCGGGACATATACAGAAATAAACGAAATAGTCCTCTCCTCCCACCTCTCTGTAAGAGCGGCGTTGCGCCCCCTTTCATCAAAGATCGGCTGATTTTTGAGGAATTTTTTTAAGTTCCAAAACTCCACACTTAGAAAAATTTCCAAGTGAAACCAGTCAATGTTAGCCTATGGAAGGAAATTCAAGTTACTGTAAGTATGGTTAGAATTACTTTTCAGGATCAGTAGTGGGCTGAAAGATGCAGCTCTGAGGTCTCTCCTGATAACAGGTGAGTAAATCGGAATTTGTAGTTCGGCTGATTTTAGAGGATTTTTTTAAAGTTCCAAAACTCCACACTTAAAAGAATTTCCAAGTGAAACCAGTCAATGTTAGCCTATGGAAGGAAATTAAAGGTACTGTGAGTATGGTTAGAATTACTTTTCAGGATCAGTACTGGGCTGAAAGATGCAGCACTGAGGACTCTCCTGATAACAGGTGAGTAAATCAGAATTCGTAGTTCGGCTGATTTTAGAGGAATATTTCGCTCAATAGTGAAGGAAGGGGGCGGGGCCTGAGGTGACATGTGTGCAAACACGCCCTGTGGTGAGTTTTAGTTTGGGGAATTAATTCCTCTTCAATCCTGAGGTCCCCTGTGAGCCAACTAGCCCACCAGGTACCTCCAGTATGCGCCGGGAGCTGCGTTGCAGAGAGTTGTTCAATGGGCAAGTCCCCTTTTTACATCACTCTGCAACGCAGCTCCGTGGCTCTTACTGGAGGTACCTGTTGGACTGGTTGGCCCCTAGGGGACCTCTGGATTGAAGAGGAATTAATTCCCTAACTTAAAACGTGCCACAGGGCATGTTTGCACACATATCACCTCAAGCCCCGCCCCCTACCTTCACCACTGTGGAAACACGCCCCGTAGCGCATTCTAAATTGGGGGATTAAGTCCCCTTGCATACTGGGGGTCCATGGGGGCCAACAGCGATACCCAGATCACCATGGAGAACACTTCTGACGATGAAGTGTCGTGAGCGCGTAGTCCAAATTTTGGGATTAACTTGTTTAAGAGAATTAAATACAAAATGGTTTATGTCATTCAGACCAATCTGGCAAGATTGCATCTTACCTATTCTACGATGCCTGCTATGTGGAGAAGAATGCGTGTTAGACATCTGTCTCACACTACCATCAGTCATGCCAACGGATGTTGATGCTTTGCTGGACACGGTAAAGGCGCTTGCGCAGTGTTGTCCCCTGCTGCTACCAATTCTGATGACGGCATTCATTGAGATCTCACAGACGCAAACTGCTGACAGTGAGGTAGGAGAGGAGAGCGGCACACAGGTATCCAACTCGAACATTGCTAACGCGACCAAGGCGGAAGGCGATGCATTTCATCTTTGTGCAATTAATCTTTTTAATGAGGTAATCCAACTTTCACCTACTATGGTAGACACATTCTTTTCAGACTTAGAAGATTTGATGTTTTCTCCAAACAATAACACTGACTTTTGAATTGGCACACAGTGTTCTGAGAGGCTCTGAATTCGGCCTTCATTTTTTCAAAACATGGTTTCTAACTTTGGAACTGTATTTTTTCTATGATCAAGCGTTTTGTTTTTTCAAATTTGTATTTTTATGTTTTTGGCACAAAGTAATCTGCTCATAGTAGAACTATTCATAGAGAACTGTAATTCTTTGAAAACTTCCAAGAGACAATATTTGACCTTGTCCACGTTCAAACATTTTTATAATCTGCCATGGAATGGTCTCGACCTTTTTCTTCTGTAAATAAAAGCCATTTCATAAATGTATTTTTGTGGTTCATTCGGATATCATTTCAAAATGTCAAACTATATGCTTTGAATGAAACATTGCTTTAAATGCGAACAGCACAAATGCTTTTCATGTACAACCAATTTGAATGCATTTTTAATGTATTTTTGGGTGGGTTTTAACACATCATGTTTAGATATGTTTTAATGTGTTTAGAACTTAGTAATGTCGTACATAATAAAGTGGAGTGGGTGTTGTGTGGCGTTTTGAGTTCTGAGTGAATTTTCCCGATTCATGCCCTAATATAGGTACAATTCATATTACCCGTATATTGGCATAGAAATCCATCCCTTATTTAGACATAACCCATGCAGACCAAATACAGGCATGGCTACTTCCACCCGCACCAAACTTCACAACAGTTTCTTGGAAAATCGGCTTAAGCAGTTAGGGAACTTCCCCTTGCTTGAATATTGATCTGTCCAAGAACTCATGTACTTTCCAAAGAACAACTATTCCCTAGAGGTTCTTTCCTGACGTTATTATGCCCGACTTTAAGTCAATCTATGGCATTCCTAAACACCTTCAAGGTATAAATATACCTTCACTTGCAATAGCAAACTACGGTGGTTCGGAGCAACTCAACTATCTACTTGCCCGATGCAGCTCGCTACAGCAAGTGCCGATGGAAGCCGACCCTCCAGCTGACGCACAGATCAAGAGGCTGTCTTTCTCTCGCCGTTGAGAATTCAGCTCCAGTGTTTCCAAGCTCCCCTTGCGGAATGTTGGGAAATCGAGTCCTGAGACAGAGATACCAGACCTCCTTCAAGCTAAACCAAGGTATGGAGCTGATTAGAACCTAGAGAAACCTTTGGTAGATTCTTGGCAAAAACAACTAAACCTATGCTACACCATACTAACTTCTTCCTGCGTACTAGACTTAGGTTAGGTACATTGGGGTAGGCGTATTTAGAAGCGCCAGTTGAGTATTTGAGTCAATGTTATTAATGTATGTATTTGTATATGGCTTAGAAACGATACAATGCTTTTACAGTATTATTTTCTAATACTATTCTCACTGTACGCATTATACTTTGCAGTCTGCTTAACGTCTCTTGTATGAGAAAGAAGACTGTTCAATAAACCTTTTTATTGAAAACCCCTGTCTCTCTATTTTTCTACAAACTCTGTTGAAACGAAGCATGCACGATTAACTGAGTGAAATACTTATCTATTGTTTCCGCGACTCTAGAGATACATTTCTTATTCTTGGGAAACAAAGTTGTCATGTTTATACAGTTGTCAGAAACGAATCCCTTCTTGTGAATTTGAGAACGTTTCTAATGACCTCTGAGCTAGCTGGCACTCACTATTAAGTTTAGTATAATCGACTGAGACCTAATCGACCTCAGTCCTACGTCTAATCAATAAGATATATTATTTCAATGCGCAGAGCCTATTGGGAATATAGGAACTACACTACAATGTTTTACAGTGCCTTTGGAGTATCACTGAACCGAGACATACAAGGGAAGGAAAGCTCTTTGTCCACAAGGCTGGGAGGAGGATGCTTGGTGAACAGGTTTTGAGTGGATTGTGAAAGTGCTTAATTAACAATATGTGAGACCTCTTGGAAATGTGCCCCTTCTGCAGGGTAATCCCAATTTGTTTTCCTTTTTGCTAAACCCTATTTTTGCTGGCTATGGGACTCTTTGCTCCTTCTAACCAGTGGTAAAGAGCTTGTGCTCCTCCTTTCCATATGATAGAATCCGTAGATTTCTCCTGAATGCCATATTTATCTTACCTATAATTAACAACTATATGGTAGCCAGAGTGTACACAGCGCTTGTAAGTTAAATGTCACCAGAGAGATGCAGTACTCATTGTGGAAACCTCTATAGTGACAGAGTAAAGTATGTCTCCAGGCTTACCACTGTAGTCTGATTGTGCAGTTTGAAACTGCCGATTCAATCTTTCCAAATAAAACTTTTTGACAGGATTAAAACTTCCCTTTAAATACGTATAACTCACCGCGTGGTAAGGCTTACTATCCATTAATGCAAAAAGAACCATTGATGGACAGAATGCTGAACAATGTCAAACATTCACCAAATGTTGGGGTTTCACCGAACATCAGCCAGGCTAGCTTGACTCCAGTGGCATGGAGAGTGCATGGGACCCATGTGTGGGGATACTCCTCCCACTCGGGTGACAAATGGAAAATGAACAATTGATAGACAGAATACTGAGCAATGTCAACCATTTACTCCAGTACAAAGATCTGGGCCCAAAACCATCATGTTTTTGTTCCCTATTCCATCCAGTTCAAACACAGCAATATGCAAATCATCTTGACCCTGTTCCCCATGGAAACAGTCCAGCTCGAACTGACAGGCCATGTCCTCCCTGGGCCAGAAACAAGCTTCCTGTGGCCAGTTTTGGGGTATTACCCCTCATCAGCCAGCCTACCTCGACTCCAGTAGCATGCAGAGCACAGGACCCATGGCTGGGCATACTGGTCCCACTTGGGTAAAAAATGCAAAAAGAACTATTGATGGACAGAATTCTGAACAATGTCAAATATTCACACCAGTTCAGAGATATGCGCCTAAATCCATTGTTTGTTTGCTCCTCTTGCCATTCCGGTTTGGAATCAATTGTTTTTATTACGTGGCAAAGCAGCGTAAAACACAGCCCATCTGCCTATATCCAAATAGCTTGTTTCCTTCCCAGTGTAAGAATTGGCTTTTGTAGTTTGGTTTGCCCTGTTCCCATCATGCACTGGGACAGGAACAGACTAATTTGCATACAGCCAGGTTCTGAAACTGGGATGGTGCAGTGAGCTAAAAAACGGTGTTGGATCTAGCCCTGATCTCTTGACTGGGTGAGAGTATTCTGTTTAATTCAGAGACTCTGTCCCTCACCACCCCTTGTTGTAAATATATCCAAATAGCAGCAGGGCGTAATCACATAACAACTACACAGCGTATGGGTCTACAACCGGGAGGGCGACCCGCGAAAGAGATTGCAAAGCAAAGCAAACAGCTTTGCGCGGAAGCCACTTTTAACAGAAAGAGACAAAGAATAAGAAATGAATACACAACCCCTTCCCCCCTTAAGCCCTCCCACCCACCCGCCCCCACTCCGCATCAGCTTCCACCTCCATTGTCCACCCTCCAAGAACCCTCCACCTGTCTTACCACCAGTCAAGTAGCATTAGTGGCCCCCAAAGGCTCCAAAGGAATAAGCTGAAGAATTTGTAAGTACTTCGGGCACGTGACTTTCCTCAGGTCTTTAGAAAGGAGTTGCAGAAAAGGACTCCATAACTTTGTATATTCAGAACCCTTGCCATCCATACCCTTCGAGAGGCGCTCCATAGCCAAGATATGCCAAAGCCTTTGGATCCAATCCCGCGGATCAGGTGTAGCCGAGAAACCCCAGTGCCCCTGAAGGACCTGTTGCGCCGCAAGCAAAGCTAATGCAATCTGTCTACCCCTCAGCGAACGCAAGGGAAAAGACTTAGGATGAGGAAGACCCAGCAGTGTGTGTTCAGGTGCCCGGGGAAATGTAATCTGGAAGGCACCATCTATGTCATCAAGAACCACTTTCCAATATCACACCAACTTCGGGCAATGCCAGAACAGATGCACTAAAGTACCTGGGGAACCACACCCTGCCAGCAGAGGCCGGACCGCGCAACATCCCAAGCCTTGACGAGCGCTGGTGTATAATACCAATAAGCGGCCACCTTATAGGCAGATTCAGTACCCGCAGTGTTAGAGGCAGTGTGATGAACACGGCGAAAGACATGGTCCCATTCTTTACGGGTCAAAGGGCGCCCAACTGTGTCTCCCAGCGAATCTGCGCCTCCGTACGCTGCTTCTTGGGGCACTGCAGAATCATCGTATACAAGTCAGATATAAGCTTACGGTCATCCTTCTTGCAAACTAACCATTTTTCAAAGGTGGTCAAAGGACGGGACATGGAGGCAAGGTTAGAAGGTTGAGTCACCCTGTGTGCTAAGTGCGAGTAATGAAAGGCGTTGGCCTCCGGGAGACGGAAGTAGTCTCTACGCAGTTGGGGAAAAGGTCTCAGGCCTTCAAGGTCAAAGAGGGAGCCCACCCTCTTACAACCCTCCTCCCGCCAGTGATGGAAGACTGGGGACGCACACCCTGGGGGAAAATTGGGGTTGTCAACAATGGGAGTCATCGGAGAGGGAAAAGTGGTCCAGCCCCTACGTAGCGCTAACTGATCCCTGGCTTTCAGAGTTGGGGAGGTCACCGGAGAAGAGTAAAGATCCCACGCTCTATGTTTACGCGGCAGCCACAGCTCACACCAGATATTACAGCCTGCTACCGTCCGATCCTTAAAGTTCCAGTGTTTGCTGGATAAGGGTCTATTCCACCCCATGACATATCGGAGGCAGGACGCTTGAAAGTAGGCCGACAATAAGGGAAAGCCCAGCCCCCCTGCAGCTTATGGCATGGTGATAAGATACATAGCAAGTCTCAGCCGCTTGTTTCCCCACAAGACTTTTTAAGCAGCCCATGCAATTTCCGTAGAGTGCCTGGCGGAGGACTCAGAGGTAGCATCTGGAAAAGATAAAAAACTCTCTGGAGCACCGTCATTTTCACCGCCGCCAGCCTTTCAAACCATGCCAAATTGAAGCGGAACCAATCAGAAAGTGCTTTGGCAGTTTGATCAACCAGCAGTTTGTAGTTAAGGTAGACCGTTTTGAGGAATGTCACAGTAAGCCAGCCGACACGTGTTTCGTCGTGTACAGTTGAGTCAACACGACTCTTCAGGGCTGATGGTACAAAAATAATAACGTATACATGTTCATTAATGCGTCATATCATTGTAGTATACTGCATATGGTGACAAGAGTGCATCATACATGCAGTAGTGACGTGCGTGTCCATTCGCACATAGTGAATGTGATTAGTGATGACGCTCGAGATCTTGGAAGTGTGCCACTACAAGGATGTGAGTGGTTGACCTTGAGTGGTAGTGCAATGGTGGTGAAGCTGGTGATCTAACGTTCGAATGTGTGACAAGTGTTCACAAGCACACAGCGGTCCTGCAATCCGAAGGTTTATAGGAGTGATGAAAACGTCCAGATAAAAGCAAACTACGGTGAATAAAAGTGTGAAGTAGTGGGTGATAAGTTCCAACGCGAGCGTGTGGGTGTGTGTAAGAGTGAATAAATCGGCGCTGTCAGAAGTGAGCTAACGAAAAGACAAACTCTCTCTAAACGGTAAAGTAATTACCTTTAATCTCAACTGGGTTGAGAATAGTCTGAACCTTGTAGTTGTGGTCTATGTAGGTGGATTTGGAGAGAGACTAGAGAAAGGAATGAAAAAACTCATCAGGAAGGCATTAAAATGGGGAATGTTCGAGGACTTTAATTTGGATCACAGAGATCGGAAAAATAACTTGTACAAAGGACAGAGTGGAAAGGGTCCTTACCACTGAGTCTTAGAAAAAAGTTAGTGACTGAGTAGGAATGGTATATCCAGTAGAGTCACGTGCAAGATGCAATTCTTGTTGTTCGATTCCGCCCTATTAGGTGGGTCAAATTCTTCGAGTATTAGCACTATGGTGAAAAAGAAAGCATAAAATGCAAATGTTATTAGGCTTGAAATGTCGTATATTGTGGCGCTCTAAATAACCTTAGTTTAAAAGTGGGCGGAAATCATCGGTGGGTTCATGAAAAAAGCTTTACCTAGATACGTGTACGTATCAGGCAGTATCCGGGAGGGGATCCTTCTGTGGAAGTGCTTCGGAAAACGGGTTTGTTTCCTCCTTAGCGTTGTGCTGTAGAAATTGAAAAAGTTGTATGCGCCCGCATTAGACACGCGAGAGCCTGGTCGTATACGCTTTTTAAATCAATTGTAAGGGAATTTAGTTGTCGGGGATAAAGCACAACTACTCACCCGTGGTGCGGTATCCCTCCTCTTTTGGTTCCCGGTCGGCGTCTCTCGTGTACGGACACGTGACCCGCGGGGAGGTATCGCTATATAGGAGTGTTGGACATAGAAGATGTCCAGTCATTTGCTATCAATACATGGACGCCATGTTTGAGAGGGGAGCTGAAGTATCGCTATGTAGGAGTTAAGAACATAGAAGATGTCGTTTCATTAGCTGTCCACAGCATGGACGCCATGTTTGAGAAGGAAGCTGATGATGCGAGATGCTTAGTATTCAAGTATAATGTGTGAAGTTAAATGAATGGAGGTGTGCACACGTGCCATAAGAACTAGAAGGAGATAAAGATGTTTAACAAAAAGGATATGTTAGCAGAATTAATCCAAATGTTGGTGGAAAGAAAGTTGGTTCTGGCGAATGTCATGCTTCTTTATCTCCCTCTATTCAGTGTATAGTGACTTGCGTGTGAATGCCAGCGGCTGGTGTGGCCCGGTGCCCATAGACGTAGTGTGGTATATAGCGAGTGATTAGATGAAATAGCTATACGCGGGTGAAGGGGCACCCTCATCACTAAACATTCCTGAGTTCGCTCCTCATGGTCACAGCAGTAATTCATTACTATATGCTTTGGTAAAAAGTGTGGTTAATTAAACATGATAGACCACAGTTACAGTATACACATTAGAAAATACAGTACATCTTTAAATTATGACATTGTAGGGCATGTAGTTGGTAGCATCATCATTCTTCCAAAAGTTATAAACATGTCTAGCATTGTCTATGTTTGTTATTATGCCTCAATGATTGTTAATAAACACACTAATGCAGTGGATATTACAAATAGAGGATCCCAATGGGTAACTGTTAGTCACCCAGAAAGTATTGAAGCTCAGGATCGTAGTTAAGCCCATGTTCCACTCTTTGTAGACGCATGATCCATGTGGCTTCTCTACGTCTGAGTGTCAATTCGCGGTTGCCCCCTCTGATATTGAGGGGAATCATGTCAATCCCAAAGACACGTACATGGGAATGCTAGACATGTTTATAACTTTTGGAAGAATGATGATGCTACCAACTACATGCCCTACAATGTCATAATTTAAAGATGTACTGTATTTTCTAATGTGTATACTGTAACTGTGGTCTATCATGTTTAATTAACCACACTTTTTACCAAAGCATATAGTAATGAATTACTGCTGTGACCATGAGGAGCGAACTCAGGAATGTTTAGTGATGAGGGTGCCCCTTCACCCGCGTATAGCTATTTCATCTAATCACTCGCTATATACCACACTACGTCTATGGGCACCGGGCCACACCAGCCGCTGGCATTCACACGCAAGTCACTATACACTGAATAGAGGGAGATAAAGAAGCATGACATTCGCCAGAACCAACTTTCTTTCCACCAACATTTGGATTAATTCTGCTAACATATCCTTTTTGTTAAACATCTTTATCGCCTTCTAGTTCTTATGGCACGTGTGCACACCTCCATTCATTTAACTTCACACATTATACTTGAATACTAAGCATCTCGCATTATCAGCTTCCTTCTCAAACATGGCGTCCATGCTGTGGACAGCTAATGAAACGACATCTTCTATGTTCTTAACTCCTACATAGCGATACTTCAGCTCCCCTCTCAAACATGGCGTCCATGTATTGATAGCAAATGACTGGACATCTTCTATGT
Source organism: Lissotriton vulgaris (assembly GCF_964263255.1). Lineage (NCBI taxonomy): Eukaryota > Metazoa > Chordata > Amphibia > Caudata > Salamandridae > Lissotriton > Lissotriton vulgaris. The sequence continues at coordinate 806,235,386 of NC_141697.1, forward strand.
CCAACACTCCTATATAGCGATACCTCCCTGCGGGTCACGTGTCCGTACACGAGAGACGCCGACCGGGAACCAAAAGAGGAGGGATACCGCACCACGGTGGTGCTTTATCCACGACAACTAAATTCCCTTACAAGTGATTTAAAAAGCGTATACGACCAGGCTCTCGCGTGTCTAATGCGGGCGCATACAACTTTTTCAATTTCTACAGCACAACGCTAAGGAGGAAACAAACCCGTTTTCCGAAGCACTTCCACAGAAGGATCCCCTCCCGGATACTGCCTGATACGTACACGTATCTAGGTAAAGCTTTTTTCATGAACCCACCGATGATTTCCGCCCACTTTTAAACTAAGGTTATTTGGAGCGCCACAATATACGACATTTCAAGCCTAATAACATTTGCATTTTATGCTTTCTTTTTCACCATAGTGCTTGACCCACCTAATAGGGCGGAATCGAACAACAAGAATTGCATCTTGCACGTGACTCTACTGGATATACCATTCCTACTCAGTCACTAACTTTTTTCTAAGACTCAGTGGTAAGGACCCTTTCCACTCTGTCCTTTGTACAAGTTACTTTTCCGATCTCTGTGATCCAAATTAAAGTCCTCGAACATTCCCCATTTTAATGCCTTCCTGATGAGTTTTTTCATTCCTTTCTCTAGTCTCTCTCCAAATCCACCTACATAGACCACAACTACAAGGTCCAGACTATTCTCAACCCAGTTGAGCTTAAAGGTAATTACTTTACCGTTTAGAGAGAGTTTGTCTTTTCGCTAGCTCACTTCTGACAGCGCCGATTTATTCACTCTTACACACACCCACACGCTCGCGTTGGAACTTATCACCCACTACTTCACACTTTTATTCACCGTAGTTTGCTTTTATCTGGACGTTTTCATCACTCCTGTAAACCTTCGGATTGCAGGACCGCTGTGTGCTTGTGAACACTTGTCACACATTTGAACGTTAGATCACCAACTTCACCACCATTGCACTACCACTCAAGGTCAACCACTCACATCCTTGTAGTGGCACACTTCCAAGATCTCGAGCGTCATCACTAATCACATTCACTATGTGCGAATTGACACGCACGTCACTACTGCATGTATGATGCACTCTTGTCACCATATGCAGTATACTACAGTGATATGACGCATTAATGAACATGTATATGTTATTATTTTTGTACCATCAGCCCTGAAGAGTCGTGTTGACTCAACTGTACACGACGAAACACATGTCGGCTGGCTTACTGTGACATTCCTCAAGTCTGGATACAAAAAACCATCACCTTGCTGTGATAAGAAACACACGAAAGATTCTGCTTCTGTTCATCGTATCACATTGGTCATTGTACTATTTTGTTGTAACACCCTATTGTAGTTGCGAGAGCACAGCTTTGTAATTGTGTATAGTCTTTGACTTTTTCAGACGGTTAAGGGTGTTTTTCCGCCTGCTCTTTACGCACTACACATCGACCATTCACTCAACACACTGTAACGTAGAAATTGAGGCAGCGCGCCCTTGATATCTGAATTTTCTTAAAAACCCCAGATCAGTTCAATTCAAGGCAGACCGTTTTATCAATAGAGGCGGTCAGCCGGATACCCAATTACGGTATGTCGGAGTTCACCCACTTAAAAGCAAAGTCTTGCTGCAAATCGTGCACCTCAACATCGGGAATGGAAATATTAAGGATTAACGATTTCGAGAAATTGACTTTGAAGCCTGCGACCCTTCCGAAGGCAAGGAGTTCCGCTGACAAACACCTCAGGGAGGAGTGAGGCTTGGTAAGCGACAGAATAACATCATCAGCATATAAACTGATTTTGTGAGTATCAGCACCAAACTTAATCCCGGCAATATCCATATTGGACCGTATGCCTTGAGCAAAGGCTCCATATAGAGCGCTAAAAGCAACGGGGATAAGGGACACCCCTGCCGTATCCCTCTAGTGATGGGGAACAGGGCTGACTTGTACCCATTCATGCGCACTGCTGCCCTAGGGGCCGCATAAAGGCAAAGAACCCAGCACACAAAGTTATCACCCATCCCGTAGGCCTTCAAAACTGCAACCAGATATTCCCAGTTCACCTGATGGAAGTTTTTCTCTGCATCAATGGAAAGAAAGAAAGCCTGAGCCAGAGATCGGTGGACCAGATACAGGAGATGAAGAAGCCGTTTGGTATTATCCCCCCCCTGCCGCGTTGGAATAAAGCCTGCCTGATCCGGGTCTATGATGCTGTCCATCAAGGGACTGAGTATTGTCGCTAAAATACTCGCAACGAGTTGTGCAGCAATATTAAGAAGAGATATTGGCCTATACGAGCCACATTCCCTAGGGTCCTTGCCAGGTTTAAGAATGACAGTAATCGCCGCCTCTGATATGGAGGGAGTCATCTCTCCTGTATCGAGAAAGGAGTTGAAGAGACGAGTTAAAAGAGGAACCAGCACCACACAGTAGGTTTTATAAATGATGGCAGAGAAGCCATCTGGCCCCGGGATTTAGCAACTTTCAGCCGGGAAATCATGGATCTAACCTCCTCTATGCGAATCGCGGCATCTAATTCATCTGCCGACGTCCGAACAAGAGGTGTAATGTCAGAGGACCCCAAGTAATCTGCTATTTCCCCAGCGTCTGCTACCTCCTCCCTATACAGGTCCTGGTAGAACTCCCGAAAGGACTCCACAATAAGGGCCTCAGTGGTATGTTTGACTGTCTGAGGGTCTCTAATGGATTGGATGGCCGTCAACTAAGCTCGCACTCGCAACCTATGCGCCAGCATCCTCCCCCCTTTATCCCCACTAAGATAGAATGTATGCCGCAAGTGCAGGAGGGAGTGCTCTGCTCTGTCTAGGTCGAGGTGCTTCAGCATGCGCCGTTTAGTTTCTAACTCTCTCCAATCTCGAGGGGCCCCCGTCCTCTTATGTATCGCCTCCAAAGGACCCACCTCCTTATCTAACCCTGTGCGCTTTTCTTTACGCAGCCGCGTGTACGATGCTGCCAGTGCAATAAACTCACCCTGTACCACTAACTTTAAGGCCTCCCATACCGACGCTAACAGTGTACCTTCCTGATCGTTGTCTGCGAGATATTGGGTGATAGTGTCTCGCACGCGTGCGGCCACTGATTCCGAATGAAGGAGAGAGTCGCAGAGACGCCAGCCGGGCAGCGGTGGCCTCTTGCCATGGGAGGTGAGCAAGACCAAGATAAGGGCATGGTCGGAGAGGGACCGTGGTGTAATGTCCGCTGCTGACAACGAAGGGAGGAGAGAGGATGAGGCTAAAAAGTGATCCAAGCGCGCATAAGTTTTATGTGCTGCAGAGTAGTAGGTGTAGTTGTGCTCTTGGGGGTGCTGGGCGCGCCAAACATCATGCAACCTACCCTCAAGCAGCCACTGTCTCCCCCACCTGTGACATCGCTCCTGCCCGGTAGGACTGTTGCTCAGACCGGTCCATCCCCAGGTCCATCACAACATTCAGGTCCCCACCCACCAGAATCGATGCGTCCGGCGACGCTAAAACCTCGGAAACGGCTGTCTGTAGAAATGCCTCTTGTCATTCGTTTGGGGCATATAGTGACCCCACTGTAAGCTGCGCCTCCCCCCATTGGACTCAGACAGCTAAAAATCTCCCTTCAATGTCAGCCACTTGGGAGAGAATTTTACAGTGTGCTCGGGCACTAAAAAGGATTGCCACCCCATGCTTCCTAGCAGAACCTGAGGACCAAAGTTGTAAGGGAGAGCGCTTATCTTTCATTCGCCTAGTATCCCTAGAAAGGAGATGGGTCTCCTGTAATAGGCACACGTCACCCTCCACATTCTCCAGTAGGGAAAGGATGGCCGCGCCCTTAACAGGGCTATTTCGGCCCCTAACATTCAGACTCACAATCTTCAGATCTCTACCCATAACCCCAGTGGAAAGGGGACAGCCAATGTGCTATCCACTACCAGTAATGAAGAGTTGGCAGCCTAGCATAACCTGCACACCGAAACCTCGCCTGACCTACTGGAAAGCTGATGCGGAGCTCCAAAAAAAAAACAAACCCCAAAGAAAACTCCAAACCCCAAACCACAATGCTGAACAATACAAAAAGTACAGAGACTCAAAACTCGCATATAGCGACTACAGTCCATCATGCAGAACCAACTGATAGGGGAATGTGGCGCCATCGTGGAACCTTCCCCGCACCTGATACAGGGCACCTCCAACGCACCAGGACGGAAATAAGAACAAAAATGCATTCTCATCCACGAACTTTCCACCTCCCGCGCCAGCTAAGATCCCACCCAGAGCCAAGAGAATGAGACTCAAGGGATCCCATAGTTATCAGTCACCAGAGCCACTGAGTTAACTGCAGCTTCTCTCTCCAACAAGCTTGCGGACAAGTCCGGTTTCGCTAACGGGGGGGAAATTCCCAACTCGCTGCCACTCAGAGGAGCGTCGATGCGGTCTAGCAGGCGATCAGGCAGATCTGGGCAAAGAAGCAGGCCGCTCTAACCTCAAAATCTCACAGGCGGCGTCCAGTGAGCGAACCTGCAAGAGCTTGTCCTTGTACTTAAAGATAAGCTGAAACGGGTGGCCCCAGGAGTGGGGGATGCCCTGCTCAAGGAGATGGTTAGTAATGGGTTTAAAGCCACTGTGCTTGATAAGGGTAGAGGCCGACAAGTCCTGGAAAAGTGCTGGTTGATGGCCCCAAAACTGCACTGGATTGAGGTCACGGGTATTCCGGAGGATCCTCTCCTTTGTCTGGAAATCATGAACACACACCAGTATGTCCGGTGGCGGAGCTTTGGCACCTCGTGGCAAGCCAACACGGTGGACGCGGTCCAGCTGTATTTCCTGATCTTCCCCTTTGCCAAGGATCTGTCGGAGGTTGTCTCCCTCCCCCTTCCACAGGACCGCACAGATCCTAATATTGTTTCACCGGGACCGATTTTCCAAGTCCTCGGCATGGGCCTGGAGACCTAGATTTTGTTCAGAGAGGCGAATGACATCCTGCTGAAGTTGGTGGATTTCATTTGCAGTGCCCAAGTCGTGCTCTTCCAAAGTTGCCACCCGCTCCCCAATGGCATCGACATCCCGTCGCATCTTGCGGACATCCGAGGAAAGCTGGGAGCGGAGCTCCAGAATGTCCTCCTTGATGGCTGAGAATAACTCTATCTTGAAGGCTTTGGTCACCGGAAGATCATTATCTGCAGACTGCCAGGATTTAGGATCCGGTGGAGAGGCAGCCTGGCCCGCCGCTTTCTGGAGCAAGTCTTTCAGCGGTTTGTCCCTCCTGTTCTTGGAGGACGACATTGTGCCGCCAGCAGAGGCTGAAGGACAACAACACGTGGAAGGGGCAAAGGTACGAGCCTCTCTCCAGGAATGCAGTCGTACTTCACCAACTTCAAGACACAAGCGCTAGTGCAGACAGCAGCACCTCACACCACCGCTCCACACACCTCCAGGCCCAAAGCGATGACCCAGGCCGAAGCAGGTGCAAAAACCACAGTTGATGGACAGAATGCAGAACAATGTCATACATTCACCCCAAACAGAGCCTGTAACAGTTATATACTGAGAGCAGGGGGGGTGATGACTCTCCTTACTACTCACGGCAGCATCTCACTTAGCCGATCCGTGCCCCACCGCTGAGCAGCGCTGTGTCGCCGTCCGCCGAAGTACGGACCGAAAGACGGCCAAGGCTCTTCTCACTGTGCCCACCGCCACTGCCAGGGATATGTGGGCCCCCAAATGCCGCTCAGGTCAGCAGCTCCCCTCTGCACTCCACTCACAACACCACGGACACTGTTAGGCCCAATTGACGGACTCCACCTCACTTTCCAAATGAAGGCCAGGTCCCAGTGAGGAAGCCCCGCCCGCCGATATACGGCCCGAAGATGGGCCCCTCGTTTTTGCAGGCTCACCAGGCCTGAGCTGATCAGCAAGGCCTTTGCAAAATCCACACCAAGGAGAGGGGGTTGCCTACCAGCTCCGCAATCTCGAGGCCTCCTCCTCAGCACAGACAACCTCAGACCAGTTGCTGCCCTGCAGTGCTCACCCAGACTCAGCGGAGCGCACTCACAAGTGCAAGCACCAGGGAGCCCCTAGTAATGCAGGGTTCAAGGCTGAGAAATGAGGCACCACCTGTCGACGTACGGGCCGACTTTAGGCCCCTCACCCCCTGCAGGGCACACACAACCGTTGTAGCGAGGAAGGGCTACTTGATGCCACCACATCTCGTAGAGGACTCCTCAGCTCACAGGACGCTTTGCCTCACCCTCACCTGTAGGGCCCCCGCGCCGACTCAGTGGGCCTGCCACACCACCAGGCCACAAGGGGGGCACAAATCCCTTCAATCACCTAGTTTTGGTGAGCCCCATTATGGTGAAATAACTCCAAGGAAGGAGGGCCAAGTCAGGTGGTTACACATCTGGGATTGTCCAATGACTTGAGTGGTGTAATGGAAGCACCAAGCACCCTACAGTCCACAAATACCATCAAAGTGGTGTCATGGAACGTTGCTGGCCTGAAAGGCAAATTGGACTGTATTGACTGGGGTTCATTTATAGATCAGTATAATATTTGTTTGTTCCAAGAAACCTGGCTGACTAATTGAGCCCAGGGCCCAGATTTTGCAGCGCGAATTTGATCCCGACGGATATCAGAACGCTTTACAATTTGAGGCAACTTTGTCAATTCTGTCATTCCTAAATAAAGAATAGCCTGTGGGTAATAGGAGATCAAACATAGAGTGAGAGTTATCATTAAACCAGGCCTCTGTTAGGAAGAGCATGTCTATGTTGTGAAGGGTGATGGTATGAGAGATTTCAAGTTTGTGTTTGATTGCAGATCTGAGTTGTGGAGCAGACATCGCAGCTCTGTCAAGGCACACACACAACGGCACACAACCACACTCACAACCACACACACACACAACCACACGCAACCACACACAACCACCACCACACATACAACCACACACACAGCCACATCCACATACAGAACCACAACCACACACAACCAAACAACCACATACACAACCACACCTAAAACCACACCCACACACAACCACACACACAACCACTCACAACCACACACACACACAACCACACCCAACCACCACCACACACACTACCACACACACAACCACACACAAAACCACATCCAACCACACACAGCCACATACAACCACACACAACCACACACAACTACAACCACACACAACCACACACATAACCACACCCACACAACCACACCCACACAACCACACAATCACACACACAACCATTCACACAACCAATCACACAACTATACAACCACACACAACCACACACCACCACACACAACCAAACCACACACACCACACACACAACCACACACACAACCACACACACCACACACACAACCACACACAAAACCACAACCACACACAGAACCACAACCACAACCACACGCATGGCAAAATTGTAGATATTTATAAAATTGAGACCAAAGCATTTGAAATTTGGTTTGTAGCTGCTGGAAAGATTTCAGGGTCTGACCCTGAAGGAAGGCACCAACTATTGATATACCGATAGAATCCGATCCCACAAAGCCCAGTAATTCAGCCAATTGGGGCAGGAGGCCATTGCGCCAAAGCGGAGTCTCCACATGAGTTTGCCCCACCATCCCTTGCTAAGCAGCACCTGTTGCCACGTCACAAAGACCATTTGAGTAGCGGGCAGCAGCGGTTTGAGTGTCGCACTAGAATGTAAAATTGTGTGCAAAGACCTAAAGCCCATTAAACAACACTCAACGGCGTGTGCAGGTCATGTTGAATCCCGTACCACAAATCGTTTAAAATGAGGAGATGTGACGCCGCATGATATACGCCTGGATGTCTGAAGTTGCAATTCCCCTGCATTATGTAAACTGGAAGCACGTTCTTAGAGCGACATGCACCGAGCCCCCCCACATGAAATGACTGAGGATTGTGTTCAGTTGGCGAAACCGTGCATGCAGTATTGGGTAGGGATGATTTTGAAGATGATAAAGAAGACGGGGTAGCGAGACCAATTTAAAAATAGCCGATCGACCAAACAATGATAAGAGCAAATGTGACCAGACACGTGCCTGTTCTTTGACCTGACTCAACAGAGGGGCCATATTCTTACTCCAAGAGGTGGGTTGTGACGTGGACAAAAACACCCCAAGACATTGATCTCCCGGTGCAGGGGTCAACGGAACAATTTATGAGCGTTCATGTAGAGACTAGAGTTTTCGCCAAAGATTTTCATTATACGTAGCAGACGTGGGCCAGTCCTATTGGAGCATGTGAGAAAAAAATAAGACTTTGTCGGCGTGCATCGCTGTACGATCAGGGACCTCCCTTGACCACTCGAAGCTGTGTACCTGGGGATCCATTCTTACCCACGCCGCGAGTGGCTCCATAGAGAGTGTAAAAAGATAGGGAGATAGAGGGCATCCCTGCCTGGTGGCCCTTTTGATGCAAAATGGCTGCGAGGTTGAATCAGTAATATGGACTGAGGCAGTGATATATGTGTATAAGAGGCAAATACATTAAAGCAATCGAGGGCCAATATTCAGCCAGTTTAGGAGAGTGAAGAGGTAGGTCTAGCTCAGGGATAAAAAGGTCTTGTCAATATTGGCTAAGAGGAGCGCTGCCGACGTTCTCAGACGATCTACAGAGGCAACAGCATTGTTGCCACAACAAATATTATGTCTGGTGGCATGGTTAGGCATAAAGCTCACCTGGTCTTGGTGAAATAATGCTGTTATGTGGGGAACGATGCAGTTTGCAATGATTTTGGCCAACAATTTTGCCTCGACTTTTAGTAGGGAGATCTGTCTATTTGAAGTATGCAGCTCTAGGGGCCAGCCTAGTTTTAGGAAAATCACTATTTCGGCATGGCGCCAATCAGTTGGAAGCCAGCCGTCCTCCACTGTTGGTGGATTGCAGCCAAATAGTGTGACGATATGTGGGATGAGTATTTCTTAAAGAATTCACAGGGAAACCCATTCACGCCTGGCGCCTTACCCGTGTTCATGTCCACAAGGGCACTCTGACCTTCCTCAGTCAAGATCCAGGTGTTTAAATCATCATGCACAGAGTCTGGCAGGGCCCTCGGGGGCAGATCAGTCAAGAATCGGTCAATGGTCGCTTCGGGGAATGTTTCCCACGGGGTGTCTGTGAAGTAATCCACCAAGCTGATAGCACTTTGAATGGGATCTGTAAGTACATCGCCTATCAGGCAACGGATTTCGGAAAGAGTCATGGGTCAGAGCGTTTGCTAGCATAGATGATGTAAATGGGGAACTAGATTTGTCTCCCTATTGATAGATCCGGCTACGGGTAGCGAGCCAGAATATATTGGCCACATCCACTAGATCACTAGCATCAATTGTTGTGATATGGAGAGCTGATGACGAATCCTGTCACCATCTGCAGCCCTACTTCTTCGCTCTAGGTCGATGATTTTGACCTCAGTGCGGGTGTGATTTTCCCGATGCTGCCGACGTCGTGCAGTAAAAAAGGCAATGTCCACCCTCCTTAGGGTTGGCTTCATGGCTTCCCATATAGTCCCGGCAGAGTGAACAGAACCAACATTGTGGGAAAAATATTTGGTAATGGCAGTATACATCTGTTGATGATAAAGATCATCTTGTAATAACCACAACAATAGTCGCCAATGGGATGTGGAGCGTCCAAAGCCCAAATGTATTAATAATGTAACAGGAGAGTGATCTGACAAGCTCCAGGGTGAGGTCCTGGCTATCACGATCTTTTTGGTGTGGGGAGCAGAAATCAATTTATTATGAAGGCCAGAGAAGGAGTTATGACTACTTGAAGAGTATGTGTATTTGTTTACAGTCGGATGTAGTTTCCGCCACGTATCCACCCATCCCAGACCCTGAATCAAAGTTTGGAGTTTCCACTTGCACCTGTCTGTCCGCAGCCCTGTGCTACGCCATGTGTCTATTGAGGGGGACATAACATAATTCAATCACCCCCGGCTAGCATCAGGCATTTGCAGAATCTCCGCCCAAAGGGAAGTCAGTCGTTCCACTAAGTTCCAAGCGGGGGGCATATACACAGGCCAGGGTGAGACGCTCACCATAAACTGCGCCTGTCACTACTATATACCTACCCTGGGGGTCAGAAAGGTCTGATCATGTATAAAAGGCACTCTACGATGGATTAATTCTCACACCCCCATTAGATCTCCCAGTAAATTCAGAGTGGTAGGTCTGAACAAAACCAAATCGCACAAGGCAGGGTGTCTTAATGCCTAGTAAATGGGTCTCTTGTACCATAAGAATATCTGTATTGTAACGCTTGCCCTGGCGGAGTATGGCTCCTCTTTTGATCTTGTCAAGCAATCCTCGGACATTCCAGCTAATGATGTTTAAGTGCCGCAGCTGGGTGTCAGTCATAGCGGTAGTTGACATGCAAAACGACCAATATGTGGTAGTTTGATACAACTGGACTCTATAAATGTAATAGTACATTGTAACATTAAAAAAGAATGTAACTTCCCATAAACCCCACCCCCTCCCTCCCCCCTAATATCTCAAAAAATAGTGAAGCATCTGTCACGGTGTGGCAGGCGCCCGCCCCCAACAGGGGGTCGGGACCGCTACCAAATAATGGATCCCCAATAAACATATGTACATTAAAGTGTCTACAAACCCACCAAAATGTACAGGTTCCTGTAGCCCAATTTTAACCAGCAATCAAGAAAGTGTGTCCTTACAAAATGTTCTACCAGCATTCGGTATGAAGGTGTAGGAGATTGTTGACCCTCCTTTATCCATCCAAGAGAGCTACTGCGGCCTCGGTATCTTCTCCTAGAGCGCAAATGATGCTGTTGTTGTCCACCGGCCCTGAGTGTATCCCGGCCCAGGCCCCCGGATGATGCATCTGAGTCCACGCCTGAGGATATGTTATGCGTCAATTTGATTGATTCGTCTGTCCAAGCGATCACTTCTTTGGGAGACTCAAAGAAATAGGTCCGAGACTTGTAGGAGACACGCAAGCAGCCAAAAAAGATAGGGAATTTTGTGGCCACATAGGCAAGCTTTTGCCTCTGTGAATGATTGTCTGCGCTGTTGGACAACCTTTGTGTAGTCTGGGAAAATCATGATAGGTTGGGAGGCGTAAGTAAGAACTCTTTTCAGCCTTGCATGTTGGACTATCATGTCTTGGTCCTTATAATTAAGAAACCAGGTGATTATTGGACAGGGACCTGCCCTAGGAGGCGGCCTCTGCTGCTGGGCACGATGAGCCCGTTCGATTATGAAGAATGTAGATAAGGAGTTGGAAGGGAGCCAATCAATAAGCCACTTGGTTAGGAACTCAACTGTGTTATTATTCTTGCAGCCATCTGGAAAATCCACAAAGCGAAGATTATTCTGTTGCACTCAGTCCTCTGCATCCTCCACCCTCGCCGCCAGTCCACTCATCAGTGACTCCAAGTTGGACATCTTCTTTTGAAGGTTGGTATTGGCATCCTTGGAAATTTGTGTTTTGGTTTTAGTTATTCTCTGGACAGCATTATGGAGGTCTTGGCGAAGAAGCATGACGTCCGATCCCACCGCACCAATTTTGTCCTCTAGTGCGTCTCTGGACTGCCTGATAGCTGGCAACAATGCGGCATTGTCAGGAGTAGCAGACATTGCGCTCTCGGGGGGAGACTTTTGGGCCCCAGCGCCTGTGTACTCTTCCATTTTAGGTTGCTTGGTTGTGGCCCCAGGGGTTTATCTTTGGCCATTTTATCCGAGTTCTGAGGAGGTGAACCACAGGATGAATGTCTATAGCGAGCCACAGACCTGTAAGTCGCCAAAACACGGCCAATGCCCCAGCGTCTCACCACTGAGCAGATAGGGACAGTGGCCAGGGACGGACTGCACACCCACAAGCTGCACCAGGACCAAGCTTGGCCGCCTGAGCAGGTGGCAGCCCCCCATCGCACCAAATGGGTGTCTCCAGCTCCCAAAACCGCCACAGTAGCCGGGTTAAAGTCCCTTCTTTGTAGCTCCGGGGTCACGCAGGATTCATTTGGAGTCGCTATAGGCCCAGACTACAGCCACACTATCTCAGCATGGTGACCAACTCATATGATAAAGGGCTGCACCAGGGCACCACCGACAGCAGGAGAGGCGTGTTTGGTTCCAGGTCTAAAAGGCATCAAGAGAAAGAATCAGCCAGGGGCCCAGCCCACTCACCAGGATATTGCTGGTACTCCTCCTTTCAAGCAGGTGCCCACTGCCCCAGGGGCAAACACACAGTATATCACCAGAAGTCACCACCTGGTCCGGTATAATTGTCTAGCCTCCGGGCACCACGCACAGGCCAGGCATTTACCTCACTGCAACTGGCAAGGCTGGAGCCCCCAGGCGTCCACAGCCCAGGGCAGGCAATCAGAACAGTGTCTGGGTGGCAAATATAGAATATCTTCAGGCCTCGGGAGGCCGCAATCTCACCCAGTCCTGAGGCAGCTCACACTCGGCGGTAGTCAATCAAACCGCCCCCGTGGCTCCGCACCCCACAAGGGCACACGGAGGCGAGGAGGAGAGAGGCAGCTGCACCCCATGGCTTCAGCGCGATCTCTGCTGCAGCAATCCTCAACACACAGGTAGGCAGGTCCCACAGGGACCATCAGGCTGGCGCAGCACCGCCACAACTCTCAGGCCTCAGGGAGGGGGGACCAGGGGCTCTGCAGTCTGATCTGACCGCCGGTCACGCAATATGGTCGTGGGGGCCCAACCTCTGGAGATCCAGGGCAGTTTTGCTTTTGTGTGCCACCCTGGCAGAGCAAAGATGGAGGCCCAATCCCAGCGCATCTTGCCGGCCCAGGCCTGGATCCACCGGAACACGATCAAATTCTCAAAAAGCCCATGCCGGCGCTGCAGCCACAGCAAATGTGAAGCCCGGCGGGGGGAGAAGAGTCCATCGGCAGGAGACAGAGGGTGCTCACTGCCTCCAGATAGTGGGTGGAATCCACCAGGAGCCAGGAACGTCCAGGCCAGCTCCAAACCCCGAGCGCGGTCCCGGGGCAACACTCAGGGCACAACAAGGGTGCTGTGGGTGTCACCAGCCTCACAGAGTTCCCCGAAGGGTCGGTAATCTGCAACTGCTATTGAAAGGCAGGATTAATTAAGAATTATCGATGGGCTGCGGAAGCTTGTCTAAGGCGCGTCCTCCATGTCTGACTGCTTGACCACGCCCACCCATCACTTTCATTTTAATTTGGTCGTTACCAATTATGTCTGTGCTAACTGCCACTGCATGTGCTCCCTGAACGCACTGCAGGGTAAGGTATTTTTTTAAGGGAGCAGGTCTCCTTCTAGGTCTCATGCAAGTCCAACAACTAAATTAATGTGCACTGTGTTAAATACAAGATCAGCAATTAAGCCCAAACATGAACTGATATCTGCTTTTTAACCAAAACCTGGGTGGATAGGTTTTCAGACCTAGATATAGTAACTTCACTCTCGGTAGGATATAATTTTTAGGTTAGATCGGGAGGGAAAACGAGGGGGGTTTAGTAATAATCTATCAAAATAACCTTTATTTTTGGTGTGTATCTCTTGGTATGATACGAGCTGAAGCGCTTGCATTAAATTGTAAATTAGGCCATGATTCCAGACTCTTTGGTATGTTGATCTATTGGCCTGCTGGATCAGGAGACAAAAATCCTTGAGGCTCTTAGCGATACCTTGGATAATAGCATACATAATGGCACCTATACAATTTTAGGAGATTTTAATTTTCATTTAGATGATAAAGATTCAAGGACGCTTATTCATAATTTGTCTAATTTTGATCCCAAGTTGATTGTTAATACCCCTTCTCACATGGCGGTTCATAATCTTGACGTGGTTTTTTCCAACTATCTGACTTGCGGATCGAAAATATCTTTTCAGTTACCTGGTCTGATCATATGTCAGTAGAGTCTACCATTTCTATTCCTCCTACTAAATGGAATGGAGCAAGCAGGGGTGCAGCAAAAACCATAAAATCCTGGAATAAAGTGGCTAGAAAGGAACTATCTGAAAATTTAGAACAGTCCCATCCAAAAGTAAATGGCAATGTAACTACAACTAACCTTTTGACTTGGATTGAGGAGGCAGCTAACAAACTAGCCCCACCTAAAACTTGTTAAAAGTCACAGAAGGTGGTCCACTGCTGGTTGGTATTCATCTAAACTTTAGGAATTAAAAAGACGCTGTCTGTTTGTTTTAATACATTGTCTTATACGGATGACACGCAAATAGTTGTTTCCGTTACCAACAATGTAGAAGAAGTAGCCAATGGGTTCAATAACTGTATGAAACCAGTGGGCAACTGGATGAATAGCCAATGCTTAAAACCGAACTCTGATAAGACAGAGGTACTTTTCTTAGTGTGAGATCGGTCATTTTGGAATATTTCCTGGTAGCCTTCTATACTTGGCCCATTGCCCACTCCAGTTAGCAAAGTAAAAAAATGCAGGTGTAATTCTCTACGCCAAACTAACGTTTGCGACCAGACAAATCAGCTTATTTTTCCTGTCTTTTCTTTTAAAGATATTGAAAAAGGTTCTGCCTTTTATCTCAGTGGATTTTCAGATAACAGAGATGGTCTCTTTAGTGCTATCACGTCTTGACTAATGCAATGCTGTATTTCTAGACATGCAGCTGGTCTGATAAAAACTCTCCAAAGATTGTAACTTGCAGCAGTCCGATTTTAGAAATATATCAAGAAATATGAGTCCGCCTATAAAGGACTAAAAGACCTTCATTGGCTCACTATAAAAAAACAGCTTGGCTCTGAAAGCACTATGCATTGCACACAAGGCCCTTCATGGAATAGGTCCAGCCTACTGAAGGAACAAATGGTGTGGTTTGCGCCTAAAAGAAGCCTGCGATCAGCTACCACTAGGACAATGCAGGTTCCTAAGATCAGAAAAACCTCTACTGGTTGTAGGACCTTTGTTCATGCTACATCCTTGTTGTGGAATCAAATCCCGCTGTTGTTAAGCTCTCAGTCTTTTTTGTTAATTTTCCGAAAGCTTTTGAAAACTTGGCTTTTCTTCATTTCTCTCGAAGGTCCTGCTACGGTTAGGTTGTGCTTAGTATTTCTGTAATAAAGATGCCAGCACCAAGATGCCTTTGGGCATGTTTCACGCCATACAATTATTAATCAACTCAAAAAACCAAAGATATTAATTTGATCCAAAATGCGAGAATTGAATGTAAACAATAAAGTTGGAAATCATCAGGCAGAGCCAGTCCTCCCTCCACCTTTAGTCACCTGAGTAATTTAAAAGGTAGGTGTGCTCGCCTCTTCTGCCAGATGAATCAAAGGATCAGGGTTTTAAGTATGGAGAAAAACTCTTGGCCTATGTCAAGTAGTATCGAAATCTTAATTGTACGTAGCCATCTTATCCATAAAAGCTAAATCGGAGACCACTGTTTGAGGTCAATTTAGAATTCTTGTAGGAGAGGATGAAAGTTAGCCTGGTTCAGGGCTGACAATTTAGGCATACTGTTTATACCCCAATATGTGATATCTTCCTTCGCCCATTGAAAAGACGTCCCATTTAATATCGTTGCTATTTCCGTGTCGGGTAGGGACAGGTTGAGCGGGTAGGATATTGTCTGGTTAATGCAGAACCCTGTGAGCACTGGAAAGAATCGAACTTCGATCTGTGGAGCGTCCAGTGAGCTCTGCGGCGTGGTGAGGGTCAGCAAAACATCATTGGTAAATAACTCTACGCCTCCAAATAAAATGCCTTTGATCTCCGGAGTTGCCCTTATTTTCGTAGGCAATGATTTTATTATACTCATTGCGAAAAGAAATGTAGAGAGAGAGCATCCCTGTCTAGTCTCTCTCACCTCAGGTGAAAGTCCCCTGAGTGCACCCCATTAACTGAAACTTTTGAATGGTGCACTGCATAATTTTCTCGGATCATAGCTATGAAAGTATCCCAAAAGCCATATCTTTTTAGCATATAAAATAGAAAGGGCCAGTCCACCCCACCAAACGCCTTCTTTGCGTTGAGTCCCAATAGCACTGCTGCTATGCGCCTCTTGGTGGAGTTTTCAAACAGGTGTGTTACTCTCCTAACATTATTATGGGTTTGTCTGACCTTAATAAAACCTGACTGATCTGGTTGGATCAAGTCTGGCATCATCTCTTCTAGTCGCGTAGCCAAAATTATTGAGTACAGTTTCGTGAGCAGGTTTAATAGGGCGAGTTTGAGATCTTTCCCTTGTTTGGGTATAACTGTCACCAGGGCCTCGCTCACCAAGGGCATAACTGCCTGTCTTGACACTGTGAGGTTAAAGAGGAGGGTCAGATTGGAGACCAGTTCAGCACAAAAGGTCTTATAAAATAGAGTTGTAAGGTCATCCGGCCCTGACGATTCATGGAGATTCAGGGGGCCTCATTTATGAGAAATGACGCATCGCTGCGTGAAAGCAGCGATGCGTCACTTCTCAGTGCGCACTCCTTGCAACATTCCTGATGCGTCATATTTAATATATGACGCATCATGTCGCAAGGAATTACAGATACGTCAGTACTTCTAACGTATCTGTAAGCGCAAAAGTGACGCATTGCCGGAGTGTGTCACAAAAGTGACGCAACTCCAGCAATGCGTCCTTTCACATGGGGCAAGCCCCATTTGAAAGGGCCTGCGTCAGTCTTACGCCTGCTGTGAGGCAGGCGCAAGATTTTGACGCGCCGGCGTCCTAAAAGTGACGCAGTTAAATCTCATGGATTTCACTGCGTCACTTCTACGACGCTTCCTTGCGTCAATACGCCCCCCTTGCATACATTATACCTTGCGCAGGTATAATGTGGTGCAGGGGTTTACAAAGTGACGTATCTACCTAGATGCGTCACTTTGTAAATATGGCGCTACAAGGCGCATTTTTTACGCCACTGTGTGACGCACCTCCGGCGTAAAAGTGATGCACCGCCTCATAAATGAGGCCCAGGGTCTTCTTCATCTGTAATCGGTTCTCCTAAGTACTCCTTTTGAGCTGCTATCACTTGAGGTAGGTTCACTTAGTCAAGGTAGTAGAGTTGTGCATTATCTCTATTCGTTCTACTGAATACAGAATTTCGTAGAAGGTGCCAAATTCCCTTGCCTTTCCTTCCTCTGAGTTCACTAGTTCCCCTGACTCCCCACGAATTCCCCCAATACATTCCTTTTCTCGCTTAACCCTAAGTTATTTAGCAAAATGCGCCTCCCTTGTCGCCATGCTCATACGAGGTATGCATTCGTTTCAGCAGTGTTAATTCTGCTCCGTTAGTGTAGATCCCATTCAGGTTCCCTTTCAGTGTAGTGACTTGCCGTTGAAGCAAGAGTGTTAGATTCGCCTTGTGAGCCTGTTCACACTTTTGCAGTTCCGCCTCTAAATTGGACCTACTTTGTGTTCTCTGTTTGTGAAGTGTGGCAATGAGTTGAATACATTTGCCTCTCAGCACTGCTTAAAAGGCGTCTCATTTATTTGAAGGATTTGTCTCTTTGGGGAAATTTAAGGGAAATTATTCTCTAATTGCCTTCCTGAGGTAATCCAATTTACATTTTGTTAATTTCTTTAATTTCGTTTTGATTAGGGTCACATGTGTTGGTGTGTTTTCTTTTTTTGTGGACTCATTATTGTTTTCAACTGATTATATTTTAGCATTCAATTTCTTCAGTGTATTTTCTTCAATGTATGTTTTGTGCTACATTCGGTGCCTGTAAAGCACTTAAAGCAGTCCTGAGACTGCTGAAGGTGCTGGCTGGCGCCTGTGTGGCTGCATTGAAAATGGATGTAATTTGCTTATAAAAGGTTAAAATAAAATGGGCTCCATGTTCTCTTCAATTTTGCCAATGTATTAATTTACCAGCACGATTGGTACACGCTATTAGTGGAAGATTTTCTCATTAACAAGACGTAGATTGTCTCTAAATATGAAGTATGACATGTTTATTTAACAAGAGTAGGCTGGATGACGTAGGTGATGATTGCCTCGCGCTGCCACAATTATAAATTTAGACTGAAATGCCAACTAGGGTACACATTGCAATGCATCCTGAAGCGAATGGTAAAAATAAATTCCTTTCTCAAAACGGGACGGGTTTTGAGATAACTATCAAGCTTCACGAGTCAGGGAATACAAATGTGTTTAAAATAACTTTCATTTTAGTGACCGCTGCTGGAAGGGGTGTGGAGGGCTTGGCACCTTGGAGCACTTACTTTGGAGCTGTGACCGTTTGCACCCCTATTGGAGTTTGATTTTAGATGGCATAGACTCACATCTGGATACTCAGCTCCCTAGATTCCCCGCTTACAATCTGTTAGGACTCCCTAATGCTCTGATGTACCCCTTGAATTCTAGGAGGGGGAGGCTTATAGCGATTGCACTGGGGGCAGCCGTGCAGAACATCCTGGCACACTGGAGGAACAAACTACCACCCGCATACTGGTTGGCTCCAAAGGCTTTGGATGGTTCTGGGGATGGAGAAGCTGTCCTTGGTGAGGGCAGGAAGGGGAGAGGAGTTTGCAGAACTTTGGCGACCATTTTTAATTCTGCTCAGGGGGGAGTTTAGGAAATTGAGCTGCCCTCGCTACTTGCGCTTACTGCGCCTAGCAGACACTCCGATCAAGGAGCGGAAGGCCCCGACGCGCAGGCGCAAGACGCAGGGTTGAGGTTCGGCTTACTGCCTTCCCTTAGTGGTGTGGTGATTCCCCTTTCCCTTTTCTTTTGCTTTGTGGACAAGGAGGGAGGTTGGGGGGGGGAGGTCAGACGATATTTCCCCTTTGCAGAGAACCTACAAGCCTGGCGTTGCCATTATTCTCACTGCCGCACACCTTTGTTTGGGTCGCACAGGAAGAGCTCGGCATTGTTCCATCTGATGGGGAAATGTGGTCTGTATGTTTTTCTTGTTTTGGGAAATTCAATAAAAGATTTAAGCCATAAAATAACTTTCATATTCCAACATTATGTTTTGTATAATTGTATGTTTGTAGTAGGTGGGCATGGAGCCCTATTTTTGCATTTCAATGCACCATGCGCTTCTCTTTTTTTGCAGTTTTATATAATGCTAACTCGATCCGAAGGCATTGGAGCACTTTACATGAGCACCAGTTATGTTACACCAGACTATGGCAAAGATTCATCATTCGAAATTGCGATCGCAATAGCTGCGAAACAGCAATTGCGATCGCAAATACCGCTTCCGCAATTCATGAAGCAAAAACCCACCAAACTGCAAATTCGCAAACATTAATTTCGCAGAATCAATGTGGACCCCCTCTAGCGAATCTGTAATAGCGATTTTTCACTAATTCTGTGAATTAATTTGCGAATTCGCAAATAAGTCGCAAATACAATTCATCAAACATCACTAATTGCGAAAAAAAACAAAATCGCTAAATGCAAGTCGCAATTTAAGGAGAAGTCAAACAAGGTGGTAACAATGAAGTCCAATTGGGAAAAAAAAAAATCGAACAGGAACAATGGGTGGAGCAAAACAAACACACTTAAGGAGACACAGTAGTAGTATGAGTACATTCACAATGCCAGGTCTATACATCGTGGCAAGGCGGCTTAGGCTCCAGCGTGCAGCCCGGAACCAACGCAGGATTCAGGAGCGCATCTTCCGGCTGCGGATAACACTCCTGGGCCAGACTGAAGAGGAGATATACTCCAAATACAGGCTAAATGGGGCAATTATTCACAAGCTCATCAGAGACCTTGACCCCCTGATGCAGCACCCAACAAGGAGGACCAATGCAGTGCACACCCATGTCCAGGTCCTGTGCTGCCTGCACCTCCTGGCCTCCGGAAGCTTCCAGGGGATAGTTGCATGTGCAGGGGGATCTCCCAGAGCACACTGTCACGCTGCCTACTGTATTTCCTGGATGCCATGCTTACCCAGATACACCACTACATAACCTTCCCAACCACCCAACAGGACTTAAAGCAAACAAAGCTTGCCTTCTACAACATCGCGCAATTTCCCCATGTAATGGGATGCATTGACTATACCCACATCCACATCTGCCCACCCGCTGAGACAGAGTACATGTACCGCAACCGCAAGTCCTACCACTCACTGAACATCCAGATGGCCTGCAATGCAAAGAAAATCATCATTGACATAGTGGCCCAATACCCGGGGAGCACGCATGATTCGTTCATCTTCCGGCACAGTGGCATACACACCCGATTGGCCAGGGGTGACTTTGGCGAAAGACACCTCCTAGGTTCAAGTTCAAGTTCAAGTTCAGGAATTTGTATAGCGCACTACTCACCCAGAGGGTCTCAAGGCGCTTGAGGGAGGGTGGGTGCATTACTTATCGAATAGCTAGGTTTTTAGTTGCTTTCTGAAGGAGAGGTGGTTCTGTGTAAGTCGGAGGTGAGTGGGGAGAGAATTCCAGGTTTTGGCCGCTAAGTAGGAGAAGGATCTTCCTCCCATGGTGGATCTGTGGATGCGCGGAATTACGGCGAGGGCTTGATTGGATAATCGTAGTTGGCGGGTGGGTGTGTAGAAGGACAGTCGTGTTTTGAGGCATTCGGGTCCTAGGTCGTAGAGGGCCTTGTGTGCGTGGGTGAGGAGACGGAACGTTATTCTCTTGTTGACGGGGAGCCAGTGGAGATCCTTCAGGTGACCGGAAATGTGAGCATGACGGGGAATGTCCAGTATGAGTCTGGCTGAGGCGTTTTGGATGCGTTGGAGTTTTTTCTGTAGTTTGGCTGTGGTCCCGGCGTAAAGGGTATTTCCATAATCCAGTCGGCTGGTGACCAGTGCGAGGGGGACTGTCTTTCTTGTTTCGGTGGGGATCCAGCGGAAGATTTTTTTGAGCATGCGTAGGATGTTGAAGCATGAAGATGAAACGGCGTTGACTTGTCTGGTTATCGAGAGGGAGGAGTCTAGGATGAAGCCCAGGTTACGTGCGTGATCTGTAGGTATGGGTGCTGTACCCAGGGCCGGTGGCCACCATGAGTTGTCCCAGGCAGAGGGGGATGATCCTAAAATGAGGACTTCCGTTTTGTCCGAGTTAAGTTTTAAACGGCTGTTCTTCATCCATTCGGCTACTTCTTTCATTCCTTCGTGTAGATTGGTTTTGGCGGTGTTTGGGTCTTTGGTGAGGGAGAGGATCAGCTGGGTGTCGTCTGCGTAGGAGATGATGTTGAGGTTGTGTTGGCGCGCGATGGATGCGAGGGGACTCATGTATACGTTGAAGAGGGTGGGGCTGAGTGAAGATCCTTGTGGTAGACCACAGATGACTTCGGTGGCCTCTGATTTGAATGGGGGGAGGCGGACTCTCTGGGTTCTTCCGGCGAGGAACGAGATGATCCAATCCAAAGCTTTTCCTTGTATTCCAACGTTGTTGAGGCGTTGTATGAGTGTGCTATGACATACTGTGTCGAAGGCGGCGGAGAGGTCGAGTAGGATGAGGGCAACTGTTTCTCCGTTGTCCAGTAGCGTTCGGATGTCGTCTGTAGCTACGATGAGGGCGGTTTCGGTGCTGCATTTGGCTCGGAAGCCGGACTGCGAAGGGTCAAGGGAATAGTTGGATTCAAGGAAGGCGGCGAGCTGACTATTGACGGCTTTCTCAATGACTTTGGCAGGGAATGGGAGGAGTGAGATGGGGCGGTAGTTCTTAAGTTCAGAGGGGTCTGCTGTGGGTTTCTTCAGAAGGGCGCTGAGTTCGGCATGTTTCCAGCTTTCCGGGAAGGTAGCAGAGTTGAAGGAACAGTTGATGACATCGCGGAGATGGGGTGCGATGATGGAGTCTGCTTTGTTGAAGATGTGGTGGGGACATGGGTCGGTTGGCGATCCTGAGTGAATGGAGTTCATCAGGCGGATGGTGTCTTCAGTGGTGATTGGGTTCCAGGCGAAAAGGTTGTGAGAGTGCTGTTTTTGGTTCGGAGGTGGGTGGAGTGGGCTGTTCATTGGACTGGTTATCAAAGCTGTTATGTATGTCGGCGATTTTGTTGTGGAAGAAAGAGGATAAAGAGTCGCAGAGGTCTTGGGAGGGAGTGATGTCGTTGGTGCCGGCGGTGGGGTTGGTAAATTCTTCGACGATGTTGAATAGTTCCTTGCTGTTGTGGGCGTTGTTGTCGAGTCGATCCTTGAATGCTGATTTCTTGGTGGTGTTTGCGGGTGGCGTCCTTGAAGTTGGTCAGGTTGTCAGAGGTTGGGTTTTTTCTCCAGGTTTTCTCGAGGGTACGACATAACTTCTTGGATTTCTTAAGGTCTTATCTGATGGTTTTTCAAGGGTGCTAATATGTCAGCGCTGTGGGTGATCCATTGTGTGAGTTTGGTGGCAGCTTGGTTTGGTCCGATGATATGGCAAGAGGGTTTTGGTTTAGCGATGTGAAGAGTTGGTCGGTGGTGATTTTGTTCCAGTTTCTTCGAGGAATAGGTTGTGGGGGGTTGTGGGTCGTGGCCTTTTTGTAGCTGAAGTGAACGCAGTTGTGGTCTGTCCAATGGAGAGCTGTGGTGTGATCGAAGGAGATGCGCTTGCTGGAGGTGAAGATAGGGTCGAGCGTGTGTCAGGCAAGGTGGGTGGGGGTGTCAACAAGTTGTTTGAGTCCGAGATTGGCCAGGTTGTCCTGAAGGGTGGTGGTGTTGCTGTTGTTTTTCTTTTCCAGGTGGAAGTTGAGGTCTCCCAGTAGAATGTAGTTCTCTGAGGTGAGGGCATGTGGGCTGATGAAGTCGGTGATGTCTTCGTTGAATTGTGTGCGTGCAGATGCCCGCATACAGTACGTATAGACCATGTAGCTGCGCATAACAGGCACTGACCCTCTGCTCCTTTCCTTCAGGTGACAGCGCCTACGGCCTCCGTGAGTATCTCCTCACCCCATACCTCAACCCTGCCACACCACAGGAATGGCGTTACAATACTGCACACATTCGCACTAGATATTGCATTGAACGGATATTTGGGCTGTTAAAGAGCCGATTCCGCATCCTGCATAAGACTGGTGGGGCCCTCAAATACCAGCCTGAGGTCTGCTGCCGCATCGTGGCCGTGTGTGCCATACTCCACAATATTGCTACCAAGCGGAGGATACCTGTGGAGATCTCTGGCAGTGAGTCGGAGGGGGACAATCGCCCACCTGCACATGTGCATCATGCAAGCGGGGAGAATCCTGCAGAAGGACACAGGCGCCTCAACAACATCACAATGAACTATTTCTAGTGCACCCATACCCCTCACACAACACTGCACTCATGCATGCCAAATGAAATAATGACATGAGTCGGATTTATGTTTGAAATAAATTCTTATTATTTTTTGGACAAAATATTTATTTAACTTTTTTTTCACAATACATGAAAACTGTATTTCCTCATACAGCCCCATGATATCGAAGCAGGCGTGCTTGTCATATCAGCATGGCACTGCTGCTAGAGTACATGCAGTCACTGGTGCCTCCGGCCGGACGCACCCAGTCGCCTCTCCACATCCTCCTCGCCAGTATTGGCCCGTGATGCTTCACTGGGCCTGATGCTGCGGCGGCATTCGGTTACCACCGGCACGGACAGGCTGCTCAGACTGGATGTGCCCTCACTGGCATCATCCCCCCCCTTGCATGGTCATGGCCACACGCCTGCTGATTCTGGACAGCGGTTGTGACCTGTTCCAATGCCCTAGCAACATCTTGGCAGCATTGCACCATCTGAATTTGCATCGCCAGGTACCGGCGTGAAAGTTGGGAGGTCGCATTACCGATCAGGTGGTTTGATCTGGTATATGCTGACAGCCGGGTCGGCAGCTGGCGGTGGCGGCGGCGGGTGATGGCCTGCTGTGACACCATGATTTGGCTGTTCTCCCTGACTGCAGCCGTCAACACCTGCACGCTTTCCATGAGCTGGCTCACATTGCGCGCAGTCTTATAAAGCTGCAGCTGCATGGCTGCCATGTGCCGTGCCTGCTTTTGGTGAACAGCTAGCAACCGGCATTCTATACCCAGCCCTGGATCCTGGACATGTTGCCCCCTACCAGAGCGTGTTGCCACGTTGCGCTGCTGCTTCATCAGGCCACTGGACTGTGACCGCACAGTGGCTGTGCGCCGTGTCTACTTCCTGGGTGGTGGTGTGGCCTGTACCACTGCCATGGGTGTCACATGGGGGGGTTGATGTCCTCCTGTGGCTGCAGGGGTGGCCCTGTCCGCATGGGGAGGTGGTGGTACTGGTGCTGGTGGTTGTGATGGTCCAGGTCATGGGGCAGGATGGCTCTCTCCCTCGGTGTCCTCAGGGTACTCCTCAATTTGGAGTGCCTCGCTGTCTGTTCTGGGTTGTTCTGCAGCACCTGTGATGTAAATGGGTGCATGATTAATGATATTTATCTTGCACATGGGATGTTGCAACATGCATGCAGGCTTGCATTCCCTGACTGGCTTCAGGGATATGTTTCACTTGACAGGTCTGGCTGTGTGTGCCTATCAGGGAACTATTGTCACACTACAGGTCCCACAATGCAATATGGCGTTTCTGATGTGCATGGTCTGCATTACTGGGGTTATCAAATGTCTAGCTCTGGGGGCATGGGCATTGTTAGGAGGCGGTGTTGCAGTTGCATGGCTCTTACCTTGGGATTGTTGTGTGGGTCGGGTGGTGTCCAGCCGAGTGACCCCCACACAGGCTGCTGTGTTTATGGTATCCTCCACAAGGTCCTGAAGTGGAGTGTTGGCCGCAACTGTGGGCTCTCCTCCTCCCGTGGCATGCTGTTCCCCCAGCCTCTCTGCTATGTGTTCTTTTGCACGGCCTCTGAGGTCATACCACCTCTTCTTTAGCTCATCAATTGAACACTGGGTCACTCTCACAGAGTTCACCTTCGCCCTGATGTGCTGCCAAATGCACCTCTTGTCTGCTTCAGGCCCCTTCCTGGATTCCTTCCCAAAGAGGCGAACATGGACCCTGCTAACTCCCTGGATCAGGAACTCCAGCTCCTGTTCTGAAAATTTTATGTTTCGCTTCCTGCCAGTTGCACTGGCTCCTGCTGCATCCTGGGACATTCTGGAGTTTAATGTATGTCCTGTAGTGGGGCTGCAGGGTGTGTCTGATGGAGCTCACTGCTGTGCCTCTTCCTCTCTCCAGCTCTGTGTTCAGAATGAGTGAGGGAACTGGCTACTTCCTGGTTGTGATCTCATCATTGTGCACAAAATGCGACTTCCCGTTTTTGCGATCTCGCAATTTGCGAGATTGCAATTTGCAATTTCGGTAATTGCCAAATTGCAATTTCAGGTAGGAAGAAAAGAGATTCTGCTATTTTCCTGCGATTTTAGGAAATTCGCATTCGGCGATTGCGGCCGATTGCGAATTGCATTTTTTTATTGCATTTTTTGATGCTTCCCATTCTGCGAATTCCTGTTTGCGATTCGGTATTTTTCGGAATTTGGAATTCGCAGAATGGGTGCTTGATGCATCTGGGATTATTTCATTTTTTGGGTAGGCAGGGGGAAATGACGTGATTCGCCCAGAATCCCGGGATGTTGAGGTGAAGACGAGACTCGAGCCTGGTTCCCCAGCTCTAACGTTGACTGCTCTGACTGTTACACCACATCCACTTTTGTCTTCGGGTAAGGGGAAGTGATGAACATGTTGACACGGAACAAAATAACTGATGGCAGATGCCTTCAGCTTTTCATGTGCCTTTGGGGTCAAGGGTCGGTTGGTAGTCAGAGATAGAATGCTGTATTGTATCTATTACAGTTTATGCCCAAGAAGTCTTTACAGGAATCTACTGAACCTTAGACAGAGTTGGGAGGGTGGGGAATGGTTCAATATTGTGTGCAACAAAATGCTAATGGGGTGTAGTAGGATGAATATTTTAGAAATGTAATCCTAAATTCCCCATATTGGTCCCCCACAATGCTGTTCCTTGATGCTTCTAGGACAGAGAAGAAATGTGCTAATGAAGTCACTTGAAGTAGGGGCAAAGTATTCGCGACAGTAGAACACCAAAGACGCAGAAACCCATGTTCCATTAATGATATAAGTACCTGGTAGGAGGCCACTAAAGGGATTGAATGATATCTACCCCTTTTGAAATGGTTTACACTAGTCATAGTTATGTGTTCGACAATAGATTCATGGTACTCAAATGTGTAGTCTGGTAGAGTTCCTGGCCTGGTATTCTTTGTGATGTGGTGTGGGGTCTGGCCCCGACTGGGATGAGGCCCCAGCGATTATGAATGGCTGAGACTTTCCCTGCATTCACCCGTCAAGTTTTTTTTAATGTTGTGTAATCAAGTGCATCACATATGCTCCTGTAATGGCCCTGTGCCTGAGCCGTAGGATCCAAGCTGCACCCCAATGATGAGGAAAAGCTTGTGCCATAGGATCCAAGCTGCACCTCAATGATGAGGAAATGCTTGTGGCATAGGATCCAAGCTGCACCTCAATGATGAGGAAATGTGTGAGCCTTAGGATCCAAGCTGCACCTCAATGATGAGGAAATGCTTGTGCCATAGGATCCAAGCTGCCCCTCAATGATGAGGAAATGCTTGTGCCATAGGATCCCAGCTGCACCTCAATGATGAGGAAATGCTTGAGCCATAGGATCCAAGCTGCACCTCAATGATGAGGAAATGCTTGAGCCATAGGATCCAAGCTGCACCTCAATGATGAGGAAATGCTTGTGGCATAGGATCCAATCTGCACCTCAATGATGAGGAAACGCTTGAGCCATAGGATCCAAGCTGTGTCTCAATGATGAGGAAATGCTTGAGCCATAGGATCCAAGCTGCATCTCAATGATGGGGAAATGCTTGAGCCATAGGATCCAATCTGCACCTCAATGATGAGGAAATGCTTGAGCCATAGGATCCAAGCTGTGTCTCAATGATGAGGAAATGCTTGTGCCATAGGATCCAAGCTGCATCTCAACGAAGAGGAAATGCTTGTGGCATAGGATC
Organism: Lissotriton vulgaris; assembly: GCF_964263255.1. Classification (NCBI taxonomy): domain Eukaryota; kingdom Metazoa; phylum Chordata; class Amphibia; order Caudata; family Salamandridae; genus Lissotriton; species Lissotriton vulgaris. The sequence goes on from NC_141697.1 coordinate 806,262,299, forward strand.
CAATCTGCATCTCAACGAAGAGGAAATGCTTGTGGCATAGGATCCAAGCTGCACCTCAATGAAGAGGAAATGCTTGTGGCATAGGATCCAAGCTGCACCTCAAAGATGAGGAAATAATTGTGCCATAAGATCCAAGCTGCACCTCAATGATGAGGAAATGCTTGTGGCATAGGATCCAAGCTGCACCTCAATGATGAGGAAATGCTTGAGCCATAGGATCCAAGCTGTTTCTCAATGCTGAGGAAATGCTTGTGCCATAGGATCCAAGCTGCATCTCAATGAAGAGGAAATGCTTGTGGCATAGGATCCAAGCTGCCCCTCAATGATGAGGAAATGCTTGAGCCATAGGGTCCAAGCTGCACCTCAATGATGAGGAAATGCTTGAGCCATAGGATCCAAGCTGGATCTCAACGAAGAGGAAATGCTTGTGGCATAGGATCCAAGCTGCACCTCAACGATGAGAAAAGGCTTGAACCATAGGATCCAAGCTGCATCTCAATGAAGAGGAAATGTTTGTGGCATAGGATCCAAGCTGCACCTCAATGATGAGGAAATGCTTGAGCCATAGGATCCAAGCTGCATCTCAACGAAGAGGAAATACTTGTGGCATAGGATCCAAGCTGCATCTCAATGATGAGGAAAACCAAAGGGGAAAGTGATATCAGGTTACTTGTGTTCCTATTTGTAGGGCACATAACATGGCAGTTTTGGATAGACTGTACATTATGGAGAAGGGCCAGGATGACTCTGATTATGGTTGCTTCCTATATGAAGTGGAGTAGTGGGCATAAAATGGTGGACTAGAATGTGACTCTAGAGATTGCCAGTGACTAAGAATTTTCAAGCATTCCCTCAACATCTTTTTTGTTATAATGTACTGCCATTAGGGGATTTGCATGCTCACATGTGGGTCCCTTGCTCAGGATCCAAATTGTACCTCCTTAATGAGGCCAGAGATGGCTGAAACCGCTCTTAATTGCTTGTGATTCATTGAGAATGTGCATGGCCTGGCAGTCCAGCCTGGACCATCCCTACTGAGGTACGATCAAGATTAATTTACAGATGGTTGCTTCCTAACTGAGTACAAATGCTGCAGAAAATGTTCTTCAAAGTGAAGCAGAAAGTTAAAGCACTTGGCTTGAAATGTATGCTCCTAGACCCAGCATGCCTTAAAGTACTCGCAAATGGTCACGTCTTTGACACTCCAGATGAAGTGTGGAACTCGTGGGAGTGCTGGGATAGGTCTCCTTTGGGAAGATGGCATGAGGTCCATTACAACCTGAAAATAAATGCAGGGCAAGTGGCTTCAAGTGATTTCAAGAGCCCATTCAGGCAGAGCAACAGGGTACGTCATAGTGAAGCACGATGGCACATTGGAAAAGGAGGGATTTGATGTCACAACGGATTCATCTCTTGTTGAACTATGGACCGACCTAGCTGATCGGGAACAGCTTGATTAGACTATACTGGAAACTGAAAAGACACAAACTGAACCACCGAATTAGCGTGGAAACCATTTTCGAATTTCGAATGTAATCTTTCAGAGACACTGTGATACTCCGGAGTTCTCTGGTGGCACCTTAATACCCTCTTTTCTTGAAGAATGGAAGAGTGTATAAACACAGTGTGAAAATGTGAGCTAGGAAAAGAGAGGTAAACTCCTTAGACACGCAGCATTATCTGCTCTGAAGAGGGCTACCCTTCTGGATAGAAGTGCAGACGGTTATTGAGTGTTGTGGTATGCCTGGAAGCAGAGAGACAGGCCTCCTGCTTATCTTTTGTACTAGGAAGTTATCTTTAAACAAGTTGCAACAGTAGTTGGAAAGGTTGTGCTAAGGGTGCTCCATTATGCCGGAGTAGCACACACAATATCACTGGAGTGATGCTTAGTTTATTCTTGGTTAAAGCATCTGCCGAGGTCAGGGACAGCAGGTGACCAATCAGCAATTTTGTTGGGGATGAGTGCTGAGAGTTCACATAGTTAGTATTCATTTTAGAGCACTGTGTGCTACACAGAATTTGGTCACATCAGCGTAATTGACACATTTTTCCGCTTCTAGTCCACCGCAGAGGCGTCAGCCTACAAAGAAGGAATGGCTGACAGGAAATTAATTTCTTGGAATGTGATGTAAACTTTGACTTTCAAATAACTTTATTGCGTGATTTAAAAAACCATTGCAAGTACAAGATTTAGAAGGTATCAAAAGGTGTCATTTAAAATACGTTTAAAAGTTCATTTAAAAGAATGAATAAGTAATATTCAATATGGGTAAGTAATATCAGATATGGGTAAAAGTGACTGGTGAAGCCTGCCAGGTCATTTTGCCAACGAGTGACCACCGACTGTGGGCCCCTCACAAAGTTTTTTTGCTGCGTGATTCATAAATCTGACAAGGGCACAGTTTAATTTAGTGTTCCTCGGATCGAAGCAAGCTAGGACTGCTGCCCTACATGTTCTAATCATTTTTGTATTCCATAGCTGCTTGAAGAGGGCCCGTCTTTCAGTCAGCAGCTTGGGGCAAAGACAAATGATATGTATTATGTCTTCCTTATATTCCCAGCAAAGTCGGCATGAGTCTCGTCCTTGCTCTCTTTTCCATTTTGGCAAATGAACCAACAAGTTAAGAACTCCCAGTCTCAATTTTAAAAAACTTAATTTTGTTTGTGCATTGAAGGATACGGTTAGATACTGCTGTGGGATCAACAAGGAATATGATTGCAGAGTCAGCCACCCATGACTTCTTTTAGCTAGGCGCGCCTTGTCTTCGACTATTGAAAGCTGTTTGGTGCTTATTTTCGCCAGCCTTTTGAATTCCTTCTGAGTTACATACATGCTCCAGAGATCCTTTAGGCATAGGATTGTTAGCCCTTTTAACCAGTAATCATGGCCTGCTCGCCATGAATTCGATTGAAGGGTGGCCCACAAGTAATGTCCTAGGCTGCCTTCCTTTGACGACCTCAGTTTGTGACAACACACAAGAAAAGTCATAGCCCTGGCAAGTGATTGATGGCAAATTCCCAGTTCCAACCTTATTTGTGCGGGTGATGTTTGGAGTGGTAGCTTAAATACTGATCTATAGATTTTTGTAATAATTTTGTCCAATTGGCCGCTATCCAGACCTTTTAGGACTTCGCTGCCATAGGATAGAGTAGGGATGATTTTTGCCTGTGCAGCCTGTATAGTTGGTGCGAAAGTTGGGCCTTGTAGTTTCTTCTGAATTGAACCAATTGCAAAGGCAAGTGCAGCACCCTTCCTTTTTTGTTCTTCTAAATGGGATTTATATTTATCGTTGTTGTTGAAAATAACTCCCAGATACTTATGGCTGTGTGATTCCACAACACTTTCCACAAAATTTCTTGGAATGTGATAAGCTTAAACCATTACCCTAAGCGCTACAGAGTATATGCATACCTCAATGAGATATGATGCGCAAATCGATACCTTACGAGGAAAATGAAAGGAGCATATCACTTGAGCATGCCATTTGTCTAATTCTAGGGGTTGTTGATGTGGATTTGTGGTGGGGTCCCATTTCCGAGTGAGGTAATCATTTCTGACCGCCCAGGCTGGTATAACTTAGTATGGTGCATATACATGTGTGGTAGACATCTACACACCCAACACAGATGAGAAGATGTTTTTAGAGGCATCATTTGACTAGCTGCCCACTTATACATACACTGCTCATCCGGTCAGGCGATTTAATTGCATAAGCCCATGAAGAGACACCCAACGAGAGAGGATATAAAGCCTGGTATGATGGGGGATTTAAAACAAATTTTATAGGAAACAAAAAAATGGAAATGTGGCCGTTTTAGATCCCATCAGACAAGAAATTCTTGAGTCATTTCCGCACTGATAGTACATACACTGGGCTTGAATACATTATAACGACACAGGTTTGTTTGAGAGGGGTTGTCACAGGTACATATTTAAAAAAACTTCACTCTTACTGTTGGGTTTGGAATTATACATTATTCTTGTCCCATTCCAACTGCTTTAGCTGTGGAATTCTCACAGAGAATTCATGATGTAAAATAAAGTGAGGGCAGAAGAACGGAGAAGGGAGAAACAACAGGATCAGTTGGATGTATGCTACTGGGATCAATCTACAATAAATCCTTTGCTGCATACCAATTACGGGTGAATTGCATTACTACAATTTGTGGCAACAAGGGACCCCAGGCATGGACACAAAAGCAAGGATAACGGGTGTTCCTGACAGAAAGGATGAGCTATGCTTTTCTCTGTCTGTTTGAGAATAAATACCGCCCTAGTCTGTGTGCTTTATTGGAGTGGAACTGTGTTGTTGCTCTAGGAGGCGGCTGAGCGTATTTACATGCATTTACTGTGCATCATTGTAACGAGTGGCACACAGTGCGGCACCGTACGTGAGGAGTCGGTTCATCTCTGCATTTTTCAAAGACAGATCGGCGTTCTCACTCGCGCAGACTCATGCAGAGTATTGTATCATTCAATTATCCTCCTTCTAATGTCTCTATGTCTCCCCGTCTTTACATCTCCTTTCAACTAACAAGTCCTAATTCCTTTAGAAAAGCTATGTTTTGTCACGTACGGCAGCCATTATCGGAAGTTGGCTATTGTACTCTGATTTGTTAGTTAGTATGGGCCCGATTCACAGAACTAACTTAAGAAAAAATCCTAAACTTACTACCATTTTCGTATTCACAGAAGGCACTTATTCATTTTGGTATTCACAGAAGACACTTACTCATTTCGTTATTCACAGAAGTTAGGAGTCCTAACTTTAGGACTCCTAAATGCCTTCTGTGAATACCGAAAGTCTTAAAATTAGGATTTTTATCAGTTTAGTAGTAGTAAAGTTAGGACTCCTAACTTTCGGACTTCTAAATGCCTTCTGTGAATTCCGAAAGTCTTAAAATTAGGATTTTTCACTAAGGTATTAGTAGTAAAGTTAGGACTCCTAACTTTCCGACTCGTAAATGCCTTCTGTGAATACCGAAAGTCTTAAAATTTGGATTTTTCTCAGTTTAGTAGTAGTAAAGTTGAGAAAAATCCTAAATTTAAGACTTTCACTATTCACAGAAGGCATTTAGAAGTCCGAAAGTTAGGAGTCCTAACTTTACTACTACTAAATTGAGAAAAATCCTATTTTTAAGACTTTGGGTATTCACAGAAGGCATTCAGGAGTCCTAAAGTTAGGAGTCCTAACTTTACTACTAGTAAATTGAGAAAAATCCTATTTTTAAGACTCGGTATTCACAGAAGGCATTTAGGAGTCCTAAAGTTAGGACTCCTAACTTCTGTGAATACCGAAATGAGTAAGTGCCTTCTGTGAATTCCAAAATGAGTAATGCCTTCTTTGAATACCAAAATGTTAGTAAGTTTAGGATTTTGTTAGTTAGTTCTGTGAATCGGGCCCTATGTGTATTGAACACAGACAATTTTTCTTTTCTCTCGTACTTTCAAATCCAGCCCTGCACACGTTGTCTCTTTATCCTTTCACAGTTAATGCGATGTGGTAAGTGAGAAGCTTTATATTTATGGACAACCTCTACAAATAGTGTTATTTGACACTTCATATATGCCTAGTGAAAGGATGCATATCAAAGTATTATATTAAACCGTGGCTTCATCACTTAATTTAACCCCTCCACAACCATTTGTACCTAGTCCTGGTGATGACGTTTTGAAATGGAAGGAGTGGAAGGAATACTTTTTTAATTATATACCTACTCTTGATGATGAAGACGATTTCTCACCTGAAAAAAATATATATTTTGTTACATTCCTTAGGTCCTGTAGGACTAAAGGCTACATGCATCATTGTAAGTCTTTGCGATTCCTTATTTGCGATTTTTAGGGAATCGCAAATAAGGAATCGCAAAATGGGATGCATGATTTTAATCGCATAATATTTGCGATTCGGTAAAAATCGCAATTTTTACCGGATTGCAAATATTATCTGAATTCCTAATTGCGATTTCGCAAATCCCATTGATTCCTATGGGCCCAAAAAGGCCCATAGGAGTCAATGGGAAGGCATTTACAAATTGCGAATTTGATAATGCGATTCGCAATTTGTTAATGCATTCCAAGGGTGCAGAGGGGGGTCCAAAAGACCCCCCCCCTGCACCCCTGAAATGTATTTTGAAGTGCATGTTTCACACACACACATGTCCTAAGGACATGTGTGTCTGTAACATGAAAGTTAAAAAAATGCATTTTTGAGCATTTTCATAACTTTTCGCAAATTACCACGAGGTTCAACCTCGTGGTAATTTGCACCCCCTAATTGCGAATTTGCAATTTAAAAAGCAATCATGCATTGCTTTTAAGGAATCGCAAATTTGCGATTCCTTAAAAGCAATCGCATTTTTGGAATTCGCTAAAAATAGCGATTTTCACAAAAATGTTTGATGCATACCAAAAAGATATTTAGGAATCGCAAATGGCCGAATTTACCGATTCGCACCGTTTGCGACTCCTAAATAACTTGATGCATGTGGCCCTAAGAGTATATAACCGGATAGAAAAACATCACAGCCGGCGTGATGTATTTGCCAACACACGCAATGATTTGGATATGTATTATGCACCTACAGTTTGCATTGGGAATGGCCATTACAAATTGTTTTGCAGAAGACAATCCAAGGATGAGACTGTTGAGGAATATGTGTAAGCACTTAAAAATCTTTCTTTAACCTCTCATTTTGCCTCATTACATGATGAGTTTATAAAAGACCAAATTGTTATGCACTCAGCTAACCCATCTATACAAGATAGTCTGTGGGCTAAAGGTGAAACTCTGCTCAAAGAGGTAATAGAAACTGTTAAAGTAGCAGAGTTAACTGGGAGATGTGCAAAAGCTGTTTTAGCAGATGACAATAAATCTCAGGAGAAACTAGTTGTTAAGGAGACTGTAAATAAAGTTAAACCTCGCAAAAAAATAACCATCTAATGCCAAAAAATCATATTCTGGTCCCAAGAAGAAAGGATCTAACTACAGCAATGATGTAAGATATTACAGATGTGGCCTGGCAGCACATCTGGCCAATGGAAAAACGTGTCCAGTGAGAAATCAACGCTGCTGTGTGGAATCATCTGTAAAGTTTTCAGAAAGTCTTCAGGAGAAGAACTAAGAATAATGCATCCATTGAACTGCTGGAAGAAGTCTCTGAGTCAGACTCACAAGATACAGACACTGAAGTTACTAATATGTGTGTTTTGAGCCTGGAATCAGACTCAGCAGTTTTAGGAATAAATGGTGCAAGGAACACACCTAAATGTTAAATTAGTATTGGAGGTGTTTTTGTCACTATTACTGCTGATTCAGGTACTCCTTATACTATTATTAATGACTCAGTATGTGATAAGAAGTTTAAAACAGTGTTAGGTGAAAATTTGAAGGCTCCACACATATCTCCCAAAAGTTTGACAGGGAATCAATTTCCTTGGTAGGTTACAGAAAATTGGTGTGTCTGGTTGCAGATCGTACAGCAGAGTGTAAACTGTATATTTCCAATTCTGGTTCCTCTGTTTTATGATGGTGGGACCAGGGTGAACTAGGTATAATTTTGGACCCAATAGCCCCGATCCAGTGCTTGTGGTACAGAATGAACATGATGGTGATAACGCTATTCTCAGGGAGTTTCCAGTAGGCTTCTCTGATGCTGTGGGGGAACTCAAAAGGTTTTAACATCGCATCATTCTAAAAGAGAATGCTGTTCCATTCATTCATAGGCTAGAAATATACCCATTTCCATCAGAGAAGAGGTATCCAAAGAAATGGATAAGTTATTGGAAGAAGAAATCATTGAACCAGTTGAATCCTCCAATCGGATTGAGCCCTTGGTGGTTGCGAGACGAGCCAATGGGAAACTTAGGATCTGCATAGATTTAAGAGACCTAAATAAAAATAATTTAGGCAATCAATTTCCTTTGCCAAGGAACAACGAAATACTTGCTACTACCAAAGGTGCCCAGTTGTCCTCTACTATTGATTTTACATCAGCCTGCCACCAAATACCCTTACATCCTGAAAGTAGAAGGTTAACAGCTTTCATTACTCCTTTTGGAAGCTTTCAGTTTGTAAGGGTACCGTTTGGTTTAGCATCTGCTGCTGCTTTGTTTAAAATGCTGATGTTTAAGATCTTTAGACAAGAGAAAAAAGTGATATTTTTTAGATTTGTTACAAGAGAAAGGTTTAACAGCCTAATTTGCCAAATGTAAATTTCCTACTCTGTACCTATTTGGGACATGAAATTAGCGGAATGGGTATAGCACCAAAAACATCACTGGTGGACGTGACCATAAATGACCCTGTTCCATCTAATAAGGATGAAGTCAAAGTTTTCTTAGGAATGGCAGCATTGTATGCAAAATATGTCATGGATTCCCCAAGAAAAACTTTTCCTTTGAGACAATTACTTAAGGTCAAGTCTGAAGAATGTAAAGTTGCATTTCAGTCAATCAAGGATAGTATGTGCACTGCTCCTGCTCTTCAGGGTTTCGATCCAACTTTGAGAAGCATAGCGACCACTGATGCCAGTTGTAAGGGTTTGGGGGCAGTTCTTACCCAGTTTGATATGAAAGGGGAAGAGGTGGTCATTGCTTTTGCATCCTGTGCGATCACTCCAACGAAAGAAAGGTTCTAGGTTATTGAGAAAGAGGTCCTTGCTTGCGTTTGGGGTTTGGAACACTATGGAGCATTTATCCGGGGTACTTGGTTCACATTAAGAATCGATCATAAGCCACTCACAAATGTTCTAACTACCAAGGTGTTTTTGAAAGCTTCTCCCAGGCTAGCGCGTATGTCAATAAGATTATTAGATTTTAATTATGATGTGCGCTATGTACCTGGGGTCAAGAACAGAATCGCTGATTTGTTAAGAAGATTGCCTCTATTTTTGAAAACCAAGTCAGAAGTAGAGTTTGAAGACTTGTGTGTTGCAGAAATTATAGAAGGTATACAAGAGCGTGAGTGGATGGTCGGAATTGAGAAAGATGACATTTTGCAAAAGTTAACTTCGTACATTATAAAAGGGTGGCCTATCAAGAGAAATGTAGAAGACAATTTGCGTACATATTGGGAGTTGAGACAGGAATTATCTGTTGAAGGTGGCAAGGTGATACAATGATAATTCCCCTTGGATGTTTAAAAGATAGGTTATTAGATATTTGTCACAAAGGTCATTTAGGGATTACTAAAACAAAGTTGAGGATGAAGTTATTGTATTGGTGGGCTGGTATGGATCTACAGATAAAAGAGAAGGTGAGCAATTGTATGTTATGTAATAATTCAGAGAAAACCTTTATCACAATGAAACCACCTCTTTGCCCGGTAAAGTGTCCTGAGATGCCTTGGGAAAAGTTAAGTTTGGACATTTTAGGCCCGTACCAGTTGGTATCAAGTCCAAGTATGTGATTGTGTTGGTTGACCATTTTGCTAAATTGCCAGACATTGAAGTGTTTAACAAAGTTGAGGCACAAGCTGTAGTGAGTTTTTTAGGTAAGTTATTTTTAAGAGACGGTTTACCAAAAACAGATTTGACTGATAATGGTCCTTAGTTCTGTTCGGAGATATTTAAAGAATTTTTGAGGAGGAATGGGGTTATGCACAAGAACACATCTATTTACCACCTGACCGGTAATGGTGCTATTGAGTGTTTCAGCAAAGTGCTTAAGAACGCCATACAATTAGCAAAAGAAGCTAATGTTTGCTGGATAAAGGAAATTTGGAGAACTGTTTGGTCATAAAGAATTACAACATGTACTACAGGATTCAGACCTTTTGAAGTTATGATTGGTAGGACGCCTTACGGAAGGGACTTAAGTAGGATGGATGAGGTATTCTAAGAGGAGTGAGTGGACTCCATTAGTCATAAAAGAACGGTTGCGTCGAGCACAAATTAAAAGAAAAATTTATTATGATAAAAGATTAAGTGCAAAGAAGTTATTATCTGAGTTAGATATTGGGTGAGAGTGAGAAAACCAGATGCCTGTGGAAAAACTAGAGGAACGTTTTTACCAATATTGCAAGTGGAAAAAGTGTTGTGCAATTCGGTTGTGCTGAGTGATGGAAAGGTTTGGCACATGGGGCAAATTTATTTATAATTATATAAATGAAATGTGGTGCATGCAAAGTCAAGGTCGGATGGTATTGTTGCCAATTGATTCTAGTCAGCTTTTATGAGAAAGCACTGACAGTGTATCCAGAGGTGAGGATGAGAACGGTGGTGGTCCAGAGTATTCGCAACAAAAAGAACGTGATGTGGTTGTCCAAATGGAAAGACAGCAATTACAATTTACTTTGCTACCTCCTACTTCTTGTGTAGAGAATGGACAGTTACCATCTACTACTAGAGTAGAAGGCAGGGGGGGGGAATCCTTATCCATTCCCAAAGGGGGAAATTTGACAAGAGAAAGTCGATTGGGAAGGTGTATAAAAAGGCAGAGGAAGTTGCAAGATTTAATCTGCGACTAATTTCAATTATCGTGTTTGTTCTGTTTTATTTAATTGGTTTAGCATAGTTTTTTTTGTTTTTAAAGGAGAAGAATTTGTAAATCTTTTCTCTTCACTTTTATGCATTATTTGCATTATTTGGATATTGTCTTACTGGTCCTGTGCTTTAAGCATTTTTTATGCATACCTTTTCTTCTCTATTTAAGGGGAAAGTTGTGTTGTGTTTGGAACTATAGCTTATTCTTGTCCCTTTACAGCTGCCTTACTTATGGAATTCTCACAGGAGAATTCGTGATGTAAAATAGAATGAGGGCAGAAGAATGGAGAAGGGAGGAACCACAGGATCAGTTGGATGTATGCTGCTGGGGTCAATCTACAATAATTACTTTGCTGCATACAAATTACGAGTAAAGCGCGTTACTACAATTACCACTACCCAGTGGCGATCACGCTGAAGCAGTCACATGTGCTCCCTAGAATTCTCCTGTGGAGACAAAAACTGGAGACACTGACAGATACCCCATTTTTAACGCACATTAAAGAGATTATTTTGCATTTCTTGGAAATTAACCATTATACAGCAGGGACTTGAGCACCTGAATGAGAAGCCTTCAAGGCAGCGTTCAGAGAAGAATGCATATCCCAAATTGTGGGAGTCAAAATTATGCTTGAACATAAACTCTGTGCTACGGAAAAAGAGGTGGAAGAGCTTGATCAAGAAGATGTGTCTCAGCCAGGGAAAGCGTGTAATCTTGTGGAAACAATGCAACGAATGTCTGATATTTGGAACAGGCTGGATAAATATCCCCCATTAGTTAAAGGCAAAGTCTCTATAGGGATGGTGCAAACACAACAGGTGATGGACCGAATATGGATCAATGTCACACACTCACCCCAGTCCAAAGATCTGGGCCCAAATCCATCGTTTTTTTGCACTCCACACCACCCTGGGTTAGACAATGGCGATATGCAAATCAGCTCTGACCCTGTGCCCCATGGGAACAGTCCAGTCCGAACTACAAAAGCCATGTCCTTCCCAGAACGGAATCAAGCATCCGAGGACCGGACCGGTTTCGAGGTAACACCTCTCATCAGCCCAGCTAGCTTGACTCCAGTGGTGTGGAGTGCCTGGGACCCACGTCTGAGCATCCCCAGCGCACATGGCTTTTGTAGTTCGGACTGGACTGTTCCCATGGGGCACAGGGTCAGAGCTGATTTGCATATCGCCATTGTCTAACCCAGGGTGGTGTGGAGTGCAAAAAAACGATGGATTTGGGCCCAGATCTTTGGACTGGGGTGAGTGTGTGACATTGATCCACATTCTGTCCATCACCTGTTGTGTTTGCATATTCCACCCTAAGTGCGCTGGGGATGCCCAGACCTGGGTCCCAGGCACTCCACACCACTGGAGTCAAGCTAGCCGGGCTGATAATTTTTTCAGAGGTGAAGCTTCAAAAACATAAACAGGGTTTCTAAAAGCAAAACATCACCATTAGAAATAGCAGGCCCATCTCCCGAAATCCCCCACAATCCTCTACCATCCTCTATCAACAGACTTGAATTCCAAAGTCACAAAGTTACTCATCAACATAAACCCATAGACAGTCTATCAGAACTGCGTGCACACGTGACCATATTGGGCGCTCATGCAGACAAGCCAGCAACCATATAAAACCCTAGGCAACAAGTGGCACAGAGGGATGGGTATGCTGGAAGAATTGATTGATCGTAGTAAGGAAAGGGATGTTCTCTAGATCACAACAGAGTAAGAATCATAAAGGTAGCATTGTGTGATCTGCACCAGGGACTACGGTTAACGTGCACCAAGAGACCCATGAAAGATCTGCTCAAGGAAAGTGTTTCAAGCATGGGGTGAGATGCAGAAGGTCTTTCACTTTCACCTTTGCATTTAATTTCTTTCCATTTCTTTTCTTTTCCATGTCCATGGCTGTCAAATCATTTTTATTGCAAGTAACAGTAATAATGTGAAAGGTGGTAAGTGGGACAGAAAGACTACATACTATTAGTCTATATAATTTTTCTTTTCCCATTGTCATGCCGACAAAAAAATCCCTGTACTTCTAGTTACAGTGCTATGTTCTGTACCTTATATTTTAGCAATAAATTATCAGATGTGCTTGCTTGCTTTGATTGCTAGACAGAAAAACAGTTTCCAGTTTGACAATATTACAAGTCTTTATCAAACTATACCTCAGTATTACCACCATAATTGCAAACATTCTGAAAAATCAGTCCCTCAGTTAATCATTTATAGTGATTAGCAAGCATTCACATGAGGTGAATAATACTCAACTATAAGCAAAAGATGCAGGGCCATATTTGTCATTATTTCACATAACTCACCAAGAAATGTTGCAGTTTTGTTCTTCGTGAAAGGAAGAGGGCAGGAACGTGTCATATCTAGCAAGATATAACACATTCCCGCACTCTGCTTGTGATGATGCACACACTGCTGCCTAGCGCCAATAGAGGCACCCTGGCACCATGGTGCAAGGTTGCAAGTGTTACAGGCATTATTGTTTTTGTGCAAGAAGCGGCACCTTACTGGATCTAAACAATCTTCTGAAGGCTTTTTCGTCTTTATTTGCGTGTTGCAGAATGCAGCACACATAGAAAGAGGAAAAACAAGGTGAAATAAAGATATTGCTTCACATTATGGCTCCCCTGGCAAGACATAGCATTCTGACATGTTACCAGGTCTACCTGTATTAGTAGATCTAGCAATGCTCGAGAATCCATGGGTGGATGCGTGGGGACACCCACGCTCCATCCACGGAACACCTCCCTGGGAGCAGAGTAACGTAAGGCAGTGACTTGTGTTGCCTTGCATTACTCTAGATTTACCAAGCCATTCAGAGCCATGTAAGGTGGCCTTTCATGCCTTGGTAAATATCATGTAGGTTTTGCATCAGACTTGTGTTACCTTGTGTGGCACAAGGGCAACCCAAAACTTGGATAAATATGACCCGCAATTTCAAGCAAATCATTCTAAGATTTATGCCCAAAGTTCTTCTAGCGGATGGCATCAAGGAAGGACACCAAAATACAGATTGGACAGTTACAGACATACCTTGGAGTCTATCAACATTAAAGTTCAATATATGTCTCATTTGTGTCCAACTTGTGGACTCTCATAAGTCACCGTTGCACAAATCCTGCTCTTCTGACCCACTGAATGAACAGATGGGATGGACATGTCCTCCGTTAACTATCCATTTATTTCATCCCAGAAAGCTTTCATTCCAAATTTGGTCAAGCTCGGTTACTTGTGGCATCTTATTTTGATGCTTAGGAGTACCTGTCTTAAACGGATTAGCTGGGACCGGCCTGACTTGCTTTTGGTGGACCATTTAGTTATTGTTGATTTGCTAATTTCTCTAAGCAGGCCTGGTTTGCAGGATGCGGGGAAGGGGTGGTGAGGGCTTTATCTATTGGGTTGGATCTGCCCATATTTTTTTTAAAAGCTCAATTTTAAGCCTTTCCTTATCCCACAAAAGGTGAGATATTGATTGAGGATTTATGAACTATGAGGTGATAGCTGAGGAAGACCAGACTTAAATCATGGTTTGAAAAGTAATGTGTCTCCCTACCTTGGGACCTAGATGGACCACCACTAAATAAGGTATAACGATTGGGGAAACACTCTATTGATGTTTTGCCACCATAAGAAATATGTCTTTACTGGTTTCAGCCAACAGAGAGGCACAAGACAAAAGGTAGGACTTACAAGGTCTGAGAGGAAAAGATTTGCACAAGTAGTCACAGAGTAGGCACTTTTGTGCCCAGTAATAACAAGCAGAAAAGGTATGCATTAAGATTATTAATTCATCTTGGGGATTAAATGGTCAGGGACATTCAATTAAAGACATATATGCTTGTGAGCAATAAATATATATTTTGTGAGCAATATATTTTCATTGTTACAACTTGAAAGATTTGCAGTACCTAAGGTCACAGAAGAAGCTAAAAAGAATCCTTAGTCATGGGTAACCTGCTGTACATATTAAAAGAAACATTTTACATCTCATTGGGCTTCCATTTCCATCCTAGAATCCAATATTGGATCAGTAAATTTCACAAAGTCCCTTGTTAGTTGAGGGACTTGCTTGTCTAACCAAGGCATTACTGTGAAAGCCCAGTTTTATATTTCCAGTCTACTGAAGGGAGAATTCGGATACCTTCTCCATTCATTTTGTAGCTTGGGGCCTCCAATTGTTACATGTTTAAGAGACAATTTGATGCTCTACAATATCTACATCAGCCCGCAAGTTTGGATTTATACGCGCTTGGCATTTATTCCATTAATGAGAAAAGCAGAAATCTTAATATTTGAAACTTTGTTACAAAAGATAGGAAGCAGGTCCAATAGATACTTACGCAGCTTATCGCAGGAGCAGATGGTGAACACTAGCCGAAAATATTTCTTTGGGCAAAACCAGTTATTTCTAGTCAGTATGACTTTACTTTTAGGTGTTTTTATTGGTACCCATTTAAATAGAAAATGTGCCAATACAATTTGCCATTCCTCATGCATATCAAATGATGTTAATATATTTGATATACTTATGTAAACCACTGGTATATGAAGAAACTCTAAAGCCAAGCAATTCCAACAAAATCTGAGATTTCAGAGTAATTCCCTCAGAATTTCTACTTTGGTGCAATGTCTGGACAAAATGAGCTTCCTTTGCAAGGTATGCTTGGTTAAGTTAAACTCCAGTTTAATTTGCTGTTGTGAGGTGAAGCTAAAGAACTTGAATTGGGTGCGATACAAGCTACATGGTTTAGAGTACAACACCTTGGAGAGCTTCCGTAGGTAGGCCTCTGCACCACAGGCCAAAGTTAATAGAAATATGGCCCTTGGTGCATCTAGGACTGTTGTTGCATTTGCGGCTGAGAGATGAGTAAATAGCTTGTGCAACACATATATTTAAGCAGCTGCTTTCATCTTTCGCAATGCCAATGGATCATGATGAATACCCTTTATCTTAAACCAGCCCAAGGTATCTGGAGGCTGTTAATTTGTGAACTGCTTGATCATGTAAACACCTCTGCTCTGGTTTCTGGAACTTTTCTGCCAAATACTAAAATATTTGCCCTTGATTAAGTTACTGCCATCTTGTGCTTTTCAAAGGGTTAATTGATACTGCAGGCTGGTACTTATTTTGTTGAAGATGACTATATCATCTGTGTACTGTAATAGTGTAGTCAAGGTCTTGCGCTGTTTTGGGGTTTGCATCTGGGATTAGGCAAACCAGCGCAAAAGCATGCTACTGTGGTAAATAATATATTACCCTGTCATAATTTCTATACATTAATAAGGATTGCTCATAAAATGAGAGGCAGAGTCCATGGTGTCCGATTCAAAAGGGCTTTAATACTATAGCTCGAGCTACAGGAGAATCGGGTTCCATCACCACTAAGGTTCAGGAAGGGATATCTAACATTTTATTCACATAACACATTATATATAGTAAAACCATACAATTGCAATGAATAGAGAGGGCGGAACATTCCAGGCGGAGCAAGTGAAAAAAAAAGAGATAAGGACACAAGGGCGTGAAAGAAGGCGTGTAGGTAGGTATACACGTGGGTGTTCACTTGATGAGTCATAGGTGTGTCATAGGTGGGTGGATGCATAGAGGAGGTCTGCAGGGTCAGCAGGAACCTTTACCCTACATGTTCGCGCAGCTGGTCATGACGTGTAACTGACGTGTAACTGGGGAGAGCTGGGGGGGGGAGCTGACTTTAGCACTAGAGGAAGAGTCTGGGATGTCAGAACGACCTGCACCTTTGGCGTATCTGATATCTTGTGTTTGGAGGATGTATTGTCTGAAGTAAAGGTCTCTCGAGCAAAAGCTGTTCATCACTAAATGCTAGTGTGTGCATATATTTCTTCGTGCACTGCGTGGGGGCCATGGGCACTCTATGGCAACGGGTTCCGTAAATCACTTGAATGGAGACAGGAAGGCTAGGCCCTATGCTCTGCAGGCGGAATATGTTTACCTCTTTCACTAGACTGGGATGTGTTTTTGCGTAGCTGAACAGATAACTGTAGGCAAAATACCGTCTTGGCAGGCCAGGCCGGGCACCTCTCGGCTGAGCAGGGAGTAAGGGAAGGGTCAGGGATGCATAACTAAACTGCAGCTTTCAGAGTCAGAATAGGCTCGGAGCCTGAATTCAGGGCCTGGCTCGGCTGGGCCACGAAAAACGTGTGCTTCTCGACTTATAAACGTGTACCATGTAAATGCATTGGCAACGTAGGCCTCAGTGCAGAATTACCGTTTCTTTCAGGGAGGGCCTGGTAGTTGACATGCTAACGTTGGACGCAAATGCAAATGCGTCTTCATTTCGGCCACAGAGGGAAAATGCATGGATGTCATGCACATACACTGAACGTTGGGGTACACGATAGGGGACATATTGGCCATATAAAATTTCATTTTCCTCATTCCCTCCTTGTCCCCTACGTTCCCTTCAGGATACATCTATATTCATGAGACCATCTATTTGTTCATATAGCATCATTTGTTCGTCCTTTGTCATTCGTGCACGGGAACATGAACGTGGACGGGGAATACAGGCAGTGGCACACAAGCCGCAAATCGCTGGGCCACATTGCAGACAGAGACAGCAACTGAATACTACGAGCAGTATCATTCCTAGGAATGACAATACTTTCCATCCCCAGGCTGATATCACACTCCAGAGCCAACCGGACCAAGTCCAGGTGCCTGGATTCTGGTGGATCTCGTGAGCTATCTTATGGAGTCTTGTTATTGCTGCATACACTGATGGTGCGTTATTTGGAATAAACACACAACAACTGGAGCCGATCACTCTACAAGCTCCGCCCCTATCGGCCAAGATGACGTCAAGAACAAGGCGGTTCTGAACAACAACAATTCTCATAGCAGACTGCTCCTCGGTTAAGTTTCCTAAGGCAGAAGTAGTCTCATTCACTACTGCTTCCAAAGTTCTAGTTAATTTGCGTATTAATTTACTGTTTTGGACGGGACCTACGAAGAAAAAGAATCCTTTATTGAAATCTGTATATTGCTCCCACGTTGTCTCAGTCTGGTCGACAACTGGGGACTCAATCTCCCTCCTGTGTCTAACATGTACTAGTCGGGAATCTCGATGATAATGGGATGGGGCTAGAAAAACAGGTGGCAGTAGGAACGCAATAAAACACGTTCCACCCCAGTCTAAGGGCAGACGTACATAGGCTGTCTGACCACAAATGAAATAGGAATGGCGGGAAGCTTTGAAAGTAGACTTTCCTTTATCATTGAATTCGACCACAGTATTACAATCACTGTGTCCCAAGTGCACTGAACCATTCTTTCTAACACATAATTCACCTTTTACTGGTAAGACTGCTATAAACGGTGAACCTGTATTGGTCTCGGACTGGACGTTCAGAACCATGAGGCTAAGGGAAATATTCCCTAATTCGTACACTTCATTTTCTAGATCTGTTCCTTTCCTGTGGGGAAAACCATTTTTATCGGGAAAACATGCCTTATTCATAACTGTATTCAGGTCCCCCCAAATCCATTCACTCTGGGAGTCTGTGAACTGTCTGTCTTGTGTTGATGACATTAAAGCAAACCAGGCCCCGCACGAACCATTGTGCGAAAACGGATAAGGAAAGAGAGGCAGAACTCCCATCATTTTCTGATAAGGTGGGAGTCGGCCACACACCCAGCAATTTGTGACATTGCTGGCCTGGTGAGAATGGTGTAACATACGAATAAAAGTATTGTTGCGCAGTGCTAGTCAATATGACAATTCATGGGGTGGCAGGTCGCTGAATGTGTGCTCTACAGTGTCATTGAAGGATGAATGTATATGTGAACCAAGAGGAGGAAAGAGAACATGTAGCGTCAAGCTTAGACATATAATCGATATACTTAGAAAAAACATTATGATCAGAGTTACTATGCATCTACTGCGTAAGTTTTTGCAGTACTTTTCTTTCATCTTTTTCTGCCTATCTCTCTGGCTATTTGGGTCTACAATCTTATACATGTCAGGAACCTGTCTAACCGCTTCACCCGAGAGGGACTTAAACAATTAAACGCTGTCTGACTTACTAGACCGTAGTTTTTGCTTATATTCTTGTTGCGGAGTCTTTTCTAGCAAAGGGGGCTTAGAGTCAATGTTATCGGTACAGCTCTCAGATTCCTTTACTAAACCAAGTCCATGGAAACGCTTCACGTGGTAGGCATGAAGCCACCCTTTTCTTCCCTCGACCTTGACGGCGGTTCTCGTTGTTAACAGGACCAATTTGGGCGCGCGCCAGCGGGGCTCCAGAGGGCTCGAACGGTCGAAGTTGCGGACAAACACTAGGTCTCCTGGAACAATCGAATGAGTCTTCACCTGGGTGTTGTCGGGGAAGGCAGCTGCAACCTGTGAGCGACAAGAAAGGAGTGCAGACATCAAGGAAGCCAGGTAATCTGTCAGAATAGTACTGTCGACATCGGTAATTTTTCTTGGCATAGGCGTACCCCACATATTAGGTGGTCTACCAAAAACCACCTCGTACGGGGATAGCCCGGTTCTGGAATGGGCTACCATACGCATGTAAAAGAGGGCAACCGGCAAGGCTACCATCCAATCCACGCCTTTTTCTGCACAGACCTTCGCTAACTTTGTTTTGAGTGTCTGATTGTGTCTCTCGACGAGACCTGCTGCCTCTGGGTGTCGTACGCAATGGAATTTCCACTGGTACCCTAACAAAAGAGATACTTGTTTCATCAATTCAGAAGAGAATGGCTGCCCATTATCTGAGTATACGACACGGGGCAAGCCGTATCGCGGAAAGAATTCTCGGACCAACTGCCTGGCAGTGGTCACAGCAGTGTAATCTGGGACTGGATACGCTTCTGTCCATCTAGATAGGGCACATAGAACTACGAGGACATACTTGAATCCTCGACATCTGTCCATCTGAATATAATCCATCTGGAGGACTTCAAAAGGGTGATCAGGAGGATGAAATCCACCTTGTTCCACCGGAATGCCTTTGCCTGGATTGAACTGGCAACAGATCATGCAGGTACGCACTTTCTGTTTCGCTGCTGCACGTAAATGCTTGTTGAACCAGATGTTCTGTAAACTGTCTAACATGGCCTTTTCTCCTAAGTGTGCTGGACTATGTGCTGTATTAATGATAACTTGAACCATGGAGTCGGGGAGAAACCATGTGACTTTGCCTTTTGTCATCCAACCCTGGTCTGTCTGGACCCCTCCTTGTTCAGTCCATTTCTTGATTTCGTCTGGAGTGGCATGTGTCTGTATGTCGAGTACATCTTGTGAGGGATCCCTGACTGTCATGCAATTTGTCAATGGTGGTACTTCTGTCTGTGTCGTGTCAGTTGGAATGTCTGTTTGAGTCTGGGCTGTTAGTTTAGCTGTTCTATCTGCCAGGTCGTTACCCTGGGAAATGGTGTCTGTGACTTTAGTATGTGCTTTGCACTTCATGATGGCTATGGCTGTAGGCAAGTGTGTTGCATCTAACAAGGCTTGAATGAGGAGACCATGCTGTATTTTGGCCCCATGGGAGGTCAGAAAACCTCTCTCCTGCCAAAGGACCCCAAAGTCGTGTACGACTCCGAATGCATACTGTGAATCCATGTATATATTTACTTTCAAGTTCTTGGCTCGTATGCAGGCTTGGGTCAGAGCGATGAGCTCAGCTGCTTGGGCTGACAGGGTGTCAATACGATGTGTCTCTATGACTTCAGTATCAGTGGTCACTGCATATGCGGCCACTAACTCTCCTGTACTTGTTCTCATGCATGAACCATCCACGTAAAGTGTTAGGTCTGGGTCCGATAGTGCAATGTCTGTCAAGTCTTGTCTTGGCTTTGTCACTGTGTTAATTACATCCACACAGTCATGTGGTGTAGGGTCTGCTGTACTCGAGGGTAAAAGTGCAGCAGGGTTCAGGATGTTGCAACGTCTGATCTCTATGTGTGGCTGAAACAATGTCAGTTCATATCCGGTCAGTCTTGCTATAGTTAGGTGCTGTGTCTGTGTTCGGTTCAAGAGAACTTCCACTGAGTGTGGAACCTGTACTGTCAAGGGATGTCCTAACACTATGGAATCGCTTTGTCTGATTGCTAAAGCTGTTGCTGCAACTGATTTCAGGCACGCAGGCAGAGCCCGGGCCACTGGATCCAATGTACTAGAAAAGTAAGCACAAGGCTTGTGTTTCCCTGCCTGATCTTGTGTAAGGACAGATAATGCTGTGCCATCGCGTTCAGTGACAAAAAGTATAAAAGGTTTGCTGTAACATGGTGTCGCTAAAACTGGTGCTTGACATAGAGCTTTCTTCAATTCATCAAATGCAAGTGTATGTTCCTGAGTCCAAGGGAGGACAGTCGAAGACGCTGCCTCCTGTGTTGTCAACTGTATGAGTGGTTTGGCTAGATATGCGTACTGAGGAATCCATTGTCTGCAGTAAGAAGTGAGGCCAATAAAGGCCCGTACTTCCTTTTGTGTCTTGGGCTGTGGAAGACATGCAATTAACTGAATGCGGTCAGGTGTCAACTGTCTACCCCTCCTGGACAGCAAGTGTCCAAGGAAGACCACTTGCTGGGCACAGAATTGTAACTTTGAAGGGGACACTTTGTGCTCCTTTTCTGCCAGGAAGTATAAGACTGTCAGTGATGCACGTTCGCAGTCTCGGCCTGTTCGTGCTGTGATCAAAAGATCATCAACGTATTGGAGCAATGCAGTGTCAGTAGGCATGTGAATACTGTCTAGTTGTCTTTTCAATGCTTGACTGTAAATACTAGGACTTTCTGTGAACCCTTGAGGAGCCCTCGTAAATTTGAAGCTTCGTCCATTTAAACAGAATCCAAAAAGGTATTGGCTTTCTGGATGGATCGGGACACTAAAGAAGGCGTTCTTGAGATCAATTACAGTAAAGAACGTCGCTTCAGAATCAATTGCAGTCAATAGTGAAGAAATGTCTGGGACCACTGGGTACTGTGGTATTATGCATTTGTTCAATTCTCATAGATCAATCACTAGTCTGTAAACTGGGGGTGCATTTGGGTCAGTTCGTTTAAGAATCGGAATGATAGGAGAATTGCATACATTGGAGTCAGTTTCTACAACCACCCCCTGTGTAATGAGTTTGTCAACAATTTTCAGTAATGCAACTACAGCATCAGGTGGTAACTTGTATTGTCGGATTCGTGGCAGTACAACTCCTTGCTTGAGTGTGACACGGTATGGTGTAATGTGCATGTAACCTACATCGGTCGGACCTTGCGCCCATAAATGCTGTGGTACATCCTGGAGTCTTGGGTCAAAATCCCTCAACACATAATGTCCTTTAAAATCTCGTAAAAACAATCTCACTCCTTCTGGAGAACAACATATCACTGCTCCTAATTCTTTCAATGTTTTTATACCAAGCAAGTTCTCTGGACATGATTTCGTAAGCAACAAGTCTGTAGTGCGGGACAATGGACCAACTCCTAGGGAAACTGGCTTTGACACTTCATTAACAATGGGCTTTCCTGAAAATCCCAGGGAAATATTCTGTGAGCCTGAGAGGGGTGCCCCTGGAACCTCGTCATGACTGATGGTAGTCCTGCTCGCCCCTGTATCAATCAGAAATTTTCTGTCTTTTCTCAATACACGACTATGTACATAGGGACCTTCTTGATCTACAGGAACCTCAATAAGGGGCAAGCCAACCTCCCTCTCTAGGCTGTTTCATGAGTACTGCTGATAATCTGGGTAGTCAGACTGTGCATACTGGTACATTTGTTGCGTGACATGTTGTGTGGCAGCAATGGGTTGGGGTACAGCTACTGTCTGTTGAGCGTTCTGTGGCGTTTGCGTGTTCTGCGGGATGT
Source organism: Lissotriton vulgaris (assembly GCF_964263255.1). Classification (NCBI taxonomy): domain Eukaryota; kingdom Metazoa; phylum Chordata; class Amphibia; order Caudata; family Salamandridae; genus Lissotriton; species Lissotriton vulgaris. Next base: position 806,284,650 of record NC_141697.1, read on the forward strand.
TATCCTGTCTGGGAGGACGCGGTCTTTCTTTCGTCTTGCCTGTAGCTATATTGTGTTTCAGGACAGCACATTCATTTATATAGTGACCTGGCTGTTTACAATAGTTACAGTTCCCTTTGACAGGTGCCGTGCCCTTTTTATGGCCATCAGCTGGAACTGATTGAGCGACTAGTACTTTCATTTTCGTATCTTTCATGCGTCTCTACTCGTGTTCCTGTTCTTCTCTAATTCGGTTCTGGTGATACTGTAACATTTGTAACATTTGGGAAGGGCTATTTGCTTGCCAGGTACTCTCAACCTTCAGTACTCTATTTTTGATCTGGGGTAAGGAATTCTCTACTAATTTGCTCACAAAAAGATGTGGGTACGATTCACTACTTGTCTTCAGGCCACTGTTAATAAGGAAACATTTTTCGAATCTAGAATAAAAATCACTAGTGTCTTCATCTTGTTTCTGTTTACAGGCTGAAATAGCATCCCAATCTTCCTTTTTAATGGTCAATAATCTTGGCAAAACCTGTATTAATAGCTCGGGTAATTCTTTAGCTTTTTCCCCAAGACCAGTACCAGGGCCTCGGAGTCTTTCTTCGTCTTCTAATTCTGTCCAGCTAATCTTTTTCTCTCCCACCTCCCACTCTTTTTCTTTAAGCTTTTCGTAAATGCCTGCTGGTAACAGTACTTTCAGCATTTTAATGGTATCAGCGTATGTGTACTCCCCCATGCGGAGCATGTCTTTTAATTCACGGTGGAACCCCCCTGGGTCTTTATCGTGACAGGGCAGTAGTTTTTTCATTTCCAATAATTCCATTTTCGTCAAGGGTGTGTAAACATATACTCGTTGAAGCTCACCCCCCGTAGTTCTAACGGGATGTACCTCTCGTAGGGGATTCTGTCTGTCTATGTGAAAAGTCTTTCTTACTGGGCAGGAATCAAGTGCGGGGTCAGAAAAGTCAAGTACTTATGTCGTTGATCTAAAATGACATTAATTAATTCGGTACCTAGGCCTCTCCATCTTGCTAGCAGTAAATCGTCCAGTAATTTATACAAGGGACCTGGATCAGAATGCTGACTTTCATACAAAGTGATGAGATGTTGAATCATGTAAATACCAGCTAAACGCTGTTCTTCCGGAGGAAGACTCAAAAATGTTTGCGCTACTATGTCATCTTTATATATATTAGAATTACAAGCCCATTGAACTGCTGACCGGGCTAGTTCTTGTTCATGCATAGTGCAAAGTTCGCTACTACCTACTCGTTTTTTCAGTGCATGTTCAGTAGCTTGGAATAGGTGTTCAAGGGAATATCTTTCTGGTATTGGAGAGAGGGAACGTTTATTGTAATCTAGGCGTATGGGTCTGTCAAACGGCCTTGCCCTACCTACATAGTTCATTTTATTTATTTCCTCTGTTATTGCATCCTCGTCCTCATCTGAGATATCGTCGTCCTCTTTCTCGGCTTGTTTCTCGGCTTGTTCTTTCTTGTGTATATCAAGAATTTCTTTACGAATTTTCCTGTACATGCTTTCTATTCTGTTCTGGGTATCATGTTTACCAACACCTATATTGTCACTCCAAGTCCTCATACCTCTAGTTACTTCTTCATCTGGCTGGTCTCGTTCCCTGATTAAACAATTAATCAAAAACTTTAAAAGCATGCTTTGAATCTCTACCTTTCTATTTGCCATGGCCTCATGTATACTTTCTGGTCCCTCCCCCGTTCTGATGAAGTGGTATATTTTGTCTAAGTGATCCTTCATGTCTGGTAAAGTGATCAAATAATCTGCAACGCGTCTCAAACGTACTGAGTATATGAGCATTACGCCCTCACCTGGTACTGGATCATATATACAATCGGAAAGTGACTGTCTAAGAGATGCTGGTGTTGTGGGCTTTGGCGTGCGTTGTAGTGCTATATCTCGTAATGTGCGTTTCATTGGTGGTGGGGCGTGCGGTGTATGTGGCATGTCTCCAGAGGGCCCCCCCCTCCTGATGCCCCTAGACTCGAGTCGTCTTGGCTTAAGCTGTCTTTCACTGCCGGTACTGCGGTTAATGCGGGTTGATCTTGTGCTACGGGTTGTTGGCGAAAAGGATTGGTAGGGATATTGACAGGAGCATTGTTTGGGTTGGGAGGAGGAAGAAGATCTTCATTTACATACTCCGGAGCAGCGTCGTCTAAATAGGAGGAAAGAAAAATGCCCGCTGCTGTCTGTTTATGACTACGGAGTTTAGTTGGAATCAGTGGTGGCGGTTAGTTACTGGGTACTTCCGGGGTCACTCTAGGTAGGCCCTCGGCGAGAATGGGATACATGCCCTTAATAAGTGCATTTCTTTGTCTATCAATTTGTTCTGTTTTAACCCGTTCACCTTCTTCCTTTAGCTCTTTTTCTTTGGCTTTTTCTGATGCTTCTCTACTTCTCTCTGCTTTGTTTATTTCTTTCTCTGTTCTTCTATGCGCTTCTTTCCGCCACAACTCTATGGCATCTTTCTGTGATTGTCTAGCTTTCTTTTTCCATAATGCTTCCTCTACTCTCATGATGCAATCAGCATCCCATGTCCCTGAGACAGGCCATCTATATTTCTCTTCCAGATCCTTTGTGTAATCTACCCATAAATCTAAAAATAGTATGGCATCTAGGCCATGTTTTTGGTACATAAAATGTCCAGGAGTGTCCCTAGGCGGGACGGGAACTGCCTCTTCGAGTATCCCTTTCCTGGTCCCTATCTGACGTAATTTCGAAAACAACGGCATGTTTGACCTAGCTTGAACGAAAACACAATAAGCACAATAATAGACTGAAAACAATCATGCATACCACGACATTAAAGCATTAGAAACAGATACTAACTAGTACATAGAAGAACATAATCCTGGAAAATCCTAAAATAAACCTCGTTTACTGGATGCACTGCTAAAACAGTACAGTCATACCGGTCTCATAAAGAGACACGTCTTTACCGCGTCCACCTACGTGAACACGTCCTTACCGGATCTGTGTACCCAGACCCGTCTTGACCGGGCTCAGATAAATGAACCCGTCTATATGCGTTCCCAACAACGGTACTCACCGGGAAGCAAAACTGAAGGCCTCGGAATCTCGATACTGGACTGGACTGCTTCGGCTTCTTGCTGCTTGCTGCGCATGCGCCTCGGAACAGGTGGGCCTCGGGATACCTCGGACCTTGCTCTCTCTCGGCTTGGGCTCTGGTCGGGATGGTCCGCAATCCTCACCGCCTCGTGTGGATGCCTGATCGCAGTCTCCGTCTCCTCCGTGGGCCTGAGAGAGTTGGCAGGAAATCCCGCGGATGTGTACACTAGGAGTCCGTCGCGGCTATAGAAGGGGTCAGGGGGCTGCACCTACATCGCCGGCGCGTGGGGAAGGGGACTAGTTCCTATTCGGGCGCCAGATTTATGTGGTAAATAATATATTACCCTGTCATAATTTCTATACATTAATAAGGATTGCTCATAAAATGAGAGGCAGAGTCCGTGGTGTCCGATTCAAAAGGGCTTTAATACTATAGCTCGAGCTACAGGAGAATCGGGTTCCATCACCACTAAGGTTCAGGAAGGGATATCTAACATTTTATTCACATAACACATTATATATAGTAAAACCATACAATTGCAATGAATAGAGAGGGCGGAACATTCCAGGCGGAGCAAGTGAAAAAAAAAGAGATAAGAACACAAGGGCGTGAAAGAAGGCGTGTAGGTAGGTATACACGTGGGTGTTCACTTGATGAGTCATAGGTGTGTCATAGGTGGGTGGATGCATAGAGGAGGTCTGCAGGGTCAGCAGGAACGTTTACCCTACATGTTCGCGCAGCTGGTCATGACGTGTAACTGACGTGTAACTGGGGAGAGCTGGGGGGGGGGAGCTGACTTTAGCACTAGAGGAAGAGTCTGGGATGTCAGAACGACCTGCACCTTTGGCGTATCTGATATCTTGTGTTTGGAGGATGTATTGTCTGAAGTAAAGGTCTCTCGAGCAAAAGCTGTTCATCACTAAATGCTAGTGTGTGCATATATTTCTTCGTGCACTGCGTGGGGGCCATGGGCACTCTATGGCAACGGGTTCCGTAAATCACTTGAATGGAGACAGGAAGGCTAGGCCCTATGCTCTGCAGGCGGAATATGTTTACCTCTTTCACTAGACTGGGATGTGTTTTCGCGTAGCTGAACAGATAACTGTAGGCAAAATACCGTCTTGGCAGGCCAGGCCGGGCACCTCTCGGCTGAGCAGGGAGTAAGGGAAGGGTCAGGGATGCATAACTAAACTGCAGCTTTCAGAGTTAGAAGAAGCTCGGATTCTGAATTCAGGGCCTGGCTCGGCTGGGCCACGAAAAACGTGTGCTTCTCGACTTATAAACGTGTACCATGTAAATGCATTGGCAACGTAGGCCTCAGTGCAGAATTACCGTTTCTTTCAGGGAGGGCCTGGTAGTTGACATGCTAACGTTGGACGCAAATGCAAATGCGTCTTCATTTCGGCCACAGAGGGAAAATGCATGGATGTCATGCACATACACTGAACGTTGGGGTACACGATAGGGGACATATTGGCCATATAAAATTCCATTTTCCTCACTACATGGAAGCTGAACAAGAGATGGGTGAGCACACATCCTTGTTTACACTTAGGGGCCGATTACGATCATGTTTGGAAAGTATTCCTACCGAATCAGTTCCGTAATGCTTCCGGATTACTCGGATTGGGGGGAGTCCGAGCAAGCGATTTGGATGTACCCAGATGCTTCCGGATACGATTCGGTTGGACTCCTATTGACTTCAATGGGAGTCTGTGTTCCGAACGAGAACACAGGCTCCCATTGAAGAAAGGGGTGCTGGAGAAATTATTGCACCCTGTGGCGGGCACCCCTTGGTGCCTGCCTCATTGTGCCTAGTTGGAAGGGGGTCCCTTTGGTACCCCCACGGGACTGATTTGAAAGACCCCGGGTGAAGGGGGGCATACCCCCAAAGACAGATTCCAGCAGCCGATTCATTCTGGAGAAACGGATTCGGAACGGCTGTCCAAATCGGTCATCACAATCTCTTGTTCGAAAACCGAGACCATACAGCTGTACGAGTCGGCTCCAAAAGACACAACCTTTCCAAATGCCTTCTGGAACTAATTCGCACAGCCCTAACAGTTTTTGGGCATTGTAATTTGTCATTGAGAACTGTGTACAATTCGGTCGGAAACAAGGGATTCCGAATCGGATTCGTCAAGCCCGAATCAGATTCGGAGCCCCTCCGAACGGGATCGTAAATGGCCCCCTAGTTGTATAGATCTTTTGGGATAAAGCAGAGGCTTCAAGCTTTATTGGAACCCAGTTTCTATTGTATAGCTGTTGGATAGCTTGTAACAGTATGGAATTTCGCAGCTATTCAATTTATTCCACAATACGTTTTTATCAACTCCAGCAAATGTGGCTTTGAAGATGATGAAGCAGGTATGCAGTAGTTCCCCAGCATTAATATATTTGTAAATGACCATAGGCAGCCAGGGCTAAAATTTTGCATGATGTACCATTCACGGAAACCGGTTTGAAAGAATGACAAAAGATTTTATTTAATAAGTGACCAAAGTTTTCAGTTCATGTAATGAGATTTTACTGAATATTTTGCTTTAGCATGAAGTTGTGCTATTAGACACATCAAGCCCACTAGATAGTGCAAACTATCCAGTTGAAAAAGGTATTTTGTGGGTTTACCAAGAGCTTACAGGAGCTTATAGCCCACCCAGTGGTTGTATCATCACTGGTTGGCTTTATTGTCAGTGTAATGTGCTTGCTTTTTATTCGATGGCTGCCCTTGTCTTAGATTGCCCATCTTATCTTTGTACATCCCCTGGAGCATAGCCTCTTTACCATCTCTCTCGTTGGCTGGCTTCTATGCTTCCACTGCTCACTTTCACAGAACCACTTTTTTCTTCTTGCTTAAGAACTGCAAGAGTGCATGTGTTTTCTAGCTTTCTCCCTATTGTGCTTCAACTACCCAAGCTCTGTGTTGCTGTCATCCTGTGTGCTACTAGCTGTCATATGCTTCTCCCCTGTGCTCCATGCCGCTTTCTTGCTCAATGCTTCTTTCACACATGTTGCAGTTCCCTCATGTGGGTCATTGCATTTAAAAAAATGCAATATGTTAAGTGCCAAGGGAGGACTCGTCTTGTGAGAAACAACATGCTTATAGTCTGCTCTTGTCCATTTTATGTGTACCTGGCATGATGTCTGGTATTTGATTTTATCTTTGCAAAGCTTTGCCAGTGCCCCAGAGCATTTTCACTGTGTTTACACTTCGTGGAGTAACCATAATTTTATGGAAAATCCATCCTCCCACAGTTTGCAATTATGTCCCCACACATGGTGGTTGTTATTTTCTACATAAAGCTCTATGCCTGTTCCCAACTATCAGCAATTGACTCTTGACTAGTAACTTCATCATTATGTGAGGTCCTTCATTCATCATTGCAAAATTATCAGTCAAAAGGTAGATATCTGTATGAAGCTAAAAGCAAGCAACTGCTCCTATTCCCCGAACTGTAGTTCCATATCCGCCTGGGATTTACACCTTTGGCTAATAAAAAAAACATCACTTAAAGTAAAAACCATGGTATTCCACCCTTCCAAAATAGGTTCTGAGATGCACAGCCACACATATTTACAACCATTCAGGTGCTTTAATGCATGACACCTAGGAATAAATATTCCATGACCTGAAGAACTGTTCAATAAGACCCTCCATACTACGTACTACTTTATCTCCTTCGATGCTGATGACGGAACCGCTCCGTCATCAGCCGCGGTAGCGCTGTGCTGATGACGGAGCGGTTCCGTCATGGCCCACTCGCCGCGCCTGCGCAGCGCGTATTCCGCGCCTGCGCTGGGCGTTCCATTGAGCAGGCGGGGCCTTGACGGAACCGCTCCGTCATGAGCACAGCTCAACTGAGGCTGGTGACGGAGCGGTTCCGTCACCAGCATGGGCGCGCTGTGCGGCTGCCCCGCCCCCTTAGTGCTGCGGCGGAATAGCCGCCGCAGCAAAGGTGTTAGATCTCGGCTTTTGAAGATGTTTCGCAGTTTTAAAAAAAGTCAGTACATCTATTCACGATTCTTTCATCATCTAATCAATAAAAAGTTGTCATAAAATTCAACTTCATAAGCAATTCACACAATATTATCTAAAAATAATGCCTCATAGCAGTCCTGAAGGTCTACTTAAATCCCCCTTAATCCATGTTTAATTGTAAAATTGACAATTGGACCAAACGATGTTTATTATTCCAGATACCTTTCCTGAAAAGGGAGTCAACTTCTTTAAAATAAAGGCTACCAACTTTATTTGGGGCATTGAAATAGAGAAATAAAAATAATGGTAAAATTAACATTTTAATTTAAGACATGCAACTAATCCAAGATAATGGAAGCAAGAACCATCCATTCCAAATATCCTGCACTTTCTTCAGAGTAGCGACTTAATTAAAATGAACTAAATTTGCAAAATGTGAAGTTACAAAAATCCCCAAATAGTGAACTGGGTGCTGAGAAACAAACGAATATGTTGAGGAAGATTGCTTGCTTCTGCATTAAACAATAAAACATCTGATTTTGAGTGGTTAATTTTATAGCCCTACCAGAGGTAAAATCTTGAATTTCATCCAATGCTACTTGAATATTAGTTTCTTTGGCTTTCAAATACCAGATGAAAGCATCTATTTTCGCCATTCCCTCGAATGGTGGGACAAAACTTATGCAAAACTTAGTCGCTGACGGTTCAATGAAGACAGTAAACAGGATTGGGGACATTGAGCAACCTTGACAGGTGACTCTTTTAGGTTTCACTCTATATATTTGGTAAAGACAAAATGCAATAAAAAATACAATGCCCCTTGCTGGGAGCCAGATGAGTACGTAGAATGATATGACCAACCCTGGGTGGAGTTTGCAGAGTTGCACTACGCAGAACTAGGCGAAGTGCAAAAAAAACCTCTGCCGCACAACGCGGAGCTCCGCAAGCAGAGGAGTACGATAGAAAAATGGCGTTTGCGGTGATTGCACAGTACCAGATGCTTGTCCACACTGTGCAATCATCGCGAATGGCACCATACACAGTGCAAGCGGTCCCTGATTTTTCATCGAGCGGTAGCTTTTTCAACGCGAACGGGGTGTTTCTCAAAGAGAATGGTTGCGAGCACACGCGACCACTCGCAATGAGAAACCTGACCCTCCCGCGTTAAGAAATCTCTCCGGGAAGTTGATTTTCCACGCTTACGCTTGCCAACTTGATTTTGGCGATCGCAAACGAGGAAAAATCTCACGGGGAGGTTGATTCTCCTCGCTTGCGGTCGCCAACTTGATGTTAACGAACGCGAACTCTGTGAGCTCCGCGTAACGCGGAGTGCGGAAAACTCTTCAAACTCTGCAAGCGGCAGGGAGTTCACCGCCCAGGGTTAGATATGACATGATATGAAAAAAGGTAAAAACAACATCTTAACTCCCCTACCTCCCCCCTCCCCCTGCTCCTTGCCCATCCCCTCTACCGCCCCTCTAACCACAAGAGAGAAAGCGCAAGGATGCTGCGGGGTACCTCATGTTGCTGGGGGACGAAGTGGGTCCTGCGATAGTGCGGGAAGTTGCAACATGCGCAAGTATCTGGGGCAGGTTAGCTCTCTAAATTCGGAGCACAGCAGAGTTATGAAAGGGTGCCACAGATCTGCAAAAGAAGCCCCATCTCCCTGAAAGGAAAAAGAGATGTGCTCCATACCTAGCAGGTACTGCAACCTGTGTAGCACTCTTGAAGTGTGGGAGGCCAATATGTACCCCAGTGAGACAATATGTTTTGCAGGGCTGCGCCCAGGGCAATTCCCATCTGCCTACCCCTGTGTGACTGATGGGGAAATGTAAGCCTATCAGGCAGGCCCAGTATAATATATGCCGGTTAACTTATTTTTGTGTTAAAATGCTGATCAATCTCATTGAGAATCTGTTCCCAGTATGGCGTGAGTGTTGGGCATTCCCATAGCAGATGGGGCAATGTGTCGCTCTTGTGAAGTCTGGGGGGAGTAAGACACCGATCTGTTGCTATCTTGGTGGCGGTTTCTATGCTAGAAATGTTATGCGCTGAATGTCTTGCCCGCTAATAAATGTCCCCCACTCCTTCAGAGATAGTGTCCACCCCAACTCTGCCTGCCATCGCTTCTGGCCTGCGGATTTGGCCGGCTGTTCCGGGGTGCGTAATAGGTGGTAAAGCTCCATGATGAGACGTTTACTTGAGTGTTTGGAGAGTAACCATTTCTCGTAATGGGTGAGCAATCCCTCCGTTCCCTCGCACATCGGGCTGCATTACCCAGTGGCGTATCTGCTGGTAGTGATGTCGCTCAGTTTCGGCCAGTGCAAAGTCGGAGCGGAAATCATCAAAGGACAAGGAACCCTCTATGTCAAAGAAGTGGCCAATTGATCTGTGCCCCTCTCCGTCCTAGTGTTTGAAAACTACAAGGTCGAGACCCAGAGTGAAGTCAGGATTGCTGGTTATAGGCATGAGTGGCGATGGGACAGTGGTGAAGCCGCTTCACGTGGCTATCACGTCCCAAGCCCTTAGGGTTGCCCGTGTGATTGGTGATCTGTAAAGCCCAGGGGTGATGGGTTTTACGAATGAAAGGGTTCTTCACACGGACTGACCAGCTAAGGCACGTTCCATGAATAGCTAATGCTTTTCGGACTCACTCTGGGACCACTCCAGCAGAGCCCATAGCTGAGTGGCCCTGTTGTAGTGATCCTTGTTGGGGATTCCCAAGCCGTCCTCCCCAGGGGGTCTATAGCTCATCTCCTTATTCATTCCTGGGTTTTTTTTCTGGCCAGAAGAAAGAAAGGAACTCTTTTTGGAGTTGTTTCAACATGCCGGGGGGGGGGGGGGCTCTACACAGGCAATGTTTAGAACAGATAAAATATTTTGGGAAGCACACTCATTTTGAGAGCCGCCACCCTACCCAACCAAGAGAGGTCAAATGGCTGCCAACGATGCAAGTCGGGCCGGGCCTGCTTTCGATGTAATTTAGAGAGACTGTATCCTGGATGGAGGTCGACAGTTTTATACCAAAGTATGGTATGGATTTCTGGGCCCACTGAATGGGTATACCTGCTTAAGAGCATCCATTGTGGGCGACAGTAGGGTTCTGAGGTATATCCATTCACCCAGACTGTAGCAGACAGACTGATATTGCTGTTAAACACGCAGTTGCAGAAGCGACTCCCCACCTCAAACCGCTCCAAGGTGGCCTCCAGGAATGGCCAGTGCACACAGTTGAACGCCTTTTCAGCGTCTAAAGACAGCATCACCCGCTCCACTGACAGGATTTGCTTGTCTTCTGGTAAAATACCTAGATTTGCTTGTTTGTGTGCATTTTAACAGAACCATTAGCCTAAGCACTTGATACATGCAGCGCAATCTTAGGAAGATTGAGGCAAACGTATTTTAATTTCAACAGTGTTAAATACTTTTATTGCTCATCTGCAGTTTTAAACTTGTTGTCCTCTAATTCCTGCACTGGGACTCAGTGCCAACCGCTTTGTGGGCCGCCACAGCTTGTGCTGACTGAGCGGAAAAAGCCTTGACCTCATTTCCGCCAGAAGCGCGGTCTGCGCTCTAGAGGTACAGCAAACACATACATAAAAGGCAGATGCCGGGACGGACGCACAGCGGATCCAGGCAAGATTTGCGTGTCCTCTGGTAAAATATCTAGATTTGCTTGTTTGTGTGCATTTTAACAGAACCATTAACCTAAGCACTTGATATGTGCAGCGTGATCGTGTGGTACTGCAAATTCTGGACCCGTGTTATAAACATCGTCGTATCATGACGATTTTGGTATCAGCAGACCGGTAATGATTGGAATACTATGCGCATACATTTTCGTCATATTCGGGTGACGAAATCACCCTGAAATCAGAGTTTCCGTCCCGAACCCTCGGGTTCCATTTTGTGAACGGCAGCCATTTTGTGATTGCCCTCACCTAGGCTCAATGACTAAAGCCGAAATCGAGTCAAAAGGACACGTATACCTTCGCTGACCCCTCTGTGACCTGGGCGAGCTGAATCCACTGCCTGAAGCCAAACCTGTCCGGCCAGTCCCTCTCCCAGTGGCCGAATGAGATTCGTATCAAGGCGCAACATATCATAAACCTTTCATCGCACACAAACCATGCCTTATCTCACACACACCTGTCCCTGGTTTCTTCTTTATGGCTTGCTTTACGAGGAGGAGGTGCCCGTTTTTATTGGGGGTCCGTCGAAATCTGATGGAAATACTGGGCCTTGCCGGATAATTGATTATGGGCTGAACAAACTGAAATATGGGCTTGTCATCATGACTCTGCTTTTTCTTTGTAGTGAAAATATGTGAATGGTCAACTGTAAAATAAGGAATGTTTGCCTGAAGCATAATATTTTGTATAAAAAGAGAAGGCTGGCTTTGTAAGATTGAGCAGTCTCCTGAGAACATACACCGTGTTGTACTTCTAAGATGCCTGTTACTAGTTGCAGCCAATAAATACGATCTTTGACTTCACCAAGAAGACTCTGTGTTTCTGTAGTCTGAAACAGGTAGAACTCGAAGTCTTTGGGTGTTCTCCCTGGCACCGCTGGGTTCCGAAAAACCCAGTACTTCAATTGGCGCCCAACATGGGGCGTGTCAGCGGTACGGGTCCAAGCCAGAGGTTCGTGAGGAGCTTTGTGTGAAAATTCTGGAGGAAGGCTAGCCACTTCATCGACCCCTGTATGTCGACGTGGTCCGAAAGTCTTTGCTGCGAGGTTCCCCGCTTCCCGACAGCTACGAACGACTGCTGCCCTGACCATCGCCCTGTTTTGGACCCTTGATGATTGGTAGAGCGAAACGATAGACGAGTCTTCTGGTGACGTCATCGATACCTCAGTTAAGTATAAGTGGAGCGTCTCCCAGTCCTTAGTTTGATTCTTAGTTTTTGGTATCCTTCTCGGATCGCTTTGATGTGGGACTTGCAAGCTCCAAAGCCAAAGGACTCGTGTATTCACAAGACTATTGTATTCGATAATCCTTTGAAGTTTGAAGCTAGACTAGAGAGCGAAGATGCCTGGTCTTAGCAGACTTGGGAATTTGTTTTGTCTTAGTTGTAATAGGGATTCCCGATTGGAGGACTCGTGTCCGGTTCCTCCGATTGGAACTCCAACCTATGAGTTATATGTGAAACATGGTATAGGCCCTATCGAGTATAACGAAGCATGGATCCGATACACCAGGAAAGATGGTGTTTTAAAATGGCCCCAATATGGTAGTTTTGACACAGAGATTTTAGATAATCTAGAAGTTAAACTTTTTAAGAAGAAAGCCCGGCCGGCAATGTTTGACTCTTTTCGCATATGGCGCAAAGAAGCCAAACAGAGAGAAATTAAATTAGCGAAGAAAAATAAACGAGAACGAGGTATGTCAATGGTACAAGCTGCTGTTGCGTTTAGGGATAATGAGGAGGAGCAAAAAAGCAAACAGATGCTTAAAGCAAAGAAGTTAGCGGTAGATAGGTGCTACCCAGTTTTGTAAACTAAAGAACAGGAAGCAAAGAAAGATCTTGAGAAAGATCCTTTAATGTCACATCTCTTGAGTTCGCCACCCCCTTATGCACAAAGTGCTACGGCACCACCGCTACCAGTTGTGGCTGTACAACCTCCAATTGTTGTATTACCTGTGATCCCTCCACAGCCACTTGCTTTTCCGTTGCCTACTATTCCTTTGGCGCAGCCTCCTCAAGGTCGGCCGCCACCTTTGCTTTCTTCTTTGTCTGTTACTCCTACGCCTGATCCTAAAACTCCGTCTGCTCCGACTTTGGATTCTGCCACTATTGCTCCATCTTCACTTGCTTTTCTATCTTCTCCTTCTACTAGACAGCGAATGACTGTTGCTGTTTCTGGTTTCTTTTCTCCTTTGTTGGGACAATTGGGTATGTCCCCTGCAACCGAGCGTAGACAGTCACATAGTCAGTTGCCAAATACGGATGAGCGTACGATTTTGGACCACATGGCACGTAAATGGGTTATGTACGATACGCAGTATGATCTTGAGGGTGTTATGCATGTTTTCCTTCAATGTGAAGCACAAAAGCAACGGTACGTTTTCGATACGATGTGTGCTTTTCTTGTTGAAAAGTGGGATGAGGAAGTGGGACAAGCTCCTGACGAGTTGTACCGCATACGTTCTGAGTTTTCAAAGGGAACTATTGTAAGCCCATATGATGTTGGGAAAGCGGTTGCGATGTTGTTGTCATTGAGGAGTGAGTATCCTTCTCAACAATTGTTTGGGCCTAATTCTTCAGTTGGGAGAAAGGCACGACAATATCCAATGAGAGAGGTTCCTCCGGTGTGGAAGGAAGAAGTGCCTGCTGGTGCAAATAATAATCCGCCACTTGTACCGGCTCATTTTCAGCGTGTCTGGGTGCATGTTCCATGGAAACGTGCTGAGGTTTTAGCTATTAAGCAGTCTTTACCTGATCCATGCAAAATTCCAGCAGGGTACTATAAAGAATTGACTCAGACTGTGGGTTTGTGTATTATGAATATGGCGGACATCGACATGTTGTTTGGTAATGTTGTTCCACAACCTATTTGGAGTAAGATTCGTCATACGGATCATGCGGTTGAATTGGATAATACATGGGTTAATCTTAGAGACGCCGACAATAGACAAGTAGGCGGTGCTAAGCCTGAAGATCTGATTACTGAACTTCCTGATAAGATTATTACATATATGAAGACTTTAATGCCCGAATTGCGTGTCAATTGGGACAAGTTGTCTGCATGTAAGCAGAAGAAAGATGAAACGGTGTCTGACTTTTTCACGAGGTTCGAAGAGACCTTCGTCGGATCATAGTGGTCAGGATATGGCTACCGAGGGTGGCCAGAGATTGTTTGTTGACAAATTTGTGCATAATTTGCTTCCTGAATTGTGCAATAAGTTGAAGGATTCTGAAAGTGCTTGGGCCATTTCCACGTCAGCACAAATGTTAGCTACTGCCCAGTACTATGAAAATAGGCGCAAAGATGAGTTAGAGAAAGCGGATAAGAAGACTAAGGAATTGAAAACTAAAGTTCTTCTACAACAAGCTTACCCGCCCCGTACTAATAATCAGCGTGATAATCAGCAGCCTCAGCAATATTCGGGAAACTCGCAAAGCAACGAGGTTTCTCAACAGCGTTTACCGTATGGTCCTAATCAGTGTGCCTATTGCAAAGAAGAGGGTCATTACAAGAGTAGTTGTCCGGTTTTGTTGCAGCGCACGAATGGTGCTTCTGGTGTACGTGGTAGAGGTGCTCAACAAGTACCTAGAGGTAGAGGTCGCGGACAGAATGTACGTCCCTTGCCTCCGCAGAACTCAATGAATAGTTTTGATCAGCAACAGGATTCATCTGGTAGGACCGCTCAGTACTATATGGATGATTACCATGTTGAAGGCGACAAAGCGAATGGTAATGATTGTTAGGACAGCCATGGATAAAGAGAGGGAGTTGTTTCAGTTCCAGTAGATCAGAATGGACCCTATGTTGAGGTGATTACATCAGGTGTGTCAGAGCCTTTTCTGTTGGATACTGGTGCTACAAAGAGTTCTATTATGCACTCAAAACTCCCTGGCGCACCTTTGTCCGGCGAAATGAATGTTTCAGTAGGTTTTTCTGGCGCCCCGGTTAGGAACCCGATTTCTAGTCCTATGTCTCTTTCTGTTGGACCTTATCAATTCGAAGCACCCCTTATTCTGACGACAGGTTGTCGGGAGAACCTTTTAGGATTGGATCTGTTGAAAAGACTATATGCGACGTTGTATTGCTCCCCTTCGGGAGTACAACTTACGCTGGGTAGGAAAGTGATCTCTCCGATGTATTTGTCGAAGGATACACTTCCGACAGAATTTTCTTCTCTTCCGGATACTCTGTGGGCCACTGGTCCTAATGATGTGGGTCTCTTGGAAATACCGCCATATGTTGTGACATTGAAAGCCAATGTTAAAATGCCTCGCATTCCCCAATACAAGATCTCTAACGAAGGTGAAAAGGCGTTGTTAGCGATCATTTATGATCTGATTGAAAAAGATGTAATTGAAGAGACAAGAAGCAACTTCTGTAATAGTCCTGTTCTGCCGGTTTTGAAACGTACTGACCCTTCTCAGCCACCTGTTTACAGGTTTGTGATTGATCTAAGAGAGGTAAATAAAATAGTTGTGCCACAGTTTCCCGTTGTCCCCGTTATCACTGCCCTATTGACTATGATTCCAGCTTCAGCCACTTGGTTCTCGGTGATTGACTTGAAGAATGCTTTCTTCAGCATCCCGATTGCCGAGGAGAGCAGGGATATTTTTGGCTTCAGTTTAGGAGGCCGAAGTTTCCGCTTCAAACGCGCTCCTCAAGGCTACTGTGAAAGTCCATCAATATATAGTCAGGCTTTAAAAACAAAGCTTGATACGATTGTTTTTCCTGATGGCGCTACCCTTATTCAGTACGTTGATGATTTACTGGTCACTGCAGATACTGAGGAGATTTGTAAAGAAGCCACATTGTCGTTGTTACGTCATTTGTCTGATCTGCACCACAAAGTGTCCCTTTCGAAATTACAATATTGTCGACAAGAAGTGACCTACTTAGGTCATCTCTTATTGAAGGAGGGAAAGAAACTGACCCCAGAAAAAATTCAGGCAATTGCAAAATTGAGTGTGCCAAGAACACAGAGAGAAGTACGTGCTTTCTTGGGCATTACATCTTATTGCAGACAGTGGATACCGAATTTTTCTCTGTTGGCCAAACCTTTAGTGGCATTGACTTGTAAAGATACACCGAATCCCATTCCGTGGTCTGAAGATTGTCAGAAATGTTTTTCCGAATTGCGTAATGCATTGTGTTCGGCTCCTGTGTTGGGTACCCCCGACTACAGTAAGCCCTTTACACTGTATGTCCACGAGACAGAAGGTTGTGCATTGTCAGTACTGACAGTCTTTTGGAGACATACAGCGTCCATGCGCGTATTTTTCGTCGACTTTGGATCCGGTAGCTAAGGCATTGCCAAGTTGCTTGAGGGCCACTGCGGCAGCAGCTGTTACTATTCGACAGTCTGCCGGATTAGTGATGAATAGCATGCTGATTGTGATGGTTCCACATGCGGTGGATACTTTGTTAAACAGAACCAAGACACAGCACTTAACTAGTGCTCGCTTGTCAGGTTATGAGTTGACCCTGTTAGCGAGTCATGCACACATAAAGAGGTGCAATACGTTGAACCCAGCCACGTTGTTGCCGATTTCAGTTGAGACAGATGATGATAGTGAAGAACAGCATGACTGTTTTCTGAGAACTGAAGAAGAGACGAAAGGGAGAGTAGACCTTAGGGACACTCCTCTTCCTGAGTGTGATGGTACTTTGTGGGTGGACGGCTCGTGCTTTAAGTTACCGAATGGTGATACGACTGCGGCATATGCTGTCACGACTTTGCATACGATTGTCGAAACTGCACGTATCCCACATAATTCAGCTCAAGCAGCAGAGTTGATTGCACTTAGGAGAGCGTGTGTGTTGTCGAAAGGAATGAGAGTGACCATATATACTGACAGCCAATACGCATTTTGCGTGGCCCATAGCTTTGGACGTTTGTGGCGTGAACGTGGGTTCCTGACTTCGCATGGAGCCAAGATTCAGAATGGTCAATTGGTGAATGAGCTTCTTGAGTCACTGACCTTACAAGTTGCGATTGTGAAATGTAGTGCACACAAAAAGGTTAGGGATAATGTTGGTCGTGGAAATGCGATTGCGGATTAAGTTGCGAAAGAAACTGCGAAAGATGTGATGAATCGAATGTATGTTGCGGGCCCTGCAAGATGGATTGGTGATGTTGGAATGTGTGAAGATACGATAGAGAGTGTGAAGTCTATTCAAGCTGAAGCTTCAGAGAAAGATTTGAGTGTCTGGAGAGAAAGTACGGGTAAATTGGATGCAAATGGTTGCTGGACTGATTTGTCAGAACATCAGAGATGGTTGTTACCCGATGCGTATGTGCTTGCAGTGGTGACAATGGCTCATGGAATGGCACATATAGCGTGAAAGGGATTTTCAAGTTGTTGGCTCCGGTTTGGCAGAATGCGGGAATTCCAAAGTGCGCAGAGAACTTGGTGAAGAACTGTATGGTGTGTTTGAAATACAATCCTGGTAGGGGAACCCCAACTCCAGCTGGTCATTTTGCACCTCCAACGTATCCGTTCGAGGTTTTGCAGCTAGATTTCATCCACATGGAAAGGTGCAACAATTTGAAATTCGTACTCGTTGTTGTTTGTGCCTTTTCAATTTGGGTAGAAGCATATCCCTTAAAAGACAATACTGCCTTATCTACAGCTAAAGCCCTTGTCAAGGAATTCTTCCCTAGATTTGGAATGCCGAGAATGGTCTGGAGTGATAATGGGAGTGAATTTGTGGGTCGAGTGATGAAGAAAGTATGTGAGGGGCTAGGCATCCACCAAAAATGTCATGCTGCAAATCACCCCAATCAGCTGGATTAGTAGAGTGCTACAATGGCACACTAAAACTGAAATTGGCCAAGATCCAAGCTAGTTCTGGCCTTAAATGGCCTGACGCTCTGTCTTTGGCACTCCTATCAACGAGAATGACTGTGCATTCACGTGTAGGACTTAGTCCCTATGAAATTGTGTTCGGCCGTGCGGCCAACATATGGGGAGTGCCAAGGCCGACAAAATTCAGCGAGATCAAACACCCTGTACTGCTTGATTATTTGTATGAATTGATGGCTAAATTGTGTGTTTTACACCAACAGGTTCACAACACCCTGCCCCAGGTCTCTGAAACTCCAGGACATCCTATTGATCCCGGATCGTGGGTGCTGATTAAGAACTTCCAGCGGACAAAGAATGACCAGCCCCGTTGGACCGGTCCTCACCTCGTCCTTCTCTCAACGAGATCAACTGTTCGAGTAGAAGGGAAAAAGCACTGGATCCACAGCGTACACTGTAAGAGGGTCCCACTGCCTCTTCCGTATGACCGCGTGGTTCAGGAGGGTATCGCTGACTCTGAAACTGAGAATATGCCTCGTTTTCTGCCTTTTAGCGATGCACATGTAAAAGGAACAATTTCTGAACAAGAGAGCGACAATATCTTGCTGTGCCACCGTCAATTTGATTGAACACTACAGAGCCTGAACTCTTGTTTCAGAACCAGACAGTACCCGGAAAGTGCCGTTATATTCTGAGACCGAGAATTATGGACAAATAAAAATTCTTTTTCTTTGCTATTTTTGAATGTGCAGTTCTCTCATCTGAGAAACTTGCTTATTTTTGTTTTTCGAACTGCCATCCGGGTTCTGCTGCTAGGGTCGCGGTTGATTAAGTTGTTGGAGTGCAGCTGAAGACGTTAGGTCGACAGTTCTGGTTGGTCTAAGGGAGTTGCCCTGGACTGACAGAACCATTCCTTAGCATGGAACACCCTACCGCCACGGGCAGCAACTTAGAGAGGATGGAGTTTTTCGAGATGGAGAGACCTGCCAAACCAATGAACTTTAAAGCCAGAATGTGTACATTGATGACAAAGAAAAGATTTCTGATATTATGTATTTCCATTTTGATTAGTGTAATGACGTTTTTAATAGGATATGTTTTATTCTCTTTTCAAGTGACCTTCGCACCCACTACACAGCCCATACCTCCTTCTACTATTTCCTCGCATTCTTTTCACCCTCTGCCTGAGCATGAGTCCACTAGAACATTAGAGTTTATCAATAACTCTTTCATTCAGCTTTTACACCAACACCAATTAGTAGTGAACACAACTAACTGTTGGGTGTGTGGTCTTATGCCGCATACGACAGATAAGGGTATCCCATACTTGGTCTTACCATTTAGCTACAATGGTTCTTTGTGGGCATTTCAAACGATGTTCATATATGCCATCAAACCATATCCCCCACGTTCCACGAGAAGTAACTCGAGCAACAAAGCATTGGTAGTAGCAATTACAAATATGAGCAGAACATTTGACTCGTATAGAATGATTCCCAGAGATGAGTTGCGAGCTTACGATAGATGGAATGTAAGAAAATATGGAGTTTCTCTGAGTGAGAACCAGCGAGCAAAGAGATCCTCCTCAATTTGGATTGTACCCCATCAGGGTCACCTATGTCTGCAAGGTACTGACAAGAATCCCAGAGCTCAGCTAGGGAAAAGTATCTGCACTGAAACATACGTTTTTGCGTCCCAGACTTCACCTCCATTCCTAGCAGCTAAGGGCACCTATTTCATCTGCCATGATAGAGCCTATACATGGTTGCCCCCTGACTTTTCGGGCACATATTTTGTTTTGTTCCTGTTGCCTCCCACCTACTCGGCCGCAGCAGATTACCACAAGACAAGGATAGTTAGAGGTGTCATCAGCAAGGAAGACACTGCAGGACAAGAATTTGGAGATTTTGTAAAGGGTTTTCTGCCGTTTTGGGGGCCTATGGTGAACAGTAGGAACATAAGGCAATTAACAAGGGTGGTTGAATCTACTGTGATTGAAACTGCCGGTGCCCTTAGTAATTTGACAGCTGAGCTCTAGTCGGATCGCCTTATGACTCTTCAGAACAGGGTCGCGTTAGACGTCATACTTGCAGACCGAGGTGGGGTATGTAGAGTGATCCAATCAAGTTGTTGTATTTTCATCCCCGATAACGCTCCGACAGTTTACTAGGCCATTTCCAAATTGCATAAGATCTCAGAATCTATCCACATGGATAAAGGAGATTGGTCATTGATGGGGTGGTTCTGGGAACTGATATCTGCCTGGGGATGGAAGATTCTGATAGTCATTGGGATGATCTTAGCCATTCTTTTTCTGTTCTGTCTGTGTATACAGTGTGCTCCTGCAATATGTGGCCTCTGTGCTACATCGTGTGTAAGGAAACCTGTATCAAGAAACGAGCTAAGTAATAGGATGATGCTACAGCAACATCTCAATGACTTTATGGATATAGACCTAGACTCAGATTAGCGTGAGTATAGGTTATTGCCTATGTAAGGGCAAAAGGAGGGTTTGTGGTACTGTAAATTCTGGACCCGTGTTATAAACATCGTTGTATCATGACGATTTTGGTATCAGCAGATAATGATTGGAATACTATGCGCATACATTTTCGTCATATTCGGGTGACGAAATCACCCTGAAATCAGAGTTTCCGTCCCAAACCCTCGGGTTCCATTTTGTGAACGGCAGCCATTTTGTGATTGCCCTCACCTAGGCTCAATGACTAAAGCCGAAATTGAGTCAGAAGGACACGTATACCTTCGCTGACTCCTCTGTGACCTGGGCGAGCTGAATCCACTGCCTGAAGCCAAACCTGTCCGGCCAGTCCCTCTCCCAGTGGCCGAATGAGATTCGTATCAAGGCGCAGCATATCATAAACCTTTCATCGCACACAAACCATGCCTTATCTCACACACACCTGTCCCTGGTTTCTTCTTTATGGCTTGCTTTACGAGGAGGAGGTGCCCGTTTTTATTGGGTGTCCGTCGATATCTGATGGAAATACTGGGCCTTGCCGGATAATTGATTATGGGCTGAACAAACTGAAATATGGGCTTGTCATCATGACTCTGCTTTTTCTTTGTAGTGAAAATATGCGAATGGTCAACTGTAAAATAAGGAATGTTTGCCTAAAGCATAATATTTTGTATAAAAAGAGAAGGCTGGCTATGTAAGATTGAGCAGTCTCCTGAGAACATACACCGTGTTGTACTTCTAGGATGCCTGTTACTGGTTGCAGCCAATAAATACGATCTTTGACTTCACCAAGAAGACTCTGTGTTTCTGTAGTCTGAAACAGGTAGAACTCGAAGTCTTTGGGTGTTCTCCCTGGCACCGCTGGGTTCCGAAAAACCCAGTACTTCAATCGCTGGAAAATTGGGTAAACTTATTTTAATTTCATCAGCATTAAATACTTTTATTGCTCACCTGCAGTTTTAAACTTGTTGTGCCTCTAGTTCCTGCAATGGGACTGTGCCATTCGCTTTCCGGTCCGCCAAAGCTTGTGCTGATTGAGCAGAGATTGCCTAGGCCTCATTTCCGCCGGAAGCTCGGTCAGCCCTCTAGCGGTCCAGTATACACATACATAAAAGGCCGATGCCGGGAAGGACGTGCAGCAGACGCGCAGTCGGCGCACCAAAGGTGCACCAAAGACAAGCCCATCTAACGCCTTTCTGAGCAAGACCGGGCCCATGGGCCAGGAAACCTGGACCAAATGAGGCAACAATTCAAAAGCCCAACTGTGCACTACTCAGCAGACTTTCTGTATCAGTTTAGAACACAGAAATATCTAAAGCACCTACCACAGCTACTCTGTCCCAAGAAGTATCCACACTCTTTAGAAGGCCTCACGGCCTGCAACAACTGCCACTTTCAATGTGACCCCGAACTGGACACACCACGAGGGGAAATGGCCAGCCAAAATTTACAAACACATGCCCAAAATGGTCTACTTTGTAATGTTAGGTCATTAGCCAAGCACCCATTAGAGATATGGGCTATGATCACCTCCCACTCTCTGGACATCTGCTTTTTTACAGAAACGTGGCTAAACCCGCCAATCACCCAAACATCCAATTTGCGATCCCGGATAGCTATAAACATATCCAGAGGAGAAAACACTTGCAGTGGCATTGCCATAGTGTAGTATAGCTTTGTAATGTAAATAAGAGATGAAGACCGAGTTGTGGTTTCACCATTAAGATTTAATGGTTAGAGTAAATCAACCCACGACCAGTAAAGTAGAATAACAGGTATGCAATGGTCATGACATACACATAGCATTCTAAGAACATGGAACAGGAACCTAAGAACAACATTCCTTAAAGAGCAAGTATAACAAAATGATATAACAATATGAAGTACATACTACACATCCTTCCCCTAATAATAAAGAAGAATAACAGATAAAAGAAAACACAGTAATGTAACAGTGATGTAACAAAAATGCATACATGAAAAAAACAAGATTAATTCAAAACATAATCATGGAGTCTCGCAGGAACAGATCTGATTCTGCGACTGAGATCCCTACCATCCCCTGCACCAATGGAATTGGAAACAGGCTGTAAATTGGGAGGAGGCGTAAGATCGTTTGAATCACCATGTGCTAACAGGGAAGAATCAAGGCCAGAGCGATTAATGGGAACTGAAGGAACAGATGGAGACATAGAGGATTCTCCAACACCGAACCAGTCAGAACCGCGATCCTCAGACAAATCCGAGGACTGCTTGTTGGAAGAAATGATCTTAGCTTGTTGATCAGAGATCTTAATGAGAGCATTCTTGTTCCACCAACCCCTTTCAAATAAAAGAGCTGCAGAACGAGAAACTTTTAAAACTTTAACAGGAGCAGAAAATTTGGATTGCCCCTTAGTTATTTTAACAGGTTTCTTAATGATGACCCAATCACCGGAAATAAGAGGTTTTTCTGTGACATGCATGCGTTTGTCATAATTATTTTTGTAACTCTCCTGTTTGCTCTTGACATGTTCACGAATTTTTGCTAAATCCACGTTGACAAGAGAACTTTTCATCAACCAAGACGGGTTCAATCTAGAAGTGGGAATTCTACCCCGCTGTAAAACAAAAGGGGACACTCCTGTCGTACTGTGCGGGGTACAATTATAGTTCCAGATTTTCTCGCTAAGAAATTCGGCAACATCAAGTTTATTAGCACAGGCTGTTTGAATAGCTTCCTTCAACAAACGGTTAGCTCTTTCTACAAGGCCATTAGAAGCAGGACTGTAAAGAGGAACTAACATGTGCTTAATGTCTAAATTGTTTAAAAACAAATTCATCTCCTGTGAGACAAAGTGCGAACCGTTATCGGAAACAATTTCATGTGGAGTACCGTCGATGACAAACAAACCCTTTAAAAATGAAACTACAGCAACAGAATTAGGGTTCTTGACCAAAGAAAAATAGATCCATTTAGAAAAGTAATCAATGGCCACTATTAAGAATTTGAAGTCATCGTTGAAAACAGAAAATGGACCAGAAAAATCTATGGCAATTTTCTGCCAAGGAGACTCAGGCCACTCTACAGGAACAAGTGGTGAATTGGACAGCTTCCAGTGTTTATCCGAGCATAGACACTGTGGACATTGGTTGACAAAGGATTTAACCTGGTTATCGATACCCGGCCACCAATACGTGGTTTTAATCTTATTGGTGGTACCAGTGATACCAGGATGAGATTCATGGGCCAGAGAAATAATGGATTGTCGGATGCCAACGGGTGGGACAAATTTGTCTTGTCTGAACAAAATGTCACCAGACACCGACAATTCAGATGCAACCTGTGCATAATGATTTTCCTCCGTTGACATGCTTCTATCCCTGGGCCAACCTTTAATCAAAAATTTCTTAACATTGAGTAAACAAGAATCGTTATCCATACCCTTTAACCAGTCTTGTTTAGTAAGTTTTGTACCTTGAAGGGCATCATCAACAGCAAACACATACTCTAAGTCAGAGTTGACTAAATTACATGTGGATAAAGGAATGCGTGACAAACAATCCGCACGAATGTTTTTGCCACCAGGTAAGTATTTTATCTCAAAATTAAATTCTTGAAGACGTGCCAATAGTCTAACTAAGCGAGAAGAAGCTCTATTGGAGGAACTCTCACCAAGCATGTAAATTAACGGCTTGTGGTCTGTGTATAAAAGAAATCTGGTGCCCCAAATGTACATTTTAAATTTTTCAACAGACCATGAACAAGCTAAGGCTTCTCGCTCTATGGTACTGTAATTTGCTTCAGCTGAAGTTAACGAACGAGAAGCGAATGCAATGGTGCATTCCACACCCTTAATCACTTGACTAAGAACAGCTCCTAGGCCACGGGAACTAGCATCAACAGTAATGATGCATTGAACACCATGGGAAAAGGGCTTGATGGCAGGAGCAGAGAGTATTAAATCTTTGACGGAGTCAAAAGCAGATTGAGATTCAGAGGACCACACAAATTTAGCATGTTTTTTTAACAGATCTCTAAGAGGTTGAACTACAAGGGCATAGCTCCTAACAAAACGAGCGTAATATTCACTCAACCCCAAAAATGCTCTGAGCGAGTCTTTATCTAGAGGAGGAGGAGCATTTTTAATAGCCTCCAACAAAGAAGATTTGGGTTTAATGCCATCTTTTGAGAGGTTGTGGCCTAAGTAATCAACCTCACTAGCCAAAAATTTACATTTCTTCTTGTTGACAGTAAGACCATTATTTTGTAGAGATTTTAAAACATACTCCATCAATATGTAATGTTGATCCAGGGATTCAGAATGAACCAAAATGTCATCCTGGAACGCCTGAATTCCAGGACAATTATAAAAAATGGAGTCCATTAATCTTTGAAATATACTGGCTGCGGAGGCAAGCCCAAATGGTAACCTTTTATACATATACACACCAAAAGGTGTAACAAATGTTGTGAGAGGTTGAGATTCTAAAGATAAAGGAATTTGGTGGTACGCTGAGCGCAAATCGATAGTGGAGAAATATTTGCTACTACCGATGTTGGCCAGCATAACATGGATTTTAGGCAAGGGATGTACATCAATGACAATGTTGCGATTGAGTACTCGCAGGTCTGCACATAAACGAATTTCCCCAGAAGGTTTTCGTGCTACGACGGCAGCAGAAACCCATTCTGAAGACTCAATTGGACAAATAATATCTTGAGCAATAAGAGATTCAATGTGCTTTCTCAAGTCCTCTCTCACAGACAGGGGAACAGGCCGTACCTTTTGAATAACAGGACAAGCGTTGTCTTTTAACTTAATATCATGCTCGAAATTCTTCACCAACCCAATCTTATCTTCAAAAACAACTTTGTATTTCTCTAAAACATTGCAAAGAATGGGGTCATTACAATAATCAAAAACAGACAGTATAGGAAGATCACCCAAAGCAACAGGTTCAGGATGACCGGGTTTTAAAATAATGCCCAGTCTGGCCTGGTCTTGCCAACCTATAATATCACGGCCATTGTGTGCAACGTATATTTTAGTATAGATAACACGACCTTTAAAATCAATGTTGTCTGGAAAATATCCCCGCATGGTTATGTCAAAACCCCCGAAAGCTTTGGGATTAACATCAGTAGTAAATAATTATTTGTCATTCCAAGAGCACTGAAAAGTAGTCTCATCCAAAATGGTAATAGGGGATCCGGAGTCAGCCATAACCTGTATGGTCTGAATCCCAATTGAAATGGTGCAAATAGGACCCTTGATACTGAAATCACATAAAGCATTTACCTGAATGAATGAAATAGAAGAAAGATTTAACGCATCACAAATTTCTTCCTCAGAATAAACCATATTAACTTTAGACTTATCTTTGGGTAAACGACACGATGCAGCAAAGTGACCTACACGTTTACAATTAGAACACCTTTTACCTTGTGCAGGAAACTTTGGATTATTTGCAACATGAAACTTTGAACCGCACCTGTAACAAGATACATTAGCTTTAGATTCAAAAACTTTTTTCCCAATATTGCGGTTAGAAACAACATTAACATTACAATTGTCCCCTGATGCCTGCGAAATATTGCAAACACTTGAAGAAGAGGCATGTTCAGCTAAAATTTTTGAGGAAACAACAGAACACTCAATACTTTTCGCAATTACAATAACTTCATCTAAAGTTGGATTTTTACATGTCAAAATTCGCTCTTGGATCTTCTTATTAAAGCAATTAAAGACTAACTGATCACGTAGAGCAGTCTCCAGAGAAGTACCAAATTCGCATTTTGATGCAAGAACTCGTAGAGTAGCGACATAGTCTTCTATAGACTCCTCCTGTAACTGTTTTCTTTTAAAGAACATATGTCTCTCGACCATGACTGATGGATCATCTTTAAATTGTTTGCCCAGACGTGTTAATGCCTCAGTGTATACATTCCATGAGTCATCATCAGCAGGCGCTTGTACAACTGCTAAATTGTCAAATAATTGTTGGCCAGCATCTCCTAAGTGATTGAAAAGGATAGCTCTTTTTCTGGATGCAGGATAATCTAAAGCATCTATAGCTTCCAAATAGTTAGTAAACACACGTAGCCATTTGTGCCATGGTGTAGGAGGCTTGCCAGGAACAATTAAAAATGAAGGAGGTGCTACAATACCATTGTTGTTATTTCCAGAAGTTGCCATAATGAAGTAAATCAAATGACAATTTTAAAAAAAATAAAAAGAAATAATGTTCTTACTTGTCAGTCTTTATTAAGCTTAGGCGATCTCTTCTTTTTTCTCTTTATAATTACCTGTTCACAGAAACAATCGACTATAATTTCGATAGTCGCGTTGCACTGACAAATTCACCGTTAAAATAAGCAAAATGCCCTTTGACACACTCGTGTTGATGACGCTACGCGCAGGAAACACAAATGAGACAGGTTACCATGGTAGCGACTCCGTGATGACGTCTTATTGATAGACGTGTAGCGCGTGTGTGAGCGGCAAGGCAGGTAGCTATGGCAGCGATTCCGTGATGACGTCTGATTGAAAGACGTGCAGCGCATGCGTGAGCGCCGCGTGAAGAACAACAAGTCGGGAATATGCGCGAGGTTGGAATGCTTCTCCGGTTTGAATCAAACGGTGATGTCAGGCCTGCTTTAAAAATGATTGCCTTCAGGTAATTTGAGAAATTAAAAAAAATAACTTACAGTTTCTGTAGTCCCGTTAAATGAGAACGCACTAACACAGGCAAAAATATCCAAATTGCCAGATTCGGTTGAGACGCAATGGCTTGAAAGCTCAACAGTTCAACAGCTGATCGGCTCACGTCGGTGGGTTTGATTAAAACAAGCTCCAAATTATTTTCCAATCGTCGCCAATAGATGTAGTATAGCTTTGTAATGTAAATAAGAGATGAAGACCGAGTTGTGGTTTCACCATTAAGATTTAATGGTTAGAGTAAATCAACCCACGACCAGTAAAGTAGAATAACAGGTATGCAATTGTCATGACATACACATAGCATTCTAAGAACATGGAACAGGAACCTAAGAACAACATTCCTTAAAGAGCAAGTATAACAAAATGATATAACAATATGAAGTACATACTACACATAGCTTTCAAAAAACCCTTATTTTCAAGATGATAACATATGCCTCAGATAGCTGGAACGGAGCATTGATCTACCGTCCCCCAGGAACAAAGACTAACTTTAGTGACCTACTGATAGGAAAAATAGCCATGCATGTCCTAGCATCTAACAAATTTCTTAATCTAGAATTATTAGGGCTTGTTCAAAGAGTTAAAGGCCCAACACATTCGGCAGTTCAATCTCTGGACCTAAATTTTCCAACATAGACCAGTTGGCCTGTAAGCCCCCTCTCCCCCTTTCATGGACGGATCATTTTTCAATCACATTCATTATCCAAATCCCGAAATCTTTGGGTCTTATTGTGAACAAAGGGCTGCAACAGGAAGCGCGCAGACCCTGACATAAGCGTCCCTTAGAAAACGTCAGCGAAGCCTTTCACTCCAAGCTACCTAACAACAACCTTGAAGTGCCTGAATTGCTGAAATGCTTTAATTCAGTCCTCATGATGGCACTGGATGTAACGATTCTCATGAAAAATCATGGCCCCACACAGCGGCGACCATCAGCACCATGTTATACGCCAGACTTAAAAGTAGAAAAACCCAAATGTAAAACTCTAGAGAGATTCTGGCGGAGAAGGAAAGAGCCCCTAGATAGGGAACATTATAAACATGCTCTGTCCCATTACCACCGGAACATCAAAACCGCCAGGCGACCTTTTATTATAAATCAAATTGAACTAGCCGGTAATTCCTCAAAAGCTCTTTTTAGCATATTACAGGACTGGCCCTTTGCAGGATACAGAGCCCACCACAAGGATTGGAGAGCGATGGAAAGTAACTCTCAACACATTGGACTGCTTTCAGCCCATCACCTTAGAGGAAGTACATAACTCTCTTGTCACAGCTAAATCTGGGTCACCTCAGGATCCATGTCCTCCTAAGATGATGGCTCTTTTAGCCACCTGCTGTGCCCCCGTGATTCAAAAGATTTTTAACTGCTCTATAGACACAGAAATCATCCCAATAGAGTGGAAGGAAGCATGTGTACCCTGCATTTTGAAAAAAGCTACACTTGACCCACAAGCACTCAGCAACTATCGTCCGATCTCCCTGCTACCTCTCTGGGCAAACAACTGGAAGGCCTAATAAACAGGCAGCTCAGATCATACCTCGAACGTGATAATATTCTTGATCCATCACAATCGGGGTTCCGACCAGGGTTCAGTACAGAGACTGTATTCCTGGCCGTGACTGATTCACTGAGACAGGAGATGGATGTAGGAAGACCGGTAGTATTGATATTATTAGATTTTTCTGCAGCCTTTGATACCATCTTGCATTCAAGGCTCATGGACAGACTGCAGGAAATCGGTGTCCAGAGAACAGCACTAAAATGGCTGCAGCATTTTTTGTCAGATAGACAGCAGACACTCTGTCTGGGTTCATACTCTTCAGGCAAAATGCGTTTGGACAAGGGTGTCCCTCAGGGCTCATGCCTGAGCCACACTCTGTTCAATATTTATTTGGCTTTGAGATCATTTCATACGCTGACGACACCCAGTCGATGCTTATTATGGGCCAAGACCTAGAATCAGAAAAAAAGCGTTTCTCGGCCGGACTGCTAGCAATCTTCAACTGGATGACCTAGAATTGCCTGCAGTTAAATCCTGGAAAAACTGAGATTATTCTACTTGGAATGACCCCAACCATATGGTCAGACGACTGGTGGCCCCACCAACTGGCTCCTATTCCTGTGCCTAAACAAATGGTAAAAATCCCAGGGATAAAACTGGATCAAGCCCTTACAATGAAAGATCATATTGCTGCCACTACAAGTTCTTGCTGTTACAATATGCCCCTTCTGTGCAGAATCTTCCCTCTCCTTCTCACCAACCCCCATGGTCCAGGCCATGGTGATAAGCAGACTGGACTATGGAAATGCCCTGCTGAATGTGGAGGGGATTGCCAGCCTTATAGTCAGTGCTGCATGGTCAGAGAGCGCTCAGGGTTCGATATTTGAGTCACAAGCTAGCGAGAGAAGGGATTGAGAGCCTAAAAAATAATCTAGCCTGGCATAGGTTTTATGGGCGTGGGAATAGAGGGCCATATTATCAAGAAAGAGTGATACATTTTCACGGCTTTTATCGGCAGGAAACTGCTGATAAAGCGGCGATAATGGGCTTGATAATATGCCCTTGTGAATTTCCATAGAAGCCCATGTTCTGCTGTTAACCTGGGCTTCTATTGGAATTCACAAGGGCATATTATCAAGCCCATTATCGCTGCTTTATCAGCAGTTTCCTGCCGATAAAAGCGGCGATAATGTATCGCCCTTTCTTGATAATATGGCCCTGAATGTGTAGTCATTTGTGTGCGGATGAAAGAAGCACCAGACGTCGACTAACCCCTGTTCTTGTAGCCATTTTTTCCTGCTTTCAGACAAAGCCTCTGTCTGTCCCTGTCTCTGGGCTGATCAGCCGAGTTGGCTGTTAAACACCGTATTTAAATTGCCTCCTATGACTTTGTGCCGTTCAGGGGAGGCCGCCAGGTCTGCAACCGCTCTGGGGAGGAATGCCTCCTAGCCCTCGTTGGGTGTCCAAATAGCAGCTATTGTGAACGTGTACTTGCCTATAAACATAGAAAGGCCAGGAGCCACCGTTTGATCTCAGATCTCCTCGCCCCTACCACCACTTTGAAATGAGGATGACTACTCCAGCCCTTTTGGTGGGAAGTGAAGGGAAATATTGCTGTGGAAAAGCCTTGGAGCATAATCTGTGGGTGTCGCTGTGAAGGAGATGAGTCTCCTGAAGTAGGCATATATGCGCGTTTGAATTCTCTAGAAAAGACAGGATGGCCCTTCTCTTGGTGTGGATTGTTAAGCCCCTTCACATTCAGGGCTAGGATGTTGCCATTATGTGGGCCAGGATCTGGATACGCTGTTAGGATAAGGCATCAGTATTTGTCGGGGGTCTCTTCAAGTAAGTGAGCACTTATGGACAGGGACCGGAGATAGCAGGAGGCAAGCGCATTGCTTCAAAACCTAGAATGCAAAGGGGTCGGGGAGGAGATCCACCAAAGAAGAAAAGAAAATCCCCCAAAACAACTGTATGAATATAAAGAAATATCATTTAACTGTCAAATGTCTGGATCTTACGACTCCCGGGATGAAAATGCAGGGTACCAAAGGCCGAAAATTACAAAAAACAATTTGATGGACAGAATGTAGATCAATGTCTTACATTCACCCCAGTACAAGGATCTGGGCCTAAATCCATCGTTTTTTGCACTCCACACCACCCTGGGTCAGATAATGGCTTTATGCAAATCAGCTCTGACCCTGTGCCCCATGGGAACAGTCCAGTCCGAACTACAACAGCCATATCTTTCCCAGACCGGAATCAAGCATCCGAGGACCGGACCGGTTTCGAGGTAACACCTCTCATCAGCCCGGCTAGCTTGACTCCAGTGGTGTGGAGGCACTGGGACCCACGTCTGAGCTACCCCAGTACACTCAGGGAGAAAATTACAAAAAACAATTTGATGGACAGAATGTAGATCAATGTCTTATATTCACCCCAGTACAAGGATTTGGGCCTAAATCCATCGTTTTTTGCACTCCACACCACCCTGGGTCAGATAATGGCTTTATGCAAATCAGCTCTGACCCTGTGCCCCATGGGAACAGTCCAGTCCGAACTACAACAGCCATATCTTTCCCAGACCGGAATCAAGCATCCGAGGACCGGACTGGTTTCGAGGTAACACCTCTCATCAGCCCGGCTAGCTTGACTCCAGTGGTGTGGAGGCTCTGGGACCCACGTCTGAGCTACCCCAGTACACTAAGGGAGAAAATTACAAAAAACAATTTGATGGACAGAATGTAGATCAATGTCTTACATTCACCCCAGTACAAGGATCTGGGCCTAAATCCATCGTTTTTTGCACTCCACACCACCCTGGGTCAGATAATGGCTTTATGCAAATCAGCTCTGACCCTGTGCCCCATGGGAAAAGTCCAGTCCGAACTACAACAGCAATATCTTTCCCAGACCGGAATCAAGCATCCGAGGACCGGACCGGTTTCGAGGTAACACCTCTTATCAGCCCGGCTAGCTTAACTCCAGTGGTGTGGAGGCTCTGGGACCCACGTCTGAGCTACCCCAGTACACTCAGGGAGAAAATTACAAAAAACAATTTGATGGACAGAATGTAGATCAATGTCTTACATTCACCCCAGTACAAGGATCTGGGCCTAAATCTATCGTTTTTTGCACTCCACACCACCCTGGGTCAGATAATGGCTTTATGCAAATCAGCTCTGACCCTGTGCCACATGGGAACAGTCCAGTCCGAACTACAACAGCCATATCTTTCCCAGACCGGAATCAAGCATCCGAGGACCGGACCTGTTTCGAGGTAACACCTCTCATCAGCCCGGCTAGCTTGACTCCAGTGGTGTGGAGGCTCTGGGACCCACTTCTGAGCTACCCCAGTACACTCAGGGAGAAAATTACAAAAAACAATTTGATGGACAGAATGTAGATCAATGTCTTACATTCACCCCAGTACAAGGATCCGGGCCTAAATCCATCGTTTTTTGCACTCCACACCACCCTGGGTCAGATAATGGCTTTATGCAAAATCAGCTCTGACCCTGTGCCCCATGGGAACAGTCCAGTCCGAACTACAACAGCCATATCTTTCCCAGACCGGAATCAAGCATCCGAGGACCGGACCGGTTTCGAGGTAACACCTCTCATCAGCCCGGCTAGCTTGACTCCAGTGGTGTGGAGGCACTGGGACCCACGTCTGAGCTACCCCAGTACACTCAGGGAGAAAATTACAAAAAACAATTTGATGGACAGAATGTAGATCAATGTCTTACATTCACCCCAGTACAAGGATCTGGGCCTAAATCTATCGTTTTTTGCACTCCACACCACCCTGGGTCAGATAATGGCTTTATGCAAATCAGCTCTGACCCTGTGCCACATGGGAACAGTCCAGTCCGAACTACAACAGCCATATCTTTCCCAGACCGGAATCAAGCATCCGAGGACCGGACCTGTTTCGAGGTAACACCTCTCATCAGCCCGGCTAGCTTGACTCCAGTGGTGTGGAGGCTCTGGGACCCACTTCTGAGCTACCCCAGTACACTCAGGGAGAAAATGACAAAAAACAATTTGATGGACAGAATGTAGATCAATGTCTTACATTCACCCCAGTACAAGGATCCGGGCCTAAATCCATCGTTTTTTGCACTCCACACCACCCTGGGTCAGATAATGGCTTTATGCAAAATCAGCTCTGACCCTGTGCCCCATGGGAACAGTCCAGTCCGAACTACAACAGCCATATCTTTCCCAGACCGGAATCAAGCATCCGAGGACCGGACCGGTTTCGAGGTAACACCTCTCATCAGCCCGGCTAGCTTGACTCCAGTGGTGTGGAGGCACTGGGACCCACGTCTGAGCTACCCCAGTACACTCAGGGAGAAAATTACAAAAAACAATTTGATGGACAGAATGTAGATCAATGTCTTACATTCACCCCAGTACAAGGATCTGGGCCTAAATCCATCGTTTTTTGCACTCCACACCACCCTGGGTCAGATAATGGCTTTATGCAAATCAGCTCTGACCCTGTGCCCCATGGGAGCAGTCCAGTCCGAACTACAACCGCCATATCTTTCCCAGACCGGAATCAAGCATCCGAGGACCGGACCGGTTTCGAGGTAACACCTCTCATCAGCCCAGCTAGCTTGACTCCAGTGGTGTGGAGGCTCTAGGACCCACGTCTGAGCTACCCCAGTACACTCAGGGAGAAAATTACAAAAAACAATTTGATGGACAGAATGTAGATCAATGTCTTACATTCACCCCAGTACAAGGATCTGGGCCTAAATCCATCGTTTTTTGCACTCCACACCACCCTGGGTCAGATAATGGCTTTATGCAAATCAGCTCTGACCCTGTGCCCTATGGGAACAGTCCAGTCCAAACTTCAACAGCCATATCTTTCCTAGACCGGAATCAAGCATCCGAGGACCGGACCGGTTTCGAGGTAACACCTCTCATCAGCCCGGCTAGCTTGACTCCAGTGGTGTGGAGGCTCTGGGACCCACGTCTGAGCTACCCCAGTACACTCAGGGAGAAAATTACAAAAAACAATTTGATGGACAGAATGTAGATCAATGTCTTACATTCACCCCAGTACAAGGATCTGGGCCTAAATCCATCGTTTTTTGCACTCCACACCACCCTGGGACATGGCTTTTGTAGTTCGGACTGGACTGTTCCCATGGGGCACAGGGTCAGAGCTGATTTGCATATCGCCATTGTCTAACCCAGGGTGGTGTGGAGTGCAAAAAAAGATTGGATTTGTGCCCAGATCTTTGGACTGGGGTGAGTGTGTGACATTGATCCACATTCGGTCCATCACCTGTTGTGTTTGCATATTCCGCCCTAAGTGCGCTGGGGATGCCCAGACGTGGGTCCCAGGCACTCCACACCACTGGAGTCAAGCTAGCCGGGCTGATGAGAGGTGTTACCTCGAAACCGGTCCGGTCCTCGAATGCTTGATTCCGTTCTGGGAAGGACATGGCTTTTGTAGTTCGGAATGGACTGTTCCCATGGGGCACAGGGTCAGAGCTGATTTGCATATTGCCATTGTCTAACCCAGGGTGGTGTGGAGTGCAAAAAAACGATGGATTTGTGCCCAGATCTTTGGACTGGGGTGAGTGTGTGACATTGATCGACATTCGGTCCATCACCTGTTGTGTTTGCATATTCCGCCCTAAGTGCGCTGGGGATGCCCAGACGTGGGTCCCAGGCACTCCACACCACTGGAGTCAAGCTAGCCGGGCTGATGAGAGGTGTTACCTCGAAACCGGTCCGGTCCTCGGATGCTTGATTCCGTTCTGGGAAGAACATGGCTTTTGTAGTTCGGACTGGACTGTTCCCATGGGGCACAGGGTCAGAGCTGATTTGCATATCGCCATAGTCTAACCCAGGGTGGTGTGGAGTGCAAAAAAACGATGGATTTGTGCCCAGATCTTTGGACTGGGGTGAGTGTGTGACATTGATCCACATTCGGTCCATCACCTGTTATGTTTGCATATTCCGCCCTAAGTGCGCTGGGGATGCCCAGACGTGGGTCCCAGGCACTCCACACCACTGGAGTCAAGCTAGCCGGGCTGATGAGAGGTGTTACCTCGAAACCAGTCCGGTCCTCGGATGCTTGATTCCGTTCTGGGAAGGACATGGCTTTTGTAGTTCGGACTGGACTGTTCCCATGGGGCACAGGGTCAGAGCTGATTTGCATATCGCCATTGTCTAACCCAGGGTGGTGTGGAGTGCAAAAAAACAATGGATTTGTGCCCAGATCTTTGGACTGGGGTGAGTGTGTGACATTGATCCACATTCGGTCCATCACCTGTTGTGTTTGCATATTCCGCCCTAAGTGCGCTGGGGATGCCCAGACGTGGGTCCCAGGCACTCCACACCACTGGAGTCAAGCTAGCCGGGCTGATGAGAGGTGTTACCTCGAAACCGGTCCGGTCCTC
This sequence comes from Lissotriton vulgaris, assembly GCF_964263255.1. Classification (NCBI taxonomy): domain Eukaryota; kingdom Metazoa; phylum Chordata; class Amphibia; order Caudata; family Salamandridae; genus Lissotriton; species Lissotriton vulgaris. The sequence continues at coordinate 806,319,332 of NC_141697.1, forward strand.
GGATGCTTGATTCCGTTCTGGGAAGGACATGGCTTTTGTAGTTCGGACTGGACTGTTCCCATGGGGCACAGGGTCAGAGCTAATTTGCATATCGCCATTGTCTAACCCAGGGTGGTGTGGAGTGCAAAAAAACGATGGATTTGTGCCCAGATCTTTGGACTGGGGTGAGTGTGTGACATTGATCCACATTCGGTCCATCACCTGTTGTGTTTGCATATTCCGCCCTAAGTGCGCTGGGGATGCCCAGACGTGGGTCCCAGGCACTCCACACCACTGGAGTCAAGCTAGCCGGGCTGATGAGAGGTGTACCTTGAAACCGGTCCGGTCCTCGGATGCTTGATTCCGTTCTGGGAAGGACATGGCTTTGTAGTTCGGACTGGACTGTTCCCATGGGGCACAGGGTCAGAGCTGATTTGCATATCGCCATTGTCTAACCCAGGGTGGTGTGGAGTGCAAAAAAACGATGCATTTGTGCCCAGATCTTTGGACTGGGGTGAGTGTGTGACATTGATCCACATTCGGTCCATCACCTGTTGTGTTTGCATATTCCGCCCTAAGTGCACTGGGGATGCCCAGACGTGGGTCCCAGGCACTCCACACCACTGGAGTCAAGCTAGCCGGGCTGATGAGAGGTGTTACCTCGAAACCGGTCTGGTCCTCGGATGCTTGATTCCGTTCTGGGAAGGACATGGCTTTTGTAGTTCGGACTGGACTGTTCCCATGGGGCACAGGGTCAGAGCTGATTTGCATATCGCCATTGTCTAACCCAGGGTGGTGTGGAGTGCAAAAAAACGATGGATTTGTGCCCAGATCTTTGGACTGGGGTGAGTGTGTGACATTGATCCACATTCGGTCCATCACCTGTTGTGTTTGGGTACCAAAGGCCGGCATCCCTCTGCCCCCCCCGCCCCCCCTCCCAGGCACAATCCCATGCCCATGATCAATGTAGTTCTGATGGCAAGCAAGGGGGAAAGCAAATGTCTGCTGGTTCTTTCCTCAGTCTCTCAAAGCTTTTTCCGGGGAAGTTCCGGTCAGAGATGCCAGGACCGCCTGCACCTCTTTGGCCATAGTGTCTGAGTCAGGTTGCGATGATGGGCTAGGCAGCTTGGTGGTTGTCCATCCGTGGCCACTACGGCACCTGAGACTTGAGTTGCTCCCTTGCGACCTCTCAGCTATTGGTACCACAATGCCCAGGAGCTTGCAGGCTGCTGAGAGGGAACATATTTGCTTGAGCTCCCTTTTGAAGTTGAATATCAGGTGAAATGGATGCCCCCAGGAGTACTTTATACCAGATTCTCAAAGGTGCACAGTTATAGGGCGAAATGACTTCCATTTAACTAAAGTAGAGGCTGACAGATCTTGGTACAGTGTGAGTTTTTGACCTTTATTTTGGAAAGCGGAGTTGCCCCTGGCTGCTTGAAGTATGCATTCCTTGAGCTGATAATCATGCACACAGGTGAGGATATCTGCAGGGAGGGCCGGGGCAGCTTTCGTAGAGCCTACTCTCTGGCCAGATTTTGCCAAAATAAAAAATATTGCCTCCCAATTCACTTAATCAGAAGCCTTCTCGGCATCGATCATCAATACAGCTGCTTTTGTTGATGCAAAACAATCAGTAGCCTGAACCAGATAACTTGTGTTGACAGTCATAGATTCTCATGGTATAAAACCATTCTGAAACTTAGGAATGATCTTTGCCTCAACTGGCGTCATTTGCGCTGCTAAAACGTTGGTAATTAATTTATAGTCAGAGTTCAAAAGGCTTTTTGGTCGGTATATATTAACAATAAAAAGTTGGTTATCTTTGTTGTTTCTGCAAAACAATGGGGAATATCGATTACTGACATTGTTTGGTTAAATGACCCAGTTAAAAAAGGTAGCAATTCACCCAAGAATTTATTACATTGTTTTGTCAGAATACCATCATTCCTGCATGCCTTCGCATTGGCCATTGCTTTTCAAGACTTTTAGACCACTGTAATAGTCAATTTTGCTAAGAGACTATTCTTTTGGGTCTCCGCTAAGTTAGGTAGTTGAAACAAACTACAGTGCTGCTCAAGCTTTGCAGGGAGAAAATGATCCATATTCTGACAGAGGTCCTTATAATGTTGGTAAAACATTTCTGCAGTTTCATCTATTTTAGAAGTCTGAACCTAAGTAACCAGATTTAGAATCTACAGGATTCTAAGGACCTCTATCTCATCCTCTTTTGGACCATAGTAATTGACACAATTTTTGTTATTTGCCTGCTCACTGTAAGGATGCCAGGGAATCAGTGTCCCAACATTCCACACCCGAGCAGAGGGAGTAGGAGCCCGCTCCCAGCTGACCCGCACTGCGCACCGTAAAGGTGCTGGCCACCTCCTGTGGTGTAGGATGCATGTAGGCCACCCCTGGGCTAAGCCCGGGCCAAGCGTGGGCCTGTGAGAGACCAGAGGAGGCTGGGCTGGGCCCCCCCTCTTGGTTCTTCTGTCTTCTGCCCCAGGAGCCTTGGTGTTTGGGCTAGGATCCGGACCTAGGAAAGACTGCTGGGATTACTATCTGGAGGAACGGAGATTGGGGCTTGAACTTGGTGATCTGTGCAGGTAAGAACCCCACTTCTTCGTCATACCTGTGTATGGGCTTTGTGTTTGACCTGTTGGTCACACACCCTTTTGGTGCCCTGTTTTGCAGTGGAAAGCCCATTCCTTTTGTGAGATCTCCAATTTTTCAGTTAGACAGTTTGTGAGCTGGACCGCTGGGCGCTTGTTGGATCTAGTTGGGTTATCCCTGTAGGGCTGCAGGGTCGTTGGGTGTTGTCACAATGGGCAAACGTAGGCCAGTGTGACACTCCCCTAAAGATCCTGTGAACACAGTGAACACTATGGACACTTTCCTACACTTTCCTACAGCGAGCTGTTGGGGTTCTGGACAAGAAAATTGAACTCGCAACTCAGTGACTACCTCAATCCCCTATTCCCTCCTCCTCCCAGAGTTCTCTTGCTCCCTTCCAATCAGGGTCACTGGCACAAGTTTCTTGTGCCGGTCTGACAGATGTGGCACAGGATCTGGTCAGGGTTGCTCGCCTGTCTATGCCAATCCCTCCCACACAGTATAGTTTTCAGTTGTCAGTGCTTCTGGCAGTGTGTACAGACCCTGGTGTGGGGAAGGGATCAGGGGCGAAAAGAGGAAGTGCCCCTTGATGGGGAGCCATGCAAAATGCCAGAAGAGCTTTGGTCTACATCCTAAATCCTCAGTGTCTCTTGCAGAGCCCAGGACAGATATTACTCTTTTGCTTGACACGTTTAAGGTAGCTTTGCTTTCAGCGCTGGATTCCAAACTAGACCCAATTCTACAAGGTTTATCTGTGATTGAAAATAACTTGATTACATTGACTGCTTCACTGCAAAGGGACCATATAACACAGCCCACAAGTCCCCCAACTCTAAGGGTCATGACTAATAGTTCCTGTGGAAATGGGTCAGAGTCTGGTTCCAGGCCTTCCCCTAGGTCTGCACCAGAGGTAGTCATGCAGTGAACGAGCCATCCAGTGTCTAAAGCCTGCTCTGCTACAGCAGTACCAGCTTTGAACAGTATAGCACAATCAGCACAGACAGTTAATCGCATGGTGGGGGGTTCTTTGAATTTAGAGCACCATCAGGTTCAAGGCCCCGAAGCATGCGGGTCAAACAGGTTTCCTGATGAAAGACAGGGAAGGATGTTTCAAGGGTAACCTAGCACCTTACCCAGAACTTGTGTACCATCCACCTGCCCCCAGAGTCGACCCCGCTTCTAGTGGTTTTAGCTAATGTTCCACGAATTGATCCCGGTAACAAGGAAGACTTTGATCAATTGAAGAATAAGGTTGTGCACTGGTTAAATTTGAATATGGGTGGAAAATCACATCATCTTGGTGCGCATGACATCTTGGGTGGAGAGTGCCAAAAAATTCTGGGCTGGGGATTGTGTCATTACCAATTTTAATAGTCCTTTTATGGTAAATAGTATTTTATGCTGAGTTGCACAACTTAATTACAGGAGTTGAAACTAGGCAATTGTGGCACTCCCACTGGGCTACTTTTATAGGCCCTTGAACCATCCACTGCCATTATTTGGAAAACACACAGGGGGGCCTCATGATGCCAGTTATATGAACCAGCATGAGGTGACGATAGGTCTAAGCTTGTCAAACAGGTTCACGCCCCTGAGCTCATTAGAATGCTGTGATTGACTATGTGCTGGCCCATAGGATCTAGATTTCCTCCCACCACAGGTTTTGGCATGGCCATTGGGCCTGAGTTCTCAAGATTGCAAGGGGTGTAAGTTTATTTCTTGGAATATTGCAGGGCTTGCAAGTAAGATTGATGACCCTGAATGGGTACTCTTTGTTAAAGGTTTTGATGTAATATTCCCCCAGGAAACATCTGCTGTTGAGAACTGATTTTATTTGGAAAGCTAAAAAACCCTTTTTTGGACCAGCTACCACCTCTATGCTAGGAAGAGCCAAAGGGGGCCTGGTAACTTTTGTTTCATTAGCAGTTAGAGGCAGTTCTGTTACATTGCCCCACGGACCTTTACATCGCAAACTTGGAAAAATGGGTGCCTGTACTTGCAGCAATTATAAATGTGTCGGTTCAGGTCGGCCGCTAGGATTTATGGGCCCTATCGGCTATTGTCCCTGTTTTTAAAAAGGGTGATCAGGATAGCACTCATTGCTGTAGACCCCTCTCCCTTTTGGATTTTGTGGTAAAGGTGGTGGGTCATATGGTTTTAGACAGACTTGTAACCTGGGCGGATGAAAACAATATCCTAGCTGAGGAACAATACGGATTGCAGTGGACCAATGCTTAAACCTATATATGGTCTTGAACAAGTACACCATGGCTCGTACCGACTCTATCCACCTAGCATTCATGGACCTGTCCTCAGAGTTTTATCGTGTAAATAAATCAAAGCTTTGGCAGATGAAGATTTACTTTGGTATTGACAGGGACATTGTTCTGCTTTTAAAGGGCCTTCACTGAGACTCAAAAGTGTTTGACCATTACTAGAAAGATCTTTTTTTTTTTTTTTTTTTTAATTATCTTTATTGTAAAGTTTTATCAATTAACCACCCCCCCTGGAACTCCCCCATACAGACTGTTTTAAATTATTAAACACGTATATACATCATCTTGATGAATCAAAATCAAAGTTGAAATTTGTTAGTTTAGAAACAAAGTAAGTTCAGCTGAAGATGTGTCATACAGAACAACAGAGAGCAAAGACATGAAGCAGGATGATGAAAGATCTAGACTGGAAAAGTGGAAGAGGAGGGAAAAAAGGCACAAGTTTATCATGTTTAAACAATATCACAATATCGATCTCCCCATCCATTGTGTAAGCGGGTGCCATATTTCAAGCCCTTTCTTTTTCCTTTTCATTCCCTTCCTACTGAATATGGCTATTTCCACATTATATGCAGCTAGTAGTCGTGCCCGCCATTGGTGAAATGAAGGTGGATATGGGTCTAACCAAGTTGATGTCAAGCAAATTCTTAGAATGGCCATTGTGTCAGAACCGTAAAGGATACACTGGTTCGGCCCCCTCAGGAACAGAAGCTTATTCCTCAGTCCCCCTCAAGCCAAGACCAGAGACCGCTTAGATATTACAGTCTCAAGTCCTAACCCGCCAGGGAAAAGGGAAGTGGACAGACAAAACAAGAGAGACTTCTTCCTCGTCTGGTCTGCTTCGGAAGCCCTCAGGTTGGACTCGCTGAAAAGGAAAAGACAATTCTTTAGCCCTCTCTACTTAACATTTTAAGTGACTCTGCTCTAAATTGTTTTCTATGAACTCTATGCCTTACCTAAGCAGACTAGGAAGATTGCCACTCTCTTATCAGTAATGCCTGAAGTGTTACTACTGGTTCACTGGAAGAACACTCTATGGTCTTTGGATTTTTCTTGACTAGATTCGATGCCTTGAACACACTCTGACCTGTGATACTCAAAGTCTTAAACTCAGAATTGCAAATGTCTTTTAACTCTAGGACTCTTCCGAAAACTCCTTGAGGAGTAATCTTTTCACAACAAGTCTTACTATCTTGACATACCCTGACGCTTCAAAGTTTTTGATCAAAGTTTCTCCGCAAGTAGTCTCTGATAGGCTCTTGACGCAAAACGCTCTTCAGCATCCTTGCCAAAGTGAGTCCACAACGTCTTTAGTTCATTGCCTTGAGACTTCTCTTGAATAACCCAAAGTTACTACTCTTACTTGAAAGTCTTTGAGGGAACTTCTCTTGACTGAAGTATTCCCAAAAACTCTGACTCCTCCACACGGCTAATTCTCTTGACTCCGACGACTTGATATTTCCAGGTTATTAAGATACTGAGGGAAAAAAGGCGAATTAGGAAATGTCTTTTTCTTATACTACAAATCGTGACTTGTTACTTTCCTTAAGGTTTCGATTCGGAAGCCTTGTCTGACTGAACTCTGGTCGAAAGAAAATTTTCTCTGAAGAGAGCGTGAGGAAAACACACTTCTCCGGTAATTTCTTCAGTTGAAGTGCGCAGCACGAATGGCGCGCGTGCGCGAAATACAGACACTCTAGGATCAACTGCAAAGTAAACTGCCACGCAGGAAACGGAATTACTTCCGCATTCCCAAGATGGCGGATCTCCGCAGCGCTGTCACTAGCACTCACAATGAAGTTTTCCAGCAAGGGTTTCTTAGCTTGTACCTTCTTCTCGATCCACCCTTCTGGCGAGGAGATGGACGGATCCGGACAGTACCTCCCACCAAGGATGCTCTCCCCTGCCGGGGTTTTGAAGGATGAAGCTTATGGAAGTCTCTGAGCAATCTTGGGGCATGTATGTTGTCACTAGGCTCCCAAGATCTTTCCTCTGGACCAAAGTTCTTCCAGTCAACCAAATAGTATAGTGTGCCTTTTCTGAACCTTGAGTCTAAAATTTTATGTACTTCAAACTATTCCTCACCATCTACCTGGACTGGCTTAGAAGTCAAGCCTACTCTCAAATGCGCTGGACTTTTCTTAATTAAAGAAACATGAAAGGTAGGGTGAATTTTCAGAGAAGAGGGTAAGTGTAGCCTAACCGTTACAGGACCTAAAATTTTCTCCACTGTGAAGGGCCCTAAAAAACGGGGTTGGAATTTTCGATTAGTTTTTAATTTCAAATTTTTTGTGGACAACCACACCTTTTCTCCAGGACAAAAAACTGGATCTTCTCTCCTCCTTTTATCAGCATGTTTTTTATACGATTCCTTGGCTTTGGACAGGTTTTCTTTAACTTGGGCAAGGGATCTCTGCACTCTAGAGACTATATCATTCACTGCAGGGACTGAACTCTCTTCTTTTTCCACAATCAGGGTAGGGTGCCTACCATAGTTTATATAGAAAGGCGAATAACCAGTGGAAGAGCGAACCGAGTTATTATAAGCAAACTCCGCTGCCCACACCATCTCAGACCATTCCATCTTTTGATCCAATAGGTATAGCCGCAGGTACTGCTCAAGTTCCTGATTCACTCTCTCCGTCTGGCCATCCGTTTCTGGATGGTAGCTTGTGGAGAACCGAGTGTCTATTCCTAACCTGTGGGTAAAAGCCTTCCAAAAATGCGAAACAAACTGAGTTCCCCTGTCCGAAACCAGGATCTTGGGAATCCCATGTAACCGCACTACATGCTGGGAAAAAAGCTGTGCCAAGGTGGGTGCATCAGGAACCTTCTTTAAAGGGATGAAATGCGCCATTTTAGAGAATACATCGACAAACACTAAAATTGTGGTGAAACCTAAACTAGAGGGCAACTCCACTATCAAATCCATTGAAACCGTGTGCCAGGGGTGAGGCGGCACCGGTAAAGGCCTTAACTTCCTTTGAGGTGATCTCCTATCTGCTTTTCCCCGCAAACACCTCTCACAGGAAGTTACATATTGCCGGATCTGCAGTCTCATGCCTGGCCACCAAAAGTTCCTTTCCACCAACTCGGTGGTCTTGAGAATCCCTGTATGCCCTGCCAATAAGTGATCATGACAGGATTCTAATGCTTTTTCTTGGAGCTCTGGTGTCGGCAGGAACAAACGTTGATCTTGATATGGCAAACCATTCCTAACTTCTCGACCTTTCTCCTTCTGAGACCAATCTTTCATTTCCTGAATGGACATACTTTCCTGCACCTTGTCACTCAGATCACTCGCTGTAGTCACCATGACAATCTTCTCCTTCGGAAAGACGCCGCCAGAAGTGTCAGAGCTCCGCTGGCAGACGCCGGGAGACTCGCTTTTTTTTTTAAATTGTATAAATTGATTTTAGCTGTGTGAAACTTACCAGAAGCCTGTTGCTTCACTTTCCCTCATTCTGAAAACCAAACAGCGTCCTTGTGACGACTGCAACGACCCCCAGCTCGCCTCCCCGGCGACGCACAGGCCACGCCCACTTTCGAGGCCACGCCCTCCCCCGCCCATACCATGTGTTGCCAGCGGAAGCGCAGCGGACGAGCGCAGCGGGAGCGCCGTTTGCGCGCCGAAGGCGCGCCTAAGGCAAGCCCGTCTGCGCCCGTCCGCGGCAGACCGGGGCACGGGGCCAGACCCCCTGGTCCTCACCTCCCAGATAACCGCTACGACAAAGAGGAGCTCCTCAGCCTTCGCACCAATTACCTAAAGGTATGTGAGCACAGTATTGATCTCAGTAGTCCTACTAATTCCTGCGATAACTGTGGCTTCACCCTCAATAAACACCCCAAAGCTAGCACGCCCAACGGCAATGCCCAACCAGAGCACAGTAGAAAAATCAGTGGCGCGCTACTTAACTGTCGCTCCCTCAAAAAGCATAAACTCGAAGTATTCGACCTTATAACTGACAACAATTGGGACTTACTATGCCTTACTGAAACTTGGCTGGACGAAGACTCAGACCCTGAAGTCAGGGAGGCCCTGCCCCCTGGATATGCAATTTGCAGGCAGGATAGACCTAAGGGAAGGGGAGGTGGCATTGCCATAATCTATAGAATGAATATGACATGCTCCCTCGAACCTGCTACTATAACAGATAGCGAAACTGGAGCTTTCTCCATTGGTATTGCCAAAAATACGGTCATCAAAGGTCTACTGATCTATAGACCCCCTGGAGGTAGCAGAAACTTTACGGAAAGTCTTATCCAGAACGTCACCCCATTGGCTGTGAGATACAGGAAGTTCCTTGTATTAGGGGATCTTAATCTCCACATTGAAGACCTAAACAACTCAGCTGCTCAAGAATTGTGCCAAGAGCTGCTAACCTTACAATTAGTAACTGCCTCCCACCTCCCGACTCATCGTCAGGGGCACCTTCTTGACCCCATTTTTAATAACTTGGAGGATCTGAAACAGGATACTCCCATTCCTTTGCTGTGGACAGATCACTTCCTAGTCCCTTTCCACTTCCTAGTCATGACTCATCATACAAAAACTCACCACTGCGCCAATAAACTACAAAGGAAATTGGCCCGGTTTTCCATGGACTCTTTCGAGCATCACTTCCGACTAAACGGTTCCCCCGCAGACTTAGGAGTGGACGTTGACAGAGCTTGCATAGCCCTGGACGGACACATCACTAAAGCCCTGGACATCACTGCCCCTTGGGCCAATAAGGGCCCGGAGCGACTAACTAAAACTGCACCTTGGTTCAGCACAACTCTTAGAGAAACCAAGGCAGCCTGTAAGAGACTTGAACGAGCCTGGAGGAAGAACTATTCACTAGAGGCAAGAGATGTATACAGAGCTAGCATAAAAGAATACCACCTCCAAATTAGGAAAGCCAAAGCGACCTTCTATGCGGATCGAATAGATAGTGCTAACTGCTCATCCAAGGAACTCTTCAGGATTTATAAAGAGATTACTTCACCTCCCCCTGCTTTAGAGCAGGTCGACACATCAGCACAATCATGTAACGCCATCGCGGAATTTTTCCACAAAAAAGTACGCGACATTTACAACAGTTTCCCGGATGATGCAAGAACTGGCTCTAACCTTCTTCCTCCTCATGAAGAAGCAACTTGGGAGGCAAAGATCGAAGACTGCCTCACAGTATACCAAGTTCCGTCAGAGGATCTCCTGATAGCCATCGCTAAAGGCATTAAATCAGGCTCCCCGCACGACCCTGCCCCTGCCAAATTCCTGGCCAGCGCCATGAGTCATCTGGCACCTTATGTTGGCCACATACTATCTACCTCTTTCAACACTGGCAAGGTCCCTCACCGGTGGAAACAGGCAGTCGTACTGCCTCTGAAAAAAAAAACCAACATCAGTGCGTCCCAGCTTAGCAATTTACGCCCCATTTCGCTTCTACCCTTCTTCTCTAAACTGGCGGAAAAGCTGGTTAACCAACAACTATCCGCGCACATAGAGTCCAGAGGCCTCCTGCATACCAACCAATCGGGATTCCGAGCACGCCACTCCACGGAGTCAGCCCTCCTTTTTTCGACTGAGGCACTGAGGAAGCACGTAGATGCAGGACATGTGGCAGCACTAGTGCTCCTGGACCTCAGTGCAGCCTTCGACACTGTAGCACATCATACGCTGCTACAGTGTCTGAAGAAAGGAGGGGTGACAGGCATGGCCTGGTCATGGCTGGAATCTTTTCTCACCAACCGTAGCTTCTCGGTAGAGCAAGGAGGAGCACGCTCCGACACCTTCGACCTCGGTCAAGGAGTGCCGCAGGGCTCAAGCCTCAGTCCAACCCTTTTTAATTTATATGTCACCCCCGTGGCTACTACTGCGGAACGATACGGGGTAGAAGTAGTGACATACGCAGACGACACACAGTTGGTGGTCGCTCTGACCCAACCTGCTGAACAAGCCGCCGCTAACTTCTCAGCATGCCTCCAGGATATGGCGGGATGGATGGCGAAGAATTGCCTCCGTCTTAACGGTGACAAGACTGAGGTGCTGATTGTTGGAAAACCCCCCTCAGTCTGGTCATCTACTTGGTGGCCGCAGACCCTGGGGCCCCTTCCTACCCCTAGTGATCAGGTCAAGAATCTGGGAGTATGGGTGGACTCAAAGATGGACTACGACTACCATACTAGACGGGTAGCCGGTACGTGCTTCTCGATTCTACGGAAACTCCGCAAAACCATCGACCTGCTCCCAGAATCATCTAGGAAGACCCTGGTCCACGCTCTTGTCACGTCAAGACTGGACTACGGCAATGCCCTTTATCTGGGAGCCAGTGCCACTAGCCGGCGGCGACTGCAGACAATTCAGAATGCTGCCGCTCGCCTGGTCCTCCGGCTGCCCAGAAGAGCCCCTTCAAAAAAATCCCTACAAACTCTACATTGGCTTCCGATCAATGAAAGAATTGATTTCAAAGTCCTTTGTATTGGTCACAGGATCGTACATGGCAAGGGCCCGGCCTTCCTTCGGAACCTTCTTTGCCCCTATACGCCCACTCGACAACTCCGCTCGTCAGGAGCAGGCCTCCTCGCTGTCCCCAGACACAAGAAAGCCAGAATGGGAGGAAGATCCTTTCGTACTTTGGCGGCACATAAATGGAACTCTCTCCCCCTGAGCTTAAGAGTGGAAACATCAGAGCTCATCTTCCGTAGAAAGCTCAAAACATTCCTCTTCCCTAAAGATTAACCCGTCTTGTCTGACTGACGGAGTAGATGGCTCTTCTGACAGCGCGGGGACACACTGAAAGTGTAACCATGCGCTTTACAAATTCAGAAATAAATAAATAAATAAATAAATGATGCTCAGTTCCTCTTTTTCAGTTTTCACTGAGGAGGTCGAATCTATTCTTGACAGCGCATCTGCCTTGGCATTACTCTTTCCGGGGCGAAAGGTAATGACGAAGTCAAAGTCCGCAAAAAACAATGACCACCACAATTGCCTCGCAGTTAAGGTTCGTGCTGACTTGAGGAACTGTAAATTTCTGTGGTCCGTAAAGACTGTCACTTTATGCCTCGCTCCCATTAAATAGTGACGCCATTCCACAAAGGCACTCTTCACCGCCAAAAGCTCCTTGTCAGCGATTGAATAATTACACTCAGGAGGATTGAGCTTGCGAGAGTAATACGCCACCGGATGTAACTGACCTGAATCGGGATGTCGCTGGGATAAAATTCCTCCTATGGCAACATCAGAAGCGTCAGCTTCTACATAGAAGGGGTCTTCTGTTCGTGGATGTAACAATATTGGAGCTCGAGTAAATGAATCTTTCAGAAATTGAAAAGCCTCCTCCGCCTCTTCCTTCGATTCGAACTTGATTCCCTTCTTAAGGAGCCGAGTAATGGGGGTCACTTTCTGCGAAAAATCGGAGATGAACCTTCTGTAGAAGTTCGAAAACCCCAGAAAACTCTGCACTTCCTTTACAGACTTGGGAGAGGGCCAATCCTGGACTGCTTTAATCTTTATCAAACACCGTTACTAAGTCCTGATACTCCGCTGGGATTGATTTTACTTCCACTGCACAGATTTGGGCCGGGTGAACAGAGGCTAAGATCTTGACCTGTGACTCATCTTCTGGAATCTTCTCAGTACCAAAACAATGTTCAACACAGTAAGGTGAAGTCATTTCTATTGTTCTTCGACTCCAATCGATCCTTGGATTGTGCTCCGTCAGCCAGGGAAGCCCCAATATCAACTGGAACTGGGGAGCATCGATCAAGTTAAAGGCAATATACTCTGAATGCCCTTTTAATCCTGTTAATTGGACTAACTCCGTTTCATGAGTGAGGGGCCCCGAGGATAAGTTGGTGCCATCCACCGCTCGCACAGGTTCAGGAGTAACCTTCTTCACAAAATGGATGCCATGTCGTCGAGCATATTTTAAATCACAAAAATTGCCTGTTGCCCCTGAGTCAATCATGACAGATACTTCTTTAATCTCTTGATCTCGAAATTTCACCACAAAAGTTGCGATTAAGTGTGGAGCAGCAGACTGGAGGGTATTCATAATATGCTGAGATTCTGGAGTTGACTTTTCTGACGCTTCTACCCGTGCAACTCTCTCTACGGGCGAAGCCGGTCTTTTACTGGCTGCGAAGTTTTCAACCTTTTTGGACATTCCCTGACAAAATGCCCAGAACCTCCACAATAAATACACAATAGTGAGTTCCTCCGTCTCTCCTTTTCTTCTTTTGACAAAGGACCTCGAACTGATCCAATTTGCATGGGTTCTTCAACGGACGAAGTTTCTGAACCTTTTTGAGAGTCACTTCTCATTGGGTCAAATCGAGGTGGTATGGGACGAAAGTCTTTTCTTTTTTCATGTTTCCGTTCATTTAACCTATGATCCAACTGTAACACCAAGTCTATGAGAGCGGAAACTTCTGTGGGTCGTTGCGGAATTTGAGCAAGAGCATCTTTTAACTCGTCCCGAAGGCCTCTGTAAAAAATTGCCGCTCTTTTCTCCTCTGGCCAGTTAGTTTCCACTACTAACTTATTAAAGTTAGCCAAATATCCAACCAAATCTCGATTTCCTTGCTTAAGGTCCAACAGCTCATTATCGGTAGATTGTGCACAGGATCGCCAATTGAAAATTCGAGCAAACTCCACCTTGAAGTTTTCATAATTGGTTAGGATCGGATCCTTTTTGGTGACCAATGACATGGACCAAGCAGCCGCATCTCCCGTCAGATAAGACAATATGAACGCTACCTTAGCCTGATCGTCAGTGAAAATTACAGGACGTCACAAAAAGTGTAAGGAACACTGCGTCAGAAAAATCTGGGCCTTCATCGGATCCCCCCCCATACCTCTCTGGTGGCGCTAAAGGGATGACTGGGGAAATGGAGTGAATTACTTGAGTTGAAATTCCTGACGAGGATGACTGCTGTGGTGTTGTGGTTCTAGGTAACGACCCTGTCGTCACTAAACCTTCTAACCTCTGACGAATTTGCATGGTCTCTAAACTAGATCTTTTAACTTCCTCCCTTAAGGCCTTGTTTTCCTCTAAAGCACTATTTAACTGCACCTGCATACTACCTAGAACTTCATTTAAAGTTTTTAAATCGAAGCCTTCCGCCATTCTGTCCGGGAGGGGACCTGATTCCTCAATAGAGGCAGGCACTTCAATCTGTCAGAACCGTAAAGGATACACTGGTTCGGCCCCCTCAGGAACAGAAGCTTATTCCTCAGTCCCCCTCAAGCCAAGACCAGAGACCGCTTAGATATTACAGTCTCAAGTCCTAACCCGCCAGGGAAAGGGGAAGTGGACAGACAAAACAAGAGAGACTTCTTCCTCGTCTGGTCTGCTTCGGAAGCCCTCAGGTTGGACTCGCTGAAAAGGAAAAGACAATTCTTTAGCCCTCTCTACTTAACATTTTAAGTGACTCTGCTCTAAATTGTTTTCTATGAACTCTATGCCTTACCTAAGCAGACTAGGAAGATTGCCACTCTCTTATCAGTAATGCCTGAAGTGTTACTACTGGTTCACTGGAAGAACACTCTATGGTCTTTGGATTTTTCTTGACTAGATTCGATGCCTTGAACACACTCTGACCTGTGATACTCAAAGTCTTAAACTCAGAATTGCAAATGTCTTTTAACTCTAGGACTCTTCCGAAAACTCCTTGAGGAGTAATCTTTTCACAACAAGTCTTACTATCTTGACATACCCTGACGCTTCAAAGTTTTTGATCAAAGTTTCTCCGCAAGTAGTCTCTGATAGGCTCTTGACGCAAAACGCTCTTCAGCATCCTTGCCAAAGTGAGTCCACAACGTCTTTAGTTCTTTACCTTGAGACTTCTCTTGAATAACCCAAAGTTACTACTCTTACTTGAAAGTCTTTGAGGGAACTTCTCTTGACTGAAGTATTCCCAAAAACTCCGACTCCTCCACACGGCTACTTCTCTTGACTCCGACGACTTGATATTTCCAGGTTGTTAAGATACTGAGGAAAAAAGGCGAATTAGGAAATGTCTTTTTCTTATACTACAAATCATAACTTGTTACTTTCCTTAAGGTTTCGATTCGGAAGCCTTGTCTGACTGAACTCTGGTCGAAAGAAAATTTTCTCTGAAGAGAGCGTGAGGAAAACACACTTCTCCGGTAATTTCTTCAGTTGAAGTGCGCAGCACGAATTGCGCGCGTGCGCGAAATACAGACACTCTAGGATCAACTGCAAAGTAAACTGCCACGCAGGAAACGGAATTACTTCCGCATTCCCAAGATGGCGGATCTCCGCAGCGCTGTCACTAGCACTCGCAATGAAGTTTTCCAGCAAGGGTTTCTTAGCTTGTACCTTCTTCTCGATCCACCCTTCTGGCGAGGAGATGGACGGATCCTGACACATTGAGATAAACAGAAGTCCCTGAATGGTAGCTGGTCTAGGGTCCCCATCAATCCCAAGTATTATTTCCGCTGTCGTGATCACAATTCTAGTTCCAAATATCTCTGATAGAAACAATGATATTTCTCGTCTAATAGTTTTCAGGGTTTCACATGTGGCCAACATATGAATCAGATCTACCTTGGGCATTGCACATCGAGGACATAATGTACCTTTACCTGAGCTCCATTTAGAAATCTTTTCGGGGGTATAGTATAGTTGGAAAAATGTCTTGTAGAATTGGGCTTGAAGTTTAGTGGACATTAGTAAAGAGAATGACATTTCCAATGTTTTATGTATTATGGTCTCAGACATACCTAGTTTAATTTCCCAATTATGGAGATGTTTCTCTAGGTCATCCGGAAGGTCAGTAACTAGGTTTTTATAGATTTCACCTATTCTAACCCTATCCGTTTGGGCCGTTTCAATTGCCCAAATTTTCCGAAATGACTCTCTCCCCCCCCTTTTTAGAAATATAATCTCTGATTTGTAAATATTTGTAAAAATCACCAGATTTCAGTCCAAATGTAATTTTAAGAGATTCGAATGATCGAAAGCCCACTGAATCGTACAGTGACCCAACTCGTACTATTCCTGTTCTAACCCAGCGCCTCATACAGGAGTCTTTAAATATCTCCGGGAGATTATTATTCCCACATAGTGTAGTGTAGTGGGAGAATCTGCCGATCCCCAGAAGTTTTCGTACTTGATTCCAAACGATATAGATACCTTTGAGTGATTTAAAGCGTACTTTTTTGAAGTGACAATCATATGTTTTACTCCACAAATGATTGCTTGCTTCCTCGCCGAGGATCAGTTCCTGTGGCGTTGGAACTAGACTCTCTGCATTAAATTCCTGCCATGGGGGTTAAGAGCACTCTACAGTATTTAAGGATGTTGGCCCACCAGTATAGTTTGAAGTTTGGTAATGCCAGGCCACCTCTTTCCCTAGGTAAGGTAATAAACCTTTGGGCTCTACGTGTTCTTCCAAATCCCCAAATAAAACGTGCAAAAATGTTGTCTATAATTTTAAAAATCTGTGGATCAAAGTTTAAACAAATCGTGCGAAAAAAATACAAAAATTTCGGAAAAAATTGCATTTTGATAAGATTGCATCTACCAATAATAGTAAGGTGCAAATTGTGTAGATGAGATAGACTTTTTTCAGTCTGTTTTAGAAGGGGGCTCAGATTTAGGCTCACTAATTTATCTAAATCTGCTGTAATGTTCACGCCGAGATATACTGCCTTGTCTACGACCCTTTCGTCTGAGTAGTTAGTCTTATTGTTAATTATGATCTGGGTTTTAGTTTGATTCAATTTATACCCTGATATCTCCCCAAACCTTGTTGCTTCTTCCTCCATCGCTTTGACTGATGACATTGGATCGGCTGTTACAAGTGCAATATCGTCAGCAAAAGCCAAAGTTGTGGATTCACCATTAATAGTTTTAATAGGTGGTATGGATTCGTTTATCTCTAACCTAGTAATAAAAGGATCTATATACAGAGCAAACAGTAAAGGAGAGCAAGGGCACCCCTGCCTTGTGCCTCTTGTTACCTTGATGGTTTCCGATAGGTCCCCATTAATCATAACCGCTGCTTCGGGTGTGACATATAACATCTGTACAGCTTTGATGAAGTGATCCCCGATCCCGCTCCTTGACATGACACTCCAGAGATATTGCCAGGAGACCCTGTCAAATGCTTTTTCCGCATCTAGTAATATCAAGGCCATAGGGTCTCCTGCTACCTCTGCCATGTCAAAGAGCGTGATCACTCTCTGGATGTGGTCTGTTGTAGATCTACCTGGGACGAATCCATGTTGCCTAGCAGATATAATTTTATGGATAATTGGTGTGAGTCTACTGGCTAGCATTTTGGAGTATATTTTGGAATCATTATTAATTAAAGTAATTGGGCGATAAGAGCCCAATTCTGTAGGATCTTTATTTTTTGGGGGGAAAACGATGATTTTTGCTCGGGCCCAAGAATCTGGAGGACATCCACCCTGAAAAACGTGTATCATTAATTTAGTTAGAATTTCTTTCAATGTCTTACTAAATTTAGCATAGAATTCAACCGGAATTCCGTCTAAACCTGTCGCCTTCCCTAGGGCCAGACTATTTATTGATAGGAGAATTTCTATCCAATCTGGGGTCACCGAGAGATTGTCTTGATCAAGCAGTGGTAAGTGGGGCCTTGGATCTAAATTTGGATATTCTTGTATTTTATTCTGGCTGCTACCTGTCTCTGTATAAAGATCTGAATAATACCCCTTAAACGCTTCCCTGATTTTTATCGGGTCGTCGGTTAGTCCAAAGATAGGGTGTCTAATAGTTTTAATTGTATTTTTTGAGTTTTGTTGTCTTGCACGTACAGCCAGTTGGTGGCCCACCTGCTCGCTCATTTCATAGATTTTTTCCCTACATATTGAAGCTTTATTAATCGCTTTCTTAGTGAACATATCAGATATAATATTTTTTGCTATGGCAACCTCTCTTGCAGCACCTTCTGAGTTATTCCCACCTATGACCGCCCTAACTAGATCTTCTTCCTTAATTATTAAATTTTCCTGTAGTTTTTTTAGCTTATCTTTTGCTTCTTTGTTATTTTGAATTGAAAATCTTAAAGTTTCACCTCTTATTCCTGCTTTTAGTGAATCCCAGACCACAACCAGAGGGGCGCTACCCATATTAAAATTTAGGAATTCTGTGATCCAATTTTCCATATGGTTACAATACTTATCATTAATTAACAGAGCCCTTTCAAACGTCCAGGTGCTTTGGACGGACTGGGTCGCCCCAATATCTATACTTAACATTAAAGGATTGTGGTCTGAAAGAACTCTGGGAAGCAGTTCCATAGAACACTCGGAAACAATAGTGTGTGAAACCAATATATAATCTATTCTAGTGAATTTTTGATGAGGATGGGAAAAGAATGTGTATCCGGGAATCAATGGGTATTTACTCCCCCAACAGTCTACCAACCCATGTATATGGCAGAGCTCTTTCACAGCATTCCAAGTTTTTGGTTTTCTGCCTTTATATTTAAAGTTCTGATCAGAGCACCAGTTTGGTGTAAGGTTGAGGTTAAGGTCACCACAAACTATCATTGGTACCGGCCAATGTGCCAGTTCATTACTTAAAAAAAGGAATACCTCCGGATCGTCAACTATACTGGCATAGACTGAGCATATCGTAATATTTTTCCCGGTAGAATATTGGCATTCTGCAATCGCCCATCTGCCCTTTGAGCCTGCTGCTGATCTTATGACACGAATTCTATTGCCTTGTGTCAAAATAGCCACCCCACGAGTTTTACTTGCCAGTGTGGTAGCAACAGCTAGTTTATATCCCAGAGATTTTAGAATGTGTCTCTGGGATCCCTCAACATGAGTCTCTTGGAGACAGATGATTTCGGCCCCGATTGATTTCAAGCCAATCGCTACTATTTGTCTTTTTTTATAGTCGTTAAGCCCACAGATATTTATTGAAAGTATTTTAAGTTTAGCCATTATAACCTTTTCCCCCACTTTTCCCCCCTATTCCTGTCCTTTCCCCCTTTTCCTTTCTTTCCTCGTCTAATCGCTGATTCAGCTGATTACGCCTGTTATTAATGATGTTATTATTTTTTTTTTCCCTTTTGTCTGTATGGTCGCACCCTCCCCCCTCCCCTTAAAACGCCTCCACTCCCCCCCACCTCCCTCCTGCATCCCACCCCCCACCCTCCACCATCTAATGAGGCTACCTGGTTCCCAAGGAACCCGGTTGCGGGCATCCAGTGGTCAGTAAATAGCTGGCATCTCCGCCGCCTAACCCCTATACCTTAAATAATATAGAGTGAAAAAGTTAGTCTTAACAGTGTCTTCCATTGTGTTTCCTGTGCTCCAACTTTGATAGCCCCCAGTGTGCCCCCGCCACCTTCAGCTTCCTATCCATATCCTTCGTGTCATGACTATGAATATATCGACATATCATGAGGTTTTTTTTTCCCCTTTCTTTTGTTTCATTTTTCCCCCCTTTTTTTTTAAATGTATCTTTATCTTTACTGATTTCCGTTATCTCTTCGAGATAGCTTTGCGCCTGGATTTCACTAACAAATGTTCTAGTTACTCCATTCCAAATAATCTTTAGTCTTGCCGGGTTTTGTAAAAATACTGTGGCACACAGTTGTTCGAATGGAGTGAAGAGTTGCCACAACCTCCATCTTCTTTCCACCGTTGCATGAGCAAAGTCAGGTCTGCTGAAAAACGTGAACCCTTTAAATACTCTTCTGCGAGTTGGACGTGCAAGATCGAATATTTTTTCTCTTAAAAGAAAATTCCCAAAAAAGACCAACATAGCTCTGGGGTATTTCTCTGATGAATGTGAGCCCTTTTTGAGTGTAAGTGGAAAGCGGTGGGCCCGCTGGACCTCTTTGTCCCAGTCCCAATTGGTTAATTCAGGGAATGATTCTTTGAACAGGGATAGCATGTAGCCCCTTCCCTTGGGTCGTTACTAGAAAGATCTTAAAGTGATCCGCCAGTTTGTTATTAGGAGAGGGTTGTGCCAGGGGTGTAGCTTGGCTCCTTTCCTTTTCAATTTGTATATCAACTCCCTGGAGAAGGTCCTTTTGAAATTAAAAGCTGATTGCCCCCGGTGTGTAAGCGTAGTCTGCCGGTCCTACTGTACTCAGATGATGCTGTCCTCATGGCGATAACAGCCAGGGGCCTAAAGCTTTGGTTCAATTCTTTTGTACATTTTATGGAGGGCCTAGACCTGTTGGTTAACCACAGTAAATCATTTGTAATGCAGGTGGGACCTCTTACAGCTAAGCCCTATACTTTTAAGGTAGAAACCACGTCAATCCCAAAGACAAATGTTTTCTCATATCTGGGAGTAGTGTTTGATGACGCCTTGAGCTGGAGTCCCTTGATTAGTCAAAAGAAAGGGGACCTGGCTAGAGCCATTGCTGCTGTTTTTAACTTTGCTTCCAGATTGGGTGGAAAACTGATCTGGGCTCTCATGAAGATCTACAAAGCTGACTGTTTTGCAAAGGTCACTTATGGAAGTGAAATATGGGGTTATACTGGGCAGGAGGCACACTGCAAATCGTTGAAAATACTTTTTGGAGATGGGTACTCTCTTTACCTCAGAACATTCCCTTGTATGTTGTGCATGAGGAATTCGGGATGGCCTATCTCGCAGATGAGCTGGCTCTTCACCCGCTAGCTTTGTGGATGAAGATTTAGACCAAGAAAGAAAACGCCCTTAGTAAGGACATTGTAAGTGAGTATCTCTTCTTTGATTATGTTAAACATATCTGCTGGTCAAAATATGTTAGAGAAAGTCTTGGCAGCTTAGTAAGGGCAGATCTATTTGATAATCCAGAAGCAATATGTAGGAAGGATCTAACTTAGCTGAAAGAGAGTTTTCTCAAAATGGGTCTTTGGAATAGAGAGGAAGTGGAGCTGAGAAAGCCCAACGTGCGCAGATATATTGTACTGAAAATTGTGCCAACTATTGAACCATATCTTCTAGGGGTTAAAAGTAATCATGTTTGGTTTTTACTGACTAGATTTCGGCTTGATCTTTTCCATTACCTTTTGGCCCAACCACGTGGTGTTCATAGAGGACAGTGTCTCTCAGGATATGATAAATTTGTTACTGTTTTGTAGTTTTTATGAGGCTCCCAGTAAGTCTTTTATTATTCCTATTCTTAAAAAAGCATGTTTTAAGAGGTTCAGACATGCTTTTATTTTTTTACAACTTCTTTCAAGTGATTCAGTACTGTATACGCTTGGCTTTTTAAGGGCCGCCATCAGGCTTAGGTCCAGTTGTGATTCATTTTGATAAGAGGGACTACCTTTTTAACTCTGTAATTTGGGGTCTATAATGGTTGGAGTTTTTATTGATGTTTGTATGACTTTTATGGTTTTAACTGCAAAAAACAAGTAAAGTATGATGATGATGAAAAAATTAAGAAAAGACCCCTCCACTAAAACCATAACCCAGATTCAACTGCCCTTGCCATCCCTCTTGACAAATACTATATACCAATTATTATTTGCTACAAATACATTACACCCCCTTATTGATGCCCCTGAAGATTAGAAGAAGGCATGGGGGAATCTTCTAGGGATCACTATGTTAGCTGTTTGATTTTATATGTGTTACCTCAAAAAATGTGCTTACCTGAAAAAAATCAATTTGCCTTGAAAAGGGGCAAACAAATTCCGAATTGAGCCATATTTATGCCTATTCAATAAACGATTTACATTACTAGTGATTACCTTAACTGTGATGAATATCTTGTAAATAGAAATTAAATCGTATAATTTTGTAAGACTAAAACGTCTCTTGGACCCCGTACATCATTGGAAACCTCGAAAACTAGGGACAGAAATATATTTGCTGCGGTCCATTACCCAATCTGCAATCTACATTACTTTTTCTAACTACAATGCTCTATTTTGCCTGTTACCTACACCCCCCTTAAAGCCCCCATCCCCATGAATGCCCTTGGGGAAATTGCCCGCCTTACCCGCTGGGCACCTATCACTTTGCCTGCTGCCGCTGGCTGCACCTGGCTTTGCGATTCTCCTCAATGGGATTACCAGAGTCCTCCCCACTCCAAATCAAAACTTGATACAAGAAACGCACATATAAATAGATACATCCTACCACTTAACCAGAGCTGAGCCCAGCCCAGCCTTCCCATCACCAATCTCATCCTGTACCCTGATATGCACAACAGAGAAGAAAAACAACAACAAAAAGTGGGGGGAAGAAGCAAGACAAAACAAACCATTGTCTTCTCACCAATGTAAGTAGAATTATTAAGGTTTTGACTTCCTCCTAACACAAAATTATCTTTTTTTTAAACACACTTTATTGACATTTTCATGGAGTGAAAATACAGGTGTATATTAGCACGTTGGATAAACCCTTCCACAGTATAAGAAACCTTGCAACATGCAGAGCAGCCACTCTAGGATCATACCCCGGCCCTACACAACTCGAATGGGGGAGATCAAACTCCATGCAGGGCCAGTGTACGAGTGAGTCTGCTCTCAACCAGTGTGTATGCTCAAATTTCAGCGTAACAAGAACACCCCTCAACATCCTCAACTCCCTCAACCCTAGCGCTTGGTCTAGAGAGAATATCAGTATCGGCTAATCCCCCGGGAGCGTCGAGGAAGGGAACAGGAGAAAAAGGCAGCCCCACAGACATGGCACAATACAGGCAGGGGAACAAAAGACAGGCCGGGAGTATAGAAATGGAGGTACGGGGAAAGCGCAGGATCACCATGGCTTAACTCCATGAGCAAGAGGCTGGGAAAAGTGCCCCAAATGGCACTCTTCAAAGCAGAAATCTTCCAATAAGATATGCAAAGCTGGGCCAACTCCAATGGGCACTGGCCCTGCTGGGCCTCTCACAAGAGTGTTGAGCTCTCATAATCCACCCACGGCACCAACTTGGCTCTCCTTTTGGAAAACTGTGGTCCTGTGGTACTTTTCTAATTGAGTGTGACCTGCCGCTTTGCCAGAATTAAGGAGAGATTGGCATATTTAGTGGCAGTATGTTTAGTGGGTCGAAGGATTAACCGGAGAAGGCATGATGTCGGGGTAGAGGGTAAATTTTGTTTTGTAATGAGGACTATCATCTCCATTCAAAAGCCCACCAGGTAGTGATGGCTCCACACCATATGAAACATATCAGCATCCAGCAACCAACCTCTGGGTCACCACAGGCATCCCCTGGGTTGTACCTTTTTATTCTGCTGGGGGTAAGATATGCTCTATGAATATAATAAAAATTGATAAGCTTAAACCGAGATACCAGGGGAACTACAGCCAGTATTTTCACTCAGTCAGTGTCAGATATAGTGGTGCCAACATCAGTCACCCATGCATCGCGTAAACTGTGGAGTAGTGTGTGGGTGTCCGCTCACAGTGCAAGACATAACCCCGTTATCGCCTAGTGCCTGCTGGGAGAGGTGCCAAGGGTATGGCACAGGTGCGTCGTGCTAGGTTTGGCCTGCCCACACAGCCATTTTCGTGGCAGAAATGCTGTAACCATCCCAAAAGAGAGAAAGTGACCAGCAGGCACATCATAGGACACCTGGAGATTCTCGAAGGTCAGCAACAGTTTGGCCTCATAAAGGTCCCCAACAGTCTCCATACCGAGGGCCACCCACTCGCCCAACTTACGTGATGCGTCCCCCCAGAGGAATCGGTCAGCCTGCGGAGGGGAAGGCAGGGGGAGTAGGGTGTACCGACCCCAGCCATCTGCAACTAGTGCAGGGGTGGGTAGCCTCCAATACACTAAGGTGGGGGCTCACCGTGGGCTCATTATACATAAGAACCCCAAGCAGTTGCACCCAATCTCTGCCACTCCGGGTCCCCAGAGCCAACGGTGCCATTTGAGGCGCTGCTCTGGCAGATAGGCAGCCGCTGCTGATTGAGATGTCAATTTCTTGGCCCCCAGCGCAACCCCTCACTCCGCATATCTCCCTGCAGATGGCCTCTGATCAGGTGCGTGAACACCTCAATTAGCAGCAGAAGGCCCCAGCTCCTGTCTGGACCAGGAATCAACAACTAGGTCCAAGAAGTCGTGTGGGAGACCTCCTTCACTGTTCCCATCGTATGAAGGTGCTCGCAGCATCAGCCGGCAGATCGGCGAACCTTCAACCGATCGCTGCTGGAGGTCCAATCTTGCAGCCGTACTCCAGTGGCATCACCCAGGCCCGCAGCAAGCTCTCCTGGTGCCCTCTATCACCTGGCAGATGGGGCCCAAGCCAACTTGGGTGGTTTCACTCTGGGCCCCCTGCTTGTCAAGGATGTCGGCAGGGTAGACAAATTATCAGATGAGGCTGGATGGCAGCATAGCCTCGGGAGCTCACACCTCCGATGCTCACTCCATTGTTTCCAAGCTACACCCCAACTACTTATCACCCTCCACCTGCCTATAAGCTTTTGGTAACAACTGCCCCTTGAAAAGGACTTGAGTTTTGATTGTTGTACCACATAAGTAGGGCTCCCGGTTTTATGGTATTTATTTTTTTACCATTTCCGTCTGTATTTATCCATATTTATTTCTTGCTAATTTTATCTGTATTTATCCATATTTATTTTGGGTTTTGTGGAAAAATAAGCTGAAATTAACACATTTCCACATTTATTTAACCGATAACTATACACTCATGCTTGAATATCTGCCAGGTTTCAGTGCTGTGACTACGCGCAGAAGATAAATCAGTGCACGTATATGAAAAAATGCAAATTTCAGTATCAACCTTGTAAATATCTACTGCTGTTAAAGCCTCTTTACAAAAATGCCATTCTTTTTTAACCCCCTTATCTATCAATTTCCACATATATTGGCCTGGCAGTCATGGTAGACAGTATTTAGAATTACTCAAAAAGCAACCCAATTTCTGTTTTTATTCACAGTTAAAAATAAATACAGACAATAAAATGAATGTTTTCTGTCTGTATTTATCTGTAAAAATCAGTAAAAACGAAAACAGGGAGCCTTACACTGAAGCCTAAACACCCAGAGATTTAAAGTTTCCCAACAAATTACTTTTGCTTGATGGATGCTGAGAGATCCTGTTCCCTAATTCGATCATCGGCAAAGTATACAGGAATGGCACGTGGATATTTCTTATTGGAAGTATTTTACGTGGAAACCCTATGTGCTTTCATAATTGACAAATCCATAGAAAAGCCTGGCAGAATATGAGATTTGATCAAATTGGTAACCAGCTGGACCGAGTTTTGGCATCTTGCTAGGTACTTATTTCCTTCTGGGATGCCCACGAATCGCAAATTGGATCGCATAGCATAATTTTCTAATTCTTGATCTTGTAATAAACCGACATTATTCTGCATGCCTGACATCTCTTTATTCTGAGAAACAAACGTGTCCTCAAGATATGATATTCTCTGCTCCATCTCCAGAAGACTTATCAGTAGCTGAGCCACACTCTATCTATTTTAGCCAACCTTTGATGTATAGCTGTACTTTCCCGTAATTGGGTCCGTTTCAAATCCTTAATTTCAGTAAGGATGGTCTCCAATAAATGAATTAATGCCTCAGACCGTCCCCAGTGACTGAGCTTGGCCTAGGCTTGATCAACTCGCTCTTGTGGGCCTGTCAAGACCGTTAATTGCTGGACCAAAACCATCTGAGGATAGGCCCTGCAAAAATCCTGTTTCTAGGTTTGAAGGAGAAATCCTCTGATCTGATGTCACTGCCTGGATATTTGAATTGCCTCCTTGAGCTCTTTAGTGTGCATTTTATTGAGCTTGATTTTTATCGGAATGGCAAACAATGGATAGACTTTCATTCTTGCCCCACTATTTAGATCCTCTACCAGCCGAGTTGACTGGGTTGGTACACCAGATGTTTGATCAACTTCTTCTTCCAAGTCTATGTTTTCTTACTCTGGCATTACAGAATCAGTATCTGCGTTTTGAGAGGCCAAATCCTTGAGTTGGGAGTTGAGCTTCAAACTCACTGGGCTGTCACCATCTTCCTGCGCTACTGAGATCTGACCTTGTTAGGGGGATCTTTTTTGACACTATTCTCAGTAGAAAGGATTTCTCCAGTCTTTCTGCTGTCGCGACCCCTGAATAGCACACTTTTTCTCCTTCTGGGCAGTAACAACTGCACCACTGCTGCCAGAGGACCCTTTTGAATGTTGCTGTTTCATCATAAAATTAAATAAAACAGGGCCAATCCAAGAGCTATACAGTGCCTGTATCCGCGAGTTTGTCCAACAACACTCAGAAGATCGCATGCAAGTCATGGTAGATCATTTACTCTCCCCAACTCATCGCAGCTAGAGAGCGCTCACCTATGTGCTGACAAATCTTCCCTCCAGCTCCTTCACAAAAGCAGGCACCAACCACTCAAGGCAGCAAGAGGCAGTATGAGGCGGTGAGGACCTGCCAAGGAACACCTAAGCTCTCTTCGTTGTAGAAGTTTGAGCCTCGCCTGTTTACCAATGCACTAAACCAGGCACTATAAGGAAGTGGCACGACACATCAAAGAGTAAAACAGAACCATGCCTAAAGTAAAGCAGGGTTATTGCCAGCTGCATGGGCAGTGCTGCTACTGCTCGAAAAGCCAGGTCTCGAGGTGTTTCCTGAAGGTGAGGTGGTCCTGGGTCATTCATATGTGTGCGGGGAGGGAGTTCCATGTTTTGGCTGCCAGGTAGGATAATGATCTTCCTTCGGCGGTGGTTCTGTGAATCCATGGAACGGTGGCAAGGGCGATGCTGGCTGAGCAGAGCTGGCGGGTGGGAGTGTAGAACGAGAGGCGGTTGTTGAGGTATTCGGGGCCTATGTCGTGGAGCGCTTTGTGTGCGTGGGTGAGGAGCCTGAATGTGATCCTCTTGTTGATGGGGAGCCAGTGCAGGTTTCTCAGGAGGGCGGATATGTGGCTGTGGCGAGGGATGTCGAGGATGAGTCGTGCGGAGGCGTTCTGTATGCGTTGTAGTCGTTTCTGTAGTTTGGCAGTGGTTCCTGCATGTAGGGTGTTTCTGTAGTCCAGTCCGCTGGTGATGAGGGCCTGGGTGACTGTCTTTCTGGTTTCGGTGGGGATCGACCAGAAGATCTTTTGGAGCATGCGCAGAGTGTTGAAACATGATGACTGTTGCGTGCTTATCTAGGTTCCTGATCGATACTGTGACCTTATGCCCCTATTCGGCTATAAATCCATTTATTCCCTATATTGGCATAACCGTTCAAGTGCGATTTTCTGAAAAGTCATCTCTGGCCTCACACGAACAGAGCCACATTCCAGCATGACTCTCTGCTACTTCCTTTGCGACCAATTAGTGCAATGACAGAGCAGCAGTCACTATCTGATATTCCTAGATAACACTCCGAGTTCTTCAACAAGATAAAAACTCAGCAAACCTGGAAATCCCCGCTTGCTATGTTTTGATTAGTAATAGAACTCTAATGAGCAACTGATAACTGTCACTTCCTAGTGACATCTTTAATTGACGTCTTATGTTCAGCAAACTTGCGTCAAACCCGGCACCTGTCAGGTATAAATATTACCAACGTTGCCTTAAGCAATGTGAGATACGAGCTGCGAGTTCGTTGCCTGTTGCTGATGCCAGCTGCCTGCATGACCCTGTGTTGGTAAATCTAGCACTCTGTCGCTGCAGCCTGCTATCCTGTGGTGGTGAAGCTGCTGATTACCATTATCGCCGCTACAGCGCGAACTATGGTGCAGTACGCTTGAGGAGCCGAGCAGCCGTCCTCTGCGAAGACATCCAGCCGATTCCAGCTGCCCGCGGACGCTGTCACCCCTCCTTCCTCGACGCGCTGAGAGAAGCCGCTGCCTTTCTCGTGCAGAGAAATCCAGTCCCGGCGCTTCCGGTTTACCCTCGCGGGTGACTGGGATATCGAGAGAGACCCCTGAAGGAGATACCAATCCTCCATCATTCTATTCAGAGGTATGGTGTTGACTAAACCCTTAGACGAGAATTCTTGAAACAAACCTTGGCAAAACCAACTTAACTTAAGCTACTTACTTACTCCCCCTTTCACGTGTTAGGCTTAGGTCAGGCACACTGGGGTAGGCTTAGTTAGAAGCACCAGTTGAGTATGTTAGCCTAATGTATATATGACTGTATATATGTTTTATTACTTTTAAACCATTGTATGGCTAAGAAACCATATCAATGCTTTTACAGTTCTATTTCGCAATCCTTATCTTACTGTACGTACTTTTTACAATAACAGTTATTGCAATTGTGGCAATACATTTCTCTTGTACGAGAAGAAAGACTGTTCAATAAATGTTAACCCTTTATTGATAAACGCCCGTCTCTCTATTCTCTACATACTGTGAAAGTAAACTGCACTAGACTGACTGAGTGAAATCTGTGTCTATTGTTTCACACGACCCTAGAGATCGACTCTTGATCTGAGGAGCAAAGTTGTCATGTTGCACGGTTGTTGGAAAACTGAATCCCTTCTTGTCTGTGCCAAGGAAGCTGATCATTTCCTATGCAGAGAAGAAAGTTTCCAGTGACCTCTGAGCTAGTTGGTAACACAACCCAATTAAGTTTAGCATAGTCAGTGGAGGCCTGGAATATAAGCAGTTCCACGTCGATACTACTGTTTATGTTATTCCAATGCGCAGGGCCTAGTGGGAAACTAGGAACTACACTACATGGCGCCCTAACGTTTGGTAAGGCGATAAACTAACGCAAGACTTGTAGAGTAACTCAGTCGTGCATATTTCACACCCCTTTCTCCCGTAAATACTCCAATAGACGTCTGGAGTGGGTGAAAGGTTAAAATCCGCCCGACCTTAGTAGGAAGAGATTCCTATGTAAAGCTCTGGTTTATTCAACGTTGAAGGATACAGTGTTCCAAAATATTGTGCATCTAATCTTTGTCTCCTTGGAGACCTACTCTGCAAAGCCTGCATTTTTAAAATGACAGACAGTGAAGAAGAAAGGGAAGCAGTTAGACTGGCAGCCCAACTAATAGAGGAAGACACGAGTCTCCTAGACACAGACCCGGGTGCTATTATCATCCCGGTCCAGTTAAGAAGATCTATAACTTTAAAACTTATAGAAAACGGACTGACACCTCAAGGTGGTACAGTAATTTTCGTGATAGAGGCTCACGAGTATCGGCAGACAGAGGTATTCTATACATGGATAAACTTTCCAGCGGTAAACGCTATAACACAGGAGTTTCACTATTACAAAATAGAGGAACCTCCGGGAGAGTACGCTCCTTTCGAGGAGATTGAAATCCCACTTAAATTTCAAGAGCACCTGCTCTGGTTTAATGGCGCCCTAAAACACAATGATCACATAACTAGGCTCGGTCCACTAGGTAGACCAGGAGCCACGTGGCCGGTTCTAGCCAGCTACACACCACATCCTGACATTGCAAGAATGTCTAGAGAAGAGCTGTTAGCACAGCTAAACACATTAATAAAAATACATAGGCAATTAGTCCAATATGTAATGCGGACTGCAACAGTCCAGCCAGCTGTTAATACACCACAGCTGACCCCTCATCAGGGGAACACAAATAAAATTACACCACAGAACATACAGTCATGTCTTGGTAAAACACCCATAAAACGGGAACAAATTCCTTTCTGGTTAGCCCAGAAAATCACTCAAATAGAGGCAGTATTTCCTGATACTACCCCTATTGAGAAACACAGAATCTTGACCATCTGCCTTCCTATGGGAATCGCACCACACGTGGAGGACTGTGACACTTGGGGTACAGTCTTTGCTTCCATTTACACAAAAACACACGGTGTTCCGTCTATGGCGGTAATACCAGAAGTGCTAAAACAGATTCAAAATGAATTCGGTCCAGAGCCCGCTTTAAATCTAGGTATGAAATTACTGAAAGATTTCAAGCAGGTCACGGCTATATTATTAGCCAACATAAAGGGAGAAGCAGCATCTGTGGCGATTCGCCAGAAGTTGAGGGAAACAGATATAAAAGATCCTGTTGAGCTTGCAAAAATCATAGAAAAATGCTATGGAGAATTAGGTAGAGACAGCTTGGGTGGGAAACCAGTTAAGCCCCAACTGCTCGAAAATCCTGAAAAATTATTTATTAAAAATAATTTAAACACTCCTAAAAAGAGCTGGGATGGAAATAAACAATCCACTCCCAAGGAAAAAGTTTTCCAGTCCAGAGGAAGGTCTCCTCGACGGAGGGAAAGAACTCCGACTCGAGAACGCCAGTCTCCCCAGAGGGAGCCCTCTGAGAAAAGATATAACCTTAGAAATAGGGATAATCTAAAAAAACCTGATAGATATCAAAGTATTGATACACGTCCCTCTCGATCTTTTCCACAGAATTCGGAAAGAAGAGGACGGTCAGACCCAGGAGAGCACACCAAGTCCAAAGACAAGGAACCTGCTCAAAATAAGAAATCGCAATTTCCTAAAAAGAAGGTAGCCAGTATTAGAGTAATCAACCATGCCGAGAATACTGAGGACACAGTTGAAAAACGGGGAGTGGGCATTGACAATGTTGGACAGTGCAGCAGAAATCAGTATAGCGCGCAAGATCTTGATGAGTCATCTGGAGACAGTGGACACGAATGAATTCATTCAGGTTGAAACTGCCGACGCCAGACTTAGCGAGCCCCATAAAATATACGAAATAACATTGCGTATAGAGGGTGATAAGACTAGGAAAATTAAGGGTCTATTTTGGGATAAGCTCTCAAAAGGCTATGATATTCTGTTAGCTGAAAAAGATTGGCCCCCAGAGTTTGTCGGGGAGTGCCCTCGTGGCGAAGAAGGGATTATGCCTGCCTTCTCGAATCACATACCGATTCATAAAAAATATACATATGCAAGGAAATGGGCAGTGGCCCAGGCACCTGCATTGTATAAAAATCATGTAGGATGGGATGAGGATTCACCGCCTCACAAAATCCAACTAAAAAGTCAACCAACTGCCCAACGGCAGTATCCCATAAAGCAAGAAGCTAAAAAACAAGTCAGGGAGATCTTAGATCAACTTGAGTACCAGGGGGTGATTGAAACATGCACCTCTCAAATGAACAATCCTTTGTTTCCTGTCTCCAAGCCAGACAATTCATATCGTCTAGTTTTGGACTACAGACACCTTAATACATGTTGCAAAACTTTTGCAGTACAAAACTCGCATAGTGCAGCCCTAATGAATAATATAGTTAGGAAAAAATATAAAACAACATTAGACATTTCTAATGGTTTCTTTTGTCAAAACATTGCACCAGAAAGCAGATATTTGACCGCTTTCTCTGCATTTGGGTCACAGAAAAAATTCTGTCGACTCCCACAGGGGTTCAAGAACAGCCCAGGACTATTCTCAGCTAGGGTAACAGAGTTACTACAAATCTATGATGATGAAGCATTATCTTATGTAGATGATATTTATCTCACAGACGACGACTTGGATACTCACTTGAAAAGAGTGAACACCATTATACTTGGGTTCGCAGCAGAGGGTTACAAATTCAACTTTAAAAAGTCCCGAATTGCCCATCTGACAGTACTGTTCTTAGGGTACGAATTATCAAGTGAAGGGAAAAGCCTAGCGGACAACTTCTTAGAGAAGTGCGCTGTACTCCAAGCTCCAAAAACGCTGAAGAATTTACAATCCATACTAGGTTTTCTGAATTTCGGAAGAACTTACATACTAAATTACGCAGAGAGGGTTAAACCTCTCTACGAACTAATAAAACCTGATTTAAAACAAATCAATTGGACTCAAAAACACACAGAAATTTTGAGATCACTGCAAACAGACATGTTAGCAAAAACAAAATTAGATACGCGTGACAACACGATCGATCTTGTAATCCGAGTCATCCCAGGAAGATGCGGATTCACGTACCTAACCTCTAATGAGGGAGACAAGGTACCAATTTCAATTAAATCTCACTTGTACACACAAGCAGAAAAAACATTCAGTCACACAGAAAGAACTGTGAACGCAGTGCAAATCGCATTAGCAAATGAACGAGAACTAGCACACGGCAAACGGATTAATATCCTTACAGCGGAATCCGCCTTCGAGGCGCTATTCAGCCCAGTAAACCTGCCTACAGTGTCACTGGATCCGAAATGGATACAGTGCATAGATTCTCTAGGAGCGGAAGACGTGAAATACTATTTTGCCCCGCAATTTGAAGAACTGAATGATTTAGAATATGAAGAAGAATATCCTCTGCCAATCGAAATTTTGCCTCTCCCACAATACGCCTGTATAATCTATACAGATAGCTTTGTACAGCATTTCAACGTAGAGAGAAAATCCTACAATGCAGCATGTGCGATCATTAAAGGTCGTTGGCTGTGCGGTAAATTCAGACCGAAAGTAACAAAAACTGAATCAGTAAAGTACTGTTCGGTTCAAAGAACTGAAATCAGATCTTTAAAGATGGCGCTCGAAAATGCAGAACGCGAATTCCCCACACTTATAGTGTGCGATTCTCATTTTTGCGTCAATTCTTACAACAATAAACTGCAGAGTTGGATCGAAAACGACTACAAAGATGACACAGGTGCCACAATAAAGCATAAATTGCTCTGGAACGAGGTAGCTCTTTTACACAAAGAACTACAAAAGACTCACGTGATTCACGCACAGAGTCTTCAACGTGATGGCGTTCACGTTGCAGGGAATTCATTGGCTAATACAGCCACAGCGGAAGCAACTAACCCGGCTTCCGTAGCCACAAAAAAGCGTACAGATAAGTACATAGACGGGGAAACCATGCTGGCAGTAAGAACGACCGTAAAAGGCGACTGTGCAGCACTACCCGTAAACTATCCACTCAATTATGCATACATAATCGATGCAAACTCCGTTCCTTTTGCTCGAATCCCTGGAGTGGGGGACAGAGTAATTCCAAACAGGAGCAGGAGGGGCTTCCTCTTACTGGAAGCACACATGGGGTTGGGTCTGAAACACCAAACAATCAAAGCCTCTCTGAAAGAATTGCAATCAGAATACTGGTGGCCAGGAATGAGCATAGATATTCAATGTTTTGCTCAAAATTGTGAAAACTGCAACCGAGATCGCAGAAATGAACAGGCCAGTGTAGTTTCAGGATCCCTTCTAGACAGCATAAGGCGGTCTATCTGCGCAATCAAAGAAGAGAAGCGCGTCCCAGTGTACACCATTAAGACGAAAAGCACTTAAAAAATGAGGCCCCCAGCGCTCGGCTGACGCTAGAACGGTTATAAAAGATTTGCGAGTCTTTATCGGCACATACGCAATTACCACGTTCCATTCTGACCAGGGCCCTGCTTTCAGCTCTCGAGCCTATAAGGAGGCCATGGCCAGCATGGGAATTGGGTTGCGGTATTCTTGTCCGTCGCACCCCGAAGGGAATAGTGTGGTAGAAAGAAAAAACCGGGACATAAAGCAATCTATAACAGCGAAGGTATTAGGTTCAGGCGCTGGGTGGGTCAAACATTTAATAAGTGTCCAGACTAGTCTTAACAACATGCCAAGAAATTCTCTAAAAGGTTTCAGCCCATACGAACTATTGTTCGGGTTTAGAATGAACGTTCAGGACCTCGATAGTCAGATGTCAGTGGTACAAGAAGAAACAACAGACTTTGACATCAAAGATCGTTTGGCTGTTTTACAGGAACTGAATGAAACAAGAAAATCCTTAAGCAACGTAAAGTTAAAGCAACAGCCAAGTACCACTGACGAGGCACCACCCGCAACAGCCCCAGCAAGGCCTGTCTGGATTCCAAAGATTGGGGATCTAGTCAGAGAAAAGATCGCGGTGAAGAAGGAATTTGGGCCTTCTTACAGAAAAGCAGTACCTGTCTTAGCAGTCACCGGAACAAGATCAGTTGTACTACCGCCCCTTGCTGGTAAAAAGAAGAACAGAGTCGTGTCTATCGATCTGGTAAAACCACAAGCATGTGGCCTATAATCAACAGTAGGCCCAGTGGACTCCCAAGAAACAACAGAATACCCAAACTTGCAACAATCCAAGAGGTTCAAACTGAAAGACTAATCACATTCGATCAGCCTGCAGTGCACAATGAAGGACTATGCAATAATGCCATGGAACTCGTGCCTCTTGAAACACAGATTGAAACAGTTCGTCAAGAAACAACACCAGTCTACAATGATGTGGCATCAGAAAGTGCTACCGAGAGACAGATTGAAAGAACAATCCCATCAATTGACAGAACTGCCTCTGGTTATTTCATCAACTTCGACAACTTCGATGAAGATTTAAATGACCCCGAAGTGATGCCAGAAACAAAAAAGTATTCTAAAGAAAATACAACAGGACTCCTTCAACAAATCAAAGAACTATATCTGGATTCACCGTTGATTGAGCATTGGATTATCTCAGGGGTATT
Source organism: Lissotriton vulgaris (assembly GCF_964263255.1). NCBI lineage: Eukaryota > Metazoa > Chordata > Amphibia > Caudata > Salamandridae > Lissotriton > Lissotriton vulgaris. The sequence continues at coordinate 806,353,505 of NC_141697.1, forward strand.
CATACTCCTACTATGCCTAATTTTAGTTTTAATTTTAGGAAAGTTTATTACAAATGAATGGACACAGCAAGTCAGAACATCAACCTAGTCCTGAAACCACACAGATCATCCCACGTGAAGAAAAGAGAACTGTCAACAGTAAATGTCACAGCAATTCCAATACCTGGTGGGGTAGTATGGGAGAAAACAGACTATGAGATCTATGGTCCGGTCGAAATCCTGAAGTATCCTCATCAACTAAAGGTTTCCTTAAGTGACTTTGTGACACCTAGTACATTCTCTGATGATTGGGACTTTAACAGTATTAATGACATGATGTCTGATTTAGTAATGTCAGCTAGATTCACAGATCATGATTATTTACAAGGTTCATCCAGTTATGAGCAGTTATTCTGTTACACCCACTATGGGGATCATTACTTGCATAAATATGCACAGCCTAGAAATGTTTTTATGTATAATCAATGGGAACATTGTGCTACACCACCTAAAAGCAGTTCTAAAGCATTTTTTGAGAAATTCAAATACTTTTCAGGTTTTAACACCAGTGATGCAGAAACGTTTTATTACAAACTGTTAGATAAAACAGGAATGAAAACAATTCTGACAAATTCTAAATTGATATTTTCAGAAGCATTTTATGACAAAATGATGACATTTGGTTTTGATTATTGGAAAAATAATATTGAAACGAAAACAATTTGGGGTACAAAAGATTGGCAGGTGCAAGGCATAGAAGCACTATTTAGAACCTGCATGATACCAGAACAAATGTTATTTTTAAATGACACAGTACACCAAACATCTTGTCTTGGCCTAGCCAAGAACAAAGACCTTAAAACACCGTCTATACCAAAGCCAATACCTGAAAATGCAACAGCTGATATTGAGTTAGACGTGTCACAAATTTTAAATTTCAACAGAACACATCCTGATTGGAAAAAGTGGTTAATCTGGCCTACAGACACAAATAGCTGTCAAGATAGGTTCCTGAATAAAACACAGGGTTTAAAAATGACCAGATTAGACTCAAGATATTCCCGGAGACAACATCCAGGGATTATAACAACATACAGTGTAGGGAAACTCTGCCTAGAATGGCTAACTTCGTCCACACTGGCTGAAATGAAGCAACACTTGTCTTTATTAAAAGATGGTGCTGATTTGCGCGACTTCATTCTTGGACCACGCAAACAGCGTCAAAAGCGTTTCATAGCGACCAGTATCTATGCTGCTTACAACGAGGCTTGGAAAGTAAAGCAAATTGAAACTGCTGAAAAAATACGAGAAATTGATCGTATTATTTTGGAGAAATCACTTTCTGTGGTAGACAATGGGTTAATGACTCTGTCTTCCAGAATATATTCTTTGGACAATATTGTATCCTCTGCCTTTGATGTGATAGACAGAGATTTGCTAATGTTACAACATGGCCAGTCTCAATTACGCTCTATTATAGAATTAGGCTGGACGCTGCAAAATCTTCGTTCAGGCTATGTGCCTTGGCGTTTAATCAACACAACGTCATTATTTTCCAGTTTTAACCTTACTGATAAACAGATCAGTTTGGCACAGAAAGGAGCAGACTATACAATCCTGAGCATCGAAAAACTCGAGAGATTACCATTGACAATGTCAGAGAGTCCTGTCATTGAATGGATAATACACGGAATTATCACAATTCCGATAACAACTTTCCGATTTCATAAAAGCCTTGAGTACATACCTGCTGGCCAATATGAACAATTGGGTAAAGGATATGTTAAATCTATATGGAAATTACCATACACTCATTCTTGCTATAGTGACAGCGACAAAAATGTATTTCTTAGTGGTGACAACTGTAAACGCTCACTAAGCGGTATACTTTTGTGTCAGGGTATTAATTTACACGGAGCATGTGATGGAAATTCAAACAACCTTTCATGCCACCAGCTAGTCACACCTGCAACTCAGATAGAGCCCTTCTTTATGCAACTCGCAAACGGGAGTTACATTCTTAGAACGGATCACAGGTGTTGTGGCCTCGCGCCAGGGAAAAGTTATCTAGTACAAGTAACGTCCATGGTCAAATGTTGTATGCAAGCATTGTTCCCGAGCGGGCCTCCAGACATAGTGACTCCCCTCTGGCCTCGTCTGAATCTCTCTTCTATACGAATTGATACATTAAGCAAAATGAAATCTGTACTTTTACAGACAACAGTGCCTATAACGTCATCTAAAGAGACGTATGATCTTCTAGTCGCAAGGACGGCTACTGAAGTTCATGACCTTTTATCAACGAATTGCCCCGTGCATTTCGTAGAAATGTTCAGCCAACTCCTTAACATGTCTAGTGCAACAAGCATCCCAGGCATATTTAAGACAGTCTTTACGGGACTGCTAACACCCTTCGAGGCAATTTTGGGAATCTTTCCTAATTTTGTGCACTCCATTTTTGGCGGCATTCCACTATTTTTGGGACTCGTTGCGGGGATTCTATTTTTGACCCTCCTGCTACGTTATGGCAAGCCTCGGCTCAGACATAGCTCCCATGGGAATGGAAGAGACAATCCTAGCAATGCGCTACAGGGACAGGATAACTAACGTCCTCGGATTGGCCAGGCTGAGAGATCTAAACATGACCTGGTTCCTTTCATTCAGACCTATATGGCAAAATTGCATTTTACCTGTGCTACGGTGTATGCTTTGCGGCGATGAATGCGTGTTGGACATCTGTCTTTCACTTCCATCAGCAGTACCAATGGACGTCAATACTTTGCTCAGTCCAATAACGGCTCACGCATTGTGTTGTCCCCAGCGGCTACCAATCCTGATGACGGCATTCGTGGAGACTCCTGTACTACAGCCAAGTGGTAACAGTGGAGCGAGTGACAAAAGCAACATCATCCAGGTACAACGTTCTGTGAGCATTGCTGGTCCTGCCTTCGATGACAGCAATCATTCTCACGCCTGCCAAGTTACAGCGCTATCTAATTTGGTTGAACTATCACCTGATTTTGTAGACCAATTCTTTGCGAGCCTGTCTGATACGATGTTCTCACCCATAGAGAAACAATAACTTTTGAGAAGCTTTCCGACACACAGCGTTCCCATGAACTCTGAATTCGGCCTTCAGTTTTGATCAACAAAAACTGCCAGGAGCTTTGGAAATCTATTTTTCTTTGAATTGGACAATTTTTTTTAAAAATATTGACCCTCTCTTTTTGGCACGAACAAATTCTTTGCTTAACGTAAAAACTATTCTTAGAGAACAGAAGCTTCACACTTCTATTTCTAAACACATCTAGAGACATAACAACATTACACCAGCCTCTAGCACACATGTTATTACAATGCATTTTTATGTGATGATTTATCTCGCCTTTCTTCTGTCAGAGATATTTCATGTGTAATTCCTTTTGCATAATCGTTCATTGATTTCATATGCAATAATTTTTTGAATGATTACTATGCTTTAAAAAACGTACAGTACCTAAATTCCATGTATTACAAGTACGCCTATTTCGAATGCATTTATGTATTTTGGGGTGGGCAATGTTACACATGCATCTAATTGCTTTAGTTTTAGTAATTTTGATGGACATGAAAACGTGGAGTGGGTGTTGCGTGCTTATCTAGGTTCCTGATCGATACTGTGACCTTATGCCCCTATTCGGCTATAAATCCATTTATTCCCTATATTGGCATAACCGTTCAAGTGCGATTTTCTGAAAAGTCATCTCTGGCCTCACACGAACAGAGCCACATTCCAGCATGACTCTCTGCTACTTCCTTTGCGACCAATTAGTGCAATGACAGAGCAGCAGTCACTATCTGATATTCCTAGATAACACTCCGAGTTCTTCAACAAGATAAAAACTCAGCAAACCTGGAAATCCCCGCTTGCTATGTTTTGATTAGTAATAGAACTCTAATGAGCAACTGATAACTGTCACTTCCTAGTGACATCTTTAATTGACGTCTTATGTTCAGCAAACTTGCGTCAAACCCGGCACCTGTCAGGTATAAATATTACCAACGTTGCCTTAAGCAATGTGAGATACGAGCTGCGAGTTTGTTGCCTGTTGCTGATGCCAGCTGCCTGCATGACCCTGTGTTGGTAAATCTAGCACTCTGTCGCTGCAGCCTGCTATCCTGTGGTGGTGAAGCTGCTGATTACCATTATCGCCGCTACAGCGCGAACTATGGTGCAGTACGCTTGAGGAGCCGAGCAGCCGTCCTCTGCGAAGACATCCAGCCGATTCCAGCTGCCCGCGGACGCTGTCACCCCTCCTTCCTCGACGCGCTGAGAGAAGCCGCTGCCTTTCTCGTGCAGAGAAATCCAGTCCCGGCGCTTCCGGTTTACCCTCGCGGGTGACTGGGATATCGAGAGAGACCCCTGAAGGAGATACCAATCCTCCATCATTCTATTCAGAGGTATGGTGTTGACTAAACCCTTAGACGAGAATTCTTGAAACAAACCTTGGCAAAACCAACTTAACTTAAGCTACTTACTTACTCCCCCTTTCACGTGTTAGGCTTAGGTCAGGCACACTGGGGTAGGCTTAGTTAGAAGCACCAGTTGAGTATGTTAGCCTAATGTATATATGACTGTATATATGTTTTATTACTTTTAAACCATTGTATGGCTAAGAAACCATATCAATGCTTTTACAGTTCTATTTCGCAATCCTTATCTTACTGTACGTACTTTTTACAATAACAGTTATTGCAATTGTGGCAATACATTTCTCTTGTACGAGAAGAAAGACTGTTCAATAAATGTTAACCCTTTATTGATAAACGCCCGTCTCTCTATTCTCTACATACTGTGAAAGTAAACTGCACTAGACTGACTGAGTGAAATCTGTGTCTATTGTTTCACACGACCCTAGAGATCGACTCTTGATCTGAGGAGCAAAGTTGTCATGTTGCACGGTTGTTGGAAAACTGAATCCCTTCTTGTCTGTGCCAAGGAAGCTGATCATTTCCTATGCAGAGAAGAAAGTTTCCAGTGACCTCTGAGCTAGTTGGTAACACAACCCAATTAAGTTTAGCATAGTCAGTGGAGGCCTGGAATATAAGCAGTTCCACGTCGATACTACTGTTTATGTTATTCCAATGCGCAGGGCCTAGTGGGAAACTAGGAACTACACTACACAATGATCAAGCAAGTTATGGCGTTAACTTGCTTGATCAATGTGAGAGATGAGTCCAGGATGAATTCCAGGTTGCGTGCGTGGTCCGAGGGTGTCGGAGCGGATCCCAGTGCTGGGGGTCACCATGAGTCGTCCCAGGCAGATGGGGATTGATCCAGGATGAGGACCTCTGTCTTGTCTGAGTTCAGCTTCAGGGGGTTGAGCTTCATCCATTGTGCAACATCTTTCATTCCTTCCTGAAGGTTGGTTTTGGCGGTGGCTGGGTCTTTGGTGAGGGAAAGTATCAGCTGGGTGTCGTCAGTGTAGGAGATGATGTTGATGTTGTGTATGCGTGCAATGGCGGCGAGGGGGCTCATGTAGATATTGAAGAGGGTTGAGCTGAGCGAGGAGCCTTGGGGTATGCCGCAGATGATCTTGATGGCTTCTGAGCGGAAGGGAGGGAGGCAGACTCTCTGGGTTCTGTCGGAGAGGAACGAGGTGATTAAGTCCAGGGCCTTTCCTTGGATCCCAGTGTTTTAGAGGCGGGTTATTAGGGTGTGATGGCATATGGTATCGAAGGCTGCCGAGAGGTCCAGGAGGAGGAGGGCGGTTGTTTCTCCGTTGTCCATCAGGGTCCTGTTGTCATCGGTGGCTGCTATGAGGCCAGTCTTGGTGCTGTGGTTGGCTCGGAATCCGGACTGGAATGGGTCGAGTGAGTTGTTTGCCTCGAGGAAAGCAGTCAGCTGTTTATTGGCGGTCTTCCCGATGACTTTGGCCGGGAAGGGAAGAAGAGAGATGGGGCGGAAGTTCTTGAGGTCTCTGGGGTCCGCTGTGGGTTTCTTCAGAAGGGCGTTGATTTCTATGTGCTTCCAGCTCTCGGAGAAGGCGGCTGGCGCGATCAAGATGTTTATGAAGTTTCAGAGATGGGGTGCGATGATGGTGTCCGCTTTGTTAAAGATATGATGGGGCATGGGCCCGAGGGGGAGCCGGAGTGGATGGAGTTCATGACAGAGGTGGTGTCTTCAGTGCTGATGGGGGTCCAGGCGCTGAGGGTGGTGGTGGGGGTCGCTGGTTGGGTGGCTGGAGGCGGAGTCTGGGGTCCGAAGCTGCCGTGTATGTCTGCGTTGCTGTTGTGGATGTTGTTGTCTAGTCGCTCTTTGAATGATGTCCTCTTGGTGGTGCGGATCAGCTGGTGGTGTTCAAGGGTGACGATCTTGAGGGCTGTCATGCTTTCTGTAGTTCGTTCGTGGCGCCAGGTTTTTTCGAGGGTTCGGCAGGATTTCTTTGATTCTTTGAGGGCGTCTGTGAACCATGAGGTTTTCCTGTTGCCGGTCATGCATGGGGGGTTCTTCAGTGGTGGGATGTCGTCGGCGCAGTTGGTGATCCACTGTGCAAGGTTGTGGGCTGCGTTGTTGGTGTCGGTGGTGTCGGCTGGCGGGTTCTGGCTCAGCGTTGAGTGGAGCTGGTCTGTGGTGATTTTGCTCCAGCATCTGCAGAGGACTTGTTGCGTGCGGAGGTGGGATGTATTCTTTTTGAAGGCGAAGTGGATGCATCTGTGGTCGGTCCAGTGTAGTCCGGAGGAGTGGCTGAAGGAGACGTGGTGGCTGGCGGAGAAGATGGGTTAGAGCGTGTGGCCAGCGATGTGGGTGGGGGTGTTCACCAATTGCTTGAGTCCGAGGTTGTCGAGGTTGTCGAGCAGGGTGGTGGTGTTGTTGTCGCTGCTTTTCTCCAGGTGGAAGTTCAGGTCCCCTAGGAGGTTGTATTCTGGTGAGACTAGGGCGTGCGGGCTGATGAAGTCGGGATGGTTTCGCAAAATTGTGTGCGTGGGCCTGGGGGTCTGTAGATGAGCGTTCCTCTAAGGGTGGTCTTGGGGTCAGTGTGAATCTGGAAGTGTAGGTGTTCGGCGGCGGAGAGTGTGTCTTCGGTGATGGTTGTGATGTTGATGGTGTTCCTGTAGACGATGGCGAATCCTCCTCCGGTTTGGTTGACACGGTCCTTCCGGGTGATCTTGTAGCCGTCTGGGATTGCTATGGTGATGTCGGGGGTCGAGGAGGCGTTCATCCAGGTTTCCGTGAGGAAGGCGACGTCTGGTGCTGTTGTGTCGAGGAGGTCCCACAGTTCAACGGCGTGTTTGTGGACAGAGTGTGTGTTGAGGAGGATGCACTTGAGGTAGTTGTTGTTGTTGCGAGGTCCGGTTGGTGGTCTGCAGGCTCGGAGGCAGGTGTATTTGCAGGCTTGACAGGTGAATGGTCCGTGGGTTCACTTTGGGGTTGCTGGGTAGCAGGCAGGTCTTCATCCGGTGTTAAGTGTGTTGAGGGCAGCTGAGTCATATCTCAGCCGGGTGCCATGGGTGCGGCAGGTTTGCCCTGTTCCCATCATGCACTGGGACAGGAACAGACTAATTTGCATGTAGCCAGGTTCTGAGCTGGGATGGTGCAGTGAGCTAAAAAACGGTGATGGATCAAGCCCTGATCTTTGGACTGGGTAAGAGTGGTCTGCTTAATTCAGACACTCTGTTCATCACCACCCCCGTTTCTGAATCATTTTGTCCACCATAAGCGTGGAAGGGTATACTCAGATGTGAGTCCCTTGCTCATTGCACCATCAGGATTCAAGCAAGCCGGGCCGACGATGGCTGAAATGCCAGAAACTGGTCCCCGGAAGCTTGTTTCCTTCCCAGTATAAGAATTCGCTTGGTAGTTTGGTTTGCCCTGTTCCCATCATGCACTGGGACAGGAACAGACTAATTTGCATTTAGCCAGGTTCTGAGCTGGGATGGTGCAGTGAGCTAAAAAACGGTGATGGATCAAGCCCTGATCTTTGGACTGGGTAAGAGTGGTCTGCTTAATTCAGACACTCTGTTCATCACCACCCCCCTTTCTGAATCATTTTGTCCACCATAAGCGTGGAAGGGTATACTCAGATGTGAGTCCCTTGCTCATTGCACCATCAGGATTCAAGCAAGCCGGGCCGACGACGGCTGAAATGCCAGAAACCGGTCCCCGGAAGCTTGTTTCCTTCCCAGTATAAGAATTGGCTTGGTAGTTTGGTTTGCCCTGTTCCCATCATGCACTGGGACAGGAACAGACTAATTTGCATGTAGCCAGGTTCTGAGCTGGGATGGTGCAGTGAGCTAAAAAACGGTGATGGATCAAGCCCTGATCTTTGGACTGGGTAAGAGTGGTCTGCTTAATTCAGACACTCTGTTCATCACCACCCCCCTTTCTGAATCATTTTGTCCACCATAAGCGTGGAAGGGTATACTCAGATGTGAGTCCCTTGCTCATTGCACCATCAGGATTCAAGCAAGCCGGGCCGACGACGGCTGAAATGCCAGAAACCGGTCCCCGGAAGCTTGTTTCCTTCCCAGTATAAGAATTAGCTTGGTAGTTTGGTTTGCCCTGTTCCCATCATGCACTGGGACAGGAACAGACTAATTTGCATGTAGCCAGGTTCTGAGCTGGGATGGTGCAGTGAGCTAAAAAACGGTGATGGATCAAGCCCTGATCTTTGGACTGGGTAAGAGTGGTCTGCTTAATTCAGACACTATGTTCATCACCACCCCCCTTTCTGAATCATTTTGTCCACCATAAGCGTGGAAGGGTATACTCAGATGTGAGTCCCTTGCTCATTGCACCATCAGGATTCAAGCAAGCCGGGCCGACGACGGCTGAAATGCCAGAAACCGATCCCCGGAAGCTTGTTTCCTTCCCAGTATAAGAATTGGCTTGGTAGTTTGGTTTGCCCTGTTCCCATCATGCACTGGGACAGGAACAGACTAATTTGCATGTAGCCAGGTTCTGAGCTGGGATGGTGCAGTGAGCTAAAAAACGGTGTTGGATCTAGCCCTGATCTCTTGACTGGGTGAGAGTATTCTTCTTAATTCAGAAACTCTGTCTATCACCACCCCTTGTTGTTAAATATTTTGTGCACCCTAAGCGTGGAAGGGTATACTCAGATGTGAGTCCCTTGCTCATTGCACCATCAGGATTCAAGCAAGCTGGGCCGACGACGGCTGAAATGCCAGAAACCGGTCCCCGGAAGCTTGTTTCCTTCCCAGTGTAAGAATTGGCTTGGTAGTTTGGTTTGCCCTGTTCCCATCATGCACTGGGACAGGAACAGACTAATTTGCATATAGCCAGGTTCTGAACTGGGATGGTGCAGTGAGCTAAAAAACGGTGTTGGATCTAGCCCTGATCTCTTGACTGGGAGAGAGTATTCTGCTTAATTCAGAAACTCTGTCTATCACCACCCCTTGTTGTTAAATATTTTGTCCACCCTAAGCGTGGAAGGGTATACTCAGATGTGAGTCCCTTGCTCATTGCACCATCAGGATTCAAGCAAGCCGGGCCGACGACGGCTGAAATGCCAGAAACCGGTCCCCGGAAGCTTGTTTCCTTCCCAGTGTAAGAATTGGCTTGGTAGTTTGGTTTGCCCTGTTCCCATCATGCACTGGGACAGGAACAGACTAATTTGCATATAGCCAGGTTCTGAACTGGGATGGTGCAGTGAGCTAAAAAACGGTGTTGGATCTAGCCCTGATCTCTTGACTGGGTGAGAGTATTCTGCTTAATTCAGAAACTCTGTCTATCACCACCCCTTGTTGTTAAATATTTTGTCCAACCTAAGCGTGGAAGGGTATACTCAGATGTGAGTCCCTTGCTCATTGCACCATCAGGATTCAATCAAGCCGGGCCGACGACGGCTGAAATGCCAGAAACCGGTCCCCGGAAGCTTGTTTCCTTCCCAGTGTAAGAATTGGCTTGGTAGTTTGGTTTGCCCTGTTCCCATCATGCACTGGGACAGGAACAGACTAATTTGCATATAGCCAGGTTCTGAACTGGGATGGTGCAGTGAGCTAAAAAACGGTGTTGGATCTAGCCCTGATCTCTTGACTGGGTGAGAGTATTCTGCTTAATTCAGAAACTCTGTCTATCACCACCCCTTGTTGTTAAATATTTTGTCCACCCTAAGCGTGGAAGGGTATACTCAGATGTGAGTCCTTTGCTCATTGCACCATCAGGATTCAAGCAAGCCGGGCCGACGACGGCTGAAATGCCAGAAACCGGTCCCCGGAAGCTTGTTTCCTTCCCAGTGTAAGAATTGGCTTGGTAGTTTGGTTTGCCCTGTTCCCATCATGCACTGGGACAGGAACAGACTAATTTGCATATAGCCAGGTTCTGAACTGGGATGGTGCAGTGAGCTAAAAAACGGTGTTGGATCTAGCCCTGATCTCTTGACTGGGTGAGAGTATTCTGCTTAATTCAGAAACTCTGTCTATCACCACCCCTTGTTGTTAAATGTTTTCATGTGCGCAGCACACATGAAAACAAAAAAAAGAGGAGAAATGAAACATTTCTCCTCACTTTGCCAGATTAAGACCAGGTTTTCCCTGGTCTTAATTCTGGTGCTGCCTCCTATTTACGCCTCCCTTGTAAATAGGAGGCAGTGTCAGAATCAATGGTTGTTGCGTTGGAACGCCCACAACAACCTCCATTTCCCTTTTCATTCTTAGCATAGCGTGAAAGGGGGCCTTATTTACAAAGGCAGCGTTAGGCCATGTTAATCCTGCCTTGTAAATAAGTTGAAGACCCTATCGCCACAGGAACGTCCTAATAAGTGACGTTCCCGTGGCAATAGGGTCTTGTACCTGTGCTCCTGAATGACAAATAATAGCTGGACATATGAACAAAAAACGAAACACGGAACCGTTAGATCGACTGAAAGAGGCACTTGAAAGAGTTCTGAACGGTTTGCTTAACTAGTCCCTTAGACAAGAGCATAGCCATATATACTGCTTTTTAATTCAAAAACATTCTCCCCTCACCCCAGCCACCTGTTTTTTACCGCCATGGGAGTCTGTCTATGTGTGAGAGGCTCATCCATACATACTCCGCAAGCTGGCCCCAGCAGACATCGTCACACCCCTGCCTTTTCCCAAACTCATCTATTCCGCTCAACCTCTGTTCTTCAGTATACTGAGAATTCTCACTCCCCGCACGTCTCCTCTCACTCCAGTCATCCACCACCTTCATTTTGTCTTTTTTTGTGCTTTTTCCCTCTCACCACCGCCCTCCCGTCTACCTCCTCACACCTCCCACACAGACTCCTGCAGGACTTTTTCAGAGCACGCACCAGATTCACAATTAGTCGGAATAATCAGGTGGCGCTTTTCCGGCTGCTCGCCTTCGATGATAAATGAGCCAACTTCTCTTATAGCCGCGAAAACGTCAGCACTAGTTCTAGAAGAGACGAGAAGGGCGGATGTTTACAGAGTGGAGCCTACTGATACTTCTTGTCATCAGGAAGAATGAATGACTAAATGAGTGAAGGCTAAAACAGGTGACTGGGCGAGGGTAGTAAAATATAAAGGGTAGAGAGAACGAGAAGAACGTTGGGAAGAGGAAGAAGGAAAATGAAATAAATACGGAAGGTACGATGAGGAAAGGGAATAAAACAAGATCTAAAAATGCTAATAGGTTTGGCTTTTGTACAGTTCATGCACACAAAATCTTAGCATTCTAACACACAATGACATAGGTGACAGGTACACGGATATGTGCAGGCACAGCAAACAGCTAACGACATACGTGCACAGATAAACGTAGATTCAGACTAAAGTAATTTCAGCCGCCTACACACGAAGAGCAGTAGAGACACCCACGTGCACAGATCTACAGGCAACAATGCACACGCTCCATACACATGTAGTCACCCACACAGAGGAAGAGCGTCTTATTTTATGGTGGCTGCTTTTATAGCACGTTCTTCTCCATTAAATACTTCTCAAAGCACTAGATATGACTGGAGAGATGAACAGAGGGAACAAGAAAAAAGTCTTATTTTATGGGGGCTGCTTGTATAGCACTTTGTTCTCCATTAAATGCTTATCAAAGCACTAGATATGACTGGAGAGATGAGCAGAGGGAACAAGAAAGAAGGAAAATGGGGGAAGAGCTTCGTAAAATCGTCTTAGAAAAGGAGAGGAGCGAAAAGCCAACCTTAGGCAGCTGGTTAGCAAAGCGGAAGCAGGGGAGGAAATGTGTTGTATATGAAAAGAAACTAGGTAGAAGTACAGAATTGCAGGTATAAATCATGGCGGGAAAAAGAAAAAGAGAAACCGGAGACTGATAGAAAGTTAGGCATGTTAGATTGTTAGAAAATTCCCAGAGCCAACCAGGGAGAGCCATGTAATCTTGACCACAGACCAACGCACAGAGTTTCTCACATACACTCAAGTTCTGACTAATATGTGGAGTGGTGTGGCTCACTGGTTAGAGGCAGCAGACCCGGGAGCAGAGGACGGCCCGGGACCAGAGTTCAATTCCCAACGCGGCAGGGTCGTGGACCAGAGTCAGCGGACTTGATAATTCTCCCCTTGGTGCCTACTCTAACCAGAGATCACACTTGGCAACTCTGGGCATTTAGCTTGCCTCATCTCCACAACGGCCCCCCACATACAGCGGGGATGCCTGGTTTCAACCTTGGAGATACCCAGTAGGGACCATCTCACAGGGAAAGGCTGGAAGAGTTCCCTAGCGGTCTATTCGCGCCAGGATACTCTGGTAGTAATTGAGTGCGGTATAAAACAGCATATAACATTAAGTAAACAAACATACAAACCACAACAAATATAGGCCCATAAATAATATTAGTTTACACTGGTGCTCGTGTGAGGCAAAGCATCTCTAAGCCCCACAAACAGCAGCGATAGATCAACTTGCATTTAGAAAGTTTTGTTTCATTGAAAGATGATTGTGGCATGAATTTGGTCTCCAGAGGCCTGATCACTGGTGGTACCGTCAACTGGCACATTGCCTACTCGCTGCATTGGTGGCATTGCCCAAGGATCTTCCCTCATCCTAGTGTTCTCCCTTATCTTCATGCCCTGGGCCATTTCTGAGGAGTAGTCTCTTGTTTATAATGTGTTCATCAAATCTCTACACTCAGGCCCCTCACTCACTGCCAATAGACTTGGTGGTAGATGCTCCTCAACAAGGACTATTCCACAGAAAACTGGGTGACATTACTCCTTAACCACGATAGGGCACTCAGAGAGACCAGGCTAAAAAGTGCTTCCATTTTAGGAAACTGAATAAATGGCCTTCGTCTCGCTGGAAAGTGAAGAGGGCCAAGTTGTTGCCCCACGGCCTTTACTGGAAATGCAATGTTAGTAATTTAAGTCTATAGCACATTCTCTGGTCCTGCCTGGCTCTCATCAGCCACTGGATAGATGTAGTTACAGTTGCATCTACGGCAGTACAACACCCTCTCGATATTTCCCTCCCACAACTGGCTCTCCTCCAGGACATCTCTGACATGCCAGATCTGACGACTCACCAGCATCGCTGGCGACCCCACTCACGGTGCCTAAAGTGTGTATTCATCGCCACTACAATTACACTCAATGCTAACAAGTAAGAGTGGCTGATTGAGCTTTTTAGAGAGGCCATCATGAATGAACTACTTACAAACTTAGTGCTAAACTTGACGCTTTTGACAACATTTAGGGAAGCGTCTTGGGACTGAAAAATGTTGTCACTTAGTGTCTCTTTCTTCTTCTCTCCCACCTGATTGAGCTGTCCCATCTAACTATCAGGCCTAGGTGACCTACTCCATGTATGGAGTGATGGGCCATGCATGCATTTGCCCAGTCCTAATTCCACCTCCCAAAATAGAAACTGGTAATTTATCTAATCCAGTGTGACTTTCTATCCCATTCTCCCTCCTCCCTCGGTCATAGTTCCTCCCATCCCAGCCACTAGCAATCCACTTTTTAAGTCTCACCTAAAAAATGGTTAGAAGGTCTGGTTTGGATACCCAGGTTGGCGTGTCTTTCTTAGGTTCCTTCTTACATACTGTTGTATTGTTTTATTAGTGATCCAGGCTGGCTCCAGGAATTTTTATTTGGGTAGGCCGAGTGTGCATTTGGGTGGGCCACTGTGGGCCTAATTTGTCTCTTCTTGTGGTAGCCTACAAGCCCTAGATTACTTGATATCGACTTGCAAACAGTCACCATGATACAGCAGATCAAATCTGTGTGTATAGAGAGCATGTGGAAAGTTATTTGAAAGTAAGAGCAATATCTGGCCCTAAGAGAAAACCCTCAAATTCCAACAGGCCAGGCTTCAACACAAGTACTTCCAGGCCTGATTATCCACTTTTCAACCATCCCTCTCCTGTGCACCTTATCTCACAGCTGACCTTGGGCACCAACCCCATATCAGGCACCATCTAGCTCCGCTTCCATTTTTCAACTAAAAACATTAGTAAAATCCCCTTCAAACTTAAAATATTGAATGTAGCAGTAAATATTATTAGCACACACTTTAAAACATGTTCCACAGTTGCCCTAATGACCTGACTGCTAATTAAATAAAAACAGAAAGGCAATGATAGGGCCGGCTTTTGCACAAGTGCCCAAGTCTTTTCTGGCACCCCACCAATGACCTCTTTCTCTGCAGATACCATTACAACAACCCTCCAACAGTGCCCTTCGTCTCTCCGTAGCCACTCTCTCATATGCATTTAATTTGTTTTATAGTGCTACTTATATTAGTGAAGGGTGTCACAGTACTTTACATCACACACTCATTATACAGAGACAATGAATCATACAAGTATGTAAATCAGTCTATGTCACATAAGCCAATGAGGTTTACAAGGTGTAGGATTCACGTCATCCATACTGGTGGGCAGTATATTTTAAGATGGTTTGGGCTGGGGAAGCACAAACTCGAGATTTAAAGCAAACCCCAGTGGTTGAGTGTAGGCTTTACAAATAAAAATGTATATCGGCCCAAACTTTTTTTAGCAACATTAAAATAATGAAAGACTGGGGAAGTTCTAACTATATAGTAACACAAAGAAAGTGAAGTTCTAAATATACCATTCATGTTTGCATGCAGCTCTTTGATGACAGTTCATAGGTCACTGTCCTATGTTAGGATTGTAACTTTTGAACTGCAAGTAACACAGGAATCTCTCTGACAAAAGGTGGTAAAACCACAAGCTGTCCACATGAAATACAGCATATCTGCACTTCAAAACTACCAACAGGCAAAGGATTGCCCTCTAACGGGATCATTAATCACCAGTTCTCAGGACATTTTTATTGCTGTCTTACATCCATGGCCATGATAATGATAAAAACAATTTAAATGAAGCATACACAAAGTATGTGCCTTGCTGGGCCTGTGCAGATTTAAAAAATCAAAAAATCAAAGAGTAGCAGCACAATCTCTTACCTACTGCATTAGTCAAACTTTGTGTCACAGCCTGATCTGATAAGCAGCTGCAGGACTCAGGAAAAGGTGAAACAGAATAAACAAGCTTCTTTTCTCCAGTGCTGAACAGAAAAGGAAATATCCACATGGTAGGCAAAGGTTACTCAGTGCCAAAAAAAGAATGTGTGCCCTGCAGGACACTGCTTACCTTTCCAAAAGGAGTTGGGTTATTGGGGATGGCTGTGAGAAAGAACACAGGCCCAATCATGCAACTCCCTGAATAGGAAGAATAAAAACGTTCAGAGAAACATTGTATATTATATTGCCCAATTTCAATTGGTCTTCATGCCCTCACTACAGGGCCGGACTGGCCGTAAAGGGCACCGGACAATCCCTCGGTGCGACGCTCGGGTGGGGGCCGGTTTTGGCCCCCTGGGGGCTTTTTTGTTACAGGGCCTTTTTTGCAGCATAGCTTCAAAATCGTCCCTGTAACAAAATCAGCAGAAAACCGGCCCTGGCAAAGAGCTTGGCGGGACTCCCAACACCCCAGGGGGGGGCAAGCACTTTGCCAGGGCCGGTTTGGGTTCCCAGTCTGGCCCTGCCTCACTATGGCTCATGTTTGGGTGGGCCAGGCTCATGTTTGGGTGGGCCAGGCTCATGTTTGGGTGGGCCTGGCCCACCGGCCTCCCCTATAGAACCCGGCCTGTAGTGATCTCTACATTGTTCATTCAAAGCGCTTTTTTCTGTTTTCCCATTTGCACTTGTACCCCGTACAAGAAATCTTTATGAACAAATGTTGCAAAAATACTGAAAGTTGACTGTTGCACTGTGCCCTCCTACTTTTGCACCATCCCCATGCTACTTTATGAAAGGGAATGTTCAGAGTGGGCCAGCGCAAAACCGCACATAATATCGTAGGTAAGTATTATTTTAGATAGGGATTTTGATGGTACACCTGGGACAATACAGATAGAAAACAAAAGCAATACGTTTGATAATAATGGTATAAGACATGCTTATCACTCTAGGGATAAGAGAGGACATGCGCTTTTCCAACTGATTAAATCATTTGACCGTACCAATGTGACTCAATGTTTTGACACCAACCATTCTACTAAGGCCACTTTGGAAAGGGGAGAGTATTCCTCAACTATTTATTACATTTTTGCTACCCATGATTTGTTGGCTTTTTTTCTTAGGTAGCTGTTGTTATTTTTTGCCTATAGCAATCATAAGCCCCTACGCTATATCTATGTTTACCAGGATGGGGGGGGGGGGGGGGGTTACTCAATAATTAACGGTAAAACCCCAAGGTTTGCGTATGGCTTGGAGAAATGCTGACATGAATATTCTTGCCTAAACTCTGTTTGATCCATTTTCCCCTGTTGTTTAAACGTCCTACTGCCTCTGACGATCACTGGTTGGTGTCCAATTGATTTGTTCAGCTGAATCAAGCCATTAGTGTTTTTTTATGAAACTAAGTAGACTAGTGACCCAGGGGGCTAAATGCTTTGATCAACATTGTAGGAAGGCCTTGGTGTTATTACACGAGACACTGAAGGAGACACCTAGGGACTCATGTAAAATACAACAACATAGTGAGAACTATAAGGCCGCTCTTCAGGACCAGGAGTAAAGATTTACAAAACAAATCCTGGGGGAAGCTGGTCAGGGCATGCAGACTGAAAGATACAAGGGCCATATAGCTGGAGGCTAATAACACCAAAACTGTGAGTGCTAAATCTAACACTGTTAGAATCACCATCAGTTCGGAAGCCTGGTTTGACCATTTCAAAGAAGTCTATGGCCATATATGGCCCTAGTGTTTTAATGGCTATGTTGAGAAGATGGTGGGTGTTAGAAATGGGGGTCTCTAGTTGGCAGAGATTTGGACCTTTGTCGAAATAGGTACCCTTCCTTCTAGTTAGGGTAAGGAGGATACACACTTTAGATAACCCCTGTTCACCCCCTTGGTAGCTTGGCATGGACAGATAGACTTAGCTCAAATGAAATGTGTAAAGTATTTGTACCAACACTCACAGTAACAGAGTGATAACACCACACATGAACACCACACCAGTTTAGAAAAATAAAGTATTTTTATCTAACCTTAACAAGATCAAAACAACAAAAATCCAACATACAAGTATTAAAAAAAATAACTATGGATGCGTGATTTCTTGCAAAGTAACTGTTGTTGCGACAAAATTCACCAAGCCAAACAGCCGCAGCGATGAGAAGCGTTAAAAAACAAAGAGAAGCATTGTTCCTGAGACCTTCGTTGGTACGATGCAACAGTTCCGCTGTACACAGGAGAGCAATGCATCGGGTCCGGTCTGTAGGTGGAAGTGAGGCATCAATTTTGAGACGACATAGATCCGCAGGTGAAGCATCAGGGAAAACTTGCCGCAAAGGGAGCATGCGTGGAATTCCGAGATGCGGCAGCGAATGGAGTGATGTGGCGAGCGACACTCCGTCAACCTTTTCAGCCATGATCCCTGGATGCGTTGATTCTTGCGGCAGCACCAAGCAGTGCAATGTAGGAAGATTCTTCTCGCACCACGGCGTTAGGTTGGAAAAACTGTTGCAAGAAGAGAGATGCATCAATTTTCTTGTAGTTGCATTGCTTTCCAGCTCCCAGCAGCAGAAACAACCTCCAGGGGCTCCACACAGTCACAGGCACTCCTGGCAGGTCAGAACTCCCAGCAAGGAAGTTCAGGGGAGCCGGGGGTAAAGTCTTTGTGTTCCTGAGAATTCAAAACAGGGGGCAAGCTCTAATCAAGCCCTTGGAGACTTTCCTCAAGCAGCGGACGCAGCACACAGCAAAGTCCCTCTCCTTCCCTTGGCAGAAACAGCAACTGCAGGACAACCCCAGAAACACAGCAAGGGCAGCACATCTCCTCAGTTTCTCCAGCTCTTCTCCTTGGCAAAGATTCCTCTTGATTCCAGAAGTAGTCTGAAGTTCAGGTGTTTTAGGTCTAAAACTTAAATCCCAAAATGTCTTTGTTCTCTTTGTGCAAGTGTCTCTGAGCCCAGTCCAAACCAGTTCTGTCCTCTCTGGTGCAGCTGCCCGGCAGGAGGTGGGGACAGCATTGTGTAAGGCAGACAGGCCCTATTCAGGTGCAAGGGAAATCTCCTCCCACCACTCTAAATGCAGACCGGCCCTATTCAGGTGCTAGTGAGAACTCATCCCCATACTCTGAATGCAGCCCAGGTCTATTCAGCCCAGCCCTGACTCATTCAGGAAAAGCAGGACACACATCAACTTCCCGGTGGCTGTCTGAGAGAATGCACCTCCCCAGCCCCTGTCACTCCAAATCTAGCCAGTCAATACACAAACAGGCAGAGGCACACAGAATGGTTAATCAAGAAAATGCCTACTTTCTAAAAGTCAAAACAAGAAAGGCTTGGGTCCTATCACTATCTGGCCTGGACCACTCTAACTTTAAAAAACTGAAAAGTGACCAGATAGGTTATTCTACCAATCTTTAGCACCACCTAGCCAACAAATCCTAAGTGAGCGCTACTTGCTTTGCATCATTTTTACTTTTCAAAGTGTTGTTTTTTATAACATTTCATCATGTCCTAAAAGCGACACAGGTGTAACACATTTATCACCTACAATACACACAAATCAAGAAATCATAATACGTAATACAAACAATAAGCAATGAACATCTATACAAAACATGAACATCATGTAAAAAGTTAAACGCCTCCAAACATCTTTAGAGGGCACCAGTCCTTGTGTGATACATAAACAAACAAGCGGACAGAAACTGATTCAACAAAGTCCTGCTTGTTTCCTGAGATAAAGACTCCTCTATATAAAGGGGTCAGTTCACCAGGGGGAAATACATCTCATTGATAGTTCCCTGAAGTGCCCCACTACTATTCTGGCTTCAGCTCAGAGTCAACGAGTTTCAAACCCCGAGTTATTCTAGGGTTCTCCTCAGGATGTAGACTGGAAGTGGCCTTGACTGGGGAACATAAAAGCAACAAAAGGGTTGGTGTCAGTGATTGTGAACCCTTATATTCAAATTAATATCTATCATCCTCTACGTTAATCACCTGATTATACATGTAGGTATTTGATGCTCCAAAAACCTATCTGGTCACTTTTCTGGTTTTTAAAGTTACTTTCTAAAAATGACATTTTCAAACACACAATTTAAAAATCATCTTCAGTAAAAGATGAGTTATTAAATTCTGAGTTCAGAAAGTCTAAACTTTATTTTTCTATCTTATCCCTATGGGAAGATATGCTTGTAAAATGTTACAAAGCATTCCCTATTCTGTCCGATGGGGCAAGATAGCCTTTTAATAGTGAAAAACAAAATTGGCAGTATTTCACTATCAGGACATGTTACACACATCAGTACATGTACTACCTTTCACATACACTGCTCCCTGCCCAGGGGGGTACCTTGGGCCTACCAAGGTACACTACTGTCATTGTGCCAATTTTTAAGTAGGGTAACCCCAATTCACTATGATGCTATTGGCCAATATCTTTTCTTGACTCAGATGTAAAGCTGGAAGGGAGAGCTGTACTAGAGCGTCTCCTAACCTGGGTTAGGGAGATGAACATGCTTTCGGAGGTGCAGTTTGGGTTCCATGAGGGAATCTGCACAATGGAGCAATGCTTACATTTGCCTCAACTGGTTAGCAAGTATACTGTCTTTATGCAGGGCTCCGTCTAACTGGCCCTCATTATCCTCTTTTGTGCCTTTGACAGTATCGTCTGGTCCAAACTATGGGAGATCTTATCTGATCTAGGGGTAGAGGACCCTTCAGAAGAAAGCTTCAAGCTAGGGAGAGGGCTGTGTCCTGGCACCTTAATTTTCCCTTATACATTAATGGCCTAAGCATAGCCCTGCCCAATATAGTTTCAGATGCCCCCTCAATCAGCAAGAAAAATGTCCCAGTTTTATTATATGCAGATGATGCAGTTTTACTCTCTAGATCTCCCAATGGCCCTAATATTTTATTTCAAGAATTTGTGTCTTTTATGGGGACATTAGGTTTGGTTACCAATCAAACTGAATCCTTTATCATGATTTGCAAGCCAAGGCAACAGAAGATGTGGGGCATATTTCTATACGGACACCCTGTTGCCCAGACCCAGGACTTTTCATATTTGGGCATAGTATTGGATGCAAGGGGAAACAGGAGACCAAGTACAGCTAACTCACATCAGAAATTTGCAAGCTAGGTGGGTTATATTTTTAATATGGCCAGCTGCATTGGGAAAAAACCCATAGTCCCCCTCTTGGAGGTCTATAGGAGAAACTGCCTCCCAGTTCTTACATATGACTCAAGAGTCTGGGGTTAGTCTAATATGAATCCCCTCCAAGGCGTGCAAAACAGGGTGTTTAGGCCACTTTTGGGAGTCTCACCTGCATGCTCTCCTAACACTATGCATCTGGAGCTTGGGATGGATTATACCAAATAGATCATGAAGTTGGCATCCCTGCTCTTGTGGTGTTCGATTTAGGCAAACCCACATGCTTCACTAAACAGGAGGATCATACACTTCTGTATCTCATGTGGGAGAGGTCTAGAACATCAGCTGGCTCAACAATGTTGAGTCAGAACTGACAAAGTTGGGAAGGACTACTCTTTGCTCCAGCCCAATTGCTATAACTAAAACTGACGTGGCCTGGGCGAAAACAACATCCAAGTTAAGGGCGAGAGCTCTAAGGGAAGAACTTGAAGTTAATAAACTGACTGTTAGGGAGTATGTGGTACTGCATAGCTCAGTAACCCTGGAACCATATTTAGAATGGATGGACAGTTCCTTGGACATATTACTACTAGTTTAGACTGGGATTCGTGAGATGGTACCTTGGCTTCCCCTTGGCCAATTCAATTAATCTAACGTATTGATATGTGCATGCAAGGAATCCTCCGCACGGAGCTTGCTGCATTTTTCGTTTTTTGGTCATTTCTTTCTTGATCTCACCAAAAGGTTTCTAATTCCTATTATTAGGGAGCGATGTCATTGCTTATAAAAAATTAATAAAATACTTTGAAATCAAAAAGAAACTCTTGAGTAGCTCTAATCTAGTTGCAACAACTCGATTACCCATCTAATTGTATTATATTTGCTCCTTTTTAGGTCTCGCCGGTCGATGCGCATGCGCATCGAGCTTGCGAGACTATGGGGGCTTATCCACTCTTTAACCAACTTGCAAGGAATCGTGGCGATTCCTTGCAGTGCACGAGAAATTTAAGCTCAATGCGCATGCGCATTGAGCTTAAAAGCGCGTGCACATGCCCCCAGCCGCCTGCCTTGCCTACTCTCTCTCTCACTGCCTCCCCCAGCTCCGCCCCCTCACTTCTTGATTGCACGGCCGCTAGGCCGTGCATCCCCTACTCTCCTCCCCCCTCCTCCTCCTACTCTCCTCCCCTGCCTGCCGTGTCGCACCTCTCCCCTCTCCCCGCTCCGCCCCCTCCCCTGCCCGCCGTCTCAAGGTCTTTGCAACTCCCCAGCCATATGTTAAAACCCCTCGCACTCCAGGCCCCCACTTCGCCCCCTCCCCTGCCCGCCGTGTCGCATTTCTCCTCCCCCCTCCCCTTATCTGGCTTCCCTCCGTCTGTTCCCTCTCCCCGCTCCGCCCCCTCCCCTGCCCGCCGTGTCGCATTTCTCCTCCCCCCTCCCCTTATCTGCCTTCCCTCCTCGAGGTTCTCCGACGCCCCGCACCCTTCACTTTCCGGCCCACTGCTTGTTTCTGTTTGGAAATGTGTTTGTATCTTTTGTGCATGTGTTGTCTGGTTGCTACTGTGTAAGTATTGAATGTTATGTTATTCCTTTCGATGTAGTGAATATTAATATATTGCTTCATTTAAATAACAAACCTCCTTGAGGAAGGCTACGCATTATTTAATAATTCGCGCTGCATTAGATAATGCGTGCGCTTGAGTAGTCCGCCTTCCATGCGTGAAGAGCTCCGACACTCCCTCGGGGAGCGCGCGGCATTGACACCGGTAGTACTACAGGGCATTCAGGTGCGAGCGCAGCCAATGGCGAACATGTCCTCACAGGTCCTCGCGCGCGTGCCGGGGCTGGCGCTGGCCTGCTCCCTAGCGGGCGCTTCAGCAATGAACAGCCGGCCTTGTGGAACTGTAGACATTAGTTCTTTTAGACAGATGCCATCCTTACGTTTTTTTCCTTTTAACAAGACGCAGTGGCGCTTCTCGGGGTCCGCGTGGATGCTCGTGGACTAGAAACGTGTCCATGTGCGTTAAGGATGCGTGCTTGTGTAGTACTCTAAACATTATCAGAAAATAGACTGATCGATGTCTGCAACATCAGCAGACACTCACAGTGGTACCTGCAGTAGTACAATACAGCACATTTGCATTTATGCAATCAAAATGGTGCCGTCTTTATTTTTTTATGACCTAGCCCGTATATCCTCACAAATGGAATTTTGAAGTATTTGTTTTAAAACCGCATTTTCAACGTTTCCATTTGCTATGGTGAGGTTTAACAAGCTGGCTTCTTGCGATGGATTTTACTCGGCATAGCTAAGTAAGCAGGGCTTGTTGTCATGACAACAAATGCATCATATGACTTTCAGGCTACAGGGAATGACAGACCAGCTTAAAGAGACAGGTAGCAATGCTTAACTAATGCACGCTTGTGTATGACAGTATGACTTGCAAGGGGCTTAATCTACAATTCCATATCACCTACCTCGCCCTACTGCTTTCAGTGAAACCTGCACTCCAATAACCTAACTGAAATGTTAACCTATCCAGGCTGTACCTGCTGGTATTGTGTTGTATTGTACATTGGTTTGAAAGATTTGTTTTGTCCTAGTGGGTCACGTGCAGGCAGACATGCGCAGAGGAATGCCAAACAAAGAAAAATGGTGTAGGAGTATGGCTACCTGTCACACAGACTGCTGGCAGTCCGTTTAATTATGATATTCCGAGCGTTAAAACATACACTGCCAAACGCGCCTTCACATCCTCACCCCCTCATCCTCACACACCCTCACTCACCCTCACACCCCTCACAACCCTCTCACCCTCACTCAGCCTCACACCCCCTCACCCTCACACACCCTCACACACCCTCACCCACCCTCACCCTCGCACCCTCTCACCATCACCCCCTCTCCCTCACACACCCTTACCCTCATCCCCTCACCCTCACACACACTCTGTCACCCTCTCACCCTCACCCTCACAACCCCTAACCCTCACCCTCACCCTCACCACCTCACACACCCTCACTCACCCTCACACACCCTCAAACACCCTCACTCACCCTCACACACCCACACCCTCACCCTCACACACCCTCACACACCCACTCACCCTCTCACACCTGCTGCACTCTCCTGCTCTCTAGAGATGTGGCCTAACGACCAGAGCTGCCATCTATGTCACTGTAATGGCTGGATTTTCTGAGTAGGTGGGATCAGCCCCCAGGGGCCCCTCCAACCCAGCCAGAACGTACTCACCTTCCCTCCTCAGGACCAACTATCCAGGCACCTGGTACCTACCTGAGGATGGGGAACTCGCAATATACAAGCTCATATTATTAAAAACACCACTAGATCTATAGGGATACTAAGAATACTCACTAATTACTAGGGATATCCATACCCTACACCACACTTATTTACATTAGTTGGTCTCGCGGCCACTCAGACCCAGACCGGTCTACCCTAGGGCAGATATTGCGCACAATCCGGTGCGACTACACATGGGCCTGCAGAACCCAATGCTCCCTTTTCCAAACGATCAACAATCCTGTCGATCTCCACGCTAGTTCAACCTCCTAGCGCTCTCACTTATTCAAGCCACAATCCAGTGGGTATACACACTGGTTCGACCCCCCAGTGCTCTCACTAACGCCGCATATCAACGACGACCACATTCCTATGAACCATTATTTGGGGTATTATCTTAGTGATCTACTTGGAATAGAACTACAATAATAGCTTTGAATAGGGTTCCAAATTGTATAGTGTACTCCCTGCTCTTGACATCGAAGGTCCACCCACTCCCTCCTTATTCAATCACCATTTACCTGATCGGGATTTCTCATCCGTTCACCCAAACAGTTCCTGACTAGAAGTGCGGTTTACCAAGATTGAACATAAGCACCAGGTACACGATAATTCTATATGAATTAGGGTATTTATTAACAATAAACACAAATCACATTACTATGCGGCATAACTTTTGCAAAGAAAAAGGTAAAGATTAGAGTGCACAATCTATGAGCAATGGACGGACATCACCTGGTTAATATGAAATCTGGACTCGGCAGTCATCTAGGTTCCCTTCTCGTCTCTGTGTCCTGGCTCGCCTTGCAGTCACACCCCAGCCGTCACAAGTACACGTCTGCACCGCTAGGCTCAACCTCGTCTGCTTCCCTCCAGGGCACCGGAACCTTGCTGATTATTAACTACCGTCTCTCTCTCTCTCTGTATCAGTGCGCTGCGCGCTACTTCTCGTTCAGTCTTTCTCAGAGAGTTTCGGTCTTAAATCTTTCTCGGACTTCAAAGATGGCGACTGTCCACCATAAGATGAATAATAGCGGAGATGCTAACGGCTAGATGCCGCCTACGGACTAACTGACAAACTGACTAACACCTTCGCTAATATCAAAGCCCGTTCCTTCATGGAAATTCACGGCCAGTAACCTGCCGCCCACCAAATTCTTGTACCTCCCCGTACCAAGGACACTTTCCCAGCCGGCCGGCCTGAAGTTGTGTCTTCGGAGTGGAGAAAAATACATTCCTTTGATAAGGGTCAGCCTGAACCGGTTCTCTCCAAGCGAACAACAGCTTGAAACTAAAACATTACACTTGACCTAGAAGGCCTTCTCGATCTACCGGGCAAAAAGCAAAATGGAGTCTGTCTCGTTTAAGGCCTACGGAGCCCATAATGTGCATAGCTCCATGAAAAACAGCTCAGCATGTTAGCAAATGAGCGAATCATGACTAATATTTATATATCTATCCCCTAACTTAAATTCATAAGCCTTACTCTAAGGAAAATAATACGAAAATACCCTTATATATGTAAGACAGGGTCCCTGTCTATCGGCCTAATCCCTATGCTATGGGGGTGATAGGCTGGAGTCACTCTCCATCATTCTCCTTCTCCAAAGAGCTAGCAAAAAGACAGCCATAACAGTCACGTAAATACAAAACATGTTGCATTCCAAATGCTATAGGTGTCACATTCGCGAAAGTTATAACTATTGGCGTTGTAAATGACAAAGCAATCAATTTAGCTATTTTAAAAACCAACAAATAAATAAAATATTTGTCATTTACAAGACCAATAGCTCCAACTTTTCTAATGCGAGACCTATTGCATTTCCAATGCTTGTTAAAATGTGCAATTAGCAGAAGGAAATAATTGATGTTTTAATGGGATGGCACTTTTTGGATGGATTATAATATCTAACTCTTTGAGGGAGCTGCTATGCCTGTTGATCATTTATGAAAACATGTTGGATCAAACGTGTTTTTTAACTCTTTTCTCAATTGTTTTATTAATATTGTCATAGTTTCTTTGACCTCATGTGATTTTATATTATCTGATATGTGCAATTTATTTGCAACTACCTCATATGAAAGAAGGAAGGACATATGCACGTTATCTGCTTCTACCTCATATAGAAGAAGGAAGGACCTAATGAGGACTGAATTGCCCTGTTAGATATGACTATGGCACTGTTTATTGTCTGATTTTTAATAGGGATGTGAACTAGCGGGTGTTTTTTTCTTTCCTTTGTAATCGTTTTTAATATAATGGATAGCTCGTTATTTTAATATGCTTTTATGATTTCTTTTGTTACCTAAATAAAGTGAATTTGAAATTAAATGGTTGCTTAGGTTGGTGTTGAAACAGTAAATGTGACCCATAAGAAAGGCCAACTCCTCCCTTACTGCTTTGAATGGGAATGGTAAATTTCACTACTCATCGGCTCAGTATTTTATGTACTGTTACACAGATTGTAGCAGGAGTAATATATTTAACCCATTCAAAGTCCAACACTATGCCTTATTTCTTTTAATTTTGGAGCGGATTGATAAATAGGACCTTTCTAAAGGCCAGCACTTTCCCTACTGTTGCTCGGTTTGGAGTGGGGAAAGTAAATGTGACACCTCCAAAGTCCAGCACTTTCTGTACTGTTGCTAAAGTAACAGTGGGAATAGTAAATCTGACCCGTCTAAAGTCCAACACTCTCCCTAGTGTAGCTCAGGTTGCAGTGGGAATAGTAAATATCACTCATACAAAATCTAACACTTCCCTACTGTTACTAAGGTTGGAATGGGAGTAGTAGGAGTAGTAGATGTTATGCATGATTAATTAAAACCTTTGCATCCAGTACTTTAACAGAAAAATCAAAGAGCATTGCAATAATACAAGGATTAAAAATTTTAAGATAGACTGCTGTCTGTTATACATGAAAACTTAAAAAATAATCTTGAATGTACTTGCATCCCTGACACAAGTTGTTCAGTCTGTTAAAAAGGTAAAAGATCAATGTGATAAGAGTTTTCTGTTTAAGCTGACAAGATGTTCCCATACGACAAATGACGGCATCCTGTTGCCCCTGATTTTAACGTCCAGATGCCATTTAAAAACTGTTGTGAGCTTTACGGGGCTGGCTCCAATGGTGCCCAAAACCAGTGTACGTGTCCAGGTCCTAACTATTGAGAATACATTTTTTCAGTCTTAATGCTGTTAAGTCTCAATATGTTGTAAGACTGCAGTTAAGCTGTACTAAAGTTGGATTAAAGCACCGCATTACCGCCTGACTACAGGTCTTTACAACGTACTGGTTAAAGAATGGTTTTAACAAAGTTTTCTGTATGTCCTTAAGCTTGTTACAAATACATATGATATGAATCAGATTATCCATGCCGCAATCGCACAGACGGCAAGGCTGGTCTCCTCCTCTTCTTTCCCAAGGCGGTAAAAACGGATTGATTGGACCGACTCCCAAACCGAGTCTTAAGAATTTTTCCTGATAATGCTTTCTTGTCCTCTATGGCTGATATGAGTTTTGTCGTCTTTGCTACTAGTTTTTTTGAAAACCGAGTGGCCCATTGAGGTGTTCCAGGCATCAGTCAGACCTAGAGTATTAATAGATTTCTGAAGGTACACGTTGGCTAACAGTTTTCCAGTGCGGGACTACTTGACCCAGAGATGATTATTCAAGGACCCTATGTAAGCAGCTTTGATTTTATGCCATCTTTTTACAAAGGCTCCCTTTATTTCTATCGCCTGGTTTTTGAAACTGAATTCCAGCCTAATTTGGGCCGGCAAAACATATTTGGGAAGCAGGAAAATCGTTTGGTAGGAGGTTGACATTACACTATCGAGAATTGCTGCATCTCTTCCAGTCAGCGTTTCACTCCCATAAGTAATAGTGGGCAGCAATTTGGCTCGTGGAACTTTTAAAAAAGGATCAAGTGAGAGGTCCGGCAGCACCTTCTTCAAGGGTTTTAGTGCTAAATAGGTCATAGCTCCCTTCCTTCGCAGGGACTCCAACTGTGGCTTGAAGGAGTTATTTTGATCTAAAAGCACGCCCAGATATTTATATTTTGTTACTTGGTCTAGACGTTTTTTCGGCCAAATACCAACTAGGGTTTACCTTCTTATGATGGTTTACTGCCATCATTTTGGATTTTTTAACGTTTTTTTTTAGAGCATTCCGTTCCAAAAATTTGTGAGTTGCGTCTAGAAGGTGCTGAAGGCCGATGGGAGTCCGGCTGATCAGGACTAAGTCGTCAGCATATAGCAAGTTTGTCAATGTCATGCCACCTAGCTTCGGGGCGTGTGACGAGCAACTATCCAGTTCTGCCGGTAGGCCCGCCAGAAAAATGCTAAATAACAAGGGGGTGAGAACACATCCTTGCTTTAACCCCTTTGTAGTGGTGATTCTGCTTTAAAGATGCTTCCCAGCGCCTAGTTTAATTCTGATCCACGTATTAATGTGCAGTTGCATACATTTGTCTGACAGAAGTGGTGGTATCCACCATCTTTCCAACTTATGCCAGAGCCTGGCACCGTCAACGTGATCAAAGGCTGCTGAATAGTCAATGAAGCAGAGAAATAGGGGGTATTTGCCCTGCTTTGTTGCATCAGTAATCATGGTTTTGGCCATTATATTAGTTATAGTGCCATGCCGCTCATGGAAACCTGTTTGAGTTATAGGTATAATGTGGTTCGTGGAAGACCAGCTAGCCAAATCAATTTAATATAATTCTTACATAGTATTTAGCCTTGGTGTCTATACGGGCTATCAGGCGGAAATTATTTGGAGCAGACCTCATTTCTTGCTTATTTATAGGGCTAATTATTGAGACTCTGCATGACTCCAGAAATGTTGTGGTTCTTAAAGCATGTCCTAACACTGGAACCAGTGCGTTGCACCAAAATTCGGAATCTTGTTTGCACAACATTGGTGGTATGCGGTTTGGGCCAGGTGCTCCTGTCGGTCTACCTCTGCCTATTTGTTTCCTTATTGCTGTAGCCAAGGAACCATTTTGCTTGTCTTCTGCACTTAGTTGACTATAAAGGCCTGGTGGCTGTGCTGTCTCCAGCTGGTTCGGTTTGAGTAGTCCACTGTCGACATCGCTTGGGCGGTGTTGGTTTATTCCTGCCCTTTTTAAATTGTTGATGTAATCATTTCCCACGGGGATAGGGGCAGTGACTGTTTCTGGTTCCTGGTCATTGAAATGTTTAAAGAGATAATCAACCCAAATAGCTTCAGTTATAACTGAGTCTATGCCCGGATGGTGAGGACGCTGCAGTTTGTTTACTGATTGCCAGAATTTGGTACTGTTTTTTCAGGTTTGCGTAGTGGAGAAGTTTTGCCCTTAGTTCATTTTCCTTTGCACTTTTATTTGCCTATCTCCTCCGTTTTAAAGATGTCTTCAGTTCACGGAGAGTTCCTTGCAGACTCTGGATGTGTGGAAATTTGATTTGTTGCTTTAAGACTCGATTTAAGGTTCGCTTTAGATTTTTTGAGATAGGGCTCTTCTATGCGTTAGTTGGAGTGGCAACAACTTTTCTTTGTTTTTAATATAATGGATTGCTCGTTATTTTAATATGCTTTTATGATTTCTTTTGTAACCTAAATAAATTGAATTTGAAATTGAATGGTTGCTTAGGTTGGTGTTGAAACAGTAAATGTGACCCATAAGAAAGGCCAACTCCTCCCTTACTGCTTTGAATGGGAATGGTAAATTTCACTACTCATCGGCTCAGTATTTTATGTACTGGTACACAGATTATAGCAGGAGTAATATATTTAACCCATTCAAAGTCCAACACTATGCCTTATTTCTTTTAATTTTGGAGCGGATTGATAAATAGGACCTTTCTAAAGGCCAGCACTTTCCCTACTGTTGCTCGGTTTGGAGTGGGGAAAGTAAATGTGACACCTCCAAAGTCCAGCACTTTCTGTACTGTTGCTAAAGTAACAGTGGGAATAGTAAATCTGACCCATCTAAAGTCCAACACTCTCCCTACTGTAGCTCAGGTTGCAGTGGGAATAGTAAATATCACTCATACAAAATCTAACACTTCCCTACTGTTACTAAGGTTGGAATGGGAGTAGTAGGAGTAGTAGTTGTTATGCGTGATTAATTAAAACCTTTGCATCCAGTACTTTAACAGTAAAATCAAAGAGCATTGCACTAATACAAGGATTAAAAATGTTAAGATAGACTGCTGTCTGTTATACATGAAAACTTAGAAAATAATCTTGAATGTACTTGCATCCCTGACACAAGTTGTTCAGTCTGTTAAAAAGGTAAAAGATCAATGTGATAAGAGTTTTCTGTTTAAGCTGACAAGATGTTCCCATACGACAAATGACGGCACCCTGTTGCCCCTGATTTTAACGTCCAGATGCCATTTAGGAAACTGTTGTGAGCTTTACGGGGCTGGCTCCAATGGTGCCCAAAACCAGTGTACGTGACCAGGTCCTAACTATTGAGAATACATTTTTTCAGTCTTAATGCTGTTAAGTCTTAATATGTTGTAAAACGGCAGTTAAGCTGTACTAAAGTTGGATTAAAGCACAGCATTACCGCCTGACTACAGGACTTTACTCCGTACTGGTTAAAGAATGGTTTTAACAAAGTTTTCTGTATGTCTTTAAGCATGTTACAAATACATATGATATGAATCAGATTCTCCATGCCGCAATCGCGCAGACGGCAAGGCTGGTCTCCTCCTCTTCTTTCCCAAGGCGGTAAAAACGGATTGATTGGACCGACTCCCAAACCGAGTCTTAAGAATTTTTCCTGATAATGCTTTCTTGTCCTCTATGGCTGATATGAGTTTTGTCGTCTTTGCTACTAGTTTTTTTGAAAACCGAGTGGCCCATTGAGGTGTTCCAGGCATCAGTCAGACCTAGAGTATTAATAGAGTCCTGAAGGTGCACGTTGGCTAACAGTTTTCCAGTGCGGGTCTACTTGACCCAGAGATGATTATTCAAGGACCCTATGTTAGCAGCTTTGATTTTATGCCATCTTTTCACAAAGGCTCCCTTTATTTCTATCGCCTGGTTTTGGAAACCGAATTCCAGCCTAATTTGGGCCGGCGAAACATATTTGGGAAGCAGGAAAATCATTTGGTAGGAGGTTGACATTACACTATCGAGAATTGCTGCATCTCTTCCAGTCAGCGTTTCACTCCCATAAGTAATAGTGGGCAGCAATTTGGCTCGTGGAACTTTTAAAAAAGGATCAAGTGTGAGGTCCGGCAGCACCTTCTTCAATGGTTTTAGTGGTAAATAGGTCATAGCTCCCTTCCTTCGCAGGGACTCCAGCTGTGGCTTGAAGGAGTTATTTTGATCTAAAAACACACCCAGATATTTATATTTTGTTACTTGGTCTAGACGTTTTTCGGCCAAATACCAACTAGGGTTTACCTTCTTATGATGGTTTACTGCCATCATTTTGGATTTTTTAACGTTTATTTTTAGAGCGTTCCGTTCCAAGAATCGGTGAGTTGCGTCTAGAAGGTGCTGAAGGTCGATGGGAGTCCGGCTGATCAGGACTAAGTTGTCAGAATATAGCAAGTTTGTCAATGTCATGCCATCTAGCTTCGGGCGTGTGGCGAGCAACCATCCAGTTCTGCCGGTAGGCCTGCCAGAAAAATGCTAAATAACAAGGGGGTGAGAACACATCCTTGCTTTAACCCCTTTGTAGTGGTGATTCTGCTTTAAAGATGCTTCCCAGCGCCTAGTTTAATTCTGATCCACGTATTAATGTGCAGTTGCATACATTTGTCTGACAGAAGTGGTGGTATCCACCATCTGTCCAACTTATGCCAGAGCCTGGCTGGCACGGTCAACGTGATCAAAGACTGCTGAGTAGTCAATGAAGCAGAGAAATAGGGGGTATTTGCCCTGCTTTGTTGCATCAATAATCATGGTTAAGGCCATTATATTAGTTATAGTGCCATGCCGCTCATGGAAACCTGTTTGAGTTATAGGTATAATGTGGTTCGCGGAAGACCAGCTAGCCAAATCAATTTAATATAATTCTTACATAGTATTTAGCCTTGGTGTCTATTCGGGCTATCAGGCGGAAATTATTTGGAGCACACCTCATTTCTTGCTTATTTATAGGGCTAATTATTGAGACTCTGCATGACTCCAGAAATGTTGTGGTTCTTAGAGCATGTCCTAACACTGGAACCAGTGCGTTGCACCAAAATTCGGGATCTTGTTTGAACAACATTGGTGGTATGCGGTTTGGGCCAGGTGCTCCCGCCCGTCTACCTCTGCCTATTTGTTTCCTTATTGCTGTAGCCAAGGAACCATTTTGCTTGTCTTCTACACTTAGTTGACTATAAAGGCCTGGTGGCTGTGCTGTCTCCAGCTGGTTCGGTTTGAGTAGTCCACTGTTGACATCGCTTGGGCGGTGTTGGTTTATTCTTGCCCTTTTTAAATTGTTGATGTAATCATTTCCCACGGGGATAGGGGGAGTGACTGTTTCTGGTTCCTGGTCATTGAAATGTTTAAAGAGATAGTCAACCTAAATAGCCTTAGTTATAACTGAGTCTATGCCAGGATGGTGAGGACGCTGCAGTTTGTTTACTGATTGCCAGATTTTGGTGCTGTTTTTTCTGGTTTGTGTAGTGGAGAAGTTTTGCCCTTAGTTAATTTTCCTTTGCTCTTTTATTTGCCCATCTCCTCCGTTTTAAAGATGTCTTCAGTTCACAGAAAGTTCCTTGCAGACTCTGGTTGTTTGGAAATTTGCTTTGTTGCATTAAGACTTGATTTAAGGTTCGCTTTAGATTTTTTGAGATAGGGCTCTTCCATGCGGTGGCAACAACTTTCCTTTGTTTCAGGCCTTGGCTATTTGAGACATTATTTTCCTAGGCGTAGTAAATTCCACCCCTCCAAAGGTCAATACTTTCTCTACTGTTGCTCAGATTCAAATGTAAGTTGACCCCTCATGGTAGAATACTTTCCCGTACTAAATTTCCCCCCTCCAAAGTCCGACACTTTCTCTACAGTAGCTCAGGTTGGAGTGGGAATAGTAAATCTGAATTCTACAAAGTCCAACACTTTACCTACTATTGCTTAGATTAGAATGAGGGTAGTAAATACATTGGCCACTAGCCACTTTGTAGTTACAGTTAGATCAGACTTTCCATAGGAAGAGTGTTTTTTGTTTTGCTGATAACTTTGGTTCCATGTGATGAATCTCCATGAAACTTTACGAAAAAAGGTTAATCCACCTCAACACCTTCTTTGAAAGTTTCACGGTGATCCAGTGGGCCAGAGAAACAAGCATTTACAATGCAATGGTCTCGGCATTATTAAAGGTAGAGCTATTGGCATTGCTCATGAGATTTCTTTTTTTTTTTAATTATAAATAAATGGCTTTGTTATTTACATTGCCAATAGCTTAATCGCTTGCATATGCAAGACCTATTGCATTAGCACCCACACACAGAGTAAGTAGTAGAGTAGTAGAGTGAGTAGTTGATAGTGAGTAGGAGAGAGTTATTAGTAAAGAGAGTATTAGGAGCGAGTAGTAAAAAGTGAAAGAGTATTAAATAGTGAGAGTGAGTAGTAAAGAGTCCTAGAGCCACACACATTTACATGCACAGCCACACCCTTACATATACCAAGTGTATTTTTAGTTTCAGTAGTAAAGAGTGAGTAGTATATAGTGACTAATTATGAGTGGGTAATGTTGAGTAGTATAGAGTGCAGCAGAGTGTGTAGTACAGTATTACAGTAAGTACTATACAATAGATGCTATTTAGTAGAGTGAGTAGTAGCGAGTAGTCGATATTGAGTATTACAGTGAGTAGAGAGTGTTTTGGAGTTGTATAGTAGTATTCGAGTGAGTATTGATAATATTTGATAGTGAGTAGTATAGAGTGACTATTTGAGAGAGTATTTGTGAGTAGTAGAGAGTGTAGTAAAGGGTGTGTAGTAAAGTGTGTAATAGAGCGTTATAGTGTGTACTTTAAAGTATTTATTTGTGTACTAAAGTGAGTAGGGAGTATTAGAGAGTTGTTGAATAAGTACTTTAGTACTAGAGTGAGTAGTAGTGAGTAGTTGATATTGAGTAACACAGTGAGTGCTCTCACAGCCCACACAGCCCTCACAGCCCTCACACAGCTCTCACTGCCCCACACAGCTCTCACAGCCCACACAGCTCTCACAGCCCACACAGCTCTCACAGCCCACACAGCTCTCACAGCTCTCACAGCCCACACAGACCACACAGCCCACACAGCTCTCACAGCCCACACAGCTCTTACAGCCCACACAGCCCACACAGCTCTCACAGCCCACACAGCTCTCACAGCCCACACAGCTCTGGCAAAGATAATACCAGCAGCGAACAAGCACTGGCAAAGACAATAACGGCAGCAAACAAACACTGGCGAAGACAATAACGGCAGCAAATAAACACAGGCAAAGGCAACACCAGCAGCAAACAAACACTGGCAAAGATAATACAATCGGGGGGCAGGGGCACGACAAACGGCACAATCAGGGGACAAAAGGCACGACAAATGGCACAATCAGGGGGCAGAAGGCAAGAAAAAACGGCACAATCAGTGGGCAGAAGGCAAGAAAAACGAGTGCAATCAGGGGGCAGAAGGCAAGAAAAACAAGTGCACAGCTCGCAAAGCTCACACAGCTTTCACAGCCCTCACAGCTCTCACAGCCCACACAGCTCTCACAGCCCACACAGCTCTCACATACCACACAGCCCACACAGCCCACACAGCCCTCACAGCTCTCACAGCCCACACAGCTCACACAGCCCACACAGCTCTCACAGCCCACACAGCTCTCACAGCCCACACAGCTCTGGCAAAGATAATACCAGCAGCAAATAAGCACTGGAAAAGACAATAACAGCAGCAAACAAACACCGGCAAGGACAATAAAGGCACCAAAGAAACACAGGCAAAGAAATTACCAGCAGCAAACAAACACTGGCAAAGATAATACAATCAGGGGGACAGGGGCACGAAAAACGGCACAATCAGGGGACAGAAGGCACGACAAACGGCATAATCAGGGGGCAGAAGGCAAGAAAAAACAGCACAATCAGTGGGCAGAAGGCAAGAAAAACGAGTGCACAGCTCGCATAGCTCACACAGCCTTCACAGCTCTCACAGCCCACACAGCCCAACAGCTCTCACAGCCCACACAGCTCTCACAGCCCACACAGCTCTCACAGCCCACACAGCCCTCACAGCCCACACAGCCCTCACAGCCCACACAGCCCTCACAGCCCACACAGCTCTCACAGCCCACACAGCTCTCACAGTCCTCACAGCTCTCACAGCCCACACAGCTCTCACAGCCCACACAGCTCACACAGCTCTCACAGCCCACACAGCCCACACAGCTCTCACAGCCAACACAGCTCTCACAGCCCACACAGCTCTCACAGCCCACACAGCTCCCACAGCCCACACAGCTCTCACAGCCCTCACAGCCCTCACAACTCACAGCTCACACAGCTCTCACAGCCCACACACCTCTCACAGCCCACACAGCTCTCACAGCCCACACAGCCCACAGAGCTCTCACAGCCCACACAGCTCTCACAGCCCACACAGCTCTCACAGCCCACACAGCTCTCACTGCCCAGACAGCCCACACAGCTCTCACAGCCCACACAGCTCTGGCAAAGATAATACCAGCAGCAATAACGGCAGCAAAGAAACACTGGCAAAGACAATAACGGCAGCAAAGAAACACAGGCAAAGGCAATACCAGCAGCGAACAAACCCTGGCAAAGATAATACAATCAGGGGGGCAGGGGCACGAAAAACGGCACAATCAGGGGACAGAAGGCACGACAAACGGCACATGGCAAGAAAAAACAGCACAATCAGTGGGCAGAAGGCAAGAAAAATGAGTGCACAGCTCACATAGCTCACACAGCTTTCATAGCCCTCACAACTCTCACAGCCCACACAGCTCTCACAGCCCACACAGCTCTCACTGTCCACACAACCCTCACAGTCCACACAGCCCTCACAGCCCACACAGCTCTCACAGTCCACACAGCTCTCACAGCCCACACAGCTCTCACAGCCAACACAGCTCTCACAGCCCACACATCTCTCACAGCCCACACAGCCCACACAGCCCTCACAGCCCACACAGCTCTCACAGACCACACAGCCCTCACAGCCCACACAGCCCTCACAGCCCTCACAGCCCACACAGCTCTCACAGCCCATAGCTGGTCCCGCGCGCCCGTGCTGAAGGAGAGGTGCCTGGTATGACTTACAGGTAAGAAGCGACAAAACGAATTGTCGGAGGAGATGGGCAGTGGAGAGGAAAAAACACATGGGGTCTGTACAGATGACTGTCGAGGGAGGTAAAACAATGGAGGTGCCTGGGGGGTTTACAGTCGAGAGAGAGGTGACGCACAAGAGATGCCCAGTATAAAGTGACACTGAGCACCTGGGGTGACTTGTAGTGGAGGTGTACAGCATGAGGGGGGGTTTGGCTACAGGGAGGTAAAACAATAGAGCTGCCCGGGGGGTGCGTACTCTGAAGAGGTGACGCAGACTTTCGTGTGGTCACTCCAGCAGCCGAGTCACTGGTTCTCTGAGGCGCCCGAAGTTACACAAGAGGTAATTACATTTGCCGCTCGTCCCCTCACATCTCTCTGGAAGGATCCCTGGTCTCCGGTACTGAAGGCATCCGTACCACGCACTTGTTTTAGGTGCCGGTATTATGGTCCCGGTTTGGATTCTCTGCCCAGTGACTGCTGCCAGGGCTGCTAGAAATAGCCCGGGAGTGCCTGGGCCAGGCACAGCATTAGGCGAGCGCACAGATATCGCATTCATTTACCCCCCCTGCCCCAGCCCTCTTGCCATCGCCTCCCTCCCTGACACTCTCTGGGTAAACTGAGCTTTCCTCAGTCGCAGCTGTCTTAACAAAGGCCGAGCAGCTGAGGGTGCACAGGGCGGAGGGCCTAGAGGTAGAGGCGGCAGGGGCTGGCCCTGCTGCAGGGCGCCTACGGCAGCTGAGGTCCAGGTGTCCGTCCATGCCTCTCAGACAGCTTAAGACGGAAGCCGAAAACATGGGGCAGGAATAGCTGCCCGGGACGCAAGTCTACAGATCTGCTGGTGACGTCATTGGCGGTGCCCGCTTGACTAATGGCTGCTTCTGCAGCAGACAGCCTGAACATGGAGCTAAAAAAAGCCGAGTCACTGGTACTCTGAGGCGCCCGAAGTTACACAAGAGGTAATTACATTTGCCGCTCGCCCCCTCACATCTCTCTGGAAGGATCCGTGGTCTCTGGTACTGAAGGCATCCGTACCACGCACTTGTTTTAGGTGCCGGTTTTACGTTCCCGGTTTGGATTCTCTGCCCAATGACTGCTGCCAGGGCTGCTAGAAATAGCCCGGGAGTGCCTGGGCCAGGCGCAGCATTAGGCGAGCGCACAGGAATGGCTGCTTCTGCAGCAGGCAGCCTGAACATGGAGCTAAAAAAATATAATGGCGGCCGCAAGCATCCGAAAATTTTCGGATTCGGGGGCGTGTTTTGTTGTTCTGAGTGACGGATGACGTTACCATCGAAAGAACAGCAAAATACACGCCCCGTAATCCGAAAGAGACGGGGCTTCATTGGAGTGACGCATCTCTCCTCCAATGGCTGGCCTCCGTTTAGGAAGCCAGCCAATGGAGGAGAGACGAAGGAGGGAGGCGGGTTAAAACATGGTACTGAAGAACATTAATTCTCCTCCCGGAGACTGCGAAGCGCAGCCTTTCCGGTCCTCGACCTAAAAAGGGTGGTGTCCCAACATGAAACAAATTTCCCAATTCAATTTACATAGAGAAAAATTAGAGGAAGATGCAGAAAAAAAGCTGTACAGAATTACATGAAAAATTGGCAGAAAGACAGTTCTTTACCAAGAAGGCACTTTTTTGTGATTTGATGTAAATTTGCCAAGCAGCTTTGGGGAAATTAAGGTTAAAATAATTGAGATACCTTTGAGAGTCACTAGGAGTCCTGCGGAAATTTAAAAATAAAGAGTTGTAATTGGCCAAGTAGTAGGCTTCTCCCGACTTTTATTTTGCTCCTGTGGGACTAAGATTGGTCCTGGGGGAGTAAGGTCTCCGATTGGCAGGCCACAACATCACAATAAATGTTGCAGTAGCCATTACAGGACATGGAGAAGTGGAGACAGTGGAGAAGTGTGGCTCAGTGGTTGGAGGCGGCAGACCCGGAAGCTGAGAGCGGCCGTGGACCAGGGTTCGATTCCCGACGCGGCAGGGTCTCGGGCTCAAAAATTCGACGGACTCGATAATTCTCGCGCTGGTGCCTACTCAACTCACGGGGTCACACTCTGCGACTCTGAGCAATAGCTTGCTTAATCTCCACTACGGCCCCTCGCGGCGGGATGCCTGGCTTTCACCTTGTGGATACCCTGCCGGGGTATCTCACAGGGGAATACCAGGACGGGTTCCCTAAGCAAGCGCCCTGAGACCTTTGGGTGATTTGTGTGCTATATAAAATCAATTACATTACATTTTACATTACATGGGGCTCGGTCCCTGTGTCCAGAAGGTTTAAAAAAAAAAGCTAAATAAGCAGGCAGGGTAGGGATACCCTGTCCCCCTGACCCTAGTGAGGAATCTTCGAGGGATGCCTTGAGGACCCAAAATTAAAAACAATAATTTAAGAGGGTTCCTGCAATTCTGCAGGACTCTTGAACGACTCCCTCTGAAGTCCCTAGAGACTCCTTAGGGACCAGCAAAATTAATTACAAAACAAATGTGTTGTGGGTGTCTGTGGGAATATATGATGTTAAAACGCAAACAATTACAACACATGCTTTTAAATTGCAACTTTTATATCGCAACTACCATAACATTGTATGATTTTACAACGCTTGCCATTACAACGCATTCTTCAAAACTACCATTACAACGTATACCATTACAACGCATACCATTACAATGCATAATACTTTTAGGGCAACAGTAGGGTATGTGTTGCATTGTGTGGGGCTAAAAATTACTATTCCCACTCCAGTGAGTGCAACAGTAGGATACGTGTTGGATAGTGTAGGGGTACAAATTACTATTTCCTCTCCAGTGAGTGCAACAGTAGGGAAAGTGTTGGAAGGTTTAGGGGTAAAACTTACTATTCCCATCTCCCCAAAACCCATAACCACACTAAAACTAAAAAAGCTCTATTACTTACCTTATAATACGTTGTAATGGCATGTGTTGTAATGGTCTGCGTTGTAATGGCATGCATTATAATGGCATGCGATGAAAAGGCAGTTGTGTGTTACAGCTGCGTTATAAAAGCAGTGGGATGTAATGACTGAGTTGTAATGGATTTTTCCCCTCTGTGGAGGATTAACTGCCTGCGGGAGGCTGAGAACAGGGATGGCCGAGTCAGGTTCTGCGCCTAGTCACATGCTACACAGGGCCTCAGGCTATGTGCAAAGGAGGGTTGGATGACAATTGGCGGATGGGTGCAGGGCCTGGCCACAGGCTCTGGGCCCACTTTCAAAGGCTGTGGGTGGCGAGGGGTTGGCCACCTGCACGGGTTGGGAGCATGGCTTGCCCACAAGTCAGCCCTGTACATAACCCTACGCCACAATTTACGTTAAAAAAAACTAGAAATTCACTAGAAAGCTAAAGGTTAGAGTGACATTATGCTTCAGTTTGGTAATAATGTCTCAATTTACATTAAGAAAAACCTCAGAAATGTACTGAAAAATCCAAAGGTTAATGTGACTATTTGTTAAGGTGAAAATGTCAGTTAAAATGTAATATTTTAAATTTAAAGAAAAAACACTGCAATTCACTTGTTATAGTTTATTGAGCTAGCTAGAATCTCTGCTGCACAGATTGCATCACTCATGACTTGTTTAATGAAATTACTGGTAACATCTCAAATGACATAATTGACAACAACTCTAGGCATGGTGTATCGGTATCAGCTGATATGCCTACATTTAACATGTTTTCTTTACCCTGAAGAACACATCTTATATGTCTGTACAAGGAATGTATACTGGAGGTTGTACCTCCTTTACAAAGCCCAGACTATACACTGCTTCTCGCATTTGTGCATCTGTTGTTATATTAGGTGAATTTGTAGTGCGCGGCTAATCATCAGTGAGGGTATTCAGATGTTCAGTAGGGAAAGCATGAGGGGAGGAGGAAATCATGCCAGTTTTGTATGGAAGAGCCATGTCTTGGGATTCCTTCAGAAATCCATGAGGGAGGGGGACATTCAGAGGTTTTTCGGGTCTTAAGTGCGTGGCATGAGAAGAAGCGTCCTCTGCTTCTGGTCTTCTCAATGCAAGGGAGGTGTGCCATTGCCGCGGACACAGATCAAAGGTGATTGGTGGGTTGGCAGAAGTTGAGGTGGTGGTTGAGGTAAGATGGACTGGTGTTGTGGAGAGCTTTGTATTTGTAGGTGAGTAGCTTGAACTCACATGTTTCCTGGACTGGGAGTCAGTGGAGATTGTTGAGGTGTGGATAAACGTAGTTATTTCACGGGATGTTCAGGATGAGTCTGACAGTGGCGCTTTAAGTTGTTTGGAGTCAGCATAAGACATGGGCTGGTATTCCAATGCAGAGGACGTTTCCGTAATCAAGTCTACTTGTAATAAGAGCCTGGGTGAAGATTCATCTGGTGTTCATAGGGTGAACTTGACAATATAGCGTAAGATTTGCCGGATGTAGAAGCATGATAAGGAGATGGCATTGATCTGTCTGCTCCTGAAGAGTTTGGTATTGAGGACGATCTTGATGTTCTTGGCAAGATTCGCACGGGTGGGTAGGGCCAAGTTTGGAGGGCCATCAAGAAGCATCTCACAAGGAGTGGTTGTTGCCGAAGATTAGGACTTCACTTTTGTTTGTGATGAGCTAGAGGCAGTTTCTTTTCATCCAAGCAGCAATGTTGCTCATGGAGTTGGCGAACTTTGCTTTGGCATCGATGGGTGAGTTGGCAAGGGAAAGGATGATCTGTGTATCATTGTTGTAGGATACCATAATGAGGCTGTGGGCTCCAACGATGTCTGCGAAGGGTGTCATGTAGACGTAGAAGAGTGTTAGAGTGAGTGACGATCCTTGAGGGACTCCGCACATGAGTTTCTAGTGTTCTGAGTTGTTGAGAGGAAGTCTAATTCATTTAGTTCTGTCTGTGAGGAAGGAGAATATCCACTTCAGGGCCAGTCCGCATATACCCAAGTGCTGAATTGAAAGCTGCAGAGAGGTGAAGGAGGACGAATGTGGCTGTTTCTCCTCGGTCGAGGATGCTTCTGATGTCATTGGTGGTCGCAATGTGGCTGGTTCTGTACTGTGATTGGTTCAAAAGCCTAGCTTGACTGAGAGCTGTCTATAGTTTCTTTTAATTTTTCAATTTTATAAAACAATACAGAGAAAAAGTCAGGAAGCAGTGGTGCATATGGTGGAAGATGAGGTACACATAGTTCAATTATAGCTTACAGTATATATTTCCCATTACACTGGTCACACAATACCCCACAGGAAACAACCAGGCTTGCACCATCAAAATGCTCCATACCTCCACTTTATCTCAACTGAGACTGGACCTCCTGCTACTGTATGAGAGCTGTCTATTTGTTGATGGAGTTCTAGGTAGTCTGCTAGTTGGGTAGTGATGGCTATCTCAATGACTAAAGCTGGAATAGGCAGGAGCAAGATGGGTCTGTAGCTGCTGCGGTTGTTTAGTCTCGCTGTTCGTTTCTTCAATTGGGCATTGATATCTGCATTTTCCTATCAAGACAGGAAGGTGGCGGTGGTTATGGACATGCTGATGATATTGGTGAGCGTGGGGGGCATGATGGTTCTTCTAAGGTTGTATGTGAAGTGAAGCATAGGTCTGAGTGGTCTACTGCGTGGATAGTATTCATCAGGGCAGTGGTTTCCTCATTTGAGAGGGGCTTCCAGTTTCTTATTTGTTGTTTGACACTAAAGAAGAAGCCGGGTTGGTTGGGGGAGTTCATATACTATGTTGAGGGTGAAATGTGTCGTTGATCTGGGCAATCGTCTATTCAAAGAAGTTTGGGAGGTCTTTGCAGAGTTCTTGGGATGGGATGATGTCGATGCTGGCAGCTGCGGGATTGGAGAACTCATTGACGATGTTGAAGAGTTCTTCTCCATTGTTAGAGCTGGCTTTGAGTCTGAGAATTAGGGCCTTTCTCTTTGCTTCTCTTAGTTTTTGGTGGTAGTGGTTGGGTGTGGCTTTGTATGTGGCTATTGCGGTGGTGTTTTTGTTGAGTCTCAATTTTCTGTCAAGATGTTTGC
The DNA here is from genome assembly GCF_964263255.1 of Lissotriton vulgaris. Lineage (NCBI taxonomy): Eukaryota > Metazoa > Chordata > Amphibia > Caudata > Salamandridae > Lissotriton > Lissotriton vulgaris. The sequence goes on from NC_141697.1 coordinate 806,395,659, forward strand.
AGTGGTGCTTGTACTCCCTGAGGTCATTCATGCATCAACCAGTTTTTTTGCTGTTTTTGTAGGTCTTGTTTCTAGTGGGAGTGGTGTGGTTGGCTCAGTCGGTGAGTCATTTATTGAAGTCGACATTGATGTTCCAGGTGTGGTTAGGTGGGCGTTCCTGTAGGGTCTCAGTGCAGGTTATTTTGCCACAGTGTCTTGATGGTGCTTTGTAATTTTCTCGTGGGGTGGCTTGTGAGCAGGTCTCTTGAACAGTATGATGTAGTGGTCTGACCATGTGAGTGGGGTCATGAGGGTGGTGGTGATCCTGTTGCTGGAGGAGAAAATAGGGTTCAGGGTGTGGCCTGCTGTCTGGGTTGATCCTTGGAAAAGATGGGTGAGTACGAGGTTTCCGAGGCTGTTGAGGAGGGCCATGGAGTTAGTCTGTTAAATCGTTCAAGTAGAATTTGATGTCCCCAAGGAGGATGTATTTGATTGATCGGAGGTAGAGGGGAGCAATGACGTCTGTGATGGGGTTGTAGAATTCCTCTTGGGGACCGGGGGGCAGTAGGCGAGGGTTCCCTTAAGGATGGTGTTGTAGTACATTTGTGTTCTGAAGTGGAGGTGTTCCATGAGGTTGGTGTCCAAGTCTTTGAATGTGTTGATGCCAATTGTGTTTTTTGTAGATGATCGTGAGTCCTCTGCCTGATGTATGATTTTGTAAGGGGGCAGGATGGTTGTGACAATGTCTGGGTTAAAGGCTGGATTGAGCCATGTTTTGTTCAGAAAGAGAAGGTCAGGTGTGTTTCTCTTTGAGGTAGTCCCAGATTTTGGTTGAGTATTTCCCAAGAGATCGGACATTGAGGGGCATGGCGGACACTTGGTGTGGGGTGGTGATGGTGTCTGAGGTGTCATAGGTGAAAGCGCAATAGGTGCAGGAGAAAGCTCCTACAGTGGGGCTGTGGGATGCACAGCAGCAGCATGTTTGCGGAGGATGGAAGAAGAGTAGTGTGGTATTCATTGGCTCTGGTATTGGCTGTGGTTGTGGTGATGAATTGAATGGACCCAGGACGAACATCCCTGCCTCTGGGCGCTGTTCAGGCGTGGACAAACTTTTCTTTGGCATGCCAACAGAGTGCCCATTGTGCGCCCTAGAGGCATTCTCCCTGCGTGCATTAGCTGCGTGGTCATGCTACAGTCTGCCTTACATAGGTCCTGGGGCGGGCAAGGTTTCTGTAGGGGGGAAGAACAGTGATATGGAAAAACCCAGGCAGGAAGATCTGGGCAGGCAATAACTGGAGGCTGGTGGTAAGCTAGGTTACTAGGTATGTGCTGAAGTTCAAATCTTAGTGCAACACAGTGACTTTGCTTGCTACCCTGCATTGTGTGAACAATTAGTAAATCTGACAATGAATGTTTTAGGTCAAACTTAGAGAGCCCTTCACTTCCTTGTTGCATGTTTAAATGAGACTTGGTTGATAACAATAACCTTTCCTAATCACAAGCTAGTGTGAAATGGCAGACTCAGTTAATGGGTTTGTTTTTCAGACCACCCTCTCAGTAGAGGTCACAGACTCTATTGCAGAAGAGATGTGTATAATTTCAGTGAGGGATATTACAACAGAAGGAGATTATGTAACTCAAGACAATCTGTTCCCCTGAGCCTGGGTCTCAGGCCATGAGTATCCAGGGACTGTAATGATGTGTTGTACCCTGTTTGCTTTTTAAAACATGTCAGCATGAGACAATTTAATGTGTTTATTGTAAAAGTAATTGTATTTATATAATATTCACTTATGTACTAATAGATTGCATTGCAAAATCTCCAGGCACAGGGGGTAACAGAATGATCTGACTAATGCATATGAATTAGGCAAGTTGCTGTTAGCAACCCCCTGTGATTGGCTACACATCCCTGCAATTGCATTAAAAAAATAAACATTATTTTGATGATGCCTCTGTTACTTAAAGGAATCAAGCAGCTTTAAAAAGGGCGAATGTTTCTCGTTTGGGAACACACATAGGGTTGGGGGGGCATGCTTTGGTCCCCTGGACTACTGTTTACTCTGCCTGAGGCCCACCAAACACAATACCCAAAGAGGAAGCTGTTTCCCCTTTGTGAAGGGATTAGCACCTCTTTTGAAGAGTCAGTAGTCAAGTCAAGTCAAAGATATGTTTATTATGATCGTAATCTTTAAACAAGTGCAAGAGGCAGTACCACAAGTTTAAAATATTCATATAAAAGGTAATAAAAACATTGTACAAAATATTCCAATATCTGTTAAAACTCTTACACACCCTTATAAGTTTCTAACCGACGACAATAAAATTGCACTTATAATAAAACTTATTATCGCATTAAAACACTTTCATTTCCTTTAGTTCAAGTATATATTTCATTGGTTTAAGATTCATAAAATCCTACAGATTACTCCTGGCTTCTTAGTAAGCTCTGTACCACCTTTAGGTATTTTCCTAGGGCAATTGCAATGTCAATAGTAGGCATTTCAGTTAGGAGGTTGGCCGCCTGCGCCCTTGTTCTTATATCGTGATTTAAGAATACAGGACGCAACCACAGTTTCCTCTGTATTAGTAATGTCAGACAATCAAGAAGGATATGTACCAGGTCTCCTTTGGATCCCAAATTACACCTGCAGCACCCTTTCTGATCTAACATTTTTGATTTAAGATCTTTGTTTGTTAACCATGGATTGATCCCAATCCGCAACCTTAATATCTCCTGCCCATAACCGCGATTCGGTAGGATGTCTAAATAGGGAAACCAGTTATCGTTTGATCAAAAGTTCATCATAAATTCTACAGATTTTTTTCTTTACTAGATATCCCATATCAGTCTTTCTGGATACGTCCTTCCCATTAAATTTCAGCTCACTCTTAGTACAGACTAATTGATGGTTTTCCTGATTCACCTCTACCTTTAGCCTTTTACAAACCTGCATCAATCTTTCCCTACAAGCTTTTGCCCATTTTAGGTCACTATTTTGAATTTCTTTCCTGCACCATTGTGCCACTTTTTGACCATCTGTATCTTCCAATTGTTTCCAAAGTCTGAATATTGGCATTTGTACTTGTACGTCCCAAGAATTTGTGCCTGTTTCTGTTCTTATATCTTGGACCATAGATGATTGAGGGAGTAACCTATCAATGGTTTGAGAGCGCAATTGCTGTCACAAACCATTAAAACATCTCTTTATAGTTCACAATAAGGAAGAGATGTCCTTTTAATGCCCCTTTTTAACTGAAATTCAGAATGACCTTCTTTTACATTTCAGAAAGGGCTTTCTGAATCACAAATGGACCTAAGCAAAATGTCAAATGTCATTTCTGCAGTTGCAAGCACTGTGATTATTTGAAATGCTGGATCTGCGACTGCAAAATAATTTTGAACATCGGACAAAACATCAGTGGTGGCCGACACATTGAAGAGATGATGAGGAGGGTGATGGGGGTGTGGGGCAGTACAGGAGGGGAGCACAGGTGGTTAAAAATTAATAAGCACACTTTACTGTAGCTGCTGGCCGCATTGCTCCTCGCGCCTCTCTGTTTTGTTGCTTCCTGGTCCCCGCAGACACTGGGACAGCATCAGAGACTCACTGTGCAATCCACACTCTGCTCTTATGCTATTAAAGCAGCATGGGATTGCCACAGAAGGCTGGTTTGATGCTCCGCTCCGGACAGGGAGTCTGTGCTGTTTCTCCAACACAGCTCAGTTGGAAAACCTAAGTGCGCATGTGTGCTGGCCGGCCTAAGAGGGCCGGCCAAACACACATGCACACTTAGAAGTGCACACACCAGTCCTCCTTCCCTACCATGGCACCAGCCCACCCATCCCTGCATGTGCTGGCTTAGAGCCGGCAAATGAAAAATAAAAAATGATTATCCTTTTATTTTTCACCTGCTAGCTGTGAGCCAGTGGGCCGACGCTCCTCCGCCATTGCAGAGGAGCCGTCCCAGCCCAGCATCTATTGACAAGTGACAAGAAATAATACATTGGTAGGAAGCTCTTTACCAATGGAGACTTATATAATTTTCCTCACAACAGTGCTCAAAATGCTCTGATTTTCCACCTTTGCAGAAAGATTAGTGGGCGAGCAGTCAGTCAAGACGAAAATGTAAGATCTAGAGTATCTTAATTCAACCTCTGGGAAAAGTTTGTGTTGGCCATACATAAAAAAGGCATAGTATTTTGAATTTCAATCTACATTTTCCATGTTTACTGCAAAGAGTTGCTGCATAGAGAGAAAGGAATATACAGTTGCAATAAATACCGCCTACAACTGATTAAAGCACAGCTTTGCTTTGGAATCCCCCAGAGCCCCTGCCAGACATTTTATGCACGAACAATTAAGAAATGCCAGCCTGCCTTTTAAAGACATCGGCAGCAATTGCTAAGGATTAAGATGCACAGGTCCGAGAGGACTGAGCCATAGAATAACCACTGGGCGAAATGTTTGGTAAGTTAATAAGGGAAATGTGCTGAAGGGTGGGTGGGAAAGTTCCTGCTTGCTATGCGCAAGAGGGCAAGACAAACAACCGGAGAACAGCCATGTTAAATCGACTAGCTGCAGTGCTCAGAAATATTCCTCTCAAGGAAGAGCCTGCAGTATAATAAAAAGACGGTCTCAGCTGCAAAAATGAAAAATCAATTTTTCTTCATGTTTTTCACATCACTGGCTTAGAGTAGTCCCCTCAGGAGTGTAGAAAGAAGGGCCGGTGGTAAAACCTCACCATTTCCTGCTGTGAAACATGTTTTTGACTCCCTTACAGATTTAAAATTTTCTGCCCAAATTTCGAAGTGACTGAAAGCTGAAAAAAATGTCTTGGTTTTAGGAGGTACTATTCCAAACTCTTCCTCTCACAAAGCAGCTTGAAGGGGTTCTAGGATTGGTAAGAAGTTGGGCTTGGTAAGTGACTTTGGAGTCAGCGGCGGCCATCCATAAATGAAGGGTTGTGGGGCTGGTGGGTTCACATGGGAGGCTTCGCACGGAGGCAGGGTGAAAAATGCAATACTAAATAAAAAAAAAACATATGTTTTGCCGCTGGCTGCCTCCAGCATCACGTCTGGTTGCTCCACCTGTCGTCATCCTGCTTGGTCCCAGAAGCCCCTGGGACAGACTCCATGTCCAAACCCTGCACTGCAGAGCAACGAGGGGATTGGTCTGAGCAGGCAGGAAAGATGCCCTTCTCAGACCAGGGAGTGTGTGGGGTTTCACCAGCTGGGCAGCTCAATACAGCTGGGCTGGAGAAAACTTAAGTGTGCATGTATGTTTTGGTTGGCCTGAGATGGCCGGCCAAACACACACGAGCACTAGCACTCCTCCTCCCACCTCTCATGCCTCGGCCCCCTCTCTCCCAACATTACTGGCTAAGAACCGGCAAATGTTAAATAAAATGATGCAAGAACATCATTTTATTTTAAATTTGCTGCCTCTGAGCCAGGCAATGGGGCAACGTTCCTCAGCCATTGCAAATGAGCTGCAACTGTTTGGAGTTAACTTACGCACTGGCTTATTAAGGGGATCGAAAAGTCAACATAGCCCATTTCCTCTTGCCCGGTTTAGGATTATCCTGGGCTCGTGTCCACAATCGCTACAATTCCGATGGAAAATTGCAGGCGTAAGGATTTGATGCAGTGAACTCGTTGAAGTGGCGCAGTAAAATCTCATAGATTTCACTGTGCCACTTCTACAAGCCTTTTTTAACGGGGGAAGGCCCCCTCCCTGCATACTTTATACCTGATGCAGGTATAATGTGGCGCTGGGGTTTCTAAAGGAACGCATCTGCCTAGACGTGTTACTTTGTAAATATGGCGCAGTGTGGCGCATTGTTTATGCTATTGCAGCGACACAAACAAATTAGGCAACTGCGGCGTAAGGCCTCATAAATGAGGCCAAATGATGGCCCATGCGGCGCAGTTAGTTCTTAGCCATTTTCAATGGGAAAAACACAATCAAAGACTGCCAAACAAAGCATGCAAAAAACACCTTCCAGTGCCCCTGAAATTCTTGGGAAAGTCTTCCAGCACTCAGGGACAGCTGAAATGTGGGTTTTTGCAATTCTCCCTGACATTGTGTTACATTTGCAATACCCACATATGATGGCAATAGAACCAATGACAACCATATTAAAAAATGGCTGACCTACCATTGTCATTGCAGCAGGGATAGTAATCTGCTATAATGACATCTGGAGCATCAGTTGAAATATCTCTAAATGAAGCCATAAATGGGATTTATTGTGCTTGTCTGCTGCATTCTTGTAAATATTTGCTTGGCACGCGAGGCCTCCCGCAGATGTCTTTAAGTTATAGCTACCAACGTTAATACAAGCAGTCTCTGCACACTAAAACAAGTGCAGAATGAAATCCCGCGTGACGAACAACACTATGGTTATAGGCCTTCATAAGTAACTCCATTAAATTCATCACAATCAGTCTTTTTCTTTTTTAGTTAAATAATTTTTATTTACAATACGTCTTTTAAGTAAAAGAGTTAACTGCCTCAACGTAATGCATGTGCTTGGCTACGTTGAGGGATAAACCATGTGAGAAAACCAGTGTTGAGTTGCTAGTAAAGATATGGTTTGAGCCTGGGATCTGGTGTTTCCAGTGTAGACTAGTTCTAGTGAGTACGTGCATCATTTAGTTTTCGTTTGTAACATTTATAATACATTCAAATACTTCCGACTTAAGAAATTAGTATAAAATACTCCCTTGTTTCAGATGATGCTGGTGAAATTCTAAACACTTGTGGGGAGAAGTGAAAAATCATGTATCGAATGAGTGATCTCTCCCTTCTCTTGGTGAAGCAAGCTAACTAAGGTAAGTACGCTTATTGTACAGTTATTTGAAACCATTACAAAGCAAACATTAAAAATAATCATATCAATAAAATCACTTCCCTATTTAAAACATGCAATGAGTTACATTTCCATTTTTTCATTGGTCTAAAAAAACTACGGCAAAGAGAGATGTCCTTTTCATTCCCCTTTCTAACTACAGTTCAGAATGAGTGGGAAAACCCATTTTGCATTTTAGAAAGGGCTTTCCTAATCTCAAATGGATTTAAGTAAAATGTGAGATGTCACTGTGATTTTGTAAAACACAGGGGGGCATATTTACAAGAAAGTGACACATCTGTAGATAAGTGTCACTTTTGACTTCAAAGCATCCTGTAGGCTTCCGCGGAGTGCCGTATCTGCCGACCGTTTCCCTGCAATCGGTTATCCAGTTTTTTATGGAGCATTTGATCTGAAGTAGCAGAATGTTTTTTATCACCGGGCCTCTGATTGATTGGCAGGCTCATTAAAGATACAGGAAGATCAGACGTATCATACTACGAGAAGGTTACGTTGGATCCTAATTCCCTGGGGCCTTATTTATGAAGGCCTTGCGTCAGTTTTGCGCCGCCGGTGCGTCACTTTTGAGACGCACCAGCGGTGTAAAAAATGCGCCTTGTTGCACCATATTTAAAAAGTGACGCATCTAGGTAGATGCGTCACTTTTTAAACCCCTGCGCCATATTATTCCTGCGTCAGGTATAATGTATGCATAGAGGGCGTTCCCCCGCAAAAAGCCTTGTAATAGTGACGCAGTGAAATCTATGAGATTTCACTGCGTCACTTTTAGGACGCTGTTGCGTCAAAATCTTGTGCCTGCCTCACACCAGGCGTAAGACTGATGCAAGCCCTTTCACATGGGGCTTTCCCCATGTGAAAGGACGCATTGCTGGAGTTGCGTCACTTTTGTGACACACTCCAGCAATGCGTCACTTTTGCACTTACAGATACGTCAGAAATACTGACGTATCTGTAACTCCTTGCGACATGATGCGTCATACATTAAATATGACGCATCAGGAATGTCGCAAGGAGTGCGCAGTGAAAAGTGACGCATCGCTGTTTTCACGCAGCGATGCGTCACTTTTCATAAATGAGGCCCCTGGTATCTAAGCAACTCTGACAAACGTAGATTCTACGCCTGGATGGCCGATATCTGTCCTCTTTCAGGTGTATGATGCCATCTAGTTGACGGGTGCGCCAATTAGAACTCTTTTGCAGCCATTCATTACTGTTATTACTAGTGGTTGTGCCTATTCATTATTCCTGCGCTGATCTATCCATTGTTTCTATCATCGTGCCTGATTCTCTCAATTAGACAAACATTTCCTATCTGTTTTTTTGGTCCTCACCAGGTTCCACGGACCACTGACAAGAATCTGCTGTTACGTCCTGAAGAAGGTGGCACCCCGACATTGGAGGTGGTAACACCGAAACACTTGTCGGCGTGTTTGATTGAAAATCTCCTGTTCCCTATACATACATCTTATTGTTTAATTCATATATAACACATCTATGCTGATTTGATCAATTCCTGTCATTCATCCATTCAAAGCTACATTGTGATCTTTGATGCAAATTTTTATTAGTTGTGGATTGCTTACCAGCGATTTTATTGCCTATTGAAATGGTAAAAAAAAATATTTTTCTATGTTGCACTTGTATAGGGATCCCATAACATATCTAGATACAATGTTTGATGAATGTTTAGTGTGTCTTCACAGTCTGAATGGGTTTATGTGAGTGTGAGAGTGTATGAATGAATTGCATGAAAGGTAGTCCATGGGAATTTCACTATTGAGTGCCAGTGTCACTTTTTGTATATATTTTATGATGTAAAGTCATGACTTATACACCTATGTAAGGTTTGCGAATAATAACAAAACAAAAATAAAATGTTTGTTTAAATAACTGCCTTATATTCCTTTGCTTGAACACATGGTATAGCCGGAGTGGTATATTTAACAACTTAATTGAGTGTTTCTGAAATAGAGAGGTAGTGCAGACTGTTTTCCAGATATCTTGATTTTCCCCTATTGTGCTACCTTCATCGGTGTAGGGGTCCCCCTATTATTTAATGGTTGCACTTTCCCTGCGCCACCCTGAGAAACCCTTGCGCCACCATGGATGGGCCCTATTTACAATATGGCACACCATGGCGCAAGGATTGACAGATGCATCAGAAATTCAGGCGCATCTGTTGGGCACAAAAGTCTCGCATTGCTGGAGTTGTGTCGTAAGCACAACGCAACTGTGTAGTGTATCAAGGACCCCCTGGTTAGTATATGGCTCCTGGGTTAGGGAAAACAAATTTTTTTGTGCAAAGGTAGACACCCAGGCAGACTTACAAAACAAGATCTGGCTTTTTTAAGAACACATTATACAAAAACCAAACATGAAAATAGCGCAATGAACTGTAATGATATATAAAATAATTTTTAATTATATTAATAAAAATGAATAAATACATATAATCCTGTATACATGATATATTTACACAATAAAATCTAATAATTCCTGATATAATTCTTTTTAAGAGAATCACAAGATTTAATCAACAATCAGCAATAAAAATTATCCCTGATTCTGGCGGACTGGGCTGTATCTGTCAAGATATCAGGAATTATGAAATGGCGCAGTGAAATCTTGTAGATTTTACTGCTTCACTTTTACGAGACTTTTCTGAGTGCATACATTATACCTGACGCAGGTATAATGTGATGCAGGGCTTTACGTGACGCATCTCCCTAGTTGCGTAACCTTGATAACAGGCAACATTTTTTATGCCGCCGCTGCGTCACAAAAAGTGACGCAACAGCAGCACAAAAATAACGCAAGGGGCTTGTAAATCTGCCCCAGGGTTTGGGACTGCAAAATCATTTTGAATACCTGTCCCAACATCTATTAAAAAACGCCAAGAAATAGAATGTTGGTTGGGTGCTCATTACTAATAGAGATATTGTTTTCTGCTCAAAATGCTCTGACTTTCCACCTTTGCAGAAAGATTTGCGGATGAGCAGTCAGTCAAGATGGAGGACATACAACTGATATACCTTCATTAGCTTCATTCACAAATCAGCTCTGTGGTGTCCTCTTGTTTCCTCACCCTCCGCACTATCCGCTCTATTTCTCGCTTCTTTTCCCCTCAGGCACTTAAGATCATCATGGCCGCATTAGTGATGTCACGATTGGACTACGCAAACGCTCTCTATCATGGCATCCCCGCGTACAGCCTGCGTAGACTCCAGATTATTCAAAACCAGGCAGCCCGGCTGGTGTATGGTCTTTCTCGTTATCACCATTCTACCCCCCTTCTCAAGGAGCTTCATTGGCTCCCTGTAAAAGAACGCTCCCTTTTTAAGATCGGCTGTATGGCCTTCCAGGCCCGCCAGGGCACCGCCCCCGCTTTTATTTCCTCACTAATCCACCCGTATGTACCTGCAAGAGATCTTCGGTCTTCCTCCAAGTCCCTTCTTCAGACCCCCCGCTTCACACGCAAAAAGTGGGGCGGGGCCAGTTTTTCCACACTGGCTCCAACTTTTTGGAACTCACTCCCCGACCACCTCCGCTCTGCCACTCAGTACCTCTCCTTTCGTAGAGACCTGAAAACGTTCCTCTTCGACCAGGCCTTCCCTTCTTAAACTCCCTAAACACCCCCCTTTTTCCTTTCTTCTGGTCTCTCTCCCTCAGTTGCCAATCCCCCCAGCGCCAAGAAACCGCAAGGTGTACGCTGCGCTCTACAAATATTTTAAATTAGAAATTAGAAATTAGCTTAATGCAATCTTTTTGGGAAAACTTTGTGCTGGCCAGAAATTGACAAGGCATAGTATTTTGCATTCCAGGATATATTTTTCATGTTTACTGCAAAGAGTTGCTGCCTACAGAGAGCGTATTACACAGTCAGTGCCAGTGGCTGCTCCTCTGCTATGGCGGAGGAGCATCGCCCCACTGAACAAAAGGAAAACTAAAATGATAATTACTATCATTATTATCATTTAAGTTTTCCTTTGCAGGCAGTGGCTCTCGGGTCGGGTCAGGCGGGGCTGGGCACAGCAGGGGAGAGGAGTGCTTTGCACTCCTTAGTGGGTATAACTGTTTGAACGGCATTCTCGGGCCAGCCAAACAGTAATGCGCACAATGAGAGTACACAGTTCAGATTCCCTGTAGACAATGCACAATGAAGTTCCACAGTCAATATATTGATCCAATCTTGAGTTGAGTAGTATCTGACAAGTAAACTATTGCGCAAGCGTACTGTAGTGTGGCCTCAATTGGTTAAGAGGCGGTAAAGTCACGTGTGGCACCACCTGATAATGACACCCTCTCTCAGACTGTGAACTTCATTGTGCATTGTCTACAGGGAATCTGAACTGTGCACTCTCATTGAAAATACCATTATTCATATGAGGGGAATGTTTAGCCTATGCTGAGTTCGAGCTGACAATTTGTTTTGCCACAACCTACATCATTACACTGCGTTTATCTTATTGGATGTTTTGGATCCTTGCTATCTACTTTGATTCTGTAGTCTTATGGATACTGTTACAATCGTATGACTAGGGGATACATGCGCCTTGATACTTCGTTTCTATTGCCTCGAAAAAGTCTGAGCACTTATTGATAGTACGGACGAAACACGTGTCGGCTGTTTTTTATCAACTTCAAATTTTATGGATCTTCAAATAAAGAAAAACAATGATATGAACATGAACTTTATCTTCTGATCTGTTCTGTCCTAAAATTGCAAACTACAGATTATACTCAGTTCTAATACTGTGATGACTATATGACCCATTAGTCTTATATGTACATGCATTTCAGGATTGTGCTCTCTTTGACCTCTTCTTTCTGGTTGTATACTTGCCAATCGTCTGATTGACATTTGATCCCTCTTGGTAGTGGGGGATAGTGGTCTATGTAGCACTCCGTCTTTAGTAACTAAAAAATTGTGTAGATTCTTCCAGCATTATTGTCCATCATACTATTGTCAGTGTATGTGCGTTTTTTTCCAATTTTGGATACACCACTACCGATCCCTCTAGGCACTATAATCTGAAGTATGTCTTGGTGGTGGTATGTGCCTTCCATAAATGGATTGAGGCGTACCCTACAAAGGACATTACTGCAATTACTACGGCAAAGGTACTTTTGAAAGAATTTTTCCCTCGCTATGGTGTTTGTAGATTTTTGTGGACTGATAACGGACCTCATTTTATAGGGGACGTTATCTAGTATGTCCTGAAAGGATTAGGGATCAAACAGAAGTTTCATGCAGTGTTCCACCCACAATCAGCAGGATTGGAGGAAAGAAACAATGCTACTCTGAAGCTGAAATTAGCCAAGATACAGGCTTCTACTTCTTTGACTTGGCCAGATGCGTTGCCACTGGCATTGTTGTCTATTAGATCAGTGCATCATTCTCAAACAGGTCTCATACCTTATGAGATCTTGTTTGGAATGCCTATGAATATCTGGGGAATTCCCAAACCAAGTTCTGTGTATGATGTACCTTGTGTCTTAATGAATGACTATTTGGCACAGTTAACTGATAACTTGGTTTCTATTCATCAACAGGTTCTAGAAGCACTTCCTGACAGATCTACAGGTGAAGGCCATAATCTCCGACCTGGTGATTTCGTTCTCCTGAAGTCCTTTGAGAGATCGAGCAGTTTGGAGCCAAGGTGGCCTGAGCCAGAGCAAGTGCTACTTGCCACGAGGACAGCAGTTCGAGTCACAAACCGGAAAAATTGGATTCACAGCACCCATTGTCGGTGAGTACTTCCTACCTTGGTGGCGCCTGCTGTGTTGACCGACCATCGAGAGGTTCTGACTGCGGAGAAAGGCTGTGCTGTGACACCTGACGGATCTGAGGAGTTCTTCCCGGACCAGACAATCCCTGGAGCAACGAGATATAATTTGAAACCGGGAGAATAGTCTGCAGTGCTTGTGAAAGTTGTCTGGGCATTCCCTGGGTTAGTGAAACGGAGAGCCGATGTGGCAAGGGGGGGTATCAGCCCTGCATTAGAGTAGTGACACCCGTTTTGGCCCGTGGTGAAGAAATCAATGGCTGCCCAGGGGTAAGAGCTCTGACAACTACTTTAGTTTCAGGAAGAATTGTTTTTGTGCTTTGATCAAAATGGAAAAGAAGAAGATTTTTTGCGCTGTGGTTTTATTGTTGTCCTGGTGATTGTGGCAACGATAACATGGTCTGTTGAGGAGACAACTCCTGCTCGTGAGTTGTTTGTTGTTACTACACCGACACCAGAGGAGCATTATTTCTTTACGCTCCCATATCAAGAATTGAAGCATCGACAATCCTACCTTAATAACACTTTTATTCAGATGTTACATCATACCCACATTGCTACGAATGCCACAAACTGTTGGATTTGTGGGATGATGCCTGCACATCAAAAGAAAGGAGGTACACCATTTATACCTCTCCCTTTTTTGCATAACGGCTCCTGTCGAGCCTGGTATACTTTGCTTTTTGCGACTAGGAAGCCTACAGTGGGCACACTGCTTTTCCGGTTGAACAGAGAGTGTCATCAAGACAAAGATGGGTATCCCCAAGTGAATGGAACTAAATGGGAGTGGGAGGAATATTGACCGGACAATATTTCAACGCCATATATCTTCACCAACACAAGAGACTCTGTTAATGCTGAACATTTTGTTATTCTGTTACTCAAACGCAAGCAGAATTATGTGTACAGAGCATTGGACATATTCCTGTTGGCATTAGCGACTGTATTACTGTTTTGAATATAGATGGTTTGAATAATAGTACCTTTTTAGCTTCACATAACACCTATTTTGTGTGTGGGAATCGTGGATATTATTGATTGCCAGCTGGATGGACAGGAGTTTGCTACGTGTCATTTTTGTTGCCCCCTGTGTTTCTGGCACCTCCATTGTATCATCAAGATCTTAAATTGTTCAACAATATTACTGTAAATTGATATAAGAGGACCTTGAATACTGATAATATAGACCAAACAGATACTAGCCTACAACAATATATAGATTTTAATTTAGGATTGTTCTTTTTTGTGGGTGCTGCATTAAATAGCAGAAACCTGCGATGATTAACTAGAGTTGTAGAAGCTGTTACAGATCAAGCAGCTGTAGCCCTAGGAAACCTCACCGAAGAATTTCAAATTGCTAGAATTGTCGCTTTACAGAACCGAATCGTTCTGGACGTCATGCTAGCAGATAGAGGTGGTGCATGTCGCATTAAAGGTAGTAGTTGCTGCGTGTTCATTCCAGATCACACACCATCAGTGTATAAAGCAATTAATTCTTTTAATTTTTAATTCAAAATTCTTTATTCGACTGTCAAAAATGCAGTCATAAAAGCATGTAAAAATACATATATATACAGTTCATTATCGAAAAAGTACAACAAGCAAATAAAAGCAGGTAATCACAAAGAGATTAAATGATGACACGATCCAATGTAAGTGTACTTATTTGAGACTTAATTACTAGGGTAATACAGTTCAGCTGGGGGTCAACCTTCCATACTTTGTCTAAATTTCAGGGCTGTTTTTAAAAAGTTACAAGTAAAAAAGGTGCTATCACAGTGCAGCATTTGAAGATGTAGTAGAGCTGGCTTGATTTTCACAAAGTTCAGTTTTTTAAGCAAGGGTTTTAAAAATGTATTCCGTGGTCTCGAGTAAAAAGTGCACAAGAATAAAAAGTGAGCCAGGTCTTGCGGAGACTTATTGTCGCAGCTGCAAGGTGGCAACACTTGACCTCTATGGGCTCCACTCGGTACAGCTTACAACAGGTGATATAAACCAAAACGAAATCTGCTCAACAGGAAACGCTCATATCTTGATATATGCCAGGATAGATATGGTTCAGAGCGTATACAAGTCTTAGTTAGAATATGACTCATTACACTACCCTTCTTCAACTCAATTTCTTCCCTATCAAGCTGTCGATTTAATAGGAAAGTATCCTTTACATAGTTAGCGTCTTTCTTGGATATATGCTGAGGTGTTAAGTAGAGATCCAACCTGCCCAGATCTTTGAGGCAGTTTCTAATGTATTTCAGCCAGGGTATCTTGAGTTGCCCTTCCCAGGTGAGGGCTTCAAGAAGGATATTGTGGGTTAATGGGATTGAGTCATTCATCCAACAGTTCAACCAGCAGAGCACAGGGTTTACAGCAATTTTATCTCCTAAGTGTGGAGTGCCGAGTTCCTCATGGACGGAAAAATTAGCAGTACTTTTTGGTAAACACAGAACCTGTTTCAGGAAGTTATTTTCAAGAGTTGTAAGGGCATCCACTGGGGTAAAGCCCCATAGTTCGCTTCCGTAACAGGCAACCGCGATGCTTTTCGCTTGGTATAGCTTCATTACGGCGGACACTGGTGTGTTACCCATTTTGCGTGCAAAGTCCATTATTCCAGCATTGGTCCTTAGTATTTCACCTTTCTTTTTGTTTATGGCGGGGCCCCATGAAAGTTTATGATCAAACAATACTCCAAGGTATGAAAAGGTTTTAGTAGATGGTATTTTTTCCCCATTGACTGAGAAGGGGTAACGTTTTTTTGATCCTGAGCCTACCATCATAACAAATGATTTGGAGTTGTTGATGTTCAGGCCACGTAAGGTCATAAATTGAAGAAAGGAATCTAATAATTTTTGAAGTCCGAGTGCAGTTCTGGATATAAGGACGGCGTCATCTGCGTAAAGCAGAACAGGCACGCCCTTTTTTCCAATGCGAGGATAATCCGTGTCAGTTTTTAAAAGATGTTCCTCGAGTCCATTTATATATAGGTTAAAAAGAAAAGGTGCTAAAATACAGCCCTGCCTAACCCCCCGGTTGATTTTAAAGTCTCTCGTTACTTTCAGATCTTTAGTGTAACGGACATTGGCACGTGTATCATTATGGAGGTCAGCCAAAAAGTTGATCAAATTGTTTTCAACGCCCATGTTCTGCAAGACTTCCCAGAGTTTACTTCTATCGACACAATCAAAGGCCGAAGAAAGGTCCATAAAGGCCATATATAATGTTCCTTTTCTGGCTTGAGTATATTTGCCACTGATTAAATATAAGTTCAGGCATTGGGTAGTTGTAGAATGCCCTGGTCTGAATCCATACTGGACAGGGGCCATTATGCTGTTTTGTTTGGCCCACGTGTTCAGCCGGTTTAAGAGGATCCCTCCCACTACCTTTGCAACTGAATTTATCAGAGAAATTGGTCTATAACAAGCCGCTTTTGTTCTGTCACCCTTTTTATATACAGGGACGAAAGTGGATGCTCCCCAGGACTTAGGAGCCCCGATTTCGGCCCCAGCATTGATGACAGCTGTAAGGATTGGGGCCCAAAAGGGAATGTTGGATTTAAATAGATCCGGTGGAAGACCGTCTGGGCCCGGGGCTTTGTTACTAGTAAGACCATGGATCCCTAATTCAACTTCTTTGATAGTAAAGTGCAGAGGTGTATTTTCAGGAAGTTTAAGAGTTTGCATTGTCTGTGGGGCGTCACTCATAAAAATGGAACTGAAATGGGAGATCCAATCGTTCTCAGGTATGACAGTTCCGAGGCTGTCAGCATTCGGGTCATCAAAGAGTGGCTTATTGAGTATGCTCCAGAACTTCGAGCTATTGCCCAGAATTGAGGGATCGAGCAGAGACTCCCAGATTTTAGTTTTTATAGTCTTTTTGAGAGATGCAATGGCGTTTTTATATTCTGTACGTAGGGCCTGATGAGCGCAGAGTCTCTTGGCTTGTTCTTGAGGGCAGCTTTTAGTTTTCGATTAGCTGAGGAACAGGCATGATCAAACCAACGTGGTTGTTGGGCGATTGTCCCCTTTATGGGTACGGAGAGCAATTGATCAATCCTTTTTGTCACCACTATGAAGGCAGATAAGATGGATTCCGGGGGAGTGGAGTTTGAGCCACAGAGGTTGAGTTCAGGTTCCCAGTGCTTTACAACGGACTCGTGTAGATTGACGCCCTTTATCAAATTCCATTTCAGGCGGCGATTGTTATTAACCGGTTTTAGCACTCCCGGGTCCTTAATATTTTTCCGAAGTACAAAGGGACCACGTTGTAGCTCAAGGTAAAGAGGGTTGTGGTCGCTGTGAATGCTTTCGAGTATATCAAAGTTTAGAACCTGATTAACCACACCAGCTGAAAGGAGAATGTGATCTATGAAAGAACCTGACTCAGAACCTTTATAAGTTGGGTTTTTAAAGGTAAAAGAGTCGACTTTCAGATATAGTGCCATAGTTCAGTTCAGGGCGTCCATTAAGGTGTTCAATCTTGTTTCACGATGGCAATGAGCAAAGTGAGGACCTGCCTTGTTTCCACATCCCAAAGAAACCAGAGGTGTTGTAAGAGGGTTTCCACAGATGTGCGTATTGAAATCGCCAACAATTATTTTATCCTGAGACAATTTTGACTGGCTTTCACTTAGATGATTTTGAAGAGTGACGATGTTACATTCGCCCGGTGAAGAGACAGAGTTGTAGAAATTGACCAGGGTTATTCCTTTCTTTCCCTTTCTAAGATCCAGGATCTGGATGTTCCTACTGTCCAGCTGCAAATAGTTTATCTCAGATTTAAGGGACAGACTAATAAATGTTGCTAAGCCCCCCTTTGCCCTGCCACTGGGTGAGGGTGATGCATGGACAAAGAAGCTTTGGAATCCCTCAATGAAGACATTACTGTCTACTAGCCAGGTTTCCTGGAAGCATAATATGGTGTAATTTTTAACAAAGGATGCCCACACCGGGTCGTTGGTTTTGGAAGCCAGTCCTGCGATGTTGCATGACAGTATTTTAATTGGGTTGGAGTCATTGTGATCTAATGATGGTACAGGGGTTGTGTTAGGAGAACAATGCAGTTGTGGATTAACATTTATTGCAAAGTTCATCTTGTGATTTTTGGTGGTGAATGAGGGTTGAAAGACTATAGAGGTAGAGAGGCTCCGTGCTTCAGGTAAAGAAGGGGTAGGGATGTGTTCTGAGGAGGAGCTAACTGAGTAAATAGATCTCGTCATTGTGGCAATATTGGCTAAGTTGACCTCTGAGAGGTTAGAGGTTATTAATGAGTTGACCTTGCATACTACAGGGTTATACACCCTGTCAGGGCAGAAAACGGAGGGAAAGTTAGATGGCAGTCAATCAACCTCATCCAGTTGGTCGTAGTTGTAGAGTACATCATATCTATTAGACGTTGGGAACCCGTAGTTATTATGTTGAAAGTTAGGGTGGTTATAAGCTCGATGGTGAATGGTCCCTGATCTCTCAAATGTTGTTAGGGGTTTATAGTTATATGTTTTACTTTCCCAAGGGTGAACATATGGGTATGGTTCAGAGCCCACTGGCATGCCTTGAGAGGGAACAAAAGGGGCCGGCCAGGGTTGAGGATATAGCTGCGAGGTAAAGGGTCCTTCTTGGGCATAATGATGTTTATATTTATTCCTTTGGCTATCGGAGCAAACGGGATAAAAGTAGCTTAGACCCATTGTACGAATCAGACTATTTGTCACAGGGCTCCTCCAGTCTGCAATAAATGTCGCCGCTCCTGTGTATTTAAAGGTGACCACAATGCAGTCGCCCTCTGTGGATTTAAAACGTGTGCCCACCCACTCTACTCTCTTAACATGAGAGATGGTTCCTATTATGTTGGAGGGAAGTGGCCTGTGTGTAGTTAGCCATTGCATCACTTTGTTCTTTAATTCCTCATGCGTTTCCTCCCTATTTTCATCTGCTTTGGGTACCCCAATCATGACTATTGTGTAGTGATTAGACTGTGGTGGTAAGTTTATATATGATGGTATTCGTGTTGTGGTGGGTCTAGGTTGCTGTGCTCCTGTTACTTTAGTAGGGATGTTTGCGTTTGATGGAGCTGAGTGTCTTATATTCTCAGCAATGCCTGTATTTATATTAGAAGGATGACCCTCTGTTGCCCACTCACTGTCATGGTCATCCTCACATACCTGGGTATTTTGCGTATTATCTGTAGGTATAACTGTAATCTTATCAGTAGGATGAGCTGTTTGTGGGTTTGACGTCAAATCAATTGTGGGGGGACTCTGATGCTGTGACTTTTTCTGTTTACCTGTGTCCTTTGATGGATCACTTGATGTTTTTGCAGTTTTTGGATTTTTAACGCTGAGGGTTGTAGAGGCTGGAACAAAGGTAGGAGGTGTATTGGGTATTTTGAGTAGTTTAAGAATACTAGATGATATATCGTTTTTAGCCCTCTCGAACTTACTCAAAGCCTTTTCGATATTAGTAATCTTTTGGCTAATAGGTTGTAAGAGTGATTTAATCAGGGTTTCAATCTCACTCATAGATGGTATGTTCGTGGTACGTATCTTATCTATGTGGCCTGTTTCCTCATTGACCAGAGATCTCCCTGTGTTGTTCTTGACGTTTCCGTGTGCGTCATGATCCTGTAGAGAGGTTAGTGAGGGCCCCCCACGTGCTGGTTCAGTGGGTTTCCCCAAGGTTGTTTGCTGCCACATATCTTTAATAGAGCGTTTGGGTTTACCTAATAGGAAATGAGTTTTCCTCATAGGGTGTTTTGTTTTGCGTTTTTTCCGAGTGCCCTTAAGAAGATTGGGTTGTTTAGAGATTTGAGACTCTGTTAAATCAGTGGCCAATGGATGTCTCTCCACTGAGTGGGCAACCAAAGCTGGAGAAGTAGCATTTTCATGATGTTTATTGCTTACACGGTTAGTTAAAATCAAGAGACTATTGTCCAAATTATTCATTGTTGAGTCAGTGAACAAAGATTTAGGTGTGTTCTCTTTAACGTGTGACCTTGGTAAATCCGAGAATGATTGCATCAGTAAAGACTCCTGCGATGAAGCAGTATCATCCATATTTTGGGTGTTGTTAGTAGTGTGCGAGGACAAGTTTGGAAAGCATAAGTCTGGTGTCAAAGAGAGACGCCTCTCTGTGTCCTGAATGGCATCCGCCACAACACTAATAGTTTTTTGCAGCATTATGTCTATTGCAGTTATGGTGGGTAGAGGTGTACTCACGGTTTTCAGTCTGCTGGTAGATCTTGTTGCCATCGGTGTTTTCAGTGTTTTGGTCATCCTTATGCAGTATTTGGTGCCCCACGCTCCGACTGTTATTTATGATGACTTTAGCTTGCTGATCCTACCGGGCGATCTTGGGGAGGTGGCCCGACCCGGCCACTTCAGGCCCCTGAGGGCCACAGAGGGCCCGCCCTTTGCCCGGGCTTCGCCCCGGGCGCTCCAGCGCGCTCCCGCGACGCGGGGATCCTTCTGCTTTTATCAGGGCTGGTGGCGCTCTCTGGCGCGTGTGACGTCACCTGCACGCGCCGCCGCGAGGCCTGCCGGGTGTTGTGTTTCCCCGGAGCGGCGGCGCGGAGTCTGATGCCCTCGTGACTCTTGGCGGTGGCGGCTGGAGCGTCTATAGTTTTAAATAGACAGGTAATGATTCTCGGCGGTGGTGGCGTTGCGGTGCTCTCCCCCGCTCTGCCAGGATCCTTCTGCTTTTATCAGGGCTGGTGGCGCTCTCTGGCGCGTGTGACGTCACCTGCACGCGCCGCCGCGAGGCCTGCCGGGTGTTGTGGTCCCCCGGAGCGGCGGCACGGAGTCTGATGCCCTCGTGACTCTTGGCGGTGGCGGCTGGAGCGTCTACAGTTTTAAATAGCCAGGTAATGACTCTCGGCGGTGGCGGCGTTGCGGTGCTCTCCCCCGCTCTTCCGGGATCCTTCTGCTTTTATCAGGGCTGGTGGCGCTCTCTGGCGCGTGTGACGTCACCTGCACGCGCCGCCGCGAGGCCTGCCGGGTGTTGTGGTCCCCCGGAGCGGCGGCGCGGAGTCTGATGCCCTCGTGACTCTTGGCGGTGGCGGCTGGAGCGTCTACAGTTTTGAATAGCCAGGTAATGACTCTCTGCAGTGGCGGCGTTGCGGTGCTCTCCCCCGCTCTGCTGGGATCCTTCTGCTTTTATCAGGGCTGGTGGCGCTCTCTGGCGCGTGTGACGTCACCTGCACGCGCCGCCGCGAGGCCTGCCGGGTGTTGTGGTCCCCCGGAGCGGCGGCGCGGAGTCTGATGCCCTCGTGACTCTTGGCGGTGGCGGCTGGAGGGTCTACAGTTTTAAATAGCCAGGTAATGACTCTCGGCGGTGGCGGCGTTGCGGTGCTCTCCCCTGCTCTGCCGGGATCCTTCTGCTTTTATCAGGGCTGGTGGCGCTCTCTGGCGCGTGTGACATCACCTGCAAGCGCCGCCGCGAGGCCTGCCGGGTGTTGTGGTCCACCGGAGCGGCGGCGCGGAGTCTGATGCCCTCGTGACTCTTGGCGGTGGCGGCTGGAGCGTCTACAGTTTTAAATAGCCAGGTAATGACTCTCGGCGGTGGCGGCGTTGCGGTGCTCTCCCCCGCTCTGCCGGGATCCTTCTGCTTTTATCAGGGCTGGTGGCGCTCTCTGGCGCGTGTGATGTCACCTGCATGCGCCGCCGCGAGGCCTGCCGGGTGTTGTGGTCCCCCGGAGCGGCGGCGCGAAGTCTGATGCCCTTGTGACTCTTGGCGGTGGCGGCTGGAGCATGTACAGTTTTAAATAGCCAGGTAATGACTCTCGGCGGTGGCGGCGTTGCGGTGCTCTCTAAAGCAATTAATAAACTTCATAAGATCGCCGCAGACCTCCATACAGAAAATGGTATTTGGACTTTTACAGGATGGCTTTGGACTCGAATTTCTGCCTGTGGCTGGAAAGTTCTGACTGCTCTATGT
Source organism: Lissotriton vulgaris (assembly GCF_964263255.1). Lineage (NCBI taxonomy): Eukaryota > Metazoa > Chordata > Amphibia > Caudata > Salamandridae > Lissotriton > Lissotriton vulgaris. The sequence continues at coordinate 806,417,224 of NC_141697.1, forward strand.
ATAATAATTGCAATAGTCTTCACTTGTTATATGTGTATCCAGTGTAGTCCGATTATATGTTGTATGTGTATTACTGCTTGCATACTGACCAAAAGAAATGTTGCAGAAGTCAAAATGCAGAATAACTTGAACAAGGAGATAGCTGATATGATGGTCATTGATATAAGGGATGAGTATCTAGCTTTTCCCAGGAAGTCGAATGTCTTCAGCTAATGCTGAAAGGGTCGTCTGTTGTAAATCAACGGCGATTAGGTTAGCAGAAGACATGCTGTATTTGACCATTATCGTAGCAAATGAACCGACTCCATTTTGTATTCGTAGCGGCCATTTTGTATGCCATACATTGCCATGTGCTCATCATATGCTTTGTCCTACTTGCTTGTTAACTGCGCCTGAAGTCTGCCCGCAACAGGCTATATTTAGCATCCTCCACTTCCAGCATGCCCAGACATGCCCAGTAGGGTCTGCAGCTGTTACTAATTAGTTCCAGATAGGAATGTGTTTACTAGTTTCTGAAGACTGTTAACTCCGCCCACCTATCGATTGTGCCTACCAAAATGTCCTTGTATGGTCATAAAGCTGCTCTTGTATTCTGTACCGCCTTCTTTTGAGCCCCTTATTGTGTATAAAAGGGGCCATGTGCTTTAGTTCGGTGTGCTACTCTATACAATACTGAAGGGTGTTGTGTGGACTGTGGTACCACCTTTAAAGGTTTAATAAACTTTGCTTTTGTATTTTCCAGTTTCATTGCCAACTTCTTCCTATAGTCTGAGGACTCTGTGCAGAGAAGGGCGAACCCCTTACACTAGTAGGCCTAGCGGAGGCTTGCTCACATCAACAATGCTGCATTGCAGTGTTGTGATTGACTTAAGGGAGCCTCGGTCGGTGCTTCCTGCTGCCGGCCGGGACTGCAGGAAGATGAAGAGAATGGAAAACAGAGGAGAGGCAGCAGCCAACCATTTGAGGTAAGTGTTTTTATTTTATTTTATCTTTGTTGTCCCCTCCCTCCTGTTCTCACCACCCGAATCCGGTAGCAGCCGCCACTGTACATGGTTGCATTACATGGCGCCTACAACTGATTAAAGCTTAGCTTAGCTTTTCTTTGGAATCCACCAGAGTCCCTGTCAGCCATTTTTTGGACAGACAACCAAGAATTTGCAGAGAATTGCTTGCATGACAATAGGTCAAGGGGGTAAAGTGACGCGTATAACAATTCTGCAGTTAGATATGAAAAAGAAAAGGGCATAACATTTTTGAGCTCTATAGTTTAAGACTAGTATACTGTACAGAGGACCCACTATTCCCCAGTCTCAGCCTCCCTTTCCGAGATAAAAACTATACTAGGGAGGATAGTAAAGTGACAGTGCTCTACATATCTACAGTACAATATATATGATTACTTATAAAAATGATTGATCTCTGTAGCTCTTCGACTAGGTATGCAATATGATGGCCTCACTATTTCCCAGTCTCAGCATCGTCCTCGGGACAAAAATTATCACAGGTGATATAAATTAAATTTCAAACACTAAAGGGTAGCTGTTCCTATGAAAGATCTGACCAGTCCAGTAGCTAGAAGGACAAGTGACAGGTACTCTTTCAAGGAGTATAGGTTAGATAATCTAAAGGGGGGATTCCTCCTAGTTAAGGAAGTGCCCTCTTACACCCAAGCGGGTGTCATACTTCATCATCGGGCGTTGCTCCTTGTGGGGGTGGCACTGCAGTCCCCCAAAGGCCCTGCGAGAGGACTCTTTGTTCGAGATCTTTTCAAGGAATGCCACAGTGGTGAGTGCAGGTGTGTGGGTAGTGGTGCTAGTGAGTTACAAATAGCACACTAGTACCCTGGAGAAACTTTATTCTGGGTCTGTGTGATATGGTTAAAAACTGGAGTCAAGAGGAATACTCAACAGGGTAGTCAGAACAGGGAGTATTTTCCTTCCGCGTATTTTAGTGTTATTGGTGGTAACAACTGATGGTATCAGGTTGACATGTTTCATGACCCTCGTGGTCCCTAGTGGATCCCGTGAGTTGAAGTAGCCTACCATGTCCACATCTCATCTGGATGGCTCATTCACTGGTCTCTCACTATTGCAACTAAGTTTTAAAGCTGTGATTTCTTCTTTGCTGATAGCGGGTTGACATAAACATTACCAATAATCATTGATAACTTGACATTAGGTGCTGTTCCAAGGCTTAGAGACAATATGTTGGCCCTGTAAGGACAGCCGAACAAACCTCTTCCTGTGGCCCTGCTCCCGGGAGAGCAAATACTGTGATTGGAACATGACTCCAAACTCCTCTTTAAACAAGAACTGGCGGCCTACAAGTCGCAGATTAAATGCGCTAAAGCTAGGTTCCTAGAGGAGACTTTATTGTCAGCCTCAAACAAAGCCCAGGCCTTGTTTAAAATTGTTAAAGATCTGTCCCGCCCGACTTGTGTCACAACAGCTATTCCAGCCTCTCAATTGCTATGCGACTCGTTGGGTAAGGCCTTCGAGGATAAGATTGCGACTATTCTGAGTAAATTGAGCCCTTTGGCACCCGTGGCTGTTTCACTTACCGCTTTTGAGATGGAGACCGGAAAAGCCCGGCTGGATAGTTTTCCTCTTCCTTCCCTTATGGAGTTCTGTTCTCTAGCGGATGGAGTTCCCTCAGGCTCTCCCCTTGATGTGCTTCCGCAAAAATTTTGGAAGCTGTTCAGGGATGAGCTTTTTCCTCCTCTTCATGCAATTTGCTGGCAGTCCCTTGGCTCTGCCTTGGTCCCGGATAGCTGGAAGCTTGCGGTAGTCTCTCCGCTGCTGAAGAAGGAATCGTTGGACCCTCTGTGTCCAGCAAATTACAGACCTATATCATTGCTCCCCTTTCCGATTAAAATCTTGGAAAAACTGGTCACAAAACATCTGTCCAGATTCTTGGAGACCAATGATTGTCTGGATGTGGCGCAGTTCGGTTTCAGACCAGCCCACAGAACTGAATCAGCCTTGGTGACTGTTTTGAATGACCTTCGTTCGCGTGCCGACCAAGGTCGAGCAGCATTTCTAGTGCTGCTCAACATGTCGGCAGCGTTCGATACGGTCAGCCATGGCATCTTGATCAGGAGATTGGAGGAGGCTGGGGTGGCGGGCCTGGCGCTGGACTGACTGGTTTCGTACCTTGCCAACAGACATCAGGTAGCTGCCCTGCCTCCCTTTAAGTCTACCATCAAAAGGGTTGAGCAGGGCATACCCCAGGGCTCAGCCGTCAGTCCTATCCTTTTTAATCTCTACCTCCGACCCCTGATCAAACTTATTAAATCTTTTGGCATTGCAGTCACCAATTAGGCCAACGACACACAACTTATCTTCTCTTTTGAGGGTAAGAACGCAGTGTCACAAGAGACCTTTCATCACTGAATGGCTGGTAATAATTCCTTACAATTTAACAGCTCTAAAACCAAGGTGCTCCACTGCTCAGCAGATCGTATCCCTCGTCCTCTCCCGCAAGACTTCTGGCCCCTATCCTTTCAGGGCACGGTATCAGCGGCTGACTCTGTTCGAAATCTGGGAGTGATGATGGAACCCAATCTACAACTGGATGGTTTTGTAAATAAAACAGTGTCCACCTGTATGATGCTGTTGCGCACCTTGCGGAAGATCCTCCCACTGCTCCCAACCCATGCCAGACCAGAAGTAGTGCGGAGCATCATCTTAAGCAGACTTGATTACTGCAATGCACTGCTTCTGGGGGCCCCCGCCACCTTGTTGGTCAAACTGCAGCGGTTCAGAATTTTGCTGCAAAATTGGCGCTCTCCCGCCGGTGCCTTGATTCTTCTTCAGCTGCACTCAAGGATCTTCATTGGCTGCCTATTCCCCAGCGTGTTGAATTCAAAACTCTGTGCTTGGTCTTTCGGGCTCTCCAAGGTCTGGGACCGATTTCTTTGCAGGAGTTGTTCTCCTGGTATACCCCTACCAGATCTCTCCGCTCTGCTTCAGCTTACTTAGTGACAGTTCCTAAGATCCGGAGGATACGGATGGGTGGCCGCTCTTTTGGCTACATGGCATCCAGGGTATGGAATGCGCTGCCACTGTCTCTTCGAAGCTCGGGAGACCTTTCTTCTTTCAAAAAGGGACTAAAAACTCACCTCTTTCCAAGGACACTGTAGTTGGCTGTTAAAGTAATGTTTCTTGTGTTCAGGCCATGAAAGATCATAGCGCCAGGATACCTGTTGGGTGACAGCTGTGCTTTACAAGTGTGCCATACAATACAATACAATACATACTCCTCCTTTAACAGTCAACATACTCGTCAACAGTGCAGCGTCTATCCAAGGCTGGGTGTAGATGCTAAAGCTTCTGATGCCACAGCAGGCAGCATATCGGCTTATGGCTGTTCTTCTTGGGCGACGCGGTAGGTCAGCCACATGGTGGTTTCTTAACGGCATTTTTCCCTGTTTCCAAAGAAGGGCCTTAAACCAGCGGGAGTAGCAAAACTGCGATCTTCCAAACCCAGAATGGTAGACAGAGGGAAATCCGTCCATAAAAGCAACAGCATTGGTGGCAGTGGGGAGATACCTCCTAGGAAGGCAGGCATCTCTGTGTGAGGTCCTGATTCGAGTAAAAAAGGCATCAGATTTTTTTAATAAGAAGATGAAGCGCGGTCAGGGCTCCGGAGGGGGCATGGAACCCAATAAAATCTTGTGCTCGCATAGTCATGAGGCAGCACAGCAGAAGCTATTGAGGAGCACGGTGCTATGGTCGCCGAGGGGCTGGTAAGTGCGAGTACTCCAGTGTCTACTAATTTAAATTCTGATCAACTTGAAGTATCTTTGGAGGGGCGCACAGAGGAGCTGAGGGGGAATGAAAAAGTGAGTGCAGCCTGCATCAGCTCAGCAGCATGTCTGGCCATGGATGCAACAGCACGGTCCCTTGGGGGGGGGGGGTATGTATGACCAGACCAAGTGAGGGATATCATGAGACACAAGGTAATATTATCCCTGAAAAATGTAATTCTGACAAAGGGTCTGTTGTCCATAAGAAAGTCAGTACACATAACGGAGATCCCTTAGGTGGTAGCAGATATCCCTGTGTTAGTCAAAATGGCAAAACTGATGTCGTGGAGCACTTTTATTTGTTATCACATCAATCAGATTGGACTGATGAGGACTCATACGGGGGATTGAGAGGTGGTTTAAGAGATAGCCTGGGGGAGCTGCCTGAGTGAGTCAAGCGAAGAAGGGGATGAAGACCATATATTAGAGATTCCTGGCAGACTATTAAAAACAGGACCCCCTTGAAAGGGTCCGGGTCGGAAATGGGACTATACAGGAATGCCAAGGCCTGATAGTAACACTGCTAAAGTTAATGCTCAGCCTGGGGGTGTTTGTCAACCCGATTTAATAACACTTGAGGCTATATACCAATGTGTCATGTCTCACTGTAAGGTGGACTAACCTAGACAGCCGCAGAGCACATGTAACTAACCCGAAAATGCAGGCAGCAACAAAGGTGTCAAAATCCTGCGCAGAGATTACAACCAGAATTAAAGAAATGGAGAGCTGAGTCACCACTCTAGAATCCGATGTGTTAGCAATCAGCAAGACTGAAACAGATAATGAGATGAGTCTGGTGGATACCCAGTGGAAGGTAGAAGCTTACGAGAATCATTTAAGGTGCAACAATCTCAGGGTCTTAAGGATTGAGGAGGGTACCGAAAAGGATAATGTTCTGAATTTTATTGTCAGTCTATTCAGGAATACCTTTCCAAAACTTACGATCTGGAACTGAGATATAGAAATACAGAGGGCACATTGATTCCCTTTCAAGCAACATAGGCGCCAGGGTCAAGATATGAGTAAACACAGGGCTATCCTTGCATTTGTTGCCACCTTTTTGTTGCGTCAATCTATCGTTGAAAAAACAACGCCGTGGTGCAAAATGAACAGGCTAGACTTTAGTCATTTAAACAACAAAGGTCTGGCTTCTGGAGGGGCAATCTTACATTTTTACAGAAAAAAGGCTTTTCTTGTGGGGATATCTACCTCCACCCAGCAGCTGGCTATTAGTCCAGTTATCGGCCAGTCCTAGATTCCCCAAACATTCTAATTTAAAAAAAAATGAATTTATCAAAACAATCTGCAAACATATACCCTTAACCACAATATGCAAGTATAGGACACTTCAAAAATAAGTGAAGAGTGAGAAAGCACCTCACGTACACAACACCAGGGAGGCTACCGGCAGGTTCTCACCAGCATGCCCACGTATATCCTCATTGGTTGCTTACTCACTGAAAAAAATGAATTTATGTCTAGTAAGAAGACAGAAAAGGTGAAGGAGTAAAAGTGTGTATCTCCAAACAGAAAAAAAACCAGTGAAGAATTCAGGACGTGTCCCACAATTAAAATTGAGGTAAGACTCACAGTTAGATTTGCCCTCTTAATTCACATCCGTGAGCATACTCAACTTTAGTCATACCACAGTAGAAAGACGCTGGTGGCTGAGACAGCTGATAAAACCATTGCATGCTAAAGGATTGCAAACTTTTTTGTTGAGCTCTCCCAAATTGAAAACCAACTTTCAAGATAAAGCATATTATTTTCTTCTGAAGTGAAGGCTAAGGAGTTCCTGGAGAGCTTGGGGTGGTAGTCATCAGTGTTAAAGTTGAAAAAAAAATTTAAAAAAGGGCTGGAGTAGAAAGGAGGGGGGGAAGTCTGAGCAATGTGTTTATTCATTAAGTATAAGCAAAGAGGGTTAAATTATTGATACATTATCCAAGAGGATTATAGCTATGATAAATATATGATTTGCAACTGAGATACAGGGATTTGTAGGAATTTCTACTCTCCATTTCACCTTATTTCATATTTTCATATTCCTTCTACTGGCTAATAAAACGGCCTTCTGGGAGCTGATTCAGAGGGGGGGCGGCGGGGGGTGTTACACGTCCATCTATGAGCCAAGGCTGGTCCATTTGCTTTAGCAGGGCTGGAGGGTTGGGTGGGGTGCGAGGGGGTGCTGGCTGGTCAGGAGGGAGGTTTAGGGGAAGGGGGAGAGGGCTGGGTGGTGCAGGAAAGATATGGGTCAGAAAACTGTTAGCGGTAAGCAGAGAGTTAGCAATTGTAAGGAATCTGAGCAGTGATTGAATGTTTTGAATCTGTTAAAAATGTGGTTTATTCAATCCAGATCATAGTTGGTGGATTCCTTGATGCAGGGTAGAATGCACATTTGTACAATGAATGTTTGTGGCCTGAATAACAGAGGTAAGAGGTGTAGAATTGCACTGGGCCTCAGGGCTTTGATGTCCAATGTTGTTTGCATACATGAAACTCATGTCCAGGGGGAAAGAAGGAAAATATTAGAGGATCTAGGTTACACATTGTGTGATGCAGGGGGCCACCACCAGAGGGGTAGCTATACTGGCCAACCTGGCTATTGGTATGGTAATTAAGTCCAAAGTTGACAAAATGGGGAGATGGACTGTTGTGGACTTGCACATTGGTACAGAGAGAGTCATAATTTGCTCCACATATAGTCCTAATTTGGACAACATGGCAATGTTTCAATCTAGAATTGGCAATGAGGCCAGCTCCTCTTATTCTCTGTGGGGATTATAATTTGCATATAGAACTAGGGGAGAAACTCGGGCACACTCTGTATATCCTGTTAGGAAGACTTTAGTGTTCAGCGCCATGTAGCAAATAATCAAAGATCATGGTCTTGTCAATATATGGGGAGTGCTCAAGTATCAAGATCATGGGTTTACATTCCTTTCTCGTTCTCACAATAAGTTGGTTTGCCTTGATTATTTTTATGTATCAGCCTCCTTAGCTGGGTAGATAGGAATCAAATATTTTCCCAAGGTATTGTCAGGCCATATTCCATTAGTACTATATTGTGCAATAGCAGGCTTTGAAAGACAGTCCAGAGTCTGGACATTCGATAGGAAGCCCTTGAATTAAGGTGATTTTCTGGTACAAATGCATATGTAATTGAAGGAATTCCTCAGACTAACCAGGGAACAGCCGCCCCCAAGATGGTTTGGGACTCTTTAAAAGTAAGAGTAAGGGGGATACACTGAGATTCAGTTTATTTAAACAATGGCAAAATCACATCCTTTTACTGGAAATGTATGATGTGCTCTCTAATCACGAAGTCGATCTGGCTTAGTCAATAAGGCAAGGGTTGGATTGTGCAGAAATCACACAGAAAAAGCGCCAATCAAGATCAGAACTGATGAGCAATATAGTAATGTGGTGGCTGTTAAATCTCAAAGTTATAGAGTGGAGTGTTATGAATATGGAGAAAGTACTGGCAGGTTGCTGGCACATTGAACTAGGCAGAAAGAGGTAGAGAGAGGGGTGGAGGATATTTGTGATATACAGGGGAAGAGTAGAGAAATTCCCACAGGTGTCCTTGAAGTGTGTAGCAACTACTATTCAGATCTATCTGTAGAAGATATATATCCACAACCAAACTGGTACCTTAAATTTCTTAATACAGTAAAGGGAAGATCAATTAAAGAGGAGGAAATGGCCTCTCTTGAACAACCAATGGTGTATGCATAGATGATGGCGGCAGTAAACTCTCTGGTGAGAGGGAAAGCTGCTGGGTCAGATAAAATTCCTTTGGAATTCTATGCGATATTCCTTCCTGAGCTCCTAGAGGTTATATCTCTCACTTTTCTTGCTGCCCAGCTAGGGGGCAATACTGCCAACCTAGGAAAAATCACCAATATTGTGGCATTTAAGAATAGGGCAAACTTTCTCCATGGGGTTATATAGACTCATTTCACTGATAAATGCGGACACTAAAATCTACACAAAAATATTAGCTAACAGGCTCGGCAAGGTCATTGCCAAGCTTGTTTCTCCCCATCAGCACGGTTTCATCCCTGGGTGGGCACCATGATCATGTGATTACTTTATTGGATATAGCTGAGGTCACTAAGTCACCTGTGGGGCTGGTGTTGCTCAATGTAGAGAAAGCCTTCAGCTAAGGTTACCTCTGGGAGGTTTTGAGGTGGAAGGGACTCTGTTTGGGCTTTATTAAATCTATCAGGGCTCTGTATCAGGCATCAAGAGCCAGATTGCAGATTAGGGGCAAGGGGTCGAGCCAAATCCATATCATGAAATGAACAAGACAGGGGTGTCCCTGTTAGCCCCTGCTATATGCTTTGTATATAGACCTGTTCCTTGCCCGACTGGAAAGCAACAACAAGATCCAACCAGTTTTAATGACTCAAATTCAGTATAAAGTGTTGGCATATGCCTATGATGTTGTTATAAAATTGAATCCCTGTAATGCACTAAAGACTATTCAAGAGGAAGCTTGCGTATTTGGGACAATTTCAGGATACCATCTTAATGATGGCAAGACCCAAGTGATAAATACGGAAGGCTCCTATTCTGGGGATCAGCACTGGTTAGAGGAGGCGACTTACCTAGGAGTAGTTACTACATCTAATCTAGGTAAGATAGTGGAATTAAACCTAGCTTCATTACTTAATAAAATTAAGCAAGACCTGTATAGAATTAATAATCTGCATTTAACATTGGACGGGAGATGTAATGCATTGAAAATTATTGTCCTCCTGAAAGTACTGTATCTACATAGAACTATCCCACTGGAAATACATAGAAGCTGGTTAACTAAGCTGGAAAGTTTAAGTAACAGCTATATGTGGCAGTTCAAGAAGCTGAGGCTAGCCTCAAAAATCCTGATTCTTCCTAAAAGCCGAAGAGGATGGGTGGTTCCTTGTTTTGTATTATAAGACTGGTCTTGTATGCAGCAACACATTGCGGGCTTGATAACTGGTAACACCTGCAATATACTTCCCGATGCAGCACCATCTATTTATCAACTAACGCTGGGTTCTGAAGTTAAAGACTGTTTCATAAGGAATCTAGAGAGACGTTATAATAAGATGACCAAGTTTAAAACAGTATATGGTATCAGATCAGAAGGAAGATTCATATAAAAAACTAAACAGCTGTACCCCTTTGTGGAGCTACTCTGCTCGGCCAGGCCTAATCCAAGATGACATGTGTAAGTGGTACAAGGCCTGCAGGATCTTGAAGCTGGGGGATCTCTATGACAAAGAGCAAGTGCCACCTTTATTGAGTTACAGGATAAGTTTGGGTTAACTAAGGAGAAGTTTCATAAGTATCTTCAGATTCAGGACTACCTTAGTAAGTTGGATAAAAACAATGGTAAGTTGCTAAATGTCCAGTTATAGATGTAGCAGATCAAGGCAGCCAAATTGGGTGTATCTTTGATACTTTAATAGAGATGACATGGACTCCAGAATATGAAGTGGGAATCAATGTTGGGGATATTTGGGATAGTGATTGAGAACTCTCAGGAGATCTGGGACAGAAGCCTCATGAATGCCTGCCTCAAAAGGCAACATTTTAAGACAGCTCTTGACTTGTACTATACACCAAAGAAATAATTCTAATTGGGTAAGAGGCCAGATTCAAAATGTCACAGATACGGTGATGAAGAAGCCAATTTAATACATATGTTTAGCACCTGTCCCTAGATGTCTAACTATTTGAAAGAACATGCAGATTTTATTGGACTGATTCTTAAAAATCATGTGAATATCACAACCCAAGTAATTCTCCTTGGGGTCAGTGATGATCTGTAACTTTCTAGAGGGGGGTGTACTTGATTGTTGTGGCAATGGCCATGGTCCTCTACCAAGTTTCCACACAACTTTCTCATTTACTCCAAAAGTGGACTGACAACCAGCGTGGTCAATAGCAGAATCACTACTAGTGCACACCTGGAAATTATAGACATATCCTGTAATACTCTCAGACAACATATACATGTTAATTCATCAGGGTTATCTTGTTGCAACGCTGAAGCATTATCTACAAAATGCAACATCTGAAGTAAAAGTAAATACCGGTGATGACTCATAATTGCAGTAAATGAATAAGCCACGTTATAACGCATGCGTTTATAATGCATGCCATTACAACGCGGTCATTACAACGACGCATTGTTACATCGCATACCATTACAACGCAAGTCATTAAGGACTTGCTGTAAAGGGCGCTGGATGTTGGGATAGTATAATTTACTATTCTAACTCCAGTCTGTGCAACAGAAGGGAAGGTGTTGAATTCAAAATCCGACACCTTCTGTCCCCTACAGCAAGTCGTTGTAACAACTTGCATTGTAATAGCATGCGATGTAACAACGCAGTCGTTGTAATGGCCACGTTGTAATGGCATGAGTTGTTTCACATTGGGGGTAAATGATGTTTCCCGCAAGAAATATGGCAGTTGCCATCAAGGGACAGGTAGACCCATATAAGGACAGGGACGGCTTCCTTATTAAGCCCATCAAAAAAGCTTAATCCAAAAACTTCTTCATCTCATCCATATTTGTCAGAGTCCTCCGGGTTGCTCTAGAGTGGAGCCTAAGTTTTGCACTGTTGTCCCCCAGATAATGTTCAGCATGCAAATGAGCCTGCTCAACAATCTCAGCCAAAAATACATCATCCATAAACAACTGATGAAAAGGTATAGGCAAAAATGTTTCACAATTCACCCTAGACCCTGCAACACCACTAAAGGAAGGCAACTCCGGCTGCACCATGTTTTGATCAACCCAGAGTCCAGCACTTCCAATGGGAAGCCTTGCAGCCCAAGGCTGCAATCCAGATGCCTCTTGCTGCACTAACTGCACAAAAAGTGTCTTCCTCTAAACAGGCACTTCATCCGCACAGAGAGTAGCTTCATTTGCACTGAGTGTTTCTTCATCATCTAATGATTCCTCGTGGACAGAAAATTTGCTGCCAGAATCTTGCACTTCCTCCTCTGCCTCAGATGCACTTGCAGTGTCATAATCATGGTCAGTGGAAGATTTAAAAAGCAGGCTAGCCATAATCTTTACAAATCAAGGTAACTTCACAAACAAGGTAACAACAACAAACACTTTGTTAAATAAGTAATAAACAAATTGTGGCTTTATCACACAGACCTATATACTCAAAATGATACTACTCACTTGCCAGAGACTGCTAGACTCACCCCACCTAATCTGCACAGACACAGCAAGGACCAACGATAGCCAACTAAAAAAGAAAAACAAAATAAAATTACACATAAGACAACACAATACATATCGTGCACCAATCCAAAAATAATTTCACATTCAAAACATAATCTAAATATGCTGCTATTATGAAACCACTTACAAAAAAGTAATTCATGCATGACAATAATACTCATCTGGAGTAAACACGACAAAAAAGATTATCTCGCCAAACACATGAAAACACAACCACTGCTGAAACCGCAAAAAGGAATAACATCAATAGAATCAAACGCTTTGCATTAGAATAAAAAGTAGAAATAAAACATTACAATCAAATATGCAAATAAAGTGCCAGCCCACACACAATCCACCAGCCAAGCTGAAGGTCAGATGGCCCAAACAATATGGTTAAAAACATTCACTCCCAAAAGGAGAGCACCCCCTTGGGCAACAACTTACTGAAACCAACATCTCTGGTGTCTAGTGGCTTCTGCCCCCATTTGGGGGTAGGTGGGCATGAATGAATAAGGCCACTCTGCCCCAAAGGGGTGCAGAAACGGGCAAAATATTCAGCCCTTAATGGGGAGCGACCCTTACCCAAGGGGTCGTTCCCCACACCAAAATATTGCCCCTCAAAAATCCATGGTGTCCAGTGGCTTCTGCCACCTTTGGGAGCACATGGGCCTAAAATCATATGGCCGATCTTCCCCCCAGGGGGGCAGAAATGGCCAAAATAGCCACTCCCTAAAGGGGGGTGAACATTGCCCAGGTTGTAGCTCCGAATCAAAAACGACAACATATTCCATCTAAAATCCCTGGTGTCTAGTGGCTTCTGCCCCTCTTAGAGGCAAGTGGGCCGAAAAGCATAAGGCGGATACGCCCAAAGGAAAATATTCACCCAGTAAACGGGAATGGCCCTTGCCCAAGGGGTTGCTCCCCAACATCAAAAAAATAAAATATTACCTGGTGGCCTAGTGGGGCACAGACCTAAAAAATATACATTGATCTGCCCCCAAGGGTTGCAGAATGGCAAAAATACTTGCTCCCCAAAGGGGAGCGACCCTTCCCCAAGGGGCGGCTCCCCAAAATTGACCAAAAAGGAAAATCCCTTTCAAGTTTCTAGTAGGCATTCCGGCTCCACGATTGCGGCCCATGTGCGATCGTGCAACAGGAATGCTCCAAAGACATCAGAAGAAAGGAAAACCCTTTCCTTACCCCCGATGCCTCTTTTGTAAAGTAAAAAAACCTCCCGGAGGAGTAGCCCACCTTTCTCCCAGACCGCCCTGGAAGCAAATGGCTTCCAGCGTGTCTGGAAACCTCTAATAATGTTAGCACGTGGTGCGCGCTGATGTCATTAGATGCCATGGAGGATTGGGAGAGGGGGGAGCGGAAGCGCTTCCGCTGCCATCCCTGGTGGGGGTGTCACCAAGGGTGGCTCATGGGGCAATGTCAGCGCTTCCTCCATGGGTTGGAGCCAGGACAGCCAGGAGCCATCCGACGCACACGCCCACTGTGGCATCAGATGGCTCCCAGCCGTCTGACACAGGCAAAGGGTTAAATCAAACAGTGCAGCTTCAAAAAAGGAAAATGTCTCTTGTTCGGGAACACATTGGGTGGGGGGTACATGCTTTGGTCCCCTGGACTACTGTTTACTCTGCCTGAGGCCTGCCTAACACAATTACCAAAGAAAAAGCTGTTCAAGTGAGCAGCTTTTCCTTTGTGAAGGGGTTAGCACCTCTTTTGAAGAGTCAGAAACTTATCAATGGTTTGAGAACACAATTGCTCTCATTAAAATATCTCTGTACAGTTCACAATAAGGAAGAGATGCCCTTTTCAAGCGCCTTTCTAACTGCGATTCAGAATGAGTGGGTAAACCCTTTTTTACATTTCAGAAAAGTCTTTACTGATAGCAAATGGAAATAAATAAAATGTGAAATGTCATTTTTGCAGTCTCAAATACGATGTGATTTTGTGAAAAATTGGGTTTGCGACTGCAAAATCATTTGGCCCAACATCTACTAAAAAGCGACAAGAGATAAAAAGGTGCTAGGGTGCTCTTTACTAATGGAGTCTTATATAAAAATGCTCTGACTTTCCACCTTTGCAGAAAGATTAGTGGGTAAGCAACCAGTCAAGACGAAGGACGTGCAAATGCCAGCTCTAGAGTATCTTAATTCAATCTCATTGGGAAAAGTTTGTGCTGCCCAGACATAGGAAGGGCATAGTATTTTGAATTTCAGTCTGTCGATATTTTTCATATTTACTGCAACGAGTTGCGACTACAGAGAAAGGAGTGTACGGTTGCAATAAATGGCGCCTACAACTGATTAAAGCACAGCTTTGCTTTGGAATCCCACAGAGCCCCTGCCAGCCATTTTATGCACAACCAAGGCCAATCTGTCTTTTAAAGACATCAGCAGCAGTGGCTATGGGTTTAAGCTGCCCAGGTTCTGGAGGACCGAGCCGTAGAATAACCACTGGGCGAAACGTTTGGTAAGTTAATAAGGAAAATGTGCTGGAGGGTGGGTGGAAAAGTTACTGCTTGCTATGCGCAAGAGGGCAAGACAAACAACCGGAGAACAGCCATGTTAAATCGACTGGCTGCAGTGCTCAGAAATAATCCTCTCAAGGAAGAGTCTGCAGTATAATAAAAAGACGGTCTCAGCTGCAAAAATGAAAAATCAATTTTTCTTCATGTTTTTCACATCACTGGCTTAGAGTAGTCCCCTCAGGAGTGTAGAAAGCAGGGCTGGTGGTAGAAACTCCACCATTTCCTGATGCGAAGCATCTTTTTGTCTCTCTTACAGAATTAGAATTTTCAGCCCAAATTTCAATGTGGCAGAAAAGAGAAAGGAATGTCTTTGTATAAGGAGGTACGCGCCCAACCTCCTCATTCCACAAAACAGCTTGAAGGGGTTCTAGGATGGTTAAAAAGTTGGGTCTGGAAAGTGACCTTGGAGGTAATTTACGCAGTGCACTGGCTTATTAAGGGGATAGAGAAGTCAAGTTAGCCTTTTTTCCTCTTGCCTGGCTTAAGATCAACCTGGGCTAGTGTCCACAATGAATGAATGATGTTACAACGCATACATTTACAACGCATACCTTTACAATGCAGTTTTTACATCGTAACATCATTTACAACACATACATTTACATTGCACGTCATTACAACAAATGTTTTAAAACTACATTTACAATGCATTCCATTACATTGCATTGTACCTTTACAATGCATACCATTACTTTATATTTAAAGTAAGTGTTGGATAGTGTAGGGGTAAAAATTACTTTTCTAACTCCAGGGGGTGCAACAGTAGGGTAAGTTTTGGATAGTGTAGGGGTAAAAATTACTATTATAACCCCAGGGGGGTGCAACAGTAGGGTAAGTGTTGGATAGTGTAGGGGTACTATGCGTTGTAATGGTATGCGTTGTAATGACATGCGATGTAATGGCTGCATTGTAGTGACATGCGTTGTAAAGGGTGATGCGATGTAATGACTGCGTTGTTAATGTAGTGCGATATAATGACTGCGTTGTAAAGTTTGTTTCCCGTCCACAATCCATACAATTCAGACAGAAAACATCAGACAAACGGACTCGTTTAGGGGAAGGCATTCATGGGACTTCCAGCAAAAGTCACAAAAGGTCCTGATTGGAGCCCCATTTTCCACTGTATTACTGTGAGTGAATGCATGGGAGAATCATATATGCTGAAGTCAGTCATGTGTCAGTGTTGATGATGCCTGTAAAAACAACAATGGCCCATGTGGCGCAATTAGTTCATCACCATTTTCAGTGACAAAAACACAACCAAAGACTGCCAAACAAAGCATACGAAAAGCACCTTCAAGTGCCCCTGGAATTCTTCTGAAAGGCTTCAGCACACGAGGGATAGCTAACTTGTGGGTCCTGGCAGTTCACCCTGACATTGTGTTACATTTGCAATGCCCACATATGATGGCAATAGCTTCAATGACAGCTATCTTAAAAATGGCTGACCTACCTTCGTCAAAATATCGACAATGAAGCTATAAAATTTATTTTAAAGTGCTTGTCTGCTGCGATCTTGTAAATATTTGCTTGGCACACAAGACCTCACGCAAAAGTCTTTAAGTTATCGCTGCCACCGTTAATACAAGCAGTCACTGCACACCCTCAGATTTAAACAAGTGCAGAATGAAATCCTGGGTGAAGGCCAGCACGATGATTATAGGCCTTCAGAAGTAACTCCATCAACTTCATCACAATCCGTGTTTTTTTTTATTTCAAGTCGTTTTTATTGAAGATTAAAGAGAATACAAAAATGCAAAATAATCGAGAAAGAGACAGAAAACAATACAAAAATGAATACAGAGGGTGCATACAAGTTATCATCTGTCTGATTCACATCTTTTGGGGAAAAACATCATGAAAAATTAACAGGTCATGTTTTAGCAAAAACACACAGTAGATATATGTCAAACAAATTATCCCTACATGAAGCTATACTCTTAACGCACCAATGTGATATAAGGTGATAAAAGGAAAGCAGAAAGGAACGAAAGGAACGAGAAAAACAATAATAAGGATAGGAAGAGGAAAGAATATGATGAGAAAGGAGGAAGAAGGAGAAGAGAAGAAAAAGATTAAAGATTACAGGTTACAGCAGCAGCGTAACGGATTATCATAAAAGTGGCTATAATAGCGGCTATATGTCCAAGTCATGCAATCCATTGATATACAATTAGTAGACCAAAACAGGGTGTGAATCAGTGGATAGTATCCCATACTGGCTTAAGGCGGATCGTAGCATGTTTCTCTTGAATCAAGCGAGCTACAGAGTTTAGTATGAAGTATCCGCCATGGTGATGAGTATAGAACATCATTATCCGCACCTTTCAGGGAGTTTAGCCAATCCTGCCACATTTTGAAAGATACATCGGAAGCACTTTTCCATTTATTCAAAACTACTTTGCATGCAAGTGTAAGCATGAGGTCTAATAGGTGTCTATCGTGTTCAGATGGTAACCTCGGGTCAATTGCTCCCAGTAGGACATATGCGAATTCTTTAGGCGGCCTATATTGGAATATTCATTGAATATAGTTAAAATTCCTATCCCAGGAGCATCGGGCAATGGAAAAACATGTGGGCCAGGTTGCCGACGTGAGAATTGCAGTTCCAGCATAGAGGGTTATCACGGAGCTTAAGTTTAAAATGTTTTTCGGGTGTCCAATATGTCCTATTGATCAGCATAAATTTGGTCTAGGAGAGTAACAGGGATATTTTGCTGGAGAAAGGAGTGAGGTGAATCCTGTCCCAATCGAACTGGATAGAAGAAGTGTTGATTTCATTCTCCCAATCCAGTTCGCACTTCCTGTGGGCTTTCTGAGACATGTGGGAGAGAATCTTATAGATTTTTGATACCATGTGGCCTAAGGACGAGATTTGAAGTAGTTTGCTGCATAGTGTAGGTGCGTGTGGTAAGATGGCTCTGGCAGAGACAAGGACTTTGAGACGCAGAAATGTATAGAAATCAAGTGGTTGGAGATCAAACCGTGTCTGTAGGGTGGCAAAGGCTAGAGGAGAAGGCCCATCGTAGATATCCTCCAGCAAGTTCAGCCCTTTCTTAGACCACTCCTCCCAGTAGAGGTAGTTCCTTCATCTTTAAAGGCCGGGTTGAACCAGAACGAAGTTAGGGTGGACTTTGAAAATTTGTTTTTGACTTTGCAATGTCTCTCTAGGTTAAGGATTGCCCGTTTAGTGTTAAGGAAGATATATTTGGAGTGAGAAAATGCTGTGGCATCAATGGACAGAATGGCAGAGAGCGGGAGGTTATTAAGAATAGCCTTCTCGCCTTGGATCCAAATAGGAGTGTATTCCTGGTGTGTTGGGAACCAGTTCGCCCCTTGCTTACACAAGTAGGCCGTCTGGTAGCATCTGAAATTTAGAAGTCCAATCCCCCCCTTGTCTTTTGGGAGCTGGAGTTTCCGTAGAGAGATTCTCGGCTTCTTCCCCTGCCACAAAAAGGTATTAAAAAGCTTATATGTCTTGTTGAGGACCTCTTCCGAGAGTTGCATAGGTAGCATACTTATCAAATAGTTGATGAGGGGCGTAATCATCATTTTTAGAGTTCCCACTCTGCCCCACCAAGACAGAAATTTTGGAGACCAGCCATCCAGGAGGGAGAAATTTTTTTGTGGAGGGAAAGCTTATTTAGTTTGAGAGTGCTAATTAAGTTCTTCTCAAATTCAATACCTAGATACTTTAAGCTCTTCGGCTGCCAGCATAATCCCGAGTCCCCTAAAACGCTCTTGTCACCTATATTGTTAAGTAATTTAACCTCCGTCTTGTCCTTATTAAGTTTGTAGCCTGATACTTCAGGAAATTCTGCAATGGAGGACATCAGTGCCAGAATAGCAAGGTCTGCGTTCTCCGAGGCCACCAGAATATCATCAGCATAAGCCAAAATCGTCACCGTGAGATCTCCAAAACAGATACCCTTAATTAGCTCGTTATTTCGAAGAGAGTAGAGAAATGGTTCAATTGCCAAGAGAAAAAGGGAGGAAGAGAGGGGGCAACCCTGTCTCGTCCCTTGTTTTAATTCGAACGGATCAGACAAACACCCACCCGCTCTCATTCTCGCCGATGGGTTAGAGTATAAGGCCATCACCATACGAATATAGTCGGACCCCAGGTTGAATTTCCGCAAAGTGGCTTCTAAGTAAGCCCAGTCGAACTTGTCGAAGGCCTTCTCTGCGTCTAGTGCCACAGCCACCGTAGAGGAAGAAGTGAGTTTCGCTTTTTCTTTGATGTGAGCTAATGTTCTTGTGTTATCGCTGGATAATCTGTTTTTGAGAAAACCTACCTGTGACGGCTGTACAAGCTGCGGTAAAACCTTTTAAATTCTCTTGGCCAGAATCATGGCATAGATCTTACAATCGAGATTGATTAAAGATATCGGTCTGTAGTTCTTCGGGGACGTCGGGTCTTTCCCTTCTTTAGGGAGAACCGCAATGATTGCTTCTGCCGGCGTGCCTTGGACTTGACCACTGGTGTTGAAGTGCTCATATAAGTCCTTGAGAGGCTCCGTCAGTGAAGGGGAAATGTTCTTATAGAACGAGGCGCTGAATCCATCAGCGCCAGGCGCTTTACCGGTTTTAGGAGATTTTATGGTTTTGGCAATGTCATCGAAGGATATGGGCTTATTGAGCTCGACCTGGTCTTCCGTCGAGAGAGAAGGGAGTTTACAATTATCTAAATATGTCTGTAGTTTAGGGCCATTGATCTCTAGGTTTTTGCTATATAAGTCACTGTAGAAGTTCTTAAAGATGTCGGTTATTTTAGAAGGGTCCGAGTGCGGAGTTCATAGTTTATCAACTATGCTTTTGATGGCCGTCATTTGTACTTTGAATTTCAAGTAAGAGGCAAGGCTCTTACCCGCTTTATTAGCGTGACAGAGCTTGAAGTTCTTGTGGTGTTGGAGCCACACCCCCGCACTTTCGCTGATTATTTTATTATAGTCGTATTTTTTGTTCATCAAGTCATTTAGTATCATGGTGTCCTTAGGAGCTATATGCCTTCTCTCCAGCACTGAGATTTCCTCTTCCAAGCCCTGTAAAATGATATTGGCATTGTTATTCATGGCTGTACAAATTTTGATTATTACCCCCCTCAACGTTGTTTTAAGTGCCTCCCACCTTGTCAGATCTGTTGTGTCACCCTTTTTATTGTGGGTAAGATATTCATTAATTGCCGATTCTATAGTCCGTCTGTGCGCCTCCTTTTTCAAAACCGCGTCATTGAATCTCCAGAGAGAGGGTCGCTTAACCACATTGTGCAGTGCCAGAGTCATTGTGATGCATGAATGGTCAGAAATTACCCGATTTTCAATGGAAGTGTCTTCAATATCGGCAGTGGAGTGGCCAGAATCGAGTAAATAATCTATGCGTGAATATGAATCGTGAGGTGGAAAGTTAAAGGTATAGGGGCACATGCATCATTGTTTCATTTTGCACTTCCTAATTTGCGATTTTTAGGGAATCGCAAATTAGGAAATGCAAAATGGGATGCATGTACATTTTCTCAAAATATTTGAGAATCGTTAAAAATCGCAATTTTTACCGATTCTCAAATATTATGCGATTAGCAAAGTGCGAATTCGCAATTCCCATTCATTCCTATGGGCTAAAATGCCCATAGGAATGAATGGGAATTGCGAATTCGCACTTTGCTAATCGCAAATCCTGATTGCATTTCAAGGGTGGAGAGGGGGGTTCAAATGACCACCCCCTGCACCCATGAAATGTTGTTTTCGCATCATGTTGCACACACACATGTCCTAAGGACATGTGTGTCCGTAACATGAATGTGTAAAAAATGCTTTTGCAGCGTTTTTAACACTTTTTGCAAATTTACCGAGTGGTTCAACCACTCGGTAAATTTGACACCCTAATTGCGAATTCGCAATTATAAAAGTAATCATGCATTGCTTTTAAGAAATCGCAAATTTGCGATTTCTTAAAAGCAATCACATTTTTAGAAATTGCAAAAATGTGCGATTTCTAAAAATGCTTGATGCATTCCAAAAAGCATTTTTGGAATCGCAAACGGCCGATTTTAAGGAATCGCACCGTTTGCGACTCCAAAAATCCTTGATGCATGTGCCCCATAGTCTCTACCTGACGGGTTCAATAGCCTCCATGCGTCAATTAAATTGAAGCAGGAGCAAAGATTGAGGAGTGCTTTGTGCGAGTTGTTTGGACGGAAGGAGCAATGGGAGTCCCTATCTAAAAGAGGATCCATGGGGAGATTAAGGTCACCCCCAAAGATATGTGTTGCAGTGTCTGGTATTGTTTCAACATGGGCACAGAGTTCCTTCCAAAACCCCGGGTCATCTTTATTAGGGACATAGACGTTAGTCACGTAAAACTCTTTATTGTCCTTTGACAATTTCGTGGAGACCCATCTACCTTTTGTGTCAGCTGTGCTGTAAAGGACATCAATATTAGCTCTCTTTGCAATTAAAGTGAGAACCCCGTTCTTTTTTCCTAAGGCATCAGACCCAATTGCCTCACTGTACCATTTATTTTTCATAGCGTTAAATTGGGGCGAATCAATTTACTTTCCTGTAATAGTACAATGTCACCCTTTTGTTTGTTTAGATAATCTAAAATTTTCCTTTTTTTGATTGGGTGATTGATACCCTTCAGATTGAGCCACACTACCTTTAAGGACTGTTTAGTCAGGGTCATTGGAAGGGAGGGGATAGTATGTTACTCTATTGTTAGAACAGAGTGTAAGGGCCATCATGCGTGTCTCGAAGGCAAGGCCAAAATACCAGAGACTGGGCAGGCTACTAAAAATGAGTACATAATAAACATTGTCATGGACTCTGAGTTGTAGAGAGTTCCTGCATTGGTACCTGGATAGAAGAAGCGTTAGAAGCAGAAACACAGAGGAAATAATAAATAGTAGTAAAACTAAGACCCCCCCGAAACCCACCCACGCCCCACACCCACCCACCCCGCCCCAAAAGTACACTGAGGACATGGCCACCAAGGAGAAGCCTCCGCACCAGGTCTCCTTCCCCATGGCATTAATGTTATCATTGTTTGCTTCAAGTTAGAAGTAAAGCATGGTATATGAACAAACATCAAGAACATCAAAAACATGGATTGGATACATCATTCTAGGTAATTATAAGTAACTAACGAATTGTTCACACTTGTTTCACCTAAAAAGAACACAGTAAAGCAATCGGTACAACAGTACAACGGTACTACACACCCGTTTTCTAATTCCGTAGGTGCTGTGTAAAGTAACTAGTAGGACTTGCCTTAGATCAACCAAAGGAACCTTATAGCTGTCCTAGTACAACAAATGGCCGTTATAAAAGCATTATAGCCACTATGAAGCAAGTGACCGTTATGAAAGCAAACTTGTAACATTACAACATGTGCACCAGCTACACCAGAACAGAGTTAGTGTCTCAAAAGTAACATCAGCTGCCATGGGATCGATTTGACAAATAATGTTCAACCGTATTGCATCCCTCGTACAGAGACCAGACCACCCCCTTAATGGATAGACATCAGGTCCACATCAACCCCAAGACCACCCTCAGAGGCACCCTCATCTACAGACCCCCGGGACAGCGCACACAATTCAGCGGAGACATCGCCGACTTCATCAGCCCACACGCCCTCTGCTCCGCTGACTACATCCTCCTCGGGGACCTCAACTTCCACCTGGAGAACAACAACGACCGCAACACCACCACCCTGCTGGACAACCTCGCAAACCTCGGACTCAAGCAGCTGGTGACCACCCCCACCCACCACGCCGGACACACACTCAACCCCGTCTTCTCATCCAGCAAGGACATCGCCTTCAGCCACGCCACCGGACTCCACTGGACGGACCACAGCTGCGTC
This sequence comes from Lissotriton vulgaris, assembly GCF_964263255.1. Lineage (NCBI taxonomy): Eukaryota > Metazoa > Chordata > Amphibia > Caudata > Salamandridae > Lissotriton > Lissotriton vulgaris. Next base: position 806,439,667 of record NC_141697.1, read on the forward strand.
CACTTCAGCTTCGGAAGGACCATGATCCACCACCACCAGCAACAGGTTGCACGCAGGAGCTGGAACAAGATCACAGCCGACCAGCTCGCGACCTCCCTGAGCATGAATCCTCCCACCAGCACAACAAACTCAAGCCAGGCGGCCTCCAACCTCACGAAGTGGATCAGCGACTGCGCAGACGAGCTCGCCCCCCTGAGGACCCCGCCTAGCAGACCCGGTAGCAAGAAAGCCCCATGGTTCACGGACAAACTCAAAAGCTCCAAGAAGAACTGCCGAGCCCTCGAGAGAACCTGGCGCAGAGACCCAACACCGGACAACATGACTGCCCTCAAGCTCGCCACCCGAAAACACCACCAACTCATCCACGCAACTAAGAAAACTGCATTCAAGGATCGACTGGACAACAACGCACACAACAGCAAGGAACTCTTCAACATCGTCAAAGAGCTCTCCAACCCCAACGCCGGAAACAACGACATCACCCCTTCGCAAGACCTCTGCAACTCCCTCGCCTCCTACTTCCACAACAAGATCACGGACATACACAACAGCTTCAGCACTCAACCGACGAACTCCATGACCGAACCACCGCCCCCCCCCACCACCCTCCGCGCCTGGACTCCGATCAGCACCGAAGACACCGTCCGCACAATGAACTCCATCCACTCCGGATCTCTGACCGACCCCTGCCCTCACCACGTCTTCAACAAGGCCAACGCTGTCATCGCACCCCACCTGCGGAACATCATCAACACCTCCTTCGACACCGCTACCTTCCCGGAGAGCTGGAGGCACGCCAAACTCAGCGCCCTACTCAAGAAGCCATCGGCCGACCCCACCGACCTCAAGAACTACCGCCCCATCTCGCTGCTCCCGTTTCCTGCAAAAGTCATCGAGAAGACCGTCAACAAGCAGCTGGCTGCCTTCCTTGAGACGAACGGATCCCTCGACCCCTCGTAGTCTGGCTTCCGGGCCAACCACAGCACCGAAACCGCCCTGATCGCAGCCACCGATGACATCCGAGCGCTGCTCGACAACGGAGAAACAGCGGCCCTCATCCTCCTCGACCTCTCCGCGGCCTTCGACACTGTCTGCCACCGTACCCTAGTACAACGCCTCAGCAACGACGGAGTCCAGTAGAAGGCACTGGAGTGGATCACCTCCTTCCTCGCCGGAAGGACACAGAGAGTCCGCCTCCCTCCGTTCAGATCTGAAGCCACCGAAGTCATCTGCGGCGTTCCTCAAGGCTCCTCGCTCAGTCCAACCCTCTTCAACGTCTACATGAGCCCCCTTGCAGACATCGCACGCCAGCACAACCTCAACATCATCTCCTACGGCGACGACACCCAGCTGATCCTCTTCCTCACCAACGACCCCGCCACCGCCAGAGCCAACCTTCACGAAGGGATGAAAGAGGTAGCCGAATGGATGAAGAACAGCCGCCTGAAACTGAACTCGGACAACACGGAAGTCCTCATCCTGGGATCCTCACCCGCCGCGTGGGAGACTCCTGGTGGCCCCCCGCCCTAGGCAGCGCACCCAAACCAACAGACCACGCACGCAACCTGGGCTTCATCTTGGACTCTTCCCTCTCCATGACCAGACAAGTCAACGCCGTCTCCTCGTCGTGCTTCAACATCCTGCGCATGCTACGTAAGATCTTCCGGTGGATCCCCACCGAGATCAGGAAGATGGCCACCCAGGCCCTCGTCACCAGCCGTCTGGACTACGGCAACTCCCGCTACGCCAGAACCACCGCCAAACTCCAGAAGAGACTGTCAGGGTCTGACAAGAGTGCCTGCCTAAACGTTAGACTACAATTACCAGCATGCCTTGCATAGTGGGTTGCTTCCAGAAGAGCATAAAGACCTGTGGCAGCCTGTAACTGGTGCTCGTGATTTTGTCCAATAGATTGCTGTTGTTGGCGACCGCCTCGTCCCCGTGGTTCTGCTGGGGAGGCGTGGTTCGTCCTTGCTCTGCGGCTGTGGAGCAAGTTGGAGAGGCCGAGTGAAGACCAAAACCTTCTGAGTTGTATAGCGGTGATTACACGCGAGGCGCGTGAGACGCCGGGAAGCTCCCTCAGCGTTCTTGCGGGTTCTCCGCGTCAGAGTGGTGAGTGAGGTCGGAGACGCTGGATTGCCCCCTTCGAATCGCTCACACGATCACAAACAATATACCGCATTTCGAACACCGGATGGTGTTTGTTTCTTTAGCGCGCGAGATGCAGGATTGCCCCCTCCGCGCTTTCATTTTGTTCTTTTGTGACTTTTGGGATGTGTATTGAAGACGCTCGGATTTCCCCCTTCAATATACATCGAGACTGTGTTTGCATTTAGTAAAGTAACAGGAGACGCGGGGATTGCACCCTCCTGTGGAGACTGTGTTTGTAGCGATTATAGAAGCAGGAGACGCGGGGATTGCACCCTCCTGTGGTTCATGTATGGTTTCCATTTGGAACATTTATTGGCAAGTTCGGAAAGCCGGTAGGCTACATTTAAGTTTGTCTTTATTTATCATTTCAATCAGGAACATTGGAATTAACACCCATCGGTTAATAGCGGAGGAAGAGACTGATCTTTCCTTAGTCTGCCTGCGCAATCCACAATATTCCCCTTCTTGAGGCATCTGGTGAGTGTATGTGTGTGATATAATAGGGGACATACACATAAGACATAGAGGGTTACAGGGGGGCCCTGACTGTTGTTCTGTTTTCTTATCTTTAGCTCGAGAAGGGATACAATCAAGGGATGGGTCATATCCTGAGCATTATCAGGTGAGGGGCCATACTAGTACTAGAGAGATTCGATTTAGGAGATTAGGGAATCGTAGGTTAACGTGTTCCTTTTTATCATTTCAGGTCCCTGTCCTGGATGTTCCTGTTTTTTCCCTCGCCTGACTGCCTTGCACTCTGAAGGTTTTAGCCAGTGTGCGGGGACGTCTGGAGGTGGACCCCATTTGAGCATCTTTCTGACCCTGAGGATCAGCAGCCGTGACAGAATCACGAGCCCACGTTACTTCTCCTCCTGGTCAGAAGGAAGTTCAAAATGGCATCCATGGACGATGTGCTTCAGGCCTTGCTGTTAGTACAGCAGGAACTGGCAGCATCTAAGGCAGAGACCACTGCCTTAAAAGAAAGGTTAGACCGTCAACAAACCAATCCTTTTGATGCGGCCGCAGGAGGCCGCAACATTCAAGTAACGGTACCTCCGCCAATACCCTTAGCCAGTCCCGAGAGATACTCAGGTGACCCTCAGAAAATACAAGCATTTCTAACCCAAATCACCCTTCATTTCTCGTGTAGACCGGCATCATTCCCCAATAATATGTCCCGAGTGGCATTCGCCATTTCTTATTTGTCTGGGGATGCAGCGAATTGGGCGGTTCCCTTTGTTAGGAATGATGACCCCATATTAAATGATTGGACAGCGTTCCGCAGAGAGTTTGAACGCGTGTTTGATCGGAGAGCGACAACACTTAGTGCAGACAGGGAATTGTTGGGGCTCCGACAAGGGAAGAAGGATCTAGTGTCCTACATGACTACCTTTAATCGTCTTGTGGCTGAGACAGGCTGGCCAGAAGATAAAAGAATGGCTTTGTATTATCAGGGCCTGTCCGATGAACTAAAAGATATTATAGTACAGATTGACCCCCAACCCACGACCTGTATTGATTTAATTAATCTTACACTGCGCCTGGACCATCGGTTAGGAGAGCGGGAGGGAGACCGAAGGAAACATGATAGGCCCTCTGACTCGGTGGGGCATGTGCTTCCACCGGTTCCACGGACTGGAGACAGTACTACGGAACCAATGGATGTAGGGGCCATCCGGTCCCCTCTTACTAAGGCCGAAAGAGAGAGTTGTCGCTCGCAGGGGCTGTGCATGTATTGTGGAAAAAAGGGACACTACGTTAAGGAGTGTCCCTCTAAACCCAAAAGGTCCAAAACCTTTTACTCTGCTAAGAAAGTGGCTCTTACCACTGTTGATCCCGAGACCAGTGTTGAGAACACTTCCTTGAGTGACAGGTCGGAGACAAAAGAATGGAGACTGACTTTGTTGGCTTCGGTTGAGGGCAAAGCCCCTGTGACGCACGTTGCCCTATCTTCCCTGTTACAGAGTCAGGGCAAAGAACATGTTGTGTGGAGCATGATAGACTCAGGAGCCACAGGGAATTTCGTAGATGAAGGTCTGGTGCGTCGTTTGGGGTTGGGAAGAGTGACTACGGACAACCCAGAAACGGTGTTGGCAGTGGATGGTACTCCCCTGAAATCCGGTCCTATCATTGAACGTACCGAAGAAGTGGTGTTGGTTTTGGAGAATAGTGTTGTCAAACACGTTGAGAGTATTGTTCTGAACATCATTGAGGCTCCGCAATATGAGCTAATATTGGGTATTCCATGGCTGGAAAAACACAATCCTTCCATCGATTGGAGGGAAAAAACAGTAAGCTTTCAGTCAGAGGAGTGTCAGCAAGCATGTATGAGTACACCATCATCACATACTATAGCCTTGGCTCAGATACAACACATAGCCACCGCTGTGGAAAAGTTAACTGTCTTACCTATGGCATACCGTGAGTACAGTGAAGTGTTCAGCGAAGCCCAGGCTGAAGTACTCCCTCCCCATCGGGAGTACGACTGCAGAATAGATTTGGTTGAAGGTGCTGTTGTTCCGTCTTGCAGGGTGTATGCCTTGTCAGAGCCTGAATCCAAACACCTTCAAGAATACCTGACACACTTCAGTAATATCGGTTTCATTAGACCTTCCCGATCACCTGCAGCGTCTCCTTTGCTTTTCACGACGAAGGCCAATGGGGAGTTACGTACCCTCATTGACTATCGCCAGTTGAATAAACAGACTATTAGAAATCGGTACCCCCTTCCACTCATCCCTGTGCTTCTGGACCAGGTGAGGGAGGCAGTGATTTATACACGGTTGGACCTCCGTGGTGCCTATCATCTGGTCAGAATCCGTAGTGGTGATGAGTGGAAGACTGCCTTCAAGACCAGATATGGTCTTTTTGAGTATCTGGTAATGCCGTTCGGGCTTTGTAATGCCCCGGCGGCATTCCAGTACTTTCTTAATGATGTACTGAAGGAATACCTGGACCAGTTTGTCATCGTTTACATTGATGACATCCTTGTCTATTCTGACTCACGCAACCAACACACCAATCATGTCCTCCTAGTGTTGCAGGAGCTACTGGAACACCGACTCTACTGTAAACTCAGTAAATGCGAGTTTGACGTAGAGGAGGTGGAGTTTTTGGGCGTCATACTTACACCTAGAGGGTTTCACATGGCAGAGAGGAAGGTTGATGCGGTGAGTGAATGGCCAGTGCCAAAAAGCGTGAAAGAAGTACAATGTTTTCTTGGCTTTGCCAATTATTACAGACGTTTCATTTCCCAGTTTTCCTTGTTGGCTTCCCCCATCACTAAACTGTTACGGAAAGGAGTTCCCTTCCTGTGGAATACCGAAGCCATGAGGGTGTTTGAGCTGCTGAAGCAAGCGTTTGTCTCTGCCCCAATCCTGAAACATCCACAACTGGACCTACCCTTCATCGTGGAGGCAGATGCCTCTGATGTGGCTGTGGGAGCAGTCCTATCGCAAAGAGACAGAGTGACAGGCCAGTTACATCCAGTAGCCTTTTTGTCCAGGAAACTAAACTCTGCTGAAAGCAATTACTCTATATCGGAAAAGGAGCTGTTGGCCATAAAGAGAGCCTTCCAGGAGTGGAGACATTACCTGTGGGGGTCACAACACACCATAACGGTGTACTCCGATCATAGGAACTTGTTGTTTATGAAAACCGCTCGTCATTTATCTCAACGACAAATGAGTTGGATGCTGTTTTTCGCGGAATATAATTTCATTGTCACCTTTCGGCCTGGATCTGAAAACAAGAAAGCGGACTCTCTTTCCAGACTAGGGGGAGACCCAGTAGTTGATATGGATCAAACAAAAGCGATCATCGCACCCGAGAAGGTGGTGTGCTTGGTAACAGCTGATCGCTTCATTGACCAAGTAAAGAAAGAACGAAACCAGATCCAATGGCAGAACTGGGCAAGCCAGAACCATCTCCGAAGTCTACAACATGGCGTACCACTGCATGGAGGGAAGTTGTTTCTCCCCTCTCATAGTCTACGGCTTCAGGCTTTCAACTGGTGTCATGGAGAGGTACTGGCCGGGCATCCCGGTGTAAGAAAAACCATCCACCTTGTAAAGCGACATTTCTGGTGGGAAACACTGTCAAAGGACGTTGAAAAGTGGATAGGACACTGCGATACTTGTGCAAGGGCAAAAGGGGACCGTTCCATGTGTCGTGGGAAACTCAGACCATTGCCCACTCCGTCCCGCCCATGGCATACCATCAGCATGGACTTCATTGTGGGGTTGCCAATGGACCAAGGATACAATGCCATCATGGTAGTGGTGGACAGCTTGACTAAAATGGGACACTTTATTCCATGCAAAAATTTACCTACTGCCAGTCAGACTGCTCAACTACTGTTGACACAAGTGGTCCGGATCCACGGGATTCCTCGAGTGATTGTCTCGGACAGGGGACCACAGTTCGTGGCAAGGTTCTGGTGCATGTGGTGCAAGGCTCTGAAGGTGGAAGACGCACTATCCACCAGCTTCCACCCTCAGACGGATGGTCAAACCGAAAGACTAAACCAGACACTTAAACAGTACTTGAGGTGTTATTCGGAAGAAGCCAGCCGTTCCTGGGTCTCTCTTCTCTGGCTGGCTGAGTTATCTTATAATAACGCCTGGCATAGTGCAACCGGGGAAACTCCATTCAAGGCCAATACAGGATTTCATGCCAACACCCTTCCTTTGACCATTCCGGAAGAAATTCAGAACCACCCCACTGTGGCCGCCCATGTGAAGGCCTTGTTGGAAACTCATCAACGGATACAAAAAACCCTTGTCAAATCGAAAGCCTCATACAAAAAATGGGCTGATAAACACCGACAGGAGAGTCCTTTGTATGAGATCGGTGACATGGTCTGGTTGTCCACAAAGAACATTCGATTTCGTTATCGTAGTATCTTTCACCCTCGATTCATCGGTCCTTATACTGTCATCAAAAGGATCAATCCTGTGGCATACAAATTAAAGCTGCCTATGTCTCTGAGGATACATCCCGTGTTCCACAGCAGCCTGTTGAAGCCAGCTGGTTCCATACGAAGCAAGGCTGCTCCGCCGGTTCTGAGGGATGGTCAGCTGGAGTATGAAGTGCGTCGCATTCTGGACGCAAGGTTCCGCCAGGGGAAGTTGTGGTTCCTTGTCTCCTGGAAGGGGTACGGCTCGGAGGATGACTCCTGGGAACCCAGTCAGGAAGTCCATGCCCCGCGGTTGATCCGCGCGTTCTATGACCGCAATCCGCGGAAGCCTGGTGCTAGGAGGCACAGGGCAGGGGGGCATACTGTCAGGGTCTGACAAGAGTGCCTGCCTAAACGTTAGACTACAATTACCAGCATGCCTTGCATAGTGGGTTGCTTCCAGAAGAGCATAAAGACCTGTGGCAGCCTGTAACTGGTGCTCGTGATTTTGTCCAATAGATTGCTGTTGTTGGCGACCGCCTCGTCCCCGTGGTTCTGCTGGGGAGGCGTGGTTCGTCCTTGCTCTGCGGCTGTGGAGCAAGTTGGAGAGGCCGAGTGAAGACCAAAACCTTCTGAGTTGTATAGCGGTGATTACACGCGAGGCGCGTGAGACGCCGGGAAGCTCCCTCAGCGTTCTTGCGGGTTCTCCGCGTCAGAGTGGTGAGTGAGGTCGGAGACGCTGGATTGCCCCCTTCGAATCGCTCACACGATCACAAACAATATACCGCATTTCGAACACCGGCTGGTGTTTGTTTCTTTAGCGCGCGAGACGCAGGATTGCCCCCTCCGCGCTTTCATTTTGTTCTTTTGTGACTTTTGGGATGTGTATTGAAGACGCTCGGATTTCCCCCTTCAATATACATCGAGACTGTGATTGCATTTAGTAAAGTAACAGGAGACGCGGGGATTGCACCCTCCTGTGGAGACTGTGTTTTTAAGCGATTATAGAAGCAGGAGACGCGGGGATTGCACCCTCCTGTGGTTCATGTATGGTTTCCATTTGGAACATTTATTGGCAAGTTTGGAAAGCCGGTAGGCTACATTTAAGTTTGTCTTTATTTATCATTTCAATCAGGAACATTGGAATTAACATCCATCGGTTAATAGCGGAGGAAGAGACTGATCTTTCCTTAGTCTGCCTGCGCAATCCACAATATTCCCCTTCTTGAGGCATCTGGTGAGTGTATGTGTGTGATATAATAGGGGACATACACATAAGACATAGAGGGTTACAGGGGGGCCCTGACTGTTGTTCTGTTTTCTTATCTTTAGCTCGAGAAGGGATACAATCAAGGGATGGGTCATATCCTGAGCATTATCAGGTGAGGGGCCATACTAGTACTAGAGAGATTCGATTTAGGAGATTAGGGAATCGTAGGTTAACGTGTTCCTTTTTATCATTTCAGGTCCCTGTCCTGGATGTTCCTGTTTTTTCCCTCGCCTGACTGCCTTGCACTCTGAAGGTTTTAGCCAGAGTGCGGGGACGTCTGGAGGTGGACCCCATTTGAGCATCTTTCTGACCCTGAGGATCAGCAGCCGTGACAGAGACTCCAGCGGATCCAGAACGCCTCAGCACGACTCATCCTGGACATCCCCCGTCGCAGCCACATCTCCGGACACCTGAGAGACCTGCACTGGCTCCCGGTCAACAAGAGAATCACCTTCCGTCTCCTCACCCACGCACACAAAGCCCTACACAACCAAGGCCCAGGATACCTCAACAGCCGCCTCAACTTCTACGCTCCCAAACGCCAGCTTCGATCGACCAGCCACGCCCTCGCCGCCGTCCCCCGCATCCGAAGAGCCACCACAGGGGGATGGTCCTTCTCCTACCTCGCCGCCAAGACATGGAACTCCCTCCCCACCCACCTCCGCCTGACCCAGGACCACCTCGCCTTCAGGAAGCAACTCAAGACCTGGCTGTTCGAGCAGTAGCGGACCCCCCTCCCCCAACGCCTTGAGACCCTCTGGGTGAGTAGTGCGCTATATAAATGCGATGATTGATTGATTGATTGATTGGTAGGCATGTGAAGGTCATATGGAGACAGTTCAGGTGCCAAGTCCCTCATTCACATATAGTGTAGGTAGTGTCCCAGCATCTTTGGACATTTAAGAAGGAAAAATAGCGTCCTACCACACCACCGACCAGCCTGTAACCTGAGGCGATGAGAATGATCAAGACAGTGAGGATGATCAGGCGCCATATTCTGTTGTCAGGATATCGAGCAGAAATTCAACAAATTATATGCCGGCACCAGGAGCAGTTGGCGTGTCCATAGATGTTTCATCGGGACCATCCAGGAACTTCTTCAGATGCGATGGATCAGTGAATATTTGCGGCACCCCTTGGATTGTCACCCGGAATCGTGCAGGTCCGACAAAGCCATATTGGTAACTGAGCGACTGAAGACGCGGGCGGAGGGCTTGAAAGTTCTTCCTAAGGGTGACGGTTTCTTTGCAATAGTCCTGAGATATGTCCACCTTGTTGGTCTTCCATAGTATATGGTTGTGCTTGCGCATGAATGATAAAATTTGCGCCACGTGTTGATACCTGAGAGGTTTACAAACGATTGGTCTCTGGCCCCTCTAACCAGGCAAGACACGGGTCGGGACCCTGTGGGCTCTGTCGAATTCCAGTGGAGTAGCAAAGGAAAGATTGGTGGCAATCGGGAACCAAGATTCCAGGAAAAGTTTACACGATCCATCTTTATCCCCCGCCCTTCCGGAGTACCAAACATTCATAAGTTTCCTCTGCGATTTCTGTCCTCCAACTCAGAGATGCATCATGACATGGATGTGGTAGATATTGAGAGTTCCTTAAGGGACTTAGTTACCTTCACCTCCGAGTCTTCGAGCTGATTGATTCTACATTCAGTTTCTGAGAGCCTGGCATTAGTATCTTTAATGTCTTGTTACACTACAGTGATCTCCTCCTTCGTGGATTTTGTAATTTCATGGACTTCAGCAAGTTTGAGGAGAAGTGTGTCCAGCGCCGCAATAATATCATGTGAACCCTTGGTTGGTGAGACTGGATTGGGCGGTTCAGCTTTCAGCCGTTTCAGATTCTTGGCCTCCTTTTCCCCCATGTTAGAAATTGGATGGTTGGTTGGTCTCCGTTGTTTAAAGGCCTGTACTGATTGTATGATCTGCGGAATAGTTATAGGCCTGGAGGAGTAGAAAGGCACAGAGTAAGGCCAACCGTATTGTGGATAACTGTATTGTGGATAATTGGGTGGTCTGAGTCAGGTCACAGCATAGCGGAGCGAGAGTGAACTTGGTGGCCACAGCAGGAGTTAAGGCAGTCCATCCAAATACCAGAGTGACCAAAATTCGGTAGCAGGCAGTTTCAGCTCCAGAGATTGATAGATTCAGGCATTTTCAAGCATTTTCATGCATTCTCAAGCATTTTCAAGCACTTTCAATCACTTCCAATGGGGACGTCGCAAGCGTCGGCCATTTTAGGGTCAGGCATAAATAAAAAATGCTGGCTCCGACGTCAATATCTGTATTAACCCAAGAACATTTTACAGTATGGGTCTCAATATTAGCGCAGCACTATGAGTGGTCCTGAGCAATAAATTGTGATGTTGGTAGGGCTCACAAGCATTTTTTTACTACGCGCGTGGCAGACAAGCAGGCAAACAAGCAATCATCTATGAGGCAGAGAGGGGGTAGAGAGCCTTCTGAATCAGGTAACTTTGGCAGAGACAGGGATCCATCAGCCCGATCGTTTCTGTAATCACTAAGCCACCCGGGGTAAGAAGCGTAGGATCAGGCCGGTAATGAAACGGACGGCCACCATTTTCTACTTGCTAAGCGCCGTACCTTAACTTTGTCAGATGGCGTTCAAACCTTATGTAGACCACGCCAAAACACCAAAACTGTAATCGCCGGGAAGGGAAGGCATGCATCAGCATTCGGGTCAGATCTCCAGCAGCTCTCGTAGTGTAAGGTAGGTTTTGAAGCTGATGTTTAGCGGGCCGAACAGAGAGCAGAGCAGAGAGCCGCGAGTGTTGCCATGCGGCCGGGACGATCGTTCACATAACCGAGGTCGGGCAGGCTTTCCAGGGTCCAAACCAGCACCGCTAGCTCCGTGAGTAGTTCCGCTGCTTCACTTCACCATTGCAAAAACAACAAGTGATGGACCGAATGTGGATCAATGTCACACATTCCCCCAGTCAAAAGATCTGGGCCCAAATCCATCGTTTTTTTGCACTCCACACCACCCTGGGTTAGACAATGGCGATATGCAAATCAGCTCTGACCCTGTTGCCCCATGGGAACAGTCCAGTCCGAACTACAAAAGCCATGTCCTTCCCAGAACGGAATCAAGCATCCGAGGACCGGACCGGTTTCGAGGTAACACCTCTCATCAGCCCGGCTAGCTTGACTCCAAGTGGTGTGGAGTGCCTGGGACCCACGTCTGGGCATCCCCAGCGCACTTAGGGCGGCAATTGCAAAAACAACAAGTGATGGACCGAACGTGGATCAATGTCACACATTCCCCCAGTCAAAAAATCTGGGCCCAAATCCATCGTTTTTTTGCACTCCACACCACCCTGGGTTAGACAATGGCGATATGCAAATCAGCTCTGACCCTGTTGCCCCATGGGAACAGTCCAGTCCGAACTACAAAAGCCATGTCCTTCCCAGAACGGAATCAAGCATCCGAGGACCGGACCGGTTTCGAGGTAACACCTCTCATCAGCCCGGCTAGCTTGACTCCAAGTGGTGTGGAGTGCCTGGGACCCACGTCTGGGCATCCCCAGCGCACTTAGGGCGGCAATTGCAAAAACAACAAGTGATGGACCGAATGTGGATCAATGTCACACATTCCCCCAGTCAAAAGATCTGGGCCCAAATCCATCGTTTTTTTGCACTCCACACCACCCTGGGTTAGACAATGGCGATATGCAAATCAGCTCTGACCCTGTTGCCCCATGGGAACAGTCCAGTCCGAACTACAAAAGCCATGTCCTTCCCAGAACGGAATCAAGCATCCGAGGACCGGACCGGTTTCGAGGTAACACCTCTCATCAGCCCGGCTAGCTTGACTCCAAGGCACAGGGTCAGAGCTGATTTGCATATCGCCATTGTCTAACCCAGGGTGGTGTGGAGTGTAAAAAAACGATGGATTATGACCCAGATCTTTTGACTGGGTTGAATGTGTGACATTGATCCTCATTCGGTCCATCACCTGTTGTTTTTGCAAATCCGCTATAAGTGTACTGGGGATGCCCAGCCGTGGGTCCCAGGCACTCCACACCACTGGAGTCAAGCTAGCCGGGCAGATGAGAGGTGTTACCTCGAAACCGGTCCGGTCCTAGGATGCTTGATTCCGTTCTGGGAAGGACATGGCTTTTGTAGTTCGGACTGGACTGTTCCCATGGGGCACAGGGTCAGAGCTGATTTGCATATCGCCATTGTCTAACCCAGGGTGGTGTGGAGTGCAAAAAAACGATGGATTATGACCCAGATCTTTTGACTGGGTTGAATGTGTGACATTGATCCTCATTCGGTCCATCACCTGTTGTTTTTGCAAATTCACTTCACCATTGGAGCACGTGAATAGTGAACGGAACACGTAGCTTCCAAGAAAAAAAATTCGCGCCACGGGAGGAGAAGAGGGTTCAGGCAGCCATCTTCTCCGGCGTCCAAGCCACGCCCGATCCGTCTTTTAACTAAAAGACTTAACTGCCTCAATGTCATTTATGTACTCTGCTGCTTACATTTAGGGATACACCATGTGAGAGAATCAGTGTTGAGTTGTCAGTAAAGTTTGAGCCAGGGAGCTGGTATTCCAGTTGAGACTTGGTTCAAGCGAGTACTTGCATAATTTAGTTTTCATATGAAACATATATCATTCAGTGCTTCGGACCTTAAGACATGAGTATAAAAAATGCTCCGTATCTTGGGTTCTCCCTTGTTTCAGACGATTTTGGTGGAATTATTAACACTTAAGCATGGCGAAGTGAAAGATATTTCCACCGAATAACTGATCTCTCCCTACTCTCGGTGGAGCCAGCTAACTAATGTAAGTAAGTGAGTTTATTGTACAGTTATTCAAAACCATTGCAACTAATTAATTCTCTAAAATTCTCACAGAATTTCGTAAAATAAATTGCCTAGAAGGAGCTCATCCCTTTACTAAAGATTTCACAGACAAACTGGCAAATCATTACCCGGTCAAAGCAGACACGTTAGACTCATATTTAAAACAAAGAAAAAGCCCCAGCACCAACACTTTTCCAAAACATTAATTCAAAAATACTCTAACCCAGCCTCTCTATTCCTTCCAACAAATTTCACACAATGAATTTATGGACTAGGTCAAAGCAAGCAGTTCTGCCGGCAGCCCTTCTGACCTGTGTCCAGTGCAAACCTTCAAGAGAATTCTTCTAACAACTTCTGCTGCCACAGAGGGTGTGGCCTGACACCGAATAGTTGGCAGATTTGTTCAGAGCTCAGCTCGGCCGACCCGTGCCCAGCACCATCCTGATGCCCTGAGACCAGCCTGAGGACCCTAATCTTCCCCTCCGCGCTGCCCAACCAGAGTGGAGTTACCAGCTGGGACAGTGCACCCCGGGTTAAAGGAGCTAATGCTGCAAGACCAGGGTGAGGAGAATGAGTGTCGGCTGGAGGTAAGATTGCGGCCGTTGCTCCACTCTAACTACAGAAAGAAGGTAGGAGACGTGTCTGTAGCAAGTGGGGCTAGAACAAAACTGGACTGCGGGGCGTGGCCAAGATGGCGGCGTGAACGGACGTCTTGCTCCGGGGCTCCCGCCGATGGCGAATCACAGCACGGGCCTCACCGCCATAATAGCAGAAGTCGTCTCCTCTGCCGGTGAGCCGATCTCCAGAGAGGCAGGGGAGCAGAATTGACCCGGCGAGCATTGGTTCTGTGATTCCTGGCATCCCGAGGCGGCTGAAGGGCCGGAGCGGTGACAGAGGCTGGTGGGGGATGCCTTGCAGACCCAGGTGAACGGACCTGTACCCAATCGTGTGACGACGCCGGAGAGCAGCTGGAGCCACGGGGAGTTGGCAGAGCACTTCAGCGGTGGCGGAGAGCGATGACACCTTGCTATCCCCGCTGGGAGAGGATTTTTCCCCTGCACTGACGGCGGATCTGACCGCCCGCCATCTTGTGAGGGTACGGCTGCCACGGTGGGGGGGGCGGATGGACAGCGGATTCCCTTGAGTCCTTCCCTTGCGACTGGTGGTTGGTGTTACTGGGTAGTGCAGCGTGGGGGCCTGTATGGTGAAAGTCGCCTGCCTGAGTGATCCTCTGGCGCTAGACGACAGATTGGAGCTGTCCCTGTGACGTAGGAGGTGAGCCACCATCTTGCGACCGGGCCTCCGCGCAGAGACTTTGTGGGCCCTGACGTGTGGAGACCTGCCTGACTGGTGCAGCGTGCGAGGTCTGCGGGGCGACACAAGCCATTCTGGGTGAGGGAGCTTCCTCCCCTCCATCCCATGAGGTGTTGCGAGGGACAGTGCCTACCGACTGAGGTAGGAGGTGGCATCAGGTCTCAAAGAACTGTAGATGAACAGCCACGCAGGGCTGGGGAACCGGGGATAGTGACTGGCATTGAGCGCGCTCTCCAGATGGGGCCTGCAGTATTGTCCCGAGAGGGTTGGCCCTAGAGCTGTGCTTGAGGAGACTTTTTGGCCCTGCCAGAATTTGGGTGGATGGCACAGAGACCAGAAGAGACGGCCGTGTGTGGACGCGGAGGGTCACGGCAGAAAATACGGAGTGGAGGCGGCGAAAGGCAACGGAGGCCTAAGTTTGCCGGGCGGGCCGGGAGAGATCCTCGAGCCGAAGAGAGCGGCTGCGAGACTTGGAAGTGCTAGTTGAGGAGCATGGGGTGGTGCACTTTTCCTCTGAAGGCTAGGCGGCATGGACATGGACCTTGGGACACTGACCGGACTGGTGGATGACGATGTACCAGCCCTTTGGAGTGTGCTGGCGGCAAGTAACAAGCACGCAGTCTGGAATTTAAGGCATAGCCACCCACGTATGTTTGGTGAGTCATGGAGAGGGTCTCTAGGGAGGAGTGGCTGCTTGCGGTCCGGAGGTGACCGGCTGGTGCTGGTGAGAGGCTCTGAGTTGCGGCGGGCCTGGTAGAGGCTCCCTGTACACCTCGAGGGCAGCTATGTCCACGACGACGGTCCGAAAGGATAAGACTGTTAAGGACCTATTTGCCAAGGCCCAGGGCAAATCAGCAACCCAAGGATATGGTGGTGAGTGCAACACGTACTGCTGTGGAGCAGGCAGAGGGCACGGAGCCTTTTACCAAAGCCTTCCTGGAATCGCTCTTTACCACTTTACGAGAGGACATTCACACCTTGCAGAAGGAGTTCGCTGAGGAGATTAAAGAAGTGGGTAGGGATGTGGACGGTATAGGAGAACATGTGGCAGATTTGGAGACCAAGAGTGACAGTCGCGACACCGAAATGGAGGCGTTGCGCCAAGATATAGTGCGGATCCATGACCCACAGGTCGATCTACAGACGCATATGGAAGACCTAGAAAACCGTTCCCGCCACCACAACATCCGTATCTGGGGAGTTACGCTGTCTGATGACACCAAAGACCTGTTCGGTTTTACTAGCAAACTGTTCAACCACATCTTGGGGCGTCCTGCGGAGTCGGAGATCCGGATAGACAGAGTTCATAGAGTGGGCCCTCCGCGGTCGTCATCGGCTCCTCCTCCAGATATTTTGGCTTGTGTTCAGGTCTTCCGCACAAAGGAAGAAATCCTGCAGAAGGCACGACAGCAACACCCTCTGTCCTTCAAGGGTCAGTCCCCAGTACTGTATCAAGACTTGTCCGCACTTACACTACAGAAACGCAGGACCTTCAGGCCAGTCATGGCATACCTCCAGCAGCATAACATCTCTTATAGTTGGGGCCACCACTTTCGCCTGATCTTTAAAAAGGACAATAAATTACACCAGCTCCGGTCCTTAAAGGAAGCATGTCGCTTGTTGGGTCTGGACCTACCGGCTGATGTCGACGAGGTGGATGAGCCTACTGTGGAGCCAGAGGACGGCAGACCGCGATGGCGTCAACAGGGCAGAAGACCCGTGTTTGAAAGCCCCCGGTAGCTGTGATTAAAGATGGCCAGCGTGTTGCTGTGGAGGTTGTCTCTTCTGGTTCGGATGTGCCTCACCCTAGCTGAACTCCACGCTGCCTTAGCACACGGTTGTGATTTTGTGTCTGGCATGGCCTACGCTGTCGGCAGGAGGGAGGGCTTCTATGCACTGACTAGTATACCCCGTTGTTGTATTCTACCAATCACCTATGGATGATGGACAATGTGTACTGTTTGAAAGTTTTTTTTTTCCTTTTCTCTCATTGGGGTTTTGCTGGGGTGGGGTGTTGGGGTGGGGGGGGGGGCGTTCCAGATCCATGGGTACCCTTAGGTGTATCCTGGCACAAGGTTCCTATTAGCTGATGGAAGGCTTAGTAGGCTATATCCCTGGCAGGGTTGTCAGCTCTCCTGGTTGGGCGTGCCACAGGTGCTGCGCATTTCCTGGCTGTTGAGCGCGTAGGGTCTGATATAAGTTATGCTTGCTACTGAACTGCGAATCCTCACATTGAATGTCCGGGGACTTAACAATCCAGTAAAGCGGAAGGCAGTCCTTTCTTTTCTGGAACATTCGAGGGCTGATATTTGCCTTTTTCAAGAGATGCTTCTATTGCAAAAGGATTGTCACAGGTTGAAGTCTTGTTGCTTCCCATTCCAATTTTTCTCCTCGGCCTCCACTAAAACAGGAGGGATTGCGATATTGGTGGCCCAGCGTTTCAGGGTGAAGGTCCTGCAGAAGGGGGGGAGATAAGAGGGAGGTTGCTGTTGATTTTCCTTGGGGGAATCCGTCTTCACAGTCTGCTCTGTTTATGCTCCCAATGAGGGTCAGGAAAAGTTCTTCCATTTGGCGCTCAGCGAGGCGGCTGCTTTTCCCGACAGACATGTCCTAGTGGGCGGGGACCTTAACTTGGTATCCAATAATCTCCTTCACAGGTCAGGCCAGTGCTCCTCTCAGGCAGGGACTCTCTCTGGTGGGGGCTTGGCCAGGTTGGATGAGTGGACCTCTGACGCAGCTTTCACCCAGCTGTTAGGGAATATTCATACTACTCTAATGCACATAAGACCTATGCGCGATTGGACTACTTTTTAGCTTCCACATCCCTACAGGCGCTACAGATGTAGGAATAGGCGCCATTGCACTTTCGGATCACGCGCCACTGACTGTGGTATTCTCTTTCCCGCCGGTGACACGAGCCACACATTGCTGGGGAATTGCGCGACACGTTGTCATACTGTAAGGACATAGTGGAGAAAATCAAAGGGGCCATTGCGGTCTACTTATTGCATAACAACACTGCAGACACTTCCTTGGCGACACACTGGGCAGCACTTAAGGCGGTACTGTCTGACGAGTTCATTGCGGTCTCGACAGCGGACAATGTAGAGAGGGCGCGTAAGAGGGAAGAGCTCACACAGAAGACGAGGGAGTTAGAACACATGCACCAAAGGAGAGGCGCACCCAGGGTTTGGAAGCAGCTGCGACTGGTACGGCGGCAGTTGGCTGCTTTGGACCAGGATCGGGCGGAATACGCGGCCTTAAGAGTGAGACAAATGTATTATACCTGGGGGGACAGGTGTGGGCGTCTACTGGGTCGTGCACTCCGAGAAACCTGGCAAAGGCGATTGTGCAAGAGATTGGCACACGGAGCGGGGGCTGGCCACTGAGGACTCTGAGATAGCGGCAGCATTTAGCGAATTCTATACCTCCCTATTCACAGGGTCTTTGCTCGAACTTGCTGCAGGTAAATCATTCTTGGCGTCTGTTCCCCTCCCAGTCCTAACAAAAGATCAAGCAGACCTCTTAGACCAAAACATTAGGCCAGAAGAAGTCATTGCAGCGATTTCACGACTCAAATTAGCGAAAGCAGCAGGGCCTGATGGCTTCTCTGCTATTTTTTATAAAACGTTCTGCCCTCAAGTTGCCCCTCTGCTAACTGCCCTTTTTAATTCATTCTCAGACCCCGGTGCGATCCCGAGGGATCTGCTGGATGCCCCTATATCAGTTATCCCCAAGCCAGGGAAGGAACGCTCGCAGTGTGAGGCCTATCGCCCCATATCCCTTCTTAACGTCGACCCTAAAATTTATACCAGTATTCTGGCGGCTCGGCTTGCACCGCTCATGCCTGGGTTGGTTGATCCGGACCAGGCTGGGTTCATCCCGGAGAGCCAGACCGCGGAAAACACCAAAAGGGCATTACACTTGATAGAGAAGGCCATGCGGATGACTGGTGAATACATGATGCTCGCGATCGATGTGGAAAAAGCGTTTGATCGGTCCATTGGCCATACCTGGAGCAGGTTTTAGTGAAGGCAGGATTGGGAGAGAAATTCCGAATCTGGGTCTTGAATTGTTACACATGTCCCACGGCGACGGTTCGAGTTAACGGCTGCTCCTCGCCCCGCTTTCCCATTGAACGGGGAACGAGACAGAGGTGCCCTTTATCGCCCCTGCTCTTTGCTCTCTATATGGAGCCATTGGCGCAGGCGATGAGACTTAACCCGAGAGTGAGAGGGATTAAGTTTGGTGCATTCGTGCATACAATCAGCTTATATTTATTTATTTATTTATTTATGGGTTTATACCGCGCTAGAATCCACTCCCGAAGGAGTATCTCTGTGCCATACGCCATGTCAGATGGATCAGAGCAATAAAGGACACACAAGTAATGGGTGCTAACACTGGAACAACTTTTTCTGAAAGTTAGATGGTGGGAGCACTGCCTAAGCGTAAAGGGGAGTTTATTCCAGAGTGCTGGGCCCACCGAAGACAAGGCTTTACCGCCTTGTCTGGTCTTCTTTACAGTAGGTACCTGAAGCAGAAGTTGATTGGAGGATCTGAGGTTGCAGACAGGGTTGTAAAAGATGAATTTTTTTGCCAAGTAGGAGGGTCCTAAATCATGTAGCCCTTTATGGATGACACAACAGATCTTAAACTTAACTCTTTGCCGGATGGATAGCCAGTGTAGTTTTACTAATAGAGGTTTTGAAGGAGACCTTGGGGGGGTATTTAAGACCAATCTCGCCGCCGTGCTCTGTACCACTTGAAGCCTACCAAGTATGCCCTCGTTAGCCGATGCCAACAGCCCTTTACAGTAATCTAGGCAGCTAAGCACCAGCGTTTTCCTAGTGGTATCAGGGAGAAGAGGAAATACCTTGCGAAGGAGCCCTATACTATTCCCATGTTCCTTTAGAGACAGATCCTGGTCCAATCGCACCCCAAGATTCTTCATCACCTGCTTGGGTGTAGGAACCGGGCCTAGATCAGATGGCCACCAGTCAGGGGACCACAGTATTTTGGCTTCTCCAAAAAGCATGACCTCAGTCTTCCCCACATTACACTGTAGGAAGTTCGAGGTCATCCACTGGGCGACTGCCTTCATGCCTTTGGAGAAAGATTTTATTGTCTCGGAAGTCATAGATTTGAAAGGAAAAAGGAGCTGAGTGTCATCAGCATATGACACTGGGATGAAGCCAAAAGCTCTCATAATCCTAGCCAGGGGGCCAAATCGATATTAAAAAGAGTAGGGCTCAAACAAGAGCCCTGTGGCACCCCCTTGATAATCACTACCTCCGCTGAACGATACGTACCCAAGGTGACTCTTCGGGTGCGATCGGACAAAAAACTCCGCAGCCAGGCCAAAGCCACACTCGTAAGCCCAATCTCAGCAAGACGTTGGGGCAAGATATTGTGGGATATAGTATTGAACGCTGTCGATAAATCTAATAGTACCAGGACTACCGAATGTCCCTTGTCCTGGTACATACGGAGATTGTCTGTTACAGTCAGCAAAGCCGATTCGGTACTATAATTCGGCCTAAAGCCGGACTGAGAGTAGTCCAGACTATCTGTGCATTCGATAAAGCTCGAGAGGTGTTTATTAACGTGTTTCTCCGTAAGCTTGCTTCAATACGGGAGCAGAGAGATGGGTCTGAGATTGGACAGGTCTGATCAAGGGATGGCCGAGTTTTTCCGAATGGGTCTTACTAGCGCCTTCTTCCACTCCAGTGGCACTTGGCCCTCAGCCAGCGAGAGGTTGACAAGACGCTGGATCATAGGACTGAGCACCTTGCCAACCACCGGCATGACTCTTGCAGGAAAGATATCCGATGGACAGCCACTCTTAATTTGACCTATAAGGTCCTCTACCTCAACCAGAGAGATAGCGGGAAACTCGGTGAGTGTACCAGAATTCTCAGTGTTCTTAACCAGAGGTAATGTCATAAGACTGCTGGTAGAAGAGTTGGAGTCAGTGATTTTCTCATAGATCCTGTCTATCTTTTTGGTGAGGTAGTGAGAAATATCATCACATTGTTGTTGTGAGGATAGATCAGGACTTTCACAAGCCACCGGTTTTATAAAAGTTAGCAACATCTGATACAGAACCTTGGGGGCATTACCTGCCGCAGCAAGTTGTGAGGCAATATGTTTTTTGCGACCTGCTCTGATAGACTTATGATAGGAAGTCAGGGCCATCCAGTAACAGATTCTGTTGGCCTCCAGGTGAGATGATCTCCAAACCTTTTCCAACTTCCTGCAGGCCTGCTTAAGAGACCTCAGATAATCAGAGAACCAGACTTCCTGCCTATGTGCGGGGCGTGGTTTATAGAGTTTCAGGGGGGGGCAATTGAATTCACCACCTTATGGATGGCACAATTATATTTCGAAAGGGCATCCTCAATATTCTCTGTAAGTCTGGGATTAGGTTCTACAAACGCCTCCTTGAAAGTCTCCTGGGACATTTTGTGCCATTGTCTCAGCCACAAAGGAAGGGTCACTGATACGTTAGAAGGTCTGTCCAAATGGGACATTTCGTAAATTCTAAAATGAAGTGCTCTGTCCAATGGGCCTGCCTAGGGGGGAGGTATACAATCTTTGATGAATTAGAAAAGATAAGGTCTAACGTATGTCCTGCCCGATGGGTGGGAACAGTATTTTGCTGTCTAAGACCTAAATGAAGAAGATCTGCCAGCAAAGCCTGGGCTTCCGCACTGTCATGCCTTTCACTATGAATGTTAAAGTCGCCCAGAAGTAAAAAATCCCTTCCTGGGTAGACATGAGCGGCCAATGCTTCCACTAATAAAACGGGGAAGTTTATACAAGAGCCAGCGGGGCAGTAGACCAATGCTCCTTTCCAACTGGTCCTTGACGAAATATTAATCTTAAAAATCATCAGTTCCATTTCCGGGGTGCAGCATTGCTCCAAAATAGAGATATTAATCCCAATTCTATGAACTATGGCTATGCCACCGCCCATCTTATTGGGATGATCTGATCTAACTATCTTGTACACTTCAGGGATCCCCAGGGTAATAGCGGGGACTGAGTAAGGTTTGAGCCACGTCTCAGTTAAAAAGCATAGATCAGGTTGTTGCGTGGAAATAAGGTCCCATACCTCCACCGAATGTTTGAGCAGGGATCTGATGTTACAGAGAAAATTATTCCATACAGAATGAACGTTGGAGCAAGCCCCAACGGTCTGCAGTCGATGTCCTTCTTTCCTTAGCCTCTCCTAGCGAATCATTACAGGCCTGTGTCAAAATCTTAGAAGGCTTTAAAGTTAACATGAATAAATCGGTGGCTTTGGACCTCTCGTTGGAGGCACACACTCGGGCCTATTTGCGGGAGACTTTTCCCTTTCGCTGGGTGTCGGAAGCCATCCCATATCTGGGGATTCAGTTAGCGGCTACATTGCAGGACACGGTCCGTATTAACTATGCTCCGCTTCGTCAGACACTCCGGCTAGAGCTGGCCAGATGGAGGCACTTTCCGCTATATTGGTTGGGTAAAGTGGTTGCCATTAAAATGACAATTCTCCAGCAGATTCTTTATTTATTTCGCGCCATACCGTTACGCCCCCCCCCCCCCCCGATGGCTGGATTCGCCAGACCCAATCTGAGCTTGCTCAGATCATCTGGAACGGCAACCGGCCCAGAATGAAGCTTAGGCTGGTGGCGCTGCCCCCGAGAGGGGTGGTCTGGGTCTCCCAGACTTGCTGCTATATTATCAGGTGGCCCAACTGCGGACCCTCGTGGAGTGGATCAAGTGGAAGTCCGAAAAACACTGTCTCTTTCAGGACCAGGCAGTTGCAGGCCGCACTCCCCAGGAAGTTTCCTTAATCCGCAGACAGCATCGACCTCCCAATCTTTACGCCTCGCACATTACGAGGGTCCCGTTGGTGGAGTGGGATCACACCAATAATAAACATAAGTTAGCAACCTTTCCGTCTCCTATCACGCCTCTGCTGGATAACCCTGATTTCGGGCCCGGGCAAGATACTTCGAACCTTCGCACGGTGGTGCCCGACGGGATGCAGATTTCTTTTCCAATTGTATACAGATGAGGGGGTAGTTCCATTTGAGACCTTTAGATGGGAGTATGGTCCGCCGGAATTGGAACGGCTCAGATACCCTCAGGTGCGACACTGGGCGCTCAATGGCCAGGTCAGGGACGGGGCTGATCGGCGCCTACGACTATACGAATATTGGCTGATCACACGAACAGCGGACAAACGCCTCATATCGGATTTATATTGCATGCTCTTAGATCGGTTTACACACGTCTACACTCCGGGAGGGTGCGTTGGGAGAAGGAGCTGGGGCGTACGCTGAGCGGCAAGGATTGGGAGGGCATCTACTATCGAAATTGTGTCATATTGGTACTACACCCCAGAGAAGCTGCACGAGATGGATCGCACGGGAGAGGTGTCCTGCTGGCGCGGGTGTGGGGAGAGAGGCACTTTGGTCCATCTATTGTGGGATTGTGCTCATCTCCAGGGGTACTGGAAGCTAGTCCTTGATGAGGTAGATTCACATTTTGATACAGAAATCCCGCGGTTCCCTGCCTATGTTTTGCTAGGTTTACCTAACCCTCTCACTTATCCATTGCGATCACGCATGGGTCGTTTGATTGCCATTGCCTTGGGTTCTGCAATACAGAATGTTTTATCCTATTGGCGGACTCCACACGTCCCTACATTTCAAGGATGGTTGCATGGCCTGTGGACTGTTCTGGGTTTGGAAAAGCTGTCTTTGATTAAGGCGGGGGAGGGTGCCAGATACGCGGAACTGTGGCAGCCGTTCTTGTCCCTACTTGCTACGTAATTTAGGGAAGTGACATGTTCCCGATATCTACGTTTGTTGCGTTTGTCAAAGGGAGAGTGGTGAGGCACTCCAAGGTGGATGGTCATGTTGGTACAGCGGGGTATTGGACCTGGAACGTGGGTGGCGGTGGGTAGTTGGGGGGGGAGGTGGGGGCATGGGGGTTGGGGGGTTGGTTATTGTTTTTGCTGTCTTTATACATTTGTTTGCTCATGCAGAGCATCCAGTTATGGCGTTGGCCTCATATTCATGTTTGGCTCAGCATATGTTATTGTCAGGCTCTTCTTTTACTGGCTTCTGATGCATTGAACGTCTAGGGCCTTGTGGAAAAGTGCTATGTCTGTATGTGCGCTCATTTGTTAATAAACAGATTTAATACTAAAACTGGACTGCCCAGAAGCGAATAAGACCCGTTCCTGCAGCCAGCGGTACTGTGTCGGCTTCCTCAGGTGCTATAACTGCAGAAAGAAGGGAAGTGGGGCTAGAACAATACTGGATCACCCGAAGTGAATGAGACCGGCTCCTGAAGCTGACAGCACTGTGTCGGATTCCACGGGCAGCTGGAGGACTAACGTGCAAAGCCCCTGCACCCAATGGTGTAGACGAGCGGGCAGAGACTACTGCTTCGGAGGCCCGGAGGCCTATGGTGTGAACCAGCCGCTGTGAAGCTAATTGGAGAGTGCCACAGGAGCAGACATCCTTGAGAGGCCCTGTTGGGCAGGGCACAGTGAGTCCCAGACCGTGTGGCACAGTCTAGCTGAGAATGCTGCAGTGAGAAATATGCCGGACCATGGACGGTGACCATGGAGCGGGAAGGTGATCGATGTAAGGGGCTTCTGAATTCCTTGGGTAGCTGAAGGTACTGGTCCTATCCCCATTGGAGTATTAACTCTGGCCTGCTGAACCTGCGCTCTACAGTTTAGGAGCATGTAGCACACTGAATGAGGGCTGTGGCCTGCATAGGGGCCTGCCGACGGCCCCGGTCAGGGACCTTGTGAACTGACCCAGGAGAACAACTGGAAAAGACACATCACCCCCACCAGGGGCTCCTGTAAAATGTGCTGCCACAACTCTGACCACTGGCTGTGCTGGTGAGAGTGGAACTGAGGGGCATTGACTGAGGTCAGGTGGGCCTCTATTTGGAACAGTTTCTTGAGCTGGAAGCGGAGAGTGGGCTGGGGTTGATTTAAATGGTGTCTAATACCAGGGCTGGGCAGACTGCGGGCCTACCTGAAGCACTGTAGCGGACCCTTGCCCTGAGAGACTGCCGTGACACAAGGGAGGGACACCCCTGTCTCTCTGACTGTGCACTTGGACCCTTTCTACCCTTGAACAGAGTATCCACGCCATAGGTGAATCTTTTCCCACCTGTATGTAACTTGCCCCACACATTGACCACTGCTCTTGATGGACAGTTGAAGACAACTTGAACCCAGTCTGTTTGAAGGCGCTAGTAACACTTGAGGACAGCAATTTGGGGAGTCGGAGTCTCCTGGCTCTGTTTCACCATGAGGAAATATGGAAAAGTCCGCTCGTAGGAAGGATCAGGGCCCCGGAGGTGTGGCTGATCTACCGGGTGGAGCAGAGTATGCGTCTCAGCCTGAGGGGCCATCTGGAGATCCAAAGCTACAGGATATACTCCAGGCCATAACTAACTCATGTGAGGCACTGGAATCTAAGATCAACTCTATTGGTATAGATTTGGGGCTCCTGCTGGATGATCATAAGCGTTTTTTGCGGAGAGAGCCACCTTGAACAAATGGACTCTGGAGCCATTGAATGCAGTAGAGCCTAACGTTCGAACACAGGAAATACGCATGGAAGATGAGGAAAACCACTCCCGCTGCACACAGAGGTTACATCTGAGGGTCTCTCTGCATTCTTGGTGATGTGGGCCGCTTAGAGGGTCGAGAACTCGAAATGTGACTCTTATGAATGTGTATGCTCCGAATGTAGACCAGAGTGCATTCCTTGAGAACCTATTGTGGCGATTGCCGCCATTCTTGCCTACTGTGTGATTTTAATTGTGTGTCTGACACCCAGTTAGATCGGTCACACACCCCACTAAGGGACTCTCAAACTGTCCGCACAGCTAGGACATTCAAGGACTGGCAACACCACTGGGGGCTCATGGAATCCTGAAGACAGTTACATACGCAGGAGCGAGAATACAATGTTTTTTCACGGGCTCCACAAAGTACATGTCTGTCTGGACCTCTTTCTCTGTACCCCTAGGGTGTTTGGGTGAGTGTCTACTGTGGAGTATCTCTCCCATACTACATCGGAACATAACCCTGTCCTGCTGCAGTTCTGTGGGCCCAACCCAGACCCTTGGTCCCAAAGTGGAGGCTAAAACTTGAGTCACTGGAGGATCAGGTCTTCTGTGAGTCGATTAGGGCCAAGATAATTCAATATTTTACAGATAACACTAATATGGTGTATCCTTTTCAGACAGAATGGGATGCATTTAAGGCAGTGCTGAAGGGGTATTGTTTGGCTGAGTCGAAAGTTGCCAGGCACTTGCTAATGGGCGACATTCAGTCTGCTGCAAGATTTACGAGAAGTGGAGACCGATGACTGGGGCATCCTGAGTTACAACCCAAACTCCTGGCAGCTTAAGAGGCTGTGGCAGTATTGCTAGAACGGCTCCGCTGCTTTGACTATAAGCAATACGTAGACAGAATGCACGCTGAGCGAGATAAATTGGGTTCCTTATAGGCTTGGTTAACCAATCCAGATAAACGTAGTTCGACAATAGTAGAATTAGAAGATGAGAAGGGTGCCAAGATATATTCACAACAGGATATAAATGACATATTTGCTCACTACCACATGACCCTATATACCAGCTCCCCCACACGGGACGTTGAATCCATGCAGGCTTACTTGGAGCATTTACCTTTGCTGCAGCTCACAGAAGAAGAGACAAGAGATCTTGGAGGGGATGTCAATCCACAGGAGATAGCAACTGCCATCAAACATATGGCAGGTAGTAAGACCTCGGGTACGGATGGGTCCCCGTTGGAATTCTGCACCAAATATTCTGCTGAGCTCATGCCTCAGTTAGTAAACTTATACACAGCAGCTAAGGGAGCAGGCTTGTTACCTGACACTACTAAAGAGGTGCTGATGGTCCCAATTCTGAAACCGGGCAAGCCGGCCCATGACAGATCTTCCTATCGACCTCAGTTGATGCTGAACAAAATCCAGAGTAATATCCTGGCAGCTCGGCTTTTACCCCCTCATGACTAAGCTGATCCATCCAGACCAGGAGGGATTCATCATAGGCCGTATAATGGCAGGGAACATTTGGCAGCTACTAGCCATCCTGGAAGCAGAAATGGAGGACTGTGGAGGGGGGCAGTATTTGCTGGAGACGTAGAAAAAGCTTTCAAGAGCCTTGAATGGTGCTATTTATATAAAGTGATGGTTTGAATGGGACTGGGCAAGGGGTTTATTGACTGGATTCGATTGCTATATACTGGACCTACTGCTAAGGTACTCATGGGACGGGTCATTCCTGAGAGTTGTTGGTGGGACGAGGAACATGAGAGGGCTGCCCTCTTTGCCACCTCCTACTTGCACTAGCCATAGAGCCACTAGCGGCATCCACCAGATCTGAGCAATTGTACAGGGGTTTATCCATAGGACGCAATTGCCATTGAATTGCGCTATCAGCAGATCTACTCCTCTTCCTTATCGATGGGGAGGACAATCTGAGGGGAGCCCAAACCATTCTGGGCGGAGTTTGTCCTATTATCTGGTCTACAAGTTAACTGAAAGGAATCCAGGCTTTTTCCTGTTGTGCAGAAAGCAAATCCCCTAGCCGGACAGCCCAATTACATTGGGAATCATGGTGTTTGACCAACCTAGGGGTCAGAGTTTGCCATACGTTTCCGACTTCTACTAGAGTAATCTAGGGCAAGCTCTCAGATTGCTAAGGGCATCCATAACTTCTGGAAGACCCTGCTGCTCTGAGTGGCCGGCAGGATAGCACACCTAAAAATTGTGGCCCCCCCTGGCTTTATACTATTTGGTACACTTCCAGGATGGTATCAAAAGCATTCTTTAGGGCTCTTTGATCATCACGTTTGCCTGGGGGACGTCACGTCGGTGAGAGCTGCTAGCGACGATGCACCGCCCGGTAGCAGTGGGCGGATTGGCGGTTCTTGACTTTGAGACCTATTATATTGCATCCCAACTAGAGTAGCTGGTCCAGGAAATGGCGCAGAGACATAACCCAGATCGGATGTATGTCAGTACAACGCAATTTTTTAGATCACAGTACTTTACAACGTGGTTATTACAACGCAAGTCATTACAACGACTTGCGTTGGAGGGCGCGGATTGAGGAATATTATATTTTTATATTCCAACACCAGACCACGTAACAGTAGGGAAGTGTTGGAATATAAAATTACAATATTCCTTAACCAACAGCGCCATCCAGCGCAAGTCGTAGTAACGACTTGCGTTGTAATGGCAGCGTGTTAAAGGTCGTGCGGTGTAAACACCGCATTGTAAACGACATTTACCCCCAGATCGGACTCCTGGCCCCTTTGCTCTGCCATTGCTTGATCTCCTTCGGGTGTTACGCCAAGGAAGCAGATCGTCCAGAAATGATTTGCATGAATTTAAAGTGCTGACTAAATGCTGGAACAGAGGGTTGCAGACGACACTCACTCGAACTCCTCATTCCTCTGAATTGTCTTTAGAAACGCTGAGGGTGTTTCCGCATGTGGGTAGCTAGCGAGGCCTCGACCTTTGGATTGAGGCTGGGGTGACAAAAGTGGGAGATCTCTTTAGAGACTCTGAACTGCTCCTGCTCGAGGAATTCCGTGTGGTGTTTGATCTGCCTGAGGACAATTCTTCCTGCATTGAGCATCAGCAGTTCGCAAACACAGGCACACAGGGACTACTGAACCCCCAGTACTGCAGAGCTGCAGCTATATGACTGTCTCTGCAAGTATCATGAAGACGGTCTCCTGCTTATATAGAGCTCTGTGTGCAGACCAACAACTGCCACTTGAAAATCACTGCTCTCAGTGGGAAGATGAGCTGGATATTCCTATCACAGTAAAGGACTGGGAAAACATCTTGGCCTGAACGCCCCAGATGTCCAGAAATGCGCACTTTATGCTTATTAACTATACGTACTGAATAGGTCGTAGCTTACTCCAGAACACATAGGTAGATACTTTTGGGTGGCTGATGCAGCTTTTCCTAAAAGCGGGGAAAAGGGCACACATATACTACATATGTTTTGGACATGCCCTGTGCTGCACACATTCTGGGAAGAGGTCTTATGCACGATTGAAAGGGTTCTTGAGAGCGAAATCCACCACACCCCGGGTCGTTGTTTACTGGAAGTGTTCCCCCACACATCTAAGATAAGGGTGGCAAGCACGAACACGAACTGAAGAAAACAAGAAAGCACATCATGAGGCCCAGACTAAATATTATAAAAATATCAAACTTGCTCGGAGGAATAGCCTCTCTCAACAACTTGCAGAAGCGGGTAATCGATCCAAGGAATTATTTAAAATTCTTCAGGAGTTTGTAAAACCAACTGCATGCAAAAGTCCTGATGACTTCTAGCAACAATTATGCGACGAAATCTCCTTGTTCTTCGAAAATAAAATCAATTTGATTTACAAAAAAATCTTACAGGGGAAGAGGGCACACATATACTACATATGTTTTGGACATGCCCTGTGCTGCACACATTCTGGGAAGAGGTCTTATGCACGATTGAAAGGGTTCTTGAGAGAGAAATCCCCCACACCCCGGGGCGTTGTTTACTGGAAGTGTTCCCCCACACATCTAAGATAAGGGTGGCAAGCACGAACACGAACTGAAAAAAACAAGAAAGCACATCATGAGGCCCCAACTAAATATTATAAAAATATCAAACTTGCTCGGAGGAATAGCCTCTCTCAACAACTTGCAGAAGTGGGTAATCGATCCAAGGAATTATTTAAAATTCTTCAGGAGATTGTAAAACCTACCGCATGCAAAAGCCCTGATGACTTCTCACAACAATTATGCGACGAAATCTCCTTGTTCTTCGAAAATAAAATCAATTTGATTTACGAAAAAATCTTACAGGTCTCCAATAAAAAAAGTAACAACGCTCTCTCTCCTCCTACTCTGCCCACACGGTGTAAAACCACACTTACGACATTCCCAGCAGTCAATGACTCAGATCTCACCTCCCTTATGAGCCACATAAAATCTGGATCCTCAGATGATTTTCTATCAGCCAAAATAACTGCCTCCCTGCAAAATCTGCTTAGGCCCTATATTCAAACACTGATCAACCATTCTCTTAGAGAAGGATCTGTGCCCACAGAAGGGAAAAAAGCAGTGGTGAACCCAATCCGAAAGAACGCAGCAGTTCCATGGACCGACCTCTCCAACCTCCGACCCATCTCCCTCCTACCCCTTCTCAGCAAGATGACCGAGAGACACGTAAACATTCACTTGTCCAAATACATCGAGGCAGCGGAGGGCCTAGATTTCTCTCAATCTGAATTTAGGCCCAATCACCGCACTGAATCTGCCCTCCTCTCAGTGACCGATAACATCAAGATGTCACTGGATGGAGGAGACTCAATGATTCTAGTGCTGTTAGACTTATCCGCTGCCTTCGACACTGTGTGTCATAAAATACTTCTCGATCGTCTAAGGGAGAGGGGAATAGAAGGTGTGGCTCTCTCCTGCCTGGAAAGCTTTTTTTCGGATCGTCAACAAGAGGTAAGATTGGGCTCCCATCATTCTATCTTAAGGGAGCTCACCAAGGGAGTGCCACAGGGCTCATGCCTAAGCCCAACACTCTTCAATGTGTATGTGGCCCCCTTGGCGGACATTGTAAGATCTCATGGGTTCACCCCTGTGCCGTATGCTGACGACACTCAGCTTTTGTTCCCCTTTAAAACCCTAACGCCCGCAATACAAAAATCTTTTGCGGACGGAATGAGGGCAATATCTTACTGGATGGCCACTAACCGCCTCCAGTGCAATGTAGGCAAGACTGAGGTAATGCTGTTTGGGGAGGCCACACTTTTGTGGTCCCCGGATTGGTGGCCCCTGGATTTAGGACCAACACCAAGCCCCAAACAGATCGTTAAAAATCTCGGTGTGCGTCTAGACAAAACACTTCTGTTTAAAGAGCACACAAATCAAGTAGCAGGTTCCTGCTTCCGGGTCATTGGACTGCTACAACGAGTCTTCCCATTCCTATCAGATTCTTACAGGAAGACTCTCGTCCAGGCCTTGGTTATAAGTAGACTGGACTATTGCAATGGCCTGTTGATCTCGGCAAATGAGGAACAACTACAGAGACTACAGGTGGTCCAGAACACTGCTGCGAGACAAGTTCTTAACGCCCAGCCAAGGTCTGCCTCACTCCCCCTCTTGACAAAACTCCACTGGTTGCCAATTAGACAGCGTGTAAAATTAAAAATCTGCTGCACTATTCACAGATGTCTGTTTGGCAACGGACCTAAATATTTAAAAGAAATATTCAAACCCTCCAAACCCAGCCGTACCCTGCGCTCCAGCAGTCAGCAACAACTCCAGGTTCCAAGGATAAAAAAAGCTAGGCAGGGAGGGCGAGCCCTGTCCTACAAAGGCCCCATCCTATGGAACTCACTGCCCCCTGCCCTCAAAAATACTACTAATTTTCAATCCTTCAAGAAGTCCCTGAAAAATGTTCTATTTGTCGCCTGTTAGGATTCTCTCCCCTTCCTTTTCACAGTTCAGAACTAGGTTCTGGCCCCTTGGTAAAGCATAAGTGAGGAGATACCCTTTTGGGGGTTGAATTCCAGCGCTATACAAGAATATAAATAAATAAATAAATAAATGAAATAAAGCAAGTTTCAGGAATTGGCATTTATCATTGCCAAACAAGAGATAGCAAGGAACTGGAAGGCACCTAGGGGCCCTCAACTGCACATGTGAAGGAGAGAGATGATAAGATGGGCAAAGTGTAAGGGACGAATTCTGCGGAGAGAGGTTAGAAGAGGGATAAGAAATATTGATATAGCCTTGTCTGAGGAATTATGGCAGATAGCCTATCCAACCTGGATATAGAAACACTCATGAGGTCTCCTGAGGGATCACCCCAAGCTTCTCCTGGAGGACGGCACCCCTCTTGACTGTGGCCCATACCTCCTTGCTTCTTATATTGATATACATATACATTTATGTGTACACTGTAGTACTGACTCATGGGGGGGACAGTTTAAGGATTGATAACGTTGCACTATGATGACTTGCTGTATGTATAGACACTGTACACCCTTTGATCTAGGGGGAACAGTAACAAATATAATGATCATAATATTGAATGCTTTAAAAACCCAATAAAATCTGTTTGCAAAAAAAAAGAAACAACCTCTGCTGCCACACCAGTAAGAAGATTCATCAACAATTCCTTAACTACTGGAATATTACCTGAAGTACTAAAAAAGTCATACATATGCCCATTACTAAAGAAAACAAACCTGGGCCCGCTGAACCCAGACAAATACAGACCAATCACAAATGGACATTTCCTGGGCAAACTGATAGAAAGAACAGCATTTGCACAGATATCACAATTCTTTGAAGATAATACCATACTTTCAGGCATCCAAACGGGATTCTGTCCATGAAGAGGCACAGAATCTACCCTTGTTGCCATCTGGGATGACCTGAAGAACACAGTTGACCACAACTGGGTTGCTGCACTACTTCTCTTGGACTTCTCAGCTGCCTTTGACATGGCTGACCATGAAACTCTGATGCAAAAAATCTACCAAGCCGGCATAGGGGGGACTGCTCTTGACTGGATCACATCCTACATTCAAAACAGAACTAATGTCATCCATATCCCACTTTCTCTTCCAAACCACACTTCACAAAGCTGGGGTCCCTCAAGGCTCTATAATCTTGCCCATGCTTTTCAACATCTACATGAAGTCATTACTGGAACTGATTAATCAATTTCACCTCACGTGCTATAACTAAGCAGATGACACACAAGTATTCCTTCAGCTGGAATGCCCCAAAGACATGGAAAACTCACCAATTTTCAGTTGTCGCAGAGACGTGGATCAATGGATGATATGGAGCCATTTCAAATTCAATGCTTCCAAAATGGAAATACTCACATGTGGTGATTGGGAAAAGTATGGCCCACACGCCGCATGGCCTGATCATCTGGGAACACCGCCTAAAGTATCAAAGGAAGTATGAATTAATGAATGCCCAAGTGGACAAACTAGCAAGATCAAGCTTTGTTACTTTAAAAACTCTGTGATGCATCTTTCCCCACCTGGGATTTTTACACAAGGTCTGGGCTACCATCTTTCATAATTTGTCCAAACACGATTTCGCCAATAGCCTCTACCACGGATCACCTTTAACAACTATGAAAAGACTACAACTGATTCAGAACTCTGTTGCTAGACTACTCTCAAATATAAAGCTGCAAACTCACATCTACCCTGCCTTGAAAGCCCTACATTGGTTACCAGATGCCAAAAGATCCACATTCAAGCTGCTTTTCATCAGGAATAAAATCACAAAAGACATTCAACAAGGAACCTCCACTCTAGAGTGGAAAAAACATGGGTGGCACATCCTTCTCTATTAAAGAAGCCAAACTATGGAACTCTTTAGCCCAGAACATAAGATCTACGGATAACCACCTTATCATCAGAAGACTACTCAAGAATTGGCACGTCCCCGCATAACCACCATCCTCAAACTTAAATATACAGCATAACCCTCTGTATATAAGTATTTATTTGGACTATAGATGTGTACCTACATATGTGTAATACTTTGTATAAACGTGTATAATAATTATGCTTAAAAAGTGTACATAGTACTTATATTTACATTATTCTATGTTTAACATGAATATAAGTGACTGCATAAATATGTAAATCTTTTATAACTATTTATCTACAATTGGTTCAGTATTGAATTACAAAAAATAAAAACAAATAAATTAATGTAAAGTATAACACTTGAAAGTCAAAATGTATTAAATGTAAATAATATACATATATATCCTTCCTTATGCATATATATACCTTCCATGTACTTATATATCTTTATATTTATGTCTTCTAATTCAGCATATCCAATGCACTACCTTGTATCTCTAGCAATATATCCTCTACTTCCATTCTACTTCCACTCTTACTCATCTCAAACATCATTCTAAACTAAACCCTATCCCAATGCGCTCACGCAACCGATTAGAAGGAATGCCCCTTTATCCGACAATGATATCCAAACCCTCCTCTAACTCTGCACTCCCTAATATAACGGACAATCAGAGTTTAATCCATCCTATCTCAAAAAAAACCT
Source organism: Lissotriton vulgaris (assembly GCF_964263255.1). Taxonomy (NCBI): domain Eukaryota; kingdom Metazoa; phylum Chordata; class Amphibia; order Caudata; family Salamandridae; genus Lissotriton; species Lissotriton vulgaris. The sequence continues at coordinate 806,473,330 of NC_141697.1, forward strand.
CATAGAGCTACTAGGCTCCACCATAGAGAAGTCAACAAGCACAACCTCAGACAAAATACCCTCATACACTCCATCCTAGCACACCACAAACCTGAATTGAAATGCATGTTGATCAACTGCAGATCTTATTCAAGACATGCAGGAGATATTTCAGACCTTATTCTCACACATGATCTTGACCTGCTAATCCTGACTGAAACCTCTGCTCCTATTCTTGACATACTAGTCCCTCCTAACAATGGTATTACTTGATTAGATAGACCCATAAGACCAGGTGGAGGCATTGCCTGCATACACAATATCAACCTATCTGTCAAGCATGCACCAACCCCCGTTCTATCCATCTGCAAATACCCCTACTCAATATTTCTTTAAAAAAAAGATACTTATGCAAACTACACATGACCTACCACCCCCCAGGAGACAATCTAGGTTTCATTGAACAAATTATGCAAACCATTGCAACAAACGCTGGCCAACATTTCACGCAAATCTTACTCAGAGACTTCAACCTCCACGGAATGATCTGAACTACCCAGCAAATAATAGTTTTAAAACCTTCCTTGATGACCTTCACCTGACTCAATTTTGTAAAAGACCCACACACAACAAAGGATCAACCCTAGATCTTATCATTGCGAAGCCCAACGCAATTAAACTTGAATCTATCCTCCGCTGTGATTGATCACCACCGCATCACATTCTTAATAAAGGATGAGGTGACCACTAGCACAGCCCAACCAAGAAACCTAGACTCTGGAAAAGGAGCATGCGCAACATTAACTGTAACAAACTGACCTCTCTTAGCCACAACATCCCGCCTCTTCCTGGAGAGATATCAAATGTCATTGATCTTACAAATCATTACACTCGCTCCATGGAGACTGTCCTTGATGCAGTTGCTCTACTACAACTAAAAAGAGTGTCTGCAAAAGATTCCAAACCATGGTATAGTGGAAGCCTCAATACAGAAAGAAGCAACGTGTGGCTAGCTGATGTCTGTGGAGAACAGCTCCATCCCTTGAACACCTCAAGCACTTGCGATCATTGGGAAATCCACAAGATCCCCGAAAGCAAATTATTTCAGAAACCAGCTGGATTTAGCTAACAACCATCCCCAAAATCTTTTTGAACTCATAAAAGCCCAAGCGAATGATGCACCCATTATGTCCTTTGCTGGACCTATTCCACTTCCAAACTGCGAGGATTTTGCCTCCTTCTTTCTCCAGAAGACAGATAGATTGCTTAATGATCTGCAGACTAGTGTGGAACAATGTTCTCTCACACCTCAAACCATCCTCTCTACCTCCCGATCTAATGTTCCTTTGTGTCCCACGGGACACCTCCCCAAAAACAACACCTCATTGAACTCTTTCGAAACCTTTTGAAGAAAGTAACATTCATAATATTCTAACAACTCTCAAACCACTTCAGTGACCCTCTACTTCCCAACTTCTTCAAGGAGATCATACCCACATTACTCCCACTTTGGACTGAGATTGTTAATTCCTCCTTCCTTCAATGCAATATTCCCAACTGCCTAAAGTCCAGTCAGGATTCCCCCATCCTAAAAAAACCTAAAGCAGATCAAACTGACCTAAACTTCTGTCCTATCTCCAATATTCCTATTTTGGCAAAGCTCCTGAAAAAATGTGTTCACATCTAACTCTGTAACTACATCGATCAATTAGGACTATTGGATCAATGTCAATCTTGTTTCCATCCAGGGCGCAGGACCATATCTGCCAGGACACACATAGTGGATAATGCCCTAAAAATGCTGGATCAGTGCCAATCCTGCCTTTTAATCATGCTTGACCCATCGTTGGCATTTGATACGTTTAAGCTTGACAACCTTCTTAACCTTTTGGAATACTGTATGGGGCTTTCAGGATCAGTCCTTAACTGGTTCACCTCCTACCTCCATAACAGGTCTCAAAGAGTCAAGGTTGATCATTCACTATTGCAGACCACGCCGGTCACATTAGGGGTTCCACAGGGCTCCTCATTTTTTCCCACTCTTTTTAACCTGTTCATGGAACCTTTTATGGAAATTTGAGTTCATCCAAAATCCTCTATCATATATATGCTGACGATACCCAACTATACCTAAAAGTCTCCACAACAGAAGACATCAGTTCCCTCAACACAACTCTTCAGAAAACTCAAAACTGGCTAGCATCCAATTACCTTAAGCAAAATACTCAAAAATCGGAATTCCTACTAATCGTCCCTCCTAGCCAGTCACCTGCCATTGAAGACTGGCTGAAAAATCTAACTGCCCTCAACTGCATCCCACAAGTCATTGACTCTGCGAGTTCTTTTGTATTAACTCTCAACAAGAACCTCAACATCAGTGCCAATGAACCTTCTTAGGAAATTAAAACCCTTCTCCCCCCCCAACAACTTCAAGCATGCAGTACAAGCTCTAGTGATTTCCAGGCTAGACTATGGAAGTATAACCCTCTCTGGACTGCTTAGATCCATACTGGCTACCCTGAGAGCCTCGCTCAACTCTACTGCTAGACTCATCACCTGCTCAAAAAGAAATAATCACATGACCCCTGATCTGAAATCTCTCAACTGGCTCCCATATGAAGCAAGAATCCAGCAAAACATTTCCGCATGACACACAAAGCCCTTCACTTCAATACCCCTAGATATATTGCCCAGAAACTAGGACTCTGTGGTGGCTCCAGATCATCCAGAAGCTCCAAATCCTTTCTTCTAAAATCTCACAGATTCTGAAAAAAGAAAACCTATAACCGATCTTTCTCTGGGATTGCTCCAAGAATGTGGAACTCCTTGCCCCCTGAAATCAGATTGAATTCGTCAACAGTATCCTTCAAGAAAGAAGTCAAAGCATTCCTACTGAACAGATTTCTTCCTTGAGCCTATGATGCCCATCCTAATCCCTCTATTTTCCTCGTGTCTATGGCATACCGACAGACTAGTTATTTCTCACCTTATACCGCTGTCAATTATCCTCTACCTCCACTCTCTCCTTTATTCCAAACCCCATACCACTACTATGTTCCCCAAAATAACCCTTTCTAGACTCCTCCCTCTTCTACCCATGCTTGCATCATCTCAAACCTCTTTTACTATCCAGATCTCCCAAACAAGCCTTTCTAAACCATTCCCTCTGACTCTTCCCCCTTCACCTCACATTTACTCATCCCAAACCCCCTCCTACTGCTATGAACTCCTAAAAAGACATTCTAGACTCTTCCCTCCACAATTCCTTTTAATGCAAACAACAGACTAACATATCCACCACTCAAATTAATTTCAAATTTCCCTATATTAATTTCCCATTAATACTGTTTGAGTTCCAGCGTAGCGTGCTACCAGCCAAAAATCACTTAAAACCTCATCAGGGTAGCAAGCACTATATAAATGCAAACCCTTCCTTCTTCCATCCCTCCACTATCCTTTGCAATCCAAATAGCAGACTAACATGTCCACCGCTCAAATTAATTTCATATTTCCCCAACCTAAATCACCACTAATCCAGTTTGATTTTTGGTTCCAGAGTAGCGTGCTACTCGCCTAAAAGCGCTTCAACACCTCATGTGGGGTAGCAAGCGCAATATAAATGCAAACCTTTTCCCTGTTCTATCCCTCCACTATCTTTCTCAATCCAAATAACAGACTAACATATCCACCGCTCAAATTAATTTTTATATTGCACTGTACTAACTTTATGGGTTCCGGAGTAGCGTGCTACTTTCCACAAAAAGCACTTTGACGCCTCGTCAGGAATAGTAGATGCTATATAAATGCAGATACTGCAGTTACAATACAATAAATTACATCATAGGAGATTGCTTAAATAGCAATAGCTACAAAGGACAAGGTGACATTGCATAACAAAGCTACAGCTGAAGCTAGCCATACTTATACAATCATTATGCTCTATAGGGTTTAGCTAGCATGCTATACAGAAAACTGGATACCTAATGAAGTGGTCTTCATTTGCATCACTTGGGATGATGTACAATTGTTTTCTAGGTGCCACCCATTTTGATTCTACTTCTGCTAACATAGGGAGTAGCTAGAACTCTTACCAGTCCAGGTGATCGGATGCACCACAATCGTTCATTTTTGCTCGTGCAAATGAATGAAAAAGTATTAAGACTGACCTGTTTAATCCGATGCCTCCTCCAGCACCTTTACTGCGTGTTGCAAAATTTCAAGAATCTAGCTATAAGGTGTAGTGACTGCGAGGAAAGACAGTGCTTCCTGACATGATCTTATATGCAGTTGTAAGAAAACTGGGAGTAGCCAGTATCGTCTCTGCACCAATAATAGCTCACAAATGCAAATAATGTGTAATAAAGACGCTAATGCAGACCCTGAAAGTCTGCAGACCCACTGCCATTCCCGTTATTGGGCCAAAATAATACTATTTAAGTGGAATTATGCTGCTCCTAAATTGTAGTAATTCTTTTTTCTATTACATTTCAGCGAATCATCCAGAAAATCTATAATGTTGCGTGCATTAAATTGGGCTGTAGTTCAGCTTATAAAGGCAAGATTGCTCACAGCTTCAATGACCAAAATTAATTTTGCCTGTTACGTCAAGATTCTACCTAACATTTTAGGTGGCAGGAAATGTTATTTCAATTGAGGCTCTCAAATGTGTCTGCCACTTTAGTATTTTGTCAGAGATGATTTGCCAAATTGTATGTTTCAGCATGCGATTAGTTGCATTCTTCACTTTTAAACCCTATGCCAAGAAGCGCGCGTTTGTCATCAAGTTCTGCCTAGGTTTTTAGGTCGAGCAGACCTTACTCTCAATGCGTGAGCATTGAGAGTGTCTGCTTCAGACCTTTTGCCGCCCGTATGGGGAATGAGTTGGGAATGAGGACACCAATCTGTTACGAGCGTTTTTCCTCGCGGGAGCGCGCGTCTGATACCTGCGCATGCGCGGTGCAAGCCCTGGCTCTCACACAGACACAGGCAGCCCCCACCCCTCTGCATGCACGCACGCACACACACAGGCGCAAGCCCTCGCTCACACACAGACACAGGCAGCCCCCACCCCTCTGCATGCACGCACACACACACAGGCGCGCGCATGCACACGCAGGCACACTATCCCCTGCCTCGCATTCTCTCAATCACACACAGTCACGCATGCGCACACACATGCACACACACACACGCACGCACACACGCATACACAAAGGCCTTCACATTAGCCCTGGCCCTCCCCTCCCCTCCCACTCACCGGGCTCTTTCGGCGTGTTTCGTGTCTCCTCTGCAGCGCTGGTCGGAGTCGGCCGGCTTCACTGCTTCCTCGGCGGCGGCGGGCGGAACTTCCTGCTGGATTGCAGGCCCCGCCCCCGTCTCGGCCAAAAGTGCCTGACTTCCGGTTTACACGGAGCAGGGCTGCGGCGGTGATTTCGAATGCTCATTAAGTTATTGAATGTTTTTTTTTACTGCTTTTAACATAAAAATGCGGGCAAAGCCAATAAAATATAGTCTTGTGACTACCCTGCGCTTGTTTTTGCTGATGTTGTTGTGGTGGCGAAACTCCAGAGCAGTTTCAATACGTGTGTTCTGATTTCGCTTTGCTGCCCTTTGAGTGTGATATGTACGGTCAGGGGCATTTAGGAGAAGGCGTTGCGTACATCCTTTCGTTTGGTCTCAGCTAAACTACTCAAGGCCATTGTTTTTATGCGCCCGTGCACGAGCTTGCCATTTGCTCAGGCATTTCTCCTCCCCCTAATTAGTCACCCCTGCTGTTGCTGCCCACGGCCGGCCGTACTTTGTCTCCCATTTCCCCCCCCCCTCCCCACAGAAATTCCAAGAGCTTGTTAATGATGCTTTCTCTGCTGTAGCTATATACCAAGTGAGAAGTGGGCTGTTTCAGAATGTAGACACTTCAGTGGCTGGTTCTTGTTATCTTTGCCGAGGTCTGTCTGTATGGGAGTAACCCAATTTTCAATGACAGCCCGTGATTACGGGAAGGAATCACACCAACCCCCACTTGTTAAAGAAGCGTGAGCGGTTATTCTGCACAAGAGAGGGTCTATTTCGAACATAAGACGAACTCGTCCTGCATTAAGGCACTGAACTAGGCGGGCATCTAGCTGGAGTCGTTTAAAAAAGCATGCGTCTCGCGTGGGGTCTGTGAGGTGAAAGGTCCGAGTGCTGAATTATGTTGACGTCGGAACCCACAGAGTTCCTGAGGGTTCAAGAACTACCATTGTCACCTTCAGACACAGCAAGGCCCCTCCCGTTAGGCAAGGCTGAAAGCAGGCTCACAGGCAGCATATTAATGAAGAGAGGCTTAATCCCAGAAGAAAACCAGCACAAGTACGCGACTCACCCTCACCCTCACCCCCACAACCCCTCACAACAACCCTCACCCCCACACCCCCTCAATCTCAAACCCCCTCACTCTCACCCCCCCTCACCCTCACACCCCCTCCCCCTCACACACCCTCACCCTCACACCCCCTCACACCCCTACCTCCACACACCCTCACACCCCCTCACCCTCACCCCCACACACCCTCACCCTCACACCTGCTCACTCTCACATCCCCTCACCCTCACACACCCTCACACCCCCTCACCCACCCTCACCCTCACACACCCTCACCCTCACACACCCTCACCCTCACATCCCCTCACCCTCCCTCACACACCATCACACACACACCCTCACACCCCCATACCCCTCACCCTCACACACCCTCGCACACACTCACAACCCCTCACACCCCCACACCCTCACACCCCTCACCCTCACACCCCCCTAACCCTCACATCCCTTCACCCTCACACCCCCTCACCCCCCTCACCCTCACATCCCTTCACCCTCACATCCCTTCACCCTCACATCCCCTCACACACCCACCCTCACCAGCATAGCATAACAAAACACAGCATAGCATAACAAAATACAGCATAGCATAGCATAACAAAACACAGCATAGCATAGCATAACAAAAACAAGCATAGGATAGCAAAACATAGCATAACAAAACATAGCATAACAAAACAAAGCATAACAAAACAAAGCATAACAAAACAAAGCATAACAAAACAAAGCATAACAAAACAAAGCATACCAAAACAAAGCATAACAAAACATAGCAAAACACAACAAAGCATAGCATAACAAAACATAGCATAACATAACAAAACATCGCATAACAAAACAAAACACAAAACATAATAAAGCGTAGCCAAGCACAACAAAACATAGCATAGCCAAACAAAACAAAACATAGCATAGCATAACAAAACAAAACATAGCCTATCATAGCAAAACATAGCATATCATATCAAAACATAGCAAAGCATAACATAGCATAGCAAAACATAGCAAAACATAGCAAAACATAGCAAAACATAGCATAGCATAGCAAAACATAGCATAACAAAACACAACATAGGATAGCAAAACAAAGCATAGAATAACAAAACAAAACATAGGATAGCAAAACAAAACATAGCATAGCATACAGCATTACTCAGCACCACCACAGCATCACTCAGGGGCACCACAACAGCACTATGCGCTACCACAGCATCACTGAACGCCACTGCATCACTTGTTCGCCATCACAACATCACTCAGCGCCACCACAGCATCAATCTGTGCAACCATTCAACAACTGGTTCAAATATTTTCTCTCAATGTTTCAAGCTTTATTACAAATGTAACAAAAAGATGTTAATATTTCACTTCTGTTCTTGGATTTTCGTCACAATAAAATACACTTAACATAATCTTCACAAAAGTTATTTACTAAAGTTTAAGCTATTGCCATTATAAATTACTATGACTTTTATTTAAGTATTAATTATTTAAAAAAATTAAAAGCCATTGTTATTTGTAATATCAATACATGCAAGTCACGTACATACAACACATATTGCATTACAAATGCTATAGGTGTCATATTTGCGAAAGTTAAAACTATTGGCTTTATAAATGACAAAGCTATAATTTCGCTATTTTCAAAAACAAAACATAAATAAAAAATGTGTCATTTACAATACCAATAGCTCAAACTTTCCTAATGCGAGACCTATTGCATTGCAAATGCTTGTTTTAATTCCAATCACAAACAAGACGCTGGTGTGGGGTTTGAAAGGGCAAATACTGAGCAGTAGAATACTTTTTGTGCATGATCCAGCCATGTCTTAAGGCGGTTCTAAAACGTAATGCTTCGTTCATCTGGATTGGCATTAGTTTGCTATTGATAACCTTACAGGCTGCTGACAGTTTTGGGCAGTTCATATGTTGGAGCAGTTTGCAGAACGTCGATATCAATGCTGAATTGGAACTATTCTGAGAGGATAGATGAGCAGAACACTGCCTCGTTCATTGAAGCAAACAACCAGGTATTTGATAGTTCTTACTCTCTCAAGCTTCCTGTTAGACCTTAGATCATTGGCATGAGTCTCTCTACCCTTTTTTCTGTTTGCCTCCTCTGTTTACGATATTTTTGCTGGTATATTGCTTTGGGCACTGTGCCACTGCTGATCAGTGCCACAGTACAAGTGCTCCCTATGTAAAATTGCCGTATTGATTGAATTCCATGTTTGGCTTATTTGGTTTACTGTCAGTCCCTAGTCTAGTGCACCAGGAGTGCCAGGGCTTGTAAATAAAAATGCTGCTAGTGGGCTTGCAGCACATATTGTGCCACCCACAGAAGCAGCCTGGTAAAATATGTCTAAAGGTCTGGCATTGCTAGACCTACGTGCAGTCTGGAACTGTCACGCGGACTGCGCAAGTACGCCTACTTGCCAGTCCCCAAACCTTCCCTTAACTTCATGTTAGTCACCCCTATGGTAGGCCCGAGGGCAGGGTGCATTGTAAGCATAAGGTAGGACAAGCCTGACGAAGTCGGCATGTCCTAATAGTGAATTACCGCCATATTCGTTCTTCACTATTGTAAGGTTACCTGCTCTCCATAAGTTAGAATGGGCTGCCCTGGTTATTAAGCGCTATAATCCTAGCTGGCTCGGGGAGCATGGTACAATGTCGAGTTTGGTATCCCTGAACTCAGGGTTTAATAACGCATCTGTTTGGGTGGATGGTTTTTGGACTCTGCGTTTGAAAATAGCACTTTTAGAAAGTGGCTATTTTCTTGTCTAACTATTACTGGTTTCTGCTGGTTTGGTGTGTGTGTGACAGGAGCTGGGTGGCTCCAGAGTTCTGAATGCGTCAGTGTGGGGTAAGTGAGGCATTTGCATTGAGAGTAGGGGGAAGAGTAGCTCCTGATAGCCTGCCCTGCCTGATACAATGCTGGCTCCACCCCCTGCCGGGCGACTGATAGCTCTGCTCCTGCCAGTGACAATATTGGCTCTGCCTCCTGCTGGGCGGCTGAAGACCCTGCCCTGCACAGTGAATAGGCCAGGTGCCTCTGCCTGGCTACACCCACAACAAACCTGGGATGAGGGGAATTCCCCTGCATGGACAAAGGGATCAAAGCCGAAAAGGGGTATAAGAGAAGGACCCCTAAACCAAGACTTTAGATCAATTCTGACAAGGAACCCTGAACCAAGGACAAGAAGCCTGATGATCAAGGACTTGCCTACCCCTTCTGCCACAGTGCTGTTTGCTGGGGGGAATCCTGCAGTCACTTCTTTATTTTTGCCAAGGAACCAGGAGAGAGGAACTGAGTGTGTACTATCAAGCTTTGCCAAGGAAATCTCCAAGGGCTGGAAGAATGCCAGCCTCCTGTTGAAGTCACAGGGCTAAAGGACTTCACCATTTGCTGAAAGTGCTTGTTGCTGGAACCTGAAAGTCCAGCACCTCTGAAGAAATCCAGCAATCCTGACGCCGACGGGCGCCGCCGAATCCAGCTTGACATTGTGAGTGCAGCTCCCGTGTCCCGCCTCTTCGACGCCGGCTGCTGGGCCCGATCGACGCTAGTAGCGAAGCCGCTGCCGACGCCTCGACCCCGAGCCCTCTCGACGCCGTGAATACTGTATGGGGCTTTCAGGATCAGTCCTTAACTGGTTCACCTCCTACCTCCATAACAGGTCTCAAAGAGTCAAGGTTGATCATTCACTATTGCAGACCACGCCGGTCACATTAGGGGTTCCACAGGGCTCCTCATTTTTTCCCACTCTTTTTAACCTGTTCATGGAACCTTTTATGGAAATTTGAGTTCATCCAAAATCCTCTATCATATATATGCTGACGATACCCAACTATACCTAAAAGTCTCCACAACAGAAGACATCAGTTCCCTCAACACAACTCTTCAGAAAAATCAAAACTGGCTAGCATCCAATTACCTTAAGCAAAATACTCAAAAATCGGAATTCCTACTAATCGTCCCTCCTAGCCAGTCACCTGCCATTGAAGACTGGCTGAAAAATCTAACTGCCCTCAACTGCATCCCACAAGTCATTGACTCTGCGAGTTCTTTTGTATTAACTCTCAACAAGAACCTCAACATCAGTGCCAATGAACCTTCTTAGGAAATTAAAACCCTTCTCCCCCCCCAACAACTTCAAGCATGCAGTACAAGCTCTAGTGATTTCCAGGCTAGACTATGGAAGTATAACCCTCTCTGGACTGCTTAGATCCATACTGGCTACCCTGAGAGCCTCGCTCAACTCTACTGCTAGACTCATCACCTGCTCAAAAAGAAATAATCACATGACCCCTGATCTGAAATCTCTCAACTGGCTCCCATATGAAGCAAGAATCCAGCAAAACATTTTCGCATGACACACAAAGCCCTTCACTTCAATACCCCTAGATATATTGCCCAGAAACTAGGACTCTGTGGTGGCTCCAGATCATCCAGAAGCTCCAAATCCTTTCTTCTAAAATCTCACAGATTCTGAAAAAAGAAAACCTATAACCGATCTTTCTCTGGGATTGCTCCAAGAATGTGGAACTCCTTGCCCCCTGAAATCAGATTGAATTCGTCAACAGTATCCTTCAAGAAAGAAGTCAAAGCATTCCTACTGAACAGATTTCTTCCTTGAGCCTATGATGCCCATCCTGATCCCTCTATTTTCCTCGTGTCTATGGCATACCGACAGACTAGTTATTTCTCACCTTATACCGCTGTCAATTATCCTCTACCTCCACTCCCTCCTTTATTCCAAACCCCATACCACTACTATGTTCCCCAAAATAACCCTTTCTAGACTCCTCCCTCTTCTACCCATGCTTGCATCATCTCAAACCTCTTTTACTATTCAGATCTCCCAAACAAGCCTTTCTAAACCATTCCCTCTGACTCTTCCCCCTTCACCTCACATTTACTCATCCCAAACCCCCTCCTACTGCTATGAACTCCTAAAAAGACATTCTAGACTCTTCCCTCCACAATTCCTTTTAATGCAAACAACAGACTAACATATCCACCACTCAAATTAATTTCAAATTTCCCTATATTAATTTCCCATTAATACTGTTTGAGTTCCAGCGTAGCGTGCTACCAGCCAAAAATCACTTAAAACCTCATCAGGGTAGCAAGCACTATATAAATGCAAACCCTTCCTTCTTCCATCCCTCCACTATCCTTTGCAATCCAAATAGCAGACTAACATGTCCACCGCTCAAATTAATTTCATATTTCCCCAACCTAAATCACCACTAATCCAGTTTGATTTTTGGTTCCAGAGTAGCGTGCTACTCGCCTAAAAGCGCTTCAACACCTCATATGGGGTAGCAAGCGCAATATAAATGCAAACCTTTTCCCTGTTCTATCCCTCCACTATCTTTCTCAATCCAAATAACAGACTAACATATCCACCGCTCAAATTAATTTCATATTGCACTGTACTAACTTTATGGGTTCCGGAGTAGCGTGCTACTTTCCACAAAAAGCACTTTGACGCCTCATTAGGAATAGTAGATGCTATATAAATGCAGATACTGCAGTTACAATACAATAAATTACATCATAGGAGATTGCTTAAATAGCAATAGCTACAAAGGACAAGGTGACATTGCATAACAAAGCTACAGCTGAAGCTAGCCATACTTATACAATCATTATGCTCTATAGGGTTTAGGCTAGCATGCTATACAGAAAACTGGATACCTAATGAAGTGGTCTTCATTTGCATCACTTGGGATGATGGTACAATTGTTTTCTAGGTGCCACCCATTTTGATTCTACTTCTGCTAACGTAGGGAGTAGCTAGAACTCTTACCAGTCCAGGTGATCGGATGCACCACAATCGTTCATTTTTGCTCGTGCAAATGAATGAAAAAGTATTAAGACTGACCTGTTTAATCCGATGCCTCCTCCAGCACCTTTACTGCGTGTTGCAAAATTTCAAGAATCTAGCTATAAGGTGTAGTGACTGCGAGGAAAGACAGTGCTTCCTGACATGATCTTATATGCAGTTGTAAGAAAACTGGGAGTAGCCAGTATCGTCTCTGCACCAATAATAGCTCACAAATGCAAATAATGTGTAATAAAGACGCTAATGCAGACCCTGAAAGTCTGCAGACCCACTGCCATTCCCGTTATTGGGCCAAAATGATACTATTTAAGTGGAATTATGCTGCTCCTAAATTGTAGTATTTCTTTTTTCTATTACATTTCAGCGAATCATCCAGAAAATCTATAATGTTGCGTGCATTAAATTGGGCTGTAGTTCAGCTTATAAAGGCAAGATTGCTCACAGCTTCAATGACCAAAATTAATTTTGCCTGTTACGTCAAGATTCTACCTAACATTTTAGGTGGCAGGAAATGTTATTTCAATTGAGGCTCTCAAATGTGTCTGCCACTTTAGTATTTTGTCAGAGATGATTTGCCAAATTGTATGTTTCAGCATGCGATTAGTTGCATTCTTCACTTTTAAACCCTATGCCAAGAAGCGCGCGTTTGTCATCAAGTTCTGCCTAGTTTTTTTTAATTCCAATCACAAACAAGACGCTGGTGTGGGGTTTGAAAGGGCAAATACTGAGCAGTAGAATACTTTTTGTGCATGATCCAGCCATGTCTTAAGGCGGTTCTAAAACGTAATGCTTCGTTCATCTGGATTGGCATTAGTTTGCTATTGATAACCTTACAGGCTGCTGACAGTTTTGGGCAGTTCATATGTTGGAGCAGTTTGCAGAACGTCGATATCAATGCTGAATTGGAACTATTCTGAGAGGATAGATGAGCAGAACACTGCCTCGTTCATTGAAGCAAACAACCAGGTATTTGATAGTTCTTACTCTCTCAAGCTTCCTGTTAGACCTTAGATCATTGGCATGAGTCTCTCCTCCCTTTTTTTCTGTTTGCCTCCTCTGTTTACGATATTTTTGCTGGTATATTGCTTTGGGCACTGTGCCACTGCTGATCAGTGCCACAGTACAAGTGCTCCCTATGTAAAATTGCCGTATTGATTGAATTCCATGTTTGGCTTATTTGGTTTACTGTCAGTCCCTAGTCTAGTGCACCAGGAGTGCCAGGGCTTGTAAATAAAAATGCTGCTAGTGGGCTTGCAGCACATATTGTGCCACCCACAGAAGCAGCCTGGTAAAATATGTCTAAAGGTCTGGCATTGCTAGACCTACGTGCAGTCTGGTACTGTCACGCGGACTGCGCAAGTACGCCTACTTGCCAGTCCCCAAACCTTCCCTTAACTTCATGTTAGTCACCCCTATGGTAGGCCCGAGGGCAGGGTGCATTGTAAGCATAAGGTAGGACAAGCCTGACGAAGTCGGCATCTCCTAATAGTGAATTACCGCCATATTCGTTCTTCACTATTGTAAGGTTACCTGCTCTCCATAAGTTAGAATGGGCTGCCCTGGTTATTAAGCGCTATAATCCTAGCTGGCTCGGGGAGCATGGTACAATGTCGAGTTTGGTATCCCTGAACTCAGGGTTTAATAACGCATCTGTTTGGGTGGATGGTTTTTGGACTCTGCGTTTGAAAATAGCACTTTTAGAAAGTGGCTATTTTCTTGTCTAACTATTACTGGTTTCTGCTGGTTTGGTGTGTGTGTGACAGGAGCTGGGTGGCTCCAGAGTTCTGAATGAGTCAGTGTGGGGTAAGTGAGGCATTTGCATTGAGAGTAGGGGAAGAGTAGCTCCTGATAGCCTGCCCTGCCTGATACAATGCTGGCTCCACCCCCTGCCGGGCGACTGATAGCTCTGCTCCTGCCAGTGACAATATTGGCTCTGCCTCCTGCTGGGCGGCTGAAGACCCTGCCCTGCACAGTGAATAGGCCAGGTGCCTCTGCCTGGCTACACCCACAACAAACCTGGGATGAGGGGAATTCCCCTGCATGGACAAAGGGATCAAAGCCGAAAAGGGGTATAAGAGAAGGACCCCTAAACCAAGACTTTAGATCAATTCTGACAAGGAACCCTGAACCAAGGACAAGAAGCCTGATGATCAAGGACTTGCCTACCCCTTCTGCCACAGTGCTGTTTGCTGGGGGGAATCCTGCAGTCACTTCTTTATTTTTGCCAAGGAACCAGGAGAGAGGAACTGAGTGTGTACTATCAAGCTTTGCCAAGGAAATCTCCAAGGGCTGGAAGAGTGCCAGCCTCCTGTTGAAGTCACAGGGCTAAAGGACTTCACCATTTGCTGAAAGTGCTTGTTGCTGGAACCTGAAAGTCCAGCACCTCTGAAGAAATCCAGCAATCCCGACGCCGACGGGCGCCGCCGAATCCAGCTTGACATTGTGAGTGCAGCTCCCGTGTCCAGCCTCTTCGACGCCGGCTGCTGGGCCCGATCGACGCTAGTAGCGAAGCCGCTGCCGACGCCTCGACCCCGAGCCCTCTCGACGCCGTGAGCACTGCTCACTCTTGCAACATCATCATAGACATCGACGACGACGCCGTATCCTGCTTCACCTCGTGAGCGCTGCTCCAGCCTGACATCTGTCGACACCGCTGCAGATCGCCCGACTCCGAGGCCCGATCGATGCCGAAGAAGCGACGCCGTACATCTCGACGCCGCTGATCATCGAGTGCTTCGCTTTTCCAAGGTACTGTGTTGTGGGGGGTCAGTGTGACTCCGGGCTCGACGTAGCGCTCCTCGCGGTCGACGCCAAACCTTTGGATTAACTTTGCCCCGACGTCGTGTGACTCCTGTGGGGGTTACATTGTTGCCAAGAACTGTGATCTACAGAAGAAGAGTTGCTTTTGTTACTAAAGACTTTGTGCTAAGAAGAAACTACGCTTGAACTATTATTTTTCCTTCCAAGAGTATTTATTAGGATTGTGGTATATTTTTGTTGTTATTTGGTCTTGTGCTAAGCCTTATATAAACATCCTTATTTTTATAATACTACTATGTCGTGTCCATTTGTAGTGTATTCACTTTATTACTTTACATGTCATAAATGCTTAACGCACTGCCTCTGAGATAAGCCTGTCTGCTTTGCCAAGCTACCGAGGGGGTGAGCAGGGGTTATCTAAGTGTGTGATCCCCTTGCCCTGACTAGAGGAGGTGAGTCCCTATTTGTCAGAAGTGTATACCTCTGCCAACTAGAGACAGCCAAGTCTAACACTTCCTATTAGACAAATACCATGCCCCTTTGCTATGCAATTGTCGGCTTGTTACTAAGATCTTACTTTCGGAGCTATTTTTTTGAATGCTATTTTTCTTGCTATAAACGTCCAAGGGGCTCTACTACATCTTCTGGGGCCAAGAAACCTGTTACCCGCTATTGCCCAGCTTCAAAGTGCTCCCGCTCTGAGTGCCGGTCTCCCCCCGCCGCCGCAGCTCCTGTCACCCAGCTCGGATGCAGGGAGGGGAGGACTACACTCCCCAGGAGCCATCGCGGCAGGAAGCCGCTCCCACCACTTCCGCGCCCGGAGGCGTATAACAGCAGACGAGAGCCCCCGCATCGCGGGAGCGCGCGGGCAGCGCCGGGCTAAGCCCGGGACAAGGGTGGGACAGTCTGTGAAAGTCGGAGACAGGGGAAGGCAGGGCTGGGCCACCCCCCTTGATTCGTCCAGCCAAAGGTATTGTACTTAACACTCCTCATACCTTTCACAGGTCACAATTTGCATAAGAATGGGAAAAAGGAAATCTACTGAAGATCTTGGCGAAATCGTTGGCGTGTCGTCTAAGGGAGGGAAACAAGCCAAGAAACGAAAGTGCAAACCGTCTAAAAAATGTGTGCCTCATGCGGGAGGAAACTGTGTAATTGATAGGATTGATGAACTGGTTCAAGACTGTGCTGACTTGTTAACAATTGACCATAATGATGGAGAGAGGGCCTCAGAAGGTGGTAGTAATGAGGGTGTTTTTGAAGGAAGGATTCAGAAGAAGGGGGCAGCAGTTATTCCAGAAATGTTTCTAAGTAAATCTACTGCTGGAGTAAAATTGGGTGCAACTCTAGCAGTGGGGGGTGAATCTAATTTACATCAGACTCATGCGACTGCAGCTCCCCTACAGAGTCCTGAAGATACAATCACCCTGCCCTGTAGCAATAGGTTTTCTGTTTTAGCCCATGTTGGAAATAGCTATTCCGTAAATGGGCCGGAAGTATATGCATCTGATCTCCTACAAACAGAAAGCATTATTAGTGTGTCTACTGCCCTAGAGGGGTCTCGGTTAGCTGAATCAAATACCACCCCTTTGATTACAGTTGTAAAACATCTGTGTGACCTGGTGGAAAGCATGCATTCTAAGATCAATCAACTGACTATTGTGTAATTAACAACATGAGGGCACACTCAGGTGAAGGCTTATGTGGCTTTATGCTAACTAAACCCTCGGGCCAAATCTCCCAAGTGCAACTGGTTGCACTGGGAATATCTGTTCATCACTGACCCCTCTGGGTGCACCCCAGTTACTAGCCCCTCGTTTAGCGAGGTGGTTAGGGCAGGGAGGGGAGTAACCCAAGTAACCCAAGTTAAACCTAAATTCCAAAGTCATGCTACAGTGCCCGCAATTCCACCAAACAGTACACTAAAGAATCTGTGGAGCAAGTGTACCTCTAGAGAAATACAGGCTGAACTGAAAGTTGTTTTAACGAGCACTAATGTTCCATCACACAACTCCTACCCAAGTAAACTCCCACCAGTGTACTTGATCAATATACCCAAGTTGCCTATTGGAAGGGACAACGAAACACCTGAAGCCCTGACCAATAAAGCAATAGACTGGATTAGGTATGTAAGAGGATGTAGGTCAGTCATTAGGGAGGATTTTCTCTGTGCAGTAAGGCTTTCTTTTCAAGGAGATGCATATGATTGTAGCAAATTAATTTTTTAAAACCCTACGATAGCTGGAGAGTTATTAAATTTAGAAGTTAGATCTTGTTCTCCGGATTATTCTAGGATACAGATGAGATCAGCTCCTCCCCCGAACTGGCTAATTGATAGTAGAAACTATGACAAAGGCACCCACATGGCAAGTTCAAGCCTAGATTGTAATGACTGACTAAAGTTGCAAGTACCTATAGTAGGACACAGCGAGCAAAATAATGATGAAACTATTGGGCAGGATTCAATTAATGTCTTGGACAACTCTCTTAAAATGCCTCCCTCACTGGCGTGCATGTCACCAATGCCTATCATCCCATTCACTATCGTAGAGGAAGCTCATATTGACGGTACTGTGCTTACTACTGACAAATCCGAATCGGTTCTATCATGGAACATAGCTGGTTTGAAATCCAAAATTGAATCACCGGAGTGGGCAACTTTTATCAGTCAGTATGAAATATGCTTATTTCAGGAAACCTGGTTATTAGACCCACTGCACTTTCCTGGCTAAATGAATTATAGTATCTCAGCAGAAAAGGGTGGGAGAGGCCGTCCATCTGGAGGGCTGACGATATGGGTCAGACAGGATCTTGCTATAAAAATCAAAGCCATATTTACTAATCACATGGATTTACAGGTCCTAAGACTTGAGTTCTTTAATAAAGAGCCCATCCATATTTTTAATGTATATGCTCGCAGCACTGTCGGGAAGAAATCTGTAGTTATGGCACTTTTGGAAGATATGTTGGAATCTCACTCTGCCCATTCCAACGTAATTGTAGGGGGAGATTTTAATGTAACCTTTGAACCTCTTTTAAATGATAACTGGAACATATCGGATGAAGAAGATAGGGAGTGGGGGGTACCCAAACTCGATCTCGAACCAATCAAAAGATGGACAGAAGTAGTGATCCAATTTAACTCAACTTGTCTTAATAAAGGTCTAAGATCAACAAATGGCAGGACTGTGGGTGATAAGGCCGGGGAAAACACTTTTAAGAATGGCCCCCGTGAGAGTAGAATTGACTATATTTTGGTCAGTCTGGGCCTATGGAGATATCTCCAAGATATGCTCGTTATTGAAAGGGCAGAGAGCGATCACAACCCCCTGTGTATGACTCTCGCCTATTGGAAATCTCCAGACCATCTCGGGGTGGAGTTGGGTGCTACTTCTTCTTCCATTGACACTGTCGTATCAAATTACATGCGCCACGTCCGATGCTCCAAAGTTTTACCAAATCAAGAGAGTGTTGACTCTATATCTAGTAAGCTTGTTCAAGCAACATGTGACCTAGAGGCATTACTTAAAGAGGATAAACTGCCCCTATCAATAAAGGAGGCAACTAAGATTCATGAGGCCTTTTTTGGTGATCTAAAAAGTTATTTTGTTAGGCGCTGCAGGTTAAATGGTTCCCGTACACCCAAGCCACCAAGATGGTATTCTGGGGATTGGAGGCAGGCCCGTTTGGATCTGGGCAGAGCAATCAAAAACGGGTCAAGCCAGAATATTCAACTGGCCAGGGCAACAACAAAAATGCCGTCTCAAAAGCCAAACGCAAATGGGACGAGCAAAGGTGGAATGATCTAAAGGAGGCAGAAACCCATAAAGACTTGCGAAGGTTCTGAAACGTCTATAAGTGGGGTGTGGATTGCAACCCGGACAAGCCGCAGAATTGGGTTCCCCAGGACAAATGGGTATCATACTTTAAGCCACAATACATGAAGGGTGATGCCATAAACTCATTTATGGAGGTACCTTTCACACCTTTCATGGAAGATGCATTTACATTGAAGGATGTGGAATGTGCCTTAGACTTGGTGGTCCCTGGTAGAGCGCCAGGTATTGATGGCATTCAGGCGGATCTATTCTTGCAGGATAGAGATTCTTGGGGTCCCTACATAGTCCTTTTGTCAAATATGGTCGCCAAGGGTGCTCCTATACCGCATTCATGGAATGGGGCTGAAATCATACCTGTTTTAAAAAAAGGGGACAAATCTTTGCCCGGAAACTACCGTCCGATCAGCCTGATTGACACTTCCCAAAAAATCTTTGGCAGGCTTATCCTTAACAAAATAGTTGTATGGGAACGGGATCATAACATCTTCTCCAACTTAAAGGGAGGATTCGGAACCTCCATTAGCACAGTCGACCAGGTATTGCATTTTTGCTATGCTGTACTGGAAGACTGTGATAATTGGACGTGGCAGCTTATACGCTGTGTTTATAGATTTAAGAGCAGCATTTGACTTGGTCCCTTGCTCTATCCTGTAGAAAGTTCTTAAAGATATGGGCTTACCTGGCCCTCTCCGCTCATTAGTAAAAAAACTACATGAGCAAAATTATGCTCAGATTAGGTGGGGAAGCCCTGGCAATGTTACTACCCAGTTTCCTGTTGAAACTGGAATACGACAGGGATGTGTCCTGGCCCCAACTTTATTTTCTTTATATATTAATGATGTGGCTAGAATGTTAATTAAAGTCCAATTGGTCGCACACTGCTTGTCCTACCAGCGTGTTACCCCAAAGCATTGTGGTCCATGAAGTAAGCTTCAGCGAGTACGCCTCTGCCAGAGTCTTGAGCAAAAATCACTGTCGCGTTGGCCATCCCTGGACACGTGTTTCGAGTTTGTTACCTCTCGTCAGCAGGAAATAGGCATGTATTTAGGGTCGATGCGTAGGCTGCCGAAAAATATTCTCAGGTCCAGTACCACTCGTTGCACGCAGGTGCGTAACCATGGGCTCGTCAGCCCCACCGGCTCAAGGGAGCCTGAATATAAACGAAAGTCCAATTGGTCTCACACTGCTTTTCCTACCAGCGTGTTACCCCAAAGCATTGTGGTCCATGAAGTAAGCTTCAGCAAGTATGCCTCTGCCAGAGTCTTGAGCAAAAATCACTGTCGCGTTGGCCATCCCTGGACACGTGTTTCGAGGTTGTTACCTCTCGTCAGCAGGGAATAGGCATGTATGTAGGGTCGCTGCGTAGGCTGCCGAAAAATATTCTCAGGTCCGGTACCACTCGTGGCACGCAGGTGTGTAACCATGGGCTCGTCAGCCCCACCGGCTCAAGGGAGCCTGAATATAAACGAAATTTGTTGTCCATGAGGTAAGCATCAGCGAGTACGCCTCTGCCAGAGTCTTGAGCAAAAATCATTGTCGCGTAGGCCATCCCTTGACACGTGTTTCGAGGTTGTTACCTCTCGTCAGCAGGGAATAGGCATGTATGTAGGGTCGCTGCGTAGGCTGCCGAAAAATATTCTCAGGTCCGGTACCACTCGTGGCACGCAGGTGTGTAACCATGGGCTCGTCAGCCCCACCGGCTAAAGGGAGCCTGAATATAAACGAAATTTGATGTCCATGAGGTAAGCATCAGCGAGTACGCCTCTGCCAGAGTCTTGAGCAAAAATCATTGTCGCGTTGGCCATCCCTTGACACGTGTTTCGAGATTGTTACCTCTCGTCAGCAGGGAATAGGCATGTATGTAGGGTCGCTGCGTAGGCTGCCGAAAAATATTCTCAGGTCCGGCACCGCTCGTGGCACGCAGGTGCGTAACCATGGGCTCGTCAGCCCCACCAGCTCGAGGGAGCCTGAATGTAGACGAAAGTCCAATTGGTCGCACACTGCTTGTCCTACCAGCGTGTTACCCAAAAGCATTTTGGTCCATGAGGTAAGCATCAGCGAGTACGCCTCTGCCAGAGTCTTGAGCAAAAATCACTGTCGCGCTGGCCATCCCTGGACACGTGTTTCGAGGTTGTTATCTCTCATCAGCAGGGAATAGGCATGTATGTAGGGTCGCTGCGTAGGCTGCCGAAAAATATTCTCAGGTCCGGTACCGCTCGTGGCACGCAGGTGCGTAACCATGGGCTTGTCCTCCCCACCAGCTCAAGGGAGCCTGAATATAAACGAAAGTCCAATTGGTCGCACACTGCTTGTCCTACCAGCGTGTTACCCCAAAGCATTGTGGTCAATGAGGTAAGCATCAGCGAGTACACCTATGCCAGAGTCTTGAGCAAAAATCACTGTCGCGTTGGCCATCCCTGGACACGTGTCGTGTCCGTCGTGCCCCACTTGGATGTTATTCGTATAGACACCCACTTTTGTGAGTAGAGGCTGTTTATGGAGTTTAGTAAAGGAGCCAGCAATCCCTAAATTTGCAGTTTAGTCCAGAGTAGACCTCTGTTCAAACAATCGAATGCTGTGAAGTATATAAATGCTGTAAACAGAGAAGAAGCACCTTTTTCCATTGCTGCTTCCGAAAGGGCTGCCACTTTTATCAGGCTGTCCTTGGTTCCAAAACCTTTTCAGAAACTCATCTGGGTACATGGAACTAGGGGCCCGATGTAGGTAATCTCGATTTACCTACTCTTAAATACCGAATCATACCGATTCGGTATTTAAGAGTAGGTAAATGGGATGTAGGTAATTTCTTTTTTAAATTACCGAATCGGTAATATTCGGTAATTACCGAATCGGTATTTACCGATTCGGTAAATGCCATTGATTCTTATGGGCCTTGAGGCCCATAGGAATCAATGCCAATTACCCAATCGGTAAATACCGATTCGGTAAAATTACAGAATTTGCAAGGGGGACAGGGTGTCTCTTTGACACCTTGTTGCACCCCTCAATTGTGCATGGGTGCACATGTTGCTGACATACATGCCCTTAGGGCATGTATGTCTGCAACATGGCACATTTTTTAAAGCAAAAAAATGCTTTTTGAAGGGTTTTCAATATTTACCACCAACTTCTAGTTGGTGGTAAATAACGAACTCTTAAACCCTTGTAGCACTGATTACAGTGCTACCTACATGTTAAATGACAGAATCAGTAATTTTACTGATTCGGTATTTTACCAAATCGGAAAAATTACAGATTCCGTAAAATTACCGATTCTGTAATTTAACATGCCCCTACATCTCATTTTCCAAATACCGGTCGGTAACGGCCGAAATTACCAAATCTCGGCCGTTTCCGACTGGTATTTGCGTACCTACATCGGGCCCTAGGTCTTTTGCTACTATCTATTGCTCCAGATGTCTAAGAAGCACTTTCGGGAATGCTTTTCCACCCATGTCCAAGAAGGCTATAAGCCTTTGATCTTCTGGCTAGTCTCTGGGGCCCTTCTTTTATATGGGTATCAGAGTCGAGCATCTCCAGCTGTCTGGAATGATATTGAATAGCAGAAAGTTCCTAAATAGTGGAAACATCAGATACGCACATTCACGACTAGCTGTTTTGAATATATATGCGCTGGCAACCCATTCGGACCTGGGCACCAAAGGCACGCATTGACTAAATTCCGTACAGCATCCCCAGCATTTCTGGTCTGGAGGCCATGGCGGTGTCTGGAGGTGAGGGAGCGCTATAAGTCTTCTAGAGGAGTACCAGAGCATAGGACCCTTATGGGAACTTTGCTGCTGGCAGCCATGGACCCTGGGTGCCTGCTGGAGGGGAGAGTACTACACCCCCCAGCATCCTCTGCACTTCCAGCCCTGAGGCCGCATTGTGACTGGAGGCGCCGGAGTGCTATAAATCTTCTGGAACTTTGTTTGCTGCTGTTGCAGCCATGGACCCTGGGTGCCTGCTGGAGGGGAGAGTACTACACCCCCCAGCCTCCTCTGCACTTCCAGCCCGGAGGCTGTATAATGTTCTGTATTATCTTCTATAAATCTTCTAGAAGAGTACTGTCTGCACCCTCTGTACCTATACAAAGCTGGGCTGGGCCTACTCTCTTGGTTTTAAGTTTTACTCGCCCCCTGGATGCGGTGCGGCAAATAATGGAAACCCTCATTCTCTTCATCTACCACAGGAAGTAAGTGGACTCCAGTGAACATTGACCTGTCTCAGTTTAATGAGTGATATTTTATTATCCTTTAATTAAGGTTGCCAAAGGAATCAAGTGAACGTAACGGTATTTACCATTCACAACATGGGTAGCATAAGGCTGGAGGATCCAAGGACGTAGTGGACAAAAAACGTACCACTATCGACTCATTCGTACCCCGAGCTGTGGAGAACCGGGCCTTATGGGCCTGGCGGCGCAGGGCGCGCCTTAAATCCCAGAGTTCACCTGCCTTGTTGAACAGAGACACGAGACACTCTGTTGGGCGTAGAAAACCAGGTTTATTAGCTGCAGCTAAGCACAGTTGTCCCAGAAGTACATACAGCGTATATTCTGAGGAGACTGCCACTTTAGTCCGTGGCGCACAATCTTTTATATCACACATATTTACAACGTTTACTTCCAGTAAATACAAAGCAAGCCAATAGGAAAAGTTGGAAAACAAGCTATCAGGTGTCCCAAATACGCCCCTCTTTCAGACCCCGTGTGTTACCCCTCCCCACAAATTAATCAGTGCTAGTACCGACAATCCAATTTGCAGGTGGCAGGACGTATTTGTGTACCTCAAAGGATAGTTGTGTACCAAGAGAATACAAGTAGAGAATAGCGAAGGCCAGTCGGATAAGATAATGTAAGGAAAGAATAGAAGAAGCCAAATAGTCAGTCGAGACAGGGATCAATCAACACAGACATGGATTAGTGAACTCGGCCAGACCCTGACTTCGGTTTCGTAAACAATGGCAGGGGGTTACTTTTTAACAGAAGAGACACGTAGCAGCTGGGAAAAGCAAAAACACTCCGTTCACCCTGCTGCCTGAGTGAGGGCAACACAAAATGGCGACGAGACACAAAATGGCGGCTAAATACGGGACGAAATCGGAAACCAAAGAACCTCAGACCCTCCTTTTGCCATTACTCAGGCAAAACACAAAGGACTCAAGTTAGTCTGAGTCAATGTCAATGGCCATGAGGTCGTCGAGCTGTTGCTGCAACATCATTTTAATGTTTTCTGTTTTCTGTGACCCAGGCCTTGGGACACACATGGTGGCACAAAGACCGCAGATGGCAGGCAACACAAAATGGTGAAGAGACACAAAATGGCGGCTAAATACGGGACGAAGTCGGAAACCAAAGAACCTCAGCTGTGGGAGTTATTTCCAAAGAGATTGATCTGGCTGAATGCCTTTTATCCTTGTGTATAGCTGGGCCAAGTGGCCAGCCGGAAACTACTGGGGAGCCTGATTTTAATGGTGTACCATCTACAACTGGACCATATGCTAGTCATGAGGCGATGGCCTGTAATATTTCAAAGGAGTCGGTTATAATGCCAGAGGTAGTCTCTCCCCCAATGGCCCATGCGTCTGTTGTCTGGTCACCAATAGCTAAATGCAAGAGAACTTCTCAGAGGGTGGTGGTTGCCCATCCAAATCCTACTATATCAATTGTACAAACCTGTGACAATACAACCCCATCCTTATGGTTGATTCTTGCTGGGGCCATGCCCTGCGTAACTTTGTCACCATTGTTAGGGTGAAGAAAAAAGAGAAATTGGAGCATCTGGAACTTTACTTTGTAGTAGTATGGTTAACAGGAGCACAGCTATTGCCAGCACTAATATAGTGCTACCCCCACCTATAACCCTAGGCGAGAACTGCTCTGCCACTAACTCTATCTCTACCAGGCAACCTGTTGGGGTATCCTCCAGGGGTGGCGGTCCTTCTGGGTCTGCTGTGGTGAGGTCTGGAACTAGGTATGTATGGGGGCTACTTCCCCCTATTTCTGGCCACCCCTAGTGCAGGCAACAGTCATAATTAATCATCATAAGAATTATTCTCCCCGCTAAGACCATCAGCAGCCGAACTCGCTGAACCTGCCTAACTCAGGGGTGAGCTCTGTTGTTTCTAATGATCAATTGTTCCCTTGTGACCCCACAATAATTACCTTGCCACCTGTGTGTGGCAATTTTTGGTCAATGTCCCGCCTCTGAACCCAGAACAACGGGAATCTACAGCAATCTAGAGGAACAAAGTTGTGCACAGGTTGAATAGAAACTTTCAATTCCCCCATGAAGCATTAAAATCAAATGTTGCTAGTTAGGAGAGTGGGGTGGGTTAGGCCACTCCAAAAAAGTCTTAAAGGGGATTGCATTATTATAAATTTTCGCCATCCTAGCTGTGCCAGAGATAATTTGACTAAATCCTCTTTGCCTTCCCCGTTTGCTAGAACTATGGCTCCATACCCATTGGGCTTTTTGTATCGCCATTTACGTCCTTCTGGTAAAACATACTTATGGCCAGATGTACAGCTTTTTTTTGCAGTCGCAAATGGGAAATCGGCCTATTTACGACCGCAAAATAGGTCTGGCCTATGTGCCAACCCTATTGTGCAAGTCAGTAACTCATTACCAACTCGCAAAATAGAGTTTGCAACTCGCTATTAGGAAGGGGCGTGCCAACGTCATCCCTTCCCTAATAGCGAGTCATACTTCAAAGCACAAATGTTTTGCGACCGAAAACACTTGCAGTTTACCACCCATTTAAAATGGGTGGTAAGCCACTTGCAAACGGGAAGTAGTCCCCAGGGGACTCCTTCCTCTTTGTGACTGGCAGTGAACATATTTTTTAAGAGCAGGCAGTGATCCCACAGACTACTGCCTACTCCTAAAAAAATGAAACGAGAACATTTTATTTTTATTTTTAAAATGCATCCCCTTTTCCTTTAAGGAAAACAGGCTTCATTGAAAAAAAAACTGCTTTAGTTACAAGGCATTCACTCACATGATGGTCTGCTGACCCCAGCTGGCCACCATCCTTGGGAGTGCTAGCCATTCCCAATGGGGTTGCAAATTGCACCTGCCTCATGAATATTAATGAGGCAGGCAATTTGCAAATTGAGAGTCGCAAAATGATACAATTTGTGACTCGTAAATTGGAAGGGTCATACATCTAGCCCATAGTGAGCTATAACTCTCAGGGGGGGTCTGGTCAAGACGCATACCTGATTTCCCCTTTGACTATGTTGACAGATGTTGAGCTCTTTTCATGATAATGACTGACTTTTGGAAAGTAGTTCTACCGGGAGGACGGGTCGGGATGCTCGAACGAAGGTAATGTGGCTAATGCTGGGATGGATGTGTCCACCATTTAGCTGCCTGGGAGGGAGCATTGTAGTGCCATTGGAGCCCATTTTACCATTCTTGGGTTGTTTGTGACGGGATACCGCAATAGTAGTGGAACCCATAGGCCCCATGATAGCATGGACTCTGTTACTAATGTTAAATGTGTTAATAATCTTAAGCCTTAGGTGCTCGTCTCCTACTGTCCTAGGCATAAGGACCACTAATAAGGACATTGAAGGTTGTTATGATTTTGCATCAAGAAATGTGATAGGATGATCAAACAAAATAGGAAGTCTTAAGTGGGTGCCTATTATATCTGCCTTTGATTTCCTTTGCTTACAGGAAATATAGACTGTGAACCCGAAACACGTTGAGGAGTTTTCCTCACAATCCTTAGGTACAATACCCTCCTGTGCTGGGCAGGCCAAAGGAACTTTACAAACTTTAATCTCTAATAGGTTCCCCGTTGTTGCTAAAATGAGCCTATTGGTCGGACCTCATTCCCAGGGGATGTGGCTTACTATTAAGGGAGGGAGTGATTTGGTTCTGAACAATTTCTATAATAGTGTGTTCAATTCAACACGTAGTAGGGTAGTTCATACTCTAAATACTGGCTGGGAAGTTTTCCTCGGCTCTATTCATTCTAATTATGCAATTCTTTGGGCAGGTGATTTTAACCTTTAGGCTTGTCCTTTCATGGCATCATCTTGTGTGGACTCACTGATCAAGATGGGGTGGATTTCACGCACGTTTGTCAAAATTACCATGGGAATGCTTTAAACCTACTTATTGCCAAATATTACATGCATTTACTAACATGTAAAAAGGAAGGGAATGGGGATATAATCCCTACTTTTAGGGGAATAAATGCTGCCAAAATTATTGACCATGTAATGGTGTCTGCCTCAGCAAGTCATAAGTGTGGTACCCCTAGTGTGGTTCAGGCTTCTCCTAGGGACCATAATCCTGTTATTTTAACTTTCTTGTTTTGGGGCATGAAAAATCCAGTTTCGTCTGTAGTAATATTGCTCCCACAAGGTTTAACAGGGAGAAATGGGCAGGAGTTGACCCGTGTCATTTAGTTCAAGATATTGTTACTACTAACCTGGAATTTAATTATTGTTTAGATGAAGAAGTAATTCCCTCTGTGTTAGACCTGGCACCATTGGCGTGGGACTTCCTTCTATTCTTTACTGTTGCCTCTTATGTTTTTGCTGGTTTTAGATGCTTTGGGGCACTGTGCCACTGCTGTTCAGTGCCACAGTGCAAGTGCTCCCTGTGGTAAATTGATATATGGATTAGTAACTCCATTATTGGCTTGTTTGGTTTATTTGTCTGACCCTAGTACAGTGCACTGAGTGTGCCCAGGGCTTGTAAACCAAATGCTGCTGGTGGGCTTGCAGCACTGATTATGCCACCCACAGGAGCAGCTTGTAAAGTGTGTCTCAGGTTTGCCATTGCAGAGCATGTGTGCAGTCTGGTACTGCCATGTTGACTAGGCAAGTGCACCGACTTGCCAGTCCTTAAACCTTCCCTTTTATACATATTAGTCACCCCCTAAGGTATGCCCAAGGGCATTGTGCATTGTAGGTAAAAGGTAGGACATGCCCGGATGTGTGTGGCATGTCCTGATAGTGAATTACAGCCATTTTTTCACTATTGCAAGGCTACCTGCTCCCCATATGCCAGAATGGGCAGTTAGATTATAACATCTTATAATCCTAACTGACTCAGGGAACTAGGTGGAAATTCGTGTTTAGTATGCCTGAACTCAGAATGATAAAACACATATTTTAGTGAAGCTGGTTTTAACATTCTGTGTTTGAAAATACCAATTTTATAAAGTAGGTATTTTCTTGCCTAACTATGCAAGCCTGTCTTTCCTAGGTTGTGTATTCCTTGTCTGGAGTTTGAGTGACAGGGGGTGGGGGATTCCAGGAGACAGAGTGAGTAAGCAAAGGTTATGAATAGACCCATCTGCATGTAGAGTGGTGGGAGGGAACCACCTGGGACCTGAATAGGGCTGTGCCTGCCTTTCACAATGCTGGATCCACCTCCTGTGGTGAGTCTGATGTCCCTGGCCCAAACTGTCAAAGGAATGAAGGAGTCTTGTCAACAAACTGCTCCAGGACTGACCAGAACTGGTTTGGACTAGGTACAGACACTCTCTGCCTCCAGAGAACAAAGAGAATAGTAGTATAAATATTGGGGGCCAGACCCCAGGACTTTAGATCACTTCTGGGAATCAAGACAAGCCTTTGCTGAGGAGAAGAACCGGGAAACTGAAGGAGGAGACAACCCCTTTGCTGCGTGTTGTTGGGGTTGGCCTGCAGTGGTTCCTTCATTACCAAGGAACGGGGAAAAAGAACTGAGTGTGCTTTCATCATCTTGAGGAAGATCTCCAAGGGCTTGAACTTGAGCTTGCCTCCTGCCCGAAGTCTCAGGGATACAAGACTTCACCCCTTCTGCTTGTCTGCATCTAGAATGGCGGTTTTAGCTGCTGCAGAAGGAAATTGCAACACCGATGCCGGCGAGCGACGCCGTCTTTGGCACCGAAGCCGTGAGCGCAGCTCCGACTTGCACCATAGACCAGACGCTGGCCGCCTTGCCACATCGACGCCAGCGAGCAATGCTGTAACTTGCCTGAAGCCGTGAGCACTGCTCCAACTTGTGTCCGTGGTCCCGACGCCTGCTGCTGGGCTGCATCGACTCCGAAGCTGACATCGACATCGCAGAGCCGATCCTCGACGTGGGTGACCAAGAATCCATCGACAGCCCAACATTGTAAGGAACTGTGGGTTCGGTGCCATTGTGACATCACCTCCCCGATGCAGCAAGGAACCATCATCTCACCTCCCCTGCGCTGCAGTAAGGAACCAAGACTGCACCTCTCCTGGGGTCGTAAGGAACCGACGCAGTGCAGCACCAATAAAGCCGCACCTCCCCGACGTCGTGAGCTGTCTTTGTTTCTCATCGCTTTTCCAAGGTACTGTTCTTTGGGGGGTATGTTTGACTCCGGGCCCGACGCCACGCACCTCGTGGTCGGCGCTGTACTTTGGGATTTCTATTGTCACGACATTGTGGTAACTCACGTTGGAGTTATCTGTTGCTAAGACCGATTTTAAGTGACAAACCTATTTTTAAGCATACCTTGAGTACAGTATTGTGGATTTTGTCATTTGGTCTTGTGTTAAGTCTATTTAAAAATACCTGTTTTTATAATACAACCTGTGTGGTGTCTATCTGTAGTGATGTCATGTATTACTGTTAGTGTTCACAAATGCTTAAACAGTGCCTCTGAGATAAGCCTGCCTGCTTGTGCCAAGCTACCAAGGGTATTTTAGGAGTGTAGCCCCTTACCCTGACTAGACGCAAGGGTCCCTATTTGGTCAAAGGTACCTACCTCTGCCAACTAGAGACCCCCAAATCCTACATTGGTGATCAGCTGCGAGGATTTGGACTTGCATTTGTGATTCATATACAGTGATTGGTGTACACTACTAGTGAGTGCAGACCATAACACAACCACATACTTTTTGAAAGTTTTTTTCCTTAGAACTTCTTTTCTGTATTTGATTCTTGAGAACTGCCAGTCTTTTTTCTAGCATGAGCAAGTCAGCATCCATAGCATCTGTAGACACCGTTTTGGAAGTAGAGAGAATTGAGACTTAAACTGTGCCTCATCTCAAAGCTTTCTGCAAGACATTTGAAATCTCTGTGAAAGGCCTCACCAGGAAAGAGGAATACCAAAAGGCGCTGAGGGTCTGGGAAGAACCAAGGAATGCCAGTGAGCATCCTGAGGAGCCAGTGATGGAGGCAGAGAATTTAGATGAGCAGCTTGAGGGGCTAGTGGGCCCAACTGGGGGGGAAAGCACCTTCCGGGGTGGGCAGCAGTGTTTCTTCCAAGGGTTTGTCCCCAGGAAAGCTGGAGGACAGAGCAAAGGAGAGGATGCATAAGTTGGAGCTAGCTAGGCTCAAAATGGATGGTCAGAAAGACATAGGGCCTCATTTATGAGGCCTTGCGTCAGTTTTGCGCTGCGGATGCGTCACTTTTTGTGACGCATCTGCGGCGTAAAACATGCGCCTTGTTGCGCCATATTTAAAAAGTGACGCATCTAGGTAGATGCGTCACTTTTTAAACCCCTGCGCCACATTATACCTGCGTCAGGTATAATGTATGCAGAGGGGGCGTTCCCCCGCAAAAAGCCTCGTAATAGTGACGCAGTGAAATCTATGAGATTTCACTGCGTCACTTTTAGGATGCGGTTGCGTCAAAATCTTGCGCCTGCCTCACAGCAGGCGTAAGACTGACGCAAGCCCTTTCACATGGGGCTTTCCCCATGTGAAAGGACGCATTGCTGGAGATGCGTCACTTTTGTGACACACTCCAGCAATGCGTCACTTTTGCGCTTACAGATGCGTCAGAAATACTGACGTATCTGTAAGTCCTTGCGACATGATGCGTCATACATTAAATATGACGCATCATTGGTGTCGCAAGGAGTGCGCAGTGAAAAGTGACGCATCGCTGTTTTCACGCAGCGATGCGTCACTTTTCATAAATGAGGCCCACAGAGAGCAAGAAAATAGAGCTTGGGGTGGAATTAGAGATGAAGAAATTAGGCTTAGAGGAAAAGAGAATACATTTTGAGCATGAGAAAGGATTGAGGGAATTGGAACTCAAGGCTAAAAGTTTAGAGGTTCCTCCTTCTGGTGCCAGCGCACGGCCAGTTCCTGTTGAAGCAAGAGCCTATATCCGCAAAGAAGTAGTTAAATATTTCCACAAGAATGAGGATATTGGTCAATGGTTTAGGGCTTATGAAGCTGCAATGTTGACCCACCGGGTCCCTGGGAAGGATTGGGGAGCGGGGTTGTGGGGCCGCTTTGTTATTGATGGGCGGGACACTTGGTACGATTTACCTACAGAGGAGCAGGTGTACTATACCCTCATGAAGGGAGCCCTAAAGTCCAGATTTGGTTTGACCTTAGAGTTATACGGACAAAGGTTTAGAAATTGCAGAAAAGTGGAGTCTACCCCATGTTATAAATTTGTGTCTTTCTTTTGCAGAGCATTGAATGGTTGGGTGAAGGGTAGCAAAGTGGATAATTTTGAGTCGCTCTATGATTTGTTTGCATGGGAGCACTTGACAAATATTTGTTTTCCAGAGCTACGCCAGCACCTTATTGATAGCAAGCTAACTAACCCTAGGAAGCTTGCCGAGGAGGCGGACCGCTGAGTGAGTACTCAGATCCAGAAGGGTCATGTGGGAGACTTCACCAAAGGTGGGCAGGGTCCCCAGCAGAGGAGTGGGGGACAAGGGTAAACAGAGGGAATTCCAGAAAGAGCCCCAAAGTAATCCCCAAGGAAACCAAGGGAAAGGTTCCCAGCCTCCACCTGAGAAGAAGGCAGTGGCCCGACAGATAAGCATATTCACAAGGGGCCCAAGACCTGTTTTAAGTGTGGTCTAGTAGGCCACTGTTCTTATGATGCTAGATGTCCCTTGTATGGGAAGACAGCACCCACTGCTGCACCACCCCTGCAGTTGGCTGGTGTAGCCCTGGGGGAGGAGATGGGTGCCCACACTAGGTGGGGTCCCGCAGAGATGTCCTGTGTCTCTTTAAGAGACTGTGAGGTGGTCCACAGGACCCTGCTGCCTGATAACACTAAAAAGTACAGGCAGTGGGTGGGCATCAATGGCAAGAGGGTAGAAGCTCTTAGATGCACCGGAGCCAGTGTGACAGCTGTCAGTTGTTGGCTGGTGTCTGAAGAGCAGGTAGTCCCCAATGCATTTTACCCATTTGTTGCCGCTGACTACACAGAGAGCCACTGCAAGGTGGCACATGTTTCCTTTGATTGGGGGGGTCTCAGGGACTCTTCAAGTAGGAGTGAGGCCAGCCATGCTTGTTGATTGTCTGTTGGGTAATGATTTGGAGAGCTCCCCTTGGGCTAAGGTGGAGAGTAGAGCTCATTTAGAGATGCTGGGTTTGCCTGAGTGGGCATGCATGACCACTCGGTCTATGGCAGCCAGTAAGGGTGTTCAAGAGGACCTGAAGCCTGAGAAAATTGCCCAGGTGCCTGCCTTAAAGAGAAGAGGTGGGGGCACGGGAAACCTGTCCCTGAGATTCCCATGGTCCAGGACGAGGCAACCCCTGAGGGTGATGCCCTGGAGCCTACCGGGGAACAGATTGCTGAACTAGGAGACCAGCCTCAGCGGACCCATTGGCAGAAAGAAGGAAGTCCCTCCAGGGAAGAGTTCTGTGAGGAGCAGAACAAGTGCCCTTCTCTTGTGGGTTTGCGGCAACAGGTTCCAAACCAGGCAGAAGGTGATAAGTCTGGATTACATTCCATCTACTGGGGGAATGGTCTCCTGTATAGTGAGTCTAAGGTTGTTGAGCCTGGGTCAGCCCGTGTGCTGGTGGTACCCCAGCGCTTCAGAGCCTTCCTACTGGGGCTGTCTCAAATGTGCCTTTAGCAGGACATTTGGGGCAGGACAAGACCTTTGAGAGGCTAGTCACCCACTTTTATTGGCCCCAAATGCGCAAGAGTTCAAACACTCATTGCAGGACCTGTCAGACTTATCAGGCAAGTGGAAAGAGTTGGAGGAAGCACAAGGCTCCTCTCCAGCAATTCCCTGTGGTCAGCACCCCCTTTGAAAGGGTGGGCATTTACATTGTGGGGCCTCTGGATCCCAAGACAGCCATGGGCAATAGGTTCATCCTGGTCTTTGTGGACCATGCCACAAGGTACTGGGAAGACATCCCTCACAGGACAGTGATGCCCCCCGTGGTGGGATTTCTAACTGATGGTGATTTTCTCTCACATGGGGTTTCCCAGAGAGGTGGTGTCAGACAGAGGGACCAACTTAATTTCGAAGAAAATTGAGTCCCTGTGGCAGGAGTGTGGTGTAACCTACAAGTTTACCACCCCTAAGAAAGTGGGCTGGTTGAAAGATTCAACCATACCACCAAAGGCATGGTTATTGGTCTTGAGGAACCTATGAGACATAAGTGGGACGTCCTCTTACCATGCCTTTACTTTGCTTACCGTGAGGTGCCACAGAAGTCCCTAGGGTTCAGCCCCTTTGAACTTCTCTATGGTCACTCAGTGCGAGGACCTTTGAGTATGGTCTAGGAAGGCTGGGAGCAATCTCCCAGGAATCCACCCCAGGATGTATATAGCTACATGCTGGCATTCAGGAACCAGGCTAGGCGATTCAGACAACTCGCTGAGGCGAATCTTGAAGCCAGCCAGTAGGAGATAAAGCGGTGGTACGACCAGAATGCCACTCTGGTTGAGCTTCACCTTGGTCAGAAAGTGTGGGTCATGGTCCCGTGGAGCCCTGTGCTCTCCAGGATAAGGGGACTGAACCATTTGAGGTGGGGGAGCGCAAACGTCGGGTTACCTAATTGGTGGGCTTGCGGTCTCCCAGGAACCACTTGCGGGTCCTGCATGTCAACCGCCTGAAGCCCCACTTAGAGAGGCTAGAAGTGGGCATGCTCCTAGCAACAGATGCTGGAATGGAGGAGGAGACTGAGCCACTTCCTGACCTCCTGTCTGCAACAGAGCGAGATGGGTCAGTGGATGGTGGAACCTCTTTTCCACCCTGACCCCTGAGCAACAGAATGTCTGTCACCAGTTGCTGGGACAGTTTTCTGACCTGTTCTCCCTGATTCCCAGTGTCACTGATTGGTGCGTCCATGATGTGGACACTGGGGACACTCCTCCTGTTAAGCATAAAACTTGCAGGGTGACTGACAGGGTGAGAACTTGCATCAAGGAGGTGGTCTCCAAGATGCTTGCGTTGGAGCTGATTGAGTCCTCTAACAGTCCTTGAGCCAGCCCAGTGGTCTTGGTCTCAAAACTGCCGCACCGGGTGTCACGCCAGAACTGCGGTTCTGTGTGGACTACCGAGGGCTCAATTCATTCACCAGGACTGAAGCGCACCCCATCCCCAGAGCTGATGAGGTCATTGATCGGTTAGGGGCTGCCTGGTACCTCAGCACGTTTGACTTAACGTCTGGGTCCTGGAAGATCCCCTTGATTGATGGGGCAAGAGAGAGGTCAGCATTCTCCACACCAGATGGGCACTACCAATTCCGGGTTATGCCCTTTAGGATGAAGAATGCCCCTGCCACCTTTCAGAGGTTGGTAAACCAGGTGTTGGCTAGATTGGAAGAGTTCAGTGCCACCTACCTGGATGACATTGCAATTTTCAGCGCCAGTTGGGAAGAACATCTGCGCCACCTCTGGGAAGTGTTGATGGCGCTGTGGAGAGCAGGCCTTACGATTAAGGTGAGTAAGTGCCAGATCGGGCAGG
This sequence comes from Lissotriton vulgaris, assembly GCF_964263255.1. NCBI lineage: Eukaryota > Metazoa > Chordata > Amphibia > Caudata > Salamandridae > Lissotriton > Lissotriton vulgaris. The sequence goes on from NC_141697.1 coordinate 806,507,782, forward strand.
GTTCTGTGGTGTACTTGGGAAACCAGGTGGGGAGAGGCCAGGTGGCGCCCCTACAGCCCAAGATTTAGACCATCCTGGCTTACGAACACCCCAAGACCCAGACAGAGGTGAGAGGCTTATTAGGACTCACTGGGTATTACAGGAGGTTTGTCAAGGGATATGGCAGCATTGTTGCACCCTTGACAGAGCTGACTTCCGAGAAGCAGCCCAAGAAAGTGATTTGGACTGACACCTGTCAGAAAGCTTTTGATACTCTGAAAACTGCCATGTGCACGGCGCCCAACTTCTCAAAAGAGTTTATTGTTCAAACAGACGCTTCAGAGCATGGCGCGGGGGCTGCTCTATCACAGATTAATGAGGAGGGTCTAGACCAACCTGTAGCCTCCATCAATAGGAGGTTACTTCCACAGGAACAGAGGTGGAGTGCGATTGAGCGTGAGGCATTTGCTGTGGTCTGGGCACTGAAGAAATTGAGACCATATTTGACACAACATTTTTGTTTCGGACTCACTTCCAGGTTTAGACATACCGCAGGCCCCTCAGATGGTTGATGCAGATGAGGGGTGAGACTCCAAAGCTATTGAGGGGGTGCGTTTCTTTACAGGGGATGGACTTCACGGTGGAACACCACCCTGGTACAGAACACGCCGATGCTGATGGTCTGTCCAAATTTTTCCTCCTTAGTGATGAGAACTCCCAGGAGGTAGGGTAGTTCTCCCCACATTTCAGCTGGAGGGGACACGTGTTAGACCTGGCACCATTGGTGTGGGTCTCCCTTCTATTTTTTGCTGTTGCCTCTTATGTCTTTGCTTGTTTTAGATGCTTTGGGGCACTGTGCCACTGCTGTTCAGTGTCACAGTGCAAGTGTTCCCTATGGTAAATTGATTTATCAATTAGTGACTCCATAATTGTCTTGTTTGGTTTACTTGTCAGACCCTAGTAAAGTGCACTGCGTGTGCCCAGGGCTTTTAAATCAAATGCTACTGGTGGGCTTGCAGCACTGATTGTGCCACCCACCGGAACAGCTTGTAAAGTGTGTCTCAGGTCTACCATTGCAGAGCCTGTGTGCAGTCTGGTAATGCTATGTTAACTGGACAAGTGCACCCACTTGCCAGTGCTTAAACCTTCCCTTTTATACATATTAGTCACCCCTAAGGTAGGACCAAGGGTATGGTGCATTGTAGGTAAATGGTAGGACATGCCCTGATGTGTTTGGCATGTCCTGATAGTGAATTACAGCCATTTTCGTTTTCACTATTGCAAGACTACCTGTTCCGCATAGGCCAGAATGAGCAGTTTGATTATAACATCTTATAATCGTAACTGACTCAGGGAACTAGGTAGAAATTTGAGTTTAGTATGCCTGAACTCAGAAGGATCAAATACATCTCAGTGAAGTTGGTTTTAACATTGTGTGTTTGAAAATAGCACTTTCAGAAATGAGGTATCTTCTTGCCTAACTATCCAAGTCTGTCTCTGCTAGGTTGTGTATTCCTTTTCTGGAGTTTGAGGGACAGGGGCTGGGGATTCCAGGAGACAGGGTGAGTCAGCACAGAGCTGAATAGACCCATCTACATGTAGAGTGGTGGGAGGGGAACACCTGTTACCTGAATAGGGCTGTGCCTGCCTTCCACAAGCTGGCTCCACCTGCTGTGGTGCGTCTGATGTCCCTGGCCCACACTGTCAAAGGAAAGAAGGAGTCTTGTCAACAAAGTGCTCCAGGACTGACCAGAACTGGTTTGGACTAGGTACAGATACTCTCTGCCTCCAGAGAACAAAGAGAATAGGAGTATAAATATTGGGGCCCAGACCCCTGGACTTTAGAACACTTCTGGGAATCAAGACAAACCTGAGGAGAAGAACCAGGAAATTGAAGGAGGAGACTACCCCTATGCTGCATTTTGTTGGGGTTGGCCTACAGTGGTTGCTTCATTGCCAAAGAAAGGGGAAAAAGGACTGAGTGTGCTTTCATCATCTGGAGGAAGATCTCCAAGGGCTTGAACTTGAGCATGCCTCCTGCTTGAAGTCTCAGGGATACAAGACTTCACCCCTTCTGCTTGCCTGCATCTAGAACGGCGGTTTTAGCTGCTGCAAAAGAAAATTGCAACACCGACGCTGGCGAGCAACGCCGTCTTCTGCACCGAAGCTGTGAGCGCTGCTCCGACTTGCACCGTAGACTCGACTCCAGCCGCCGTGCCACATTGACACCAGCGAGTGACGCCGTAACCTGTCCGAAGCCGTGAGCACTGCTCCAACTGGTGCTGTGGTCCCGACGCCTGCTGCTCGGCCGCATCGACTCCGAAGCTGACATTGACAGCCGATCCTCGACGTGGTTGACCAAGAATCCATTGACAGCCGGACATCGTAAAGAACCATGGGTTCGGTGCCATCGTGACTTCACCTCCCCGATGCAGTAAGGAACCATTGTCTCACCTCCCCTGCGCTGCAGTAAGGAACCAAGTCTACACCTCACCTGGGGTCGTAAGGAACGGATGCTGCGCAGCGCCAACAAAACCACAGCTCCCTGACACTGTGAGCTGTCTTTGTTTTTCATCGCTTTTCCAAGGTACTGTTCTGTGGGGGTCTGTTTGACTCCGGGCCCAACGCCACGCACCTTGCGGTCGGTGCCATACTTTGGTATTTCTCCTGTCATGACGTTGTGATAACTCACGTTAGAGTTATCTGTTGCTAGAGACTGATTTTAAGTGAACAACCTATTTTTAAGCATACCTTTAGTACCGTATTGTGGATTTTTGTTGTTTGGTCTTGTATTAAGTCTATATAAAAATACTTATTTTTATAATACAACCTGTGTGGTGTCCATCTGTAGTGTTGTCACTGTATTACTGTATGTGTTCACAAATGCTTTACACACTGCCTCTGAGATAAGCTTGCTTGCTCGTGCCAAGCTACCAAGGGGTTGAGCAGGGGTTATTTTAGGAGTGTCGTCCCTTACCCTGACTAGACGCAAGGGTCTCTATTTGGTCAATGGTACCTACCTCTGCCAACTAGAGAGCCCAAATCTAATACTCCATGTTATTGGAAAAATGTACCCGTCTAGTAAGTTCCATTAATGCACTCTTGACACGTAAACTGTGCTCTTCTCATGTTAAAAAAAACAAGGGCTGGTTTGATCATTCTTGTACCCTGGTAGCCTGGTGCCTGAAGGTAGTCTTACATAGCTCCCCTTAGGACAACGCATTAATTAAATGTCTGCGCACTGATTAGAAACATGCAATAGCCTTGATGAAAAAGTCTCTCCAGGAAGATGCATGGGCTAGGTTGTCTCTAGCAGCAGAATAGAATGATAGCAACTATTTTGGGACATGGTTAATGCCCCATTAAACAATTATGACACCCCCTCGTTTGTTTCTTGTGAAGTATGGGTGAAACATTTTTTTAGTATTTTTAATGTAAGCATGAAGAGGGTGGAGTAGAGGCTCATGTGGCGATTTATAATCAGGATCCCCTCCCACTCAATATCTCAGCTGAAGAGGTGGCTTTAGGCCTGCGTGCAGGTGATGGGGGTAGGGCTCTGTGTGCTGATAGGGTACCTGTAGATATCTTCAAAACTGTTATAGGTTTATGAGGACCCATCCTGGGCAGGGTGTTTATTGCTGCTGATACTTATTCCATTGTCATGGGGTTCTTCCATTGTGGTACCGATTTTTAAGAAGGGTGATAGGTCTGACCCAAAAAACTATTGCCCTATCTCACTTTTGGATTCATCAGTGAAAGTGATGAGTAGGATTTTACTGATGAGGCTTACGGAAAGGGCTGAGGAGAATTTTGTCTTATCTCCAGTACATCTTGGTTTGAGAAAGTGTTTAGGGACGATTGAGCAATGTATAAACTTAGATCTGCAGATAGGGAAATATACCCGGGCCAAACCAGGGTCCCTTTATCTTTGTTTTGTGGATCTAAGTAGTGCATTCAATTTAGTCAACCATTCCTTATTATGATCAACGCTGATTTGCATTGGTGCTCCTGTACCTATTGTTAATTTCCTTGCACATCTTCACTTGAAGTTATCAAATAAAGTGTGCTATGACCGCAGGGTGAATGCTCACCCACTTTCAAAGTGGAACGAGGCATTCAGCAAGGTTGTGTTTTGGCCCAGTTACTATTCTCCCTTTTTATTAACAAGGTAGACTCTTTTTTACAGGCCATACATGCTGATGCCCCCAGTGATGCAGAGCATCCTAAGCCAGTTTTATTACATGCTTATGATGCTTTGTTGTTACCCAGGACCATGGTTGGCCTCCAGAAAATGATGAGTGCCTTTGCTGAACTTATGGTTGCTAAAAGTATGATGATTAATACATCCAAAACGGTCACAATGATCTGCAGGTGCTAAGCAAAAAACCACAGATCCTTTTTTATTGATAACATGCCCATGGTAACTTTTTAAAATTATCTGGGAGTCCTCTTTACAAGCAATGGTTGTTGGGTCCAAAAGGCTAGACATTCAAAAGGAATTTTTAAATGTTCATCTAAATTGGGTAGCTGGCCAATAAGAGAAATGGTAGAGATATACAAGGCTGGGTGCTGGCCACTGCTACTTACGGGGCCAGCCTTTGCGGTTAATCCCCTAGTAAGCCATAGCAACTTGAGAATTTTTTTTTATTAAAGGTTTACTCTGTCTCCCTTCTTCTGCTTCTAATTTTATTGCTCACCAAGAACTTGGACTAAAATACGTAGATTTGCTTTTGGTCAAACCCTTCTTTGGTTTTCCATTTGGTCAAAAGTGGAGACTGGTTTTGCCAAATCAATTATCACAGACTGTCTAAACCTGGATAATGCTTTTCACATCCTATGGCTGTATATTAATTCCTCTTTTAGCACCCTTTTTTAATTGTCAGTGTGTTGTGATCTTTTAACGGTTCAGAAACTTATTAAGGATTTGATTAAAGTTACCTTTTTAAGGCATAGTGCGGATCTCAGGATAGACTCGGAAATGATGAAACCTACAGTCCGCATGCATATGTCTTTCTTTGGAGGACGTATATCAATATTATTTGGCTTGTGTCACAAATAATCAACACCGATATGTGCTGACTAGGTTTTGGCTTGGTATTGTGCACCACCTGGTAGCCTTCCCATCTATGAAGGAATGCCCTTCAGAATTGACTCCTTGTCAATGTGATGAAGTGAGCAAGTAGACGACAATGTACTCTATGCAAGGTATCGGCAGTACTATCTTAAACCCATTCTTTTTGCATAGAGTATTAGGAATTATAGGGCCCGATGTAGGTAGCCCTTTACCGATCGGAATCGGCCGAAAATACCGATTTTCGGCCGTTTCCGATCGGTAAAGGGCTATCGAAATGTAGGGGCACACTTTCGGTAATTTTACCGAATCGTTATCATTACCGAATCGGTAAATTTACCGAATCGGTAATATTTACCGATTCGGTAATGATAACGAATCGGTAAAATGACCGAAAATGCAATGTAGGTAGCCAATGTTCCATCAGCACATGGCTTATAGAATCGGTATTTTACCATGGAATACAAATCCATGGTAAAATACCGATTCCTGTGTACATGCACATCTGTGCATGTACACATGTGCCATGTGACAGACAGACGTGCCCTTAGGACATGTCTGTGTGCCACATTGCACACATGCCCGTTTTGGGGGTGCTAGAGGGTGTCAAAGTGACACCCCCTGCACCCTTGCCAAATTCGGTATTTACCGATTCGGTAAATACCGAATCTGTATTTGACTTTAATCCTATGGGCTTCAAAGGCCCATAGGATTCAATAGCAAATACCGATTCGGTATTTACCGAATCGGTAAATACCGAATTTGTAAGGAATCGGTAACGATTCCAGATGTTGGGACCTACATCCCATTTACCGATTTTGAAATACCGAATCGGTAAAATTCGGTATTTCAAATTCGGTAAATGGGATTTACCTACATCAGGCCCATAATGTGGTCTTGCAGTTTTTTTTATTTTTAAATAATCACTTAGTGTGTTTTAAAGTTGCTGTTTTTAGTTTGAAGGCCATTAACTTAAAGAAGAATATACTGTATTAGACTTTACTACCTGTGGAATAAGTAAACAATGTATTAATGCTTGATTGTGGAAGTAATGTACTACCTGGAATTATACATGTTATTCTATTTATGTCATATCATGATGTTTTAATTATATTTATGTCCTTTTATGGCTGTTTAAACTAGCTGAATTGAGTTGAATTGACTGACTGACTGACTTAATTGTGAAAAAAACATAAATGTCAATAAAAATACGTTTAAGAAAAAAGTTTATTGGCCAAGGGGTTGATAACACTTGCCCAAGCGCCAATATCTTAAGGGGGCTTGGGTACGTCATAGAGTTGGAGAGTCGGAACTAAGGCCGGAAATCGCTATCAGTGATCCTTCTAGAAAGAAGGGTTTGAATGTGTGAAGAGTCACCGTGAAATTATGCACTAAGCCTGAGGGCATTATTTCCAACACAGACATCCCAGGTTGCAAACTAGAGAAAAAACTGGCCTGAATCTTCTTAATCTTATTCTGGAAATGGTGTGCCAGCTGTACACATCATTCAGTCGAGGGTACCTGAAACATCGCACTAGCTTCAGAAGACATAAAGTTGCCCACGATTTCGAATATTTCACTGGATTTATTTCCAGCCTTTTCAATTCTACCTTCCAAGTGTTTTTTTTTAGCTATTTTGACCTACTTGCAGTATATCTTCAATTGTATTGTTTGTATTGTATTTGATATTTGTTAGGCGCATGTATCACCCGTAGGTCTCACAGCGCCAGCAGGTGTAAGAGAGGAATTCACAGTGGAGGACTCACTCGTTTCGGAAAAGCCACGCTTTCAAGAGTTTGCGAACGCATTTGTGATTAGTTACATCACGTAGCTGAATTGGAAGGGAGTTCCATGATTGGGGGCCAAGTTTGGAGAAAGCTCTATCCCCTGTTCTGACAGTTAGCATTTCGGGTACAGTTAGAAGTTGCTTACTGGATGAGCGGAGAGATCGAGCTGGTACCTAACGTCTTAGCTTGTTTGCTGGGTACACAGGGCTTTTGCCGTTTAGAGTTTTGTGAATTAAGCAGCAAGTTTAAAGATAATCCTTTTTTTCATGGGCAGCCAGTGTAGAGCCTTCAAGGCAGGGATCGAATGAGAGCGAGGAGGGAGACTAAGGACCACTCTTGCTGCCGTGTTCTGCAATACCTCAATGAATCCTTATGCCTGGCTTTGGCAGTGTTATTATATAGATTCCTCCACTGTCTTTCTAAGGTTTTGCATTGCTTCTTGCTCTCTTTAAGAGTGTCGGAAGGGATGTATGATGTTACAACGCGATCAAAATGATCGCGGTACATTACATCGTTTATTTTACAACGTAAGTCGTTACAACGACTTGCCCTGTAGGGCGCTGGACTTAGGAATAGTGTGATTTACTATTCCAACTCCAGCCTAAGTACAGTAGGGAAGATGTTGGAATAGTAAATCACACTATTCCTTAGTCTAGAGCGCCCTCCAGTGCAAGTCGTGGTAACGACTTGCATTGCAAAAGCAACAATGTAATGTATTGTGGTGTTTTGACCACATTATTTAAGGTTGTTTCCATCAGTATACCAGGGACACAATGTTCCCTTCTGCACGTTTACTGCAGATGTTCTGGAGCCAACTTCAGGGCAACAACACCAATCAATTTGTCCATGAGACAGGCATCATTTGCCACATCACCTGAAGGAGAAGGGGCGCTCTGCTCTAGTGCAAGTAAAGTCCACCGTTGGATTTTGTGAAAGGCTCTAGAAGAGCCAGGAGCATTTGTGACCTGCGAATAACTTTTCCCTAGGATTGCCCACTTAAATTTAATCAAGAGGTGGGCAGAATGGACTTGCGGAATGGGAGTTTCCACCTCCAGAGCCACATTAGAAAATATCTGATCCCACACATGACCTAACTGATGCGTGGGGCTAAACACTAATTGAAATAATGACAAGAGTATACTTACATAGAGGGAAACTACCTCCCTGTTCTCCTCTTTGTCCATGTGAAAGTTAAAGTCTCTCAGTAGTAAAAAATTAGCATACCTAAGGACCAGATGGGCCTGGGCATTGCACAGAGAGTTTAGGAATGGACCCACTGGGACCGAGGGTCTTTAAACTAAGGACCCGGCCATGAACAGATGTGGTGAAAGAGAAAGGCAAAAACCAAGTGACCAAGTATTTCAGCACCTTCCAACTTACTATTGGGATTAGAACGCAGTCAAAATCATCTCTTTAAATCATGGCAACCTCTTCTCCTCTTTCATTCACTCGGGCCTTGTTATATAGCTTGTATCACTTAGGAATTGCTAATGCATGTGCAGAGTTAGAAGATTCAGACAGCCAGGATTTGGTCAAAAACAGTACGTTTGTATTTTCTTCACACAAAAACAATAGATGCCTTAGATCACAAGAGGCAAAAGATAAACTCTCTCAGAGATTTTTTAAATCAAACTTGGGTAGCAGAAGATTTGTGGTGGGAGCTGCAAGGCTCTGGAACGCCCTCTCTTTTAACATCAGAAATCTAACCTCTCTGACTTTGTTCAGGAAAGCCATTAAGACCTGGCTGTTCGTTGAATAATGCTTCTGCTGGCTTATCGATCTGCTAGCGCCAAGACACCGTTGGTCTTTGTGCGCTGTAAAAATTTATAATATAACATAAAATATTATCAGTGTGTTTTGGCAATGACTGAACATGAATCAAGACTGCATAAAATCTTGAGTTCCTACAGTTGTGCCGGTGCAGGTAAGAGTGGTGGGGCAGGGGGGTCGATATACGCAGATGAGAGAGAATAAAATGTAAAAAAAAGAAAAACACTTACCTTGCGCTCGCGGCATCACCGTGTCGGCAATCGGGCGAGCACAAGGTAAGTGGTTTTCTTTTTCTACATTTTACTCTCCCACGACTCCTCCCCCTCCCCCTCCTGCCTCCGCCCCACCGCTCTTATACGTACCTTCCGGTTCCTATTAGGCTTAGGCCTAGGTGGAAGCGTGTGCTCTTTAGTATGGAATGTGACGTTAACTTGAAAGCCACAATGCAAGCAGGAGTAGTCATTCACACAAGTGGGTGAGTGCAGCTTTAGTGTATAATTCTGTGCAAGAGCTTGACTAAGCAAACTTTTAGGGCTTTAGCATAGATGGATGTTACCTTCTGAGGATCCTGGGGCATAATGGCTGACACTGGACGCTTCCAGGATGCTGACGGGCACAGATTGGCTTGTATAATGCGCACCTTCAGTGCGTCCGCGTGCTCTCTTATATGCATTTGGCCAGTGAGAAAGCTAGAGAGCAAACTGCCCAAAATGGCAGCTCTAGAGGTCCCTTTCAAGAAAATAAAAGAAAGATTTTAGCTGCTTCCTCCTCCCGTGTAGTATTCCTTAACTGTGCAAATTCCTGCATGTACAAAGCAGCATTCCAATTCAGTCTTTCAAATTCAGTTCAGTCTTTAAGTTCAGTTTTCAGTATTAATATTCAGTTAAAACCATTAAAATCACATAAGATGCTGCATGCAGTCTAACATGCATTTGCTCAGCGAGAAATCTAGAGCGCACACTGGCCAAAATGGCGGCTCTAGCTGTCCCTTTCAAGAAAGTAAAAGGCAGATTTTAGCTGCTCCCACCTCTTGTGTGGTCTGCCCTAACTGTGCAACTTCTTGCAAGTGCAAGCAACATTCAATTCAGCATCTCACAATTCACAGTAATTTTGGCTAAGATATATGAATGCTTGCAGATCTTTTAAACCTATTCATTTAGTTTATTTAAACTCTTCATGATCACTGTTTTGAATGCAATCTGCATATTTATTAGTAACATTTGAGATCTGCAGTTTAAAATTTTATATATTGAGTTTATCATTTTATTCAGAGAATTACAAATGATCTACAAGAGATCCACATAATCACTTGAAAATTGGAGTATTCGTTTTATTACGCTATACAGAACATACATTACTAACTTTTACAAAATAGCTATATCTTCCAAATTCCAGTTAAAGTACGATAAAGTACTGACCCTATTATCCCCCTTCTTCTGAACCAGCTTAAGGACCAGGAATATTCCTGACTCCTGGAAGGGCAGCATCCTACAACCAATTCATAAATCCGTGACTCGCTCAGACCTTAACAACTACAGGTTAATAGCCCTAATAGATGTTGAGGCTATGATCTACGCATCCAACTTATTGGCAGATCTGGGGACTTGGGTCAGAAGTAAAACTTGATCCCAATGACACAAACAGGATTCCGGGCCGGCATGGGCACCCTAACAAACTTATCAGCACTAAATCTACTAGCTAAGAAAGCAATTGACAACTCTAACATCCTATACACATGCTTTCTAGACCTCAAAGCTGCTTTTGATAAAGTGCCAAGATCTAAACTATGGGTTAAAATGAAAGCTTGGGGCGCCCCTCCCAACTTATTGGGAACAATTCTCAACTTATATTCGCATACCTGGGTCCAAATAAAAAAGGGGGATGGTCGGCGCCTAACAAAGAAATTTCCTACAATGAATGGGCTAAAGCAAGGATGTGTGCTGGCCCCTAGCCTATTTAACATCTATACCGCCGACCTAGAGCGCGACCTACGCACAATCCAGGGTGACTTGCCGAAATTGGGACAAACACCCATAGCGAGTCTGCAATACGCGGAAGATATTGTGCTTCTCTCACAAACTCCACTTGGATTACAACAGCTGATTTCTCAACTTGCGCTGTACATCTCTAATGCACAATTAACAATAAACCTCAAAAAAATCTAATGTCCTATGCTTCTCCAGCTCTCGTAGAAAATGACCAATATTTGCTTGGAGGATAAATTCTTGTACTCTAACCCAGGTGGATGAATACAAATATTTGGGCATCCTAATAGATCGCCAACTAAAGTACAAACATCACTTAGACCTTGGGAACATAAAATCAAAACAACTTCAATTTTCCTTCACAACCATACAAAAAAAAGTAAGCAGAGGTTCAACCGGTCACTTGCTAAAGGTTGAAGCAGCAAAATTTCTGCCTTCAATCACATATGGCTCGAAAATGATGGCCACCAAGGACTCTAAAACGCTAAATCTTGCCCAATCAAGATTGTTTAAAAAACTCTTCTCAATTCCGCAACATATTTCCCAAGCACAAATAGGCCTGTAATACGGATTAACAAACTAGACCCCAGCCAGACAAGGGGTCCTGGCCAAATATTACTGGGGCATGAGGGACGCTGAAGATAACATGCTTGCCCATCTCTGTTGGGAAGAGGTCGAAAAATAGGCTAGGCAGACCAATTCTACATGCAAGTCTCTTAGGCAAGCGCTTCTATCGCTAAAACTGGAAGAAGCTTGGCATTCACCAATGTCATATACTGCTTTAAACAAACCACCAACAAAGCCGTCAAACAAGCATCATTGCAAATAGACAAAGCATTAATGACTGGCAAAAGTCATGCCTGGATCGTGATGCCAACATACAATCAGCTGAAACAACAATCCTATTTACAAGAATGTTTCAGGGATCACTACAAGAGGAAACTAAGTTTACTGAGGTTGGGGTGGTTTCCGAGCAAAGACCTTACCCCAAAATGGTTACGGACCTGGTCAACTCTAAATTGTCGCCTCTGTGACAAGGGAGTAGAGTCGTTATTGCATTTATTATGTATTTGCCCGGCCTTACAAAATCTAAGGAAGATCCTCCTGAAGCCATTCCTACGAGAAACACAAGTCAGGACCTGCAGGCGGCTGTGATAAAATGCCTCAGCGGGTCTTTGATACAACTTTCCTGCAAAACAATGAAATTCCTGGCATTTGCTGCTCAAGAGCTCAAAAAAAGGCAGCAGCAAAAGAGGAACTGGGACATATGGACTCCCTGCAGCTGGACCCAGATCCTCTTTCATTCTCTTTACAGTCACTCTCCTCCCCCTCTCCTTCTGTTACTTTAATACACTGCAAGCATTTTATTTGAGACAAGAGGGGACAGTTACATCTAATCAAATATAAGCCCTTATGTATGCAGCACCCCCTGTTATAACAGTCATTTGCTGGCCCCAATATTTTAATAAGAGGGCCACTGCCTTACAATAGTACTACCCCTGTTTCTTTTTATCTTTATACATTTAAAAACGCTCTCCCTGTTTTTACTTATCATGTATATCTGTGCAAAGTCGCTTAGGACACGGGGGCATGTTTTATGCTGTTTTACGCGGATTCAAAGATGTTGATGTTTATCACATGGTAGTAAGTTCCACCCTTTTACGGTTTTAACAAATCAAATAAAAGTAATTATGATATGATGTACTGACCCTATTATTTGTTTATTGTGTAAAAATACTATTGTAATTTTTAATTTTTTACATGTCATATTATGAATTTAGATGCAATGTTTTATGTTAATTCTTCTCTCAAATACATTTAATCATACTGTGCGCTATGGCTAGGTATCACAGAAGCACAGTTTTAAAGTTGAGATTGCATTTGAGTTGATTTATTGAAATGTTAGTTAGTGCCTAATTTAAATCACATATCCTAGATAGATAATTGTACTAAGTGGTGAAAGAGAGATTGGACACATTGTCATGAAGTATTGCACCTTGCACTTTAGTGGTCAAACATTATCATTAATGTATATCAGGTTTAAGGGGATGGCGGAACAATATATTTTTAACTTTTTATGACATAGTTTTTACACAGTGATGATTTTTAAAATGTCTTGTATCTTTGTTTTTAGCTAAATCATGCTATGTGGTTTTTACTCTTAAAGTTGTATATTTTTAATGATTGTATAACGTGTGTTTCTTAATTATGATTGTATGTTTCTTGTACCGTGCCTTTTTTTGATATTCATTTATCGAAATAAAGATTTTGACTGACTGACAATTGTACTAAGTAATTGTTTGATAAAAAATGTTATTCAAATAAACTGCCTTTGAACATCTTTGCATAGTTCTTTTTGGTAGCACCTGAGAACTGTAGAACCCATTGTTTCGCTAAAGTAAAGACCAGCTGCTGTAACATGTATAATATATGATTCAGTTGTCTACATGTAAGACTGGACACTGTGATTAATATAAACTATCTGGAAATCCAATCCATCTTTATAAAAGTTAACTTTCACTATACCCACACTTAGTATCATTAGGATCGCTTTAGCCATTCAGAAAATCGACCTTATGTGGTATTATTTCTGCCCCCACATCTCACCACTGCAATTAATAGTCATAATGTCCATGACCTCTTACATTAGTAGCACCGGATCAGATGAGTTTCAGTCTCCATAAGAAACACGTAAACCTAATCACGCTTCAATAACCCTGTGGTTTGAAACTATATCATAATAATGACATCAGCCGATGCCATGCAGTTTCCAGAAACCTGTCACATCCCTGTTCGTTTTCTCAACTCTATTCATCAAAGCAGAATTTTCTGCAGCCAACGCACACCCCATAACCTTAGCTATTTCTGTTTATGGCCCCTTCGGCAGCCTGAATTTGATTTTCCACATTAACGTGATTTGTGTTGTTTTTAATACTCATACTGATTTTACTCCAAGGGTGATATGGTACCCTAATATTCTGTTAGCCAAAAGGTACACCTTACTAATGTACTCTTTTTACACCTAAAGTGATATCTTACGACTTCACTTTCTCTCCGTAACTATACATTTTGCTCCTGGGTGTGACACCACACTTCTGCTGACTTAGCACCAAGGGTGATTTTGCACCTAGCGTTTGTACCCAGTACAATTTGCCCACCTTTATGTGATGTTTGCTTTTAAATGTGCTTTTGTGCCTAAAAGCATTGCCATGCTTCTGGTAATAATGCACCAAGGGTGATTTTGCCCCTAAATGTGATAAGGCACCTTTACACGCCCTCTCAGGAATCCTTAGTATTCTAAAGACTAGCAACAGGTGGTAGCTAGTAGCTTTGAAGCCAAATAACATTGAGTCATAAGAGATGCCAGGGCTGACTATAAGAAAACATTAGACTAGGCTGAAAAGTATTGGAATAAGGCAAACTGGTGCGATTTGATCCTTGCAGCAAAAAATAAAGACAGCGCTACCTTCCGGAAAATAATGGCCAATGGCAGCAACACTAGCAATTTTAGTTTAGATCCAGACACTTGACACAGGCATTTTACCCATTTATATTCTGATACTAAGAATATTTGCAAATTACGCAAGGTCCAAATTGTTTTGAAACAAATAGGACCGTAACATATTTCCCTCACTCATGATAAGGCAGTATGGGTACCATAGTTAATTTGCTTTGTAATGCAGTGGCCTTTGGAGCCCCAGTACCAGAAACGTGGGTAGGAGCTGAAATTGTACCAATCTATAACAAGCATTGGCATAGCCAATATGTCTCGCCATTGGGACCTTATAAGTATTTAGTTATGCAGCACAATACCCTTGCCGCAACAACATTAACTGTTGCATGGCTAAACACTTATATGGTCCCAAAGGAGAGACCTATTGGCTATGCCAATGCTTGTTTTTGATGTAAACAACATTCCTACTACCCCGATCCAAACCCCTTGTATCCCTGTCAATTGAATAATTGCATATCTAATGCCCTCACTTGGTTCAAGATCCCGCCTCTTGGGCTACCAAGCTCTCCGTACTACTCTGTAATACGGAAAAACTCTTTGTAATGCGAGTTTCAAACTACTGTAAACAGGGCCGGACTGGCTCCAGGGGGTTTTTGTGTGCTGCCGAGCTGGGGGCTGATTTTGTTGATGGGGACCTGTGTGTGCTGAAAAAAATTCGTTTTGCTTTGTTTATTTCGAAACACACGTAGGTCTTCATCAACTAAATCAGCCCCCACCGCAGTGAAATTAGTCCCCACCTCGGCAGCACACCAAAACGCCCGGTAGCCAGTCCAGCCCTGACTGTCAATGTTGCCAAAAGTACAAATATTATGATACTAATGCTGCGATTTGTTTATTTCACGTGATTACAGCGAGTTATAGAAATTACAAATAGACGTGTGCTCTTATTGCAAGTATACAGCTAGCAGAGAATGACAGACGATAACATGACATACCTACTTATTCGTGGGCGCTTTATGCCGCTCACGTACATATACATAAATACAGAACGTTATGTAACTGCTACTTATAGGATCGGCTATCAGAATAACATAACTACAAAAACTTTAAATAATGAACAAATGAAATAAAGCAAGGTCAAATCAGTTTGCTGGGGGAAATGTACAGTGAGCTGGAAAGGGTGAGTGGGCTTGGTAGGGATGGGACAGAAGACAAATTTGGTAACGGAACAGGTGATGGGCACAGAGTGAAAGGGCTCGGCTAGGGGCAGGGTCTGATGGCTGGACAGAGAGTGGGCAAAAGAGGCAGGCACGAGCTGGAAGATGGTAAGGTCTTTTCAGGTGAGCACACAAGATGGGAGTATTTGAGTTCAGCACGGGGAGCTTAGTGTTGTTCTTCCTGTCAGGGGCACAAGAGAGAATATGGACCAGGATCAATGTTTGTTTTCTCTTTTCCGACACGCCGTGGATGGTGAAGCGAGTCAACTCCTAGGTCCCCTGGGATGAAGGGTGGGTCTGACTGTTCCCCAGCAACCTCTCATTTCCTCCTTTGGGTTGCAACCGAACCCCCGCCCTCCAACCACTACGATAGAGTTGTACTCACCCCTCTACACAGCGAAGACGCGTGCGCGTAATCCAGCGCCAGCTGGCTATGGAAAGGCTAGTGCTTTGCATGCACCAGCCTACTCCTCCCCGACTACATTCCACCACACGCTCGGACAACTCCCTGCGTCTGACAGCTCCGCCCGGTGACGGTATAGCCACCTAGGCTTAGGGGACAGCCGTGTCCACCTGCCACTTTAAAAAGTGAAGGGATTTATGTTTGATACAAAACAAATGTTTCACACACAATTTCGCAAATTAACCATAAGATTACAAGTTTTTTGATTTATTTCAAACTGCTACATGTGCAACCATAGTATTATCAGGTTTGATTGACCTGTCTGTATTTATTGTTTGTTGATAAAGTCCCTGTTATGAATTGAGTGAAAAAAAAATACCCCAGAGATCCGAAATTCCTAGATTTTAAAAACAAGTAGGCACTTTTTCGGAGAACAGATATTTCATGATGATGAGCCCCCAATAAAAGCAAAAAAGAAACACTATTTAGAGGAACGTTATTGTCGAAGTAGTTTAATGAAGAAGTATTAAAGACGTAATTTACTCAAAGATAGCATTTTTGGTTCCTCTGAGTATTTTTACATTGTCAAAAGTTTGCAAATTTTATTTTTTTCGCCAAAATATACTGATAGTTATTTCTCTGTGGGACAATTATTACAAACAGATGAGGTATGAGCCTACACCCTATTAGTACCATCTTATAAACAAGTACAAACTTGTGCACGCTGAAACAAAAAGTAGCTGAAACACAAACGCAGCCCCGCGGTCGCAAAATTGAAACTACTGGGCTAGCAAGTGGGAGGGGTGGGGGGAATGCGAGACAACACACAGCGAATCCCTTGCGGGAGTGAGCAAACATATGTTACCAAAGCTCGCTCCCGCGAGGGAATCGCTAAACGTGCACGCATTGCCATTGAAAGCAATGCAATGCGTGCATGTTTTTGGCTGAAAAGCTAAAGCGATTACTATAGGACTTTTTCCTATGCAGCGCATGCGCACTGCGTAGGCGAGACCTAAAAAAGCAAACTGGCAAGAGCCTGCCAACTATAGACCCATCAGTTTAACTGATATGTTTTTACAAAAGTCTATGCCAAGCAAGTTTTAAATAATCTAACTGGATAGCCGATAATAACTGAATCAAGCTGGATTTAGCAAAAGAACTAACACTATTGAACATGTCCTTGGGCTTTTGTGCATAGCATGGAAATATACTAGACTGATGCGTACGTAGAATTCATTGCTTTAAAAGTGGCTTTTGGCCTTGTCCTAAGGGGTCAATTGTAGGGGGTACCAGACGAATTCTTAGTCCAGACATTTAGACTACATCAAGATAATTACGCTAGGGTTCGTTTCGTCCCTGGAAGTCAACTCACAGATGCCATACCTATTAAAAGGGGAGTGAAACAGAGATGCGTGTTGCCACCTACTCTATTCTCGTTATATGTTAACGATGTTGTGAAACATCTGTACCAGTACAAACACGACTTACCAAAACTAAGCGAGGTCCCGATACCTACACTACTATTTGCGGATAATACCATCCTACTATCACAGACTCTAAATGGGATGCAAAGGCTACTGGATAGCTTTAGCAGTTATTATACTATGAAGGGCCTTGAAATCAACTCCAGTAAATCAAAGTATATGGCCATAAGACCGCATAAGTCCTTCAGGAAAAATATTACTATTGATAATCAACATCTGGAGTGCTTGACAAACTTTAGTTATTTTGGCATCACACTAGATGCACAACTCTCTTTGAAATCACAAATACAAAAGTCTAAAGTTGTCATGCTACAGAATTCAATGGCCATTACAAACAAGCATTGGCATAGCCAATAGGTCTCGCCTTTGGGGCCTTATAACTGTTTAACCATGCAACAGTTAATGTTGTTGCCCCAATGAAATTGTGCTGCATAACTAAATACTTATAAGGTCCCAAAAGCGAGACCTATTGGCTATGCCAATGCTTGTTTCATTACCTGTCATGAGAAGGGAGAAAGCGCTACGGCAGGTAGAGAGCGTGACACAAAAGTGATAAACTAGCCTGAGGAGCAGGTTACTAGCAGTGATAAATCTGAGTCACTCATGACCAGTCCCTGCCATCAAAAGTGTGACGAGGAATCAGGTTTTTGCATGCAGGAATCTGGAGGCGGGATACTAGCCTTGGAATAGGAAGTCTCACCTCTGAATCGGGAGGGTTGGCATGTATGTAGTATTTCTATGTCTATTTATGTTGATGATAAGGGCCCTCATTTCCAGTTCTTAGCAGGATTCAAACAGTGAATACTGGCCGCTGCATTATGTATTGAGGTAAAAATGGAACTGCCTGATGGCACCAACTTTGATTCGGATGAGGTGGCTGTCATCTGCAAGAAAAGTGAAAGGATAAAAGATCATGGTCCTTGGTACTGATCAGCAGCCATTATATGAGCTTCTGAAAGCAGGAGGCTGGGTGCAGGTTTTACAATGGAAATGTGATGTCAATGAGAGGTAAATGTGATCGCCCCTTCCTTCATTAGATTGTGGTAATGTCTAAAGAACCACTGATCTCGCCACTTTTTAGCCAAAGTAAACATCTGTATGCAACTCGTAAACATTCAGGTTAATTTGCCAAGGCTAGTTCTGAACTATTTTACATTAAATATTGCCGCCTCTGCTGAAGACACAGGGATCCCCACTTTCCTGGCGCGGATCTCCACATGTGGCGGGGAGAACCATCCCCTAAGTGACGTTAACATATTCTTTTACAAAAAGCCTTCAAACCTATTTTCAATATTCACGGTCTAGATGCAAATGGAATATTAACGTTTCAGTATTGTCTTTTTTGGCTCCATGACATCTATATCTTTCGATTTTGCGTGTGCCTTTACAGTGGCAGGAACCTGGCATGACTGTGGCAGGAGAAGACTGCTGTACCTCCCCCTTCCTGGCCCCCACCTCATGCCAACATGTCAAAGGGCAAGAGTAGCCGACTTTGAAGCTGGGGT
The DNA here is from genome assembly GCF_964263255.1 of Lissotriton vulgaris. NCBI lineage: Eukaryota > Metazoa > Chordata > Amphibia > Caudata > Salamandridae > Lissotriton > Lissotriton vulgaris. The sequence continues at coordinate 806,526,437 of NC_141697.1, forward strand.
ACCAGGTTCGAGTCTCAGCGTCATCTCAAGCATCCCTGGGCAAATCACTTACTATCCCTAAGCCGTTCGGGTCGAGTTCACTCTATAGAATACTTAACTGAAGGAAAAAATATGCTATTTATTACGATTAGCATAAAAAAGGATTTGGCTGCCTCAAAACACTGGGCCCATTGACACGAAGTCTGCTTACCTACCCATAGCAAGCCCTATTATAGCTATCCTGTTGCAAAGCCATTGCTCATTCCTCGGCACAGATGGAAAGGCGTGGCGTTAAGCATTCTGAGCTTCTATTTGCAAATAATCCTTGAGGGCAGATCCTCCATTTACTGGAAGCGCCTCTTCCAGCTGGCGGAAGTGCCAGTAACTGCTTTGCATCGCACATCAGAAATACTTACCTCACTCCTCGCGCTACACTTTCCCCCCGGGGTCACACGTGAGAGCCATACCTGCTGCTGGGATTGCACACTGCACATGTCTGGGACTGGGTGCATGCCGTCCGTGTCAGGAATGTTTCTGTCTGGCCTGAGGAATAGCTTCCCCCAAGTGTCTAAAGAATTTGTATGACCTATGTGATGCTGCTATGTGCGAACACATGTTATTTTTAGCAACTTGGTTCACAGGTTTTCCAGTAGATGTAGTCTTTGTGTCATAAGGGTGGCTGTCAATCAAGCATTTTTACAGATTGCATCATGGCCCTTGGGTGGGCTTCTTTGGAATAGGCTTCGGTGCACTGTGTTTTTTATAGGGTGTTTACATGGGAGGTGCGTGGAAGTTGCTATTTTGGTAGGTTAGTGATATCTGAAGAAGGACTGGAGTCATTTAATATGCAGAAAACCAAAACTGTATGGTGCGCTTATAATAGTCGAAAAAATGATTAAATGACACCAGCAATGATGAGGTAACATTACATTTCATTTTCCAGGAAGTAAGTTACTGCATATGTTATTTATGTATTATTTGTTTCTGAGATGTACACAGAGCTGGGCGAGCCCAGTGGCACCACCCAGATGGTATGCAGCTCTATTCTGTGCCAAAGTGACTTGAAGTCTGTGCCTTTTCGCCCCCACAGAAAGCATGCAAGACATCCTGTGAGAATGCACGGTAACTGCTTGTGGCCAGCAGTCTCGGTCTAAGTACATACAGGATTTTAGCTTTACCTTGTTTAAGGTATGCACCCACACTTATACTTACTCTAACATTCATAGCGGTGAGCCGACTTCAGCAATCAGTGCATCAAACGGAGGGAGGGGGTAACCGAACAAAGATGCACCTCAAAGCCATAAGCCACATAAAATGTTGAAGACTAATGCCGACCTGACCTCAGCAACTGTGCCCCAATTCAAGTGTAAAAGTTCATAAACTTACAGAAAAAAATTGCTTCCTGCAAAGATGATGGAGATAAATCAACAGAAGGAAAGCACACCATGCAGAATGTCTAGTAAGTCCTCCTGCACTGCCCGAAGATTAACAAGCACAAGCACGCCACGCGCAGCAGCAGGGGGAGGGGAGAGAGGAGGGGGCCTGCGCGATTCCCTTGTGGTAGCGGGCAGCAAGGCGCGATAGCTGCTCTCTCCTGCAAGGGAATCGCCAAACGTGCACACGTTGCCATTCAAGGCAATGCAAAGCGTGCACGTTTTTGCCCTCCAAGCTGTGCCGATTACTAAAGGTCTTTTTCCAATCAGCGCATATGCGCTGCGTAAGCGAGACCTAAAAAACACCAAGCCACTAAATCCAAGGCAGTTTACAAATATAGGGACCAAACAAAAGCTCTTTTTGGGGTGGAACGATGGGGAAAGGGCAGCCAAGGTACACTCACTGTATATGAAAATACATTTGTAAGGATATTGCTTTGTTTAGCCAAATGTACACCAGTGATACCTGTGTACCACAACGTTGGCATTAAAAGATTAGAACATCTAGCTGTATTGAGACCCTTACTACTTTTGGTTTGCATATGGGTCACGCAGGTACTCATTTTTTACAATGAAGAATTAAGATAAATTTTGTATCTTGACGGTCATGTTACTTAAACTTGGTTTCGCCACATCAAAAACAGGTTTAACAAATTAGGGTTGAGCTGGTATTGGGATGCTCCCAATTTATTAACAGTTAATTCAAAGAAGGTCTTGAAATTAACCTATTGGGTATATGTACTAAATAGTGTTTAGTGTAATTCCAGTTAAGGTAGGCTTAATGCAAATTTTCTGAGTGTTAAATTCCCTTGTTTTGAACCACCTCTGAATAATGTACAACCCCAACTCCAAAATCACTAAACATGAATTTCGGCTTTGGTATCCTACAGATTAAATTGAATAAGACTAGATGGACATCTGGATCCATCGTTGAGGGGATGTTTATTGTACACTATGCACTTTAAATGTTGAGGAATATCTTGCAAGTGTACATTTTTTGTCCAGCTTATGCCTCCCTGAGAAGGAAGAGGATTAATCCAATGTATTTCAATATAGGACCAAGGAAATGTCTAGAAGCACTAAGAATTTTAACTTCAGATACGTCACATAACTTATTGCCATAAATTTGGTACATAGGAAAAAGGTTTGAAATTTTAATACGCAGTCTACACGTGACTTATTTTACTCTGATATGTTTGACCTTTTTACTCATTTCATGTAATTCTGTTTTATTGAGTTGTACCGCGTTTATGACAAGTTGTAAAGGTGCAAGATCAATATCGGAAAACGTGCTGTATTCTATTGTGTAAAAAGGTATATATACATGCTGTTTATGGTTTTTTGGTTTAAATCTTTTTATTTAGAACATTGTCAAAACACATTTAGCATTTCATTTCAAAGGCAGTATTGTAGCCGTTTGCACATGACCTAAGCATGCTATGTCAAGAATGGCTGTGCGAGTAAGGCGCCCAGCGCAGTTAGATAAATGTGACAATACTTACAAAGGAATCTTATTCTACCCCCCCCCCACCGCCTCCCACCCCGCCCCTTGTCCACAGAAAAAGAAAAAAAAACCTGCTGAAAGAAACATGGCCTATGTTTCATCATGCAAAATGAGATGTCATGATTCTGTCTGCTGCTGGTCAGAGAGTCGCAGAAGGCGAAGATACCTGGGACAGGTGACTTCCCTGAATTCAGAGGAGAGGAGGGACAGGAATGGTTGCCATAACTCGTTAAATATGGATCCCTTTCCCATCATGGTCAGAGTGAGCTTCTCCATACCCAGCATTTGCCATTGTCGGTATAGCCAACCTGTAAAGGTAGGAATCTGAGGGGTGCGTCAGTATGTCAGAATGTTTTGGACCGCTGATCCCAGCGCTATTGAGATGAGGCAGCCTCTGCAAGATTTTAATGGGTAGGTCAATGGGTTCGGGAGGCCCAAGAGAATGTATGCAGGGAAGCGCGGGATTTTTGTGTCAAGGTGTTTATCCACTTCATCAAGGACATGGGCCAAGTAAGATTGGAGATGGTTGCAGTCCCACAGCAAGTGTACAAGAGTGCCTCTTTCCCCGCATCCCGCCAGCAGTCCGACCCCCGGGAGAGATACATTGAGTGTAGGCAGTAAGGGGTGTAAAACCAGTATGTGGCTAGTGTATCTAACATTATGATGTCATTTATACATCATTACTGCTAGTTTAATGAAAGTTTCGGTCAGACCCAGGCTCTGTAATACACCCCCTCCCATTCCTTGTAGGGTAGTGTTCTGCCCAAGTCCCTTTTCCACCGTTCGCGGCAAGCATTGTACATGTGTGTGTTCCTATGGAGCAGCATCTTGTATAGGTCTGAGATTAGTTGTCCGAAGTACGGGTGACGAGCCATTTCTCATAGGCGGAGAGGCGTCTACTGGCAGAAGGCCAAACCTGGTTGTGTATGGCCCAATGCCTAAGCTGAAGGTACTGTAGCCGTTCGGTCTCAGGTAACCCGTAGTCTGACTTGAGTTGCTGGAATGGTATGATCCCGGCTGGACCAAAAAAGTGACCAAGGGATCAACACCCTGTGGACCTCCATCGCGTGAAGGCGGCTCCAGGGAGGACCTGGCCTGGCATTTCGGGCTGGACTGTTCCCATAGGGCACAGGGTCAAGACTGATTTGCTTATGGCTGTGTCCAAACTGGAAAGGCAGGGTGAGCAAAACAACGATGGATTTAGGCCCAGATCTCTGTACTGGGGTGAATGTATGACATTGTTCTGCATTCTGTCCATCAATAGTTCTTTTTGCATCTGTCTAAAAAATCAGCCAGGGACTCATTCAGAGTGGACAGGTCAGTGGCTGCAAGATAATCGATACCATCGGTAGGAAACAGGGGCGCACTAGCATATAAGCGGGCATAAAAGTCGTGAAACGCCTCGGCTATGGCAGAATCCTCTGAGTCTCGACAACCACCCCATCCCGGATCTCCTGGACCCCCTGTCTCTGTCGGGTCTCACGTAATTTGTGGGCAAGGAGCCGACTGCATTTGTCACCCCCAGTGTAGTAAGCATGGCGCAGCCTGAGGGCTGCATACTCAGCCCTGTCCTGGTTGAGTGCTGCTAACTGTTGCCTCACTGCCTTCAGTTGATGCCAAACCAGTGGCGCCCCTGTCCGTTGGTGTAGCTGTTCAAGCTCCTTCGTTTTTTGGGTGAGGTCTTCTCTCTTGCACTCTCGGTCTGCATTTTCTGCAGCTAACATGGCCACTAATTCCCCAAGAAGGACCGCTTTGAGTTCTGCCCATTGCGTGCCAGAGACGTATCTGTGTTATCGTTATGGGAGAGATAATCTTTTATCGTGCGTTGTAGCTGTTCTACCACTGTTACACGATGTAATAGAGTGTCGCAGATGCGCCATTGTCGCGTGGGTCACTGCATGGGGGAAAGTGTAAAGGTGACCAGAACTGGTGCATGGTCTGATAAAGAAGCTACCCCTATTTCTACAGTCGTCACTAGCGCGAGTAATGAAGTCGAGGTCAGCCGGTAGTCCAGTCTGGCGTAGGTCTTGTGCTCATTAGAATTAAGCATGGGCGGAAAATCCGTTTCGCTCGCGGATTTTGCGGATTTTCGGGAAATTCGCAATCCGCGAGATTCGCGAATTTCCCGCAAAATCCGCAAATCCGCGAGCAGCGGATTTTGCTCGCACTGCTCGCACTGTTCGCGTGAGTTCGCGGCTTCCCAGTACAACTTCGCGCCCCGCGAATAAGTGCAAAATTGCAGAAATACGATCTAATCAAAACTGAAACTACTTACCAGGTTCAAAAGTTCAGGCTCATCATTAGTAGCCATTTCCTGTAGTGCTTGCTGAGGGGCCCCTCCAGAGTTCAGTTGCCAGTTGCAACTATTATGTGACCCTGCTCTGAACCTCAGAATAGTTACACATATGCCACAAAGGTCCTGAATTACAGCTAAGGGAGACAAGCAGGAGCCAGGCTGGCAGTTCAAATCCATTAATCAGCCCCTAATTCATTATTGTCAGTTGGGGCAGGGCAGGTGTTGTAACTAATTTTGCAACAATGAAAGCACTTAGCAAGTGCAAAAGTTCACTAATCAGGAAGCACTAAGGAAGCAGGTGCCAGCTAAAAAAATATTCTGTGACACATTAATCAGCCCCAAATTAATTCAGGTCACTTGAGGCAGGGAAGGTGTGCTTGCGTTGCCACAATAATGTACACTGACTGGACAACCAGAGGGTGCTGTGATGAAACAGAGGGTGGCATGGGTGGGCCAGAGGGTGGCATGAGTAGTCAGAGAGTGGCAGTGGTGACAGAGAGTGGCAGTGATGAAGAAGAGTGTCCCAAACAGGCTGGACACGTAGAAACAACAAGTTCGCGAAACTTGCGACCCGACAGGTAAGTTCGCAATTTGCGACATTGTACAAAACCCTCGCGAACTGGCAGAAACCCGCGCAAACACAAAAAAAAAAAATCCGCAAATTCGCGAGAATTCGCGGATTTTGCGGATTGCGAGTTCGCAAATCCGCAAAATTCGCGAACGCGAGATTCGCAAAATTCGCCCATGCTTAATTAGAATAATAAGAGTATTCCCTGGAACTTGGGTGGAAACTACACCATAAGTCGTTCAGGCCTATGTCTCGTAAGCGCGTCAGCCCCATCGTCGATAGTGTCCCCGTTTGCCCTATGTGGTGACCGGATCTGTCCGCTACATTATCGAAGACCAGGTTCAGGTCGCCCCCAAGAGGATCCATCATTCTGTCGTGGCTGTCGCTTCCGTGAGTGCTGTGTGTAAAAACTTTTCCTGTCCCTCATTAGGGGCATACACGGAGCCCACTGTAAATGTGAGGCCTCCTAAAATGAAGCGATACGTGAGTAGTTTCCCCTTGATCTCGGCTTCCTTGTTTAGGATCTTACCCCGGAACCCCTGGGCAACCAATGTAGCAACTTCCACTGTTTTGGTGTAACTGCAGGAGAATATTTGGGCTGGGAATCTACGATATTTGAGCCGGTAACAATCTTTGGGTAAAAGATGCATTTCCTGCAGGAGGCATATATCAGCTTTAGTGTTTTCAAGACAGGACAAAACAGATGTGCACTTAACGGATTTGTTGAGTCCCCTCACATTCAGGGTAAGTATCTTAAGTATGGTAGGAGTCATTCAGTCAGGAAGGGGTGATTAGGGCACGTGTTTACACTAACGTCTGTCTTTGTATTCTCTGGAAGCGAATCATGGTGTCGAGAATAGCTACTATTGCAGAGCTGAGTTAGTAATACAAAAGAGTGGACAAGGGACCCCAAAACCTCCAAAAAATAACCCCAAACAAATATCAAAACATAACTCTTCCGCATAGGGCAGAAGTGAAAAGGTGAAAGAGTGTAACCACTAAGTAGTTAGTCATCTGTAGATGAGCGAGAGAAAATCTTCATGGGGGAAAGGTCATGACCGCGGGCATCCTCCGCCTCCCCCGCCAGTGGCCCACTATTTAGAGGCCCATATCAATGAGGAAGAAAAGGGGGGAAGGGAGGGAGACGGGGGAGGAAACAGGTGTCAAAGTGATAGGTGAGCCTCTGCCCGGCTGCGATTTTACCAGCTCAGTAGTCAGAGTCTTAATTGCTGCTTTGCGGCCCTCTGAAAGTTCAGCAGGGTCTGGCCGTCTGGGTCATCGGCGTCTTCTTTGTTGTTTCCAACGTGATCCCATGTCCTCTGATCGGGGAGAAGAGTCTTTGTTCTTGCTTTCCTCGGCTGGGGGGGTCGATACCCAACAGGCGGCAAGCCTCAGAGAGGGAGCGAAGCTCGAAAAGCTTGCCATCCATCCGGTAGATCAGACGAAAAGGGTGGCACCAGCTGTAGGATATGTTACATTGACTGAGAAGCAAGGTAACAGGTCGGAAGGTTCTCCGTTTGTGCAGAGTGAGGGCCGCTAGGTCTTGGTACAGTACAGGGTCTGCCCGCGGAATGTCAAGAGGTGCTTCTGTTGGGCTTTCTGAAGTATTTCTTCCTTTGCTCGGTAGTCCCGAGCAAAGGATGTCCGAGGGCGGGGCTGTCACAGGTCTCAGTGGTCCTACTCTGTGCGCCCTATCTATTTGAAGCTCAGCATCTGGGGGGCTGCCTAAGACATGGTTAAAGAGAGCCCTGTGTATTGGAAAATGTCGTCCGCCTCCTCATTGATCTTCACCCCCCGGATCCTAATGTTATGTTAGCGGGAACGGTTCTCTAGGTCCTCAAGATGAAACTGTAAGTCTACCTGCTGGTCATGGATGCGGATGACCTCCTACTGAAAGTATGACAGCTCCGTGTCCCTCTTGTCGCTTTTCTCCTCCAGCTCCGCAACTCTCTAGCCAATGCCATCCACGTCCCTTTGGAGATCCTTGATTTCAGCCGTGCACACAGCGACATAAACAAGGACTACAGAAAAGCCTTAGTGATGGGTTCTCCACAGTCACCGCTCATTACTGTGTCCAGGTCTATTGTCTCAGGGGCCTCCTCCGCTAGACCGCTAGCCTGAGCTTTTGCGAACAGTTCCTTCAGGGTTTTATCTCTCCATCCTCGGGAGGAGGACATAGCACTTAGTTGCAGGCCCCGGGGCCAGGCGCCAGTCCGCCACCCACAGGTGAAGGCTAATTGAGGTCCAGTGCCGCCTGTTGCTAGTGAAGCCTGATGACCCCTCCTCTGAGGCACCACACTTCTAAGTAACTCTGCAGCCCTCTCCCATGGGTCTCAAACCGACACTATAGCCTCGGGGAGCTCTCACACACCCCCGGTCATTCACAACAGGCGGGGACAGAGGGGACCCCCCCCGGCAAGTCTAATGCCGATTTCCTCCTCTCTTGCTAGGCCCCGGGGCCCGTGGGGTCAGAAAAATTCTGGTACCTCTAATCACGGGAGCGTGCGGGGATCGGCCAGTGCTCTGAGCAAGTTGGCAACAGTCTGCTCTCTATGCACTGCGTGATATGGTGCCGCCCACCAACGAGACCAACTTCTCCCACTGCTCTTCAGAGATGCTGCCATGCTCTAGACCCCTGTTAGGTCCCAAGTTGAGCCGCTATACGTTGCCCCAAGCTGCTGTGAGCAATGTTCCAGGTGCAGTCTCTATAAATGGAGTCCCAGCTGCGTGCCAAACCCGCCACACTCCCCCGCAGACCGACGTACCTAGGGTCCCACGGCCGGGCCTTGCCTGGGTGGTGGCAGGGGTGGCAGCCAGCAGGCCCTCCGATCTGTCTGCCGTTAGGCCATCGCTGAAGGTAGGTCACTCGCCCTCTCCCTGTGTGGTGCTCTGCTGCGGGGTCTGCACGTACTTCGCCCGCCCTAGGGTGCTGTCCCAGAGGCTCCCGCTCAAGGCGACGACGTCGATGTAGATCTGCCCGCCGCCATTTAACCCAGGTTTCGGGGGAGACTCACCGCTCCTCTTCCTGCCCCCCAGCACGGGGCCGGCAGCGTTCATGTTGTCTCATAGCTGTGTGCTTGCCTGAGCTACTGCGTGGTGGGCGGGGGCACTGGCGATCGCTGACTCCAAGGCTGGTGGTAACAACACGCCGCCGCTGGGCCATGTTACAAGATGGTGGGCCTCACTCTGTGTAGTAAGCAGTGCAGGGGTGTGTTTGTCTTCTACGCCGGACGGGGTGACCAGAACTCTCAAGTCCCCGCCCGCGAGCGGCGTCATCCGTTGCTTACTGGCCGCCTATGGGTGTAAGTCGGAGTGCTCCCAGGCTGCATCAATGTCAGGTCGTTCCGAGGCTGCGCCGCGCCTCGGCAGGGCCGCTCCCGCCTCTGCTGCTATTCGGCGGTCATGGGCAAGGGATCCGACTGCCACTGAGCCCAGTGACCATCCATCCAGCCGTCGCGACATGTGAGCTCACTGCTCCAGGGGTCTGCCTGCTGTGGACGGCGAAATGCTGGTGCTTTGCAAGGTCGCCGGCGGGAGCGAAGGAGCCACACATCCTATATGGTTGCCATCCTAGCCACACCCTCCTGATTATGGTTTTTAACGAAAATAAAAGCGAATTAATTGATTTATTTTTCACCTGAATGTTATTTTTCACCTAAATCGCTTTGCACATGAATGTGGTTTGCAAGCTAAATGTGATTATGAAACTAAAGGTATTTTCCTCCAAAATGTGGGCTGTGCGCTAAATGTATTTTAACACTCGTGAATCGTGATGGTGTTGCATCAAAGGTGATTTTGTATGTCAATGTTATTTTGCTCTTAAATTTGATATCACAATCCTCTCTATCACCCAAAGGTGATCTTGCCCCTAAAAACAGGTTTACACTTAAAAGGGATATTTGCACTTCGTGGGGATTTTGTATAAAAATGTTATTTGTGCTCCTTAATGTATTTCACACTGATCCTGATGTTACACCAAGGTTGCTTTTGCAGGGGATTTTGTATCAAAATGTTATTTGTGCTCCTTAATGTTTTCCACACTGATGCTGATGTTACACCAAGGTTGCTTTTGCACCTCAATGTGCAGTCAATTGTTGGGAAATCATACTGGTGCACACATTTTACACCTAATGTGACATCTTTTTTTTGCATTTTTTCTCTGTCTAGGGGCCTGAATTTATATGATGGCGGTATGTATACATTGGGATTGATTCTGATCTCGGTCAGAAGGGCTCCAAATTGGATTCGGGTTTGCCAAATCCGATCCGGAGCCCTTGCTTTCGACCGGCTCGTTCCATGGTCCGAACGACCAAGTACGATGCCTGAAACCTGTTAGATGTGTGTGAAGGTGAGCAACCCAATAAACCCTTGCGGGCTTGGGCAGAAGGATGAGTAATAGATTGGGCCAGCAAGGAATTTTGTTACTATGGTTAGGGACCAGTCAGTGCAGAACTCAATTTGATTGTGTGCTCACGCTATTTAGAGATTGTGACTGGAAAACTCAATTATCACTATAAATCTATAATGTTACCACACTAACATTATAAGAAATAAAACAGTAATAATACAAAAACCAGGTTGTTGTGATCAGAAGTGTTGCTTTGTATTTTATTTTCAAATAGAGAATTTATCTCTTATGCATAATCAAGGGTACATAAAAATGCGAGTGAGATATACTTAAGCAGTGTAATTCATTCACATGGTATATCTGAGAACAGTCTAAACTGCTAATAAATGATAACTTTGACTTCAGCCAAAAATAACAAGAAAGTCAATGATATTGAATGAAACAACAGCAGAATTAAGACAATGTTGTCGACGTTTCGGTCTTTCTTTTAAATTCACAAGACCATCTTCAGGACAAAGGTTTAAAAGGCATTAGGTTGGAGACCCTTTGTAGCCAAATTGTAATAGGCTATCTTGTGAGGCCAGACAAGTAGTTTCACCGGCGGTAAAAAATCGACCTTTTTGGGCGGCAGTACTTTGAGACACACACGGTTCTTGTGGTGTATGGGAGACTAATTTATGTTGATTTTCTCGCGGTTTGAAGCTTTTAGACTATGGCAGAAAGTCTTGTTGCTCAAACAACGTGGGATGATGCTCCTCTCAATCCACGGTAGTGGCGTCAGCTGTTCCCGATTGCTGTTGGTGTCTCAAAGTACTGCCGCCCAAAAAGGTCGATTTTTAACCGCCGGTGAAACTACTTGTCTGGCCTCACAAGATAGCCTATTACAATTTGGCTACAAAGGGTCTCCAACCTAATGCCTTTTAAACCTTTGTCCTGAAGATGGTCTTGTGAATTTAAAAGAAAGACCGAAACGTCGACAACATTGTCTTAATTCTGCTGTTGTTTCATTCAATATCATTGACTTTCTTGTTATTTTTGGCTGAAGTCAAAGTTATCATTTATTAGCAGTTTAGACTGTTCTTGGATATACCATGTGAATGAATTACACTGCTTAAGTATATCTCACTCGCATTTTTATGTACCCTTGATTATGCATAAGAGATAAATTCTCTATTTGAAAATAAAATACAAAGCAACACTTTTGATCACAGCAACCTGGTTTTTGTATTATTACTGTTAACATTATAGATTTATAGTGATAATTGAGTTTTCCAGTCACAATCTCTAAATAGTGTGAGCACACAATCAAATTGAGTTCTGCACTGACTGGTCCCTAACCATAGTAACAAAATCCCTTGCTGGCCCAATCTATTACTCATACTGAAACCTGTTAGGTCTGACCGAATCGGTTCCGAAAGGCATTTGGAGAGGGTGAGCCTTTCTGGAACCGATTCGTACAGCTTTAAGAACTTGAAACCAGCTCTCAATCATCTGTGAGTCCTGCCCTCTCAAGTGGTGCCACCCCAGTCCTGGACCCTCAGATGTGGGCCTGCAGGTGACTTGCCAGCCCATCTGTGGAACCAATGCATGTTCTCTGTTGTGCGGCGCAACCTCAAGCAGAACCAATGCATCGCCTCTCAAGCATGAATCTTCCCATCGCAAGGACACCACATTGCCCTCGCAGCCTGCAGCCTCATCGGAACTGAGGCTGCATGATGCTTCCTTGACCTAGGCCCTTGCATCCCTTGTTAATAGCACACTCGATGATGATGTCAGACACCGCTTCACAGACTCGCAGCTCCTTGGAACCGACACTTCGGCCCAACTGCGTGACTCATCCTTGATACCGGACCTGCATAACAAGCCCCTTGTCGAAGGGATCTTCGAAAACACAGCAGGACCTTACATCACAGTCTCCCAGCTTGTCAGAACTGACGCAGTGCTTCAACTGAGCAACACACATTTGAAGAGGGACATCTCAAAGCTTCGCAACCAGGATTTAAGGTATTCTTGGTCAGCAGGCCTAACTGGGTCCCTGTATCCAGCCCGCTCACCATCAGGGTCAGCCTGAACTTGTGACTTTGTCCCAGTCTAATGTGACCAGATATCCACAGTTGGAGCTTTGTGCTTTTTGGGGATATTTTCACTAAAATCTTTCAAATTGTATATCTCTGATTTTTTTTTTATTTGTGTTGTTCTATTGATTAAGATTTCTCTATTTTTCTTATCTGGCGTGGGATCCTTTTTATAGTGTACTTTCACTTCATTATTATTTGAAGTACTGCATAATTACTTTAAACATTTACTCTGAGTTAACCCTGACTGCTCTGTGCCAACATACCAGCGGGTTGAACACAGATTCATTTAGCTGTTGCTTGTGTTTCACCCTGACAAGGATTGTGGTTTCTGCATGGCTAGGATTTTACCCCCCTCAACCAGTACCCCAATTTCTTACAGATGGCCAGCCTAGAAACCCTAATCAGTGACATCTATAACCTTTATACATGACTATTATTAAGATTCATTGGATTCACCACCCTAGACCTCTTGTCTCTTTATATGATTCCCACAGTTTCGTTTCCTCCCAGCTTTTTATGTCTGGTGAACCCATCACTAGACCTGCTGTCTTCCATGACAAGAGAGCGGGCTTTGGTTAAGCTCCCTACAAATCACTGACTTGCTTGCTTCAGTCTACTTCCGCCATTGCTTGTGGAATTGTCAATCACATTTGTCTTAGTATCACCGGCATTCTATCGAATGCTTGTCTCAATCCTTCCACATTCACTGTAATGTATGAGGTACTATCTTTAGTGACTGCAGCAGGGATTTTTTGATTGTTGTGTCAGTGCTTGAGTGCAAAGCTGTCTGCTCGTAGAGTGGCTGATGGCAGCTCTTCGCATTTTTACCAGGCGCTGCTCACGCAATAGCTTCTGTTATCCAGGACATTATTCACACACTGACATGCCCAGCAGCTCATGTATACTGCTGTGGCAGTTTTTCAACCCTGCCGCCAGGTTGCTGCTACCTTTTAGTGCGCCCATCGGCACTACACTTATGCAGCATCTTGACTGCTGCTGGTGTTCAGTGTATTCAGAGGTTTCCTACTTCTGGAAACAAGCATTGTCAAAACCAATGTGTGTGGCTTAGAAACTCATAATGGAAAGTACTCATATTGGCTTTCCTAATGGTTGTTCCCTTTATCACTGTTTATTGTTATCTTTCTCGTCCTCTTTCTTTCACACTTTTTTTGCCTTTCTTTCTCTTGCTCTGGCACAGTCTGATGATAAAAAATAAAACCCGATCCCCAAAAAGACCTACATGTGCCTAACACCTGCCACCACTGACACAGAGTATGCACTGGCGTGTGTAACCCTGGAGATGTCACTTTATTTTGCATAATTTGTATAACCTCATACAATTACATGCTTTGACATCAGAGAGGACTTTAATTAAGACAAATGCTACCACAACTGCCCAGAGACCCAACGTGGAGAAGTGTGGCTCAATGGTTAGAGCGACAGACCCTGATGCAGAGGTCTATCCCGGGACCAGGGTTCATTCCCTGCCTCGGTGGGTCTTGGGCTCAAAAATTCCACTGACCTGATAATTCTCGCCTCGGTGCCTATTCCAATCATGGAGTCCCACTCTGCAACTCTGGGCAATAGCTTGCTTAATCTCCACAACGGCCCCCACAACGCTAAGGATGCCTGGCCTCCACCCTTGGGGTACCCAGGAGTTGACACCTCACAGGGGAAGCCAGGATGGGTTCCACAGCGGTATTCGTACAAGCCCCTTGAGACCCTTGCGGGTGAGTAGTGCGCTACACAAGTATCAATTTTAATTTATTTAACCACCACTGTAACTTCCATTGTTAAATACCACCCGAAAGCGTGTCTATATGTTTGCCCCACAATTCCTATATTCAATGCATTGCAAAGTCTGTGAAATAATGTATTCCATGCTTTTTCACATACATTAATAAACTGCAGTCTGAATCAATAAAATACTGTCAGCAAGACAACTATGCTCAGTGAAGCATATAGATAAATAAAAAGAAACAACAGTGCCTGAATAAGATGTCATTTTTTTAAAGTCTATAAAATGTGTAGCTATCACAAACTTTTGCGAAGAGATGACATATACCGAGTGCCAACAAATTATGTAGCACTGAAAGTCCGAATTAAGTAGCAGAGCTGACTAAATTATGCCTTACAGAAAGGCAATTTATGCAGAAAGAAAGAAAAATTACTTGTCGTATTATGCGTATGAACGACATTATGCGTCACATTCAGAAGCATTAGTATCTGTCTGCATTGGCATCTTAACACACATTTATAAAAACAAAATGGCATTGTTTTACAGAGTATATGTATTTCTTAAGCAGGAAATGTATATAAATTCAGCAGTTCTTGTTCACTGTGTTATCCACCAGCAATTAATGTTTGGTCTTGCATCGAAGCACACAGTACTATATTAACATTGCCCTCCAACCTCCAAGTGTAAAAGAGTTTGTGTACACCAAAAAAAAGTGTTGCACTCAGGAGAAAAGTTACCTAAAAAGTTACACAGATCTTGTAATAAGTAGTTTCCCACTTTTATTCTGCACATCCCAATTATGTTTAACATTTTTACTTCAGGCTTGGATTTTCCCCATCTTCCCACTTGGACGCCTTGAGCTACCTCTAGTAAGACTCTGCCCTCCAGAAAATTGTTCAACACTGCACAATTGTAAAGAGATTATGTAACATTAGACATTAAAAAGAGATGCAAAATATTTGGGGTTCTTCTAAAATGTGAGTGGCCTTTTGAAATACCGTCCTTTGGGTAAAGTGCGTTGTAAATAAAATGTAACTGAAATAGTGAAAGAAATATGTTTATTATAATACATAATTACTATTTCTATTCTGCCCAGATTAAATTGCATTTAAAATATATGTTTTTCGTTTCTTCCCTCATGCAAAAGCCTTTCATTTGGTATATCAATTGGGGATATTAACACCATCTGATTAAAATAATTGACTTTTTCGTGGCTGAATAGAGAAAACAGTTGGTGAAAGGTGGCCAGTTGACCTACACAAATATGTCAGAAACTATTGCACTCCACGTGAAGCGTGTTTAGTGACCTTTGGTCTGATTGGGATAAAAACCTTTTTGGGTGAAAACTGCATATTATGGATCTAGTCTTTGGTGAGGTGGCATTTGTGGTAAATCCATGATTATGCATGATATACCCAGCCCGGAAATGGCGCAAATTCCAGTGGTCCTGAATATATTCTGCATTTTAAAATAATTTAATTAACAAAACTCTTAAATATCTCCAATTGTTCTACTATTCTACACTCACATCTCTGTAATTTCTAACACCTAGAAAATCTAAATATTATGAATACATGGCCTAAAATTATTTCTGCAGCCAGGGCCCCTTAAATCCTTAAGATGGCCCTGTCTACACGGGCACCAAAGAACATGCATAAATGTCCAGAAATATTGTTATCCTCCGCAAAACCTTTTGTGTTGTGTGCTCAACATCTACCCAATGATGTCTAATCGCTGCTCAGAAGAGGATGGACATGTTGGTTTGAGACTGACCAGTAGTTATACACAGCTAGGGAAATTGTTGTATGCATCTGTACTGTGACTCCTTAAGTTGAAAGAAAATTTCAGACATCACATATCGAAAGGACCCCTTCGCCCGAGTGGCTGGACTTTTATTAGTGACCCCAGGACCAGGAAAATCCGTACACCAGAAACGCACTAAAATAGTGACCTAGTTAAGCAGAAACCATCAACAAGAATAGAGCCATGGCTAGTAGACAACAGGAGCTCGCACTGGCCTGCACTGTAAGATGGAGGGTGGCCAGGCTTTCTTACTGATCCCTTGGGGCAGCTTACCCACTTTTCTCCATGTCATCACATAGACTATTTCCAGTCCTGGGATTATCTCTGGCAAGTAACTGCTATAAAATGAGTAAGTCTGCCAGGTTGAATGGACACAGCCCAAGACAGGGTTGCTCAGGCTACTTGAGTCCTGCAATTGCCGACCCATGCACCCTCCATCTTCAGAGCCCCTGCGTCCACCCCCTGGCGCGTGCTGTATTCCCAGACCCGCGCCTCTGTGTTGTTACCTGACAGTGAGGTAAGAGTGTGGCAGCCTTCTGTTCTCTGGGAGAACATTCCCCGGAGACAGCCGGCTGATTACTTCGCAGTACCTTTCCTTTTCTGATATATATTGTTTTTCGCTGCGTGTTTGGTGAGCATCTGTCACAATTACATCCCTTGTCTCGGCTTGCTTCCCTCTGTTATCCAAGTCATTTGTTATCTCTGTCTGATGCGTGCTTATGATGTCCTCAGCGCGGTGTCTCCTCTCGGCTCTCCACACAGGTTGTTTATCTCACCAGTGAGGGGCTGAGACAGTTCGATGGGGAGGGGGCTCGGGGGATGTTATAGGTATGTGGAGAGAGGAAGGCGTCGGCGTTTGAGAGTGAGGGAGTAGAGATATTGCACAGTATATGCAATACAGACATCACAAACTGAAAGAAATCAACTGCAGAGAGCAAGGAACGACTAAAGAGAGAATGAAATAGACAAACATTGGCATAGCCAATAGGTCTCGCCTTTGGGACCTTATAAGCTTTTAGCCATGCAGCACAGTATCCTGGGTGCTGTTCCTGCAGGGTTTGAATAGCTATACAATTACTATACACTGGGTCATGTAGTCTGATTTAGGAATACAAATAGATCCAGCAAATAGAAAACCCAAAAATGTGATTGAGGTTGCAGGCCTACCCTTGAGCTATTTTCTCCATAATTGTGAGAATGCCTTCACTAATTCCCTGTAGCAATTCTGCAGCCAGGGGGTTTCCCCGCACAATTATAGATTTGCTGTATTTCTCACATAAACCATCATCTGCAGGTTTTGACAAGAAATGTTTTGTTTCTAGTGCTTCCGTAGTGTTTCCGCACTGTGGGAGGCCCTTCACAAAGGTTTACTGGTCACCTTTCCGTAGCTTGTTAATGTACTTGGGTGTTAGACTGGTACTAATTAGGTGAAAGTAATAAAATAACTAAGCAATACTAATGAAATCTGAGGAATTGTTTGCTTTTCTTGTTGCATAATATAGTCAACCCTCCCGCATAATGTGGTCATCTCCTGCTGCATAATTCCAACACTCCTTGCCTGTAGCCTAGGATATCCCACTGGAACTTACAACTGAACCATAAAAGAGTGACGGCGAACCATACTTCCCTGAAATCATGCTCGCTTTTTTTCCATCATCTACCTTTATTTGTAACAGGACAGAGAACAGAAGGCCTTGCCACAGTGCACAAATGGTAAAACAATGGTAGTTATATTGCAATACCAAAGAAATAAAGGTTTCACTACACTGTTACGGTATTGTGTTTAAATTGTGTGCATATTTGCTGCTGGGATGTCATCAATGGCGTCCAAACGTCTTCAGAAATGAAACTGAAAACAAAGAGAGACAAATATTAGAAAAGCCTTAACAAGTTGAGGTGCTTGAGAAAACATTAACACCCTGTTCGCTGTGCCTCAGGAGATTCGGTGTTCAGAACCTCAAAAACATTCAAGGATCAAACGAAAGTAATAGGAACGAGTATTGTAGACAGTTAGAAAACAAGCATTTGCAATGCAATAGGACTCGCATACATTAAGTTTGAGCTATTGGCATTGCTAAATATTGCAACACCAATTGCAACAAAAGTCTATAAATTGTAGGCCAAAAAAATGTGTATTTATTTTTGTAGCAATGGTGGCATGCTGCACTTTAGATGAATATGTTTAAAAGTAAAGTGTGCCATACTGCGATTGCTGCAGTAGTTAATTGTGGATGTGTTAACAATTGATGTGTGCACTGATGACTGGAGTTGTGTGTGCCTGTAGAAATTGTGCACTGATGGCTTTTGTGCCTGGTGGAAGTGTGCACTGCTGGCTGGTGGTGTGTGTGCCTGGTGGAAGCATGCACTGACGGCTGGTGGAGTGTGTGCCTGGTGAAAGCGTGCACTGATGGTTGGTGGTTTGTGCCTAGTGAAAGCATGCACTGACGGCTGGTGGTGTGTGTGTGCCTGGTGAAAGTGTGCACTGAAGGCTGGTGGTGTTTGTGTGCCTGGAAAAAGCATGCAGTGATGGCTGGTGGTGTGTGTGTGTCTGGTGAAAGGGTGCACTGATGCCTGGTGGTGTGTGCCTGGTGGAAGCGTGCACAGAGGGCTGGTGGGGTTTGTGCCCGGTGAAAGCGTGCACTGATGGCTGGTGATGTTTGTGCCCAGTAAAAGCGTGCACTGACGACTGATGGTGTCTGTGCCCGGTGAAAGCGTGCACTGACAGCTGGTGGTGTTTGTGCCTGGTGTAAGCGTGCACTGATGACTGATGGTTCTTGTCCAGTGCCTTTGATACGGTATGTAGGGATAAATTGTGGCGTATGATGGAGTCTATGGGGTTCGAGGAGCCTTTGGTCACTCTGCTCCGCAGGTTGCACACCGCCACAATGGTCAGAATTAGATATGGCCCTGGAGGAGAGAAAACTAGACCTATATTATCCACTGAAGGCGTCCGCCAGGGATGTATTTTAGCCCCTTTTTTATTTCTGGTTTATACGAATGGTTTAGAAGGTTTTCTATTAGAAACTGGTGCTGATTTTCCTCAGATTAATGGTAAAAAAATTCCAATGTTGTCATATGCAGATGACACTGTCCTAATGGCCCTTACTCCCAATAGCATGCAGATTTGTCTGAATGCCTTTGATATGTTTATGGGAAAATTAGATCTTGGGGTCAATTTTACTAAATCTTTTGCCATGACTTGCGGTTCGAAAAGTGTTAAAATCCGCAAATACAGGGTGAGGGATTCTAATATAGAGAAGGTTGATAACTTCAATTATCTGGGAAACCTTTTTAATAAAAAATTGAACTGGGAACCTTTGATGTCAGCCTGGGTTCAAAAGGTTACACAGTCAATTGAAGCTCTCTTTCGCTTTGCTAGTAAATTAGGACAACGATGTATAGCTGAAATAACATCTTTGTATAAAGCCAAATGTGTTTCTGCTATGACCTATGGTGCTGGTGTCTGGGGGTCACAAAATTGTGAAAAGATACAGATTATGGAGAATAAGTTTTCAAAACGTTTACTATCTGTCCCATTGGGCACATCAAATATATTTTGCCACGGGGAGGTTGGAATTGAGTTTGTAAGTGATATTATTCACGTTGCACCTTTAGTATTATGGTCTAAAGTTTGGCAATCTGATGAATTGAAATTGACAAAAGATATCCTTCAAGATTGCCTTAAACTTGAGCATTACAGGGAAATCCCATGGCTTCGATATGTCAGAGATACCTTTTATAAGATTGGGTTAGGCAACATGTTTACAAATCCTGACATGCTTAGTAAGGATACTAAGGAAATCATCAAAAATGCCTATAGTTTTAACCTGGGTTCCTTAAAGAAGAATGATTATGTATTACGTGTTCGGAGAAGGCTAGGGCAACCCTTTTATCTATCATATATTATGAACACGCAATGGCGTTTCTATCTCACAAGGTTTCGCCTTGGCACTTTACACTTCCTTTTTGCTTTTCCAAAGCAGGGGGTTTGGAGGGAGAAGTTACCTTGTTGCCCCTGTAATAATAAGGTTTCGCAAAATACCCTGCACCTTATTCTCTTTTGCACTTTGTATAAGGTCCCAAGAAATACCTTTATTAGACCATTACTATTATCTCTTGGAACGTGCTATTATAAAGAAGGTTATAAATTTCTGTTATCTCTGTCAACTGTAAATATCTGAAATGCTGTATTGAATTTTATTAGATCAGCTCTTGTGATCAGAAATCGATATTGAATGTTTACGAAAATCAGATTTATGCAATTATGTACTGTGGTTTTATTATAGAATCATGTAAATATGTATTGTGATTTTATGGTAGTTCAAGTGCTTTTTAAATTGATGTATACTTTTATGATTTCCTTGTGGAATCGAAATAAAGTTATTTTGAAAATGAAAAATTGACTGATGGTGCCTGTGCCTGTTGAAAGTGTGCACTGACTGCGCGGATGTGTGTGTGGTTGTGTGTGTGTGATTGTGTGTGGTTATGTGTGTGGCTGTGTGTGTTGTTGTTGTGTGTGTGTGGTTGTATGTGTGGTTGTGGTTGTGTGTGGTTATGGTTGTGTGTGTGGTTGTGGTTGTGTGTGTGGGTGTGTGTGTGTGTGGTTGTGTGCATGTGGTTGTGTGTGTGTGGTTGTGTGTGTGCTGTGTTTGTGGTTGTGTGTGTGTGGTTGTGTGTGTGGTTGTGGTTGCATGTGTGTGTGGTTGTGTGTGTGCTTGTGGTTGTGTGTGTACTGGTGTTTTTGCATGGGGTTGTGTGTGTGTGGGTGTGATGGTGTGTGTGGTTGTGAGTGTGTGTGGTAGTGATGGTGTGTGGTATTGTGTGTGTGGTTGTGTTTGTGGTTGTGTGTGTGTGTGTGTGGTTGAGGGTGTGCGTGTGGTTGTGGTTGTTTGTGTGTGTGGTTGTGTGTGGTTGTTTGTGGGGTTGTGTGTGTGTTGTTGTATGTGTGGTGTTGTGTGTGGTTCTGTGTGTGGTTGTGTGTGTGGCTGTGTGTGGTTGTATGTGGTTGTGTGTGTGTGTGGCTCTGTGTGTGGTTGTGTGTGGTTGTGTTTGTGGTTGTGTGTGGTTGTTTGTGTGTGTATGTGTGTGTGGTTGTGTGTGTGTGTGGTTGTGTGTGTGTGTGTGGTTGTGTGTGTGTGGTCTGTGTGTATGGTTGTGTGTGTGGTTGTTTGTGTGGTTGTGTGTGTGTGGTTGTGTGCTTGTGTGTGTGGTTGTATGTGTGGTTGTGGTTGTGTGTGGTTGTGGTTGTGTGTGTGGTTATGGTTGTGTGTTTGAGTGTGTGTGTGTGTGGTTGTGTGCATGTGGTTGTGTGTGTGGTTGTGTGTGTGTGGTTGTGTGTGTGCTGTGTTTGTGGTTGTGTGTTTGTGGTTGTGTGTGTTTGGTTGTGTGTGTGGTTGTGGTTGCATGTGTGTGTGGTTGTGTGTGTGCTTGTGGTTGTGTGTGTGCTGGTTTTTGTGCTTGGGGTTGTGTGTGGTTCTGTGTGTGTGGGTGTGGGGTGTGTGTGGTTGTGAGTGTGTGTGGTAGTGTGGCTGTAGTATTGTTTGTGTTTGTGGTTGTGTGTGTGTGTGGTTGTGGGCGTGCATGTGGTTGTGTGTGTGTGGTTGTGGTTGTGTGTGTGTGGTTGTTGTGTGCGGTTGTGTGTGTGGTTGTGTGTGTGGTTGTGTGTGCGGTTGTGTGTGGGTGTGTGTGTGTGGCTTTGTGTGTGGTTGTGTGTGTGGTTGTGTGTGGTTGTGTTTGTGGTTGTGTGTGGTTGTTTGTGTGTGTATGTGTGTGTGGTTGTGTGGTTGTGTGTGTGTGTGGTTGTGTGTGTGTGGTCTGTGTGTATGGGGGTGTGTGTAGTTGTTTGTGTGGTTGTGTGTGTGTGATTGTGTGCTTGTGTGTGTGGTTGTGTGAGTGTGTGGTTGTGTGTGTGGTTGTGGGTGTGTGTTTGTGGTTGTGTGGGTGGTTGTGTGGCTGTATGTGTGTGTGGTTGTATGTGGTTGTGTGTGGTTGTGTGTGTGGTTGTCTGTGTGGTTGTGTGTGGTT
Organism: Lissotriton vulgaris; assembly: GCF_964263255.1. NCBI lineage: Eukaryota > Metazoa > Chordata > Amphibia > Caudata > Salamandridae > Lissotriton > Lissotriton vulgaris. The sequence continues at coordinate 806,548,208 of NC_141697.1, forward strand.
GTGAAAGTGTGTGGCTGTGTGTTTGTTTGTGTATGGTTGTGTGTGTGGTGTTTGTGTGTGGTTGTGTGTGTATGTGGTTGTGTGTGTGTGGTTGTATGTGTGGTTGTGTGTGTGGTTGTGTGAGTGATTGTGTGTGGTTGTGTGTGTGGTTGTGGTTGTGTGTGTGGTTGTGTGTGTGGTTGTGTGTGCTTGTGGTAGTGTGTGCTTGTGTGTGTGGTTGTTTGTGTGGTTGTGGTTGTGTGTGTGGTTGTGTGTTGTGTGTGTGGTTATGTGTGGGTGTGTGTGTGGTTGTGTATGTGTGGTTGTGGTTTTGTGTGTTGTGTGTGTGGTTGTGTGTGAGGGTGTGTGGTTGTGTGTATGGTTGTGGTTGTGTGTGGTTGTTTGTGTGTTTGTGGTTGTGTGTGTGGTTGTGTGTGTGTGGATGTGTGTGGTTGTTTGTGTGGTTGTGTGTGGCTGTGGTTGTATGTGTGTTTGTGTGTATGGTTGTGTGTGTGTGGTTGTGTGTGTGTGTGGTTGTGTGTGCTTGTAGTCTGAAGTCCGACATTTCTGTAAGATTTGTAAGCATTTCCAGACAGATAAAAGGAGGAGCAACTGAATGAGGGAGTATGGCCTAATGAGGAGAAGATGCTGACTTTGGAACTGGGACAGCATGTTCGACTCTCAGCTCCGCTCAACATCTTGTGATTCAGGGCAAACGGCGTAATCTCTCCATGTTTCAAAATAAAAAATGCTTTCATGTAGTCTGGGGATCATGTAAAGCGCTCTAATGTCCTTAGTTTACGACTTCGCACTATATGAAAGCTACCTTAAAAATAGGAGACGAAAGTTCAGAGGTGATGTGGTGCTGGGGCGAAGCGCCTGAAAAGGCTGATAAACTGCCTTAGTACAGTGAATGACCCCCGTCGCCTGGCCTCAGTTTTGCTACCGGCTAAGTATGATTTCCGTACAAACAGCATGCGCTCACTCCAGGCATAACTTGCAGAAAGCCCTCGCAGTGCCCTTCCTATCCCTGCTTAAGAATATATTATTTGTGACCCTTGGAACATATATTTTACCTAATGCCCCCGCATTCAAGGCACTTTTTCTGCTTGTAGTCTGAAGTCCGACATTTCTGTAAGGTTTCTAAGCATTTCCAGACAGATATGAGGAGGAGCAACTGAACGAGGGAGCATGGGCTAACGAGCAGAGCTGCAGACTTTGGAATTGGGACAGCATGTTCGACTCTTGGCTCCGCTCAACATCTTGTGATTCTGAGCAAACGGCGTAATCTCTCCATGTCTCAAAATACCAAGCATTGGCCGAGCGGCAGTAAAGCCGGGTGGCCGTGAAAGCAACCATCTGCTTTAAAAAATAAGCTTGCACGCAGGAGGAGTCGCTGCAGCAGGGGGGCGGGGGGGTCCACACTTGCGGAAGCGATAATTGCTGCCATTTGGTGGCGCGAGCTCCCGCAAGTAGATCGCCTCACGTGCATGCGTTGCCATTGATGGCAATGCAACAGTTGCACGTGCTTGGCCCAAAAAGCAAGTCCATTACAAGAGGTCCCCTTATATGCAATGCATGCGCGTTGCGTAGGCGAGATTTAAAAACAGTATCAATAGCATGATGCAGGGCAGCTTAACTCGGCAGGCGACCAACACATTCAGAGACTGAGCCTGCCGGGACAGTAAAATGGTTGTGGATTCATCTGCATATACACACCGAGAGTATTTTTGTTAAAAGAGTAAAATAAGTCGAAGCTTGGTTTATTTATATTTCCCCACGAAATGGTACAATGCACTTCTCGGGATAAATTGCATGCATCAAAATAACAAAAGGATAAAAAATAATCAAAAAGTATCCCCAGTGCAAAAGATCAATGAAGCGCATAATTTCTGTGACCTGTGTCTCTCCCTTGCTCATAAATGTCGGTAAATAAATGGGGAGCCAGAGGCCACGTCACTTGTACCCTGAAATTAAAATGCTTACCTGCAAGACAATAAAGACCAGAAAACATAACGATAGCGGGGATGGTTCTTGCTAACAAAATTATACATCTATATGTGAAGGAGAACAGAAAAATGGTTGCTCAGGAAATGATTTCGCATCTGTGATGGATTGTCACTTGGTTTTTCAGGTCATGATGTCCCTTACCTGATGAAGTGCGCTGATGCCATAAATGTTGGTGTTGCTTAGTAGGTCGCTCTTGCTTTTGTCCTGAATCATGGCTTCGGCATCTTCCAGGTAGCCAGCTGCACAGGTTGGCAGGAATTTGGCAGCCCCATTGAAGCGAAACGGCCCTGGAGTTAATATGGAAAATGAGAGGGGAAAAAAGTTAACACAGACAGCGGGAAAGGGGTGAGAAAAAAGGTAACACGGACAATGCGAAGGGGGTGGGAAAAAAGTTAACACGGACAACGGGGCGAGGCGGGAAATAAGTTAACACAGACAATGAATAAAGTTAACACTGACAACGGGTGTGGGACTAGAGGCAAAAGAAAACAAGCATTTACAATGCAACAGGAATCGTATTTACAAGAGACCTATTGCATTGGAAATGGGAGTGCGGCATACGAGAAGGTACGAACGGTAGTGAAGGCAGCGCAGAGGTCGAGAAGTTATGGACTGCGGGAGGGGAGGCACGGGAATAACATAGTTTTCGAATTAAAGGGGCCAGGAGCCATGGAAAGATACAAATGACGACATGGCCATCATGAGGCGGGATTAACAAGCCTAAAACCAATCGGAAGGCAGCATTTAGGACCTAAGCCAATAAAAAAGATGGGCAGAGAGTGGGTGGAGCTTCCACGGAGCTTCCACGCCATACTGAATACTGCATGCCTCCCAAAGCGAGCACCACATGCGCACTGCCGCTATAGACTCGACCTAAAAAAGAAAAAATACATGAAGAAAGAAAAATAGAAAGAGAAAGGAGGTAAAAGAAAGGATGATAGGAGAAAGGGACAAAAAAGGCACGAAAGAGTTACAGGAAAATGCATACCAAGCTGATAGAAGTTAGGGCAATTGGTAGAAAAAGATGAGATAGGGAAAGCACAGAAAGAGATTGACCATCAAATAAAGATGACAAAGGATCAAGAGTGAGTGGCTGACATGAAAAAACACTAGGGCATGGAACAGAGTGATCTGTTGTGAGATGAAAGCAAGGTGTGGATAATTCAATCTGGGACTGATACTCTGTATGAGTTGTTAGTAAAAGAGCTATGCAGCATTTTATCTCATTATTTTGCCATATGTTAACATTATTCAGCAGAGTTTGGAGTTCAGTATGGTCGAGGATGCGGGGTGTCGTGGGTTGATGAGCTGGACTGTGTTTATAATATTGACCAGTCACTAACAGCCGGTTCTTAAAGCCTTGCGTTTTCCTACTAGCGCTTTGTAGTGGCTACAGAAAAAGACAAGGATTGGCAAAGCTAATAGCTTGGCATCTTTATATATGCAATATAAATGTAATAATAGAATGAGAATGTGTGTAAGATTTTCACTTTCACATGAAATGGTGCTTGCTTCAGTATTAGATCTGGCGTGTAATGGTACTTTTGGTAAACATATTGCATTCAATACCTAATCAATAAATTTAGAAAAGGGCTTCAGGCCAGCCATTTTTCACTATTGACTTGAGACATTGTTTAAACATATCTTGGATCATCCCACAGTAGCATTTTTTCTCACATCATTCTGCCAACTTGGATGTGTCTTTTTGTGGAATGCGTGAGTAACTATTTTAAATCTGAAAATTAGACTGTCATTACACTTTAACCATTCAGAGATTCGACATACAAAGCAATTGTTTTGTTTTTGGACTGCAGCAGAATATTTTTATTTGCTTTTCTCTTCTGCGGGCTGGGAGACAAGAGTCTCCTCACAACCCAAATATGTAAAAAACGTGTAGTTCCTTTATCCAGAGTGCCATGAGGTTGCTACTGCCAACCAAGCTGAAACCAGGAAAGCCGCAGCTTTTCTACACAACCAACAGATATCCTCAAAGTAAAATAAAAAGAGACTTTGCTTCGATCACGACGGCTTTCATTCGAATGGAACTCCCCACAGAGGGAGAAAGAGCACTTTTGGACCTTCTCCTAACCGCTGCAGTCAAGTTGGTACTCACGAACTGGAATCAAAGCATCATACAGCTGTTGGCTCAGCTGGATCACTTACCTAAGAGGAGTCGACTCCCTAGCGATAAGACACTCCCTCTGGAAAGCCTCCTACAGGAGCCTTTGGCAGTCAATGGACAAGAACTTACCCCCCTTCGACCCACCTTGAAACCTTAACAATTGCACGAACTATCAACCAAAAAAGAAATAGTTGGCTCAGACACTACACACACTGAATCTGCCGGTCCAACAGGATTTTCTTTCTCTCTCTCTTTACTTATTCACACTCCCCTCTTTTCCCATACTATTTCTAGCCAACCGTTACTGTATAACCAGCAAAGGGGCGCTGTCCGAATAATATCCACCATGTACCATGTACCTTGGACCGCACAGGATGGTTATCCATATGACGATATCCCCGTGCACTGTATGAATATGTATAAAAACCATAAATAAAAATATATATTTTTTAAAACATTTCTGAAAAGCTGAAGTTTCACTATATAGTGAAAAGATGTCCTCACAGAAGAGTACAATGGAGAAAGCTGCATTTGCACTATACTACGGACAGATGTTCTCACCGAAGATGGAGAACTGTATGTATTGAGGGAAAGCAGGTATGCTCACATCAAATTATAATGTAGAGAGGAGAGAGAGCTGGAGCTGCACTAAATAGTCTCTTATAAAAGATTAATGCCATGGAGGGTAGGAGGCGGCATACAGTTCACAGGATGACAGCACTTGAAATGTCATGGCTCTTCCTGGGCGAACACTTAATGGTACATCCAGTCAACTTTTTCCAAGCATTCTGTTATTGCAATCTTTTATTAATAACTGTACACAGGAATAGCAGTACCAGCCCTAAAAGAAAATAAATCTGTCATTCTTTCACCATTCACACAGAGGCTTCCTAGAAGTGAGTTAGGCAACCTAAATATTTATTCTGTGTAATTGCAAAACCATACTAAATAAGGGCATGAGTGCGCATTGACAATGTTGCCATCTTGAGATGATTCATACACTACTACCCTGCATCCAGGTCCACGTTTTCACAGCCTCAGAGAAGTACTGGAAAACTGATATTGCATTATGCATTACAAATATCCTCACAGCCGAGTACAATGGGATTGAAAAGTTTGTTGCAATGTATTGCAAAGGTGTCTTAAAAGGAGAATACAAGGGTGCATGAAAGCAGCTGAAGGTGTACTATACTGCCAACAGAGGTCCTCATAGAAGAGTGCACTGTTTCCTTGTTGTATGTGAGTCCTTTCCTTTTGCCAGCAATAGCCCAGCCACACAACTGGGGTACTATTGTTATTGGGAGAAGTGTAGGAACACTGTGTGGTAGGACATTGTTCTCCACCTCATGTTTTAAGCTGACAGTTTGTGGATCTTGGCCTGAATGTTTCCTAGCGCAGTTAAAAAGAGAATCTGATCTCTACTAAGCATCTTTGTAGATCGCCGGTAACTGACATTATATGGCCTTTTGTTTTACGTACTCTCATATCATGACCTTTAAAAATACATCTCCTCAGAAAACAATATAAAATTCTACAAAATTTCATTACTATATTTTTTAACATATTTTATTGATTTTCAAAACATCATGACAGTCTCTTACTATAATGAACAATTTCCCCCACCCTCCCTCCAACTCCTTCTCCATGGGGTCATCGTCCTTCTTGCTTCGTACCCATCCCTCTAATGATTGTAGTGGGCACACTAATCCTCATTATTGTGGCTGTTTTCTATGTGCACAGAGTACAGTCTAAAAATAGCTGTGGACCTTCCCCCCCTTTCCCGCCAGGTCTCCTGCGGCTTGCCGTACTCCGTTAGTCCTCTCCAGTCCACGCATTCCATATTTTGTTAAATTCTTTGGGGCAACCTCTCCCTTTATAGATCATCTTTCCTTGTACATAACCAATATTCATTTCAGGTTCCCAATCTAGCACCTTAAGTATCTCTGTGGAACGCCATTTATGATCTGGTTCCCTCTTACCAGCAGAAAGCCCGGATTGATTGGGAGTCTCCTGTAGGAGGAAGAGTCTGTCTTACTCCAAATCTCCAACAACACTAACTGTACCTAAGGTTCTATATGTATTCCTGTGAGGCCCACTAAACATTGCGCCACCCCTTCCCAATATGTGAGGAGACACGGCTAGTGCAACAATGTATGGATAAATGTGCCCTTTGCCCACAGCCCCGTAGGCACCTCTCATCAAGAGGTTTCCCCATTTTATGCAGAAGGACCCTACTGCAGTATACACAATGTGTCATCTTAAGCTGTATCAGTCAGTAGTGGGTCTTGATGGCTACTACTCTGGGGTATTGTAATGCAGCACCCCTGTCCTCATCCTCCATCTCTCCTGCATCTCTTTGCCATTTGACCTTTAGGGGCTCTAGATCACCTTGCATGTTTCTCAATAGTATATGATGTCGTCTTAGTGAGCATTGGGCCATTCAGCAGTCTGCACTCCAGGCAGGAGGTCTCCATAATTTCTTTATCAGGCACCACTGCCACTTTCAGAGAGCATTGCAACTGGATGTACTCAAATGCTTTGGAGGCCGGCATATCATATTCCACCCTAAGATGGTCAAAAGGAACTACCCCATTCGCATCCCACACCTCAGCTAGGGTATTGATTCCTAAAGCATCCCACTTCAGAACGCCTGAAAAGCCCATTACTGCACCTAGCTTCGTGCTGAGCCAGAGAGGGGTGTGAGTCACCTGTGCCAACTCATTTCTCTATTCAGCGTATGGCAGACAGTAAGTACTGTTCTCATCGCCGGTGGGTGGGGGACGCCAACAGGAATCACTTCACCAAACAGCATGTGTAAATACCCTTAATCCCCCATCACCTTTCGATCTAGGCGAAAAGCCGGATCATTCAGGTGTTCATATGGCCATCCTTAACTGTGCTAACTTGAGCGGCATCATATTATTATTGTACGTTCAGGAGCTCTATTCCCCCCCACCTTGTACGTAGAGCATTGATGAGTGGATAGCGCTATTCTCGGTGGGCTGCCCTGCCATAGCAATGTTCGTAACAATGCATTTACAGCCTGAAAAAAATACTTTGGTATGCCACACTGGCTGTTTTGGAGTACACCATTTTAAACAAGGCCACTCTGCCCATCAACAAGAGTAGTAGTTCCACCCAGTGTTTAACATGAGTCTCCAGTCTCAGGAGTAGCAGTACCCTCATAGTGGGGAAAGTCCTCCCTGAAAAAAGACAATCCTAGATATTTGAAATGCCATTGCTTGATCCTGTATTTACAACAAGGGGTGGTGAGGGACAGAGTCTCTGAATTAAACAGAATACTCTCACCCAGTCAAGAGATCAGGGCTAGATCCAACACCGTTTTTTAGCTCACTGCACCATCCCAGTTTCAGAACCTGGCTGTATGCAAATTAGTCTGTTCCTGTCCCAGTGCATGATGGGAACAGGGCAAACCAAACTACAAAAGCCAATTCTTACACTGGGAAGGAAACAAGCTACCGGGGACCGGTTTCTGGCATTTCAGCCTCTTCGGCCCGGCTTGCTTGAATCCTGATGGTGCAATGAGCAAGGGACTCACATCTGAGTATACCCTTCCACGCTTAGGGTGGACAAAAATATTTACAACAAGGGGTGGTGAGGGACAGAGTCTCTGAATTAAACAGAATACTCTCACCCAGTCAAGAGATCAGGGCTAGATCCAACACCGTTTTTTAGCTCACTGCACCATCCCAGTTTCAGAACCTGGCTGTATGCAAATTAGTCTGTTCCTGTCCCAGTGCATGATGGGAACAGGGCAAACCAAACTACAAAAGCCAATTCTTACACTGGGAAGGAAACAAGCTACCGGGGACCGGTTTCTGGCATTTCAGCCTCTTCGGCCCGGCTTGCTTGAATCCTGATGGTGCAATGAGCAAGGGACTCACATCTGAGTATACCCTTCCACGCTTAGGGTGGACAAAAATATTTACAACAAGGGGTGGTGAGGGACAGAGTCTCTGAATTAAACAGAATACTCTCACCCAGTCAAGAGATCAGGGCTAGATCCAACACCGTTTTTTAGCTCACTGCACCATCCCAGTTTCAGAACCTGGCTGTATGCAAATTAGTCTGTTCCTGTCCCAGTGCATGATGGGAACAGGGCAAACCAAACTACAAAAGCCAATTCTTACACTGGGAAGGAAACAAGCTACCGGGGACCGGTTTCTGGCATTTCAGCCTCTTCGGCCCGGCTTGCTTGAATCCTGATGGTGCAATGAGCAAGGGACTCACATCTGAGTATACCCTTCCACGCTTAGGGTGGACAAAAATATTTACAACAAGGGGTGGTGAGGGACAGAGTCTCTGAATTAAACAGAATACTCTCACCCAGTCAAGAGATCAGGGCTAGATCCAACACCGTTTTTTAGCTCACTGCACCATCCCAGTTTCAGAACCTGGCTGTATGCAAATTAGTCTGTTCCTGACCCAGTGCATGATGGGAACAGGGCAAACCAAACTACAAAAGCCAATTCTTACACTGGGAAGGAAACAAGCTACCGGGGACCGGTTTCTGGCATTTCAGCCTCTTCGGCCCGGCTTGCTTGAATCCTGATGGTGCAATGAGCAAGGGACTCACATCTGAGTATACCCTTCCACGCTTAGGGTGGACAAAAATATTTACAACAAGGGGTGGTGAGGGACAGAGTCTCTGAATTAAACAGAATACTCTCACCCAGTCAAGAGATCAGGGCTAGATCCAACACCGTTTTTTAGCTCACTGCACCATCCCAGTTTCAGAACCTGGCTGTATGCAAATTAGTCTGTTCCTGTCCCAGTGCATGATGGGAACAGGGCAAACCAAACTACAAAAGCCAATTCTTACACTGGGAAGGAAACAAGCTACCGGGGACCGGTTTCTGGCATTTCAGCCTCTTCGGCCCGGCTTGCTTGAATCCTGATGGTGCAATGAGCAAGGGACTCACATCTGAGTATACCCTTCCACGCTTAGGGTGGACAAAAATATTTACAACAAGGGGTGGTGAGGGACAGAGTCTCTGAATTAAACAGAATACTCTCACCCAGTCAAGAGATCAGGGCTAGATCCAACACCGTTTTTTAGCTCACTGCACCATCCCAGTTTCAGAACCTGGCTGTATGCAAATTAGTCTGTTCCTGTCCCAGTGCATGATGGGAACAGGGCAAACCAAACTACAAAAGCCAATTCTTACACTGGGAAGGAAACAAGCTACCGGGGACCGGTTTCTGGCATTTCAGCCTCTTCGGCCCGGCTTGCTTGAATCCTGATGGTGCAATGAGCAAGGGACTCACATCTGAGTATACCCTTCCACGCTTAGGGTGGACAAAAATATTTACAACAAGGGGTGGTGAGGGACAGAGTCTCTGAATTAAACAGAATACTCTCACCCAGTCAAGAGATCAGGGCTAGATCCAACACCGTTTTTTAGCTCACTGCACCATCCCAGTTTCAGAACCTGGCTGTATGCAAATTAGTCTGTTCCTGTCCCAGTGCATGATGGGAACAGGGCAAACCAAACTACAAAAGCCAATTCTTACACTGGGAAGGAAACAAGCTACCGGGGACCGGTTTCTGGCATTTCAGCCTCTTCGGCCCGGCTTGCTTGAATCCTGATGGTGCAATGAGCAAGGGACTCACATCTGAGTATACCCTTCCACGCTTAGGGTGGACAAAAATATTTACAACAAGGGGTGGTGAGGGACAGAGTCTCTGAATTAAACAGAATACTCTCACCCAGTCAAGAGATCAGGGCTAGATCCAACACCGTTTTTTAGCTCACTGCACCATCCCAGTTTCAGAACCTGGCTGTATGCAAATTAGTCTGTTCCTGTCCCAGTGCATGATGGGAACAGGGCAAACCAAACTACAAAAGCCAATTCTTACACTGGGAAGGAAACAAGCTACCGGGGACCGGTTTCTGGCATTTCAGCCTCTTCGGCCCGGCTTGCTTGAATCCTGATGGTGCAATGAGCAAGGGACTCACATCTGAGTATACCCTTCCACGCTTAGGGTGGACAAAAATATTTACAACAAGGGGTGGTGAGGGACAGAGTCTCTGAATTAAACAGAATACTCTCACCCAGTCAAGAGATCAGGGCTAGATCCAACACCGTTTTTTAGCTCACTGCACCATCCCAGTTTCAGAACCTGGCTGTATGCAAATTAGTCTGTTCCTGTCCCAGTGCATGATGGGAACAGGGCAAACCAAACTACAAAAGCCAATTCTTACACTGGGAAGGAAACAAGCTACCGGGGACCGGTTTCTGGCATTTCAGCCTCTTCGGCCCGGCTTGCTTGAATCCTGATGGTGCAATGAGCAAGGGACTCACATCTGAGTATACCCTTCCACGCTTAGGGTGGACAAAAATATTTACAACAAGGGGTGGTGAGGGACAGAGTCTCTGAATTAAACAGAATACTCTCACCCAGTCAAGAGATCAGGGCTAGATCCAACACCGTTTTTTAGCTCACTGCACCATCCCAGTTTCAGAACCTGGCTGTATGCAAATTAGTCTGTTCCTGTCCCAGTGCATGATGGGAACAGGGCAAACCAAACTACAAAAGCCAATTCTTACACTGGGAAGGAAACAAGCTACCGGGGACCGGTTTCTGGCATTTCAGCCTCTTCGGCCCGGCTTGCTTGAATCCTGATGGTGCAATGAGCAAGGGACTCACATCTGAGTATACCCTTCCACGCTTAGGGTGGACAAAAATATTTACAACAAGGGGTGGTGAGGGACAGAGTCTCTGAATTAAACAGAATACTCTCACCCAGTCAAGAGATCAGGGCTAGATCCAACACCGTTTTTTAGCTCACTGCACCATCCCAGTTTCAGAACCTGGCTGTATGCAAATTAGTCTGTTCCTGTCCCAGTGCATGATGTGAACAGGGCAAACCAAACTACAAAAGCCAATTCTTACACTGGGAAGGAAACAAGCTACCGGGGACCGGTTTCTGGCATTTCAGCCTCTTCGGCCCGGCTTGCTTGAATCCTGATGGTGCAATGAGCAAGGGACTCACATCTGAGTATACCCTTCCACGCTTAGGGTGGACAAAAATATTTACAACAAGGGGTGGTGAGGGACAGAGTCTCTGAATTAAACAGAATACTCTCACCCAGTCAAGAGATCAGGGCTAGATCCAACACCGTTTTTTAGCTCACTGCACCATCCCAGTTTCAGAACCTGGCTGTATGCAAATTAGTCTGTTCCTGTCCCAGTGCATGATGGGAACAGGGCAAACCAAACTACAAAAGCCAATTCTTACACTGGGAAGGAAACAAGCTACCGGGGACCGGTTTCTGGCATTTCAGCCTCTTCGGCCCGGCTTGCTTGAATCCTGATGGTGCAATGAGCTTGATCCTGAGCAGCATAGAAAGATGCAGTTGTGCCCTCCACGTACTCATGGGAAAGATCAAGGACTTTTTCCAAATTATTTCAGCTCAGATTTTCTCCCGGTGTTCGGCAAGTCAGATGAGAAACATGACAGAGCACTGAGAGAAGTTGGTCTAACGGTGACTGAAAAGAAATTTGAACTAGGAAGAGAAGAACTGGTGTTTTTCGGGCACATCTTCTCGAAAAAAGGAATGAGGCCGGATCGCAGCAAGGTAGACACCCTAGTGAAGGCAAATCAACCAAAAGATATAGCTGAAGTACGGTCATTCCTTGGTCTTGCCAGCTATTGTACCCGCTATATCAAAGACTTTGCGACGGTGAGCACACCACTACGAGAGCTAACGAAACAAGGACAACCGTTTAAATGGACATCAGAATGCAGCAAGGCGTTCGAAGAGATAAGGGCATCAGTGACGGCAGTAGATCACCTGGCGTACTTCGACCCGAACCTATGCACCGAACTGACTGTGGATGCCAGCCCAGTTGGCCTGGGCGCAATACTGGCACAGCACAAGCATGGAAAGGACTCGCCACGACGGGTCGTGGCATATGGGAGCAAAAGTCTGTCAGACGTTGAGAGAGCATACTCTCAACCAGAAAAAGAGAGTCTGGCTGTGGTGTGGGCATGTGAGCACTACCACATGTTCATTTATGGGAAACCTTTTACGATTGTAACAGACCACCAGGCGTTGGTAACGATTTATGGCAACCCAAACGCTAAAATACCACCAAGGATAGAGAGATGGGGAGTAAGGTTGCTGGACTACAACTTCAAAATAGATCATAAACCAGGGAAAGAACAAAATCCCGCTGACTACATGTTGCGACACCCACTTCCCCACAAAGAAGATGGCACTACCATGGCGGAAGAATACCTAAACTTCATCCTCAAGCAAAATAATACGATTGCCGAACTGGAACACGAAACAAGGAGAGATCCCGCCATGCAGGCCATCGGAAAAGTGGTACAACAACAGGGATGGAGACACATCAACAACAACAGCCCCACGGAGGAAGGAGTGATGAAAGAAGAAATGCTGGCCTTCAAGAAAATAAGCGAAGAACTGTCAGAAACGGAAAACAGCATTCTAATGAGAGGATCACGAATAGTAATCCCATACAGGCTAAGGAAGAGAACAGTTGAACTGGCTCACGAGTCTCATCGAGGTATTGTCGCTACCAAGAAAATGCTGAGGGAAAAGGTATGGTTCCCAGGACAGGATGGCATGGTGGAAGAAGCAGTAACACGCTGCCATGTCTGTCAAGTGGCGGGACCACCATCAAAACCAGCACCGCTCCAAATGTCAGAACTACAAAAGGCAGTATGGACAGAGCTAGCGGCAGATTTCTATAGACCATTGGAGACTGGAAACTACCTGTTAGTCATCATTGATGAATTCTCAAGGTTCCCGATTGTAAGGCAAATATCGTCGACATCAGCAAGTGCAACGCTACCTGTGCTAGATGATATCTTCGCAGCATGGGGCTCTCCACAAACGCTAAAAACGGACAACAGCCCATCATTCTCAGGAGAAGAATTCCGCCGGTTCATGGATTACCTGGGGATAAAGCATCGAAAGATAACACCACTGTGGCCGCAAGCCAATGGGATGGCAGAACGATTCATGGGAACTATAAAGAAAGCAATCCAGAGAGCAAAATTGACACAGATATCGATTAGACGGGCCCTCTGCCACGTGTTGCGGGACTACAGAAACACCCCTCACAGTTCCACAGGTCGATGTCCATCTGAGCTAGTACTGGGGCGATCGAGCAAAACGAGACTGACACAACTGGAAGCAAAGGTGAGCGCAGATCGGAGAGACATTGCAGAAAGGGATCAAGAAGCCAAAAGGAAAATGAAAGAGTACGTGGATCAGCGGAGACACGCATTGGAATCTAAACTAAATGAAGGAGACCTGGTGATGGTGAGACAGAAACAACAACGAAAGTCGGACAGCCCATTCTCCAAAGATCCACTAGTGGTGACAAGAGTAAAAGGAACAATGATAACGTCAGTTTCTGACCAACAAAGAATAACGAGGAACAATTCTCACTTCAAGGAACTAAAGAAGGAAGAAGAAGAAGCAGCAACAAAAGAAGTGCCATGGGGCTGTGAAGATGGAAAACATGGCGGCCGGCTAGGAAGCGGGTCGCGGACGTCCGAGGAGTGGTGATGTCAGGCTCTGTGTAGCGCTGCTGCCGAGTGGTTTTTGGCGGTTTCTGCAGTTTCCTTGTGCTGGACGAGGTGCGGGGAGCGAGGGTTTATGGAGTGACACCGGCATTGAAGGCTGAGGAGCTGCAGTGTTGTTCTCGGGCACGGCGGAGCGGCGGCTGCGGCTGCGGCTGCTGCAGTCGAGCGGAAGGCGAGGGTCTGTGGACTGACGCTGCCATTGAGGGCTGAAAGCAGAGGGACTGCAGTGTTGTTGTCGGGCGCAGCGGGGCAATCCCGATTGCGCTGCTGCTGTCGGAGGAGCGGAGAACGGAGCTCTGTGGAGTGATACCGGCATTAAAAGCTGCAACATTACTGTCAAGTACGGCGGGGCTGTCGAGCAGCTGAGTGGAGCCAAGCGGCGGTCCCGTTTTTTTTTTTTCTTTTTTGCAGTCGTAAGCTGCAGTCAACGGCGGCATAGCGGGGGAGAAGAGATCTAAGCTTGAGGAGGTGGAAGTGTTTAGCAAACATCACGGCGAGTTACCGCTCTATTTTGGAGGCCGTTTGTCGGCTCAATCCAGTTGATCCAAAACGGATGGCGGAGGACTCAGCTCTACAAACCACTGAGAGTGAGGGGGCGGAGTCACGACATCTACCGGTGGGGAGCTGGCAGAGAGCAGCCTCTGGAGTCAGCAGAGGGAGAAGAGTCCTGGCCAAAATCGGAACACCGACCAGTGGCGGTAGGGGTCAAGGAGTTGAGACACTTACGTCTAGCCATTTGCAGTTGTGTGGCAGTAATCAGCCCGAAGGAGCAGATCTTGGCGTGGAGCAATTAAGAGTGGAGCAAGTAAGCAGGGGGCTGAAAGTGGGAAGGGAAGCAATTAGATATCAGTTGAGGAGTAACAGACCAGGGAGGCAGGCTGGCTTGTTGGAAGGGGGCAATTTTGATAAGGGTTATAAAAACGAGGCAGCAGAAGCAGAGATATTGTCTAAACCTACGATTTCACCTTCTAAGAAAGAGAGAAAAAAGAGACAAAAAAAAGAAAGGGCTGGTTTAAAGACCTCTATAACCCCCTCACTTAGTTCTTACTTTAAACCTGTCCCTAAGGTTTTGGTCTTGAAACCGGGTCCCTCCCCCCAGCTCAGGGTTGAAGAGGTAGTAGAGATTGCTGATCAGGATTGGTCAACCCTCTTATCCCCTAATCCTTTTCAAGTTCTAAATACAGAGATGGAGGCAGAAATGGCTGTTAGCCTTGATATAGACTCAGCGCAGTCTCTCACTAAACAGATACCTCAAACTCAAATTTGCACACCGGAATCTGCAGCGGGGTGTCCAACTGTGGTTCCTACTGATTTCCAAGAGAATGAAGCAACTGATATATCTATAAAAAGAGATGAATTGCCAATGAATGGGGAAAAAAGTCCTCCAGAGGAAACCAGTCCCATGCAGCATGAGGAGTATGCCTCAGCAGATCTGTCCGTAATAGAACTCTTAAGAAAACTGGAGCAAGACATTCAGTTAGGGTTTGAAGCCTCTAAAAAAAATCAAGAGCGTATTAGCGCTACATGCACTTTGTTAGAGGACAAGATCGACAAGCTGACAATACGTACAAGCCAGATGGAATCTGAGATAAAAATGGTGCACGGAAGGGTGTTGGACAACCGCAAGGAGATAGAGACATTATACTCTCAGGATAGAGAGTTAGAGGAGAGGATAGAAAGATTGGAAAATATGCAAAGGCGAAACAACCTAAAAATTCTTAAACTCCCAGAAGGGAAAGAGGGAACAGACATAAAGTCTTTTGTTGTGCAAATGTTAAAGAAAGAGTTGTCTTTAGATGAAACTGAGGAGTCGTTGGCTCGAGACATTCAACGAATACATCGCGACCCCTTCAGGCTAAATCCAGATCGGGTTAAGCCAAGAAAGATTCTAATTAACTTTGCAACATATTCATTGAAGGAAAAAATTTTGCAACTTGCATTGAAGAAAAAGTCTATCTTGATAGACGGAGTACCAGTAGATATTAGGTCGGATCTATCTCCAGCGACAGCTAATAGGCAATGGGAGATGGGAAAACGCCTGACACCCTTAAGGGAGATAGGGGCTACAGCTCAGCTAAAATTCCCCGCCTTCCTAAAAGTTATGTGGCACAACAAAATGTACACATTTCGTACAGTCGAGGCAGTTGATGCTTTTTTGGATGTTACCCAAGTAGCATAGTAATAGCTTAGAAACAGAAACCTGACCAAAAAATAAATAAATAAATAAATAAATAAATAAATAAAAAGAGAAAACATGTTAGATATATTTAAAATATGACATCACCACTGAGACGTCCACTGGCCTGGGCCATGGGAGTAATGGTTGGGTTTTCCGGGGTGGGAACTGAGAGTGTGGGGAGGGGAGGGGAGGGAACAGGGTTAGGGAGAAAAAAAGAAAAAATTCCTCATGAGCTATCTTGCTGCATCCTAATTAGTAGGGAAATTTTGTCACTACATGACAAATATTATGAGCAGGGCTAATAAAAAGGAGCTAAAGTTCCTCACTTGGAATGTTAACGGGCTCCGAGTCAAATCAAGGAGATTATTAATTCTGAAGTACTTAGAAGATTCGCCAGCACAGATTATTATTTTGCAGGAAACACACTTAACACAAAAGGAATGTAAGGATATATTCACTACTCAAAAATGGATTGGGAAGGCTATCTACACATCGCAAGATTTGGTTACAAAGGGAGTGGCTATTCTAATTAAAAAAGGTCCCGATATTGTAGTAGAAAAAAGTTTGGTAGACAACAGAGGGAGATGGGTGATATGTAAGCTACGATTGCCGGGGGAAATATTAGTAGTAGTCGGTTATTATGGCCCAAATATTGATGACCCCACGACTTTAGAGAAAATAGAAGTTGAACTATTGGACTTCTCAGGTAAAATTGTCATGGCAGGAGATTTTAACACAGTACTAGATGCCAAGCTTGATAGAACTGGTAATTCTAGGGCACTAGTGAACAGTAAAATGACTGCTAAAGTGAAGTCACTTATGGCCCAGTTAGGGCTGTGTGATATTTGGCGACTTAAAGCAGCAAATCAGCCAGGATACACGTTCTTTAATAAGAAATATAAACATAGTTCAAGGATTGACTTTTTCCTGACAGATATTAGGATCAAAGACCAAGTTATCAGTGTAGAACACATAGGGGCACATTTATCAGATCATTCGGCTGTAGGTCTAAATTTAAGCCTGAAACCAGAAGATACGACTCCGGTTTGGAGATTAGATCGCACAATTTTAGCAGATTCTGAAATCTTAGAGACTCTTAAAGAAGAGACACAAACCTTTTTGGAGATTAACTTGGGATCGGCTAGAGAAGACATAGTGTGGGAAACATACAAAGCTTTTATGAGAGGTAAAATGGGAGCTTTAGGTGCAAAAAAACGCAGAGCATATTATAGCCAAGTCTCTAATCTAGAAAAAGAGATCCGAGAGGTTGAACTTATTAGGAATCCACAAGGAGTAAACATCCTAGATGGGTCATGTGAGAAAAAACTTTTAGATTTGAGAATTCAACTTACTGCAACACTCACCCAAAGAGTTAAGGAGAGATGGGAGGCCAGTCAGTTGGCACACTTTTCATATGGGGAGGGATGTGGTAAGCTACTAGCGTGGAAAGCAAAGAAAGACGCTATACGGAATCAAATTAAGGAGATCAAGAAACCAGGGACAGATCAAGTTATTGTAGAAAATAAACAGATTGTAGAAGTGTTTCAGCAATATTTTGCAGATGTTTATACAGAGGATCTCTGTCCAGATCAGCTTGAGATTGATTCCTGGCTGCCTCTAATCTCACCCCTTACAAATGAGGATATGCTGGAATTAAATAGGGAAATAACTCAGGAAGAGTTGATGAAAGTTATCAAGGAAGGTAAAAGAGGGAAAGCACCTGGGCCAGACGGTCTACCTGTGGAGGTTTATAAAGCTTTGGGAGATACAGTGGTACCCACGTTGTGTCTATTGTATAATAAAATCTTTAGAGGAGAAGTGGCAATCCCAAGTTCATGGAACGAAGCTACAATTGTTTTAATATTAAAACCAGGGAAACCTCCAAAAAGTATGGATGCATATAGGCCGATCTCACTCTTGAACTGCGACTACAAATTTTTTTCCAAAATCTTAGCTGATAGGCTAGGAAAAGTCATTCATAAATTGATTCATGAGGATCAAAGAGGTTTTATTAAGAAGAGGTACTTAAAAGATCTTACTTTTTCACTGATAGGTATGATTGATGTGGCCTCGAAATATGAATATCCCTTGGCAGTCATTGCGTTAGATGCTGCCAAGGCTTTTGACCGAGTCAATTTTGTATACTTAAAATCTCTTTTACACCATCTAAATTTAGGCGATAAGTTCACACAATCTATTTTTTCTCTGTATCATGCACCTATATCAAGAGTGCTAGTAAATGGAACCCTCACACTTCCCATCAGAGTAATGCGGGGCACCCGACAAGGTTGCCCCTTGTCACCGCTGCTTTTTAACATATATATGTAGAGCCTCTTGCATGCAAAATTAGAGCTTCAGCAGAGATACCCCCCTTTGTTGTGATGGATTGGTCTAAGAAACTTGGGCTTTATGCGGACGACATTATTGTTTATTCTACTGATTTAGTTGGAACCTTGGAAAATTTAGTCAATACGACAAAGGAGTTTGGTAGGATTTCTGGATATCAGTTAAATCAGGATAAAACTGAAATAATGACTTGGAACCTTGACACTGAAGATGTTAAGACAACAAAAGAGATGAGGTACTTGGGAGTTAGGATTACTCAGAAAATCGAAGATATGGCTAAAACTAATTACGACAGGGTGAGGAAAGAAGTTGGCGAGACGTTAAAAGGTTGGATGAATCTACCCCTCTCAATATATGGAAGATCTAATCTTGTTAAGATGGTCATTGTACCTAAGATTACCTTTTTATTTGAGACTATTCCACTGAGCTTTAAAAAGGAATGGCTGGCGAAGCTACAAAGCATGATAACATCTTTCATATGGGCATCAAAATCCTCTCGAATTTCATGGAGGAAAATCAGGAGGAAAGTCGAAAAAGGAGGTCTGGCGGCTTCAGACATACGAATGTATGCATGGGCTTTTTGTTTAAAAAACTGCAGGATGTTGTTGGGTACCCCTGTTAACTCTCAGATTGGAGGCCTTTTTGCGATAATGCTGAAGAGATCAGGTTATCATGAATTTGGTTTTTTGTACAAGTTTGGAGACCCTAAGTTTTTTAAAAAGGTGAAACTCAAGACACTGAGAGATCTTGCGGAGACATGGTATAAGATTAGGAAAGTATCTAATCTTGTGTACTTTAGCTATAGTGCTCCGATATGGGATTCTCCTGGAGCACCCTCTTGGACAAGAGATTTGCTTGCTTCAAGTCTGAAAAAGGAACCTGATCTGCAAAGGTGGAAGGACTTGTTTCAAGATGGCAGTTTAATTCCTTGGGATAGCTGCCGACAAAAGTGGGGCTCAGTTTTTTCTAAATTTAAGTATCTGCAGATTCAAAGTTGGGCGAGCCACCTGGAAGTAAAGATTGGAGTGGAAAATGAGTTTGAGTCAAAGTTGGAGACGGAGACATTTGAGAAGGAAGTAGCCTTCTGGTATTGGCGAATACTAGATTTGGAGGACGGATCATTTGATTTGCCAGAGACCCTGTGGAAGGAAAGCTTGCCAAGGATCGCCACAGAAGACCAATGGCAAGTAACTATGTGCATGCTATATAAAATTGTTAAACCGGCAAATCTGAGGCGAAATCTTTTGTTTACCATCCACAGGGCATACTGGTCTCCATACAGGCTTTCTAAATTTAAGGATGGAGGGATTGTTGGATGTCCAAAGTGTAAAGCTCCAAATGTTGATGACCTACACATGTTCGTATCTTGCCCAATTATCAAGAATTTCTGGTTAGACGTGAGTAATTCCCTCTCCAAAACTTTGAATCAACCCATTGAGGTAAGCCCTGAATTAATTATTACCGGGAGAATGGATTTACAAAATAATTTTTTGAATAATAATGTCAGACTTATTTTTTATGCTATGTTGTTGGCACGTCGAGAGTTATGTAAATTGTGGGTCTCACCACTTAGTCCCACTTTATTAGATTGGGTTTTAGCCATGAGGTACACGGCAAAGCTTGACATGCTAGAGCCCTCTAAAAGAAACAGAGGTTTCTGGTTACCCTTCCTGCAAAAGTTTGGTTAAAATTAATTTTATGTTAAAGTCCAATGATTAAGCCCGTGCCTGTCTCGCTGGAACTTGTAACTACCCCAGAACGATAAAGAGAGATGGTGGAGGACACACATCTTGGGTCAGGCTGGGAAGATGGACAGTTTAGAGGAATGTCAGGCCCAGAATATGTGGTGTTTATGCCCCATTACTCTGAATCCAGCACAAGAGATAATAAAAGCCCAGAGGTGGATTAGATAGAAGAAAGGGCGGCAAGACGGCAAATGAGGATAAAGAAAAAAAAAAAAAAAAAAAGAAGTGCCATGGGAGACGGAAGATAGAGAACCAAGAGCTAACGGAGACGAAAGACCAAGAAGAACATGCAGAAAAACACAAAAACTAATTGAAGAGATGTAGAGTGACAATCTCTCTCTCTCTCTCTCTCTCTCTCTTCTCTCTTTTCTCTTTTCTTTCTCTCACTATAACAATCAGTAAGTACTGTAAATGAAGGGGTGACCACAATTAGTGGAAATGTACAATGAACATTTGTTTGCAACAAGGGGGAGATGTAGCAACCTGACAGATGACCAGGACGGCACTAGGACCATGTGGGTCATGAGGGCAGTGACCAGGTCACTGGACACCACATCCAGTTAGGGACAGGAAGGACAGATGACCAGGACGAGGACGGACGTGCCTTTGCCTAGCTGCACAAAAAATCAATAAAGGAATCATTATCACCTAACCTGCGTCCCGTGATTGGTGTACCAACCAGTGTATACACTACAGTTCCATCGCCAACACGAACAGCATCAGTGAAAAAGAGCAGCCCTGCCTCTTTCCCCAACAAACTGGGAAGTTTGGGGAGTGGACCCCATTTACCTTGTGCTGCATCCTTGGACTTGTATATGGCAAGTGGACCTAGGGCAAAGATTTCAGCCCAAACCACATCTTCCCTAGGATGGCAAGCAGGAAGGAGCTCTCCAATGAGTGAAAGGCCTTATGAGTGTCATGAGAGACCACCACCAATGGTGTCCCCACACTCCTCGAGGCTGCAATATTAGTATGGAATCTCTGAAGATTAAGTCTGGTAGAATGATGAGGGAAAGACCAATTCTGGTCCGAGTGGACATGGTCCAATACAGTGCCCCTCAACCTGTTGGCCAAAGACTTGGCCAGAATTTTGGTGTCTATTTTGAGAAGGGAAATAGGCCTATAGGAGTCCCATTTATCCAGCAACTTCCCTGGTTTAAAGATAAGTATCACTGTAGCCATCCTAAAATCATGTGGGATCTCCCCAGGCAAGTGAGCCTCTTCATAAATCTTATCCAGTGTGCTGCAATTTTAGAAGACTGCTTCCTGATGAGCTCCATTGGGAGTCCATTTGGGCCTGGGGCCTTCACAGCCTACAGCTGAGAAAGTGTGGTTCATATCTTGCCCACAGTCAAGCCTTCTTCTAGCTATAACGCTTACTGGTGCTCCAATGTCCTACAGGGCCAGTCCCTAGCAAAGTCCTGATGATCTAAAGTCTGAATCGGCAACCTCCATGAGTAGAAACCCTGCAGCTACTCCACCATTTCTCTGGTATTCTTTCACAGGCTTTGATCCACATTCCTAGGCAGTTTATGATCTCACTAATGTGCAATCGATCCGCATCCCAACTATCATGCAAGAATTTTTTTTCCATTGTCTCCCGCCTCATATATCCTTCTTTGTCGGGCCATGCACACCTGTTTAACCTCATTCGTTACCAAGGCTGGATATTCCCCCCTCCTTCTCTGAGCCAACTTCTTGGTAAGCTCTTCTGTCAGGGTGTGGGTATGCGTGTCTTCAAGGAGTCAGAGGTCCCTCTCTGCCTCAAAGCAGTCCAGCTCCCTCTGTCGTTTATCTCCCCACTTATCGTAACATCATAGGCCTCCCACAGCATGGCTGTGATGTCCACTAACTCAGTATTTTCTGCAAAATATAATTCCATGACCTTGGTCAACCATGACTCTTCCAAGGGGTTTGTGAGTTGCTAAGCTGCCATTTGCCTGACCTCTTCTAGTGTGGTTTGGCAAGTGTGATTGCCAACGGTGAGCAATCAGAGATTCCCTGTGCCCTATAGTCAGCCCCTGTAAATCTGGGAAGGATCAGTCTGGAGGTGAAAAGATAGTCTATTCTGGAATGTGTAATGGGCCCTGAATATTAGGAATAACCCCTTCTCTGACCATGAGTGATTCCCAAACTTCTGCCAGACCCAGTGCTTAAACAAAATCCTCTAACTTCCCTACATGTGATTGCTGTACCTGCCTGGTGCACGTTCTGTCCAGTTGTAGGTTCATGATCATATTAAAGACACCCCCAGAAAGGTTGTCTAATGTCGGCCGACTGCTAGAATGCATCCCAGGGTACAGAGCATATTTGTTTGCATCCCAGGGAGGATGTACACCTTAATGAATGCCAGTGTGTCACCCTAACAATCTCCCAGAACCTCCTTATAGGCCTTTGTGCACACTTTTCCTCCTGGGGCAGTAGGGACTTCTTCACCAAGATGGCCACACTTCTGAAGCCTGTTGTAAATCCTGCATGGCCAACTACCTAATAATTACCCCACCCTAATATTAGTGTGTGATGTTCTCTCCTGTGTGTCTCCTGTAAAAATACCACATGTGCCAAGTGCCTCACAAGTGCCTTCACCACCAATGCCCATTTAAGTTTAACTCCCACCCATCCTACCTTACTGTGGTCTTAAAACTAGCTGCCCTCCCAATTCACAGTATGTTTATCGCTCCAGCAGTATAAAACAGACATTTACCACCATCAATGCCCAATGTCCTGGACACGAGCTGGTGAGGTGAGCTCCATGAGGAATGCGATTAATCTGTCTCAGCTCCATCCCCTCAAAACAGAGCCTCCCAGCTGAAGGGGTGGGGGAAAGGAGTCTCCAGCTGCCCTACTTCTATCAGCTGTCAAAAGCCCAATAACATCTCAAATTATTTCCTACAAGGTCATTGGCGTCACCACTGGCTGAGGGGGCTCCCTCTCCCGGGCCGCTAGGTTTGAGTGCTCCTTGCCAGAGTCCTCCATGCTGCCCCGCAGAACATCCCACCTGGTGCCAGTATCCTGGCTCTGTTGTCTATTGAGCACTGTGACAACTTTTGCCTGTTGCGATTCTGCATAGTCCATGGACGGCCCTAGGGGTGTCCACTTTCGGTTTGTGACATTGCTTGCATTTCTGCCACTCCAGTTCCATTGATGGGCCTTCTGTCCCCTCAGGATGTCCCACCATTCTAATATTATTCCGGCGCAAGCATCCTTCTGCATCAATAATATTACCTCTCAGAGCACCCAGTTCTTTACCAGCTGCTTAATGCAGGTGTCATGCTCCAGCACCTTTGAGTGGGTTTGGACTAGGGTAGATTCTGTGTACCTCACTCTGTCCACAAGTTTCCTGTGGTCTTCCTTGAGTAGGCTCACATCATGGGCAATGGTTTTAATTTTCTGTTCCGTTGAGACTCTAGTTTCTTTTATGGCTGTCTGCATAGTCGCCGTATGTGATTCCAGTCCTTGATCCACTTTGGGCTATGGGTGTGGGGCTGGTGGCCTTGCGGTATGCAACGTGTACTCCGCTTTTGTCGGCTGGTCTGGCTTATTACACACCATAGCTGCCTTCCCAGTGCCCAAACACATTTCTACAGTCCACTGCCCCCCCAAGAGCCATGGGGGAAAGAGGAGAGAGAAAAGGGAGGCCCCAGCCACCCCAGCACACGTCCAGCTGGATTGGTCCTTTGCACTCTGGGCCAAATGCTCACGGGCTGCCTCTGGCAGGCTCTATGGTCGTGGAGCGGGCCTGTAACACTGTGTCACTCCCTCAGCTGCAGTGCCCGGGCAGGTGCACACAGTTGTTCCCCCCTCTGTTGACCTTTCCTGTGGGGCCTTCACTGCTGCTGTCTATGTGCTGCACTCTGCAGCCCAAATGTTGCCACAAGGCTTCCCCAGCGGAGGCCCTCCAAGGTCAGCCCCAGACTGCATCCTTAATGGTTAGGAGGTCCCCTTCGAGCCACCGTCTCGCTTGTAACGGCAGCTGCTTGCCTCAGCTCCCTTTAGCATCGCATCTGCATTCCTGGGTCTGTGCATGTCAGGGGTCCCACTCTCCCCTCACCCGTTACTGTCCAGGCTTTGGACACTGGCTGGTATCCTCCAGGGACGACTACAGCACCTGTGGGGGGTAAGTGGGGGTGTTGGGACAAACAAGGCAGGATGAGATCAAAGATGCCAAGCACTCATGTACAGTCAAGTGTATATCTGGGGGATCCATGGGACCCCCCTTTACTCTTTCAGAGGGCTACCATCAGGGAGCGCACTGACAGTGTGCCACCTTTTAGGTGACACACTATTAGTGCACCTCCTGACAGCTTATTTGCCTCTGCGCCCACAACTGTAATACGATGCGGGCGCAGAGGCAAAGGGATTCCCTCATTTGCATGGGGCTACACCCCCATGCAAATGACTGAATGCCCTCTGATGGTAGGGCTTGTGCTTTATGTGCGGCAGCGTTATTGGTAATACAGAAGGGGATGCACAAGTGTCTGCAGCCTCTTCTGTAATGCCAATGTGCCCTGGGGGCGTGCAAAGCGGGCACCAATGCCCGTTACGCCCCTGGGGCACTTCCTTAATACCACCCCAGGTGTTCATCAATGACATCCCAATGCTTATTCCAGATTCTAGTCTCAATTGAAATGAGATACACCAGTTGTGACCAGTTTCACTGAACATCCCAGAGGTTTTGTCCTCGACGGAACTAAACATAGTTTAGATTGCTTTGAAGTCTCTCATTAGTGCTCTAGCATGATAGTTCTATGATTGCAGAAACCTTAGAAAAAGTGAAGTTGGGACTACCAAGCTCAACCTCAGCAAAATAACACTTTTCTAGCAGAGTAGCTACTGTCATCAGAGGGAGAATTTTCTTCTGATCTAGTAAGCATAAGTTTTCTTTATGCACCAGGTGAATTGTTAAAATGTATGTCACAGTCCCAATGAATCAAACAGTCTAAAGGGGCCTCTATGCTATGTGATAGATATAGGAGCCAGAGGGCTGCCTCCATAATGTGAGATATAGCCAGGCACTTCAATCAACACGATCTCTCAGCAATGGAGCATGGTAGAAGTGATTGAGGGTCAGTGTTTGTATCTAGATGCAGGTATGTAGTATCCCTCACAGAGGAGATCAACTAATATTAGTGTATTCTAAGATCAGCAAAGAGATGAGTCATGTTACAGAAAAACATTCCACAATCACTTCATGTTTCACCCTGCAATGAAAAAGATGGAGTAAGAAGTGGTAGACCACATAGAAGTCTCCCTCAAAAGTCAGGAAAAGTTGCCAGAGCCACCCAAAACAGGAAAGATTTCAACATTGTGATATTTGTGGATCCCACATCTCAATCTTCCATGGAGCAATGAAAAATGGAGTCTGTGATACTGCAGGACTCACCTCAGAGGTTCTGCTGTACAGTCATGATTCTCTGCCCGAGTGCCTGACAACAACAAGCTTTTAGATTTTTTGCCTTAGCCTCACACTAATCTAATGTTTGCACCAAAGTTTAGGTCTGTCCTTTGAAATGTGTGATGTTTTGGACCAGTTCTGTGATTTGTAGGGTAATACCAAACTACCTTCATTTACTGATGGTAGGCTCCTGTCCCTGTCGTGGGTTTAGTAGGTAGAGTGGTGGTGCAGAGAACTGTTTTTATCAATCTGTGGTTGTGAACAGACCATTTAATCTATGAAACTAGAGTGAATGCCTGCTCATGTATAATTTCACTTCTAGGCACTTACCCAGATCCTAGAGCTTACATCCCAAGTGTATATTATGCATGTGTGACTCTGTGGTACATGCATTGCGTGTGCTACTCTGTGCTACATGGACTTGG
Organism: Lissotriton vulgaris; assembly: GCF_964263255.1. NCBI lineage: Eukaryota > Metazoa > Chordata > Amphibia > Caudata > Salamandridae > Lissotriton > Lissotriton vulgaris. The sequence goes on from NC_141697.1 coordinate 806,573,996, forward strand.
AGTACGAGTGAGAAGAAGTCATGGAGGCATGTGGGTTCCATTTTGGAAGCCCTTGGACTCTTACCATGCACAACCTGCAGATGAGGTTGTTTCCCAAGACAGTGGAAGTGTTTTGCAGGAGGTAGGAGACCAAGATACTGCAGTGACGACAGAGGAGACAAGGTTCTTCTATCAATTCAATCATACCTTTTGGTGAGAGGAGCTCCTTATCTGTCTTCCTGTAGCACTGCCATTTGGTAGATGGGGAGAAGTGAAGGATGGGACCGCCATCTCTTTTGTTAAAAGAGACCCTTTTAGGTGAGACCAGCCTTGTGTACCGCTATTGCTCACTGCTCAGTGTGGCTGTTGATAGCCAGATGCGTCAAGCTTACATCTATGCATGCCCATGTTTCGAGTTCCTCAGGCAGGAGACCTGTCTTGCTCTGAGGAGCACTCTTCACAAAGGCTGTGTCCCGAAAGCAGGCCGTAAAAGAAACTTGATAGACAAACCACCCCAAACCAATTCTGAAAGTGCAGACAAAGAATCAATATTCCTTATTTGCCTTGACTGTATAAATGTGGGAGTCACTAGCCTACTGTTGTTCCAATTACAAGTTCTCTTTCGCAAAGAGTATTCAAAGGTTTGCTATGTAACCAGAGCCTCATATCGAGCTTCCCAGAGATGAGCTGACATCAGCAGAAGTCTTGCCTGTTGAGGAAATATAAATTTTATGGTCAAGTTGTGTTCCCTAGCGCGTACCCCACCGTCTCCATGTACCAGCTTAAAGTGCATGTAACTTCCCTCCTATGTCAGCTATGAAGACGCAAATACATTTGCGTCCAACGTTAACATGTCCTCTTTCAGATCCACCCTGAATGGATTAAATAGTCCGTTCCTAAGTATGCTATGCCAACGTCTTTTTGTAGTGTACCTTACATGTTTTTCAGCTCTGGCAAGGTAGGCCCTGAATTTCTGCCATCGAGCCTCTTTTTCTGGCTTCTGACTCTGAAAGCCTCAGCCCAGGCTGCCTCTCTACCCGTGAACTCTGACTTACTTCCAGCGCGGCCCACCGCGCTCAGCTCAGCCTGCTGCCTGCCAAGACTGACTATAACCTTCGAGTTATCTGTTCCGCTCCTCGAAAATACATTCCTGCCTACTAGCTTCAGTAAACATCCCCCTCAGCTACAGGGCCAAAGGGCCGACCTGTCTCCGTGCAAGTAATTCACAGCCTCCGTTACCATGCTCCCATGGAAGGCCCCATGCCTCCACGCTTCTCATGAAGACACTCAGGCGCTTATACACGCACTCACAGTCAGTATAGAATAGCTTCTGCCCCAGAGACCTTTCCGTCCAGATAATATGGTTCCCAAACATCAGATATCAGATATGATAGAAGTACAAGTTGATCTGACATGCCAGACTTCTGTCTCTTTCCGTCAGTGTAAATGTCAAGTCCCCTGCACCCTCCAGTTTCACGTCTATCACACGTCATGCAGCTGCGCGCGCATCCAAGCTTCCGATTTCTGCTGACATTGCAACATTTCTGTTTGGTGCCACCCCCTAGTAACACCTACCTGTGACGTTTCTAGCACACACCTCCAGTTCACGCCTAGTCCACGCCTTCTGATTACGTACTAGTAACACGTGGATACTGTTATCTTGTCTTCTCTCAGCTGTTACGCCTACTGTACTGTTTCCTATGACATGAATTAAGTATATAAGCTATGTACTGTCAATAAAATGTAGCGCTCTATCCCTTCTTCCACCCCTGCGGTGGGAAGAACATGATATTCTGGTCTTGACCATTCCTTTTTGAGGAATAAAACCCCTAAGAACTCTAACACCACGGACTCTGGTTTTTTCTTTCCGATCTGAGTTATTATTGATTAAGTACTTACCTGCATAGAAATTAAGACGGTAAATTATATATTTACATCATTTTGGCGCCCGAACAGGGACCCCTCCCCCACCTCACGCGCCGGTTGGTGCGTTGCAAGCTCTGTCCCCTGCCATCAGTTAGACGGAAACTACGCGTACCGGCAGGATTTCCTGCATCTCCCTCTGGCCCACGGAGGTGATGAAGACTGCGATCAGTACCCAGACGAGGCGGTGAGGAGTGCGGAGGATCCCGACCAGAGCCTAGCCGAAAGAAGCAAGGTCCGAGGTGTCAAGAGGCCCACCAGTTTTCCGAAGTTTTCCGAAGTTTTCCGAAGTCGAGCCGAGTCGAGTCCAGTCCAGTCGAGTTTTCCGAGGCCTTCTGTTTCCGTGCTTCCCGGTGAGTACCATTGCTGGGACGTATCTAGACGGGTTTGGGTACACAAGTCCGGTCTGCACTGTTTTTAGACAGTGTATCTGTACTGTTTAGCAGTATATCTAGTATTTCTGAAGTTCTGCACTGTTTAGCAGTGTATCTGTACTGTTTAGCAGTACATCCAGTAATAGGGGGTAGTCGTATATGTTTCAAAATGTCTTTTTCCTGTGATTAATGTCGTGGTATGAATGTGACCGTTTTTAAATGTGCCTTATTGTGTTCTTGTATAGCTAGCTGTATTCAGTATTAAGTAGTAAGGATTGAGCATTCAGTATTAAGTAAACAAGATGCCGTTTTTCGACAAATTAAAGCAGATAGGAACTAGGAAAGGGATACTAGAGGAAGCAATTCCTATCCCCCCTAGGGACACTCCAGGAAACTTCATGTACCACAAGCATGGCATTGACGCCATATTATATCCAGAGTTATGGGCCGACTATACTAAGCACCTAGACGAAAGACACAGATGGCCTGAGAACGGAACATGGGATGCTGAGTGCATCATGAAGGTAGAGGAAGTACTATGGAAAAAGAAAGCCAGGCAATCTCAGAAAGACGCCATAGAGTTTTGGCGTAAGGAATCGCATAGGCGTGCTGAAAAGGCACTACGTAGAGAAGACAGACTTAAAGAATCAGAAAAGGCCCAAGAAAACGAGTTAGTTACCGAGGGGATCCGAGTAAAAACAGAGCAAGTAGACCGCGCACAAAATAACCTCGTGAACGGTATGTATCTCGCGGCTGAGGGTTCGCCTGAGGCCATTTCTGAAATACCGAAAAATCTACCGCCACCATTAGTTCCAACTAAAGTAATGCATAAGACTACTAAAGACATATTCCTGAATTCCTATCTAGAGGATGTAGCACCCGCTTACACCAATCTGCCTGTCCGCGCCCTGCCAAACGACAGGGACGGGGGTGGTAACCCGCCCCAAGATCAAATTCCGCCAGTACCACAACAGAAAGCTCCTGTTCCTCCACCTCCACCACTTCCTGCACTTAAAGTTGATCTACCGAAACCACTTCTACCTGATCCTACTAAAAGACAAGTTCAAGTTCAGATACAGACTCCGCCGAGAGATGATGCCCAAGCTTCCGCCTCAGGGGGTGCGACCGGGGGTCTACACACCCCGCCATTGACACGCAGGTTACAGCTCAAGGACTTGCGGAGTCCTTTTACGTTCAAGTCTCCCAGCCTTGATGTATTCAAGGAAAACCTTTCAGTTTGCAGATATGATCCAGTACCCGGTAAAGACAATGTAATGATGATGGCATCACTGCGGTTAAGATCTGCTACTGATTTTCTGCTATGCTATGTAGGAATGAAGGAGCGCCTAGATAGAATATATGAGTTTGTTCAGACAGGGAAAGATCCTGACAGTATTCAGGAGGCCATGGAGAAACAGAAAGTTGACGTTCAAGCACAGATACTAAGTTTTTTCATAAATTGCCTAATAAGAGAACGAGACAGGCCTGGGACAGATCAGAGTGAATTAGATGCACTAAACAAGTGGGGTCAAAATATATCTGAAGGAAAACACGATAGGGGAACTTGCATAGCCAGTATGTACAAGAAAATTAAAAAGGCAGTAATAGATATACACCAAAAAGAGAAAGAAAAGGCTTCCTCCGAGGAGGAAGAAGAACTTGAAGAACCAGAAAAGACTACAGATACTATAGCGTATGTAGGTAAGGGAACTTACCTTAGGAAAGGTATCCGTCCAGAAAGCAAGAGAGTTTTCCTCTCTTCCTTAACAAACCCGAATTCTTCTGAACACCAGTTCCAGGAGACCGACAAAAGACTCCGAGACCGAGTGGGGTACCACATACTCAATTCGATGGATGAACAAGAACTAGCCCGGTCAGCCATATTATGGGCTGAAAATCCGGATATGTATAATGATGATACATTAGCGCAGACATTTCTGAACCTCTCCCCAGACGAACAGAAACTAGCAGGTGTATACATGATTCAGCACCTCCTCACGAAATACAGAAACCAACATTCTGATCCAGGTCCCTTACACGAAACATTAGAAGCACTACTCATGGATAGATGGAGAGGTTTAAGTACCAAATTAATACAAATAATTCTAGAACAACGACATAGATATAACACTTTCATAAGCTCTGAATATGTTCCCGCTCCGCCCCCAGAAAGGAAAACGTATCACATGCAATGCCTGAGTGGCATTGAAAGTCAGAACCCCTTACGAGAAGTGCACCCAGTTATGGGTGCGGACCATCTCTTGAAACGTGTATATGTACACACGCCACTGACCAAGTTAGAACTGTTAGAAATTAAGAAACTAGTCCCGAGCCATGATAAAGACCCTGCAGGTTTTCACAGAGAGCTTAAAGACATGTTACTGATGGGGGATTACACATATGATGATATCATGAAAATGTTAAAGGTACTGCTGCCCACGGGCATCTACGAGAAACTAAAGGAAAAGGAATGGGAGGTGGGAGAGAAAAAGATTGTATGGGCAGAAATAGAAGACGAAGAGAATAAACGTGTCCCAGGGGTAGGCCTTGGGGACAAAACTAAAGCATTACCAGGTTTAATAGTACAGGTTCTGCCAAGATTATTGGCAACTAGAAAAGAAGACTGGGATGCAATCTCAGCATGTAAACAGAAACCCGACGAAGATACTAGTGACTTTTATTCAAGATTCGAGAAATGTTTTATTATTAATAGTGGTCTTAAACCAAGTAGCGAATCGTACCCGCATCTTTTTGTATCAAAGCTAGTTGAGAATTCCCTGTTAGCAGTCAAGAATCGTGTATACAAGGTTGAGAGTACATGGCAAGCAAATACGCCATCTCAGATGTTACAAATGTTACAATACCATCAGAATAGAATTAGAGAAGAACAGGATCAAGAACAGAAACGTATGAAAGACACGAAAATGAAAATGTTGGTAGCCCAGTCGGTCCATACCGACGGAAACAGAAAGGGTACGAACCAGACAGGTCACGTCGCAGGTCCCGTTAAAGGGACGTGCAACTATTGCAAGCAGCCAGGTCACTACGTACATGAATGTCCAGTTCTGAAACATAACATAGCAACAGGTAAAACTAAAGAGAGACCGCATCCACCTAGACAAGATCAGGTTCAGCAACAGACTTCACAGAATGCACAGCCCATGCAGAATACACAGCCTATGCATGCTTCATCTCATACAGCACAGACGGTAGCGGTACCGCAGCCCACTGCCACGACTCAACAAGTTTCTCAACAGATGTACCAGTATGCCCAATCTGCTTACCCTGAGTATCAACGATACACATGAAACAGCCTAGAGAGGGAATTTGGCTTGCCTCTTATTGAAATTCCTGTAGATCAAGAAGGTCCTTATGTACACAGTCAAGTATTGGGAAAAGACAGAAAGTTTTTAATTGACACAGGGGCAAGCCGCACCACAATCAGTCATAATGAAGTCCCAGGGGCACCCCTCTCAGGCTCACAGAATGTTTCCCTTGGTTTTTCAGGACAGCCCATTGTAAATGAAGTATCAGAACCAGTACCCTTGGCTGTGGGTCCATTATCACGAATTACAGACTTGTTACTTACAAAATCATGCCCAGAAAATCTGTTAGGAATTAAAACATTGAAGGCTCTAGGAGCTATAATCTGCTGTTCCCCGGAGGGAGTTAGACTCTTTCTACGGGATTTCAAGGGTCATTATGTGTTGCGAGAATTCGATGTCAGATTGAAAAATGTACCAGATCACCTGTGGGCAAAAGGCCCAACTGATGTAGGTTGTATGCATATCACACCATACCGTGTTACACTCAAGACAGGAGTTGTACTACCACGAATCAGACAATACAAGTTACCACCCGATGCTGTAGTGGCTTTACTGGAAATCATTGAAGAGCTCATAGCACAAGGAGTGGTCGTAGAGACTGACTCCAATATCTGTAATTCACCTATCATTCCAATTCTTAAACGTACTGACCCCAATGCACCGCCAGTATATCGGCTGGTGATTGATCTTCGAGAACTGAATAAATGTATTGTACCACAGTACCCTGTGGTCCCCGATATCTCTTCCCTATTGACTGCTGTTGATTCAGAAGCAACGTTCTTTACTGTAATTGATCTCAAGAACGCTTTCTTCAGTGTACCTATTGATCCAGAGAGCCAATATCTCTTCGGATTCAGTTTAAATGGACGAAGTTTCAAATTTTCCCGCGCACCTCAAGGATTCACAGAAAGCCCCAGCATCTATAGTCAAGCACTGAAAAGACAACTAGACTGTATTCAAATGCCAGTTAACACCGCTTTACTGCAATACGTCGATGATCTGCTGATCACCGCACGAAGTGAGCCCGAATGTGAACAACCATCACTGACAGTTTTATATTTTCTGGCAGACAAGGGACACAAGGTGTCTCCTTCGAAGTTACAATTCTGTGTTCAGCAAGTTGTGTACTTGGGTCACTTGCTGTCCAAAGTGGGGAGACAGCTCACTCCCGATCGCATTCAGTTAATTGTAAATATGCAACAACCCCAGACACAAAAGGAAGTGCGGGCCTTTATAGGCCTCACCTCGTACTGCAGACAATGGATTCCTCAATATGCATTTCTAGCTAAACCACTCATCCAGTTAACGACGCAGGAGGCAGCAACTTCGACTGCCCTCCCTTGGACTCAGGAACATACACAAGCCTTTGAGGAATTAAAGAAAGCATTATGTCAAGCACCAGTTTTAGCGACACCATGTTACAGCAAACCGTTTACCCTTTTTGTTACAGAACGTGTTGGTACAGCATTGTCTGTCCTCACTCAAGACCAAGCAGGTTCACATAAGCCTTGCGCTTATTTTTCTAGTACATTGGACTCAGTAGCCCAGGCACTCCCTGCGTGCTTAAAGTCAGTAGCAGCAACAGCGTTAGCAATAAGACAGAGCGATTCAATTGTTTTAGGCCATCAGTTAACAGTACAAGTTCCACATTCTGTAGAGGTTCTTTTAAACAGAACTCAGACTCAACACTTGACTATAGCACGACTGACAGGTTATGAATTAACGCTATTCCAGCCACACATAGAAATCAGACGCTGCAGCATTCTGAACCCCGCAACACTGTTACCTACAATTATGACAGATCCAGCCCCGCATGATTGCATAGAAATCATTAATGCAGTAACAAAGCCCCGACGAGACTTAACAGATGTTCCACTGACAAATCCAGACCTGACACTTTATGTGGATGGTTCATGTATGCGAACAAGTACAGGAGAATTAGTGGCCGCATATGCCGTGACCACTGAAACCGAAGTAAAAGAAACACATCGTATTGACACATTGTCCGCTCAAGCGGCAGAGCTTATTGCTCTGACCCGAGCCTGTATACTAGCCAAGAACAGAAATGTCAACATATACACTGATTCCCGTTATGCGTTCGGAGTTGTACACGACTTCGGTATGTTATGGCAAGAACGAGGTTTTCTGACCTCTCACGGTGCCAAGATCCAACATGGTCCCCTCATTCAAGCACTGTTAGAAGCAATACATCTGCCTTCAGGAATATCCGTCATGAAGTGTAAAGCACATACTAAAGTCACAGATTCTGTTTCCCAGGGTAACGACCTGGCAGACCAGACAGCAAAACATACAGCATCGACTCACACTCAGACAACAGACATGACAAAGAAAATAGGACCGGCAAACTGTATGACAGTTAGGGATCCCACACTAGATGTTATCGATATTCAGACACATGCTACCCCAGAAGAAATAAAGAAATGGATTGAACTAGGAGGGATCCAGACAGATCAAGGTTGGGTGACGAAGGGAAAATCTACATGGTTTCTCCCTGACTCTATGGTTCAAGTCATGATTAATACAGCGCATAGTCCAGCACATCTAGGAGAAAAAGCGATGTTAGACAGTTTACAAAATCTTTGGAACAATAAACACTTACGAGCAGCAGCAAAACAGAAAGTGCGTACTTGCATGATCTGTTGTCAGTTCAATCCAGGTAAAAGCGTCCCTGTAGAGCAAGGTGGATTTCATCCTCCCGATCACCCTTTTGAAGTCCTCCAGATGGATTATATCCAGATGGACCGTTGTTGAGGATTTAAATATGTTCTCGTAATTGTTTGTGCTCTGTCCCGTTGGACCGAAGCATACCCAGTCCCAGATTACACTGCTCCGACTACTGCCAGGCAGTTGGTTCGTGAATTCTTCCCACGGTACGGCTTGCCTCGTGTCGTGTACTCAGATAACGGTCAGCCATTCTCATCCGAATTAATAAAAGAAGTTTCTTTATTGCTAGGATACCAGTGGAAATTCCATTGTGTCCGACATCCCGAAGCCGCAGGCCTTGTAGAAAGGCATAATCAGACATTAAAGACACGACTTGCTAAAATATGTAAAGAGAAAGGGGTCGACTGGATAGTCGCCCTGCCAGTGGCACTGTTCTATATGAGGATGGTTGCCCATTCGAGATCAGGACTATCCCCGTACGAAGTGGTCTTTGGGAGACCACCGAATATGTGGGGGACGCCCATTCCGAAGAAAATTACTGATGTTGATTGCAATATGTTGACAGATTACCTTGCCTCCTTGATGTCTGCACTCCAATCATGTAGTTCACAGGTTGCCGCAGCTTTCCCTGACAACACTGATGTAAAGCCACATGATGTCCGTCCAGGTGATCTGATCCTCATAAGGAACTTCGACCGGAAAAGTCCGTTGGAGCCCCGCTGGAAATCGCCGAAGACCGTTCTACTTACTACAAGGACAGCGGTGAAGGTTGAGGGCAGGAAGGGGTGGGTCCACATGAGCCATGTTAAACTGTGTAATGAACTGAAATCCGACCCAGGCTCATCCACCCCTTCCAAAGACTGTATCGAGCCCAGTGACTTTAAAACTTCCGAACGAGAAAAAACTCCCCAAGAGGAGTACAGACTCAAACTCCGATCTAGCAAGTCAGACAGTTTAATTGTTTAAGTCCTCCCCTAGGTGAATCGGTTAAATAGTTTCTGACATGTATCCCCTAGATCGAGATAGAGAGAGAGAATTCAAGAAACGTACATACTGTAAATCACTGCGTAGTCACTGTATAGTGACATTGTTAATAATGTTTTTTCTAAGTCTTCTGATAATAGTTGCAAGTATACTTCTCCCTATCTACTACCCTATTTTCAAGAGTGAACAATCTGCTTACAATGTCTCTGCTGAACACACTTTTATCGAGTTACCTCCACATGAACTCTCCTACAGACTTGCTCTGCGCAACAACACATTCATTAGTATGCTGCATCATTCCCATCAGACTAACAATGCTACAGACTGCTGGATATGTGGCCGACTCCCTCCCTACCAGAATTACAAGGGAGCTCTGCCCCTCTTTCCGTACCCGTTCACTCACAATGGTTCCTGTGGTGCATGGTTTAAAATAATTAATTCCTTAGATCCTGATATTGCTGTTTTCGACGGGGGCTGGGTTTGGGGAAACTTGAACTTGGTCCTGCTCGACGTCTGTTACCCTGATAAGGAGGGACTCCCCACTAGAATAGGAACTGATCTAGAAAATGAAGTATATGGATTAGGTAATTACACAATTAGCCTTATGATTCTTACTGTTGAATCCGAAGCCGCACCAGTTCTACCCGTTATGTCAGTATTACCAGTCACTGGTGAATTATGTATCAGGAAGAAAGGTTCAGTACACTTAGGTCATGGTAAATGCACTACTGTGGTCGAATTCAGTGATCATGGTAAATCTTCCTTTAAAGCTATCAGTCATTCTTATTTTGTTTGTGGTCATACCGCATACATACGCTTACCCCCAGATTGGGACGGTACCTGTTACATTGCATTCCTTCTGCCACCTGTTTTCCTAGCTCCTCCTGATTACCACAGAAATACAAATCTAGTAAAGAACAGACCCAGAAGAGATATCCCACTTGTCGACTACACAGAAACGGCATGGGAACAGTACACCGATTTTAATAAAGGATTCTTTTTCTTTTTAGGACCTGTTCAAAATAGTAAACTAATACGCAGATTAACTAGAACACTTGAAGCAGTAGTGAATGAAACTGCCTCCGCCCTAGGTAACTTAACAGAAGAGCAGTCCGCCATGCGGGTTGTTGTCCTTCAGAACCGTCTTGTTATTGACGTCATCTTGGCAGATAGAGGCGGAGCCTGTAAGGTCATCGGGTCAAGTTGCTGTGTTTTCATTCCACAAAACGCACCATCTGTATATCAAGCTATTACACGTCTCCATAAAATTGCAAATCAGATACATCAGAATCCAGGCACCTGGACTTGGTCCGGTTGGTTCTGGACAACGTTAACCGCTTGGGGATGGAAGATCCTATCCTTCCTAGGCATTGGCCTAGTCCTAGTATTCAGTTGCTGCCTGTGCCTGCAGTGCGGGCCAGCGATTTGTGGACTGTGTGCCACATCTTGTATTGAACATTCCAGTTTTCTCTCAAAACGTAAAAGAAAGAAAGAAGAGCAAATGATGTTACAAGAACAAACTGATCGATTCATGAGGATCGATATATCATGAAGGGTCCGTAGGGAACAAGGAGGGAATGAGGAAATATAAATTTTATGGTCAAGTTGTGTTCCCTAGCGCGTACCCCACCGTCTCCATGTACCAGCTTAAAGTGCATGTAACTTCCCTCCTATGTCAGCTATGAAGACGCAAATACATTTGCGTCCAACGTTAACATGTCCTCTTTCAGATCCACCCTGAATGGATTAAATAGTCCGTTCCTAAGTATGCTATGCCAACGTCTTTTTGTAGTGTACCTTACATGTTTTTCAGCTCTGGCAAGGTAGGCCCTGAATTTCTGCCATCGAGCCTCTTTTTCTGGCTTCTGACTCTGAAAGCCTCAGCCCAGGCTGCCTCTCTACCCGTGAACTCTGACTTACTTCCAGCGCGGCCCACCGCGCTCAGCTCAGCCTGCTGCCTGCCAAGACTGACTATAACCTTCGAGTTATCTGTTCCGCTCCTCGAAAATACATTCCTGCCTACTAGCTTCAGTAAACATCCCCCTCAGCTACAGGGCCAAAGGGCCGACCTGTCTCCGTGCAAGTAATTCACAGCCTCCGTTACCATGCTCCCATGGAAGGCCCCATGCCTCCACGCTTCTCATGAAGACACTCAGGCGCTTATACACGCACTCACAGTCAGTATAGAATAGCTTCTGCCCCAGAGACCTTTCCGTCCAGATAATATGGTTCCCAAACATCAGATATCAGATATGATAGAAGTACAAGTTGATCTGACATGCCAGACTTCTGTCTCTTTCCGTCAGTGTAAATGTCAAGTCCCCTGCACCCTCCAGTTTCACGTCTATCACACGTCATGCAGCTGCGCGCGCATCCAAGCTTCCGATTTCTGCTGACATTGCAACATTTCTGTTTGGTGCCACCGCCTAGTGACACCTACCTGTGACGTTTCTAGCACACACCTCCAGTTCACGCCTAGTCCACGCCTTCTGATTACGTACTAGTAACACGTGGATACTGTTATCTTGTCTTCTCTCAGCTGTTACGCCTACTGTACTGTTTCCTATGACATGAATTAAGTATATAAGCTATGTACTGTCAATAAAATGTAGCGCTCTATCCCTTCTTCCACCCCTGCGGTGGGAAGAACATGATATTCTGGTCTTGACCATTCCTTTTTGAGGAATAAAACCCCTAAGAACTCTAACACCACGGACTCTGGTTTTTTCTTTCCAATCTGAGTTATTATTGATTAAGTACTTACCTGCATAGAAATTAAGACGGTAAATTATATATTTACATCACTGTATGAAATAAGCTGTTACTGTGACTGAAGGTGCTAGAAGCCAATCTACCTGCTGAGAGAGGGAAGGAGGTGTGACTGTTAAGGGAGAGTCAGAAGTGGTTTGACCTCCAGTTGTGGGTGGGTCTGACAAAACAGAATAACTGGACACTGAGGAGAACAATCTTTGTGCCGTGAGCAGGAACCACAAGAGAAATAGCTGACCAAGCAGACTCTGCAGCTGCATTGAATACTTTTGCCAAAGCAGACTGTGTCACTGCTTTGAAAAACTGCACCAAAGCAGAATGTGCCACTTCATCAGCGAAACTATTTTAGAGGCTGATTGTGCCACGTCGGAGACTACGCCCAATGCCGGCCATGCTGCTGTGACCCCTGTACCATGGGGCCCAATCCCCAGAAGGCACCTAAGCCCAGAAACAAGTTTGTCGACAAATGGAGGTGTGCCTCATTGCAGGAATGCCACACCCCTGTGAGAAATCCTGGTAGTGACCTCCACCTCTACCTGCTACAGCCTTTGCCCAAGCACAGGAAGAACCTCCAGTTGGTGCATCTCTACCCAGAAGGGGGGTGAGAAGGACGCATGATGTAGATCCCCACCAGCTGCCTCTGGAGCATTGAAACAACTTCACTGTGATTAGAAATGTAACAGGGAGGGAGCGTGGCTTGCGCCCGATGGCGATGGCTGCTCCTCAGTGACTCTCCGCCGGCGGCGGGAGCCGAAGCAAAACGAAAGCCGCTCATTTGCCCACACACGGGCCCAAAACAGAGAAACAAGATACATGAAGCCATGAAGCCTCACCTGATGCCCCCATGGTGACATTTTCTAGCTGAAATAAGGAGTTTGAGGCATCTTTAACCGCGGCGCGGCTCTGACGAGTTTCGGCCTCCATTTTGTTTTTGCTCCGAGTCACGGACGGAGTTATTCTCCTAGCGACGCTGCCCTGCCTCATCCAGCTCTTTCAAAATAAGGCCCCCAGCGGACTCCTACTTACTGCAGGTATCTTTCTACTATTCCTCTGAGTGGTCGTTCTTCCTACCGATATACCTGCATTCTGAAGTGTGCTTCTTCCCCATATATCCGTCATTTTGAGACTTTGTCACCACAGATTCCTTATCTTCATGGCAAATTCAATTCTTTTTTCTTTTGTTTTATGAACTCTCGCTACTTCAACTGTTGGACAACATTTTCTGATGACTTTCATCTTTTTTTTCTTTTGAGGCTCTTGGTTAATATATTTCTTCAGCCCCTACTTGATGCTGGTATTCACCGCATATGACTTGTGCACCTGGATTTTTCTGGACTTTTCTCACATGGTATTAGATTTCAAGACTTTAATGTAGGGGTTTTCACCAATTTTCTGTTTCTTCTTTTCATATTTGCATATATTGCTCATGACATGGCTCATATGTTATTCTTATATTGATGTCTCATTGAATGTTTTCATGGTGTAATGCTGCATTCACATACCTAAACCTAATATTTCTCTATGTTTATGATATACAGTTTTGATATCTCAGTATATAATTCTTGCGGCTATACGTTGGTGAAGCATTTATTTCAGGATTATGGGCAGACAGTCTAAACCCTCCTCATCACCTTTGCCTACGCACCGTAGATTTCAGATACGTACTAGCTCCCGTTACGAGTGTTTGAGGATGGAGAATTCAGATACTTCTGCACCTAGGGATGCCTCAACATCTCATAATACTTATAGTTCTGTGGTTACCAAGGCTTCCACAAAGAGACTGAAAAAAGATCCTCCTTCTCCTCCTAAGCAATCTACTTCACTGCCAATGGACTTACTACTTGAAGAGATTAGAGCCTTATGGCCGTTTATGGGGGAAACTAAGTCTACACTTCAACTTCTTTCTGATAAGTGGTCCACCATAGACCAAAGAGTATCTGTACTAGAACATAATTTTGACTCTCTTTCTTCTTCAACCTCCAAAATGGAATCTATTTCTTCACAAGTTTCGACACTTCATAAGCAGATTGAGAATTTGGAGAATAGAAATAGAAGAAATAATTTGCGCATCTATGGCCTTCCTGAAGCTACGGAAGGGCCAGAGTCCCCTCTTTTCTTCAAAACGTTTCTTCCAAATATGCTTAAGTTACCTGAGGGCACTACTTTGAACATTCAAAGAGCACATCGCCTGGGGCCACCACCACGTCCTACTACCTCTTTACCGGCACATAAACCGAGAGGAATAATTTTGTATTTCCTTGAATACACTGACTTGCTAAAGGTCCTGTTGGCTGCCAGAGCAATGTCTCGCATTACATGGTCAGGTAACTCTTTGTACATTTCTCTAGAATATGCTAAATCAACTGCTGATCGACTTAATGAGTTCTGATCCTTGAGACCACAACTATTGGTGCAAGATATGGTCTTTTTTACCCCTGCTTGTTTAAAGTCACCATCAATAACAGAACCACTACTTACGAAGATCCTCTTAAGCTGAAAAGTTTTCTCTACTCTTACCATGCTGATACCACGGAAACCGCTCCGCCATAGACTTTGTCTTAGTTGCCTGCGACATAGGTCATGAGAAATGTCTGTTCTTTGCCTCTTTTTATGCATTCCGTAATGTATTTATGTCCTTAAAATGGTTGTTCTGTATGCTTATCTTTGACCTAATATGTGCGTACTACTTACCTTGTATTGTTGTTTTGTCTTAATAGATTGTATTTGCGTCTTGTCCCTCCCTTTCGTTATGCTGCTCGTTCGTTCTGTCTTCCTCCCTGCCCTCCCTTGTGGTCCCTCGACATGTCATTGTTTCGTGTGGCCTTACACCCCTCCGCCCTTCGTATGTTCTAGATTTCACGTACGTTTCTTCTTTCAATTGTTTTCTTTCCTTTTTCTACAGTTTTTCCTCTTCTTTTCCTCTTTCCTCCCATGATTACTTTCTCCTCTCCTACTCTCAATTCATCATTTTCCCTTCTTTCTTTCCCGAATCTATTTTTATATTTTCTTCCTTTCTCCTTTTTCTTTCATTTTCCTACTTTCATTCTTCATTCTTTATACAGTTGGTTCGTTATACACTGTTTCACAATTGACCTAAGATGTTCTTTTTACTGGGTCTCTTTATATTCTTGGAAATAAGTTCTATGCCGTTAAAGATTGTTTCATGGAATGTCAGAGGTTTACATTCTCCCATGAAAAGACAGAGGGTTTTGTCACACTTAGCTAGATTAGATACAGATATCTCTTGCATTCAAGAATCTCATTTAACAAATGATGAGTCTCTGAAACTCAAAAAAGGTTGGGTAGGGGACATTTTCTTTTCCCCGGGGATGGTAAGCGTAATGGGGTTGTTATACTTTTACGCAAATCCCTTTCTATTAAAATATTATCACATTCTATTGATCCAATAGGTAGATGGGTGTTTGTCCATTTTACGGTGGATAACATTCCAGTTTCCCTACTGAATATTTATGCCCCTGCAACTGGTGATCCCTCCTTTTGGACCTCACTAACCCAACAAATTACGCACTGCTACGATGATAATTTTATCCTCACAGGTGATTGTAATGACATTTTTTATCCCTTCCTAGACCGCAATTCCTTGACCCCTTTCATTCCTCACAAATCCCACAAGTCATTTGTACACACTATAAAGCATCATAAACTTATTGACGCCTGGAGACTTTGCAACCCTGAGCTAAGGGAATATTCCTTTTACTCCCCAGCACATCATACACAGTCACGCTTAGATTATATTTTTGTTTCTAACAATATTACTCAATCATTGATGTCAGCTGACATTGGCTCTATTCTGATTTCAGATCATGCCCCTGTTGCCATATGTCTGTATGTTTTACAAAAGCCTAATTTGCCTCGTAAATGGCGCTTTAATAATGCTCTCCTCTTAGATACTGTTTTTACCTCTTCTTTTAATTCCTTTTCTAAAGAGTACTTCAATATAAATCAGACGGAAGATGTATCCTTCTCCACAGTTTGGGATGCATTTAAGGCCTCAGCTAGAGACTTCATTTTTCGTTTTGTCTCCAACAAACATAAAATAGCACGACAAAAAACGACTGCTCTTCTCACCAAAATTAATTCTTTGAAACATTCCTATTATTCTTCCAAATCAAAAGATTGCTTATCTGAACTTTTGAAGATTAAATTTCAATTTAATCGAGATACCACTAATAATGCATCTATTTACTTACTAAAGTCGAGTGCAAAATTCTATGGCGGTCAGAATAAAGCTGGGAAGTTATTGGCTAATTACCTAACAAACAAACAAAACAAACTCAATAAAGAATCCGTCTTTGGTGCCGACAATTCATTGGAATTTAAAGATGAAGAGATTTTACAAGAGTTTCTTCAATTTTACAAAACATTGTATACTTCTGAAACTTTGTCGTCTGATCTTTCTATATCTCATTTCCTTTCTAAACTTATCCTTTCACCTGATTCACAACCTGACTTTTCCTCATTAGAATCGGATATCACTCAAAAAGAACTTCATACTGCTCTAACAACTCTTAAGAAGGATAAGGCTCCAGGGCCGGATGGCTTTACAGTAGAATTTTTTATTCATTTCACGTCCCTACTGATTCCCAAATAACATTCCCTATACTTACTTTTTTACACTCTGGACACTCTATTGGTTCTTTTTCCGACGCCCTTATCTGCCTTATTCCTAAGGATGGCAAGGATTCTCAGTATTGCAAAAATTACAGACCGATTTCCTTGGTTAATGTCGATTATAAAATCTTTTCGAAACCCTTGGCATTAAGATTAGAGTATCAGTTACCCGAATTGCTAGGTACTGAGCAATCTGGTTTTGTCAAGGGAAGACTTATTACAGATAATACTCATTTATTTTTTAACATTCTTTCCAAAGTATCTCATATCTCCCATTCTTTAGCCGCTATAGCATTGGATGCGGAAAAGGCTTTTGATAGGGTCGAATGGCCTAATCTTTTTCATACAATCAAATGGTTTGGTTTCGGCCCTAAAATTATTATTTTAATTTCTATCTTATATTCCAATCCAAGGGCTGCTGTTGCTGCAAATGGACGGATTTCTTGCTACTTTAACCTTGCACGGGGAGTTCGACAGGGTTGTCCTCTATCTCCATTTCTCTTTAATATCGCCTTGGAACCCTTTTTACTTAGAATCAGACAAAATGCAGATATACATGGCTTCACATTCCAGGAGACTAGCATTAAAATGGCAGCGTACGCCGATGACGTTCGTCCATTCTTATCACAACCCCAGATTTCTTTGCCTGTTTTCACGGAAGAGGTGGACGCTTTTGCATCAGTGTCTGGTTATAAATTGAACAAAGACAAGTGTGAAATTTTGCCCTTGACAAAATATACTTTTAGTGCTGATTTCAATGTTTCGGGTTTTTCGTGGAGTCCTCACTCCATTAGATATCTGGGTTTAAATTTTACTCCATCTATTGCAGGGACGATAGCACGTTGTATGGAAAAATGCATTGACAGATTATCTTCCTTTACAGCAAAATGGCATCCCTTATATTTATCTTGGTGGGGTCATTTAGACACCATCAAAATGATGCTCTCCCCCATTATTTTATATACCATCTCCAATATTCTGTTATCAATCCCTCTTAAATATTTTTAAAAAATTGACTCCATCTTATCTTATTTTCTGTGGGGAAAAAAGAAATCACGTATGTCTATTTCTAAATTAATTCGCCCAAAATCAGAAGGAGGTACTAATTTCCTGACTTCCCCCTCTATCACAAATCTTTTACACTCAATCTCCACGTTGGCTCTTTGATTCTTCTCTAAAATGTCCTTTTTGAACAAAGCTGGAACGGTCTTTTCTCTCACCCTTTGCCTTCCATGAATACTTATCCTTCACACACAAACCCCAATTTGTCTCTACCCCTCTTCTTAAACACGTTTCTAAACTTATCCCCACCCCTTCTGATACATCTTTTCTTGATTTTCCTATATGGCATAATACAAACATTCTGATTCATAACAAACCTTTCTTTTGGAAATCCTGGAGACGTCGGGGATTAATATGGGTTCATCAATTATATTGTCAGGATGCAATTATATCCTTTGCACAAGTGAGCGCTATTTTTAATCTTCCTTTCTCCTTCAGTGCTAAATATTCCCTCTTAACTAATGCCATCAAATCTGCCTCCTTGCAATATATTTCTTCTTCCTCTGATATCTCTCCTACTCCTACTCATGCAGATAATTTGCGTTCTCTGTTGCTTCGTAACTCTAAAGCTTCTTTGATTTATACATTTCTGCATTCTCCTTCTAATTCACAAGCTAAATCTAAGACAGAGCTGTCCTGGGAGACAGATTTAGATATTACCAGGAATGTAGCTTTTTGGGACAAAATATGGCTTAAGCTTCGTAAGTCGTCCAGAGCTGCAAATACGACACAGACGCTTTTTTTTTATATACAATAGAATTTTATTCACCCCCTTTGTCCTTCATAAATATTGTTCCACCACTTCACACATTTGTTGGTCTTGCTCGCTCCCACATGCTGATTTACATCACATGCTCTTTGATTGTTCATTTGTTCGAACTTTTTGGATAAGAGTATGGTCACAACTAAATTACATTTTTCATTCTAATCACCCCTTCTCTATTTTACTTGTATTTTTAGGCAGTTTATTTCGAATTTGGAAACCCGCTTTTGTGAATAGAAAAATAATTGATCTATTAATTGCGGTAGCTTTCCAACAGATAACCAAAAATTGGAAAGATTTTACCAAACTTTCATACCAAGCATGGTGGTATGCTGTCTGTTATAATCATAGATTAGATACTACATTTGTTTATCCCCAACACTTAGCATTCAAACGTTTAGATTTGTGGGAACCGGTTACATCATTCATTGACAATAGTGCTAGGCACCTCCCCTCCTATACTTCTCTGCAACAAGAAGTAGCTAAACCTCCGTGACTTCCTTTATGTTACTACACAGTTTTATTTATATTCTTAGCTGTTATAATATTTCAAGCATTATTACTTCTTTTCACTCTATATTGAACACTATTATATGCCTTTGATGTTTTGACTGTTTTAATAAACCTAATTTGTTTTTTGTTTTTATTTTATGTATAACTTTTGCCCCAACTGATACAGATTGTATATTTCTTATTTACTTTACTGTTTCTATATATTGTATGTTATTGACTTCTTTTCTCCAATAAATTTCTTTCTGAACTTAAAAGAAATGTAACAGGGAGATTACTGATCACACAAACTGTTGATAGGGTTAATCTGCACATGAGCCTTGATTCCTGTCCTAGAGAGCTCAAACCCGGGGACTCTGGGGGCTTGCTTAATTGGACAAAGGAGAGACAGCCAGGAGAGGAGGAATGTGGACCCAAGCATCAGTAAAGTCATTTTACCTTTAGTCTTTTTTGCGAAATATTAAGTGTTACGCCTGCATCAAAGAAAAGCACTGGGTTGTTATTGTTTTGCTGGATGATTGCTGAGTTCAGAGCTTAACCACATGGCTGAGAGGCGTTTTCCCGTCCTGCGCTGAAGCTCCAAAATAACCATTATTCATGACGAGCTGGCCTTGTCATCCGCGCACGGCAGGTAAGCGCCATGACGAGCCCAGCTCGTCATTAGCTTCGAAGGGGTTAAACACAACTTTCCTGGGAGGCCTGTTCCTGCTCATCATCATAACGACTGAAAGTCAAATGCTGAAGTGATTGTACTTATCTCAGTTTTGCTTAGCCATGGTAGGACAGACCATGGAACATCATAGAAAGATGGCCTCAGCTCCCATCAGGTAAGCTTAAATTAGTGCAAACAAAACATCATTTCAGTACGGACCATAATGCCAATATACAAGGGATCCTCATTATCTTTAAAAAGCAAGCTAATGCTCAGATCGTGGAGTACAAGGAGGACCTCAGCGGACAATGACTTTTGACCAAAACAGTGTTAGATGGCCGGCCATACACTCTAGAGGGCTACTATGGCCCGAACCAAGATGACCCATCCTACTTAAATAAGATCCAGAATTTTTTTATTACCTCTCAAGACCCGGTAATTTGGGTTGGAGATTTTAATATAGTCCTAAATCCCAAGCTCGACAAGTCGCCTAACTCCAGAGCATTGACGCCTTCCAAATCTAGGCAAATCCTTATATCAATAATGTCAACCTTGGGTTTAGCGGATTCATGGAGGGAGAGGGTGGGTAACACACTGGGGGTCTCCTTCCAGAACTTCAAATATAAACAGTCCAGAATCGACTATGCTCTTTTTAATTACAATCTCAAAGATGCACTGAAGGAGTTGGTATACCTCCCCTCCCACCTGTCCAACCATTCAGCTATCCTCTTCACTCTAAAACACTCCCAGCAGATCAGACACATTTCCTGGTGTTTCGACCGGACGATCCTGCTTGAAGAAGAAGAGAGAATCTTCTTTGTAGCTGAGTCTATTTCATTCCTGGAAATTAACTTAAACTCGGCTACAATAGTGACTGTGTGGGAAGCATTTAAAGCCTATTTAAGAGGTTGTTTAACCAACAGAGCCTCACACAGAGGGAAGGTATACAGAGAAGCAATTAAAAACTTAGAGCAGGAATTGTTTCTCATAGATCAGAAGTGTGGTCCCGCCGTAGGATCTGTAGAAGACCAAGAGAAGTGGGTCGAGTTGAAAAAAAAACCTGGAAAGTTTACTACAGGAAATGGTTGCTAAGAGGTGGGAGGCGAGCATGCTTTCATACTTTGAGTACGGAGAGGCTGCAGGCAAGGTCTTGGCCTGGAAGATAAAATCAGATTAAGCTAAAAAATATATCAGGGAAATAAAACTGGAAGGGGAAGTCACAGCTAGGACTTCCAACTCAGAAATTGGGAGTGCTTTCCAGAAGTTCTTCCAGATCATCTACAAGGAGGAGATTATAGACGACCCTACAGCTAGGGACTCTTGGTTAGACAAGGTTCAACTGCCTATTCTCTCAAGCAAACAGAGTGACCGTCTGGGTAAGGAAATATCAGAAGCTGAAGTCAGTAAGGCTATTTGATAACTGAAGGGAGTGAAGGCGCCCGGACGGTCTACCAGGGGAGCTGTATCGTGTATTAGGTCCTGCCATAGTCCCATCTTTGACTCCCCTTTTTAATGGTATCTTTTTAAATAGCGTGGTGCCACCAGAGTCGTGGAGTGAGGCGACTATTGTTCTGATCCCCAAACCTGGTAAGGACCCGACGGATTGCGGGTCCTATCGGCCGAACTCGCTCCTAAACAATGACTATAAGATCTTTGCAGCTATTATTGTTCAGGATGGCTGGGGAACGAGATCGGCTCAATAATCCATCAAGACTAGAAGGGATTTATAAGGGGGCATCAGTTGGCAGATCTCACTCATGACCTGGTTGGTGCTATAGACATCGTCTCTACCTTCTCTCTCCCCTTGGCCACATTTACTCTGGATGCTACCAAAGCATTTGATAGGGTCAATTGGCCCTATCTGGCCGCTGTAATGAGAAGGTTCCAGTTGGGGGCCAACTTTTGTCGAGCTACCGATCTCCTGTATAGGGACCCCAGGGTTAGACTGTTGGTCAATGGTGCCCTCACAGAGCCCTTTAAAATCATGAGGAGTACCAGGCAGGGCTGCCCGCTTTCCCCCCTCCTATTCAATTTGTACATTGATACATTTGCGCAAATCTTGAGAGAGGAGCACAACATCCCCTCTTTTGAGTTTGGAGGATGGGTTAAGCGGGTAGGACTCTATGCAGATGACATCCTTATCTACACATCTGACCCTGTTCAAGCTTTTCCCATAGTCATTAAAAGGGCGGAGGAATTCGGGCGGATCTCGGGGTACGAAATAATGCAGGGAAAACCAAGATAATGATGTGGAACATCGGTAACATACAGCTTGCAGTAACCCCATCCATGCGCTATTTGGGAATAAGGATCACTCAGGAAATAGGTAACACAGCACAGACTAATCTGGACCAGGTCTTCCGAGAATTTCGGGCGCTATTAAAATCCTGGACCTTTCTCCCACTGACCATACTTGGGAGAATAAGTTAGATAAAAATGTCCATTCTCCCCAAGTTCACGTTCATTTTTAACACCATCCCACTATCCTTTGACTATAAACAACTTAAAAAATGTCAGCAGGAAATTAATTCTTTTGTCTGAAATTATAAGGCAACCTGGAAAAAATTGAGAAGGAGGAGGGAAAAGGGAGAGCTTGCATTGCCAGATTTACAATACTATGCATGGGCGTTTCAGCTGTCACATTCTAGGATGTTGCTGAAAACCCCATCAAGCTCATCTATTGGGAGAATGTTTAAGGCCATGCTAAATTGGGCGGATCTGCCAATTGACGGATTTCTATTTAAATCCGGGGACCAGAGGTTTTTTGAAAAGGTGAGGTTAAAGATTCTACAATCACTGGCAAAAGTTTGGGTGCTGATCGAAGCAAGAATAGGGTTGGCCTATTTTTCAAACTTCGCCCCAATCTGGGACTCCCCAGGGCTCCCACTCTGTTTTAAGGACATTCTTGCAGTTCCCCTAAAGGAGGCGGGGATTCTAAGATGGGGTGAGTTGCTAGCAGGAGGGTCATTGGTAGAATGGGATGAGCTATATGAGAGGGTTGGCCCAGCTCTATCTAGATTTAAATATATACAGCTTGTTATCTGGTCCCGGGAGTTGATCAGGAAAAAGGCCCAATTGGGGAGGAGCAGTAATCTGGAACAACAGCTGGTAGAGAGGCACATTTTGGAGGAGGTGGATGTGGAGTTCACTCTCCCCGACGAGCAGTGGGGAGGTGACATGGGCCTTCAGTGTGGGGATTTATGGATAATATCTTTCTCTCTCCTGTATAAAGCTGTTAAGCCCGCCTGGTTTACAGCACATCGAGCCTACCTCTCCCCTCAAAGGCTATCCAAATTTCAGCCAGGAAAACGCTGCAATAAATGCAACCTCCCCGCAGCCTCTGACGTCCATATGTTTATGGAATGTCCCCCTATTGACTCTTTTTGGGATGAAGTAAAGGTTACTTTGGATTCGATTCTTAAAACATCATTATCCTTTACGCTGCCACTAATAATTTTGGGCTGGATGAGAGCGTTACTGGGCCTGCAAAGACCTTCCTGTTCTACGCAATTCTCCTTGCGAGATTGCAGATTTGTAAATTTTGGGTCGACTCTAGGTCACCATCGCATGCAGGCTGGCTAATGATGTCCCTATATGATACATCAAAGGTGGATCTGGCCAGATCCTGCAGCAAACGTAACCTTATCTTTTGGAATCTGCTGGTTAGGTGGAGCTAGATCTCTTGCCATGATTCCCGTTTTTTTTTTTTCCCCCGGGTCCGATGATTATGCCTATACGCTCCATGTTCCTACTGGGGGTTCCGCCCGAAACAATATTTGGTCCAACAGGCCGAAACACGCCTTGATGGAGTTCTGAGGGGATTGGCAGGCTTCCTAACATCTCCCCTCCCTCAGTTATTCCGGAAAGCGTCTCCCACCAGCCCAGCACTCGTGTCTGGGTGTGGGAGAGGATCATGATCTCACCCTTGGCCTAAGGACACGTAAGGTGGTTGGCGTTTTCTTTGGAACGAGGGTCAGGCAAATGAGGACATAAAAAATATTTTAAAAAAACAAAAAAAAAACATAATTCCAGTAATAAAGGCCTGTGGCAGCAGTGACGATGACGTGAAACAGTGTGGCCAGAGTAGTCTAATTTGTGCAGTGTAACTCTTGCTTCTATTTTATTCCAATGGCAGGGTCCCTAATCCAGGATGACCACCACATTGGTCATTCAGGCATATGAAGTATATTATTAACATGTTTAAAAAGTGACTTAAGTAAGTAGGTAATATTTATTTTCTGATTAATAAAAACCATCCCAAATAACACAGGATAAAAAGAAACACATTTTGCCAGTGAGAGACTCACTGTGAGCAAGTACAATAGCATTGATAATAACATAAAAAAATGCAAGATATTACAACATGTTGTGCATATTAATTCTAAAGTGCTTAAGTGCCTTTAATTTAACAATCCATTGAATATTATTATGTTCTTAAAAATAGCTTCTACAATCACACTGTTTAAAACAATACACCTTAGTGCAAAAGCAGAATTATATCAATCCTAGCGGTTTAGGATAAAGATTAAAGCATTGTTTCCACCAAGGCCGGCAACTTAACAAACCGGCAAATCTTTGGAATTGATTTGCGCAATAGACAGAGCTTAATAGCTTGAGGGCATATTCTCACTCCAGCTTTTAAAAACAATGGCTTTAAAAGAAAACAACGTTCCTCAAGAAAATAAAGGTAGACACAAACAATGTGTAATAAAGTTTCTTGTGTAAAGCCACAAAGTCTGCAGCAATTGGATGTCCATTTGTGTATCCAATTTGGAATTCCATCCATGGCGGGATATCTAAAAAAGATACATAAAAGATATTATATGCATTAGCCTCAGCCTGTAATTTGGTGACAGTAGTCTAGTTTGGTAGCACCAATACCACCATGTTTCATCAGTTTGGTCTGCCCCAATGACTGTCTGCGTTCGCAACAACACTCTTGGTGTGGTCACCTGTGCCTTGTACGGCATAGTGGCATACAGATGAGTTATCAAACATCAATCCAGGACCTGTAATGGTGTGAGTTCACAGGGGAATTTTCTATGTCTGGCTCTGCAGGGGTTATGCAGTCTGTAATATAGGAGATGTCTAATGGAGTGCAGTGGGTATGGGCCTGCAGAGCCCTCAGAAATATATATTTGCCCTCAGGGTATGAGTCACCAAAGGTCCAGCACCAACCAGTGCAATTGGCATTTAGCATGGGCATCACCAGTCGTGGACAGTGCTGGGTTGTCAGCTAAGGAAAGGCTTGTGGACTATAGACAGTCCACTCGGGCTCTGTTACAGAGGCAGTGCCAAGCCCATACGGTGCAACACATTGGATCCACTTCCTCACAGCATGCGTGCAAGAGTAGTGCAGATGGCCACATGCAGGGAGCATTTACCGTCATTGTGAGCCTCCATTGCAGCATGGGGGTAGGGATGGAATCAGGTACAACCAGTTGAACGTGTAGTGGGCCTGCACACAGTAATAGTAGAGCTCAATGTCCAGGGCACCCAGTCCTCCCCACTCAGATGGCAAGGTCAGTATTTTCCATGCCATTCTTGGCTGCTTGCCTGCCCATGTCAACTAAATCAGAAGAGACCTAGCCCGTATAAAGAATGCTCTAGTGAATGGGATGGGGATGTTCACAAACAAGTAAAGATGCTTGGACAAGATCTCCACTCTTGGTGATAGCTACATGCCCAGTAAGTGTCAGTGGTAGGTGAGTCCACACTGGTATTTTTTCCTCCAACAACCCAATTACCCAGCTATCATTTATCAGCCAAATCAGGGTGATGTCCCTGCTAATAGTGCACATTGCCATCTGCTAATCAAGAGGGTAGTCAATGGGAAAATCCATTACACTATCAGTGTAAGGAAATATAAGTGATCTGGACCAATTAATGGTTACCCCAGTTATGGCAGGAAAGCTGGCGAACTCTTTCAAGACTGGCTGCCCCAGTGGAAGGTGAGATCCATTGCATCAAGGGGGACATAAACACTCTGCGCCTGCCAACAGTGTCCCCCCTCCAGTGTGCTGAACTGGATGTTCCACCGGCGGTAGTGAAGATACACTTAGCCATCAAACAAATGGTGAGGAGTGAAACCTTCAGCATGGACGAGCTTCCTCTGGAATTTTATGTCACATTCGCCCAACAATTAATCCCCTGACTATTGCTGGGCGTTCTGACAAAATATTGATTAATTTAATAAATATTGTGATGCAGAAATATTGAGTTGTAAATATCATGATGTGCAAATATTGTGTGCAAAAATATCAGTGACAAGAATATCGATTTTGTAAGTTGAGTAATATCGATGTTAAAAATATGTTGTTAATATCATTTACAAAAATATCACTATTAATAATATCGTTTTTTAATTCTTTTTATTTTTTTAGGGTGCATTTTAATTGTATATGTTATAAATGTTTTGTATAACTATTAGTAATATATTTTAATTTAGTTTGTAAATGTTTTGGGCCTCATTACGATGTTGGGCAGACTTGTGTCCGCCCAACACGTTGCCGTTTAGGACCACCCGACCTTAGGTCAGGGGTTCGGACTGCAGGATGAAGATGCGACCACCCATAGTGCGGTCGCAAACATTCATTGTACAATGGAAGGTTGTGTGGCAGCCGGCAAAGGCCCGCAGCATAAGCTTTCCTTGAAAAATTGATGTTTGTAAACATCCCTGCACCGTGTGGCAGGCACCAAAGCAGAGGGCTGGGGGGATTTTGGATTTATCAGCTGCGTTCGTTACGGTGTACCATAAAACCCTGATTCACAGTTTAGCAGAAATAGGGATTAAGGACAAGGCCCTTGCTCTGCTCACCTCCTTTCTCACAGACAGTAAACAAACTTTAGCACTGAGTACATTTGAATCAACCCCATAGTATCTACCTTGTTGGGTGCCAAGGGATCAATGTTAAGCCCTACCCTTTTTAATGTCTGCATGGCTAAGCTGGCAGCACTTATCAAAATTGTGTAATAAAGTTTTTAACAGTCAAGTTTTAGATGCAGGTTGTGGGGTTTGTAGGGGTATAGGGTGGTAAGTAATGTAATTATATTATTAATTAATTAATTGAAAATGAGTTATATCATTTATGTAATGAATATGATTTTTTATTTATATTTTTGATGTGGGTTGTGGTTTTTGTAGAGGTATAGAGTGGGATGGAAATTAATTATAATAATTCATGTTAATTATTAATAACTATTTAACTGTATAAATTATGTAATTAAGATATTTTTTAAGTTAGGTATCAGGTCTGGGTTGTTGGGCTTGTAAGAGTGAAGGGTGGGATGTTAATTAAACATAATGAATCTATTATAAGATAATTAATATGAATTGTTTAATTGATAGTTAATATTGTGAAATGTGCAATTATTATAATTTTGAAGAAATATTTTAGGTGTGTGTTGTTTTGTTTGAAGCAATATTGAAGAGAAACGTATTTAAGTAATTCTAAATGTAAAAATATGTATTCATTCATTAAAAATTGTAATATGTATTATATTATGTGTTCATTGTTTAATGTTTTTTAATTGTAAATAACATTGTATTTGTTTGTTATGATTGTGAAATATAGTATATTTCAATTATAGTAATATTATTTGTTTTAATGTTTAATATTTATTAAATATTGCAATACATATGTGTTTGTTTAATTTTAATATATATATATATATATATATATATAATTTTTATATTTTAATATTTATATCTCTTGTTATTTAATATAGATGTTAAAATATTTTGTTTGTTTGAAATGAACTACTCTCTCTGCTGTTGCACAGACTGGAGTGGGACTAGTCAATTTTACCCCTTGCCATCCAACACATTCCCTACTGTTACACTGACTGGAGAGAGAATAGTCATTTCTACCCTTCCACATTCCAACCCTTTTCCTACTGTTACACTGAATGGAGTTGGAATAGTAAATATTATCCCTCCTGAGTCCAAATCTTTCTCTACTGATGCACAGACTGGAGTGGGAGTAGTAATTTTTACCCCTCTTGAATTCAACGCTTTCCCTACTGTTACACAGATTGGAGTGGGAAGAGCACATTTTTACCCCCTGAGTCCAACCCTTCCCTACTGCTGCACAGACTGAAGTGGAATATTAACTTTTACAACTGCGCAATCCAGCACATTCCCTACTGATGCACAGATTGGACTGGGAATAATAATTCTCCCCCCTCTGGAGTCCAACACTTTCACTACTGTTGCACAGACTGGAGTGGGAATAGTACATTTTTACCCCTTCCTGAGTCCCACCCTTTTCCTACTGTTGCACTGACTGGAGTGGTAATGGTAATTTCTACCCGTCCTGAGTCCAATGTTTTCCCTACTGTTGTACAGACTGGAGTGGAATGGTATATGTACTATTCCTACAATTTTATAGTTTTGTTTATATTGCTTAAATTTATGTTATTATGATGTTTCTGTGTATTTAAAATTCTATTATTTGTAATTAGTAATGTTTGTAATATGTAATATATTTTTAATAAAATGTGATTTTTTTTAGATTGTGTACCTATATATGTGTAATTAAATATGTATGTTTTAAAACAAAATCCAGTTTATTTGTTATGGTTTTTGATTTAGGGCCTAATTACAATATCGGGCGGATATCTTGGGACCAACCTGCCTCTGATCGGCGGTCCCGAAACTGCAATTACAATGCAACTGCACTACTCCCATTTGTCTATGTGAGCTTGTGCAGCGGCTGTAAACGGACCGCAGCACAAGCTCCCATAGGCAAATGTGAGAATCTTTTCATCCCTGCACCAGGTGGCAGGCCCCTTAGGGTGCTTGCCACACAGTGAAGGGATCAACAGGGTAGCACCATAGGTGCCCCACTGTCCCCAACCGAAGCCCGAAGGGTGAAGGGGGCCTTCCAGGCACCCTCAATGTTGCTTTCCGACAGGCTTTCCATGTCGGAAAGCCCGACATGAAAAGCCTGTCAGAAACACACATCGCAATCCATACGGCGGAAAAGTTGTCCTTAGGGATTACGTGCCGGTCTTGAGCCCGTTGGAATCCAGCCGGAATGACCGGCCAGTTTCAGTTTTGACTGCCTGCATTGTAATGCTGCGGCTGAAACTGAAACCGCGATGAGGCTTGGCTTTCCGACCCTCATCGTAATGAGGGCCTCAGGGTGTGTATGTATATATGCATGCTATATATATATTTGATTAATTGATTGATATATACATATATATATCTTTTTTTTAATAACGGTTTTAAATGATCTATGTCAAAATAAACATGCACTCATACATATATGTGCGTGTTTTTTAAATAAGTATTACATTTATGTAAATATCTAAATTATTTAAATATATTTAATTGACATTATACGACTGTTACATGTTAATATATTTAGGGGGCCATTACAATGTCAGACACTGGCTTGTAAACGGGACCAACCGACCTCTGGCCAGCTGACCGGCCCGCCTCCTTAGGAGGAGACATTTGCCTACGGGAGCATGGATTATGGTCATAATACCTGCTCCCTTAGGGAAATGGAAAGTGTTGTTCATCCCTGAGCCTCATGGCAGGCACCTCTAGGAGCCTGCCAAGGGGTTCAGGGATCAACTCGGCCCCCAACCGGAGGCCGCACACACAAGGACGCCCTGCTGCATGCCCCCAAACATGCTTTCCAACATGGTTTCCATGTTGGACAGGCCGGCATGGAGACCAAGCCGGAAACTGTGCATCATAATCCCAAGGACGGAAAGGCCTGCCCTTTGGGATTATGAGCCAGTTACTTGAGCCCGTCGGAAGCCAGCCAGAATGACCAGCTGGTTTCAATTCCGAACAGCTGATACATAATTAGCCGATCGGAATTGAAACCTTTGATGGGGGTCAGAAGCCTCCGACCAAAGGTCGAAGGCTTTCCAACTTTCATTGTAATAGGCCCCTTAATGTTTACTTTATAAAATGTTATATATATGTTAAGAAATTATATTTTTGTCATCGATATTGGTGTACAATATTTTTTTCTGCATATTTTTGTTATTTACATTATAAGTATAGGGGAAAAAAAATTTGTCCTTGATATTTTTGACTCGATATTTAAGTACCATGATATTTAGGGTTTTGATATTTTGTCAGGGAACAGTATTGCAGGGGGTACAAGACAGCACACTCACCATGGTGCCCCTGGCATTTGTGCTACTGGCCAATTGGACCACATTGTGAAATACAGGTGGACAAGAGGTGATACGTTGTGTCACTTTAAGTGAATGACGCCCTGATTTATCTTTGTAATGATGAAGACAATATAGTTTGCTTGATTGCTTTACTGGAAGACTTTTGCATGGTCTCCTTCCTCAAGATAAGCTGGGATAAGTTGTGCTTTTTCCCCCCTACCCCATAGACCAATGCACAATGCCCTACACTGCCAAATGCCCTCCTACCTTCTAATTCGAGACCATCAAATTTGTGGGGGGTCTGCATCTTCCTCTCCGAAAGCAACTTGATTGTCGGTAATCTGCGACAGGCGCTGCCTGCTACGAGGGCCTCAACACCATTCTGATGCTAACTGCTGCTATCTCCCATAAGCCAGATCACAATTTTTAAGATGTTAGTACCCATGCACCCCTCCCCTCCTGTTTAATACATTTCTTCTCTGTGATCCACCTGATAGTATTTTTTTAAGGAACTACATTCCCAATTAATTACCCAGATATGAACTGCTGTCCTGCATCAGGAGAGTGACTATTTCCAAATGATATGCCCCCTGGATAAGGAGGGATTAGGGACCCAAAACAATCAACACTATTATATTGGAGCCGAACATCAGTGGCCCACACATTGGCTGGGTGGTGACTGCCTCCAGGAGTTGGGAAATTGATTCCCTGTTCCACAAGCTCGAGATATACTGTAGTGACAACTGGGATAGACTCAAGTGGTGGCTCATACGGATGGAATGCACTTATGGCTGTGACCCGATAATGCTGGAGGATGAGTTTAGGTACGATGGCACCACAGATCCTATATGCCCCAGCACTCCCACTATTGTCTGCACCTGAGCGCAGGGAACTACGAATCCTGTACAATGTTCACCCTTGGGGGTGAACTGTTCACAGACAGGTTGTTTAGACCTTTAAATAACTTAATGGACAACGTGGAGCTTACTTCCTGCAGTTTTTCTCATCATCTTTCACATTAACAGATCTCCCTACTCTGGAACAGAACCCATGACACCCTTTTCTACATCCTGCATAATACTGCCGTTCATAGTACATGGTCAGGCCAGGAGCGTGGCGAAGTGTCTCTGTAGTAAAATACAACATGTGGGAAAGATGCACTTCCCTGGCTTAAAATGTCATTGGAAGGTCAATGTAGGTCACACATTGACAGATGCTCAGTGGGAAACAATTCCTATGCAATGTTAAGAGCATCTCCCTCAATACACGCATTAAATTCATCCATTTTAACTACTTACACCGCACATACTTGACACCTGCATGGATCACCCACGCGTATTCAGTTGTCAACTACATGTGTGGAGGTGGTTACCACATGGTATGGCTATGCCCAACAATGGCAGAGTACTGGGATGCAGTGACAACGCATTTAAGTAACATAGTGAGCAGACAGATATCCAGAGAGGACACACGCTGCTTACTGAGGGGCCACTTACACAATATCATGGTAAACAATGCAGGTGACAAAATATAATGTTAAAAATGTTGTTTAGCACATTATAGTGCTCCTATACTTATAATGGTAAGTACAATCATACCAGAAAAATACATTGTTGACACTAATATCATCCAAAAATAAACAAAAATATCAATTCTTTTAATATAAATATAGTTTAAAGTAGTAATTGTTCAAATATTTAATATAAAGATGTATTATAATATAATTAAATATTCTACTAATATGTAATACTATTTATAAATAAATATATACTTATATATACTCACAAACATATATACATTAATGAATGTATTTATATAAATATACATTGTGCAACATAATTAATACAAATATTTATTTTACATAATATTTTTGTTCATATTTTAAATGTATTACTATGAACATATCTATATGTACAGTATAATATAAAGAATACAATATGTAGTTTACTGTATAAAAATTACTTTCAATATGATAAATGTATGAAAAGAAATATCTATGTATATATATATATAGATAAATACATGTATATTTATGCATGTCTATATATATTCACAATAATAAATCTAAAATAATAATAAAGCTAATAGAATGTGAAATAGTGAAATATACATGCTTGTTAATTGTTATTTTATATAAATATGTATATATATACATATACATATACATATATATATGTACATATACATATACATATATATATGTGCATATACATATACATATATATATATATATATATATAAAATATATATATATATATATATATATATATATATATATATTATATATATATATATATATATATATATATATATATATATATATCCTACTGGCGGTCGCCAGTAGGTAGTTATAGTTAGGACCTAGTTTCCATAGGAAATCCGCAACATTCTATTTGGAATAACTATTTGGCACTGGTCGACGAATACACGCAAAATTCTCTAGGAAAATGGCCTGCTCTGCTCCGCTCCTTCCCTGAAAGTTTGGGGATGATTCGTGAAGTGGGGGCTGAGAAAAAAGGGGGGTCCCAAAACGTGTTTTCCCCATCTAATTTTCCATAGGACCTTTATCAAGGGCTACAGCCCGAACGGCTGAACAGAATTACACCAATTTTGGGAAAAGGTAGAGTTTGGTTCGCAGATTACCCTTTTTGTTAAATGATGTAAATCCGTTCAGTACTTCCTGAGAAAATCAAATGTAAAATCATAGACATATCTATAGACGAAGTACCGTACATGTACGGTAAGAGTACTGTAAAATGTTCAATTACGAGCATGAGCTGCATGCTGATTGGCTGTCAACGGAGCATTGACTGGGGGTGAGTGTTTGTATTGTCAACGCTCCATCCATCACCACCTTTGGTTTTTCTTTGTTCGCCCTAAGTTGGCAGCGTATGCTCAGACGTGAGTCCCTTGCTCACTTTGCCACTGGAGTCAAGCAAGCCAGGCTGAAGACGGCTGTAATGCCAGAAACCGGTCCTGGGAAGCTTGATTCCGGTCCAGGGAAGACATGCCTTGGCAGTTCGGGGTGGACTGTTTCCATGAGGCGCCGGGTCAGACTGATTTGCATATGGCCATGTCTGAACTGGGGTGGCTGAGTGAGCTAAAGAATGTGATGGATTAAACCCAGATCAGTTGTCTGGGGGTGAGTGTTTGTATTGTCAACGCTCCGTCCATCACCACCTTTGGTTTTTCTTTGTTCGCCCTAAGTTGGCAGGGTATGCTCAGACGTGAGTCCCTTGCTCACTTTGCCACTGGAGTCAAGCAAGCCCGGCTGAAGACGGCTGTAATGCCAGAAACCGGTCCTGGGAAGCTTGATTCCGGTCCAGGGAAGACATGGCTTGGCAGTTCGGGCTGGACTGTTCCCATGAGGCACAGGGTCAGACTGATTTGCATATGGCCATGTCTGAACTGGGGTGGCGGAGTGAGCTAATGAACGGTGATGGATTAAACTCAGATCAGTTGACTGGGGGTGAGTGTTTGTATTGTCAACGCTCCGTCCATCAACACCTTTGGTTTTTCTTTGTTCGCTCTAAGTTGGCAAGGTATGCTCAGACGTGAGTCCCTTGCTCACTTTGCCACTGGAGTCAAGCAAGCCCGACTGAAGACGGCTGTAATACCAGAAACCGGTCCTGGGAAGCTTGATTCCGGTCCAGGGAAGACATGGCTTGGCAGGTCGGGCTGGACTGTTCCCATGAGGCACAGGGTCAGACTGATTTGCATATGGCCATGTCTGAACTGGGGTGGCGGAGTGAGCTAAAGAAAGGTGATGGATTAAACTCAGATCAGTTGACTGGGGGTGAGTGTTTGTATTGTCAACGCTCCGTCCATCAACACCTTTGGTTTTTCTTTGTTCGCTCTAAGTTGACAAGGTATGCTCAGACGTGAGTCCCTTGCTCACTTTGCCACTGGAGTCAAGCAAGCCCGGCTGAAGACGGCTGTAATGCCAGAAACCGGTCCTGGGAAGCTTGATTCCGGTCCAGGGAAGACATGGCTTGGCAGTTCGTGCTGGACTGTTCGCATGAGGCACAGGGTCAGACTGATTTGCATATGGCCATGTCTGAACTGGTGCGGCGGAATGAGCTAAAGAACAGTTATGGATTAAACCCAGATCAGTTGACTGGGGTGAGCATTTGTATTGTCAACACTCCATTCATCACCATCTTTGGTTTTCCTTTGTTCGCCCTAAGTTGGCAGGGTATGCTCAGACGTAAGTCCCTTGCTCACTTTGCCACTGGAGTCAAGCAAGCCCGTCTGAAGACGGCTGTAATGCCAGAAACCGGTCCTGGGAAGCTTGATTCCGGTCCAGGGAAGACATGGCTTGGCAGTTCGGGCTGGACTGTTCCCATGAGGCACAGGGTAAGACTGATTTGCATATGGCCATGTCTGAACTGGGGTGGTGGAGTGAGCTAAAGAACAGTGATGGATTAAACCCAGATCAGTTGACTGGGAGTGAGTGTTTGTATTGTCAAGGCTCCGTCCATCACCACCTTTGTTTTTTCCTTGTTCGCCCTAAGTTGGCAGGGTATGCTCAGACGTGAATCCCTTGCTCACTTTGCCACTGGAGTCAAGCAAGCCCGGCTGAAGACGGCTGTAATGCCAGGAACCGGTCCTGGGAAGCTTGACTCTGGTCCAGGGAAGACATGGCTTGGCAGTTCGGGCTGGACTGTTCCCATGAGGCACAGGTTCAGACTGATTTGCATATGGCCATGTCTGAACTGGGGTGGGGGATGAGCTAAAGAAAGGTGATGGATTAAACCCAGATCAGTTGACTGGAGTGAGTGTTTGTATTGTCAACGCTCCGTCCATCACCAGCTTTGGTTTTTCTTTGTCAACTGTCTATCAACACTCGAAACCAGGAAGTGTTGGCAGCCATCTTGTGCCTCGGTAGAACCGAGGCATAAGAAAGCTGTGAAACAAACATGCAAAACATGCAAAGGGGGCAGGGTAGAAACACCCTGACCCTCTAGGCCTTCTCAGGGGGTCCCACAAGGACCCCCAAGGGCCCCCCCAATTATTTTATTTGTTGACAAAATCGCAGGATACGCTCATGGTACCTGCCGATCCCCCCCAAAAAATTAAGGCACCACTCTGCAAACGCGCCCCCTGGCTCGTCTGCAGAGGGGGAAATGTTTTCCTTTGAATACTGGCCCACCAAGAACCTCCAGTATGAGCCAGGGGGCTGCCGTGCAGAGAGGTGTAAAGAGGCCACGCCCCATTTTACACCTCTCTGCAACGCAGCCCTCGGGCACATACTGGAGGTTCCTGGTGGGCTAGTTGGCCCCCAGGGACCCCCAGTATTCCATGGGAATTAGTTTCCCCTCTGTAAACGTGCCAGGGAGCTGCCTTGCAGAGACGTGTAAAGAGGACATGCCTCTTTTTACACCTCTCTGCAAGGCAGCCCCCTGGCGCATACTGGAGGTTCCTGAACCCCTAGGCCTGCTCAGGGATTCCACAAGGAGCCCAAGGCCCAACTTATTATTTTTTTTTAATTTGAAAAAAATCCCGGTATACGCGTAGGGTAAAAACATTAAGACACCACTCTGCAAACGCGCCCCCTGACACGTCTGCAGAGGGGGAAATAATTCCCCTTGAATACTGGTGGTCCCTGGGGGCCAAGTAGCCCACCAGACACCTCCAGTATGCGCTAGGGGGCTGCATTGCAGAGAGGTGTAAAAAGGGGATGGCCTCTTTACACATCGCTGCAAGGCAGCCCCCTGGCGCATTTGCAGAGGGGGGACTAATTCCCCTTGAATACTGGGGGTCCCTGAGGGTCAACAGGCCCACCAGGAACCTCTAATACGCACCAGGCGGCTGCGTCGCAGAGAGGTGTAAAAAGGGGCATGGCCTTTTTACTTGTCTCTGCGAGGCAGCCCCCTGGCGCATACTGGAGGCTCCTGGTGGGATACTTGGCCCCCGGGAACCCTCAGTATTCAAGGGGAATTATATCCCCCTCTGCAAACACGCCAGGGGGTGCGTTTGCAGAGTGGTGCCTTAATGGTTTTTTGGGGATCTGCAGGGTACGCGTACCCTACGCGTATCCGGGAATTATTATTTTTTTAATCTTTCTTGGGGCCTTGGGGTCCTTTTGGGACCCCCTGAGCAGGTCTAGGGGGTCAGTAACCTCCAGTATGTGCCAGGGGGCTGCCTTGCAGAGACTTGTAAAGAGGGCACGCCCCTTTTTACACCTCTCTGCAACGCAGCCCCCTGGCACATACTGGAGGTTCCCGGTGGGCAAGTTGCCCCCCGGGGACCCCCAGTATTCAAGGGGAATTAGTTCCCCCTCTGCAAACGCCACAGGGGGCAAGTTTACAGAGTGGTGCAATCCTCACCTCAAACCCCGCCTCCTCCCTGCACCACTCTTCAAACGCAT
This sequence comes from Lissotriton vulgaris, assembly GCF_964263255.1. Lineage (NCBI taxonomy): Eukaryota > Metazoa > Chordata > Amphibia > Caudata > Salamandridae > Lissotriton > Lissotriton vulgaris. The sequence goes on from NC_141697.1 coordinate 806,610,168, forward strand.
CCTCTGGCACGTTAGCAGAGGGGGAAGTAATGTCATTTGAATACTGGGGGTCCCTGGGGCCCAACTAGCCCACCAGGTACCTTCAGTAAGTGCCACAGAGCTGCGTTGCAGAGTGTTGTGAAAAGGGGCGTGGCCTCATTACAACTCTCTCCCTGGCGCATACTGGAGGTTCCTGGCTGGCTAGTTTTCCCCCAGGGACACCCAATATGCAAGGGGAATAAGTTCCCCCTCTGCAAACACGCCAGGGGGCTGCTTTGCAGAGAGGTGTAAAAAGGGGCAGGCCTCATTAAACCTCTCTCCAACGCAGCTCCCTGGTGCATACTGGAGATTCCTGCTGGGCTTGTTGGCCCCCAGGGACCACCAGTATGCAAGGGGAATTAGTTCCCCCTCTGCAAACGCACCAGGGGGCTGCCTTGCAGAGAGGTGTAAAAAGGGGCGGTCCTCATTACACCTCTCTGCAACACAGTCCCCTGGCGCACACTGGAGGTTCCTGGTGGGCTAGTTGGCCCCCGGGACCCCCAGTATGAAAGGGGAATCAGTTTCCCCATTGCAAATGCGCCAGGGTGCTGCTTGCAGAGGGGTGTAAAAAAGGGCGTGGCCTCATTACACCTCTCTGCAAATGCAGCCCCCTGGCGCATACTGGAGGTTCCTGGTGGGCTAGTTGGCTCCAAGGACCCCAGTATGCAAGGGGAATTAGTTCCCCCTCTGCAAACGCACCAGGGGGCTGTGTTGCAGAGAGGTGTAATGAGGTCACACCGCTTTTTACACTGTTATGTACAAATCTAGGACCCTAGTGTAATTTTCCCGATTCATGCCCATATATAGGTATAAATCACCCGATCCTTATACAGGCATAGAAATCATACCCTTATTTAGACTGAGCCTATGCAGCCCAAATACGGCATGGCTACTTCCACTAAGTTCAGAGAATCCACAGTGATTTCTTGGAAAAACCCGCCTTCAGCAGTTAGGGACTTCCCCTTGCCTGATTACTAATTTATGTAGGAAATGATGGAGTTTTCAAAGAACTGAGTCTTTGATGACGTTATTATGTCCAATCATACGTCAAACTAGGCACCTTAAAGGTATAAATATGCCTACATTTGCCCAGACAAACACACAGTGGTTTGAAGCAGTTTGACTATCTACTTGCCCGACGCGCCCTGCAGCAGCAAGTGCCGAAGGAAGCCGACCCTCCAGCTGACGCACTGAGAGACGCTGTCTTTTCTCTTGCTGAGAAATCCAGCGCCAGTGTTTCCAGGCTACCCTTGCGGGTTGCTGGGAAATCGAGTCCTGAGAGAGAGATACAAGACCTCCTTCATTCTAAACCAAGGTACAGAGCTGATAAGACCCTTAGAGAATTCTTGGAATAGATTCTTGGCAAAGAATACAAAACTTAACCTACACCTCACTTACTTCTTCCCTTGTACTTGACTTAGGTTAGGTACACTGGGGTTGGCGTATTTTAGAAGCACCAGTTGAATACTTTTAGTCATTATTTTCTCACTGTATGTATTTTAGGTATTTTATGGCTTAGAAACCATATCATGCTCTTACAGTACTATTTTATAATACTCTTCGTATTATATACCTTATACTTTATAACCAGTATTACGATTGTAGCAGTACATTTCTAATACTTGAGAAAGAAGACTGTTCAATAAATAGTTTTTATTGAAAATGCCTGTCTTTCCATTTCCTCAGCACCTCTGGTTAAAGGAAGCATGCACGATTGACTGAGTAAAATAGCTATCTATTGTTTCCGCGACTCTGGAGATTGATTTCTTATTCTTGGGAAACAAAGTTGTCATGTTTATGCAGTTGTCAGAAACGAATCCCTTCTTGTGAATTCGAGAACGTTTCTAGTGACCTCTGAGCTAGCTGGCACTCACAATTAAGTCTAATATATTTGATAGAGATGAACTAGTCAACCTCAGTCCTTCGTCTAAACTATAGTATATGTTATTCCAATGCGCAGAGCTTATTGGGAACATAGGAACTACACTACAACACCTCTCTGCAACGCAGCCCCTTGGCACATACTAGAGGTTCCTGGTGGGCTAGTTGGCCCCCAGGGACCCCAAATATGCAAGGGGAATTAGTTCCCCTCTGCAAATGCTTCAGGGGACTGCGTTGCAGAGAGGTGTAAAAAGGGGCGTGGTATCATTACACCTCTCTGCAACGCAGCCCCCAGGTGCATACTGGAGGTTCCTGGTGGGCTAGTTGGCCCCCAGGGACCCCCAGTATGCAAGGGGAATTAGTTCCCACTCTGCAAATGCGCCAGGGGACTGCGTTGCAGAGCGGTGTAATGTGGCCATGCCCCTTTTTACACCTCGATGCAACGCAGCCCCTTGGCGCATACTGGAGGTTCCTGGTGGGCTAGTTGGCCCCCAGGGACCCCCAGTATGCAAGGGGACGTAATACCCCAACTTAGAATGTGCTACAGGGCGCGTTTGCACAGTGATGGAGGTAGGGGGCGTGGCTTGAGGTGATATGTGTGCAAGCATGCCCTGTGGCGCGTTTTAAGTTGGGGAATTAATTTCTCTTCAATCCAGATGTCCCCTAAGGGCCAACTATTCCATAAAGGTACCTCCAGTAAGTGCCACGGAGCTGCGCTGCAGAGTGTTATAAAAAGGGGGCGTGCCCTCTGAACACCTCTCTGCAACACAGCTCCCTGGCGCATTCTGGAGGTACCTGGAGGGCTAGTTGACTCACAGGGGACCTCAGGATTGAAGAGTAATTAATTCCCCAATCTAAAACGCGTCACAGGGCGTGTTTGAACACATGTCACCTCAGGCCCCGCCCCCTTCCTTCACTATTGAGCAAATTTTTCTTCTAAAATCAGCGTAACTACGAATTCCGATTTACTTACCTGTTATCAGGAGAGACGTCAGTGCTGCATCTTTGAGCCCACTACTGATCCTGAAAAGTAATTCTAACCATACTTACAGTAACTTGAATGTCCTTCTATAGGCTAACATTGACTGGTTTCACTTGGAAATTCTTCTAAGTGTGGAGTCTTGGAATTTAAAAAAATTCCTTTAAAATCAGTCAAACTGCGAATTCCGCTTTACTTGCCTGTTATCAGGAGAGACCTCAGTGCTGCATCTTTCAGCTCACCACTGTCCCTGAAAAGTAATTTTAACCGTACTTACCAGTAACTTGAATTTCCTTCCATAGGATATCATTGCCCGCTATATAAAATATATATAAATTAAAAAAATATCAAATAAAAAAAATATATATTACAATTTCAATATTTAAAAAAAAGTTACATTTGTATTAAAAATATGTAATGTAATTTAAAAAATGAAATATCAAAAAATAAATACTTTAAAACAATTCAGTAAATCAGTATAAAAAAAATATAACAATTAATACATTTAAAAATTATCATTTACAAAACCTTTGATATTCACAGAAAAAACCATATGTTTCAGCCACATTATAGTTAGGAATTAGAATTTAAAAAACCTTAGAAATTCACTGAAAAAAAACATAGGTTTCAGCCTTGTTATAGTTAGGAATTAGCATTTAAAAAAACTTAGAAATTAACTGAAAAAACCATAGGTTTCACACATGTTATAGTTAGCTTGACATTTCACTCATAATAAACCACTGAAGTTCCCCCGTTATAGTTAGTTCAGCTAACTATAACTTGTGCGCCCGCAATGCACTGCTGATGACGTCACATATTACATCACTCATGACATGGTCAGTGACATCACTCATGACATCACTCTTGACATCTGAAATGACATCTCTGATGACATCACTGATGACATCATGCAGTGAATGTGTGTCTTTCTGAAAAATAAATATTTTTTATATATGTATATCTAAAGGTCGACGGAACAATAAATGGGTAAATAAGTGTCTAAATGGATGGTTTTTTTTGTAAAATTGATTGTATAACTGACTTATTAATTGTATCTTAGTGAATACATGTATTAACGAGTAATGTTTAAATATTTAAATATCTGTATCAGTGTCTCACTTTGTATATAAGTGGCTGCATGGGTTGGTGAGTAGCTACATGAGTGTGTCTATGGGTTATTAGTTTGTTTTTTGAGTATCAGTATGAGTGTCTGTATGGTTCTGTATGGGATATTACTTAGTATATAGATGCATGAGTGAGTCACTCACTGTTTGTATGATTTTTGAAGACAGCATCTGTGCAGGACTGTATGGGTGGATGAGTGTGTGTGTATGGGTGTGTTAATGAGTGAATGACTGCCTCAATAGTATCTTTATGAGTAAGTACATATGTTTTAAACTAGTATATGTGAGTATTGATGTATATAGGTGAGTATATGCCAGAGTGAGAGATTGGAAGAGTTCCTGTATAAATAAGTATGTGTTTCTATAAGTCTGAGTAACTCTATGGATGAGTATCGGTGTGTAACAGGATGTATAGGTGTATGAGTACATATGATTAGTGAGTACATGTATGAGTGACTATAGATAACTGTTGGTGAATCAGTGGATGTGTATGTATATTTTGGAATTACTGAATAGGTTGTTGTAACTGGTATTGGTCTCTCCATTGTATTGACATTTTTGCGTTTCTATTTTTGAATGTGTGTATCAAAGGTTATATTACGCTGAGAGGTCTGCCACTCTTTCACAAGGATGATGTCATCAGTGATGTCATCAGTGATGTCATTTGAGATGTCATTAGTGATGTCATGAGTGATGTCACTGACCATGTAATGAGTGATGTAATATGTGATGTCATCAGCAGTGCATTGTGGGCGCGCAAGTTTAAGTTAGCTGAACTAACAATAATGGGGGAATTTCAATAGTTTATTATGAGTGAAATGTCCTATAACATGTGTGAAACCTATGGCTTTTTTCAGTGAATATATATATATATATATATATATATATATATATATATATATATATATATATATATATATATATATATATATATATATATATATATATATATATATATATATATATATATATATATATGCACTTTGAGAGATGTAGTTTATTTATCAGTCACGTGATGAGATGACTGTTTAAAGCATGCACGTAAGCACTTTGCATATGATCTCCACCTGTGTGTGAACAAGGCATAAGAACGCCGAACCACATAGGGAAAATGGAGAATGTTGTTCTGCTGTGTTCTTTCAAATTAAATGTCAGGTATCCGGAACTGGCCCTCAGTATTTGTGTTCAGTTTATGGAGGTGGATGGGCTTCTCCGTGCCCATTGTTTTGAGGCCAACCTGAGGGATTGGGAGCTCCTTGCTCTGAGGACGGTGTGTGTGTATATATATCATACATAAACAACAAAACCATAAACAATGTAAACAATTGGATGAGGAAACATATCTTAATTAATGTTCAGACGCAGCGACCCAGGCTGCGCAGATTACACGCCTCCTTTCATTTATTAATGTTGAGCTGATTAATAGCTTTTAAAGCGGTTTTCCGCATTTAGCGCTGTGTGTATTTTAAACGTGACTGTTATTTTTTTACTACAATGTGGTTCCTGATCTCGTGATCAGCGAGTGTTCTTACCTGCCTCCTCACGCTCTAGACCCCGGTCCGCCCCGGCTGAGTGCCGTTTGCGCGGAGGGTCGCCTTGCAGAGCGCCATTCACCCGCCTCCTTTCTCCACTTCCGCCCTGCCTCATACCGCGCAGGTTAGCGGTCTAGTGGTTGTTGACCGTTTTGCATAAATCTTTGAGTCTTGCGGGTCACTATTGACAGACGCAGCGACCCAGGCTGTGCAGATTACTCGCCTCCTTTCATTTATTAATGTTGAGCTGATTAATAGCTTTTAAAGCGGTTTTCCGCATTTAGCGCTGTGTGTATTTTAAACGTGACTGTTATTTTTTTACTACAATGTGGTTCCTGATCTCGTGATCAGCGAGTGTTCTTACCTGCCTCCTCACGCTCTAGACCCCGGTCCGCCCCGGCTGAGTGCCGTTTGCGTGGAGGGTCGCCTTGCAGAGCGCCATTCACCCGCCTCCTTTCTCCACTTCCGCCCTGCCTCATACCGCGCAGGTTAGCGGTCTAGTGGTTAAACGCCCCCTCTACATTAAATGGCGGTTTGGCGGAAGCGCAGCGGACGAGCGCAGCGGGAGCGCCGACTTCGCGCCGAAGTCAAGCCAAAGTCCTGCCCGTCTGCGCCCGTCCGCGGCCGGTCGCGCCCTGTGGCGTCTCACCCTGCCCTAACGCTCCGCTATTCGTCAGCGGACTTATGTTCTCTACAACATCCAGTTCCACTGCCCCCTGAGGCCATTAGGAGGGCCCAGGAGTGCGGGATCTCCACCTTTCCTTGCACGGTGATCCCTCCCTCGCCAGGACCTGTTCCCCCCCCCCCGTCCCTGCTGACTCCCTTTCTCCTACACCTGCCACCGGTACCCTTAAGATCCTCTACCTTAACACGCGCTCCATGGTTAAACACCAACTCGAGATCTACCGCCTATTAGACGACACCAATGTAGATATTCTCTTTCTGTCGGAGACTTGGCTGACAGAAGATTCCGTACCTGATATCCTAGCCGCTCTTCCCAACGGCTACTATATCCTACATGTTAACCGTCCTGGAGGGCAAGTTGGCCGTGGAGTCGCAGCCATTATCCGTAAAGAACACGTTTTTTCCATCTTAGACTGCACTCCTATCCCCAACTCCCAAACCCTTGTCATTCAGCTTCGCTCAATTACTACCTCCCTCATCTGTGTCCTCATGTACAGACCCCCCACCTACATGCTTTCCTTTGCTCTCTCAGTCGGGGAACTCCTTTCCCAGCTTCTTATAAATCACTCCAGAATTCTCCTCCTGGGTGACTTCAATTATTGGCCCTCCGACCCCCAAGAAAGCCGACTGTCTGAACTGTTCACTGAAACCCTTACTAGCTTGAACTGTCAGCAACTGATTTCTACTTCCACTCACTGTAAGGGTCATATACTTGACCAGGTCTGGGTGGCCAATCTTGACTTTTCGCCTCCACTGATCACCCCTTGTACCTGGTCAGACCACTACCTTATCTCCCTCTCTGTCGACCTTCCCAGCTTTCACCGCCCTCCGCGCCCTGCTGGCATCTCGGCCCGCAACTGGAAAAATGCCAATATGACTACTCTTCATTCTCTTCTGACAGCCTCAATCCCTCCAGCTTCTGAATCTGTTTCTTACCAAGCCTCCACTCTTGAGCTTTGGCTGAAGGCAGCTGCCGACGTTGTAGCTCCTCTAAAGACTATTAAAATCTCACGCCCCCATGACGCCCAGCGATGGTTTACTGACCAGCTGAAACTTGATAAGCTAGCCCTCCGCCAGGCTGAACGTCGCTGGCGCCAGAAGTACGATCCTGTACTCAAGATTGAATTTACGACCTTACTACGTAAATATAAATCTTCCATTCTAGAGGCTAAGACTTCCTACTTTTCACGCAAAATCCTGGAGTCGGCTTCAAAAGCCAAGGACATTTTTTCAATTGTCAATGAGCTCTCCCTCCCCGATCGTATTACTCTCCCGCCCGTTCCCACTCAGGCTTTGTGTGATGAGCTCAATGCCTTTTTTCAGGACAAGATTTCCACAATTATAAACAATATCTCTCCACCCTCTTCCTCCAAATCATTTCCCCTCCCTTCTGAAAATGTCCATAAATTCCACACCTTCCCTCCCATTTCCATCACTGAATTTCACAGCCTTCTCCATAAAGTTAGTTCTGGCTCCCCTAGGGACTGCTGCCCCCCACATATCTTCAAAGAAATCTTTAGGCTCTGCCCCGACCCTGCCCTGGCCCTCCTCAACTCCTCCTTGACATCAGGAGTTGTTCCAGAGGCTTTTAAGCAGGCCATAGTGCTACCCATCTTGAAAAAGCCCAGCGCAGATCCTCTTGTGATGAGTAATTACAGACCCATCTCTCTCCTCCCTTTTTTAGCAAAGATCTTGGAGACATATGTAACCAAGTGTCTGAGTTCCTTTATGGAAACTTCCTCTTTCCTTGACCCTCATCATGCTGGCTTTCGCCCACTTCATTCCACAGAGATGGTGATTGCGGCAGTAATGGACACACTCAGAACTGGTGCCGACAATAATATTCCCCAAGCCCTTGTACTGTTAGATCTGTCGGCGGCTTTTGACACGGTCGATCATGCCATCTTGATCGACCGTGTCAGCAACGCCGGCATCCGCGGCGTCGCCCTTGATTGAGTTCGATCCTTCTTGCAAGGCCGTTCCCAGGCAATCCACCTCTCCACCTTCTCTGCCCCTTTTACCCCCCTCACTTGTGGTGTTCCCCAGGGTTCAGCTCTTTCCCCCCTCCTCTTCAACTTATATATACAACCACTCATGGCATCCCTTCGTCACTCCCCAGCTACTATATATAATTATGCAGACGATTTGCAATTGATTTTCCCTCTGGACACCTCACCCTCCTCTCGTCTCAATATCCAAACCACAATGCTACTCATCTCCGATTGGATGGCTCACAGCCAACTCAAGTTGAATCCGTCCAAAACGGAACTTGTTCTGGTGGGCGGCCCTACCAACCCTTGGGATGACAACTTTTGGCCCCCTTCCCTTGGCTCCCCCCCTCGCCCGGTCAGCACTGTGAAAAGCCTAGGAGTGATCATCTCTGAGGACCTATCTATGAAACCTCAGATCTCTGCAGTAACATCATCCTGCTTTTTCCAGCTGCGCAGGATCCGCAAGATCTGTAGATTTCTAACCAGAGAGGCACTCATACTAGCCATATTGGCTTTGGTCATCTCCAGGGTTGACTTCTCTAACATCTTGTATGCAGGGATCCCTGCCTACCAGCTTCAAAAACTTCAGCTAATTCAGAACCAGGCTGCCCGCCTGGTGTTTCATCAACCCAAACACCAGCATGTTTCCCCCCTCCTGAGGAGCCTTCATTGGCTCCCGGTTGCTAAACGGTGCTCCTTCAAACTTGGTTGCACCTTATTCAAATCCCTTCACAATCACGCCCCCGAGTTCATTTCCTCTAAACTCAAGCGATACCTCCCATCCCGCAACCTTCGATCCTCTGCCGATAATCTTCTATGCATTCCATTGAACCGCCGCAAAAAACACGGCGGCCTTCGTTTTTCCTTTTTAGGCCCCACCTTCTGGAATTCCCTCCCTTCTTCCTTTCGCCACTGTCCCACCTACGAACTGTTCCGAAAAACCTTGAAAACTCACCTCTTTAAGTCAGCCTTTGAGTAATACTATCTGCCCCGGTTCGTTATGTTTGTTATGAGCGCCAAGAAACCGTCTCGGTGTACGTGCGCGGTACAAATTTTTTAACATAACATAACATAACATACACAATAACCAAAATAGTAAAGAATGAGAAAACACATTTATTAAAATACCATAAACATTAAAACAGATTTAAAAATTAAAACAAACATAAAATATGAAAAAATAATCATTGTTATAAAATCTATTTAACCAATATTATGAAAAAGTACTGGAGTCTAAGAATATTAAATATAATATTCACACTCTAGTTTATGCAACAGTAGTAAAAGTGTTGGGTTAGATTTACTATTCCTACTCCAGTCACCATAATAATAGAGAAAGTGTTGGACTTTTTTTTACCTCATTGTGCCTTTACCACACATTTTTTAGCACGCATATTTTTACAGCGAATATTCATTTACAATGCATGCCAATACCACGCATTTAAGGTAAGTTGGGGGATGGGGGGTCTCTCTCCACAAATATATTGTTTTTTAAATCAAAAAACAATGTGTGGTATTGGCATGCGTTTTAAATACATATTCATGGTAAAAACATGCGAGCTAAAAATGAGCGTGAAAGGCATGTAAAGTAATTGCATGCGTTGTACTATCGTTCAACCAGTGGACTTCGGAGAAGCTAGATTTACTATTCCTACTCCAAACAAATCAATGGTAGGGACAGAGTTGGATTTCAAGGAAAAAAATTTACTATTCCCCTTCCAAACAGCGCAACAGGGGGAAAGTGGTGTACTTCGGAGTGGTAAAATTTACAATTCCTACTCCAATCTGTGCAACAGTAGGGTAGGCATTGGATTTCAAAGGAGTGAATTTTAATATCCCCACTCCAAACAGGGCAAAGTAAGGTAAGGATTGGATTTCAGTAGGGCAGTATTTAGTATTCCCACTCAAAACAGCGCAACAGTAGGGAACGTGTTGGGCTTTGGAGGGGTATCATTTACTATTCCCACTCAAGCCTGTGTAACAGTAGCAAAAGGGTTGGATTTCAGAGGGGTGAGATTTACTATTTAAAATCCAAACAGCACATTAGTATGGAAAGTGTTGAACTGTGAAGAGGTTAATTGTACAATTCCTACTTTAGTCTTAGGAGGAGTTGAGAAAATACATCACTTGAAACGCATTACATATGTGAGTAAACCCATGAATGCAGAAAAAATATTAAACTCTTAATAAATAAAATATTAATCAACAGAAACAATATATTCATATGTATTAACTCCGTAACCGCAGCGCAAATTCCAATGTGGTGCAGGAGTACTATGAAGTGGGCGGGACAGCGTCGGCCAACGGATGTGCGCAGCACTACCGAGGTTAAGAAAACTAAAAACATAATCAATTTACATAGTTATTATTCAATAAAAAATAGTTATTCAATCATTACTCAACTTCCCACCCTGTACTCCTACACACTTAGCAATCTGCCCCTAAAATATAACAAAAAAATACTTATCCAAACACTTACATATTTAAAATAAATTATATAATTAATTCATAATTAATAATGAATTGTTAGTTGATTATTCAATTAACTTTCCACCATAGATCCCTATAAGCCTAGCATCCCACAATTAAATTTAAATAAGTACTCCACAATTTACATATTTAAATTTCAATTACATAATTAATTAGCAAGAATAATACATTATTAATTATTATTAAAGTAACTTCCCACACTACACCCCAACCAATCTAGCACCCCACAACTAAAATATATGTAAAATGAATTAGTATTCCATAAATTACATAATTAAAAAACAATTAAATATTTAGTTAACAATTATTAATGTTAATTAATCATTACTTAATTAACTTCTCACCCTTTACCCCTACAAAACTAACAACCTGCATTTACCTTGACCGTGGACAGCTGCTGAGTAGTTGTTAATGTTTGTCTCGGTCTCTTTGATTGGTAACAGGTTGAACCTAGTAATTGAGACTCACCCCATGTCTTCTCTAGTGTAACTAGTGTGATCAGATCGTTCATTAATGTGGGACAATCTCTAGACACTTTGACCAAACGGCGGGACTCTCTCTGTGTAGCAGTGAGCTCTATATGTTTGGACAAACATTTGGCAATTCATGATGATTGTTTTGTTAGATGTAGTTTTTTTTCTTCTGTTCAATTGTATACTTCATAAAGGCTGCACCCTCTTGATGTTTTATGTAAGACTAAGGGGGACAATGTCCTCTTCACACAAAGGAAAGATGGACTAGCCCTAGGAGTTCAACTTCCTGTTCGATGATTTTATTGTGGGGATGAGCTGGCTTGGAAACTAGAATTTCAGACCAGCACCTGTCAATTAGATTGTCTCCATGCGAGGTGCTTTAAGTATGACTTAGTGGGGCATGTTCTTCTTGACATGATGGAAAGATGGGCTAACCCAAAGAGTCTCTCTTACTGTTTAATTAGTTTTTTGGGAGGATTAGCTGGCTCGGATACTAGCATTTCAGACCTGCATATGTCGATTATATTGTCTCCAAGTGAGGTGCTTTTCTTTAGGGTGTAGCATGCAGGCGTCTTCCTGGCTCTGTGGGAAGCCTAAATCACCAAGCTCTCAGTAGTTGGGCATTGGCTAAGAAAGACAGATCCTCCGGAGTAGGCCTATGGCATCTAGTTGGAGGACAGCTCACTGGCAGAGCAGAGTGCAGCTTAGACCAGGTCACTTCTTTCAAAGTATCTGTTAGAGCCTCATTAAAGTAACGCAAGGGCCCTGAAGTTTCGGGACCAGGCTGCAAGATCGTAGATAGCAGATTTACCTTGGTTTCTTCCATGGCCACTAAAGGTTGAAAAGTGTGGCTCTGTTGATTAATACTGCAAAATAGCCACTTTATGTTGTAAGGGCCCCATTAGCGTTTTACACATCTAAATACGTGCCTGAATCGGTGCAATGAGGGTGAAGTTAATTATCTGTCTCCTTATTGTTATCATCATCATCATCATTATGAGGAACATTCTGAAGACCCTGGATAGCATCTGAATGTGATCCAAATAATGGCTCCGTCTTCAGGTAGTATATTTGTGATGAGGGAGAGGCACTGTCTGGAGGTTCTCTGGAACCAAAGGCTGCACCATAGTTCTATCACAATAGTGATTGATTTGAATGCTGGCATCCGAGCAGTCAGAACTGATTGAGCCATCAGTACAGGTGTTGAGGTTTGGGCTGGCATCGGCTAAGGCTGACATGGGGGACCTGGCAGATGTTGGGGTTGAATGCTGTCTAGAGGGACATGGAATTGTTCCAAAAGTTACAGTATGGTCTTCTTGAAGACTTTTAACTGCTGTAGACCCAGCAATGGCCCAGGAACCTCAGGGATAGAGTCAGAATGAAACCATGGGATAGAGTCAGATCCTAGAGTGCCAAGTACATGTCTTCTCTGTGAGAGAGACGGATCCCATTTAGAATGCTTATGCTCAGAGAAAGACTTCTTTCGACTTTGTCTTTGACATATTTGAGAACTGTGACTTGGAGTGGGACTGGAGCCTCAAGCAGTAGCAGTCTTGAACTTTGAGTGGAAGTAGACCAATGTTTTAAGCATTAACTTCTCAGATTCTTGTGCTCAGCTATGTGCAGCTTTGCCTCCTGTTACCTGATGACCTTTGTATGCATTAGGAAGCATTTTTTGCAAGAATCATGTTTGGACACTAGACACCACAGGTAGTCCTTGTATATTCCCATAACTGACATCTGTATCCTGCAGTTGTAGAGCATTGTGAAGTCAGTGTCTTTTGGAGGAGACACTGGATTAGCATCCTATCTTTTAGACACCGACAAAAAGTTAGAAAGCGTAGCTCTGTAGGTTTGTATCAAAGGGTGCAGAAAGGAAGGAACACAGGGCTGGCATCCACATAGGCTCTATGCAATTACTGTGGAAGCCAATGGAACCACCTATAAGCACCTAAAAGAAATTGCCCCCAAAAAATCCACATCCAGGCTGACACTTGCTGAGCAGCAGTTGCTGAATTGCAAGAGTATCAGAGTGTCCCTGATGTCTTGGTGATGATGTGGTGGGATATGGAGGAAAACTGCTACTAATTATAACATCATGAAAATATTGAAAAAAATGACTGTTAGCTTTGCTTACATGGGGGCGTTGTTCAATGTTTCTGATGACATTTGCGGGGAATGAGATTTTGATATCAATTTATGATCAATTTAATAAGTTATCTCATTCGATAATTTTGGATCGATTGATTTCTGTCGTTGAGTAAAAGACAAACCCCGCATAGGTTAGATCAATCCCATAAACTGACGCCACTCTAAAGAACCACTTACAACTGATAAAGTTTGAAAGTTTTATATAAAAGTCAAATTTAAATGCGAATACAATCCTCTTAGGATGAATCTCAAAAGTATACAAAAGAATACAAAATCAATTCCAGAATCAGCAATTTAAAGCATCGATGTGAAGTGGTTCCTTTGCGTCATCTAAAGAAAGAGAAAATTAATCAAGTTATATCTGTCCCTACTCTATACTAAGTGACATCCCTACTTCGCAAGTTCCTAACCTAAAAAGGTGTCAGCAGTTTGACTCCCAAAGAAGTTCAAACTCTCTTAGCCTCTAAAGGTAACTTAGGTTTAAGAAGCAGTACCCTCTCTGCCTACCCATCCGCTCTTCTAAGGGTCCTCGGCCTACTGCTCTCTTGCTCTCTGATCTCTCTCAGCGCATCTGCTCAAGTCATCTACCCTTCGCCCTTCTCTCTGAGCTCCCTCTGATCGCTAATTGCCAATTGCCATCTTCACCCCGGGGTGCTGTCCCTAAAATACACAATCACAGTGTAGGTGGAACGCCCCTTCGACGCCCACCACGGACTTTCCCCATGAGGTAATCTTCCAGCCTTTTCCTTGCTTCGTCTCTTTCGCCGTCCGTTAAGTTGACCTTTCTTCCTTTAGACGCCATCTTCGTCTTCTTGTTGGTGACTTCATTCAATATTATAATTGACATTTCAGAGCACAAGTCAACAACCTCGACAGAACTTTAAACTACGACTATGATGTTGACCCTTCTAGGTCCTGCGAATGGACTTCTCAAAACAACTCTCGAATTCCAAGCGCTTCTTATCACGTTCAGGCCATAAACCTTGTCCGGCGTTGTCACCTTAAATCTAGTAAGCGCTAGACTCTTTGGCTCGCACGTTCACAGCAAGGCTATTCACGACTCCTGTGAGCCCACTAAATTACATACAGCGGACTACACTCCTGCGAACCCTTGGTCAGTCAGGTTAAAATCACAAATGACCTAAACCTTTCTAACATTTTTACAAAAGCCTTCTACACAGTATAACCTTTAACATATATATGTATATTCGTATTTAGCAAAGTCTTTTACGTATATGTGAATACATTATACATAGAATACAAACTGCATAGGGTATAACTTTATATTCTCATTCGCTATATCGTGTTTTACATGTTCTACGCATTTCTTCACGTTTCATTTCTCGCCGCTTCTCCGTTTTGAGGTTACACACGTGCATGAATTCTACTTTGCACGTTCTACATTTCGTAAGCATTTCTACACATTTCTACATTAGCCCACTACGTATACAGGCCTTCTAAATCTAATACATGTCTAAAGTGAATACAGTTACATTTCCTATATTACGTTGATTACATCTGTTAACTTTATGCTATAAGTGTCAACTTCACGTTACAATACACTTTTCATCCCTACGTTATACAATGTGCTTGTAAATATGGCCTACACATAACTTTTATTCAAATTTGCGCTCTCTCAGTCCCCCCTTTGATGACTTTTAGGAGTCATCACTAAATGCAATTTGAATAATATCTCTACACAGAACTAGTTTCAATATTCCCTCTTTTCATCGTTTCGAGTGCTCTTAAGCTTTTGTACTGTTGATCTTGTAAAGCAGCTAATCTCCTTTCTTGCTCTCTCATTGTTCGTTGTAACTGGTTCGACCTATACCATTTATACAATTTTACTAAACCTAACAATGTGATTATGCAAATTAATACTATCAATACAGGTTTTAATATATACCATACTATGCTTTTACCAAGGTTGGCAAACCAACTTCCAACCTTTCCTACTCCATGACCGACTTTTTCCCAAACGTTTATTTTTGATAAATCTTCGATCTCTTGATGAATCTGTGTAATGTTCTGTATGACTTTCTCAAGTGGTTTTGAATTATCAGGAATATAAGTACAACATTCCTGAACCTTCAAAGCCTTACAAACTCCGCCTTCTTTTGCTAGCAGTACATCTAAAGCAAGTCGGTTCTGAAGAACCATTGCTCTAATCGACTGCATCTCGCCTTCTACTAACATTAATGACCTTGCAGTACTTGCAGACAATCTATCTACAACTGTAGCCAGTCTCCTGATCTTAACATCGTTAAGTATTAAACCTAACATAGGAAACATTGCTCCAAATACATCTCCTACTACTTCTGCATCTCCTACTTCCCTTTTCGCTCTCCTCGAAGCCTTTCCTTCTATTATCGCTACATCCTTTGCATGATATATTTTGGGGAAGACAATTGCCAAGTAACACGAACCATACCAATTATCAGGTAGTTTTACATAGGCATTTCTTCCACATACAAAATACACATTCGGAATAGCTTGCATTCCTTTCATAAAATCTTTCGTATAGTACTCTAATCTAAAAGCATGTTCACAATTTACTTCACCTACAAATACACTCCCATAATATGTCTTGCTTCGAGTTAAACATAACTTTCCTTTCTGCGTTCTATCCAAAGCTATTGGACCATTGCTACCTTTCTTTTTATGTGCCTTCTCTTCTTCGGTCCAATCCGTTTTCCATTGTCCTGACATTTTTAGAATCTTCTGCCTTCTGTATCGGTCATCTACTTGTCCTATGAACTTTTTCTCAACCTCTGATACTTTGCAAGTTAGATTATTTCTGCGTGCATATGATGTATCTAATGTATCCCACGGAAGAAAGAACTTAGCTAGTCTATCCTCCTTTTTATAATAGTCCCACTTATTCATTTGTTTATAATTCGGAACTTCAGGCAGTACCGAATCATAGTTTGAAAAGTAGTACTCGAATCCTTCCCTACCATAAAATATACTAAGCAGTAAACTACATGTTATCCCATAAGTCAATGGGAGATGATGGTATCTAATGCCTTCGTCTACAGAAGCCGGCAATTGCATACAAACATAGCAATCTTTGGCCTCCATGGCATCAATATACTCGTACAATAGTTTAGCATATGCGTTTGACCTAAAGTTTCCCTGTGACTCGTCTACGTGTAACCTACGAGCTTCATCTGCCAGTAACTCCTTTTCACGTATCACATTGCTCTCCTCCTTCTTCTCCACTAGAGCAGGTCTCAAAGTCGTTACAGGCTTTACATCTGCTGTTTCTTTATCGCTTTCATGTCCTATTATGTATGATATTGTCACTACTGTAATTATGAGAAAAATTACTACTGCTATCAGTGTACCTACTATACATTTAGCTTTTCGGTTTGGGTTGCCGTTCTCCATGTTATCAACCAGCGTAACTCCTTCTTTTGTGAAAAGGTTTTTCTTTGCAAGTCTTTATTTTCTTAATTTGGTTTCTCAGTCTGTAAAGTGCTATTTATCAACAAAGTCTCTTTTTCGCAACAATGTCTTTTTCTCTTTTAGCAACAGACAACCCTAACCCTTCTCCGTCCTCTAAATGTAATCCCTAATTTTATTCTTCTTTCCACTCGGCGCTAGGTTATCTTCTTCTTTATAGCTTATATACAAAAGTCTTTTATGCATCAACAATTATTCTTGCACCTGCAGCTTTCACAACAATTTCCAATAACTCAAAACGAATAACTTTTTCTTCTTCTTCTGGAATTTGATGACCAAAAGTTGGAAACTGTAATCTTTTTAGCACTAGATCTTGAATTTGACTCAAATATGGGGGTATGGGAAGTGTGAAAGTCAGTAACCCCTCAGTCTCGAGTCCAGGCGTCAACATCCATATCTCCACTGCCACAAATGGATTGTGATCGATTACTTTCACTTTCTTCACTCTCCCAGATTTCTGTCCCCAAGACATCTGCTAGATAAGTCCACTCTGGGGTGGCGTACCTTCTGCAGGGCACACGTACCCTTCTCGATCTCCTTGGACTTTCTGTTCCTGAGTCTGTAGTTTCCTCTTCCTGGTCCGATTCTTCGGCGATCGGGACAAGGGCTCTTTCTTGATCTGCTTTCAAGCTTGGCCTTCTCCTTCTCTCCGGCCAACTAGCTCCGTCACTCCTTGTCCTCCCGCTCCTTGTTCTTGGACTTGTCTCTTGTTCACTCTCTACTTGTTCAGTATCTGATTCGATCTCCCAATTACTCTCTTCTCCTGAGGCGACTTCGGTCCCACTGGTATCCTGACCTTCGTCGACCTGTTCCTTTTCAGTCTCAGCCTCTTCGCTCACCTCCACAGCTTGGCTTTCCCCCTCTATGGCTTCTCCGCTTTCCGCTGGATTCTCATCCGAGAGAGGAGCTGTTTCTTCTAGAGGTGTTGGCACTCTTCGGGTGTGTGAGGCATGTATCCAGTTTGGCAGACCTCCACACTTTACTGCAGTATTCGTCACAAGTATGACTTGAAACGGTCCTCTCCAGCGCACGTCTAAACAGTTCTTTCTGACATGCTTCTTCACCAGGACCCAGTCCCCCGGACTCAGGTCATGGCACAAATCATGTGCTGATGGAACCTCCGCAGCCTGGACCTGGAGGGACACAGAATTAACGGCATCAGATAGTCCCTTACAGTAGTCCAAGATCAAATCGTCTGTGATGTTCACTAGAGCTGCAGTCGGAACCGATGGCAATCTCATGGCTCTCCCCATTAGCACTTCATGAGGAGAGAGACCTGTTTTCCTATCTGGTGTGCTACGTATGCTCATAAGAACCACTGGAAGTGCGTCTGGCCAACTCAGGGATGTTGCTGAACAAACTTTGGCAAGTCTGGACTTTATCGTGCTGTTGATTTGCTCTACAATCCCTGAAGCTTCTGGTCGATAGCTGCAATGAAGTTTCTGATCGATACTCAAAGCTGAACATAGCATCTTCACTACTTCGCTGTTAAAATGAGTTCCTCTGTCCGATTCCAAAGAGGATGGCACCCCAAACCTCGGTATTAACTCTCTAAGTAACAATTTTGCTACTGTAAGTGTATCGCACCTACGTGTAGGGTAAGCCTCAACCCATCTAGAAAATATGCAAACAATCACTAAAACGTATCTGAGTCTATTGCATTTAGGCATTTCTATAATATCAAGCTGCATTCTATTGAAAGGCCCCCCAGACCTCCCAATGTGACTCAATGTGACTGGTGTTCTCTTGCCCACGTTTAGTTGCTGACAGATCGTACATCGCTGACACACTGCTTCTGCCGCTACTCTAAACTTTGGGTTAAACCACGTTTGTCTGAACACTCTCACCATAGCATCTCTACCTATGTGCGCTGATCCATGCAATTTCCTTGCCATTGGACTAACAAGTTCATTTGGTAAAACTGCTCTCCCATCTGCAGATATCCAGAAATTCATCTCACTTCTGGAACAACCAGCTGTTTCCCAACTCCTTTTCTCATCGTCTGGTGCATTTTCCTGAACACTTCTTAGCTCATCCCACGTATCTACAGTATCCAACAACATTGTCAATTCAGTTCTTTCTTGGATTCCCCCCACTTTTACATCAGTGTGAGAATATCCCTGTTCTGCGCAGTAACGCGCTACCTCATCCGCATAGCGGTTACCTTGAGACACAAAATCGACATTTTTTGTATGCGCTGCGCATTTGACCACTGCAATAGCTGTTGGGCCTTGCAATGCCTCTAACAAAAGTCTCACGAATTCTCCATTCCTAATGGGAGAACCCGAGGAGGTCATGTAACCTCTTTGAGACCATAACTGCCCGTAATCATGAACTACCCCGAAACCATACTGGCTATCGGTGTATATGGTGACTCGAAGTTTGTCGCCTGCTAGACAAGCACGCGTCAAAGCAACAATTTCAGCTACCTGAGCGGAGTGTACTCCTTCCAGGCAAGCGGCTTCTATTACTCTCGTAATAGTGCAAACTGCATAAGCTGCTCTCAGCTGAACGATATTGTCTCTTACACATGAACCATCGACAAAGAATATTTCATCGGGGTCAGTCAATGGCTCATCTACAATATCGGGTCTCGGTTTGGTGCATAGTTCAGTCACATCAAGGCAGTCATGATCTGTACAAACTTCGTCATCGATCTCGTTTGGGAGTGGCATCAAAGTTGCAGGATTCAAGACGGAGCATCTTTTTAGGGTCACATTCTCGGCAGCCAGTATGACTTGCTCGTAGCGTGTGAGCCTGCTATTTGTCAGATGCTGAGTCTTAGTCCTGGTCATTAACAATTCTACAGAATGTGGTACGTACACCACTAACTGATGACCCATTACCACGCCTTCAGAACGTTCAATGCTGACACCCGTTGCAGCTACGGATTTGAGACATCCGGGCAACGCTGCGGCTACTGGATCTAATGTAGCCGAAAAATACGCCACTGGCCTACGTGCATCTCCATGTATCTGGGCCAAAACTGCTAACGCGCATCCCTCTCTTTCGCAGCAGTAAAGTAAAAATGGTTTTGTGTAATCTGGCATTCCTAAAGCCGGGGCACGACATAAGTCCTCCCTCAGCTGCAAAAACGCCATCAAACAATCTTTGTCCCATGGTACTGGATCACTTACTCCTTTGTGCGTCAGTTGCAATAAAGGTTTTGCCTTCAGTGAGAAATTGGCTATCCACTGCCGACAATAACCGACCATGCCTAGAAACATCCTGACTTCTCTTTGTGTTGTAGGCGCGTTCATTTTCATGATCGCCTCTATTCTGTCTGGAGACACCTTCCGCTTTCCCTTTTCAATCCTATGGCCCAAGTATTGCACCTCAGTCATACAATATTGCAATTTTACTTGGAGACACCTTGTGTCCGCTCTCGGCCAAGTGATTTAACAAGGTTATGGTGTCTTCTCTGCAAGCTTCCTCCGTTTCTGACGCAACTAGGAGGTCGTCTATGTACTGGACTAGAACCGAATTCTTGGGCAGTACTAGACTTTCAAGATTTCTTTTTAATAGCTGGTTAAAGATCGATGGGCTTTCCGTATACCCCTGAGGGATACGACACCATGTTAAAACGCGATCTTCCAGCTTAAAAGCGAAAAGATACTGGCTCTCTTCATCTAAAGGAATCGAAAAGAAAGCCTGGCACAAATCTATCACGGTAAACCATTCAGCTTGGAACGGTATCTGAAATAATATCACTGATGGATTCGGTACCACTGGACAACATGAGACAACAATATTATTAATCTTCCGAAGATCCTGTACTATCCTGTATTTTCCACTAGGCTTCTGCAAACCCATAATCGGGGAGTTACATGGACTTCCCACGATCTCCTTCAGTATTCCCTGTTTAATCATGGATTCGATCACAGGCTTTATTCCTGCAATCGTCTCTGGAGTCAACTTGTATTGTGGAGTTCTTGGATACTCAGCATTGGGTCTTACCAAGATCTTTACTGGTTCTACTCCTTTGATCAGTCCTATTTCTTCTCCAGTAAAATCCCACACCTCAGCTGACACTTTCTCCCTCAAATCCTGTGGAAGCTCTTCCAGTGTTAAGGTAGGATATAGTTCTACACACTCTTGCGAGTTTACAACCTTAAAATCGGCATCCTCATCATTGGTCTGCACTTCTACTCCTTCAGGCGTGCAATGTATTGTGCAATTCAGTTTACACAACAGATCTCTTCCTAGCAAACACACAGGGCTAGAATCACAGATCACAAACTGATGTTCGTCACTGTAATTCCCTATCTTTACTGACACTGGTTCGGTCAGAGGATTCGTCATCCTCTTGTTTGCGACTCCTACCACCTGAATCGTCTCTCCCGATATTGGCAAACCTGGGACTACCGCTGATCTCAACGTGGATCGAGTGGCCCCTGTATCCACCAAAAAGGTTGTAGGACATCCAGCTACTTCAGCCTCTACGTATGGTCCTCTCTGATCTACTTCCAGGGCTGCTCCTAGAGTACAGTCTTCCTCCCTATTTACTCGTTGCCCTGTAAGAGGATCAACGTAGTAGCATTCTTCTCCTCCTACAAACAATGGCATTTGTCTATAGGTTTTCCCTCCATTTGTAATGCGAGGTGGTTGAGGAAACGGGGCTCGTGGAGTCTGAGTCCCCCCTTTGATAAACTTTCCCTTCGGGACTGCTGTTCCCTTTACCATGCTGGTTTGAACCTCATCCTCCTCCTGTTCTAATTCCCCCGTCTCGACATTATAGGGACACTCGCGTCGCCAATGTCCCACTTCGTTACACTGGTGACACCTTGTTGTCTTTTTCAGTGTCGCGATATCCATTCTCGGTCTTGGTCTTTCCTCCTCATCTCTGCTCTGGTTATTCTGTTTCTTTGCTTGCGTTCCTGTTCCCTGTTGCCGCTGTCCACCCTTTCCAGCTGCTTGCATTTGTACCAGCATTAGCTTTTCCTTGAGTTTCTTTGCCTTCGAATCTATTTCATCGCTACAGTACCTTGCATACCGCAAAATTTCATCTAAAGGTTTGTTCTGCCAACAAATCAAATGCTGTTGTATCATCAGGCTTATGTCTGGTCTCAATCCTAAAACAAACTTCGACACAAACTGTCCTATGTCCTTAGGATCCATTACGTCTAACCCACTGTATTGTTTAAATGCTTTCAATAGCCTCTCATAGAACTTGTGAACTGTCTCTTTGGGCTCCTGAGTTGTTCGATCTATCTTAACCCAGTCTATGTCCTGCACTGGCACTTTCTCTTTTAGCCATGTTATTACTCTTTCGTATTTTTCCATGACTCTGTCTGATGGACCATTCGTCTGGGTATCTCTCGGAGGCTCACAAGTAGGCCATTCAATACTAAGTTTGCATGCCGTCCACAAATCTCCGGGTACTACGTTATCGAACAATGTGTTCAAATCGATCCACAGCACCTTAGAGATCTTCACGAACCTCTCTACCTGCTTGTACCACTCTACGGGGTTTTCTCTTAACTTGGGGAAAGAATTAGTGAATGCCGCTAAATCCCCCCTACTCCAAGGTACATGAACGTAGTTTCCGTTCGCGATTTCTCGCAACGGGAAAGCTTCCATTCGCATTAGGTCTGTGTCCTGGGACTTCACAATTGTACTTCTTCTGACAGATCCCTTCTTAGACCATTTTTCCTCCCATCTATCCAGATCTCTCCATATTCTGATACACATGACTAGTTCCCGTATGTGTACTCTTAGTCCAATCGTTCTACGTTCATCCAAATCTAGGTCTGTGCAATTTAGCCTATGATTGGGCTGTAAAGCTTTGGTTCGTGACAGGTCTATCATATACCTATTTGCCAAATTAGATAAATTTTCATGAGCTGACCTCACTCTCCGAGTAACATCCTTGGATAAGAACAATATTTCATCTGGTGCGTACAACTCTAATCTCTCTATTGCTACTGTGCCATCAATTATTTCATCTAAGTCTGACTTCAAACTCATTACATCGAGTCGTTTTGCTTTTATTTCAGCTCTCAGTATGTCAGTCCTAGGTGGTTCGCTCATACCCCTCTCACCTCCACTATGCGCCCTACGCCTGAACACAGGTGAGTTATGAGGAGTTTTCCTTCCATCCCTTTGTTCCCACCTCTCTAGATCCCAAGCCTTTCCATCTTCCCGTGGGGTGTGGTGGAACATTACTCCATCCCCCATCCCTACATTGCGCCTTTTCGGCTCGGTTTCTCCAGATACGAGATAGGATCCAACGTTCTGTTCAAAATCACTGTAACTCTCTTGCTGTCTGGTGTCGCTCAGTAACCAATAAGGTCCTTCATGGCCCTCCATGCTCCCGCGATCTCGATCCTGATCACCAGAAGTATGGCGAGACGTTTCGCGACTCCCTATATTCTCATGACTCCGCCCATGATCACCGGATGCATGGCGAGACCCTTCACGACTCTCCATGTTCCCGTGATTTCAATGTTGCACTGTTTCACCCGGGGTATGGTGAGTGCATCTGAAAGTATTACGGGGTTCCTGCGTCCTTCGTTCCCCCTCACTAAAGGTGACGCGAGGCACTTCGCCACACCCTGCACTCCTGTCGTCGCACATTTGCCTATTGCCGCTGATAGTAGGACAATTATTTCCTCTGCTTTCCTGACTCCCTCTCTCCCACTCCGGGCTGCTTTCGCCAGCTCCACAATGAGAGAGGATCCTGTTATCCTGGTCTCTCCACTCTGCTCCTGTTTCTAAACTTTTACTCCGAGTCTCTTCGGCAGTATCCCATTCTTTCAGGTATTCCCTTAATTCCTTATGGGTTTTCGGTTTTGGTCCCCTTAAGTCCATTGGCCCTCTTTGACCCCCCTGTTCTACCCAGGGACCTGTTGCAGCATCTAATGGGGTACTCCGACTCATCGGTGCTAGTATCTGTCTCTGAGGATTCATCATGGTATTCCTATTCTCCATCTCTGCCCTTTCCCTGTCCCATCGTGCCTGTTCCTCCTGCTGGACCCCTTCTGGGTTGTAGATTGACACAATAGGGCCTATGGTAACCGGTACTTGTAGGGCATCTGGCATTTGATACGATCTTACATATTGCGTTTCTGGCACCTTCTGGACCACTAGTCTTCCCACTACTCTCTGTTCGGAACTAGATTGAGGTACTTCCTCATCTTTCTTGGCATCCCATTCTGTTACTGGGATCGATTTATATTCCCCCCATCTAGCTCCGTCCTCTTGTGGTAATATGGGACTTGCGGCCCCTCCGCTGTACGGAGGTGGTCTATCTGTTAATAGCCTCTCTATCAATTCCTCTTCTGTCTCGCTTTCCTCATCTTCCTCTAGAGGTTTCTTTTCTCCCGTAACTTCTAGCATCGGGTACAGTTTGTCTGCTTCTATCTTCTGCACCCTCCATTTCTTAGCTTCCTCATCCCATTTGGCATCCTGCACTGCCTTTACTGATCGTCTCACCCTTTCTTGGCGCCTCTTTACGCTCTTTTCGTGTGCTGTTCTAAACCATACACTAAGTGCTTCGAACTGTGTTGGCCTCGGTAGAGGTCTTGCTGCAAGCATTACCGTTTTTAGTTCGTTCAGCACGTCTAGCTTAAACGTTCCGAATCTCGGAAACGTCAGTTCCTTACTCCCTTCAGTTAGCTTATTCCACTCGGAGATCCATAGTATCGAGTGTAAGCCTACATTCACTGCCATATGATAAGCTGGTGTGCCTTCTGGTGGAGCTTCCTCTCCGGCATATAAGTTTCTTCTATTCCTCCTAAAGAGTGCTCTTAAACTCTTAAAACACTTCATTTTCGATAATCTACAATTTTCCCTTTACTCTTCCTCGTTTACGTCCCGATGACAACCACCAACCAATCCCTACGCGGCTCTCACTAATCGGCCTATCTCAGCGCGACTCTACGCTGACCGACCAATCTCAGCGCAACTCTTCGCTGACGTCTGACAAACTAACCAATCTCAGCGCGGTTCTATGCTGACGTCACTCGTTCCCTCTGCAGCAGTTCTCCTTCTTTCTCAACTCGTCTCACGACTTCGCATGCGTTTTCATTCATACACTGAAAAATGACTACTTCCGTCCAAGCGATCACTTTTCTCTGACTGTACGGCCACAGTCTAACTGTAATTGCTACCTCAACTGGCGAAACGTCTTCCCCCTGACGGTCGGACGATCGCCTCAACTGATAGGTTACTTACACACAGTAAACGTACGACCAGCGTTCGTTACTCATTCACTCACTCTTACGCTCCCCCTATCATCGGTCTGTCGGGCGATCAATGGTACCTCATGACCCCCTTTCAATGGTAGACAAATTACTCTGGGTGTTCGATACACCTGAACCACTTAAGTCCTTCCCTGGAGCTTAAGATTTCATCCGGTTGCGCGCGCTCACAACCTTCCCTCAATCACACTACAGGCATTCAACTCCGCTTGACATTACAACACAGGAACAACATAAAACACCGCAATCTTACAACGCATGACCCTTATACTCACTCTCGACCGACTCTGCTGCTTTTCTCTCAACACCGTCAGCACCGTCTTCGACAGGGATTCTTCTTCTGGTCGTCGATGACTAGGGACCTTGGGGTAAACTAAACCTGACCTAGGTTGTCTTCCTCAAGAAGAAAACCATCTTTCTCTGCTACCAACTGCGGGGAATGAGATTTTGATATCAATTTATGATCAATTTAATAACTTATATCATTCGATAATTTTGGATCGATTGATTTCTGTCGTTGAGTAAAAGACAAACCCCGCATAGGTTAGATCAACCCCATAACCTGACGCCACTCTAAAGAACCACTTACAACTGATAAAGTTTGAAAGTTTTATATAAAAGTCAAATTTAAATGCGAATACAATCCTCTTAGGATGAATCTCAAAAGTATACAAAAGAATACAAAATCAATTCCAGAATCAGCAATTTAAAGCATCGATGTGAAGTGGTTCCTTTGCGTCATCTACAGAAAGAGAAAATTAATCAAGTTATATCTGTCCCTACTCTATACTAAGAGACATCCCTACTTCGCAAGTTCCTAACCTAAAAAGGTGTCAGCAGTTTGACTCCCAAAGAAGTTCAAACTCTCTTAGCCTCTAAAGGTAACTTAGGTTTAAGAAGCAGTACCCTCTCTGCCTACCCATCCGCTCTTCTAAGGGTCCTCGGCCTACTGCTCTCTTGCTCTCTGATCTCTCTCAGCGCATCTGCTCAAGTCATCTACCCTTCGCCCTTCTCTCTGAGCTCCCTCTGATCGCTAATTGCCAATTGCCATCTTCACCCCGGGGTGCTGTCCCTAAAATACACAATCACAGTGTAGGTGGAACGCCCCTTCGACGCCCACCACGGACTTTCCCCATGAGGTAATCTTCCAGCCTTTTCCTTGCTTCGTCTCTTTCGCCGTCCGTTAAGTTGACCTTTCTTCCTTTAGACGCCATCTTCGTCTTCTTGTTGGTGACTTCATTCAATATTATAATTGACATTTCAGAGCACAAGTCAACAACCTCGACAGAACTTTAAACTACGACTATGATGTTGACCCTTCTAGGTCCTGCGAATGGACTTCTCAAAACAACTCTCGAATTCCAAGCGCTTCTTATCACGTTCAGGCCATAAACCTTGTCCGGCGTTGTCACCTTAAATCTAGTAAGCGCTAGACTCTTTGGCTCGCACGTTCACAGCAAGGCTATTCACGACTCCTGTGAGCCCACTAAATTACATACAGCGGACTACACTCCTGCGAACCCTTGGTCAGTCAGGTTAAAATCACAAATGACCTAAACCTTTCTAACATTTTTACAAAAGCCTTCTACACAGTATAACCTTTAACATATATATGTATATTCGTATTTAGCAAAGTCTTTTACGTATATGTGAATACATTATACATAGAAAACAAACTGCATAGGGTATAACTTTATATTCTCATTCGATATATCGTGTTATACATGTTCTACGCATTTCTTCACGTTTCATTTCTCGCCGCTTCTCCGTTTTAAGGTTACACACGTGCATGAATTCTACTTTGCACGTTCTACATTTCGTAAGCATTTCTACACATTTCTACATTAGCCCACTACGTATACAGGCCTTCTAAATCTAATACATGTCTAAAGTGAATACAGTTACATTTCCTATCTTACGTTGATTACATCTGTTAACTTTATGCTATAAGTGTCAACTTCACGTTACAATACACTTTTCATCCCTACGTTATACAATGTGCTTGTAAATATGGCCTATACATAACTTTTATTCAAATTTGCGCTCTCTCACATTGAGGGCGCCATTGCTTTGTTGTTGAAATGGCGCTGTCAAGCGGCATCGTTCTGGTTTGGAGCCACACTGGTTTGCACGTTGCATGTCTTGGCCAAGTTTGCTTCCTGGTGACAGTGTTTCAGTAGAACTTCATGCCAATAGGTTGTTGACGATCTACATTGTTTTTGTAATGCTGCAGGCATGGAACATAAGGGCTTAATAATTTAGTTGTTCATGTCATATTTTCTTCCTGTGGTTAATGTCTCCTCTTACAAATATTTAGTCTTTAAATTGACCATAGTAAGATGGCAGCTTATCATTTCCTGTTTCTTTTCACAAGTTTACTTCCTGTTTGGGCTGTAAAAAGGAGAACAGAACATGTTCCAATTCATGTCACAGTAATGCTTGTTTGCCTGTTGCTCATTCTTTGTGCTCACAGGTACAGGTTTTACTTTGTATGCTGCCTCTTTTCTCAAGCTCTGTTTCTCTGCACGTTCTATTGATTGGCTTGGATTGGAGTAAGGGTTTTACTGCATCCAGTGTTTTTTCTTCCATTGTGCTTCATTTCTAGTTGCATCTCTTGGCTACGTGTGACAATTCTGAAGTCTGGGGCTGCTTCAGGAAGTGGATGGCCCTTTTATTGCTTCAAGAAGAGGCTTCAGCCATCGCCTAAGAGATCTGCTGTTGACACTGATCACACAATCACTGTGATCTCTAGCTACCTGAGAGAAAGGCCACAAGGATGCATGGCAGACATTAAGGTACCTTAAAACATTGTTATGTGAAATAGAATGTATTAGGGCCAGGAATTCATAGTTGGGTAGTTGGGGAATGATTGTTAGAGCTGCAATTGAGTTTTCTTTGCCTTTGAATCTTAAAGGGATTTTGTCACATATAAATTATAGCTGAAATGTCCTTCTGTGGTGTCTCTTTCCTCTTTAAAATGTGGGCAAGCACCAGGAATGACTGAACATGGATGCTGAAACGTCCTCCTATCAATTAACAAGGTTGTTCTGAATTTTTCCTTTCTCATTGATAATAAGAAAACAACCCTGCGTATCAGTCTGATTTCCAGTGTGCCTTCCTTGGAGGGGTTCTACCTTCCTTGAATATCAGAAGGTTCACGTTTGTAGTCGCGGTGAAACGCAGCACACTTCTGCAGTGGTCAGTAGGGTTGGGGTGCCCTATTACCCACAGAAAGCAGATGTGATGTCCTTTAAAAAATATATATAATATTGAGCAGAATAAAAACATACAAGAACGTAAAAAATAGAAGTAAATATACTAATACAATTCAGACTATACAATCCTTTTCATTAAAGAGAAAATGTAATCAACAAAAATATTATACATTAGAAAAAAGATCATTTAATGTATATTAAAGTGCAAGTGCTAAAGTGCCATAAATCCGACAAATATGTTACCCCTGCAGATCCCTTTACATTTGATCAAAATACTTCCAGACTTAAATAAATCTTCTGATAGCTCCCACCCTTTTGGCATAAACTTCTTCATGGGTTTTTACCTGTTTCATTTTGTTATACCATTCGAGAAAGGTCGGGGCTTTAGTTGTTTTCCAATTCTGGAGAATCAGAGAACGTGCCACCAAGAAAGAGATTGATAAAAACATTTCCCTCCCTCTAGTTGAAACCTGTATTTGCCTTTATTTTGATAAACCGAACAATACCAGCTCAGGCTCAGGTTGTATCCTATTCCTGAGGGCACAGCTGAGCACAGCACAGAACTGGCTCAGCCTTGAGCATGCACAAAAAACATGCAGCCAGCCACCCTCCCAAACCTGCTGGCACCGAAAACACTTATTTTCAACCTCAGGATACATTTTATGCAAAGCATGTGGAGTGTAATAAGCCGTCCAGCGGGACAGAAACTCCATTCGTTTAAAATTTCCGGCTCTCAGTGCCTTTCTGCCGTGCTGGGAAATAGTTTGGCACTATCTGATTGAAAAATTGCAAGATAATTCTTGCTTAATTTTTTCAAGAAAATTAGTAACCAATAGGGGCTCCCCTTGATTTCGAAAAACTTGATACCAATTCCCTATCCTTCGCAATTTAGTTCTAAACACTGCAGCAAGGACCGAAGAGGTAGCTATATTTCCTGAGAGTATATATTTATTTATCAGTGATCAAACCTGAAGGAAGCTAAAAGAGTAGCCTACTCTGGTTACAGCATCTAGCCTGAACCTCCTCCCAGTTAATACATCTACCTCCTATTATAAAGTGGCTTAGCTCCTTAAAACCTTTTAGTTCCCAAAGTTTAACATGGCTACGCGAATATAAAGGCCCAAACTTCTAGACTCTGTCAAACCCAGATATTCAAATCCCAAAGACTGAGCCTTTTGAGAATAAAATGTCTGAAGTGTCCTAGTAAATGCTTGAAGCTTCTTGTATCTTATTGTTTTTTTTGAAGCTCTGAAGTTTTTATAAAGAACAGAAGCTGTGATCCAGCTTCATGGATCATCTTGCACAGGAAAAAGCTATCCAGAGATCCCTTATTATCAAGCAGCCGAACCACTATATCCATAAATGTTGCTTCATAATAAGTACGAATATGGGGGAGTGCCTGCCCACCCCAGCTAGTATCAAGTTGAAGGATTGATAGTTTTTGCCTTGACGCTATTTTTTCTCCAAATCAACTGGCGAAATAAGTTTTTCCAATTCTCTAAAATAAGCTGCATTGACTTTGACCAGGATATTTGAAAAAAGAAATAATAATAAGGGTAGTATTGTATTGTATTGTAATTGCATTTATATAGCGCTTAATACCCCTGACGATGCGTCAAAGCGCTTTTTCGGCGAGTAGCACGCTACTCTGGGACCCATAGAGGATTAGTGTTGAATTAGTATAGGGAAACATGCAAGTACATTTTAAGCGGTGGATAGGTTAGTCAGTTATTTGGATTTGGAATGATAGCAGAAGGATAGAGGAGGACCAAGGTTTGTATTTATATAGCGCTTGTTGATGCACGCTATTGAAAAGGATAGTGGAGGGATAAAAGAGTGAATATGGTTGTTTTTTTGTTTGTTTTTTAGGTCTTAGCAATAGGAGGAGGCTTTTGGATGTGTATAAAGGAGTTTTGAGTATTGCTAAATGAGAACAAAGGCAGCATTTGTGGCCCTAGTCCCGACCAGTCTCGAACAGGCTCTAACAGGCAACTGCCCTTGTCCTCTCTGCCCTTAGCTTCGACGCCCAGGCTGAGACGCCCTAAGCCTGGCCTTTTTCATAGCCCTAGTAATCAGGTGACCCCTTCAGCCAATGGGAACCCTAGCGCTAACACTATCCTTTCACAACACTAGCCCTAAAATCTAGAACCAATAGGAGACCAGGACCTTACAGCCAATCTTAGCCTTAGTCCAAGCACCCAATCAGTTAAAAAACCCTGATCTCTACGTCCAATAAAGGCCCTAGCCCTACCAATAGTCCCAAAAGAAGTCCTTGCAACCAATGGCATAGATAGCCCTAGTCCCTACTTCCAATAGACAGCCTAACCCTACTCTAAGTCCCACACCTAGTCCAGCAACCAATCACACCAGAAGCCCTAATCGCTACTTCGAATAAAAGGTCTAACCCTAGCCCTAGTCCCACTCCACTCCCAACAACCAATAACATAGGAAGCACTAGTCCCTACTTCCAATAGAAATCCTAACCCTAGCCCTAGTCCCAACCCTACAATGATTGAATCACAAACCCAGAAACCAACCAGAACCCTCAAATACACAACCAATGAGGAAATTAACTCTAATCCAATAGACGCACCAGATACAACCACCAATCAGTGTACACATGTACCAACCACTAGCAGACCATATAAGGTCCCAGCGACCTCAGACAAGGTTTGCTGGCCAGGGAGTTGGAAGCTGCTTCTCATGTTCAGAATCTCCTAGGAGACAGACAGGCTCAATCCACACTTTGGACTGCAGCAGGTAAGGGACTCACTAACTTGAAATCTAACAATACTGTTTGAATAAAACTTTACTCCCCCTGCTGGTCAAAAAACGAAGTGCACAGGCATTAGTAAAACACAGTTTAAACAGCTCACAGAAGCACCCTCTGATGTAGAAAAATCCCTGTTGCTGGGGGAGGGGGGGCAGGGGGCTGGTTTCACTGACTTGTGAACACAAAATGGTGGCTGGGAGTGCACTGTTTAAACATACAGGTCTTAGCACAGAGCAAAGGAGAAATTTGGAGGGAAAACAGAATTGTCACCAAGGAATGAGAGGGACAAACTGCGGAGGTTGGACTGCAAATCCCACAATTCACTACACTAAATGGAGGCAATCAGGGGCCGGGAAAACCACAAATTTAAAACACAACACAGGTGTTAAAGTATGCAATTACAGGCAGGCTAAAACTACAATTTTTAACTGTAACAACCACAGGCATAGACAGTAAAAACAGAAAGTGAAAATCGTTTTTTAAACAACTTTTTGTCTTGGGAAGAGACAGCACTAGTCTGTCTCCTTACCACTTCCTGGACTCTGCTCACTGCAATCCGGGGCACAGGTTAGGCTGCAACTCAGAAGATGGAGGAGAATGATTTGGGGTGCACCCAGCAAGGCCTTAAGGGGCCTGGGCAGGTTTGAGAGGAGGGCTCAGACTTGCCTGGTAGCTGAATAGCCAATGGTCTGCTGGCCTGGGGGTGGGGACTGGGCAGCTGCTTCTCCTGTTTAGAGTCTCCTAGGAGACAGACAGGATCAATCCACACTTTGGACTTCAGCAGGTAAGGGCCTCACTAACTTGAAATCTAACAATACTGTTTGAATAAAACTTTACTCCCCTGCTGGCCAAAAAACGAAGTGCACAGGCCCTAGTAAAACACAGTTTAAACAGCTCACAGAAGCACCCTCTGATGTAGAAAAATCCCTTTTGCTGGGTGGGGGGAAGCAGGGAGGCTAGTTTCACTGGTTTGTGAACCAAAATGGTGGCTGGGAGTGTACTGTTTTAACATGCAGGTCTTAGCACAGAGCAAAGG
This sequence comes from Lissotriton vulgaris, assembly GCF_964263255.1. NCBI lineage: Eukaryota > Metazoa > Chordata > Amphibia > Caudata > Salamandridae > Lissotriton > Lissotriton vulgaris. Next base: position 806,642,181 of record NC_141697.1, read on the forward strand.
AGAAATGTGGAGGGAAAACAGAATTGTCACCCAGGAATGAGAGGGACAAACTACAGATGTTGGACTGCAAATCCCACAATTCATCAAACTAAATGGAGGCAATCATGGGCAGGGAAAACCACAAACTTAAAACACAACACAGGTGATACAATTTGCAATTACATGCAGGCTAAAACTACAATTTTTAACTGTAACAACCTCAGGCATACACAGTAAACACAGAAAGGGAAAATCGTTTTTTGTCTTGGGAAGAGTCAGCACTAGTCTGTCTCCTTATCACTTCCTGGACTCTGCTCACTGAAATCTGGGGCACAGGTTGAACAACACGCCCTATCAAAGTAAGGGGAAGAAGTGTCCACTTGCCCAAAAGATCTTTAATTTTACTCAATGTTGCTTCATAATTTACCCTGAATAAATACCAATATTGGTTTGAGACGTAAATTCCCAGATAGTGAATCGGCTCAAGAGAATAAGATTGTTGTTTTAGATTATCAGGGAGAACATTGCTGCACACATCTAACACGAATACTTCAGTTTTTTTATGATTCATTTTGTATCCACCAATCACCTCAAACTCAGCTAATTCCCTTAAGGTCCTATCAATATTTTTTCGTTCCGGTTTAAGATAAAGAATGACATCACCTGCAAATAATTTTAATTTTGCTATCCCCTCTCTTGGAGTTTTAATATCTATACTATCCCAAATCCTAACGTTCAGAGGTTTGATGAAAAAAGTAAATAGAACTGGTGACAAGGGGCACCCCTGGCAGGTCCGCCATCTAATATCTATTGTGCCTGCCGATTTTGAATTTATCCTGATCTTAGTCTGATCTCCTGGGTATATATTCTGGAGCATAGCAATAGTGTGCGCCGGAAACCCAAATCTTTCAAGGCCATAACGTAGTGCTTCCCAATTTACAAGGTTGAATGCCTTCTCGGCATCAATCATCATTATTAAGGCAGAAATTTGGTGGGTGTTAAAACAGTCATTTACTTGAATTAAGTAGCCAGTGTTTGACGACATTGACCTGCCTACTATAAACCCAGATTGGTCTGTATGTATTGCATATTGGGCCACTAAGGTGAATAGATCGGCCCAAATTTTCATCAATAATTTGTAGTCTACGTTCAAAAGGCTGATTGGCCTATAAGAGCCAACCTCCCTATGACTTTTGCCCTTCTTAACGAAAACTATCGAAGATTCTTGAAAGGCAGCTGGGACATCACCTCCCATTTTAACATGATTAAAAAGCTCGAGCAAGAATGGTAGTAGCTCTTCTGAAAATGATTTATAACATTTGATTGGGAGACCGTCATTTCCACAGGCCTTAACTCCAGGCATTGAGGCCAAGGTCCTAGAAATTTCATCTGCTGAAATATAGCCCATTAATGCAACTTTCTGCCTTCTAGAAAGCTGAGGGAGCATTACATCATCAAAATAACACTGAATAGATTGTTTAGATACCTGATAGTCAGTTGAGAAGAGTTCCTTATAGTGATCTACAAACATTTTGGAGATTTTATCTTTTTCAGAAACTATTATCTGCTTTCCAGGTATTACCACTTCATCAATTACCGCAGCTTCTTGTTTAACTCTGGTAGACCATGCCTACAATTTTCCTACCATTTCACTTTCTTCATAGACTCTCTGCTGCTCTTGAACTGCTTATATCCTCCATAATAAAAAACTCCCTCAATTCCTCTCTGGCCTTGGTTAGTTTCCTCTCCCGCATGATGTCCCCCCCCGAGGAACCCCTCTTTTTTGCCAAGACCACATCAACTGCTTTCTGAAGTTCTATTATTCGAGTTTTATGCTTACTGGCTTGTTCACCCATATAAGTTATCATTTGCCCTCGTACTGAGGCCTTGAGGGCCCCCCAAACTGAGAAAGGCCTTGCGGTACCCCTATTGATGTAAAAAACTCCCTAATCCATTCTTACATACTGGTAATCCACTGTTGATTGGTTAAGAGAAGTCTATCCATCTGCCATCTGGATTTTTCTCTTCCCCCAACACTAGATTAATTTCGATTTTTACCAGAGAATGGTCAGAGAAAGAATTAGCCAGAATCTCAGTATTCAAACAGCTCAGGGAGCATGACACCAGAAAGAAATCGATCCGTGAAGCAGACTTAAATTGGCGGAATAGGTAAACTGTTAAGCTGCACCATGGGCCTTTCACCATGGATCAACCAGTTGATGAGCCTGTTTCATAACATCCATCGACTTTTTGGTCCATGGCTTCATCTGCTTTTTTGCTTTATTTGATGTATCCAATTGCTGATCGTGTATGAAATTAAAATCACCCCCTCAAATTATTGGGCTCACCGCTGTTCTAGCTTTATCATTAATGCTTTTAAGAGCTACAAAGTCATCTACAACTCGTGCATAATAATTCACAAACTTCTGCATATTGCCATTCACCTTTCCAACAATCCAAATCCATCTGCCATATGGATCACTTTGAATATGAATGATGTCCCAGATTATCCCTCGTCCAAAATAAATAGCAACCCCCCTTATTGCTGCATGGGCTGTAGCAAAATAGGCCTTTGAGAAAGCTTTGTGGATAAATAATTTTGGTTCATTAGTTTTAAGATGGGTTTCCTGTAAAAACAAAATTTGGGGCGAAAATGCCGCCAACCATCTTATCAATCCACCATAGTTTCACTTATTCAAAATGCCATTAACATTGATCAACATAATACGCACATTATAATCCATTACTAACAGTACTTGCTTGGATCCAAAACATCAGTAATCATACCCTTCCTTCTAATATGATACTTTAAATAATTCTAAAAGGGGGTGGGGTCGCACACCACTCACTCACCAGCGGGATCGCCCCTAAGGACTATGGTCAGTGTAGTTAAGTATTCCGCGATGTATCCTTCTTCGCCATCCCTGGACACGTGTTTCGGGGTATTTACCCCTCATCAGCAGGGAATAGGCCATCTTCTTATCTTCTGGGGTTGCCGCAGGCTGCCAAATATTGCCAGGTCTAGTACCACACAGGCGCGCAGGTGCAGGGTCCCAGGCTCGTCAGCCCGACAGCTCGAGGGAGCTTTAAACATTTCAAAAGGGGGTGGGGTCGCACACCACTCACTCACCAGCGGGATCGCCCCTAAGGACTATGGTCAGTGTAGTTAAGTATTCCGCGATGTATCCTTCTTCGCCATCCCTGGACACGTGTTTCGGGGTATTTACCCCTCATCAGCAGGGAATAGGCCATCTTCTTATCTTCTGGGGTTGCCGGTGGCTGCCAAATATTGCCAGGTCTAGTACCACACAGGCGCGCAGGTGCGGGGTCCCAGGCTCGTCAGCCCGACAGCTCGAGGGAGCTTTAAACATTTCAAAAGGGGGTGGGGTCGCACACCACTCACTCACCAGCGGGATCGCCCCCGCACCCGCGCGCCTGTGTGGTACTAGACCTGGCAATATTTGGCAGCCACCGGCAACCCCAGAAGATAAGAAGATGGCCTATTCCATGCTGATGAGGGGTAAATACCCCGAAACACGTGTCCAGGGATGGCGAAGAAAGATACATCGCGGAATACAAAACTACACTGACCATAGTCCTTAGGGGCGATCCCGCTGGTGAGTGAGTGGTGTGCGACCCCACCCCCTTTTTGAAATGTTTAAGCGGGCTGACGAGCCTGGGACCCTGCACCCGCGTGCCTGTGTGGTACTAGACCTGGCAATATTTGGCAGCCACCGGCAACCCCAGAAGATAAGAAGATGGCCTATTCCCTGCTGATGAGGGGTAAATACCCCGAAACACGTTTCCAGGGATGGCGAAGAAAGATACATCGCGGAATACAAAACTACATTGACCATAGTCCTTAGGGGCGATCCCGCTGGTGAGTGAGTGGTGTGCGACCCCACCCCCTTTTTGAAATGTTTAAGCAGGCTGACGAGCCTGGGACCCCGCACCCGCGCGCCTGTGTGGTACTAGACCTGGCAATATTTGGCAGCCACCGGCAACCCCAGAAGATAAGAAGATGGCCTATTCCCTGCTGATGAGGGGTAAATACCCCAAAACACGTGTCCAGGGATGGCGAAGAAAGATACATCGCGGAATACAAAACTACACTGACCATAGTCCTTAGGGGCGATCCCGCTGGTGAGTGAGTGGTGTGCGACCCCACCCCCTTTTTGAAATGTTTAAGCGGGCTGACGAGCCTGGGACCCCGCACCCGAGCGCCTGTGTGGTACTAGACCTGGCAATATTTGGCAGCCACCGGCAACCCCAGAAGATAAGAAGATGGCCTATTCCCTGCTGATGAGGGGTAAATACCCCGAAACACGTGTCCAGGGATGGCGAAGAAAGATACATCGCGGAATACAAAACTACACTGACCATAGTCCTTAGGGGCGATCCCGCTGGTGAGTGAGTGGTGTGCGACCCCACCCCCTTTTTGAAATGTTTAAGCGGGCTGACGAGCCTGGGACCCCGCACCCGCGCGCCTGTGAGGTACTAGACCTGGCAATATTTGGCAGCCACCGGCAACCCCAGAAGATAAGAAGATGGCCTATTCCCTGCTGATGAGGGGTAAATACCCTGAAACACGTGTCCAGGGATGGCGAAGAAAGATACATCGCGGAATACAAAACTACACTGACCATAGTCCTTAGGGGCGATCCCGCTGGTGAGTGAGTGGTGTGCGACCCCACCCCCTTTTTAAATAATTCTGCTCATTTTCTTTTTCTAACCACCACCCTCCCTCAGTGCCCTAACCCAGACCCAAACCCTCCCCAGAACCCTGTGACCCTTCTCACTACTGGCAGATTGGGAATTGCCCGCCTTACCCCCTGCCTGCCCAATAAATGGGGCCTCTATATTGGGTGCCATGATGTTGCACCCTTGTGTGATACACCCCCCACATCCCAATCCAACAAAAAAAAGAAAAAGAGAGAAAAAGCAACAGCAAAAAACTCAAATGTCCTTCATATCAAACAGTCCAATCCCTTTACTTATCCATCGTGATTTGTGGCAGAAGTTCCTGAGCTTCATCTAGGCTTGTGAACATGTGGAAATTGCCTTGGACCAAAACTCGAAGTTTCGACTGTTAGCAATTGCTGCTTGAGCTCCTTGTGCTTTAAACAAATAGAGGAGCTTTGCAAACTCCTTCCAGCGACGTGCTGCCACTGCGCTCATATCCAAAAATATGCAACAGTTAGGAACCTATCGCAATTTAAACTGCTTCTTCTGTATTGCCCTAGTCAGAATCTGCTCCTTCAGTCGATAATCTGCAAAATTCCCTAGAATAGTTCTGGGCAATTTAAAATTCGGGAAAGGCTGCGCTGGGACTCTACGGCAAGAGTGATCGTGGGATCCCCTGAAAAATCTGGAAGGACATTCTCCTTTATAAAGGACTCAACCCATTATACTGGTTGAGACCCTTTGCAGCCGTCTGGAACCCCAACCAGCCGCAGTTTAGAATGCCGGGAATGATTCTCTAATTCTTCCAGTTTGATTTCCAGCATGTTCTTCTGTTTATTATCCGTTAAGACCTTCTGCTTGATTGAGGTCATCTGATCCTCCAAATGAGCAATTCTAGATTCAGCCTCCTGTAATCTGGATGGCAAACTCCCCACTACCTCTTCAATTTTGGAAAGGCGTGCATGGAGTGCTGCAATTTCTGTTGCTAGTGTGGCCTTTATTTCCCTAATCTCATCAAGAATAAGATTAAGCATGCTTTTTATATCACACTAGAAACTAGACACAGTCACAGTTACAGACTCCGTGGGAACTTCAGCCGCTTCCGATAATGATGCTGGAGGTGAGGAATTCACCAAAGGATGAAAAAGCAAAGGAGGTTCCTGAGCAACAATTTTGGGACAAGATTGAGGCTGAGCAATCTATAAATCTTTAGCGCTGTGGATATCCTGCTTAGGAGTCTGTTGAGGCAAATGGAGTAGAGACTGTAAAAGATATTAAGATGCCTTAGGTTTCTGAAACATCAGGTATTCCTTAGCTTTGCCCAGAGGTAAACTAGAAGGATTTTCTTTCATACTCTCCTGATTTTCCACTGGAGGATTATTATCCTGACTTTCTCCCGTCATAGCTAAGCCAGATATTTCATTATCTCCTTCAGTTTCTTTTGGAGTTAAATTTATTAATCACTGGCAGGCATTGTTCGACCTCACTTGACCAGTGCTCCCTTGGCCCCCCTCACCATGATCCAAGACTTCATCCTCAAAACTTGAGGGACTAACTATAGGGGTGGAGCCTCGGCGGGCTTCTTGCACAAGCTCACACTTGGCCTTTGCTGTAACAGAAGTTGTTTTCATCTGTGTAGTACGAGTTTTAGTCTTGGGGGGCATGCTTGTATCTGGCTGAGTTGGTGTACTAGTGTTCTTAGTATGTCTTCCCATTAGGCTGGATTTCGTTTTTTTAATTTATACCTCTGGGATGCCAAGACACAAAGACACCAATCCTGTTGAGCGAAGCATCCACAGCAGGGCCGAACGAGACCAGAGCAATGCACTCCCCTCCTCCTGCAGCCTGCAACATCTGAGGCTCCCGTGGCAGGGGCAGTGAGCAAGCTGTGGCCGCCGAGAGATCCGCTTTTCTCCGTCCCTCATGCCGCCATCAAGCCTCCCCAACGGTCAGAGCTTCCAGGTACGAGGCTGGCGATGATCACCTGAGCTACATGCAGGCGGGATCTGCCATAGCTCCACAGAAAGCAGATGTCAAGCACACTTTCAAATCATGCAAAATCAGTTGTCTAAAGTGTTGGTCTAAAACATGACAGCCATTTGGATTGTTGTTAGGACAAACTTTAGGAATAAAGCAGTGAACTCCCTGACCAGTTTGTTTACACTTTGGGCTACATTTATCATTGTTTCAGGAGCCCAGATTGCCTTACGCAGTGACAGGCACACTTGAAATAAATCATGCTTGTAAGGGAACTATTTTTTGATAATCCAGAATGTGCTGGCAGAGACAGTCACACCTTTGGATGTGGCTATTGAGTTCACAGTTGAAGAACATTTTAGGTCATTTTCACTAACTAATTATTTTGAGTGTACTTTTCCTTAGAATTCCACCTTGTGATTTGGATACCTGTTGTATGTAACTGTTGTGCCTAAATCTAAGGATTATCCTAAATTCATCCATTGGTCAAGGCAGTGATACATCCATCGACATCCAGAGTTGTGACATCTAACGCTGCTGAAGGTGGTGACTTCTTTTTTAAATTAGTTTGCTGTTTTGGAAGTAGTCACTTTAACATGTGTTCTATTGGTTCTCTACCCACTTGTATACATCATGCTGGGGAACCAAGTATGTCTTGGAAGACTGCAACAAGGTTTTCCAATACAATGTGGAGGTCTTCAAGTGTGAGGGTTGTGCAGGAATGAGCAAATTAGCCCTGGTAAGAAGTGAAGCAGGCTTGAATAAGTTTAAAACTTTAACACCCATTGAGCAACAGCATGCCTGGGTCTGGTTGTATTTGCCTATGCTATTAAACATCTTAGGTTGTGGTTTTCTAAAATATAAATGTTGTGATGGAGCGTTATAAGTTTTACTTTGGGGGATGATCTGGGAATGGACCTAATGCTGTGTTAATATCTTTGACGTATCATGCGACCTCAAATACATCAGCTATGAACAAGTGTTGAGGGACCAAATCCACATGAGATGTAAGATTAAGAAAGTACAGAAGAGATTACAGGTTTGTTTGGATTTGACTTTAAAAGCAGCTGTCAAAATTGTCAAAGATGTAGCGAATTCCGAAAAAATTGTCCAAGGAATAAGAAGAAAACATACAGAGGTAATTAAGAATAAGGATGAGGGAGCATGGCCAAGCCGGCGACCATGATCCCCAGCAGCACATTGAGAGGCCTGATTCATTTTGGTGCTCCGCTAGCTTGCTGAAACAGGAGCTAGGCCTCTCACACATTGGGTGGACGTGCCGCAGCGGGGGTCTAGGCGGACCATATAATCTACCGAAACAGGGGCTAGAGACGATCCTCCATTTTCCTCTGCACATCTGCGCCCCCACATTTTACTTGCTAATGCGCCCAACTCAAATTGTGGAGACCTAGGACTGATACATCATGAAACAAAACCCTCTTGTGTCCCAGGATGACAGCGCAGCACTCCACAGCATCCTGCTTAGTGGCTCCCCCCCACTTCTCCTACAGGCACAATGGGTCGCACTAACCCCAAACAACACAGGACGAACTTCGAGACGCCTGGCACATCGGACCACCCTGGAAGTGATCTGGAAGTGGAGGGCGAGGTAGAATCCAACACAATACCCCCTACACTAGACAGTGCAGCAGCCATAATGGTGGAGCTCAGCGCTGAGTTCCGTGCCATAGATAATTGACTGGATTCGCTCACTACCAGACTCAACAGAATGGAGGAGTGCCTAGACAGGCACAGTACCCGGCTGGATGCAGATGAGGAACACATTTCAACACACAAGAACGAGGCTAAAGACACAACGCTCAGACGGGACAAAATGGAACGACTATTAAAAACTATATCAGTCAATAATGAGGATTTGGAGGCCAGGTCCTGGAGAAAGAACATACGGATTGTGGGCTTGGCGGAAACTACAAATATTAGACACCCTGAACTCTTCGTAGAAACACTTCTTACAGAACCATTTGGTGCTCAGCACTTCTCCAAAGTCTTCCTAGTGGAGAGGGCACACAGATCACTGGGACCCCATCCACCTCCGGGAGCTCCTCCACGGCCTGTGATTGCACACCTGCTTAAATACAGGGACCTCGACACCGCCTTGCAACTGGCCAGGGAGAATGCCCTGCTGAACCATCAAGGAGCTACAATCTCCTTTTATCCGGACCACACTGCTGTCATGCAAGAAGCCTGGTGTACTTTCACTGAGGCCAAGGCACAGCTTTGCAAACTGGGCCTGAAATATGCGATGCTATAACCAGCAAAACTACGGGTCTTGGCAGGCGACAGGCCCAGCTTCTTTGACACCCCGGCGGATGCCCTGGCCTTCTGCAAGCTGCATAAAGACAACAATTTAAGAAGCCCACACCGCTTCTCCGGACACCTCTCTGTGGATTGACAGCTTATGGCCAGTGCGGAACTCTTTCCATTGCCATAATGGCAACACCATCTCCATTTGGCCAGTTACAGCCTGCCGTGTTGTAGAGTTTTATCATTCTCCTTCTTGTTCTTAGCACAAAGAGGCTTCTTTCAGTTTCTAATGCCACCAGGCAGCTACAAATTGTTTCAAGAACCAGGCGATTAATATGATGTTACTTCTCCCTATTACAAATGTTAGATGTTATTATCTTCCTTACATGACACTTGATACAATCAGGGCATTGGGGTTTCCGAGGGGAAACAACCTTTACAACACAGTCATTACATTGCACTACCTTTACATAGCAGTCATTACATCGCAACATCCTTTATATCGCATGTCATTACAACGCAGCCATTTCACTGCATGTCACTACAATGTATGTCATTACAGTGTATGTCACTACAACGCAGGCATTACATCGCAAGTCATTACAATGCATACCATTACAATGCATAGTACCCTTACACTATCCAACCCTTACCCTACTGTTGCACTCAGTGGAGTTAGAATAGTAATTTTTACCCCTACACTATCCAACACTTACCCTACTGTTGCACTCACTGGAGTTAGAATAGTAATTTACACCCCTACACTATCCATCACTTACCCTACTGTTGCACTCACTGGAGTTAGAATAGTAATTATTACCCCTATACTATCAACCACTTACCGTAAATACAATGTACTGGTATGCATTGTAATGGTATGCGATGTAAAGGTATAATGTGATGTAATGGAATGCGTTGTAAAGGTATTTTCTAAAAATGCGATGTTAACTGTCTTCGGTATGTGTTCTTTTCTGTTTTTGCCTTATCATTTTCCTTATCTCTTTCCCTTGTCCTTGGTGCCCTTCCCTTTCAGCTGTATTTGCCACATGCCAGAACTGCATCCAATATGAACACACTGCAGGGCACACATGGCATTAACTCATGACATGAGTATTGAAGCAAAACTAATATCCTGGAACGTTCGGGGGCTTAACAAACCCCGGAAGTGCAAACTAGTACTAGCCCACCTTCGCAGGCATTGCCTCAAGATTCTTCTCTGGCTACAGTACATACTCCCTTGGAGTGTGTATCCTGATACACAGTAGTCTCCCATTCATGCAACCCATCACGATTGCAGACGAGCATGGGCGGTGCCTCTTAGTGATCGGGTCATTACTAGGAAAGAAAACCTTGTTCCTTAACATATATGCACCCAATACAGATGTTTTTATTCAGAGCACCACACATTACTCTACAGACACGTGTACGATACACTATTTCTTGTGGGGATCTGAATATATGGCTAGACCCCGGCCGTGATTTATCTGGCACCAGAGAGGGCGCGAAACCTCAGGCGTCACAGGTCTTCCGAGATCTCACACACTTGTTAGCCCTACACAATATATGGCGCATAGATCATCCTAAAGAACCGGGGTACACGTTTCACTCATCACCGCACTCGACATGGACACGAATAGACTACTGGTTCGTTAAGGGACAGGGATGCCAATGGATCCGAAACATAAAAACACTGCCCATACCATCTCTGACCATGCGCCTGTGCTTCTACAGATAGTAATTCTGTACGACACCAGATGGGAACGTAGATGGACCTTCCCAGCCACAGCCCTGTTAGATTCACTTTTCAATTCTGGGCTACATGATGCAATAATTGAATATTTCACTATAAACACGGGCTAAAAAAAGAAATATGCAGTATTATGGGACGCTCTCAATGCGTATATTTGTGGTGCCTGCATTTCCAAACAAGTAGGGGTCCTGCGTGTGAATAGAAGTAGTCTATGCCAACTAGAAAACAAATTAGCACATCTAAACACCACACTCAACGCTCCTGATGCCAAACATAGACGCAAAGCTCTCATACTTGAGTTCAACGAACATGTAGACAGAGAGGCCACGTTATTAGGCAAATACCACACAGTCCATAGATATGGCAAGGGGGAACGCCCTGGAAGGACACTAGCTCACCTGGTGCATCCCAAAAGGGGGGAGGACATATTGCGTCACTACAGCACCCCGATGACTCCATCACTACTAAAAAAGCAGACATAATATCAGACCTAGCGACATACTACCGTTCATTGTTCTCGTCCAAACATCCCACAGACTTCACACAGCACCTCTCATATCTGAAGGAGGTTGCCATGGTGTGGCTTACCATGGGGCAGGCACAATTCCTGAGTGAACTCTTTGCTGTGGAAGAAATTGATCAGGCTATTGACGCCCCTGGCGGATCTAAGGCTTCCGGACTAGATGGCTTCTCTGGAGTCTTTTACAAAACATTTAAACCAACGCTTATACCCCACTTACATGCGGTTTATGCTGAATCTGTCACTAATGGTGTCCTTCACCCCCCAATGAGGGAGGCAGCAATTACACTCCTACTTAAACCCGGCAAATACCTCACTACCTGTAATTCTTATTGTCCCCTACCCTTGATACATTTTGACAGTAAAATTCTTGCTAAGATGCTAGTGAACAGACTGTCACTGCTGCTAAACCAAATTCTCTCTCCCGTTAAATCCGGACTTATTCCACACAAATCAACTGCCTTAAATCTCAGGACCGCTTTTTCTGTCTCAAACAGGATTCCAGTGACCACCCCCGTGGCAGTGGCACTCCTCGAAGCTGAAAAATCTTAGATTCCCTAAAATGGCCGTTCTCTTCTCCACACTTCGGAAGCTGGGCATGCCCTCTAATTTTATTGCACTTATTTCACTTCTATACTCATCTCCCACTGCTAGACTCCGAGTAAATGGGTCTCTCTCAGTTCCCTTCCCGATCTCGCGAGGCACCCGACAGGGCTGCTCTCTATCGCCACTATTCTTTATAATGGAAATGGATCCCTTAGTTTGACATTTGCAGTAAAAACATATGCACCACGGTCTTTGATTCCGACAAAGTCCCCTCCTTCTATCCATGTATGCAGATGATGTTCTGCTTTTCATTAGAGACCCTGCTACGAACCTGCACGCCTTATTGACGAGATTGGGCGCTTTGGAGACATGTCTGGCCTGCACATTAACTGGGGCAAATCTGAATTGTTCCCGCTTACAGAAGCTGCCATTCAGATTGGCAGCAGGTGCCCCTTCGACGGACGGCTGACACCGCTAAATATTTAGGAATAACTCTGCATAGGAATAAAGAGGAAGGGGGCGTGGCTTGGAGCCCGAAGGAGATGGCAGTGCTCCGGTGAGGCTCCTGATCCGACGCGAGGATAACGCGTGTTCAGTACCTCATACAGGAATTTCTCTGGCCGCCCGGCAAAATGAATTAACCCCCACACGAACGGGAGGCATTTCCTGATCTCTCGCAACGGCACTGCATGAATTTTTGCAAGGTAACGCAGTCGCGCTCTTGCTGAAGAGATAACCGCCATTTTGATTTACCAGCGTTTACCTCGAATTCTGCTCAGAATTGCGGTTCTTGGCGGCACTAATTTCACACTCAGCGTAGCCTCTGCTCAGTCTCCCAGGATTTTGGGTTAACCTCTGCATGCCCTAATATTCCTTAAAACGCCTCCACTGATTGACTTTTCCTTTACTTGCTAGTGGCTCTGGGGTCATTCATACCTAGTCACCATTTTTAGGAGCATAAAGATTCAGCGCACCTCATTTTTAAGGATATACTGTGATACTATGACTGTATGCCCATCCTCATGCTCATTTAAATCCCTAATTTCTTCCTCAGCAATAATTTTTGTTGAGGTTGACGCATTGGTGAAGTGATAGCATGACAGCCAGCATATCTTTCTTTTATTGCCTCTTGCACCAGTTTTAATGTGTAGCGTAAACACTTTTTGCCTATATATCAATGCTTATTCCTGTTCGCAATCGATATTTTTCTACCAATAATACCTCTCTTTTTGCAAGAGTCTGGTGATGGCACAGTAGCCCAGTTTTTCACATTTGGGTTGTTGTGGTTACAGTCAGTGTTTCTTTTTTTTTTTTTTTTTTTGAGAAAGTATATACCCAGGCAGACTTATACTACAAGAACTGGCTAATTCTTAACACATCATGATCACAACATATAATAACCACATGAATGGTAAAAAACAATTAATACAACAGACTGTTAAGATATAAAAAATATATTTTTAATCTCGATACGTTTTTTTAAAAATTAGCATAGTAAAACAATTCAGAAAATGTTGCTATGTAAATATGATGAATATGATACAATGATTATGAAATGACAAATCTGATACATTTTTTTTAAAAAATGACAAAAAAATTATAAAAAAATAATTTCCAGATTATTCATTCAAATTTTGTTAGACTTGGGCTGTGTCAACGCGTTTCGACAATCTTTTGTCTTCATCAGGACTTTAAAATATGCAGCCACTTTTTTTTTCTAAATAAAATAAAACAGATTTTAGATAGATGTAAAGTTAACACTTTCTAAATGGTATGTAGCAACTTTTGTTTCAGACTGACCAAACTTGGCCAACAACTCATAACATTTCATGACATTTTATAACAGTCTGTTGACAGTTTTCTTAAAAAATATTTATAATAAACACATGTTGAGCATTTGCTCTAAAAAAGGAAGTGATAGTTTCGAATAAGATTCCTTAGCCAGACTTCTATATACATGGGAGTGATAATACAGAATCGTAGAGACTACAGAATGCAAGGCACATTAGTAGTAACCATTTGTAATTAAACCAGAAAAGAAGAGGAGGAAATCTTTCGTAAGTCGTGTAAAGGAGAAAACCTATTGGCAAAGCTAAATTAAAGGCTTGTTCATATTGGGCAAACCTGGGTGTTATAGCGAAGGTTATCCTGCTAGATCCTTCCTTTTAGAACAAGCTCATTGTCTAATACGCTATTACCGTAACTGCTATTCAGTTTTAATTATATGTCCATGCTCTATCTTATTTTATTTTAATAATATCATCAGATAGTGTCTTACCTAAAAAGGGGTTTAGTAGTATCCTTCCACTGTGCTCTATTGTAGAAAGCTGTACAAGAAAGATTTTGGGGGACTGTGCGACACCTTTTCTGTATTAATTGTGCAGTATGTGATATCTGTTGAAAACCAAAAGACAAGACATATTGGTATTCCAGTTCTTTAGCTCTATTTCTATTGGTTTAATCTATAGCCATGAGCGCAAGGCGGGTTGTTTATTCTGACTACTTCTGATTCCTCATCAAAAGCTTTACCTGTAAATGTAGTAGTAACTGCGCACTTGATAATCCTGCCCTTATAATCTTCTCAGCTCTCTTTCATCAGAGAGTATAGTCAGCAGATGGTTTCATTTAGGCAACAGATGCAGAGCGGTCCATTAAGTTATTTTTAGGTAGCACGCTCCTGTGTAAAAAAGACGGAGGTTCAAATCTACTTGCATTTAAGCTAATGTTGTCAGAGCGGATATAAGTGTCAATGTTAATTGCTAGCCCTTATTTGAGTCATGATTTACCTTAATCAGAGAGCATGATTGCCCAGAATTAGACCGAGCACGATGAAGAGGCCAGCAGAAAGACGTATGCTGTCGTCTTTAAGGTATGTCTTTCAGATGCCACCGCTCCCTCTATTTTCACGAGTGACCGTGGTTAAAACTTGTAATGATACTGAAATTTAGAAATAAACCACATCCTGCAGGATAGATGAAAAAAAGAACGTTTAGTGTTTAATCCCTCACGGAGAAGGGTTGAAGGTTAGTTTAGTTTCTATCCGTATCATTTCGCGTTTATTTACCTTTCGGAATCAAGTCAACGGACTCGCTTGTACAGCTTTAGAATTTTCTGGCGGGTAAATCAAAAGCGGATCCTTCGTGTGGATACCGATAGCCCGGACCAGGGTAACCAAAGCGGCGCAACAGTGACCCAGAGTCTAGGGAAAACGAAAAGATAAAACTATCCTTAGTGGCTAGTTAGAAATCGTTCCAATTAAAATTTCGCCAGACAAAATTTTTCAGTGGGCGGCTAAGGGGTAAGTCTGCAAGGAGACAAGCAGACAAAGAGCAAGGTTTGTAGAGCTCTTACCGTTTATTGTGCGCAGCAGCGTCGTACGTCTCCTTCCGTCAGGACTCCAAGTGGGAAAATGGACGATCATAGAAAGTCCTTCTTCCATTGCTATATATATCCTTCCTAAGCAGGAGGCGGGGTTAACTTTTAAAGGAGCCTTATCTATTCCGTCATGTTTCCTAGTTTAAAGCGGTAGTGAGGCTAAAATTTAAAGTGACATCGCTTAAGTCAGAGTCGAAGGTGAGGCTGTAGATTAGAGCGATATCGCTTCAAATTATTTCAAGGGGTTTGCTAATCAGGTTCATCACATTAGGGGTATATAGATAGGTGGCAGATTTTATCTATATATATATCCATATGTATATGTACTCATAATATTGCGTTTTCCCAGGGCAGATCCTGATTAAGCCCATGTTCAAAGGTCCCAAGGGTAAATATCCAATATACCTCACGCTTCTTACGTATTTCATTACCACCTTGGTTCTCCTGCACATGAATTTTCTCCAGGATGCGCCATCTTATGTCCTCTGGTTTATGCTTGTAATCTGAGAAATGATTTACGAGAGGGGCTGTTAGACGTTTTGTTTTGATTGCCGACCTATGTTCTGTGAGTCTCGTTTTGATCATGCGAGACGTTTCCCCCACATAACCCAGATTGCAGGGGCATATGATCAAATAGATCACATTTTTCGTCTTGCAATTCCATAGTTCTTTTGCTCTAATGGTCATCGTTTTGAATTGCATTTCTTCCCCTATTATGATGCTGTCGCATGAATGGCATGATCCGCATCTGGAGGTGTCTCTGATTGCGTTTGTTCCAGTAATTGATTTCTGGATGAATGCAGTCTCCTCAGTTTTTGGTTTGTGGCGAGAGTGGACTATTTGGTCTTTTAAATTCCTATTCCGTCTGTGGGCGAACATAGGTTTCTGTATTTTCTCCTGGTCATCTGTAGTGTTTAAGAGATGCCAGTTGGAATTTATTATTTGTCTTATAGTTGAATCCAATGTTGAGTGTTTTGTTATACACACCAACTTGGAATTATTTTTCTGTCTTTGGGAGTTCGGTAAAGTATCACGATCGTAGAAACGAGCTCTCTTATACGCTGTTCTTACCAGACGGTGTGGGTAACCCCTCTGGATGAACTTTTCTTTCATTTTTATAGCTTGTATATCAAAATCTCCGATGTTCGTACAGTTTCGTCTGACTCTCAAAAATTGAGAGAATGGTATGCTATCTTTCTGGCACCGTGGGTGATAGCTGCTGAAATGTAAAAGCGTATTGCGTGCAGTGGGTTTTGAATATAGATCTACTTCAAGGGAGCCTTCATTGTTTTGTATATAGATATCTAAAAACTCAACTTTTGACTCATTTATGTGTGCAGTAAAATGCAAATTTTTATCAGTCAGGTTCAGCCAAAGCATCTGTTGCCTAAATGAAACCATCTGCTGACTATACTCTCTGATGAAAGAGAGCTGAGAAGATTATAAGGGCAGGATTATCAAGTGCGCAGTTACTACTACATTTACAGGTAAAGCTTTTGATGAGGAATCAGAAGTAGTCAGAATAAACAACCCGCCTTGCGCTCATGGCTATAGATTAAACCAATAGAAATAGAGCTAAAGAACTGGAATACCAATATGTCTTGTCTTTTGGTTTTCAACAGATATCACATACTGCACAATTAATACAGAAAAGGTGTCGCACAGTCCCCCAAAATCTTTCTTGTACAGCTTTCTACAATAGAGCACAGTGGAAGGATACTACTAAACCCCTTTTTAGGTAAGACACTATCTGATGATATTATTAAAATAAAATAAGATAGAGCATGGACATATAATTAAAACTGAATAGCAGTTACGGTAATAGCGTATTAGACAATGAGCTTGTTCTAAAAGGAAGGATCTAGCAGGATAACCTTCGCTATAACACCCAGGTTTGCCCAATATGAACAAGCCTTTAATTTAGCTTTGCCAATAGGTTTTCTCCTTTACACGACTTACGAAAGATTTCCTCCTCTTCTTTTCTGGTTTAATTACAAATGGTTACTACTAATGTGCCTTGCATTCTGTAGTCTCTACGATTCTGTATTATCACTCCCATGTATATAGAAGTCTGGCTAAGGAATCTTATTCGAAACTATCACTTCCTTTTTTAGAGCAAATGCTCAACATGTGTTTATTATAAATATTTTTTAAGAAAACTGTCAACAGACTGTTATAAAATGTCATGAAATGTTATGAGATGTTGGCCAAGTTTGGTCAGTCTGAAACAAAAGTTGCTACATACCATTTAGAAAGTGTTAACTTTACATCTATCTAAAATCTGTTTTATTTTATTTAGAAAAAAAAAAAAAGTGGCTGCATATTTTAAAGTCCTGATGAAGACAAAAGATTGTCGAAACGCGTTGACACAGCCCAAGTCTAACAAAATTTGAATGAATAATCTGGAAATTATTTTTTTATAATTTTTTTGTCATTTTTTAAAAAAAATGTATCAGATTTGTCATTTCATAATCATTGTATCATATTCATCATATTTACATAGCAACATTTTCTGAATTGTTTTACTATGCTAATTTTTAAAAAAACGTATCGAGATTAAAAATATATTTTTTATATCTTAACAGTCTGTTGTATTAATTGTTTTTTACCATTCATGTGGTTATTATATGTTGTGATCATGATGTGTTAAGAATTAGCCAGTTCTTGTAGTATAAGTCTGCCTGGGTATATACTTTCTCAAAAATTATTGTTTCCCTGACCCAGGAGCTAGATCCTAACAGGGGGTCCCTGATACTTACAGTCAGTGTTTCTTCTTCTGTTTTGAGCTATATGGTGGCATTTTTACAGCGTCAATGAGAGTAGCACTGGCTGACTTCACTACACTATTTTGAGAAATTGCGCACAATTCTCGCTTTTACTATGAGATGTTTTTTCTTTTTTGCTCCTTGGATATGCTTTGGAATAATCCATAGTGCCTTCTCAGGATATTTTGCTGTAGACTTTGAAGTAGGAATTATTTGAATTTCTGTTACATGGGAAGAACAAAGAGAACTGACTCGGCTACTTCCAAACCTAAACATATTTTTATCAAAAACTCTAAAATCTACTCTGAGCTTTCTAACTTGGACAGTCTGGGTCTCCTTGAGATGGACCAGTGCGATACAGATATGGAGCCCACGCAGATACCTACAGGAAAATCAAATATGAAAAGATTGAAAAAGGATCCTCCATCACCACCAAAATCAACTTCGCCAGTCTCAATGGATCTCTTGTTACAGGAAATCAGGGCCCTCAATCCCTTCATGGTGGAAACAAATGCAAAATTGCAATGTCTGTCTGACAATTGGTCACAACTCAATGCTAGAATTTCAACTGTGGAACAGTATTTCTTCTCTTCAAGAAACCAACACTTGCGTTACCTCTTTAAAATCTCAAGTATCAATTCTTCAAAAACAGGTTGAGGATCTTGAAAATCGAAACAGGAGAAATAACTTACGCATCTATAATCTTGCAGAGGGAATCGAGGGGACAGATCCTATTGCCTTTTTTCAATCCTTCCTTCCAAAAATTCTACATATGCCAGAAGACACCAGACTGAACATACAACGTGCTCACAGACTGGGTCGTGTTACCAGTGCTGCGACGTCCACACAGAAACCAATAGGAGTCATCTTATATTTCTTGGAGTATACAGATCTGTTAAAAGTCCTCGCTGCTGCTAGAGCTCGACAAAAGGTCACTTGGTCTGGTGCTACAATATTCTTTGCACAGGATTTTTCTAGATCTACTGCATTGTTGCGTGTTTATCTAGGTTCCTGATCGATACTGTGACCTTATGCCCCTATTCGGCTATAAATCCATTTATTCCCTATATTGGCATAACCGTTCAAGTGCGATTTTCTGAAAAGTCATCTCTGGCCTCACACGAACAGAGCCACATTCCAGCATAGTTCCCTCTGCCACTTCCTTTGCGACCAATTAGTGCAATGACAGAGCAGTAGTCACTATCTGATATTCCTAGATAACACTCCGAGTTCTTCAACAAGATAAAAACTCAGCAAACCTGGAAATCCCCGCTTGCTATGTTTTGATTAGTAATGGAACTCTAATGAGCAACTGATAACTATCACTTCCTAGTGACATCTTTAATTGACGTCTTATGTCCAGCAAACTTGCGTCAAACCCGGCACCTGTCAGGTATAAATATTACCAACGTTGCCTTAAGCAATGCCTGTTGTACGAGCTACTGAAGCCAGCTGCCTGCACGACCCCGTGTTGGTAAATCTAGCACTCTGTCGCTGCAGCCTGCTATCCTGTGGTGGTGAAGCTGCTGATACCATTATCGCCGCTAAAGCGCGAACTATGGTGCAGTACGCTTAAGGAGCTGAACAGCCGTCCCTCTGCGAAGACATCCAGCAGATTCCAGCTGCCCGCGGACGCTGTCCCCCCTCCTTCCTTGACGCGCTGAAGAGACCTGCTGCCTTTCTCGTGCAGAGAAATCCAGCCACGGCGTTTCCGGTTTACCCTCGCGGGTGACTGGGATATCGAGAGAGACCCCTGAAGGAGATACCAATCCTCCATCATTCTATTCAGAGGTATGGTGTTGACTAAACCCTTAGACGAGAATTCTTGAAACAAACCTTGGCAAAACCAACTTAACTTAAAGCTACTTACTTACTCCCCTTTCACGTGTTAGGCTTAGGTCAGGCACACTGGGGTAGGCTTAGTTAGAAGCACCAGTTGAGTATGTTAGCCTAATGTATATATGACTGTATATATGTTTTATTACTTTTAAACCATTGTATGGCTAAGAAACCATATCATTGCTTTTACAGTTCTATTTCGCAATACTTATCTTACTGTACGTACTTTTTATAATAACAATTATTGCAATTGTGGCAATACATTTCTCTTGTACGAGAAGAAAGACTGTTCAATAAATGTTAACCCTTTATTGACAAACGCCCGTCTCTCTATTCTCTACATCTCGTGAAAGTAAACTGCACTAGACTGACTGAGTGAAATACGTGTCTATTGTTTCACACGACCCTAGAGATTGACTCTTGATCTGAGGAGCAAAGTTGTCATGTTGCACGGTTGTTGGAAAGCTGAATCCCTTCTTGTCTGTGCCAAGGAAGCTGATCACTTCCTATGCAGAGAAGAAAGTTTCCAGTGACCTCTGAGCTAGTTGGTAACACAACCCAATTAAGTTTAACATAGTCAGTGGAGGCCTGGAATATCCGCAGTTCCACGTCGATACTACTGTTTATGTTATTCCAATGCGCAGGGCCTAGTGGGAAACTAGGAACTACACTACATGGCGCCCAAACGTTTGGTAAGGCGATAAACTAACGCAAGACTGTTAGAGTAACTCAGTCGTGCATATTTCACACCCCTTTCTCCCGTAAATACTCCAATAGACGTCTGGAGTGGGTGAAAGGTTAAAATCCGCCCGACCTTAGTAGGAAGAGATTCCTATGTAAAGCTCTAGTTTATTCAACGTTGAAGGATACAGTGTTCCAAAATATTGTGCACCTAATCTTTGTCTTCGTGGAGACCTACTCTGCAAAGCCTGCATTTAAAAAAAATGACAGACAGTGAAGAAGAAAGGGAAGCAGTTAGACTGGCATCCCTACTAATAAAGGAAGACACGAGTCTCCTAGAAACAGATCCGGATGCTATTATCATCCCGGTCCAATTAAGAAAATCTATAACTTTAAAACTTATAGAAAACAGACTGACACCTCAAGGTGGTACAGTAATTTTCGTGATAGAGGCTCACGAGTATAGGCAGACAGAGGTATTCTATTCATGGATAAACTTTCCAGCGGTAAACGCTATAACAAAAGAGTTTCACTATTACAAAATAGAGAAACCTCCGGAAGAGTACGCTCCTTTCGAGGAGATTGAAATTCCACTTAAATTTCAAGAGCACCTGCTCTGGTTTAATGGCGCCCTAAAACTCAATGATCACATAACTAGGCTCGGTCCACTAGGTAGACCAGGAGCAACGTGGCCGGTTCTAGCCAGCTACACACCACATCCTGACATTGTAAAAATGTCTAAGGAAGAGCTGTTAGTACAGCTAAACACATTAATAAAAATACATAGGCAATTAGTCCAATATGTAATGCGGACTGCAACAGTCCAGCCAGCTGTTAATACACCACAGCTGACCCCTCATCAGGGGAACACAAATAAAATTACACCACAGAACATACAGTCATGTCTTGGTAAAACACCCGTAAAACGGGAACAAATTCCTTTCTGGTTAGCCCAGAAAATCACTCAAAAAGAGGCAGTATTTCCTGATACTACCCCTATTGAGAAACACAGAATCTTGACCATCTGCCTTCCTATGGGAATCGCACCACACGTGGAGGACTGTGATACTTGGGGTACAGTCTTTGCTTCCATTTACACAAAAACACACGGTGTTCCGTCTATGGCGGTAATACCAGAAGTGCTAAAACAGATTCAAAATGAATTCGGTCCAGAGCCCGCTTTAAATCTAGGTATGAAATTACTGAAAGACTTCAAGCAGGTCACGGCTATATTATTAGCCAACATTAGAGGAGAAGCAGCATCTGTGGCGATTCGCCAGAAGTTGAAGGAAACAGATATAAAAGATCCTGTTGAGCTTGCAAAAATCATAGAAAAATGCTATGAAGAATTAGGTAGAGACAGCTTGGGTGGGAAACCGGTAAAGCCCCAACTGCTCGAAAATCCTGAAAAATTATTTATTAAAAATAATTTAAACACTCCTAAAAAGAGCTGGGATGGAAATAAACAATCCACTCCCAAGGAAAAAGTTTTCCAGTCCAGAGGAAGGTCTCCTCGACGGAGGGAAAGAACTCCGACTCGAGAACGCCAGTCTCCCCAGAGGGAGCCCTCTGAGAAAAGATATAACCTTAGAAATAGGGATAATCTGAAAAAACCTGACAGATATCAAAGTATTGATACACGTCCCTCTCGATCTGTTCCACAGAATTCGGAAAGAAGAGGACGGTCAGACCCAGGAGAGCACACCAAGTCCAAAGACAAGGAACCTGCTCAAAATAAGAAATCTCAATTTCAGAAAAAGAAGGTAGCCAGTATTAGAGTAATCAACCATGCCGAGAATACTGAGGACACAGTTGAAAAACGGGGAGTGGGCATTGACAATGTTGGACAGTGCAGCAGAAATCAGTATAGCGCGCAAGATCTTGATGAGTCATCTGGAGACAGTGGACACGAATGAATACATTCAGGTTGAAACTGCCGACGCCAGACTGAGCGAGCCCCATAAAATATACGAAATAACATTGCGTATAGAGGGTGATAAGACTAGGAAAATTAAGGGTCTATTTTGGGATAAGCTCTCAAAAGGCTATGATATTCTGTTAGCTGAAAAAGATTGGCCCCCAGAGTTTGTCAGGGAGTGCCCTCGTGGCGAAGAAGTGATTATGCCTGCCTTCTTGAATCACATACCGATTCACAAAAAATATACATATGCAAGAAAATGGGCGGTAGCCCAGGCACCTGCGTTATATAAAAATCATGTAGGATGGGATGAGGATTCACCTCCTCACAAAATCCAATTAAAAAGTGAACCGACTGCCCAACGGCAGTATCCCATAAAGCAAGAAGCTAAAAAACAAGTCAGGGAGATCTTAGATCAACTTGAGTACCAGGGGGTGATTGAAACATGCACCTCTCAAATGAACAATCCTTTGTTTCCTGTCTCCAAGCCAGACAATTCATATCGTCTAGTTTTGGACTACAGACATCTTAATACATGTTGCAAAACTTTTGCAGTACAAAACTCGCATAGTGCAGCCCTAATGAATAACATAGTTAGGAAAAAATAAAAAACAACATTAGACATTTCTAATGGTTTCTTTTGTCAAAACATTGCACCAGAAAGCAGATATTTGACCGCATTCTCCGCATTTGGGTCACAGAAAAAATTCTGTCGACTCCCACAGGGGTTCAAGAACATCCCAGGACTATTCTCAGCTAGGGTAACAGAGTTACTACAAATCTATGATGATGAAGCATTATCTTACGTAGATGATATTTATCTCACAGACGACGACTTGGATACTCACTTGAAAAGAGTGAACACCATTATACTTGGGTTCGCAGCAGAGGGTTACAAATTCAACTTTAAAAAGTCCCGAATTGCCCATCTGACAGTACTATTCTTAGGGTACGAATTATCAAGTGAAGGGAAAAGCCTAGCGGACAACTTCTTAGAGAAATGCGCTGTACTCCAAGCTCCAAAAACGCTGAAGAATTTACAATCCATATTAGGTTTTCTGAATTTCGGAAGAACTTACATTCTTAATTACGCAGAGAGGGTTAAACCTCTCTACGAACTAATTAAACCTGATTTTAAACAAATCAATTGGACTCAAAAACACACAGAAATTTTGAGATCACTGCAAACAGACATGTTAGCAAAAACAAAATTAGATACACGTGACAACACGATCGATCTTGTAATCCGAGTCATCCCAGGAAGATGCAGATTCACGTACCTGACCTCTAATGAGGGAGAAAAGGTACCTATTTCAATTAAATCTCACTTGTACACACAAGCAGAAAAAACATTCAGTCACACAGAAAGAACTGTGAATGCAGTGCAAATCGCATTAGCAAATGAACGAGAACTAGCACACGGCAAACGGATTAATATCCTTACAGCGGAATCCGCCTTCGAGGCGCTATTCAGCCCGGTAAACCTGCCTACAGTGTCACTGGATCCGAAATGGATACAGTGCATAGATTCTCTAGGAGCGGAAGATGTGAAATACTATTTCGCCCCGCAATTTGAAGAACTGAATGATTTAGAATATGAAGAAGAATATCCTCTGCCAATCGAAATTCTGCCTCTCCCACAATACGCCTGTATAATCTATACAGATAGCTTTGTACAGCATTTCAACGTAGAGAGCAAATCCTACAATGCAGCGTGTGCGATCATTAAAGGTCGTTGGCTGTGCGGTAAATTCAGACCGAAAGTAACAAAAACTGAATCTGTAAGAAACTGTTCGGTTCAAAGAACTGAAATCAGATCTTTAAAGATGGCGCTCGAAAATGCAGAACGTGGATTCCCGACACTTATAGTGTGCGATTCTCATTTTTGCGTCAACTCTTACAATAACAAACTGCAGAGTTGGATCGAAAACGACTACAAAGATGACACAGGTGCCACAATAAAGCATAAATTGCTCTGGAACGAGGAGCTCTTTTATACAAAGAACTACAAAAGACTCACGTGATTCACGCACAGAGTCTTCAACGTGATGGCGTTCACGTTGCAGGGAATTCATTGGCTAATACAGCCAAAGCGGAAGCAACTAAACCGGCTTCCGTAGCCACAAAAAAGCGTACAGATAAATACATAGACGGGGAAACCATGCTGGCAGTAAAAACGACCGTAAAAGGCGACTGTGCAGCACTACCCGTAAACTATCCACTCAATTATGCATACATAATCGATGCAAACTCCGTTCCTTTTGCTCGAATCCCTGGAGTGGGGGACAGAGTAATTCCAAACATGAACAGGAGAATATTTTTAATAGCAGACGCACACATGGGTTTGGGTCTTAGGCACAGAGAGATCAAGGAATCACTGACTGAATTACAATCAGTATTCTGGTGGCCGGGAATGAGTGTAGAACACCAAATATATGCAAACAACTGTGAAAACTGTAATAGGGATCGCAGTAGCGAACCTTGCTACCGGCTACCAGTCAGAAAGAGCGTAACGCTGCCTACACCCCATCCTGCGTCCTATTAATAGTTAAGATGAAAATCACTTAAATAATGAGGCCTCCAGCGCTCGGCTGACGCTAGAACGGTTATAAAAGATTTGCGAGTCTTTATCGGCACATACGCAATTACCACGTTCCATTCTGACCAGGGTCCTGCTTTCAGCTCTCGAGCTTATGGGGAGGCCATGGCTAGCATGGGAATTGGGTTGCAGTATTCTTGTCCGTCGCACCCCGAAGGGAATAGTGTGGTAGAAAGAAAAAACCGGGACATAAAGCAATCTATAACAGCGAAGGTATTAGGTTCAGGCGCTGGGTGGGTCAAACATTTAATAAGTGTCCAGACTAGTCTTAACAACATGCCAAGAAATTCTCTAAAAGGTTTCAGCCCATACGAACTATTGTTCGGAATTAGAATGCGAGTTCAGGACCTCGATAGTCAGATGTCAGTGGTACAAGAAGAAACAACGCACTTTGATGTAAAAGATCGTTTGGCTGTTTTACAGGTACTGAATGAAACAAGAAAATCATTAAGCAACGTAAAGTTAAAGCAACAGCCAAGTACCACTGACGAGGCACCACCCGCAACAGCTGTGAAAAGAACAAGGAAAATACCCTGCCGCTTGATCAGAGGAGGTCCTAATAAAAGGATCCTATTTCGATAGAAAGAGGGGGTGGTTAACACAGTGATTGAAGCTGAACACGGCAAAATTATGTCATTCCAAGAAGGATCAACAACATATTATGAAAAAATATATTTTTTATTATTATTCTTATTTTTTCTTTTAAATATATTCAAATCACATACATATAAGAATTTATACATTAGCTGGTTATAGAAAAGAGCACAAGAACAAAATTTCATTTCAAAATTAAGAACTGCCCATACTTCATACACACTACCACAGTCATTCACACAGGGGTTTTCCTAACTAAGGTAAAGACATTCAGCTCTCATTAATCCATTTATCTAGTCCTGATATAGACAACAATAGATCTTAATTTGGTTGTCTAACGCGGGAGATTGTTAAAATCCAGGTAGATGTTATTAATACGGGTCCCGATGTAATTGAAGGGGGTTGCCGTATTCCTGGGACAATGTGCCGACGCGCGTTTCGGTGTACAGCTAATGTGGCTACACCTTCATCAGGGCCAGGGTAGTTCGTTGGGCAGAAAATAGTGATAAAAATCTGTTTAGTTATCTTCGGTACACCTGTAGGATTAGGGCCACCTTGAATATTTTTTCATAAGGACCGACTCTTTTTCATTAGTTCCCGAGGTTAGAGGACTCCGTATATAATTCCTCTGTCGGTTTAATAGTGTCCTACTTTTTCTTGACCACACCGTGATCAAACTCCGACATCCAACCCTCGAGAATTATTTTTTAGCATTCTTAAGTTTGATAGTGTTGCGAGTTATTTAGTTCACTTCATGAGTAGAGACTGCTGGGTAGCCGATGGGACGTGGGCGTTCCTGCACTCCCTGGTATCTTTCCTTTGCGGTACCCCTGGTCAGATCTAGATGAACAAATCGAGTGTACATGTGGCTCGGAGTGAGAACCGACCGCGTTCCTACTTGGGGATTCCACCGACTGCGTTTCACTCAAACTCGGGCTGCAGGGTCTGCAAGTCCCGTCTATATGTCGGTCATTCTCGTTAGTCTGGATTCCGCCGGCTGCCTCGGTCGGCCAACTACATGGTACAGGACACTCGCACCCGCAACAGCCCCAGCAAGGCCTGTCTGGATTCCAAAGATTGGGGATCTAGTCAGAGAAAAGATCGCGGTTAAGAAGGAATTTGGGCCTTCTTACAGAAAAGCAGTACCTGTCTTAGCAGTCACCGGAACAAGATCAGTTGTGCTACCGCCCCTTGCTGGTAAAAAGGAGAACAGAGTCGTGTCTATCGATCTGGTAAAACCACGAGCATGTGGCCTATAATCAACAGTAGGCCCAGTGGACTCCCAAGAAACAACAGAATACCCAAACTTGCAACAATCCAAGAGGTTCAAACTGAAAGACTAATCACATTCGATCAGCCTGCAGTGCACAATGAAGGACTATGCAATAATGCCATGGAACTCGTGCCTCTTGAAACACAGATTGAAACAGTTCGTCAAGAAACAAAACCAGTCTACAATGATGTAGCATCAGAAAGTGCTACCGAGAGACAGATTGAAAGAACAATCCCATCAATTGACAGAACTGCCTCTGGTTATTTCATCAACTTCGACAACTTCTCTGAAGATTTAAATGACCCCGAAGTAATGCCAGAAACAATAAAGACTTTTAAAGAAAAAGCAACGGAACTCTTTCATCAACTGAAGGAAATCTACCTAATTTCCCCTTGGCTAGAGTTCTGGTTCGGTCTAGGTGTATTTTTCCTCCTGCTTTGGCTCATCATGGTACTGTGTTTGGGAAAATTCATTGAAGGAAAATATATTACAATGGACACAGCAAGTCAGAACATCAACCTAGTCCTGAAACCACACAGATCATCCCACGTGAAGAAAAGAGAACTGTCAACAGTAAATGTCACAGCTATTCCAATACCTGGTGGGGTAGTATGGGAGAAAACAGACTATGAGATATATGGTCCGGTCGAAATCCTGAAGTATCCTCATCAACTAAAGGTTTCCTTAAGTGACTTTGTGACACCTAGTACATTCTCTGATGATTGGGACTTTAACAGTATTAATGACATGATGTCTGATTTAGTAATGTCAGCTAGATTCACAGATCATGATTATTTACAAGGTTCATCTAGTTATGAGCAGTTATTCTGTTACACCCACTATGGGGATCATTACTTGCATAAATCTGCACAGCCTAGAAATGTTTTTATGTATAATCAATGGGAACATTGTTCTACACCACCTAAAAGCAGTTCTAAAGCATTTTTTGAGAAATTCAAATACTTCTCAGGGTTTAACACCAGTGATGCAGAAACGTTTTATTACAAACTGTTAGATAAAACAGGAATGAAAACAATGCTGACAAATTCTAAATTGATATATTCAGAAGCATTTTATGACAAAATGATGACATTTGGTTTTGATTATTGGAAAATAATATTGAAACGAAAACAATTTGGGGTACAAAAGATTGGCAGGTGCAAGGCATAGAAGCACTATTTAGAACCTGCATGATACCTGAACAAATGTTATTTTTAAATGACACAATACACCAAACATCTTGTCTTGGCCTAGCTAAGATCAAAGACCTTAAAACACCGTCTATACCAAAGCCAATACCTGAGAATGCAACCACAGATATTGAGTTAGACGTGTCACAAATTTTACATTTCAACAGAACACATCCTGATTGGAAAAAGTGGTTAATCTGGCCTACAGACACGAATAGCTGTCAAGATAGATTCCTGAATAAAACACAGGGGTTAAAAATGACCAGATTAGACCCTAGATATTCCCAGAGACAACATCCAGGGATTATAACAACATACAGTGTAGGGAAAATCTGTCTTGAATGGCTAACCTCGTCCACACTGGCTGAAATTAAGCAACACTTGTCTTTACTAAAAGATGGTGCTGATTTGCGCGATTTCATTCTTGGACCACGCAAACAGCGTCAAAAGCGTTTCATAGCGACCAGTATCTATGCTGCTTACAACGAGGCTTGGAAAGTAAAGCAAATTGAAACTGCTGAAAAAATACGAGAAATTGATCGTATTAATTTGGAGAAATCACTTTCTGTGGTAGACAATGGGTTAACAACTCTGTCTTCCAGAATATATTCGTTGGACAATATTGTATCCTCTGCCTTTGATGTGATAGACAGAGATTTGCTAATGTTACAACATGGCCAATCTCAATTACGCTCTATTATAGAATTAGGCTGGACGCTGCAAAATCTTCGTTCAGGCTATGTGCCTTGGCGTTTAATCAACACAACGTCATTATTTTCCAGTTTTAACCTTACTGATAAACAGATCAGTTTGGCACAGAAAGGAGCAGACTATACAATCCTGAGCATCGAAAAACTTGAGAGATTATCATTGACAATGTCAGAGAGTCCTGTCATTGAATGGATAATACACGGAATTATAACAATTCCGATAACAACTTTCCGATTTAAAAAGTGCCTTGAGTACATACCTGCTGGCCAGTATGAACAATTGGGTAAAGGATATGTAAAATCCGAATGGAAATTACCATACACTCATTCTTGCTATAGTGACAGTGACAAAAATGTATTTCTTAGTGGTGAAAATTGTAAACATTCACTAAGCGGTATACTTTTGTGTCAGGGTATTAATTTACACGGAGCATGTGATGGAAATTCAAACAACCTTTCATGCCACCAGCTAGTCACACCTGCAACTCAGATAGAGCCCTTCTTTATGGAACTCGCGAACGGGAGTTACATTCTTAGAACGGATCACAGATGTTGTGGCCTCACGCCAGGGAAAAGTTATCTAATAGAAGTAACGTCCATGGTCAAATGTTGTATGCAAGCATTGTTTCCGAGTGGGCCTCCAGACATAGTGACTCCCATCTGGCCTCGTCTGAATCTCTATTCTATACGAATTGATACATTAAGCAAAATGAAATCTGTACTTTTACAGACAACAGTGCCTATAACGTCATCTAAAGAGACGTATGATCTTCTAGTTGCAAGGACAGCTACTGAAGTTCATGACCTTTTATCAACAAATTGCCCCGTGCATTTCGTAGAAATGTTCAGCCAACTCCTTAACATGTCTAGTGCAACAAGCATCCCAGGCATATTTAAGACAGTCTTTACGGGACTGCTAACACCCTTCCAGGCAATTTTGGGAATCTTTCCTAATTTTGTGCACTCCATTTTTGGCGGCATACCATTATTTTTGGGACTCGTCGTAGGGATTCTATTTTTGACCCTCCTGCTACGTTATGGCAAGCCTCGGCTCAGACATAGCTCCCATGGGAATGGAAGAGACAATCCTAGCAATGCGCTACCGGGACAGGATAACTAACGTCCTCGGATTGGCCAGGCTGAGAGATCTAAACATGACCTGGTTCCTTTCATTCAGACCGATATGGCAAAATTGCATTTTACCTGTGCTACGGTGTATGCTTTGCGGCGATGAATGCGTGTTGGACATCTGTCTTTCACTTCCATCAGCAGTACCAATGGACGTCGATACTTTGCTCAGTCCAATAACGGCTCACGCATTGTGTTGTCCCCAGCGGCTACCAATCCTGATGACGGCATTCGTGGAGACTCCTGTGCTACAACCAAGTGGTAACAGTGGAGCGAGTGACAAAAGCAACATCATCCAGGTACAACGTTCTGTGAGCATTGCTGGTCCTGCCTTCGATGACAGCAATCATTCTCACACCTGCCAAGTTACAGCGCTATCTAATTTGGTTGAACTATCACCTGAATTTGTAGACCAATTCTTTGAGAGCCTGTCTGATACGATGTTCTCACCCATAGAGAAACAATAACTTTTTGAGAAGCTTTCCGACACACAGCGTTCCCATGAACTCTGAATTCGGCCTTCAGTTTTGATCAACAAAAACTGCCAAGAGCTTTGGAAATCTATTTTTCCCCGTTCAAGCAATAAACTTTTGATTTGGAATTTTTTTTTTTTTAATATTGACCCTTTTTGGCACGAACAATTCTTTGCTTAACGTAAAAACTATTCTTAGAGAACAGAAGCTTCACACTTCTATTTCTAAACACATCTAGAGACATAACAACACCAGCCTCTAGCACACATGTTATTACAATGCATTTTTATGTGATGATTTATCTTGCTTTTCTTCTGTCAGAGATACTTCATGTGTAATTCCTTTTGCATAATCGTTCATTGATTTCATATGCAATAATTTTTTGAATGATTACTATGCTTTAAAAAACGTACAGTACCTAAATTCATGTATTACAAGTACGCCTATTTCGAATGCATTTATGTATTTTGGGGTGGGCAATGTTACACATGCATCTAATTGCTTTAGTTTTAGTAATTTTGATGAACATTAACCCGTGGAGTGGGTTTTGCGTGTTTATCTAGGTTCCTGATCGATACTGTGACCTTATGCCCCTATTCGGCTATAAATCCATTTATTCCCTATATTGGCATAACCGTTCAAGTGCGATTTTCTGAAAAGTCATCTCTGGCCTCACACGAACAGAGGCACATTCCAGCATAGTTCCCTCTGCCACTTCCTTTGCGACCAATTAGTGCAATGACAGAGCAGTAGTCACTATCTGATATTCCTAGATAACACTCCGAGTTCTTCAACAAGATAAAAACTCAGCAAACCTGGAAATCCCCGCTTGCTATGTTTTGATTAGTAATGGAACTCTAATGAGCAACTGATAACTATCACTTCCTAGTGACATCTTTAATTGACGTCTTATGTCCAGCAAACTTGCGTCAAACCCGGCACCTGTCAGGTATAAATATTACCAACGTTGCCTTAAGCAATGCCTGTTGTACGAGCTACTGAAGCCAGCTGCCTGCACGACCCCGTGTTGGTAAATCTAGCACTCTGTCGCTGCAGCCTGCTATCCTGTGGTGGTGAAGCTGCTGATACCATTATCGCCGCTAAAGCGCGAACTATGGTGCAGTACGCTTAAGGAGCTGAACAGCCGTCCCTCTGCGAAGACATCCAGCAGATTCCAGCTGCCCGCGGACGCTGTCCCCCCTCCTTCCTCGACGCGCTGAAGAGACCCGCTGCCTTTCTCGTGCAGAGAAATCCAGCCACGGCGTTTCCGGTTTACCCTCGCGGGTGACTGGGATATCGAGAGAGACCCCTGAAGGAGATACCAATCCTCCATCATTCTATTCAGAGGTATGGTGTTGACTAAACCCTTAGACGAGAATTCTTGAAACAAACCTTGGCAAAACCAACTTAACTTAAAGCTACTTACTTACTCCCCTTTCACGTGTTAGGCTTAGGTCAGGCACACTGGGGTAGGCTTAGTTAGAAGCACCAGTTGAGTATGTTAGCCTAATGTATATATGACTGTATATATGTTTTATTACTTTTAAACCATTGTATGGCTAAGAAACCATATCAATGCTTTTACAGTTCTATTTCGCAATACTTATCTTACTGTACGTACTTTTTATAATAACAATTATTGCAATTGTGGCAATACATTTCTCTTGTACGAGAAGAAAGACTGTTCAATAAATGTTAACCCTTTATTGACAAACGCCCGTCTCTCTATTCTCTACATCTCGTGAAAGTAAACTGCACTAGACTGACTGAGTGAAATACGTGTCTATTGTTTCACACGACCCTAGAGATTGACTCTTGATCTGAGGAGCAAAGTTGTCATGTTGCACGGTTGTTGGAAAGCTGAATCCCTTCTTGTCTGTGCCAAGGAAGCTGATCACTTCCTATGCAGAGAAGAAAGTTTCCAGTGACCTCTGAGCTAGTTGGTAACACAACCCAATTAAGTTTAACATAGTCAGTGGAGGCCTAGAATATCCGCAGTTCCACGTCGATACTACTGTTTATGTTATTCCAATGCGCAGGGCCTAGTGGGAAACTAGGAACTACACTACAGCATCAAGACGTAAAGCCTTTCTCAACATGAGACCACCTCTTCGATCTATGAGCGCCAGATATGGCCTTTTCCACCCATGTATGTTCAAAGTTACCTATAGCAACCCTACTACTTCATATGATGACCCAGTACACTTGTGAAGTTTTATTAATGTGCACAGTACAGATTTTATGGACTCTGCAGGGCCGTCCACCTCATATGGAACTTGATTTATTTGTCCTTCTCACTTACATTTCTAGTTTTCATGTTGATTCTGTTATACATATCATTTCATGTTCTTATATTATAGTCATATTTTGTTTCCTACCATGTAGCATTACGAGCTCTTGTTTGTGCTTAGTACCTATGCCAGAGCTAACCCTATTGACTAATTTCTCTTTTTGGTGTCTTATATAATTTCCTCCACTTTTTTTCTTACCTTCGCATTATGATATTTTTCCTTTCATTACTCAACACTCTCTCTTTCCTATTTTTTCTTCATATCATCACTATTAATATTCTTCGCCCTCTTACTAACTTTACTTTTTCCTCATGGTTAATTCCTCTCATACTTTATATCTTGTTCTCATTCACCTTTATAATTCCATTTCATCTATGCTCACTTGTTCTTAACATTTCACAATGTTGTTATAGCGAATCAGACCTCCAGTTTTGATGTCTCGTTCTTTTCATTACTCATGTCATTGAAGCTTATCTCATGGAATGTTAGGGGTCTAAATTCACCTATCAAAAGACAAAGAGTTCTCACTCATTTAGCTAAACTAAATGCTGACTTGGTGTTTTTACTGAAACTCACGTAACAGATACTGAATCACAAAAATGAAACTGAGGGTGAGTAGGGAATGTCTTCTCCTCTCCAGGGGATGGGAAATGCAATGGTGTAACATTACTTTGTCGTAAATCACTTCCACTTTCTTTTGTATCCCAAGAATCCGATAGTGATGGTAGGTGGTTAATTGTCAAATTGTTATTGAAAGGTGTCCCTGTTTCTCTTCTTAACGTCTACGCCCCCACTTATGGTGAACCCTCTTTTTGGTCCACGTTAGCCAAGCAAATTGCACAATCTATGGAAGACAACCTTATTTTAGCAGGTGATTGCAACCAGGTTTTTGATCCATTCATAGATAGAGATTCCAGATTTCTTTTTGTTCCCAATAAACCACATTAGTCCTTCGTTCACACCATAAGTCAACACAAACTTCTAGATGCTTGGCGATTGTGTAATCTAGTTACCAGGGAATATACGTTTTATTCCCCTACCCATCATACCCAGTCCAGAATTGATTACATTTTTGTATCCCACACCATATCGCAAACGCTTACACATGCAGAAATTGGTCCTATTTTAATTTCAGACCATGCATCTGTTTCAGTTGCTATTGACATTTTACCCAAATCCTCAATCCCTAAAAGATGGTGTTTCAATAATGCTCTTCTTTTAAATCCAGACTTTACTGCCTCTTTCACTAAGTTCTCTAATGAATACTTGGAATTACATCATACTGAACATATTCCATTTTCAACTATTTGGGATGCTTACAAAGCCTCAGCAAGAGACTTCATTATCAGTTTTGTTGCTAAACAGCGTAAATCTGTCAGTTCACAGACTAAAACTCTCCTCCAAGACATCAAGAAGCTAGAGCATTCCTATTATACCTCACATTCAAAAGATTGCCTAACAGCTCTCATAAAAGCTAAGATGCAATTCAACAGAAAGTCGACTGATGCTGCCTCATTATACCTATTAAAGTCTATTGCTAAGTTTTACGAAGGTAAAAATAAAGCCGGCAAAATACTGGCTAATTATCTAAAGGTCAGACAGAACAAACACAATATAGAATCAGTTTATGATAACAGTTTAGACTTAAAATTCAAAGACGCTAAAATCCTAAGTGAATTTTCCCACTTCTACAAATCCCTATATTCCTCCGAAACGGAACCCACTGAACACTCTCTATCACACTTTTTCTCTATCATACCAAAACCCGATATCTCCTCTCTAGATTTGTCCTCCTTAGAATCAGAGATTACACAGCAGGAATTATTCTCTGCATTACATCATTTGAAAAAAGATAAGGCACCGGGTCCGGACGACTTTACAGATGAATTTGATTCACATTTTTCCAAATTCCTTTTACCTAAGTTGCACTTATTGACAAATTTCTTCACCTCTTCAAATAAATCTTCGGGGTCCTTTTCAGAAGCTCACATCTGCCTTATCCCAAAGGAAGGTAAGGACTATAAGTTCTGTAAGAACTATAGACCCATTTTGTTGGGCAACATTGATTATAAAATCTTTTCAAAAGTATTAGCTATCAGACTGGACTCCTTCCTACTAAATTTATTGGGAAAAGAACAATCTGGCTTCGTTAAAGGTTGTTTCATTACAGACAATACCAGACTCCTCTTCAATATATTGTCCAAGTCTTCCCACATGCAACATTCCATGGCTGCAATCGCATTAGATGCGGAGAAAGCATTCGATAGAGTTGAATGGGCCTACCTTTTTTATACTCTCAAATGGTTTAGATTTGGTCCTAAATTCTTTTCTTTAATTTCTCTCCTCTATTCTAATCCCCGGGCTGTAGTTTGCGCAAATGGTTTGATTTCCTCCTTTTTTGATTTAGGCATAGGTGTCCGGCAGGGATGCCCCCTTTCCCCCTTCCTGTTCAATTTGGCCCTAGAAGCTTTACTCTCCAAACTATGCCTAAACCCCAACATACATGGCTTCAAGATGGCTAACTCTCATATCAAGCTAGCGGCTTACGCTGATGATATCTTACTTTTCATCTCCGATCCGAATTAATCAATTCCTGCCTTTCTAGATGAAGTTCAAACTTACTCTCTTATCTCTGGTTACAAGTTAAACAATGATAAGTGTGAAATCTTACCCTTAACTAAATATACTTTTAAATTAGACTTCAGTGCCTCTCATTTCACATGGAGTTCAAATCACATTAAAAACTTAGGACTTCACATTACTTCTAACATTTCTGATACTGTAGCATTATGTATGACTAAATGTATTCAAAAGTTAGTGGACCTGACCACTAAATGACATCCTCTTTACCTATCCTGGTGGGGACCCTTAGACACCATTAAAATGATGTTGATGCCCATAGTTTTATATACTATATCTAACATACCACTTCCGATTCCTGTTAAGTTCTTTAATAAAATCAATTCAATTATATCCTCCTTTTTATGGAACAACAAATTATCCCGAATGTTTTTTAAAAGACTAACACGTTCCAAAGAAGAAGGTGGAGTCAACTTTCCAGACTTTCAAATTTATCATAAAGCATTCCTTTTACGTCAGGCATCCTTTTGGTACTTGAGCCCACGGATGATAGACCTTTGTGGACTACAGTTGAAAATGTTTTCTTGTCCCCCTTTTCATTTCAAGAGTATCTCTCCTTTTCATATAAACCAAAGGCCCTTTCCACCCCATAATCAAATTGACTTCTATTCTCCTCCAGATATCATCTCCTCCCTCACAACATACTACAGGCTCCTTTCTTAACTCCCCCATCTGGCATAATAAAAGTATGCTTATCCGCAATAAAACTTTTTATTGGAAAACTTGGAGGCAGAGAGGACTAGTCTGGGTTCATCAACTCTTTTCTCAATCAACCTTTTTATCTTTCTCTTCACTTAGCCAACTGTTTAATTTGCCCACTTCATTTAACACCAAATATATTCTCTTAAAAGATGCTGTGATGGCTACTTACACTCAGCTATCAACTGCACCAGTTATATCAAATGACTCTTCCTCCCTCTCACAACTACATGCCATCTTAAAAAGATCACCTAGAGCCTCCATTTTGTATAACATTTTACAAGGCACAGACATTACCAGACAAAAATCCACAATTGAAGAGGCGTGGGAACGGGATTTCCAAACCTCTTGGCCAATCTCTTTATGGAGGAACTTATGGATAAAATTATGAAAATTGTTGGACGTGGCCCATCTGGCAGGTCCGCCCCTGAAGTTTTTATAGTATATGTAACCTGGGGAGGGTGATTTCCCCTCTGAGTGAGTGTGAGGAGAGAGCGACCTACCCTTCCATAGGAATGCATGGGGAATGGATGAGTCCTCGGTAGTTCCCGATGCGTAGGGTGTGCAGGGTCAAGTCTGGTATGTATGAACTCGTGAGATTGAATGCTGCGCAACGGTATATGAGGTATGAGTGTGTCTAGTGTAGAAGTCCCCCTTTTGGAAGTTGGCATATTTGTGGAATATGTGCCTGGCGTATGATTGGCCGGGGCTGGCTGGTGAGCCTGGCTCCCAGGATCTGGGAGGGTCTGCCCCGGTGGTGAATGGAGTGTTTAGCATACTGATGTGAGGGGAGGAGTGAGCCTGGGTCTGCTTGTGGATTGACTGTCTGGTTTGAGTGTCATGAATGAGGCTGGGTTTTCCCCAGACAATGCTGGCTCCACCCCCTGGGGTGCGGCTGATGTTCCTAGCCTGGCCAGTGTAAAGAATCCCCCCATAACCAGTTCCAGCTGGTTCTCCCCCTGCCTGCCCCTTCAGACCAAGAATGTGTGTATAAAAAGGGTGCTGTGACACTCTGGACTTGTTCTTGTTCTCAACTTGAATCTACCAGGAGCTGCTGCTGCTTGGGCTCAGGGTTGGCTTGCCTCCCTGGGCCCTGCCCTACTCCTGGACTCCTGATGGTCTTCCCCCTCCCAGGAGCGGCTACGCTCCACCTGAGGTCCTAGACTCCCTATGGACTTTGCTACCTTCATCTGGCCTCTGGGGAGCGCTTTTCTCCTGATCCCTAGCGCTGAGAGCGCGGCATCTATACCCTAGCGCTTGGGAGCGCTGGGTTCATCGAGCCGGTGCCACCCGGCATTTGCCCTGCCCCACGGAGTTGCCAGACGCCCAGCGAGTGCCTACCTCGCCTACCCCCTTGCGTGGCATGTTTACGAGGGAGCCTACTCCTCGCTACCTCCCCGAGTTCACCGCTGCAGCCCGGAGTCGGCTGTGGAGGCACTGTGCCCGCCTCCCTATCCAGGGCCGCGCTGCCATTGGCGGCCCCGGAGAAAGCATTGCCGCCCCGCCATTGGTCCTGGCCGCCGGGACTCCTACCGCGTCATTGCGGGGCCGCGCAGGGATTGGCCCGACCTTGGAGGGCTTCCCCAGGCGCACCCGGCAGTCTATGGTTCTCCCGGAGGAGGGAGCGCCGCCATCGCCACGCCAAGGAGCTGAGGCCCCGTGAAGCCGCCGCCTCTATCAGCCGGTGAGTGCGGACGCTCCTCTGCCAGGGGGAGTGCTGTGGGCCCGCGAGGCCTCCTCCCTGGGCCCCAGAGTCCGGAAGGACTCCCACGATGCTCCGCATACGGCTCCTCCTTCCTTGAGCCCCAGAGAGGCTCTCTCTTGGCCCCCCTCATCTCTGAGCCCGGCGAGGCTCTCCCTTTGGCCCCCCTTTACTTCCGAGCCCGGCGAGGCTCCACCTTGGGCCCCCTTCATCTCTGAGCCCGGCGAGGCTCCCCCTTTGGCCCCCCTTTACTTCCAAGCCCTGCGAGGCTCCACCTGTGGTCCCCTCTCAACCCCAGAGCCCGAGAGGCTCCACCGTGCCAATGCCCCCCTCGTTCTCGAGCCCGAGTGGCTCCTCCAGTTGGCACTCCTTGTCCCCAGGGTCGGCGAGGCCCACACGACGTCCCTCAGTTGCCCAGCACTTAGTGGGCA
This sequence comes from Lissotriton vulgaris, assembly GCF_964263255.1. Lineage (NCBI taxonomy): Eukaryota > Metazoa > Chordata > Amphibia > Caudata > Salamandridae > Lissotriton > Lissotriton vulgaris. Next base: position 806,680,209 of record NC_141697.1, read on the forward strand.
ACTGCTACGTTTAGGTCTGCCCTGGGCTCCCTGCCATGAACATCGAGACTCTGGGCCCCTTGCCCCAGAAAGGCCCGCTGGCCTGTGGATGGCTATGGACTAAGACTAAAGGGATCCCTACAAGTATTCTATGTTGCACCTCTACCGGTGCTCCTGTATGTTGTGTACCTTGACCTCCTTCGCCCCCCCTCTGAATACCAGATGTCCCCTGTATGTGATTCCTAGCAGTGGTCCCTTGGCCCTGCGCTGTACCTTCTTCCCTGTAGCCCCTGCCCGTGCCCCTGGCACCTTGTACAATGTATGTTCCTATGTGTCCTGCTTAATACAGAAACTATTTTTATATATATATGGTGTGGAGTTCCTTTTGTGGGAGGCCGGGGATGTTGTTGTTGGTGGGTGCGTGCGCAAATGCTTCACATGTCCTCCGAGTTAGGCCTGGCTGCCCGCGCCGCGTTACCTAGAGGGCGAGCAGGGGTCGATTTTACATAGGAGTGGTGGTCTCTGACTGGCTGGGGTGCAAGTCCTGGCCGGCCGGGGGTCTCATTTCCTACACTGGTGGCTAGCGGTGGGATCCGGACTTGTGTTTGCGCAGTACCACAATGATAACTGGCCTCCCTACAAAACTCTGTATTGTAAATGGTCGCAAAGAAAAGAGATTATTGTTTTAAGAGTTTACGTAAATGTCCGTCCTATGAAAGATGTGTTCTGGTTAGATGGCCCTAGCTAGGGAGGGTAGATCAACTCCCTAGTACAATGTGTTTTCTGGACTCACCGGAAGGGTGGGATCCAGTGGTGGCAGCATGATTATGTTCAATGTATATGGTCCCTGTCCATTCCTTAGAATAATGATACCTGTGCCACATAGGGTCAGGTCAGGTTGCTAAAAAATGTCTGTGAAAAATGTTAAAGATTGTTAGAAATGCCCGTCCTGTGGAAAGTTTTAAGGGTTACTTAAATATCTGTTCTGTAGAAAAAAATGTACATGTATGCTGAGAGTTAGGTGTCCCTAGCTTGGGAGGGTAAATCATCTCCCTAGTGTAATATGGTTTTTTGGATTCACCAGAAGGGTGGGATCCAGTGGTGGTTGCAAAATTGTGTTCAAATATGTATGGTCCTTGTCCCTGCCCTAGAGTAATGGTACCTGTGCCCCGAGGGTCAGGCTGAGGAATCAGGGGCGGTGGAAAACTGTCCTACCAGTCTAGGGAACGGTATGTGCATGAATGTTGAGGTATGCTGAGTAATGGAGTATAAGTTCTCTGGGATGGGGAGCTTGCTGAATCAACGTTAATCTTGTCCTTCCTTATCCTGATGAATGTGTTGGAGGCAGCATGTGTTCCGTGCCCCGCTGAATGTGGTTGATGCGTCAGGTGTCCCCCCCCCTTTTTGCCCTGCTAATTGTGTTTGATGCATCATGCGTTCCGTACCCCACTGAATGTGGTTTAGGCGTCAGGTGTCGCCCTGGCTGAATTTATGTTAAGTTGTATCCCGGACAAGGAAGACCTGCTGGCTCGGCCGCGGCTTGCCTTGGGGAGAGCTGAACCTCGAGACCTGCTGGCACTGCCGCGGCTCGTTTTGTTGAATTCATGTTAGTTGTATCCCAGACAAGGAAGACCTGCTGGCTCGGCCGCGGCTTGCCTTGGGGAGAGCTGAACCTTGAGACCGGCTAGTACTGCCGCGGCTCGTTTTGTCGAATTTATGTTGAGTTGTATCCCGGACAAGGAAGACCTGCTGGCTCGGCCGCGGCTTGCCTTGGGGAGAGCTGAACGCTTAGTTCCCAGGTGGAAGACCAGTGGAGGAAGGAAGTTCCAAGACTGTTAGGAAAGTGTGTTCTGAGGGTGTTTCTCCTGGGAGAACGCGGAACCTCAGAAGTAGAGGTAGGGTGGGGCATTCTTGCCCGTGACCTCTGGCAAGCCTGAGGGTGTGGACCCTAGGTGGAAGGAACAGTGGTAGTCGTGGCTACCCTGAGAAAGGGAGTGGAGAAGGGCTATTGTGGGCCCGGGGTTACCACCCCCCACTTCGGATTTGCAGGGACCAGTGGTATCTGGGTGGCCTAGGGCCTGGTCCTAGTCACGGACAACTAAGGCGTGCCAGGGGGGTGGCCTGGTTGGACCTATGTCTTTATTATTTTTTTTATTTTTTTATTTTTTCTTGATTTTTAGCCTGTGTGTGTCTATCGGCCCAGGTAGGCGTCGAACTGGAGGGTGTCTCGGTAGCGCGAGCCACGTCCATGTTCTACCGCCCTGCAGCAGGGAAGTCCATCACGGTAGTGATTGGTCTACCCTGCGTTTGGGCTGGGAGGGGCATGTGTTGGACGTGGCCCATCTGGCAGGTCCGCCCCTGAAGTTTTTATGGTATATGTAACCTGGGGAGGATGATTTCCCCTCTGAGTGAGTGTGAGGAGAGAGCGACCTACCCTTCCATAGGAATGCATGGGGAATGGATGAGTCCTCGGTAGTTCCCGATGCGTAGGGTGTGCAGGGTCAAGTCTGGTATGTATGAACTCGTGAGATTGAATGCTGCGCAACGGTATATGAGGTATGAGTGTGTCTAGTGTAGAAGTCCCCCTTTTGGAAGTTGGCATATTTGTGGAATATGTGCCTGGCGTATGATTGGCCGGGGCTGGCTGGTGAGCCTGGCTCCCAGGATCTGGGAGGGTCTGCCCCGGTGGTGAATGGAGTGTTTAGCATACTGATGTGAGGGGAGGAGTGAGCCTGAGTCTGCTTGTGGATTGACTGTCTGGTTTGAGTGTCATGAATGAGGCTGGGTTTTCCCCAGACAATGCTGGCTCCACCCCCTGGGGTGCGGCTGATGTTCCTAGCCTGGCCAGTGTAAAGAATCCCCCCATAACCAGTTCCAGCTGGTTCTCCCCCTGCCTGCCCCTTCAGACCAAGAATGTGTGTATAAAAAGGGTGCTGTGACACTCTGGACTTGTTCTTGTTCTCAACTTGAATCTACCAGGAGCTGCTGCTGCTTGGGCTCAGGGTTGGCTTGCCTCCCTGGGCCCTGCCCTACTCCTGGACTCCTGATGGTCTTCCCCCTCCCAGGAGCGGCTACGCTCCACCTGAGGTCCTAGACTCCCTATGGACTTTGCTACCTTCATCTGGCCTCTGGGGAGCGCTTTTCTCCTGATCCCTAGCGCTGAGAGCGCGGCATCTATACCCTAGCGCTTGGGAGCGCTGGGTTCATCGAGCCGGTGCCACCCGGCATTTGCCCTGCCCCACGGAGTTGCCAGACGCCCAGCGAGTGCCTACCTCGCCTACCCCCTTGCGTGGCATGTTTACGAGGGAGCCTACTCCTCGCTACCTCCCCGAGTTCACCGCTGCAGCCCGGAGTCGGCTGTGGAGGCACTGTGCCCGCCTCCCTATCCAGGGCCGCGCTGCCATTGGCGGCCCCGGAGAAAGCATTGCCGCCCCGCCATTGGTCCTGGCCGCCGGGACTCCTACCGCGTCATTGCGGGGCCGCGCAGGGATTGGCCCGACCTTGGAGGGCTTCCCCAGGCGCACCCGGCAGTCTATGGTTCTCCCGGAGGAGGGAGCGCCGCCATCGCCACGCCAAGGAGCTGAGGCCCCGTGAAGCCGCCGCCTCTATCAGCCGGTGAGTGCGGATGCTCCTCTGCCAGGGGGAGTGCTGTGGGCCCGCGAGGCCTCCTCCCTGGGCCCCAGAGTCCGGAAGGACTCCCACGATGCTCCGCATACGGCTCCTCCTTCCTTGAGCCCCAGAGAGGCTCTCTCTTGGCCCCCCTCATCTCTGAGCCCGGCGAGGCTCTCCCTTTGGCCCCCCTTTACTTCCGAGCCCGGCGAGGCTCCACCTTGGGCCCCCTTCATCTCTGAGCCCGGCGAGGCTCCCCCTTTGGCCCCCCTTTACTTCCAAGCCCTGCGAGGCTCCACCTGTGGTCCCCTCTCAACCCCAGAGCCCGAGAGGCTCCACCGTGCCAATGCCCCCCTCGTTCTCGAGCCCGAGTGGCTCCTCCAGTTGGCACTCCTTGTCCCCAGGGTCGGCGAGGCCCACACGACGTCCCTCAGTTGCCCAGCACTTAGTGGGCAACTGCTACGTTTAGGTCTGCCCTGGGCTCCCTGCCATGAACATCGAGACTCTGGGCCCCTTGCCCCAGAAAGGCCCGCTGGCCTGTGGATGGCTATGGACTAAGACTAAAGGGATCCCTACAAGTATTCTATGTTGCACCTCTACCGGTGCTCCTGTATGTTGTGTACCTTGACCTCCTTCGCCCCCCCTCTGAATACCAGATGTCCCCTGTATGTGATTCCTAGCAGTGGTCCCTTGGCCCTGCGCTGTACCTTCTTCCCTGTAGCCCCTGCCCGTGCCCCTGGCACCTTGTACAATGTATGTTCCTATGTGTCCTGCTTAATACAGAAACTATTTTTATATATATATGGTGTGGAGTTCCTTTTGTGGGAGGCCGGGGATGTTGTTGTTGGTGGGTGCGTGCGCAAATGCTTCACATGTCCTCCGAGTTAGGCCTGGCTGCCCGCGCCGCGTTACCTAGAGGGCGAGCAGGGGTCGATTTTACATAGGAGTGGTGGTCTCTGACTGGCTGGGGTGCAAGTCCTGGCCGGCCGGGGGTCTCATTTCCTACAAAAATCATCTAGGGCAGCAACTATAACGCAAACGCTTTTTTTGCATATAATAGACTTTTATTATCACCATATGTTTTAGGCAAAAATTTTCAAATGTTTCAGATGTATGTTGGACATGTCTATCTCCAAAAGCCGATTTATTTCACATGTAGTTTTTTTGCCATTATGTTTGTGAATTCTGGAACCAATTATGGAATCAAATTAACTCAATTTTTGGTACTAAGTTTCCTTTTTCCTTCATCAACGTCTTCCTATTGAGCCTCTCACCTGTATGGGAAAATATGACGTTCAATGTTAAAATTATAGATTTGTTATTAGCTGTCGCTTTTCAGCAAATCACTATAAACTGGAAAGATTTTACAAAAATTTCATATAGAGCCTGGTGGTACAATGTTTGCCATAACCACAGATTAGATACTGCTTTTGTTTACCCTCTAAATTTAGCAACGAAACGTTTGGATTTATGGTCACCTGTTACAATGTTTTTTGATGTGAGTGCTCAAAAGTTCTCTCAACCCCAACCATTACAGCAAGAAGTTCCTAAACCTCCCTGATCCCCTAAATGTTCCTAATTTCTTCTCAACTTCATTAATGCTCAGATTTTAGTTATTACTTATATTTTTCTTTACTGTCATTTATGAGTCTGATTCGTAAACGTTTAAATTTGTTTATGCTAGATTTTTCTTTATGAGGATATAAGCTATACTCTGAATTGACACCTTTATATTACTCAATAAAGCTTTCTTGAACTTAAAAGGAATAAAGAGCAAGTTGTACGCCTCAATTACGGGCCCCCAACACACCCAGAAGCTCATATACCATTCCAGAATGGGACCTAGAAGACCCCACACCCCTTGGAGCTATATTCCCGACAGGCATACGGCAGGACCCTATGGATATACATCACTTATTCCCTACTTGCTGGGCCTGGAAAAAACAAAGTTTACTCTTAGGCACAGGCTCCCTCTACTCAACCCAACTCCATCTATCCCAGAACCCATTACTACCACTCACATCTGAGAAAGTGGTCCAATGCTCTTTGAGCAAGATGAAACAACACACACTGGGAAATCTCTTCCTGAAAGGGCATGCTGTGACTTGACCATCCTTGCTGCATGGGCAGAAATGTCTTATATGAACAACTTCTCCGCAGTACTGAGCGCTCTTTACTCGGCTTTTCCATCATTCCCTTTATCCCCAAAGGAATTCACACCTCTCACACTGCTAATCACAGATCAGGACAACTCGCATTTGGTCACAAAACTGTATCGTATAGGTATGACGCTCAAACAAGTGAAAGACAGAAGGGTCCAACATCACCGGGGGGAGGACCTGGGACAATCATTTTCCGATAAAGAGTGGTCTTGTTGCCATAACCAAATTAAGATGGTGTCTCCCAACCATGGACACAAGCTTCTGCATTTTTAATTTGTTCATAGAACATATGTCACACAGATGAAACTGGCCTAATATGACTCTTCTGAAATGTCCCAATGTCCCAAATGCAAATTTGTTAATGCAGATTTCGCTCACATGACTTGGACTTGCCCCCTCATATCCGAGGACTGGACCTCAAAATTTAAGTCATTATCTGATATGACTTCCAAGTCATAGACACCCACCCCCAAACTGGCCTTGTTGAGAATAGTAATGGATATACTGATCTGCCACAGCAGATTCATAGCAATAGCGCTACTATTTGGAAAGAGGGAAGTAGCATTACCCTGGGCTCCTCAACATTGCCCCACCAAAGAAGCATGGACACGCAGTATGACTTACAGTGCTATGCAAATCGAGATATACACGTCTCTTCAGGCCCCCACCTCTCGACCCAAAGATATCTGACATATATTTCGGACATACTTACGCACACTACAACATGACTCTACCATATCCTCTACTGCAGCATCACTGCAACAGGCTGGGACACAACAGGACATTTCATTGACATACACACCATGAACTGGCCCAGGGCTCAAAAAGGACCTCACGCTCTGAAATCATCACATTGCAGTTGATCATCGGATACACTATCTACTATCCCTAGCTCTATCATTTGAAATGTATTCATCTATGCACTCAACCTAGGCAGATAAGCGGTCGCACCCCCCTTTTCCTCCCTCTCATACACCTCCTTTTGTTTCTTTATCTCTCTTTTTCCTTTATCAGATCTTCTAAACGCACCACAAACAAGGTGTCTCCTTGACGGCAAAAAGATGCCAACAAAGGCAAATATCAGTTTATACGACTATTGAAGTCATCCTAGATTGCACTGAAAATACAACGCTGTGTATCTTTATAGCCTTGACTGTAAACATCACAATAGGCTGTTGGACTCTACGTTTGAAATATTTGACTCCCTGTAACCCTGAAGACACCAATACTAGACCCTTAATTTGAATCTGTATCTTAATATTTAGTTTTACCATTTTGCTGTAATACATGATAAAAACTCAATAAAGAACTAAAAAATAAAAAATAAAAAATAAAGAATATTGATGAGGAGAAATGCATGAGGACAGTTGGTGGCAGAGGTTTTGTTAAGAAACAAGTTTTGCAATGCTTTAGAAGTGGTAGTTTCAGTCATATCTGGAACTGTAAAGGCTGTCCTGCCAAGTATGTAATAGAGGGAGGAAGCAAAAGACACACAATTGTTGGACGGAATGCACAACAAATCAAAACATTCAGCCCCAGTCAAGAGATCTGGGTTAAATCAATCATTCTTTTGCTCACCAGGGCACCCCAATTTAGACCTGACCATATGCAAATCAGTCTTGACCCTGTGCCTCATGGGAACAGTCCACCCCGAACTGCCAACCCAGGTCCTCCCTGGACCGGAAACAAGCATCCTTGGACCGGTTTTGGGGTTTCACCCCTCATCAGCCAATATAGCTTGATTCCAATGGTACAGTGAGCCCGGGACCCATGTCTGGGCATACCCGGCGCACTTAGGGCGAGGAAGCAAAAGACACACAATTGATGGACGAAATGCAGAACAAATCAAAACATTCACTCCCAGTCAAGAGATCTGGGTTAAATCCATCATTCTTTTGCACACCATGCCACTCCAGTTTAGACCTGGCCATATACAAATCAGTCTTGACCCTGTGCCTCATGGGAACAGTCCAGCCCGAACTGCCAAGCCAGGTCCTACCTGACCGGAAACACGCATCCTAGGACCGGTTTCAGGGGTTTCGCCCCTCATCAGCCAGGATTGCGTGATTCCAGTGGTACTGTGAGATTGGGACCCATGCTTGGACATACCCAGCGCACTTAGAACGAGGAAGCAAAAGACACACAATTGATGGATGGAATGCAGAACAAATCAAAACATTCACCCCCAGTCAGAAACTCAATAAAAAAAGAAAACATAAAAAAAAGAAAGAATAATGATGAGGAGAAAAGCAAGAGGACATTGGTGGCAGAGGTTTTGTTGAGAAACAAGTTTTGCAATGCAATGCTTTAGAAGTGGAAGTTTCAGTCATATCGAGAACTTTAATGGCTGTCTTGCCAAGTATGTAATAGATGCATAAAATGTGCGTATTTTACCTGAGTAAAACTAAGCTGAAAATATTGACAAGATTAACATGGTTGTAAGTGAAACTAAAGATGGAAATGAAGATCTTAACCCTCAACTTGTTTAATTCTTGGTAAGATCAAAATGTTGGATTTGGCTGTTTTCGATTTCAAAAGAAGGTGTTCCAAGGGGCAAGTGGTATTGCTGACAAAGGTCAGTCAGTTCTAAGTTGGCTGCCCCTTAAGGATTTAAGGGTGAGATTGAATTGTCATGCTAGGATTATGGCATGCTTTGTTTGTGCATTGATCTTTGCAGTGCTAATAATGACATCTGGAATGATCAACTCCTACTACCCAACTTTCATGAATAAGTCTCTAAGCTGCGGCTTCATTGTACTGGATTTGGATGGTGCCTATCATTTGGTGCCTCTGCATGAAGACACTAGTCAGACAAAGTTGGAAGGTGCATGACAAGAACTCGAGGAATGTTTGGAGAATGTTTGCATTGTAAGGTCCAGCCTTGAGAATAGACAAATGAAATTTTGCTTGTGACAGTGTGGTGTATCTAAGCACTGAATTTCTGTTGATAGACTCAGGATAAAGAACGACCTTGTTAGAGTGGCCATTGAAACTCTTGAGCTAGTATCAAAGAATGAGCTGGACTCAACGTGCTATATTTAAAATGTATAGAGAACTATGTGCTAAAAACAGAGTCGTAAAGCGTGTTAATAAGGAAAAAAATGAAAAAAGCGAAATCTCTATAGCACAGGGAACGAACTGAAGTTTTCCCAAAAATATTTTTTTTTAAAAAGAGTTGGCCAATGCGCCATGTTTGAATTTCTTCCAGGTTAGGGGGGAATGAGTCATTTGTGTTGATGCAGGTAGTGGTGGAATTGGTGCTGTTTTGATGTAAAGGAATTAGCACTGTGAATGGAATGTTGCCTATCTTTGTAGGTCGCTGCCGGAGGCCCAAAGGAGGTAGTTGGTAATTAAGAAAGAACTCTAGCATGTACTGGGGCTGCTGAACACTACCGAACATTTGCTTAGGCTATGAGGTTTCTGATCAGAACCTATCATTAGTTAACATTCTGTCTCCTGGAGGTAGAATATATTTAATTGCCAAGTTAGCTAGATTGACAGTGACGTTAGAAGCATTTTGTTTTGTGCTGCGGACTGCCTGTTCATGATGCCCTTGTGATGTTCAGGTGAGATTGCAAATGATGATGTGAAGTGTGAGGTCTTTTTCACCATGGAAGATGTGGAAATTGTTGACTTGCTGTCCATGCCACCTGTGATGGCTGAAGAATGGAGAAGTACATAGGAAACAATGTGTTTAATGAATGTCACTGACTGTATTAAAGCAGGATAGACAGAAGACTGCTAGCTGCATGGAGAATAGTATGCCTTCTTCAAGATTAAGGATGGGTTGAGTATACAAAATGCTATTGTAGTACATGTGGACAAAATGGCACATTTTCATGGTTTGCGGGGAAATGGTTTTGACCGGTTCCATGAGGGGAACTTTGATATGTCCTCCATTGAAAAACGTGCCAGAGAATATTTTTGGTGGCCAAGTATGGAAGTCTCTAGATAATTGGTCAGTGCTCTGTGTGTTTGAACAGTGACAAGTCTGCAAAACAGTGTGTGTGGAATCCAAACCAGAAGATGCACCTGAGGGAACATGGAGACAGTTAGGGATGGGGGTGTGGCTGAACCAGCGAAGATGGTTGACGTGGCTCCCTAGTGCTCCGTGAATGAGCTTGACCATCGGCATCCATCTTGGTCGGTGGTACACTGCGGGGGCAAATACGGTACTACAGGGAGCTTCCTCGCTTATGCCCTTAAGCCGGCATCTGAGCACCAAAGGAGACCTGCATCCCAGCGCCACAATATTGCTCACAAAATGGTGGCACCCAGTCCCTGCTGGCCCGTGTAAATGAGGAGTGCTTCTCCTAGGGTGAAGCGATTATCCTGACCCTCTAGTTGGGGCCCTGTGAGGCACTGTGAGAGGCTCCTACCTGTTGGCGCTTGTCGTCATGGAAACCGCACTTGGCGCAAGGAATCCTCAGCAAGACGGGGGGACCTGACCTGGCTGCTGTGACTAGCTCTGCAAGGCCTGCCCCATAGTTCCAGATCAGGGAGGTGCTCACCTTGGTGGCATTGTGTTGATCTCCTGGTCTATCCCCTGTACCCTTCTGCCTGGGGCCTACCTGCTTGCTGGGCCTGCAACCTACAGGATTTGGAGAAACCATATAACGAGAGGAACTGCCTTGGAGACAGTCACTGGGGGCGCTGTGATGCCACTGTAGAAATCAAAAATCCACTTCTCATGGGTTCCACGGATACTTAGTCCATTCAAACCAATAATAAAGAATTTGGCACAGAAGCTGGAATATATAATAACATCTTTATTAAACTCAAATGAGTGAGACTATGTCACACAGAAGCCTTAGCAACTGAATGAGGCAGTCTGCCCGAATGGTCTCACTTCACATATTATATACTCTTTATCCTGCCCCAGGCATGTAAGGGAGTTGTACCAATTACAAATGGAAAATCTGGATAATTGAAAGCATAACCCATGTAATGAAGAAACATAAAAAAGAAACAGTAACAGATGATGAAAAGATAAGGCATGTGCAAGGAAACTAAAAGTTAACGATGTCCTGAACATTGATTGGCAATCTCAGACAAAGATCGATCAGGGAAATTGGCTTTGTGAGGTCAGTTTCAGGTGAAGAGGTCAGTTTCTTACAGTTCATTTCAGAGTCAAAAAGAAACCTTAGTTAATGTATACATGGACTAAGAAGGCCAGGCCACTTTATTCGCCAGGCTACCTTCACAGGCCTGCGTGAGGGCAACACAAAATGGTGGCACAATATAAAACGGAGTCAGTCTAGAGAATTACAGAACCTCAGACCCTCCTTTTGCCATTACGTAGGCAATAACCTAAGACTCATGTTAATCAGAATCTATGTCTATATCTATATTCATTAGGTCGTCAAGGTGTTGCTGTAACATCATCTTATTATTCTCTACTTCTCTCGGGACAGGTCTTCGAACACACATAGTAGCACAAAGACTCACTTCTGGTGGACCATTTTTGGATGCTAGAGGCGGAGCCACTTCCTCTTCCATGGCAATTCAGTCAAATGAGAACTTAATTAACATTAACTTTATACAATTGCACTTGAATCGCTTGTGCAACTGGGCCCAAAGTCTGTTCAAATCCTCTCTGGCAGGCTTCTATCATCCATCAAATCTGCTTCCATTGTCTTCTTCCACATTGGGCCTCTGGATTCAGGCCTCCCACGAAAATAGTACTGCTTAGTTTGGAGTGCCCTCCGGGCAAACACTCACAGCTCACTTGAAAGTCTCAATGTCTCAATGCAGTGCACCAGTATCTCTCCTCTGCGGCAGACACTACAAATAATGTGCTCTTCATTGATCATGGGCACAGATCATCTCGTGCAGACCTGGGTCTACATTCTCAGGCTCCAACACTCATTATTCAGTGTCAGAGGACGCTCAGGCTGCTCTTTCATGGGCACCATAATGTAGTGCCTTTTGCCAATCTTGGATCCTCCGGTGCACTGCCCTTCCATTGGAGCAAAGAAAAGGGGGGGTGTGGCCAAAACTCAGGCCAAGGGGTTCAAGGGACTGCACACTGTCAGAGGTTGCCAGCACATGACAGGTAGAAAACTCAAGGCTCAAATCAACCCTCCCATCAATAGCAGGGATCCTTATCTTTCGCTCTTTTGCACTGAAATTCATGTTCTGCAATGAACAGGCCTCCTTCTTCTCTGGAGTCCACCGCATCTAATGAAGCAAGCACGATGCTCTGGTGATGCAGTTGATGAAGCACTTTCTGGGTGTTGGGACTGTAGGGCCAAGGTATGTAGCCCTCGTCTGTAGCTGACACTACTGAGAATTAGGACTCATCTTTATCACCGTTCTGCAGGGTATCATTCTCCCTTTGACTCTGGAAGATCCCGCAGAACCTAGTGATGTAGGAAATGTGACACAGTTGTTAGTTTCCTTCAATTTAGTACAAAAACAGTTCAATGTATTTAACAAGGGGACTGCAAACAGGTGGCCTGCAATCTTCAAAGAGTGGCCATACGCCATGGGACTATTGTGATCTAAAACACACTATCATTCTCATAGAATACAAAGATAAAGGCAGTAGGCAAAACAGTGACTCTAGCCTCTTCAATTGGGTCTCCATATGAGAGCATATCCTCTACCATCAAAGGGTAGATAACTACATGAGAATTCTATTTGAATGGATGTCCTCACACATAGTGACATCGTCTAATGGGGGTAAACATTTTTTCTCAATGATTAAGTCTAAGTGTTCCTAAATTCCCTATCTAGAACACCTCAAAAGCAAAATCATATGATACAGATTATCAGGGACATATAGATACCTCCCTTTTAAAAAATGTGCATCAGGTGTACTATGCAATACAAAGACTAATGATCAAAATGTGGAAACAAAAGACAAGAACTAGAGAGCCCTGGTGTTTCCATTATTAAAACACATCTGTTCCATCAAAAATTAAAGTAGCAGAAAAAAGAACTGAAAACTAAATTAGAATAGGCATTGAATTTGTCATATTCAAAAAATAATAAACATAAGGTATCTCCTATTGAGATGGAAAACTTGTCTTACTATAATATTAAGTCAGTTAACCAGTCTATCACTACCCTGACAGTCAGACTGGAAAACATTGAAGTAGGCCTAAAATAAACTCTTGAAAACCAGTCTGGTCATACCAAAAGGGAATTATACATAATATGGGGGTCCCTGGTACATCACTGCAGTCTGGAAGTGTGAACCTGAACAATACACCAATTATAATAAATAGGCTGACTGGTGAAAGGAATACGGAAAAGGAAAATAGGAGTAGGACACAGCTAAAATCCCCAATAACTAGGCACAATGTAACATCCGTCAGGGAAGAAGCGGCAAAAGAAAAATCTATAGGAAGAACAAAAAAAAATAATTTCTCGAGTGATAGTCAAGTTTGTGACATAATACCAAGAGTATGGGTGATACACAAAAGTCACAATAGTACACAAATTTTAACTCTACCGCTGGCCCCTACACCATATACGGTAATCTCAGCTAATGGTCCAGTTCCTTCTTCAAGGGAAAAAAAATGAAAAGTTTAGGTCACCTTTAGCAAGAGCCACAAATCTATAATTTCATCCTTAGGTCCAATCAAGGAAACATAAATCTAGGGCTGCCTGTTCCTTGAGGGAAAGGGCAGTCATAGCTAACTGCAGGTGACACAATTTGATCCTGTATATCTCTTTTATTTTTCTTCAATATTATATAGCCAAATTTGACATACACTGGTGAAGTGTTGTCTGTCTTGTTCACAACATGAAAAATCATATCTGTGAAATTTAATATCAGCGCAAATTTACCCAACTGTTGTGCAGCGATATGCATCGCCATGAAAAATCCCTTCACAACATAGGGGAACTTGTAATAGTATCAAAAGTAACAACATAAAACAAAAACATGCAATAACATTAAAAAAACACACACATGCCAAGCCATCAGATATACACGCTGTATATCAAGCACAAAAAGCATAGACAAAGTACAATAGCATATGTAAATAAGCGGTGACACACAACACCATTGCATGCACTTTATGCACTGTGAATCTGCAGCCCAAAACGCAATATTCTGGCCTGCTTAATTTGTCAGGCTTAAAATCAAAATTACACTAAAATTACTTTCTTTTACTTTCCTAACTTTTGACAGCAGATCACCAGTCAGTGGAGATCAGCTGTCAAATAAAACTTACTGTGTCGCTTCTGACACACCGGACCAGCAGGAACAATTCATAAAAGGATAAAATGCAAAATCATGATTAAAATATTTACTGTAAATAATTCACATAACATAATAACATAACATACCAGCTTTAGAACAAATGTTTGCTACCACCCATGCAATGGTACTCATTTCATCATCTCAAATGGATGAACGTCTCAGTAGGTCCAGCTAAAGTTAGAACCTTCAACCCTGATATTAAACACAAACCTCTGCACCGGGCACATTGGCTCACTGAGCTATGAAAAGCAACCTCAAATGGTAACAACCTGCAAGTTTGTATTATACACAAAAGTATGCATTTACTGAAGCCTGAGACACTTTAAAGCTATTGTAAATGGCAGGAATGCTGTTTAAAAGTCTATTTAACTCAATTACGACTTTGATCTCTGGGGCACTCAAAAATAAAGATCCGACAATTGCATTACTTATTAATCATCCTCAGAATGTTCTTTACAGATTGCAAAGATAGGACATTAGACATATCTCATGTAATTCCTTCGAAAAATGAGTTTTTACGCCTGCGCCAAGTGAAAATCAACATGCAAATATCCTGATTATGCAGTAAAACACAACTTAAATTAAATGGTAATGCTAGGAGGTCATAGTATGAGTATTAAGCTTTATAAATATTAAAAAATGAATTTAGAAGCACTTATTTTTAATAATTATTTTTCATAATTAATAATTATTTTTACTGAACCCAATCATTTTTGATAATTCCACATATAAAAGCAAACTGCATCCCTTGCCCATCATTTTTAGGCGCATTCATTTATGAGCTTAAGCACAGAAGCCTAACTTAAAACATGACAGATTTTCGCTCCACTTTTTTTTTTAAAAGGAAAATCATTAGTTAGCAGCAGAACCAAGAATATGCCTACAAAAAATGCTTAAAGAGAGGAAAACCGCAATTGAAATGTCTTCCTGTGATACAAAATAATGAACCTTATTTTTGTAACCCTGTAAAACACTATTCTGAAATGCAAAGTTCCAACCGTGATTAACTAACGGCTAAGTCCTGGCTAAATAAACATTCCGATGTTATTCATGGCCTTCAAAAAACAACATCTGCTTCCTTAACGGCAGTAAGAGCCCTGCACAGTGTTGAAACCTGAGCACGGTGGCAGTCTTACTTAAAACAGACATTTCAAGTTGTAAAATGCGTGTGCAATAAGATGCATTTAAATTTAGCAAAGATTCCCTTTAGCTGAAGTGTTTGCCTGTTTACATGTAATACAATGAATGTAAGTAAAAAATGCTATAAATTCGTTTTTCTACAAAACACACCATTTATTTTTGAGGCCTTTCAAATTCCTAGTGAATGTGAATTTTAATTTTATCTATTTTTTTAAGCATTTAACAGTTTGTACATATGCATTTTTACTTATTTTAGCATATAACATGGTAAATTGCTGGATTTTTATTTAATTTCTACTTAATATAATTAATCTGACATTTTACTTAACAGACTGAAAACATCAAAAAACCCACAAACACACATTGAGCTCATTTCAGACATAAACAGAAAGGGTTCAAACACTCAGGACACACAATATAGCGCTTTAGCCATTTGTTTATTAAATTGCGCCATCGCTATTCCCCAACAGAAGTGACACTAATGGGAAAAACCACATAGACATTTAAACACACATTTAACCCACAGATCAACATACATGACTAAAACAAAGGCCAGCCCACAGACTGTACTTAAACCAAACCATTTGTAAATACTAGTTTTAAGTCATATTTACAAGAAACGCTTCTCAATAGTGTTCCAAAAGACTGCAAAAAAAACAGTCCAACAGACTGCTGTATGTCCAAGAAGCCAAAGTACACTAAATTCACTAGTTTTGGCTGGCAGAGCACCAGAAATCGCTCTGCATATCTCCATTCATAAAATTTCACAGAACAAAGGATCCTTATATGTATTATGTCAATATTTTAATTCCCTGGGGATACAAAATCACCAAGGAAGAAATATGTTTTTATACCCAAACCTATTTAAGTATTCCCTCTAGGGGTGCTAGCTAATTTTAATTCACATCTCACTATGGTACCTTCCAAAAAGCAACACATTCTTTGATGTGAGCTTGAAAACAGGCATGCCAAAAATATTGCAGAATATACAATATTATACCCAAAGTAGTGCTTAAAGTACTCTTCGTACGTGCACCGTTCAACAAAATCAGATAGAGAAAAATCTCCTCATTACCTGCCTACACAAATTGCAATTCGCATATACAAACCTATACAGATCTAAAGTTGGCCAACACAAATTCCAAAATTCCAAAGCTATACCAAACAAATGGTTGACCAAATTCTAATTGCCAAGTCTTTTTTTTAAAATACTCACGCCAAAAAGGTTCTCAGTCAGGAGTGACATCATGTGGAGGATCAAAATCAGGAAGATCAGAAATATACTGGGCTGCAGAGACAAAGAATCCCCAGAACCTCCGTGCACAGAGTACCTCCTTAGTAGAGTCCTGTCCTGTCCTCCTCAGTAGATTTCTGTCTTCTGACAAGATCACTCCCTCAGATAGCCACTTCTCTGATGAGCCCCGCGTTGGCCGCGCCATTTGTAGAAATCAAAAATCCACTTCCCAGGGGTTCCACTGATACTTAGTCCATTCAAACCAATAATAAAGAATTTGGCACAGAAGCTGGAATATAAAATAACATCTTTATTAAACTCAAATGAGTGAGACTACATCACACAGAAGCCTTAGCAACTGAATGAGGCAGTCTGCCCAAATGGTCTCACTTCACATATTATATACTCTTTATCCTGCCCCAGGCATGTAAGGGAGTTGTACCAATTACATTCCTAAACAAATGAAAAATCTGGATAATTGAAAGCATAACCCATGTAATGAAGAAACATAAAATAGAAACAGTAACAGATGATGAACAAGATAAGGCATGTGCAAGGAAACTAAAAGTTAACGATGTCCTGAACATTGACTGGCAATCTCAGACAAAGATTGATCAGGGAAAGTGGCTTTGTGAGGTCAGTTTCAGGTGAAGAGGTCAGTTTCTTACAGTTCATTTCAGAGTCAAAAAGAAACCTTAGTTAATGTATACATGGACTAAGAAGGCCAGGCCACTTTATTCGCCAGGCTACCTTCACTGGCCTACGTGAGGGCAACACAAAATGGTGGCACACTATAAAATGGAGTCAGTCTCGAGAATTACAGAACCTCACCGCAGGATCTTGTGTTCACCTCTCGTGTCTCCAGAGCTGCCAGCAGGGCCTACAACGGAGGTGACTGCTGGGCCACTGGCCTTGGAGGGCATAGCTGCGGGGCACTACAGACTGCACCAGGAGAGGTGAGGAGTGCTGTGGCACGTTGGGTGGGGACTGGAAGCTTGGGCCCTCAGCCTGACCCCTGAGTTTGCGCCATAATTGAGGGGGGAGGTGGTCGCTCTGGAGGGCTGCAACCCTGCATTTCCCTGTCCCCTCCAAGCGCTCTCCCAGACTTTGCTTGCTTGGCCCGGGCCCTCGGTGACGCCTCACCCTGATCTGCCCCCTAATTGAGGCGCAAGAGGACTGCACCCAAGGGGTTGAGGCCCTGCATCTCCTTGCCACTTCCCGGCGCTCCACCAGACACTGCCTGCTTGGCCCTGGACCCCATGAAGTGGGGACACCTGCTGGAGTTGGCGATTTGTAACACCTGACCCCTGAGTCGAGGTGTGGGGGTGCCGCCTGGAGCCCTGCACATCCCTGCCTTCATGCAGTGCTCTGCCTGACTCTGCCCGATCAGGCCTGGGCCTCTTGGAGAGGAGGCCCCTGTTGAACTGCTGTGGGAGGCTCTCCACAGCATGGGTGGTCGGCCTGAGGAGTCTGGTTGCTGCCGGAGCGGCCTCTGGGTCCCGGTGCACTGTCACCCTGTGGCAGCAGGTGGGGGACTTTAACGGTTGTATCTTTCTGCCCTTGCAGCAGAGCGAATCAGCATCTAGAACGAGGTGCCAGTACTGAGTGGGCCAGGATCTGCTGTGCTCCCTCGAGACGACTCTCCTGCCGCCTTGTCAGCCTCAGTGTCAGGCTCAGTCTTCCTGTGTCTTCAGGACTGTGCTGAAGATAATTAGGTTCCACCTCCTGACGTCCCCGGTGTCTGAAATCATATATACAGAGCACCAGGATAGTCAAGCGAGGGAGTGAAAGGAAGGGGACAGCGGGGAGGGAGATAATAGCAACAATATTGCACTCAATACATGTAACCCCAGTGTAATGTTAGATCAACAGAAGTTCCTTCCTTTACCCCTAAACAACCCCTACAATCTTCCTACCTGAAAAGGAAAATAGTAGTCTTGTAAGAAAGAAGAGATAAGGAGATTCCAGGAGATATTAGACCTGTAAGAAAAGACAACAAGATTTAGATAACATGATACACATGGCGTACAAATATTGCATAACATGAGTCACAACCTACCAACACTTTTGTGTAGAGTTCTTAGGACTATGATCCCCTGTGAATTCCTTGTATACTCTCTTCTATATGAGAACAAAAGAACAGGTTGCAAAGAAAAGAACAGAGGCAACCAGTAGGACACGATAATAATCCTTAACGTCTCCTTACAATGATACAACGGAATCTGTGGATTCTTCAAGGTAATTATCAAACAGGTATTGGTGTAACAAAAGCTTGACCAGTTCTGATTGGACCCCAATCCCTTGTACAATCGCCTCGTAAAGCACTCCAACAATCATGTTAATTTCCACACGGAGAATGCATGAATGGCATCGTTTAACCAGTCCTTAACACCGTTTCCGATGTATGAAAAAGTCTCCAAACAACGGTTCCCAATATGCAGAACCGAACAAATATCAATGATACCAGATATACAATGTGTATAGAAGTCCGGTGTTCAGCGCGTCCTTAATACACGGGACACAGCAGAATTGGCTTCCGGCTATCAAAATAGGGTACGTGAAAGGCAGTGCTAAACGCACAGCACTTACCCAAAATCCGCAGTCCGAAGTAACAACAACCTAGGCAATATATTCTTATTTCCTGGTAGAGCGCGGGTGCGCATTACGTTGTTAACGTTCCGGGCACGCTGGGGATTGTAGTTCCATGCCCTAGAATGTAAATCACTTGAAAGGAGAAATGGTCAGCGTAACATAGTTCACGCAGACTGTGACACTCAGCACAGTGTTACGGCCCCACTCGTCCTGACGTTGGGCGGTGCGCCGCTATACACTGGGAGAGTGGGTTCTCCCATACCATTCACCACCCAGCACAGCAGATACCTGGGGTTCAACGAACATCTGCATCGCCACAAGCGTCTCCCCAGTGCCCTCAGTCAGTGCCATGTTTTCAGCCCACACCATGGGCAGGCTGTTTTCGGACACTGGGGTCCAGGCACCGGCCCTTGTGCTGCAAGATTCCCCGGCGCCCTGATGGGAGGGGGGAGTGCAGACCCTCACCACATCTGACAAACTGGACAAAGTGCTGTCAGCAATGGAACCCTCCAGGGTCACCATGGAGGACAGGTTTGGAGCCCAGGCCGCTGACCTTAATTTCCTCCTGGACGACCTTTGCAAGCTCGTTGATAGAGTTGCAAATGGCGAGAAATCCCTATCTGCCTTACAACTAAGCATGGGCGAATTTTGCGGATCTCGCGTTCGCGAATTTTGCGGATTTGCGAACTCGCAATCCGCAAAATCCGCAAATTCCCGCGAATTTGCGGATTTTTTTTTTTTGTGTTCGCCCGTGTTTCTGCCAGTTCGCGAGGGTTTTTACAATTTCGCAATTTGCGAACTTACCTGTCGGGTCGCAAGTTTTGCGAACTTGTTGTTTCTACGTGTCCAGCCTGTTTGGGACACTCTTCTTCATCACTGCCACTCTCTGTCACCACTGCCACTCTCTGACTACTCATGCCACCCTCTGGCCCACCCATGCCACCCTCTGTTTCATCACCACACCCTCTGGTTGTCCAGTGTACATTATTTTCGGCAAAGCAAAGCACACCTTCCCTGCCTCAAGTGACCTGAATTAATTTGGGGCTGATTAATGTGTCACAGAATATTTTTTTAGCTGGCACCTGCTTCCTTAGTGCGCCCTGATTAGTGATCTTTTGCACTTGCTAAGTGCTTTCATTGTTGCAAAATTAGTTACAACACCTGCCCTGCCCCAACTGACAATAATGAATTAGGGGCTGATTAATGGATTTTAACTTCCAGCCTGGCTCCTGCTTGTCTCCCTTAGCTGTAATTCAGGACCTTTGTGGCATATGTGTAACTATTCTGAGGTTCAGAGCAGGGTCACATAATAGTTGCAACTGGCAACTGAACTCTGGAGGGGCCCCTCAGGAAGCACTACAGGAAATGGCTACTAATGATGAGCCTGAACTTTTGAACCTGGCAAGTAGTTTCAGTTTTGCTAAGATCGTATTTCTGCAATTTAGCACTTATTCGCGGGGCGCGAAGTTGTACTGGGAAGCCGCGAACTCACGCGAACAGTGCGAGCAGTGCGAGCAAAATCCGCTGCTCGCGGATTTGCGGATTTTGCGGGAGATTCGCGAATCTCGCGGATTGCGAATTTCCCGAAAATCCGCAAAATCCGCGAGCGAAACGGATTTTCCGCCCATACCTACTTACAACCACTTACGAAGGATCACCATGCCAAAATCCGTGACCTTCAATACCGTGTAACACAGTTGGAGAGTAGAGTGGATTACTTGGAGGGTTGTGACCAGAGGAGCAATATTCACATTTTGGGGCTTCAGGAGGGAATTGAGGGGTCTGACCTCAACGCATATCTAGAGCCATTGTTTCAAAACATTTACTCCAACCTCGGACCGCATGCGCTTTTACTCCCTCAAGAGTAAAGGGTCTAAGCTCGGTGTCCGCCTGGGCTCCTCCCCTCATCCAATGCTGGTGGAACTCCTTCACTTCAAGGACAGGGACGCAATACTTCACGCTGCCAGGTGGGCAGGACCCCTGCAGGTTGAAGACAAGCACCTACACCTGCACTGTGCAACACCAGTGTTCATCCTTCTTGGAGGTGAAATGCTGCCTTCAGCAATAGGGAGTGCGATATTCATTGCTGTTCCCAGCGCAGTTTAAGATAATCTCAAAGTGCACCACTCTCTTTTTCACTGACCCTGCTGAGGCATGGTTCTAGACTGGATCAAAAAGTATTGGGAGGAACCCTTTTTAGGGAAAGGGTATGGGTTTGTATTTAACAAAAGCAAGAGTCCCTTTTCCTTGTTTTATAAGAAAAAAATCTCAAACGGTCATCTATTCTAAAGCTGCTATATTGGTAGCCGGTATGTTAGGTTTAGTATAGAGTCAAAACAAATTAACAAATACACAATATAACCCTTATATATCAAAATGTTGTATATTTATAAATGAATAAGGTCAGCAGAGTACAATGAGGGCAAAAGTTGGCAAAGGAATGGATTGAATATCTTTTTTATTTATCAAACAATCTGGTATCTTTTTATTATTTTAGTAAAAACATCATTGTATTTATTAAAAAACAATACAATACATAATATAATAATTTATGTTATAAGAAAACAAACTGTTGACGCGGCGTTTCAGTGAAAAAGATCGTCACCTTCTTCAGGACAATAGTTTCATGTTAAAATGAATCTAAATCAAAAAATATAACCCATTCATTATAGAAAAAACTAAACTGAACCATTAGCTCACAACATCCTTTTCAAGCCATCTGCCCCTCTACATATAAATGTACCCTAGGCCCCGATTCACAGAATGAATTTAAGACTCAATCCTAAACTTACTACTATTTTGGTATTCACCGAATGCACTTACTACTTTTGGCATTCACAGAATGAACTTACTACTTTTGGTATTCACAGAAGTTAGGATTTTGTCTTAAGTCTGCCTTCTGTGAATATCAAAAGTAGTAAGTTCATTCTGTGAATGCCAAAAGTAGTAAGTGCATTCTGTGAATACCAAAATAATAGTAAGTTTAGGATTGAGTCTTAAGTTCATTCTGTGAATCGGGCCCTATGTGCCTGCTCAATCTTAAATCTTACATTTATTACATATTCCCCATGACATTTTTTATTAAAAAAGGAGATTTCTGGGTCTTCAATGTTACCTCCAATTCCGCAAGAACCTAAAAACATGGTTGTTCAACCAATAACTCTGTTTTAAATAGCCCACTGTCCCCTTTTGTATTTTCGCTCTTTGGTCTTTAGCGCGGGGAAACCTTAGGGTAGCTGTGCGCTCTACAAAAATAAATATAATATAATAATAATAACCCTCCTTTTTCTGAAACATGATCCCCAGTCACTTTAACATAATTTACAAGTATCCACATTTTATTTAGAATCAACATTTTCAAATATTTCTCAACAAGTGTTCTAATATTTGTTAATCTGTGGACACTCTCAATTTACAAGCACCGGCTAAAAATCCAAGCTATAAATACAGCTATCTCTCCTTATTGAAAGGATATGATGACATACCTAAATTAATCTATTTGTTTCGCAGCAACTTGGATATCACTTCACGGTCTAATGTTAGTAGCTTAAAATGGAGTCTTGGGTTTGTTCATTTTTCCAGACAAGTACAATTAATTTTCCTCTTGATTTCTTGGTGTAGATTTTTGCCAACTGTCAGAGTGGAATTTTAATGATTTTTATTAATATATCCCTATTGGTTTACCACGTTTTTTATGATAATTAATTAAAAAACTGGTACCTGTGGTTAAAACTGGATGATCCTCAATTTTGAATAAAAAACTCCTGTGATATTTCTAATTACATATTCCTTCCTATGGATATAATAAAATGTATTTTTAGGAATGGATCCAGATTTTACAGTTTTCCTAATTCTGAATTAAACATGTTCTTACCTCAATCTTAATGTGAGGTTATGCACAGGACGGTCGTCTCCCCATTTGCACAACTAACCCAAACAAACCCAAGACTCCGTTTTAAGGTACTAACAATAGACCGTGAAGTAATATCCAAGTTGATAGGATGTTGAATGATTCATTAGAAATAATAATTTAATCAGTCCTCTTCACGTTTTTAGCAATTTTTCGTGAAAAATCTGAAAATTACTGCAATGACAAC
Organism: Lissotriton vulgaris; assembly: GCF_964263255.1. NCBI lineage: Eukaryota > Metazoa > Chordata > Amphibia > Caudata > Salamandridae > Lissotriton > Lissotriton vulgaris. The sequence goes on from NC_141697.1 coordinate 806,703,237, forward strand.
CAAGGCCAAGTGAACCAGGCTGCAAAACAAATAGATTAATTTAGGTATGTCATCATATCCTTTCAATAAGGAGAGATAGTTGTATTTATAGCTTAGATTGCGGTAGTCCTCCAGTATTGGGAGTATCCCCTTCCCCAGTTATTGCAGGTTTTCCTTACTCTTCTCATCCCTTCACCCTCAGCACTATGGTGGGTGGGTGACACCAGGCTATGGGAACAGGCGCATCGACACTTGGGATGGGTACCCTTACGCTTCTTCCCTACACAACTATCATCTCATCATGCCTTCATCTGCTGACACCCACCTTCTCACACCCAACATCCGAGACATGCAAACTGCTCAAAAAAGCTATACTGTCTACTCCTATATCAAGCGCCAGCAGGCGCAGATAGTTTTTCGGCAGGAGACACATCTTACTGCGGAAAGTTGGACTGCCTGCACAAGTGCTGGAGAGGATTTCTTTTTGCTACTACCTATTCAGTGTATATGTGAAGGGCCAATGGTTTGGATCTACCCTGTGTCCCTTTTCAGGAAACTCAAAGGGTGGTTGAGAAAAATGGTTGGTATGCCCTCCTTGCGGGGCATCTGGATGGCCAGTCGGTATTCCTGGGTAGCATCTATGCACCAAACAGCAATCAGGGTAAATTCTGGGAAGCCCTTTCTGGCATGCTGGCCCACTATACAGCATTCCCATGGATATTAGGGGGCATTGCAATTGTGTGCGTGACATTTCCCTAGACAGATCCCACCCTCCCCTTCCACACTCCTCAGCCTACAGACAGAATGCTTTCGCACATGGGTACACCACTGGACACTTACCGATGCTTGGAGGTCCTGGCATCCCACATCCAAACTATACTCTTTCCATTCTGTCCCACACAGTCTCTATGTGCGCCTTGACCACTTTCTCTGTTCTCTCCCAATTGTACCCTTGATCCAGTACACAGATTATTTAGGTCAGGTAATCCCTAACCACGAGGTGCACATCATGAACCTTAAGTGGAAGCCCCCTTACCTCCAACACCTGCCTGGAGGCTGCCACATGGTTACCTTGAAGATCAGGCGCTCCGCAAGGAGCAAGAGAACAGCATCCGCCATAACTTTTCTGAAAACCAAAACACGGCGTCTACCAGGGCACTGGAATAGGATGCCTTTCAATTTGTGGCTAGTAGGATATGCATTCAACAGATACTGGGGGTCCACAGAACTCGAGAGACGGAGAGTGACTTCAAGGTGGCTGAGCATAATTTGGCTACCTTCAGCAAAGTGGGTGACGCAAATATGACACTTGCATCCCGGTTGGCGGAGGTGCCGGCCCTGAGATGCTACAACTTTAAAGCCCATGGCGCTTGGGTACACCGAGAGGGTGATAAACCTGGAACACATTTGGCATGGCTCATTCGACAAGACTGTCATGCTCCGTCACAGAAGTAATCGCCCCCACTGGTGACAGAGTGCGTACCAAAAATGACATATTGCAAGCCTTCAACAAAAATTACTCCCCAGTATATTGGGAGCATCTGGACAATCAGATGGAATCAACAGATAAGTTCTTAGATGATCTCCCCCTACCCTGGATCCCCACTCTCAAAAGGAGCTCCCTAGACGCATTTGAGGCAGGCAAATCTTGCCCTGGCCCAAAACAAAACCCCAGGCCTGGACGGCCTGCTCTTAGAATACTACAATATTTTTTCAGCCCTCCTGGCACCCCGGTTGGTGGCAACGTACAACTCGTCTCTGAAAGATGGTGAGCTCCCCCTTTCTCTACTTGAGTCTCTTTTGAACTCAAAAATAAATTGGGATCCCACCCAGTTAGCCTTCCATAGGCCAATTGCTATACTTGATTTCAAAATTCTAAGCAAAATACTGGCCGACCGATATGCCCAAGTCCTCCCGAAGGTTGTGCATCCAGATCAGAACAGCTTAATGATTGGCCGAAGCACCTACCAAAGCATCTGATCCCTCTTTCATGTCCAAGACCAGGCCGCCTGCCTCATCCTTGACTTGAAGAAGGCGTTTGTGACCCTGACCAAATCGGCCATTTACCAACTCAGCCTCGATCTTCCACCACAAAAGGTGCACATTGGGGACTCCTGCCTTGTCTGGCATGCACAAGCGCCCCACTATCCGGGAGTCCATCTCTATCATAATCCTTGCGATCTTTAAGAGGATAACCATCACAGGGCCCTGATGAGTATACGTTCTCACGTAGGCTTCAGGAGGACACTTACCCTAGCACCCATTGGCAAGATCAACCTGTCGAAAATGGTCATTCTGCCACACCTCCGATATTACTTCACAAATCTCCTAGTTATCCCACCTCACTCTTTCTTTAAAGAACTGGATGCACTTCTCTCTTTACTCACTTAGGGAACTTGATGTAGGCGAGTTGCCTCGGCCATGATGCAGCTGCCGACAGACCAGGGAGGTCTTGAGGACCCATCTTTTGAGGCATATTTCCTGGTGGTGCAAATCCAATGGCTGTCATGCTGGACGGCTGGGCGCTAGCTCAGGGAGGCTTTCTCAGAGACTGGGCCCCTGCCCGCAATCCTCCATCTCTTTCTACCAGGAACCCAGCCCTCCCGACCTATCCCATACAAGTTTTGATAGCGAAGGCTAGTATGGCTAGGATATATTGTCTCTCCCGGTACACTCCGCTCTATACCTCTATGCTGCTCCTGGTCAGCTTCACTCGAGGCCAGGGCATTACGTGCCTGGACCAGTCTCTAGCTTCTTGAGACGGAAGCCCTATTCTCAGATGGCCAGCTTCTCCCCTTCGCACAACTGGCTGAGGAGAGCGGGCCCCCTCTAGGGCAGTTCCTCCTCTACAGGCAACTCATACACTCCTGTCAGTGTCTCTGAGACCTATCCAGGGGTGAACCAACAACCCACCCAGTGCTTCAGGCTGTGCTGACCATGGGACCCGGTCATCACCTCATCACATGGCTGTACGAAGCCATACGAGAGTTGTTGGCTGCCATGCTCAACACACTTTGCCAAAAAAGGAGGAGGAGTTCGGGAGGGTGCTCTATGATAAAGAATGGGAAAAAGACTTAGAATTCCCAAAGGTCTCACGAAACTCACATTTCAAAAACATACAATTCTTCATCCTATACTGAGCTTATCAAATGCCAGCGAAGCTCCACTGCCACTTCCCAGCGTCACACTTTGCTTGCCGTCACTGTCAAACCCCAAACGCAACATTTTTGCACATGTTATGGTCCTGCTCGGCTCTACAACATTACTGCTGTGGCATTGATGCAGTGCTGCGGGAAGGCACAGGACTCCCAGACATCTACACCTGGGAAACCTGCTCCCTAGGCGTATTCAAGCACGGAAAGCATCACGAGGTGTGGATGGGGACAGTGCACAAATGATGTGCTGCAGAGGAGGAAGCACTTCGGTATAAAGAGGTGCATCAGGTGTGCTGATGCACCATCTCTCCACAATGGGCCATCTTACTCATGCATTTCCAACAAGCACCTGACAAAAATTCTGCACCCCACAGTCATAGGACCCTTTAGTTGCAGCTAAGTGTGCACTCTTCCCAGTGTAATTGATTAAGGCTGCATGAGGGTTGCCCTTTGCAGGTCCACCAATAAACCCACCCCTGTCTAGCACACATAATGCAGCTTCCTGTGCCTAAACCCAGATTCCCTAATGCCATCACAGTACCAGAATCACACCGCCCCCCTTTCCGCCCCTCCCAGTGTGTGCTCCAAGTTAACAGTTTAATTTCGCATATGGGTGAGATAAAACAATGCATCACTTATCACAAGGGTAACCTTAAATCTCATAGGTTCGCTTCCTGTCACTGGGGCATATTCTCAAGGACTTATCGCCGAGTTATCTGCACTTTAGCGCAGCAAAAGTGGCAAAAGAATTATCCTCAAGCGTGTGCAAACTGCTAATATTGCCAGTTTACAGTGATAGCAACCCCGAAAAACATTGCCACGGATGTGAGCGACAACTAACGCTAATGATATGCAGAGTAGGCGTTCCCGTGCAAAAACACACGAAAACACCACTTTGCAATATTCTCAACAACCAGCCAGATCTGGGATGCGATCCAAAAAACAGGCGATAAGACGCATTAGCAGCAGGGATTTAACACCTGCCTTTTACTAGTGTAAAGCAGGATGACTACCTGCAGTATGAAAGGGAGCCCAGCCCGGAGCCACATCTGAAGACCAACACATGTCATGGAGACACTGATCATACAGCTTGGAGACCCCAGATGTCCACAATACCCACCACCACCACTCCCAGGACCACCCCCAGGACGCCCCCCGGACTACCACCGAGGCAGCACAGAATAAGACAGCGGACCAGCCTCAGAGACTTAGCGCCAGAGAATGTCATTCCCCACTACAGGCTCAAAAGGACAACCATGCTCCGCATCCTGACCCACATTGCCCACAGGCTGATGGTACCAACACCGCAGACAACCAACATCCCTCCACAGACAAAGCTGCTGGCTGTGCTGCACTTATTGGCCTATTGTACCTTCTAACCAAAAACTGCTAGAGTCAGAGGAGTCTCACAGCCAGCTCTATCGAACTTCCTCACACATGTCTTGGATGCATGTCCACAAAAGCAATGGTGAGCCCCTGTATCCGTACCACACGCTAGTCCCAATTTGTAGTGTTCCTGCGCAACCAACCCCAACCCCAGCCGCTGCCTGGCACCTCTGTTATTGAGATCCAATACTGTTGTTTCTGAAATGGGTGTGTGCCAGGTCATGAAATCCAGTAGTCAACAGTAGCGGATCCAATTAACTGCATATGGTCCAGGAACTCCCTAATACAATTCCATATTTCGAAAGTCTGTATTCAGAAACCTGTTGGATAAATGGTGACAATGGTCAAGAGTCCGTATAGTCACAAACGTAATCTGGTACAGTGTATTGCACTTGGTCAAACAGGAATGCTTACTGGTATGATCAATCCTGCACAAAAAGACCGTAATAGAAGTTTGTGTGCTCATAACCTTCGCAGGAAAGAAAAGGAAGGTTACGACCAAACAAACTTCTGTTACAGTCTGATTAGGCAGGATTTATCATACCCGTAAGTATCACGGTTTGTATCATCTTGATACCCCTGCACCTTCGCTTCCCCCATACTGTGCAAGAACAGCTGGAGACCTAGCCAGGGAACGACACCATAGCAGGTTTCCCACACGTGTTGGTGGCAATTGACTGGACACATGTACTACTTGTGCCCCCTGCCGAAACTGCACACAATCACAGCAACAGTGATCACATGGATTCCATCAATGTGCAGGCAAAAGTGGACCACCGGGGCCTGTTCTCCAATGTCATCGCAAACTTCCCAGGCAGTGTGCATGATTCCAATGTCTTCTGCAAGCACCCCAGCCCTGGTCCCCAGGAGAGCCCACCACGTGCCGGTGCAACCTCCTCAGCTGCCGGTGGATTCCGCGACACAGGCCCCCAGTGCACCCTGCTGCACTGCACGATGGAGTCATGTCTGTGCAGCGTGCTGCCTTCGGCGTACACGCGGTTCAGGTGAGCTCACAATTCAAATCGAATCTTGATTGGCATCATCGCAGGCTGCACCCGAGCTCAGCTCTGGTGCCACTAACTCTGTGCACCGCAAGTCACTGTCTCGTGGGAGTAGGCCTGTGCCGGCCAAAGTACGTCGGCTGCCACCAACTCTTTGCACTGCAAGTCACCGTCTCATGGCGGTAGGCCCGTGCCGGCCAAAGTGCCTCAGCTGCCACTAACTCTGTGCACCACAAGTCATGGGCCTTTTGCGATTGAGTCGCGTGGTGCGGACGCCATCATGTCACCTCCGGCAGTGAGGAATGTGAGGTGGTAGGGCCCTAGGCCTTCATGCATAAATAATGACCCCATAGACACTCTCCGATAGACAGTGAAAATGGCCTCGAGCACGTGCGCCCCGCCCGTTTTATCAGTAGGGTCACATGTCCTGTGACGCCTGTGCTGGATGGGTATGGTCTGGGTGTAAACAAGCCCTAAGGGAGTGGCTCTAGCATGCTGACAACTAGACCTGTGATCAGCAGATCACTACCTGGAAGACCTGAGACATGTAGCGTTGTCGTCCCCCCTGTAAGCGTTAGCGGAGTGGGCTGGTCTGGCATATTCCAGTCCAGAGTAGGGGGGTGAACAATGACCCCGGGGCTTAAGGGCGTGGTTCCATTCTGGTCTGGACAAGGAACAAGGAAGTAACTAATGCGTGTGTCTCTGTTGTAGTGTCTGCTCAACCCGAACCGCAATCTGTAATGTTGCACCCTGTGACTCAAGCCCCACAACATGAGCAACATGGATGTAAGGGGAAATCACTGATGCTACATTTATCAATACTTTCAAACTTGAATGATCATAGACCTGACACATCTGTGTGAATTTGAATGTTTAATGCACATTCGGTGGAGTGTTGTAGCTGGAGCAGTACAGGGCCATACAAACCCCACTTTACATTGTTGGCCCGTGGAGGGCCAGCCAGAGTCTTTCAGGGAATGACAAGTACATCGGAAGAGGAAGAGTTCAGTCCGCAGTCTGATAGCTGTGTCATTAGTGACCAAACAGAATATGGCAGTCCATTTCGAGGTCCAAGGTGGGTGTCGCAGAGTGCACCAGGATACAGTGGAACGTGATGATGCAGAGGGCAGAACCAAGCAGAAATAGGCCATATGGTGGAAATGAATGCTACTTCTCCCTTCTTACCAGTACTGCAGGATCATCCGCATCTTCGTCCTCTGATGTTTCATGTGCCTCACATGTGGATGGTGGTGTTCTGTCTCTAGCACTGTGTGGCACTGACACATCAGGGAGCGGAGATGTGGATGTCGAAACAGCAGCAGCATTCATCTGCCTCAGGCCTTGTGGCGGCAATGCCATGATGAGGGTCTGCACGGCATGGTATATCCCAGCTACATCAAGCTGCTGTTCAGCCGTGGCAGCCATTCATTCTGCCTGCATCCGCTCCATGTTCTCCATGGACCTCCACATGTGTCCCAACTCCCGAATCACATCGCTGGAGCCACTCTGACTAGACAGTTTTACCTGTCTCTGAGTCAGGATTCCAGCTATGTTATCCATGGATTGTTGGAGAGACTGGAGCGGACTGTGGGTGTCCATTAGGGACTGTAAGTGGTCCCTGATGGGACTTAGACACCCGCATACGGCATCTAGTTTGGCTGCCATGCAGTCAAACCCCACCCGCACCTGATCAGCCATCTTCTCCTGGCACCCTAACACACGTCGTTGGAAGGCCATGTGTTGTTAGTGTTGGTCGTGGGAGCCAGCTGTGGTGGTTGGTGCCTCCTGCTGTGTGGTCTGTGCAGGGGTGAGGTCTCCTTGATGCAGCTGGGCTGTCCTGCTCCTGGACGTGGGGTGCCAATGCTGTTCATGAGCTGTTGTAGGGTGTCGGTGTCGATGGTGGGGAGGTCCTCTTTGTCATCAGTGAAGAGTTGGTGGGTCCGCTCTGCAGGAGGTGTTGATTCTCCCTCCGCAATGTGAAGGGAAGATGTAGTTTAACATTGTGTTCACAAGTATGTGGACGCATTGCACAAGTTTACATACAGACTGCATGATAATGTACATTGTGACTGTTTGGAGGAGCTGCCTATTTGATGCGGTACAGTGAACATTTCAACAACATCACGGATGTGTGTTTGTACTTGTACATCATCATCTCACATTTCCCTGCTATGCCAGATGTGATTGGCCAGTTTCTATGCACAAGTGGCAGCAGTTTTGTCCTCTGTTCTGTTATGTAAGTGTTGCAGTTTGTACCACATTGTTGTCCTTGTTGACGTGTTCTGCTTCTTATGTGTGTGTGCAGCATTGTGGGAGAGTCGCCCCTGCAGCTCTGATTTTGCTGGCCCTTATCCCTTTCAGGCAGTGTGCCTTTCAAGTCTGTGCTTATAAAGTACTGAGATGTTGCAGACTTGGGTAAATTGGGCTCTTGGTGGGAGTTGGGACTCTTGGGCATGGTTTGTCCGCAGATGTCTTGTTGACATCAGGGGTTCTTTGTGCATGTTGATGTGTCAGAGTGTGACCTGCTCCTTTACGGATGTGATCTACACTCAGCCACCTCAGGGTTGTGGCATAGGCCATGTCATGATAATGGGACTGCAGCCATGCTTATCATCATGCAGTGTCACTTGCATTGTCAGTCTGGGTCACGGACCCGCAGCTTTGTTGAGTTCAGCACGTGTGCATGGGTTTGTTGTAAGATTAGTAATGTGTGGAGAGGGTCCCTCTGGGCACATAGTCGACGGGGACCTACTTTTAGTTTCTAGGTGTGTTGCAGAGTGCCAAGGGGATCAAAGACATGCTCCAGAGTCATTGTGGGTGTGCACTGTGCTATGCTTCATTGTTCATGTGTACCATTGTGTCCATCTTCCCCCGTCCCCCTGTCCCTGGTCGTTACTCACCCTCATGCTGGTGTGTCGGCTCCTGTTGAGCAGTGTCCATTCCCCCAACTCCTGCCACTGTCTCCACACTGATGACTGTGGACACCATTTCCTCCATCTTATCCAGCTCCTCCTGTGGCATTGGACTCCCACCTCCAGTCTGCATTGCTGCCTTCTGGTTGTTCGGGAGTTTCTGCTTGGTCTTGCACTTCACATCATTCCAGCGCCTCTTGACCTCTTCCATTGTCCTCCTCAGCACTCTGATTGCATTCACCTTGTCCATAATGGACTGCCTTATCCCATTTTTGTTGCCAATTACACATTGAAGGTGACAAACAGTTGTTGAATTTTTTTATCACCTCCTTTATCAGGGTCCTGTTTTCCTGTGGATTGAACCGCGTGTTCCTCTTCTCCTTGTCCTTGCCCTTCCCTGACCCCGAGGTCCCGGCCCGGGTCTCCTGGGGGCTTGTGGGGTTCTGGTCATCCTCTGTTCCTCTGGCTACCTCCATTGCTTTCCAGTTGTTATGCTTTTGTTTGTGTTTTTTTCTGCTTTTATGGGGATTTTTGCCTCCTGATGTGTGTGAATTGCAGGCCTGACGCTGCTTATTTGCTGATTTTTTTTATCGCGGTTGGGCCCATCGGAACTTTTTTCACGTTCGGGTTTGGATTTTTATTGTCGTCCCAATGATTTTATCACAGACATTTGACGCGTTATCAGGAAACTATTGCATTTTACCGCCATGTTGTGAATTGGACGTTAACACAGAGTTATTTTCCCGTGATAGACGAAGATATGAAACATTGCGTTAACCTATTTTGGTGATGATTATCGTACGTTCTCTATCGAATATCCCCCGCTGCCTGCTGTTTAATACATAGGCATGATTGGTCTGTTATGCCTCTGGACCACAACGGCATTTCATATTTAATGTACTTTGATGCATTTGGTTCTAACCTATAATGCTACTATAACACCAGAAAACCCAACAAACAGGTTTAAAAAAATTGAGACAGTTACGGATAGCTATCAGTGGTCCTTATTCAGTGTTGCCTCAGAAGCAGGCTTTTGTGATTGTTCTCTTTGCCTGTTTTTAAAATGTCCTGAGGGCAGAATGGTAAGTAAGGTTGACTCACCTTCTATTATAGAATTTTTGGATGATGTTTTTTCACTGGTGGAATTGCCAGAGAACTTGGTCTCTGATAATGGACCTCAGTTTACTGACATTTGTATGAAGATTTATCTTGAACATTTGGGCATTTTACATGAAAGAATTTTGGTATTCAATCCAGAAATCAAAGAGGCAGCTGGAGAGGTTTAAAAAAGTAGTCAAAGACATCATCCAGTTGATATTTAGTACTGTTTTGTGCAGAAAGAAGGGGCTCCAGCAATATTTACATCCTTTCGTATCACTCTTCATCTGCAAATTGTTGTACACTATTCATGTATTGTGTGTTCACACTCCTGGTTCCAGGTTGTTTCTGTGGTGGCTGAGTAGGTCTCACGGTATGGTCAGAGAGATGGCACTTTAGGTTGTACATGAGCACATATTCAAAGTCAAGGCAGCATTAAGAGCAGAATGGATAAGTCAGGAGAGGGCTTCAAAGGTGACATTTTCAGAGGGTCAGCTGCCTTGGGTTAGGAGACCCAGCAATAGTGATAAGGGTACTGCCAACTGGGCAGTTACACAGGTAGTTACACAACATTTCAAGAGAGTGGTAAGGTTAGAAGGAGTAATAATCACAAAAAAGAGGAGAGGGTCATTAAAGCTCGGCTACCCCGAACCCCCTAATACACCATGAGAACACCAAGAGGGGTAGGGAGAAGAGAAAGAAATATGATAGAGTGACAGACATGTAATGGCACAAATTGTGTATTGGAAAACTTCCCTCACTCACACACAAATGTATGTGACATGCTTCATCATCGGGTCTGCTTACAAAACATCCTGGCGTAGCCACGCACAGGATGGAGCACAGGGAGGGGGAGACAAAACCCCATAAAAACAAACAATAATATCAGGGTGTCTGTCCCCTGGTGACTGGGTGCTGTGATAGAAAAAGTACAGTGTCGGAAGTGCTTAAAACAAACTCATGGGTGCCCTATCCAAACCCTTTTATTCATGGGCCCCACGGCCAGGATTAAAAAGTGGTGCAGGATGGGAGTGTTTATAGAGAATTAAGGTTCCCAAAAACAAGCCTCCTTAAACTGCTGGTTTCAACATGTTTCGACCTTTTAATTGTGCCCCAAAACTGGTCACGTCGGTCTTCCTCAGGACTTCTATTCGTCCCAGTCTAATCCCCTCCTTACATTACATTACTCTGGTAAATTTAAGGTGGACCAAAATTGATCCAAGTCCGTGCATTGCAATAAACGCCTAGAGGCGCTGCTGAATTTTGCAAAGCCTGCTGGCAGACTCCTGCAGGATTACCGCCACACCCACTTCCACCACCACGTCCACCACCCACCACCACCACCATGTCCACCACCACTACCACCACCACCACATCCACCACCACATCCACCATCAAGTCCACCACCACCACGTCCACAATCACCACCTCCACCGCCACCACATCCACCACCACCACATCCACCACCACTACGTCCACCATCACCACGTCCACCACCACACCCACCTCCACCCCCACCACCACATCCACCAAAACTACATCCACCACCACCACATCCACCACCACCACCATCACACCCACCTCCACCACCACATCCACCACCACCCCATCCACCACCACCACCATATCCTCCACTACCACATCCACCACCACATCCACCACCACCCCCAGGTCCACCACTACCACATCCACCACCACCACATCCAGCACCACTACGTCCACCACCACCATGTCTACCACCACCACATCCACCACCACCAACACCACATCCACCACCACCACATCCATCACCATCACCACATCCGCCACCACATCCACCACCACTTCCACCACCACCACATCCACCACCACCACATCCACCACCACTATGTCCACCACCACTACGTCCACCACCACCATGTCCACCACCACCATGTCCACCACCACCACCATGTTCAGCACCTCCACCACGTCTACCTCCACTACCACCACATCCAACACCACCTCCACCACCACCATGTCCACCACATCCACCACTACCACACCCAGCACCACCACCACATCCACCACCACTACCATCACCACCACATCCACCACCACCACACCCACCACCACCACGTCCATCATCACTACATCCATCAACACCATGTCCACAACCACCACGTCCACCAAGTCCACCACCACCACATCTACCACCACCACATATATCACCACCACGTCCATCACCACCATGTCCACAACCACCACATCCACCAGGTCCACCACCACATCCACCACGACCACGTCCACCACCACCACACCCACCACCACCATGCCCACAACCACATCCACCACCACCACATCCACCACCACCATGTCCACAACCACCACCACCACACCCACCTCCACCACCAATTCTATGTGAAGTCTGTGCATTGCGACAAATGCTTAGAGGCGCTGCTATATTTTGCAAAGCCTGCTGGCAGACTCCTGCAGGATTACCACCACACCCACCTCCACCACCACCGCATCCACCACCCACCACCACCATGTCCACAATCACCACCTCCACCACCACCACATCCACCACCACTACATCCACCACCACTACGTCCACCACCATGTCCACCACCACATCCACCACCACATCAACCACCACCATGTCCAAGACCACCACCACCACGTCCATCACCATCACCACCATGTCCACTACATCCACCACCACATCCACCACCACCACATCCACCAGCACCACATCCACCACCACTATGTCCACCACCACTATATCCGCCACCACCATGTCCACCACCACCACATCTACCTCCACCACCATCACCACATCCACTTCCACAACAACATCCACAAAGTCCACCACCAAGTCCACCACCACATTCACAACCACCACGTCCACCACCACGTCCACCACCACCATGTCCACCACCACATCCACCACCACCACATCCACCTTCACGTCCACCACCACCACATCCACTACCACCATGTCCACCACCACCACGTCCACCACCACCACATCCACCTTCACATCCACCACCACCACATCCACCACCACGTCCACCACCATGTCCACCACCACCATGTCCACCACTACCACGTCCACCACCACCATGTCCACCACCACCACGTCCACCACCACCATGTTTACCATCACCATGTCCACCTTCACGTCCACCACCACAACCACCACCACCATGGTCCACCACCACGTCCACCACCACCACGTCCACCACCACTACATCCATCACCACTGCATCCACCACCACCACATCCACCACCACCACCATGTCTACCACCAACACCACCACATCCACCACCACCACCACATCCACCAACACCACGACCACCACCACCACGTCTACCACCACCACATCCACCACCACTGCATCCACCACCACCACGTCCAGCACATCCAAAACCACCACCATGTCCACCACCAACACCACCACATTCACCACTACACCACCACTTCAAATACCACTCAGTGCCACATAATTAGACACCACATAATTACACTGCACTCAATGCAACATACACTCCAAATACCAATCAGTGCCACATAATTACACGCCACATAATTACACTCTACAGAATGCAACTCACACTCCAAACAATACCACTCAGTGCCACATAATTATATGCTACATAATTACACTGCACTCAATGCAACATAAACTCCACACAATACCACTCAGCGCCACATAATTAAATGCTACATAATTACACTGTGCTCAACGAAACATACACTCCAAATTCCACTCAGTGCCACATAATTTCACTCTATCGATGTCTATCTATCTATCGCCCTCACTCTATCTGTCTATCAATTGCACTCACTCTATCTATCGCCATCCCTCTATCTATCTATCGATCACCCTCACTCTATATGTCTATCTATCTATATATCACTATCTAGTTATCTATCTATCTATCTATCTATCTATCTATCTATCGCCCTCACTCTATCTATCTATCACCTTCTCTCTATCTATCTATCACCCTCCCTCTATCTATCGCCCTCTCTCTATCTATCGCACTCACTCTATCTGTCTATCTATCGCATTCACTCTATCTATCTATCGCATCACCATAGCATCACTTAGCACCACCACAGCATCACTCAGGGGCACCACAACATCACTATGTGCTACCACAGCATCACTGAACGCCACAGCATCACTCGTCGCCACCACAACATCACTCAGCACCACCACAGCATCAATCTGTGCAACCATTCAACAACAACTGGTTCAAACATGTTCTCTCAATGTTTCAAGCTTTATTACAAATGTCACAAAAAGATGTTAATATTTCACTTCTGTTCTTGGATTTTCGTCACAATAAAATACACTGAACATAATCTTCACAAAAGGTATTTACAAAAGTTTAAGCTATTGTCATTATAAATTACAATAACTTTTATTTAAGTATTAATTATTTTTTAAAAATAAAAGCCATTGTTATTTGTAATATCAAAACATCTTATTCACGCAAATACAACACATATTGCATTACAAATGCTATAGGTGTAACATTTGCGAAAGTTATAACTATTGGCATTGTAAATGACAAAGCTATTAATTTAACTATTTTCAAAACCAACACATAAATAAAAAAATTGTCATTTACAATACCAATAGCTCAAACTTTCCTAATGTGAGACCTATTGCATTGCAAATGCTTGTTTGGTTTGTGGGCCTGTTGCTTGGAGTGCTGGGCCAGGTTTTACTGTTGGTTTTCCCTAATATTACCACAAATATTGTAAGAAAAAGGAGCCTGGTAAGAGTTAACAAGCTTTAATTACACACAACCATTTGCCTCCCAGACAGGCAGCATCTGCAAACAATAGACCCCTCCCTCAAGATTCTACCTCAAGATTCAACATTCCCAGCACCCCAGAACTACCAACACCCCTGTTCTTTATACAATAAAAAAATGCATTGTATCATTTTAAAGTAAATTACAACAAATGGAAAATAGATTTTGTGAATACAAATATAAACGTCAAGAGCACAAAAACAACATACACCATTGTGTGCATGGGCCGCTATTATACATTTGTTACAGACAGGTAATTAGCAATTGGAACAATTGTATAACAGATTCATATCACAAAATCCTTGAACCTTGAAGGTTTGCTCTTGCACCTTTGAGGACACTGGAAAAATGCATTGTTGGTATCGAGTTTCTCACATTCAGAACTTGCTTCCCCAAAACGTTCCGCAAATGTACCCAGACATGGATTCTGGCACAACTGACACACTTGATTTATTCACCACTTTTCCATATATCAATATTGCCACATGGTCTTTGACTTCCTTGACATAGACTGGGGCAGAAAACCATGACAACCCCTTCTGAACAAGACCAGGTTTTTTAATTCTGACCCAATCGCCTACCTTGATGGAACGTGTCTGGTGCTTACCACTCATTGTACTATACTTTTCTTGCACAGCTTCCCTAGTGTCAACCCACCATTATGATCTATTAGAATCAATGAATTTTCTGACGATCTATTCCAGGTAAATTTTTCATCCTGCAACACTAACTTTCAATAGACTGAAAGGCGACATTCCTGCACTAATGTGCAGAGTGATCATCATAGCCCAGGGCATATCTTTAACAATCGATTTCCACTCCAACCCTTTAATCAACACCAATTGCAACTGATCAAATAGGACACAGTTCATCCTCTCAACTAATCCATTGCTCTGTGTGTGACATAGGCTAGTTCTAACATTTTTAACCCCCACAAGACACTTGAAAGTATGATATCTCCTTTGCCACCAATTGAGACCCATTATCAGAAACCATCACTTCGGGTGCCCTTCTCTGAGAAATTATTCCTGCTGAAACTCAATACCAACACATGATCAAATGTTTTCTACAAATTAGAATTCAGGCTGTTTGGGAAAAGAGTCAAATAAGACCAGTGCAAATTTGGGTGTGCTTCCTAAAACACCAAACAGACTACGCATGTCAAAAGCCACCTTGTGCCAGGCACCTTCTCTACCGAAATAGGGGGTAATCTGACTTGGATTAGTAACCTGAGTTTTGTCACTGAGGACGCATTAACAGCAATTCCTAACATAATGTTTAGCCTCCTTGTCCATACAAGGTCACCAGAAGTATTCACAAATCCTGCGCTTCGTGGCACTATGCCAACATGTCCTTCATGAGTTAAATTCAACACTTTACTGTGAAGACCAGTAGGTATGACCAACCAGTCAACCCTACGCAACATTACATCAACAACCAACAATTCATCTGCAACCCTCCTATATGGAATACGACTTTGCTGCAATAAAATAGAATTTGACCACCCTGGATGCAAGTAATGAATGACTGCTTGTATGTCGTCATTCTCCATCAATACTTGCTTCCATTCCTCTTCATTCAAAGCACCATTCATCACAACACTGACAGGGTGCATAGCGCACACCAGTTCAATGTCATCAACTGAACTTTGTAAAGAATGATCCTCAATCAAAGGTAACCTTGATTGAGGTAACCTCCGGTTGCAGCTCTGTACTGTGAAAGGGTACCGACGGACAGGTGAGCGGTGACAAAGAATGGGAAATAAAATACTCTCGGCTTTTCGTAGTTACATTTCCGCAGTAAACTCTGATGCGGAAGAGAGAATCCTTTGTGAATAATGGAGTTAGTGATAAAATGCGAGTTTTATTAAAGACGTGAGTTCTCATAAAAACGGTTGATCCAGGTACCACTGTTGTTAGGAACTGCACTTATCGATGTTGGGTATATGATTATACTCTTTTGGCATTTTTGTGAGTTCCGATAAAGAACTAATAAGAGTAAGCCCACATTGAGCATATAAGCTCTTTTTGTAGCTTTCGTTCTAAGTACAACCGCTGTGCACTTATATTATACTATACCGAGTAGTGTGGATAAATAATAGGACCGTCATTCGGAGATCATTGTTTTTTTTAAGTTCATAATTACCTAATAGTTATGAATACAACTTGTATAGAATTTTTTACCTTTTGGTACATAATTGGTTCAGTACAGTATGTTTTTGCACACACACAAGAACGCCTATAACAAGGTCCACCTGTACCAAGGCTTAGGTGTGATACTTGATTTTGTTCTTTACAGAGCAGGCCCCCTTCCCTGAGCTGTTGCCAGGTAGAGGTGAGGTGACTTATCCTACTATTATGGGTAAGTGTGACTTGTTCAAAATGAAAAAAGCAGCTACTAATAAAATTAATAACACTTATATGTTAGTAGCATATGCACAACAGACAGAATTGCAGGATTATGATTTTATGTTTGTCTCTTTTGTCTCTCTCATCTTACAGATATTCCCAGTAATACCTGACATCAACGCACAGGATTACTGGTGTTGTATCTCGGCATGGATAGCACTGTGCTAATCCTCTGCTTAAAAACTTTGATAGAGGTCGAAGCAAGATGGCGGCCGCGTAGTGGTCGCTCAGCAGTATCAGTGAAATGGGCACGGTTTGTTTGAGCCACAGCACTGGCGTCAGCTTGCTATGAGTGGTAGTGAGCAAAGAAAGAAGAAAGCCTAATGCTGTTTATCACTTACTGGGCAAGCGGGACGGTAATTTGCGAAAACAGTGCGCTCGGTGAGGTCCGGGCTCGGGCTGGTGCATGTGTTGAGCGGTGTCCTGTCTCTGTGGATCCGGCATCAGCGTTGTGGGCGTGGCGGAGGAGGCAGGCGAAGTGAGCGGAGCAAGCGGAGCATTTGGAGAGAGCAGAACATGGACGGAGTGGCTCCTAAGGCAGTGGCTGGAGCGTCAGTGAAATCAGCAGCGGCGGCTGCTAGGAGGAGAGCTCAGTTAGTGGAGCAACCTGGACAGGAACCAGGAAGGGATGAGTCACCATGCAAGTTGCATACGTCCCCGGTGGAACCGCCAAGGAAAGAGAAGCACACCGTGGCGAAAACGCGGCAGACGACCGCATCAATTCCAGAGATGTTTTCACGAAGTGGCAAGGGGCAGATCTCTAAGGTTGGTAGCATGGAGGAGGCAGCTGCCCCCGCACTTGGCCCACAGGAGATCGAGGTAGAAGTAGAACCCATAACCCAAAGGATACTGTAAATCAAAGTAACTGTCAGGGCAAAAATCCGACAACAGAGGTAGAGGAGGTGTCTGTTGATGGTGAAATGGGGGACAGTACCATAGCAACAGTGGCTGAGGGGCTGGCCCTGGACAATGACACTTGTATTCCACAGGGAAAGAATGAGGCGCAGGGCGGTCGGGCAGCGCCGATGCCGGTGCAAGCAGGCGATGATGGTATGTCGGGGGAAGAAGGGGCTGGAGGGCTGTGCCCTTCCATGGCCCTAACTGATGGTAAAGAGAAGGAAAGCAGTGAATGCTTCTATTCTGTCTCAGAAGAGGCGGAGTGGTCGGAAGATGACCGGAGCTCATCTCAGGGGGAGAATACCTTTGAGTCTGAAAGCGATTTTGAACAGGACCCCCCAAGTACAGCTAAAAGACCTAACGTCCAACCAAACGTCCAGGAGCAGCCTGTGCGCGATTTAATTTGGGATTACTCATTAGCCATGCCACTCCAGGGGAGCCCGAATGTAGAAAACCCGGTAACCCATCCTCCACTTCTAGATGTTATCTATCAGACAATTCTTACCCATCGAGAGGAAGCACGCCAGGACTGTCGTAAATCGGAAGCAGCAATGAGGAAGATGCAAGGCGTGGTCAGAAAGTAGTCCAAGGCATATGCCAATGTTGGAGATAGGGTGTCAAACCTAGAAGGAATGATCGTCCCAACAGAATCGGAGGCCGCCGCACCCACCACTAAAGTAGAGTCTCAAAGCACCCAGGTCATCGATATCCAATGGAAACTGGAGGACATGGAAAATAGGCTTAGATGGAATAATCTACGGGTGTTTGGGATACCAGAAGGGGTGGAGGGGTCAGATGTCAGGGCATACATGACAAATTTATTTAAATTGGCTTTTCCAGAGCTCTCCGAATGGAACTGGTCCGTGGAAATTCAGAGGGCGCACTGCACTCCGTTTAAACTTCGATCTGGTGCAGGGAGAGGTGATAAACGAAGGGCAATTCTAATTTTTCTGGACAATTTCATTCTTCGACAGGCCATAGCTGAAAAGGCCAGACCGGAGGCAAGAAGGTCCAGCGAGGGAATCACTTTCTTTGTCAGGCCAGATTATTGCCACGTAACAGTGGAGAGGCGTTGGAGGCTGAGACAACTGATCAAACCTTTTCAGGATAAGCATATTCAAGTATACCTCATCAATCCAGTGCAGCTCAAAATAATAAATGAAGGTCGGACTCAGTACTTTGCGTCAGAAGTGAAAGCACAAGAGTATTTGGACTCCCTTGGTAGCTAGGGAAGCTTTTTCATATTTGCTGGGGAAAGTAAAAGGGCACTAAGATGTAGGTAAATCTAATTTACCGATTCATAAATACTGAATTTTACTGATTCAGTATTTATGAATCGGTAAATTAGATGGAGGCAGATGTAGGTAATTTTTTTAACACAATTACTGAATCTGTAAGATTCGGTATTTACTGATTCGGTAAATACCGAATCGGTATTGACCATTGATTCCTATGGGCCTTGAAGCCCAAAGGAATCAATGGGAAATACCGATTCGGTATTTACTGAATCAGTAAATACCGAATCCTGCAAGGGTGCAGGGGGTGTCACTTTGGCACCCTCTAGCACCCCAAGTACAGGCTTGTGTGACATGTGGCACACATACATGCCCTAAGGGCATGTATGTGTGTCACATGGCACAGGTGTGCATGCACAGGTGTGCATGCACACCTGAATTCGATATTTTACCACACAATAGGATTGTGTGGTAAAATACCGACTCTTAAGGGCCTGTGGCACTCTTAGGAGTGCCAGCTACATATGGATTTACCGAATCGGTAAAATTACCGAATAGGCCCCCTACATCTCAAAAGCCAAATACCGGTCGGTAACGGCCGAAATCGCCGTTACTGACCGGTATTAGGGCTCCTACATCTGGCCCTAAGTGCTGTATCGTAACTGGCGGGGGTGCCTAAACCGCTACTACTGCAAGCATCACAAGCACAGACCAAGGTCTGAGCGCTTCACAAGGGAGTGAGGTGGGGGGAAGGGTAGGGAGGGGGGAGCGGGGTGGGTCAAGGGGGGTTGGGGGTAGATGGGTGGGTTAGCAAAGGTAAGAAAATCGAAAAGAGAAAATTTATGGTACAAATATTTTCTCACTTTTGGGAATGGGGTATGGTATCTTGGGAATGTGTGTTGCTTTTATTCAGCTGTTGGTACTTAAAATGAAGCAAATGATCAAATGCAATAATGGTGAACCTTAGTATATGCTCGATTAATATAGGAGGGCTTAATGACTGGAGAAAAAGGTGTAGATTGGCCGACTTTGTCAAATCCGAACCCATAGATATTTTATGCTTACAAGAAACGCACCTACTCTGGGCAAAAAAACAGCTGCTTAAGTTGGGAGGCTTCGATATTCTGTCATGCTCATCACAGACTTCAACAGTATGAGGGGTAGCTATTTTAGGGAACACTGGGCTTGGGGGGGCTAAGCGCTCCAAGGCTGATGCATTAGGGAGATGGGCATTGGCCGAAATGTGTTGTGGGGTAACAATTTGTGGGATATATGGCTCTAACCAAGATGACCCTGGAGTTTTTGAAGTATTGGAGAAGGAATTATTGAACTGGCCTACCCCTATTCTGGTATGTGGAGATTTAAATATATCAGCCGACTTGGTTAATTAAAACCTGTATCTAGGCCGGAAGCCAAGGGTATTCCAGGCTCTGTGCTCTATGATACTCTACCATGGTCTATCAGATGTATTGGGAATTAAGGAGCCCGCTAATCCCGGGTTCACCTACTTCTCATGTCCATTCCAAAAGTATACTAAATTGGATTATTTTTTAATTTCATCCACAGAAATGAGCAAAGTCAGTATCAGGAAGCTACCTAAGGTCCTATCGGACCACAGCCCGCTGTATCTGAGCTACGATTGCCTAAGATCAGCAAGGAAACAAAGGGTCTGGACATTCAATAGGAAATTGTTGGCAGATAGTCTATATGTTGATCATTTGAAGAAATGGGCCCGGGAATTCTTTGATGCCAATCGCTATAGCGCAGCCAGAAATAGTGTCTGGGATACATTCAAAGCAGCATTAAGGGGGGAAACAATTAGCTATGCTAAAAAAACATGCTAGGAAAAAACTGCTGGCAGATAAGGATGGACTATTAGCTGAATTGATAAAGGCGGAAGAGCAACATGGCCAAGATATTATACAAGGGAAAGAAGGGAAAGAAAGCCAGTCGAAAATCAGTTCTGGTAAAGCAGAGATACACAAACAGATGGCTGAAAAAGCTGCATCAGAATATCGAGCATATAAAGGTAAAATGTACGAAACATGGGAGCAGGTGGGTAAGGCGCTGGCACTCAGGATCAGACAGGACAACACAAAAAATATAATAACTAGTATCCAGGAGAACGGTTGAGAGTTTGTAGAACCACAGGAGATCCTCGAGGTATTTAAAAACTTCTACCAAATATTATACAAGGAGAGATGGAGGGGGAGAAGTCTCAGGGGGGCTATCCGGATGAAGGTCCCAAACTGGGTGAGTTAGAGATTGAAGGATTGGAGAGCGATGTGACGACCAATGAAGTGCTCGAGGAATTACAAGATCTAGCAGCTGGCAAGGCAGCGGGGCCGGACAGCATTCCATTGGAGGTTTAGAAATGTATATCCAGGGAGGTGGCACATATGTTATTAGATTTATTTAACGGTATAATGGGCACTGGTAAAATACCGGAGACATGAAAGGACACAAATATAGTGGTATTCCACAAAAAAGGGAAACCAAAAGAAAACCCCGGGTCCTATAGGCCGATATCGCTTATAAATGGGGACAATAAAATGTATGCTAAAATCTTGGCGAAGCGCTTGGGGAGGGTCATTGGTGGTCTGGTTTCCCCCTGGCAGCATGGCTCCATTCCGGGTTGAGGGACAACCGATCATATAAGAAGAGCAACATCTTTGTTTGAGGCACATGCTGTCGGGGGGAGGGGATGGCCATGATCCTCCTCGACGCTGAAAAAGCCTTTGACTGCGTTAGGTGGGATTATCTGTGGGGGGTACTGGTAGGAAGAGGGTTCGGCCCAAGAATCCTGACTGCCATCAAAGCCATGTATTCCGATCCAGTGGCCAAGGTGCAGCTGATGGGTGAAAGCTCGGGGAAAGTTAATATAACAAGGGGAACCCGTCAGGGGTGTCCCTGCTCACCCATCCTGTTCACAATGTACATCCACCCACTAATTAGGCAGACTCTGCGTAATGATGAGATTAAGCCGGTTATAATTAATGGATGCGAGACTAAAATATTAGCTTATGCGGATGACTTGACAGTAACCTCTTTGGAACCCGCGTGGGCTATGCGGGCATTGGTAGAAATCACCAAGGAATTTGGGCGACATTCGGGATATTGTTTGAATGAGGGGAAAACCCAGGTTATTTGCACTAAAAATATTGCTAAATCAGACAAACATATATGTAGACTATGCAATATATCTTGGAGTGACAATTAATGCAGCAACAGAATTAATTATAAAGGATAATGTTGTCCCACTATTAAAAACGATCAAGCGGGATCTTAAAAGAATGGACACTCTGCATTTGTCACTAATAGGTAGAACTAATGTCCTGAAAATGACTATGTTACCCAAAATCCTCTACCTGTTTCGCTCCATTCCCTTTTTAATAGACGAGGGGGTGATAAAATCAATTGAGGCCATTTTTATGAGCTTTTTATGGCAATATGGGAAGATTAGGCGCTCATTAAAATATATGTCTCTCCCACAGGAACTGGGCGGTTTTGGAATCCTGAATGTAGAGTACTTTCATTGGGCATGTTTGCTAACACAAATGTCAATCCTATTTGATCCGTCTTCAAGTAAATCATACACCCAAGACCCGTCATATAGTAATCAAATCCCTTCCATATATGAGCTATTAATGGGAAAGGAGGTGGTGGGGGTCCTGTTAAGGAAAACGGACCGTAGGTATTTCAAGAAAACGCGCTATAAGATACTGGTGAGTGCTTGGGGGCGGTGGAAAAAACTAAAGAACGTATTTTTAATCCCAAAGATCAATGCTCATACGCCACTCTGGAAGTCAGGGTTCTTCCCGAACTTAAGTGTGGATGGCACATGGAAATGTTGGGAACAGCAGGGTATCCGGACAGTAGGGGACATAATGAAGGGAGATAGTGTTATGAGTTTCGCTGCGATCCAGCAGAAATATGGGATATCTAGTAGCCAAGGCTTCAAATACGCTCAGGTCTTGCAAATATTTAGAGCTATAAGACCTCGCATCTCCCCTGGCAACTGGTGCAGTATACTCGAGTATTTGTTAAAAGGGGGAAGCAGAATTAAAACTATCTATAGGGTCCTAATAGCTGGGATCCAAGATGATCTTGAAAAACATTAAGCCGCCTGGGCCATAAAGTTGGAGGATCCAGATGTGGATTTGGATAAAGCGCTACACCTAGACAAAGAGATTTTACGTTCATCTAATTTAAAAGCACAACATTTTAAAACACTATTTAATCTTTATTTTACACCCTCTAAATTATTTGATTGGGGTAAAAGGGAAGATAATAGCTGCCCCAGATGTTTGAAAGGGCCGGTGGACCTGTTGCACATGTTCCACCACTGTGAGAAACTAAGTATTGTTAAAGGGGAGATCGAGACATTCTGGGAGGGGCTGCTAGGCTTAAAGATCAGCTTATCCCCGACCTTAATGATCTTGGGAAGTGAAAGTAAGCTGGGTGTAAATAGGGAGACTGAAGCATTTATTTTTTAGGTTGGTTGGTCGATTGCTTTATTTCGATATGCATATATCATAAAAGCATTACTAAAATATAAAACAGCATATCATGAGTAAGACTGTACATTTGGAAAAAAAGGATAAAAACACATTTGATCAGAATAAATTAAGTAAAAAGGAATTAAATTGATATAGACAGTCTTTTTAGTCGAATCAGCCAAGCCCATTTTAAAAACTTGGATACGGCACAAACAATGGGAGGGGCTGTGTTAGTTAATAAAATCCGGAGGGCGACCAAGTACTGTCGAGTGCCCAGTTCTCTGCAAATTGGTTTAAGCCAGCGTGATCTAGGGCGCACATAGTCCGGACATTCAAAAAGAAAGTGTGACACAGTTTCAGGTTTGTCAGAACATAGGGCACAATGACGTGATGCTGGCTGGGACTTATTCCACCTAGAGCAGAGGTCGGCAAGGGGTAGGGTTCCTAATCGGAATTTAATGTATAAAGTCCGGTCCATGGCGATGGTAATAAGATCCATATAGGGCTCAAAGGAAACAACGTCTTTTGTTTTCAAGTATACTGCGGTGGCATTGCAGTGACGCTGATTATATAGTTTTTTTAGGGACTCCTTTGGGGGGGCTGAGTGATTGGACCAGCAGGACCCCAAGCCTATGTCCCCTAACAGATGTTTGATGTCCCTAAGCCATTTGATCTTCTGCCAGCCGTCCGAGCGCATCACCTCGGCTAACCCATCAGCATAGGATTTTAATTCCGGAACCCTCCACAAGCGAGCCCAAAGCAAGAGAGGGCGAAGGCGAGCCTGGTCCCTAATTGCTTTGCAGCCTACATCCATTAAGACCGGGACTGTCGGAGTACTCATCGGAATGGCAAGGAGGTCCTTGATAAATTTATTCTCTGCCTTACTGAGAGACTCCATGTTGCCTAGGCCCCACAATTCGGCTCCGTAAAGTGATGCGGATACAGCACGGGCTTTATAAATGTCTAATAACGGGGCTACACAATGTTTTGTTGAATTGCTGTATTCCTTTAGGAGGCCCCCCCCCCTTTTATGACCTTTTTATGACCAACTGTCATTTTGTTAATGTCGGCGGTCCAGCTCATAGCATCGCTCAGGCGGATTCCCAAGTAACCGAATTCTGCCACTCTTTCAAGGGGGATGGAGTTCAAAATGGGGGGACGGCCAAGTTTGCGGGGGGGTGCATGATTAAATACTTTGTTTTGTCCACATTGATGACTAGTCCTCCGATAGTGCAAAAGTCCTGGAAGCGGTTCAGGAGTTTCTGGAGGCCTTGGGGAGTTTTCGAGATGAGGAGGGTGTCGTCGGCGAACAGTAATGTTGGAATTTTTACGCCTCCCAATGTGGGGGCGTCTGCTGGTTTGCCGAGCAGGTGCTCTACCACCCCATTAACAAAGAGGGAGAATAGGGTGGGAGCTAGAACACAGCCCTGCCGCACTCCCCTCTCGACCCTGATCTTGTCGGTCTTTTCCCCATTCAGCCCCCATCTAACCTGGGCATAGTTAGCATTATGCAATTTAATAAGGAGGTCTAAAATGTATGGGGGCATCCCTAGGCCATACAACACCCTCCAGAGTTCCTCCCTAGGAATCAGGTCAAAGGCAGTCTTCAGATCTATGAAGGCCAAGTAAAGACTGCCTTTGCCTAGCTCCACCACCTTCCAGTACAGTAACAAGAGCCTAAACACTTGTTCAATGATTCCGGTTCCTGAACGAAACCCCGCTTGCATATCAGACAATATGTGGTTGTCATCCACCCATTGTAAAATCCTCCCCAGAATAACTTTCCCCGCCAATTTCTGGCTCGAGTCTATTAGGCTTATGGGCCTGTAATTCCCAGGTAGGTCCGGCAACCCTTTTTAAAAATTGGGACTACCTCTGCCCCTTTCCAGGAATCAGGCACAGGTCCTCCCTCAGTGATGGCATTATGAAGGGCCGAGATCAGTGCCCCCCATTCTTTTGGGTAGGCTCGAAGAACGTCTCCTGGGAGCCCGTCCGGGCCAGCAGCTTTTAATGGCACCAGAGTTTTGATCAGGTTTGTGGCTTCCCGTTCAGAAAACAAATCCAAATCTCTATCCAGGGTGTATGACGGAAGGATGAAGGGGTCGTTAAGTGGGCCTTCAATGGCGGAATAAAGTGTCTGGAAGTGGGTAAGCCATGTCTGGGCAGTAATGCTGCAGGTCCTCAGTGTGTCATCGGGACGATTCCTACTTCCCACCAAATCCCAAAAGCCTTTAGCATCTTTCCCTTGACTGGCAGCCAAGAGGTCCTGCCAGTAACTGTCCTCCCACTCCTTCTTAGCATTTTTTTGACAGAGGGAATATTGCCTTCTTGCCTCCCTAGTCCTGGTATGTATTTTGGACTTGACTGCTTCAACTAGGAGTGACTTCGCCTCCCTGCACTTCCGATTGAACCAACCTTGTCTAGCCCATGGGCGGGGTTTCCTCCTGTTGGCACTAGCTGGGACAACAAAGAGGTCACTAATAGCCTGAGTTAGGGTACAGAACCTAGCAGTCACCTCCAACAACCCATCCTCGAAGGAGACAGGGTTGTCTAAGGCTGTGGTAAGTAGCTGCCTTATGGTAGAAGTTTTCTCCACTGAGAGCGACAGCTTCGCCCACTTTAACCGTCGTCCACAGTTGGAGACTGATGACATGTCCGGGGCGAGATTGCAAGCGGTTCCGCTCCCAGGGCCAATTAACCACCTATGGGACAATGTAAGCGAGAGGAGATTGTGGTCACTCTCGACGGAAGGTATAATCACCATGTCATTTACCATGCTCCACAGGTTTACGTCAAGAAGAAAATAGTCAATTCTTGACGTGTGACCAGGCCTGTTGTAAGTATGGGCTCCTGCTTTATCAGAACCAGTCCTACCATTAGCGGCCCTCAGACCAAACTCCATTGTTAAGGAGTTAATCTGGAGGACCACTTCTGTCCATTTTTTGATTGGGCTAAGTTCTAAAGCTGGTATCCCCCACCTAATGTCATTTTCCTCTTGGTCTTGTAGAATTTCGGGGCCAAGGGGCTCAAAAGTACAATTAAAATCACCCGCAACCAGAGTACAATGCTTGTGTGGAGACGATCGTAGCAGGGCTTCCAGGCAGGCTATAACTGGGTATTCTCTACCCCCCTTCATACCTCGGGCATAGATGTTAAAGATATTTAAAATGACACGTCCCTTGGGATTTTTCAGGGAGATGTTAAGAAGGTCCGGGCATTTGGTATCCCGCTCCACTACCCTGCAATTAAGTGCAGAAGCCACCCAGATGAGGAGGCCGCCCGAAGGGCGACCCCTACCAGTTTCTGAGTGGACAGCTGGTAAGTGGTGGGTAGAGTATCCTGCCTTGTGTAGGGGCTCCTTACTCCACGTTTCCTGGAACAAGCATATGGAGTATTGCTCCACAAGCGAGTTCCAGTCGGGCAGTGCCAACTTTCTTTCGAGCCCTGCTGCATTCCAGCTGAGAACCCTAATTGGTGGGTCCGCCACAGCCGCAATGCTACGGGTCTCGACAGGAGCGAATAATTCCACAGCACCCACAGTAGGACAACCAGCTGTAGGGTCAAGTGGCACCCTCTCCTCCCTTAGTTCCCCTGTCGTCTCTACAACAGCCTGTTCATCCGGTATGGTCAGAGGGATATTATTTTTAACAGAAGTAGGGGACTGGGCACCGGGACTCCGAATCCCCAGAGCCTCCCCAGAGGTGTCACAGAGTCAACAGCCCCAGATGCCCCAGCTTGGTAATGGTAAAACTGTATACGGCTGTGCTGCAGTTGTCACTGGGTAAGGTAGGCCATAAGCGTTATTTTGGGGAAGGGGCCCGGGATGGATAATAGGGGTATTCGAGGCCGACCGCGGGTAGAAGAATGATAGGTCAACTGCATCAACTCCGGGGCCGGCCGCGGCTCGCCCTAGGCAACATATTGAGTGGGCAACTCTTATGTCATGGAAGTTGACCACCACACAGTCACCCTCAAAAGGTTTTTTCCCATGTCCAATCCAACCCACCCTGCGTACGCCGAGAATCAGGCCATCCACGCCCAATGGAAGGGGTCTGTTGGTTTTCAGCCAGTGGATGACCTTATTCTTTAGCGCCTGGTGGGTTTCCTGCTGGGTGTTTTTTAGGGGGGAACCTTAATTAGAACTACAACATATGGGTGACACTCGGGCGGGAGATTGACTGGGGGGCACTTACGTATCGCCTTTTGTGGAGGGGCCGCTGGGGAGGGATTTTTAGGAGGAGAGGTGGTTGGATTAGTCTTTAAGGTTGTGGCTACTCCACTAGCTTTGGCAGGCGGAGCAGCCAAGGGTTTAGAATTTGAACCGACCCCTCCCTTTTGTTGCTTCTTATGGACAGGGTTTGGCATGGGAATTTTCGCTACTGGGGAGGGGCTAGCATGCACTTGAGCAACATGAGTAGTAGCAATCGGCCTTGCCTGCTTTGCACCGGCTAGGGAAGCTGGTGTGGGAACATTCCCAGTCGCTTGCGACCTAGGAGGCAATGCCGACTGGTTACCCTGTGGTTGGCCCACAGCAACCCCCTTTCCAACATTCCTATCTACGTTATCCTCACTAAGCTTTGGCTGCAGTTTAAGCAAGGTTTTCAGGGAGAAGAAATTGTCCCTGGTAGCCTATCCCCCATACTCTTGACTTGGTCAATGAGTGGTACCAATAGAGACTTTACCAGTTTCTCGAGGGGCTCGAGTATAGGGCCCTCGTTTGCAGGAACAAGTAATGCTGGGACCAAGGGGTGAGACTGCAGGGTATCAGCAGCAAGCTGTGGAGGGGTGAGGTTTCCAGATGGTTCAAGCCCTCCGGAATCTGGATGTGTGGAACCCCTTTGGGGCTGTATCCTAGAACGCTTATAAAGCATGGAGTAAGAACCCTTCCGGATACTGGTCGCCCTTTTCCTTTTCCTATGTACCCGGGTCGATCGTGTCTGGGACAATGATTTTGGGCCTGTTCTAGGAAAGTCAGGAAAGGATTGAGACTTAAGACCAGGAGGGCTGGCTATGGGAGGAACGGGCAGGACTCTAACACAACAGTGCTGGGACTGTTAGGGAGAGAATCGGATATCAGATTTTCTATCCAATCAATTCCTGCCTCTATAGCTACAATGTGTGGCTCCCCAGACAGGGGCCCAAGCAGGGGTACGGTGGGGTTGGAGGAGATTGGAGACAGAGCGTGTGCCGCTGCTCCCAAGGAAGAGCGTTTGGAGGGGTGGAAGTCTTGTGAGAGGCGACGTTCCGTCATTGCAATCTCCTTTTCAATCACGGCAGCCACCCTGGTAATGAATTTGTCCATTGTGCCGATAATAGTACCCCCTGAGGCACTTTCTCCGCCGCCCCTCAAAGCTTTACCAGAGCGGGTTGACATAATGGCGTCGGGGCCCGCAGATGAGCTCCGAGATCTTGATCCAGAGACGATGGATGTAAGAGGGGTGGCCCAGCCCAGCCTCTGGCAGCCCCTGACTGCCACAGACTGCCCACCCTTTGCTCGGGCTTCGCTCGGCGTCCCGCTGCGCGTCAGACCGTTGATTATAGAGGGGCGTTGCGGCCGGGGGGCGTGTCCTGCTGGGGGCGCGGCCGTGCACACCTGTGCAGCGCAGGGACTCCTGGTCTTCAGAGTCCCTGCGGCGCGCGCCCTCTTCAGCCTCACGGAGCTCCCTCCTCCTTACAGCGACTGAGCAGCCCTCCTGCAGCCTCGACCCCACGCCTCAAGCTGCGCAGCGGCACCCGCGAAGCGGGTGCTGCAAGATGTTGACGGGCAGCCGAGGCGGTCAATCCCTCCAGGGACACAGGGAGGCTGGATGTCAGGGAGTCAGCGTTTCAGTGGCAGCGGCAGGAGCACCCAAGTAAGTTTTCCGGCAGAGTCCCACCGCAGATTGGAAAGCTTCCCGCTTTTAGTTTCTGGTCGGCCGGGGGGCGTGTCCTGCTGGGGGCGCGGCCGTGCACACCTGTGCAGCGCAGGGACTCCTGGTCTTCAGAGTCCCTGTGTAATGATTGAAAGCAGCGCAAGAATCGCATGCGCCACTAACCTTAATGCAATGCCCAGCAGGAACGATGGGATGACTGTCCTTGCCACCTCCCACTGCACGTCACCCAACAATGGGACAGACACCGCTGTTAGAGCACGCACAGCCGGAGGCCGCAAGGGGAAAATGACAAGGTGGAGGAATGTGGGTTTCTCTGATCTCTTCAGTTCAATTTCTAGGGTCAGCGGCTTTACTGAGAAGACCTCCCTGGAGGTGGGTGAGAAGAGAGAGAGAGAGAATAATGTGACTCTGTCCTGCTTTGAACCACCCCACTTCCCCTGTGTTCCGGGACTTACCACTGGTAAGAATGGATACTCCGTGGATGAAGGCTACCGCTTCTACGGAAGTCTTTGTAGCTGTCAACAGGTTGCGAAGAGTTAACTCACTCTCCGCTCCAGGATCACTCACGGAAGAGACTTTCCCCAATAATATTCTTGACAAGGTGCTGCTAGAAGGACCCCAAAATACTCCTTTTGGGTGATAGTCTCGCAGCAACAGCTCTGCAGTCGCAATGCTGCCTGATATCCAAGGATTCCAACGTTCCAACAAAAAAGAACGATGCAATCTGCAATCTCCCACTAGGGTTAAACGGATAACTAGAAGAAAACACAAAGGTAACGGAAGAGAGCGAGCCCGCTCTCCTCGATCTGTATAACAAGCGCGGTTCTGTTAAACTCACAGGGATGCGCTGGGTCTCCGTCGATCTGACCTCGCTGGCACTTCGTCGTCGCGGCGGGTGTTTGATCACTGGCCTCGCTGGCACTTCGTCGTCGCGGCGGGTGTTTGAACACTGGCCTCGCTGGCACTTCGTCGTCGCTGCGGGTGTTGACACAAGGAAAGAAATGGCTTGAACATGAATCTCCACGGCAGAACTCTAGATGTACTAACAAACAGGGAACGAACTAGGAACAGGATTGACAAGCCCCATATTGATCAAGGGGTGGAGCTTAAATAAGGTCTTCCCATTTTGCCTGATCCCGGCGTCGCTTGGCCTTCTGGGACTGGTAGTTTTTCCTGAGATGTCTTACATGACGCTGTCTGCAGCAACCTGCCGTTCTGCCTAGGGTGATCGCTACAGAACCCCCTCTCGAGGACTGCCGTCCCGGCGGTCGTCCTGGCTTCCCAGGGTAACGTTCGTGAAAAAGGGCCACCAAATCGGGACAATGTAAGTGATCCGTAGGTTCCCAGGAGCGAACTTCGGGGCCGTAGCCTTTCCATTCGACTAAATACTGAACCCGACCCCGTACTAAACGGGAGTCCAGGATGGCTCCTACTTCATACTCCTCTTGCCCTTCCACTTCCACAGGGCCCGGGCGCTCTGGCAACCGGACACTAGGTAGACGAGGCCGTAGAAGTGATACATGGAAGACTGGATGTATGGACCAAGACACAGGCAAAGAGAGTTTCATGGCCACAGTGTTGATCACCTCACAGATACCATACGGACCGACATATTTGGGTTTCAATTTGTTCGCACCTTTCAAGTGCAGGTTACGAGTAGAGAGCCAAACCTTGTCGCCCACCTTATACTCGGGCTCCTGAGACCTTCGTTTGTCTGCGAATGTTTTCTGGGCATTCTGAGCCGTTCTCAAACTGGTCCTTGCCTCTATCAAGATCGCTCGAAGATGAGCATGGTGTTCCTGAATTGCGGGTACGAGGGAATGAACCGGCCATTCAAAGGGAAGCATGTTCGGATGGTATCCGTGCAGACAGAAGAAAGGAGAACATCCCAAGGTGGAGTGGACTGCATTATTGTATGCGAATTCCGCCAACCATAGAAGAGTGGTCCAATCAGTGGTGTTTTGTAGGGTGAAACAGCGAAGATATTGTTCTAGGGTTTGATTCAACCGCTCCGTCTTACCATCCGTTTGCGGATGGTAACTGGAAGATAGGCGTGCGTCTATCTGCAGGGTGTTACAAAGAGCTTTCCAGAAATGTGAGGTGAATTGTGTACCGCGATCTGTTATCACTACCCTTGGTAGCCCATGTAAACGTACAATGTTCTGCAAGAATACCTTCGCTATCTCTCCGGAGGTAGGCAAACCGGGTAGGGAGATGAAGTGTCCCATTTTTGTGAGATGATCGACCACCACTAAAATGACGGTTTGTTTCTCACAGGGAGGTATTTCTACTATAAAATCCATGGACAAAGTGTGCCAGGGTTTGGGCGGAATAGGTAAGGGGTGTAACAATCCTACTGGTTTAGCATGGCTAGATTTTCCTTGCGCACAAATCGCACAGTTCTTTACATAATCCTTCACATCCTTTCGGAGACTGGGCCACCAAAAGGAGCGTTCCACGTTAGCGATCGTTTTGTACTCACCCATGTGTCCTCCCAATACTGAGTCATGGGCCCATTCCATCACTGTCTTTTGCAACTCAAGTCGAGGAACGAATAATGCATGGTGATGATACGCCAATTGTTCCTTTTCACAACGATGATCGGGCTCTGAAAGGACCCATGTGGGGATGTCAAGATCAGTGAGGGCTATTTTGACGTCCTCCAAAAAGTCATCAGAGGTGATCAAAGCAATGGATGCCTCGGCGTTCTCAATGCCTTGGAGGATGGAAGGGGTTTCCACTGGTCGCACGGTCTCTTCCTCCCCCAATCGGGAGAGAGCATCTGCCTTGCCATTCCGCGTTCCAGGTCTATAACGGATAACAAAGTCGAAGTCAGAAAAGAAAAGGGTCCACCTCAACTGCCGAGGTGTCAAGGCCTTTGCTGTTTTTAAGAACAGAAGATTGCGGTGATCTGTAATGATTTCCACGGTATGCACGGCCCCCAGGAGGTAATGTCTCCACTCCTCACATGCTCTTTTAATGGCCAGGAGCTCCTTATCAGTGATGGTATAGTTTATTTCACAAGGTGTGAGTTTCGTTGAATAGAACGCCACTGGATGAAGCTGCCCGGTGGTAGGGTGGCGTTGTGACAGTATTCCACCTAGTGCATATTGGGAGGCATCCGTTTCGAGAATGAAAGGCAGCTGTGGGTCTGGATGCCGAAGGATAGGAGCTTGCGTGAACTTCTCCTTGAGGGTTTGAAAAGCCTTGTCCGCTTCTTCCCCCCATTGGAACAAAACGTTTTTCCGCAACAAAGATGTGATCGGATGTATGATTTTGGAAAAATCCTGAACAAAGCGCCGGTAATAATTGGCAAAGCCAAGAAAGCTCTGTACGGATTTGACATTCTGTGGTGTTTTCCAAGTGAGAATAGCCTCAACCTTTTTCATGTCCATCTGAAATCCTTGAGCATCAATCACGTAGCCCAGAAACGCCACTTGTCGGACATGGAAAAGGCATTTCTCTAGCTTTGCATATAAAGAATTGCGTTGCAGCCTCTCCAATACTTCCTTGACATGGGTGATGTGCTCTGGGAGAGTGGCAGAGTAAACCAGAATGTCATCGATGTAGACTATGCAAAAGGTTTCCAAACACCCCCGCAACACCTCATCCATAAAAAATTGGAAGGCGGCAGGGGCGTTGCATAGTCCAAACGGCATCACCCTATATTCATATAGGCCGAATTTGGTTCTAAATGCCGTTTTCCACTCATCCCCGGTTTTTACTCGCACCAGATGGTAGGCACCCCGAAGGTCAAGTTTGGTGAAGTACTGAGCTCCCTTAAGCTGGTCCATTAAAACGGGAATCAAGGGCAAAGGATAACGATTTTTAATTGTCACCCTGTTGATAGCTCGATAATCGATGCATGGACGCAACTCTTCGCAATCCTTCTTGGGAATAAAAAACATAGGAGAGGACACGGGGGAAGTGGAATGTCTGATGAACCCAGTGGCCAAGTTGTCGTCGATATAGGTTTTTAGGTATTGTGTCTCCTTTTCGGTTAAGGCATATACTCTGCTGCAGGGGAGATCTGCCCCTGGAACAAGGTCCACACGGCAATCATATGCCCTATGTGGGGGCAAATGAGTAGCTTTTTTCTTGTCAAACAAGGAAGCGAATTCTTGGTACTCAGATGGTAAGGCCGTGGCACAGCAAAACTTGTCAACGGAGCAGGCCCCAGCTATGTAAGAAGCAGGCGAGGGTTCGAAGGAACTGAGGAGAAGGTCCGGGTTTTGACAATGTTCATGACAGTATGTGGACGTCATCCTTACCGTACGAGTCGACCAGCATACTGAGGGGTCATGTAGGGTAAGCCAAGGCATACCTAGAATGAGCCGGAATTGAGGTGCGTCAATCAGGTCGAATTGGATGTATTCGTAATGGTTGGCTCCATATTCCATTATCAATGCCAGGGTATGCTGAGTTGCAGGTCCTGATGACAGGACTGATCCGTCTACTGCCTTGACCGTCTCGGGCGTTGTTTTCATCTCGCAGGGGATACCCATTTGTAATGCATAGGCTTGATCAATATAGTTCCCTGTGGCCCCCGAATCCAACAAGGCATCGACCTGAAAAGGTTTCCGATTTATCACCCGTAAAGACACATTGATATTCATGTGCGCAACCGCAGGGTGAAGGGTGTTCGCTACATAAGGAGAGACCGGAGGGGACGGGAGTCTTGGATAAGTGGTCTCCATCTGATCCAAGACCATCAGTTTTCCGACGGCTCTTCCATCCTCGCGGTGGCCTGGACTCTAGGAAAGGTGGTCTTACCGGATGTAGAAGCCCGAGCTCGACATTCATTAATAAAGTGTCCGCTTTTGCCACAGTACATACATAATTTAAGTCGTCTTCTCCGGTCCTTCTCTTCCTTAGTAAGGGGGCCCCGAATCCCTCCAATTTGCATGGGTTCTGGCCCTTCTTGTGGCTTGGCTTTTTCTTCACCCGTTTGTCGAGGTCTGAACAGAGGATATGAATACCGAGCGTCCCCTCTGCTCCGATCCCCTCTCCGTTCCAACAAACGGTGGTCCAGTTGTACGGTCAAATCAATAAGCTCTTCACATGTCGTCGGTAGCTGCACCACCTGTGCTAACACATCCTTCAATTCCCCCCGAAGGCCCTGATAGAACAGGGAGATACGTTTCTGTGCTGGCCAGTCTGTCTCTACTATGAGACGATTAAAGGTGGTGATGTAGGATAGGAGATCCTGTGATCCTTGGCGTAAGGTCATTAACTCCCGATCTAATGACAGCATGTGGGACTTTCTGTCAAACAGTTTCCGTAATTCAAGACAGAAGTCGGCAAAATTGTGTAACACGGGATCATTTCTCTCTAATAAGGGAATAGTCCAGCTGGAAGCGTTTCCTCCCATGTAGGACATTACGAAGGCTGTCTTAGATGATTCATCTTGAAAGATTTGGGGTTTACAGAGGAAATGTAGACGACATTGGTTTAGGAAGGTCTCGAACTTACAGGGGTCTCCGAAAAACCTTTCAGGAGGAGCGAGACGAATGCCATGGGTCTGTAAGATGTGCACCGTGGGTGCGGCATCTGTGGGTGTGGAAGGGGCTGCAAATGCTCCTCCAGGTTTAAAGGACGGAGGTGGGGGCAGGGTTGCAGGCCGAAGCAAAGGTTTAGGGCTCAACTCCTTCTGGGCGAGATCTGACACATCTCTGCGCAAGTCTGGCACTTCCTTATACAATGCTTGATTCTCGGCACGAGATGTTTGGACCTCGTTTTGTAACTCCGTGAAACTCTCCAACAAAGAGGTAAGGACGGCATTGGTATCCATCGTCCGGGCTGGTTAGCGTTCTTGGGCTTGTCAATCTGTAATGATTGAAAGCAGCGCAAGAATCGCATGCGCCACTAACCTTAATGCAATGCCCAGCAGGAACGATGGGATGACTGTCCTTGCCACCTCCCACTGCACGTCACCCAACAATGGGACAGACACCGCTGTTAGAGCACGCACAGCCGGAGGCCGCAAGGGGAAAATGACAAGGTGGAGGAATGTGGGTTTCTCTGATCTCTTCAGTTCAATTTCTAGGGTCAGCGGCTTTACTGAGAAGACCTCCCTGGAGGTGGGTGAGAAGAGAGAGAGAGAGAATAATGTGACTCTGTCCTGCTTTGAACCACCCCACTTCCCCTGTGTTCCGGGACTTACCACTGGTAAGAATGGATACTCCGTGGATGAAGGCTACCGCTTCTACGGAAGTCTTTGTAGCTGTCAACAGGTTGCGAAGAGTTAACTCACTCTCCGCTCCAGGATCACTCACGGAAGAGACTTTCCCCAATAATATTCTTGACAAGGTGCTGCTAGAAGGACCCCAAAATACTCCTTTTGGGTGATAGTCTCGCAGCAACAGCTCTGCAGTCGCAATGCTGCCTGATATCCAAGGATTCCAACGTTCCAACAAAAAAGAACGATGCAATCTGCAATCTCCCACTAGGGTTAAACGGATAACTAGAAGAAAACACAAAGGTAACGGAAGAGAGCGAGCCCGCTCTCCTCGATCTGTATAACAAGCGCGGTTCTGTTAAACTCACAGGGATGCGCTGGGTCTCCGTCGATCTGACCTCGCTGGCACTTCGTCGTCGCGGCGGGTGTTTGATCACTGGCCTCGCTGGCACTTCGTCGTCGCGGCGGGTGTTTGATCACTGGCCTCGCTGGCACTTCGTCGTCGCGGCGGGTGTTGACACAAGGAAAGAAATGGCTTGAACATGAATCTCCACGGCAGAACTCTAGATGTACTAACAAACAGGGAACGAACCAGGAACAGGATTGACAAGCCCCGTTTTGATCAAGGGGTGGAGCTTAAATAAGGTCTTCCCATTTTGCCTGATCCCGGCGTCGCTTGGCCTTCTGGGACTGGTAGTTTTTCCTGAGATGTCTTACATGACGCTGTCTGCAGCAACCTGCCGGTCTGCCTAGGGTGATCGCTACACCCTGCGGCGCGCCCCCTATTCAGCCTCACGGAGCTTCCTCCTCCTTACAGCGACTGAGCAGCCCTCCTGCAGCCTCGACCCCACGCCTCAAGCCGCGCAGAGGCACCCGCGAAGCGGGTGCTGCAAGATGTTGACGGGCGGCCGAGGCGGTCAATCCCTCCAGGGACACAGGGAGGCTGGATGTCAGGGAGTCAGCTTTTCAGTGGCAGCGGCAGGAGCACCCAAGTAAGCTTTCCGGCAGAGTCCCACCGCAGATTGGAAAGCTTCCCGCTTTTACTTTCTGGTCGGCCGGGGGTCATGTCCTGCTGGGGGCGCGGCCGTGCACACCTGTGCAGCGCAGGGACTCCTGGTCTTCAGAGTCCCTGCGGCGCGCGCCCTCTTCAGCCTCACGGAGCTCCCTCCTCCTTACAGCGACTGAGCAGCCCTCCTGCAGCCTCGACCCCACGCCTCAAGCCGCGCAGCGGCACCCGCGAAGCGGGTGCTGCAAGATGTTGACGGGCGGCTGAGGCGGTCAATCCCTCCAGGGAAACAGGGAGGCTGGATGTCAGGGAGTCAGCGTTTCAGTGGCAGCGGCAGGAGCACCCAAGTAAGCTTTCCGGCATTTATTTTTGTATCAGTGGCAGTACTGCATATTCTTATATCAGCAACATGGAAGGATGTTACTGCTCCATCATTTCAGATGTGGCTGACCAGGCTCCTTGGTATCCAAAATATCGAGTCCACACTCTATGCGCATAAGGGCAGGAAAACACGGGAGTTTGGGCTAAATATCTGGGCGCCCCTGAAAGTTTGGAGGGATTCACGACTGCAAATATAGGCTAGTATATATATATATATATATATATATATATATATATATATATATATATATATATATATATATATATATATATATATATATCCCCAAAAAACTATTCCACACGATACAAAACAGGAATGTCCAGGCCAGCTTTGCAGTTATCCAAGAGCTTTTATTTTAGCTCCTACTCAACGCGTTTCGAGGTACAACCTCTTGATCGTGATCATATATATGCATAACTTATTCTTTTTTATGTATGGAGGGCCCATCACTCTCCTGTAAATATCAAAGTCTTTGTAAATATATATATATATGTCTATCTATTGTATTTATTGTATTTCCTTTTTTTTACCATGCCAGTTGGAATAATGTATGAAATTATGATTATGGTTATTTTGTACCAGTATTAAATTCTCAATAAAATATGATTTTTTTTAAAAAGGATTACTGGTGTTGTATAATCTTTTCATTTATTCACTATAGTCCATGTAGCAGCAGCATTTGATAAATCATTCTGGTCCTGAAGAAAGTCAAAGATACACTAGATTGATCGGAAGGCTGAAACATGTTGACCTATACCTATTGAGTAGTTATAAATCCATACTCCTCTTTGCACTGCTTTTTAACCCTGCCTGTGAGAGCAAGCTAATAAAGATATTTTTTTGCATCCATTAGGCAGTTTTAAACTCACCACTATTGTTTATTTTTTCTCTTTTTTTGCGCTGCACTCTCACTACACCTAATACTCACATATGGGATTTTAGCATCTCAAATTAGATAGTGATTATCTCTTTAAAACATCCCTGAGATCCTTCCTCACAGTGAGGAAGTTGTAGCCCTCAGTAGGAATAGGGTTTCCTACTGGGAGTAGAAACCCATATGATGAAGCATGTCACCTATAGTGAGTGAGGGTAGTCATCCTTAAAGGGATCATCCCCCATTTATTGATGAGAGTTTATGATAGATTCCATTCACAACATATGATATGTGTGCTAGTGTAGACCCGAGATTGTTTTGTGTTATTAACCTTGACAAAGAACCTGCCGCCAAATTTCTTTTTCCTGCAACATATTCAAGAGTATTCTGAATTACCTTGTAGTCTTTACTGCCACTTTGCTATCTGGGGGGGATGTGGCTCTTCCATCACCAGTGGCATTGAATAAACCTAATAAAGGTTTATGATCAGTTCGAAGAATAAACTTACTCCCCCAGATAAAGTTCTTAAATTATTGTCTACCCCACCCAAGCAAGCAAGAGCCTCTTTTTCAATAGTAAAGTATGTGACTTCAGCACCTCTCAAAGCTCTTGATACAAATGCCACATTTTCCTAATTTCCATTACTACTCCTTTGCTTTAAAATGGCGCCCAGACTTAGATAGCTGGGCTCTGTACTAATGACGCTTATATCCTGAGGGCCTCATTTATGAGAAGTGACGCATCGCTGCGTGAAAGCAGCGATGCGTCACTTCTCAATGCGCTCTCCGTGCGACAAGATTGATGCGCCATATTTACTGTATGACGCATCATGTCGCAAGGAGTTACAGATACGTCAGTATTTCTGACGTATTTGTATGGCACAAAAGTGACGCTTTGCTGGATTGTGTCACAAGAGTGATGGAACTCCAGCAATGTATCTTTTCACATGGGGGCTTGCATCAGCCTTACGTCTGCTGTGAGGCAGGAGTAAGACATTGACGTATTTGCACCCTAGAAGTGACGCAGTGAAATCTGTAGATTTCACTGCGTCACTTCTACGAGGCTTACTTACATGGGAATGCCCACCCTGCATACATTATACCTGACGCTGGTATAATGTAGCTCATGGATTTACAAAGTGACGCACCTGCTTAGATGCGTAACTTTGTAAATAGGGCTCAACAGGAGGCATGTTTTACACTGCCGATGCATCACAAAAAGTGACACAATGGAAGCGCAAAACTGTCACAAGGCCTCATAAATAAGGCCCTTAGTGTCAAAGGGTTTTGTCGGTTTGGCCCCCACAATCTTCTTTGTGACAAACCTGATTATTTTTTGACATTCATCATCCCAAACATACTTAAATTTTTTTAAAGTATATTATGTAAACATGATGTTTTACTAGACAAATGTTTGACAAGCTTGGCATAGTACTCTATGAGACCCATGAAAGTACTTAGTTGGTATTTGCAAACTGGGTACAAGTGAGTTCTCTGTGGCTTCTACAATTTTGCCCTTTGGCTCAATGACATTCTCAGAGATAAAATTATCTAAATTATACACCCCTGGCAAACAAACTTACACTTGTCCTTATCGAGTGTTAGTCCACTGTTACTTAAGACTTCCAGTTCCTTTCTAACTCTTTCATTATGTTCTTGATCATCCTGGAAGTACTAAACCCCTTCCATGTCAATAAACAAACTTTTCATTAGTCTCAGGAACGCAGACGAAGCTGGCGCTAAGCCGAATGGCATAAGGACATAACAGAAAGCTCCCTCAGGTGCCACAAATGAGGTAAGATGTCTAGAATCCTCACATAGTTCTACTTAGTGATGAGCAGCAGACATATCTAAAAAAGTCACAATGTTTTGCTCCCTTTACTGTTGCCAACATTTCATTGATGTTATGGATAGGCTGGTGATCAACTAAAATGTTAAGAATCCAGGAGGCGTGAGTCAACACATCGTCTTGTGGACTTGTCAAGCTTGTGTGCAAGAATGACCGGGGAAGCCACTTTGATCCCTTGATGGGTTCTATGATCCCCACATTACACAATCTGCACAATTCCAATTTCAATTATTTCCTCAAACTCATCGGAACCTTATGAATCATATGCACCTTAGGCGGAGCATTTTGTTTCAACACTATACAATGACAAAAACCCCTTCATCTTTCTTAGTTTATCACTGAAAACAGGTTGGAATTCATCCACCCATCCCTGATCATTCAATTGACAGACCTTTCCCACAGCGGACTCTAGAAACGGATGTATGACGTTAGCATGCATACTATTACCACGCATACCTTTACAACGCGGTATTTACAACGAATACCGTTACAACGCATAGCGCTTTGAGGTGCTGGGTAGTGGTAAGTATAATTTTATATTCCAACTCCAGTCCCTGTGGACACTAGGGAAGGTGTTGGATATAAAATTAAACTTATTCCCTATCCTAGAGCGCCCCCCAGCGCAATGCGTTGTAATGGTATGCGTGGTAATGCCTGCGTTGTAATGGTAGTGCGTGGTAAAAAATGCGTGCTAAACGTTGTATACCCTAGAAACTTGCACTTAGACACTGCCATCTCAGGATGATTAGGATCTAAAATGATTTCAAGTTTTCCTTGGTCGTTCCATCCTGGTAAATTCAACACATTTTTACCACTTAAACCTGAGTAGTAACTATGCGACTGTCAAATCGTAACCTGGTGTAAATGTTCCCAACTACCTCTATATGTTTACCCTCATGCTCAAGGATTTTGATACAGTAGTTATGTAATTGTACTTCCTGGATATGTTGTGACTCACACTTGTTAATCAGCATGACTGGTGAACCCCAATCTGCCCTAATTCCGACATCTTTCCCATTAATGGATATAATACGAAAAAGTGGATTTCTTTTCCTAATCTTGTCAACAGTAGCTAATTCAA
Organism: Lissotriton vulgaris; assembly: GCF_964263255.1. Lineage (NCBI taxonomy): Eukaryota > Metazoa > Chordata > Amphibia > Caudata > Salamandridae > Lissotriton > Lissotriton vulgaris. The sequence goes on from NC_141697.1 coordinate 806,743,840, forward strand.
GTGCACATAATCCTGGGAGACAACATTAATACAGCGTAATCATCGTCATCTAACATGCCTTCATCAAGTGCTTTGACACTTGGGCTAGGTTGTGCTTTTTGACTCGGTGGGGTTATCATACCCTTGAAAAATTGCTCTTTTTCTCCACATTTAAAACAAATTGAATTGAGAACACTACAAAATTTAGCATTTGCCAAATGAGACTTACTACCACATCGAAAACACACAATATTGCTCCTTTTACTCATATTATCAATACAAGAATTTACATTCCTAGATTTATCAGTGTCAGTTTTTACATATTGTGTTCTACTCTGTCCTGTGACCAACCTCGGTTTTGCACTGGGATTCAGTTCCTTCATGCACATCTCAGAATGTTCAATAGTCCTGGCAATACATAAGGCCAGTTCAAGGTTAGGATCTTCCATGGATAATAATTTCCCTTGAATTTTCCTATTGAATGTTCTCAATGCAGCCACTAAATCATCTATTGATTCACAAGGCAACTGGTGACATTCTAAAACAATGTTTTTACATGGATTAAATCTCGTATCCAATGTTTTAATGATGGATGCATATTCATCCTGTTGTATAGCCACGTCACCATTTTCACCAGCACTTACATGCACCTTCACAGCCTCCAATGGAAGAGTCTTCAAGATACTTCTATCTTCTGAACCTAAATTATACACCAAAATGTATCACAATTAATGGCTTCAGGGTATGACTCAAACGCTTCATGCCATAGTTCCCAACTGAGGGAAGGAGTACCAGGAGACTGAAAAAAATGGAGGAGGGGCCGCAATTTTATCCATAATGCACTGTCATTAGGTGTGACTTGTTGCTGCTCTGTATGAAGAGTTATCTGCATAAAAAACTATTCTGCTCCAACTATTGTATCATATGGTGTGCCTGTCAACTAAAATACTGCCAATGTACATGTATAAAACAAAACAGTAGACAGGCAGCTGTGTGGAAGGTGCAACTAAAAACAGCTGATAGTACCAATAACTTATGTGTGCCTGTCAACGCAATACTGTAACAGGCTTTAAGCAAGACTAGCAACCCGTAATCCACATATTTCCAGCTGACTTCAATCATGTTTTCCCCAACCTACTATGATGGTCGCTGAGCATTGTACGCAGCGTCACGCAATATGCTTCCTGAAGACTTTTGGGCTTATTTTACAATCCAGCCCAACCTCCTAAGAAGCCCCGAAACACGCATAACGTGGCACCACGTCCTTTTCGCACGGGCTTGCCTATGCCCTTACTTAATGATGTACTCGCATACAAATTGGAGACAGTAACCTGCAGATGGATGATAAAGCGGTGGAACGCGGGGTCACAGACTGACTATAAAGACACACCAGAGTATTTATTGGAGCTGAGGTAAGCATGCTCTATACACTTAACTAGTCTTGAGTCCCCACTCTGCAAGAGTCCACGCATTCACAACACCCTGGACAGAGGCTGATTCACATTGGGGGGACCAGTGGCCACTTGCTGCCACTAAAAAGACAGAGCCAGGTAAGAGTTGAGAAGCTTTAATTACATACCTTGCCTTGCCTCCCATTCAGGCAGTAACTGCCGACACCAGATCCCTCTCGCAAGATTCTACCTTAAGATTCCCCTGCACCCCAGTACAACCCAATACAGTGCCTGCAGCAATCTCAAATCCACGCTGCCTTCCACATCTTTCAAAACACTTATACAGTGTGTCTATACAAGTTCAAAACTGCCCCAATTTGCAAACATGTTCCACTTTTCTTGTTTTCTAAATCACTAATGGAGGCTACTTTTTTATTTAGGCCTATTTTATGTCCCAGGAAACAGGGTTAGACCCAATATAGTCAGTAGGGACCTGGGTAACAATTAGAACAAAAGGAAGGGGTCCCGTGACCAAAGGAAAACAGTTACAAATTTACACCATTTGTAATCAACAATTCAATGAAAAGAAACTCTTGAAAAGCAAAAAAGAATTTAATTCAAGATTGCAAACATCCTGTTAAATGGATATATTACTCAAATAATACATTTTTTGATACCACAGTTTATAAACAGTGTGCGTGCCCACATTCACAACAGGAAGGGAGTGACGTGAGGGAAAGTGTAGGGGGTAGGATATATGTGATCTGATTCATTCAGTGACAAGTCTTATTCAAGTATTCTAAGACAATGTACATGTGGTCCCTGACAAGCAGGGCCACCGTTATTGGCTCTAACAGAGTCCAAATTCATAAATGGTAGAGAACGGCCTAACTCCGCTGCAGCCGTAGGTGTCTAAATGGGGACCGGAGTTGGTCGTGGGTGCTGTAGTCGTCTACGTTTCGACCCAATATAAGTAGGATTCTTTTCCTTACGAAAGGGTCTTCATCAGGACAAGAAGAGTTGTGGGTGGGCAACCTCCTGAGGAGCAATTTGAAAAGGCACATTAGAAACACACCAATCCTGTATATTAATTCATAGGAAGGTGGTATATAATAAATAATCATTAAAGAGAGACATCCGTGTTGTCTGTCTCTGTATGAATCCCATAGACGAGATTTGGAGAAAATGAACTAACGCTCACCTTTCACAAAGGGGCGATATGAGTAGACTTGAAGATTAGGTATTCTTGCTCCAAGCTGTTGGTAGATGACTCTAAATTTTTGAAGAAAGAATGATGCTTTTAACAGGTCTAGTAGGTTAACAGCTAGTACAATTAAAATCCATATAGGAGGCAGAAGGCCAGAATTGACGATATATTAAGTCGCCTTGGCTAGTTCATCCATATTGTTGTGAGCTCAAATTATCCTCTATATTATTACCTGTTGACCCCTGTGGGGTGCCTCCCTAGTTGGGTTGTGGAAGTAAACTCTTAGTGGTGAATACGAATTCTCACCCTGCAAAAACGGAAAATGAGATGTCTATTTCAACACCATTTATCTAACATGCAAGCATTGCTGGTGTTTCAACACTGTTATTAAGTTTGCTTACCACTATCTACAGTATGTTAAATACAATTCGGAAGATCCTGTACACAATATATGTTAGGCCTTGCTCAGGTTTATTATGCCTTCCAGGGCTCCCATGTGTTTGTGGTAGGAGACCTAAACATGAAAAGACACTCCTAAATATAACTTCTTGTTACAGACAAACAGGCTATTTTGTGTATCCAAGTTTCAAGTTAGTATCATTACCGGGAAAAGCCGCAGGAGATTACTGGACTGGTTCTAAAAATCATCGATTCTTTTAGGAGGATGCATACACGAGTTTGCACATTTCTATTTACAAAAAAGTGGAAAGATTTTCCTAAGTTATTGAAAATATAAAACGTTTCAAAACTTATGTAGCCTAACATTAAATGGAAATGACTGAAAAAAGTAAGATTACCAAATGGGCTGCTGTAAAGATATGTTTTGATGCAATCACTTAACCAGTTCGTGTGCTCCTTTTTAACTAGAAGAAATATTGAGAATAATCGTTGGTTTGCAGCTTTTGTTAGGGAAGTAGATAACCATAAATATGTCTAAACATACAAGATATGACGTTTCCTACCTGCCCCCGCCCGGGGGTCTCGAAACTTATAGGGAAACGATACTCCGATTTTGTTCACCGTCTCCTAAAGACCGAATGAACATACAGAATTCAGTAAATCGTGCGTGAAATTTTCGCGCTTTTTTTAAAAAACGGGAGCCAGGGAAAGGGGCTTTATTTATTACCTGATACAGGCGTCCGGAGTTCAAACAAACACCTCCTATTCTGCAAATCCCTGTTGCCGCTACGGATCTGTGCTCAGTAAACGCTCGCGTTGGGCACTTCCTTGTGATTGTAAGCTGGAGGGGCGGAGCCTTGGATGTTGCAATGAAAGTGGAAGGAAGACTTCACCTATACTTCCGCGATTTTGGGAGATAGTCTGCTACCCTAATGCGCATTATAGTATCATATTGTGACTACAATAATCCTATACATTTATATAGAAAGATTTAACATTACACTCGCGTTCTTTCATTAAAAAAGCATTTATCATAAAGCATGATCGACACCAGTACGTGCTGGATGTTGTGAAGGAGGCACAAATCGCGTAGGATAGTGTAAACTCCTACATCCCATTTCATGTTAAAAATTGACACATAACAGTACTGTTTGAACCTTTTTGGTGATATTCAAAAGAGATTTGATACTATAATGCGCATTAGGGTAGCAGACTATCTCCCAAAATCGCGGAAGTATAGGTGAAGTCTTCCTTCCACTTTCATTGCAACATCCAAGGCTCCGCCCCTCCAGCTTACAATCACAAGGAAGTGCCCAACGCGAGCGTTTACTGAGCACAGATCCGTAGCGGCAACAGTGATTTGCAGAATAGGAGGTGTTTGTTTGAACTCCGGATTTTAATTGTACTAGCTGTTAACCTAGTAGACCTGTTAAAAGCATCATTCTTTCTTCAAAAATTTAGAGTCATCTACCAACAGCTTGGAGCAAGAATACCTAATCTTCAAGTCTACTCATATCGCCCCTTTGTGAAAGGTGAGCGTTAGTTCATTTTCTCCAAATCTCGTCTATGGGATTCATACAGAGACAGACAACACGGATGTCTCTCTTTAAGGATTATTTATTATATACCACCTTCCTATGAATTAATATACAGGATTGGTGTGTTTCTAATGTGCCTTTTCAAATTGCTCCTCAGGAGGTTGCCCACCCACAACTCTTCTTGTCCTGATGAAGACCCTTTCGTAAGGAAAAGAATCCTACTTATATTGGGTCGAAACGTAGACGACTACACCACCCACGACCAACTCCGGTCCCCATTTAGACACCTACGGCTGCAGCGGAGTTAGGCTGTTCTCTACCATTTATGAATTTGGACTCTGTTAGAGCCAATAACGGTGGCCCTGCTTGTCAGGGACCACATGTACATTGTCTTAGAATACTTGAATAAGACTTGTCACTGAATGAATCAGATCACATATATCCTACCCCCTACACTTTCCCTCACGTCACTCCCTTCCTGTTGTGAATGTGGGCACGCACACTGTATATAAACTGTGGTATCAAAAAATGTATTATTTGAGTAATATATCCATTTAACAGGATGTTTGCAATCTTGAATTAAATTCTTTTTTGCTTTTCAAGAGTTTCTTTTCATTGAATTGTTGATTACAACTGGTGTAAATTTGTAACTGTTTTCCTTTGGTCACGGGACCCCTTCCTTTTGTTCTATTTTATGTCCCAGTCCGACACTGTTCTTTTGTTGTCACTTAAAATGTGTCGGGGCATACATTCTGCATGGGGCAGTTGGGGTTTCATCGTGGAACCTGCGTCGGAGTTTAGCTATGTTACTAGAGTTTTTGACAAAAACAATGTGTAAATGGAACTTAATTCTCGGGTGCCGCCTTAATCTTTGATCTATCTAGTCAGGCTTCATGGCATAGTTGCACGATAAGCTAGCGTCTAGACACCTTCGGGTAATTGTTCGCGCTCTATAAATTCCTTTTTCATCTCATTTCCTCTACTGCGTCTCTGCGTGCGCAGTTTTAATCTGTAGGTACACAGAATGCTTTTTCTTCCAAATAGGCTATTCTGCACTATAATAAAGCCTGGATTGTCAAGATGTTCGTTTTTAACCCAACATGCAGAGTTAGCAGATAAGACTGAACGATACGGGTGTAAAACAATCTGAACACATTAAGATTAACACGGAATTACTGGGGCCGTCTCTTGTAATTAGACCTTCCGCTCACACGTAAAACCCCGTCAAGTCTTTCATTATTAATATCATTACAAGAGATGTCGAGGGAAATTCCTCAAAGATTGTGCTCCGGATTGCTGACACCAGGTAACCTAGCAACCTTCGCTAGCACAACGCGGCAGCGTGGAAGAAGTTTAGCTGCAAGGATTGCAGCTGGTGAACGCACGCCTGGAAGGTTCCTTTTGTCTTCCCTCGAGCGTGATGGAAGAGCAACCATTAGGCCACCTCGTTGAGGCGTGTTGCTAAGGTACATCCAGACAGCTCATTCCCTAATTCACAGGTCGTGTGCGCTTTTCAAGTTCTCAAACTTGATGTTGGCACGCCTTTTCCTTGATTTCAAGGCCTCTGCAGACTCTGTAAACTGCTATTCGTTGAAAAGAACTTGGAGCTTTGTCACTACCCAACAATAAAATCAACATTGTCCTTTTGTTTAAAACTGGGCACGCTTTCTCGCCATTTTGCATTTCATTCTAGATAGAATGGTGTCCGAGTTTTGCTCCAGACAACTACGTTTGTACTTTATAATTTGCACCAAAGCAGCAGACCATCCATCAAATGCAGTGATGCGATCTGCATTCTAATCACATCTTTACTTAGGGGTAAGGCAGCACTACAGGCTAGAAAAGAACTAACTCAGTGGATACAAAATATTCTCATTTTCAGTGCATGCACAAATGTTTGATTTCGAGCTTAAGGTGAAAGGGCACAGTGCAAATCTCGACAAGTAAACCATGAACTTTCTGCAGAGGTAGACCCTTGTTTATTTATTTATCTGAAAGTTTTACATAGCGCTAGCGAGACTCGAAGGTGTTAGAGTGCTTTACATGATCGTGAGAGAATCTGGTGAATCAGGAACACAGAAATTGTATGAGGCGAGACTCATTAGATTTCATGTTCGTGGGCGGGCTTGTTTTCCTCCATGTTCCACGAGTAAGCTATTTGCATTGCTTCTTCTGTGCATGCTCCTGCTCCAGTCCAGCTTGGCAGACCAAATGAGATGCCGTTGTCTATGGCCATGCAGGGCAGTGAGATAGAAAGACAGTTTTGTGCCAGCGCCTAGCACGCCGTTGAAATAAGATGAATGCCCGCAGCATCTCAGTTGTTTCTCTTGACTAACAATTTGGACTGCTAAGCAGTTGAGCCCTGGTAAAGTGCTTGGATGAGATGTGAGGTGTGGGGTAGCAGAAAGCAGATTCTTTGAAAATGAATGATACCAAAGGACAGTGCTTTGTACTAATTACTGATCTCTTTTGGCTCTAGAAATGCTTAATTCTCCAAATTCTGCAAGCTGCAAACAAATGCAGCTCCATCCTGAAGCTTAGTTTGGCGACAGTTCAGAAGGGCTACAATGATTTGATGATAGTGAATAATAATTCAGAATATGTTTAAATGTGTAGAAGCGTGGAGAATTCTACTCATTCCAGCGCTATCCACATTGAAATGGAATTAGCAATGTGTATATATAGCATCTAAACTGCGCATGGACAAAAGTATCTAAACTGCGCATGGACAAACTGAATAAATGATTTGAGTACAGCTATTATTTTACGCCCTACCACTTTCAAATGTCACCAGCCGCCACTGCATCTTAATGGGCTGCATTTTCAGCCTCCCTGGTCGCTGCATACTGTGAGTGGGTTAGCAATGGACTGTAATAACTGCTGCAATGGCCCTTAATGCGATAGTACAGCATCTAGTTTCCCGGTGCTATTTTTACCTTCAATATCACCAGCTGCGGGTCACGGGTGGCAGTAAAGCTTCCGTTTATTTCGCCTGTGATGGGAGCTGACATTGTCATCAAACTTTGTAGCCAGAAACTGATTAGGCAAATACATACCTGTGATGGTGTAACGGGAACTTGGTGGTACCACCAGCTAAGTTTCAACATCATCCTAGTATATCGTCAGTGATAAATGTAAGGTTGTGGGCTACACACGAATAGGCACTTTCTGCAGTTGGGGCGTGAGTGTGCCATTCCTAAGAGAGTGCGGGTTGCCAGGTTAGTGCTGATAGGAAGGGGATGGAGCGCTAACACGGACAACTACCGGAGCAAATTTTGCAGTACTAGTTAAGGTTACATTGATTATATTGTTGGTATGTTACTAGTTGCTTCACTTAAGCATACTTACCATGGGAGTTCTCAGCGAACATTCGGACTGTAAGTTGGGGGTTAGCCGGTTGGCAGGCCTTTTGGATGTGGGTTTCTAGCTCAGGCAGGTCAAAGTATGGGTTATAGTGCCTGAAATATGCCCTGGGATACAAGTTCACAGGCAGGTGGTGCGGGGAAAATGAAAGGGGCTTGGGTTTGAGCACTGGTCACAGGTTCAGATCCGGGTAGGTCCTCTTAGCAGTTCATGAAACGAGTACCATCGAGCTGAGTAACATTAACATGTGCTCATTCGCACGCCCAATTGCCTTGGCTGGGAGCCATATAGGTTGTGGAAGTTGTCATTCAGCGAGTGTGCTATGGCCCACAAGATTGGGGAAACCCCTGGGTTAAACACAAATGGGCTACATAATATTAAAGAACACTTGGCTTTCCCAGTGTTCAATAAAGTGCAGGTATTTATACTTACGGTTCCCCTCTGGTTCACATTGTCCTGTCGGCTTCCTGGTATACTAGCAGAAGTTTGGGAGGGCAAGGCGTCACTTAGAGTGGTGACTGTCTGAATGCGATGGACATAGTCCGGCAAGTGCTATATACAGATTACTGGGTGAAGGAGGAAGTAAGGCGGGCTTGTTAACTCCTACTTTCTACCGCAATGCCACTGCTTGTCAGGAGTGGCATGTCAAAGGTATTGCTCTTCAGCAAGGCAATGTTCGCAATGAACCACCTCCAAACGATTACTTTTAGGCCATCAGGGGCGCATATACATGAAGGGCTGGGCGAGGCGGGCACCACGGATACTGGGTCCCCCTCCCAGTTGCAGACTCAGCAGAACATGCTATCAGGTGGGGCGATAGCAATCCCGTACAGTTAGGGGGACAGCCTAGTTATGGACATTCCTGTCTACCTTGATTTAGCAAGTAAAGGGACTGTGCCACGGTTAAGTATAATTCTTCTCGCCCTAATAGCCTAAGTAGGCATCGGGGGTAGGAGCAGTCTTTTAAAAAGTGAGATGCTGTCCCAGAGATGGGAAACTTTGAGTCTGATGTGGTACACCTATCACCAGTAGAGATGGACTTGTTCTTGTTAGACTAACAAGAAGCGTTAGGCAAAAGGGTTGCAGGTAAAGGAAAGGGCGGTTTGGTGGGGGACCCTGGCGGCTACGGTGGCTGCCTCCAGGGCTGTGGTAGAGTTACAGGGCGATCTGGAAGCAATTGGGTACAGAAATGTACATTAGCGTGGCACATAGGAGTGCCAGAGCCTAACCCCAGGGGCCTCATGGGAGGTTCCTGGAACCTGTGTTGGCGCCCGTTAGTCCTTCGGGCGGTTGTGGGCCTGAGCAACCGGAGGCTTACCTAGCTACGCTCCGCCCGAAAGGGGCATGAGTATAAGGGACCAATGGTCATGTGATCCTGGAAAGGGATTACCAGAAGGGGCAGTACATAGGTGGTTTGTCATGGTACTGCCTGGCTCATCAGGCGGGTAGGTGGCACGAATGCTGCCTGCCCTTGGATTGCCCGTAAGCTAACCCACACCATTACATTACGTTGTATGTAATAAACCTGCAGCAGTTTTTCCCAAGTTAATACTTGTGTGGCGTGTATTTATTTGCGAGATGCATGCTAAGATGCGGGGAGGGGCCTGTTGCCATGATGTTATTATCTGGCTGCCCGAGGCCACCACAGGGGCCAATCAGGAGGGCGGCCCTCTAGTGCCATTGGGCTTGCCTCCCCACTTGCCCCCCTTTTTGTTCCCAAGGGGGGGTTGGCGAAGGGAGGAGTCTCTTCGGGGGTCCTGGCCGTGCTACGTCACGTCCGGTGCACAAGGCAGGGCGAGGGGTACATAAGTCCCCCTCGCCATTTTCTCTGCCTCTTTGATGCATCGGATGCACCATGGACGCCTGGGGGGTGGACACGCTGTCTCCCACCCTACCACTTACCCAGCATGTCGGCATAAAGGGACATGGCATGAACTGTTTAATGTTTTATTTTATCATTGCAGGCGGAGTTACAAGGCAATCTGGAAGCATTTGGGTACAGAAGGGTACCTCAGCGTAGCACATAGGGGTGCCAGAGCCTAACCCCAGGGGCCTCATGGGAAGTTCCTGGAACCTGTGTCGGTGCCTCGTTAGTCCTTTGGGCGGTTGTGGGCCTGAGCAACCGGGAGCTTGCCTAGCTACGCTCCGCCCCGAAAGGGGCGTGAGTATAAGGGACCAATGGTCATATGCTCCTGGAAAGGAATTACCAGAAGGGGCAGTACATAGGTGGCTCGCCACAGTACTGCCTGACTCATCAGGCGGGCAGGTCGCGAGAATGCTCCCTGCCCTTGGATCGCCCGTAAGCTAACCCACAAGAGTACATAACGTTGTATGTAATTAACCTGCAGCAGTTTTTCCCAAGTTAATACTTGTGTGGCGTGTATTTATTTGCGGGATGCATGCTAAGATGGGGGTAGGGGCCTATTTCCATGATGGTACTATCCTGTCAGGGCTTTTCCCTACCTCAGGGATTAGTCCTTCAATTAGGTTTATGCTTTATGCGCATTTCCAGGGAGTCTGTTTTTGACTGCTATGACTGGTATACAACAACTGAGGTCAGTCGCCAGTGCGTTCACGATGGGCATTTATTCTTTCTTGAATGGCACCTTCCCTGAAACGTAAACAGTAAGGCAACTAGGCCCATATTATAGCACATATTTGAGGGCCTCATGCCAGTAAACTCCGCTCTGCCTAGGCTGCACTTCACCTCCAAGCAGGGCACGGAGTGGCAAAAACTCTGTGAATTTCGCCAGCGAAGCGGGGTTTACCGCTTAGCCTTACTCCTTTAGGCATCAATTCAGTTGCAAGTTGTGCGCCTTCTACCATTGATCCTTCTCATCACCGTGCAATAGGTTGAGGAGTGGTTCACTGTGCTTCTCCTCAACCTCCTCTGTCTTTGACAGGATGTTCAGAATAAAATCATCCAGAGGAATGGCTTTGGGCATGGAATATCCTCCTTGTTTCCCACTTGGTCCACAAAGTAGATTTTTTTCAGAAACCCTCTGCACTACCCTGTATAGACTACACCATTTACCATTCAAAGTTTTTGGACAAATAGACTTGAGCACCAACACCTTCTGACCCTCATGGTATCCAGTCAGTGTTGCTTTCTGGTCATACAATTCCTTCATTAGCTTGTGGACGGCCTGAAGGTTTTCCTTTGCCTGACCCATGAATGGACCATCAACTTCCTGAGACCAATCACAGTCTACCACATCCTTCTCGGGTGATTCAGAAATGTGTTCTCACCCTTCTCTGTCTAAGATAAGTGAGCCACACATTAGGTACCCAAACAGACGTTCAAAGGGACTTCATCCAACCCCTTTTACGGGACTTTCCCTGTAGGCGAATAAGAACATGTCATGAGAAGATCCCACTTCCTCCTGAGGTTCTCTGTCAGAGTTCTCATCATGCTGTCAAAGGTCTTGTTAACACCTTCCCTGCGTATGACGGAACCACGCAGTCATGAACCACGGGCAGCGTGTGCTCATGACGGCGTGGTTCCGTCATGCTGCAGCCGGTCCGTCCATGAGGCACTGATTCCCTGCCTGTGCGGGCGAATTAGTGAGTGGGCGGGGTCGTGACGGAACCACGCCATCATGAGCACAGCTCGTCCGTGACTCATGATGGCGTGGTTCCGTCACGAGCATGGCGGTGCCGTGCTCATCCCCCACCCCCCCAGCGCTGCAGTGGAATTAGCACTGTGGCCAAGGAGTTAAACCATCCTACCAACCCATTGATCTACGGGTTGTATATCATGGAGGGGTTGCAGGTCCCACTAGCTTGTTCTCACATCTCTCTAAGAGGAGATAAGGTTTGTTCCACATTCATAAATCAGAGTCTTACGAAATCCAACACTTGAACAGATTCCCAGGAGTGCTCTGGCTATTACCCTCACAGTGGCACTCTTCAGGGGTAATGTCTCTGGATACTTGGTGGCATGAGCCGCCACAAGATAGGTATACTTATTGCCTGATGCTGTGGGGGTGAAGGTGTTCCATTGGAAGAACAATATCAATGCTCACTCGGTGACATCTCAAGGATTTGTGAAGCCCTGGACAAAATATATTTTGAGGCCCTCAGTTTGGAACACCTGTAAATTTATCATCCCCCCTTTTGGCTCATTCATGCTATTGTGATGCCAAACAGTATTGATTTATATGTTACACCTTCAGCTATGAGTATATGCAAAAACCGGAGAAAGTTCAAACTGCCTAGTGTCTGCTAGTCCAAAAATACCAAAAGAAAGCTTGATCAAGTCTTTATAAAGTCATTTCTTTTTGAGTTTTATCTAGATTTGTTTTTACTTGACAGACCAACATTTGTGGAATTCAGTGGCAAACCACCTTGTTACTATCATTATTGGAAAAACATGCTACGGGTGACTTGATAGATCTTTAGTGGACTAGTGCATAGTATTAAAATAAGATGTAGGCATCTAGTCATTGAAATAATAGCTTTAGTTGCTGAATATTTACAATCACAAATATAAACCACTTTACTCCTAGAGTTCTTGCTGCAACAGTGAAAATGAAAGCGCTGCTCTAAGGATTTTCACTTTTTCCTGGGTTAAAATTAGACCTGGGCGACATTTCAATTAAACTAGAGTAACTGTCATAATTTTGTTAATTTTGCATAATGAAATTTATGCGAAATTACTGAGATCAATCCATTCCACCACATAGCTTAATTTTGGGGCGAAATTGAAATGCAAGATGAACCTTTCAGGTACATTTTTTTACGTGAGCTGCATTTCAGGTAAATTTTTCACCAGATCGGACCGTTTGAGTACGTTATTTTTGATGATGAAGCTACAAATCTGAACATGAGTTGCAATATTTTGAAAACGAGTGGCAGTTTATTTAACCTAGGTTTTCAACAAAGATTTCAGGAAGACTTTTAACCAGAGCGGACAGTTTGGCGCCCTACCACCGATTGGTGCTGGCTCCCTTGTTGACCCGGAGGCAATCTAATTGCTTCCGGGTCAAAGGGGGGGAGCCAAGGGGGGCGGGCCAGTTGGAACTGGTCTGCCCCAGATGGGTTAAAATGCCGGGGGAGCGCGGGAGGCTCCCTCTTGTTCCCGCACTCCCCAGGCCTGCCCTTGCCTCAGCCGAGGCGCCCAATTTTTTTCTTTTTTATTCTTTCAAGTTTCGAGAAGCTCCGGTGGAGGAGCTAAATAATTCTCTCTTTTTCTTTCAGAGAACCACGGGAGCAGGATGGGGGAGCTCTGGTCGAGGGAGCGTGGCTTGTTGGGCAGGGTGCTTGTTTTCCTGCCGTCGAGCACTCGGGAAAGCAGAAGACGGCGGGAGCGGATCATTGAGCGGTGTCGGAGCCTCGGAGCGAAGCACACAAGCTTTTTGAAAAGGGGCAGGCTTTTAGAAAAAGGTACGGGGACCTCGTTGGGGGCAGCATTTACCGGTGTGTCCTTTGACCGGGCAGTGGACATGTTGAGGGCTCTGGGACCTAGGAGCCTTGCTGGCAAAGTCAGACATTGCATCTGCTTTTCGGCAACTGCCGGTTCATCCCCTAGATCAGCATCTGCTAGGCTTCTCTTTTCAAGGAAAATTCTATATGGAAAAGTGTATGCCCATGGAATGTTCTGTTTCATGCGCCTACTTTGAGAAATGTAGTTCTTTTCTGGAATGGGTTTTTAGGCAAACGACAGGACACCACCATGTCATGCATTACCTGGATGACATTCTCGTAAACGGGTCGGCGGGCTCACAGGAGTGTGCGTGGGCATTGCAGACATTTTCTGTGCTCATGCGGGCTTTTGAGATCCCGCTAGAACCTGGGAAGACTGTGGGTCCAGCAACCACATTGGAATTTTTAGGCATAGAATTGGACTCAGTGGAGGGTTGTTTCAGGTTACCCAAAGACAAAATCATGAAATTTAGAGCAGCCCTCCAGCATTGTCTGGCCAAAGACAAAGTGACACTACAGCAGCTACAGCAGACTGTGGGCCAGTTGAATTTCGCACTAAGAGTGATACCCAAGGCACGCCCATTCTCCCGCTCAATCTTGCAGACCATGACGGGTCTGCGGGAGAAACATCATCGCACTAGACTGCGGGCTAAGGTCCTCTAGGACATGCGTATTTGGATCGCATTTCTGGAGGGCTTCAACGGCAGAGTAGTGTGGTGCGGTCCCCTCACCACGCCTGCAGAGTTAGGTCTATGGACCGATGCTGCAGGCAGTGTGGGGTTTGGTGCAATACTTGGAAACAAGTGGGTGGCCCAACGGTGGCCGGTTTGGTGGGAGGAGAGCAGCCTGACAGCTAATATCGGTTTCTTGGAGCTATTTCCAATCTGGGTTGCATTAACTGTTTGGCCTGATCAGTTGTGTAATCAATCTGTAATCTTCTGGTCAGACAACATGACGGTAGTTGAATGCATCAACCAGCAGGAGGCATGGTGTAAATTTATACTTAGCCTACTGAAGGAAATTGTGCTGGTTTGCATGAAACTCAATGTACAGTTTGGGCCAAACATGTCCCAGGGGTTTTGAATAATGAAGTTGATGCACTCTCTCGCTTTAAGATGCAGGTATTCAGGGAACTTCTACTATCCGCAGAGTCGACGCCTACACACTTCCCAGCAACACTCTGGCAAATTGGTGCCCCCAGCTACAGAACATCATGGCAGCTAGCCTAGCGCCCAGGACCAGAACCGCTTACAAAGTATTTTTTTGTCTTATTGCTCCTTTTTGGGATGGGACTGGGTGGAAAAATTGGATCAGGCAGAGAATTTCACTCAGGGTGCGGGAAGGGGGAGTCACGCTTTCTTTGGGTTGGTTAGCCACCCTGCACGCGCACTATGACGTCATTAAATGGTGCAGAGGGCAAGGGCCCCCCCTTTGGTTAATTAAGTTCATGGAGCGTACGGGAGTGACCGGGAGGGGGGGAAGTACCCTCTCGGTAAATGTCCCTCTGCGCATGCGCACTCATACCTGAGGGCGTAGCTGGCTGATAAGGATTTGACACCGGTTAGCGACCTTGCTGTAGGCCCAAAAATAGGTTATGCAGAAAAATACATTAGTGTGATTATGATCCAACATGTTAGGTTCGGTTAGGAAACATGCTGTATTAGACATTTGTTAAGGTTAGCCCTTTGATACCTGTCTATATTGATTGTACTCTAATGTCAGTAGATTTTTCTGCATAAATGCTTGTGTAAATATTGTTTATTTCAAATGTCTAATTTGTTTTTAATAAATACGGCCGGGGGTCGTGAGACCCCCCCCGCCTTCCAAAGAAACTCCTCTCATGTCCAATTTCTATATAATTGTGGGTGTGCACAAGACGAGGAGGGGGATGGTCGTAGTCCCTGACCATAAGGATGCGGTCTGTGAAGCGTTCTGCAGCCATGGCCTGGCATGAACTGTGCCTGGCAACAGTAGGTGTAAGCCCCCAGCGAGAGAGGTGACTCGGCCCAGGAGGCGGAGGACTGCAGAGCGGCCTGTCGCTGTGCTGGTCTCTGCTCTGGGAGCTACAGGGGAGACCTATGCATGGCACCAACTCCCTGAGTGACCCAGAGCTGGCTGGGCTGACGAGACAAGGTGGCCAGTGTGGCAGGGACTCATGATGCCCTATGAGACACGGGATTGCTGCAGCTGTTTGCGGCCCCCCATTGGGGAGAGAGAGCGCTCCCGATAGTGAGCAAAGATGGAGCCACTCCGCCAGACTGATCTATCCTGAATGTCTCCTGCTAGCTGTGGAGAATGGTGGTGGCTGCCCACAAAGGGGGCCCCAGCTAGGTAATGTGGTAATGTGCCAGAGACACCAACGACAAGTAGTGCCCGAAGAGGCCCTCCTCTCCTCCTTCTTGAGGTGGAGGCCTATGTGGTGCCAGCTGCTGCCGACAAAGACTGTGGAGGTGGGGGGCATGCCCCGCTGTAAGATCTGGGGCCACAGTAGCAGCTGCCGGAGGCACCCTTCCTGACTACCAGTCCTGGATCCGTAGCATCCCTGATCAGTGTTACACCAGGGCCTGCACGAGTGCCATATTGTGTCACTCCCCACTGGTGAGAGGAGGGAGACAGTGGAGGAGTACCCTTGAATCGACTGTTTCAGCCGCCTTCATCCTTTCTGGGTGGCAAGCAGCGCCCTTCTGCACAGCTGGGTGGACTAGGTGGGCCAGCGCGGCCCAATTGACAGGAGGATTCTGATGGATTTGGTCCAGGAGTGCTGTATTGTCCCAATCATCATGAGTAGTAACTGTTTTTGAACAGCCAGGGAGACTGGGCCTTCATAACACTAAGCTCCTTACTCGCCACGTGGCAGCCCAAGTGCCTTGATTCCTGTGACAGTTGCTGTGGTCTGCGAGAGGAAGAGGTGAGAGCAATCACCACGGGTAAGCTTTAAGGCAGACATAGTTGGAGTGAGGATGTGGGAGGGAGGCAGGAAAGCTGACATGCCGCAGGTGTGCCTTTCCTTGCCACCAAGCAGGCTGCAATGAGTACTCGCCTTTCACCTGCATAAGCATGCCTGCTCAACAAGGCAAGGTCGACGGAGACATGAAGAGGTGTGTGGTGCCTCACTGAAGATGACTGACTAGAGGGATCGTTGTGCAGCCCATCAAACGCAGCTAGACAAATTCTCACAACAACCCAGGGAAACCATGCCCGCATCGCAGGTGGAGGAGCAATGTGCGTCGCAAACTCCAATCTCCCCAGCCAAAGACACACTCACTCTCGCCAACATAATGACAGCAATACAAGGCATACGCACTGCTCTTGCAGCTGACATAGACTCTGTCTCAGTGGACGTTGAACTGGTATGAGCTGATCTACTCAATATTGGAGTCTGAGCTATGGAAGCGGAGGATTCTATCGCCACCATGAAAGTGGAGACGAAGACCCTGCAGTTCCAAGTCAGGAAGCTGAGTGCAACTTCCCAGATCGTGGAAGCCAAACTGGAGGATTTTGAGCGGTTAGACTGGCCTAATAATGTCAGAATAAATAGGGTAACGAAATGCTCAGATGAATCAGCACTGGATCTCTTTTTTGAGGAATTAGTGCTCAAACACTTGCAGTCTCGAGGTCTGTCCAATTATTTTTCAGTGGAGCAGGTGAACAGAGTACCCCCCAAAGCTAGGTGCAACCCGCATTCCATCCTTGCTTGTATTTTCAACTATTGTGTCATCGTTCAAGCTGCCAGAGCGGAACTCTTGGTCAAGTGCAGCAATTCTACAATCGTCGTGTATCAAGAGGGAGAGAGAGGACCAGATAGCTAGCCCGTATCCCCTTATTATATATGTTTAAATCAAAAAGAGGCTAGCTGAGGTGAAAGGGAAGGGGTTGTTTAAATAGTAATCTTATTGAAAGTATGCGTGAATAAGTATTGTTTTGTCAGACTGTTTATGGCACCTGGTAGGTGTGCTCATGAAGCCCTCACCCACCAACCTAGTTGGTGGCATGCTTCATCATCGGGCCCACCCAGTGACACCTAACGTGTCCCGGGTGTGCTTATGGATATGCTGGCTTTCTTCAGGACGATTAAAAAGTGTGTGTGATTAAAACTAGTGGACGTGTGATACAGACTATGTGTCTACACGCCCTAAAGTGTATCTATGTGTGAGAGGGGGGATTCCCTTCTCAAGACCACCTGTACAGATAACAAGTAGGACAAAGACAAAACATACAGGGAGAGAAAGAGTCACTAGGAAGGTATGCATGAATACTTATGACAGCCGACTTTATAGCGAGGGGTTGGGGGCTATAAGCGGCTACGGTGTAATGGTATTGGTGGTACCATTATTGTGAGAATCGCACTAGAACGATGTAGGTGGGGTGATTAAAACAGCGGTTTTCACAGTTGTGAAAATGGTGAAAAGGTGAGAGAGCGTAAGTGGTTCTCTTACGCTAGTTTTAAGGAATTGTTCTTCAAGGTTTTTGAAGAGGCAAAGTAGAAGATCCTATTGGGAGAAATCACCCCACCTACGTCGTTCTAGTGCGATTCTCACAATAATATTTAATCATCCTGAAGAAAGCGCGCATATCCATAAGGCACTGGCTGAAACATGTTGACGTACCAAGGACGTGGGAGGTCGTAACTCGCCTCTAACGTCCATCTGCCTTATTTTTAACCGCTGACGGAGGCCCAGGTAATAAAGTCTGTCCTACCTTCGGGTACTGGGACCCCCGCCAAGCCGTTTTAAATTCACATTCTAAACATTCTTCACCGCACACACAGTGATATACCTGCTCCGCTGTCTCCAGGCGTCGTAGCACACCCGGGACACGTTAGGTGTCACTGGGTGGGCCCGATGATGAAGCATGCCACCAACTAGGTTGGTGGGTGAGGGCTTCATGAGCACACCTACCAGGTGCCATAAACAGTCTGACAAAATAATACTGAGTCACGCATACTTTAAATAAGATTACTATTTAAACAACCCCTTTCACCTCAGCAATTCTACAATCACCTTTTTCCAGAATTTACACTTAGCATGCAAGCAAAATTATTTGGTGATACTTGGATTGGTGCTTTATTCTTCAGTTGAGTGGTCCACTGTCCGAACTGTGGTTGTATAACCACTTAGAATGCAAGGGTTGTACCAGTCCTTTCCGGAAGTAAAAAAAGAACTGAAACAACACAAAAAATACTCATTGATATTCCCAGCAGAACTATGGGTGGTGGCAGACAGTAAGACCTGGTACTTCACCAACCTGGAAGAGGTTTGAGAGAGATTGGAGAGCAGGAAAACAGCGGGACCATTGGGACGAGGTCACCCAACAAAGTGACAGCAGGATGGAGAGGTCATGTAAGAGCTGGGGGCTGATGCTAGCTAGAGACACCTCTTTGATCTAGGGGGTACCTTCCCTCATGGGGGCTTCCTCCCCATACAAGACTATGGTTGTGGAGAACACGAATGAGCCACCTCGTACCTATCCGCTAGAAGGGTCAGGATACATTGAGCTGCTGCTGGAGTGCCGGGTATCTGCCCTTGAGTATTACTGATTGCAGATCCCTGTGGTGGGAGCACTGTGCTCCTTGCATGCTTATGATTACTGTGGGAACAATATATTTTCTCTTTTCTAGGGCGGCAGCGTGGCCCCATGGTGGTACCCACAGCTTCCTTTGGTTTGTATTATGTTCTGGGGTGAAAGGCGTTGTGCAAAGTTGGGGAGGCACGCAGTTTTAGCTCCATCATGCAGGGAGGCAAGGTCGGGGATGGTTATGAGGATAGTGCTATTAGTTTCATATGTTTTTCTTTCTCTTTTGTATGCACTTTTAGATTAGTGGTGACAGCTCGCGATGGCCCTGGTGGCAGATGGAAATACTGGGCCCTGTCTCCTTTGCGCTTCTGCTTACTCTTGCGGGGAGCCCCAGTGTAGACTCACACTTGCTATTCCTGATGCCCCGTAGACTTTTGTTGTGGTCCCTGCTGCCATGTGCTCGCTTGTTCCGCATTCAGGGGTGGAGGGGTTCCTACGGTGGGTCTTCCCAGTTTTTCTCTCTGACGGTCCCCATGACAGTTGACATAAATACTTCAAGTTTCAGGGTGTTATTCTGAAATGTCAACGGTCTAGGCGACAAATGTAAGCAAGGAATGGTCTTGAAATATCTGAATAATTACTTGCCTAAAATGGTTTTATTGCAAGAAAAACATTTTCAAGACAATTTCTGCTGAGCTCTGATAGTTGGGGGTACAAAATGGTCGTCCTGCAGGATTTGCAAGGGGGTAGAGTAGTTGGAATTATCTTACGTAAATTGAAGCCCCTGATAGTGCAGCCAACTTGGCCAGATCCACATGGGAGGTATGCGGTGTTGACAGGACAATGGGAAGGCAGAACCCTCAATATCATTTCCCTCTACATCCCTCCCAAGCTTCATGATGTGGCTTTCGCGGACTTGGGCATGCTTCTCCTCCAGCTCCCCGATGGTAGCCAATTGTTAGAAGGAGACTTCAACAAAAAATTTGTGCAGTCCTGGATTGATGGCTTCCTTGACACCAGAGGGCGACATGCCACCCACTAGCTCATTTTATGTTGGCGTTTGGACTAGCAGACATGTGGCACCCTTTCCACCACACTACACAGCAATACACACGCACAGGAGCCTGTCGTAAATTGACTACATACTTACCCTATCTAGGAATAGGCCCTATATTAACGCAGCACAGCACCTCACCTGGAGCCTTTCTGATCACTTCAGGCTGTGTGTTACATAAGGTTCCTAGACTATTGCACTGAACAAAGAGTAATGCTTAACCCTGGTACCTGAAGGTACCCCATATTCGTGAGAGCATCCAAGACGCCACATAACACTACTATTAAGAAAATGAGGTTTCCATAGATTCCTCACGGATGTTGTGGGAGGCCTTCAAAAAACATCATTGGGGTCAGAGTATAGCAATTATATCAGGCCATACAAAAGAAAAACAAGCTCGGTTGGAGCAATTGGAGGAAGACAACTGCCTGTTGAAATCTCAGCAGCTATTGGACAACCAAGGCCACCCACATCAGGCGCTATCCCTTAAATAGAAGGAATGCAGGGATGTTGTGGCAGACGCCGCTAGAAACCATTACTGAGCCACACAACATTGCCTCTATGAGGTCCAGGATAAAGCCAGTAAATTACTGACCAAGCTGGACAGTAGGGAGGCAGCATTTCGATGGGTCCTGAAGGTCTGCATTGAAAGTGGCAAGCTGGCCAGAGACAGGCAGGGCATAGCTGACGTGTTCGAAGATTATTATCCTGAACTCTATTCCCTGACAAAGGCAGCTACATACGATGAGCTACTTACAGAAATGTAAATACCAAAGTTCGCCCAAGTTGACAGGCAGGCCCTGGAAGAGGACCTGACAGAGAAGGAGGTGGCATTGGCGATCCATAATCTAGCATTGGCTAAATATTTGGACCCTAAGGGTTTCCCAGAAGAACTCTATAAATTGACAGCTGGGAAAGACACCCTTCTTCTCCTGTGCATGTTCCTTGAGAGCCGTTAATTTGGCCAACACCTTCAGGCACAAAGGCTGGCGCACATAGCTGCCATCGCCAGGGAGAGCAAACCATCTGATGACTGCACCTCCCAGCAGCCCATATCACTATTGAATGCAGACGTTATGGTCCTTGCAAAGCTCTCGGCCATGTGATTGATTGGAGTGATTAAATCGCTGATTCATCCCGATCAGTCCAGCTTTATGCCAGGTAAAAACACAGCGGTCAACTTGTGATGACTGCATGAGCTGTTGCGGCAAGCGGTCAAAATCTGTGAAGATGCGCTCATGCTGTTCTTGGACTTACAAATGGGCTTTGACACATTGTAATGGCCCTTTATGTATGTAGTCCTAGTACAAATGGGATTCAGCTCCTTCTTAACCTCTTCAATCCGTTTGTTGTACTCCAACCCTCTGGCTCAGTTTGCAGTGAACGGAGTCACATCAGCAGCATTTCCCCTTCAGAGAGATACCAGGTAGGGCTGTCCGGTATCCCCCCTGATTTTGCTTTAATTCTGAAATCAGTGGCAGCATGGTTCCGAATTGACCCCTTAGTTAGGAGATTGAGATGGACCACAGACTTGGAAAACCATATCTCCCTCTAAGCGGATGACATCCTGCTTTATGTGGCTGACACCCCCTTCACACTTGACAGAGTCTTGCACATATTCGCCCTTTACTGCAAATGCTCTGGTTACAACATCAGTAGGAATACGTCACTAATTTACTTTCTGTATAGGAGACCTCTCATACTCCCTAATGCCTGTGAGGCCATGGTGGTGGCTGATGGAGTCCATTATTTGGGTACCTTTATCATGAAGGATCCTGATGAGTTTTACTCCTATAATCTTGAACCCCCGCTGCTCTGCTTGTGGAGGGATGTGAAGCATTGCAGTACCCAGCCTCTTTCCTTACTAGGAAATGCAGCTCTAATCAAAATGATGGCCCTCCCTTGATTCCTGTACACCCCTCAAAACAAGCCACACTCAATACCGCAGTCCTACTTCTGTGCCATAGACAGTGAGACATTCCTGTGAGACGGTAATCTCCCCCAAATAGCGCACCAGAAATTGATGAAGGGCTGGTACGATGGGGGAATAGCCTTCCCTGACATTCAGAAAAATTACTGGGCATTCCAGCTAATCATTAGGTGCATCTCCTGTGGGCCAAGCTGGCTTACAGGGTGCATGGAATAAACATGCAACAGGGGGGCTACTCATGAGCTATCTCTGGGGGGGCACCCGCACATTCCTATTTTCCCCCACTGCTGTCCCCATATCCCTGTGACACGCAGTGTTGGCGGCCATGGACTGAAGGGTGGCAAGATTACGCAGGCCACTCCCTTGTTGGACACAGTAAGTCTCAGCACTCTGGCCCTCCAGAGAGGTTTCAATAAGTAGGATCTTATTGGCATGTCTAGAGTGGGATATTTATGGGAAAATGGCGATGTGCTCCCCTACATGTAACTACAGCATGAGTACCAGTTGGCACCCACAGAAGTCTAAAGACATTTACAAGTCAGTCATGCCCTACGTAAAGCAATCCCAAAGGGAGGGGATCTCTATGAGCCCTCCTGTCTCGAGGACAGACTACTGGACAACTATTTACTCAAAAGGGCAATCTCTCTCACGTACCAGAAATTGTTAAATTACTCCCCCGATTTTTTGCTCTGACTGAGGGAAGCCTGGGAGAGGGACCTGGGTCGTGTGGAGGATGGCAAATGGCTGAGGTCTAAGCTTCCCCACATAAGGTGGGCATATTCTTGTGTTTCCACCTCATAAGAGATAAAGATCATCAATAGGAATTATCACGCATCCACAACATTGGTGAAAATAGGTAAAATAGATGTGGCACTCTGCCCCAAAAATTGTGGACAAGAAGGAACGTTTTGCCATATGGTATGGGGCTGCCTAGTGCTTCAGCAAATTGGGTGAGGTGGTTGTCTGCCTTTCGAGTGTGTATGGAGGTTGGTTTGAGCCTTTGGCAAAATGGTGGCTCTTGATCATTTGGGGCACAACAGATCTCACCGGCATGGACCATCCCTATGCTACACTGGGACTGATGGAGGCCAAAGGAAGATAACCAGACTTTGGTGAGTGAACACTGCATCCCAGTTAAGGGACTGGAAGAGAGATATTGACTGGTATATGTAGGCAGAGAAGGCAGAGAAGGCAGTCCTTGAAAGTAGGGGTTGTCCACACAAATGGACCAAGGTGTGGGGGGAGTGGAATCCCGATTGTGGAAATGTGTGTGCTCCTCTGTAGGCCTAGGCAGAGCTTGTGGATTTAAACTCTACGGAATTCTATGGAGTTACCAAAACACTCTTACTCACAAAAGAGGGGCGGGTCAATAAATCTCCACTACCCCAAACCCCCTTATATAGCATGTTAACACTAAGGGGGTAGAGAGAAGAAAAACAATACAAGCAGAGTGAAGAACATGCAGTGTCACAAATCATGGGTTTAGAAAACTGCCCTCACTCACAGACACGTGTGTGACATGCTTCATCATCGGGTCTGCTAACAAAACATCCTGGTGAAGCCACGCACAGGATGGAGCAGAGGGAGGGGGAAACATACAACACAAAAGTGCCAAACAGTGATAACTAAGAGTATATTACCCTGTAACTGGGTACAGTGATAGAAAAAAAGTGCAGCGACAGGAAGTGCTTAAAACTGGCTCATGGATACCCTTCCAAAACCCTTTATTCATGGGGCCCAAGGCCAGGATTAAAATAGTGAAGGATGGGAAGTGTTATAGAGAATGTCAGGTTCCCAAAACACCGTCCTTACACTGTCAATGCCAACATGTTTTGACCGTTTTTCTGTGCCCCCACTGAATCACTGACAGAATTTCGATTTCACAAAAATCGACGTACTATTACATCGAGTCTCAAACATCGATATCACTAATATCGACACCCTATACTTAACATGAAAACGACAAAAATATCGATCAAACTATATCGATGCACAAAAATATCGTCTACACAAATATCGTTAACATTATTTTCGACTACCATAATATCGACACTCAATACTACATATAGCACACTACAATAATATCGAATACTAAAATTTCGATAGCACTATTTTCGTCTATATAAAAATATCGATTGCTAAATAATACTCAATTTTTAATATATAACACCAATAAATCTATTCTCTTAGTAATACACACATTTTAAAAGACTTCACTAATTTATTTTCAAATTATTAAGTAACATTTACTGTAAAACATTGTGTTTTCGCGCACTAACGATATTTGGATATAAACTCTTTGTAAACATACTTTTTTTATACTTAGTACTCATTGTACATATTCTATATTTATTACAAGAGTTTTTTATTACATAAATATATCATTTCAGTTCCTCTAGATAAACAATATAAGAAGATATATCTTAAATGTTTAAGTTAAAAAAATTCAAACTAACCAATAGTAACTCGTCTTTACATATCTGACCAATCAGATAGCAAACTTAATTACACATAGACTATATAAACCAGTCACAAACAGCCATACAACTTGCAGGGAATATTCTTCGTGACCACATACTGCCAATTTTGGGAGCACCATCTATATTCTTCTGTGCAAGAAAATTCGTCCTGAAACTACAAGTAAGTAATCATATAGCTCTGTTAATAAATTCTAATCTTTTTTTACTATTACCTATATACCAAGATTTGTAACCTAAATTGTTGTTTCTTTATGTACTTTGCCTTTAAACAGACTCTACAAACAAATCAAGTTATACTTCAACTTCAAGATACTGGACACTTTAAATTTAAAAAAGGTATCTACATATTTTTAGTATTTACTTCACGTTATTTGACAATTAGTGTCCTAATTTCAAACTCTCTAATTTGTTTCTTAGGCTGTAACTCTTAATACATATTGTGAAGCCAGAATGTTTTGGGGAAAAAACATTACAATGCTGTGTAAAAAATGATTTATTCCTGTTCTTAAATATGTTTCTTTTGCTTTAACTCATAATACATGTGTCATCCCAGGTTCTTTTCAGCAAATAAGTAACAATGCTTTATAACAAGTGTGTATTGTTTATTGAACATATAAACGCATTGGTAATTTTCATAAACTTTCTCTCCAAACAGACCTCAAAGCTACAGAAAACAGATAATTCACATCAAAGAACAAACATTCTGCTACTACTCTAATTCTCTTGGTAATTTCAGAAATAAAACATAACAAGTCTTTATAAACTCTATAGAATATACTCGAACAAAAAATGACTCTTTTTATGCTTCTGTTAGTATTATCTTGGAAATGTCTCTTTTAAAATCCTAATAAACTAAAGTATTTTTAGAGACGTTATAAACTACCAAAAATGTAACCAAAATAAAAATTGTAACTTTTCCTATAACATACTTAATTTTTTTTCAACAGACCGTGGCAATAGGACCACAACATCGGACTGAACAAGCACCTACTTTCGATACATAGAACATTACTGCTGGTAAGTAAATTACTAATAGAGTACTTGCTTTATTTAAAATCTTTTATACATTTCACATTTTGTTAATATTTGTATATTAACTTTTCTAGATACCAGAACTCAAGAATGACTGATGATGCAAGATTTATTACATCTCAGAAAGGCAAATTTTTGTTATGCTATATGGGCTACATTTATACTCAGGAGAAACAAAAAGACCTTAAAGTGAATTGGAAGTGTACGAAATATTACTCCAATAAATGCTATGGCCGTGCTACAACAAGGGAAACTAGTGTTATTAATACCACTGAACATAATCACCCACCAAACCTCTCGGAAATCGAAGTGAGATCCACTCTCGAGAATATCAAAGAATTAAGTAGCAGAGCAGAACTACCTACCAACGTAATTCTGAAAGAATTACTACCTAAAGTTTCCAGAGAAGCAAGAGGTCAGCTACCATCTATTGCTTCCATTAAAAGAACAATAGCAAGGACAAAGAAAGCAAGTAGACCCAATATACCAACTCCTAGAACTTTTGAGGAAGTCATAATTCCGCCTGAGCTTGTAATCACTCATAATGACGAACCATTTATTTTTTATGATAATCATAGCAAGGACAACAGAATAATCATGTTTGCAACTAATAACAATATGAAAAAATTAACAGAAAGTGCTACTTGGATGATGGATGGAACTTTTTCTATATGGCCAAAACCTTTCTACCAATTATACACAATTCATGGGCAATATCATAATACCTGTATCCCCTTCATATACTGTTTATTACCGAACAAACAAGCCACAACTTACTCAGATATTTTGCAAAAAATAAAAGAACACACTTCTGACTACTTCCCAATGAAAATCATCATAGACTTCGAACAAGCCATGATTAATTCTATTTTGAAAAGTTACCCACACACATCCATTCAAGGATGTTATTTTCATTTCAATCAATGTCTCTGGAGACATTTACAAAAATCTGCCCTTAGTGTTGAGTATGCAACAAATATAACTTTTGCATACCAAATCAAACATCTCATTGCTCTGGCATATGTACCAGTAACTGATGTGGCAGAACATTACAATCTATTAATTGAAAGTCCTTTCTACACCCAAAATGAGCAAAGACTCGCCCCACTTTTAGATTACTTTGAGGACAACTGGGTAGGAAGACTACATAGGTCAGGCCACAGACGCCAGCCTAAATTTTTAATTCCCTGGTGGAATGTAAATCTACCAACGCTGAACCAAGAGGCAAAAACGAACAATGCTGTTGAAGGTTGGCACAATGCCTTCCTCTCTTCTACTGGACGTACAACCCCCACATTACACAAGCTAGTCACAGCTATACAAAAAGAGCAAAGCTTTCAGGAACTACGTATGGAGCAATCTGTCATACAACTAAAACCAAAAATCTCTAGACAAACTGCTCAAATGTATCTATATCTTCAACAGCAAGTCCAACTATATCCTACAACAAGAGGACTGGAATATCTAAAAATGATAGCCAAAACATTAAACTAATTGCAATAAGTAAATCAATGGATAAACATCAAACAATATCCTTAATATGATAACACACATATTCTAATATAATAAATCTATATTTATTTAGTCTAATTTATTTTTTTACACTATTATAAAAAGACTAAATAAATATATCATTATATCTAAAAAAAAAAATTTAAATACTGTTTCCATCCAAACAAAATAATAAAAATGAATAACTTACCTTTAAATAGAACATCATAAAGATGAATCCTTTACCGACAATACAATGTGTAAATCTTAAAGACTTAATCCGACAAATCATTAATTATTTTTCTATTAACTGTGCTAAAACTATCCATCATCCAAATAAAACGACTTTTTAAATGCCATTGAAAATGACGACTGTTATCTTAAACTGTGATAAATATTTCAGAGAACTCAAAATATAAAGGAAGAATGTTATACATCTCCATTCTAACAACTGAAACACACTTCCTTTCCCCAAAAAAAAGAGTAATCGGAAACGGAAATAGCTGTTTCAAAATACGAGACAAAAAATTCAAAACAATCCCACCGACATAACACTAACGAGTATACCATAATATATAAACATAGCATTCCTATTTTTTTAAATTTTAATTAAATCATACCACATACTCATTAACTCCAACTATTTCAAATGGCCCAAAAACTCGTGAACGGAAATACGTATTGAGTCCACTCCATTATATGTAAATAGTCATACTTTAATTACCAACCCCAAAATAACAAAGGACTACCTTTAATTTTTAGTTACAATACTTTAAAAAGATAAAAGTAGAATCGTACCTACTCAAACGTGAACCTGCTTCCAACCGCGATTTTCCCATTCCCAAAATAACGCAAAAAGACAAAGAGTGGTTACAAAATAAAAGAACCGAATTATATGTAACTGTGAAAAGTACTACTATAAATGTCCATTATTGTTATATATATGGTTCGAAATTATGTGTAATGTACAAAAAATTGTATAGTACATTGTGAAATGAAAATCTTTTTTACTGTATATTAATTATATTTTACATACTTTTAATATTTATTACATTAAGTATGAAAAAGTTGAAATATTTAATGTAATATTTATTACAATTATTATATAACTAAATGTGTAATATTGTATTTGTTTTTCTGATTTACTTGTTTACAATATGACTAATAGGTGAAAATTATTATTATTAAAACGTATTTATTAATAATAATAATTATACATAACAATATTGTATTGTTAAAACAATCATTGATGATGATGTAAATGTTCTAATCAAGATCTTTATATTATATTATACATTTAAAAGTGTTCATATGTTAATATCATCATCTGTATATCACTATATTTATTGAAATTTTGTGATTTATGTTTTTCATTACACATGTTTAATGTTGTATTAAGAAACAATATTTTTATTACGTATGTATAATATCATACATTGCATTATGTTAACTAACCATTTTTTCTCTACAAATTAAAAGTACTTTTCAAGAAAACTACTCAAAAATGTGATTATTAAAAGAACATTGTCCTTCTTTTTTTTAATATTTTTACCAAACATAGCTTGATAAAATGTATATGTGATCGTATTTTTCAATTGTTGAATAAAAAAAATTATTGTCAACAAAAATTGTGTAATTATTTTCTATTACCTATTACAAAATCATTTTTATGTCTTTTTGCAAATGTATTATAACTGTAATGTTCTATCTATTTCTATATACCACATGTAATTAGAGTACATACTATACACTGAACCTATAACAGTTATTATTCATATACCCATATACATATAATATCAATATTTGAAGGACACAGAATTAATAATTTTAATATTCCGACTCCAATCACCATTTACTTTAGGTAATTCCTTGCCAAAAAACTTTAATAATTTACTATTACAACTGCAATCACCATTTAATTAGGGTAAGTGCAGGACACAGAACCTATTTAATTTACTATTCCAACTCCAATCACCAATAATTTGAGTAAGTGCAGGACATTAATTCATAATAAATTACTATCGTAAATTAAATGTAAAAAAAAAATGTACTGTAATATAATTTAATGTAATTTCATTTAATTAATTTAATTTAAATTTAATCTTAATTTATTTTTCCCTGTACCCCTATAACTAAAAACTGACCCAGAACCCCAAAATACCCCTTTACCCAAAAACTAAAAACTGACCCTGAAACCTGAATATACCCCTTTACCCACAAACTAAAAACTGACCCTGAACCCTAAAAAAAACCCTTTACCCACAAACTAAAAACTGACCCTGAAACCTAAAAATACCCCTTTACCCACAAACTAAAAACTGACCCTGAAACCTAAAAATACCCCTTTACCACAAACTAAAAACTGACCCTGAAACCTTACAAAACCCCTTTACCCACAAACTAAAAACTGACCCTGAAACCTAAAAATACCCCTTTACCCACAAACTAAAAACTGACCCTGAAACCTAAAAATACCCCTTTACCCACAAACTAAAAACTGACCCTGAAACCTAAAAATACCCCTTTACCCACAAACTAAAAACTGACCCTGCGCTGATTGCTTTTTTCTCATTGTTTCTGAGCAGTGCTCTCTGCAGGTCATGCACTAACTCAGAGGTATTACCAGTTAAATGTATCTGCTTTAAAAGTGCACTCACATAAAACTACGCTCACAGCTCTTGGTCAATGAACACCTTTGTAATGAGGCTCCTGTTTTAAGTGACTGTCTTTAAGTAAAGGCATGTTCAGGCATTTCACTCAGAACGTTTCTGTATTATTGCATGAGCTGCAACAGCACTGCTTTGAAAGAGGGATATGTGATTGCCTCTCTCTGTTTCTGAGCTGTGTTGCCTGCAGTCCACCCACAAGCTAGCTAGGAGACATTGTAAGTTAAATGCATGGGCATCAGACAGTGCACTCACATAAGTCACACAGGTGTACATCTGTGCGCCCACGTGAATGCACACTTTGATAATAGGGCCTGTAGTCCAACAGCATATATTTTCGGGCAGATTCTATAGTATGTTTTACTCAGCTTTAAGTAAAATCAGCCAGATTTGAATCTGTCTACGTGTAGAATGCGTGTAATTTCAACTACTCACCTGCAAACATACTTCTGTGCAAATTTAATTTTATTCCACAACCAGCCGACACGTGTTTTGTCGCATGAGAACAGTATATTCGCGACTCCTCAGGGCTGGGAAGGATACAAAATATAAACTATAGAACATCTGACACAATGTGTACAATTTTGTCACATAGGTTCACCTAGCATCCCTTCCGTTGTGAGTCCACACAGTGAGTCTCACCCTGTAGAGCGGACCATAATTTGAGTACTACGCCTAGTCTCAGAAGGACAAAACGGATGTGGAGCCCCATCTGTAACTGCATGCGCAGATGTTTTTTATCAGACTGGAGCAAACCGAGTATCTAACAACACATGCTGTTGAGTGGGTATTTACGAACGAAGTACACAGATTGAAAGTGAATTAGACGGACCGATTGTCTGTGAGAAACACTTCCTAATAGTGCTCAGTTTATGGTATGGTAAGAAGGTGAATTTACTTACTCTGGTTCTCTGCCTCTTTTTACTCACATCCTGCCTTGACCTTGTTCTCCTTTCTCCTCTCTTCTTTCTCTCCCTTTATACAGACCTTTTATCTTTCGGTCTCTACACCGTAGGTATGATTCACCTTCTTACCATACCACACACACCACGCAGTTGCACCATAGCCACCTTTTACAGCTTCTACAAGCATTGGGTACACTTTAGGCAGAGCGCCCAAGATACTCTGTTTGTTAAAAACCCTTTCCATGTATATTTGTACTTCTGTGCAAAGGTGTATATGTACAACTTTTCATAATTCACTTTTAAAGTTTTATGCCTGCAAAGCCAAGCCAGTATAACAGCTTTCCGGGCATACCACTGATACAGCAATGTGGCATTTGCCAATTCACAGCAGTAGCTGATGTATTCCATATAATTCCATATACTTAAATTCAGTGTTCATACCCCTTGTCCAATTCACTTTTTTTATGTTTGAAAGCTTTATTAAAGTAAATAATCAGTACAGTAAGGTGAGCATAAATAAATGAAGAGGAGGAAATATGAGGTAAATAATCATAATAAAGCCGATGGCACAAATGAGGGACAAAGCATTTTGAATTTTAAGAGAGGGGGGGGAAGGGGGGGAGGGGGAGGGGGGATGAGAAAAAACCTATTAATAAATCAGAAATGGAAAAATTGCAATAATCATAAACAGCAATCACAATAAAGTACAGTAAATGCACAAATAACAGCAACTATATGGCCTAAGGCATTAGAGAAAATATGAATGAAGTTAATAAAAACAGCATAAGTGAAAGATTAAGGAATGTACTTATAAGCAGGAGTACAAATATTCAAGGGGGTTTAAAATTGGCAGAGGAGAACGTAGAGGGTTTCTTTTTGGCGGATTGATCCAAATGGAGAATAAAGGGTAACCAGTACAAATCAACATTACGAGAGGGTTTGCAAGAGGCTGCAAAGGCAACGTCGAGCCTGTGGGAGTGACAAAGTAAGTTCCACCAACATATTATGGAAAGTTTGTTTAGAGACTTCCAATTAGAAGAGATGTGTTGGAGTGCAAGGGCAAACATGAGGTCTAGGAGACCACGTGAGTGTGGAGGGAGGTCAAGAGATTCTGAAAGACTCCCCAGAAATACCAAAGAGGCTGAGAAAGGGATAGAGAGGTGAAAGATATGAGAAATACGAGTCCACACCTGAGTCCAAAAAAGACGAACTGAAGGGCAGAGAAAGAAAAGATGAAAGGAATCCGCATTGGGAGCATTGCAGGTCCAGCAATTAGCACTAGAAGAGGAGAGAAAGCGAGACAGGGAGAGGGGAGAAAGGTAGAGTCTATGATAGAAGAAAAAGAGGGATTGAGTAAGAGAGGCATTGCAGGAAGTTTTCAGAGATTTAGCCCAGCCTTTATCCCAAAGACAAATCGGCCATGTGGAATCTAGATCTTTTTCCCAAGAGAGTTCCAGTTTTGATTTGGGGCGATCAGGGTCAGGAGCAGAGAAACATCTGTAGATAAGAGAGGCCTTAGGAACATTGGATAGAAGTGTAAGCAGGGAAGAGGATGATGAGGGTGAGATGTCCGAATCAAGAGAGTAGTACCGGTCAAGAACAATTTCCATAAGAATGAAGTATTTCTTTGCAAAGGAGGAAGGACAGTGGAAGAAGGACTGAAATTGAGCAAAGGAACGAGGAGATAAACCATCGAAAAGATGGTGGACCCAGATAATACCCCTCGACCTCCACGTAGGCCAGGCAATGGGTCTGTTTCGTATGAGAATGAGTGAATTATACCAGATGGGTAATAACAGAAAGGATTCACGAGAAATAGGGGCAGTTGATACCAAGGGTCGTAAAAGAGAGGAAGTGTGTCTAAATAAAGGGGGGATAAGACATGGAGCTTTAGCGGTAAAATGAAGAACTTCCTGAAATGAATAAGGGAGTAACAGGTCACGTTCAACAGAAAGCCAAAGAGGTGAAAAAAGGGAAATGTCCTGTGACAACCAACGAGATGCTTGACGGAGGGAAAAGGATTTGTGGTAAAGACGGAAATCCGGGAAATTAGTTCCACCATTAATTTTGGGTTTACGAAGGAATGAGAGTGATATTCGTGCTTTTTTCTGTTTCCAGAGGAACTTGGACAAGACAGAGTCAATACGACGAAAGTAAAGAGCCGGGATATGGATAGGGAGCATGGAAAGTAAATAAATTAAGATTGGGGCAACCATCATTTTGATGGAGTCAAGACGACCCCACCAAGAAAGGAAAAGGGGATTCCAGGAGGAAAGTAGAGCGTCTATCCTAGATATAACTGCGTTCATGTTAAGCTGGACAGGAGATGAAATAGAGTTGGAAAAAAGGACACCAAGATATTTTATTTTCTTACTATTCCAAGCGAAACCAGTGGAAGAAAAGAAGTGTGGAAGGCAGAATTTAGTTAAGGGAAGAATCTCCGTCTTATCCGAATTTTTTTTATAACCGGAAACCAAAGAAAAGTTCTCAAATTCAGCTAATAAGGAAGGGATCGAGGTAGTAGGGTCAGAAATAAATATAAGTATGTCATCAGCATATGCAGATAATTTAAGTTGGTGGGGTCCGTACGGAAAGCCAGAGATGGAAGGATTATTGCGAATGGAGGTCAAAAAGGGTTCAAGAGCCAGGATAAACAAAAGTGGGGAAAAAGGACAACCCTGGCGGACACCGCGTTTAAGTGTAAAGGGTGAAGTAAGTTTACCATTGACTAAAACAGATGCTTTGGGCATAGAATAGATTAAGGAAATATAGGAAATGAATTTCGGGCCAAAACCATGCCACTTCAGTGAAGCTATCAAAAAGGACCAATCAACTCGGTCAAAAGCCTTTTCAGCATCAACTGAGATGGCTGCAAGAGGGATAGATAGGGAGGAGGCTTTACTAAGGACATTGAGGAGTGGTCTAGAGTTGTCCGAAGTAAGGTGACCTTTAACAAAGCCACATTGCTCCTTCCCTAGCAGGTGTGGCATAAGGGGATCAAGGCGAAGAGCTAGAAGTTTAGCAAACAGTTTATAATCTACGTTGACTAATGATATTGGCCGATAATTTTTACAAAATTTAGGATCCCGTCCTTCTTTAGGGATGAGGCATATAGTAGCGTCTTGGAAGGAGCCTTGAGCCAGGCCGTCGGAACAAAAAGACTGAAAAAGGAGGAGAAGATGAGGCAAGAGAATGTCGGAAAAATGCAGATAAAATTCAACCGGAAAGCCATCAGGGCCGGGGGTCTTGCCTTTGGTGAGAGACGTCAACGCAGTGGACAATTCAGAAAGGCTAAGGTCAGAGTCTAGAGTAGAAAAAGTAAGCTGGGAGGTATCAGGTGTAGGTAAACGATCAAAGTATGATTGAAGAAGATCTGGAGTAGGAGGATTTTCAGGGAATATAAAGATTCATAGAAAGATTGAAATTGTTCCAAAATGTCTTTGTCTGTGTGTAAAAGAGTGTTAGAGGGGGAGTAAATAGAATCAATAATAGTTCATTCTTTTCGTGATTTTAGATAGTTAGCAAGCAGTTTACCTGATTTGTTACGACCGCCATAGTAACGAGCACTACTTCGGAGGAGATAGGAAGAGGCTGAATCTGTAGTGAGTTTGTTAAAGGCAATTTTAGATCGAAGAAGTTCAGGAGACATCTGATTTGGAGAGGAGGTATAAAATTGGTGTTCTAGTGACTTAATACTTGCTTTTTTGAAGGAATGCTTTCTTTTTTTTGGAGACAAAGTCGATAATGAAGCCGCGGGCCGTGGCTTTAAAGGAATCCCAAAGGATATGCAGAGGGGTGTCAGGGGTAGAGTTGATTTGGAAAAATTCTGAGGTGAAAGAGCGAAAGGAGGAAGAGAAAAGAGGATCAGTGAGAAGAGAGGAGTTAAAACGCCAGCGAGAGGATTTAGGAGCAGGAGGAAGAAGATCAAAGATAGTAATAATAGGAGCATGATCAGAAATGACAATAGGTTCAATGGAAGAGGAGAGAAGGTTTTGAGATAAGGAGGAAGAGAGGAAGATGTAATCCAAGCGGGAAAAGGAGGCATGTGGGGGAGAGAAAAAGGAAAAATCTATGGTTTCTGGGTGTGTGATCCTCCATGAGTCAACGAGATGAACCTGAGAGATAGTATCAAGGAACTGCTTGTGGGGTTTGTGAGGGGTGAAATGAACAGAAGATTTACGGTCTAAAAAGGGGTCAACAATCTGGTTACAGTCTCCACCTAGTAAAAAGGAATCATCTTTGTGTTGGATACATTTTGCTGTGATCGAGGGCTAAAAGGAAGAGTCAAAGCATGTAGGGCCATAAACATTCAATAAAGTAATCGGGATAGCATTAATAAGTAATTTAACTAAAACCCAACGACCCTCTTCATCCTTCTCCTCAAGGAGTACCTTACATTTGAGACGTTTGTGTACTAGGATAGCAACACCATTCTTTTTATGAGAGGCAGGTGAAAAGAAAACATTGCCCACCCAAAGTCTTTTTAGTTTCAAAGATTCAGCATCAGAAAGATTGCAGGAAGTTTTCAGAGATTTAGCCCAGACTTTATCCCAAAGACAAATCGGCCATGTGGAATCTAGATCTTTTTCCCAAGAGAGTTCCAGTTTTGATTTGGGGCGATCAGGGTCAGGAGCAGAGAAATATCTGTAGATAAGAGAGGCCTTAGGAACATTGGATAGAAGTGTAAGCAGGGAAGAGGATGATGAGGGTGAGATGTCCGAATCAAGAGAGTAGTACCGGTCAAGAACAATTTCCATAAGAATGAAGTATTTCTTTGCAAAGGAGGAAGGACAGTGGAAGAAGGACTGAAATTGAGCAAAGGAACGAGGAGATAAACCATCAAAAAGATGGTGGACCCAGATAATACCCCTCGACCTCCACGTAGGCCAGGCAATGGGTCTGTTTCGTATAAGAATGAGTGAATTATACCAGATGGGTAATAACAGAAAGGATTCACGAGAAATAGGGGCAGTTGATACCAAGGGTCGTAAAAGAGAGGAAGTGTGTCTAAATAAAGGGGGGATAAGACATGGAGCTTTAGCGGTAAAATGAAGAACTTCCTGAAATGAATAAGGGAGTAACAGGTCACGTTCAACAGAAAGCCAAAGAGGTGAAAAAAGGGAAATGTCCTGTGACAACCAACGAGATGCTTGACGGAGGGAAAAGGATTTGTGGTAAAGACGGAAATCCGGGAAATTAGTTCCACCATTAATTTTGGGTTTACGAAGGAATGAGAGTGATATTCGTGCTTTTTTCTGTTTCCAGAGGAACTTGGACAATTACAGAGTCAATACGACGAAAGTAAAGAGCCGGGATATGGATAGGGAGCATGGAAAGTAAATAAATTAAGATTGGGGCAACCATCATTTTGATGGAGTCAAGACGACCCCACCAAGAAAGGAAAAGGGGATTCCAGGAGGAAAGTAGAGCGTCTATCCTAGATATACCTGCGTTCATGTTAAGCTGGACAGGAGATGAAATAGAGTTGGAAAAAAGGACACCAATATATTTTATTTTCTTACTATTCCAAGCGAAACCAGTGGAAGAAAAGAAGTGTGGAAGGCAGAATTTAGTTAAGGGAAGAATCTCCGTCTTATCCGAATTTTTTTTATAACCGGAAACCAAAGAAAAGTTCTCAAATTCAGCTAATAAGGAAGGGATCGAGGTAGTAGGGTCAGAAATAAATAGAAGTATGTCATCAGCATATGCAGATAATTTAAGTTGGTGGGGTCCGTACGGAAAGCCAGAGATGGAAGGATTATTGCGAATGGAGGTCAAAAAGGGTTCAAGAGCCAGGATAAACAAAAGTGGGGAAAAAGGACAACCCTGGCGGACACTGCGTTTAAGTGTAAAGGGTGAAGTAAGTTTACCATTGACTAAAACAGATGCTTTGGGCATAGAATAGATTAAGGAAATATAGGAAATGAATTTCGGGCCAAAACCATGCCACTTCAGTGAAGCTATCAAAAAGGACCAATCAACTCGGTCAAAAGCCTTTTCAGCATCAACTGAGATGGCTGCAAGAGGGATAGATAGGGAGGAGGCTTTACTAAGGACATTGAGGAGTAGTCTAGAGTTGTCCGAAGTGAGGCGACCTTTAACAAAGCCACATTGCTCCTTCCCTATGAGGTGTGGCATAAGGAGATCAAGGCGAAGAGCTAGAAGTTTAGCAAACAGTTTATAATCTACGTTGACTAAAGATATTGGCCGATAATTTTTACAAAATTTAGGATCCTGTCCTTCTTTAGGGATGAGGCATATAGTAGCGTCTTGGAAGGAGCCTTGAGCCAGGCCGTCGGAACAAAAAGACTGAAAAAGGAGGAGAAGATGAGGCAAGAGAATGTCGGAAAAATGCAGATAAAATTCAACCGGGAAGCCATCAGGGCCGGGGGTCTTGCCTTTGGTGAGAGACGTCAACGCAGTGGACAATTCAGAAAGGCTAAGGTCAGAGTCTAGGGTAGAAAAAGTAAGCTGGGAGGTATCAGGTGTAGGTAAACGATCAAAGTATGATTGAAGAAGATCTGGAGTAGGAGGATTTTCAGGGAATATAAAGATTCATAGAAAGATTGAAATTGTTCCAAAATGTCTTTGTCTGTGTGTAAAAGAGTGTTAGAGGGGGAGTAAATAGAATCAATAATAGTTCGTTCTTTTCGTGATTTTAGATAGTTAGCAAGCAGTTTACCTGATTTGTTACGACTGCCATAGTAACGAGCACTACTTCGGAGGAGATAGGAAGAGGCTGAATCTGTAGTGAGTTTGTTAAAGGCAATTTTAGATCGAAGAAGTTCAGGAGACATCTGATTTGGAGAGGAGGTATAAAATTGGTGTTCTAGTGACTTAATATGTGTTAGGGCGACCTTGCTTTTTTGAAGGAATGCTTTCTTTTTTTTGGAGACAAAGTCGATAATGAAGCCGCGGGCCGTGGCTTTAAAGGAATCCCAAAGGATATGCAGAGGGGTGTCAGGGGTAGAGTTGATTTGGAAAAATTCTGAGGTGAAAGAGCGAAAGGAGGAAGAGAAAAGAGGATCAGTGAGAAGAGAGGAGTTAAAACGCCAGCGAGAGGATTTAGGAGCAGGAGGAAGAAGATCAAAGATAGTAATAATAGGAGCATGATCAGAAATGACAATAGGTTCAATGGAAGAGGAGAGAAGGTTTTGAGATAAGGAGGAAGAGAGGAAGATGTAATCCAAGCGGGAAAAGGAGGCATGTGGGGGAGAGAAAAAGGAAAAATCTATGGTTTCTGGGTGTGTGATCCTCCATGAGTCAACGAGATGAACCTGAGAGATAGTATCAAGGAACTGCTTGTGGGGTTTGTGAGGGGTGAAATGAACAGAAGATTTACGGTCTAAAAAGGGGTCAACAATCTGGTTACAGTCTCCGCCTAGTAAAAAGGAATCATCTTTGTGTTGGATACATTTTGCTGTGATCGAGGGCCAAAAGGAAGAGTCAAAGCATGTAGGGCCATAAACATTCAATAAAGTAATCGGGATAGCATTAATAAGTAATTTAACTAAAACCCAACGACCCTCTTCATCCTTCTCCTCAAGGAGTACCTTACATTTGAGACGTTTGTGTACTAGGATAGCAACACCATTCTTTTTATGAGAGGCAGGTGAAAAGAAAACATTGCCCACCCAAAGTCTTTTTAGTTTCAAAGATTCAGCATCAGAAAGATGGGTTTCTTGAATGAGGACAATATCAGGATTGTAAGAGGAGAGGTGGGAAAGTACTCTCTGCCGCTTAATGGGATGATTAAATCCTTTCACATTCCATGAAATAACTTTAAATATGAAAACGCATAAAACTGTTCAAAAACAACAGGTGCAAAAATATACTGTAAATGCAACAAGTCAAAGTAGAGAGGGTAAGAACTATTACAACAATTAGAGGAGTAGAATGATCAAAATTGAAAAGTGCAAAAACATACTGTACAAGTAGTAATGCAAACTTTAAGGAGGTAAAAAATATGAAAAACATTAAAAAGTGAGAAGGAAGGATAGGAGGAGGAAAAGAAAGAGAAGGGGGAAGGGAAAAAATTAGGGAAAAGGAGAGAGGGTCAGCAGAGGAAGAAGAAGAAAGAAAAGAGAGAAGGCATAGAAGACAGTACAAATCCAAAAGGATGACTGTAATGAACATACCTGAAAGGGGAAATACACAAGGGGAAGGTGGGGAGGTGGTGATGCGTTACAAGACGGGTGGGCCAGGAACAGGAGCAGAACCACACCGAGACCTCACAAAAAAGGAACAAAGGATGGAACAGGATGGTGAAGGGAGCATCCAATATATATCTGCAAGGGGAAAAACAAGACAATTGTTAACATACGGAACATTTGACACACAGTATATAGTCAGAGATTAGAAATAAGATTTATGAAGAACATACGCAAGGAGACACAGGAAAAAAGAAGATAAACAAGATAAGAAGATTGAGAAGACTAAGAGAAGGATTAGAAAAGAGTATATGAAGTCAGAAAAACACTGCTAAAGAACAATGCATGGAGACAACAAAAAAACATTTCAGCCACTAGTCGTAGGAACGGAAGAAGCGTCTATCCTCTCCTCACTCTGCAAAAAGATGAAGTTGCGTAGTTCACCAGGATCTTGAAATGACCAAGTCTTATTCCGATAAGTGACTCTGAAGGTACAAGGGTGAAACAAGCCATATCTTGCTCCCAGGGATCGCAAAGAAGGGCGCATTGCTAAAAATTCCTTACGTCTGGAGGCAGTGGCATTAGAGACATCTTGAGAAAGGTAAACTTGTTGACCTTGCCAAGTCAATCGTTTTTTGCTCCTTGCTGCCGAAAGAATCGAGAGAAGATCTGTGAATTTCAAAAATAGGATAATAACTCCACGAGGCTTAGGAGATGAATCTGTTCTTGCACCTAGTCTATGAGCTCTTTGAATACTGATGGACGTAGAGGGGGGCATGTCGAAAAGTTTCGGTAAAAAGGTGGTAAAGAAAGTCACTGGATTGTCACCCTCAAGATTTTCTGGTAAATTGTAAATACGAAGGTTGTTTCTTCTATTGCGATTTTCCAAATCCTCCGTATGCTTTTGTAAAGAGAGGACAGTCTTTTCTAATGCAACAATGCGTTGCGTGTTGGATTGAACCTCAGGAATCTGTAGCTCAACAAAAGAAAGGCGAGCATCCATGGACTCCCATTTGTCCTTCAAAAGCTGCATATCCTTGCTTGTTTCTTCGACAAAAGGACGCATTGCACGAAGTTCTTCCAAAATTTGGTCAATAGGAGATGAGGAAGAGTTATCCTCCGGTGTGGGAGAATTCTGTTTAAGACGCTTGCCAGACGGAGCAGGTGGAGAGGTTCTACTGGAAGCTGGATGAGCCGAAGGGGCTTTCTGA
Source organism: Lissotriton vulgaris (assembly GCF_964263255.1). Lineage (NCBI taxonomy): Eukaryota > Metazoa > Chordata > Amphibia > Caudata > Salamandridae > Lissotriton > Lissotriton vulgaris. The sequence continues at coordinate 806,783,574 of NC_141697.1, forward strand.
GAAGAAGAATTCGACATTTTTGCAGAGTGAGTCGATCTAGACGCACCAGTTGAAGAACCCACCGAAGTATTCACAGAGGAAGCAAAGACAAATTGAGGTTTGCGTAATCTCACCATAGAAATCTGTGTTGCAGCCAATAACTAATCGCAATGCCCTGAGAGATATAGAAGGAAAGTGCGTTGGCAATGTCTCAGAAGTTCATCGTAGTAGAAGGTACGCCAGGTGCTCATATAATACAAGCTGCTTCAAAAATACAGCACTGCGAATAATGCCAAGAAGAGAGAAGTAGTAGCGTTGAAGAACTTAATTGAACATGACAGGGTATACCAAAACACCTTTATCGGGTCCAAAGCATATACTTGAAAAAGCAGTATATAGAAAACATAGGACAGAAAGGTGATATACCATGAAGAGGAGAAAAGGTAGATATCTCTCTCAGGAAGCGCTTATAAATTGCACAGGAAAGCGCCAGGGAATTGAGTGGAGCATATGCTGGCAGCTTGAAGAGAGAGGGCGCTGAGAATGGTAATTAGGGAAAGTGCGCCATGAGGCTGCTAAGGCGTAATAAAGGCACCGAAAGTCAAAAAATCAGTACAAAACCATGAGGCACAGCAGTGGCGCACTTGTACTGAATAGCGCTGAGGAGACAAGGTGTCCGAAGAAAGCTGGTCTCATAGAGGAAACGCCATGATGAAGCGTCTGGGCAGAGATTCCTCAGAGCAGAGAGAGGGAGACAAAACGGAGCAAAAATCACCGAGATACTTTTATTTGCTCACCCCCAAGGTCGTTGCTGCCGAGTGACATATGGCAGTCGAGGTCGTTCTGGCGTGTTGAGGAGACAGAGGTCCGGTAGTTCGAGGGACGCCTAAAATGGCGGCTGCGTGAGGAGCGGCAGAAACATTGTGTAAACGGATGAAGAACGGCAGTTCAAAAGCCGCAAAGTTGCTCCGCTTGTTCTCCCGAGGTTCCGACAGGATAATTCAGTAAGGAGGTGCAAAGGCAGTCCCCTTCACATCGGGAAAACTGCAAAGAGGCTGTTCGGTGCGGCGGAGCTCCGCAACTAGCCGGCCATCTTGCGCAGCAGCCAAGCCACGCCCCCCCCCCCTCAATTCACTTTTTAATAGTCCCTTTACTGGTGCAATCATTTCGGGGTCCGCTGATCCCAAAACCCCACTTGGGTCATCTTGTGAATATTTCCAAAATATTTCCAATATAATGTGCACTCAGCAACTCCAAAAAGTAATTATTTAGATACCTTTGTATCATATTATTGTTGTATCCAAACACATGTTCAGTGGAGATTCAAAATAAAAAATTTTCTTATTATTCAAGATTGAAACATCCATCAGATGCATACTTTAACCATCATAGATTTTTTTTTCCACAAGCACAGCCTACGCTTTCCGTTTACTTTAGAGAGGTCATACGCCCTGATCCTGGAGGAAGTAGAAGGTACCTGGCTATATACATGAAAATCTGGCTTTCTGCAATGCCAGTTGAGGATGTAGGTAGAGCTAGTGGAGGAAGTGGGTGGAGCCGGTAAAAGTGAGGGTGGCCTCCGACAAACATTTCAGCACCTGGACTTCATATTTTACAAATTAAGTACTGTCCACCAGCGGAGTGGAGTATACTGCCCACCCTTACTCCCGTCCTGAGTCCTGCCCAAAGCACATGGGGCAGGGAAGGAATGGGCATAATTGCAGATCTGAGAGTCTTTGGGAGCAGGGGACGGGAAAGTGGGAGTACTTTACGGAATATGTTCTGCAGTTTGCCAATGTGCTGTTTGCCATTGTGCATGTATCTAATATCATCTGATTGCTTTTTGGTTTCCATGCAAATAAAAATAATTTAAAGAAAAAATCAAGAATTAAAGCCAGATCTGGATGTTCTTTGTCTTCTGTTTTCAAAACCTCCGACTATAAATGTTTTCCACATGCTTCTTTTTCTGTAATAAATGTGCTTTAACCTCAAATAATAGATGTCTCTGGTCTTGACATAAAATTTGTATTTTCCAAGTGTTAATAATGGACATTCTTAATGTAATGTAAGAAACAAAAGCAAGTATTGTCCCACCTCTATTTCTATAATATAATAATGTATTTAATATGTTTTGGTACTGAGTTCAACTCAAACTTACTAAAATATCCTCTCTATAACCCTCCCTTCAAATATTAGGAATTGATTTATATTTTCATTATTACCAATATCTATAACTTTATTCCTTTGATTCTTTTCAGTCGACAAATCCATGGCGCCTCAATCCGGGCCTTAATACTGTTAAGACTTACTAATGGACATTTTCATTTCTTGATGATTGCATTATTCTTGGACTTTGCACTGTTTCCTCTACTTCTTCAAATGTAATCAACTTGTTTGCTCGAAAGAGGAAAGGCGCATTGATCCACAATTATATAGTGGCCCATTAGAATCTTCCTGAGTCATTTTTTAGTTTTGTCATTAAGCATGTTGAGATTAGTATTATCTGTTATTAATACATTATTACTCTGTTATGTGTTTGCTTGGTCGGCTCAGAGAGTAAAAGTAACAAAGTAACAAATTAAACTTTCCTCTATGTCTTTAACAAAATTAGAACCTTCCATCATTTTTTCTTGGAAAATCCAATTTATGCTTTTATACTTTCTTCCAATGTTCCTCCCTTCTCCGCCCTTCTAATTTGTTCATGTCCATACACACCCTTTGCCCTACCATGTTCTTTTTCCTTGCCCCTGCATAACATTTCCTCCCCTTCCCTCTCCAACCACTCCTTCCTTTCCCTTCCCTTCCATTCCCTTCCCTCTCCAACCACTCCTTCCTTTCCCTTCCCTTCCTTTTCCCTTCTTTCCCCTCCCCTTCCCATCCCTTCCTTTCCCATCCCTTCCCTTCCACTCCTTTCCTCTCCCTTCCTTTTCTCTCCTCTCCTTTCCCTTCCCTTGCATTCCATTCCCTTCTCTTCCCTCCCCTTTCCTTCTTCGTTTCGCATCCCTCCTGTTTCCATTCTCACCCCTTTTGCATCCCTTATTTTCCTTTCCCTTCTATTTCCCTTCTGCCCCGTTTTCTTTCCCTTGCCTCTAACTTCCCTTCCATCCTGTTTATTGTGCTGACCTTTTTCTCTGCCTGCCATTTGGCAATTTAGGCACCACCCGCCAAATCTTTTGGGACTTTGAAGATTGAACGAGATTGCACACAGCTTGGTATAGTGCATGAGGAAGAGAAAGCTAAAACGAATTCCGTTCATGTGTCCGCATGCATGGCTCGGAAAGTTTTCTTACCCTTGCTAATGTTCCCAGTAGCATTCTAAAAAGTGAGAGGGAAAGGTAAAAATTAGGATGGGGTAGAAGAGTTGGAGCATTGATGTTCAAATGTGGAAAAAAAGAATGGTTGGTAGACACTTTGGCAGGAAGGATATTTCACATGTTGCTTCCATTTCCTCATGTTTCCCTTCTCTTCTCTCCTAGTTTTCTTTCCTTCCCTCCTCTTTTCCTCCTGTTGTCTTCTTTCAATTTCTTTCATTCCCTTTCCTTTCCTTCCCACTTCTCTTCCCTTCATAATCCCCTTTCATTTCCTTTCCTTTCCTTTCCCTTCTCTTCTGTTTCCCTTTCCTTCACTCTTTGCTTGCCTTCACTTTCTGTTTCAATTTCCTCTCCTTTTCCCATCCCTTACTCTTTCCCTACTTTCCCTTTTCCTGTCATAATTCTCTTTTATTTCCCTTCCCTTATCCCCCGTCTTCCTTTCATTCCCTTCTCTCCCCTCTTGTGTCCATTCCTTTTATCCTCCCCTTCGTGTTTCCCTTCCCCTTCCCCTTTCCCTTTCATTTCCTTCCTAAATCCTATCCCTTTCCTCCTCATTTCCATTCCCTTCTCTTTCCCCTTTGCGTTCCTTCTCCATTTTCCTTTGTTCATATTCCCCTTCCCTTCCCTCCTGTTTTTGTTCCCTTCCACTTCTCATCCCTTCCCTCATGTTTCCCGTCTCTTCCCTCCTGTTTCCCTTCCCTTCCCTTTCCTTCACTTCCTTTCCCTCCCCTATCCTTTACTTCTCTTTTCTTCTCATGCCCTCCTATTTCTTCTCCCTTCCCTACTGTTTCCCTTCTCTTCCCTTTCCTTCCCTTCCCTTCTGGTCTCCTCCCTTCTCTTCCATGTCATTCCTGTAGGTAAGTAGGATCTGCTTTCATGGTTACCCCCAATTTTTGCTTGGATTCAGTATGTTTTTGACTAGTCTGACTGTGATACTGCTAATCAGGACCATCATCACTGAGCCTTCTCCCTAAATTGACCATGGTAAGTACTTCTGTACATGCACATTGGCTGTGTACCCATGTAAATCTCTAGTCTATGGTCCTGAGGTACTAAGGGCATATGTAAACCAGGGTCTCCCATGGGCTGCTGCATGTATTGTGCCACCAATGAGAGTCCACATAAACTGTGAGTAGAGACCTGCCATTGCAGCCTGTATGAGTTGGTACTTGAACCTCTCACACCAGATATTAGTTTCCTTATATCTGGAGCCACTACACTTAAAACCTATTAGACGCTCCTATGACATGCTCTTCATTCCTGAGGGCAGGGTGCTTTGTCATAAGTGTGAGGACACCCCTACACACCCCAGAGTTCATTCTTCAGGCTTTGTAGGTGCGGTCAGCCATTTAGTATATATAGTGGACATCAGTCATTATGAGATGTCTAACTATATAGCGGCTGCATCAGACACGGTCATGTTTGGTATCAAACATGTTGGAATCATAACCTAACACCGATTCCAGTGTTGGTAGTGTGATCCCTAGTACTGGGGGCTCCCTTGGGGTACCCCCCTATGCCACGGTAACAGCCTTTCAGGGTCTGACAGCAAACTAGTTCTGTTGCCGACACACAGATACAATTCTGCCCTCCTGCGTTAAGCCACACTCAAGCAGGGGAAGGTAGAACAATAGGTTTTCTGTCGCAGGTAGTTGTGACCAGCTCCCACACAGGATTTAGTGTCTTGGGCTGGGGTGGGGGTGCTCCACCAGACTGCTTTGAAGTGCAGATTTGGTGCCCTCCATGCATACTCAGTTTGGACCAGTTCAGGGAGCCCTGGTCTCCTGCTCTAGAATTAAACTGTACATAGGACATGGAAGTATCCTCCCCTATGTCCAGCCCTTCCTCTGGGAGGGACCATTGTGTCGTTCCAACCCTTTCCCTAGGGTACTTAAGGGTTTACCTGTGAGTGGCTCTTCAGATTCGTCATTGGACAAGACGCAAGCCGAAACCGCGTCACTTTTCAACCATCTGGATACTTGGACTTTGCTGGACTTCACCTGGAACCAATCCTGCATCAAGGAAGACTCCTGCTGCTCCTGGTCGCGCTGCTCTGCAAGTCTCTTCATTGTCTGTCTCTCCACTTCTTCGAGGATCTTCAACAGACTGGTGGGCATCAAGGGCACCCAAAATAATGTCATTTGGCGTGAAGGAGTCACTCCCCTGCATCTGCAGGCACCACAACAAAGCTGACCTGTCTACTGCTCCTGACATCCCACAGATTTTAAAAGGCTCAGCAACACAGGTAGTGGCTCTGCAACTCCCTCAAGGCCTGACTTGTCCACTCTCCAATTTTGAGGCCAGCATCCATCATCGGAACCGCTGAGACCAAACCTCTGTGCACTGCATAGACTTGCCATTGCCAAGGCTTGTTGGCTCTGCACTCCAGAGATCTTCGGGATACAAGAAGCTCCAGTATCTCTTTCTGCCAAGAACAGCATCCTCACCGCATCCTCTGCACCATGGGCCTTCCTCCTTCGTAGGCTGCTCGAGGTCCTCTTGCTACTCCTGTGACTTTCGCCTGTGGGTCCTCTTGAGGGTCATTTCCTGCTTCAGTGGGCCCCTGCTTGGGACCTGCTCTGACTCTCCTGCTTTTGGTGAGTCCCTTGGACCTTGCTGGCTGCAACGTTGCTCCTTCTTCGTTCTGCACACCAGTTGCAGCTGCTAGGGATTGTTGGTGCTCCTGCCGGACACTGACCCCCTGGTTCTTGACTTACAATGTAGGACAACTCATGCACAGCTCCTAGTTTTCCCAGCATCGCCTGGTCCTCACAGTTGCTGTGACAAGGTCACCATCAACACTTCTGAACCATCAAACATTAGTGGACATCGCTCTTCCATGCCACCTGCTCTGTCACCTCTGCTTACAAGGATTTCCGCTTCAAGAAACCACCCTTGGATTCCACCAGACTCTTGCACCGTCTTCTCCAGCGGCATCAACTTCAAAGTCCTCCATTGTGGTCTACGGAGGTTTCAGACATCTATTCACACCTTTGCACCAGGCTTTCCTGGTGTACGTATCAGGGTTCCTGGGGTATCTACGAGTGGAGTAACTCTCCAACCTTTTGTCTTCCACAAGGTTTCTTCTGGGTTCACTGGGAAGCGTCCTTCTTCTTAAAAACTGCAACCATGTCTTTCCCGTTGACTTCAATTAGATACACGGCTGGGTTTCTACTCTGCACACAGCCTCCATGGGGTTGCTGGGTACTTACCATGGGTAGTTCCTTGTTTCACCAGCTCCTCTGAGTCTCCTGGTCCAAGACTCGACTTTGGTCACAGTTGCATTTAACTTTTTTAGTATATGGCTTGGTCTCCCCCTGGAGACCACTGTATTTTGTGCTTACATACCTGATTGCAATTAAAGTACTGTTTATTTGTGTTGCTATCTCTGGGTAGGTGATACACCAATGTGCCGGACACTGACCCCATGGTTCTTGACTTACAATGTAGGACAACTCATGCACAGCTCCTAGTTTTCCCCAGCATCGCCTGGTCCTCACAGTTGCTGTGACAAGGTCACCATCAACATTTCTGAACCATCAAACATTAGTGGACATCGCTCTTCCGTGCCACCTGCTCACCTCCGAGTGGCATAGGCTCTGTCCCCTCTGCTTACAAGATTTTCCTCTTCAAGAAACCACCCTTGGATTCCACCAGACTCTTGCACCGTCTTCTCCAGCGGCATCAACTACAAAGTCCTCCATTGTGGTCTTTGGAGGTTTCAGACATCTATTCACACCTTTGCACTGGGCTTCCCTGGTGTAGGTATAAGGGTTCCTGGGGTATCCACGAGTGGAGTAACTCTCCAACCTTTTGTCTTCCACAAGGTTTCTTCTGGGTTCACTGGGAAGCGTTCTTCTTTTTAAAAACAGGAACCATGTCTTTCCCGTTGACTTCAATTAGACACATGGCTGGGTTTCCACTCTGCACACAGCCTCCATGGGGTTGCTAGGTACTTACCATGGGTGGTTCCTTGTTTCCCCAGCTCCTCTGAGTCTCCTGGTCCAAGACTCGACTTCGCTCACAGTTTGCATTTAGCTTTTTTAATATAAGGCTTGGTCTCCCCCTGGAGACCACTGTATTTTGTGCTTACATACCTGATTGCAATTAAAGTACTGTTTCTTTGTGTCGCTATCTCTGGGTAGGTGATATACCAATGTCAAGTGACTTTTGTGGAATAAATAGACATATTTTTATTAAACCTGGTTGGTGAGCCCCTGCTCTGTTCATGGAGTTTGCGAAGTTTTTTGCACTCCGCACTCCATGGAGCTCGCGCAGTTCTGGAAAACTCCACTACATGTTGTGCAGCAGAGTTTGTTCCTCGCTCACCAATAATAAGTCGGCGAGCGAGGAAAATCCAATGCTAGACCACTTATCAGTGAGATTTCTTAACGCGGGCGTCTCAGATATTCGGCCCGCTCACGTTGAGAAACCTTCCATCCCCATTGAGGAAGCTGCCACTTGTGTAGAGCTTCTACTCAAGCAGCGGAAAGAAGCAGCATCCTCTTGCTCTGTGTGAGATGCCATTTGCACTGATTTTACTGCGCAGGACAAACACCAGGCACTAAAAATCAGTGCGAATGGCGTGAGGTAACCCATTCCAACGCTCACGGAACTCTGCATAGCTTGGCAGAGTTTTTTTTTCACTTTGCAGACTTTCACGACCTCTGCGAACTCCACCCAGGTTTAATTTTTATACATACACTGTGTAGTACTTTTTAGTTTATTCTACACTACATGATTAAACTGGTAAAACAAGCTGCTTAACACTCCTTCAAGCCTGAAGGCTGCTCTCCACAGCTACCACTTGGAGAGCTTTCTATGGTCATCAAAGACCACTAAAATAACCATAAGAGTTGCCTGAATTACTGCAAGGTTCATCACTTAAATAAGTGTGCACCATATACTAAGCCAGCCTCCTATATTGGTGTGCAGCTGCTGGGATTTAATCCTGCACTGTTTTACCAGATAATTTAGGTGTGGTTAGATGAAAAAACATCACTAGCTTAGGCACATTTAAAATACTTTTTTGTAATTAGTAGGTTCTTGTGAACTTTGTGGAGTGGCAGTTAAGGGTCTAACACAACTCGTTCTCCAATCTTTGTGAGTTTAGTTTTCACTAGGGTAGGTAGGTGCAACCCCACACTTCATCTAGTTACAATGTCTTTAGTTGGGGAGACCAGTGGGTCTGAGCCCTCTAGGTACAGTGATCTAAGGTTCCAGGAACTCTGGATCTTGGCTGCATCTAGAGAGCTCAAGACAGGTAGTAAACCTAACAAAGAACAACTAATAGAAATGCTCCTGCAGTATGACTTTCAGAATCTTGAAAGGCCAGAAGAGCAGGATGACTTTGGGATGGGTGGAGGCCAAGAAGAAGGGTCGGGTGGCTCACCCCATTGACTCCACTTCTGAGCCTGACAAGGAGGAGTCTGAAGACCCCACATTGGTAAACTCTTTTCTCCCAGGCAATTTTCGTTTTGGTGTCATTTTAAAGATAAAAACATGTCCAATTTTTTAAATTGGTATTGGATTTTTATTGTATTTTGTGTCTTAATTATTTACAGAATTTGTGTTTTTAAGTGTTTTACATACCTGTCTCTGAAGTTAAGTCTGCCTGCTTACAGGCAGGTTTCCAAGGGTTGAGCATGGAAATACTTTTCTGAGAAATATTTTGAACCCTAGACTGTGATAGTGGCCTTATTGTCAGTTGTAGATATATATTTACCACTTTCCATCATTTTTGCTACAGTTCAGGACAGGTGGCAGGCTGAAGGAGGACTTGAGAGCGAGAGTGTGGGTGCCCTCTGCCCTTGATCTCGCTTGGGGCCTTTCCTCATGCCTGCGATGTCTGGAACTGCGATGGGCCCTGGTCGCCAACCGTACATCGCATTCAGCAGGCACCTACGTGGGTGATCCAGGGCCTGATGTGGCTTCCCTTATCGAGGAGCACGGAGGGGGAGTACGCCAGTTGGAAGCTGCAGGCCTGGAAGCTGCTCCCCAAGCTTCTCAAGCCTGTGCTTACTTGTGAGCCAATGGCACTTTATGGCACTTTGGCAGCGGCTTGTGGAGGAAGGCCAGGGCATAGACTGCTGGAGTGTGATGGGTCCCCACAGTGCCGTGATGAGTTCCTGCAAGGCAGGAATCCCGCTTCTGGACCTGTGTTGGCCAAAGAGGACATGGAGGATGTTATATCCCTATGTGCAAGGCCTCAGCAGTAACGGCCATTGAAAAAGTGTGCACACAAAGAGCTGTATAACAATCCATCACCTCTTCGCAGCAGACAACACCAACGACTGGTCCTGAGGAAGAGTCGGGCTGGCCCGTCCACTGGGGAGCCCTCCAGGGGGGAGCTGCTTGCTGTAATTCATGGATCCCGGGCAGTACTCGAGGAGAAAATCGAGTCTGTGGGCATTGATGTCAGCCTCCTCTTGGTGGACCTCAGGAAGGTGTCAGGTAGAGTACAGTACAGTAGAGGGCTCCACCTCTGAACTCCAATCTGAGGTAATCACATTGCGGAAACAGATGGCCAAGGCCACTTCCAGAGCAGGGACCCACAAGGCGAGGGTTGAAGACGCAGAAGACAGAGCTTGCTGCAATAATGTCCGCTTTCTTGGATTCTCAGAGCTTGTTAAGGGAACTGCAACAGAAACATTTGTGGAGCACAGAATCCGAGATGTACTGAAGCCAGTTGGATTGTCTCCACTCTTTGTAATTGAAAGGGCGCACAAAGGGCTATCATTGCCCGGATTTTGAACTATAAAGACAGGGGCTGTATACTTCTTGCTGACCAGGAAACTGACTCTGCCCACTTTGACAACCACAGGATCTCCATCGATCCGGATTACACCAACAAAGTTCAGGGGTCTTGGAAAGGGTTCCCGGAGGTCAAGTCCAAGCTGTCTTTGATGGGTCTCCGCTACATGTTGTTGTCCCCAGTTCATTTGAGGGTTCCGTCTGAGGGCAAGCCCCACTTCCTCTATGCACCAGTGGATGTGTGGAAATGGCTGGGGGTATGGGACAAGGTACCCCTGGAAAGCGAGATCCTGGCTGTCGGGTTCTGGGACTGCCCATGGAGCACATGGCTCGAATTGGAGATCCTGGGGGGACGCCGCCATGCAGAAGGGAGACCCCGTCATGCAGAAGGGAGACCCCGTCTAGAGTCGAGATCCAAGAGGATGGCACTATGACACTGATGCCTCGAGATGCTGAACCTGTCTCGATGGGGATGGGGCCCACTCTGGGACAGAGCTCGAATTTGGATGATTCTGCCACTTGATTGTCTCTCCTTTCCATCTGTTGAATTCAAAATTCTTCTTTTTCCCCTATGTTCCCTCTACTCTTCTCTTTATTTAACCCTTGAGCTGTGGAACCTGGCCTTGTGAGGCTTCGTGGTCTGTATTAGTAGTGAGGGGGTACTGTATATGTTATGGCATTGACTGTATTTGGTAACTGATATGGGTTTTGCATTGTCTATGGCCATCGCCCACCAACACAACCTCAACATCCTCTCCTAACCCGATGACACCCAACTGATCCTCTCCCTCACCAACGACCCTGCCACCGCCAGAGCCAACCTCCAGGAAGGAATGAGAGACATCGCAGAATGGATGAAGATCAGCCACCTGAAACTGAACTCAGACAAGACGGAAGTCCTCATCCTCGGACCATCTCCCTTCGCCTGGGACGACTCCTGGTGGCCCCCTGCCCTCGGCAGCGCACCCAAGCCTACGGACCATGCACGCAACCTGGGCTTCATCCTGGACTCCTCCCTCACGATGACCAAGCAAGTCAACGCCGTCTCATCATCCTGTTTCAACATCCTGCGCATGCTCCGAAAGATCTTCCGATGGATCCCCACCGAAACCAGGAAGACGATCACCCAGGCCCTCGTCACCAGCCGCCTGGACTACGGGAACACCCTCTATGCTGGAACCACAGCCAAACTCCAGAAAAGACTCCAGCTGATCCAGAACTCCTCAGCATGATTCATCCTGGACATCCCTCACCGCAGCCACATCACTGCTCACCTGAAAGACCTTCACTGGCTCCCCGTCAACAAGAGGATCACGTTCAGACTCCTCACCCACGCACACAAGGCTCTCCACGACATGGGCCCGAAGTACCTCAACAGCCGCCTCACATTCGACAAACCCACCCACCAGCTCCGATCCGCCAGCCTCGCCCTCGCTTCCGCACCACGTTTTCGGAAATCAACCGTCGGAGGAAGATCCTTTTCCTACCTGGCAGCGAAGACATGGAACTCCCTCCCCACTCACTTACGGCTGACCCAGGACCATCTCTCCTTCAGAAACAACTCAAGACCTGGCTGTTCGAGGAGTAGCGACCCCCCCCCCCCCCCCCCCTCAGCGCCTTGAGACCCTTACGGGTGAGTAGCGCGCTTTATAAATTTTACTGATTTGATTTGATGGGGTTGGGAGTACCGCTCTCCACATTAAGTGGTAGGCTATGTTTGTGGGTCTTAGCAGCATGGTATTAGATAAACGTGCAATGTGAGTTCTTATTGTTGTTATACTGTCTGTCCGGGGTGGGGGGTGTTAGGGGATTTGAGTTGTTCAGTACTTCTTCTTGTTTTGGAGGGCGAATGATTGACTGCAGTTCATATGGGATCCTACGTCACACCTTTCTAATGGATAAGAGGGTCTGCGTATGCAGCTGGTCATGGGGAGGAGGGATCTGATCTGGTCAAAAAAGTATTGTAGCTTGTCTTGGCTGACCATACAAATATTTTGACGTGGAATGTACGGGCTTGAAGGATTACTCTAAACGGCAATGGGTTCACTCAATCCTCTATCGTTATAAAGCAGACTGTCTGCAGGAAACCCATCTCCTAGGGGATGAGTCCCAGACGGTGGGGACAATTGCTATCAGATAATTAATACTCCTATGTGCCGGGGGCTGCAATTTGGATTGCACCTGGGGTACCCTTCCAACATACATACTGCGAGGTAGATATAGAGGGGCGCTATCTTCTGGTTCAGGGCATACTGAATGATAAGGCTGTTAAACTCCTCCATACCAATGCTCTGAATGTTGATGATAAAGTTTTTGCTCACATTCAGGATCTCCTTGTAGACAGTGTTGGAACTACAACTGTATCTTAGATGGGGATGTAGATTGTCACCCACCCAGGCGAGGTACTAAGCCACTGATGTCATATTTTCTTGCAGTGGTTATGCACAACCAGGGGTTTCCCGACAGTTGGTGAGATCTGCATCCTCATCTCCGCAAGTATACTTGTCATTCCTTGTCTGACAACACCTATAGTTGTCAGGAACTGAGGAAATTGCGCCTGCCTAGATTACGAGACTACGAGTCCCAGAAGGCTCAGTAGTGGGAGGCGAGGATAAAAGACACAAACGCGCACTTCAGTGCGTGCGCAATTCTTGGACGTTTCCGGGTTTCTCCAGTGGGAGAGAGACGCTGCTGGTGAGGACGGCGAACCCGGATGATTGCCGTTTCCTTCGTTCGTGTGGAAGTCCACCCGAAGCGGAGCACTTTGAATACAGGACACCGATGGAAGCACGGTAGGGAGAGTAGAGACGGGGACCCGCTCTAACTCTCAGGAACTCCAAGGGGGGGTGAAAGGAAACTACTGTGCTGCTAAGACCCCCCTCAAGGCGGCTCTGATGTTTAAAGAGCCCGAGGCTGTTTAGCGGATTCTCTCCGGACGGACGGATGTCGCCGATGGCACTTAGGATTTTGTGATTGGTTGAAACATTTAGGGTTACTTTACAGCGTGATGATCCCCCGTGAGGTGGAGCGCTGGGCGAGACTATTGTTTTAAGGGCGGGGGTTGATTAGACACCTTGGAAGCCAAGACGGTGTTAAATCCTATACTTGAAAGGTGCTGGAATTATTTAGTAGTGAACGAACTACGAGACTTCCTGGTAAATCAGTTGTTATAGGAGAAATTACTAGTATTCTCCGGTAGTGCTGTAACTACGTGACTTCCTTTCTCCAGGGTTACTGGATATGATCCTCTCACGTCAAGTCTGAGAGTTATGGTTTTGACTTCTGGCTTTACCACACAAAGGGCTGTTTTAATTATCGCCGGTTGGCGAGAGGCTATGGTTTCTACTGTTGTGTGGGTCTGCATTTAAGGTAACCAGGGTTAACGAGAATTGACAAGAGTAGAATTAATTCCTGTCCGTGGTATGTTCATGGTGTCTGCTTTTGTATTTCAGATCCTTTGTCCCTGCAGTCCCTATCCGTCCTTCTCCCCAGTCTGATCTGACTTGAACTCAGTGTTTTGGTATTCTGAGTTCGGAACGATCAGGAAGTGGACCCTTTATGTCATCTGTCTGATCCTGAGGAGTAGTAAAGCCCTGACAATAGTGGGCTGGATCGCATACTGGGGGGTGGTATAGATATACGGGGGGGATGACACATAGAGGCAGTTTCACTCTGATCATGCACCAGTGTAGCTCAAATTTCAATGGGGCATGGACGTGCACTGTGTACTCAACTGACTCATGCCCCTGATGTCTTGGCAGATGCCGAGTGCCATGCCGCTCTGGAGACATCCCTTACTGATTATCTGGATGTCAACTGGGGGTCTGCTACTCCCAGCGCTCTGGATTGGGAGGCTCCTAAAGTAGTAATGCATGGAACCTGCATGGGAAGCACCTATGGCGTGCCACCACAATTGGGCACTGAGCTAGGGGTGTGGGAGTGCTGATTGGCAGATCTCCAGGACTCTGAGGTATTTCCACAGGGGATGCGGAAAGGAATGCTCCAGGCTCAGCTGGAGGCACTGACGACCTGGTACTCCTTAGATAAGTACAGGTTTAAAGCATACTGTCAGCATCTCCACAGAGTGGGGGACACATCTGGTAGACTTTTGCCATGCAGTGTGTGAGAAGTTGGCCTGATATATGATGTCTCCAATTCTGGGGGCACCTTGTATCAGTCCAAACAATCCCTTATGGTGATGGTTGTAAGTCAACCTTATAGACAAGCTATCCTAAGGGTAGCATGGACTAAGCAGCCTTAAAGGCTTAACTCAAGAGGTCGTGTTAAGCAAGCTGTTTTACCAATCACAATCCTGTAATATCAAATGAAAGGACAACACACAAGTTATATATTATAAAAATATATGTATTTATTACTAGAATAATCCTCTGTACTCTTTATGAGTGCAGAGGCACAAGCGTTTAAACAAAAGCACAGTTAAACATATAAAAGTTGCACAATTATGGATGAGGACAGGGGCCACGGAAACCATATAATAAAAAAGTTGTATAAGAGATACCAGTTGAACAGTGGTTAGGCCTAGGGCCTAGGGAATCGCTGGGAGCAGTCGGGACTAGCAATGCTGAAGTCGGGAAAAGCCCGCGGGATTCGGGTGCAGCGCTTAAAGGACACACATGCACCAATGCAATGTCAATGGTGCGTAAAAGTTATAAAGTTACTGTTAAAGGAGACTTCCGCTTAACCTAGAAGGACAAAACTTTGGACACATATACTAGAGGTGTGTACCAGTGTAGGAACACCAGCGTTGCTGAGTTACCTCACCCACAAGAAGCGGGTGCACAGATGCGAAGTAGTGTCAGGTTTCGTCACGCAGGTTGATGGTGTCTGAAGATGAAGATGCTGCAGGCGTCGAGAAGAGAAGTGTACGGTGTGATCCAAGGGTGGATCGAAGATAAAGATGATCTGAAAGCAGAGGGGACAGAGTCTGAGTCACTCAGCAGTGACCAGGGTGGAACCAGGAAGGATCCAGGCAATGTCTGCCGCTTTCAGGTCGATGTTTTGAAGCTTTTCTCCGCTGCCACGTGGACTCTGGGGCACCGCGGATTTCCAGGAGTGGATCACGAGCTGTCCCACAAAGGCTCTTGCTGTTGGCGGTGTCGGCTTCCGGATTCGAGCAAACAACCCTTGGCAAGCGCAACCCACGCAGGATTCAAAGATGGCTTAATACTCTGACCAGTAGGGTCAGAGCGGGTGCTCCTTTTCAGGAGAGTGAGGGCAAGTCTGGAGCAACCGGACTCGCAAGTTAGATTTCAAGGTTCGTTGGTAGAGGGGCTGCAAGCCTATGGGCAAGCTACCGGACCAATGCGTTGAGCCAAAAGATGCAGAAGGACCCCACGCAGCACTCGGTGAGTGTAAAGGGGTGAGCTTCGGTGCAAGAGAGGCTCAGGGCTGGGGCTTCTCAAACCCCAATGCACAGCTTCGAGGGGACCTTGGATGCTGCACGGTCAGTGCCTCGTGGTCTTTCCAAGATGGTGGGCCCTACGCTTCAGGTCGCCTCCACGGGTCTCAGCTCTGCAGGGACTGTGGATCGGGCTGTTAGAAGGCAGGCACGCTGGGTCTTGTTGAACTCTGTCGCTCGAGTTCTGGCGGGAACTGCAACAAAGCAAACGTTGAGGTGATGGATGGTGCCTGTTTACACAGGGTGGTCACTCCTTGACCACAAGGGAGATTCTTCAGTCTTCTACGTCGAGTAGGATGTCGACGGGTCCAGAGTTTTGTTTAATAAGTTTCAGTCAGGATAATCTGAGTGCGTTGGCACTGCTCTCATTCTTATACCAATCTAGGGGGCTGGATTACCTGCTAGGTCCCTCCTAAGGGTGGGACCCAGAAAGGGGGTGGTTACACACCTTTCCCTTTGTCCTGGGTCATGCTGGGACTGGGGCTGGTGTGCCCCAGAACCGGTTTGACCTGATTATGCAAGGGGAAGCCTTGTGCGCCCAGGCACTGTCTAGTTTCTTTCAGCACTCCCTGCCCCAAAACACTATCTCCTGTCTGGGATGGTGTAGCACCTCCCCGCGACAGGAAACCCTTTGTCCAGGCCTCCTCTGCCAAGTTTCGGTCAGCAACAGGAGGTCAGACTTGTGTCGGTGGCAGCAGCATCCATTTTGTGATGCTGAGGCTCTGGTTAGGATTAACCGCGTTTTAGAAAAGTAACTTGTCTTCTCCCTCTAGAAGGGTGGAATGCTATCCCCGTCGACAGGACTGTCGAGGGGATAGTATTCCAAATCGTATGACACCTTACACAACATGTTTTGATAAAGCCAAACCAAAGTTAGCACATAACCGCGATGGATTATAATGCACTTAAGAGTATTTGGTATGGCATTATCCCGGAACAGCTTAGGGAGTTGTTCTCAACAGCTGCAGACAGGCTCAGCTCATGCTCGAGCACCATTTCACGTTAAACCACGCACTCTGCTTCCAGGATTGGTAAGGCCTGCTATAGGAGTGACTTATAGGTTTATATGTGTCCAGATATAGGTTTAGATATAGGTATACTATATCTAAGCAAGAGGTGATTACACCAACTTGCCCTAGCTGAGTGATCAGCCAGTTGTGTCAATTTAAGAACCAGCCAGGGGTGGCAAAAGCTATGCTGAAGCCCCTGGTAGGCCTTGGATGCACCTATGCCCATGGCACCTATTGTACACTGTATAGGTGCTGACAAGGTGTCCAGTACCAATTTGGTTATGTACCTATAGTACATGTCTGTGAATTTAGAGAGAGAGCAGCAGGCTGTGGGTCTGATTAGCATGCCCACAGCCACATTAAGTCAAAAACCAGTGAAGCAGAAAGCAAAAATTGGGGTGACCATAGGATAGCAGACCCTACTCTTCTACACAGTGGAAGTAAAAGGTCTCCCCTATTCTTCAAGATTGCGCTCCCAGTGGAGAATTGGTAACCAGCTGCTGTAATATTCTGGAGATATTCGTGGGCCATGTCCACGATGTGCATCGTGCAGGAGGGGTGTGTCCCTGGGTAAGATTGAAGAGTTCTTGTCAGACGTGGGGTTGCCCACTCAGGCTCCAGCTCTTGTGCAGGATTTGGAAAGCGAGATTTCCATAGAAGAATTGTGAGTGCCCATTCGAACCTTCAATAGATTCAAGGCTCCAGGTGGGTAGGGATTCCCTGAAGAATTTTTTCAGGATTACGCCGTTACACTCAGGGTAAAATTGTCAGAGGTCCTCCTGAAGGCTCCGACAAATGGGTTACTTCCTCACACTATGAGGGGGGTATTGTCTGCCATCGACTGAAGCCTGGGGGTGACACGGCTGAGCCCTCGTCATATGGATCCCTCACAGTGCTCAACACAGATGTCAAAATATTATGCAAACTGTTGAAATAATGCTTACGGGGATTGGTCCGCAAATTGGTGCATGTAGATCAATATCGCTTTATGCCGGCCGGGAGTACCACCTTTAATCTAAGGAGGTTCACAGAGGTGCAGCACAACACAGTAGAAGATGATCAGGAATGGGCCTTGGTTTCCCTTGATCTGGAAAAGACATTTGATATGATGGAACGGCCGTTTCTGATGGGGGTGCAGCTTGGTATGGGGCATGGCCCCTTCTTTTGTAGTTGAGTGTGGCTCCTATACACTAGCTCCACGGTTATCGTCAGGGTTTGGGGTGACCTTTCTGAGGGATGGGAGATAGGGAGGGGCACCAGGCAGGGTTTGCTCTCACTATTGGCACTTCTCCTGCGTAGGGAGTTGGAGCCATAGGGAATTCGAGTAGGAGTTCGACACTTGTAATGTTTTATTATACAGATGAAGCATTGCTGTATGTCGGCTCCCAATGCTGAGTGGTGCTGATTTTAATGGGGTTCCTCAAAGCCTTTGGTAGGGTCTCTGGCCTGCGGGTTAATCTCAGGAGGTCACTCATGTTTACACTGGGAAGTCTGATTGGTGTATCCGCAGACTGGTTGCCCAGATTTGGCATCCGTTGGGAAACAGAGGGCTTTCAATACTTGGGTATATGGGTAGCCCACAGTGAGGATGTATGTCAGTGCCCGCATAAGGATAGAGCAATAGCAGGCCTTGAGGGCTCTGTGGCATTCTGAAATAGACTCCCCTTGTGGGTGATAGCCAGGGTAGCAGTGGTCAAGATGGTCTTTCTTCCTCTCTGCCTTTACTTGGTTCAAAATGCCATGTTTCGGCTCCATCGTCCTTACTTTCACAAATTGAATAGCTTACAAATTGTAGAGCTCCCTCATCTGGGCCAGGCAACATAGTAGAGTGTCTTTATCTGTCCTCAAGCGTAATATGGAGGATGACAGTCCTGCTATCCAAAAACCATGAAGAGACCACATCTGGTCCCAATCAAGCTGACAGCCATCCAATGCAAATGAATCCAATCAATCGATTGTACAATAAACCGTTTTCATTAATCCACTTTTTACTTCATATTTTATCTCCTTTTTCATTTTCATTTTATCAATCCATTTTACTCATTCCTTCGATTGCTAATAAAGGTTCATCAAAAACACAGTAGAATTAAATGTTTCCACATGTCACAATTTTTATTTAAAAACCCAATGCATTTCAGGGTGAACCCTTCGTCAGGGGTATCTACAATCAAAACAAAATGCATAAACAACCATCAGCTCAATTGTATTACTTCTACAAAGAATACAAAAAACACATCCTTTGACTACTCGATTAGTGAAACTCTAACATTGCAAGAATGTATTTACAGTGTTATTCACCTAAAAACAGACCATTACCATATTCCACAACCCAACCCCTCTCCTCTCCAAACTCTGGCATATCCTAAATCAAGCACTCCCAAAAGCCCCAAAGTTCTCAAGGCCTCGTATTCACCATTAAACCCATTATTTCTCTACTAGCAGAGCTGAGCTCTCAACGTGCTTACCGTTAGATGTGCTTGTCTGTTTTTAACAAAAGAGGCATTGCTAGATTTCAGCTACTGTTCTAAAACTCTGTTTCATGCCGCTCATATTTCTCAACGTGTGCCTCCGCACCTCAAGTTTGTTCAATTATAACTGCCAAGCCTATCTCGGGCCCCTTTCTGCAGTTTATTACCCATCGCTCTCCACGAGAGATTAGTCACGTGTATTCTGTGCTTAAACTAAACTACGAGCTGGAATTGGAATGTGACTCACCAGCTGTTGGTCCCACTTAATGTTGGCAAATACTTTGTTTCCCAGAATACCTTAAAAGTTTGTTAAAAAAATTCCCCAATCGCATGACTAAATATTACCATGGCTGAGCTAAATCAACTTAAGAGGTTTAAGGTGAATCAAACTACACAGGTAAAAAACAAACATGATTTTACAAGCAAAACATTTTCATATTCAGGTTTGCATTAAGACAAACTGGTCTATTCCGAATGTAGTTAAATACTGAAGATGCTTATATGTGCTGGGGAAACACGACTCCAGTGTTGTCCAACTCTTTAACCCCTCCCCTGCTGATGACGGAACCGCTCCGTCATCAGCCGCGGTCGCGCTGTGCTGATGACGGAATGGTCCCGTCATGGCCCGGCCGCCGCGCCTGCGCGGCGCTGATTTCGCACCTGCGCGACGTGTTTTATCGAGCGGGTGGGGCCGTGACGGAACCGCTCCGTCATGAGCACAGCGCAACCGACGCTGGTGACGGAGCGGTTCCGTCACCAGCATGCGCCCGCCGCTGGGCCGCCCTCCCCCCTTAGCACTGCGGCGGAATAGCCGCCGCAGTGAAGGGGTTAATGATCAAGATTGTATTCCACTGGTTAATTTTGTTCACCACTCCTCTTTAATCACGTGTGCATACACGCCAAATAGGATGGAAAATCATTCAAGGTACATTAGGAGTGGCGGGATGCATACCAATTTTTTCAATCTTTATACTTTCTTTTTTTTCATCCACTGTTTCAAACTTCTATCGGCGTGCATGCTTGCTCCGCACTCCACCCAATTGCGCTGCAATTTAGAAAAACCACAACAGGACCACATCTGGTCCCGATCAAGCTGTACAGCTGTCCGATACGAATGAATCCAATCACTCGATTCACCAATAAACCTTTTTCATTGATCCACTTTTTACTTCATATTTTATATCCTTTTTAGGGCTCGCCTGCTGTGCGCATGCGCACAGCTGGAAGCTCTATAGGGGCTTAGCCAGTGTTTAACCACCACTGGCGATTCCTTTGAGTGCATGTGCTTTTTAGGTCATTGCGCAAGCGCAAGCCCTAAAAAGCGCGTGCACAATGCCACCAGCCGCCTGCCTGCCTGCCTCGCATTACCATATCAAAGGCAGCCCTCCCAGCGCATTTGTCACCCCCTAATTATTCACGGCCTGCCGGCCGTACTTTCAGTTTCGTCTCCTAATCTTCCCGCCCCTTGCTGCAACAACTGTTTATGCTCTGCTTGAAAATAAACATGGAATGCATGCTTTATCCTTTTCTGTAAAGATAAATGCCGCTCTGTCAGTAAAACCATTTTTTGAGTGAATCAGTGTGCCGTCTTTTGGGAACACATCTCCCCCAAAAATGTGCCTCAATAACTTAGGACCACGAATTCCATGCTTCCTAAGAGGGCTTTTCAGAGTTTTGGTTTAAGTACTGAGTGCACTGTGTAGTAGCTAGCTAAGGCGCAGTTATGTTGCCATGTGCTGTTGCCGTGCCCAGACAACATTCATATATATTTTCTTTCCTTTCTGCACACATTGTTGCGATTTATTTTGCCCTGCTACTTATCATTTTCTAAGCAGGCCTTTAAAATTCGTCATTCCTTAAAATATAGTGTAGCTTCGGTATTAATTAAACACCGACAGGTTTAACGAAACCTTCTCCCAATGCAGATGTTAACAAACAAACCTCTCTCATTTACGATTCGTACTCTTTTCTTTTCTGTGATTTAGTTTTCCTTCCAGAATAACGTCCTACATATTTTTCTGCATGTATCTGTTGGAACAGTAGCAAGCACTTGTCATAATTTATCCAGCATCGTTAAAGGATAGATTTTTTTTGTTTTGAGAGTTGTAATTTCCGTTAAGGCTCCTTTTTGATGTCCTTAGACAGCGTTTTTGCATCTCTACCAAACTACGGATTTGAACTTCTTTCGTCCTCTTGGTCGAGGCCTGATTTTCGGTATTTGTTGAGAAATGGACCCAGTGACCGGTATTTATATAGATTATATAATGTCAAGAAGTATGCTGTCCAAAGGAAACGTTGTGCTTCATTACAGTGAGGTTAAGCATGCGAAAGAGATACATAGTTAATGGAATGTACAAAGTAACAAAGTAAGGGAAATTGAGGAGCGCGATTGAGAATTTTTGCCTGGCCCCTCCCCAGTTTAAAAAAAAAAAATCTCCTCTCTCTTGGTAGGTTTCATTGATTAGATGCTAGTTTTCTCTACACCTAGCCTTTGTAATCTTACAGCAAGTCAAGGTGGGGGAGGTTTTGACTTCAAGCATTGTCACCTTTTGAATTCATTTTTTATACATTTCTGCTGAAAGGGTTCCTCACTTATTCATGGAACGCATTTTTCGCAGTCCTGCATTGCTGAGTGAGTTTACACACCTTTACATTCTCTATTTCCGCAGATCACATTAAACGTTCTTCAGCTGAGTTTACCTCTGGGTTAAGTGACAAAGTAGTGACCAATTTAGTGAATACATTTAGTAATTTCTTACATGCTTACTACTGTGTTTAGGTCGAGCGACCTATCTCAATGCGCATGCGCATTGAGCGGGAGCTCGATATATAGCGGCTTAAACAGAGCTTACCGAGATCAGGCGATTCCCAGGCGATTTCTTGCAGTGCATGTGAAAGCGCGTGCACAATGCCACCAGCCGCTTGCCTGCATTACCACATCAAAGGCGGCCGCGTCTCAGGCCCCTGCTGCTTCACACCCTCATGCCGCTCTCCCCGCTCCGCCCCCTCCCCTGCCCGCCGTGTCGCATTTCTCCTCCCCCCTCCCCACAGCAATGCCCTCCGTCTTCTTTCCCTTTGCTGTTTTATCTAGCATAAACTCGATACAGAGGTGGGCGCTTTACATAAGCATCAGTTACATTACAGGAAGGCACATTCAGCCATATATAAGCTTGGCATGCATTCCTTACAGAGGTTGAGTTTGGAAAGTGAGTGTAGGTATGTTATGCAAGTATGTCTCATGTAGTTGCACGGTCCATATATTACAACGGGAGCATGAACTTGTGGTCAGGTATAAATTGCATGCATAGTCTTGTATTTTTTTTGTTTATTTACATAGACATTATTAGTCTGTTCAGATCCCTGCAATCTGCAGGGCTTGCTTTGCAACCACGCCCCCACCGAGGAATGCTGGTTTCTTCTACTAGTTTGTTTGAATCGAATGTTTCGTAAAACCGGGCACGATGTAGCGCCATCTGGTGGTCAAGTTGATGGTCCGTGTTTTACTCGTACATGTTTTCTACAAGATTTTTGCTCGTCATACATCCGATTTGCTTTTTCTACAATCAAATTAACCCGATTACTTTGGCAGCGTGTAGTTTAATAACATATGCGCCCATTGCCATATTAGAAATAATTGCACTGGTGCAAAATATAGAGTAACGCCATTATTTTTGTCTTTGTAATATGATAGAAAACTGCACATACTCAAGACCACAGTACAATATTATATTTTGTACCAGGTCAAAGGGAAGGCTATTGAAAGAGTAGGTAGCCACCACATCCACCACCAACAAGTCCACGACAACCACCACCGTGTCCACCACCACCACATCCACCACCACTACGTCCACCACCACTACGTCCACCACATCCACCGCATCCACCACCACCACCACATCCACCACCACTACGTCCAGCACCACAGTGTCCACCACATCCACCGCATCCACCACCACCACCACATCCACCATCACATCCACCATCACCTCCACATCCGCCACCACATCCACCATCACATCCACCGCCACATCCACCGCCACATCCACCACACCCACCACCACCACATCCACCACACCCACCACCACTACATCCACCACCCCATCCACCAGCACCACCCCATCCACCACCGCATCCACCACCACCACCGCATCCACCATCACCACATCCACCGCATCCACCACCACCGCATCCACCACCACTACGTCCACCACCACTACGCCCACCACATCCACCGCATCCACCACCACCACCACATCCACCATCGCCTCCACATCCACCACCACATCCACCACCACATCCACCGCCACATCCACCGCCACATCCACCACACCCACCACCACCACATCCACCACACCCACCACCACTACATCCACCACCCCATCCACCACCACCACCCCATCCACCACCGCATCCACCACCACCATCTCATCCACATCACCACATCCACCGCATCCACCTCCACCACATCCACCACCACACCCACCATCACATCCACCATCACCTCCACATCCACCACCACATCCACCACATCCACCACCACCACATCCACCACATGCACCACCACCACACCCACCGCATCCACCACCACATCCATCACCTCCACATCCACCATAACATCCACATCCACCGCCACATCCACCACCACCACATGCACCACCACCGCATCCACCACCGCATCTACCACCACATCCACCACACCCACCACCACCACATCCACCACCACATCCACCGCATCCACCACCACCACATCCACCACCACATCCACCACCACATCCAACACATCCACCACCACTTCCACCACCACCGCATGCACCACCACCACCACATCCACCACCACCACATCCACCACCACCACTGCATCCACCACCACCACATCCACCACCACCCCCACATCCACCACCTCATCCACCACCACATCCACCACACCCACCATCACTTCCACCACCACATCCACTACCACATCCACCACATCCACCACCACTTTCACCACATCCACCCCCACCACATCCACCACCACCACATCCACCACCTCCACCACATCCACCACCACCTCCACCACCACCACATCCACCACCACCACCACATCCACCACCACATCCACCCCCACATCCACCACCATCACCACCACATCCACCATCACCACCACCACCACATCCACCACCACATCCGCCACCACCATATCCCCCAGATCCACCACCACCACATCTATATGTGTGTGTGTGTGTGTGTGTGTGTGGGTGGGTGTGTGTGTGTGTGGCTCTGTGTGTGTGTAGGTGCAAATGCAATGTTCTTGAATTTTCGTCACAATAAAATACACTGAACACAATCTTCACAAAAGTTATTCACAAACGTTTAAGCTATTGCCATTATAAATTACAATACATTTTATTTAAGTATTAATTATTTACAAAATTAAAAGCCTCTGTTTTTGTAATATCAATACATCTAAGTCACGTAAATACAACACACATTGCATTACAAATGCTATAGGTGTCACATTTGCGAAAGTTAAAACTATTGACATTGTAACTGACAAAGCTATTACTTTTGCTATTTTCAAAACCAACACATAAATAAAAAAAGTGTCATTTACAATACCAATCGCTCAAACTTTCCTAATGCGAGACCTATTGCATTTCCAATGCTTGTTCTTTTTCATTTTATCAATTCATTTTACTCATTCCTTCGGTTGCTCCTAAATGTTCATCAAAAACACAGGAGAAATAAATGTTTCCATATGTCACAATTTTTATTTAAAAACCCAATGCATTTCGGGGTGAACCCTTCATCAGGTGTATCTACAATAAAAACAAAATGCATAAACAACCATCAGCTCAATTGTATTTCTTCTACAAAGAATTCAAAAACACATCCTTTGACTACTCGATTAGTAAAACTCTAACATTTCAAGAATGTATTTACAGTGTTATTCACCTATAAACAGACCATTCCCATATTCCTTAACCCATGTCTAACCCCTCTACTCTCCAAACTCTGGCATATTCTAAATCAAGCACTCCCAAAAGCCCCAAAGTACTCAAGGCCTCGTATTCACCATTAAACCCATTATTTCGCTACTAGCAGAGCTGAGCTCTCAGCGTTCTTACCGTGACATGCGTTTGTCTGTTTTTAACGAAAAAACATAATACCGATCATTTAGGGGCCCAAGGGAATTTAACGACCAAGCTATGGCACATTCCCTACTTAACTCAACTACCACCGAGTGTCACAGGGCCTACAATAAATGTGTGTATATAGGGAACTGGACAGGGCACCTATCACTCACCACTGGTGTGTCTGTATCTGATAACTACCCTCCAAATAAACCTACTGAATGGTCAATTGGGGATACCCATTAGTCACCACACGGAACCGCCCTTCATCACTTGGGGTTCCTTCATGACCAATCAAAAAAGAGGCCCCAACTTTCACGGAGGAGGGCCAAGATGGTTAAAAGCCCTCTTCCGCTCAGACAGGTCTCTCACTGGTCTTGCTACTCTGTTGTGAGGATGTAGTGGAACAGAGTGACTGATGCTGCAATGCCAATAAAGTGTCAAATGAAAAAAAGAGTGTGAATATAAAATTGAATGAGAGAGTACTGAAAATTATTTTATTCTGTTACTACTCACTCTTCCAATGTTAAAAAGTAGGCAGTGACAGTTTTAAACAAATAACTGTTCAGATGAAGTACGAGGTCAACATGTTTCAGCAATTCTAAGACACATTATGTCCTTGCTTTCTTCAGGACCTATGTAACTGGTGCTACTGCAGAAAGTGATAAATGTGATAAATCATAAATGTAGTGATAGGGAAACAAGGAAAGAGGTCTCCTGTATTTTCTAGGTGTCCTCGACGTCTCCTGTTACTGGAGTCGTGTATCCCACGGACTCATGACAGGTAAGGGCCTCACCCCACCTGACAGCGGCTCAGGAGAAGAGTGAAGCACCGCTCTGTCTGTCGGTACTTCTTAGCTGGCGTCTAAGCCGACTGAGGAGGTTTGTCTGTTTTTAACGACATGCTGCACTATTATTATGTGGCCAACCTGCAGAATGCAGCGAGTTGGCTGGCAGTACCGGACAATTGGGAGAAGAGTTTGTTCCTTGACATGTTGTGAAAAGACACGCTGGTGTGCTTGTTGATGAGGGGGTGTCTGTCTGAGAGACAGTCCCATATGGAATGAGTCAGACTGAGGGGATTTGAGAGGCAGTTATGTGAAGGTGTTACACAGGGCCCCCTTTGATAGGGAGCTTTGTATTTGGAACCTCGCACTGTTTAGGGTAATTGATGGTGACAAGTCCATGGAACTCTGGAGGATGGGTAGTTGCCAGGTGGTGGGGGGCCTGTACCCAGGGGAGGCTTTCCTCAGCCTCCATGAGGCGTTGGAGACCTTAGAAGTCCGACCGAGCCACTTCCTCCATTATGCTAAGTTGGTAAGCTTTGCCCTGGAGGTCTGCATTGGTTTCCCTGTGGCCCCAGGGCCCGCACTGATGTTGCGGGCCTGCTTTGATGAGGAGAGGGGAGGCACTAGGGGCGACATGATATCTACCCCATACACTTCATGAGGGGCCTGGGAGCGTGAGCTGGGAGAGCCTGGTGCAGATACTGACTACGCATGTACATGTCAACAACAAATAGAACCGGGGGTCTAAAGTCAACAATATCGCCGACTAGCTTCAACTCCTCCAAACAGTGAGTCAGAACACAAGTCACACAAAAGCAAGAAAGAGAAACAGAGAAAGTAAAGAGCTAAAAAGGAGTGATCAACAGTGCGATCCTGGAGCAAATTGTTGGATTCCCATCAATTTATCACTGTGATCAATCTTATCAGTTTGTCATCCACCCATATGGATGGTGTGTCTCTTGATCATAGAAACTATCTTCCATCCAGAGTAGATTAGCTCAATTGGATAAAACCCAAAATCACATGAAAAGAGAAAACAATAGTACGTTTCTGAATTACAGATCACAAGGGAATTTCGTGCAGTACAAAACAAAAAAAGTGGTGATAAAAATAGGGTAATAAGGAGAAAAACAAAGATTTTTTTTATTTTAAATGTCACCTCACCCCCTAGTCTAAAAACAGAATACTGCAAGGGGCAGTTTCAACAAATACCTGCAGTGATTAAGGCCAACATGTTTCAGCCACTAGGGAAACAATGCCCTCGGCTTTCTTCAGGGCCTCCGCTTTCAAACTTTGCTACTGCAAAACAGGGTATACACAAACTTTATAGTGAAGAAACTATTATTTCTGTATTGTGATCTGGTTTTACCTCCTTTATTCTGTTTTTTACTGTGATTGTGCCCTTGTCTATGCTCTCCCAGTTCACGCCGCTGCTTCCCCTGTGACCACCCCCCCCGCTGGCCCATTCGTCCCGCTCCCGCCTCACAGCTGCTTCTCCCTCCCACCTCCGCTTCTTACGGCGCCCGCTGCGCGATGAGTAGAGCGACCCTTGCCCCTTCTACAGACAGGTCGCACCGCAAAGCGCCACCTGTTGTGCCTGTGTCCCTGAGTTCACTGCTACCGCTCTGCTGTGAGTTCGAGGCCCTCCTCCAACAGCAGGCTACCACCTGCACCTCATCTCTGGTGGCCTAGTGGTAGGCCGTAGGAATCTGTGTGCTCGCTCTGCCCCTTTTTTTTCTTGGCTGCCCTGCTGTAATTGTGCATTGGTTTCTGTACTGTGGTCTGTTTTTATCTCCTTTATTCCATTTTGTACTATGATTGTGCCCTTGTCTTAAGTCTGGCCACTCTGCTCTCCTGGTTCCCGCCGCTGAATACCCTGCGGCCCGCCCCCAACGCTCGCCCATTCATCCTGCTCCCACCTACCAGCTGCTCCTCCCTCCCACCTCCCCTTCTTATGGCCGCGCTGCGCTGCTGCGCAGCAGACGTGCTCAGCTTGCGTGCCGCTGGCGTGCCTAAGGCAAGCCTGTCTGCACCCGTCCATTTCTGGACAGGGCCCAGCGCCAGACCCCCTGGCCCACGCGAGCGCCGCGACGCCCGACGCCGCTACGATTCCAGCACCCTCCATGCACTTAACCCCAGCCACTCACACACCTGCTTGCAAACCACCCTGAAGCGCACCCAAGGACCCTTCTCCTGGTGGAACTGAAGCTACACCAGCCTGCATGCCCCCACCATGCACACCAGGGTAGACCACAACAACAACCTCCGATGCATACTACTCAACACTCGCTCTGCCTGCAAGCACGCCATCGAACTATGGGACCTACTCTACTCTTCCTCCACGGACGTCACCTTCCTGATGGAGACCTGGATGAACCCCTCCTCGGCACCCAACATCGCCATAGCCATCCCGGACGGCTACAAGATCACCCGCAGGGGCCGGACCAACGGAGAAGGAGGGGGAATCGCCATCATCCACAGAAACACCCTCAGAATCTCAACCAGCACCGACGACACCCTCAGTACCGC
Organism: Lissotriton vulgaris; assembly: GCF_964263255.1. Taxonomy (NCBI): domain Eukaryota; kingdom Metazoa; phylum Chordata; class Amphibia; order Caudata; family Salamandridae; genus Lissotriton; species Lissotriton vulgaris. The sequence goes on from NC_141697.1 coordinate 806,811,944, forward strand.
CGAACACCTGCGCTTCCAGATCCACATCGACCCCAACACCACCCTGAGAGGAGCCCTCATCTACAGACCCCTCGGCCGCAGTTCAGCGACTCCATCGCCGACTTCATCAGCATGCACGCCCTTGTGTCCATGGATTGCATCCTCCTCGGTGACCCCAACTCAGACAGCTCGTCACGACTCCTACCCACTCCGCCGGACACACGTTCCACCATATCTTCTCCGCCAGCAACCACGTCACCTTCAGCCATACCACAGAACTCCACTGGACCGACCACCACTGTATCCACTTCACCTTTGAGAAGCCCATCGAGCACCACCGCACACTACGGGCCCCCCACCGCTGCTGGAGCAAAGTCACCGAACACCAGCTGAACACCACCCTCACCCGAAACCCACCTACTGACACCACCGACACAGCTGCCCGCAACCTCAGGCAATGGATCAACAACTGCGCTAACACTCTCCCGATCAAGAAACCCTCTAACAGATGCAACGAGAGAAAGGCCACCTGGTTCACTGCCGACCTCCAGGCATCCAAGCAGGCCTGACGCAGACTCGAGAAGAAGTGGCACCACGAACAGATGCTGGACAGCAGTGCAGCATACCAGAGCGCTATCCGCAGACACCACCAACTCATCCGAACCACCAAAAGGTCCTCCTTCAAAGAACGCATCGACAACAACGCACACAACAGCAAAGAGCTCTTCAACATCGTGAAGGAATGCTCCAGCCCCAGCGCGAACTCCAACAACATCCCGCCATCGCAAGACATCTGCGACTCCATAGCCACCTTCTTTCACCGCAAGATCGCAGACATCCACGATAGCTTCAACAACCAGGCCCTCCCGACCAATACCGACACCCCAGACTCAGCACCTCCCAGCCACACCGACCACCTGCTCTCATGGACCCACATCAACAAAGAAGACCCCGTAATATTCATGAACACCGTCCACTCCGGCTCACCATCAGACCCCTGCCCACATCACATCTTCAACAAAGCCAGCTCCACCAACGCACCCCATCAACGCAAGATCATCAACAACTCCTTCGAGACCACCACCTTCCCGGAGAGCTGGAAGCACGCCGAGATCAACACCCTTTTCAAGAAACCCAAGGCTGACCCCAAGGACCTCAAGAACTTCCTCACCCATGCTCACAAAGCACTCCACAACAGCGGACCAGCGGACCTCAACAAACTACTCACCTTCTACACCCCGAACCACCAGCTTCACTCCGCTGACCTCGCATTCGTCCCCCTCATCCAACGAGCAACCGTCGGTGGCAGATCTTTTTCCCACTTCGTCGCCAAGACTTGGAACACCCTCCCCCTTCGCCTACGACACACCTAGGACCTACTGACCTTCAGGAGACTTCTCAAGACCTAACTATTCGAGCAGTAGCAGCACCTCCCACCCAGTGCCTTGAGACCCTCATTTTCACTTAAAATTTCAAATAATAATAGTTGTTACATCTTACATCGGCTATGCATGTCATGAGTGAATATAAACACAATTTTATCATTCTCATACGTCGTCATCATCTTCTTCTAAATAGGTGTCATCGTTCTCTGAATCTGTTTGGTTTTTACAGGCAGGAGGTCTGCGTATGTCAGTGCACTGGTGGTCATTTAGATAGCAGACACATGTTGGTAGTGTGTAGCTCCTAATGAATCTGAAAGCTAGTACATCTAACACAGCCGGAGGTCATAATTTGCATGTTGGGCATCTTTCTTCAGACAGTCCCTGCAAGTTGGAAGTTGCTGAATGTCTATCTCGCCCTCCTTTGAGCAGAATAGGTGATATCTAAAGTCATTCACATGATGAACCGAAGATTTTGATGCGTAGAGCAAGCACGAGAATTGCTCCAATTTGTCCAGCAGTTCTTCAGAGAGATCCCATTCTTCTCAAAGCTGCAAACATGTTTCCTGTGTATGTCTGTTGACATACAGGATTTTTAATGTACTTAGGTTTCCTTGTACCACAAATGTGGTTATTGAAATACATCCAGTAAACGTATGGAGACATATCATAGCTTGATAAACATTTTCACCAAGAGTTGAAGCTATTTTCCTAATGTCATGGACTCACATGCGTATTTTAGTACCACATTTCAGAAACACTTTAGCCATGATTCTTTCATAGAATCCCAAACTGTTCACTCAATGAGTTGTCCGCTTACCAGTGAGATTCACTTCCTGCCAATAAATGTTAAAGCGGATTCACTTCCTGCCAATAAATGTTATTCCATGGTATGGTGTGGTATGGTAAAAGCATTTATACCGCGCACGGTCACCAAAAGGTTTCATGGCGCTCAGGACAGATGAGGGAGAGACAGTACTGTAGAGGGCTCAGTAGGCTAGCTTGAAAAAGTGAGTTTTAAGCAGTTTACGAAAGCAATCGTACTGAGGACAGAGTCTAAAGCACGAGGGAAGAGAATTCCACAGGGTGGGGGCCAGGAAGGAAAAAGATGAACCACCATGCTTTTTCCTTCTGTACCTAGGGATCGTCAGCAAGTTATGAGAGGGGAATCGGAGTGCTCTAGATGGAGTATAGCACTGGAGGCTGGAGATAATGAAGGCAGGTGCTTGGCCGATGAGAGCTTTAAACACCAAACAACCAAGTTTGAACTGACAGCGGTAGGCCACCGGGAGCCAATGCAAACTGTTCAACAAGGGTGAAATGTGTTGGTGTTTTGGAAGATGGAATACCAATCTAGCCGCCTGGTTTTGCACCAGCTGTAGCCGGTAAAGATGATAGGCCGGAGTACCTACGTAGAGGGAATTGGCATAGTCAATACGTGACGTCACCAGGGCCATAATAACCAAAATAAGAGCTTCAGTGCTAAGGAACCTATGAATTTTGCAGATCCTGCGAAGGTGGAAAAAGCAGGATGATGTTACTGCATTGATTTGAGGTCTCATAGACAAATCATTTGAAATGATGACACCAAGGCTCTTTACCGACTTGACAGGGCAGGGTGGAGGCCAAAGGGAGGGGGGCCAAAAACTAGAATTCCAAGGATTGGCTGGCCCACCCATCAATACCAACTCCGTCTTATTAGGGTTAAGCTTCAGCTGGCTATACTGCATCCACTCTGAGATCTCCAGCATGGTTGATTGAAAGTTGGAGCAGGAAGAGGGGGATGAATCCACAGGAAAGATCAATTGAAGATCGTCCGTGTAGTTCAAAATAGTAACAGGGGCGTGACGGAGGGAGACCAAAAGGGGTTGCATATAAAGATTAAATAAAAGAGGGGACAAAGTGGAACCTTGAGGGGGGCAGAAAAGTTGGACAAGTGAACTGCCTGAGAGCAATGGTGAAGAAAAGATCTAATCCATGCAAGGGCCATACCCTGGATGCCGGCATTGTTGACTCGGTCGATCAAGATAGCATGATCAACCGTGTCAAATGCGGCCAACAGGTCCAGTAAGACAAGGGCCTGGGCGATGTTCTTGTCGGCTCCCTGTCTCAGCACATCCATCACCGCTACGATGACGGTTTCGGTGGAGTGAGCTGGACGAAAGCCAGCTTGATGACTCTCCAAAAAGGAGGCGCTCTCGATGAATGAGCTGAGACAGCGGGTGACATAGGCCTCCAAGATTTTCCCCAAATAGGGGAGGAGAGAAATAGGTCAAAAATTACTCATGACAGACGGATCGGCCCCTGGCTTTTTTTAAATGGGGACAACCACCGCCTGCTTGAAGGATTCAGGAACAGTGCCAGTAGCAAGCGATTTATTGAGTAGTGACAGCGGAGGGTCTGGACAAGCCAGAAAGATGTCCCTAAGAATTTGAGGGGGACAGGGATCATTGGGGGATCCAGAGCTCACAGAATGTAACAGTGAGATAAAGTCCATCCGAGAGATGGGAGGAAAGGCCTCTAGTCGGCAAGGGTTCATAGGAGGCAGGGGTGGGGGAGTGGGTGATGAAAAAGGAGGGATATTCTTTTTGATGGTAACAATTTTATCCAAAAAATATGAGTTCAAAGAATCACACAGGCCCTGGGAGGGTGAGGGTTGTGCAGTGGCACGGTCTGTCAGGGTAAGCTCCTCGGCTATGGAGAAAATTCCCTTAGTCTTGGACGCAGAATCAATAATTTTTGGGAAAAAATAAGAGGATTTCGCTGATAGAATAGATTTTTTATAATATTTCAATAGATCTACATATTCAGACTTGGCTTGGGGGTCGTAATTACGCCGCCAGCGAAGCTCAGCTTGGCGAAGGCACAGCTTGTCAGATTTTAGTTGGTCAGTGAACCGATGCTAAGTTAGTAAAGACATAAGGCTGAATGTTAGCTGGAAGAACAATTGCTTCATTTAAGGTAGCAGCAAGTTTCTGAAGACACAAGGTGGTATCATTTTTTTCCAGTTGTGAGTAAGAAATCAGATGACGAAGTCTGTTAAGAGTGCGAATGATTTCAACATTGACCAGCAACATTTTCACGAAGACTGGGAGCAACAGTTGCTTAGGGGATTTCTGCTGGCCATTTCTCACTGCATGCATGATGTTCTAACTGAATGATTGTATAAGTAAGGCTACCCTTTTGGATAGCTTTGTGTTTTCTGGATCTCCAGCCAGAAGTCTTTACAGGAATCATTTAAGGTAACCAGACACTGTAAATGAATCTTTATCAATATTTGATGAATGATATGACCATAGTGTTGGTGTCAAGTTTGTTTTATTCATTGTTCTTATGTGCGATGATGCTTGAACAATGATCTTATTCATGTCTGTTGCCTTAACCTTTAAAACTGATAATTCTCTTTTCAAACTCACTCTGGTTTTCTCTTACAACGTCCTGTAGCATGACACTATCAGATTGAACTAATCATTTTTCTTGGTTGTCTAGGAATATGTGGAGGCTGTCACTGAACTTGGAGTCCAATTTTCTTCCAATATGCTTCTTGGTTGATCCGTCTATTCCCTGTATTCCTCTGAGTGTCATGAGGGTTTCAAGCCTTTCAGTGAAAGTCGTCACACATATTACCTGTTTGTTAGGAATAATCAGTGATCTAATGTATAGAAATAGTTAATCATATGCTTAATCTCTCATGTTTTTATAGTGATTATTGGTTTGAATGCTAGATACATGATCTTCTTCCTTTGTGTTAACCCATGTATAGTTCCTATAACAAGATGCATGGTAAGGGGCTTCTACAGCCATTTTGTCCATAATTCAAAGTGCTGAGATCTTTGAATCACAATTAATGGTTGCACACTCTTGAAGCCTTCTGTCAACGCTAAGCTTGTTTAAATTCTCACACATTGATGTTGCAGTGTAGCATTTAATATTACCACAAAATAAATATACATTCATCAGCATATACTTTTGAGTTTAATGATGCTCATCTTTTTAAGTGCTTACTCATGCACTCACTCGTTTCAGCATCATCACTGACACTTGCTTCAGCTTTTTGCTTAATAGTCTGTAAATCTTTCTTCATAGTAAACAGGTTCCAGGTCTTGCTGAGGTAAAAGTATTTGGGAACTGTGTTGCTTTCCACATTTCTCACCATGTTTACCAGTGGAATGTGATTCCTTACTTGAGCTGCCTCTAATAAAATGTTCCATGATGAGTAGTCCTGCAGCCTTTCAGCATATCTCCATGTTGGACATCTGACCATAAATGAATTAATCACTGGGGATCAGAGGGACATGATGTGCTTATTTCAGTCTTCTTCGTGATGCTGCACGGTCATTCACCACCAGCTCTGGAAAAATAAATGCAATAAAACATTCATAAGTTTTACTTGGTGTACTTAATATAATCATATTTCCTATTATAATTATTATCAATGTATACAATTACATTTACTCAATAATAAAATATATGAAAATATTACCATTTACATCAAGGTATCTTGAGAGTGGAGTGGGAACACACAAAAGGCAAAGATTTCTGACTTGCTATCACATATTTTCCATCTCTAGGAGTCCATATACCATCCCAATAAATCATATTAGAACCCAGTTCCCCAAGTTGCACCGGTAATATGGTTAGCTCAAGGCCTATTAGATAAAGTCTTCACATATTGCAGCAGCATCTACAGTAGGGATGGGGGAAAGGAATTGAAAGCTTCTCTGAAGGAGTTTTGTATATCGCTTCCCAGCAGGAGAACACATGCGAACAAGCTCAGACGAGGTGGAAGTTGTTTGCTATGGAGAGGCAACATCTCAGACATATGGCATCATTCACAGGACTGAAAGGCTTCAAGCAAGCGGGTGTGTAGTGTATGCAATGCATATTTTTAATGGACTAGCCTATGTTTACTATGTAAAGGAAGTTTTTTATTTAGTAAACAGCAATTGATCTACTTTTCTTTGCTCAGTTATATGTTCAGACCTTGGTCCCATTTATCCCTAGATGATGACATGTCCCCATGAGCTGAGTCTATGGTTGCATTGTATAATCTCATAACTAAGCCATTCAACAGTACAGTATTATGTCAATGGGAGTAGTTCACCCTCTATGTGTAAAAGTGTCCAATGTTAGAATGTTTCCTTCATTAGAGAGGTCACACAACGTAGGCAACCCAAGTGATGTGGGTTGCTTCTGTGCTCCTGGCTCATAGGATAAAAGAAGAAGAGGATTGATACAATTTAGCGGACAGGGATAGAACAACTCATCTACACCAGCATGTTGTGCGAGCCTATGCCAGGCATAGGCTGTGCAAAGAATTAGGTCAGAGCATGGTGGAGTGCAATGTATCCTTCTTGCAACAAATATGGTTAATGGGGGTCACCCACCATATTGCGTTCAATCGTGTGGGAGGGTGTGTCCAATGAAATAAATATTTAGCTGTGATACCAGGTAGCATATGTCTAAGTTTGGATCGGCTAATCAACCCTTAGAGTATGACTGTGTTAACACCTTCCAATTGATCTGAGGCTATTTATTAGTTCATGTAAAGCCAATACATTTTCACAGGAGGTTAATAAAGAATGCTTTGGTGAGTGACAAAGAAATATTGGAAAACAGTGAGACAGTTAAGACAGCTACTGTCCCAGGGAAAACATCCTCTATCCAGCACTCTCAACAACTACCAGTCTTTACAATGTAGTCACTACCCCAACTGCAACATTACCATGCATGTCTTTAACATTCACGTCATTACAACTACCTGCCTTGGAGAGTACTGGGCTTTGGAATAGTATAAATTACTATTCCAACTACAGTCTACGCAACAGTAGAGAAGGTGTTGGACTTAAAAATCCAACATCAGTCCAACTTGTGAATTCTCAACCACTTGATGCGCCAGAGGTGATATAACCGCATGCACAGTATGAAAGAGTTCTTTCTGGACATTGAAAGACGACCTTATCCCCAGAGAAAAAGAAGCGGATGTAGCTTCTTTAATTGTTCTTTATATATTTATTTTTTCTAATTTGTTTATTGGCATTTGAATAAAGAGACATTGTATACATTCAGACATAATATATTCTATGCAACATAAGTAAAGCAAATACATTTTTCAATTAAACGACTTAAAACACAACATAGTGAGCAAGTCAGGGTAAACATCAATTTAAGTATCCATACAGATGATTGGTCACAGGTTAGTACCTAAGGGATATCCTTAAAAATGTACGGTAATCAGCATCTATAGGTGAGGCAGCCACTCAGAGATGGTACCAAAGGGTAGTCAGGGACAATGTACAGCGGCATGTTTTCTTCTTCTTTTTTTTTTTTGTAGTACGGCGGGGGGTCATATGGAGGTAGTGTTCACTACGCACTTAGTTCGACCTACAAGTAGGTGATCTAAAGATTCTAGAGCAGGAGGGGTCACTCCCCTGAACAGAGCATAGATAAGTTAGGGAACTTCAAGCTTCATCTTCTGTGTTGTCATTGTGAGAGGATTGTACCCGCGCCCTGGACCATCGTAGAAAATGTTCCCATATATCTTTAGGTCGGGAGGCCGTGGGCATCAACTCCCAGAATGTCCCTAGTTGTGTATGGCCATAACACACATCCTCTAGCCACGCCTTAAACGTGGGTATTCTATGCCTGCCCCATTTCATAGCAACTTGTCTCCTGGCATATAAGAGCAGAAGAGCATGTAGTTTTCGCCTCTGTGGTATAGTGTTCTGCACCAGTCCCAGAAGACCCAGATGTGGCACCCTTTTGTCATTTCTACCTATGATTTGATTAATTGCAAGGAAGACATCCGATCAGAACTCATCGAGCTCCGGGCAGCTCCACGCCATATGGAGAATTGCAGCCGGCTCAAACCGGCACCCCCAACACCTAGCGTCCTCTCTCAGTTTCATGAGGTGCAAACCCATGGGTGTCCTATAATATCTGTGGAGGAATTTAAAATGAATAAGGCGCAATTTGTAATTGGGGGAGAGGTCTAATAGTTAATTGCAGCAGAACGTCCACTGGCTCTCATCTAGCGGGGGATCTGAGTTCGCATTCCAAAGTTCTAGGGATCTCTGCGTGATTATCGGGGTCTGGTCCTGCATGGTCATATATAGTCTGGTCACTAGCTTTCTCGGCGAGGCTTTAGCAAGCAATGTCTGCAGGGCCTGAAGCGTGGGGGGAGCCTCTGGGAAGTCATCACCAAGAGATTGGCACGCCGATCGGAGCTTGTGGTATGTAAATTTCTCTAGAAAAGGGACCTCACTTCAATCTACTCCTGATGGAGGAGGGCGAAAAGAGCCGTCCGGGTATAGGTCAGCAAAGGTCCGTAGCTGGAAACCATCAAGTGTAGGAACCCCTCCTCCGACTTCGAAACAAGCTAACATTGGATTTTGGCGAAGTTGTACTGCGGGAGCGTAGAGGAGCGGGAGGCGTGCATGTTTCTGGGGCTCTCTCCATGCCCATCTCAGCGTGTTTGCGGTGTTTATATCTTCCCCAGGTCGGAGCGCTGCCTTGTAAACCGCCACCGCTAGGAGCAGTGGCACCACTGTATCCAACTCCACCGCCACATGCGGTTGATAGGGAATCTGGTAGATCCAAAAATGCAAGAATTGGGCTTGTGAACACAGGGCATAGAGCTGCAAATCCAGCGCCCCCAGTCCACCCTGGCGCAGCGGCAACGTCGGAGTTCGTATGAAACACGTGCCTGACCTCCCGCCCATATTAGAGAGAGTAAGTGAGTGCGGAGACATCTAATGAAATGTTGTGTGAGTGGAATCAGTATGTTTACAAAAAGATATAAAAATTTCGGGAGTATGACCATCTTTGCCAGTGCGACCTTACCAGCAATCGACAAGGGAAGCTTAGACCATATCGCCACCCTACCTTCGAGCCAGGCAATAGCTCTCCCAAAGTTCATGGACCAAATGTCCTGCAGGTTGCGACTTAGCCACACACCTAAATATTTGACCTCGTTTGCTTCCCAATGTAGTGGGTATTTTGACGCTACCTCCGGTGTTCCATCTGTGAGCGGGAAGATGACCGACTTCCGCCAATTTATTGAAATTCCCGATAGCCTCCCAAACTTGATAAACTCGCGCAGCACTGGATCTAAATTTTCTGAAGGGTTCAGAATGTACAGTGTGACATCGTCAGCGTACATTGAAATCAGCAAGCTACGGGAACTGAAGCCTATGCCTCTGGCCGTGTGATGTTGGCGAACGCGGGCAGCAAGAGGCTCCAAGGCGATAGCAAATAGGAGTGGCGACAGCGGACAGCCCTGTCTGCTGCCACGCAAGATCGGAAATGTGTCAAAAATTAGTCCGTTAATCCGCACTCTGGCTAGTGGGGCAGTATATAGCAGTTTGATGCGCTTAATAAATAAAGGGCTAAATCCCATTCGCGTCAGAATTCGGAACAGATAGGGCCATTCCAGGGAATCGAATGCCTTCGTGGCATCTAGGAATATAGCAGCGGCCTTAACAGAGGGGTGTAAATAGTGCAAGACCGAAAATATTGTCCTCAAGTTGTGAGACGTCGACCTTCCAGGTATAAACCCAGACTGGTCTGGGAGGGCCACTATTGGGAGGAGTGGTTGGAGGCGGCTAGCCAGCAATTTCACATAAATTTTGGCGTCCACATTTATGAGCGACAAAGGACGGTACGAGTCCAGCTCTGCCTTGTCCTTGTCTGGTTTGAGCAGTGCCATGATCAACGCCTCTCGCATGGATGTTGGGAGGATTTCCATTTCCAGGGCTTCCTCATATACTGCGTGGAGGCGTGGAGCTAGTTCGTCGGCGTATGTCTTATAGAATGTGGTCGTTAGACCGTCGGGTCCTGGGGCTTTATTAAGGGGGAGACTTTTTATAACTAATTTGATATCTTCAATAGTATATGAGAGGTCCATGTATTGGCGATGAGCGGCATTGAACCACACCAGTGCAATTGAATCAAGGAATTCCTGCATACCATCTGCAAATTCTGTATGTGTGGCCGTGTATAGGTGTGAGTAAAAATATCAAAATGCACTAAGAACCTGCTCCTGGCCTATCGCAGTACCCCCCTCCAATGTATTAATTGTGTGTATGTAAGGTGATGGGGCCGATTTTCGGATCATGGTTGCCAATGTCCGCCCCGGCCGGTCTCCTTCCCCATATCGTCTAGCCTCAGTGTGTTTTCCCCAAAATTTTAGTTCTCGTTGGGCTTCCTCTGCAAAGTCTAGTAGCTTCGCCTTCAAGTCTACCGCTACTTGGGGACTATCCTCAGTGCAGAATTTCGCCTCTAGGGATCTGATCTGCATCTCAATGTCCGTCAAGGTGCCCCTTACTGCCTTTAAAACCCCAGCCTGTCGTGAAATACATTTACCCCTGATTACCACTTTAAATGCCTCCCACAAGCTCGCCACTGTAGAAACCGAACCAGTGTTTAAGTCAAAGTAATCTGAGATATCAGATCTGATGCTCTCTTTAAATGCTTCGTCCAATAGCGCCAACAGCGCTTAGAGACCCTGGTGGTTATAACGCGCTATACAAATTAAATAAATAAATAAATAAATAGGGCATGTTGCAGGAGTCTCCACGTGAATGCCCTAGGTGGCAGATCAGTGACGGCTATAGTTAATAAACAGGGGCCATGATCCGATAATGAGCGAGCTAGGTGTCGGACCTCAACCGTCCAGGCGGCGACATCCTGAGACACAAGCCAGTAATCCAGTCTAGACCACGCTGCATGATACGAGGAAATGCACGTCCCCTCCCGCATATTTGGGTGGCGGAGCCTCCAGATGTCAACCAAGCACCCTTCTTCTATGAGGTCGTGAAGGGCCTGTGTCACGGCGGGGTGGAGTGGTCTAGACGCGCCCTTCCTATCTAATGTGTCCTGTAACACTACGTTAAAGTCTCCACCCCAAATAACGGTTGTGCAATCTATTGAAACAAGTCTAGTCCAGATCTCTCTAAAAAAGTCAGGGGAATCAACATTCGGTCCATATAGGGCCACCAGGACAACTGGAGTCCCTCCTAGAAGTCCTTGTAGTATTATAAACCTGCCTTTAGAGTCAATATCAACTGCACACTCTCTTCAACCAAGGCCTCAGCGCAGGAGTATAGCTACTCCTCTCGCATAGTTAGAATATATTACAGAGTGTACATCTGGCCACCTATTGTGCTTCAGACGCGGTGATGGCTTGGTGTTGAGATGTGTTTCTTGTAAGAAGCATATGTCAATGTGATGTCTCACCAAATAAGCGTGTACGAGGCGCGCCTTTCGTCCATCATTCATTCCCCGTACATTCCAAGTAAGGATTATCGGTGTGTTCAGGCTTTCTCATGGTAGCACCCCACCTTCATGCACATTTCCCCCCATAGACCTGCGGTATGGCGAAAGACCCTGACAGCTCAAACATACAAACAGCCCTCTTATCCTCTACCTCCCCCCCACCCACCTCAACCCCCCCCAATCAAGTTGTGACATATCCCTCCCAAAACCACTTAAGATAGTGGGAACATTCGAACAGTGGGAACAATCCCTTGGAGGCATGGGAGCACAGGCGCACCCCCCCGATTTCACAGTGTGGTTGAGACTATATGTGAACTTAACCAAAGAGACACAAAAAGGTCAAACTCAAAACATGGTGAAATGCACAATAATAACATCAGGAAGGGAATGGTGGTCCTGTCATCAGAGCACCGAACAGATCAATACCTCAATAGCACGTAAAAACATATTGACAGTTCGTGGACCGATGGTCTCCAAGTGGTCCCACAGGTCGTGTAAAAGGGAGCCCGCCGCAAAGTCCGGAGATTCAGTCATTGTCACTGAGGTGATCTTGTCGTCGGCTCACGGCACCAGGCCCCTTCTTCTTCGTAGGGCCACAAATGTGCTTTGCTAATTTTAGAGCTGATTTGGCGTCCGTAAAAAAGTGTGCAGTTCCGTCATGCGATATCTTCACCTTGGCAGGGTAGAGTAGCGAATATGGGATTTCGGCTTCGATCAACAGGCGCTTGGCTGGTAGGAACTCCTGTCTCGCCGCTTGCACTGTCGGGGTGAAGTCTAGGTAAAAGTAGATGATATTATCCTTATGCGTGATGCGACCCTTCTCTCTGGCCAGCCTCAGCACCACATCTCTGTCTTGGTAAATCAAGAGCTTAGCCAGTATAAGCCGGGGAGTGCCACTCACCAGCGGCTTTGGGCCCAGGGCTCTGTGTGCACGCTCCACCACAAAGACGGGGGATAGGTGAGGGTCGAAAAGCTCATGCATTAGGCCTGTTACAAACACCTCCATCTTTGCCATAGCAGTTGTCTCTGGAATGCCCGTGATTCGGACCATACTGCGTCGGGAACGCGCTTCCAGGTCATCTGACTTTGCACGTATAACCTCTAACACTTTTTCCATATTCAGGAGTTGTGTTTTAGTTTTTTGTTGGAACTCGAGTTGTTCGGTTTGCCATTTCTCAAGACAGTCTAGCCGTGTTTCATGGATGGCGACTTGAGTTTTAACGGAGTCCAGTTGAGATGTCAGGGTATCTAACTTCGCATTGATGTTCCGCAAACTATTGCGCATTTCCAGCATCAGCGATTTGAAATCTTTGCCCTGGTTTCCTCCAATCTCCCCTCCCCCCTCGGCCCCCAGAGCCTCCTGCTCTTGGTCTGTCAGTTTAACAGGGCGTTTATTCTCGAACGAGATTTTAGATTGGCGGGCGTCAGCTTTGCCCATGGTCCTCCCTCGGGCTGATACGGCCCCCTGGTGTACTGCAGAATCTGATAGTGTAGTTATAGGGCTGCCGAATCCTTAGTATTTCAAGCAGCCAGGGTCAGATTCGCCTCGTGTGCAGTCAGACACAGCCAGATGCCGTCTCTTGGCAGTGGGTTTTGTAGAGAAGTCAGTGATCCTATCCTGGTCAGAGGATGACCCAGAGCGCCAACCTTCGCCACCCGCAATGGACAGCAGCCAGCAGCGGCAGCGCTCAGAGATGTCAGGCAGCCAGCACATCCCATCTGGGCCGCCTTGCTGCGCAAATACCCGTAGCCTCCGGATAGGTGTATAACTTGGGGCACCCTCGCGGCGAATATTGGGAGGAGGCCACACCAAGGATCGGGCCAAGGGTTGGGGTCAGCGTCTTTCAGCACGTCCGTGTCTAGGGGCGTTTTACGCAGGAGATCCGAGCACCCCCGCTTGCAGCTAGAGTCTTCTCCGCCCAACTCCCGGTCCCAGGCACCTCACCTCAGCTCTCCATGGGCAATGGCTCTGCACAGATTCTCTGGGCAGCACGGGCCCGCAGCACACCCGGGGTTCACAAATGTCGGCCCGGTCAGCAGGCCGATGTCAGCAGAGGCAGGGGTTAGTATTCCCAGCAACACACCACCACTGCCAGCAGAGCATCCACGTCGGGTGGCAGGCTTTATTGTGTGCCTTTGGCAGGAGTGGATCAGGTATGGTTTTCCAGGAGCCACAAAATGGCGCCTCGTCCAACCAGAGGTGTCGCCGCCGCCGCAATCCTGCAATCTCCACTCGATCTGCCCGAATCTCATTGTTTCACCGGGGGGGTATCAATTCCCAGTCACGGGGGCGTCCGCCGGCGCGGCCAGGTTCTGCTCCGTCCACCGTGCCGCTCCTCTGCAATTGCCGCAGGCCTGCGCAGCCTCTGGACTTTATTTTGGATGCGCCCCGGGGAGGTCCGCCTCAGCCACGGCTACAGCGGCACTCTCGATGCATCCTTCGCCCACGACCTCACCGGATCCTACAGACGGCACTGATCTTCCCGAAACTCGGGCAGCCTCCGCCACTCATAGTCCGGTTCGTGGTGTGCAATCGTGATGACCCTGCGGTCTCGTTTTATAAGGATTTATTCAGGATTTCTGGCTCAGCCGGCGGAGCTCGCTTAGGCAGCGGCCATTTCGCCGCCTGGCTAGCCACGCCCCCCCAATTGTGCTTTATATTTTAAGAGTGAGCTCCCTAAGTTTGATTTTCTCTTCTGGCTCCAGAGCCAATTTCTATCACCACACTTACCTCCTGCAATTCTTCTGGAGCTCCTTCAGCTCTTTTAAGAATCAAGGAGGAGATGTCTCTAACTACCCCTAGGGCCTACTGTCGTCAGGGGAACAACGTCTTCTACAGCCGACCTGGTCCAGTTATTAACCTTCTATGCAAGTAAGCTCGGGCTCAAAGACTAAATGTCACAGTGGAAACAACTAGATTTGGAAACTCATTTGTCAAAAACCTTCATTATGGTCTGTGGCCCCCAAAACACAAAAGTTGATTGTATAAGGATCAATGACAGATCTACTGAGAAATTGAGCCATTTCACATATCTTAGTTAGATGTTAAATAGTTCCTGTACTTGAGCACCATGTGTTGCCAAAAGGAAGAAAACATTTTTTACAAGCATTTGGTACGATCCCCTACCTTAATTCCTCCATACACCTTTAGCTCTCTAAAAAGAAATCTACATCCATTTTATCCTCTAGAGCAGGGGTGTGGGGTTGCAGGGATATGGGTTGTATCCAAACTGAAGAAAATAGAGTTTGTCAGCATATATAGGGGGGGCAGTCCACTGGACAACTTTACACTTAGTTACCCACTTGGATTTAGGACTGGACTATGTCGCGGATCAAATCAAACTTGCTCCCCTGCTGCTATAGTGCTCATTTTGGGGCAACAAGCAGGTTACTCTAAATTGAGAGAACATTTTAGACTGCCTTTCTTGTTCCTATGTGAATAGAATTCCCAGGCGTAAATATATCAGGGATACTGATATTGCTCATGGCTACACTTCTGTTTTAGAGAGCCCTACCGTCATATGCAAGAAGAACAAAGGGTGGATTCAGGATCGTTTTTTATCTGATAGAAAGACCAAAAGGGAGGGCAGAGAATTAATGAAGCCCTCCGTTAGGTAATACTGCCTTATACAAACCATTCTTGGGCTGGCACCTTATTTAAACTTGGCCCTGGGATCCTGGGAGTGTATGTTGCTGTCCCGGTTTAGATTGGCCTCCAGGTGGATATTATTTTTCCAACATGGTCAATCCGGCTCCTCTAATATATGAATCGGCCCTTGAGACAAGGTGTCTGCCCAGACTTTGTTGCACTTTGTCTTCTTTTGTAAATTTTATCTTCTCTTTGCACAACATTATTTATTGCTCCTTTTACACAAGTACAACTTTTTAAGGTAAAGCGTGGCTTTGCTTTATTTGCAACAGTTAGCTTTCCTTGACATATGTTTAGCTGTGGGCTCCGTTTTAAAATGTGCAATATGATTGCGTAATGTCATGGTTTTTTAAAGGGACTTCAAATTTTATGACTGATAATGTATGTTTATTCTGCCGATGTTTTGATCTTTGATTTTTTTATTGTATTTACGGTGTATTTATATGAATTTATTGTATCTTTTATGATCTGATTTTAAGCGATTTAATAAAGATTAAATCACCGTCATAGTTAAATATCATTTTATGGCCGGCAGGCACAGCTTTCATGCAAAGTGATGCCTCGCACTGCAGGTAGTGATGATTCTGCCTCCAAGCAGGAGTCTTCAAAACATGTGCGCAATGATGTCTGAAGTCTTTGCACCTGGTTGTCTTCAGCCTTCCTGAAGTAACAATCAGAGGCAGATAAAAGAGCAGGCTCGGCCTAGAAGTTTTCTTACATTTAAAAAGCTTTTAACACGATTTCCAAGGGTAGCCCTGTCTCCAATATCCCTCACTTCATCGTCTTGGTCTCCACCCTCCATTCACAGGTATGCAAGCTATATACTTCCATTGTCTGGGAAGATGTGCCCAGTCTCCACCTTGTGCCACGCTAAAGCAGGGACCATCCAAGATGGACCCCACTAGTTTTAGCAACCACATTTGCATCCCAAACAGTGTTGGTGTTATGTGGTTACCACAAATTCATCATGCACAGAGCACACATAGAGAGCCGGATTCACAAAGGGGCTCTGCACTCGTGGTGGATGATCCACAGTCATGGGGTAGTCTCTGCACTAGGGGCAGAATCTCCGCAGTGAAAAGTATAATTGTGGAGATTCAGTCCCCGAGTGTGAGAGAAAGGTTCCTTTTTTTATATATATATTCATTGAATTTTTTTCATATATTTTCCCCCGCAAGCATGTCAGCATATATGTACATCAGACAAAGTGAATAAGTAATCATAAATAATCATTATCATAAAACGACTCCTCAACTAAACAGTGAATAGAAATCTGTACTCTGCTCCATAGAACAAACAGTTATACCTTAGACATAAGAGAAACAAAGAAAATAAAAAGAAAGGAGAAAAGAAAAAAGAAAAAGAAATGCAACAAAGAAGAGGTCAGGGAGAGAAAAAAGACATAGCAATGTTTAGAAAATAGTATTATCATCCTTAGATGTATTCCTTAAACTACATTGGTCATACTTTCTTTCCATTTTATTAAAGGAGCCCAAATACATTGACCCAGTAACTTCAATTTCCTACCTTTCCTATCATAAATTCTTTCTATTGTATATATAGAGAGTAGGTGGGCCAGCCATTGCTGAAATGTGGAGGGTAGAGGATCTAACCATGCAGAAGCAACTTTAATCCTTAAAACAGCCATAGCAACAAATAAAAACCGATATATATTCTACACTTGGGTCATGCTGCTGACTCCTAACAGAACGAATTCATGGGTTAGTTTAATTTTAATCCCCAGTGACCAATCTATATATTCCTCAATTTGTTTCAATAGGTCTTGCAAATGGGGGCAGGATGCAAACATATGAACCAGATCCGCGTCCACCCCCCCACACCTTGGACAGGTTACCCATGATGCCCCGCCCCACTGAGCAATGCTGGCCGGGGTGTAATACAGCGAAAACATAGTTCTATAATGCTGTGCCTGAAGCCTGGCAGAGCATAAAATAGACTGACCGAGCTCTAAGGACCTCAAAAGTGCCACCAGAACAGCTCCTACTCGCTCAGCCCACTTAGCCTCCTGTTTGGTTAAATCGTCTTGCTTTACCCTTATTAATTCTGCATATATCAGCTTGATACCCCCCTTATTCCTTCCTTGCATAATGTCAACAATAATGTTACTCTCAAATCCACAAACCCCCCGTTTGTTTTAGCAAAAAAACTACGAATCTGTAAATACTTTAAAAAAATGCCATTCTCCAAAAAAAACTCCATCTGCATATCGTTAAATTGCCGAAAAAAATCTATTCCAAATAAATCCCCAGCCTTATGGACACCCTTGGCGTCCCACCCTGCCATGGTTTTATCTGAAAATATTTCTGGAAACGTGGGGTTTTTATATAGCACCGTATAGTAGTTAACTCTTCCCAGGCCAATCTTCTTCTTTAATGCCCCCCAAATCTTGAAAGCAGCAATCAGAGTCTTAAATTTAGTTTTTTTGTAATAGCTGGGCTCAGAGAATTTAAAAAAGCACCTCCCCGCATTTTCGCCCAGTAGCAATTTATAAACATCAGGTAGTTCGATTCCCCCTTCAATACATGGGGGACATTCCCCTATAAGCACACCCATATATTGCAGAGCGGCAGCCCAGTAATAGCTTTTGAAATCGGTAATCGAAAAAAACCCCCTTTCCCGTGGCAAAGACATAAAAAGCATAGCCCGTCTAGTTTTGCCATATGCCCAAAGAAACCTATTGAATAAACCTTCTAACTAAATAAACCCAAATTTCTGAAATTCGAAAGGGATTGCCCTAAATAAATATAAAAATCTTGGCAAAAAAATCAATTTAATAACATAACAGCGACCCACCAATGATAAATGAAGATTGTTCAGCCTATCCAGATCAAGCCTCGCCTTTCTGATTACTGGTTCTATAGTTTTAGCCACTAAGTTTCCAAGATCTGCAGTAATTCGTAGACCAAGATATACTGCAGAGTCAGTAACGCGGGGATCCTGAAAGTTAATTAAGTGGTTCGTAATTATTTGGGTCTTAGATTCATTTAGTGCATACCCAGAAAGTATGCCGAACTCTGAGGCTAATAACACAACCGCTTCTAGCGCTGCTTTAGGATCTGAAGAGACTATGGCAACATCGTCCGCATATGCAAGAACTTTTGTTTCAATCCCTTTACTGACCACGGGGGAGATTCTGCTATTAGCCAAAAACAAACGAATTAGAAGGTCCATATATATAGCAAATAATAAAGGGGACGAGGGATAGCCCTGCCGTGTTCCACGCTGTATATCAAACGAAGGAGTATATTTACCATTTATCTTTATTCTAGCAGTTTGGGCCCTATATAACACTCAAACCGATTGTATAAACCCCTCTCTAAGACTAAACCACCTCATTTCTTCACAAAGGAAATCCCAGGAGACCCTATCAAATGCCTTCTCCGCATCTAACAGCAGAACGGCCATAGGGTCTCCTGAGATCTCCATTGCATCAGAAAGGGTGATCACACGTCGTATATGTTGTGTTGTCCCCCGTCCTAAAATAAACCCATGTTGGCAGGGGTGAACAGTTTTTTTTAAATTCCATTTTAGCCTGTGGCTAGGACTTTAGAAAAAACCTTGACATCGCTGTTCAGAAGCGTAATTGGATGGTATGAACCCGGTTCCCTAGCTGGTTTGTCTTCCTTAAGAAAGATCACAACATCTGCTCCTGCCCATGAATCCGGGGCAGGCTCACCTTTTTGAGCCAAGGTCATCACCTCTATTACGTCAGGGCCTATCTCATCCTTGAAAATGTTATAGAATTCAAGCGGAATTTGATCAGGCCCAACAGCTTTACCCGAGGACAGATCTTGCATGGCACCCATTATTTCATCATGAGAGAATGGCCTCTCCAATTTTTCGCTATCCTTGCGATCTGCCTTCTGATTTGGAATCCTATCTAGATATTTGCGAATATCCTGCGGCGCCACCCCTGCACAGCTAGAATACAACAGTTGATAGAAAAGCCTAAAGGCTTCCCGAATACCTACAGCATTCGTAATAACCCTCCTGTTACTATAAAAAATTTCAGAAACCTCACCCGCTGAAACTTTCTGCCTGGTTCTAACAGCCCAAAAATGCCCCACCCGCTCATTAAATTCGTAGCTCTGTTCTTTTTTAGCCAAATACAATTCTGCTGCTTTTTCAGCATAGTGATCCCCTACCTCTGCCTTTTTCATAGCTAACTTCACCAATAATTCATCAAGCGCTTCACCCGATATGATCACCAACACTAATGCTTCCTCAAGCCTAGCCAGTTCCTGCCTAATTTCGCCAATCCTTAGTCGCTCCCGCTTCTGACGGTGCAGACTATAGCTCATTGTATTCCCTCTCACAGCCGCCTTAAATGTATCCCAAACAATTGCAACCCTAGAGGAACCTTGATTGTGCTCCCAAAACTCCCTAATCCACCCTTTCATATATAAAATGTAAGCGGAATCATACAATAACCTCAGTTCGAAGGTCCACCCAACATTCCTTCTTTCCAGTATTGTAAAATTAAGATCCAGCACCAATGGATTATGATCTGAGATAGTTCTAGGATGCTTCTCAATCCCTGCCTGGGAAATACACTGATTGGACACAAAAAAGTAATCCAGGCTAGAGACAGGCTTATGTGGAGCAGAAAAAAATGTTCTACCTGCATCCATTGGTTTCAGATAAGACCATATATCAACTAGTCCATTATTATAGACGAAGTTAGACAAAGCAAAGCCCACCTTCCTTTTTTTCCCTGTATATTTATTAAGCGGATAGTCCCAGCGCACCACCAGACCATTAATATTAAAGTCTCCAGAAATGATTATCGTGGCAGGCCATGTTGCCAGGCTAGAATCTAAATACTCCAATATCTCTGCATCATCACATGTGGACCCATATACCGAGCAAAGTGTAAATTTAAAATGATTTAGCGAGTATTCAGCCAAAACCCACCGCCCCCATTGATCAGGAGATTTTCTAAGCACAGTGACATCATTCCTCCTAGTTAAAATTGCTATTCCCCGTGTTTGTGAACCCTGCGTTGTATAAACAAATAGTTTATAGCCAAGTTGCTCTAGCAAACGTGCTCTGCAGCCCTCAATGTACGTTTCCTGAATACACACAAAAACCACATGTAGGGATTTTAACCAAATTGTCGCCTTATTCCTCTTGACCTGGTCATTAGGACCACAGATATTTGGTGTCTAGGGGCCAGATGTAGGTAATCCTAATTTACCGATTCTAAAATACCGAATTTTACAGAATCAGTATTTTAGAATCAGTAAATGGGATGTAGATTAAAAAAAAAAATCGGTAAAAAATACCGATTTGGTAAAATTTGGAATCGGACAATCGGTATTTACCGAATCGGTATTCTCCATTCATTCCTATGGGCCGTTTTGGCCCAAAGGAATGTATGGGAAATACCGAATCGGTAAATACCGAATCGGTGAATACCAATTCGGTAAATACTGAATCGGAAAAAAGCCAAAAGTAAAACTTAAGTAGGCAGCCAATCAGGTGCTACCACCCCCCTCCCTACCAGGAACTGGCTACACAGTCAGCTGCAACTAATTCGAAGCTTCTGGAGAGGCACTTGGAGTTGAGCTGAGTCCCCGAGCAGCAGAAAGAGTTCTGTGCACTTTTAAAACTGCAAAATGGCAAGCAGCAAAGAGAAAGAGCAGCCAGAGAGGAGGAGGAAAATGAAATTCAGCAGCATGGAGCTGCAGGTCCTTGTTGAGGAGGTGGTGAAGGTGCACCAAAAACTGTTTGGCAGGCAGTCCCTCACTGTGGCAGAATCTGCCAAAAGGAAACTCTGGCTGGACATACTTGATAAAGTTAATGCAGTTGGAGTGACAACTAGAGACACAGAGGACCTTAAGAAGAGATTCTACGACATCAGGAGCCAAACAAAAAAAGAATTGGCTGAACTCCACAAGCAGGCAATCAAAACTGGTAGAGGCAAAAACCCAGCACCCCCCCCTATCTGACCTTGAGGAGATGGTGGCTTCAACCATTGAACCTGACAGCGTCTGCAGACTGGGAAAAGTAGACAGCTCAGCCAGAGCTGCAAGCAGAAACGGTAAGACGCATGCACAGCATTCCCCCCATTCAATCATCCTTACCTTTACCCTTTGTGGCCAAGTTAACCCCAGTCCAGTACTGCTAGCACTATACAGGAGCAATGCATCATGGTACATGTAGTTAGGGAATGTAAGACCATGTCAAACAGCACAGCAACCAGCAAGTTAGGGAAATGATTGGAGAGAGAATAAAGCTAAAGTCCGAAATATTTTATTCTAATGACTGTGAGACAGTAGCGCTTAGCTAATGTACGCTCATATGTCCACAGGTGACACATCTCGCAGGCGTTCCTAGGAGACTGAAGGCACGGCACCAGAGAGGGAGGAGAGTCATGAGCCAGGTCCAAGTACACAGAACGTCTCACAGGACACAGGTGCACCAAGTAGCTAGCCTCCTGCACAAGACGCAGAAATGGCTCCAGAGTCCCCTGAAAGATCACAATCCCCTCTGTTGCTGTCATCCCCAGAAATGCCTGTATCACAGCATGAGCCAACACCTGCATCACAACCAAGCAGTAGGCATGTCGTGTCTTAGAAATGGAGTCATCAGCAGGTGACATGGAGGGGTTAGAAATACACACCTTGCCTGCGGATGGTAGCTCTGCCACACAGCAGACCAGTGCAGAGGTGGCCTATACTGGAGCAAGATGCTGCAGAGTCCAAGAAAGCAGTGCATCTGCACATGTGGAGGGTCCAAGTGTGTTCCGTGGCTTGGAGGGGAGCATGGTGAGAATCCAGAGGATACAGGGAAAAGCCATCTGGTCTTGCCAACACCAAAGGAGGTCCCTGAACAACAACATGGGAGACATAGGAAAAGGCATCAGGGAACTAGTAGAGGTCAACAAAAACATGGCTGCCGGGATTCACGAAATGACCCAATCGGTGCAGCTGCTATACACCAAACTGGACAACGAATTAGCATCAAGGCTCAAGGAAAGGCAGCGTGTGCACCAACAAAACAAAGCAATCAACCGCCTGGCCACAGCCACATCCCTTCTATGCTGGAGAAGCATAAACATGCAGGAGTCTGTAACCCAAAACAGCAATGAGGTCACTAGGGGCATGGGCATGATGACCAGTGCTCTTGAAGCGCTGTTAAATGCCCAAACTGCACATGCTGCTGCCATGGATGTGCCTGAGAGTGAAGAGAGCACAAGCAGGAGCAGCATGGCAAGCTCCCTTGTCCCAGAGACCAGGAGGAGCAGCTGGGGCCGCGCTGAGGCTACAGGCAAAACAGAAAGTGAGCACAGTGAGCAACATACAACTGGCACTGGGAAGCGAGGACACAAATGAAAATTACAGTTCATGTTGAAGTGTCCCAGGACTCACATAATCCAATTTAAATAATTTGTGTTGCACATTTGTACTTTAGCAACCCACTTAATCACACAATTAAACTACATTGGTTGCATACTCCACCTGTCTGTGTGTTTTTACTTACTTTAAAAAAGTTGTGTGTGATCTCATCCCGTCTGAGTCTGCCATTAGTTGGTGTTGCAACTCCAGATGGGTGTGGTTCAGGCACTGCTTGCTCATCATCATGGTCCTCATAATCAGAGAGATCCACTTCGGGGCCCTTCTTAACCGCAAGGTTGTGCAACATTGCACAGGCTGCAATCATCTTGCAGCAGGTGATTGGTGTATACTGGCGGGCCCCTCCACTCTTATATAGGCAGCAAAACCTGCTCTTCCACAGACCAAAGGTGCGCTCCAAAATGTTTCGGGTAGATTTGTGTGCCCTGTTGTATCTCCTCTGGCTGGGTGTTGAAGGGTTGAGGTAGGGTGTGAGGATGAAGGACCGGAGGGCATATGCACTGTCCCCTATTAGTAACAAGAAAAAATGTACTCACATGCACACAAACACATCCATCTGCAATATGTATCAAGGGAGTTTCACACAGTGTCTTACCTAGCAAGTATCCTTCGCCAAATTCCCCCGCTGTCAGACGTGCGTAGATCCCACTGTTTTGGAAGATGTAAGAGTCGTGGGTACTCCCAGGAAATTTGGCTACTAGCTCTGTGATTATGTATTTGGCATCACAGATCACCTGTACATTTATGGTGTGGGTGGACTTCCTGTTCCTATAAATGTACTCTGTGGCAGCAGGTGGACAAATAGGTATGTGGATGCAATCAATATAGCCAATGATGTTGGGGAAATGCGCCATCTGATAAAAGTCATTCTTTGTCCTGAGCAGTTCTGCATGCGTTGCAGGGAAGCTGATGTAGTGATGCATTCTCTGCAACATAGCATCTAGGAATTTCTTGAAGAAACGTGACAGGCAGCTCTGGGACACCCCACCTACAGAAGCAACCACACTCTGGTAACTCCCAGATGCAAGCAGGTGTAGGCTGCACAGCACCTGCACATGGGGTGGGATTGTGTGCGCTCTTGGGGTTGGGTGGTCCAACAGAGGGTGGAGGTCCCTGATAAGGTCCAGGATGGTTTGGGGGTCTAACCTGTACCTTTGTAGGATTTCTGGCTCAGTTAGCTGGAATAGGGTGATCCTCTGCCTGTACACCTGCTCCTCCCTTCTCCAGACCCTCTCTCCTTCTGCCTGTAGCCGTAGCCGCCTCGCAATGACATAGAATGCCGCCATTCTGGTGAAACTGTTGCATCTTGGGCCCTTTTTTATAGCCTGCACCTGGTTACCACCTGATTTTAATCCATGGTAAATACAGACTCTTAAATACCGAATTTCATGCAAATTCTGTATTTGAGAGGTTACCTACTTCTCAATAGTCATTTTTACCATTTCTTAATTTCCGATTCGGTGAATTTACCGATTCTGTAAATTTACCGAATCAGAAACTTCACACATTCAGTAAATTTACAGAATCTGAAACTTTATTGATTCGGTAAATTTACCGATTCAGAATATTTACCGATTCGGAAACTTTACCGATTCGGTAATTTTACCGATTCGGATGTTTTTGTGTTGCCTACATCTCACAAGCCAAATACAGGTCGGTAAAGGCCAACATTCAGTATTTTCGGCCTTTACTGACCTGTATTTGGTTACCTACATCTGGCCGAAAAATCGTAAAGTCATGTTCGTGAATCCTGAGCACCATTGCCCCTAATCCTATTTACAGTTTCTCTTTTGCATTTCCTTTTAAATTTCAGATTACCAGTTATCTCCTGAATCACATTGTCTAACCAGATGCCATTCTTTTGAGTCTGCCTATACTCTCCCTCACAAAGTCTTCCCTCGCAGAGTGCCTCTTGGAATGCTGATTGCTTTTATACCATCAACTTGTATTCCCCCCCACAACCACCCCCCACCCCGCTCCCCCAACCTCCCATACAGGCAACTAGGTCAATCATGACCTAGATATGACTGTTGCGACTCCATCACCGTCAGCGCCAACCGCCCCCACCCGTCCCCCCCGGAAACCCCACTGCCCAAAAAAAAAAAGGAAAGAAACTGACCCCCCTGCCCAACAGATTTGATCTTCCACCCTCACTCCAAAATAGCAGCATTCTGAACAATGAGTCTACCAACAGTTAAGATCCTCTAATATAGTTTAGCTTCTACTAAGTATATCTTAATGTCAAAGTGCCGCAAGTCTCAGTCCATTCCCGCGTAGCATATCTCAGTCCTTTCAAGCGGCTCCCCCTTTCCAGAGTATTACCAAGAGACTTTACTGCTCTTAAATCTTGGGCCTTAATTTCTGAAAAAAACATCCTGACTCTTCCCATGTATATGACCTTAAGCTGTGCAGGAAAAAGCAGGAAAGATTCACAGCCAGCAGTCTGGAAAGGGGTAATCAATTGGTGCTGTCTCCATCTCCGCTCAACCGTCTTGTGGCAAAAGTCCGGTCGAGCGAAGAATGTGTGTCCCTCAAATGATCTTTTAGAATCAGATCTAGCCCGATCCATAATTGCCTGTCTAAGCAAAAAATTGTCAACAAAAATCAGCAGGGCTCTTGGCTGGGCCCCTTGGTTTTTGGACTGGGCCTTTTTAATCATTGGATAACGATGCGCATGTTGTATTTCTGATTCCCAATTCCATTGCTCCAGCTCTGGGAAGGCACCCCTCAGAAGCTTCACTGCAAAAGACAAGGCATTATCTCCTTCAATCCCCTCCTCCAATCCGAGAAGGAGACTGTTATTACGGTGCTGCCGATTTTCGAAATCTTCCAGCTTCCAGTCTATATCACGGGCTTGTTTCTCCTGGGCAGCTTTGAAGATCTGAATTTTCTCCACCTCCTCCTTAACAGCTGTGGTCCGATTTTCTACATGAGCAATGCCATCTGCCATATCGGAGCACAATTTGTTCGTCTTCCTGATAGCTCCTTGAAGTTTTTTTTTGTAGCGACGGCGGCAAGATGGCGTCGGTGTGAGAGGTCGCTGCAGCGCTTGCTCCTGCCTGATGTGTCTTCGACAATATCGTCAACCTGCTTTGCTTCTTATCTCATGTATGTATGTATAGGCATTTATATAGCGCACTACTTACCCGGAGGGACCCTTCCTGGCTTCCCTGAGAGATGGTCCCTTAATGGGTATCTCCAGGGTGAGACCAGGCATCCCCGGCGGTCTGGTGGGGCCGTTAGTGAAGATGAGGCAAGCTAATGCCCAGAGTTGCCGAGTGTGATCGCTGATCAGAGTGGGCACCGAGGCGAGAGAATTATCGAGTCCGCTGACCCTGGTCCAGAAACCTGCTGCGCCGGGAATCGAACCCTGCAGTCAAGTCAGCATCTCAGTCAGACAGTGAACTTATTCCAGCGAATATTACGGTTGATATGGAACCTCACAGACGGCTATAGACTATAGACTATTCCCTAAAAAAAAAAGCCTGAATAGCCCGAGCACTGAGCATTGGCATGACAAACTGATCGGTTGCTCAACCTGGTCGACTCGGGCAAAAAAAGGGATCGCGAAATGGTCTGTAGGAGGATTACAAAACGATTGTAAAGATAATCAACGCAGCATCGTGGGTGCAAGTTGAATTCTGATGTCAGTTTGAATACACGCTTTCTACAGACATGGAGACATGGTCATAGAGACATTGAGACTCCTGCTGTTCTATAGAGTTGCGAGTGAGGGAGGGTACCTGGTTGTGCGGTACCTCTACTTCCAGGCCGGAATTTGGATTTTGTCTGTTGGACCCCTCTCCGGGTGACCAGGGTGTCCGGGTGTCACGGCCTTTTTGGTAATCGCGGAGTTTCGAGGGTGCAGGCCGCAGTGTCATCGCTTGAAGCTCCCAGCTCTCTGCTCCCAGCTGCACTACAATACGCTACGCTACGCTAATCAACAACCGTGAGTTATTCATGTACCTTGGTCCCTAAGGCCCTGAGACCCTAAAACTCTAAAGCTATCAGCTCTCAGCTCTCAGCACTGACAGGGGGCGGGAGCGTCTGGGAGAGTCTGCTCGCTCGGCATGCCTTAATTGTGCCTCAATAGCACACCTCGGTAAGAGTACCGGTAAGGGGAAGGATCGAGGCCGGTAGTGAAAATCAAGCGGTGCTAGCGGTGCAGGAATAAGAAAGAAGAATAAAAGCTATAAAAGACGCAAATCACACTCAAGACTCGAGACTGTTTACCGCTTTTTCACTTTCCATCTGCATCTGCACCCGCGCTTGTGCTTACCCGCTCCACTCTCCGCTCTCTGTCCCCGTCTCCTCTCGTCTCCTCTCATCATCTGCGAACTCTGCAGATGTACATAAAAAGGTAGCAGAGCACGCATCGTCAAGGGAATGGCGCTGACGTAGATGGATCTGACGGCCTAGACGCGGCGGGGGTAACCTAGGAAACCAATGAGCCAGAGTTATAAAGAAATGGTTAAAAACTGAAACTGAAACCAATGAGCCAGAGTTATAAAAAAATGGGTAAAAACTGAAACGCTTCTCGCTGCAAGAGTCAAATCAAACGTGAAATACTGCAAATACCTGCAAATACCTAATACAAATACTTGATACTCATATTTGAGTGAAAAATCATTAAGAAACTATATATGGGTCATCTGGCAGCAATTCAAAAAGTTTATCTGGACTTCCTTCGCACACACTCGAGAAAAGAAACACGTATAAGCACCAAGACTTCTGGGGGAAAAAGAGCTGTTACTGGGGCTTCGTGGTCACTCATTGCTGCCAGAGGAACCGGCGGAGCTGGAGCCTGGGCTGAATCTAGAGTTAACATTTCTAGTGCAGTATCGGTAGCAATATCCATAGAGAACAAAACTAGAATAGAGACCCGGATATCACAAAAAACATCTACTGCACCCCGTTCCCCACCCTGCTCTCCTTTTATACGGGTCATAATTACAGCTAGAGCAAACTCAGGAGCTAAAGGCTACAAGGGTCAAACGTTACAGTCTAGCCAACTTTTGCCATCAAAACAGACCCGACAGATCCGACCCTTAAAACTACTGTTACTTCCAGAAATAGCAGTCTCTATATCGACAACAAACATGGCTGGAAATAAACCAAAGACATGAGCCACAAGTCGCAACGGCCCAATAGCTGTCGGAAATGGAGCGGCTGGGGGCTCCGATGGGCCAGGTGAACTGAACACCGTCATGGATAAAGGTATTCTAAATGCATTGGACTCCTCAGGATTACAATATATAGCACACCAAGCCCAAACCCAAACTCAGACACAGATAAAGACTGATACAAAACCAAAACCCCAGGCTCAGGGTGATCAAGAGAAACTAGAAAGCCAAGAGAGGATAGAGAGCTCGAATGGTAGAGGAAATCTCAAAGAGACTTATAATTTACAAGGACTCCAGAAAACAAAAGAGACGCAGAGACGACCCGAAACCAGGGGCTACAAGGCAATGGAAAGCAACGATGAAAATAATGACGGCAACATAAGAGCTAACAAACCAGATGGGAGAGATAAAGCCATCGAGAATGACCAGAAACTCCACAAGGAAACCGAAAAGTCGAAAAGGAAAACAAAGGAAAAACAGATAGTGAAAGAGGCAGAAAAAGAACCGGTAAGCAGAGAAAATCTTGATCCCTTGGAAAAAAAAGGCAAAACGATTACAAACAATTAAGAACTTAAAAGCTGCAGCTAAAATTACTGGTCACTCGATAGATTCCCAACCAAGAATCTCAAACATATTTAGTCCAGCAATCAAAGATAGACTACAGTCTAGCTCTCCCAATGAAACCGTACCAACCATGATGGATCAACAAGGCGTGCAAAATGACGCCACCGCCGCTGCAGCCCAAGCAATTCAAGCAGCACCCCCAACAGCACCCCCAACAGTGTACCAAGAGCAGGCCGATATGTGGGAAGAAAGCAAGTCGGGTTCCAATATGGACTCAGTCTCTAATATAAGCCCAGCGATGGAAGGGCATGCTCCAGCAGAAATTTCGGATGGATCTGAGTCAGAGATCTATGAGACTGAAGTATCAATCTCCAGCGAATCCAGCAAATCGAGCGAAGAAAGTGTTCCGAGTGAGGATCCCAGACTGGAGGAACACCCCACGAAGGCACCCTATTCGCCAGATATCGGAATTAAAAATGCTCTTACACACGACAAAACACCAATAAAAAAACTGGGGAAAAAAAGAAGTAGACATAAGAGGCACTCAAAAATAATCAAAGATGAAACTACAGATCCTGGGAGAAACCCAGAACATATCACAGGGAGAACTAAACTCTCACGCAAAAGCCCCCATCGAAAAACAAATTTGGAATCTGAAAGAAACAAGAGTATTCCTGACATTCTGGATGAAGACGAGAAGTTGAGGCACAGGGAGCCCTCATTAAGTGAAGTTCTTAATTCAATTAAAACTTTCCATCAAGATGTTAAAAAAGATAGCGAAAGGAATCATGTCGCTATCCAAAAACTGGAAGGGGCTATCAATAAAGTGGGCAGTACATGTTTGGAGATCTCTGACAGAATGTGTTCTGTAGAAGTCCGGGCGGAAAATCTGGAATCAGACGTCAGTAAGTTACAAATGCAGGCAAAGGAGCATGAAGGAATAATTAAGGATTTAATGACAAAGGTCGAAGACCAAGAAAATCGAGCAAGAAGAAATATTCTTCGATTTCTTGGGATCCCCGAGGGCTCAGAAAGAAGCGACCCAAGAGGCTTCATGTCCAACCTTCTAAAATCATCCTTCCCGGAACTCAACTCCTGGGAAATGGACAGAGAAGTCTGTCGAGCACACCGTTTCCCTCTGTCACTATCAAAACGCTCGGATAAATCATCACTATACCCAAGAGCATTCTTAGTCAATTTTGGAAATTTTCTAGTACGTAACACCATATATGACTTGGCTAGAACCACAGCTAAAAGAGAATACAAGGGTTTCAAGTTTTTTGCAAGACCGGATTTTGCGCATGCAACTGTAGAACGACGATGGCGAATGCGACAACTTTTCGCCCCCTTTGAAAAGCTGGGAGCGACGGTCTTTCTGCAAAATCCGGCACGTCTAAAAGTAATTTACAAAGGCTCAACGAGGAGTTTCATAAGTGAAATCCAGGCAGAGGCCTACCTTAAGGAGGGTGCAGAGAAAGCGAAACAAAGTAATGGCAAATAAATGAAAGAGGAAAACTAGTATGGACTGGATATGATACGAACACCTACAAACTGCCTAACAAAATGATATGAACGCTATATTGATCAAATATGATTAGAATATTTGGCAATGAGTACTAAAATATAAAGAAAATGATAGTGCTGACAAACTATTATTATCTGTTATATGGTTGACATTTTCTAGGATGGAAAAAATATCAGGCTAGGGGCAAGCTTAGGCATACGGACTACACAGCCATCAAGAACTGGGTGAGTCAAAACCCAGGTTGCCTCGAAGGGTGGTAGGAGGGGGGGGGGGCAAGGGGTTGGGGTAGAGAGGGGGGGAGGGGGGAGAAAATTCAGAAATATGGTGATTACAGTTCCAGATGCACTTTTAGGAATATAAATTGTGATACTAATGTTAATAGTGCTAAGGTTTTGTTTGATTTTTTTCTACTTTTTTTTGCCTATAACAGATTTGGATCAAAATATAATAACACAATAATATGGCTAGTATAAAACTGTGTTCCTGGAATGTGGCGGGGCTCAATGATAGGAGAAAAAGGGATCAAATGTGGGGGCTAATAAGGATAAATGCATTCAATATAATATGTCTCCAGGAGACCCACATTTCATGGGCAGAACGGGAAGTACTGAAGATCCCGGGGTGTAATTTACTGGTATGTACTAGTCAAACAACAAGGACAAGGGGGGTCGCCATACTAGCAAGATCTTTTTTGGGGGAGGCTACGCGTAAACTGGCTGATCCTCTAGGCAGGTGGGTGATCGCGGAGCTCAAGAGCGGAATCACAATATGCTCCATTTATGCCCCTAATCAAGATGATCCCTCAATCTTTAATGACCTGGAGATAGAACTAGCATCCTGGCCTCAGGTACTGATCTTCTGTGGGGACTTTAATATCTCTCTGCCCAGAGCTAGTGCATTACAGAAACAAGTGCGATTTAAATATGTTGGCCGCAAGCCGAAAGTTTATAGTGCTGTCTCCCAACTAAAAGAAAGTTTAGGTCTGGTTGATCTATGGGACTTAAAGCAGGGTCAAGACCCAGGGTATACATATTTTTCGCACCCACATAATAAATATGTTCGCATCGACTATATCTTAATGCCAAATAATCGGGTTAGTCCGGCACAAATCAGTAAACTATCAAAAACTATTTCGGACCATAATCCCTTATCTCTCACTCTTTACTTAAACAACATGCCCAGATCTCGCTCAAGTTGGTCCTTTGACAAAAAACTGCTTGTAAATAGTGAATATGTCGAATATATGAAAAATTGGGCGCAGGGGCTTTTCGACTACAATCGATACAGCACATCTAGAAATATGGTCTGGGACTGCTTTAAGGCCGCAATCCGTGGGGAGACAATCAGCTATGTGGCCAGACAGAGGAAAGAGGTGGCAAGGCTTAATGAATTACAGCTACAAAAATTAGCTGAACTAGAAGAGAAGCACACTAGGCTAATTGCACAAGAAAGGGACGGTGGCTCAGTTTTAAGAGATATGGCGATACTAAAAGCGGAGATAAATAGTAAACTTACCCAAAGGACGGCTGAACTATACCAATCCCACCGAAATAAGATTTATGAAATGGGAGATAGGGTGGGTAAGCAATTGGCACTCCGAACTCGCCAAAGTCAATCTCTTAACTCAATTACACGTATCGAGTCAGAAGGCCAAGAATATACAACACCTGAAACTATCTTAGAAGTTTTTCAAAAATATTACGGGAAATTGTATAAGAACGAGGACTCTGTAAATCCCAATGTAATCAAAGAAACACTATCCAAATGGGCAACCGAGCACGAAGATGGATCAGGAATGGATAATGTTACTAGGCTGGATCTAGAAAGAGATATAACCCAAACAGAAGTTGAAATTGCTCTTGCAGAGTTAGCTTCGGGAAAAGCCGCAGGGCCCGATAAAATACCACTCGAGTTTTATAAAATTCTGGGTAATAGCGTAACGCCTCTACTTCTTGATTTATTTATTGGGATTCAAGTTAGTGGCTAGTGGCCTAGGTCTTGGCTAGAAACCAATATTGTAATTTTCCCAAAGAAAGATAAGCCCCCTCAGCTGCCCTCTTCGTATCGACCTATCTCCCTAATAAATTCTGACTCAAAACTCTATTCTAAGATCTTGGCTAATCGGCTCAGGGGGATCATCGAATAACTGGTCTCCCCTGGCAACATGGCTTCATTCCGGGCAAGAATACTACGGATCATACCCGACGCGCTATTGCACTGTTTGATGCCGCAAATGCTACGGCGGGCCAGATGTCGATGGTCCTCCTGGATGCCGAGAAGGCCTTCGACAGGGTTTCATGGGCATTCCTGTGGGCAATACTAGAACAAAATAACGTTGGACCATGCTTTATGAAAGCTATTAAGGCAATGTATTTCTCACCGAAGGCCAGGGTATTGGTAATGGGCCAGGAATCTGGATTTTTTGACATATCTCGGGGACTAGGCAGGAATACCCATGCTCTCCGATCCTTTTTGCCCTTTACATAAATCCTCTTATTTTAAAATTACTAAAGGCTGAGGCAATTAAACCAGTTACATTGGGCCCCTTCCATTCAAAAATATTAGCATACGCCGATGATGTGGCAGTAATAACACCACAGCCCACTGAGGCTATAATAGAAATAGAACAAATTACTCAAGCCTTCGGCCAGATATCAGGATACTCTCTAAACAGGGATAAAACGATGGTCATCTGTACCAATAATGTCTACTTCACTGATCCCAGAAGGGTAGAATCCGCTGTTTATCTGGGAGTTCGAATATCTGCCAAAATAGACGAGATTGTGAAAATTAATTATGAACCACTGCTCCAAAAAGTAAAGAAAGATCTCAAAAGGATTGACGGACTACATCTCTCAATCATCGGAAGAGGCAATTTCCTTAAAATGAATATTCTACCCCGGGTCCTATACCTGTTCCGAGCGATTCCTCTTCTAGTGGAAGAAAAAATCTTAAAGGGCTTGGAATCCCAAATGAGTAAATTTGTGTGGGGATACGGGAAGGTAAGGAGATCTATCCGGAAGCTCTCTCTACCCGTCACTAGAGGAGGACTGGCAATTCCTGATTTGGGATTTTACTCATGGGCTGCTCTTCTACAACAGATGATGTTACTATTTCATGTTAAACCGCTGGAAAATGAGGTGGGGGCTAATCATATACCTTCAATCTATGAGTTGTCCATCTGTGATAGGGCTAATGGTCTGTTACTGAAACAGGTCGAACCCTCATACTATAAGAAAGTAAAGTTCAAGGTTATATCAAACGCCTGGGTAACGTGGAGAAAAATTACGAGATATATGAAAATCCCTAAATACAATAGATATATTTCACTATCGCATTCATCAATATTACCACCACAAATGTATGACGCTATTTCTAGACGTTGGGAAACATTAGGAGTAATAGCAATAGGAGATTTTTTACTTCTCACTTATGGCCATAGATTTCAACAACTTCAATCCAAATTTGCTATCCCAAACAATAGTGTATTGAAATTTATACAAATCAATACAATTTTAAATTCAAAAGTTGCTAATATCTCTCTGGATAATATCCCTTTAATTGATTGTATGTCTAGACCCACAACTAGGATAGGTACTATCTACGACATCTTAATTGAAAACCAACAAGATGATTTAGAATCTACTGAAGTGGGTTGGTCGAGGAAACTAAATAATCATAATGTGGATATCCACTTGTCTTTGATACTATCGACACAGTTGTTTATGTCTTCTAACTTGAAAGCCCAATTCTATAAAACTATTTATGATTTATATTTTACTCCCGCCAAACTCTACTCTTGGGGGATAAGGCCTACTTCAGAGTGTCCAAGGTGTGGTAAAGCAGAGGCAAATCTATTACATATGCTCTATGAATGTGATAAACTACTAGTATTGAGAACAATGATTGCTGGGTTCTGGCAGGAAGTGTTCGGGCATCCAGTAGCCGAATCTCCCACCCTCTATATTTTGTGCTACAACAACACTCTGAGCCATACTAAGGTGGAAGAAGTATCCCTCTTCCTGGGTACAGCAGTATATAGAATAACATTAACAGCCCGCTGGAAGGATGCCGATCCCCCTAACTTTCAGATTTGGCTGTCCCGGCTGTTAGGTATGTATAATCAAGAGAAGGCGATTTTTGCCTGTAAAGGAACAAAGTCAAGAGCACGTGGTATTGAGATCTGGAAACCAATTGAAAATTGGAAAAATGATAATAGAGATTGTGGATAAATGAGTGTAATCAGGACAAAACTGTCATAGCTTCTTTTTCTGTTATATCCTTAGTATTACTGCTTCATTCAAAATAACTTACCTGCTTACTTAGACTGTTTATTATATTTACTGAATTTCTTTTTAACATTGTTTTTCTCTCTGTCTGTATCTGCAACTGTAAATTACCAAATAAAAATATATTTAAAAAAAAAGAAGTTTTTTTGTAGCAAGCTGGGATCTTTTGCTCTCCTGACTAGCTTCCCCCTGCATTGTTTTAAGAGTCTCATATAGTAGTTCCATCGTCGGCGTAGGCATAGTATTAGCTGTGTTGCTAGCCCCCCTCTAGCTCCACCACCAAGCTCTTCAGGACTATTAGTATTCCATGCTGTTAAGGTGGATGCCGAATGATCCCATTTGAGCTGCCTAGTAGCTGAGCCCACAGATCTGCCTTTGGTCCTAGCCTTACCCCTTAAGCTTGCAGATTTACTTTGAAGTCTTTGTGATTCATCGAGAGACTCTTCACCAGTCTCGCTTTCTTGAGAGGTCTCTTCCCCATTAGCCTGAGATGTAGCCTGAGATGTATCAGTGTCCTCATTACGGAAAATAATTTATCCCCCTCTGGGGAGAGCAGGGAGGCACTAGCCCAGGTCGAGATAGCCCCTTGATTATGTCCCAAATTGCCTTCAATATCATCCTTATTCTCCGAGCCCTGAGGGGGGTTCATTTGTTTTGCCAATTGCTGCAGAGCTGTTACTTCATCTCCAGAATACAGCACTGTGGGTGCTGTTAAATCATCCCTGGCACAGAATTAGTGAGATTAATGGGGCTACTTACAGCTTTCCCCCCTTCCACTTTCTCACCATAAATCCTGTTTCCAGTCATGCTCGCGATTGTCAATTGTTGTTTTTCACCCAGTACGAAGTGATCCCCATTCCTCCATGCTGATTCAGGATACCCATACCAGAACCCGTACCTGTAATGCCCCCATTGGAATATGGGACTGAAGACAAAGAGATAGAAGTTTCACAGGAACTACCTGTCCCAGAATGCACCAGAATCTCTCCTGGATGATCCATCTGGACAGTCTTCTGCCGGAGCTCTGCATCGCTGTTCAAGATACTATCAGGGGGACAGAGGTTAGTGGAGATAACTGGGGCTCCCGCCGAGGGAGTGATCACAGTCACGCATGAACTGCCAAATGCTTCTATCACCGTGAGCTGACGCATGGCGCCTTCACCAGCATTCGCTGTTTGCAGCCTTGTCCCGCTGGCCACACCGCCTTCCTGATCTTCAGGATCGTCAACCTTCTTTTTCCCTGGGCAGCCGCTCAGGGGCTGCCCCGGTTTCCCAGCCTTGCCGGAATTCAGGGCTTGCTCCTTCTCAGCGCGGTCACTTATCTCCGTGTGGTTGCCTTTGACCCTTCCAGCCTCACAAGCGAGAATTTTGCCAGCATCTTTCTCAGCGTTTGAGTCCTTCTGTGCTCTAGCATTCTTCGGAGCCATGCCAGAGCGCCACAACCTTTTTAGATATTCAAGAGCCTTGCATGGAGACCGCAGTAGCAGCACTCCGGCAGTCCAGCTCCTAAAGGCTCCGTAAAAAAGCGGAAATTGCAGCCATCCAAGACGAGCAGGTTAACAGCTAAGCTATAGTAAATCATCCAGACTGTAATGCGGGTTCGCTTGGACATTTCTTTCCTTTGCTTATCACACACCGAGAGGGTCAGCAGGGTTTCAGTGATGTGGAGGATTGCGACGCTGACTTTCGGTGAGTTCACTCAGCCGCCATCTTGCCCTCCCCCACAACAACAATGCTAGATCATGAGTGAAAGGTTCCTGATGTCACATTCCTGATGTAAACTTTACCCGAGTGGGGCAATTAGCCACATGCCTCTTTCATGCCCAAAACATTATACTCAGGAAAATTGATTCATCAAATTGGTATACTGTCACCACACTAGAACCTCTTAATGTCAGTGAACTAGGACATGGGCAGTAGTCCCATGTCTAAAAAAGAGGAAACACTTGGTGCACCCTTCAAAGTCACAGAACCAGTTCCAGACCTAGCATTACTATGCAAATTACCATAGCACAAACACTGGATTAACATGTTAGCTGTGCTGTTAAATAATCATGCTTTCAGTTTCACATGCAGTTGGGTCATGCAAGAAAGGGGCTCATACCCTTCTACCAAACAGGAGAAAACATAATTGTGGAGGTTTATGTATGTGTTTGGATGTGCTGAAGGATTTTCATGTTTTTACTGCATTCACAATTTCATTATCCATTACCCAAACTTGGGGCCAGATGTAGGTAGCGAAATACCGGTCGGTAACGGCCGAAAATCTGTAATTTTCCCGTTACCGACTGGTATTTAGCCCTTTCTAATGTAGGAGGCAGGTTTTAAGGATTCGGTAATTTACTGAGTCCTTATTTTAAGGAATCGGTAAATTACCTAATCCTTAAAAGCTATGTAGGAGGCACTCAAGTGAGTGCATTTATGCTTTTAAGCATTCGTTATTTACCACCAACAACAAGTTGGTGGTAAATACCGAATGCCTTTAAAAAAGCAATAATTAGCTTTTTTCAAGGTGCCATGTGCCAGACATACATGCCCTTAGGGCATGTATGTGCGCCACATGTGCACACACGCACAATTCAGGGCTGCAACAGGGTGTCAATGTGACACCCTGCCACCTTTGAAAATGCTCCCCCTATTACCGATTCGGTAAATACCGAATCGGTAATAGTGAATGGCTTCCCATTCAGGCCCATAGGAATGAATGGGAAGGTATTTCTTATTACCAAATCAGTATTTACCGAATCGGTAATAAGAAATATTATTGAATCAGTAAATTTTACTGATTCATTACCTACATCATATTTACCGATTCCTAAATACTGAATCGGTAAAATTCGGTATTTAGTAATCAGTAAAATTAGATTACCTACATCTAGCCCAAAGTTGTGTATTCTCAATGTCGGCATCACAATGTAATTCATTTACAGTATTGTGCACATAAGGGGCTTGTGAGTTTATGTTAGATTTATCTGCATGTTTCTGTGGTGTATGTTACAGTGGCGTGTGCCAGTGCTGTTGGTTTGGACATGGTTACCAGCTGTTTGTCATTACAGCTGTGTTACGCACCTAAGGAAATTAGGATTCTGTCTAATGAGTACTGTGAGAGGATGACCATTTGAAGACTTGTATGGAACATTGGTTGATGATGGTATAGTTGAAAGAGCGGTGTTGGGAATAAAGACATGAAAAAAATGCGCTGGGCGGGAAAGTAGTCTGATCCTAAATCAATTAAATGGCCGGCACGGGGGCGTGGCCAGACCACGGACCAAGATGGCTGCGTAGATCCGGAGCTCCATCTTACTCCCTGGCAGACCTAGCCAATGCAGCAGCCCCGGGCTCAGCACTGATGCGGCATGGGGCGCATCGGACTGTGCGGTGTCTCCGGTCCCGGCCGAGCCCTTCCAGATGTACATTGGTGACCAGGAATGGCGCCTTGTTACGCTTTGGGGCCTGGTGCGTTCGGCAGATCTGGGGCCTCCAGTAATCCTTCAGCCCATCCGGGCTCCACTTCCTTTGGGCGCGAGGAGGTGCAGCACACCCTGGCCTCGCTGGACCTCTTTTGGGCACATCGCACTGGCGCAGAGTGGTGCACAACATTACCCTGTGTGGCCTGAGGGGTTGGGAGCGGTCAGTGCGTGTTTTACAGTTTGTTGGGACCCACCAGATGTCCCCGGAGGCCCCGTGATGACAGGGTCCACGGGCAAGCCTGGGGTCCGCCATCCAGCCGCAGCGTGGTGGGGGTCCTTCCGTTCCACCTTCAGACACTGCTCTGGCCCCTCCAATCGATTATCCAGCCTGCTGCCTGGGGCTCTGCTCCCCCCTTTGGCGAATGGTGGTGACTTTGGCCCCCGGACAGCAGCGTTGCAGATGGGCCGCAAAGTGCCATTACGCCTGGAACCACTCATTACTGGATACGGTCTGAGGCATTGAATCCCAAGCACCGGCTCCATGGGCTCCCCCCTCCCCTTAAGGACAGCACCCTTTTGCAAGTGGACTCCCTGAATTTCTTTTGAGCATCTTTGGCCTGACCGGCTTGGCTCCATTGTCATGCACTGTGCTACCCTTTGTCTCTCTTCCTCCTCCGGCTCAGGCATCCCACTGTGCTGCTCTCCCTCTCCCCCTCCACTGCCATGGGGAAGGTAGACCCGAAACAAAGGAAAATACAGTTCGAGAAAGCTGCAAACAGCACTGTCCCCCCATGACAATATGCCAGAGAGTGGCGCGATGCCCCCCCCACCAGCGGTGCCTGGCAGTGAGGCCCAAATGGCGGAGCTGCGGGCTGAATTTAAGGCCCTTGACACGTGGTTCAATGCTTTAGATAAAAGACTGGACATGATGGGGGCCAGGCTTGATAAGCATGATGCTCGCTTGGATAATGTGGAGGGTAGAGTTTCTGATCTCAAGGATGGCTCGGCCCAGACGACCAAGCACTTGGAAAGGATGGAGAGGCCTCTTAACTTACACATTTTTTTTTCTTATTTTTTTTTATTGCAGAATTAGAAACCATTGCATATAATAGATCAACCAGCACACTCATGGTGTCCCAATGCATGGATAAAATAAACAGTAAATCGTACACAGCCATTTAGCCCGTATCCCGGAGGCCGGGCGGCGTATTAATCCATACTTCCAGCAAGAACATCACAGTGAGCATCCCATAGGGATGATTGGTCAATAACATCTTTACGTATCTGCGTTTTACCCCCCTAAACTCCTAACCCTCCCCCCACACCAGCCAGCCTGCACTAGCATTCCAGTTAGGCGAGCAATACTCATAATCCAGGACCCAAACCCATCTAATGGTGGACCCCTATCGTGTTGGTCTAATGTGTCCCTATACCACCCTCGCTGCCTGTCTGGGCCCTCCTGTCGCGCTAGGGACATGTCCAACCCCGGGATTAACTGCAGTGCCTCTTGACCTGGGCCTCGGTGCCTAATACTACCCCCAAACAACCCCCAAACAACCCCCTCTCCTCCCCCCCTCTGCAACCGCTGACGATATGGGCCTTATTCCTATCACTGCAATGGGGCTCGCTACAGATCGATTGATGCCGCTATACTCTCAAGCCTCATGGAGCCCGTATACACAAATAGCTTATTCTTCGTCCTCCACCATGGAATCACGCAACGCCTGGACTATCATCTCCCACGCCCTTGCCATTTCTAAGCTCTTTTCATTATCAATCTTGACCGCCTGTCTCATTCGGAGCACACTCTCACATGCAGACCATCTCAGCAGTTCATTCACCCATCTCCTCACTGACGGTCCCTCCTTGGACTTCCAGTGCCAAGTGATTTCTCTCTGCGCCAGTATGAGCCCCAGATCAATGAATTTACTCGTCACCTTGGTATTCTTCGTGTGTGGGAACCAGAGCATCAGACACGCTGCCATGTCAAAATCCACCTCCCGCTCAGTCACCGCATTCAGGAGTTCCCCAACCTCCAACCAATATGTCTCCAGCTTTGGACAGCCCCACAACAAGTGATCCATGTCAACCTCCAATGCCAGGCACCTCGGGCATCGCGCCTCCTGCACCCGGAAATACAGTTTAATCTTCTCCGGGGTCAGGTAGGCCCTATGCAGGACGTAAAAGTGTACCTGTTGAAAGCGTGCATTCCTTGTCCCCTTCCATGTTCGCTTCAGGATATGTCCCCACACCGTGTCTGGGATGGGCCTACCTATACTAACCTCCCATTTCGATTTCAGGCCTAGGAGCGGATCCAACCCCTTGTGCAGCATCCTATTATGGAGGCAGGTCACCGCTTTAAATGTACCTGCGGCCATCACGACATACTGGCAGGCCATGGTCGTTTCCGCCTCAAGGAGCCCTCCTTTCCAGTGTTTCTGCACTGCCGCCACCACAGCCGCATGCAAGAGGAAGCTCCCTTCCGGCAGCCCAAACTGTTCCTGCAGCGTCTGAAAGGGGACCAACGTTCCGCAACATACAGATCACCCACCATCTGCAATCCCAGCTCTTCCCATTCCAGCAGCGGAGACCAATCGCCACCAGCGCGGTCAGCATTCCCAATGGTATCTCCGGAGCATAAGGTCGAGACGTCTTTGCTCTCTTCAAACTCCTATGCCAACACAACCTGAGCGTCTTTTCCTCCATGGTGAGGCCTCTCAACTCTAGTTTCTGCTGCATAATTATGTAAGCCAGGACGTGACGTTGTATACCATTCCCTCGCTCGTGTTCCGGCCCTCTAAACACCCTAGCCACGTGCTGCGTAAGAACCTGAAGCTGCGCAGCCAAATAGTACAATTCAAAATCGGGGACTGCCATCCCCCCTTCAAGCTTGGGTCTAAGCAAGGTGGTCAAAGCTACTCTACGTCGTCCGTGCCCCCAGAGGAAGTCGGTTATCATCGTCCGCAGGTCCTTAAAGATCCTCTGAGGAATCCAAATGGGCAGCGTGTGGAAATAATAAAGTAACCTTGGGAGCGCCACCATCTTCAATAGAGCCACTCTACCCAGTACTGACAAAGGGAGGGAGGCCCAAAAGGATATACAGCCTCTCATTGCTCTTATACAACGCCCTATATTACCCTCCAACAGATTCGCGACCTCATGGTAGATGCGGACTCCTAAATAGGTGAAACAAGATGGCTCCCAGACCACACCCAAATCACGATGGGGGCATTGTGTGTCCGCCCTAAGCGGAAAGATACAAGTTTTCGTTAAATTCACCATAAGTCCCGACAACTGACCAAACTTGGATAACATATCCATCGCTCCCTCCAGAGCCTGCTCTGCATCCGCCAGGTACAGCAACAAGCCGTCCGCATATAGAGATATATATTGCGATTGCCCACCTTGTTCAATCCCCGGGTACATGACTCCTGACCTGGCTCGCGCTGCTAATGGTTCCATTGCTAATGCAAACAGCAACGGGGATAGCGAACACCCCTGTCTCGTCCCTCTACAAACCGGATAATCCGAGGATACAAGGGTGCCCAGGCGCACCCTCGCTGTAGCCGATGAATATAACACTTTCGTCCATCTACTAAACCCCTCACCAATACCAAACTTCGCCAGGACTTCTTCCAAGTAGACCCATTCCAGGCTATCAAAGGCTTTCTCAATATCCACTGACAACACTGCCGGATCACCGTCTGCGTCCGCAGCGCCATCCAATATCCCAATTAGGCGACAAATATTTAGCGTTGTGTTCCTTGTAGGGATGAACCCTGCTTGGTCCCTGTGCACCAACCTAGGCATATGTGGAGCCAACCTGGTAGCTAGTATACGGCTCAATATCTTATAGTCTACTGTCAACATGGACAAAGGCCTATATGACTTTACATCTGATGCCTCTCTACCGGGTTTCAGCAATGGTACTACCAGCGCCTCCCTCATCGATCTGGGCAGGTACCCCAGTCTTCTAGCCTCCTCGTACACCACCAGTAATCTGGGTGCCAAACTATCCACGTATTTCTGATAAAATTCAATCGGCAGGCCATCCACCCCAGGCGTTTTGTTCCTCGCCATGTGTTTAATGGCCGCCCTGATCTCGG
The DNA here is from genome assembly GCF_964263255.1 of Lissotriton vulgaris. Lineage (NCBI taxonomy): Eukaryota > Metazoa > Chordata > Amphibia > Caudata > Salamandridae > Lissotriton > Lissotriton vulgaris. Next base: position 806,853,625 of record NC_141697.1, read on the forward strand.
TAAGCGTGATAGGCCCTCCTAATTCCTTCGCATCGTCGTCATCCAGCACCGGAAGCTGCATCAATTCCAAGTAATCACTGATCTCCGAGGCCTCCACCCCCAGTTGGCATTCATATAACTTTGCATAATATGTCCGAAAACACTCCATCACCGCTGTCTGCGAATAAACCATCTCCCCTGATTCAGTTTTTATGCTCAAGATTGGGCCGCCTCTGATTTCTGGATTAGCGATCCTGGCAAGGAGCGTGCCTACTTTATCCCTCTCAGCATGCGCTTTAATGGCATAATGCCTATAATCATAACTTCTCAGCCGTTCCGTTTCAGTCGCCACCACCTCTTTGGCTTCTAATAACCGGGCTTGTAAGTCCGGTCGGTCCGGTCTATGCTGTTCTAGACCCCTCAACTCCCCTTCCGCTTTTGCAAGCGCATTCAAAACCGACGTTCGGTCATTCGAGAACCTACCCATACACACTCCTCTCACCACCACTTTCATCGCGTCCCATTCAGTTGACCTAGTATGAACTGTACCCTCGTTTTCCTCAAAGTATTGGTCTATGCCTCGTTGGACCGCGTCACTAAACACCGAATTTTCCAAGGTGTCGGGCCGAAGCCGCCATGTTGGGACTGCGGATCTCGCACATTGCCACTGTATGAATACCAACAAGGGATTGTGATCCGAGATGGTCCTGGTCAGGTATTCTGTATGGGTGACCATTGCAGCCAGGGAACCACTGCACAGGACCAAATCGATCCTAACGTGTAAAGCATGGAGGGCCGAGAAAAAGGAATAATCCCTATTATCCTGATGTTGCTCCCGCCATACATCCAGCAGTCCCCACCTCTCTTGCCAATCCTTCCTATGTGCAGCTAGTCTACGTACCGGGGAATCAGCCAGTGGTGGGTGCGACCTATCCAGTGCCACATTAGTGATCGAATTAAAGTCCCCTCCGAGAATCATAGGGCCTGCCAAGAAGGAGGCCAGTGAGCACGACAGGCCATCAAAGAAGTGGGCCTGGTCAACATTTGGGGCATATACACAGCACAAAACCACATCCCGGCCATATAACCTCCCCTCCACCGCCACATATCTACCCTCAGGATCCACCAGCTGGTTCACCATCTGGAACGGTACGCCCGCTCGAACCCATATCAGCACCCCTCTAGCGAATGCTGAATAAGTGGCACCAAAAACCTGACCTCGCCACCTCTTCTGTAGCGCAGTGCATTCTTGTTTAGTTAAGTGAGTTTCCTGTAACATTGCAATCTGGACACCCCGCCTCACCAGATAAGCATGCACTTTGTGGCACTTGATCATTGTTCGCAGTCCTCGGACATTCCATGTTAGGCATTTCAAATTAGGTAACGTCCCCATGATAATCCTCACTGATCCAATTCAGGTACATCCAGTCATTGCCCACATCGCTGCAGTTGCTCCCCCCAAAATAATTGTAGAAAAAACTCCCCAAACCCCCCTCCCCAGGACAGAGCCTAATAACCCAGTTTCAGCCCTGTTCCAAACCTTGAACTCAACACACATCAGTCTAATCTGTGGTCGCCACCACAGAAGGCCTTAAGGGCCCCAAGGGGGTGAGTTATCGCCGACCCAGGGCAGGCAGAGCCCGCGCTCCGCGTCTTCCATCCCACACTGCTTATGCAACACCCTACCTGCCAGCCCTTCCAGTACTAACTGAGTATTTCTCCGTAGGAAGCACAGTATCATAAGTCCCAAACATGAGTCATTCATTAAAGATCCCATCGGATGTCTGTGGGGTGACCGCAGGGCCCTTCGAGCTCTCCGCCTCGGATAGTTCTTCTCCAGTCCTGCCTCCGTCCTCACCAGAGTCCGATTCAACCAGTCCCCTCTCCTGTTGCGACCTCGTGATGCTCGCCGTCGCAGCCAGTGCCCCTCTTTTGTCCGCAGCCATTTGACCTTCCCGTTCCGCTCTCTTAAGCTTGTTACGCGAGCGGATTCGTTGAGATTTCCGGATCTGGAGCGGTTTAGGCCTCTCCCGCTGATTTTTACCAGTTCGGTCTGTGCCGGCGCGATACAACTCTAGCCACGACCATGCTTCATCAGGAGTCTGGAAAAATTGAGTGTTCCCATCCAGGATTACTCGCAGCTTAGCCGGGAAGAGCAATGAGTACTGAATGCCCTCCTCCCTCAGCTCCTTTTTCACCGCCAGGAAGGATGCCCTGCTCTTTTGAACTTCTTGCGTATAGTCCGGGAATATCGTGACTCGGCTATTTTCCACCTCAAATGGGCCCAATGTTCGAGCCCTCTGGATTAACAGGTCCCGATCTTTACAGTGTAGGAGCTTCACCACCATCGGCCTGGGCGGGCGGCCGAGCGCCGGTGGGCGAGCCGGCACCCTATGTGCCCGTTCCAGCGAGAAGAAGGAGGAGAGGCCCTCCGGTGCCACCACCGTCCGAAACCAGTTCTCCATATAGGCCACTGCGTCATCCCCTTCGATTTTCTCCGGCAGGCCTACAACCCGTACGTTGTTCCGTCGATTACAGCTTTCGGCATCCTCTGCTCGTCTCTCTAACGTGTCCAGGCGGCTGAGGATGTCTGTTATTTTATGTTCCGCAGTCACCACCGCCGGTTTCAGGTCTTGAAGCAGTTGCTCATGGTCCTTTACTTTGTCCGACAGCTTAGCATGATCCGCCCTCAGGAGACCCAGCCATGTAGCGACCTGCGCAATGTCCTGTTGCAAAGCCTCCTGCGCAATGTCCTGTTGCAAAGCCTCCTTAGTCGAAGTTATTCCTCCAGAATATTATCCAGTCGCTGATTCAGCCGCTGCTCCTGCTCCATCATCAACGGGGAAGCTCGGGCCTCACCTTCACGGGACAGCGTAGTTGAGTCCTCCCGGCCCTGCTCCGCAATGGCCGCCCCGCCTGCAGCCGCCATTTTAGGTGCTTCAGGCGTCGTCATACGGCCGCCCCTGGCCTTCCTCCAGATCCCGTTATCCTCTGCCCGGGAGTTGTGCGCACCAACAGCTATCGTAGGGCAGTCACCCCTGCCTTACCGGCAACTCCAATAGCCAGGAATACCGGGGTCGCCCGCTTCACAGTCGCCAGGGCCGGGATAGGGGGGGGAGGGGGGAGGTATAAGCGGGTGCCGTACAAGCTGTGCACCAGGCCAACACTGGCCTCCACACCCCCAGATCCACCTCTCAGGCCCGTTCAGGTGCGCCCCAGTTACACCAGTCTCGCTGGAGGCGGTTCACACCGCAGTCCGAGTCTAGTCCACCTCGACCCTTGCGCAGAGACCACCGTCCCTTTACGCCGCCATGTTCCTCCCGCTTCGCACAGCACCTCCGACTTCTTCTTTCGGGTCTCGGCGGTATATTCGGTCTCCCGAGAGCTCTCAGCTGCTCTCCGATGGTTCCCCAATACTTCACAGAAAGATTTCGCCGATCAGGGATCCCCCAGGGTGTAGTTTTCAGGAGAAATAGCGGGATCTTGCGCGGAGCTGCAAGCTCACGCCGCCATCCCGATCGGCGTCCAAGCCACGTCCCCGCCTCTTAACTTACACATGAGGGACTTTTTCATCGCCAAATATTCCTTTGCCCTGAAGAAGCCCAGTTTTGGGTGAAACGCGTTGGCTGGTTTCGTCATCTGCATATTGTGCATAGCAGAAAATAAAAGATGAAAAACAACATTTGAAGATGCTGTTTCGTTAAATGCTTATACCTGTTTCTGTTCTCCATATGTTGGCTCTCATCCAAAGTAGTTTGTGATAATTGTTTGTGGTCTACTAGCAGCAGGCCATTTGAGGTGGGCAATATACTGTACCAATAATTGTGACCAGTCCAGGTAGTGCAGTCATCTAGGACCCAGCTGCGCGGTGCTACTAAAATTCAAGATGCATAGATACAACTTTATATAAAATTGGTTTTGTTTCATTTTTAATGTGCCCTTTTTCTCTTTGTTTCCTTTAATTACCAGCAGGGGACATTAAGGTAGCTCTGGAACAGATTTTAAATTGTTTCCTCCTTATATTTACTGTTTGAATCATATACTGATGAGGAGATAAAATACTGATGATGCAGCGGAAAACAAGTTACAGCTTAACATGTCACAGTTACATAACATAAACATGCATTTAGCACGTTTCTCGAGTGGTCTAACAACATTTAAATAAGGGTTGCACTTAACATTTATTGCTAGAGTTCTTTAACTGTAGGATTAGCAAACTTGCTCTAATTGTGAGCCATAACTGTATAAAATTATATGCTTTGAAGACTTGATGATGACTTGATGAAGACTTGATGAATAAAACGTTCGTACTTAGTAAGACATGTACTCATTATAAAAAGAAATTGATTTACAGAGTATGTGCCTTAATACACGAAATGACATTGACTGTTTAAATGATTGAATAGAAACCATTGTCACATATATAGAATGTGATTACTTTAGAAATTACAAAAGTTTATGTAATGTTACATGCATATTTAATTTCAATGTACATTTTTAACCACACATACACATGTTTATCAAAAGATTAATGTATGTCACAAGCAATATGAATCTAATGCACAGACATTTTACATATACATGTGTTTGAAGGTGCACACGCATATTAAAATGTGCACTCTTGCTTTAAAACGCTAAGTTGATATTTTAAGCCTACAATTTCCTAGCTTCGTGAAATCCTGTTTTTCATTTTTTGCTATTATGACTTTCTTGCAGGTATTCACACACTTTGATAGTCAGAGAATAGATACCTTACTGTACTAGTGAAAGATGGAGAGAGCCTGAAAAGAATACCTTGACGAAAGAATATGGAGAGCCAGAGTGTTAACTTAAGGGTCTATTCAGCATCTTTTGTAGCCTGTCCTGGTTGCACAAGGACGATGTCATTCCCATGTCCAATGTAGGATCTTTTGCTAATGTTGCGATCTGCAACATGGGACTGGAAAAAGATAATTGTACCCGTGATGATGAGTGCAAAGGGGTGTTGCTAAAGAGACTCTTGTATTAAAACCTAATGATCACACTGGAGGGATTTCTACATACTCTTCAGAATTTTTTCAGAACCTTTCCAGACCCTTAGGAACACTTTCATTTTGGACTTTGAAAGCTTTATACCTCTATGCTTATTCCCTTTGATTCTTGTTGTGTGTGGCTTAGCCTAACACTTACTTCCCTGACCCAAGAAGACTCTTGATCAAGCTTCTGCAATGCTGACATCATTCCTTACTTCCTTTTCTTTCTATACTACAATGTTTTCACATCCTGAATTTCTGTAGAGTTTTTCTATTTTCTGTAGTCCCATGATTTTTGAGACCCTTTAGGTTACAGAACCACCTCCTTAGCTTGGACTCTAATGTAGGCGATTCTAGATTTACCTATGCATGGATAAGAAAATCTGAGACTCTTCTCTGGACATCAAATACTATTGTCAATCCTTTGTATTGCTTTGACTCAACTTTTTGTTTGTTTAATACTGGTATGTCGGACTGAAGAAGGATCTTCCAGCTGAAGCGCCTGTTCCCCAGGAGCGAAGAGAGAGCCCCTTCCTTTCCTAGATATACAGCCTCCCCAGTGCTAAAGCAGAACACAGTAGAGGAACGCTAATATCCCAAAAAATTAAGAGAACAAGAAGGACCACCAGAGAAGTCCCAACACAGCCAACAGTGAGAAGGTCAAGTCACAAACATAAGTGATTAAAGTAATTAATATCTAAACATTCACAATACACTAATGTTTTAAACAAGCAATTGAAATTGTGCACTCTCCGTCCTTACCTGCACACAGGTGACGTCTCGTTGCTTTGGAACAAGCATCTTTGCTCACCTAGTGCCATTGCGTGATTCAAAGAGGGTGCACCACTTGTCAAAGCAGCCTTCTCAGACTTTGTTATGATGGCCACGCATCATCGCAGAATCCTCTAACTTTGAGTTTTAGAGGTGTTGGGGGGAGGGACGCCAACTTGTGAAACACAACCTGTAAGATAAAAAGGAAGATAAAATTGTGCGTCATTTCTTTATCAAAGGAGAGAGGAAGTGAAAGCGTGACTGAAAAGAATATTTGCAGCTCACCTTTCTGTCACCGGTGTGTTCCGGTACCACTAACTCAGTAACCAAAGAGGCCACGTATGTTTTGGTGGGCCCCCTGTTCGGTAGGTTCGGGCCTACATGAGGCGTCCGAACCACCAGGATGGGCCACCACAGCGTTTGCCATGGGAGCAACTCTAAAATGGCATAGAGCACGTGCGCCCCGTATTTTTTATTGGTACGGTCACGTGTGTAGTGGCGAATGCTTTGGATGGGTGTGGTTTGGGTGTATACCAGTCATGAGGGAGTGTGTGTGCTGTTCTGACAACTAGACCTGGAACTAAGAAATCACTACAATGGAAATCTGGGCAATGTTTTGTTTTTGTTTTTTCCTGGTAGCGTAAGTGGAGTGGGCTGGCCTGACGTATGCCAGTGCTGCACAAGGCTCTGAACCATGATTCCGGAGCTATGGGGGTGGTCCTGTCGTGAGCTATATGCAAAATCAAGTGATTCGGGTGTCCGTTTTGTAGTGCTGACGTCACCTGGGTCTTAAAAGCAAAGTGACATTATATCTGTAAAGTTCCACAACTTGGCCAACATCGAATGTAAGGGGTATTACTGACTCTATATCCGTTTATAGTTGCATACATAAAAGATAGTGGACATGACGTATTTCTGCGATTATGAATGTTAGTTGTACATTCAGTGGATTGTTGTAGCTGTAGTGATACAGGGCTGTGATAGGTTAAGTTGTAGTTTTTGTCACATGAAAGGCAGCTGATATATATACCTATGTGTACTGTAGAACTTGATGCTGGAAATCAGTGTTCGAGTCTCGGAGTTGCTTCCACATCCTGTTATTGTAGAGTAATGACGTAATGTACGCGTGCCTGAATATGTATTGTAAATACGGTGCTCATGCACATAGCTGATATAGTTTGCGGTTGATTTTGCGCTATATAAATATGCTTTTTTTAAAAAAAGGAGGAATAGACCACACTGACTGTCACAGGTAAGATGGTTGCATACGCCATTTATAGCACAATATAATGTGGTAGGGAGGAGTAGCAGCATTTTACAAACACAACAAATACACAGATAGATAGTTGAAGTGGGTACAGGCACTTGTGCTCGACTCCATTTTATTACGTTGTTGTTGGTAACAATTAGAATAGTAATCATGATATCATATACAGATATTTAATCATAAACGGTTTATGACTTCTGCTGTACAAAGGTAGGAGCATTGTATGTGAAATAATACACAGAAGATTCTATCGTAAAGGGTTCATGAGTTGTGGTGCACTGAGGTAAGAGCGTTTTGTGTGGAGCCTGCGATGATGCGTGGTCCAGGCAGACCGCACTAGTAAATAGTAAAAATGTGTTTTGACTATTGAATTTTGCCTCAACAAGGGCACGTGGCGATTATATATGGTGTACTGAGTTAGTGGTACGTCTGGAGTTTATTGTGTGCTCACCCTGCGATGATGCGTGGTCTTACCGGGCTGTACTGAAATCATTCACTGTTGCATACTGGACTATATGAGTTTCACAGCGGTATGAGTTATAGCGCCAGGAAACCGCTTGGTGGCAGTGCGCTCTACAAATACCTTGACATTTACATTTACATTTATATGAACTTTGAGCGGGGAAAAAAACCTAGCATCGATGGTTATCAATTGCTGTGCAAACTAGGTGAACTGATTGCTCCCCATAACAAATTAAACGATTCCACTTCACGCAGTGCATTGTTACTTTTACAAATTGGGAACGTATGTCTGGTGGCGATGTTGAAGGTGATATCCCAGAGGTACTTAGTATTGCCGATGGTGGAGGTAAATTTGGGCGCAATTTTCTACATTCCTTGTTATCATAGTTCACAGAATGCATCGATTGAAGGTGCTTCCTCATACTAGCAACAGCACTATTTTTTTCTCTGCTTTAAAAATATTGAGGCTGAATTTAATGCTGTCTGTAGTGTAGATGAAAAGGTAAATTCAAGTTGTGAACCCTACTGTGCGCAGTGTACATGGAAGATAGTAGTCAGAATTCAAGTGGTAAACCCTGCTGTCTGCAGTGTACATTTTAGGGTGGAGTGCATCAACTGCAATTATGATTGAAGTGGAAGATAGAACATGTATGCAGCGTGCATTTTAATATTCAAATAAATGTATAAGTGATATAAAATAAGTTTTTCAAGGAAGCATAATAAAGGGATATTGTGTAGTGTAGTGTAGTTCCTATTTTCCCAATAGGCTCTGCGCAGTGGAATAATATATCCTATAGAATTGACGTAGGACTTAAGTCGACTAGGTCTCTATCGAATATATTAGACTTAATTGTGAGTGCAAGCTAGCTCAGAGGTCACTAGAAACTTTCTTGAATGAAAAAGAAGGGATTAGTTTCTGACAACCGCATAAACATGACAACTTTGTTTCCCCAAGATGAAAATGTATCTTCAGAGTCGGGGAAACAATAGAAAGATATTTTACTCAGTCAATCGTGCATGCTTTGTTTCACCAGAGGTGCAGAGAAATAGAGAGACAGTCGTTTTCAATAAAAAGTATTTCACAATGTCCTCACTACCTTATAGTGGGAGCCTGTGCCTGAATATAGTTTCTGTCAAGATGGAAGTAATATAGATCATATTGTGTTGGTCATGATAGTTAATAAAATACTGACTGCCTCCAACGCTACTAAAGCCTGCTTTAGATCCTGGTGCTAGCAATGTTCTATTCAAGGAAATTGCTGCCTTTGAGGCTAAAATGCACCATCTCACTTTAGTACGATAGTGTTACGTTCTCACGGAAAGAAACTCATGTAATCGCTTCTCCTGCACACTGTATGTTGGACTCTGATTCTCAAGATGGATTGTTGTTAAGGATAATCTCTGTTTATGTATCTCCGCTCCACTTTCAAAAAGGCCCCAGTGCCTTTTGGTGGTTCTGAGTCCTTTACCATTCCCCCTCCTACTTACCTTGCAGTCATGAATACAGATAGTAACCTACTGAATGACTTCTGATATCTCATGCTCCTGTGTGGTCAGCTTCCACAAGGACATCTGGTCCACTGGTGCTCTCACCTCCTAAAGCTAAAGCAAGATGTTATCTGACATGAGGGCCACTCTATTGCCTACAAGCAATAGGATACATTTATCTTAGTAATGAAATGAGTACCAGGGTAGACAGGATGCCCAACTGAAAACTAAGATAGTAAAATGAAAGAAATTAGGGCCTTCTTTTGAGACTTCTAAATGTGTATGAACGTAAATTTGAGCATAAGATTCTCAACTTGGTAAATATGCTATTCATAGATCTGATTCTCAAGATGGATTGTTTAAGGATAATCTCTGTTTTTGTATCTCCGTTCCTGTTATATGTTGCTGGAAATACTTAATCTGCGAAGAGGCGGCAAAAAAGGGACCCTGGATTTTGAAATGGTAGTTTTGGCATTGGGAAGCTAATATAAACAATTGAGTAAAAGGCTCTAGGCACACAATGTAATGTCTGGTCTCTGACTATTGGCAACATTCATTATTCTACCAGTAATATCAAGTGCCCTCACTCTATCTATCTATCTCCCTCACTCTATCGATCTATCGCCCTCACTCTATCTATCTGTCTATCGCCCTCTATCTATCTATCGCCCTCACTCTATCTATGCATTTTTAATACAACAACCATTCCGATTTTGAGAGCAGTAATTATCTCAATGCCCATTAGATTCCCCATGTTAGACTAATGTTCTGATTTGTTACCTTTGCCTCAAATTGTAAAGCACTCTGATATGCTTCGGGATCAAGTTCGCGCTATATAAAACTTTATAAATAAAATAAATAAATAAATATATAAATGCAGTTGAGGAAGAATCTTTCCAATAATCCAGGAAGTTGAGCAACACGGTGTCCGGAATTTAAAAGTCTGAAGCGCTCCAGCGCTTACATCGCTTTTCACGGATTCGAAGATTGACACAGGCTCTTTAAGCGTTAATTCAGGACTTGGAAACAACACTTCAGCAAATAAAGAAGCTAGTGCGTTATCCGCTGAAAGCTACCACGTAAGGAACCACGCCCGGCCTCTGGGCAAAAATGAAAGGGGGGGCGTACCCCGCAGGTGAAAACCTAATGAGGAGATTCAAAGTGTACTTGCGTTTTTTGTAAGAATGGCTGCTCAATCAGAGAAGGTAACAAATTAAACAAGTTATGCAAACTTGTACACAATAAAAAAAGGAGAGCGCTCTGTTCAGGGTAACAGCGTGATAAAGCGCTGGGGGAAAAAATACAAAAGAAAAATGGGTTCCAATGTAAACAAAGGTAGAATCTCAGTTGGGGGTAGCGGCGCATCCTTGTGCAAGACGATACTGGAATAAAAGGAAGTCCAGTATTTTTTAATAGAAGCTCTGACAGCTCGCAAACCGGTAACAGGAGCAGGAATCCTCAGGGAAGTAATCCGAGCAGGGCTAGGTACAAAATGAGAAAAGCCAAGCACTGAGGCACAGCAGCTGAAGGCTTAAACACCTCCCAAACACCTGACTACTCCCACAGCAGTATGGGAGAGTGCACAACCCACATCGCTCGCTGAGCCTTCTAGGAGATGTAGTCTTACTATTGTACATGAAGCCTGACTTCTAACATGGTACGCCTAAGCTTCTTTAGGAAGTTGGGTGTCCCAGTTGTTTTTATGTATCTTTAAAGCACGGTGCTGAGAGTCGTGTACCTTAACTTGATTGCTAACATGTAATAATCCTTCTTAACTATAGTAACTGATTCGTACTAATTGTGTAGCCAAATGGGTTACACTGGTAATTTAAATTTGGTTGATGAAATGTTAACTCTCATTGCCTGTCAGTGGGAAAGAAAGGTCCATCGGAGGACAAATGATAAGAGGGTTGGCCCAAAACACTGCATCATTAAATGAAAGGGATTTTCCTAATTTTTACATAAAACTGGCCAAGAAACAGCCCTACTTGAGACATATGCAAACAGCTGAATACTCCCATACTGAAGCACAAAATATCTGAGTGCCATAACCTGAAGCTGCTGAAGCAGAAGTTTGATTCCTATAGCACTTATTTTAATTTTATACCAACATAAATGTATTTACTCCTAAATGGATTTACTGCTTTTAAATCTGTAAAAATAATACAGCTTAATTAATACACTTACTTTTGTATATAGTTTTTTACACTTGCATAAGGACTTACTTTAGCAAATTCTCCACACACATTCCTACACTCCCAATACAAGATGGCCACATCTCTGCCATTGCCAGGAGTCCCATTTTTGTTCCTGTCTGACTAAATAAAGACCTTCACACTATTTATTCATTTGTCGGTCAAATAGTACCTTATGTCTTCTGTTTAGCCTGGGGCTGGATAAATACTGAAGTTTCAGATATTTAGCCAGCCACTAGCTAAATAGCAGATATTATGCACTATTATGCGGGTTGCAGGATAAAGAGCAGAGATAATTGCTACCTGGTCGGCAACCTGTTAACCAACCACAAGGCATATTAGCAAGAACCTCGTTAAAATTATCGCTGTTTTAGTGGCAGGAAACTGCTGCTAAAATGCCGATAATGGACTTGCTAATATGCGCTATAGAATTCCAATAGAAGCCCAGGTTAGATGTCCTGTACATCTAACCTGGGCTTCTATTGGAATTCTATAACGCATATTAGCAAGCCCATTATCGCCGTTTTAGCGGCAGTTTCCTGCCGCTAAAACAGCGATAATTTTAACAAGGTTCTTGCTAATATGCCCCCACATTCTTTAAGAAATCCTTTACAATGCAGTGATATAATCTGATGTACTAAGGTGAAATACTTCCTTGTGTTGAAGAAGTAGACCTGTTATGCTTGTTGCACAATTTACATGGCAAACATTTTTATGCTTCTGCACAGGCCATTAGATCTAAGAAAGACCCTTGACTCGGCTCTCTCTGTTTTTTCATTAAAAATGCCTATTTCTGAGTAATATTCCTTAAAACAAACACAAAAAAAAAATAAAACACAATTCATAAAACACATCCACTTCATAAACAATTTAATACAATGTGCAAAATCCACAATATCCAAGAAATTAATCCTAAAATACATCATAACAGTTAAAATTAGAAAAAAGGGTAGTCCATGTCATTTGTGATGAATCTGTACAAAAAGTAAAAATGTACTTATGCCACACACAAATACAGTACTTGTGTCAAACCTAAGTGCTCGTAAGGATAACTGATAGCATCAGACTACAGCTAGCAGCAAACGGGGTGTATCCATTTCCTTCTTGCTAATGAATAGAAAGGACAAAAAAAACAAGCATTTGAAATGCAATGGGTCTTGCAATAGAAAAGTTGGAGCTATTGGTTTTGTAATTGACAATTTATTTTTAATGTGTGGGTCTTTAAAATTGCAAAATAGCTTTGTGATTTACAATGCCAATACTTTAAACTTTTTTAAATGTGACACCTATAGCATTTGTAATGCAAAATGTTTTGTATGTACGTGACTTAAATGTATTCATTTACCGAATACAAATGGTTTTTAATTTTTTTAAATAATTAAGACTGAAATAAAAGTTTTTGTAATTTATAATAGCAATAACTAAAACGTTGGCATGGCAACCAGCCTCTGGCATCCCCAGAGAGGGACAGCGGTACACAGTAGGGTGGATATTCGGTGTGTAAGTGGAAATACTTGCAAACTACTAGATGTGGCACTTTTGAAGACACGTGTACTTTAAAGTTAGTTTGTGTAGGTGCACATTAATGTACTGTGCTAGCATTTTTAGTGTAAACAGTTTCAAAGTGGCATTTTCTCACAAACTTACGTGCCTCACAGAAATAAACATGTTGAAAGTTTCTGTTTGATAAAACAAAGAGAGATGGGGCCATGGCACAGCTTGAGTCACAGCAGGTGATCATACCTACACCTAAGAATTATTAGAGCGTCCTCACACCAAATCAAGTAACACACCACTAAACCTCCATAACAATTAAACATCCCCCTTTGATTCATGTCCACTGTACTTCTTCCAACAAACCCGGAAGCACTGTTTAAAAATACCATTTTGAAAGCATGTTTTCACGGAATCCGTTAGTGGCAAAAAAATTACAGAGATTTCACAGCATTCTACCTTTCAAGCTGTCATGATTTGCAGTAAGGGCAAATGAGACATTTACCTACCTGCCCTACAACATCTCCTTAACTAACACATACTGTACGAGTTTGTGTCTACCTTCTAACTATGTAAAAAAAAAAAAAGACTCCTAGAAGCACTAAAGATGGCACTGAGCAAATGAATGCATTACATCTACTGCTGGCAAAGTACCGCCGTACTAGGAAATGAAAACAGCCCTAAACATTTCACCCGAGCAAAATCAGTCTTAGCCGTAAATGTGTCCATAAAAATAACAAGGTGCGATGGGCTGAGAGCTTGGGAGAGATTACATGCTGGGAGTGTGGATGGCCCTGAAAAACGGCAATTAGAGCATGCCAGGCTGAGAAAGGGGTAGAGTTTACAACCTCTGAGAGGGACGAAGATGTGGGGTGAAAAATAGAGTGGGGCGTGAATAGCGGTATCAAGCTGAGAAGGAGGGGTGAGATGCTAACACATGGGCAAATAGGATGATCTACAAATAAAGGACACGGGGTGGGCATGCTGAACCCGAGAGAACGAGGAAAGCAGTGACAGAACGAGAGGGGTTTAGAAAGAAGTTAAGAAACACCATTTTGCACGGCAGTAAATAAAACAAGCATTGGCATTGGCGCAGCGCCGCAGAAACGAGAGACACGGCCTGGCGACCGTGAAAGTGAAAGTACGGCCGGACGGTGACAGAACGAGAGGGGTTTAGAAAGAAGTTCAGAAACACTGTTTTGCACGGCAGTAAATAAACAAGCATTGGTGCAGCGCGGCAGGAACGAGAGACACGGCCTGGCGGCCGTAAAAGTGAAAGTACGGCCGGCCGGCCGTGAATAATTAGGGGAGGAGGGAGGAGCTGGGGAACAGATGGCTGGCTTTGATGTGCACGCGTTTTATGTCAATGCGCTAGCGCATTGAACTTGCTTTTCACGGGCACAGGATGAAATCGCCAGTTTGGTTAACCTCTTGATAAGCCCCTATATTCTCGCAAGCTCAATGCGCAAGCGCATTGACAGGCAAGACCTAAAAATGCTAGATATTTTATTTCCGAAAACTATGTGCCTCACACAATCCATTGCTATTCAATATGCTGTCCCACTTGCAAGAAAAACTATTCAGAAATAATATACAAAATCTAAACTTTCTATATAATGTTTGGGCTATGTGAGGGACTATTTTGTCCATCTATGATTCAAAGAATGGGACGTGTTTAATATTCAAAAAATTATCTCCAAGGCTATCAGTTTGTGCATTCATCCGCCATTGTTCTACTATGTAGGGCAGTGCATCTACTTTATTGTGTCTCGTGCTGCTCGATTAATGGAAGTAGGGTCAGTACACATTCTTTCCAGGCCCAAGGCATTAAACCAACACTTAATTTTACATCACCAGTTCATTTTAATGTCCCAATCTAACCTTAGAATTTTCTTTAGTCCATTCCTAATAGAATTGAGCTCTGGGGTTGGCCAAAACTGGTCCCAATACAACAATGGTCTAGGGCTGCCAGGTTGTCTTTTTGTCTCAGTGTAACATTCAAGAAAAGTGAAAGGACTAGGCTACTCGGCGGTAAATTAAATAGGGATCTGACCAGTGCTTAATTTGCAAAATAATAAGTCCCCTGGGCTCTCGTCATGAGGCCACTGCAGCTTGCACCACACATTGCCCCTGCCATGCTGTCAATGAAAGAAACAACACAACTACTAACCATCACACACCTACAAGTTTGACAATCCAGAGGCCTCCAAAGCTTTAGGAATGGCTTGGACAGCAGGTGATAGTATTTTTTCTGTATATTAAAAATTAACTGTTGTTGTGGTCATCTCTAAATAAGCCAGACTGCACCACCTTGTGGCAGACTGTCACAAGCTTCAGTGTTGACACTCAAGTGCTGGTGCCGAGCACTGGAAACCACCTGCTCAAATTAAGCACTAGATCTGACAAATTAATTTCCTTAATGGTGAGCTTGTTAATATTCCCCATTCCCCAATGTAATTCCCCGTACTGGGCTACGCATTGTGCCGTTGCCCTACTGACCTCTGTAGCTGGAGACATTTATCTAGATGTTTTAGATCTGTACAAATTCAGATTTGGCTGAAGCTCTACGGGGAATTTTTACCATACGTTTCTGAATATGTGAGGTCATGCCAGTGCTCTGTATACCCTAATACCTAAATAATCAAACTTACTGACTTCTTAAAGAACTCTATCTCCCAATCTCTTATTGTTCCGAAAGGAATTGTGTTGCCTAATTTACATAAACTTAGTTTTTGGGGGGTTAATCTACAGGTCCCTTGTGACACAGAAAGTGTGAAATCTATCCAGCAAACTTTGCAACCCTCACAGAGTTCTTGAAATAAGCAGGGTATCATCCACAAAAGGTAGGTCTGGGATAAATGTACCATCAAGTTGGGGAGTATTATGGATACAGTTGGACAGATAATTAAAAGCATTGTTAATATATAACTAAAAGAGGGTGGGAGCAAGGATGCAGCCTTGGTGAATGACTCACTTTAGGGGAATGATATCAATTAATTCACCCTGCTTTCCTCACCGCACTTGGGCGTAGTTATGCTCAAGAAGCTTTTATAAAATATATAGAAGCCTTTGTGGAACACCCATTGGTTTGAGGAAGTCCCAAAGTTTTTCCCTGGAGATGAGGTCCGAAGCGGCCCTCAAGTCTACAAAATCCACGTAAAGATGTGCTTGAGATAAATGTATATATTTCCACAAGATAAGGGCCAATCTAAAAACCTGATCAGTTGTATTAACTTTGGCTCTAAAGGCAGCACGGAAGAGAGATGGAAAGACAAGCTCGTTCATCTATAGCTGCTGCTTTTTCAATGGGTTGCCAATGGCCAGGTGCAGAGGGCTTGTTGCTCCTCCCTACTCACCGCAATGGATATTGAGCTTTGAATGCCCCCAGAAAAGTATACGTGTTCTGTGCAGCAGGACAAAGTCACTGACTTTATAGAGCCAAAAACCAGGTGCAGAAATCTTGTTGCTTCTCTCCTCTCTCCACGATGAATACTCGGCTTTGGGCGAAGCGGCGCAAAAATAACAAACCAGATTAAGAGCAAAAGGCTGCTTTATTGGAATAGGTGTGAAGCTCAGGGCTCGAGTCGGGGTAACAACACACAGAGGATGCTAAGGGTCTGTAAAGAAACTCTGAAATAACTAGACACTCAATTGTAGTGTAAGTAAGTAATTGTTCTGAGGAGAGAAAGGACAACAAAGTAAGAGGAGTGAGATGGAATAAGAATACCCATCAGCCCACCTGTTGGCGGAACCTCATCATCTGGGTTATAGTTGGAAACTGGTATCCACTAGACACCTCTTTAGATCTCTTTCGAGGAGTACTAGTATTGGATCCACCAGTGAGATGGAAAGCCAGCAGGTAATGTTAGTAGGTTGAAGGGAAAGAGTTGCAGTGCTCAAGAAGGTGTATGTGTGAAAGATAAATGTGATATTGTTAAAAATGCCTGTTATGATGCCAAAGAACAACTTTATTGGGAGTGATCAACATAATGGCATGGTTAAAAGCAGAGTGAATATAGTGTGGAAATAATATTACTATCAATTATAGATAATAGTTGGTCAACATGTTTCAGCCTTACAAGGCTTTCGTTAGGACCTATAATATGCACTACTGCAACAGTGAAAAACAATTAGTGATGGAGACCTACCGGTAAATTGTTACTATCTGGTAGTCTCATAACGTTGTGACAAGAACTCTCCTGAGAAAAGAAGAAAAAAGAAAAAACCCACACGAAAACAAAACAGATGTAACCATTGAGAAAACATCAATGCATGTGTAGATCAACATACCATACTTTGGTAAAGGCAACTCACCCATAATTGATATGGAGAAGGCCTCACCTCGCCTGGCGCTCGCTCAGGTCAAAGAGGCCCCGCTCTAGACATGGGGAGGAAAAATAGATTGCATATGTAAATCTAACCATAAAACGTATAATGAGATTCCTTTGGTCATGTTCTTTTATAAATATGAACAACCAAATGGGTTATGTAGGCAATTTCTTGTGGCAATTTTGAGGCAAGAAAAACATTGATTGATTCATAGTGAGAGACGAGGCGTCCATAGTTTGTATATGCTAGTAATGATTGGCGCACTAGTTTATAAAAAAGAATTTTTTTCACAACTCTCTTCAAAGCTGTGTCCAGGTATAGACACAGTCATGGAGAAGAGAGGAGAAGTCATTCGGCAATTTTAACCACGCATCTTAAATGCGTGTCCCGTACAGTGGAAGACAAAAATAATCTGTGTGTGAGCCCTCACAGATTAACAGAAAAGGATTCCGAAGTTGTTATTAAGAAGCTCCAGGGTTTAGAGTCTCCACGAAAAATGATGCTGGAACGGGATTCAAGATGATGAAAAAATGCAAAGAGTCCAGGATTACGGGCACCCACCTGTCCGTCGTTGCCTCGGTCTAGTAACTGAGCCGAGGGGAAGGTGGCGGTCGTATCCATCTACTCAGTAAAAATAGAACACTTGCGGACCAGAGAGGGACCGCATTGTTTAACTTTGCTGGATATACTCGATAGTGATTGGTTAAGTGTAAGAAACCGGAAACCGGAAACAGAGGGAAGGCGACGATCGTATCGGCCTAGTCTGTTGAGAAAAGAACACTTGCGGACCAGAAAGGAGCCGCGTAGTGAAGCCTGATTGGTTGGTTGTGGGAACCGGAAACCGGAAAGGGAGTTTCGGCAAGCCGGTCTGTGTAATTGTTAGCGTTTGCACCCAATAAATGTACAGGATTATAGCACTTGACTAAATGAGCCTTAGACGGCGATCAGTCTTTGTTAGAATCAGAAAGCCTGAGGATGCATATGTACAACCGAGAGGTGTAGTGAAACATAACTATCCCTGTTTTAAGACAGTTGGTTATATATGAAAAACGGGAAAACAGGAGAGAGCATCCGATTATCCTCGCTATGAGGACGTATTCAACAATCATATGGTCAGGTATCATCAGGCAAACGAAGAGAAAGTCGTCCGGAGGCTTAGATAGGACGGACATGTGAGCTCTGAAGGGTACTGTAAGCAAACAGGTCTGATCTGATTGGTCAGAAAGTGCAGAATATGGGGAAGTTTTTTAGGCAAGTTTTTTTGCGAGGCAGATGACCTAAGCAAATATATGGTATTCTAGTTGGAGAGCCAAAATGCACCATCAATATAAAGCACCCGCGGTCAGTATTAAAATGTATATGTTAGTATTCATAGATCTACACATTGGTATCCAACAGATTGCTAGATCATGTGGATGGAGTGACATCAGAGCTGGATCCATGGTATTTCATCGTTCAGCCCCGCAGTGTCGCACTTTAACTTGAAAATCCATTTCTGTTCTTTAACAAACAGGTAATGAGAAATGTCGCTGACATGTAAAGGTATGAACAGCTGTTCAAGCACTAGCCATTCCATATCATCATCAGAATGTTTCATCGTGAGGAAGTGATTTGTCATAAGAGTAGCCTGTTTGGGGCGCCTAATGGTGCTTTTATGTTCTTGTATTCTTAGTTTGACCCTCCTGGTCGTCATGCCTATGTAGCGAAGGGCACATGGACAGGTAATTTGATAAATGACCCTTTCACTATTGCAATTCGTGTGCCGTTTCAGCACCCATGGGCGTGATGTGCCGATATCCACTGTTAGCGTTTTTTTGGTTTGGGGGCATACTGAGCAATTGCCACATGGGTGGTGGCCTTGAACAGTGGGAAGATTCCACAATGTCACTGTGGATTCATTTGGAATAGACCACGGTCTAGTATGCACTAGTTCGTCTTTCAAGTTCAAACTCCTCTTAAAGGAAAAGAGTGGCAGTGGAATGTTGTCACCCGCAGTGTTCAATATTCGCCAGTTTTGTCGGATGATTTTCTGTACTGAAGATGAAGCTGTACTGAAGGTGGTAACACAAGTCAATCTCCCAAGAGGCGGTTTTTCCACAGGGATGGTTAATAGGGCCTCTCGATGATTGTTAGAGGCCCTTTTGCATGATTTTCTGATCAACGTACTTGGATATAGTCGTTGTTTTAACTTGGTGGATAGGTCCAGGGCTTGTTCTTGAAAATCAAATTTCTCGGAACAATTTCTTTGGACCCTAAGAAATTGTTCGAAGGGCAGGTTTTCTCTAAGGGAACGTGGGTGGTGACTGTCGAACCGAAGCAAAGAATTTCTAGACATCGGCTTGCGGTATAGGTTTCTTGCTAAATGCCCATCCCTGGGAATGATCAATAGATCCAAGAATGGAAGTTGTGGGTTGCTATATTCCACCGTGAATCTAAGGTATTGGTTCCGATTGTTTAGCCAATTCTGAAAAGCAAGTACAGACAGACTATCTCCACACCACACTACAAGGACATCATCGATGTACCTCTTCCACAACACCGTTTGGTGGTAATACGGGTTGTTGTGGTTGAGTACATACTGGGTTTCAAAAAGGTGGACGTATAAATTTGCCAAGCTCGGAACAAATGTACTGCCCATCGAAATCCCCGATATCTGGAGATAAAGCGAGTCTTCGAATTGGAAAAAGTTCTCAGTCATTGCGAGCCTCGCCAACTCCATGAATAAAATGGATGGGTGTAATGCTTTCATGAGTAGTTGTTTCTAAAAGTCCTCTCACGGCCTGCAAAGTTTCTTCTTGCGGTATGCAAGTGTATAAAGATTCTACATCGAAACTGACAAGAATGTCAGTCTCGGTATTGAACTCCACTTCCGGTAGAAGGCGGAGAATGTCTTTTGTATCCTGGAGGTAGGTGGACATGGTCTTCACCATAGGTCTTAGGAAGACATCCACAAAAGATGAAAGGGGTTCAAGGAGTGACCCGATACCAGAAATGATGGGTCATCCTGTGGGTGGCCTAGCTATTTTGTGGATTTTAGGCAGTGCATAAAAGTATGGAGTGACTGGATGTAATGTAACCAAGAACTTTGCCTCTTGAGATGTTATCCAGCCTTCTGCACTTGCCTCTTCCACTAGATTCTTAATTTCAGTCAGTAACCTAGTGGTAGGATCAATAGACAACAGTGTGTAGGAGTTGGTGTCACCTAATTGCCTCAAACACTTGGCCCGATACGTGGTGGTGTCCTGAATGACTATCGCACCACCTTTATCGGCCGGTTTGATGGTGATGTTTGTGTCTTTGGATAGGGTGTCTAGTGCTAGTCTCTATGCTCTGGACAGATTTTGAAAACTGTCGGTTTCGGAGAGATTCAAAGTGTTAATTTCATGGACCACCGCTTTTTCAAATGTTCCCACCTTAGATGGTACCTGTTTAAGAAGGGGAACAAAAGTCGACTTTGTCTTAAGGCCTGTATTTGTTTCTGTGTCAGGTTGGTCCTGTTCCTTCCTGCTGTCAGCAAAGAAGAAATGAAGCAGAACCTTACGAAAGAATTTTTCAACCTCACTCCGAAGCTGAAAAGCATCCCCACTGTTAGTTGGTACAAACCCGAGACCCTTATTTAGCACTTGGTGTTCAATGGGAGTCAAATTGCGTGAGCTTAAGTTGACTACAAGGTCTTCGTTGCTTCCTGGGGTGATTGTCATTGGCCTCGCTTGCTGCGGGTGTTTGGAAGATCTTGTTTGTCTGCCCATTGCACTTGGGGTTGGCCCCTCCGTCTGCCCCTGTTCCCCTCGGCTCAGTTACTAGACCGAGGCAACGAAGGACAGGTGGGTGCCCGTAATCCTGGACTCTTTGCATTTTTTCATCATCTTGAATCCCGTTCCAGCATCATTTTTCGTGGAGACTCTAAACCCTGGAACTTCTTAATAGCAACTTCGGAATCCTTTTCCGTTAATCTGTGAGGGCTCACACACAGATTATTTTTGTCTTCCACTGTACGGGACACGCATTTAAGATGCGTGGTTAAAATTGCCGAATGACTGCTCCTCTCTTCTCCATGACTGTGTCTATACCTGGACACAGCTTTGAAGAGAGTTGTGAAAAAAATTCTTTTTTATAAACTAGTGCGCCAATCATTACTAGCATGTACAAACTAGAGACAACTCGTCTCTCACTATGAATCAATCAATGTTTTTCTTGCCTCAAAATTGCCACAAGCAATTGCCTACATAACCCATTTGGTTTTTCATATTTATAAAAGAACATGACCAAAGGAATCTCATTATACGTTTTATGGTTAGATTTACATATGCAATCTATTTTTCCTCCCCATGTCTAGAGCGGGGCCTCTCTGACCTGAGTGAGCGCCAGGCGAGGTGAGGCCTTCTCCATATCAATTATGGGTGAGTTGCCTTTACCAAAGTATGGTATGTTGATCTACACATGCATTGATGTTTTCTCAATGGTTACATCTGTTTTGTTTTTGTGTGGGTTTTTTCTTTTTTCTTCTTCTTTTCTCAGGAGAGTTCTTGTCACAACGATATGAGACTACCAGATAGTAACAATTTACCGGTAGGTCTACATCACTAATCGTTTTTCACTGTTGCAGTAGTGCATATTATAGGTCCTGACGAAAGCCTTGTAAGGCTGAAACATGTTGACCAACTATTATCTATAATTGATAGTAATATTTTTTCCACACTATCTTCACTCTGCTTTTAATCATGCCGTTATGTTGATCACTCCCAAAAAAGTTGTTATTTGGCATCATAACAGGCATTTTTAACAATATCACATTTATCTTTCACACTTACACCTTCTTGAGCACTGCAACTCTTTCCCTTCAACCTACGAACATTACCTGCTGGCTGTCCATCTCACTGGTGGATCCAATACTAGTACTCCTCGAAAGAGATCTAAAGAGGTGTCTAGTGGATACCAGTTTCCAACTATAACCCAGATGAAGAGGTTCCGCCAACGGGTGGGCTGACGGGTATTCTTATTCCATCTCACTCCTCTTACTTTGTTGTCCTTTCTCTCCTCAGAATAATTACTTACTTACACTACAATTGAGTGTCTAGTTATTTCAGAGTTTCTTTACAGACCCTTTGCATCCTCTGTGTGTTGTTGCTTGTTAGTTTGGGGGACAGGATGCAAGTTGGTCTCAAAAAATTCATTTCCCCTTAGACCCCCCTCACATTGTGTTTCCTGTTTACTCGAGTCGGGGTACCACGCGGGTGGACAGCGCCCCCCACTTATTTTACAGAGAGCGCGATCACTGGAGCAAATGGAGCCATACATTCACTCTTTGGCCTCTCTGGGGCGAGATCGGAGCTCATTCAGAACGCTGCTCACGCGGTGGCTTCTCTGATGCAATCGCATCTAAGGGGTGAGCGGGGGTTGGCGGGCACTGAGTCTGATGGTGCAAGCCACCTTTTGTGACGTCACTTCCTCTTGTGACGTCAGCGTTCCCCCACTTTTTTTTTTTAGGACTTGTGCCCTGGTGAAGCTGAAACTTGTCATTTATAATATAATGTTCAAGAAACCCCGCCTCACTAACACAATTGATAACTAACCCCCTCACCCTTAAACCTTCCCCCAATATGAACAATGAATCCCCAAAAAAATATCCAAAGATTTACTTCATCTTCTTTGCCGTCAATTCACCTTCCTTTGCATGTGACCAAAGCATTGTTCTCTGTATTCCCCTTGCCCAGGTGTGCCCTGCAAGGCTGCCCGATCTTCCGGTCTAGCATGAGAGCCTGCATTTCTGCCACCTATCCAAAAAGTAAAAGCAAATTTCCACCCCAAACTCGAAGAACCAACAAGACGAGCTGTAGACCGAAAAGGATCCGAAGTACCACTTAGGAACTTCTCACAACAGGGGATGGGGGTAAGCAGGACACAAGTCCTAATAAAATTGGGGGGACTAACCTAATTAATCAGTATGCAATTGGCATCATGGCGTCTGACATCACGGCGCTTGACATCACGGCGCTTGACATCGTGGAGCGTGACATTACAGGAAGTGGCATCACAAGAAGTGACTTCAGATCTTAAGCTCTCACGTATATGTTTAGCAGGTCTATCATGAGTACATTTGAGCACATTTCGAGTATACTTGCAAACCCTACTGATATAGGCTGAAGATTCACACTTTTGTAAGCTTCACATAAACCAATGTTGCCTTTTGTCAGCGTAAAGCTTATTCTACCCATAGTGCTTTAAAAGAAAAAATAGTGATATTTAAATTATTACAACACCTCCTCAGGGGTAGTAAGCGCTGTATAAATGCTATTTATTTAGTGTAAATACTGGGAAAGATTAACACATCAGCTGTTCTTACAGTGAATGCATATCTCCTAAAAACAGCCTGAACAAAGTGAAAAGCTGTCTTAAGTATGTGTGAAGCAGTTGTGGCCTGTGGAGGGAGTTCCGTGGGGCGGAAAGGCGGTTTGGGGAGGGGCAGGGTGGGGGGTAGTAACCATCGGAATTTGGAAGATTGCAGGTAAGTAAACAATTAAATGAATAAAATGAATTTCGTTGCGTGCCCTGCATTGCAAAATGCGATGCAGCGCGCGCTACGAAATTCGTTTTATTCATTTAATTGTTTACTTACCTGCAATCATCCATATTCCCGTGTTTACTACCCCCCACCCTGCCCCTCCCTTCTGTCCCACAGAACTCCCTCCACGGAGCACCGCAACTGGTGTGAAGTGCTCACAAAGTGTGAGCCTTTGTTTGCCCTCTGCTGCGTTTGCTTCTAGGTGTGAGGCTCCTGACTGCTGCCAGCCAGGAGACTCCAACAGGAGGCCTGATGACCCCTCAAATTCGGCCTTTGTTATGGCAGGAGTCAGAAATAAGAGAGTCCCATCCCGTCTCCGCTTGCATGTTCTTGCGGATCGAAAGCAGATAGCAACATGCAGGCGCTGCTGAGTGTGTCCGGGTGTTTGGAAATTACACTGGGGCGAATTCAGCATATTTTTCAGTGTGGGCCAACTTCTTGGCAGGGTGGATGGGCACAGTCCATCCTGTGAAAAAGTGGGAGGACGCCATCCACACACGTGAACCCCGACTCGTGCTCTAACTCCCTACCTAACAGGACCAAAGCACACTAAACAATACACTAACCGGACCTACAGCCTGATTTATCATTCTCCCGTTTTGCGAGGCCCTAATAGCGATTCATAGCGAATCGCTATTAAGGACTCGCAAACGGGATTCATGTAGAAATTGCATGAAGATATGCGATTCCTACATATTCCTTATTTGCGATTAGCAAATTGCTAATCGCAAATAAGGAATAACTCGCCATTCATTCCTATGGGCCAAAAGGCCCATAGGAATGAATGGGGAGTATTCCTTATTTGCGATTAGCAAATTGCTAATCGCAAATAAGGAATAACTCGCCATTCATTCCTATGGGCCAAAAGGCCCATAGGAATGAATGGGGAGTATTCCTTATTTGCGATTAGCAATTTGCTAATCGCAAATAAGATAGCGATTTGAAGGGTGCCAGGGGTGTCCAAAGGACACCCTGTAGCACCCCTCAAATGAAATTTTACACAGGTGTTGCACACACACATGTCCAAAGGACATGTGTGTCTGTAACATGCAACTCAGAAAAATGCATTTAAATGCATTTTTCTGAGTTTTCGCAATTTACCACGAGGTCTGACCTCGCGGTAAATTGCGGCTAGAAATTGCGAATTCGCAAAATTAAATTGGATGATGAATTGCATTTAAGGAATCTCAAATAAAGATTCCTTAAATGTAATTCCTCGCAAAATTGCGAGATCGCAATTAGCGATTTTTACATTTGGGATGCTGAATCCCAAATGCAAAAATCGCTCTCGCAAAGGGCCAGATTCTCAGAATCTGACCCTTTGCGAGCGCTATTTTCTTTGACCAATCGGGCGGCTAATGTCCTCACTGCCACCTAACCCCCGCCTTAAACTATCCAATCGTAACTCTAGCTGGCCTAGGACTGCGCCATTTGCCGGAAATACGGAGCATGCCTCTCCTGGGAACCTCTTGGAGTTTCCCCAGTGGAGTATGTGTCCCCTGGTACTTTATTGGCTCACCCACCTCTACCTACTAATTTATCTTAATTTGACTATATTTTAATAGTTAATATGTTTTTGCTGCAATATTTTTACAAGACAATAATAAACCCACAACATTATAATACCATACCTCTCCAGGGGTCTCAAAGTGTGTGGTAGACACAGAGTGGCTCATACTTGTGATTGTTCACTCTGCCACATGCTTTGTCCCATGTGTGCGACAGACACATAGTGGGCCACACATGTGATAGTGCCTCCCCAAGTGTTAATGACGAAGAGGTTCCCACTTATGATTGTGCACACCCAGGTGTAATCCAATGATATGACAGACACAAAGGGTAACACGTGACTGTGCCCCGTGGTCCTTTCGTGGTGTGTCCCGCTCACAGTCCATCTCTCTTTCTCTTCCAGCGAATGAATCTTAGAAGATCTCATATATCACCGGGCTCTGGGTCTATCAAAGGAGCACCGATCGATCTGAACTCTGTTTTACCTCCTTACATTTTCCCGAGATCAATCACCTCACAATCTGCCTGCAGTAAAATCTCAGCCACTCAATACCCCGTAATTCCAAAGCCCTTGAGGTAATTAATCGCTTGGAAGTTGTCTGTGAAAGGATTTATTTACCAATTATGGAACAGAACAAGAGCTGGGAGGAGGCGCTGGGGGAGTAAGCTGGCAGAAAATGAATGGGCGCCATTTTCAGAGGTGTTAAGCAGGGCCGGACTGGGATCTGAAAGCAGCCCTGGCAAATTTCTGAAGAGCAGCCCCCGTCCGGCACGTAGCGAGCGAGCGCAGCGAGCGAGCGGGACCACTTCTAGGGGGGTTTGGGGGGGTTCTCCCCCCAAGAAAATTTTGGAAAACGACAGACCAAAATGGTGAAATTTACAGCACATTTTTCATTACATATTCAATTGTATCAACTTTCAAAGCACAGTAAATAGTAGATGATGACCTTAAAGAGCACCAGGTTACCCACCCAGTCATATGCACCCATAGACATTCTTTCAGAGAGTGCCAAAAATAGACACAAGTAGTGAATCAGAGAGAACACAGTAAAAGTGTGACCAGTCCCCCACGTGGTGTGTAGTGAGCAAGCGCAGTGAGTAACCACTACTAGGGGGAGTTTGAGGGGCTGAACTTGCCCCCCTCCCAAGAAAATTTGAGACAGAATGGCCAAAACAGAGCATTTTTCAACACATTTTTCAATACATATTAGATTGTATTAACTGTTAAAGCATAGTAAAAATGTCCCTCATGTTATCACACATTAAGCACTGACATGTGATGTCACACATGAGCACACAGGCCACAGACTGAGGCCAGAATACTGTGAAAATGTCTCACATAAGCACCTAGGCACTGACCCAGGCCTGGTCCCACCACCAGGCCAATAAGCATGCACACGTCACACATAAGCACCCAGGCCAGTAAGAATGGAAATGTCACACATGAGCCTCCAGCTCCAGGTCACGGAGGACAGAAACTATGGAAATAGCACACATAATTAAGCACTCGGGCCAGAAAGCAACAAGAAACTCTAAAAAGATCTTGAAACTGCTGTAAACCACCAGAAATGAAAAGGCACTAACAATTGACAAATAGTCTGTCCAGGCTCTGTCGGATGTAAGATCTGACCAAGCAGGCTGAGAGGCACCAGCGAGAATCCCAGCTGCTAATTATAATTACATTACTCAGTCAGTGTGCTACGGGGTTAGTCAGGCTGTAATAATATTTTAGACCTTTAGTGCTAATAAATAATAATGTATGTACTGCACTCACTGTGCCAGCCGAGTGGAAGTCTGGGGCACTAGCGTGCCTGAGAGCAGTGTACAGACTCAGGCAGAGCAGTTACGCTGTAATTAAATATAATGTACTATTGGTTCGAAAGTTGGACATCACCTGACCTGAATTAAACGGAAAGCAGGATGTGTCTGACCCCTACGTATAGTTCAATCACATGAGACAACAGTAAATAACATGGCTCATGCTCAGAGCTGAGTGGCGCTGCTCTGTGCAGCCTGAGAGATCAATGAGCAGAAGGGAGCTGTAACCTGATGTCAGTCAGGCAGTAAGTGACGCTCTAAACAGATGCAGCCAGGTCCTGTATTAGTTATATTTACCACGCGCCAGGCTGTGAAACTACGTGTTACAGTCAGTGGAGGCTGGAGCAAAAACAGATGCAGGGCTCGGCTGAACTGCCCGGGCCAGGCCCAAAACAAAAATAATGTTGTTGCCGCCCATTTGAGATACCGGCACTTGTAGCAGATGGAGCACGCACACTGGCTACTTAAATGCACAACTCCTTGGTGTGAGGCGCCTTGCAGGAGTCACAATCAATTAATCCATGCATCACTGCGTCGGACCAGGCAGCCTCTGTCCACGTGGGACCGACTAAGAAGACTGAGAGGCACCAGCGCAGATCTCAGTTGCTGCCTTTTAACCAATATTACAGAATCAGACTGACTGTAAAAGGAAGCATTTACAACAATACAATCAGAATTCACACACATCTGTTAGCTCGGCCGGACTGTGCTTACATGACTTCAGCATCGCGATGGGAAGCATTAGAATCTGTAGGGACTACTGATATTTCATTAAGAAAAACACACAGAAGTTGTAAATGTTGATTATCCTAACCTCTGAAGAAGAGGGGGCTGTGCCTATCAACCCTTCAAATTCCAGATCACCTAAAAACCTTCAGCAGAGCCACCTGTTTAAAAAGTAAATGCTTACTGTAAAAAACAAAATAATAATGACTTCACTATTGTTGAATGGTGCACAACAACAGCATAAACTTTGCACCCTTTTTACTCTATGCCCGTGCTATAATGATAAATGAGTTGTATGCTCAGTCTGATTTGTTTACAGTGAGGCAGGTAATATGTAGATACCTATTGTGATATTAAATATATCGACTTTGAAACAACAGCAGGATTAGTTGGAACTGCCAGGATTTGAGACTTGGACCTACGGGTTAAACACAGATCTCTGTTGCAAGCACCTAACCTGCTGTGCTACCTCACTAGCTTCCAGGACTGCCAATCCAACAGAGAGCCAAGGCTCATATCAGCATCCAACCAATCCCAGCAATCAGGGGAGCTATAAAACAGAACCCAAAGCAAACAGAGATCAGGCCTGTGCTTATAGTTGAACATGTTTCTATCACTATACATTTTCTCAAGAAATGTTGGCCAAAGCCTGGACATTTGAAGTACCCAGGTAGTGTATCAATTCTGAAGCAGGTTTTTATAATCTGAGCGGCAAGAAATTCAACCACCTAACAGTAAAGCATTAAACTGTATTTTCACCTCTGTGAGTATTGCTTTTATGCACTTCTCTTGCCTTTTTCTGATGTATATAATAGTGGTTCACAATAACAAGCCCATTAGTCTGTGCAGAGAAAATCAAGATTTAATGTATTACAAGCAGTTGGCAGCTGTAACAGACAGAACGTTAAAAGGTAATTCGACATAAATGAAAATTATTTTAAAAAGGAATCCTGGCTACACCCTTGTAATGTGTGCACTTAAATTGTTGCACTAGAGGACGCTGTAAAGCCGGTGAAGATAATGGGGTTAGAAGAACTTCATTGGCGACGATGCATAAGCACTCAATTTCATTGAATAAATCGCGCCCTGGGTATGTTTACCAACAGACCAACAAGCATCTGCCTGCAGGACCCAACCGACTCCTGCGGAGTTAGAAATTTACTAAACAGAGCTGTGATAGCCGGTCTGAGCACGGATCATTTCTACAACTATGAAACTGGTGTTATTCTCACAGAGGCAGCAGCCCCAAAACACAGAACAAAGATCTAATCTAGGGGACAGCAGGATCTAGCTCAGGCGAAATACTTTCCTTTTATCTTTCAAGCACACATTACCACGGGTTAGTGTTGGATTAAGGGTTTCTGTGTTTTTCTGATGGCAGTAGTTCAAATTGTAGCTGGCATTTTAGGACACAGTAATCTTCTGTGTGTTAGTAAATTTGGTACCTGTTTCATTAACATAACATTTATGATTTTAACAAAATGGAGCGTTATTTCCTGTGAGTGTTAAGCGATTAATCTAACATAGAGGGCTGCAATCGCTTTCTTCAAAAGCTCGTTAAAACATTGCTTTTTAAGCGCTTAAGAAGGATGAGTCCATGTCACAGGAATTCCATTTAACCCTGGATTTTCATTTTACACACTGGTGCCGCTACGAGTCCTGCAGCACGCACCAGAGGCAGTCAGATCCAGGCCTGCCATGTATCATACATCAGACGTGACAATAACGCATTTCAGTGTGGTGTTCCGCATCACCGCACTGAAATGCTTTGTCACGCTGCTAGCGTGCCGGCACTGCCCCACGCAGACTTGCATGCCCCGGCGCTGCCGCCAGCAGGCTCAGAAACAGTGAAGGATCTCGTTCACTTTTGCCTACTACAATGTATCCTGCTGGGCTGCATTAAAATTCCCGCCTGCGGCACGGCTGTCACAGTCATTACTTACAACCAGGCCTGAAGTCACCCCCGGCCGAGGCAGTCCTGTACCCAATACTGCATAGCTGCCAAGGTTTCAAATTGCTATGTGTGACATTTTCATAATTTCAGTGTAATTATGAGTGACATTTCAATGACTATGAGTGACACTTTCTCACAAGCCAAATGAAGCTATGATGGCCGGGGAAACAAATAAATATCGGAAATTACACCCATTTGAGCAACAAGAAACGCCGAAAAAAATCTGAAAAATGCAGCAAAGCATCAGAAATCATTGCCAGCCTATGGCCCCCTACCTGTCAGCAATCAATCAGGAGAACATCAGAACTCCAGGGCCATGTGACGTGGGACCCCCAGCCCAACAGGAAGGATGTGTGAGGCTCCAACATGAACAAGACAAGTTACACAGGGATCCAGGTATCTCAGCTGCCTGTCACAGAGTCAGTGAGCAGACTCACAGGCAGACAGGCTGAGCACCATTCTCCATTATCCTCATAGGCTGAGGCCGGCGCAATAATCTCCCATACAACATAGCCAAAACTCTTGGAACCTGTTAAAATTACCCCCATGTAGTTTTGAGAAATAAACGGCATACTTAAGGTGGCTAGAATGTAAACACACACGCTTGTAACAGCCTGGGCCTCTACAAGCAGCTACGCATGCTGCCATGCCAATGCAGAACTTCTGAGTGAATTTAACACGTTATGACCGGACTGGAACCCCACTGGCTGCAGGCAGCAGCCAATCACGGGACTGCCATATGGAGAGTATATATATATAATGTGCATTGGCAATGAAAAAATGGCAGAAATGGAAACTGGTGACGCTTTAGCAGGCAAGGAAGCCTGTTTGTTATCATAGTAACAAAGTACAGTGGCTTAGTCTAATTCTATGCTTCATATTTAAATGTTGGCACCCATTTGTAAGAATTATTCTGTGACACATCTCCTCAGAGGTCTCCTCCACGTCCAGCAAACTGAACGATCTCACCCATCCACCAAGAAATCTCTCACCCTCCACTCAGATAATGTAATCAACTGTGAGACCTCCCTTGCTACACAACATCTGTATCTGACGTCAGCTTTTTCTTATGTACATCCATAATTCGATGACACCTTCATAACCGCATAGCGTTTACCTCTCCTCAGAGGCCACTAGTTTTAACACACTTTCTATGTGTGCCCCTGCTGTATTCTAACCCCTTATCACACAGATCTCACCTTAGACCTCCTGTGTTACTGCCAGACATTAAATATGTTGTCACGTATTCTGAGTCATCCTCAAATCTAGCTCTTTTATAACGACGTCATACAGATCCCCTCAGTAAACTCCGGTGATGCCCACTGTCTTTGCATGTCATTGTGTAGCTGCTTCCTAATACACATACCGTGCACACTACCTAAGCCCTTTCCTGCTGCCCCACAGCTTGTATGTGCCCCTGTTACCTGCTTCGTGACCAAACGTCATGCAGATCTCCTAAGAAACATCCTTTATTATCACACATTCCTTACACGGTCTCCTAAAATATTATAGCAAATCTTACAAGTGTTATCCTATTAAATTCAACTTCCCTTTGTAGTGTGCACATATTCAAAAGGGCTCCACAGCGCTGTGGGGAACGATAAATAACAGATGTAAAGCAAAGAGACTGAAGTCTCAGGCAGTGTGGGCAAGGCAAAAACATAACACACTTTTCACAGTTCTCTAAAGGAGGGTAGCTTTGTCTTACTCCTACCGGAAACCAGAACGGAATTCTGCAAAGTAAGATCCTAGCTTAAAGATTCTGCAGCTGAAGATTGCGTTATTAAAACAGCCGAGAATCAGATGAGCGCAATGGTTCAAATACCAGATTGGGTATTTCTATAGATACCCCAGATAAGAACCTTAAACGAGACTGGCTCTAATATCGAGACAGTGATTTTTTCCAGAAAGGGAAATAAACAAATAACTCTGGGATAGCCCATTATCAGTCGAATTGTATGCTGTGAATGCCTTGGAAGTGCTCAAGTATTCTTTTGACTGGGCAAAAATACAGTGCAATCCCATATATCAATATAGACCCGGTGAGAGTAGCTAGTGCGATGTGACAACCTTCTTCGCCCAAGCAGGGGGCAATGACTGGTAATCTGCACGAGACTGAAGTGTTTTGGGGCTTCATAAGAGATGATCAGGTCAGATATTACACTCCACCAACTCTGTGACTTTGACTTACCAGCTGTTGCCGCGCAACTCACTCACTCCCTGCCTCGGCAATTGAATTGGTGTGGGATGCATGAGCTACAGTACATACAAATTAGACATAGTTCTATTTATATGCAGCTGAGGATAGGCAACAAGGTGTACCTATTAATCAGTGAGAATAAATAGTTGATATATGGATAGAATGGATGAAGTCCGTTTAGTATCCACTTTGATTGGAGCAAGGGATATAATTTGTGTTAAAGCTAGCATGAGCTGGATAACATTAAGAGTCGGTGGCAAAACTCAAAGAATTGAACTATAAATCTCTTCCATCAAGAAAAATAAAACAAAAAAACCCAAAAGCAAAGACACACAAGTGGTGTTCTCATGCTATACGACTCTGAAATGCCTTTATTCCCTCAATCAGACTTTCATGCTTCCTCCTAACATTCTGTGGAGGGATGCAAAATCATGGGCCAGATGTACGACCCTAAGTTGCATGCGCAAATGGGTTAGCGACCCGTTTGCACATCCAAAAAAAGAATAGGACTATGTTCAATTCCTATTTAGTGAGTCGTAATTTATTTGAAACTCGCTAAATAGGAACTGCAACCTGCTATTAGGAAGGGCGTTTCAAGGGCGTTCCTTCCTAATAGCGAATCTCTACCCCATGTATGAATGTTTTGCGACTGCAATTGCGGCCGCAAAACTCTTGCAATTTATCGCCCTCTTCAAGAGGGTGGTAACACACTTACAAATGGGAAGGGGCCCTCAAGGGACCCCTTTAATTTTGCAAATGCAGGGGAAAATATTTTTTTAGGGGCAGGCAGTGGTTCCAGGGACCACTACCTGTCCTTAAGAAATTAAACGAAAACGTTTTTTTTTTTTAAATGCATCCCATCTTCCTTTAAGGAAAACGGGCTGCATTAAAAAAAAAACAGCTTTATTTAAAAGCAGTCCAAGACATGGAGCTGCGCTGAGCCCAGCAGGCCACTATCCCTGGGATTGCCAGCCATTCCCAATGGGGTTGCATGAGGCATGCAAATTGCGATCCCATTGGGAATCGCAAATAGTGTCTCAGATACTGATGTACATGGCATTTTGCGAGTCGCAAACTGCGACTCGCAATGAAGCGCAATTTGCGAGTCTCAAATTGTCATGGTCGTACATCTAGCCCCATGTCTCTTGAGGCAGCACCTACCTGGAATTCCAGTGAACATGTACCTGCCTAATGAGGCCCAGTCTTTATATATGTTGAAAATTAGTACGAAGCAACACAAATAGGTGCCTCCATTCACAACCTCAGAGTCACAGTAACTGCCGTAACTGTAAAATAGAACGGACAATGAGAGTGGAATGTTCCAAGTCCACTAGGGAATAGGGGCATAGGAAAATGGGCCAAGTGATGTTACAACAATATTTATCATATAACAGCTCACAGTAAAGAGAACAGAAAAAGGCAATAAATATATGAGCGGTTAATGGACAACAACAATTACATAATAAAGGAAATCACAACAATATACTCTATGAATATATGCACCAAAAATTGTGAATAACGAGGTGTTGTACTGCAATGTAATCCACTCAACCTTTCTGCACAGCCGGTTTGACCCCCAACAAATTTGCCTCTGATTACCCCAGTCTACACCACCAAGTGACAAAAAACAGAGACTTCACTTTGTAAATCCCAAATGAAAAATTAATAGACTAAAAAAGAGAGATGAGGGTAACTATGTCCTGACACTATTGGCCACTCCTCTATCCAGTGGAACACTGTACGAAAATTAGCAGCACTTCGATGCACGAATGATAGAAATATGTGCAGTGTGAAAAAAGTTGAAACATTTGATAACACAACTAGGGGGGAGAGACCAGTATGTAAAGCACACAAATCAATTTAAAATATAACAAGTACCAATTTATTAATAAAAATACATTCTCCAAAGTTTATACAGGAACATATTCATTACAATGTTAAAAACACACAAAAATATGTATGGCTAAAATAATTATTACACAATATCACAGGAAATTAGTTAGAACAAAGGTGGCAAACAATGTAATCAGTCGACGCGCGTTTCGGCGTTGTCAAAACGCCTTCATCAGGAGCCACATACAGTCTGGTGAACACAGTATAGGTAATCTCTAATAAATCTGGATACGGTCCAACATCTGATTTCTTAGTCGTAACTGACACTTGGATTAGTCTAGTACGGCTATTTTGGTCGTATGTATTAAAGGGAGTTGCTGACAACGTAATTAAAGCCTCGGTTGCCGCTGTAATATCGATATGTATACAGCATGTTAAAAAGTCCGGGAGAGATGCCGGATCGTCAACCTGTCAAGAGCCGTTACAGTCACAATGAGTACTGATTCCCATGCGTCTTGCAGCCGTTGGTATAGTATATAATCTTCCCGAGCTAAAAAGGAAATATCAGCCGACAATGCAGCTTTTTGGGTTCCGGAAAGGTTTCCGTTGCTAGCAGACTCCAGCAGCGTATCGCCGCCGTTGATTGGTATGTATTACGTCCGAAAAGGATAGGAATCGGTCCGTATCTTCAACCTGCGGGCGCGGCGCACACGTCTTCAACCAGCGTCCCGCAGCCGTTGGAAAAAATTAGTCGCGCAACTCACTCACTCACGTGCAGGCCCGGACTGGCAAGGCCGGGCACCGGGCAATCCCCCGGTAGGCTGCCAGGGGTGGGGGCCGGTTTTTGGTCCGGGGGCCGGTTTTTGGTCTGGGGGCCGGTTTTGTTCTTGGGCGGGGCGTTTTTTGTACTGCGCTCAGTAAATACGAGCCACTGCTCATTGCTGCAGCAGCAGTGAGCAGCAGGGTGACTCGTATGTACTGAGCGCAGTACAAAACCTGGGGGCCAGCCGGCACGGCATTCACGTGACGTGGTGGAGGTCACGTGAATGCAACTACAGTGTGCGCGCCACTTCCCGAACAGCAGTTAGCCGTTCAGTGCAGACCCTGTGTCTGCTAAAGAGCCGAGCCTGCAGAGGCGTGCAGCCTGCTTCGATAGGCTGGGTTCACGAACGTGCCTCTCCAGTGGCTTGAGATCAGGAAACACGAGGATTACAGCGTGTCTCGGCTGCAGTAAATATGACCTCCGACCCCACCAATTTAATTGCCGAGGTAGGGAGTGAGTGAGTTGCGCGGCAACAGTTGGTACATATTTTGCTCAAGATGTGCCATCCTAGAGAAAATACTTCTGAAACAGGCCTGCTTTGGGTCCTACTGCCAAGCTGAAATATGTGCCCAGAGCAACTAAAAGCTTGTGCAGGTGCTTCAGTGGCACAACGTTATGCAAACAGCAGAGTCAATCAACGTTCGAGCTCTAAACGTTTACCATTGCACCAGACAAAACGACATTGCCCAATGAAGGGTTAACCTGCTGCTAACGCATGCAAATTTGGTATGTCTGGGATGGTCCCATGCAAGCGCCCCTAGATTTTGATGCAAAGTCTGATCAGCTACCATGCAATCTCCCCGCTTAATGCCAAGTGAAACATGTAAATGAGGGTTCAAGTCCTACCTCACATATAGAGCCTTGGTGATACATGCTTGCTTTATCTGCTAGCTCACATCTAATGCGACTTGCCTGTCTGCACCTGTTTTTGCATGGGACATTGTTCTGGAATGTGTCCTTGAGTATAAATTCTACAGACAACATTCCAGGCTCCGGTTTGCAGCATGGCACAAGGCTGAGCCTCATATTAAACAGACATGCTTGCTTGAGTGTAACTGGTGATATCATTGGCAGGCAACTCTCTAATCCTGGCACTGCACATATTTCTATCATTCGTGCATCGAAGTGCTGCTAATTTTCGTACAGTGTTCCACTGGATAGAGGAGTGGCCAATAGTGTCAGGACATAGTTACCCTCATCTCTCTTTTTTAGTCTATTAATTTTTCATTTGGGATTTACAAAGTGAAGTCTCTGTTTTTTGTCACTTGGTGGTGTAGACTGGGGTAATCAGAGGCAAATTTGTTGGGGGTCAAACCGGCTGTGCAGAAAGGTTGAGTGGATTACATTGCAGTACAACACCTCGTTATTCACAATTTTTGGTGCATATATTCATAGAGTATATTGTTGTGATTTCCTTTATTATGTAATTGTTGTTGTCCATTAACCGCTCATATATTTATTGCCTTTTTCTGTTCTCTTTACTGTGAGCTGTTATATGATAAATATTGTTGTAACATCACTTGGCCCATTTTCCTATGCCCCTATTCCCTAGTGGACTTGGAACATTCCACTCTCATTGTCCGTTCTATTTTACAGTTACGGCAGTTACTGTGACTCTGAGGTTGTGAATGGAGGCACCTATTTGTGTTGCTTCGTACTAATTTTCAACATATATAAAGACTGGGCCTCATTAGGCAGGTACATGTTCACTGGAATTCCAGGTAGGTGCTGCCTCAAGAGACATGGGGCTAGATGTACGACCATGACAATTTGAGACTCGCAAATTGCGCTTCATTGCGAGTCGCAGTTTGCGACTCGCAAAATGCCATGTACATCAGTATCTGAGACACTATTTGCGATTCCCAATGGGATCGCAATTTGCATGCCTCATGCAACCCCATTGGGAATGGCTGGCAATCCCAGGGATAGTGGCCTGCTGGGCTCAGCGCAGCTCCATGTCTTGGACTGCTTTTAAATAAAGCTGTTTTTTTTTTAATGCAGCCCGTTTTCCTTAAAGGAAGATGGGATGCATTTAAAAAAAAAAAACGTTTTCGTTTAATTTCTTAAGGACAGGTAGTGGTCCCTGGAACCACTGCCTGCCCCTAAAAAAATATTTTCCCCTGCATTTGCAAAATTAAAGGGGTCCCTTGAGGGCCCCTTCCCATTTGTAAGTGTGTTACCACCCTCTTGAAGAGGGCGATAAATTGCAAGAGTTTTGCGGCCGCAATTGCAGTCGCAAAACATTCATACATGGGGTAGAGATTCGCTATTAGGAAGGAACGCCCTTGAAACGCCCTTCCTAATAGCAGGTTGCAGTTCCTATTTAGCGAGTTTCAAATAAATTACGACTCACTAAATAGGAATTGAACATAGTCCTATTCTTTTTTTGGATGTGCAAACGGGTCGCTAACCCATTTGCGCATGCAACTTAGGGTCGTACATCTGGCCCATGATTTTGCATCCCTCCACAGAATGTTAGGAGGAAGCATGAAAGTCTGATTGAGGGAATAAAGGCATTTCAGAGTCGTATAGCATGAGAACACCACTTGTGTGTCTTTGCTTTTGGGTTTTTTTGTTTTATTTTTCTTGATGGAAGAGATTTATAGTTTAATTCTTTGAGTTTTGCCACCGACTCTTAATGTTATCCAGCTCATGCTAGCTTTAACACAAATTATATCCCTTGCTCCAATCAAAGTGGATACTAAACGGACTTCATCCATTCTATCCATATATCAACTATTTATTCTCACTGATTAATAGGTACACCTTGTTGCCTATCCTCAGCTGCATATAAATAGAACTATGTCTAATTTGTATGTACTGTAGCTCATGCATCCCACACCAATTCAATTGCCGAGGCAGGGAGTGAGTGAGTTGCGCGGCAACAGCTGGTAAGTCAAAGTCACAGAGTTGGTGGAGTGTAATATCTGACCTGATCATCTCTTATGAAGCCCCAAAACACTTCAGTCTCGTGCAGATTACCAGTCATTGCCCCCTGCTTGGGCGAAGAAGGTTGTCACATCGCACTAGCTACTCTCACCGGGTCTATATTGATATATGGGATTGCACTGTATTTTTGCCCAGTCAAAAGAATACTTGAGCACTTCCAAGGCATTCACAGCATACAATTCGACTGATAATGGGCTATCCCAGAGTTATTTGTTTATTTCCCTTTCTGGAAAAAATCACTGTCTCGATATTAGAGCCAGTCTCGTTTAAGGTTCTTATCTGGGGTATCTATAGAAATACCCAATCTGGTATTTGAACCATTGCGCTCATCTGATTCTCGGCTGTTTTAATAACGCAATCTTCAGCTGCAGAATCTTTAAGCTAGGATCTTACTTTGCAGAATTCCGTTCTGGTTTCCGGTAGGAGTAAGACAAAGCTACCCTCCTTTAGAGAACTGTGAAAAGTGTGTTATGTTTTTGCCTTGCCCACACTGCCTGAGACTTCAGTCTCTTTGCTTTACATCTGTTATTTATCGTTCCCCACAGCGCTGTGGAGCCCTTTTGAATATGTGCACACTACAAAGGGAAGTTGAATTTAATAGGATAACACTTGTAAGATTTGCTATAATATTTTAGGAGACCGTGTAAGGAATGTGTGATAATAAAGGATGTTTCTTAGGAGATCTGCATGACGTTTGGTCACGAAGCAGGTAACAGGGGCACATACAAGCTGTGGGGCAGCAGGAAAGGGCTTAGGTAGTGTGCACGGTATGTGTATTAGGAAGCAGCTACACAATGACATGCAAAGACAGTGGGCATCACCGGAGTTTACTGAGGGGATCTGTATGACGTCGTTATAAAAGAGCTAGATTTGAGGATGACTCAGAATACGTGACAACATATTTAATGTCTGGCAGTAACACAGGAGGTCTAAGGTGAGATCTGTGTGATAAGGGGTTAGAATACAGCAGGGGCACACATAGAAAGTGTGTTAAAACTAGTGGCCTCTGAGGAGAGGTAAACGCTATGCGGTTATGAAGGTGTCATCGAATTATGGATGTACATAAGAAAAAGCTGACGTCAGATACAGATGTTGTGTAGCAAGGGAGGTCTCACAGTTGATTACATTATCTGAGTGGAGGGTGAGAGATTTCTTGGTGGATGGGTGAGATCGTTCAGTTTGCTGGACGTGGAGGAGACCTCTGAGGAGATGTGTCACAGAATAATTCTTACAAATGGGTGCCAACATTTAAATATGAAGCATAGAATTAGACTAAGCCACTGTACTTTGTTACTATGATAACAAACAGGCTTCCTTGCCTGCTAAAGCGTCACCAGTTTCCATTTCTGCCATTTTTTCATTGCCAATGCACATTATATATATATACTCTCCATATGGCAGTCCCGTGATTGGCTGCTGCCTGCAGCCAGTGGGGTTCCAGTCCGGTCATAACGTGTTAAATTCACTCAGAAGTTCTGCATTGGCATGGCAGCATGCGTAGCTGCTTGTAGAGGCCCAGGCTGTTACAAGCGTGTGTGTTTACATTCTAGCCACCTTAAGTATGCCGTTTATTTCTCAAAACTACATGGGGGTAATTTTAACAGGTTCCAAGAGTTTTGGCTATGTTGTATGGGAGATTATTGCGCCGGCCTCAGCCTATGAGGATAATGGAGAATGGTGCTCAGCCTGTCTGCCTGTGAGTCTGCTCACTGACTCTGTGACAGGCAGCTGAGATACCTGGATCCCTGTGTAACTTGTCTTGTTCATGTTGGAGCCTCACACATCCTTCCTGTTGGGCTGGGGGTCCCACGTCACATGGCCCTGGAGTTCTGATGTTCTCCTGATTGATTGCTGACAGGTAGGGGGCCATAGGCTGGCAATGATTTCTGATGCTTTGCTGCATTTTTCAGATTTTTTTCGGCGTTTCTTGTTGCTCAAATGGGTGTAATTTCCGATATTTATTTGTTTCCCCGGCCATCATAGCTTCATTTGGCTTGTGAGAAAGTGTCACTCATAGTCATTGAAATGTCACTCATAATTACACTGAAATTATGAAAATGTCACACATAGCAATTTGAAACCTTGGCAGCTATGCAGTATTGGGTACAGGACTGCCTCGGCCGGGGGTGACTTCAGGCCTGGTTGTAAGTAATGACTGTGACAGCCGTGCCGCAGGCGGGAATTTTAATGCAGCCCAGCAGGATACATTGTAGTAGGCAAAAGTGAACGAGATCCTTCACTGTTTCTGAGCCTGCTGGCGGCAGCGCCGGGGCATGCAAGTCTGCGTGGGGCAGTGCCGGCACGCTAGCAGCGTGACAAAGCATTTCAGTGCGGTGATGCGGAACACCACACTGAAATGCGTTATTGTCACGTCTGATGTATGATACATGGCAGGCCTGGATCTGACTGCCTCTGGTGCGTGCTGCAGGACTCGTAGCGGCACCAGTGTGTAAAATGAAAATCCAGGGTTAAATGGAATTCCTGTGACATGGACTCATCCTTCTTAAGCGCTTAAAAAGCAATGTTTTAACGAGCTTTTGAAGAAAGCGATTGCAGCCCTCTATGTTAGATTAATCGCTTAACACTCACAGGAAATAACGCTCCATTTTGTTAAAATCATAAATGTTATGTTAATGAAACAGGTACCAAATTTACTAACACACAGAAGATTACTGTGTCCTAAAATGCCAGCTACAATTTGAACTACTGCCATCAGAAAAACACAGAAACCCTTAATCCAACACTAACCCGTGGTAATGTGTGCTTGAAAGATAAAAGGAAAGTATTTCGCCTGAGCTAGATCCTGCTGTCCCCTAGATTAGATCTTTGTTCTGTGTTTTGGGGCTGCTGCCTCTGTGAGAATAACACCAGTTTCATAGTTGTAGAAATGATCTGTGCTCAGACCGGCTATCACAGCTCTGTTTAGTAAATTTCTAACTCCGCAGGAGTCGGTTGGGTCCTGCAGGCAGATGCTTGTTGGTCTGTTGGTAAACATACCCAGGGCGCGATTTATTCAATGAAATTGAGTGCTTATGCATCGTCGCCAATGAAGTTCTTCTAACCCCATTATCTTCACCGGCTTTACAGCGTCCTCTAGTGCAACAATTTAAGTGCACACATTACAAGGGTGTAGCCAGGATTCCTTTTTAAAATAATTTTCATTTATGTCGAATTACCTTTTAACGTTCTGTCTGTTACAGCTGCCAACTGCTTGTAATACATTAAATCTTGATTTTCTCTGCACAGACTAATGGGCTTGTTATTGTGAACCACTATTATATACATCAGAAAAAGGCAAGAGAAGTGCATAAAAGCAATACTCACAGAGGTGAAAATACAGTTTAATGCTTTACTGTTAGGTGGTTGAATTTCTTGCCGCTCAGATTATAAAAACCTGCTTCAGAATTGATACACTACCTGGGTACTTCAAATGTCCAGGCTTTGGCCAACATTTCTTGAGAAAATGTATAGTGATAGAAACATGTTCAACTATAAGCACAGGCCTGATCTCTGTTTGCTTTGGGTTCTGTTTTATAGCTCCCCTGATTGCTGGGATTGGTTGGATGCTGATATGAGCCTTGGCTCTCTGTTGGATTGGCAGTCCTGGAAGCTAGTGAGGTAGCACAGCAGGTTAGGTGCTTGCAACAGAGATCTGTGTTTAACCCGTAGGTCCAAGTCTCAAATCCTGGCAGTTCCAACTAATCCTGCTGTTGTTTCAAAGTCGATATATTTAATATCACAATAGGTATCTACATATTACCTGCCTCACTGTAAACAAATCAGACTGAGCATACAACTCATTTATCATTATAGCACGGGCATAGAGTAAAAAGGGTGCAAAGTTTATGCTGTTGTTGTGCACCATTCAACAATAGTGAAGTCATTATTATTTTGTTTTTTACAGTAAGCATTTACTTTTTAAACAGGTGGCTCTGCTGAAGGTTTTTAGGTGATCTGGAATTTGAAGGGTTGATAGGCACAGCCCCCTCTTCTTCAGAGGTTAGGATAATCAACATTTACAACTTCTGTGTGTTTTTCTTAATGAAATATCAGTAGTCCCTACAGATTCTAATGCTTCCCATCGCGATGCTGAAGTCATGTAAGCACAGTCCGGCCGAGCTAACAGATGTGTGTGAATTCTGATTGTATTGTTGTAAATGCTTCCTTTTACAGTCAGTCTGATTCTGTAATATTGGTTAAAAGGCAGCAACTGAGATCTGCGCTGGTGCCTCTCAGTCTTCTTAGTCGGTCCCACGTGGACAGAGGCTGCCTGGTCCGACGCAGTGATGCATGGATTAATTGATTGTGACTCCTGCAAGGCGCCTCACACCAAGGAGTTGTGCATTTAAGTAGCCAGTGTGCGTGCTCCATCTGCTACAAGTGCCGGTATCTCAAATAGGCGGCAACAACATTATTTTTGTTTTGGGCCTGGCCCGGGCAGTTCAGCCGAGCCCTGCATCTGTTTTTGCTCCAGCCTCCACTGACTGTAACACGTAGTTTCACAGCCTGGCGCGTGGTAAATATAACTAATACAGGACCTGGCTGCATCTGTTTAGAGCGTCACTTACTGCCTGACTGACATCAGGTTACAGCTCCCTTCTGCTCATTGATCTCTCAGGCTGCACAGAGCAGCGCCACTCAGCTCTGAGCATGAGCCATGTTATTTACTGTTGTCTCATGTGATTGAACTATACGTAGGGGTCAGACACATCCTGCTTTCCGTTTAATTCAGGTCAGGTGATGTCCAACTTTCGAACCAATAGTACATTATATTTAATTACAGCGTAACTGCTCTGCCTGAGTCTGTACACTGCTCTCAGGCACGCTAGTGCCCCAGACTTCCACTCGGCTGGCACAGTAAGTGCAGTACATACATTATTATTTATTAGCACTAAAGGTCTAAAATATTATTACAGCCTGACTAACCCCGTAGCACACTGACTGAGTAATGTAATTATAATTAGCAGCTGGGATTCTCGCTGGTGCCTCTCAGCCTGCTTGGTCAGATCTTACATCCGACAGAGCCTGGACAGACTATTTGTCAATTGTTAGTGCCTTTTCATTTCTGGTGGTTTACAGCAGTTTCAAGATCTTTTTAGAGTTTCTTGTTGCTTTCTGGCCCGAGTGCTTAATTATGTGTGCTATTTCCATAGTTTCTGTCCTCCGTGACCTGGAGCTGGAGGCTCATGTGTGACATTTCCATTCTTACTGGCCTGGGTGCTTATGTGTGACGTGTGCATGCTTATTGGCCTGGTGGTGGGACCAGGCCTGGGTCAGTGCCTAGGTGCTTATGTGAGACATTTTCACAGTATTCTGGCCTCAGTCTGTGGCCTGTGTGCTCATGTGTGACATCACATGTCAGTGCTTAATGTGTGATAACATGAGGGACATTTTTACTATGCTTTAACAGTTAATACAATCTAATATGTATTGAAAAATGTGTTGAAAAATGCTCTGTTTTGGCCATTCTGTCTCAAATTTTCTTGGGAGGGGGGCAAGTTCAGCCCCTCAAACTCCCCCTAGTAGTGGTTACTCACTGCGCTTGCTCACTACACACCACGTGGGGGACTGGTCACACTTTTACTGTGTTCTCTCTGATTCACTACTTGTGTCTATTTTTGGCACTCTCTGAAAGAATGTCTATGGGTGCATATGACTGGGTGGGTAACCTGGTGCTCTTTAAGGTCATCATCTACTATTTACTGTGCTTTGAAAGTTGATACAATTGAATATGTAATGAAAAATGTGCTGTAAATTTCACCATTTTGGTCTGTCGTTTTCCAAAATTTTCTTGGGGGGAGAACCCCCCCAAACCCCCCTAGAAGTGGTCCCGCTCGCTCGCTGCGCTCGCTCGCTACGTGCCGGACGGGGGCTGCTCTTCAGAAATTTGCCAGGGCTGCTTTCAGATCCCAGTCCGGCCCTGGTCACGTGAATGCCGTGCCGGCTGGCCCCCAGGTTTTGTACTGCGCTCAGTACATACGAGTCACCCTGCTGCTCACTGCTGCTGCAGCAATGAGCAGTGGCTCGTATTTACTGAGCGCAGTACAAAAAACGCCCCGCCCAAGAACAAAACCGGCCCCCAGACCAAAAACCGGCCCCCGGACCAAAAACCGGCCCCCACCCCTGGCAGCCTACCGGGGGATTGCCCAGTGCCCGGCCTTGCCAGTCCGGGCCTGGTGTTAAGAGGCCTGTTCGAAGACCGTTAATGCTGAATAAAACAGCAGCAGGAGTCCAGCGATCTACTCTCCTGGTACAGCAGACAACACAAACAAGGCGGGAGCACCACCTGTAAAGGAGAATGAGAA
Source organism: Lissotriton vulgaris (assembly GCF_964263255.1). Taxonomy (NCBI): domain Eukaryota; kingdom Metazoa; phylum Chordata; class Amphibia; order Caudata; family Salamandridae; genus Lissotriton; species Lissotriton vulgaris. Next base: position 806,897,301 of record NC_141697.1, read on the forward strand.
TGCATGGGAGTGTATGTCTGAAACACACACACAACCGAAGCATTTTTGATGCAACAAGCAAAATTTAATTTTACCGATGTCAGCCTCCACCTGAAAAAGAAGGCTGCGTTTGCAGGTCCAACCTGCAGTATGGAATCCTCCACTGGTGGTACAAACAATGGGTGTTTTACCTCGCCTTGCGATAGAACTGCCCTGAACAACTGGATTACTTGTAAGTAATAAACATTAAATCCACCGGTCCTCTTACGAGTTCAAGTCCTTATGTTAGAGGAATACCAAGTCATAGCAGTCTTCAACTGACCCATCAAATGATAAAAAGACACTGGCAACATGTAGCTGCAATACCACACGATATTCTATAGTCAGAATATAAAACAAGCACTGGCAAAGCCAATAGGCCTTACCTTCTGATTGAGGTGGGCTCCATTTTCTCTATTAGTTGTACTAATCCAAGATGGCTGATGCCACCTGGACCAGTAAATAGAAAAAAAAATGTTTGTGCAAAAGAACTTTCTAATAAACAGGGTGGCCTAGAAGCAAACGCTAGCGGCTGGGCCCTCCGTGTTTTCCTTAATTACAATAAAGTGTGGGTAAGCAATCAAGGAATGTGTGGGAGGAAAGCAACAGAGAGAGTGTTGAGGGAGCAACAGGCAAAGGGAGTAAGAGACAGGAAGAATTTATAAAAATAAAAGTACGGAAAGCCTACGAGGAGAAAGAAAGTGGCACAAGTGAGAAAGCCAGCGGACGGTGGGCGGAAGAGTGAGCAAAATGGAGTGCCAAGGGATGGGGATTTGGTGGGGAGGAAGATGAATACGAGTGATAGATCCTGATAACATATACAGTCTCATGTAGTGCTTACAGAAAAGTACAAAATAGTTAAATAAATGTGAGCAGTAGAAGTAAACAAGTTAGCTAATCAAAAGGATGGTGACAAGGCTATGCTCCAGTGAAGGGATGAATACCAGAAGAGAAAGGCAAATAAATAAGCAAGCAATCAAGCAATTGAGAGTAACAACAAAGCCAACTAATAATAAGTAGTGGCTCTAAGCCCCCTGTAGGTTTTTAGTTTGGTCCACAAGAAGCTTTATCCTCCGAGACGACGAAATGTAAACTGCTGTGTTGTAAGCAAGACCTAACAAGGGATAAGTGCAAATAGAGCTCAGTATGCCAACTCCAAGAGCTGAACGTCTTGACCCTCATACTATAGTGCTCATCAAAAATCAGCAAGTAAGACTTTATTGCTGCTCTGCACCTCTCTAAATCCCCTCAACCACAAGCCTTGAGATGGGCACTGCCAGAGCCTTATAGACTGTATTAAAAATGAAATAATAATTTTAAATTACCCCGAACTGGAAAAGTTAATTGATTGTGGTCAACCTTATGCATTGTATCCTGGAATATTTAATTAGGTAATGTGTCGTGTTTGTATTTATTTCTGTTCTTTGTTGTAATGGTTTTAATTAATCAACAAATAAATCAATCAATCAATCAATCAATCAAATCAATCACTGCCAGAGCTGAACCACCTTAAATACGATGAGGAAGAGACACTTCCACCATGGTTTATGTCTGGGCAGTTGTTGATGTAATGCACCAGCTCAGAGAAACTGAAGAAGACTCCCTTTGATGTCCTATGCCGCCAAACATGATGCAGATATGATCAACGCAGCTAAAGGAACGGGAACTTTCTCATTAGGAGAAGGGAATGGCATGAAAGCCAGTAGCTCAGTTACCAGTAGGAGCCCCATTAGGTTAGACGAATTTATCATTTTGAAAAAGTCATGCATCTGGAGGAACTGACAAATATGACTTCTGCAGGCTTATCGAAGAATGGCTTCCAGAAAAAACACTGTCAAGGGGAAATCTTGAGGTCTGTTCTGTAACATTAAGACTGCCAGGTGGGCTGGTGCACTATTAGAACCAACCCTAAATAGAAGGGAAGAAATAGAATCTTTGGACGGACCCCATGGGACAGACAGTGAGAAAATACAGAAAAGCCTAGCCACCAATACTTTTGCGTTCTCCATACTTGCAGAGGGCGCACAATATAATTTAGTGGCTGCCCGCTCTAGGCATAGAAATTGAATCAATAAACCTGTGATAAAACAATCTTGTACAATATAGCTTGAGAAAGACAAGAGTTGCTTCTTAATACACCCGTTCTGAACACTACCTGCTACAGTCCATACCTGTTCAATGTACAAGGGAATCTGCATTGTTGAATAGCCACCAGTATCAATCCACTGGAAATTCCCATGAGGTAACCCCAGCCCTATCAGACTACACACATCAAACCGAGAACCCCGGCTTTCTGCATTCCCTATATGTAGAGGGTATGGTGCAGAAGGAATCTTCCAGACCACAGGAGGTGCCATTCTTTCTAACAGAGGGAAGAAATCCAATCTGCCCAACACAGAATTCTTAACACTTCTGCTCTATACTACGTAACCATGACTAGAAACGTAGGGAAAAGGGAAGGAAGCCATACGGAGGGCTGCTGGCCATTTTTTCACCAATTAACCCACAGCCGAGAATGAGGTTCTGGGAAACTTTGTATAAACCATCAACTGGTGGGTGTTGGATGCCATACCAAAAGGATCAAGGAAGAGAGTTATAAAATTGTAGCATAGCATGTGTAAACACATATGAAAAAAGGACAGGTTTAGGGAAGACGCATTCACTGCGCTCCATCTATTGCCAGATTTAAAAGATGCACGCTAAGAAGAGACCCCGTGAGTAGTAGCTGCAGATTTACTTTGGTATTGAGTCCCTCACTCCCAGCCGACACAAGACACTGTCACTGAATTATCAGAATGCACCAGGGTGTTTTTCTTTTAAGTATAGAGAAGAAAACACCAAGAACCATGAAGACTGCTTGTAGCTCTTTAAAGTTGGAAAACGAGATTTCCCTTTCAGGGTACACTTCCTGTGATTCTCTTTAGTCCCAACTAATTTGCTGGTGCTTATTGTCACAATCTCTGGTAATGGGAGATGCAGGTACACACCTTAATGAGACTGTGTGGGACCAACTAGTACTCTAGTCTTAAATTTCCCTTGTCCCTGTTAGTACGTCTTCAAATGCCCTATACCTGGTGCTATTGGTACGGAGATCAGGGGCGGCTCCTCCACAATTTTTTATTTATTTATTTATTTATTTATGCATTTTTATATAGCGCGGACTTTACCTGAAGGCGTCCGAGCGCTTCACAATAGGATCACAAATGAAACATGATGAGAACATTACACAGGAACCGATTACAAAAGTAGACTTTACATTACATAAGGTAAAAGTGACAATTGTGAGCAAAAAAAACACATGAGGTAGTAAAAATTGTGAGCAACCAAAAATACATGAGGTAGTAAAAAGTAAACGTTCCATTACAAAAGGTAAAAGCGGCAATTGTGAGCAAATAAAACACATGAGGTAGTAAAAAATGTGAGCAACCAAAAATACATGAGGTAGTAAGTGGAGTAAGAGGAGTGTTGCCCCACTGGCTCAGAGCCAGCAGCAAAAAAATTAAACAATATTTCAATATTCTTTTATTTTTAAGCCGCTAGATCAGCCAGCGTGTCCAGGTTAGAGAAACCCCTCAGACTCCCTGACCAGTTGGGAGTGTCTTTTCACCCTGCACAGGCCAATCCCAACACTGCTCAGCAGCACAGGGATTGGACAGGGAGACTGATGTAGTCACAGTGTCTGCAGGGACAAGGAAGTCCATGCACCGAGGCGCAACACAGGAAGCAGCTGGCAGCAGGTAAGTTTAACTTTTTTATTTTTATATTTTATTATTATTATAAACAGTACCTTGTCTCCCATCCCCTGCACCCCCTCCCGCGCTCCCCCGCCCCTCCACTTTTTGTATGTGGCAACCGCCTCGGACTGATAAGTTCCAGAGAAAACAGGATCAAGGTAGGCGGCAATGCCTGTCTGCAATCCCCCTCTTCTTGACTAGTTCTTTGGTGTTTTTGTATTGGTTTCTCCCAATTTGAACTATTAACCCAAAAGTATAGCCAGAACACACGTGGAGCAGACACTTCTCCTTTTCTTCAGGTAGGCATTCGACCGCACAACCAGTATGGTTGACTCTTCAGCATTCCTCAAAATAGTGTCCATGCCTGGCCTTTCCTATTCATCTAGGCAGCCGGATTCCTACATGACTGTTTGCAACCTCTGAATATGCCATCTCTGTGCCTATGATCTTTGTCAGTACAAGTGAAGTTCATCACTTACAGTGAACGAAGTAATGAGAAAAAATCTTGCACTGTTTGTTATGTTATGTTAAATAAACTTTTAAAGCGCACATACACCAAACGGTTTCATGGCACTGGAGTTCAGGGGATACTGCCACTTGAAAGGTTTAGTCAGATGCCTAGGGGAAGAGCCAGGTCTTTAAAAGTTTCATAAACTGAGCATAGGAGGTCAGTGATCTAATATCCAGAAGGAGAAAATTCCACAATTGGGGGGGCCAAGACTGGAAATCTTAGTCCCCCATGTTTCTTGCGTTTAAAGGACGGGATGACCAGAAGATTCAGACAGGAAGACCTAAGAACCCAAGAAGGGACGTAACGCTGAACCCAAGAGGATATAAACACCTGGCTGCTGCCATAAAGAGCTTTGAAGGTAATACACCCCAGCTTAAATGCACTACGTTTGGTTACCGGGAGCCAGTGTCATTTTTTCATTAGTGGTGTAACATGGTGCCATTTAGGCTGATGGCAGATTAGTCTGGCCGCCAGGTTTTGCACCAGTTGCAATTGTTTTAATTGATATGCCGGAATGCCAACATAAAGTGAGTTGGCATAGTCAATGTGGGAGATGATTACGGCCTTTACTACTTGGGTCAGGGCTCTGCTGATCTTCCTGATCCTTCAAAGCTGAAAGACACAGGAAGAAACCACTGTCCCAATCTGGGCTTTCATATATAGATCATTGTCGATGTTGATGCCCAGAATTTTAATTGAGCACGCGGGTGGTGGAGGACTTCTTAATTCGGAAGGCCAGAAGTTGGAGTTCCAGGGGTTAGCTGGCCTGCTGATTAGGATCATCTCCGTTTTATCTAGGTTCAATTTCAGATGGCTACTTTTCAACCGCTCACTTATAAATTGCATGGTGGATTGGAAATTCGAAACAGAAGATGCCGACTGATCGATATTAAATATCAGTTTGAGGTCAGTGGCATAGTTGAAGGTACCAACTTTCCATTCTCAGAGGGAGAGAATAAGGGGCAGTAAGTACAGGTTAAAAAGAAGGGTTGAGATAGAAGAGCCCTGCGGCACCCCACAGGCTAGTTTGACTTTGGCGAAGGAAAGGTGGGCAAGGCAGGCAGTTTGAGAGCGTTCTTTCAGAAAAGATAAGAGCCACTTAAGGGCCAGGCCCTGGATCCCGGTATCACTGACACGGTCTGCCAGAAGATCATGGTCGACTGAGTCAAATGCTGCAGATAGATCAAGGAGTAGCAGAGCCTGGGTAATACCCGGTCTGCCAGAAGATCATGGTTGACTGAGTCAAATGCTGCAGATAGATCAAGGAGTAGCAGAGCCTGGGTAATACCCGGTCTGCCAGAAGATCATGGTCGACTGAGTCGAATTCTGCAGATAGATCAAGGAGTACCAGGGCCTGGGTAATACCCTTGTTGGCCCCCTTCCTAAGTTTGTCCAGAACCGTAAGGATGACGGTCTCTGTGGAATGGACCGGTCTGAAGCCCACCTGGTGGGGGTCAAGATAGTAGGAATGTTCAATCAAGGAGCCAAAGCAACTTGCCACATGTTCTTCCAATGCCTTAGCTAAGTAGGGGAGCAGGGAGATGGGGCAAATGTTGGTGAAGCTAAGGGGTCTGCCCTGTTTTCTTTAGGATGGGAACAATTTCTGCTTCTTTCAATACATTTGGAACAATGCCTTGCTTAAGGGAGTTATTCAGAAGCGCGAGAGGCGGATCCGGGCAAGTGAGAAAAGCTTCCCTTAATATGTGCGGCGGGCAACAGTCAGTAGGGGAGCAAGATCTCACCTTCCTTTGAAGGCTGGAAAAGACTTTCCTGGTAATGAGAGGGACCTGTTCTAGCAATTGAGGATTCTCAAATGTAGATGGTTGGGCTATAGGATGGGTATTGGCAGGTATTCTAGACTTAATGCTGGCAATTTATTTGATAAAGTAGGTGTTAAGGGAGTCACATAGTACTTGAGTGGGGGCAGGTTTTGCTGTGACTGATCAGGCTTGGATAGTTCAGCCACAATAGTGAAGATTTCCTTTATTTTATTAACTGAGCTTAATGACTTGTTAGAATAGTAGGTGGTCTTGGATTGTAAAATGGCGTTTTTATATCATGAAGCTGGATTAAAAATATATTTTTTTTGTCTGAGGAGTTCTTTCGTCTCCAGTTACAGTCTGCTTGATGTAGCTCAAGTTTCATAAGTTTTAGGTCTTGGGAGAACCAACTTTGGGCATCATGGGGTCTAATTATCTTGACTTTTTCAATAGGTGCAAGGCTGTCACTGGCGGATTCAACCCAATAGTTGACACTTTCTGCATGTTTGTGAATTGACTGCTGTTCGGGTGGAGCTGAAGTAGTCAGCAGAGTGAAGAACGTCTCAGTACCACTGTTGACTCATATTCAGATCACACCACATACAATAAAGAAAGATCCATTTATAAAGATATTATGTATCCCAAAAAATCCCTTAATCCAGATGGGGACAATGTCAAGATGGCGAATGGATACCCTAGCCCATGAATGTCAATTCACCAAAAGGTTAGGGGTACCAGAAATGACATCACACCCCACTTGACCTACACATTCACTCACACACACAGATGCTTACACATTAACACACTCCCACACAAACTCTCCCACACACATAAAACTCACAAAATACATTTAAAAGCATTTTTTACTTACCTCTGCTATCAGGGAGGGTTATCTTCTAGCTAATTGTTCTCCATTTTTAGGTCTCGCCTGTCGATGCGCATGCGCATCGAGCAAGCGAGACTATAGCGAGTTATCCACTCTTTATCCACACTGCAAGGAATCGTGGCGATTCCTTGCAGTGCACGATAAATTTAAGGTCAATGCGCATGCGCATTAAGCTTATGCGCATGCGCATTGACCTTAAAAGTCACATGCGCGTGCACGTCCGTCGTGTTTTACCCCCTCCGCCCCCTCCCGCCGTGTCGCATTTCTCCTCCCCCTCCCCTCTCTACCTTCCGTCTTCCTGCCGTGTCACCTCTCCCCTCTCCGCCCCCTCCCCTGCCCGCCCCCTCCCGCCGTGTCGCATTTCTCCTCCCCCTCCCCTCTCTTCCTTCCGTCTTCCTGCCGTGTCGCACCTCGCCTGCACGTTTTCGGCAAGGAACTTTGCCAGCGCTTGTTTTTAACGATACTGAGGTACGTCACTAATAGGTATGGCTTTTTGACTGATTCATAAAAAGCCTTCTCACGTCACTGCTGCACATTCAGCTTCGCCTCTAAGCAGATATGACAAAGGCATAGATTAATGCCGTCTGGTCTGTCAGGGGATTATACTGGAATCAAACGGAGGGGCCCCTCTGCACTACTGAATTCAGCTCCACACTGCACAGCAAACGGCACACAATGTTCAGAGCTAGAGAAGAGAGCGCTAAACTGTAGAATGAATAAAGGAAAACTAACCTAGGCATGCACGGGCTCTCACCAACCGTTTAACGAGAGATCAAATATGCAGAAATAGCTTCTCGGATCCGCAATGATTTCCTAGGCGCCCCCTGGCACGGCATCCGTAAACTCAGTAATTCTCTCTTCCCATTAACGGCAGTAATGGAGTCCCTCCTGAGGGCAGTGTGCACCTGGTCCCACACATTTTAGAATTCGTATTTTAATATTGTAGTCCGACTCCCCAACAAGGGGCACACGAGCACAACGAGCGCACATTAACACTGTAAAACTGGAGGAACACCGAGAGGGCTAGTAAACATTTGAAACATTACACATTCTCACCCTCTCCTGATATGTGCGCAGACAGGCATACCCAACCCTTTGCATCAAGCCGCACTAATCTGACAACAACTGCTGTGAAGGTTGCAAAGCTGTGCCCTTCTCCAGTAACATGCCATTTTCAGTCCGGTTCTGAGAATTAGTTGTGTTAGTCCTCCAGAAGTAAGCCTTTAGCAGAAGGTGGGAACAGTGATACCTCAGAACAGGAACGTGCCCTGCCATCCTCCAATAGTAACCAATATACAAAATGTCCCCCACTCTCCATGTTACTCCTCATCTCAATGAAAATCTACACGTGTCTCTCTGAGCACCTACACACAATCAACATCATGGTTCACTTGCTAAGAAGATTATAATTCAATACATAAAAAATGTACAATACCATATGAATTTTACGTAGGCTTGATAAATCAGAAGTGATCTAACTGACCGAGTGTTTCGTGACAGATACTTCTGCAACACCCCCTCACCTGCTCCCTCTCCATTTTTCACCAGCTCTGCCACTTCTCCTGCCAAAAATGCAACATTAAATCACAAAGCCCTTCTTGGTATAGCACACCCTGCTCTTTGATTTATTATGCACTGTAAATCAGATTGGTTTAGGTACTGTCTGCAATCAGTAGGAGCCATGTAGAACTAACTACAGAACATAAAACACTGGCACACCATTCTGAATCAGCGACATAGAAAGATAAGTAGGAAACCACAATTTTGAGCCGGAAATACAGCACGGCCAATAAGTTACCAACCCAAGTCCTCAAAAGTCTACTCTCCTAGCTAACAACAGTTTTCATCAAAATCACCCAGTTCTGCTGCCAACACATCCATCTACTGACTACTGTTCCACCCTCCAATGATCAGTTTAGAATTTGTTTTATTAGCTTTACCCTTTCCCATGATTTTTCCGCTCCTAATTTCTGAACCTAAAAAAAAAACAAAGCATGTATAAAACTCTTGACAAAAAATAAAAACATTCAGCACAGAAAGATTGGGGGAGGCTTCAACAAATATATTTGTTAAGAGTATGGGTTCCTCTTTGAAGCACGTATCTATTTCTCCCTGTTAAACTACAGTTACATTCTTATAAAATAAAAACAGATGTGAAATATTTTAAGATTTGGACAGGGAATCTCCTCAGTGTTTTCAGAGGTCACGTCCTTTGCAAAGAACCTCTGCAAGAGCTCAAGATACAAAATGGAGCATCATTAGGTTATACAGGCTGTGTTTGTCCAAGTGAAAAAGATTCACAGCCAAAGCATGTTCTTTTTTCAAATGCAGATTTCTGCTTTATTCCTCAAAACGCGGAGAGAAATTTACTATAAAGAAAATTCGATCCTCAGCAGAAAATAAATTATGACTAGGTTTGTAAAGCTCTTATTCAACATCTTTAGCCGTGCCCTCATTCATCCCCCACGCTGCATGCCCGTGCACCATCACCGTTTATTTACCCTGGCAGCCTCACTAATGCAGGTAAGTCTGCATTACATGGAACCTCAGCTGGTTCAACAAAAGAATGGCTTTCTAGTTTTGTGTACACATAAAAAAGCACAACAAATTGGTCCCTGTGTCAATGTCGGCTTACTCATAGCTTCACTCTGTACCACACAGCAGTAGGGGACTTGTCACAGCTTCCTATCCACTATTTAAGACTGAATTACTGTAGAAAAGGTATGTGTTATTATGATGTCGTGGTTCACTATAGAAAAAGGGCATGTTTCTGCAATATATTTTAGGCACTGGCAGAATTGCTGATGAGCCCCTTATGATTCGCATACTGCTTGCTCTAGCCCCCCTCCCCCCCCCCCCACTTCCTTTATGCAGCTCAGCACTTCACGTGAGCTAACATGGGCACACATGAAACACAGAAATGCAGTGTTATTGTAAGAGAAAGTGTGAGTGTGTGTTTGTTGTAAAGACTATGTCCCCACATGGATAAACCTATGCCGGACAGACCATCCAATCAGTGGTTATCTGTGCCAGATGTGTATTGCAGGACAAAGGCTTCTTCGGGCTGTGCAGTTTTCCCTGGACCTCTAACGCGCAAAGCGATCCGAGGAGTCTGGTAGAACCAGTACTTTAGTTGAGCAGCTGCTCGCATGTACTGAAAGGGAGAGTACCTGCACTTCTCAGCAGGGATGCAATACTTTTAGTATGAGAGTACCAGTGCTTCTCAGTAGCAAACAGGTACTCTGGGACAGTGAGCACCTACACTTTTAGATTTCCATTTCAAGCATTTGGTAGAACAATTAAGCCTAAAATGACCAGAAGGCTCCATTTTACCAAGCCATCACTTACTCATGCTTAGGTTCAGTGATATTTGTAACAACGATGACAACACCAAGGTGGGGGCATCATGTATTTGGTCAGGTTACATTCTACATTTCCACCAATCTTCGGACACAAGCCACGCCTTGCTAGTGGCAGGTGGGCTGGGTGATGCCTCAAAGATGGGCGTCTTGCCTGACAAAGGCATCACTTATGTTGCATTTGTCACAATTGGAGGTCCTGGCTAAGTCCCTGGTGCTCCTCAGAAGCCGAACTCTAAACCGCGAACACAAAGGTCACTCATACGCACTGCCGCCAATGCTCTCGATATGAGTGCTGCTGTGAAAGATTATCAGCTGTATCCAGGAGACATGGGATAGTTTGGCGTGGGTGGTACTCTGTTGCCTGTAGTACAGCATGCAGGCAAAATACTAGTTAGCGGGCCACTCAAAGATGGCCGCTCCTTCAAACCTAGGGTACGGAGTCACCCTTGATATGAGGTGGACTTCCGGTCTCTATTCTTTGTTCTAAAGATGACAACAAGTCCATCTTCACTGTTGAAGGCAATGGGCTCAATTTGCACAACAATAGCAAATTTACTCATATAGCCTTGCAACCAATTTAGTAGTATATTTAAAGTTTATTTGGAATTCTCAAACAAATCCAGGAGTACGCTTTGGAAGCTGTGACAGTTGCAGCTTTCCTAGAGTACTCGTATTATTTGTGTACATTCATGCATGTGCCAGTATTTAACAAAATGTACTTTCTGTGCTGACTTTTTATTTTAATGTTTAAAGAGTGGATAAGCCCCCATAGCCTCACCCTCACTCACCCTCACTCACCCTCAACCCCTCACACTCACTCACCCTCGCCCTCACTCACCCTCAACTCCTCACCCTCACTCACCCTCAAACTCTCACCCTCACCCTCACTCATCCTCACACTTACTCACCATCACTCACCCTCACCCTCACTCACCCTAACTCACCCTCAACACATCACCCTCACCCTCACTCACCCTCAACACCTCACACGCAACTACTCACTCACCCTCACTCATCCTCACTCAACAACACTCAACTTCACTCTCTCAACGCCTCACCCAACACCTCACCTTCAATCACCATCGACATCTCACCCTCACTCACCCACAAAAAATCAGCCACAACACCTCACCCTCAATCACTCACCCTCAAACATTCACCCACACTCACCCTCCCTCACCCTCAATTCCTCACCCACACCCTCAACACTTCACCCTAAACACATCACTCATCCTCAACGCCTCCCCCTCCCCCTCACTCACACTCACCCTCACTCACACTCAACACCTTACCATCACTAACACTCAACACCTCACCCTCACTAACTCTCAATACCACAATCACACTTCCCCTCACTCACACTCAATACCTCACCCTCACTAACACTAAAACACTCAATCACCCTCACTCTTACTCTCACTCACACTCTACACCTCAGCCTCACGCTCAACAACACACCCTCAACACCTCACCCTCACACCCTCAACACCTCACCCCCTCAACTTCACTCGCCCTCACCCTCAAACACTCACCCTCAACACCTCACACCCTCACCCTCAAATCCTCACCCTCAACACCTGAACCTCACTCACTCTCCACACCTCACCCTCACTCACTCACCCTCAACACCTCACCCTCACTCACTCACACTCAATCACCCTCAACACCCTACCCTCAACACCTCACCCTCAACACCTCACCCTCAACACCTCACCCTCAACACCTCACCCTCAACGCCTCACCCTCAACGCCTCACCCTCAACACCTCACCCTCAACGCCTCACCCTCAACACCTCACCCTCACTCACTCTGACTCACCCTCACTCACCCTCACTCACAATCACTCACACTCAGTCACCCTCACTCACCCTCACTCACCCTCAACCCCTCACTCACCCTCACTCATCCTCACTCATCCTCAACACCTCACCCTCACCCTCATCCACCCTCATCCACCCTCAACCCCTCACCCTAACTCACAATAACACTCTCTCACCCTCACCCTCAACTCCTCACTCACCCCCACCCTCACTCACCCTCAACACCTCACCCTCACACAGTGCAATAGGTCTCGCAGGATTTTTAGTTAAAGCTTTTACATTTGCTTATTGCTTTTTTGATTTGTAATTCTTTTGCATTGCCTACAAAAAAATAAAATGCAAAAGATTTACAACAAAAAACCTATAAACAATTCTAAAAGCACTAACTCTAATGCTGCGAGACCTATTGCATTTCTAATGCTTGTTCATTATACTAACAGAGAATAATATACTGTTATTCACATTAGTGTAACAAAGACAAAAAACAAGGAGATTGGAAACCCAGCTGATGTCCATAAAGTTGAGGTGCCCTTGTGCTTATGGCTATGATTTTGCCATGCAGCATCCAGGGGTCGCACATTCCGTGCCAGGGGTCTCAAGGGGCAAGCTATGGGTTGCCACTGGGATCCCTGGTGAGCTCTAAATGACGTCCATGCATGAACCACCTCCACAGAAGCTCTCATCACCAGATGGCGTCATGAGGTATCGAAGCATTTTTTGTATTAAATGTGGGGTTTGCTTAACAATCATTAGAGACGTTTGTGCCTGCTACTGCTACCTAGTACTACCACTGACACCAACTACATCCACCACCACTATCTGCCTGTGTAGGCACCATCCAAAGCCTTGAATGTTTTCAAGTCAGTCTTGCAAGTTGCTTAGTTGTAGGAGGTTGAAATCCAGCAGATTTGTAAAGAGGTACTTAAATCTTTATAATCTTCAGCCCAGATTTACTAATTTTTCACCCAAAGAAGTATCCAAATTTGCTCTACTGCATTATACAAGAGGGAAAACACAGCACAGACTACAGCAATTATGAGGGATCACGGAAGCCCACACAATGCCGGACCAAGAACTCAGAAACTGAACCCAAGGCAAAAGGTTGTGTTGAGAGCAGACTTCTCAGGTCATATTCATTACAACATAACTTGCATTGTCAGAGCAAGGACCAACACCCACAGACCACTCAAGAAATCTATCTGACATGCTCAACACATGATGGCTCAAATCAACACAGTGTGCACCTCCTGCTTCCACATCCTACGCATGCCACGAAAGAACTTCAAATGGTTGCCTCAGAACCCCAGATGGAGCACCACACAAACACTCATCATCAGCAGGCTGGACTACAGCAACACTCTCTATGCAGGAATGTCCGAACAATTTTTACACAGACTCCAGACCATCCAGAACACTGCTGCAAGACTCATACTTGATCTCCCAAACCGCACCCACATCTTATCCACCGCATCTCAAGAAGTTTTCACTTGCTCCCCATTCACAAGTGCAGTCAAATCAAACTTCTCACATACACATAAAAAGCTCCACATAACACAGGACCAGAATACCTAAACAGCTGCATACACTTTCACCAATCCACCAGACACCTATGCTCTCACTCACACACATTCCGTACATCTGCAAAAGCAAAACTGGAGGTGACAATTCAGACTATTCCAGCACACACATTTATAGAAATTATTGGGTGAAGGTATTTGTCCTTTTTTAAGTTATATTGGATTGACAAACAACTGTTGTTGTGCTCACCTCTATATAAAAAAAAAACAGCGCCACCATGTGGCGGGCCATCATCAGCGCCGGCAATTAAGTGCCGGTGCCGAGCACCAGAAACTACCGGCTTAAATTAAACACTAATCTTTTTCACCCTTCTCTTAAACAGGCTGGAATGAGCCACAGTGAAGACTGTGGTGACCCACTTTCATGAGACATGTTCTATTAGTAGGTGCCTAGTTACTTTTTACTTCATTTTTTGGACAGGATTTTTTGCACTGAATTTGGAAATTTCCTGAAAGTGCCACTGTGACTCGAAATTATGTGTTTTACATGCCAATAATTGCATTTAATACAAAACATATTTATCTGTTGAAAATGCCCCACTGTGAAATTTAAAAAAGGGTGAAATAAAAAGCAACTTGAGACCTTGTAGTGGCATAGTGTGGGATAACTTTCACCTCATAGTGCCATGTCTTTGACACGCAAATTGTGCATTTAAAGGAAATGAACTGGTGGTTTCATTTAAATACTAGAATGCCTATAGGTGATTCCAATTTGCCCCGCATCACCGCCACTCGCTGCCACTCTGAGGAATAAAGATCACAGGCAGTTTTACCAGGTGCCAGGAGTAGAGAGGAGCACCCATGGAAGCACACCTAACAATTGTAGTTTGAGAGTCTCCAACTACAATTCAAAATAACCCCTGGAACTAAAGTTAAGAGCCCTGGGCCCCTCTTGGTAATGGTCTTGTCTCCCTTGTGCTCACAAGTGCTTCCATTTTTGAAACAAACGTGTAGGTTAAATATTCAGGTCCCTAGGTGTTCATTGCTACTTTAGAGAAAATACATTTTGTTTTCAGTAATGGTGTCCATGTGAAATAAGTATTCATATACGATATGTGGGTGTAGTGAAATAAGACATTGGTGTCTTGGTCCATGTGTTGCTCTTAACCTTTCAGTCAGCCTTCTTTGTGTAATGCACTTTTTTGTGCTACACTTTTGAATACAATTGCAAAACAACGTAAATGTGATCCAAAGCATTTTGTACACTTTTTTTTAAACTTTTCCTTTCAGGTGAAAAATCCATTCCAAAAGGTTTGTTTTGAATGCTGTCTCCCTCTGTTAATTAAATACTGATGAGACCTCCTCTTTTGTTTTAGTTGGAATGTGCCTTCTGTATATTTGTGACTAAGGTGGGTGTAATGGTGTTGGAACCTAGGCCTCCATGCACTATCAGTAATTACACATACACTGTACTTAGTTGGTAGAACTGGCCCAGGGCACGTGCACCTGACCCTTTTATTGTCAGGGCACATGTTCTGTGATGCCTGTGGTGGATGGATGTAGGGTGGGGTGTAAGCCAGCCCTCGGGTATTGGCTGGTACAGCAAACAACTAGACCAGTGATCAGCAGGTCACTACATCCCTCCCAAACTTTATTCAAACTGGAACGACAAAGTCCAACCTGTCGGAGAGAATAAAACAATAACAGAAAACTTCCACTGAGTCTCTTCAGCTGCTTGCAGAACAAGACGATGGTACAACTGCAGCTAGGACCACCAGTTTTGCTTGGTACAGTTCAATGGTGCCCAGTGGGTCCGATCCTCCTTGGACTTACGGCATGGAAGTGAACACTCAAGTCTCTATATGTACAGTTCTCTTGGACTGTGCAGGTGGATGGATAGTGAATCTGGTAGATGTTACCCTTTCACAACTCAGTCCTGGTTGTTGCTGTTTCTTCGCAGCAGCAGCATAGCTTCTTAATACAGAATGGGGGAGTAGTTGCAAACTTCCCTCTCTCACCAGGATCCCCCTCTCACAGGTATCCCCTCTCACACGATGTCCCTGGGGTCCACCTCACTAGGCTTCCACGGGACGGGGTGTCCCTCGACGTGTCACTCCAACGCCACTCTCTAGGCTCGTGGAGGAAGTGCTACGAGTTCCACCTTCAAGTCTGTCACTCCACCTGGAGGGTAGTTGTTTCTTGATAGGATTACTCCGAGCTCCTAGACTTTGGCACACCAGCTTTCACAAGAAGGTATTGGAATATGAGATCTTCATCTTCCTGGGAACCAGCAGAAGAACAGCTGTAGACTCATCTCTCGTGGCGGGACCCGCTCTCACCGGCGCCCCTGAGGCTTTTGCCCCTTGGATCTCCACAGTCTGGTGTGGAGTGGTCGGATCCTCTTCTTCAGGACGTCCGAGCACTCTTGTGATCTAGTCTCCCGTTCCACGCCTAAGGTGGGTGTCACAAATGGTCCAGCTTGCTTACCTCTGTAGTCACCAGGTTTGCTTGGCGATGTGAAGACTTCTGTACAGCTGGCTTTTCATGGTGTCACTGATGTTATCTAGGTACTGTGCTCCATTCCAGATGTTTTTGCACTCAGTCATCTTTACCTTCTGGTTTTCAAGTTGTCTGATCACACACTCCACTCCTTTTCTCTTCATCTTGAAATTTCTTCTGCGGTGGCGTCATGCCATGCAATTTTCCCCTTTCTGGTTCTTTCACTTCGCGACGCGGTCTAGTCCCATCAGGCCTTGAACTTATTCTCTGACCAGGCCTCTCCGTGTGACGTGCACTTCACATGGGTCTCCCTGGTCCTGTCCTACCCCTAGGACAATGCATTCTCTTCATTCGGTGACCAGACCTGTCGTTGCAACCTTCTTCCACACTACTTCTCGTAGGCCTTCATATCTTGACTTCTGGTCAGTCTTGTTAGACCTCTCCTCTGTCATCTTCACTGACCTCCCTTGGTCATCTTCTCTGACCTCTTCTCAGGTCACCACTTCTCTGACCTCTTCTCAGGTCACCGCTTTTCTAACCTATTCTCAGGTCACTGCTACTCTGACCTCTTTTAAGGTCACAGCTACGCCGACCTCTTCTCAGGTCACCGATTCGCCAACCTATTCTCAGGTCACCTCTTCAGCGACCTCTTCTCAGGTCACCGCTTTGCCGACCTCTTACAGGTCATCTTTACTGACTTCTCACTCTCGGACACCAGCCCGTACCATCAGCTTCTCTGATGGGGTCTCCAGTGCACTTGGGACTTGTGCGCCCTCTGTCTTTCAGATCTGGCACAGTCTGTGTCGTCTGCCAGTGCCCTCCTTTTGCTCCATCTCTCTACCATGGGCACTTCGAATTACCCGCCTCTGCCTTACTTTGCTATGCTGAATTGGTTCCAGTTCACTTGCTTGCACTGTCCTCTTGGCAGGTTTTCTCTACTGGGCTTCTTAAAGCATCTCTCACCACTGGGGTGCTCAGTCTGTCCTCACTCACTCTGCAGCCTACCAGAGCTGTGCTGCCCTCCTAGCAGCCTCTTGTCTTGGCACATAACTGCCAGCAGAGGAAGGGAGGGTGGGGGGGTAAAGAAGGTAGAACGGGAGGTGGGGGAAAAGAAGGGGCACGGACAACGGGAGGGAGGAGGGGGTTGTGCACCAAAGCATGTTGTGCTGCAGTAAGAAAAGCTGGATAAAGAAAATAGTGCTCACAGTCAATATTACAATATCATGGCACGCAAACTGGACCATGTGCACGATTTTTCACTACATGGGAGAGAGAATTCAATAAATAACAACAACTTAGTTCAACTTTACCCACAAGGCTGTTGCAAGCTACACCAAATGACATCTTCATCACACCAACCAAATAAAAGATATTCCAATCCTCAGTTAGAGTGCTTGATTGGGTGCCCTTCGGTCTCCAACCCACCACCACCAGCCATCGCATGTTCTCCAGCAGTGCCACAACGCTGCAACCAGACAGGAAGTCAAGTCGAAGGGCAGGTTTCTTCCCTGACAAGGTACCAGGCCCGGCCTGTCTGCAATGAGCACAGTACAGAGAACCTCGGTCTGCAGCCTGGTAAGTGACTAACAGCTAGATTCATCATAGTGCCGTTTTGCGAGTCCTTAATAGCGATTATTAAGGAATCGCTATTAAGGACTTGCAAAACGGGATTCATGTAGGAATAGCTAATTAAATTGCGATTCCTACATATTCCTTATTTGCAATTAGCTGTAGCACCCCTGAAATGTAATCTACATTGGTGTTGCGCACACACATGTCCAAAGGACATGTGTGTGTGTAACATGCAACTTAGAAAAATGCATTTAAATGCATTTTTCTTAGTTTTCGCTATTTACCTCGAGGTTTGACCTCGCGGTAAATAGCAGCCAGAAATAGCGAATTTGCAAATAAAAAATGGTTAATGAATTGCATTTAAGGAATCTCAAATAGGGATTCCTTAAATGCAATTCCTCGCAAATATGTGATTTCGCAATTACCGATTTTTGCATTTGGGATGATGATTCCCAAATGCAAAAATTGCGCTCGCAAAGGGCCAGACCGATTTTTCTTTCATGAATCTACCTGTATAACACACAAATATTTTCAGAATTTACATTTTTTTTGTTTCAATTCTTTCCCCTAAAATAATTTTTGCCACTCGCTGATCTCCTTCTGCTAATAAACATTAGAGACACCAATAGGTCTAGCTTGTCTTAGGTGTTTGTTTGTTGATGTGTGATATGTCTTGATGTGACTGAAAACTCACAGTGAGACATGTATACACTAGCTGTTAGTCAGTCAAACCACTTTATTCGATTAATTAAAGTCATAAAAGTACAATAAACAATACACAATATATTAAAATCATGTAATCAATAAAAAAATATGAGCGATATTAAAAAAGGATTAAAACATCAGAATCAGTTATATAATACATCAAGGCTATGAACTCAATTAAAAAAATAATTCATGGAAGTATAAAACAAGGATTTTCATGCAGAGTTTAACATTGGATACCTTCTTTTCCTAAGACGATACGCTGCAATTAAAAAACTAGTAGCAATATTAAAAATATCCCATGTGTTATTAAGCATTTGAAGGTAAAGTAATGCCGGTCTACATGGTAAAAAGCTCTTTCCCCTCAAAAGAGGGATTTAAAATCTCCTACGAATTTCATTATAATGGTCACAAAACATTATAAAATGCAGTGTATCCTGTGGTGAAAAATGATCACAGGATGGGGCCTATGTTCTCTGGTTTACACCAGCCCTGTAAATTACCCAGTGAGAAGTGAATTAGGTTAAAACGAAACCTCACTAAGAGCCAACGATGTAAGGGCTTGGTAACTATTGTCAGATATGGTTCAATTAATGGAGAGGTCTTTATCAAAAAAAGAGCCCTGACTGAGGGTTTTTGTAACTCCTGCTCTTCGCATTCCATCATTAATAAGTTCAAAAGTTGAGTTTTAACCCATTTTACATCCTCTTTTTTAATCCCTTCTGGAGCGTTAAAGAGTTCTGGACGCCCCAGTTTAGAGAACATGAGCTTGACATAGTGCAACCACGGGAAACTGCTGCCTCTATCCAGAGTAACACAGTCCTGAATAATCTGGTGGTTCAGGGTTAGATCTGGGTTAAGCCAGGTAGACCACCAAGGCTAATCTCAAAAAATCCCCAATTCTTGATGAATGGCAAAAGTTGAGGTTGATTGAGGTACTGACATAAGGGTGCGTAGGAATCTGTTTTCGGCTGTCTGCACCCCTTCCAGATGTTTACAGCCCCATATGGTGAGCCATACATAGCAATAGCCAGGCATTTGGATCTATAAATGTTAAGCATAGCGTCAAGGGGCCTAGCCTGTAGGCGTTGTGCAAACCCTTGTACAGCTGCCGTTGATCTAACCATTGCATTTTCTTGGCTTTTTGTTGAGGGACCCAGGTACCTTTATCATCAAATAAAACCCCCAGATACGTAAAAGAGGACACCCTGGACACCTCTGCTCCATTAAAATAAAAGGCTTTTACTTTTTTATTCCTTTGGCCCATTGACATGACGTGAGATTTTGTTATTTTTCACTATCAAGTCCAGGGACTTCATGTAGGCCCCAAAGGCATCTAATAGCCTCTGGAGTCCTATAGCTGTAAGGGGCCAATAACACATCGTCATCCGCGTGTAGGAGAACCGGAATGCTCATTTCTCCTACTCGCGGAATATCTAAGCTTGCCTGATCTAGAGTCTTATCTAGATCATTAATGTAGAGGGTAAAAAGTAGTTGTGCCAATATACACCCCTGATGGACGCCTCTACCCGATTTAAAGTGCCTTGTGCATTTACCTTCCGGGGTCACCCTCACTGTTGCTGAAATATCCCTTTGTAAATCTGCCAAGAAATGAACTAGGCAGAGGTCAATACCCATATCAAGCAGAAAAGACCACAGCTTCGATCTGTTAACCAGATCGAACGTCAAGGAGAGGTCCATAAAGGCCATTTGCAAAGTGCCTTCTTTAGATATAGTATGTTTGCCTATTGTTAAAAATAGGTTAAGGCACTGGTCCATAGTGCTTCTACCTTGTCTAAAACCATATTGTAGATTGGATAAAACCTTTTTATCATTCACCCAGTCTGTGACATCAGCTAAAATCGCTTTTCCTAAAATCTTAACGGCAGAGTCAATTAATGAAATCGGTCTGTAACACCGTGGATCCCCTCTCTGGCACTTTTTAAAAACTGGTATAATCATAGATAAAGACCATGAAGCAGGAAATCCCTGTGCACTTGAGGCATTAAATACATACTAGCTGTTACTTCGATAGCCCCCACGAGAAAGTGACATTTGCTCTGTCACTCATTTCATTGTAGAATGTCACTCACAGCAAGACTGAAACCATAGAAATGTCATGCATAAGCGATCTGAAAGCGTGGCAGCTATGTAAGATAGCAAGATCTCTGATTTAGAAGGATTCAGTTTCAACATCTGGTATAACAAAGGATTTTTTTAGAGAGCTACCAGATGAAGATTTGGGGAAGCTTTCATATTATGAAGAACTGCAGCTAAATATATGAGAGGGAGTTCAGACTACTAGAGCCTTAGATGCGTGGAACTATGCATACAGGCGGGGTTTTACAAAACGGTATGTCTTCCAATAACAAAATAACCCCTGAAAAGCGAATTACGTGGTGTACTAAAACAACAAGCATTGGAAATGCAATAGGTCTCGCATTAGGAAAGTTTGACCGATTGGTATTGTAAATGACACTTTTTTTTATTTATGTGTTGGTTTTGAAAATAGCAAAATTAATAGCTTTGTCAGGTACAATGTCAATAGTTTTAACTTTCGCAAATGTGACACCTATAGCATTTGTAATGCAATGTGTGTTGTATTTACGTGTCTTAGATGTATTGATATTACAAATAACAATGGCTTTTAATTTTGTAAATAATTAATACTTAAATAAAAGTGATTGTAATTTATAATGGCAATACCTTAAACTTTTGTAAATAACTTTTGTGAAGATTATGTTCAGTGTATTTTATTGTGACGAAAATCCAAGAACAGAAGTGAAATATTAACATCTTTTTGTGACATTTGTAATAAAGCTTACCCATTGAGAGAACATATTTGAACCAGCTGTTGTTGAATGGTTGCGCAGATTGATGCTGGGGTGGCACTGAGTGATGCTGGGGTGGAGCTGAGTGGTGCTGTGGTGGTGCTCAGTGGTGCTGGGGTGGTGCTGAGTGGTGCTGTGGTGGTGCTGTGGTAGTGCTAAGTGGTGTTGTGGTGGTGCTGAGTGATAATGTGGTGGTGCTGAGTGATGCTGGGGTAGCGCTGAGTGATGATGTGGTGATGCAGAGGGCAGAAAGGCACAACAAGTGCAAATTTCTTTTAGGTTTAAAGCATTTTATTAAGGCAAAAAAGAACATAGGAGGTAAGGGAACATGAGGGGTAGGGTTACATACATTCAGGTGAAAAGAGCTGAGTATAAATCTAGGAGTGCGATGGTGGACAAGGCTACTGCAAAAAGAAAAATCAAATGGTAAAATGATAAAAGCTGAATACAGTCGACACCATCGAGCAGATCAGAAAATGAAATGCAATAAATGCGAGAAACCAACCCCAGAACCCCTCCCTCCAAACTTCCCCAACTCACCCCTACACCCTCCCACCTCCCCCCCGCCAGTACTCAGCTATAACGCATCCTGCCCTCCCGCCACGCCCCCCACCCCGTGAGCCCATATCTTGTGTCTCTTTAGTCAGTTGAGATCACCGGTGGCGTTAGTCTCAGAAGTCTGAGGTACCTCGGACAGGTGAGTTCTCTAAATTCCGTAGTTAGAAGCGCATGAAAGGGTTGCCATAGCTCATCAAATTGGTCCACGTCCCCCGCCACCATAAGCGATAGTTTCTCCATACCCAGCACATGCCAAAGCCTGTGTAGCCAGCCTGTGATGGAGGGGACCGTGGTGGTACGCCAGTGAATCAAGATGTTCTGAATCGCTGAACCCAGCGCTATCGCAATTTGCCTGCCCCTGCGGGACTTCAGCGGGTACATCAGGCCATTCGCGTAGGCCCAGCAATACATACGCCGGGAAACGTGGCAATTTAGTCTCAAAATGAACATCAATCTCGTTGAGGACCTCCTTCCAGTAAGCCTCCAACAAGGGACAGTCCCAAAGTATATGTGTAAGGGTCCCCACTCGACCACAACCCCTCCAGCACTCCTTCTCAATATGCCTATTCATTTCGTATAGCCTCTCCGGGGTATAATACCAATACGTGGACACCTTGGTGAGTGTTTCCGTGAGACCTGTATGATATGCAGAGTGTCTCGCCTAGTGCGCAATTTGATCCCATTCTTTATGACTAAGCGTCCTTCCCAGTTCCCTATTCCAGCGTTCCCTACCCGGGTTATAGAAATGAAACGGAGGGGGCTGCAGGAATTTGTAAAGGTCGGTAATGAGCTTGAAGTGCCCAATGCCTAACCTGCATATATCGTAATCTATCCGACTGAGGCAGTTGGAACTCCTGTTTCAATTGCTGAAAAGGGACCACTCCCTCCGGTCCATATATCTGGAAGAGGGCTCGGCAGCCCGCTGCCCTCCAGTGGGAGAAAGCACCTGGTTCCATCCCGGGGGAGAAATCAGGGTTATCCGCTATCGGCGTGAAAGGCGAAGGGAACGTGGTGAGTTCACGAACTTCATTGACTGTATCCCACACCCTCAAGGGGACTCGCGTGACAAAGGAAGCATAGAGGTTGGGGGGGCGATGAATCCGGCGCAAGAATGGAACTTCCTGGAGGGGGCGCCCCGCCACCGCCTGGTCTTGAAAGAGCCAGTGCTTGTCGGATTCCCACCTGCTCCACTCCACTAGGTAGCGCAGCTGCGCCGCCTGGAAGTATTTCCGGAGGTCCGGGATACCAAGGCCCCCCGCCTCCGGGGCCAGCGTGGAAAGAACCCTCTTCATCCTCGGCTTGCGGCCTTGCCAGACGAAGCGTGCAATATCGGCTTGTGTCTGTCTAATCCAGCCCACAGGTGGCTGAAGCGGCAAGGCTCGAAAGAGGTACAAGATTTGGGACAGGACCGTCATCTTGACCGCCGCAATCCTGCCGAGCCAGGACAGCAAGCTTTTACTCCAGCGGCCCAGCTCTTCCTTGATTTTCCTGCTAAGAGAGGCATAGTTGGCCGTAACCATCGCTGGCAACGTTGGTCCCCAGATACGGCACCAGGGATGATGACCACTGCATAGGAAAAAGCCGCTGCAGATCTTGTCTGGTATCCGCGGCCAGAAACACATCCAGAGCCACCGACTTGCCCATGTTCATCTTAAAACCAGCCACTTTCGAAAAAGCATCTAGTTCCTGAATATACGCGGGGAGGGCCCGTCTAGGATCGTCCAAGGTCAACAGGACATCATCCGCATAAAGACTAATCGTGTGGACATACTGCCCCATCTTAATCCCAATCGCATTCGGGTTTTGGCGAATTCTCTGGGCAAACGGCTCCATATAGAGAGCAAAGAGGAGTGGGGAGAGCGGGCATCCCTGCCTAGTACCCCTTTCGATCGCAAAGCTACGGGAGCTGCACCCGTTAACTCTCACTGTCGCGGAAGGGGATTTGTAGCAATTGAAGACCATCGAACAGAATTTGTCTCCAATACCCAGTTTCCGGAGCACCTGCTCGAGATAAGGCCAGTGAACGCGATCGAATGCCTTCTCGGCATCTACCGCTAGCGACATCCTTTCACCCGGGATCCGCGAAGCTTTCTCCAGAATGTGTGCTACTCTCTTAGTGTTATCGACGGTTTTTCTGCCAGGCACAAAGCCAGCTTGGTCAGCCTCAACCAGGCCCGGCAGATGCAGGGCCAATCTAGATGCTAGAATCCCTGTGTATAATTTAAGGTCGACATTCAGGAGTGAGATAGACCTGTATGAGCCGCAGAGGGCCTGGTCTTTCCCAGGTTTCGGGATCACTGAGACCGTTGCTCTTAACAGGTCCGGTGGTATGGCTCCTGGCTCGGAAAAGGAGTTAAACAGGCGGGTGAGAATAGGGGCTACAATCGGGCAAAAGGTTTTATAAAACAAGGACGTGTACCCGTCCGGGCCCGGAGCTTTCCCGTGTTTGAGCCTGGCTATTGCAGAGATCACCTCCTCCACATGAATGCTGCGCTCGAGGTGTTCCGCCTGTGCTGAGTCCAGCGCCAGAAGGGCTACTGACTCCAAGTAATCCGTGGCATCCTGCGACGAGGGGGGTTCCCCCGCGTAAAGCGCTTCATAGAAACTACAGAACGTTTCTGCCACCGCAGCGTCATCAGAGACCGCCATCCCATCAGCACCGAGCAGTTCCTTCACCACGTTACGCTGGTGCGCGATTTGGAGCCTATTTGCCAAAAGTTTGCCACACCTATCCCCACCCGTGTAAAACGCATGTTTAAGACGCAGCGCCGCGTATTCCGCCCTATATATGTCCAGCGCCGACAGAAGCTTCCTGGCAGCCTTCAACTGCCTCCACACCCTAGGAGCTCCGGTACGACGGTGGACCTGTTCCAATTCCCGGACCTGGGAAGTCAGCTCCTCCCTCTTACGCTGCCTCTCCCTGTTTTCTGCTGAGGAGATGGAAATGAACTCCCCCCTGAGAACCGCCTTCAACGCCGCCCACTGTGTCGCTGGCGAGGTGTCCGAGTTATCATTGTGTGCCTGGTATTCCCGGATCCCTTCCTCAATATGCTTCACAACCACTTTTTTATGCAGGAGGGTGTCCCTACGACCCCACACCCCCCGAGAGGGGGAGGCCGTCGGAAGCGCAAATGTGCCCACGACTGGTGCATGATCAGACAACGACAGGACTCCAATGTCCGCCGCCGTAGCAGCAGCACACATCGGTCCACTAACCAATAAGTAGTCTAGCCGTGCGTAGGTCCGGTGCGCATGTGAATAATAAGAATAGTCCCTATCCGTGGGGTGGAGGGTGCGCCAAAGATCATGCAGGTCCATATCAGTGATTCGAGCCTTCCCAGCCTGTGAAAGTTCCCCAGTCTGCGGGTATCGCTGCGCCGACCTATGGAGTGTAGAGTCAAAAACTATATTCAAATCACCCCCTAGAATGAGATGTCGATCAGGGGAGGCAGTCACGTCTACCAGCACTGAGTCTAGAAAGCACTCTTGGTGGTCATTTGGGCCATATAAGGAACCAATAGTGAACGTTGTGTCCCCCAGCCGGAGGCGGTATGCTAATAGCCTCCCCTTCTGTTCTGCAAATTTGTACAACACCTCCCCCCTGAAGGAACTCGCTAGCAAAATGGCCACCCCCGCGGTCTTAGATGCAGCAGAGGAGAAAAACTGAGTAGGAAACTTATTAGAGGGCATCCTATGACAATCCCGTGGTAGTAAATGAGTCTCCTGCAGGAGTCATATATCTGCCTGTGTCCCCTCCAGCAGAGATAAGATTGCCCTTCGCTTCACTGGGTTGTTCAGATCCTTAACATTAAGGGTCACTACTTTCAGTGTCGACATATCCCCAAGTGACCGTAAGTGCCAAACCGCGGGCAGTCAATGAGCGGGGGGGGGGGGGCACGGGACAGCCGCGCAGGACAAGCAAAGTAAAACCAAGCAATAACATTTGAGATATTGGAAGGTACCCCTTCTACCCCTAAACAACTCCCAACCCCCTCCAAAACGCAAATTTCTTTTAAAACCATCCCTATTTATACGTTTTCCCTGGCACCCTTGGCTGTGTGTATGCACGCAGTGCCGGTGTGTGTGTGAAGTGCCGGTGTGTGTGAAGTGCCTGTATGTGTGAGCAGCGTCTGTGTGTGTGAGTAGTGTGTGTGTGTGTGTGTGTGTGAACAGTGCCTGTGTGTGTGAGCAGCCTGTGTGTCTGAGAGCATTGTGTGTGTGACAGTAACTTGTGTGTGTGAGGGCAGTGTGTGTCAATGCAACGGGGCTCATGTTATTGACCTCAGAAGCATGAAAAGTGTGTGTCTTGGAACGTCTGAGGGCAGCTCGTGTTACAAGCTTGCTTTGAAGACGGTCATGCAGTGCTGGGAGTGGAGCAGATGGTGCGGTTTATGACCTGCAGAGCGCGCGTGAAGTGGGCGCGGATGAAGTGACTGGGGGTGAGGGGGTGTGCAGCCTGGTGTGCTGAAGCCTGGCAGCAGAGGTGGCGCGCGCACACAAAGTGGCTAAGTGGCTGGTGGCAAATGGACGCACATCAAAGGAGCCGCTAAAGTAGCATGCAAGCAGAGGGCTTTTGTTATTTATTTATTTCCTCTCAGATGAATAATTAAAAACGCAAACAATTAGCGTTGCCTGATTTTGGGCTGCAGGACAAGAACCTAGTTAAGCGATTGCAGAAGCTCATGGGCTGTGTGTTGTCCCTTAATAATGTACACACTGTCATTCTATGGGGCTGACCTTCCTCAGAGGGCAGGCTCAAAGACCGGAGGAGTACAGCTTATAAATCAAGCAGCACTTTAACGGTTTTATGTCACTTCCAGAAGAATGACATTCAATAACAAGAAAGGGTAGAAGGGCGGGAAATGAACGGCAAGCAAGGGTGGGAGGGTGTTAAATTAAACAAGTTAAAAAAAATGAAAGTACACTGGGAGGGGGGAGAAGAAATGCGGGAGACGGCCTGGCGGCCGTCAAAGTGAAAGTACGGCCGGCCGGCCGTGGGCAGTAAATAAATTAGGGGAGGAGAAATGCCTGAGGCAGAGCGCACGCTGGGGGATGCCTGTGGGAAGGAGGCTGGTGGCTTTGATGTGCACGCGCTTTTTAGGTCAATGCGCTTGCGCATTGAGCTTGCTTTTCACGGGCACAGCATCAAATCGCCCGATGGTTAAGCTCTGGTTAAGCCCCAATATCTCTCGCAAGCTCAATGCGCAAGCGCATTGACAGGCTCGACCTAAGAATGAGAATAACAATGATTATTTAAAATCATTAAAAGTGATGGGTCATAATGCCTGACCTGAATTATAGAGTAAAGCAAGCCCACTTCCCCCAAGGGTGTTTTAGAGGGAAGGTTTAAAAGAGAATTTCGTTTTTTTTAAACGAGGTCATATAGTGCATACTACAGCCCAATTTTCACACATATTCGCTAAAAAGCCATACCCACTAGGAGAAAACTCATGAATCTCCCAGTACTTTTATAGTGAGCCAAGTAAGCTTGACTGTTCGCAAAAACATTTACAGCACAATGTCCCAGAAAAAATTGTAAAAAGCTAAAAAGTGAAATACTCAGTTAATAAAAGGCTATTTTTGTATGGCTTGTAATTTAGCTCAGCATTCCTCTACACGTCTACATTTGTCTTCCTATCATTCTTTTACCTCGCATATTCCATGTGTTACATTCTATGATACAGAATTTTTCTGGAAGAGGCAGGACAGAAAATAAATAATACCTAAATCTAGCAGCCTCCATTAGTACATCAGACCTAGGAAGATGTCAAAGGTCCATAGGACAATGCTGTCATTTAGGTAACAGAGGTCATACAAATTCGGAGAGGCTCCACTAATCTTGCAGATCAGGGTTTCTGCGAGCGCTAATGATTATAACTTAAACATGGGTTTGGAAATACAATATTATTTTGTCCCCAGAAATCATCCTGTAAATTCATTAAATATTGCACATTTGTTTACGAGGTTCACGGAAAAACATTTTTTTGGGGGAAAAACAGTTTTTCATAAATACATGTTCAACACCCAAACATCAATATATCAGTTCCATGAAGCACCATGATGTACTACTGCCACACCTGTATAGATTGAATGGACATGTATCACCATCTGGGCATGCCATGGATGCCCGGAACATGTTAAATTACTTGCGGTTCTGTAGGTCAGCAAGATACCAAGGGATATTACCAATACGCCAGTGATGTCCACCATAGGCCAGGAATTACCATTATGCAAGAGCAAGTTTTCTGCCAGACATGGCCACTATCATGCCAGGAATACCCCCCAACAAGACTGGAAATACTACCAATATGCCAGGGCCAGTACTAGACCATATGTGGGTACAGGGGCCCACTATATGCCAATAATTAACACCAAAAGGTGTTTACAAGCATTGTATGAGGCGAGGCACTAACTGGCCATGGCTGCCCCCAATATGATAAAAATTACCACCATCATGTGTGGGTCAGCATTTCCTAAGGGAGTGCGCGTAATACCATTAATGCCCCATATGTGACAAAAATAACCACAGATATATAAATAAGCCAGTCTGTGCACTCATAGGCGTGCACACACACACAAACACAGACACGTGCACTCACACACAGCTTCACTTTTTAGACTTGTCTTCAAAAGGCCCTTTGTATTGCTCATGCTCCGACTACTTCACCACCACAAAAATGCCACGGCTGCCGGTCTGAGGAAATAGCAGGAAGGGAACTGAAGCCAGGCCTGGGGCTGCTCTGAAATCTTCCACTGCAGTTGCCTGATTTTCTTGTGGACGGTGGGAATCGACACGACCCAAAACAGAGTCATGGCCATGCTCCATCCTGCCCATGGACCCAGAAAGCTGGAGGGACACGAGAGGGAGGGATCTGGATTCCCTTGGCCAAGGCTGGCACCAGATAGGACCTGTCATGGCAGTTCAGGCTGGATGGTTCCAATGATTTGCCGGATCAAGACTGATTTCCATGTGGCTGAATCCAAACTGAGATGGCACTGTAAGCAAAAGAACAATGGGTTGGGATGCTACCCAGAGCAATTGGCAGTGGTTAGACAAATTGGAAGCATTCCTCCCATCACCTTCTGTATGTGACATGCTGACAGGTGCAACGCCTTTGGCAGTATTTTTGATTTACGAAATGAAAATGATTTTACATTTCCGTAAAGCTATCAAAACATCACTCAGGCGCACCGCGTAAGCGCCCCGGGAAGCGCCTACGTTCGCGCCACGTAAGCGCCCCCGGAAGCGCTCCGATGCGCGCAGAGTAAGCGCGTCAAGTCATGTGACCTTAAAATAACTCTTTTCATTGGTTGCTAACAGTTTTTTTTACAAAGAATGAAATCCCCACCCATTTCCTTCACTTCTCCTTTCACTTTTGTGATTGCAAGACCTGTCTTTTTGCTCTTGGATCTTTGTTGGATTACCATGGCTGCCAGAACATCCAGCAGCGATGATGACACAGAGAGATTTATTGATGAACAGGTTCCTCGGCCCCGGGTAAAAGAACACTTCATATGGAAGTTTTTTTCCAATCCAGATGATAAATAAAAGTAAATGCTCCAAAGGTGGAGTGCCTAATTTGTCACACTGTCCTCTCACGGGGTGACCCCACCAAAAAATATTCATTTGGGAACTCCACCATGATTCGCCACGTCGAGAGGAGGCCCCCCCAGAACTATGCCCGGGAGAGTGTCAGACCTCTGGCACGAGAGGCTCCTAGGGATGGCGCCTCTACTTCAACCGGAGGATCAACTACATCGGTGAGGGGGCAACCAGAAGAGCTGATCCCTAATATTCAGCCTGCTTTTAATGAAGCCGTAATTAAATGCAGAAAATGTGATCAGCTACTTTGTTATGGGGAACAAAGTGTTATGCTCATGGTTCGAGCATTAGACAACCACCGCTGCTAACCCCAGTTCCAATTTTGATTATTTATTTTTTGCTCCTGTTGAGCAGTTTCCCATTCCCTGTTTTTGTTTTTGTTCAAAAAAAGGAAAAAAGATGAAAATAAAAAGTTCTTTTCAGAACTACCTCCAATTCTCATCAAAGAGCTGTATTCTTAAAAAAATGAAAAAGAGTAACTGAAGTGGAGTGCGGTGAGAGAAGAGAGAGAAAGCAAAGAAAGAGACGAGAGGGGAAGGGAAGTGAAGTAGGGGGACTGAAAGAAGGTGAGTGTGGGGAAGGAGAGTGAGGAGAAGGAGAGTGAACATGGGGAATGTGGATAAGTGACGAAAATGTAGTAAAAGAACGGTGGTGTGGAAGGGTAAGAAAAGAGCAGTGATTTTTAGGAAAGAGTGGAGATACAGACTGGATAAAGACAATTGAGTGTGAGACAAGGTGAGTAAGGCAGTGAAGAAACATAGAAAGTGAAAGAAAAAGTAAGAGTAGAAGACTGAAGGCCACATTTATGAGGCCATGCCTCACTTTTACGCCGCCGGTTCGTCACTTTTTGTGACGCACCAGTGGTGTAAAAAATGCACCTTGTTGAGTCATATTTACATAGTGACGCATCTAGGTAGATGCATCACTTTGTAAACCCCTGCGCCACATTATACCTGCGCCAGGTGTAATGTATGCAAAGGGGGCATATTGACGCAAGAAAGGGTAGTAGAAGTGACGCAGTGAAATCTATGAGATTTCACTGCGTCACTTTTACGACACCGTTGTGTCAAAATCTTGCGCCTGCCTCACAGCAGGCGTAAGACTGACGCAGGCCCTTTCACATGGGGCTGGCCCCATGTGAAAGGATGCATTGCTGGAGTTGCGTTACTTTTGTGACACAATCCAGCAATGCATCACTTTTGCGCTTACAGATGAGTCAGAAATACTGACGTATCTGTAACTCCTTGCGACATAATGCGTCATACATTAAATATGACGCATGAGTAGAAGACTGAAGGCCTCATTTATGAGGCCATGCGTCACTTTTATGCCGCCGGTGCGTCACTTTTTGTGACGCACCAGTGGTGTAAAAAATGCACCTTGCTGAGTCATATTTACAAAGTTTCGCATCTAGGTAGATGTGTCACTTTGTAAACCCCTGCGCCACATTATACCTGTGCCAGGTGTAATGTATGCAAAGGGGGCGTATTGACGTAAGGAAGGGTCGTAGAAGTGAGGCAGTGAAATCTATGAGATTTCACTGCATCACTTTTACGACACTGTTGCGTCTTAATCTTGCGCCTGCCTCACAGCAGGCATAAGACTGATGCAGGCCCTTTCACAAGGGACTAGCCCCATGTGAAAGGATACATTGCTGGAGTTGCATCATTTTTGTGACACACTCCAGCAATGCATCACTTTCCTATAAACACTCTACTTTATTTTTTTACTCTATTTTTTACACTGTTTTTCCCCGTGGTGCGCACATGGTGCGCGTACCGGAGAGCGTACCGGGGAGCGCCGCCAGCGCTTACCCCGTGAAATTTTTTTTAAAAAAAAAAAATGTTTTTTTGCCCTTCAAGGTCCTTCTAGGCCCCCCTCAGAAAACCTAGGGGGTCAGGGGGTGTCTACTCTGCCCCCTTTTAATTATTTCCCCCTTTCGTTTTCGCCTCTGGTGTCTCGATTCTACCGAGACACAAGATGGCGGACTCTCCGGACTGTTTAGAATGTTGACAGACACCCGACAGCCAATCAGCTTTCCGCTCGCGCACTCCCGTAGCGCGCCGGGTGCGCTCCCCGGTACGCGCACCTGTGAACGCTCGGAGAGCGCCTATAGATATATATATGTGTTTTTGAAGTTAATTTTCGTAAAAACCACTGAAGCAATTTTCACCAAACATAGCAAAGGCACATCTGCGTACCAGTCCCTACAATTTTGCCAAGTTTGGCGTAATTCCGTTCAGCGTTTCGGGCTGTAGACTTGTCAGACCGTCCTATGGAAATTAACATGGAGAAAAAACGTTTTGGGACCCACTTTTTTCTCAGCCCCCAATTCACGAATCCCCTAAAAACTTTCAGGGAAGGAGCGCAGCGGAGCTGACCAACATTTTGGAAAATTACACACAAATTCCTCAACCAGCGCCAGAGTTATTCCCAATAGAATGTTGCGGATTTCCTATGGTAGCCAATCCTAACTATAACTACCTACTGGCGACCGCCAGTAGGTAATATATATATATATCACACCGCCCATCCAAAAGAACAAAGGTCAACGTTGGGGAGAAGTGAGCAGACCATGCCCACTTGGGTTTGTACTAACTCTAAGTGTCTGCTCCACGCGAATCCAGGTCCTGGTGTTTGTGGCTACCCAGCACGGTGTGACCAGCAGTGTTCTGACCAATTGTATCGGGACAATTTGCTTTTAAATGTGGGCGGGAGATGCACTTGCAAGATTCCTGGCGGCATCTGAGGAAGTTTTTACATAAAACGAAACGCGTCATGCACAACGCCTGAAATAAAGGAATTTGACATCTCACCTGTGTTGCCGTGGTGCTCTGTTCCCTCTGCAGTGGTGAGGGACATGAGAGATAGTAGTATGGGGTGCAGCCACGAGCGCCTCTTTGAGCACCCACCCCGAGAGAGTCCGGCGCAGTTTGGTGGCAATTTGGAGATTTTGTAGAAGCGCCAGGACACGCTGCTTGCCCGAGACCAGCCCAACCGCTTCACAGTGGACTATGACTTTGTGTGGCCATACTGCTTACATAGGCGGTATGCACGGGCTCTGTGGGATTTTCAGCGGTGGGGTGAGGCACACGGAGAGCTGTCACACCACCCATCCAAAAGAACAAAGGTCAACGTTGGGGAGAAGTGAGCAGACCACGCCCACTTGGGTTCGTACTAACTCTAAGTGTCTGCTCCACGCGAATCCAGGTTCTGGTGTTTGTGGCTACCCAGCACGGTGTGACCAGCAGTGTTCTGACCAATCGTAGCAGGACAATTTGCTTTTAAATGTGGGCGGGAGATGCACTTGCAAGATTCCTGGCGGCATCTGAGGAAGTTTTTACATAAAACGAAACGCGTCATGCACAACGCCTGAAATAAAGGAATTTGACATCTCACCTGTGTTGCCGCGGTGATCTGTTCCCTCTGCAGTGGTGAGGGACGTGAGAGATAATATATATTGTGTCATGTGATCAAGGCTTTGTGCCGAAACGTTATGGCGACAGCTGAATAAAATCTAACCAGCATCTGAAGTTTGGTCCGTGTCTGTTTTACAATGAAAAAAGCTCTCGCAACTACATATGTATACATCAAGATCAGGTTCAATGACCAACAGTGAAAAAGAAAACGCAGAAGCAGATTCTTTGGTGTGACACTTCTTGTTACAGCAAGTTGTTTACTTTTCTCCAGACTTTTGAGAAAGAAATCGCCGACACGTGTTTCGTCGTGTGTGGGTGAGTCAAACACGACTCTTCAGGGCTTAAACTCCCAATACCACTGTGTGGTTGGAGTAAGTCTGGGTCTTTACAAGCTCTGTTTCAAGCAAAAGGGGTATTCTGTGTATACAAACACAGACGAGGTTGGTTGAAAGAAAGATCAATTGTAGTATATGAACGAGGTACACGAGAGACGACCGCCGGGAACAGACAGAGGAGGGATTGCCAGAAGCGGCACACCGCCTCAGAAGAAACTCACCCGTTTCTTCAAACTTGGCACGGAATAGGAATCCCCTCCCGGCTTCCCGCCTGAAGGCATAGCGGGATACAGCGCTACACTCCCTCTACAGAATTACCAAAAGAGAGATGATAACCTCGTTCATGTATACATATGTAGTTGCGAGAGCTTTTTTCATTGTAAAATTGTCTTGTCTTTGACTTGTTTAGACGGTTAAGGAGGTTTTGCCGTCTGCTCTTTACGCACTACACCACGAAAACCCTTGTTTTTTACACACTTTGTAACGTTTCAGCCCAGGCAGTGCGCCCCCTTAGTCCTAATTTTCTAAAAACCCCTTGCTCAGTTTCTCAGATTGGTCCGTGTCTGTATCCAGCGCGATCGGAGTGAGAGCGATTGCGGGAGGAAACGGAGGTTGGTTGATATATATATATATATGACCAAGGCCTATGTGTAGGCCGAAACGTTATGCTGGCGTGGTGTTGAGGTTCCGTGACAATTGTAAGTGGTGTTTTTAACTCGTACGAATATGGTCGAGTCTGGTATCTATGAACCGCAAATGACGAGTTTAGTAAGTGTGCGCAGTTTCGCTGTGCTAACTTAAACCGTTCGTTTGTTAGGTGGGTTTTTCATCTGTACCCACGGGTTCCATCTTAGATACGGCATCCATTTTGTCTCTTGCCCTCAAGTAGCCAGCGAACGGACGATGTCCGCTTCGCGACCCTGGGACTTCCAAGATATTTGCGGAAGACACATGTCCTTTGAAAGTGTCTTTATGACGAGGGGGATGATGCTGTAAGGCAGATGGCCCCGCTCGAGGCTCATCTCGCCGTGCCGGTTTATTGTCTCAGCCGTGCATCTCATTAGGCACGTCCCTTTGATGCTGTATCTCGTGTTTCCCGATACCTCCCCTTTTACACCCTTTCCGATCTCCCCACTGTCTCCGTCTTCCTCTGCACCTGTCCTTGTTCCTATTTCGATCTGATTTTACTGCCGATTGGAATGCACTAATGTTGGGAAGATGGGTTTTTACAGTTGGGAACCGCCAAATGTTTCCGCACTTATGTTCCGGACCTCATGTGTATCAAAGTGACCAAAGCGACCCCTCTGGGGGATAATGGTGGGAACCGGGTTGTAAACCTTTGTGTACCATGTTGTCCTATGGGTAAAAACTGTATAAAAGGAGCGATCCACAGAACCAATTTGAAGCAGTCTCCCCAAGTTGCACGAGTTGTACTTGTCGTGATATCTGTGTTCCCTGCAGCAAATAAACCTTGAATCTTTGACGCCGAAGGAAGTGTCCCGTGTCTCTGTGATTTGTACGCCGGAGCAGGTTACCCACGAAGGTTTCAGGTGTTGTGCCCTGGCACCGCTGGGTCTTAAAGAACCCAGTCCTTCAGTTGGCGCCCAACGTTGGGCTGCATCAGTGGTACCGGTCCAAGCCCGACGATCGTGAGGAACTTCGTGTGAAATCTCCGAGGGAAGGTGCACTCCGCTTCATCGATCCTGTTGTCGAAATAAGTGGCCCGAAGACTTTTCCCGCAAAGATTCCCGCCTCCTGACGGCTGCGACGGACTGCTGCCCTGACTGTAGACCTGTTTTGGCGCCTGGCGTAGACCTTGGTATAGCGAGACGATTGACGGGCCTTCCTGGAGACGCCATCGATCTTTGAGTTAAGTATTTGTGGGTCGCTCCCAGAGTTCTTGGTTGTTGACACTTTAGCGAGTGTTTTTGTTGTTAACGCTGTGTGAGTGTTTTTGTCGGTGACACTTTGCTAGCGTACTTTGTTGTGTTGTTTGACGACTGCAGCCCCCAAAAACCGAGGGTTTTGTTCTTTGCTGGGACTTGGTAAATCCCGTAACCCTTGAAGTTTGTGAAACTCGGCTAGTGTGCAAGATGCCTGGCCGCAGTACTTTGTTTAGTTGTTTCAGACCTTGTGGTACGGATTCCCGACTGGAGGACTCGTGTCCGATACCTCCGGTTGGAACTCCCACTTATGAACTGTACAGCAAACATGGGCTAGGCCCGATTACTTTTAATGAATACTGGATCAAATATACGAAGAAAGATGGTGACCTTCGCTGGCCACCACATGGTAGCTTCGAGGCCCCGATCTTAGATAATCTAGAGGTTAAATTGTTCGCGAAGAAGTCAAAGCCGGCCATGTTTGATGCCTTTCGGTTGTGGCGTAAAGAAGCCCGACAGAAAGAAATCAGACAGACTAAACGAAATCAGCGAGATAGTGCTGGTACCATTGTAAAGAAAGCAGAGCAGTTCCAGCATGATAAGGAGGTTAGGGAAAAGGAAGTGTTTGATAGATTACAGCGTATGACTATAGATAAATGCTATCCCACTTTGCCTACGGAGTCGGAAAAGAAGGATGAGTCAGTTGAGGATCCTTTAATGTCCTATCTTATGAAATCGCCACCTCCGTACGTACAGGGTACCACAGCCCCTGTGATTCCCCCTGTACCTGTTCCTGCACCTATTCTTCCTTTGCCTGTTCCTCAACCTGCACCCGTTCTCCCGACTGTTCCTGCTCCTTCATCTGTTTCTATTCCTACTGCTCCTCCGCTTCCACATACTCCTGCTAACGCTACTGCTCCTGCTTTGTTAACCCCTGCTGTTGTTTCTGTCTCTACTCCTTCACTTGTTAGTCCTGTGTCCTATGCTTCTCCCTCTACTCGTAGTCGTAATTCTCCTCTTGCGGCTAGCTTCTTTCATTCGCTCGGACCTGTTCTTGGGTCCGCTGGTTCAGATGGTCCTCAGAGACGTAGTCAGCTTCCTGGTAATAGGGAACGTGCTTCGCTATATAATATGGCGATGGGTTGGATGACGCACCCCCTTAGGAATCCACCACGCGTTGTGCTCGACACGTTTTGTCAGTTCAATATACCAACCCAAAGATTTGTGTTCGAGGAAATGTGTAAGGTTCTTCGTGATCAGATATCGGCCGACGCACCTGACGAGGTGCTGACCGCGTTGTCTGATTTACAGCTTCAGTTCTCGACTGGACTGATAGTGGATACTAATGTTCGACGTGCTGTTGAACGATTGCTATCTTTTCGTCCCACTCCCATACCCCAAGCCTTGTTTGTTGAGGATGTCGAAAGACAGCCAGATGAGTCTGGTCAGTATCCTATGCGGGAAGTTCCGCCAGTTTGGATGCCAGGTAACCCCGCAGCTGCTCCTCCGATCTTGCCGTTTTTCCAGAGAGTATGGATACATCGCCCATGGAAAAGATCGGAAGTGTTACAGGTGAAGCAATCTTTGCCTGACCCTCGCAAGAATCCTGCAGGGTATTACAAGGAATTATCGCAGCTCGTAGATGCTACGGTAATGAATCTTGCCGATATCGATATGTTGTTCGGCAATGTCGTACCGCAACCGGTATGGGCTAAGATTCGCCAAGAAAATCATGCAAACGAATTAGGTGGTGCTTGGGCTGCCATTGTAGCGGCGGATGCTCGACAAGTTGGTGGTGCTAAACCCGAGCAGCTGATTACTGCCCTTCCTCAAAGAATTATAACATTAATGAAAACTCTTATGCCCGCTATGAGGGTAAATTGGGACAAATTGTCAGCGTGTAAGCAAAAGAAGGACGAGAGTGTTTCCGACTTCTTTACGAGGTTCGAGGAGGCATTCATCGACCATAGTGGCCAGGATATGAGCACTGAGGGTGGTCAAAGGTTGTTCGTGGATAAATTTGTTTCGAACTTGCTGCCCGATTTGAGCAATAAATTGAGGAATTCAGAAAGTGCATGGGCTGTTTCTACTTCGGCTCAGATATTGGCTACGGCACAATATTATGAGAACAGAGAGAAAGAAGAGAATGACCGTGCTGATAAAAAGACGAAAGAGCTAAAAACTAAAGTGCTGCTTCAGCAAGCGTATCCCCCACGTTCAAATCAGAATAATTCGCAACAGAATAGATCGCAGCCGCAATCGAACCGATCCCAAACTCGTAATGACTCCTCTTCCCAAAGATCTTCGTTAGGGTACAATCAATGTGCTTATTGTAGACAAGAGGGTCATATTAAATTCAATTGTCCTGTTCTAAATGAACGTAATAGTGGTAACTCGTCTAGAGGAGGTCGTGGTGGTTCACAGCAGGCATCACGTGGTAGAGGTCGTGGTGCTTAGAACGATCGCTCAGATAACTCATCAAATTCCGATAATTGTTTCGATCAACGTGGATCGTCGCAAGGACGATCTGCGCAGTACCATGTAGACGATTATTATGTCGATCAGGGAACTGACGGCAGTAATTACTAGGACAGCCAAGGACAAGGAGAGGGAGTGGTATCAGTTCCGGTTGATCAGAGAGGGCCTTACGTCGCAGTTGCTACATCGGGCGTCGTTGAGCCTTTTCTGTTGGACACTGGTGCAGCGAAAAGTTCCATTAAGCATTCAAAACTCCCTGGCGCACCTTTGTCTGGCTTAACAAATGTTTCCGTTGGATTCTCTGGTGCCCCCGTTAGCAATCCAGTTTCGCGCCCTTTGCCCCTTAAAATTGGGCCACGTGAGCTAGAAGCTCCGTTGATTCTAACCACGGGTTGTGGTGAAAATCTTTTGGGCCTGGATTTGCTTAAACGTTTGTACGCGACTTTGTATTGTTCTCCTGCGGGTGTAAAGCTTACGTTAGGAGAGAGGGTTGTCTCTCCCATGTACTTGTCCCTCGATAAGCTCCCACCGGAATTGAGTTCTCTTCCTGCGTCTTTGTGGGCAACGGGTCCAAATGATGTGGGCCTACTTGATATCTCACCATATGTTGTTCAGTTGAAATCTGATGTGCGATTGCCACGTATTCCCCAATATCGTATCTCCCTTGATGGTGAACGAGCACTGTTAGCGATCATTTATGATCTGATCGAGAAAGACGTCATCGAGGAGACTAGGGGAAACGTGTGCAACAGCCCTGTACTGCCCATTCTTAAACGTACTGATCCTTCGAAACCGCCTGTTTATCGCTTTGTTATCGATTTACGGGAGGTGAATAAAATTGTGGTTCCTCAATTCCCCGTTGTGCCTGACATCACAGCGCTACTGACTCTGATTCCAGCTTCTGCATCGTGGTTTTCGGTGATTGACTTGAAAAATGCGTTTTTCAGCATCCCGATTGCCGAGGAGAGCAGAGACCTTTTCGGTTTCTCTCTTGGTGGACGCAGCTTCCGGTTCAAACGCGCTCCTCAGGGCTACTGTGAAAGTCCATCGATTTACAGTCAAGCCTTGAAGGGTCAACTGGATGCGTTTAGGTTGCCGGCTGGTGCGGCATTAATCCAATACGTCGACGACCTATTGGTAGCTGCTGATACTCAGGACATTTGCAAAATTGCTACGGTGTCGTTGCTGCAACATCTCTGTGAGTTAAATCACAAGGTGTCACCTACTAAACTCCAATATTGT
Organism: Lissotriton vulgaris; assembly: GCF_964263255.1. Lineage (NCBI taxonomy): Eukaryota > Metazoa > Chordata > Amphibia > Caudata > Salamandridae > Lissotriton > Lissotriton vulgaris. Next base: position 806,936,034 of record NC_141697.1, read on the forward strand.
TGTCAAGAAGTAACCTATCTAGGTCACTTATTGTGAAAGGAGGGAAGGAGGTTGACCCCTGAGAGAATTGCAGCAATTGCGCGAATGGCTGTGCCAACAACCCAAAGAGATGTGCGTGCCTTTTTAGGTATCACGTCGTACTGCAGGCAATGGATTCCTAATTTTTCATTGCTGGCGAAACCATTAGTGGCTCTTACGTGCAAGGATGTTTCGACTCCTTTACCATGGACGGATGAATGTCAGAAAAGTTTTTCTGAGCTGCGTGATTCATTGTGTTCGGCTCCTGTGTTGGGTACTCCTGACTATAGCAAGCCGTTTACATTATATGTTCACGAGAGAGAAGGTTGTGCCTTGAGTGTCTTAACGCAACCTTTTGGTGGTAAGCAACGTCCATGTGCATATTTTTCCTCGACCTTGGACCCGGTAGCTAGAGCATTGCCGAGTTGTTTACGAGCAACAGCGGCAGCCGCGGTCTCCATCCGACAATCAGCAGGATTGGTCATGGATAATATGCTTACGGTGATGGTTCCGCATGCAGTCGATACTCTTTTGAATCGGACAAAAACTCAGCACTTGACGAGTGCGAGGTTGTCCGGGTACGAGCTGACGCTGCTGGCAAGCCACATTCAAATAAAACGTTGTAATGTCCTGAACCCGGCAACTTTGTTACCAATTAGCACAGAGTCAGATGAAGTAGTAGAACATGATTGTTACTTGAGGACCGAAGAAGAAACAAAAGGTCGAGTGGACCTTAAAAACACCCCATTGGAAGATCCGGATGGTACGCTGTATGTGGATGGGTCATGCTTTAAGTTGCCGAATGGCGATGTGACTACTGCTTATGCTGTTGTAACGTTGAATACTGTTGTTGAGACTGCAAGATTAAATCAGAATTCTGCCCAAGCTGCAGAGCTGGTTGCTCTTACTAGAGCGTGTGTATTAGCGAAAGGGAAACGTGTGAATGTGTTTACCGACAGCCAATATGCATTTGGCGTCGCACATAGTTTTGGACGATTGTGGAGAGAGAGAGGTTTCTTGACGTCGCATGGTACGAAGATTCAGCATGGACAGCTTGTGAATGATCTCTTGGATGCACTGACGTTGCCTAAGCAAGTTGCGATTGTTAAATGTAGTGCGCATCGTAAGGTGACGGATGATGTTGGTCGTGGTAATGCGTTTGCGGTGAGATTGCTAAGGAGACTGCCCGGAACCTTAGCACTCGAATGTATGTGGCGAGTTCGGTTAGGTGGCCTACAGAATCGAGTATGTGTGAGGACACTATCGAGAATGTGAAAGCAATTCAGAATGAAGCCACCGACACTGAAAAGACGAAGTGGAAAGAAAGTACGGGAAAGTTGGATGCGAATGGTTGTTGGATTGATTTGTCTGATCAGAAAAGATGGATGTTACCGGATGCGTATGTGCTGGCCGTTGTGACAATGGCGCATGGGTTAGCACATATTAGCGCGAAAGGTATTTGCAAATTGCTGTCCCCTGTATGGAAGAATGATGGTATCACGAAATGTGCTGGAAGTCTGGTGAAGAATTGTATGGTGTGCATGATGTACAATCCTGGCAAAGGAACCCCAACTCCTCCTGGCAGTTTTACTCCCCCTTCATGCCCCTTTGAGGTGATTCAATTGGACTTCATCCATATGGAGCGATGCAATAACCTGAAATACGTTTTAGTTGTGGTTTGCGCATTCTCCCGATGGATCGAGGCTTATCCTCTCAAAGACAATACTGCTTTGTCTACTGCGAAGATCCTGCTAAAGGAATATTTTCCTCGGTATGGAATGCCTAGAGTCGTGTGGTCAGATAACGGAAGTGAGTTTGTGGGTAGTGTGATGAAGAGTGTGTGTAAGGGCCTTGGAATTAATCAGAAATTCCACAGCGCCAATCATCCCCAGTCAGCTGGTTTGGTTGAGGGGTATAACGGCACCCTTAAACTAAAGCTAGCGAAGATTCAGGCTACGACTGGTCTTTCGTGGCCTGACGCTTTACCTTTAGCATTACTGTCAACTAGGGCGACTGTACACTCCCGAGTAGGGCTTAGTCCCTATGAAATAGTGTTCGGTCGTCCTGCGAATGTGTGGGGGGTTCCTAGGCCAGGTATTTTCTGTGATCTTGAGTACCCAATGTTGATCGATTATCTTCATGACTTGACTGCTAAACTGAGGTTAATTCACCAACAGGTTCACAAAGCATTGCCGACGCAGACGGAGGGTCCAGGCCACCAGCTCCAGCCCGGAGATTGGGTGGTGACGCGGAACTTTTCGCGCAAGAACAACTTGGATCCGAGGTTTACCGGACCCTATCAGGTCCTCCTTGCCACGAGAACTGCAGTTCGTCTTGAGGGGCGGAAGAATTGGGTGCATGCCACCCACACCAAAAAAGTCCCCATCCCGTTGCCAGCAGACTCGTGGGTGAGGAAAGGCATTGCATCAACTGAAACCGAAGTATTGCCGGCGTTTGTACCTTTTAGCGATGCGCAGCCTGTCGGAGAATCCTCAGTGCAGCAGAGAGACACTGTCGAACAATTGTCAGCAAAAGACTCAAGACCAAAACACTCAGCTGATCAACAGGACGCTGTCCCTTCAACGGATCCTTTGTTTGACGAACAGACACGTCCTGACTACATCTTGAGTGAGAAGACGTTTTCCGGTTTACAGCAATTGGGGTTCGCAGCCGTTACTAACATTATTTACGTGTGTTTTGCATAAATATCAGCATCATCCTGAATCGACAGTGAAAGGATTGTTTCAGGCAAGGGGAACTCCCTATTCTAAGAGAGGGGATCGTGAGTCACCAATAACACTGAGTTTTACACAAGATTGATGAGTATTTAAACACAGGTTTTTTGGATTCAAGCTAATATTAATATGGAAGAAGAAGCTGAGAGAAGGGTGGCTGCCCTGACTCTCTTTAGTAGAAAACCCAATAATCCAAACAACATGAACAGAACAAAGAGCCAAGATCCACAAAAACAAAGCTTAGATGAAAAGATCAAAAAATTAGAAAAACTCAAGCGCACGGAACTATCGAAATGGTGGGAGGCAATCTTGCTCCAAAACTATGTGGGCCAAGCCATGGCACCCCGAGGACTCAGGATATTTATAACTCCCACATATGAAGCACCAAACCCCATAATGCTGAAGGAGTGGTCTGATCATTCGGCTGCTAGTTCACGCAAAATGATGGAAATTCTAATCAAATTTGCATGGTCTGATAGAGAAGATCTATTGAAACAGATCCAGGAAATTGTAGAGGAATTAACACAAGCAATGGATAAAGACGCGCTGAAAAAAATGCTAGACAACATGAAAGAACATCTAAACCAATATGAGGAAGAAATTAAAGTCAGAAAACAAAGGAAAATGAACAGAGACTATGCTGACTACGAATGAGGAAGGATTCTCACCTTCAGTAGGAAGTATGATCATTTGTATAGGAATCAATCTCAGCATTCCAATACCAACACTACCAACAGCAACCACAATGAAAGTAACATCCTGAGTGAAACTGAGCCTGATATTACAGAAGGAAGTGTATCAGGAGATGAAACCACCTCTAGGAAACAAGTCAATTTTTTAGACGAGTTCAGGGTGATGCAGCAAGATCGTCAGAATGCAAGAGATCATGCATCACCAACACCAAGGGGAAGAGGACGCAGACGAGGCAAGACAAGGGGAAACGCCGCAACCGCAAAAAATGACTTAAACAACATTGGGAATATCGACAAACAAAGGGCGTCATGGGAAACCGAACAACGCGCGCAAACAAAACATACTAATGGATGCTACAATGGTAAATAAAACAATCGTGAATTTATCCAAAAAACAATTGACTGACTATGAAAAAAGAACTCTATGTTTGGGATTGTCTTTTTGTCCTTCTACACATTTTAATTATACTGATACAAGGATCGATACTTTCAAGTTTGTGCGCATACTCAAACTAAGGAAATGGCACAAACTTAAAAGACTGGGGCAGCATGCTAGAACTGTGTTGAATGTTGATATTGATGCCAACAATTTGAATTTTGAGATTGGTGATGTAGACGCTCTGGTTACTATAGCGGAGTTGGATACTCCTGAGGCTACTCTAGATACACACACTAGTACGACACAATTGTTAGACGATATGCAATTAGAACAGAGCGCACCAGCCAAAACCGATTTCAGAGTGAAATCTACTTTCATGCCTATACTTCCCCATGATAGTGTAGACAACTTTCATGAATGTGTGATCAAGGGGCTCACTGATCTTAGACGCAAATGTGGGAAAAATAACGACAGGAATTATAACAATCTATCCTCAAACCAACGTAAATTCGTCAAAAGCCTCCATGATGATACCTCTTTAGTTATCCGTCCTGCGGACAAGGGGGGCAATATTGTGATTCTAGAAAGGGATGATTACATCAGTGAAGTTATGCGTCAATTGAGTGATAACAACTTTTATATACCTGTGACCACCCTGATTTATAACCAAAGCATTACCTCTATCTGGGACAAACTTGTGAATTGGAAAAATAAAGGTTTACTCACATGGGAGGAGTACTGTTATCTCAAAAGAGACTATCCTAAACTCCCAATCTTGTATCTTTTACCTAAGATCCACAAGCATGATACCAGACCTCCTGGACGTCCTATCGTGTCCTCCATAGGGAGTGTCGGGAAACATATTTCCAAGTATGTTGACTTTTTTCTTAGGGAATATGTCTGCCAGTTACCCAGCTACATCAGGGATACAAAAGATTTTCTAGGTCGAATTGAGAATCTTGTTTGGTGCCCCAATTATTTGTTTGTAGTTTTGGATGTTTATTCCCTGTACACCATTATTGATCAACAACAGGGCATTGAAGCATGTGAACACTTTTTGTCCAATCGAGCACTTAGGTACAGGGAACACACCAAAATGGTTGTGGAGATGATACTTTTTTGTCTTCAAAACAACATTTTCTCTTTCAATGGCGCCCTCTACAGGCAGATCAAAGGTACTGCGATGGGGTCGTGCTTTGCACCAAGCTTTGCGAATCTCTTTATGGGGTTCTGGGAACAGGAGATTTTTGCAAGCACGACCCTGTCAGGGGATCTGGCCAAAATCGTCATGCGGCTTCGCTACATTGACGATTTGTTTATTGTGTGGAGTGGTACCAGGGAGGAAGCAGAATCCTTCATTGAGAAATTGAATAACAACAGTTTTAATATCCTTCTAACTGGCAACATTAGCAGTGTCACAACTGAATATCTTGATGTAAAATTGGAGATTGTAAATGACACTATACGTACCTCCCTTTTTCGGAAAGCCACTGCAAGCAACAGTATCCTACATGCCCTCAGCAGCCACCCTGAATCATTAAAATGGAGTATTCCATATGGTGAGCTGCTGAGGGCCAAGAGGAACTGTAACTCGAATGTAACATTTGAGGTGGAGACTGTCAACATTGTAGAAAGGTTTTCTAAAAGGGGGTACCCACAGTGGGTGTTGGACAAAGCACTCAAACAAGTAGCAGACTTCAACAGGAGTGATACTCTTGGCGATAAATCCGATATTGTTTCATCTCAAGAAATGGATGTCACACGGATGATCCTCACTTTCAATTCTGATTCTCAGAAGGTAAAGAGGATCATCACAAAAAACTGGGATATCCTGAAAACTGATGGTATACTAGGGAACTCGATACCTGAGAGACCGAATATCACGTACAGACGTAGCAAAAACATACGGGATCTTGTGGTGAAAAATGATGTGATGAGCTTCTCACCATATACACAACATGGTTTAGTTGGCTTTTACCCATGTGGCCACTGCAAGGCCTGCAAACACAGTACATACAAAAACGCAGTGACCTACAATGGTGTAACCAAATAATTGACACAATTTCTGACCTGTGGGATGACTTTTCTCATTTATGTCATTATGTGTACATGTGGGTTGCTGTACATTGGCAGCACTACTTGTGCTGCCAAGAAAAGTGTCCTGGAACATCTATGAGCCATAACTAATCATGATCCTAAATACCCAGTGGCTAGACACTTTGAACAGCAACATTTTTCTAACATCTCAGAGTGCAGCTACTTGATTTTGGAACATATTCCCATGAAACCAAGAGGGGGTGATAGAATTTTGGCTCTCAGAAAGAAAGAATCACGGTACATAATTGATTTTCAGAGTAAGACCCCGGGAGGCCTTAACATGGATGAGGAATTGGCAGTACACCTGAAAGAATGACTATACTTACATGAGGTTCTGTGTAATATTGTTATTGGAATTTGGGTGTTCTTAATGTCTTAATGTGTTTTGTATGCATTGAGTGATTATGTAAATTGACTACTTGTAATAATAGTAGCTTAGAAACTTCTTGTTATTTTTTATTTTATTTTTTTTCTCACTTTATCTTTTCTTCTTCTCTTTATAGGAGGAAAGGAAGGGGCCCTCTCAAGAACATTCACCTTCACTAGCGCACCTAACCTCTGCACTCCTTAGTTGAGACCACGTATGTTATTCACTTTTGTACCATTTGTGAACATTCCAGATTGGGATACCAGTAATCCTCCTTTTTGAGACATTGTCTTTGTGATTTAGCACTTGCCAGCAGAATTTGACCTTTGATGAGAGTCACTGCAATGAAGATGTTAACTACCATCGTTTGTTAGAGAGATGTATATTGCTAAACTGTATATTGCTAAACTGTACATGCTTACCATTCTCACTAGATATGGGCACTTGCCATTTATACTATGTGATATTTGTGTATTTAATTAAGGCTACAACACTCTGATAATGTAAAACCGTATTTACTGTTTAGATTATTGAAACAATTTCTGTTGGTTTCAATGAGTAATTGACTAACTTAAGATGGCCACCGTTTATTTTGACTCTTTGGTCCGTTGGTCCTTTGTCTATGTTCACTAGTAACTTTATCACTGTGGTTTGGTCTTTGCAATTTCTACACGTGAACAAGCCGCAAGGCGAAACGTGTTGTGTGGAATAAACCTGTGTTCCAGCATTCCTGGTATTGGACTCATTTTCCTGAGAGCGTACGAATGAGTTTTGAAAAAAGATTTTGACATACGATTACCGGCACGCTCCGCCGGAGTGTATGCCACCCCTCGTTGGGTCCCAGTATCTCGGCAGGAGCCTTTCTGTGTTTGATTTCCAAAACGAGAGATACACCGGACCGGCTGCTACGTGGACGCTAAAGAAGAAAACACGACCGACTACACCCGAAACCGCATATTGCGAGTCAACCCCCTGGTAAGCCCTGTCGCGCTCGGATCCGTCCCTTCTGAGGTAGAGATTGGGTACGCACATGGTGCTCACCTTTTTGTCTGCCTCCGGGGTTAACGGTCTGGGTGCGGTGAGAGACTTCATGTGAGGACGACTGTGTGCCAAGCAAGGGGTGATCGATTTGTACGTATTTTCGGCTGACAGTAACCGCACATAACCAGCAATACATCTTGAGTGAGAAGACATTTTCCGGTTTACAGCAATTGGGGTTCGCAGCCGTTACTAACATTATGTACGTGTGTTTTGCATAAATATCAGCGTCATCCTGAATCGACAGTGAAAGGATTGTTTCAGGCAAGGGGAACTCCCTATTCTAAGAGAGGGGATCGTGAGTCACCAATAACACTGAGTTTTACACAAGATTGATGAGTATTTAAACACAGGTTTTTTGGATTCAAGCTAATATTAATATGGAAGAAGAAGCTGAGAGAAGGGTGGCTGCCCTGACTCTCTTTAGTAGAAAACCCAAAAATCCAAACAACATGAACAGAACAAAGAGCCAAGATCCACAAAAACAAAGCTTAGATGAAAAGATGAAAAAATTAGAAAAACTCAAGCGCACGGAACTATCGAAATGGTGGGAGGCAATCTCGCTCCAAAACTATGTGGGCCAAGCCATGGCACCCCGAGGACTCAGGATATTTATAACTCCCACATATGAAGCACCAAACCCCATAATGCTGAAGGAGTGGTCTGATCATTCGGCTGCTAGTTCACGCAAAATGATGGAAATTCTAATCAAATTTGCATGGTCTGATAGAGAAGATCTATTGAAACAGATCCAGGAAATTGTAGAGGAATTAACACAAGCAATGGATAAAGACGCGCTGAAAAAAATGCTAGACAACATGAAAGAACATCTAAACCAATATGAGGAAGAAATTAAAGTCAGAAAACAAAGGAAAATGAACAGAGACTACGCTGACTACGAATGAGGAAGGATTCTCACCTTCAGTAGGAAGTATGATCATTTGTATAGGAATCAATCTCAGCATTCCAATACCAACACTACCAACAGCAACCACAATGAAAGTAACATCCTGAGTGAAACTGAGCCTGATATTACAGAAGGAAGTGTATCAGGAGATGAAACCACCTCTAGGAAAGAAGTCAATTTTTTAGACGAGTTCAGGGTGATGCAGCAAGATCGTCAGAATGCAAGAGATCATGCATCACCAACACCAAGGGGAAGAGGACGCAGACGAGGCAAGACAAGGGGAAACGCCGCAACTGCAAAAAATGACTTAAACAACATTGTGGAATATCGACAAACAAAGGGCGTCATGGGAAACCGAACAACGCGCGCAAACAAAACATACTAATGGATGCTACAATGGTAAATAAAACAATCGTGAATTTATCCAAAAAACAATTGACTGACTATGAAAAAAGAACTCTATGTTTGGGATTGTCTTTTTGTCCTTCTACACATTTTAATTATACTGATACAAGGATCGATACTTTCAAGTTTGTGCGCATACTCAAACTAAGGAAATGGCACAAACTTAAAAGACTGGGGCAGCATGCTAGAACTGTGTCGAATGTTGATATTGATGCCAACAATTTGAATTTTGAGATTGGTGATGTAGACGCTCTGGTTACTATAGCGGAGTTGGATACTCCTGAGGCTACTCTAGATACACACACTAGTACGACACAATTGTTAGACGATATGCAATTAGAACAGAGCGCACCAGCCAAAACCGATTTCAGAGTGAAATCTACTTTCATGCCTATACTTCCCCATGATAGTGTAGACAACTTTCATGAATGTGTGATCAAGGGGCTCACTGATCTTAGACGCAAATGTGGGAAAAATAACGACAGGAATTATAACAATCTATCCTCAAACCAACATAAATTCGTCAAAAGCCTCCATGATGATACCTCTTTAGTTATCCGTCCTGCGGACAAGGGGGGCAATATTGTGATTCTAGAAAGGGATGATTACATCAGTGAAGTTATGCGTCAATTGAGTGATAACAACTTTTATATACCTGTGACCACCCTGATTTATAACCAAAGTATTACCTCTATCTGGGACAAACTTGTGAATTGGAAAAATAAAGGTTTACTCACATGGGAGGAGTACTGTTATCTCAAAAGAGACTATCCTAAACTCCCAATCTTGTATCTTTTACCTAAGATCCACAAGCATGATACCAGACCTCCTGGACGTCCTATCGTGTCCTCCATAGGGAGTGTCGGGAAACATATTTCCAAGTATGTTGACTTTTTTCTTAGGGAATATGTCTGCCAGTTACCAACCTACATCAGGGATACAAAAGATTTTCTAGGTCGAATTGAGAATCTTGTTTGGTGCCCCAATTATTTGTTTGTAGTTTTGGATGTTCATTCCCTGTACACCATTATTGATCAACAACAGGGCATTGAAGCATGTGAACACTTTTTGTCCAATCGAGCACTTAGGTACAGGGAACACACCAAAATGGTTGTGGAGATGATACTTTTTTGTCTTCAAAACAACATTTTCTCTTTCAATGGCGCCCTCTACAGGCAGATCAAAGGTACTGCGATGGGGTCGTGCTTTGCACCAAGCTTTGCGAATCTCTTTATGGGGTTCTGGGAACAGGAGATTTTTGCAAGCACGACCCTGTCAGGGGATCTGGCCAAAATCGCCATGCGGCTTCGCTACATTGACGATTTGTTTATTGTGTGGAGTGGTACCGGGGAGGAAGCAGAATCCTTCATTGAGAAATTGAATAACAACAGTTTTAACATCCTTCTAACTGGCAACATCAGCAGTGTCACAACTGAATATCTTGATGTAAAATTGGAGATTGTAAATGACACTATACGTACCTCCCTTTTTCGGAAAGCCACTGCAAGCAACAGTATCCTACATGCCCTCAGCAGCCACCCTGAATCATTAAAATGGAGTATTCCATATGGTGAGCTGCTGAGGGCCAAGAGGAACTGTAACTCGAATGTAACATTTGAGGTGGAGACTGTCAACATTGTAGAAAGGTTTTCTAAAAGGGGGTACCCACAGTGGGTGTTGGACAAAGCACTCAAACAAGTAGCAGACTTCAACAGGAGTGATACTCTTGGCGATAAATCCGATATTGTTTCATCTCAAGAAATGGATGTCACACGGATGATCCTCACTTTCAATTCTGATTCTCAGAAGGTAAAGAGGATCATCACAAAAAACTGGGATATCCTGAAAACTGATGGTATACTAGGGAACTCGATACCTGAGAGACCGAATATCACGTACAGACGTAGCAAAAACATACGGGATCTTGTGGTGAAAAATGATGTGATGAGCTTCTCACCATGTACACAACATGGTTTAGTTGGCTTTTACCCATGTGGCCACTGCAAGGCCTGCAAACACAGTACATACAAAAACGCAGTGACCTACAATGGTGTAACCAAATAATTGACACAATTTCTGACCTGTGGGATGACTTTTCTCATTTATGTCATTATGTGTACATGTGGGTTGCTGTACATTGGCAGCACTACTTGTGCTGCCAAGAAACGTGTCCTGGAACATCTACGAGCCATAACTAATCATGATCCTAAATACCCAGTGGCTAGACACTTTGAACAGCAACATTTTTCTAACATCTCAGAGTGCAGCTACTTGATTTTGGAACATATTCCCATGAAACCAAGAGGGGGTGATAGAATTTTGGCTCTCAGAAAGAAAGAATCACTGTACATAATTGATTTTCAGAGTAAGACCCCGGGTGGCCTTAACATGGATGAGGAATTGGCAGTACACCTGAAAGAATGACTATACTTACATGAGGTTCTGTGTAATATTGTTATTGGAATTTGGGTGTTCTTAATGTCTTAATGTGTTTTGTATGCATTGAGTGATTATGTAAATTGACTACTTGTAATAATAGTAGCTTAGAAACTTCTTGTTATTTTTTATTTTATCTTTTTTCTCACTTTATCTTTTCTTCTTCTCTTTATAGGAGGAAAGGAAGGGACCTTCTCAAGAACATTCACCTTCACTAGCGCACCTAACCTTTGCACTCCTTAGTTGAGACCACGTATGTCATTCACTTTTGTACCATTTGTGAACATTCCAGATTGGGATACCAGTAATCCTCCTTTTTAAGACATTGTCTTTGTGATTTAGCACTTGCCAGCAGAATTTGACCTTTGATGAGAGTCACTGCAATGAAGATGTTAACTACCATCGTTTGTTAGAGAGATGTATATTGCTAAACTGTATATTGCTAAACTGTACATGCTTACCATTCTCACTAGATATGGGCACTTGCCATTTATACTATGTGATATTTGTGTATTTAATTAAGGCTACAACAATCTGATAATGTAAAACCGTATTTACTGTTTAGATTATTGAAAAAATTTCTGTTGGTTTCAATGAGTAATTGACTAACTTAAGATGGCCACCGTTTATTTTGACTCTTTGGTCCGTTGGTCCTTCTTCTATGTTCACTAGTAACTTTATCACTGTGGTTTAGTCTTTGCAATTTCTACAAGTGAACAAGCTGCAAGGCGAAACGCGTTGTGCGGAATAAACCTGTGTTCCAGCATTCGTGGTATTGGACTCATTTTCCTGAGAGCGTACGAATAAGTTTTAAAAAAGGATTTTGACATACGTTTACCGGCACGCTCCGCCGGAGTGTACGCCACCCCTTGTTAGGTCCCAGTATCTTGGCAGGAGCCTTTCTGTGTTTGATAAATATATATATAGTTACAGCCTCATCCTCTGACGCCACTATCACGATATCGGATACAAAAACGGAAGACAGTGGTTCCAAAACGGGGAGTATTGCAGCTTAGGGCCCCCTGACATATGCTGAGGAAATGGATTCTATTCACCAACAGAGAAAATCGACCCTGCGCTCAAAGAATGCCAACTTTCCCAAAGACAGCCCAGGAACTACAAAAGGCGGCAGCGACGGAAATGCGCAAAGCAGAGGGCGAGGAAGAGGGCGATACAACAAGAAAAAACAACAGAACAAATAGACATAAGTGCCAAACACACAATAATCAATCTTACCAATGTGGAACTGAATACTGCGGAAATGCAATTATTAAGTCTGGGGTTAAGTTATTGTCCAGAGAGCAATTTTAACTTTGTTGATGCACGAGTCGATGTCTACAAGTTTATACGCAAACTTAAACTAGCTAAATTCTTTAAGATCAAAAATCAATCAACATCGACTAACTCTAGTAATGCTCCTGCCCCCGGTCCCAGTAGACTCAATGCCAAACAAATCCCACTTTTAAAAACTCTGTTTTCCCTGGGTAGAGAGGCAACGGACAGCTCACAAACCATCAGCACACAACAGATAGCTGATGAAGAGGGGATAACAATCTCAGCAGCTGGAGGTAGTCCGTTTAAAGTACCCTCTTCTTTTGTCCCGTTTATGCCGCGTGACGCTCTAGATATTTTCCATGAGCGGGTCACCGAAGATCTGAAAAAACTACATATCAGGACAATAAAGGGCCAACAGAAATACAAAGACTCGCAAACAATGCAATATTTTCAATTGATGGAGAAACTGAAAACCAACAATTCAGTGATAATAAAGAACTCTGACAAGGGGGGTAACCTGGTACTCTGGGACAAAAGTGAATATAAAGCGGAGGCTCATCGACATCTGGACAATGCAGAATGTTATGAGCAATCCAACGGTTCGACAGTGAACAGGGTTAATAAGGAATATAAATTACAATTGTTGGTTTGGAAAAGGGAGGGTTTGATAAGTAAGGACAAACTTTGCTTTTTGAGTAAGGATTTTCCCACCCTTCCAACCTTCTACCTTATACCAAAGGTTCACAAGCTAACAACACCAGTTCCTGGACATCCGATTATTTCAACCAGAGAAAGTGTCTTTGAAAACACATCCAAGTATGTGGACCATTATCTTCAAGAACACGTGGTCTCCCTACCAACATATCTCAGAAATTCCAAGGATTTCCTTTGCAAATTAAATACTATCACTTGGGCAGAAGATTATCTCCTCATGACTCTCGATGTGTGTTCTTTATACACGAGCATTAGACATGCTGACGGTCTAAACGCAGTTGAACTTTTTTTGCAGAATAGAAACATGGCATTTCATATTTATAATAAAATGTTAGTTAACATGATTAGTCTATGTTTAAATAATAACCTATTCTTATTTGATGGCAAGGTGTTCAGACAGCGACAAGGTGTTGCCATGGGTGCATGCTTCTCCCCCAGCTACGCGTGTTTACACATGGGCTGGTGGGAGGAGCATGTACTGAGGGGTCAGCACGGGCAGTTATTTGACAAACATCTTATGCACATCTGGAGATACATTGACAATATTTTTATTGTTTGGAGGGGGACTGTATCAGAGGCAACAACTTTTGTGAATACAATCAATGAAAATGAGTTAAATCTGCAATTTACCGCCCACATAGACCAACATCAAGTGAATTTTTTAGATATTGCTGTAGTCATTGAGGATAACCACATCAGCACGCAATTATATTGCAAACCCACAGCAGGGAATTCCCTGCTGCATGCATCCAGCTTTCACCCACAACATACCATCACAGGGTTACCATATGGGGAATTCTTAAGGATTCGTAGGGCATGCAGTACCATCGCAGCAATGAAGACTGCACAGGAAGCAGCCAGATGCAGAATGTTACAACGTGGCTATTCTGCCAAACTGTTGGACTCTGCATTAGCCAAAGCCAATGCCAGAGATAGAAATGAGTTGCTGTGTACTGAGACGAAAAAAGGTCCTACATTAATATCAGAATCGGTGGGCAATACCCATGATACTGAACAAAGTACTAGCAGAACACCACCATGTAGGTTCATTTCTACTTTCAGCAGACAGGCGAAAGCGATAAAAGGTATCATCAACGCGCAATGGCCAATTGTTCTGACTGACACTGTCTTGGCCCAAACTTTGCCCAGTAAACCTGACTACACTTACCGCAAAGCCAGATCTATGCGTAGTGATCTAGTAAGAACCAGTCCTGAACAGGACATAAGTAAGAACTGGCTTACAGCAAGTATAGGTTTCTTTAAATGCAATACATGCAGGGCATGTAAGTTTGGTGTCAATACCAAAACATATGTGGATGGTTTCTCTGAGTTGCCAACCAAACTCAAGGGACACTACACATGTCGCACAGACCATGCGGTATATGTGCTGCAGTGTGGCTGTTGACTCCGCTATATTGGGAGCACAAAGCTCCCAGTCCATCAACGAATACTGCAACATTTGAGGGTCACTGTCTACTCAGATGTTACGTATCCAGTGGCACGCCACATTAATGAAGAGCATAGTGGGAATTTAAATATGTTGCAATATTTTGTAATTGATAATGTACCCTTGAGTAAGCGAGGTGGAGATCGTGAGAAAAGGCTGCGACAACTAGAGACCAAGTACATTCTGAAACTTAATAGCAAAACACCTAATGGATTAAACATCTGTGAAGATATTCACCACTTCCTATAGTACTATTGGTCCTAGTATGATAATTCAGTTGATCTGCTTACCTTGGTTTAGAACTTAATGTGTTATCCGTAAAATATTTGAGGCAGTACAGCATGTACAAATTCACTACCTATTTAATATATTGTGATTAAGCATGGGCGAATTTTGCGAATCTCGCGTTCGCGAATTTTGCGGATTTGCGAACTCGCAATCCGCAAAATCCGCGAATTCTCGCGAATTTGCGGATTTTTTTTTTGTGTTCGCGCGGGTTTCTGCCAGGTCGCGAGGGTTTTTGTACAATTTCGCAAACGCGAACTTACCTGTCGGGTCGCAAGTTTTGCGAACTTGTTGTTTCTACGTGTCCAGCCTGTTTGGGACACTCTTCTTCATCACTGCCACCCTCTGTCACCACATGCCACCCTCTGGCTCACCCATGCCACCCTCTGTTTCATCACAGCACCCTCTGGTTGTCCAGTGTACATTTTTGTGGCAAAGCAAAGCACACCTTCCCTGCCTCAAGTGACCTGAATTAATTTGGGGCTGATTAATGTGTCACAGAATATTTTTTTAGCTGGCACCTGCTTCCTTAGTGCTTCCTGATTAGTGATCTTTTGCACTTGCTAAGTGCTTTCATTGTTGCAAAATTAGTTACAACACCTGCCCTGCCCCAACTGACAATAATGAATTAGGGGCTGATTAATGTGTCACTGGATTTGAACTTCCAGCCTGGCTCCTGCTTGTCTGCCTTAGCTGTAATTCAGGACCTTTGTGGCATATGTGTAACTATTCTGAGGGTCAGAGCAGGGTCACATAATAGTTGCAAGTAGGCAACTGAACTCTGGAGGGGCCCCTCAGGAAGCACTACAGGAAATGGCTACTAATGATGAGCTTGAACTTTTGAACCTGGTAAGTAGTTTCAGTTTTGCTAAGATCGTATTTCTGCAATTTAGCGCTTATTCGCGGGGCGCGAAGTTGAACTGGGAAGCCGCAAACTCACGTGAACAGTGCGAGCAAGCCATAAAATCCGCTGCTTGCGGATTTGCGGATTTTGCGGGAAATTCGCGAATTTCGCGGAGTGCGAATTTACCGAAAATCCGCAAAATCCGCGAGCGGAACGGATTTTCCGCCCATCCTTAGTTGGGATTATTGTAATCTGTTCATGGGACGCACTTTCTGCAACCTGATTTCCCTGCTACACATTCTATTACATTTAAATATTTTTGACTCTGGTATAACCTGCCTAATCTGTAAATTAAGTCTTGACATTTAATTCTTATTATTTTTTATTACATACAAAATTGCTCCATCCGAATTGTTCTCTAAATAGTTTCCTTTTTGGAGCTGTTGCTTCTCAGACCAGTTTATTTGAGTGTTTGTATGACACTATCTTGTTTAAGCATTCTGCTCATTAGAATGAATTTTATGTAACTACATGTAACATAATCTTGCACTTTAGCATCACTGTAATTTAAACACAAATATTGTTGTTGTGCTTACAGCATGGGACTATATGCATCTGTCTTTGTCTCCGTTTGGTCATTGATATTTAATCAATACAGCTTGATCTGAAAATACAGATGGAAAACCATGTACCTAAAAATGTTCTTATGCAGTATCTTTATTTGAACAATTTTATGTGCACATTTTCGTTTTGGTTCATGTGAAATTATATTTTACTCTGTAGGTCAATACCACAGAATCATCGTCTTACTTTGGACTCGTTATGATGTTCAGACCCAATGTATTTGTACAGATAATTCAAAGAGACGCAACCCTCCAGACAACGCTAGCTGTCGTTTTCTAAATGATTAAAAATGTATTTAGACTAATAAATATTTGCAAATTACTTGATATAATGTAGATATATATTCCAATCACAGATGTGATATTAATGCATTCATGCAGACATTGTGTGGTTAGAAAATAGACTTGTAGTCCACAACACAGTATGTCTTCACTTTCTATTATGTGAGTAGTTCCAATACTCACCTGAGCACAGTTAATTAATGTATTTAAGTTGAACTGTTTGAGCAACGAGCTTATGTGAGCAAGGCTACACGCTAGCCGAAACGCGTCATCTTGCCCGACATCTCGCACCATTTTGTGATGAAATAAAGTCATTGCAACCAGCAGTGTAAACTGATTCGTGAGTCCGTGTCTTTCTCCATTGGTGGTCACAGGCGCCGGAGCGGTAATTGGATATATATATATATATATATATATATCGAAACAAAAGTCCTGCAATGCGTCTCCTCGCACCACCACGGAACAGATCTCACGAAACACCAAAGGTAGATTTTCAAAGATGTGGCTTTATTTTTCCCTCGCCATCGGCATGACGCGTTTCGGCCGTCAAAAAACGGCCTTGATCACATGGCCTCAAATTACCAATGGGGGTGTTTAAATACTGTGTCAAACATAGAGGTAGAAATGATAACAACGGATTAAGGGGTCATGGACATAGAAAAAATACTACTGCTTTACACATATGTACAAAATACAAAAACTCAATGGACATTACGATATTTCAGATAAATCATGAAACTGAATAAAGTGCTAGTGCAATATCTAGTAAAATTATTTACAAGGTATGTACAATAATGTCAATTGAGAAAATTAGAATTCATTCTGCATTTTATAACAGTCAACACATATGTGCAAAAAATTATTATGGCATGTCCAAAAAACATGATACAAGACCTCCATCTATGTTATCAAAAAAAGTGCTCAAGTGCCCAAAGTGCATAAGGTTTTCGCAGTAAGTACATGTATGCTTATGAAAGCAACAAATCATAGCACAAGATGTCATGTAACGCAATGTACCTGCGCCAGTGTTATAGATACCCACCACAGTTAAAAACAAACAGACATTACTGCTGGTGCTCAGAGTTCACTATAGCCATAGTGACTAAATATAATGAAAAGAACCAAGACCATTGCATAAAAGCAAAATTAGATTGCAAACGGTTATACATTGTAGGTAGCTATGAGCTCATAATAACTGTGCTATACATTACTGAAAAATAGGAGAACACTTAAAGAACAGAGTTCACATACTACAGTGGGAAAAAGGTGTTTACATAGGCTGCTCAAATCAAGATTACACCAAAGGGGTTGATTAATAGTATATTTACAGAAAAACTTGTAAATCTTCCCCCCTGTTAAGCCCATTGGGTATTCTGGTATTTAAGAGGACAATGTATTTGCTCTCTAATTGTCTCAGAATGGTATATGAAGGCCCACTAGAGGGCGATAACCGGAAAAATAGATAACGGTAAACTCGCAATTCGGGCACCGAATGAATAAATGTATGAATAACTTGGGGTATGTATCAAAGAACCAGTACTCTGATGATACCGATAATTCTGTGAAAACATAATGTATAAAAATACGTGCACAGGTAGAAAATAATGTATCAATACAATGTATGTATACATGAAATGAACTACAAGACCCATAATTCTTATTTGAAATGACAGGAAGTCACGTGATAATCATGGGGCTTTGTGTAACCACTCCTTAAAGGAAGTTAGTGGGCAGACTGAATATTGACCGTGATCAAGCCGTCAGTTGGCGGCGAAACGCGTTGGTAATTGAATTGATATTGAGAACTTTGGATAATAAAGGAATTGGAAAGTGAGATCCTGACGAGTGCGTGTTCATTTCCTGACAAGGGAGGAGTGGACGATATATATATATATAAATATATATATATATATATTCACTGAAAAAAACATAGGTTTTAGGGGTTTTATAGTTTGCCGGACATTTCACTCATACAAAACCATTGAAACTCCTCCGTTATAGTTAGTTGTACTAACTGTAACTCTCGCGCCCGCAATCCACTGGTGATGAGGTCACATATTACATCATTCATGACATAGTCAGTGACATCACTGGTGACTTCTCAAATGACATCACTGATGACATCATCCAGTGAATGTGGTTTGGTTTGTTATTTAATATGTATTATATATTTACCAATCTGCATTGAAGAATCAGTGGATATATAAATATCTGTATAGAGGATTTAATAGCAGTGTGATTGATTGTTTACTTGAGTACTTTATACTGTCTCACTAAATATATTGGATAGTAACTAAACTGTGTGAATATCTGTATTACTTGGTCAGTTGTTGTGTAAACTGCTGCACCAGTTGGTTACTAGCTACGTGAAAGTCTATGTTAGTTATTGATTAGTTAACTGACTATTTGTATAGGAGAGTGAATGATTGTGTGGTTCGGTGAGGGATCTGTGACTACCCAAAGATATGTGAATAGTTAATTTAGTCGGTATACGACGTTAAGACTACATGTTATAATAGTTGTTTGGGTGAGTGAATATCTTTATGGGTGTGGTGATGAGTAAATATATTTCTCAATGGTACATGTCCAACAAAGTAGAACAAATAAAAATCAGTGTATGTGACAAATTTATATAAATAAGTATAAATAAAACTCATTGATTGCATGAGTGACTGTATAGACAACTGTATACTTGTAATAGTGATTTTATAACACACTAAGTATGAGTTACTATTTATATGAATAAAGGAAGTATTGTTTGTATAAGTGTTTAGCTGAGTAAATATAAGTATGTTTGCATAGGTGAGTAGGATGACTGCATTAGTAAATACGATGTGTGCTGGTGTGTAATGTCAATATAGGTGTATAGGTATATTTGATAGTGTTCTATTGATCATTGACAGGATGTATGAGTGAAACTATAGGTAATTTATTACATGTTTCTGTAGATCTAGGAATGACTACTTGTAATGGTGTGTCAATGGATTCAAATATGGGACTCTGTATTTTACAGTGAGTGATGAAAGATTATAGTAGTGCATGATGAGGTGTATCTGATTGTAACGTGGATGATGTAGATCTTAAAGCTGCTTTTGACAAAGTCTCAAGAGTTACTCTATGGGCAAAAATGCAAGACTGGGGGGTCTCGCCCAGGTTCCTGGATGCCATTATTAATCTCTACTCTAATACGTGGGTCCAAATCAAGAAAGGAGACGGGTCCAGCGTAACTGGTAAGATCCAACATCAAATGGACTAAAACAAGGTTGCTTGCGTTCTAGCGCCTTGTCTGTTTAATATTTATAAATCCAATCTCGACAAGTGCCTCCAGTTAATTACAGCTGACCCCCCCAAAATTGAGCAAAATACCGACACCATGCCTCCAATACGCAGATGACATTGTGTTGCTAGCACAAACTCCCATTGGCTTGCAGAAATTGATTACGGGATTAGGAGCCTGCACCACCTTGAACCAACTCAAGATTAATCATCAAAAGACAAAAGTTATATGTTTTTTCAAACATAACAAGACATTGAAAAGGCATACTTTCTCTTGGAAATTGGGAGAGCAACCACTGGCCGGGTAGCTTCTTACAAATATCTAGGTTTCCAGCTAGATTGCAAACTGACCTTTAAGCAACAAGTGGAACAAGAATGCACGAAAGCTAAACAACTATTATTCGTCTTCAAAATCTTGAGGAAAAAGCTCATAGGTTGTTCTACTGGTCACCTGTTACATGTGATCTCTGCAAAATTTCTACCCTCCATCTCGTATGGCTCGGAAATCCTCAATATTAAAGGCGCTCTAATATTAAACACTCAAAACACACAGGGGTGGCTGGGCCCAATGGGAAAGAGGGTAGGCAGGGCCTCACAATATGCAAAATAGAAAGTTTGCCTATGCCTCCAAACTACTTGAAGTACATACTAATTCATGTACGAGTAAACCACAGTTTGTTAGTTTACACCAAACATTTTATTTTTGTAAATTTGGTACTCAG
The DNA here is from genome assembly GCF_964263255.1 of Lissotriton vulgaris. Classification (NCBI taxonomy): domain Eukaryota; kingdom Metazoa; phylum Chordata; class Amphibia; order Caudata; family Salamandridae; genus Lissotriton; species Lissotriton vulgaris. Next base: position 806,956,576 of record NC_141697.1, read on the forward strand.
TTTTGAAAAAGAGAATTCACAATAAACAGAACTAAGATCACTATCGACCTCATGTCTGAGCCATAAACATTCAAAAGAAATCAATACAAATGTGCAGTGAACCGAACAAGTGATAAAAAATTAGAAAAACAGTGACTTATTGACATGTATAAACATTACATTGAGTACATGGACCAAAAAACTTTTGACATTTGTGAAACAAGGGCTCCTCCTAACAATTGGGAACCCGGGGAGAAAGCATCGTTTATAATAATAGTTAACCTCCCGGAGACCTGAATAACACCTAATCAATTGAGTTTTAACAGCTTTTTAGGGTATCCTCTTTCTGCCATTTCGTTGCAGAATCTGGTTGCATGGGAGTCAAAATCACAAAGGTTTGTGCAGTTGCGCCTAATCCTCAACAGTTGCCCGTAGGGCAGATTATTTTTTAATGATTGAGGGTGCGAACTGGTATAATGCAAAATGGTATTGCGGTCAGTTTCCTTTTTATGCAAGGAGGTAGTTAACTTCGCCTCATGGGAGCTTACCGTGACGTCCAGGAAAGTCATTTCTTTTGGACTGTAATTGAGTGTGAATTGAATGTCTGGGTGCCTAGAGTTCAGCCACAAATGAAACTGTTCGAGATCCGCCTGGCTCCCCTGCCACAGGAGCCAGACGTCGTCGATGTATCTTAACCACTGAATGATATGTCCAATTCAGAACAAACTGTGGGCAGGATTTACACAAGGTACAAACTGTTTTGTTATCTTACTGCCTAGATGTAATGGCTAGAGGACGCGCTAGATAGTAAATATGTTGTTTTGTTTCATTCCAAATAGTGCTCATGGACTAGATCTAATCTGCCCTGACGAGAATTCTGCAAGTTGTGAATCAGGATTCGAAACGCGTCGGCACTTTTTTCTCCTTTGTTTGGCCGGTTGGCCATTGCCATTGATTGTATCTGTCATTTGATTGTACGCTCCTGAAACTCAATTGATTAGGTGTTATTCAGGTCTCCGGGAGGTTAACTATTATTATAAACGATGCTTTCTCCCCGGGTTCCCAATTGTTAGGAGGAGCCCTTGTTTCACAAATGTCAAACGTTTTTTGGTCCATGTACTCAATGTAATGTTTATACATGTCAATAAGTCACTGTTTTTCTAATTTTTTATCACTTGTTCGGTTCACTGCACATTTGTATTGATTTCTTTTGAATGTTTATGGCTCAGACATGAGGTCGATAGTGATCTTAGTTCTGTTTATTGTGAATTCTCTTTTTCAAAACTCAGTACCAAATTTACAAAAATAAAATGTTTGGTGTAAACTAACAAACTGTGGTTTACTCGTACATGAATTAGTATGTACTTCAAGTAGTTTGGAGGCATAGGCAAACTTTCTATTTTGCATATTGTGAGGCCCTGCCTACCCTCTTTCCCATTGGGCCCAGCCACCCCTGTGTGTTTTGAGTATTTGTGCGGGCAATCGCCCGAGTGGCTTGGGAACGACACTTCGCGAGTGTCCTTATATTGTGAGCATTCATTGCAGCGCAAGAGTGTTCACTCTTGCTTACTATGGCAGACAAAGATACGCTGTCCTTCACGGAGAGCCATATCGATCAACTAATAGCATCCTCGCCATTCTCTACAATTACTTTAAGTGCCTCAGCTAAACAACAAAACGAGGCAGACAAACTGTTAAGGCTTCAAAAGAAGCATATTCGAACAGAATTGCACGGCCACTTTCTACTAAGGCACCTAAAAGCGGGTACCATCCCTTGGGGCCTCCAAGTTAAGAACATCCCCGTCATTTTTATAGAGGACACTGAGTACAAGAAAGGGTTTAGCCAAATTAATACTAAGTGTAGCAGGGATTTAATGGTGCATACCATTGAAACAGCCCAGCGCATTTGCAGCCAGGAAGAGAAGGAGATAGAAGACTTGATCAAAACAATTAATGACAACCAGACCACGACTGAAGCCAAAGCACTCCTTGATAAAATCGAAAAGGAAATTGCCACTTTCAAGGATTACTCTCTGAACACGAAAGCAGCTCAGTTTGAAAAAGATTCAAAATCTTTTCAGTTGGAGAGAGTATACCCTTTTCTTAAAGAGGATTTTTACACTTCTGGTGAGTCACGTGGGGCCCTAAATTCATTTCAGGGTAGATCAAAAAACAGGTTTTTGACCTTTTCAGACACCACTTCTTCTGATTCTTCCCCAGACTCAAGACAGCCCAACTTCAACAAATGAGGCGCCACTCGAGGGTCGGCTCCTTTTTTGTCCAGGGGCGGACAATCGCGACCTCGGTTCAAGCAACCATGGCAAATGCGAACACGCAACAAGAACTACAACAACAATTAAATTTGTCCACTATAGTGAATCTCTCCAACAAAGATCTATCTAGGGAGGAAAAAATGCTTCTTAACCTTGGCCTCAAATTCGTTCCAAACAAAAGAACGGACTTCACTAAATTAAAATTAGAAGAACTAGACTTCTGTCGCAAGGTAAGGTTAAAAACTTTCTTCGCGGGAGCCGAAATGACGTCCTCACAGGAAACTACTGGACTTAGAGTTAAATCACGCTTTACTCCAACTCTAAATATTCCAAAACAGGTCATAGCTTTCGAGCAAGCTGTACTGTCTTCCCTTACCAAACTTGAGAAGAAAAACAGTTATACTAAGAACAACATCAGCAAAGGTTTACAAAAAGCTATCAGTGATCTGAAATCTGACACTTCAATAGTAATTAAACAAGCCGATAAGGGCGGGGCAGTGGTCCTTTGGCCACGTCCCATGTACCTTGCTGAAGGCCAAAAACATGTCAACAATAGGGAATGGTACAGACCCTCCAAAGAAGACCCTGTCCATGCAATCCAGGATAAAATATCTCGAATCACTAAGGAGGGTTTGGACACAGGTTTTTTAGGACCTAAAGAATGTGAATTTTTGAATAAAAAAACGCCTCGAACTCCGATTCTCTACTACTTACCGAAGATTCACAAAAATGACAAGGTACCCCCGGGCAGACCCATTGTCTCGGGATGCGATTCGGTACTTGAACCAGTATCTCAATACATTGATTTCTTTTTAAAGCCATGTATTGCAAAAGTCCGATCGCACCTCAGTGATACCACAGCCTTCATTAAACAGATTGAGGGACATCCATTCAATGACCGGACTGAGTTGATGGTGACACTTGACGTCGCCTCCCTTTACACACAGATACCGCAGGATGAAGCCTTAGAGGTCATTGAATTATACCTAGAACAAAGGGATAGACCCCACCGGGTACCCACCAACTTCATTGTGGCACTAGCAGAGATCACTCTTCGAAGCAACTATTTTAAATTTGAAAATAGCTTTTTTGTTCAAGTCAAGGGGACAGCCATGGGTTGTCCCTATGCACCGGAGTTGGCCGTGTTGTACATGGCACAATATGAGGAACGGTTTGTCCTCAGTAATAACCCTTTCTCAGGACATATCATTCAGTGGTTAAGATACATCGACGACGTCTGGCTCCTGTGGCAGGGGAGCCAGGCGGATCTCGAACAGTTTCATTTGTGGCTGAACTCTAGGCACCCAGACATTCAATTCACACTCAATTACAGTCCAAAAGAAATGACTTTCCTGGACGTCACGGTAAGCTCCCATGAGGCGAAGTTAACTACCTCCTTGCATAAAAAGGAAACTGACCGCAATACCATTTTGCATTATACCAGTTCGCACCCTCAATCATTAAAAAATAATCTGCCCTACGGGCAACTGTTGAGGATTAGGCGCAACTGCACAAACCTTTGTGATTTTGACTCCCATGCAACCAGATTCTGCAACGAAATGGCAGAAAGAGGATACCCTAAAAAGCTGTTAAAACATTCAAGGAATAGGGCTAAATTCACCCCAAGAGAGGCACTGTTTGAAAAGAAAGAAAAGAAAGATCTGGAACAATTGGTTTGTGTGACAACATTTGGCCAACACACGAACCAATTTAAGAATATAATTCGGAATAACTGGCATCTTCTTGAGACTTTAGAGCATCCCCTCTCAAAACCCATTTTTGCTATGCGCAAGAACAGAAGCATAGGGCAACATTTAATCAGAGCAGACAGTCATATCACAGCACCCAAAAGCGACCTTGTCACACAGTGGAATCTGAGACCAATACGCGGACATCGCAAATGTGGCAATTGTGTCTCATGTTCAAGCACCATAGAAGGTGACATATTTGTTAACAATGGCATCAGATGGAAACATGATTGTTTCACGAATTGTAAGACTCGAAATGTCGTCTACGCGGTGGTTTGCCCATGCAACAGAGTTTACGTAGGCAAAACAAACCAGCCCATTAATGCACGCATTACTCAGCATCGCTCCCGGCTTAAGAAAAAGGTTATGACTGCCCCCATGGTGGAACATTTCACCAGTAATGGCCATTCTGAGACTGACTTTAAATGGACCGTATTGGCATGGATCGACCCTAAACACTTTTTGGATGTGGACACAATGCTGTTGCGCAAAGAGGCGTACCTAATCCTTAAGTTTGACAGCGTCAATAAGGGTCTGAATAGCCTCAGCGAAATAAATAGGGCATAAATAATTAGTGCTTGTTGTTGAACACTACATGTCCCATAATGCACCTTTAAGGTTCGTGTCAACTTTGACACTACAGGTCCCAGCATGCTTCATTTCTTGGCCCCTTACCTGATTGGCCCGCTACCAACTACTTGGTTTGGCTTGTTTGGTCGGCGTTGCCCAGGGACACTCACATCCCATGGTCATCGCTGTGGAGCAAGCACGTTGATCGACTCTGACATATTGCGGTAAGCATGGAAGCGGCCGCTTTCCTGAATCGTCAATTGCACTTTGGCCTCTTATAGAAATGACAACGCGGTAACGTGTTCCCCTCCCCCCACAGATATCTACTCGAGTAAGCGTTGGTTGGCGAAATCCAGTTACAAAATCAGAACCCCCATTGAGGTCATCGCTACTCGCTGTCCAAGTAAGTGGACTATTTGTTAGAGTCTAAAATGTATACGCGACCAGTGCGGATGCGGATACATTCTAAAAGTGCACCTTTCTCAACCTAGTATTCAAACAGTTGCGCGGTAACACGGTGCCCTCTCTGCATTTTTATAGATTTTAACTGCTCCCTGCGCGGCGAAACGTGATCCAAAATAGAACCCCTTCTGAGGTCACAGCGGACTGATGCCGAAGTAAGTGGTCCAATTTTAAAATCTACACATGATTAGTCACTCAGCGAGCAAACAGTGCACTAAATCGCACTCTGTCCCCTATGTTACAGAAAATAAAGGTTCTTCACCGCAAGTGTTGAAGATGTGGCCCAGCCTCCATTAAAAATCAGGTAACCGAGTGATAATGACTTCCAAGCATTATCTCCGCGTGCACCCGGATAGTACTTATTTACTTCATTACTCTGTTGCAGCGTAGGCCGCCAAGCCTAGACGACATTTCTTCCAATTCAGAACAAACTGTGGGCAGGATTTACACAAGGTACAAACTGTTTTGTTATCTTACTGCCTAGATGTAATGGCTAGAGGACGCGCTAGATAGTAAATATGTTGTTTTGTTTCATTCCAAATAGTGCTCATGGACTAGATCTAATCTGCCCTGACGAGAATTCTGCAAGTTGTGAATCAGGATTCGAAACGCGTCGGCACTTTTTTCTCCTTTGTTTGGCCGGTTGGCCATTGCCATTGATTGTATCTGTCATTTGATTGTACGTTCCTGAAACTCAATTGATTAGGTGTTATTCAGGTCTCCGGGAGGTTAACTATTATTATAAACGATGCTTTCTCCCCGGGTTCCCAATTGTTAGGAGGAGCCCTTGTTTCACAAATGTCAAAAGTTTTTTGGTCCATGTACTCAATGTAATGTTTATACATGTCAATAAGTCACTGTTTTTCTAATTTTTTATCACTTGTTCGGTTCACTGCACATTTGTATTGATTTCTTTTGAATGTTTATGGCTCAGACATGAGGTCGATAGTGATCTTAGTTCTGTTTATTGTGAATTCTCTTTTTCAAAACTGAGTACCAAATTTACAAAAATAAAATGTTTGGTGTAAACTAACAAACTGTGGTTTACTCGTACATGAATTAGTATGTACTTCAAGTAGTTTGGAGGCATAGGCAAACTTTCTATCCTAATATTAAACACAGCACAATCTACATTTTTAAAAGACTGTTTTTAATACCGTTACATATCTCACAGGAACAGATTTGATTAGAATTTGGACCCAGGAATCAGATCTTGACCAGACAAGGTGCCTTTGTAAAGTATTATTGGAGGATGAGGGAGTCAGAAGAAAGTACCCTAGTACTGTTGGGTTGGGAATGGATAGAAAACCAAGCTAGACTAGCAAATTCACCCACGACAATCCTGAAGCAATCTTTGTCGGCATTACAACTAGAGGAGGCTGGTTAACCCCAGCAACGTATCCCAGATTCAGAAGCGTGGTGAACAATGCTATTAAGCAGATCTCTCTACTAACAGACAAAATGATTTTCGCAAAAAAAATCATGCCTGTGCTGTGATACAGGGCTACCAGAGGCTGAAGCCGCAACAGTATCTGTTTTATCACGTTCCCCACCATAAAAAGCATCACCTGATGATGCTACGAATGGGATCATTCCCCTCAAAGGATTTGACCCCAAAATGGAAATGCACATGGCCATCTAAGGAATGTCGCCTCTGTGGTCTAGGGGAGGAGTCATTACAACATCTACTATGCACTTTCCTACTGAAAACTCGAAAATCCATCCTTCGGGAGATTCTCAAGAAGGAACAGATAAGAACATGCAGAGCCACAGTCATCAGTTGTCTCAACGGGCTTGCAATCCCCCTGTCCAGTTGCGGCATAAAATTCTGGAAAATAGCAGCAAAGGAACTGGACAAAATTAATTCAAGCCAAACAGGTATTCAATAATCAGCTGGCCCATATCATTATTATTTTTAATGTATTGTTATACCCGCTAGCCTTCTAATCGTGGTCACGATTTTAAGACCTTTTTTGTCTCTCTTATGTTTTTAAAATGTTCATTGAAAGCACTGTTTAATGATGGTTTGCCATCCTTTTATGATTTTTAAATGAATCAATAAAAGTATATTTGACTGACTGACATGGATGATGTAATAAATGATGTCATCAGTGATGTCATTTGAGATGTCATCAGTGATGTCATCAGTGATGTCACTGATCATGTCATGAATGATGTAATATGTGACATCATCACCAGTGGATTGCAGTCGCAAGAGTTACAGTTAGTACAACTAACTATAACAGAGGAATTTCAATGGTTTTGTATGAGTAAAATGTTCAGCTAACTATAACATCCCTAACACCTATGTTTTTTTCAGTGAATTTCTAAGGTTTTTTAAATGCTAATTCCTAAGTATAACCTGCTTGAAACCTATGTTTTTTTCAGTGAATTTCAAAGGTTTTTTAAATGACAATTCTTACTTATAATGTTGATCACTTCCCCATATTATCAACAAGGAACTAAATCTGCAATGCCACCTAAAAAATCAAGCAATAGTTTCACTTACCACTAACAAATTACCATCAAAATTTAGGTACTGTAAGAATGTCAAATATGTACTGCGTGAATTACATTCAACTCACACCCATGTTTAAAGAGCAATATTTGTTAGAGGTTTTAATTATACACTTCCGACACCCAACAAAATCACAATACCCAGTGCCACAATCACCACAACCATCCCCAGGGAACCCTCTCCCCTACAACCTCAGAAGCAGCGCAAAACAGGATAACGGACCTTTCCAAAATAATATATCCCCTCAACAGTACACTAGCTCAATCTACACAGATGTGGTAACCAAGTATGTATAAGGGAAGGAAGGGAAAGAACTCGAACAGCAACAATAATGTACACAACGTTAAGAATACCGGTGAAATAATATACACAATTCACTATAGAAATCAAAAACTTTTCAGTGTGTAGATATTGAGCATGGGCTGAAAATTCGTTCCGCTTGCGAAATTTGCGAATTTTCCGCGATTTCGCGTCCGCGAATCTCGCGAAATCAAGGTAAAATCTGTGAATCAGCGGGACGAATTTTCAGCCAAGCACTTACAGGGTTACAGCAGCAGGTGAAAAAGTTGAAGCACATTTTTTGTAACCTTTTACAAAAGGGTTACAAGGAAATTAACCTGGCGCCTCGTAGCCTACTTGCAACTATTCTCTGACCCTGCTCTGACCCTTGAAGCAGGGTCAGAGAATAGTTACAAGTAGGCAATGAGGCGCCTGTCACGAAAATTAAACCTCAACAGGAAGCACCGACAGTTATAAAAACAAGCATTTGCAATGCAATAGGTCTCGCATTAGGAAAGTTGGAGCTATTGGTCTTGTAAATGACAATTTTTTTTATTTATGTGTTGGTTTTGAAAATAGCTAAATTAATAGCGTTGTCATTTACAATGCCAATAGTTATAACGTTCGCAAATGTGACACCTATAGCATTTGTAATGCAACATGTTTTGTATTTACGTGACTTACATGTATTTATAATACAAATTACAATGGCTTTTAATTTTTTTAAATAATTAATACTTAAATAAAAGTGATAAATTTTTAATGGCAATAGCTTAAACTTTTGTAAATAACTTTTGTGAAGATTATGTTCAGTGTATTTTGTTGTGACGAAAATCCAAGAACAGAAGTGAAATATTAACATCTTTTTGTGACATTTGTAATAAAGTTTGAAACATTGAGAGAACATATTTGAACCAGTTGTTGTTGAATGGTTGCGCAGATTGATGCTGGGGTGGCGCTGAGGGGTGCTGTGGTGGTGCTGAGTGATACTGGGATGGTGCTGAGTGTTGCTGGGGTGGTGCTGAGTGGTGCTGTGGTGGTGCTGAGTGATGCTGTGGTGGTACTGAGTGATGCTGTGGTGGTGCTGAGTGGTGCTGTGGTAGTGCTGAGTGATAATGTGGTGGTGCTGACTGATGCTGTGGTGGTGCTGAGTGATGCTGTGGTGGTGCTGAGTGGTGCTGTGGTGGTGCTGAGTGGTGTTGTGGGGCTGCTGAGTGATGCTGTGGTGGTGCTAAGTGATGCTGTGGTGGTGCTAAGTGATGCTGTGGTGGTGCTGAGTGGTGCTGTGGTGGTGCTGAGTGATAATGTGGTGGCGCTGAGTGATGCTGTGGTGGCGCTGAGTGGTGCTGTGGTGGTGTTGAGTGGTGCTTTGGTTTTGCTGAGTGATGCTGTGGTGGTGCTGCGTGGTGCTGTTGTGGTGCTGAGTGGTGCTGTGGTGATGCCAAGTGATAATGTGGTGGTGCTGAGTGATAATGTGGTGGTGCTGAGTGATGCTGGGGTAGCGCTGAGTGATGATGTGGTGATGCAGAGGGCAGAAAGGCACTCAAAGCAGTCTAACAAAGGGCAGAAGGGCAGAAAAACAAGGGAAAAACGAGTTTAACAGAGGGCAGAAGGGCACAAAAAACAGTCTAACAGAGGACAGAAGGACAGAAAAACAAGGGAAAAACGAGTCTAACAGAGGGCAGAAGGGCACAAAAAACGAGTCTAACAGGGGGCAGAAAGGCACAAAAACGAGTCTAACAGAGGGCAGAAGGGCACAAAAAACGAGTCTAACAGAGGGCAGAAGGGCAGAAAAACAAGGGTATAACAGAGGGCAGAAGGGCACAAAAACGAGTCTAACAGAGGGCAGAAGGGCAGAAAAGCAAGGGAAAAATGAGTCTAACATAGGGCAGAAGGGCACAAAAAACGAGTCTAACAGGGGGCAGAAGGTCAGAAAAACAAGGGAAAAACGAATCTAACAGAGGGCAGAAGGGCAGAAAAACAAGGGAAAAATGAGTCTAATGGGGCAGAAGGCACAAAAAACGAGTCTAGCAGAGGCCAGAAGGGCAGAAAAACAAGGGAATAAAAGAGGGCAGAAGGGCCAAAAAACTAGTCTAACAGAGGGCAGAAGGGCAGAAAAACAAGGGAAAAATTAGTCTAACAGAGGGCAGAAGGGCACAAAAAACGAGTTTAACAGGGGGCAGAATGAATCCCGCCCTGTGTGTTTGTCTACGAAGATGCCACCGTTTTGTGCAATACCTCTACTCAACTGGAGTACTTTCTACTGTCTAATCAGTAAGTGCTCCCTGGTCAGCTAAATGTATAGGGGCAGATTTACAATAACTGGGGCATACCCAGGGATGTGCCAGTTATTGTGCGCCGCAGCTTCGCCACCCATGGTCCACCGCATTTACAATGCGGCGCACCATGTGGCAAAAACGGCACAGATGCGTCACGCATCTGTGCCGTAAAAGCAGTGCATTGCTGGAGCTGCGTCGCAAGCGCGACGCAGCTCCAGCAATGCTCTGGGGGGCCCTATCTCCCCAATGCTGCGTCAAGCCTTGCGCCTGCTTCAAGCTGCCGCAGGGTTTTGACGCAGCATTGGCCTAAAAGTGACTGAGTGAAATCTTGTAGATTTCATTCAGCCACTTTTAGGAGGTGTTCCTGCGCAGGACGCCCTCCCCTGCGCCGGAACACCTCCTGATGGCGCAGGGCTTTACAACGTGACGCATCTCTCAGATGCGTCAGGTTGTTAATACCCAGCACCATGGCACATCTTTTGTGCTGCCGCTGCATCACAAAAGTGACGCAACTGCGGCGCAAAAGAGGCGCAAGCGGCTTGTAAATCTGCCCCATAGTGCTTTTACTAAACTGTAGCTGCGTAAAGGGCCAGAAGATGTGTCTCCAGTGACCATGTGTGCCTGTGCCTGTGTTAAATGTAAATGTAAATGTGTGTGTCTTGTAAAGCGCACTGCTACCCGGAGGCATCCTGGCGCTATAGACCACTGGGGAACCCGTCCTGGCTTTCCCTGTGAGATGTTCCCTCCTGGGTATCTCTAAGGTGAAACCAGGCATCCCCGGCTTTTGTGGGGGGCCGTTGTGGAGATGAGGCAAGCTAATGCCCAGAGTCGCCGAGTGTGATCCCTGGTTAGAGTAGGCACCGAGGCGAGAATTATCGAGTCCGCTAAACCTGGTTCACGACCCTACTGCGTCGGGGATTGAACCCTGGTCCCGGGCCGTCCTCTGCTTCCGGGTCAGCCGCCTCTAACCAGTGAGCCACGCCACTCCACAGGCCTCTAACCAGTGAGCGAGACCACTCCACAGGCACACATGTTCACTGGAGACACATCTTCTGGCCCTTTATGCAGCTGCAGTGTAGTAAAAGCACTATACATTTACCCAATGAGGGAGCACTTACTGGATTAGCCAGTAGAAGGTACTCCAGGGCACATCGCAAAACAATCCGCGATTTCACGGGAAAATTTGCAAATTCGCGGATTTTTTAGCGATTTCGTGGGGAAAACCGCAAATTTGCGGAACGTGAATTCGCAAATTTCGCCCATGCTTAGTGGATATACCATTGATAAGTGTAGTGTACTGTATAGTGGACGCAACCATATTATCTCAGACACTGGGGCATATTTCGGTCATGTGCCTATGTGTTCACCCCTCCCCTTTGAAACAGAAGCTGAGTGGGCTAGTCCAAAGTAAACAACATCAGCGTAAGACTATAAATAATTATTCTACGCCTTGGGTATGGTTCGTTTCTGCAAAGAGAAGAGACTGCGCCGCAGCGAAGGTCCGCACCCTGCCACGTGCCTGCCGCCGTGACCGCGTGCCTCTTCGATACAGGCCCATTGCGAACTCAGCGCAACACCACCGCAGACTTATGTCTGTATTGACTAGTGATTTCCATCGACACTGGGGACAGCAAGGTTTACAACTTGAATTCAACTTTGGATCTAAATTTGTCGTCAGTATCTGTGCTGAGAACTGCCTTCAATCTACTCTGCGGTCAGTAGAATTTGATACCATTTGCTCATCAGCACTACAGAAAACATTGAATTCAGTCTTGACTTATTTAAAGAAGGGACAATTGTACTATGTCCTCAGATTTTGTTAAAGTTTGAACAGTAGGAAATTCAGCATTCATTTATTTAATACAGAGACACTCACGGACAGCATTCAAGTTAGTCTTGATTTATGAAAGGCAGAGTCAATTTTGTTAATGGATGCCACAAAAAACGTTCATCAATGTCTGTACTAAGTACTACCTTCAAGTGTACACTGCGATCAACAGAGTTCACCACTTGATACCAAAAGCGGTGAAGCACTAGAGACAACATTGAATTCATTCTTGATTTATGTAAAGCAGAGACAATTCTACTGTGTCATCAGATTTTGTTAACGTATGTGACAAAAAAACATTTGTCGATGTTTCTGTGAGCTATTGCCAAAACTTACTCTGTGGATAGCAAGGTTCACAACTTGAATCCAGCTTTCCATCTACTCTACGGACAGTAGGGAATTCAGCCTTGATTTATGTAATGCAGAGACAATTCTACTGTATGTGTTCAGATTTTTTTTACATAAGTCACAAAAATCATTCTTCAATATCTGTGCTGACAACTGCCTTAGATCTACATTATGAGGGCTCACGATTCAGGTGAAATGGCGATTGCACATGAGGCATTCCAATAGCTAAGAGACATTGTACTAGTGCGACCCGCCAGAACCACAAAACATCGCAGAATGCGCACACGCTGAGTTCTTCAGGTACCACTAACTCACTGCACCACAAGTCATCTCCCCGTGGCCTTATTAAGACAGAATTCACTAGGCAAAAAACATTACTCCCAGTGCGGCCTGCCCGGACTACGCATCATCGCATTTTACGTACACGCTCAGTGCCAAAGATACCAGTAACTCACTGCACCTTAATTCATCGTCACGTGGCCGTATTCAAGCACAATAGCGAAAGACTTTGGTCAGAATGCGGCCCCCCTTTACCACTCATTATCGCAGGGTACGTACAAGCTCAGTGCCAAAGAAGAAGAAAATATATCATAGTTTTTGGAAATCTACTTCAACTTACTCCTGTGAATGGACAACCAATATTTATAACAAAACTTGATTTTAAAGATTTTGCTGCCAGTGCGTCCTGCATGGAGCACGCATCATCGCAGGCTCCACAGAACTTTGTTGCCTCAGGTGCTAATAACTCTTTGCACCACTTATCATCGCTGCCTGCACACACACTAAATTACCAATACTGTGCAGCTCTAATCAATGCCACGTAGTCGTGGGCTCTTGCTAAGCACTGCCTCCTGCCTACACTGCTGTCATCAGAGCTCACAATTAATTACACTGTTGATTTATTATTTGCAGACTACAATACCAAACTAAGTATAAAATTTATCAAAACATATACAATATCCCTTTATTATGCTTCCTTTAACAACTTTTTTCATATCACATATAGATTTACTTGAATAATAAATTTCACGCTTCAAGTGCAAAGGTACACTTAATGATAGTCTACACTGTGTATAGCATAGGTCACAATTTGAACCTCACTTTTTTTCATTGGAAACCTGAATTTCATTTTTGGAGACAAAAATGGCTACACCACTGGAAGAATCATCTGATTCTGATAATTTTGTTGCTGAAGAATTCATAACCATCAATAGCACGTTTCCCCCCCCTCAAAGTACATACAGTCCAGTATGCAACATTCAATTCTTTGAGTGCAGCCCGTTCAGACCAAGCATCATCGCAGGGTGAGCACATGCTAAACACCAGACATACCACTAACTCAGTACACCATAAATAATCACCACGAACATGGCCCAGATTTCCATTGTAATGATTTTTTAGTTCCAGATCTAGTTGTCAGAACGGCACACACACTCCATCATGGCTAGTATACACCCACACCACACCCATCCAACGCATCCGTCACTACACACGTGACCGTACCTATAAAAAAGACGGGGTGCACATGCTGTACGCTACTTTAGAGTTGCTCCCATCGCAAGCGCTGTGATGGCCGTCCTGGTGGTTTGGGCGCCTCATGTAGGCCCGAAGCACGGAACAGTGGGCCCACCACCACGTGCGTGGCCTCTTTGGTTACTGAGTTAGTGGTAACGGAAGGACTGAGCGGGTGAAGAACCTGCGATGATGATGATGGGAGCATGAGTATGTGGTTAGCGATAGAGATATCAAGACTCAGCACCATATTTGAGACTTCTTAGTGGCAGATCGGGACTACATGATGTAGAAGGTGCTGTAGCAGACTGGATACAAAAAAGCGACGCAGCGATTTAGACGAACGCAGTCCTATATAGTGTATCAATTTGCATGTATATATTTTTTTTCCAATAGCAGGAACGTTTTCATAATCGGTCAAACGTCCAGAATATAAACTATACAATTAGTTGCTTTTAAATGTGAGAGGGAACGTGTGTGAAAGGGTGATGTTATTCAACTCCACATTAAGATAGTAACAATTACCAATCATATCATCTTTCTTTTACTATCTCTTAGATGTGGAGCTTCAGGGTGCATTATGTCCTGGCACGTGGTGAAAAACACACTGGTGACAGAAAGGTGAGCTGCGAATATTCTTTGCAGTCACTCTCTCACTTCCTCTCTCCTTTGATAAAAAAATTACACACAATGTTAACTTCCTTTTTATCTTACAGGTTGTGTTTCACAAATTGGCACACCCCCCAACACCTCTAAAACTCAACGTTCGAGGTTTCTACGATGATGCATGGCCATTGTAACAACTTCTGAGAAAGCTGATTCGACACTTAGTACACCCTCTTTGAATCAAGACAATGGCACAAGGTGAGCAAAGAAGCTTGTTTCCGAAACAATGACAAGTCATCAGTGAAAGGAGAAAGTGGGTAGTGTGCAGCAGCTTCACTGCGTATGAATGTATAATTACCTCCGGCCAGTGGGAATAGATAGGTTACAACAGTTTGAAGGGCAGATGTACGAGCCCCTTGCGCCACTTTTGTGTCACTTTTAACATGGGAAAAGTGGCGCAAGGAGCTTCTAAATCTGCCTCTGACTTCCCAAGAAAAACACTCATCTTCGGACTCTGCAAGTCAATGGGGTGAAACAGTCTAGATACCCAATATTCAGAACTCACCACTATGCAGTGGGAATGCATAAGATATAGTACTTTGGAACAAAACAGAGCACAGACACCTCCTTACAGTGGAACTTGTTGTAATATAGTATCCTGTGTGTACAAAAAAATAAATCAAAAATATATGTGTGCATTTGTATGTACTCTGCTATTACTAACTCTAGATACTATATTTCAGATCACTAAACTGGAGGGTGCACTATGAAGCAGCACGCCCTTGGACACACAACGGAGGCAAAAGGTGAGTTAGGAGTATTTTCTCCAGTTTTAACTGCTCCATCTATAACTTTCTCTCTCTTACACTTTTAATGTCATTTTTTCTCTCTTTTTCTTGCTCACCTTCTCTCACATCTTTTCTCGTTCTCTTTTAAAGTTATGGACGCTGCTGTCCAATCTGACATGTAGAACCAAAGCTGAGTTCAAGTTGTGAACTCTGTTGGTCACAGTGTTTACACAAGGTAAGCAGAGAAGACTAGATATACAATCTCTCAGATTAAATGCATTAGAATTAAAAGACCTTATTTACAAGCCCCTTGCGCCACTTTTGCGTCACTTTCAGCATCAGAAAATTAACAAAAAAGTGGCGAAAGAGTCTTGTAAATAAGCCCTAAAGAATATTGTCCTGCATAATTACTTGATCTCTCACCTAATTCTGTCTCATCTCTGAAACATTTTAATGACCTGTTGATCTGTAATGTAAATCTGACACAGTAGGCACTAAGTATGGGCGAATTTTGCGAATCTCGCGTTCGCGAATTTTGCGGATTTGCGAACTCGCAATCCGCAAAATCCGCGAATTCCCGCGAATTTGCGGATTTTTTTTTTTTATGTTCGCACGGGTTTCTGCAAGTTCTCGAGGGTTTTGTACAATTTCGCAAATTGCGAAATTGTACAAAACGCGTGCGAACTTGCAGAAACCCGTGCGAACACAATGTGCTCAGTAGGGTATGTGCCTCTTGTGTGAATAAAAGGTCAGAGAAAGATCAGTTCAGCAGATGAAGAGAAAGAAGCTCCTGGTCACAGGAACAGCACGGGTATTGCGCTCGTGAAAGTCAAGGATGCAAAGCCTATCCAGCATCACAGCTGATTTTCCACGGTAGATTTGGGAAGAAGGCACACCTGCCCACCCTCGACGATGCTCACGATTGTTTTTGGGCTAATGAATGAGTCACTGAATTTGAGCATCAACTAGTTCGAGCGACCATGTGTGTGTTACTATGCAATCGCCCCAAAGGGCGCAGGGGACACTTGAGTGAGCTGCAGACCTGTGCCCAGCCATGCAACTATTTTACAATGGCGCCAGCAAGCTGCCAGCACTGTTGTAAAATAGTTACAAAGTTAGCTTGCACAGAAAGCACTTAGAAAAAATAAAGCAGCACCTGCTTCGTTTTATCTAGTGGTTCCTGTGCAAGCTAACTTTGTAACTATTTTACAACGGCGCTGGCAGCTTGCTGGCGCCATTGTAAAATAGTTGCATGAGTGGGGGGTTCAACTTTTGAACCCGTTATGTTCGCAAATTTTTTTGCGGATTTTGCGGGAAATCCGCAAAATTCGCGGATTGCGGATTTCCCAAAAATCCGCAAAATCCGCGAGCGTAACGGATTTCCCGCTCACACTTAGTAGGCACTTCTATACAGACACCGCTTGAACACGGGCCTATAAGACAAGTGAAATGTATCAGGCACACTGCGCACGTAACAATAAGGAAATATTGTCAAGTGTTACTTTGACTTGTAATGTTTGACCTCATTTAGTCACATCGATCTAATTTTAAACACTAATTTTCTTTTTTGTTTTGCAGATAACCTACCGTACTTCTATTGGAGTCCATATCACATTTTGTTTATTATATTGTTTTGTTAAAGTTATGTTTCTAGTTATTTATTGTATTGTTATCTTTAAGTTACGTTTACAGTTATTTATTGTTGTTTTAATAAAAGTTAATTTAAAAAAGTATATACGTCTTTTTTTTGTGGGGGTGGCGGTCCCCAATAGAAATGATAGTTATAATTTGAAGTATAAGTCTGAGGCTAATTCTTTACCAGATCTTTACCAGAGTCTATAGCTATGACTAACGGTTCCTTTGGAACAGTTTTAAAACTCCAGCACAGTAACTTTTTCCATTAGCAACATAGTGTGGTGAACTTCTAACCTCTGTGCTCATGTAAGTGTTGCTTGAACTGTTACTATGGTAACAGGCAGAAAGCCGTTTGGGTGTTGGGTTGAAAGGTACTGGCTCTACAAAAACCGTTATATTTACCCTGGATCCTCTACATGACAGAAAGGAAAGCAAAGTTAAAAAAAACACTGTGTACCAGATTTACAACCCCCTTGCACCACTTCCTCGTCCAAGGCACCCCCAACAAAATTAGAAGTGTGTTGGCCTCAATGACGCCCCTCAAGCCCCTGGAACCCCCCCCCCCCCCGAGGATTTGTGTATTGTGGGAGGCAGACTGCCTTGCGCTGTTTGCTATGAGAGGGCGATAGTCTTGCGCCTTCCGCCATCCCATAGCAAACTTAGTTTGCATTTTGAAAAACAGAGCAGTGAAATCTGTTCTCACTTTCAAAATACAAAGATTGCCTTTCCACATGCAAGTTAGCATCTCCCCTTGCGGAAAAGCAATGCCGGCTCCTGAAGAACGCAGGAAGCCGGCAGGACCATGGGGCCATTGTGACTTCCGTCACGGTCCCCAACATTTTTTATAAGACCCGAGGCATACGATCCCTGGGAATATTAGAAAGTACTGATAGGGCCTATTTTTTAACAGAAAAAGTAAACGTTGCGCACCCTGGTGTGCACAGGCTGGATGCACAACTCATAATCTGTAGGCTACGTGATTCCAGCGCATTTGCTGCACAACTTCTACGCGTTTGGGAGCCGGCATTACTTTTCCACATCAGAAGCTACTAACATGCAGCTCCCCATGTGGAAAAGCAATCTGATTTAGAATTTAATAGAGAGAACAGATTTCCTTGCTATGGGAGGGCAGGATGGCACCCCGGGACACTGCAAAAGCCGGCCCTCCCACAATACATAAAGCCCCGTGGAGTGGTGGTCCCCGGGGCTTTGGAGACCTTACAGCCTACCCCTCCCCAGCCATGATTTATTTTTAGCCCCGGGGGGTAACGGGCCCTCAAGTGCTCCAGGAGGGGGGCCACGTAGTCCCCCTCCCACAATACATAAAGCCCCAGGGGTGATGGTCCCCGCAGCTTTCAGGACCTTCGACCCCTCCCCCCACCATTTATTTCTTTTTAGCTCCGGGGGGTGACGATCCCCGAGGCTGGGGGCCCCTCTGGGCCCCACATAAAATTTTATAATTTTTCCCCCGGTATTTGATGGTGCGCTTATGGTACGATGACAATCCTCGCATCCTCCGCGGATCCACCGTGCCCATAGATATATAAATTACTTTAACTGTAATTTTCTCAGGAACTACTGAACGGATTGACACCATAAAAGCAAAAGGCACAAGTCGGAACTGAGGACTACCTCTTTGACAAATTTGGTGTAATTCGGTTCAGCTGTTCAAGCTGTAGATGTGACTAAAGATCCTATTGGAAATTGCATGGGAAAAACACATTTCGGAACCCCCCTTTTTTCTCGGCCCCCACTTGACCAATCACCCCGAAACTTTTAGGAAAGGAGCGGACCGGAGCTGGACAAAAGTTTGGAAAATTTTGCAAAGATTCATCAATCTGCGCCAAAGTTATTGCTAATAGAATGTTGCGGATTTCAACCGCCAGTAGGTTTTATATATATATATAAATATATATATATATATATATATATATATATATATAGAACAGTCTCTGCTATCTCTCGCCCGGAGCCCAGTCCTGGATACCTTCGGCGCAGATGAAGAAAGGAGACCCAAAATGCAGGTGAGCAGTGTTTTTATTCAATTAGAAAAGCGGCACACCTCAGCATAATGTTTCGGCCTTCACAGAGGCCTTGGTCACATATATATATATCGTCACACGTTCCCAAGAATTGATGTCAGGAAAGAAAACGGCCAGCACTCCGATGTCGTGATCTTGTTAATTATTTTATTTCCAAACCCCCCAGCACCCCCGACAGACGCGTTTCGCTCAAGGCTTCGTCAGTGTACAAACAGATTCGCCATTTTAAACAGTCCGCCCTTTTTGAATCATAGACATAAACGATGGTGCAAAATCAATTTTGTGGCGGCCATCTCGTAGTGTGTTCATACAAGGTTCCTACTACTGTTCAAAGATGGCGACAAATAAAAGTGCTCAGTGCAAAAATATACAACCAAGCTTGACATTTGACCAAATATTTAGCATGACTAGCACATATTTACAATAATTACATTTGTGATACCAAGTAATGTTCTTTACATATTTACAGACGTCTCTGGTGTTATGTAGGGGTGTATCCCCTAATATGTACATGGCATTATTGTGTGCAAATCATATATATATACAGATGGTGAGTTATTCAACCCAATGCCCGCTATTTACAGACCTCTCTAGTGTTATGTAGGGGTGTATCCCCTAATATGTACATGGCATTATTGTGTGCAAATAATATATACACAGATGGTGAGTTATTCAACCCAATGCCCGCTATGTACAAATCTACACTATGTATTTACATATGGTAGGGCCAAGAGGATCGGTTCCCTTTCCTTCGATATAAGAGTTGTAAATAACTCATTTAATACTGAAATACACCCAACCCTAGGCAATAGATTTATATTTCTTCATTCCACTAAAGCAGTGCTGTAATGAGTTGTATCACACGTCCTTTTATCTCTGCTGCCATCTCATACACCTGCCTTTCTTACCACCTGCAGAGTGTCCCAGCTCAGGAGCCATGTTTTGCTAAAGCCAGACCCTAATATTCCCATATTGATTTTATTACGGGCCATAACACATAGGGCAAAACTACTAGGTGTTCTCAGTGACACTAAGATCGACCCAGATATGTACACACAATACCCTAATGCACTGGTATATCCTAACTTTGAATCAAATGATCCCCCGTTTAGTTTCATACGTGTTGGTCAAATTGAAGTAAACCAGGACTACAAATTCCAGAATGCACAAGTTTCTAGCTGCCAACTGCCCCCTACAACCACCAACGTGTTGCTTTGTCAGAGGTAGTCACCCCCTGTACCTGGCCCACCACCTGCAGCATCTTTCAGCCAATCCTAGCCCATGTTTTCAGCATGTGTCACTCACTCCTGGCTCACAGGAGGCATGTCACAAGGGGCTCTAAGATTCCAGCAACGTCTGGACTTCGGGTTCTCCTATGCCTCAGGGGGCCCCCGCTTTTGCATATGTTATTTTGTATTTAGAGCGTTGTGCTTTTCAGAAGCGCTACTGCCTACTTGTTAACAGTAGTCCACTTATAAGGCCCCAAAGGCGAGACCTATTGGCTATGCCACTGCTTGTTTGTTTTTACTGGAGAGACTATGAAGGCTCCACAGCCCCCATGAGCATTGGGTTCTCTGGTCTTCTAACCGTTCTTGTAGGCCTAAATAACTGCTTGATAGCATTCAATTTAGCACTGCTTTGAATGCTGAATGCACTCCCTGTGGTAACATGTGTCGAATGGACCAATCCTACTTTGCATTTGTAAAGCCTGTAGAGTTGAATGTCTGGGTACTCCCTTGAACTAGGCTTTCATCGCCTGTTGTTCAAACACATTAGAAGGTGCTAAGGATTTTCATAATACTTCAGGGAATAATTAAAGTACGAGAACATAATATTTAACTAGCAGTGTTATTTTACTTTCATATTTGAGCCATTTTTTTAGCATAAACATTTATAAAGTAAATATATATAGAACATAAAGTAAATCACTCACAGGTAAGTGAGTATTTTATAAAGCGCAAATCACCACCAACGGCCCTCCTTGTACTTGCCCACGTTCTGTCTTTGTTTACGGGCTTCTGGGTCCTGCAGCTCACCTCAAGGATATAAATCCCTGAGGAGCCTCAACAACAGGCGTCAGCATCCATAAATAGTTTTTTTATCCAGGAGTTTCCTGGTGATGAGAAGGAGACAGAAGTCACAGAAAATCGGAGAGCACTGATCACATTCAGCTACGACGTTTCGTTGTGGGACCCTGCCAAGCTTAGAGGGGTGTATGACAGACATCAACATTTCATAATGCAATCTGCACTGGTAGTATTATTGCCTTATTTCAAAAATATATTTCACGTATCATCATTACAACTGATGCAGAAATAATCATCTATGTTCTACGACAGATAACAGTTGTTATGCGGGCGAAGACACAGGCCTTAACATGGCAGACACGCCTTAACGAAGCTCCTGCCTAAAACTCATCAATCATGCAAAATCCGGCGCATCAACCCTGGTTCCCAGCTATGACGGGGCCGAGGCTGCGGGGGTCTCCGTGGTACCAGCTGACTGCAGGAAGAAGGCGTTAGCTGGCGGCTGGGGGAGGGGATGTTCTGTCGGGGGCCCATTGACTGCACAATAAAGACTGTGAGGCCTGTTTCTGGCGAAGGAACAGTTGTGTTCAGCAGGGGCATAGGAGACACTACATTTCTGGGGGGAGAACGGGACACGGACAACTGTGGACTTTCCAGTGACCCTATACAATTCGCCCATTGTATGAGCAGTGTACACCCCATCAAGCTAATACAATTGCAAAGTTTTTAAGTGAAATGTTGAGAAAGGCAGGCACGTAGTCATATGCAAGTATGCTCTAATATTTACATTCACAAAGTAATTAGACCAAATGTGAAAGCAACATGTTTATGTATCTTGCATCTTTATTCACCAAGCAAACAAAAGGGGGAACAAAAAAAGGGAAGGATAAACTAAATGATCTTAGTGACATTCCTAAACCTTAAAATGCAAATGGACTAATTAGAAGTTGTATTTTCTTGCGGCAGGAATCTATAATTAAGTTATGAACTTTAATTTAAAAAGCCAAACAATGTATTGTGCTGTTGAGTGCGAGGACACATTATTTTGCTATTGTCTGTAGGTCAACTGAGTTCATCATCTCTTTATAGATATTGCATATGGCAGAACGATTCACTCTTTTCTGGGACATAATTTATCTGAGCCAAGTTTTCAATAATGTGAGACCACTGAAGCTTCTCTCAGCCACACAAGAAGATACCGGAATAACCAAAACAATCTGTAGTAGCTTCTCAACCCGTGAAAAGAAAGCTCTCTCTCTTGAAAGCATTTTTTGGAGTGTGTCTGCTAGTTCTGGGACTAAAGAGTACTTGAACATACTTGATAATATAGTTAATTGAGCTGAGAGAAGCAAAGGGTTAGTTTCTTTGTACTGAGCCAGAGTGTCACTGCCATTGGGCTCTTATATGCAAATGGAATGCAATTGTTAAGTTTTGAAAAATCAGTAGTACATATCAGTATCTACCATGCGTACTGTCCAGTAAGTACCCACTACCACAAGCCTTGTCCATTGGTCACATTCTAGCCATAGAAGATTTGACCCCTAATCTCAGCTTTATAATTTCACCTAAATATGATGATAAATAAACACTATGACTAGAATGACTTTTCCCTGGGAAGAGCAGCCTCTTGGCCTTGCCATAGGAATTACTGGAGCTCCAAAAACCCGGGGGTCATTGCCAATCGGCAATAGTGACTGTGGGACCAGTATTTGAACCCTTACCGTGCCGCTGCACTGCTCGAGTCCTCCCACCGCCGCTCCTACCATCTTCGCGGCTGCCGAGTGGAGGACTCGGCTTCCCACCACCCCTTGCGGAGGCGCAGCCCGGATTTGTCATCCCTGCGCCTGGAGGCGCTACTAAAGCTACGTGTTCCCGGTGGAGCGGGCGAAGCTCCAAAAACCCAGGGGGTCGTTGCCAATCGCAAATAGTGACTGTGGGACCAGTATTTGAACCCTTACCGTGCTGCTGCACTGCTTGAGTCCTCCCGCCGCCGCTCCTACCATCTTCGCGGTTACCGAGTGGAGGACTCGGCTTCCCACCAATCCTTGCGGCGGCGCAGCCTGGATTTGTCATCCCTGCACCTGGAGGCGTTACTAAAGCTGCGTGTCCCCCGCGTCGCGGGACACCGGGCTAAGCCCGGGGAAAGGGCGGGCCCTCAGTGGCCCTCAGAGGCCGGAGGAGGCTGGGCTGGGCCACCTCCCTAACACCCAGATTGAAAGAGCTGAGAAGCAGTATTTGTCAGGTGAGACTGTGGCCTTTAACTTGTACATATTGACTAGTGGCCCTCTATAGAGCAAAGCGAGATGGTCTCCAAATCATAGAAAGGGAGAAAGACTGAACCAATGATTTCAGGCGGCAGTATAATTGGGACCTTGGAAAGTTATTTTGCTTGGACTGCTGCTGTGGTGGGGAGGGAAATAGAAATAACAGAGAAGTGGCTATCCCTTGAACTCGGAACTACTAAAAGATTGTCTCTTGGTGCTTTAAAGGATGTAGGCACTCCAGATCATAATGATGGTCCAAAACTTGCAGCAGTTAGCTTGATATCCCCAGGAAACGAACGAAACGAGACAATCTCCCCTATTTCTACTATTGATGATAATTTGGCGAGTTGTAGTACTATCTCCTTAGAGGAATTCCATCCAACTGTGCTAAATAGTAAAAGCGTGCCAAAAGGTAACAGACCTGTTTGCTCTAAGCAAGCAGGGAAAAAGAAAAGGGGAGGGAAGCGTCAAGTAGGTGGGAAATCCAAGATGCCGAAAACTACTAATAAACTGGTGAAATCCTATCTGGGTAAAATCCTGGCGACACGGCCTACCCTTCTAAGTCAAATCTCGCCCTTAGTACTATCTACACCCTCCCCAGTGATTGATCATCAGCCATTACCTAGAGTCGACAGTAATGGGGTTTGTACTATAGCTCACATGGAGAACCTATTAGGATCATTCATACTCCCACTTAATGAGAGGTTGAGAGTCTTAACTAACAAGGTGGACAATCTCCATAAGATTGCTATGAGCAATACTAACGGGTCAGGGAATCATGTAACTATTACGCAAAGCAGAGGACCTGCTAATGAGCAAGGTAGACAGGGTAATTTTACCCATGCCACTCCATGATTGAAACCAATCAGTGAAGTTGCGAGGAAACGACCGAGTAGGACAGAGAGCGATATAGGGAATAATACTGGGAATAAACCAGGTAATGAGGAGAAGAATGCTAACACTAAAGAGCAGAAGAATCCTCGGACAAACTTCTGTTCTTTAAAGGATGAGGGTGTAAGAAATGTACTAGAAAAAACAAGTACCCCGGTTAAGCTCCAGAGGCTCAACCTCCCCCCACAATCTGCTCCACTGGTTCTAGTACTTAAATGTGCCTCCCCTTAAAGAGGGAGCCAGTGAGAATTACATCCAGCTGAGAAATAAGGTCATGCATTGGCTATCAAGTAACACATCTGAGGGTAAGATGGTAGGGCCAAATATCATAATGGCCAGACGGGTGTCCTGGCTTGGTAGATCTAAGAAATTAAAAAAGGGTGACTGTGTGGTGGTCAATTTTAGGTCAGGTACCAGTTGAGAGGATAATGAGTGAAGTGGGGTGTGGGGGAGGGATTAGGGGTCAAGGCATAGAGATCTTGCCATTAGGCTATTTTTACAGGCCAATAAATCAAGCCAGATCAGTAAATGGAATGGAAATTCCAATGGAAATAAATGGCAAGTAGTGACGAGAGCCCCCAGGTAGATTTTCAGGCTAGGACACTCGGAGGACAGAGATGGGATATACAGGGACTAAATAGGCACTCAGGGCCCAACAGATTTACAGCGTTGTCAGGTTTGAATGACTGCGACTGACTGTGTGAAAGAAATAAAGGCTACACTAAACACAAGGGCTGTGCCCCAAAGCAGAGTGAGGTAGTATTACCCAAGATAGGAGACGAAATAGGAGGACCATCCTTAGAACCCGATAATACACAAGATAGTGTATTAGGATTTATATCATTCACGATTCCTAATGACATGAGAACGGACCCAATGAACCAGATTAGAACACAGGTAACCCCCAAAGCGAGAGAAGTTAAGCTCGATAAGAAACCAGTCTGTGAATTTGTCCCTGCGGCAAAGGCAACTGCGCCATTGTCTAACAGAAACATTAACCGCCCAATAACTAAATTAGTGGCATCCCGAGATAGGGTAAGGGTTGTCTTCTGGAACATCTGTGGTTTGGAGAATAAGGTTTCTAATACAGCATGGAGGTACCATATAAAAGACTTCGATATTCTTGGTATCCAAGAAATATGGCTTATAGGTGAAAAACACCTGGATGGTTATAAAACATTCCACACCCCGGCGGTATACTCCCCACATGGTAGACACAAAGGGGGAATTTGTGTCTATGTATCTAACTTGCTAAGAGTGTGAGGCATAAAAATTCTGAAGTGTTCCCCCTATTATCAATTGGTGTCCATCTATCTTACATCTGGGTTGTGTTTGTTGGTGGTAAACTTTTACAACAATATAAAGGAATGTTTGAGGAGGTATTGAATAACCTGATGGAAGTCTTAAACCACTTGTACCTCACCAATGAAAGAGATATAATTGCTGTGTGGGGAGGGGATTTTAACATCAGTATCTGTAATTCCCATGCTTGTAATACTAGAGAAGTTGAGTGGGAAGGGAGTAACGATGTGAGTCACTTTATTCACTCAGGGAAAGGGGAGAAATTAAATGATATACTAGACACCCTCGATTTGGGATTTGCTAATAAGATGAGCTCCCCTGTGGTAGAATTTAGCCCGACCTTTATCTCAAGGGGCTTACAATCGGTCATTGATTTTATATTAGTTCCCAATAAACATCATATCTGGGTGGAGAAGTTTGAGATCTATTCAAATGGCCTCAGTGACCACTTGCCCATTAGTCTTAATCTATCCCTACCGGTTTCCAATAAATCCACTACCATTGAGGCTCTGGCATGGGTGAAAGATATAACATTAGCCAGACAAAATGGTTTTAGCTTAAAGTGGAGTGCGTTAGATCCAGTGGAAACAAATAAGGGCATTATTGCTAATGCTCAGTCACACATTCAGGTTTGTCTAGATGAAAAGGCCTCTCTTAAAGAAATATTGGATGTCTTTGGAGGTATTACTGCGATAATACAGGACACCCTCCCTAAACCAAGTAAAAAGTGTGTTAAGTCTACAGGGTGGTTTGATAACAAATGTACAAAGGCATATACCCAATTAAAAGCCGCGCTCAGCACCAAAACCAGAGATCTTGAATTAATAAGGAATTGTAGAAGGGTGTATAACCTAGCAAGGTCCCAGCGGAAAAGGGAGCTTAAAGAGCAAGCATGGCAAAATCTGCTTCAGGCCTCTGAAAGCAGAAACCCTAAACTGTTTTGGCAAGCAGTAAATGCACCCTATTTTAAAATAGAGGATAATGCAACAATAGAGGTTGCCATTGACGAAGTGGCATGGATTAACTTCTTCTCCAATGTGTATAAAAGGGAGGGGGAAAGTCTGTGCACTATTATTGAAACTGACGTACCAATTTCGGCCACCTTACCAATAGACCTAGAAATTCGCCTTGATGAAGTCCTGGTGGCAATAAATAGTAGTAAAGGAAATAAGGCACCGGTTCCGGACGGAATACCGATCGACGTTTTTAAGCTGATACCGGATTTGTGGGCCCCAATATGCACACAAGTCCTGCAGGCATGTTGTGCTGTAGGATTTATTAAAACCTGGACTGAGTCGGTGATTATACCGATACACAAAAAGGGGGATAGAGAGAGCCCTTCCAATTATAGGCCAATTTCCCTGCTGGACTGCCTTATGAAGCTAGCAGGTAGGGTGGTCCTAAATAAACTCCATAAATGGACAGAAGACAATAACATCCTGAGCCCCGTTCAATATGGTTTTAGAGAAGGGAAGGGTACAGTGGAACAGGTCCTCAATTTTGTAATCATTCAGGGGAAATACACACGGGCGAAGAAAGAACGCTTGTATGCCATCTTCGTAGATCTCACAGCCGCTTTTGACTGTGTAGATCATGCGAAGTTATGGCATACCCTTGAAGAAATAGGAGTGGATCCAGCCATAGTATCATTTCTTCACCAGCTGTATTCTGGGGCTACAGCAAGGGTGAGATTTGGGACCAAGGGAGAGTGCACTGGACCCTTCCGCATCGAGAAGGGGGTGAGACAGGGCTGTGTGCTGGCCCCATTCCTTTTCTCCATCTATACCAACGCTTTGGAGGGGGATTTGGAGGCCAGCACCATTGACTCCCCTAAATTCGGTAAGAGACAGGCAGTCTCACTCCTCTATGCGGACAACTCAGTGCTCATGGCACGAACAAAGATAGGTGCTAAAAGGGCATTAGAAAAATATAATCATTTCATGGGGTCAAGAGGGCTGAAAATCAATGCAAAGAAATCATTCATGATGGTGTGTGGGAAGGGGCGGGCCGCACATAAGGAAATTAAGGTGGATGGCCTCACAATTGGATGTACAAAATCCTTCTCCTACCTGGGGGTATTGCTTGATGGTTCTGGCCTGTGGGGGGCAGCCATAAAGTCCAGGGCCTTGCTATTTAAATGCTCTATAGCGGCAATCATGAATTTTGCTAAACAGCTGGGCAAAAGACCACCGGAAATCCTTTTAAAAATCTACAAGGCAAAGTGTAGGAGTATTGCCCTATATGGGGCTGGTATCTGGGGGATCCAGAATGCACTGACCATTCAAATAGTCGAAAACTGTTTCTTAAAATATGTATTAGCATTGCCTCAGGGTGTGGCAACATTTAATTGCCATGCAGAGTTAGGTCTGGAATATATTTCCGATCTTATTAAACTCCAGCCAATATTACTCTGGCACAGGGTATGGACGACGGAAGCTCTGGGACTCAATCGGGACATCATAAAGAATGTGATGGCCCTTGACAATGTTAAATGTATTCCTTGGTTTATGTATGTTAAGAATACTCTCTCTGATTTGCAAAGACCAGAGTTATATAGTAACCCACTTAATAATCTTGGAATTTCAAGGAAAGACTTGAAAAAATTATGTATGAGTCACTTTGAAATATTGAGAAGTTCAGGTGAACTCCTGAAATGTTCAGTCATCCAACATCAAGGGACCCTGATATGCCAGTGGATTCAACCCTATTTAGCCATTTGCACTGTGGGTTTCGACCGTTTTATATTAACACGGTTTAGGTTTGAGCTATTCTTCTGCCTGGTAACCTTTCCTCTAAGAAACGACTGGTCACGGAACCTGGCACCCTGTACCTGTGACAATATGTCAACACAATCTACTTTCCATCTGATCCTATTTTGCAAATAATATAATGTTGAACGCAGAAGGTGGATCAGACAATATTTGAGACAGAACCAATGGCGACAATGTAGACCAGCGTATTTAAGCCTATTGCAATTAGGGAGTGAGACATGTATTATGGTTATGACTGGCTTTTTAAAAAGTATTTTGAAGAAACGGAAAGTAATGATGTTAACTGATTGATGAACTAACTGAGATAATTAGTGTATGTATTATGAATTGCTTTATATCACTGATGTACTAATTTAATCCTTTTTAAATTAACTGTTTTTATTGGATGGTGAATAAGAGTTTTATGGAATGTGTATTTGTATTGTGAAGCTTTTATGATTTTATACTTCATTTAAATCGAATAAAGCATTTCTGAGTCTGAGTCTGATTCACTCTTTTCTGGGACATAATTTATCTGAGCCAAGTTTTCAATAATGTGAGACCACTGAAACTTCTCTCAGCCACACAAGAAGATACCGGAATAACCAAAACAATCTGTAGTAGCTTCTCAACCTGTGAAAAAAAGCTCTCTCTCTTAAAAGCATTTTTTGGAGTGTGTCTGCTAGTTCTGAGACTAAAGAGTACTTGAACATACTTGATAATATAGTTAATTGAGCTGAGAGAAGCAAAGGGCCAGTTTCTTTGTACTGAGCAAGAGTGTCACTGCCATTGGGCTCTGATATGCAAATGGAATGCAATTGTTAAGTTTTGAAAAATCAGTAGTACATATCAGTATCTACCATGCATACTGTCCAGTAAGTACCCACTACCACAGGCCTTGTCCATTGGTCACATTCTAGCCATATAAGATTTGACCCCTAATCTCAGCTTTATCATTTCACCTAAATATGATGATAAATAAACACTATGACTAGAATGACGTTTCCCTGGGAAGAGCAGCCTCTTGGCCTTGTCATAGGAATTACTGATACTGTTGTTGTGGTCCAGTTGGAAATGTGGAACCAGGAGCAACGTTTACTTAATCTTGGCCTCCCATTTGCCCAAATTGTGTGCTCTTGGATATTCACTTTTCTGAACGAACTCCTTTTTGGCAAGATTGGATGTATTTTGATTCCATGTAAACACCACTAGCAAGCATATTATTACAAAATAGGCTGAATATTAATTGGGAGGGGAGAAGTTTCCAGTGGCATGGTATATTCACCTAAATGCTATACTGTGTTAAATGTATAACCAGAGCCACTAGAATGATGCGATTGTGGGCCATGGTGTTTTTCTGTATTAGTATGGATTTTGTTGCAATTGCCACATAAAACATCATCTGTTACATAATCTACAGAATTTAACCTCCAAAAAATTGTTTATCGCGCAAACGCCACAAATGTTATTAAAACTGCAGTGACACATGTTGCTGTGCAGTTAAAGGCCCTTTTCAAAGGTTGGTCATATTTCTGTTACTTATTTCCATATTTTCCTGCTAAACTTATACAAATGAGGGGCACTATATGCCCAGACAGTTTTAACAAGTGTAACAAGCATTTGCAATGCAATATGTCTCGCATTTGTAAGAGTTTGAGCTATTGGCATTGTAAATGACAATGCCTTTTGTTTATGTGTTTTGAAAACCTGCAAGCGGTGAGTACACACTTTGTACTTATAGTCGTTGCTTAAGAGAAGCAACACTGGCAGTAAAAGAGGCGCAGTTACTGTCAGCCTTGCTTCTCTTTAGCAATGACTATAAGTACAAATCACCTGTTCATGGACTGCTTGCAGGTTTTCAAAACGCATAAATAAAAGGCATTGTCATTTACAGCTCAGCTCAGATGCGAGCCCTATTGCATTGCAAATGCTTGTTTTACATGCCACTCAGATCCTATTTCCTGCCCCTTCATTGGAGGCTCGCAGCTGGTTTTCTGGCTGAGTAATGACACCCTCAGATATCTTTTCCAAATCGCTCATTTGCTGCTTTCCTAGAGCCCGGATTCAATAGTGGTCCCGCCGGGTACTGTCCTTAGGAAGAGCACCCTCCATTCTGGAGATCACAGTAGGCAACATCGTTTCTGATTTTCGATCATTTTCACTGCCTCTATTTACTCTCCCTAAACTCAGTTGATTGTCAGAAACCCCTGCATGTTTTAACCTCTTTGATGCTCATGACGGCTCCCAGCTGTCATGAGTCACGGTGGGCGTGTGCTGATGACGGCCGGGAGCCGTCATGACCACGCCCGCGATCGGAATGTTCAGCACTGCTGCGGAATTCGCGCCGCAGTGATGAGGTTAAGGCAGATTAGCAACGACAAACGAATGAGCGCCAAAAAGATAAAAAGTGTGACTGTTGAAGCTGTCTAAGACCAGTGCGCTGAAGAATCTCAGTTCGATGTGTGAGCTGCTTCTCCAGTCTGTGTGAATTCTTTGCAATTTAGTAGTACTACTCCTGGTTGTATAATGCAATTATCAGGACTACAGGGATTAGACATGGTGTAACGGCCAGAGCTAACAACTTTGGAGCTGGAGAACCAGATTCGAGTCTTGTGCATCAGCTCAAAATCCTGTGATTCTGGGCACATCCCTTAACACCGTTCCTGCCAAACAATGAATGTGTCATTGTGTAATGTAACTGATGCTCATCTAAAGCACTCCAATACCCTCGGGTCGAGTTTGCGCTATATAAAACTGCCCAAAATAAAATTACATATAAAAGCAAATGAAAAACTAGGACTGGATGAATTATTCCCACTGGATCAAGGTAACACAGCACCTGGTCGAGAGATATGTGATAATGGAAAATGCTAGGATTTGCGAAGGTCGTGCTAAATGTGGTGGAGAATCTAGCAGTCGATTTGCTTTCTCCTAGGCATAATAAATTTGACAATATTATAGGCACATTTAGCTGTTCCCCCAGTTATCAAAGATTTCTCCGTTACCACCCAGGCTCTAGGTGTTTCCAATGTCAAAATACCTTGCCTCAAATGACATTTTTATGGCCAGGAGATGCTTAAGTATAATTGTAGCAGTGAACAAACTGTGTAATGCAACACAAATTTTAGGCGTGTGAAAAAGTTGCTAGCCCAAGATCACACAATTTGGTGTCCTGAAACCAAGGATTAGAATTGCTTCCATCTTGCTCTCATGTCAATCAATTAGCTACTAAACATCAGTTCTTCGCTTCATTTAAGGTTTCTACATGTATGCGTGACTAGTGACGCTCATTTTAAGTTGCTGGTTTTAATGGTAAACGTGGTGTCAGATGCACACAGTTCATAGCGCCGCGAGGCTGCAGATTGTGGAGGTGTGCTTTGCTGTATTATGGAAGGAGTGTACACGCTCTGACAGAGCATACACGGCATGTTTGTGGTTGAAAAGTGGCAGGTGCATTCCATGGCTTTGTACTCGCAGTCCAAGGGGAGACAGTGCCCACAGTATTTACTGGGTCGTTTTGCGGCCTCAATAGTGAAATAGCGTTTGCCTCTGGGAAAAGCTAAACTGCCTTACTGTTCCTATTGTGAAGCGCTCTGACACCTTCGGGTAAAGTCCGCTCTATATAAAAACGCATAAAATAAATAAACAAGTCTCTCCTGGAACATTTGTAAACCGGAGTTAGGACCAGAGCTGACAACGTCTGTACTGGGGAACCAGGTGCCAATCTCCACATTTTTGAATGTGGAGATTCAAAAAGGTCGATGAAATAGGAATCAGCGAGTGTGGAAGTGGAAGTGTGCAAGAAAGAAATTCAGATGCGTGGCGACTGTAAAAGCCTTTCCATACAATCTTTTGTTATGTCCTGAATAGTGCCTCCCACCGCACCCATTAGATTTTACAGCCCCCTCTTAGCGCCCATTTTGAAAGATCTTTGGCTAAGCAAATGACTCAGCAGACACACCCCTGCTCTGATTTACAAAGCAGCTCACGCTGGGTCCTGGTGACGAGCTCCTATTGATTCCATGCAGTGCTTGAAAGGTGCAGCCGTAGTATAACTTGAGGGATAAAGGGAGTGCGCTGCCTCGGTTAAAGTCAGATCCCCATGAGTACCGATACTCTCTTTCTTCTAGAAAAAAGTGCTGGTACTCAAGGGGAGAAAATGAAGAAGTGCCGGTACTCCGTACCGGGAGTACCGGCCCATTTAAAGCACTGCTTTACACTGAATACTCAAACTCACATTCCTTTTTAATGATTCTAGACTTTAAGCACACGTTCAAGCCTCTGCTCCTGTAACTAAGATATGAGGGGAAACAGAAACCTAACACTGTACTGTCGGTGACAACGTGGCCGCACAAGCAGGCTGAGCAGACGGCTTCCGGAAATATATGAAAGCAGCGCCGTGCTGAAAGAAATCACGGCGCCCGTGCACATAGGTTTAACGCATGGCAGCCCATGAAGCTGGCAACATGGTAAAAAGAAATCTATACTACTATAATAAAGGAAGTACTTTGAAGCTTTGAGGCGGGTAAACTCGGGAACCACAGCGCCAATCCACACACCCAATACACCGTTGTAATCGTCAGGGTGTGCAGATGGTTATAGGCTATATAAATTTGAAAAAAAAACATTATTTAAAAAATGTACACTAAAAAACAAAGTAGGCCCTCCGAAGTAGCGCCTGCCGCAACATGTGTGCTCACGTCAGGAGCGCGGGGAGGAGCGGCGTCCAGGAGCGCGACGAGGTGCTGCGGACATGGCGCGGGGGAGGAGCGGTGACGTGAAGAGCAGCGGACAGGCCGGAGGAGCGGTGACCAGCGGCGGTGAGGAGCGAGCAGCGGCGGAGTGGTAAACTGAGGAGCTTGGGGAGGAGCGGCGGCTGAGGTAAGGGGACCCACGGACAATGTCGGGGTAGGCGGGGGTTGGGGCAGGCGGGGGACGGGCCGGGCGGGGGCCCAGGCTTCTGGACAATGTCGGGCGGGCGGGGGTCGGGGAAGCCTGATTGCTCCAGGACAAGAACGGGACGGGCTGCTAGTGAGTAATGAAAGGGTGCGCCGTGCATATTAAACTTATGAGCTGGTGGCCTTAAAAGCGTGCGCCACCACAATTTAAAAAACAAAAGTAGTCCCTATACGAAGCAGATTCAGACCTACAGCGATTTACAATTGTGGAATAATCTTCTCCCGTGTCTGGGAAGAAAAAAACTCAGAGCTCGGTAATTGCTTGCTCCATGGGCGTCCGGGTTCCAAGAGCGGAATGCTCATGCAACTTGTGGCTTCTTCCCTGTGGTATAGTAACCTACTTGGATTTCATCGCGGAGCCCGGTGCTCAAGATGAGATCCTAGTAGGTTTCTTCCCAGACACGGGAGAAGATTATTCCACAATTGTAAATCAGTCCACAAGTTTGTGGTACCTGAATATTCATTAATCGAGGGCAGGGCACGCCTTAGCGTATATGTGTACCACCCAGGTAATTTTTGGTCCTGACGAAAACCCACAATTGCAAGATGGTTGAAACATGTAGACCTGTATTTTAAACATATAACACACCTCTCTATTTTAATACACTACACTTCACCGAAGCCTACTTAATTAGACATAGGTGTATCACTTGTTTTTATAGGGAGTTCAACCACTCAGGAATAAAGTCCACGAGTGAGTAGCGTTGACCCCTTTCAAATATCACTCACTGTATTTTTAGCACTGCACATATAAAAAAGAAATATCCTGCTCCACTGTAATCAGGTGTCGAAGCACACCCTGTTGGCACTCGGCCTTCGGGGTGGGACCCCGATGATGAAGCATGTCACCAACTAGGTTGGTGAGTGAGGGGTCTTCTAAAAGGGCTATCCATACCCTTTAAATGGTTTGGCTCACCTTTTCCTTCTGCAGAAGATTCCTTTGCAGAATAACCCAATGGGTTACTCCTCCATTCTTGTAGTTAAAAACCACATAAACATGACAACTTTGTTTCCCCCAAGATAAAACGTATCTTCAGAGTCGAGGAAACAATAGATAGATATTTCACTCAGTCAAACGTGCATGCTTCGTTTCACCAGAGGTGCTGAGAAAATAGAGAGACGGGCGTTTTCAATAAAAGTATTTATTGAACAGTCTTCTTTCTTAAGCATAAGAAATGTACTGCTACAATCGTAATACTTGTCATAAAGTACAATGCATATAATATGAACAGTTTTATAAAGTAGTACTGTAAAAGCATGATATGGTTTCTAAGCCATAAAAGTGCATAAAATGTATAAAATACATACAGTAATAAATAAAGACTAAAAGTACTCAACTGGTGCTTCTAAAATACGCCTTCCCCGGTGTACCTAACCTAAGTCTAGTACAAGGGAAGAAGTAAGTGAGGAGCACTGTTCCCTTTAACCTGCGCGCATGCGCGCGTCCCACCTGGGTGAATCTGGCCGCGCAGTGTCCTCTTTGAAGCGCGCACAAACCAGGAGAGACAAGTATTCATGTTAATCGCAGCGCTGTGTTGAAGCATGGTGAGCACTGCGATTAACATGAATACTTGAAGGAAAGCAGACAATCTGCCCCCCCCCCCTCTGCGCTGTCTTTAGAAAAGTCATGCAGCAAGTCTAAAAGCACAACGAGTGATTTCACAATAATTAACATACATTAGTGATTGTGAAAGCACACGTAGTGCTGTTGGCCTTGCTGCTTGCCTTTTCTTAACAGAGCGCTGCAGTTTGAGTGCCTTTTTGAAAGTTTTCATGCTAAATTCAGCCCCGAGTGTAAGCATGTCGAGAGCTGCAATTAACATGAACACTCGCAAAAAAGGCACACAAACTGCCGTACTCTGTTAACAAAAGCCTCACAGAGATATTCATTGACTGGGGCTGAATGTGCCTCTCCCCCACCTGGGTTGGGGACCCTCTGACCCCTGGGGAGTATCACGTTGTTCGCCCCCTTCCCGTCTCCTTGAGCTCCGCATGCCATGCTCTACCCCACTGTGTAGGGTCGGGAAAACCTGAAGCCACACAGTAGTGCTAATTCACTGGCTGGGGCGGGAGAGGTCAAAGAGAGAGCACATGGGTGGACCGACCTAACTGTCCTCCCGACCAAGTTCGATGAAAGTACAGTGGTCCTACCCCACAACTTGCCTGTACAATCCTGGGGTCCTGGCAGCTCATAGAAAGCGCCCTTAGTGTATGTTTTCAGCATGAACTTGTATAGCGCCTTCCACACCTACGTCACCGTAGCGAATAAGGATTTGCATTTCCTGGATGTTTGCGGGTGTCATAATGTTTCCCCAAGGGGTGCATGGCTATTTTCCCCGTGAGCCTTGAGAGCTCAGCTCCAGACTTGCCTCTTAGGGGGTGGCGGCAGAGGGGCTGCCTCATAGGAGGGGTGTAAGAAGTACAGGTGAGAGGTCACTCCGCCATAAGTAAGTGGTAATCAAGTGCCGGCACCTCTCCGTTTATTTATAGACTTGTAAAACGCCACACAGTCCACTTCAGGGCGCGAGCACAGGAAGAGTTGGTGGCTGAAGTGTCCTCCAACATGGACGAGCGTGTGACGTGCATGTGTTACTGAACGTTAGCGCACTTCACACGTGCAGGTGGTGGGGTGCAGTCTCTACTTGCATAGGACTCTGGTGACACTAAACACCCCTCTAGCCCCCGAGGGAAGTGCCCAGCTCCCCTAGGCTTCCCGACCCCTCCCGTCCTGCGCTCCTGTTCCAGGGCAGTGATAATCCAATCAGTGACTTGGATCATCGCTGCAGAGGTATGCGTCCGGTGCGGTGCCATGCTGAAGAACAGACCACAATCCTCGGCCACTCAGATAGAATTCAGGATTACTACTAACATGATGTTGATTTTAATAAAACATTAATAACCCATTAACCTTTAGCTTCGAGGCTGAGCCTGCAAGTTACATATAACAGCGGCTGGGATGAATGAGGTGACTGTACTGTCACTACCTGGAAAGCCCTGTAATTACACTGTGCACAGTTACTCTCGGCCTCCAGAACTTGTTTTTCACTGACTGAGTAATCCATGTGTTGTTAAGCAACACTCATTTTGGAGCGCTTTATGAAATAACATTGTTAACTAGGTGGACATCGGTGGTCAAACAGTTACTGGCCCGCCGTCGGATTTCCTTTAACTAACAGACTGAGTAGTCTATACCCACTGGATACTAAATATTCAGGGGTTATGGTTTTCCGCTATAAAATAGGCGAAGCACGTGTTTCTGATGTTTGTGTAATTAAGATTTCCCAATGCCTAAAATACTTGCTGTCCATTGCACGCAAAGCAGACAGTGGTTTGTCCCCAGTCCTGCAAGGTGTTCCTGCAGGTGTGCAGTAGTGGGAATATTTTGTGTCCCTAGTCCTGCAAGTGTGTGCAATAGAAGGTTTCCTAGATGGGATGGGTGTGTGATTGTTAAAGATTGGAACACATATGTTTTTCTCATCTTTTGTGGATGGGATTGGGAGATGGGGTTTGATGTAGTATTTGATGATATTCTCAAAGATTGATGTTATTCTTAAAGCTCTTAGACATGTCGCCTGTGTGTATTTTCACCTTGCATACATCCATTATTTGAGTGAAATGTTGTTTGTGCGTATGTCCACCTTCACACATTTATTAATTGTCGGTTATATTGCATGTATGTACTATGATCTTGTATGCCTGTATTTTTACAATTTTGATGAAGGTGGGGTCTGTTATAATCTAGCAAGTGATTAATGCATTCTCTCTATTGTTGCCCTTGCCTTTCTGCTCAGCTTATGGTGATGTCATCAGAATGTTGAGAGGGTTGGTGTGGAAGAAAGAATCAGTTGGTGTGGAAGGGCTGAGCCGGAAGGAGGCTGCTCCTGGTGGGGACCTCCCACTGTTTTCAGTCAACCCAATCTAAAAAGGAGGACATGAGCCAAATTTACTGAAATCTACTGGGGCATGTGGTGAAAAACTGGGACTACCCTGACAAATCTGTGAGCTACGGTCAACCTATTGATAGAGCGGTGTAAATTAAGTGCCTTTTTTAAAGTATTCAAGATAATTGCAGTGCTATGTGTAGGCAAGAAGGGCGCTAAAATTAACATAAAAACTTTCAAAAAGGCACACAATCGGCCACGCTTCATTAACAAATGCATAGCTACCAAGGTTTCTGAATGCTACACAACACCTTTTCTTAATTTGAGTGTATTATGAGTGACACTTTCTCGCGAGCAAAATCAAGGTATGAGGTAGATGGACCTGCACCACTGTGGTGTGCTAGATCTATTAATAAAATTGAAAAACACATTTTGAAACAGAGTCACAGAGGCACTACCTCCTGCACTCCATGTTGCTCTTTCCCTTGTATGCTTCCCTGCTCCGTGTTGCTTTCCTCTCTGTCTGTTTCTCCATCTGCAAAACACTCTTGCTCTCAGTGATGCTCTCTGTCCCTCTTGTGCTTTTCTTTGCCATCCCAACTGCTCCATGCTGCTTTCTCCTTCCTGTGTTTTTCTTACATTTAAATACTCCCCCTATGTGCTCCTCTTGCTCTCTTCCTTTTATGCTTTTCTTCCTCCTCCGGAGCACCACACTAAAATGCATTAGTCTAAGCCTGATGCATGGTACTTGGCAGGACTGCGAAAGGAATGGAGGAAATGCAGCAGGAGATAAAACGCATATAAGGAATGTTCTGTGGTTGGCTAAGGATAGGTAACAACAATACATTTTTACAGATTCCATTGTGGTGTTATCTTAAATAACACAGACACCTCTCAGGGATGTAGCATTCACATTTGACAAATTATAGTAAGTGGCACATTGCTACTTTAAAAGACCTTCAATGGAGAAAATGCTTTTGAATACTGTATCCTTTTTAATTTTTGTTGTATGTTGCAAACCTGCCTTAAGACCCTTCATGTGGTGCTGTATGTGTAGAAATAACTGTCTTTTCTCTTTATTATGCAAATGTTTGAGTGATATTTGCACTAATAATTGGCGCAGCACCCACACATGCAGTTGGGTTCTTGGCACACATAGCCTTGGCTGCAGCGCACAGGGACCTTATACTGCCGCACGCAGAGGAAAAAAATTAGAGGGAACGTTGGTGAGGAGTAGCCTAAGTTTAGTAGTTTTCTGCCAGGAATCTATTCTAAGAATTGTGCATGCTTCGTTTCACCAGAGGTGCAGAGAAATAGAGAGACGGGTGTTTTCAATAAAAAGGTTTTATTGAACAGTCTTCTTTCTCAAGCATAAGAAATGAACTGCTACAATAGTAAAACTGTTTGTAAAATATAATGCGTACAGTATAAATAGTAGAACAAAATAATACTGTAAGAGCATGGTATGGTTCCTAAACCATATATAAATACAAACATAAATAACAGAGGCTAAAAGTACTCAACTGGTGCTTCTAAAATACGCCTACCCCGGTGTACCTAACCTAAGCTTAGTGCGAGGGAGAAAGTAAGTGAGGTGTAGCATAAATGTAGTATTCTTTTGCCAAGAATCTGCTCTTGATTTCTCTA
Source organism: Lissotriton vulgaris (assembly GCF_964263255.1). NCBI lineage: Eukaryota > Metazoa > Chordata > Amphibia > Caudata > Salamandridae > Lissotriton > Lissotriton vulgaris. The sequence continues at coordinate 806,995,163 of NC_141697.1, forward strand.
AGGGTCTAATCAGCTCCGTACCTTAGTTTAGAATGGAGAAGGTCAGTCTCGGGACTCGATTTCCCAACAACCCGCAAGGGTACATTGGAAAAACAGGAGCTGGATTTCACGACAGGAGACAGCGTCTCTCTCAGTGCGTCGACTGGAGGGTCGGCTTCCTTCCGCACTTGCTGTAGCAGGGCGAGTCGGGCAAGTAGATAGTCGAACTGCTCCAAAACACTGTGTGTTTGCTTGGACGAGTATGGGCATATTTTATTCCTTGTAGGTGCTGACTTTGACGTACAGTTGGACATAATAACGTCATCAAAGAGTCTCAGTTCTTTGAAAACTCCATGAGTTCTTGGATAAATCATTCCTCAAGCAAGGGGAAGTCCCTGACTGCTGAAGGTAGGTTTATCCAAGAATTCGTTGTGGATTTTGGGAACTAGGGGAAGTAGCCCTGCCGTATTTGGACTTCATGAGCTTTGCCTAATATGGTTATGATTTCTATGTCTATATAAGGATATGCTGATTTATACCTATATAAGGGCATGAATCAGGAAACTTACAATAGGGTCCTAAAATGATACATAACAAGCCCAGGAGGATGCCCTTTACTACCCTGAATATTGTACCTACGGGGTAGCGCTGTGATGCCCAGGGGATAGGGAGTCTCGACCCTTCCCTGTGGAGTCCTTTTCCTGGGCCTCACAGTCATGTCCAGCGTGGCGAGGCCCTATTCTTTGCAGTGCTACTCAAGTGCGAGTTCCTATACCTCACAGCACCACACCATAGCTGCGAGGCCCATGGCATGGGGCCTTCAGTCATAGGGCCCCATGTTGGTTGGCTGGGTACCGGGGCCCTAGCAGCTGCCGACGCCTTGCATCGGCCCTAGGATCTTGCACAGAGTAGAGTCATGCACAGAGTAGAACTGGGGTATTAAGAAGGAGGATTATTCGAGGAACCAGTTTACTTCTGCTTTGCTCTCAAGAGCAAAAAACACAGTTGATGGACAGAATGCAGAACAATGTCTTACATTCAACACAGAACAAAGATCTGGGCCTAAATCCTTCGTTTTTTGGCACTCCACACCACCCTAGGTCAGACACTGGCTATATGCAAATCAGCCTTGACCCTGTGCCTCAAGGGAACAGTCCAGCCGGAACTACCAAGCCATGTCTTTTCTAGACCGGAATCAAGCATACAAGGACCGGTTTCTGGCTATCAGCCTTCTTCAGCCTGGATAGCTTGACTCCAGTGATGTGGAGAGCCTGGGGCTCACGTCTGAGCATACCCAGTACATTCAGGGTGAAAATTGCAAAAACACAGTTGATGGACAGAATGCAGAACAATGTCTTCCGTTCACCCCAGTACAAAGATCTGGGCCTAAATCCATCGTTTTTTTGCACTCCACACGACCCTAGGTCAGACACTGGCTATATCCAAATCAGCCTTGACCCTGTGCGTCATGGGAACAGTCCAGCCCTAACTACCAAGCCATGTCTTTCCTAGACCGGAATCAAGCATCCAAGGACCGGTTTCTGGCTATCAGCCTTCTTCAGCCTGGATAGCTTGACTCCAGTGATGTGGAGAGCCTGGGGCTCACGTCTGAGAATACCCAGTACACTCGGGGTGAAAATTGCAAAAAACACAGTTGATGGACAGAATGCAGAACAATGTCTTACATTCACCCCAGTACAAAGATCTGGGCCTAAATCCATCGTTTTTTGCACTCCACACCACCCTAGGTCAGACACTGGCTATATGCAAATCAGCCTTGACCCTGTGCCTCATGGGAACAGTCCAGCCCGAACTACCAAGCCATGTCTTTCCTAGACCGGAATCAAGCATCCAAGGACCGGTTTCTGGCTATCAGCCTTCTTCAGCCTGGATAGCTTGACTCCAGTGATGTGGAGAGCCTGGGGCTCACGTCTGAGCATACCAAGTACACTCGGGGTGAAAATTGCAAAAAACACAGTTGATGGACAGAATGCAGAACAATGTCTTGCATTCACCCCAGTACAAAGATCTGGGCCTAAATCCATCGTTTTTTTGCACTCCACACCACCCTAGGTCAGACACTGGCTATATGCAAATCAGCCTTGACCCTGTGCCTCATGGGAACAGTCCAGCCCGAACTACCAAGCCATGTCTTTCCTAGACCGGAATCAAGCATCCAAGGACCGGTTTCTGGCTATCAGCCTTCTTCAGCCTGGATAGCTTGACTCCAGTGTTGTGGAGAGCCTGGGGCTCACGTCTGAGCATACCCAGTACACTCGGGGTGAAAATTGCAAAAAACACAGTTGATGGACAGAATGCAGAACAATGTCTTGCATTCACCCCAGTACAAAGATCTGGGCCTAAATCCATTGTTTTCTTGCACTCCACACCACCCTAGGTCAGACACTGGCTATATGCAAATCAGCCTTGACCCTGTGCCTCATGGGAACAGTCCAGCCCGAACTACCAAGCCATGTCTTTCCTAGACCGGAGTCAAGCATCCAAGGACCGGTTTCTGGCTATCAGCCTTCTTCAGCCTGGATAGCTTTACTCCAGTGATGTGGAGAGCCTGGGGCTCACGTCTGAGCATACCCAGTACACTCGGGGTGAAAATTGCAAAAAACACAGTTGATGGACAGAATGCAGAACAATGTCTTGCATACACCCCAGTACAAAGATCTGGGCCTAAATCCATTGTTTTCTTGCACTCCACACCACCTTAGGTCAGACACTGGCTATATGCAAATCAGCCTTGACCCTGTGCCTCATGGGAACAGTCCAGCCCGAACTACCAAGCCATGTCTTTCCTAGACCGGAATCAAGCATCCAAGGACCAGTTTCTGGCTATCAGCCTTCTTCAGCCTGGATAGCTTGACTCCAGTGATGTGGAGAGCCTGGGGCTCACGTCTGAGCATACCCAGTACACTCGGGATGAAAATTGCAAAAAAACACAGTTGATGAACAGAATGCAGAACAATGTCTTACATTCACCCCAGTACAAAGATCTGGGCCTAAATCCATCGTTTTTTGCACTCCACACAATCTAGGTCAGACACTGGCTATATGTAAATCAGCCTTGACCCTGTGCCTCATGGGAACAGTCCAGCCCGAACTACCAAGAAATGTATTTCCTAGACTGGAATCAAGCATCCAAGGACCGGTTTCTGGCTATCAGCCTTCTTCAGCCTGGATAGCTTGACTCCAGTGATGTGGAGAGCCTGGGACTCACGTCTGAGCATACCCAGTACACTCGGGGTGGAAATTGCAAAAAATACAGTTGACGGACAGAATGCAGAGCAATGTTTTACATTCACCCCAGTACAAAGATCTGGGCCTAAATCCATCGTTTTTTGGCACTCCACACCACCCTAGGTCAGACACTGGCTATATGCAAATCAGCCTTGACCCTGTGCCTCATGGGAACAGTCCAGCCCGAACTACCAAGCCATGTTTTTCCTAGACCGGAATCAAGCATCCAAGGACCGGTTTCTGGCTATCAGCCTTCTTCAGCCTGGATAGCTTGACTCCAGTGATGTGGAGAGCCTGGGGCTCACGTCTGAGCATACCCAGTACACTTGATGTGAAAATTGCAAAAAACACAGTTGATGGACAGAATGTGGAACAATGTCTTACATTCACCCCAGTACAAAAATCTGGGCCTAAATCCATCGTTTTGTTGCACTCCACACCACCCTAGGTCAGACACTGGCTATATGCAAATCAGCCTTGACCCTGTGCCTCATGGGAACAGTCCAGCCGGAACTACCAAGCCATGTCTTTCCTAGACCGAAATCAAGCATCCAAGGACCGGTTTCTTGCTATCAGCCTTCTTCAGCCTGGATAGCTTGACTCCAGTGATGTGGAGAGCATGGGGCTCACCTCTGAGCATACCCAGTCCACTCGGGGTGGAAATTGCAAAAAACACAGTTGATGGACAGAATGCAGAACAATGTCTTCCATTCACCCCAGTACAAAGATCTGGGCCTAAATCCATCGTTTTTTTGCACTCCACACGACCCTAGGTCAGACACTGGCTATATCCAAATCAGCCTTGACCCTGTGCCTCATGGGAACAGTCCAGCCCTAACTACCAAGCCATGTCTTTCCTAGACCGGAATCAAGCATCCAAGGACAGGTTTCTGGCTATCAGCCTTCTTCAGCCTGGATAGCTTGACTCCAGTGATGTGGGGAGCCTGGGGCTCACGTCTGAGCATACCCAGTACACTCGGGGTGAAAATTGCAAAAAACACAGTTGATGGACAGAATGCAGAACAATGTCTTACATTCACCCCAGTACAAAGATCTGGGCCTAAATCCATCGTTTTTTTTGCACTCCACACCACCCTAGGTCAGACACTGGCTATATGCAAATCAGCCATGACCCTGTGCCTCATGGGAACAGTCCAGCCCGAACTACCAAGCCATGTCTTTCCTAGACCGGAATCAAGCATCCAAGGACCGGTTTCTGGCTATAAGCCTTCTTCAGCCTGGATAGCTTGACTCCAGTGTTGTGGAGAGCCTGGGGCTCACGTCTGAGCATACCCAGTACACTCAGGGTGAAAATTGCAAAAAACACAGTTGATGGACAGAATGCAGAACAATGTCTTGCATTCACCCCAGTACAAAGATCTGGGCCTAAATCCATTGTTTTCTTGCACTCCACACCACCATAGGTCAGACACTGGCTATATGCAAATCAGCCTTGACCCTGTGCCTCATGGGAACAGTCCAGCCCGAACTACCAAGCCATGTCTTTCCTGGACCGGAATCAAGCATCCAAGGACCAATTTCTGGCTATCAGCCTTCTTCAGCCTGGATAGCTTGACTCCAGTGATATGGAGAGCCTGGGGCTCACGTCTGAGTATACCCAGTACACTCGGGGTGAAAATTGCAAAAAACATAGTTGATGGACAGAATGCAGAACAATGTCTTACATTCACCCCAGTACAAAGATCTGGGCCTAAATCCATCGCTTTTTTGCACTCCACACCACCCTAGGTCAGACACTGGCTATATGCAAATCAGCCTTGACCCTGTGCCTCATGGGAACAGTCCAGCCCGAACTACCAAGACATGTCTTTCCTATACCGGAATCAAGCATCCAAGGACCAGTTTCTGGCTATCAGCCTTCTTCAGCCTGGATAGCTTGACTCCAGTGATGTGGAGAGCCTGGGGCTCATGTCTGAGCATACCCAGTACACTCGGGGTGGAAATTGCAAAAAACACAGTTGATGGACAGAATGCAGAACAATGTCTTACATTCACCCCAGTACAAAGATCTGGGCCTAAATCCATCGTTTTTTTGCACTCTACACCACGCTAGGTCAGACACTGGCTATATGCAAATCAGCCTTGACCCTGTGCCTCATAGGAACAGTCCAGCCCGAACTACCAAGCCATGTCTTTCCTAGACCGGAATCAAGCATCCAAGGACCGATTTCTGGCTATCAGCCTTCTTCAGCCTGGATAGCTTGACTCCAGTGATGTGGAGAGCCTGGGGCTCACGTCTGAGTATACCCAGTACACTCGGGATGAAAATTGCAAAAAACACAGTTGATGGACAGAATGCAGAACAATGTCTTACATTCACCCCAGTACAAAGATCTGGGCCTAAATCCATCGTTTTTTTGCACTCCACACCACCCTAGGTCAGACGCTGGCTATATGCAAATCAGCCTTGACCCTGTGCCTCATTGGAACAGTCCAGCCCGAACTACCAAGCCATGTCTTTCCTAGACCGGAATCAAGCATCCAAGGACCGGTTTCTGGCTATCAGCCTTCTTCAGCCTGGATAGCTTGACTCCAGTGATGTGGAGAGCCTGGGGCTCACGTCTGAGCATACCCAGTACAATCGGGTAGGCATGGGCGGAAAATCCGTTCCGCTCGCGGATTTTGCGGATTTTCGGGAAATCCGCAATCCGCGAGATTCGCGAATCTCCCGCAAAATCCGCAAATCCGCGAGCAGCGGATTTTGCTCGCACTGCTCGCACTGTTCGCGTGAGTTCGCGCCCCGCGAATAAGTGCAAAATTGCAGAAATACGATCTTAGCAAAACTGAAAGTAACTACTTACCAGGTTCAAAAGTTCAGGCTCATCATTAGTAGCCATTTCCTGTAGTGCTTCCTGAGGGGCCCCTCCAGAGTTCAGTTGCCAGTTGAAACTATTATGTGACCCTGCTCTGAACCTCAGAATAGTTACACATATGCCACAAAGGTCCTGAATTACAGCTAAGGGAGACAAGCAGGAGCCAGGCTGGAAGTTAAAATCCATTAATCAGCCCCTAATTCATTATTGTCAGTTGGGGCAGGGCAGGTGTTGTAACTAATTTTGCAACAATGAAAGCACTTAGCAAGTGCAAAAGATCACTAATCAGGGCGCACTAAGGAAGCAGGTGCCAGCTAAAAAAATATTCTGTGACACATTAATCAGCCCCAAATTAATTCAGGTCACTTGAGGCAGGGAAGGTGTGCTTTGCTTTGCCGAAAATAATGTACACTGGACAACCAGAGGGTGTGGTGATGAAACAGAGGGTGGCATGGGTGGGCCAGAGGGTGGCATGAGTAGTCAGAGAGTGGCAGTGGTGACAGAGAGTGGCAGTGATGAAGAAGAGTGTCCCAAACAGGCTGGACACGTAGAAACAACAAGTTCGCAAAACTTGCGACCCGACAGGTAAGTTCGCAAATTGCGAAATTGTAAAAACCCTCGCGAACTGGCAGAAACACGGGCAAACACAAAAAAAAAAAATCCGCAAATTCGCGGGAATTAGCGGATTTTGCGGATTGCGAATCCGCAAATCTGCAAAATTCGCGAACGCGAGATCCGCAAAATTCGCTCATGCTTACAATCGGGGTGAAAATTGCAAAAAACACAGTTGATGGACAGAATGCAGAACAATGTCTTACATTCACCCCAGTACAAAGATCTGGGCCTAAATCCATTGTTTTCTTGCACTCCACACCACCCTAGGTCAGACACTGGCTATATGCAAATCAGCCTTGACCCTGTGCCTCATGGGAACAGTCCAGCCCGAACTACCAAGCCATGTCTTTCCTAGACCGGAATCAAGCATCCAAGGACCGGTTTCTGGCTATCAGCCTTCCTCAGCCTGGATAGCTTGACTCCAGTGATGTGGAGAGCCTGGGGCTCACGTCTGAGCATACGCAGTACACTTGGGGTGAAAATTGCAAAAAACACAGTTGATGGACAGAATGCGGAACAATGTCTTACATTCACCCCAGTACAAAGATCTGGGCCTAAATCCGTCGTTTTTTTGCACTCCACACCACCCTAGGTCAGACACTGGCTATATGCAAATCAGCCTTGACTCTGTGCCTCATGGGAACAGTCCAGCCCGAACTACCAAGCCATGTCTTTCCTAGACCGGAATCAAGCATCCACGGACCGGTTTCTGGCTATCAGCCTTCTTCAGCCTGGATAGCTTGACTCCAGTGATGTGGAGATCCTGGGCCTCACGTCTGAGCATACCCAGTACACTCGGGGTGGAAATTGCAAAAAACACAGTTGATGGACAGAATGCAGAACAATGTCTTGCATTCACCCCAGTACAAAGATCTGGGCCTAAATCCATCGTTTTTTGCACTCCACACCACCCTAGGTCAGACACTGGCTACATGCAAATCAGCCTTGACCCTGTGCCTCATGGGAACAGTCCAGCCCGAACTACCAAGCCATGTCTTTCCTAGACCAGAATCAAGCATCCAAGGACCGTTTTCTGGCTATCAGCCTTCTTCAGCCTGGATAGCTTGACTCCAGTGATGTGGAGAGCCTGGGGCTCATGTCTGAGCATACCCAGTACACTTGGGGTGGAAATTGCAAAAAACACAGTTGATGGACAGAATGCAGAACAATGTCTTACATTCACCCCAGTACAAAGATCTGGGCCTAAATCCATCGTTTTTTGCACTCCACACCATCCTAGGTCAGACACTGGCTATATGCAAATCAGCCTTGACCCTGTGCCTCATGGGAACAGTCCAGCCCGAACTACCAAGCCATGTCTTTCCTAGACCGGAATCAAGCATCCAAGGACCGGTTTCTGGCTATCAGCCTTCTTCAGCCTGGATAGCTTGATTCTAGTGATGTGGAGAGCCTGGGGCTCACGTCTGAGCATACCCAGTACACTCTGGGTGAAAATTGCAAAAAACACAGTTGATGGACAGAATGCAGAACAATGTCTTACATTCACCCCGGTACAAAGATCTGGGCCTAAATCCATCGTTTTTTTGCACTCCACGCCACCCTAGGTCAGACACTGGCTATATGCAAATCAGCCTTGACCCTGTGCCTCATGGGAACAGTCCAGCCCGAACTACCAAGCCATGTCTTTCTTAGACCGAAATCAAGCATCCAAGGACCGGTTTCTGGCTATCAGCCTTCTTCAGCCTGGATAGCTTGACTCCAGTGATGTGGGGAGCCTGGGGCTCACGTCTGAGCATACCCAGTACACTCGGGTGAAAATTGCAAAAAACACAGTTGATGGACAGAATGCAGAACAATGTCTCACATTCACCCCAGTACAAAGATCTGGGCCTAAATCCATCGTTTTTTTCACTCCACACCACCCTAGGTCAGACACTGGCTATATGCAAATCAGCCTTGACCCTGTGCCTCATGGGAACAGTCCAGCCCGAACTACCAAGCCATGTCTTTCCTAGACCGGAATCAAGCATCCAAGGACCGGTTTCTGGCTATCAGCCTTCTCAAGAGAGCAGGAAATAGTACTGCATTCTGAAGATGAAGCATATCATCTGGCTGCTGTAAATGGTAATGATAATTAGGCAAATACCAGGAAGGCAGAGAAAGAAGACTAGAAACACAGGACCCTGCAACCAACATTAACAAATTTGGAACTTTTAGGTGAAAAGTATGCTGGGCCCTCTTTAGCTGGAAAGGGGAGTGGCTCAGTGCTTGATAAGAGACAAGGAAGCATCTGGCTCAAGTCGGAAGGTTGGACAGCCATGCCAGGTTTGGAATTTGTGACCTGCAGATTATTTCACAACTGTATAGATGGAAATCGCAAGTCCCTACCAAAATGAGCACATATGTTAAGAATCACTAAGGTGCATACTGATTATAGAAGGCGCTATGAAAATGTTGATGCCATAAGAAAGAACAACAAATTGATTTTGTATACAGCGCTTCATAAGACCCTCTCTAATTTCTAAATGCTGTAAATATCAGGAATTGACATTACTGTTTCCGTTCTCTGCACATGTTTGTGAGAAGTTGGCCTGGTATATGCTGTCCACTAATTAAAGTGGGCACCTTGCACCAGTCCAAACGACCCTTATGATTTATGAGATCGAAGATAACCTTTAGAAGTCAAGTCAAGTCAAGTCAAGAGATTTATATAGCGCGCTACATACCCAGAGGGTCTCAAGGCGCTTAAAGAGGGGTGGGGAATTACTTGTCGAATATCCATGTTTTAAGTTGCTTTCTGAATGCTAGGTGGTTCTGAGTAAGGCGAAGGTGAGTGGGAAGTGAGTTCCAGGTTTTAGCTGCCAGGTAGGAGAAGGATCTACCTCCCATGGTGGTTTTGTTGATGCGAGGTACAGTGGCAAGGGCTTGGTTGGAGGATCGTAGCTGGCGGGAGGGGGTGTAGAAGGACAGTCGTGTGTTGAGGCATTCAGGTCCAATTTTGTAAAGTGCTTTGTGTGCGTGGGTTAGGAGGCGGAAAGTAATCCTCTTATTGACGGGGAGCCAGTGGAGGTTTTTCAGGTGACCAGAGATGTGTTCTTTACGCGAGATGTCTAATATGAGCCTGGCTCAAGCGTTCTGGATGCGTTGGAGTTTTTCCTGGAGTTTTGCGGTGGTACCGGCGTATAGGGTGTTTCCGTAGTCCAGGCGGCTCGTGACCAGTGCGTGGGTGACCGTTTTTCTAGTTTCGGTGGGGATCCAGCGAAATGTTTTTTTGAGCATGCGAAGAATGTTGAAGCAAGATGAAGAAACGGCGTTGACTTGTCTGTTTATCGAGAGTGAGGAATCCAGGATGACGCCCAGGTTCCGTGCATGGTCCGTCGGGATGGGTGCTTTTCCAAGGGCCTCTGGCCAACAAGAGTCATCCCAGGCGGAGGGGGAGGTGCCTAGGATGAGGACTTCTGTTTTGTCTGAGTTCAGTTTCAGACGGCTGTGCCTCATCCATTCGGCTACTTCTTTCATTCCTTCATGCAGGTTGGTTTTGGCGGTGTTTGTGTCTTTGGTGAGTGAGAGGATCAGTTGAGTGTCATCAGCGTAGGAGATGATGTTGAGGTTGTGTTGGCGTGCGATGGTCGCGAGGGGGCACATATATACGTTGAAGAGGGTGGGGCTGAGTGAGGATCCTGTGGTACGCCGCAGATGACTTCAGTGGACTCTGACTTGAATGGTGGGAGGCGGACTCTCTGGGTTCTTCCGGTGAGGAACGAGGTGATCCATTCCAGTGCTTTTCCTTGGATTCCGACGTTTCTAAGGCGCTGTAAAAGGGTGCTATGACAGACTGTGTCGAAGGCTGCGGAGAGGTCGAGGAGGATGAGGGCGACTGTGTCTCCATTGTCCAGTAGAGTTCGAATGTCGTCTGTTGCTGCGATGAGGGCAGTTTCAGTGCTGTGTTTGGCTCGGAAGCCGGATTGTGAGGAGTCGAGGGATTTGTTGGTTTCGAGAAAGGCGGCGAGCTGGTTGTTGACCGCTTTCTCGATGACTTTGGCCGGGAATGGAAGGAGCGAGATAGGGCGGTAATTTTTGAGTTCGGTGGGGTCAGCTGTGGGTTTCTTCAGGAGGGCGCTGAGTTCGGCATGTTTCCAACTTTCCGGGAAGGTTGCGGAGTTGAGGGAGCAGTTGATGATGTCTCGGAGGTGTGGTGCTATGATGGAGTCTGCTTTGTTGAAGATGTGGTGAGGGCATGGGTCTGTGGGGGATCCTGAGTGGATAAAGTTCATCAGACAAATGGTGTCCTCAGTGGAGATTGGGTTCCAGTCGTTGAGGATGTTCAAGGGGGGTGAGGGTCCTGCAGAGGGGTGGGAGGGTTGGTCTTCGGGTCGGTTGTCGAAGCTGTTGTGGATGTCTGCAATTTTGTTGTGGAAGAATGAGGCTAGGGAGTCGCAGAGGGCTTGAGAGGGGGTGATGTTGTTGGAGTTGGCTGCGGGGTTGGTAAATTCTTTGACGATGTTGAATAGTTCCTTGCTGTTGTGGGCGTTGCTATCTAGTCGGTCCTTGAAAGCGACTTTCTTGGCATTCCGGATCAGTTGGTGGTGTATGCGGGTGGCGTTTTTGAAGGTGTCCTTGGTGCTGGTGTTTGGGTCTTTTTTCCAGGCCTTCTCAAGAGAGCGACAGAGTTTCTTGGATTTCTTTAGATCATCGTTGAACCAGGAGGCCTTCTTGCTGCCTAGTTTGATATGTCGTTTTTTCAGTGGTGCTAGGATGTCGGCGCTGTAGGATAACCATTGGGAGAGGTTAGTGGCTGCTTGGTCGGGGTTTGAGGAGAGGGCGGGGGGGTTTGAAGAAGCGATGAGGAGATCTGGTCGATGGTGATTTTGTTCCAGTTTCTTCGCAGAGTGGGTTGGGGGTGGTTGTTGGATGTGGACTTGTTGTAGGTAAAGTGAACGCAGCTGTGGTCAGTCCAAAGGAGAGCTGTGGTGTGGCTGAAGGAGACATGTTTGCTGGAGGTAAAGATAGGGTCGAGTGTGTGACCTGCGATGTGGGTGGGGGTAATAACAAGTTGTTTGAGTCCGAGGTTGGCGAGATTGTCCAAAAGGGTGGTGGTGTTGTGGTTGTTGTTCTTTTCAAGGTGAAAGTTGAGGTCTCCCAAAAGGACGTAATCCTCGGAGGGGAGCGCGTGTGGAGTGATGAAGTCCGTGATGTCTTCACTAAATTGTGCGCGGGGTCCTGGTGGCCTGTAGAGGAGGGTGCCTCTGAGTGTGGTCTTGGGGTCAATGTGGATCTGGAAGTGAAGGTGTTCAGAGTTGGCGAGATTGACGTCTGAGCTGGTTGAGATGCGGATGGATTTCTTATGGACGATAGCGATGCCTCCTCCTGTTTGGCCGGTACGGTCCTTGCGAATGATCTTATAGCCTTCCGGGATGGCAATGGTGATGTCTGGGGCTGATGTGGCGTTCATCCATGTTACTGTTAGGAAGGCGACGTCCGGAGAGATGGTGTCTAGTAGATTCCAGAGGTCGATGGCGTGCCTGTGGACCAAGCGGGTGTTGAGCAGCATGCATTGTAGGTGGTTGGGGTCGGATATCTGTTGTGTGTTCGTAGATGAGGAGTTGTTCTTGGTGCCGTCAAACTTGCAGGAGTTGCAAGAGAAGGGTCCATGGGTGTGTCCAGGAGCGGCTTGGACGCAGTTGGGGGGACGGCCGGGGTTTAGGGCTAGGAGGGTGGTGGCATCGTACGTAATGCGGGAGGGGAGGGAGGTACGGGGACCAGGGGGTCTTGCGCTGGGCGCGGTCCAGGCGCGGACGGGCGTAGACGGGCTTACCTTTGGCGCACCTTTGGCGCGACTGGGGGGCGAACGCTGCGCGTGGACGCTGCGCGTTAGGTCATTGGACATAAATGGATGGTGGAGGGGGCGGAGCCTGGGAGGGGCAGCAGCTGGGAGGCGGTGGCGGGAGGAGGGGTGGACCAGGGGAAAACAACAACACAAAATGGAGGGTCAAAGGCGAGCACAGACAGGGGCAGCAAATGCACAGCGTGTTTAGGAAAAAGAGCCTTACACGCACAAACCAGCCTTAGTGTAGAGAATATCAAAATTACTGCCTCAGCCACGTCGCGCTATCCTAGTGGTAGCTGTGGAGAGCAGCCTTCAGGCTTAATCTTGAAGGAATGTAAAGCAGCTTGTTTTACCAGAATATCACCTTTAGTATTAACTACATGAAAATAGAACCACACAGTAGTCATAAAAATATGTATTTATTTATATAACACTCTCTAATATCCTCTACACGAGGATATAACACAAGGAACACAATACTTTATCAAAGAAACAGTTGTAAGTAGCACAATACACAGTGTGTTCCAGGGGGAGACCAGACCTTATACTAAAATAGTGCTATAAGAACCACAACTGGAGTCAAGACAGTATCTAGAACACGTAGAATCACTAGGACCCCCGGGAACCACCCAAGGCGAGTAAAAAGAGACCCCAGGGAGGGCGGATGCAGTGTGCTAACATGACCACATGCTCAGTACCACTCTATGGGGAAGTTGCGGCTACAGTTTTAAAGTTTAAGGACCCTTCTCAGTGGACTTCAAGGAAACCTTTTGGAACTCAGAAGTTTGGAGAGCCACCCCACCACAGGATACTGTAGTACCCGAGTTACCTATCCCACTCCAGGCCTGCACAGGCCTGGAGTGGTTTCGGAAACCGCTGTCGTTTTCACTGGAAGGCTGCAAAGAAGAGCTGCTGCCGGGAAGGAAGAAAGTGTCCATTGGAAACCAAGGGTGGGTTCGTGATAGAAGGAAGCTGAAAGAAGAGGGGACAGAGTCTGGGTCACTTCAGGGTGACCATGGGCTCAGTGAACGAATGCCCGCAGATGTTGGGTGCTTCAGGTGCGAAGAAGGGTTGCTTGACTCTGCAGTCACAAGGACCAGGAGATGTCGACGATGACCAGGAGCAAGATGCCAGCTGTCCCATGAAGGATGTCAAGTGCTGAGGGGTCGGTGGCCGGCTGGGGCACCAACAAGCCTTGGCAACAGCAACCCACGCAGGAAGGTCAAGCAGGTTACGGTGTGGACCAGCAAGGCCCAGGGGACTCACCAAGCAATGGGAAGTCAGGGCACATCTGGAGCAATCAGGAAAGCCCAACAGAATTCAAGATGACCCTCAGGAGGACCCACAGACCGAATGACCAGGTGACACAAGGGGACATTGAGCAAAATCACAAAGTACCAGCCCACAGAGCACTCTCTTCGAGGCGGGTGGTGTTCTTTGGTGTAAATACTGCTCGGGGTCAGGACTACACAGAGTCCTATGCACAAGCTCGGAAATTGCCAACAAACATATGCACTTGCAAAAGTACATGGTACACAGAGGTTCGAGTTATGCCGTCCCCACAAGGGATACTGGCCTCAAACCCAGTGAAAAGGCAGCTCAACCTCAAGGAACTTTGGAACCCACCTCCTGTGTTGTTGGAGTCTTCAGAGTCTGTAGGAGCTCACGATAAACAGACCGGACAGTTGCATTACGGTGCCTGCCAAATGCAGGGGGGTGACTCCTTCACCCCAAGGGAGATTCTTCAGTTGTACTTAATGCTCTACAGGTCCTGCACAGAGCCTGTATGGTGAAAGGGCACAGACAAAGCTTTGGACGGAGATGGAGATGAAGTCGGGCCCAGTCAAAGTTCAGCGATGTCCAGAGTGTCCAGCCGGTCAAAGGTCGGTGGTTTCTTGTTGCAGAATCTTGTCCAGGTTCGCGCCAGAGCAGGAGCCAATAGCTACCAGAACTGAGCTGGACTATGCACAGGGACACCAAATGTGCTCCATGTGCAGACTTTCAGGCACTGTAGAAGTACACCCACCCAGCCCCAATACACTAAACCCTGTGTGGGAGGTGGTCACAGCTCTCTGTCACAGGATTCGTATTGTGCTGCCTTCCTCTGCTCAAGCTTGGCTCAGCAGCAGGAGGACAGAAATGTGCATCTATTTTGTGCTGACCGGGTAGAGAAGGCTGGCACCAGAAAGACCAGTGACCACACGAAGCTCGTTTCAGAAGGGTGGAATCAAAAATCAAACCTCCCATACTGGTTACCGCTGTGGAGGTATGATTCCAAGGTGTTTGATACAACATGTTTTGTTTCAACCGTTTTCGAGACAGCATTTACAGTGAGGTTATAATGCACCTCTACCTATACCTATATGTCTGGCTGAGTCACAGACAACCTGGGAGAATGGTCTCCGAAGGTTGCAGAGGGGCTCTACTCATGCAGCGGCACCTTCTGATGTAAAACCCAGCACCCTGCCTTCAGGATTGTTAAGGACTGCTATAGGGGTGACTTATACGTTTTAAGTATAGTGATCTATGGATATAGTGAATCTATATCTAAAGGAAGTGGTGCAAGCACCAGCTTACACAGGCTGCAGTAGCAAATCTGTAGTTCCATTTTGCAAGGCCTCTCATGGGTGGCATAATACATGCTTCAGCCCGTAGGAGGCTTCTGGGGTACCATATACTAGAGACTTATAATGGTACCCCAGTATCCAATCTGGAGTATACCAAAGTACATGGCATTACATGTTAGGGAGAAAGCAGATAGACTGGGGTCCTGATTAGCAGGCTCCCAGTCAGACTAGTCAAAAATCTGCAAAACTCCAGGCAAAAAGTGGGAGTAACCATGCAGTCAGATCTTACCATCCTACATTGTGTGTCTTGAGTGATGATCAGTGCACACCACTACTATGGTGTGGTGAGGATGCTCCCTGCATGAGTGGCAAAGCACCCAGACAAATACTGCATTTTCCCAAATCTGCTTATCTTACTACTTCAAATCTTCCTGCTGCCTTCAGGGCTTGGTCTTCAAGGCGGCAAGTAGGGTAGGGCTGAGGAGGGCTTGATAAGACAGCAAATAACAAATGGCCTCTCTCCCTTTGTCCTTAGAAGTGAAGACTGCAGGCAGCTGTGGCAGTAAGGTGATAAAAATGTCCTGGAGGGCTGCAGCACAACAAAAGAGTAGAGGGGGGTGACCTCTGGGACTATCAGATTGGTCACAAGTAAAGTGCAGGGCCATTATAGATAGCGCATTTGTGCACTAATGCCCCTGTGAATCACAGAAGGAAGACAGGAAATTCTTTTGTCCCCTCATCCCCCTACCCTTGGCCCCTCATCCACGCCACCCTTGGCCCCATGTCCACCGCACTCTAAAATCTGGGGGGGGGGGGATATATCACCGATGTGCCTCATACTTCCTATGCCTATGGTGTCAAGGTCAGCGTACCGTCTGATAACCCCCTGGTGGTTACCGCTTTGGGGAAGTCCTCAAGGCGGGACAAGAGCAGGTTAGCTGGGCCACCTGGGGCATCGTATTTTGGCAGCCTGCATGATCAGAGACAGGGCCTGTTATGGTATCAGTGATGCCTGACCCCCTGGTGGATCCAGCACCGTGGGGCCCTTTAAACTGGCTGCCACTCTGGACTGCCACCCGATGGCGCTGCCCCGATCCTAGCCTTTCTCTCTTTACCCTGGTCAGATTTGTCTGCATAATCCAGACATGTTGAGTCCGGAAGTATTCCAGCACTCTCAGAAGTTAAAACAAGCATTGGCAAAGTCAATAGCTCTCGCTTTTGCATGAGTAGGAGCTATAGTCGTAGTAAATGACAATGTCTTTTACCTATGTTTTATGGAGTGGAGTGGATGTATGTGATGTGGAGTGGAAATATGGGGGTTGGAATAAAATTGTTAGCAGTGATGTGGATTTGATGTGTAGAGTGGAATTAAGTGGCTTGGAGTTAAATGGAATTATGAGGATAGTAATTAGGTGGTATCAAGTGCACTGGTATTATGTGGTGTTGGATTGTGTGTCATGGAGTGTAATTATGTGGATTGGTATTTTGTGTTATGTAGTGGAGTTAAATTATGTGGTGTGCTGTTGAATTTTGTGGCTTGATGTCAAACTATGTGGTGTGGATTGGATGTATGTGGTATGTTGTGTAATTCTGTTGTTGATTTAAATTATGTGCTTAGTTGTCGAATTATGTGGTGTGGAATGGAAATGTTTGGAGTTGAATTGTGTGTTGTGGAACTGTGTGTCGGTAAGTGAAATAATGCTGATTGGAATTATGTGGCAAGGTGTGGAGTGTATTTATGTAGATTGTTGATATGTGGCATAGAGTAGTTTGATGTGAGGTGTATTTATGTGGTATTGAGTGGAGTGTAATTATGTGGAGTTGAATCATGTTTCCTTGAGTGAAATTATGTGAAGTGTGATTATGATGGGTGGTGTTGAATTGTGTGGCAGTTAATTGTGAGGTGTGGAATTGTGTGGTGTTGTATTTTGCACTAAACATCCAGGTATGCCACAAGGTACCAAGGCGAGTGGAGCAAGTCTCTTTATTTCTCTTCTTCTTCAGATTATTCAGCTATGATTCACAATAATAAAGATTTCTAGAGTTGCCCAAGGTTACACAATGTGGTGAAGTGAGAGAGAAGGGACTAAAACCCAAAGCTACTGGTTCCACAGTCAACAATTTAAGCTCAGGATCTTTTCCGCGAAATCAGATATATGTATAGCTGAGGTGGCCGAGCCATACCCTGTCAACCGGGGGCTGAGACAGGACTGTGTCCTTGCCCCTACCCTCTTCACCTTGTATGTTAATGATCATGGGGCAGATGTATCAAAATACCTATTTGCGATTCTCAAATAGCGATTTTTTGAGAATCGCTATTTCAGAATTGCAAAATGGTATGTATCTAAAAATTATTCCTTAATTTCAAATAGCAAATTGCGAATTCGCAATTAAGAAATAATTTCCCATTCATTTCTATGGGCCAGGAGGCCCATAGGAATAATAGGGTAAAGAATCTCTCCTGAGGCGGAAGCCGGGAGAAGGAGCTATCACGCTGCATTTTTAAAATTGAACTGTCACCTGTTTATTTGTGTTTTTAAAACTGAGCACACCTCCTGAAGCACTTTTGGGGCAGATGCCCGAACTCCACTCAGACACACAACCGATATAAACGCTGTTGCAAATCCGAAGGAAAACAAACCCGAGCTGCCGCCATCACAGGCGTGCACCCTGGCCACGCCCCTTCGAGGCCACGCCCCCTACCCTCTTCAATAAAATGTGCATCGGCCGGAAGCGCAGCGGACGAGCGCAGCGGGAGCGCCTAAGGCAAGCCCGTCTGCGCCCGTCCGCGCCTGGCCCGCGCCTAGCGCCAGTCCCCCTGCCCCTCGCTCCCAAACCATCACCTGGACCAGGAACAAACTTCTTACTCTTAGACAAGGCGCTTGCACACCCACGGTCTGCTGTTGCACTTTGGATTTGGAAAAGTCCTCCTTTAACTGCGCTCAGTGTAACTACTCTATTCCCATGATGCGGAAACGGGATCAGCAAGCTCGGTTACCTGCTAAACCGAGGCCTTCGTCCAGTCTAAAGGCAGCTCTAGTAAATTGTCGCTCCCTGCCCGCGCACTCAGTGGACATATGGCTCTTGCTAGATACTCATAAATGGGACGTACTTTTCCTTACAGAAACGTGGCTTAAAGATTCCTCAAAACCAAATATATACTTGGCCATTCCCACTGGCTATCGCCTATTAGGAGTTAATCGTGCCAACTCCAAATCTGGAGGAAGCCTTGCTGTTATTGCTAAGTCCCACTTTACCATTAATTTAAAAAAAATACCTAACCTGGGGCTCATTGAAGCTATCTATCTCACAATAATGGACTCCGCCTCCACAATCTTTGCTGGCATCCTGGTTTACAACCCTCCCTCCGCTTCTTCCGCATCCCTTAGCGCCCTGCTACACTCAATTGCAGATTTTTCCCTTAAACACTCGTATTTTACAGTGTTGGGAGACTTCAATCTCCACGTTGACAATCCCGCCTGCACCCAAGCCTCATTTCTGCTCGAAACTTTACAGGGCTTGACCCTGTCTCAGCTTATTAAGGGTCCGACCCATAAAGCAGGTCATACGCTTGATCTTATTTTTTCCAACCACCCTGGCATCTCTTCTTTCCCCTCCTTACCCCTCACGTGGTCAGACCACTTCCTCCTCCCTTTTGAATTCAGCATCCCCTCCATGCCCCCCCCCCCTCCATGAATAGAGATATAGGACGCAAATGGTCCAAAGTTACCAGTGAGGCCATTAAGCCCTGTTTGGACTATCATTTTAATCCATTGGAAGACCTGGACAAGGAAACAGCTAGATTTAACTCTGCCCTCTCTTCTGCATTAGATATTATTTCCCCCCTGGCCCCTATGACTTCCTTCAGATCTCGCCCATCTGCCCCTTGGTTCTCCCCCACACTGAGAGAAGAAAAAAGCAGATGCAAACAGTTGAAACGAAAATGGCGCAAGTCCTACGACCCTACCAGCAAATCAGCCTATAAAACGGCATTAAATAAATTCCAAAAACTTAAGAGGTCCACAATGAGAACTTACTTCTCAAAACTTATCCAACAGGCGGAGAATTCCTCAAAAACTCTCTTCACAATCGTTAAGGATTTTGTGAATCCGCCTGCATTGAAAGCCCAATGTACTCCCACTCAAGGTCTCTGTAACGGACTATCCGATTTTTTCCAGGAAAAAATCATCAAACTCTCGTCTTCCTTTGAGCCCGTACCTTCCAGTCCCCAGCCAGGGCCATCAGACACCCAGCTCTGTTCATTTAATTCCTTTGCTGAGCTGACCTCAGATTCAGCCCTGTCACTTTTAAACCAGGTGAAGACTGGATCTCCTCTGGACCCAGTTCCGGCGAAAGTGATGGTCAATCTGGCCCCTGTTTTAATCAACCCTCTCCTCACTATATGGAACTCTTCTCTGAATCATGGCCATTTCCCTTCAGTTTGGAAACAAGCCAGGCTGCTCCGTATTTTAAAGAAACCAGATGCAGACCCTTCCCAATTCAGCAATTACCGTCCCATCTCCCTTCTGCCTAAACCTGCCAAAATTCTGGAGAAAGTGGTCCAGAAACAACTGGCCCTTTATCTAGAAACTAACCAGCTGCTGCATGATTCACAGTCCGGTTTTAGAACTGGATACAGTACTGAGACTGCTTTGCTAGAGGTATCGGAGACGATTAGGGAATCGGTGGACAGGGGCGAGGAGGCCATGCTGGTCCTCCTGGACCTGTCCGCTGCATTCGATACTGTGTCTCATGATATCCTGGTGACTAGACTGCAGCAGTTGGGGATTGGAGGTACAGCCCTGGCCTGGATCAAGTCATTTCTCTCAGGGAGATCTCAAAGGGTACTTCTCCGTCCTTTTGAGTCAGAAGACAAACCCCTTCTTTGCGGGGTGCCTCAGGGCTCTGCCTTGAGCCCTCTTTTGTTTAACGCGTATGTGAGCCCTCTTGCCAGGGTAGTCGAATCGTGGGGAGTCAGGGTGGTCTCTTATGCTGATGATACCCAGCTCGTTTTTTCTTTTAGAGACCATTCTGACTCGCATTTTTCCAACTTTCGTAACTGCCTTGGCAACATCTGCACCTGGATGGCTTCCAATCATCTGGCCCTAAATACAGACAAAACCGAGGTGCTTTTCTTTAGTCAGAAACCATCCCTCCCAGCCAACCTGTGGTGGCCTACTGTGCTGAACCCCCCTCCCAAGCCAGTAGAGTCAGCCCGTAATCTCGGCTTCCTTTTCGATAACACCTTGTCCTGCAAAGCCCAGGTTAACAAAGTCACCGCAGCTTGCTTTGGCAAATTGCGCATGATCAGGAAGATCTTCCCTTACCTTCCCCAGACTTCCCGCAAAACAATTGTCCATGCTCTCATTACCGCACATCTGGACTACGCCAACAGCCTATATGCTGGAGCCCCCCTCTATCTCATTGACCGATTGCAAATCGTTCAAAATGCGGCTGCTAGGCTTATTGGAAACATCCCTGCCCGCAACTCAGTCATAGCATATTGGAAAGATTTACAATGGCTCCCTATCGCTCGCAGAGTTCAGTTTAAAATCCTTACCCTTGCCTTTCGAGCCATTCACGGAATTGGCCCATCCTACCTGAGCCAAAGACTCAAACTATCTAAGTTTGAAAGAAACCTAAGGTCCAATAACCTACGTCTACTGGTTGTTCCCAGATTCAGGCTAGCCCGGAGTGGTGGCAGAACGTTCGGTGTGACGGCGGCTAAATTCTGGAACGACCTCCCTTTGGACCTTAGGCTTATCGAGTCTGAGCAGATCTTCAGACGCAAATTAAAAACCTGGCTGTTCACCCAACCTTGAGTAGGAGGGCTTCTGCTACACTGGGCTGGATGGCAGGACCCTGGTATACTCCTCTGGTGATATTCTTGCTCTCTTAGCGCCGGGACACCCCCGACGGGGGTAGCTGCGCGCTTTATAAGCTTCTTAAATAATAATAATAATAGGAATGAATGGGAAGTTATTCTCAATTTGCGATTCGCAATTTGAGAATCGCAAATTGAGAATATTTCAAGGGTGCAAGGGTGTCCTAAGGACACCCTGCGGCACCCCTGAAACTCACATGTGTGCGCATATGGCGCACATACATGCCCTAAGGGCATGTATGTGCGCCACATGGCACCTTCACAAATGCAAAAATGTGCATTTGTGTAAGAATTCGCAAATTACCACCAACTTGAAATTGGTGGTAATTTGCGATTTCTTCGCAATTTGCGATTCCTTAATTTTGCTATACATTTTTCTTCATACATTCCATTTAGCAAATTTTAATTCGCAAACGCTGCTTTTTTGCGAATTGCAGCGTTTGCGACTAAAAATTCTCTTGATACATCTGCCCCCAGGTTTTCTATTTTAACTCTTGTGAGGGTGATGTCCCAAGATTAGCTAACATGAAGATCCCTGCATTAATGTTTGCAGATGATACACTTCTCATGTCTGAAGCTACAATGGGGCTTAGAGAATACTAAGTAAATTCAGTAGTTTCTGTAGACTGAGGGGTCTGTAAATCAATGTGGAAAAAAACAAATTCATGGTGATCAATCCTTGCTCAACATCGAGATCAAGCTCCACATTGTTAGGGACTTTGCTTGAATGGGGGCACACCATTCATTACCTAGGGATCACCCTCACTGAACAGGTGGAGTGGCTGACCCACAGTACAAAGAGTAGACTTAAACTGGAACGTTATATAGGGGGACTATTAAAGGTAAACAGGGGTGCTTACTCTAGACGTGTTTCCCCTGTTATTCAAGCTTATAAATTCCAATCCCTGGGCACAGCCGTTTATGGTACCAAGCTTTGGGGGAACAAGGGACCAAATGCCCTGGCAACTGCTTGGTCTCTCAATTAGTATTCCACTGCTTCCCAGTAGGCTGAACGAAGGCCTCAGACCCATTACTGATAAGAGTGGTGCTAAAACATTACTATACTGGTGAAGAGTTTGGGCTACTCCAAAGTTACAATCATATCAACAAGAGCTGGAAGAAATACTGAGCATCCCGGGGTCAGGCAACCTTGCTTGGCTCAAGTATGTGACAGAATCCCCGAGGGCAATGGGGAGCAAGAGCTTTTGGAAGGACCCAAGTGGAAGCCTCCTCTTGTTTCTAAAGAAGCCCTGAAATTCAAGTATATGCAGCATGTAACTAGCTCCCAGTTATCTAGGACAGCCGTGGGCTATTTCACTGATGACTTTATTCAACGGAAGGATGAATACTCAGCAGAGCAATACCTTGACAAGATTCAGCCCGCTTCCGCCAAGAAACTATTGATCCAATTTAGGTTTGGGACCCTCCCTTTGAATTCTTTCACTGCCAATTAGGTATGCCCACAAAGTCCAACCGAGTTGGCTTGCCCATCTTGCGGCTCAGTCCCGGAAATGGTGGCTCACACCCTCTTCTTTTGCCCTGCATTTAAAAATCCCAGGGTCAAATAGCTTATTCCACTTTGCTGCAATCTTCGAACAGGCCAGCATAAGGAGGCTTATAGGATACTGCTTACTGATACCAGTCAACATATTGTTTTTGCAGTGTCCAGGGTCCTACGCTCAAGGTCTAAACATATATCCTCAGCACCAACACCACTGAAGAGGATGGATTGACCTGTTTGTTTTCCCTTTCCCGTGTTACCATTCTTGCACTTTATCTTTGAGAGGGTATGTTAGCACTGTATTAATTCTTGTTTTATCTTTTAACAGGAGAACGATGACCAACCACCCCTACTGAGGGTTGGTGGTCTTATGATTAAAGCTAATAATAATGTGTTATCTCCACCCTCTTTCAATGTCTTTTATTCTCCATGTAATAAAATGTGTCTTTGTAGCACTGCTTTTCCTGCACTATGTATTGCAATATGTATTGGCATTGCAGTTTTACCCTATTAATGTATAAATTGTATTTAGGTTTGGGACCCATCCTTTGAAATCTTTCACTGCCAGTTAGGCATGCCCACAAAGTCCAACAGAGTTGGCTTGCCCGTCTTGCGGCTCAGTCCCAGAAATGGTGGCTCACAACCTCTTCTTTTGCCCTGCATATAAAAATCTCAGGGTCAAATAGATTATTCCACTTTGCTGCAATCTTCGAACCAGACAGCATAAGGTGTCTTATAGGATACTGCTTACCGATACCAGTCAACATATTGTTTTTGCAGTGTCCAGGTTCCTACACTCAAGGTCTAAACATAAAACATATATCCTCAGCACCATTACCACTGAAGAGGATAGATTAAACTGTTTGTTTTCCTTTTCCACTGTTACCATTCTTGCACTTTATGTTTGAGAGGGTATGTTGGCACTGTATTAATTATTCAGTCATAATAGCTTTATTTCGAAAAAAAAATGGGAGAGGCCCTTACAGATCTAGATGTTGCCGAGAGGATTCCCAAGATTTATGAAAAAACCATTAGTACCTTGGGAACTTTTTTCTGTACAACCGCCGGAGTAGGGCTCTGCACAGTGCGCAAGAAGCCCAATGGTAATGATAGGTGGTATACGAAAAATTGTACACGTAAAAAATCTGCCCTGGTTGTGGCTGTTAAAAGCAAGTCCCTCCCTATGATTCAGTCATCAAGAAGGGACTACAAGGTGGCACTGTCCAAAGCTAAGAAAGATTGGGAAGAGCAGAACTGACAGGCTCTGATAACGGTCAGTGTCGAGAAGGATGCTGGCCGTTTTTGGAATTTGATTAGAACCAAGACGAGACCTGATTGTGAATTAATCACTAGTAATATCTTAAGCAAAACCTGGTACGACCATTTCACCTAAGGCCTCTACCAGGGTCTCTCTAATGCCATATAATTTCTTCTCATCTAGAGTAACTCTATGCCATTTCAAATATCTACCACAATTAGAGAGGATTACTTCCCTTGTTGACATTAAGCTTCCTGTATCTCTAGATCCGGGGTTGGACAGCCATAAGGATTTTAAAGTTAAACATAGTGGATTATGGTCACTATCGCCGGTCGGTGTTATCACCATATCCATCAAATGCCGCCAAAGTTCATAATTTAATAGGATGTAGTCGATTCGTGAGGAACAACCTACCCTATTATAGGTATGGGCCCCTTTTGAATCGGACAGTGCCCTACCATTGGTTGCCCTTAGCCTAAATTCTACGGCTAGAGAGTTCAGCTGAACAGCCAGTTGGGTCCACCTTTTTATCGGGGGAATGCTCAGCGCGGGGATTCCCCACTTCGCATCATCCTCTTCAATGTCAAGCACATCTTCGGCAGCCAGAGGTTCAAAAGTGCAATTGGAATCTCCCGTTACCAGGATGTGCGAGTCATGAGGACAATTAGAAAGTTCAGCTTCCAAAGATGCAACTATAGGAGATTTTGCTACGACTTTTGTTCCTCGGACATAAATGTTAAAAATTTCCAAGGTTCTGCCTCCTTGGTTATCCCTGATGGTTAATCTTAAAAGGTCAGGAGAAATACATCGGATCTGTTTTATTGTGCAATCTAAGGAGATGCTAATCCATATTAGTAGGCCACCGGAGAGGCGCCCCTTCCCTGTTAGTGATGGTACTGCTGGGACACAGTAGGAAACAAAGGCTACTTTATAATGGGGCCCATACTCCATGTTTCTTGAAAGATACACACAGTGTAACCTTTAATAAAACTGTTCCAATCTGGCAACGGTGATTTCTAGGAGAGGCCAGCTATATTCCAACAAAGGATCTTTAGGCTTGAGCTATCTGATTTAGAATGCCCCAACTCATTAGCTGATTCGGGCTGGGCACAATTAGGTTCTAGAGAACAATCTGTCAGAAAGGGGCTTGCAACTGTGTGTCTAGGATAAGAAGCCATTCGGGGTGAGTAAGAAAGTTCTAGTTGGGATGGCCTAGCCTGACTCTATTAATTATTGTTTTATCTTTTAACGAGGAGAACCATGACCTACCACCCCTCCCCAGGGTTGGTGATCTTATGATTAAAGCTAATGATGTTTTATCTCTACCCTCTTTTAATGTCTTTTTTTATCCATGTAATAAAATGTGTCTTTGTAGCACTATTTTTCCTGCACTATGTATTGCAATATGTATTGGCATTGCAGTTTTAACCTATTAATTTATAAATTGTATTGCGCTGTTTTTTTATGGCATTTGCCAAAATAATGATGACTATGATAATGATATATGGCCGATAATGTGTGCCATTGTGTGCACCAACATTGTCATGCAGTGGCCGACATTTTGGCATATTATTTGAAAACTTTTATTTACATTTTCAAGAAGGCTGATTTATACTTAATACCTTAAAAAGTTTGCACGATACCGCATAAAGAGTTGCCTGGGCCCTTATGGAAATAAAGAAAATGGGAAGGCGGGGTGAGGGCGGGGGAAATGCCAGGTGGGGAGTGAGAAGTCTATAATCTCCTCCTTTTGGGTAGCGTTGCAGTCTACCCGCGCTCTGAGGCATCACATTAGCGCTGGCATGTGTCGTCACGCGCTGGCTATAAAAAAAAGAGGTGTGGCCCTGCTCCAGCAGTCGGGACCACACGGTTGACCAAATACACAGTGTCCCTTATTAATTGCGGCCGCCGTGCTAATTATCTACAAGCGCATGGCACATATCACGCTGGTGACGAGACGGTAACGAGCACCAATTGCTGTAATTAGAGTGCTCTATTCCTGGAGTAGCTTGAGCCTTTGATCTGGGCCTTGCAGCTACGTGGAAGCCAGCTGATCTGTGCAGGCCTGCTGTTTGCTCAGTGCAAGCCTGCTACCTCCGGTGAAGGCCCAGCAGTCCATGGGAGTGCCTGGGTGGACGGAGAGCCTTCACTTGACCCCCTCTGTCAGAACCCTTGCACGTGAGTACCCCAGCACCCAAGGAGAGGCAGGTATCACAGTGAGGCCAAGCACCCACAGAACACAAGGACGGACCCGGACTGCGTCACCGTCACTCTCGGCCAGACAGCTGCCACCATGCCCAGGAGGAAGGCAGTGCATGTGCCACGAGGTGTGACCCTGTCTGCATCAGGATGGCTTTGATCCCAGCCATTGAGCCCTTTGTGGTGGATGGTGTCCCCTCATCCCTTACCCCACGATGGAGGGACTGGACCGACCATCTCCAGATCTATTTTGAAGGAGCAGGTATAGGCAGTGGCATGCGCAGAGCCCTACTCCTCCATCTAGGGGGCAAGGACATACACCGCATTTACAAAACACTAGTGGAGGCCACACCCACAATGTATGTCATGCTACTCAACACCATAAATGTGCACTTCAAGCCCATGGCGAACAGGGACTACGAAAGGTTCATCTTTCGCCAGGCCAAGCAGGATGCGGAAGAGTCAATGGGCGCTTTCCAAGACCGTTTGAAACAACTGTCCAGCGTGTGCGGATTTCAAGATGAACAAGAGGAGATCTGAGGTCAAATAATACAGGGATGCTACTCGCCCAAGTTCAGAGATAACATCCTTCAGGAGTCAGGCAAATATTTAGCTGACATCCTCACCCTGTCACAGGCCAGAGCATCCCATATGGAGGCTGCCCTCCACCGACCCATCAAGACAAGTCAATGTGGTGGAGAAGGCGAACGCTGTGAGAACCAAATCACGCCAAAACCCAAGCAAAAGATAGCAAGACAAGAAGAAGGAATGTGGCTACTGTGGAGGCATGCCCCGTCGCATGCAGGACTGCCCGGCGAGAGGGAAGCAGTGCACAGCTTGCGGGTGGATGAGCCATTTTGCAGCAGTATGCCGGTCATCAAAAACCCAGAAAGAAGCAGCACATACAGTGGCCAAAGCACAAGACAGTGAAGACATGGACGATGACACAGGAGACTACCCGGTCTATTATGTATTCGCGGTAGACCAACCACGATGGAAGAGACAACGACTTCCAAGGTGCAGACACAAGATCCACCACCAGGATGTGAGAGCCACCATAGACACAGGGGCCTCAATCAAACTGATGGCTGCCAATGTATACAACAAACTGAGTCCACGCACACCTTTACGTGAAGCAACGATCAGGTTATTTGCCTACGGACAGAAGACACCAATCCCACTGTTAAGAGGTTTCAAAACGAAGCTTTGGCACCAGGACCTCAAGATCCCGACCACAGTCTATGTGACCAAAGAAGGAAGTGGAATGCTGAGGACAACAAGGCATGGTAAAAATGAAGAGTCAGCTGAGAGCCAAGGTGTGGTTCCCTGGGATAGACCCGATGGTCGAGCAGACAGTCAGAAGGTGCTCATGGTGCCAGGTATCAGGCCAACCGGATCGTCCTCACCCCGTCATCACTGAAGACAACCCCCGACGGCCATGGGAGTGCATTAGTGTTGACTTTGGGCATTGTCCGGATGGGCGCTACACCCTTGTGTTTATAGATGACCACACAAAGTACCCCGAGATTGAAATCGTAGGAAGTCAGAAAGCCACGGAGGTGATTACTAAAATAGAGAAAACCATTGCAACTCACAGAATCTTCAAGGTGGTGAGAACGGATAACGGTCCACCTTTCCAGGGGCAAGAATTTGCAGACTATCTCAAGGCCTGGGGCATTCAACACCGAAAAGTGACCTCGTGCTGGCCCCAAGCAAATGGGGAAGTAGAGGGATTCATGCCTACTTTCAACAAGGTGAGACGTACTGCGCATGCTGATGGAGTGCCCCTACAGAGAGCCATATACAGTTTCCTGAGGGAATACCATCTGACGCTCCATCTCACAACCGAGGCAGCCCCGGGGCCAGCAACCATGGGCCGAGTGGTGCGAGACACCATCGCTCATCACCCAAACTTGACCCCGTCTTAAATCGAAACTGCAAAGGTCCTAGCCAACTGGACCAGTGCCAATGACCAAGCCAGCATTGACCATTCATGTAAGGGACAGGGTCTATGTCAAGAACAGGGACCCAGGGAGCAAATTCCGGCTTCTCTTTGAACAACGGCAATGGACAGTGATCTGCCGAACCGGCACAATGATAACAGCCCAGAGAGGAACCAAGAACGCACATGCAACATATCTTTCTTCAAAAAGGTACATGCCGGAACTCCTGACCAGCCAATATCGGACAATACGGATGCAAGACCAAGTCAACAGCCAGGGGAGGAAGAAATGGATGGTGACCAAGGGACAATCCCCATGAAAGATCTGGATGGATCCAACCGAGGCACCGCATTGCTGTTCGGAACTCCAGACAGGGGACTGCCAGGTTCCCCAGCGAGATCTCCACAGGACTGGGTATCGGAGGAAGTTGCCCTGTCCCTACCATCCTCGAAGAGAGAACATTCCAGATATGGCCTGAGAAGCAATCCTCCCTCCCTCCTCCCGCCTAGCAGGGTTCATGGTGTGTTGAACCAAGGACTCGCAGAGGACAGTGACTGGTAACAGATCTACATGTTCAATGATTTGTGTGTTGTTTAATAAAGGTTGAAAGGAATGTAATGTCCTCCAGTGGAGTAGCGTTGCAGTCTACCCGCGCTCAGAGGCATCACGTTAGCGCTGGTGCGCTGGCTATAAATAAAGAGGCGTGGCCCGGCTCCAGCAGTCAGGACCACGCAGTTGACCAAATACACAGTGTCCCTCATTAATTGCGGCTGCCGCGCTACTTATCTATAGGCGCGCGGCGCATATCACACACTCAAGTAATAGTGTGAAGCTGCAGGGCTATCACACAAAGTATTAACATGTATTAAAATGAAGCATGAGGAAAGAGGGAGCAAGGGATAAGCTGGTCGGATAATTCAAACACTTTATGCTACAGGACCTGGACATTCCCTTGTCATTTCAGCACTTTAAGCTCACTGAGACAGCTTATGCAGCAGAGGGTCTTGAAAGTGAGAAACACTACAGTTGTTGTGAACGTATCTAGGACCCTAATTAAATATTCCCGATTATGCCCTTATGTGGTTATAACAAATCATACCCTTATAAAGGCATAAGAATCATACCCATATTTAGTAATAGCCAATGCAATCCAAATACGGCAAGGCTACTTCCTTAGACTCCTAGAAAGTACAACGAGTTCTTTCAACAAACCAAACCTCCAGCAACCTGGGACTTCCCCATGCTTTTGTTTTGATTTGTCCTAGAACTCCTGCGAGTCCGAAAGAACAGCCAGTTCTTAGTGACATCTTTTATTGACGTCTTATGTCCAACCTTACGTCAAACACGGCACCTTCCAGGTATAAATATACCAGCGTTTGCCTTAAGCAACACACGGTGGTTTGGAGCAGAGCGGCTATCTACTTATCCGAAGCCCAGCTGATGCGAGTGCCGAAGGAAGCCGCCCCTCCTATTTGACGCACTGAGAAAGACGCTGTCTTGCAATTGTAGCAGTTCACTTCTCTTGCATGAGAAAGAAGACTGCTCAATAAATACCACCTTTTATTGAAAACGCCCGTCTCTCTATTTCTCTGCACTCTGGTGAAACCAAGTATGTACGATTGACTGAGTGAAATAGCTATCTATTGTTTTCACATGACTCTGGAGATATACTCCTTATTCTGGGGGAGCAAAGTGGTCATGTTTATGCGGTTGTCAGAAGCTAATCCCTTCTTGTCTAATCAGGGAAGTTCACTCCTCCCCGTTCATTCGAGAAAGTTTCTAGTGACCTCTGAGCTAGCTGGCAAATCTAATTAAGTCTAACATATTCAATAGAGACCTAGTCGACCTCAGTCCTATGTCTAAACTATTGTTTATGTTATTCCAATGCATAGAGCCTATTGGGGAAATAGGAACTACACTACATGGCGCCCAACGTTTGGTAAGGCGATAATCTAACGCAAGATACTAGAGTAACTCAGTCGTGCTTTTTCACACAGACCCCTTTTTCCCGTAAAAACTCCAATAGACGTCTGGAGTGGGTGAAAGGTTAATATCCGCCTAAACTTAGTAGGAAGAGATTCCTATGTATTAGTTTACGGTATAGTCAACGTTGAAGGATACAGTGTTCCAAAATATTGTGCACCTAATCTTTGTTTCCTCAAAACTTGCTCTGCAAACTCTCTGTCAGTAAAAATGTCAGACAGTGAGGACGAAAGAGACAGAGCTAGACCAGTAGCTCAACTCATAGCGGACGACACACTTGTCCGAGATAACGACCCGGATGCAATATTCATCCCGGTCAATATAAGAAAAACCATAACTATAAAACTTATAGAAAATGGAGTAACATCAAGAGGTGGTACAGTCGTATTTGTGGTAGAGGCACCTAAATTTCGGCAGACAGAAGTATTTTATTCCTGGATACATTTTCCAGCAGCACATGCTGTAACACATGAGTTCCACTACTACAAAATAGCGGAAGGGCCAGAGGAATACTCTCCTTTCGAGGAAGTTGAAATTCCACTTACATACCAAGAGCACCTGCTCTGGTTTAATGGCGCCCTAAAACATCAAAATCACATTACCAGGCTCGATCCACTAGGTAGACCAGGAGCCACATGGCTGGTTCTAGCCAGCTACACACCACATCCGGACATTGAAACAATGTCAGACAGAGAACTTTTAGTTCAGCTAAAACAACTAATAAAAATTCATAGACAATCGGTTCAATATGTCATGCGGACTTCAACAGTCCAACCTGCAATTAAACTTCCACAAAACCCCCCACACCTGGGGAACACAAATAAAATTACACCACAGAATATACAATCATGTCTTGGTAAAACACCCGCAAAACGGGAACAAATTCCATTCTGGTTAGCTCAAAAAATCACTCGGATAGAGGCAGTATTTCCTGATACTACCCCTCACGAAAAACCAGAATCCTGACTATCTGATTGCAACACATGTGGAGGACTGTGACACTTGGGGCACAGTCTTTGCTTCTATCTACACAAAAACACATGGTGTTTCGTCTATGGCGGTGATACCAGACGTACTAAGACAGATTCAAAATGAATACGGTCCAGAACCTGCTCTAGGTATGAAATTACTGAAAGACTTTAAGCAGGTCTCGGCTATATTATTAGCCAACATAAAAGGAGAAGCAGCATGTGTGGCGATCCGCCAAAAATTGAAAGAGACGGATATAGCAGACCAACCTTTTGAGATTGCAAAAATAATTGAAAAATCCTATTTTTAGGATATGAATTATCAAGTGAAGGCAAAAACCTAGCAGACAACTTCTTAGAGAAGTGTGCAGTACTCCAAGCCCCAAAAACGATGAAGAACTTACAATCAATACTAGGTTTCCAGAATTTTGGAAGAACATACATTCTAAATTATGCAGAGAGGGTTAAACCTCTCTACAAACTAATAAAACCTGATTTTAAACCAATTAATTGGACTCAAAAACAGACAGAAATTTTAAGATCATTACAGACAGACATGTTAACTAAAACAAAACTGCAAACACGCGCAAACGAACGCAACCTTGTAATCCGAGTCATCCCAGGAAGATGCGGATTCACATACCTGACCTCTAATGAGGAAGAAACGGTTCCAATAGCTTACAAATCACACTTGTACACACAAGCTGAAATGAAATTCAGTTCTACTGAAAAAATTCTAACTGAGGTTCAAACTGCTGTAGCAAAAGAAAGAGCCCTCGCACAAGGTAAACAAATAATTATCGTTACACCAATACCTGCCCTAGAAGCAGTAACAAGAGCAAGCATCCGAGATGCATACAATGGGTTAATTCTCTTGCTGCACCGGACGTAGTATACGAATTTGATCCTAACTTAAAAACACAAGAATTTCTACAATATGAATATGAATGTCCTCTGCCGACCGATATTCTGCCTCTAGAACATTACGGTTGTATAATATATACAGATGGCTCAGCACAACCCGTGGTTGGGGGTAAACAAGCCTACAGTGCTACGTGCGCGATTGTTAAAGGTCGTTGGCACGAAGGAAAATTTAAACCTTTGGTAGCTAAAACTCAATCACTCGGAGACTGTAAAGCTCAGCGAGCTGAACTACAGGCTTTTAAGATTTCACTTGAAAATAGCGAACGAGAATTCCCCACACTAATAGTGTGCGATTCCTATTACTGTGTCCAGTCTTACAATGAATATTTACAGAACTGGGTTCAAAACAACTACAAAGATGCAAAAGGTGGCACACTCAAGCATAAAATGCTTTGGGAATAGGTAGTTCTTTTACAAAAAGAACTACAAAAGACTCACGTGATTCATACACTGAGTCATCAACGTGATGGCGTTCATGTTGCGGGGAATTCATTGGCTGATGAGGCAGCGAAAGCAGCTGTACAAACGGCTTCCGTAGCTGCCATTACTCGGTCAAAAACAAAAATAGACAGCGAGATAATACAAGCTGTCAGTGCTTCAGTAAAAGACAGTGGTTGAGGTGCCGGGTTTTTAGGAACCCGTGGTGCCAGGGGATAACACCCGAAGACCTCTGAGTTCTCCCTGTTCCGGACCACAGAAACACAGAGTCTTCTAAGTGAAGTCAGAGATCGAGTTTTATTGGTTGCAACCAAGTAACATGTGTCCTAGAATTACAACAGCACGGGCTGTAAGTTCTCAGGAGACTGTTCGTTTTTACAGAGCCAGCCTTCCCTCTTTATACAGGAATAACAGCTGCAGGCAAGAATTCTTGAGTTTATGATATGGCTATACCCATATTTCTACAATAATACAAAGAGCGAAGTCATACTGTTCAACACATATTTTAGATGTTTGGATCGTGATGGATGACCCAGCTCGGACCGGAATTACCATCAGATATCGACAAAACCCCAATAAAACAGGGCACCTCCTCGTCATAAAACTGGCCATAAACAAGGAACATGGACAGGTGTATGTGTGTAGAAAACATGGTCTGTATGTGGTGAATGGTTTATGGCATGTTGTGCTTTGATGATATCTTACTCGGCCACTGGGCGAGGAGCTTGCCCAAACAGGTTTGGCTGGAGGCGGTGGAGTCAGTTCGGCCAGGTCATGGGGAAGTCAGTTAAGGTGGACGTGTCCTTTCAGATCAAGCTCGACCTTAATCGATTGACTTATATGAGGGCAAGGCATAAGATGGATGCCGTTCACAAAATGGAGTCCGAGGGTTCGGAACGGAAACCACGATTTGAGGGCCTTGGCATCGCTTAATCACGACGCAAATATACAGGGATAATGTCCTAATCATTACCGGTCCGCCGATACCAAATTTGTCATGGTGCGACGATATTTTGTGGCACGAGTGTTGGACCTCGGTACCGGTATTACAGCAGGGTCCAGAATTTCAGAACCACAGACCCTCCTTTTGCCCTCATATTAGGCAATAACTCATGCTAATCTGAATCCAAATCTGTGTTAATGAATTCATGGAGATGTTGCTGTAGCATCATTCTGTTGCTTAATTCGTCCCTTGACACAGGCTTCCTTACACATGGAGTAGCACAGAGGCCACATATTGCAAGAGCGCACTGTACAAACAGGCAGAAAATAGACAGAACGGCTAAGATTATCCCAATGAAGTTCAGAATTTTCCATCCCCAGGCAGAGATCAGTTCCCAGAACCACCCTAGCAGGGACCAATCCCCTTTTTCCACATGAAGGGAATCAGAGATTTTGTGCAGTTTGGAGATGGCCTGGTACACTGTCGGAGCATTATCGGGGATGAAAATGCAGCAACTGGATTGGATCACCCTACATACACCACCACGGTCTGCAAGTATGACATCTAGGGCAACCCGGTTCTGAAGAGTCATAAGCCGGTCCGACTGGAGCTCAGCTGTCAAATTACTAAGGGCACCGGCCGTTTCGGTCACGGCGGATTCGACTACCCTTGTTAACTGGCGAATGTTCCTGCTGTTCACCATAGGCCCCCAAAACGGCAGAAAACCCTTTGCGAAGTCCCCAAACTCTTGACCCCCAGTGTCGTCTTGACTCACGACACCCCTAACTGTCCTTGTCCGATGGTAATCTGCCCCGGCCGTGTAGGTGGGTGGCAGCAGAAACGAGATAAAACACATGCCCGAGAAGTCAGGGGGCAACCTTGTGTATGCTTTGTCATGGCAGATGAAGTATGTACCCTTAGCTGCTAGGAATGGAGGCGAAATTCGGGATGCGAACACATATGTTTCCATGCATACGCTCTTCCCCAACTGTGCTTTGGGATCCCTGCCAATACGTTGCAGACATAGGTGACCTCGGTGGGGTACTATCCAAACTGGGGAGGATTTCTTTGCTTTCTGGTTTTTACTCGAGGAAACCCCATATTTAGTTACGTTCCAACGACTGTATGGAGTGAGTTCGTCTTTAGGAATCGTTTGATACATGTCAATATCCCTGCTCATATTTCTTATTCCTGCCACTAGTGCCTTGTTGCTGGAATCGCTCTATGTGGAACGGGGCGCGTATGGTTCTAGGGCGAACAGGAACATGGTCTGGAAAGCTCATAGAGAACCATAATAACTGAATGGCAGGATGAAGTATGGGATGCCCTTATCCGTTGTGTGGGGCATGTGTCCACATATCCAACAGTTCGATGTGTTCATTATAGACTGGTGCTGATGTAGGTGCTGGATGAATGAGTTATTTACAAATTCTAGTCTTCTGGCAGACTTGTGTTCATGCAGAGGGTGAAAGGAGTGTGTAGGAACAGTAGGAGGAGGTGTGCGCTGAGTGTTATTTACAAAGGTAACTTGGAACGTGGATAGAGTGTAGCTAATCAAGAACATCGTTATGCTGCACAACAGTAGAATACATACTATCAAGAATCTCTTCCTGGTCATCACAGTGCATATTTGCTTTTTAAAGTTTGTGGGTCTAGCAGGTCTCTCTACCCTTGGAAACTCCATCCTCTAGTTGCTGCCCGCGGTGGGAGTTTGATTCTGCCAAGGAGTGCGCTCTGTTCAGTCCGGGGTAATTCCCTCAGACCGACCAGAACCGTTGACCTAGGCGTCCCCAGCTGCACTCCTCAGACTATCAACCGCGACCCTAGCAGCAGAACCGGATGGTGGTTCGAAAATCAAAAATGAGCTAGTTCCCTGGGCGAGAGAGCTGTAAAGTCAAAAATAGTTCTTAGGAGAAGAGAGAATCGTAGTAATTTATTTCCATTAATCTCTTGTTCTTGACCTCAGATTGTATCGTTGTTTCCCAGGTACAGTGTGGTCTTCAAACAATGTTTCAGGTTCGGTAGTGTCCAACTGCATTGACGGTGGCACAAATCCTTGCAAAATACGATCACTCTCCTGTTCCGTACCAGTTCCTTTCAGTCGTGCATCGCTGAAGAGTGCGAGGCGAGGTACAGATTCGGTCTCAGAGTCAGCGATTCCGTCCTGGACCCACCGGTCATATGGAAGGGGCAGAGGGACCCGTTTACAGTGGGTCCCGTGGATCCAGTTCTTTTTTCCTTCCACCCGAACGGCTGATCTTGTGGAAAGAAGGACGAGGTACGGCCCGGTCCACCTGGGCTGCTTGTTGTTTGTGCGCTGAAAATTCCGCACCAAAACCCAGGTGCCGGGTTCAATGGAGTGACCTGGATCATCAGAGGCTGGCGGAGAGGAACTGTGAACCTGTTGGTGTAAAACACGTAATTTAGTTTGTCAATTCGTGTAAATAGTCAAGCAGTACAGGGTACTCTATTTCACTGAGTCTCCTGGGCCTTGGCACACCCCAGATGTTGGCTGGGCGGCCAAATACGATCTCATGGGGGCTAAGTCCTAATCTGGAATGGACAGTCATTCTGGTTGATAGGAGTGCTAAAGGCAAGGCGTCTGGCCACTTAAGACCTGTGCTGGCTTGGATCTTGGCCAATTTTAGCTTTAACGTGCTGTTATAGCACTCTACTAATCCAGCTGATTGGGGGTGATTTGCAGCGTGAAATTTCTGGTGTATGCCTAGACACTCGCACACTCTCTTCATCACTCCTCCTACAAATTCACTTCCGTTATCACTCCAGACAATTCTAGGCATACCGAATCTAGGGAAAAACTCCTTGACAAGGGCTTTGGCAGTTGACAAGGCAGTGTTGTCCTTAAGGGGATACGCTTCCACCCACCTGGAGAAGGCGCAAACAACAACAAGCACATATTTCAGATTGTTGCACCTTTCCATGTGAATGAAATCGAGCTACAAGACCTCGAACGGATAAATTGGGGGTGCAAAATGACCAGCTGGAGTTGGGGTTCCCCTACCAGGATTGTACTTCAAACACACCATACAGTTCCTGACCAAATTCTCCGCGCATTTTGGGATACCACTATTCTGCCATACTGGGGCCAATAGCTTACAGATTCCTTTCACGCTGACGTGCGCCATTCCATGGGCCATTGTCACCACTGAGAGTACATATGCATCGGGTAGCAACCATCGTTGGTGCCCTGACAATTCGACCCAACAGCCATTCGCGTCCAATCTACCCTTGTTTTCTCTCCATTCATTCACCTCTTTTTCGGTTGCCTCAGCTTGTATGGACTTCACACTTTCAATAGTGTCCTCACACATACCCACATCAGCAATCCATCTAGCAGGACCTACAACATACATCCGACTCATTGTGTTCCTTGCAGTCTCTTTCACAACTTCGTCTGCAAATGCATTCCCACGACCAACGTCATCTTGAATCTTTCTGTGCGCACTGCACTTCACAATTGCAACTTGTAGGGGCAAGGTCAGTGACTCGAGAAGCTCGTTAACTAACTGACCATGTTGGATTCTTGCACCATGTGACGTCAGGAACCCACGTTCACGCCACAATCTTCCAAAACTGTGAGCCACGCCGAAGGCGTATTGGCTATCAGTATACACATTCGCTCGCTTTCCTTTTGCCAACACACATGCTCTTGTGAGCGCAACTAACTCTGCTGCTTGCGCGGAATTGTGGGGGATGCGAGCTGTCTCTACAATCGTGTGTAATGTCGTCACCGCATATGCTGCAGTCGTATCACCATTTGGCAACTTGAAGCATGAACCATCAACCCATAAATTATCATTACATTCAGGAAGGGGAGTGTCCTGCAGGTCTACTCTCCCTTTTGTCTCTTCCTTTGTCCTAAAGCAGCAATCATGTTTTTCAACCTCGTCTGTCTCTGCCGGGATGGGTAGTAACGTAGCGGGGTTGAGTGTATCACACCTCTTTATGTGAATGTGACTCGCTAAGAGTGTCAGTTCATAGGTGGACAGTCGAGCACTAGTTAAATGCTGCATCTTCGTTCTGTTTAGTAAAATGTCTACTGCATGTGGGGACCATAACGATCAGAGTATTATTCATGACTAACCAGCAGACTGTCGAATACAGACAGCTGCTGCAGCAGTGGCCCTCAAATAACTTGGTAATGCCTTAGCTACAGGATCTAGAGTCGCTGAGAAATACGCACATGGGCGCTCTTTGTCCCCAAAGTATTGTGTCAGTACTGATAATGCGCAACCTTCCTTCTCATGGACATATGATGTAAAAGGCTTACTGTAGTCGGGGTTGCCCAACACAGGAGCCAAACATAATGCATCACGCAACTCGTGGAAACTTGTCTGACAATCTTCAGACCAAGGCATGGGAATGGGTGTGTCGTTGCAGAGTAGTGCCAGCAAAGGTTTGGCCAACAGGGACAAATTCGGTATCCATTGTCTACAGTACGATGTAATGCCCAAGAAAGCCCGAACTTCTCTCTGTGTCCTTGGGGCACTCAATCTTGCGATTGCCTGTATTCTTTCTGGCGTCAGTCTCCTTCCCTCCTTCGATAAGATGTGACCTAGGTAGGTCACTTCTTGTCGGCAAAATTGTAATTTTGGAAGGGAGACTTTATGCTTCATGTCACATAAATGACGCAACAACGACAGTGTGGCTTGCTTGCAAATCTCTTCAGTATCTGCAGCGATCAGCAAATCGTCTACATACTGAATCAATGTCGCACCATCAGGTAGAACAATCGTATCAAGTTGTGTTTTCAGAGCCTGACTGAATATGGATGGACTCTCACAGTAGCCCTGAGGAGCGCGTTTGAAGCGGAAGCTTCGTCCTCCTAAATTGAAGCCAAAAATGTCTCTGCTCTCCTCGGCAATCGGGATGCTGAAGAAGGCGTTCTTCAGGTCAATCACCGAAAACCAAGAGGCTGAAGCTGGAACCATTGTCAATAAGGCAGTAATGTCGGGGACGACTGGAAACTGCGGTACAACAATTTTATTCACTTCTCTGAGATCAATCACAAATCTGTACACAGGGGGCTGTGAAGGATCAGTACGCTTTAAGACAGGCAGAATAGGACTGTTACAAATGTTGCCTGATGTCTCTTCAATGACATCTTTCTCAATCAGATTGTAAATGATCGCTAACAACGCCATTTCACATTCGCTAGAGATCTTTTATTGGGGAATACGTGGCAACTTAACATTGGCTTTCAATGCTATGACATACGGTGTTATTTCCAAACGACCTACATCATTAGAACCGGTAGCCCAAAGTATATCTGGAAGGGATGACAATTCCGTTGGAATATCTTCCTTTGACAAATACATTGGGGAAATCACTTTCTTACCAAGGGTAAGTTGTACTCCCGAAGGAGAACAGTACAAAGTCGCATATAGTCTTTTTAACAAATCCAAACCTAACAAATTTTCGCCACAACCTGTTGTAAGGATGAGGGGTGCTTCTAATGCGCATGGGCCAACAGAAAGGGGCATAGGACTAGAGATCGGGTTCATAACGGGGGCGCCAGAAAAACCCACTGAAACATTCATTTCGCCAGACAGAGGTGAGCCAGGAAGTTTGGAGTGCATAATAGAACTTTTTGTAGCACCAGTATCCAGCAGAAATGGTTCTGACACTCCTGATGTGGTCACCTCGACATAAGGTCCATTCTGATCTACTGGAACTGAAACAACTCCCTCTCTTTGTCCATGGCTGTCCTAGCAATTATTACCCTCATTCTCGTTTTCTGCGTAATAGTCATCAGCATAGTACTGAGCTGACCTAGAGGACGCATTATTCTGTTGGTCAAAGCTATTCATAGAATTCTGAGGCGGAAAATAAGTGTTATTCTGGGGGAAATTTCCACGGCCCCTACCCCTAGGAGCCTGCTGAACACCTCTACCTCTTGCGCCGGAAACACCGTTTAAACGCCCCACAAGAGCTGGACAATTACTTTTGAAATGACCCTCTTCTTTGCAATAGGCACATTGATTCGGGCCATATGGCGAACGCTGATGGGAAAACTCATTTCCTTGCGCGTTTCTCGAATACTGCTGTGGTTGCTGATAATTGGGTTGACTAGGAGTGCGAGGGGGATAGGCTTGCTGGAGAAGAACTTTGGTCTTTAAATCTTTGGCCTTTTTGTCTGCCTTATCTAGCTCGTCTTTGCGCCTGTTTTCGTAGTACTGGGCTGTGGCTAAAATCTGCGCTGACGTGGAAACAGCCCAAGCACTCTCTGAATCTTTCAATTTATTGCACAGTTCAGGAAGCAGATTATGTACAAATTTGTCTACAAACAATCTTTGGCCACCCTCGGTAGCCATATCCTGACCACTATGATCGGTGAAAGTTTCCTCAAATCTCGTGAAAAAGTCAGACACATTTTCATCTTTCTTCTGCTTGCACGCAGATAGCTTGTCCCAATTAACACGTAATTCAGGCATTAATGTTTTCATGTACGTGATAATTCTACCGGGAAGTTCTGCTATTAAAGGCTCAGGTTTGGAACCACCAACTTGTCTAGCATCCGTAGCAGTAATATTAGCCCACGTGTCACCTAGTTCTTGATCATGATCTGTATGACGAATTTTACTCCATAAAGGCTGTGGAACGGCGTTCCCAAACAACATGTCTACATCTGCTAGATTCATTATACATGAGCTGGCAGTCTGTGATAACTCCTTATAATACCCTGCGGGATTTTTACGTGGATCAGGTAATGTCTGCTTGAGCGCTAACACTTCAGATCTTTTCCAGGGGACAGACTTACGTGTTCCTTAGCAAATTGTTTCTCTCCCCCTAAATCACCTGGGCTCGATCTTACCGCCTGCCCGCCTCGGTCCAACCCGGCAATAGTGCCGTTGTGCGGAGGGCGGACAGGCAAGAGCCAGGCAGACTGCACTTCCGGTTTCCCCGGAGCTGAGGTTAGCGCTCTAGTGGCTACCTCACTCCGGGCTATTTAGGCCGTCCTGACCCTCGGGCCAACGCGGTAGGGAGACGGTGGCAGTGCCTCCCAGACCCGCTGCTGTGCTGAGAGTGTCCTTTAATCCCACTGAGATCGGGTAAATACAGGGGGCTGCGAGAAGCGCTAAAACGCGCGGACCGATTTTAATCGTCTGGTCTATTTTAATTTGCATCACTGTGTTTTTAGTTGGACAGACTTACGTGTTCCTTAGCAAATTGTTTCTCTCCCCCTAAATCACCTGGGCTCGATCTTACCGCCTGCCCGCCTTGGTCCGACCCGGCAATAGTGCCGTTGTGCGGAGGGCGGACAGGCAAGAGCCAGGCAGACTGCACTTCCGGTTTCCCCGGAGCTGAGGTTAGCGCTCTAGTGGCTACCTCACTCCGGGCTATTTAGCCACGCCCTTCCCACAAGCGCGCAGCGGTTGCGCGCAGGGGGCGCCTTCGAGCGCGCCTAAGAAGCGCCGAAGAAAAGCCCGTCTGCGCCCGTCCGCGACAGGACGTGGCGAGGGGCGATGGATCCAGGTCCCTTTCCACAAGCCTCCACCGGTAAGGGCACTCAATCCCTCTTTTACTCAGCCCTCACCTTACGCAGCTTCAGACCATCTACATGCTGTAATACAATTATACCTTGGCATCGCATTGAGGATGCCTACTACTGTCCTCTGTGTCGACACCTATCTGCCAACAATGCGCCCCCCCCTGATTCTAATACTTCTGTCAAGGGTTTGAAAAGCTTTCTTTTAAATGTACGTTCCTTACCGAAACACCAACATCAGGTCTGGGACATAATACACTCCATCCAACCAGACATATGTTTCCTTGTGGAAACCTGGCTAAAACCCCATACAATCACAGCTATTGCAATGGGGATTCCCTCTGGATATAAGATTAAACACCTAGACAGAGATATTAATACCGGAGGCGGTCTGGCAATTATATATAAGGACCACATACAATGCACAATTATTGAACAACATTCAAACTCACAATTAGAAACTCTGCTTTTTAAAATTCACCTAACCAATCACTTCACCTGGAAAGGTGCCTTGGTTTATCGACCCCCGGGAGCAGATCCTAATTTTGCACTTACTCTTCAAGAAATTTTGGCCCCACATATAAAATCTAAAGAAGATTTTTTGCTCTTAGGTGATTTTAATATACATGTAGATCAGCCAATGTTGACCGAATTCATGGCTCTAATTACAGATCTATTGAATCTGGGCCTGGAATTAAAAAATCAGGGACCTACTCATATTGGAGGACATATGCTTGATCTCATTTTCTCCAATTCCACCAAAATAAACTGTTCCTTGGCCACAAGTATATCGTGGACAGATCATTCTTTGTTGGAATTCACGTTACTAACCCCGGTGAGACCCACAAAGAATGCCCCTTCCCCTCCTTCCTGGAGACGTCAATGGCACAAAGTTAATGCCATTACAGCTCAAGAAGCATGGACAGATCCCAATTTTTTTGAATCTGATACAGCAGACATAGCCTTAGCCAAGCTGAATGAATCTATTAAAAAAGCCATCAACACTATTGCTCCCCTAAAAAGGCATAAACAACATCCAGTATCAAAACAAGA
Organism: Lissotriton vulgaris; assembly: GCF_964263255.1. Lineage (NCBI taxonomy): Eukaryota > Metazoa > Chordata > Amphibia > Caudata > Salamandridae > Lissotriton > Lissotriton vulgaris. The sequence goes on from NC_141697.1 coordinate 807,036,799, forward strand.
AAAATGGTATACAAAGGAACTGAGAGCAGAGAAACAAAAATGTAGACGTGCTGAGAAAGCCTGGAGAAAAACTAAGACCGAAAATAGCCGATCGATCTTTCTAAAAGCTCAATCAGAATACTATAAAAATATAAAGCTGGCGAGAAAACAACAACTAACACAACAAATAGCAGAAGCAGGCAACAGCCCTAAGGAACTCTTTAATATTCTGCAAAACTTTATAAAGCCTACGGCCTGTGAAAGCCCAGATGAATTCTCGCAGGACTTGTGTGACAAAGTCTCGTTGTATTTTGAGGACAAAATCAACCTCATCTATGAAAAAATAGTAACCGCCAACAATATCAGCAAACATAAAACTAAAATCTGCCCCACCACTATTTCCCCCACAGACAATAAACCTTCTTTGACGTCTTTCCCTCTCATTACGCATACTGAACTTCTTACCCTCTGCAACCATATAAAAACAGGATCCCCCAATGACCTTGTTCCAGCTAAAATGGTTGGTCCTCTGATCCCTTTATTAGGCCCCCATATACTTGAAATGGTCAACATCTCCCTGAGGACAGGCCAGGTCCCAGCAGATTGGAAAAAAGCAGTGGTGAACCCGATAAGAAAAAAGACATCATCTCCCTAGACAGATCTATCCAACCTACGTCCCATCTCTCTCCTACCCTACTTGGGCAAGATCACGGAGAAGCACGTGAACACCTATCTTTCCCAACATCTGGAAGCGACGGAAGGCCTGGACCATTCTCAATCTGGGTTCAGGCCAAACCACAGCACAGAATCAGCACTTCAAACAGTGACCAACAACATCAAAATGGCACTGGATGATGGTTGCTCTATGATTCTGGTGCTGCTGGATCTTTCCGCCGCTTTTGATACAGTGTCTCACAAGGTGCTTCTCCACCGCCTAAAGGAGGTGGGAATAGAGGGAGAGGCGTTGGCATGGTTGGAGAGTTTTCTGTCCGGGCGTTCCCAAGAGGTTAGGCTGGGCTCCCATATATCCACCCATAGGGAGCTCAATAAGGGGGTGCCACAGGGCTCTTGTCTGAGCCCCACACTCTTCAACATATATGTGGCCCCCCTTGCCAACCTAGCAAGATCTTTCGGGTTCACCCCCGTGTCATACGCTGACGACACCCAACTCCTTTTTCCCTTTAAAAATCTTACGCCTGCAGTAAAAAGAGCTTTTGCAGATGGCATGAGAGCCATTGCAGACTGGATGTCAGCAAACTGTCTGCAGTGTAATGTCGGGAAAACCGAAGTTATGTTGTTCGGCCAAGCGATGACTCATTGGTCATCAGACTGGTGGCCTCAAGAACTGGGTCCTGTCCCCACCCCCAAAAGTAAGGTCAGAAACGTGGGAGTATTGTTTGACCAACAACTTACTTTCAAGGACCACGTCAATCTAGTAGCCGGCACCTGTTTCCGGGCAATAGGTATGTTAAGACGCGTCTTCCCCTATCTCCCAGATCACCACAGAAAAACTCTGGTGCAGGCGCTTGTTATCAGTAGGGTTGACTACTGCAATGGGTTGCTCCATGGAGCTAACGAGGAGCAACTCAAGAAATTGCAGGTTATTCAAAACACCGTCGCAAGGATTGTCCTAAATGTTCCACCCAGGACACCATCCTGCCCCCTACTGTCTCAGCTTCACTGGCTTCCAGTGAAGAAGCGAGTTCAATTCAAGACTCTCTGTACCATACACAAGAGCCTAACGGGGACAGGCCCTAAGTATTTCACTGACATCTTTCAGTCTTACATCCCAGGACGCTCTTTGCGTTCCAGCAACCAGCAACTACTTAAAATACCCAGAATCAAGAAAACTAGACAAGGTGGCCGTGCACTGGCCTATACCGGACCCACATTATGGAACTCACTACCACTTGAATTGAGGTCAATCGCTAACCATATGAAGTTCCGGAAAAATCTAAAAACGTATCTGTTTCCCAGCTATTAATGTCTTCCAATTCCCTGGACACAATTTTTACTCTCACTTCCATCTGCAGTTATAGTGCGGAGATACCCCTTCGGGGGTCTAGTCCGGCGCTCTATAAGCATATAAAATAAATAAATAAAATAAATGTACCCATACACGCTGAAAATGCGGCAGAATTGGTGGATTTACATTTGCATCACCTTCCTTCCACACTGGAGGAACCTCTCTCATAGGGTACTGTTGCGCCTTTTTTCTACATGACACGTCATCTTCATACAAGGATCTAGAGACATTTCCCTTACTCCTGTAGGATAATAACAGATCTATTGCTTTTTCAACATCGGCACCTACAATCATGCCTTCATAGAACTTAAAACGCATACGAAATAATTCCTGCATTTTGCGCTTTGGATCGTTTGTCTCCAAATCTTCACAAAGATATACACACATCTCTTCGAATACATATCTCTGAGTGGGTGCATCCCATTGTCGGAAAACTTCCATAACAGACTGAACATCGTATCTAACAGTGTCAGTAACCCATTTGCGTGCTAACTCATTCAATACTACTCTCTCCTCATAATCAGGTAGATGACTTCGCAACTGCCTACGTCCTGTTTTAGGGGTCATTTTAGGCGACCCAAAGAAAGGTGAGAACAGACCAGTGACAGTACTTGCCACTCTCTGTCTAACAGAAGGAGAAGCTTGTGGAGAGGCAGATGTGCCAGAGAAGACAGGCTGGTGTAAAGAGGAAGTCGAGGAAATAGCAGAGGAAGTCGAGGCAGTAGCAGAAGTAGTATCAGGATAAACAGTTGGAGCAGTAGGTAAAGTTGTAGAAGAAGTAGATGGAGTATGTAGCAAAGGCGGCGGCCCTTGAGTAGGCTGCGCCGGAGAAGTAGGAACCAGCTGAAGAGGAGCTGGCGCTTGTGCAAGAGCTGTATTTCGTGCGCCGGGGCGCGGTATAACAATACGCTTCGGGGGTCCAACAATACTTGATGTATATGGGGGTGGTGAATTCAATAAATGGGACATTAATGGGTCTTTCTCGGATGCACCTTCGAATCTTGTCCTTCATGGGGCAACATCGGGTAGCATTTATCTACTGCTAGTTTCTTACTCCTAAGCATTTGTTCGCTTTCCTGTTCTTCCTCATTATCCCTGTATGCAATGGCAGCTTGCACCATCGGCATACCTCTTTTATTTTTCTTAGCTAATTTTATTTCTTTCTGTTTGGCTTCTTTGCACCACAAGCAAAAAGAGTCAAACATCGCCGGCCGGGCTTTCTTCTTGAACAGTTTGACCTCGAGGTTATCCAAAATTTCTGCGTCAAAACTACCATATTGGGGCCATTTTAAAACACCATCCTTGCGGGTGTATTTTATCCATACCTCATTATATGTGATAGGGCCTACTCCGTGCTTTATGTATAATTCATATGTTGGAGTTCCAATCGGAGGAACCGGACACAAATCCTCTAATCGGGAGTCCTTACCACAACCAAGACAAAACAAGTTTCCAAGTCTGCTAAGACCAGGCATCTTCGCTCACTAGTCTAGCTTCAAACTTCGAGGGATTATCCAACTATGATATTTTCGTGAATACACGAATCCCTCGGTTTTGGCGCTTGCAAGTTCCAAACAAGGTGTACCTCAAGGATACCAAAGACTAAGAACCAAACTAAGGACTTGGGAGGCGCTCCACTTATACTTAACTGAAGTATTGAAGATCGATGACGTCACTAGAAGACTCGTCTATCGTTTCGCTCTACCAAGGATCACTGGGTCCAAAACAGGGCGATAGTCAGGGCAGCAATCCTTCGTAGCCGTCGGGACGCGGGGAACCTCGCAGCAAAGACCTTCGGAACCACGTCGACATACAGGGGTCGCTGAAGTGGCTGGCCGTCCTCTGGAATTTTCACACAAAGCTCCTCACGAACATCTGGCTTGGACCGTCACCGCTTGATACCGCCCCAAGTTGGGCGCCAACTGAGGTGCCGGGTTTTTAGGAACCCGGTGGTGCCAGGGGATAACACCCGAAAACCTCTGAGTTCTCCCTGTTCCGGACCACAGAAACACAGAGTCTTCTAAGTGAAGTCAGAGATCGAGTTTTATTGGTTGCAACCAAGTAACATGTGTCCTAGAATTACAACAGCACGGGCTGTAAGTTCTCAGGAGACTGTTCCTTTTTACAGAACCAGCCTTCCCTCTTTATACAGGAATAACAGCTGCAGGCAAGAATTCTTGAGTTTATGATATGGCTATACACATATTTCTACAATAATACAAAGAGCGAAGTCATACTGGTCAACACATATTTTAGATGTTTGGATCGTGATGGATGACCCAGCTCGGCCCGGAATTACCATCAGATATCGACAAAACCCCAATAAAACAGGGCACCTCCTCGTCATAAAACTGGCCATAAACAAGGAACATGGACAGGTGTATGTGTGTAGAAAACATGGTCTGTATGTGGTGAATGGTTTATGGCATGCTGTGCTTTGATGATATCTTACTCGGCCACAGGGCGAGGAGCTTGCCCAAACAGGTTTGGCTGGAGGCGGTGGAGTCAGTTCGGCCAGGTCATGGGGAAGTCAGCTAAGGTGGACGTGTCATTTCAGATCAAGCTCGACCTTAATCGACTGACTTATATGAGGGCAAGGCATAAGATGGATGCCGTTCACAAAATGGAGTCCGAGGGTTCGGAACGGAAACCACGATTTGAGGGTGTTGGCATCGCTTAATCACGACACAAATATACAGGGATAATGTCCTAATCATTACCGGTCCGCCGATACCAAATTCGTCATGGTGCGACGATATTTTGTGACACGAGTGTTGGACCTCGGTACCGGTATTACAGCAGGGTCCAGAATTTCAGAACCACATGGTAAGACATTCCCAAAAGGCTTTCCAGTAAAGTACTCATACAAAACTGATGCAAACAACGTTCCGTTTGCTCAAATCCCTGGAGTGGGGGATAGAGTAATTCCAAACACGGAGCACAGATTAGGACTAATTTTAGCGGCACACGAAGGTCTCGCCTCTGCACACGCTGGTGTTTCCGCTACAGTATCATTATTAAAACAGAGATATTGGTGGCCACGAATGAGAAAACAGACTAGGAACTATGTTCTAGAATGTGAAATATGTCAGAAAATGAAAGTATCAACAGTGAAACGACCAGCGCAGACGCCCCTTCTAATCTCAGACAAACCATTAGCATGTGTTTACCTGTACCACTGTGGTCCCTTACAAAGGGACGGCAACTATAAATATAAAATGGTCGCAGTGGATTCCTGTACGAGATTCATTTGGATGTGGCCCCAGCGCTCGGCTGACCCCAGAACTGTTATAAAAGATTTGCGAGTCTTTATCGGCACATGCGCAATTGGCATGCTACATTCTGACCAGGGTCCTGCGTTTAGCTCTCGGGCTTACAAGGAGGCCATGGCCAGCATGGGCATTGTATTGCGGTATTCTAGTCCATTCCATCCCGAGGGAAATGCGGTAGTGGAGAGACAAAATCCGGGACATAAAGCAATCTATAACAGTGAGGGTATTAGGTTCGGGTGACAGGTGGGTCAAACATCTAATAAGTGTCCAACGTAGTCTTAATAACATGCCAAGAAATTCTCTAGGAGGGATCAGTCCATATGAACTTTTATTTTGTACTAGAATGATCATCCAGGACTTGGATTGTCAGACTTCAGTGGTGCAACAAAACGCCTTTGATATCAAAGATCGTTTGGCTGTTTTACAGGACTTAAAAGAAACAAGAAAAAGTCTGAGTAACGAAAAGCTAAAGCCAACTACCACTGAAGAAAAACCACCTGTCCCAGCAGGACCTGTCTGGATTCCAAAGATTGGGGATCTGGTCAGAGAAAAGATAGCCGTGAAGAAGGAATTTGGGCCTTTTTACAGAAAAGCAGTACCTGTTTTAGCTGTCAGCGGAACAGGATCAGTAGTACTACCGCCCCTTGCTGGTAAAAAGGAGAACCGAGTTGTGTCAATCGACCTGGTCAAACCACAATTGTGTGGCCAATTATAAGTAGTAGGCCCAGTGGACTCCCAAGAAATAGCAGAAGACCAAATATTGCTACAAACCAAGAGGTTCAAACTGAGAGACTAATCACATTTGACAAACCTGCAGTGATTAAAAAAGGACTATGCAACAAAGCCATGGAACTTGTGCCTCTTGAAACCCAAATTGCAACAGTTCATAAAAAAACACCAGGCTACAACGATGTAGCCTCACACTATACAAATGTAACAAAAGAAAATGCAAAGATCAATGGAAATCCGGAAGCAATCCCACCAATTGACAGAACTGCATCTGGCTACTTTATCAACTTTGATGACTTTTCTGATGATCCTAGTGAACATGGAGACAAGTCAGCAACAAAAATTTTCAAAAATAAAATCACAGAGCTCTTTCATCAACTCAGCGAAACATATCTAAACTTCACCATGGATTAAATTATGGATTGTGTTAGGTGTACTTTTCCTCCTTCTATGGCTCATCTTGGTTTTAAGTTTGGGTAGATTTATTGATGGAAAATATAGTACAATGGACACAGCAAGTCAGAACATCAACTTGGTCCTGAAACCACACAGATCCTCACACATCGAAAAAAGAGAACTGTCATCAGTCAACATCACAGCAAAGCCTATACCTGGTGGTATAGCATGGGACAAAACTGATTATGAAATCTATGGCCTGGTTGAGCTCTTAAAATATCCACGCCAATTTAAGATCTCCTTAAGTGACTTTGTATCACCTAGTATTTTCTCTGATGATTGGGACTTTGAAAATATTAATAATATCATGTCAGATTTAGGAATGTCAGCAGAATTTACAGAACATGATTATTTACAGGGTTCGTCAAATTATGAGGAAATGTATTGTTACAATCACTTTGGACATCATTATCTGCATAAATGTGCAAATCCTAGAAATGTTTTCAGTTATAATCAATGGGAACATTGTACAACTCCGCCAAAGGCAGTTCGAAAACATTTTATGAGAAATTTCCATACTTCTCAGGGTTTAATTACACTAATCCAGAAACGTTTTATTACAAAATGTTAAATAAGACAGGATTGAAAAACATGTTGACAAATACTAAACTGATTTATTCTGAAAAATGTTATGAACAAAATGTCTACATTTGGTTTTGAATTTTGGAAAAACAACATTGAGACAAAAACCATCTGGGGTACAAAAGAATGGCAGGTGCAAGGTCTAGAAGCATTGTTTAGAGCCTGCATGATCCCAGAACAAATAATGTTCCTGAATGACACAATTCAGCAAACAACCTGTCTTGGTTTAGCCAAGATAAAAGATTTAAACAATTTGGAAAAAACAATTTCTGTAGTGGACAATGGGTTAACGACTCTGTCCTCCAGAATCTATTCACTGGACAGCATTGTATCATCTGCTTTTGATATAATAGAACAGGATTTGATAATGTTACAACACGGTCAGTCCCAATAGAGTTCTATTAGACAGCTAGGCTGGACGTTACAAAACATGTGTTCAGGTCACGTGCCATGGTAGACAAATCTTGTTGGCACAAAAAGGAGCATACTATACTGTGCTGAGCATTGAAAAGCTTGAGAGATTACCATTGGCATTGTCAGAAAGACCTGTCATTGAATGGATAATACATGGCACCATTACAATTCCGATAACAACTTTTCAGTTTCAATACTGCCAAAAGTATATACCAGCAGACCTGTATGAAAGGTTGGGTAAAGGATACATCAAATCATCCTGGAATTTACCTTATACACATAGATGTTGGAGTGGGGGCAAGAAAGAGGCATTTCTCAGTGGTAATATTTGTAAAACATCACTGAGCGGTACACTTCTATGTCAAGGTATAAACTTGCATGGAGCTTGCGAAGGTTCATTAAACAACCTTTCATGTCATCTATACGGCACCCCAGCTACACAGATAGAGCCCTTTTTCAGACAACTTTCCAACGGTAGCTACGTTATATTAAGTGACCACAGCTGTTGTGGCATGATGCCAGGAAAACCCTATCTCGTGAGCGTTACTTCCAGGGTCATTTGTTGTATGCAAGTATTGTATCCAAACAGCAATCCAGACATTAAGGCAGCATTATGGCCTTCTGTGAATATCTCTTCTATTCGAATTGATACTTTAAGCAGAATGAAGACTATTCTTTTACAGACAACTGTGCCTTTAACCTCGTCCAAAGAGACATATGACCTGCAAGCTGCAAGGACAGCGGCAGAGATACATACCCTATTATCGACAAATTGCCCCGTGCATTTCGTAGAAATGTTAAGCCAAATTTTAAACATGTCAGATACCAGTGTATTTAAGACATTTTTTTCAGGACTGTTAGCACTCTTTGAAACAGTTCTGGGCATCTTCCCGAATTTTGGACATTCGTTATTCGGCAGCCTGCCTCTTATTTTGGGACTCGTAAGAGGAATTTTATTTTTGTTCCTTCTGCTTCGATATGGCAAGCCAATTCACAGACAAAACTCAGGCTACGATGGAAGAAACGATCCTAGCAATACGATACCGAGACCGTATCACTAAGGTCCTCGGATTGGCCCGGCCAAGAGATCTGAATACTACCTAGTTTCTTTCATTCAGACCGATCTGGCAAAATAGCATCTTACCTGTGCTTGGATGTCTGCTATGCGGAGAAGAATGCGTGTTGGACGTCTGTCTTACGCTACCATCAGCAGTACCAATGGATATCGATGCTTTGCTTTGTCCGGTAACGACTCATGCAACGTGTTGTCCCCAGCGGCTACCGATTCTGATGACGGCATTCGTTGAGACTTCACCATTATGATTAGGTGGCGGTGAAGTACGAGATGAAAACGGCAGCACACAGGTACAACCTTCTGTGAACATTGCTGATCTGAACACCGATGATGGCAATGCATCGCATATATGCACTATTTCTGATTTTTCAGCATTGGCCCAACTTTCACCTACCTTTGTAGACAAATTTTTTGCTGGTCTAGCTGAGGTAATGTTCTCTCCTAACAACGAGAATACCATTTGAAATAGAGAGCACACAGCGTTCCCTGAACTCTGAATTCGGCCTTCAGTTTTTATAAACAACACTGCTGAATACACTTGGAACTATTTTTTCCCTTGAAAGCAAAATTATTTTTCCCAACTTCCAAAATATTTACCTTTTTTTTAGGCACAAGGAACTCTGCTTAAAGTAGAACTATTCTTAGAGAACAGAGCTTCTATTCCTAGAGTCTCTAGAGACAATCTTTTGCATCAGCCTCTAGCACATGTACAATCTTCTATAAATATGTGATGAAATGGTATCAACCTTTTTTTCTGTATTAAGAGCCATTTCATGAATGTAATTTTCGTGATTCATTCAGTCAACATTCTAAATGTACAAAATGTTATCTGAATGATACCACTACTTAAAGCGTACAGTATAATACTCATTTTCGTGTATCTATACCATTTCAAATGCATTTGATGTATTTTGACGTGGGTTGGAAAACACATGCATACCTATATGTTTATATATTGCTCAGTATTTAGTAATGATGGACATTATACGTGGAGTGGGTGTTGTGAACGTATCTAGGACCCTAATTAAATATTCCCGATTTATGCCCTAATGTGATTATAACAAATCATACCCTTATAAAGGCGTAAGAATCATACCCATATTTAGCAACAGCCAATGCAATCCAAATACGGCAAGGCTACTTCCTTAGACTCCTAGAAAGTAGAAAGAGTTCTTTCAACAAACTAAACCTCCAGCAACCTGGGAATTCCCCATGCTTTTGTTTTGATTTGTCCTTGAACTCCTGCGAGTCCGAAAGAACGGCCAGTTCTTAGTGACATCTTTTATTGACGTCTTATGTCCAACCTTACGTCAAACACGGCACCTTCCAGGTATAAATATACCAGCGTTTGCCTTAAGCAACACACAGTGGTTTGGAGCAGAGCGGCTATCTACTTATCCGAAGCCCAGCTGATGCGAGTGCCGAAGGAAGCCGTCCCTCCTATTTGACACTCTGAGAAAGACGCTGTCTTTTTCTCCTGCCGAGAAAATCCAGCTCCAGTGTTTCCAGTCACCCTTGCAGGTTACTGGGAGATCGAGTCCTGAGAGCGAGATACAAGATCTCCTTCATTCTAAAACCAAGGTACGGAGCTGATTAGATCCATAGAGAATTCTTGAGTCAGATTCTTGGCAAATCTAACTTAACTTAAAAACTCCTTTACTCCTTCCCACGTACTAGGCTTAGGTTAGGTACACTGGGGTAGGCGTATTTAGAAACATCAGTTGAGTACGTTTAGTCAACTTTTATCATTGTATGTAATTGTATATATTTGATACCTTTTAAGTATCATATGGCTCAGAAACCATATCAATGCTTTTACAGTATTATTTCATAATACTCCTTTTACTGTACGCACTTTACTTTATGACAAGTATTGCAATTGTAGCAATTCACTTCTCTTGCATGAGAAAGAAGACTGCTCAGTAAATAACACCTTTTTTTGAAAACGCCCGTCTCTCTATTTCTCTGCACGCTAGTGAAACTAAGTATGCACGATTGACTGAGTGAAATAGCTATCTATTGTTTTCACACGACTCTGGAGATATACTCCTTATTCTGGGGGAGCAAAGTTGTCATGTTTATGCGGTTGTCAGAAGCTAATCCCTTCTTGTCTAATCAGGGAAGTTCACTCCTCCCTGTTCATTCGAGAAAGTTTCTAGTGACCTCTGAGCTAGCTGGCAAACCTAATTAAGTCTAACATATTCAATAGAGACCTAGTCGACCTCAGTCCTACGTCCAAACTATTGTTTATGTTATTCCAATGCGCAGAGCCTATTGGGAAAATAGGAACTACACTACACAGTGAAGAATGCTCACTGAGGAGACGTCATTGATTAAGACACGTGGGAAGGGACTCCATGTTTAAAGATTAATAAACAGAGAGAAGATGTATTCATCATAAGTACAAAACAATCAATGGAAATGTGGAAACAAAGAATGCTCATAAAGGCAAAACAAAATTGCATGAAGTTTCCTAGTCACTTTTTACGCGTTGTTATAGAAATAAGAAAAAAGAACACCTGGATGCTGCATGGAATCTAAGCAACAATTGCCTCCCTGTTGTGTGAGAACAGAGATATGTGCTCGTATAAGAAGCCTCAGAAAAGCTGGCGGGGCTGGGGCAGACTGCTTAGCAGATAAATCTGAAGCTGTAAAAACGCCCATGGAGGATTTGCTAGCAGTTTATAGCTCGCAATCATTTACTATTACGAGTGCTTTCTTCCCTTTCCGCTCGTATGGCCCATGTAAAGTGCCAGAGGAACAGAACTGAACACTGAACTCTCCTTCCTGTCAACAGAACAAGTGACACATTGGATGTACGTTTGCTACAACCGTACACTAGATGAATTACTTCTGCAATGTCATGCACATTCAAATCTGGGGCCTCTCTGCTAAGAATGAGATCAAAGATAAAATTGTGGGAAGGAGACCAAACTCATTATACACTTTAAAGGTTTTCATTTGTTTCTATCAGGAACTCACCCTCCAAACACAAGGGTTCTTGGGCGCCAAACCTGGCACATAATTTGGGGGCATATTATCAAGAAACGGTGTTAAAATTATCGCTACATTAGCAGCAGAAAACTGCTGCTAAAGCGGCTATAATGGTTCAGAAAAGGGGGTGGTGATGAACAGAGTGTCTGAATTAAGCAGACCACTCTTACCCAGTCCAAAGATCAGGGCTTGATCCATCACCGTTTTTTAGCTCACTGCACCATCCCAGCTCAGAACCCGGCTATATGCAAATTAGTCTGACCCCGGCCCAGTGCATCACGGGAACAGGGCAGACCAAACTACCAAGCCAATTCTTATACTGGGAAGGAAACAAGCTACCGGGGACCGGTTTCTGGCATTTCAGCCGTCTTCGGCCCGGCTTGCTTGAATCCTGATGGTGCAATGAGCTAGGGACTCACATCTGAGTATACCCTTCCACGCTTATGGTGGACAAAAAAGCGGCTATAATGGGCTTGATTATATGCCGTAGAGATTTCCAATAGAAGCCCATGTTCTGGTGTCAACATGGGCTTCTGTTGAAATTCTCAAGGGCATATTATCAAGCCCATTATCACCGCTTTAGCAGCAGTTTTGCGCCGCTAAAGCAGCAATAATTTTAACGCCATGCTTGATAATATGCCCCACGGTGACTTAAAATTGAGGTAATTAAGAATGTTTCTAGTAAGAGAACAAAATCGGACCTCGTAGTGGAAGGCCATCTCTTACTTCCCCAATCAGAGGCATCTCAGTTTTTATTTGGTCTAATTCTTTCAGTGCTTCTTAATAAGTAATATCTGTGATAAAAGCTCTCATAGACAATATAAGACATATTTAACATTTTTATTAATTCCACACCACTGTCTGTCAAACAGACAATAGTGTGTGTCATATGTGGGAAGTCCAAAAACAGCTTTAGTGCTCCAGTATTCACACCGTGATGTGTACTGTGCAAAACATGTAAGAATGTAATGTCCAATTGTTTACCAGTAATCTTCCTTTTTTTTTTTTGAACTTCAATTTTTATTGCAGAATCAGAAATGTACAGTCATGTGAACAATCTTGCCCGCCTTCTCTTATCACCTTCCCCCAATCGTCGCTATAATATCACACAGCCATTCAGCCCACATCCCGGAGGCAGGGCGGCGAGAGTTAGGAATCCGGAAGTAAGCCAGGTGATAAGACAGTGATGTAAACATTTACTCAACATCAGTACACGCCCTCCTCAGGAGATGACCCCATGTTTCATCTGGGTTTCCCCACACTCTCCTCCCATTTCAGTTTCAACGCGGTAAGGGGTGTCAGTCCTTCGTGGAGCATTTGTGAATGCAAACACGTAACCGCCTTGAACGTCCCCGCTGACATCACAACAAATTGGCTCGTGGTCGTCGGTTCCAACTGCCCTTCCCCCCAATGCTTCTTTATTGCCGCTGTAACGGCCATGTACAAGAGGAATATCCCAGCCGGGATTCCAAATTGGTCCTGCACCGCTTGGAAGGGCAGCAATTCTCCGTCGGCGTACAAATCGCCTATCATGTGGAGCCCTATCTCCTCCCACTCCATGAGGGGGACCAGTCTCCCCCATACGGTAACGCCGTTAGCATGCCCAGAGGTATTTCCGGGGCATACGGGTGTACCACTCACACTCGCTTCCGACTCCTATTCCAGCACAACCGTAAAGTTTTTTCCTCAAGCGTCAGGTCCCGTACATCAAGCTGTTGGTGCATGATAATGTAAGACAATACATGTCTCGGAGTCCCCCTTCCTTGGTGCAGGTCAGGGCCCCGAAATTCCCTAGCCATGTGTTGCGTAAGGACCTGTAACTGCGCCGCCAAATAATACAATTCGAAATCTGACACCGCCAGTCCCCCCTCAAGTTTTGGCCATCGCAGCGTGTCCAACGCCACCCGTCTCCTTCTGTTCCCCCATAGGAACCCAATGGTGAGGGTCCGCAGTTCCTTAAAGAACCTAGGCAGGATCCATATCGGTAACGTTCTAAAATAATACAGGAGGCGCGGCACGCCACCATTTTGAGCAGCGCCACTCTTCCAACCACATATCGGGAGTGTGGCCCAAAATGCCGCCGAGCCCCTCAGGGCTCTCACGCAACGACCTATGTTCCCTTCCAGCAAATCTGCAGCGCTATGGTAGATCCTCACTCCCAGGTAGGTAAAACAGGAATCCTCCCAAACCACATCTGCAGGCAGCGGCGGCTGAGGCGTTCCTGCTCTCAGTGGGAAAAGACAAGTTTTACGCCAGTTTACTCTGAGACCCAACAGGACTCCAAACGCGACAAGCGCATTTATTGCCCTCCTCAGCGCCTCAGCCGTGTCCTCTAGGAACATCAGTAGATCATCCGCATAGAGCGAGATGTAATGCTGCTCACCTCGGCAGATGATCCCTCCGTTCACTGCCCCCGACCTAGCACGTATCGCCAGGGGTTCTATTGCCAAAGCGAACAGCAGAGGCGATAGCGAACATCCCTGTCGTGTACCTCTCTGCACCGGATATGCGGACGATACCACCGAGCCCAATCGCACCCTGGCAGTAGCCGAGGAGTATCTTGTCCAACGCCGGAACCTGGTCCCTAGGCCAAACCTCTTCAACACCTCATCCAGATAATCCCACTCTAAGCTATCAAATGCTTTTTCTATGTCAATAGATAGCACTGCAGGCCAGTCGCCCGGATCCAGCTCGCTCCCCAAGACGCGCACCAGGCGGCGGATATTAGCCGAAGTGTTCCGGGTGGGGATAAAGCCAGCCTGATCCTCGTGGATTAACGTCGTCATATACGGTAGCAATCTAGTGGCCAGGATGCGACTCAAGATTTTATAGTCCACCGTCAACATAGACAGTGGCCTATAGGAGGTAACATCCGTGCTATCTCTCCTAGGTTTCAGTAGGGGCACGACCAAAGCTTCCCTCATAGATCCGGGTAGGCGGCCCTCGTCCAGTGCTTCGTTATAGACTTCTAATAACTGGGGCGCCAAAATGTCAATGTACTTAGCATAAAATTCCACCGGGAGGCCGTCTACCCCAGGTGTCTCTTTCCTCGCCATGTGTTTAACTGCTCCCCTAACCTCAGCCAATGTGATCGCAGCGCCCAGGGCCTTAGCCTCCTCCTCCTCCAGCTGCGGGAAACTAATCTATGCCATGTAATCGGCCAAGTCTCCATCCCCCGCCTCTAATCGACTCTGGTATAGGGTCTCATAATACTCAGTAAAACATGAGAGGATCGCCGTCTGGGAATAGACTGTGTCCCCTAACTCCGTCTTCACACTCAAAATCGAGCACCCCTCGGCTCCGGGTTCGCCAGTCTCGCCAGCAGCCTACCGACCTTGTCGCCCGTTGCATGGACCCTCGCTGTATACTGCTTATAATCATAGCATCGCAACCTTTCGGTCTCCGCTGCCACCAACTCCTTAGCCTCCAAGAGCTGTGTATGCAGCGCTCCCTGCTCCGGTCTCTGCTTCTCTATCTCCCTCAGTGCTTCCTCTGCCTTCCTGACCTCCTCTAGCACCACTTTCCTTTCCCCAAAGTGTTTACCAATGCATAAGCCTCTCGCCACCACCTTAAATGTGTCCCACTCTAGTCCCCTAGTAAAGGCCGTCCCCTTATCAACCGCAAAGTACGACTCCACTCCCTCTTGGATCTCAGCCTGAAAGACCTGATCCTCTAGCGTGTCCGGGTTCAATCTCCAATTGGGAATCGCTGTCCTCACTCGCTGCCACTGGAGAGAAAGCAGCTGGGGATTATGATCTGAGATGGTCCTAGCTAGGTACTCAGTGTGTGTCGCCAGGTTAGCAGTGGTGGGGTCACAAAGAATCGTATCAATCCTGACTGACAGTTCATGGAGTGCGGAAAAGAAGGAGTAGTCCCTACTCTCAGGATGTTGCCCTCGCCACACATCAATCAGCCCCCATTCATTCTGCCAATCCCTTCTCTGTTTCGCCACCCTACGTACCGGGGACTCGACTAGTGGTGGATGGGACCTGTCCAATGCAATATCTGTAATAGAATTAAAATCGCCTCCCAGTATTATCGGTCCTGCCAGATAATGTGCCAATAGTCCCGAGATGGCGTCAAAGAAGCGAGGCTGTTCCATGTTCGGGGCATAAATGCTACAAAGCGCCACCTCTCGGCCATACAGTCTCCCGCTACTCCCACATATCTACCTTCCGGATCAATCGTATGACTCGTGACCTGAAAGGGAGTCTCCGACCTCACCCATATCAGTACCCCCCTCGCGAACGCAGAGTATGCTGTGCCAAACATCTGCCCTCTCCAGCGCTACTGCAGCGCCGCACACTCCAATTTGGTAAGATGGGTCTCCTGGAGCAACGCAATCTGAATCCCACATCTCACCAAATATGCATGTACTTTGTGGCGTCGGGACATGGTGTGCAGTCCGCGTACGTTCCATGTGATGAACTTCAGCTTAGGTATAGTCCCCATCGCTACCCTTCCTCCGCATCACTCCCTCCATATCTCGCCAGCCCACACCAGCATCAGAAGTACCCAACCCCCGAACACCCCACAAAACCCCCAACGCCCATTCCCCCAGAACAGGAACCAACAACTGCGCATCTGCCCCCATCCAAACTTCAAAACCAGACAAACAAGTCTATCCTGCAGTAGCCACTACAGGTTGCCTTAAGGGCAATAGGAACGTGGTTGTACCCCGACAAGCGGCAGTTCTCACCCCAGCCCCTTGCCCCATGATCCCCCCCTGTGGCCCGTGACAACTACAGCTTTCAAAAAGGTTACCATGCATTCCTGCGCCATCAACAGTAGTCCGTGCGCCGCACTCCACACTGGAGGTCCTGCAGTTCACAAATCGTCCACCGAGCGAGGTGTCACCTCCGGTCCAACAATACTATCCACATCTGAAATTTCAGTCCCAGATTGTCTCGTCGTTGTCCGACGCCGACCCTCCAAACAAGTCCTACGTCTGTGACCCCGTGATTGCCGCCGTTGCTGCCAGGGCCCCCTGTTTGTCCACCGCCATTTGCGCTAGCAGCAGGGCCTGTTGAGTCTTGTGTCGCTTGCGGATGCGTTGTGATTGGCGCACCCTCGCCTGCTTAGGTCGACCATTCTCACCCTTGTTTCTGCGATCTGTTCCCGCTCTGTAGGACTCAAGCCAAGACCAAGCCTCCTCAGGTGTCAGAAAAATCTGTGTCGTGCCATCCAGGATGATCCGCAATTTTGCCGGAAACAGTAATGAGTTCTGAATCCCCTCAGTTCTGAGTTCCTTTTTAACCGCTAGGAATGAGGCCCTACGTCGTTGGACACCCTGGTTATAGTCCGGGAAGATTGTGACCGAACTGTTCTCCACTTTGAAAGGCCCCATGGAGCGCGCATTTTGAATCAACAGATCTCTGTCTTTGTAGTGAAACGTGCAACCACAGGTTTGGGCGGGCGCCCCAGCAATGGCGGCTTGGCCGGCACCCTATGTGCCCTCTCTAGCGTGAAAAAGGGGGATAACCCCTCCGAGGCCACCTGCGTCCGGAACCAGTTCTCCATGTAGGCAATCATATCTGTCCCTTCAATTTTCTCCGGCAGGCCAACCACCCTCACATTGTTGCGCCGATTCCTACTTTCGGCATCCTCCATCCTTTTCTCTAGCGCCGTCAGCCGTTGTAGTGCACCCTCCAGTTTCCGTTCAACTGTCACTATCGCTGGCTTCAGATCTTGCACGATTAATTCAGTGTCCTTCACCCTATCCACCAGCTACGAATGATCAGCCTTCAAGAGGCCCAGCCCCGTCGCGACCTGCGTGATGTCGTTATGCAGGGATTCCTTGGTCGTCGTGATGGCCTCCAGGATCTGATCCAGACGTTTGTTCAGCCTCCTTTCAGTCTCCAAGCCCCCCATCGCCTCTTTATCATCTGGGGCAGTACTCTGCGCCGCTTCGTCCCCTCCTTTGGCTCCTGGTTCCATCATGCAAGCCGCTCCTCCCACAGTGCCGCCCGGTAATGCCCTCTGCTCCAGCTCTTCGTGTTCAGGCAGCAAGAAGTGCCCCTTTGTCTAATGCCAGGAAAATGTCACCAGTCTCCGACCGCGCGTCGCGCTAGTAGGGCAGCAGTCCCTCCGTTAGTGTGGAGCCGTTCCTGCCGTCGCCTCTCATGCAGCGCCGCCAAATCGGTCTCCGTGGCACCACACCAGCTGCAGGCCCTTCAATAGTTTGGTTATTGCTGGAATGCCCGGCCCCTTTGCAATTGTCCCGCGAGTACCGGGCTCCGGGTCAGCACCACGCTCCGACTCCAGAGGGTCCTGGAGTCTGCCCCGTAGTCCGTCTCGGTTCTCCAGTTACAGGTACTGCACTGCCACTAGTCTGACTCCTCTCTCCTCCGATTCCCGATTGCAGTGCTAGATAAGCTGCCTCTCTTCGTTATCCCGTTAGGCGGCCGCCTATGTGGGACTCCCAGCAGGCCTCACCTGCAGCCGGTCGATAGCGCTCTCCTCGGTGCCCCTCCCGGAGCGCGCCGGGCCCAAGCGTTCAGCTAGTATTGCCTCACTCCCGCTTTCAGCGGTCCGTGCGTTGCACTGACAGGGCTATCGTCCCTGTGTTGTCGTGAGGCTTTCTCCGCTGACGCCCCCCAGTGCAGCGCCGCCGAGTCGGTCCCTGGCCACAATGCCAGATAAGTGTCCTCTCAATCTCCGCTATGGCGGTGACACCCAGCCCTCAGGGTAGTGGCCCACTATTGTCGGGCTCCAGGGCAGCACGCCGCTCCGCCTCCAGGGAGCCCCGGGATCTGCCTCGTCGTCCGGTCCGGGACTCCCAGCACAGGCGCCGCTCTAAAGCCGGTCTGACTCCGTGCCCCTCCGGCTCCCAGTCACAAAGCGAGGTGCCCTACTTCCTCTCGCTGTCCCCCTAGGCAGCTGCCATTGTGAGGCTCCCGGCCGATCTCGCTGGCAGCAGGTCAGCGACGCTCACCTCGGTGCTCGTCCCAGAGCGATGCAGGTCCCAGCGCTCAGCTGCTGCAGCCTCTCTCCTGCTGCATACCAGCCGATCGTCCTGCCGTCACTGTAGGCAGGCCCGCTCCATGACGCGCTAGTAGTCTGCGGTCGCCGCCATCTTGGGAGCTCCGCCTCGGCTCACCCGGTCCTGATCGTAACAAAGGAAAGTCGCTCACTGAGCATCTTTTCGCCGCGATGTCGGGCTCAGAGTGTGCCCCTGGCGTTCCGGCACAAGCTCCGTCCTCACAGGCCACTGGAGATCCCGGTTTTCAGGATAACTGAGGGATCGAGCGGGGAGCTACCGGCTCACGCCGCCTGCTCCATCGGTGCCCAAACCACGCCCCCTTACCAGTAATCTTCATTAACCCGATTAAAGTCCTTCTTGTCCCAGTCATGACAATATGAGGCGGTCCTGCACAGGCACTCTAACACGCTAGTATTTTTTAAATATTTCCACAGAATAAAGGCGATCATGACTGCTAGTAGCAATACCAGAAACAACAAAAGAGGGGGGTCATGACTCGGACAAGGAGACGCGTAATCAGCGTAATGAATATTACCTGTAAGTAATGGGACAATACCCCCTCCTAGGTCTTCCTCGTCACAGTCATTACAATATGATGATCTACCCATCCCGAAACAAAAAAGAAGCTTGATACAGACAACAGGAAACCCCACTGCAAAAAGAAGCTCATTAAAGGGGTGGAGAGCCAAAACCCATCGCAAAAGAAGCTATCAAAGCATGCAACAACTGTAGTCAAACAATGGCAAACAAAAACGTGGCAACAGCCAAGAGAATGCCTGACAGATCCCCTGGAAATAAAACTTCTGCAGCACACTCAGGAAGGGGAACCAGAACAGAGAGAGCACCATAGAACCTGGACAGAAGGAGCCAGACCCAAAGATCCAGAAGACTGACAAAAAGCCAGACACACCCATTCACAGAGAGGAGAAGGGGCTACCGGGACCCACGAGGAAACCCACCCAGATGAGACAAACAGAACAGGAGAAAAGCAAAAACCGAAGTGCACAGCAAACAAAACAGCAGAGTCCACGGCACAACAAGAGGACCTGACCAACACCCCCACCAGGAAAAACAGGAAGAAGCTCCTGTAGGGAAGGACGGACAAGAACATGGAAGAACAAAGGCCAGACCCAATATCAGAACCAACCAAAAAGGCAGAAGCTGTAAAGAGGGACACAGACACCATTGAAACTTCAAACTCCCTCAAGACGAAGGACCGGCCAGCATAAAGCAAGCAAGCAGAAAATCGCAGCAAGCCCACCACAAGAGAAAAAGGAAAACAATGTTCACCCTGAAAAACTGAACTTAAGTTCCAGGGCAAAACAGGAACTGTAGAAATGAGCAAGGACCCCACAGCCCCACAAAAAATGCCCCACCAAAGAGGCAAACATCCAGATGAGCGCCGGAGACCCAATAAACAGAACAAGCATTTGCAATGCAATAGGTCTCGCATTTGAGAGAGTTTAAGCTATTGGCATTGTAAATGATAATGCCTTGTATTTATATTTTAAAAATCAACACATAAATGAAAGGCACTGTAATTTACACTGCCAAGAGCTCAAACTGTTTCAAATGTGAGACCTATTGCATTGTAAATGGTTGTTTATTTTATCTGCTTGAAATCACACGAAAACTTTGTGGGATGAATTATAAACATTTCAGAACTTTACTGGTGCTGTGGGCGAAGGAGTCTGGTTCCATTCATTGGAGGTGTTTGCTGGAAGCAGTGATTTCGGAATCTACTCCAAGCAATATTTTCCCACTTGGTTGAATCATCCTTTAAATGGGGAGGTACTTTCCTGTACTTAGTACCTGCACCTCTTTAATTTGGAAGGGAGCGTACCTGCACTTCAGTAATACATTTGATGGGAGAGTACCGGCAATTCTCAGGAGCATACAGGTACTTTAAAGAGTGAGTACCTGCACTTCTATATTTTCATTTAGAGCACTGGGGTGAACTTGCCCACATGTAGTTTGCAGTGACATACTGTTTTTTGTGTTTTCATTAAGTGCAGCATGTCTTTGTTCTTAGGACGTTTAGCAGGGAGTTGGAGTTGGAAGAGAATTTGATTTAATTAATTTTGAAACTCATCTGACTCGAGTATCTGCTCAAAATTGGCCAATATGGAAAATGAGTCTGACCTGAACTCTAGTCGAGCCTGAAGGCTTTAAGAGACAGCGTCCCTGGAACATCATCACATTAACCTAGACAATATGTGGGTCATTACTGAGGTACACTTTCATCTAATTTACTATGCACTCTTTATCACTTATAGCTCTTATTTTAATTTCAGGGATTGCTTTTGTTAGTGACACAGGGTCAGTAATCGTGTGACTTCACTTCCTGTGAAATCACTATGGTCAGAGTAAAATGACATTACTTCCTGTCATGTCATCGAATCAAAGGGCAGATTATGCCACTTCCGCAACCCCTGGACTTGAGGTGAACCGTCGCACATGCCTGTGCACCAGTGGCACATTTAATGTAGCCTGTGACTCCAGACAGGTGTTGCAGCATAAACCCAGCGACATGACTTCTTCTGCAGGCGTCATTTGTCATTGCATTGTGTAACACCAGCTCGTCCGGGCCCCAACACGCCGCACCACAATGGGCCCAATAATGGAGGGACAGGTTCAAGTGTTTTTCCAAGCAGGGGGGTTTCACATTTCGTTCCTGTGGCACCTCTGCTCTTACACTTATTGTGAGACTCCTACATATTTCATTGCCTCTGTTTCTCGAGACAAAGGGCTATAGCTGAACCCCAGACAAAGGAGAATGCAGGGAAAAGTATTGAATGCATGAGGGAAGAATAGCCTGGATAGTGCCAGAAGTGGGAAAGGAAGTCTTATTATGTCGCGGTCTCAGTGCGAGGGAGGGGGTCGCGGGGGAGGGGAAAGAAAAAACATTTTGGGAAGAAATGCAAACAAATCAGGAAATCCTGGCACTTATTCCAGTTTCGATCTGACGTAGTACACTTATTTCCATGTAAAGAAAAAACTAGCTATCCAATCGGGGAAAATCTGTTGCAAATGGGGTGGAACTTGGAATTACGCATGTGCCATGGAAAGGTGTCTTTCTGTCATGTGACATGTCATAGAAATACTAGGATGTTTCTTGTAATGGACTTTATCGCTCCGTGTCTGTAATCAGCCTGCACCTTGACTGAGCAGAGTTTGAGGCTTGGATCAGCTTTTTCGCAGAGTTCCGGTAGAGAAAGTGGCGGATTAGCAAGGTAGGCGCATGATAAGCAAGTAGTCCTGAGCCTAATATCACCCGTTGTTAGTTGCTCCCGGTGTCGCAACTTATGATGTTACATATTGTTGATAACTTTAAAACTGATCCACACATTAAGCCCCATATGCACTTAGGTTGAGCAATAGAAAGATGACTGCCCGGGCTGAGGTAAAAAGTGCGCGGGTTGTGCTCTAATGACACGAGCCGTGCACGTCTGTTAAACCAGAGACCACTCATTTCACCAGCAGCCTGCTGATGGATGGGGTTAGACTTTGGCATCCGACGCCGGCAGCCCTTTTAGAGAAGCGCGGTGAAAGTAAAAGTCCATGTCTGAATGCAAACGTGTGCACATGTTTTGTCCATCTCTGAAGACCTAACAAGCCCTCGAGAAAAAGAGACGCCGTGAGGTACACGTGCACATCTGCTGTCCGGCTCCAAGCTAACATCGCCAGAGAGGAGACGCCATGGGTGTGCACATCGCCTGTCCGTGCACGCACATGGTTTGTCTCCCTTCGCAAGCAAAACCGACAACAATAGTTTCGCCAAGGCGAAGCAGCGCATATGCTGCATTCGCTAGGCGAGACCGAAAAAGCAGCCCACAGAGGAGCCAAGAGGGAAAGGCTGACGCAACATGAACAGCTCCCAAAAATCTCAAGAGGCATAACCGTAACCCCTGCAAACAGATCAATTCTATGGACCACACACCACTGCACAAAAGGAGCACCCGTTGTAGCAGAAGATGCAAAAGTAGAATCTAAACTGAACCACTGAACACCTGGTGCCAATAGAGAAGAGTGCCCAAGGCTCCAATATGACATGCCCAAGTGCCAAGCCGCTAAATGCAATAGACTGAGATGGGGAAAGAGATCACAAAAAACCATAGCAGGGACGAGATCCCCGGGAACCCGACAACGGTTGAGCATCGGGGAGCAACAGAGGAAACAAAAAATTAAGAGGTCAAACAGGGAACAACAAAAACATTAACCCCAGAGCCGCCCCAACCAACACTCACACCCCCGGACAAGGGGACAGGAAGGGAACCAAGTTGGGGGACAGACTATCTCTTAAGAAGAACCCTGGGCAAAGGGGAGAGAAGCAAAAAGACCCAGGCACAGAACCCCCAAACAGGGGATATGAAGACCTGAAGAGGGCCAACCCAGACTGGCTAGGACACAGTAGGGCAGACAGCGGTGCAAACAGCTGGCATGAGAACACAGGTGAACCCGAATTGAAACAACCCCCATGCCAGAAGAGGCAGCTAGCCCAAATAATAAATAGATGAGGGGTGCTTACCCCCTGTACATCCAAAGAGCAAAGACCTCCACCCGAAGACCAGGACGGAACAGCAAAATTGCCCCCTGCAGCAGAGTGTGAAACACCAAGACTGCATCCCAAGACCAGCCAACTCCCATCAAACAGAGGAATATTCCTGACCACAGGGACCAGAGGCCCACAGCCACCAAATCCCCCAACCCCACAGACCGACAACAGTGGAAACCAACAACGGAGAGGGAAGGAGGAATTGACCCCTCCACAGCGAGGTGGGAATAAACTGCCACCAACCCAAATCCTGAATCAGAGCAGGAGAAGGGCATTGGGAGGTAAACCCCAAGGGCGGGAGCCAAATTGGACAATAGAAAAAAGAAGAAAGAGTGCAGGTGGAAATGAGTCCAAGGAACCACCACAGAAGTGGACACCATCAATCCTTTGACCCCCCAACCAACTCAGAGGAGAAACACTGGGACAAGAGAACCCCCCAAAACTCCTGCATTGAGGGCAGAAATGGCCCCACCAAACATTGAACAATCCACCAAGAAACAGAAACTGGGCCAGTAAAAATGGAGCAAGGAGCAGTTCAAAATTCAACTGCTCAACCAAAACGGAACCTCCACTGACAGCAGAGACTAAGGAAGAGCGGAAGCACAAGCCAACATTTGGCCAGGACTGGCAACCCTGAAAACCCCAGAAGCTGCCAAACAGCCACAGCCAAAACTTTGGAGAAGGGGCGAGGAGCAGGCAACAGACCAAAGAGTGACCTCAGGAAGCTGAAACAGTAGAGAGAGAGAGCGACACATGAGGAATGATAGGTCAGCAAAAGGAAAAAGAAGTGAAAAAGAAAAACAACCACCAAGCAATGGTGGCCAAAATTCCCCCAGGACCAGATAATGACGTACTGCAAAAGTGTCAACTGAAGATGCACCACGTACAGCAATCCAGTAAGACCCCTAAAGCACTAAAGGGCCCAGAGGGAACCAACAGGCTTGTGGAAAGAGAAGATAATGTAGAAGCACCCCTTAACCCCAAGAGGCACTAGCCAAGGATGGGGATCAGCACACCCACCGCTGATAACAAAGCTACTCAGAAGTGGAGACCCATGAAATGGGGATGCCCAAAACCGACCCAAGGGCAGAACGATGAGGTCCAATCCAATACAACAACCCTGTCTGAGGAATGATATCACAGGGCGGAACCAACTGGATCACTGAACTTGGAAATGCCGAATCTGGCCGACACTGGAACACTCACAACCGGCAGACGCCCAGGAACCGCAGAAGTGGGAGCCAGAAGATAATGGTAGACACGGAACCTCGTCCAGGAGTCCAACTGCGAAAGGGAAGTGACCAGGACAACATGTCTAAAAATCCAGAATCTGAAGACAGAAAAAGACTAAGAGTTTCTTGTCCACAGCCCAAAGCACAAAAAGCCCAAAGAATGAAGGAGACCGAAAGGCAACCCATGGGCAAATAAAAACAGCTCTTCGTCCAGATGCCGTGGGGAAAGCCACAGGCCCCTGAACACTGCCGCAGAAGGCCAAGCCAAGAAGAAAATTTAAGTGGCACCGAAAAACCAGAGAGAACCTGAGACAACACTGCCAAATGAGTCAGGCTCAGACAGAACGGCCTCATGGTCGTAATAAAAAGGCAAGAGAAGCTGAAAATCAGAAAGGAAGTTCTGTGAGGCAGAGGGTAAACATGGACTGAGCTAGAGTAGAAGTAGAGGCAGCAAATCCCTGAGCCCCAAACTGTGGTACTACAGGGTCTGATACAGGATATCCCCTCCCCCCGGAGAATGAGAGAAAAAAGTCATAGACGACAAAAGGTGATAACCAATAGGAAAGATCAACAGTGTGAACTCAAACAAAAAACAGGAAATGAAACGGGCAGCAAAAACCTTCCAACCCTCAGCCAGGACTACATGGAGAGGCCACACAAAGGACAAAAACATCGAGACAAGGTGGACTTTCTGCACAGGAGCGCCAGAACATCCGCATTCATAATCTCCTGGCAGCATGAGGGACAGCAAAGCAACCAGAACCTTAAAAAATCAAATACTGAAAGCAGATCGAAAAGACGACCATCTGACACTCTGCCTCTGGTGGTGAGACTAAAACCCTTGCAATGGAGGGGCCTGCAACACCAATGGCGAAAGACCCTGCCTCTGATCGACAGCTTCCGGATGTACAGTCAACCAACACCTGCAATACTGCCATGAAAATGCAGCCCAACCAGGCGCAAGTGTAGATCCACCAGCAAGGCTTCAGAGGAACAACCCAGGGGGCCGGTCTGCCAATCCGAAAGGGAACCTGTGCTAAAGGACCAAGCACCATGAAACGGGACACTGAGATTTATAAAAAATGTGCTGCCACCTTCCTCGCAGCCACATACTCAAAAGACAAGGACTGCTGGAACTACTCAGCACTTAGTCCCCCCCCAGCTCCCCCTCTGAACCATGGACCGCAGGTAACGCTCCCCAGACCAGCCAAGTATATGCAGGCTGCCTGGGGTCCACAAAGGAGAGCCGCTAAGAGGGCCGTCGCCCTTAGTGCCACAAAGAAGGTGTCTTGTCTGGTTATTGCTCTAGGAGAATGCTGGATGGGGGGATGGTGAATGTTGCCAATATTGGCACTATGCAGGCTGCTGGGGTTCACGAAGGAGACCCGCTAAGAGGGCGGCCGCCCTTAGTGCCACAAGAGACACAGGAGGCATTCTCCCAGTGTTTGTGTCCGGTGTGCCGCATCACTTCCGGGGAGAGGGAGCAGGGGGTGAGGTGCATATACCTCTCCCCGCCCACTGGGCACTCTCTTTGCCCCCTACCCCGACGCTGCTTCCTTCCATACCGCATACCCGGCTTTCAAGCAGGGTGTGGGGGGTGGTTTGTCTAATGTATTCTTTTGTGTTGCAGGGGGAGTTATAGGGCGATCCAGAGGATGTAAGGTACATAAGGGTACCCTCTCAGGAGCACAACGAGGATTCAAAGGCCAAATACCACAGGGACGTCCTCGTGTTGGACCCTGGAGGAGCTACAGCACCCTGTTAGTCCCACGGGCAGTTGTGGACCTGAGCAACCGGGGGTTGCCTGGCAGGCTCTGCCCCCTATGGGGCGTGAGCCAAGGGGTGGGCTGTTGGCCCACCGTTGGGATGGGTCTTCCCTCCCCAAAAATATGTCAAACACCGTTTGGCAGAGCCAAGGTGTAATTAGGCTCATCAGGTGGCAGGCGGTGAGGGGCTGCCTGCCTTGGGATCCCCCGTAAGATAACCCAGCAATGTTGGCATATTTGTAATGCTAATAGACCTGCAGCAGTTTTCTCCACAAAGAAGGTGTCTTGTCTGGTCATTGCTCTAGGTGAATGCTGTATGGGGTGATGGTGAATGTTTCCGATATTGGCACTATGCACAGGGAGCGTGGCCATGACGGGTTCAGAGAGCACACAAAACACCCACCTTGGTAAGTGCAATGCGTCAAAAAAAGAAACAGGCAATGACAAAACACATGTAAAACAGAAAATAAAACTAGCACGTCCTCTATCTCAGGACAGGGTAATGAGCAAGTATGAAGGCGGGTGGGAGGAACCTTTGTTCTACGGAAATAAAATAATACTAGAGTGTTAGAGTGCTTGTCAGGAGGCGGGACTGCCTTATTTTGTAATGACTGGGATGAGGAGGACATATGAGGGGGTAATGATTCAAATACTATAACAGCACAAGAATTGTACACTGAAACAGTGTACTGGCACATCTCTGTGTCTTGGTGTTTTCATTATGAAAGAGTTGTCCTCAAATCACTCTTTAAAAAAAACTGACTATCGGAGATGGGTAATTACAGCACAGGAACAAGTACATCACTGTTAATGAACTGCTTTCAGTATAGATTACCGCTCAATAAAGAATTGGCCAACTGTATGGGAACCTGTGTGTAAATTGTCGATCTGCAGTGGCCCAGAAAAATAGGTGCAATGAATATTTGAACTTGAGTCCAGAATCGAATATTTTGCCAGGGGAGGTCAACACTAAATGCAATCCCTGTGATGGCTCAGCTGCTCTGGCCGCTGCTTGGTATTGTACAAACAATGGACTCCCTCTGCCCATGCTGCCCCGCCCCTCTAGGTTGTAAGGAGACCCAGCTGCTCACCAACTGGTTGAGGTCAGCGCCTGTCTGCAGTTGCCAGAGAAGAAAGAAAGCCTGCCCCACGGCAGGCGACCAGATGCATGGGGGACTATCCCAGGCCGTCCCGGGCATAGTTGGCACCGTTGCCCGTCTCCATCAGTCTGCAGTGCCTGTCAAGCTAAGAAAAGACAGTCAGGCAAGAGCAGACAGTACACCCTGCCCTGATTTCGGGCGCACTGCACTCTGGCACTGAGCACTTACTTCATCACTGTTAGTTAAGAGCACGACGTGCTGGGTTACAATGACACCAAGGGTTAGAAATCTATATAACAACGAACATTTCAAGTCCATCCCCACACACTGTTCTTTGATAGCATCCTGCGCCTACACACACCTCGCAGACAAAGCCTTATAACACCTTTAAATTGCGAGGCAGGATAACAGAAATTGAGGAATGCAACTCGCTGATGCATGGAACGACCATCCCTCAAACTTGTGTGCAGCCAGTTTTGGGACCCCCTTCAAATCACCCTTCCAAAACAGCAAATGCTTCCACAGAATGAGTATGCCACCCTCCAAATTAGACTGCTAAAAGTCAAAGAATCCCCCTCACATAAAAGCACTCAAGCTCTGCCATCTTGGGTAGGTAGAGGCTGCAGAGCTGGAAATAGAAGCCCAATAAACCCATGTACCCTGATTGAGTAAGTTTAGGTCTGGCATTAGTCCTGACTACCACATAAACTGTGCATGTGCTGTCGTGAAATTTACATACCATACAAAAGTTGCTCTCCAGTGGCATTTCACTGTATAGCGTGTGCTTGCAATTTAGCAAAAGAATGCATGTGAAGAAGGTATGGCGTGAGCGTATTCTGAGAGGCGAACAAGCATCTAGACCTGTAAAAGTGAAAGGACAGGGAACTCATTAAATAAATAAATGAAGCTGCGTCTCCATACATTTTGAGGAAAGTAAATAAGGGAATTAAACATTAAGACTAGAAAAAATTAGTCGCGAGGGGAGGAGAGCAGTGAGCTCGAGCCCGCAGGCTGGTGTACGCTGCCAAAGCTGCCCACTATCACCCCATGCCTCTTATGCCTGGTGTCTGCTGCTAAGGCAGATTGAGCTCTTAACACTCCACTGACCGTGTGACCAGTCCAGTAGCTCTGGAGCACAACATCTGGTCTTTTCCGGCTTGGGAGGTGGTGAGAAGAAAGAATGTTGCAATAAAATGCAAGGAGCTAATGTCTGAAGCTGAATACGCACCCACAGTGTAACACAAGCAGGAAATAAATAAATAAATAGTCCCAAAAACTGCTGATGAACAACCAAAGCAGTGGCGGCTCCTCCTCTATGGCGGAGGAGTGTTGCACCTCCTGCCAGCAGCATTAAAAAACAAGAAAAAAAACGATAATGAACCTGGGTGTTTTCATGTTTTTTTATTTTCCGGCTGAGTCTTCGGCCAGGAGGATGACAGGCACTGACGGGAAGTGGTATGCACTGCTATCAGTGCGCATGTCAGTTTGACTGGCCGTCTCAGGCTGCCCAAACCGACATGCACACTGAAACTGTCTCCAACCTAAGCTGCGTTGCCGTGTTGGAGACAGCAAGCACAGGCTCCCAGTTTCCCTGGGGGAGCAAATCGAGGGTGCTTAGGCCAATCCTGATGCTGCTTTCATGCATGAGAGCAACTTTATGATTGGCCGAAGGGGAGCCTGGGAACCTGTGTCTGCCCTGGAGTAGCAAGAGGAGCAGAAGACTGGTGATGCAGGGGGCTGCAGGTAAGCTCTTTCTTTCTTTGTTGGTGTTGTCTCCACCCGTCCCGCCACTCTCCTCTGACACTGGACGCTTCTGAACCAAAGCATAAAGATACTGAACTTGGTCCCTGTTCCATGGAAGGAACGAAAGAAAAAATGGAGGGACAAAGAGGCAGGACTGACAACTAGCAAGCAAGGATTTTTAACGGACACTGAAACAAATGAAAAGCAGGGGATGGCTTTAAGTCCACAAGACAACTTTATATAAGAGGTTTCAAATGCTGGACCTAAACAGCTGACTCGATAGCCATTGGTGAGTGGGCCAAGGGACCACTGAGTTGGCATATTTGAACCCCACACAAAACTTGCCCAGGTCAACTGAGATTGGAGGCAGTGGGCGATGGACTATGCTATCCGGGGGAGGAGTCAAGATGGCGGGTTGAACGCCGCCGAGTGGAGACGCTGCATGTGGGGTCTGCTCTGATAATTGTGTTTACGCTGCCTTAATGCACAAACTATACACACTGGTATTCTAACGGAGAACGGAGAAGGAGAAAGAAAATTTAACGTATTTTCTGGCGACTTTGGTACTTACTGAGAGGAGCGAGAGGAACAGCTGGAGACCGGCGCTTGGCATCCAAAAGTTCGATGCTTTGGAAGCTGCTGCAGCACGGCAGGAGCTTGCTTCGCTCCTGGAGCCGAGCAGTGAGCTTCACTCGCGCTACGCCGCCCTCTACCTTTTCGGCAAGCTGGGCGTTCCCAGCCTTGACTCAGCAGGGCGCACACCTGAGAGCTTTCCCAGGAACACGGCGAAAGCTGCAAAGGCTGCAGAGACTGACAGAAGCGGCGGAATCGGCGGAATCGGCGGAAACGGCGGTGGTGCACGAGTCGATGTCCTCACGCCAGACCAGATCCAGGAAGACCGCTCTGGCACTTAAAAAAGCACCTACAGGTACTATGACTGCGGTGTCTGTAGGGGTAACGGTGGTAAGCTCCCTGGGGGATAAGAAAGAGACTTTACAAACATCTTCAAATGGGACTAGTAACTCCGGTTTGAATGTCCATGGTGATAACAACGGTGCTAATAACGTAGAAGGTGACGTCGGTAAGAGTTTGTGCCCGGGGATGCTATTTGATTCCACCGCAGCCGCAAAGGAAAACATCAGGGGCGAGCTAAATGTGGATTCAAGTTTAACAGAGACGCTGCCTGCCGGTAAACATATGAGGAATGAGAATGGCAAATGTGATAAAAATAAGAATAAAAATGAAGAAATACATGCCAGAAATAAAGAACCATGTAATAAATCTGGAGAGGTTCAGGCAGAGAAGAGTACTCAGGAAGCCATTCAGGATAATGGGCTTGCTACTGAGAGACGTGGTGGTAAGAAAGGATCAGATAAACTATCCATGGATAAGGGGCCAACAAATTCAGTAATTAAGGAAACTAGTGAAACTAGTGTAATGAAACTGGTCAAGATAAGTGAAACTGCAAACAATACAGAGACTGATTTAACTAATAGACCACTACATATGGTACAAGATCAACCGGGAGGCTCAGAGCACTCTAACGCTAGCAATAAGATATTTGTAAAGACTGACAAGCTTAAATCAAAAGAGAAGGAGAAGGAGAAAGAGGGTGTGACTGATTTAGTTCAGGAATCTGGGACTAAATCAGATGAAGACTCAAATGTTGACTATGAGGAAATTTTGGAACAAGAAGAAGAAGGGCCCAATGAGATTCCTAAAGCGATAACTAATAAAAAACTGGTACCAAGGAAAGCTAAGAGAAAGGTTAAGACGAAACAAAAAATCCTCCTATTAAAAGCAACAGGTAAAGAAATGGTAGAAAATAAAAGAAGTCGCTTAATTGATGACAGCCCTTTGAGAAGGTGGATAGAAGCTAAAGGTGGAGTAAAGAATATGGCCTTAAGACTTTCGGGGGCAAGTCCTGACGAGCTGAATGGGCAGTTGAGTAAAATTCAAGAGGACAATTTAAGTAATGATATAAGCTTAAATTTGGACAGACCTATGGATCCACTAACCGATTCTAGCTTAAATGCACTACCTTTGAATCAAGAGGTATCTAGTAACACGATTATAGTCTCTGAAGAAGAGAATGGTGACTTAAATGTTGTGACTCACTCAGGGACTCCTAGAGTTTCTCCTATTCCTACTGGTACTTCAGATACCTCTATGTCGCATACTATACTAAATGAGGTTGTGAAATCAAGTGTGGAACAAAATCTCGAGCCTTCAATTCTTAATAGGGATGAGACAAACGAAGTCGATGAAACTATAGTATCCAGCTTGAGGAAAACTCAGACACAATTAGATCAAATAGATCATAACTCTGATGATAATCCAGGAGAAGTAGTGGAATCCGACTCTTTGGTTGATGTGTCAGCAGGTACATATCTAAATCTGCAAGAAACAATACCTGTTGTGTCTATAGTACAAGCTAGAAATTCCTCTCCGCCAAGTACTTCTGTTACCTCTAATCTTACACCACCGAAAGGCATATCAATGGAGGCAATTATGCAGACCTTGTTAGATCAGAGGGTGGAGAGTCAACAACAATACCTCCAACTAAGAGAGGATAATACTAAAATACAAGGAACCATGAGGGATATCTGCCAAAATCTAGGAGGAATAAGTAAAGAAATAGAAGATATTAAAACACGAATAGTGGAGGAAGATGTTAACCAAGCCACTTCAACTATTAAACAGAATACTTCTAGAGTGTCCCTTCTGGAAGCTAAAGTTGAAGATTTGGAAAATAGGGCCCGAAGACAAAATCTTAGATTATTCGGTATACCGGAAGGTATAGAGGGGTCAGACCCGAGAGCTTTTGTGGTCAAACTTTTCCAAAGGGCCTTCGTTGATCTCGCGGATTAGGATTGGGACTCTCAACTCCAGAGAGTACATAGACTCCCGTTAGTTCAAAGGAATACGAATAGCAAATTTCCAAGACCTTTTTTGATTTACTTTGGCAATTTTCTTTTGCGACAAGCAGTAGCACTAAAAGCAAAACCAAATAATCCGGTAACCGTTGATAATTTCACTTTTTTTGTAAAGTCTGACTTAACTAAGGCAACTATGGATAAACGGTGGGAACTTCGGAAATTAATCGATGCTTTCAAAAATATAGGATGTTTGGCCTACCTTCAAGAACCTGCTCGCCTTAAGGTCATTCGGGATGGACAAGTGGCCTTTTTCACTGATCCCCTATCTGCGGAACAATGTTTGGAAAAATTCTCATGTGATAATGAAAAAAGAAACCAAAAAGAAAAAGGAAATTAGTGTTACACCCTTTTTCTTTGCCCTTTTTTTTTTTTTTTTTGCTAAAGTATAAGAAGGCAGGTTAGATACAGTCATATGTTTATATCCTCTATCTTCTTTCTTTTTTTATCCTTTACTTAGTGTGTTATTTTGAGTTTGAGTTAAATATAGATACAAAAGGCATGAATCAACTTTGGTTTGAGCAACCACTCATGCATGCTTCTTCACAGAGCTGCCACTCCAGCGGCAGCAATGCTAGAGGGGAGCTCCCCCCCAAGGAACGGAGCGCTGCAAGGGAGGGGGTGGGGTTGCCACAAGGTCAAGGGTGGCAACGGGAGTCGTGGGTGGGGGGTGGGGATAAAAGTGAAAAATGTGTTTGCAAGATTTGACGCTTTATTTTTTTTCAAGAAAAGTAGGAGTGAAATGTTAATGAAGGTTAAAAACATGGAGGAACAGGAGAACAATATGTATAAGACCAATATCAAATAAATGCTTAAGTTAAGAATTTTATGTTGGAATGTAGATGGCCTAAACAATAAAAGTAAAAGAAACCTAGTACAAGAAGAGATTAAAATGTATAACCCTAACTTAGTGTTGCTGACAGAAACTCATATAAAATATCAAGATAGAAAGTTGCTAACACAACTAGGCTACGAATTGGTTATTTGTACTTCGCTTAATGAGACTATAAGGGGGGTTGCTATTCTAAAACAAAGAACACTTCAATTAGACATAATGAAAACTGCCACAGATAATAGAGGTAGGTGGGCAATAGCACAGATTCAAGGTGCTAAAGCTAAACTAGTATTCTGTGTGGTATATGGCCCAAATATTGATAAGCCCAAAATCTATGAAGATCTAAGTTTAGAACTACTAGAATGGGAAGGGGAAATTATTATTGCTGGAGACTTTAATTGTGTAATGAATTATAAAATGGATTCTACGGGGCCAATGAATTATAAAAGAATGTACAAAGTAAGAGCTGCAATTTTAGAACTTGCAAGACTAAACAATATTAGAGACTTATGGCGGTCCAAACATCCAAAGGTGCCAGGCTTTACTTATTACTCTGCCCCGCATAGATCATGTTCTAGGATTGATATGATATGGGCCTCTGAACGTATCCTAGAAAACTGCATGATTGAAATCTGTCCCAAAGTTACATCAGATCATAATCCTATTCTTGTGGAAATTAATATTGAAAATCAAAATGTAAAATTACGAAAGTTCACTTTTCCTAGACACTTATTGGTTGACCCTACATTCATTTCATTAATTAAAAAACATATACAGGAATTTATTGTGCTAAATATTAACTCAGCTAGCGTCAATACAGTATGGGACACTTGCAAGTGTAGCATCAGAGGGTGTGTCCAACAGTATGTATATAGGCTTAATGCAGAAAATCACAATAAGAATAAGGATATGACATCTAAACTATCAGATCTGGAATCACAACTGGCTGAAGCAACATTACAATCAAAAAATAATATTGATTTGATTAGAACACAATTAGCGGGACTACAAGCTGGACTTAGGAAAACGCTAAGGGAAAGATATGCAGTTAAATTACATAAATACAAATTAGATCAATACGAAGGCGGAGACTGCATCGGAAAAATATTAGCCTTTAAAACCGCAGATAGGAAAGCGAAAACTAGAATAAAGGAAATAAATGGCGTTGATTCAGTGCTATATGGGCAAGAGGATCAAATTTTAAATCAATTTGTAAAATTTTACCAACATTTATATACCCCAGAGGAGCTACCGAGTAAAATAGAGATTGAAAAATATCTTGATCAACATCTAGGCACATCGCGAGCACTTAACCATGAAATAATTCAACAACTAAATTCAAATATTACCACTGAGGAGATTAAAATGGCTATTGATCATCTACCATTAGGTAAGGCGGTTGGTGAAGATTGTATACCAGGAGAATTTTATAAACTCTGCTATCAAGAGTTGGCTCCATTACTACAAACAGTCATTAATTCTATTATTGTTTCTAAACAAGCACCTTCTTCATGGAAACTCGCTAAAATTATATTTTTTTTGAAAAAAGGGAAACCAGAAAAAGAGTGTGGTTCGTATCGGCCCATATCTCTACTAAATTCCGATGTGAACATTTTTGCTAAAATCCTAGCTAATCGGCTAGCGCCCCATATGCCGGACATTGTTAATACCCAACAGCATGGCTTTGTGATGGGTAGAGATACCACTATGCATGTTAATACTTCAATAACCGCTTTGGATGTAGCAGAAACCACTAACACCCCACTCGGTATGATAATGTTAGATGCTGAAAAGGCATTTGACCGAGTGGGGTGGGATTATCTGTGGACAGTATTAAGTAAAATGGGTATAAATGGCTCTTACCTAGATTGGGTTAAGTCAATTTATGATGAACCGCGGGCCGTGATTAGCTATGGAGGTACAGATTCTAATAATTTTAAGATTGCAAGAGGTACAAGACAGGGATGCCCCCTCTCACCACTATTATTTGCTTTATCCTTAGAACCCTTTTTAAATGCTTTAAATGACCAAACTAATATAATACCAGCTCATCATGGGGACATAACCCTTAAATTAACTGCCTTCGCGGATGATATCGCAATATATACATCGGATGTTTGTAAGGCTATGCCAGCAATCATAGAGGAGTTTGCAAAAACAACAGGTGATGGACCGAATGAGGATCAATGTCACACATTCAACCCAGTCAAAAGATCTGGGTCATAATCCATCGTTTTTTTGCACTCCACACCACCCTGGGTTAGACAATGGCGATATGCAAATCAGCTCTGACCCTGTGCCCCATGGGAACAGTCCAGTCCGAACTACAAAAGCCATGTCCTTCCCAGAACGGAATCAAGCATCCGAGGACCGGACCGGTTTCGAGGTAACACCTCTCATCAGCCCGGCTAGCTTGACTCCAGTGGTGTGGAGTGCCTGGGACCCACGTCTGGGCATCCCCAGTACACTTATAGCGAGTTTGCAAAAACAACAGGTGATGGACCGAATGAGGATCAATGTCACACATTCAACCCAGTCAAAAGATCTGGGTCATAATCCATCGTTTTTTTGCACTCCACACCACCCTGGGTTAGACAATGGCAATATGCAAATCAGCTCTGACCCTGTGCCCCATGGGAACAGTCCAGTCCGAACTACAAAAGCCATGTCCTTCCCAGAACGGAATCAAGCATCCGAGGACCGGACCGGTTTCGAGGTAACACCTCTCATCAGCCCGGCTAGCTTGACTCCAGTGGTGTGGAGTGCCTGGGACCCACGTCTGGGCATCCCCAGTACACTTATAGCGAGTTTGCAAAAACAACAGGTGATGGACCGAATGAGGATCAATGTCACACATTCAACCCAGTCAAAAGATCTGGGTCATAATCCATCGTTTTTTTGCACTCCACACCACCCTGGGTTAGACAATGGCGATATGCAAATCAGCTCTGACCCTGTGCCCCATGGGAACAGTCCAGTCCGAACTACAAAAGCCATGTCCTTCCCAGAACGGAATCAAGCATCCGAGGACCGGACCGGTTTCGAGGTAACACCTCTCATCAGCCCGGCTAGCTTGACTCCAGTGGTGTGGAGTGCCTGGGACCCACGTCTGGGCATCCCCAGTACACTTATAGCGAGTTTGCAAAAACAACAGGTGATGGACCGAATGAGGATCAATGTCACACATTCAACCCAGTCAAAAGATCTGGGTCATAATCCATCGTTTTTTTGCACTCCACACCACCCTGGGTTAGACAATGGCGATATGCAAATCAGCTCTGACCCTGTGCCCCATGGGAACAGTCCAGTCCGAACTACAAAAGCCATGTCCTTCCCAGAACGGAATCAAGCATCCGAGGACCGGACCGGTTTCGAGGTAACACCTCTCATCAGCCCGGCTAGCTTGACTCCAGTGGTGTGGAGTGCCTGGGACCCACGTCTGGGCATCCCCAGTACACTTATAGCGAGTTTGCAAAAACAACAGGTGATGGACCGAATGAGGATCAATGTCACACATTCAACCCAGTCAAAAGATCTGGGTCATAATCCATCGTTTTTTTGCACTCCACACCACCCTGGGTTAGACAATGGCGATATGCAAATCAGCTCTGACCCTGTGCCCCATGGGAACAGTCCAGTCCGAACTACAAAAGCCATGTCCTTCCCAGAACGGAATCAAGCATCCGAGGACCGGACCGGTTTCGAGGTAACACCTCTCATCAGCCCGGCTAGCTTGACTCCAGTGGTGTGGAGTGCCTGGGACCCACGTCTGGGCATCCCCAGTACACTTATAGCGAGTTTGCAAAAACAACAGGTGATGGACCGAATGAGGATCAATGTCACACATTCAACCCAGTCAAAAGATCTGGGTCATAATCCATCGTTTTTTTGCACTCCACACCACCCTGGGTTAGACAATGGCGATATGCAAATCAGCTCTGACCCTGTGCCCCATGGGAACAGTCCAGTCCGAACTACAAAAGCCATGTCCTTCCCAGAACGGAATCAAGCATCCGAGGACCGGACCGGTTTCGAGGTAACACCTCTCATCAGCCCGGCTAGCTTGACTCCAGTGGTGTGGAGTGCCTGGGACCCACGTCTGGGCATCCCCAGTACACTTATAGCGAGTTTGCAAAAACAACAGGTGATGGACCGAATGAGGATCAATGTCACACATTCAACCCAGTCAAAAGATCTGGGTCATAATCCATCGTTTTTTTGCACTCCACACCACCCTGGGTTAGACAATGGCGATATGCAAATCAGCTCTGACCCTGTGCCCCATGGGAACAGTCCAGTCCGAACTACAAAAGCCATGTCCTTCCCAGAACGGAATCAAGCATCCGAGGACCGGACCGGTTTCGAGGTAACACCTCTCATCAGCCCGGCTAGCTTGACTCCAGTGGTGTGGAGTGCCTGGGACCCACGTCTGGGCATCCCCAGTACACTTATAGCGAGTTTGCAAAAACAACAGGTGATGGACCGAATGAGGATCAATGTCACACATTCAACCCAGTCAAAAGATCTGGGTCATAATCCATCGTTTTTTTGCACTCCACACCACCCTGGGTTAGACAATGGCGATATGCAAATCAGCTCTGACCCTGTGCCCCATGGGAACAGTCCAGTCCGAACTACAAAAGCCATGTCCTTCCCAGAACGGAATCAAGCATCCGAGGACCGGACCGGTTTCGAGGTAACACCTCTCATCAGCCCGGCTAGCTTGACTCCAGTGGTGTGGAGTGCCTGGGACCCACGTCTGGGCATCCCCAGTACACTTATAGCGAGTTTGCAAAAACAACAGGTGATGGACCGAATGAGGATCAATGTCACACATTCAACCCAGTCAAAAGATCTGGGTCATAATCCATCGTTTTTTTGCACTCCACACCACCCTGGGTTAGACAATGGCGATATGCAAATCAGCTCTGACCCTGTGCCCCATGGGAACAGTCCAGTCCGAACTACAAAAGCCATGTCCTTCCCAGAACGGAATCAAGCATCCGAGGACCGGACCGGTTTCGAGGTAACACCTCTCATCAGCCCGGCTAGCTTGACTCCAGTGGTGTGGAGTGCCTGGGACCCACGTCTGGGCATCCCCAGTACACTTATAGCGAGTTTGCAAAAACAACAGGTGATGGACCGAATGAGGATCAATGTCACACATTCAACCCAGTCAAAAGATCTGGGTCATAATCCATCGTTTTTTTGCACTCCACACCACCCTGGGTTAGACAATGGCGATATGCAAATCAGCTCTGACCCTGTGCCCCATGGGAACAGTCCAGTCCGAACTACAAAAGCCATGTCCTTCCCAGAACGGAATCAAGCATCCGAGGACCGGACCGGAGTGCAAAAAAACGATGGATTAGGACCCAGATCTTTTGACTGGGTTGAATGTGTGACATTGATCCTCATTCGGTCCATCACTTGCTGTTTTTGCAAACTCGCTATAAGTGTACTGGGGATGCCCAGACGTGGGTCCCAGGCACTCCACACCACTGGAGTCAAGCTAGCCGGGCTGATGAGAGGTGTTACCTCGAAACCGGTCCGGTCCTCGGATGCTTGATTCCGTTCTGGGAAGGACATGGCTTTTGTAGTTCGGACTGGACTGTTCCCATGGGGCACAGGGTCAGAGCTGATTTGCATATCGCCATTGTTTAACCCAGGGTGGTGTGGAGTGCAAAAAAACGATGGATTAGGACCCAGATCTTTTGACTGGGTTGAATGTGTGACATTGATCCTCATTCGGTCCATCACTTGCTGTTTTTGCAAACTCGCTATAAGTGTACTGGGGATGCCCAGACGTGGGTCCCAGGCACTCCACACCACTGGAGTCAAGCTAGCCGGGCTGATGAGAGGTGTTACCTCGAAACCGGTCCGGTCCTCGGATGCTTGATTCCGTTCTGGGAAGGACATGGCTTTTGTAGTTCGGACTGGACTGTTCCCATGGGGCACAGGGTCAGAGCTGATTTGCATATCGCCATTGTTTAACCCAGGGTGGTGTGAAGTGCAAAAAAACGATGGATTAGGACCCAGATCTTTTGACTGGGTTGAATGTGTGACATTGATCCTCATTCGGTCCATCACTTGCTGTTTTTGCAAACTCGCTATAAGTGTACTGGGGATGCCCAGACGTGGGTCCCAGGCACTCCACACCACTGGAGTCAAGCTAGCCGGGCTGATGAGAGGTGTTACCTCGAAACCGGTCCGGTCCTCGGATGCTTGATTCCGTTCTGGGAAGGACATGGCTTTTGTAGTTCGGACTGGACTGTTCCCATGGGGCACAGGGTCAGAGCTGATTTGCATATCGCCATTGTTTAACCCAGGGTGGTGTGGAGTGCAAAAAAACGATGGATTAGGACCCAGATCTTTTGACTGGGTTGAATGTGTGACATTGATCCTCATTCGGTCCATCACTTGCTGTTTTTGCAAACTCGCTATAAGTGTACTGGGGATGCCCAGACGTGGGTCCCAGGCACTCCACACCACTGGAGTCAAGCTAGCCGGGCTGATGAGAGGTGTTACCTCGAAACCGGTCCGGTCCTCGGATGCTTGATTCCGTTCTGGGAAGGACATGGCTTTTGTAGTTCGGACTGGACTGTTCCCATGGGGCACAGGGTCAGAGCTGATTTGCATATCGCCATTGTTTAACCCAGGGTGGTGTGGAGTGCAAAAAAACGATGGATTAGGACCCAGATCTTTTGACTGGGTTGAATGTGTGACATTGATCCTCATTCGGTCCATCACTTGCTGTTTTTGCAAACTCGCTATAAGTGTACTGGGGATGCCCAGACGTGGGTCCCAGGCACTCCACACCACTGGAGTCAAGCTAGCCGGGCTGATGAGAGGTGTTACCTCGAAACCGGTCCGGTCCTCGGATGCTTGATTCCGTTCTGGGAAGGACATGGCTTTTGTAGTTCGGACTGGACTGTTCCCATGGGGCACAGGGTCAGAGCTGATTTGCATATCGCCATTGTTTAACCCAGGGTGGTGTGGAGTGCAAAAAAACGATGGATTAGGACCCAGATCTTTTGACTGGGTTGAATGTGTGACATTGATCCTCATTCGGTCCATCACTTGCTGTTTTTGCAAACTCGCTATAAGTGTACTGGGGATGCCCAGACGTGGGTCCCAGGCACTCCACACCACTGGAGTCAAGCTAGCCGGGCTGATGAGAGGTGTTACCTCGAAACCGGTCCGGTCCTCGGATGCTTGATTCCGTTCTGGGAAGGACATGGCTTTTGTAGTTCGGACTGGACTGTTCCCATGGGGCACAGGGTCAGAGCTGATTTGCATATCGCCATTGTTTAACCCAGGGTGGTGTGGAGTGCAAAAAAACGATGGATTAGGACCCAGATCTTTTGACTGGGTTGAATGTGTGACATTGATCCTCATTCGGTCCATCACTTGCTGTTTTTGCAAACTCGCTATAAGTGTACTGGGGATGCCCAGACGTGGGTCCCAGGCACTCCACACCACTGGAGTCAAGCTAGCCGGGCTGATGAGAGGTGTTACCTCGAAACCGGTCCGGTCCTCGGATGCTTGATTCCGTTCTGGGAAGGACATGGCTTTTGTAGTTCGGACTGGACTGTTCCCATGGGGCACAGGGTCAGAGCTGATTTGCATATCGCCATTGTTTAACCCAGGGTGGTGTGGAGTGCAAAAAAACGATGGATTAGGACCCAGATCTTTTGACTGGGTTGAATGTGTGACATTGATCCTCATTCGGTCCATCACTTGCTGTTTTTGCAAACTCGCTATAAGTGTACTGGGGATGCCCAGACGTGGGTCCCAGGCACTCCACACCACTGGAGTCAAGCTAGCCGGGCTGATGAGAGGTGTTACCTCGAAACCGGTCCGGTCCTCGGATGCTTGATTCCGTTCCGGGAAGGACATGGCTTTTGTAGTTCGGACTGGACTGTTCCCATGGGGCACAGGGTCAGAGCTGATTTGCATATCGCCATTGTTTAACCCAGGGTGGTGTGGAGTGCAAAAAAACGATGGATTAGGACCCAGATCTTTTGACTGGGTTGAATGTGTGACATTGATCCTCATTCGGTCCATCACTTGCTGTTTTTGCAAACTCGCTATAAGTGTACTGGGGATGCCCAGACGTGGGTCCCAGGCACTCCACACCACTGGAGTCAAGCTAGCCGGGCTGATGAGAGGTGTTACCTCGAAACCGGTCCGGTCCTCGGATGCTTGATTCCGTTCTGGGAAGGACATGGCTTTTGTAGTTCGGACTGGACTGTTCCCATGGGGCACAGGGTCAGAGCTGATTTGCATATCGCCATTGTTTAACCCAGGGTGGTGTGGAGTGCAAAAAAACGATGGATTAGGACCCAGATCTTTTGACTGGGTTGAATGTGTGACATTGATCCTCATTCGGTCCATCACTTGCTGTTTTTGCAAACTAGCAATCATAGAGGAAGCACATAAGTATGGGAAAATCTCTGGGTATAAATTAAATGTTAATAAAACCCAAATCATACTTAACTATACTCCGGCTACATGCACTTTTAAAACCTGCAAAGAAGCCGTATATTTAGGTATAAAGCTAATGGCTAAAGTGGAGAAAGTTGTTGAAATAAACTATGGGTCATTTCTCAAAGAAACAACTGCGAGCTTTAAAAAATGGCATAAGATACCTCTGAGTTTGCTAGGGAGATTAAATCTGATCAAAATGAAAATCTTACCTAAGCTACTTTATTTGTGTAGAGCTATACCGCTACAGCCAAATAAGCTTTTTTTTAAGAAATTGGATGGCATCTGTAGCAGCTTTATCTGGGGGTATAAAAAGGCACGAAGGGCGGTAACATTTTTGACATTACCTATTTCCAAAGGGGGACTTACCTTTCCGGATTTTAATCTCTACTTTTTAGCTACTTTTTTTTTGCGCATTAGGAGTTTATTAAAGAACACTCCATCTTTATTTTTTCATCAATACATGCTGGGGGCCGATGCCAACCAATTTCTATTACGCGTCCATGACCCTAATTACTTCAAAAGAGTAAAATTTAAGACTGCTAAGCATGCTATAAGAATTTGGGACAAAATTTTGCACATTAGCAATAGCTCATTTTACAACGCTGAGCTTAGATTATGGAATAATCCTGGCCTTCCTGGTATTTTTTCGGATGGTTTGGGTAATCGGTGGATGAGACTGGATATAAACACACTAGGAGACCTGTATGGTATCAATGGTTTGATTGATTTTGAGAATTTAAAAATCACAAATGGGCTCACGGATGATATGCACTTTAAATATAGACAACTTAGAGATTTTTTTTGTAACAAATTGAAAATAATGGAAGTCAAACAATCTTATATTCTTGAGGGTATTTATTCAGAAAAAACTAAATCACTGATTAAATGGGGATACCAATGGCTCATTAAAGAGAAGGGAGAAAACACAACTCAAATCGCAGCCAAATGGTCTCGTAGATTAAATCAAAATATTAATTCAGTCCACATTGGTAATGCCCTAACCCATTTAAATGATATAGTTCATTCTTCCAATCTGAAAATGCAACTATATAGGACAGTCACGGAACTGTACTATACGCCACAAAGAATATCCAGCTGGGCACAAGGTAATTCTTTGACAGATAAATCTAGGTGTGTTAAATGTAATACTGCCGCGGCTGGAATCGAACATATGTTATTTTACTGCCCTGCACTCTCCAATTTTTGGAATCGTATATTTTACCATCTTCAATTTAATCAAATAAGTTCAATGGATCTTACGGCACAAATGGTTTTGTTAGATATTCAAGATAGGAACTG
Organism: Lissotriton vulgaris; assembly: GCF_964263255.1. Taxonomy (NCBI): domain Eukaryota; kingdom Metazoa; phylum Chordata; class Amphibia; order Caudata; family Salamandridae; genus Lissotriton; species Lissotriton vulgaris. The sequence continues at coordinate 807,079,264 of NC_141697.1, forward strand.
TCCCAACAAAGATCTTTTGACGATTTTGCTAGCATGTGCTAGATTAATTATAGCCAGGGTCTGGATTTCTAAAGAACCCCCCAAGGTTGCAGATTGGCTGTCATTGGTGTATGAAATTAGAATTATGGAGTTTTCTCTAGCCAAGCTTAGAGGTCCTAAAGCTCTTCAGAGGAAAGAAAAGATATGGAAGAATTTTTTTGATGGTCAAGAGTTGTGATTAGGCCTAATTTGGTTTTTTCTGTCTTAGTAGTTTATTACTTTAATAGTAGAATCAATGTGAAGTTTGATTTACGGATTACTTTATAATGTTTCCATTCCTCAATTTCATTTGTTGTTTGTAGCAATGGTAATTGTATGTTAAATATGGAATTGAATTGTCATGAATTTTGTCACTTCTTGCAAACAATAAAAATGGTTTTAAAAAAAAAAAGAGATTGGAGGCAGTGGTGTTTCCTTGAAGGAGAGGGAACCTGTTTCCTTCCTGAATGCTTTAGAGGAGGAAAGGAGCATAACTTGCTGCTGCCTTCCATGCACCCTCTCAGCTAAACATTAGCCTCGAAGTGACACCCTGGTACTGTGGAGTCTAAGAGGTGTGGAAGAAATCTGTCACACAGAGCGGACCTACGCTGATTAACTTTCCTCACACTGAGTGGAAAACTCAAAGCTACCCCACCACTCCCAGACTGTTGAAAATGCACAACCAAATCTCTTACCTTTATTCTATTTACTCACCAGTACACAACCTGAATGTGTAATTAGACAGAGCAGTATTTGTCACAACATTATGTCCGTAGATCCTCTCCTCAGATTACCTGGGTAGAGACATTTCAGATCGTAGTCCACTAATAGTTCATTTAGATTGGGGCACAGGCCCCTCACCCATCCCAACCTGGTGTCTTTGTCCCTCCTTGGTGGATTATCAGATTCTCTTGTTTATCAATATTGATGGCTCCTCCTCCTTGAGGGTGGCAGCGTGGTATGCTCCAAAGGTAGTAAACTGGGAATATTGCTTACAAACCATTGGGTAGTAGTAAAACCCTAGAAAAAGACTTGGGCCAAGTTGAGCGAGTCTATCAAGAGATCAAGTAAAATCTGGTCTCTGGCCCGTCATTGGGAGCTGACCTAGGTGAACCTCACAAAGAAAAAGCTTAATGAATTGAAAACTTTACTGTCTACATTGGGCCACATATACTGCTTGCTCGCATTCTGAGGCAGATAAATTGGGTAGACTCCTTGACTGGATATTGACTTAGAAAATAAAACATCTTCCCATTATTGTGCTTGAAGACCAGGGACGGTTGCTAGTACACAGACAGCAAGGTATCACTGGGGTCCTGTTCACATTCTATAGACGTTTATACAAGGCATATTCAGGCCAGACACTGATGTCTGGAAAAGACTTCCTCGTGGCCCGGGTCTCTCTACGGTGCCCATGGGCTATAGAAATTAAATTGATGACTCCATCATACCCCTAGGGGTCAAAAGAGCCATAAGAGACTTTGCAAAAGACCCCCAGTGTAGTAGCACTTTATAAAACATATGCATTGCCCTTGGTCCCCAAATTGATCCAACTCTATGAGAAGGCCCTGGCAGAGGGTGTTCTGTAACCAATACTAAGCGAGGCCACACTGGTCTTCATTTTAAAATCGTGATGGGTCTTGATGTCTCAGACTCCTAAAGACTGATTGCCATTCTAAAGATAGATTATGGATTTTAGGCAAGTGCTGGCAAACCGGGTTCAAAGAGTGCTTCCCATTTTGGTTCACCCAGACCAATGTAGCTTTGTTGCAGGGAGGAATGCATCCAATACAATCAGGTGATTATATAAATTTATGGAAGCTACCTGGTAACATGGCCTCATGATCCTGCTCTAATAATAGATCTAGAGAAAGCATTTCACATGCTGATAATGGAGCTTCCTTTTTGTGGTGCTTCTTGAACTCAGATTTGGGGCACACACCTTATGTTTCATGCAACTAGTGTAGATAGACCCGGTGGCCCACATTAAGTTGACCAAGTGCATGTCTGCTCTGATCATGGTGGACATGGGTAGCAGACAGTGGTGTCCCCTCTCCCCCTCCTCTTGTTATGTATCATGTTAGGACCAAATTGTAACACTTCTGATTCATGACCTTATATAGGTATAAATCACCATGGGCCATATGTTTGAACACAATTTTCCATAGACACAGAATAGGTAAAAACCTTTGATACATCTGGCCCCATATACTTATATAGGCATAGAAATCATAACCATATTTAGGCATAGCTCATGCAGTCCAAGTAAGGCAAGGCTACTTCCACTAGTTCCGAAAATCCACAACGAATTCTTGGAAAACTCAGCTTCAGCAGCCGGGGACTTCCCCTTGCTTGAATATTGATTTGTCCAAGAACTCATGGGGTTTTCAAAGAACTGAGACTCTTTGATGACGTTATTATGTCCAACCAAACGTCAAAGTCGACACCTTCAAGGTATAAATATGCCCACACTCGCCTAAGCAAACACATGGTGGTTTGGAGCAGTTCGACCATCTACTTGCCCAACGCGCCCTGTTACAGCAAGTGCCAAAGGAAGCCGACCCTTCAGCAGACGCACTGAGAGACACGCTGTCTTCTCTCCTGCCGAGAAATCCAGCTCCAGTGTTTCCAAGCTACCCTTGCGGGTTGTTGGGAAATTGACTCCAGAGACTGACCTTCTCCATTCTAAACTAAGGTACGGAGCTGATTAGACCCATAGAGAAATCTTGGGCAGATTCTTGGCAAAAGAATACTACCTTTATGCTACACCTCACTTACTTCCTCCCTCGTACTAAGCTTAGGTTAGGTACACCGGGGTAGGCGTATTTTAGAAGCACCAGTTGAGTACTTTTAGCCTCTGTTATTTATGTATGTATTTATATATGGTTTAGGAACCATACAATGCTCTTACAGTATTACTTTATTCTACTATTTATACTGTACGCATTATATTTTACAAACAGTGTTACGATTGTAGCAGTTAATTTCATTTTATCTTGGGGAAACAAAGTTGTCCTGTTTATGCTATTGTCAGAGACTAATCCCTTCTTGTGAATTCGAGAAAGTTTCTAGTGACCTCTGAGCTAGCTGGCACACACAATTAAGTCTAGTATATTCGATAGAGAAATAGTCGACCTCAGTCCTACATCTAATCTATAGGATATATTATTCCAATGCCCAGAGCCTATTGGGATTATAGGAACTACACTACATGGTGCCCAACGTTTGGTAAGGCAATAATTTAACGCTAGATACTAGAGTAACTCAGCCGTGCTTTTCACAGAGACCCCTTTATCCCATAAAAACTCCAATAGACGTCTGGAGTGGGTTAAAGGATAAAATATCCGCCTTAAACTGAGTAGGACGAAAAATCCTATGTGTTAGTTTTTGGTTTTGTTCAACAATGAAGGATACAGTGCTCCGAAATATTGTGCACCTTATCTTTATTTCCTTGAAAACTTTCTCTGCAAAAACTTTCATTAAACAGTGTCGAATAACGACAACAACGCAACCGGTGTAACTGCTGCAGCCCAACCGAGTTTAGACGTTACAAGGTTTAATGAAGACAACGCAGATGCTATAATCATCCCGGAAAATGTGAGAAAAGCCATAGCTATAAAGCTTATAGAAAATGGCCTATCACCGAGAGGTGGTACGGTTATATTTGTCATAGAGGCACATGATTATCGGCAGACAGAAATATTCGATTCATGGATTGTCTTTCCACACGCAAATCCAACAACACATGTGTTCCACTTCTACAAGATGGAGGAACATCCAGCGGAATACGTTCCTTTCGAGGACGTCGAAATTCCACTAACTTACCAAGAGCATAACCTCTGGTTTAAAGGCGCCCTACAACATCAAAATCCCATTACCAGGCTCGGTCCACTAGGTAGACTAGGAGCTATATGGCCAGTACCAGCCAGCTATACACCACATCCTAACATTGAAAGAATGTCAGATGTAGAACTGTTAGCTGAGCTAAAACAATTTATTAAAATACATAGACAATTGGTACAATATGTCATGCGGACTTTAACAGTCCAACCTGCTATAAGAATTCCACAGCACACCCCTCATCAGGGGAACACAAACAAAATCAGACCACAGACTATACAGTCAGTAATCTGTAAGTTGCCCGCAAAAAGGGAACAAATTCCATTCAGGTTAGCCCAGAAATTTACTCAAATAGAGGCAGTATTTCCTGATAGTACGCCTCATGAGAAACACAGGATTCTAACAATCTGTTTACCAATGGGGATTGCACCACACGTAGAGGACTGTGACACTTGGGGTACAGTCTTTGCTTCAATCTACACAAAAACACATGGTGTCCCGTCTATGGCGGTAATACCAGACGTTCTGAGACAGATTCAAAATGAATACGGTCCAGAACCGACCTTGAATCTAGGTATTATATTACTGAAAGATTTCAAACAGGTCTCAGCTATCTTATTAGCTAACATTAAAGGTGAAGCAGCATCAGTGGCAATCTGCCAAAAATTAAAAGAACTTGATATTACTGAGCAACCGTATGAACTTGCCAGAATTACTGAAAAATCTTATGAAGAACTAGAAAGAGATAGTTTGGGAGGGAAGCCTGTAAAACCTGAAGTAACAGAAAATCCTGACAAAGTTTTTTATCAAAAACAATATAACTACTCCTAAAAAGAAATGGGAAAATAGTAGACCGACACTTCATAAAGAGAAGGGCTCTCAGTCCAGAGGTAGATCTCCTCAAAAGGAGCACTCTGAAAAGAGATATAACCTTAGAAATAGGGATAATTTAAGAAAACCTGATAGATAGCAAGATACTGATACACGATCCTCTTGTACCTTTCAGACTTCCTCGCAGAAATCTGAAAGAAGAGGACGATCAGAACAAAAAGAAGAACGCTTGAAGTCCAAAGACGATCAACACGTTCCAAAAAATAAGAAAACTCAATTCTCCAAAAAGAAGGTAGCATGTATTAAAATCAGACATGCAGAGGATCTTGAGGACACAACTCAAGAACAGGGAACAGCTACTACAACGCAGCTGTTACTACGCATGCCATTACGTCGCATGCGTTACAACGCATGCGACGTAACAACGCATACACATTACGACGTGGGCCATTACATCGAATGCGCATTTAAAACGCATGTGATGTAATGGCGTTGGAGCACAGACGGCGATGCTGGAACGGGACCGGAAAACAGGGAAAAGGAGCAGAGACGACCACGACGAGAGAGAGAGGTAAGGGGGATTAGGGTTTAGGGTAGTCTCAGGTGGTAGTAGTGTAGGCTTTAGGGCTTAGGGTGGTCTCAGGGGGATGTAGTGTAATCTAGTGCTTTAGAATATAGGGCTTAGGGTAGTGTCAGGGGGTTGTAGTGTTTGCAAGTATTTTAGGCTTTAGGGCTTAGTGTAGTGTCAGGGGGTTGTAGTGCATGCTACTGTTTTAGGATTTGGGGTATAGGGTAGCCTCGGGGTTGTAGTGTAATTTAGTGTTTTAGGCTTTAGAGCTTAGGGTAGTGTCAGGGGGTTGTAGTGTATGCAACTATTTTAGGCTTTAGGGCTTAGAGCTTAGTGTAGCATCAGGGGGTTGTAGTATGTGCTAGTGTGTTAGGATTTAGGGTAGTCTCAGGGGGTTGTAGTGTAATCTAGTATTTAAAGCTTTAGGGCTTAGGGTAGTGTCAGGGGGTTGTAGTGTATGGTATTGGTTTAGGGTTGTGTAAGCAGGTCCGGTATGGTAGTGTTTCATGTAAAGGGGACAGACTGTGCGTAGGGGTAGGGTTGTGTTTTGAGTGCTTTACTGTTTTTTACTGTAGGGTATTACTGTGCACTGTGTGTTATGTAGGGTAATGTGTTAGTGTTTGGGGGATATTTTGCGTTTTAAATACATGCGGGAAACTTGGGTCCGTTGTAAAGGCATTTAGTATGCATTTCAAAGGTAATGCGAACTAATGCCATGCAATGTAAAGACATGCGTTGTGACGGTACATGCGAACTAAAAACCACGTTGTAAAAGCACGCGTTGTTTTAGTTTGCGATGTATCGTCATACATCCCTCAAGAACGGGGAGTGGGCCCAGACAATGCTGGACAGCGTAGAAGAGGTCACCATAGCTCGCAGTATCCTGAAAGATCATCTGAAGACAGTGGATCTGAATGAATGCATTCAGGTTGAAACTGCCGACACCAGGGTTAGTCTACCCCATAAGTTATATGAAGTAACACTCTGAATAGAGGGGGAAATAACTAGGAAGATAAAAGCACTCTTTTGGGAAAAATTATCTAAAGGTTATGACATCCTTCTAGCTTAAAAAGACTGGCCACCTGAATTTGTCAGGGAGTGCCCACATGGCGAAGAAATCATTATGCCAGCCTTCTCTAATCATATTCCTATTCATAAAAAATTCACCTATGCCAGAAAATGAGCTGTGGCCCAGGCTCCAGCATTATATAAAAATCATGTGGGATGGGATGCCTCACCATAAAATCCCGTTGAAAAATCAATCTACTGCTCAAAGGCAGTATCCAGTGAAGCAGGAAGCTAAAAAACAAGTCAGGGAGATCTTATATCAACTTGAATACCAAGGGGTGATTGAAACATGTACCTCGTCAATGAACAATCCTTTGTTTCCAGTCTCCAAACCAGACGAAACATATCGTCTAGTTTTGGATTACAGACATTTAAACTCTTGTTGCAAAACTTTTGCAGTACAAAATTCACACAGTGCAGCACTGATGAATAATATAGTTTGGAAGAAATATAAAACTACTTTAGATATTTCAAACGGTTTCATCTGTCAAAACATTGCACCAGAAAGCAGGTACTTGACCGCTTTCTCAATAATGGGGAAAAAAAGACACTTCTGTCGTCTCCCCCAGGGATTCAAGAACAGTCCTGGATTATTTTCAGCCAGAGTAGCAGATTTACTACAAACGTATGATGATCAGGCATTATCTTATGTCGATGACATCTATCTTACAGATGATGATTTGGACAGACACTTGAACAGGGTGTACACCATAATACTTGGGTTCACCTCAGTAGGGTATAAATTTAACTTTAATAAAATCACGAATTGCCCATCTCAACGTCCTATTCCTAGGATACGAACTTTCGAGTGAAGGCAAAAGCCTGGCAGCAAACTTTTTAGCAAAATGTGCGCTGCTCCAAACTCCAAACACGCTGAAAAACTTACAGTCAATTCTAGGATTCCTAAACTTCAGAAGAACTTACATTCTGAATTACGCAGAAAGGGTTAAACCTCTCTACTAACTAATCAAACCTGATTTCAAACCAACTAATTGGACTTGAAAACACACAGAAATTTTGCGTTCAGTACAAAAAGACATGTTGGCAACAACACACTTACAAACATGCGACAATGTACGCAACCTTGTAATCCGAATCATCCCAGGGAGTTGCGGATTCACATAACTAACCTTTAATGAAGGTGAAAAGGTACCAATAGCTTACAAATCACACTTTTACACACAAGCTGAAATGAAAGTCATTTCAACAGAAAAAAATCTGACAGCGGTTCAGACCGCTGTAGCAAAGGAGAGAGCCCTCGCACAGGGTAAACGCATTAAAGTCTTACACCTGTACCTGCCTTAAAGGCAGTGACGAAGGCAAGCATTCCAAATGCAAAAGCTCTACATCCAAGATGGATACAATGGGTTAATTCTCTTGCTGCAACAAACGTTGAATACATTTTTGACCCTTACTTGAAGACACAGGAATTTCTCCAATACGAACAAGAATGTCCTCTGCCGACTGAAATTCTACCTCTAGAACATTACGGCTGTATAATATATCAGCACAGCCCGCGATTGGGGGCAAACAAGCTTACAGTGCTATGTGCACGATTATTAAAGGTCGCTGGCATGAGGGTAAATTTAGACCTTTGGCTCACCCCCCCAAACAGTTGATGCCGTTAACCATCACGTGACGATACATCATCCACCACAGAATATTCCAGACACTATCACCCCAGATTCCCCTGCCATTTCAATTTCCAGCAAACAACAGGACATATCGGAGCTGGTAAATAAAATAGCTTCACTACTAAATTCCTTATTCCTTCGGTTAGAAACCAGATTACTAAACATCGAGACCCAATTGACTAAACTTGCTAATTATCCAAAGCCAAAAACAACTCAAGGACCGCAAAAAATGGGGATAAACAACCCAGCCGCTTCATTCCCACAAAAGAAAGCTACAACTCTAGTCTGCCCATCCCCTAAACAACAAATAGCAGCAAAGGCCCCCACAATAGCGAAACCCCCCCTAAAGCCTCAACGCTTACATCACAGACTAATATGGCCCCAAAAACACCTACATTAAACACACCAGCTGTAAATACACCAGCCCCAAAAAACCCTGCTTCCAAAAAAACAAATCCTCCAGCAAACAAAGGAGGTATGAGAGGAACAACCGAGAGCAGGCTCCCCGTAAACATGCCACCTGAGGCATGCCCATACGTGGTAGTGATGACTGGGGTGCCAGAACTAACGGGGGAGGGGGCAGAACCGAACTGGTCCTTAAAAAATAAGGTTCAACACTGGTTGAATACAAACAGACCCATTCCCCCCAACTGGTCAAGTAGGATAACAGCGGTATGCAGGACCCCTTGGGTGGGACATAGGAAAAAAACAATACAGGGAGATTGTATTGTGGTCACCTTTGAGGACCCAAGTGTAGTCGAGTACATCTGTTCTTGGGAACATCATAGTATAAGTGGTGGGATTGACACAAAGTCTCTTTCTTTTTTCTATCCAAAAAGACACCATAATAACTATTTCCAAGAATTTGATAACACCTGGCGCAAAGCAGTCTCACAACCTTGGGAATTAGACTTCCCTGGGCCAAAAATGCCCCAACGATATAGTGACTATGACAACCCTTGGTGGTCAGTAGACCCCAATCACCAGCACTATGAGGGCCCGTGGCAGACAGTGGGATCACGGAATAGAGGCAGAGAATGGGAACACTGGGGCGGGTCCTGATATTGACCATACAGACCCACCAACAGAGATACGTCACACTGGGAAAACTGGCCGGGTATACCGACTATGAATCGGTTCAGTGGCCTAGAAATGGTCGACTGACCATTAGTCGAAATCCCAACTCCCGCACAGATTGTTCCAGTCCCAGTCCCAGATCCTCCTGGGAATAAGACGATAGGGCCACAAAAAAAAACACTATCGCTGTTTGTCATCTTCTGGAATATTGCAGGCCTCCGACCAAAAATAGAGGATGGCTCTGCTGCTCACTTCCTTGAGGAAGGCAAGATAATATGTCTACAAGAGACATGGGCCACAAAGGTCTTACATCTTGTGGGCTATAAAACGCACTTCTCCCCAGCCCTCCCAAGTAACGCAGGCAGACCCAGAGGGGCCTGGTAACTTACATAGCTAACACAATAACAAATCTAAAGATATTAAATACAGAATCTCTCCCAAACTTTCAACTGCTTTGCCTTCTGGTAGGGAAAAAAGATACCATCATCTTAATAAACTTTTACAATAACTTAGAGGACAATCACTTTCCCAATACTCTTCTAATAATTCAGGAAAAAATTGTTCATCTCAGACAACTATATGAAAAAAGGGTAATGTTCACATATTATGGGGAGGGGATTTTAACTTACACCCCTGTCCGTCCTCGGGCAACCAGAGTTGCGGAATAGTGGACGAAGATGAGAATCCTCTCATACACTTCCCCCATCTAAGAACAGGGTTAGCCATGAATAATCTCCTTTCAGACCTCGAACTATCAATAGTAAATCAATTAGATCCAATTAAGAATTTATTAGAACCCACATATCGAGGGAGGGGGCACAAGACCACCGTTGATTACATCCTTTTGACAGATGGACTGAGACACCTAAGTAGAGATTTCAAACTCATGGAAAACACCCTAAGCGATCACTCCGCTCTTAGGTTAGATCTCCATCTGAACCACTCAATATCCCACACAACAACAATAGCAAATACCCTATCCCAAAATAGGCTTGAACTGGGCAAAAGAAATGGATACACTATAAAATGGGAAAAAGTTGATCCCACTAAACTGACCAATACATTAATAAAGACAGCATACACCAACATAGCAAAATGTCTAGATCTATCAGTAGATGATGGTACAGTCCTTGAAAATTTTAAGATAATACTAGAGCAAGTAAAAGTATTGCTGACCAGAAATCCAAAACAAAATAACTCAATTCCAACAGGATAGTTTAACCATGATTGTACCAAGGCGCAAACCAATCTAAAAAAGGCCCTTGGGCAACCAACTAGAGATCAGCAACAGATACAGCACCTTCGGTTACAGTACAACAAGGCCAGAAAGAAGCAGAAACAAGAGCTGAAATTAGCCCTATGGGACGATCTTCATAAAAGTGCACTTATGAAAAATAGCGAGTCTTTCTGGCGGATAGTGAAGTCCCCCCTGTTATCTGATTCCAACAGACCCCAGATCGATGTCGCCATAGATGAGGAAACCTGGGTAAATCATTTTTCTAAAATCTTCAAATTAACATCTCCAATAAAAGAATCACATCATCTTCTTCTCCCAGTTGAATTTCCAATATCACTAGAATTTGATCTACTCGACATAGAACAGGCACTGCGAATGAGTAAGGGTGGTAAAGCACCTGGACCCGACGGGGTCCCAGTAGATCTGTTCAAACATCTTCCGGATCTTTGGGCCCCCATACTCACACGAGTATGTACTGCAGCTGCAAAACAGGGACTGATTGAGTCCTGGTCAAACTCCATCATGGTGCCAATCTTCAAAAAAGGGGATCGCCAGGACGTAAAATGTTACCGTCCCATCTCACTTTTAGACTCTCTGGGTAAAGTAGTTGGCAGAGTAGTCTTAGAACAACTTCAGCAATGGGCAGACGATAAAAACATACTATCGGACCTGCAATTTGGATTCAGGGAAGGCTTTGGAACTGTTGAACAGGCCCTTAATCTAAGTATGATTGTGTCCAAGTATATCCATGCAAAGCCAGGGACAATGTATATGGTATACGTGGACTTGTCCTCCGCGTTTGACTGTGTATCTCACGCAAAGCTCTGGACCTTCCCAGGAACCATAGGGGTGGATCCCCCCCTTTTGGATTTCCTAAGAGAGCTATACGCTGAAGCCTCTGCAAGAGTGCGTTATGGGACAAAAGGAGAGCTCACTGCGCCATTCAGAGTAGAACGAGGAGTTAGGCAGGGATGTGTCTTAGCCCCCTTCCTCTTCTCCCTGTATATCAACGGACTGGAGGAGATGATGCTGAGGGGGGGGGCAGGACCTCCCCAGACTCAAACATCGTCTGATCCCCGCACTGCTCTACGCGGATGATGCGGTTATCTTAGCACGCACACCAATCGAGCTCCAGAAATCCCTAACTAAGTATGCTGACTTCATGAGTGCCTTAGATCTACACTTAAATGTAAAAAAAACATTTGTTATGGTGGCGGGCGGAGGGCGAAAACCTACAAAGAACATTTACCTAAATGACCAGAAACTTGAGAGGACACCCCAGTACCCTTATCTGGGTATTATGATCGATGAAAGACTAAACTGGAGGGCAGCCGTTGAGTCTAGGAGGCACCTGTTTAAAAGAGCAATTGTAGCATTGATGAACTTTTCACAGCGACTTGGAAGGAGACCACCAGCTGAACTCCTAAAAATCTATGCAGGAAAATGCCAAGCCATCGCTCTCTATGGGGCTGGTGTATGGGGACATGCAGACATTGGCTCACTACAAATAGCAGAGAACTCATTCATGAGATTCCTTTTATCTACTCCAAAGTGTTCTTCCATCTACGCTTGCCATGTGGAACTGGGAATCCCATATATAGAAGACTTGATAAAGGTTCAGCCACTGCTACTCTAGAGACGTATCTGGCTGTCGGACAAAAATGTGCTGACCAAACACATCTTAGAGGACTCCATGGCACTGGATTGTGCGCACAAAATAGCATGGCTTACCTATGTCAGACACTTTTTCTCCGACTTGGGCCTAGAAAAGTACTATACTACTCCAGAGAAACTAACTGAAATAACAAAGAGAGACCTGAAACAAATAGCGTTGAGCCATCTAGAGTCTCTTAGACTCACCCTGCTATCGACCAAACAATCTGTGCTCCATGCGAACCTGATACAGCATACCCCGCAAATGCAGCTCTACCTCACATTAGAACTCAGCACCGACGATAAGATGCTCCTGACAAGGTTTAGACTGAATCTTTTTCATAGGCTTGTGGCCTTTCCAGAAAAAAATACTTGGGACGCAAATTTGGCTCTCTGCCCATGTGACGACATGTCTCCACAGTCATGTATCCATACAATACTGTTTTGTAAATATTTTCACACTCACAGAAAGATCTGGCTATTTCCATTGTTAAAATGCTGGGGTTTCAGACAGTGTCGGCCCGCCATGCTATCCCTACAGATGTTAGACTCTGAACGCACTTGTTATCACGTACTTAACTTTTTAAAATGCATTATTAGGCATAGGAATAACCTTTAAAAAAACTGAATTACATGTATTGACTTATTCCTTTTTAAACTCAGGAATTCGGTAATATTTATGTCTTATATTTGATAATTTGTTTTCTTTTTAAATATGAAAATGTATAAACTTTGTGATTGCTTTTATGGTTTTGCATTGCCAAAAACCGAATAAAGAAATGTATATATATATAGACCTATATTAACAAAAACTCAATCACTAGGAGACTGTACAGCTCAGCGGGCTGAACTCCAAGCATTCAAGATGGTGCTGGAAAATACTGAATGCAAATTCTCCACACTCATAGTGTTTGCGATTCGTATAACTGCGTCCGAAATTACAATGAATATCTGCAGACCTGGGTACAGTATGGTTTTAAAAACACAAAAGGTGGCACAATCAAGCTAAAAAAGTTTTGGGAACAAGTAGTTCTTTTACAGAAGGAACTACAAAAGACTCACGTGATCCATACACTGATTCATCAGTGTGATGGCGTTCACGTTGAAGGGAATTCATTGGCTGATGAAGCCACGAAGGCAGCTGTGTAAACGGCTTACGTAGCTACAATCAATCATTCGAAAACAACGATAGGCGGTGAAACCATGCTCGCTGTCAATGCCACGAGAAAAGGCAGTGGAGCTGCGTTAACTTTAAATTATCCACTCGAGTATACGTACATATTTGATGAAAAACTCTGTTCCTTTTGCTTGAATCCCTGGAGTGGGGGATAGGGTAATTCCAAACAGGAACCAGAGAGGTGCTCTCATTTTTGAAGCACATATGGGAGAGAGTCTGATACATCAAGGGATCTCTAAATCTCTACTGGAATTAGAATAGATGCACTGGTGTCCAGGGATGAAAGCTCACATATACAAATTTGGAATTAATTGCGATGACTGTTACAAATACCACAGCTTTGAACACCACCAGGTTCCTGACTACCGCGTAGCCAGCCCAGTCCACACACCACTGTTAGACAGCATAAGGCTATTAACATGCAGACGTCCGAATGGACTGATGAAGTCCCACAAATATTAAGACGAGATTCATTTGGATGTGGCCTCAGCGCTCAGCTGATGCCCGAACTGTTATAAAAGATCGGCACACTACATTCTGACCAGGGTCCTGCGTTTAGCTCTAGGGCTTACTAGGAGGCCATGGCTAGCTTGGGCGTTGCATTGCGATTTTCGAGTCCATTCCATCTTGAGGGAAATTCGGTTGTGGAGAGAAAAAACCTGTGACATAAAGCAATCTATAACAGCTAGGGTATTAGGTCCGGGTGATGGGTGGGTCAAAAATCTAATAAATGTCCAACATAGTCTTAATAACCTGCCAAGAAATTCTCTGGGTGGAATCACTCCATATGAAATACTTTTTGGCACTAGAATGTTGGTTGAAAATCTCGATCATCACATTTCAGTGGTGGAACAAAAACCCCTTTGATATCAAAGATTGTTTGGCTGTTTTACAGGACTTAATTGAAACAAGAAGAAGTCTAAGCAATACCAGTGAAAAGCCAATGACCACTGAGGACAAACCACCTGTCCCAGCAAGACCTGTCTGGATTCCAAAGATTGGGGATCTGGTCAGGGAGAAAATAGCAGACAAGAAGGAATTTGGGCCTTCTTACAGAAAACCAGTACCTGCACTAGCAATCCACGGATCAAGAAAAGTACTTCTGCCGCCCCTTTCTGGAAAAAAGGAGAACTGGTCCGTGTCAATTGACCTGGTAAAACCACACCATGGGGCCGATAATAAGTAGTAGGCCCAGTGGACTCCCAAGACGTAGCAGACGACCAAATATTGCTACTATCCAAGACGTTCAAGCTGAAAGACTCATCACCTTTGAAGATTCTAAAGTGAGAAAAGAAGGATTATGCAATAAAGCCATGGCACTTGTGCCTTTTGAAACCCAAATAACAGTTCGTCAAGAAACTCCTGTCTACAATGATGTCGCATCTGACCATACAAACATGTGAAGGGAACAAGCAACTCCAGCGGTTTGAAAGAATCCGGATGCAATACTAGCAATTGACAGCACTGCCTCTGGCTATTTTATCAACTTCGATAACTTTTCTGAGGATCCCAGTGAACCTGAAACTACGCCAGCAAACACATTTTTCAAGGAAAAAGTAAAGGAACTTGGTCAAGAGCTTACAAATACATATCTGGTTTCACCATGAGTAGAACTTTGGATTGTGTTAGGTGTACTTTATCTCCTGCTATGGCTCATTCTTGTGTTAAGTTTGGGAAAGATGATAGATGGAAAGCACAAGCAAATGGACACAGCAAGTACGAACATCAACTTGCTCCTGAAGCCACACAAATCATCTCATCATGAACAACGAGACCTGTCATCAGTGAACATCGCAGCGATCCCACTACCTGGTGGAATAGCATGGGATACAACTGATTATGGTATTTATGGCCCTGTTGAGCTGCTAAAGATTCCTCATCAATTTAAGGTTTCCTTGAGGGATTTCGTCTCACCTAGCATATTTTCTGATGATTGGGACTTCAAGACTGTTAATAATCAATCAATCAATCAATCAGAGAATTCGTAGAGCGCGCTACTCACCCGTTAGGGTCTCAAGGCGCTGGGGCAGGGGGGATCGCTACTGCTCGAACAGCCAGGTCTTGAGTTGCTTCCTGAAGGCGAGAAGGTCCTGTGTCAGTCGAAGGTGGGTGGGGAGGGATTCCATGTCTTGGCTGCCAGGTAGGAGAAGGATCTTCCTCCGGCGGTGGCTTTGCGGATGCGTGGGACGGTGGCAAGGGCGAGCAGGCGGAGCGAAGCTGGCGGGTTGGCGCATAGAATACGAGGCGGTTGTTGAGGTAATTTGGGCCCATGTCGTGGAGAGCCTTGTGTGTGTGGGTGAGGAGTCGGAATGTAATTCTCTTGCTGACGGGGAGCCAGTGCAGGTTCTTCAGGTGGGCAGAGATGTGGCTGTGGCGGGGGATGTCCAGGATGAGTCTTGCTGAGGCGTTCTGAATGCGCTGTAGTCTTTTCTGGAGCTTGGCCGTGGTTCCGGCATGGAGGGTGTTTCCGTAGTCTAGGCAGCTGGTGATGAGGGCCTGGGTGATCGCTTTTCTGGTTGCGGTGGGGATCAATCGGAAGATTTTTCGGAGCATGCGCAGGGTGTTGAAACAGGACGATGAGACGGCGTTGACTTGCTTGGTCATCGTGAGTGAGGAGTACAGGATGAAGCAGACTTAGAGATGTCAGCAGAATTTACAAAACATGAATACTTAGAAGGTTCATCAAATTATGAAAATATTTATTGTTTTAATCATTTTGGCATCATTACTTGCATAAATCTGCAAACCCTAGACATGTTTTAACGTATAATCAATGGGAACATTGTCCAACACCTCCAAAAGGTAGTTCTAAAACGTTTCTTGGAAAATTTCCATATTTCACAGGTTTTAATGTTACAAACCCAGAAAGTTTTTACTTTGAAAATGTGAATAAGACAGGCATGAAAAGTATGTTGACAAATACTGAATACATTTATTATGCTGCCTTTTAATGCTCAATTGTCCACCTTAGGCTTTGCTTTTGGAAAGACAACATTGAGACAACAACTGTTTGGGGCACAAAAGACTGGAAGGCACAAGGTTTAGAAGCATTGTTCAGAGCCTGCATCATCCCAGAACAAATGATGTTCCTAAATGACACTGTTCAACAGACATCTTGTCTTGGCATTGCTAAGATAAAATATTTAAACAAACCGTCCATACCTAAGCCCACACCTGAAAGTAATTTAACTTCAGATGAGGAGGTAGATGTAAATTATATTTTACAACAGAACAGAACAAATCCTGAATGGAAAAAATGGTTAATCTGGTCCACAGACATGAATAACTGTCAAGATAGATTCCTGAACAAGACACAAGGGTTTACAGTAACTAGGCCAGATCCAAGATATATTCAAAGACAACATCCAGGGATAATAACAACTTATAGTGTAGGAAAACTGTGCCTTGAATGGCTACAAAAATCCACACTTCCAGACATCAACAACACTTATCTTTGCTTAAAGATGGCGTTGATTTACGAGAATTCTTACTTGGACCTCGTAATCCACGTCATAAAGTTTCATGTTCGCCGGTATATACGCTTCTTACAATGAATCTTGGAAAGTCACGCAAATGGAAACAGCTAAAAGAATACGAGAAATTGATTGTATTAATTTAGAGAAATCACTCTCTATAGCTGACAATGGGTTAATAACTTTGTCGTCCAGAATTAATTCTTTGGACAGCCTTGTATCATTTGCCATAGACATAATGGAACAGGACTTGCTAATGCAACAACATGGCCAGTCTCAATTACGTTCTATAATGCTATTAGGCTGGACGTTGCAAAACCTTCGTTCAGGCTATGTGCCTTGGCGTCTAATCAACACTACGTCATTGTTTACTGTATTTAACCTTACAGATAAACACATCTCGTTGGCACAGAGGGGTGCAGACTATACGGTGCTGAGCATAGAAAAACTGGAGAGATTATCATTGACCAATTCTGAGAAACCATCAGTTGAATGGATAATACATGGCACCACGATACCAGTGACAACTTTCCAGTTTCAGTATTGCTTGAAACACATACAAGCAGGCCTGTATGAAAGGTTGGGTAAAGAATACATTAAGTCGACCTAGGATTTACCAAACACACACAAATGTTGGAGTGGGGAAAAGGAAGTATTTCTTAGTGGTAAAAATTGCGAAAACTCACTAAGCAGTAAAATATTGTGTCAAGGTATTAATTTACACGGAGCCTGCAAAGGTTCTTCCAATAATCTTTCTTACCACCTGCAGGGTTCGCCCACAGCGGTGATAGATCCAATTTTCAGGCAGCTTTCCAATGGTAGCTACATTATGTTAAATGATCACAGCTGTTGTGGAATGATGCCAGGAATAAGCTATCTTGTTACTGTTTCAGCCACGGTCACTGTATGCAAGTATTGTTTCCTAAAACCAAGACAGACGGGGA
This sequence comes from Lissotriton vulgaris, assembly GCF_964263255.1. Lineage (NCBI taxonomy): Eukaryota > Metazoa > Chordata > Amphibia > Caudata > Salamandridae > Lissotriton > Lissotriton vulgaris. Next base: position 807,096,784 of record NC_141697.1, read on the forward strand.
GTCGCCACTATGGCCTTCACTGAACATTTCTTCTATACGAATTAATACTTTAAGCAGAATGAAAGCCATTCTTTTGCAAAAAACTGTGCCACTGACCTCATCCAGAGAGACGTATGATCTGCAACTTGCAAGGTCCTCTGCAGAGATACATGCATTATTATCAACAAACTGCCCAGTACATTTCGCAGAAATGTTAGGTCATATCTTTAACATGTCTGATACCAGCGGTGTTGCACATGTATTTAAGAAGATTTATTTGGGACTTTTAGCACCCTTTGAAGCAGTCCTGGGCATTTTTTCTAACTTCGTCCACTCTGTGTTCGGCGGCATGCCTCTCATTTTGGGACTCGTAGCAGGGATCTTATTTTTATTCCTCCTGCTCCGTTATGGCACATCCAGCCACCAGCGATACACAAGCCAGCATGGAAAATGTGCTGCAGGCTATTAGGTACCGTGACAAAATAACACAGATCCTTGGCTTGGCTCGTTTGAGAGATCTGAATACCACATGGTTCCTGTCATTCAGACCAATCTGGCAAGATTGCATCTTACCTGTTCTACGATGCCTGCTTTGTGGAGAGGAATGCGTGTTAGAAGTCTGTCTAACACTACCATCGGTTATGCTAACGGATGCTGACGCATTACTGGGTCCGGTAACGGCTCATGTGTTGTGTTGCCCCAGCGGCTAGCAGGCGATATTTTTCTCCTGTGCTGGGCCCCTATGAAAATGGGTGTGGTCGTGACGGAACCATTCCGTCATCAGCACAGCCCAACTGTGACTGATGACAGAATGTTTCTGTTACAAGCATCGAAGGGGTTAAATGTGCACTATACAAAATACTCATTTTTCGTGTGCAACCATTTCAAATGCAATTTGATATGATTTTTGGGGGTTGTAAACACATGCTCTAGATTGTATGTTTTAGGGCTTGAACTTAGATGAACATGATAACGTGGCGTGGGTGTTATGTATCATTTTACGACCCTATTGTAATTTTCCCGATTCATGCCCTTATATAGGTATAAATCACCATATCCTTATATAGGCATAGAAATCATAACAATACTTAGGCATAGCTCATGCAGTCCAAATACGGCAGGGCTACTTCCACTAGTTCCGAAAATCCACAACGATTTCTTGGAAAACTCAGCTTCAGCAGCTGGGGACTTCCCCTTGCTTGAATATTGATTTGTCCAAGAACTCGTGGAGTTTTCAAAGAACTGAGACTCTTTGATGACGTTATTATGTCCAACCGTATGTCAAAGTCGGCACCTTCAAGTTATAAATATGCTGACTCTCGCCTAAGCAAACACATGGTGGTTTGGAGCAGTTCGACTATCTACTTGCCCGACGCGCCCTGCTACAGCAAGTGCCAAAGGAAGCGACCCTTAAGCAGACGCACTGAGAGAAACGCTGTCTTCACTCCTGCCGAGAAATCCAGCTCCAGTGTTTCCAAGCTACCCTTGCGGGGTGTTGGGAAATCGAGTCCCGAGACTGACCTTCTCCATTCTAAACTACGGTACGGAGCTGATTAGACCCTTAGAGAAATCTTCGGCAGATTCTTGGCAAAAGAATACTACCTTAATGCTACACCTCACTTACTTCCTCCCTCGTACTAAGCTTAGGTTAGGTACACCGGGGTAGGCGTATTTTAGAAGCACCAGTTGAGTACTTTTAGCCTCTGTTATTTATGTATGTATTTATATATGGTTTAGGAACCATCCAATGCTCCTACAGTATTATTTTACTCTACTATTTATACTGTACACATTATATTTTACAAACAGTGTTACGATTGTAGCAGTTCATTTCTTATGCTTGAGAAAGAAGACTGTTCAATAAAACCTTTTATTGAAAACGCCCGTCTATCTACTTTCTCTGCACCTCTAGTGAAACGAAGCTTGCACGATTGACTAAGTGAAATATCTATCTATTGTTTCCACGCCTCTGAAGATACGTTTTATCTTGGAGAAACAAAGTTGTCATGTTTATGTGGTTGTCAGAGACTAATCCCTTCTTGTGAATTCGAGAACGTTTCTAGTGACCTCTGAGCTAGCTGGCACACACAATTAAGTCTAGTATATTCGATAGAGACCTAGTCGACCTCAGTCCTACATCTAATTTATAGGATATATTATTCCAATGCGTACACTACACTCTATGCACTCATCAAGGAACCACTAGCAATATGGCTATGGCAGCAGGGACAGAGCTGGGGCATCCTCCTTCTAACCACCACCTTATTGTATACAAACAATGTACTGCTCTATTTTAGGGACCACAGATCTGGCCACAGTTGTGGGGACCCTTGATAACCTTGGGGTGGCCTCTGGTCTCTTTCTTAACAAGGGAAATTCATTTATTTTCCCCTGCATCAAGATGCACCTCCTTCGTCATACATTTGGAATATGATGCAATTACATAGGAGGGCAATACATTTGCTACTTCGGTGTAAACGTCTATCACTCAGAGAGAGACATGCAGGAGGGTATTCCTACCAGGTTAGTAAGCTCCCTTAGAAAATAGGTGACCTGGAAGACGCTCCCTGTTCCTATTATGGGGCAGTCACTGTCTCTAAAATGGTGGTGTCGTCAAGACTTCTATACTATTTTACTAAAATTCCAACCTATCTCACTCGTTAGTTCTTCCGAGATCTGGATGCCCCTTTAGGAGATGTTATATAGTCCAATAAGTGCAGCAGAGTGGCTAAGACCACAGCACAACTATCAGCTTGCCATGGCAGTCTGGGAGCACCAGACTTTGAAAGTGATTAGCTGCCAGTCCAGCCTTAACCTGTTGGCTGTCGGTGATAGTTTTAGATGAGAAAGAAGTGACTAACCTGCCTATGCTATTGCCCGAAGTTTATAACCTGGTACTGTCGGGGCCCAGGCCAGATCATGGTTCATTTTGGCTGGAACTGCTCACAAAATGCAAGACCCTTTATGGTTCAAATGTAGTATTACTGGGCCCCCAGGGAAGCAACGACACTTTGGTGAGAGGAACCTGGTGGGAGCCTTGGGATACGTATTCTAGCATTAACATTTGTTACCAATCCAGGTTAAATTCGCATTACACAAAGGAGAATTCCTTCAATTTCTCACATACTCTGAACCAAGCACTACAATAGATCAGAACCAGTGATTTGCCCATGCAAACATTATACACAATGGAATATGGGAAACATTGCGTCAGCCGGCTGCATAGAGTGCTGTGGAGCCCAGGGCACACTCCATTACAACATTTACAGATTACTATGGAGGCCGAAATCCGCATGTCAGTCAATGAGAAAGAGCGTGTCAAGGCACTTGCATACCCACATGCTGTTTCTCAAAGTTCTCAATTCAAACTGATTACATTTCCCATCATGCACAGCGCATATATTTCCCCTGTGAAAACTTTAACAAATGGATTTCGAGCTCCTCTATGCCAAATGTGTGATTACTCGCGACATAAGGGCTCAACTACGCCCTTAGCCAAGGTTTAGACTGCAGAGTAAAGCTTCTCATAAGGAGATCAAAGGCCTTTTCAAATATCCAATAGCTTAGCTAGAGAGTGGGACGGATATTGGATAGCCTTAGGTGAAACACCCAGAGATGACACTTTACCCCATTGTACCTACAGCGGTGTCTGCAGCAGGCACTCTTACAGCCACGGTTGAACACCTACCTATAGCCCTCACACTGACATTTCCTCAAGCTCCTTCTGATCAGCCCTTGGCCAAGAGAGCAGGATTTAGGCGTGTCCCTCGGTGCAGTTATCCCCTTTTTGACCTCAGATGGGTTTTACACCCCCAACTTCTGAGCCATTGCAGTACAATTCCACTCCACACAGCCTCGTTGGGTTTCTAAAATACATCACGCTGCATGATTTAGTTGCCTTTCCCTAGGAGACCCTTCGTAGCCGGCTTAAAGCAGCCTGTCTCGTTCTGAAAATGATTTAAAAAGCAGCTATTTTACTTTCATGTCTGATGCATTTGTGTTTCACGAATAGAACATATGCAACAACTAAACCCTAATGGCACCATTCAACGCGATTCCTGATATATATTTTACTGTATTAAAAAGAGTCAATGTCACAATTATTGTGCACAGCCTAATGCTAGGCTTTGTTTAGTATGATATTATCTGATGAATAAAATCAATGTTGTCATCACATGATTTTGCGGCAATTTTCCTATTTCGGTAAAACTTTAACACATGAGTTTAAAATCAATTATAATTAAGGTTATTTAAAAGAATAAAGTACCAAGCAAGATATCCTTCTTACATAGTTGCCTTCATTAAGTACTTGGAGATCCAGAACTTCTCTGAGATCCTTGGTCCTCCCATTATACAATATCTTGAATTTACACCTTGACCACTCTGTTAAACCAGGACTATCTTCACCATGATCTTTTCCAGTAGCTGCAAAAACTCCTGAAAACTATTTTTTCATCAGCCTTTAATACAAGATGACAGAAGTGGAAAACTCTATTCTTTTTTTTATAATTTAAAAGAATGATCAATCATTTTTAAATAAAAAATTCACTTAATCTACATTATTCTGTCTATGCTGGAAACAAATCTGTAAAACTCTGTACTACCAGGGTGCTGTGGGCAACTTGGTTGTTCGAGTTGCCATAGCCACCAAGCACTCTCTCCCAGAGTGTTCTCTGCCTTGAGTCCAAGCTGTCAATGCACCAAAGCATCTGAAGCTATATCTTTCCCCATTCACGCTAAAGATAGGTGGAACTACTAACATTCAGGGTATTACTAAATAACTGAAGGAGAGTCAGCACACAGTGTCTCATTCCAGCACCATTCACCCCAGTGCATTCTGGTAAATGCATTAGGCTTACTTCAAAGTTGCTGTAGTTTTTCATCAAAGTTGGGAGAGGTAGTTCTGTTATTTCTAAGAACGTTTCTAATTTTAGCCCTTTATCAGTAGAGAGCAGAAGTATTATAGAGCAATGAAAGTCATCTGGGGTTGCTGAATGCTGGCTAAGTCTTCACAGGTCACAGTACCACTCCACAGGCACACAGGTGTATCCCAGGTGAGCACGTCAGCTCGTTGACTCAATGGAGCCTTTTAAACAGGAGGGGGAGGGAGCACACTGTTTCTCATTCCATCAAATTTCACCCCATTGCATTCTGGTAAATGCAGTACACTTACTTCAAAGTTGCTGTTAGGAATTGGGCACAGTCCTCTTTCGGTGACCATGACCTGTTATCACATGATCTACCAGTTTAGGATATAGGTCAGTCCTACCTTACTTTCGGGGCTTGTTACTTCGGGGCTTGTTATTGCTCACCTGTTGATTCCTGTTTGCTGGTTCCTGTGTTCCTGGATTCGTCTTGCTGTTTCTCACGGGCTCGTGAGAACTGTGGTCATTTCTTTTCCCTTTCCTTTGAGCATTCGAGTCTGGTCCCTTTAGTTGGGTTCCTTTATTTTCCCTCGTTGTCCCTGGGTAGTGAGTTAGAGTTGGAGACCTTTTCCCCGTTTTTGTCCCGTTTTCATTGTACGTGCAGTATCACGTTCACTTTTTGTACCCTGGGGCGGGGGGGCTTTAGGGATTTTTGTTTTCATCCTGACCGGCACTTAATTCCCCTTCTTTTACGTGGAGAACGCGGTGATTGTGGCAGCGCTGTTATTGTTATTTGTGCGGCTTTGTGAAACACCGCTCCATGTCGTTTGATGCGGAAATTTTCTTTTAGGTCATTCCGCGAGCACTGTTTAATCCCGTGTTCGTAGAGAGCGCTAGTCTGCTATCTCAACTTTCCCGGTACAGATATCTAGTTCCAGTGTTCACGCGTAGTTACAAGCATGAAGGGGGTTTTTTCTGTCCAAGATAAAGAATAGGACGTGTTTTTTCCCCCGATGAAAGAAATGTGAAGGGAGACACCTTGGATTAACTTTCAACCCGATTATTTGGATCCAAGAGAGGATGTCTTGGAGGTGATTTGTTCTTTTGAAGTGTCCATGATACCAAACCTGTACTCCTGACTGGTAAGCACACATGATTGTTGTAACAGGATATGGTCACTGATGTTGGGATTTAAGGTAGGATTTCTATTGTGAAGTATATGTTTTTTGTGTTTGCATAGGCGCAGAAGCGTGGAGGAGGGAGCAGATCTTTCTTCGCTCTATAAGGGTTGTAGACTTGGTGTGGTGTCTCCCCATAATCCACCCCCTTTTCTGGGTCATCGGTATACTCATTATTTATATCTTGTGAGTGGCTGGTGAGCCGGGGAAGTGGTTGGTACATACCTCGTTCCTGCAGTGTGTGGGCTGAGTGGGGGCCTAACAGAATAACAAGCCCACGAATATTCGGATGCGGGAGGTCCACCGGGTGGGGGCACTGATGCCTCTACTATGCAGGATGTGATGGGGGCTCTGGCAGCCTTACACTCCCAGGTACAAGACTTACGTCAGGAGAATGAGGGCTTAAGACAGGAGCTAGGGGCTGTGAGGGCTAGAGAACAGTTACATACTAGAGGGCCTGGCCCAGTTATACAGCCTGCTACATTCCAGTATGGAGGGCCGGGACAGAGTACTAGTGGAAGTGGGGTCCCAATTGCGGTTACTGTGACATCCCCTGTCCCTGTTCCATTGGCTCCCCCGGAGAGGTTTACTGGAGATAGTGATAAATTTGGGATGTTTATGAATCAGTGCCAGTTACATTTTATGTGCAGGCCTGGTGCCTTTCCCAATGACTCTGCCAAAGTATTTGGCTGGCACCGCTGCTCAGTGGGCTATTCCTTTGGTGGAAAGTGATGATCGGGTGTTGAATAACTATGCGGATTTTAAGGAGTTGATGCGAGGACTGTTCGCTAAGCATGCTTTTATGCAAGCAAGCGATACAGAATTACTAAAGCTACGGCAGGGCAGACAGGATCTCTTAACATATATAGCCTCTTTCAACCGGTTGGTGTCTGAGACTCATTGGCCTGCGGAGAAGCGGACCTCATTGTTCTACCAGGGTCTGTCTGAGGAACTTAAATATGTGGTATCGCAGGTGGTGAATCCACCAGATGATTGTGCTGAGTTCATATACCTCGTTGTGAAATTAAACCACCGATTGTCAGAGAGGCGGGTGATCGTAGTCGTTTCCAAGTATCTCGTGGCAGCTACTTAAAACCTGACATTAAGCCACTTGGGGAGCATAAGAGTGCCCCTGAACCCATGGAGATAGGGGGAGTAAGAGGACCCTTGACCCCCGATGAAAAGAGAAGGAGAAGAGAGTTAAACCTATACCTGTATTGCGGACAGGGAGGTCATTTTGCCAGGTAATGTCCAATTAAACCTTCTGGTGCGTGGTATGGAAAGAAGGTTGCCTTTGTCCAGGTGGACTGTCACCCCCAAATAGAGGATGAGGTGAGGGGACGATACGAAGTACTGAGGTCAGTGGATTTGGTTCCTAGACATTTCATTATCACAGCCCACCTGTTGCTTTCAGTGCATGAGCAAGTACCGGTGTCGGTGTTATTGGATTCCGGAGCCACCAGTAATTTCATAGACATTTCCTTGGCGGACAAACTGGGGATTTCCTGTTATTACAAACAAAAATCAGAGCCAGTTAGAGCAATTGATGGGACGGAATTGACGTCAGGGTGTATTACTCGTCAAACCGTTCCTTTACGGTTGTTGTGTGAGAATGGGCATACTGAGATGGTGGTGTTTGACCTAATTGATGCTCCTTCTTTTGGTCTGGTGTTTAGGGTTCCCTGGTTGCAGGAGCATAATCCCAGGATTGATTGGGTGCAGCGTTTGGTGACGTTGGATTCCGTTCATTGTTTGAAACACTGCTACAGAGAGGCCAATGAAGAGATCTCCCCTCTGTCCTGTGCGGTGACGGAGGTGGTTTCAGTTCCACCGCAGTATTCCGCTTTCAGGGATGTGTTTGATAAGGGACAGGCTCAGGGTCTCCCTCCACACCGGTCCTTTGATTGTAGGATCGATTTGGTGCCCGGTATTCCTTTGCCATGCAGTCGCATATATGCATTGTCAGAACCAGAAGAACTGCATCTCAAGGAATATCTTGATGAGATGCTGAAGTTGGGTTTTATCCGTCCCTCCTGTTCGCCCGTGTCATCAGCGATCTTTCTTATACCGAAGAAGGAGGGGACGTTGAGGGCCTGTGTGCACTATAGGACTTTAAATAAGGCCACGGTGAAAAACAAATACCCTCTTCCACTTATCCCCGTGTTGTTGGACCAGCTCCGCAAAGCCACGGTGTTTACCAAATTGGATTTGCGGGGTGCTTACCATATTATTCGTGTTCGACCCGGGATGAGTGGAAGACGGCTTTTAAGACCAAACATGGCCTGTTTGAGTACTGTATAATGCCGTTTGGCTTATGTAATGCGACAGCAGCATTCCAGTTCTTCATTAATGAGGTTCTTAGCGAGTACCTGGATAGGACCACATCGTCTATCTGGATGACATCCTTATCTTTTCGAATACTGGTGCTGAACATCAAGAACATGTGACACAAGTGCTACAACAATTGCAGGAACATCAACTGTATGCCAAATTAGAAAAGTGTCAGTTCAGCACCTCTGAGGTTGAGTTCCTGGGGTTTATTATCTCAGCGGAAGGAATTCGAATTGACCCAAAGAAGATTCAGGCCATTGTGACCTGGCCTATACCCTCTACAGTGAAGCACATTCAGGTGCTTCTAGGATTTGCCAACTTTTATCAGCACTTTATTTCTCATTTTTCCGATATAGTGGCACCCATGATCCGTCTGTTGAGGAAGGGGGTTCCCTTTGTTTGGTCTGTTGAGGCTCAGGAAGCATTCCGGTTGTTACTCAGGAATTTTACGTCAGCACCAGTGTTGACGCATCCTGATCCTGCCCTGCCGTTCTTTGTGGAAACGGATGCTTCATCATGTGCGGTGGGTGGGGTGTTATCTCAACGGGAGGAGAGTACAGGTCAATGCACCCTATCGCCTTTTTCTCCAAGACCTTGCTGCCAGCAGAACCGAATTATACAGTGGCAGAAAGAGAGTATTTGGCTGTGAAATTGTCCTTTGAGGAATGGCGCCACTATCTCTGGGGGGCCCGGCATACAGTTACGATTTATACCGACCATAAAAATCTGGAGTTTTTCCGGTCGGCCCAGGCTTTGACTCCTCGCCAGATGCGTTGGGTTCTAATTTTTAATGAGTATGATTTTGTAATAACTTATAAACCTGCAGTGCAGCAGATCAAATCCGACGCTCCTTCCCGGATTCTTGTTGATCCTAGAGAAGTGTGTCACTTGGAGGAAGATAGACCGATGATCGAGGAGGAGAGGATCATTGGGGTCGTAACAGCTGAGGACTTTCCATCTCTGGTGAAAGAGCGGTTACGTCAGACGGATCTGGCTCCTTGGTTGGCATTACCCCAGGTGGTTTCTCGAGATGGGCTATTGTATAACGAGGATCAGTTGTTTGTTCCCCCAGCCCTGAGAGAGATGGTCTTGGAGTGGTGTCATACCTCTGCATTGGTGGCACATCCTGGGATGCGGAAGACAAAGGAGTTATGTTTGAGATGGTTCTGGTGGGAGACATTGGCACGAGATATCAAGAGTTATGTGACTGCCTGCCCTGTTTGTGCCATTAGTAAGCCTTCACACGGTAAGCCCTCTGGTCTTTTGCAGCCGTTAGAGGTCCCTCCTTCTCCTTGGCATACCATCAGCATGGATTTTGTGACTGATTTACCATCTGTGTCTGGATTTACCGCCATTCTGGTGGTGGTAGACCTATTTACGAAAATGGCACATTTTATCCCGTTAGCCAAAATCCCTACAGCTAAGGAGATGGCTTTGGTTTTTATGACCTCGGTTGTGAGGATTCATGGCTTACCGTCTGTAATTATATCTGACAGGGGGGCTCAGTTTGTGTCCCATTTCTGGACGGAGCTTTGTTTGGTGCTCAAGATGGAAATACGGTTGTCATCGGCGTATCATCCGCAGTCCGATAGTCAGACTGAGTGCACCAACCAGACTGTGGAACAGTATTTGAGGTGCCTGATTACGTCCCTGTCATGTGACTGGGTGACGGCTCTTCCTATAGCGGAATTTGCATATAATAACCGCTTTGGGTATGACTCCTTTTTATTGTTCATTAAGGTACCATCCTAAGGCGTTAGCTCTTCAGCCTACTGGGCATGTGCCAGCCATTGATGACATGTGTAAGAGGTTGAGTGACATCTGAGAGGTGGCAAGGGCGCGGCTGCAAGAATCTAAGGCTGATATGAAACTGCAGGCAGACCGAGATCGGGCCCCCGCCCCCTGTTATCGAGTGGGCGATCAAGTATGGTTGGCTTCTCGCAATCTGAGATTGCAGGGGTCTCGGGAATTGCAGCCAGGTTTTGTGGGCCCTTTCCCGGTGGTTCAGGTGGTTAATCCGGTGGCTATGAAGCTCCATTTGCCGCAGGATTATAAAGTTCATCCCGTGTTCCACACTTCTTTGTTGAAGCCTTATGTCCCTACTGATCTGGTGTTACCCCCTCCTGCTCCTTCGGTGGTCGATGGTCGGGTTGAGTTTGAGGTCCAGGCTATTCTTGATTCCAGGCGCAAGAGAGGACGTTTATATTATCTAGTTGATTGGAAGGGTTATGCCCCGGAGGACAGGCCATGGGAGCCAGCTGGAGGGGTGCATGCGCCTCGTTTAGTTAGGATGTTCCACAGACAGCATCCCCTGAAGCCTCGACCAGTGGGGTGGTTCATTGGGGGTGGGGGGGGGGTACTGATAGGAATTGGGCGCAGTCCTCTTTCGGTGACCATGACCTGTTATCACATGATCTACCTGTTTAGGATATAGGTCAGTCCTACCTTACTTTCGGGGCTTGTTATTGCTCACCTGTGGGTTCCTGTTTGCTGGTTCCTGTGTTCCTGGATTCGTCTTGCTGTTTCTCACGGGCTCGTGAGAACTGTGGTCATTTCTTTTCCCTTTCCTTTGAGCATTCGAGTCTGGTCCCTTTAGTTGGGTTCTTTTATTTTCCCTCGTTGTCCCTGGGTAGTGAGTTAGAGTTGGAGACCTTTTCCCCGTTTTTGTCCCGGTTTCATTGTACGTGTGCAGTATCACGTTCACTTTTTGTACCCTGGGGGGGGCTTTAGGGATTTTTGTTTTCATCCTGACCGGCACTTAATTCTCCTTCTTTTACGTGGAGAACGCGGTGATTGTGGCAGCGCTGTTATTGTTATTTGTGCGGCTTTGTGAAACACCGCTCCATGTCGTTTGATGCGGAAATGACGTTTTAGGTCATTCCGCGAGCACTGTTCAATCCCGTGTTCGTAGAGAGCGCTAGTCTGCTATCTCAACTTTCCTGGTACAGATATCTAGTTCCGGTGTTCACGCGTAGTTACAAGCGTGAAGGGGTTTTTTTCTGTCCAAGATACAGAATAGGACGTGTTTTTTCCCCCGATGAAAGAAATGTGAAGGGAGACACCTTGGATTAACTTTCAACCCGATTATTTGGATCCAAGAGAGGATATCTTGGAGGTGATTTGTTCTTTTAAAGTCTCCATGATACCAAACCTGTACTCCTGACTGGTAAGCACACATGATTGTTGTAACAGGATATGCTCACTGATGTTGGGATTTAAGGTAGGATTTGTATTGTGTAGTATATGTTTTTTGTGTTTGCATAGGCGCAGAAGCGTGGAGGAGGGAGCAGATCTTTCTTCGCTCTATAGGGGTGGTAGACTTGGTGTCTCCCCATAATCCACCCCCTTTTCTGGGTCATCGGTATACTACTCATTATTTATATCTTGTGATTGGCTGGTGAGCCGGGGAAGTGGTTGGTACATACCTCGTTCCTGCAGTGTGTGGGCTGAGTGGGGGCCTAACAGTTGCTCAGTAGATCAGCAGTGGAAAACAGAAGTGGTAATACTTCTGTTCTCTAATGATGAAGGGCTCAAATAAGAAACATGTCTAGAGATAACAGCACTACCTGCACCAACTTTGGTGAAAAACGACAGCAACTTTGAAGTAAGGGTATTGCCTTTGAGGTACGGTGTATAGGTGCAGCTCGGGCTCTCCCCGTTTGATATTAGCACTTAATCTCCGGGCCTACACCTGCTCAGTCTTTCACCTAATTTGTGGGAGCAGGACAGGACCCCATTCATCCCTCCAGTGGCAGTGGAATTTTATTTGTAGCAGGAAGCTGCCAGGTGGCGCTTGCCAGTCTTCCATGAAGCTGTGCAGCCACTGGCAATGCAGCACCTCTCTCAGAGTATCATGACAGGATCGGATACTTCTGTTGGTGTCCCTCTATTGGGAAGCTGGCTGTAGATTGCAGTTTAATCCAGGCTTCTGGTGAATACTTGCATCATGGCACTGCTTACACTAACACTCCAATAGGTACTTGACTGATGGCGTGGCTCACTCTGACACACTGGTGAGTACTTGGTGCTTCTTAAGCACATCGCCATATGCACACAGGTGCATGCATTGCCTTCCATTTGGTCGTCCTGTCTGGTACTCACCCTGCGGCACACTTGGACCGTACCACTGTCATGAAGTCCACTTGTGCACAACTTGTATAACTTACTTCAAAGTTGCTCAGTAGATCAGCATTGGAAAGCAGAAGTAGTAGTACTTCTGTTCTCTACTGATGAAGGGCTCAAATAAGAAACGTTTCTTTCTTCGGCTGGGCCCAACACTCGAGGGCACAGCTCCAGGTGCCTTGCCAGCTATTATGGGGTTAAGTGATAAAGATTACAATACCATGAATTTTTCGGAGTCTTTGCTTAGCGAGTCTCTATCAGATGGCTCCTACGGCAGTTTCAACTACAGCAGTCCTTTCCACAATCAGCTTCTCCTGTAGGGTTGGTGCTCCCTTCTCTTGCTCACAGGCAGGATGCAGTGGAGTCCAGGGCAGTCTAGTAATTCCTTTTTCAGATCGTACTGCAGGCTATGTTTGCCCACTTCTGGGGAGCTGGCTGTCAGTGTGACACCAATCATTGGCTGAGTAATAGTTCCTAAGTACTCTGCGGAGTACCCCTCCTTGGCAGAAGAGTCCACAACAACGAACAACGATGGGTCTTTGGCTTCCATCTTTATGCCAATTTTGCAGATGAAGTATGTGTATTCTGGATCTGTTTTTTTGGAACTGCTTTGGGTCAAGCAGTACAGTGTCCAGGTGTAGTGCCCACCACAGAAATACATAGAGGTGTGAGTTGGAGTGGGGTTCACCTAACTAATTACAAGAATCTGTGCACCGGTAGTGCATGGTAAAAGCGGCTTTCCTAAATACATTTTCCTGGTAGACAATGGACTGCCTCCTGTTTTATTACTTCTACTAGCCAAGTCATAGATAAACCCAGCATGTCTAGTTCTCTACTTTCAACTCTGCATCTTCCTCCTGACCATCCCTTTGTCAAAATTCTGACTAACATTTCTATTTGCCCTCTAATACTATTTAGACCACCACTTAACATGAGTATGGTGATACAATTATTATTCACTGAAATCATTTTAAACATTGCTGTCTAACGTAGGGTTTTGCTTTTTTTAACAAATTCCAGGGGCGGCTGGTGACATTTGAAAGTGGTGGGCGTAAAATGATTGGCATACTGCACCGCTGCAAGCGAGCGCAGCGAGGGAGCCCCAACCACCATAAGGGGGGTTCGGGTGGGTTCTCCCCGCGAGAACATTTTGAAAAAAGAGAAGAAAAATCGTGCATTTTCATGCAAATTTTAGAAAGCAGGAAGGTTATTAAAGCAATTGTGAAAGTGCAGTTATTACATTAATATATGTCATAACATAGGTAGCTGCTTATTCAGTATAACCACAGAGCTTCATACATTCCGTCCTATTACGCTGCTGAATTCAGTCTATAAGACTGTCATGAAAATCTCAGCTCTAAGAGTAGCAGAAGTTGCACAGCAGTTGGGAAACAGCCCTTACAAAGCATTGGAAACCACGCATTACCTTTACCACGTTTCCATTACAACGCATGTGATTTTACCACGCATGTCTTTCCACACAGTTTATAGTGTTTAGTTGCTACAGAATGTACTTAATATGCCATTTGATCAGTAAAATCTGTTTAGTCCTCAAGTAGAACTAACACTAGAAAATTTTTAAAAACTGAGATAACAATGCATTTCTGAGTACCTCACTCACAGATGTTTTTTATTTAACAAACAAGTAGTAGCATTCAACTTTGTTTACTTTTTGTAAACGAAATCAGCACGTCTCTCTTTAAGAGTAGCGAACTTGTCAATAACTTTAATGTTGAAGTCTGATATTTTTTGGATTAGCTTGCTCTCTACAGAGAGCATCGCTAAAGCATTGAGTCTTTCCTCCAGCATGGGGTTCCTGAGGAATGTATTAATGCGCTTTAAGGCTGAAAAATATCGTTCAGATTCGGATGTTGTCATTGGAATGGTAATGACAATTTTTAGTAAAGTCACTGTCTCTCTAAGGGACTTATCCATATTCAGTTTATGTATTAAAGCCAGCAAAGTCAAGGAACTTGTGGCCTTCCGGTAGACAGGCATTGCGTACAGTACAGTCAACTCAGTTCTCAGCTGCTCTTTTTTGAGCATAGGATATGCTTGCACAGCCTCATTCAGAGCACGCTCGGGGAAGGATTCATCATATTTTGCAAACTCTTTACTTTGCAATAATGTGGCACTCACCAAATGTTTAGTGAATGAAAAACGTTCTTGTGCCTGCACAATTACAATGTCACATATCTCCTTTGCAATTCAAACCAGAGTGGTGATGTTTTTCCTGTGGTTTGCAAAAGTAGAATGCTCTGGCAGTTTACTCTCTAAATTGTCAACCTCATCTCTCACTTTCCTTATGCTTTGTACAAACATAGTTGTACATTCTTGTATTTTGACAGTATCTACCTCTCTTCCTTGTAACTGATTGTATGACATGTCGACAGCAAGCATTATTTCATGAAATAAAACAGTAAGAACTGAAACTCCCTGTCTTGTAGTGTTCTAACAAAGCCACATGCTTCATTCTGACTTGTGTAATCAAACTCATCATTGGCTTCTATGGCGATAAAACATTTCTCAAGGTCCTCCCTATGTTCAAAGATTAGGTTGACTTTACGGATGTTAAAGTTCCAACGAGTTGAGTATATCCTTGGAACGCTTTTGTCCACAATCTCATGAAGGGCTTCTTTGCTTTTGGGGGAACATGAGAAGAATGCTGTCAGGCCTCCTATATCCTGAAAGAAAATTTGTGTCTCAGTCATCTTTGATACTGCCTGTTGCATAATAAGATTGAGTTGGTGGGCGTAACAGTGCACATAATGAGCATTAGGGTACACATCTCGAATTCTTTTCTGTACTCCACTAAGGCTTCCACTCATTACGGACGCACCATTATAGCTTTGTGCGATAAGTTTTTGTTTTTGAGGCAGCTCTGGAAAAATTAAGTTCAGTTGACACAGTATAGCTGCAGTAATGGTCTCTTAAATGTGTGAAACCATAGAACCGCTCCACAACGTCTCTGTCATTGTCAAGGTACCGAAACACTAATACACACTGTAGTGGCCACATCAGTGGTGTCATCAGCCTGAATAGCCACAAAGTCTGTGTTTTGCAACTCTTGCACAATATGGCTTCTTATAATTTCGAGCATACACTCAAGGAGTTCATTTTCTATCATTTTAGAGGTGCCCTTAAAGACTGTAGCACTTGCTAAATGTGTTTCCAAATCCTTTTCTATGCTTGCTATTAAATCCACTAGGCCTCTGAAGGTCCCAGGTTTTGAGGAACTTTCTGATTCATCATGCACTCGCAATGCCAGTTCAAAAGCACCACAGAAATTAATGCAATCAATTATCTTGGATAGAATTTGTCTGTTCCTATCAATGGCTTCATTGTGTTTCTGTATGGTTTTGCGGTATGCATCATTTATCTGCTGCTCAATTGGTGCGTCTTCCCCTAACATTCACAGTCTCCTCAGGTTTTCCATATGCTTTCTTGTGTATGCATGCTTCTTTATTTTTTCCGACAAATGCTTCAAGTCTGTGATTCCTTGATGTGTCCAAGAAAACTCACCACTAAACAGCAAGCAGGGGAAGCAGAACAGAAAATGTCTTAAAGGGCACCATGTAAGCCAATCAGCTTTTGTGTACCAGGCATTTGAGAATGTACGTTTTGACATTTTTCATCTGTCCTGGGAAGTTTTCTATAGGTATATGTCAGGCATATGAGGTCCTAATTGCTTTAAAAGTAGTTTCTCTTCAAGTGGCCGTGCCTGGAATGGCCTAGAAATCAGCTCTTGTACTGTATTCATGATGCCGATGCTGGCCTTACCAATATATATATTAAAGAAACCTGTCAATAATCAAAGTACAACGTATAAGGTGCAGTGCAATAATATTACATTTCAGTATAAATACATATATCTTGTGCAGTATCGCAATACATCTCCAACAGCTCCCCTTTCCACAAAATGACTGCTAAAAATACAGCCTTACTGCCTCCTGCCTCTCTGTGCCATAGTGGTTGCTGGAGGCACTGAAACAGACACTGCTTGAGGGCCTTGATAGTGACCACATATACATAGCCCTAACTCCCATTAAAAAAAATATAGCAACAGTTTCCTTACCTTTAACACAGGTGTTTGCTGGGTTGTAGCTGGGGTAAAAGAGCAGCAAAGGAGGGTGGGGGCCTCTTGTTGTTCGCCGAGAAATTGCCCCAAAATGTGGTAATGTTTCAGGTTGTCAGGCTTTACCAGGGGCTGAAAATAACAATTTATTTTTTAAACACTAGGGTAATCAAACAAAGACTGTGGGGAAAAAACATAACGCTCCAATTTTTTCCTTGCAGTTTGCATGCAACTCTTAGATGACAGTTAATAGCTCGCTGTTGTATGTTAGGATTTTAACTTACAAACTGCAATTAACAAAAGGATCTCTCTGACAAAAGTAGTGACTCACTGACCTAGTTACATCATATGCATTTTGTGATCTGCATCAGGTACATGTTTTTGGATCCCTATTCTGTCTATTTATTGCGTGTATATTCTTAACACTTCACTGCGTATCTGTCTGTTTCTCATTAACTGTTTGTCCATTAAGCGGAATTTGTGTAAAATCCGACAGTAATTTGGTTGGGTGAAGGTGAGGCCATCTTGCAAAAAAGGAAAAAATTACAATATTGAAATATGCAAAAAAAATCAATAACTTAATACCCAGATACAACTGTGAGACAAAATAATAAAAATGGACTATTTTGAATAAAAAAACAAGTCTACAGATTTTGCCTTCAATAAACAACAAAATAGAACAAGAATTAAAAAAATCAAAATGAAGGACCAGCCGGAGTACATCTGTTCTGGCACTAACGTGCACTTCTTCAGGCAACTGCAATGTGGCAAAATGCTTGAATCATAGTACACAAAAGAAGAGGGACTATACAGCCCTGTATCCAAATGCACAGCTTCGTGCCGCTAGATTTGCGTGCACTTACTATTCACACTCCTTAGTTCATTTTAAATTTTGTCAACCTTTTTTATCCATAATTTGACTCTTTATGACATTTTGATTCATTTTTTCCATCCACGAATCGGGTAGGGTGCCAATTTTCAATCTTTAACATTCAAACCGTGCCAAGCCAGGCCTTCAAGAAAGAATGCGATGAATGCAAGAAGTCCTTCACAAGTGGTCGTTTATTTATGTAGTTAAAAAACCCAATGCATTTCGGGCCTCCAGGTGCCCTTCTTCGGGGGTCATTGTATCAACGGACCGCTAACGTCTCCCGGCCTCATTTTGGTTGTTCAAATGCATTGGGTTTTTTAACTACATAAATAAACGACCACTTGTGAAGGACTTCTTGCATTCATCGCATTCTTTCTTGAAGGCCTGGCTTGGCACGGTTTGAATGTTAAAGATTGAAAATTGGCACCCTACCCGATTCGTGGATGGAAAAAATGAATCAAAATGTCATAAAGAGTCAAATTATGGATAAAAAAGGTTGACAAAATTTAAAATGAACTAAGGAGTGTGAATAGTAAGTGCACGCAAATCTAGCGGCACGAAGCTGTGCATTTGGATACAGGGCTGTATAGTCCCTCTTCTTTTGTGTTTCTTAACTGATGGCAGCAGGGCATGCCTATAAATCGCATCTGCACGCAATTCTAACGAAGGATGGATGAACTGAATGAATTAAAAATGTTGGTTAAAAACTGGTGTGCATCCCCCACTGTGATGAATCATAGTACAGCCAATGAATAAAGTGGACTGACCAATTATTCCAGGTTATCTGCTGTGATGGGCAGTAAGCGAAATCTGAATGACACTTGAAGAGACCAGTGGATGAAGAGGGCTGACTGAAAGCCCCTCTAGTCGTGTGAAGCTGTTTGTGATTGTAATATGTATGTTTGTCTTGAAAGCATGAACCTGGTAAGACAACTAAAGCTGTCTTATGGTCAGACCTAAAACAGCAAGGGGCAGATTTATGAGGCCCTTGCGCCACGTTTACGCCGCTGTTGCGTCACGCAAGGCGGTGTAAACGTGGCGCATCCCTACGAACGATTTACAACGTGACGCATCTAGGCAGATGCGTCACATTGTAAAGCCCTGCGCCACTTGTGGGCGTTCCGGCGCAGGGTGGGCGTTCCGGGGCAGGTGCGCCTCGCAAAAGTGGCTGAGTGAAATCTATGCGATTTCACTCAGTCACTTTTAAGCCAATGCTGCGTCAAAAGCCTGCGCCTGCTTGAAGCAGGCGTAGGTCTTGACGCAGCATTGTTAAAATGGGGCACCCCCGAGCCTTGCTGGAGCTGCGTCGCGCTTGCGATGCAACTCGAGCAATGCGCCACATTTCCGGCACAGATGCGTCATGTATCTGTGCCGTTTTTGCGCCATGGTGCGCCGCATTATAAATGCGGCGCACCATGGCTGGCGGAGATGTGGCGCACTGTGGCGCATGTTAACTGGCGCATCCCTGGGGATGCCCCAGTTAACATAAATCTGCCCCCAAGAATCTAGCTATGAATGAAGTCATTATTGCTCCACAAGATAAACATTTTGCCAGTGAAGTTGTGCAGCTTTACACTTCACAATTCCATTAAGTTGGAAAGCTTGTGAAATTTGCACAACATTGCCTGTGAGTGACATTTCCAGTCCAAAGTGTTTTGTAGGACATTTTACCAGCAAGAGTTTTTTTTCCAAGGCAATTCACCTGCAGGTTTTCTTGTCTTGCAAACCTACCTTTTAATGGAATTTTTTCATGCGCTTTTTTAACTTCCCAGTAATCTTGAACAACTTTTGTGAAGAACTGGAAGTTGGAAAAGTTTTGAAAAAAAATCTGACAACAAAGGAACTTTGCCAACATTGAACAGAGTAGACCCACAGTTGACATAGGGAGATTTTAGAGTTTACCAACTCCCTAAAGACCCGAAGAGGAAAAAGTGAAAAATCTGCCCTAATTTGCGAAAGTAAATTTGCACGCTGCTGTTTTTGTAGGTACAAAGGCCCACTTAACCCTTATTTGCTCTGCCAGAAAGTGTTCATGTGTCTTAGCCCTCCAGAGACTGATGTTTCTCAGCCCTATAGCAAGGACTGGGGCCTGGCTTTCTGTTCCCATGGCTGGCAGCAGAGACACGAAGAGGGCAGAGTGTTTGTATGACTACAGCCCTTGAGAGATAAAGCGCCAGCTGGAATGAAGAACTTGGCACAAACATGAAAACCTTTTCACCACCTATCTGGCGGGTCGTTCTCCTCGAGGGCTGCATTTTTGTCCCTCCAGACTCCAGTTGTCTTCGTAAGTACAGAAGTGTTGTGAGGACAGCAAGAGTAGGAAAAAAAGCTGGGACACAAATGAGCACTCAACAGCTCTAAAGATGTGGCCATTTGTTTTAGTGCAACAATCAGTCAAAGAGAAATGTGTTACTTTAGCACTGCCCTTCCGTCATGGCTCTAATGTGCCCTCCCGGAGGTGGGTGTGCCACGTGGTCTTAAAATCAAAGCATGCAACCTGTGTTTATTAACTTTTATTAGGAAATGCGGGCAGCTCATGATACCCACTGTTGTCAGCCCGGCCAGAGAGGAAAGAACGCAGCAACAATACGATAATGGACCGAGCAGCCGTTTATCAAGCAAGGAGGCACCGAGGCAGGAGACCTTCTCTGGCACAACCATTGGGTGCACATGAAGGTTCAGTGAGCTGGAGAACCTCGGGGACCACGGATTGAGACATTGGTGCCAGGGCTGGCTGGCGGCTTTGGCCCAGCATCGGCGATCTGCTCGCTGGGCTGTGCTGGGCCACAAGGGGGTCGGGTCGGGCCGGACTGGCAGGCCGCTGTCGCCAGGGGTATAATCGTATTAGAACAGAGCCACCCAATAATCCCACCGGGACTGGGTAATATAATCGTATAAGCTAAATGTCCAGGTAGGAATCATTTAAAGTGTCAATTTAACATTGAACAGTGTCATAACTATGATCACCGAATTGAGTGACCGTAGGGTTTCAGTAACAGCCAACATTGATTAGTATCAAAAATATATTTATTCTTTTTTTAGTTTTCAAATATAAACTTTTTTTATATATTGCAACTTGATCCAGAAATCAAAAAGTCCGGCAACATTAGACCACCAAACACATATCTCACAAATCATATGGTGGTATATGAACACCTTTACCACATAGTGTGGACACAATGAAGGACCACATGC
Organism: Lissotriton vulgaris; assembly: GCF_964263255.1. NCBI lineage: Eukaryota > Metazoa > Chordata > Amphibia > Caudata > Salamandridae > Lissotriton > Lissotriton vulgaris. Next base: position 807,117,400 of record NC_141697.1, read on the forward strand.
ACGTTATAAAATATGCAGCCTAATTCACAAATTATTATTTTACGTGAATTATACAATGTAATCGTGTAAAAGGTGTTAGGCGTCGACGTTTCGGTCCAAGTAGGCCAGAAAGATCCGGAGGACCATCTTCAGGACAAAAAGGTTGCACAGGGGTATCTGTGTACTGTGTAGTGTTTTCAACAACCAAAAAACGCCTCACAGGTCGTTATCTGGCAGCCGCCCACAATTTTCGCTGTTCGAAAGACGCCGGCTCAAAGGAGTCCGAATGTCTTCTCCGTGACCAAACGCGGAAGAAGGGGTATAATCGGCCACAACCCTCAGGAGGTGAGAGGGGGACACGGATGAATGAGTCTGAGCATGCGAGAGCCCATGTTGAACAGTGACTAGGAGGTGAACTGATGAGCAGGCCCGGAGATGTGGAGGCCTGGTGGAATGCGGCGCTGGGTGCCCTACGCTGGCACTGAATGTGAGTTGTGCATAGACTGATTGGGGGGCGCAACGGGCTGCCCTGGTTGTGCTGGCTGCCCACATGGGGATCCGAGTTGACAGAGGCCATTGTTGGTGTTTTGGGATATACTTTTGCCCCAGGCGGTGATTTCTGAGACTTGGGCCTACTTGCTGTCCCGGCCTTGCAGCATTGGGTAGGCCCTGGGACTGAAGCATAAGTCTCACTGGGGGGGGGGGGGGGGGGGGGGGGGATGGGAAGGCGGGATTTTCGATCTCGCATTTGATTACTCTAGATCTAAATCCCCACTTAGGTCGACTGAATCTTTGTTGCCTGGCATAGAGTAAAAAGCAATCCACTACCAGGTCAAGCAAACCAATAATTGGCACAACTCTGAAGAACCACTTACCACAAATCAGTTTTAAAGTTTTATTATAAAGCCAAAGATAATTGAAGATACAAGCATCTCAATATAAGGTTCAAAGGGTATACTGGCACCAACACAAACATGAATTCTCTGAACGACCTTAGTCGACAGAAAAATACCACTAAAGCCAATTCGAAGATTAACAGGTTAGCAAGAATTGACACAAGATGTAACTTAAGCGTCATTTACAAAAAGAGAGAAAAGAATCAGGTTAGACTGTCCCTACACTAGACTAAGTGACATCCCTACTTAACAGAATCTTAAGCTAAAAAGGTGTCAGCCGTGGTGACTTCCAAAGAAGTTCACTCACTCTTCTTAGTCTTTGGTGAAAATCTGTGCATTTCAGTCATGCCCTCTCTGCCTACCCATCCGCTCCCTAAGGGTCCTCAGGCCATCTGCTCTAACTCCACCCAGGGGTGCTGTCCCTAATACAAAATCATAATTACAGTTGAAACGCCCCTCAGAGACGCCCCTCACGTACACCTCTCACGTGGTTTCGATTCTGGCTTTTTCCATACTGATACTCCTCTGGGCCTCTTGTTAGCGTTGACCTTGCTTCCCAGGCTTCTTCTCGGCTCGCCGGTACCCCCCAGGAAATTCCTGGATCCTCCTCCAGGCCTGTGCCTGTCTCCCCGGACAGAGCTCTATTCATCACGCTCTTGATTGAAACCCCCCTCGCACCTGCAAACAGACACCCATGAATTGGGCCCCAAATTCCAACCTCCAGCTATCTATTCAAGTCATAAAACTTCGAACACGGTTGACAATTTATGCTTAACGAGACTCGATTTTAACTAACACGTGCAGATCAAAGAAGCAACTTTATCTTTCCAGGCCTACTAAATTACTTTGCAAGAGGCCTGCACTCTGTGAACCTTTATTTCTTAAACTAAAACAATTTCTAACCTATTACACTCCGATTATATGAAACACTGCTATAAAACATAACTTTAACATATGATCAATTATTCTGAGTAATATCAAATCCATCTCATGCGAGAAGTAAAGGCATGTTTTTCGTTCTTCATACATTGCCATGAGGCCTGCACATTTCTACGTTTAGCAGCATCACATTTTCTTCTGCAGCAGCTGCATAACATGGAATCTAATATCACTTTAACATTTCTAAACACTACTACATTAGTTTCACACTCTACAATGTGCGTTCTATATTGATTAAACATTCATGAGTATATGCATTTCTATATATTTTCAACACTTCTAAATGCTTTAACTAAATACGTGCATCTAACTTGTAGGTTTGGCGCACTTATACATTTTTCTCAGTTTGCGCTCTCTCAGTTCCCCCCTTTGATGACCTCTAGGGGTCATCACCATCACAACACCAACATTGAGTTTAATCAAACAGAACTTGTTGCAAGGCTCCCTCGCTTTATCATTTCTAGAGCCCTCAGACTCCTGTACTGGTTATCTTGCATCACAGCTAGTCTCTGCTCCTGCTCTCTCATGGTTCTTTGCAACCTATTTGACCTATACCATTGGTACAGCCTCACTAGTCCCCACAATATGATCACACAGATCACTATTATGATGATAGGTTTTAGAATGTACCATACAAAGCTTTTACCTAGGTTGGCGAACCAACCTCCAACTTTACCCATTCCATGACCCACTTTTTCCCACACATTTACTTTTGACAGATCTTCAATTTCTTGGTGTATCTCAGTTATATTTTGTATGTACTTCTCAAGAGGTTTTGAATTGTCTGGAATGTAAGTGCAACATTCCTGGACCTTCAAAGCCTTACAGACTCCGCCCTCTTTGGACGTCTAGAGCAAGTCGGTTTTGAAGAACCATTGCCCTTATCGATTGCATCTCTCCTTCCACCAGCATTAATGATCTAGCAGTACTGGCAGGTAATCTATCTACGACTGTTGCCAATCTCCTGATCTTGACATCATTCAGTATTAATCCTAAAAGTGGGAACATAGCACCAAACACATCTCCAACTACCTCAGCATCTCCTACATCTCGTCTCCCCCTTGCTGAAGTTCTTCCCTCTATGATTTCTAAATCTTTAGCGTGATATATTTTGGGGAAGACAATTGCCAAATAACATGAACTGTACCAATTGTCAGGTAGTTTCACATAGGCATTTCTTCCACATACAAAATATACATTCGGAATCACTTGCATTCCCTTTAAGAAGTCTTTCGAGTAATATTCTAATTGGAAGGCATGTTCACAACTCACTTCTCCCACAAACACGTTTTCATAGTAGGTCTTACCCCTATATATACATAGTTTCCCTTTTTGTGTTCGATCCAAAGCTATTGGACCGTTACTACCCTTTCTTTTGTGTGACTTTTCCTCCTCGGTCCAATCTGTTTTCCATTGGCCTGAAGCCTTTAGAATTTTCTGTCTTCTGTATCGATCATCTACCTGCCCTATGAACTTTTTTCTCAATTTCGGATACCTTGCAGGTCAGATTATTCCTTCGGGCATGTGAAGTATCTAAAGTTTTCCAAGGAATGAAAAATTTCCCTAACCTGTCCTCACTCTTATAATAGTCCCACTTATTTAGGTGCTTATAGTTCGGGACTTCAGGTAATATTGCATCAAAATTTGAAAAAAAGTACTCAAAGCTATCTCGTCCATAAAATATGCTAAGCAGCAAACTACATGTAATCCCATAAGTCAATGGAAGGTGATGATATCTAATACCTTCATCTACAGAGGCTGGTAACTGCATGCAGACGTAACAGTTCTTCGCCTCCATAACGTCAATGTATTCATACAACAATTTGGCATAAGCGTTTGATTTAAAGTTTCCCTGTGACTCATCTACATGTAACCTACGAGCTTCTGCTGCTAGTAAAGCCTTTTCCTGTATTGCATTGTCCTTCTTTTTACCAGCAGTAGTAGGTTTCGATGTTACCATAACCTTTGCCTCCATTGCTTTTGTCTCGTTTTCATGTCCCACTATATATGATACTGTAACTACTAAAACTATAAGGAAAATTACTCCTGCTAAAAGTGTACCTATTATACATTTCGCTTTGCGGTTCGAGTTGCCGGCCTCCATTTTCTTCAGACAGTGTAGCCTTTAGTCTCTTTCTCAATGCAAGTCTTTTCTTCTTATCTCTTCAACAGTCTCTTTTGTTCATTCAGTCTTTCTTGCACTACACCTCAGGAAGCTGGCAATCTCTTTCAAAAATCAGTCTTTTGAATCGCAACAACAGACAGCCCTAGCCCTTCTCCGTCAACTAAATGGAAAGGTCCCTAAATTTTTTCTTCTTCCACTTGGCGCTAGGTTATCTTCTCAATCTTATTTATTTACAAAAGTCTTTAGGTGTCCACAATAGTGTGTGTTCCAGCGGCTCTAATAGCGTATTCTAATATTTCTAAGCGAAGAATGGTCTCCTCGAGTGCTGATACTGTTGTACCAAAAGTCGGAAATTCTACTCTGTTTAAAACCAGTTCTCGTATTCTGCTCCGGTAGGGAGGATTGGGAATAGTGAGTGTTAGTAACCCTTCAGCTTCAACTCCAGGCACCAACAACGCTACTTCCAGCTTTATGATGGGGTCAGTGCTGATCACTGTCACTTCGCTCACCCTCCCGGATCTCTGTGCACACGACATCTGCTGCTAGGTAGGTCCACTCAGGAGTGGCGTATCTTCTGCAGGGTACACGCACCCTCCTTGATCTTCTTGGACCCTCCACCTCTGAGTTCTGTGCACCTTCGTCTAGATATGAGTCCTCGGATATAGGAGCAAGGGTTCTCTCTGGAGTTGACTTTAGGCTCGGCCTCCTTCTTCTTTCAGGCCAACTGGTCTCTCCACACCTTGTTCTCCTGCTCCTTGTCCCCACACCCGACTCTTGATCACTTGCAGCTTGATCAGTGTCTGTTTCGTACTCACAGCTACTTTCTCCTTCTGTGGCAACTTCAGTTTCACTGTCGTCTTGCCCTTCTTCCACTTGGTCTGACACACTCCCAGCTTCTTCCTACACCCCCACAGCTTGGCTGGTCCCCTCTATCGATTCTTCGTTAACAGCTGGATTTTCATCCGAGAGAGGAGCTGTTTCTTCTAGGGGTGCTGGAACTCTCCGCGTATGGGAGGCGTGAATCCAGTTGGGTAGTCCTCCGACCTTAACAGCAGTATTCAATGTTAAGATGATCTGGTAGGGTCCTCGCCAACGCACGTCTAAGCAATTCTTCCTGACGTGTTTCTTCACCACGACCCAATCACCAGGGCACAGGTCGTGGCACAGGTCTTGGGATGATGGAATTTCAGCAGCCTGCACCCGAAGAGACACAGAATGGATGGCATCAGAAAGTCCCTTGCAATAATCCAGGATTAGATCATCTGTGATATTCAACAATGCTGCAGTAGGAACTGATGGCAGTCTCATTGCCCTCCCCATTAATACTTCATGTGGAGAGAGACCTGTTCTCCTGTCGGGTGTGCTACGTATGCTCATAAGTACTAATGGCAGTGCATCAGGCCAGCTTAGAGATGTCGATGAACACACTTTGGCAATTCTGGACTTTATCGTCCCATTGATCTGTTCCACAATTCCTGAAGCTTCTAGTCGATAGCTACAGTGCAGCTTCTGATCAATATTCAATGCTGAGCAGAGCATCTTCACAATTTTGCTGTTGAAATGTGTTCCCCTATCTGATTCCAAAGAGGCCGGCACCCCAAAGCGTGGTATTAACTCCCTAAGCAATAACTTTGCTACTGTGAGTGTGTCACACCTGCGTGTAGGGTAAGCCTCGACCCATCTGGAAAATATGCAGACAACCACCAGAACGTATCTAAGGCGGTTACATTTTGGCATTTCAATGAAATCCAGTTGCATCCGATTAAACGGACCCCCAGACCTCCCTATGTGACTCAACGTGACTGGTGTTCTCTTTCCTACGTTCAACTGTTGGCAGGTTACACATCGCTGGCACACTGCTTCTGCGGCTACTCTAAACTTGGGGTTATACCACGTTTGCCTGAATACCCGAAGCATAGCATCTCTGCCTAGATGTACCGGTCCATGAATTTGCCTCGCCATTGGACTCACTAACTCATTCCGCAACACTGCTCTTCCATATGCTGAAACCCAAAAGTCCATTTCGCTTTTTACACAACCTGCGGTTTCCCATGTCTTTTTCTCAAAGTCTGTTGCATTCTCTTGTATGCCCTTTAAATCATCCCAGGTGTCTACAGTTTCCAACATCATAGTTAACTCTGTCTTTTCCTGTGTCCCTCCTACTTCTACCTATGTAAAAGAGTATCCCTGCTCTGCACAATAACGTGCGACCTCGTCTGCGTATCTGTTTCCCTGGGACACAAAATCAGTGCCTTTGGTATGGGCTGCACATTTAACAACGGCAATAGCTGCCGGACCTTGCAATGCCTCTAACAAAAGTCGTACAAATTCCCCATTTTGAATAGGTGAACCTGAAGAAGTCATGTAACCTCTTTGAGACCACAATTGCCCATAGTCATGAACTACCCCGAAACCATATTGGCTGTTGGTGTAAATGGTGACTCGAATTTTGTTACCTGCTATACAGGCGCGGGTCAATGCAATGATTTCGGCTACCTGAGCGGAGTGTACTCCTTCCAGGCAAGCGGCTTCCACAACTCCAGTAATGGTGCAAACAGCATACGCTGCTCTCAACTGACCAATATTGTCTCTTACACATGAGCCATCAACGAAGAAAATTTCATCAGGGTCAGTCAACGGCTCATCTACAATATCTGGTCTCGGTTTGGTGCATAGTTCAGTCACATCAAGGCAATCGTGATCTTCACATTCTCCATCTTCTATATCATTTGGAAGTGGCATCAAAGTAGCAGGATTCAAAACAGAGCATCTCTTAAGGGTCACGTTCTCAGCAGCAAGAATAATTTGCTCGTAGCGCGTGAGCCTGTTATTTGTCAAATGCTGTGTCTTGGTCCTGGTCATTAACAGTTCCACAGAATGAGGTACATACACCACTAGCTGGTGTTCCATGACTATGCTCTCGCACCTTTCAATGCTGACACCCATTGCAGCAACGGATTTGAGACATCCGGGCAACGCTGCGGCTACTGGATCTAAAGTAGCCGAGAAGTATGCAACTGGTCTACGGGCATTTCCATGAATTTGGGCCAGAACTGACAAAGCACAACCTTCCCTTTCACAGCAGTAAAGTAAGAATGGTTTTTCGTAATCCGGCATTCCCAGAGCAGGAGCACGACACAAGTCCTCTCAGCTGCAAGAATTCCATCAAACAGTCCTTGTCCCATGGTACCGGATCACTTACCTCCTTGTGCGCCAGTTTCTGTAAAGGCTTTGCTTTCAGTGAAAAGTTAGCTATCCACTGTCGGCAATAACCAACCATTCTTAGGAACATCCTGACCTCTCTCTGTGTCATGGGCAAATTATTTTCATGATCGCCTCTATCCTGTCTGGTGACACCTTCCGCTTCCCTTTTTCAATTCTGTGACCCAAGTACTGTACTTCTGTCAGACAGTACTGTAATTTGCTCGGAGACACCTTGTGTCCGTTCTCAGCTAAATGGTTCAGCAAGGTGATGGTGTCTACCTTACAAGCTTCCTCTGTTTCTGGCGCGACAAGTAGGTTGTCTATGTACTGGACCAGAACCGAGTTCTGCGACAGTACTAGACTCTCAAGATTTTTCTTCAGCAGCTGGTTAAAAATCGATGGGCTTTCTGTATACCCCTGTGGGATACTACACCATGTGAATACGCAATTTTCCAGCTTAAAAGCGAAAAGAAATTGGCTCTCCTCATCTAATGGGATTGAAAAGAAGGCCTGGCAAAGGTCTATCACTGTGAACCACTCGGCTTGGAATGGTATCTGAAACAATATCACTGATGGATTCGGTACCACTGGACAACATGAAACAACTATATTATTAATCTTCCGGAGATCCTGCACTATTCTGAATTTCCCACTAGGTTTTGTAAACCCATAATCGGGGAGTTACATGGACTTCCCACGATTTCCTTCAGTATTCCCTGCTTAATCATGGAGTCGATCACAGGTTTTATTCCGGCAATCGTCTCTGGAGTCAATTTGTATTGTGGCGTTCTTGGATATTCGACATTTGGTTTTACCATGATTTTCACTTGCTCCACTCCTTTGATCAGTCCTATCTCCTCCCCAGTGAAATCCCATACTTCAGATGACACCGTATCTCTCAAGTCCCAAAGGAGCTCTTCCACCGTCAAGGTAGGATACAGCTCTACGCATACCTTTGAGTTTGCAACTTTAAAGTCGGCATCGTCATCATTAGTCTGTACTTCCACTCCCTGAGGTGTGCAGTATATCGTACAATTTAGTTTGCACAATAAGTCTCTTCCCAACAGACACACAGGGCTAGAGTCACAGACCACAAACTGATGCTCATCGCTGTATTTCCCTATTTTCACTAATACTGGTTCTGTCAGAGGGTGAGTCATTCTATTATTTGCGACTCCTACCACCTGTATTGTTTCTCCCGACATTGGCAGACCTGGAACCACTGTTGATCTCAGAGTGGATCGAGTGGCCCCCGTGTCCACCAAGAAGGTTGTAGGACACCCTGCTACTTCTGCCTCTATGTATGGTCCCCTTTGGTCCACCTCTAGAACAGCCCCGAGGGTGCAGTCTTCCTCTCTACTCACTCGTTGTCCGGTTAGAGGATCAACATAGTAACACTCTTCTCCTCCTACAAAAAGAGGCATCTGTCTATAAGTCTTTCCTCCTGTCGCAATTCTGGGTGGTTGAGAGAACTGGGCACGAGGAGCCGGGGTCCCCCCTTTGACCACTTTACCCTTGGGTATCATTGTCCCCTTTACCGGACTGCTCTGAACTTCCTCATCCTCAATTTCTAGTTCTCCATTTTCAGGGTTATAGGGACACTCGCGTTTCCAATTTCCCACCTGGTGACACTGGTGACACTTTGTTGTCTTTTTCAAGGTAGCCAGGTCTACTCTAGGTCTCGGATTCTCCTCGCTGTCCCTGTTCTGATTATTTTGTCTCCTTCCCATGGTCCCTGTTCCCTGTTGCTGCTGTCCACCCTTTCCAGCTGATTGCATCTGTACCATCATCAACTTCTCCTTAAGTTTCTTTGCTTTGGAATCTATTTCATCACTACAGTATCTCGCATATCTCAAAATCTCATCTAATGGTTTATTCTGCCAACAAATTAAATGTTGTTGAATCATCAAACAAATATCAGGTCTCAAGCCTAAAACGAATTTTGACACAAACTTTCCTATATCTTTAGGATCCATTACATCTAATCCACTGTATTGTTTGAACGCTTTCAGTAGCCTCTCATAATATTCATGGACTGTCTCCTTGGGTTCTTGCCTAGTCCGATCTATTTTGACCCAATCTATATCCTGCAGTGGCACCTTATCTTTCAGCCAAGTCATTACCCTTTCATATTTTTCCATGACTCTTTCTGAAGGTCCATTAGTCTGAGCATCCCTCCCCGGTTCAGACGTGGGCCATTCGACACTAACCTTGCATGCCGTCCACAAGTCTCCTGGGACTACAATGTCAAACAAGGTGTTCAAGTCAACCCACAGTACTTTAGAGATTTTCTCAAACCTCTCTACCTGCTTATACCACTCCACGGGATTCTCCCTCAGCTTAGGAAAGGAATTGGTAAATGCCGCTAAGTCCCCCCTACTCCAGGGCACATGCACATAGCTCCCATTCGCAATTTCTCGCAAAGGGTATGCTTCCATCCTCTGTAGCCCTCCCTCTGGGGACATCACAATTGTGCTCCGCCTAACAGTCCCTTTCTTGGATCACCTTTCCTCCCATTTATCCAAATCTCTCCATGTTCTGATTCCTGTGATCAATTCCCTTATGTGTGTTTTTAATCCGATTGTCCTTCTCTCATCAAGATCCTGATCTGAGTAATGCAACCTATGGTTACCCTGTAGTGCCTTTGTCCTTGACAGGTCTACCATGTACTTGTCTGCCAATTCAGATAATTTCTCGTGTACTGCTCTCGCCTTCCGAGTAATATCCTTTGCTATAAACAGTACCTCATCTTGTTCGTACATGTCAATCCTCTCCAAAGGCAACGTACCATCTATTATTTCATCTAGATCCGATTTTAAACTTGTTACATCAAGCCTTTTTGCCTTTATCTCAGCCCTCAGTGTGTCATTCTTAGAGGGTCCATTGACATCTCTCCCATCCCAGCTCCGAGCCCTACGCCTAGGTTCAGGCGAGTTATGGGGAGTCCTCCCATGTTCCCATCTTTCTAGGTCCCATGCAGTTCCATCTTCCCTTGGCGTGTGGTGAAACAATGCTCTATTTCCCACAGTCTCATTCTGTCTATTCTGCCTGATTTCTCTAGACACCTGATAGGATCCTTCATTGTTCCCCATGCTTTCGCAATTCCCTTGCTGTCTAGTGTCACTCAACACATGATAGGACCCTTCGCAACTCCCCAAGTTCCCGTGATCCCAATGTTGTCTACTATCGCCAGGTGCATGGTGAGTGCACTTGAAGCTGTCCCTGTACTCTTGCGTCCTTCGGTCTCCCTCACTGTGAATGAGACGAGACGCCCTTCCACACTCTGTACTTCTATCTTCCTGCTCCTTCCTATTCTCTCTATGGAGCCGACGCATAGTTCCTCTACTCTCCTGACTTTTGCCTTCGCACTCCTGACCGCTTTCGCTAGCCCCGCAGTGAGACAAGATTCCATCGCCTCGACTTCCCCACTCTGCTTCTACTCCTGACCCATTACTCTGGGTTCCCGAGTTAGCATCCCACTCTCTCAAGTCAGCCCTCAATTCCTTAAAGGACTTCGGTCGTGGTCCCCTCAGGTCCATCGGTCCTCTCGGACCCCCTTGATCTATTATGGGATCCCCTGCTTGATTTAATGGGGTGCTCCAATCCCTTGGTCCTGGCAACTGCCTTCGAGAATTTATCATATTGTTCCTGTTTTCCATTTCTGTTCTCTCCCTGTCTAGCCGTACCTGTTCCTCCTCTTGTGCTTTCTATGGGTCATAAATCGATACTATAGGACCTATAGTAACAGGTACCTGGGGAGCGTCTGGCAATTGATAGTACTTGGCACGCTCCATTTCTGGCACCTTTTGTACCACGAACCTTCCGACTACTCTCTGTACTGGACTAGGCTGAGGTATTTCCTCACCTTTGGTGGGTTCCCTTTCCATTACAGGAAGTGGTTTATACTCTCCTATGCCAGCCCCATCCCTCGTTTGGAGCTCGACACCTTCCATCCCTCTATTGTACGGAGGCGGTCTGTCTGTCAACAACCTATTTATCAGACTATCCTCTGTCTCGCTCTCATCATCCTCTTCTGGTGGTCTCTTGTCTCCTGCAACTTCTATCACTGGATACAGTTTATCTACTTCAATAGTCTGCACTCTCCACTTTATAGCTTCGTCATCCCATTTGGCATCCTGAACTGCTCTTACCGATCGTCTCACTCTTTCTTGACGCCTGTTCTGGTTCCTGTCGTGCGCCGCCCTAATCCACGCATTAAGGGCTTCAAACTGTGTTGGTCTTGGCAGAGGTCTCATTGAGGTCATAACTGCTTTTAACTGGTGCAATACTTCTAATCTAAACGTTCCGTATTTCGGAAAAGTCAGTTCCTCGTTCCCCTCTGTAATCTTACTCCAATTAGAAATCCACAGTATAGTATGCAACCCAACATTCGTAGCCATGTAATGAGCTGAGGTACCCTCTGGCGGGGCTTCTTCCCCATAATAAGAGTTCCTTCTGTCTCTCTTAAAGATCGCTCTCAAACATTTAAAACACTTCATGTTCGAAATCTACTTTTCTCAATTCCCTGCGCTTGTTTACTTCCTGATGACAATCCACCAATCCTAGCGCGGTTCTTGCTAACTGGCCTATCACAGCGCGGTCTGTGTCAACCGACCTATCACAGCGCGGCTTCACACCAACCGACCTATCACAGCGCGGCTCTCTCTGACGTCACTCGTCCCCTTTTGCAGCAGTTCCCCTCCTTTCTCAGCTTGTGTACCGGTCATGCATGCGTCCCATTCATACTCTGAAAAATGATTACTTCCGACCAAGCGATCACTTTTCTTGAATGTACGCCCACAGTCTAACTGTAATTGTCACCTCAACTGACGAAATGTCTTTCCGTAAACGTCCAGACAATCGCCTTAACTGATAGGTTACTTACACACAGTAACTTCCGACCAGCGTCCGTTACTCATACACTCACTCTTGCATTCCCCCTATCACGGTCCTGCGGGCGATCAATGGTACCTCATGACCCCCTTCACAATGGTCGACAATTACTCTGGATGTCCGATACACCCCAACCACTTAAGCTCTCCTCTGAACTTAAGATTTTCACCAGGTTGCGCGCGCTCACAACCCTGCCTCAATCACACTACAGGCATTCAACTCCGCATGACATTACAACAAAAATACAACACAAAACACCGCATTCTGACAACGCATGACCCTTTATACTCACTCTCGACCGACTCTGCTGCTTTTCTCTCCCGCACCTTCAACATCTTCTTCGGCAGGTGATTCTTCCTCTGGTCATCTCTCGATCTCTAGGGGCCTCGGGGTAATCTTAACCTAGTCTAGATCACCTTCCTCTAGAAGGCAACCATCCTATATTGCTACCAACTGGGAAGGCGGGATTTTCGATCTCGCATTTGATTACTCTAGATCTAAATCCCCACTTAGGTCGACTGAATCTTTGTTGCCTGTCATAGAGTAAAAAGCAATCCACTACCAGGTTAAGCAAACCAATAATTGGCACAACTCTGAAGAACCACTTACCACAAATCAGTTTTAAAGTTTTATTATAAAGCCAAAGATAATTGAACATACAAGCATCTCAATATAAGGTTCAAAAGGTATACTGGCACCAACACAAACATGAATTCTCTGAACGACCTTAGTCGACAGAAAAATACCACTAAAGCCAATTTGAAGATTAACAGGTTAGCAAGAATTGACACAAGATGTAACTTAAGCGTCATTTACAAAAAGAGAGAAAAGAATCAGGTTAGACTGTCCCTACACTAGACTAAGTGACATCCCTACTTAACAGAATCTGAAGCTAAAAAGGTGTCAGCCGTGGTGACTTCCAAAGAAGTTCACTCACTCTTCTTAGTTTTTGGTGAAAATCTGTGCATTTCAGTCATGCCCTCTCTGCCTACCCATCCGCTCCCTAAGGGTCCTCAGGCCATCTGCTCTAACTCCACCCAGGGGTGCTGTCCCTAATACAAAATCATAATTACAGTTGAAACTCCCCTCAGAGACGCCCCTCACGTACACCTCTCACGTGGTTTCGATTCTGGCTTTTTCCATACTGATACTCCTCTGGGCCTCTTGTTAGCGTTGACCTTGCTTCCCAGGCTTCTTCTCGGCTCTCCGGTACCCCCCAGGAAATTCCTGGATCCTCCTCCAGGCCTGTGCCTGTCTCCCCGGACAGAGCTCCATTCATCACGCTCTTGATTGAAACCCCCTCGCACCTGCAAAGAGACACCCATGGATTGGGCCCCAAATTCCAACCTCCAGCTATCTATTCAAGTCATAAAACTTCGAACATGGTTGACAATTTATGCTTAACGAGACTCGATTTTAACTAACACGTGCAGATCAAAGAAGCAACTTTATCTTTCCAGGCCTACTAAATTACTTTGCAAGAGGCCTGCACTCTGTGAACCTTTATTTCTTAAACTAAAACAATTTCTAACCTATTACACTCCGATTATATGAAACACTTCTATAAAACATAACTTTAACATATGATCAATTATTCTGAGTAATATCAAATCCATCTCATGCAAGAAGTAAAGGCATGTTTTTCGTTCTTCATACATTGCCATGAGGCCTGCACATTTCTACGTTTAGCAGCATCACATTTTCTTCTGCAGCAGCTGCATAACATGGAATCTAATATCACTTTAACATTTCTAAACACTACTACATTAGTTTCACACTCTACAATATGTGTTCTATATTGATTAAACATTCATGAGTATATGCATTTCTATATATTTTCGACACTTCTAAATGCTTTAACTAAATACGTGCATCTAACTTGTAGGTTTGGCGCACTTATACATTTTTCTCAGTTTGCGCTCTCTCAGGGACATGAAGTCACGTGGAGGGCACCACCACAGGACTCTGTTAAGATGGGGCGTCGGGGGACCAGAGCTCTGAAGGAGGTGTGAGGGCAAAAACCAGGCGTGGTGCGTCCATTAAATACACAATCGATCCCTCAGGCCATCAAAGATGATGAAAAAAATAACTACTGTGCAGCATGCATCAACAACTATAAATTAGAAAACATCACAACACTCACTCGATCTGTCACATACTGCGACCGAGCCACTACTAACTAACACGTTCGAGAGAAGAGTTAGACTAGAGTAGACTCTTACTTTAAAAAATGTTGGCAATCGCAGCGCAGGATCTCTATTCTCTCTCTAGTAGTCCTGGTCTACACTGACTAGTGGTGAGTGACTATGTTGACGACACACGTGAGTGACAGTGTCCTCCAAGTCCACCGTCACGAGTCGATGATCAGCAGGCACCAGCAGACTGTCAGAGAGCAGCCAGACAGACAGCGTGCATGCGTCCCGAAATGGCCAATCACTGCATGGCTTGGCTTCACATGAAGTCACACAGTGATTGACCATAGAAAGAGCGGCCACGCGCGGCACTCAATATTAGATTGCTGCGCGGTGGACCAACCGGATTGGGTAGGGGGCACAGTTACCATCAGCCCTTTCAACCCCGGGGGCTGCGGCCCTGTGGTGCTGTATGAAACAGCACCCCTTGGGTCCCTCTCTATGGGGAAGAAGACATAAGCGCATGTGCGGGCTGAACAAAGGCCAAAAATACATACGTGCACTAGTACTGCTGCAGCTGAGTGTGTGGACTGTCACTCAAGCTGCAGCAGCCCAGCCCAGTCCCACCCCCTGGCACACTCAGATTGTTGTGTCGGGCATGAGGAACAGCAAGCAATCTTAATGATACTGACTGCAGTGCTTGGCGCCATGCCTCCACGAGGCTTAGTGGGGCTACGCGCCTACGCCCCAATGGACGCACAGCGACTGAGAAATTCCTCTTAAGCTATCAAGGGAATTGTGTGCTTGTTTTTTTTTTAAATCTGTTTTTATTAACATTATACAAAGACACATCGTCCAGTTACCGCATCTCATCACAGTATATAGTACAAAATCAAGTAATCAAACCGAGGCTGCACCAAGAATTGGCTGTGCTAGAGAAACAATAAATGAAATCAAGCATATTACAATATACTGTATCAGAGGTCCGCAAGAGATACAAATACCGCTGCCAGGTCCATCATTTGCGGCAAAATCCACATGCATACTTCATAAAAACGGTACACAATGGTTCTGTCATAACAGCTTGTTCTAAAACTTGAAAAACAACTTTACGTCCCCCATTTCCCTCCCCCTGGTACATTCACACTTAGTCATCAATACGCATATGTCGGCATGATGTATGTGCTAATAAAGTAGTATGTGCTGTTGCAGCGACGTTATGCTTGACTTCCAACTTGTATTGGTGTGCGCAGCCTGGGTCGTCCCCGACCTGCACAACTTCAAAGGGTGTAGCAATGTGGTGTTAGAGTCGGAGGCACTAAAATTAACTTCTGACCATAAGAGGCAAAAGGTCTCTATAAGGAGGAACCTTGATTTTCAAAGTCTAACAACATCTGCCAATCAGACGATATTGGCGTCTTCCTCAGTCCCCTATCTTCCTCCCGCTGCAACTCAGCTCCCTATGCCTTCCCCCATTTCATCACCTCATTGTGCCAGTCCTCCGGATGTGGGGGTCTGGCGGTCTTCCAGCGCGCAGTCACTGTTCTCTTAGCGAGGAGTAGGGCCAAGTTAACAAATCTAGAGGATGGGGTCTTCTTTCGTTCCCCAGTACCCAGGCCCAATAAGCAGTAGTGTGGAGTGTCATAGGGCCTTCGTGGGGCAATTTCAGCCAACACTGTGCGGACCGTATTCCAGTAGTACCCCAGTTTAGGACAGGTCCACAGCATATGTAATAAACCCGCATCGGAATCGTGGCATCTCGGGCATGTATCAGCAGCGTCCGGGTACATAGCGTGTAATCGACAAGGGGTGAGGTACGCCCTGTGTAGGATCTTTAGCTGTATAAACTTAAATTTGGGGTTACGCAATACTTGTCTAGGATATTTTAAGACTTGCTCCCACTCCTTGTCAGTAAAACCCCTATTCATGTCTCCTTCCCACTTAGCACGTAAAGACTGTAGGGTAATCGCTTGTTCGGTACGTATACCATGCTTAAGCCATTTTATCAGGTGCCAGCCAGTGCCCATTAAGTATTGCAATGTGAGAAGCGAATTCGTCTGAGGTTCTATTCCAGTGCGCCTCCATGTGACGCGTATATAGTGCACAACATGGGCATGCAATAGAAATAATGCGTCAGTAGTGTGGTGCAGATCTACAAACTCCGTATGGGACATTAGTCGCCCATCAGTAAAAAAGTCTCCCAATGTCGTAACTCCGGCCTCAGTCCATTGCTGTAGTTCGTGAGTAGTGAGGACCCCTGACCTAGCGGGTAGACCAAGAAGAGGCAAAGCAGGCGCATAAGGTGGCGATCTACCCGTATATCTCGTGGCACTTCGCCAGCAGGAGATTGCCAAGCATAGTAAGTGTGGCATAGAGCGAGGAAGAGCAGCCCCGGGGAGCAATAGCCTATGTATGAGTCCTCTATCTTTATCAGCTGGGGCCATATCAATCTTATGCAAGTTACGCCCCGCCAGCCAGTAGGCTAGCCACTGCAGCTGGCAAACATAGCTGTAAGCACGCATGTCAGGGACTCCCATGCCACCTTGGGTAGTGGACAGCTGTAGCTTAGCTAATCCAACGCGACGCCTCCCCGTGCTCCAGATAAGTTCGATAAGAAGAGTGTTGAGTAGTTGGAAAAAGGCACTGGTACAAGGATAGGGAGGTTCGTGAAATAATAGATTAAGCGCGGTAGGACTACCATCTTGGTGATAGCTACCCTTCCGGCTATGGATAGGGGTAGTGTAGTCCAGAATTGAACTTTCACCCTGAGAGATATCAGTGCACGACCCAAGTTGCCATCTAGAAGATCCTCCTGGTTTCGGTATACATTAATTCCTAAATATTTGACTGTATCTAGGGCTATGCGAAACGTGTGAGGGGCAAAGTCTAACTGGTCTCCTCCAATATCAACATGGAAGTGATATCCATACGACTTGAGCGCATTAATAGCAAGTCCCGAGATCCGTTCAAAGGAATCGAAAATGGTCGGTAGAGGGTCCAGCGCCTCAGACATGTCATTAATTTACAAAATGATGTCATCGGCATATGACAATACTACGTGTTGGATCCCATTGCGTAGTATACCTCTCGGGGAGGCGGCTAGTCTGATTCTGTCCAATAGGGGCTCCAATGCAAGGATGAACAGCAAGGGGGACAACGGGCAGCCCTGCCGCTTGCCCCACGCTTTGCGAAATGGGGCAGATATGCAGCTTCCCGTATGTGCTCGTGCCGTTGGGTCTGTGTATAAAAGTTGCACCCACGCCAGATAACTTAAGGGCACACCGAATCGCGCCAGGGCGGTGAACATATAGTCCCACCGCAAGGAGTCGAAGGCTTGCTTCAAATCCAGTGAGACGCATCCTTCCTCGCTGCCCGCAACCTCAGTGTCTAGCATTATTTGGTACAAGCGTCGTAGATTGAGCGCCGTGCTCCTCCCTGGCACAAATCCACACTGATCCGTGTGTATAAGCTGCGGTATATATTTGTTCAGGCGCATTGCTAGTAACTTACTGAGATCTTGTAATCGGAGTTTAGAAGCGACAACGGTCTGTAATTGTGCATATACACGGCCTCTCTCCCTGGTTTCAAAAGGGAGACTATGAGCGCCTGTAGCGTCGAGTGCGGGAGCGCATGTGTCGCTAATGACTCTTGGTATAGCGTCAGTAGGTGTGGGGCTAGAAGGTCGATGTATGTACCATAAAACTCAGCGGGGTGATCATCGGTCCCTGGAGCTTTGTTGCGTGGTAGCGCTTTAATGGCAAAGCGTATCTCTGCTATCGTGACAGGGCGGTCCAAATCGTCTTTCGGGTCTTGTGTCAACTGCGGCAGCAAAAGTCCCTCAAAGAAAGCATCTAGCTGAGTGACCACTATCTGCGGCGGCGGACCATATAGTTGATCATAATAATCCTGGAATGCCGTATTAACTGCTAATTGTGTAATAGCCATTCTTCCCTTACAGTCCTGTACCGTCGTTATAAGCATAGAGGCTGGGACGTCACGGATTATGCGTGCAAGTATGGGGCCCGATCTGTCAGCCTGTGTATGTCGCCTGGCCGTGTCCAGTACACAGGGGTCTTCCAGAAGCTCTGCATAACTTATATTGGCTTCCAGTAATTGCGTAAGGCGGTCGTTGGTGCCTGCCGCCTCCCCCTCTAACAACGTGATCTTGTCCTGCGCTTCCTTCAGTTTGTCCAGTACCGATCGACGCGCCCCAACCTTGGTGCCAATAGCTGTGCCCCTAATTGTCACCTTGAATGCATCCCACTCAAGTTGGCGAGAACTGGCTGTGCCTACATTACGGTCAAAATATGTGTCGAATTGATCGCCTCCGAGAGTGTTGAGCTAAAAACAGAACCTTCAAGCATGTCCGGCTGCAGTCGCCACGTGAGGATAGGGGTCGGAATTTCCCCCCATTGTATAGTCAACTCTACGGGGTTATGGTCGGACAGTGTTTTCCCTATGTGCGTCACATCGGTGACAGAGCCTAGCAACGCAGCAGAGCAGAGAATGCGGTCGATTCCAGTGTGCAATTTATGCGGGGGCTAATAATAAGTGTATTCTCTGTGTCCCTCGTTCTTGCACCTCCATGCGTCGCACAATCCCCAGCCCCGTGCCCAGTTCGCCAGTGCTTCCGCCTGTTTTCTGCTGTCCACAGCATGTAATGGAGGGTGTGATCGGTCTAGGGAGATGTCTTAAACTGCATTGTAATCTCCCCCTAACAGCCAGTGGTAGTCTGACCAGTCCGCCAAAACTCCACTAAGGGTTTCTAAAAAGCGCGCCTGATCTACGTTAGGGTCGTAAGTACATCCCAACACCGGGGAGGCGCAAAAGGGGGCGCACGGCGGAATGGCTGACTAGCATCACAGGTCCGCCGGACGGCCACGATCACAACGGGATATCCCTACCTAAATGGCCACAAAATGAACATTGCCGCATAGAACCGGACATGGGAATATATCAGGAACCCTGTGCGGCGGTTGTGCTGTGACAGGAAAATCGAGGTCCAGTTTTTGCAGCGTCTTGCGACTGCAGGTAACGGCGGGCATCCAAGATGGTGACTGACCAGCGAGTATAAACCGATCTGTCAGGGGCTGAGTGGCGGGTACACTGGTACACGCAAACTGTAAAACCCTAATGGCCCGCACCCATTGCAGCGACCCAGGCAGTGTGGCGGCTAACGATGCGGCGTATCCATGCCCGCTGAAGACAGGTGAAGCTCCCAGGTCCGCTCCGTAACTCCCGGACAAAATGGCGGCGCCCACTTCACCTGGGCATAGCGCACCGACACCAAAGCCAAGACCGTAGATCCCTGCATTGCAAGGTATGCTCTAAGGGCCCCTGCCCGCAGCCCAACGCTGAATCTTTTCTTTTTCGAAGTTTGCAGATGCGTGACTACGGAGCCACAGAACATCGGCTGTGGGGTGGAGATCCTGTGGGGCAATACTAACGCGATAGGCTGCGCATGGTCAAACCGGCCGATCTGGGGATGTGGTGCTGACCTGCCGACTCTCCCCGCAACACCGCGCTGCACGTTGCTGGGCTTCGGTGGTCCCAGGGATCAACGTCCAAGTGGGTATGACCTGAGGGTGCACGTGGCAGAGTATCACCCCACGCCAGTGAAGAGGATCAGTGGCATAAACAGTGCAATTGCGGGGGAGACATCTTTTGGGCATACTAACCGATGAGCGGCACGACAATTGGCAGGCCCCGAGTCCACGCGAGATCGCACTATCGTGACGGCGTGAACACGCGGCCAGCTGGACTCGCGCCAGGCACAGCACTACTTTGTCGTGTGTGGGGTCACCTGAGGTCAATCTATTAGAACGGCGCTGACGCCTGGACGACGACAAGCACTTGACCGACCAGGGTCACAGCTCGGGACACTGTTCTGGTGTGTGACCTGACAGCAGCAATGGTCCGCCCCGACAGGCAGCAACCGAAGATAACATTCGAAAACAAAAAGGCGCTAAAAAACACAGAAGACATGGCGGGAGCTGCCACCCCTACAGAACAACCAACAAGCAGCAATATGGAGAAGATACTGCTAGCCATACAATCGAATTTACAAGACATTAATGGGAAGCTGGACCACCTGACGTGCCACGTGGATAGCATGGCAGCCAAACTGGAAAAACATGGCGAAAGATTGAAGATTGGAAACGGCCGAAACATGCATCTCTGCAGTCGAGGATGAGTCCCACACCACTACGAACAAATGCAATGGCATGGAGCGTGTACTGGACGTAATCAAGGCAAAGTCTGAGGAATTGGAAGCGCGCTCAAGGCGCAACAAAGTCCGCATCGCGGGTCTGCCAGAAACGACAAACACTGGTCGCATGGAGTTATATGTGGAACAACTGTGCAAAGAAATTTTTGGAGCAGAAGCATTATCGCCTATATTCATTGTGGAGAGAGCGCATCGCTCGCTCGCACCCAAGCCGCCAATAGGAGCCACGCCAAGGCATATAGTGGCGAGAATACTGAACTACCGTGACCGGGATACTTTACTGCGTCTAGCACGCGAAAAAGGTACGATCACATATCAGGGCAGCACCCTGGAGTTCTACCCGGATCACACCGTGGCTGTTCAGCAAGCGCGGAAGGAATTCTCCTCAGTGAAGGCGAAACCACGAGATCTCCACATAAATTATTCCATGTTGTACCCAGCCAGGCTGCGGGTAATGTGGGATGGCAAGGCTGTTCTCCTGACGAATCCGAAAGCTGCACAGGAGTTTGTCAAAAAAGTGACAAAACAGAACAAAGAAGCAGCCCGTAGGGAACAACAACAAGATTCGGATTGAGCAAACGGCATCGGTTTGACAGTGTCATTGTTCATACAGCGGTAAGATTTTCTACTTTTGAGAGGGTGGCGTAATAAGGCATGATACCCTTTTGGTTGGAAAACACCTGATTCAAAACACCTTGTTTTACTGGCAGAGAGACATTCTTGTTTGAACTTAGCACGTCCAACTAAACCAGGTGATGGCAAGCCAGTTATGATCTGGAAAGCGGTGTGACGCAACCTCATTGACATCACAAACTCTGAATGTGGTTCTGGCGCACCCGTGATCTCAAGCAACAGACTATACATTGGAAACCGGTGTCTCCATCATGTACTGTACAGTTGCTATCGTTTTTATATTTGATGTAATAGCCCCTAGCCGGTATGTTTCAAGACACAGCACAGAGCAGCACCACTAAATGCGCTGCTTAAGTATCCGGTTCAAAGCTTCTAGCTATGCCCCTGTCATGGTTACTTATCTATCTTAAGTTGATTATAATGTTCTCAGCTTCTGGTAATAATACATACTTTCATTATACTAGTTTCATAGACTGTTAAACTCGAGTATTATACTTATGGGTGGCACATTGGTAATCCCTACACCACATGACAATTGATGCTGCCATATAGAGCTGTCCACATCCATTCAGTTGGATGGCGAGATGTGCCCCGAGTGGTCCTCCACAAGGGTGATCCCCATCCCAGTTCTGTTTTTGGGTGTTTTTAAGAAGGGCAAGAGGCTTCGGCGAGATTCGGTTGCTGAAGTGGGTGGGAGTCGGAGGGGGCATGGAAATGTTAAAGGTAAGAGACCAAGTCAACTGAAATGTATTGCCTCACATCATGTGATGCAGCAGAAAACAATGTTAACACATATGAACACATACATTAGTGGCCCTTGTGGGTCTGTTTTTGCCTACACTACGGTGAGTATTTATGAATGCATTCCCTTCCGATGACACGAGTAGTATGCAACGACAGTAAATCTCATATGAATTTCCTCACTTGGAACGTTAGAGGTTTCACACAGCCCAAGAAAATCAGACAGGTGTTTGCCTACTTAAACAAGTGGGATATAGACATAGCGTTTTTGCAGGAGACGCACATAGCACCTGCCACACATCAGTCTATAGCAAACGTTGGGCAGAATCGACCTATGCAGCCAGTTACTCAACATACTCACGAGGGGTAATGACACTGATACGGAAGGGCACCAACTTAATAACACAACAAGTGAAACAGGATCCCAATGTCAGATACGTCATAGTGATGGGCACACTACGCGGCCAGAGAGTGACACTCGTTAATGTTTACGGTCCTAATGTAGACACTCCCAAATTTTTTCAGGGACTGTGGGAACATTTGCATACCTTGCAGGATACACAGATCATATGGGGAGGAGTTTGGAATGTAGCATCGGTGGATAAGATGGATCGATCCTCTAACTCGACCGAGCCGCATAGACAGGCAAGGGCAAAACTCATACATATATTGCAAGATATGACACTGACGGATCTGTGGAGACACGCATATCCAAATTCACCGGGTGCGACGCACATAAATGTCATTCACAACAGCTGGTCGCGCATTGACTACTGGCTGGGTACAGATTCCATTGCACTATGGCTAACAGAAATAGATACACTCCCCAGAACACTATCAGACCATAATCCCGTCCTCTAGTGACCATATTACACACCACTCCCCTTCCACTGGAGATTCAATTCAGGGGCCCTGACAGATACAGTCTATGCCGACACCATTCTTAAAGCAATCAAGGAATACTTTCAAATCAATGAACCGGTAATGGACGACCCAGGCATCCTGTGGGAAGCATTCAAGGCCACGATAAGGGGGGTATGCATGAGCACCATGGTGGTCATATTACGGGACATACAACTAAGCATGGGCGAATTTTGCGAATTTGCGATCCGTGAATTTGCGGATTTACGAATTTGCGATCCGCAAAATTCGCGAATTTGTGCGAATTTGCGGATTTTTGTTTTTTGCGTGTTCGCAGGGTTTTTTGCGTGTTCGCAGGGTTTTTTGCGTGTTCGCGGGGATTTTTGCGTCTTCGCGAGCCGCTTGCATAGCGAAGTTACCCATGCAGTCGTTTATGGGAGAGGAAGAGAGAGATAGATAGATAGATAGATAGATAGATAGATAGATAGATAGATAGATAGATAGATAAATAGATAGATAGATAGATAGATAGATAGATAGATAGATAGATAGATAGATAGAGAGAAAGAGAGGGAAAGAGAGAGGAAGAGAGAGAACGAGAGAAAGAAAGAGAGGCCGGATCTCTGAAGGGCCAGATTCCTGAGTTGCCCCTACAGAACATACAGCTTTTTATTTTTAGCAAAATGCATATGAAAATTGTGCTGTAAAGGTCTCTTTTAGTTTAAACCCTCCTGAAAACTCAAAATGGGTGTATTTGCCATCCTCTCCCTTCTTCCTGTTTTTTATATCTGTAAGTGCTTCCTGATTAGTTTTAATTCCTTGGACAGGTGCCTCGTTGCCTACTTGTAACTATTCTCTGACCTTGCTTCAAGGGTCAGAGCAGGGTCAGAGAATAGTTGCAAGTAGGCAGAGGTGCCAGGAAGCAATTAGCAGCAGGTGTCCAAGTTGAAGTGAATTTGTTTGTAACCCTTTTGTAAAAGGTTACAAAGAAATTAGGTTCAACTTTTGCACCTGCTGCTGTAACCCTTGCTTGGCTGAAAATTCGTCCCCGCTGATTCGCAGATTTTACCGCGATTTCGCGAGATTCGCGGATCGCGAAATCGCGGAAAATCTGCAAATTCGCCTGCGAAACGGATTTTACGCCCACCCTTACATACAACGCCAAATAAATAAATGTGAGGAACGCATGAAGGACTTGGAGTTAGCCTTTGTGAACACGCATGACCCCTCACTGCTGGGCTCACTCAGAACATCAAACATTTGTAGAAGATGAGATAAAATATCGAAACAAGAAACATACAGCTAGGTCTTTCGGGGAGGGTGGCAGACCGGGGAGAGTACTAGTTGCCAAGATATGCAAGGGTAAGGGACACACGGCCATCTTGCGAATCAAATCAGATGATGGCACTCTGCACACGCAAGCTACCGGTATTTTGAACTGCTTTGTTGAGACCTACAGTGAATTATGTAGATCACAGCGCACAGCATCGGAAACAAAAACCTTGGCCTATTTAGATGATGTGGCAATCGCATGGTTGTCGGACGGACAGAGGGAAAATCTTGCTTCACCTATAATGGTGGAGGAAGTCACAGACGTGATAAAAACCTTACCGAATAGTAAAGCACCAGGCCCAGACGGGTACACTAATAAATTCTACAAACACTACGTGGACATTCTAGCTCCTCGTCTGGTTGCAATGTACGGAGGCGCGTTTGACCAGGGAGAACTACCCTCAACACTCAGGGAAGCAGTAATAATTGCCCTTTTGAAACCCTCCAAAGATCCAGAATCGTGCGAATCCTACAGGCCACTTTCGCTTATCAACATCGACTCTAAAATTCTAGCTAAAATCTTAGCGTTGAGATTGAACCCTCTAATGACGAATTTAGTGCTCCCCGATCAGGCGGGCTTTCGCCCGACATGATCTATGTCACATAACACCAGGACGCTATTTGCCATCTCACACTACCTGACACCCACTACGAAAGCAGTGGCGGTGATGCTGGATGCCGCTAAGGCGTTCGATTCTATAGAATGGCGTTATCTCCTTACTATTGTACATAGAATGGGGTTCCCCAAACGGTTTGTCCAATGGGTATCCCTACTATACTCAAAACCATGTGCCAGAGTCAGGATCAACGGGTATGTATCGAACGCTTTTGACATCGAACATGGCACCAGGCAGGGCTGCCCACTATCGCCCCTGTTATTCCCTCTCGCCCTTGAACCGTTGGGTTGCCGGATCCGACAGAAGTACAAACCATCTGTATTGCAGTTCCCGTCCAGACCACTCCTTATCTCTTCATATGCAGATGATATGCTGTTGTATGGCCGAGACCCGGCGGAACATCTAAACCCATTGCTGAGGGAATACATCAAATTTGGGGGACATTCCGGGCTAACCATAAACTGGTCTAAATCATCGATCATTCCATTGACAGACACGACTACACCACACGACACTGACTACCCCCTAAAGTGGCAAACAGACCCTATACGATACTTGGGAGTCTGGTTTCACAGAAACCCAGAGTTAGTAATGCGATTCAATTATGGATGCACGATCTCCAAACTGGAGGACAAAGTGAAGCGCTGGACGCAATTACCATTATCGTTGGCGGATCGTATTACGATAGTAAAAATGAATATATTACCTGAATTCCTTTATCTTTTTAATAATACCTATTCCTCCTCCCGGAGCAGTGTTTGGGCGTATAAAGTCACTGGTTTTGCAGCTAATATGGGCGGGTAAACAGGCTCGCATTGACATTAGGATGCTGACACTCCCATGTGACAAAGGTGGTTTCGGGGTACCGGATTTCCTATTGTATTATATATGTGCACAAGCGCAATATGCAGCTTACCGGTACCAGGAGATACCATACCTCACACATACTGCGGTAGAGGAAGGTGACGCGCAACCCATACCATTTAAGGCAATTCTGACACATGCGAGACAACCACTACATGCACAAGATATTAACATGATTGACACCACAGTGAAAGCATGGCAAAAATTAGGGCAGTTGGCGAACAAAGTCCCACTATAAGCACCAGACATACCACTGCACCACCACCAGGAGCTGTCGGTCACAAGTGAAAGTGTAGGCATGTCATTACTGAAGCGGGTAGGCATAGAAAAGATGGGGGATCTCTTTCAAGATGGCAAATTCAGAGACATCGAGGATTTAACATACATTAGAAACAAGACACAGCTATTCTGCTTTACTCATTACAGATTAAGACGAGCACTGAAGGAACTGCACCCCACATTCCCCAACGAGCCGGAAAGTCTAAATAGGCTAAAACTAATAATCAAGACCCAAGACTTATCACACTTAGTATCGAGAATGTACACTACAGCGCAAGCAGAAATGCCACATACCACAGATAAGGCTAAAGCAAGATGGGACATGGCACTAACTGATCCGATGTCAGAGCACGAATGGCGACAGACTTGTGCCCTGGTACAGATTCTTTCTCCTAGCGGAAATCTACGCATACACTATAAGTTCCTCCACCAGGCATACTATACACCTGCCAAAATGTACCAATATGGATTGCAAGATGAAGATAGATGCAAACAATGTGGTGGGGAGGATGCAAATTTTCCACATTTAGCCTGGTACTGCCTGAAAATTCACGATTTTAAGAGGGCGAGTGTTGCTGGATGTATGTCACTACCATGCACACTTTTACAATGCGTACCATTACAACGCGGTTGTAACAACGCAAGTCGTTACAACGACTTGCGTTGGGGGGGGGGGCGCAAATTAAAAAAATATAATTTACTATTCCAACACCAGTCCCCGTGGATAGTAGGGAAGGTGTTGGGATAGTAAATTAAATGATTTATTATCCTTGAGCGCCACCCCGCGCAATTCGTTGTAACAACTTTCGTTGTTATAACCGCGTGGTAATGGTACTTCGTTGTAACGCTCGCGTTGTAAACGTTGTATACGTGTTGCTACACTATCGATCATGGTGAGTGTGACATTGGAATGTGAGATCCGTACCTGCTTACTAGGTATCATACCGCAAGTAAAGTCTATCAAACGTACATTTTGTGCTGTATCATTATTGCTGGCAAAGAGACAAATTGCACAATGTTGGAACAGTAAAAATGCTCCCTCAATAACTCGCTGGCTGCGAGACATGGCAAGCTGTAGAGATAAATTTCTGACTTATGAGGAGTCATTGCCGATGATTTCTAGACCAAAAGATTACTGGAATTATTTTACGGACTACATTAGGTCACTGGAGGGTGAGGCAGAAATATAACCTAATAGACGTTTTACAAAGACTTTGTTCACGTTACTGTAGTTGGCAGACTTCTTATACTAACTACGCAAAACAAATGTGTTGCATATATATATTATTGAGATGAGATTCAGATTGCAATGGTCTCAACATATGTTTATCTTGGTAATTTCTATTACTTTTGTAATGTATGTATAAAATCATTAAACAGATTTAAAAAAGAAATAAATACATCCCAACACCACTGACTGACCATCTAGCAGCCCCCGTAGTAGTACATAGATTTGATCTATACACTGTTCCAGCAGCTTAAAGGGGACATTCCTCCTCAACCAGATCGCAGCGCCCCTAGAAAATGCAGAGTACGTGGTAGCAAATAACTGGCCCTTCCATTTCTTATGAAGTTTAGTCGCTTCGGCTGCGCTAAGATGGGTCTCTTGCAGATACACGATAGAAGCCCTACGCCTATTCAGCTTTGCTAGTACTCTGTGGCGCTTGTGTACTGATCCCAGGCCGCGCACATTCCATGTGCACAATATATAAGCGTTATGCGTCGACATCACAGCAATGCACTCGGATCCACACTCTGCATACATTCAAGCCATCCAAAGAATTTACACTATTAGACAAGGCGATATGTACCATATAAACTACCCAATACCAGGTTCCCTCCTCACGACTAGAAGGGACGAATCTGAAATTAGCAACCCAACTGGGGTCAATCAAACTAAGCACAAATCTGCTATCGCACATGGGGTACTCAAGTGCCTGCATCTATACAATTAAGTACATTGCTAAAACTAATCAGCAAAGGTGCCCAATATACAGAAACTTTCTAGTAGCCAAAGTGCCCCCATAGTGATCATTATCGATTCATTCCAGGTTATACGTTACCACCTAGGTTCGTCCCCCATCAGTGATTAAAAGTCATTCGCCATCTGGGCAGTAATGGTCGGAAACAGTGCTTGGCTAGCATCTGATGTAGAAGATGCAGTTCGATCGCTTGATACTTGAGTCTCATGAGTACGGCCTCCCGCTTCGTGTGCCGCCAGGGCCGCCGCCGTGAAGATCGCACTCTCTTGCTCAGACGCCTGTTGCTCCGGCGCCGGTGCATGTGGTGATGCATTGCCCTTGGGTGGGAGGTCTCGTCGAGGTTCTCCAGATCCTACCTCCACGACAGATCGGCCCGATCATGGGGAAGCCAGTGGATCTTGTGTCGAGGCAGGCGTGAAGGTAATCTCCACCCAGTCGGCCGCCTCTTCCGAGGAATCAAAGAAATACATTTTCTGGTCATACATAATCTTCAGCCTTGCTGGGAACAGTAGGGCGTATTTGGCGGTGTTTAACTCCCATAAACGTTGCCCTGGCTCGTTGGACTGTGGGGGTGAAATCCGGGTAGAGCGACACCGGTCTGTTGTCGTAGATCACTGGAGCCTTTTCCCTAGCAGCTTTAAGAATCGCGTCTCGGTCCTTATAGTTGAGAAGGCGTGCAATCAAGGGGCGGGGAGGCGCTTCCGGCGGGGCGGCCTCGGCGGCACACGGTGAGCACGCTCCACACTATATAGAGGTGTGAGAGCCTCAGGGGGAACCACATTTCGAAGCCAGTCCTCCACAAATTGCGTAGGGTTGGACCCCGCGCTGCGTTCCAGGATGCCCTCTATTCACACATTGTTGCGCCGGGACCTCCCTTCCGCATCATCTGCTCTTTCCTGCAGTCCCTTGACCTGGCGTGTTAATTCCTCTAAGCGCGTGTTCAGTGTGTTGCGGAATCAAGTCATCCAATGCCAGTTTATGGGTCGTTACTTTTTCCGCTAGTTTGTTGTGGTCGGCCTTCAGAAGACTCAGTCCCGTCGACATAGCATCCATGCGCGATTCCAACACATCGCAAGAGGCTCTAATTTCCTACACAGTAAGGTCAAGCTTAGCATCTCGCGGGTCCATCCCTGTGGGCGGGATCACATCACCGCCCATTGAACCCAGCGGGTCGTCCGAGTCCGTGGATGCGTGTTGGTCCCTAGTGGAGCATCCGCCGGCTTGGCTGGCTTGCGTCCCATGTCGCTTCGTAGAGTCACCCCTCGCCGCTGCTCCAGCCTGCTCTGATGTAGTGGTACTGTGTCCGCCTGTTTCTGCAGTGCAGCTAGTGGGTCTATCCTGTCACTGAAAGTAGTGGGACAATATCTTGCCTATTGCCAGGGATAAGATGTACAATAGCGGTCCAAGCTTAGGGTCGCGCTGTGTGCCCCTCGTCAGCTAGCTGTATAGAATTGTTCTTCAGGGGCAGCGAGGTGTGATTATGGAGATCCTCACGACAGGCAGGCAGTTTCCAACATGGCGCTACGTCAAGGAGGTGCTGGTTGCCGTTCCCAGATGTTGTTGGGGGTAGCACACTCTACCCAGTGCCGCCAGGGAAGTGGTGCGCTTCAGGGCAGGTATAGATGGTGCACTCTCCTCTTGGATTCTGACAGTCCATGCAGTCTTTTGGCCCACGCTGCACGTGCCTTGCGGGGCGTCAGTATGCCATTCACATCCACAGTGATCCCTCAGGGGCACCCACTACTGTCTAGGCACAGCCTTGTGTAGGTAGTAGGGTCGGTGTGTGTCCCCGCGCTATTTCAGGAAATAGCTGACCCTCCCCGTGGGGTCGCCAGGGGCAGCAGACGGCCGTCTTCCAACCTCCTCTTCCACGTGTATCACCGCCGTGTTCCCCAGGGACCTAGGCAGTAGACAAAAGCCTCTCCGCCCCCGCTTTCACATTACTCACAATCCCTCTCACCGCTCCCCTCACTCAGCTGGGCCTCGGAGTCGTCAGCGCCGTTGAGCGGCCTGCCGTTATCCGTATTCCGGCTCCCCAGGCCAGAGTCCGCATGTGTTTCACCCCCGGCTGCCGCAGACCCCGTACAGCACAGTTCCGCCTGCCGGGTCTGGTCCGCACTTCAGATCGACGCGTCCGATGGCGGCGCAGGACCCGCTGAGCAGTCCCGCAGTCATGGGTCCAGGGGACGGTCGGGTGGCACTCTCCTTCACCGGGGCTATCACTTTGTCATTCTTTTCTATTGTACCTACGCACAACCGACTGTGACTCTTGATTGCTTAGATAAAAATAATTAACTTTCTAGCATATGCAGTAACATCTGCTCTGCTTCCAGTTTGGATTCCTGCACCTTCTCCATCACAGATAATGTCCTCACTCATGTTATTCTTCCGTGTTCTGATTCTTCTGTCATGTCAGCTGGCCTTGTTCATCTTGTTAGCTGGAATGGGGCTGAAATAGCCTCCAAGCTGAGTTTGGTCACTTGTTTATCTTATGTGAGAGACTTTGACATTGTCATTGTTATGTTTGAAGAAAGTATTGTATGCAGAATGTGCGGTCCTAGTCTATTATTCCTTGTTGCTTCTCCATGAACCTCTGTGTGTGTTAAGGAGGACTTTCAACCTGGTTCAGTGTATCTCGTAAATCCTCTGTCAGTGTTCTCAGCACTTCCCTTTCAAGCATTCAATAATTGCTTGTTTTGTGGAAAAATGGTTAAAGTTCTATATGTTTAATTTTTACAATAATTGTGTTTCACTACATGAATTTACCAATTTGTATAAGCTGTGTTATATATTGGGCAGTTTACCAATGTGCCTTGTTTACTGCCCTCACCTGCTATGTATGTGCTCCTGGGTGACGATTTCAATGGTAAGATAGGCTCTGATTTAACTCTTCCTAATCCTCTCTCTCTGCATGATAATAATGGTTCTTTTTCTCCATCTGCTGATGTGTGCGGAGTGTTATTGTAAGGCCATATAATTTATGTGGTCTTGTTAATGTACATGAGTTGTCTTCGGATCCAGTGAGTATTCCAACTTTTACATGTAAAGCCTATTCTAGGGCGTCACCGCGGCACAGCGATGTGGCCTGATGCTTCCCACAGTGTGCTTCCAATAAAGCTCAGGACAAGGCAGCCTACTCCTAGCATACAGTGGTTGAAGAGCAGATGCTGCACATGAGCAATGGCCCTATTGATGCACAACCTCACAGGTTGTTCAGGAAATCCTCGTGTAGGGCTCCCCACTGACTGTTCCTTGTTCCCTCCATTGCTCTCCTATCCCTCACAGGGCACACTAGTCTCTGCAAACAGGCAGGCAATGGTACTCCAGGCTCTAAGGATTGTGATCCTGATGTCCTGTGTGATGTCCCATCAACCAGCAGGGAAACTAGCAGGCCTTGGCCCCTATTCCTTATCACAGGCAGAAGTCTTGCATAGCTTCCCTTTCTCACACAGCCTGTCTGGCTGTTTGGCAGATGACAGTTTTTGGGAACTCAGCGTCCCCTTCTTATAGTCCTTTTGCTGACACCAAATGAGATTTAAGGTCTGAGTCTTTGAAGTTTTATGTTGGTTTCTGCTTTTTTTAAAGTGGGCAGTTCTCTATTTCTTCTTTCCTCATGTAAGGTGCCTGTGACAGCAGGCAAGATTCCAAAGCTGACTGTCCCACAACATCACTCATGGGAGTTGTAGTGTCTTGTGAGTTAACAATGATGGAATCCTATTGGTTCTTAATGAACTCCGTAGATCTATGATGTAATGGCTAGAGCGTATTCCAGTAAAGGTTGCTTTA
Source organism: Lissotriton vulgaris (assembly GCF_964263255.1). Lineage (NCBI taxonomy): Eukaryota > Metazoa > Chordata > Amphibia > Caudata > Salamandridae > Lissotriton > Lissotriton vulgaris. Next base: position 807,148,889 of record NC_141697.1, read on the forward strand.
GAATGTGTGGAGTTACACGCAGAAGCATAAAGACGTTTCTTACTAAGCTCTGTGTGGTGTGAAGTCATTGGCAGATACCCCGGCTGGGAAGATTCTACAAATGGCAGTGAGATAGGGGATAAGTAACCCTAAGATTGACAGTGCTGTCTCAGAGATTTTTCTGTGGTCCAGGCAAATGTCTTGTGCGTGCCACGTGTGCCGCCAAGGAAGTACAGACTCCCCATTTAATGCATGTGGAGTCGCAGAGCAGTTCCAGCCACTATAAAGCAGTTGAAAACAAAAGCATTTACAGAGATTCTACACGTCTTTGGGCAAGAACCAAATGGTCAGGCCATACATAAGGGTACTGCGCTGACTACACAACATAGACCAACACCTAGTACAAAGTGATAATGCTTTGATTACATGTGCTGCATAGCAAAGGTTAACCCGGTTCAAAAAGTACAAACAAAAGATAACACTGTAATTAAAAGTGCTGCATGGTAGAGATAAACCTGGTGTAACCAACTGCACAGTCTCACTAGAAGCAAAGCGACCTATATGCAAGAAACAATTGTTTGCCTACCAGAAGTAATTGAAGAGAGTCTTCATACCGCAACACTGCTTAGAGCAGCCCAAGGAGATGTGCCTGGGGTTGTGCTGATGGAGTCATCCATACCTCAAGAGACTAGCCACCAAAGTCTGTGAGTGAGGCTCAGAACAACTCCACATTTCCTTGAAGAGTGAACGTCAGTGAGGAGTTAGGAATAGTATTTACAACAAGGGGTGGTGAGGGAAAGAGTCTCTGAATTAAGCAGAAAGCTCTCACCCAGTCAAGAGATCAGGGCTAGATCCAACACCGTTTTTTAGCTCACTGCACCATCCCAGTTTCAGAACCTGGCTGTATGCAAATTAGTCTGTTCCTGTCCCAGTGCATGATGGGAACAGGGCAAACCAAACTACAAGAGCCAATTCTTACACTGGGAAGGAAACAAGCTCCCGGGGACCGGTTTCTGGCATTACAGCCGTCTTCGGCCCGGTTTGCTTGAATCCTGATGGTGCAATGAGCAAGGGTCTCACATCTGAGAATACCCTTCCACGCTTAGGGTGGACAAAAATATTTACAACAAGGGGTGGTGAGGGACAGAGTCTCTGAATTAAGCAGAAAGCTCTCACCCAGTCAAGAGATCAGGGCTAGATCCAACACCGTTTTTTAGCTCACTGCACCATCCCAGTTTCAGAACCTGGCTGTATGCAAATTAGTCTGTTCCTGTCCCAGTGCATGATGGGAACAGGGCAAACCAAACTACAAAAGCCAATTCTTACACTGGGAAGGAAACAAGCTCCCGGGGACCGGTTTCTGGCATTACAGCCGTCTTCGGCCCGGTTTGCTTGAATCCTGATGGTGCAATGAGCAAGGGTCTCACATCTGAGAATACCCTTCCACGCTTAGGGTGGACAAAAATATTTACAACAAGGGGTGGTGAGGGACAGAGTCTCTGAATTAAGCAGAAAGCTCTCACCCAGTCAAGAGATCAGGGCTAGATCCAACACCGTTTTTTAGCTCACTGCACCATCCCAGTTTCAGAACCTGGCTGTATGCAAATTAGTCTGTTCCTGTCCCAGTGCATGATGGGAACAGGGCAAACCAAACTACAAAAGCCAATTCTTACACTGGGAAGGAAACAAGCTCCCGGGGACCGGTTTCTGGCATTACAGCCGTCTTCGGCCCGGTTTGCTTGAATCCTGATGGTGCAATGAGCAAGGGTCTCACATCTGAGAATACCCTTCCACGCTTAGGGTGGACAAAAATATTTACAACAAGGGGTGGTGAGGGACAGAGTCTCTGAATTAAGCAGAAAGCTCTCACCCAGTCAAGAGATCAGGGCTAGATCCAAATCCGTTTTTTAGCTCACTGCACCATCCCAGTTTCAGAACCTGGCTGTATGCAAATTAGTCTGTTCCTGTCCCAGTGCATGATGGGAACAGGGCAAACCAAACTACAAAAGCCAATTCTTACACTGGGAAGGAAACAAGCTCCCGGGGACCGGTTTCTGGCATTACAGCCGTCTTCGGCCCGGTTTGCTTGAATCCTGATGGTGCAATGAGCAAGGGTCTCACATCTGAGAATACCCTTCCACGCTTAGGGTGGACAGAAATATTTACAACAAGGGGTGGTGAGGGACAGAGTCTCTGAATTAAGCAGAAAGCTCTCACCCAGTCAAGAGATCAGGGCTAGATCCAACACCGTTTTTTAGCTCACTGCACCATCCCAGTTTCAGAACCTGGCTGTATGCAAATTAGTCTGTTCCTGTCCCAGTGCATGATGGGAACAGGGCAAACCAAACTACAAAAGCCAATTCTTACACTGGGAAGGAAACAAGCTCGCGGGGACCGGTTTCTGGCATTACAGCCGTCTTCGGCCCGGTTTGCTTGAATCCTGATGGTGCAATGAGCAAGGGTCTCACATCTGAGAATACCCTTCCACGCTTAGGGTGGACAAAAATATTTACAACAAGGGGTGGTGAGGGACAGAGTCTCTGAATTAAGCAGAAAGCTCTCACCCAGTCAAGAGATCAGGGCTAGATCCAACACCGTTTTTTAGCTCACTGCACCATCCCAGTTTCAGAACCTGGCTGTATGCAAATTAGTCTGTTCCTGTCACAGTGCATGATGGGAACAGGGCAAACCAAACTACAAAAGCCAATTCTTACACTGGGAAGGAAACAAGCTCCCGGGGACCGGTTTCTGGCATTACAGCCGTCTTCGGCCCGGTTTGCTTGAATACTAATGGTGCAATGAGCAAGGGTCTCACATCTGAGAATACCCTTCCACGCTTAGGGTGGACAAAAATATTTACAACAAGGGGTGGTGAGGGACAGAGTCTCTGAATTAAGCAGAAAGCTCTCACCCAGTCAAGAGATCAGGGCTAGATCCAACACCGTTTTTTAGCTCACTGCACCATCCCAGTTTCAGAACCTGGCTGTATGCAAATTAGTCTGTTCCTGTCCCAGTGCATGATGGGAACAGGGCAAACCAAACTAAAAAAGACAATTCTTACACTGGGAAGGAAACAAGCTCCCGGGGACCGGTTTCTGGCATTACAGCCGTCTTCGGCCCGGTTTGCTTGAATCCTGATGGTGCAATGAGCAAGGGTCTCACATCTGAGAATACCCTTCCACGCTTAGGGTGGACAAAAATATTTACAACAAGGGGTGGTGAGGGACAGAGTCTCTGAATTAAGCAGAAAGCTCTCACCCAGTCAAGAGATCAGGGCTAGATCCAACACCGTTTTTTAGCTCACTGCACCATCCCAGTTTCAGAACCTGGCTGTATGCAAATTAGTCTGTTCCTGTCCCAGTGCATGATGGGAACAGGGCAAACCAAACTACAAAAGCCAATTCTTACACTGGGAAGGAAACAAGCTCCCGGGGACCGGTTTCTGGCATTACAGCCGTCTTCGGCCCGGTTTGCTTGAATCCTGATGGTGCAATGAGCAAGGGTCTCACATCTGAGAATACCCTTCCACGCTTAGGGTGGACAAAAATATTTACAACAAGGGGTGGTGAGGGACAGAGTCTCTGAATTAAGCAGAAAGCTCTCACCCAGTCAAGAGATCAGGGCTAGATCCAACACCGTTTTTTAGCTCACTGCACCATCCCAGTTTCAGAACCTGGCTGTATGCAAATTAGTCTGTTCCTGTCCCAGTGCATGATGGGAACAGGGCAAACCAAACTGCAAAAGCCAATTCTTACACTGGGAAGGAAACAAGCTCCCGGGGACCGGTTTCTGGCATTACAGCCGTCTTCGGCCCGGTTTGCTTGAATCCTGATGGTGCAATGAGCAAGGGTCTCACATCTGAGAATACCCTTCCACGCTTAGGGTGGACAAAAATATTTACAACAAGGGGTGGTGAGGGACAGAGTCTCTGAATTAAGCAGAAAGCTCTCACCCAGTCAAGAGATCAGGGCTAGATCCAACACCGTTTTTTAGCTCACTGCACCATCCCAGTTTCAGAACCTGGCTGTATGCAAATTAGTCTGTTCCTGTCCCAGTGCATGATGGGAACAGGGCAAACCAAACTACAAAAGCCAATTCTTACACTGGGAAGGAAACAAGCTCCCGGGGACCGGTTTCTGGCATTACAGCCGTCTTCGGCCCGGTTTGCTTGAATACTGATGGTGCAATGAGCAAGGGTCTCACATCTGAGAATACCCTTCCACGCTTAGGGTGGACAAAAATATTTACAACAAGGGGTGGTGAGGGACAGAGTCTCTGAATTAAGCAGAAAGCTCTCACCCAGTCAAGAGATCAGGGCTAGATCCAACACCGTTTTTTAGCTCACTGCACCATCCCAGTTTCAGAACCTGGCTGTATGCAAATTAGTCTGTTCCTGTCCCAGTGCATGATGGGAACAGGGCAAACCAAACTACAAAAGCCAATTCTTACACTGGGAAGGAAACAAGCTCCCGGGGACCGGTTTCTGGCATTACAGCCGTCTTCGGCCCGGTTTGCTTGAATCCTGATGGTGCAATGAGCAAGGGTCTCACATCTGAGAATACCCTTCCACGCTTAGGGTGGACAAAAATATTTACAACAAGGGGTGGTGAGGGACAGAGTCTCTGAATTAAGCAGAAAGCTCTCACCCAGTCAAGAGATCAGGGCTAGATCCAACACCGTTTTTTAGCTCACTGCACCATCCCAGTTTCAGAACCTGGCTGTATGCAAATTAGTCTGTTCCTGTCCCAGTGCATGATGGGAACAGGGCAAACCAAACTACAAAAGCCAATTCTTACACTGGGAAGGAAACAAGCTCCCGGGGACCGGTTTCTGGCATTACAGCCGTCTTCGGCCCGGTTTGCTTGAATCCTGATGGTGCAATGAGCAAGGGTCTCACATCTGAGAATACCCTTCCACGCTTAGGGTGGACAAAAATATTTACAACAAGGGGTGGTGAGGGACAGAGTCTCTGAATTAAGCAGAAAGCTCTCACCCAGTCAAGAGATCAGGGCTAGATCCAACACCGTTTTTTAGCTCACTGCACCATCCCAGTTTCAGAACCTGGCTGTATGCAAATTAGTCTGTTCCTGTCCCAGTGCATGATGGGAACAGGGCAAACCAAACTACAAAAGCCAATTCTTACACTGGGAAGGAAACAAGCTCGCGGGGACCGGTTTCTGGCATTACAGCCGTCTTCGGCCCGGTTTGCTTGAATCCTGATGGTGCAATGAGCAAGGGTCTCACATCTGAGAATACCCTTCCACGCTTAGGGTGGACAAAAATATTTACAACAAGGGGTGGTGAGGGACAGAGTCTCTGAATTAAGCAGAAAGCTCTCACCCAGTCAAGAGATCAGGGCTAGTTCCAACACCGTTTTTTAGCTCACTGCACCATCCCAGTTTCAGAACCTGGCTGTATGCAAATTAGTCTGTTCCTGTCACAGTGCATGATGGGAACAGGGCAAACCAAACTACAAAAGCCAATTCTTACACTGGGAAGGAAACAAGCTCCCGGGGACCGGTTTCTGGCATTACAGCCGTCTTCGGCCCGGTTTGCTTGAATACTAATGGTGCAATGAGCAAGGGTCTCACATCTGAGAATACCCTTCCACGCTTAGGGTGGACAAAAATATTTACAACAAGGGGTGGTGAGGGACAGAGTCTCTGAATTAAGCAGAAATCTCTCACCCAGTCAAGAGATCAGGGCTAGATCCAACACCGTTTTTTAGCTCACTGCACCATCCCAGTTTCAGAACCTGGCTGTATGCAAATTAGTCTGTTCCTGTCCCAGTGCATGATGGGAACAGGGCAAACCAAACTAAAAAAGACAATTCTTACACTGGGAAGGAAACAAGCTCCCGGGGACCGGTTTCTGGCATTACAGCCGTCTTCGGCCCGGTTTGCTTGAATCCTGATGGTGCAATGAGCAAGGGTCTCACATCTGAGAATACCCTTCCACGCTTAGGGTGGACAAAAATATTTACAACAAGGGGTGGTGAGGGACAGAGTCTCTGAATTAAGCAGAAAGCTCTCACCCAGTCAAGAGATCAGGGCTAGATCCAACACCGTTTTTTAGCTCACTGCACCATCCCAGTTTCAGAACCTGGCTGTATGCAAATTAGTCTGTTCCTGTCCCAGTGCATGATGGGAACAGGGCAAACCAAACTACAAAAGCCAATTCTTACACTGGGAAGGAAACAAGCTCCCGGGGACCGGTTTCTGGCATTACAGCCGTCTTCGGCCCGGTTTGCTTGAATCCTGATGGTGCAATGAGCAAGGGTCTCACATCTGAGAATACCCTTCCACGCTTAGGGTGGACAAAAATATTTACAACAAGGGGTGGTGAGGGACAGAGTCTCTGAATTAAGCAGAAAGCTCTCACCCAGTCAAGAGATCAGGGCTAGATCCAACACCGTTTTTTAGCTCACTGCACCATCCCAGTTTCAGAACCTGGCTGTATGCAAATTAGTCTGTTCCTGTCCCAGTGCATGATGGGAACAGGGCAAACCAAACTACAAAAGCCAATTCTTACACTGGGAAGGAAACAAGCTCCCGGGGACCGGTTTCTGGCATTACAGCCGTCTTCGGCCCGGTTTGCTTGAATCCTGATGGTGCAATGAGCAAGGGTCTCACATCTGAGAATACCCTTCCACGCTTAGGGTGGACAAAAATATTTACAACAAGGGGTGGTGAGGGACAGAGTCTCTGAATTAAGCAGAAAGCTCTCACCCAGTCAAGAGATCAGGGCTAGATCCAACACCGTTTTTTAGCTCACTGCACCATCCCAGTTTCAGAACCTGGCTGTATGCAAATTAGTCTGTTCCTGTCCCAGTGCATGATGGGAACAGGGCAAACCAAACTGCAAAAGCCAATTCTTACACTGGGAAGGAAACAAGCTCCCGGGGACCGGTTTCTGGCATTACAGCCGTCTTCGGCCCGGTTTGCTTGAATCCTGATGGTGCAATGAGCAAGGGTCTCACATCTGAGAATACCCTTCCACGCTTAGGGTGGACAAAAATATTTACAACAAGGGGTGGTGAGGGACAGAGTCTCTGAATTAAGCAGAAAGCTCTCACCCAGTCAAGAGATCAGGGCTAGATCCAACACCGTTTTTTAGCTCACTGCACCATCCCAGTTTCAGAACCTGGCTGTATGCAAATTAGTCTGTTCCTGTCCCAGTGCATGATGGGAACAGGGCAAACCAAACTACAAAAGCCAATTCTTACACTGGGAAGGAAACAAGCTCCCGGGGACCGGTTTCTGGCATTACAGCCGTCTTCGGCCCGGTTTGCTTGAATCCTGATGGTGCAATGAGCAAGGGTCTCACATCTGAGAATACCCTTCCACGCTTAGGGTGGACAAAAATATTTACAACAAGGGGTGGTGAGGGACAGAGTCTCTGAATTAAGCAGAAAGCTCTCACCCAGTCAAGAGATCAGGGCTAGATCCAACACCGTTTTTTAGCTCACTGCACCATCCCAGTTTCAGAACCTGGCTGTATGCAAATTAGTCTGTTCCTGTCCCAGTGCATGATGGGAACAGGGCAAACCAAACTACAAAAGCCAATTCTTACACTGGGAAGGAAACAAGCTCCCGGGGACCGGTTTCTGGCATTACAGCCGTCTTCGGCCCGGTTTGCTTGAATACTGATGGTGCAATGAGCAAGGGTCTCACATCTGAGAATACCCTTCCACGCTTAGGGTGGACAAAAATATTTACAACAAGGGGTGGTGAGGGACAGAGTCTCTGAATTAAGCAGAAAGCTCTCACCCAGTCAAGAGATCAGGGCTAGATCCAACACCGTTTTTTAGCTCACTGCACCATCCCAGTTTCAGAACCTGGCTGTATGCAAATTAGTCTGTTCCTGTCCCAGTGCATGATGGGAACAGGGCAAACCAAACTACAAAAGCCAATTCTTACACTGGGAAGGAAACAAGCTCCCGGGGACCGGTTTCTGGCATTACAGCCGTCTTCGGCCCGGTTTGCTTGAATCCTGATGGTGCAATGAGCAAGGGTCTCACATCTGAGAATACCCTTCCACGCTTAGGGTGGACAAAAATATTTACAACAAGGGGTGGTGAGGGACAGAGTCTCTGAATTAAGCAGAAAGCTCTCACCCAGTCAAGAGATCAGGGCTAGATCCAACACCGTTTTTTAGCTCACTGCACCATCCCAGTTTCAGAACCTGGCTGTATGCAAATTAGTCTGTTCCTGTCCCAGTGTATGATGGGAACAGGGCAAACCAAACTACAAAAGCCAATTCTTACACTGGGAAGGAAACAAGCTCCCGGGGACCGGTTTCTGGCAATACAGCCGTCTTCGGCCCGGTTTGCTTGAATCCTGATGGTGCAATGAGCAAGGGTCTCACATCTGAGAATACCCTTCCACGCTTAGGGTGGACAAAAATATTTACAACAAGGGGTGGTGAGGGACAGAGTCTCTGAATTAAGCAGAAAGCTCTCACCCAGTCAAGAGATCAGGGCTAGATCCAACACCGTTTTTTAGCTCACTGCACCATCCCAGTTTCAGAACCTGGCTGTATGCAAATTAGTCTGTTCCTGTCCCAGTGCATGATGGGAACAGGGCAAACCAAACTACAAAAGCCAATTCTTACACTGGGAAGGAAACAAGCTCCCGGGGACCGGTTTCTGGCATTACAGCCGTCTTCGGCCCGGTTTGTTTGAATCCTGATGGTGCAATGAGCAAGGGTCTCACATCTGAGAATACCCTTCCACGCTTAGGGTGGACAAAAATATTTACAACAAGGGGTGGTGAGGGACAGAGTCTCTGAATTAAGCAGAAAGCTCTCACCCAGTCAAGAGATCAGGGCTAGATCCAACACCGTTTTTTAGCTCACTGCACCATCCCAGTTTCAGAACCTGGCTGCATGCAAATTAGTCTGTTCCTGTCCCAGTGCATGATGGGAACAGGGCAAACCAAACTACAAAAGCCAATTCTTACATTGGGAAGGAAACAAGCTCCCGGGGACCGGTTTCTGGCATTACAGCCGTCTTCGGCCCGGTTTGCTTGAATCCTGATGGTGCAATGAGCAAGGGTCTCACATCTGAGAATACCCTTCCACGCTTAGGGTGGACAAAAATATTTACAACAAGGGGTGGTGAGGGACAGAGTCTCTGAATTAAGCAGAAAGCTCTCACCCAGTCAAGAGATCAGGGCTAGATCCAACACCGTTTTTTAGCTCACTGCACCATCCCAGTTTCAGAACCTGGCTGTATGCAAATTAGTCTGTTCCTGTCCCAGTGCATGATGGGAACAGGGCAAACCAAACTACAAAAGCCAATTCTTACACTGGGAAGGAAACAAGCTCCCGGGGACCGGTTTCTGGCATTACAGCCGTCTTCGGCCCGGTTTGCTTGAATCCTGATGGTGCAATGAGCAAGGGTCTCACATCTGAGAATACCCTTCCACGCTTATGGTGGACAAAAATATTTACAACAAGGGGTGGTGAGGGACAGAGTCTCTGAATTAAGCAGAAAGCTCTCACCCAGTCAAGAGATCAGGGCTAGATCCAACACCGTTTTTTAGCTCACTGCGCCATCCCAGTTTCAGAACCTGGCTGTATGCAAATTAGTCTGTTCCTGTCCCAGTGCATGATGGGAACAGGGCAAACCAAACTACAAAAGCCAATTCTTACACTGGGAAAGAAACAAGCTCCCGGGGACCGGTTTCTGGCATTACAGCCGTCTTCAGCCCGGTTTGCTTGAATCCTGATGGTGCAATGAGCAAGGGTCTCACATCTGAGAATACCCTTCCACGCTTAGGGTGGACAAAAATATTTACAACAAGGAGTGGTGAGGGACAGAGTCTCTGAATTAAGCAGAAAGCTCTCACCCAGTCAAGAGATCAGGGCTAGATCCAACACCGTTTTTTAGCTCACTGCACCATCCCAGTTTCAGAACCTGGCTGTATGCAAATTAGTCTGTTCCTGTCCCAGTGCATGATGGGAACAGGGCAAACCAAACTACAAAAGCCAATTCTTACACTGGGAAGGAAACAAGCTCCCGGGGACCGGTTTCTGGCATTACAGCCGTCTTCGGCCCGGTTTGCTTGAATCCTGATGGTGCAATGAGCAAGGGTCTCACATCTGAGAACCCTTCCACGCTTAGGGTGGACAAAAATATTTACAACAAGGGGTGGTGAGGGACAGAGTCTATGAATTAAGCAGAAAGCTCTCACCCAGTCAAGAGATCAGGGCTAGATCCAACACCGTTTTTTAGCTCACTGCACCATCCCAGTTTCAGAACCTGGCTGTATGCAAATTAGTCTGTTCCTGTCCCAGTGCATGATGGGAACAGGGCAAACCAAACTACAAAAGCCAATTCTTACACTGGGAAGGAAACAAGCTCCCGGGGACCGGTTTCTGGCAATACAGCCGTCTTCGGCCCGGTTTGCTTGAATCCTGATGGTGCAATGAGCAAGGGTCTCACATCTGAGAATACCCTTCCACGCTTAGGGTGGACAAAAATATTTACAACAAGGGGTGGTGAGGGACAGAGTCTCTGAATTAAGCAGAAAGCTCTCACCCAGTCAAGAGATCAGGGCTAGATCCAACACCGTTTTTTAGCTCAGTGCACCATCCCAGTTTCAGAACCTGGCTGTATGCAAATTAGTCTGTTCCTGTCCCAGTGCATGATGGGAACAGGGCAAACCAAACTACAAAAGCCAATTCTTACACTGGGAAGGAAACAAGCTCCCGGGGACCGGTTTCTGGCATTACAGCCGTCTTCGGCCCGGTTTGCTTGAATCCTGATGGTGCAATGAGCAAGGGTCTCACATCTGAGAATACCCTTCCACGCTTAGGGTGGACAAAAATATTTACAACAAGGGGTGGTGAGGGACAGAGTCTCTGAATTAAGCAGAAAGCTCTCACCCAGTCAAGAGATCAGGGCTAGATCCAACACCGTTTTTTAGCTCACTGCACCATCCCAGTTTCAGAACCTGGCTGTATGCAAATTAGTCTGTTCCTGTCCCAGTGCATGATGGGAACAGGGCAAACCAAACTACAAAAGCCAATTCTTACACTGGGAAGGAAACAAGCTCCCGGGGACCGGTTTCTGGCATTACAGCCGTCTTCGGCCCGGTTTGCTTGAATCCTGATGGTGCAATGAGCAAGGGTCTCACATCTGAGAATACCCTTCCACGCTTAGGGTGGACAAAAATATTTACAACAAGGGGTGGTGAGGGACAGAGTCTCTGAATTAAGCAGAAAGCTCTCACCCAGTCAAGAGATCAGGGCTAGATCCAACACCGTTTTTTAGCTCACTGCACCATTCCAGTTTCAGAACCTGGCTGTATGCAAATTAGTCTGTTCCTGTCCCAGTGCATGATGGGAACAGGGCAAACCAAACTACAAAAGCCAATTCTTACACTGGGAAGGAAACAAGCTCCCGGGGACCGGTTTCTGGCATTACAGCCGTCTTCGGCCCGGTTTGCTTGAATCCTGATGGTGCAATGAGCAAGGGTCTCACATCTGAGAATACCCTTCCACGCTTAGGGTGGACAAAAATATTTACAACAAGGGGTGGTGAGGTTAGCTTGTCTCCTTTCTGGTGAAGAATTGGCTTGGTAGTTTAGTCTGCCCTGTTCCCATGATGCACTGGGCCAGGGACAGACTGATTTGCATATAGCCAGGTTCTGAGCTGGGATGGGGCAGTGAGATAAATAACGGTGATGGATCAAGCCCTGATCTTTGGACTGGGTAAGAGTGGTCTGTTTAACTCAGACACTCTGTTCATCACCACCCCCTTTTCTAAATCGAGTTAGGAATAGTGGCAAGTTGTTGTTCCGATAGAAACAGCGAAGAAAGTCATGTTTCCAGTAATTATCAAGGATGATCCAGAGGCCAGTACACCACAAGGTCTCAGAAACAATGAAGTAGAAACAGTGGCCAAAAGACCACCACATCCTGCCTCAGTAAGTCCTATACTGGTCTACAACGCTGCTGATTTCTTTAAACCACCATCATCATTCGATACAGCCAAAAAGCAAAATATTGGCAATCAATGGACTACGTAGATAGAGACATTTGAAGATTTCATTAATGCTCTTGAAGATACTGATAACAAAAAGATTATCAAATACCTCAAAAATCTTGCTGACGATGGTGTAAAGAAACTCATAAAGAAAATGCCAGGAACTGATGAAGAAATCCAAATTCGCCAAATTAAAAAAACCTTGAATCTCAAGTTCAATCCTGTGTGCAATGTTGAATGTGAAAGAAATTTGTTTAGTCTATAATGACACAAAGTTCACAACACCATTTATGAATTGGTAGAAAGACTTGGCACATTCATCAAACACTGTAAGTTCAATTAATTTAATGATGAAGAAGCTATGTCTCAGGGTCATTGGTGGATGCTTGTCCGATACATTCAGACAGTGAATGCTGAGAGAAATTCTGAGTCTGGTACAAATGTTAATGGCTTCTAGAGCTGCAGAGTGTGCTGATTAGCAAGCTGCTGACATGGAGGACGCAGCTGCCCAGAATGAATCAATCATAAGCGTAGAAAATAAGTCAAAAGACTGAAGGACAGAAGGCGATGACTACATGTAAAAAGAAATTATGTTTTAGATGTGGATTTTTGTTTCTACACAAACACAGATGTCAAGCCTTTGGACAGATACGTAAGGGTTGTAGGAAAGAGAGCCATTTCATGACAGTGTGCAAAGCAAAGATAAAAACTAGTGCATCACGACGCAAAGACAAATGGCTGCTGGAACATTCCAGAAGCAACATTCAACGGGTACTCACAAGGCTCCTCAGAGGCGTCAGGTACGACAAATCAACCCTGAATGAAGTTGATTGTCATCTAAATCATCGTCAAACAGTTCTTCTTTATCAGTTTTAAGTGAAAGTAAAAAAGATTGCTGTGCCATGTCCATGTTTACCTCAGAACAGCATGCATATTTAGGACTGTCCGCAAGTGAAGAAAAATGTCAGTCAAAAAAGAGCTGACATGCCAAAGCACCAGAGTCATTCAAGCATTGTCCAAAATGTACACTGAATGTAAATGATTGCTCAATACCTTTCATCATCAACAGTGATGTGTTGATAAACATTATGCCTGAGGAGAAATATAATACATTTAATCCATTACCATGACTTATGTTATCGAAAAACCAAAGTGTATACATGGGCTGCACTTAAAATGTCAAGGTTTATTTGTTGTGAAGATGAAACACAACAAAACAAAGGTACAAGCACCCATCCATGTGCTTCAAGGAACAGCATAAAATGCCTGTCTACTCAGCTTCAGCATAGCTGCTGATATGGGACTGATTTTCGTGAACTATAACATGAATGCTCACCATAAAATAGTAATCCAATTCCCTTTGTTGTTTCATGGTTGGGAAAGCTTAAGACTATGAAAATAAAGTTGCATATTAATGAGGACATCTGTCATGTTGCTCAAAGACATAGACAAATTGGTTTTCATTTATAAGATGTTGTTGAAAAAGAACTTGAATAGTTAGTTAAGCATGATATCATTGAGCTTTCTAGTGGTCCAATGCCATGGGTTTCTCCCATTGTGACAGTGCCCAAAAAGGGCAGTGAAGGAATGGCATGCATATGCATTGATAAGTGTCAGGCAAAAAAAACAATCAAACGAAGAAGACATCCAGTCCACACATTGCTGATATGATAACACAATTAAATGGTGCAAAAGTTTCCTCTTGCCTTGATTTGAATAAAGGATATTATCAGTTGGAAAGCAAAGAAAACTGTGGGTACATTACAACCTTTTCTATACATATTGGGCTGTTTCAATACAAAAGACTAAGTTTTGGTCTGTCACCAGCTTCAGAACTTTTTCAAGAAATCAATCGATTAATCATACAGCCAGTCATGAATGCATTTAATTATAGTGATGACATGTTGATTTTTCAGAGCTCCACAAAAGGAGCACTATAATGCTCTCACATAAGTATGTTGTTTACTAGCTGATGCAGGTTTGCCTTTGAATGCAGATAAATGTGAGTTTCATAAGATAAAGTTACAATTCTTTGGCAAAATCTTTGCTGATAGGAGTATGACACATTATCCTGCTAAAGTACAAGCACTGTCAAATGCTGATCCCCTACAAGATGTTTCAATGGTGCCTTTATTTCTTGGCATGGCCAGCTGCTGTTCTAGATACCACCATCCTCAAATACTCTATTGTCGATCGCGAAGATCTTATAAAGTGCAAGGTGCTATAAAAGTAGCAGAAGCAATAAAAGTATCATCCAAAATACAATATACAACAATAGTTAAAAAATATACAAAATACAATATATAACATTATTTAAGAAATATGCAGAGTTAAAGGTCGATAAAATGGCCCCAGTTTTAGCATACAATGATTTAGAAGTCTATGTAATACATTTAGAGCGTTTGATCTATAGCGCCTACCAGAATCTGGCCAAACCAACTCCCCCTACCCCCACATATATCCGTGGCTAATATTCTCAAAGCCTCCAAATAGTGACTCGGACCAACCAGTCTGCATAATGGCACTATCCACTTAGTCCTCAGATTTTTGTAGTGAGGGCAGAATACCAACAGGTGGACTATTTATTCTGGACAAGCATTACATGCTGGGCAATGGTCGTCTAAGGACACATTGCTACACCATTTTTAGCAGAATAATTTTGTTGGCAAGGTTTTCAAGCAATATTGTATGAATAATTTCCTTGCCAAAGGCGGGACAATTTCATTGATGGTTTCTTCATAAAATGGAGCAAATTTTAAAAAAAGATTAATTCTTGGGTCACAGTGCCCACCCGTCTGGCCGCCTCCATGATGCCATCCCAGTAGATCTTTTTAATACTGCACTTTGGAATAAGTCCAAGTTTTTCTGGGGAAGTCCAGTATTCCTCCATCCCAAGACTCTTCAGTAGATTCTTCAACCAGTTAATCATGGGATGGAGTTAACCTACGATCGCTTTAGGAGATCTATTGTCTCTGCTCTGTATGGTGTAAACTTGGTTACCGACCACAGGAGGTGCCAGAGTATAAGCTGCTTATAGCCCATCTTATTCTGAAGCGTTTTCTGGTCCAGGTCTAGGAGCATGGGGACCAGGGGTGTGCTAATCGGAAGATTAAGCATTGATCAAATCAACCTATTTTCTACTGAATAAAGGGAGTTTACATTTCCTATGCCCAACAGTTCAGTCCCATAGAGGGTTCCCCCAGTATTTTAGTGTTATAGATCTCTAGACCTGGACCCAATTTCCTGGACATTGTTTTTTTATGCATCTTGCCTAGGTGTGCGGTTTGTTGGATTAAGGATGCTTATGCCTTTTCGATTTGTGGTGCCCAGCTTAAATTTGTGGTTAAGTGAATACCTAAGTAATCAAGTGCAAAAACTTGCTCAAGGGGACATTCTCCTACATACATTTGTCTCTTGGATGGCTTGGAGTTCCGCTTCGAGAATATCATATATTTTGTTTTTGCCTCATTTATTACCAGGCCATGTTCCTTGCAAAAATATAATACAATTATTCAAAAGTTGTTACAGGCCAAGGGGGGATTTGGAAATGAAAAGGTTGTCATCCGAGAAGAGTAAAGCTTGAACTTTCCTTTGGGGCATCACATCCATCCATGTCCAAGTAACCAATCACACCTCTAATAAAGAGGGAGAAAAGCGCAGGCCCTAAAACGCATCCTTATCTCACTCCACAGGCGACAGGGAATTGTTCAGTGAGCTGGTTATTATCCCCCACCTAACATGTGCAGTGTTTGAGGAGTGCAACCGTATTTGGATTACTAATAGATTACGCGGCAACCCCATTTCGGCCGACACTCTGCACAGCTTTACGCGCAGGACCAAATCAGACCCGGTACGTAAATCCACAAAGGCTACATATAGTTTGCCACCTCTAATCCCAACTTTGCTCTAATAAATACATAAAAAACGAAAAACCTGGGCCTGGGGCTTTAGCTGCAATACTGGAGCCAATTGCCAACCGAGTTTATTCCATGGAGAACACAAGGGCCTCCATAGCTTCATCCTAGGTTTTCCCTCTTTCACCTAGGTGTGCTTCCAACTCAGAGTCACCTTGTGCATTAAGCACCCCAAAGTGGGTCACCCAATCCTTAGGCTGGACTGTAAACTCCAGCTTCTCTTTCCTACCTAGTGTTCTAAATACATAGAAGACTTTGCCACTGTAAGTGCTCTGTTGAGAGAATTGACGAAAAAGAATATTTCCTTTCAGTGGTCACATGAATGTGTAAACTGTTTTAAGAAAATCAAACAAGCCATTGAGAATGCTTCTGGAATGGCTTATTTCAATCCGAAACTTCATACAGAGGATGTTGTTGACACTCACCCAGTTGGGTGAGGCTATCCTTGCACTGCACAGCGGACACCCGAATGCTCAAAGGCATATTGTAGCATATGTAAGTAGGAGTTTGTCACTACCAGACATGCTTACTTACAACCTGAAAATTATTTTTAGCCGTGGTATGGGTGTGTGAACACTTACATGTATTCCTGTATGGAAATACTTTTACACTGGTAACTTGTCATCAAGCTTTTCTAACAATATTTGGCAATCCACAGCCCAAGACGATTCCTTGCATAGAACGTTGGGGGCTACTATTACAAGAGAACAATTATAACATTGTGCATCATCCAAGACAGGATCCGAGTCCTGCTGAGGAGCCCTTTAAAGGTAATGGCACTCCATCCAAGTCATCTAAAGCTTATATCAACTTCATCGTAAAATCAAACACACCAGCTACCATTTTGTTAGCCCAGATTATCACTGTCATGAGCCACGATAGACATGCTAAAGTTGTAAGATATAATTACACACCAGTCGTGAAACCTGCAAACTCGATCTCTCACCAGTGAGGGTAAATATACGAAATACAGAAATGTCAAGGATGAACTGTCCATAACTCAAGAGGAAGTTATATTGTGACATTTGAAAATCTTGATTCTGGAGAATCTGCAGCAGTAAATGATTGAAGTGGCCCACAAAGGATATAGAGGAACCTTTGCAACTACAGAAGCTCTTTGAGATCAAGTCTGTTTTCCATATCTTGATGAGCGATTTAAGAAAGAATTAAAGGCCCGCTATCTATGAAACTGCCTGTCTACAAAAGTTACTCAACACACCCTAAACTTGTCAGAGCTCCCACAGTATGCCTGGGAGAGAATAGTCATTGCCTTTTTCAGTCCAAGCAACAATGGACATCACCTGGTGGAGATTGTGGATGAATATTCAGGATTCCCATTAATTGAGGATATCTTTACCACCACTCAAGTCATTGAGAGACTGGATGGCATCTTTGCAACAAGGGGTGTTCCAGCCGAACTAAAATCAAACAATAGTCCACCTTTCACTAGTCAGAGTTCAAAGACTTCTTAGAGAATATTAAAATAAAGCATTAAAAGAGCAATCTGGAGGCTAATTGAATGGTTGAAAGATTTATAAACACACTAAAAAAAGCTGTGCAGTGTGCTACCCTTGATAGCTCAATTTACAAACTGTGTTAAACACTACATTGGGGGCTTTGGTTCAAAATCTCACTTGCCCACTAGTGAAAGTTCGACAACATTGATGTTTAGGAGAGCAATGACAATCAAGATACCTCAGTGGACCAATTAGAGAGAGAGAGATGAGAATGCAACTCGTATGAGGGACTCGGTTCAGAAACTGAAGATGAAGACCTATGCTAACCATAGACGACATGCGAAAAACATTGCTTTCCAGAGAGGAAACAGACTGCTTGCACATAAGATGAAGAAAAGAAAATCGGATGCTCCCTTTGATGCAGAACCTTTTCAAGAGGTGTCAACCAAAGGACACATGGCAACTGCCTAGTGCCGTTGGAAGTCTACTACCAGCTGCTCTCCCCACTTTCAATGTTTGAGTCATTGTTCACCAGATCTCCATGGTGAAGAAGGGACTGATTCAGAAGCACCAGTGACTGCTGCTTCACCATCGCAGCAGATATTAGATCCCGATGGGGGAAATTTTCAACTTCCCATGACGCGTTCGGTAGAAGAATTAGAGTGCCAAAGAGATTAATTGAAGCAATTTAAATGTATATATCTATACTACTATTATAAAGGAAGAACTTTGAACCTTCGAGCCGGGTAAACTCGGGAACCACAGCGCCAATCCACACACCCGATACATCGTTGTAATTGTCAGGATGTGCAGATGGACATAGGCTATATAAATTAAAAAAAGATATGTTATTTAAAAAATTTACGAGAAAAAAAAAGTAGTCCCATGGAAGTAGCACCAGCCTCGACGTGCGTGCTGACATCAGGAGCGCGGGCAGGAGCGGCGTCCAGGAGCACGAGGAGGAGCGGCGGACATGAGCGCGGGGAGGAGCGGCGGACACGCAGGGAGGAGCGGTGAGGAGCGACGGACCGGCGGGGAGGAGCGGTGAGGAGCGGCGGACAGGTGGGGAGGAGCGGTGAGGAGCGGCGGACAGGCGGAGAGGAGTGGTGAGGAGCGGCGAGGAGCGGCGGACCGGTGAACTCAGGAGCGCGGGGAGGTGCGGCAGATGAGGTAAGGCTACAGGGGACCCACGGACAATGTCGGGGTAGGCGGTGGCCTTGAAGCCAAGGTCGGGATGGGCTGCTACTCCGGGGGACCCACGGACAATGTCGGGGCGGGCAGGGGCCGGGCGGGGGCCCTGAAGCCCGATTGCTCCCGGACAAGGGCGGGACGGGCTGCTAGTCTGTATATATTTTGAAAAATTGGTAAGTTTTCATTCACTATAGGGGGAGATGTAGGGTCTTGCGAGTTAACAACCATTTGGTTCCTAATGAACTCCATGGAGCTATAACGTAATGGCTAGAGTGTATTGCAGTGATGTTCGCTTTAGAATGTGGAGTTCACAGTTAAACACCGAAGAATAAAGACGTGTATTACTAAGCTCAATGTGCAACAAAGTGATTGGCGGGTACCTCAGCTGGGAAGACTCTACAGGAGTGACAAGAGTTTATACCTGGTTGTTAGCCACAGTAACATGTACATCAAAAGTTTAATCCCAGACTCCCAGCTCTATACTCTATGTTTACCTTTTCAGCTCCATTTGTGATGTAACACTGAATCAAAGATTAATCTTTTGAAGTGTAAAAGGGTTTTTTTCCTTTTCCCTCCAGTGTGTGTCCCAACCATCTCACAGGAATGCAGCAGTACACAAATTTGTCTGGGGTATTCTGCTCCTTCTCATGTCTTCACCAGGCAGGCCTGGTCTTCCCATAGTGGAACCCAGGGTCCTCCATATGAAGTACCATTACACACACACTTACTTAGTGTGCATTCACCACACACTTACTGTCCAACACTAGTACCACCATGGGTTGTACCATTACATGTACACATGCAGTCAGTACACAAACTCCAGGGTGTGTTATACTCACCATGTGTATGCTGCACAACACTTCACCCTTCATATATTGTACTTCATGCAAGCACATATACACCCAGTAAATGCTTTCATTGCGCTCCAACTGCACAGCTCAGCACTGCATCATGTCATGCGATCCTCACAGGCATACATATTTCTCAGCACATGCACTAATTTCACATGCACTACACAGTCCTGCTCTATCCCTGTACTATACCCTTCTTAGTCACACATACAACCAATGCACAGTTACTACTCCTGCACTATGAAGCACTCCACATCGACATGTTGTAAGCCAAGGGTGAGTTAAGTACACATCAGTGGAACTTTTAAAAAGGTGAGTGAGCATGTAGGCCTCACTCCAGTGACTCAGGGTAAAAATATTTTGTTAATTATTACAGATGACTACACATTATGAAGCTACCACCACACTTGCACTGCTTATCTCCTGGTAAAGGTGTTAGCCTTCCACCACTATGAGGGTAGCACTTTAGGCACCCCTCCAGGTACAACAAGACCGCAATTCACAAGACAGGCCCATGTCATGGCAGACAAGCATGATCTCTGTTTGCCTAAGACTAAAAATCAGCATTAGGGAGCCAAACAACAGTACAGTTGGGCACGTAGGGCAGGGGTACATGTCTTTACCATGCAAAGGACTTTTCTGTCCCAACAGATGCCCCTCCCAGATCAGAAAACCCTGAATAAATTCCAAACTCAGAGAAGTTAGGTGGTCAGATCTGTAAAACCGACAGGAAAGTTTGCCAGTTTGCCTTGGCTCAGTCCGGCTCTGCAATCCACTACTAAGTCTTACTCTTGCAAAGAACTAAAACATCTCAACTACTTTGGATTTTCTCCCTTCATAGCCATTAACCATTTCAGTGGCTTATAATCTGTTTGCACCACAAACTTAGTGGCAAACAAATATGGGCAAAACTTACACAAGGCCGACACTATGTAAGGCACTCCTTCTCAATATGAGCTCACTTCTGCTTTCTACATAGTAATCCCCTACCTATAAGGGTTTACCTAATGCTCTCTACCTTTGTCATCCACTTGAGATAACACCACTCCAACCCCCTTTGTCAGAGGTATCCGTCTGTACAATGAAAGGCTGAGTGAAGTCTGGTGCTTTCAGTACTGGTGCAGTGGATGGTGCTGTCTTCAGTTAATCAAATGCCTTTTGACACTCTGCAGTCCATATTACCTTCCTGGGCTGCTTCTCATAGTTCAAAGCAAATGTTAGAGATCCAGACAGCAGTTCAGTTGTGCACTCAGGGCAAGTGTATATGTCTTTACCATGCATACAGGTTTTCTGTCCAAACAGCGATCTAAAACGCATAGGCAATTGGGTTATTTTGAAAATAATCTAGCATAGACTTCTGAGAACAACATTCTTGCCGACGTCCAATACAGTATTAGGGAGGGTTATGGAAGGCTATGAAGCAGGACCTTTATCTGCATTTAGTCATCAACAAGTATACTGTGCTACAAAGAACTTCTATCCATTTCACTTTTATAGATTTGTGCAGTGCTTTTGATTGTGTTAATAGATGTAAGTAATTGCAGATTGTATGCTTACGCTTATGGATCTCAATGCATCACTTACTAACTTTCTCCACTGTTTATATACTGACTTATCTGCTACTGTTAGATTTGGAGATTGTAGTGTATGCTCCAAATCTTTTAGATTAATCAGTAGGGTTTGGCAGGGTTGTGTTTTGTCCCCAGTATTATCCATTTTGAGAATCAGTAATTTCAATCTTCATTTAATCTCCAAGGGACAAGATATGTTTCACATTGGTCATAAGGCTATGCTCTGGGTCCTTCATGCAGAAGACGATGTTTAACTTTTACGTACTGCTAATGGTGTGAAAAAACAAGGGAATCTTTTGTTGTCTAAATATGGATACTAGGGAGCGTGGCCAAGACGGGGAAGTGAGCAGACGTGTTGCTCTACCGCTCCCCCCAACGGACTAACACAGCAATGGCTTTCAGCCGTCTTTAGCCTCTGATAGACCAAGAATTCTACTGTTGGCTCAGCTGAACACGCCGACCCTCAGTCTGTAGCGGCACCAAGGCTCCTGCACGCCCCAACTGAGCAGGGACTGCTCCTGGTGAGGAAGAGGCAGGAGACCAGTGGCGCCTGCACTCCATTTTGGTGTGGCTTGTTGCGTACTCCGAGAAGCTCAAGGCCAATTGAGGGTCCTGGGGTCTGACCGGGGCCATCCCGCATCGGCAACTGTCGACCGGAGACCTTCCCCAGTACAGCACCATAGAGTGTGGGGTAGCGGACGGTGAAAAAGACGGACCTGAGTGGTGGTCTGCTGCCGGGCACGGGCCCCCCGTGGAGAAGTCTACGACCTCGGGAAGGGAGTGAAGTAGAGTTGTCCCCCTGCCTTAGAAGAGACTAAGCGATCCCCTATGCGGGGCCCTGCCGGGGGCCGGTCCCAATCATCCCAATGCAACAGAGCCAGGCAGCCGGAGAAGCAGTGAATACAGCAGCGCGCCGATCACCTGCCATCTTGGGGCGCGCCAGCGAGGACCAGGTGAGCCCGGGGTGGGCTGAGGGCCTGATGAGCTTGTTGGGACTCCCGGGCCCCGGTGAGTGCCCCCCGGGGTGGTGATTTGCAATCAGGGAGAGCGGCGGGGAGCATCTTGGAGCCGGGTGGAGGCTGGCTAAGAGTAAGCGGGGCAATAGGGCCGGCGGCCAGCACGGAGCTTGTGTCCCAAGGGGGAGAGACAGCATTTATGCCTGAGGCCCCCAGAGCACCACAGAATCTCCCCGCGCAGCTGACTTAACGACGAGGAGGCACGGCATGACCAGGCATTTTGCAGTGCGGCCTATTGAAGCCATGGGGATGCAGTAGCGGGGGATTAGTGATTTACAATGAACTGGAAGGAGGTGGACTCTGGGACCTAGGCCTCACTGAGAACGGCAGAGACTTTGTGGTTCCTACCCCTTCAGCAGCCATCTTGGTCCTTCATCCCCGCCATCCAGAGTGCGGCCGCACTGATCGGCATACCATGTGGGGCAGGCCTTGAGGCAGACACGCTACTGTGGGGCTGCGTTGTCCCATTCCATCAGCTGGGGCCACAGCCAGTTCCTTGTCACAGAGATCTTGGACACTAGTTCACCGGATCACACTTCACGTTGGCAGGGGCCTGGCCTTGCTACTTTGGTCCCTGGTGAGCCCACGCAGGGTCAAGCATTGTTTGGTTGATACGCTGACTGGGGCACGACATGTCCTCCTCCAGAGGATGTATAGATAGAACACTCAAAGACTTGTTTGTGAAAGCTCAAGCTGATCAGCCCACAGGAGACATGGCGACGGGCCCTGACCATGCTGGGCCTGGGGCGGTGACTGCAGAGAACCGATCACCAAAGCATTCCTGGAGTCCCTCTTCGTCGCGCTGAGGGAAGACTCACAAACCGTTAAGCGAGATCTCACAGCGGAAATCAAAGACATCCACTGAGAGATGGACGGCATTGGGGAGAGAGAGTGGCAGAACTAGAGGATGAAAGCGACGGGAGGGACACAGAG
Organism: Lissotriton vulgaris; assembly: GCF_964263255.1. Lineage (NCBI taxonomy): Eukaryota > Metazoa > Chordata > Amphibia > Caudata > Salamandridae > Lissotriton > Lissotriton vulgaris. The sequence continues at coordinate 807,171,793 of NC_141697.1, forward strand.
ATGGCGACACTCCAACAAGAGGTCCTCAGAATTCATGATCAACAATTAGACTTATAGTCGCACCTAGAGGACCTTGAGAACCGCTCCCGTCCCCACAACATTCGGATTTGCGGAGTGAAAACCGACGAGGAGGCAGGCGACATCTTTAAATACACCAGGGAGCTTTTCAACCACATTCTGGGTAGACCAGTGGACACTGATCTATGCTTGGACGGAGTACACAGAGTGGGCCCAACGCGGGCTGCGACAGCTCCTCCAGCTGATATTCTGGTCCGTGTGCAAGACTTCCGTACCAAAGAGGAAATCCTACGAAAGGCGCGACAATTGCAACCCCTGACCTTCTGAGGTCAGACCCATGTCCTCTACCAGGACCTGGCAGCTCTCACCTTACTGGCTGTTGGCGGGGGTGAGTACACCTTTGTCTACAACATTCCCCTCATGTTATGCAGTCAATGGGTCGCTCACTACTGACCTCACCAGCGGGTGTAACCCAAGAGCATCACGGTAGATTCAGTCCTTCTAGGGGTATGCGCCTTTCGTAGCTCTGGAAGTGTAGAAAGCAAAGTTGCAGCACCAACTCTGTACACCGGTGTTTCGGAATTATTGTTCCTCATCAGCAGAAGGTAGGTCTGCTGGGCAGGCTGCCAAAGTATTCACAGGTATGGTACCACTCAAGGCACGTAGGAGCGGTGTCCGAGCTCGTCAGCTCAAATGGTTCAAGGGAACCATATATAAGTATGCAGTCAATGGGTCGCTCACTACTGACCTCACCAGCGGGTGTAACCCAAGAGCCTCACGGTAGATGCAGTCCGTCTAGGCGTGTGCACCTTTCGTAGCTCTGGAAGTATAGAAAGCAAAGTTGCAGCACCAACTCTGTACACCGGTGTTTCGGCAGCCTACGCAGCGACCCTACATACATGCCTATTCCCTGCTGATGAGAGGTAACAACCTCGAAATACGTGTCCAGGGATGGCCAACACAACCGTGATTTTTGCTCAAGACTCTGGCAGATGCGCACCCGCTGATGCTTACTTCATGGACCAAAATGCTTTTGGGTAACACGCTGGTAGGACGAGCAGTGTGCGACCAATTGGACTTTTATTCCCCTCATGTTAACTTTCTTCCGATCATCAAGAGATGTTGGACTACGAGTTAATTTTTCCTATTTTTCTTCCTCAGTTCTTCATTCTGCGAAAGGACGCTTCTTTGGTGTTTGTTTGCGGTTGTAATTCTTTGGGGTATTTGGGGTCCCTTTTCCACCCCTTTTATACCACTACACATTCTCGTTCAGGCAGTGCCCATCTCGCATAACAGCTGTCATGCATTCGCTGTGCAAGGGATTCTGGATCCCGTCTTAGGCTGTTTGTCCTCCCCTGACTGTATGCTCCTTCTACACTTAACATACTCACCCTGAATGTGCTGGGTCTTAACAGCCCTGTAAAACGTAAAGCAGTCCTGTCCTGCTTGGAAAACTCTGGAGCGGATATTTGCCTACTCCAGGAAACACACTTACTACCTAAGGACTGCAATCACCTCAAATCTCCCAGGTTTCAGACACAGCTTTTTACCTCTGGCCCAACTAAAACCGCTGGGGTGGCTACTTTGGTTGCGCAGAGGTTTTGTGGTGAAGTCCTCCATAAAGAAGCTGAAATAAGAGGGCGGCTTCTTACTTACCGCTTTGCCCTAGGAGGTCTTAGCTTCACTATTGGCTCAATATACGGCCCCAATGACGGTCCAGAGACATTTTTATACATCACACTTACTGAAGCAATGGCCACAATAGAGCTTAGGATCCTCCTGGGGGTGACTTAAACATAGTTTTTGATGACACTGCTGACAGATCTTGCCAACGCACTAACCAGATGGGCGCTGTATCTGCAACAGGCCTGGCGCGACTGCGCAAACTAGACCTTAATGACCTTTGGCGCTGCGCCTACCCCCACAGCTGTGAATTTTCCTACTACTCCAATGCTCACAAAACATATGGTAGATTGGATTACCTACTGGCCTCTACACCTCTGCAGGCGTTGACTACGTCTGCAGAGATAGGGATGGCCTCCATATCTGACCATGCACCAGTCACTGCTACTTTTACATTTCCCCCATGCAGCGTCCCCTGAGGGTTTGGCACCTCCGCGACACCCTTCTACACTGGGCCTTGGTACAGCGCTCCATAAAAGACTATCTTTCCCACAATACCAACACAACACCTCACTCTCCACACAATGGGCGGCGCTTAAAGCAGTCATTCCAGGGGAACTAGGGGCCATCTCGTCTGCGGAGAACACAGAACGCAGGCGGAAGAGAGACAACCTCTCTCCAAAGACGAAGGAATCAGAACAAATACATCACCGGACGGGAGCGCCTCACGTCTCGTGACAACTTAAAGCTATGTGGCAGCAGCTAGCCGCCCTGGATCAGGACAGAGCGGAGTATGCAGCCCTTCGGCTGCGTCACGCTTATTACGTAGGCGGAGACAAGTGCGGCCGCTTACTGGCCCAGAAATTAAGGGAAACTAGCCATAGGCAGGGGGTAAGGGAGATCCAACGCGACGACGGTAAGCGAGCCACCGCAGACTTGGAAATTGCGGAGGCATTTTGGGATTTCTATGCCCGCCTTTATACCAGCTCCCCTCTCTCTCTTGAGGATGGTGCCGCCTATCTTGCCCAGGACGGTTTATCCACCCTGACGAAGGCCCAGGCCGACCACTTAGATCAACATGAGGGTAGAGGAGGTTATTACGCCCATTTCGCGACTCAAACTCGCTAAAGCTCCGGGTCCCGATGAGTTCTCCGCCATATTTTATAAAATGTTTTGCTCCTTGCTGGCCCCAGTACTCACCAAGCTTTTTAATTTGTTTGCTTATCCGGGCGCGATCCCCACTGAGATGCTTGAGGCCTCCATAGTGGTCATCCAGAAACCGGGAAAGGACAGGACGGCCTGTGGGGCGTATCACCCCATCTCCCTCGTCAATATTGACCTCAAGTTATACACTGGGATTCTGGCGATGCGTCTCTCGCCATATATGCCCAAGCTCATTGACCCGGACCAAACCAGGTTTATCCCTCAATGGCAGACGAGTGACAACACAAAATCTGTTTTACACCTCATTGAGAAGGCCACTAGGACTCAAGGAGAATATATGCTGCTCGCCATCGATGCCAAAAAGTCCTTCGATCTGGTCCACTGGTCCTTCTTAGAGCAGGTTCTTGCCCGGGCGGGACAGGGGGAGAAATTTCGGACATTTATCCTCAATTGCTATAAATTTCCAATGGCTACAGTGCGGGTCAACTGCCATACATCATCCCGGTTTCCAATAGAAAGAGGCAGGCGCCAAGGTTGCCACTTGTTGCTGCTCCTTTTTGATTTTTATATGGAGCCCCTGTCACACCGCTTCCACACAGATCCTGAGATCACAGGGATTCGGTTCGGGGCTACACCCACACGGTCAGCTTATATGCTGACGATGTCCTGATCTCCCTCTCGAACCCCCATCGTGCACTACCGGCATGCTTTGCGGAGATGGATGTGTTTGCGTTGGCATCGGGATTCAGGGTTGACATGGACAAATCGATTGCTCTTGACCTTTCCTCCAGCCCTCTACTTGCCTCTGTCTCCAGACCCGTCACCGCATCCAGTGGGCGACTGATGCGATAACATATCTGGGGATTCAGCTGACTACGTCCCTGGCAGGTACTGTGCATATCAACTACACCAGACTGAGGCAGAATATACATATAGAATTGAGCCAAAGGAAGCACTACCGGCTGTCCTGGCTTGGTAGAATAGCGGCAATCAAGATGTTCATCCTGTCCCAGATTCTATACGTATTCCATACCTTCCCACTCCGACCTCCAGCAGGTTGGATAAGACAGACCCAATCTGAGCTTGCCCGGTTTGTATCGAACTGCCGCAAACCGAGGATGAAACAAGCATTGACGATGCTCCCTCCGGAGCAAGGGGGACTTGGTATTCCCGATCTTCTTCTTTATTTCCAGGCAGCTCAGTTACGACATCTAGTCGAGTGGCGTCGTCTGGAGTCGGAAAAGCACTGGCTCATCCAGGATCAGGCATTAGCTGCTAAACCACTGCAAGGAGTTCCCTTCACGGGCAGGCAACACAGGCCGCCTAATATCTATAAGTCCTGTATCACCCGCGTCTTGCTGGAAATGTGGGATCACACTAATCTTAAACACAATCTCACCACCTTCCCCTCACCATTTACCCCATTGTTTGAGAACCCTGATTTCCAACCGGGTATGAACCCTGCGATCAGTGCCTGATGGCGGTCCTCAGGCTGTTGCTCGGCAGGCCACTTATTCGATTTGGACGGAGTTATTCTGTTTCACCAGCTTCAATTGGACTAAGGACTCCCCGAGTCTGAGACATTCCAGTACTGTCAGATTCTTCGTTTGGTCCTACACTCCCAGATTAAGTCTTCCATCAGTAGGCTCTTGACCACATTTGAAAATTGGCTTGTCATGCGTACCATCGATAAGCAGCTTACTTCACACCTCTATAAAATGCTCCTGGCCCAAAATACCCATATGTACAATACTAGCCACGCGAGGTGAGAAAGGGACCTGGGCTGAACACTCACACACAAAGAATTGGAGGGGGTGTACTACAGAGTTCGCCACTCGGCCTACCACGTGGGATTGACGGAAACCCTCACTAAACTCGTCACTTATTGGTACTATACCCCCGAAAGACTTCGCTCTATAGACCCATCTCAAGACTCTTTCTGCTGGTGAGGGTGTGGGGTGGTTGGTACATTGGTACATCTGCTTTGGGACCGCAAGCACATCCAGGAATATTGGTCTCTAATCCTCGACGTGGTAGACACACATTTGGACACGCAAATTCCACGCTTCCCGGCTTATGTCCTTTTGGGCCTCCAAATCCAGTGACCTTCCCACTCAAATCCCGCTGGGGTCGGATTATGGCAATAGCGTTGGGATCTGCAAAACGTCCTACTACACTGGCGCACCTCCCAGATCCCCACCTTTTTAGTAGGTTGGCTGCATCGACTATGGTATGTCCTCAGGAAGGAGAAGCTGACACTGACTATGGCCGGGAAGGGTTCCTCCTTTGCAGAGCTGTGGCGTCCCTTCTTGACCCTTCTCTCCTCCGAGTTTAGGGAAGTCGCTTGCCCAAGGTATCTGCGCCTTTTACGGATATCTGATCCCAATGAGACAGGGGGAGAGACCTGAGTTTCAACACGAGATGTAAATGCTGAACACCTTGTTTTTTTGCCTTTCTTTTGTGGACAAGGGACGGGTTGGAAGGGGAGGTGGGAGGGGAGACTTGTTACCCATGCTTTTTGAGTTTTGTTTTGTGTCCTTTTTGAACATTCCTAGCCTTAAGTGTATTGGCTTGCCAATGATGCTTGTAGTACATCTTCCGAGGGCCGTGTCGCAGCCTGCAAAAACCACAGTTGATGGACAGAATGCAGAACATACATGGCTATATGCAAATCAGTCTGACCCTGTGCCTCATGGGAACAGTCCTGCCCGAACTGCCAAGCCATGCCTTCCCTGGACCGGAAACAAGCTACAGAGGACCGGTTTCTGGCATTCCAGCCGTCTTCAGCCCGGCTTGCTTGAATCCAGTGGTGTGGAGAGCATGGGACTCACGTCCGAGCATACCCATCCCACTTGGGGTGACAAATGCAAAAACCACAGTTGATGGACAGAATGCAGAACAATGTCATACATTCACCCCAGTACAGAGATCTGGGCCTAAATCCATCGTTTTTTTGCAGTCCACACCACCCCAGTTTAGACATGGCTATATGCAAATCAGTCTGACCCTGTGCCTCATGGCAACAGTCCAGCCCGAACTGCCAAGCCATGCCTTCCCTGGACCGGAAATATGCTACCGAGGACCGGTTTCTGGCATTCCAGCCGTCTTCAGCCCGGCTTGCTTGAATCCAGTGGTGTGGAGAGCATGGGACTCACGTCTGAGCATACCCATCCCACACGGGGTGACAAATGCAAAAACCACAGTTGATTGACAGAATGCAATGTCATACATTCACCCCAGTACAGAGATCTGGGCCTAAATCCATCGAAGCGGCAGGCACCACGCGGTGCCTGCAGCTTCGTGCATGCAAAGGCAAACATTCATTTTTTAACATTGCGGCATGTGCTGCTTTAAGCAGCACTGCCGCAATGTTAAAAATACAGGATGAGACCGCCAGGGTGGCGGTCACATCCTAATTAGCACGGAGGGACCGCCGCTGCCCCTGCGGACGGTCCCTCCTCCTTTGGGGTGGCGGACGGACGCAGGTCCGTCCCCCATCCTAATAGGCCCCTAGGTTAGGCAGCAAATTGAATCAGGTCATGAGAGCCTTCAGATGAGCTTCTTAAACCTTCAGTTCATGCTTCCATTGTATTGCAGAACTAATTTACCCTGGATGTATCCTTATAATCTGTTATTCGTCCCTGGGAGAGAAGTCTCCTTCGTTGCTTCAGTTTGGTCTCTATTTGGTGCATTCTTTCTTTCCCGAAGGGGGAATACAACTCTGATTCCATCTGTTGTTGTCCATGTGATGAGGCATCACCCAAATCCCCTTTGCACTTCCTCTTTTTTTTGGTAAATGTTATACATCTTTCTACCCATGCGTTTTAATCATGTTATTTACATGTTGTTATACTAGGTGTAAAGCCATCCTAATTTATTTACACAGGTTGACTGAAGTCAATGTTTTTTATGCGACAGGGACTTTTTAAAAATATGTTGTTAGATATGTTTTAACATATTGTGTTTGATGCATTTTATTTAATTATTCTTACATTTGTAATATTTATTAATGTGGCTGTTATATGTTTGTGTATGGCATTTTTAATACATAGCCAAATAAAGCTTTCTTTGATTGATTGAGTCCTAAAATGCTCTAATTTCTTTACCAAGTAGTGGGCACTTTCCACTCCAAAACAGACTGTATTTTTGCATCCAACGGGAGAATCTTCCCATTTCCCAACCTGATGCCCATGGTCAACTATGGTGGACTGCTCCATTTGCCACTTGGTTGCCTTGATTAATCAGTTTCGCCCTCTGCATCATGTCCAGCACTTGTTCAAGGTGCTTCAGGTCGTCCTCCCATGAATTGCTGAATGCAGCAATGTCATCTAGGTAGGCCACACAGACCTCTTCCAACCTGGCCCACCGGGCATTGAAAAGTCAGGAGCATTCCTCAAACTGCATAGCATTACCCCGCACTGGAGTTATCACTCTGGTGCAAACATACAGTCTTCTCCTGGGTACTTGGTGCTAAAGCAATCTGCCAGTAACCACTGATCAAATCAAAAAGGCTCAGGTACTTTGCAGCACCCAAGGGGTTCATAAGTTCATCATCTATGGGGATCAGATGTACATCCTTCTTGGTGACTTCGTTGAACCCATGGTAGTTCATACAGAACTGCAAGTCTGTAGAACCATGCTTGGACACCAGCACCACTGGACTAACCCAAGGAGTGTGCAAGTGCTCACTCACCTCTAAGTCCAATGTCTTGGCCACCTCTGCTTTGATTCACTCCTGGACTCGGTCAGACATGCAATAAGTCTGGCCTTTTACAGAAAGACTATCTTCTGTGTCTATTTCATGGACACTCCACGTTAACCTTGGAGTCTCTCAGAAGAAGTGGGCAACATTTCAGGACACCTCCTTACACTTTTCCTGCTGACCAGTGTTTAACACAAGGGCTAAGTATGCACTATGCAACATGCCAGGAAGAGGTATGCTGCCTTCCACTACTTCCTCTGAAATGTCCATGGTGTCCACTGTGTAATCTCTTTAGAAGTAAAAATTTTGTTGCAGGTTTTATTTGGCTCTAATTGAACCCAAGGGAATTGGATAAAATGTTGTTTTCATTTCTTTTAGGCACAGGGAGATTAGGTGATTTGCCCAGAATCACTAGATGTTGAGCCAATCCTACGACTTGAAGTTGGTTCCTCAGTTCCAAGGTTAGCAACTCTGGATGCTAAGCCCTATCTCCCCCAAAGGTTTAAATTGCTTCACATGGAACGCATGCCTCCATTCCTTTGTGGCGCCTGTGTCCATCAAGTAGTTCACATCAGTATTCTTTAGCAGTACTTTGTAGGCCCCACACCATTTTTCTTCCAAAGCTCTTGAACAAATGGATTTCAGCACTAACACCTCTTGACCTTCCTGGTACCCAGTCAGTGTCACCTTCTGGTCATTCCATTCCTTCATCAGTGCTTGGTTAGCTTGATGGTTTTACTTTGCCTGACCTATGTATGGCACCCTCAACTTCCTGAAGCTAATTACATTGTCAATCACCACAATCTGTGGTGATTCCTGAATTCCTTCGTACCTCTCTCTGATCAAGGTGAGTGGTCCATGCACCGGCTGTCCAAACAGATATTTGAAAGGGCTAAACCTGACCCTTTTCTGCAGCACCCACCAGTAGGCCATTAGGAGACTTGGCTGGAGCAAATTCCACTTCCTCTTGAGGTTCTATGGTAAAGTTTCCATCATGCTCTTTAATATTTTGTTAACCAGTCCACTAACCCATTGGTTTCTGGATGGCATTCAGTGGAGAAGTGCTACATTAGACCATCTTGATCTCAAATCTGACTCATGCACATTGAGATGAAGTTGGTTCCCACATCACAGAGTACTGTCTTTAGAAATCCAACCCTAGAATAGATCTCTGGGAGATCCTCACCACCCTTGTAGTGTTGCTCCTTTTGAAACCGCTTCTGGATACCTGGTAGCATAATCCACCACAACCAAGATGCACTGAATGAAACACCTACAATGGATAGAGGCACCTACGGTTTCTTGGTCTTATCGCCTAACATACAAGTGGGGGTACCCCACCTTGCTTCTCTCGCACCCCTATCTCTACTAAGGGCTACTACCATTGAGCTCGAACTCAACTCGGGAAATTGGATACTGTGGTATTCTTCTCATCAGTTCTGGAATGCTGGGTTTTGGTGTTGTGTAATAGCATTCCATTTTCAGAAGGGGCTTTCAAATGTAGGACAGTTGGTTCCTGTTTAACCAAGGTGACGCTGCTGCTGCGCAGCACCTGCTTATGATTAATAAACTTCACCAAAAGAACCGGCTTGTGGTATCCTAATTACTACATGTTGGCGACGATCATCGCAGGTGTCTGCCGAACCCGTATTGCGTGTGGAACAAAAAGGAATTCAGTGGTGCTGTTCCCTACCTCGTCAGTTGTAGGTGGTGAGTGGAAGTAACGTCGGATTGTCAAAACGTGTAAATCTTCTACATCTCTCCGCCCGAGCGACGATCTGAGGTACTGTTAAATATTTTCATTGAGGCAGTGGAGCGCGTCATCTTAGCCTACGTCACGAGGCTAACTGGAGTTAGCGTTTCAGTCTTTGTAAAACGCCATATTTAAGTCAGCATCAGTTCAGCGTTCATTGGTCACGCAGTGTGACGTGGCATTACGTTCGACACAGAGGCCATTTTCTACCATTGAAGTTCACTGTGTCGTTTTTTTTTCAAAACTGAATACTTTATGTGGAGCCATTGACCTGTAACAGTGTCTTTTCACTGCAAGGTTTCCCTCCTCAGGTCCATAAGGTATTTCCCAATGCGCTAGTGAGCGCGGCCTGTCTTAACAATCTTAGCGGTCACGAAGAAGCTTTCCCCAAGCTTATCGGCAACAAGTAAGCAGCAGCTGTTTGGAAGAAAAGGTAAAGTGTCAATTCAAGTGATTAAATGACTCATCAGCACATTCCGAAAAAGGGGTTTTGTTTGACTTTTTCGCAAATGGTTGTCAGTACATGATTTTTGTTGTTGTTATTTTGTTCTTTTTCCCTGGAATCTCAGAAAAGCATATTCGACATATGACAAAACTTGTCTGATATTCATGAAGACAGCAAAGTGACAGTTTAATATGTAACTTACAGAACATGACTGGTATTCTTTAAGACAGCAAAGTGATAATTTGATATTTGACTTACCGAACGGAAAGGAGTGCATGTTATTTTCTTTTTGCAATTAATAGAACTGAAATTTTTATATATTTTTTTTGTGATTCAATTGAGTCAACTTTTGCAAATTGCTTTATTTACATGTTCACTTTACATTCAAGCTATTGGCACTTTTGAAATTCTTAGTTGTTTAAAATGAGTCGGTTGCTCCACCTCCACCTTTTTTCGAAACGCCAGGAGATCCACCAATACAATGGAAAAGATGGTACGATGCATTCATCACATACATTGGTGCTACAGGAGGTTCTCGCTATAGGGTAGTAAGGAAAAATGTCTTTCATTGAATGCATTGGGGTTTGAAGGGAGAGAGCATTTAAACATTTACCTGCATTAGTACGTGCAGTTGACGATGAAGAGATAGATGACTTTACTGAGACTGTAAAAAAACTAGAAATGCGTTTTGACTTCCAGCCTAGTTTAGTAGTAATTAGGCATATGTTTTTTAAAAGAGAACAAAGAGTTGGGGAAAAAGTAGAAGATTTTATTTCAGCATTACGAGTATTAAGTGCTGAATGCCAATTTGAAAATTTTAGGGATCAGCTTATAAGGGATCAATATATTTGTAATGCACTGACAAGTGTATTCAGTAAAAATTACTTTCTTTAGACAATCCAACTCTTGAAGAAACAATTAAGATAGCAAAGAGCATTGAACTTTCTAAAATTTCGGTGAAAGAATTAGATGAAAAAGGGGCATCAACCTCTCCTAAAGAGGAGTCAGTCAATGTTATAAGGTCTAAGGATTCTAAATCAAATAATTTCTTTCGCAATGATAATAGGTTTTTCAAACAGACAAACATTTGTTTCAAATGTGGTAATGCAACTCATTTTAGAACAGGACGCCCGTGCCCTGCTAGAAATGTTATTTGCAGGATGTGTGGTAAGGTTGGTCATTTTTCAAAGGTCTGCCAAAATGGTAAGAAGAATCCAGATTTTCATCGGGATCCTAAACAGACTAACACATTTTCATCTTCTGTTGCGAATGTGTGTGTTTCACAATCTAAGTGTGATAATTTTGACAAAATTCAAGATGATTTTAGAGACATGGTTGTTTTTGTCACTGATGTTGGTGTTGTTGCTAATCAACTCTCTGGATGTGTTGATCCTTATGTGGAAATTGGTGTTGGAACAAAAATGTTATGTCTTTTGGTTGATTCTAGTGCAAGAATCACTATGATTGATCAGGAAAAGTTTCATGAAGTTTGGGGTTTTCATCCATTACTACCTCCTGATAGATCTCCTGTTTCATACGAAGGAAGAACAATTGAACTGGCAGGGTATTTTGAGGACACCTTAGAATTTAGAGGCAGGAAGATTTATGGAAAAATATATGTAGCCACCAAGGGATTAAATATCCTTGGTTGGTTTCATCAAGGACTTTTCAAAATGGTACTTAGACCTGGCACAAAGGATCAAGTTTCCATTATTAAATCAGATGATTTTGTTGACATCTTGTGTGAGAAATATCCTTCAGTCTTTAGCAACAATCTTGGACAGATTAAAGGTTTTACACATTGTATTAAGGTTAAGGAGGGTACCATACCTGTTAAGCACAAACTCAAGAATGTACCTTTGAGCGTTAGGGACCAACTAGAAAAGGAACTTAAGGATCTGTGTAAAAAAGGTATAATCTAACCTATTGAGTCATTTCTTTGGCTTAGTCCTTTGGTCATAGTTAAAAAGGAAAATGGTGAACTTCGCGTCTGCATAGACTTACGCAGTTTAAATGAAAACATATGGGTTGATTCTCATCCCCTCCCAAAGATTTTGGATATGCTGTCTTTAATTAATGGTTCAAAATGGTTTACAAAGTTAGATTTAGCTTCAGCCTATCATCAGGTTGTTTTGGATCCATCATCAAGACACTTGACTGCTTTTGTTTCGCCTATAGGTTCTTTTTAATACTGCCGCATGCCATTTGGATTGGCTTCCGCAGCAGCGTTTTTTCAAAGAATCATGTCCAATTTGCTTAAAAACATTAATGGTTTGGTTGTCTTTCAGGATGACGTTCTGGTTCATAGTGTAATATCTGAGTCACATGATGAGGCAATTTGTTGTGTTTTGGAAACCTTGCGTGATGCAGGTGTAGTCTTGAAGAAAGAAAAATTTGTTTTTAAAGTGCAGAAAATAGAGTATTTGGGACATGTCGTGTCTGAACATGGTGTGGAGCCTAGACCAGGTTTGGTCAAAGCCATTGTTGATTCACCAGCACCTTGTGCCAAGGTAGGTTTAAAATCATTCATTGGTTTGTGCGAGTTTTACTCGCGATTTTTGCCAGATTATGCCTCAAAGGTTCAACTGCTGTCTAACATGTTTAAAAAAAAATTTCCTTTTCTTTGAGACAAAGAATGCAGTGATGTTTTTAATTGGATCAAATAATGTTTGGTGAGTCCTGTAATTCTTAAGCCTTTTGATCCCAATTTGATGTATTCACTGTTGATGCTAGTGGTGTGGGTTTAGGTGCCATTCTCACTAAAAATATTAAAGGGAATAATCATACTTTGGGATATGCTTCAAGAGTTTTGCGTGGATCTGAATTGAGTTTTTCAGTAATTGAAAGAGAATTGTTGGCATGTTGGTGGGCCATAAGAAAATGTTCTCCTCATGTTTGGGGGAAACACTTTAAGTTATGCACTGATCACAACCCACTTGTTTCCATTCTGTCTGGTGACAAAATGAAGGAACATACACCTAGAATTGCACGGTTATCCACAAAACTATTACAGTTTGATTTTGAAGTCTCATATATTCCAGGTAATAAAAACATTAGAGTGGATTATTTTTCAAGACAACCGGTAAAATCTGGAGATCAATGTGTTGATTATGATGAGGATAATTGTTTTGTGGCTGCTGTTATCTTGGATGATATGTGTGCTATAAGTAAATGTAAATGTAAATGTGTAGGCATTTATATAGCGCACTGCTACCCGTAGGCGTCCTGGCGCTTCGACCGCCGCGAAACCCTTCCTGGCTTCCCTGAGAGATGGTCCCTTAATGGGTATCTCCAGGGTGAGGCCAGGCATCCCCGGCGGTCTGGGGGGCCGTTAGTGAAGATGAGGCAAGCTAATGCCCAGAGTTGCCGAGTGTGATCGTTGATCGTTGATCAGAGTGGGCACCGAGGCGAGAGGCGAGAGAATTATCGAGTCCGCTGACCCTGGTCCAGAAACCTGCCGCTCCGGGAATCGAACCCTGGTCCCGGGCCGTCCTCTGCTCTCGGGTCTGCCGCCTCTAACCAGTGAGCCACACTACTTCACTTAGTAGTGAGGCGGAATGGAGAGAAAAGTTGTCTGAAGATGTATTACTTGGTGAGGTTATTAAATTTGTGAAAAGTGGCTGGCCGAAGGAGAAGAATGCTAATTTTTCTCTTCAAATTTTTGTTAAAGTGGCCAATGAGTTCTCCATTGAGGATGGATTATTGATGTGTGGTGATAGATTGATTCTTCCGGAGTCATTGAGATCCAGATTGATTCAGAGTGCACATGAAGGCCATCTGGGTAAAACTTTCACAAAAAAAAGATTGCGTGAATATCTGTTGTGGCCACAGATGGATAAAGATGTTGATATCTTTGTGGGAATTTGTGTCATTTTACAGATTGAGTTACCAAATAAACCGTGGGAGAAAATTGGAATTGATTTGTTGGGACCTTTTAATACTCTTCCTACCAATGCGAGGTTTGCTATTGTAGCAATTGATTACTACTCGAAGTGGCCAGAGGTTTGTTTCATTAATGAGCCTAATTCCAGCAATGTCATTGATTTTCTGAAAGATATATTTTTACGAGAAGGGTGTCCAACCACAATTGTAAGTGACACGGGTGTACAATTTGTCAGACAAGATTTTGAAAATGTTCTGCTCCAAAGCGGGATCAAACATTTAAGAAGCACGCTCTATCATCCACAAATCAATGGTTTGGTGGAGCGAATGAATAGGGTTATAAAATAATTGTGTACAGTGGGCTTTAGCTGATAAATGTAATGTTCAAAATGCTGTAAGATCCATGTTGTGGTTCTATCGTACCACACCCCATTCCTCCACAAAGGTGTCTCCTTTTGAACTTCTTAGGGGACGAAAACCTTGTTCGAAGGTTTGTCCTGGATGGATGGCAAGATGGGTAAAGATGAACACTGTAAACAATATAGGCAATATTGTTAGGTCAAATGTTTCACAAGCCCAAAGTCAGCAAAATGAATATTTTGATTTCAGGAAAAGGTCTGTTTCACAGAATATTAAAATTGGCGATGTTGTAAGGATTAAGATCCCTATTCATGCGAAAAAGGCTCTTCAAAATTCACTGAACCAGAGTTGCCAAGGTGTGTGAAAATGCAGTAAGAGTCAATACTAAAAATTGGTGGAATTTATCTAGAGTTGTAAAGGTAAATGATGGTTCGGGACAGGTTTCCTCTTCATGTCCCAATAAGTCTGATATTATGTTTAGACCTGTAAGTAATAATTTTTCTGCTTCTCCTGCTGCTGTGGGTTTGCGGAAAAGTTCTCGTCAACGTTCCATTCCTGCAAGATATCGTTAATTCTATGATAGTTTTTCCCTTTTACCTCTCTGTAACTGAGATACATATTTTGTATGATGTTATATTTTTTGAGTTTATTCATTGGTTTATGCATTGTGGTTCTGTTCATTTTCATATTGGTTTTTTTTTAAATCTTTTTTTTTAATATTTTGAGAGGAGGAGGATAATGTAGTATTCTCCTCATCAGTTCTGGAATGCTGGGTTATGGTGTTGTGTAATAGCATTCCATTTTCAGAAGGGGCTTTCAAATGTGGGACAGTTGGTTCCTGTTTAACGAAGATGATGCTGCTGCTGCGCAGCACCTGCTTATGATTAATAAACTTCACCAAAAGAACCGGCTTGTGGTATCCTAATTCATTCAAAATATCTTTATTTCGGCAGTGTGCCATAAAAGAAACAGTGATTAATAGAATGTTGTAATATTAATAACAGTAAAAATTCATGTGTAAGAAGCAATTGAACAGAATTTAACGGCACAAAGGGTACACAAATTGAATAGGTATCAGCCGCAATTAAAATATTAAAACAATAAATATAATCTTACATATAAGAACATATAAAAAGTGCAGTATACCAGGGGCTATGAGTACAGGATTAAGTGCGATCAATCAATGATCTACGCTTAAACCACATAGCAGCCAAAAATTTTGAAACGGCAAATACAATCACTGCTTTAGTGTCATTTTTTAGTATTCTGAATGCCTGCATGCATCTTTGAAGGCCCAGGCTTTTACATAGAGGAACCATCCAGTAGGTCCTGGCCTTAGAGTAGCCGGTGGCAGATTTACAAACTGGACAAGTGGACGGGGCGGAAGTTGACCACTTGCAGGTAAAGGCTCTGAGCAGTAAAACACTGTGCCTCCACTGCACATAAAGTTTTTTTGCCAAAAGAGGGTAGATGTCATCTAAAAATTCCTCATAAAAATAAGAATCTTTAACCAGGAGAAAAGAAGCTGTTATAGAACCGGTATGTGTATTACATTGGGAAGTGGTGAGACTATCTGCACGAAGAACATTCGTGAGCTGGGCGCGTGAAAGTTTAATACATCCCTATTCTGGAGTAAACCAAAGCTCCGGAAGTTTTAACCTTATGAATTCATTCTTTATGTAGGCAAGCCAAGGGAATTTCCCTGAGCCGGGAAAAGACAGAATCTCCTTGAGTTCTTCTCTATATTGTAGCAGCTCCGGCGTAACCCAGAGTCTGCACCATAATCTCAAGGGTTTAAATGCTAACTCTTCGTGTATTGGTCTTATACCCAGATCGACCCTAGGGGGGGAAAGTGGTGTACTCGATGGTAGAGCTAATAACCCACTTAGGAATTTGTTTTCGGTCATGGTGATTTCAGACCTCGGTGAATAACCCCCCAGTTTACCCCATACGTAATAGCACCCCTGGCTTTTGCCTTATAGATCTCAATGGGTTGTCTCAGAGGTTTAATTGTAGATTTGTTAGAAACTTTGAGGATACCACCCAAAAGTTGGGCCAGTTTTAGCTGGGCTTTTGTCTGCTGGGGGCCCCAGGTAAGGTTTTCATTTAGTGTGACCCCGAGATAATCAAAGATACTGACCCTTTCCAAGGGTATCGGCCCTAGGCTGGGGTTCACCCTGGTAACTCGTGGGGGATTGAAAATCATAAATTTAGTTTTTAAAGAGTTGATCTCTAGGCCTTGAATGGTGCAAAAATCCTGGAAACCATCCAGCATTGTCTGAATCCCCATAGGGGTTTTGGACAGCAGAAGGGTATCATCGGCAAACTTAATTGCCGGGACCCTATTGCCGGCCAACTTTGGGGCATCGTTGTGGGGGACTTCATTAAGATGTTTGATTACTCTGTTGACATAGAGGCAGAACAGGGTCGGTGCAAGGACACAACCCTGTCTTACCCCCCTGTCAACGGGAAATCTAGATGAAAGTGAGGCATTTTTCCCACACCTGACCTGCCCAAAGTTTACCTCGTGGAGCCTCATCAAGACCAGCAAAAGGTGTGTGGGTATGCCAAGATCAAGAAGGACAGCCCAAAGTTTGTCCCTGGGGATGAGGTCAAAGGCAGAGCAAAGGTCTACAAACACCGTATAGAGGCTGCCACCCTCTATTCTCACTGTTTTCCAGTATAAAAGTTGGAGCTGAAAAATTTGGACCACAGTGGAGGTATTTTTTCTAAACCCCGCCTGGTAGGGACTGAGAATTGCCGACTCATCCATCCAATCCTGGATCTGGTCCAGTATGAGTCTGGCGAAAATCTTCTGGGGAACATTGTTATGTTATGTTATGTTATGTTATTTTATTTTATAAAGCGCACGGATGCCGCAGCCAAGAGGCGTCCCGGCGCTTAATGCATTAATGAGGCTGATCGGTCTGTAGTTGGATGGGAGCAGAGGTGAGCCCTTTTTAAACATGGGCACTATCTCTGCGCCCAGCCAAGTACAGGGAACCGTCATGTCTCTCAGAATCGCGTTAAACATAATCTGAAAATAAGGACCCCAGATTCCTGGCTCCTGCCTAAAGAGGTCCCCTGGAAGTTTTTCCAGGCCTGGGGCTTTCCCAGGGGCAAGTTTGGAGATGGCATTGCAAACTTCTTGGACCGTAAACACGGTCGCCTCAGGGTGCGATATCGCAGCGGCCTGAACCGCAGGATCCACTGTGTAGTTCTGGAGAATATAAAACCCGATAGTGCCCTTCCCAGGCTTCAGGGGCTATGTTAGGTTCGTTTGCTGCTTTCAGCTCACCACTACCATTGTTTACTATATTCCAGAATTTACGAAAGTCCTTGGCTTCCAGTGCCAATGAAAGATTGGACCATTTTTCGTGGTCCCATTCTTCCTTGGCACAGTTAATTGTCCTCTTGTAATCTACCCTCTTAGTTTTGATTTTTATTCTGTCATTGTCCTTAATGCCCAACAAAAACACTTGTTTCGCCTGCCTGCAGGCTAGCGTGTACCAGGAGCTATGAGAAGCCCTTTTGGTCCTCCCCGCTACCCGTGGGTTCAGAAGCTCAGCCAAAGTGTGAGAGAACCTATTATTAAGTTCCTCAAGTTGGGATAGATAATCTTGAGATGGAGGTTGGCCGGTTAGTGTAGCAAGCTCATTGAACATGGGTAGGATTGAATTATGGAGTTTCCTAATAATTCCGGATGTTCAGCTAGTTTGTGCTAGCTAACTCTACGTCTATCATTAGAGACGGTAAGATTACCGTCGTTCCCTTCAGAGGATGCAACAACGCTTCCACAGCTGTGGGGTAGACCCAATTTTAAAATAAGAGCATTTTGGTCACTATCTGCTCTTGTAACAATGTTAAAATCAATGACCAGAGACCACAGCCATGTTTCCACCAGTATGAAGTCTAGAAGAGACATCTGTCCCGGTTTATTATAGGTGTATTTAGCAGGGGTAGCAGAGGGAGTGTGGCCGTTGCAAGCCCGTAGGGAGTAGTTTAGGAGGAAGAGACAGAATTTAAATAGTTAACGGGGTCCAAGCCTTTGGAGAGGGAGCCTGGATCGCAGGTATGGACCAGTGCTCGTCCTCTGCAGTAAGTGCATCATCTTTTAGACCTTTAAGGGGTTCATAGTGACAATTCAGATCGCCACCCACCAACAGTCGGTGCCAGTTGGAATTGTTGGAATAAAACGGAAGAGATCCTCAATAGTACTGGATTCACTAGTTGGATTTACGGGGCGAGAATATACATTGATTAGTTCAATTTTCGATGCATCTGGCCAAGTAAAGACCACACACTGAATGTCTATCGAGTTAGTGTTCAAAACCTAAATTGCACAACCAAGGTGGATACCCAACCAAATGGTGAGGCCCCCGGATGGGCGGCCTCTCCCGCCCCAGGCAGCCCCAGGCAGCCCCAGGCAGCCGGGACAAAAAATGTAACGAAGCCTGTCCGATGTAACTCAGTCCGTGCCCATGTCTTCTGAAAGAGACAAACGTCACTTTCGTTCACAAAGGAGCCCCAATCAGGGCAGGTAAATTTGCTGGGGAGCCCGACCAGATTCCACGATAATATTTTGAGTGAATTTGGGCCAGGATCCTCAGCACTTTCCCTGGGTGAAATCATGCTTCCCATGTTGGTCCCCGCCGCTGGGTGCACTAGGGGTGAGGGGATGTTAGTGGGCACAACTACAGAAAGACAGGGGTAGTTACGACTACCAATAGGATTCTTATTGTTAATACAATTAAACAAGAGTATTGGTGTAGGCTCCCCGCACCCGCCCACCCTCCTTGGCATGCTAGTACTCGATATTTTCCTTTTATCTGGGAGACCAGCCAGTATCGTGTCAGCCATAACGATATCAAGCACTACACCCCTTGAAGTCCCCAGATTGGGCCACCGTCAGTCCACCTGATCTAACCCACTAAACCTATTTTGTAGGCTTATGGCCGATGGACCTGGAAGGTCTCTGTGCCACCCCGAACCACTTCCTCCCTTCACTCGATTCCAGGGTTGCTCAGAGCCTTGGCTGATGCCAGTTTGCCCCTGGGAATAGAAGTATGATGTGTTCGTATGAGACAGACCCCAATGGCAAATGTGAGACACCGTCCGTGTGTCTCTGAAATTAATTAACATGCAGTCCCCATTTAGATCCATTGCCCTGATACCCAGCCAGGAATCCCTTCGAACAAGTAATATTTCACTAGTTACAGTTGGTGGCAGGGGCCTGTGTTTATTGAGCCAGTCTGTAACCTTGTTCTTAAGAGAGTTATACAACTCCTCTTTCTCGTTAGTCAATACAAGGACCCCTGCTAAAACCACCACATAGGGGCTGGAATCTGGTGGTAGATTGATTTGAACGGACTTTGGGTTGCCTGGACATTGTGACTGTATAGGTGCGTTAGAGCCCTTACTTAATACGGGTTTTGGCCGTAAGTTTAGGTCCTGGCTAGCATTGAGAGCAGCAACTACACACCCCAGTGGCCCTGCGCCCATTGACCTGCCCTCCTGGCCTAGCAAGTCAGCGCTGGTGTCCCGTAGAACAGGCCCAGCCGAACCCAGTCCATCCCAACCAGTTGAAGTCACAGGTAGACATTTGTCAACATCCCTCTTCTGGGTTCCTTCCACCCCGTGGGATTGATTAGAAGCGTTAGATAAAATCAATAAATTTGCTTCAATTGCAGCTAATCTCGCAATAAGGGGGGACACGAGGTCAGAGAAGACAACCCCCACTTTAGTCCAGAAGTCATTGTTCATAGTAGGGACTTGAACATTTTTGTGGAACATCGCTAGTGAGTTCCACATCAGTGGGCACATCTTCTGATTCTCGTGGACCCGGGGTTTGAGACTCAGATTCCCCCTGCTTTCTTCTTCTTTGTTTAACAGAGGACTTTTTTGGACAATTACCCATGTCCCGTTTCTTTTTAACTGCTCTTTTGGGCTTAGGTGAAGGATCTTTTCTCCTTAATGGTTGGGCAGTCATTGACCTTGTTTTCGGGTGTGATGATTCAGCTGGTGGCCTTGGGTTTATTACAGGGGGTGTCTTAGTGCTTTCCGAAGAATTTGTCACCGGGGGGGGGGGGGAAATTGTGCATGCCGGGCTCTCTGCAGATGAATTGACAGATAGGAAGGCAGCCCCCAGCTGGGGAGAATGGACAAGCGTGCCTATCGATAGCCGCCGCTCTGCGACAGCTATTTCTTGCTCAAGGACATTCGAAGCTTTAGTAAAAAAATAGTCCAATGTTCCCATCATGCCCCCGCTTTTCAAGTTTGTCTTGTCCTTGTTGGCACCCATCGCCATCTCTACTAGATGATCAACAGTTCAGACCCCCTATTGATAAGGTACTGGACTTACCGTCCAACTTTATACTTCCGTTTTTCAGGCCAGATGTTAGGGAATGGGGCCGGCCCGGCCTTCTCCGGTCTCGAAAGGGCTCAACCGGGTTAGCTCGGCGCCATCACGTCCGTCCCACGTGGCACGCGGGCGGCGCCGCAGCCTGGAACGTCGCCGGTGCGCCGGTGGTCCCTGGGGCACCTGGGGGATGTAGTCACCAGCCGTTGCCCTCACGGCGATCAAAATGGCGGAATAAGGCTCGCAGCCATTCCCCTCACGGCGAGAGCTTCAACACAGTCCGGTAAGTTTTGGTCCCCCCAGAGCGCTCAGCGCTCCTCTGCTTTGTAGCGCCTCCGGGCGCAGCCTGGAACGTCACCGGTGTGCCGGTGGTCCCTGGGGCACCTGGGGGATGTAGTCACCAGCCGTTCCCCTCACGGCGATCGAAATGGCAGAATAAGCCCCGCAGCCGTTCCCCTCACTGCGAGAGCTTCAACACTGCTGAGTCCGGTAAGTTTCGGATCTTAAGGAACTTCAAGATTTTGTCCAGATAACTCCTAAAGACAGTTGCTGTGCTGAAAATCACAAGATATGACCTAACCCTTGGTGTGTTCCACAGTGCTTTTTAATGGTGGCGGTGGCGGCCTGCCACTACCTGCTGCCATGTAATAGCAGCGCACCCCTCCCAGGTCGGCCACCTGATGCTTGCCCTTGATCTCGGAGGTCTTTGAAAGGCCCGAGTTCTGTCATCCACAGCGGAAATCTGAAAATGTAATAGCTTGTTTCCCCAGGGAAGAAATGAGAAACATTCACCAGGGTGTGAAACCTGATAGCCAGAAACTGGTCCTAAGATGCTTGATTCTGGTTCAGGGAGGACATGGCTTGGCAGTTCGGGCTGGACTGTTCCCATGAGGCACAGGGTCAAGGCTGATTTGCATATGGTCATGTCTGAACTGGGTTGGTGTGGTGAGCAAAAAAACATGGATTTAGGCCCAGATCTCTGTACTGGGGTGAATTTATGACATCGTTCTGCATTCTGTCCATCAACTGTTGTTTTTGCATTTGTCACCCCGAGTGGGACGGGTATGCTCAGACGTGAGTCCCATGCTCTCCACACCACTGGAGTCAAGCTATCCTGGCTGAAGACGGCTGATAGCAAGAAACCGGTCCTAGGATGCTTGATTCTGGTTCAGGGAAGACATGGCTTGGCAGTTCGGGGTGGACTGTTCCCATGAGGCACAGGGTCAAGGCTGATTTGCATATGGTCATGTCTCAACTGGGTTGGTGTGGTGAGCAAAAAAACAATGGATTTAGGCTTAGATCTCTGTACTGGTGTGAATGTATGACATTGTTCTGTACTCTGTCCATCAACTGTTGATTTTGCATTTGTCCGCCAGAGTGGGACGGGTAGGCTCAGAAGTGAGTCCCGTGCCTCCCACACCACTGGAGTCAAGCTATTCTGGCTGAAGACGGCTGATCGCCAGAAACCGGTCCTAGGATGCTTGATTCTGGTTCAGGGAAGACATGGTTTGGCAGTTCGGGCTGGACGGTTCCCATGAGGCACAGGGTCAAGGCTGATTTGAATATGGTCATGTCTGAACTGGGTTGGTCTGGTGAGCAAACAAACGATGGATTTAGTCCCAGATCTCTGTACTGGGGTGAATGTATGACATTGTTCTGCATTCTGTCCATCAACTGTTGTTTTTGTGTTATTTACAAAGTGACGCATCTAAGCAGACGCATCTCTTCATAAACCCCTGAACTGCATTATACCTGCGTCAGGTATACATTATGCAGGCTGGGCATTGCCCCGCAAGAAAGGGGCATAGGAGTGGTGCAGGGAAATCTATAAGATTTCACTGCGCCACTTCTAGGACGCCAATACTACAAAACTTTACGTCTGCCTGATGACAGGCGTAAGGGTGACGCAGGCCCTTTCACATGGGGCTTGCCCCATGTGAAAGGACACAGCCTGGAGATGCATCTGTTTTCAGACACACCCCAGCAATGCACCCCTTTTGTGCCAAAAGATATGTCAGTAATACTGACAGATCTGTCATTCCTTGCGACATGATGCGTCATACAGTAAATATGACTCATCCATCATGTCACAAGGAGGGCACACTGAGAATAGTTGCCTCTCTACTCTCACACAGCGATGCAACACTTCTCATAAATGAAGCCCTTGATTTATAATTTTCCATGTACATCATGAATAGGGCTCACAGGTTTGTGATATTTATTATTTTTACGCTTCTGTCCATATTTATCCGTATTTATGTTTGAATATTTTATCGGTATATCACCATATTTATTTTGGGTTTTGGGAAAAAATTAAGATTGTATGTTTTCACATTTATTTAAGCAATAAATGTACGCTGATACTTGAACACCTGAAAGGTTTTAATTACATAAATATTCATTAATGAGAATTGAATACACTGGTATGAAAATATATACATTTTGGTAACAACCTTGTAGACTCAAAAAACGAACACATTTTTAGCGCGGGGATGCCTACGGGTCACCAGGCGCTTTAGAAATCGCAAAATAAAATAAATAAATAAATAAATATCCATATTCAGAAATAAATTCAGATAGCAAAATAGATAGTTTCTAGCTGTATTTTTCTGCAACAATCAGTAACAAGCATTGGCATAGCCAATAGGTCTTGCTTTTGGGACCTTATAAGTATTTAGTTATACACCACAATATCCTTAGTGCAACAATATCAACCGCTGCCTGGATAAACACTTATAAGGTCCTAAATGCGAGACCTTTTGGCTATGCCAATGCTTGTTTTTCATAGTGGTGTAGTAAGGGCGCCAGGGGCCTGGTGCAAGCCAGGAAAATGTGTCCCTCCTCCATTCCACCCGTTTGCTATTTCGGTACTAAAATACATCTATATTTGAGGTTCCGTGCCCCCTAAAGTCGTTGGAGCATCTGTTTTAACATTGATCACTGTGCCCCTGTTTGGCCGCCATCGAAACTGCCCTGAATCAATCAATCATGGTTTGTTTAGCGCAACTACTCACCAGTGAGGGTCTCAAGGTGCATGAGGGGAGGCTACTCATCCCTCGGGCCGCTAGGGTTCAGTCGAAGAGCCAGGTCTTGAGATCCTTCTTGAATTGGGTCAGCGACGGTGTTTGCCTGTGCCTCTAACGCGTTTGTATCAGAAGCAACAGTTCTCATCGGGTGTATGGGGTAAGATTACTGTGTGATGCATTGCCCCAGTCCCAACCCTGCTACCATCTGGGGCATTAAGTCTTGGTTGCTGGGCCTCTTAACAGGGGAGTAGCAACCATCTGTACAGCAGGTGCCAGGACACCGAGGCCCAGATCCCCAGGGCCCACTGATCCCAGATGGTTGCTGTGTTTTACTTTCCCACTTGCAGACAGGACTTGCTTGCACTAGCATCATTGCTGTGCTCCATGGTGAGTACATTTTACACAGGGAGTAACTGGGTCATTCAGTCAGAGTCCAGCAGTGCACGAGAGTGACTAGAGGCACGTCTACCATGGGTACTGCCCAGTAACCACTGACTGCCCCAGTGCCAGCCAGCGCGCCCAGGATGCAGGGGTACATTGACCACCCACACTGGGCGCCCACACTAGATTTGTGATTAAAGGGTTGTTGATAGTGTCTTTTTCTATGTCAATTTCCTTTAATTGACCCTTTCCCTCTCATGTGCACAGCACACGTCTGTGCTGGCATGTGCTTCCCGGTGCAGGCAAAGGGACCAGGGCACTGGTTTGAAGTAGCCACGTGTTAAGTCAGAATCAGAACTCAGGTCTGGTTCCTCCCACCCTCATCATGTTGAGGTGACCAATAAAAAAATAATCCCTCACCTCACCCCCCCGGACTTTGCCCGGTCCTGCATTGTACAATAATGAAACCTGCTGTCTCCCCTCCCAATATTGCACCGTTTTTAGGTTCTGTTTCGAAAACTCTCTGAGGCACTGCTAATAGACGTAACTGTGACCCACCCAGCAGTACTCTCTTCATCGACCTAACAAGGATGAAGGGGACACCGGCCCTGCTTGTATTCACACTGCACACACCCTCAGCAGCAGGGTGTGTGCACTGTGAGTCTGAAGCCAGATAGGGCGCTGATGGAAACAGACACTCAGTCTGCCTACCTGCAGGAGATCGGAGCACCCAGGTGCTGCAGGGGCATTAACAGTTATTAATTGCCCTTCTGCTGCTCGGTGGATATAGTGCTTATTTAGAGGGTGTATTGGCTGTTAACGCCCTCCGCAGAGACTGTAAACGTTTAAGTGCACATTAATGTTCCCTCAAAACAAATATTATATTTCCGGGTCCTCCCAAGTTCAACAGCTGTTCATCGAATCATACGAGTTTGTTTCTCTTCCTTTGAAAAAAATTCCGAAGCGGATTACCAGGTGGGCAACAGGTGGGCCAAGATGATGATGGTAAGAAGGCCCCACCAGGAGCTATTTCCTTGAGCTCTGCCAGGAATCAACTGTTACACATCAGTCACACCACATTCTATGACATCAATGAACATTCCAAGTGTTCCTGGGCTGAACAAGAAAGGAAGACAGGGTGGACAGGAGAAAGACAAGGAAAGACCTTATAACACACGTGCACCGCTCCTTTGTGTACATTCTGACGCCGAATGCACATTCTGCATCGCATAGGCACTGGCACTCTTAAAGTGCTATGACTATAGAGCTTCTAAGCGCTTAGAGAGACAGATGGGCGCTTTGTCTTACGTTGCTTGTTTTTGTATAGTACAGCGTTCATCACTCGTTGACCTCCTAAATGCTGATGAATACACAGGTAGGGGTACAACTGTTGTGACTGGAGTAAATCAATGAATTGAAAACAAGCATTTGACGCATCTGTGCAGAACTCGGGCAAATTCAAGAACTTCAGAGAAGCACTGTGAGTTCAGCGAATGAAGAACTTGGGCATACAAGTGCATGCCTCGCGCAACAAATGGGAGAGGTGGAGGAGTGCAAGAGCACACAAAGCGTTTCCATTGTGCAAGGGAATCGCCAGACGTGCGCGAGTTGCCATTGAAGGCAATGGAAAGTGAGCACCGTTTTTAGTGCAAAAGCTGCATCGATGGCTAAAGGTCTTTTTCCGAGAAGCACATGCGCGCTGCTAGGCGAGACCTTAAAACAGAAAATTGGGAGCCTTACTAATGAACTGAAAATTGTGCAGAGTACTCAACAATGGCAATCTGTTGATTCTAAATAACCTATTTTTCACCAACCACCCTACTCACAATATGTTCTAGCTCTTTGTTAACCATGATGGATACCCACTTGTCACCCAACACAGCAAGATTCACTGGATCCTTCTCTGTCACATCTGACTGGTATTTCCTCTCTGGGGGTAGGGCACTCCTACATGAATCGCCCTCTATCCTTCAGCTTGTTCAGGGCATGAAAATCCATAACCTCTTACCCACTCATTCCAATCATGCAACACTCAGTGTATACACGTTTTAAACTGAACATGATCTGCCTGTTTGCTGTGTTTAAGCTCCTTCAGGCAGTGAGCTAGCTTAAGACTAAACCTCCTAATCATTGCTTCTTTTATCCCTTCATACATCATTTGCTCGGTTACCAGTATCCTTCAATTGAATGTTGTGCCTTCCAGTGGCAACCGACTCATCAGTGTTGTGGCATTAGGCACTTCATTCAAAGCTGAACTTCATAAGCAATCTTCAAACTCACAATTCATTCCAAAACATCTTATCCGGTCACATACATGTACAGTTCTTTCGGAACCTCGGCAAGCACACCATAAGAGTTTGGATTGGAATGGCTTTTTCAGGGCATAAGTCTCAGCAGCTATTCTAAGCTTTTCCCTCTCGAAAGTTATTCTCTTCCTCTCACAGGGGCAGATGTATCAAGATTCCTTTTTGCGAGTCCATAATTGCGATGTTTTGTGAATCGCAATTTCGGAATCGCAAAATGGGATGTATGATGAAATCTGCGATAAATGTGCGATTTCTAAAAAATCTCAGAATTATTTGCGATATTCCTAAGATTTCTTAATTAGCGAATTTCGCAAATTAAGAAATCTCAAAAAACGGGATCAGGCAATGCAGGAACAGCCTGATGACATCACAACCAGGAAGTTTCAGTGATTGCTTGCACCTGCTTCCGAGAGCCACATCCAGTGGCAGTTGGAAGAGTGTTCTGAGGCAGAGCAGACCTGTTTGGAGAGCAAAGGAGTCACAGAAGGCACAGGAGGAAATGGTATCCGAAAAGAGAACAAGCATTTACAATGCAATGGTTTTGCCTTTGTTAAAGTTAGAGCTATTGGCCTTGCTCTTGACATTATTTTTATTTATGCTTTTTTTAACATAAATAAATGGCATTGTCATTTACAATGCCAATAGCTTAATCTCTCGCAAATGCCACACACAAACACCCACAGATAGCCCCCCACCCACACACACACAGAGCCCTCCACACACACACCCACACAGAGCCCCCCACACACACAGCCACACAGAGTCCCCCCCACACAGCCCCCCACACACTGCGAGCCCCCCCACACACTGCGAGTCCCCACACACTGTGAGCCTCCCCCACACACTGTGAGCCTCCCCCACACACTGCGAGCCCCTGAGGTTCCGTGACAATTGTAAGTGGTGTTTTCGACTCGCACGAATATGGTCGAGTCTGGTATCTATGAACCGCAAATGACGAGTTTAGTAAATGTGCGCAGTTTCGCTGTGCTAACTTAAACCGTTCGTTTGTTATGTGGGCTTTTCATCTGTACCCACGGGTTCCATCTTAGATACGGCATCCATTTTGTCTCTTGCCCTCAAGTAGCCAGCGAACGGACGCTGTCCGTTTCGCGACCCTGGGACTCCCAAGATATTTGCGGAAGACACATGTTCTTTGTAAGTGTCTTTATGACGAGGGGGTTGCTGCTGTAAGGCAGATGGCGCCGCTCGAGGCTCATCTTGCCGCACGGGCTTATTGTCTCAGCCGTGCATCTCATTAGGCACGTCCCTTTGATGCCTGTATCTCGTGTTTCCCGTTACCTCCCCTTTTACACCCTTTCCGATCTCCCCACTGTCTCCGTCTTCCTCTGCACCTGTCTTCGTTCCTATTTCGATTTACTTTACTGCTGATTGGAATTTGCTAATGGTGGGAAGATGGGTTTTTACAGTTGGGAACCGCCAAATGTTTCCGCACTTATGTCCCGGACCTTGTGTGTTTCAAAGTGACCAAAGCGACCCCTCTGGGAGCTAAATGTGGGAACCGGGTTGTAAACTTTTGTGTTCAATGTTATCCTATGGGTAAAAACTGTATAAAAGGAGCGATCCACAGAACCAATTTGAAGCAGTCTCCCCGAACTACACTCGATGTACTTCCTGTGACTTCTGTGTTCCCTGCAGCAAATAAACCTTGAATCTTTGACGCCCAAGGAAGTGTCCCGTGTCTCTGTGACTTGTACGCCGGAGCAGGTTACCCACGAAGGTTTCAGGTGTTGTGCCCTGGCACCGCTGGGTCCAAAAGAACCCAGTCCTTCAGTTGGCGCCCAACGTGGGGCTGCATCAGTGGTACCGGTCCAAGCCCGACGATCGTGAGGAACTTCGTGTGAAATCTCCGAGGGAAGGTGCACCCCGCTTCATCGATCCTGTTGTCGAAATAAGTGGCCCGAAGACTTTTCCCGCGAAGATTCCCGCCTCCTGACGGCTGCGACGGACTGCTGCCCTGACTGTAGACCTGTTTTGGCGCCTGGCGTAGACCTTGGTATAGCGAGACGATTGACGGGCCTTCCTGGTGACGCCATCGATCTTTGAGTTAAGTATTTGTGGGTCGCTCCCAGAGTTCTTGGTTGTTGACACTTTAGCGAGTGTTTTTGTTGTGAACGCTGTGTGAGTGTTTTTGTCGGTGACACTTTGCTAGCGTACTTTGTTGTTGTATTTGTTTGACGACTGCAGCCGCCAAAAACCGAGGGTTTTGTTCTTTGCTGGGACTTGGTAAATCCCGTAACCCTTGAAGTTTGTGAAACTCGGCTAGTGTGCAAGATGCCTGGTCGCAGTACTTTGTTCAGTTGTTTCAGACCTTGTGGTGCGGATTCCCTGCTGGAGGACTCGTGTCCGATACCTCCGGTTGGAACTCCTACTTATGACTTATATAGCAAACATGGGCTAGGCCCGATTGCTTTTAACGATTATTGGATAAAATATACAAAGAAAGACGGCGATCTTCGTTG
This sequence comes from Lissotriton vulgaris, assembly GCF_964263255.1. Taxonomy (NCBI): domain Eukaryota; kingdom Metazoa; phylum Chordata; class Amphibia; order Caudata; family Salamandridae; genus Lissotriton; species Lissotriton vulgaris. Next base: position 807,200,291 of record NC_141697.1, read on the forward strand.
GCCACCTCACGGTAGCTTCGAAGCGTCGATCTTAGATAATTTGGAAATAAAGTTGTTCGAACGTAAATCTAGGCCGGCCATGTTTGATGCCTTTCGGTTGTGGCGCAAAGAAGCCCGACAGAAAGAGATCAGACAGAATAAACGTAGTCAGCGAGATAATGTTGCTACTATAGTAAAGAAAGCTGAGCAGTTTCAGCGTGATAAGGAGGATAAGGATAAGGAAGTGTTTGAGAGGCTACAGCGTATGACCATAGATAAATGCTATCCTGCTTTGCCTACGGAGTCGGATAAGAAGGAAGAGGCAGTTGAGGATCCTTTAATGTCCTATCTTATGAAGTCGCCACCTCCGTACGTACAGGGTACCGCAGCTCCTGTGGTCCCTGCCGTACCTGTTCTTCCACCTATCGTTCCTCCGCCTGTTCCTCAACCTGCACCCGTTCTTCCGCCTGTTCCTGCTCCTTTGTCTGTTTCTATTCCTACTGCTCCTCCGCTTCCACATACTCCTGCTCCCGCTACTGCTCCTGTGTTGTTAACCCCTGTCGCTGCTACTGTTTCTACTCCTTCTCTTGTTAGTCCTGTGTCTTACTCTTCTCCCTCTACTCGTAATCGTAATTCTCCGCTTGCGACAAACTTCTTTCAGTCGCTCGGACCTGTTTTTGGGTCCGCTGGTTCTGATGGTCCTCAGAGACGTAGTCAGCTTCCTGGAAACAGAGAACGTGTTGCGCTATATAATATGGCGATGGGTTGGATGGTAAACCCTCTTAGAAATCCACCCCGTGTTGTCCTCGAAACGTTTAATCAATTCAACATACCGACTCAGAGATATGTGTTTGACGAAATGTGCAAGTTCCTTCATGATCAGATAGTGGCCGATGCGCCTGACGAGGTGCTGACCGCCCTGTCCGACCTTCGACTTCAGTTCGCAACTGGACTAATAGTAGATACTAACGTCCGACGTGCTATTGAGCGATTGCTATCTCTTCGTCCCGCTCCAATACCTCATGCCTTGTTTGTTGAGGATATTGAAAGACAAGACGAGTCTGGCCAATATCCTATGCGTGAAGTTCCGCCAGTTTGGATACCAGCTGATCCTAATGCTGCCCCTCCGGTATTGGCACATTTTGAGAGAGTGTGGATACACCTCCCATGGAAACGATCGGAAGTGCTTCAGGTGAAACAATCTTTGCCCGATCCTCGTAAAAATCCTACTGGGTATTATAAGGAATTATCGCAGCTCGTGGATGCTACGGTAATGAATCTTGCCGATATCGACATGTTGTTTGGCAATGTCGTACCGCAACCGGTATGGGCTAAGATTCGTCACCAAGATCACGCTAATGAATTAGGTGGTGATTGGGCTGCCATTACAGCGGCAGATGCTGGACAAGTGGCTGCTACTAAACCCGATCCATTGATTACTGCCCTTCCTCAGCGAATAATAACATTAATGAAGACTCTTATGCCAGCTATGAGGGTAAATTGGGACAAACTGTCAGCTTGCAAACAAAAGAAAGATGAGAGTGTATCAGACTTCTTTACGAGGTTTGAGGAAGCATTCATTGATCATAGTGGGCAAGATATGGGTACTGAGGGTGGACAACGGTTGTTTGTGGATAAATTTGTGTCGAACTTGTTGCCCGATCTCAGCAATAAATTAAGGAATTCAGAAAGTGCATGGGCCGTTTCTACCTCAGCTCAGATATTGGCTACGGCGCAATATTATGAGAATAGGGAGAAAGAAGAAAATGACCGTGCTGACAAAAAGACGAAAGAACTAAAAACTAAAGTGTTGTTACAACAAGCGTATCCGCCACGTTCTAATCAGAATGCGCCTCAACAGAATAGATCGCAGTCGCAATCGAATCGATCGCAGCCACGTAATGATTCCTCTTTCCAAAGATCCTCGTTAGGGTACAATCAATGTGCTTATTGTAGACAGGAGGGACATATTAAATTTGATTGTCCTGCTTTAAATGGACGTAATAGCGGTAATTCATCCAAAGGAGGCCGTGGTGGTTCACAACAGGCATCACGTGGTAGAGGTCGTGGTGCTCAGAATGATCGCTCTGACCATTCATCAAATTCTAATAATTGTTTTGATCAACGTGGATCATCGCAAGGACGATCTGCGCAGTACAATGTAGACGATTATTACGTCGATCAGGGAACTGACGACAGTAATTACTAGGACAGCCAAAGACAAGGAGAGGGAGTGGTATCAGTTCCGGTTGATCAGAGAGGGCCTTACGTCGCAGTTGCTACATCGGGCGTCGTTGAGCCTTTTCTGTTGGACACTGGTGCAGCGAAAAGTTCTATCATGCATTCGAAACTCCCTGGCGCACCTTTGTCTGGCTTAACAAATGTTTCCGTTGGATTCTCTGGCGCCCCCGTTAGCAATCCAGTTTCGCGCCCTTTGCCCCTTAAAATTGGGCCTCGGGAGCTCGAAGCTCCGTTGATTTTGACCACTGGTTGTGGTGAAAATCTTTTGGGTCTGGATTTGCTTAAACGCTTGTATGCAACTTTGTATTGTTCTCCTGCGGGTGTAAAGCTTACGTTAGGAGAGAGAGTAGTCTCTCCCATGTATTTGTCTCTCGATAAGCTTCCACCGGAATTGAATTCTCTTCCTGCATCTTTGTGGGCGACGGGTCCAAATGACGTGGGCCTACTTGATATCTCCCCTTATGTTGTTCAGTTGAAAGCGAATGTGCGATTGCCATGTATTCCCCAATATCGTATCTCCCTTGATGGTGAACGAGCGTTGTTAGCGATCATCTATGATTTGATCGAGAAAGATGTTATTGAGGAGACTCGGGGAAACGTGTGCAACAGCCCTGTACTGCCCATTCTTAAACGTACTGATCCTACAAAACCGCCTGTTTATCGTTTTGTTATCGATTTACGGGAGGTAAATAAAATTGTGGTTCCTCAATTTCCTGTTGTGCCTGACATCACGGCGCTACTGACTCTGATTCCAGCTACTGCTTCATGGTTTTCGGTGATTGACTTGAAAAATGCGTTTTTCAGCATCCCGATTGCCGAAGAGAGCAGGGACCTTTTCGGTTTCTCTCTTGGTGGACGTAGCTTCCGGTTCAAACGCGCTCCTCAGGGCTACTGTGAAAGTCCATCGATTTACAGTCAAGCCTTGAAGGGTCAACTGGATGCGTTTCGGTTGCCGGTTGGTGCGGCTTTAATCCAATACGTCGATGACTTATTGGTGGCTGCCGATACTCAGGACATTTGCAAAATTGCTACAGTGTCGTTGCTGCAACATCTCTGTGAGTTACATCACAAGGTGTCACCTTCTAAACTCCAATATTGTTGTCAAGAAGTAACCTATCTAGGTCACTTATTGTCAAAGGAGGGAAGGAGATTGACCCCAGAGAGAATTGCAGCGATTGCGCGAATGGCTGTGCCAAAAACCCAAAGAGATGTGCGTGCCTTTCTAGGTATCACGTCGTACTGCAGGCAGTGGATTCCTAATTTTTCATTGCTAGCAAAACCATTGGTGGCTCTTACGTGCAAGGATGTCTCAACTCCTTTACCATGGACGGAAGAATGTCAGAATAGTTTTTCTGAATTACGTGATTCATTGTGTTCGGCTCCTGTGTTAGGTACCCCTGATTACAGTAAGCCGTTTACGCTATATGTTCACGAGAGGGAAGGTTGTGCTTTGAGCGTTTTAACGCAACCTTTTGGTGGTAAGCAACGTCCATGTGCATATTTTTCCTCGACCTTAGACCCAGTAGCTAGAGCATTGCCGAGTTGTTTGAGAGCAACGGCGGCAGCTGCGGTCTCCATCCGACAATCAGCAGGATTGGTCATGGATAATATGCTTACGGTGATGGTTCCGCATGCAGTTGATACTCTGTTGAATCGTACGAAAACTCAGCACTTGACGAGTGCGAGGTTGTCTGGGTACGAATTGACGCTCTTGGCAAGCCATATTCAGATAAAGCGTTGTAATGTCCTAAACCCGGCAACTTTGTTACCAATTAGTGCAGAGTCAGATGAAGTAGCAGAACATGACTGTTACTTGCGGACAGAAGAGGAAACAAAAGGTCGAGTGGACCTTAAAAACACCCCATTGGAAGACCCGGATGGCACCCTGTATGTGGATGGGTCATGTTTTAAGTTGCCGAATGGTGATGTGACTACTGCTTATGCTATTGTAACATTGAATACTGTTGTTGAGACTGCAAGATTGAATCAGAATTCTGCCCAAGCTGCAGAGCTGATTGCTCTCACTAGAGCATGTGTGTTAGCGAAAGGGAAACGTGTGAATGTGTACACCGATAGCCAGTACGCTTTCGGTGTAGCACATAGTTTTGGACGATTGTGGCGAGAGCATGGTTTCTTGACGTCGCATGGCACGAAAATACAACATGGCCAGCTTGTGAACGATCTTTTGGATGCATTGACTTTGCCTGCACAAGTTGCGATTGTTAAGTGTAGTGCGCATCGTAAAGTGACGGATGATGTTGGTCGTGGTAATGCGTTTGCAGATGAGATTGCTAAGGAGACTGCCCGGAACCTTAGCACTCGAATGTATGTGACGAGTTCGGTTAGGTGGCCTACAGAATCAAGTATGTGTGAAGATACCATAGAGAGCGTGAAAGCAATTCAGAATGAGGCCACCGACACTGAAAAGACGAAGTGGAAAGAAAGTACGGGAAAGTTGGACGCGAATGGATGTTGGATTGATTTGTCAGATCAGAAAAGATGGATGTTGCCTGATGCGTATGTGCTGGCCGTTGTGACAATGGCACATGGGTTAGCACATATTAGCGCGAAAGGTATTTGCAAGTTGCTGGCTGCTGTGTGGAAGAATGATGGCATTACGAAATGTGCTGAACGTTTGGTGAAGAATTGTATGGTGTGCATAATGTACAATCCTGGCAAAGGAACCCCAACTCCCCCTGGCAGTTTTGCTCCTCCTTCGTATCCCTTTGAGGTGATCCAATTGGACTTCATCCATATGGAGCGATGCAATAACCTGAAATACGTTTTAGTTGTGGTTTGCGCATTCTCCCGATGGATTGAGGCCTATCCCCTCAAAGACAATACTGCTTTGTCTACTGCGAAAATCCTACTGAAGGAATACTTTCCTCGGTATGGAATGCCTAGAGTCGTGTGGTCAGATAACGGAAGTGAGTTTGTTGGAAGTGTGATGAAGAGTGTGTGTAAGGGCCTTGGAATTAATCAAAAATTCCATAGCGCCAATCATCCTCAGTCAGCTGGATTGGTTGAGGGGTACAATGGCACCCTTAAACTAAAGCTAGCGAAGATTCAGGCTACGACTGGACTTTCGTGGCCTGATGCTTTGCCTCTAGCATTACTGTCAACTAGGGCGACTGTACACTCCCGAATAGGGCTTAGTCCCTATGAAATAGTGTTCGGCCGTCCTGCGAATGTGTGGGGGGTTCCTAGGCCAGGATTATTCTCTGATCTTGAGTATCCGATGTTGATTGACTACTTACATGACTTGACTGCTAAACTGAGGTTAATTCATCAACAGGTTTACGACGCCTTGCCGACGCAGACGGAGGGTCCAGGCCACCAGCTCCAGCCCGGGGACTGGGTGGTTACTCGTAACTTCTCACGCAAGAACAATCTGGACCCCCGATTTGTCGGACCTTACCAGGTGCTCCTGGCCACGAGGACTGCCGTTCGTCTTGAGGGGCGGAAAAATTGGGTACATGCTACCCATTGTAAGCGAGTCCCTATTCCTTTGCCGGCAGACCCGTGGGTAAGGAAAGGCATTGCGTCAACAGAAACAGAAACATTGTCGGCGTTTGTACCTTTTAGCGACGCACAGCTGGTTGGAGAACCCTCAGCGCAGCAGAGAGCCACTGTTGAACACTTGTCAGCAAAAGACTCGAGACCAGATCAACCAACTGATCAGCAGGACGCTGTCTCTTCAACGGATCCTTTGTTCGACGAGCAGACACGTCCCGGGAAACATCGATATTCTTTGCGATCTCACACTAAGGACAAATAAAATTTTTCTTGCTTTGCTGAAATCGATAACTGCAATATCCTCGTTTCCCATGATCAATTTTGAACATTCGTATCATTGAAATTTTTTTGTACATATATCAGGCTTCCTTCCTTGTATCTTTTTACTTCCACAGCTGAGAAACATTGTGCTTATATATAATATATATTGTGTATTGAAGGCCGTAGGGCCGCGCGCGTACTTCCTTCTGGACAGTAGGTCTTGGCGCTAGGTTAAAGGCCGTCGGTTTCTAGGAACTCCTGGGGATTGACTATTGCTGCACAGAACGAAGTGCGTCAAGAAACGTTGCGGACGGTCGTAGGGAATGGCATTTTCGAAGCTGAATGATTTGGAAGGAGCTCAAGTCTATAGATTCAAGCTGCGGCAACTTAGTCGTACCAAATGTTTCATATTTCAATTGTTTGTGTTGTTTTTGACTGCTTCTGCATTATTGGCGGGTGGGGTGTATTACACTATGTCTTACTTCTTACCTGCTACCCCTACTCCTACTCCTTACCCTAACATTACTTCCACTGCTTCTCCCCATTCCTTTCATATGTTACCGGAACACGAGCAGGCTAGACGTGTAGAATTCCGCAACAATTCCTTTATTCAGCTCCTCCATCAGCATCAGTTAGTGGTTAACACTACTAATTGTTGGGTGTGTGGGTTGATGCCACATACTGCGGGTAAGGGAATTCCATATCTGGTGTTACCGTATAGTTCCCAAGGGTCAGCTCGAGCATTCCAAACAATGTTTCGAAGCACACTGGGTTTCCACCCCATTCAAGAACAACGTTCCCCCAACTCTGGTCCTACCTCGTATCAGAGGCTGCTATCGATGGCAATAGAGGATATGGAAGATGAGATCCATGATCCTTTTCTTATCCCTAAAGAGGAGGTACAAGCCTATAGGGTCCTAAGTAGAGGGGAATATAGTATGTTCACTAATGAAAAGCAGCTTAAAAGCTCGCCTCCAATATGGGTCGTACCCCACACTGGTAATGTTTGTCTTGTGGGTCGTGGTTCGCAAGCCCCACTTGGAGCAAGTGCTTGCACTGAAAGTTACGTTCTGCCAATGTTCTCGTCCCCTGTGTTTCTGGCTGCCGAGGGTACATACTTCATCTGTTATGATCGTGCATACACATGGTTGCCCGCAGACTTCATGGGCTCATGTTTTATTGCAAATTTGTTGCCTCCGACGTTCACTGTAGATGCCGATTACCATAAGACTAGAGTTGTACGAGGCGTAATTAGCGAAGAGGACACTGCCGGTCAAGAGGCAGGAGACTTTTTCAAGGGTTTCCTCCCGTTTTGGGGACCTATGGTTAATAGTAGGAACCTGAGACAGTTGACTCGAGTGGTAGAATCGACAGCTAATATTACTGCCAGTGCCCTTGGTAATATCACCACAGAACTTCAGGCGGAGAGACTTATGACGTTGCAAAACCGTATGGTTTTAGATGTCGTCTTAGCAGATCGCGGTGGGGTATGTAAGGTGATCCATTCGAGCTGCTGCATTTTCATTCCAGATAATGCTCCTACTGTCTATCAAGCCATCTCGAAGTTGCATAAGATCTCCGAATCCATACACGTGGATGTAGGGGATTGGACGCTACTTGGATGGTTTTGGGGCCTGATATCGACTTGGGGTTGGAAGATTCTGATGATCATCGGAGTTGTGGTAGTGTTCCTGTTCACGTGTTGCCTTTGCGTGCAGTGTGGTCCTGCCTTATGTGGCCTCTGTGCTACAACGTGTATGAGACAACCATCTGTTACCAAGGGGACTCGATTGGACAGAGCTATGCTACAACGACATCTTGATGGTCTGATGAATATCGAATATGATTCTGACTAATGCTTGCCTACATGAGGGCAAAAGGAGCGTCTGAGGTTCCGTGACAATTGTAAGTGGTGTTTTCGACTCGCACGAATATGGTCGAGTCTGGTATCTATGAACCGCAAATGACGAGTTTAGTAAATGTGCGCAGTTTCGCTGTGCTAACTTAAACCGTTCGTTTGTTATGTGGGCTTTTCATCTGTACCCACGGGTTCCATCTTAGATACGGCATCCATTTTGTCTCTTGCCCTCAAGTAGCCAGCGAACGGACGCTGTCCGTTTCGCGACCCTGGGACTCCCAAGATATTTGCGGAAGACACATGTTCTTTGTAAGTGTCTTTATGACGAGGGGGTTGCTGCTGTAAGGCAGATGGCGCCGCTCGAGGCTCATCTTGCCGCACGGGCTTATTGTCTCAGCCGTGCATCTCATTAGGCACGTCCCTTTGATGCCTGTATCTCGTGTTTCCCGTTACCTCCCCTTTTACACCCTTTCCGATCTCCCCACTGTCTCCGTCTTCCTCTGCACCTGTCTTCGTTCCTATTTCGATTTACTTTACTGCTGATTGGAATTTGCTAATGGTGGGAAGATGGGTTTTTACAGTTGGGAACCGCCAAATGTTTCCGCACTTATGTCCCGGACCTTGTGTGTTTCAAAGTGACCAAAGCGACCCCTCTGGGAGCTAAATGTGGGAACCGGGTTGTAAACTTTTGTGTTCAATGTTATCCTATGGGTAAAAACTGTATAAAAGGAGCGATCCACAGAACCAATTTGAAGCAGTCTCCCCGAACTACACTCGATGTACTTCCTGTGACTTCTGTGTTCCCTGCAGCAAATAAACCTTGAATCTTTGACGCCCAAGGAAGTGTCCCGTGTCTCTGTGACTTGTACGCCGGAGCAGGTTACCCACGAAGGTTTCAGGTGTTGTGCCCTGGCACCGCTGGGTCCAAAAGAACCCAGTCCTTCACCCCCCCCCACACTGCGAGCCCCCCCACACACTGCGAGCCCCCCCACACACTGCGAGCCCCCCCACACACTGCGAGCCCCCCCACACAGGAATGACTGGAGAAGGCCAGGCGGTGCGGCAAGTAAGGATGGTGGGGAGGGGCCCCTTGTCTGCCCCATTTTGTTCCGAGTCACAATCAGACACATTTACGAATAGAAATGTACCTTTACTTTGTAACGAAACCTGTCTTTTCGCAGGTGCAAAGCTTACATCTTTGGGAATGGCAGGCTTTGCTAGCACAACAATCTGGAGCGAGCTTCTCATTCAAGTCAAAGGCTGCCTTCTCCCAAGCATTTAGCAAGGACCTCACTCGCCATCAGAAATGCTGACGAGAACTAAGAAAATAGGACTGGGAGTACATGATGTCTCCTTTGCAAATCCGTGTCCCCAGACAGCCGCTGCTTGCAGAGCAGCGACTGCACAGACGTCGAGAGGTGTCAAGCTCCAGGCGGTGGCAGCACGAAGAGGCAGCGCGCCAAGGTACAGCGCAACAGCAGTTTAAAATTGGAAACACCGTTGGTTGCTGCATGTGCGACATATGCAGCATAGCGGTGAAGTAAATCAAATCCAATCCGCTCTTAGCACGCAGCACTTCAGTATTCCTGACACTAAATAACTGTTGATTAAAAAGCTTACTGCTGACACACATACGGAGCAGGCAAGGAGTAATTACTTTTAGTTGCACCTCGCAGGAAAGCAGTAGCACTTGTGAGGTTATTATTTTACAATGAGCGAATTTGGTGCAGGTTTCACGCGCTCAGTTAACTCCAGCAATGTCTTTTAGATAGCGTTTGCTTTTTCAAGTGTAAATATATCTCAAAATGATTTGCAGCAGGATAATCAAACGGGTCTTTGCAGCAGTATTGCATTGATGAACATGAGGACAAAGACTGTCAGACACTCGGGGCCTGATGTGCAAAGACTTTTTTCAGTCACTAAGCATGTGTGTGTGCCCAACATTACAGGCTTTGTAACTCAAACAGGCAAGACGCAATATTTCACGGCGAGTAGGAAATGGCTTTTCGACTTGCAATGTGTACATTGAGACTGCTTGCAATTTACCAGGATTAGATGGTATCTGTGCTGTGATCCCGAGACCATGTCCTGCATTCTACTCTCACTTGACCATTGTGCAAACTTTTCACCTTCTGTGCCCTGATCTCTGAACTTTTGTTTGTTTTTAGTGACTGTTACAGTTCCATCATAATCTTCTCTTAGGCTTTCTTTAATATTATCCTTCGTTAGATGATCTGTATCAACTTTATAAATGAATAATTGCTTCTTTACTCTTTCTTTGCCAAGTACAGAACTACGCGTCAGTTTCTTTCCAGTGTTTGGATTATTCAGATCTTTGGGGCATTTCTCCTTGCCTTTTTCCCATCCTTTAGGCTTCATGATGGAGCTATTTCGCCATGACCTTCTGCATAACTTAAGATTCCTCTGAAGAAATACATGAGGCCTAGAGCATCTTCTCGGTCTTGTGGAAGACTTCACATTAGGTAATCGAGCCTGTGCTCATAGATACTTTAAAATAACTTGAAAATCCCTGTTTTCGAGGTGAACAGATTTCCTTCGCACTCCATTGCTCATCATCCAGTAATTACAAGACCAGTGATTGGGATCGACAATATCCGGCTCTTTTATGGCGGCAGATGGGTCTTTTAAAGTCTTGGAGAAGCGATCAAGGCATTCTCTGCAAACCTCTTCATTTATATTTACAGGACTTTGTATACATGTAGTAGCACTTTCATCCTCACTGTGGCTGGTGTCTGAATACAGTGGTTCTTCACTGACGTCTGACGCTTCTTTAGTGCAGTTTTCCGAGGTCCATGCTGCGGAATCATACTCCTCTAAAACAAGGGACCGCTCATGTTGTATTTGCAGCTTTAAGTCAGCACCATTCTTAGTTGTCAAGTCCAGAGGTGTATCGCCTGGACTGTCCAAGTATTCGGAATGGATTGATAAAGTAGCACTGTGACATGTGCGCTTTTCCATAACAGATTCAGAATTTTGAAGTTGAATTCTGCGTTGTACAGAGAATCCCCAGGCACGTTGTCTTTAGCCGCACTAAAGGTAGACGACTGCCTTGCTGAGATCGCTAAGTGCGTTTCAGAACTCCAGTTCTACTTTCGTTGAGGAACAGATCTTGGTTCCTTCGTACTAACGATTTGTACAGTTCATCGAAGGCTTGTTCAGGGTCCAGCACAGTCCTTCTCATACGCTCCATCTCTGAAGGGAAACCAACCGTGGCGAGTCCTTGAAGCCTCTAGAATTGGCACTCGACTCCGACTCCTCAGTCAGCATTTCAAACAACGACCCCACCAGCCTGAGCAGACACCAGTGGCGCGCTCCGATGTGACGACTTCGTGTCCCCATTGGCTGGAACAGAGAGGGCAAGCGAATGAAACAGCCCCATTACCTCCTCTGGTTTAAGGCACACTAGAACTGGAAGAAACACTGCCGAAGCATTCACTAACAAAATAGAATGAGCGTTTCACGGTCCGTGCATTTCTAGGACTTGTGTGCCAGATTGAAAACTGGGAGCCACTCACACCAGTTAGCCATAGTCGTTATTTAATTATTCGTTGTGTACATGTATCTCTTAAAAGGTGGCAATAGCGACCAGTGAAGTGTTACTCTGAGAGGAAGGTGAAGAGATTGGAACTCTGTGGCAAAGTCATCCCATTATATTAACTCAACATCAAACCAGATTGAAGGAAATTTTAAACAGACCGGATGATTTCTCTCTCCAACCCTTTTTCTTCAAAAACAGTTCTACCACTCTCGTCCCAGTATCTTGAAAGTTCTTGAAAGGGGAGAGCTAAAGCTACCGTCTTCGGTGCTGGGGAACTGGGTTCGAGCGTCGGCGACCTACCCAGTAATCAATGTGTCCTTGTGTAACATAACTGGTCTCATGTAATGCGCTCCCATACATTTGGGTCAAGTTCGCGGCTATATAAACCTGCAACAACAAAAAAGTTTGCTCCCAGGTGATAAAGGCAAACCGGCAGCTCATGTGATGGTTCTTGTAGAACCGTTACTGTTTTAAAGAAGAGCGCTGTCTTCTGTTCGACTTCTTCAGTGTCATACGCATCTGTGCTCAGTGTAACTGTCCTGCCAGCACCAACGGAAATTCAATTCAACAACTAAAAAACTGTTCCAAGCCCTTTAATATCCGGACCCCGGCTCCCTTCTCGGCTGGTGTGCTAAATTGTTGTGGGCGAACATACAGATGGTATCTGTACATCCGGGTCTCTGGTTTGAGCTCTCTGCAGCTTACAGTATAATGGGTGCGAGATCGCACTACGGGGGGAGGGGCGGACACCGACAATGTGTCCCGACGCCCCTCTCCCCTTGCAGGCACTCACCGGGTCCGGCGGCTGCTGGAGGAGAGCTCCCGCTCCTCGGGACTCTCCGGGGCCGCGGGGGGACGTTCTCTTTCCCCGGGGCTCCTCCTGTGCTCGGGAGCCTCGGGACGGTCGATGCAGGCTGCTTCCTCCTTCCGGCTCTCTCCTCCTCCTCCTGCGATGACGCGGAAGGGGGCTCGGCAGGCTGGGCCAATCCCAGCGCGGCCCGGGCTTGAAGGCGGGTGTCGTAAATATTTAATTTACCGTCTTAATTTCTGTGCAGGTAAGTACTTAATCAATAATAACTCAATCGGAAAGAAAGAAACAGAGTCCGTGGTGTTAGAGTTCTTAGGGGTTTTATTTCTTAAAAAGGAATCGTTCCGGAACTGGATATCATGTTCCTGCAACCACAAGGGGTTCAGGAAGGGATAGAGCAATATTTTATTGACAATACATAGCTTATATACTTAATTTACATCATAGAAAGCAATATAGTAGGCGTAACAGCTGAGAGAAGACAAGATAACAGCATCCACGTGTTACTAGTACGTAATCAGAAGGCGTGGACTAGGCGTGAACTAGAGGTGTGCGCTAGAAACGTCACAGGTAGGTGTCATAAGTGGGTGGCACAAAACAGAAATGTTGCAATGTCAGCAGAAATCGGAGGCTTGGATGCGCGCACAGCTGCATGACGTGTGATTGACGTGAAACTGGAGGGTGCAGGGGACTTGACATTTACACTGACGGAAAGAGACAGAAGTCTGGCATGTCAGATCAACTTGTACTTCTATCATATCTGATATCTGATGTTTGGGAACCATATTATCTGAACGGAAAAGGTCTCTGGGGCAGAAGCTATTCTATACTGACTGTGAGTGCGTGTATAAGCGCCTAAGTGTCTGCATGAGAAGCGTGGGGGCATGGGCCTTCCATGGGAGCATGGTAACAGAGGCTATGAATTACTTGCACGGAGACAGGCCGGCCCTTCTGCTCTGCAGCTGGGGGGATGTTTACTTAAGCTAGTAGGCAGGAATGTATTTTCGAGGAGCGGAACAGATAATTCGAAGGTTGTAGTCAGTCTTGGCAGGCAGCAGGCTGAGCTAAGCGCTGTGGGCCGCGCTGGAAGTAAGTCAGAGTTCACGGGTACAGAGACAGCCTGGGCTGAGGCTTTCAGAGTCAGAAGCCAGAAAAAGGCTCGATGGCAGAAATTCAGGGCCTACTTTGCCAGAGCTGAAAAACGTGTAAAGTACACTACAAAAAGACGTTGGCATAGCATACTTAGCAACGGACTATTCAACCCATTCAGGGTGGGTCTGAAAGAGGACATGTTAACGTTGGACGCAAATGTATTTGCGTCTTCATAGCTGGCACAGGAGGGAAGTTACATGCACTTTAAGCTGGTACATGGAGACGGTGGGGTACACGATAGGGAACACAACTTGACCATAAAATTTATATTTCCTCATTCCCTCCTTGTTCCCTACGGACCCTTCATGATATATCGATCCTCATGAATCGATCAGTTTGTTCTTGTAACATCATTTGCTCTTCTTTCTTTCTTTCACGTCTTGAAAGAAAACTGGAATGTTCAATGCATGATGTGGCACACAGTCCACAAATCGCTGGCCCACACTGTAAGCACAGGCAGCAACTGAATACTAGGACTAGGCCAATGCCTAGGAAGGATAGGATCTTCCATCCCCAAGCGGTTAACGTTGTCCAGAACCAACCGGACCAAGTCCAGGTGCCTGGATTCTGATGTATCAGATTGGCAATTTTATGAAGACGTGTAATAGCTTTGTATACAGATGGCGCGTTTTCTGGAATGAAAACACAGCAACTTGACCCGATGACCTTACAGGCTCCACCTCTATCTGCCAAGATGACGTCAATAACAAGACGATTCTGAAGGACAACAACCCGCATGGCGGACTGCTCTTCGGTTAAGTTACCTAGGGCGGAGGCAGTTTCATTCACTACTGCTTCAAGTGTTCTAGTTAATCTGCGTATTAGTTTACTATTTTGGACAGGGCCTAAAAAGAAAAAGAATCCTTTATTAAAATCGGTGTATTGTTCCCATGCCGTTTCTGTGTAGTCGACAAGCGGGAGATCTCTTCTGAGCCTATTCTTTACTAGATTTGTATTTCTGTGGTAATCAGGAGGGGCTAGAAAAACAGGTGGCAGAAGGAATGCAATATAACAGGTACCATCCCAATCTGGAGGTAAGCGTATGTATGCGGTATGACCACAAACAAAATAAGAATGACGGATAGCTTTAAAGGACGATTTACCATGATCACTGAATTCGACCACAGTAGTACATTTACTATGACCTAAGTGTACTGAACCTTTCTTCCTGACACATAATTCACCAGTGACTGGTAATACTGACATAGCGGGCAGAACTGGTGCAGCTTCGGATTCAACAGTAAGAATCATGAGGTTAATTGTGTAATTACCTAATCCATATACTTCATTTTCTAGATCAGTTCCTATTCTAGTGGGGAGTCCCTCCTTATCAGGGTAACAGACATCGAGCAGAACTAAGTTCAAGTTTCCCCAAACCCAGCTCCCTTGGAAAACAGCAATATCAGGATCTAAGGAATTAATTATTTTAAACCATGCACCACAGGAGCCATTGTGAGTGAACGGGTACAGAAAGAGGGGCAGAGCTCCCTTGTAATTCTGGTAGGGAGGGAGTCGGCCACATATCCAGCAGTTTGTAGCATTATTAGTCTGATGGGAATGATGTAGCATACTAATGAATGTGTTGTTGCGCAGCGCAAGTCTGTAAGAAAGTTCATGTGGAGGTAACTCGCTAAAAGAATGTTCAGCAGAAACATTGTAAGCAGATTGTTCACGCTTGAAAATAGGGTAATAGATAGGAAGTAGTATACTTGCAACAATAATCAGAAGACTTAGAAAAAACATGATTAATAATGTCACTATACAGTGACTACGCAGTGATTTGCAATATGTACGTTTCTTGAGTTGTCTCTCTCTCTCTCTATCTCGATCTAGGGGATACATGTCAGAAACTATTTAACCGATTCACCTAGGGGAGGACTTAAACAATTAAACTGTCTGACTTGCTAGATCGGAGCTTTAATTTATACTCCTCTTGGGGAGTTTTCTCTCGTTCGGAAACTTTAAAGTCACTAGGCTCAATACAGTCTTTGGAAGGGGTGGACGAGTCTGGGTCTGGTTTCAGTTCATTGCATTGTTTAATATGGCTCGTGTGGATCCACCCCTTTCTGCCCTCCACTTTCACTGCTGTCCTCGTAGTAAGAAGGACGGTCTTCGGCGCTTTCCAGCGGGGCTCCAGCGGACTTTTCCTGTCGAAGTTCCTAATTAAGACCAGGTCGCCAGGACGGACATCATGCGGCTTTACATCAGTGTTGTCAGGGAAGGCTGCGGCAACCTGTGAACGACATGATTGGAGTGCAGACATCAAGGAGGCAAGGTAATCTGTCAACATGTTACAATCAACATCAGTAATTTTCTTAGGAACGGGCGTCCCCCACATATTCGGTGGTCTGCCAAAGACCACTTCGTACGGGGATAGTCCTGATCTCGAGTGGGCAACCATTCTCATGTAGAACAGTGCAACTGGCAGGGCGACTATCCAGTCGACCCCTTTCTCTTGACATATTTTACCAAGGCGGGTCTTTAATGTCTGGTTATGCCTCTCTACAAGGCCTGCGGCTTCGGGATGTCGGACACAATGGAATTTCCACTGATATCCTAGCAGCAAGGAAACTTGTTTCATTAATTCGGATGAGAATGGCTGTCCGTTATCTGAGTACACGACACGAGGCAAGCCGTACCGTGGGAAGAATTCACGAACCAGCTGCCTGGCAGTGGTCGGAGCAGTGTAATCTGGGACTGGATATGCTTCGGTCCAACGGGAAAGTGCACAAACAATTACGAGGACATATTTGAATCCTCGACAACGGTCCATCTGGATATAATCCATCTGGAGGACTTCAAAAGGGTGATCGGGAGGATGAAATCCACCTTGCTCTACAGGGACGCTTTTACCTGGATTGAACTGACAACAGATCATGCAAGTACGCACTTTCTGTTTTGCTGCTGCTCGTAAGTGTTTATTGCTCCAAAGATTTTGTAAACTGTCTAACATCGCTTTCTCTCCTAGATGTGCTGGACTATGTGCTGTATTGATTATGACTTGAACCATAGAGTCAGGGAGAAACCATGTAGATTTTCCCTTCGTCATCCAACCTTGATCTGTCTGGATCCCTCCTAGTTCAGTCCATTTCTTTATTTCATCAGGGGTAGCATGTGTCTGAATATCGATTACATCTAGTGTGGGATCCCTGACTGTCATACAATTTGTCGGTCCTATTGTCATTGTCATGTCAGTTGTCTGAGTGTGCGTCAATGCTGTATGTTTTGCTGTCCGGTCTGCCAGGTCGTTACCCTGGGAAACAGAATCTGTAACCTTAGTATGTGCTTTACACTTCATGACGGATATGCCTGAAGGCAGATGTATTGCTTCTAACAGTGCTTGAATGAGGGGACCGTGTTGGATCTTGGCACCATGAGAGGTCAAAAAACCTCGTTCTTGCCATAACATTCCGAAGTCGTGTACAACTCCGAACGCATAACGGGAATCAGTGTATATGTTGACATTTCTGTTTTTGGCTAGTATACAGGCTCGGGTCAGAGCAATAAGCTCTGCCGCTTGAGCGGACAGTGTGTCAATACGCTGTGTTTCTTTAACTTCGGTTTCAGTGGTCACTGCATACGCGGCCACTAATTCTCCTGTACTTGTTCTCATACATGAACCATCCACATAAAGTGTCAGGTCTGGATTTGTCAATGGAACATCTGTTAAGTCTCGTCGAGGCTTTGTTACTGCATTAATGATCTCTATACAATCATGCGGGGCTGGATCTGTCATAATTGAAGGTAACAGTGTTGCGGGGTTCAGAATGCTGCAGCGTCTGATTTCTATGTGTGGCTGGAATAGCGTCAATTCATAACCTGTCAGTCGTGCTATAGTCAAGTGTTGAGTCTGGGTTCTGTTTAAAAGAACCTCTACAGAATGTGGAACTTGTACTGTTAACTGATGGCCTAAAACAATTGAATCGCTCTGTCTGATTGCTAATGCTGTTGCTGCTACTGACTTTAAGCACGCAGGGAGTGCCTGGGCTACTGAATCCAATGTACTTGAAAAATAAGCGCAAGGCTTATGTGAACCTGCTTGGTCTTGAGTGAGGACAGACAATGCTGTGCCATCACGTTCTGTAACAAAAAGTGTGAACGGTTTACTGTAACATGGTGTCGCTAAAACTGGTGCTCGACATAATGCTTTCTTTAATTCCTCAAAGGCTTGTGTGTGTTCCTGAGTCCAAGGAAGGACAGTCGAAGTCGCTGCCTCCTGTGTTGTTAACTGAATGAGTGGTTTAGCTAGAAATGCATATTGAGGAATCCATTGTCTGCAGTACGAGGTGAGGCCTATGAAGGCCCGCACTTCCTTTTGTGTCTGGGGTTGTGGCATATTTACAATTAACTGAATGCGATCGGGAGTGAGCTGTCTCCCCACTTTGGACAGCAAGTGACCCAAGTACACAACTTGCTGAACACAGAATTGTAGCTTCGAAGGAGACACCTTGTGTCCCTTGTCGGCCAGAAAATGTAAAACTGTCAGTGATGCTTGTTCACATTCGGGCTCACTTCGTGCGGTGATCAGCAGATCATCGACGTATTGCAGTAAAGCGGTGTTAACTGGCATTTGAATACAATCTAGTTGTCTTTTCAGTGCTTGACTATAGATGCTGGGGCTTTCTGTGAATCCTTGAGGTGCGCGGGAAAATTTGAAACTTCGTCCATTTAAACTGAATCCGAAGAGGTATTGGCTCTCTGGATCAATGGGTACACTAAAGAAAGCGTTCTTGAGGTCAATTACAGTAAAGAACGTTGCTTCAGAATCAATAGCAGTTAATAGGGAAGAGATATCGGGGACCACAGGGTACTGTGGTACAATGCATTTATTCAGTTCTCGCAGATCAATCACCAGCCGATATACTGGCGGTGCATTGGGATCAGTACGTTTAAGAATTGGAATGATGGGTGAATTACAGATATTGGAGTCGGTCTCTACGACCACTCCTTGGGCAATGAGCTCTTCAATGATTTCCAGTAAAGCCACTACAGCATCAGGTGGTAACTTGTATTGTCTGATTCGGGGTAAGACAACTCCTGTCTTGAGTGTAACACGGTATGGTGTGATATGCATACAACCTACATCAGTTGGGCCTTTTGCCCACAAGTGATCTGGTACATTTTTCAATCTGACATCAAACTCTCGTAATACATAATGACCCTTGAAATCCCGCAGAAAGAGTCTAACTCCCTCCGGGAACAGCATATTATGGCTCCTAGAGCCTTCAATGTCTTTATTCCTAACAGATTTTCTGGACATGATTTCGTAAGTAACAAGTCTGTAACACGTGATAACGGACCCACAGCCAGGGGGACTGGTTCTGATACTTCATTTACAATGGGCTGTCCTGAAAAACCAAGGGAAACATTCTGTGAGCCTGAGAGGGGTGCCCCTGGGACTTCGTCATGGCTTATTGTGGTGCGGCTTGCCCCTGTGTCAATTAAAAACTTTCTGTCTTTTCCCAATACTTGACTGTGTACATAAGGACCTTCTTGATCTACAGGAATTTCAATAAGAGGCAAACCCAACTCCCTCTCTAGGCTGTTTCATGCGTATCGTTGGTAATCGGGGTAAGCAGATTGGGCATACTGGTACATTTGTTGGGAAACTTGTTGAGTCGCGGCAATGGGCTGTGGCTGTGATACCGCTACTGTCTGTGCTGTATGAGATGAAGCATGCATAGGCTGCGTGTTCTGCATGGGCTGTACATTCTGTGAAGTCTGTTGCTGGGCCTGATCTTGTCTTGGTGGATGCGGTCTCTCTTTAGTTTTACCTGTTGATATGTTATGTTTCAGAACTGGACATTCATGTACGTAGTGACCTGGCTGCTTGCAATAGTTGCATGTCCCTTTAACGGGAGCTGCGGCGTGACCTGTCTGGGTCGTACCCTTTCTGTGGCCGTCGGTTGGGACCGACTGGGCTACTAACATTTTCATTTTCGTGTCTTTCATACGTTTCTGTTCCTGATCCTGTTCTTCTCTAATTCTGTTCTGATGGTATTGTAACATTTGTAACATCTGTGATGGCGTATTTGCTTGCCATGTACTCTCGACCTTGTATACACGGTTTTTAACTGCTAACAGAGAATTCTCGACTAACTTTGATACAAAAAGATGCGGGTACGACTCGCTACTTGGTTTAAGACCACTATTAATAATGAAACATTTCTCGAATCTTGAATAGAAGTCACTAGTATCTTCGTCGGGTTTCTGTTTACATGCTGAGATTGCATCCCAGTCTTCCTTTCTTGTTGTCAGTAATCTTGGCAGAACCTGTACTATCAAACCTGGTAATGCTTTAGTTTTCTCCCCAAGGCCTACCCCTGGGACACGTTTGTTCTCTTCGTCTTCTATTTCTGCCCATACAATCTTTTTCTCTCCCACCTCCCATTCCTTTTCCTTAAGTTTCTCGTAGATGCCCGTGGGCAGCAGTACCTTTAACATTTTCATGATATCTTCATATGTGTAATCCCCCATCAGTAACATGTCTTTAAGCTCTCTGTGAAAACCTGCAGGGTCTTTATCATGGCACGGGACTAGTTCCTTCATTTCTAACAGTTCTAACTTGGTCAGAGGCGTGTGTACATACACACATTTCAAGGTATGATCGTCACCCATAACTGGATGTACTTCTCGTAAGGGGTTCTGACTTTCAATGCCATGCAGACGTTCCATATGATACATTTTCCTTTCTGGTGGCGGAGCGGGAACATATTCGAAGCTTACGAAAGTGTTATATCTATGTCGTTGTTCTAGAATTATTTGTATTAACTTGGTACTTAGACCTCTCCATCTATCCATGAGTAGTGCTTCTAATGTATCGTGTAAGGGACCTGGATCAGAATGTTGGTTCCTGTATAACGTGAGGAGGTGCTGCATCATGTATACACCTGCTAATTTCTGCTCGTCTGGGGAAAGGTTCAGGAATGTCTGTGCTACGGTGTCATCATTGTATATGTCTGGATTGTCAGCCCATAATATTGCTGACCGGGCTAGTTCTTGTTCATCCATAGAATTGAGTACATGGTACCCTATTCGGTCTCGAAGCCTTTTATCAGTCTCCTGGAACCGATGTTCAGGAGAATTCGGGTTGGTTAAGCCAGAGAGAAAAACTCTCTTGCTTTCTGGACGAATGCCTTTCCTAAGGTAAGTTCCCTTACCTACATACGCTATAGTATCTGTAGTCTTTTCTGGTTCTTCAAGTTCTTCTTCCCCCTCGGAGGAAGCCTTTTCTTTCTCTTTTTCGTGTATTTCTATCACTGCTTTTCTTATTTTCTTGTACATACTGGCTATGCAAGTCCCCTTATCATGTTTTCCTTCAGCTATATTTTGGCCCCACCTGTTGAGTCCATCTAATTCATCCTGATCTGTCTCAGGCCTGTCTCGTTCTCTTATTAGGCAATTTATGAAAAAACGTAGTATATATGCTTGAGTGTCAACTTTCTGATGCTCCATAGCATCCTTAATACTGTCAGGGTCTTTCCCAGTCTGAACAAAGTGATATATTCTATCTAGGCGCTCCTTCATTCCTGCAAATAACAGCAGGAAATCAGTGGCAGATCGTAACCGTAGTGATGCCATCATCATTCTATCGTCTTTGCCGGGTACTGGATCATATCTGCAAACTGTAAGTTGTTCTTTGAGTATGTCGAGGCGGGGTGATTTGAACGTGAAAGGACTCTGTATATCCCTAAGGTGTGATCTGTGTGTTAATGGCGGGGTCCGAAGACCCCCCATCGCACCTCCTGAGGCGGAAGCTTGGACATTATCTCTCTGTGGAGTCTGTATTTGTACCTGAATTTGTCTTTTAGTAGGGTCAGGTAGAAGCGGTTTCGGTAGATCAACTTTAGGTGCGGGAAGTGGTGGAGGTGGAGGAATGGTCGGTCGAACGGGGAAACCTGGTTGCAGTTGTGGCAGAATTTGGTCTGGAGGCGGGTTGACACCCCCGTCACCGTCAGTAGGCGGGACGCGAACAGGCAGATTGGTGTAAGCGGGTGCTACATCCTCTAGATAGGAATTCAGGAATATGTCTTTAGTGGTCCTGTGAGTTACTTTAGTTGGAACCAATGGTGGCGGCAGATTTTTCGGAATTTCTGAAATGGCCTCAGGCGAACCCTCGGCCGCGAGATACATACCGTTTACGAGATTGTTTCGTGCACGGTCTATTTGCTCTGATTTTACTCGGATCCCTTCAGTAACTAATTCATTTTCTTGGGTTTGATCTGATTCTTTAAGTCTGTCTTCTCTACGTAGTGCTTTTTCAGCACGCTTATGTGATTCCTTACGCCAAAACTCTATGGCGTCTTTCTGAGATTGTCTGGCTTTCTTTTTCCATAGTGCTTCCTCTACCTTCATGATGCACTCGGCATCCCATGTTCCGGTAACAGGCCATCTGTGTCTCTCGTCTAGATGCTTAGTATAATCGGCCCATAAATCTAGATACAATATGGCATCTAAGCCATGCTTATGGTACATAAAATTTCCAGGAGTGTCCCTAGGGGGGATAGGAATTTCTTCCTCTAGTATCCCTTTCCTAGTTCCTATCTGCTTTAACTTGTTGAAAAACGGCATCTTGTTTACTTAGTACTGAATGCTCAATCCTTGCTACTTAATACTGAATACAGCTAGTTATACAAGAACACAATAATGCATATTAAAAACAGTCACACTCATACCACGACATTAATCACATGAAAAGACATTTGAGACATATATGACTACCCCCTATACCGGATGTACTGCTAAACAGCACAGATACACTGCTAAGAACAGTGCAAGAACTTGAAATAACTGATGTACTGCTAAACAGTACAGATACACTGTCTAAAACAGTGCAGACCGGACTTGTGTACCCAAACCCGTCTAGATACGTCCCAGCAATGGTACTCACCGGGAAGCACGGAAAACAGAAGGCCTCGGAAAACTCGACTGGACTGGACCGGACTCGACTCGACTCGACACGTGGATACTTCGGAAAACTGGTGGGCCTCTTGACACCTCGGACCTTGCTTCTTTCGGCTAGGCTCTGGTCGGGATCCTCCGCACTCCTCACCGCCTCGTCTGGGTGCTGATCGCAGTCTTCGTCACCTCCGTGGGCCAGAGGGAGATACAGGAAATCCTGCCGGTACGCGTAGTTTCCTTCTAACTGATGGCAGGGGACAGAGCTTGCAACGCACCAACCGGCGCGTGGGGTGGGGGAGGGGTCCCTATTCGGGCGGCAAAATGTCGTAAATATTTAATTTACCGTCTTAATTTCTATGCAGGTAAGTACTTAATCAATAATAACTCAATCGGAAAGAAAGAAACAGAGTCCGTGGTGTTAGAGTTCTTAGGGGTTTTATTCCTTAAAAAGGAATCGTTCCGGAACTGGATATCATGTTCCTGCAACCACAAGGGGTTCAGGAAGGGATAGAGCAATATTTTATTGACAATACATAGCTTATATACTTAATTTACATCATAGAAGCAATATAGTAGGCGTAACAGCTGAGAGAAGACAAGATAACAGCATCCACGTGTTACTAGTACGTAATCAGAAGGCGTGGACTAGGCGTGAACTAGAGGTGTGCGCTAGAAACGTCACAGGTAGGTGTCATAAGTGGGTGGCACAAAACAGAAATGTTGCAATGTCAGCAGAAATCGGAGGCTTGGATGCGCGCGCAGCTGCATGACGTGTGATTGACGTGAAACTGGAGGGTGCAGGGGACTTGACATTTACACTGACGGAAAGAGACAGAAGTCTGGCATGTCAGATCAACTTGTACTTCTATCATATCTGATATCTGATGTTTGGGAACCATATTATCTGAACGGAAAAGGTCTCTGGGGCAGAAGCTATTCTATACTGACTGTGAGTGCGTGTATAAGCGCCTAAGTGTCAGCATGAGAAGCATGGGGGCATGGGCCTTCCATGGGAGCATGGTAACAGAGGCTATGAATTACTTGCAGGGAGACAGGCCGGCCCTTCTGCTCTGCAGCTGGGGGGATGTTTACTTAAGCTAGTAGGCAGGAATGTATTTTCGAGGAGCGGAACAGATAATTCGAAGGTTGTAGTCAGTCTTGGCAGGCAGCAGGCTGAGCTAAGCGCGGTGGGCCGCGCTGGAAGTAAGTCAGAGTTCACGGGTACAGAGACAGCCTGGGCTGAGGCTTTCAGAGTCAGAAGCCAGAAAAAGGCTCGATGGCAGAAATTCAGGGCCTACTTTGCCAGAGCTGAAAAACGTGTAAAGTACACTACAAAAAGACGTTGGCATAGCATACTTAGGAACGGACTATTCAACCCATTCAGGGTGGGTCTGAAAGAGGACATGTTAACGTTGGACGCAAATGTATTTGCGTCTTCATAGCTGGCACAGGAGGGAAGTTACATGCACTTTAAGCTGGTACATGGAGACGGTGGGGTACACGATAGGGAACACAACTTGACCATAAAATTTATATTTCCTCACTCTCTGCAGCTTACAGTATAATGGGTGCGAGATTGCACTACGGGGGGAGGGGCGGACACCGACAATGTGTCCCGACGCCCCTCTCCCCTTGCAGGCACTCACCGGGTCCGGCGGCTGCTGGAGGAGAGCTCCCGCTCCTCGGGACTCTCCGGGGCCGCGGAGGGACGTTCTCTTTCCCCGGGGCTCCTCCTGTGCTCGGGAGCCTCGGGACGGTCGATGCAGGCTGCTTCCTCCTTCCGGCTCTCTCCTCCTCCTCCTGCGATGACGCGGAAGGGGGCTCGGCAGGCTGGGCCAATCCCAGCGCGGCCCGGGCTTGAAGGCGGGTGCTGCTTCCTCCTCTCACTCGGGGCCGCGGCGGTGAATACACAGAGCAATGCCGGGTGGGCACCGGCCTTAAATCTAAATATTAAGCGAGGTGGGCACTCGCTCGGGGTACCACAACAGCGGCAAGGTCCCTGGCAGGGTGGGCACCTGCCAGCGGACAAAATACTCCAAAATCAGGTGCCGGCAATGCCGGACCAGATTCAGGGGTGTTCCCGGCTTTTGGCTGACGTAGCGTTACGTAACCAAAAGCCAAAAATTCTCGGGAACGCCCCCGAATCTGGTCCGGGATTGACGGACAGAGCCAACTCCCAATGGTTAGCCTCCATTTATGGAGCTAGCCAATGGGAGGAGGGGGCGTAGACCCGACTCCACACACAGATCATAAGATTTTTCCTAGCGCATGTGTACTTTGTACGCATGCATCGCTAGTCAAAACCTAAAAAGGAAGCAAAAGTTTTCTGAAAAGGAGCAAGAAATCCACATAGAGGAAATGGTGTGTAACCATGCGGATCTTTTTGGAAAAAAAGCACTAAAAGTACCTGAATCTAGGAAAAGGAAAATCTGGCTGGAGATCCAGGAAAAAGTGAATTCTGTAGGAGTCACCACTCGCTCCATTGATGAAATCGAAAAAAGGTGGTACGATATGAGACTCAAATCAAAAGAGAGACTTGCTGATAGAATTAAAGAGACAAACAAAACAGGTGGTGGAACTTCTACTGTGGACCAACCAACACCCCATGAGGAACT
Organism: Lissotriton vulgaris; assembly: GCF_964263255.1. Classification (NCBI taxonomy): domain Eukaryota; kingdom Metazoa; phylum Chordata; class Amphibia; order Caudata; family Salamandridae; genus Lissotriton; species Lissotriton vulgaris. The sequence continues at coordinate 807,225,181 of NC_141697.1, forward strand.
GATAGAATCCACCCTGCTACCAGAGAGTGTGAGTGGAGTGGCTACCATTGATAGCTCTGACCCTACAGCAACTACAGAAGGTAAGATGAATGCAAATTGCATCAATGTATGTGTGTAATGAATGTGTGTGTGTCCTGTGCCGAAACTCATTGTCAGATAAATAGTAGTCCACTTACACTGTAAAACCAGAAGTGAGCAATGCATCATGGGAGTTGTAGTCCAATTAAGATTGTCACACTCATCATCATAGTAACACATGTTATTTGACCAAGTAGTAATTTGGCATGCTGAAGCAGTGTAGTCCAAGTTGTTGTCTGCAATGAAATCTTTTTATTTTGAAGAAATACAAATTCATATTTCACACTCTACATCCACAGAACATACAAGAGACTCCAGGCCAGAAAATGATTTGGAAAGTTCTCCTCCTCATGTGGCGTCTGACACAGAAGAAGTAGTCACTGATGCCTCTGTACAAAATAGAAACATACACAGGAAGCGCAGACGTGTTGCATCTCTGGAACCAATGGGAGTGGAAGAAAATTCAGACGTAGATTCAGTTCCCAATGAGACTGTCACAGTGTCCCCTCAGGACTCACACGAGCAACCACAAACTCCAAACTGTCTGCAGGCAAGTGGGAGCAACAGAGGACCAAGTGAAGGAGGCACTGTGTTTGCTGGCCTTGAGCAGGACATGCTTCACATACAACGCCTGCAACACAAGGCACTCAGATCAATAAATAGGCAGCTACTGAAATCTAATAAAAATCAGGAAAGCATGGCTGCATCAATCGACAGACTCTGCCTGACCCTTGTACAAACTGAAAATGCACGTAACAGGACTGCACAGGCTGCACAAGTCAGGGTGCATACCTACACCAAGGCAATCAACAGGCTTTGTGCAGTCACAAGCAATTTCACAGGGTGCAGCATCAACATGCAGCGTGAATTAAGTGACTGCACACGTGAAATGGCGAAGAGTGCGGACAAAATGACCTCGGTGTTGGAAAGTATGCAAACCACCAACTCAGGTGCAAGCGCTCTCCTATGCTCTGGAGAAAGTGAGGACAACTCCAGTAGGAGTAGTAGAAACCCAACCCCAACTAACCAATTGGGTCAACGCAGAAGTGGAAGGCGTTCTACTTCCGGACCTGAGCAAGAAGCCATGCCTTCACAGGAGCAACATGCTTCCAGCCGCCAGCGAAAAAAATTACTTTTTGATTAGTAACCTATGCAGCAGAAATGTATTGTGAAAGTATACTTTTTTTTCCACGTATGCATATTTTAATTTACAACATTGTAAAGAAATGTTTAACACATAAAGCAGAATGGTTTGTATGTTGTGAATTAAAACAACAATTACAAACTTGAGTTAGTATTTTGATTTTTTCTTACCTAAAAATAATTCTGTGTAATCTCTGTCCTTCTTTGACGGCCAACCATGGCTCCTACTCCTGCCACTGCCATTCTTGGTGGAGGGATATCATCATCATCAAATGAGTCAGTCACTCACTTCAATGTCTGTGCCTTTGCGAATTGCCATGTTATGCAGCATTGCACATCCTGTAACAATTTTGCAACATGTTTGTGGATTGTATTGCAATGCACCTCCACTTTTGTGTATGCATCTGAAACGGCTTTTTAATATTCCAAAAGTACGTTCAATTACCACATGTGTGGACCGGTGTGCCCTGTTCTACCGTCTTTCACTTGCATTTGCAGGATTTAAGTATGGTGTAAGGAGGAAATCACGCACTGCATAGGCACTATCACCTGCAAGTAAGAGAGAAAATAGTAACTGTATGTTCCATTTGATTTTGATGGATGGATGGATGTTTGCATGAGTGTTACTCACCTAGCAGGTATCCATCTCCAAACTGACCAGCACTAAGACGTCTATGAATTGCGCTATGTCTGAAGATGAAGGAGTCATGTGTACTCCCTGGAAACTTTGCTACAATGTCATTGATTATGTTTTTGGCATTGCATGTGATCTGGATGTTGAGTGAGTGGTAGCTTTTTCTATTCCGGAATACATATTTTATGGCTGCAGGTGGAGTGATAGCAATATGGGTTCCGTCAATGCATCCAATCACATGTGGAAATCGTGCTATTTGATAGAAATCCAACTTTGTTTCCTGTATGGCTTGTTGTGTATTTGAGAAATATATATGATGTTGGAGTCTCCTTATCATTGCATCCAGGAACACATGAAAAAAGCATGATAGGGCACTCTGTGACACTCCACCAACCTCTGCAATTACACTTTGAAAAGAGCCAGAAGCCAAAAGGTGCAGTGAGCACAATACCTACACATGTGTTGGAATTGATTGTGTTCTACCTGTTGGATGTGCCAAAAAAGGTTCCAATTCATTAATCAGGTCCATAATGGTGTGAGGATGTAGTCTGTATTTGTCATAGATCTCCTCCTGAGTCTGCTGGAACAGCGTAATGCGTATTCTGAAGATTCTCTCCTGTCTTTGTCTCCTATGGGCAAGAGCTTGAATGTGCAGCCTCCTGGCAATCAGGTACAGTCCCGCCATTTTGAAATGTAGGAAAATGCATTCTGGGAGCCTTTTTTAAAAAGAATTTGTGTTACCACCTGCTTCCATTTGGTGTTAATTGGGATTTCTTATTTTGCGAATTTTGAAAAATCGCTATTTGCGATTTTTTCTTACATACTGATGCGATTTCTTAACTTGCGATTTGTTATTTGCGATTTTCGCAAATTTTGGAACATGCAAAATTAGTAATCGCTATATTTTCTGCGAAAAGTACTTCTGGCACACTAAGAATTCGCTAAAATAGCGATTTCTCAATATGCGATGCGATTTCTTTGATACATGCCAGTTGCACTTTTTGTTGTCGCAAACGCTGCGAAATTGCGATTCGCAGCATTTGCGACATGCTAAACACTTGATACATCTGCCCCACAATCTCTCTACTTTTCCTTATTTTGCCTTTCCCCCTCCCTTGTTTTCTCTGCACTAGCCATTTCTTCACCTTCTTTCATTCTACCTCTTTCTTCATCCTCCTATTCTCTTGTTCCTGACAAGCTAATCTCAGATTTTCCTTCTCTTTCTCCCTTGTCATCTCCTCTTCTTCAACCTTCGATTTCTAAAGAGCCAAATCCAAGCTCAGGGTCTGTGCTAGATTTGACACTTTCAAAGTACGCATTCTTGGGGTGGGTGCCACTGAATCCTAGAAATTGGTGGCAGTGATTGCCTTAGGGAATTCCTGGAAGGCCATTTTCAGAAATATACACTGTGTATTTAGTGGGAAATTGTAGTATGGGGCTTAGAGCGTTTGATTCTACAACACTCTCTACCTGGGTTTGTGTTAGTGTACCCTCCCTAGAATCTACTTCAGTTTCTTCTCTCTCCCCCAGTTTTTCTAAATGGGTTTTCACAAAACGCTCCATGATCACCCTATCCTTGTTTTGGGAGTTTTCTGCTCTCACTCCAAACACAGATCCCTCAACTGATCTAATGACATGGTGCCAAAGTCTACTTTGTTCAACCTTGTATCCAACATTGTGGCTGCGTAGGTTTTAAGGTAATACGTTTGGACTTATTTTACTGCTGTAGTAGCTTGGAGTTGGTCTGTGTAGGATCTCAAACCTCTTGCCATAAATTAACAGACATCATCAATAACAACAAGAGAGGTAGGGACACAGGACACTCCTATTCCCAAATCAATATACTCAAAACAACAAAGGAGTGATGTATCACTCCTTTGTTGTTTTGAGTAGTTTGAATAAATTAACAGACACCATTTCGGAGACCATGGGGGAGCAACGGGCCACTGGGACATAACCGGCTGAGGCCTTGTGCCACTGCTGTCCCAGGGTATTTATAAATATGGCTTTGCCAACTGGGCCAAGTGAAAACTATTCCCCACAACTTTTATTGGAAGTGAGGGCAAGATGTCACATACTTCTCATGGATACTCAAGCTCAGGAATTATTACTCTCAGCAACGCAGTAAGATTAGTGACCAGCCCAGTGCTTCTCATTGTATAAAAGACAAGTACTTTATTACACAAAAAACATAGAATTTCACTACACATTCAATAATGCATGAATACCTGACTCATAGATGCAAGTCTTTGTGTGCTTTCCCAAGCCTTTTACGTCTAATCCAATTACACCTCCTCTTGGCTCTTCATAGGACTCCCCCTTCTCTGGGTTCTCATGCTGAGAGTTTAAGATAAGGTCTGTAGATGCAGCACGTCCTTCCCCCATTTGGTCATAGTACCCAGCCTCTTTGGCCTAGGTCCATTCAGTCTCTCACCCATTTTGTAGGAGTAGAGTTCGGCCATCCTTTGGCAGTGGGATCTCTCTTTAAGTAGAAAGTTTCCAGGTGGCAGTCTTCCAGGGAGCTGTAAAGTAGCTGACTGTGCATTGTGCTGCTTGGAGGGTCATAACAGGAGAGGAGGCTTCTGTCAGTGACCCTCTTCTGGGTGACTGGCTGTGGAACGTGGCTCACTTTGGTACTCCGATGCATACTTGACTCATTGCATGGCTCACTCAGACACTTTGGTGGGTAGCTGACTTAAAGTGTGCGGTACAAAAGGGGGTAGTGATGGATGGAGCATCTGAACCAATCAAACACTCACACCCAGTCAACAGATCTGGGTTTAATCCATCACCGTTCTTTAGCCCACTCTGCCACCCCAGTTCAGACATGGCCATATGCAAATCCGTCTGACCCTGTGCCTCATGGGAACAGTCCAGCCCGAGCTGCCAAGCCATGCCTTCCCTGGACCGGAAACAAGCTTCCTAGGACCGGTTTCTGGCATTACAGCCGTCTTCAGCCAGGCTTGCTTGAATCCAGTGGCAAAGTGAGCAAGGGACTCACGTCTGAGCATACCCTGCCAACTTATGGCGAACAAAGCGGTACAAAAGGGGGTGGTGATGGACGGAGCATCTGAACCAATCAAACACTCACACCCAGTCAACAGATCTGGGTTTAATCCATCACCGTTCTTTAGCCCACCCTGCCACCCCAGTTCAGACATGGCCATATGCAAATCAGTCTGACCCTGTGCCGTATGGGAACAGTCCAGCCCGAACTGCCAAGCCATGCCTTCCCTGGACCGGAAACAAGCTTCCTAGGACCGGTTTCTGGCATTACAGCCATCTTCAGCCAGGCTTGCTTGAATCCAGTGGCAAAGTGAGCAAGGGACTCACGCCTGAGCATACCCTGCCAACTTATGGTGAACAAAGCGGTACAAAAGGGAGTGGTGATGGATGGAGCATCTGAACCAATCAAACACTCACACCCAGTCAACAGATCTGGGTTTAATCCATCACCGTTCTTTAGCCCACTCTGCCACCCCAGTTCAGACATGGCCATATGCAAATCAGTCTGCCCCTGTGCCTCATGGAAACAGTCCAGCCCGAACTCCCAAGCCATGCCTTCCCTGGAGCGGAAACAAGCTTCCTAGGACTGGTTTCTGGCATTAGTTTGGGCTGGACTGTTCCCATGAGGCACAGGGTCCGACTGATTTGTATATGACCATGTCTGAACTGGAGTGGTAGAGTGGGCTAAAGAACAGTGATTGATTAAACCCAGATCTGTTGACTGGGTGTGAGTGTTTGATTGGTTCGGATGCTCCGTCCATCACCGCCCCCTCTTGTACCGCTTTGACTTAAAGTGTGTCTCACTCCGACAATCAAGTCAGTACTTGGCGTATCTTGAGTGAGATGGCCACAGGGCCTCAGGTGATGATTGTTTGATGTGATGGAAGCCAGGTGCTATGTCTATCACACGGTACCTTGAGGCAATCAGCTCGGTTCTTTAGGAGGCACCTCAGGGTGGTCACTTTGTGGTCACTTTGTGGTCACTTTGTTTCTGGGCTGGTCCTGACCCTGTGGCACACTTGGTCTTTGCATCAGTCATGCAGTCCACTTGTGTGGCACACAGGACACCAGCAGGCACTCATCACTGCTTCTGTTGGGCCTACTACTCCAGCACACAGCTCCAGGTGCCCTACTTTGTACAACAGGATAATTGACAAAGCTCGCACTGTTCAGTCCAGCAGTACTGCGATTCTTTCGGCACCCTTGCTTAGATAATCTGTGTTTGACGGAACAGATGCCAGGATCATTTACATAAGTCTCTTCCATCAGTTCTTCCTGTGGGGTCAACTTCCTTAAATTGCTCACAGTCAGGCTGTCTTGACACCCAGGAAATTCCATTCATTCGCCCTTCAGATCAGACTCCAGGCAATGTTTCCTCGCATCAAGGCAGTCACCTCTCAGTGTGACACCAACCCTTGGCTTTGTAGGAGTCCCTGAATAATGTGTGGAGTGACCCATCCTCATTAGAAGAGACCACAACATTGAACACTGATGGGTCTTGGGCTTCCATCTTTATGCCAAATTTGTAGCTGGGGTATGTGTATTTCAAGCCTGCTTCCTTGGAACCACTTTGGGTTGGATCTGCGTTCATGTCTTACAACAGATACTGCAGGCCTCACACTGCACCCCTTGCCATTTACCTGCAGTCAGAGCCATTTACAGGTCAATATGTCAAAAAGGGCCCTGGCACTTCTAAAGAAAGCCTGTCTCCTCTTTTCTCACTATAACATCTGGTGCATCCCCTTACCCTCTAAGAGATGTCAGCAATACATATATGCTATCTGAGGTAAGCAACCTCTCCTCCACCTTGTACTCTAGTCCAGACTGTGGGCTTCTAGATGGTACCCACTGGTCTGTACAACTTGTGCCTGGCACACTATCAATCTTAGCATCCACTAATATGTAAAACGTGCAGAATGTGGCTTTCAGGATTTTAGGTTCATCATGAGCAGCAGAACTTTAGATGAATGGGCCCGTCAGCACATGTTCATGTTTCAAAGCTAAAGACGCCTGTCTTTATAATTCAGCAAACATGGTATGCTGCCACCACCGGAGTCCACACATGAAACCCAAGACAGGGATGGTAGTCCTCTGTCACTATCAGGATGCGCTTCGTGTAGCCCTCCTAGTTAAGGACAAGGTCCAGAACCTATCATTGTAAAAGATCAACAGAAAGACACTAGATTAGTGTATTGTGTGACAAAAAAATTAAAAGCCAGGATCACAGGTGCACCAGTTTGGGCACAGAGGAAAGGGAACATGACTATTTATAATAAAGCAGGTTTCGGCTCAGAACTGACCCCGGATTACAGCCCCTACCTAAGCGGAGTCACTGCACCAGAGGACGCCACGGCGAAAAGCGAGTAAAGCCTCGCCGGACCCGCTTCGCGGTCCCGCAGCACTTTGTCTGCCAGCAGCTGGTTTGGTGTGGGAGTGAGGAGGTGCGGGCAGGTGAGAGCGTCGGCGGGGCTGCGAGCGCATAGGCAGGGACTCCAGTGTCCAGGAGCCCCTGCGCGCCCATTCAACACACCTGGGCTGCTCTCCCCGCTGGCCACACACCCTGCCCTTCACCCTATTAGCTAGCTGCATTGAGTATAAAGGTGACCAGTATTTCCGCTTCGTGGGAGCGCGCCGGGAGAAGCCCGGGACAAGGGCGGGACCGTCTGTGGCCGTCAGGGGCCGAAGGAGGCCGGGCTGGGCCACCCCACTGACATGTGCTGAACTGGTATTCTATTTCTGTCATTTGTGGTAGTGTTAGTGACCTAACCTGCTTTTAATTTATTGAGGTGGAAAAAGGGTCGCTCATATGGCTTTTTCCACAAACACATCTACCTTGCTGCCCTCTTTGAATGAGTCAGGGGCTGCTGTTATGGGCTCCCTAGATACCTATTTTAAACGGCTGCCTCAGGATATTGATAGGGAAATCGCCCTGGCAGAAAGACGTGCGGGACGCAGGTTGTCCATTGAGCTTCTAAAACCCCCTGTGGACAAACGTACAAGCCAAAGTTTTCCATCATTGGTCACTCCTTTATCATCCATTACGCTGCCTGTTGCACAGGATATCCCACACCTCTCTCCCCCAACAATTGGGCCATTGGTTACTTTTCCTTTGGAAATAGTAACCTCTACTTTGCCTGCAACCCCTCCTAGTGTTCTTACTTACCCATCCACTGGGCAACAGCCTACATCTCAACCCAGTGTTTTAAAACATGTTGCAAAACCCAAACCCTGTTCCAAAAGGAAAAGGAGTGTAGTTACAAAGAACTGTCATGCTCCAAAACCTCCAAAAAAATACAGGAAATTAGGGTCATGAACACGACCTCGTGATACTACTGGGAATAACCTTACTGGGCCAACAATGGGCGAGGGAGAAGCTGTTCCATCAGGCTTAGATCCCATAATAATAGCATCCCCTGGGACACCACTACCATCAGGCTCAGATCCCATAGTTATAGCATCCCCTGGGACACCACCATCTAAGCTGCAACTCTTCTTGGAGTTTGAAAAATGAATATGGTCCCTTCTGAACCCCTTTGAAGACAGACTTAAAAAGCTAGCTGATCAACTGGACCACCTAGAGCAGGCTAGTCTAGATAATTTCTTTTCAACTAAATCTTTAATTAAGTCCTGTCTTAAAACGGGTGAGAATAGGAATCACCAGCAAATAGCTGAGCGAGATGTAGGTGCCCCCTCGGTCGAATTACATCTTCCCGTTGCTAGTATTGCAACTGGCCACCGGGGAAAGGGACAAAGTAGTAAGACTACTACCGAATCGCCAACTATCCTAACCAAAAGCAATTGCGGGAAAACCAAGCCCCATAGTACTGTGGCCAAAGGTAACAAGGAATGCCCAAAAAATGTAACCCCTGTTAGTAATGTTATCCAACCCCTACCAAGTACCCTGATAACTTGCCAGGGTCCTTTGGTTAGCAATGACAGAAATTCCTGTAAAAATAGTGTTGGAACAAATAAGTCCCATGTTCCACAAGTTCAAAATAGGGGTGGTTCTGTAAGTGGTGGTAACGATATTTATAGGAAAAATAAGGCTTCCTTGGTATCAAAGAATGCTCCCCTACCACGCCCTGTTGTTCCAGAACAAAGCCGACCAACACCCTGTGTGACAAAACCTCCAACTAGGATACCCCCAATAAATCTTACTCCGGATTCCTATCCCTATGTGGCTATTCTTACCAATGTTCCACCTCTATTGGTAGGGCAAAGAGAAACCTACCAGGTGTTAAAAAACAAGGTTATGCACTGGTTAAGGGTTAATAGACCATTGCCCGGGGAAGTGGATGGTTTGATTATCGGGGTAAGAAGGGTTAACTGGATAGGATGTACCACGAAAAATCTGGGGGGTGAATGTATATAATTAACTTCCAAGATCCAAGGGTGGTAGGATTGATCACGAGGCCAGGCTGGAGCACTAGCAGTGGTGGGATTGGTATTGTGGATCTCACTTTTTTCTATCCAAGACCAGTTGGCGTCCATCTTGGTGGGAATAACGAGCTAGGGAGATTCAGCTTCCCTCCACAAGCAGAGACCATCCCTTTCAACGTTCCTTTTCCACGACCAAATGTTTGTTATGATCAAGTTTATAACTCTCATGATGGGCTGAAAAATTTGAGGTGGGGATGTTGACGAAAATTGGCTGATTTCATTGAAATTGGGGGCAACATGGTTAGGGAGGACATACCCGAGAAACCTGTGGCATCAATTAGGGATCTAATAGCAAGTCCAAATGAAGTGATTATTAACGGGAAGAATGAAAATTGGATGGGGGACAGTAGGGTGTGCATGGAAATTTTGGGGGGTGAAATAAGATCCATAATAAATACTGGTGTTATCCAGGGAACTGATGTTAACTGTGCAGATATTGTTATAGACGAGGAAGGTAATTGTGAGAGTCTGGCCAACCTCCCGTCTATGTCAGTCATCGATGTAGGGACTTGTAATGGCACTAGCCCGGGGAGGCTTTTTTCGTGGAATATCGCGGGGCTAGGTACTAGACTATTGTCACAAAATTGGATCGACTTTGTCAACGGGTATGAAATGTATCTATTTCAGGAGACATGGGCTTGCGACCCGATCTTCCTCCCAGACTATTTATACTTTTGTATCCCAGGGAGTAGAGGCCCTAGGGGTAGACCCATGGGAGGTTTAACAGTTTGGATCAAGCAAAGCCTACAAGCTAAAATAAAAGTGCTTGACCTGGGTTGCAAGGATATACAATTGTTAAGAATAACATGGTTGATTGATTGCTTTATTTCGATATGCATATATCATAAAAGCAGTACAAAAGATAAAAACAGCATGTCGAAAAAAGTATGACTGAACATTAGGTAAAAGAGTAAAACACATTTGGTCAGCATAAATTAATTAAAAAAAAGGATTAAATTGATATGGACAGTCTTCTAAGTCTAATCAACCAAGCCCATTTTAAAAACTTGGTAACGGCACAAACAATAGGAGGGGCTGTATTGGTTAAAAGAATCCGAAGGGCAACAGAGTACTGGCGGGTACCCAATTATCTGCAGATAGGTCCAAGCCAACGTGATCTGGGGCGACCATAGTCCGGGCATTCAAAGAGAAAGTGTGGCACCGTCTCTGGTTTATCAAGGCAAAGGGCACAGTAGCGTGATGAGGGCTGGGATTTATTCCACCTGGAGCAGAGGTCGGCCAAGGGTAGGGTTCCTAACCGGAATTTGATATATAGGGACCGGTCCATGGCGATTGTTATTATGTCCATGTACGGCTCGTAGGCGACGACATCTTTTATCAGCAGGAAGGCTGCGGTGGTTTTGCAGTGCTGCTGATTGCTGATGCGCTTCACACGAACCCACTCCAAAAAAAGTTTTTTTAAGGACTCCTTCGGAGGAGCGGAGTGGCTATGCCAGCAGGAGTCCAGGCCAAGGTCCCCTAGAAGATGTTTAATTTCCTTCAGCCATTTGATGCTGTGCCAACCGTCGGAGTGCATCACCTCAGCTAGGCCATCAGCATAAGGTTTTAGCTCCGGTACCCTCCACAGGCGAGCCCAGAGCAAGAGGGGTCGAAGACGGGCCTGATCCCCTATTGCTTTACAGCCAGCATCTATGAGGACTGGGATAGTCGGACTGCTCGATGGAATGGCAAGGAGATCTTTAATGAATTTGTTTTCAGCCTTGCTCAGTAAATCCACTTTGCCTAGGCCCCACAGTTCAGCTCCATAAAGTGACGCAGAGACCGCATGTGCTTTATATATATCTAATAAAGGGCCGACACAATGTTTTGTTGAGTTGTTAAACTCCTTGAGGAGGGCCCCCCCCACCCTTTTGTGAGCCATTGTCATTTTATTGATGTGGGCGGTCCAGCTCATCGCATCGTTAAGTCGAATTCCCAAGTAGTCGAATTCTGCCACTCTTTCAAGGGGTATAGAGTTCAAAATGGGAGGACGGCCAAGTTTCCGAGGTGGGTGCATAACTAGGTACTTGGTTTTTTCCACGTTGATGACAAGTCCCCTGGTGGTGCAAAAGTCCTGGAAGCGATTCAGTAGTGTCTGGAGACCTTGGGGGGTTTTAGAGATGAGGAGGGTGTCATCGGCGAACAGCAAAGTTGGAATTTTTACGCCTCCCAGAGTGGGAGCGTCTGCTGGTTCGCCGAGTAGATGATCTACCACCCCATTGATATAGAGGGAGAATAGGGTGGAGGCCTTACTCCCCTCTCGACCCTGATCTTGTCAGTCTTTTCCCCATTCAACCCCCATCTAACCTGAGCATAGGTGTTGTTATGCAGTTTGATAAGGAGGTTTAGTAAATACGGGGGCATCCCTAGTCCGTGTAGCACCCTCCAAAGTTCCTCCCTAGGAACCAGGTCAAAGGCAGTCTTTAGGTCAATAAAGGCCAAGTAAAGACTGCCTTTGCCTAGCTCCACCACCTTCCAATGCAATAGCAGGAGCCTAAAGACCTGTTCGATAGTTCCGGTGCCTGAACGGAACCCGGCTTGCATATCGGACAGGATGTGGTTTTCATCCACCCATTGTGAGATCCTCCCCAAAATGGCTTTCCCCGCCAATTTCTGGCTCAAGTCTATTAGGCTTATGGGCCTATAGTTCCCAGGTAGATCCCGGCTGCCCTTTTTGTAGATGGGGACTACCTCAGCACCTCTCCAGGAATCTGGCACAGGGCCTCCCTCAACGATTGCATTAAGAAGTGCAGAGATTAATGCCCCCCATTCTTCAGGATAGGCTCGGAGGATATCGCCTGGTAGGCCATCCGGACCAGCTGCTTTTAATGGTACCAAGGTTTTAATCTGCTTTGTGACATCCAAGACAGAAAAAAGTTCCAGGTCTTGAACTAAGGTATAGGGAGGGAGGTTGAAGGGGTCGTTTAGTGGGCCTTCAGCGGCAGAATAGAGTTTTTGGAAGTGGGAGAACCATATCTGGGCATTGATGGTACAGGTTAAGAATAACATCAGATAAGGGGGGTGTGATAGACATATATAATATTTATGCTAGGGGTACCAATGCTGGGAATACCCCACCCTAGAGGCTCTATTCACCTTCCTTGAATCACAGTCCCTGGGAAATAGAGTGGTTGTGGCTGGTGATCTCAATAGGACCTTCGAACCGTTGGAAAATACGGAAAATCCGATAGGGCAAGAGGAAGACGTCCAATGGGGTGTCCCGAACCTAAATCTTGCACCAGTCAAACGGTGGACAAAAGACATATTGCTATTAAATGCGCTATGTTTGGAATATGGGTTGAGGGCCCTTAATGGAAGGACAAAGAGCGACCAGGGAGGCAACTGTACATTTGACAATGGTCATAGTAAAAGTAGAATAGACTATGTCATTTGTAGCCTTAATTTATGGTATGGGACAGGCGATATGGAAATAAAGGGTAGATTAGAAAGTGATCATAATCCCCTTTGTGTCACCCACACTTGGTGGACGGCCACGACGGATAATCAAGAGTCTCGTAGTGAAGTAGTACCTGTTATGGCCAATGATATGCGTAGAGTCAAATGGCCAAATGTGCTGGCAAATGTAGCGCCCATGGACTACATAGGTTCGGAGGTGGACAATGCAATTGCCGCCATGGAGATAGCAAATCCTGTAATACCTGGGTCCGCTTCAACGACAGCCATACATGATAAGTTCTTTTCCCTTTTAAAACCACATTTTATGAGATTGAATAATGCAAATAGAAAATCCCCACTTAAAATGGCTAGGTGGTTTAATAAGCAGTGCAGGTTAGCTAGATTGGAACTGGGTAGGGCAATCAGAAGTAGGGACAAGGTTTTGATTAGTGCAGCCAGGAAACACTACAATGTTAGTATTCGCCAGGCCAAGAAAAAGTGGGATAAAGAATATTGGGATGAGTTACTGGAAGCCTCCGGGGCAAGGGATTCCAGACTTTTCTGGAAAATCGTGAAGTGGGGCCGAGGTGGCACCCCTAACAACCCAGATAATAATGTTAATGAGGTATCATGGGTCAAGTATTTTAAACCCCAGTACGCAGAGAACAGGGAGATTGTGGCCATAGAACCAATTCCAGTTGTATTTTGCAAGGAAAACTTGTTTTCAAACAAAGAAGTAGAATTGGTAATCTCATCTTTACAAGGGGGAAAGTAACCGGGTTTGGATGGGATACCCTCTGATATATTTAAGAATGACAAGGTACGGTGGGCTAGGTATGTGACCTTACTGGGAAACGCCTTAGCTAAAGGGGCTGTAATCCCAGAAATATGGAAGGGGGCAATAATCATACCGATCTATAAGAAAGGTGATCGGTCACTCCCGGCCAATTATAGGCCAATAAGTTTGATTGCCACTGTCCAAAAAGTGGTGGGGAAGATGGTGGTTAATAAACTTATGGACTGGGTAGAAGAGAACAATGCCCTTTCCCCCTACCAGGCAGGCTTTAGGTGGGCGACCAGCACGGTAGATCAAATATTTCGATTTACCATGTTACGGTGGGGTACGGTACTCCTTGGCGAAGGTAGCCTATATGTCGCATTTGTAGACTTGAGGGCTGCCTTCGACCTGGTCCCAAGGAGCAAGCTTTGGGCAGTTCTGAAAGGGATAGGGGTCCCACCCGAGTTCCTCACCCTAATAATGCGACTCCATGAGTGCAACTTTGCCAAAGTCCAATGGGGGAGGAACGGGGAATCTACTGTTAACTTTCCTGTTGAGCGGGGTGTACGGCAGGGATGTGCAATGGCACCCCTGCTCTTCTCCTTATTCATTAATGGTATTGTGGATAGGATGTTGGACGCAAGCGTGGATGCACCTTCGCTAGCGGGCATTAGGGTCCCGATCCTGATGTTCGCTGACGACACCCTAATTGTGTCCAAAACCCCAGCTGGACTGCAGCGTGCCCTAAATATATTTGACACTTTTTGCAGGGAGCATGGCCTTGAAGTTAATGCTGGCAAAACAAAGCTGATGGTTTTCTCCCAAAGGCGCCGACCCCAACCAAGGGTATCTCTGAATAACATCGAGCTCGAGGTAGTAAATGTTTTTACTTATCTTGGGGTAGAGATATCGAGCAAGCCAGGTTGGTCACGCCATATAGAAAAGGCGGTACTGAGACACCAGCAGATTGCAGGGGCGCTTCGGGTAGAGCAAGCTAAATGAAAAACTAGGCCTATAAAACCGGTCCTCATGGTTTATGATGCCAAAGCTTTAGGGGCAGCCCTGTATGGGGCAGAAGTATGGGGTTTTGAGAGGCTCCCTACTCTACAAATATCAGAGAATAGGTTCCTGAGGGGAATTACGGGTCTCCCCCAGAGTGCGCCATTAATCCCGCTTGGCCTTGGTCTAGGGAGGAGATCGGTTAGTGCCGTGCTCGATTAAGGCCTATCCTTTATTGGAGACGGCTTTGGACGACCCCAGAGATCCGACACTATGCTGATGGGTTTTTAGCCTTAATCAAATCAGACACTTTCCACAAAATATCATGGTTGAAGACACTCAGGGTTGTTCTTGGTGAGCTTCGTCTCCCTAACCTTTGGGAAAATCCCTCCGGGGAAGTATTCCCAAGTAAAAATATCATCAAGGCCATCTATTGGGATTATGTAGAAGAAAGGCTCTAGAGGAGTACACAATCAAAAACAATGGGGGGTAGATTCCTGGAAATTAATACGAGACCTGTATTAGAACAGTATTGGGACAGTATTACTGTCCCGATAGACAGGAAGTTATTTTTCCAGCTAAGGTCAGGTTATCTCCCCCTGAGGTCATTGACGGGTAGGTGGAGGAGTACTAACACCTCATGTTGCCCGGTGTGTGGTGCCCCCAACGAAAGCATAGCTCACTTCTTATTTCTGTGTGAGGCCTATGCAAACCCAAGGAGAGTATGGTTGGCTCCAGTCTGTAGAAACCTTGGGGTATCCAGTGGTGTTGAGGGGTTGAGAATTATTTGTACCTCCACTGACATGCCCATTGTGCTGGGAACAGCAAAGTACTTGGGGTGGGCATGGTCCATTAGGCGGAGGGCTTTATCTCTCAATATGAATTGAAATTTTACAGTAATTTTAAATATTCTTTTTGTTAAAGCTTGCACAACTGCTTAAAATGTATTTTAATGTACGAAATATGAATTTTAATTGCAATGTATTTTAAAATGTATGAATTTTAAAATGTATGTTTGTGCTTTTATGAGTTCATAACTCGAATAAAGCTTTTTCAATCAATCAATAAAGGTTACGTTTCCTCCCAACATACATCATCAAGGAAGGCACAAAGTTAAAAAATAGAAAAGGTAAAGTGCTTTTTAAGGGAAAAGGAGTATACCTGACCCTATTTTAAAACGTTCAATAGGCTTACAATTTTTATTTTGAGTTATGTGTGAAAGGAAACACTTTAAAATGTACAAGTAAGGGAATAGATTGGTCTCAAAAGGTAACTTCTGTAATTTACCTCAGAGTTTCCTATTTAAAAGTGAGATTTCCAAAACCTTAATACAAAATGAAACAAAGTGACTAATCATATCCGTGATAAGCACTTGAAATCCAGACAGCCAGGCCTGTAGTCGGGGTACATGTTTAGGGAGGCAGGGCTACAAAGAATAACTACAGAAGGGTTTCGGTTTTCAATGGTTGACATTGGTTTGGTTCCCAACATTATTTTTTTAATTGAACGCACAATATGGTGAGAGTTTAAAGAATGCAGTATATTTTGCAGTTTTTCTAAAGTGTTACTATTTTCTACATTTACCACTATTAGTAATAATAAATAGGAAATGGTACCGTTTAAAGTACAGTGAGCAAGGAACACTAGAAAATGTTCTTGAAATCTGTGTTAAATTGTATTTTTCATGCGCTTAATTCAGTTTAATTGCAGAAAACTAAATAATGCATAAATTCAATTATGCATGGGCCTCCTCCCTCAAGACACCGTTGGGAAAAAGTAAGGCAAATCAAGCATTTCTAAGTACATTTTCTAAAAACCATTAACAATAATTGAGTGGGTTTTTAAAGCAGTTCTAAACCATCTTCAGCAAGACATACCTCAATTGAAAAGCCAGTAGGAGAGATAGGCAAAGCCAGCATAGGATTTTGGGGGAGCATGGGCATAGCTGAGAAAGTGCGTGTGTGTGAAAGGCCCCTCTACTACTTGAAACAGCAGGAACTTGCCCGGCAGCTGCCCAGTCATCGCTTCAGAGCCTTGTACCAGTACTTAATTTGTGCAGTTGGTTTCAATTAGCTGGCACCAGCACTTATCTTTAGGGACCCAAACTTCTTTTTCACCATCATATTTTGACCCAGACCAAAAGCAAGACGGGCAGAAAAAAAAGAAAGAAGGAGGAATAGAAAAATTTGAAAATGATGACAAAGACAGAACACAGGGATAAAAAAGATCTTGCAAGAGTAAGAAAAAGAGGCAGGAAGTGTAGGTGGTGGAAGAAAGAGGCATGCAATGGAATAAAGACATGATAGGCTTAGTATCCAATAACCTCAACATGCAGAATGTCTGGCCTGAACAAGGCCCCACTGGACTATGACAGTACAAAGAATGTGCCTTCACTATTTCTAGAAACCTAAGTTGTATTCTGTCAACTCAAACCTTACCAGGCAGAGAATGAGGTTATTTTAGGTAGGACTCAGGAGGTCATCTCTGACAGGCTACCATAATGTCCCGAAAAAGGTTAGGAAGTATTGCTGATGATCCTTTTATTATGCCTTCTGGTGCTGTCAAAGAATGCTGTTTAGATGAGATCACAGGCTTGATTACTCTTATGTCTATAGTCCGATTGTGTGTGATCTCTGGTGTGTCTCCTTATATTTGTATCTATGCATTAGTGCATCTGTGTCAGTGAACTTGTGCACGTTTTAGTGCCTGTGACAGTGCCTCTGTGTCTGTGTAGCTCTATTTCCCAACTGTGAGTGCTAGTGTCAATATTCTGATTTTAGAGTAAGTCTGTCTTTCATTTTCTCCATATCAGTGTCCAAATGTCAAAATTCTCAAACCTGTATTGGTGCCCCCATGTCCACATGTGTCTCTCTGACTGCCTTTAATCCCTGCATCAGTTTTCCAGTGGTAAAATCCCCATCATTTTTCAAGTGTAACATTTCCAGTGTCAGTGCCACACATTAACTGTGGCTGTGTCTCAGTGGCAGTGATGGGTTGCTCTATTGCTGTGCAATTGTTTCATTGTCAGAATTGATACACTTTTGTTCAAAGTCAATATATTCCTCACAGTATGCTTTTGTTGGTGATCCAGTGTCTCAGTCCATGCAACAGTTTCCCTGTGTTAGAGCTTGAGTGCCAATGATCAAGTGTCAGTACGCCCATGCTTGTTTCTCATGCCCTCTTTGCATGTGCCACCAATAATTGAATAGAATTAAAATGTTTTATTCCCATATTAGTCATATTTTACTTGACATTATGTTAGCATTCATGTAGCTATTTTGAAATAGATCCTTGCTGTATTCATACATTATTAGTAAGTGCAGATGTTATGTAGGTTAGGTTGACATCTGTGCAACCATTTTAGTTCTCGAAGACGCTGTTTTGTATTATAATCGAAACTGTTACTTGCTCATTTATGAGAAATGGTCCTTGGTAAGTTTTGTTTCTCCAATGTTGAAGCTTTCTCATTAACGCATGCCTTTTCTGTTACATAGAGGTTTTTTCCCACCTGTCTAGAGGGGAAGATAGGCCAGACGAACTTGGATAGTAGATAACTCGTGCCAGGCTGCGGAATTGAAACTTATGTTCTGTATCCCCATTGTATTATGACAGCTACCAGTATTTTTCCATAGTAGGCAGGTGTTTGTGGGCTCCACAACATACATAATGTAACTCTATGCTTGTTAGAGTCAGTCTCTCGTCAGCCATCATAGGAGGCTGGTCAGATTGGACTCCGCTGCAGTGTACTTTGTGAATAAACTAGATTGCTTGTATTCTCTACTGCGTCATCGACTCTTCATTCTTACAATGCTAGAGTAGGTTGAGAGTGACCCGGGTGGCCCTAATTGGGTCACTTCCTTCAGATTAGTATCCCAATGCTGGCACCCATGTGTACTTACCTCAGCATTAGTGTTTGTGCACTTATTAGTGTTGCTGGGTTAGTGTCCCCATGTCACTGTAACTGCATAGGTGTCCCTTTATTTCTCTCCCATCATGAGTTTTCCAGTATCAATGTCAATGTACCTATTTCCCTATCTATCAATGGCCCAGTGGCAGTGCCCTCGCACTAGTGTCCCAGTTAAGCATGGGCGAATTTTGCGGATCTCGCGTTCGCGAATTTGCGGATTTTTGAACTCGCAATCCGCAAAATCCGCGAATTCTTGCGAATTTGCGGATTTTTTTTTTTTTTGTGTTCGCAAGGATTTCTGCCAGTTCGCGAGGGTTTCGTACCAGTTCGCAATTGCGAACTTACATTTCGTCGCGCAACGGTCGCGAATTATGTTGTTTCTACGTCTGGTTCATCATCACAGGTTCCCAGCACCCTCTGTTTCACCACTGCAACCCTCTGTTACATCAATGCCACCCTCTGGTTCATCATTACTGTAGATTATGGGGGGGAAAAGCAAGCACACCATCCCTGCTTCAACTCAGATGAATTAATTTGGGGTTAGTTTATTAATGTGTCACTGTTTTAAAATTCCAGTCTGGCACCTGCTTCCTTATCTGTAATTTTGCTTTCTGTTGCAGTGCATTTTTTTTCCCCAGGACCTTCTTTGTGGCCTACTTGTAGCTATTGTATGAGCCTGCTGTGAGGGTCAGAGCAGGGTCATACAATTGTTGCAACTAGCAACTGAATTCTGGAGGGGCCCCAGTCAGGAAGCACTACCGGGAATTGTTACTAATGATGAGTTTGAACTCTTGCCCCTGCCGAGTGCTTTCACTTTTGAAAAACTCGTTTTTCTGCAATTTCGCGGGGTTCGCGGGGTGCGAACACGCGCAAGATCGGATTCGGAAGCCGCAAATTCGTGCGAATATGCAATTTGTTTTTTTTGCGGCATGTTAGTTGGCAAGGTTTTGTGCGTTTTTGCGAGCCGCTCGTAGCGCAAGACGCGAAGTTACCCTCGCGGTCGTTCAAGGGCGCAGCCATCTTGTTTGCCTGACGTATTTCCGTTTCCGGGCGCGAAGTGTAATCTCGCAAAGTCCGCGGTTTGCCAGTACAGTCTCGCGCGTGTTCGCAAGGAAAATCTCGCGCGAACTTACCCGCGCGGTCGTGAACGGGCGCGGCCATCTTGTTTCTCATTCATTGCTATGGTTCTGGGCATGGTCTTTGTATCCTCTGTCAATCTCTGCCATCCTTTGCTTGTTTGAAGTTTTTTTTTATCTATTTTACTTATTATCTATCCCTCTATTTTTCTAGCCCTATATTTTTGTGTTTACTGCTACTTTTGGTTAATTTTAAACTACTTTTGTAAACTCTTTTCTTTTCTTCTCTTCCCTATTCTATTTTCTTTATTCCTTTCCGCCCAGACCATGGTGAAGGGAGCCGGGAAGCATCCCGAGAAGGGGAAGGGTCCCGCACCCCGTGTCCGGCTCCCGTGCGGGCGTTTGAGGGGGGAGCTAGTGATGCCACGGGAGATCTTTACCCCGGAGGAGGTGGCCCAACTCATTTTTTATGTTCAGCGCCGCCTCCCCAGGACCATCATGGGAGGCGGCAAGATCAGTGCCGGGTACGGGGCCCGGGAGCGCCGGAAGCGGTGGGAGAAGGTGTGCCAGGCCATTTACCACCACTCTCGGGTCTGACGCACCTACAACCAGGCCACCCACCGCTGGACGGATGTCCTGACCCGTGAGCGAGATCTGCTCGACCTCCTTGGCCTTGAGATCCCCGGGCTTGGTGAGTAGTAGTAGCTATGTCTTTACTACTATGTTTTCTCCTGCTGTGTTATTATATTGCAAATTTTTGTTTTTTACCAAGAGCAATAATGCTGCTCATTAAATTGTAGGTACATTTTATTTCAAAATCTTCTGTGCATTTCAGGTACACTGCTCTCCTTCTCAGTAGTGTTGCTACTATGCTTATTTGTTTTAGATTTTGTGTTCATTTCATTGGCCTGTGAAATTATGTATGAGTGTAGTTGAAAGAACTGCGCAATGCTACACACTAAGGTTCAGATTTTTAATTACCGGCGCATCCCTGCAAAGTTGCAGGGATGCGCCAGTAATTGTGCGTCACGCCACCATCACCCATGGTGCGCCGTATTACAATGCGGCGCGCCATGGGCCCAAAACGTCACCAAAGCGTTACGCATCTGTGCCGTAAAGGTGGCGCATTGCTGGAGTTGCGTCGCAACGATGGTGCAGCTCCATCAATTCTCTGGGGTGCCCTATCTCCCCAATGCTGCGTCAAGCCGTACGTCTGCTTCAAGCAGGCGCAGGGTTTGAGTCACGCATCATTGTCCTCAAAGTGACTGATTGAAATCTTGTAGATTTCCCTCAGCCACTTTTAGGATGCGTTCCTGCGCAGGAACGCCCTCCCTTGCGCCGGAACACCCCTATTGGCGCAGGGCTTTACAACGTGATGCATCTCCCAGATGCGTCACGTTGTTAATATACGCCGCACCATTGCGCCTCTTTTGTGCTGTCGCTGCGTCACAAAAGTCACGCAACAATGGAGCAAAAGAGCCGCAAGGGCCTTATAAATCAGCCCCTACAGACTCAAGTCCAGTCCTTCCTTTGTACACATGGCGATAAGAAGAAATAGTGGTGGTGGATTAATAGTTTGAGTATTTTAATGACTGGTGAATGTAGTAGGAAACTTTAGTGTTGTCGCTGATCTTCAATCACGATGGACTTTGGCTGTCACTTTGCGTGCTGCGGACTGCTGCCTGCCAATCCTAGGCAAACCTTTTTAGTACTTTGTTTAGTGAGTTACATAGGGTAGTTTCCAATTCGACGGTCCGCAAATCAAGCAATACTAAAGTAATGACGTAGTCGACCACATGAGATTGGTCAATAATATATCCCGTGGAGTCGTTCCCTATTTGCTATTTCGCAAAAATATTTTGTTACTTTGTTAGTTCTTTTTTAAATGTTTGATTTGGTTGAGAAATAAATATCATCCATGTTTTCTGTTTTTCTTTCTTTCATGTTGTACATCAGCTTCCCCCAGGGGCAAGAGGAGGACACAGGAGGAGGAGGAGGAGGGTGCTGTTGTCGATGCAGGCCAGGACCGGGCAGTCGAGGGCTCCTTTGCTGGCCCCAGTAAGTTTTAATTTTAATATAGAGTACTTATTTTTTCCTAGCGTTCCTCATTCGATTTTTTCTAAATCGTCTTTGATCTTCTTGTAGACAGGATCTAAATTCTTATCCCTATGACTCCGTGTGGTATTACTAGATTATTCTTATTAGTCTGTCTGTGTAGCTAACTAAGATTGCACATTTGGCATTTCCATTGGACTCCCATTCTAGTCAGCAATAGCTCTATGCACTGAGTGTAGTCCTCTGGGATTGTCCATAATGTCTTTTCAAGTATTCTAAATGTTTATGCTTTGACCATTGCCAACAATAAAAAGGTGAATGACCACCACCAAGAAATAATAAGATACTACTTTACTTTTGGTTTGGATAGGACAATCCATTCTACTACTGTTGCAGGGACAAATCTGCACAAACAGAACTATGGACACTAAATAATGCATCGCTTAGCTTATCAATTATAATAGGTGCTGTAACTGTTAGACTTTCCACATACCTCAGTGATAACAGACTTTGTAGTTGAACCCCCAATCTCCTTACTGACTAGATAGTGTGGCAGAGTCATTTAGCTCCCAAAGTCACCGATGGCAGAGGCACGGACTCATGCTTGCAAAAATTCGAAAACCTTTAGCTCATCCACTCTAGTCTGGAGGACCAAAAACCACAGAGTCTATTTAAGTTTAAAAGCTTTATTAAAAGTAAACACATTTATTAAATTCAAGTTTGTCATAAAAGTGAACGTGTAACTGAAAATGGAAAAGTGCTTAGTGCTGACGATTAATTGGACACATTTCTTGTGGTCGAGCCGAGCTCTCACCTGGTTTGAACTTGATCCTGCTCGTGTTCTTAGAAGTCAAGGTTCTGTCTGTTAGGAGAAAAAGTGGTGCGTGTTAAAAAGTAAAAAGCAAACATTCATCAGTTGTGCCAAAAAGTGCAGCAAGACAACAGCCTTCCCTGGAAAAAGGGACATTTTTACTCTAGAGTACACAGTCAAAAATTATTAAATTGTACACTTTTTTTCACATTTCTTTCTTCCTCCTAGACCAAATATTATATAGTAGTGAGTGGTGTATTCTAACATTATTAAATGTACTTTGTAGGTGGAACATCTGGAGACGGGGCCAGCGCGGAGGTGGTGGCATTGGACGAGGAGGACAACTCTGGGGAGGAGGCGGTGCAAGTGCCGGAAAAGGACATGCCTGTGAGGGTTCACACGGTGGTGGCGGGCAGAGGTAAGCTATACATTCCTTAGTCATTGAGATTGAAGACTGCAGAGTCTGCTTTCTGCACGGGTGTATTATAAAAAAAGCAGGTAGTAGCCTCCTCTAAATGTACTTCGACTTAGCTGTGAAGTTTTTGGCGAGAAGAATCCCAATCAGATCTGAGGTGAACTTGATGGATGGGATGAACGAAAAGCGAAAGAAGGGTGTAAGTAAGTGTGGAAGCACGAGAAATGTAATGATGACTGGCAAAGAAGAATGATATGTGTTTGCTTGGTCCCCGAGGTGGCTGGGAAGGTAAGAAAATGGTATGGTGCATGGCTGGGTGAATGATGAAGCAAGGATGGGTGGAAGGAGAACAGCCTGGGTGGGTGAGACAGAAACTGTATGTGTGCAATATACTTTGAATGGATGGATGCCTGGATCATTCATGGTACTATCTGACTCTTAGATAGCATATGCGAATCTAGAGAGAGTAGACGGTCACTGGATGAACTAAGTGTTACTTTGAAGAGCATGTAACACCGCACCCGCACGTCCGTTCCAGTGTAGGAAAGGCAAGGAAAAGAAGTTGTAACGTTGTCCAAAGACTACCATGAATAGTAGCAGTAGTTTGTATTGCAACTGCAAGCACAGCATATATCCAGTTATTACGGTGGGCACTCCCTACCTCCCTTAATAACTTTAGTTTAGTAGTAGTACGTCATTCATGTGTGGGGGTATCACTGTTCACTCAATAATAAGCAAAGCACCTAAAGTCATCCCATATGTCATCAAATACATCCCATGTGAAGTGATAGATAATCAGATAATTTAGCTTCTTCATTTTCCTTTTCTAATACTCATTTGCACTGTAGGGTGAAAGCTAAATTAATTAAGCAGTAGCCCTTTTAACAGAGTATTCTCAGTGCCACCCGTAATAGAAAAGTAAGAGCTTCACCACCTGCATGTACTGGACCGGTACAGTAACGCAAGTCTGTCTCACTCACCATGGTGTGCGTCTGTTTTTCTCGGGTGCAAGTTCACTGCGCTGGCATTATGCCGGCTTGCATAAGATAACGTACCAATTTTCCTAAACAAGAGAGAAGAAGAAGAATAAGAGCGGTGTACTGTCATAGTCGACTGTAATAGAAGTCCATAGTGCTCGTAGAATTTGTTCCTTAAACTCCCACTAATGTTAGAGCAAGGATGAAGAAGTTGGAGGTTACATAGATACTGTCCTCAATAGTTATGCACTGTGCTTTCAATTTGCTACTTGTACTGTGACAACTTTCTGCTCAATCATTTTGTGTTAATCTTAAGGAGCATTGGTTACAGACTATGTCTTTCTTTTTTCATGTAGTTGCTCCTTCCAAATCCAAGACACCATCAAGGAGGAAGGAGCAGGCTCGAATGGCCCGGCAACGGAGGCTGGATGCCACTGTTGCTGAATATCGGCGGCTGGTGGCCCTGGAGGAGGAGGAGACGCAGTCTGGAACAACAACAACGTCCACTGGGACAGCTGCCTCCTCCTCCGTGCGGGCTGCCAGCCAGCGCAGTGCTCCAGCGGTACGGAGCCGGGCTACCAAAGCCAAACGCCACCGCCCAGCAGCAAAGAAAGCAGCTGCCCCTCACAGGATTTGCAAGGCACACCGGCGCCGCTTATCCCTCAGACTGTCCTACCTGGAGCAGGAGGTCCATAATTATAAGAACGTGGTGGAGGGCCTCCGCTTCGAACTTGCCACCCTCCGCAAGGAGCATGATGCCCTGGCTGCTAATTCCAACAGCACCCTGCCATAGTGTCCCTTGCCCCTTTTTTAGAGACTTTTGGGGGGTGGGAATTGGGAGTTGTGATTTTTGGGGACTTTTGAAGGACAATCGTTGGGGTTAGGGAGGGTCTTGCGGGAGATTCTTTTGTTAGGGCTATAAAAATATACTTTTTGAAACTTTATCTGACCATACCTGTTTTTTACTGCTTTTGAGTCTGGTGGGTGGGGGTTTAACATAACAGTAAGTTTGTTTTCCTGAATAGTCCTAGGACTTTAGTAGTACTACCGTCAATCAAATCTCTCGTCTCTCCTAATACTCCATTATACTACCTCCAACCAAACGCCTATCTTACCTGTAATTTCTGTTTGCAAGTAGGGCTAGGCCCAGGGCTGGCTCCACGGGAAACAGCAAATAAGGTTGGCAATCCTGGGCGGATAAAATTTCCTCATAGCGGTGGTACTAGTGGTGTGACACAGTGGCAGTTGCTTGCCTATGAAAAAAAGAAAATGAAATCTGGTTTGTCCTCCTGAGCAATACAAAGGTACAATACAGAATATAGCAGGTGACAGAAGTACACTAGAACAGTGCCACGTTGTAGCCTAACAAATGTTAAAGTATAACTAATTCGGTTGAAGTTCTTTGACATTAGCCATGGGTCTTTGTCAAGCAGAGTAAGAATATATCCTCGGATTTCTTCACCAGCCTGTTGCTATCACCTTATCCTCCCCAGCAAGTGTGTGGATTTATTGCTGTAATTTAGTCACACATCAATCAAAACCACACAGCCCGGGGGAAGAGGGTTAGGGTTTGAAAAATGGATGGGTACGGGGGTTTTTGGGAAAGGTTTTGGGAGACAAGAAAAAGTAGCACAGCATGGACGAACAATTGTGAACATAAACAAATCTTTGGGTACAAACCTATCCATCAATCTTTGAAAGTGCATACACTACTGTAACTGCATGCATGTCAGTTAAAAGTAATTAGTACTTTCGACAACTGTGGAAGAAAGAATGCGACAGTACAGGGCGTGGGTGGAAATATTGATAACTATATTCAACATAAGGTCTCTGTAGCCAGATACCTGAGAGCCTTGCTGGTCACTATAAATCCATTCACAACAACACTCAATGGGGTTGGTCTGGAAGGTGTCAGGTTTACTCCCCGTGATCCAGTCGATGCAAATATGGTTCCACCTCCAAATGTCACCAACACCCAGAAGTGTAAACACAGGGTGTTCGAGGCATTAGGCGGGGGAGAAAAATAACAAACTAAAATAAAAAATGTGGGATGGGTAAAGGTAGGGTCAGCAGGGAAAGGATACCTGTAACAGAAGACAAGACAGGCATCAGTGAAGTGCTGTCCTAACATACAAGGGTACTCTCATATAGTCTCACTAAATAGTCTGCAAGTCTCCCGCCTACTCATGGGAAATGTAGTTTCATAGTACGGTAGGCGCTTAGGGGCTGCGTAACCTGACAGAAGGTATAGTAGATAGAAAAGGAGAAATTGCTTTTTTTCTAGGTGTCCCCTCACTCACCAGGGTTGCCCCTTGGTGACATGCTTCATCATTGGGGCCATCCCAGTCCTCTACGGCCTGGGGCGTGCTGCGACTTGCGAATTACGTAGGAGCACTTACAAATGACTATGTGTGGTGCAGATGTGATAGTGGAGTGGACTAAGTGATGTGTTAAGGGATCAATGTAGAAGCAGAGAGAGAGCCAAGAAATGCAGTCACAGTCAGAGAAAAAGGCAAGGGATACTGTATCTATGTGGTTGTAGTGGTCCTGTTGGAAGTGGTAAGTAAGTTGCCCGCAGAAAAAAAATCCTCCTATTAGCGGCACTCCTCCATTGCAGCCGACGCTTCGTCCATCGATGTTGGTCACCAGAAGACACCCTGTCCACTGCCTGCCTGATGCTGAATTGTGGCTCGCTACTGTGAAGCCTGACTCCATCCTTTTTTCCCCATTGCAGAGACTGAAACCCGGCCTGTAATTATTCAACGAAAAACAGGAAGTGATATAATATTACAACACCACTGATAAATAAATATAAGGTATGTAGGCTGTGGAGTGCAAAAAGTCACAATTTGTTTTTCCTAGTAGACAGTACAATGTTTTTGAAAGTGTGTACTCTGAGTCACCTTTTGAAGGATAAATAAGTATGGGCAAATTAATGTATCGGATCTTGCCCCTCAAGCTAGGTGTACTGTAAACTGTGTTTTAGAACAAAATTAGATCTTCCTAGCAGTGCTCCCACCCAGACCCTTACTAAAGCCAGTCGCAAAAATGTAGAAGACCCCCAATCAAATCTCAAAAAACGAGGCCTAGCAGAAAACTGGTGACAAAACTTACTTTGAAAGTAAAAGTAGGCCCAAGTACCCTAATTACCCATTACCCACCGTGGATTGCATTCAAACCACTTGCAAGCAACCAAGCAAAAGTAGCCATAGCCAGCATCGCTCCAAGACTCGAAATCCCCCCCACTCAAACACATGCAATAGAAATACTGCTAACCCTAACGAACCCTAAGTTAAGAATAGTGGCAAAGGCTTTCTTTAACTATGCCAAATCCCCCCTTTCCCACCATGGATTTTCTTCAAATGACTTGCAACCAAAATTACACATTCTCACGAGTGCTCTAAGACCCCAGAACTCAGTTTGAAAAATCTAGAACACCCCGAAACACATGCAATCCTGCTGCTAGGGCTAACTCTAACGAACCCTAAGTTACAAAAAGTGCCAAAACTAAAGGCTTTTCCGCGCGGATTTTGTCCCAACCACTTCTACCCGGTATTAGACCTTCCCATGAATGCCCCAAGACCCGGCAACCCACCCGCCAAGAAGCGTAACACCCCCAAACAGGCCAAAAGCAAAATCTCATACTTGCAATATTTCTGGGCCTTCGGTCCAAACGCGCTGCGTAGCTAGGCCATAAGTCGGGGTTGGCACGACGGATTTCCTGAAAAGCAAATGCAATCAAGATTAGAGTGTCCCAGCAGTGCTCCCAGACCACGAAACTCACCCGCAAACAGACGGAACCCCCCCTAAGAGCACCTCAAAGGCAAGCAAGTCATCAAAAACACAAAAAAAATTCCGCCTGGGATTTGGTCCAAAACACTTTTATCCGGTATTAGAGCTTCCCAGCAATGGCCCCAGAGCCGTCAACCCAGGAGAAAACGAGTAGAAGACCCCCAAACAGCCAAAGAGCAAAAGTACAAAAATGGGGACTTAGTCACTTTTTCACAAATTTCCCAAATCACTCCGCGCGCGCTCTGCAGCTAGGCCCTAAGTCCCCTCAGCCACCATGGATTTGCTTCAAACCTCTTGCAAAGTAAAGTATATATAGCCAGCAGTGCTCCCACACCACGAAACTCACCCGCAAACACCAGGAAGCCCCCCAAACAGGCCCCCGAAAACGCTACATAGAGC
This sequence comes from Lissotriton vulgaris, assembly GCF_964263255.1. NCBI lineage: Eukaryota > Metazoa > Chordata > Amphibia > Caudata > Salamandridae > Lissotriton > Lissotriton vulgaris. Next base: position 807,253,087 of record NC_141697.1, read on the forward strand.
AAAATGTCTGAAATAGCCCAAAAAAAAATCGGCCTGGATTTTGCCCCAACCACTTCTACCCGGTATTAGACCTTCCCAGGAATGCCCCAAGACCCGGCAACTCACCCGCCAAGAAGCATAACACCCCCAAACAGGCCAAAAGCAAAATCTCATACTTGCAATATTTCTGGGCCTTCGGTCCAAACGCGCTGCGTAGCTAGGCCATAAGTCGGGGTTGGCACGACGGATTTCCTGAAAAGCAAATGCAATCAAGATTAGAGTGTCCCAGCAGTGCTCCCAGACCACGAAACTCACCCACAAACACCAGGAAGCCCCCCAAACAGGCCCCCGAAAACGCTACATAGAGCAAAATGTCAGAAATAGCCCCAAAAAAAATCGGCCTGGATTTTGTCCCAACCACTTCTACCCGGTATTAGACCTTCCCAGGAATGCCCCAAGACCCGGCAACCCACCCGCCAAGAAGCATAACACCCCCAAACAGGCCAAAAGCAAAATCTCATACTTGCAATATTTCTGGGCCTTCGGTCCAAACGCGCTGCGTAGCTAGGCCATAAGTCGGGGTTGGCACGACGGATTTCCTGAAAAGCAAATGCAATCAAGATTAGAGTGTCCCAGCAGTGCTCCCAGACCACGAAACTCACCCGCAAACAGACGGAACCCCCCCTAAGAGCACCTCAAAGGCAAGCAAGTCATCAAAAACACAAAAAAAATTCCGCCTGGGATTTGGTCCAAAACACTTTTATCCGGTATTAGAGCTTCCCAGCAATGGCCCCAGAGCCGTCAACCCAGGAGAAAACGAGTAGAAGACCCCCAAACAGCCAAAGAGCAAAAGTACAAAAATGGGGACTTAGTCACTTTTTCACAAATTTCCCAAATCACTCCGCGCGCGCTCTGCAGCTAGGCCCTAAGTCCCCTCAGCCACCATGGATTTGCTTCAAACCTCTTGCAAAGTAAAGTATATATATCCAGCAGTGCTCCCACACCACGAAACTCACCCGCAAACACCAGGAAGCCCCCCAAACAGGCCCCCGAAAACGCTACATAGAGCAAAATGTCAGAAATAGCCCAAAAAAAAATCGGCCTGGATTTTGTCCCAACCACTTCTACCCGGTATTAGACCTTCCCAGGAATGCCCCAAGACCCGGCAACCCACCCGCCAAGAAGCATAACACCCCCAAACAGGCCAAAAGCAAAATCTCATACTTGCAATATTTCTGGGCCTTCGGTCCAAACGCGCTGCGTAGCTAGGCCATAAGTCGGGGTTGGCACGACGGATTTCCTGAAAAGCAAATGCAATCAAGATTAGAGTGTCCCAGCAGTGCTCCCAGACCACGAAACTCACCCACAAACACCAGGAAGCCCCCCAAACAGGCCCCCGAAAACGCTACATAGAGCAAAATGTCAGAAATAGCCCAAAAAAAAATCGGCCTGGATTTTGTCCCAACCACTTCTACCCGGTATTAGACCTTCCCAGGAATGCCCCAAGACCCGGCAACCCACCCGCCAAGAAGCATAACACCCCCAAACAGGCCAAAAGCAAAATCTCATACTTGCAATATTTCTGGGCCTTCGGTCCAAACGCGCTGCGTAGCTAGGCCATAAGTCGGGGTTGGCACGACGGATTTCCTGAAAAGCAAATGCAATCAAGATTAGAGTGTCTCAGCAGTGCTCCCAGACCACGAAACTCACCCGCAAACAGACGGAACCCCCCCTAAGAGCACCTCAAAGGCAAGCAAGTCATCAAAAACACAAAAAAAATTCCGCCTGGGATTTAGTCCAAAACACTTTTATCCGGTATTAGAGCTTCCCAGCAATGGCCCCAGAGCCGTCAACCCAGGAGAAAACGAGTAGAAGACCCCCAAACAGCCAAAGAGCAAAAGTACAAAAATGGGGACTTAGTCACTTTTTCACAAATTTCCCAAATCACTCCGCGCGCGCTCTGCAGCTAGGCCCTAAGTCCCCTCAGCCACCATGGATTTGCTTCAAACCTCTTGCAAAGTAAAGTATATATAGCCAGCAGTGCTCCCACACCACGAAACTCACCCGCAAACACCAGGAAGCCCCCCAAACAGGCCCCCGAAAACGCTACATAGAGCAAAATGTCAGAAATAGCCCAAAAAAAAATCGGCCTGGATTTTGTCCCAACCACTTCTACCCGGTATTAGACCTTCCCAGGAATGCCCCAAGACCCGGCAACCCACCCGCCAAGAAGCATAACACCCCCAAACAGGCCAAAAGCAAAATCTCATACTTGCAATATTTCTGGGCCTTCGGTCCAAACGCGCTGCGTAGCTAGGCCATAAGTCGGGGTTGGCACGACGGATTTCCTGAAAAGCAAATGCAATCAAGATTAGAGTGTCCCAGCAGTGCTCCCAGACCACGAAACTCACCCACAAACACCAGGAAGCCCCCCAAACAGGCCCCCGAAAACGCTACATAGAGCAAAATGTCAGAAATAGCCCAAAAAAAAATCGGCCTGGATTTTGTCCCAACCACTTCTACCCGGTATTAGACCTTCCCAGGAATGCCCCAAGACCCGGCAACCCACCCGCCAAGAAGCATAACACCCCCAAACAGGACAAAAGCAAAATCTCATACTTGCAATATTTCTGGGCCTTCGGTCCAAACGCGCTGCGTAGCTAGGCCATAAGTCGGGGTTGGCACGACGGATTTCCTGAAAAGCAAATGCAATCAAGATTAGAGTGTCCCAGCAGTGCTCCCAGACCACGAAACTCACCCACAAACACCAGGAAGCCCCCCAAACAGGCCCCCGAAAACGCTACATAGAGCAAAATGTCAGAAATAGCCCAAAAAAAAATCGGCCTGGATTTTGTCCCAACCACTTCTACCCGGTATTAGACCTTCCCAGGAATGCCCCAAGACCCGGCAACCCACCCGCCAAGAAGCATAACACCCCCAAACAGGCCAAAAGCAAAATCTCATACTTGCAATATTTCTGGGCCTTCGGTCCAAACGCGCTGCGTAGCTAGGCCATAAGTCGGGGTTGGCACGACGGATTTCCTGAAAAGCAAATACAATCAAGATTAGAGTGTCCCAGCAGTGCTCCCAGACCACGAAACTCACCCACAAACACCAGGAAGCCTCCCAAACAGGCCCCCGAAAACGCTACATAGAGCAAAATGTCTGAAATAGCCCAAAAAAAAATCGGCCTGGATTTTGTCCCAACCACTTCTACCCGGTATTAGACCTTCCCAGGAATGCCCCAAGACCCGGCAACCCACCCGCCAAGAAGCATAACACCCCCAAACAGGCCAAAAGCAAAATCTCATACTTGCAATATTTCTGGGCCTTCGGTCCAAACGCGCTGCGTAGCTAGGCCATAAGTCGGGGTTGGCACGACGGATTTCCTGAAAAGCAAATGCAATCAAGATTAGAGTGTCCCAGCAATGCTCTCAGACCACGAAACTCACCCACAAACAGACGGAACCCCCCCTAAGAGCACCTCAAAGGCAAGCAAGTCATCAAAAACACAAAAAATTTTCCGCCTCGGATTTGGCACAAACCACTTTTAGTGCTTCCCAGCAATGGCCCCAGACCCGTCAACTCACCTGCAAAGAGGTAGAACAACACCCCCACAAGTGCTGAGTCTTTCTTCATTGGGCGTAAACCAGCCCTCTGCTTTGATGGAAATAGGAGTCTGGAGGAGGAGGATAGAGGAGCATGTTCTTCTGAACTTGTGAACCTGAGGAATGCAGACTGCGGCACCTTCAAATAAATTAGCAAACAAGTGAAGACAGTTCTGCTGATGGGCTTGTCTTTGTGATTATCTGATTAAAGTTTGAATTATATTAACTGTGCACAACAAAGAAAGACAGACACACAGGAATAAAAGTGAATAAGGATGAAAAAGAAAGTTATTGATTCGTTGTCTCATTTTCAGGGCTCGAAGTCGGTATCACGGTCCAGGAATAAGAATAAGGCTTCGTCATCATACTCTGCGAATTCAGCCCGGGTGAGGTCAGTGCCACCTGACAGAGTAGAAATTCCCTCATCTATGGTGCTGGCCACCTCCTCTTCATCCGGCACGCTCTCTCGTACTCTTATATCTGGTGGTATGAGGTGCTGATTCATCTTGATCATTGTTAACCTCTCCACATTTTTGGGCGAGAGGCGGCTCCGTTTGGGAGTTACAATCCCACCAGCCGCACTGAAAACCCGTTCAGAAGACACACTTGCGAGTGGGCAAGACAAGTAGTTTAAAGCCAGGTTGGTGAGCTGTGGCCACAATTCTTTTTTCCCATGCCAATACGCCAATGGGTCAGAATTAACATAGACCTCTGTGGAGTCATTCAGATAGTCCTTCACCATCGACTCAAGGTCCTCCTCCAAGGTTCCTCCACTTTGCGTAGCTCTTGCTGTGCCTCTGACCTTTTGAGAACCAAACCCACGCAGAGCTAGCCAATCCTCTTCAGCCTCCAATGTTTCTGTTGTCTTTCGTGCAGATGATCCGGTTGCCGGTGTCTTTAACGGCTGAGAGGTCACTTGTGCCACAGCCACAGGTGCAGAAGTGGATTGTTTTGACTGGGGATGGCCTGCTGATGTACTGCCATTTCCTTCAATTTCCAGCCGTTCTGTTTCAAACTTCTTGGCTGACAAGGCTAGCCAACGTTTGTACTTTGTAACATCTTCATCAGCAAAAGGAAAGAATGCTCTGCCTGCCAGCGCCTTTTTGTAGCGTGGATCCAGAATAGTAGCACAAATGTAATGCTGTTCTGAGTGGATCTTTTGAAGACGTTCATCACCTTGTAGGAGCTCTAATAATTTCTCAGCCAGAAGCAAAGAGTCTTTCTTTTTGTCATCTTTTCGAAACACAGAACACACCTCCTTCAGTTGGTCCTCCAGCATGTACAACAATGGGATAGCTTTTCCCAAATTAGAGTCCTCCTTGCTGACTGCACGTGTGAAGACCTCAAAAGGACGAAGCATGCGTGTTAGGCTTTCAACTATGTTCCATTGCGGCCCACCCATCCTCAGCTCCTCTATACCCTCTTTCAAGAAATATTGATCGAGTTGCGTATACTGCTCATACAGACGCTCAAGCATGTAGAAGGTTGAGTTCCAACGTGTTACCACCTCCTGGATGAGTGCTTTCACTGGCATTTGACTTTGATATAGCATGCTCCTCAGCTGCTTGCGGGCCTTAAAAGAATGCCTGAAATGCTTGCAAATTTTTCGGCAGTTCTCCAATACACTGTACGCTGCACTGCGTTTATTACCCAAGAATTTTTGGACAACCAGGTTTATACAGTGCGCCAAACACGGCACTCTGAAATAGTAACCGTCCCTCATGGCCTTAACTATATTGGAGCCATTGTCTGTGGAAACATAACCAACCTTGCGTTTTAGTGGGGACAGACAGTTAAGGACCTTTGTGTTAAAGACATCCAAAATGTTTTCTGCTGTGTGACGTTTCTCCAAACCAAACATGGCTAGTGTTGCATGTTTCCGAGCACCTTTAAAAACAATGTTAGTGTCAACACCTGAGTTTAGCTTTGCTTTAGCCCCTGAAAAAGAGACCCAGTGTGCAGTGATGCACATGTAATCAGCGCCTGCGCCACTGGTCCACATGTCTGTTGTCAGATGTATAGTGTGAACAGCACTCTTCTGCAAAGCTGCCCCAATCACCTTCAGAACATCTTCATGTAGTGCTGGAACCGCAACTCGGGCAAAATAGAACCGGCTAGGAACCTTCCATTTAGGGCAGAGCGCTGTCACTAATTCTAGAAAACCAACCCCTTCTACAAAAGAAAAAGGGAGAAGGTCCAGAGCTAGCATTTTAGCCAGCTTAGTGTTATACAGACGGGTCATTGGGTGGTTGCGTTCATATTGCGCTTCTGTAAACAACATCTTTTTAATGTTGCCCTGGACCAATGATTTACGGGATGATGATGATCTCTTCGACCCAGTTACGCTCGCTGATGAACTTTTCCGCATTGATGTCTCACTCTCTCCCACACTCTTAGTGTGGCTCCCATGGGGTGTGCTGCTGACATGGGAACTGGGTGTAAGTGAAGTGTTTGAATCGTCTTCTACCTCCTCGTCATCAGCAGATGACAAATCAACGTTTTCATTACGTGCAATTCCGGCTTTCTTGACCGCCTCTAGGTGCGGAAACCATTCGACAGGGTGCCTTCTCTCAAGATGACCTCTCTGGCCTCCGGTACCATAGTTAGAACCAAGCTTACCACGACTAAATCGAAGCTTACAAAGGCTACAAATGGCTACGTTTTCCTTTTTTGGGCAAACACTAAAGAAGTCCCAAACTGGAGACTTGAAATGTCTTCGGGGGCCGGAGGAGGCGGCGATACTGGTGGTGGTGGTCCTGCTGCTAATGACAGATGAAGTGGAGGATGTGGATTGCCGAACTTCAGTACGTTTTGCACTTTCACCACCACGAATTGAGGTCGAGGACGAGGTGGGTACCTTCTTGCGAAGAAATATGGAAGCGGTAGGTTTTGGTGTACTACTTAACTCCAAATCTAATGATTCCATTTCCATTGCCTCCTCGCCGACATCATCATCACGCTCAGCAGCTTCTCGGGATAGGGTCAAAATGTCTCTTTGCTGCATGCCCGGTGGGGCTGCAGTGACCTTTGTGATGACTGGCTCGTCGTCATCGTGAGAGGCTTCATCACCAGCAGTATCTGTCACTTCTTGTTGAGCCTCATCACACTCCATAGGTTTGAGTTTTTGGACGACCTTCCTTTTACGCTTAGGTAACGGTGTCAGATCATGGTGTGCCTCTGCCTCACTGTCAGACCGCAGTTGTGGTTCCCAAGACAGATCACTTGCACCAGAACGAGGTGGGCTTGAAGAAGATGTAGACACCCCCCTTGATCTTTTCCTTGCTAGGGATGTGGAAGACAATGAATGATCATCAGGAGGAGTGGCTTCCAATGATACCTCAGCTTCATTGTCGATTTCCAAATGTGCCCCTACTTCGGGAGGAACAACTATTGTGGGCACTTGTGAACGTCCATGCACCTTTGCTTGCGCATCTCCTTTTGCTGCCTCTCCTTCCACATGTACTTGGGCGTGTACTTGCACATGGTGTTGTTGTTGCGGCTGTGGTTGTTCAACACTTGTCAGATGAGTTACAACAACCTGTGTTGATTCAGGGACATTGCTGCTACTTTCTTGCGATGAGCCAACATCACTGGTCGATGGTGATTGGAGAAGTACACTGACTGCCTCTGAAGCACTCAAGGGCTTTGACTTAAGTTGGCGTGGTGGTGGAGGCACTGAACCCAATGGAGCAGGGGTGCTGCTCTCAGGTTGGTCCCCAGCAGATCCTGCTGCTGCAGGCGTACTTTTTTTTTTGCTCCCAAAAAAAGTGGCGGGTGGCACACCAGCCTCCTTGGTAACTTGCTTCTTCTGCTCCTTACTAGCAACTTTCTTGCTAGAGGAGCTACGGAGAACTTTCTTTGGGGCCATCTTCTTCAGAGCAGGTCAGACAGCAGGCCGCAGTTGCACGAATTGTAGAGTTGTCTGAGGCCAGACGTGACGTCGCGTGACGTTATGCTGCACACACACACCGCTGCAGGACTTCTTCCTGGCACTGGTGGTTCTCTTGAGTCTTGTGCACCTAAAAAAAATGGAAGACAGAGGAACATCAGTTCAGTTATAGAGCACAAAAAAATCGAAAAACACTGCAAAATCAGCACAATCCCAATCCATCCATGCCCTCCATAATGTTTAAATTCAAGACAACCCACAGAAAGACTAGGCCAATGCAAGACTCACTACCCCTGGGCATAAATAAAGGTTGAAAAGTAGGCAAAATGGTTGGAGGCCTAACAACAAAGCCTGCATTCAAAATGGCCACTTGCCTGCCAGCACATGGCCAGTGCCTGTAGCTGCACTCAAAATGGCCACCAGCCACATGGCATGTCCCTCCCCATGAACACCCCCAAAAATCGAAAAACACTGCAAAATCAGCACAATCCCATTCCATCCATGGCCTCCATGATGTTTAAATTCAAGACAGCCCACAGAAAGACTAGGCCCATGCTAGACTGAAATACCCCTGGTGAAAAGGCCACAAGTACAGGCCCAAAAATCGAAAAACACTGCAAAATCAGCACAATCCCATTCAATCCATGGCCTCCATGATGTTTAAATTCAAGACAACCCACAGAAATACTAGGCCCATGCAAGACTCACTACCCCTGGGCATAAATAAAGGTTGAAAAGTAGGCAAAATGGTTGGAGGCCTAACAACAAAGCCTGCATTCAAAATGGCCACTTGCCTGCCAGCACATGGCCAGTGCCTGTAGCTGCACTCAAAATGGCCACCAGCCACATGGCATGTCCCTCCCCATGAACACCCCCAAAAATCGAAAAACACTGCAAAATCAGCACAATCCCATTCAATCCATGGCCTCCATGATGTTTAAATTCAAGACAACCCACAGAAAGACTAGGCCCATGCTAGACTCAAATACCCCTGGTGAAAAGGCCACAAGTACAGGCCCAAAAATCGAAAAACACTGCAAAATCAGCACAATCCTATTCCATCCATGGCCTCCATGATGTTTAAATTCAAGACAGCCCACAGAAAGACTAGGCCCATGCTAGACTCAAATACACCTGGTGAAAAGGCCACAAGTACAGGCCCAAAAATCGAAAAACACTGCAAAATCAGCACAATCCTATTCCATCCATGGCCTCCATGATGTTTAAATTCAAGACAGCCCACAGAAAGACTAGGCCCATGCTAGACTGAAATACCCCTGGTGAAAAGGCCACAAGTACAGGCCCAAAAATCGAAAAACACTGCAAAATCAGCACAATCCCATTCAATCCATGGCCTCCATGATGTTTAAATTCAAGACAACCCACAGAAATACTAGGCCCATGCAAGACTCACTACCCCTGGGCATAAATAAAGGTTGAAAAGTAGGCAAAATGGTTGGAGGCCTAACAACAAAGCCTGCATTCAAAATGGCCACTTGCCTGCCAGCACATGGCCAGTGCCTGTAGCTGCACTCAAAATGGCCACCAGCCACATGGCATGTCCCTCCCCATGAACACCCCCAAAAATCGAAAAACACTGCAAAATCAGCACAATCCCATTCAATCCATGGCCTCCATGATGTTTAAATTCAAGACAACCCACAGAAAGACTAGGCCCATGCTAGACTCAAATACCCCTGGTGAAAAGGCCACAAGTACAGGCCCAAAAATCGAAAAACACTGCAAAATCAGCACAATCCTATTCCATCCATGGCCTCCATGATGTTTAAATTCAAGACAGCCCACAGAAAGACTAGGCCCATGCTAGACTCAAATACCCCTGGTGAAAAGGCCACAAGTACAGGCCCAAAAATCGAAAAACACTGCAAAATCAGCACAATCCTATTCCATCCATGGCCTCCATGATGTTTAAATTCAAGACAGCCCACAGAAAGACTAGGCCCATGCTAGACTGAAATACCCCTGGTGAAAAGGCCACAAGTACAGGCCCAAAAATCGAAAAACACTGCAAAATCAGCACAATCCCATTCAATCCATGGCCTCCATGATGTTTAAATTCAAGACAACCCACAGAAATACTAGGCCCATGCAAGACTCACTACCCCTGGGCATAAATAAAGGTTGAAAAGTAGGCAAAATGGTTGGAGGCCTAACAACAAAGCCTGCATTCAAAATGGCCACTTGCCTGCCAGCACATGGCCAGTGCCTGTAGCTGCACTCAAAATGGCCACCAGCCACATGGCATGTCCCTCCCCATGAACACCCCCAAAAATCGAAAAACACTGCAAAATCAGCACAATCCCATTCCATCCATGGCCTCCATGATGTTTAAATTCAAGACAGCCCACAGAAAGACTAGGCCCATGCTAGACTGAAATACCCCTGGTGAAAAGGCCACAAGTACAGGCCCAAAAATCGAAAAACACTGCAAAATCAGCACAATCCCATTCAATCCATGGCCTCCATGATGTTTAAATTCAAGACAACCCACAGAAATACTAGGCCCATGCAAGACTCACTACCCCTGGGCATAAATAAAGGTTGAAAAGTAGGCAAAATGGTTGGAGGCCTAACAACAAAGCCTGCATTCAAAATGGCCACTTGCCTGCCAGCACATGGCCAGTGCCTGTAGCTGCACTCAAAATGGCCACCAGCCACATGGCATGTCCCTCCCCATGAACACCCCCAAAAATCGAAAAACACTGCAAAATCAGCACAATCCCATTCAATCCATGGCCTCCATGATGTTTAAATTCAAGACAACCCACAGAAAGACTAGGCCCATGCTAGACTCAAATACCCCTGGTGAAAAGGCCACAAGTACAGGCCCAAAAATCGAAAAACACTGCAAAATCAGCACAATCCTATTCCATCCATGGCCTCCATGATGTTTAAATTCAAGACAGCCCACAGAAAGACTAGGCCCATGCTAGACTCAAATACCCCTGGTGAAAAGGCCACAAGTACAGGCCCAAAAATCGAAAAACACTGCAAAATCAGCACAATCCTATTCCATCCATGGCCTCCATGATGTTTAAATTCAAGACAGCCCACAGAAAGACTAGGCCCATGCTAGACTCAAATACCCCTGGTGAAAAGGCCACAAGTACAGGCCCAAAAATCGAAAAACACTGCAAAATCAGCACAATCCTATTCCATCCATGGCCTCCATGATGTTTAAATTCAAGACAGCCCACAGAAAGACTAGGCCCATGCTAGACTGAAATACCCCTGGTGAAAAGGCCACAAGTACAGGCCCAAAAATCGAAAAACACTGCAAAATCAGCACAATCCCATTCAATCCATGGCCTCCATGATGTTTAAATTCAAGACAACCCACAGAAATACTAGGCCCATGCAAGACTCACTACCCCTGGGCATAAATAAAGGTTGAAAAGTAGGCAAAATGGTTGGAGGCCTAACAACAAAGCCTGCATTCAAAATGGCCACTTGCCTGCCAGCACATGGCCAGTGCCTGTAGCTGCACTCAAAATGGCCACCAGCCACATGGCATGTCCCTCCCCATGAACACCCCCAAAAATCGAAAAACACTGCAAAATCAGCACAATCCCATTCAATCCATGGCCTCCATGATGTTTAAATTCAAGACATCCCACAGAAAGACTAGGCCCATGCTAGACTCAAATACCCCTGGTGAAAAGGCCACAAGTACAGGCCCAAAAATCGAAAAACACTGCAAAATCCGCACAATCCTATTCCATCCATGGCCTCCATGATGTTTAAATTCAAGACAGCCCACAGAAAGACTAGGCCCATGCTAGACTCAAATACCCCTGGTGAAAAGGCCACAAGTACAGGCCCAAAAATCGAAAAACACTGCAAAATCAGCACAATCCCATTCCATCCATGGCCTCCATGATGTTTAAATTCAAGACAGCCCACAGAAAGACTAGGCCCATGCACCACTCACTACCCCTGGTCAAGGCCCCAACAACAGGTCAAAAATCGAAAAACACAAAATTTTACAACAAAAAAAAATCGAAAAACACAGAAAAATCAGCACAATCCCAATTCATCTATGGCCTCCATGATGTTTAAGTTCAAGACAACCACAGTCCACCCACCACTGAGTACCCCTGGGGAAAAGGCCCCAAAACAGCCCAAAAATCGAAAATCCCAAAATTTTAGTTGCAGCAACTGTAATGCCCCAAACAAACTTACTTGTAAAATTTCTAATCCAACAGTGATCCAAAGAAAGTCAAAAAGGCCTCAAATCCAAAGATCCAGCAGCATCCACAAAAAGTAATCCTTCCAGGTCCACATCCGAATGAAAAGTGACCAGGAGATGGACAAAGCACTGGGAGGAGCCTGCTGAACAGGAACAGGAAGTTGAAGACTATGGGGCACTTCCTTCCTCCCACCCCCCTGCCCCCCTCCCCAAAATGGACTCCTCGCTAAAAAAGTGCAGGCAAATGTCAAACTAAGGAGTTATTCACATAAAAATCATCATTTCTAGAAGGTTTATGCTGCTTGCTGGTGGATTTCTTGTGCAGAATTGCAAATTTATATTTTCGCTCGCCGCATCTCAAATCTCGCAATTGCGAAGTACCGCGAGACGTGATCTCGCCGTACTCGCGTTGACAAACTATCGCTGGCAAGCCGCGATGACGTAATCGCGCTCGCCAATTCCCGCGGGATCACACAGCAAGATCCAAAATGGCGCAGCACTCGCAAACTATCGAAAAAAACAACTCGGCAAACGATGATAAACGCCGCGCGCCGCAAAAATTGTATCACCAACGCCGCGCGCCGCCAAAAAAATCCGCTGCGTGCGAATTTGCGGATTTTGCGGGAAATCCGCAAATCTCGCGGATTGCGGATTTCCCGAAAATCCGCAAAATCCGCGAGCGGAACGGATTTTCCGCCCACGCTTAGTCCCAGTGTCATTGTCCTCCGGTCTCTTTTTCTGTGTCACGATCCATGTGCCCATGTCAGTAGCTCAATTGCAATGTACCTTGTTAGATTCTGTGTCTGGGTGTCAGTGTTCTCTTTTCCTAGTGTCTGTCTCTCTACCCAAACATTGTTTCTGGGCAGTAACTCCTTGGCAGTGTTGCATTGTCCAATGTCCATGTCAGTGTCACAGTGTAAGTTTCAGTGTCTGTGACTCTATGTATGTGCCCCATGTCCGTGCCTTTGTGTCTGTATCCCAGTGTAAGTGATCCAACTCAGCAACCACACATCAGTTCCTGAATGTTTCACCCCCCCAGTAAGTGCCCTTGTGTTACTGTCCTTGTATCAACTGGTGTTGTGTTCAAGCATAAATACCTAAGTGTTTATACTCTAAAGCTCCTATGACTGTTTCCTCATACCACTGTCACATGGCTTGGGACCAGCATCAATGTTTGTGCCAGTGTCTTTGTCACCTAGTCAATATCTCCATGTTGGTGTTTCATTATCTGTGTCCAAGTGGTACTGTCCCAGTGGAAATGCCCATGTGTCAGCATCACTGTGGTGCTGGTGTGTTACTGTCCTAATGTGTCGCAGTGTCAATATTTGTGACTCATGTCAATGAATGACTTCCAGTGCCACATTACCAACATCCCCATGGCATTGTTGGTGCCACTGGTCAGAGTTTTGGTTCCTATGTTCCAATGACAGTGTCTACATGTCTGTGTCCTTGAATCAGTAACCTCTGTCAGCATTCACAGGTTCACTAATGATGTGTTCCCCAGTCAGTTTCCCTTTCTCAGTATATCATGTCACAGTCTAATATTATGTCCCACTGTTTAGTGTCAATATCCTTGTGCCTGGCATCCCTGCGTCAGTGTTTCAGAATTAGTGTTTGTGTCCCATGTGCGCGTCCCAATGTCGCTGTTCCCATATAAGTATTGATAGTCCTGTTTCGGTACCCCTGTTCCAGGACCTTAGTGTTAGTGTTAATTTGCATGTCTCATTTTCTTACTAGCAATGCTCATTTGCTAGTGCCCCAGTGCTAGTGTCCCCCTCTTATTGTTCAAGTGCAAGTACCTATTTGTCACTGTGGTTACATCAATGCCCCCCTTGTCATCAGTGGTTTCCTTTGGCAGTATGCTAGTGAGAGTGTTGGAGGACCATTGTAAGTGCCCCTGAATCATTCTTGGTGCCTCGGTGTAAGTTTCCTAGTTTCAGTGTAGGCCCCATTGTGTCACTGTACTAGCCTTGTATTTCATGTAATAGAATGGTTTGCTTATAAATTACTTTTCCCATCCTAGATTGACTTCAAAGCACCAAGGGCAGAGAAGAGTCACAAGGCCTGGGATACAGATACACGAGTGATTTGGTGATATAAAAAGTGTTTATCGGACGATAAAGTGTATTAGGAAGGATATATAGAAAAACAAGATGTGAAATAGCATTTTAGGAAGAGAACCCTTTAAAACAATGAAATTGAAATGCAAAACAAGCATTCCATTAATAAGTGTCTTAAAGTGATAGATGAAGCAATATGATTATCTCCACATCAGGCACATTTTTCTAAATACTCTTGGGCTGTACAACTTGTGCCTGGCACACTATCAATCTTAGCATCCACTAATATGTTAAACGTGCAGAATGTTGGCTTTCAGGATTTTAGGTTCATCAAAAGAACTTCCTGGGGAGGCGGGGTCAAGATGGCGGGCTGACACCGCCGAGTGAAGGAGCTTGCATGGAGCTGCTCCGTATCGCCTTTGGAGAAAAATATCACGGAGAAAGCTAGGAGAGCCGCTAAATGACCACGCGACCACACGACTTTGCAGCTGAAACAGCCAAATTATAAACTCTTGTGAACGCGAGCCAAGAGCTGAGATTAGCCGAAGAGTTGCTGAGTTAAAAGTGCATCTTCCGTTAACAAAAGAAAAAAAAAAAAAACTTTCAGTGTTGTACCTGTAAAACAACTGTGGCTCAACTCGGATGCTGCGTTTTGCCTATCGACTGAGCAGAGGGGTGGTGCCGGTTTGGAGGCTTCGAAACACCGGTTTCCTCCGAGCGCTCGGTCAGACGTGCTACAGGGCGGGCCCTGGCCTCGGGCTGACCCTTGCAAAGCTGTGTGCACTCGCCGAGGATCGGACGGCGTATCCGACTGCGGAACCAGTAGAACCGAGCTCCTTCGCTGTTACTGCCGCGCTGATGACTTCGCGCCAAGCTACCCGCTCCACCAGGACTGGCAGGGCTGGAAAGACGGCAGTATCAAAGCAAGACGAACCCGGTATGTCAACTGTGGGGTCTGCCTATAAAACTAAGACTGTTACAGAACATTTAGTGGGAGCCCAACTGGCAGCATTAACGGGGATACAGTGACAACGAATTTTCGAGAGGGGAATATAAACCTGCAATTATCACATGGCTCCCCCTCCTCAAACGATCCGGCTAAGACAGGTACTAAAAAAAACACGAACGCTATTTGCATTTCAGCTACATCCCCCAATAATTTAACCACTAATCAGGCAAACACCATAGAGGAGGATAAAGATAAAGATAATATCAAAAATGCAAATGCTGATAAAAATAACCAGCCAAACACCCATGTGAATAAGGATCTTATGTCAGAACCTGATACTTTACTTGATAGGGCGAGAGATGAAGTGACTGCTGCCATACATTCTGATACGGATACTATCGATGGTGCCACTCTTGATACTGATAACACCGATTTGACACGTATACCTTCAGCACCGAATTTAGATATGAGGTATGAGATTGAAATGTGCGATCTAACTAAGAATTCTACACCCATATTAGAGTCTGAGATAACTACAAATAAACCTATATCTAAGGAGCCACTGGCAGATAATTTAACCAATAAGAACGACCATTCATTAAATGATGAAATTGAAAGGGCAGAAGAAAACTCCAATCATGACTATGAAGAGATCTCTGGAGAGAGTGAGGAGGACCAAGAAGTAACTCCTACTAGAAACAATGCAGGACAAGCTAACAATACAAGGAGAACAAAATTTAAAGCTAAGATCAAACAAATACAAAAAGCTACGACTCGCAAATTATTAAGTAAAGATCCTTCTACACATAAAAAAGGACGCAAGGCTATAATCGACGACAGCCCATTGAGGAAGTGGATTGAAGCAAAGGGAGGAGTGAAGGGCATGGCCTTGAGGCTACCAGGAGCAAGCTTTGACGACGGCCTACAAGTAAGGGATAAAAATACAACTCTTGGGACAGATAATGCGGATAACGCGGATAAAACAAAACCCAAACCGGATGCGACAATCCCACTATCCCCACCAATTGAAAAAAGAGCAGCTGATAACGATGCTATCACTACTGTACAGCTTAATGCCTCAATTGCTCCAACAACTCCTATTTCTGGCAGCTCGACTAAGGACCTAGGTATTAGAGAGATTATTAGCTCACCCACTGTTACAATAGACTCCAACATAAGGTCAATACCGAGTGAACCAGTCACCTATTTATCAGAAATCTCAAATGATGATTTTACTGAAACAATGTCTGGAATCTTGACTATAAACTCTAACCAGACCTCCCCGGTTGTCAGTGCCTTAATTACAACATCAGAGCCCAGTCAAATCATAAATCAACCGCAGCCGCAAATTTCAACGTTTAAACCGGGGGAAGAAATCCACAACCACTTAGATAATGTCTCTATGGGATTAATTATGCAAACTCTTATGGCACAGAGACAGGAAAGCCATCAACAGCACCTACAACTAAGAGAGGACAATACTAAACTACAGGCTTTCATGAGTGAAGTATGTCAAAAACTGGGTGGAGTTACACAGGAGATGGAGGACTTGAAAATACGAGTTGTGGGAGTCGAAGAGAGCACTTCTCGAACAGAATCAACCACGAGAACTCAATCAGCCCGTATCTCCCAACTAGAAGCTAAAGTTGAAGACATGGAGAACCGGGCACGTAGACACAATCTAAGGCTATTTGGGGTCCCTGAAGGTGCTGAAGGGGCTGACCCCCGATCTTTCGTTGTGAGACTCTTTCAAAAAGCCTTCTGCGATCTCTCTGATTGGGACTTGGATGCCCAACTTCAACGGGTACACAGACTGCCTTCTGTTCAAAGGAATCAAAATAACACATTTCCTAGACCCCTACAGATATATTTTGGGAATTTCTTACTGAAACAAGCGGTAGCCCTCAAAGCAAAAGCTAATAACCCAGTGACTATGGACAGTATCACTTTCTTTGTGCGCTCTGATCCGAGCAAGGCTACAATGGATCGGCGTTGGGAACTCCGCAAACTTATAGACTCTTTCAAAGTAATCGGCTGTACAGTGTATTTACAGGAACCCGCTCGCCTCAAAGTCATTAGGAATGGTCAATCATCACTTTTTACTGATCCGGAGGAGGCGACCAAGCATTTGGAGAAACTCACGAGAGAGAAATCCTAGGAAATCTTTAAAACTCAATAAATAATCAATAAGAAATAATAAGAACTAATAAGATATAAATTTGGATACTAGAAACTAAATCATCTTCTTAGTTTATTACTTTTCTCTCTCTTTCTTTTTCCACTCTCCTCTTATTAATTCCTTTTTTTTCTTTAGCTATGTTTGTTGCTCTCCAAATCATTGCTCATTGATATGCACTCTGATTTGTACTAATTGTATTTTTTTAGCGATAGCTGAAAGGAGCGGACTCCATGCTCGCGACTCCACTGTGCTACCCTACCAGCGGTAGCAAGGGATAAAGGGGTGCTCCCCCTGGGGGTTTTCAAGGTGTGGGGGTGGTTGGGTGGGACTGAGCTCTTTGGGTGGGTAGAGATAAAAAAAGGGGAAAAAATATATTGCAAGGGGAAAAATGTACAAAAAACTGTAACAAGATTATCGAATTTATTTTACGGAGGAGACTGAGCAAGACCAATATAATTTATGTCTACCCTTAGGTGTTTGGTTTGGAACGTTGCCAGTCTTAATAATAAATGTAAAAGAAAACTGGTACAAGAAGAAATCAATATGTGCAAACCACATATGGTATTCCTTTCATAAACTCACATTAGATACCGCAACCGTAAATTACTATCACAAATTGGCTACGACCTCGTTGTCTGCTCCACTATAGAGACAACAAACCGAGGAGTTGCTATTTTGAAACAGAAATGGTTAAAATTAAACGTTATCAAAACTACTGGCGACGCTAAAGGCAGGTGGGCAATAGCTCAATTGCAATTCAATCAAAAATGCTATGTATTCTGTACTATTTACGGCCCAAATATTGATATACCCAAACTGTAGGAACAATTGACTGTTGAACTACTCGATTGGGATGGGGAATTGTTGATAATGGGGGATTTTAACTGCGTCATGAACTATGCTATAGATTCTACAAGCAAAGGAACTAGAAATAGGATGAGGAAAGTGAGATCTGCATTAGAGGAACTAGTTAGGATGCATAACCTGAAAGATGTTTGGCGTACTAAACACCCTACTATTCCCGGCTTTACATATTTCTCAGCCCCACATCAAACTCTCTCTAGGATTGATCTGGTATGGACAACAGACAATATTTTAGAAAACTGCGAAATAGAAATTTGCCCTAAAGTTACCTCAGATCACAACCCGATCTTGTTCGAATTCAAAATTTTGGAAACCAAACAAACTACCCGTCAATTTACATTTCCCAGATATCTACTCACGGACCCTAAATTCATCCTGGGTTTGAAGAACCACATACAGGAATATATATTATTAAATATTAACTTCACTGCTGTTAATTATGTATGGGACTCATGAAAATGCAGCATTAGAGGTTACGTACAACAATATATATTTCGGGATAACGCGGAAAAGAGAGGAGTAGAAAAATCAGTCACTTCTATATGGCTGAGATACCCGCCACCCCCTTTCAACACAATCCCCAAGAATGGGAAACCGGAAACAGTTCTGAACTTTTGGAAGGCGGGAGGGAGTGACCCTCCCGGCCGTATTTATTAAAATATGAAACAAAATCAAAACATTAAAATAACAGTTTCATATTATGTACAATTTCATTTCCACATTACGATGTTTTGGCTAACCTTAACATATTTCTAATACAAAGGTTCTCCTAGCCGAAACTAACATCCTACAAATACATTTTAACTTGAAATTGTACATCCTAACGTTAAGGGCCAACGGCAAGGTCGTAACCGGTGTCAGATCCCTAAACCAGAATTACCCCCCCACTTGCGAGGGGCGACCGCACAGAGGGCTGTACCTCATGTGCACATACCAATTTCCCTTGACTTGACGGGGGCCCCAATGAACTCGACGCCATTTTATGGTCGTCCGAGGACTCGTGTGAGGTGTCTAGAAGGTAGCGTAAACCCCCCTCCCCACCCCACACAACTTACCACATCTGCCGTCGCAGATGTCCTGTCCCGGGGAAATTCCCAGGAGGGGCCCGTAGCCCCTCCTATCCAGGGAGGGGCCTTGACCGCCTTCCCTTTCCTTTCGGCGTCCCATCCTTAGAAGGGACCGCCTCCCCGTTGAGGGGCCAATGGCCACCTCCCCCCGGGCGCTCCCATCCGTAATGGGTGACGCCCCCACCATAGGGATCTTCCAATCACTGCTCACCGATCATGACCTTACCGCCCGACCAAAATAAATACGACATTAACTAGCAATACTAAATTAAAAAACAAAACAATAACCGCTTTAAGTATGACTATTGAAACATCATTGATCAACACTGGTGCAAAATGCTTTATTCGAAAAACGTACTGTAAGGAATCATTCACTTTATTGCATACTAAAACCACACTTTAATCACAACAACCTGTAAGAAATAGAGTTACCACATAAAAACTTTATTTCAAAACCACTTGCTGTCTCCAGGGGCTGGTGGGTGGGTCAAAATTGGCTCTTCGTTCCGTCTCGAGCTCACGTGCAGCGGGGAGGTGCAGCTTCAGAGCACAGGAACAAGAGGATGCTTCCTTGGCTTGTTGCTCCTTTTATCCTTCTTCGGGCGGGCGTGAACCCGCCTCCGCCCGCCTCCGGGGGCGTGGCTGGCGGCTTCAGTGTCTAGGACAACCCACTCTAGGGCGGGAAAAAGCGCGCCCCGGCTACGCCGCTTCGGGCATACCAGCCGAGACTCGCCTCCCGCCCAAGATGGCTTCCCGGGGGGATCGGGGTACTCCACCATACGTTCGGGGGGACCGAGTGGTCGCCCCTTTCCATATGGCTGAGATACCCGCCACCCCCTCTCAACACAATCCCCAAGGATGGGAAACCGGAAACAGTTCTGAACTTTTGGAAGGCGGGAGGGAGTGACCCTCCCGGCCGTATTTATTAAAATATGAAACAAAATCAAAACATTAAAATAACAGTTTCATATTATGTACAATTTCATTTCCACATTACGATGTTTTGGCTAACCTTAACATATTTCTAATACAAAGGTTCTCCTAGCCGAAACTAACATCCTACAAATACATTTTAACTTGAAATTGTACATCCTAACGTTAAGGGCCAACGGCAAGGTCGTAACCGGTGTCAGATCCCTAAACCAGAATTACCCCCCCCCCACTTGCGAGGGGCGACCGCACAGAGGGCTGTACCTCATGTGCACATACCAATTTCCCTTGACTTGACGGGGGCCCCAATGAACTCGACGCCATTTTATGGTCGTCCGAGGACTCGTGTGAGGTGTCTAGAAGGTAGCGTAAACCCCCCTCCCCACCCCACACAACTTACCACATCTGCCGTCGCAGATGTCCTGGCCCCGGGAAATTCCCAGGAGGGGCCCGTAGCCCCTCCTATCCAGGGAGGGGCCTTGACCGCCTTCCCTTTCCTTTCGGCATCCCATCCTTAGAAGAGACCGCCTCCCCGTTGAGGGGCCAATGGCCACCTCCCCCCGGGCGCTCCCATCCGTAATGGGTGACGCCCCCACCATAGGGATCTTCCAATTACTGCTCACCGATCATGACCTTACCGCCACAGGCCGGATAGTTGACCGGCTATCCGGACCCCCCACAAAACTCCTGCCTAAAGGTCATGCTGTAAACTCTTTAACCAAGCTATGAGGTCTCCTATGAGTAACGCATTCCCCACCCGGGACAAATGGACCCCATCCTCCAAATACATACTGTCTCCCTTGATACAACCATGAGGAATAGAATGCAATGCATTTGAACGAAACAATCTACCCAATTTGTTATTGACTTTCTTCACAGAATGATTTATAGCAGACACCGAATTCGCCCCCCGCCACACCTTACGTGGAATCATATGGGACCATGCAATTGTGCACCCTGGAACCCTTCTCGCCAACCAACTTACTGTGGAAAGTATCGCCTCGATAAGAAGTCGTCTACCAGTGGTCACCAAATCGTTGCCCCCAAGATGGACTATGATTATAGATGGCGGTGACCTTGTCCGCCCTAACAAACCCTCGAAAAAGGATTGAAAATGGTCAATACAGAGCCCGCCCCTTCCGTAGAAGGCCACCCTGTACCCGTATTCCCCAGCCATGTGAATCATGTCACCTGCTTTGAATACGTCCGCGGCACGCCTCACGTATGAGTGGCCCACGACCCACACCACTTTTTCCGCAGCCGGTGATGTTTGACCGCTGGTTCCCAGGTGTCGGGTCGACTGCACAGTCCGCCCCGCCTCGTAAGCTTGCGAAACTGTAAACCAAACAAAAACAAGAAGCGTGAGTACTTGATAGCAGCTTCACAACATGTGCAACCGCACATACCTTTTGTAACAATTCGAGGACCAACGCCCCAATCGTTTCACTTTTTCCACACTCAGACCCCTGGCTGTAGCCTCAGTAGCAGCCCCTATCCGAAAGGAATGGGTCCCAAACTCGCCGGGGTTCAAGCCCGCGGCCGAAATTGCCATTGTAAGCACCCGCTGGAACTGAAACCTCGTCAGTGGGGTGGCATCAGCGTGTCTCAACAAGGTCCCCCCCCATGATGCCGCCCTCTGCGCTAAATATTCCTCTACGCAAACAACAGGGCACATGGGAGATCCGGGAATCCGATGTATGACTACGCAATCCCCAATCGCACCCTGATCGGCCTTGGACCTGACAAACGAGACCATCATCGTCTCCCCCTTAACCTGAATGTGCTCTCGGCACAGTCCGCCCACCGTATCCCGCTTGTTCTTCGCCACCAGTTCGCTTACCCGCATCGCCCCATGGAATGCTAACGCAAAAGCGGCCCGGAATAAAACTGTTTCATACTGGGATGAACATGTCGCAGGGAGTACGGATAATAACAGGGCCAACCTATCCAGACCTATCGGGTGCCTCTCATCTACTCTGCGACCCTCAAGGCGTTGCCACCCACGTAGCGCTTTCTGCACAACGAAAGACGCTGTCGGGTCCTGGATCCCATGAGCCCTTGCCATAAAGGAAATGGCGGCCCGATGCCTCTGGGCCGTAGCTACTGATTTGCCTGCCTGATGTAAAGACAGCAAAAATTTTACAACCAACTCTTCCTGGCCCCAAAGCTCCCCCCTAGCAGCACCCAAAAAGGACCAATAGGAACGGAACGCCCCTTCATATGCCTTCCTTGTCCTGGGTGCTAAACTCTCTCCCACGAGGTTTTGTAGTTCGGGGCACCGAGAGACCAGAGAGCTTCGGGAAAGGGTGCCGCCACCGGGTCCGCTGTGGGCAGGAAACCCCAGAAGGCCTGCATACGGAAACGAGAAAGCGCATCAGCCGCTTGGTTCAGTACCCCCGGCACATGTCTTGCCCTAAAGAGCACATTCAATTGCATACACAATAACACAATTTCTTTGAGCCATCTCAGAATCCATCTGCATCGTGCTGCCTGACTATTGATACACTCAACCACGGTCATGTTATCCGACCAGAACACCACAGAGTGATCCCGGAACCCCTCAGGCCATGTTTTCAGGGCCACCAAAATAGGGAAAAGTTCAAGAAAAGCAATGTTACTCGTCAGCCCGCACTCGTGCCACCATGACGGCCATTTTTGAGCCGACCATTGATTACCGAATATGGCGCCAAAACCTATACTCCCCGCCGAATCTGTCCACAGCCCCAGCTCCTCGGAGGACACCGCCGGCTTGTTCCAGACAATTCGACCATTGAAATCCGCCAGGAATGCCAACCAAATGCGCATGTCCTGGCGAATCTCTGCCGAGAGCCTCGTGCGGTGGTGTCCCTCTTTAAGACCGACCATGGCTTGTGCAATCGAGCGGGAAAAGGGGCGGGCCATTGGCATTACTCTAAGGGCAAAATTCAACTGACCCACAGTTTGCTGCAATTGATGCAAGTTCACCTTAGTTTCTCGAATACATGTTTCAAGGGAGGCCCTGAATTTCCCCACCTTTTCCTTGGGTAGCCGAAAGCAACCTTCTTCTGAATCGAGCTCTATTCCAAGAAACTCGAGCGAAGGTGATGGCCCCACAGTCTTACCTGGTGCCAATGGCACACCAAAATGACTCATCAGGCCACAAAATTCTTTTAAAGCCTGTGCACATTCTGGATCCCCGGCTGCCCCCAGGAACAGAAAATCATCAAGATAATGCATAACATGCTGAAAACCCGTCTTTCTCGTGAATACCCATTGCAGAAAACAACTGAATTTTTCAAAATAAGCACAAGATATGGAGCATCCCATTGGCATACACTTATCCATGTAATAGCGACCCTGAAACATAAAACCAAGGAGACGCTGATCATCTGGGTGTACCGGGAGCAACCGGAACGCTGACTCGATGTCTGATTTTGCCATCAGCGCTCCGGGCCCCAGGCGATTCAAAATGGCGACGGCCTCATCGAAAGATGCGTACCGCACCGAACACACTTCCGGGTCTATCGCATCATTCACGGAAAGACCTCGTGGGGCTGACAAATGATGTATTAATCTAAACTCACCCGGGTCCTTCTTTGGGACCACTCCTAAGGGGGAACAAACAAAGTTAGCAACTGGTGGTATATCGAATGGTCCGGCAACCCGCCCTCGAGTCACCTCTTTCCCAATCTTTACCTGTACCACCGCCGTATTTTGGAGGACGGACAGTTGGTTCTTACAACGTGCCTTACCCTGAAAATTCCCCACTGGAATGCGGAAACCATACGAAAACCCGTCTCGCAACACCCCAGCGGAGACATGATCCGGGTATTCATTGAGCCAAGGAATCATTGCCATGGTATCAACCGGGGTAGGTAAAGGCGCCCCTCGGACTATTTCAGACCTGTTTGGCGCTTCCCCTACCACCGTTATCACCCGTTTTGGCTCTGCACATGGTCTCAGGATGCGAGGACTGTCCACACCCCCCACAATCGTGCCTAAACTTGCATGACCCCTGGGGCCTTGTACATTTTCCCCTATTAAAATTCCAACAGATCCCCTTTTTACCTGCGTTGCCACTCGGCTTCGAGTGATGCTCGTTACCTGCCCCCGTCCGAAAGGGCGTCCCAGACGAATGGCGGGAAAACTCACCCCGCTACCCCCCGACAATGGTGTCTTTAACATGCCTGAATTCTCCATCTTTTGCCAAGAAATGGAGTCGTAACAATCCCAGGTCAAAGCTGGGTCGTGCTCCTTGGCCTTCCGAAAAACATTATCATAGCAAAACCACTGATTTCCCTCATATGATTGAGAATATTCCATGATACGTGTCTGATATATGGGCAACTCAGCCAACAACTCAGGCCTTCGTTCCCCCATAATTGAAGTGAATATGCCAAACGCTCTGCCCCAGGTACCTATGTTCTCATCGACCTTAAAGGCGGCCATCTTTGCGCGCCAAACACTCGGATGCAGAAACTCTTTTTGACCCTTCACATGCTCGATCTCGTAGTGATCGGTAAGCAAAGAAAACATGTTTACATACTTATCAGCCCAAATCTTTTCCTTGACTTCAATTGGAATATGCTGGGCCAAATTCTCCCTCCGTGAGGGTACAGACCCCTCCCCCGCAATCGGCAGTAGCCGCTTACCTAAATTAGAAGCTGTAGTCGCTGCCGAACTCGTGCCCGCTGCGGTTTCACCCACCGGAGCCTGTGGGGGAACAGAAGATGATGCCTTCGCAGCTTCTCTAGATTCTCGCAGTTGCCTCATTACTGCCCCGGCGTCATCTGCCGTGGAGCCCTCACTATCTTTCCCCAACCATGCTGCCAGTTGTGCAGCCAACTCGGGAGGCATATCCCCCCCGTTCACAGGGGTGACTACGACGGGGATCGGTTGCCCCTCCTTCGGAACCGAGATTGGCTCCTCAATCGGTGTATCCCCCAGATGCCCCCCTCTTGGACCTCTTGCCCCTACCGCTGGGGACTACACCCGGCAATGCTGGCCCGATGATGCGCTTCGGGCCTCCTGCCCCGTTCATTGCCGCCATCTGCTTCTTCATCTCGGCCATATCCTTTACGAGCATGCGGAGCATCTGATCGGTACCGACCCGCTTTCCGACCTTCTTGCTCGGCATTCTCCAACGAAGATATCAGAAAGAACAAGGACAAAATTACAACGCTCAAAATTGGCTCTTCGTTCCGTCTCGAGCTCACGTGCAGCGGGGAGGTGCAGCTTCAGAGCACAGGAACAAGAGGATGCTTCCTTGGCTTGTTGCTC
Source organism: Lissotriton vulgaris (assembly GCF_964263255.1). Taxonomy (NCBI): domain Eukaryota; kingdom Metazoa; phylum Chordata; class Amphibia; order Caudata; family Salamandridae; genus Lissotriton; species Lissotriton vulgaris. The sequence continues at coordinate 807,278,081 of NC_141697.1, forward strand.
CTTTTATCCTTCTTCGGGCGGGCGTGAACCCGCCTCCTCCCGCCTCCGGGGGCGTGGCTGGCGGCTTCAGTGTCTAGGACAACCCACTCTAGGGCGGGAAAAAGCGCGCCCCGGCTACGCCGCTTCGGGCATACCAGCCGAGACTCGCCTCCCGCCCAAGATGGCTTCCCGGGGGGATCGGGGTACTCCACCATACGTTCGGGGGGACCGAGTGGTCGCCCCTTTCCAATATCTTAACAGCTGAACAACAACTCGCAGATGCTATTATACAAGGCAACACTAACATTGAAGAGCTAAGACTAATACTAATCTCATTAAGAGCGATCCTAAAGAAAAATCTTAGAGAAAAATATAGCTCCAAAATACATAAATATAAGCTGACACAATACGAAGGGGGAGGCAGGATTGGGAAAATTCTGGCTTATAAAGTAGCCGACAAGAAGGCTAAAACCATCATAAAAACAATGAAAGGATTAGACTCTAAAATTTATAGAAAACCAGAACAGATCTTGGAACAATTTGCCAAATATTATTGTCACCTATATACTCCACAGAACGTACCCACATTAGAAACAATAGAATCCTATTTAGAAATACACAGACCTGAAAGAATTGACTCAGAAAAAAATAGATTACTCTGCACTAAAATTTCAACCGAAGAAATAAATAAGGCTATACAATCACTCCCCTTAGGTAAGGCCGCAGGTGAAGACTGCTTGCCTATGGAGATTTACAAGATTTGTGGACAAGAACTACTCCCTTTATTCCATCAGGTGATAGACTCTATAGGGGAAACAGGCAGCACTCCTATCTCATGTCGCACTGCTAAAAAAAATTTTTGGGGAAAAAGAATAAACCACCGGAAGAACAGGGATCATATCGACCCATTTCATTAATCAATACTGACGCAAAACTTTTCGCCAAAATACTTTCCAATCGGTTAGCCCCTATAATGCCCGATCTGGTTAATTGTCAGCAACATGGATTTGTGGTGGGGAGAGACACCACTGCTTATGTCAACACCGCAGTAATTGCTTTTGATGTTGCGGCAGCTACTCTTGCCCCACTCGGAATGGTCATGCTAGACGCGGAGAAAGCATTTGTCCGAGTGGGGTGGGAGTACCTCTGGGCAACATTAAAGACATTCGGTATACAGGGACAATATTTGAGATGGATTCAATCCCTATACGAGGCACTAACAGCTATAGCAAGCTATTTGGGAAACAACTCAGACAGCTTCTTAATAAAAAGGGATACTAGACAGGGGTATCCCCTCTCACCCCTGCTATTCGCCTTAGCCTTAGAACCATTCTTAAATGCGCTAACAATTCAACATCACATTACCCCAATAGAACATGAAGGCAAGAGCATAAAAATCACCGCCTTCGCTGATGACATTGTCATATTTACCACCGATCTGGAACAAGCTATACCTAACATAATTAAGGAAGCTAGGGACTTGGGCGATATTTCGGGTTATCGGTTAAACGTCAATAAAACTCAAGTGATAGCGAACTATCAACCCCTACATCCGATAATAGGCTTATGCCCCAACGCCACTCATCTAGGGGTGAAACTCACTTCCAACATCGATAAAATCATTCCATTAAATTATGATCCCCTACTTAAAGATATCACATTCACCCTTAAAAACTGGCATAAAATACCACTCAGCTTGATCGGACGCATTAATACAATTAAAATGAAAATAGTACTGAAAATACTCTACCTGTTTAGATCCATCCCGCTACAACTGAACAAATCTTACATTAAGAGGATAGAAAGCATTTGTAGCAACTATATCTGGGGATATAAAAAAGCCAGTAGGTCGATGACGGCACTGAAATTATCAATTGAAAAAGGGGGATTAAATTTCCCGGAGTTAAAAATTTAGTTTTTTGCTACTTTCATTCAACGTATACGTAGCCTCTTGTCTAAAGAAACCCCCCTATTCTACCATCAATTCATGCTAGGACCACAAAGAAGCCAGTTTTTATTTCGGGTACATGACCCAAATTACTACAAGAGAGTCAAATTTAAGACTGCCAGAGCTATCAAAAGAATTTGGGACCAAATTATGGATACTGATAAAATATCCTTTTTTCAACGCTGAACTACCAATACGGGGGAATCCAGGGCTGCCAAACATCTTCTCCGATGGTGCTTGTGCTCAATGGTCAGATCAGGGTATTAACTCCTTAGGAGATCTTTACGGTTCGGAAGGTTTCCTAAGCTTTAATACATTAAAATACTTTATAAAATTAAAGATACTATGTATTTTAAATATATGCAGATACAGGACTTCTTGATTAATAAAATGAAAATCGAGAGTGTTGAGCAATCAGACATCTTACAATGTATTTACTCGAATCATATTAAATCTCTTATTAGTAAAAGTTACACTCTTTTAAATAAAGGCCATGTTGGAGATTGTGGGAAAATGGCGGACAAATGGACTAACAGGTTGGGAATTAATATTAATTTCAACCAGATTACGAGCTCACTTAAACAAATAAACCGAGTGGTTCACTCCTCAAATCTAAGGTTACAATTCTATAGGACAATTACCCAACTATACTATACACCACAAAGAATTTCTAGCTGGACTTCTGGCAATACTTCCAATGAACGTACCAAATGCTTAAAATGCAATAAAGAAGCTGCTGGCATAGAACATATGCTTTACCAGTGTACGAAATTTTAAACTTTTTGGTCAGGAATAACCGACGTTCTTAATAAAAAACACATAATATCACCGGCTCTTTCCGCCCATTTAGTTTTGCTTGACATACAAGACACCAATAGTAACTTTAAAGATTTAATAACAACTATTTTTGCTTGCGCGAGACTGACCATTGTGCAAACTTGGATATCGAAAGAACCCCCAACTGTTATGGATTGGTGGTATTTATTTCATGAAATCTACACCATGGAGCTCTCATTGGCTAAACTAAGAGGCCCAAAAGCACTAAAAGGAAGGGAAAAAATATGGGGAACATTTATTAACTAAATGCATGATTCTACTGCGTAACCGGCACATTTGTTCCTTTCTGTACTTTTTGTAATTTACTGTTTTCTTATTCTTCTCCTCTTTTCTTTTTTTTTTATACACAATGACTATTATATGTATAGCTAATTATATATGTATGTATAACTAATTTGATTTCATTATTGTATTTATTTTTTCTCTTGCAATAAATAAAAATTTGAAAAATAAAAAGGATTTTAGGTTCATCTTGAGCAGCAGAACTTTAGAATGGGCCCGTCAGCACGTGTTCATGTTTCAAAGCTAAAGACGCCTGTCACTATAATTCAACAAACATGGTATGCTGCCACCACCGGACTCCACACATGAAACCCATGACAGGGATGGTAGTCCTCTGTCACTACAAGGACTTCCTTGTTTGTAGTAGTAGCTTTACTACTTCTGTTTTCCTTTGCATTCTGGTATTTTGCAGTCCTGAATATATAATAAACGTCAATCTACTAGAAACAGCAATCAATGTAAAACACAAATTGATAGGTTACTTGTATTTCATAGGTTGACTTGAGTGCTCCGATATGTTTTAACACATGTTTTAAATCCAAATGTAATTGCAACCTTGCAAATACCAGATCTAGACAGGAAGCTGCTACCATATTACTGGTTTTCCTTGACCACCCTTCCTGCTTCAAGAGTTATCAGGCTAAAAGGGCAGAGTTGCTTGGGTGGTACTGGTACCACTGTCACTTCTCTCATTCATTAAATATAATGAGTACATGTCACTCACAATTAGCTGCGGGGTTTCGGTGTTTTTTTTGTTAAATATATACAAATACTGAGCAGTGGCATAAGGCAAAATGATCCCCCCTTGCAGAATGTGATGAAGGACCCGGTGTATCCCAGATTGCAAAGATAAACATTGGTCTTGGCTTCAATGAGGGACATCTGAATGGCTGGGGATTGGGAAAGCAGAGTGGATTTCCAGAGCATTTAGCTATTCATGGCACACATTCCGCAATGGCATGGCTTAGAGGGTGAAGGGTCCCCCTCCCAAACAAGAAACCCTGGGGGCTTGGTGAGGCCTCCACTACGCCTCTGCTACTGAGCCATAGCAGGGTCACTGAAAGCATGATTCAAAAACCCCGATGCTCTAAAATGAATTACTGGCTCAACTTTAGAACTGCTAACATTTATCTCATATGTGTGGCCATCAGAACGTCTTTTGTTCTCCTGCAAATGAATCACAGTGCAAGGCAGATTTCTTCTTGCACCCAGGAAAAGGAATGAGACAGCTGAGGAAGACAGTCAATTTAGCATATCCCTGTCATAAGTGCCACGTTAAAGAATATCCCTTCACCTTGCAAGGCTTCAGTGCCAGGCACTGTGGGATTCTGGGCATCATCAACAGACAAAGGTTTCTTGTGTTTTAATTACACCTTCAGCCAATAAACAAGCGTGCCAGTGAGCTGGGCAGCAATATCTGTGAAAGTGGACAAATGACAATACATATCAACATGTTGGAATAGGAGTTGTACCAAAGAAGTCATGAAAACGTGTTTTCTCTATTAATTCACATTGAAATTGAGGTTTTTTGTCAAAGTGGAGAAAGAAAAACTAAAGGCACTTTTGCTTAAAAATTATATACTCAACAAAATTGGTAGGGTTTTTCTGTCTTAGTTTGGGAATAGAAAGAGCCTCCCCTCCCCACGTTCATCACATAGAAACACACACAATCACCCACAAGCATACATATGAGTGGACACATATGCAGACACAAATATGCACGTCGTTTGGCACCTTGTTAAGAGTATGAAGCACAATATCACTACAATACATTAGTTCTACTTAGTGTTGGTAGCAGGCATAATTTGTATTTCCTGAAGCTGACTTGTTGTCTCCCCCCCTTCCAATGCAAGCAGTGGCCTTGCATGTCTCTATCCACCAACTGTTAATTCTGCCCTCTGAAAACTATCTTTTCATTGAGTTCACTAACACCATACCCCAATCCCGTAAATCCTGTTGTTCTGCACACCTATAAAAATGGAGAATGTATTTCTATGCTAAGGTAAGCTGTTGGAATGAGCTAACATGTTTTTCTAAGACTGAGGGTGGAGGATTCCTTCTTCAAAGAGATGTCATGTCGGGTAGTTTCATCTCTTCAGGAACAGACAAAGAGGGACTTGAATGGCTATGGGGTTAGAAACATATTCACTGCAGCACCACAAGAAACCTATCTCACCCAACAATTCTCTCATAGGAATGTAAAAGAATTTTGTTTCCTCACTCATCAACTCACTTCCCAAGACCTGCTTTCCTCTTTTAACAGTGTTGAGGCTGCAAGCATGGGATCACAGAAGATCGAACCCCTGTCTCCTTTCTCAGCCTCACGGTTAGACTGAGACAGAAAATAGTCTAGAAAACCAAAATAAACATGGACTCATTAGTGAAACAGATAGGGAACCCCACATTTGTAAATCAGATTCGTTTTGAGCTTGCAGATCAATCAATCAATCAATCAATCAATGACATTTATAGAGCGCACTACCTACCCGTAGGGTCTCAAGGCGCTTAGGGGGAGGGGGGTGCCGTTACTGCTCGAACAGCCAGGTCTTGAGCTTCTTCCTGAAGGAGAGGTGGTCTTGGGTCAGGCGCAGGTCGGCCGGGAGGGAGTTCCAGGTCTTGGCGGCCAGGTAGGAGAAGGACCTTCCTCCTGTTGTGGCTCTGCGGATGCGTGGAACGGCGGCGAGGGCGTGGCTGGCAGATCGGAGGTGGCGTTTGGGAGCGTAGAAGTTGATTCGGTTGGTGAGGTAGCTCGGGCCTTGATCGTGTAGGGCTTTGTGTGCGTATGGCTATATGGCTGTTTTCTAAGATATGAGAGGCGCATGTATCTATTCTTGCTGCAGGTAATGTCTGTAGTAATCAAATGTAAAAAAACAGCCCTCCAGATCAGAAACAGACAAATAAACCAACCCACTGACCTGTCAGTTAACTCTTCCTGCTACTGGTAGATTGCTCCACAGGAGAGACCTACCCAGCTCAGCCCCCATAGACAAGCAACATGCTCTCTGGCTGAGTGTGACTGTTTATTCACTGACTACTTAATGCTACTTTGAACACAGACAATGGGTATGATTTCATTTTGTGTGTCAAACTATGAACAGAATCGAAAACTGACCTGATCTTCAACTTGATTGATAGCCAGTGTGTCTTGCACTGCTGCAGTCCCAGGAGGAGCTGCAGACTGAAGAGAAATGTTCCTATTTTGCTTGGGAGTGTGGTGAATGTGGCCCGGGAGAAACCTGCTTCCTCCCGCCACCCTGTGATAAATTATTACATTGTTGTTGCTTTTTCTATCCAAAAGCCTCTGACTGTGGCTTTAGCAGCACTTTCCCTTCAGGTATTTTCTCTCTTCTAAATCCTTAGCAAAAGCTAAAGGCATCTGTGTAAAAACTAAAAGTGAGGCCCTGTTTCCTGATTTTCTGTTTTTTAGGACTGCTGCCTGAGACGAGCTCACGAGTCCTGTAAGCATTGCAGAGCAAGCTTTTATTCTGAAAGCATTCTCCTCCAAGAATCGAGAGATGGGCAATCCAGTTGAAACATTATCAAATGGAGTTGGTGTACCGACCTGGAGCCAAGAACTCGGCTGACTTCTAGTCACGCCATCCGGCAGCAGAGACAACGACCAACGAGGAACAAGAAAGGAAAACTGAGGATTTCATCAACATGGTGTCGCAAAGGGCATGTCCTCAAGCACTCTCACTGGAAGAAGTGAAAGAGCACCTTGGAAAAGACCTTTGTCTCCAACGAGTATCAAGCGCATTGAAAGGAGGATCGTGGGACCGATTCCTCAAAGATCTCCAAGGATGGAGTGAGTCTGATCGGAATCATCTTGGGAAGATCTGGAAAGTGAGGAACGAGCTCAGCTTGACAGAAGACGGAATCATCCTAAGAGGCTCAAGCATCGTAATGCCATTCGGTTTGCAGGAGCGGGCGAACCGTCCTGGCCCATGAAGGGCACCAAGGTGTCGGGCGGATGAAGTCCCGGATGAGGGAGAAGGTATGGTTCCCGGACCTGGAAGACCACGTCGAATCGGTGGTACGCAACTGCTGAGGGTGCCAACTCACCGGAAACTCTGAAGCTCCGGCACCTGTCATAACTGAAGAACCGGCACCATCACCATGGGCATGGCTAAGCCTTGATTTTGGGAGTTTCCCAGATGGAAGAGTCACTGCGGTCATTGTAGATAGTTACACCAAGTACCCCATTGTAGAAGTCCTCCCATCCACATCCTTCAACAACCTCCCAGGCAAGGTGTATTGCCTGGGACTTCCGGGGGTCCACTTTGACTCCATCAGCACTGAACACGTATCCAAAGAATTCAATGGATTTCCTGAAGAATTGATATTTGTCTTTGTGGAGTGTCACCCCATGTTCCACCAGTCGCTGGAGGTGGTTCTCAGCCGTCGGTGATGTTCTTCAACGGTCTTGGAATGTATTAAAATATTGTCACTTACATTAAGGACTCCACTCAGCCCGGACAGTATCTCTCGTACTGTGTTCTGAAAGATCTCCGCCGCAGACGATATTCTAAAACTTAGTCTTTTATATCGCCTGAGCCCCAGGTGTGTTGAGAAGGTAGTTATATACCTGCTTTCTTCTGCCAATGTCAGCTGATGGTAGCCGGCGTTTAGATCTAGCTTTAAGAACCATTGAGCACTGTTGAGGTCAGCTAGGATGTCGTCCACCGTTGGGGCTAGATGTCTTTCCCACTTGATTGCTCGGTTTGGCATCCTCATGTCGATGCATATTCGGATCTTGCCTGGTTGCTTCGGTTTTTCCGCAATCACCATTGGTGATACCCAGGGGGTCGGGCCTGTCACTTTTTCAATGACCCTTGTCATTCTAATTCCTGAAGTTCTCACTCGACTAACGGCCGCAAATGGAATGGAATCCGACGGTGCCTTAACAGGCTGGACGGCTTTGTCTATATGTAACTTCACGGTTGGTCTCCGTATTCTCCCTAGTCCCTTGAATAGCTGTAGAAACACAATTCAGCCCGCCACAGTTTGCCCCACAAGGTGGTAACCAACCTTTTTTAGACAGAGACTGGGGCAGAGGGCGCGGGCGAAAGAGAGGCAATGGGCCGGAGAAGAGAGTTCAATGGGAAGATTCCCCAGCGCAAGGAATGGACACGAGGAGCAAAACCAACAGGAAGAAAATTTGATAGTGAATCTATCAACACGCCAACTTACTCTAGAGAACGAAAGGGTTCTACAGAAGGGTCTCGGATTCGTCCCGCCACCTAAAAGAGACAATTTACAACAAATATGTGAACTACAACAGTTTTTCAGAAAAATCAGGCTCAAGGCGTTTTTTGAGGGCAAGCCCAAAGAAACCATAGAAGACTCTGGCCTCCGCAATGCCTCAACCTTTACACCTCACAGTGCGATGGTGCCAAATGAAGTTCTGACCTATGAACAGGCAGTGCTGAAGGATGTCAGAGCACTCCCCGGTTACAAGAACCATACTAACATCTCCAGTGCAGAGATGAAAATATTGGAGTCCCTGGCCAGTGACTCTACTATCATGATAAAATAGGCAGATAAGGGGGGAGCAACTGTCCTTATGACCATGACTGACTACGACACTGAGTGTCTTATCTTAGACAACTGGGTGACAGACGATATTACACACCAATGCCACTTAATCCGACCGGTCGTCTCAGATGCACGATCACCGGATTGGTCGAGTCAGCCGAATCCCAAGGATGGATCAGCAAAAAGGAAGATGAATTCTTAGTGAAGAAAGACCCGAAGGTGCCATATTTTTACATCCTCCCGAAAATACACAAGGAGTAACACCTGTCCCCGGCTGCCCGATAGTATCAGGCATTGACTCAGTGCTAGAACCCTTATCGCAATTTTGCGATCATTTTCTACAACCTCTAGTGAGACACATCCCTTCTTACATCCAGGACACTACTGATATGTTACGCCTGCTGCATGACTTTGAGGACAGCGCCCAAATAGACTTCCTCATTACCCTTGATGTGGAGGCCCTCTGTACTAACATTCCCCAGAGGGCCACACTAGAGGTCATTGAGGAAGTATTGAATGCAGGTCCCTGGGAATCACAAACACCCACCGCATTTATCATGGAATGCGCAACACAAGCCCTCACTGAAAATTATTTTGAATTCAAGGGTCAGTACTACCACCAAACACAGGGCACCTCGATGGGCAGCACTTTTGCCCAGAGTGTGGCCTGTTTGTACATGGCTGACTTTAAGGGAAAGCACATCACCCATCAGACCAACCCATACCAGTCTAACATAAGACTGTGGAAACGCTTCATAGATGATATCCTGATCTTCTGGGTTGGCAACAGGGAATCATACAATGAATTCTTTGGGTGGATAAACACACTTAATCCATACCTCAAATTCACTATGACGTCATCAGCTTCCCAGATTGATTTTCTAGACCTTACCATCATGATTGAAAGGGGTAAGTTTAGCACAACCATATTCAGAAAAAGCACTGATCGCAACCGTCTCCTGCACTTTACCAGCCACCACCTGAGAGCACTAAGGGTCAACCTCCCCTTTGGGCAGTTCTTGAGGGTCAGGAGAAACTGTAGCAATATACAGAGCTACAAGACAGAGTCTACAATACTCTCCAGGAACCTAGCTGACAGAGGTTACCCCACTAAGGAAGTATCCCAAGCCAGGAAACGAGCGCAGTATAACAACAGGGATAGTCTCCTAGAACGCAGAGTCGAGGATCCCATTGAGAACCAACCCCATGACATGCGTGACCACATTCACACCGGCCTCCAATGAAGTGAAAAAAAATTTGAAACGACACTTGCAGATCCTGAACACAGGAATCCTTGAACTCCAAACACCCTGGTTCGCGTTTAAAAGATCCAAAAACATCAAACACATCCTTGTCCAAACCAGACCAAACCTTCAGTGTCACAGACCACTCTTTGGCAATTACCCGTGGATGTATGACGTTACTACGCATACTTTTACAACACCTACCTTTACAACACATTTTTTACAGCGCAACATCCATTACAACGCATACCATAACAACGCATGCCATTACAACAAATTCTTTTAAACTACCTTTACAACGCATTCCACTACATTGCATACTACATTTACAACGCATACCATTACAACGCATAACATTACATTGCATGTAAGGTAAGTATTGAATAGTGTAGGGGTATAAATTACTATTTTAACTCCAGGGGGTGCAACAGTAGGGTAAGTGTTGGATAGTGTAGGGGTTAAAATTACTATTCTAACTCCAGGGGGTGCAACAGTAGAATAAGTGTTGGATAGTGTAGGGGTTAAAATTACTATTTTAACTCCAGGCGGTACAACAGTAGGGTAAGTGTTGGATAGTGTAGGGTACTATGTGTTGTAATGCTATGAGTTGTAATGGTATGCGTTGTAATGACTGCGTTGTAATGGCATGCGTTGTAGTGGTGTGCGTTGTAGTGTCATGCATTGTAATGGTTGCGTTGTAAATGCATGTGTTGTAATGGATGTTGCGTTGTAAAAGTTTTGTTGTAATGGTAGTGCGTTGTAAAAGTTGCGTTGTAAAGGTTGTTTCCCATTACCCGCAGTTAAGGGAAATTACCCCTGAGGCGCATGCAGTGTTTGCCTCTTCACAAACATATACAAAACAATCACCCTGACCGACTCCTTCACCTGGGAGCTGAGGAGCCACACGAATTGCAACCGTACAAACTGCATTTATCTCTTAATTTGCCCATGTGAACTCTACTATGTGGGAATGACGACTCGCCCAATCAAGACACGCATCTCTGAGCACCGTAGTAACTTTCGGTGCAAAAAGAGTAACACCAAAATGTGCAAACATTACTTGGAACAAAACCACACGGCTGAGTCTCTAAAATGGCTGGTCCTGGAAGCAAACCCGAAAACATCTAAACAGAGTCTATTTTATAAAGAACAAACATGGATACACCGCTTATCCACTGATAGTGTAGGTCTCAATGAGGAAATACCATGGAGCGCTCTGTAAATTACTCCAATAAATACGCCACACATAACAGCCGAGACTCCATACTACTAATGTAAAATGCATACTGTAACATTAATGCGCCTAGTGAAAACACATTCATGGTTTAGACAGCTGAGACTCCAGTTTTATAAATATGCCTCGACCGAACAACATATGAATAACTCTGGTAACCCTCCCTGCTGTCCTCCGTAATTTCATGGTTAAACACCCATACTATGTCTTGGCTAGGCGAAACATTAATTTTCTACCGACACCCAAATGGGTGACCCAGTGGTACCAACCTTAATGAAGGCTTGTTCGCTCCCACGTAGAGTGAATACCATTAAACCGTCACCTACACTGCCAGACCACTCCACTGTGTCATGGCCGCCGAGCATAGCACCATAATCACATGACCTGCAGATTTTGCCCCGTCACTAGCTGGCAACGAACTCTCACCCCGAAGTCACATAACATAGGAAACTAACTTAAACCAATGGCCGCCAGGGATCCTGTTACCTTCCGGACCCGGCAGCGTGGGGTAGGGAATACGGCTGACTACCATGGCGACTAAAAGTGATTACATAGCGGGAAGTTCACTCCCTAAGTGTTTGTTGTTTGATAATATAGTATGTGTACTGGCACCAACATAACCTATGGCGCCCGATACTAATTAAGTCCACGAAGCCCAGGGCCATGGCCGACCAATCTGCTGCCCGCTCCATGCTGCACCCAGAGTTACGATCGGTGCACACGCACTATATGCTAGCATATAATTAGGGCGTTTTTCCTGTTCTAATTCAACTGAATCAGGTTCGCTCCCTGAGTGTTTGTTATTTAATAATTTCAGTTCAGTTCATAAACTTTATTCAACAGTTAAGTCATAAAAGTACATATACAAATACATTTTAAAAAACAATTAATAAATATTTAAGATACAATTAAATAATTTCATAACTATCGAATATTTTTAAAATAGATTCCACTAATTCACAAAAATTATGTTTAAGACAATCAATAATTCATTATACAATTAAAATTGTAATTCTGAAAGGGTGCCAAGATCTGACACTGCAAAAGGAAGTACAACACATAAAACTAGAAGGCAAAAAATCTTATAATGTCATCATAAAACATGGGGTCTTATAAGCAGTTAGCTACTTGGGACTGCTTTTTCAAACGGATTGGCCATGCCCAGCTCAGGAACTTCACCATAGCAATAGCGATAGGGGGGGGCGGGTTCTGAGCACAGGATTCGCAAGGCAACGGCATATGTTCTGATGCCCATTGTCTGACAAATAGGTTTATCCACATTCTGCTTGGTGCCGTATACAGTGGGCAAAAAAATAGTATGTGGCCCACTGTTTTGCGTTGTTCTAGACACTTGCCACATCTGTCATTTCGAGTCCCCCCCCCATTTACAAGTGTATTCCCGTGTTGGGAGAGCACCCACCCTTAGTTGGAAATACAGTTTACGGTTGTAAGGTTTCTCAATCAAGTCCCAATACTTCTCCAACACTGGGTAGGACTTGAATACGAAAAAACGACCAGTAAGGTGGGGGGAAAGTCTTTGAGAACTCACTGATGTAAAAACCAGTTGCCAGTACTTTTCTTTCAAGATTTCCTTAGAGGGAAACACTGCATTTGGAAGAACATCCCAAAGCTCTGACATCCCGAGCTTCCCTAATAGGGATCGAATCTCCTTTAGCCATTTAATTTTATGGAATAGGTCAGTTTTTATAACATCCATAAGACCCCTGGCGTAATGTGCAAGTTCTTCCGTACACCATAACCTATGGCAGTATAGTAGAGGGCGAAGATTCGCTAAGTATGACACAGGTTTTTTACCAAGATCCAGCAATAATGGTCTAAGGGGGGTGCTTTGAGGGAGGCTTGTGACCTTGCGTAAGAACGCATTCTCCAGCAAGGTCAAACATTTCAGGTTTTCAAACCCCCACAACTCGGCTCCATATAGAGCTGAACTTAGGACCTTCATTCCGTAAATATCCAAGACTGAGCTAATTGGTTTAGTTAGCGAAGTCTTAAATTTTGTTTTGAGGATTCCTGCTTGCTGTTTGTGCGTCAAAACAGCCCAGTCTAGTTGGCTGTTCCATCGCATATCCTTCTGTAAGGTAACACCCAGAAATGTAAAAAAATCAACCTGTTCCAGGGGAAATTTATTCATGTACACATTACCCCTGAATGATTTACGTCCATTAAAAGACATAAACTTGGTCTTGGCAGTATTTACCTCTAGGCCACGCTGGTTGCAAAATTCTTCAAATTGCTGAAGGCCTTTCTGGAGACGACTCGGAGTCTTTGAGATTATTAAAGTATCATCCGCGAACATGAGGATTGGAATGTGTGTACCTGCCAGCACTGGAGCGTCCGTGGGGGTCAGGGAGAGATAGTCAACCACCCCGTTGACGAAGAGTGAGAACAGGGTAGGTGCCATAATGCATCCCTGTCGCACTCCCCTGTCAACAGGGAAGGTTTCCGTTACCTCACCCTGCACCCCCCTACCGGACCCGTGCAAAATTATCCTCATGTAGCTGGATGATAAGGGACAACAACTCTGGGGCCATTCCCATCTCTCCCAAACTTGCCATAGTTTATTACGCGGGACTAGGTCAAAAGCTGCCCTTAGATCGAAGAATACCGCATATAGGGCCCCCTTTTCTAATATCACCGTCCTCCAGTACAGGGTGATAAAATGAAAAACTTGGTCAATCGTACTGGTTAGGCGGCGGAAGCCCGCCTGCATGGGACTCAGAATATCATTATCATCTAACCAGGTCTGGACCTTACACAAAACCAATCTGCCCATAATCTTCTGTACAGAATTGAATAAACTGATTGGCCTATAGTTACCTGCTACAAACTTGTCGCCCTTTTTAAACACTGGAACGATTTCCGCCCCCTTCCACGAGGGTGGGACATCAGCTCCCTGCACAATTGCATTTGCAATATTGGCAATGTATAATCGCCAGGTTTGTTTATCATTAACAAAGACATCTGCAGGGATACAATCCATGCTCGGCGCTCTACCCCTGGTTACTGTGTCCAGTGCCCTATCTACATCTTCAGGAGTGAAAACCACCCCATCATAATAGGTATGTGGAAACGGTTCATGGAGCGCATCGTCACTGCTACTAGCATACTGTGGCTTGAAATAGTCAACCCATGAGTGTTGAGCCACGTTGTTCTGGGGACGGTCCGGGCAGCCTCCCCTATCCCACTTGAATATGTCCCAAAACTGCTTGAGATTCTTAGACAAGCGACTTTAAGTTCCTTCCACTTCTCCTCATCCCAGCGCTTTTTTGCCTCCAGCTGAGTTTTCCTATAGCAGACCCGTGCTGCCCTTACTTTACATGTATCTCTCTATTTTAGGGCCCTGCCAAGACTAACCCGAGATAGTCGACATGCCGCGTTATACCATCCCTCAGGTTTATTGCCCCTTTTCATTCTACCTGTGCTGGGCTTACAAAAGTACGTTTTTAAACAATCAAAAAGTTTAGTATGGACATCGGTCACAATGGAGCGGAAATCCACACTAACAATGCTAGACCCCAGCACGGACAGTGCGTTAGTTACATCTTTATTAATTGTTGCGAGAATTTTGGGATGGTCAACGATTCTACTCCACTTTGAGTGGCGCATATCATTGGCTAAAACAGGATCAGGCGCTATTAAATCCTGTGGGGCTAATATGCCCACAGATATAGACAGGTTAAAAATAGAGATAAGTGGATTGTGGTCACTCTCTATACGGTAAGTTATCACCATATCCGCTAGATAGGGCCACAGTTGTAAATGAACAAGCAGATAGTCTATACAAGTAGACCTATGGCCATTGTCGTAGGTGCTAGTTCCTTGTCTATCTGATGGAGTACGCCCGTTAGCTGCCCTCAGATGGTTACCCATACATAGCCCTTTCAACTGATTGGCCGCCTCTGTCCATTTTTTTTATAGGATCAATCTCAAGAGAGGGGATACCCCACCTAGAATCATCCTCTTCTGTAAGGTGTTGATCGTCACACTTGATGCTGATACTTGGCAGGACTGCTCCATAGCTCGACCTTCTTTCAAGTTTCTCTCTTTCCTAGTAAATGTATGGATTAGATAGTGATGCAGAAACATACTAGCAGTCAGGGGTCGCAACATTTTCTGTGGTGAGAGGTACTTCGCTCCAGGAAAGTCTTCCCAAGCGCCTAGTAAATACCATCACTGTAAAATAGTGATCACATATGTATACATTACTTTATGACAACCCTAAGCAAGATTATCAGTAGTGCCAGGAAAAAGCTTATGGGTATGAAATGTCTCTTGCTCACTGATGAAATAACAGCCAAAGCATTGTGTCCTCTTGCAAGAAGGACATGACCACAGCAATAAGTCTCCACAGCTCAGCTTGAATGATCTTTCATCTATAAACTTTAAATGTGTTTTGGAATTTCATCCTTTTGTTTTTATCAGCATATCACTTTCTGAAAATACACACATTTCTCTAATTAATACGACTTCATTTGGGTGAAGAAACTCATTGTTCTAGAAGGAAAACAATTGCTGAAAATACATATTTTATGTCTTAAAACATCACTTTTAATTGGTTTTGAAATGCACAGTGCTTAAACAGCAGTTTGTATTTTCTTTAAGTACTCATGTGCACATGCCTCATATGGAGAGATTCAGCCGCAAATACTGAGGTATTACAACCATAGGCTATGGATGTTCAGCATAACACCAAGGATGCCTGCAATATGCCAATAATGCCCACCATTATAAAAGGATAAACATTGTAGCAAGGGTAGACCCAGTAATGCCCAGGATGCCAATCATATAACATTTTAAAATACCACCATATACCAATATTATGTGAGAGGTGCCCACCATTATGTCAGGGATGGTCAAAGGTAGGTCAATCATGCTCTTAATATATTATTAATGGCTGTCAGTAGGCCACATTTAGACCACAAATGCCTAAAATGTCAAGGATTACCATTTTTGTACCATTGCCACGATTATGCCATGAAAAAAAGAACTGTGCCATGGATGAACACCTTATGATGATTGAAGGTAGCAGGTAAATTTGGTGGACCTTGACATCAGGCATAGTGTCCTGGGATTGACACTGTTTATTAGGGAGGGACACCGTCTCACACATAAACACAGATATACATGTAAATGTGCAAACAAGCATTCACACACACAGGAAAATGCACATGAGGTTCCTAACTGTCTCAACTCCAAATCCATACCCTGCTCTTCTCAGCTCTTGGGCTGATCATGAACCCAACTAATACATTTTCACTTGTTCCTGAAGTTCTACACCTCGGTGGGTCAGTGATGGTTATTGCTGATGCTCCTGTTGGCACACATTTTCAGGGCTCATTCTTCACACTGAGTGACTACTAGAGCAGGACCTACAACATGGGAAATCTTCTTGTGACTTAACTAGATTGAAAGTGGAGACATTTGGTCACGTTGCAGATCCCATACGCCAACGTAGTTTGTGTTTGAGTCTCACTATTGTAGTGTTCTAGTGGTTAGCCCGGAGTGACAAGCCACCGGAAGCACCACCATACATTGTATCACTCTCTGGCCATGCGTGGCAAGAGAGCTATAAATAAATGGGCCGGGGTCGCTCGTGACTTCCGATTCCAACCAGCAATTTGTGTGACCGTGTATTTGTGTGCCGCTGATACTGTGGGCCTAGTTATAATTTGCCTGACCCTAAACAATCGCTGATGCCCGGTGCTCTAAACTCCCCGACCATCACACTGGCGACGAGGGTGGGATCAAGTTAATGAGCCCATGCAAGAATAACGAGCCACCTATCCTGCAGCAACAACGCCGATCCAGGAGAGGGCCTGACTTCGCCCGGCAGCACGGCGGCACTGGACTGGCGCGGCAGCCTGACCAGAGTAGCGGGAAGATCCAAGCTCCCAGCCGCACCAGCGTGAACCCTGCCGGTAAGGCTGAGAGGCCGCCCGCACTACGCTCACAATGCTCCATGCTCCGCAGAAGAGGTCCAAAGCCGATCTTCTGGCGCTCGCATGCGCCTAGAATAATAGTGTCGCACCCACGCCCCTGACACTCGCGGCTGGGCGCGCAGAGCCGAGAGACACGCTGCAGGCCCAATAAATTGCCCTAAATGTACGGACCACGCGGCTGAGCCAGCAACCGCCCAGAAGTCAGCAGGAACCGAGGGCCCAAGGCACAAATAAAGAAAGCGTTTCTCCCAACAAGCTGAGGCTAATGCAAATGCCCAGTGAAAGCAATTAGTCACCCAGAAAACACACAGTGCAGGACAAAAGAGAGCTAGGACACACCACTGGCCAAAGAAATAATCCCACAACCGGGAGCAAAGGTACCACGGAGTCAAAAAACCACAAACAAGCACTGGCAAGCTCAAGACCACACAGACAGCAAAGGAGGAAGACAGGTGGAACTAAGCGCACACCCTGCAGAGTGCAGAGACATTCACTGGCAGAGGGAGAGCCATGTTGAATCCCGGATGCGCAGCCCAGCAGCCAGGAGGCGCAGCCCAGCAACCAGCTGCCCCACCAGCAGCATCGCACCCGGTGCATTCACAGATTGCAGCACTACCACCATTTAGCGAACTCCTCAACTCGACCACAGCATCACCGAAGAGGAAAGTATGGGTTGGTCACCTGAACAACTATTTCATTGCTACGTGAGAGACAGACGGGGCGGTCAAGAGGTCTCTGCTATTACATTTTGCAGGTGATGAGATATATAAGCTTTTCGAACACCTCCCGAACACCGGCACCGCCAATGACTACGATGCCGCAGTCACCGCGCTCAACGTGCATTTTGACTCCCAGCTCAACCCCCATTGCGAACGATTTAAGCTCAGGCAAGCAAGACAACACGAGGGGGAATGGATGGACACGTATCACGCATGCCTCAGGGAGCTAGCTAGTATGTGCACCGAGGACGACCCACCAAAGAGGTGACGGCGCAGCTCATACAGGGGTGTCGCAACAAGACACTGCGGACGTTGAAACCCTAGAAGAGATACTGATCCTCGCCCGGTCACACGAACTCTCAGATGTCAGGGCGACGGCCATGGAGGCGGCGCTCACATCACACCATGATCACGCAGCCAATGTCAAGACGGAGCGGGCCGATGCCCTTCGAACATCATCGCGAGGGGGTAGAGGAAGATGGCTGACAAGGACTGCACGACGGACCTCGTATGGGATCTGCAACGTGACCAAATGTCTCCACTTTCAATCTAGTTAAGTCACAAGAAGATTTCCCATGTTGTAGGTCCTGCTCTAATAGTCACTCAGTGTGAAGAATGAGCCCTGAAAATATGTGCCAACAGGAGCATCAGCAATAACCATCACTGACCCACCGAGGTGTAGAACTTCAGGAACAAGTGAAAATGTATTAGTTGGGTTCATGATCAGCCCAAGAGCTGAGAAGAGCAGGGTATGGATTTCAGAAAGGGATAGATGTGAAAATAACTGAGCCTGCGCATAACACCGGCCACAACATGGCTGGCAGTGGCGGGGACAGCAGCATCGTCAACCTGACTCAGGCACGCAGCAATTATAGGCCCACGCATGAGAGGCATGTGATCCAGATCGGGGGCGCTGCGAGGAGTCTAGAGACCCAGTGTGGTGCGGACCGCCAGTGTGACTGAGACAGACATAGACTACCAAGTAAGTACTTATTGGCCAGGTCTTTGTAGGACTGTGTAGTCCTGATGTGTTGTAGTCTTACTTGTTGTCAGACACACTTGCAGGGAGGGCTGCGCTGTCTAGTCATCCTTCTCAGGTTTATCTGCAAGATCTGATTTCAGAAGACAATAATCTGCAGGCCCCAGGGCTGCTCTGTCTTGTGACACTGTCTGAGGTTTTTCATTGTGCTCCACCTCATTGACCCGACTAGTCTGCTAATTTACGTAATTAAATTTACTTCAGCTTTCTTAATGAAATTATAAATGTCAGTCAGTGACTCACCGCCAGATTCATGAAACCCATTTTCTGCGAATTCTAAATTGCGAGAAATACCGAATCGCAATTTAGAATTCGCATAATGGGATTCATGAAAATCTGCGATAAAAAATAGCGATTCGCATTCGGCCGCTAAAGCCGATTGCGATTTTCCCTAAATCGCAGAATAATCGGTAAATCTGACAATTTCCGTGTTGAAATTGCGATCTCGAAATTAGCGAAATCGAAAATTGCGATCTCGCTAATAGCATGATCGCAAAAACGGGAAGTCGCATTTCGAGCACAGTGATGACATCACAACCAGGAAGCAGGCAGTTCCCTCCCTCATTCTGAATACTGAGGCTGATTTGGAAGCAGCACTGCTCAGAGCTCCTCTCTAACCACCTCCAGTTTTTGAATTTGGATACTCCCCACTGCAGCTATGTCACAGGAAGCAGCAGGGACCAGTTCCACAGGGAGAAAGCGAAAAATTAAAAAACAGGAGCTTGAACATCTGATTGAGGGAGTCAGTCGAGATCATGACAGACTGTTTGGGTAGGACTCCAGGAGGGTGCCAGAGGCCGACAAACGGCGAATTTGGTTGCACATCCGCGCAAAAGTCAATTCAGTAGGAGTCACCCAGCGATCAATCGACGACTTCAAGAAGAGGTGGTACGACCTCCGAGGTCGTGCCAAGGAGAGGATCGCCGAGAGGCTGGGTGAGCGTGGAGCAACAGGAGGGGGAGAGCCAACAGTCCCTCCCAACACCACATTGGAGGACCTCGTTGAGGACACATTGCAACCTGAGGCATGCATGGGGGTAACCCAGCTGGACTCCTCCCGACCCACCCAAGAAAGCCAAGGTAAGTGCCATGCGACAGCGACCCTGTCCCCTAACAATGCCCATGACCCTAGAACTACCCATTAGAAACCACAGTCATGCAGCACATGCACACCAGAAAATCCCTATTGCATTGTGGGAAATGTAATCTGACCACAATTTACATCCAGCCCCATACAACCAGATATGTTCTAATAGAGTCAATCCAACAGCCAGGCATGGAATGCTAGCCTGAATGCATGTAGCAATATTCTATGTGCAAGATACATGTTATTAATCAACGTCCACTTTACATCACAGGTGGCGCTGAAGATACCAGCAGCGACAGTGAGGGGCTGCAAATTGACGAGAATCTTGAGGATTCTGAGGGTGGCGCACGTCCATCAACACAACCAGGTCCATCAGGGCAAGCACCAGCGCCTGCAGCCTTACCACCACCTGCAATGCCAGCGACAACATGTGCAACACAAACGCCAACTGTGAGACCCATGCCAGTGGCATCGGCAACACCAGCATCCGCCAGGCCACCAACACAACGTACACCTACTGTGCCCACCCAGTCCAGCGGACAGGCCAGGGATCGGCGCCAAACTACACCACGCGCCGGCAGGAGGGGGGTGACTGTACGTGTGCTGGGTCTTTCAATAGAGCGACGCATGCTGCGCGTCCACCAACAACAGGCACGACACCTTGCTGCGATACATCTGCAGCTGCACAATACAGCCAGGAATGTTGGCCAACTGTCCGACCGCATGGAGCGAATGCACACAGCAGTGGAGGCTAACACTGAGGCCATGCTGACCCAGCGGGACCTCACCAGGCGCCGCCACCGCCATCTCCTAACACACCTCTCGGCGTACATGCGCTCCAATTATATAATTGGGAACACAACATCCCAGATGTCCAGAAGATCATTGGCCATGCAAATGCAGATGGTCCAATGCTGCCAGGACGTGGCACGTGCACTTGAGCAGGCAACCACTGCAGTTCAGGCTCTGCAGGCAACTGGCCACGGCCAGGCAGGAGGGGATGACACTAGTGAGGGAACATCTAGCCACAGCAGCCTTTCTTTGCCACCGGTTAGGGTACCACGCCGCAGCAGCAGGCCTACTGCGGCAACACAGGCAAATCAGGAGGAAGAGGTGAAGAGGCGTCTCGGAGCTTCGGGCAGGAGGCGCACTTGACATTTTTGCGCATCATGCAGGGACATTCTGCCGATTAAAGCATGCCCTCTGACAAATCAGATGTATGACGCAATACACCTCAAATGTATCTTTTGAAAATATTGTGATGCTATTGTGATCACAACAATAATATTTATTCAATAACAGTTCATCAGACTCATGTCATTATTTCAATTGTCATGCATGAGTGAATTGTTGGGTGAGGGGAGTGGGTGCACTAGAAAAATATATTTGTGATTTGGTTGCGGTGTCTGTGTCCTTCAGTTGGATTTTCCCCGCTTCCATGACGCGCATGTGCAGGTGGGCGGTTGTCCTCTTCCGACTCACTTCCAGATATCTCTACAGGTATCCTACGCTTGGTAGCAATGTTGTGGAGTATTGCACACACGGCCACGATGCGGCAGCAGACCTCAGGCTCGTATTTGAGGGCCCAACCAGTCTTGTGCAGTATGCGGAAGCAGCTCTTCAAAAGGCCAAATGTCCTCTCAATGCTATTTCTAGTGCGGATGTGTGCAGCATTGTAACGCCGTTGCTGTGGTGTGGCAGGGTTGAGGTATGGGGTGAGGAGGTACACACGGAGACCGTAGGCGCTGTCACCTGAATGAAAGGAGCAGAGGGTGAGTGCCTGTTATGTGCAGCAACATGGAGACAATGTACCATTTTGTGGCATGTGTACTTACCTAGAAGGTGTCCTTCACCAAACTCTCCCCTGGCCAGTCGTGTGTGCATGCCGCTGTGCCGGAATATGAATGAGTCATGTGTGCTCCCCGGGTATTGTGCCACTATGTCCGTGATGATTGTCTTAGCGTTGCACACCATCTGGATATTCAGGGAGTGGTAGGACTTGCGGTTCCGGTACATGTATTCAGTTTGTGCACGGGGGCAGATGTGGATGTGGGTACAGACTATGCATCCAATTACATGGGGGAACTGTGCAATGTTGTAGAAATCCAGCTTGGTTTGATTCAAGTTCTGTTGGGTGGTTGGGAATGTGATGCAATGGTTTAGCCGGATCAGCATTTCCTCCAGGAAACTCCTACGGCAGCGGGACATGGTGCTCTGGGAGATACCCCTTGCATATGCAACTATCCCCTGGAAGCTTCCGAAGGCCAGGAGGTGCAGGCTGCACAAGACCTGTACATGGGTGGGCACGGCATTGGTCCTCCTTGTTGGGTGCTGCATCAGGGGGTCTAGGTCCCGGATCAGCTTTGTGATCATTGCCCCATTCAGCCGGTACTTGGAGTAGATTTGCTCCGCAGTTTGGCCCAGTAGGGTGATCCGCTGGCGAAATATTCGCTCCTGTATGCTGCGTCTGTTCCGTGCTGCTCGCTGAAACTTTCGCCGCCTGACCACCGTGTAGATTCCGGGCATTGTGAGAGTCCTCATGCTCCAGCTGCGTATCCTTACGTGTGTTTGGTCAGGCCTGCACCTGTGGGTAGTTTTTTTTATTTTTTTTCCTAAATGGTTACCACCTGGTTTGGGTTCTTCTTAAATTGCGCGTCGCTAATAGCGATTTTCGGGATTTTCGCTTTTTGCGACTTTTCTTGAATAGCGATTGCGATTATTTCACGATTTCGCAAATTAATTCGCAGAATCCATGGTTTCTCGCAATTTCCGATTCGCTAAAGGCCTTCTTTCAGGATTCTGCGATTTACTTTGCAAACTCACAATTTTTATTTAGCGAATTCGCACTTTTGTACTTTTCACTGTCATGAATTCCTTTTCTTCAAATTGCGATCGCAGTTGCTGATTCGCAGCTATTACGATCGCAATTTAGCTTCATGAATCTGGCTACAAGTCTGTAGCTAAAATCAGAATCTAATTAGATGTTAACTTGAGTTGAGAGTTCGTTAGGCGAGGTCACAACCTCCACACACTGTCCATAATTTATACAATGGCGCAAGTTAGATAATTCATGATGTACTACTAATAAACTGAGAGGGTTTGATTATCTTAAGTCTGTTACAGTGGTGCGTGTTTTGCCAGGGATCTCTCTCATCCTAGGGGGTAGGATGTCGTTACAACTCCTCACGTCATTCCTCAGAGGCCCATTAGTCCTGTCATGATGTTCTCTCCAGATTTTTCAGGCAGAAGCTGGGCCAGGTTGGGGGGGGGGCTGGCAAATGTTGTGTACTTGAATTCACAGTGTTGTTTTTCTGCCGTCCCGCCCAGCAACACACTGACTGGCACCTGTGTTGACTTGAGTTGAGGCAGGCTCCTCTGCTCACATCCTGTTGGAGTTCACTGCACGCAGAAGCAAGCCTCCTGCAGGTACATAGCATCGCGCACAGCTACACTGTGAACACAGACGCAAGCCTCCTACATCCATACAGCATAGTGCACAGCTACACTGTGCACACATATGCAAGCTTCCTGCGCCCGTACAGCATAGCACACAGCTACACTCTGCACACATATGCAAGCCTCCTGCACCCATACAGAATAGCGCACAGCTACACTGTGCACACAGACGCAAGCCTCGTGTATCCATACAGCATAGTGCATAGCTACACTGTGCGCACTGGTACAAGCCTCCTTCATGCACATAGCATCGCGCACAGCTACACTGTGCACACATATGCAAGCCTCCTGCACCCATACAGAATAGCACACAGCTACACTGTGCACACAGACACAAGTCTCCTGCATCCATACAGCATAGTGCATAGCTACACTGTGCACACTGATACAAGCCTCCTTCATGCACTTAGCATCGTGCACAGCTACACTGCGCGGAAATAGCTTCACACGGCTGCACACTCTGTGGTGCTCACTGCTACACACAGAATGAACCTGCAGTCTATCATACAGAGACAGTAAGGCCTGCTGCCAAAAGGCAGCACAATAAATGCTGGACAGTTTGAGGACTTCTGCACACAGGGCCGAAACCTGATGCGTGCAGTGTTCTGAGTTAGGCAGAGATCAAGGGCACACCAAACTCATCAGTCACTAGTCTGTCTGTAAAGTTGTTCCACTCATTTAATTTACTTTTAGTGGAGCACGTGGGTTCTTATATTTATGTTTCCGTTACCTTCATTGCTTGATTTTGCTCGCGAGAAAGTGTCACTCATTGTCGTTGAATGTCACTCATATTTACACTGAAACTATGAAAATGTCACACAGAAGCAATCTGAAACTTTGGCAGCTATAATGGAGCTGCTTTACCCATTCAGGGCCATGAGAATTTAGGCTCATCAGAACGTAGGGACTTGTAAAATGAAGGGGAGCGAGGACTCTGATGAAGTAAGATTCGGTTTCTCGTCTCAGAACGATGACGTAGTTGCGTTTCAGTTCGGTATTTGAGTTGAATTTTATTCCATCATGAATATTCTTTTTGGATACATCAGATGATTTAGCATCCGATGGAATCAGTCAACACGTGTTTTGCTGAGGATCATTATCCCCAGGAGCTTTCTGAAGGCAAGTGCGCACGGCCATGTCTGCATACAGACGAGGACCAGACCATGCACTAATAAGGACATTGGCAGACACTGATACGTACTACAAGCACATGACTGACTATTTCAATAAGCATAGACGAAATTTCCAAGAAATACATTAATTATACGACGCGCTTGCCTAGGAAATCTCCTGGGCATGATGAGCCCAAGTGAAAAGCCTGTCAACTGCTTTCATTGGATGCTAGATCATTTGATGTAGCCAAAAAGAATATTCATGAATGAATAAAATTGAAGAACTGAAATACCAAATTCAAAATCGTTTGACAGCATTGATAACTTGATATTTAGGAGGAACAGAATCTTAAAATGCCAAAGTGCTCAGTTTCAGTTTATTTAATAATTTATGCACTGAGTCAGTGAGGGGGGAGCCCAAACGTAGAGGGATCCCAATGAGCATATGCCACCGACAACAACCAGGGAAACCACGGACGCTCCCAGTGGCAAACTGTTCAAAGACCTTGCATGTCCAGCAAAAGGGAAATCGAGGTTTGAGGGACAGGTCTTCCTCAGAGAATTACCTGGCCAGCTGTATCACTGTTCAGTCCGAATATGGGATGTTTGAGCCTGTTAGGCTCTAGCTCTGAGCCTATGTTCCTGGAACGGCTTTTCCAGTGGGCTCTAACTCTAGGTTCATGGTATGGCTGTTCCAGTGAACTCTGAGCCTATGTCCCTGGAGCGGCTGTTCCAGTGCGCTCTGAGCGTATGTTCCTGATACGGCTGTTCCAGTGGGCTCTGAGTCTATGTTCCTCGTACGGCACTTCCAGTGAGCTAAAGCCTATGTCCCTGGACCGGCTGTTCCAGTAAGCTCTGAGCCTATATCCCTGGAGCAGCTGTTCCAGTGGGCTCTAAGCGTATGTTCCTGATACGGCTGTTCCAGTGGGCTCTGAGTCTATGTTCCTTGTACGGCACTTCCAGTGAGCTAAAGCCTATGTCCCTGGAGCGGCTGTTCCAGTGAGCACTGAGCCTATGTTCCTGGTACGGTTGTTCCAGTGAGCTCGAGCCTATGCCCCTGGGCCGGCTGTTCCAGTGAGCTCTGAGCCTATGTCCCTGGAGCAGCTGTTCCAGTGGGCTCTAAGCCTATGTTCCTGGTACCACTGTTCCAGTGAGCTCGAGCCTATGTTCCTGGTACGGCTGTTCCAGTGAGCTCGAGCCTATGTTCCTGGTACGGCTGTTCCAGTGAGCTCGGAGTCTATGATCTCGGTACGGCTGTTCCAGTGAGCTTGAGCCTATGTTCCTGGTACGGCTTATCCAGTGAGATCGAACCTATGTTCCTGGTACGTCTCTTCCAGTGAGCTCTGAGTCTATGTTCTTCATATGGCTCTTCCAGTGAGCTAAAGCCTATGTCCCTGGAGCGGCTGTTACAGTGAGCTCTGAACCTATGTTCCTGGTACGGCTGTTCCAGTGGGCTCTGAGCCTATGTTCCTTGTATGTCTGTTTCAGTGAGCTGAAGCCTATGTTCCTTGCATGGCTGTTCCAGTGGGCTCTGAGCCTGTTCCAGTGGGCTCTGAGCCTATGTTCCTGGTACACCTGTTTCAGTGGGCTCCGAGCCTATGTTCCGGATATGGCTGTTCCATTGGGCTCTGACACTATGTTCCTCGTACGACTGTTCCAGTGATTTCTAGCCTATGTTCCTGGTGCAGCTGTTCCAGTGAGCTCTGAGCCTATGTCCCTGGAGCAGCTGTTCCAGTACGCTCTGAGACTATGTTCCTGGTACGGCTGGTCCAGTAAGCTCTGAGCCTATGTTCCTGGTATGGCTGTTCCAGTGAGCTTGAGCCTATGTACCTGGTACAGCTGTTCCAGTGAGCTCTCAGCCTATGTTCCTGGTACACCTGTTCCAGTGGGCTCCGAGCCTATGTTCCTGGTACGGCTGTTCCAATGGCCTCTGAGCCTATATTCCTGGTACGACTGTTCCAGCGATCTCTAGCTGTTCTGAGAGCATGTTCCTGGTACGGCTTTCCACTGATCTCAAGCCTATGTTCCTGGTACAGCAATTCCAGTGGGCTCTGAGCTTATGTTCCTGGTGCAGCTGTTCCAGTGCGCTCTGGGACTATGTTCCTGGTATTGCTGGTCCAGTGAGCTCTGAGCCTATGTTCCTGGTACAGCAATTCCAGTGAGCTCTGAGCTTATGTTCCTGGTGCAGCTGTTCCAGTGCACTCTGGGACTATGTTCCTGGTATGGCTGGTCCAGTGAGCTCTGAGCCTATGTTCCTGGTACAGCTCTTCCAGTAAGCTCAATCCTATTTTACTGGTATGGCTGTTCCAGTGGGCTCTGAGCCTGTTCCAGTGGGCTCTGAGCCTATGTTTCTGGTACAGCTGTTGCACTGGGCTCCAAGCCTATGTTCCTGGTGTGGCTGTTTCAGTGTGCTCTGAGCCTATGTTCCTGGTACAGCTGTTCCAGTGAGCTCGAGACTATGTTCCTGGTACAGTTGTTCCAGTGAGCTCTGAGCCTATGTCCCTGGAGCGGCTGATCCAGTGAGCTCTGAGCCTATGTACTTGGTACGGCTGTTCCAGTGAGCTCTTAGCCTATGTTTCTGGTACAGCTGTTCCAGTGAGCTCGAGCCTGTGCTACTGGTACAGCCGCTCCAGTGATCTTTGAGCCTATGTTCCTGGTACGGCTGTTCAAGTGAGCTTCTGAGCGCATGTTCCTGGTACCGCTGTTCCACTGAGCTTGAGCCTATGTTCCTGGTACGGCTGTTCCAGTGGGCTCTGAGCTTATGTTCCTGGTACGGCTGTTCCAGTTAGCTATGAGCCTATGTTCCTGGTGTGGCTGTTCCAGTGAGCTCTGAGTCTATGTTCCCGGTACCGCTGTTCCAGTGAGCTCTGAGTGCATCTTACTGGTACGGCTGTTCCACTGAGCAAAAGCCTATGTTTCTGGTACAGCTGTTCCACTGAGCTCGAGCCTATGTTCCTGGTACAGCTGTTCCAGTGATCTTTGAGCCCACGTTCCTGGTGCGGCTGTTGCAGTGAGCTCTGAGCTCTGAGCCTATGTTCCTGGTGCGGCTGTTCCACTAAGCACAAGCCTATTTTTCTGGTACGGCTGTTCCAGTGAGCTCAAGCCTATGTTCCTGGTACAGCTGTTCCAGTGATCTTTGAACCTATGTTCCTGGTGCGGCTGTTGCAGTGAGCTCTGAGCCTATGTCTCTGGAGCAGCTGTTCCAGTGAGCTCTGAGCCTATGTTCCTGGTACAGCTGTTTCAGTGAACTCGAGCCTATGTCCCTGGACCGGCTGTTCCTGTGAGCTCTGAGCCTATGTTCCTGGGACGGCTGTTCCAGTGGACTCTGAGTCTATGTTCCTCGTATGGCTCTTCCAGTGAGCTAAAGCCTATGTCCCTTGAGCGGCTGTTCCAGTGAGCTCTCAGTGTCATGAAACCATCTTCTCAAGCTTCATATAAGCTTGGAATGTCCTTCAGGAAAACCCACCCCTGTCCCGTGCAACCAGCACTCCTTGTACCTAGGAAGATAAAAAGGGATTAGCTTATGTAGAGAACTGGTTCATGAAGGTTTTGATCATGTCTGTATATTTGTACTTCGCTAGTAAATATAGTCACTTTCAGGTTATAGAGTAGGAGGCCTTTAACTGTTGTGTGATTTGTACTT
Source organism: Lissotriton vulgaris (assembly GCF_964263255.1). NCBI lineage: Eukaryota > Metazoa > Chordata > Amphibia > Caudata > Salamandridae > Lissotriton > Lissotriton vulgaris. Next base: position 807,306,155 of record NC_141697.1, read on the forward strand.
GGTTCTATATTTGTAGCTAAAGGCATACGATATTTGCAGCTGCAAGGAAAAAAGACGCGCGTTTAAAAAACGACACGCATTGTTTTGGTGCACATTGAAAGACTGTTTTATTGCTCTGCTCTCGGAGTATTCGGCGGCTCTGGGCGTGGCACGCAGCTGTTCTTCTACGTCCCGGGGTGTGGCTGGGCTATAAAAGCCACACCCAGGGTTCCAGAAGGCGCTTAGTCTTCGGAGCATCTCAGAGTCAACAGCAGCATCGGAGAGCTCACAGATCACCGCTGAAGGTCTTGAACTGTGCCAGCCATCCACTGTACTTCATCGGAAATCCAGAAAAAGAAGAGCTAAGTACTTCCTTCTTCAAGGCGCCCAACGCTAGCTTTTTGGGGACATTTTTGGACAATAGCTAAATTATAATTCATGGATGTATCAAGATTATTTCTTTGGTATTCTGAGTCATAGCCTAGCAAGAACATGAGTTAATGTAATGATTCTAATGCAGGTTGTGAATGTTAAGGTTGATGTATAGAATATATTTTCTCGCAAAACTCAAGAATTTTCAGCAGCAATAGCAAAGAGGTTTTGTAGTGGATAAAACTATAGAATCTTCATGGAGAAGTCGCGTCTAGATCTACGAGACAGGGAAAAAGAAGTGAGTAAGATTAACTCAAAGTTATTTTGCAGGGAAAAGAAAAGGTTAAAGAAAAGTGCAAATAAGTGTTGTTTAATCTCTTAGAATCCTGTAACCAAGTCTGGAGGCGGACAAATCAACCACCTTCAACAGAAAAGACACACCCCCTTAACACATCAAGACGACGACAAGAAGGACGCGAAGACCAGACAAGTAGTTCGCAGGTAGGAGACTGCTTTCGAAAGGCAAGGAAGGTGTGAGAGGAGTTAGGATTGGAAGTCAGGGATGAATAAGAACATTTGCTAAGGAACATTCTTGTATATTTTCAGGTCGACTACAAGGAAACAAGTAGCGTCAGATCCGGTCTCTCTCCCTGACTGCTACCCATCACCCTAGTGTATGTACAAGGATCACAGGCTGTAAGGTAGGGTTCTGGGGGATTGGTCCATAGCGTCTCTGCAAAACCGATCAAGCACCTTACAGGTAAGGTTGGTGTTCAACTCAGGTAAGAGTGCTTGATCATATCTGACAGAAGACTAAGCCCACAACAAAAGGCTTTGCCCAGGCGCTATGGAAGAATCTCAGCAGGTCACTTTGCAAGATTTAGCTGCAGTGTTATTAGAAATGAGGGCAGAAAATGCAGATTTAAGAAAGGATTTAACCACAATCCAGCATAGATTACAAGCACCTAGTCCTCAAACCTGGACCTTTAGTTCAGATAAAAAATCTTATTTAAAACCACCAGTCTTTCAACCAACTATGCACACTTTATATAGTGGTGACGCTGCTTCAAATACCTCAGCTAATACTCAAATTCAGGTGGTTACTACTGTAACGGTACCTTTAGCACCTCCCGAGAGATTTTATGGGGATTGTAACAAGTTCACCATCTTTCTAAACCAATGTCAATTACATTTTGTGGCAAAACCTACTGCATTTCCCGATGACTCATCTAAGGTGGCATTTATCTTGTCCTATTTGGGCGGAGACGCTGCCTTATGGTCAGTACCTTATGTGGAAAGGAATGATCCCATGTTAACTGATTTTAGACGGTTTAAAAGAGCAATGAAGAAACTATTTGCTAAACATGTGTTCGTACAATCTGCAGATCATGAATTGCTAAATTTACGGCAAGGGTCTTCAGATCTCCTGCATTATATCTCAATCTTTAATAGGTTGGTAATTGAAGCAGAGTGGCCTGAGGAGAAACGCGTGTCACTATTTTATCGTGGTTTACGCAACGATTTAAAAGATATGGTAACACAGATTTTAGATCAACCTACAGATTGTGAGGAGTTCATAGACCTAGTAGTTAAACTAAATCACAGGATTTCTGTGAGAAAAGGAGAGAGAGGTAAATCAGACTTTAGAATGATGGTCTTCAAAGAAAGAGGGAATTTAAGAACAGAATCTTCTCCTGCTAAACTTGACCCTGTAGAGCCAATGCAAATAGGCACAGTTAGAGGACCCCTCACTAAAGATGAGAGAGAAAAGCGCCGAAAATTGAACCAGTGTATGTACTGTGGAAAAACCGGACATTTTATAAAAGATTGTCCAACACGTCCTGTAAGGCCTAAGATCAAGACTACAGAAGTGGCAATAATGCAACAGTCGGAAAACTAGCTCTCTCGGTAGATAAAGAGGTCGATCTATCGAGTTCACCTATCACTTTGGCCTCCTTAACTCCAACTGCCTCGCATTGTCACCTCAGTATGCGTATTCATCTTCAGTCTCAAGTGAATAAGGAACGGTCCTGGTCCATTGATGCTTTAATTGATTCTGGGGCTACTGGAAATTTTATTGACACTAAATTATTCCAGAAGTTAGGTTTACAACAAATAGTCAAGGACTCCCCAGAAGTAGTCAGAGCAGTGGACGGAAAGGAACTCACCTCTGGTCTCATACAGTACCATACAAAAATCTTAAAGATGACTTGTGCAGAAAGACACGTGGAAAATATAACATTTGACATAATTGATGCTCCTCAATTCGGTTTGATTTTGGGGATCCCTTGGTTAGTTTTACACAATCCCTATATTGATTGGACTAACAGGAGTATTTTATTTAAATCCGATTATTGTCACGCTAAATCTTTCCAACAATTCCTGGGTTCTGAGCTGTTAATTCAAGGATATGACTTCCCAAAAGATTCCAAGAGTGTTCTAGTTGTTGCAGGAGTACCCGAAGAGTATCAGGATTTGGTAGATGTTTTTGACAAAAAAAAGGCAGAGACCTTACCCCCTCATAGAGATTTTGATTGTCAGATAGATTTGGTTCCCGGGGCATCATTGCCTTGTAGCCGAATTTACGCTTTGACTGAGAAGGAAAATGAACATTTACGTAATTATCTGGACGAATACTTGGCCAATGGGTTTATTCCACATTCCAAGTCTCCAGTCTCTTCTCCTCTCTTCTTTTTCCCGAAGAAGGGAGGAGAATTGCGCTCTTGCATTGACTATCGTGCCATTAATCATGTAACAGTCAAGAACCCATATCCCTTACCTTTAATTCCGACCTTACTTGATCAAATCAAAGATGCTACCATTTATACAAAACTGGATCTGCGAGGGGCATATCATGGAAAACAGCCTTTAGAACTAAATTCGGATTATATGAATACCAAGTAATGCCCTTTGGACTTTGCAATGCTCCAGCAGCATTCCAGTTTTTTATAAATGAGGTGTTAAGGGATTTTTTGGATATTTGCTGTATAGTATACATTGATGATATCCTCATCTATTCAAAGAACAAATCAGAGCATGTAAAGCAAGTACGAGCCATTCTTCAACAGCTTTTACAAAATTCTCTATTCGTAAAACTTGAAAAAAGCTTGTTCCATATAACCACAGTGGATTTTCTAGGGTATATCCTTAGTCCGGCTGGAATAGAAATGGACCCAAAGAAAGTTAAGGCATTAATTGAAAGGCCCAGTCCCTCCTCTGTGAAGCAAATTCAGAGTTTTCTGGGATTTGCAAATTTCTATAGGCGTTTTATTAAAGACTTTTCACAAAAGGTTACGCCTATCACAAAATTGTTACGCAAAAATACAAAATTCGAATGGACCTCAGAAACTGAACTAGCTTTTCAGGACCTAAAAAACCAATTTGTGACAGCCCCAGTTCTAAAATATCCTGATCCTTCTCAGCCTTTTATAGTAGAAGCTGATGCCTCACAATTTGCCATTGGGGGAATCTTATCTCAGAGAAGTACAAATACTGGACAATTGCACCCCATTGCATTCTATTCCAGGAAATTAACCCCTCCAGAACAGAATTATGCAATTGCAGACCGAGAACTATTGGCCATAAAAGCTGTGTTCAAAGAATGGCGACACTACTTGCTAGGGGCTCGACATCCGGTAACTATATATACGGATCATAGGAATTTACAGACACTTAGATCCGCTAAAGCTTTGACTCCTCGCCAACTGCGTTGGACTTTGTTTTTTAATGATTATGATTTCATCATAACTTATCGCCCAGGAAAAGAAAACAACAAAGCCGATGCCTTGTCCAGAATAGGTATAAGTGATGACTTGAATCTACAAAAGGAAAAGCTACATCCTATAATTTCAGAGGAACGGTTTCAGATTGGTCTTGTCAACTCAGATGTTTTGATTGATATAGAGAAAGCCTTACAAAAGCATACAAGAGAAGAATGGAATAAGCTGTATCCCTTTATTGCAATAAAAAGACAATATGTTGTTTATGAATGACCACATTTTTGTTCCCAATGAAATGTTACAAGAAAGGGTGATACAAAATTATCATGATTCCATGCTGTCAATCCACCCAGGGGTTACCAAAATGTATCAGCTCATTAAAAGACGCTTTTGGTGGCAGAACATGTTAACGTACATCCAAAGATATGTACAAACATGCACGGTTTGTAGCAGAAACAAAGTGGTTCATAAATCTCCATCTGGATTACTTATGCCTTTGCCAGTTCCTCCTCAGCCTTGGCATACGGTGTCTTTAGATTTCATTGTAGAGTTGCCTCGTACAACTTCAGGCTTCACCACCATTCTCACAGTAGTGGATCACTTTTCCAGATATGCTCATTTCATTCCTTTAAAAAAACTTCCTATGGCTTTGGAGTTAGCACACATTTTTGTCACACATATTGTGAGGCTACATGGCATTCCATCTGTTGTACTATCAGATAGTGGTTCACAGTTTGTGTCACATTTCTGGCAAGGTCTAGGGAAATCCTTGAAAATGGAAGTGCGTATGTCATCCAGTTATCATCCACAAACTGATGGACTGACAGAACGCACAAATCAGACAGTTGAACAATTTCTACGATGTTTGTTAACCACCCATGAGCATGAATGGTCAGACATCATGTGGGCTGTTGAATTTGCTTACAATAATACAAATCATTCTTCAACTGGAATGTCACCTTTTTTCTGTGTTCATGGTTTCCATCCAAAAGATATGTTGGGCATAGATAAAAAGGTTTCAGATACACCAGCAGTCACTGATTTTGTAGACAATCTGTTCTCTACTCAACAAGAGGCTCAACAGCAGTTAATTCATGCAAAAGAAGTTCAGAAGAAATTTGCTGAAAAACATCGGTCTAAACATCCCAACTATTCTGTGGGTGATGATGTTTGGTTAGCCACAAAAAATTTAAGATTGAAGAGTCATAAAGCTTTTCGTCCCCGATTCATAGGACCTTTCCCAATTGAAAAAATTGTTAATCCAGTCAGTATGAAGCTGAAACTCCCTAGTTCGTATCGAATCCACCCACTTTTTCATGTTTCACTACTGAAACCTTGTGATCCTGACACTCGGAAAGTTATTCATCCTCCTGAAATTGAGATAGAAGGTGACTTGGAATATGAGGTAAAGGCAGTTCTAGATTCCAAAAGGAAGAAAGGCAAGTTATATTACTTGGTGGATTGGAAGGTTTATGGTCCGGAAGACCGTTCTTGGGAACCCCTTGAAAACTTAAAAAACTCTCCTAAGGTCTTAAAAACTTTTCATAACCGATTTCCAGAAAAACCAAAGCCAATTCCAACAGTATTAGGGGGGATTCTACGGGGAGGGTACTGTCATGAAACCATCTTCTCAAGCTTCATATAAGCTTGGAATGTCCTTCAGGAAAACCCACCCCTGTCCCGTGCAACCAGCACTCCTTGTACCTAGAAAGATAAAAAGGGATTAGCTTATGTAGAGAACTGGTTCATGAAGGTTTTGATCATGTCTGTATATTTGTACTTCGCTAGTAAATATAGTCACTTTCAGGTTATAGAGTAGGAGGCCTTTAACTGTTGTGTGATTTGTACTTGGTTCTATAATTGTAGCTGAAGGCATACGATATTTGCAGCTGCAAGGAAAAAAGACACGCATTTAAAAAACGACACGCATTGTTTTGGTGCGCATTGAAAGACTGATTTATTGCTCTGCTCTCGGAGTATTCGGCGGCTCTGGGCGTGGCACGCAGCTGTTCTTCTACGTCCCGGGGTGTGGCTGGGCTATAAAAGCCACACCCAGGGTTCCAGAAGGCGCTTAGTCTTCGGAGCATCTCAGAGTCAACAGCAGCATCGGAGAGCTCACGGATCATCGCTGAAGGTCTTGAACTGTGCCAGCCATCCACTGTACTTCATCGGACAACCAGAAAAAGAAGAGCTAAGTACTTCCTTCTTCAAGGCGCCCAACGCTAGCTTTTTGGGGACATTTCTGGACAATAGCTAAATTATAATTCATGGATGGATCAAGATTATTTCTTTGGTATTCTGAGTCATAGCCTAGCAAGAACATGAGTTAATGTAATGGTTCTAATGCAGGTTGTGAATGTTAAGGTTGATGTATAGAATATATTTTCTCGCAAAACTCAAGAATTTTCAGCAGCAATAGCAAAGAGGTTTTGTAGTGGATAAAACTATAGAATCTTCACGGAGAAGTCGCGTCTAGATCTACGAGACAGGGAAAAAGAAGTGAGTAAGATTAACTCAAAGTTATTTTGCAGGGAAAAGAAAAGGTTAAAGAAAAGTGCAAATAAGTGTTGTTTAATCTCTTAGAATCCTGTAACCAAGTCTGGAGGCGGACAAATCAACCACCTTCAACAGAAAAGACACACCCCCTTAACACATCAAGACGACGACATCCAGGACGCGAAGACCAGACAAGTAGTTCGCAGGTAGGAGACTGCTTTCGAAAGGCAAGGAAGGTGTGAGAGGAGTTAGGATTGGAAGTCAGGGATGAATAAGAACATTTGCTAAGGAACATTCTTGTATATTTTCAGGTCGACCACAAGGAAACAAATAGCGTCAGATCCGGCCTCTCTCCCTGACTGCTACCCATCACCTTAGTGTATGTACAAGGATCACAGGCTGTAAGGTAGGGTTCGGGGGATTGGTCCATAGCGTCTCTGCAAAACCAATCAAGCACCTTACAGGTAAGGTTGGTGTTCAACTCAGGTAAGAGTGCTTGATCATATCTGACACTCAGCCTATGTTCCTGGTACAGCTGTTCCAGTGGGCTCTGAGCCTATGTTCCTTGTATGTCTGTTCCAGTGAGCTCAAGCCTATGTTCCTGGCACTGCAGTTCCAGTGGGGTCTGAGCATGTTCCAGTGGGCTCTGAGCCTATGTTCCTGGTAGACCTGTTCCACTGGGCTCCAAGCCTATGTTCCTGGTATGGCTGTTCCAATGGGCTCTGAGCCTATGTTCCTGGTACGACTGTTCCACTGATCCCTAACCTATGTTCCTGGTATGGCTGTTCCAGTGAGCTTGAGCCTATGTTTCTGATACGCCTGTTCCAGTGAGCTCTGAGACTATGTTCCTGGTACGGCTTTCCACTGTTCTCAAGCCTATGTTCCTAGTACAGCTTTTCCAGTGAGCTCTGAGCCTATGTTTCTGGTATGGCTGTTCCAGTGAGCTTGAGCCTATGCTCCTGGTATAGCTGTTCTAGTGAGCCCTGAGCCTATGTTCCTGGTACTGCTCTTCGAGTGGGCTCTGAGCCTACGTTCCTGGTACAGCTGTTCCAGTGAGCTCGAGCCTATGTTCCTGGTATGGCTGTTCCAGTGGGCTCTGAGCCTTTTCCAGTGGACTCTGAGCCTATGTTCCTGGTACAAAAGGGGTTGGTGGTGATGGACGGAGCATCTGAACAGATCTGGGTTTAATCCATCACCGTTCTTTAGCCCACTCTGCCACCCCAGTTCAGACATGGCCATATGCAAATCAGTCTGACCCTGTGCCTCATGGGAACAATCCAGCCCGAGCTGCCAAGCCATGCCTTCCCTGGACCAGAAACAAGCTTCCTAGGACCGTTTTCTGGCATTACAGCCGTCTTCAGCCAGTCTTGCTTGAATCCAGTGGCAAAGTGAGCAAGGGACTCACGTCTGAGCATACCCTGCTAACTTATGGCGAACAAAGCAGTGCAAAAGGGGGTGGTGATGGACGGAGCATCTGAACGAATCAAACACTCACACCCAGTCAACAGATCTGGGTTTAATCCATCACCGTTCTTTAGCCCACTCTGACACCCCAGTTCAGACATTGTCATATGCAAATCAGTCTGACCCTGTGCCTCATGGGAACAGTTTAGCCCTGGACCGGAAACAAGCTTCCTAGGACCGGTTTCTGGCATTACAGCCGTCTTCAGTATAAAGAAAGTTAGAAGGTACCCTGCCAGTTATTTATAGAGGTCCCAGCTAGGGGATCCTACTGTGATAAAGTGAGGGGGTGGTTAACTCAGAGGCTGAGGCTGCACAGGACAAAACTAAGTCATTCCAACCAAACTAGACAACATGTTTTGAAAAAATACATATTTTTTTATTTTCTCTCTTCTTAAATATATTCAAAAGACATACATATATAAATTTAAATAATCAGTGATATTTCACAAAATACATAAGCAAAATTCTTTTCAGGATTAGGGTCTGCCCACACTTCAATCAATCTACCACACTCATTCACACAGGGAGTTTCCTAGCTACAATAGGGACATTCGACTCTCATTCATCCATTCTTATAGTCCTGGCGCAGGCAACAATAGATATTAAATAAGTTGCCTAAAACGGGGGGTTAAACCAGGAGGGTGGTGTTAATACGGGTCCTGATGTTTTTTTGGAACGGTTGCCGTCTTCCTCAGCCAGGCTTGCTTGAATCCAGTGGCAAAGTGAGCAAGGGACTCACGTCTGAGCATACCCTGCCAACTTATGGCAAACAAAGCGGTACAAAAGGGGGTGGTGATGGACGAAGGATCTGAGCAATCAACCACTCACACCCAGTCAAGAGATCTGGGTTTAATCTATAACCGTTCTTAAACCCACTCTCCCACCCCAGTTCAGACATGGCCATGTGCAAATCTGTCTGACCCTGTGCCTCATGGGAACAGTCCAGCCTGAACTGCCAAGCCATGCCTTCCCTGGACCGGAAACAAGCTTCCTAGGACCGGTTTCTGGCATTACAGCCGTCGTCTGCCAGGCTTGCTTGACTTCAGTGGCAAAGTGAGCAAGGGACTCACGTCTGAGCATACCCTGCCAACTTATGGTGAACAAAGCGGTACAAAAAGGGGTGGTGATGGACGGAGCATCCAAACCAATCAAACACTCACACTTAATCAACAGACCTGGGTTTAATCCATCACCGTTCTTTAGCCCACTCTGCCACCCCATTTCAGTCATGGCCATATGAAAATCAGTCTGACCTGTGCCTCATGGGAACAGTCTAGTCCGAACTACCAAGCCATGCCTTCCCTGGACCGCAAACAAGCTTCCTAGGACCGGTTTCTGGCATTACAGCCGTCTTCAGCTAGGCTTACTTGAATCCAGTGTCAAAGTGAGCAAGGGACTCATGTCTGAGCATACCCTGCCAACTTATAGCAAAAAAAGGGGTACAAAAGGGGGTGGTGATGGACAGAGCATCTGAACCAATCAAACACTCACACCCAGTCAAAACTCACTACCACAGTAACATCACATTGCTCAAAAATCGCATTAGGCAATTACCAGGAACATAGGCTCGAGCTCAGTGGAACAGCCGTACCAGGAACATGCGCTCAGAGCTCACTGGAACAACCGTACCTGGAACATAGGCTCAAAGATACTAGAACAGCTGTACCAGGAACATAGGCTCGAGCTCACTGGAACAGCTGTACCAGAAACATAGGCTAAGAGCTCACTGGAACAGCCATACCAATTACCATTATAAACATAGTAAAATCATATTGCAGCTGCCCACTACTTGCTGGGCAGCAGAGAACAGTAACAGGGCCTAAACGTTGCAGCTGGCACTAAGTGCTGCACAGCTGTGGCAGGCCTGGCACCACTGTGCCATCTCTGTCCCACACAGGGACTCTCTCTCCCTTGGAGCCTAAACAGTGCAGCTGCCCACTAATTGCTGGGCAGCTGAGAAAGTCACAAGTATGCAATGGGCTCTGAGTAGCCCTTTAGAACATTGCGCCCAAAACGTTGGAGACCAGTGGCTCTAAGAACAACCATTTTGCACTAAAATGGGGGGAACACGGAACCCTGAGGACCCCCTTGGGCCCTTAAAACACATATGGCCCGGTCAGAGCCACACAGGCTCTCTAAACAATTACAAGTGCCCCCTAGGTGGTGCTATCCGATGTTGCCTACTTCCTCTTCAGATAAAAGTAAGGAATTAGAAGAAGATCCCCTAATGACTTGCTTATTGAGTTCACCTCCGCCCTATGTTTAGAATGCGACTGCACCTTTGTTACCCCCTCCTGTTGCTCAACAAGTGGTTGCTCGATTACTGATTGTCCAGCGACCAGCTCAGCCCTTTAATGCTTCTTTATCTACTTCTGTTTTGCCCTCACCGCTTGTACTTCAGCCCCCGCCTTCTCCTGCTCCTATTCTTCGACATACTGCGTCTCAGTCTCCATTGCATTCTACATCTGTAATACCCCCTATTCTGTCAACGGATTCCCCTGTTTCACAGAGGAGGATAGCAGATGCTGTTACAAATTTCTTTTCGCCTTTTGTTAGGTCCCTGAAAATGTCTCCGGCTTTTTCTAGACGACAGTCTCGTTGTCAGCTTCCTTTTGCGGACGAGAAAATAGCTCTGGGTTCTCTCGCCCGCAAATGGATTGAGCATGGGCCAGAATATACTACAGGTTATATCATGAGTTGTTTTCATCAATGGGGGGAGCCCACACAGAGATATGTTTTCAACATCATGTGTCAAACTCTTATCAAAGGTTAGGAAGATCTGGAGTTAGATACAGTCCCTTCGGACCTTCTGAAATTACAAGGTGATTTTGATAAAGGTTTTATTGTAGGACACTGAGTTGAGGAAGCGGTAACTAGACTCATTGCGTTTCGAGCAATGTTTTTATCCCTATCCTTTTCCGAGGTTGATTCCGTTAATAAAAAGGGTAGTAAGAATTATCCGATGCGTGAAGTCCCTCCTGTATGGAGAGACGCGGTGGTTGGTCCACCTGCTGTCCCTGCTCATTTCCAGCGTATATGGGTTCATGAACCCTGGAAAAGGTCTGAAGTATTGGCGCTTAAGCAAACTCTTCCCGACCCCCGTAAGAATCCTGCTGGATATTACAAAGAATTGTCCCAAGCAGTTGATGCTTGTATCATGAATTTGGCCGATATTGATATGTTATTTGGGAACGTTGTTCCGCAAGGTATATGGGCACGGATTCTTAGGGAAGATCATTTGGCCGAATTAGGTGGTGATTGGGCTGCTATTAGAGCTGCGAATGCGAATCAGGTGGGTGGTGCAAAGCCAGAGGATTTGATTACGGCTCTTCCAGGTAGAATAATTGAGTTAATGAAGACAATGATGCCGGCGGTACGAGTAAATTGGGATAAGTTGGCCGCGTGTAAGCAAAACAAGGATGAAAGTGTTTCGGATTTTTTCACTCGTTTCGAAGAAACGTTTATAGATCATAGCGGTCAGGATTTTAGTGTAGAGGGTGGCCAGCGATTATTTGTGGACAAGTTTGTATATAATTTACTCCCTGAATTATCGAATAAACTGAAGAGTTCTGAAAGTGCATGGGCTGTCTCTTCTCCTGCCAAAATATTGGCTACTGCACAGTATTATGAGAATAGGGATAAGGAGGAGAGGAGAAAGAGAAGCAAGAGAAGAAAAATAAGGATTTGAAAACTAAAGTTCTTTTACAACAAGCATATCCGCCTCGTTCGAATCAGCATCAGCAAAACACTCAGTATCAGCAACCTCCACAGTTCCAGAGATTGTTGCAAAAACATGAGTATTTTATGCCGAGACCTTCATTAGGCCCTAATCAATGTGCATATTGTAGGAAGGAAGGACATTTTAAAAGTAATTGTCCAGTCTTATTACAGCGTAATAACGGGATGTCTGCTTCTCGAGGTCATGGTAACTTTCAGACAGGATCTAGGGGAAGAGGACGAGGTACGCCCTCTCAGGAGCAGCATTCTCGTGTCCCATCTGCATCGAATTACTTTGAACAGCAGGCAGTTCTGTCTACGCAGTATTACAACGATGATTTCTACGTTGAAGAAAGGGTTGAAAATGTTCAGACTGAATAGGACAGCCAAGGACAAAGTAAGGGAGTTGTGTCGATTCCAGTAGATCAAGATGGGCCATATGTCACTGTTAATACAATGGGTGTCTCAGAACCGTTTCTTTTGGATACTGGAGCGATGAGAAGTTCAATTATTCATTCTAAACTCCCTGGGGCCCCTTTGTCTGGCTTAATGAATACTTCTGTGGGATTCTCTGGTGCTCCAGTTTGTAATCCGGTTTCTTGCCCCCTGCCTGTTTCGATAGGTCCTTATGATTTGGAAGCTCCACTGATATTGGCAACTGGTTGTAACGAGAACTTATTGGGTTTAGACTTGTTAAAAAGGTTGCATGCAACATTGTATTGTTCCCCTTCTGGTGTGCATCTCAAGTTGGGAATAAGATTAATGTCCTCTATGTATTTATCTCAGAACGAGTTTCCACCTGAGTTATGTTCTCTCCCATAAAGTCTTTGGGCAGCGGGTCCGAATGACGTGGGTCGTCTTGCGATCCCACCGTATGTCGTTACAGTTAGGGATAATGTTCGAATGCCACGCATTCCTCAATATCGTATCTCTAGTGATGGAGAGAAAGCATTATTAGCTATTGTAGATTACTTCATTCAGAAAGGTGTGGCTGAAGAGACTAGAGGCAATGTCTGTAATAGCCCTGTTCTACCGATCCTTAAAAGGACGGATCCTTCACAGCCTTCTGTCTATAGATTTGTTATTGATTTAAGGGAAGTCAACAAAATAGTGGTGCCGCAGTTCCCTGTTGTTCCGGACATTACAGCCATATTGACGATGATTCCTGCTTCGGCAGCTTGGTTTTCAGTGATCAACCTTAAGAATGCTTTCTTTAGCATTCCCATTGCTGAGGAGAGTAGGGATATTTTTGGTTTCTCTTTAGGTGGCCGAAGTTTTCGCTTCAAGAGAGCTCCTCAAGGCTATTGTGAAAGTCCCTCTATTTACAGTAAAGCTCTTAAATGTCAACTTGATACCTTTCCTTTGCCTCCAGGTGCTACGCTCGTTCAGTATGTGGATGATTTGCTGGTGGCTGCTGATACGGAAGATGTGTGTAGGAGTGTAACTGTGGCGATGTTACATCATTTGGCTGTTTTGAATCACAAAGTATCGCCCTCAAAGTTACAGTATGTCCGACAAGAAGTACCTATTTAGGTCATCTCTTGTCGAAGGAGAGAAGGCGATTGAAACCAGAATGTATTCATGCTATTTCACAGATGTCTGTACCCACTACACAGAGAGAAGTACGTGCCTTTTTGGGTATTACTTCATACTGTAGACAGTGGATTCCTAATTTTTCCCTCTTAGCGAAACCATTGGTGGCATTAACGCTGAAAGATACGCCCCATCTGCTCCCTTGGACGGATGAATGTCAGAAAAGTTTTGTTGATTTACGTACTGCCCTGTGTTCCGCTCCAGTGTTGGGTACTCCAGATCATAGTAAAATCTTTACACTGTACGTTCATGAGAGAGAAGGTTGCGCGTTGTCAGTCTTGAAACAGCAATTCGGAGATAAGCAAAGGCCATGTGCCTATTTCTCTGCTACATTAGACCCAGTAGCTAAAGCTTTGCCCAGTTGTCTTAGAGCTACAGCACCTGCCGCAATTTCTATTAGACAATCTGCTGGATTTGTATTAGATAACACACTCATTGTTATGGTTCCACATGCAGTGGATACTTTGCTAAATAGGACCAAGACACAGCATCTCACGAGTGCTCGTTTGTCAAGTTATGACTGACACTTCTAGCGAGCCATGTACATATCAAAAGATGTAACACGTTAAATCCAGCTACATTGTTGCCACTCCCAGATGAGAAAGACGATCAGGAAAAGCATGATTGTTTTCTTCGAACAGAAGAAGAGACAAAGGGGAGGATTGATTTAAAGGACACTCCGCTTAAGGACCCGGACGGGATCCTATGGGTGGACGATTCTTGTTTTAAACTTCCAAATGGAGAAACCACTTCTGCCTATGCTGTTACTACCTTATGCACTATTGTTGAGACGGCACGTATTGGACATAATTCAGCCCAAGCAGCTGAATTAATAGCTTTGACTAGAGCATGTGTACTGTCGAAGGGAAAGAGAGTGAATCTGTATACAGACAGTCAGTATGCGTTCGGTGTTGCGCATAGTTTTGGAAAGTTATGGAGGGAGAGAGGATTTTTCACCTCTCATGGGACAAAGATTCAGCATGGTCAGTTGGTAACTGATCTTCTTGAGTCACTTACTTTGCCAGCACAGATAGCGATCATAAAGTGCAGTACACATAAGAAAATCACAGATGATGTGGGTCGTGGAAATGCGTTTGCAGACGAGATAGCAAAAACTACAGCTAGAAACACCACTAGTCGAATGTATGTGGCAGGCCTCGCAAACTGGGTGAGGGAAATTGGAGTGTGTGAAGATACGATTGAGAGTGTGAAAATGATTCAGGAAGAAGCTACTGAGAAAGAATTGAGCGTGTGGAAAGAAAGGACAGGAATGTTAGATCCAACGGGTTGTTGGACAGAGTTGTCGGAACATCAGCGATGGTTGCTACCGGACGCTTATGTGTTGCCGGTCGTGACGATGCCTCATGGCCCAGCTCACATTAGTGCAAAAGGCATATGTAAGCTTTTGGCTCCGGTATGGCAGAATAAAGGAATTCCGAAATGTGTAGAAAATGTGGTTAAACATTGCATTGTTTGCTTAATGCATAATCCAGGGAAAGGAACCCCAACTCCAGCAGGCAGTTTTGCTCCTCCGTCATATCCCTTCGAGGTGTTGCAGATCGATTACATTCATATGGATCGCTGTAACAACCTCAAGTATGTTCTGGTGGTGGTATGTGCCTCTTCCCGCTGGATAGAGGCCTACCCCTTGAAAGATAACACTGCTTTGTCAACTGCTAAAGTACTAATTAAGGAATTCATTCCTAGATTTGGTTTGCCGCGCATTGTCTGGAGTGACAATGGAAGTGAATTTGTGGGCCAGATTATGCAGAAAGTGTGTTCTGGTCTTGGTATTAGGCAAAAATTCCATGAGGGCAAGAGGGAGGAGATTTGCTTAAAGGATTCCTTCCCTTTTGAGGTCCAATGGTTAACAGCAGACACATTAGGCAATTGGTTCGAGTGGTTGAGACCACTATTAATGTTACTGCAGGTGCGATAGGTAACATTACAGCAGAGCTTCAAGCGGACCGTCTTATGACGCTTCAGAATCGAATTGCGCTAGATGTGATTCTAGCAGATCGAGGAGATGTCTGTAGATTGATCGGATCTAGTTGCTGCATTTATATTCCAGTTGATGCTCCAGGAGTATACCAGGCCATTTCCAAATTGCACACAGTCTCCGAGTCGATACATCAGGATGAAGGAGATTGGTCTTTTATGGGATGGTTGTGGGGAATACTGTCAACTTGGGGATGTAAAATCTTAACGATCATTGGAGCAATTCTAGCTGTCATGTTCTCTTGTTGTTTGTGTGTTCAGTGTGGACCTGCAGTGTGTGACCTGTTGGCTACTCTGTGCGTCCCACGATCTACTGCTCAGAAGACAGAGAATATTAGAATGATGGTGCAGCAACAACTTGAAGATTTCATGACTTTCAGTATTGACTCTGACTCAGATTAGCATGAGTTAGTTTGTTTTGCCTGAGTTATGGCAAAAGGAGGACCTGAGGTTCTGAAAATTACGAATTTGTTCGTGCTCAGCCTCCATTTTGAGATCGCCGCCATTTTGTGTTGCCCTCACTCAGGCAGCTCGGCGAACGCAATGTTTTTTTCATTTCTGCTTTACGTGTCAGGTGGCCTCTTCGCCTATGTTTACTAAAGAGTGTCAGGGTCTGGCCGAGTACACTAATTCCTGTCTGAGCTGATTAATCTCATTCCGGACTACATGTCATTTCACACCATTGTTTCCTTTAAGTTATCTTATCTGTTGTCCTTCGCTACACGTCTCATGCATTCTCCTGTTTCTCGACTGTCCTTCTACGACACACAGCTGTGTTTTCTCTGCTAGCAAATTGTGTTTTCTCTGCTAGTAAATTGAACTGTGTGGATTCACTTGTGATTTGCTTAAGGGGTTGAGTGACAAACATACTCGGGAACTTGAGTTGTTTTGGACTTAAAGTATTGTCTGCAACATTTGCCTATAGCTCATGCTTGTGTGCGATTGCATTTTTGCCTTGTGTTGAATGATATATAAACCTGTGCGCCACAGAGTTAAGTGGCAGTCTCTTTTGAACCTCGTTGTATTGACGACTTCTAAGACCACTGTACTAGCTGCAGCTAATAAATACCATCTTCTACACCAGACGAAGAGTCTGTGTCTCTAATTTGACAAGGCAGGTGAATCCTGGGGATTTAGGCATACCCTACGCCACCGGGCCTTAAGGCTGCGGTTCTCCAGTGGCAGATGAGAGAAAATGACAGGGCGGGACGCCAGTAGAGGGGGAGGTTCCCATAGATATGGAATCCCTTGCTGGGTCCCGTGCCCAATCTCTGTTCCTGTCCCCAGATGTATGGGTAGATGGAAGCGAGGGAGTGTGGAGGAGAAATGGCTAGCTCGGGAGGGTGGTTATCCCCTGAGTGTAGTGTGTGTCTGGATTCCCCAGTATGATAGGATCCAGTGGTGGCAGCTAAAATGTGTCCAGTGCATGAAGTCCCATTCCCAGTTCCTAGAGTATGGTGCCTGGTGCTCAGTAGGAGGGGTACAGGTTGAGAGTCAGAGGCAGTGAGGAACTGTCTCACCAGTAGAGAGGAGCAGAGTTACTGCGGGGCTCCCGTGTCCTGGAGGGAACTCCGGCCGAGAAGTCCCGCACCGCTGCCCAAGGAAGAGGAGCCTCCCCCAGTAGCCCGGTGAGTGTTTAAAGGCTAAAGGACGGAGAAGCTCTTTGCGTGTGTTGGTGCCTGTGTAAGGCACAGCGGGTATCTTGGTGCATTTAGGGTGGCCCCGGATGGCAGTGGGCCGCCCCAACGTTTTGTTCCGCCGAGCCTCAGAGGGCTCCAACGATAGGGGCATATACCATTTTAAAGCGCAAGTGCGCTTCGTGAGTGCCTAACAGTTTTAAGAGCCTGGAGGGCTCCAAGGCGCCTAATTGTTTCAGAGGCCAGTGTGCTCCTAGGGGGCACTTGTAATTTTTTAGAGAGCCTGTGTGGCTCTGACCGGGCCATATGTGTTTTAAAGGCCCAGGGGGGTCCTCAGGCGTCCATGTTCCCCCCATTTTAGCGCAAAATGGTTGTTCTTAGAGCCAGAGGGCTCCAACGTTTTGGGTGCAATGTTCTAAAGGGCTACTGAGAGCCCATTGCATACTTGTGACTTTCTTAGCTGCCCAGCAATTAGTGGGCATCTGCACTGTTTAGGCGCCAAGGGAGAGAGAGTCCCTGTGTGGGACAGAGATGGCACAGTGGTGCCAGGCCTGCCACAGCTGCGCAGAACTTAGTGCCAGCTGCAACGTTTAGGCCCTGTTACTGTTCTCAGCTGCCCAGCAAGTAGTGGGCAGCTGCAACGTTTAGGTTTGCGCCGGTGGCGTACCCCCAACTGGCGCTGCATTGGCAGCGCGCCCGACATTCTGGACACAGGGCATTTGAGCCCTCCTTGAGATGGCCAGTTGGCCAGGGGGCTGGTATGTGATTTCTGCGCAGTATGATTTTACTATGTTTATAATGGTAATTGCCTAATGTGATTTTTGTGCAATGTGATGTTACTGTGATAGTGAGGTTACTTTACCTGTGTAGGTTTATGTTAGTGAGAGTTTACTTCACTGTGAGTCACGCCCCTAAGTGTGAGTTATGCTTAGGGGGAGAGTCTAATGTGTTTTGACTAGTGAGAGATTGCCTACTTCAGTTTTACCGGTTAGGCCCATATGTGAGTTATGCGTAATGTGCTATGCCATTATGCCTGTGACACCGCTGAATGTGTTTTATGCATTACGTGTCTCACCTAAACCTCTGAATGTTTCTTTGCATCATGTGTAATGCTTCTGACCTATACCCCTAAATGTATTTTATTCTTAGGGGGTTGTCTTTTGCCTAGTATAATTTATACTAGAGAGGTTATGTGTCCATGCGTGATCTAGGTCTATGGTTATTAGTATTGCGTAGTGTGTACCTACCTGTTACCAGTGGTTACTGGTTGTGATCTTTTATTGTTGTTTTGTGATACAATTATTCTATGTTCTAGAAGTGCTATTTCTAATAAGTGCTGATTCTGACAGTGGCCCACGTTGCCCTGTCCTGGTGTAAATAATCCCTTGTGAATATTGTCTGTGCCAGTTGGCACAATGTATATTGTGTGATTACTATCTGATGTGTTTTGACAATACAAAAGTTATTTTTTTATAACCTTGTGTGGAGTTCCTTTTGTGGTGTGCCTAGGATGTTGTTGCTGTTGTGTGCGTGCGCAAATGCTTTACACATTGCCTCCGGGATAAGCCTGTCTGCTTGTGCCAAGCTAGGGTTTATCTTGGCGTGTGACTCCCTTGCCCTGACTAGAATGGTGGTTTCTGCCTGGCTTTGGCGTAAGGGTTAGCCAAGTAATCAAAAGAAGAGTGACCATAAAGGTAAGGTGTATAAAGGAGGTGGGTGTCGCACGTGAAGTCTGAGGCCAGTTGTTAGTGATCCGATGGTAGGACTAAATTTCAAGAAAAAATGCACTGTTTTTTCAGGAAACCCTCACTCACCCTAGTGGTGACATGCTTCATCATCGGGTCCACCGGGAGAGATCGAGTACCTCCCCGGTGTGCTGCGACGCCAGAAGACTGCGGAGCAGGTTTTTTTGTGAAGATGAAGGGTGAAAAATTATTATAAAGTTTAAAAATGTCAGAGGTTGTACCAAAAAAACTTTATTCACTGGTCAACCTGACATATTAAAAATAAGATATGTGAAGGGAAACTAGCCAATTACTCTATACTGGTGTTTACCCTGTAAAGAAGGTCAACATGTTTCTGCCCGTTTTTATGTGTTATTTTACTGGGCTTTCATCAGGACCGGTAAGCGAGTGTGCCAATGACAGGAGGGGCGCGCTAAGGCCCGCCCTGCCAATGGTCGTGAAAGTTAAAAATAGCACTATGTGTAAAATTGGTGCAAAAAGAAAGAGAAACAAACTCATAAGTAGTGGGGTTTTACCTCTTTTGCGAGGAACCTAGGAGTCTGTAAGAAGAAAAAAGTGACAAACAGACAAATACAAACATAAACACAAAGATATCGAATCATTGGATTGTGCATATGTACAGTGGCCATAAAGAGTGACTTTGTGGCTTGACACGTGCTAGCATACATATCAAGGGCCGTGGCCGGTATGCCTGGGTTGCGTAGTTGAAATCATGCCAAAATCCGAAGTGGAGGGGCCTCAACTAACGCTGATTGAGTCTGTTCAGCGCAGACTGTTGCATATGTGTGGTATAGCAGCAGTGGCTAAGTGGGCAGACTAGACAAATATAAGTCTGTTTGTGAGGAAGTACAAGAAATATCTTGCTACCTATAGTGGGGTGTCAGGGAATGAACCCCGAAGGAGGAAATGCGTTAAAACAGCGTCCCGGTGCAGAGCGCCGTGACACTGCTGGCCGTGGTATATACATTACCCAAGCACACAACATTCAATACAGAGTATAGGATAAATGTCCTCACTTGTAAAGAAATAGATCCACGCCCCATCAAACACAGGAGGGGGGTGGGAGCGACAATGGCACACCCTGTAATTGAGGGAGAAAGGGAAACAAATACACACAGAGGAAGATTTTAGAACTGGCAGGGTTCCATTCATACAACTTATCTGGTTAGAAAGATGTCTTCAAAGTAAGGTCTCTTACGCCCGCAACGCTCAGCACCTGCTCGGCACCTAGCTTCACCCTCGCTGGATCTCGTGGATCCATTGCGATGGGTGAGCGAGGCGTATGAAGGGCGGTGGCCGAGTGCGGACCAATCAGGCGCCTAGGTTGGAAGCGAGGCTTGGAGCTCAAAGCCGTTGAGCCAATGAGGGAGAAAGTAAGGTGCTCGCGTAGTCTCGCGAGAGGATTTGAAAGCGAGGCTTGCATTGAAACGCAAGCCTCAAACTAGAGGTCCGCCCTGGTTACACCGGGGTATTGTCTAAGCGATCGCTAGTTCGCGTCTGGATTGGCTGGGATGACAGAGAGGCTTGTAACTCAAGCCATGGAGGAACGCAAGCTTGAATATTAGCGTGGCTGGGGTATGTGTAATGCGACATGCGCAATGCCCAGCAAATGTTACCCAATGTACGATGAAGATTAAAATAAACAGCATAAGTCTGGTCAGTTAAGCTGAATTGGGTAGGTAACATGGTTGTTAACATGGGGATGTATTCATAGTGAGTCTAATTAGCGCTGGTGTGAGTAAACCACTTAACATGTGTGGTCATGGTATCTGCATTCAAGAAGAGAGGGAATAGTTTTAATGTTTAAGGACGCTGGTCCACGGAATTTGGTCATTAAGCCCATTTATATGGGTGCTGAGTCGATAGACCCAGCGCTGCTCTTTTTCGAATAAAATATTTTCTCTGTTTTTTACACAGTTGACCTGTTCGATCACTGTCCAGGTCATGTCATTTGGAGTGTGGTTGGTTTGCAGGAAGTGCTCACTGAGTTTTGTGGTGATTTTTTTGCATCTGATGTTGCTACGGTGTTCCCCGATGCGTGTCTTAACTTTCCTGGTGGTCATCCCTACGTAACGTTTCGCGCAGGGACAAGTGATCAAGTAAATCACGTTTGTTGAATTACAGTTTGTGTGGGATTTTTGTGTCCACACTTTTCCTGGTTCCAAGTTGAGTTGTTTCGAAGGCCAAGGAACTAACAGACAAACTAACACAAAGAGGGTATCCCAAAGGAGTATTGAAAAAAAGCCAAACCAGAGCACGAAATCAACCTCGAGAGGCATTACTAGAGGACAATGTAAGGACAACCACGGAAACGCCACTTACGTGTGTAACCACCTACAGCACCCTCTCAGACACAGTGAAAAAATCCATCAATAAAAATTGGAGAACTATCAGCAGCAATTTCAGCAACTGGGAAAAACCGCTTTTTTCTTTTAAAAAAGGCAGGAGCATTAAAGATGCTTTGGTGCATACAAGACCATTAGCAGCCCCCAGTGCAAACACAGCAACCAGGTCTGTCACTGACGCTTGGCACCTTCCCCCAGTTACAGGCCATTTTCCATGTACAGACTGCAGTGTCTGTCATCTGACCACTCATTCGAAACAACTCAACTTGGAACCAGGAAAAGTGTGGACACAAAAATCCCACACAAACTGTAATTCAACAAACGTGATTTACTTGATCACTTGTCCCTGCGCAAAACGTTACGTAGGGATGACCACCAGGAAAGTTAAGACACGCATCGGGGAACACCGTAGCAACATCAGATGCAAAAAAATCACCACAAAACTCAGTGAGCACTTCCTGCAAACCAACCACACTCCAAACGACATGACCTGGACAGTGATCGAACAGGTCAACTGTGTAAAAAACAGAGAAAATATTTTATTCGAAAAAGAGCAGCGCTGGGTCTATCGACTCAGCACCCATATAAATGGGCCTAATGACCAAATTCCGTGGACCAGCGTCCTTAAACATTAAAACTATTCCCTCTCTTCTTGAATGCAGATACCATGACCACACATGTTAAGTGGTTTACTCACACCAGCGCTAATTAGACTCACTATGAATACATCCCCATGTTAACAACCATGTTACCTACCCAATTCAGCTTAACTGACCAGACTTATGCTGTTTATTTTAATCTTCATCGTACATTGGGTAACATTTGCTGGGCATTGCGCATGTCGCATTACACATACCCCAGCCACGCTAATATTCAAGCTTGCGTTCCTCCATGGCTTGAGTTACAAGCCTCTCTGTCATCCCAGCCAATCCAGACGCGAACTAGCGATCGCTTAGACAATACCCCGGTGTAACCAGGGCGGACCTCTAGTTCGAGGCTTGCGTTTCAATGCAAGCCTCGCTTTCAAATCCTCTCGCGAGACTACGCGAGCACCTTACTTTCTCCCTCATTGGCTCAACGGCTTTGAGCTCCAAGCCTCGCTTCCAACCTAGGCGCCTGATTGGTCCGCACTCGGCCACCGCCCTTCATACGCCTCGCTCACCCATCGCAATGGATTCACGAGATCCAGCGAGGGTGAAGCTAGGTGCCGAGCGGGTGCTGAGCGTTGCGGGCGTAAGAGACCTTACTTTGAAGACATCTTTCTAACCAGATAAGTTGTATGAATGGAACCCTGCCAGTTCTAAAATCTTCCTCTGTGTGTATTTGTTTCCCTTTCTCCCTCAATTACAGGGTGTGCCATTGTCGCTCCCACCCCCCTCCTGTGTTCTATGGGGCGTGGATCTATTTCTTTACAAGTGAGGACATTTATCCTATACTCTGTATTGAATGTTGTGTGCTTGGGTAATGTATATACCACGGCCAGCAGTGTCACGGCGCTCTGCACCGGGACGCTGTTTTAACGCATTTCCTCCTTCGGGGTTCATTCCCTGACACCCCACTATAGGTAGCAAGATATTTCTTGTACTTCCTCACAAACAGACTTATATTTGTCTAGTCTGCCCACTTAGCCACTGCTGCTATACCACACATATGCAACAGTCTGCGCTGAACAGACTCAATCAGCGTTAGTTGAGGCCCCTCCACTTCGGATTTTGGCATGATTTCAACTACGCAACCCAGGCATACCGGCCACGGCCCTTGATATGTATGCTAGCACGTGTCAAGCCACAAAGTCACTCTTTATGGCCACTGTACATATGCACAATCCAATGATTCGATATCTTTGTGTTTATGTTTGTATTTGTCTGTTTGTCACTTTTTTCTTCTTACAGACTCCTAGGTTCCTCGCAAAAGAGGTAAAACCCCACTACTTATGAGTTTGTTTCTCTTTCTTTTTGCACCAATTTTACACATAGTGCTATTTTTAACTTTCACGACCATTGGCAGGGCGGGCCTTAGCGCGCCCCTCCTGTCATTGGCACACTCGCTTACCGGTCCTGATGAAAGCCCAGTAAAATAACACATAAAAACGGGCAGAAACATGTTGACCTTCTTTACAGGGTAAACACCAGTATAAAGTAATTGGCTAGTTTCCCTTCACATATCTTATTTTTAATATGTCAGGTTGACCAGTGAATAAAGTTTTTTTGGTACAACCTCTGCCATTTTTAAACTTTATAATAATTTTTCACCCTTCATCTTCACAAAAAAACCTGCTCCGCAGTCTTCTGGCGTCGCAGCACACCGGGGAGGTACTCGATCTCTCCCGGTGGACCCGATGATGAAGCATGTCACCACTAGGGTGAGTGAGGGTTTCCTGAAAAAACAGTGCATTTTTTCTTGAAATTTAGTCCTACCATCGGATCACTAACAACTGGCCTCAGACTTCACGTGCGACACCCACCTCCTTTATACACCTTACCTTTATGGTCACTCTTCTTTTGATTACTTGTATATTGCTTGGGGACTAAGAGTGCCCTAAAAACCCTTTCTCTCCTTTTGTTGAAATGTAAGGGTTAGCCAACCAGAAATCCCTGTTCTAACAGGCTCCATCATTGAGATCAAACCTATGTTCCTGGTACGGCTGTTCCAGTGAGCTCTGAGCCTATGTTCCTGGTATGGCTGTTCCAGTGAGCTCTGCGCGCATGTTCCTGGTATGGCTCTTCCACTGAGCACAAGCCTACATTTCTGGTACGGCTGTTCCTGTGGGCTCTGAGCCTATGTCCCTTGAGTGGCTGTTCCAGTAAGCTCTGAGCCTATGTTCTTGGTACAGCTGTTCCAGTGAGCTCGAGCCTATGTTCCTTGTACGGCTGTTCCAGTGAGCTCTGAGCCTATGTTCCTGGTACGGCTGTTCCAGTGAGCTTGAGCCTATGTTCCTGGTACAGCTGTTCCAGTGAGCTCTGAGCCTATGTTCCTCGTACGGCTGTTCCAGTGAGCTCTGAACCTATGTTCCTGGTACGGCTGTTCCAGTGATCTCTGAGCCTATGTTCCTCGTACAGCTGTTCCAGTGAGCTTTGAACCTCTGTTTCTTGTATGGCTGTTCCATTTAGCTCTGAGCACATGTTCCTGGTATGACTGTTCCACTGAGTTTGAGCCTATGTTCCTGGTATGGCTGTTCCAGTGAGCTCTGAGCCTATGTTCCTGGTACGGCTGTTCCAGTGAGCTCTGAACCTATGTCCTTGGAGTGGCTGTTCTAGTGTGCTCTGAGCCTATGTTCCTGGTGTGGCTGTGATGAAGCGAGGTGGGAAAATAAAATGTTGTATACCCCTCGTGAAATCATTTCCTCATAACAGTAACTGTTACATTAATTGTGTGGTGTGGAAAATATTAACCAACGTAGTATAGAATGCACACACATATACACGTGGGAATACTAATCTGCTTGCATGAAGAAATATAACTAACTAATTAATGTTGTTGTCGTGATGTAAAATAATGCAAAGCTTTGAAATAAACAAAAACGGCATAAATGTGCTTTTTGTGCATTGTTTGTGGCAGAAACCGGAGGATAAGTGAGTATAAATTGCATCTATGTCGCTTGTTTGCTAAGTAATAACTAACAGGGAAACCTTAGTATGGGGGAGGTAAACAGAAGGGCTATATTTCCATATTTAACATAATTTTGTGTTTGTTTCTATGATAGTTCCCATTCTGGCCTGTGAGGCCTAGTGAAAATATGGCTTCTCTAATAACTGCGAATAGATGATGACCTGAGCATGCGCAGCCCAAGTCCGAGTTGAATGCGAGCTGCTTGTGCATGAACGAAGCCAGTTCAAGGCCAGTATGCCCTGGAAGTCCTGATGACTGCCAAGAGGATGGACGTTTTAAGTTACTGAACGTGGGAAAAGTACATGGAGTTGCAAGTGGAGGATGTGACTAGGCTAAAGACTTTCTTAAACAAAGGACCCTTTAAAATTTCGCTGATACAATGGAATTGAATGTTAAAATGATGAGGTGATGCTCATCTACCCCAAATGTGTCCAATCAGAAACCGAGCTTGTGTTGATAGTTACTTTTTAGATAGATAAAGTTAGTGAAACAGTGTATAAAAGCCCCTGACTTTACTTAAAATTATGCTTCTCTTCGATTTCCTCCTGAGATGCTGTCTGAATGCTGATTTTCCTGAGATGTAAGATTTCCTTGAATAAATGTTTTATTTCTTTGAGTGAGACTGAGCTTTAGATGAGGTTATTAGTTAGGGAAGTTAGGAGAAAATGAATTGTGGGGAACTATCTGTCTTTTGCTAAAACCTGTGTTCTGAAATCTAAGTAATAATGCATTTTCTGAATCTTTAAAATAAATGAAAATGACTATTTGAAATAAAATTTCCTTTTAAAAGTTACTTTGAATAAAGAAATAATGAAAGCGGATAAACTGTCAGACATGCTAAACTTTTCTTTAATAAAAATTAGATAAATGGAGAATTAAGCTGGTCTTGTATTTTCCTACGCCTAATTTTTTACTAGCAGATTTGTCGATCATAATGGTTGGTGTGTCTGAATGCAATGTCTTGTTAATGAACCATGGTAAAACTCATTTAAACTGCAGGTGTAAATAGTATAAATATTTAGTTTCTATTTAGACACTCCGCCATGATACAGCAGCTCTACTTTGAATTTCACTGATCCATGAAGTAGGATGAAAGTGTCTTGCGAGTAACTCACAGTGATATGGGCCCCACTGCTGAGCAGACGTATGGTTTGATACTTCAGGGAAAGGTGATATGGTTTTAGAAATTATTTCTGGAGTAGCGCTGCATTAGCTGTTCCAGTGCGCGCTGAGCCTATGTTTCTGGTGCTGTGTTCCAGTGAGGCTTCAGCTGACTGGGCCTGGGAGGATTCCGGATAAGTTCGGAGCTTGTTGGATCCCGTATCAGGGGGTCTCTGTCTGTTACACTTCATGAACCGTGGGAGAACAGAAGTAAGTCTGCACACATACACAAAGGTGTGTGACTCAGAGACTAAAGGCATTATGCAAACCCATGGCCCTATTCCTCAGGAATCACCATGCCTTTATAGATAGGCAATTTGTTTTATATCCAGCTATGCATTATTAAGAGAGTGCCCTCCTCCTAAAAATAACAATTGATCCCAAACGTCTCAGTTCTTTGTAGAGATCATTCCATAAGTTTGGTTCTCAGCTAAATCAGGAAACACGCCATTCATCTAGCTGGTATTCAGCAGAAGGTAGAGCTGGGTCTTCGTTCATAATTTTAATGATGGTGCTTTAAACTCCTCCTGTCATTTGGGAGTGCTGTTTGTAACAAATGTCACTATTACCCACTTCGTGGCACTCCATTTACAGACCCTGGGGAGTGGAGGCTAAACTAGCCTTGTCATGACTCACTCTTGTGTTGTGCTGGTCACCAGCTCACACATTAGTCACAATCCATTGGAGTTTTAGAATGTTATGCACATTCACAGCTCAGCCAAATCTTAATTAATTTGTCTCATCATGTGATGGTATGGGGAAGGAGAGATGACGGCTTTTAAAGGGAGGGCCGTGAGGGTGCGGTGCGGGCTCTGTCCGGCCCCCAACACTGACCACCCGACTCTCCCCACAGTAAACCAACATCATCTGGAGCCGCCTACCGGTGCTGGGCAGGGGTTAAACCTGAAATGGTCTCTAAGCCGTGCATAACATTCACACAGGGGCTGGAGACCCACTCTATGCAACTCTTGCTCACCTCATGAAAGCACATCTTCACCAGGTGAACGAGGAAAGGTGCTAAAAATGTGTGTTCCACCGCGCACCATGTGAGTTAGTCAGCCGAGTCTGAACTGCACAATTCACTGCTTTCAGCACTGAGCAGTATTCCACAAATTATCTTCGCCTCAATTGTCAGATATTTCAGGCTCCGGCTGGCTTCTGCGAGGCAGTCTGCTCTCCACAGCCCACATATTCTCCGAGTAGCACGAATCTCAAATCTTTCGACTTTCATAATGAGCTTCTTGGACGGCCCAAGCACATGCAGTTCTGCAGTCTTGACAGCACTTTCGATTGAATTGAAGTGAAGCTGTGTTTTTCCAAAAAAAAACGATTTTAGAAGAGTTGTGCAGCTCAGTGGACTCAGGGAGTGTTTTGGAAACGGGAGGCAAATAGAAAATAAAGTGGTGGGTTTCGTTTAGGACACAATATTGCACACTAGGACATAGCTGCCAAGGTTTCAGATTGCTTGTGTGTGACATTTTCATAATTTCAGTGTAAATATGAGTGACATTCAACGACTATGAGTGACACTTTCTCGCAAGCAAAATCAAGCAATGAAGGCAATGGAAACATACATATAAGAACCCACGCGCTTCACTAAAAGTAAATTAAATGAGTGGAACAACTTTGCCGGCAGACTAGTGACTGATGAGTTTGGTGTGCCCTTGATCTCTGCCTCAGAACACTGCACGCATCAGGTTTCGGCCCTGTTTGCAGAAGTCCTCAAGCTGTCCAGCATTTATTGTGCTGCCTTTTGGCAGCAGGCCTTACTGTCTCTGTATGATAGACTGCAGGTTCATTCTGTGTGTAGCAGTGAGCACCACAGAGTGTGCAGCCGTGTGAAGCTATTTCCTCGCAGTGTAGCTGTGCACGATGCTAAGTGCATGAAGGAGGCTTGTATCAGTGTGCACAGTGTAGCTATGCACTATGCTGTATGGATGCAGGAGACCTGTGGCTGTGTGCACAGTGTAGCTGTGCTCTGTTCTGTATGGGTGCAGGAGGCTTGAACATGTGCGCACAGTGTAGCTGTGCGCGATGCTATGTGCATTAAGGAGGTTTGTATCAGTGCGCACAGTGTAGCTATGCACTATGCTGTATGGATGCAGGAGGCTTGCGTCTGTGTGCACAGTGTAGCTGTGTGCTATGCTGTACGGGTGCAGGAAGCTTGCATATGTGTGCACAGTGTAGCTGTGCACTATGCTGTATGGATGCAGGAGGCTTGCGTCTGTGTTCACAGTGTAGCTGTGCACTATGCTGTATGGATGTAGGAGGCTTGCGTCTGTGTTCACAGTGTAGCTGTGCGCGATGCTATGTACATGCAGGAGGCTTGCTTCTGCGTGCAGTGAACTCCAACAGGATGTGAGCAGAAGAGCCTGCCTCAACTCAAGTCAACACAGGTGCCAGTCAGTGTGTTGCTGGGCGGGACGGCAGAAAAACAACACTGTGAATTCAAGTACACAACATTTGCCAGCCGCCCCCCCCCCCCCAACCTGGCCCAGCTTCTGCCTGAAAAATCTGGAGAGAACATCATGACTGGACTAATGGGCCTCTGAGGAATGACGTGAGGAGTCGTAACGACCCCCTGCCCCCCCCCCCCCAGGATGAGAGAGATCCCTGGTAAAACATGCACCACTGTAACAGACTTAAGATAATCAAACCCTCTCAGTTTATTAGTAGTACATCATGAATTTCCTAACTTACACCATTGAATACATTATGGACAGTGTGTGTGGAGGTTGTGGCATCGCCTAACGAACTCTCAACTCAAGTTAACATTTAATTAGAATCTGATTTTAGCTACATACTGAGTCACTGACTGACATTTATAATGTCCTTAAGAAAGCTGAAGTAAATTTAATTACGTAAATTAGAAGACTAGTCGGGTCACCGTAAGGGCTAAGTGCTTTCAATGAGGTGGAGCACAATGAAAAACCTCAGACAGTGTCACAAGACAGAGCAGCCCTGGGGCCTGCAGATTATTGTCTTCTGAAATCAGATCTTGCAGATAAACCTGAGAAGGATGCTAGACAGCGCAGCCCTGCCTGCAACTGTGTCTGACAACAAGTAAGACTACAGCACATCATGAGTACAAAGTCCTACAAAGACCTGGCCAATAAGTACTTACTTGGTAGTCTATGTCTGTCTCAGTTACACTGGCGATCCGCACCACACTGGGTCTCCAGACTCCCCGCAGCACCACCAATCTGGATCACATGCCTCTCATGCGTGGGCCCATAATTGCTGCGTGCCTGAGTCAGGTCGACGATGCTGCTGTCCCCGCCGCTGCCAGCCATGTTGTGGCCGGGGTTATGCGCAGGCTCAGTTATTTTCACATCTATCACTTTCTGACTGTGACCCTGGAAAGTTATTTCTTTAACGATCAGGTCCATTGTGGTCCTCGAAGGTCCTTGCGGAGAGGGGGAGTGCTCGGATTGGGAGAGCACCTCCATAAAGTGCAGCTTTGGTGACTTCCTAGTTGCTATTGTGGGACGGTGCATTGGGAAACCTCGTGGTCGGCAATGTGCGGGGGGAGGGCAAACTTGGTGAAAGATCATATGATGTGAAGAGGCACTCAGGCAAGTACAGGTGCAGTGCTAATCCCCTTGTCTGAGAAGGTGGGGTGGACGAGTGGGGGTATGAGGGAGAAGAGATATCTGGAACCGGTCCGTAGAAGGCAAGTCCTCCGAAAAGAAGAGGGGGTATGGAGGTAGTGTCTCCGATTGAGCGATCCAAAATAGGGTGAAGCATGGTTCAGCAGGGCATGGCCATGTGATGGCCCGGGCTGCTCTGAAATAAAATTGCAGTCGGGCAGCATTCATGCCATTATTCATTTAGTTCCTGGCCTTTGCTGTCCCAACGTGGGGGCTGACTGCAGGGCAGGACAGGTCTGAGGAGGTGCGAACAGCAGATGTGAGCGAGCGAGGCCCGGTCCGCAAAACAGTCAGGCTGTGCAAGCAGTTAGCAGCAGAGGCCTCATCTAAAATAACTTTGCGCAATGTCAGCAGGACGTGTGACATCACATCCTTGCAGACGCTACGGCCAGTCTGAGACTGTCACTCAGTCCCGCGGCACCGCGGAAATCAAAGAGATACATTGTGGCAGCACTGACTGACTGCCACTGTGAGGCTCAGTGACCCTGCTCAGCTGCTGGAACTGCCCGAAGCCTGTGGGAGCAGACAGCCAGGCACTGGAGCGCGCAGCTACTACTGTTTTTAGTGTGCTTTCTGTGATAGCTGACACTACAGAATTATGCGTGACAATGCATTTCAGTGCGGTGATGCGGAGTACCGCACTGAAATGCGTTAGCGTCATATTTGATGCGTGATACTTGGCAGGACTGCTAGGGTCCTCGTTCCCATTGGCCACGTAATTGCCGTTGAGCTGGAAGTGGTCCCATTGGATTGGCAAGAGTTGCAGGAACACTGTGGATGCCTTTATTTTGACCTGCATAAGCAGAAGAGCTGGTTTTATAAGGGAATAAATTGTTATAACAGTATTTTCACCGTTAACATTTAAAATTAGTACTGGTGATGCAAATATTTATACAAAACACTATTTATTTTTATTATTTAGTGCGCATAGTAATCTTCACTGTGGGTAAAGGTTCCCGAAGTGTGCTTAAATAAACACTTATGATGCACGGTAATACATATATAATACAAAATTAACAGACAGGAAAAAAGAGGATGAATTATACTATGCTGTAAAGGTTTTGATTTTTGATTTATGTAGCAACTAGAAACTTTCTTCAGTCTTCCACTTGTTTGTACATATTATGGCCGTGCTTCCTAATTTCTTGCACGGTCCACAAGAAAGGTAGTCTACAGTGAGAACACCCATGGGGGGCCAATTAGCCCTCTGTATCCTACAGCGTGTCTGTAAGGTTATCTCTTGTAACATTTACAATTTAGGAAATGTAGACTCATCCAGATGGTGGTGTTGACGTGGTTCTGCCCTTTAAGATTCAGATCCTCCTCAGGACAGTGGAAGAATGAACAACCTATAAAGGATAATACATATTTACACATATGATATGGTGCAATTTACAACCAGAGACCCCCCTCAAACCAGGGGTGGGAAAACACTTTGTGCAGGAAACATTAGATTCTGCATTAGCACAATCCAGTCTTCCCTTTTTTGTTACACATTCAAACTCTCTTGACATCATTGCCACTTCCTCTCTATTTCCATCTTGCAACTTCACATTGATTCCGCTCTCTTCTTTTGTTGTCTTGTCCTCCCCATTTTACATCCCACCCTCTACTCTCAGTCTGCCAGTCTCATCCCTCACTCCATCTTCTCCCTCTTGCTTCTTCTTCATTCTCCCTCTGTTTTCTTCCTCTTAATCTAGCTGCTTTTCTAGCTTTTGTTTCCTTTGTCTTTTCTTCTCTTTATCCAGTTATCTGTCCATCTCTGCTCCTTTTACCAGTCTTGCCTCCCTTCCCATTTTTCTGTCTTTCTACTAAGTACATCTCTCTCCTCCCATCACACCTCTCTCACGGCTTCTTGTATATCTTAGTTTCCTTTATTAAAATGGTCCTTTTTGAATTTCTAGCATTGCTATGCTTATCTGCTCTCCTCTCATATCCCAGCCTCCTCCTCTTTTTGTGTCTCATCACTCTTCTAACTCCTCTGCCTCCTCTGTGTGTGTCCCTTCCCTCTTAAGATGATTTCTTTCAAGTGTATTCCTCATGCAAGTTTCTATTTCCTTAACTCCTGTTAACCAGCGTTTCTCCTAACCCTACAGCTGCAATGTAATATAAGGATCATTTTGAAAATACCTTTAGTTGATTCTCTTTTTTGATCCATAAGTGGCCAAAGCTTAAGCTATTGCTATTTATTAAGACAAAGAATATAACTTGTTTGCGCTACGAATACCATACAAGATAATTATTTGGAAAAAGGAAGTGTTATGTATCATTTTTGGACCCTATTGTAAGTTTCCCGATTCATGCCCTTATATAGGTATAAATCACCATATCCTTATATAGGCATAGAAATCATAACCTTATTTAAGCAGAGCTCATGCAGTCCAAATACGGCAGGGTTACTTCCACTAGTTCCGAAAATCCACAACGATTTCTTGGAAAACTCGGCCTCAGCAGCCGGGGACTTCCCCTTGCTTGAATATTGATTTGTCCAAGAACTCATGGAGTTTTCAAAGAACTGAGACTCTTTGATGACGTTAATATGTCCAACCGTACGTCAAAGTCGGCACCTTCAAGGTATAAATATGCCCACACTCGCCTAAGCAAACACAGGGTGGTTTGGAGAAGGTCGACTTTCTACTTGCCCGACGGGCCCTGCTACAGCATGTGCCAAAGGAAGCCGTCCCTCCAGCAGATGCACTGAGAGAGACGCTGTCTTTTCTCTTGCCGAGAAATCCAGCTCCAGGGTTTCCAAGCTACCCTTGCCGATTGTTGGGAAATCGAGTCCCGAGACTGACCTTCTCCATTCTAAACTAAGGTATGGAGCTGATTAGACCCTTAGAGAAATCTTGAGCAGATTCTTGGCAAAAGAAGCACCATTTGAGTACTTTTAACCTCTGTTATTTATGTATGTATTTATATAGGGTTTAGGAACCATACAATACTCTTACAGTATTATTTTATTCTACTATTTATACTGTACGCATTATATTTTACAAACAGTTTTACTATTGTAGCAGTTCATTTCTTTTGCTTGAAAACGAAGTCTGTTCAATAAATCCTTTTATTGAAAACGCCCGTCTTTCTACTTTCTCTGCACCTCTAGTGTAACGAAGCATGCACGATTGACTGAGTGAATGTCTATCTATTGTTTCCATGACTCGGAAGATACGTTTTATCTTGGGGAAACAAAGTTGTCATGTTTATGCGGTTGTCAGAGACTAAACCCTTCTTGTGAATTTGAGAAAGTTTCTAGGGACCTCTGAGCTAGCAGGCACACACAATTAAGTCTAGTATATTTGATAGAAACCTAGTCAACCTCAGTCCTACGTCTAATCTATAGGATATATTATTCCAATGCGACGCGCCTATTGGGAATATAGGAACTACACTACATGGCGCCCAACGTTTGGTAAGGCACTAATTTAACGCTAGATACTAGAGTAACTCATTCGTGCATTTTACAGAGACCCCTTTTTTCCCGTAAATACTCCAATAGACGTCTGGAGTGGGTCAAAGGATTAAATATCCACCATAACTGAGTTGGACGAAAATCCTATGTATTAGATTTTGGTTTGTTCAACGTTGAAGGATACAGTGTTCCAAAATATTGTGCACCTTATCTTTATTTCCTTAAAACTTGCTCTGCAAACCTTCATAAAAAATGACGGAGAGTGACGAAGAGTTTGCTAGAGCTGCAGGAGCAGCACTTGCACAAAACCTAGATACTACAGGTTTTAATGAAAATGACCCGGATGTTATACACATCCCGGCAAATGTAAGAAAAATTATAACTTACAAACTCATAAATAATGGAGTATCATCGAGAGGTGGTAAGGTAATATTTGTAATAGAGGCACATGAATATCGGCAGACAGAGGTATTCTGTTCATGGATTGCCTTTCCACAAGCAAATCCAGTAACACATGTGTTCCACTTCTACAAGATGGAGGAATATCCAGCGGAATACGTTCCTTTCGAGGACGTTGAAATTCCACTAACTTACCAAGAGCATCAGATCTGGTTAAATGGCGTCCTACAACATCAAAATCACATTACCAGGCTCGGTCCAGAACCGGCCTTGAATCTAGGTATGAAATTACTGAAAGATTTCAAACAGGTCTCAGCTATCTTATTAGTTAACATTAAAGGTGAAGCAGCATTAGTGGCAATCCGCCAAAAATTAAAAGAACTTGATATTACTGAACAACCATATGAACTTGCCAGAATTATTGAAAAATCCTGTGAAGAACTAGGAAGAGATATTTTGGGATGGAAACCTGTAAAGCCTGACCTAACAGAAAATCCTGAAAAGGTTTTTATCAAAAACAATCTAACTACTCCTAAAAAGTAATGGGAAAATAGTAGACAGTCACTTCCTAAAGAGGAGTGTTCTCAATCCAGAGGTAGATCTCCTCAAAAGGAGCACTCTGAAAAGAGATATAACCTTAGAAATAGGGATAATTTGAGAAAACCTGATAGATATCAAGATACTGATACACAATCCTCTTGTACCTTTCGGACGTCCTCGCAGACATCCGAAAGAAGAGGTGGATCAGAACACAAAGAAGAACGCGTGAAGTCCAAAGACGAACAACACGTTCGAAAAAATAAGAAAAAACAATTCTCCAAAAAAAAGGTAGCAAGTATTAAAATCAGACATGCCGAGGATCTTGAGAACACAACTCAAGAACAGGGAGTGGGCCCAGACAATGCTGGACAGCGCAGCAGAGGTCACCAAAGCTCGCAGGATCCTGAAATATCATCTGGAGACAGTGGATCTGAATGAATACATTCAGGTTGAGACTGCCGACACCAGGGTTAGTGTACTCCATAAGTTATATGAAGTAACAGTCCGAATAGAAGGGGACATAACTAGAAAAATGAAAGCACTCTTTTGGGAAAAATGATATAAAGGTTGGCTACTTCTGGGGCAAAGTTACAGCCCATTGCTACGCCTTTAATCTGCAGTTACAGGTTGCCTTTAAAGGCAAATAAGTTCTGTTTAAGACACAGCTATGTAAGGAACTCTGTGGGTATATCATGTGGTGTGTTTCTAGTGTCAAGGATGTCTCTCAATATTTCTAGTGCCTCGTCTTGTGAAATATTGGTATATAATTCTTTAGTGTCAAAAGTGACAAGAAGTTGTTGTGATCCATCAAAAGGAAGCCCTTCAACTTTATTATTAACATCCATCAAGTCTCTTATGTAAGCCTAAGTATCTAACACAAATTGTTTGAGAAACACATCAATGTATTGCGCTAGGGGTTCCGAAATTGATCCACACGCTGAAATAATAGGCCTTCTCGGTGGGTTTGATGGGTTCTTAAGAATCTTAGGTAGGGAATATATTGAAGGTGTTCTGCACTGTACTCTATTGAGGAATTCAAACTCTTTTTTTTACATATCCAACCTTTGCCCAAGGCCCTTTTTGCAAGTTCATTGATCTTATGGCAGATTTTACTGGTCAGAGACTCTTCTATCTGTAAGTAATGTGCTGGATTACTGAGTTGTCACATGACTTCTAGGTCATAGTGGGTACTATACCATACAACAATCCCTCCCCCTTTGTCAGACGGTTTAATCACTATTGATTTATTGTTGGCTAGGTTCTGGATAGCTGAGGTTTCCGATTTAGTAAAAAAGTTGTGAAAAAATGTTCTTGTTGTTCAATTGATCTACCTCTATGATTACTGTGTCTTCAAATACAAGAACCTCTGGAGGCATGCTGTTATTTTCCAGACAGAATGAAGGGGCATATTATCAAGGGGGTTTATCTCCGCTTTTTTGGTTTTAAAAGCCAAGAAAGCGGAGATAAAATTATCTCCCTATTACCCAGCTGTCGCTAACACCAGTTAGCGACAGCTAGTAGGAGCAGCTCGACGATTAAAATATCCCCGCTAAACCAACATAGAGATAGAAGTCTTGTTTTTAAGTCCACTGGTGGTAGGTTCAAAGTCATACTTATTCTCAGCAAAGTATGTCTTGAGTTTGGCTTTGCGTAGAAATTGTAGTGCCACAGTTTTGGTTTCTATAGGGTCTTGTATGTTCAAAGGAACAAAGGACAAACCTTTGTTCAGAACTTGTTTTTCGTCTTCTGAGAGTTGATGATTTGACAGATTATATATGGGGATTGTGTCAATTGATAGACCTCCCCCTGGTCCTGAATTCTCCCTAGTCTAGGGGTGGTCCTCTCCATTCCCCTCCTCTGCCAGAAACAGGTCCTAGGAAGATTGTTTCCGGTCCAGGGAAAGCATGACTTGGCAGTTCAGGCTGGACTGTTCCCATGAGGTACAGGGTCAGACTGATTTGCATATGGCCATGTCTGAACTGGGGTGGCAGATTGGGATAAAGAACGGTGATGGATTAAACCCAGATCTGTTGACTGGGTGTGAGTGTTCGATTGGTTCAGATGCTCTGTCCATCACCACCCCCTTTTTTAAAACACATACCAGCAGGCCTGTATGAAATGTTGGGTAAAGAATACATTAAGTCATCCTGGGATTTACCATACACACACAAATGTTGGAGAGGGGGAAATGAAGTATTTCTTAGTGGTAAAAATTGATACCTTGACACTATTGTGTCAAGGTATTAAGTTACACAGGTCCTGCGAAGGTTCTTCCAATAACCTTTCTTGCCACCTGCAGGGTTCGCCCACAGCGGTGATAGATCCAATTTTCAGGCAGCTTTCCAATGGTAGCTACATTATGTTAAATTATCACAGCTGTTGTGGAATGATGCCAGGAATAAGCTATCTCATTAATGTGTCAGCCACGGTCACTTGCTGTATGCAAGTATTGTTTCCTAAAACCAAGACAGACGGGGAGTCTTCACTATGGCCTTCACTGAACATCTCTTCTATACGCATTAATACTTTAAGCAGAATGAAAGCCATTCTTTTGCAAAAAACTGTGCCACTGACCTCGTCCAGAGAGACGTATGATCTGCAAGTTGCAAGGACTTCTGCAGAGACTCATGCATTATTATCAACAAACTAACCAGTACATTTTGCAGAAATTTTAGGTCGTATCTTTAACATATCTGATACCAGCGGTATTGCACATGTATTTAAGACGATTGGTATTGTGAGAGAATAACACAGATCCTTGGCTTGGCTCGTTTGAGAGATCTGAATACCACATGGTTCCTTTCATTCAGACCAATGTGGCAAGATTGTATCTTACCTGTTCTACAATCCCTGCTTTGTGGAGAGGAATGCGTGTTATATGTCTGTCTAACACTACCATCAGGCATATGTGTTGTTTTGCCCCCAACGGCTACCAATCCTGATGACGGCATTCGTTGAGATCTCACTGGCAAATCCAACAGGAGGTGAGATACGCGGACAAACAGGCACACAGGTACCATCTGCTATGAACATTGTTAACGCGTCAACTTAGGCTGACGGCGATACTTCACATATATGTACAATTGACCTTCTTAATGAAGTAGTCGAACTTTCATCTACTGTGGTAGACGATTTCTTTGCCAGTCTTGATGACTTAATGTTTACTCCTGACACCGAGAATAACTTTCAAAGTTAGCACACAGTGTTCTTTCGAACTCTGAAATTCGACCTTCACTTTTTTTAAAACAAAAACTACCAAGTTTGAGACTCTATTTTTACGACAGATTTATTTGACTTTTTTCCAAAAAACAAAATGAACTTTGGCACAAAAAGTAATCTGCTTAAAGTAGAACTATTCTTAGAGAACAATAATTCCTTGAACACTTCCTAAGAAACAATATTAGCCTAATCCACAAACCAAAACAGTTTGTATATTCTGCTATGGGATGGTCTCAACCTTTTTTCTTCTGTAACTAAGAGCCATTTCATAAATGTAATTTTCGTGATTCATTTAGTTAGCATTGCTAATATCATATCATATGCTTACAATGAAGTCATTTCCCTTAAATGTGTACTATACAAAATGCTAATTTTTTTCGTGTGCAACCATTTCAAATGCATTTTTTATGATTTTTTGGGGGTTGTAAACACATGCTCTAGATTAGTGCCTGAACTTAGATGAACATGATAAAGTGGAGTGGGTGTTATGTATCATTTTAGGACACTATTGTAAGTTTCCCGATTCATGCCCTTATATAGGTATAAATCACCATATCCTTATATAGGCATAGAAATCATAACCATATTTAGGTAGAGCTCATGCAGTCCAAATACGGCAGGGCTACTTCCACCAGTTCCAAAAATCCACAGCGATTTCTTGGAAAACTCAGCCTCAGCAGCCAGGTACTTTCCCTTGCTTGAATATTGATTTGTCTAGAAACTCATGGAGTTTTCAAAGAACTGAGACTCTTTAATGATGTTATTATGTCCAACTGCACGTTAAAGTCGGCCCCTTCAAAGTATAAATATGCCCACACTCACCCAAGCAAACACATGGGGGTTTGGAGCAGTTCGACTATCTACTTGCCCGACGTGCCCTTATACAACAAGTGCCGAAGGAAGCCAACCCTCCAGCAGACACACTGAGAGAGACGCAGTCTTTTCTCCTGCCGAGAAATCCAGCTCCAGTGTTTCCAAGATACCCTTGCAGGTTTTTGGGAAATTGAGTCCCGAGACTGACCTTCTCCATTCTAAACTAAGGTACGGAGCTGATTAGACCCTTAGAGAAATCTTGAGCAGATTCTTGGCAAAAGAATACTACATTTATGCTACACCTCACTTACTTCTTCCCTCGTACTTAGCTTAGGGTAGGTAAACCGGGGTAGGCGTATTTTAGAAGCACCAGTTAAGTACTTTTAGCCTCTGTTATTTATGTATGTATTTATATATGGTTTAGGAACCTTACAATGCTCTTACAATATTATTTTATTCTACTGTTTATACTGTACACATTATATTTTACAAACAGTTTTACTATTGTAGCAGTTCAATTCTTATGCTTCAGAAAGAAGACTGTCCTTTTATTAAAAACGCCGGTCTTTCTACTTTCTCTGCACCTCTAGTGAAACGAAGCATGCACGATTGATTGACTGAATGAAATATCTATCTATTGTTTCCACGACTCTGAAGATAGGTTTTATCTTAGGGAAACAAAGTTGTGATGTTTATGCGGTTGTCAAAGACTAATCCATTCTTGTGAATTCGAGAAAGTTTCTAGTGACCTCCGAGCTAGCTGGCACACACAATTAAGTCTAGTATATTTGATAGAGACCTAGTCGACCTCAGTCCTACATCTAATCTATAGGATATATTATTTCAATGCGCAGAGCCTATTGGGAATATAGAAACTACACTACAGAAGAATATACATTAAAAAAGCACAGTGCTACTCTTTGACTACTTTTTTACGGACCAGTTCATTACTGCAGCCACAGTGTGTCAGCTGTTCTCAGCACTGCAGTTCTCACTTCTGCTGCTGGCAACGCAAATGGTAACAAGTAAGCAGTATGTAGACGTTGCCTCCCTGCCCCTGTGTATGGCCATTGCTCACCTGAAACTGCTTTATATCATGCCAGAGACAGTCTTCAAGAGCCAACGCATGCATTGACCAGTACTGGGTCATCTCAAATGCTGCTCAGATGCTACTACAGCAAGGTTGTCGCTCTGCCCCCCACAACAAATGTGGGGGGCAGGGAAGATGTTTTCCATCTTGGGCAGTAGCAGTGTCTGCCTAGGGGCAGAGCATGGATGGGGCAGAGGGATGGAAGGGAGCACAGGTGTAGCAGTACTTGCAAAAACACCCTGCCTGGAGCCAATCAAGTGCACCAAGCTCTGCCACAGAGCAGCACTGAAGGGTTGCACTTTGACCAGATGAGGCGCCACTCTGGCAAGGAAAAATAAAGATGTTTCTAAAGGGTCAATCATACATACCCCGTTGTCGCAGTGAGACGGCACCCTGCATTAATACCTCGTGGTCTATTCAGCGCAATAAAAAATACAGCCAAATAAATAAATAGGGCTCACAGCATCTTCACGTGATAACAAAAGTTGCCTCTGTATATTTGCCATCTTTCATTTAACAAAAAGCATCTGTAAAAAAAAATCACTAAACACCTGGCTCATGCAAGAATCTTTCTTTTCGCTTACACTCTCGAGCAATGCTGGCACAGTTCCTACCGAACAGACGCATATGCTTA
The DNA here is from genome assembly GCF_964263255.1 of Lissotriton vulgaris. NCBI lineage: Eukaryota > Metazoa > Chordata > Amphibia > Caudata > Salamandridae > Lissotriton > Lissotriton vulgaris. Next base: position 807,345,744 of record NC_141697.1, read on the forward strand.
TATGCAGAGCAGCATGGGGTTTGTTTCAAACATGTTCATTCACAACATAGCAACCTATTGTATGATCACAGTGTGCTGTTTCCATACAAACAGAAATAACAAGCCTGCAGAGCAAAGTTTGGGTATGGTCCTTGAATGAACTGTACGTGTAGTAAAACACTAAGATGCCTTTGGGAAGGCTACCCTCTGGCTGCCCAGTACATTATTTTTTTAAGAAAGGACCATAGGAACGTCATGAGGTAATCATTAGTATCAGAGAAAGAGCGTCAAACACTTCTGCAGAGGGCTACACACAAGGTATATTTAATTAAGCATAGTGACATATTAAGGTTATCGTATGAGTCCAAATCAAAAGCACACATTTTCTGGCTTAGGTGCAGTTCAGTTGGATGCTTTGGATTATCACACCAGAAGAAAGTGATTAGTGAATAATGAGCAGAATCTGAAAAGTTATATCCTCCGAATAGGGATTCAGGTGATAAACATAGAGTTTGGGGACGGCTAGCATTGAATTCAGGAGCGGGGACGGGTGAGGTCGAGGGCGGGGCAGAGGGTCAAACTGGGTGACAGAGTATGCATGGTGACATTGCACAACATTAAGATAGGCTCATGCATGCAGGGCTTCGTGTTATTAAGGTGGAGCATGCAGTATTCAGGCTGGCTACTCACAGTATTCATGAGAGGCATGCGTTGTATTTAGAGGGATTCACAATATTCAAAGGATTCAAATAGTCTTTGGTGGGAATTTCAACTATCTAGGTATTACGTTGGATAGTAACCGTTCATGGAAGGGACACCTGACAAAAAGTAGGTTGGCTTTTAAGCAAAACTTGATGCCCATCCTAAAAGTGCATGGAGCTAGTTATTCCAAAGCCATTACGCCGGCACTGGAAGTATTCAAGGCAAAGGCCCAATCAGCTGCACTTTACGGTGCTGAGGTCTGGGGGCATTGCTGTAAACACAACTTTGAACGGGAAGAAAACCACTTTTTGCGCAGGTTACTAAATTTACCAACTAGAACCCCCCTAGTTCCAGTATTTTTGTATTTGGATCTTAAGCGGACAGATTACCAAGCAGCTCTTAGGCCATTGCTGTATTGGGTAAGGTTATGGACAACCCCGGAGTTGTGTAACTATAAAAGTGGACTGATAGAAATTACCCAGATTGATGAGTACAAGAAAATTGCATGGTTAAAACATATTGAACTTTAGTGTACCAGGTTAGGGCTGTCCCATTTTTGGGACGAACCCCAGAATATGACATCGGTGTGTAAAAAGGTTCTAAAAACTACTTATTGGTCTTATGTCAAGGATGAACCATCCCACTGTCCATCTATTGGCACATTGACTCAGAAATTTCTGACTATAAAAGATAACGCTGCATTTGAACCATTTATGGACGAGATAAGACCACCATTAGCAAAAACCTTATATTTGCAATTTAGATATGGGGTATTACAGACTAATGCTCATACATGTAGATGGGGAGGTAAAAATGAGGATGGTATCTGTACCCTTTGCTTATTAAAGGCGAAGGAAGATGATGCCCATCTATTGTTTTTTTGTTCTGCTTATACGTAACCTAGACAGCGTTGGATAAAATCCCACTGTAAAAATATTGGTGTCAGGTCGTATAAAGAGGCTGAGCGTATCATTAAGTCTAATACCTCACAACTGGTGGTTTTTTGCATATGCAGGTTCTTATTCAATGTGTATCTCATTAGGAAACGACTTGGATACAAATTGTAATACAATATTGGAACCTCTAGTTTTCTTTCATAGCACAAAATAATGCAGAAAGCACGGAGTTCACTTTTTGTAAAAATTGTGTGGTTTTAAAGATTTTAAACTTAGGCTTTTAATCTGGCTTTTTTACCACGAAACAGCCTTTTTTATTGTCTTATCTGGATTTTATGTAATAATATATAATTACTTGCTACTGAATCAATTGTTACTCCGCCCCACTATATTAATTGTAATGTGTTCATGTGATCAATTGTTGTCAAGGGCATTTTATATATTTGTCTGTAAATGTTTTCTTTGTCTGTACTTCCTGCTTTTATGGCTATATTAGCCGAAGTAAAGTTAAACTGACCTGCACTGAATGAACTGTACGTGTAGTAAACCACTAAGATGCCTTTGGGAAGGCTACCCTCTGGCTGCCCAGTACATAATTTTTTTAAGAAAGGAGCGTAGGAACGTCATGAGGTAATCATTAGTATCAGAGAAAGAGCGTCAAACACTTCTGCAGAGGGCTTTACACAAGGTATATTTAATTAAGCATAGTGACATATTAGGGTTATCATATGAGTCCAAATCAAAAGCACACATTTTCTGGCTTATGTGCAGTTCAGTTGGATGCTTTGGATTATCACACCAGAAGAAAGTGATTAGTGAATAATGAGCAGAATCTGAAAAGTCGTATCCTCCGAATAGGAATTCAGGTGATAAACAGAGAGTTTGGGGACGGCTAGCATTGAATTCAGGAGCGGGGACGGGTAAGGTGGAGGGCGGGGCGGAGGGTCACACTGGGTGACAGAGTATGCATGGTGACATTGCACAACATTAAGATAGGCTCATGCATGCAGGGCTTCGTGTTATTAAGGTGGAGCATGCAGTATTCAGGCTGGCTACTCACAGTATTCATGAGAGGCATGCGTTGTATTTAGAGGGATTCACAATATTCAATGGATTCAAATAGTCTTTGGTGGGAATTTACATAGCACTGGGGGGTTGACAATATTTAGGAGCTGTTGCATCTTTCTCCTATATAATATTCCCCAATTAATGCTCCTCCCTTTTCATTCACAGCCCTCCTCCTGTGGTCCTCCTCCACCCTCATCAAAATCGTCTACCTTTCTGCGTCTCTGATTAGTGTGGGCTGTTTTCTACCCTCTATCGATCTCCAGAAGTGGAACTTTTGAAGTCCACTGCCACGTTGGTGTCACTCAGTGACTCACTGCATCTCTAGAACAGTGACGAGACAGTGACAGTGTGAAATAGTAAATCCTGACACTAGTGCCTGCGCCAAGAGAACATGTGTAGCTCGTGACCGTTACTTTTGAAGAGTGCTGCAGGGGCTGGACAAAAGTTATTGCCAGGGCTGTCATTGGTAGCACTTTCACGTGCTACAAGATTGACAGCCCTGTGACCCACAGACATGGCATCACTACAAGATTGACAGCCCTGTGACCCACAGACATGGCATCACTACAAGATTGACAGCCCTGTGACCCACAGCCATGGGATCACTACACTATGGTGGCAAGCAACACAATGCAGCAGGTGTGCTTGCAGAAACACATGTACACGTGCAGCTGCGATGCGGGCGTGCTCTGGTCTGGATGATGAAGTTTGCAGGGCTGTCATTGGTAGAGCTTTCACCCGCTTTGAGACTGACGGCCCGATGCCCGAAGCATGAAGGTACACTTTTTGTATCCTCTGAGGTGGTGCGTGCATTGCGGTTTCACTTACACACACTTGCCAATCAGCCCCAGTCATGCTGCACAAGTGCGTCCTGTGTCCATTTGCTCAGGGCTGGCAGCCAATGATGATATAGTGTCCGGCACTGCTGAGGCGCCGCCCCAGCTTAAAAAAATGCGCGCAACTGACTAATAAACGCCCAAAAAGTAGCTGCCTGCAATTTGGTTTTTTTTTTTGCAGAAATAGGAAAAATGTGGCCTGTTTGTGCGGGAAATAGCCCAATCTGTCAATATGGCGGTGGGTCGTACAATGCGTGACTACTCAGCATGCAGAGGCTGGCATGCTTGGAACTAATGCACAGGGATGGAAAAAAGTCTTGTGATCGGTACGACAAAGTTGGCGGCTGTCATGCCCCCCAAACAGGACCGGAGCCAGGAGTAGTCTTCAATACATCTTTATTCGTAGCCATCCTACTCTTAACTGAACTTCCCCTTTACCTGTTCCTGCTCCTCCCTTTCCTGTTCCTCCCACCGGTCCATCCCCAAACACTAGACTACACCACACAACATGACACCTCCCCCTTTCTTAACAAAATAGTCATCTTCAACTTGCTCATAGTTTCTTGACTGTCCCCATACAGATCTGCGGGAGTCCGCAGGGGTCGTAGACACATTGCCGTTCCAGGCTTGGACTCAGTCAGCTTCTTAGGTGCTAGCAAGGTATAGTCTATTGAGGCACTGTTTTTGTTCAAACTGCTGTCAGCTGCCTCGATAAGGGTATCCTTGACTGCGGGAGTGTGCTTTTGAAAGTACAGAGTATTGTGTGTGGTCTTCTGGTTCTCTGATTCATTGCGGGCTTCAGTAGTCTTCCGGGTTATCCACCCATTTACAGATTCTGACGCTAATGTGGCTGTTTGGTGTGAGACGACAGTTGGTGACTCAGCTCGATAGCAGCAATCTGTCTTTCTTGGTAGTTCTCGTTCAACTGACACTCGATCTCCTTCGGGAATGGACGATGTTCTGGTTTTCTTCCGAGCATCAGTGCGGGATCTTGCTAACTTCTGTCTCTTTGAGTCGGGGGCAGTGCTGTCCTCTTGTTTCGAGTCGTGCATACCAGTCAGCAGGGCACTGGCTGACATGGGTGACCCGGTTTGGTCTCGGGACTCATTTGCTGGCCCGGTGTCCTCTTGTTCCGAGTCGTGCATATCAATCAGCAGGGCGCAGTCTGCTGGAGATACTTTGTTGTGTCTTTCCGGCATTCTTGACAGGAGTATCGTTTCTTGTGATGTAGCTGTCGATGGTTCCGCTAGATGTCGGCTGTCCGTATTCTTTTGTAATTCTTGCTTGAGTGACAATTGGTCTCTTACATGCGTGTCCGTTGTTTTGGTTTTCTTCCGAGCGTCTGCATGCACTTCTATTTCTCGTTGTCTTCTCCGGTCAAGGGCAACACTGTCCTCCTGTCCATGGACAGGCATATCCGCGAACATAGGTGCATGTTTCCCTTCTGACTGATGATGATGACCGACTGGGTGGTCTTTCCCCGCCCAGCGGGTACAATCGCCTGCATCCGTGTTTCTTCTGTGTCCCTTTTGCGTACGCCTTGCTGACCCTTTCAGTGGTGACGGTATATTCTTCACGTCATGATGTTCCTGGGGTTGACATGGTATGTTGTTTTGTGGGGAGTTCAGGCATTGCGGGTTGTTGGCCTGAGGTGCGTTGCTTTGGACAGGCAAGACGGTCTTTGCTTCCACTGTGATTTCAGGTGGTGGACACCGTGACGGTTGTCGGTGCCAGGGTTCCGTTGATCTAGGTGATCGTCCCGACATGCTTTCTGAATCGCTCGATGACGCACTCCTGGAGTCGATGCTATCAAAGAGACACTTTTCTGGGTGCATCTCTTGGAGTGACGATGACACACTCTTGGAGTCGATGCTGTCGAGGAGACACTCCTTTGGGTGTATCTCTTGAAATGTCTTTTGTGTTGTTGTTGTGACGGGGTTGTTTGCTAGCCACGTATTTACTTCCTTAGTTTGGTCTTGAGTTGTTCGAGTGTGTGTGTATCGCGGTTTCTGGAGGCGGCGTGGTTTGTCCCCTCGCCTGTGTTTGGTCCTTTCCTCATAGCCGTTGAGTTGACTGCCGTCGGTCTCCTCTGTGTGGTCTGTGTCTCTGCATGATGGTTCTCCAGAGTAGTATGTTAGTTTCTGGATATAACGTGATTTGTCCCCTCGCCGGTGTTTGATATTTTCGTCACGACCGTTGAGTAGATTGTCTTCGGCCTCCTCTGTGTGGTCTGTGTCACAGCTTGGTATGTCTCCGGAGTTATGGTTCCTGGTTGTCCTAGTCTTTCGTGCATCCTTATCCATTGTCCTTTGTGTTGGTGGCTCAGGGAGTTCCTTGACACTTTGTCTCTCATGGTCTCTTGTTTCTGGTCCGCTGTCACTTCGTCTTTCATGATATCTTGCCACTAGTCCGCTTTCGCTCTCCCTCTCTCGGGTTTTGTTTGTCTCCCGGGCTTTCCTCGCGGACATGGGGGATGGGGATGTCTCCTTTCTTCTCTTTTCGTTTCCTGCTTCCCTGTCACTTTGTCTCTCATGGTATCTTGCTTCTTGTCTGTTTCGCCCTCCCTCTCTCGGGTTTTGTTTGTCTCCTGGATGTTCCTCACGGACATGGGGAATGTCTCCTTTCTTCTCTTGTTGTTTCCTGCGTCCTGGTGGAATTCCTTGGATGCTTCTCTCGCTGTGACCCGCTCTCCAACTTCGGCTCTCCTGATGATCTCTTTTAGCGAGAACCGCCCTTGAGTGATCTTGCGCTTGGTGTTGGGCTTTGAACAGCCTTCAATCACCCGCAGTCGGATTGCATCTTCATTTGTGAAAGTGTCGAAGTGGCAGCCTTCCACTAGGCGTTGCAGCCGGGTAATGAAACTTGGTAAGGATTCTGATGGTTCCTGCCGCGCTGCGTTGAAAGCAATGCGTTCATGATCCACATCTTCCTTTGTGTAGAAATGAGCGAGCAGCGTCTCTCTGAGTCCTCTATATGTCTCCGTGTCCTTTGCTGAAAATGTTTTGATTAGGCGTCGGCCTTCGTGACCCACCAGCTGAAGCAATAGTAGTCGACGTCTGCTATCCCTCCGCTCACCGGTTATTGCGAGGAATTCGTCCAACGACTCCAGCCCCCTTGACCATTTGGGACCTAAACAGTGGTCGCTGGTTTGTGCCACTGGAGGAGGTATTCCGATGCAGGGGTTGGGTTTGTGCGTGTCTTTCCTCACTGGCATGATGGTGGAATGCGCAAGCTTCAGTTGGAAGGATTTGGTTTCTTGAGATCAGCTTGGTCGGCACTCGCCCGTTGGCGGTATGCTTCTTTGTTCGTGATTGTTGTGCTTGCTATGGTCAGAATTTGCATCAGCTCGTGTTCGTTGCGTTTACGGCTTGCATTTGCTTGTGTTTGTTGTTTGTTCACCTTATTTATTGCATTTATTAGTGCTTGTTTATCCTGTGTATCAATGCTTGTTTCCAAGGTATTTTTTTTTCAGTGTTCCTTTCCCAAACTCTGCTCGCCTGACTTAAAGATGGCCGACTCCATAACTCTGATGGAGTCCTATGGGTGGCGCCTGACTCTAATATGGCCACCGTTTGGGACACAAATAGTTCCTTTCTTAATCACAAGCTTCATTCTCAAATGTCATTTATTGTGCTCCCTTGAAGTTTAGACAGGCATCAGTGTATTTTTGCACGGACTCACCCTCTCGTTGCTGCTCATGCCTGGCTGTCCTCACGCGTTTTCCTCGCCTGTAGCGCTGATTCGCGCCGGTTTTCAGGGCGGTCACCGTTTCTTCGAAGCAGCGCTGATATTCGCGCTTTGGGCAGCATACGCGCGCGCTGCAAAGGGTGATCCTGGTTTCGGACCCCCGCACGCTACGCCGACACAGGCTGCAGGTGAGCACAGTTTCTTTGAAGTAGAGCTGATCCTCGCGCTTTGGGCAGCATACGCACGCGCTGCAAGGGGTGATCCTGGTTCTGAGCCCCCCGCGCGCTACGCTGACACAGGCTGCAGGCTCACCGTGTTCGCTGGCCGTTTCTCCCGAATTAGAGGCACTCCGGCGGCCCTCCGACAGTGCAGGCAGCTCCTTTCCTTTTAGTTATCGGTCGTTGAATTCTGGGGCAGCATTCAGGCTCGACGTGTAGCACGTTTCGTTTTCGCGCTTCTCGCACTCGGCGCTGACACAGGCTGCAGGCTCTCAGGTCTCGGGCCATTCACGGACGGCAGGGGTTTTGGGCAGATGTGGGTTTCAGCACATCCCACCCTCGTCGCCATTGTCATGCCCCCCAAACAGGACCGGAGCCAAGAGTAGTCTTCAATACATCTTTATTTGTAGCCATCCTACTCTTAACTGAACTTCCCCTTTTCCTGTTCCTGCTCCTCCCTTTCCTGTTCCTCCCACCGGTCCATCCCCAAACACTAGACTACACCACACGACATGACAGCGGCCATCTTATGGTGTAAAAGGATTGTGATGGAAATTCAAAAATGGTGCATTTTGACAGACCACGTGAGGCCCATATTATTGAAAGAAGCAGGGAATAGTGTTGGTATCTGAAGAAACAGATGTAACAGGCATAACATAAACCAACCAACAACTATATGTTACATGTTACGCAGTTTAGGGAGGGCTAAGCAATTTCATTTAAACTGCATGTTACTATTGGGAAACATGAAGATTACAACTTCCTATATTTTTCTAGAGATGGAGAAACAAAATTGTGGGAGTGCATTCTAAGATAAAACATTGCAATAATCTCATACTCCAAGACTCATCTGTGAAGAGATCAATTTCCCAATTCACCACATGCTTAATACAACAGATTAGTGGTCTCCACAGGATAGTCCTCAAGCTACAATAGTTCAAATGCAAGGTAAATGAGCAAAGCAATGCCCCCAGAAAACAATTTCAAGAGAATAAAGTCTAGAACATCCATCTCAAAAAATCTAGGGGGACAGGGCTCATGTTCAGAGGAAGATATTCTCTGGTGGCAGTGACTGGAGTTAGAGAATTACATACGGAACCACTGGATTTGGAAAATTAAATCAGGGCCACATTTCATTAACGTCATTCAACCCAAGTGTAGCTGTGCCCTATTTCTCAATAAGCCTAGCTTCAGTTTCATTGAGAATAGATACAATGGAACTGCCTTTTATGTCTCTCTGTACCACGGAGAGCACTGACCAAACAATGTCATTTTCCGAATGGTTGAAGTTCTTGTAATGTTCTGCAAGTGGGGCGCCAGGCACTGCACATTTAATCGTAGATTTATGCTGTAGTACTCTAGTCTCCACTGCCTGAATGGTCTGCCCAATATATGATAGTTCACCAGGGCATTGTATACGGTTTACCATATTGTTTGTGTTGCAATTAAAATATGTGGCCTGCCAATGCACTTTGACGTTTACTGTAATAGAATTATTATTGTTGGTAAATTGGCAAGCAATGCATTTACTACATTTGTCGTGACCACTGACGCAGGGCAAGCCAAGGGCTTTGCGTAGGTCAGTTTTCTTTTTTTCTGTGAGTCGTGCAGCTTTAACTGGATGATGTTGTAAGTTATTGGTTTTTTTTTAAATAGAAAATGGGTTTGGGTAATTTCAAAACATTCAGAATTTTCCGATTCCTTTTGATTACGCTTTTTTTCATCATCAAATTTGCTTTATTCGAGGTAAAAACTCATGAAAGCATAGTACATTTAAAAACCATTTTGGCCCATAATAAAATGCATTTACAAAAAAGAAGAAAAAGTAGTTACACAAGGAAGTTTTAAAAGAATAAAGCATCTTGGCTTCACAGATGTTAAAATCAGTAATAAAAACAAACAGAATTAGATTATAAAAACAATAAGTACCCAAAATAGGTGGTCAAAGCATTCCTATTGGCTAGGGAGGAAGATGCCTAGCTTGATCTCAACAGACCTACATCACAATAAGAATTTCTTTCTGATGGACCATGACCACCCCAAGAATTTGGCAACCGCCACAGAAATGTTATGTTATGTTATGTTATGTTACATACATTTGTAATGCGCACTGCTGCCCCAGCTAAGGGGCGTCCAGGCGCATGGCAGGTAAAAATGCAACACCACAGGAAACAGAACAGAAGGGAGAAAAGTGAATTTATTAAAACAAAACGGTTTTCAAGGCTTTACGAAAGACTAGCAGATCATCTAACCGTCGCAACTCTACAGGAAGGGAGTTCCAGAGCTCGGCTGCTCTGACCCGGAAGGAACGGCCACCAACCCGACACAGCCTGTATCGGGGAACCACAGTAAGTGCATGACCCAAGGATCTCAGGGGCCGAGTAGGCACATACCATGACAGAAGGTCCGCAAGAATGGGGGGACCTGTTCCCTTCAAAATCTTGAACGCCATACACAGCACTTTAAACTGAATTCTGGCCTTGATAGGCAACCAGTGCAGTGATCTCAAAGTGCTGGAGGCAGAGCAAGTACGGGGAAGGCCAACAATGGCTCTCGCCCCAGCGTTCTGGACGCGTTGGAGGCGGGTAACCTCAGCCACGTTGGACCCTACCAGAAGAGAGCTGGCATAGTCCAGGCGGGATAACACTGTAGCCTGGACTATCAGCTGCCTGGTGCGATGGTCAAAGAACTTCAAAACCGGGCGAAGCGACCGTATGATACCAAAGCAACAGGCCGCAATTTTCTTCGTATGGCCAACGTAGCTGAGGGAAGGATCCATCCATACTCCTAAGTTCTTTAATTCCGTGACCGGGAGGGGGGCCGGCCCCAGCTCCGTGGGCCACCATCTGTCCCCCCAAAGCTCCGATCTCTTGCCTACGATCATGATCTCTGTTTTCTTAGCGTTGAGCTGGAGACAGTTGTTCTTCATCCAGCTCGCCACCGCCCTAAGTCCGCTCTGAAACCTGGGGGCATCCCGGTCCGCATCCCCGCTGATCGTAACCGCTAGCTGAGTGTCGTCAGCATATGAGACCATAGTCATGCCCCATTGCTTGACGACCTCAGCCAGCGGTCTCACGTAGATATTAAACAACGTGGGACTCAGCGAGGATCCTTGCGGCACCCCCTGTTTCAAAGGATGGAATTGGGACTGGAACGGTGGGACAGCAACGCTAAAGAAACGATCGTCTAGAAAAGACCGGAACCACTGGAGGGCAGGTCCACCCAGCCCAATCTCCTCCAGGCGATGCAACAGGATAGGATGCGAGACAGTATCAAACGCAGCGCTCAAGTCTAATAAGACGAGCGCTGCTGTCTGGCCCGCATCCATCACCGTGCGAAGGTGTTCAGCCATGGAGAGGAGGGCGGTCTCCGTGCTGTGTCCAGCACGGAACCCATTCTGGGTGGGATCCAAGATGTTAGCATGGATAAGGTGAGCCGAAAGAGCTTTGTTGACATGGGCCTCCAACACTTTGGTCGGCCACGGGAGTAAGGAGATGGGCCGATAGTTTTCAGGCTTATCTGGATCCAGAGACGGCTTCTTCAAAATGGGAGAGACCACTGCCCGCTTCCAGCTAGCAGGTACCGTGCCTGATTCCAAAGAGATGTTAATCAGGGAGTGAACCACGGCCCGTCCCACAAACGACGGCTCCCTAAAGAGAGTCGCAGTAAGTGGATCAGCGGGGGACCCTGATTTGACCTGCAGAGCCAGAAGGTCAAACCCCTCAGATGTCAGCGGGGGCAGCACGTGCAGGGTGGAATCACCATAGATGTTAATCGGGGTCTCAACTGGAGGCTCTGTACAAGGGAACGTCCGATAGATGTTTTGGACCTTTTCCAAAAAGAAACAAGCAAGAGCCTCACAGTGAGTGGTGGAGCCAGTCGTAGTAGTACAGGCACGCTTTGCCAGGAGATCCTTCATCACTTTAAAGATGGTTTTAGAGGGGTTAGAGCTGTTGCCGAATTCAGTAGCATAGTAAGCTGCCCGAGCTTGGCAAACAGCCCGATGGTAAACTTTGACGGAGGCGAGATAAATAGCCTTTTTCCCGGTATCGTACGCCTTCCGCCAAGCCCTCTCTGCTCGCCTACAACTACCCTTGAGTGAACGTAAGGCGCCATCGTACCACGGGCTGGAGTCCCTGGAGCTGACTTTACAAGCGGTAAGTGGAATAAGGGCGTCAAGCGCCTTGGAAATCCAGGAGCAGAACTTCTCGTAACCTGAGTCCACCAGCAGCGGAAGATCTAAGGGCTCCTCGGCGAGGGCACGATGTAAGTCCTCCAGCCGTAGTTTACTCCATTGCCGCCTAATAACCAGCTTAGCCGGGGGAACAACAATCATTCCCGGCAAAGGGGTACAGATGGAAACCAAAGAGTGGTCCGTCCAGCCAAGAGGTGTGACGGCGGAGACAGCAGCGTCTGCCAAATTAGTGAAAAAAGGATCTAAGGTATGGCCGCCTGTATGAGTAGGCTGTCGGACCAATTGCACCAGTTGAAGGGCCTCCAGGTCAGCGAGAATACCGCTAACCGAGGGGGAGGTGAGGTTCTCAAAGTGTAAGTTGAGGTCTCCCAAGATCGAAAAATTGGGGCAGCCTACTGCCAAGGAGCTAACCATGTCGGGGAGGGCCGCTCTAAACGCCACATCACTCCCAGGGGGGCGATAAACCACCATCCCCGAGAGTGTGAACTGTGGGGTGGCCGAGATTTTAAACACCGCACTTTCACATCCCGCAATGGTCAGACCAGACCAACTACCAGTAAGGCCAGGCCGCAAGGCCAACGCAATACCCCCTCCCCTGGTAGATCGATTAAGGGTAAAAACCGAAAAATCAGAGGGAAAAGCCAAGTTGATAATGGCCACATCGTCATCCTTCAACCACGTCTCGGTGATGGCTACGATGTCCGGGGCCTCTTCCTGTATCAGGTCAAACACGGCCTGATAATGCAGCACCAGAGACCTGGCGTTCAGGCTGAAGATGCGAAGGGAGTGCTCGGCGAGGTTTCTACAAAGGGAAACCGCAGGATTTTCGTGTATAACCGGCAAAGTACTGGTGCAGATTATTCTTAAAGCCACCTTGCTCTCTCTCGTGCCAAGCTGTTTACATCGCCTTTAGCCAACCACGCCAAGGGATTGAATAGGCCCCACAAACAAAAATAAGATGGGCAATAGACTTGATTTCATTATTACAAGCTGGGCAAACATTGGAATTAGCTTCTACCCATCTTCCTGTTAATGATCTAATTGGGAGCGACCCCACCCTAAGCTGGAAATAAAGTTTCCTGTCCTCAGGCTTAGTTATAATGTCCCAGTAGGCCTCCAGGGAAGGGGAGACTTTTACTTCCAAAAAGCGGCCTTCCAAGGAGGAGGGGTCTGCATCATTCCAATTCCGGCTGGCTACCATTTCCCAATACTTTACTTTTAGAATTTCTTTAGACGGGAACTTGGCTAGCTCTGGGTTCTCCCACAACCCCTTCATGTCCATTTTCTCCAATGTTCTGCACAATTCCTTTAGCCAGCCTATCTTATGGAATGTATCTATTTTAACTACATCCAAAAAAACCCGCGCATAATGAGCAAGTTCAGGAGTAACCCAAATGCGACGCCAGTATAAAATGGGTCGTAATCTAGCCAGGTGTATGGCTTTCCTGCCTAGTTCATCGCGCAATGGCTTCATAGGTGTGCTTTTAGGGAGGCCAGTGAGATTACGCAGGAATTTATTTCCTGCAAGTGTTAATGAGGCTAAGTTGTCATAACCCCAAAGCTCGGCACCGTAAAGTGCCGAGCTGAGGGCTTTAGCCTCATACACTTGAAGTGCTGGCTGGATCGGTTTGGTCAAAGATTTTTTATGTTCGGCACTTATAACACCTGTATTTTGACTGAGTTTAAGGGCCGCCATTTCTGTGTGCTTCCCCCACTTTACGCCCTTTGCTATATGGATACCCAGGTAGACGAAGTCCGAGACCATTTCCACCTTCTGGCCGTCCATATAGAAATTCCCTTTAAAGCTGGCATGTGGGTTAAATACCATGAGCTTTGTTTTGATTACGTTGACTTCTAGCCCACGATCAACACAAAAGCCCTCAAAAATCCTCAGGGCACGCTGTAGTCCACTAGGGGTTTTGGACATAATGAGCGTGTCATCTACAAATAATAAAATTGGCGTTTTCGCTCCATCCAAAGTGGGAGCGTCTACAGCTCCAGACAACATACGCTCCACTACACCGTTAATATACAATGAGAAGAGCGTGGGGGCCATGGCACAGCCTTGGCGTGCCCCCGCTCTACCGGAAACTCGGCAGTGACTTGCCCATGCCTCCCCCACTGAATTTGTGCATAGTTTGACTCATGCAGTCTCATCACTAACGACACAATTTCCAGCGGCATACCCATCTCGGCTACACTTTTTACTTTATTAACTTTGGGATTATATGCAGTTGCACTTGTAGGGGGATTGGTATCCGGGAATATTTTGGTACTAAGTAAAGCCTTGCTAGGGGTGAACCATGCCCTTTTGGAGGCAGACTTCACCAGCTTTTTCGAGTATTCTCTGTTTCTTAGTTTGTTTATAAGAATGGTGGCATTTCTGAAATAGTCATCTTGTTTAGTACAATTCCTGCGTATCCCAAAGAATTGCCCATATGGCAGATTTTCCTTAAGTCTGCGAAGATGTCCACTGGCAAAATGTAGCAACAAGTGCGATCATTAGGCTTAGTATATAGATCAACCTGGATTTGCCCTTTGCTGTTATATATCCAAAGGTCTAAAAAGTGGATTTTCTTATTGTCACTGGTCACAGTGAACTTGGGGTCTAGTGCACTACCATTGAGCCACTCATGAAATGCTTCTATGGAGGAATTATTTCCTTCCCATAGCATCAAAATGTCATCAATGTAGCGGAGCCAATGTGTGATGTGCTTTCTAAATTAGTTTTTGTCCCTTTTTGATCCAGATTTTTCTCAAAATATGACATAACAAGGTTGGCTACTTCTGGGGCAAAGTTACAGCCCATTGCTTTGCCTTTAATCTGCAGTTACAGGTTGCCTTTAAAGGCAAAGAAGTTCTGTTTAAGACACAGAGATGTAAGGAACTCTGTGGGTATATCATGTGGTGTGTTTCTAGTGTCAAGGATGTCTCTCAATATTTCTAGTGCCTCGTCTTGTGGAATATTAGTATATAATTCTTTAGTGTCAAAAGTGACAAGAAGTTGTTGTGATCCCTCGAAAGGAAGCCCTTCAACTTTATTATTAATATCCATCAAGTCTCTTATGTAAGCCTAAGTATCTAACACAAATTGTTTGAGAAACACATCAATGTATTGCGCTAGGGGTTCCAAAATTGATCCACACGCTGAAATAATAGGTCTTCCCGGCGGGTTTGATGGGTTCTTATGAATCTTAGGTAGGAAATATATTGAAGGTGTTCTGCACTCTACTCTATTGAGGAATTCAAACTCTTTTTTTTACATATCCAACCTTTGCCCAAGGCCCTTTTTGTAAGTTCATTGATGTTATGGCAGATTTTACTGGTCAGAGACTCTTCTGTCTGTAAGTAATGTGCTGGATTATTGAGTTGTCACATGACTTCTAGGTCATAGTGGGTACTATACCATACAACAATCCCTCCCCCTTTGTCAGACGGTTTAATCACTATTGATTTATTGTTGGCTAGGTTCTGGATAGCTGAGGTTTCTGATTTAGTAAAAAAGTTGTGAAAAAAAATGTTCTTGTTGTTCAATTGATCTACCTCTATGATTACTGTGTCTTCAAATACAAGAACCTCTGGAGGCATGCTGTTATTTTCCAGACAGAATGAAGGGGCATATTATCAAGGGGGTTTAGCTCCGCTTTAAAAGCCAAGAAAGCGGAGATAAAATGATCTCCCTATTACCTAGCCGTCGCTAACACCAGTTAGCGACAGCTAGTAGGAGATAGCGACCATCTTGGGCCCCGCTTTGCATGTCAGTGATATTTATCAGTAATGACATGCAAAGTGGGCGTGCCAAGATGTTAGCGACTGGTAACAGTCGCTAACATCGCTATCTCCTATTACCAACTTTTGGAGATATTCGCGCTAAGCGCGAATATCTCCAAAAGCTAACACCTGCCCCTGAGCAGTTCTTAGCCATGTTATCCAATGGTAGGTGGATAACATGGCTAAGAGCATTAGCTCGGTAAGGCATGAATATCGCTGACATTTCAGAGATATTCATGGATTTTTATCGCTTAGGAGATAAACCTTGATAATAGCAAGGTTCCTAAGCGATAAAAATCGCCGCAGCTCGGCGATAAAAATATCCCGCTAAACCAACATAGCGATAGAAGTCTTGTTTTTAAGTCCACTGGTGGTAGGTTCAGAGTCATACTTATTCTCCGCAAAGTTTGTCTTGAGTTTGGCTTTGCGAAGAAATTGTAGTACCTCAATTTTGGTTTCTATAGGATCTTGTATGTTCAAAGGAACAAAGGACAAACCTTTGTTCAGATTTTGTTTTTCGGCTTCTGAGAGTTGATGATTTGACAGATTATATATGGGGATTGTGTCAATTGATAGACCTCCCCCTGGTCCTGAATTCTCCCTAGTCTAGGCGTGGTCCTCTCTATTCCCCTCCTCTGCCTCTCTGGCTGCCTCTGTTCTAAAAAGAGTGGGCCCCTGGGTGCTGGAAAGTGGATTTAGATGGACCTGGTGTATCCAGATCGGAGGATGTCTCTGAGAAGGTGATGAATTTCCTTTGCGATCTGCCTTGATAATGTAGGTTTAGATTACTTGGATTATTATTTTTATAGAAGTCATCTTTTAGGAAGGGATAAATGTTGTTGATTTTAAAGTTCTTGATATCCCTTGTTACCTTAGAGTTTTTTTTGATTAATCGTATGATTTTTGAATTTGGATATAGCCTTTCCTTGTGATTCTAACACTTGTTTATTGTCTTTGATCGTGGGGTCAGTGGCTATTTCGCTCTAGTGTTTCAATTTCTTCAAGTTCTGCTTCACTAATAGGTAAAGCTGTCTCTATTGACAAAGCAATCCAGTCCACTAAATTGTAATAAGTATGATTTATCGAGAATAAAGATGACTGATGTGTTTTTGACTTTTAGGCCTGTAGGAAAGTAGGATCTGCTTCTTATGGTTACCTCCTTTTTTTGCTTGAGGTCTCTCTGTTTTTGACTAGTCTGGCTGGGATCCTGCTAATCAGGACCCCAGTCTATCTGCTTTCTCCCTTAAATTGGCATACATGTACTTTGGTATACTCCAGAGTGGATACTGGGGTACCCTTATCAGTCCCTAGTATATGGTACACCATGTCCCCAAGGCATAGGTACCCCAGAGGCCTCCCATGGGCTGAAACATGTATTATGCCACCCATGAGAGGCCATGTAAAATGAACTCTAGGTCTGCTACTGCAGCCTGTGTAAGATGGTGCTTGCACCACTTACTTTAGATATATGTTCACTATATCTAATGGTAACTATACTTAAAAGTTATACGTCACCCCTATAGCAGGCCTTATCAATCCTGAAGGCAGGGTGCTGGGTTTTACGGAAGAGGGACCCCCTTCATAAGCAGAGCCCCTCTGCAGCCCTTCAGGAACCATTCTCCTGGGTTGTCTGTGACTCAGCTGGACATATAGGTAGAGGTGCATTATAACCTTGCTGTAAATGCTATCTCGAAAACCACTGAATAGAAACATATCGTGTTTGGTATCAAACAGCTTGGAATTATACCGCCACACCAGTAACTGGTATGGGAGGTATGATTTCACCCTTCTGAAGCGAGCTTCGTGGGGTCACCGGTCTACCCGGTGCCAGCCTTCTCGACCCTGACAGCACAAAATGGATGCTGCCAGGCAGAGACACATTTCTGCCCTTATGCTGCTGAGCCTAGCTCAAGCAGAGGAAGGCAGCACAATAGGCATTCTGTCACAGGGAGGCGGGACCACCTCCCAGACAGGGTTTAGTGTATTGGGGCGGGGTGGGTGCACTCTGAAAGTGCCTGAAAGTCTGCACTGGGGGCACATTTAGTGTCCCTGTGCATAGTCTAGTTCAAACCAGTTCTGGGAGCCATTGGCTCCTGCTCTGGCGCGAAACTGGACAAAGGACATGGGTGTAGCCACCACTCTGTCCTGCCCCTCCCCTAGGAGGGTCCCCTGAATCTGTACAACCCTCTCCTGTGTGTATAAAAGTGGTTACCTGGCTACAGGACATTAGATTTGATGTGGACAAAGGTTCTACAAGAAGAAACCTTAGACCTCAACTGGGCTGACTTTGTCCCCCTTTCCGTCCAAAGCTTAGTTCTGCTGTGATTCCATGCAGACTCTGTGCAGGACCTGTGTAGCACTTAAAAATTAGTCACTCCCCTGCTTCTCAAGCACCTAAAGTGCAACTGACCAGTAGCTGCTCCTGAGCTTCTGCTGACTCCAAAGATTTCAGCAACACAGAAGGTGGGTTCCTGAGGGTCCCTGAGGTCGACCTGCCCTCTCACTAAGTTTGAGGCCAGTATCCCTTTTGGGGGCTGCGTAACTTAAACCCCTGTGCATCGTGTCCATTTGCAAGTGCATATGCTTGTTGGCAATTTCTGAGCTTGTGCATTGGACTCCCTGTAGTCCTGACCCTGAGCAGTTTTTGCACCAAAGAACTCAGGCCTCCTCACACCGAGTGCTCCGTGGGCTGGTGCTGTGCTATCTTGCTCGAGGTCCCCTCGCTACTCCTGGCCCTTCGGCCTGTGGGTCCCCGATGAGGGTAATCTTGATTGTTTTTGGGATTTACGGGTTTCTCCCAATGTGCCCTGACTCCCCATTGCTTGGTTAGTCTCCTGGACCTTGCTGGTCCACCCCGCAACCTGTTTGTCCTTCCTGCATGGGTTGCTGTTGCCAAGGCTTGTTGATGCTCCCGCTGTGCGCCGATCCCATAGCACACAACATACTTTATTGGGAAGATCACCTTTGGATCCTGGTCATCCTCGATGCTTCCAGGACCTTGTGGTTGCTAAGTCAAGCATCCCTTCTTCGCACCTGAAGCACCCGACATCTGTGGGCATTTGTCTACCAAGCCCCTGGTCATTCTGAAATGACCTAGACTCTGTCCCCTCTGCTTTCAGGTTCCTTCCATCCAGAATCCAGGCTTGGATTCCATCAGACCCTTTTCACCTTCACTGCAGCAGTACTTCTTCACTTCCATCCACAGAGACCGACAAGAGTTTCCGACGCCAATCCAGACCTATGCACCCGGCTTCCCTGAGATAGGTAACTCTGATACTACGGTGTCCATGGGTGGGGTGGCTCTTTAAACTCTTAAGTTCCAAAGGCTTTGCTCGAAATCCTCCTAGAAGGTTACTTTAAACTTTAACTTGGCATCCGCAACTTGCCCATAGAGTTGTACGGAGCACGCAGTGGTGTTTCCTCACTGCACCCGTCCTCTGTGGTTCTCCTGCATCATCACCTTGAGTGGTTCCTTGGGGTCCCAGCGATTTTACGTGCACTAGACACTGTGTCTAGTCAAGTCGTGATTGTTATACCACTTTTTTAGTATATGGTTCGGTCTCCCCCTGGAACCCGCTGTGTATTGTGCTACTTACAGCTGATCTATTGATCCAGTATTGTGTGCTATGTGTTCTAACTTCATGTAGAGGATAGTAGAGAGTGTTATATTAATAAATACA
The DNA here is from genome assembly GCF_964263255.1 of Lissotriton vulgaris. Classification (NCBI taxonomy): domain Eukaryota; kingdom Metazoa; phylum Chordata; class Amphibia; order Caudata; family Salamandridae; genus Lissotriton; species Lissotriton vulgaris. The sequence goes on from NC_141697.1 coordinate 807,364,776, forward strand.
TATTTTTATGTGAATGTGAATGGGCTTTTATAAAGCGCGCTTACACTCCAGGGAGCATCTTGGCGCTAGACATCGCTGTCTCAACAGAGAAGAAAATAGGGCAGCTGCTGGGGTGGATCCTAATTATAGAGCATGGTCTATAGGTGAAGAAATGGAATTAGATTAAAGCTAAGCAGGATGAGTCTTCGGTATTGAAAATCCAGGTTTTGAGCATTTTCCGGAACAGTTTTTCTGACTGTATCAGGCGCATCTGTGGTGGGAGCTTGTTCCAGGCCCTGGCTCCCAGTACTCCGATGGATTTTCCGCCTTTTGTGGTTAGTCTGAATCTGGGGACTGCAAGTAGGTTGAGGTTGGATGATCTGAGTGATCGTGGGGGAGTGTATCTTCCAAACCTTTGGGACAGGTATGTAGGTCCTGACTGGTGGTAGGCTCTGAAAGTGATGAGCAGGATTTTAAAAAGCACTCTTTTGTGGATGGGTAACCAGTGCAGGGTTTTGAGTGCTTTTGAGGCAGATGATTTCCTGGGTAGCCGTAGCACCAGGCGAGCGGCGGCGTTTTGAACCATCTGCAATTTGTGCAGAACAGCTCTGTTTGTGCCTGCATAGATGCTGTTGTAGTAGTCTAAGCGGGATGTGATGAGGGCTACTGCCACAGTCTTTCTGGCTGTTAGGGGAAGGAAATCAAAGAATCTTCTGAGACTTTTAATGATGTTGAAACAGGACCCTGCCACAGTACCTGCTTGTTGCTTAAAGGATAGTGCTTCATTGAACCTTATCCCTAGGTTACGGGCCGACGTGATGGTATTGGGGGGAATTTCGGCGTCTTGAGGCCACCAATTTGAGGGGGAAAAGGAGTTGTTTTGACCGAAAGGGAGGATTTCAGTTTTTCCTGAATTGCATTTGAGGTGGTTTGATCGCATCCAGTCAAATGTAGCCGTCAGACAGTTTCGTAAGTTTTCCTCTGCTTTGGAGGAGTTATTATCCAATACTAGGATAAGCTGGGTGTCGTCAGCGTAAGATATCGTGCTGATGTTAAAGGATGTGATGAGTTCTATCAGGGGGGTCATATAGAGGTTGAACAACACCGGGCTCAGGCTTGAGCCTTGCGGTACCCCTGTTTTTATCGCTTTTTCATCCGAGCAGTAGTTTCCTAGCACGGTTACTTGTCTCCTCTGGCTTAGAAAGTTTTTCAGCCATTCGAGGGCGGTACCTGATAATCCTGACTCTGTCAGGCGGCCAATCAACACGGCGTGTGAGACCGTGTCAAAGGCCGCCGACAGGTCAAGCAGGATCAGGACGGCCTTTTTCCCGTGGTCCAATGCCATCTTGAGTGTCTCTACAGTGTGTAGGAGGGCTGACTCTGTGGAGTGTTTTGCCCTAAAACCAGCTTGGTTGGGGTGGAAAAGGTGGTTTTCCTCTAGATGCTTTGTCAACTGTTTATTGACTGCAGCTTCAGTCAATTTAAACAGTAGGGGGAGTAATGAGATGGGGCGAAGGTTGGAAAGCGTGGTGGGGTCAGGTAAGGGTTTCTTCTGCAGAGGTTTAACTGCCGCGAGCTTCCATTCAGCCGGAATGGCTGCAGTAGATAGGGAGGAGTTTATAATAGAGTTTATGGTTGGATTTACCGTGTCTACCAGAGAGTGGAGCAGCATAGGGGGGCATGGGTCGAATGGGGAACCAGATTTACTGGAGAGGATGGCTTGTCGAGATTCATCGAGACTGATGGGGGTAAAATTTTGCAACTGAGGTTTGTTGTTGGTTGGTAATGTTTCATAGTAGGGGGGGGGTTCAGGAGGGTCAGGGAAGTCTGAGGTGAGTTTAAGTATTTTTTGTTCGAAATAGTCAGCTATGTCATTACAGAGGGCTTGAGAGGGTGGTATTTCTTGCCTGAGAATTCTGGGGTTCATGAACTCATCGACGATCTTAAAAATTTGTTTCTGGTTGTTGTTGGACCGGTTAATTCTTTGAAGAAAATGGTCTTTTTTGGCGTTTTTTATCATAGAGTGATATGCTTTCCTCGCGGTTTTATTGGCAAGAGCTTCATTTGGATCATAGTTACGACGCCATTTTTTTTCGAGAGATCTGATCTCTGTACGTTTTGCTTTAATTTCGGGGGAAAACCAGGGTGCTGATTTTCTGTTCTGCTTTTTCCTGACTTTCTCTGAGTTGGCCGTACCACAGCACTTCGAGATCCAATTGCAAAATATTTTGTAGTCGGATTCTGTATCTCCCGACAGTGAAGGTGTGGATTTTTCTGCGGTGAGCCGAAGATTGGGTGAGTTTGTAAGCTTTTTCCAGTCTTTTTGCATAGGGACTTCGATTTTTTGGTTGGCGGTGTTAGACCTTTTCTTATTGGTGGTTAGACTAAAAGGGATTAGACAATGGTCGGTCCATGTTTGGGTCAGTGGGTCTTCGACGGTTATTGTTTGGGCATTGGTGCAGATGCAGTCCAATATGTGGCCTGCTTTATGCGTGGGCAGTTTGGTCAGTATTTTCATTCCTAAAATATTTGTCAGGTCGTTGAGCCACATGGTGTTGGGGTCGTCGGGTTTGTCTAGATGGAAATTTAGATCACCCAAAACGGTGAAGTTTGCATATTTTAAAGTGAGCATGCTGAGAGTCTCTTCAAAGCTTTCGGAAAAGCCGTTTTGGGGTCCTGGGGGGCGGTAAATGAGAGCTCCCGCAAAGGTGTTTTCCTCATTTAATTGGATACAGAAAGCCATGCTTTCTGCCCCTTTTACGTCCGGGAGTTCAGTGATATTACATTTCAGCGAGTCTCGATGGATGATGGCCAATCCACCACCTCTAAGTTCTTGTCTGTCGATCCTCTGAATGAGGTATCCTTGGGGGACCGTTTGGGCAATGATCGGGTTGCACCAGGGTTTGAGCCATGTTTCAGTTATGAAGAACATGTCAATGTCATTTTCCGTGATGAGATCATAAATGTGCTCACTATTCTTGCACATGGACCTTGCATTGATCAAGGCTCCACGAAGCAAAGTTGCGTTACTCCCGTTTGGTAGCTGTTTTACTGGGGTGAGGAGAGTTCTGCAATGGTGACAGCATACGGGTCCTAACCATGTCTCGGCATTTATGATGTTGAGACAGTTTTTTTTGTTGAGATTTAGAGCAAGCAGATCAGTTCGGGTATAGGTAGATAGTTGATCAGTACGTACCTTCGGTTGGGCAGCGTGTCCGGCCCTGGGCCCGGCCGTGGCACGGACGGGCACAGACGGGCTTGCCTTAGGCGCGCCTTCGGCGCGCAAACGGCGCTCCCGCTGCGCTCGTCCGCTGCGCTTCCTACCCAGGCACATGCTTTATGCAAGGGGATCAGGGCGTTTAGGGGGTGTGGCCAGCCGAGGGGGCGTGTCTCAGGACGCGCCTCGCCCTCGAGAATGGCGAAGAAGTTATGAGGATATCGTTGCAGCGCTACCGCTGTTCAAGGTGCCAAGGGTGCGAAGACAATTTCAAAGTGAGTTAAAAGCACAGAGTATCACAGGTAATAATATTTTAAAAAATGGGTCTTGGCGCTCCCGGCTTCCGCCTCAGGAGACCGATGTCACTGTGGAGTAAAGCGACGGCGCTTTATTTATATGCCTATAGGGGGCGTGGCCAGCCGAGGGGGCGTGTCTCAGGACGCGCCTCGCCCTCGAGAATGGCGAAGAAGTTATGAGGATATCGTTGCAGCGCTACCGCTGTTCAAGGTGCCAAGGGTGCGAAGACAATTTCAAAGTGAGTTAAAAGCACAGAGTATCACAGGTAATAATATTTTAAAAAATGGGTCTTGGCGCTCCCGGCTTCCGCCTCAGGAGACAGATGTCACTGTGGAGTAAAGCGACGGCGCTTTATTTATATGCCTATAGGGGGCGTGGCCAGCCGAGGGGGCGTGTCTCAGGACGCGCCTCGCCCTCGAGAATGGCGAAGAAGTTATGAGGATATCGTTGCAGCGCTACCGCTGTTCAAGGTGCCAAGGGTGCGAAGACAATTTCAAAGTGCGTTAAAAGCACAGAGTATCACAGGTAATAATATTTTAAAAAATGGGTCTTGGCGCTCCCGGCTTCCGCCTCAGGAGACCGATGTCACTGTGGAGTAAAGCGACGGCGCTTTATTTATATGCCTATAGGGGGCGTGGCCAGCCGAGGGGGCGTGTCTCAGGACGCGCCTCGCCCTCGAGAATGGCGAAGAAGTTATGAGGATATCGTTGCAGCGCTACCGCTGTTCAAGGTGCCAAGGGTGCGAAGACAATTTCAAAGTGAGTTAAAAGCACAGAGTATCACAGGTAATAATATTTTAAAAAATGGGTCTTGGCGCTCCCGGCTTCCGCCTCAGGAGACCGATGTCACTGTGGAGTAAAGCGACGGCGCTTTATTTATATGCCTATAGGGGGCGTGGCCAGCCGAGGGGGCGTGTCTCAGGACGCGCCTCGCCCTCGAGAATGGCGAAGAAGTTATGAGGATATCGTTGCAGCGCTACCGCTGTTCAAGGTGCCAAGGGTGCGAAGACAATTTCAAAGTGAGTTAAAAGCACAGAGTATCACAGGTAATAATATTTTAAAAAATGGGTCTTGGCGCTCCCGGCTTCCGCCTCAGGAGACCGATGTCACTGTGGAGTAAAGCGACGGCGCTTTATTTATATGCCTATAGGGGGCGTGGCCAGCCGAGGGGGCGTGTCTCAGGACGCGCCTCGCCCTCGAGAATGGCGAAGAAGTTATGAGGATATCGTTGCAGCGCTACCGCTGTTCAAGGTGCCAAGGGTGCGAAGACAATTTCAAAGTGAGATAAAAGCACAGAGTATCACAGGTAATAATAGTTTAAAAAATGGGTCTTGGCGCTCCCGGCTTCCGCCTCAGGAGACCGATGTCACTGTGGAGTAAAGCGACGGCGCTTTATTTATATGCCTATAGGGGGCGTGGCCAGCCGAGGGGGCGTGTCTCAGGACGCGCCTCGCCCTCGAGAATGGCGAAGAAGTTATGAGGATATCGATGCAGCGCTACCGCTGTTCAAGGTGCCAAGGGTGCAAAGACAATTTCAAAGTGAGTTAAAAGCACAGAGTATCACAGGTAATAATATTTTAAAAAATGGGTCTTGGCGCTCCCGGCTTCCGCCTCAGGAGACCGATGTCACTTTATATAACTACTTTATGGTTCTCTTTCATTTAATCTTTCAGGAGGTGATATTCTGATAAACCAAGCTGCTTCACATTCCATCAAGATTAAGCCTGAAGGCTGCTTTCCAAGCTACCACGAGGATAGCTTTCATAAAGGTTATCTGTGACCTCATACATCATAAGGGCTGTGTGGATTGGTACAGGGTGCTCACTTTAACTAGTGGACAGCATGTACCAAGCCACCTTCTCACAAGGCCAAGGAGTATTGTGTTGTTTTTTTGTGAGATAATTTGGGCAAACCCCTATATATGTATACAAAATGTACTTTAACCTGCAGCCTGCTGCCGACATCTCCATGTAAAGGTCTGTGGTAAAATGAGGAATTATTGGGTGAATCAGACTGTGAATATCCCTTTTCCCTGATAATTGCTAATTTCTTCATGGACTCTCAGGGTCTGACTTGTAATCAGTTTTATTTTATCACATGCTGGGGATTTCCTCGGCAGCCAAGAAGTAGGGCCCAAACTAACAGCTGTATTGCCTGAAAGGAAAAGCTGTGGAAGGGATATGATTGCAGTTTTTATATAAAGCAAACTCGACACAAACGTGTTGGAGCAGTTTACACGAGCAACAGTTACATTACACAAGGTCACATTATTTTTTTAGGCACAAGATTAGTGATTTGCCTGAGTCAAAAAATGTGGAGCCGATGCTGAGATCAGAACATGGCTCCCAAGCTCCAAGTCGTCAGCTTTGGTCATAAGACACATCAGGTTTACCAGCGACACTGTTTGCTTTGATATCAAGTGAATGTCCTGCAGCCATTCTGCATTTCTTTTGTTGATTCTCAGAGGGAATTTATTTTGTTACCACTTGTAAATGTTCTCACCATTAAAAGTTGAGGTTCATTGACAATGTTTCGAGGAACACTACTTGTTCAGTAGATGGTATGGTTTCTCCTTGTTGCAAATTGTTGTCAGAACTGAATGCAACCTTTTTTCTGAAGGAGTGGGCTCTCTTTCTAGTCAGTTTTGTTGTGCACTGACAGATGTTGCGTAGGCTTAGTGCCTGAAAATGAACACTTTAGTCTCTGGGTGCTTCGTCACGGCTCAATAGGGCTTCATTGCATTCACTGCAGAGAAGTTTGTCCTTCAGGGTTGAGAGGAATTATTACAGCAATATGCACTCTTCTTGTATGTATTCATAAAGGCTGTTTCTGTTAATACGAGAAAATATTTTGCCTTTTATCTTTTATACTATTTGTACTTAAGACCACAGTTGACAGGAACAGGGTTGCTGCACCACTTCTTTTGGAGCACTCAGCAGCATTTGACACGGTTGACCATGACACTCTAATACAAAGACTCTATGAAGCCGGCATGGAGGGGACATCTCATCAAGGGTAGAAAGCTCCTATAGATGCAAATCTTTCCCTTTTCTAACCCTCCACCATCCTTTTTCAAACCAAATAACAAACTCACATATTCACTTCTCAAATTAATTTCATATCTCCCTATATTAATTTACCCCTAATCCTCTTTGGGTTCCGGAGTAGCGTGCTACTCTCTGAAAAGGCACTTTGACGCCTCCTCAGAGGTAGTAAGCAATAAAAAAATGAAATGCAATTATAGTTACAAGTTTAAAGGCTCGACATTCAAGGCTGGGGAGTATTGTCGGAGCTGCCCAATTTTCCGCTTTGTGTACGTACATCTTGCCGTTTGGATCTGAAGCCCAAGATCAGAGCTACATACAGAAATGAAGCGCCATCTTGACATGTAGGTTTGAAGGGGTTAGTAGAGCTGATCGATCCATGGCACGCAGGACGGGATCTTGCCTCTCTGGGCTGAGCGGCTTTGTCTGACCCGCAGCTGCCTTGCTTCTGGAAGTGAGGTGCCGCCTCGTCCAAGGCATAGTATCTCCATCGTTACTCCGCCGCCCGCAACCCCACAAACTCTACAATAATACACAGACACCAACATATTGGAAGATAAAATTGCAGGTTTATTTGTATACAAATAAAAGGTGGGTTATCTTACAGGCGATCCCGCTCGCCCCGCAATCCCTCGCTGCAGGGCACCTGAAGTTCAGCCAAGAATGACACCTGCGGCCATAGCCCGGTGTGGTACCTGGGAGGATTTACTCCTCCCACCAGTGAACCTATTGTTCACCAACCCCGCCCGCTGAAGAAGGGAGAGTGACTCACTCCTTCCCCAGCTGGGCGGAGCCTATAAAGCAAGCCCCAGTTGTTCAGGTTTACAACCGCCCTAAAGACTAACGGGGCGCCGTCGTACTCCAAGTTCCCAAGAAGGACCCTTTGAAGCCTGTATGACTTATGCACTTTGCACTTATCACTGGAGGCTCAAGTCCTGTTCCTGTGCCTTTACTGTTTTGGGATTGCCCGGTAACTCCTCCTGCAACAAGAAAACAACATTAATACATTCCCCCCTCGCCACTTCCCCCCTTTTCAGCGGGTGAGCGGTGGGGAGGGGAGATGACAAAAAGGGGGGGTGATCTAGGGACCTGGCTGGGAGGGGGGACAGGCACCGCTGCTGCAGCTGGGGGGCCTGGTGGCAGCAAAGGATGCGACCTGGAGAGAGAAGGGCAGCAGACAAAGAGGGCGCGTGTGAGGAGGGGCCTCTCTTATATACCTAAAACCCCGCCCCTCTCCCCTGACCCTCGCACTGCCCACCCCCCCAGATGCGCTGGCTGCTGCGTCCTCGAGCTTCTAAGGGGCCTGCCAACCTGTGGGGTCCCCTGCAGGGACCACGGGCATCCTGCATAGTATCTCCATCGTTACTCCGCCGCCCGCAACCCCACAAACTGTACAATAATACACAGACACCAAAATATTGGAAGATAAAATTGCAGGTTAATTTGTATACAAATAAAAGGTGGGTTATCTTACAGGCGATCCCGCTCGCCCCGCAACCCCTCGCTGCAGGGCACCTGAAGGTCAGCCAATAAGGACATCTGCGGCCATAGCCCGGTGTGGTACCTGGGAGGATTTACTCCTCCCACCGGTGAACCTATCGTCCACCAACCCCGCCCGCTGAAGAAGGGAGAGTGACTCACACCTTCCCCAGCTGGGCGGAGCCTATAAAGCAAGCTCCCGGTTGTTCAGGTTTACAACTGCCCTAAAGACTAACGGGGCGCCGTCGTACTCCAAGTTCCCAAGAAGGACCCCTTGAAGCCTGTATGACTTATGCACTTTGCGCTTATCACTGGAGGCTCAGGTCCTGTTCCTGTGCCTTTACTGTGTTGGGATCGCCCTGTAACTCCTCCACAGCCCTGGGTGTGGCCCCCGCTGCACCCAGAGCCCCCACCACTTAGCCCCTTATGTCTCTTCCTACTTGCACCCGGCTGCTTCTAGAGCTTCACCCAGGTCTAGCAGAAAAATTGCCATGCCTACCTTCGACCAATGCACCCCGTCCGTTTCCCAGCAGGCGACCGATTTTGCGTGCAGCAGGCCATGTCTTATGAAACCTAACCCTCGCATCTCTGTGAACTTGCGCATGGCCGCGTTTACTCGCTTGTGAGCTACCTCCAGTGCTCCCTGGGATCTCGCCCCGTGCCATATGGGTCTAGGTGTCATCTCAGACCACCAGAGGCCACATGATCCCAGCTCGCCGCTCAAAGTGCCTAAATCCACCCTCATTGCTTCCAGCAGTCGCCTCTTGCCTTCTACCACTAAGTTGTTCCCCCCAGATGTACCACTATGATATGCGGCTGCGGTCTACCCTCCTTCAGAATCCTACACAGTGTTCCTAAAAGCTCACCCCAGCGCATTCCCGAGAATCCAAACCAGGATATATTGGTGTTGGTGAAACCATGTTTCCAAGGCACAGCCTCCACCCATCTTACCACTCTTGAGACGTAGGAGTACCCCATCACCCACACATTCGTTCCGGAAATAAATACACAATGACATGCAAAGGTTTTAGTTTATTAACACTCCACATGAATGTGCAAAGTATTGGTCGCCCAAAATGACGCCCATGTCTCAGCCTCCTTCGTAGCTTATTTGTTCCCTGGGGCAGTCCTGATTACAGGATGTATTACGCTTACTGGCCTCACATACCTTTTATAACAGTTGGAGTCCCAGCGCCCTACATTTTTAATTGTCTCTGCAGGTAGGCCCTCCCTGAAGGCCGTGGGGGCCGCCCCAATCCTGAATGATTAAGAGCTGTACTAAGCCCCCCTCTAGTGTAACCCAGGAACAGGCAACCCTGCATAACATGTTCTACTTGAAATTTGGTGACCGGGGAGCCGTCCAGATGTATCAATAACAACCCGTCCGCAGAGCCACCGGGCAGTACCTGTCGTTCCCCAAGCGGTGCAGGGAAATTTCCTTCCCCCTGCCCGCCTGGTCCGTTTTTGAGAATGGCAACAATATTTCCACTGAGTCAGCTGTCAAGCGAACATCCCTCATCTGCAGGGCCCTAGGCTTAGGTTCTGTCTTGGACCGGGCCACCAGTTCTCCCATTCTAAATGCCCCAAAGAACGCTAAGCTAAACGTGGAGGCGAAGAGGGATGCTTCGTATGTGGAGTGGGCAACAGAGGGGAGGGCATCTAGCATTCCTTGTAATGTCTCATAGTCAATGGGGGCCCTCTGGTCGGGTGACTTGGGCACCACTCTGGCCCAACATTTGAGTGCCGCCCTGGTTGAAAACAATGCAGTGGGGTCATCCTGCCCGAGCAGTTTTGCGTGGTGCCCGATGGCCGACAGGTGCCCCGCCATCCATGAGTGGCTTTTCCCGCAGTCCTTTGCCCATATCATGAATGCCTGGACCCTGTCCACCCTGGAGGGGGCTGCTTGCTCCCATGGGCCCATTACTTCACAGAATTTATTTATGCATGTCTGGTATCTCTTCATTGTCCGGGGGGCCAAGGACAGCTCGCCGAGCTCTCTAATGCACTGCGCCACTGCAGCAGGTGCCATAGCCGCGCCGGGAAAGGTGTCATTTCCTCCCTCACTCTCGGCCATGCCTCCCGGAAATGCTGCCAATCAAAACGTGAGAGGGCATCAGCAGCTGTGTTTTGTGCCCCAGGGATGTGCCTAGCCCTGCACTCTACATTGTTGTACAGACAAACCTTCACTAATTCCCTGAGCAAGCATAGTACGAGTGCGCAGCTAGCGGACTGGGTGTTGATTGCTTGAACCACGGCCAGGTTGTCGGACCACAGTACCACCCGCTTTGCCGTTAGCATGGCCGGCCATAGGTGAAAGGCCACCACAATCGGAAACAGCTCCAATACAGTTATGTTGGCAGTTATTCTTTTCTTCCTCCATGCATTGGGCCATTTCTCTGCGCACCACTCTCTGTCTAGGATCGCGCCAAATCCCTCCCTGCCTGACGTGTCTGTAAACAACGTTAGTTCCTGGCTGCTAGTCCAGGGGTCTCTCCAGATTACCGAGCCGTTAAACTGCTCCAAGAATTCCCCCCACATCCTCAAGTCGTCCTTTAAGCCCTTGCTCAGCCTCACTTCATGGTGTCTGCGCTTAATCTTGGCGGCTGTCTTAGCTAGTCTGCGCGCAAAAGCCCTGCCCGCGGGGATCACTTTGGTGGCAAAGCTTAGTCTGCCATGCAAGCTTTGTATATCTTCCAGAGATACTTTGTTCTGTCTCAGTACTGTCTGTATCTGTGCCACCAGGTCACTGACCTTTACTGCTGGGAGCCTGGCTTCCCCCGCCCAGGTGTCAATCTCTACTCCCAGGAAAACTAACACTTGTGCCGGCCCAACTGTTTTCCCCGGGGCCAGGGGGACTCCTAGGTGGTTTGTGACCCTCTGGAACTTTGTTAGTGCCTCAGCGCAATCTGTGGAATCCTGCCTACCTATGAACAGGAAGTCATCTAAGTAGTTAGTCATGCTGTCCACTCCCTCAGTAGCTTGTAATACCCACTGGATGAAGGTGCTGAATGCCTCAAAAAATGCACATGATATGGAGCACCCCATGGGCATGCACTCGTCATAGTAGTTGTCCTGTCCTATCCTGAATCCCAGCAAATGTTGGCTGCTGGGGTGAACCGGCAAGAGGCGGAATGCCGATTCTATATCTGCTTTTGCTAACCAGGCCCCCTTGCCAGCTCTCCTCACCAAATCCAAGGCCACATCAAAAGAGCAGTAGGAAACTGAACAGACCCCATCCTCCAAATTATGGTTGACTGACTCGCCCTCGGGGTAGGACAGGTGATGAATTAATCTGAATGCTCCAAACTCTTTTTTGGGGACTATCCCCAAAGGGGAAACAATAAAGTGCGGCAACGGTGGCCGCTGGAAGGGGCCCGCTACCCTACCCAATTCGATTTCCTTCGAAACCTTGGCTCTTACTATCTCGGCGTTATCCCTAGTGGATTTCAAGTTCTCGGCCCCTCGCGTTCACACTGTCCCTACATAAGGTATAGCAAAGCCCTCCGCAAAGCCTCCCAAAAGCAGTCTCCCATCCACTCTGTTGGGGTATTTGTTCAAAAGGGGGATTAGGTGCAACAAACTAACTGGTGAGGGCCCCTTCACTGCACTTGCCTGAGAGGAAGGCGGAGGGGGGGGGAGCGTGGGAGCCGGTGACCCGGTGACCATGCGCGGGGGACCTGGCGATGGGGGGGCTGCCTTCGCTTAGGTGCGGGAAAAAGGGGGGGCGACTGGGTCGCATCTCAGCGCTACTTATTCTGCCACGCACCACCCCTCCCTCCGGACTCTCCTCCTTGCTTCTGTCCCTTGTGGTTCCTGCATGCTCCTGCCTGGTGCTGCCCTCCGCAATGATTGCATGTGTGCAAGAATCTACAGGATTTTCCCCAGTGACAGTGACCATTGTTAAACAACCTGCACGTTCCTGCCTGAGTCCTCCCGCCTCCTCTTCTCTGCCCTCTCCCCCGGTGACCACCCCAAAAGGGTTGACTGACCTGCTCATAATGCTGTTGCGAGACATTCTTTTCAGTTGGCGCAGCGTGCGCGTCCTGCCCTTTGCAGCCTGGCGGGACTCCCTGTAGCGCTCTGGAACCCATGTGTTCCATCCAAAGTTGTACCTCCTTATGATCCCTACGCATGCTGGGGCATTTGGACATCTTTTTTCAAAACTCCCTATCGTAGTTCAACCACCCCACGCCTCCCCATTTCTTCGCCTCGTTGTGAATTCGTCTACCATATTGAAATAGGGCTGGGCCTTGATCCCCAAATTTTTCCATGATTACTGAAAATAGTATGGCGAAAGCTTCTAACCAAGAGTCAATGGATTTTTCTGGCCACGGCTGGAACCTTATCTTCTTTTCCTCCTCTTTTAGACCTGCCCTGTGCAAGTCCTTACCTTGTTGCCCTAACATGAGCAGGGAAAAAATGTCTATGAACTCCGTCCTCCATATGACTTCTTTCGCGGCCAGGGGTACTTCCCATGACAAGCAAGACCGTCCTGACAGCAAGGGGGCGTCCAGCAACACCTCCTCATCGGCTGGGGGCGTCGTCGGGGCGGGTGCTGGTGGAGGAGCATTGAGGGGAGCTACAGGAGGGAGGGGCATCAGGGTGAGAGTGGGTGGTAATGGCGGTGGTGCCGGTGACAGGCTTTCAAGTAGTAAGGGCGCTGATGCCAGTACCGTTGACACTGGTATCACCGGTGCTGGAGTGGGGGGGGGGGGTCCTTGGCCTAGCTAGATCCGGAGCGACAGATTCCGCCGGAGTAGGTACAGCCGGTGCCGGCGTGGCCCCTGGCGTGCGTGGCCCAGGTGCTGGTGAGGCTGGTGCAGGAGGCCTGGGGACTGCACCCCCCATGCCCCATACATTCACAGGGCCTGCCCCCCCCACCCAAGTTTGACACACTCTCCTTCATTTCAGTCATGAACACTTGTAAGGTGGACATTATCTTACCAAGATCGCTCTTTGTGGCGTATTCCACCGGGGGTAGTGACCCTTTTTGCTTGCCTCTTTGTCTGCTGCCCCTTCTCTCTCCAGGTCGCATCCTTTGCTGCCACCAGGCCCCCCAGCCGCAGCGGCAGTGCCGGTCCCCCCTCCCAGCCAGGTCCCTAGATCACCCCTCCCTTTTTGTCATCTCACTTCCCCTGTCGTGGCGTGGTGCATCGTCGGGAACGAGGACCGGCCCCCCGGGCCATCGCAGCGTCAAGTACTTCGATCGAGGTAAGCGTGACCTCTTCGCCTCCTTGGGCCCTGTCCTTGGGGTAAATCCTGAGTTGTACGGGGCTCCGTGGCATAGCCAACCGTGAGGTTGAGGCCCGTAAAAGGTCGGTCGTGCCATCCCGCATGGGGCTGTGGAGGTTGCAATGATAGTGGCCATCTTGGGAGGGGGGATGTGAGCAGGCAGAGAGAGCGTGGGGTTATGGAGAGAAGTCGCCCGCAGTGGATTTGTCCGGGCCGAGTCCTAGCACGTGCCTTCACATTCGATCTTTACAGGCTATTGAACTCTGGTCAAACGATAAGCCTTTCTTGTTGAACTTTTGTACAATGATTGCCCCCGCTGATTTCCCAGCTCGTTACCTATAGGGAATTTTAGCGTCGTTGGGTTTGCTGTATAGTCCCTCAATGTGAAGCAGTGCTATGTGTATGCCCTTTCACTCGAATAACAACCATGATATTCCCCATGTTGACCTGTGACCCGGTGCTGTAATGCATACAAATTGTGGGCCCGTCCGCCGCCATATTGACCTGTGACCATGTTGCCTTAATAGATGCAAATCATGTTGCCTTGATAGATACGAATTGTGGGCCCGTCCGATCTGGCCTTTCTTTTAAATGAATGCCTTTGCGACCATGTCGCCTTAATAGATACAAATAGTGGGCCCGTCCGATCTGGCCTTTCTTTTACATGAATGCCATTGTCTGCATACACGGCCTTTATACCGCAATACTCGTGTTGTCCAGGACTGCTGTACATCACGCGTTGGCGAGCGGGTGTGCTGGCTAAGATATTGCCCTCTGGACAGCTTGGTTTCAGGCAGCCCGCCGGCACCCTACTTCAACGGAATTGCAAATTTTCAGGATAAGCGTCCAGTAAATAGGTGCCAGGGGAATAGGTACACGCTAATTATGCATTGGCCCGGTTCCATAAGGTTCAACCTCCGGGTCGGGGGCTTGAGCAACCGCGACTTCACGGGATGTATGCTCGGGCTGGGGTTTCTCAAATGGCAACGGAAGGGGTCAGAGCGCTCCGCTTAGAACAATTGTCGCTATCATGCCATGTCCTTTGTTCCCCCCACGCTGCGTGCATCAGAGCGATGTTTAGTACTAAGGTTAGAGAGCGCGGATGGGAAAAAACTGTTTCAGTGCATACTAGCTCTGCTCCTCCCCGCTTCGGCAGGCGGGGAGGAGCAGTGCTACAATTAGTACAATTAGGGCCAGATGCATCAAGCATCCATTTTGCGATTCCATATTAGCGAAAAATAAGGAATTGCTAATAAGGAATAGCAAAATGGAATGCATCAAGCAATCACTACAGAAATAGCGATTCCTTAGAATTCCTTAATTGCGACTCGCAAATTGCGACTCGCAATTAATGAATACCTCCCCATTCATTCCTATGGGCCTAGAGGCCTAGAGGCCCATAGGAATGAATGGGAAGACAATCTCAATTTGCGAATCGCAATTAGCGATTCGCAAATTGAGATTGCGAGTTCAAGGGTGCAGAGGTTTCCAAAAGACACCCTATTGCACCCCTGAATTTGATCTGTGCACATATGTTGCGCACACACATGCCCTTAGGGCATGTGTGTGCGCAACATGAAACTTTGAAAAATGCACAAAAGTGCATTTTTCAAAGTTTTTGCAAATTACCATGAAGTTGTACTTCGTGGTAATTTGCGTGCCCTATTAGCGAAATCGCTATTTTTGAAACTTTCATTCATTGCATTTAAGGAATCTCAATTTGAGATTCCTTAAATGCAAACAATCGCAATTTAGCGAATTCTCTATTTGCGATTTTTGCATTTGGGATGATGCATCCCAAATACAAAAATACCGGTCGCAAAGGGGCAGATTCTGAGAATCTGCCCCTTTGCGACCGGTTTTTAGCTTGATGCATCTGGCCCTTAGTTACATGCAATTTTGTATACGAGTTCGGTAAAAGACGCAGTCAACGTGGCCTGTTACAAGAGGCGAGTGGGGGGTTTTATTTACACAGCAATGCACTGCAAATTTGGCATTAGGGATTTGCAATGTGTCTATGATCTTGGGGGCACTCGGTGTCATTTATTTATTCATAGGCCCGCTATGATTGTTTTGTTAACATACATAAACAAGGTAGCAGAACTTGGCATAAGTATACATGGGTAATATCTCACGTCGCACATGCAATATTGTTTCGTGTGAGGAGGGGCCTCCCTTATATACCTGAAACCCCGCCCCTCTCCCCTGACCCTTGCACCGCCCCCCCCCCCCCCCCCCCCCCCCCATGCGCTGGCTGCTGCGTCCTCGAGCTACTAAGGGGCCTGCCCTCCTATGGGGTCCCCTGCAGGGACCACGGGCATCCTGCAGAGGGGCTGTGTAAGAGCTGCCCTGGCTGGAAGCGTGGACGACCCTGACGTCAGGGATGAGGTGAGTTTGCTTGGTGTATCTTTCCATCAGCGGCGTCACGCCTGACCTGAGTCTGCAGCTGAAACCCTATCGCACTGTACATTCTCACAGTTCACCAAGTTCAATCAGTTTGTAACGAGAGCCAAACATGATTAAAGTAACGGTCCCGGCTCTGTAGATGAGTTTGTGTTCTGCGTCTGCACTCCCTGGGGGCTCCCAGACCTCCACAGGGCAGCTGCTGCAAAACCCAGGGATTATTACTCATATTTTTATTCTTGTACATTATATCTCGTTATATCCCATCTGTTCCACTGAGCTCACAATTTGCCAGGCTGTTTTCTGATTTGAAGATATGTTTAAACACTGCGATTTAGAATGCGTCAGCAACTTCTCTTGTTGAAACGAACAATTTAACCTAACAATGCATAACAGAGTCAGTTCAATTTGCTCTAACACTGCTCGTTCCCCCTTACCCTACAGAGCCAGTCTCAATTACCCCAACAATTCCGTTCACAATTGCTCTAGACGGGTCGTATAGTTGTCCTAGCAAAGCCAGTAACAAATGCCTAAAAAAACAAGCCGTTAAAGCTCTCATAATGTTCGGATTTTTAATTCTGCTTCTTCACAAACAGGAGTTTCCGCCCAAATCGGGATTACAAGCATTAAACCGGCACTACACATCTTTTTTTCACGCAAAATTTACCAGGCAAAAAAATGGGGGACATTGCCAGAGGAAAAGATGTTGGAAAGAGGCAAAACATTCACTACTTGTATGCGCAGAACCGGATACCTTATGTCAAGCTGATTATTTCAGAATCCAGCTATGGTTTACGATGGGAACCGCTGCACCTGCGGTGTTAAAATTCAAAGCAGTTCCAAACAGGGCCCACCAAAATATGTCTTGCCAAGCGCCCCCCAAATTATTAAAACGTCACTGTCTCCAGAGCCAGTTTTGTGTCCAGTCAATCTGGCTGGGTTGTGTAAAGTTCTTTCTTTCCCCCCACAGGATGCACAGAGACAAGTGATGGTTGTTAGTCTCTTTTATTTAAGGTATTGCTAAATTGGAGCTAAAGGGCGCCGAGCGTCTATTGCTGAGCGCTCCGGTCGCCAACTGCCGTTTCTGCCGATTTCGCGCCTTCTCTCTTGTCTCTGCTGCGCATGCGCACCTTTCCGCTCTAGCCCACGGCGTAACGCGTCATCGCGTATACGTCCGTCGACTAGAGCGCACACCACATATCTCCCCCCTTTAACAAAAACAAAGTTATAACATTTCTCCCCTCAGGTGAGTGTCCTCCAGCCGTGAACAGTGTCTATGTGGGGCACCGGGGAGACGGCACCAAGCTAGTGTCCATGCATCACAAAGTCATTATAGCGAGAGGGCGCTACAACTGCCCTTCCGCTGCGGGTGTGTCTTACCGGCACGTTCTCTCTCAACTCAGTCTCTTCTTGGGACACACCAACCTCTCTCACTTCTGTTCTCAGCTCTGCATTCGCTTGCATTCCTCCTCCGTCGGTCGGCCTGGCTCCTGGTACAACCATTTCATTGTCTTCGCCTGCGTCTTCGCCTTGGTTGTCTATGACGTGATCAGGATATGGTGTGACCTCCGTGTGATCCATGTCTCCTCCTACTCCTTCGGCTTTGGGCCAGACTAGTATTTTATTCACTCTGGCCATGCGCTCTTGTGACCAGACCTTGCCATCGCTGAGGAGGGCCGCTCTGCCCCTCACTTCCTTAACTTGTAGCGGCTGGCTGAATTTGCTCTCGCCCTTCTTTTGTAGAGTGGGCAGTTTGATCCTAACCCACTCCCCTTCTTCCAGCGCTGTTTCTTTCGTGCTGCGTCTTTTGTCATAGTGCGCGGCATAGATCTTCTGGGCTTTCTCAAGATTGTGCTGCACCACCGCAGGGGACCACTTGCTGGTGATGGTCTTCTCCCTCCATGCTACGTTGTCCCTGGTGAAGGGATGCCGTCCTCTCAGCACTTGGAACGGACTATACCCCACCACAGAGGGGGTTATCCGATAGGCCCATAGCATGTTCATTATTTCCATCTCCCAGTCCTTTCCTTGCGATATGGCTGCTTGGATGGAGCCCATGAGCACCCTGTTAAACCTTTCAACCTGGCCGTTGCACGATGGGTGATACACGGCAGTGTGTTTCCCTACGATACCATTTCTCTTCATGTATCTCCCCCACTTGTCCGATACAAACTGCGGTCCATTATCGCTGAGGATGGTTTTGGGTATTCCCTCTCTGAGGAACACTGAGGTTAGGAACTTCAATATCGTATCCGTGTCCATAGACTCTTGTATGTCCACTTCTGGCCACTTGGAATACTTGTCAATGAGTACGCAGATGTACTTGTTCACCCCTTGATTGTCCAGAACGGGCCCCAAAATGTCAATGGCCACATCCTCCCATGGGCCTTGCGGGGTGTCGAATCTCCCCAATGCTGGTCGGAGTGGGCGGAGCACCTTGTCCGCTCCTTGGCATTGTCCACACTCCCGTACTTGTCTCTCGATGTGGGCATCCATGCCTGGCCACCAGTACATCTGTTTGACCAACGCCTTGGTTTTCACTATGCCCAGATGTCCTACATGAAGCAACTTCAGCAGTCTGGGAATCATTGTCACTGGTGGGACCACTTTTTCTCCTCTGTACAAGAATATCCCCGAGTCACTAAGGGACAATTCTTCTCTTATCTCAAAAAAACGTCGGACACCTTCCGTTAGCTTCTTCTTGTCCGGCCACCCCCTCGTGAGATGTTTCCTCACTTCCTTCTTCTCTTCATCGAGCTCGTAAGCCGCCTGCCATTCCTGCGCACTGATCGATGTTTCGTGATCTTCCATACTGGCCACCATCTCCTCCGTGTCCGGGGCCTCTCCGGGCGCCTCTTCCATAGCTGATGCCCTGCTTAGGTAGTCAGCTACCTTGTTCTGCGTGCCCGGCAGATATTCTACATCGTACGTATAATCGAGCAGCTTCAGAGTAATTTTCGCTATTCTCGGGGTGGCCGTGTCATGGCCCGATGACGTCAACACTTTGATGAGTGGCTTGTGGTCCGTTTGTAGTCTGAATCTCGTGCCCCACACGAACTGACGGAATTTGTTCAACGCCCACGTAACAGCCAGCATCTCTTTTTCGATTACGCTGTATCTTTGTTCCGTCGGGGATAGCGCCCGGGACGCGAAGCTGATCGTTTCTTTGTTTCCATCCTCCCTTTCCTGCGCTAGTACTGCCCCCAAGCCCTTGTCACTTGCGTCGGTTGTCACGATAGTCTTGCCCATGGGGACGTACCCCTGCAGAGGGATGGCATGGCTGATACAGGCCTTGATGGACTCGAATTCGGATTGGGCCTCCCTGTCCCATTCAAATTTTGTATTGTGCCTGATTAGTTCTCTCATCCTATGCGTTTTTGTGGCAAAATGGCTGACGAACTTGCTATAATACTCGGCCATTCCGAGGAATGACCGCACCTCCTCTTTAGTTGTTGGGGCCTTGGCATCTTTTATCGCCTTCACATTTTGCTCCTTCGGTGATATGCCGTGCGTGCCTATTTCGTGCCCTAGGTAGGTCACTGAGCGAGACCCGATCTTGCACTTGCTCCACTCCGCCGTCATTCCTTTGCTCTGCAGCACTCCTAGCACTTGATGTAGTTTCTTGTCGTGCTCACCTTTGTTAGAGCCCATCACCAGGATGTCGTCTTGGAAGTATTGCACTCCCGATATGTCTTTAAACAACCTGTGCATTAGCTTCTGGAAAACGGCCGCAGCGGATGCCAGGCCAAAGGGCATTCTCTTGAATTGGAAACACCCAAAGGGCGTTATGAATGCTGTGTACTTCCTGCTCGACGGGTGCAATTCTATTTGGTAGTATGCAGACGTGAGGTCTATAGTGGAAAAATAGTTGATGCCTTTGGTTCTTGCTAGCATCTCCTCTACCCTGGGGAGCGGGAACCTTTCCACTATGAGGTTTTTGTTGAGCTCCCTCAGGTCCACGCAGAGTCTGACCTTTCCGTTGGGCTTTTTAACTACCACCAAGGGCGATAGCCATTCCGCACTGTCCACTGGCTCAATGATGTTTAGGTTTTCCAACTTCCGTAGTTCCTGGCGCACGGCCTCACACGTGGATATTGGTATATTCCGTACCTTATGCACTACTGGTACTGCTCCTTCCTTAAGAACCATCTTATGCACGAACTTGTCGAGTTTGCCTACCGTGCTCTCGAAAACCTTGGGGTATGCAGCTTTCCAGTCTTCTTCCCTCGAGAGGGGCCATTCGTCCGTTAGCAAGATTTGTTCTTTTCCTCCAGGGTTTAGTATGATGCCAAGATCACCTGCGTCTCTCCATCCTAGTACCGATGGGCCCTTCTCCGCTACGTACAGGGTGCACGTGGCCACCCGTCCTCTAAATTCGAACTCCAAGTCCCTGCACCCTACCAGTGGGATGGAATTCTCGGTATACGAGATGGGTCTGATGTCAGGCGGCCACAGGTCGGGTCCTATGACTGGCACAAAGTCCTCTTCCCATATTGACCTTTGAACAATGGTCCAGGGGGACCCTGAATCCACGGCTACATGTACCTTGACGCCCCCGATGAGCATGTCGGTGCGGGGCTTATCCCTTCGCTTCCCGGATACATCTAAGACTTGATCTTCTATACACAGCACTAGGTCATCCTCCTCTGGTTCTTCTTCATCACTCCCGTTGGCCTCTGCTGTGTCGATGCACTTGACCGTGGATTTCGACCCTTTCTTGCGACAGACTTTCTCGAAGTGCCCTGTCAACCCACAGAATGAGCACCTGGCGCGAAACGCGGGGCACCGCCTGTCCTGGGCCGTGTGCGCCGCACTGCCACATCTGTAACACGCGAATTTCGCCCCCTGGTTGGGACGAGGCATCTGCTTCCCAGATCCTCTTGTGTCCTTCCTCTGGTCTCCGTAAGCCGTTTTGGGCTTGCTGGATTGTGGTGCCTCGTCGATCTTGTTGATCATTTGCCTCGGCCCGCTTTCCCTTTTAGCCGCGTCTGCTCCTCTCTTCGACATTTCCGCCTTTTTAACCATCGCCACTACTTCCTTCAGGGTTGTCTCATTCATCGCCCATAGCTTGTCTTGGACTGCTCTGCTGGTGGTGTGCATCACAATTTGGTCCTTGATGTACTCATCCTGCAGGTTCCCATACCTACACGTGATCGCAAGCCGGCGGAGCGCTGCCACATAGTCGTCAATGGATTCTCCTGCCTCTTGTTTTCTCTGTTGGAAGTTGTATCGGTCTATCGAGACGCAGACCGCTGGGCGGTAGTGGCTGTCTAGGTCGTCCAATGCATTCACAAAGACATCCGTCTCCGCTGCATCCCTGTCTTTGGGCACCAGGTTCTTAAACACTCTTACCCCTTCTGGGCCTAAGTTGTGGAGCAACAGTCTCTTCTTCCTGTCGGGTTTGTATTCTCCTTCACTCTCATCTTCAAGGGCCTCAATGTAATTGAGGAAATATTCTTTCCAGTCTTCCCATTTTAGTTGGGGTTCACCTGGTCTGGTTAGAAACGGGACGGGCGCCATGAGGGCTGACGCCTGATTCGCCATTCTGGCTTCACCTCTAGGTCTTCCTTCCTGGGCCCTTTGGGTAGGTTCACCGGACGCTCCTGCGTTCTCTGCCGTGTCACTTTGGCCCCTGGGGCTACCTGGGGTATTGTCCCTTGCGGTGGGCGCTGTTTGAGCTGCCTTCCCCCCTTCCTCTAGCTTGGGTGTGTCTCCCTTGGCTGCCAGGTTGCTGCCTGGGGGCTCCTGGGGTCTTGGGTGGCACTGACCTGCCTTGGGAGGGTGGTGGTCTGCTCCTCGCTGTGCTGCTGCGCTGCTGCCACGCCCTTGCTCCTCCTTGTCTGTTCTGTGTTCTCGCTGGGGGGTTTATCTGTTCTCTTCTCGGTACCTGCACCTTGTGGTGTCCAGATCCCAGCCTCGTCGCCACTGTAAAGTTCTTTCTTTCCCCCCACAGGATGCACAGAGACAAGTGATGGTTGTTAGTCTCTTTTATTTAAGGTATTGCTAAATTGGAGCTAAAGGGCGCCGAGCGTCTATTGCTGAGCGCTCCGGTCGCCAACTGCCGTTTCTGCCGATTTCGCGCCTTCTCTCTTGTCTCTGCTGCGCATGCGCACCTTTCCGCTCTAGCCCACGGCGTAACGCGTCATCGCGTATACGTCCGTCGACTAGAGCGCACACCACAGGTTGTGACGTGTCACTTGATGAGCGGCCCAAGGGCCCAGTGGGACAGAGAAAGCAGTGTTCTTCTCTCTGTGATGGAGGTGTGCCTGGCATAGTCAGAGATCCCCATCTACATGCCGCAAATCTCCGTGAGTGCAGCTGCACCCACCACTGTGGTGATGCACTGAAGACACAGATGAATGCTAAGCATGCCCCATGCTTTTGGCACACTCTTTCATTTTTTCTGGAATCAGGAGTTTATTTCAGAAAAACAAAAAATCAATGGCCCTGAAAATGCACTGCGTTTTCTCCCTGTGCGTCGGGCCATTGCTTCTCTTACTTTAGGCATAGTAAACCTAGGTTTTCGGCAACAATTTCCCACTATGGGGATACTGCCACTGTTGTCTGGCGGCAGGGCACGAGTCGGGGGTACACAAGGCATCCACCCACTTTTCACAGGGAGGACGCCGTACTCCCTTCTAAGAAGTTGAGCCCCACAGAAATATGTTTAACTTGTCCGAGTGTCATTTTGAAACACCGGGACACATCCATCAGCTCCTGCAGGTTGCCTGCTTCGATTCCCAGCAGCAAAGTGAAGGCAGTGAGGGGGCTTTTTTTTTCACCTCCGGCTGGCCAACTGATAAAGAAGAAGTTAAGGGGCCATCAGGCTCCCTTCTGATGGAGTATGGGACTGGAGGCGTACTGGAACCTCACAAATGCAAATTCAAATGCACCAGCAAAAAAAACAAAAGCACACAGCTTATCTTTTCATAGGTGCATGCTTTTTACTTTGTTGTAAATAAGTGCATGCACTGTAAGAATGTCAGATGGATTGGTCTGTCTCAGTATTTACACAAATAATTTATATAGCACTATTTTATAGCGCTACTCATCCCAATGCAGAGTGTTAGAGCACTTTACATACCATAAACATTATGCATTCCTAATAAATCATGTAAGTGTGTAAATGAATGTACAAAATGTGTTACATGAGACAGGGTTACAAGGTGTACGAGTCACATACACTTCATAGCTCACCGTGGTCTACTAGAAGGATTACAATGTATTAACTGCAAGTAACAAAAGGATCTCTGTGTTGTAATCCACTTACCTATCTACAAAAAATAAAAATCTGTGATCTGCATGTTACATATTATGCTTTGCAGGTGACAAATTAAAAAAAAACATTTTAGCGAATTCTCTTGCATTTTAAGTTGGCATATGATATAACATACACATGTCAGAGCATCACTTCCAGTGAGGTCACTTCCTGTGAAGTCACGTGGAATGTCACGCCGTCGTGACGTCATGTGCTTTGATAGACGCTTCATGATATCACTTAAATACTGCCTGACTTGGTCAGTCCCCCCACTTCTTTTTTTAGGACTTATGCCCTGTCTGGCGGTCCTGTGGCAGGCAGGTCACTAGGTCACGGATTTCTAATGTCAGGGCCAGCTGAGGCCTGCCCTTGGATACACAGCAGCCTCTCTGATTCTAAGCGAGACAGTTGTACTGCACCTTTGTGGTGGGTGAGCGCCTCGAATTGATGGTGCAACTGTCGTTCGGCCAACTTCTAATCTAACAGCCAGATTCATCAATGTCCAATTCTGCGATTTTTAAATTGCGAGTAAATTCGAATCGCAATTTAGAAATCGCAGAATGGCATTCATGAAGTTTTGCGATGAAAAAATGCAATTCGGAAGCGGTCGCAATTGCCGATTGCGAGAAGGCAGAAATCGGTAAATAATCGCAGAATTGGCCGATACCCCTGTTGAAATTGCGATTTCGCAATTACCGATATCGCAAATTGCGATCTCTCTAACTGCGAGATCGCAAAAATGGGTAGTCGCATCCTGAGCACAGTGATGACATCACAACCAGGAAGTAGGCAGGTCCCACCCACATTCAGCAGTGAGAGGCTGAAGCACAGGCAGCAGTAGCAGAGCTCCCCTCCAGCATTCCCAGAGGACTACAGCAGGAGACACCACAGTGGCAGGCATGGCAGAGGATGCAGCTGGAGCTTCCACCAGTGGGAGGAAGCGCAAAATAAAGTTTTCGGAGCAGGAGCTCGAACACCTAATTGAAGGAGTCTCCAGGGATCACAACCGCCTATTTGGCAAAGACTCCCGAAGGGTGCCAGAGGCGGAAAAAAGATGCATATGGCTGCGCCAAAGTGAATGCCGTGGGGGTGACCCAGCGCTCGGTGGACGAGCTGAAAAAGCGCTGGTATGACTTGAGAGGGCGGGCAAAATAAAAGATTGCAGAGAGGCTGGGGAGCAATTCGCGACAGGTGGAGGGGAGCCCACCGTCCCACCGAACACCACACTGGAGGACCAGGTGGAGGAGACCATCGACCCACAGGCCTACGTGGGTGTGACCCGGCTTGACTCCTCCCGACCCAACCAAGACACACCAGGTAAGTGCCATGTGACTGCAACCCCCTGTCCCCTAACATCATCCACGACTCCAGTGCATCCCATTACAAACCCCAAGCACGCAGCCAATGTACAGCTCCATAGCGCAATTGCATTGTGGGACATGCAGTCTGCCCACAATTACCAACCTGTACCGTAGAGCCCCACATGTCCAGTGACAGTCAATCCAGCAGCCAGACAGGGAATGGTAGACTGCATGCATGTAGCAAGCCTAACTGTGTACCGAACATGCCACTAATCAACGTCCACTTTACATCACAGGTGGCGCTGATGTCCCCAGCACTGACAGCGACACCCTGGTGATTGAGGAGAACACGGAGGACACGGAGGGGGATACACACCATACTCCACAGCCCAGACCATCAGGGCAAGCTGCCACAACACCGGTCATCCCACCACCCGCCCCTGTGGCCCGTGCCACCCCCGTGACAACAGGCGCTGCAGTAGCACCACGCAGCACACAGCCACCAGTGCGGCCTGCAACACCAGCAGCAGGTCGCCAACAAACCCGCCGCCCTGCGGCTGTGAGGAGCCAGACGAGCGGTCTGGTCAGGGAGCCACGCACCAACACATCCCGCACTGGCAGGGGCAGAATTGTTTGAGCAGGTGGGCTCTCTATTGAGCGCAGGATGCTGAATGTGCACCAGACCCAGGCCCGACACCTAACCGCCATCCACCTCCAACTGGATAAGACGGCACGTAACGTCGCACAAATGACAGCAGCTGTGGAGGCCAACACTCAGGCAATGTCCAGGCAGCGGGATGTCAATCGCCGCAGACATCAACAACTGTTGACCCGCCTGTCGGCGTACACAAGGTCTAATCACATCATTGGTAATGCCACCTCCCAGCTCTCACGACGATCCCTGGCCATGCAGGTGCAAATGGTGCAGTGCTACCAGGATGTCGCTACAGCCCTGGAGAACATATCAATAGCCATGCAGGGCATGCAGGCCAGTGGCCATGGCTAGGTGGGGGGGCAGACAACAACAGTGAGGCAACATCAAGCCACAGCAGCCAGTCCCTACCACCGGTCGTGGCACCCCGCCGCAGCAGCAGGCCCTCTGCCGCCGCACGGCAAAATCAGGAGGAGGACGTACAGAGGAGGTCTGGGGCAACTACCCGGAGACGCCACTGAACTGTGGTGCATTCCAATGAGGCCACATGCTGACACAACAAGCATGCCATACAGACTAACCTGGACATATGACGCAATATGTCAATCTTTGCACACTTTTCAGAATGCCATGTTTATTGTGCAGTAACAGTAACTAAAATTCTGAATAACGTGAAGTGCCTCACGTCATTATTAATGTCATCATGCATGAGTTGAGTAATGGGTGTGGGGAGTGGATCCCCTAGAAATAGTTCCTGCAGATTTGGTTGCGGCGCCTGTGTCCTTCTGCTGGATTCTCCCCGCATTGCGTGATGCACATGTGCAGGTGGCTGATTGTCCCCTTCTGACTCACTGCCTGAGATGTCTACAGGTATCCTGCGCTTGGTAGCAATGTTGTGTAGGATAGCACACACGGCCACGATGCGGCAGCAGACCTCAGGATTGATTTGATGGCCCCACCAGTCTTGTGCAGTATGCAGAATCTGCTCTTCAAAAGGCAAAAATGTCCTCTCAATGCAAGTTCTTGTGCGTATGTGTGCTGCATTGTACCGCCGTTGCTGTGGTGTTGCTGGGTTCAGGTATGGGGTGAGTAGGTACTCACGGAGAGCGTAGCCGCTGTCACCTGCATGATAGGAGCAGAGGGTGAGTGCCTGTGCAGCACAGTGTCATTAGCATATTGTACTGTTGTGTGGCATGTGTACTTACCCAGTAGGTGTCCTTCACCAAAGTCTCCCCTGGCCAGTCGTGTGTGGAGGCCACTGTGCCGGAATATGAAGGAGTCATGTGTGCTCCCCGGGTACTGTGCTACTATGTCCATGATGATTGTCTTTGCATTGCATACCATCTGTATATTGAGGGAGTGGTAGGACTTGCGGTTCCGATACATGTTTTCTGTTTGTGCAGGTGGGCAGATGTGGATGTGGGTACAGTCAATGCATCCTATGATGTGTGGAAATTGGGCTACATTGTAAAATTGCAGCTTGGATTCGTTCAAGTCCTGTTGG
Organism: Lissotriton vulgaris; assembly: GCF_964263255.1. NCBI lineage: Eukaryota > Metazoa > Chordata > Amphibia > Caudata > Salamandridae > Lissotriton > Lissotriton vulgaris. Next base: position 807,391,141 of record NC_141697.1, read on the forward strand.
CTGGTGGGAAATGAAATGTATTGGTGTAGGCGGGTCAGCATGGCCTCCAGGAAACTCCTTAGGCAGCGGGACATGGTGGGCTGGGATATTCCCCCTGCAACAGCGACTATTCCCTGGAAGCTTCCGGAGGCCAGTAGGTGCAGGCTGCACAATACCTGCACATGTGTGGGGACGGCGTTGGTCCTCCTTGTTGGGTGCTGCAGGAGGGGTCTAGGTCCCGGATCAGCTTCATTATCATTGCCCCACTTAGGCGATACTTTGCGTAGATCTGCTCCCTGGTTTGGCCCAGTAGGGTGACCCGCTGACGGAATATCCGCTCCTGGATACGTCGTCTGTTCCGTGCTGCTCGCTGTAGCCTTCGCCGCCTGACCACCATGTAGAGTCCTGGCATTGTGTGAGTCCTGAGGCTCCAGCTGCATGTCCTTAAGTGTGTTTGTTCAAGCCAGCACCTGTGGGTACTTAGCAATACTTTTTTTCAGATGTGTTTTTTTTTTTCATGGTTACCACCTGGTTTGGGTTCTCCTTAATTTGCGCGTCGTTAAATGCGATTTTGTGGTTTTTCGCTATTTGCGATTTTTCATGAATTGCGATAGCGATTTCTTTGCGATTTCGCACTTTTATTCGCAGAATACCTGCATTGTCGCTATTACCGATTCACTGTTTGTATTCTTCCTGGTTTCTGCAAATTTCATTGCGATTTTGCAAAAAAATTTAGCGATTTTGCAATTTTGTTTGTTGAATACCTTTTCTTCAAATTGCGATCGCAATTGCTTTTTCGCAGCTATTGCGATCGCAATTTGGCTTCATGAATCTAGCTGTATATCGTAATTGTATTTATATACAGCTTACTACCCCTGACAAGGCGTCAAAGAATTTTTTGGCAAGTCCTCTAATGGCAGGTAACCCATGGCCTAACAGTGATGTTCACTATTGCACTATAAATGGCACAGTATACTCATTCATAGACTTCCATAACTATGTTGATCATCAGTGTTGTTAAGCACATTGACAATTAAATGCCCTAACGATATGAAAAAGACACACAAATGATGGATGGAATGCAGAACAAATAAAACATTTAACCCCAGTCAAGAGATCATGATTAAATCCATGATTATTTTGCTCACAATGCCACCCCAGTTTAGACCCAGCCAAATGCAAATCAGTCCTGACCCTGCTCTTCAAGGGAAAAGCCCAGCCTAAACTGCCAAGCCAGGTTCTCTCTGGACCGGAAACAAGCATCCTGGGACCGGTTTCAGAGTATTACCCCCTCATCAGCCCGGCTAGCTTGAATCCAGTTGCACAGTGAGCCAGGGACCCACGCCTGGGCATACCCGGTGCACCTAGGGCGAGAAAGCAAAGGACACACAAATGATGGACTAAATGCGGAACAAATCAAACATTTACCCCCAGTCAAGAGATCTGGGTAAAATCCATTGTCAGTTCGCTCACCATGCCACCCCAGTTTAGACCCGGGCCATATGCAAATCAGTCTTGACACTGCTCCTCATGGGAACAGTTCAGCCCAAGCTGCCAAGTCAGGTACTCCCTGGATCAGAAACAAGCATCCTGGGACCGATTTTGGGGTATCATTGCTCATCATCCAGGCTAGCTTGAATCCAGTGACACAGTCAGCCTGGGATCCAGGTCTGGGCCTACCCGGCGCACTTAGGGTAAAAAAGCAAAAGACACAGAAATGATGAACAGAATGCAGAACAAGTTAAACATTCACCCCCAGTCAAGAGACCTGGGTTAAATCCGTTGTTCGTTTGCTCACCATGACACCCCAGTTTAGACCCAGCCATATGCAAATCAGTCTTGACACTGCTCCTCATGGGAACAGTCAAGCCCAAGCTGCAAAGCCAGGTCCTCCCTGGATCAGAAACAAGCATCCTGGGAACGATTTTGGGGTATCATCGCTCATCAGCCAGGCTAGCTTGAATCCAGTGACACAGTCAGCCTGGGATCCAGGTCTGGGCTTACCCGGCGCACTTAGGGTAAAAAAGCAAAAGACCCAGAAATTATGGGCAGAATGCAGAACAAATTAAACATTCACCCCCAGTCAAGAGACCTGGGTTAAATCTGTTGTTCTTTTGCTCACCATGCCATCCCAGTTTAGACACACTCATATGGAAATCAGTCTTGACCCTGCTCCTCATGGGAACAGTCCAGCCTGAACTTCCAAGCCAGGACCTCCCTGGACCAGAAACAAGCATCCGGGAAACAGTTTTGGGGTATCACCCTCATCAGCCAGGCTAGCTTGAATCCAGAGGCACAGCGAGCTAAAGATATGGGCCAGAACTTTCCTTTGCAATGCTCTCTATAAACATTCTAAACAATGCTGGTCCCAGTTCCAGTGCTTGATTTGTAAAAGAATGAGTGCAGGTGCCCAATGCTCTGTTAAGACGCCAGCTGATGGTGCTAGTAAATTTTGGTACACCGAATGCAGTCTTGAATCCAACTCATCATCTGTAGCTCCTCCGCAATGGCGGAAGAGCGTTGTCCCACTGGCAGGGGCATAACAAATACCCCTGCGGTGCTGGGGGCCCCCACTCTCCAGTAAATGAAGGGGGCTCCTTCAATTCTTCAGTGAGAGCTGTGAGGGAGAGGCTTGCTTTGATCTAAAGCAAGCCTCTCTCCCTCTAAAGCAGCCCCTAAAGCAGCCTGAGCTCCTGTGCCGACCCGACCCACGACTGAAGATTAACAAAGTAACAAGTTACATTGTTTCTCTTCAGTCAGAGCCATGAGCCAGGCCCAAGAAAAGGATGGGGGTGGGGGCTCCAGAGACAGCATTCTCCGCAGGGCACAGCCTCTGGGTAGGGACGCAGCAGCACAGAGCTGACAGGGGCAGGAGAAGGATTGCAGCTCCCTCCAGGAACAGGATCTGTTGGGACCAATCGGAAGGTAAACAAGCATTTGCAATATATGATTTTGCAATATATGCATTTGCATATATGCAAATCATATATGGGTTGGATTGGAATAGTTAGTTGTGAAATTGTGTTGTGTGGATTGGATCTGTGCAGTGAAATAATGTGGCATGGTGTGCAGTGTAATTATGTGGATAGTAATTGTGTGGTGTTGAGTATTCTGGAATTATGTGGCATGGGATTGTGTGTCATGGAGTGGGATTGTGTGTCTTGGAGTGGGATTATCTGGAATGGTATTTTGTGTTGTGGAGAGGTATGTAGTGGAGTTTACTTATGTGGTGTGCTGTTAAATATTGTAGCATCGTGTGGAATTTTGTGGTGCAGATTGGCTGTATGTGGTGTGTTGTGTAATTGTGTTGGTTTGAATTATGTAGTTTGTTGTTGAATTATGTGGTGTGGAATTGAAATGTGCAGAGTTGAATTTGTGTGACGTGGAAGTGTGCACTGTTGAGTGAAAATGATGTTGAATGGTATGAGGCATGGTGTGAAGTGTAGTTATGTGGAATGTTGCTACCTGGCATAGACTGGATTTATGTGGAGTGTATTTATGCAAAATGAAGTAGAGCACCATTATGTGTAGGTAAATTATGTGGTGCTGAGTGGTATTATGTGGAGTGTAATTATGTTGTGTGATTAATTGTGTGGGGATGAATTGTGTGACATGTGGAATTATGTGGCATAGTGTGGTGTATAATTGTGCGGAGTGGAATTATGCAGCATGTTGCAGAGTTGTATTTTGTGGAGGGTAATTATGTGTTTTGGAGTGTAGTGTAAATATGTTGTGTTAAGTATAATTATATAGATTGAAGTGGAATTATGAATTGTCTTGTGTGGAGTGTAATTATGTGGTTTGGAGTGGTATTAAGTTGTGTGGAATGTTATTTTGTGATGTGGAGTTATGTGGTATGGAGTGAAGTGGAAATATGTGTTTTTTCATTTTTAGGATTGAAATTATGTAGTATGGAATGTTGTAGGGTTCAATTATTTATAGAAGAATTGTGTGGCATGGAATTATGAGATGTTCACATGTGCTGTGTGTGGTAGACTTAGCATAGCTGCCAAGGTTTCAGATTGCGATGAGTGATATTTTCATACTTTCAGTATAATTATGAGCGACATTTCAACGACTATGAGTTACACTTTCTCGTGAGCAAAATCAAGCAATTAAGAGGAGGGAAACATATATGTATTAGAAATTAAGCCTATTTGAGCAACTAAAAACTCTAAGAAAGTCACTAAACTAAAGTACGCTAACAGCAGGCTACTAAAGACTGAGCAGAGTCAGACTGTGTGAATGTCACCCATTGTTCCAGTTAAATTATGAAAACGTCACACTAACCAATCTGAAACCTTGGCATCAATGAAGGAATCAGTGTGAAAATGTGCTCTAATTGAGGTGTATTCCTCTGCACCCTCATGGTGACCAGCCTGCCAAGTGTCTTTGCAAACTTCTACAAAATAAATACATAGGATGTTCTCTGCAGAAATCAGAGGTTTTCCTGCACCAGGTTACACTTACTCCAGCACTTTAAAGGTGGCACTTCATTCAAGGTCCAGTCAGGCCTCTCATAATGTCTGGTTACTCTGCGCAGAAATGCTGCAAAGTTGTTTTTAAATGCTAATCTGTTGTCAGATTAAACCTTCCAAAAAGACCTGCTTTCATCTATGAGTAATCAGTCTGTTTCTGGGATCTAAAATCACAGTAAGACCCAGTGACTTAACCTCTACTGCCTCCTCAGTGATCATCTGTCTGAGGTAGAGTGCGACGGGGATCTAACATGTTTTAGGACTATGTGGTCTAGACTGCCTTGGTCTGAAGTGTTTCGTCCATTTAGCCAGGAGTGTAAGGAGGGGAGATATGAGCCTGAAGCAGTATGTGCAATGGTGCCTCTGATGCTCCCAGACTAGAGTTAGGACGCAGCTCCCTGCTCCACGGTAGGCACCTAGACCCTCAACGCAATCAGTTCATCTGCGGAGCAGGGTCTATAGGTGCATTAATACAACACCTGCTGGACGAACGGAGACCTGAGGCCTCTTCAGTGTGTGTGTAAATTGGGCCTCATGGGCCTGCGACCAGCAGGCAGAGGCCCAAACTTGAGAGGGTAGATGAGGCAATATAGTAGACTTTTAGAGCCTGCCTCTCGATAGACTCAAGTCAAAAGAGGACCATTGAGCGGGAGGGCCAACAGGCTTTGGATGGCTGCGAGGTGACTGACCACAGTAATAGATGGAACTACGAGAGATGACTGGCGGCGCTAACCCTCTGAGGAGCTATAATTCATGGCAGTAAGGGGAGGGGAGATTATGTCTATGCACTGTGAGAGTGTATTGTGCGGCATCAATACAATGTCACCTGGGTACAGTACTATCTTGCATCTGAAGAAATGAACGCTATGACACTGGTAAGAGTTACCAATACACCTAGGTCACAGGAGTTATGGAACCTTCACAATTAATGTTTTTATTTTTCATTCCGGTATGTCTACTGCTTAAAGTAGCTATTACAGCCATGTGAAAGTTTCGAAAGAAAACAAGTAGGAATCAGCCAGGAAAGAGACTCTCACATCTTATTCCTTTAATACTTACTCATCGTTATTTCCGTTCCCCCAACACCAAAACGGCAATGAAACTGTGCACTTCGGCACTGTGGTGTCATCATGTTGGAATCTTAGATCCCGGCTCCTCCATGCAGAGTGGCCGTTTTTGCACATCGCTCCCCACAGAGAGGCAGAGGTTATCCCGGGTCACATCACCCACTCCAGCCCTTCTCAAGCCCCTAGCTCCTGTCAGGAACCAGTCCTTGCATATTATTATTATAAAGACTTTTGTAGCGAGCTCTATTACTAAAAATAGTATCCTGGCGCGGGAAGGTGAGAGCGGAGCAAAGGGTTCATTGGAAGGACAGAAAAGAGGTGGATTACAGAGGGATGTTAAACAAATGGGTTTTCAGTCCTTTCTTAAAAGCCATGATGGTAGGAGCTGTCTTGATGTGGAAGGGGAGAGCATTCCAGGCCTTCGCGGCTCTGACCGCGATGGATTGGCCACCTAGTCTACAGTACTTAAATTTAGGCACGGACATTTGGCACTGATTGGCAGACCGGAGGAATCGGTTAGGAACGTTGAGGGTAAACCTTTTCCTTAGGTAAGCAGGGCCAATTTGGTGGACAGCGCGGTAGGAGAGGACAAGAGTTTTAAACATGATCCTGTGAGCAACTGGGAGCCAGTGGAGACTGCGAAGTAGAAGGCGAACACTGGAACTCTTGGGTATATTGAACAGGAGTCTCACTGCGGCATTTTGTATGACCTGAAGACGGTGGATCAAATAGGCCGGTAGCCCACAAAACAGGCCATTCGCGTAATCTAACCGGGAGAGTATTAGAGCGCGAGTAACAGTCTCTTTAGCCTCTCTGGGGAGGAAGGGGAAAAACCTACATAGTGTTTTCAAAGTAGAGAAACAAACCCCCGTAAGTTTTTTTATGTGGTCCTCAAATTTGAGGTCATTTCCGAACCAGACTCCTAGATTTTTTGCTGGGCCGCCAATGGAATTTGGACAGGGTAGATCAGTGGGCCAAAGAAGGTCGCTAAAATTATCAGGGAAGGAACCATACAGCAGAACCTCAGACTTGCCTTCGTTACACTTTAACTGGGCAAGTGCTAGCCATCGGAAAACTGATGATAGGCAAAGTTGGGCCGCCGACGTATCCAAATTGTTCTTAGGCCAGGTAAACAGAAGTTGGGTATCGTCGGCGTAGGCCATAATTTTTGCCCCTAGCTGTTCTGCTAGGTAAATTAATGGGGTAAGATAAATGTTAAAAAGCAAAGGGCTCAAGGTGGAGCCCTGAGGGACTCCAGTGGCAAGTTTCTTTGGGGAAGAAGCGAAGGGAGGCATCCAGACTTGTTGAGTCCTGTTATCTAGAAAAGATGTCAGCCAGTCAAGTGCAGGGCCGGTGATGCCAATAGTGGCTAATCTGGTAAGTAGGAGGGAGTGGGGTACCGTGTCGAAGGCGGCAGAGAGGTCTAATAAAATCAGAGCCGCTCTGCCACCTCCGTCCAAACACTCCCGGATAGCCTCGGATATTTCAACCAGGGCTGTTTCAGTGCTGTAGGCAGCCCTGAATCCTGACTGTGCTGGGTGTAGTGCCTGAGAGGTTTCGATAAAGTTGTCCAGTTGTTTAAAAGCGATCTTCTCGCAGACTTTGGCTAGAGCTGGCAGTAGTGATATAGGCCAATAGTTGGAGGGAACAGCAGAATCCAGCCCGTTTTTTTTCAGAAGTGGAAGCAATTTTGCTTGCTTCCAGCAAACTGGGACAATTGCAGTGAGAAAAGAAAGGTTAATGATCTGAGTAACCTCATTTCTAACTGTTTCCGCTAGTCCCCCAAGGACTCTAGCAGGGCAGGGGTCAGAGGGGGATCCCGATTGTGAGGCCGCGAGGACAGCGATGATGTCAGAATTAGAGGACAGAGCAAAGTTAGCAAACTGTTCTGTAGGTTCCGGCATCGTAGAGGGGGGAAATACAGGGGGTGGGAAAGCTGTTGCAAACAGCAAGCAGGCATCCTGAATTTTTGCAATTTTATCAACAAAAACACAGAAAGCTCTTCGCACCATTTCTCAGATGAAGGCAGCAAAGGTTGAGCGGCACATGGTGATACAAAGCTTTTTACGATGGAAAAGATTTCCTTGCTGTTGTTATTAGCTTTATTATTTCGTCCTGCATAGTAGCAGCTCTTGGCAGATCTAATGGCCGCATAGTACTTTTTTTGCGCCACCCGTAGATCTTTCTTTGCCTCAGGCAGATATGCTTGTCTCCATACCCGTTCGAGTTTCTTGCAACCGATTTGAGTTCACGAAGAGAGTGTGAAAACCAGGGTTTGGAGGGGGTGGTACGTAGTCTGCGGACCCCACCTTTATTAATGGAGGCAGCGGTCCCGTGTTCGACCCATGTATTGAAGGAGCTAACTGCTGCCTCAATTTCTAAGGGTAATGATGGGCGGGAAACAGCTAGGCAGTTTGACAGGATATCTAGACTGATCTTCTCTGCGTGAGCAACTTGGGGACCGCTCTCCGCGGTAATAGCCAGAGACCAAGAAAACCTAATCAGCTTAAAGTCTGACCAGGTCACTAGCTCAGGACAGGCCATGACAATATCGAAGTTGGAACAGACCAAATCTAGGACGTGACCTCCCGTATGAGTGGGTGCCGCAACCCACTGTTTGAGCTGGGCCATGGAAAGGGCTTCGTTTAAGCGGGCGGCCTCCGGAGAGTCCAGGCTGTCAACATGGATGTTAAAATCCCCCAGAAGGAGATACCTTGAGTATCTTAGTGCCCGTGGGATTATAACCTCTTCCAGTGCTCCCACAAAATTTCCAAAGTATCCCGGAGGACGGTACACCAATGTGCCGCCTACGGTAAGATGAGAATTAAATGCTAGGGAGAAGTGGAGCACCTCGGCGTCAGCCAGCTGATCCTGGGGGTCCTGGGAAAGAACCCAATGTTCCCTATAGACCGCAGCAATACCGCCTCCTCTACCAAGCGGGCGATCAATCCTTGTAATTTTAAAACCCCGTGGGATAGCAAGCTAGACTCATTGGGCACATGTGTCATTAAGCCAGGTTTCAGTAATGAAAAGTAGGTCCAACTGGTTCTCAAGCAACAGTTCGAAAATATCTGCTGCATGCTTGACCAGTGGCCTAGCATTAATCAAACCTGCTCTAATGAGGGAGGAGTCAACATGACCTTGAGCATGGTGATTTAGAGTGGGTTGGAAGCGAAAATTACATACATGACATACCTGAGATGCACTGTACCTCCCAAGAGTCATTGCACATACAGTTCTTGACATTCAATGTCGCACTTGAAACGGCTGACATCATAGGGTTGCCGGTGCATGGCACACGCCTGCAACAAATCCTTGCGCGACCTAATTTTATGGACATACTACAGAAATAGGACAAAATGTTGTGGGCATAGAAAAGGGACATTCATTACAGGACTACCACATAGGCAGCTGTTCTGCCTAACGAAATTTACCACATCGTGTTTAGGGGACTGGGAAAGTGTAGGAAAGTGGGTTTCTGTTGCAGTAACCCCCCACTTTTTGCCAGACTACTGATGTACTTTTACTTGGTGTGCCCTGGTTCCCTGCCAATCAGGTTCCTAGGGCCTGTGTTCTTTCTCCAAAACAAACCCAATTGGCATCTCTGGCCACAGGTCAGCCCCTGGTAAATGGTACCACAGGTACCCAGGGCACTGTGACCAGAGAAGGGCTCTAAGGGCTGTAGCACCTATCGTGCCACCCTTAGAGGTCCTGTACCTCTCCACTCATACACTGCCTTTGCAGGCTGCGTGTTTTGATGCAGAACAAAGTGAAAAGTCGACATGGCACACATCCCTGTGTGCCATGCCTACAACCCACTGCCCTGGCATAGATCAGTCACCCCTCTAGTTGAGTGCACTATACCAGTGGTGAGGGCACAGGTGCATGAGCCCTGTACCCCTACAGTGTCTAAGTCCATTCTTAGACATTGTAATTGCAATGCTGTCATTAAGAGTATATGGTGCTGGGAGTTTGTCATTACGAACTCCACAGCACCATAATAGCTACACTGAAAACTGAGAAGTTTGGTATCAAACTTCAAAGCACATTAAACCCACACTAATGCCAGTGTAAGATTTAATGAAAAATGCACACTGAGGGCATCTCAGAGATGCCCCCTGAAAATGAACTCAGGTCTAGTGTCCCGACTGAGTGGCTGCAAAGGTTGCCACCACCAGACATGCCTTTGTGAGCTTCCCCAGACCACTTGCTGCTTTCAGCAACTGGTCCCCACTGGTTCGGCCCCCCACTTTGGGTGGGAGAACCAGCGGGAAAAACAAGTGAGGAAGAGTGGTGTACCCATCTCTGCCAACTCCATTGCTCACGTGGGGGAGGCGAGGTGAAGCACAACTCTGAGTCCCAGCCATCTTACCCAACCAACTAGGGACAGGCTCGTGCCCCCCTCCCACTGGAGGGTGGCACAATAGGGGGTGTACTCACCCCAGGGAAGGGAACCATTGTTCCCTTCCCTCTACCTACCTGTAACACCCCTAAATCTAGTATTTAGGGGCCACCCTACACCTTACTTCCTCAGATCCAGAAACAACAAGAAGAAAAGAAGAAGGACAGAACAGCTGTGCAGCCAGCTAAGAAGATGATACCCACTGACTTGGCCTCAGCCCCACAGGCCTGTCTCCCCTCGAACTTGCTACTGTGAAATCCCCGTATGTCCTGCAGGCAGCAACCTCAATACCCAGGAGGACCTGCCTGCCTTCACTCCCAAAGACTGCTTCTCCTGTGAACACCGGATTTGTTCATCTGCAACCTCTGGCAGCAGCCGGAGACCGCAAATCCAGCCCACTCTGCACCTGCTGAACCCGGCCCGAGCTTGAGTGGAAAAACCCCACGAGGAGGTCACCCCGGTGATCCTGAACCAAGATCCGGCAACCCCTGACCTGCCTCAAGCCTCCAGTCAACATCAGTCTAAATCCAGAAGGCCCCCATAACCGCGACCAGTACCTGGAAAGAAGATCCGCCCCCAAAGGCACCCCTGCACCCGATGCTCCATGGCTTTGTGTGCCCAAACTGATGGTGCATAACCAACCCTTAACTTCCCAACTTACCTCTCGAAGTGGTGGTAGCACCCAGAAGTCCTTGGTCTTCCTGCCTGCAGTGCTTTTGCAAACTGGAGGTTCTCCATTGAAAACAACAGGGTGCCCGACATCAAAACAGCACACTGCACTCGGCCGCCTCAGTGCCGCTGAGGGTGCACCTTTTGTGCTACCTTGTTTCCCCATTTGCCCTCACCTATACCATAGGAGCTTTGCTCCCACAACCCAGAGGACTGCTTGCCAGCCGCCACCAACCAATGGCCCCCTATCCTTCATTGGATAACATTAGGCCTCAACACTCTGCACCCGGCCGCCCTAGTGCCACTGAGGGTGTAGCAAGAGTGCATCACTGACTCTGGGGGACCCCTGAGTCTAACCCCAGAACCTTAACTCCCACAGTCGATAACTTACCTGTGAACGAATAACTTGCTTTTCCTCACCATAGGACAACGTTGACAATTTTCTTCCAAAAAGTTTCTAGGTGTGGAGTTTTGAAATCTAAAATAACCAAAACGTATTTACTTACCTGTTTGCAGGAAATGTCCCAGTGCTGAATCTAGGTATACTGTATTTGCTAAGTATTGCAACCTACTGCATCCCCTGTAAATCAAATAAAGTACAATTCCTATTGTATTTTCAAACAGTTCTACAATCAGTAACTGTGAGGAGTTGGCCTGATATATGATGTCTCCAATTCTGGGGGCACCTTGTATCAGTCCAAACAACCCTTATGGTGTCTGGTTGTAAGTCAATCTTATTAGACCAGCTATCCTAATGGTAGCATGGACTAAGCAGCCTTAAAGGCTTAACTCAAGAGGTCGTGTTAAGCAAACTGTTTTACCAATCACAATCCTGTAATATAAAATGAAAGGACACCAGACAAGTTATATATTAAAAATATATCTATTTATTTCTGGAATAATCCTCTGTACTCTTTATGAGTGCAGAGGCACAATCGTTTAAACAAAAGCACAGTAAAACATATGAAAGTTGCACAATTATGGATGAGGCCCAGGGGCCACGCAAACCATGTATTAAGAAAGTGGTATAGGAGATACCAATCGAACAGTGGTTAGGCCTAGAGCCTAGGGAATCGCTGGGAGCAGTCGGGACTAGGAATGCTGAAGTCGGGAAAAGCCCGCGGGATTCGGGAGCAGCGCTTAAAGCACACACATGCACCAATGCAAAGTCAATGGTGCATAAAAGTTATAAAGTTACTGTAAAAGGAGACTTCCGCTCAACCTAGAAGGACGAAACTTCAGACACATACACTAGAGGTGTGTACCAGTGTAGGAACACCGGCGTTACTAAGTTACCTCACCCACAGGAAGCGGATACACAGGTGCGAAGTAGTGTCGGGTTTTGTCACGCAGGTTGCTGGTGCTTGGAGCTGAAGATGCTGCAGGCATCGAAACGAGAAGTGTCTGGTGTGATCCAAGGGTGGATCGAAGTTAAAGATGATCTGAAAGCAGTGGGGACAGAGTCTGGGTCACTCAGCAGTGACCAGGGTGGAACCAGGAAGGAACCAGGCAATGTTGGGCGCTCACAGGTTCTCGCTGTCGGTGGTGTCGGCTTCCGGATTGGAGCAAACAACTCTTGGCAAACGCAACCCACGCAGGATTCAAAGATGGCTTAACACTCGGACCAGGAGGGTCAGAGCGAGTGCTCCTTTTTAGGGGAGTGAGTGCAAGTCTAGAGCAACCAGATTCTTGAGTTAGGTTTCAAGGTTCGTCGGCACAGGGGCCACAAGACAACGGGCAAGTGACCAGGCCAACGCGTTGAGCCAAAAGATGCAGAAGGGCCCCACGCAGCACTCGGTGAGTGTAGAGGGGTGAGCTTCGGTGCAAGAGAGGCTCAGGGCTGGGGCTTCTCAAACCCCAATGCACAGCTTCGAGGGTCACTCATGGGCTGCACGGTCAGCATCTCGTGGTCTTTCCAAGATGGCGGGCCCCACGCTTCAGGTCACCTCCACGGGTCTCAGCTCTGCAGGGACTGTGGATCGGGCTGTTGGAAGGCAGGCACTCTGGGTCTTGTTGAACTCTGTTGCTCGAGTTCCGGCAGGAACTGCAACAAAGCAAACGTCGAGGTGCTGGATGGTGCCTGTTTGCACAGGGTGGTCACTCCTTGACCACAAGGGAGATTTTTCAGTCTTCTACGTCGAGTAGGATGTAGAAGGGTCCAGAGTTTTGTTTCATAAATTTCAGTCAGGATAATCTGAGTGCGTTGGCACTGCTCCCATTCTTTTACCAATCTAGGGGGCTGGATTACCTGATAGGTCCCTCCTATGGGTGGGACCCAGAAAGGGGTGGTTACACCCCTTTCCCTTTGTCCAGGGTCACGCTGGGACTGGGGCTGGTGTGCCCCAGAACCGGTTTGACCGGATTATGCAAGGGGAAGCCTTGTGCTCCCCAGGCACTGTCTGGTTTCTTTCAAACCTCCCTGCTACAATCCACTATCTCCTGTCTGGGGTGGTGTGACACCTCCCTGCGACAGGAAAGCCTTTGTCCAGGCCTCCTTGGCTGAGTTTCGGTCAGCAGCAGGAGGTCAGACTCGTGTCTGTGGCAGAAGCGTCCATTTTGTGATGCTGAGGCTCTTTTAAAAATCAACCGCGTTTCGGTAAAGTAACATGTCTTCTCCCTCTAGAGGGGTGGAATGCTATCCCAGTCGACAGGACTGTCGAGGGGATAGTATTCCAAATCGTATGACACATTACACGACATGTTTTGATAAACCCAAAACAAAGTTAACATATAACCGCAATGGATTATAATACACTTAATAGTATATGGTATGGCATTATCCCGGAACAGCTTAGGGAGTTGTTCTCGACAGCTGCAGACAGGCTCAGCTCATGCTCGAGCACCATCTCACGTTAAACCACGCACTCTCCCTCCAGGATTGAAAAGGCCTGCCATAGGAGTGACTTATAGGTTTATATGTGTCCAGATATAGGTTTAGATATAGGTATACTATATCTAAGCAAGAAGTGATTACACCAACTTGCCCCAGCTGAGTGATCAGCCAGTTGTGTCAATTTAAGATCCAGCCCGGGGTGGCAAAAGCTATGCTGCAGCCCCTGGTAGGCCTTGGATGCACCTATGCCCTTGGCACCTATAGTGCACTATATAGGGGCTGACAAGGTGTCCAGTACCAATTTGGTTATGCACCTAAGGTGCATGGAGTCCATTTTAAGGAGAGAGCAGATAGCCTGGGGCCCTGATTAGCAGGGAACCAGGCCAACTAAGTCGAAAACCAGCTAAACACAAGCCAAAAAATCTGGGGTAACCATAGTCAGGTGTCCACCTTCCTACAGTAACTTATTACTGTAAAGTATTTAATGCTTACCTGGGCCAGGTTTGCTTGGTTCTTAAAATAAAACATCAGTATATTTTTATACAAAAACAATTGGCCTAGAGTTCAGTTCTTGAGTGTGTGAATTCATTTGCTGACTGAGTGTGTACATCAAATGCTTAACCTCATGCGCGCTAGCGGAATTCCGCTCGCACGCTGAGATTTTCTAAAACGCATGTTACGTGACGAGCTGGGCTCGTCATCAGCGTGCGAAGAGGCTACGCCATGATGAGCCCAGCTCGTCATCAGCGTGGAAGGGGTTAATTTCTAATTTCTAATTTCTAGGTTTGGTAAAGCGCAACAGCTACCCCAGCAATGGGGTGTCCCGGCGCTAGGAGACAAACTAACTCTTACAGAACGGGGAGGGGAGGATAAGGGCCTTAGAGAGGGGGGAAGAGGTGGGTCTTGATGGCTTTGCGAAAGGCCGGGAGACAATCCATGGAGCGGATGCTGAGGGGGAGATCGTTCCATAGTTTGGGCCCCAGGACGCTAAAGGAGCGGCCACCAGTGCGACTAAGTCTGATTCTGGGGACTGTCAGGAGGAGTTGATTAGAGGAGCGAAGGTCGCGGCCGGGGACATAGGGTCGGGCCAGATTTCGCAACAGAGGGGGGTTTCCCTGCTTGACGATCCTAAAGATCGTGATAAGAGCTTTGAAGATCGTTAACACTGTCCTCTGATACTGCCTTACTGTTCGACCACCCTACCACAAATAGAGGGTAAGGTTCTATATAACTTTAACATCTGCCTACCTCTGTGGTCACCTGGACTCTATTTTTTTTTTTTAAATCTTTTTATTAGCATAGTATTTAGAGCAGTAACATGCATAAATTTTCATATATACGAGCTCAGTAATAATCCTGGTGGTACATGCATGCGTGTGCTCAGAGCATATATAGAAACATAGTAAATTCGATTTTCCATTTTGTCGTTGAACCAGAACAAACTAACGAACCCCATTCACACCCGACCCACCCTCCACCCCTAGGGAATACCACCCGACACTCTCTCAACTGGCATATAACTGAAATATCGACAATTGGGTCACTCCCAATGCAGTAAAACGTGGTGTATGTTGAACACACAGGTAGGGTGAGGTAGTGTGATCGATGGATCGGTGCCACCCGTACCCCATTGCAGTGCACCGTAGGCAGTGTCCGTGCATGGGAGAGTGAATCAGGGCATAATGGTACCACAAGTGGTTATTCCTGTGTATCGCCTCCATCCTCGTCATTTCCAACCTCAAATGCCCCTAACGTGTCAAACCATTCCAGTGAGATCGGCGTTTTTCGGAGGCCCCTACTTTCCTCCCTCTGTAGTGCTTCACCTTCAGCCTTACCCCAGCGCACTACCTCCGCCTGCCATAGGTCAGGGCTGGGCGGTTTAGATGATTTCCATCTCATCGTGATGGCACGCTTCGCCAGCAACAGGGCCAGATCTGAGAAGCGCGTCGCCACGGTTCTGGTGCGTGTTGATGGCCCCAGCCCTAGAAGTGTATGTTCCAGTGTTGGTGATCGGGGCAGAGTACCAGCCTTCTCGAGCGAGTCATGGACAGTGGTCCAGAAATACCCCAGTTTAGGGCATTGCCACAGCATATGTACCAGCGATGCGTCGTCAGCATCGCATCGGGGGCAGTTGCTCTTGGATGCAGGGAACATCACATGGAGGCGGTGCGGAGTCAGGTAGGCTCTATGTAGTAACATCAGTTGGATGAACTTGTATTTGGGGTTCCTAGCTACTTTTTTGGGGAACTGAAGTATGCGCTCCCACTCTTTGTCTCGCAGTGGCCTTCCAATATCTGCTTCCCATGCCGCCCGAAGTGGTGACAGTGTAAGTGCCCTCCCCGTTCTGATGCTAGCTGTGAGCCACCTGGTCAGATGGCCGCCCGTTCCCATGAGGTAGAGCATTGTGACGAGAGGGTTCGTAACCGGCTCCCGTCCGTCAGGTGACCATTTGCGTGCGATATAATGGCGGAGTCCGGCGTGCATAAGGAATGAGCCGCTGGGGACGCCCTGTGTGGTTCTGAAGTCTTCGAAAGATAGTAGGTGCCCCTCCGCAAACAGGTCCCCCACGTGTGTCACACCTGCGTCATGCCAGGGCTCCAGCAAGGTCGTCGTGAGTGTGCCCGAGCCTAGTGGTATACCCAATAATGGGATCGTGGGGGCATAAGGTGTCCCGGGGGACGTGTACTTTAATGCCTTCCGCCAGTACGTTATCGCCAGCTTGAGAAGTGGCGGGGCGTTTCTTGGTAGATCCGAGCCAGGTAGGAGCAAGATGTGCACTCTCCCCTTAGCATGGTCGTCCTTTGAAACATTAATCTCATGAAGATTGCGGCCCGCCACCCAGTAAGCTAGCCATTGTAGTTGACACGCATAATTGTAAGCTCTGAAGTCCGGTAAGCCCATGCCACCGGAGCTGGAGGGGAGCTGCAATTTGGCCAGCCCTATGCGCCTGCGGCCATGTCCCCACACAAGTTCGGTGAGTAGGGAGTTGAGGGTCTTAAATGTTGCTGCTGGGATCAGGAATGGCAAATTGGTGAAGTAGTAGATGAGACGAGGGAGCATCACCATCTTGGATATTGCCACCCTGCCAGGTATTGAGAGCGGCAATGTTAGCCAGAACTGAATTTGTGACTTCAGCGTTCTGATGGCCCTCCCCAGGTTGACGTCTATCATCATGTCCACCTCTCTGTATATCTGCATCCCAAGGTATCGGAAGGTGGTTTCCGCCATCTGGAATTCATGAGGGGCAAATGGCAGGGGGGCAGACCCGCCTGTGGCTGCAAAGGTGAACCCATAGGACTTAGACTCGCTGATGGTGAGGCCGGAGATCGCTCTAAAATCCTCAAAAACCTGGGAAACAGGGCTCAAGTCGCCCCTCAGGTCACGAAGATATAATATAATATCATCCGCGTACGCGGACACAATGTGCTCTGTACCATGCCGTTGTATGCCATAGCGGGGGGCCATCGACCTGAGCCTACAGAGCAATGGTTCGAGGGCAAGGACGAAGAGGAGAGGGGAGAGCGGGCAGCCCTGTCTGGTGCCTCTTGCTATAGCTATGGGACCTGAGATTTGATTGGAGGTACGCACCCTGGCCGTGGGGATGGTGTATAGCAATCTGACCCAAGTGAGAAATTCGGGCGGATGTCCCAAATTTTAACAGGGTGGCGAACATATAGTCCCATCTTAAGGAATCAAATGCTTGTTTTAAGTCCAGAGATATGCAGCCTTCGGAGCCCGTGTCCACATGGTCTCCGAGCATGAGCTGGGCTAAGCGCCTAAGGTTCATGGCTGTATTACGGCCCGTTACAAATCCACATTGATCCGGGTGGACCAGCTGTGGCACATACTGCACGAGTCTCGACGCCAGCACCTTGCTCAATATTTTGGAATCAGTATTGAGAAGGGACAGGGGTCTGTAATCGGCCATCTGCAGACCATCTTTGGCCGGTTTCAAGAGGGATGTGATCAGTGCTTGCATGGATGATTGCGGTAGAGAGGTTGTACGTAGGGCTTCCAGATAAACAGTGTGCAACCGTGGGGCCAGGAGGTCTATATATGTTGCGTAGAATTCAGCTGGCAGGCCATCCGTTCCGGGGGCCTTACCCTTCGGAAGGGCTTGTATCGCCTGTCTAATTTCCGCTACTGAAATAGAACGATTCAGGTCTTTGTTCTGGTTGTCAGTGAGCTGTGGGAGATCCAGACCCTCCATGAAGGCCGCAAGCGCGGGCTCTGATAAGGGTTGTGGGGGACCGCACAGCGCAGTGTAATAGTCCCTAAACGCCGTATTAATCCCTATTTGGGTGGTAGCCGAGCGGCCTGTCTGGTCTAAGAACCTCAAAATGGGGTGGCTGATCAGGGAGTCTCGTAGGAGGCGGGCTAGTAGGGGACCGGCTCGGTCTGCCTGTGTATGCTGCCTATTTGTGTATTCCCTATAGTCTATAAGCCGCAGGTCTTCCAGTAGCTCGGCATGCCTAATGTGAGCCTCTTGCAGTGGTGTAAAGGGAGCATTGGTGCCCGCTGCTTCATTCTCTAGGGACGCCAGTGAGCCCTCCACCTCCTTCAGTTGGCTGATCACCTCCCGTTTCCTGGCCACCCTAGTGCTCATAGCAGTCCCCCTAAGACAGACTTTGAAAGTGTCCAATTCTATCTGCCGGGAGCTGGCTGTGTTCGCGTTTGTGGAGAAGTAGGTGTCTATAGCGTCGGACAGGGAGGACCGGAAGACCGAATCCTCGAGGAGATCAGGAGACAGTCGCCAAGTTGGGATGGGAGCCAGCCTCCTACCCCACTGCCATGTGATCTCCACGGGGTTGTGGTCTGATAGGGTTTTCCCCATATGTTGGGTCTGGACAATCATTGCTGTAAGGGAGCGGGAGCAGAAAACATGGTCAATTCTGGTGTGAAGCTGGTGGGGAGGGGAGAAAAAAGTGTATTCCCTTTCCAGAGGGTGTATGCTGCGCCACACATCTGCCAGATCCCAGCCCTCAGCCCAACTCGTAAGCGCGTCTGCCTGTTTCTTGCTCTCGGCAGCCTGCAAGGGGGGGTGTGATCTATCTAGTATAACATCAAGTACAGCATTGAAATCACCCCCAATGATCCAGCGATGATCAGCCCAATCAGCAAGTACCCCGTTGACAGGTAACAAAAATTCCGACTGGTTTGTGTTCGGCGAATACACACATCCAATGACAACCGCCTCCCCATCCAACAGTCCCCGTACAAATACATAACGACCCTCTTGATCAATCCGTTGCTCCAGCATCTGGAAGGGAAGAGAGCCACGGAGCCAAATCGCCGCCCCCCTTGAGAATGCAGAATATGAGGTAGCAAAGAGCTGCCCTCTCCATTTCTTGCGCAATTTCACCGCTTCAGCAGCGTTCAAATGTGTCTCTTGCAAGCAAGCAATCTGTGTCCCCCTGCGGTTGAGTTGTGCAAGGATTCTATGTCGTTTGTGCACTGATCCCATGCCACGCACGTTCCAGGTGCACAATTGGTAATTGTTAAGAGGTCCAATTACCATCTGTGTGGTGCGGCAATGTGAAACAACTGGGTGACCCCACATGTCCTGCTGTGCTAGAAAGTGAGAGTGTCTCGCAAACATGTAACCCCCGAACAAAAAGGTCCCTGAGCCAACGCGCCCAGGAGCCAAACCATGGTGCCCAACGTGGGCACAAGTCAGTTAAGTCTGTGTGCATACCGGGGGTGGTAGGCCTCCGTCGACTGTCACTGAACGGTTTGCGTGGACATGATAGCCCACAATATAATGGGGCCCTATATATACAACCCACCATATGTGAAGGAGGGGATCAGTTATACGTTACCACCCGGAGAGGATCAATCGTGTTGTGGTTCAGAACTCCTCCGCCATCTGGGCTGTGATCTTCGGGAAGAGCTGCAAGCTGTCAACTGAACCAGATACCTCAGTGTGGGTGTCGGTGGTGACGGTGAGTCTGTCTCCGGTTGCTCCCGCATCGTGGGCGGCCAGTGCCTCCTCTGTTAGACGTTGCTGCGGGGATGATGACGAGTGGCCCGCCGTCTGGCGTCCAGGGGGACGCGTCGTCACCGATGCTCCGTGGGATGAGTGGCGGTCGGGGCTGTGAGCGTTGTTCCGTCGGCTTGGCGAGCCCCTGTGGGT
The DNA here is from genome assembly GCF_964263255.1 of Lissotriton vulgaris. NCBI lineage: Eukaryota > Metazoa > Chordata > Amphibia > Caudata > Salamandridae > Lissotriton > Lissotriton vulgaris. The sequence goes on from NC_141697.1 coordinate 807,410,702, forward strand.
GTCGCTGTGGTGATCTGCGAATGGGTCCTGTGAGGCCGGCGGGGTCAGAGTGACCTCCATCCATTCTGCTGCTTCCTCAGGCGAGTCGAAAAAATGGGACCTGTTGTTATGTAGGATTTTGAGCCGAGCAGGGAACAAAAGTGCATATTTCATGTTCCTGTCCCTTAATTTGCGTATCACTCCAATGAAGGTGGACCTGGCCCGCTGCACAGTGGGAGTGAAATCAGGGTAGACCGATATATTCTTATCCTCGAAGCGTATTGGCGCTTCCTCTCTGGCCGCTCGAAGGACGGTGTCCCGGTCTCTGAAGTGGAGGAGACGAGCGATCAGGGGACGAGGAGGTGCCCCTGGTTGTGGGGGCCGCGATGGTTCCACACTGTAGAGGGCGGTGAGGTCTCTCTGGCCCACCAGTTTCCGTAGCCAATCCTCCACAAACTGGGTGGGGTCCCTCCCCTCGCTTCTTTCCGGAATGCCCAGGATGCGGACGTTGTTGCGGCGGGCATGTCCTTCAGCATCGTCCACTCTATCCCATAGTTGCTTGAGCTGCTTCTCTACGTTTTCCAATTTCGTGGAATGTTCCGTCTGCTGCGGGATGAGGTCATCTAGCGCTATTTTTTGCTCCGCTACCCGATCCGCCAACTTGTTATGGGCAGCCTTCAGTAGGGACAGGCCAGTCGCCATGTTGTCTATGCGCGATTCTAGCGCTTCGCGCGTCGCGCGTATCTCATTCAGGATCAGGTCCAGCTTGGCGTCCTGCGATCCCTTACCGGTCGGTGGGATGATGTCCATGTTGGAGGAGGTCAGCGGGTCGTCAGAGCCCGTGGACTGTACGTCCGTCTGAGCGCCCTGGTCCTGAGGTTTGCCCTGTGTCTGCCCATGGATCTCGTTAGCAGGGTGGCGCTGTTGTGGCTGCAGCAGACCGCCGCAGTCCCTCTGAGTGTCCGGCAGTGGTTATGGAAGGACCACTACGTGCTGGGTAGAGGCGGATGTAGACCCCAGGGCTGGCAGGGATGGTGTAGGCGAGGTGGCAATGTAGGGTGGGTCGGTTCTCCACTGGCGTCTCTATAGGCAGGTATGACCCCGGGCCCGCAAAGGCGGATGGGGGGGAGAGGTGGTGGGGTCTAGGCCACTGCAGAGTGAGCTTGTCGCACCAGCCGGGAGCGCAGCAAAGGTCGGGCTGTAGCGCCGTGATAAGGCGCCAAAGCGCGTGGCGCACTTCCCCTCTTCAGGCCCTTGTACCTGGGGTCCGCGTGTCTTCTATGCGCGCCACCCCGTGCTGAGTGTCCGTTCTAGGTCCTCCGGCTGGCGGTTCGGGGGCAGGCGAGGTGAGACTGCCAGGGCCCAAGGGTCTCGTCCAAGCCCTGGTGTGAAGACAAAATGGCGCCTGGATTCTGGCAAGGTCGGGCTGATCCGCGATGTGTTGTGGTCAGCCTGTGTAGGGTGAAACCGGCCTCACGGTGGTGGCAGCGGATTGGGTGTGCCGCCCGCTCTCCAGCCCCTGTCTTTGCGGCGGAATGCCAGAGTCCCGCTAGCTTCGTGGGCGGGCGGGGGGCCGGTCCGGGAGTGCTCCCGCGTCCCGAAGGGGCCTCGCAGCAGGGCGGCCGGCCTGGGGCAAAGCGACTGAGCGGGGGGTAGCGGAGCCTCAGTCAGGGTGGGGCACCATACCGCACGCTGTAGTCCCGGCTGGCAGTGAAGGATTAGTCCATTCCGGGGTCCCGACTGGACCGCGAAGGAAGCAGGGGGTAGGTCGGGCAGGCCAATCACTTTAGGCCGGGGCTCCACTCCGACCTACAGGCTGCAACAGGCTCCGTCACTGGAACTCGCCGATGGAGTGGTCCGAGAGGGGCTATACTGCACCGCCTCACGCCCCTCGCTCCCGGAGACAACCTGTGTAGGAATCAGGTGGGTTGCAGGCAGGAGAGTTCAGGATATTCCGCTAGTTTTCAGGGCTTAGGACGGAGCTGGAGAACTACACGTCCACCATCGACGGCTCCAGGCCACGCCCCCTGTCACCTGGACTCTATACATACTATACCTCATTTTGGTGTAGTATATATGGAGCCAGTTTCCTACAGGAAGCACCAGAAGACAGACGGTGGCCACATGGAAATAATACTACACCAGCATTGATTAGCAGCACTGGTACCCGAGGAGGCGCAATGCCTGTTATGCATGATTTTGCATTTCAGTGCGGTCATGCGGATCACCAAACTTAAATGCGTTAGTCTAACGCCAGATGCATGGTACTTGGCAGGGTTGAATTAGGTGGTGTGGATTTGGACAAGCTGTGCACGCTAAGGCTTTTATATCCTGGGGTATAAAGTGGATGTTTGTCTATTTTTGTTTGTAAAAATCATATGGGCTGTTTCTTTACCTTCCAGTACATTTCTGAACAATTTGTTAAGCTAAATTGTATTGTTGCATTGTGTGCGCATGCAGGGAAGAACAAGTGTCTGGCACACATGCAAAAAATCATCCTACATCTCAGTATTAACTTCCACACATCTAAGCAGTAATTCTAATCATAGAATGAGTTGCTTCTTTGCTTTACAATGACAGTTAGTAAAACAAGTAAGTGCTTTGCAGGCCTATATAAGTAGCAAATGTTTTAAAGAGACTTGTTTTCATGCAAGGTATTTCTTTTCCCAGTTCACGGAAGGGATAAAAAACATCACCAGATAATAATAGAGTTGACAGGAAGGTGCGATAGCAGAATATTGATACATGTGGATCTGGTGAGGACTGCGGGCAGCAAGTGCTTGATACGCTATTTGCATAAGAAAATACTATATATTGTTTTCATTATCCTCCATTAGTTATTAGTAAGGAAGGGGGAAGAGAAGCATTCACTGACAGCATTCAGTTAGTCTTACGGAGAAAAACAATGCTGTGGTCTGTGGTAGATGCCGCCCAGAAGTCATAGGTATATGTATCAGGAGCTGCTATTGAAAGGAAGTGGAAATGTACTTTAGATGTTGCTGGTATTGATGGCTACAGTGCGGTTGCAGACTTCGCTGGGCTGACAGTGGGTGGGGAAATGCTACGTTGTCACTATACGTTTAATTACATGAATTGTGCATTCTCTCTGGGTACATGCTGACTGGTGCTACACATGGGATCAGGTTTGTCTATGACAGAACGTATGGTTTAGTGGGGTGCATAGTGTAAATGAATGTTTGTGTGAGGAAACAAAAACTCAGACATTTAATATTATTGTGTGCATCATGCAGAGGATGAAAAGTAGCAGGAATGGCTTTGATGACGTAGAGGCTAGCAGGATGGACTGTTTTGGAGTGGTCAGTTGAAGAGATTGTTTAACATATTTTAAACTACTAGGTGGCATTGGGGAGGGCAGCAGCTGAAAGGTTCTGTCTTTACTAGTAGGCAGTGGTTAGATGGGGACCTGCCAGCAGTCTTTCGGTGGTGGACAGGGGAACAGTGGGCGGCATTGACGGGTTCGCAGTGACATCCAAGGGGTGGTTTTAAAGGCGGGCGGAAAAGGGTAACTGCAGTTTATGTAGGGGTGAGAGTAGAGTTAATGGATGCGTTAGTTGCAGGTACGAAGGCAGTGGTCTGTGTTTGGAGGTGGTTAACTGAGCAGGCTTCGCTTAAAGGTGGGTCATCAAGTAGGAGGATGTGTTTGGTGGGCGGCTGAAGGCAGTGTAATGTAACTTTGCTGGAGAGCGCAGCAGCAGTATTTACTGATATATGTAAGTCGCCCGATGAAAGGGTGAATGTGACCAGTGGAGGAACCAGAATCCTTTTTTAGGTCTCGCCTAGCGACGCAGCACATGCGCAGCTTGCCTCGGCGAGATCTATTGTCATTGGTTTTGCTAGCGAAGGGGGACAGGAGATGTGCGCGCGCCCGGACAGGCTTTCATGTGCACATGTACGGCTCGCTCGCATCGTTTGAGCACAACGCTTTCACTTTCCTAGTTAGTTGCAGTGTTGTGCTTTACTTTTCTACGCTGTAATGGCCGATGCAAGCCCGATCACTTAGAGCCTCTGGTGCACAAAGCTCTCAGCATCTGCTCCGTCATAAGGTCACCTCCATGGTGCCTGTTCAAGGAGACTGGTTAGCGCTCCACAACCCGCAGCTAGAAGCTGGGCAGGCAGGCGCTGGCGAACCCTCAACCCTACTTCCAAGAGACTCGGTCACTAACCTACCTGCTGCTGAGCCGATCACGAGCCCAGGGGGTCCTCCTGGATGTAGCGCTGCTCCAAGCACCTTCGCTCATCCCTGTAGCCTGGCACAAGGAGGTGCACTGCGCCCGCCCAGCCTCGACCCCCACCTCGCTCAGACCACAGTCCGCCCACTAATGTGGTGCGGCAACAAGGCACTCTTGGGGTGCCCTGCCTCGTCCGGAAGCCTCTGGGGACGTGAGGATGACGGAGGCTCCTCTGACCAGAGCTGGGGGGCCTCAGCATTGGTAACACCCCGTGTCGCAATCTCTGATGCCAGACACCGGTCCTGCTTGGTACCGGGCCCGGGCATGTGTCCTCCTGTGCGGCACAGCCTCGTGATCCTAAATACGGAGCACGGTCCCCTTGAGAGCCACCTCAGAGGATAGGGCTGCACACAGGCTCCAATACGCCCCCACCCTCTTTCGCTAATTGGCCACCACATGAGCGTGATTGTTGGGAGGGCATTGCAGGAGACCCACTAGGGAAGCTCATCAGGAAAAGGGAAGAGCAGCCATGGGGGACTTTGAATGCTAATTTCATGCACAAAGCAGGACCAGACCATTGCACGGAAGAGCTATCCCTGTGGCATCATTAGAACTCAAAGGGGCACTACTAAGCAAGAGGGATACCCCACTACTGCCACACCAGTCTTACACCCCCTTCCCCCTACCTCAGCAGTGACCCACTGCCAAGGGATTCAAAGTAGTGGGTGAAAGAAATTTTCTAAATTGGGTTGCTTGACATAGCTGAGGGTGTTCCCCTGGTTCCTTTCTATTGAGTATGCTAAGCCATTTGTATTGGCTCCTTACCGACTAGTCAGCTTTGGAGAAAAATCCACTTGAATGCCACATTCCACCGCACAGCTCCTCACCTGCCCTTGCAGCGTCTTAATCTGCCTTCCGGTCCCGCACCACTTTCCTGCATGCACACCTGTTCCGATCTTAGTGTATCCTTGCAGCGTCTTAATCTGCCTTCCGGCCTGCACCACCTTCCTGCGTGCACAACCTGTTCCGTGATTGGTGTATTCACTTCAGGAGCCATTCCTGCACTGCCGCTCTGAAGGCGGTTCAGGTCATGCTTCCCGGGCTTTAGAAGCACATGATAACCGCTTATGGAATACAGTGTGCCTAACTGTTCATTTCCCCCTGCCTGCAGAAATGCTCAGTCATATTTTATTGTCCTGCAGGTGGTGGCTGCATCGCTTTCCCATATCAGACTGCAGCCTGGGGAAGACGCGTTGCTTTCTTCCACGTGAAAGGAAGTCAGTTCATAAGAGGAAACTGCGTGTCAAGTATGGGGCATTGGCGTAGCAAGGGTGTCACGGACCACAATACTAGTCTCAAAGAAAAATGGGCCCCAAACTTCATTCATGGTAGTAAAAACAAGCATTTGCAATGAAATAGATTTGAGCTATTGACGTTGCAAATAACAATGCCTTTTATTTTTGTTTTTGTTTTTAAAACATACATAAAAGGCATTGTCATTTACAATGCCAATAGTTTAAACTCGCGTAAATGCGAGACCTATTACATTGCAAATGCTTGTTTATGACTGGGGTGAACCCCTGCAGTATGGCGGGTCGCTGGCCTGAGAGCTCTGGACTGACGCGAGGAATGGGGGGCCCACTCCATGTACTTTGCAGGGGGGCCCCCTCAAGTTTCGTTACGCCACTGCCCACTAGCCTCACTGGCTCTCAGCCAGCAGGTATAACATATCATGATATTCTATCATGGTTTTATTTTTCATCTGCTGACTGAGCCAGCGGGCGTGGAGAGGGGGGGGCTAAGCCATGGGAGGGAGGAGTGGAGCGAACTTCTAAGTGCGCATGTCTGTTTGGCCAGCCTTCTTAGGCCGGCTAAACAGACATGTTCAGTTAGGTTTTTCCATCCAGCTGTATTGGATGTGAGAACCAGCGCATACTCCTGGGTGGAGCTTCAAACCAACCCTCTCAGGCCAATTCCCGCACTGCTCTCATAGCACCTCTTCATTGTGTCGGCCCCCACTGCACCTCATGCCACTTTATATACTACAAGACACACCATGCCACTTTATCTCTCTCTTTCACATATCTCTTTTCTCCCACTGCGACAGTTGTTCGCCTTTCTCTCTCTCTCCTTCTTTCCTCTGTGTTTGTTTTTCCAATTCTCAGGGAAAGTCTCATGAGCGAAAATGAGTTCCAGTCCCCAAAAATGAGTGCTGATGGCTCACACCAGCAACCCCCATCTCAAAGTGAGCTCCGCAGTTTCTACAACAATACACAACACTTATATGCGTAACCTTACAGACCACACATTTCTTAACAATGCAGCTCTACATCGCATGCTCGATGGGTTTGCTGGCATGACCCCAATATCCACAGCTCGTGCCAGGATTCTCTGCTCCCATCCAAGCTGAGGTAGACAAATACATATTACTAGGAAGGTGGGAGTGGATCTCCATCCATAGGAATGTGCACCACTCGGAATCATTGTTTTAACCATGCCCTCCCCTTTCTGAGCAAGCTCACAAAGTTGGGAGAAAGCCTACTGTGTGTTTTTGCACCACTTCAGCGCCGGACTTGCTGTTGAACTTGAGAATGTGAGCATAAAACTGTGCTTGACCCAATGTTGCTGACAACAGGTTAGTAGGGTAGATTTGCCTATGACAAAAATGATGTCTTATTCCACAAACAAAAAGCCTTTAGAGAGAGGACAGATGTTAGGCCTCCCTTGGTTCAATATATTAGGTGTAATGAGTGACATTACACTGTCCATCCAGAGAGGAGGTGGGTGATAACCACCATATGCATTGGTTGGAATTTATCTTCCCCTCATTCATTAGCACCAACGACCTGAACGGGGAGGGCACAGAGACGCCCATGGCCAAGGCTCTTTGATAGGAGCTTCGTGGAGGCAGGGCCTTTCTAATGAGGTTTGTTGCTTAGCCCTAGGTCCCCTTCATGCAGCACTATTGCTCAAGGATGACTGAAAGGATGCATGCACTTCCCAGCCTGCAAGAAGGCACCCCTCTATGGAAAGCCCCCCTCTTGGAAGCCAAATGACTAGTTCTACTCCCCATCTCGTCCCAATTAGCAGTGATTGATGACCCAATGTTTACCCACATGTCAACGCCTTCATCTCCAACAAAATGTAAGATTAGCAAGCTATTATCAGCCCTAGTTTGGAGACCCACTGGCATGCCATGACTCGAGTTTAGGACTTTGCATAGGGATTGGCCATCAGCCATTTAATATACTAGTAAGACTTGAGGATCCAGATGACACTGATCTGGATGTCATTCTAAACTCTTGCATGGAAACATTCCACCTCTCTTCATCAATCTATCATGTTTAGTAAGGGTTGAGATTATAATCTGTTTTTTCCAATGATTCTGCCAAGAGGTATGAGGTACTAGCAGATTGTTGCACTCCAGATATATAATGTTGAGGCAATAGTTCTTCTTTAGGAGAACTGTAAGCAGCTACAGTTTGCTGGCGCACCACTCAGCCTACTGCAATCACAATAACTTTGAGGAGTTTGGCGCAGCTTTCAGATCTGGTCTTTGGACACAGCAGACTTTTGTCATCAGAGCAGGGGTCTATCTGACCTCTATTTCATTGAAAGATACTGTCTGGTGCACCTCAGCATCCCCTGCCTTTAGGACCCAGCTGAGTGCTGCATCCATAGTATGCGCGCCATCATGCGCAATCACCTTTTATAGTTTTCAAATTTCACTCTGTAGGTGTATTTAGCACTAGTTACAGTGAACGGGATTCATGAATCCTGGTCATTACTGCCTTCATTACAAGGGCAAATGGGCATGTTTATGCGCTGGGTGCCATGATTTCCCCCGTTTGTTAAGATAATAAAACGTGATTCATTATATATACTGATTGGAGTGTGTATTTATAGGTGTAATCATAGCTATGCTCTCAAGCACTGTTTATGTGCAACTAGTGTGTCAAGTATGAGGGACAGGTTTTCCCAGCTCCTTACTGATGCCATGGCAAGGGTGCCATTAACTGGCATATTTTCCCTCTCTGGATCATCTGTAACCATGGGATCTATAGCCATAGGATGTGGAACAACTACCCACAGAGGATGCCCATATGATGGGAACCCCTATTCACAAAAATCCCCTGGAGATATCTTCATTGTGTATCTTATTTCTCAAGGCCGGATGCAGAACACTTAGGGGCATATTATCAAGGCTAGTATTTATGCTTTATCTGCACTTTTTGCCGCTAAAGCTGCAATATTTTAATTGCCCTATTTACAAAGTGGTGCTAACATGCATTATTGCATGTTAGCACCCGTTATCCCGACGCCTTGCTTTGCATCTCTAATGAGATGCAAAGTGGGCGTCACTGGGTAGTACTCCTCGTAAATTATCGCTGATGTGCATATCACAATATTTACAAGGAGGCCCAGGCATTTTTGAAGACGTTAGTTTTTGAACGTCTTCAGAAATGCTGACTTACCTCTACTTTATATTGGAGGTGGATTATGCTGATACGACCACAGGGTCGTATCAGCAAGGTTATCGCAGTTTTCCATGGAACATTGCTGGAAAACCAGCGATGTTCCATGGAAAACATCGCTATCGCTGGAATAAATATCGCCATCGCGCTATGCATTGTTAATACATCGCTTGCATGGCAATAATTTCCAGCGATAGCCGGCGATAACAATTCACACGCTAAGAGGGCCAGCGATAATTATCGCTGGCCGTTGAGAATATGCCCCATTGTCCTCTTTCGGTGGGTCATGTACGGAATGGATGGTACCTAGCAGTTCATGTCACTTATTAGGTGACAGAAGAGCTTCACCCACCTGATACATACATTTAGTCTAACCCTGAAACATTTCACAGTTATAGTAAACGTACATGTTAAGATAACCCCTGTGAAATGTCCAGAAGTCAAACACAGTCTTTAAAAACAAACTGCACCAGGTAGGAATATTTTGAAGCAAAAAGGCACAGGGTGAAATTCTAAACACCAACCGTAAGGATAATGTTGGGCAGGAAAAGTTACCTGGCTCAGTAAAAAATACACTTGGGATTGAGCATAGAAGTCTAATACAGGTAAAATGCAAAATAGCCAGCATGCATCAAAATAAGCAAAGAGAAAACACCAAATCAATGACCAGAGCTTTTCCCACATTCAGTCGGAGTATACCTACAGTTTGGCGGTTCTTTTACACACTTTTTTAATGCAAGGAAATGGAAGAAGGGGCACTTGGCAGCCTGAAACTGTAGAGAGGCACTAATGAAGGGGCTGCCCTGGAAATACATTCAAAAGAGGACTTCCATTGATAATTTGAGGATAAACCTACTGGATGAGTGCTGCTGTTGTATTATTATCATGGGATCTGGGTAGATCTCCTTGGTAGTTCTAAATTTCACCACTCACAGCTACAACACAAAGCATTCACTTTGAATTCCGACCTGTACAGAATGCATTCCCGTATTCTATGTCAGCAGCAAAGTTAGAATTGAAACTTCCCTCACTACAGCTAGAAAAGTTTGCGTTTCTAGTCAGTTCGCAGAGAGTATTTTCAAAATCATTCAAACAAATTTCTTTCCTTTGATCACCTTTGTCCGCAAAGGATAACCAAACAAGTTTGCTGACTCGTTGGACCTAGCACATCATGCTTCATTTAGGTATTTGTTCACACTTCCTTGCTCCAAGAGGTAAAGATTGATCAGACCACAATATAGATTGCTAAAGCAAACTCTTATCCCAAGCTTCAGCCATTTGTAGACTGTATAAGTGTAGCACGCAAAGGCATTTTGCCATTGTTTTGGCGATATACAAGATAAAAATCCCACCTTTGTTGAGCTATGCGTTGAAGAAATGGAGCCGCGGTATTGGGTCTCTTGCAACAATGTTGAAGGGTGCATTTGGTACCTAATTTGTAATTTGAATTTTTCAGCTGTACCTTCAGCTCTCTAGCTTGAATTTGGGCTCCTCTCTGCAAATGTGTTGGCCATGGCACTCCTAAGGTGGGGAAATAATATATCGAATAGTGACTCAGGCTACAATAAAATGTGAAATCTTTTATTGCTTGAAAGGGAGAACTGCCATCTTCTCAAATTATAAGGAAGCTCAGGATATGATTAAAATTGCTCAGAGTGAGATAGGACCTCTTCTAAATCTTATTTTGAAAAATCTAATTAAAAAAATCAATTTATGAAGTTAGTTTGAAAAGGGATATTATACTGTGTACTCAGCATGCCCGTAATGAAAAAGTAATGGAAAGTAGCATCTGTAAAAAAAACCTCAGCCTTATGTTCAATAGAACCTCCCTCATGGTGTGCACAAAACTATTTTGTTATTAAGACTGCATTTGCTTCCCCTATGAATTATCACTGGAGCCTGGAAAGGATTATCTAGGTATGGGAGGCTTTGTGATCTTTGTGGGAACTCTGTTCAAGATCTAAATCATGTGTTATTTGTTTGTCCTCTCCTACATCCATTGCGATGCCAGCTGCTAAGACTAATGTTTTTAAAGTATGATATTACTTCGGTAGCAGAGGCCCGGATATGCCTTTTTGCGCCACCATTGAAAATAGTCTTCTCAAAGATTTCTACATTTTTTAAACAATTCTTAAACATTTTCTAGATTTGTTCGTAGGTTGTAATTTTATATTAACTGTAAGCAGCTCCGCAGTTGTGGAATAGGGCATTTTTAGGTCAAAATATTTTGCACAGTATAAATAGATTTACTGTATTGGTATTGTTGTGTGAAGCTGAATGTATTGTATTGTAATTGCATTTATATAGCCCTTACTACCCCTGATGAGATGTTGTAGCGCTTTTTCGGCGAGTAGCACGCTTCTCAGGAATCCACAAATGATTAGTGCCGAATTAGTACAGGAAATTTTAAAGTAATTTGAGTGGTGGATATGTTAGTTATTTGGATTGAGAAGGATAGTGGAGGGATAACAGAGGGAAAATGGTTTGCATTTATATAGCACTTGCTACCCTTGCTGGGGTGTTGAAGCGCTTTTTCGGCGATTAGCAAGCTACTTTGGAACCCATAAAGGATTAGCATATTGTATCACTAGAAGCATTGTATTAGTGTTGCGATGTAAAACATTTTTGCACTATTTATCTGTTGCATTTACTATGGTTGGACAGTTTTTTGTATTATTTTAGAATTGCTTTGCAATGATTGATTAAAAACTCAATAGCACCTTTGCACTTTACTTGTCTGTGAAGCCTTTGCGAGGGCGAGATTGTAGATCTCTATCTTATCACTCTAGATCTAAACCCCGTTCTGGTCAACTGAACCTTTATTGCCTGTCTTTGAGGAAAGAAAGTGCATCCAATACCAGGTTAACTCAATCAATAATGGACTCGTTCAGAAAAACCACAAACTACTTCTAGCTTTTAGAGATTTATTATAAGGTTACGGTTAACTGCAAGTACAGGCATCTCAGAATGAGATTCAAAAGGTATACAGGCACCACTACATACATGTGCTCTCGAAAGGCCCTTAAGCGAGCAAAGAACACTACGAGTACCAGTTCTAAAATCAAAAGGGCTGCAAGCATAGACACGTATTGTGATCTCTCCGTCATTTACAGCAGGAGTGAAAGGTTCAGGTTAGGCTGTCCCTACCCTGCTCTGGATGGTATCCCTACTTAACAGAACCCCAACCTACCAAAGGTGTCAGCGGTGAATGGCTCCCTAAGGAGATCACCCACTCTTAGTCTCTAGATGAAAAACCTATGATCGCCAGTCATGACCCCTCTCTGCCTACCCATCCGCTCTCTAAAGGGTCCTCAGGCATCTGCTCTAACTCCACCCCGGGGTGCTGACCCTAATACAAAAACACAACAACATTTGAGACGCCCCTTGGGAGACGCCCCTCACGTGGTGTCTCTTCTGGCTTTTTCCATGATGTTCTTCTTTTGGGCCTCGTGCGTTAGCGTTGACCTTGCTTCTCAGACTCTTCTCCGGCCCGCCGATACCCCCTAAAACATTCCTGAACCCTCCTCCATGTCTACATCAATCTCTTGAACAACGTTCTATTCATCCAATTATTAATTGGATCCCCCTCACATTTGCAGACAGACATCCGTAGCTGAATCTTCATTTCTCCTAGACTTCTAACAGAAGCTTGCAACATTTTCCCCTGACACAGTTCGGCCTGTACCAGTACGTGCAAATCAAAAACCTTTCATCATTTCAGGCCTACAACCCTTTCGCAAGTTAACTAAAATAACATGTTAGCTTCTTTCTCTTAGCATAATAAGAAACACATCTATGGAATACAAATTCAATGAATAAACAAATCAGTGTAACATTAGTGCAATCCATGTATATGAAAAGCAATCTTCGTTTCTGAACCCTTCTGGCCTAGCCATAAGGCCCGTTCCCCTCTATGCCTTACAGCGTAATTTCTTCCATTAGCAGCTACATAACATGGATCCTGATTAATCACGTCTAATAAGGTTATACATTTTCACACATTTCTGCATTAGTTCTACTTCTATATAAAATCTCTAGACTAGCTACACATTTCAAGGTATATGTGAATATATTTTCAGCACTCATAGCATTTCTCTTTATGAATTGTGCATACTACTTGCAATTCGGGTCCACTCATACTTTTTGTTCAGTTTGCGCTCTCTCAGTTCCCCCCTTTGATGACCTCTAGGGGTCATCACCAACATTTAAACTGAACTAATGGCTAGTGCTCCTCGTTTCTGCGTTTCTAGAGCCCTCAGACTCCGATACTGATTATCTTGTATTGCAGCCAATCTCTGTAACTGCTCTCTCCTGGATCTCTCCAATCTCTTTGATCTATACCATTGGTATGACCTCACCAGTCCCCACAACAGGATCACACAGATCACTATTATGATTATAGGTTTCAGCACATACCACACAAAGCTCTTCCCTAGATTGGCGAACCAACCTCCAACTTCGCCCATTCCATGACCCACTTTTTCCCAAACATTTACTTTGGTTAGGTCTTCGATCTCCTTATGAATATTAGTTATATTCATAATGACCTTCTCAAGAGGTTTTGAATTGTTTGGAATGTAAGTGCAACATTCCTGGACCTTCAAAGCCTTACAGACTCCGCCCTCTTTTGCTAGCAGGACGTCTAATGCAAGACGGTTTTGAAGCACCATGGCCCTTATCGATTGCATCTCTCCTTCCACCAGCATTAAGGATCTAGCAGTGCTGGCAGACAACCTGTCTACGACTGTTGCCAGTCGCCTAATTTTGACATCATTGAGGATCAGTCCTAAGATAGGAAATGCAGCTCCAAATACATCTCCAACTAATTCTGCATCTCCCACGTCTCTTCTCCCTCTCTTTGAGGCCTTGCCCTCGATGATCTCTAAGTCTTGAGCATGGTATATTTTGGGAAAAACAATTGCCAAGTAACATGATCCATACCAGTTATCAGGTAGTCTCACGTAGGCATTTCTTCCACATACAAAATATACATTTGGAATCACTTGCATTCCTTTCAAGAAATCCTTTGTGTAATATTCTAAATTGAAAGCATGTTCACAACTGACTTCTCCTACGAATACATTTTCGTAATACGTTTTGCTTCTGTGAAGACATAACTTCCCTCTCTGTGTCTTATCCAAAGCTATTGGACCACTACTACCCTTTCTCTTGTGCGCCTCCTCTTCCTCGGTCCAATCTGTTTTCCATTGTCCTGATTTCTTCAAAATCTTTTGCCTTCTGTACCGATCATCCACCTGCCCTATAAACTTCTTTTCGACTTCTGACACCTTGCATGTCAGATTATTTCTGCGGGCATGTGAAGTATCTAAGGTAACCCAAGGAATGAAGAACTTGGCCAATCTGTCTTCACTCTTCCAGTAGTCCCATTTATTCATTTGCTTGTAATTTGGGACTTCTGGTAACACTGAGTCATAATTAGAGAAATAGTATTCAAAACTATCTCTCCCATAAAATATGCTAAGCAATAAGCTACATGTAATGCCATATGTCAACGGGAGGTGATGATATCTAATGCCTTCGTCTACAGATGCAGGCAGTTGCATGCAGACGTAGCAATCCTTGACCTCCATGGCATCCACGTATTCATACAAAAGTTTAGCATAAGCATTTGACCTAAAGTCGCCTTGGGACTCATCCATGTGTAACCTACGGGCTTCTGCTGCTAATAACGCTTTCTCATGTATGCTTTCTCCTGTCTTACCAGCAACAGTGGGTCTTGGTGTCACTACAGACTTCTCGTCTGATACCCTTGCCTCTCTCTCACGTCCCACTACATATGATACAGTAACTACCAAAGCTATTAGAAGTATCACTCCTACTATTAGTGTGCCTATTATACATTTGGCCAAACCAACCCTCTCAGGCCAATTCCCGCACTGCTCTCATAGCACCTCTTCATTGTGTCGGCCCCCACTGCACCTCATGCCACTTTAATATACTACAAGACACACCATGCCACTTTATCTCTGTCTTTCACATTCCTTTTTTCTCCCACTGCGACAGTTGTTCGCCTTTCTCTCTCTCTCCTTCTTTCCTCTGTGTTTGTTTTTCCAATTCTCGGGGAAAGTCTCATGAGCGAAAATGAGTTCCAGCCCCCAAAAATGAGTGCTGATGGCTCACACCTGCAACCCCCATCTCAAAGTGAGCTCTGTAGTTTCTACAACAATACACAACACTTATATGCGTAACATTAAAGACCACACATTTCTTAACAATGCAGCTCTACATCGCATGCTCGATGGGTTTGCTGGCATGACTCCAATATCCACAGCTCATGCCAGGATTCTGTGCTCCCACCCAGGCTGAGGTAGACAAATACATATTACTAGGAAGGTGGGAGTGGATCTCCATCCATAGGAATGTGCACCACTCGGAATCATTGTTTTAACCATGCCCTCCCCTTTCTGAGCAAGCTCACAAAGTTGGGAGAAAGCCTACTGTGTGTTTTTGCACCACTTCAGCGCCGGACTTGCTGTTGAACTTGAGAATGTGAGCATAAAACTGTGCTTGACCCAATGTTGCTGACAACAGGTTAGTAGGGTAGATTTGCCTATGACTAAAATGATGTCTTATTCCACAAACAAAAAGCCTTTAGAGAGAGGACAGATGTTAGGCCTCCCTTGGTTCAATATATTAGGTGTAATGAGTTACATTACACTGTCCATCCAGAGAGGAGGTGGGTGATAACCACCATATGCATAGGTTGGAATTTATCTTCCCCTCATTCATTAGCACCAACGACCTGAACGGGGAGGGCACAGAGACGCCCATGGCCAGGGCTCTTTGATAGGAGCTGCGTGGAGGCAGGGCCTTTCTAATGAGGTTTGTTGCTTAGCCCTAGGTCCCCTTCATGCTGCCATATTGCTCAAGGATGACTGAAAGGGTGCATGCCCTTCCCAGCCTTCAAGAAGGCACCCCTCTATGGACAGCCCCCCTCTTGGAAACCAAATGACTAGTTCTACTCCCCATCTCGTCCCAATTAGCAGTGATTGATGACCCAATGTTTACCCACATGTCAACGCCTTCATCTCCAACAAAATGTAAGATTAGCAAGCTATTATCAGCCCTAGTTTGGAGACCCACTGGCATGCCATGACTCGAGTTTAGGACTTTGCATATGAATTGGCCATCAGCCATTTAATATACTAGTAAGACTCGAGGATCCAGATGACACTGATCCGGATGTCATTCTAAACTCTTGCATGGAAACATTCCACCTCTCTTCATCAATCTGTCATGCTTAGTCAGGGGTTGAGATTATAATCAGTTTTTTCCAACGATTCTGCCAAGAGGTATGAGGTACTAGCAGATTGTTGCACTCCAGATATATAATGTTGAAGCAATAGTTCTTCTTTAAGAGAACTGTAAGCAGCTACAGTTTGCTGGCGCACCACTCCACCTACTGCAATCCCAATAACTTTGAGGAGTTTGGCGCAGCTTTCAGATCTGGTCTTTGGACACAGCAGACTTTTGTCATCGGAGCAGGGGTCTAGCTGACCTCTATTTCATTGAAAGATGCTGTGTGGTGCACCTCAGCATCCCCTGCCTTTAGGACCCAGCTGAGTGCTGCATCCATAGTATGCGCGCCATCAAGCGCAATCACGTTTTATAGTTTTCAAATTGCACTCTGTAGGTGTGTTTAGCACTAGTTACAGTGAACGGGATTTATGAATCCTGGTCATTACTGCCTTCATTACAAGGGCAAATGGGCATGTTTATGCACTGGGTGCCATGATTTTCCCCGTTTGTTAAGATAATAAAACGTGATTCATTATATATACTGATTGGAGTGTGTATTTATAGGTGTAATCATAGCTATGCTCTCAAGCACTGTTTATGTGCAACTAGTGTGTCAAGTATGAGGGACAGGTTTTCCCATCTCCTTACTGATGCCATGGCAAGGGTGCCATTAACTGGCATATTTTCCCTCTCTGGATCATCTGTAACCATGGGATCTATAGCCATAGGATGTGGAACAACTACCCACAGAGGATGCCCATATGATGGGAACCCCTATTCACAAAAATCCCCTGGAGATATCTTCATTGTGTATCTTATTTCTCAAGGCCGGATGCAGAACACTTAGGGGCATATTATCAAGGCTAGTATTTATGCTTTATCTGCACTTTTTGCCGCTAAAGCTGCAATATTTTAATTGCCCTATTTACAAAGTGGTGCTAACATGCATTATTGCATGTTAGCACCCGTTATCCCGACGCCTTGCTTTGCATCTCTAATGAGATGCAAAGTGGGCGTCACTGGGTAGTACTCCTTGTAAATTATCGCTGATGTGCATATCACAATATTTACAAGGAGGCCCAGGCATTTTTGAAGACGTTAGTTTTTGAACGTCTTCAAAAATGCTGACTTACCTCTACTTAATATTGGAGGTGGATTATGCTGATACGACCACAGGGTCGTATCAGCAAGGTTATCGCAGTTTTCCATGGAACATTGCTGGAAAACCAGCGATGTTCCATGGAAAACATCACTATTGCTGGAATAAATATCGCCATCGCGCTATGCATTATTAATACATCGCTTGCATGGCAATAATTTCCAGCAATAGCCGGCAATAACAATTCACACGCTAAGAGGGCCAGCGATAATTATGGCTGGCCGTTGAGAATATGCCCCATTGTCCTCTTTCGGTGGGTCATGTACGGAATGGATGGTACCTAGCAGTTCATGTCACTTATTAGGTGACAGAAGAGCTTCACCCACCTGATATATACATTTAGTCTAACCCTGAAACATTTCACAGTTATAGTAACCGTACAGTAAACGTACCTGTTAAGATAACCCCTGGGAATTGTCCAGAAGTCAAACACAGTCTTTAAAAACAAACTGCACCAGGTAGGAATATTTTGAAGCAAAAAGGCACAGGGTGAAATTCTAAACCCCAACCGTAAGGATAATGTTGGGCAGGAAAAGTTACCTGGCTCAGTAAAAAATACACTTGGGATTGAGCATAGAAGTCTAATACAGGTAAAATGCAAACATAGCCAGCATGCATCAAAATAAGCAAAGAGAAAACGCCAAATCATTGACCAGAGCTTTTCCCACATTCAGTCGGAGTATACCTACAGTTTGGTGGTTCTTTTACACACTTTTTTAATGCAAGGAAATGGAAGAAGGGGCACTTGGCAGCCTGAAACTGTAGAGAGGCACTAATGAAGGGGCTGCCCTGGAAATACATTCAAAAGATGACTTCCATTGATAATTAGAGGATAAACCTATTGGATGAGTGCTGCTGTTGTATTATTATCATGGGATCTGGGTAGATCTCCTTGGTAGTTCTAAATTTCACCACTCACAGCTACAACACAAAGCATTCACTTTGAATTCCGACCTGTACAGAATGCATTTCCATATTCTATGTCAGCAGCAAAGTTAGAATTGAAACTTCCCTCACTACAGCTAGAAAAGTTTGCGTTCCTAGTCAGTTTGCGGAGAGTATTTTCAAAATCATTCAGACAAATTTCTTTCCTAAGATCACCTTTGTCCGCAAAGGTTAACCAAACAAGTCTGCTGACTCGTTGGACCTAGCACATCATGCTCCATTTAGGTATTTGTTCACACTTCCTTGCTCCAAGAGGTAAAGATTGATCAGACCACAATATATATTGCTAAAGCAAACTCTTATCCCAAGCTTCAGCCATTTGTAGACTGTATATGTGTAGCACGCAAAGGCATTTTGCCATTGTTTTGGCGGTATACAAGATAAAAATCCCACCTTTGTTGAGCTATGCGTTGAAGAAATGGAGCCGCGGTATTGGGTCTCTTGCAACAATGTTGAAGGGTGCATTTGGTACCTAATTTGTAATTTGAATTTTTCAGCTGTACCTTCAGCTCTCTAGCTTGAATTTGGGCTCCTCTCTGCAAATGTGTTGGCCATGGTACTCCCAAGGTGGGGAAATAATATATCGAATAGTGACTCAGGCTACAATAAAATGTGAAATCTTTTATTGCTTGAAAGGGAGAACTGCCATCTTCTCAAATTATAAGGAAGCTCAGGATATGATTAAAATTGCTCAGAGTGAGATAGGACCTCTTCTAAATCTTATTTTGAAAAATCTAATTAAAAAAATCAATTTATGAAGTTAGTTTGAAAAGGGATATTATACTGTGTACTCAGCATGCCCGGAATGAAAAAGTAATGGAAAGTAGCATCTGTAAAAAAAACTCAGCCTTATGTTCAATAGAACCTCCCTCATGGTGTGCACAAAACTATTTTGTTATTAAGACTGCATTTGCTTCCCCTATGAATTATCACTGGAGCCTGGAAAGGATTATCTAGGTATGGAAGGCTTTGTGATCTTTGTGGGAACTCTGTTCAAGATCTAAATCATGTGTTATTTGTTTGTCCTCTCCTACATCCATTGCGATGCCAGCTGCTAAGACTAATGTTTTTAAAGTATGATATTACTTCGGTAGCAGAGGCCCGGATATGCCTTTTTGCGCCACCATTGAAAATAGTCTTCTCAAAGATTTCTAAATTTTTTAAACAATTCTTAAACATTTTCTAGATTTGTTCGTAGGTTGTAATTTTATATTAACTGTAAGCAGCTCCGCAGTTGTGGAATAGGGCATTTTTAGGTCAAAATATTTTGCACAGTATAAATAGATTTACTGTATTGGTATTGTTGTGTGAAGCTGAATGTATTGTATTGTAATTGCATTTATATAGCCCTTACTACCCCTGATGAGATGTTGTAGCGCTTTTTCGGCGAGTAGCACGCTTCTCAGGAATCCACAAATGATTAGTGCCGTAATAGTACAGGAAATTTTAAAGTAATTTGAGTGGTGGATATGTTAGTTATTTGGATTGAGAAGGATAGTGGAGGGATAACAGAGGGAAAATGGTTTGCATTTATATAGCACTTGCTACCCTTGCTGGGGTGTTGAAGCGCTTTTTCGTCGATTAGCAAGCTACTTTGGAACCCATAAAGGATTAGCATATTGTATCACTAGAAGCATTGTATTAGTGTTGCGATGTAAAACATTTTTGCACTATTTATCTGTTGCATTTACTATGGTTGGACAGTTTTTGTATTATCTTAGAATTGCTTTGCAATGATTGATTAAAAACTCAATAGCACCTTTGCACTTTACTTGTCTGTGAAGCCTTTTATCAAAGTATAGCATGTTCTTATGCTGAAAGGCTTTCTGGTGTATGTTATAATTCTGTATCTTTCATATTGTGTCAATTGCTTTTTATAAAATTCTGCACTTATTTTATGTGGACCTCTTTGAGTTCCAAATCATATCACATACTTTGACATTTGGCTTTGACATTTTGGCAAACTCTTGTGGCAATGGAATCTTTTGTAAAGTATTGCCATAGGGCAATGTCCACACCCACAGTCACCATTAACCCCTTGCGTGCGGGGCGTATTCCCGGCCTGTGCTGACTCCGCCTTGCGCGGGCGGAGTCATGACGGAACGGTTCCGTCATCAGCACAGCTCAACCGATGCTGATGACGGAACCGTTCCGTCATCAGCATGGAAGGGGTTAAAGCAATGATCTCGGAAACAATGCAGCATAACTCCTCCATTTTCTAGTCTTGTCTTTGGAATAATTATCTGGCTGAGTCACTAGCAGTTTGAAATATCGCACAGATCTGGTCTGATAGTTCAAATTACCTTGCCTTTAAAGAAATTGTTAAACATATTTAGCAGTTTTGCTGACAATCTCAAGATGTAGCTACCGCATGGATGAGGGACGTCATGGGGGCTTGCTCTTTTCGACCCTTAGCTCCGCTTTTGCGACTCCTGGCCTCAGTGGTGGCAAAAGCAGTACTAAGCACAGAAGGTAAATAATGTTCAGATGAATGCTGTTTACCTTCTGCAGATCCCACCTACTTTTTAAGTTGGAAATCAATTCAAAAGTGGAATGTGTAGTATTGATAATACAAATAAAATTGAACAAAGAAAAAAAATAAGCAAATTAAAAAACTCAGTTTTTTGTTATTTTTTTGCCACAGTGCATTGCTGTGATTGCTTGAAAAAAAAATATGTTTTTGAACAGAACCGTCACCTGTGTTCTGTATTATTTCATATAGAACATATATGGACACATGCATCAAGCAAAGGAATTGGGATTTCTTAACAGCGATTATTAAGGTATCCCTATTCAGGACTTGCAATTCGTTATGCATGTAAAAATCGCAAAATAAATTGCTATTCCTATACAATCCCTAATAGGGGATCGCAAATTGCGATTTGCTATTAGGAATGCCTTCTCATTCATTCCTATGGGCCTATAGGCCCTTAGAAATGAATAGGACAGCATTCACAAATTGCGATTACCATTTAGGTAATCGCAAATTGCAAATGCAATTTAAAGGGTGCTAAGGGGCCGAAAAGTCACCTTGATGCACCCCTCAAAATGGTATGCGTGCACATGTGGCACACACACATGCCTTAAGGCAGACTTCTTCTATCTGTGGGGAGGTCACCCCTGGGGGCGCCCGCCATCATCTCAGGGGGGCGCGAACTCCACCAGAAAATCTCGACCTTTTTTAAACGTAGAAAGTACGTTTACTTCCTGAATTTCTTCCCCTTTTCAAATGGGGCTTTTGGATTGGCGAACTCCTTTGCAGCATCCAATCAGTACTCATTAACGTCACCACTGATGTTACACCAATGAAGGGGAGATCTATACCAATGGCAGGAAGTGCCACTAAACCAGGAGCATAAAGCTCCTGAATTCGTCTACTTTTTGGGTAGTGTGGCGTTTCTTCACTCCTGCCGTTTGCTGCCTTTCACTGCCTTTGTTGGTTCCTGTCTTGTCGAGGTTTACCTGGTGTATGATCTGCAGATGACTTCATCGACGTGAATAATTATAGTGCTGATGCCCTGGTGTTCTCCTGCTGCTGTTGGAAGATTGAAACAAGCAACAGGTTAGTTTATAACTCTGTTACTTTCTCCCTATTGTTTGTAGCTATATTTGCGAACATTCTCCTTTCAATGCTGCCTAGTTTTCTCAGTCCAGCTTCCCCTGCATCCCAGGACCATACTCCTTTTCTCTACAAAATAGTTTTCTCAGTCGGCAGAGGTGGGCAGGGGAGGAGGCTCGGGGGAGAGAGGGAAAATCGAACAGACAAGACATGTCCAAGTTTTTTCAGTCGGGCTGAGGTGGGCAGAGAAGGAGGTGGGGGGAGAGAGGGAAAATAGAAGAGTCAAGACATGGCCAAACTAATTTTAAGTATCTTGCAACGGGGCACGACGTGCTCATAATTTTGTAATTTAAAGACACCTCAAGGTCAGAGGGACTCTTGCAAATGTGTTCTCTGTACCCCAGTTGTGCAAGGTATTGTAAAAAACTGCTGTTGAACTCTTTTCTCTGAAGGGTTCTGTTAATGTACAAATGGGATTTTTTTTCTTGTTGGAATAGGGTGCATCATGTAAAGTTGATGGAGGAGAGGGAAGGGAAATTTGGAACGAACGTCCGCTCACCCAAGCTGGTAAACAGTTACCAGCAAACTCTAGCGCTTGTGTTCAGCAGATTGTGCAAATAAAAGCTATTTAGAAAGGGCCTGTGGCTATTGTGGTACTGAAATTCCGGACTCTGCTGTTCCACCGGTATCGAGGTCCAAACACTTGTATCACAAAATATCGTCGTACCATGACGAATTTGGTATCAACGGACCGGTAATGATTAGGACATTATCCCTATGCATTTGCGTCATGATTGAGTGATGCTAACACCCTTAAATCGTGGTTTCCGTTCCGACCCCTCAGACTCCATTTTGTAAACGGCATCCATCTTATGACTTGCCCTCATATAGTCAATTGATTAAGGCCGAGTTTGATCTGAAAGGACACGTCCACCGTAGCTGACTTCCCCATGACCTGGCCGAGCTAACTCCACTGCCTCCAGCCAAACCTGTTTGGGAAGCCCCTCGCCCAGTGGCCGAGTAAGATATCATCAAGGCACAACATGCCATAAACCATTCACTACATACAGACCATGTTTTCCATACACATACACCAGTCCATGATTCTTGTTTATGACCAGTTTTACGACGGGAGGGTGCCCGACCTTATTGGTGTTTCATCGATATCTGATGGGAATTCTGGGCCTGGCGGGGTAATCCATCACGATCCGGACATCTAAAATATGTGCTGACCAACATGACTTCGCTCTTTGTATTATTGTAGAAATATGTGTATAACCATATCATAAACTCAAGAATTCTTGCCCGCAGCTGTTATTTCTGTATATAAGGAGAAGGCTGGTTCTGTAAAAACGAACAGTCTCCTGAGAACTTACAGCCCGTGCTGTTGTAATTCTAGGACACATGTTACTTGGTTGCAACCAATAAACCTCGATCTCTGACTTCAACTAGAAGACTCTGTGTTTCTGTAGTCCAGAACAGGGAGAACCCAGAGGTCTTCGCGTGTGGTCCCCTGGCACCACCGGGTCTCTAAAAACCCGGCACCTCAGTTGGCGCCCAACTCGAGGCGATATCAAGCGGTGACGGTCCAAGCCAGATGTTCGTGAGGAGCTTCGTGTGAAAATTCCGGAGGAAGGCCAGCCACTTCAGCGACCCCTGCATGTCGACGTGGTTCCGAAGGTCTTTGCTGCGAGGTTCCCCGCGTCCCGACGGCTACGAAGGACTGCTGCCCTGACTATCAACCTGTTTTGGACCCAGTGATCCTTGGTAGAGCAAAACGATAGACGAGTCTTCTAGTGACGTCACCGATCTTCAATATTCAGTTAAGTATAAGTGGAGCGTCTCCCAGTTCTTAGTTTGGTTCTTAGTTTTGGTATCCCAGAGATACGGTTTGTATTGGTTCTTGCAAGCACCAAAACCGAGGGATTTGTGTATTCACGACAATATCATAATTAGACAATCCCTTGAAGTTTGAAGCTAGACTAGTGAGCGAAGATGCCTGGTCTTAGCAGACTTGGAAACTTGTTTTGTCTTGGTTGTAGTAGGGACTCCCGATTAGAGGATTCGTGTCCGGTTCCTCCGATTGGAACTCCAACATATGAGTTATATATAAAGCACGGAGTAGGTCCTATCACGTATAATGAAGTGTGGATAAAATACACCCGCAAGGATGGTGTTTTAAAATGGCCCCAATATGGTAGTTTTGACTCAGAAGTATTAGACAACCTCGAGGTCAAATTGTTCAAGAAGAAAGCCCGGCCGGCGATGTTTGACTCTTTTCGCTTATGGCGCAAAGAAGCCAAACAGAAAGAAATAAAATTAGCAAAGAAAAATAAAAGAGGTATGTCAATGGTGCAAGCCGCCGTTGCATACAGGGATAATGAGGAAGAACAAGAAAGTGAACGAATGCTTAGGGGCAAGAAACTAGCAGTAGATAAATGCTACCCGATGTTACCACATGAGGGACAAGGCTCAAAGGGAACATCAGAGAAAGATCCGTTAATGTCCCACTTATTAAGCTCACCACCCCCATATGCATTAGACGCTACTGCACCCCCAAAGCGCTTTGTTATACCACGCCCCAGTGCACGAAATGCAGCTCTTGCACAAACACCAGCTCCTCTTCAGCTGGTTCCTACTTCTTCGGCGCAGCCTTCTCAAAGGCCGCCGCCTTTACTACATACCCAATCTACTTCTCCTACAACTTTGCCTACCGCTCCACCTGTTTATCCTGATACTACTTCTACTACTGCTTCGACTTCCTCTGCTATTGCCTCGACTTCCTCTTTACATCAGCCTGTCTTTTCTGGCGCATCTGCCTCGCCGCAAGCTTCTCCTTCTGTCAGACAGAGAGTGGCAAGTACTGTCACTGGTCTATTCTTACCCTTCTTTGGGTCGCCTAAAACGACCCCTAAAACGGGACGTAGACAGTTGCGTAGTCAACTGCCCGACTACGAGGAAAGAGAAGTGCTAAATGAGTTAGCACGCAAATGGGTTACTGACACTGCTAAATATGATGTTCAGTCTGTTATGGAAGTTTTCCGTCAGTGGGATGCACCCACTCAGAGATACGTATTTGAAGAGATGTGTGTATATCTTTGTGAAGATTTGGAGACAAACGATCCCAAGCGCAAAATGCAGGAATTATTCCGCATGCGTTTTAAGTTCTATGAAGGTATGATTGTAGGTGCCGATGTTGAAAAAGTGATAGATTTATTGTTATCCTATAGGAGTAAGGGAAATGTCTCTAGATCATTGTATGAAGATGACGTGTCAGATAGGAAAGTGGCGCAACAGTACCCCATGAGAGAGGTTCCTCCAGTATGGAGGGAAGGTGATGCGAATGTAAATCCACCAATTCTGCCGCATTTTCAGCATGTATGGGTACATGTCCCCTGGAAAAGATCTGAAGTTTTAGCACTCAAACAGACACTACCTGATCCACGTAAAAACCCAGCTGGGTATTACAAGGAGTTATCACAGACTGCCAGCTCATGTATAATGAATTTAGCAGATGTAGACATGCTGTTTGGGAATGTTGTTCCGCAACCTTTATGGAGTAAAATTCGTCATACAGATCATGATCAAGAACTAGGTGACTCATGGGCTAACATTACTGCTACCGATGCTAGACAAGTCGGTGGTTCTAAACCCGAGCCTTTAATAGCAGAACTTCCCGGTAGGATTATCGCGTACATGAAAATGTTAATGCCTGAATTACGTGTAAATTGGGACAAGCTATCTGCATGCAAGCAGACGAAAGATGAGAATGTGTCTGACTTTTTCACGAGATTTGAGGAGACCTTCGTCGACCATAGTGGTCAGGATATGGCTACCGAGGGTGGCCAAAGATTGTTTGTAGACAAATTTGTACATAATCTACTTCCTGAACTGTGCAATAAATTGAAAGATTCAGAGAGTGCTTGGGCTGTTTCCACGTCAGCGCAGATTTTAGCCACAGCCCAGTACTACGAAAATAGGCGCAAAGACGAGCTAGATAAGGCATACAAAAAGACTAAAGAGTTAAAAACTAAAGTTCTTCTCCGGCAAGCCTATCCGCCTCGCACTCCTAGTCAGCCCAATTATCAGCAACCACAGCAGTATTCGAGAAACGCGCAAGGAAACGAGTTTTCCCATCAGCGTTCTCCGTATGGCCCGAATCAATGTGCCTATTGTAAAGAAGAGGGTCATTTCAAAAGTAATTGTCCAGCTCTTGCGCGACGTTTAAACGGTGTTTCCGGCGCAAGAGGTAGAGGTGTCCAACAGGCTCCTAGAGGTTGGGGCAGTGGAAATTTCTCTCAGAATACCACTTCTTTTCCGCCTCAAAATTCCATGAATAGCTTTGACCAACAGAATAATGCGTCTTCCAGGTCAGCTCAGTACTATGCAGATGACTATTACGCAGAAAACGAGAATGAGGGTAATAATTGATAGGACAGCAATGGACAAAGAGAGGGAGTTGTTTCAGTTCCAGTAGATCAGAATGGACCTTATGTCGAGGTGATTACATCCGGAGTGTCGGAGCCATTTCTGCTGGATACTGGTGCTACAAAAAGTTCTATTATGCACTCAAAACATCCTGGCGCACCTTTGTCTGGCGAAATGAATGTTTCAGTAGGTTTTTCTGGCGCCCCTGTTAGAAACCCGATCTCCAGTCCCATGCCCCTTTCTGTTGGCCCATGCGAATTAGAAGCACCCCTCATTCTTACAACAGGTTGTGGCGAAAACTTGTTAGGTTTGGATTTGTTAAAGAGATTATATGCAACTTTGTACTGCTCCCCTTCGGGAGTACAGCTTACCGTAGGAAGAAAAGTTATTTCTCCAATGTATTTGGCAAAGGAGAATATTCCAACTGAATTGTCATCTCTTCCGGATGAACTTTGGGCGAATGGTTCTAATGATGTAGGTCGTTTGGAGATAGCACCGTATGTCATAACATTGAAAGCTAATGTTAGGTTACCACGCATTCCCCAATATAGAATATCAAACGAATGTGAAAAGGCTTTGTTAGCGATCGTTTGCGATCTGATCGAGAAAGATGTCATCGAAGAGACAACAGGCAACATTTGTAACAGTCCTGTTTTGCCTGTTTTAAAGCGTACCGATCCTTCACAGCCCCCTGTGTACCGATTTGTGATTGATCTCAGGGAAGTGAATAGGATCGTTGTACCACAGTTTCCAGTCGTCCCCGACATTACTGCCTTATTGACAATGGTTCCAGCTTCAGCCAATTGGTTTTCAGTGATTGACCTGAAGAACGCTTTCTTCAGCATCCCGATTGCCGAGGAGAGCAGAGATATCTTTGGCTTCAATTTAGGAGGACGAAGCTTCCGCTTTAAACGCGCTCCTCAGGGCTACTGTGAAAGTCCATCAATATTCAGTCAGGCTCTGAAAACACAACTAGACACGATTGTTCTGCAGGAGGGTGCAACTTAAATTCAGTATGTGGACGATCTGCTGATCGCTGCAGACACCGAAGAAGTGTGCAAACAAGCGACATTGTCAGTGTTACATCATTTATGTGACATGAAGCACAAAGTCTCGCTTTCCAAATTACAATTTTGTCGACAGGAAGTAACCTACTTAGGTCACATCTTATCGAAGGAGGGAAGGAGACTGACCCCAGAAAGAATACAGGCAATTGCAGAACTGAGTGTCCCAAGGACACAAAGAGAAGTGCGTGCCTTCTTGGGCATTACATCGTACTGTAGACAATGGATACCGAACTTCTCACTATTGGCCAAACCTTTGCTGGCATTAATGCGTAAAGACACACCCAATCCTTTGCCTTGGTCTGAAGATTGTCAGGCGAGTTTCCATGAGTTGCGTGAGGCATTATGTTCGGCTCCTGTGTTGGGCAACCCCAACTACAGCAAGCCTTTTACATTATATGTCCATGAGAAGGAAGGTTGCGCATTATCAGTCTTGACGCAACACTTTGGGGACAAACAACGCCCATGTGCGTATTTCTCTGCGAATCTAGATCCTGTAGCTAAGGCATTACCAAGTTGCTTGAGGGCCACTGCTGCAGCAGCTGTCTGTATTCGACAGTCTGCTGGGTTAGTCATGAATAATACTCTGATCGTTATGGTCCCACACGCAGTAGATATCCTACTAAACAGGACGAAAACACAACATCTAACTTGTGCTCGACTATCCAGCTATGAATTGACACTGTTTGCAAGTCACATTCACAGAAAGAGGTGTGATAAACTCAACCCTGCTACGTTATTACCCATTCCAGCAGAGACAGATGAGGTTGAAAAACATGATTGCTGCTTTAGGACAGAGGAAGAGACAAAAGGGAGAGTAGACTTACAGGACACTCCCCTCCCTGAATGTAATGATAATTTATGGGTTGATGTTTCATGTTTCAAGTTGCCAAATGGTGATACGACTGCAGCATATGCCGTGACAACATTACAGACGATTGTAGAGACAGCTCGCATCCCCCACAATTCCGCGCAAGCAGCAGAGTTAGTCGCACTCACAAGAGCGTGTGTGTTGGCGAAAGGAAAACGAGCGAATGTGTATACTGATAGCCAATACGCCTTTGGCATAGCCCACAGTTTTGGAAAATTGTGGCGTGAACGTGGGTTCCTGACGTCACATGGTGCAAAAATTCAACACGGCCAGCTAGTACACGACCTTCTCGAGTCACTGACCTTGCCCCTACAAGTTGCAATTGTGAAATGCAGTGCACACAGAAAGATTCAAGATGATGTTGGTCGAGGGAATGCATTTGCCGATGAGGTCGCGAAAGAGACTGCAAGGAACACAATGAGTCGGATGTATGTTGTAGGTCCTGCTAGATGGACCCCTGATATGGGTATGTGTGAGGACACCATCGAAAGCGTGAAATCTATACAAGCTGATGCTACTGAGAAAGAGGTGAATGAATGGAGAGAAAGCAAGGGTAGATTAGAAGCGAATGGTTGTTGGGTCGAACTGTCAGAACATCAGCGATGGATGTTACATAACGCCTATGTGCTCGCAGTGGTGACGATGGCCCATGGAATGGTGCACATCAGTGTGAAAGGAATATGTAAGCTGTTGGCCCCAGTATGGCAGAATAGTGGTATCCCAAAATGTGCAGAGAATCTGGTCAGAAACTGTATGGTGTGTTTGAAGCACAATCCCGGTAGTGGGACCCCAACCCCAGTTGGTCATTTTGCGCCTCCAACGTACCCGTTCGAGGTCTTGCAGCTCGATTTCATTCACATGGAGAGGTGCAATAACCTGAAATATGTCCTTGTTGTCGTTTGCGCCTTCTCCAGGTGGATAGAAGCGTACCCCCTTAAGGACAATACTGCATTGTCAACTTCCAAAGCCCTCGTCAAAGAATTCTTCCCTCGATTTGGCATGCCTAGGATTGTCTGGAGTGATAATGGAAGTGAATTTGTGGGACGAGTGATGAAGAGAGTGTGTGAGTGTCTAGGCATCCACCAGAAATTCCATGCTGCAAATCACCCCCAATCGGCAGGAATGGTAGAGTGCTATAATGGTACGTTAAAATTGAAATTGGCCAAGATCCAAGCCAGCACAGGTCTCAAGTGGCCAGACGCCCTGGCTTTAGCACTCCTGCCTACCAGGATGATTGTCCATTCCAGATTAGGACTTAGCCCACATGAAATTGTGTTCGGCCGCCCAGCTAACATCTAGGGTGTGCCCAGACCCAAGAGATTGAGTGAAATAGAGTACCCCGCACTGTTTGACTATTTGCACGAATTGACAACTAAACTGCATGCTTTACATCAACAGGTCCACAGCTCCTCTCCACTGGCGTCTGACGATCCAGGCCACGCCATCGAACCTGGCTCCTGGATCCTAGTTCGGAACTTCAGGCGAACAAAGAACGAGGAGCCTCGCTGGACCGGACCTTTCCAGGTCTTGCTATCTACCCGCTCTGCAGTACGTGTCCACGGGAAAAAACACTGGGTGCAGGGCGCCCATTGCAAAAGGGTCCCGCTGCCCCTTCCATATGACCGGTGGGTCCAGCAAGGAGTCGCTGACTCCGAGACAGAGTTCATACCTCGCTTTGTCCCCTTCAGCGATGCACGATTAAAAGGAACTGGTACCGACAAAGAGAGCGATTGTATTTTGCAAGGATCTGTGCCACCGTCAATGCAGTTGGACACTACAGCACATGCTTTATCTCGTTTCTGCTGCCACCTACCTACACGGCGGGGGCAGATTACCATCGTACAAGGACAGTTAGGGGTGTCGTGAGTCAAGACGACACTGCGGGTCAAGAGTTTGGAGACTTTGCAAAGGGTTTTCTGCCATTTTGGGGGCCTATGGTGAACAGCAGGAACATTCGACAATTGACGAGGATAGTTGAGTCCGCCGTGACTGAAACGGCCGGTGCCCTTAGCAACTTGACAGCCGAGCTTCAGTCGGATCGACTTATCACCCTTCAGAACAGGGTTGCCCTAGATGTCATACTTGCAGATCGTGGTGGTGTATGTAGAGTGATCCAATCTAGTTGCTGCATTTTCATCCCTGACAATGCTCCGACAGTGTACCAGGCCATCTCCAAATTACACAAAATCTCTGATTCCCTTCACGTGGAGAAAGGGGATTGGTCCCAGCTAGGGTGGCTGTGGGAATTGATCTCTGCCTGGGGATGGAAAACTCTGATCTTCATCGGGATGATCTTAGCCGTTCTGTTTATGTTCTGCCTGTTTGTACAGTGCGCTCCTGCAATATGTGGCCTCTGTGCTACTTCATGTGTAAGGAAGCCTGTATCAAGGGACGAATTGAGCAACAGAATGATGCTACAGCAACATCTCCATGAATTCATCAATACAGATTTGGACTCAGATTAGCATGAGTTATTGCCTAATATGAGGGCAAAAGGAGGGTCTGTGGTACTGAAATTCCGGACCCTGCTGTTCCACCGGTATCGAGGTCCAAACACTCGTATCACAAAATATCGTCGTACCATGACAAATTTGGTATCAACGGACCGGTAATGATTAGGACATTATCCCTATGCATTTGCGTCATGATTGAGTGATGCTAACACCCTTGAATTGTTGTTTCCGTTCGGAAACCTCAGACTCCATTTTGTAAACGGCATCCATCTTATGACTTGCCCTCATATAGTCAATTGATTGAGGCCGAGTTTGATCTGAAAGGACACGTCCACCGTAGCTGACTTCCCCATGACCTGGCCGAGCTAACTCCACTGCCTCCAGCCAAACCTGTTTGGGCAGCCCCTCGCCCAGTGGCCGAGTAAGATATCATCAAGGCACAACATGCCATAAACCATTCACTACATACAGACCATGTTTTCCATACACATACACCTGTCCATGATTCTTGTTTATGACCAGTTTTACGACGGGAGGGTGCCCGACCTTATTGGTGTTTCATCGATATCTGATGGGAATTCTGGGCCTGGCGGGGTAATCCATCACGATCCGGACATCTAAAATATGTGCTGACCAACATGACTTCGCTCTTTGTATTATTGTAGAAATATGTGTATAACCATATCATAAACTCAAGAATTCTTGCCCGCAGCTGTTATTTCTGTATATAAGGAGAAGGCTGGTTCTGTAAAAACGAACAGTCTCCTGAGAACTTACAGCCCGTGCTGTTGTAATTCTAGGACACATGTTACTTGGTTGCAACCAATAAACCTCGATCTCTGACTTCAACTAGAAGACTCTGTGTTTCTGTAGTCCAGAACAGGGAGAACCCAGAGGTCTTCGGGTGTGGTCCCCTGGCACCACCGGGTCTCTAAAAACCCGGCACCTCAGTATCCGTACTCCCTTATGCTGCAGCTGCACTTTGCCTGGCTGCCATCTCCACCCTTCCTCCCTCACACACACATGTATGCCTATGGACTTTTCTTTTACAAATCAGCAATGTCATTGTCTTCAGAATACATCATGTAGTTAATGAAAGTGAAAGTGGAAAATATGGGCTTTGAAAGTAAGCGCATTTTCATCTTAAATACTAATTTTTCCAGTTAGGTATATGTATAATATTTAAATCAAGCAAAGGCTTGTAATTCTGTAGGATGGGCTGCACACAGGAGAGCTACTCATGGGTAGCTAGAGAGCTACCAGTAGCTTGCCAGCTACTTTTTGGCGAAGCCTGATCTACTGTTACACTGACTTGGTATGCTTTGAAAATGTGCTTTTGCTGGTGCAGTCACATTGCTCAAATGGGTGCAATTTCAGATATTTATGTGTCCCTCGTCTTTATGGCTTGATTTGTGTCACTCACAGTCGTTGAAATGTCAGTCATATTTACACTGAAATTATGAAAATGTCACACATTGCAATGCAGAGCAAGGTTATTTTAAATAAAATTGCAATGGATCAGGACGTGCCTATACTTCTGTAGTGTAAATAAACATCTCTGGGGGTTTCAGCAAGACCCGTAGGAACAGAGCAAGGGAGAAACAAACTCTGTGTGTCCAAATATAGACCATTAAAACCTGGAACACGGCGCCTTCTGCTGTTCAAATAGATTTTCATTTTTACATTATTACAAAAAAGCCTGCACTCACAAGGGAATCACTAATTCACTCTTAGGCAACCATTTGTTACCAGACAACAGAACCACACGAGAATAAAGACGTTTAATTTTTTCAGGAAGCAAATCAAGAGTGCCTCATCCTCACGGAATCTGTACACACAGCACAGAGAAAAACACACATGCAACCATGCACCACAAACATATGAAGGGAGTGAACAGATGTAATACTTTGTGAGAGGCTGATAAGAAAGCTTTTGAAGAACTTCACTGTAGTTTTGCAGCTGTTGCGCACGCAGGGCGTTGCTTTCTTCAGCACACTGGTGCCTTCTTGCTTTGATTCTAGTTGCATCACTATACTGCTATCTAATGTAGGTTATTTACATTGGTTTCTACAGCTTTCACTTGGGTGTTTAATTCACCCCCCCATGCCCCACGCCCTACCACTTTTTATTTGGAGCAGCCGCCACTAGAACCAGCGCAACAAAATGGATTGGCGATCAAGACCTTGCCACCACTGTCAGTAACTGTGCACTGTTCGAGGAGCCCGTCACATATTTTGCAGTCTCTCTCTCTCCCATTGTTTATCCAATCTGAAAAGCCATTTAAATGTTATTTTGAGGACTCTATTTCATTTGATGTCATTTGTATATACATCTTTTCTGTTTCCACAAAAAACGGCAGGCCTGAGAGACTGCTTCCTTTCTCAAAGACACTGGCACAGCTGCTCAACTATTCTATGTGCTCTTTGAATATGATGCTTTATGGGTAGGAAACAGACTAGGTGCTTGTAGGGCCAGCTTTAGAGTTAAGGGCGCCTGGTGAGACACTCTTTTTTGTCATCCCAACCCCCAATACCCTCCATCTCCACAGACTACCACCTTCCATAGTGTCACTCAACTCTCCACAGTCCCTTTCTTGCGTGCATTTCTTTCGTTTTATATTGCTACTCATACCAACCATAGGATGTCAGAGCATTCTGCATCACACACATGTTATACACAGTGCTTAATTTGTGTAAAAAAATAAATAAATTGGTGCTGGTGTCCAGAGCTCTGCTCAACTGCCCAAAGCCAGCAATATTAAATGTTATTTTTCAGAATATGTTGTTTTGTAATCTGTCATGCCTTTAATCCACTACCAGTCACACCCTGCACCTTTATCTCACTTTTGCAGTTTCCTGCTTTCTCCCTCTGTGGCTTTTTTCTGTTTTTCTTTTCCTCTTTCTTCCCCTTTGTGTG
Organism: Lissotriton vulgaris; assembly: GCF_964263255.1. Classification (NCBI taxonomy): domain Eukaryota; kingdom Metazoa; phylum Chordata; class Amphibia; order Caudata; family Salamandridae; genus Lissotriton; species Lissotriton vulgaris. The sequence continues at coordinate 807,444,001 of NC_141697.1, forward strand.
TTTGTTTATTCTTCTCTTTCTCTAGGTAAATGTGCGATGGGGAAAAATAAGTGACGGTCACCAAAAATGAGTGCCGGTGGAACCTAAAGACAACCACCGGAATAAATTGAGCTTACTCAGAGGCAATTAATCCTGGGCCTTATTTATGAAGGCCTTGCGCCGCCGGTGCGTCACTTTTTCCCATGTTAAAAGTGACGCACCGGCGGCGCAAGGCCTTCATAAATAAGGCCCCCTATGTTTATAAAGCATGCTAAGGGAAATATTACACCAAACAGTGAGGAATACCGTTGTGTGATCTGCATTGTATACATTCTTTGCAGCAGGCACATTAACCCTCTGCGCTACATTGAGTCAAAAATGCCACCAGACAAACTTCATCTCTCTCCAGCAGAAAGATTAATCACCTGTGTTATCTTGACATTTTTATTGTTGCCTGAAAACTTCTGGACAGCAAGGAAGCAGCAAGTACTTTTAAAACCAAAAGTTACTGAACACATCGGCTGTACCGCCCTAAAGCAGACCTTTGGGAAATTGTTTGGTGAGTATGGGCTTGACTTTGGGGTTTGTAGGCTTTTTGTGAAAAAGACAAATTGGGAATTATACCTGAGGAATATTTTGGCCATAAAATGCCCAGTTTTCTAGAACTTTATGCTGTACAATGGATCATTTGATTTAATAAACAATACAACTAAGCAAACCCCACTATCTCAGTTTGCATTCATTCACTATGCTCGTTTGCATGCTGTACTTGGATTGATACTTTCCACCCCTTCAAATTGAAGGGGATGGTTGTGGTTTTATAGCCAGAGCTGTTGACTTTGTAAGTGGGGAGCCGAGTTTGAGTCCCATCCTCGGTGCAACATCAAGTGATCTTGGACGAAATAATGTAATTTATCCAAGAGTAATGAAAACAAATCTGACCCTGTGTAATGTAACTGGTGCTTATTTAAAGTGTTACAGTGCCCAAGAGTTTGCACAATGTAAAACTGTGAAAAAATTATATATTTAAAGTAATTTATTGGCATTCATTTTTCCCAATATATCTTAGCCTGGGCATACGAAAGATTTATATTTTGACTACGACATTTTTAGAAGGTACAGTGTGGCGGAACGGAGTATCCCAGTAGCCCTCCTTATATCTTTTATAGATGCCATTCAGCAGCACACGTTATATGGACATTTTTTTGATGCTGTAGAATTCTTTTTCCCAAGTGCTTTTTTGCTCTGGCCTTCCCTCTGCAATATGGTACAGGCCTAAGAGCAAAGACCAGGGCCCCATGAAAATCATGTACAACCTCTTGAGCCGGTCAGGGATGTGCCCGTACTTAAATCACTCAATAACCATGATTAAGACTTCTGGATTTGAGAATCCACATTTTTTATTTATAATATAAGAAGAATTTTTGTAAAGGTTTTTTTGAAACTACAAAACCTGCTCTACCTCATGAAGCTGTAAAATTGTAGCCATGTACTATTCATTAACATGCAGCTTCGGAATTTTGTATCTTAGGTTAAGCACACATTTGACATGGACCGTTTTCTGCTGCCAAAAGATGGTAGAGTGGTCAAGCAAAAGGCTGAAACAGAAACAGATGGAGAGAGAAAAGCTGCAAAAACACGGTAATAAGATGCATCCTATTTGGACTTTGGGTTCACCTGCATTGTTGTTAGTGGAGAAAGTAGACCATAGTGTGTGGTTTGTGGCGTGATCTTAGCTAATGACAGCTTGAAGCCAACAAAACTGAGGTGTCACTTTAAAATGAAACATGGGTCTCTGGCAGGAAAAAGCTGAGATTTTTTTGCCAGGAAGTTTCAGGACATAACTCAGCTGAAAGAAGCAGTGAAACAGGTGGCAAATACTCCAGAAAATGCATTAAAAGCTTCATGCTAAGTAGCATACCACATTGCTAAAAACAAAAGGCCCTTTGTAGATGGAGAAAAAGTGATTCTCCCAGCATTGCTTGACGTGGCTAGGAGAATGCTTGGTGAAAAAACAGCAGAGAAGTTCAAAAACATACCCTTCTCAGACACAACAGTTTGCCGCCGCATCTCTGACATGTCAGAAGATATCCAGGGACAGCTCATAGCCCGGTTGAAATCAAGTTTGTTTGCTGTGCAATTAGATGAAGCAACTGATGTGTCAAAGGATGCCCATTTAATTACTTATGTTCGACATTTTTATGAAACACTATTATTGGAAGATATTTTGTTTTGCAAGCCAATCAAGGGGCGAGCAACATTTTCTGATTTGTTTGACATTATCAATGACTTCTTGAATATCCATGGCTTAAAATAGGAAAACTGTGTTTGAATGTGCACAGATGGTTCTCCTTCAATGTGTGGTGCTAGGCCTGGCCTAAAAGCTAATGTGTTGAAAGTGGCTCCACATATTCTGTGGACCCACTGTATGATACACTTGGAAGAACTTGCTGTTCAGAACATAGACAGTGAACTTGAGGATGTGCTTAATTCTGCTATAAAAATTGTAAATTTCATAAAGACCCATGCCACAAGAGCTTGTCTTTTTGTAATTTTATGTGCAGAAATGGGAGCTGAGCATGATGGCTTGCTGTTTCATACAGCGGTGCGGTGGTTATATTGGGGGAAAGTGCTGACTCGCATCTTTGAATTAAGGAATGAAGTACAGCAGTTTCTTCTGTGTTTGGACCCTGGCAAAGCAGTACAGCTATGCAATCCCCGCTGGCTTGTGCTTCTAGCATACCTTGCCGACATTTTCGAGAAATTAAATTCCCTGAATCTTTCTCTGCAAGGAGCTGAAATCACTTCTGTTACCATGAACAAAAGAATAACTGCATTGAAGAAGAAGCTGGAATTATGGAGAAGACTGGTGGAAGAGGGCCTGTTTGAGTCATTTCCATGTTTAGTAGATGCTCTTGAGAAGACTGAATATGACCTTCCAAGTGTTGGTAAGATAATAATAAATCACCTGACGTCTCTAAGGAACAGTTTAGAAAAGCATTTCCCTGAGAACAGCGATCACTTCAATGACTGGGTCTTTCAACCATTTCTGGCAGAGGTGGGGAGCCATCTCCTGATTCGCTTGCAGGAAGAACTGATTGATCTCCAAAGTGACCGCATTCTGCAGATGCAATTCAGCAAAGTCTCATTGGGAGAGTTTTGGCTGAAAATGTCTGCAGAACATTCAGTTTGAGAGAAACTGCTATCAAATCTCTCTTGCCTTTCAGCTCGTCCTGTTTATGTAAGGTTGGATTCTCAGCACTTGCTGTGTTAAAGACTAAGAACCGGTCAAAATTAGATGTGGAGCACAACCTGAGGATGGCAGTAGCAAAAATCAATCCACAGATTAACCATCTCTGTGACGAAAAACAGGCCCACCCATCACATTAATGTTAGTGGTGTTATTATCAATCTATGTCAAACCATGTGTTATATGTGTAAAACAAAGCTTCATAGTTAAAACAATTTGCACACATTTCATCTTGGAAATTTTTGATTTAAACTGTGTAATAAGCCTCTGTCATTTAACCACACTCACTCACAAACCTGCAGTTTACTAAACACTCTTCTTGTGTTTAACATTATTTGCCAGATATGGCCCGTGATATGTGGCAGTCGGTCGGTTATAGTGTACCAGATACCAGAAATTTCTGTCGGGTGGTGGAGGGATTCCGACATCTAAAAGAATTTAGCTGGGGGGGCTCAACCTACAAAAGTTTGAAGACCTCTGCCTTAAGGGAATGTGTATGCGCCGCATGGCACTAAGGAAAATGCAATTTTGTGCATTTTTCTAAGGGTTTGCAAATTAAAATCAACTTTAAGTTGATATTAATTTGAGATTCCTTAATGTAAAGTCACATTCTGAGAATGCTTCTTGCATTGCATTTAGGTGATCGCAAATTGCGATTACCTAATTGCATCCACAAAATAGGTCATTGCAAAAATTGTAATTACCTATTTTGCGAATGCATTTTGGATTGATGCATCCCTAAAGGCTTTTTACAGGTCGCAAACGGGCCTAATCTGTGAATTGACCTGCTTGCGACCGGTAAAAAGCTTGAAGCATGGGTCCCATAGTCCCTACTAATTAGTACTAGTCGGCCTTACCACGGCATCTCCCTGTGAACTAGCATTTGTTTTTCCCTTAGCGGTACAAACTAGTCTTCCATGATGTAAATTATCATTATGTCAATGGGATTATGGTCTTGCGGCTTTATTTGCCAGTATTTAGAGTCAAAAGTCAAATGGTTTCACTTTCTCTGATGTCATTGAGTTGCAAAGACACTTCCGCTACCCCTGACCTTTAAGTGAATAGATGTTTATGAGCTAACGGCAATCTACATCTGCGCAGTACATTGTTGACGGCTATGTTGAACTTAAACCACAGACATAAATAACAATTGCTCTTATAGAAGATACCAGGCACACATTTCCAAGGCTGAGGTTGATACTGACTCCAATAATAGAGTTTAAGCAAGGGTGGAAATTAAATAAAGGTTCATCTCACATTTGTTGGCTTTGTGCCAGGCAAAGAAAATCAATAGCACATACCATAGGTGTGCCCTTGCCTATTGGCTGCTAGGTGTTTTCCCCTCCTATGCTGACTTATCGTTAGGTCCATTGCTCATGACGAGCTCAGCTCGTCATCAGCACAGCTCAACCGTGCATCATGACGAGCTGAGCTCGTCATGAGCATGGAAAGGGTTAAGACCAACGCTGACTTAAAAAATCGTACTTTCTTCCTGCAAATGTCTATATGACCTCCTTGATGACAAATGCCTGTCTGACTATTCCTTCCCCTCAGCTGTTGGTAAAGGTGCTTAAGCATTGGGATTCTGTAATTTATCTGTTGAAGGCTCAAGACTTTTAGCCCAGCGCTTCTTGATTGTGTAAAGTCGTATCCTTTTCAATTTCGATATACCTTTGTCATTTTTCTCTACGCAAGATTTTCTTGGTTTTATTGCAGGCTTTATTTTTTGGGGTTTTTAAGAACTGTTCATATTGTAGTGCTATTTATTATTCTCACAGAAAATTATTCTGTCCAAAAGAGGAGGATTGGGATTTATGTGTCTGTTGTGCATTCAGTTGCCCCCAATACAGGAGAATGCTTTGACCGTATTAACGTCTATTCTTCATGCCATACAACTTCCACAAAACGAATTCTGTTACCATACATGCCAATAAAACACAGAGATGAATTTCTTCCTGTAATGTAAGGTAGCTTGGGTTTGTTTCACTGAAAGTCATTAATATGTTAATTAAATTGCTTGTCAACAATAATTACTGACCCCATCGGGATTTCAGCTCCCATGAGGCAGTGTGGGTCCAGAGATTTTTTCCCAGCCACTTCTCATCACATCAAGCTGTGGATCATGCAAAGAAAATTGAAGCATGGAAGGCAGAAAGGAGAGAACAAGCCTTCTGGTTACAAAATCACACCCAGAAAAAGTGTCACAAAAGCTATCCCAGATGCTCAAGACCACAGGACCAGCACCAACGGAATGACAGATGACGTAGTACCAAAAAGAAAATGAAATGTTACCTCTGTGGTTCGTTGTTTCACCGCAAAGGCACCTGTCCAGCAGTGGAAGAAGAATGTCACAAATGTGTAAAGGACAACCACTTCAAAAGAATGTGCAATAGAGCATAATAATGAAAACTCCTGAACTCAAATGAACATGTAACACAACACTATGCATGTGCAGTAAAAGATGTAGCAGCTCATCCAGGTCTCGCACAACCTCATGGACCATGACAAGGGTGAAGTTATCATCATTCAAGTCCTCGACTGATAGCTCATCATCATTCCAGTTCCTAACAAGTGATGGACATCTGCTCATGGTTGCTCATGAGGACGGGGGAGTGGAAGAAATATCCACGTCGGCAACTCACAATTAGCAACCACCCCACTTGTGTTGTACTCGAAAGCGGGGCATTATTGAGCTACATCTGCATAGTAGATTATGACAAGACGAAACCCATACCCAAACTATACCCAGCCAAGATACAACTCTAAACCTGAATGGTCATGAAGACATGGCCATAACTGGGAAAATCCATAACAACACTCACATACAATAATCGGATCGTGGCGGTAGAAGGGCATGTCATGGGTGGGTATTGCCCTGCTAACTGTCTACTCAGCCTACCCACTGAGGGACAACTCAAGCTAATTACCCACCAACAGCGAAAACGCGAAACTTTTCAAACAACTCAGAAAACTCAAGGACTTTGCAGTAAAAATGCACATAAACGAGCAGATCAAACCAGTGACACAACACCACAGAAGGATACTGTTTCACCTACAGAAGGCTGGGTCGACAAAATTCAAGAGCACCTTAAAGTAGACATCATTGAAAAGTCCCAAAGCCAACAACCTTTGTACCCCTGTTGTTAGCAGTGCCAAAGACCAACACAGAAGTTCTGGCACACCCATGCATTGACATGAGGCTACCAAACACGGCCATTCAACAAGAACAGCATTCAGGGCTGAATCAATCCAACATGATTACGCTACTCAACAGAGTACAGGTATTCTCCAAACTAGATACAAACAAAGGATACAGCCAACTAGAGCTTCAGGAAGACACAAGATATATCACAACATTCACCAATCATCTTGCTCTATTCTGTAGCAGTGACTCAGCTTCAATGTGTTGTCAGCAGCAGGCATTTTTCAATAGGCATTTGGAAGGGTCATCTGTCCATTAAACTAAAGTGATGACATTCTGGTCTTTGGAACTACAATAGAGGAACATGATCAGGGTCTAGAACAAGTATGCAGAGTATTTTGAAAGGCCAGCCTAATACTGAAGATTAGATTAAATTAGATTAGAAGCTTAAAAAGCATCTGGTTACTCCAATGGAGTGTTCCGTAATAAAAATTCTTCCTCCTTGCCAGTAAGCAAAAAAGACTCCGCCAGCTGCAACACAGTTGCAGCTGGCGGTAGTCAGTGATATTTTGAAAAAACACGTTTTTACTTCCTACGGAACAGCACTTCTGAGTGCTGCATCCTCAGATCCAGTGGAAGCTGGTTCCACATTTTTGCTGCAAGAAAGCCAAACAATCTGCCTCCCAACCACGCTCTTTGCAGTTTTGGGATGATCAGCCTAGCTGTACCCAAAGACCTGGGATCCTAATAGGCCTATAAGGTGTAATCAAAGGAAACAGGTAGCTAGGGTCTTTCTCATATAAAATTCTATGGCAAAAGCAGAGGGCTTTAAAAGTCACTCTGTTCTGGACAGGGAGCGAGTGTAGTTCTACAAGTGCCGTCCCTAAAGGGGAGCATCTTTGGATGTTAAGTAGCATACGGGCTACAGTATTCTGTACTCATTCTGCTTTTTGTAGCTTCAAGATATCGAATATTGGAATAATTCAAGCGGGAAACCATCATCACCTGGATTATGGTTTTTGTGCTGCCTGTGGTAGCAAATCTAGTATTTTATGTAGAGTCTTCAACATGCCAAAGCAAGTGCAGGCCAGGGCTGAGATTTGTTTATCAAATTACAGTGTATATCAAACCACACCCTAGGTTTTTTATCTTAGGTTTAAGGACCAGGGTAAGCCCTAAATCAGGAGACCACAAAGCTTGGGACCAGATAGAGGCTGTTTGCCTGCTACCAAAATGTTGTTTTTTCCTGCATTTAATTGCACACAACTAAATGTCATCCAGTTGGTCAGATCTACTAGGCATGCTCTGAGCTTAAAAGCGGACTGCGCTTCCTTCTATTCTAGAGTCATAATCAGCTGAGTATTATCATGCTTAGGATACTAGCTTCACCCCATGATTAGCTACTACTTCTGCCAATGGGCGCATGTAGACATTAAACAGAGTCTGACTTAGTGCTGTGCCCTGTGGAACTGCTTGCAACAGGGATCGGATCTCCTTGCAACAGGGATCAGATCTCTGATTTGAAAGGCAGTTGGAAGACTTGAGCCCAGCCAAATGTGAATGTGAATTCCACCAAACACAACTGAAACTCTATTGTGATATAATCTCAGGTCATGACATGAGCCTGAACCCAGCAAGGTCAAGACTGAAATGAGACACCCTCCCAAGAATGCTAGTGAAATCTGATCATTCCTAGGGATAGCTAGCTACTAAGCTTGATACATCAAGCACTATGAGACCATCAGCACTGCTTTCCGAGAAATGACAAAACAGGGGCACATGATTGAATGGGACCTGACCTGGGAACAAGCATGCAAAGAAATCAAAAAGAGAGACGTCAGTGCCTCAAACATGACCTACTTTGAACCCACAAGTTGCTGCAAATCGACAGAGGGCGCTGGTCAAGTAGGGTACGGAGCAATTCTAGCACAACATCTACTCAATGAGGAACACCACCGGATCATATCATATGCCATCCTCATCCTGTCGGATGCTGAAAGATCATCCTCTGAAGCAGAAAAGGAAGTTTGGGGGTTGTCTGGGCATTCGAGCACTACCACACCTTCATAGTTACCTACATACTTAGCATAATATATCATGCATAATGTATGTACACATGTACATCATATATATTATCATATTTATCTACATACTGCAATATAATAACCCGACCATCAGGCACTTAAGATAATCTCTGGAAATCGTTGGACAAAGATACCACAGACAATTGAGCGATGGAGAATTGGTCTTCAAGATTACTCATAGTCAGTGCTGCACAAACCAGTAAAGAACAACAACGCCGTTGACTACATGTCATGATACCCACTCGCATGATACCCACTCGCAGCTAAGACGGGAACATCATCCTCAGTGCAAGAATTCTTCATTTTCAACATGGGTCAAGCAGCACCACCAACAATTCCATGAGTCATCATCAAGAGGAACTCACTGAGAGCCCAAACTCCCCTGAAGAAAGCAGTCAGACTCGGTGCACATCAAACAGAAATCACAGGAAGCCCACCCAGTATTTAAAGATATGTTAGTGGGGATGGAGTAGAGATCTAATGACACCCACAGCCAGCTGAACTGCTGAAAGAGTCAGCATTCCAGCTGTCGGGCGACCTGCGTCTGGGACTGGGGCAGGACCGGAAGGGAGGGGAGGAAGGATGCATGGGGAGGAAGAGGCATGCATTGAGGACTAGCTCCCATGTAAGTAACCCACTAAATGTAATTTAGATTAGAGATCAACAATAAAACAGACTTACAAACAGCTGTGTCTCACGTGAATACATTCCACTCTGTCCAGATACCTCACTCCCCCCCCCCCCACCACCACTTGGACATTATAGGTCATGTTTGCTATGAATTTATACAAACAATATCCAGTTTACCATATACGGAAAATGTTCCCATTGAATTTATTTGAAAAAGTATGAGTTCCTATGTCAAATACTCTTCCTTCACATGTCAAAAACATCTCTTGTTTTGTCTTGATTTGAGTTTTATAATGCACTATCACTGATGAGGGTATCTTTGCACTTCACAGGTTATGGGACTTGCCTTGAGGGCCATACCTGAAGAGTCAGGTCTTCAGCTTCTTGCGAAATTCAGGAAGCAAAGAGAAGGCACTGATGTAGAGTGGGAGGCTGTTCCTAATTTGGGGACGATGTGTGAGAAGGCACGACCTCCGTGCCTATTATTGCTTATGCTAAGCACGTGAGCCAGTGAGATTCTAGCTGAGCGCTGGTGCCTCGAGGGTTGGTGGAACTGCACGTTACTATTCAGGTATGTTTGGCCTGTGTTGTGTAGTGCTTTGTAAGAGTGGATGAGGAGTTTGAACTCTGCATGCTGATGTATACAGAGTGAGTGTAGGTCCTTTGGGTGTATGGGATGTTAAACCGTTGTGGGAGGTAAAATAACTGTCTGCCTGCTTTGTTTTGGATGGTCTGGAGCCTCCTTGTGAGTTGGTTGATAATTCCTGCATATGCAGTATTCCTGTACTCTAGTTTGCTGGTGATGAGGGCTGGATTATGGTTTTCCTGGTGCTGCTAGGTAAGCACTTGAATATTCTTTTCAGCATCCTAAGAGTGTGGAAGCAGGCTGTGGTGAATGCGTTGATTTGGGCGGACATGTCCAGCTTGCTGTTGATGTTGATCTAAAGGTTTCTTGCTTGTGTGCTGGAGGTGTGGGTGGGTCCTAGGTCTGTAAATTACCAGGCAGAGTCCCATTGTGAGGACGCTTATCTGAAAATTACCACCTTGGTCTTATCCAAGTTGAGTTTAAGGCAGTTGGACTGCCAGTTGGACACTTCGGTCATGCACAAGTTGAAGTTTTTCCTACCGTTAGTTCTTTTGTCCGTAGAAGAACAACATCAGTAATGTGTAGTCGGCGTAGGAGAGTATGTTGGGATTGTGTGCACTGATGACATCGGCCAGCGGTGTCATGTAGATGTTAAAAAGGGTTAGTCTGAGCGAGGAACCTTGTAAAACTCCACAAAAGAGTTTCTGAGGAATAAGGTGGCAAGTTTATTGTTTGTTCTGTTCTGGTAGTGCATATTCGTTGGAGGTCAGGTCCTTGGATAATGTGAAGTTGCCTGATCATGTTGGGATGGGAGACTTGATCGAATGTTGCAGAGAGTTCAAGTAGGATGAGTGCTGTGGTCTTTCCTGGGTCCAGGATCATCTGGATGTTGTCTGTTTCTGCTATTAGGGCTGTCTTTGTGCTTTCGTTAGGTCTAAAGCCTGATTGCATAGTGTCGAGGAGCTGTTGGTTGGTGACGTGGTCTGTAGTTGGCTTTCTGTAGGACCTCAGATTGGTAAGGAAGGACGGAGATCAGTCAGTAGTTCATGAATTTGATGATATGGCTGCTGAGGGCTTCTTCAGGAAGGCATTGACAGTTGCTTGCTTTAAGACTTCCGGAAATGTTGCTGTTTCAATAGAGATGATCATGGCCCTACAGAATTTTGTCAGAAAATTGGGCAGGAAGCCGATAAAAGAAATGTTAACCATATATAAAGCTACATGCTTGTCTGTGGCTATGTATGGCTCAGGTTTGTGGGGGTACGCAAATGTAGATCAAATCCAGGTGGTAGAGAACAAATTTTTGAGGGGAGTCCTTGCAGTTCCACAGTGTGCTGCCACATTTAACTGTCACGCTGAACTTGGCCAACCTTACATAACGGACATTATCAAAATTCAACCTATCCTACTGTGGCATAGGGTATGGACCACAAATGAATGCGTTATGAATCGGGCCCTGTTACAGGACATCCTCAGTTTGGATCATGTGGACAGAGCAGAATGGTTGGGATATGTAAAGTGTTTCCTGACTGAGATTGGATGCTATTCCTATTATTCGGACCCATCTTCAATGGATAGCATTTCTAGGAGTACACTAAAAACCATTTGCCTGGACCATTTAGTGGATAAGAGGAAGAGAGTCGAAATTTTGAAACTTTCAGTACACTCCCACCTTCCTACTCTCTGTGAGACTAATTCTGTACAGCCATATTTATCCCTGCCCATGACAAACTATGATCGCTTTCTTTTAACTCGTTTTAGATTTTGTATATTTTTTAGATTATTGTCTTTTCCAAGCATGAACTCATGGAATCACATATTGCCCACTTGTCTGTGTGATGGTATGTCACAACAATCAGATATCCATATCCTTTTTTTCTGCAGATTTTATAGTGCCTCCCGTAGAAAAATTATTGTCCCTTTCTTAAAAGAAATGAATTTAACCAGATGCCGCCCAGCTTTTTTAGAAGTCCAGAAAATGGATACGGTTTTAACTGTTACTGTGGTTTTAAATTATTTAAAAAGTGTTTTTAAATCAAGGAAACAAATGATAACTGAAATGGCCTAGATTTGCTATTGATCTACCTCACTGTACTGACAATTACGAGATGTAATTATTGAAATTATTGTAATCATTGTAATTTGTTTTATGTCTGCTACTTTTATGGTTATTTGTTTTTAACCGAATAAAGTTTATTGAACTGATTAGAGATGTTTACAATGGTTGCAAGAGCTAGAGCTTTGCTGATATGCGTTGAACCCTTGTCCAAGGCTTGGTGCAGGGAAAGATCCGACAGGGCCTCAGAGTGGATGGTATTCATGAATGCTGTGGCGATAGGACTCCATGTTGTGAGGGTGATGCTTTTGTCTAATGCGGGGAGGCTTATTGCAAGGTTGATGGCGTCCATGTGTGAGTCGCAATTTGTGTAGGTGGCTGTTTATTTTTTGAAGACATCTGAGAGGTCATTACACACTTCTTGGGTTTGGGTGATGTTGTTGTTGGTTGCTGCTGGGGTGTAAAGTCCTCGATAATAGCAGCTATATATTTGTTGGAGCTGTTCTTGATGCACACAGCTATGGACTTTTGTTTGGTTTCCCAGATTTTCTGGTGGTAGCATCCCTGGCTTTCTCTCCATCTCTGTTCCAAATGTTTGCAATGCCCTTTGATCACTCTACTGTGTACCAGTTGGCCTGTTTTTGCTTTCTTGTTGTTTGGGTTCTTTTCTTGGGGCCAGGGTATTGGCGCAGGCAGAGATCCAGGTGTTCAAGTAGTTGTTACAGTTATTGATGTCATCTGATAGGCAGCCTGTGTGGGCTGGTTATGTTTTTTTTTTTGGGGGGGGGGGCAGATACCCAGCTCTCCTCTGAAAGATTATTGCAGTTTTGCTGCTAAGGGCCAGTCATTGTGGCTCTTTTGAAATGGGGAGTATTGATTGAGAAGCTGACAATGGCGTGATTGGTCTAGGTGGCAGGAGTGGGTGTGTTGATTGTGATACGGTTGAATGAGGTGAAGAAGGGGTTCTGGATGTGTCCGGGTTGCATGGATTTTGGGATGATACGATTTGGGTGAGTCCGATGTTTTACAAGGCTATTGAAGAATGTGCCTGAATTGGGGTTGGTAAGGTCTTCTAGGTGAAAGTTAAGGCCTCCCTAAAGCATGGGGTCGTTCGAGTCAATGACTAATGGAGCGATGAAGTCTGAGTTGGTGAAGTTGGCTTTGGGTCCTGGAAGTCGGTCAATTGAGCTGCTCCTGAATTTTGGCTGTGACTTTGAATTTTGAAATTGAGGCATTCCATTTAGTCAATTCTGGTTTCTGAGTTGGTGCTGCAGCTAATAATGTCTTTGAAAATGTCCCTTATTCCTCCATCCAGGTCTGTGTTGGCGGTCCTGCCTGACCATCTTGTAGCCTGCGGGGATTGCTGTGGGATATCTGCTGTGGGTGCTGCGGTCAGTCATGCATACATCCTTCATAGCGCCCTGCTTCTGCCAATTTCCACAGGAAAAAAGCGGGAACTCCCTCGTTCAATGCTGCATTTTCTTTTACCTGCGAGAACAAGTTGTTCCTTGCAGAAGTGTAAGAAAAACATTGTGTTCAGCTATTGACAGATAACTCGAACGGATTGTGCTAGAGGGCAGGAATGTTTTTGAAGCATGCACTGATGAGTTTTGAACATTTGTAAACAGATTTTAAGATGTGATAGTCACCTGTATTGAATGTCCTGTTTTATAAGAAATAATGAATTGCTGCAAATGTCCTATGAGGCATGGAATGTGAATTCTATTATCAAGTTTTTAAATGAAGAATGCCCATCTCTCGTTTAGATTTGTTTTATTTAGGTATTGGTGATTTATAATGATGTGCTAGGTGCCACGAGGAGGCAGCTTCAATGTGCTATGGATTAAAAGGAGTGGGCTTGCGGGGAAGGAGTGAGTGAGTAGATAGAGAACAAAGAAGAAACAAAAGGGCAGTTATTCCAGATTAAAAAGTAGAAGGTGGTTAACCTCAAAGAGTCAGCGTTAATGGCAGTCAATATTCCAACACAGGAAGAGAACTTAAAAGAGCCAGTAGGGGGCAGGCAACCAGGAAGGCACGTGTCAGCATTTCCCTCCGGCCGAGTGGTCAAATGGATGAGGTAACTGGGATGGTTGTCTGAATAAGAATGTATTCTGTTCCCTTCTGAACTTGAGAGGATCTTGTTGTTGTCTAACTGCAGAGTGTTTCCCCAACTTACTTCTTATTAAAGGGTGCAGAAGGGATCCCTCTGTCAGCCTTAGGAACAGTAATAATGGAACATAGCCATTTAGAAAGTCAGCAGCACAGTGAGAACTGGGTAGCAAAGAAAGCCTGTGAGCAAACTTTCGGTAAGTGTACTGTATGTAGTGGGGCTTTTTCGGGCAGACAATCCAATTCAGTGCAGAGTCCTTCCATGGGGCATGGCTAGAAATGTTTCATAAACGGTGTGTGAATTTTATAAGTGTTTCTAGCACACTCTGAGTTGCTTATACTCAGTTTATTTGCTGCCCACAAGTTTTCATTTACTCATTAAACACCCAAACCCTCTTTGGGCGAGGGTCCGATTTTTTTTCATGGTAATGTCACGAGTGATGTTGTGGCTGGTAATCATATTACAAAACATTTAGCATCAAATGGGGAATACAATGTGGAAACTGGATTTCTGTAGATTTTTCTGCAAATAAATATAGAGTTGTCAGGAGCTTTTTTTACTGCTGATAAATATGGATTTCCTGTGCATTGATGGGGTGTTGCTGCTATTTTTGGTGCCGTACAATGTGCCAATGAAGCCTGAGGCAGCTTCGTGCAAGGCCAAACGAGGGGAAATCTATGTCATCCCATGCCATCTTCTCACCACTCCCTGCCTTCACAAGGCCTCAGAGTGCTCTGCTATCCTGCAGGTTACACAGAACGACAGGCTCTGGTTATAGACCACCTATTCTACCATAGGGCTGTTCCTCAGGTGAATAAGCCGATGCAGACTCAGAGCTCATATGCTGCCTATGGGAATAGTCCCTAACTCACCTTGGATCTCATTTTCATTTCCCTTACAAACCAATGGGACTTACGCCTAGTGCTCCACATATAAAGTCAGGGTGGGCAGAATTTGCGAAATTGACTTTCGCTAATTATCGCGAAATTGCTCAAAATCTCAGCGAGCATGCGGAACTTTCGCGAAGATGCGGAGATTGCTTTTCCCACCCGTTCGTGATGGGAAATTTATCTCCACTTGCCCATGTGGTCGTTAATGGGCGAGGCCATCTTGCTCGTGATGCTTATTTCCTGTTCCGGGTCGAATGACGTGTTCGCGATCGCAAACTCGTGCTGGAAAGCGTGACCGGCTACTAACAATCGAACATCTCGTGGCGCACGCGAAAGGATAGGAAAACTCGTTGGTGAACGCAGGGACCCGGTAAGTCACTACCGCACGCGCGAGAATGCATTTATAAAGCGAGAACAAGAAAATACTTCCATTTCACAGCAAATTCCGCAAGCCGAAGGAAATTTACCGCCCAGGCCTAATATAATGCATGTTTCGTACTGCATTTTGACCCACCTAGCAAAAGAATAAATACCCAATGAAATCTGCTTTATGCAAAAGCAAGAGTGATACCTTGAAGACTAATTATCACAATCTGCCTGTATGTTGCTATGGCATGCATGAATTTGGTAGACATCAGTGCCACCAGATGTACATTCATTAAAGATAATGGGGCAACCCATTGGAGAAGTGTGGCTCACTGGTTAGAGGAGGCAGACCTGGAAGCAGAGGTCAGCCCGGACCTGGGTTCAATTCCCGGCTTGGCGGGGGCTTGAGTCCTAAAATGTCCATGGACTCGACAATTCTCGCTCTGTGGCCTACTCGATTCACGGGTTCACACTCTGCGACTCTGGGCAATAGCTTGCTTAATCTCCACAACGGCCCCTCGCGGCGGGATGCCTGGCTTTCACCTTGCGGATACCCTGCCGGGGTTATCTCACAGGGAAATACCAGGACGGGTTCCCTAAGCAAGCGCTTAGAAACCGCTCGTTGATTTGCGCTATATAAATTCCTGTACATTTACATTTACATAACCCTGTAATCCTCAGAACCTGAGTAAGTAGGGGAAAGAAAAACAATGGTTCTGTTGGGGATATCAACTGATGTGTGATCGGTACTTAATCCTTTGAAAATAATATGCTTTTAGTCATATAATGAAGTAACACATCAAGAGAAGAAACAATTTCTGTCAAAACAACTAAATTCCTTTACTTGGTATTTTATGTATATACAAATCAAGAAGCGGCGGTCAGAAACAAAAAAGATACATACGGCGAATGAGGCAATGGCTGTGTGGTACAGGTTGTTACTTTTTGTGATATTGTGACAGGGTGCTGTACAGGGGTGGCTTAAAAAACATATATAACACACAACAAAAACATTTAACATGCGAGTCCACAGTTCATTGCATATGCCTCAACGGAAGATACGATTCACTGTTCTAGTCAAGGAATTGCGTGGACTCATGAAGACAACAACGTCGACTTTTCGACCCTTAAAGATTGTGCTGATTAAACTGCATCAGAGGCAGGTCTTCATCAGGACAGTGGGAGAGTGACAGCCAAACGACTTATAGTCCTACCAATTGCGGAAATAGTGATCTGTTAAAGTAAAAAATCTTTCTTCACCAGCTGGTGGAATCAATGGAGGGGGTCACCGCCAAAGCGATCGATTAAATTCAGTTAGAAACAAAGACGTCCTCGTTCGTCCGATGCTGCTTGCTTGTGAGCAAGCGGCATCGGACGAATGAGGACACCGGACGAACGAGGGCGTCTTTGTTTCTAACTGAATTTAATCGATTGCCTTGGTGGTGACCCCCTCCATTCATTCCACCGGCTGGTGAAGAAAGAATTTTGACTTTAACAGATCACTATCTATTGAAGTGAGCTGGAGGTGTTGGCTGACACTTCCCTGAACATTGCAACAAAGTTGGATGTGCAATTGGTAGGACCTCATGTCGTTTGGCTGTCACCCTTCCCTGTCCTGATGAAGACCCGCCTCTGATGCACTTTATTCAGCACAATTTTTAAGGGTCAAAACGCCGACGTTGTCTTCATGAGTCCACGCAATACCCTGACTTGAACAGAGAATCTTGGTGTGTTACTTTGTTATATGACTAAACGCATATTATTTTCAAAGGATTAAGTACTGATCACACATCAGCTGATATCCCCGACAGAAACACTGTTTTTCTTTAGCATACTAGATGTACATTGTCATTTATTTATTTATATGAAGGCCATTATAAAGCACAAGCATGTGCTACACAGAGCACTCAAAAGCAAAAGTTTGAAATAATCTAGAGTTTGCACATCAAATATCAACCAATAGTATGCAACAGAGAGCGCCTGAAATAAATATTCATTGACCAAGAACGCCCTCTTGGTGGCATTGCAAAGAGCCTGCAACTCTTCAAAATATGTCAAGGGTGTTGGGGGGGTCTTTGAACTCAAGTTAGCCCTTACAAATGAATCCAGCAATCTGATCTGTAGACTACATTAACCTCTTTTCGGAAAGCACATGTTGATGGGTCAGACTGAATCTCCAAAGAAAGACAGATCTATATTGTTAGAGAAGATCTGATGAAAGTGTGGGTGTAAGTCTTCTTTTTGTGAATTTTGGGTTTTCCAAGAAGAGGGAATTAGCAATTCTTAGGGAGCGGGCGCCTTCTGAGATCTTGAGCTTCTCTGTATGGAATGTAGGTTCATGATGGTGTAGTGCTCTGTGAGTCATGCACACTATCTTCTACTGGATCCTAGTTTCGAAAGGGAGACAATGGAGTGGC
The DNA here is from genome assembly GCF_964263255.1 of Lissotriton vulgaris. Taxonomy (NCBI): domain Eukaryota; kingdom Metazoa; phylum Chordata; class Amphibia; order Caudata; family Salamandridae; genus Lissotriton; species Lissotriton vulgaris. Next base: position 807,461,511 of record NC_141697.1, read on the forward strand.
TTTAGACAGAGTGTGAAGTGGTTGAACCAAAGACTGCCTGCTACCAGTCTCGCTTTAAGTGATTCCATGATTGATTTTGTTACTTCGGTTAGTCTCCCTTCCATAATCCTGTCTGAATATAACTAAGGGTTGCACTGCAGTCTTGAAGTCTTGAGGGAAATGAAAGATTTAACTTTCTTGAGGAGGTTGGGTCGCAGAAATGCACTGCATGTGGATGAGCTTATATGAGTGTGCACATTAAGGTTCTTGTCAAGGGTGCGCCCAAGAGATTTAGTTGATTTAATTGTGACAGGTTTACAATTGAAGGAGTCTAGGTGTTTGAGCCAATCATAAATCGGAAGGGCACTGTGAAGTGTGGACAGAAGGAGACATTCAGTTTTCAAAGGGTTACGTTTTAGGTAAATTGGTGTCTGCAAGGTCTAGGTTTTCATGGCCATTTTATTGAGTCCACCATCAACACTGCCGGTTTGCTGGACTATTTGTTTTTGCTGGGTGAAACCGTGCCATACTCCTGGGTGCTGCTGGGGACTACACTGCCCATCTTCCCCTGCACTCTGAACATGCTTAAAAGTGTGACGCCGGTCGACGATGCGGGGCGCACACAGGCAAAGCCCGGGCCAAGTGCGGACAAGTCCACACACCTCGGAGCCTGGAAGAGGCAGGGCTGGACCCAACTCTAATGTGTGTGCTCGGAGGGGTAAATTTACCTCATATAGGTGAAGGAACGCCTACTCAAGACTGGGAAAATGATAAATTATGAGTGAGCAACCGGGGGGGGGGAGTGATTATGAATACTTTCAACGCTTTCCTGTTGAGGGCTGCCAACGTCCTGTCTCAGGAGATAGAGCTTATGGAACCTCACCTGTCTCTGAAAGAAGGTAGGTGAAGTGTGGGCCCAATTATACCAGTTCCTGGGGATTGTACTGAGACACCTTTAATATGTAGAAGGGAGGTTTCAATGGTCCCAATGTTCCTTCTAATCTTCCCCAGAGACTTATCCTGAAGGTGTGCCAGCTTCGTCAGTGGAGATGTATATTCAATCAGCGGTTAAAAGGAAAAGGGAAGGTAGGACCGTAAAGACCTAAATCCACAAAAGCCATGAGACCTCTGACTCTAATTGAAGGTACAAATTGATTGGTCCAACGCCCTCTGCTAAGCTCCTCCTTATGACAAACAATGTGGATGTATGGTTGAGATTGGAAAATATGGTCACTCTCCTGATACAGCCACTATTAGAAAGGCTAACAAGGATAGAAAAACCATAGCCACTCTGGGCAAGACTGGGGACCCAGGGATAGGGGGGTCCGAATAGTCAGACATTCACCCGGCTGGTGTGTGCATGGCAAACGCAAGGAGGGGGGTTGTCGAGGGGGGAGTCAGGCTTTTAATTCTTCAGAGCTCTCTGCTCCCCTAGTTCTACCATCAGTTGTGGTTCCTTTTCATTATCCCTTACTTGCTCTCCTACTGCATATTTAAATTGAGAAAGTATTGGAAGGGGAAAAGTCTGAGCAACTACGCATAAATACGATGGAGAGTGTAAATGATCATGGGGGGATGTACTGAGGCCTTTACCTGGAGGAGTGGCTGGGTGTATTAAGCACAGGCATCAGACCATGGACCTCCCCCTGCTGCTTCTCCGCTTGTGGTTGTCCTGGTAAGCGTGCCGATACTGAGGGAGGGGCAAAAGAAGTCAACAGAACAGCTGATGGATAAGTCGCTGTACTAGTTGCCTACTCATGCTAGAAACAATGTGTGAAAAGATTTAGGGTTGGCCAAACACATTATAATGGTACGGAGAGTGGGTTGGGTGGGCCCTTCAAATAAAGAATTAAGGGGGGATTGTGCGGTGATTCATTTTTACAACCAGAATGTTGTTAGGGACCTGATAGGCCTACTCTGTAATGTTCATCTAGCTAGGACCCAGATTTGCCTGCATTAATTTAAGTTTTTCTATAATCCCACTAGGATATCCTGTAATGTTTATCTTCCATTGGTAAGATGGGCGAATTGGGCTGAGAGTAGAGAACCCTTTTGAGCGGCTGACAGATTTAGAGTCCTGCGACTGAGTACCCATGTCAGACCCAAATCAACTGTGGTGGATGTGATCAAGGTAAATACGAGAAGTCGAGAAAAATTCGTAAAGGGATCTACAGTGAATCACAAAGTGATAGTTAATATAGCATATTGAAATGTGGCCATTATTGCGTCAATTGTGGGCAAAGTACAATGGCTAGCTATCTGGCAGAATCAGGATGTATTATGCATACAAGGGACATGAGCCACTAATGAGATATTGTTTGTCGGGTATCACTCGTTTCAAACGGACGCACTCCTGTCTCAGTCAGGGAGAGCGAAAGGGGTTCTACTGACCCTAATATTGAACATCTCACGAATAAGAGTTAAGAAACGTATGAGGCTGTGTCCCTAATTTCATTTATTATTATGTGAGGGGACAACCAAGACTGGCTTTTAATAAATGTCTCCTCTTCAGAACAAAATGGGAGTGGTCCCACTCACCAAGAGATGGGATACCCGAAACAATCAATGTGAAAAGAAAGGTTTCTCTTTGGTAATAATTCACAACATGTCAAACTTCAGTATATTCAATCATACCAAAAACATTCAATCAATCAATCAAAGAAAGCTTTATTCGATTGCTATATCAGACAATCATAAAAGCACTTGAAAGCATAAAAACATAACAAAAAGTTAATAAATTAATAAAGGTATCCTACAAATATAAACATAATCTATAATACATTAGAAGGTTAAAACAGTATTAAATTGACACCCTCGTCCGTTTAGAATTGATTAAACAAGCATACTTTTTTTTACTCAGAACTTCCATCAGAAAGATTTTCTATCCTAAAAACGCTGTGCTCGTTATCTAGATATTGTAGTGCAAGAAGAGCAGGTCGACTTTGGCGGAGCCCAAACAATTTTAAAACTGGTGCTAAGTACATTCTCCTTGCATGGATGTAAAATCTACAAAAGAAAACCACATTAATCGTAGATTGGTTGGAGTTATTATCACAAGGGCAGAGTTGAAGGTTTTGGGACCAGTCATTAATTATAGGTAAAGTGACTAGTCTATGAAATACCCCCAACCTAAACCTAGTTAATAAAAACCTATTGTAAACTCCTGGGCCCTTATTTATGAGGCCTTGCGTCAGTTTTGCGCCGCCGGTGCGTCACTTTTTGTGACGCACCAGCGGCGTAAAAAATTCACCTTGTTGCGCCATATTTAAAAAGTGACGCATCTAGGTAGATGCGTCACTTTTTAAACCCCTGCGCCACATGATACCTGAGTCAACTATAATGTATGCAGAGGGGGCGTTCCCCCGCAAAAAGCCTCGTAATAGTGACGCAGTGAAATCTATGAGATTTCACTGCGTCACTTTTAGGATGCTGTTGCGTCAAAATCTTGCGCCTGCCTCACAGCAGGCGTAAGACTGACGCAAGCCCTTTCACATGGGGCTTTCCCCATGTGAAAGGACGCACTGCTGGAGTTGCGTCACTTTTGTGACACACTCCAGCAATGCGTCGCTTTTGCGCTTACAGATACGTCAGAAATACTGACGTATCTGTAAGTCCTTGCGACATGGTGCGTCATACATTAAATATGACGCATCATTGGTGTCGCAAGGAGTGCGCAGTGAAAAGTGACGCATCGCTGTTTTCACGCAGCGATGCGTCACTTTTCATAAATGAGGCCCCTGGTACAAAAGTTAAATAGGGTTGAATGTTAGAAGTAGTTAAAATCAGCTGGTTATACGGGACTGTGGGTTTCAATATCTCAGATTACATTCTAATAGTGTCCAACAGTAAAAGGCCCTCTTTTCTTAGTTCTTTCCTTGTTATTGTCCGAATAGTTATAGGATTATTAAAACAGTCTATGCAGCCAAGATCCTTTAAGAAATTGCGGACGTATCTTATCCATGGGATCTTGAAGACACCTTCCAGTTTCAAGGTATCTGATAAAATATCTCTGTTTAGTTTTGCCTCTTCTTTGGTCCAGAGCCTGTGCCATAAAAGCACAGGCTCGAGCTTTATTAAGTCAGAGATGAAGGGAAGTCCCAACTCCGCATGGCATTTACATGATGAGGTACTATTTGGAACAGATAAAAAATGTATCTCAAGAGGAATTTTCTATGCGTTGGATAGGCAGCAGATCAGTGAACCCCCAGAGCCCTGCACCATACACTACTGATGAAACACACTTTGCCTTATAAATTTTAATGAGCTCCTCAGGTGGTCTTTTTCCCAATTTCCTAGCAAAGTTAATGAGGACGGATGTTGTTCTTAGGAGTACCGTTTTTTTCGCGGCAACTGCTTGTGTCCAAGTGTCATTATGATCAAAGAGAATTCCCAAATATGAGAACCTTTTGGTTACCCAATCTTCTGTCCTGTGACAAACATATCTTTGGATTTCTTAGCACCATAGCCGCAGCGCATGATGAAGGACTTAGAGGAGTTTACTCTTAAACCAAGGTCTTTCATAAACTGGGAGAAACTATTGAGCACCCTCTGAAGACCTACTTGTGTATGAGACATCAGCACCGCATCGTCTGCATATAGGAGGGCTGGTATTGAACTTCCGGCCACTTGAGGGAAATCTTGGTTATCTTTGAGAAGAGCCTCCCCCAAACCATTAATATAGAGATTGAAAAGGAACAGAGCCAGGACAGAGCTTTGCCTGACTCTGCTCCTAATCGGGAATGCAGCCGAGCACTCACCCTTCAGTCCACAGCGCACCCGCGTCTTGGCATCACTATAAAAACGCTTTAAAAAATCAATAATCTGGACATCAAGCCCCATAACTTTTAAAATTGACAAGAGTTTACTGTGGACGAAACAGTTGAAAGCGGTTGTGAGGTCCACAAATGGTAAAAATAGGTTCCCCTTTTTAGCCCTCGTATATTTCACCACCAAGATAGACAGATTTAAGCCATGTTCCACCGTCCCCAGACCCACATGAAAACCATATTGCAGGTCAGATAGAACAGAGTTCTCATTTGCCCAGTCCTGGAAGCGTTCTAAAATTATTCTGCCTGTTACTTTTGTTACTGCGTCCAGTAAGGAGATTGGCCTATAACAGCCCGGGCCATGCCTGTCCCTCTTTTTAGGTCTCGCCTGTGTGGCAGCGCATGCGCTGCTTCACCTTGGCTAGATCTAGTGTCGTTAGTTTTGTGTCCGTTTTCTTTGGAAGCGGGGTTGATGTCGCCCTGTCTCCCTTAGGCCCCTCCCACTCGCCTAGCGTTGCAGTGCATGCATGGTCTTGCCTGCCTTGCAGCGCTTGCGCTGCTTTGCCTTGTTCCTCTTGGAAAGGTGTCATTCCCAAGCGTGACGACCTGGAAAACACACAATGTACTTTCCACACAACATGCTTTTGGTGCATGTGCTTCTTCTTACTCTTGAGGTGTCCTCACATGGCCCAGATTTCCGTGCATCAAAGGGAAGCAATGTTTCATACTGTTCCAAGCCGTGAGCACGTGAGGCTGCCTGCGTCGGCCCAGAGATGCCTTGCAGTGCAACATTAGCCAAGGAGAGAGAGGGAGCGTCTGAGTTGGTTAGTCTGCAGGCGCAGCAACCGGCCCGCTCCATACGAGTAATTATAATTCGTTTTTATAGTTTATGTGAAAGTGCCCGTGGTATCAAAGCACAGCAGATAACACACGATTACCGAGGTCAGGGTCAAAGATAGAGCGTTTCAACACCAGAACCACACGGCTCTTTTTTTGTTTTTGTTCTGTAAATGTCTTCACTGGCAATAGCGCGGTGGCTGGTGTGATTCATGCGGCTTCTCGTGGTCCCAACACTTGATGGCAAACACCCACATCACAGACAAGTCTGTCTATAAAGGTCTATAAAGACCACGTCATTCACCGAAATTTCTTGTCTCTGTTAAGAACTGTCAGTAAAGCAATTTTGCAGTGAGTATCATTGGTTAGATCTCAGATTACTTTCTGTAGATTAAAAAGGTATGTTTTCAATATTTACCTGAAAAAAAGCAAGGGATATTTACTAGGCATGGGCGGAAAATCCGTTCCGCTCGCGGATTTTGCGGATTTTCGGGAAATTCGCAATCCGCGAGATTCGCGAATCTCCCGCAAAATCCGCAAATCCGCGAGCAGCGGATTTTGCTCGCACTGCTCGCACTGTTCGCGTGAGTTCGCGCCCCGCGAATAAGTGCAAAATTGCAGAAATACGATCTTAGCAAAACTGAAAGTAACTACTTACCAGGTTCAAAAGTTCAGGCTCATCATTAGTAGCCATTTCCTGTAGTGCTTCCTGAGGGGCCCCTCCAGAGTTCAGTTGCCAGTTGAAACTATTATGTGACCCTGCTCTGAACCTCAGAATAGTTACACATATGCCACAAAGGTCCTGAATTACAGCTAAGGGAGACAAGCAGGAGCCAGGCTGGAAGTTAAAATCCATTAATCAGCCCCTAATTCATTATTGTCAGTTGGGGCAGGGCAGGTGTTGTAACTAATTTTGCAACAATGAAAGCACTTAGCAAGTGCAAAAGATCACTAATCAGGGCGCACTAAGGAAGCAGGTGCCAGCTAAAAAAATATTCTGTGACACATTAATCAGCCCCAAATTAATTCAGGTCACTTGAGGCAGGGAAGGTGTGCTTTGCTTTGCCAAAAATAATGTACACTGGACAACCAGAGGGTGTGGTGATGAAACAGAGGGTGGCATGGGTGGGCCAGAGGGTGGCATGAGTAGTCAGAGAGTGGCAGTGGTGACAGAGAGTGGCAGTGATGAAGAAGAGTGTCCCAAACAGGCTGGACACGTAGAAACAACAAGTTCGCAAAACTTGCGACCCGACAGGTAAGTTCGCAAATTGCGAAATTGTAAAAACTCTCGCGAACTGGCAGAAACACGGGCGAACACAAAAAAAAAATCCGCAAATTCGCGGGAATTCGCGGATTTTGCGGATTGCGAATCCGCAAATCCGCAAAATTCGCGAACACGAGATCCGCAAAATTCGCTCATGCTTAATATTTACTGCGTAAATGAAAGGGGACGGTATTTCACATTTTTGCTGCTGGAATGAAGAAAGCTGTATATCCATAAGTAGAAGTCAGTGCCCTAGTATTTTGAAGCAGTAACTTTTGTTTGAGTCGTAATTATCTGGCTGAGGGGTCTCTAACATTCTCTGTTATAAGAGCTACTTACTTATGTTCAGTGAAATTCTTCTTGGGCTACTAATAAGAGTGTTGTAATAGTGACCACCTCCGACAAGATTACATTAGCAGCCACCCTATGCCAGATCACCCCCCTTCAATGGTCAACTCAGTACATCAGGCAGGTTTGCCAGCAGTATTGTAAAACAAGCATTTGCAATGCAATAGGTCTCGCATATACGCAAGTTTAAGCTATTAGCATTGTAAATGACAATGCATTTTATTTATGTTTCAAAAACCAAAACATCAATAAAAGGCATTGACATTTACAATGTCAATAGCTCAAACTCGTGTGAATGCGAGACCTGTTGCATTGCAAATGCTTGTTGAAAATAGGAACAATGGTAGATTCTACTCAAGTAGATGGAAAAGTAGTGCTACAGCTAGAAGTAATCACCTGGACCAGGATGGTCCTCCACAGAGAGATGTTTGATTTAAACAAATCTCTGGGGACCCCATCTGGTCCAGGGGCCTTGCCACCCTGGCTTATGGATAAAGCCCGCTCCACCTCATCCAAGGTAAACAACAAGTCAGAGTAATAGGGAGGAGACTTCAAGTTATAATCCTCCTGGAAATTAAATATCCATCGTGTCGGGCTTTCCCTCGCCGTTGTATACTCTGGAAAAGTGTTTAATCCATTGTACCTCTGTAATTGCACTTTCAATTGATGGACCAGCCTCGCTTGATAAAAAGGGTGCTTTAACTACATTCCAAAATGCCGAACTATCGTTCGCTAATGAGGCCTTATGTAATGCCTCCCAGGCCTAATTTTTCAAGGTAGTTTTTCTAGCCTTTATAGCTTGTTTGTATTCCACTCTAGCATGCCTCAAATCAACCAGATTTCCAGGGTTTTGTGTAGCTCCTTTTTTAAAAGGGAGTATGCTAAGTTGCACCTTGAGTCAAATAATCCATTCAAATGTCTGTTACTGCTTTTACATCTAAGGAGGGATTATTTTATTACATTAGATATCACCAAGAATGAGGCTAAATATTATCTGAGGTAGCTGTTTCACTCAAGCAAGTCCCAATAGCAGATTTACATTTATCCACCACTGTCTTTATTATCGCTGCTTGATCTACCATGGACCAGCGCAAGTAATACCCACTCAATATCCCAATAGCTAGGTTTTCTAGCACCTGATCATTTTTATTAGGTCTGACTGTTCTACTGAAGGGTAATGTAACTGACAGACACAGTGGAAAATGATCACTAATGATTTATATGAAACAGTAAACGAGTATGGACTATGCCCATGATTACTTGACATTAAAATATAATCTAGTGCAGAAACCCCTACTATTAAAGGTCCAGAGCATGAGGATGGGTGATTGGCATAATTCATTTACAAAACTCAAATTAGGGCAAAAAATGAATTTGTTAAATTGCTCTCCCAAAGCTAAATGCTGCAAATGGGATGAACATGCCACATCTTCGTTTAGAACGCCACATAAATTATTCTCGGCATTAGCATATAGCGCACAGTTAAATTCCCCTGCCAGAATTAGCATCATATCTTTTGCCTTACTTTTACCAGCAGATTTCAGCAATTTGACCATATTATTTATTACAATTCCCACTTTGTCTGAGGGGATGTTATTATAAAAGTTGGTCAAGACTATACAATGTTTTGCGTCTAAATCCAGTATGGTACATGGTAATAAAGATCATTAGCAAGCATTGTTATTTCCTTTGATTTCAAGCTGCACAATATATACGCACACAGCACACCCTTGGCCCTTCTACTCAGACCATCTGCTGCAGGAGTGTGATACGTCCTGTAACCATTCATATGGGTCGCCTCCTTAGACCATGTTTCTTGAAAACATAAGACCTCGAATTGCAGAATAAAATCCCACCAGAGGTGGTTACTCAACTTTGAAGAAATACCCATAATATTCAATGAGGCAAAATTGCAGAGAGATAATTTACCACTATCTAAGACGTTAGTAGGGGTGACTGTCCAAAATGGTTCCTCAGTTGTGTTACTATGTAAATACGGTTTGTTTATACAGCCCACGGGGTCAGTTAAAACTTTCAAGTTCGGGACTGTTGTCCCTGGGTCCTCCTCACTTTGACGTTTACCAATAGGAGTGGGAGGGGGATCATCCTTTCCGGCCTGAGTCAATCCAAGGTTTCCCTTACCTTCGGACCAACCAGATACAGGCTTAGGTTGAGCAGAGTTCCCTGAGACCAGTCAATCAATATCTTCCAGTGGACTCAAGACGTTAAAACGATTACTCACTGGTACCTGATATCTGGATTCCCTACTTCCCATAAAGTTATCTTCTACAGACGTACACCATCGAGGTATATGGTGTTTGGGAGGTTGGTAAAAGTATCCAAGAGGTAGTAAGTTAATGTCATTGGAGTTAACAAACCCATTGCCTTCCCTCTCCAGGATTGTGTACACAAAGGATGGTGATCTAAAAGTTAAAATAACACAGAGTTTTTGCCGAGGTGCCCACCCACACTATTTTCTGTGCCATTTTAAATTCTGAGAAAAGGGTATTATTAATACCAGTCTTTGAACTTAAAAATTTAGTGATTCATTCTTTAAAGTGGACCAATGTTCAAAGGCATTATGTGGTAGGGAAGGAACATTTGCCAAAACAACCGTGTACAGGGTTGCTTCTAGAGACAAAAATTTCGTAGTGAATTGGGAGGCTTGTCACAATAGTCTTGTGGGTTTATATCTGTCTCCACTTTCTTATTTCTGCCAGACATCTTAGCGCCTAATGCTTCTATTTCTATATTAGCAGAATTACTAAGTTCTACTATGGGAGGTCCTGTTTTGAGAGAAGGATGCCCAGTTCAAATTCAGGCACTGGCTGTGCTAGGGGTAGTATTATAAGAGGAACTCCTGTAATGGGCATGTCTATTTGTGGAATAACTTTCAGGTTGATCAACCCCCTTGCTCTTCCCCCTGTTGTTTGACGAGCCAGGGCTTGGCGTAGATCTAACAGCCAGTGGGGCTGGAGGTTTACAACTTATCATTTTATTTATTTATTTATTTTTTACATTTGTATGGCGCACAGCTACCCAAAAAGGGTTTCCCGGCGCCTTTGGCATATGGATGAACAAAGGTATATGATGAGCATGGTTTTAGCACAGTTGTTTCTGGAAAAGCCAAGTTTTTATATCTCCTCTTACATCTCCTCTACCTTAATCAGTCTAGCTTCTACTGTGGTTATTTTTTGTAAGATTTGTTCCAGTAATACAGTAATCATTGTTTCTAATCTACCTAAAAAATTCCCCTCTTATATGCTATTAGCAGGCTTTCCTATCTCAATGTGGGGGGTAGTATTCGGAAGGCCCTCATTGGGCTCTTTTTCGCTAGTGGCGTGTCTCAGTTTCTTCCTAGGTATTCTCTGTGCAGGTTCACTCTGTTTCTGTGGTCCTCGGCCCTTTTTTTTTTGGGAGGTGGTTCAACAGTGTGATCAATGCTTAATTTGGCTTTCTGACATCTGGTAATTACGTTGGGTCTGACGGAGCTACATTCTAAATCGGAAGATAAAAAAGAAGAAGCAATATCCATCATGATTTCAGGTTCAACGGGTGGTGGCGGACTAATCTGAAGGGGAGGTGCCTGGTGATTAGTCATCGAACTAGAATCGGTAAGTATAGGGGTCAAAGAAAGTCTATTTTGAGAAGGGAGAGACTCAAGGGATAATCTTCGCTCTGTGAGTTTAATCTCATTAATGAGTGCCGATTCCACCTTCAGCAAGAAGGCATTGAGCATCCCTACGATGCCCTGACCTACACCAAGCTTTCGCTAACTCTTATTGATAATGATAATACAATATAGGATATAATACAATGTAATATTAATCGAGCTTTACCATAGCGTTACACAAGTCCCCGTAGCCAAGTTTTTTAGGGGGTGGCCCTGCCCGGCCAAGTATGGTCCCATGCGGGCACAGACGGGCTAGCCCTGGCATGGACTTCACCTGAGGGAGCCCTGGCTGTCCTTTATGCACCTCCTGATGCTCGCGGCTTACGCGCTGCAATGGATGCCGGGAATTGAAGTCTTCCTGAGCATCCTGAACCGGCAAACAGGATTTCACTGCCACTACAATGTTGCTACAAAGTCCCATGGATCAAAGGCTCCCACGCGGCGGGAGCCCTGGCTGTCCTTTATGCGCCTCCTGGCGCTCAAGTCAGCGTTGGCTGTTGCAAAAACAACAAGTGATGGACCGAATGTGGATCAATGTCACACATTCCCCCAGTCAAAAGATCTGGGCCCAAATCCATCGTTTTTTTGCACTCCACACCACCCTGGGTTAGACAATGGCGATATGCAAATCAGCTCTGACCCTGTTGCCCCATGGGAACAGTCCAGTCCGAACTACAAAAGCCATGTCTTTCCCAGAACTGAATCAAGCATCCGAGGACCGGACCGGTTTCGAGGTAACACCTCTCATCAGCCCGGCTAGCTTGACTCCAAGTGGTGTGGAGTGCCTGGGACCCACGTCTGGGCATCCCCAGCGCACTTAGGGCGGCAATTGCAAAAACAACAAGTGATGGACCGAATGTGGATCAATGTCACACATTCCCCCAGTCAAAAGATCTGGGCCCAAATCCATCGTTTTTTTGCACTCCACACCACCCTGGGTTAGACAATGGCGATATGCAAATCAGCTCTGACCCTGTTGCCCCATGGGAACAGTCCAGTCCGAACTACAAAAGCCATGTCTTTCCCAGAATGGAATCAAGCATCCGAGGACCGGACCGGTTTCGAGGTAACACCTCTCATCAGCCCGGCTAGCTTGACTCCAAGTGGTGTGGAGTGCCTGGGACCCACGTCTGGGCATCCCCAGCGCACTTAGGGCGGCAATTGCAAAAACAACAAGAGATGGACCGAATGTGGATCAATGTCAGACATTCCCCCAGTCAAAAGATCTGGGCCCAAATCCATCGTTTTTTTGCACTCCACACCACCCTGGGTTAGACAATGGCGATATGCAAATCAGCTCTGACCCTGTTGCCCCATGGGAACAGTCCAGTCCGAACTACAAAAGCCATGTCTTTCCCAGAACGGAATCAAGCATCCGAGGACCGGACCGGTTTCGAGGTAACACCTCTCATCAGCCCGGCTAGCTTGACTCCAAGTGGTGTGGAGTGCCTGGGACCCACGTCTGGGCATCCCCAGCGCACTTAGGGCGGCAATTGCAAAAACAACAAGTGATGGACCGAATGTGGATCAATGTCACACATTCCCCCAGTCAAAAGATCTGGGCCCAAATCCATCGTTTTTTTGCACTCCACACCACCCTGGGTTAGACAATTGCGATATGCAAATCAGCTCTGACCCTGTTGCCCCATGGGAACAGTCCAGTCCGAACTACAAAAGCCATGTCTTTCCCAGAACGGAATCAAGCATCCGAGGACCGGACCGGTTTCGAGGTAACACCTCTCATCAGCCCGGCTAGCTTGACTCCAAGTGGTGTGGAGTGCCTGGGACCCACGTCTGGGCATCCCCAGCGCACTTAGGGCGGCAATTGCAAAAACAACAAGTGATGGACCGAATGTGGATCAATGTCACACATTCCCCCAGTCAAAAGATCTGGGCCCAAATCCATCGTTTTTTTGCTCTCCACACCACCCTGGGTTAGACAATGGCGATATGCAAATCAGCTCTGACCCTGTTGCCCCATGGGAACAGTCCAGTCCGAACTACAAAAGCCATGTCTTTCCCAGAACGGAATCAAGCATCCGAGGACTGGGCCGGTTTCGAGGTAACACCTCTCATCAGCCCGGCGAGCTTGACTCCAAGTGGTGTGGAGTGCCTGGGACCCACGTCTGGGCATCCCCAGCGCACTTAGGGCGGCAATTGCAAAAACAACAAGTGATGGACCGAATGTGGATCAATGTCACACATTCCCCCAGTCAAAAGATCTGGGCCCAAATCCATCGTTTTTTTGCACTCCACACCACCCAGGGTTAGACAATGGCGATATGCAAATCAGCTCTGACCCTGTTACCCCATGGGAACAGTCCAGTCCGAACTACAAAAGCCATGTCTTTCCCAGAACGGAATCAAGCATCCGAGGACCGGACCGGTTTTGAGGTAACACCTCTCATCAGCCCGGCTAGCTTGATCCAAGTGGTGTGGAGTGCCTGGGACCCACGTCTGGGCAGCCCCAGCGCACTAAGGGCGGCAATTACAAAAACAACAAGTGATGGACCGAATGTGGATCAATGTCACACATTCCCCCAGTCAAAAGATCTGGGCCCAAATCCATCGTTTTTTTGCACTCCACACCACCCTGGGTTAGACAATGGCGATATGCAAATCAGCTCTGACCCTGTTGCCCCATGGGAACAGTCCAGTCCGAACTACAAAAGCCATGTCTTTCCCAGAACGGAATCAAGCATCCGAGGACCGGACCGGTTTCGAGGTAACACCTCTCATCAGCCCGGCTAGCTTGACTCCAAGTGGTGTGGAGTGCCTGGGACCCACGTCTGGGCATCCCCAGCGCACTTAGGGCGGCACATGCAAAAACAACAAGTGATGGACCGAATGTGGATCAATGTCAGACATTCCCCCAGTCAAAAGATCTGGGCCCAAATCCATTGTTTTTTTACACTCCACACCACCCTGGGTTAGACAATGGCGATATGCAAATCAGCTCTGACCCTGTTGCCCCATGGGAACAGTCCAGTCCGAACTACAAAAGCCATGTCTTTCCCAGAACGGAATCAAGCATCCGAGGACCGGACCGGTTTCGAGGTAACACCTCTCATCAGCCCGGCTAGCTTGACTCCAAGTGGTGTGGAGTGCCTGGGACCCACGTCTGGGCATCCCCAGCGCACTTAGGGCGGCAATTGCAAAAACAACAAGTGATGGACCGAATTTGGATCAATGTCACACATTCCCCCAGTCAAAAGATCTGGGCCCAAATCCATCGTTTTTTTGCACTCCACACCACCCTGGGTTAGACATTGGCGATATGCAAATCAGCTCTGACCCTGTTGCCCCATGGGAACAGTCCAGTCCGAACTACAAAAGCCATGTCTTTCCCAGAACGGAATCAAGCATCCGAGGACCGGACCGGTTTCGAGGTAACACCTCTCATCAGCCCGGCTAGCTTGACTCCAAGTGGTGTGGAGTGCCTGGGACCCACGTCTGGGTATCCCCAGCGCACTTAGGGCGGCAATTGCAAAAACAACAAGTGATGGACCGAATGTGGATCAATGTCACACATTCCCCCAGTCAAAAGATCTGGGCCCAAATCCATCGTTTTTTTGCACTCCACACCACCCTGGGTTAGACAATGGCGATATGCAAATCAGCTCTGACCCTGTTGCCCCATGGGAACAGTCCAGTCCGAACTACAAAAGCCATGTCTTTCCCAGAACGGAATCAAGCATCCGAGGACCGGACCGGTTTCGAGGTAACACCTCTCATCAGCCCGGCTAGCTTGACTCCAAGTGGTGTGGAGTGCCTGGGACCCACGTCTGGGCATCCCCAGCGCACTTAGGGCGGCAATTGCAAAAACAACAAGTGATGGACCGAATGTGGATCAATGTCACACATTCCCCCAGTCAAAAGATCTGGGCCCAAATCCATCGTTTTTTTGCACTCCACACCACCCTGGGTTAGACAATGGCGATATGCAAATCAGCTCTGACCCTGTTGCCCCATGGGAACAGTCCAGTCCGAACTACAAAAGCCATGTCTTTCCTAGAACGGAATCAAGCATCCGAGGACCGGACCGGTTTCGAGGTAACACCTCTCATCAGCCCGGCTAGCTTGATCCAAGTGGTGTGGAGTGCCTGGGACCCACGTCTGGGCAGCCCCAGCGCACTAAGGGCGGCAATTGCAAAAACAACAAGTGATGGACCGAATGTGGATCAATGTCACACATTCCCCCAGTCAAAAGATCTGGGCCCAAATCCATTGTTTTTTTGCACTCCACACCACCCTGGGTTAGACAATGGCGATATGCAAATCAGCTCTGACCCTGTTGCCCCATGGGAACAGTCCAGTCCGAACTACAAAAGCCATGTCTTTCCCAGAACGGAATCAAGCATCCGAGGACCGGACCGGTTTCGAGGTAACACCTCTCATCAGCCCGGCTAGCTTGACTCCAAGTGGTTTGGAGTGCCTGGGACCCACGTCTGGGCATCCCCAGCGCACTTAGGGCGGCAATTGCAAAAACAACAAGTGATGGACCGAATGTGGATCAATGTCACACATTCCCCCAGTCAAAAGATCTGGGCCCAAATCCATCGTTTTTTTGCACTCCACACCACCCTGGGTTAGACAATGGCGATATGCAAATCAGCTCTGACCCTGTTGCCCCATGGGAACAGTCCAGTCCGAACTACAAAAGCCATGTCTTTCCCAGAACGGAATCAAGCATCCGAGGACCGGACCGGTTTCGAGGTAACACCTCTCATCAGCCCGGCTAGCTTGACTCCAAGTGGTGTGGAGTGCCTGGGACCCACGTCTGGGCATCCCCAGCGCACTTAGGGCGGCAATTGCAAAAACAACAAGTGATGGACCGAATGTGGATCAATGTCACACATTCCCCCAGTCATATGGCCGAGATACCCGCCACCCCCTCTCAACACAATCCCCAGAAGGAGGGAAACCGGAAACAGTTCTTGAAGTTTTTGGAAGTGGGAGGGAGTGACCCTCCCGGCCGTATTTATTAAAACAAATTAAAACATTAAACGTTTCATGTTATGTACAATTTCATTACCACATTGCGATGTTTGGCTAACCTTAACAGATTCTCTAATACAGAGGTTCACCTAGCCGAACTAGCATCCTACAAAAACATTCTCTACAAAATACTGAAATTGTACATCCTAACGTTTAAGGGCCAACGGCAAGGTCATAACCGGTGTCAAGATCCCTAACCAGACTTACCCCTCCCACTTGGGAGGGGCGACAGCACAGAGGCTTACCTCAAGTGCAACTACTAACAATTTCCCTTGACTTGACGGGGGCACTTAAGAACTCGACGCCATTTAAAGGTCGTTCGAAAAACTCGTGTGAGGTATCTAGCAGGTATCGTGGACCTCCCCCCACCCCACACAACTTACAGCATCTGCCGTCGCAGATGTCACTGGCCCCGGGAAATTCACCAGGAGGGGGCTGTAACCCCTCCTACAAAGGAAGGGGCCTTGACCGCCTTTCCTTTACTTCCGGCGACCCATCCTTAGACGGGACCGCCTCCCAATTGAGGGGCCAATGGCCACCTCTCCCGAGCGCTCCCATCCGTGTTGGGTGACGCCCACTCATAGGGATCTACCAATTAGTGCTCACCGATCATGACCTTACCGCCTACCAACAATAAATACGACAATGCTACTCAAACCTACAAAACATTGGTCGCTACGACCGAAAGAGCATGCTAAACATTCAACACTATATGGAATCATTTTATTGTAAAAAACCTTCACCACATAGACCATTCTTCATTATTGTCACCATAAACATGATACCCCAACAACCTGTAAACGAAAACAGCAAACATACTCATAAATGTTTCTTTATTATAAAACAACTTGCTGTCCTCAGGGGCTGGTGGGTGGGTCAAAAATTGGCTCTTCGTTCTGTCCCGAGCTCACGTGTAGCGAGGAGGTGCAGCTTCAGAGCACAAGAACAAGAGGACGTCTTCTGGTCTTGCGTCCCTTTTTATCCGTCTTCAGGGCGGGCGTAAACCCGCCCCTGCCTGCCCCGAGGGCGTGGCTGGCTGCGTCGGTGTCTAGGCCAGCCCACTCTAGGGCGGGAAAGAGCGCGCCCCGGCTACGCCGCTTCGGGCATACCAGCCGAGACGCGCCTCCCGCCAAAAAATGGCTTCCCGGGGGGATCGAGGCACTCCGCCATACGTTCGGGGGGACCGATTGGTCGCCCCTTTCCATATGGCCGAGATACCCGCCACCCCCTCTCAACACAATCCCCAGAAGGAGGGAAACCGGAAACAGTTCTTGAAGTTTTTGGAAGTGGGAGGGAGTGACCCTCCCGGCCGTATTTATTAAAACAAATTAAAACATTAAACGTTTCATGTTATGTACAATTTCATTACCACATTGCGATGTTTGGCTAACCTTAACAGATTCTCTAATACAGAGGTTCACCTAGCCGAACTAGCATCCTACAAAAACATTCTCTACAAAATACTGAAATTGTACATCCTAACGTTTAAGGGCCAACGGCAAGGTCATAACCGGTGTCAAGATCCCTAACCAGACTTACCCCTCCCACTTGGGAGGGGCGACAGCACAGAGGCTTACCTCAAGTGCAACTACTAACAATTTCCCTTGACTTGACGGGGGCACTTAAGAACTCGACGCCATTTAAAGGTCGTTCGAAAAACTCGTGTGAGGTATCTAGAAGGTATCGTGGACCTCCCCCCACCCCACACAACTTACAGCATCTGCCGTCGCAGATGTCACTGGCCCCGGGAAATTCACCAGGAGGGGGCTGTAACCCCTCCTACAAAGGAAGGGGCCATGACCGCCTTTCCTTTACTTCCGGCGACCCATCCTTAGACGGGACCGCCTCCCCATTGAGGGGCCAATGGCCACCTCTCCCGAGCGCTCCCATCCGTGTTGGGTGACGCCCACTCATAGGGATCTACCAATTAGTGCTCACCGATCATGACCTTACCGCCACAGGTCCGGATAGTTGACCGGCTATCCGGACCCCCCACAAAACTCCTACCTAAAGGTCATGTTTTAACGTTTTCAACCAAGCCAAGAAGTCTCCTATGAGTAACTCATTCCCCACCCGTGACAAATGCACACCATCCCCCAAATACATACTGTCATCGTTAATACAACCATGCGAGATAGAATGCAGTGTCTTGGAACGGAACAACCTACTCACTTTGTTATTAAGTTTTCTAACAGAATGATTCAAAGCAGGAATCGAGATAGCCCCCCGCCACACTTTACGTGGGATCATATGAGACCACGCAATAATGCACCCCGGAACTCTCCTTGCTAACCAACTTACCGTGGAAAGCATTGCCTCTAGGAGAAGTCGTCTACCGGTGGTGACCAAATCATTGCCCCCTAAATGTACTATGACTATAGACGGCGGTGACCTCGTCCGCCCTAACAAACCCTCAAAGAATGCTTGAAACTGGTCAATACAGAGACCGCCTCTTCCGTAGAAGGACACTCTGTACCCGTATTCCCCAGGTACGTGAATCATGTCACCTGCTTCGAATACGTCTGCGGCACGCCTCACGTATGAGTGGCCCACGACCCACACCTCCTGTCTCACAGCCGGTGACGTCTGACCGCTGGCCTGGTGTTGGGTCGACTGCATAGTCCGCCCCGCCTCGTAGGCTTGCGCAACTGAAAACCAAACAAAAGACAAGAAGCGTGAGTACATTATTCCAGCTTCACAACATGTGCAACCGCACATATCTCTTATAACAATTGGAGGACCATCGCCCCACTCGTTTCACTTGTTCAACATTAAGACCCCTGGCTGTAGCTTCGGTGGCAGCCCCTATTCGAAAGGAATGGGTCCCGAATTCGCCCGGGTCCAAGCCCGCTGCGGTAATGGACATTGCAAGCACCCGCTGAAACTGAAACTTCGTCAGTGGGGTGGCGTCTGCGTGTCTCAACAATGTCCCCCCCCATGATGCCACCCTTCGTGCTAGATAATCCTCTAAACACCGTACCGGACACATGGGGGACCCGGGGATCCTGCGAATGATCGTGCAGTCCCCCATCCCATCTTGGTCGGTCTTGGACCTGGCAAAGGAGACAATCATCGTTTCACCCCTGATCTGAACGTGTTCCCGGCACAAACCCCCCACCACATCCTGTTTGTTCCTTGCAACCAGCTCACTTATCCTCATTGCCCCGTGAAATGCCAGCGTAAATGCAGCCCGGAACAAACACGTCTCGAAAGGAGACGAGCATGTGGTAGGGAGTGTGGCCAGCAACTGGGACAAACTATCCAGACCTATCGGTCGTCTCTCATCTATTCTGCGACCCTCCAGGCGTTGCCACCCACGCAGCGCCTTCTGTACTACAAAAGACGCTGTCGGGTCCTGGATGTTATGGGCCCTGGCAACAAAGGAAATGGCGGCACGATGCCTTTGGGCCGTAGCCACCGACTTCCCAGCCTTACGTAAGGACATCAGAAAAAGTACAACCCACTCCTCCTGACCCCAAAGTCCCCCCCTCTCAGTCCCCAAAAAGGCTAAATAGGCCCGAAACGCCCCTTCATATGCCTTCCTCGTCCTGGGTGCTAAACTCTCTCCCACGAGGTAACGTAGTTCGGGGCACCGAGAGACCAGAGAGCTTCGGGGAAGGGTGCCGGCTCTGGGTCCGCTGAGGGAAGGAAACCCGAGAAAGCCTGCATGTGAAAACGAGACAGTGCATCAGCAGCCTGATTCATCACCCCTGGGACATGTTTTGCTCTGAATATCACGTTCAGTTGCATACACAATAAGACAATTTCTTTGAGCAGCCTCAAAATCAGTTTACAACGGGCTGCCTGACTGTTGATGCATTCTACAACGGTCATATTGTCAGACCAGAACACGACATAATGATCTTTAAACCCTTCGGGCCAGGTTCTCAGGGCCACCAGAATGGGAAACAGTTCAAGGAAAGCAATATTACTCGTCAGCCCCTCCTCATGCCACCATGGGGGCCACCTTTGTGCCGTCCATTTTGTGCCGAAGATGGCGCCAAAACCTATGCTTCCCGCTGAATCTGTCCATAGACCAAGCTCTTCAGAGGACACGGCTGGTTTGTTCCAGACGACTCGACCATTGAAATCCGCCAAAAATGCTAACCAAATACGCATGTCCTGGCGGACCTCAGCCGATAACCTCGTGCGATGATGACCCTCCTTTAGGCCAACCATCGCTTGGGCAATTGAATGGGAAAAGGGGCGGGCCATTGGGATCACCCTCAAGGCAAAGTTCAACTTCCCCACCAATTGTTGCAACTGATGCAGTGTAACCTTAGATGTATTTAAACATACTTGCAGGGCTGCCCTGAATTTCGACACTTTGCTAGCCGGTAGACGGAAACAGCCCTCACTAGAGTCCAACTCGATCCCCAAAAACTCGAGGCAAGTCGTGGGACCCACAGTTTTACCTGGTGCCAACGGCACGCCAAATTGACCCATCAACACACAGAATTCAGCCAAGGCCTGGGCACATTCGGGATTTCCGGCGGGTCCAAGAAACAGAAAGTCATCAAGGTAATGCATCACATTTCGGAAACCCGTTTTCTTCGTGAACACCCATTGCAAAAACGTGCTGAATTTCTCGAAATATGCACACGATATAGAGCATCCCATTGGCATACACCTATCCATGTAATATGATCCCTGAAACATGAATCCCAGAAGACGCTGGTCGTCTGGGTGTACCGGGAGCAACCGGAAAGCCGACTCGATATCTGATTTTGCCATCAACGTCCCGGGCCCCAGGCGATTTAAAATGGCTACTGCCTCATCAAATGATGCATACTGCACGAACATACCTCTGGATCAATTGCATCGTTTACCGAAAGACCCCGTGGGGCTGACAGATTATGGATTAATCGGAACTCACCTGGGTCCTTCTTGGGGACCACCCCTAACGGAGAACAGACAAAATACGGTACCGGGGGCGCAATAAACGGCCCGGCGACCCGTCCCCTGCTAACCTCTTTCTGGATCTTATCCTGCACTACAGATGTATGCTGCAAGACGGAAAGTTGATTTCTGCACGTCCCGATACCCTGAAAGTCCCCCACCGGGATGCGGAAACCATATGAAAAACCGTTCCGCAGCACCCCAGCAGAAGTACGATCCGGGTACTCGCTGAGCCAAGGAGTCATCGCCAAGGTATCAATCGGGGTTGGTAAAGGCGCCCCTCGGCCTATATTAGGCTTGTTTGGCGCCTCCTTTACCCCCATTCTCACTCGTTCTGGCTCTACACAAGGACTCAGGATGGGACGACCCACAATTGCTACATTCGTGTTTGAATTTACATGATCCCGGAGGCCTGGTACATTTTCCTTTGTTGAAATTGAAACAGAAACCCCTTTTCCCTGTGTTGCCGGCAGGTCTCGGGTAATCGTCGGTGCCCGTACCTGACCGAAAGGGCGTCCCCCCATTTTGGCGGGAGTGATCAACAACATTGCTCCCTACCAATGGCATTTTCAACATTCCTGACTCTTTCATTTTATCCCATGTCACAGAATCGTAACAATCCCAAGTTAAACATTTGTTATGTTCCTTTTCTTTCCTAAACAAGTTGTCATAACAGAACCAATGGTTACCCTGATAAGCTGTCGAGTAACCCATAATTCGTGACTGATAAATGGGAAACTCAGGAAGCAACTCGGGCCTACGTTCCCCTAAAATCGATGTAAAAATACCCCACGCATTGCCCCAGTTGCCAATATTCTCATTTACCTTAAAGGCGGCCATTTTTGCGCGCCAAACACTCGGATGCATTAGGTCCTTCTGACTCTTAACATGCTCCACCTCATAATGATCAACAAGCAAGGAGAAAATATTCACATACTCCCCTGCCCAAATCTTTTCCTTTATTGCTAAAGGCACATGTTGTCCCAATCTCTCTCTACGAGAGGGTGCTGACTCATCCCTTGCGATTGGCAATGGCCGCTTACCTGAACCGGACGCTGCTTCCGCCACTTGCGGCTTGTCTATCCCCGCCACCGGCGCGGTCCCCTTAGCTGCATCTCTTTTCTCACGCAGCCCTTTTATCAGCGCCTGTGCTTCGGCAGCCGTGGCGCCCTCACTACTATCCCCCAACCACGCTGCTAGCTGTGCTGCCAGCTCGGGGGGCATATCCTCATTGGATGTCGGGGTAACGACCACGGGGATTGGATTCCCCTCCGTCGGTACAGGGGTCGGCGCCTCGAGCGGGGCAGAGGGAACCGGGACGTCTCCCCCGGCCGGAACCCTTCTCGGCCTCTTAGGTTTCCTTCCGGCCGGAGCAGGGCCCGAACCCTCCTCCCCGTCTCGCTCCGCCAGCCGTTTCTTTATGTCGGATATCTCTTTAAAAAGGGCCCGAACCATCTGATCAGTCGTCATTCTCTTAGCGCCTTTCTTGGGCATTCTTCCGACGAAGTATCTAGAAGACAAAGAAAAAGATCAAAACGCTCAAAAATTGGCTCTTCGTTCTGTCCCGAGCTCACGTGTAGCGAGGAGGTGCAGCTTCAGAGCACAAGAACAAGAGGACGTCTTCTGGTCTTGCGTCCCTTTTTATCCGTCTTCAGGGCGGGCGTAAACCCGCCCCTGCCTGCCCCGAGGGCGTGGCTGGCTGCGTCGGTGTCTAGGCCAGCCCACTCTAGGGCGGGAAAGAGCGCGCCCCGGCTACGCCGCTTCGGGCATACCAGCCGAGACGCGCCTCCCGCCAAAAAATGGCTTCCCGGGGGGATCGAGGCACTCCGCCATACGTTCGGGGGGACCGATTGGTCGCCCCTTTCCAAAAGATCTGGGCCCAAATCCATCGTTTTTTTGCACTCCACGCCACCCTGGGTTAGACAATGGCGATATGCAAATCAGCTCTGACCCTGTTGCCCCATGTGAACAGTCCAGTCCGAACTACAAAAGCCATGTATTTCCCAGAACGGAATCAAGCATCCGAGGACCGGACCGGTTTCGAGGTAACACCTCTCATCAGCCCGGCTAGATTGACTCCAAGTGGTGTGGAGTGCCTGGGGCCCACGTCTGGGCATCCCCAGCGCACTTAGGGCGGCAATTGCAAAAACAACAAGTGATGGACCGAATGTGGATCAATGTCACACATTCCCCCAGTCAAACGATCTGGGCCCAAATCCATCGTTTTTTTGCACTCTACACCACCCTGGGTTAGACAATGGCGATATGCAAATCAGCTCTGACCCTGTTGCCCCATGGGAACAGTCCAGTCCGAACTACAAAAGCCATGTCTTTCCCAGAACGGAATCAAGCATCCGAGGACCGGACCGGTTTCGAGGTAACACCACTCATCAGCCCGGCTAGCTTGACTCCAAGTGGTGTGGAGTGCCTGGGACCCACGTCTGGGCATCCCCAGCGCACTTAGGGCGGCAATTGCAAAAACAACAAGTGATGGACTGAATGTGGATCAATGTCACACATTCCCCCAGTCAAAAGATCTGGGCCCAAATCCATCGTTCTTTTGCACTCCACACCACCCTGGGTTAGACAATGGCGATATGCAAATCAGCTCTGACCCTGTTGCCCCATGGGAACAGTCCAGTCCGAACTACAAAAGCCATGTCTTTCCCAGAACGGAATCAAGCATCCGAGGACGGAGGATGGATTTAGGCCAGATCCTTGTACTGGGGTGAATGTAAGACATTGATCTACATTTTGTCCATCAAATTGTTTTTTGTAATTTTCTCCCTGAGTGTACTGGGGTAGCTCAGACGTGGGTCCCAGAGCCTCCACACCACTGGAGTCAAGCTAGCCGGGCTGATGAGAGGTGTTACCTCGAAACCGGTCCGGTCCTCGGATGCTTGATTCCGGTCTGGGAAAGATATGGCTGTTGTAGTTCGGACTGGACTGTTCCCATGGGGCACAGGGACAGAGCTGATTTGCATAAAGCCATTATCTGACCCAGGGTGGTGTGGAGTGCAAAAAACGATGGATTTAGGCCCAGATCCTTGTACTGGGGTGAATGTAAGACATTGATCTACATTCTGTCCATCAAATTGTTTTTTGTAATTTTCTCCCTGAGTGTACTGGGATAGCTCAGACGTGGGTCCCAGAGCCTCCACACCACTGGAGTCAAGCTAGCCGGGCTGATGAGAGGTGTTACCTCGAAACCGGTCCGGTCCTCGGATGCTTGATTCCGGTCTGGGAAAGATATGGCTGTTGTAGTTCGGACTGGACTGTTCCCATGGGGCACAGGGTCAGAGCTGATTTGCATAAAGCCATTATCTGACCCAGGGTGGTGTGGAGTGCAAAAACGATGGATTTAGGCCCAGATCCTTGTACTGGGGTGAATGTAAGACATTGATCTACATTCTGTCCATCAAATTGTTTTTTGTAATTTTCTCCCTGAGTGTACTGGGGTAGCTCAGACGTGGGTCCCAGAGCCTCCACACCACTGGAGTCAAGCTAGCCAGGCTGATGAGAGGTGTTACCTCGAAACCGGTCCGGTCCTCGGATGCTTGATTCCGGTCTGGGAAAGATATGGCTGTTGTAGTTCGGACTGGACTGTTCCCATGGGGCACAGGGTCAGAGCTGATTTGCATAAAGCCATTATCTGACCCAGGGTGGTGTGGAGTGCAAAAAACGATGGATTTAGGCCCAGATCCTTGTACTGGGGTGAATGTAAGACATTGATCTACATTCTGTCCATCAAATTGTTTTTTGTAATTTTCTCCCTGAGTGTACTGGGGTAGCTCAGACGTGGGTCCCAGAGCCTCCACACCACTGGAGTCAAGCTAGCCGGGCTGATGAGAGGTGTTACCTCGAAACCGGGCCGGTCCTCGGATGCTTGATTCCGGTCTGGGAAAGATATGGCTGTTGTAGTTCGGACTGGACTGTTCCCATGGGGCACAGGGTCAGAGCTGATTTGCATAAAGCCATTATCTGACCCAGGGTGGTGTGGAGTGCAAAAAACGATGGATTTAGGCCCAGATCCTTGTACTGGGGTGAATGTAAGACATTGATCTACATTCTGTCCATCAAATTGTTTTTTGTAATTTTCTCCCTGAGTGTACTGGGGTAGCTCAGACGTGGGTCCCAGAGCCTCCACACCACTGGAGTCAAGCTAGCCGGGCTGATGAGAGGTGTTACCTCGAAACCGGTCCGGTCCTCGGATGCTTGATTCCGGTCTGGGAAAGATATGGCTGTTGTAGTTCGGACTGGACTGTTCCCATGGGGCACAGGGTCAGAGCTGATTTGCATGAAGCCATTATCTGACCCAGGGTGGTGTGGAGTGCAAAAAACGATGGATTTAGGCCCAGATCCTTGTACTGGGGTGAATGTAAGACATTGATCTACATTCTGTCCATCAAATTGTTTTTTGTAATTTTCTCCCTGAGTGTACTGGGGTAGCTCAGACGTGGGTCCCAGAGCCTCCACACCACTGGAGTCAAGCTAGCCGGGCTGATGAGAGGTGTTACCTCGAAACCGGTCCGGTCCTCGGAAGCTTGATTCCGGTCTGGGAAAGATATGGCTGTTGTAGTTCGGACTGGACTGTTCCCATGGGGCACAGGGTCAGAGCTGATTTGCATAAAGCCATTATCTGACCCAGGGTGGTGTGGAGTGCAAAAAACGATGGATTTAGGCCCAGATCCTTGTACTGGGGTGAATGTAAGACATTGATCTACATTTTGTCCATCAAATTGTTTTTTGTAATTTTCTCCCTGAGTGTACTGGGGTAGCTCAGACGTGGGTCCCAGAGCCTTCACACCACTGGAGTCAAGCTAGCCGGGCTGATGAGAGGTGTTACCTCGAAACCGGTCCGGTCCTCGGATGCTTGATTCCGGTCTGGGAAAGATATGGCTGTTGTAGTTTGGACTGGACTGTTCCCATGGGGCACAGGGTCAGAGCTGATTTGCATTAAGCCATTATCTGACCCAGGGTGGTGTGGAGTGCAAAAAACGATGGATTTAGGCCCAGATCCTTGTACTGGGGTGAATGTAAGACATTGATCTACATTCTGTCCATCAAATTGTTTTTTGTAATTTTCTCCATGAGTGTACTGGGGTAGCTCAGACGTGGGTCCCAGAGCCTCCACACCACTGGAGTCAAGCTAGCCGGGCTGATGAGAGGTGTTACCTCGAAACCGGTCCGGTCCTCGGATGCTTGATTCCGGTCTGGGAAAGATATGGCTGTTGTAGTTCGGACTGGACTGTTCCCATGGGGCACAGGGTCAGAGCTGATTTGCATAAAGCCATTATCTGACCCAGGGTGGTGTGGAGTGCAAAAAACGATGGATTTAGGCCCAGATCCTTGTACTGGGGTGAATGTAAGACATTGATCTACATTCTGTCCATCAAGTTGTTTTTTGTAATTTTCTCCCTGAGTGTACTGGGGTAGCTCAGACGTGGGTCCCAGAGCCTCCACACCACTGGAGTCAAGCTAGCCGGGCTGATGAGAGGTGTTACCTCGAAACCGGTCCGGTCCTCGGATGCTTGATTCCGGTCTGGGAAAGATATGGCTGTTGTAGTTCGGACTGGACTGTTCCCATGGGGCACAGGGTCAGAGCTGATTTGCATAAAGCCATTATCTGACCCAGGGTGGTGTGGAGTGCAAAAAACGGTGGATTTAGGCCCAGATCCTTGTACTGGGGTGAATGTAAGACATTGATCTACATTCTGTCCATCAAATTGTTTTTTGTAATTTTCTCCCTGAGTGTACTGGGGTAGCTCAGACGTGGGTCCCAGAGCCTCCACACCACTGGAGTCAAGCTAGCCGGGCTGATGAGAGGTGTTACCTCGAAACCGGTCCGGTCCTCGGATGCTTGATTCCGGTCTGGGAAAGATATGGCTGTTGTAGTTCGGACTGGACTGTTCCTATGGGGCACATGGTCAGAGCTGATTTGCATAAAGCCATTATCTGACCCAGGGTGGTGTGGAGTGCAAAAAACGATGGATTTAGGCCCAGATCCTTGTACTGGGGTGAATGTAAGACATTGATCTACATTCTGTCCATCAAATTGTTTTTTTTAATTTTCTCCCCAAGTCAGCGTTGGCGGCGCACGCGCCGCAATGGATGTCGGGAATTAAAGTCTTCCTTCGCCCCCTTGCACCGGCAAACATGATTTCACCGCCGCTACAATGTTGCTACAAAGTCCCACGTATCAAAGGGATTTTCATAGATTTTATTTAAAAGGATAGCAATAGGCTACTTCCCGGAAAAGGGTTTTGAACTAATAATTTAATTATTGGTCCAATAGGCTAATTCTCTGAAAAGGGTTTTGGACCAATAATTTAATTATTGCTTCACAACCCCTTTCAAAGAATTAGCCTATTGCTATCCTTTTAAATAAAATCTATGAAAATCCCTGGATAATAACCTAGTTTGTTTCCCCCAAAAACACGAGTGTGTCGTAAATTGGGGTTTCAAACTGTATACGTATTTTCACAATGAATATTGCGTATTGGGAAGACATATTGTAAGTCTCCTCATACAAGAAAACGTAGTAAGGAAAGATAAGAAAGTATGGTGAGTGAATGGAAGTCACAGATACTTAGCAGTATGAATGTGTGGGTGAAAGATCTTTGGGCCCTTAGGACAGCTATAAATTGTATGAAGACAATGATCACTTTTGTAATACATGTTCGGTAGCATTATTTTTGCATATGAAGGAAAATGTGTTTTTTTAATAATACTATATGTATTGTCTGGATGCATTTTATATTGTATAGAATTGTGCAATTTGGCATATAAAAGTATTTTCTTTATTTGAACAGGCACATATGCAAATGTGTCTCTTTTAGGAGGCAATAAAAAGTCATGTCCTGAAGAAGGTGGCTTAGAAAAATATTGATCCCACCGAAATGCGTCAACGCCCCCACCCCCCCTTCCCCCGGCATGGTTACATTCGAGAAACATTTGAGCCTAATCTAATAATGACTGATAGACTCTAATATAATTGATTCAATCGAATTAGCATAATCATGATGATTTTTTATGTTTCACTTGTCTTTTGTCTCTTGTACATACTGTAATAGTTTTTATTCTGTTACCTGCTCAAATCTATGGACATATATTTTTATTCTTTGTAATTTGTTCAATTTATGGTTTTTATCAATTGTGATTTTTATAAATGATTTGTTGTGATATCCTTTATAGTTTTCCTGCATGTTTATAATTGCTTTAGGGGTCCCTAATCATAAGCGGATTTAGAATATTTAAATGTTTTTGGTATGATTTAATGTAGTGAAGTTTGACATGTTGTGAATTATTACCGAAGAGAAACCTTTCTTTTCACATTGATTTTAATACATTTCTACAATAATAATGTTGGAGGTAATTTGCAGATGGTGGTATCGTCATTGGAAGGTGAAAGTTATAAAATTATATAAAAAAAGGAAGTTTTAATATCCTGTGTATAGGAGATTTTAATGTGCAGCCATGGAAATATACAACAAACACGTATGTGGCTTAGTGGACACGATGGGCGATCCAACATATCACTTTATGCACCATGTATATAGTAACAGTCTGAATAGACTCCTATTTACCAGAAACTTGAAAATAATAAATTGGGTAGAGCCACATTAGGGAAATTTCATAAATTCGTATGATCCTAGAATTGATTTTGTATTGGTATAAAAACCCCTTCCTGGGACGATTGAGCAAGGGGATACCCTTACTTTCTAGTTTCGGTGATCACGCTATTTGTTTTCTATCAATGACAGTGGAGACCCCGAAAATAAAATTAACACAACGAATTCAGAAGCCAATTTTGGCAAAAAAGAATGGGTTCTAATTAAAATGGGACAAAATTGATAAGGCGATAGTTGTCACTCTAATCCTACATAATAAAATGGAGAATGTATTGAACTGTTTGGACCTTGATTCCCCTTCTAATTGTATGCCCTTAAACATTTTGAAAACTTCTAGAAGAAGTAAAACTTGCCTGACTTATAGTAAATCTAAAACTTTAGCTCCTTTAAATCGTTGGTTTGACCAGGCCAGTTCAACATTATCCACAGATCTCCACAAAGCTCTAAAAGCCCAATCTAGAGATCGCGTGCTGATTAAATCCCTTCGTAAGGCCTATGCAGTAGCCAGGAAAGCAGGGGAACTCGCTTTGATAGAGGAGGCCTGGGAAAACCTAGAACAGGTGGCAATCACCAAATAGCACAGATTTCTGGAAAGTGTTCAGCGCCCCTTTTTCAAAAACTCTAAGAAGACGACCTTGGATTCTCATGTGTGCAAGGGTGCCTCAGTCGATCATTTAAAACATATTTTTGGTTCTAGGGATACTATCAGTGCTGACCCTATCTGTATAGCTACTGCAGCTAAGGAGCACCTTACATTCTCAATGGAAGGGGTAATAAATGGGCTGAGTAAGCGCAGCAGGGAAAAGGCTGTTGGACCTGATGGTGTCCAGATCGATCTATTCTTAGAGCACCAAGACCTGTGGGCACCTTTATTAACAAACTAGCAGCCCGTCCCGACGGTGTCTGGGGAAGAAATGTAATGTGTGCAATGTGCAGCCCCCTTAGAGAAGTCTGAGGGCCACAACAGATGTAATGTTTGTTTAACTTCTAAATAGTTTCTGCACTTTATAAAGGAAGTAGTGCGAGTGTTCTGAGTAATGTTTTGTCAATGTCCCGACAAGTGAATTAGGCGATTGACAAAGCGCCATGTCTTTTTTGAGTACAGCCCCCTGTGATAAAGTTTGCGGTTCACAAATGAGCAAATCTTTGTTGTAGTTTGCCCTGAAAGTAGTGTGAGTGTTCCTGTACTAACGCCGGGGCTCACAACAGAGTAAAGGTTATGAGATATTTCGAATTATGTACGCAGTATACAAAGTAAGTAGTGTGACAGTTGTGAGTAATGTTTGTTGAAAGTGCCGCCGAGTGAATTTGGCAGTTCCGAAATCCGCATCCCTTATTTGAGGGCAGCCCTCTCTGAGTACGTGCGAGGTTCCCAAATGAGGAAAGGCAGGCCGACCGACACGTCCCCGCAGGGGACACCCATAAGAGGGCGGCGCCCATAGTGCCACAAGATGGCACACGGAGCAGCCCAGTGTTCCGAGATCCCTGTGGGGTCCCGCTTGTCACTTCCAGCCGCGTGGGGGCAGGGGAGAAGTATATATTCATCCCCCGCCAACCTGGTGGCCTCTTTGTCTGTTGTCCCATCATCCTGATGCCGTTTCCCTCCCTACCGCATACCCGGCGCTTTCAGGGTGGGGGTGAAATGTCTTCTAATCTTCTTATTTGTGTTGCAGGCGGAGTTACAGGGCGATCCAGAGGCGGAAAGGTACCCGGGAGTACCCTCTTTAGGACCACAAAGGATGCTGAGGCCTAATATCCCCAGGAAGTCTGTGCGGTGGACCCTGGGGTGCGACGGCGCCCCGCTATCCTACGGGCAGTTGGAAACCTGTACAACCGGGGGTCGCTTGAACGCTCCGCCCCTCGTAGGGGGGGCGTGAGCATGAGGGTGGACCAATGGTTCACCGGAAGTGGGAGGGGCTATCTCTTCACCACAACCGCTAAGCACCGATTGGCTAAGGCCACGATGCAAATTGGCCCATCAGGTGGCTTGCCTTTGGATCGACTGTAAGATAACCCACATTGTTGGCCTTTGTGTATGCTAATAAACTTGCAGCAATTTTTCTCCATCAAAAAAGTTGTCTTGCCTGCTTATTTATGCGACATGCATGTTGCTGCGAGAGGGCTGGTGAGTGGGCCGATATTGGCACTATGTATGTTTTACTTTGCGCTGCAAGTACTGTGACTGTAAGTGTGAGAACGCCTTTGGCCACAACTTCGAAATTATGCCCACACTATGTAAAGTAAGTCGTGTGACTGTTCTGAGTAATGTCTATTTCATGTTCCGGCGAGTGAATTCGCTGCTTCACAAGGCCACGCCTCTTTGTCATCGGCCAGCTTCCTCTGACAACGTGCTTGTTTGACAAATGATGAAAGGTTTCTTTGAATTTTCGCCGCAAGTCGTGTGACTGTTATGAGTAATGTAGCGTGATTGGGCACTTGTGAAAGCTGCGCCCCTTTCTTTAAGCCTGCCCCCTGTGACAACGATGGCCTAGAGAAGTATGCGTCAATGTATTTCTTTCAAAGCCGCGCCCCTTTGTTTATGGCATCTCCAGCCCCTCTAACAACGCAACAATGTTGCGCCGATTGAATAGTGCCCATTTAACGTCGAGGGTCCTCAAATTAGCTAGTCAAATAGTGTGTTTTTTATAATTAATGTCGCGTGAATGGGCGGTCTTGCACAAGCGTGAATGGGCTTGCACAGGCGTGAATTTAGCGCCGAGTGAATAGTGCGCTTTTGAAATCCAGAACTTTCTTTAAGCCTGCACCCTGTGACAATGATGGGCTTGCACAGTGATGTCGTTGCCCATGTAATGGCCTTGCAGAGTGAATTTGGTGGCCATGTATTTATTCTTTGTATTTTTGGGCCATGCCTCTCTGCCAATGTTGACGCCCACATGTTTACTTTGACACCCCCAAGCTACTTTGACCCGCCCATCACTGAGAGCAGAACAACGACCACAATGGACTACTTTACCCCTAAGGTTGTTAGACCTTTGTAATGTATATGGTGGCCAGATGTATAGCCTATGTCCATCTGCTGCACTTCCCCTTTAAAATGCTGTATTGGGTGTTGTGATTGGTGCTGTACTTCTTGAGCTTACCCGCCTCAAAGGTTTCAGCTCTCTCTTTATAATAGTAGTATAGATGTATTTAATGTGGTTTCTAAGTCTGGCCCTTTAGCTTTGTGGAGAACTAGCATAAATATAACCATTTACAAAAAGGGGGAGGAAGCAAACCCTGATTTGTTCTTTTCTAATCTATTTTTTTTTAATGGAATCGAATAAAGTGAAATGAATGAAAGAGTCGGGTGATATATTCTAGAGGGGAGACCTACAAGTATAGCTTTATATTTGAACACATTGCTACTACTGACATGTATGTGAGGTGTGTTACATATGTGCATAATGGGTGCATAAAACAAGTGATTTCTTTTACCAGGGTTGGAAATAAAGCCTTGCAGATCAGTCAAGGATCTGTGCAACAACAACCCCCATGAGCTGTCCTCCTGCTAAAATGAGAATGCAAGAGAGAATGTGATGGCTAGATTGTCGACTTTGGTGCTGGAAACCAGGGTTCGAGTCTCTGGGTCGCGTCCACATCCTGTGATTCTGGGCAAATCAATTAATCTCCCTGTGCCTGAATGTGTCCTTGTGTAATGTAACCGGTGCTCATGTAAAGCGTTCCAATACCCTTGGGTCGAGTTTGCGCTATATAAATCTGCATTAAAAAAAATGTGACATGCAGGTTACTGGCAGTGCTCTGCAGAAGGAGCATCAATCCCATAGGCTATTTGATGAAAAACACATCTGATGCAGATCTCTGCAGCAAGCACGTTCACCAGCCGAGTTATCATGCTTATTTTAGCCCACAGGTTGCTGGTTACATGTAGATCTCTGCAGCACCTTAACACTTGTAGGTATCTTAAAATGAGGCAATTAAGTAAGGCAGAACAGCATTGCTCTGAATTTATCCTGTTGTCATTTATTGGGGGAAATTAATTCATCTGTTCTGGCTTTAGGCTGACTGTCTGGTACTGACATCATCTCTCAAAGTGTCCCTTCTGTTCGCCCGTCCTCTCTGTCCCCCACTAAAACGCCTTCATTTTCTGAATTTCCATCACTAACAACCCTGCTTTCTTGTTCCCAATCCATGCAAATACTGAGTAAGATATAAAAATAAAGGTACTTGCCAGTACAATTTCCTTCACCAATGCAGATGTAGTTGTGCAATGTGAACAGAGCGCGGTACGTCTGGAAGTGATTAAACTGCATAAGGAGCTATGTAAAAATACAGACCACTTGTGTCTCGCTTCTTTAACCGATGCGACGGTAAACACTGATCGTGTTTTAAAAAATCTTTTTATTTAGAAAGTTGCTAAAAACAGCTGTTGAATGTTGCTGTTAAGCAGAAGCTGCAATAATGTAGAGGCATTGCGAGTTTGAAGGTGACTAGAACATACTAACGAATACAAAACAGCTACAAGTAAAACAGAAAAGCAAACTGTAAAAGAGAAGACAGCGCCAACTACCACCGCAAAACATGCATCCCAGGAAGACATGTAGGCTCTGAAGCAGGACGTTTGGATGCTCACATGACGGATGAGAACTGCACTGATGGCCGTGGAGATAAAACAAGAGTCTGGCATCTAAGCACCCAAAGCCTTCTATTCTTAGCTGTGCAATGCAGCACTGCCTTCAGAGCGGTAATGCATGGCTGATCAGAGAGCCGATTACAGCGCCCCGGGGTCTGTCAGCGCAGAGCGTGGGAGAGCCAAGAAGCCATCAAAACCGGGACTTCCTGCTCTCCAACAACCACACAGCATGCACATCTTTTCCGGGAAAGCTCTGGTTAGTGTGCAGGGTAGTGCCTGCAGACTTTCTTATCCTTAGGGGGGGGCATCTGTTTCTAATTAGCATGGCCGCTCTAAGACCATGCTTATTAGAAACAGATGGCCCCCCTAAAGATGAGAAAGTGCTTCACGACAGCCGTGAAGCAGACGAGCCAGTACGAATGGGCCGGACGAAAGGGAGAAAGGGCAGTGGCCAAAACTCATAATTTTCAATGTGAAGCCAGTGTTTAGCATAAACGCTGATGCAACCCAAATAATGATGGGCGGGCTTCAAGTCCCCTTCTGAAAACTCCTCTCTCTCTATAGGTCTTGCCGAGAGATCAGCAAATGCGCTGCAACGCTAGGCGAGACCTAAAAACGTCCCCAACTGTTCCTAAACTGGTCTTCACCCTTCCTGCCTCCCGGGGAAAAGCCTGATGCCCACTACGGTCAGTCGAGCTCTGCCTATGGCACGGCAGGTGCGCATGTTTGGGGATCTCTGTCAGTTGCTCCATGTACAGGTTGAAAAGTGTGGGGAGATAGTGGATCCTTCAAGGGCTCCCTTTTTAACCAGGGATGCGTTTGATAGAGAGTTACTCAATTTGACACTGGTTGCAGTTTTGAAGAAAAGAGGTGAATTCATTAGGAATGGTGCCAGATAGTCCCATTCTATATTCAAGTAACACTAAAAGGCAGCCATGGTGGACAGGGTTGAAATCCGACAACAGGTTGATTAGGATGGGAAAGCAGGAGTCATTTTGATCAAGACTATTGAGTGCTTTGTCTATGATGCTTAGGCTGGCTGATTCAGTGCTGTACCTGTTCTAAAAGGAGAGTGCAACTTGAGTAGGATGTTGACCTGTTCAATGTATTAGCATAGTTAGATGTGAAGACATTTTTTGGTATAGCTCTATGGGAAGAGTTGGATCCCACTGCCTTGCCCGAATTCATGGCTCTAATTGCTTATGTCACTTCATCCCCTGTGGGTTCACTATCTAAAAGCAGTACTTCCTCAGGTTTAAGGGAAGGGAGCAGACGGTCTGCCAGGAACTCAAGAGAGTTCTGCTCAGCAGATATAGGCTCTGCTGAATAAATACATGAATAACAGGCAGCAAAGGTGTCAGCAATCGCTCGGGGTCATCGAAGACGTTCCCAATCGTGCAAAAATATGGGCACGACCCATCAATTGGCCCTCACATGTTTATCAAGCCACGCAAGTAGTTTCCCTGCCTTTTCCCCCACCTCATAAACCCTGTGTTGTGTCTCCCTAGTCGTGATCCTGGCAGCTTCCAAAACATGGTCCCTGTAATCCTGTAGTTTGAGACTTAGTGTGTGGGGTGCATCCTTGCTATCAGTTCTCACTAGTTGTGCTTCTAGATTCCAAATAGTGTGTTCTAATGCCCCCACAGCTGCTCTTTTGTCCAGTCTATGTCCTGCTATTAGCAAAATGGCTTGTCCCCTGATTACCATCTTATAGGCCTTCCAAAGAGTCACTGCTGAGGCAACCAAATGTTCATTCTCTTGAAATTGGCGATCTGTGTTTGTAACAAGGCCCTTCCTGATCTCTGGCACCTTAATATACCATAGATTAACAGCTATTAGTCTGGTGGAACTTGGAATACACACACTGTATCTCGCCCATTTTGGGGAGTGGTCAACTATTCCTCTTGCCAAGTGTCTTATGTCTCTAAAGTTTGGAAGGTGTGTTGCCAATGATATTAGAAAGTTGATACTATCAAGCAAACTATTAAGAGTGTCGTTGAAATGGCCTAATTTGGCCCTAAACTTCATACAGAGGTTGCAGTTGCAGTTGATGCTAGCCCTGTTGGGTTAGATAAAAAGAAAAAAGGGTATATTGTGGGACTGATTGTGCAACAGCAAATCATCACAGTGAAAACATGAATTGTTCACTGGTCAAGGTTATTTCTGATGGCAACTAGGGGCCTCATTTATGAGAAATGATGCATCACTGCGTGAAAGCATCGATGCATCACGTCTCAGTGCTCTCTCCTTGCAACACTAATGATGCGTCATATTTACAATATGACGCATCATGTTGCAAGGAAAGACAGATATGTCAGTATAACTGTCGTATCTGTCAGCGCAAAAAGTGGCGCATTGCTGGAGTTGTGTCAGAAGCCTGACGCAACTCCAGCAATGTTCCTTTCACATGAGGCAAGCCCCATGTGAAAGGGCCTGCGTCACCCTTACGCCTGCCATGAGGCAGGCATAAGGTTTGACCCATTGGCACGCTAGAAGTGCTGCAGCGAAATCTCATAGATTTAGCTGCACCACTCCTGCAACAGTTTCTTGCGGGGGTACGCCCACCCTGCATGCATTTCACCTAGCGCAGGTATAATGTAGCGCAGGGGTTTACAAAGTGAGGCATCTACCTAGATGCGCCACTTCGTAAATATGGCGCAATATGGCGCATTTTTTACGTCACTGGTGGGTCACAAAAAGTGACGCATCGGTGGCGCAAAAGTGAAGCAGGGGCTCTTAAATGAGCCCCTAAATGTTTTTATTACCGCCATAAAGTCAAGCTTAATAACTGGCCCTTTTAGTACTCATATATGAAAATAAATAAATAAATAAATAAATATTTTGATAGATAGATAGCTAGATAGATAGATAGATAGATAGATAGATAGATAGATAGATAGATAGATAGATAGATGGATAGATAGATAGATAGATAGATAGATAGATAGATAGATAGATAGATAGATAGATAGATAGATAGATAGATAGATAGATAGATAGATAGATAGATAGATAGATAGATAGATAGATAGATAGATAGATAGATAGATAGATAGATAGATAGATAGATAGATAGATAGATAGATAGATAGATAGACTAAAAGGCACATACATGGCATCATTTTCTTTACAAAAACAGAAACACAAAAAATAATTATATCTATTATATTTTTATGAGCAGGTAGTTTGAAAAATTACCATTAAACTCCGATCATCCATTTGTTTGAGATTAATGTAGCTGTCTCCCACACATCCATTTACAGTCCACATTTATGAGGTAGTCTTTTTAGGGGCGACATTCATTAGGACAAACAACTTTCCACACTCTCTGTAAGTGCCCAGCCTGAATTAAAAGAAAAATGTCACTTTACAAAGACTCCTCCAACAAAGGTGTTGACGCGTGACACGTTTCTGACCTATCACGTTTAGTCCTTGTTAGGACAATGGGAAGCTAGAAGTGCCTGTAAAGAAATGTACCAAGTCTATCATCCATCTTTTTCAGTGCACATGATATAAGGATGTACCCCAATTGATGAAAGTTAGACCTGGCTTTTCCAGTGTGTTTATCCCTAGACTTTTTGCTTTTTGGCCTCCTTTTATGGACCCTGTTTCTTTTGGTTTTACGACTCTGGGCAATTTACCACTGCTTATCAGTGCTAAAGTGCATATGCGCTCCCTGTAAATTGTGTTTATGGATTGGTGATTCCATGATTGCCATATTTGATTTACTGGCTAGTCCCTAATACAGTTCATTGTGTGTGCCCAGGGCCTGTAAACCAAATACTTCTAGTGGGCCTGGAGCACTGATTTTGCCACCCACATGAGCAGCCTGTAAATGTAACTCAGACCTGCCACTGATGTGTCTGTGCACAGTTTGGTACTGTCATGTCGACCTGGGAAGTGCACCCACTTGCCAGGCCATAACCTTCCATTTTCTTACAAGTAAGACTCCCCTAAAGTAGGCCAAGGTAGCCCCATGGGCAGGGTGCAGTGGATGTGAAAGGTAGGATATGTACTGAGGTATGTGACATGTCCTAATAATGAAAAACTGTGCATTTCGTTTTTCACTATTGAAAGGCTACCTGTCCCATAAGATGGAATAGGATTTTATTTATGACAGCTTATAAATATAACTTCCCATTGGGAAATGATAGTAAGATAGCATTTAGTATGCCTGAACTCAGAATATAAGGATGCATCTTTTAGTACAGATAATTTTTACATTCTTTGTTTGAAAATGACACATTTAGAATTTTTAAGTATTCTCTTGCTTTGCTATCCTGTGTGTCTCTACTGGTTTGTTTATTGACTGTCTAGCTTTTTGGTGACAGCGGCTGGGGATATGCATTGTCTCAGACAGCCACCGGAGGGGGTGTTGATGTGTGTCCTTGCTTTCCTGGGTGAATCAGGGCTTGGCTGAATAGACCTGGGCTGCATTTAGAGTAGGGGTAGGAGATTTCTTTGACACCTGAATGGACCTGGTCTGCCTCGAACAATGCTGTCACAGGCTCCACCTCCCGCAAGCAGCTACACCAGAGAGGACATAACTTGTTGTAGCTGGGTAAAGTGCTTCTCTGCCACCAGAGAACAAATGAATTTGTACTATAAAAAGTGGGGCCCAGACCCCTAAACTTTAGATCACTTTTGGACTTCAAGAAGGAGCCTCTGCCAAGAAGAAGAGCTGGAAGAAACTGAAGGAGGAGTACTGCCCTTTTGCTGTGTGCTATCCAGGGTTGGCCTGCAGTAGCTGTTTCTGCCAAGGAGAGGAACTGTGTGTGTATCCTACTTGAGAAATCAGCTCCAAGGGCTTGGAAGTGGAGCTTGCCCCCTGTACAAGAGTTCTCAGGGACAGCAAATACCTCAACATCCTTCTGTCTGGGCCCGTCTCTGGAACCGCTGGTTTCAGTCGCCGCAGAAGAAGGGAGCAGCCAACACTGTCACTGAGTCTGTTGCATGGTGCCATGTCGTGAAGCCACCACAGAAGGCCCGCCACACCTCGCACCACATCCTTGGTCTCATCGGCGCTCTCTGGATGATCGTTACCAAGCCATTGCTTGCACCACGTCCTGTAGGCACGGCACTGCTCACCACCTCACCTCATACTCCCGGACGTCACGGACACCGTCGCTGCACGATCTGAACATCGACCGGCTCCGTCGCTTGCTCTGCAACCTGCCAGCACTGCTTCGAACACCTCCTCACCATGCACCGTATGCCTTGGTCTCACCGACGCCGTCTGGCCGATCATCACCGAGCCGCTGCCTGCACCGCGTCCCAAGGGCAACGCACCCTGCACCGATTCCATTTTTTCATCACAACCGGGACGGTTGCCCCGACCGACTCGCACCAACGTGTTGGCCGAAACGAGAAAGGTACTATTCACGAGTCTGTTAATGCATTAGTTGGCCTGTACAGACTCGGTCTGCTGGACCTGTTAGACTCTGTTGTTTTCAGCATAGGGGTTGCCCCAGATGGAGCTACCGACACAGAAGAACTGTGTTTTTCAGATATTTCTGCAATTTAAAGGTTATCTTGCAAATAACTATTTTTACAGTATTGTCTGTTAGATTTTTGTGGTATTTGGTCTTGTTGGTTTAGATAAAGATTTGCTTATTTTTCTAAACTGGTGTGGTGTCCATTTGTACTGTTTTCACTGTGTTACTCTATGCATCCACAAATACTTTAGAAACTGCTTCTGAGATAGTCCTGTCTGCTTGTGCCAAGCTATTAAGGGGGTGAGCCGGGGTTATTTTAGAAGTGTACCCTCCTTACCCTGACTAGGAAGAAGGATCCGTACTTGGATAAAGGTGCAAACGCTTGCCAATTAGAGACCCCCATTTGTAACAATGAAAAATATGCAAGTGACTTATTACTAGAACAATGTCGAACCAACCAATTAAAAAGGGTATGCTGAAGAAGACAACAACAACCACAGTGTTAATGTTAAGTCTACCTGAAAAATCATATAGCCCTCCTGTTAGAACACTTGTCACGTTTAGTTGACAAAACCGCTCACTGTGCCCAAGTGGAATAACATGGAAGATTTAAAAGCATGTCACAATCAGCTTTGTTGCGTGCATTAGACTAACATGGGGAGTATCTGCCAATAATCACCGGGGGCCTCATTTATAGGCCGTGCGTCACTTTTACGCCGCCGGTGCGTCACTTTTTGTGACGCATCGGCGGCGTAAAATATGCCTCCTGTTGCGCACTATTTACAAAGTGACGCATCTAAGCAGATGCGTCACTTTGTAAACCCCTGCGCTACATTATACCTGCGTCAGGTATAATGTATGCAGAGGGGGGGTTCCCCCGCAAAAAGCCTCGTAATAGTGACGCAGTGAAATCTCATAGATTTCACTGCGTCACTTTTAGGACGCTGTTGCGTCAAAATCTTGTGCCTGCCTCACAGCTGGCGTAAGACTGACACAAGCCCTTTCACATGGGGCTTTCCCCATGTGAAAGGACGCATTGCTGGAGTTGCGTCACTTTTGTGACACACTCCAGCAATGTGTCGCTTTTGCGCTTACAGATACGTCAGAAATATTGACGTATCTGTAATTCCTTGCGCAATGATGCGTCATATTGTAAATATGACGCATCATTGGGGTCGCAAGGAGGTCGCAATGAAAAGTGACGCATCACTGTTTTCTCGCAGCGATGCGTCACTTTTCATAAATGAGGCCCCGGAATCCGTTATTAAGACATTTTGCCAGCATCGGGTTACTTCCTGTTCCTCTGTCCTCTTTCACTTTGCTTTTAAATCTAGTGTGTTTGACGTGATTATTGGAGACTACCTGGGCTGGTAGGATGCTACACAATGTATATCGATTACTAGTGTCGGAATGTCAGAGAACACATAGACATCATACCACCTTGAGATGTACAAGTTATGCATACACTCTTACAAGAGAATGTCCCACCTTTCGTTACTCTTCCCACGCCCAAATGGTGGTTTAAATACTGACACTAAATTATACTAAATGTGCAAGCAGAGCCAGTAAGACTGCCCTCCTTCAGCAGTGTTTAAGAGGTTTTCCTTCCCATATACTTTTGAAAATGATTGGGAGTTCACAAATAGCAAGCACTATTTCATTCTAAAAAGCCTCAAGTTCAAAGGAACCCTCAAGAAACAGTTTTACCGGGTGCGTTCCATCACTGGGTAAACGTTTTGATTGTGCGAGGTGTACCCTCAGGGAAATTTCTTTGATTTACTGGAAAGCATGCCCCTTGTGAGCTCATGGCCTTGTTGAAACCCCAAAGCAGGGCTTTAAGTGGGCCGGGTCTGTCCGGGTCTGAGCACCGGCAGTTATTTTTAGAGAGCCTCGAAACGGGTCTCTATCGGGCTCTACTTTCGGGCCAGAATACATTTTTTAAAATATATTTTATGACTGTAAATATAATAGTTATGGCATGTTTAGGGATAAATCAATGTTATACTACTGAAAATCGAATAGCGCCTAGAAACGTGCAGGGAATGTTAGTGCAGCAGTCAGTGCTCTCGAGGGGCAATCAGGAGAATGTGTCTGCTATGCACAGTGTCTCCGACTCCAACAGCACAGCAAACCCTGTCCCATCCTTCACGCTCTGGCTCTACAAAGGCCCGGTATTTCGCACATCATTTAGCAGCGCCGCCCACCCCCCATATAATCAATCACGCCTGTGCCACACCTCGACGACGGGGCTTTTATCCCTGTTAATGTTCACAAGCACCCGCCGCACGCTGCCCGCAGAGTGCGGCTCCGGGACCTTTTATGCTCAAATAGAATTTAAATAGAATTTGTGTAAAGATCCATTAATGTACATGAAAATGCTTTTGCGCGACCTCCAGGCAGGAATCGTTAGTGCTACAAAAAAGGAGATTCAAAGCCTTTAATTTCCTTCCAGGCTTCTATCCCCTTAAGTGTTTCACACAACAGGGTTTGTGGGCTCAGTTTCCCGCACTGTGTCCTTCTGCCTGGCTGGAAAGAGTGCCCTACACTGTGCTCCAGATGGAGGTCAGCGAAATCATGGGTCAGAGTGGAGACGTCATGCTAGGTGAGCTGCCTTTTAGGAGGAAGTGAAATCCTTTGAAGAAAAGTTTTCCAAAGGTAGGCTAATTGGAGGGGTTTTCATAGGCACACCATGCTAGTTATCTTGATTTAGACCACGCCCCTGCAGGGATAGGCCACACCCCTTTAAGAGGTTTACCCCGCCCCTTTTAGAGCACCCCCAGTTTTTTTCCCCCACTTAAAGCCCTGCCCCAAAGGGTCTTATTTAGAAGCCACTTGAGTCGCCGGTATGTCACTTTTGCCCATGTTAAAAGTGACGCACCGACGGCCCAAGTGTCTTGTAAATTAGGCCGGATGTTTCTTGTAGTCTTAGCTTTTGCTCTCCTGGGTTTTTGATTGATCCATAATTGGGCTAGCCCCACCCACCGCTTCATCTGTCATGTAGTACTCCTCTTTCTGCTGTTTTTCCCCGCACAGTAAATGCTTCGGCAGAAATGTCTGTTGACGTGTCAGCCAGCTTAGCCGCCCTCCACGCCCACTCTCGTTCTGCAGACCCAGGGGCCTTTCCTTTCCGTACTGCCTGGCGGCCCTGGGGGCCAGGCAGGGAAAGGAGGCACTGGGCCCTCACTGGAGGATTGAGACAGCAGCTGCTCTGCGGAGCCAACAGCTGCTTAATGCTTTGCCACCGCTGGCGAGGAGCAGCCACGCCGTGATCCGGGACCCAGCTCTGGGAGTACTTAAAAATAAAACACGCATTACAAATGCCTTCTCCTCCCGGTGTGTCAGTCCCCCCTCCTCAATCCGAGTTTTCCTTTTCATCATTTTTGTTTTACAAATCCCTTCGAATTCACCCCCGTTAGATTGCTTTGTCATGCGTTCTGGCGTAGCTTTTTATTCTGCATTCTACCCTTCGATTCGTTTCCTTCTCTCGTTAGTGTTCTTCAAATTGCTTTCCATCGTTATAAAAAATCAATAGCTATCTGTTCCGCTTCATTGCCGCAATTCTTCCCATCGACCTGGTAACGGAAAATGCTTTGATTGGAGGATGGACGGCCGGACCCATTGCAAAACCTACTACTGGAATCCCTCGACTGTACTATCCCTATAAAAAAGAAGAAATTCCTCTAGTGGATCCCGCCCCCACCCCAGATTAAACAGTTACCCCACAAACTGGTGGAGTTTCTATTTTCGGCACACCCATATACGACCACACGTGAGCAAGAACATTTACAGGAGCGTAGAAACCACTGTCCCCTGAGGACTGAATCAGAATTCATCAGTGTCCTTTTAAAAGACTCATAAACATATTTGTGGGGTTTTGTCCTTGAACTAATCTGCCTGGCTTTACCTGTTCTCTGACTGAAGGCCGTTATGCAAAAGGCCCAGCAGACTTCACTATAAAAGGGTTAAGTCTGTTTTGTTTTTCATTTCTCAATTTTCCACTACACCGTTTTATACTACCTTTATAATGAGATTTTACTATTTCTAGGTTAATGTTTGCTAGACCTCAATTTCCTTATCTCTTGACTGTATTGCATTTGATTGTTTATTCTTGTCTCTCCTAATACATTCACCCTCACTACCTAAGCTGTATCCAATGGTATTTAAAGTAGACAGAATGCCATGATCCAATCACTGAATGATGGTCCTACAGAGGATTATTTGAACTCTGAAACAAATCGTTCAACTCTACTCCGCCAGAGGTTTACTCTGAAATCAGACCCCAAATCAGATAAATGTCACTTTATTGGGGATTTCAAGGCAATAGAGCATTGCCTCAAGATTTAATATTGGCAGCACGCTTTCTTCCCTAATTCCGTGCACGTCATCTTTTTGTAGGATAGGCAGAACATCTGGAATTCATTTGAAAAGTTTATTACCAATAACTAACCAAAGCTATTATTTTATCCTGATAATTCGCAGCCACTGTATGAGTTTGATAGAATAGTCTATAAGGTATTGCAAGAAATTAAAAGAAAAAATATTCGTTTAGTTTTTAAATCTTCAGCAGCTCTTCTTCTCATTACAATGAAAGTATGTTTTTTCAGATGTAATTTTCCCTCAAGTTATTTGAATGCAATGTATTCAGTCACCTTATGACATTTCATTTGCTACATGTCAAGTGTAACTAGAATACTATGTTTAAAAATTACTGTTAGTCGATTACCTGTATAAGCGTACATCAATTTAGTCAATCAATACATGTTATTCTCGTTTACATCGTAACCATAAAAACACAAACAGAAAATGTCATTAATCAATAGTCTTTCCATTCAAATGCATTTATAATAGTAACATGAAAGTAGTAGAACCAGCTGAAACGAATTTAATCGGTGTTCTTAATTTTAACAGCTGAATATAAAAATAGCACCTGTATAACAGTTGAGCACCAGTTTAAGAAATTGAGTGTGCATACTTTAGAAATAGCTGGAGATAAACAGTAAGGGCATTATTGTCTGTTAAAAAGTTTTATTTTATCACAGCGATAGAAGCTAAATATTGTGAGGAGATTTGTTTTTGTAAGAAGGATAAATAAAGGTTGCAAGGTTCCATTGAGGCCTTCATTTTTAAAAGACAGTGCAAGGCCTTACCAAGCTCTTTTAGGTTCCTAGTGACGTCGTGGAATAAAAATGAATGAAAAAAAAATGTAATTTTAGCCAAAACCTTATTGGCCAAAGACTCAAGTGATGTTATTTACTTCTGGCATCCACCTTTGGCACAAGTATTAATAAAGTTTAACTATTGACATTTTTTCCGACTGCCGTGTTAAAACACACTGCAATAATTTCTTGGTTTAAAGAGATGGATGAGTTGGACCAAAGGGTAATACAAAATTCCAGAGGGCAACCTTCGATACATCCTTGAAGCACCCAAGAACAATGTGTGTCTGTATGTGGATTTTGTCAAGAAGAAACTC
This sequence comes from Lissotriton vulgaris, assembly GCF_964263255.1. NCBI lineage: Eukaryota > Metazoa > Chordata > Amphibia > Caudata > Salamandridae > Lissotriton > Lissotriton vulgaris. The sequence continues at coordinate 807,505,405 of NC_141697.1, forward strand.
AATAGACTTGAAGTGTGTAATAAGGATTTTTTTTATTGAGATTAAAAGAAACACATATGTACCTAGCCATCAGGGAACAGAATTCATGTCGAGGCCGAGCCGAAACACAAAATAAAGCAAATAAAGAAATTGTTTTTTGTTGTTGTCTATGACACATTAGTACATTGTTCAATGAAGTGGGGAGCAGCATGGTGAAGGATTGAATTAGCAGCAGAACTAAGGTTTCCTGACCAGCAAGCATTTCCATCAGTGGTGGCTGGTGACATTTGAAAGTGGTGAGGCGTAAAAGTTCAGGATGAGTGCCCTGTGGCGAATGTCATCACAGATCAGTGGACGCTTTTCTGGCTTGGGCGTTTAGTACAAGTAATACTGGCAGGTGGCACCACCCGCAGTAACATTTAACATGTTCACAAAACCAGTCTTTGAAGGTGGCACCGCCCTCAGTAATAATTAACAGTTTACCCAGCACCACCCTTAACACGTGGCAGCACTCACAGAAACGTTTAACCATGGATGGGGTAAAATAGCTGGTAGGCAGAGGGCATCTTCGACACAGAGGACGGGCGATCTATCACTTTTATCCCTCTACATCCGAGGAGCCAGTGACATTGGTATGATCGCAGGCATAGGAAGAGATCTAATGGACAGAAAGCAGTCAAAGCCATAGGAAGAGATCTAAGGAACAGGAAATAGTAACAGGTATGGGAAGAGCTCTCAGGGACAGGAAGTGGTCACGGGCATAGGAAATATTCTCATGCATAAGAAGAACTCTCTTAGACGGTTGGCAGTCACAGGCATAGGAAGAGCTCTAAGGGACAGGAAGTAGCCACAGGCAAAGGAAACATTACCAGACATAGGAAGTAGTCATATACATAGCAAATACTCACAGGTATAGGAAGAACCTGCAGGTATAGGGAGAATTCACATGCATAGGAAGCAGTCTCAAAGAAGGCAAGCATCCAGGGGGATAGCAAACACTTGCCTGTTATGGCCAAGGAGCCTTCACAGGAGAAGCCCTTAAGGTGTATACCTCCTTTATTTATCAAGGCAGATCGAATTCCTTGCCTGTCTAGTGACTGTCTCTGTTCCATTTGAGAAAGCGCCATCAAGAAAATTCACACCGCCAGTACCCAAGAAATTGCCCATATAAACAGCCCAGCATTCAACCTTATAAACTATCTTTCGCCCAATCCATAAACTGCATGACTCATGTTGATCTGCGGACTGATAGCCCCCTCCATACATACAAAACAAGTAGCAGTCCCAACTGGAGGAGTCCTCGGCCAGCCCTGGCGCAAGAAACTAACAGACAGATCACCAACATGTTGCAAGACTGTCCAAAGCAATAAAAGTAATTACACAATGCGATCCCAGCACCCAATACCTCAGAATAACCTGCCTGATTCTCGCAAGAGCAAAGAAACGGGTAACCTCAGACAGAACCCCAGCTGAGGCAGACCACCAAGAACAAACATAGGTCGCAGGTGAGGCCAGCACTGGGTTAGCTGGGTCCGAACCGCATTGATACAGGGTACGGGCCGTTGGGTCCGCTTCCAAGGTTGATCTTTGGAGCTGGGAAGTGAGTGACGGCTGCTGGACTAACTTACCCGATCCCGCTGGGACTTGGGTCCTGCGATGTGTGCCGGCTAGGATCACAGGGTGTTTGTAAGCATGCAATTTGGGGGCGGGGAACATAGTTAACTGTGGCCCGCCGGTTACTTTAGTAGCCTTTTGGGCATTTCTTTACCAGTTGGCACGTTTTCAGCAACCCCTCTTTCGGGTCAGTTCCGGGTGTAGAATGTCCTTTTTGCCCTTCGCCCTTTATTTTATTCAGGGAATGGGCTTGGAGCTGTAGCTCCGTGGTGCAGGTGCGTGCCTGTGGCCAGGCAACTCCGTTGGGGCAAAGGTTCTTGTAATCGTATTTTACCCGTTTCAGAACACAATGGTAGAAACTGTTGCCTATTGGTTTCACTCGGTATGTAATGGGGAACTTCTTTAGTAGTCACGGCCGGCAAGACGGGGGGGGACTCGATGAGGTCCGCTCATGCAGGGAGGATGGGTGGGGGGGGGGGAGGTAAGCAGGACAGTAATGTAAATAACATTAAAATCTTACCTTCCTCCCACTGCTTCCTCCGGGGGTCATGCACGCCACCACCTCAGCTCCTGCTGCTCCTGTTGCAGCGATACTCCAAAACTTATTTCTAAACCAGCAACACCGTTTCCCTGAAGTGTCCAATCACACATTCATTCACCAGTGGGGCCCATAACCCTGCACACTTTCCTCTGCTCTCTTTAACTTCAGGGATTGGTGAAACACAAAGGAGTAATGCTGTAACATTGGCGGAGTGTCTAAACCTATTTCAACTATTTATTATCTACACAATTTATCATGGTTTCGCATCAAATGTCAATTTATTCAGACACACCACCATAACGGTGATGGATCAGCTAGTAAAAAAAATAGGCGTAGGAAAATACAAGACCACCTTTAATTTTCCATTTATCTCATTTTTAATAAAAGCAAAATTTTAACATGTCTGACATTTTGGCATTTATTAATTCTTTATTAAAAAAAAATCATAAAAACTTTATTTCAAAAATGATCATTTATTTTAAAGCTCAGCAAATAGACATTTATTTCAAAGTTCAGTGGAAAAGTTTAACAAAGAACAGATAGTTCCAAGTTCATTCTCTCCTAACATCCCTAACTAACGCCCTCATCTTATCCTTCATTCCTGCAAAGAAAACAAAAATAAAGCAAAGAGTCTTACATACGGAAATCCATCTGCAATCCGACATCACTTCGAGATGAAATCAAAAGGACCGATACTTCAAAGCAAAATCAGGGGTTTTTATACACTAATTTTCTAACTTAATCTATCTAAAAAGTATCTAACATCACTAATTCGGGTTCTGATTGGAAAAATTTGGGGTGGGTGAGCATATCCTCACCATTACAACATCATATTCACGGTGAATCAGCACATTAATAAAAGAGTATTGTTTAGGAAAGTCTTTGGCCTTGTCACGTCCTCGACTGGCAACTCTGCCACTTCTTCCCACGTTCAGAACACTCGAGTGTTCATGTTTTGGCAACCATCCTGGCCGAACAAACAGCCAACACTGAAGACAGGGGGCTAGCCCTGCCTTCCCTGCAATCAAGAAGGAACGCCCACCCACCCTCCCCAAACCAGGCACTTTTGCTTTCTCGCCATGCGAGAAGCAGAAACATGAAATTGTAGTTTTACCATTTCATGTTTCTGCTTCTCGCACTGCGAGAAAACAGTGGGGCAACGCCCCCACGCCCCCATGGAGCAGCAGAGCCGTATTGGATCCCATATCTGCCCAGCCTTGATTGATGTGGTGCATTCTCGATCAGAGTCAGTTCCAGAATGCTAATGTTCAGAAATTCCCGGGATCGTGGCCACCGAGGTGACCAAGATGGCCGCTTACGACTGAAGCTCCGCTGTCCGGGCGGCCTATCTTCACCATCCTGAGGTCCCTGGGCTGAATTGACCCCGCTTTACACCTCCATCCTGCAGCTGCGGCTTTGCACCGCCATCCGATACCGGTTTTGGGTTCGGGAGTGCCCCGGAAGGGTCTGTTTGGTGGAGGAGCAGGAGCGCCACCCCACCGGCGTCCGCTCTCGCTGCGCCTGGCTTGCAGGTGAGTCCCGAGCCGGAGGCGCTGCGCCTATCGCCTTGCGTTGGCTCGGGGTGCCGGGGCTGGGTCTCGCTCCTTGCGGTCTGACCAGGGGGCTTTGCCGCACTGCCTCAGTGGCTCCGGGATGCACCGCGGCCCCAGGGCCTAGGTCGTGGCTGGAGCCGGGGGCTCGAGTGGCGGCTGCCCCGGGCGGGATTCCAGGGGGTGCGTTGTCCGGCCCGGGTGCCGCGGGGGGGATGCGTGGCGGGGGTGGGCGTCCTGGGGCCTGGGCTGCTGTGAGACCGGGTGGCCCCTCCTTCCCTTGGTGGCTCCCCCTGAAGCTGACTAAGGCGAGCTACGTCGCTCCATACCTGCGGCCCTGGTCCGCCATATTGTTGGAGGGTCCCACCGGACTAGCCCGTAAAGTACTGGCGCCTTGAGGCTACGAATTGAAGTGGAACAGGGGAGTCATCCACTGCACGAGGGCTACCACCGCTGCTGTAGAGGCCCGGAAAAAAAGGCGCCACTCCATTACCACAGATGTCCTGAATTGTGCGGGACCCGTCTACATCGCGGCACTTACTGGGATATTGGTGCGCCTGTGAACTGTGCACCCCACATTGGTCACCTGCTCACGTACCCTGTGCCCACCCTAACCCTGTCCTGCTGGCTTTCACCCACACCTAACGGAGCACCGGGCAACATGGGAAAAAGGGACCCTAACCAGCGAAAACTCAGCTTCGACAAGGCCTCCATGCAAAATGCGGACACTGCGACTGGCTCCACCGCAGACGCAGTGCCTCCCCCTCCCCAGGACAGCACAGCTACGCTGGTGGCAGCCATGATGTCCGAAATGAGAGCTGGATTTAAGTCACTCGATACCAGATTCGACGCACTGGAACAAAAACTCGCTGACATGGGTTCTAAAGTGCAAGCGCATGATCACCGACAGGATGTCGCCGAATCCCGCATTTCGGATCTTGATGACGCTGGCGCCAAATCACTGAAACGCCTTGAGCGAGTTGAAAAAATCCTAAAGGACGTGGCCATTAAAAACGAGGACTTAGGAGCACCATGGAGACGCAATAACATTCGAATTTTGGGTGTGGCGGAATCGACCCAAACTGGCCGGATGGACGTCTTTGTGGAAAAGCTCCTCGTAGATCTGTTTGGCAGGGATCAGTTTATAACAGGATTTGTAGTGGAGCGGGTCCACCGATCTCTGGGTCCACGGCCAAAACCGGGGCTGCTGCCACGCCCTATCATGGCCAGAATCATGAACTTCAAGGACTGTGATGCTGCCCTCCGTGCGGCTCGGGAAAAAGGGGAAATACGATGGCAAGGCGACTCCCTATCATTCTATCCAGACTTCACCCTTATGGTCCAAGAGGCGCGCCGGAATTATACTGGAGTTAAGGCTACTCTACGCAATTTGGGGCTTAAATATGGAATGCTTTATCCTGCGCGACTTAGGGTGGAGGTGGCCGGCCGGGCCCGCATCTTTGACACCCCGACGGAGGTACAGGAATTTTGTCACTCCTACAAATCCGGAGGCAACCAATCTGCGGGCGACTCCAGGGCGCCGGCGCTGAATCAGGGAGACTCTCAACACAGAGTGGATCTGTTCTCGGGCTCAGGCCAGGGCTGATAATTGGATTCTTGAACATGACTCTCCTCACACAGCCTAGACAATTGGTTAACTGTCTAAGGGACGGATAGATCGACTACTACTCAGATATTAGATTGGTTAGCCCGAATGGCGAAGCGTTGCCACCCCCCATGGCGAATGCCTACTTACTTGGGGTATTTGTTACTTTAATAGTTGCGGTGGAAACAGAATACATTGCTCTTTTATTAATCATACAGTTCCATGATGCCACTGAGTCGGGCTGGGTTTTCCTCTTCGGGGTTTGTAAGAGGTTGGGTGGAGGGTGGGAAATGGGGTTGGTTTGGTTTTATTATTTTTGAAGGTGTCACAAAGTCATTGGAGGTAAAGATACGGTCACAAGAAGGGAAAAGGTAGTGCTCAGTGGAGGGCTACCCTGGGTATCCAATATGTTGGTATTAATGACCTCACACACCCTTGCGAGTGTCCTGCTTCATCATTGGCGGTTGCTCCTCATTGGGCAGGCGGTGCAATGCCCCAGGGGCTCACCTCGAAGAGGGGCTCTTTGGCGGAGATCTTTATACCAACTGCCTCGGGTGAAGTGCAGGTGAGGGGCCAGAAAGGAACGGATAGTGTAAGTACGTGAGTTAAAATGTGACACAAGGTACCGGAGATCAATTTATTCTGGTGGTCCCCTGTCACAGATAAAAACAGTGGGTAGCCTATGATCGCTGGAAATTAGGATTCCACGTAACGATCCAGGACTACAATATTTATCGTGATGTCGACATGTTTCTCGCCTTAGCATTCTGGCTGCGATTCTTCAGGACCTAGTGGTTTACATCTATCCTCAATCAAACATGACCTAGTTGAGTGTCAGTTTAAAAAGTTGTACTACCTGTATGGGACAGCTCTTGCCTAAAAGTCAAAGTGTCTAGGTGTCAACAGTACCCGGTAGCTTTTACTTCAAGGGGAAAGAACCCTAAGGGTTTAAGGTTCTTGCTGCCTTGGTCAGCGCAGTCTGCCTACCCATCCTACCGGGATCCGGATCCGGATACGCAGGGTAGCCCTCCACTGAGCACTACCTTTTCCCTTCTTGTGACCGTATCTTTACCTCCTACAGCTCTCTAGTCTATAGGAACTGCCCAGTCTGTCTTTGCTTAACATTGTCCCTCTGGGCTCTGACTGTGGCTGGACCTTCCATTCTGAGGTTTTGTGAATGGTAAATTGAGCCCTTGGATCTTAACGTGATCCTTCTCCCCTCCTTTTTGATACATACGTCACAAAGTCATTGCCATTACAGTTTTGGTACTGAACTGCTCATGCCGTAGGTCATTTACTTGCACACTGTACCCATGGCCAGATTAGGGTTGCAGTTGGGCCCCTCGGAACTCTCAATGATGTCCTGGAATGTTAGGGGGCTGAACAACGCCAGGAAATGTAAGCAAGTGTTTAATTACATCACCAGGCACAAGATAGACATAGTATTCCTGCAAGAAACTCACTTGTCGCCACATGCCACCTCACAGGTCGCCAGAAGCTGAGGTACGCACCGCTTCTTCTCTCACTATACCAGATACTCCAGAGGAGTGGCTATCTGTATACTTAAACGGATACCCTTTGTGCTAACTCACACTGTCATCGATAAAGAGGGCAGATATGTAATCATCACGGGGACCCTCATGAGTCACAAGATCACACTCGCCGGAGTATATGGCCCTAACATTGACACTCCTACCTTTTTCAATGACTTACAGATACACTTGCTCAACTTGGAACCTGGTTTATTACTAATTGGTGGCAATTTCAATCTGCTACTTAACCCGTCCAGAGACAGCACCTCAACTACCTCAGACACTAAGCCCCATTCACGCATGGTCCTGCGTGACATCTGCTCACACTTCTCCCTCATAGACATCGAGGCGCAGTTGCACACCGCTACACCATCTTATTCGCATTACTCCGGCTTTCATGACAAATTGACTATTGGCTGGTTTCCCCGGAGGTGGCTGGGTGGGTGGAAGACCTGCTTACGCTCCCGTGTACCCTGTCGGACCACTCTCCTATAGTACTGAAACTGCGGGTACCCCGGGCGGGGGGGTATGAAAGACAGTGGCGCTTCCGGGGTAAAGCTTTATCAGACCCTGTTTTCACTGAAGAAATTAGGGGGGCCATTGAAGAATACTTTGAGCTAAACACCGGTACGGTAGACACCTGGGCGGTCCTCTGGGAGGGATTTAAGGCCACCATCAGGGGAGTGTGCATCGCTAAACATACTGAAGCACTGCACGAGGTTCGAGCGACCCTGTCCCAGGTAGAGCGCGACATAGCAGCGATAGATGCGGAACAACTTCGACAACATACAGAGGAGAGGGAACTTAGGCACTTGCAGTTGATGGTGAAGTTTCGGGAGGAGGCCGAGAGGGAGCTTAGATTTCTTGCTAGATCATACACGGCTAGGCAACATGGTGAGGGCGATCGTCCAGGCGAGTTGTTAGCACACTTACTTCGCCCCCGCACACATCTTCTTACATCACAGAACTCAGAGGTCCAACAGGGGACACGCTACGCACCACGCCGGAGATCTGTGATGCCTTTTTGTCTTACTACCCTTCTCTATATATATCCACGCTGACGGACGACGCCACTGACCGGGGAAACTACCTAAATGAGATTGCAATGGTGTTTTTGGACAAATGGATGATAGACTTTTTGACTGATCCTATCACGCTAGACAGCATTGTGGAGGCTATAGACTCCATGAGGGGGTCTTCGGCCCCTGGGTTGGATGGTTTTTCGGCCGATTTTTACAAAGCCTATAAAGATCTGTTGGTTCCCCGCTTGGTGGAAGTGTATGCCGAGGCCCTGGCAACGGATTGTCTGCCCCCCACTCTTAGAGAGGCAGTCATTGTGCTTTTGCCCAAGCCGGGTAACGATGCTACTCTATGTGAATCTTATCGCCCCCTTTCTTTACTGAACCTAGATTACAAGATACTAGTGAAAGTCATTGCCATCCGCCTCTCGCTCCTAATAGAGTCCATAATATCTCCCGCCCAATCGGGCTTTGTGCCGCATCGCTCCTCCTCCCTAAACCTTCGCACCCTTTTTTCCATTCTGCACCGTGTTGACCCGGCCACCCCAGCAGCGGCGATATTGTTAGATGCCGAAAAGGCGTTTGATTCCTTAGAGTGGCCTTTCCTTATGTCTGTGATGTGACGCATGGGAATTCCGGAATGCTTAGTAAATACGGTGGAGCTATTGTATACTCTCCCGGTGGCCCGGCTGCACCTGAATGGCACGATCACTGCCCAGTTCAGACTGTTGCGTGGCACACGACAGGGGTGCCCTCTATCACCTCTATTGTATATATTAGCGATGGACCCATTGGTCCGACACTTTCAAGAGAGGCATTTACACCGAGGCCTCCAGTTCCGTACGGGCCCGCTCCTGATCTCGCTTTATGAGATAACACCATCCTCTATGTCCGACAGCCCCAGATCAACCTGGAACCCTTGATCTTGGAAATAACCAGATTTGGCAAATACTCGGGCCTCCGGATAAATTGGCATACGTTTGTTATCTTCCCACTCACACCCAGTACAGTTGAATGGCCCAACCCCTTTCCTCTAGCGTGGAACCGTGAATCTGTGAAACAGACTCCATCATTAGATTGAATTATGGCACTGCGCTGACTGCCCTAGAGGGACAGATTGAACATTGGAACCGACTCCCATTATCCATGGCCGGAAGCGTCGCAATCATCAAAATGATTGTTTTGTCACGGTTTTTGTACTTGTTCAATAATATACCGATACCCCTCACGAAAGTATTTTTCACACAGTTACGCTCTTTATTGTTGAGACTGGTGTGGGGCGACAAAACCCCGCGTGGGTCTTGGCGCGTGCTGACGCTGCCGTATGAGCGAGGTGGACTGGGAGTACCTGATTTCTACCTTTACTTTCTGGTGGCACAGTGCTCCTACGAGCACCCATGGTTCCATCCCGATGCCCGGATTCCTTATTTGAAACCGGAAGCAGACTTGGTTTTGCCGGGATCGCTATCCACCACTCTACCATCGGGCTTTCCTAGAGACCCGCAAGACATACAAACTGTTTCGTCAACTTCTTGGGCATTGGGAAGGCTTGGCCGTCTTATCGGCCTCCCACAGTTGTACTCTCCGTCCCTACCGCTGCCCAATCCCTCCTGGCTCCCGATAACTGGGGATCTGTGGTACGATGCACGCTGACCAAGTTTTCAATTGCCACCATTGGAGATCTGTTCCCCGACGGGCATGCTTTCTCCCTCACAGAAGATCAACGCTTTGCGGAGAGAACGTTCATGGACTCATTTGTACTGACCAGACTACGCTCTTTGTTGCGAGCGTCGTTCTCTTCATTCCCCCTCCCTCCAGAGGAGATGACTCCCCTCACCTTTCTTGTTCAGCACCCATCAGGCACTTATTTGGTATCTAAGCTATATCATATGTGCTGCGACCTTCTTCCTTCACCAGACCAGGTAGTGCGGGCTGCTTGGGAAACGGATTGGGCTACACCATTTCGGATGATCAGTGGAAGTGGTGTTGCAAAGCGACAAAAGACATCTCTCTCAACAGTAAGCATAAACGTCTGCATTTTAAATTCTTACGTAGAATGTATTTCACCCCGGCGCGACTACATAGGATAGATCCGTCAAGGTCCCATGCTTGCCCCAAGTGCGGCGGATCATCAGCAGACTTTGCCCACCTTTCATGGTCCTGTTCGGAAATACACGACTATTGGTCCCGGGTACACAAGACACTTAGTGACATGTTACATCTAAATCTGGTTCCCATTCCTGAGATTGCCCTTTTGGGATATGTGGCCGACTTTCCGAAATCAGTGCGCAGACTGGCTGTGCTGTGCTTTTTGCTAACTAAACGTGAAGTGGCGCTACGTTGGTGTGACCGACGCCCCCCACTGCACTGCTCCTGGCTCCAGAGCATGGCACACTGCAATGCTAATAGTGAAGAGTACTCCACCATGGTTCTCTCTACTTCCAGACCCATTGACATTTGGGGCCCATATCGCTCATATATCGCTGACGCCATTGAGGGAAGTCAACCTACCCCTAATCAGGTGGCGGTTCCGGAGGGGATTGGGTGAATAATGGGGGGGGTCCCGGGCTTTGACTACTGATTGTATAACGCAGAATGAGATGCCTCAGATCCTTTTGTCCATGTTTACAGGTTGATTGGGAGATCCAGTGATGTATGGGTCCTGTTAGGGGCACTGCAGGGATGAGCTACCTTGGAGGGTTGCAATTGGTGCGATATCCCACTGGGTACCTTTGTTCTGCACCAAAAATGACATTTGAGTATGCTCGTAATATTCTGTATTCTGTATATGTATGTATGTATGTATTGGTATTTTTATATAGTGCAATGGTTGTCATTCATCGGGTATCCTGGCGCTTCGACTTGGATGATACAAACACAGGGGCAGATTTATGATGCCCTTGCACCGCAATTGCGTCACTTTATTTGCCGCAACTGCGGCGCAAACAATGCGCTCTATTTACAACGTGACGCATCTAGGAGATGCGTCCCGTTGTAAAGCCCTGCGCCATAAGGAGGCGTTCCTGCGCAGGGGGGGGGGGCGTTCCTGCGCAGGAACGCCTCCTGAAAGTGGCTGAGTGAAATCTATGAGATTTCACCTAGTCACTTTCTGGCCAATGCTGCGTCAAAACCCTGCGCCTGCTTGAAGCAGGCGTAGGTCTTGATGCAGCATTGTGTAGATGGGGCACCCCCGAGCCTTGCTGGAGCTGCGTCGAACTTGCGACGCAACTCCAGCAATGCGCCACATTTCCGGCACAGATGCGTCATGCATCTGTGCTCTTTTTGCACCATGGGTGGCGTAGCTGTGGCGCGCTGTGGCGCACGTTAACTGGCGCATCCCTCGGGATGCGCCAGTTAACATAAATCTGCCCCACAGTGTTTAGGTAGTTGCGTGGCTTACAGAGAAGAAACTTACCGGGTTTTTGGAAACAGATACGTTTTCAAAGCCTTCTTAAAAGGAATAAAATCGTCCGTACAGCGTAAGCATATTGGTAAGGAGTTCCCCAGTTTCGCCGCAGTGAATCTAAATGATCGGCCTCCCATCCAGGTCCTCTGAATCTTGGGAACTACCACCATACATGCTGAGGCTGAGCGGAGAGATCTAGACGGTACATACCAGGAAAACAAGTCCTGCAGAGAAGAAGGACCTTGTCCGTGAAGGGCCTTATGTACCAAGCAGAGGGCTTTAAAATCAATCCTCTGGGGGATTGGAAGCCAATGGAGATCCCTAAGTGCTTTTGTGGAAGAGTCAGAGCGACGGCGCGAGAGGGCCAATTTGGCGGCGAGGTTTTGAACACGTTGCAATTTTTCCACCAGGGTCTTAGGTGCCCCCAGAAGTAGTGAGTTACAGTAGTCAAGCCTACTTAAGATGATACTCCTCACTACTTCTGGCCTGGTTTGCACCGGAAGCATAGGTAATATTTTCCGCAACATTCGCAGTAGTGTCATGCAGGTGGCCACTGTTTTATTTACCGACACATCTAACTGCAGACTGGGGTCGAACATCACCCCCAAGTTACGGACTGATTCGGCCGGCAGGCTGGTGTCCTGAAAGGATGGAGGCCAAAAATTCAGTGGCAGAGGCCTGGGGGTACGGTCCATTGAACAGTGTAGTACCTCCGTTTTTGAACCGTTGAATTGTAAAGAATTGAGGCTCAACCATTCCACCGTGGTGGACATACACTGATGGAAAGTCTCCTGTGACACAGCCTCCTTGCCCTCGAACGAGAAGACAAGTTGGGTGTCATCAGCATAGTTGGTGACTGCTATGCCAAATGATTTTATCAGCTGGATCAGGGGACGAAGGGAAAGATCAAACAGGATCGGACTGATGGCCGATCCCTGGGGCACTCCTTGCCCTACCCTTCTGGTGTTGGATTTAAAGGGAGGCAGGGCCACCATTTGGTGTCTGTTGTCAAGGTAAGACACCAGCCAATCAAGAGCCAGTCCCGACACCCCTATTTCCTCCAGTCTCCCAATCAGGATCGCGTGGCTGACCGTGTCGAACGCGGACGACATGTCGAGCAATACTAAAAAAGCAGCTCGACCTTGGTCGGCACGCGTCCAAAGGTCATCTAGCACTGTCACCAATACAGACTCCGACCCATGGGCTGGTCTAAAGCCAAATTGGGCCACGTCCAAGAAAGCGTTGGTCTCCATAAAACTGGAAAGATGTTTGGTCACCAGTTTGTCCAGGATTTTAATTGGGAATGGGAGCAACGAGATGGGTCTGTAGTTTGCTGGACAAATGGGGTCCAAAGTGTCCTTTTTCAGGAGTGGGGATACCACCGCCAGCTTCCAACAGTCCAGAACCCGTGCAGACTCGAGAGACTGACAGCAGATAGAGAAGAGAGGGGGGAAGAGCTCTTACCGGAATAGTTTCCAAAATTTAGGTGGAAGGGGGTCAAGAGGCGAGCCCGAGGATACCCCATCTGCCAGTGCACAGAAATCTTCAAAGGACGGCGGGGGAAAGCTGTTCAGTTGCGCTAAGCTGGCGTCTTTCACAGAAGCAGACGTAGAAGTAGAGTGGCCCAAGGTGTGAGAGATAGAACCTGGCAGTGTAGCAAGGTTGTTCAAGATTGTTGTAATCTTGTCCTCAAAGGCCAAGGCTAATGAGTCACATAGAGTTTGAGAGGCAGGAAGGTTCTTAACAGTACAAGCGGGAGATGCCAAATCTTTGACGATTTTAAATAAGGCCTGGGACTTGTTCTCCGCTGACAGAAGTGATTCCACTAAGAAGCTAGCTTTGGCCTGTTTAATCTGGGCTTTATAGGTCACCGGTGCCTGTTTAAAAAGAGCTCTATCTGACTCGAGGTATTGCTTTCTCTAATTCCGCTCAGCCCGTTTACACCGGAGCTTGAGCTGGTGGAGTTCTTCTGAGAACCACGGCATTGCGTGTTTTGTCCTAACTCTGGTTTTTCGCAACGGGGCTAGTGAGTCCAATGACATTAGGATTCGCTGACTAAGATTCTCATAGCTCGCGTCCACATTGTCACCCAGAATAAACCCATCTGAAAGCAGAGTGGGGAGAGAAGATTGTTTAAGGAGCTTAGACCATTTTCTGCCCACCTTAGTGGAGATGAAAGTGGACGAGTGCGTGATCCGTCCAACACTGAGGAAGAATGTTTCGTATGGTTACTTGGTCAGCATCGGCAAAAATGAGGTCGAGTGCATGACCCTTTACGTGTGTCTGGGAAAGTACTAACTGCTGTAGCTGAATGTTACAGTTAGCTTGGACCAGCTCTTTAAAGGCTGAATCGGTCGGGCCATCCGGCCATAGGTTGAAATCTCCCAACACTATTAGCCTTGTGTGCGTATTGGAAAGGTCGTAGATAATATCAATGAGCTCCTTTACAGCGGATAAGGCGCTCGCTGGGGGTCTATAGCACAGTAAGCCTGAGTAAAGTGCGCCCCCCTGACCATTAATTGAGAAGCCTATAAGTTCACAGCCTGGGATTGTCTTAATATCAAGCTGGGAGAGATCTATTGTCTCTCTAAAGATCATCCCCACTCCTCCTCTAGCCCCTACCCGGGGATTATGCCTGATCTTGTATCCAGGAGGGCATGCTAGTCCCAGCTCCACCGTGCTATTAGCATTAGTCCAGGTCTCTGTCATAAAGAGTACGTCTAGCTCATGAAACTCAATGAGTAGCGTAATTTCTTCTGCATGTTTACTAAGAGATCTTACATTTAGTAATCCGCAGGACAGTGAATCTGGCCGTCTGCTGATGGTAGAAGACTGATGGCTGGGAGCATTGCCTGTGTTGAGTCTTAGAAGATTGTCACGAGAATAAGTGGGCGTGGATCAGCACAAAGAGGCAGCAACTTCGGCGTCCGGCGCGACCTGTGCGCGAACGGGCGCAAACAGGCTTACCTCTGGCGCATATGTGACTAGAATGACACCCTATAACTCATCAGTGTATTCTTAACATGTATGGTTACCTTTATTTTTGTATTTCTTTTGGAAATAACAAACAAAGTTCATAAAATTAAAAAAATAAATAAAAAAAAATTTCAGAAATTCCCGCCACCAATTCCAAGGATTGGGGATCACGCTAGATAGCCAGAAACGTGCGTCCACCAGCTTGGGAAGAGGGATTACAGAAAAGTACAGACCCGCAAGATTACCGGCGAGCGTCCAAGAATAATCAATTTCGTCTCGGCCACCACACAAAGGTTTAAAATACTATTAATTTTGGTAAAAACAAAATCCAACTACAGGCGCAAGACTGAGCAAGAGGCAAAAATATGGACAGAGTCAGTGCCCTCCTGGCCACACTGGAAGCAGCGATTGTCCGCCGGAAGCTTCATAGCAAGGAGACCCTATGGGGTATAATAAAAGTTGTTAATACATCTAAAGTGGTGCTCCTTAAAATGTGAGACATTAAGAACTGTTTGACCTAGTATGTTACTATGTCTCAACTCAGCAACAGTAATTTATGTTTTGAGGGCTCGGTTCCATTTGTTGGCCCTGCTCTGGAATGGATCCTCTGTCTGATCCCTAGCGTGCCAATAGATTAATATATACACTAAGCTGATATTTCTCTTTACTCGAGGCTTTGCTGACATGTCAAACAAGAGAATATATGAGAACCGTGACTCCTCATCATCAAGACTAGATATGACATGTCAGAACTAAAGACATCTATCAAAACTGGCATGAGGAAGAGAGTACTGCTGCAGCATATTCTCAAAAGAAAAAATAACCCCACCCTCAAAAAGTTGGCTCAGGGAAGTCTTGCCTTCCCCCAGTTCCCAGGATAACAATCATGGACACAGGAGAGTGAGTTGGGAATGTAACCAAGATATGTTAACTGATTAGGTAGAGCAGACTCAGCAAATATTCGATTTAAAGAACAGCAGATAGAGTGAAAAACCTTTAAGGTCTTAAATCATGTCTGTTTGAAATACATAGTGTTGATGATCCCAACACCAGGAACAATTGAATCCGCTATAGGCAAGAAGTCAGTGAACATGCCCCAGTGTTGCCATGTCCGACATCCCAGACCAGATGAAGTTGGCGTATAACGAAGCAAAAAAGTAAAAGCGCAGCACTGGGAGAGAAACCCTGTCAACCTCCTTGGGTTGTTGAAGGAACTGAATCTTGCATCGTGGATTTCAGTAAGACCAGATGAACGTCTGCCAAAGAGACTTCACCCTACCAAAAAAGACCCCGTGAAAAAGATCAGGATGCAGCAAAATAGGTAGAGGTACCTTGGGAGAATAATGATTTTTATACGCTTACAATGAACCACCAACCCTACATGAAGATTACTGCATTTAACTAAGGTGCTGGCTGAATATTGGTACAGCTTCCCATAATTAACCTCAAAGATATCTGCCATCTGAAGTGATAGGGTGACCCCTAAATAGATGACTGACTATACCCAGCTTTGTCACAACCAGGAGGAGTGATTTTAGAGAAGACCTGCGTCTTATATGAATTTATTTTATAACCAGACCAACTTGTGCCATTGTTACTGCTACCTCCAGGCCTTTTATCTGGGTGGGGTTAAGACAGCCAAGTCATCGGTAACCTCAAGAACCTTCAACTCGGCAAAATGTACCCTCAAAGGCTGAATCGACTAAGCTGACCTCAGATATTGAATAAAACTCTTTATATATAGAGCAAATAGTTGAGGGGAAAAAGGGTACCTCTAGAGATGGGGTCAGAAATAAAGCCAAAGAAGCAAAATCTTGCTTTTTCAGCCAATATAGAGATGTCGAGCTCTCAAGGTAAAACCGGAGTCTAGACCCGTGGTCTCTATGACCCCCCACAGTAAGAGCCAGGAGACTCTGTCAAGGCCTTCTCATCATCGAGAAAAACCATAACCACTAGCCCCTCAGAGATGGAGGTAGGCATGGGCGAATTTTGCGGATCTCGCGTTCGCGAATTTTGCGGATTTGCGAACTCGAAATCCGCAAAATCCGCGAATATCCGCGAATTTGCGGATTTTTTTTTTTTGTGTGTTCGCAATTGTTTCTGCCAGTTCGCGAGGATTTGGTACTAGTTCGCAATTGCGAACTTACTTGTCGGCTCGCAACGGTCGCGACTATGTTGTTTCTACGTCTGGTTCATCATCACAGCCTCCCAGCACCCTCTGTTTTACCACTGGCACCCTCTCTTTGACCCATGCCACCCTCTGTTACATCAATGCCACCCTCTGGTTCATCATCACTGTAGAAGATGGGGGGGAAAAGCAAGCCCACCTGCCCTGCTTGAACTGACATGAATTAATTTGGGGTTAGTTTATTAACAACACCTGCCCTGCCCCAACTGACAATAATGAATTAGGGGCTAATTAATGTGTCACTGAAAGAATTTAAAGTTCCAGCCTGGCACCTGCTTGTCTGCTCCTTTAGCTGTAAATCAGGACCTTTGTGGCATACAGTTAAGGTCAGAGCAGGGTCACACAATAGTTGCAAGCAGGCAACCGAATTCTGGAGGGCCCCCTCAGGAAGCACTACAAAGAATCGTTACAAATCATGAGGTTGACCTTTTGCACCTGCTCATTGCTTTTGCTTTTGCTGAAATCGTTTTTCGGTTTTTTTCGCGCTATTCGCGGGGCGCGGCGTCGTGCGAAACCGACCGCGGAAGCCGCCAATTCGTGCGAATGAGCATTTTATTTTTTTGCGGCTTGTTGTTTCGCGAGTTTTTTTGCAGTATTCGCGAGCCGCTTGCAGCGCAACACGCGAATTTACCCCAAGGTCGAGTACGGGCGCGGCCATTTTGTTTGCGTGACGTATTTCCGTTTCCGCCCGCTATGTATAATCTCGCGCAGTAAGCGCATTGCGAGTAGAGGTTCGCACGAGATCGCGCGGGAAATCTAGAGGTTCGCACGAGATCGCGAGGAAAATCTCGCGCGAACTTACTTTCGCGCTCGTGAACGGGCGCCGGCCATCTTGTTTTTCATTCATTTCCTGTGTATGGGCATGGTGTTTATTCCTCTTGGTATCTTTGCCATCCTTTGCTTGTTTTCAGTTTTTTTTTTACGATTTTGCTTCTTATCTATCCCTCTCTTTTCCTAGCTGTATATTTTTGTCTTTTCTGCTATTTTTCTTTACTTTTAAACTACTTTTTTAAACTCTTTTCTTTTCTTCTTCCCTATCCTATTCTTTCTTAATTTTCTACTTCTTCCTACCTTACCTGCCCAGACCATGGTCAAGCCAGGCGCCGTGAAGCTGCCCAGGCACTTGAGGGCCGCAGCGGCGGCGGGGAGTAGTGCTGGACCCAGTGGCAGGACAGCATGCGGGAGATTGAGGGGGGAGCAGGTGACGCGACGGGAGATATTCAGCCCGGAGGAAGTGGGCGCGCTGGTCTACTTCATCCAGCGCCGCCTGCCCAGGACCATCGCGGGAGGCGGCAGGATCGCGGCCGGCGGCTACAACATGCGGGAGCGCCGGAAGCGGTGGGAGAAGGTGTGCTGGGCCATATCCCACCTCTACGGGGTCCAGCGCACCTACAGCCAGGTCACCCATCGCTGGACGGACCTCCTGGACCGCGAGCGCGACCTGCTGGACCAGCTCGGCTTGGAGATCCCCGGGCTTGGTGAGTAGTAGTAGCCATTTAATCACTCACTACTATGATGTTTTCTCCTGCTCTGTGTTGTTGTATTGCAAATATTTGTTTTTTACATGGAGCAAGCCAATAATGCCGCTGATGACGATTACATTGTAGTTAAATTATATTTCAAAATCTTCTGTGCATTTCAGGTGCACTGCTCTCCTTCTCAGTGGCGTTGCTACTATGCTTATTTGTTTTCTATTTCGTGGTCTCATTGGCCTGAGTAACTATTATGTATGAGTGTACTTTACAGAACTGCGTAATGCTAGACACTAGGGGGCAGATTACATTTACAAGCCCCTTGCGCCACGTTTACGTTGCCTTGCGTGACGCAACAGCGGCGTAAACGTGCCGCATCCCTGCGAGTCATTTACAGCATGACGCATCTAGGGAGATGCGTCACGTTATAAAGCCATGGGCCTGCACCACAATGGGTGCGTTCCTAGTACGCAGGGTGGGCGGTCCAGCGGCTGTGCGCCTCGCAAAATTGCCTGCGTGAAATGTACAAGATTTAACGCAGGCACTTCTGCGACGCTGCTCCGTCAATTCAATTCCTTATGTCTGCTCGAAGCAGGCGAAAGGACTGACACAGCATGTTAAGTACTGGGTGGCCCTGAGCATTACTGGAGTTGCATTGCGTTGGCGACGTGACTCCAGCGATGCGCCGCTCTTACGTGACGAGATGCGTCACGCAAGTGCCTACCCTTGCGCCAGGGCGCGCCGCTTTGTAAATGAGGCACATCTGCCGTGTCGCAAGGGTAGTTTTGCGTGACGCATTTGATCTGGCGCATCTCTGGAGATGCGCCAGAACGCGTAAGTAAGTATGCCCCTAAGGGGCAGAATTGCAATTACCGTCGCATCCCTGCAAAGTAGCAGGGATGCGCCATTAATTGTGCGGCCCGCTACCACCACCAAACATGGTGCGCCGTATTTGCAATGCGGCGCACCATGGGCCCAAAACGTCACCGAAGCTTTACTGCTGGAGTTGCGTCGCAACGATGGCGCAGCTCCATCAATGCTCTGGGGTACCCTATCTCCCCAATGCTGGGTCAAGCCGTACGTCTGCTTCAAGCAGGTGCAGGGTTTGTGTGACGCATCATTGTCCTAAAGGTGACTGATTGATATTTTGTAGATTTCCCTCAGCCACTATTAGGATGTGTTCCAGCGCAGGAATGCCCTCCCTTGCGCCGGAACGCCCCCTGATGGCGCAGGGCTTTATAACGGGATGCATCTCCCAAATGCATCACGTTGTTATAATATTATACGCCGCACCATGGCGCCCTTTTTTGTTTAGCTGCTGCGTCACAAAAGTCACGCAAGAACGGCGCAAAAGAGCCGCAAGGGCTTAAATCTGCCCCTTCCTTTGTACCCCTGACAATAAGAAAAATAGTGGCGGTGGATTGATAGTTTGACTATTTAAATGACTGGTAATGTAGCAGGCAACTGTTAGTGTTGTCACTGATCTGACTGAAATCACAATGGAGTTTGTCTGTCACTTTGCGTCTTGCCTGCGGACTGCTGCCTGCCAGTCCTAGGTGAACGTTTCAGTACTTTGTTTAGTGAGTTACGTGACTTTCGAAGTCACAGGTCCGCAAATAAATGAAAAGTAACCATAATCAATATAATTTCGCGGAAATATTTTGTTATTGTTCTTTTGAAATGTTTGATTTGGTTGACATTGACAAGCAACAATCATCCATGTTTTCTGTTCTTTCTTTCATGTTGTACGTCAGCTCCCCCCAGGGGCGAGAGGAGGACACAGGAGCAGCAGGCGGCGGATGCTGTTCAACAGGGCCAGGATCGGGCAGGCGAGGGCTCCTCTGCTGGCCCCAGTAAGTTTTCATTTTAGACTAGTACCTATTTTTCCTAGCGTTCCTCATTTGACTTTTTTCAAAATTGTCTTTGCTCTTCTTGTAGACTGTATCTAAATTCTTATCCTGCCTCTACTATGACTCCCTGTGGTATTACGAGATTATTCTTATTAGTCTGTCTGTGTAGCTAACTAAGATTGCACGGTTGGCGAAACTCCCATGATTCTAGTCAGCAATAGCTCTATCAACTTACTGCAGTCCTCTGGGATTGTCCATAATGTCTTTTGAAGTGTTCTATCTGGACTCATGCTTGCAAAAATTGCAAAACCTTTCGCTCAGTCACTCTAGTCTGGACCAAAAAACACAGATTGTATTTAAGTTTAAAAGCTTTATTAAAAGTAAACACATTTATTAAAATGAAGTCATAATAAAACTAAACGTTTAACTGATAATGGAAAAGTGGTTAGTGCTGACGATTAATTGAAGACATTTCTTGTGGTCGAGCCGAGCTCTCACCTGGTTTCAACTTGATCTTGTTGTTAGAAGTCCATCTTCTGTCTGTGTGGAGAAAAATGGTGCGTGTTAAAAAAACAGCCTTCATCAGTTGTGCCAAAAAGTGCAGCAAGACAACCTTCCCTGGAAAAAGGGACATTTTTTTTAACTTTAACGTAGACAGTCACAAATTACATTGTTTTCACATGTCTTCATTCCTTGACCAAATACTAGTGAGTGGTTTATTCTAACATTCTTAAATGTACTTTGTAGGTGGAACATCTGGTGGCGGGGCCAACGCGGAGGTGGTAGTGGTGCTCGACACGGAGGCGGAGGGCAATTCCTCAGGGGAGGATGCGGCGGTTCCAGTGCCGGCTGTGAGAGTTCAGACGGTGGTGGTGGCGGGCAGAGGTAAGCTCTTATATATTCCTTACTTATTGAGATTGAAGACGTGGCTGGGAAGGAAAGAATATGAGATGCATGGCTGGTTGAATGATGAAGCAATGATTGGTGGAAGGACAACAGCCTGGGTGGGTGACACAGAAACTGTATGTGTCCATATACCTGGATCATGCTACTATCTGACTCTTAGATAGCATATGTGTATCTAGAGCAGGGGTACTCCTAGTATGGCCCGCGGGCCGGTGGTGGCCCGGCAAGCCTTCCTTGGCGGTGCGCAGACCTTGCAGACAATCACTGCTCCCCCGGCCCCCACAGAGCAGAGGCTTTTTTGTATTTCACCTGTTAGCGCCCCTGCATCTCCACTCTGACAATCACTGCTCCCCCGGCCCCCACAGAGCAGAGTGGAGATGCAAGGCCACAAAGAGGTGAAATAGAACAAAGCCTCTGCTCTGTGGGGCCGGGCAAGCAGTGATTGTCAGGGTGGAGAAGCAGGGGCGCTACAACAAACAAAGCCTCAATAATATGTTCATGGTCTTTTAAAGACCTGTTAAGTACTTTGGTGTTGTTGTCTGTGTGTGCGCGTTGAGGAAGCGGTCTCAACCCGGGCTGAAGGCTGACACAGATAGACACACACACAGTGAGATGACAGAGGGGGAGGGAGAGGGAGGGCAGGAGGGAGAGAGAGATGGAGGGAGGGCAGGAGGGAGAGCAGGAGGGAGAGAGATGTATGTAAATGCTGGGTCTGGTGGCTCAGTGGATGAGGGCATCTGCTGCAGGGACCTGTGTGCAACCTCATGGTCACAAGTTATCGTTTTGCTTTAGCCCCGCCCCCTCTGACTCCGCCCCCACCAGTGCGGCCCTCGGCCCCAAACTACACTGTAAATGTAGCCCCTGAGAGAAAGTTTGTGAGTACCCATGATCTAGAGAGAGTAGACGGTCAGTGGATGAACTAAGTGTAACTTTGAAGAGCATGTAACACTGCACCCGCACGTCCGTTCCAGTGTAGGAAAGGCAAGGAAAAGAACTTTTAATTTT
The DNA here is from genome assembly GCF_964263255.1 of Lissotriton vulgaris. Classification (NCBI taxonomy): domain Eukaryota; kingdom Metazoa; phylum Chordata; class Amphibia; order Caudata; family Salamandridae; genus Lissotriton; species Lissotriton vulgaris. Next base: position 807,527,049 of record NC_141697.1, read on the forward strand.
GTCCAAATACTACCATAAATAGTAGCAGTAGTTTGTATTGCAAGCACTGCATAGATCCGGTTATTATGGTGGCCACTCCCTACCTCTCTTAATAAGTTTAGTAGTACTCAGTCATTCATGTGTGGATGTATCACTGGTCACTCAATAAAAAGCAAAGCACCTAAAGTCATCCCATATATAAGCAAAAACATCCCATGTGAAGTGATAGATAATCAGATTATTTATCTTCTTCAATTTTCCATTTCTAGTACTCATTTCCACTGTAGGGTGAAAGTTAAATTAATTAAGCAGTAGCCCTTGAGTTGTAACAGAGTATTCTCAGTGCCACCCGTACTAGAAAAGTAAGAGCTTCACCACCTGCATGTACTGGACGGGTACAGTAACGCAACGGCAACGCAAGTCTAGGTCACTCCTCATGGCGTGCGTCTCTTTTTCTCGGGTGCAAGTTTACTGCGCTGGCATTATGCCGGCTTGCAGAAAATAACGTACCAATTTTCCAAAACAAGAGATAAGAAGAAGAATAAGACTGGTGTACTTTCATAGTCGACTCCAATGGAAGTCCACAGTGCTCGTAGAATTTGTTCCTTAAACTCCCACTAATGTTAGAGCAAGGATGAAGAAGTGTGAGGTTAGATAGATACTGGCCTCAATAGTTATGTAATGCGCTTGCAAGTTGCTAGTTGTACTGCAACACAAATTTCTGCTGAATGATTGAGTTAATCTTAAAGAGCATTGGTTACAGACTATGTCTTTCTTTCTTCATATAGGTTCTCCTTCCAAACGAACAAGGGGGAAGGAGCTGGCTAGAGCGGCCCGGCAACGAAGGATCGAGGCCACTGTTGCGGAATATCGGCGGCTGGTGGCCCTGGAGGACGAGGAAAGTGTGCAGTCGACAACAACAACAACGTCGTCTGCATCGGCCTCCGTGGCCCCACGGGCTGCCACCCAGCACAGTGGTCCACCCAGACTGAGCCGGGCTGCCAAAGGCAAACGCCACCGCCAAGCAGCAAGGCCAACAGCTGCCTCTCACAGGCATTGCACCTGCAAGGCAGTGAAGGCACGCCTGCGCCGCACTACCCTGATGGTGTCCCGCCTTCAGCAGGAGCTCGCCTTGCTCCGCGAGGAGCATGATGCCCTGGCCCAAAAAGTTAACAGCATCCACCCATAGTGTCCCTTGCCCCTTTTTTAGAGACTTTTGGGGGGTGGGAATTGGGAGTTGGGTTTTTGGGGACTTTTGAAGGACAATCGTTGGGGTTAGGGAGGGTCTTGCGGGAGATTATTTTGTTAGGGATATAAATATACTTTTTCAAACTTTATCTGAGCATACCTGTTTTTTACTGCTTGCCTGGTGGGTGGGGGTTTAACGTTGACTGTTTTCCTGAAAGTTTAGTTCCATTTTCTTCCTTTAAGTGTAAATGCCCAAATGTTTTCAACACTAAGTGCCTCTCACAGACTAAGTGAAGTGAATCCAAGAGTCCTAGGACTTTAGTAGTACTACCTTCAGTCTCTCGTCTCTCGTACTAATACTCCATTATACCCCCAAACCACCAAACGCTTATCTTACCTGTAATTTGTGTTTGAAAGTAGGGCTAGACCCAGGGCTGGCTCCACGGGAAACACCGAATAAGGTTGGCAATCTTGGTCGGATAAAATTTCCTCATAGCGAAGGTACTAGTGGTGTGACACAGTGGCAGTTGCATGCCTATGAAAAAAAAGAAAATGAAATCTGGTTTGTCCTCCTGAGCAATTCAACGGTACAACTGAGAATATAGCAGGTGACAGAAGTACAGTAGAGCAGTGCCACATTGTAGCCTAACAAATGGTAAAGTATAACTACTAATTCGGTTGAAGTTCTTTCACATTAGCAATGGTTCTTTGTGAAGCAGAGTAAGAATATATCCTCGGATTTCTTCACCAGCCTGTTGCTATCACCTTATCCTCCCCAGCAAGTGTGTGGATTTATTGCTGTAATAATAATTTAGTCACACATCAATCAAAACCACACAGCCCGGGGGAAGAGGGTTAGGGTTTGAAAAATGGATGGGTACGGGGGTTTTTGGGAAAGGTTTTGGGAGACAAGAAAAAATAGCACAGCATAGACAAACTATTGTGAACATAAACAAATCTTTGGGTACAAACCTATCCATCAATCTTTGAAAGTGCATGCACTACTGCATGCATGTCAGTGAAAAGTAAGTAGTACATTCGACAACTGTGGAAAGAAAGAATGCGACAGTACAGGGCCTGTGTGGAATTATTGATAACGATATTCAACATAAGGTCTCTGTAGCCAGATACCCGAGAGCCTTGCTGGTCACTATAAATCCATTCACAACAACACTCAATGGGGTTGGTCTGGAAGGTGTCAGGTTTACTCCCCGTGATCCAGTCGATGCAAATATGGTTCCACCTCCAAATGTCACCAACACCCAGAAGTGTAAACACAGGGTGTTCGAGCCATTAGGCGGGGGAGAAAAATAACAAACTAAAATAAAAAATGTGGGATGGGTAAAGGTAGGGTCAGCAGGGAAAGGATACCTGTAACAGAAGACAAGACAGGCATCAGTGAAGTGCTGTCCTAACATACAAGGGTACTCTCATATAGTCTCACTAAATAACCAAGGAAGTAGACAAGTACCTGAGCACCAAGAAAACATGACCTTGGATAGGAAATACTATAGCCCTTCTGCCACAATCTGTGAGGAAGGCCTAAGAAACACATAAACATATAGTTAACGAACACACTCCTGTCGCACCAAACACACTCGCGTTATACTAAGACATCAAACCCACTACTCACAACATACCACAAACTTGGTAGAGGACTCAATGTACAAAGGGGGTTCCAAATAGTCAAAGCAAAGATGTATGGTCCAACAAAAAGGAAGAGGGAAACGGTAGTGTGTAGGAAGCAAGAACTACAACACTGCGCTCTCTAAGTAATGACCCAGTAGAGAATCTTTGGTGAAGGTCAAACAGAAAAACGTAGTTGCGACCACCACTGAATTCTGCCAACAACACACCCCACGGTGCACTACACAAAGAGAACTGGGGTAGCCTGTAGTTACCTCACTACATGCCCAGTTATGGAGGTCTTTTGAAATACACAGTTATACAACGGAGACGCGTAGTTGTCCTTACTACCGCGCTCCGTTTTAATAGTACAAAAACGATCCCCGATGTGAACGCTAACACGTGGTATAGACCGCCACTGTGCTCCGACACACACAATTCAACCAAACAGGAATTCATCAAAGGTAGAATTCTGTTAGAAAACAGTCACAGAACCTCCCTTAACAATCCGTTCAGGCAGTAATCAGCTGACCGCACGGGCGGCCGAAGAGTTTAGAGCGGCTTTACCTGAAGACGCGTGAAGTCCGTCTACCGCCAAGGACAGAACACGGAAGCGCTCCCCACTGAGCCTCAGGGGGGGGGGGGGGGAAGGTGATTGTCCACAGGAGACACGATAGAAAAGCATGCAGAGCGTCCGCTCTCATGCCGGTGCAGAACAGAAACCAGAATAACGCGCAACAGGAAGCGCGTCTGTTCCCCAGATAAACTTCCTGCAAGTCTCCCGCCTACTCATGGGAAATGTAGTTTCATAGTACGGTAGGCGCTTAGGGGCTGCGTAACCTGACAGAAGGTATAGTAGATAGAAAAGGAGAAATTGCTTTTTTTCTAGGTGTCCCCTCACTCACCAGGGTTGCCCCTTGGTGACATGCTTCCTCATTGGGGCCATCCCAGTCCTCTACGGCCTGGGGCGTGCTGCGACTTGCGAATTACGTAGGAGCACTTACAAATGACTATGTGTGGTGCAGATGTGATAGTGGAGTGGACTAAGTGATGTGTTAAGGGATCAATTTAGAAGCCTAGAGAGAGCCAAGAAATGCAGTCACAGTCAGAGAAAAAGGCAAGGGATACTGTATCTATGTGGTTGTAGTGGTCCTGTTGGAAGTGGTAAGTAAGTTGCCTGCAGAAAAAAAATCCTCCTATTAGCGGCACTCCTCCATTGCAGCCGACGCTTCGTCCATCGATGTTGGTCACCAGAAGACACCCTGTAAAAAAAAGCACAGCATAGACAAACAATTGAACATAAACAATTCTTTGGGTACAAACCTATCCATCAATCTTTGAAAGTGCATGCACTACTGCATGCATGTCAGTGAAAAGTAAGTAGTACATTCGACAACTGTGGAAGAAAGAATGCAACAGTAAAGGGCCTATGTGTAAATTATTGATAACGATATTCAACATAAGGTCTCTGTAGCCAGATACCCGAGAGCCTTGCTGGTCACTATAAATCCATTCACAACAACACTCAGTGGGGTTGGTCTGGAAGGTATAGTAGATAGAAAAGGAGAAATTGCTTTTTTTCTAGGTGTCCCCTCACTCACCAGGGTTGCCCCTTGGTGACATGCTTCATCATTGGGGCCATCCCAGTCCTCTACGGCCTGGGGCGTGCTGCGACTTGCGAATTACGTAGGAGCACTTACAAATGACTATGTGTGGTGCAGATGTGATAGTGGAGTGGACTAAGTGATGTGTTAAGGGATCAATGTAGAAGCCGAGAGAGAGCCAAGAAATGCAGTCACAGTCAGAGAAAAAGGCAAGGGATACTGTATCTATGTGGTTGTAGTGGTCCTGTTGGAAGTGGTAAGTAAGTTGCCTGCAGAAAAAAAATCCTCCTATTAGCGGCACTCCTCCATGGCAGCCGACGCTTCGTCCATCGATGTTGGTCACCAGAAGACACCCTGTCCACTGCCTGCCTGATGCTGAATTGTGGCTCGCTACTGTGAAGCCTGACTCCATCCTTTTTTCCCCATTGCAGAGACTGAAACCCGGCCTGTAATTATTCAACGAAAAACAGGAAGTGATATAATATTACAACACCACTGATAAATAAATATAAGGTATGTAGGCTGTGGAGTGCAAAAAGTCACAATTTGATTTTCCTAGTAGACAGTACAATATTTTTGAAAGTGCGTACTCTGAGTCACCTTTTGAAGGATAAATAAGTATGGGCAAATTAATGTAGCGGATCTTGCCCCTCAAGCTAGGTGTACTGTAAACTGTGTTTTAGAACAAAATTAGATCTTCCTAGCAGTGCTCCCACCCAGACCCTTACTAAAGCCAGTCGCAAAAATGTAGAAGACCCCCAATCAAATCTCAAAAAACGAGGCCTAGCAGAAAACTGGTGACAAAACTTACTTTGAAAGTAAAAGTAGGCCGAAGTACCCCCTTCCTAATTACCCATTACCCACCGTGGATTGCATTCAAACCACTTGCAAGCAACCAAGCAAAAGTAGCCATAGCCAGCATCGCTCCAAGACTCAAAATCCCCCCCACTCAAACACATGCAATAGAAATACTGCTAACCCTAACGAACCCTAAGTTAAGAATAGTGGCAAAGGCTTTCTTTAACTATGCCAAATCCCCCCTTTCCCACCATGGATTTTCTTCAAATGACTTGCAACCAAAATTACACATTCTCACGAGTGCTCTAAGACCCCAGAACTCAGTTGGAAAAATCTAGAACACCCCGAAACACATGCAATCCTGCTGCTAGGGCTAACCCTAACGAACCCTAAGTTACAAAAAGTGCCAAAACTAAAGGCTTTTCCGCGCGGATTTTGTCCCAACCACTTCTACCCGGTATTAGACCTTCCCAGGAATGCCCCAAGACCCGGCAACCCACCCGCCAAGAAGCGTAACACCCCCAAACAGGCCAAAAGCAAAATCTCATACTTGCAATATTTCTGGGCCTTCGGTCCAAACGCGCTGCGTAGCTAGGCCATAAGTCGGGGTTGGCACGACGGATTTCCTGAAAAGCAAATGCAATCAAGATTAGAGTGTCCCAGCAGTGCTCCCAGACCACGAAACTCACCCACAAACACCAGGAAGCCCCCCAAACAGGCCCCCGAAAACGCTACATAGAGCAAAATGTCAGAAATAGCCCAAAAAAAATCGGCCTGGATTTTGTCCCAACCACTTCTAGCCGGTATTAGACCTTCCCAGGAATGCCCCAAGACCCGTCAACCCACCCGCCAAGAAGCATAACACCCCCAAACAGGCCAAAAGCAAAATCTCATACTTGCAATATTTCTGGGCCTTCGGTCCAAACGCGCTGCGTAGCTAGGCCATAAGTCGGGGTTGGCACGACGGATTTCCTGAAAAGCAAATGCAATCAAGATAAGAGTGTCCCAGCAATGCTCCCAGACCACGAAACTCACCCACAAACAGACGGAACCCCCCCTAAGAGCACCTCAAAGGCAAGCAAGTCATCAAAAACACAAAAAAAATTCCGCCTGGGATTTGGTCCAAAACACTTTTATCCGGTATTAGAGCTTCCCAGCAATGGCCCCAGAGCCGTCAACCCAGGAGAAAACGAGTAGAAGACCCCCAAACAGCCAAAGAGCAAAAGTACAAAAATGGGGACTTAGTCAATTTTTCACAAATTTCCCAAATCACTCCGCGCGCGCTCTGCAGCTAGGCCCTAAGTCCCCTCTGCCACCATGGATTTGCTTCAAACCTCTTGCAAAGTAAAGTATATATAGCCAGCAGTGCTCCCAGACCACGAAACTCACCCACAAACACCAGGAAGCCCCCCAAACAGGCCCCCGAAAACGCTACATAGAGCAAAATGTCAGAAATAGCCCCAAAAAAAATCGGCCTGGATTTTGTCCCAACCACTTCTACCCGGTATTAGACCTTCCCAGGAATGCCCCAAGACCCGTCAACCCACCCGCCAAGAAGCATAACACCCCCAAACAGGCCAAAAGCAAAATCTCATACTTGCAATATTTCTGGGCCTTCGGTCCAAACGCGCTGCGTAGCTAGGCCATAAGTCGGGGTTGGCACGACAGATTTCCTGAAAAGCAAATGCAATCAAGATTAGAGTGTCCCAGCAATGCTCCCAGACCACGAAACTCACCCACAAACACCAGGAAGCCCCCCAAACAGGCCCCCGAAAACGCTACATAGAGCAAAATGTCAGAAATAGCCACAAAAAAAAATCGGCCTGGATTTTGTCCCAACCACTTCTACCCGGTATTAGACCTTCCCAGGAATGCCCCAAGACCCGTCAACCCACCCGCCAAGAAGCATAACACCCCCAAACAGGCCAAAAGCAAAATCTCATACTTGCAATATTTCTGGGCCTTCGGTCCAAACGCACTGCGTAGCTAGGCCATAAGTCGGGGTTGGCACGACGGATTTCCTGAAAAGCAAATGCAATCAAGATTAGAGTGTCCCAGCAGTGCTCCCAGACCATGAAACTCACCCACAAACACCAGGAAGCCCCCCAAACAGGCCCCCGAAAACGCTACATAGAGCAAAATGTCAGAAATAGCCAAAAAAAAAATCGGCCTGGATTTTGTCCCAACCACTTCTACCCGGTATTAGACCTTCCCAGGAAGGCCCCAAGACCCGTCAACCCACCCGCCAAGAAGCATAACACCCCCAAACAGGCCAAAAGCAAAATCTCATACTTGCAATATTTCTGGGCCTTCGGTCCAAACGCACTGCGTAGCTAGGCCATAAGTCGGGGTTGGCACGACGGATTTCCTGAAAAGCAAATGCAATCAAGATTAGAGTGTCCCAGCAGTGCTCCCAGACCACGAAACTCACCCACAAACACCAGGAAGCCCCCCAAACAGGCCCCCGAAAACGCTACACAGAGCAAAATGTCAGAAATAGCAACAAAAAAAAATCGGCCTGGATTTTGTCCCAACCACTTCTACCCGGTATTAGACCTTCCCAGGAATGCCCCAAGACCCGTCAACCCACCCGCCAAGAAGCATAACACCCCCAAACAGGCCAAAAGCAAAATCTCATACTTGCAATATTTCTGGGCCTTCGGTCCAAACGCACTGCGTAGCTAGGCCATAAGTCGGGGTTGGCACGACGGATTTCCTGAAAAGCAAATGCAATCAAGATTAGAGTGTCCCAGCAGTGCTCCCAGACCACGAAACTCACCCACAAACACCAGGAAGCCCCCCAAACAGGCCCCCGAAAACGCTACATAGAGCAAAATGTCAGAAATAGCCAAAAAAAAAATCGGCCTGGATTTTGTCCCAACCACTTCTACCCGGTATTAGACCTTCCCAGGAATGCCCCAAGACCCGTCAACCCACCCGCCAAGAAGCATAACACCCCCAAACAGGCCAAAAGCAAAATCTCATACTTGCAATATTTCTGGGCCTTCGGTCCAAACGCACTGCGTAGCTAGGCCATAAGTCGGGGTTGGCACGACGGATTTCCTGAAAAGCAAATGCAATCAAGATTAGAGTGTCCCAGCAGTGCTCCCAGACCACGAAACTCACCCACAAACACCAGGAAGCCCCCCAAACAGGCCCCCGAAAACGCTACATAGAGCAAAATGTCAGAAATAGCAAAAAAAAATATCGGCCTGGATTTTGTCCCAACCACTTCTACCCGGTATTAGACCTTCCCAGGAATGCCCCAAGACCCGTCAACCCACCCGCCAAGAAGCATAACACCCCCAAACAGGCCAAAAGCAAAATCTCATACTTGCAATATTTCTGGGCCTTCGGTCCAAACGCGCTGCGTAGCTAGGCCATAAGTCGGGGTTGGCACGACGGATTTCCTGAAAAGCAAATGCAATCAAGATTAGAGTGTCCCAGCAATGCTCCCAGACCACGAAACTCACCCACAAACAGACGGAACCCCCCCTAAGAGCACCTTAAAGGCAAGCAAGTCATCAAAAACACAAAAAATTTTCCGCCTCGGATTTGGTCCAAACCACTTTTAGTGCTTCCCAGCAATGGCCCCAGACCCGTCAACTCACCTGCAAAGAGGTAGAACAACACCCCCACAAGTGCTGAGTCTTTCTTCATTGGGCGTAAACCAGCCCTCTGCTTTGATGGAAATAGGAGTCTGGAGGAGGAGGATAGAGGAGCATGTTCTTCTGAACTGGTGAACCTGAGGAATGCAGACTGCGGCACCTTCAAATAAATTAGCAAACAAGTGAAGACAGTTCTGCTGATGGGCTTGTTTTTGTGATTATCTGATTAAAGTTTGAATTATATTAACTGTGCACAACAAAGAAAGACAGACACACAGGAATAAAAGTGAATAAGGATGAAAAAGAAAGTTATTGATTCGTTGTCTCATTTTCAGGGCTCGAAGTCGGTATCACGGTCCAGGAATAAGAATAAGGCTTCGTCATCATACTCTGCGAATTCAGGCAGGGAGAGCTCAGTGTCACCTGACAGAGTGGAAATTCCCTCATCTATGTTGCTGGCCACCTCCTCTTCATCCGGCACGCTCTCTCGTACTCTGAAATCTGGTGGTATGAGGTGCTGATTCATCTTGATCATTGTTAACCTCTCCACATTTTTGGGCGAGAGGCGGCTCCGTTTGGGAGTTACAATCCCACCAGCCGCACTGAAAACCCGTTCAGAAGACACGCTTGCGAGTGGGCAAGACAAGTAGTTTAAAGCCAGGTTGGTGAGCTGTGGCCACAATTCTTTTTTCCCATGCCAATACGCCAATGGGTCAGAATTAACATAGACCTCTGTTGAGTCATTCAGATAGTCCTTCACCATCGACTCAAGGTCCTCATCCAAGGTTCCTCCACTTTGCTTAGCTCTTGCTGTGCCTCTGACCTTTTGAGAACCAAACCCACGCAGAGCTAGCCAATCCTCTTCAGCCTCCAATGTTTCTGTTGTCTTTCGTGCAGATGATCCGGTTGCCGGTGTCTTTAACGGCTGAGAGGTCACTTGTGCCACAGCCACAGGTGCAGAAGTGGATTGTTTTGACTGGGGATGGCCTGCTGATGTACTGCCATTTCCTTCAATTTCCAGCCGTTCTGTTTCAAACTTCTTGGCTGACAAGGCTAGCCAACGTTTGTACTTTAGAACATGTTCATCATCAAAAGGAAAGAATGCTTGGCCTGCCAGCGCCTTTTTGTAGCGTGGATCCAGAATAGTAGCACAAATGTAATGCTGTTCTGAGTGGATCTTTTTAAGACGTTCATCACCTTGTAGGAGCTCTAATAATTGCTCGGCCAGAAGCAAAGAGTCTTGGTTTTTATCTTTTCTAAACACAGAACACACCTCCTTCAGTTGGTCCTCCAGCATGTACAACAATGGGATAGCTTTTCCCAAATTAGAGTCCTCCTTGCTGACTGCACGCGTGAAGAACTCAAAAGGACGAAGCATGCGTGTCAGGCTTTCAACTATGTTCCATTGCGGCCCACCCATCCTCAGCTCCTCTGCACCCTCTTTAAGGAAATATTGATCGAGTTCCGTATACTGCTCATACAGACGCTCAAGCATGTAGAAGGTTGAGTTCCAACGTGTTACCACCTCCTGGATGAGTGCTTTCACTGGCATTTGATGTTGATATAGCAGGCTCCTCAGCTGCTTCCGGGCCTTAAAAGAATGGCTGAAATGCTTGCACATTTTTCGGCAGGTGTCCAATACACCGTACGCTGCACTGCCTTTATTACCCAAGAATTTTTGGACAACCAGGTTTATACAGTGCGCCAAACACGGCACTCTGAAATAGTAACCGTCCCTCATGGCCTTAACTATATTGGCGCCATTGTCCGTGGAAACATAACCAACCTTGCGTTTTAGTGGGGACAGACAGTTAAGGACCTTTGTGTTAAAGACATCCAAAATGTTTTCTGCTGTGTGACGTTTCTCCAAACCAAACATGGCTAGTGTTGCATGTTTCCGAGCACCTTTAAAAACAATGTTAGTGTCAACACCTGAGTTTAGCTTTGCTTTAGCCCCTGAAAAAGAGACCCAGTGTGCAGTGATGCACATGTAATCAGCGCCTGCGCCACTGGTCCACATGTCTGTTGTCAGATGTATAGTGTGAACAGCACTCTTCTGCAAAGCTGCCCCAATCACCTTCAGAACATCTTCATGTAGTGCTGGAACCGCAACTCGGGCAAAATAGTACCGGCTAGGAACCTTCCATTTAGGGCAGAGCGCTGTCACTAATTCTAGAAAACCAACCCCTTCTACAAAAGAAAAAGGGAGAAGGTCCAGAGCTAGCATTTTAGCCAGCTTAGTGTTATACAGACGGGTCATTGGGTGGTTGCATTCATATTGCGCTTCTGTAAACAACATCTTTTTAATGTTGCCCTGGACCAATGATTTACGGGATGATGATGATCGCTTTGACCCAGTTACGCTCGCTGATGAACTTTTCCGCATTGATGTCTCACTCTCTCCCACACTCTTAGTGTGGCTCCCATGGGGTGTGCTGCTGACATGGGAACTGGGTGTAAGTGAAGTGTTTGAATCGTCTTCTTCTACCTCCTCGTCATCAGCAGATGAAAAATCACCGTTTTCATTACGTGCAATTCCGGCTTTCTTGACCGCCTCTAGGTGCGGAAACCATTGGACAGCGTGCCTTCTCTCAAGATGACCTCTCTGGCCTCCGGTACCATAGTTAGAACCAAGCTTACCACGACTAACTCGAAGCTTACAAAGGCTACAAATGGCTACGTTTTCCTTTTTTGGGCAAACACTAAAGAAGTCCCAAACTGGAGACTTGAAATGTCTTTGGGGGCCGGAGGAGGCGGCGATACTGGTGGTGGTGGTCCTGCTGCTAATGCCAGATGAAGTGGAGGATGTGGATTGCCGAACTTCAGTACGTTTTGCACTTTTACCACCACGAATTGAGGTCGAGGACGAGGTGGGTACCTTCTTGCGAAGAAATATGGAAGCGGTAGGTTTTGGTGTACTACTTAACTCCAAATCTAATGATTCCATTTCCATTGCCTCCTCGCCGACATCATCATCACGCTCAGCAGCTTCTCGGGATAGGGTCAAAATGTCTCTTTGCTGCATGCCCGGTGGGGCTGCAGTGACCTTTGTGATGACTGGCTCGTCGTCATCGTGAGAGGCTTCATCACCAGCAGTATCTGTCACTTCTTGTTGAGCCTCATCACACTCCATAGGTTTGAGTTTTTGGACGACCTTCCTTTTACGCTTAGGTACCGGTGTCAGATCATGGTGTGCCTCACTGTCAGACCGCAGTTGTGGTTCCCAAGACAGATCACTTGCATCAGAACGAGGTGGGCTTGAAGAAGATGTAGACACCCCCCTTGATCTTTTCCTTGCTAGGGATGTGGAAGACAATGAATGATCATCAGGAGGAGTGGCTTCCAATGATACCTCGGCTTCATTGTCGATTTCCTGATGTGCCCCTACTTCGGGAGGAACAACTATTGTGGGCACTTGTGAACCTCCATGCACCTTTGCTTGCGCATCTCCTTTTGCTGCCTCTCCTTCCACATGTACTTGGGCGTGTACTTGCACATGGTGTTGTTGTTGCGGCTGTGGTTGTTCAACACTTGTCAGATGAGTTACAACAACCTGTGTTGATTCAGGGACATTGCTGCTACTTTCTTGCGATGAGCCAACATCACTGGTCGATGGTGATTGGAGAAGTACACTGACTGCCTCTGAAGCACTCAAGGGCTTTGACTTAAGTTGGCGTGGTGGTGGAGGCACTGAACCCAATGGAGCAGGGGTGCTGCTCCCAGCTTGGTCCCCAGCAGATCCTGCTGCTGCAGGCGTACTTTTTTTTTGCTACCAAAAAACGTGGCGGGTGGCACACCAGCCTCCTTGGTAACTTGCTTCTTCTGCTCCTTACTAGCAACTTTCTTGCTAGAGGAGCTACGGAGAACTTTCTTTGGGGGCGGGGCCATCTTCTTCAGAGCAGGTCAGACAGCAGGCCGCAGTTGCACGAATTGTAGAGTTGTCTGAGGCCAGACGTGACGTCGCGTGACGTTATGCTGCACACACACACCGCTGCAGGACTTCTTCCTGGCACTGGTGGTTCTCTTGAGTCTTGTGCACCTAAAAAAAATGGAAGACAGAGGAACATCAGTTCAGTTATAGAGCACAAAAAAAATCGAAAAACACTGCAAAATCAGCACAATCCCAATCCATCCATGCCCTCCATAATGTTTAAATTCAAGACAACCCACAGAAAGACTAGGCCCATGCAAGACTCACTAGTACCCCTGGGCATAAATAAAGGTTGAAAAGTAGGCAAAATGGTTGGAGGCCTAACAACAAAGCCTGCATTCAAAATGGCCACTTGCCTCCTAGCACATGGCCAGGGCCTGCCTGTACCAGCACTCAAAATGGCCCCCACCCACATGGCCTGTCCCCATGAACATCCCCAAAAATCGAAAAACACTGCAAAATCAGCACAATCCCATTCCATCCATGCCCTCCATGATGTTTAAATTCAAGACACCCCACAGAAAGACTAGGCCCATGCACCACTCACTACTACCCCTGGTCAAGGCCCCAACAACAGGTCAAAAATCGAAAAACACAGAAAAATCAGCACAATCCCATTCAATCCATGCCCTCCATGATGTTTAAGTTGAAGACAGCCCACAGAAAGACTAGGCCCATGCTAGACTCAAATACCCCTGGTGAAAAGGCCACAAGTACAGGCCCAAAAAACGAAAATCACTGAAAAATCTGCACAATCCCATTCCATCCATGGCCTCCATGATGTTTAAATTCAAGACAACCCACAGAAAGACTAGGCCCATGCAAGACTCACTACCCCTGGGCATAAATAAAGGTTGAAAAGTAGGCAAAATGGTTGGAGGCCTAACAACAAAGCCTGCATTCAAAATGGCCACTTGCCTGCCAGTGCCAGCACATGGCCAGTGCCTGTAGCTGCACTCAAAATGGCCACCAGCCACATGGCATGTCCCTCCCCATGAACACCCCAAAAAATCGAAAAACACTGAAAAATCTGCACAATCCCATTCCATCCATGCCCTCCATGATGTTTAAATTCAAGACAACCCACAGAAAGACTAGGCCCATGCAAGACTCACTACCCCTGGGCATAAATAAAGGTTGAAAAGTAGGCAAAATGGTTGGAGGCCTAACAACAAAGCCTGCATTCAAAATGGCCACTTGCCTCCTAGCACATGGCCAGGGCCTGCCTGTACCAGCACTCAAAATGGCCCCCACCCACATGGCCTGTCCCCATGAACACCCCCAAAAATCGAAAAACACTGCAAAATCAGCACAATCCCATTCCATCCATGCCCTATATGATGTTTAAATTCAAGACACCCCACAGAAAGACTAGGCCCATGCACCACTCACTACCCCTGGTCAAGGCCCCAACAACAGGTCAAAAATCGAAAAACACTGCAAAATCAGCACAATCCCATTCCATCCATGGCCTCCATGATGTTTAAATTCAAGACAACCCACAGAAAGACTAGGCCCATGCAAGACTCACTACCCCTGGGCATAAATAAAGGTTGAAAAGTAGGCAAAATGGTTGGAGGCCTAACAACAAAGCCTGCATTCAAAATGGCCACTTGCCTGCCAGCACATGGCCAGTGCCTGTAGCTGCACTCAAAATGGCCACCAGCCACATGGCATGTCCCTCCCCATGAACACCCCCAAAAATCGAAAAACACTGCAAAATCAGCACAATCCCATTCCATCCATGGCCTCCATGATGTTTAAATTCAAGACAACCCACAGAAAGACTAGGCCCATGCAAGACTCACTACCCCTGGGCATAAATAAAGGTTGAAAAGTAGGCAAAATGGTTGGAGGCCTAACAACAAAGCCTGCATTCAAAATGGCCACTTGCCTGCCAGCACATGGCCAGTGCCTGTAGCTGCACTCAAAATGGCCACCAGCCACATGGCATGTCCCTCCCCATGAACACCCCCAAAAATCGAAAAACACTGCAAAATCAGCACAATCCCATTCCATCCATGGCTTCCATGATGTTTAAATTCAAGACAACCCACAGAAAGACTAGGCCCATGCAAGACTCACTACCCCTGGGCATAAATAAAGGTTGAAAAGTAGGCAAAATGGTTGGAGGCCTAACAACAAAGCCTGCATTCAAAATGGCCACTTGCCTGCCAGCACATGGCCAGTGCCTGTAGCTGCACTCAAAATGGCCACCAGCCACATGGCATGTCCCTCCCCATGAACACCCCCAAAAATCGAAAAACACTGCAAAATCAGCACAATCCCATTCCATCCATGCCCTCCATGATGTTAAAGTTCAAGACAGCCCACAGAAAGACTAGGCCCATGCACCACTCACTACCCCTGGTCAAGGCCCCAACAACAGGTCAAAAATCGAAAAACACAGAAAAATCAGCACAATCCCATTCCATCTATGCCCTCCATGATGTTTAAATTCAAGACACCCCACAGAAAGACTAGGCCCATGCAACACTCACTACCCCTGGTGAAAAGGCCACAAGTACAGCCCAAAAAAACGAAAATCACTGAAAAATAAGCACAATCCCAAGCCATCCAGCCCCTCCATGATGTTTAAATTCAAGACACCCCACAGAAAGACTCAGTCCACCCACCACTGAGTACCCCTGGGCAAAAGGCCCCAAAACAGCCCAAAAATCGAAAATTCCAAAATTTTAATTGCAGCAACTGTATTGCCCCAAACAAACTTACTTGTAAAATTTCTAATCCAACAGTGATCCAAAGAAAGTCAAAAAGGCCTCAAATCCAAATATCCAGCAGCATCCACAAAAAGTAATCCTTCCAGCTCCAGACCCAAATGAAAAGTGACCAGGAGATGGACAAAGCACTGGGAGGAGCCTGCTGAACAGGAACAGGAAGTTGAAGACTGTGGGGCACTTCCTTCCTCCCACCCCCCTGCCCCCCTCCCCAAAATGGACTCCTCGCTAAAAAAGTGCAGGCAAATGTCAAACTAAGGAGTTATTCAGATAAAAATCATCATTTCTAGAAGGTTTATGCTGCTTGCTGGTGGATTTCTTGTGCAGAATTGCAAATTTATATTTTCGCTCGCCGCATCTCAAATCTCGCAATTGCGAAGTACCGCGAGACGTGATCTCGCCGTACTCGCGTTGACAAACTATCGCTGGCAAGCCGCGATGACGTAATCGCGCTCGCCAATTCCCGCGGGATCACACAGCAAGATCCAAAATGGCGCAGCACTCGCAAACTATCGAAAAAAACAACTCGGCAAACGATGATAAACGCCGCGCGCCGCAAAAATTGTATCACCAACGCCGCGCGCCGCCAAAAAAATCCGCTGCGTGCGAATTTGCGGATTTTGCGGGAAATCCGCAAATCTCGCGGATTGCGGATTTCCCGAAAATCCGCAAAATCCGCGAGCGTAACGGATTTTCCGCCCATGCTTAGATGGAGGATGTCTTCAGAGCTGTTATAGCCATGTTAGCATAAGATGTTGTGTCATGACTCAGAATAAATCCATGTTGATTAACGTCCACTAGGCCCGAAAGAACTGCAAACAACGAATTAGCTAGAATTTGTGTAAAATTCTTTAAGTCCACAATAATTAACAAGCATTTGCAATACAATAGGTCTCGCATTAGGAACGTTTGAGCTATTGGTATTGTAAATGACAAATATTTTATTTATGTGTTAGTTTTGAAAATAGCAAAATTAATAGCTTTGTCATTTACAATGCCAATAGTTTTAACTTTCGCAAATGTGACACCTATAGCATTTGTAATGCAATATGGGTTGTATTTACGTGACTATTGATAATACTAATGGACACCATTCTGCATCATACCTGGCTGCCTAACGGACCTGCGGACTTCCTTGCCGGAGCTACAGACACACGACTCGCGGAACCCGCTGCGCGGGTCCCGCATCGGCCAGAGGCACAGACGAGCATTGCTGGGGCAGCGCTCTCACTTTCCATCCGGGGCTGCTGGCTGCGAGGGCTGCGAGCAGGAGGGGCTGGACTCAGTTTCCCAAGAGTCCCAGCCTACCTCGCGCCCGCAACACCTGGGCCGCTCTCCCTCATCGCCCCGCCCCCTAACAGGCAGTAGAAAGCGGACGGACTTTCTCCTCTTCGTGGGACACCATTCTGCATCATACCTGGCTGCCTAACGGACCTGCGGACTTCCTTGCCGGAGCTACAGACCCACGACTCGCGGAACCCGCTGCGCGGGTCCCGCATCGGCCAGAGGCACAGACGAGCATTGCTGGGGCAGCGCTCTCACTTTCCATCCGGGGCTGCTGGCTGCGAGGGCTGCGAGCAGGAGGGGCTGGACTCAGTTTCCCAAGAGTCCCAGCCTACCTCGTGCCCGCAACACCTGGGCCGCTCTCCCTCATCGCCCCGCCCCCTAACAGGCAGTAGAAAGCGGACGGACTTTCTCCTCTTCGTGGGACACCATTCTGCATCATACCTGGCTGCCTAACGGACCTGCGGACTTCCTTGCCGGAGCTACAGACACACGACTCGCGGAACCCGCTGCGCGGGTCCCGCATCGGCCAGAGGCACAGACGAGCATTGCTGGGGCAGCGCTCTCACTTTCCATCCGGGGCTGCTGGCTGCGAGGGCTGCGAGCAGGAGGGGCTGGACTCAGTTTCCCAAGAGTCCCAGCCTACCTCGCGCCCGCAACACCTGGGCCGCTCTCCCTCATCGCCCCGCCCCCTAACAGCCATTCAATTGCCAGGGAAGACTCAAGTAGGATCATAAACACCGCTGCGCGGGAGCGCGCGGGAGCGTCCCGGGAGAAGCCCGGGACAAGGGCGGGACCGTCCAAGGCCGTCATCGGCCGGAGTAGGCCGGGCTGGGCCCACTCTCTTGGTTTCCCATTTGTGCAGGTATTTACTGGACTTTTTATTTTGTTGCACCCGCCCTGGGAGGCATATCTGACTGACCCTCCCGGAGCTTAATCATGCCCTCACCGACAAGGGAGAGTACCCCCCAGAAGCCGGGAGGAGTGAAAAGCGGGACTCTTGAAAACTATTTTGCACGGGCTGTGGGGGAGGTGGACAAAGAGGGAAATTTGTCAAGGTTAAGGGCGGAACGGAGACGTTCAGTGGACAACTTGAAAAACACCCCCATGGGAGAACTATCTATTACATTAAGGGAGGAGTTAACTCGAATTGAGGATATTCCACTCCTGTTAAGGGAGGGTACGAACAACTCCCCAGTGGAAATTACGAGCACAGCTCTACCTATTAGTTCCAGTCCCGTTAGGGGGATTATGGATTTAACTTCACAACCGCCCACAGCACATAAAGATAGGCATCCCAAATTGAAAGTAGTCACCACACAAGTAATCCCGGGACCACCCCCAAAAAAACGCAGGAGAAGGGCAAAGGGAGTGCAGGGTGGTAGTAAACCCAAGACTCTACACCTAGACTTTGGCAAATCACAAAAACAATCTGTACCCACAGTAAAACCATTGGCAGTGTCACACCATAAATCTAATGTGCAGGAAGTTATAGTTCCCGCCTTGAGCACAGATGCAGGAACCAGTAGTGTTAATGTCCCCCTCTCTGTTGTGCCGCTGGGAAACTTGGAATTTCTCTTAAGGTCACTGTTACTCCCGATCAGTGAAAGCGTAAAAAAGATCGAGATCAGACTAACCATACTGGAGGCCACATTGGGAAGTCTGAAAACTCGCGGTGGTCGACAGGAAAGCGATTTAGCACCCATCACCACCCCTGTTGCCTCGCAAGGGTCAAAACCCAGGGTAGATAACCCAGCGCCAGTTCCATCTCAGGCTATAAATGGGGTAGTCCCCCAAAAATCCCTAAAACCAAATCCTGTAGCTACCAATTCACTTCATACTAACACGCTTAACCCCCCCCTTGTACCAGTACCTCAGGCACATACGATAGACAATAACATTCCGGACCACCAAAAAATGCCCCCTGCAAGACCCCGTCGCCCTAACCTACCCCCCGAGACTAATGATCTTACAGTAGTTATGGCAGGAGTCCCGCCACTTGATGAAGGAGAAGTAGAGGATTTTTGTGCCCTAAAAACTAGGGTTATTAAGTGGCTAAATAAAAATAGACCCCTCCCGAGACACCTTAACAATGAGATTATAATGGTAAGAAGGGTTCCATGGGTGGGGAGAACCCGGAAATCCATTACAGGGGACTGTGTTCTGGTGAGTTTCAGGGACAGGGGTACGGTGTCGCATATATGCCAAGGGGAAAATATATCAAGGGAATCTACCATCCATACCCTCCGTGTGTCTTTCTTCTTCCCTATTACCCCGGGCCCACATCACCCACCCCCAAATCATGATAGATGGGAGAGAGTCAGAAGTAGTGGGCGTCACCAGGCTTCTCATCCCTGGCCACTTTTGGGTAGACCGGCACCTTTTCTCCCAATTTATAATCAGTTTAACTGTCTAAACGACCTAGAGGGGGTGGATTGACAAACAGATAAGGCCTCTAAGGTGATCACAGAAAAGGGCGCCCAAGCAGAAACACTAGAGGGGCAAAGACATTCGGCCCTGCAAATCCAAATAGATAGGGCGGAGGATCCTATGCTTGCAGTTAATAAACAACCAACACATACTCAGACACCGCCTTTAGCTTCCTTAGGGGAGGTGGAACTCACTCCATGTCGGTTCCTTAGCTGGAACGTGGCGGGCACTAGAGCCAAAAGACCAGATCCTACATGGATAGACTTCATAGCCAGTAACCACGTAATCGCCCTCCAAGAAACATGGGACACCTCACCAACTTTCTGGTTGGATGGGTTCACAAGTTTTACTTTACCTGCAACCCCAAGTAGTGCAGGAAGAGCTAAGGGTGGACTAGTTCTCCTCTTCTCACTTAAACTGGCAGGGACGTTTAAACAACTAGAGTCTGGTTCCCCAAACATTTTAATGGTAGAGTGGACTATTTCACCAGGGCGGGTCTTAGTGGTCTCAAATTTCTATAATTCCTGGGTTAGACAAACAGACACAGCCCATGTGGATCACTTGGAAAATGTTCTTAACGATTACAGTCAAAAATCTTGCACTAATTTCGATCTCATTATTTTAGGTGATTTTAACATTCAAAAATGTGTTTTAAAATGTAATTTAGGCAACCTGGAGGGTCAGACTGAAAGTGGCAATCTGCACTTTGCTCACACCAAAGCGGGGGAGGCGCTTGAATTTTTTCTTGCTAGCCTTAATATGTTTGAACCCCTCAGCACTGGTAGTGACGAATCTTTGCCCACTTATAAAGGGTCTGAAAGTGGGTCTGTGATAGATTTCATTTTTGTTTCTCAGGGTTTAACCTCTAAGATGGGGATATATGAGGTAACTGCCTCCCCACATAGTGACCACAATCCAGTCTCTGCACAGGTTCACTGGAGTGACTTATGGAGCAAACACCTGGGTTCTCCTAGGGCTTGCACATCGACGGTGCCCAGGGACCAGGGCAGACGGCTTAAGTGGGGTAAGGTGGTCCAGGAAACCTTCATGGCTTCCCTGTGCCCAAAGATAGAGGAACCCATGTGTATTTGTCTAGACCAAAATGCCACTAGCAAAGAGACTGTTCTAGCTTTTAACTCTATTTGCTCACAAATAGCTAAAGAACTCACAGTTCCCAAATCCAACTTGCCACCCAAGCCTCATAAATGGTTTGACAGAAATTGCTCTAAAGCCCATAAAGACCTGAAAAATGCACTTAAAGCAAAGCCGAGGGATAAAACCTTAATCTCTAAATTAAGACGGGAGTATAAATTGGCTATCAAATATAGGAAAAACACAATTAAAAAAAATGCCTGGAATGACTTGCTTGACGTGGACATACTACGTAATAGTAAGAGATTCTGGGACATTATAAATAACCAATTCTTCTCTGGGGAGATTAACACAATCTCGGACTGCATTATCAGTGATGAGAAATGGGTTGATCATTTTAAAAACATATACGGCGGTAATGACTCTGTGAATGGAAACGATATAGGACTGACCAGTGGGCTAGCGGCAGTAGAATTCTGCGAGGAGGAGGTATATAAAGCTATAACGGACTCCACAAAGAATAAGGCTCCGGGACCAGACGGAGTCCCGGTAGACTTTTTTATATACGCCCCAACCACCTGGTCTAAAGTCCTCACAAATGTTTTTAGGGCAACAAATGATGGATGTTTTCCAGAAACTTGGAATACATCTGTCATAGTACCCATTTTTAAAAAAGGAGATAGGGAGAATCCGGGATGCTACCGCCCAATTTCTTTAATAGACTCTGCCTTCAAGATCCTGGGCAGAGTACTATTGACTAAATTGAGATCAAACCTGGAGCTCTGTGGGGGCCTCGCAGAGATTCAATATGGCTTTAGGGAAAAACGGGGAACCTTAGAGCAATGCTCAAATTTACATCTCCTGATATCTAAGTACACGGTGGCCGGGGAGGGCTCACTATATTTAGCCTTTATGGACCTCTCCTCGGCCTTCGACTTGGTTAATAGGGCCAAGCTCTGGGCTATACTCCGTGAGCTTGGTATCGAGGATTCCTTGGTGGCCCTCATAGCAAGTTTGCACCAAGGACTTACTGCGAAGGTCCGGGTAACCAGGGAAGGGCGATGTTCTGATAGCTTTAGGTCAAATAAGGGTGTCCGACAAGGCTGTATTTTGGCCCCACTTTTATTCACCATTTATATTAATGATCTAGGAAAGTCCTTGTTAGCAGGCAATGCTGATGTCCCGCGGGTAGGTGGGAAGCAGGTTCCGGCTCTCCTATATGCGGATGATGCTGTTCTCATCGCCCGCACGGGCATTGGTCTACAGACCCTTTTGGAGCTTTTTGGTTCCTTTATGGCTAAATTAGATTTAAAAATCAATGTGACCAAATCGCACACAATGATCGTGGGTCCGCAGAAAAATAAACCACACACAAAAACCTTTTTCTGTAAAGGCGAGGTTCTCTCCAGGGTCCCTGTTTTTCCATACTTAGGGGTCCTGTTTGATGAGAAGGGCTCCTGGGTCCCGCAAATTAAGGCCAAGCATATTTCTTTAGCCCGGTCCACAGCAGCCCTGATGGATTTCACTAAAAAACTAGGGGCTAAACCAATGGAAGCTGTGTTAAAAGTTTACAAAAGTAAATGCATTTCTATAGCTTCATATGGTGCAGCATTGTGGGGTTATACCAACCTGGACAGTATGCAGAGGGTAGAGAATAAGATTATTAGAAGAATCTTGTCGGTTCCAAACTCCACACCTACTTACTCCATACATGAAGAAGTTGGCCTACCCTATATTATAGATGGATTGAAATTGGCCCCTTTACTTTTTTGGGCCAATACCTGGTTAAATACTGAGTTATCTTTAAACCATACAATTCTTAAAGATGTGACTGCAAGGGAGGGGGCAATGAACATACCCTGGTTGAGATACATAAAGTCATCATTCACTGCCCTCGGGAGACCTGACCTATATACAACACCGTCAATAATTAGGAAAGCAGACATTGCATGGATTAAGAAGGAATTCCAGGGGAGGACACGCTTAGAGAGAGAGGAGTCTGAAGTTAACAAACCATTAGTAAGAGCACACTTGGTTTTGTCCTCTTCCCCCTCGATGGAACCATACCTGCAATATGTTTCTAAACCCTTGCACAGATTTTTGCTAACCAGATTTAGAATGAACCTGATCCACTATTCACTAGGCACCTTCCCTACGTGGGGTAAACCGGAGCATGCACCACCGTGTGAGTGTGACCAGTTTTCTAATCAGGACACTCTCCATTTTCTGTTCTTTTGTGCATTTCATAACACGGAGAGGAGAAAATATCTAATTCCCCTCCTGAAAATTCTTGGCTTCATACAAGTGAGACCAGCCTTGCTTTATCTTCAAAGATTACCGGATGCACACGTCACTTTTTGTGTAGCAAGTTTTCTAACAGCCGCATACAGAGGAAGAAATAAAAGAATTCCTAGAACTGTACTGTTTTAAACTAAAAACCAATATATTAACTGTAACTTTATTTTATATATCATGGTGATTAATTAAGTGACTCTTTTACGGACACTGTGTAAAAACAAAATGAATTGTGGGTATTTTTGAAATGTTTTTAATGTATGTATTTCTCTTGCCTTTTATGATTTTAACAAAAATCGAATAAAGTGTATTTTGACTGACTGACTGACTACTAATAACAATGGCTTTTAAATAATTAATACTTAAATAAAAGTTATTGTAATTTATAATGGCAATAGCTTTAACTTTTGTAAATAACTTTTGTGAAGATTATGTTCAGTGTATTTATTGTGACGTAAATCCAAGAACAGAAATAAAATATTAACATCTTTTTGTGACATTTGTAATAAATCTTGAAACATTGAGAGAACATATTTGAACCAGTTGTTGTTGAATGGTTGCACAGAATGATGCTGTAGTGGCGCTGAGTGATGTTGTGGTGGTGACAAGTGATGCTGTGGCATTTAGTGATGCTGTGGTAGCGCATAGTTATGTTGTGGGGCCCCTGAGTGATGTTGTGGTGCCCCTGAGGGATTCTGTGGTGGTGCCGAGTGATGCTGTGGTGATTCGATAGCTAGATAGAGTGAGTGCGATAGATAGAGTGAGTGCGATAGATAGAGTGAGTGTGATAGATAGAGGGAGGGCGATCGATAGAGGGAGGGCGATAGATAGAGGGAGGTCGATAGAGTGAGGGCGATAGATAGATAGATAGAGTGAGGGCAATAGATATATAGATAGATAGATAGATAGATAGATAGATAGATAGATAGATAGATAGATAGATAGATAGATAGATAGATAGATAGATAGATAGATAGATAGATAGATAAGATAGATAGATAGATAGATAGATAGAGGGAGGGTGATAGATAGATAGATAGATAGATAGATAGATAGATAGATAGATAGATAGATAGATAGATAAATAGATAGATAGATAGATAGATAGATAGATAGATAGATAGATAGATAGATAGATAGATAGATAGATAGATAGATAGATAGATAGATAGATAGATAGATAGATAGATAGATAGATAGATAGATAGATAGATAGATAGATAGATAGATAGATAGATAGAGTGAGGGTGATAGATAGAGTGAGGCCGATAGATAGATAGAGTGAGGCCGATAGATAGATATAGTGAGAGTGATAAATAAAGTGAGGGCGATAGATAGATAGATAGATAGATAGATAGATAGATAGATAGATAGATAGATAGATAGATAGATAGATAGATAGATAGATAGATAGATAGATAGAGTGAGGGTGATAGATAGATAGATAGATGGATAGATAGATAGATAGATAGATAGATAGATAGATAGATAGATAGATAGATAGATAGATAGATAGATAGATAGATAGATAGAGAGATAGATAGGTGGGTGTGTGTGTGTGTGGGGGTGGTTGTGTGTGTGGGTGTGGGGTGTGTGTGTGGGTGTGTGTGTAGGGTGTGTGTGTGGGTGTGTGTGGGGGTTTGTGTGTGTGGGTGTGTGTGTGGGGTTGTGTGTTTGGTTGTGTGGTTGAGTGTGGGTATGTGTGGTTGTGTGTGTGGTTGTGTGTATGCTTGTGGTTGTGTGTGAGGGGTTGTGTGTGTGGGGGCTGTGAGTGTGGGGGGGTTTGTGTGTGGGGGGTTGTATGTGTGTGGAGTGGTATGTTTGTGGGGTTGTATGTGTGTGGGGTTGTGTGTGGGGGTTGTGTGTGTGGGGTTCTGTGTGTGGGGCATTTCAAGGGGGTTGTGTGTGATAGATAGATAGATAGATAGAGTGAGGCCGATAGATAGATATAGTGAGGGTGATAAATAAATAGAGTGAGGGAGATAGATAGATAGATAGATAGATAGATAGATAGATAGATAGATAGATAGATAGATAGATAGATAGATAGATAGATAGATAGATAGATAGATAGATAGATAGATAGATAGATAGATAGATAGATAGATAGATAGATAGATAGATGGTTGTGTATGTGGGGGTTGTGTGTGTGGGGGGTTGTATGTATGGGGGGTTGTGTGTGTGGGATTGTGTGTGTGGGGGGTTGTGTGTGGGTGTGTGTGTGTGTGTGTGTGGTTGTGTGTGTGGGGGTTGTGTGGGGTGTGTGGAGGTGTGTGGGGGGTTGTTTGTTGGGGGTTGTGTGTGGGGGGTTGTGTGTGTGGGGTTGTGTGTGTGTGGGATTGTGTGTGGGGTTGTGTGTGTGGTGGGTGGGTTTGGGCATGTGTGTGGTTGAGTGTGAGTGTGTGTAGTGTGTGTGCTTATGTGTGTGCTTGTGGTTGTGTGTGTGTTGGGTGTGGGGGGTTGTGTGTGTAGGGTATGTGTGGGGGAGTTGTGTGTGTGGGTGTTGTGTGTGTGGGGTCTGTGTGTGGAGGATGTGTGGGGGGTGGGGGGCGGGGTTGTGTATGTGGGGTGGGTGTGGGTGTTGTGTGTGTGGATGTGTGTGTGTGTGGGTGTGTGTGTTTGTGGGTGGGTTATATGTGTGGATGTGTGTGTAGGGTGTGTGTGTGGGTGTGTGTGGGGGGCTTGTGTGTGTGGGGGGTTGTGTGTGGGGGGGGTTTGTGTGTAGGGGGTTCTGTGTGTGGTGGGTTGTGTGTGGGTGTGTGTGTGTGTGGGGTTGTGTGTGTGTGGTGGGGGTGTTTGGGTGTGTGTGTGGTGCTGTGTGTGTGGTTGAGTGTAAGTGTGTGTAGTGTGTGTGCTTATGTGTGTGCTTGTGGTTGTGTGTGTGGGGTGGGGGGGTTGTGTGTGTGGGGTATGTGTGGGGGAGTTGTGTGTGTGGGGGTTGTGTGGGGGTGTGGGGTCTGTGTGTGGGGGATATGTGGGGGGTGGGGGGGCGGGGGTTGTGTATGTGGGGTGCGTGTGAGTGTTGTGTGTGTGGATGTGTGTGTGTGGGTGTGTGTGTTTGTGGGTGGGTTGTATTTGTGGGTGTGTGTGGGGTGTGTGTGTGGGTATGTGTGGGTGTGTGTGTGGGGGCTTGTGTGTGTGGGGGGTTTTGTGTGTAGGGGGTTCTGTGTGTGGTGGGTTGTGTGTGTGGGTGTGTCTGCTCACCAATTGATTTTAATCGTTCAGGATATACAACCTTACCTAACCTTGCGGATGAGTGCACATGAACGGTTTCTAATGATAAGATTTAGATTTGGGATCCTATTTAGATTATTAAGTTTCCCGGCCATCAATGATTGGTCTACCTCCCTATGTAAGTGCCCGTGTGATAATATCTCTAACCAATCAGACATCCATATTTTATTCTTTTGCAAATTTTATACGGTACCAAGGAGAAGGTGGATCACTCCTATTTTAAAATATTTGGATATGAGACAATGCAGACCTGCCTTTCTAGCCATTCGGAAACTGGAAGATATTTTCACTGTGGCATCTGTCTCTGTATTTCTTAGAAACGTCTTTCACTCAAGACAAACATTAATTGTTTAATTACACTGTTTTCAATATATGAGTTCCTGTACTTTTAACCTATGTATTGCTTTGACTGACATATGTAAATAGATTATGAATTGTGTATTGTTTTTAATGTACTTTTATGGTTATAAGAGATTTATAACCAAATCAAGTCTTTCTGATTCTGTGTGGGTGTGTGTGTGTTGGGGGGTTTGGGTGTGCGTGTAGGGTTGTGTGTTTGGTTGTGTGGTTGAGTGTGGTATGTGTGGGTATGTGTGGTTGTGTGTGGTTGTGTGTGTGCTTGTGGTTGTGTGTGGGGGGCTGTGTGTGTGGGAGTTGTGTGTGTGTGGGGTTGTATGTGTGTGGGGTGGTATGTGTGTGGGGTTGTATGTGTGTGGGGTTGTATGTGTGTGGGGGCTGTGTGTGGGAGGTTCTGTGTGTGGGTGGTTTAAGAGGGGTTGTGTGTGGGGTGTTGTGTGTGTGTGTGTGGTTGTGTGTGGGGGGTTGTGTGTGGGGTTGTGTGTGTTGGTGTGTGTGGGGTGTGTGGGGTTGTGTGGTTGAGTGTGGGTGTGTGTATATTTGTGTGTTTGTGTGTGTGCTTGTGGTTGTGTGTGTTGTGTTTGGTTGTGTGTGTGTGATGGGTTTTGTGTGTGTGAGGTTGTATGTGTGTTGGGTTGTATGTGTGTGGGGCTGTATGTGTGTGGGGTTGTGTGTGTGGGGGTGTGTGTGGAAATGTGTGTGTGGGGTTGTGTTTGTGGGGGGTTGTGTGTGGGGGTTCTGTGTGTGTGGGGCTGTGTGTGGGGGGGTTGTGTGTATGGGGTTGTGTGTGTGTGGGGGGGGTGTGGGGGGTTGTGGGGAGGGTTGTGTGTGTTTGGGTTGTGTGTGTGGGGGTGTTGTGTGTGTGTGTGGGGTGGTTGTGGGGGATGTGTGGGGGGTGGGTGTGTGGGGGTAGGGGGGTTGGGGGTGGGGAGTGGGGGTATGTGTGGGGGTTGTGTGTGTGGGTGTGTGTGTAGGGTGTGTGTGTGGGCAGATTGTGTGTGTGGGTGTGGGGGGTTGTGTGTGTAGGGGCTTGTGTGTGTGGGGGGTTGTGTGTGTGTGGGGTGTGTGTGTGGGGTGGGTGTGGAGGGTTGTGTGTGTGGGGTGTGGGGGGTTGTGTGTGTGGGGTTGTGTGTGGGGGATGTGTGTGTGGGTTTTGTGTGTGTGTGGGGTTGTGTGTGGGGTTGTGTGTGTGGGGGATGTGTGTGCGGGGTTTGTGTGTGTGTGGGGTGTGTGTGGGGGTTATGTGTGTGGATGTGTGTGTGGGTGCGTGTGTGTGTGTGTATGTGGAGGGGTTGTCTGGGGGTTTGTTTGTTTGAGGCGTTGTGTGTGTGGGAGGTGTGTGTGGGGGGTTGTGTGTGTGTGGGGGTTGTGTGTGGGATTGTGTTTGTGGTGGGTTGTGTGTGTGGGTGTGTGTGGGGGGGTTGGGTGTGTGGGGTTGTATGTGTGTGGGGTTGTGTGTTTTTGGGGCTGTGTGCGGGGAGTTCTGTGTGTGGGGGGTTGTGTGGGGGTTGTTTGTGGGGTTGTGTGTGTGGAGCTGTGTGTGGGGGGGTTTGGGTGTGTGTGGACGGTTGTGTGTGTGGTTGAGTGGGGTGTGTGTAGAGTTGTGTGTTTGTGTGTGTGCTTGTAGTTTTATGTGTGTGGTTGTGTGTGTGGTGGGTTTTCTGTGTGTGGGGTTGTATATGTGTGGGGTTGTATGTGTGTGGGTTTGTATGTGTGTGGGGTTGTGTGTGTGGGTGTGTGTGGGGAGGGGGTTGCATGTGGGGGTGTTGTGTGTGGGTGTTGTGTGTGGGGGTTGTGTGTTTGGGGTTGTGTGTGGGGGTGTTGTGTGTGGGTGTTGTGTGTGGGTGTTGTGTGTGTGGGGGTTGTGTGTGTGGGGTTGTGTGTGGGGGTGTTGTGTGTGGGGGTTGTGTGTTTGGGGGTGTGTGTGTGATGTTTTGGTGGGGTTGTGTGTGTGTGAGATTGTGTGTGGGGTTGTGTGTGGGGTGGGCTGTGTGTGTGGGGGTGGGTGTGTGTGAGGTTGTTGGTGGGGTTGTGTGTGTGTGGGATTGTGTGTGAGGTTGTGTGTGCGTGGTGGGCTGTGTGTGGGGGGGCTTGTGTGTGTAGGAGGTTGTGTTTGTGGTTGTGTGGTTGAGTGTGGTTGTGTGTGTGCTTGTGTGTGCTTGTGGTTGTGTGTGTGTTGTTGTGTGTGGTTGTGTGTGGGGTTGTATTTATGTGGGGTTGTTTGTGGGGTTGTGTGTTTGGGGGTTGTGTATGTGGGGTTGTGTGTGGGGGTTGTCTATGAGGGGGTTGTGTGGGGGTTGTGTGTGTGGGTGGGTCATGTGTGAGGGGTTGTGGTGTGGGCTTGTGTGTGGGGGGTTGTGTGTGTGTGTGTTGGGTGTGTGTATGTGTGTGTGTATGTGGGGGTTGTGTGCAAGGTGTGTGTGTGGGGTTGTGTGTGTGGAGTTGTGTGTGTGGGGTTGTGTGTGGGGTTGTAAGTTTGTGGGGTTGTCTTTGTCTGGGGTTGTGTGTGTGAGGGGTTGTGTGTGGGGTTGTGTGTGTGTGGGGGGTTGTGTGTGGGGGGTTGTGTGGAGGGGTTGTGTGGGGGGTTGTGTGTGTGTGGGGTTGTGTATTTGGCATGTTGTGTGGGGGGGTTGTGTGTGTGGGGGTTGTGTGTGTGGGGGGTTGTGTGTGTGGGGTTGTGTGTGTGGGGTTGTGTGCTGGGGTTGTGTGTATGGGTGTGTGTGCGCGGGGGTGGTTGTGTGTGTGGGGTGTGTGTGTGGGTGTGTGGGAGGGGTTATGTGTGTGGTGGGTGTGGAAGGTTTGTGTGTGGGGGTTGTGTGTGGGGTGTGTGTGTGGGGGTGTGTGGGGTGGGGGGGGTGTGGGGGGGGGGTTGTGTGGTGGTCTGGGGGTTGTGTGGGGTTGTGTGTGTGGGGTTGTTTGTGTGTAGGGTTGTGTGTGTGGGGGGGTTGTGTGTGGTGAGGTTATGTGTGTGGGGGCTTGTGTGTGGGGGGGTTGTGTGTGTTTGGGGTTGTGTGTGGGGGTTGTGTGTGTGGGGTTGTGTGTGGGGGGATGTGTCTGTGGGGTTGTGTGTGTGGGGGGTTATGTGTGTGGGGTTGTGTGTGGGGGATGTGTTTGGGGGGGAATTTTGGGTCGGTGGGTGCATGGGGGGTGGGTGGTTTGTGTATGTGAGGTGTGTGTGGGGGTTATGTGTGTGTGTGTGTTTGGGTGTGTGTGTGTGGGTGTGTGTGGGGGAGTTGTGTGGGGGGTTGTTTGTGTGTGGGGTTGTGTGTGTGTGGGTTGTGTGTGTGGGGTTGTGTGTGGGGGGTTGTGTGTGGGGTTATGTGTGTGGTGGGTTGTGCGTGTGGGTGTGTGTGTGGGTGTGTGTGTGTGTGTGTGTGTGGGGGGTTGTGTGTGTGGTTGAGTGTGGGTATGTGTGGTTGTGTGAGTGTGGAGGGTGGTTGTGTGTGGGGGGTTGTGTGTGTGGATTTGTATGTGTGTGGGATTGTGTCTGAGGTTGTGTGTGTGTGGTGGGCTGTGTGTGGGGGGGCTTGTGTGTGTAGGAGGTTGTGTTTGTGGTTGTGTGGTTGAGTGTGGTTGTGTGTGTGCTTGTGTGTGCTTGTGGTTGTGTGTGTGTTGTTGTGTGTGGTTGTGTGTGGGGTTGTATTTATGTGGGGTTGTTTGTGGGGTTGTGTGTTTGGGGGTTGTGTATGTGGGGTTGTGTGTGGGGGTTGTCTATGAGGGGGTTGTGTGGGGGTTGTGTGTGTGGGTGGGTCATGTGTGAGGGGTTGTGTGTGTGGGCTTGTGTGGGGGGGTTGTGTGTGTGTGTGTGTGTTGGGTGTGTGTGTGTGTGTGTGTGTGTGTGTGTATGTGGGGGTTGTGTGCAAGGTGTGTGTGTGTGGGGTTGTGTGTGTGGAGTTGTGTGTGTGGGGTTGTGTGTGGGGTTGTAAGTTTGTGGGGTTGTCTTTGTCTGGGGTTGTGTGTGTGAGTGGTTGTGTGTGGGGTTGTGTGTGTGGGGGGGGGTTGTGTGTGGGGGGTTGTGTGGAGGGGTTGTGTGGGGGGTTGTGTGTGTGTGGGGTTGTGTATTTGGCATGTTGTGTGGGGGGGTTGTGTGTGTGGGGGTTGTGTGTGTGGGGTTGTGTGTATGTGGGGTTGTGTGCTGGGGTTGTGTGTATGGGTGTGTGTGCGCGGGGTGGTTGTGTGTGTGGGGTGTGTGTGTGGGTGTGTGGGAGGGGTTATGTGTGTGGGGGGGTGGAAGGTTTGTGTGTGGGGGTTGTGTGTGGGGTGTGTGTGTGGGGGTGTGTGGGGTGGGGTGTGTGGGGGGTTGTGTGGTGGTCTGGGGGTTGTGTGGGGTTGTGTGTGTGGGGTTGTTTGTGTGTAGGGTTGTGTGTGTGGGGGGGTTGTGTGTGGTGAGGTTATGTGTGTGGAGGCTTGTGTGTGGGGGGGGTTGTGTGTGTTTGGGGTTGTGTGTGGGGGTTGTGTGTGCGGGGTTGTGTGTGGGGGGATGTGTCTGTGGGGTTTTGTGTGTGGGGTGTGGGGGTTATGTGTGTGGGGTTGTGTGTGGGGGATGTGTTTGGGGGGGATTTTTGGGTCGGTGGGTGCATGGGGGGTGGGTGGTTTGTGTATGTGAGGTGTGTGTGGGGGTTATGTGTGTGTGTGTGTGTGTGTTTGGGTGTGTGTGTGTGGGTGTGTGTGGGGGAGTTGTGTGGGGGGTTGTTTGTGTGTGGGGTTGTGTGTGTGTGGGTTGTGTGTGTGGGGTTGTGTGTGGGGGGTTGTGTGTGGGGTTATGTGTGTGGTGGGCTGTGCGTGTGGGTGTGTGTGTGGGGGTGTGCGGGGGTGTGGGGTTGTGTGTGTGGTTGAGTGTGGGTATGTGTGGTTGTGTGTGTGTGGAGGGTGGTTGTGTGTGGGGGGTTGTGTGTGTGGATTTGTATGTGTGTGGGATTGTATGTGTGGGGGGTTGTGTGTTTTTGGGGGTTGTGTGTGTGGGGTTGTGTGTGGGGGGTTGTGCGGGGGGTTGTGTGTGGGGTTGTGTGTGTGGGGGGTTGTGTGTGTGGGGTTGTGTGTGTTGGTGTGTGTGGGGAGGGTTGGGTGTGTGTGGATGGTTGTGTGTGTGGTTGAATGGGGGTTTTGTAGTTGTGTGTGTGTTTGTGTGTGTGCTTGTGTGGTGGTTTTTGTGTGTGTGGGCTTATATGTGTGTGGGGTTATATGTGTGTGGGCTTGTATCTGTGTAGGCTTGGGTTTGTATGTGTGTGGGGTTGTATGTGTGTGGAGTTGTATTTGAGTTGGGTTGTTTGTTGGGTTGTGTGCAAGGTGTGTGTTTTTGGGTGATGTGTGTGGAGTTGTGTGTGTGGGGTTGTGTGTGTGGGGTTGTGTGTATGGAGTTGTGTGTGTGTGGGGTTGTGTGTGGGGGTTGTATGTGTGTGGGGTTGTCTTTTTGTGGGGTTGTTTGTGTGTGGGGGATGTGTGTGGGGTTGTATGTGTTTGGGGTTGTGTGTGTGGGGTTGTGTGTGGGGGGTTGTGTGGAAAGTTTGTGTGGGGGGTTGTGTGTGCGTGGGGTTGTGTGTTTGGCATGTTGTGTGTGGGGGGTTTTGTGTGTGGGGGTTGTGTGTGTGGGGGGTTGTGTGTGGGGGGTTGTTTGTTTGGGGGGTTGTGTGCTGGAGTTGTGTGTATGGGTGTGTGTGTGGGGGTGGTTGTGTGTGGGGTGTGTGGGGGTTTGTGTGTTTGTGGGTGTGTGTGGGGGGTTGTGTGTGGGTGTTGTTTGTGGGGTGTGTGTGTGGGGGGGTGGTGTGTGTGTGTGAGGGGGTGGGTTGTGTGGGGGTCTGGGGGGGTGGGGTTGTGTGTGTGGGTTGTGTGTGTATAGGGTTGTGTGTGTGTAGGGTTGTATGTGTGGGGGTTGTGTGTGGGGGTTGTGTTTGTGGGGTGTTTGTATTGGGGGTTGTGTGTTTGGGGGGGTGTGAGGTTGTGTGTGGAGTTGTGTGTGTGTTGGA
This sequence comes from Lissotriton vulgaris, assembly GCF_964263255.1. NCBI lineage: Eukaryota > Metazoa > Chordata > Amphibia > Caudata > Salamandridae > Lissotriton > Lissotriton vulgaris. The sequence continues at coordinate 807,559,176 of NC_141697.1, forward strand.
TTGTGTGTGGAGTTGTGTGTGTGGTGGGCTGTGTGTGTGGGGGGGCTTGTGTGTGTGGGGGGTTGTGTTTGTTGTTGTGTGGTTGAGTGTGGTTGTGTGTGTGCTTGTGTGTGTGCGTGAGGTTGTGTGTGTGTTGTGTGTGGTTGTGTGTGTGGTTGTGTGTGGGGAGGTTGTGTGTGTGGGGTTGTATGTGTGTGGGGTTGTATGTGTGTGGGGTTGTGTGTGTGTGAGGGGTTGTGTGTGGGGTTGTGTGTGTGGTTGTGTGTGGAGGGTTTGTGTGGGGGGTTGTGTGTGTGTGTGGGAGGTTGTGTGTTTGGCGTGTTGTGTGTGGGGGTTGTGTGTGTGGGGGTTGTGTGTGAGGGGAGTTGTGTGTGTAGGGTTTTGTGTGTGTGGGGGGTTGTGTGCTGGGGTTGTGTGTATGGGTGTGTGTGTGTGTGGGGGTGGTTGTGTGTGTGGGGTGTGTTTGTGGGGTGTGTGTGTGGGTGTTTGTGTGGGGTGTGTGTGTGTGGGGGGTTCTGTGTGGAGGTTGTGTGTGGGGTGTGTGTGTGGGGGGTCGGGTGTGTGGGGGGTTATGTGGGGGTCTGGGGTTGTGTGGGGTTGTGTGTGTGTAGGGTTGTGTGTGTAGGGTTGTGTGTGGGGGGGTTGTGTATGTGGGGGTTGTGTGCGTGCGGGCTTGTGTGGGGGGTTGTTTGTGTGTGGGGTGTGTGTGGGGTTGTGTGTGGGGGGTTGTGTGTGTGGGGTTGTGTGTGTGGGGTTGTGTGTGTGGGGTGTGGGGGGTTGTGTGTGTGGCGTTGTGTGTATTGGGATGTGTGTGTGGGGTTGTGTGTGTGGGGGGTGTGGGGGGTTGTGTGTGGGGTTGTGTGTGTGGGGGGTTGTGTGTGTGGGGGGATTTTTGGGGCAGTGGGTATGTGGGGGGTGGGTGGTTTGTGTGTGTGGGGGTTATGTGTGTGGGTGTGTGTTTGTGGGTGTGGGTGTGTGGGGGGATGTGTGTGTGAGGGGTTGTGTGCTGGAGTTGTGTGTATGGGTGTGTGTGTGTGGGGGTGGTTGTGTGTGTGGGGTGTGGGGTGTGTGTGTGAGTGTGTGTGGGGGTTTGTGTGTTTGTGGGTGTGTGTGGGGGTGGTTGTGTGTGTGGGGTGTCGGTGTGGGGTGTGTGTGTGGGGGGTGTGTGTGTGGGGGGGTGGAGTGTGTGTGTGTGAGGGGGTGGGTTGGGTGGGGGGTTGTGTGGGGGTCTGGGGGTGTGTGGGGTTGTGTGTGTGGGGTTGTGTGTGTAGGGTTGTGTGTGTGTAGGGTTGTGTGTGTGGGGGGTTGTGTGTGGGGGTTGTGTGTGTGGGGTGTTTGTGTTGGGGGTTGTGTTTTTTTGGGGTGTGTGAGGTTGTGTGTGGAGTTGTGTGTGTGTGGGATTGTGTGTGGGGTTGTGTGTGTGGTGGGCTGTGTGTGTGGGGGGCTTGTGTGTGTGGGGGGTTGTGTTTGTGGTTTTGTGGTTGAGTGTGGTTGTGTTTGCGTGTGGTTGTGTGTGTGTTGTGGGGGGTTGTGTGTGTGGTTGTGTGTGGGGGGTTGTGTGTGTGGCATTGTATGTGTGTGGGGTTGTATTTGTGTGGGGTTGTGTGTGTGTGAGTGGTTGTGTGTGGGGTTGTGTGTGTGGGGTTGTGTGTGTGGGGTTGTGTGTGGGGGGTTGTGTGGAGGGTTTGTGTGGGGGTTGTGTGTGTGTGTGTGGGGTTGTGTGTTTGGCGTGTTGTGTGTGGGGAGTTGTGTGTGTGGGGGTTGTGTTTGGGGGGGTTGTGTGTGGGGGGTTGTGTGTGTGGGGGGGGTTGTGTGCTGGGGTTGTGTGTATGGGTGTGTGTGTGTGGGGGTGGCTGTGTGTGGGGTGTGTTTGTGGGGTGTGTGTGTGTGTGGGGGGTTGTGTGTGTGGGGGGTTGTGTGTGGGGGTTGTGTGTGGTGTGTGCGTGTGGGGTGTGGGGTGTGTGGGGGGTTGTGTGGGGGTCTTGGGTTGTGTGGGGCTGTGTGTGGGGTTGTGTGTGTGTAGGGTTGTGTGTGTGTAGGGTTGTGTGTGTGTAGGGTTGTGTGTGGGTGGTTGTGTGTGTGGGGGTTGTGTGCGTGTGGGCTTGTGTGTGTGGGGGTTCTGTGTGTGTGGGGGGTGTGCGTGGGGTTGTGTGTGATGGGTTGTGTTTTTGGCGTTGTGTGTGTATGGGGGGTGGGGTGTGTGTGTGCTGTTGTGTGTGTAGGGTTGTGTGTGGGGGGTTGTGTGCATGAGGGCTTGTGTGTGGGGGTTGTGTGTGTGGGATGTGTGTGGGGTTGTGTGTGGGGGTTGTGTGTGTGGGGTTGTGTGTGTGTAGGGTGTGGGGGGTTGTGTGTGTGGGGTTGTGTGTGTGGGGATGTGTGTGTGGGGTTGTGTGTGTGTGGGTTGTGGGGGGTTGTGTGTGTGGGGTTGTGTGTGTAGGGGATGTGTGTGGGGGGTTTGGGTGTGGGGGATTTTTGGGGCGGTGGGTATGTGGGGGATAGGTGGTTTGTGTGTGAGGGTTATGTGTGTGGGGGTTGAGTGGGGGGTTGTTTGCGTGTGGGGTTGTGTGTGTGTGGGGTGTGGGTGTGGGTGTGTGTGTGGGGGGGTTTGTGTGTGTGTGTGGGCTTGTGTGTGTGGTTGTGTGGTTGAGTGTGGGTATGTGTGGTTGTGTGTGTGTAGTTGTGTGTGTGTGGTTGTGTGTGTGCGGTTGTGTGTGTGTGTGGTTGTGTGGGGGGGGTTGTGTGTGTGGGGTTGTATGTGTGTGGGGTTGTGTGTTTTTGGGGGGTTGTGTGTGGGGGATTCTGTGTGTGGGGGGTTGTGTGTGGGGGTGTTGTGTGTGTGGGGTTGTGTGTGTGGGGGGTTGTGTGTGTGGTGTTGTGTGTGTGTTGGTGTGTGTGGGGGGTTGGGTGTGTGTGGAGGGTTGTGTGTGTGGTTGAGTGGGGGTGTGTTTAGTTGTGTGTGTGTTTGTGTGTGTGCTTGTGGTTTAATGTGTGTGGTTGCGTGTGTGGTGTTTCTTTGTGTGTGTGGGGTTATATGTGTGTGGGTTTGTTTGTGTGTTTGTATGTGTGTGGGGTTGTGTGTGGGGTTGTGTTTGTGGGGTTGTGTTTGGTGTGGGGTTGTGTGTGGGGGGTTGTGTGTGTGGGGTGTTCTGTGTGTGTGGGGTTGTGTGTGGGGGGGTTGTGTGTGGGGTGTTGTGTGTGGGGGTTGTGTGTTTGGGTGTGTGTGAACTTGTTGGTGGGGTTGTGTGTGTGTGGTATTGTGTGTGGGGTTGTGTGTGTGGTGGGCTGTGTTTGTGGGGGTGTGTGTGAGATTGTTTGTGGGGTTGGGTGTGTGTGGGACTGTGTGTGGGGTTGTGTGTGTGGTGGGCTGTGTGTGTGGGGGTTTGGGTGTGTAGGGGTTGTGTTTGTGGTTGCATGGTTGAGTGTTGTTGTGTGTGCTTGTGTGTGTGCTTGTGTGTGTGCTTTTGGTTGTGTGTGCGTTGTTGTGGTGTGTGGTTGTGTGTGGGGGGTTGTGTGTGTGGGGTTGTGTGTGGGGGGTTGTCTTTGGGAGGGTTGTGTGTGGGGGGGGTCATGTGTGGGGGCGTTGTGTGTGTGTTTTGTGTGTTTGTGGGGTGTGTGTGTGGGGTGTGTGTGTGTGTGTGTATGTGGGGGTTGTTTGCAAGGTGTGTGTGTGGGTGGTTGTGTGTGTGGAGGTATGTGTGTGGGGTTGTGTCTGTGGGGTTGTGTGTGTGGAGTTGTGTGTGCGGGGGTTGTGTGTGGGGGTTGTGTGGAGGGTATGTGTGGGGATGTGTGTTTGGCGTGTTGTGTGTGGGCATTGTGTGTGGGGGGGTTGTGTGTGTGGGGTTGTGTGTGTGTGTCGGGTTGTGTACTGGGGTTGTGTGTATGGGTGTGTGTGTGTGGGGGGGGATGGTTGTGTGTGTGGTGTGTGGGTGTGGGGTGTGTGTGTGGGTGTGGGGGGGTGGGGTTGTGTGTGTGTGGGTGTGTGTTTGGGGGGTTGTGTGTGGGGGGTTGTGTGTGTGGGGTGTTTGTGTTGGGGGTTATGTGTTTGGGGGGGTGTGGGGGTTGTGTGTGTGGGGTGTTGTGTGTGTGGGGTCTTGTGTGTGGGGTTGTGTGCTGGGGTTTTTTGTATGGGTGTGTGTGTGGGGGGGTTGTGTGTGTGGGGTGTGTGTGTGGGTGTTTGTGTGGGGTAGTGTGTGTGGGTGTGTGGGGAGGTTGTGTGGTGGGGTTATGCATGGGGTGTGTGTGTGTGGGGGGGTGTGGGGAGTGGGGGGTTGTGTGGAGTCTGGGGGTGTGTGGGATTGTGTGTGTGGGGTTGTGTGTGTGTAGGGCTGTGTGTGTGTAGGGCTGTGTATGGGGGGTTGTGTTTGTGGGGGGTTGTGTGGGTGTTGGGGGTTGTGTATGTGTGGGGGGGTGTATGTGGGGGATTTTTGGGGTGGTGTGTGTGTGAGGGGTGGGTGGTTTGTGTGTGTGGGGGTTATGTGTATGGGTGTGTGTGTGGGTGTGAGTGTGTGTGGGGTTGTGTGTGCGGGGTTGTATGTGTGTGGGGTTGTATGTGTGTGGGGTTGTATTTGTGTGGGGTTGTTTGTGGGGTTGGCTGTGGAGGTTTGTGTGTGTGGGTTGTGTGTGTGGGGGGGGGTTGTGTGCTGGGGTTGTGTGTATGGGTGTGTGTGGGGGTTGTGTGTGGGGGGAGGGTTGTGTGTGTGGGGGGAGGGTTGTGTGTGTGGGGGGTTGTATGTGTGGGGTTGTGTGTGTGTGGAGTTGTGTGTGTTGGGTTGTGTGTGTGGGGTTGTGTGTGTGTGGGGTTGTATTTGTGTGGGGTTGTGTGTGGGGGGTTGTGTGTGGGGTTGTATGTGTATGGGGTTGTGTGCTGGGGTTGTGTGTATGGGTGTGTGTGTGGAGGGGTTGTGTGTGGGGGGTGTGTGGGGTTATATGTGTGTATGGGGTTGTGTGTGCGTCTGGGTTATTGTGTGGGGGGTTGTGTGTGTGGAGTTGTGTGTGTGGGGTTGTGTGTGTGGGGTTGTATGTGTGTGGTTGTGTGTGGTTGTGTGTGTGGGGTTGTATGTGTGGGGGGTTGTATGTGTGTGGGGTTGTATGTATGTGGGGTTGTATGTATGTGGGCTGTGTGTGTGGAGTTGTGTTTGGGGGGTTGTTTGTGTGTGGGGGTTGTATGTGTGGGGTTGTGTGTGTGGGGGTTGTGTGTGTGGGGTTGTGTATGGGAGTGGGGGTGGAGGGCGTGTGTTTGTGGGTGTGGGGGGTTGTGTGTGGTGTGTGTGGGGGTGTGTGTGTGAGGGCTTGTGTGTGGGGGGTTGTGGGGTATGGGTATGTGTGTGGTTGTGTGTGAGGGGTTGTATATGTGTGGGGTTGTATGTGTGTTGGGTTGTATTTGTGTGGTGTTGTTTGTGGGGTTGTTTGTGGGGTTGTGTGTGTGGGGCAGTCTGTGTGTGGGGTTGTGTGCTGGAGTTGTGTGTATGGGTGTGTGTGTGGGGGGGGTTGTGTTTGTGGGGTGTATGTGTGGGGTGTGTGTGTGGGTGTGTGTGTTGGGTTGTGTGTGTGGGGGGGGGGGGTTGCGTGTTTGTGGAGTTGTGTGTGGGGGGTTGTGTTTGAGGTTGTGTGTGTCTGTGTGTGTGGTTGTGTGTGTGTGTGGGGTTGTATGTGTGTGGGGATGTATGTATGTGGGGTTGTATGTATGTGGGTTGTGTGTGTGGGGTTGTGTGTGGGGGGTTGTTTGTGTGTGGGGGGTTGTATGTGTAAGGCTGTGTGTGTGGGGGGTTATGTGTGTGGGGTTGTGTGTGTGGAAGGTTGTGTGTTTGGGGGGTTGTATGTGCGGGATTGTGTGTAGGGAGTTGTTTGTGTGGGGTTGTGTGTGTGTGGGGGGTTGTATGTGTGAGGGGTTGTTTGTGGGGTGTGTTTGTGGGGGGGTGGTGGGGGGTGTTGGGTGTGTGTGGGGGTTTGTGTGTGTGGGGGTGTGGGGGGTTGTGTGTGTGTGGGGTTGTGTGTGTGTATGGAGTTGTGTGTGTGGGGTTGTGTGTGTGGGGTTGTTTGTGTGTGGTTGTGTGTGTGTGGGGTTGTATGTGTGTGGGGCTGTATGTATGTGGGGCTGTATGTATGTGGGTTGCGTGTGTGTGGTTGTGTGTGGGGGGTTGTTTGTGTGTGGGGGTTGTATGTGTGGGGTTGTTTGTGTGTGGGGGGGTTATGTGTGTGGGGTTGTGTGTTTATGGGGTTGTGTGTGGGGGGGGTTGTATGTGTGGGGTTGTGTGTGGGGGGGTTGTGTGGGGGGTTGTGTGTGTGGGGGGTTGTGTGTGGGATGTGTGTGTGTGGGGGCTGTGGGGTGTGTGTGTGTTGGGTTGTGTGTGTGTGTAGGGTTGTGTGTGTGTAGGGTTGTGTGTGGGGGGTTGTGTTTGTGGGGGGTCATGTGTGTTGGGTTGTGTGTGTGTGGGGGGGGTTCTGTTTGTGTGGGATTGTGTGTGTGTGTAGGTTGAGAAGGAAAGAGAGTCTTGGAGATAAACAAGCAGGAAGCAGAACCAGAAACAGCGGGGGCAGGGGAGCAGATTCCTTTGAAGTGTTTGAAGTCTGATGCCGGCTGCATGAGATGTGCACGCGCCTGCACACATGCACTGTAGGCAATCCGCCTGGAAAAGCCTTTGGATGCATTTTTGAAAGCCCCTTTACTTAAGTTTCGCAGACAACTCATGCGCGTTATCTCAGCGAGACCTAAAACGAGTTTAAGCTATTGGCATTGTAAATGACAATGCCTTTTATTTATGTTTTAAAAACTAAAACATAAATAAAAGGCATTGTCATTTACAATGCATATCGCTCAAGGGGAGAAGTGTGGCTCAATGATTAGAGCGGCAGACTCTGAAGCAGAGGTCTAGCCCGGGACCAGGGTTCAATTCCCCCCCTCGGCGGGTCTTGGGCTCAAAATTCCACAGACCTGATAATTCTCGCCTCGGTGCCTATTCCAATCATGGAGTCCCACTCTGCAACTCTGGGCAATAGCTTGCTTAATCCCCACAACGCTAAGGATGCCTGGCCTCCACCTTGGGGGTGCCCAGGAGTGGACGCCTCACAGGGAAAGCCAGGATGGGTTCCACAGCGGTATTCGTACAAGCGCCTTGAGACCCTTGCGGGTGAGTAGTGCGCTATACAAGTATCAATTTACAATTTACATTTACAAACTCACATAAATGCAAGACTTATTGCATTGCAAATGCTTGTTAAGCTATGTGACCCAACCTGTGCCTTAGAAGAAAAGAGAGAGTTTGATGTACCCAACGATTGGAGATCTTTTAATTGTGGATTAAAATGATACAAAGACCTCAATGTTTTAGTAAAATGTGTGGTGTTTTCAATATATCAACTTTAGAACGCTGAGGGACTGAGATGGTGCAATAGCAATGTACGCAACTTGTGCCTGAAGCTAAGTACTGTGTTTTCATTGTGTAGTTTGCATGAAGGTGCATGCAGACATGTCCAGTGCGCCCCAGGCGTACACACACGTTGCGATGCTCACTGCATGAGGGTACACACAACACTATATTTGCGCTCTTGCTCTTGCACCAAGAACTTGGGCCGGCTGTACAATGAACCACCAATGAGAACTGGCACCTGTGGCACATGTCAGCGACTTCACAGAGCTCAAAACAATGTAAATAACAGGCGGGGGAGAAATGAGAAATAGAAGGAAAATAGAGGGGTTAGAAAGAATGGACAACAAGACAAAGAAAAGAGAGGCCGCGAGAAGGAGACTGAGAGGGGGAGAAGTAAATGGGGAGGGAACGAAAGAGCAAGAGAACGAGGAGGAAGAGAGATAAGCCACGGAGGAGATTACAAAGAGCAAAGAAGAGGAGAAAGAGGGGCAGGATAGTGCGAGAGAGAGAGGAAGATGTAAAAAGAGGGCGAGAGAACCACGTAATGGGAGAGAGAGGCAAGGGAAAGGCAGATCTAGAGATGAAGAAAGAGGGTGAGAGAAACAGAGAGCTGGGGAGAGAGAGAAAGAGACAAAAGAAAATAAGATAAAACGGTGAGTTGTGGATAAACCGAGTGAGAAAAGGAGAGGTGTAGAGAAAGAGAGACGGTCTGTGACAAGGGGACATTTAAACAGACAGGAGGCACCCCCGTAGAACAAGCAAAGTGGTGCAGTGTGGGGTAGGAGAGGGCAGGCGCGGTGCGTCCATTGGGGCGTAGGGGCGAAGCCCCACTAAGCCCCATGGACCCACCACGTCGTCACTAGAAGCCAAACACAATTATTTAAAAAAATCGCGCTATCTGCCGGCCGGGAAACCGGGAGACACCCGACCTTCCCGGAGTGCGCAAGGGGGGGGGGGCGGCAGGGCGGGGGGGGGGATGGGGGGAAGGATCGGGCTGCTGCAGCTGCGCAAGTGTATTTTTGGGCACAAACATGCCCGCGCATGCGCAGATCGTTTTCTTGTGAATTCCCCCTTAGAGAGAGGACCAGGGGGCGGGCCACAGCCCCCGGGGTTACACAGGGCGACTGGGCGAGGAGTCATGGTGCCCCCCCAGCCAATCCTGGCGCAGGATTGGCTGGTCACTACATAGCCCTGTTACATAACCCCTGACGGATAGCACGGCCGACTTTGGTGATGGGAAACCAGGTTCGAGCCTCTTATCGAACCATAAAAATGTATACATGACTTACACTGGTGTTAAATAAATAGATATTTTAAAAAACAAATAAAAATGATGTTCCGACTAAGGTGTGAAATTGGTGTCGAATAAATACATGTTTTTAAAAACAATTAATATTAATCATGTATCATTGGTGCTGGAGTACAAGGTTCGAGACTGGTATTAAACACTGACAAGCTGTGTGCAAGTTATAGGGTCATAAAAATACATGAATGATGGATGGATGCATGAATGGATGCAGGATGAATGATGGGTGGATGAATGGATGGGTGGATGCATGAATGAATGATGAATGAATGATGGATGCAGGATGGGTGGATGGGTAGATGGATGCATGATGGATGCAGGATGGATGCAGGGTGGATGGATGGGTGCATGAATGAATGATGGATGCAGGATGGGTGGATGGATGATGGATAAATGATGAGTGGATGAATGGATGGGTGGATGAATGAATGATGGATGCAGGATGGATGCAGGATGGGTGGATGGGTAAATGAATGAATGATGGATGCAGGGTGGATGGATGGGTGCATGAATGAGTGATGGATGCAGGATGGGTGGATGGATGGATGGATGATGGATGAATGATGGGTGGATGAATGGATGGGTGGATGCATGAATGAATGATGGATGCAGGATGGATGGATGAATGAATGATGGATGCAGGATGGATGGGTGGATGGATGGATGGGTGGATGCATGAATGAATGATGGATGCAGGATGGATGGATGGGTGAATGCATGAATGAATGATGGATGCTGGATGGATGGGTGGATGCATGAATGAATGATGGATGCAGGATGAATGCAGAATTGGTGGATGGATGGATGGATGGGTGGGTGGATGGATGGATGGGTGGATGCATGAATGATGTATGGATGGATGCAAGGTGGTTCGGGCTCGCTCGCTCGCTGTGCTCGCTCGCTGCGGTGCAATATGCAAATTAGTTTACGCCCACCACTTTCAAATGTCACCAGCCGCCCCTGGGAGAGGGGGGAGCTGTTAGGAAGAATTTGAGAAGCCAGCAAGATGTACAAAGGGGCAGTCTTGAAAGAGCAGGCAGAGAGAGATGAGAGTTACTGGAGGGATGGAGGGGGAAGAGTTCACCCTGGAAAGACAGACACCCGGACGATGAGAAGATGAGCGAGGAGTATTAGAGAGTCCCGGGACCTTCATCCTTGCTCAGCCGATGGAAGACCGATACCTCCGTCTTCTGTGCACAAGTATCCAACCAGGACGGTGCACCTCCTAGGTTCCCGTGCACTGGTGCTCACCCCAGAGCAGAGCAACCCCCTGGCTCTTGTGCACCAGTGCTCACTCCATAGTGGTACTGGAGCTGCCTCACTTACAATAGTGTCCACGGCAGTTGGCGCGTAGAACCCCATGCAATAATACTCGCAAAACAGCAGTCAGCTTGCTGCACATGAATACCTACTCATTTTGTAGGACAAAATACATTTAGTGTATTTAAGGTCAAAGCTGTAAGCTATGGATAGAATTGCAGAGAAGTAGCAATGCGATGTTTGCATGAAGGTTCAAGCAGGGAGCCTTTCCACAAGACATGGAGAAAGGTCAGGAAGCCATTCCCTGAGAAATCCCTTGTAACCAGTGTTAGAAGTGGGCGGGGACGGAAGGGCACGGCGTGCCCCTACTTCTAAAAATGATGCTAGTCCGTTCCCCTACTTCTTGGTTTTGAAAGGGCGTTCCCGGACTGTAGGAAGAGCCACTTTAGAATGACAGCTTTTGTTTGTTTGAGTGGTTCAACGTGAATATTGATAATGGCCTCTGCACTGCACCCGACCTCCTCCCCTTCCCTGTTGTGTCTGAGACTGAAAGGGCCATCAGTGTAGCATAGCGTGAAAGCGGCTACCTCTGATGGCCCTGCTGCTGCCGTGAGACCGTGATTCACACCTCATTTGTGAGGACACTGCCTGCCTGCCTGCCCGCCCCCCGTGACCTGTGACAAAGGATTCTTTGGTGTCAAGCAGACTGACGGACGCCACCTGGGGGACTTTGTGACTTGCTGTAAATCTGCTCTTTCAATGTGTAGTGCCCTACTCAGAAGCCAGTGCAGTTGGCGGCACCACCCATGCCAGGCTCACTGCGGGCATTTAAAATTCCTGGAGAGCACTATATGTAAAACAGTGCACTGGTGCCGTTATATATAGAAGCGTGTACTGAAATCACTATTATGTATAGCGGTCCACGGGAGAGAACTGCATATAAACAAGGCACAGGAGTGAGTGTTTTTACATCAGTTCAACGGAGATCGTTATATGTAAAGCAGTGCACCGGTATTATTATATATAAAACTGTGATTGGTGCACTGGAGAGCACTGTATATAAACTGGGCTCAGGAGCAAGTACCTATAAATCTGCTCACCAGAGGACGTCATATGTAAAGCAGTGTACTGGGATGATTATATATAAAAGCAGTGTAGGAGAGGTACTGTATGTAAAGTTTTGTGCTGCCTGATTATATGTAAAACACTATTTTAGGGCCTGTCCTTCTGTTTATCTTTGCCGTTTTGCACTAGCATCGCACTGCCTTTTCTTGATCCAGATGTATCCATTACTTATTTCGTGGTTCATTATATCGTAATATATGCTGTATATATTTCTACTTGTCATGTAAAGCGCTCTGATACTCGCAAGAGTCTTGTTCGTGCTATATAAAACCTTCAAAATAAATACATGTCAATAGGCCCGATTTGGGCGGGAGACGCCCAACCTTTAAAGCCAAAACCAGCTTTATTTCTGCAGCCTGCGGCTTCTGCAGAAGTCAATGGGGGAAATGAATTCTTCCGTTTATTTTAAACAAATCTCCCTCTTTACTCTTCTAAAAGGTTGGCATTTTGCTCCACCGAAGGGCATCTATCCCGATCTGCCACTGCTCTCTGTGCTGCTGGTAGGGGCCAGACACTGCTGTCCCTGCCTATCTCAATCCAGACGTGCAGTTTAACCTATAATTACAGTACAGAGGCTCTTCTGATGCCCTTCAAGTCTTTTTCATGCCCTCGACCTATGTGCCCCATGGGCAGTTTGCAGTCTATGGATGAAATGCTAGGAAGTGAGGGTGGTGAGGGATGGCTGGATCTGGGTATACTAGAAGCAGGGTAATAAGAAATACCAGGGAGTGAGGGGGAGCTAGGGGAGGGCAGGATGTGGGTATGCTAGAAGCAGTGTAATGAGTGATGCCAGGAAGTGAGGGGGAGCGAGGGGAGGCCAGGATGTGGGTATGCTAGAAACAGGGTAATGAGCATTGCCAAGAAGTGAGGGTGGCGAGGGAGGGCTGGGTCTGGGTATGCTAGTAGCAGGGTAATGATATGCTAGGAAGTGAGGGGTGGCGAGGGGAGTGCTGGGTGTAGGTATGCTAGAAGCAGGGTAATTCCAGAGAGCATGGGAAGCGTGGAAGGGTTCAATGTGGGGACGCTAGAAGCAGGGTAAGGAGCGATGTGAGGGTGAACAATTGGGTATGCTAGAAGCAAGGTAATGGGTGATACCAGGAAGTTTGGGTGGGGAGGGTGGGCTGGAGTTGGGTACTCTAAATATAGGGTAATGAGCAATGCCGGGAGGTAAGGTTGAGGGGGATTGCATGATCTGGGATGCCAGGATACAGAGGGATGAAGAAAGGGCTGAATCTGGGTATGACGAAGCTGTGAAATGAGTGGTGCTAGGAAGCAAGGGTGGAAAGAGGAGAAATGAACCATGTAAGCTAGAAGCTGGGGGAAATGAATGATTCTAGGAAGTGGGGGTTCCGAAGGGAGGTCGAGATCCAACTATGGCTAGACCTAGGGTAATGAACGATCCCGGGCAGTAAGGGCGACGAGAGGAGGGCGGAACGTGGGTGTTCTAGAGTAGGGCAATAATAAGCGGTGCAAGGAGGTAGAGGACGAGGGAAGGGCTGAACCTGTCTATGCTAGAAGCAGGGTAATTATGTCTAAAAAGTAAGGGTAGTGAGGGGATGGTTGGATCTGGGTATGCTAGAAGTAAGGTAAGTTGGGATACTTTTAAGTAAGGTTAGCAAATAGGGTTTAACTCTAGTAATGCTATAAGCAAGGTAACTAGCAATGTCAGGAAGTAGCGATGGCACCGGAAGGGCTGAATCACTCCTAGAACTAAGGTAAAGAGCAATGCCAGGAAGTAAGGGTGGTCAGAGGAAAGCTGAACCTGGGTATCCTCCAAGTTTTGTAGTGAGTGATTTCAGAAACTAAGCGGGACGAGATGAAGGCTAGATCTACGTTTGGTAGAAGCATGGCAAAAAACTAGAACATGAAGTAAAGGCGGTAAGGGTAGAGCTGAAGCTGGGTATGCTAGAAGCAAGGTAATGAGTGCCAGGAAGTAAGGGTGGTGATGGGAGGGCTGTATTTGGGTATGCTAGATGCATGGTAATGAGCAGTGCTAGAAAGTGAGGAGGGTGAGGGGAGAGCTGGCTCCTGACATCCAAAAAGTAAAGTAATTACCGTTGCCTTAAATACGGGTGGCAACAGAATGGTTTGATCCTGGGGTGCTAGAAGTAGGGTAAAGGACAATGCCAGGAAGTAAGGTGACAGGAGGGATATACCCTGTATGCAAGGAGTTGGGTAGTTAGTGAAGCCAGAACCTAAGGGTGACGAGATGAGGGTTGGATCTAAGTATGGTAGAAGCATACTAACGACTATGCCAGGGGCTAAGGGTGCAAGGGTAGGGCTGAACCTGGCTATGCCAGAAGCAGGATTTTGTTCAATGCCAGGAAGTGAGAGTGGGAGAAAGCAAAGCTGGATCTGGGTATGTTAGAAGCAGAGTAATGTGCGATGGCAGGAATTAAAATTGGGGAGGGCTAGATCTGGGTTTGCTGGAATCAGGGTCAAGAGTGAGGCCAAGATGTAGGTTGGCAAGAGGCGGGCTCAACCCTGCTATGCCAGAAGTACGGTAATGAGCGATGCCAGGAAGTAATGGTGGCAAAGAGAAGACAGAACATGGGTATGTAAAAAGCAGGGTATTGATCGATGCCAGAATGACGGTGGGAAGGGGAGGCTCGATCTGGGGATGATACACAGGACCCTTGAGGCCAGTCCACCTCACCCATTGGTGCCTCCATTTTGCATTGCAAACTCACCAGGGATTTGCAATGCAGGAAGTGCCAATGAAAGAAACTGCATGGCTCGGAGACAAATGGCTTATGATTCCACTTATAAGCGTATTTGGAATATTCTGTGATTGGAAACATGTCCCACATTGTAAATGAATTAAATATAAACAGCTTCTATATTAAACCTCAAATGAACATGTTTATCGATTGTTTGAATTAAATAACGTTATAAGCTGTAACTGGTCAGTGAAATGCCAAATGCAATAAAAATTGGTATATTTTGCTATTTTTAGCCACACCTCCGACTCCGCCCACTAATCCAATCCTCTGCTTATTCCTGCCCCCTGAGTCTCCGCCCACAGTTCCCCTACTTTTTTGTCCCCACTTCGACCACTGCTTGTAACTGAGTAGCTGCTTATACCCTGCTCATTGAGTATTAGAGCTGGCAGCACGTGTCTGAAGGACAGATTTAGCGTTACCTTCTGGTTGTTCCCTTTATGGGTGTCCATTTACCAACGGGTTTATGTTAGTGATAATCTTTTACAGTATTTCTCTGGAGTGATGAATTCACGGTAATAACAAAAATGTGACTTAATCCGATAACTGCACATTTTTTGCTCGAAAATCGACTTACCATGAACTGGGAGCTGTGGACGAGCCTTCGTCTACTCCAGTAATCTCCTCAGCCTAATGAAGCGAAAAGGCACTTTGCGGATCCAAACGACAGTACTTTTTAATAAAGCGGGTTTGAGCCCGGAGACCAAGTTAACATTGAGAAAAATCAGCAAATAGCATATGCATATTTTACACGCACACCTAGTTTGCACACTAGTTGCATATGTGCCGGCGGCGAAGTTATTTGACTGTTGTGAGCATGGCGAGGGGGGCGGGGGTGGGCTTGACCTCTTACTGTGGGTTAGACCGTATCAATATACAGATAGTTAGCGCTGTAAAAGCAGCACTTTAATCACCCCGTTTCACATGAACTGATATAACCCCGGGACCGCATGCTCTTGTGCGCAGAAATTGATCTTGTTTGGTTAGAGCGTAGACCAGTGCTTCAGGTGGTGCCAGACAGGAATGGTCCCAGGTAGAGAGCGGTGGAGCAAGGCGTTGGGTGAGGGCAGAAAGCTAGCACATGTGCCAGCGGCGGCAGTGTGCAAACTTTCTCTGGGAATGCCAGCAGCAAACACAAGAGCCTCCCGCTGCCACAGCGACTTCGTGTGAAGGGGGTACAAGCCAGAAAAGCAAGGAGGCTGGCTCCTCACACCTCCACGGAAGGCGCTGCCTTTAAGAATGCATATGCTGCAATGACGCCGCAGACAAGCAGCATTGATGTCGGGGAAGCCGAAATGTGTGAGAATGTGATGGGGGAGGGCCATTAAAGGAAGTGGGCGGAGAGGAGCCTGTGAGAACTCGCGGCAGAGATCAAAGGAACATGGTGGGAGGGACAGGTGATACTGTGAGCAGTCTAGTAGTTGGGATGGGCGGAGTTATTGGGATGGACGGAGTTATGGGGTTGGAGGAAGAGGAGGGGCACTAGCAGGAAAGGGGCAGTTAGAGTAGGGACTGGGACGAGACAGGAGTGTAAGAATAAAGCTCCTTAAAACATAAAGTAGTGTCTGTCATTATTCATGTTCAGGACACTACAGCTGGCGACGAGGGTGGGATGAAGTGACCTTGCATCCCTACGTGAACGAGGAAAGCGTCCTGTCCCTGGGCAGCACGAAGACGTGGTCGCCGTCGCGACATGTGTGCCCCCAACGAGATCGCCTCCTAAAGACACAGGCCAGCGACAGTTGTACCAGCTCCGCGATCCGTTGATCGCGTGGAGCCTTGCCTGCTGAGCGCGATCGAGCGCTGAAGAGAATTGCACCCGAGCGCTGCTTCGCGCCTAAAGTTAGAGCTCACCCTAGATGCGTGCAATTCGGCACGGCGTCGGAAGTGGCCAGCAGATGAAGCGGAAGAGTCGGGAGCCCACCCCGACCCCATCCGAGGGTCCGGCAAGCGAGGGTGTGTGTGTAGCGCCATCATCGTGGTGCTGCCTGCCAGGTCGGTGATCCGGTGAGTCTCAGTGAATGAACTGCCGTGAGGGGAATGAATGAAGTCAAAATCTCGTGGGAGCCGAGATTTCTCTAACGTCGGCCATCTTAGAACCAGGCAGCCCATAGGACAATCCATTTGAATACTGTGGAAGCGGCCATTTTGAGGTCAGGCAGAACAAGGCCTAAGAAAACAAGCACTAACAAATGCAAAGCAAGCACTAGCAAATGCAAAACAAGCACGAGCAAATGCAAAACAAGCATTGGTAGATGCAAGCAAGCACTGGCAAAGGCAAACAGCAAGCAAACAAGCACTGGCAAATGCCAATCAAGCATTGGCAAAGGCAACTAGTAAGCACACAAGCATTGGTAAATGCAAGCGAGCGCTGGCAAAGGCAAACAGCAAGCAAACAAGCATTGGTAAATGCCAATCAAGCACTGGCAAAGGCAAGAAGCAAGCAGACAAACACTGTCCGGTAATAAACAAGCGTTGGCAAAGAACAGCAAGCAATAGCAAGTTGCCAAGTGATATTGATACACCAGTCCAGACATGTCAAATTCGCCGCAGCGAAATGGCGGTGGGGCAGCAGCGGCCACCCCGGTTGCAACTGGAGTTTCACATCTGCGCCCCCCGGAACCACTGACACTGGTGGCTGGCGGAAGCATGGGCCCCAGATGGCAGGAGTGGCTAGAGGATTTTGAGGACTATCTTGAAGGATCAAAAGTCACAGGAGACAGAAACAAGCTAATTGCACTACGCAATCTGGTTGGCAAAGAAGTTGGCAAAGTGATCAAAGAGTTGCTGACAGATGATAAAGGGACATACAACAAAGTGAGAGATGCGTTAAACAAAAAGTTTGTACACAAAAGGAATGTGGATGACGAGAGGTATGTGTTCCATCAAGCTCGTCAAGACAAGGAAGAAATGATGAGCACGTTCATATCTAGGCTACGCCGACTGTCTCAGTATTGCAACTTTGATGCGTTCTCTACGGAGGATGCCATCCGACTACGGGTCATTGAGGGTTGTCACTCAGAGACTCTCCGAAGGCAGCTGCTAAGGAAAAGTCATAATCTTGATGAGATCGAGGAAATGACGAGGGTGCATGATCAAGCGGAGGAACATGCCAAAAGTATGGAGACGGGGCATAGTGAGAGAAGAGAGCAAGCATATTGGATGCATAATAACAGCACTTGCAGAAGATCAAACGAACAACAGAGAAGGTTCCGACCGGCGTCCCGTCATCAACACAAAGGTCGACGTCAATATGAGTCTGGTCGGAGAGACAAGAAATCAGAACATGCAAGAAAACCAGAGTGCTCACGAAAATGCTATCGATGTGGGTACGACTTCCCGCATGCAGATGAGTGTCCAGCGATGGGTCAACAATGCCGAAAGTGTGGACAGAAGAATCACTTTGAGGTGATGTGCGAAGCGTATAGCAAAGAAAGAAGGAGTGAAACAACAAGGTCGTTTCGCCCAGACACCAAACGACATCATGCAAAAGCCGTACAAGACAGAGCGATGTGGTCCTCTGGTTCTTCACAGTCCAGCAGGGATTCTCGCAAGTCCCAATGGACAAGGAGATCGCCGAGAAGGTCCTTGTCAAGAGATTCAAGATCGACTTCTCAGGAGTCAGAATGCATGGTATCAGACCTGGACCAGCTCAAGAAGTATCCCCCATTAGACATCAGAGTGGGTACACATGCGACTAAGTTTGTCCTAGACAGCGGAACGCCACTAAATTACATGCCTGTTGTAGAAAATTAGAAATATTGATGTACATAAGCAACGTTCATTTCCCTTTTCCCACTCCTCTCCCTGCACGCACCATGAATACCGTAAAGCATTGACTGCATCCCTCTGCCAGCAAAGGCCTGTACCCATGTGTACATGACAGCCATTTTAGGCACCCTGGCCTTTTGCCCGCCTAAGATTAGAATCACCGGTTTCCCTTCTGCGCGTATTTGAAACCCTCTCTCTCTCTCTCTCTCACATGCATAAACCATGAAACCCTCTCCCTCTGCGCTACCCTGCCCTGAAAGGCAGCCCTTCTGCTTGACCCACGCAAACCCCCCCATTTCCTCTTGAAGAGGCATCCTTCGCCTCAGCTGACATAGCCCTCCCCAGCTGCACCTGACTGCCCCCGCTCTCTCATGCATGAGTCATAAGATTTCTCTCTCTGTGCGACTCTGTCCCTGTGCACACCCTGGCTCCCCCTTCTCCTTCTCCCTCACTAAACCTTCTTCTACAAGACCCTGTCCTTGAGAGTCACGGCCGCGCCTGACCAACACCTCCTTTCCTTCCATGAATGCCCCTCTGTTGACAAGCCTTCCCTCCGCGCTCGATTGTCCACGCGGCATGAATACCACTCCTTTGATGACCCCTTCCCCCGAGT
Source organism: Lissotriton vulgaris (assembly GCF_964263255.1). Taxonomy (NCBI): domain Eukaryota; kingdom Metazoa; phylum Chordata; class Amphibia; order Caudata; family Salamandridae; genus Lissotriton; species Lissotriton vulgaris. The sequence continues at coordinate 807,577,338 of NC_141697.1, forward strand.
CCGGCTGACCACACATGCCCGAGGCCATCGCCTAAGCCAGGAGATACCATTTACTGCCCTTTATTGTATGAAGTCACACCTCTTCAAAGGACCCACTATTGATCCTGGCCACCCCACCCCCTGGGCTATGATCAGGCGCACGCATCCAAAACAGTTGACAGAACACTCAGCTGCGTGGTTGCCCTCCCCTCTTATCAGCAGGTCAAGGGTCCCTATTGTGAACACATGTGGGGTAGGATTGACACGAGGATTATGGGGATGTCTTTTCCTTGTTTCACAATATCGTGATTGTAATGCCAAGTGTTTTGTAAAGTATAAAAGACGGAGTCTCAGCTCACTTGTTAGAGCACCTCCCGAAAGACACTGTGTTTCGTGTCCGAAATGACAGGCTCTCCTCATGAGTAATAAACTCTGTTCTTGATTCCTGCTACCAGCGCCCGTCTCGTTATTTGGTAATTATTCAGAATGGAAACTAAGAGGCGTCTTGCGCCAGCAGCCTGGGCATCGAGGGTAATTTGGGCTCACCTTTCACAATTGGCGCCCAACGTGGGGCCCATCAGTGACATAAAGTCCAGTAAGAGAGATCCAGACGATGAGGTGAATATCTAAATGATCGGAGTATACCTGCCTTGAGAGGGCCCTCGCCCGGCTGCCGATTGAATGAACTTCACCGATTCTGAACGGACCTCTCTTGAGCGACCTATTGTCCTGACTGGAAACCCACAGGAATGCTGCATGGAGAAAGAGAACAATCGGGCGCTGGAGGAGGAAGACGAAGAACTGTCCGTATGGTCCGGTCCGGGTAAGATTAAGTAGGGCGTTTTTGCGCCTGATTGGTAGGATGGTTTTATCCATCTGATTGATTGATTGATTGTATTGGAATCGGTATTTGAATACTGATATTGTTGTTATTGGTTCATTTAGCTTTGGATGCTACTTGAAATATTGGTTCTCTTCTTGAGAATGAGACATTCTCTGTTTGCAAACGGCGGCGAATAGGAACGTTCGTCCCTCTTTGCAGATAGAGAAGGGTAGGTAATGCAGACTTTTGTCCCCGTTGTAATCCGTCATGCCTACTTTTCTCCCCACTGATTGTTTGAAATCGATTAATAATCGATTGTTGCTCTTTGAGATCTTCCCTGTCCACAAACAGAGACGAATAGGAATATTCTGTTTCCCTTTGCAGATAGCGAAGGGCAGGTAATGCAGACATTTGTCCCCGTTGTAATCCGTCATGCCTGTTTTTCTCCCCACTGATTGATTGGTTGCCTGGACATTGTTGTTCCAGGAATTGTTTCGTTTGAGGTATTTTCTACCTGCAAACAACGTGGAGTAGAAATATTCTATCTAGTCTTTGCAAGTAGTAAAGGGTAGGTTATGCCCCTTTGTGAATTCGTCAGTCCTACCCACTCCCCACTGATTGTTTATTTGAGGGGTAGCTCGCATGGTCCGTCCAGGAGGCTACTCTTATGGAGGACATATGCTCCCCACTCACGGGCCATTTAGTGGAAGTAGATCATCTGGTCCGTCCAGGAGGCTACCCTAGTAAGTGGAAGTACATCCTTTGGTCTGTCCAGGATGATACCCTAATGAAGGAATATATGTTCCCCTTTTGATTGATAATCTAGTTCCACCCGGACCATTTATTGGAGGTAACTCACCTGGTCCGTCCAAGAGTACCCCTAGTGAAAGGACATATAAAAATGAAGTGATCACCGTACCCTACTAACAGAAAACTTTAGCTCGAAACACGCTAAGGAAAAGAAGGAAAAATAAAAAGAATTCGGGCTAAGTCAGTAACTCCCTGATGAGCTTTCGACTTCACTAAAAATAAGAAACATTAGAAGCAGTTCGTAATAAGAAATATAAAATGGCGAAAAATCGACAGCAAAACAGCCACGAGGTAGCTAGGCTCCACCGCCTATTCCTGCTCCCAACATATCTGCCTCATTGCCCACCACGCCCAAATAACGGTCACATGAAATAGAAACAATTCAATAGGTACCTACCCCCATTCCAGAAGCTCCCGAAGTGCAACAGATCCGCGGTTACGCCCATCCGGAAGGCGAGGCCTCGATGCGTGCAGGGCTCGGCTGGCCGCAGTCGAAGGGGGAGGCTGTAGGGCGGACGGCCCAAGGAATCATGGAGGTCTCCCCTTTCCCTCTTCTGCTGCCCTGCAGGCCACAGGGGAGGGGGGGCTGTCTTGCCTCGGCCACCGACCACCCCCCCACACCCTCTCTCCTGCCTGATCTGGCCATCGACGAGGACCGGAGCCAAGGCGAGGTCGGACAACCCTGGGAGTTGCAGATAGTCCCGCCACATGACCACGCCTGAAAATGACAGGTAGTCCAGCCACACGGCAACGCCTGGACAGTTGCCGGTAGTCCCGCCACATGTCAAGGGGGGGATGTCTTGCCTCAGCCACCGACCCCCCCCATCTTCAATAGCCGGCACGGCCAATACCAAAGCGGTGGAGCCGAGGAACGGCGCGGGGTCGCTGGAAGGGGGAGGCGGCGCGAACGAGCCTCCCCCACCTCCCTCCAGGTGGAGGCTTCCAGCGACACCCCAATGCTCTTGCTTAAACGGGGTCAACATCGAAAAGCGGTCTTTTGCCCAGGACGGGCACACGTCCCATGCCTTCTCTCCTCAACTTTGAAGATTCTATGAGAGCCGGGGGGCACTCCGATCCCTCCACATGGACGCCCCCGTCCCCCTCACTGGGAACTGCGACATCGGCGCACTCCTGCCAGCGCCAGCCTCAGTTTGGAAATGGCTAAAATACAGCCAAGGCACAGACTTGTTCAGTTCCGGAGGAACACCAGAATGACCCGGTAGGAAAAATTGTTACCGCCCTCCCCACTTTTTGACTGATGGTCTATATTGCTAAACTGTTAACCCATTGCGAAAAACTTTTGAAACCACCAACGGAAGGTTCTGGTCCTACTACGAGTCAGTGGAGGCAATCTGACTATGCAGGGACTTGCCTGACCTCGCCCAAAATGGCGCAGACACAAAATGAGACTTTTAAATAAACCTTGTTGCACCCTGATTGCGCAGCTTTGATGCCCCGAGATATGTATGCAGTTTTGGATAATGAAAGTAGATAAGAAGGATATTGAGTATGTGCTTGGAAAAGAAAGCAATATAAGATGGATATTGATTATGTGCTGGGACAATGAGCTGATTTAGAGTGGGTACTAATTATGTGTTGGAAGCAATAAATTGGTATGAAATAGGAACTGATTGAGCATCTGGACAATGAAATGGTAAATATTAGATCTTGAGTAATAATTGGGCAGTGAAATAAAATTAGTGGAAAATTGAATTATTGGCATGTATCATGCTTGCAGTATAGGAAAGTTCGATATGATTTTATTTCACTACTGCACTTTATGAGATGAATGACCACCGACTTTTATTCTCCGTAGCCGGCCCACTGGTTTGTAGGCCCGTATTTGTGCGCCAACCTTTTTCATTAAAATCTTTGAACCCGCAAATTTTGTCGTAGCGCTTATATTTATGAATGTTGTTGAAATGTATGGCTACTGTCATCAACATAGGCAAAATACATGCAGTATGATTAAGGTTGAAGGTTAAAAGGGCCCGATATTTAGCAGCTACACTATGTACCACGGGCAGCCATAAAGGTGTTTTTAGACGCCCTTGAGCGATACCGCAGAAATACCACCTGACCGCCACCCTTGCACACGACCTATAAGGCCACGATCGTGTGATGCATGTAGATCCGCAGACCATCGATGATTATCTATCTGACACCGCTGGTCCCTCTGGGCTTAAATGCCGAGATGGTAGAGAATGCACCACAGGGAGATAGGTCGAGTATGTGGTAGGTAAAAACATTTTCGGATTTATGCGCGCTGATGTGTTTTGAATGCTGCCCCCACCCCCTTCTTTCTCCTCCCCTCTGCAGGTCCCGTCGGAACGTCGACTGAAGTATGGAAAAGCAACGATCAAGCGACCGACAAAGGAGGAAAAGGGGATCTGAGCATAGTACTTATGCTAACAAGCTTTGACAGACGTAGACGTAGATATGACTGTTCCTCCGTTAGAGCATAGCGACTGGGAGGATGGACTGACATAGAAACTTGACGGGTACTGTATGACGGAGATGACTCGACATTAGCACGCTAGATAACGCGATTATGACGTTTAAATAGATAGGGAAGGGACTAGGAAGAGTCCTGAGGTAAGAGTACCCAGGCACCACCCGTCTGGGAAGTTAGAAATATTGTTGATGTTCGAAATGTACCACCTCCTTCTCACCCTCTTATAGATATAACCAAGCTGCCTGACCGTTCTCCTGACCAATACCCTCTGTTGCCTCAGCCTGAAGAACATCCAACCAAAGGAAGAAAACCAAAAGTGGCTTAAGATCCACCTATGGGCAATAGCCCGACCAGGTTAATTTCTGACCGGCTGACCGAGGTGTAAGTTTGGGCGATTGGGAGCGTTCGCAAAAGTAGCCAACGAGAAGAGAAGGAGGAAGGGTAAAAAGAACTCAGCCCATGGATAAATAGGATGTTAAAAATGCGCAGCCTGCGCATGAAGATTTTTGTTTGGCCAACAACTGTTTTGTGTTTCGTTGTGAACGCTTTTGTATGTAACACCTGTACTGTCTTCCCTTGACTGAGTTTGTGTGTAGGTAATGTGCGGACTTATGTCTTCCCTCTGTCTGTGTTTGCGTGTTACCTGACCCCTGTCGTTCTGTGTTGTGAGCGCACTAAATGACCTATTACCGTACACGTCTTCCCCTCTCTCCCTCCGATCTATCTCTCCCCCTCTCTCTCTCTCTCTCTCTCTCTCTCTCTACATGTCATATGTGTACTGAATAGCTCGTTTAGATTGCGTACGACTCTCACTCTCTATGAGAGTCTCCCTATTTCCTCTTCCTTTTTTTATGGTAAAATCGTGCCTCACTAGCACCAGTCTGATTGGATACTTATTGAACGCGAAGGTGTTCAGGAAAATTGACCAAACTAAAAATGATCATATCTCGCCATATTACTACCTCTCCTTTCTACAAAATGAATGAACTCGAATTGGCTGAGAAGGAAAGGACAGGTAAAACGACTAAGGTCCCCCAATCTGGCCTTTTATAGGGGACCTGTATGTCAATGGCACCTTATTTTTCTGTTCACCAGAGACGAACACCAACGTCTAGATTGACCCCCAATGCCCAGACTGCCCCACCCCCTTTTGCACCCAAGCGCGAGTGCCCGAAGCATCCCCGCCCCATTTGATAGACCCCAGCTGCTGTCCCGGATATAAACATGATGACCATGGGTAACTGTCGTCCCTCCAGAAAAACCTGTTTTGCCCCGACTCTCGATGATAGCGCCCCTGCCCTGTTTGAAAAGGTTAGCCAGCCTTGAAGGGAAATGTTCCGAAATATTGAATTTGATGAAATGCACAGTTGATGGGAATCTTATTTTTCCACCATTTGAGTTATAAATGGGACGATGAATAAACCTGGCATGAACCCAATAAGAATGCCGACATGTGCACTGCTTGGTAATAAACCTCTGACTGTGGCCAATGAGCGTTTCTCCCAAGTACGGGAGGAATTCACATGCATAGATGTCTTCTTCTGCCAGTTCTCTAAAAATTTGTTTTATACCTATTTAAAGATTCACGATCACCGAAGGAGAAGGGTCGGACGTAACGTACAGCCTGGCTGCAGATCTTGGGACACGTGTGACCTCGACCAAAGGTGGAGCTGCAGAGCAACTAGATACGGGACGAGACAGCAATTCCAAACGTGGAAAATGAAACTTGACGGGCTGCCTTGAAGCCCTCCGTCTGCTAACCCACGTGTGCCTGGAGTCTCCGTCCCCCTTCTTTGGGGCCGACTGATGGGCCTGCCTGCTTGTTATCCTTTGCTCCCTTGGTCCCTTTTGTGTGTCCCAGGAACCCTGACCCAACTCCGCTCTCTCTCCTATCGACTATTTGAACCACACACCCTCCTTTCCACGTGACTTATTGCCGAGAGGAAGAACTGCATTCAAGTGGGAATAAGGTGTTGCCACGGAAATATAGGTGCCGAGCATAAGGCGCCGCTAAACGGATTGTTTAGGGAACAGGACTGTGGTCTAACAGCAGAGGACTGACTGCACCCTGCAACGCGTAAGGATAAACCCGAGCTGGACCTATAGCTCCACCGCCGGTGCTCAACAGCGCCAACAAAAGGACATGGACTAGAGCCTACCAGTGATGGCTCACTGCTAAAAAGACACTGTGACAAAGAGATCTTGTGTATCGAACTGAATTCCGCCCTCAACTACTTGGTCAAGATGTTCATTGGTCACATTTTTAAGTCAGAAACATTTATGCTATGTAGTGCTTTGAAATGATAGGAACTCGACAAATGCAATCTCCTATGTGCTGCATTCTGCCAAACACATCAACTGTCCATGATTATATGCCATATGTTAGTATTGACAAACGCTAATTCTTCGACCGCACCTGTTTATATGTACCCTCATCGATTACGAAAATGAACTCTGCTATGTAAAAAGGGGCGACTGTAGAAAATTAGAAATATTGATGTACGTAAGCAACGTTCATTTCCCTTTTCCCACTCCTCTCCCTGCACGCACCATGAATACCGTAAAGCATTGACTGCATCCCTCTGCCAGCAAAGGCCTGTACCCATGTGTACATGACAGCCATTTTAGGCACCCTGGCCTTTTGCCCGCCTAAGATTAGAATCACCGGTTTCCCTTCTGCGCGTATTTGAAACCCTCTCTCTCTCTCTCTCTCACATGCATAAACCATGAAACCCTCTCCCTCTGCGCGACCCTGCCCTGAAAGGCAGCCCTTCTGCTTGACCCACGCAAACCCCCCCATTTCCTCTTGAAGAGGCATCCTTCGCCTCAGCTGACATAGCCCTCCCCAGCTGCACCTGACTGCCCCCGCTCTCTCATGCATGAGTCATAAGATTTCTCTCTCTGTGCGACTCTGTCCCTGTGCACACCCTGGCTCCCCCTTCTCCTTCTCCCTCACTAAACCTTCTTCTACAAGACCCTGTCCTTGAGAGTCACGGCCGCGCCTGACCAACACCTCCTTTCCTTCCATGAATGCCCCTCTGTTGACAAGCCTTCCCTCCGCGCTCGATTGTCCACGCGGCATGAATACCACTCCTTTGATGACCCCTTCCCCCGAGTCCGGCTGACCACACATGCCTGAGGCCATCGCCTAAGCCAGGAGATACCATTTACTGCCCTTTATTGTATGAAGTCACACCTCTTCAAAGGACCCACTATTGATCCTGGCCACCCCACCCCTTGGGCTATGATCAGGCGCACGCATCCAAAACAGTTGACAGAACACTCAGCTGCGTGGTTGCCCTCCCCTCTTATCAGCAGGTCAAGGGTCCCTATTGTGAACACATGTGGGGTAGGATTGACACGAGGATTATGGGGATGTCTTTTCCTTGTTTCACAATATCGTGATTGTAATGCCAAGTGTTTTGTAAAGTATAAAAGACGGAGTCTCAGCTCACTTGTTAGAGCACCTCCCGAAAGACACTGTGTTTCGTGTCCGAAATGACAGGCTCTCCTCATGAGTAATAAACTCTGTTCTTGATTCCTGCTACCAGCGCCCGTCTCGTTATTTGGTAATTATTCAGAATGGAAACTAAGAGGCGTCTTGCGCCAGCAGCCTGGGCATCGAGGGTAATTTGGGCTCACCTTTCACACTGTGACCGAATACAACAAGATGAAACCGCCACCCTCCCTGAGTCCAGCACATGTCAGGGTGTTCACTTGGATGGCGAGAAAACCACTTCCCTGCCTGGCCAAATTTTCAACGACACTCAAACATGAAGATACCTCGGTGTCGGCGTATATCCATGTCATTGAGGGCCCGGAGGCTGATTGTCTTCACAGCCTGCCCACAGCGGAGCGCCTCAAATTGGTTGAGATCCTATACAGAGTCAGTGACGATCTGGACATTGTCAGTAAATCCCCCAAACTATTCACTGGGCTTGGAAAAATGAACAAATGTCTGATTGGCCTGCACATCAATGATCAAGTGCACCCTGTGGCCCAACACCCCAGGCGAGTGCCTTTTCATCTTCAGCAAGCGGTAGAAGATGAAATCCAGGAACTGTTACAAGCCGACATAATTGAAAAAACGGACGGTCCCACACCATGGGTGTCACCAGTCGTCATCGTCCCGAAGAAAGGCACTCCCGGAAAGGTGCATCTGTGTGCGGACATGAGGCTTCCCAATACGGCAATAGAAAGAGAGCGTCACCCAGGGCCTCACCTGAGTGACATGATCTCAGCATTGAATGGAGCCAGGGTATTTTCCCAACTCGATCTGAACAAGGGATACCATCAGCTGGAATTACACGAAAAATCAAGGTACATAACAACATTTGCCACTCATCTGGGTTTGTTTCTATACAAACGGTTGAGTTTTGGCATCTCCTCTGCGGGGGAGATCTTCCAGGAAGTCATCCGTCAGACCATCAGACACATACCAAATTCACTGAACTATAGTGATGATATTCTGGTGTATGGCTCGAACACACAGGAACATGACAAGGCGTTGGATCGAGTGTGCCATGCCCTCCTAGAAGCTAATCCGACTCTCAATAAGGACAAGTGTGAGTTCCATCAATCCACTCTTAAGTTCTTTGGACATGTGTTCTCGGGAGCTGGGATGAAGCCTGACACGGAGAAAGTGACAGCACTCAATGCCACCCAGAGCCCCCAAGATGTGAGTGACATCAAGTCGTTTTTGGGTATGGCGAGATATTGCGCCAGATATATAAAGGACTACGCCACCATCAGTCACCCACTACGAGCCCTCACCAAGCAAGGTCAACCGTTTGTCTGGAGCCCTCAGTGCGAGTGGGCATTTCAAGACATTAAACAGGCAGTTGAATCGGCTGACAAGTTAGCATATTTTAACCCCAAGCGGAAGACAGAGATCACTGTGGATGCCAGCCCAGTGGGTCTGGGTGCAATCCTAGCGCAGTACGACAATGACATTGACCAGCAACACATTGTGGCTTATGCCAGCCGCAGCTTATCAGACACCAAAAAGGCCTATTACCAACCAGAAAAAGAGAGTCTCGCAGTTGTATGGGCCTGTGAGCATTTTCATGTGTCTACGGCAAACATTTCACCATGGTCACGGACCACCAGGCGCTCGTCACCATCTTCGGTAATCCCAAAGCCAAGATGCCACCTCGCATTGAACGGTGGGGTTTGCGCCTGCAGGAGTACACCTACACAATAGTACACAAACCGGGAAAGGCAGAGAATCCGGCGGACTATATGTCCCGACACCCTCAAGCATCCCAGGCTTCACCTCCTTCAATAGCCGAGAAATACATACATTTTGTAGTGGGATTGGCCCGGCCACCTGCAGTACCTTTGGAAGCGATACAGGAAGCCACGGCGCAAGACAGCGTACTTCAGAAAGTGGTGCGCCGACTGCGCACCCATCGTTGGAGACATGACAGTGAGGAAGAAAAAAGTGATCCTTAAGTTCGCCAGGAAATGCAAGCTTTCAGACACATCAGTGATGAGTTATCTGTCACCTCAGAGGGGCTCCTACTGAGGGATCATCGGATTGTCATCCCGAGGCAGTTACGTCAAGGTGTGATTAACTTAGCTCACGAGGGTCATCGTGGAGTTGTTGCGACAAAAAGAGCTCTCCGTGAGCGAGTATGGTTCCCCCTACTTGATCAAATGGTGGAACTCACCCTAAAGGACTGTCCCCAATGTCAACTGGTTAAGCACGGGGATTCCCCAGCTCCTCTTCAAATGACCACACTACCCAATGGGGTATGGCAAGAACTTGCCATGGACTTTTATGGACCCCTCCAGTCAGGCAAATATGTGTTAGCTATTATGGATGAATATTCAAGGCTTCCAATCGCACAGTTCGTGTCTTCCACCAACACCTCCAGCACGATTGCTGTGCTTGATGAAGTGTTCGCTGCCTGGGGTGTCCCCAAGGAACTCAAAACAGACAATGGTCCCCCGTTTAATGGACATGAGTTCAGTGAGTTTGCAAAGCATCTCAATTTCCGACATCACAAGGTCACGCCCCTGTGGCCACAAGCCAATGGCACTATTGAACGGTTCATGGCAACCCTAAAGAAGACATTTCAACAAGCTACTTTGGAAAAAAAGGACTTACAAGTGGCTCTCAATGAGGTCCTGAGAGCGTATAGAACAACATTGCATGCTACCACAGGAAAGTGCCCTGCCACTCTCATGCTGGGGCGACCCATTAGAACACAGATCCTGACATGGGAAGGAGCGTTGCGGTCAGTGTCTCCGGCCCGCGTCCATCAAGAATTAGTGGTGGCTGATCGAGCCGGCAAGAACAAAATGAAGTCCTATGCAGGCACTCACAGGAAAGCAAAGGCTCCATCCCTGCATGCAGGAGACTGTGTGTTGGTCAATCAAGAACAGTTAAAGAAAACGGACTGTAGATTTAAAGACGAACCATTGATTATCACCCAGCAGAAAGGTACAATGCTTACTGCAGAGTCTGAGAACAGACGAATTACCCGAAATGTTTCCCATTTTCAAAAGTGCACCCCAGCCATGAAAGAGGTCCTGGATAGATCAACGGATCAACGGGATGCAGAAGGACCTAGTCAAGGGCATACAGTACAGAGACCTGATCCTCAGACAGAAGCTGCGTCTGAAGGTGTAAGCGCGAGTCTCCGACCTCGAAGAGACATCCAGAGGCCTAAAAGACTGATTGATGAACTATAATCAAGTCAGTTTTGTTCTTTTGTTAACAAAGGGGGAGATGTGATACTGTGAGCAGTCTAGTAGTTGGGATGGGTGGAGTTATGGGGTTGGAGGAAGAGGAGGGGCACTAGCAGGAAAGGGGCAGTTAGAGTAGGGACAGGGACGAGACAGGAGTGTAAGAATAAAGCTCCTTAAAACATAAAGTAGTGTCTGTCATTATTCATGTTCAGGACACTACAGGACATTGGCGAGCGAGCACATGGGGGGTGAGAGGGTGTTCAGCCTGGTGAGCTGAATGCGTGTGGCAGCAGAGGCGGCGGCGCGCGCACAAAGTGTCTGGTGGCATATGGAAGCTGTGCACAATGGGCATGGTTGGGCTCACATGCACTCTACCCGATCCGCACTTTGGGTGCACTTTTGAAAGCCCTTACTTTAATCTCACCAAAGCATCCGTAACGGGATAGCTTCAGCGAGACATAAAAACCTGGATTGCAGGGAATCATGTCCATTTTTTTCCCTTGTGGACCCCATTGGGGATGTGATGGCACTGCAAGGCAGTGCTAAATTTGAGAAAATTAAAATGCTTACATTACTACACTGGCCTGCTGACTGTCGTTTATTGGAGAAACTATACATTTTATGGAACTCTCAGAAACAGTTGGCCACCTCTGCATCCTTTTCTAACCTTTGCTCTCCTCCATGGTAAATGTTTGGAAAATACCTGACGCTCCCCACCTTCCCACCTGCCTCATGATGCCCTCCCTCTTACCCATAAACCAAACATGAAATGATACCTAGCATACACCGCCCTACCTGTAGGCACTCTAAGTGTACCGTCAAATTGCCGAGCATCCTATAGAGCCATTCTTAATTTCCTCTAGATGTTCCTCTTTATTATTCCTCACCTGTACTCTAATGCCTTTGTTCCTCTGAAAACCCCTACAATGTTGCAGAAGCAAGAGGGGCTGCAAAGGGGCGTTGGCTTGCCAGACCAGATCATGCCCAGTAAATTTCCCATAGACTTCAAGTAGTGAAAATATCACAACTCACCACATAGACCCTTATCCTGAGTTGGCAGAAATTCAATGCTTCAATACTGGAGCCAGAATCTCCACTCCCGCTGGTATGCATGCACCAAATTCCAGATATTCTGAGTTTTTCCTTTGCAGTGGGGAATAACTACTCATACCAAGAGATACCAGGCCATTCACCAGACAGTTTTTCTTTACTCTAGCCAAAAATAATAATGCAGACATTGCCACCTGTTCTGAGCAGGCAGAAAATATTATCAGGATGCTGTGGGTGGTAAATAAGGGGTGCAGGTTGTGCTTGTGCATGTTCTGGGAGATCATTGCCTACTACCGCCATGTTGCTTCAGGGGTTTGGAAATGACCAGGCTGTACTGATTCCTGAACCCCTGCTACTGCTGCAGTAAAGACAGGCCTCATGAATTTGAACCTGGAATTATGAGGTCCGCATACTGCCAACTTGAAGAACAATCTTACCCATAGTGAGAGGAGGGGTTGGGGCCTTCAAGGGGCAGGGCATCAAGCCAAGAAGTACCTACGAGAGACTTTTTAACCCCACCCCACTCCAAGCCTCCTTCTCGTAAAAAGCTTCCTGAGGCTCGTGCTGATATCTCAGGTTGTTTTCACACCCTTAATGGACCTCAGCAGTTCAAAGCATCGGAAAATGAGCTAGAAAACCACTATTTACAATAGTTTTCAGCTAATTTTCCCTGCCACCGAGCAATATCGGTTCTCACAGTGAAAGCATGTGATGGGAGCCGATATCGTGTGTCATACAATGGCACCCTGTGAGTTGGCACGTATGTGTCCAGAATTTACAGACCCAATATCTCCTAGCACGGAGGAACTTGTAATCTCACAAATAGCTATTGCTTCAGTTGAAATACCCCAAGAAGTATGGAACACTGACAGTTGTCCCATAGATAATATCTGGATGGGATGCCTGTTTACAAAGAATAATACCTGTCAGAGACTTCTGGTATTTTGTTGATTCCTGTATCTCCTTTACTAAAGTGAGCACATATTTAAGACAACTGGACTAATGCTATCAGAGGATTTTATTTGAAGCCTAAGTAGTACAAATATACATATAATTATAGAAGTACATATATCGATGATTGGGGTGAAAAACATCAAACAAAAAGAAATAATATGTACAAGTTATTCTATATACTTCTCCTTCCTATTGAGTCTTTGCTGATTGGAATTAGTACCAACATTTCTGCTACCGTGAGGTGCGATACGTTATCACATACATCCTTGGTAGAGTCAGCCTGACCTTTGTGAGGTCAGCCTTTGTCTGTGACAGCTCATATTGTTATCAGCTAGGGTCCTTGACGGTGGAGGACAATCACTCTGTGGGGCATTTTACAAGAACAGCCGCTTAGCAGTTCTCAAGCTGTTTAGCAGCAATTTTTTTACCGCTTCCGACTGCCAAATCCTAACGCTATGTCAGCATTAGGATCAGCTAGCAGCCACAAAAAATGATGCTAACACAAGAATCTAGATGCTAAAAAAATTATGTTAGCGTGAAAAAGTGATGCAAGTCAGTTCAACGTCACTTTTCAGTGTCTAGTAGCAGAAATAGCTTACAAATATCCCACTAAGGAAAAAAACAATACATTGTTTTACCTGAATGCAGAATGGAGCAGTCAGGACCAAGTTCAGCACAGGGCAACAACGCATCCAAAGCCTCCAACAGCCAGGATGACCAGCCAGAGTCCCAGGAGAAAATGTAGATTCAGTCTGGAGGAGAATGAGATCCTGATTCGGGAGGTGATGGAGAATCAACGCCGACCATTTGTCACCTCCAAGGTGTCATTGGGGACCAAAATCACTATTTCGCAGTCCAATTGGGGGCCAAGATGGTCACTTGGGTCGTTGGGCATTCTTTTGTGCACTGGGCTTCGAAATACGCTGACAGGCAGGTGTACGGCCGTAGCCTGAGCCTGAGGAGCAGCCATCACGAAGTACAATGGTGGGGTAAGAGCGGAATGAGATGGGGTGAACTGTTGCCGTGGCTAACAAGGAAAGTGTTGCAGCTGGGCTTGCTTATCGTCCACCTGGGCGAAAATGACTTGGTGAAACAATCGGGGGTGTCACTGTTGCATTTGATGCAGAGGGACTTGGAGGTGATGAAACGCAATCTGGCTGGCGCCTGCATTGTGTGGACTGAATTTGTGCCACGGAGGATCTGGAGGGGTGCACTCAAGCCTGCGGCCGTTGAAAGGGCCCGCAGAAAATTGAACAGGGCGATGAGACTCTTTTGTGCGGATCGGGGTATTAAAGTGCTGGCTCATGTCGGGCTTCAGCTGGAACAACCTCTTCTTTTCAGGGACGACAGCGTGCACCTTTCTCACATGGGAAACACATTTTACCTGATGGAGCTGCGGGATTTGATTAGCTTTTTATGGAATGAATCAATCTGGTGTAGGAGGGACTGAGTTCGAAAGGTGCACGCTTGGTGGGGCAGGTAACCGCCCTCCGGGGGTTCCCTGGGTGGTGGGAACTGGGAGGGGTGGGGAGTCCATGACGGGCAGAATCACCCTTCCAGGGAGGGGGTTACAGGTGCAGGATGAGAGAGAGTGGTAGACGGGAGTGCAATGGATGGAAATGACAGAGGAGTTGGAAAGTGGAAAGGGGAAGTGAATGAGATGCAAAGAGGTTGTGGTGTGATTTAGGAATGGCTGGTGGAGCACGTGAGTGGATGACGGTTGAAAGGCAGGATGTTGGGGGGATTGTTAAGTTAATGATGTTATGTTTATTGTAAGATGTCATGCCTGTCCTAATAAATGGCCTTTTACGCAAACTGATGCGTGGAGTGGTTATTGCGCGATGCGGCCCCCGGGGGAATGCAGGTCGGCAGACCAGTCTTTTCCCCGGGGTGTTCACGCTATGTTAGGACAGGCAGGAAGTTAGGTAGGGGGTTAGGTCAGGGGTGGGAGGGGTTAGATAGGAGGCTATTTAGGGGGACAGGAGGGGAACAACTTCCTTTACCTGTCCCCGGTGCCTCAGGGAGAAGTTAGTCTTGCCACCCACCCACCCTACATGGCGAAAGGGGAAGTTGGGTGTGGTTGTTGTAGTTGCCATGTTGGGCAACATGCCAGTTTAGGACAGGATGGCACGTTAGGGGTATGCTTCCGGGAACTGGGAGGGGTGGGGAGTCCATGACGGGCAGAATCACCCTTACAGGGAGGGGGTTACAGGTGCAGGATGGGAGAGAGTGGTAGACGGGAGTGCGATGGATGGAAATGACCGAGGAGTTGGAAAGTGGAAAGGGGAAGTGAATGAGATGCAAAGAGGTTGTGGTGTGATTTGGGAATGGCTGGTGGAGCACATGAGTGGATGACGTTGAAAGGCAGGATGTTGGGGGGATTGTTAAGTTAATGATGTTATGTTTATTGTAAGATGTCATGCCTGTCCTAATAAATGGCCTTTTACGCAAACTGATGCGTGGAGTGGTTATTGCGCGATGCTGCATCTTGTGGTTGACGTTTTGAACTTCCTGCAACAGGAAGGAATGTCATTTGGAAAATATCGATATAGAGTGGTTTTGTTTATTTTGAACATTTAATATTCTGTGGAACCTTATATTATTTGAACAGTGCAATTCTGTATGTAAACATTATGTGTAATACTGCCTTCTTTAGCACATGACTGCCTTTCTGTAGCACATGACAGAAGTTTCCAACAAAAATACGAAGAGCAGACATTGTAAAATGGAACAAGTAAAAGGCATTTTTTCATATTGCCAATAAGTGGATTTCAAGGATTGAATTGCTAAATTTATTTACTTTGAATTGGTTATTGCGAATCTCCTGACACCCTTGTTCTTTATGTATAACAGTGGACATAGGTGGGTGTTATTTTTGACCTGCAGATTTCAGTCTGTAATGTCAGTGAAGATTGGTATCATTAATGCTCATTCTTTTGTTGCTGCTTTTATATTGATCACTTTGACTTTCCACAAAAGGGGCTTCGAGATTTTCATTTTTCATTTCAAATACTTTATTCCGTTTACATTGTGAGAAACCATAAAAGTTACATCTTATAAAATACAACACAAAATGTAAACACAGGATATACATATCTTGGATAAAAAAACAGTAGTCGTGAGTTAATGTTGATGTTAACATGAAACAGAGGGGGCATTAAATGGCCTATAAAAAACCATAAATACTCCATAGCCGTTTAAAACCGTTTAAAAATCTAGGCTTTTTCTATATTTCATTGCACATTTCAAAAATCCGGCCACAAAAGGGATGCAATCTGGTTTTAATAATTGCAGATAAAAAAGAGCGGGACGTACTTGCACAAAATTTAACCTTTTTAAAATGGGTTTAAATAAAAAGTCCTGGGCATTTCATAGTATTTACAAAAGAACATAAAGTGTAGCAGGTCCTGAGGAGACTTATTGTCGCAGCCACAGGGTGCTAACAATTTCCCTTTGTGACTGCCCCTTGGCACAGCTAATAAAAAATGAAAAAGATTTAATCTGAACCTGATTAATGAAAATCGCTCGTATGCTGGTAATGGCCATGATAAATATAATTCCAGGCCTAGGGAGGTTTTTACTAGTTTCAACAATGGTTCTTTCGGGTATGAAAACAATTGCTTTAAATCATACGTGCATTATCAACAGTGGTCAAAGCATAACTTCATTACTTATTATGCTATTCTAATTATCATTAGAGTGCAAAACCAAACACAAGAAAGGGTCAGAGTGATTTTAATTATTCAGTTATTTTTTCATCTTTTTGTCATTTTGTTTCCGACTGACACCTTAAATATATGCATAAAAAACGTTTTTTACAAAATACAAGGTACGGCGCAACAATTCAAGTCAGTGTACAGAGTAACATAACGGGAAAATATTGTGACAATGTGACAAATAAGTGATGGTCTATTTACATGTGAATGAAAGAGTATTAAAGGAGAGGGAAATTCGAAAGGCCGATTCCTGTAGAAGTCATCAAGACCACACTTGACAGAAGAGAAAGACCTCATTGGATACCAACCGACTTCTTGGTAGACCTCCTTGAAATAGCAATGAAGAAAAATTTCTTTTTGTTTAAAAATCAATTTTACTATTAATGTAAAGGTGTCGCCATGGGGGCTACATATGCCCCCAGCCTGGCTAACATCTTCATTGACCACTATGAGGAAGAGCACCTGTATGACTTGGCCAATCCCTACCTGCACAACATCGATGTATGGAAAAGGTACATTGATGATGTGCTTATGATCTGGTCAGGGACTGAAATGGAATTGAAAGACTTCTATTCTTGGTTGAACACCAGGGATAATGATATCCAATTCACAATGGCTTACAACTCAGAATCCATTGATTTCCTGGATCTTACATTCAAGGTCGAAAATGGTCAATTGTATACTGATCTATTTCGCAAACCAATGGGAAGAAACATGCTTCTGATGTACGGATCCCACCATCCCAGGATCCTAAGGGACAATTTGCCCTATGGTCAGTATTTGAGAATAAGAAGGAATTGCTATAGACGACAGGACTACTTCAAGGCAGCTGAAGATCTGACATCACGACTGAGGAAACAGGGATATCCATCGAGTTTGCTTAAAAAAGCAAACAAACGTGCATGGTATCAACCACGTGAACAACTGCTGGAACCAAAAGAGAAGACGGATGGCACGAAGAACTTAGTGTGTGTAACCACATATAACACTAGGAGTGCAGATATCAAAAAAATTATAAAAAAGTACTGGAACCTTGTGGCAAGTGATCCACAGATGGAGGAGCAACCGTTGTTTGCATTTAAATGAGGAAGGAATATCAAGGATGTAGTGGTCGGGGCTTTCCTTGACCAGCCAAAACACCAGAACCTAAGAAGTATGATGAATCTGCCACCATCTTCCATCTTACATCTTCTTGTGTTTGGTTTTGCACTCTAATGATAATTAAAATAGCATAATAAGTAATGAAGTTATGCTTTGACCACTGTTGATAATACACGTATGATTTAAAGCAATTGTTTTCATACCCGAAAGAACCATTGTTGAAACTATTATTGTATTGCCCAGGTTCTTAGGGATACTGGGTTACCCCATAAGAATTCTTCTTAGGGAGGTTTTTAGCATCAGGTGTGACCTCACACTAGGCTTCAGCAATTCCTTCTCCTCTCTTTCCATTTTTTTGATTTGAGTGAAGGAATACTTTACGAGCGCTATTTCCATTCTGGTGATACCTTCAGGTTTTAAGAACAGATCCAGGCGTCCCACCTCGCTAAAACTTGTTTTTAGATATTTAAGCCAGGGGATGTTGATCATATGATCTAAACTCAAAACCTCTTTTAGGAGATCATGTGTAAGACCTAAATGCTTGTTGATCCAGCATTGTAACCAGAAGGTAAGGGGACGTAAGGCCAAGGTGTCACTTATGTAAGGCGTACCTGTTTCTTCATGTACTTACCGGTTCGTGGTCCCCTTTGGAACGCTCAGTAATTGTTTGAGGAAATTATTTTCTGTCACCTGGAGGCCATCAAGGCCAGAATATCCCCATATGTCGCTCCCATAACTGGCTATCGATATGCATTTAGCGCGGTAAATTTTTAACATCGCTGCAACTGGTTGCTTACCCAGTTAAGCTGCAAAACCAAATAACGCCGCATTTGCCCTGGTGACCTCACCCCTTTTTTTATTTAAAAGGGCAGCCCAGTTGAGCCGGTGGTCAAGCAGAACTCCCAGGTAGGAAAAAGTTGTACAATTTGGGACCCTGTCTCCATTCACCGCAAAAGGGTACTGTTTTTTAGAGCGCTGCCCTACCTCCATCGCGTAAGACTTAGTATTATTTATGGACAGATCTCGCTTGGCCATAAAATTGTGAAATGCATCAAGTAGGGTTTGTAGCCCTTTTGGGGTTCGGGCCAAGAGGACTGCGTCATCGCATATAGCAGGACGGGCAGTCCTCGCCGTCCCACATAGGGGTAGTCAGCCCTTGTGTCGAGCAATGAACCTTCTAGATGGTTAATAGAAAGATTAAAAAGGAAGGGGGCAAGTATGCACCCCTGCCAAACCCCCCTTTCAACGTCAAGATTCCTTTATACCTTCAAATTACTAGTGTATCTGATGTTGGCCTTGGTGTCTCTATGAAGATCCCTCAGGAAGTCCACCAAATTTTGCTCCATTCCCATGGCGTCCATGGACCGCCACAATTTTTACCAATTGACACAATCGAAGGCAGATGAAAGGTCCATGAAGGCCATGTAGATGGTCCCGGAGCGGGCGATGGTGTACTTTCCTAGTATCAAATAAAGGTTTAGGCACTGAGCCATGGTCGAGTGCCCTGGGCGGAACACATACTCTGCACAGGTAAACAACCTCTTCAAAATGACTCCCCCAATGACCTTTACAACAGAATCGATCAAGGAGATTGGCCTACAGTTCTTCGTACAATTATAATCCCCCTTTTTATGAACAGGTACGATTGTTGAGACTCCCCAGGACGCTGGGCATCCTTCCTTAGATGCTGCATTACCCACTGCAGTCAGAATCCGAGCCCAGAAGGAGGGGTTTGATTTAAAAAGGTCCGGAGGAATACCATCCGGACCTGGAGCCTTTTTATTTGTACGGTTGTTAATGCCCTCCTCAATTTCGTCAACTAAAAACACCACTACTTCCCTATCCATAGATTTATCGGGATGGTCTAACGAGATAGACGTATTTTTGAATATATTAACAAAGTGGGACACCCATTCATCCGCTGTTATGTTGGAGCCCACTTCTCTGACCCCTTCCGCTAAAAAGGTGATCGGTTAATGGTGCTCCAAAATCTCGAGCTGCTTGCTAGAGTCATGGGATCTAAAAGCTCCCTCCATAATGCTTCTTTAATTTCAGCCTTACGGTTGGCCAGAGCAGTTTTATAGTTTTTCCGGAGGGTGCAAATCTGGGATCTATCCCTTGGTTTTAATTTCAAGCCAGCCTTAAGTTTTCTTGCAGCTGTAGAGCATGAGCGGCAGAACCATTTAGATTCACTAGACTTACTAATTCTACCTCGGGCAAGTAACATGCTTCCAACTTTTGATGCAATCCCCTCATAAGATTCTAGGATTCCTGTTTCTAGTGATTCATCATTAAGACAGCAAGAAAATTCTGCCTCGCAGGCGGCCTTAAGTGTGTCATTAAAGACGGACGGAATTACTTGGCTCCATTTAATCCGCCACCCTCCGTCAACAGGTTGCATATTATTATTACCTTTTTGCACTAACCTTTTTCTTCATGATACTCCCTCTTAGAGTCACACAGACAGGATTATGATCACTATATGCGCTCGGGATTATAGAAAATCCCTGAAGGAGAGGTAAAATTGTTCTGGATAGAAGAATATGATCTGTAAAGGACCCGATGCCTCTGCCCTTAAACGTGGGTTCCCTTTGTTTACTTAATGGAGAGGCAAAACTCAGTGCAGAGGATAAGTCTTGCTGGATGTATGACATTACAACGCATGCTTTTACCACGCATGCTTTTACAACGTAAGTATTACAACGCAAACCTTTACAGCGCATAGTGCTTTGGGGTACTGGATAGTGAATAATTTAATTTACTATTCCAACTCCAGTCCCCGTGGACACTAGGGAAGGTGTTGGATAGTAAATTAAATCTATTCCCTGTCCTAGAGCGCCCTCCAGCGCAATGCGTTGTAATGGTTTGCATTGTAATAGTTGCGTCGTAAAGGCACTGCGTGGTAAAAGTTGCGTTGTAAAGGATGTTTCCCGTCTTGCTCATCAAGCATATCATTGAGGGCATTACCTTGTTTGGTATGCTCAAAGTGAAGTCCGGAAATCAGTGGGCAACCCACTGTCTCTAAGGCATTCGACTTAAGGTCACCACATGGGTGTACATTAAAGTCTCCTACGATAAGTAAGTTCTTTGTGTTAGGACCACAGCCCAGCTTTACAAAGCTGTTCAGATCAGAGATCCCACACCCTTCTTCTTTGTTGATAGAGTTGTAACAATGTATCACCTGGAGGGTGCTGTTTTTTTGACCCAAGGAAATGGCCTGTATTTTTCTATTATCTAGGGGAATGGTCCTGATACTACATCTTAGAGCTAAAGACACAAAAATGGCTAAACCTCCGATCGCTCTACCACTAGTTGCTCTAATCGCTGGGACAAAAAAAGCTCTATACCCCTCCAGCGCTATGTTACAATTCACAAGCAACGTTTCTTGAAGGCAGATTAACGAATAATTACTGACAAACTGCACCCATAGGGGGGTCTGTAACCTTTCCTGCCAGTCCCGCAATGTTCCATGAGAGTACACTCTGATCTTGAAGCTTCTCCATGGAACCCAGGGTAGCCTCTCTTAGGGAGACAGATGGAATTACAACATAGTGGTTAGCCTTCCGGACTACTTCAACTGGGATGACAGTAGAATTAACTAGTTTGGCCACCACAGGTACAGGCTCATGTGCTAATCTCTCTGCTGGGAGAATAATTATTTTAGGTGGAATGTTACTAGTAGATTTGTTGGAGATAGGACGGTTCCCACACAGTCAGTCGCAGTCATTAAGATGAGAAAGAACTGTGTATCGGTTTGGTCCCTCTAGGGCAGGGGAAAACCCATATCCACCCCAGGTGGGTGCCCTTAATGAACTCAGCATTGGTGGGCCCTTTCCCTGCTGTCCCTTAATATAAGAAGTCCTATCGTAGTGTCCCCTATTTCGAATATCAGGTTGGGCTCTGTTTGTTAACCTATAAAAGAAACCTAATGGCAGAATCTCAATGCATTGGCCAGTGTACCCCCCTGCGTACTCCACATCCCTAAAAATCCTTTCTGCTATTGTTGGACTATTAAAATTTACGACCATGCAGTCGCCGTTTCTGGTTTTGCATGAGCTGCCTAACCAGGACACCCGGCGAACCATAATAACGTGGTGTCCAGCTCTATGTCCCTCCCTGGTGTTACAATGCAACCAGTGCATGACCTTGTTTTTCAGTTGGCTATGATCTTCTATGGTTCCTTCAGGAAGGGGTGGTACGTTACTCAGTACTACCACCAGAGGTGTTGCTTCCTGTGGTAAATCAATAACAGGGCAATTAACCACATTTCTGCTGATTTCATTTATCTTTCCTTTACCCTCAACCTGTGTGGTTGTTGGCATGTTATGTTTTAAATGCTTGTGGTTATTGGCCACAACGTCTGTATTACCTATGGCCCCCAGTATGTTAGTTCTACCTTCCTCTGTTCCACTCCTCACGTTGATGGTGTTCCTACTTCCAGCATCTATTATGGTTGGAGCCGAACTAGATGATAAAGGTAAGTTTAAAGTCTGTTTTCTAGGATGTAACTGGAGGCCCCCCGAATGGATACTGGCTGTTAAACTTTCCAGCAAACGAGTATTTTCTGAGGTTGCCTGTTGTAACTTTCCCATATTCTGGTTTATTACCTTCAGTCTCTCTATAAGTGGAAGAATGGGAGATTTTAACAGCTGTTCTACTTGTACTGTGAGCCCTACGGCATCGCAGGGGACTGGGGTGACGTGTATAAAAGGCTGATGGGTAACGTTAGATGCGGTTTTTGGCAATTCTTTTTTTGGGACGATGGGTGCGTTAACAGGTGTTATATCTTTGAGAGGAACTAATTTTACTGATTTGTTTATTATCTTGGGAACTTTTGGTTTTCTACCCATTTGTCGACCCCCACCCCTTTTCCTTTTCCCCAATAGTTTTAAACAAAAAGCTGTAGATTTCGGGTTATCGGCGACAGTCGCCTTCTTTGTGGATATTGCGATTGGGCAAAATTCTTCAGGCGATGAGATACTCCTATTGAGATGTTCGTGGAGGAGATAGTGTTATGCTCCACAACTCCTGTACTTATTCTACTCGGATTAATCCAGCTTGTTCTCATAAGGGTAGATTTTTCTGGCGTAATATCATTCATAATTTTACCCAAGGAGGACCGTTTTGTGCTTGAGAGTTCCAAAGATAACTGCTTCTCTGTTAAAGCTATTTCGCGCTCTAAAACAACTGCTGCTCGGGTAATAAAGTTGTCTAATGTCCCTGACACGCTGCCCCCTGTTGAGTTTTGTGCCATCTTTCTCCCCTTCCCACATAACAGGGCCATGCTCAACAATTCAGATCTTACTTAGTTGGGAGAGGGCAAGCACCGATACCCACAAAAGGGGTGCAGCATACAATGTTTTCAATCCAAGTCAAATGAGAGTGTACTTGCCTAAATAAACATCACGTTAGAGGGTTGGCACAGCCCGGTCTGTGACGGCCTAGGACGGTCCTGCCCTTGTCCCGGGCTTCTCCCGGGACGCTCCCGCGCAGCACGAGCCTGGATCGTTATATATCACGTGCAGTGACCTGTGGGCGGGGCTGGCAGCCGAACACGGGACCAGGTGTTGTGGGTCAAACAGGGACTCCTGGTACTTCGAGTCCCTGCTAGCGTTCGGCGCAGAATCTCCTTCTTGTCCCACTCGCCCTCAGAGCACAGTCAGCAACGGAAGACCAGATAGAAACACTCTCCCTGTTATAACAACGAAGCGGCACCCGCGAAGCGGGTGCAGCGAGATGTGGGCTTAGGACAACTTCACCACAGCGTCCTTGGGCTTAGAACAGCTTCTCCACAGCGGGTTCATACAGCAAGGGCTCCTCTACTGACAGCAACACGGCTTTCAAGATTTATAACAAGTGCTACATGAGAATCTAGATTTATAACTAGTGCTCTGAAAAACTTTGCTTGATGTGTTTGTTCCTTGTATACATGTACAGAACATTTCACTGCACTTTGACTCCAGGGCTACTAACCATTTCTTATTCTATTACATATTAGATTCCACCGCCATAAGAGGGCTAGTCAGAAGACCAGCCAACCATGATTCAGTGCACCCTTGATCCGGTCCCTGTCCGAACGTAGATCCTGAGACATGGATTGTCTTTTTTAGATTCCTTCCCAATAACCCTTCCTTTTGAGAGCTTCCATCTGTGCTGTGTGTTTCTATTATCACTTCTACTGAGTTCAGTACTTAGCGGTACAAAAGGGGGTGGTGATGGACGGAGCATCTGAATCAATCAAACACTCACACCCAGTCAAAAGATCTGGTTTAATCCATCACCGTTCTTTAGCCCACTCTGCCACCCCAGTTCAGACATGGCTATATGCAAATCAGTCTGACCCTGTGCCTCATGGGAACAGTCCAGCCCGAACTGCCAAGCCATGTCTTCCTTGGACCGGAAACAAGCTTCCGAGGACCGGTTTCTGGCATTCCAGCCGTCTTCAGCCCGGCTTGCTTGAATCCAGTGGCAAAGTGAGCAAGGGACTCATGTCTGAGCATACCCTGCCACACTTATGGCGGCCAAAAGCGGTACAAAAGGGGGGGTGATGAACGGAGCATCTGAATCAATCAAACACTCACACCCAGTCAAAAGATCTGGGTTTAATCCATCACCGTTCTTTAGCCCACTCTGCCACCCCAGTTCAGACATGGCTATATGCAAATCAGTCTGACCCTGTGCCTCATGGGAACAGTCCAGCCCGAACTGCCAAGCCATGTCTTCCCTGGACCGGAAACAAGCTTCCGAGGACCGGTTTCATTTCTTTGACTGGGTGTGAGTGTTTAATTGATTCGGATGCTCCGTCCATCACCACCCCCTTTTGTACCGCTTTTGGCCGCCATAAGGGGGGCAGGGTATGCTCAGACGTGAGTCCCTTGCTCGCTTTGCCACTAGATTCAAGCAAGCCGGGCTGAAGACGGCTGGAATGCCAGAAACCGGTCCTCGGAAGCTTGTTTCCGGTCCAGGGAAGACATGGCTTGGCAGATCGGGCTGGACTGTTCCCATGAGGCACAGGGTTAGTGTTAGACGGACCGGGAGGGTCGGCCGAGATTACGGGGAGAGGTCTCCAGGGAGAGCCGTCTCCAACGACTGTACAGGTAAGTAACTTCCCCCCCCACAGACGGACACCACACAAGATTGAAGGTTAACGAGACTTTATATGCAATTCTTAGGTTACGTCGCTATGATACAAGGAGGTCTGGACTCAGGAGTCCCCTCGGTTCTGATCTCTGGTTGAGGAGAAAGGGTAGCGGGACAGTCTTAGTTACCAATGAGTTAAATAGCTCTCAATCCTCGAGCTCGGCGTGGTTGCTGATCGGGCCGTGGAGGAGCCAAGCAGGTCCCGAGATGGATGAAGGATGGTCGACGGGCCGTGGAGAAGCCAAGCAGGTCCCGATGAAGATGATGGTTACAACGGTCCGCGGCCTCGCCAGCAGATCCGGACGACGGTGAAGAATGAAGGTTACGACGGCTGTGGCAGCGCCAACAGGCAGGACGATGGTGCACAGGACAGAGCTACGGCAGCGCCAGTAGTCCGTCCAGGATGAGTTCCTCTTACGTCTCTCGACTCCAAGATACAACTGACTTCCTGCTCTGGAGCTGCCCCAGTTATAGGGCTGGCGTGCTTTGATGTCCGGACCCTCGCACTTGGAGGTCGGGAGGTCCGGGATGAGGGAGTCCAGACACCCAGCAGGAGGGTGGAGCCAGCGCCCGGGGAGGCGATGGGCGAGCGGCACTGGGCGGGGGGAGAGCCATCGGCACCTCTTTCTCCCATTGACTTGCCAAGTAGCCCGCTCACCTCCTGGGTGGAGGGTGGTGCCGGATTGTCTGAGGCTGGGCTAGGCCCAGGGTTGAGGTCGATCGGGGGCCAGGCGGCCTCGTGGCGAGGTGTCCAAGATGGCGGCCCGGGCTGGGTGCATGGGCCGGCAGTGGATCGGACCCACGAGGTTATCATGTTCGAGGGCAGGGGTCCCTGAGGGGACGTAGGGCGTGCAATGGTGGTGTGTGGTGCTTGCGTGACTGGGCTCGGGCCTGGTCGAGCCGGGGGAGAGCGGCCCGTCATGTGGCCTGTCCAACAGTTAGACTGATTTGCATATAGCCATGTCTGAACTGGGGTGGCAGAGTGGGCTAAAGAACGGTGATGGATTAAACCCAGATCTTTTGACTGGGTGTGAGTGTTTGATTGATTTGGATGCTCCGTCCATCACCACCCCTTTTTGTACCGCTTTTGGCCGCCATAAGTGCGGCAGGGTATGCTCAGACGTGAGTCCCTTGCTCACTTTGCCACTGGATTCAAGCAAGCCAGGCTGAAGACGGCTGGAATGCCAGAAACCGGTCCTTGGAAGCTTGTTTCCGGTCCAGGGAAGACACGGCTTGGCAGTTCGGGCTGGACTGTTCCCATGAGGCACAGGGTTAGACTGATTTGCATATATCCATGTCTGAACTGGGGTGGCAGAGTGGGCTAAAGAACGGTGATGGATTAAACCCAGATCTTTTGACTGGGTGTGAGTGTTTGATTGATTCGGATGCTCCGTCCATCACCACCCCCTTTTGTACCGAGGTCAGTACTTAGACAGGATCAAGTCTAGTCATCACCCAAAGAGAACGGAGCAGGTGTTTAGGTGAGTGACGCATGACAATGGTGGTGGTCTCCTTGGTGCTCCTAGGTGCAATAACAGGAGGTCCATGGCATTGCTGTGCATGCCAAGGAAGAATTGGTGGAGTTCTCCTATTATACAAGTGTGCTAGTATCATTTTTAAGACCAGATAATTCCTAGTGGTATGAAACTGCTGCTAATGTGACTAAGCAGCAGTTTTTTTTTATAGCGATGTAGAAGGAAATCCTTGCAAACATCCTGTTCTGTGTTTTGCTGGAGTTTTTACGTGGGAACGCCTACCTTGCATTTAATTTTCGAGAAGTCCCGAATCGGCGCTATGAAGGATTCCGCTATTACAGCAAAACTGTTGCTAACGGGGTTTACGGCAACTTGTAAATATGGCGGTAAAACAAAAGCCTCCATAGCATCAAAAAAATTACGCTAGGGTGGCATTAATTCCTTGTAAATTTGTCCCTGGGATCCTAGATGCACCTCTCTGCCAGGGAGTGCTATAGATACAGTATTTGTACTGTTTCACAGGGCTTTCTTGAGAAAGAGTCCCATGATTACTGACGTAGTGTGAAAGAATCCTATGTGAATTCTTACAGCCCTACCTATAATTATGTCCAAATAAGAAACCACTATGCCTAAATGAAATCATATCGCTTTCAATGAAGATAAGAACTAAATTTCACTATCATAATATATAAAACTTGATCAATAAATTGTCATACCATAGTATCATAATGTAACACAGGCAATGCACATTAGGCAGAAGAGATCGGGCTGTTAGCACAGAAACTTTGAAAAGTGCATTCAATTTGAACCATCAACCACAAACTCAGTATATACACAGTTGTTTGAAGAACCTCACCAGCTCCACTAGCACGGAGATGTGATATTTCATGAGATGTAGGCTTCCTTTGGGTTGAGACGAAGAGTGAAGATCACACCCTGGTCCTGCTGATGACTGCCATCAGCTTCCTGGGACTACACAAGACTGACAGGAAGAGCAGCATAGAGGGCCTTGAATACCTCTAGAGACCCCTCAGGAGAGACAGTAGACAGCAGCAGAAGCAACAGAGGAGCTGAGCACCAAGAGTGGAATCCCTGTTGGGGTATCTCATTCCTGCATTACCAAAGGACCCTGTTTAACTGCTTCTGTTTCCCTCCTAGCATCCGTCCAGTCATGAGCAAGGGGCCCTCCCAGCATTTGGCATCAGCATACAAGACTCCACTGGATTCAGCAACAGAACAGTGTCTTTGAACTAAGAGTCGGAGCGAATGTACTGAACAAAGAGCACCATTGGTACTTTTTCTTTCCCTTCAAATTAGGGTTAATACCCTGTTTCTGGGTTAGACAGACTTCGACACCCCTTCAAATCTGGCAGGGGTTTCTGTGGCTCATGACGTTGTGTACCTTGTTGCTATCACCTACATTACCAAAGCTGCAACAACTGCTCGCTCCAGTGGGCCACTAACCCTAACAAGAAGCCTATGTTCCTCTGCAGCAAATAACTGGATGCACACCACGCAACCATAACTAACGTGCTTTGTCTTTTCAA
Source organism: Lissotriton vulgaris (assembly GCF_964263255.1). Lineage (NCBI taxonomy): Eukaryota > Metazoa > Chordata > Amphibia > Caudata > Salamandridae > Lissotriton > Lissotriton vulgaris. The sequence continues at coordinate 807,605,084 of NC_141697.1, forward strand.
GTAATAACCGTAGCTAGACATTCACATTTTTGCTTTTGTAACAATTGTTCTATGAGGTATCTAACTCAGGCTTCAGGCTAACTAAACTACCATGGATGTTCAAGGAATCCATGGAGGCCCTACATTCCATCTCAAACACAGGACCAAGCATTCAGATTAGTACGGAATGCATGCAGCCTCACCTTTGGAAATGATCAGTGGTGCTACATGGATCTGGAAAAGGCCCTGACAGTCCGCTGCTCCCCGCGTCCCCGATTTCCCACACATGTTAAAACCTGACACCTGTTCCAGCCAGTCTTCCCTCCCCCATATACTTCATATCCGCTAAATTCTTCCACCTTTCTGGGCTCACTGCTTCAATTTTTAGGTTTTGCCTAGGCAGCACTTGCGCTGTATTTTCAAGACATGCTGGGGCGTATTTACAAGCTCCTTGCAACACTTTTCCATCACTTTTCCCATGTTAAAAATGACGCAAAAGTGGCGCAAGGGGCTTGTAAATAAGCCCTGCTGTATCTAGGATATGAGCTTGAAAAATGCCCATCCTTTTTAATTGGTTCCTAATGCTGTCCTTTAGAAAGGCTAGTTTTTCATAGGGGAATACACTTAGTAGCCCTACTTTTGGAATTTTGCATGAGGACTGCCCTCCTACATGTGTTCTTACTATTCAGGTTATTTATAACTAACAAGAACTCTTTTTTTTAGTTGGCCTGCCTCTTTGTTTTTTAACTTTTCTGTTTACTTGTGCAATGAAACTTGAGAGCATATCATCAACGAGGCAATATAAAATTATCGCCGCTTTTGCATCCGTTTTCGGACGAAAAGCAGCAATAATTTTATTGCCTAATCAGCAAGGTCACGCTATTGCGTGAAACCTTGCATCAGCGCCTGTTTACTGAATGCCCAGCTTTGCATCTCTAATGAGATGCAAAGTGGGCGTTCCTGCCCTGACATTACTGGAGAAATGTCGCTAAGCAACATTTCTCCAATTAACAAGGGGCCTGCTAACCTGCAGAGCGACAAGCGAAGTATCAATAACCTCTGTTATCGCTTCTTTCCTTACGCCTGCTTTGAGACTGACTTTGCCATGATATCCTATGTAAGGTGGATATCATGGCTAAGTATGCCTCGCTCTACCATCAACCTAACGCCACACTTTGTGAGATATCGCTGGATTTCCAGCGATAATCTCACATTTGGCAGTTAGCGCTTGGAATTTTATCGCTTTTGAGAAAAGCGTTGCTAATAGCATGCCATCTCAGCGTAAAACTTCACATTACCCGACGATAATTATCCTAGCGCTAAGTGTGCTTAACGATAATTATCGCCGGTCCTTGATGATATACCCCTTGGTCACATCAATTGCGTCACTTAATCTCCCTGTGCCTCCCCTCACCCCTCACACAACAGTGCTTAAGTTGCTTCATATCCATTAATCTCCCCGTACCGCTATGCCACGATCATAGCCGGAGTTCTGGGCTGTCCCCCAGTTGATGAAGCATGCTTCCGGGAACTACTGTTGGGTTGGCGGTAGAATTTACTACACCTACTTGCATCCCATAGTTAGCAATCCCCTGAGCTGCAACTGTGCCCAACTGCTTGTGCCTCTGTGTGCAGATGTGTCCCCTATGCATGTCTCACCATTCAACGTTCGCTGCTTCAATCCATTTGCCCTGGCCGCATTCGGGCTGCATGCGTCATTACTGGGCTAGCGCGTCTGTAGTCCTGCCTGGTTTCAGCCGCACCCTGCCCCATCCCGATAGCTCTGTGCGGATCCGCTTCCTTGTTCCCTGTGTAGTGTCTCCTGTTTCTGTTTCCACTCCCACTCTTGCTGGTGCTTCCACTGTACCTTGAAAAAAAAAATTAAACAACAGGGAGTGGTGATGGACAGAGTTTCTGAATTAAGCAGAATACTCTCACCCAGTCAAGAGATCAGGGCTTAATCCAACACCGTTTTTTTAGCTCACTGCACCATCCCAGCTACAGAACCTGGCTATATGCAAATTAGTCTGTCCCTGGCCCAGTGCATCATGGGAACAGGGCAAACCAAACTACCAAGCCAATTCTTTCACTGGGAAGGAAACAAGCTACCGGGGACCGGTTTCAGGCACTCCACTCCACTGGAGTCAAGCTAGCCGGGCTGATGAGAGGTGTTACCTCGAAACCGGTCCGGTCCTCGGATGCTTGATTCCGTTCTGAGAAGGACATGGCTTTTGTAGTTCGGACTGGACTGTTCCCATGGGGCAACAGGGTCAGAGCTGATTTGCATATCGCCATTGTCTAACCCAGGGTGGTGTGGAGTGCAAAAAAACGATGGATTTGGGCCCAGATCTTTTGACTGGGGGAGTGTGTGACATTGATCCACATTCAGTCCATCACTTGTTGTTTTTGCAATTGCCGCCCTAAGTGCGCTGGGGATGCCCAGACGTGGGTCCCAGGCACTCCACTCCACTGGAGTCAAGCTAGCCGGGCTGATGAGAGGTGTTACCTCGAAACCGGTCCGGTCCTCGGATGCTTGATTCCGTTCTGGGAAGGACATGGCTTTTGTAGTTCGGACTGGACTGTTCCCATGGGGCAACAGGGTCAGAGCTGATTTGCATATCGCCATTGCCTAACCCAGGGTGGTGTGGAGTGCAAAAAAACGATGGATTTGGGCCCAGATCTTTTGACTGGGGGAGTGTGTGACATTGATCCACATTCAGTCCATCACTTGTTGTTTTTGCAATTGCCGCCCTAAGTGCGCTGGGGATGCCCAGACGTGGGTCCCAGGCACTCCACTCCACTCCACTGGAGTCAAGCTAGCCGGGCTGATGAGAGGTGTTACCTCGAAACCGGTCCGGTCCTCGGATGCTTGATTCCGTTCTGGGAAGGACATGGCTTTTGTAGTTCGGACTGGACTGTTCCCATGGGGCAACAGGGTCAGAGCTGATTTGCATATCGCCATTGTCTAACCCAGGGTGGTGTGGAGTGCAAAAAAACGATGGATTTGGGCCCAGATCTTTTGACTGGGGGAGTGTGTGACATTGATCCACATTCAGTCCATCACTTGTTGTTTTTCCACTGTACCTTGAGCTCTTCGGCCCCACTGGTTCACGCTGTGTCCCTCTGCTCTGGACCCTCTGGTGTTGGTTGACCCTGCTAATTCATTCTTCACTTGCTGGGCCAGCTCTTCCCTCTTCTTCCTGGACGTTAGCTGCCTTCTTCACCACTGCTGCTGCTCCATGAAATAACCACATCCACACTTTGCTGCTCTCTCTGCTTATCCCTTTTGTCCTTGTTGGATGCAGCTTTTTTGGCAGCGTTTGTTTCAGGCCACGTTTGCTTCAGGCCTTGCTGTTGTTTCTGCTTTTATTGGCCCACTCGGCGGGGGTTATTCTTCCCTGCTTGCATTTCTGATTGTTCTGCCACTGGGTGCATCCAGGCCTGCTCTCAGGACATGGTTGATCAACCACTGCCTGCTGTGCTGCTCCTTGGCTTCTTTTAGTTGCAGGGGCAGTGGTAACTCGCTGCTGTACGGCCCTCAACTGGGCGCTTGCCTCAATGCTGCTCCTTTCTCATGGCTGTGGCCCCTCGATGCTGATGGGGCCGAACTGAGTGATGAGGCCTCTTCTACGTCCCGAAAGCGGGCAGGCTTATTTTGACGCCTCTTTGCTGCTGCCTTCCTGCCTACACTGGGTGACATTACCGTGCCACTCCTGCTGTTGTAAGCTTCTTGCTGTCCCAACGTCACTTCCACTCTCTGCTGCTGCACTGCTGCAAGCACGCCAAAAAGCAAGCAGCTGTTTCAGTTGATGCCTGAACTCACACCTCAGCGTGGCTCCACAGAAGTCAGGCACTCTACACCAATAAGGCTCACTGGGCTTCAGCCCCGCCCCCGTCGTCTTCTACAGCCCGGGTTAAGATCACACGCACTGAAATATTAATAGAAGGCTGTGCATCGGATGAATACTAAGCATCGAGAATGTGATTTTTATAACCCCTTCTGAGAGGCCCAGCATCCCGAGCCTGTAGTGACCCAGAGTCACAGTCAGCAGTCTAGTGTTTTGTATGCCAGCTCACTGAACACCCACACACCACTGATGTCACCGGTCAGGTGATACTGTTCTAATAAAAGAGGCCATGCCCACGTGCTCTAGGCCAGTTGTACTATGTAGCCCACTGTGTCTGCGTCAGTCCTTTCCAACATGAGGGCCCAGGGCCCCCATCATTACAGAGCCTACCAGCCTCTGAATGGTTTCAGTGAACCTCACTGCCCCACCTCTTGTTTTCTGTTAGCCTGGTGTCACCAAAGTGATATCCTTGCCTGAAGGCAGGGATTTCACCTAAGCACTAGGGGGCAGATTTACAAGCCCCTTGCACCGCTTTTATGCCACCGTTGCGTCACTTTTGTCACGCAGCAGCGGCGCAAAAGATGCGCCATGGTGCGGGGTATTTACAACGTGACGCATCTACCAAATGCGTCACGTTGTAAAGCCCTACGCCAGAAGAGGCTTACTATCTCTCTTGCGACACAACTCCAGCAATGCGCCACTTTTACAGCACAGATGCGTCACGCATCTGTGCCGGTTTTGCCCCATGGTGCGCCGCATTGTAAATGCGGTGCATCAAGGGTGGCGGAGCTGCGGCGCACAATTACTGGTGCATCCCTGCTGATATGCAGGGATGCGCCAGTAATTGTAAATATGCCCCTTGATGTGTTTTGAGCATGGGGTGGGAGTGGGAAGATGTGCACAGCAGGGGGAAAGGATGGCCGGTGCAGGTGACGCTTTTCCTTTGTAAAGAAATTTCTGCTGGCGTCATAGCCCAGGGTGTGCTCACTGTGCACTTGTATGGATGTGAATTCCATAGAAGTGCGCAGACAGCACACTCACCGCTATGACACCAGCAGGAATTCCTTTACAAAGGAATGGCGTCACCTGCACTAGCCATCTCTTTCTCCCTGCTGGCTGTGCACTTGTATAGAATTCACATCCACAGCGCTGCTCACCAGATAAATGGTGAACAGGGCCATGGATCTGTCTCTTTTTGCATCCAAGGGCACCCACAAAGAAGTAGAGGAGGACAAGGCAAGGAGAAACCAGGAGACATTTGACCCACATCTATTTAAACAGTGAGACCTTGGGGAAGTGCTAGATGCCAGGACGACAGTGCTGCTATCAGCCCGACTCCACAGAATAGTATCAGAAGAGCAGGTAGCAGTTTTTAAGTAAGTTCCTGTAACGTAATGCATTATACAGCATCAGCATTATCTACTGGCTGCCTATCTAGGTTACTCTAAGTGAACGGTGTTCTTGACTTACATGCATGGAAACGTCAAGGAGGACAGTCCCCTCCGAATATGCAAATGTAGTGTACGCTTCTAGTGTTCAGCTTTTGGGGTGCCAAGAGGTAACTTTAGGGTTCAGGGCGGGTGTGGGTTTTAGAGTGCCATGGAGTCATTTTAGGGTTCAGGGTGAGTTAGGGATTGGGGTGCCAGGGGGATAATTTTAGGGTTCAGGGTGGGTATGGGTTTTGGGTTGCCAGGGGATAATTTTAGGGTTCAGGGCGGGTATGGGTTTTGGGGTACAAGGGAGGGAAATTTTAGGGTTCAGGGTGGGTATGGGCTCTGGGGTGCCAGGAGGTAGTTTTAGGGTTCAGGGTGGGTATGGGGTTTGGGGTGCCAGGGGTAATATTAGGGTTCAGGGTTGGTATGGGTTTTGGGGTGCCAGGGGGATAATTTTAGGTGTCAGGGCAGGCATGGGTTTTGGGCTACCAGGGGGTAATTTTAAGGTTCAGGGTGGGTATGGGTTTTGGAGTGCCAGGGGGGTATTTTTAGGGTTCAGGGTGGGTATGGGGTTTGGGGTACCAGGGGTAATATTAGGGTTCAGCTTGTGTATGGGTTGTGGGGTGCCAGGGGTAATTTTAGGGTTCAGAGTGGGTATGGATTTTGGGGTGCCAAGGGGATATGTTTAGGGTTCAGGGAGGGTATGGGTTTTAGGGTGCCAGGGGGGTAATTTTAGGGATCAGGGTTTAGCTACGCGCCCACCCCACCTCTTTTTCCATACTGGGAGTTTTAAAACTCTCTGGCCACTGCCGTGTGGGTATTTTTTTGGGCTTTGTGTGCCCACCCCTTTTGTATGCTGCCTCTGGGGTGCATCAACTGTGCTCCCGCCTTTGGGTCTGGTGTTGCCTTCTTGGGCCAATGTTGCTTCCAGATGGTATCTATCTACTGCAGGTAGGATTCTAGGCTTTTCTTGCCACCATCTTTGTTCTGGAACTGACTGCAGTGCAATGCCTGCGACACACACATCCTGATTGTCCTTGCAGTGTCCCTCCAGTTTCCCAGCCATTTGTCATCCCATGCTGTGGATAACGGATGACTGCATTGTCCGGCCACCCTTCTGACCCTTGTCCCTTGTTTTGTTGTGGGTCTTTCTTTTTTGCTATGCCGCAGAAGTGCACCTGTTCCTCACAGCTCCCCCGTCGCCCGCTCTGTTCTCTTATTTGCAGCCACCTAACTTCAGTAACCCTGTGATGTTTAGAATAAAAACATTTATCTACACGTGCGCTAGGTGCACCCTGTCCTTCATATAATACTGTTCCATCCCCATATTTTGGAGGACATGTCTCACCGTCTCGAAGCCCCTGCCTCTGCAGAATTGCCTATTTCCCCGTTTAACTCCTGGCTTGATCTCTCCACTGAACCCTGTTTGTCTGCACCCCTCCATTCGAATCTGGGCACTATTTCTGACCATATTAACATGCTTCTCCCCAGCATCTTTCAACTACTCAGCTTGGAGGGTAAACGAGGAGTGGGTGCACATGTTTACCATTTAACATTTCAATCTTTATTTCGATCTGTTTAGATCATAAAAGAGTACAGCAATTTAAAATAATTTAAAACAGTATCAAGTATGACGGAATTTAAAATCAATTCAGTTAGCCTGTTTAAAAACAGTTACAATACAATACATTTAGGAGTCATCAAAAACAATTCATTTATCTGTATCTGACTTAATGCAGCGGTTACGGGTATGCCACATTGCTGTTAAAAAGTTTGCCACTGCAAACACAATTGGGGGGGATAATTCTGTCTTTAGTATTCTGTAAGCTGGGAGGTAGTGCCTGAAGCCAAGGTTTTTGAGGAGTGGGACAAGCCAGTACTTCCTAGATCTATGGTAAGCTTTACAGAAAAATATAATGTGCAGGTCATTTTCCTGGGGATGTGGGCATGCTGGGCACTGTGTTGAGGGCTGGGACTTAGCCCAACGATCCGTAAATGCCCTGAGAGGAAGAGTGCCATAACGCCACTGCATGAATAGTTTCCTGGTCAAAACGGGGCTGATGCCATCAAGGACAAGCTCTAGGTGGTATGAGTCTTTAGATTTAGTAAACAAATTTGTTAAAGACCCCTCGCGTGTACTCTCAATTGAGACAAGTAACTTTTGCTCGTAAAAATCCTTCTAAAGAAGTTTACGTGGGATCCTACAGCATGCATTTCCTGGATCAAGCCATAGTTCTGGTCTTCCTAGTGTTTCACATGTTTGTTTGATATATCTCAACCATGGGATTTGTGTAACATTAGGTAGGCGTAGGATCTCTTCGAGCTCAGCCCTATAGTTCATTAGTTCTGGCGTGCTCCAGATTTTACGCCAAAAAATTATAGGTTTTAATCCCAGCTCTTCTGTAATAGGTCTGAGACCCAAATCTAATCTCAGCGGGAGCAGGGGGGTGCTAGGTGTTAGGGCTGCCAGCTGCCTAATGAAGTTGTTCTCACTAATCTGCAAGTCCTGGGCAATTGTGTGACCCCACAATTCTCCACTATAGGTACTGCCCCTCTTGCCTGCATTTTGTAGATTTGGAGGAGGGGACCAAAAGGCTTGTAGGTCGACCTGCTTGCCATCCTACAGATGCCACCCGTTAACTGATATATACTGAGAACAGGAGTATAAACCCATCAACTAGTTGGGATTGGGGTATAGGTAAGTGTATATAAAACAATATCCCAAAGGGTGTAATTCAAAAAACAATAACCAATATCTAATAAGGATATCTATACAGTATTATCCTAAAGGAAAAATTTAAGGAGTCAATAATTTTTTTGTTCATGATTGTGCTAAACAAGCATCAGTTTATGATTTTTCAAAAATTATGAAAGGCAAATTGAATAAATACAAACAGTTACAGCACTGTGTAGATAAATTAGCCCAAGTAGTATGTACAAGGTGCACGAGTGCAGTGAGTGGTGACACTACGGCAGCGCAAGTGACAAAAATTACAGCGTGATCGGCGCAAAGTGCAAAGTGCAGATATATACAGTGAAATTCAATGGTTTCCAATTAATTTAGTATTTTGGTTCAAAGTTCATTTAGGTAAACCACTGAGGAAGCGCCTAAAGTCTGGCTGTGTAGTCGACGGCGTTTCGATCCGTATCACTATGGATCATCTTCAGGACAGGAAGGGCTGGGTGCAGTGCTGTAAAGGAGTGAGATAATAACGAGGCATTAGTCCTCATGACATGGGGGCTGGGTGGGGGTTGGCGGCGGGGAACGTCAAGGGGGTGGGGGGGGGGGGGGCTCAGAGGATGGAACAAGGGCCGGAGTAAAAAGGCTTACCTTGGTCCAGTGAATTCCTGGCCAAAGTGTGTAGCCTTAAGACGAATCAGGTAAGGGGAGATCTTGATCGGGGTCGTGGAGCACTAAAAGAAATTCCGTCATTTTATTCATCCGGGCGAAAACATGGGAAAGGTGCTGGTATCATAGGTAAAAACCTTACTTACCAACAAGGTCCTGGATGGTCCAGGGGGGGGGGCAAGGGCCGTGAGGTGGCGTGAAAACGTCCACTGCGGCATCACGAAATTCAATTATCTAAGGGGTAGATAGGGATCAGTGGTATCAACAGTAATATCGGGTATTATGAGCAAAGTGAAATAGCCATATGGGTGAGACTTGGCGTCTTACCTTCGAGTTGAAAATGGCGTGTCCAGAAGAAGGAGCAAATCTGAGGAGTTAACGGGGAACGGAGATAAGTAAACATGCGGAAAGCGGGGCGGGAACTGAAACCAGGGAGCAGGGGTAGTGTCTTACCGTCTTCTCTCTACCCGATAGATCCAATGGCAGCAGTCCGTTGCTATGGTAATCAGCCGTGTGGTTGCATTACCTATATGCCGATTGGTGCAGAGAGCAAGGAACGCCCCTTGTTGAAAGAGAGGCCGTGATTTGAGAATAGCAGTGGGTGACGTGCGGCGTCCCTAACTACTCGTGTAAGGACTGGGAGATGACTATTAATTACGTGCCGCGTGAGTGGTGGCCAGGGCGAGGGGGTATGATATTATGAACGCGCTACCAGCCCGTTGAAGAATGAAGAAATTAGGAATTACAAATCATCGTGTAGTCTCACGATAGAAATGCCATGGTAGAAAGGGAAGCATTACGGGTATGATACTAGAGGAGGATCCTGAGTTTCTAAGTGGGACTGGAAAGTGCAAGTGACCTGATTGTCGATGTTTACAAGGAAGACATGAAACAATCAGTGAATATATTACAAGCTTGCAGATGTTATTTCTGGAAAACGCAAGTGACCTGATTGGCGGTATTTACAAGGAAGACATGATACAATCAGTAAATATATTACAAGCTGGCAGATGTTATTTCTGGTATACAATGGTACATAAATACTAGCTGAAGTTCCCCTGATTACAGCTAAGCTTGGAGTAAATAGCTATTCAATAAAATTACTAATAGTAGCTTAGGCAATTAAATTAATGGTGACAAAGGGGAACAGGGACAGAGAGCATATTACAGTAGAGTGGTCATATCAGAATGGTGCTATTCCATTCATCAATAGTGTTCATCCCTTGATGTACTGAGTCACAGAGGGTAATCCATTTACTTTCACTTTTGTTGAGTAATGCATGAATGTTACCCCCTCTGGTTGGTAAAGAGATCTGTTCAATGACCTGCCATTACAAGTCTGTGTCTTTGTGGTTCAATAACAGGAAATGTGGAACCATGGGTGAATTGGCCACTTCACAGTTAATACGGCTTTTGTGCTGTATGATTCTGTTTTTTATCATTTGTGTAGTTTGGCCGATGTACAGGAGGCCGCATGGACATTCAATAGCGTAAATCACATTTGATGATTTGCAATTGGTATGACTCTTAAGTATCTGGGTCTTTCCGTTGTATTGGAATGTCTTGGTGTTCACGGTCAATTCGCATACCGAGCAATTTTGGCATTTATAATGTCCCAAGATCGGGGGCAGACCCCATGCTGCAGTGATGCTGTTTTTTTCAGAATTCTTCTCAGGCCAGGTGATAGCTCGTACTAGATGCGTGGAGAGATTGTTGCCTCTTTGGTAGGAGAACAAGGGTTCATCCTTGAAGGGGGCGAATGGACGTAAGATGGACCAGTTTCTTTTGATTATCTTAGCTATCAAGTTGCTGTTAGGGGATAATTTAGAAACAAATGGAATTCTCTTCAGAGGTTGTTTTTTCTGGGGTTCGAGAAGATGTTCTCTGTGGCAGTACCAAGCTCTCTTGCGTGCACGGGTGATAAGTTTTTTTGCGTATCCTCGTGTCAGCAGCTTCTGAGTCAGGACTTCCGCTTCTCTGAAGTAATCTTGGCGCCATTTACAATTACGCCTGAGCCGTAAGAACTGCCCATAGGGCAAACCGTCCCTGAGTCCTCTGGGGTGGTAGCTGGAATATTGCAGCAAGGTATTCCGTTCAGTGCTTTTCCGAAAGAGACGAGTTCCCAGTTTGCCTTCTTCAGCATGGATGGTCACGTCCAAAAATGGCAGGTCATTGGTTTTGCACTCGCTGGTAAAACGTAAATGTTCTTGTGATTGATTTAGCCAAACCATGAAAGATCCCAGGTGTTCTCTTGTGCCAGTCCAGAGCAAGAGAATATCGTCGATGTAGCGACGCCACAGACGGATATTACTATAGAAGGGATTGGTAGGCTGAAGGAAAAGCGTTTTTTCAAGATGGTGCACGTATAGTATGGCAAAATTTGGGGCAAAGCAAGCGCCCATGGAGACACCTTTGATCTGTAAATAATAAATGTCTTTGTATAAAAAGTAATTGTTTTTTAGAGCAATGCGAAGTAAATTCATAATGAAATGAGTGGGAATTCTGGTGGGTAATGGTCTGGTTTGGAGTAAGGTTTCAATGACCTCTAGGCCTTCTTGATGAGGGATGTTGGTATACAACGATTCGATGTCCAACCCTGCCATCAAATCACATTCTTCATTGTAGTCTATATCATCGATAGTATTAATCAGATGTGTGGTGTCTCTGATGAATGTATCGGTGAGTGGCACAAATTCCTTCAGGATAGCATCTAGATATTTTCCAAGCGGTTCTAAAATAGATCCACATCCAGATACAATCGGTCTACCCGGGGGGTTGTTCTGGTCCTTATGAATTTTGGGAAGGACATATATCACCGGGGTTCTTGGGTATTGGTTGTTGAGAAAAAGAAATTCTTTCTGAGTCAAGAAGCCCATCATTTTTGCTTCCTCGGTGAGAACTCTAATTTTCTCTTTGATTTCGGATAGAGGGTCTTTTTTAAGAGGGCGGTAGTGTTCCGCATTACACAGTTGGCGTTTAACCTCCAAATCGTATTTTGCAGCTTCTAAAATCACAATCCCACCACCCTTGTCAGCGGGTTTTATGATAAGGTTTTTGTTTTCTTTGAGATCCAAAAGCGCACGTTTTTCTGCCAATGAGATGTTATATGGGACAAATTGTGGTCGGGTTTGAAGCTCAGCAATGTCCCTTAGAACTAATCGTTCAAATGCCAAGATTTCAGGTGGCATACTTGTTGATAGAGGATTGAAGGAGGAGGGTGGATGGAATTGTTGGATAGGTGATTCACTGGTCTCTGAATCCTGGAAAAATTGTTTAAGACGGATGCGTCTAAAGAATTTTAGGAGACTGGATTGTAATTCCAAGAAATTAGTTCTTTCCGTGGGGACAAAGCTAAGTCCTCGAGAAAGGATTTTTGTTTCCTCCGGGGTCATGACATGAGTCGATAGATTAAAGATTGGAATAAGATCATGGGCATTGGAGGTCGCTACCATGTTGGTTCCTGAGGTACCAATAATTGAGGAAGTTATTGATGCGGGCCCCATTGGTAGTACCTGTTGCGGGTTTGTCTGTCCCCCGGTGCCTGGAATTGGTACTGGCGAGTTCTTCTTTGTCGTGGTTGGCCGCGTCCTCGACCCCGGTCTAAAAAATCCTGGGGGAGTAATGGCTGTGGTCTATTTGGAAGTCGTGAATGGCTGGAGCCTTCGTCAGGGTCAGATTCTTCAGCTGATGTATTGGATGAGTTCGAGAAAGTAACCCGTTGGTTATTTCTAAACCGTCCCCAGTTTTTGGTTCTAGGGGGATTGTGAGGCGTGTTATAGAATTCCTCGTTGAGGTAAGGATAAGTTTTTTCCACTTTATAAAATTTAATATCCTTTTGGATTTTATTAGCCTTTTTATTCAGTTCAAAGGTACTGAATGTGGAGATGGTAGCTTGAACTTTGTCAAGTAGGCTCTTGGCATCCGGTATGGTCGAGTCCGCAAGTATTAGTTGTTCAAGATCTGCTATTTCTTGAAGTTCTTTTCGACTATGTTCAATGGCAGTGTCTATGCCCAACACCATCCAATGGCGTGAGCAGGTCGTAGACAGATGACTAAATTTGGTACGGAAGTTTGGGTCTTCTATGAAGATAGCTGGAGTATTCCGGATTTGAAGTCCAACAGGGATCACACCTGATCGGAGATAGTCAGTAAGCATACGCGCATGGAGATCCGTTCTGATTTGCTTCTTTTTTAGTTTTTCAAGTTTGTCCAAAAGAATCCGAGAGTTATTGGGGGTCGAGGAGGTGGTCAAGGAAATGGGTGGATCTGTAAGCAGTGAGGGGCCACCCATAAGATTCTGGATGTACTCTTCTGAGTATGTAAGTGACTCCATTGACATTCTGTGTGAGCAATCTGTATCACACAGAGTAATGGATTGTAGCAATCAATCCTAAGTTTGTAAGGCCTGAGAAGGCCAACTCTCGCAGCTCAGCAGCTGCTCAAAGTATATACTGAGAACAGGAGTATAAACCCATCAACCAGTTGGGATTGGGGTATAGGTAAGTGTATATAAAACAATATCCCAAAGGGTGTAATTCAAAAAACAATAACCAATATCTCATAAGGATATCTATACAGTATTATCCTAAAGGAAAAATTTAAGGAGTCAATAATTTTTTTGTTCATGATTGTGCTAAACAAGCATCAGTTTATGATTTTTCAAAAATTATGAAAGGCAAATTGAATAAATACAAACAGTTACAGCACTGTGTAGATAAATTAGCCCAAGTAGTATGTACAAGGTGCACGAGTGCAGTGAGTGGTGACACTACGGCAGCGCAAGTGACAAAAATTACAGCGTGATCGGCGCAAAGTGCAAAGTGCAGATATATACAGTGAAATTCAATGGTTTCCAATTAATTTAGTATTTTGGTTCAAAGTTCATTTAGGTAAACCACTGAGGAAGCGCCTAAAGTCTGGCTGTGTAGTCGACGGCGTTTCGATCCGTATCACTATGGATCATCTTCAGGACAGGAAGGGCTGGGTGCAGTGCTGTAAAGGAGTGAGATAATAACGAGGCATTAGTCCTCATGACATGGGGGCTGGGTGGGGGTTGGCGGCGGGGAACGTCAAGGGGGTGGGGGGGGGGGGGCTCAGAGGATGGAACAAGGGCCGGAGTAAAAAGGCTTACCTTGGTCCAGTGAATTCCTGGCCAAAGTGTGTAGCCTTAAGACGAATCAGGTAAGGGGAGATCTTGATCGGGGTCGTGGAGCACTAAAAGAAATTCCGTCATTTTATTCATCCGGGCAAAAACATGGGAAAGGTGCTGGTATCATAGGTAAAAACCTTACTTACCAACAAGGTCCTGGATGGTCCAGGGGGGGGGGCAAGGGCCGTGAGGTGGCGTGAAAACGTCCACTGCGGCGTCACGAAATTCAATTATCTAAGGGGTAGATAGGGATCAGTGGTATCAACAGTAATATCGGGTATTATGAGCAAAGTGAAATAGCCATATGGGTGAGACTTGGCGTCTTACCTTCGAGTTGAAAATGGCGTGTCCAGAAGAAGGAGCAAATCTGAGGAGTTAACGGGGAACGGAGATAAGTAAACATGCGGAAAGCGGGGCGGGAACTGAAACCAGGGAGCAGGGGTAGTGTCTTACCGTCTTCTCTCTACCCGATAGATCCAATGGCAGCAGTCCGTTGCTATGGTAATCAGCCGTGTGGTTGTATTACCTATATGCCGATTGGTGCAGAGAGCAAGGAACGCCCCTTGTTGAAAGAGGGGCCGTGATTTGAGAATAGCAGTGGGTGACGTGCGGCGTCCCTAACTACTCGTGTAAGGACTGGGAGATGACTATTAATTATGTGCCGCGTGAGTGGTGGCCAGGGCGAGGGGGTATGATATTATGAACGCGCTACCAGCCCGTTGAAGAATGAAGAAATTAGGAATTACAAATCATCGTGTAGTCTCACGATAGAAATGCCATGGTAGAAAGGGAAGCATTACGGGTATGATAACTAGAGGAGGATCCTGAGTTTCTAAGTGGGACTGGAAAGCGCAAGTGACCTGATTGTCGATGTTTACAAGGAAGACATGACACAATCAGTGAATATATTACAAGCTTGCAGATGTTATTTCTGGAAAACGCAAGTGACCTGATTGGCGGTATTTACAAGGAAGACATGATACAATCAGTAAATATATTACAAGCTGGCAGATGTTATTTCTGGTATACAATGGTACATAAATACTAGCTGAAGTTCCCCTGATTACAGCTAAGCTTGGAGTAAATAGCTATTCAATAAAATTACTAATAGTAGCTTAGGCAATTAAATTAATGGTGACAAAGGGGAACAGGGACAGAGAGCATATTACAGTAGAGTGGTCATATCAGAATGGTGCTATTCCATTCATCAATAGTGTTCATCCCTTGATGTACTGAGTCACAGAGGGTAATCCATTTACTTTCACTTTTGTTGAGTAATGCATGAATGTTACCCCCTCTGGTTGGTAAAGAGATCTGTTCAATGACCTGCCATTTCAAGTCTGTGTCTTTGTGGTTCAATAACAGGAAATGTGGAACCATGGGTGAATTGGCCACTTCACAGTTAATACGGCTTTTGTGCTGTATGATTCTGTTTTTTATCATTTGTGTAGTTTGGCCGATGTACAGGAGGCCGCATGGACATTCAATAGCGTAAATCACATTTGATGATTTGCAATTGGTATGACTCTTAAGTATCTGGGTCTTTCCGTTGTATTGGAATGTCTTGGTGTTCACGGTCAATTCGCATACCGAGCAATTTTGGCATTTATAATGTCCCAAGATCGGGGGCAGACCCCATGCTGCAGTGATGCTGTTTTTTTCAAATTTCTTCTCAGGCCAGGTGATGGCTCGTACTAGATGCGTGGAGAGATTGTTGCCTCTTTGGTAGGAGAACAAGGGTTCATCCTTGAAGGGGGCGAATGGACGTAAGATGGACCAGTTTCTTTTGATTATCTTAGCTATCAAGTTGCTGTTAGGGGAGAATTTAGAAACAAATGGAATTCTCTTCAGAGGTTGTTTTTTCTGGGGTTCGAGAAGATGTTCTCTGTGGCAGTACCAACTGAACCAGTTTCATGTTGGCCTTGGTCCGATGCGAGTCCCATGTCATATTCTGGTTGATGGTTACCCCCAGGTATTCGAAAGTGAGGACCCTCTCTAATCTTAGAGGCCCTATGGTAGGATTTGGGCGAGTTGAGGAGGGAGGGTTGAAGATCATATATTTAGTTTTCAGGGCATTGATCTCCAGCCCACGCTCCACGCAAAAAGTCGAAAACCCATCCAGGACCCGTTGTATACCCATAGGGAACTTGGACAGCAGCAGGGTGTCGTCCGCAAACATAATGGAGGGCACCCTGCTGCCGTTGAGTTTGGGAGCGTCAATGTCACTCAGCCTATTCAGATGGTCGATTACCCCGTTGACAAAGAGGCAGAACAGGGTCGGTGCAAACACGCAACCCTGTCTTACCCCTCTGTCAACGGGGAATCTTCCCAAAAGTGCCCCGCCTCTGCCACACCTGACCCGAGCGAAGTTCCCCTGGTGTAGTCTTATCAGAATTGGCAGAATATCAACTGGTATCTTTAACTCCGCCAAGACGGTCCATAATCTGTCTCTTGGCACTAAATCGAAGGCTGCTCACAAGTCCACAAATACCGTGTACAAGCTGCCGCCCTCGATTGCCGCAGTCTTCCAGAACAAAAGATTCAGACGGAAGATCTGGTCCGTGGTTATGACCCCCCTTCTGAACCCAGCCTGGTAGGGACTCAAGATGGCGAATTCCTCAATCCAATTTTGGAGGCGATCAAGTATCAGCCTACCAAATATTTTTTGAGGTACATCGATGAGGCTGATGGGCCTGTAGTTGGCTGGGAGCAGAGGCGGTCCCTTCTTATATATAGGAACAATCTCTGCGCCCAGCCAAGTACCAGGCACCTCCATACCCCTCAGAACTGAGTTAAATATCGTCACCAAATAGGGCACCCATACATCAGGCTCCTGTGTGAATAAGTCGCCCGGTAGACCATCCAAACCAGACACCTTGCCTGATGTCAACCCTACAATGGCTACTCGTACCTCCATTTCTGTGAAGGGGTCCCCTTCTAGTAAAACGCTGGTGGGCGGTGGGGAGTTATTTGGGGCCCCATCGTCAACCCTATATAGGGACTGGAAGTGGTCTTGCCAAGCCTTGGCTGAGATGTTAGGTTCAATTGCCGAGGCTAGCTCCTCAGACCCTGTATTGACAATACGCCAGAATTTGCGAGAATCCCTACAAGCTAATGAAATAGTAAGGTTTTCCCATTTCTCCTGTTCCCATTCACTCTTAGCATTGGCAATCAGGCGCTTGTAGACCCTTCTCCTGGCCTTAATCTCAGATCTGTCTTTGCCTTCCTTGATCGAAGTCAGCAGGTCAGATTTAGCCTTGCGGCATGCAGCATTATACCAAGTGGGGCGGATGTAACGACCACCACCACTCATTCCTGTCGAAAAGAGAACTTCGGACACAGACTTGATTAGGTCCTCGTGCATCAACCACAGCTGTTTATTTGTGCCCTGAGTACTGGGTTGCTCCATTATTGCACAAACCTTTTCGAGTGTGGGGATGACCCGGGCATAGAGCCTGAGACCTTCTCTGGATATGAGGCTAGCTTTTCCCACCTTACTCTCCGTCTATTGTTCGTCAGTGCTAGCCCTTGGGTGGGTGCACCTGCCACCGCCCCTCTATCGTCTAGGCCAGGAAGGGCGTAATCCAATTCCAGTGCGTTGTGGTCGCTATCCTCCCTAGGTGTCACCCGGAAGTCGCCGATGTGTGACCACAAGGCAAGTGGGGCCAGAATGTAGTCAAGTCTTGACTCCCTACCCACTCTGTTGTATGTGCATTTAGGAGGGATGTCAGAATTTGTGCGTCCGTTACAGGCCCGCACGCCATGTTTCAGGGTTAAGGCAGTAATTTGGACAGCCAGAGGAGTCCAGGCTCTAGGCGCGGGCGCTGCTGATGGGGGTACAGACCATACTGCGTCCTCCTCCTGGGAAAGTCCATCCAGTAAACCTGAAAGCGGCTCAAAGTGGCAATTCAGGTCCCCTCCTACCAGGAAGGGAGTGCCCTGGGGAATATCGCTGAGAGCAACTGAGAGTTCCTCAATGGTGCGTGACTCTTGTGTAATGCTTACCGGCCTAGAGTAAACATTTACCACCAGGAGTCTACTCGAGTTTGGCCACTCCAACAAAACACCAAGAATGTCCTCTGTGGCTATGGGAAGTACGGTGGCCATGCATTCCAGGTCAGCGGCCACCCAGGTTGCAAGACCTCCCGAAGGACGCCCACTTCCCCCCCCACTTTGCAGGAATGGAAAATACTGCGAAACCTGTACGAGAGACATCCTCTCTCGCCCAGGTTTCTTGGAACAGGCATATGTCTTTACCCTCGATGAAGGAACTCCAGTCTGGGCAGTTCAATTTATTCCCCAGGCCTGCCACATTCCAAGATAGTATCTTTAGGAGGGGAGGTCTGAAACTCGGGATCTTTCCCCTTGTTTAACTATGGTTTCACTCAAACTGGGTGGGGACCAGACAGTAGTTTTATGAGCCTCCCTGGTGATATGTTGCTCCTCGCAGTGGACCGTCCCCCATGAGTTGACAGTGCATTGTGTGGGGGGAGTGACTTTTCTTTCCTTAAAGCCCCTGTATCGACCTGCGTCCTACCCCCTCTTGGTCCCACTCTGTCAGTCCACCATATCCAGGGTGCTGTACCTGTTAAAGGTTGGAAAGTAAACAGACTGCTGAGGTCTAGGGCAGAAGGAGACTCCTCTCTCTCTGTCGCCCCAGCTTCCCTCCCTCCTGTGGACTGTTTCCCATCCCTCCTCTTCTCGCGCGTGTGTCAGTGGTGGGTAGAAAAAGGATAGAGGTGAGGGCTGGATGGATGTCCCCTGATCAGGATATGACCATCTGCATATGTGTGAAATGGTCATGGGATCCCTAAAATTAATTAGGACACAATCTCCGTTGATTGAGTTCCTTGTGTTGCCTAGCCATGGGACTCTCCTCACCATAAGGACCTCACTCAATATTCCTTGGGGAGGGGGCCTATTGATGGAGAGCCAGTTGACCACCTTATTTTTCAGAGCAGCAACAGGTTTTTTAGAGAATGATTTTAACTCTGGAACACCAGCTAGAATAACTGTATATGGGCTCGCCTCCGACGGCAAGTTAACTGGCCTATGCTTGTTAGTGATGCCCTGTGCACCCTGTGTGGCTACAGCTGTCCTCTCAGGGAGACTGGAAGTTGCAGCACAATCAGTCACCTGAGGGGTTGGAGTGTGAGGTGTGTGCTGTTGGGTTTGTAATGACTTGGGGGCTAGACCAGCTTCCTTTGCTAGTGGTGCTGGTGTAGCCTTCTTATTCCTAGGCCCCACCCCACCTCTAGCAGCATTATTATCTTTTTTAAAAGTGTCTGCTAGATGCACCGTTGCTTTTTCTATGGTCACTAATCTGGCTTCGATCTTAGATAGGCGTGCTTCGAGAGGGTTTAGCATTGTCCTCAGAAGAGCGCCAATGTTAGAGAGAGTAATATCTTCATCCCCTGCGGTTACACTGGGACGAGAAGGTATCTGTTCTAATGTCTGTGAAGGTGGATTCGCAGAGGGTAATGCTGTGTTTTTATGTGGAGGTGTGGGTCCCTTGATGCTTGATCCTTGTTTATTACCCTCCGCCATAGGGTTGTGCTTTGCAACCTTAGCCATCCGCCCCCCAGGATTTTGTGCCCCACTTTTCCTTTTTGGGATAGCTCCTTCCCTTTCCCCCTGAGTTGGACGGCTAGCTCTATCGGTAGTGTTGTCCGTGTTAGCCAAAGTGACAGTGGGGTGGGGAGGAGGGGGCTGTGGTAGGGGTAGTAGGCTTAACTCTTCGGGGGCGCTAATATCGATGTCATTATTATGAAAGGTAGAATTGGTTGGGTCAAGCAAGTCTAGCGTACCACTGGCCCCGTTGACCCCATTATCTGACATTATACAATCCAATCTCTTTTCTGGGGTCTTTGCATGCGCTATGGGACCCATAGAGGATCTCTTTACCCATTCTATTCCTTGGGATATATGCCTTTCAAGGATTGTGATTTCATCTATGAGAAGTGACCCCGCTTTGGCAAAATAAGTGTCCAGAGTACCTTTTGCCGTCCCGGCGGCTAGCGTGCTCTTGCTCCTTGTCTCTCTCGTGGCCATAGTTCGAGAGTTCGAAGAGAAGAAAAGGATATTTGGAATAAAGTAAAAAACCAAGGGGGGTAGCCCGGCCCTGGTCTCTGCCGTTCTCGACCGGCCTCAAACGGCCCGCCCTTTGCCCGGGCTTCGCCCTGTGCTCCGTACCGCGCGCGCCCCGCGGTCCGCGGGACAGGGCATGGATAAATAGGAGGAGCAAGGGCGGGAAGAGACACCAGCTGCGCTGAGTTTGGAGAATCGCTAAGGATGCTGGATCTCGCAGTCCCAGCCCCTGCAAGTGTTGTTGGTTTGCCCTTGGTCGGCTCGGCTTGGTCGACTTGTGCCCAAAGTCCTCGGTGGCAGAGTCCGTGTGAGAGACAGAAAGGTCGCAGGAAAAGCTTTCACAATGAAAAACGGCTTGTGGAGACAAATGGAAATTGATAATGCTTAATTTATAAAAGAAATAAGTGCAGAGCCCCAGAGTCGGCTGCCGGTGCTGTCAAATGCCAAGGTTCCCGAATAACATGGAAGAATAAATCTTGGTTCCACCTCATGCCTCTACACTTCCTGCCTCTCTATCTAACTTGTAAGGGTTCCATTGGATCCCTGCTTAGTACCTTTGTCACTGTTTTCCTATCTTTCTGTTATCCTTTTAAATTCCTTTCCTTTTTTATCTCTCTTGCTCCTAGTTAATGTGCAATGATGAAAACCATAGGTCATATTTACATGGTGCTAAAGCTGCCATATCATCAGTTCTATTTACTCAGCAGTGGTGCAATCAGTGTTCCACACTGCTCCATATTTACAAACTGACACATTGGGCCCAATACATCAGTTTGTAGAGGTATCCTTCACATTATACCTGCGCCCTGTATAACGTATGCAGGATAGGCGTTCCCACGTTGAAAGCC
Source organism: Lissotriton vulgaris (assembly GCF_964263255.1). Lineage (NCBI taxonomy): Eukaryota > Metazoa > Chordata > Amphibia > Caudata > Salamandridae > Lissotriton > Lissotriton vulgaris. The sequence continues at coordinate 807,625,777 of NC_141697.1, forward strand.
ACATAGAACTGACGCAGTGACAGTTTCAACTTTTCAATGCGTCACTCTATGACTTGACTCATCAAAATCGCTACAGCTTCTCAAACCAGGCATAAGTATTGACGCAGTGCTTTTAACATGAAACTCGCCTCTATGTTCTGACTGCTAGAGTTGCGTCAGTCTTACGACCAACTTCAGCAATGCATCACTTTAACACCTCAAAGATGCATTAGAATTTCTGACACATCCGTGAATCCTTGCACCATGGAGCACTGTATTATGAATACAGCGCATACATGTCATTGGTAGGGCATTTGCAGCAGGTACAAGAATTCTGACGCATCGCTTTCAAAACGACATGCTGATGTTCACCACCTGCAACTACCTACAACAACTAAGCACTTGCAGCAGGATAAGAAATGAAGGCAGTCATTCTACTGCTTACAGTACTTAATATGTAAAAGAATAAGTCCAATGGCCCAAAGTTTTGTTCTGAAGCCAGCGGTCAGCACTAGCAAAGGTCAGGGTTAGAGGCGGCAGACCCGAGAGCAGAGGACGGCCCGGGACCAGGGTTCGATTCCCGGCGCGGCAGGTTTCTGGACCAGGGTCAGCGGACTCGATAATTCTCTCGCCTCGGTGCACACTCTGATCAGCGATCACACTCGGCAACTCTGGGCATTAGCTTGCCTCATCTTCACTAACGGCCCCACCAGACCGCCGGGGATGCCTGGTCTCACCCTGGAGATACCCATTAAGGGACCATCTCTCAGGGAAGCCAGGAAGGGTTTCGCAGCGGTCGAAGCGCCTTGGGACCCTCCGGGTAAGTAGTGCGCTATATAAATGCCTATACATTACATACATTACATTGATTCCACTGCATGCCTCTATAACCCAACAACAGACACTCCCTGCCTCTTTATCTTACTCTTGCAGGCTCTTTTTCAACCTGCTTTTGTCCTTCATCCCTGGTTTCCTGTCTCTCTCTTCCCAATTCTTTCCCCATTTGTGTTTTTCTCTGTCAGACTGAGGATCAAAGGTTTTTTAAGAAAAAAGAAGTGCTGGTTTCCAAAAATGAGTGTCGATGGACCCACGTGGTGACTAACAGGGGTTTAATAATAGAAAAGATCATCACAGCCTTGCATAACTTTATTTAAAAACTAGGTTCCAAACCTCTGGAGTTTATTAAAAAAGTGTATAAGGCGAAATCCACCTCTGTAGCTACCTATGGGGCTAGGGATGGGGGCACACTAATTCTGCCCCACTTCAAATCATAGAAGATACTTTCTGGAACAAACTAGTGGCCCTCCCCAAAAGCTGCTCGAATTTTAATTGCCACCATGAACTGGACGTCCCCTATATATCTGACCAGGTTGGCTGAGCTCCAATTCTCCTATGGCATTCTATATGGAGAAGGGAATCTGTCAAACTTACTCAACAGATTATTGATGATTATCTTTCTCTGGAATATGCACATATGATCCAGTGGATCTCCTATGTCAAAAGTACCCTCACGTCCATAGGTTTAGAATCCATATTTGAAACTCCAGCCAAATGTTTGAATATTTCTAAAAATCCCAGCCCAGGCTTGTTCTTCCTTTAAATGCTACCTGATCATTTCGTCTGTTATTGTGTTGTATGGTTTTTTATGCCTCTCTCTAAGGACTAGGTGATGACACCAATAGTTTGAATTAAAAGTTACATTTTAACGTGTTCCCTTTTTATCAACTGGTTTTAACTTTTAAATGTTATTTTAAACATATTCCATAAATTCATGGTTTTATGTATGTTTGTACTTATATGATCAATTTTTAACTTGGATCGAATAAAGTAATTTTTCTTGACTTGAGTATTAATTGGCCAACCTGCACCTACCAGCTCAAATTAAGCACTGACTGCTTCTAATTACTGAAACAACTGCTGTAACAAGATGGTAGAAAAAAAGCTGTTTTTTCATTGAAGTGACTTGACAGTAGTGAATAACTGTGGTTCATAAAGGCATCCATGCATTTCAAGGGTTCTCCTTTATCGACATTCAACACCTAATTGTCTAGACTACACAGATACTGTGATTCCGCTCTACAAAAACACCCACCACTCCGATTGTACCTCATTGTTTTGATACATCCCAAGAAAACCTGTTACATTCAAGTAACCCATTTAATCAGGAGGTAATGTGAAAACTTATTGAAAAACTTGGGGGGGGGGGGGGCAGATAAGACTTCTCTGCTTTCCAGTGGCGGCTTGCCAAGGAAGTGCTATGGGGCGGTGAGGCGTGGCGGGGGAGGGTCAGGGTGGGGGTAGTAAACTCTGGCATACGGCGGAACGGAATTAGGTAAATAAATAAATAAAACAATTTACATGGCGTGCTCTGCATCTCAGAGTTGGTGTTGCAGGGCGGGCAATATACATTGTTTTATTTATTTATTTACCTAACTCCGTTCCGCCGTATGCCAGAGTTTACTACCCCCACCCTGCCCCTCCCCTGCCCCACCGACCCACAGGACTCCCTCGGCGAGCCCCCACTGCTGCTTTCACTTCCAGTGCCAGAGGTATTGCAGTTTTATTGATAGATATGACAATTTAACCTCTAGAATGTCCACAAACCTAGAGGGCTTATAGCCAAGGGCAGTTGGTACTACTAACAACGGGTTATATTTAATTAACAAATACATACCTGAAAGGCATTGCTTCCTTTCTTAACTTGTACATTTTTGTTGGTCTTTACTTGCGGAAGGAGCAAATTCTAGAGACCCAATTACGGTGGACTCGTTCAGATGCACAGCCACAAATTTGCAATAGGGTAGGCTGTGCAAATTATTGGGCATGCAATTTGCGCCTGATTACAGGTTTGTCACTAAAGAATGATGACTAACTCTTCAATGCTGCATGTTATTCCCCATTCCACAGTGCACAAACAGCGCATATGTGCACATTCATCCAGTATTTGTGGCAGGTTGCATCTGCCACAAATGGCTCAAACATGATTTTGTACCCAGAATGGATCAGCTTCCCCACTGTATTCAGCGTCTACGTGCATTATTGTTACATTTGGATAGTTTCTTGTTATCGAGCCAATATCAGGCTACTATGCACAATGCATAAAAAGTAATTTGAAAGTTTAGAATTGCTGGAGATCTAGAGACACCGCCTTTCCACATGAGGGATAACCTTCAATTTCTCCTGAAGCGAATTCACATTTTAATTATTTCCTCTTTAATATATTGTAGAAATGTTACTGATGCAAGGTGTCTTTGCCTGCCCCTCTCAGAATAATCCCTTTAGGTTATCTACACTGCTAACATCGAATTAGTATGGGCATGTGTTCTTCCAAGTAGCACACCCCTTGCTAAAAGCGATGGAGCAGCGCACGCTGAGGCATCCTGGAGAAAGAATGGGGGGGAGTTGATTCCCCATCATACAGTCCCCTGTGGGGAGCAGGGAAAGTGACTCCAGAGTCACAAGTGAGAGGAGGGTCAAGATGGTCCTTAATGCTTGACTAGATGCACCTTGAAGAGCTTATCTGACCTTCATGGGTGATATTTTCTGGTATCAAGGAACATTAAAATGTTTCCAATCAAATGTCATCAAGGTCATACATTAGGAAATGATAAAATACATTTTAAGTGTTCAAGAAATTTTGAATAATCAGAAACTGCCAAGTGAGCAGAAACATTAGAATTTGCCACCAGTTAAAGGATCACAACCTCAGTATGATTCCCTAGTTTCAATCCAATTTACAGCAGCCAAAAAATGCGTTCTACCTGCTCTCTAGATCAGCAGCAGGGAGTCACTCTTAACACCAACAGGGTCGAGCAGTGTAAAGACGGTGACCAGGGCTTGACTCGGGTTTTAGTTCCTCGCCATTTCCCCGGGGCTGGGGTACTCATTGGAGGCCTGTTTCGAAAGTCCAGGGCCTCTCCTGGTGCCTTTGTCACTTTCCACGGCTCCACAAGGTTGATTGTAGGAGGCCGTGGGGGCTTCGCGAGAGGGAGATGGGAGAGAGGGAGAGGGGAGCTTGGGGTGTGGAGAGAGTGAGAAAGTCGGAAATCAGAGAGGAAGAACAGAGCACCGGGGTCATAGGTACCTCTGGTGCATCAGGTGCCGTGGCACCAGGGCCCATGACATGCTTCCTACACAGAGAGAGAGAGAGTGAGAGAGAGAGAGAGAGAGAGAGAGAGAGAGAGAGAGAGCGTGCGAGAGAGAGCGCGAGAGAGAGTAGATGGAGGGAAAGAGAAAGAGAGTGGGGAAGAGTAAGGGAGCGGGCAGCTTTTAACATTTATGCCAGAGCTGCTTTCAGTTCCCCAGTCCTGCTCTGCTCCTTTTCCTGAGAAGCAATCATCATCAGAAATGCATTGTCGCCTGTCCAGTGTGTCTCTTTACTTAATGGTAAGGAATCAACATAATGAGGCTGGAACAGACACCTGCTAACATGGATTTCTGCATGTGACTGTACCTGGAAACAATGTAGACAATTGGCAGCCTTACCTACGACTTGGTCCTATACCTCTGGAAGAGGGCCTTTAACAATCCGGATAGCCCCTGGCAGTGGAATACATATAATGCTATAGGTGGCGACTGATAAGGACTTTCAATTGGGCGGGCCCCTCCAGGGCTGAGAACCTACAGTAGTTGGAAGCTTACACTGAAAAGGGCCCCTATTGGTTCCTATATTCTGTCCTTGGCTTTATCGAGCAAAACATTGAAAGCTTTCTGAACAACGACTGTACAAACTGTTGTCAATGCATATCAGCGAGGTATCTCCTGTTTACATTTCTCCTGTTTAATTTAATTTACATTCTCAAGAGTCTTTGCTTTTTCCAAGATGTTGGTTTTATGTAGTTTTCTTTTCAAGCAGCATATTGCTCTTTAATAGTGTGTACTGTTAACTGGGTCGGCTGTAGGCGTCTGTGTGAATCGGGTTGTGGGTGATTAATGCAGCACACTTGAGAGCTCTGGGGTTGGAGCTAAAGGCAGTGCGAGTTATCACAGTGCCTGTCAGTGGGGCTTGGAGGTGTTCCGATACGTGCTCATCCATCCCTTGGCTTCTCTGCGGATCGGATAGAGCAATGGTGAAAAAAGCCAATTACATTTGTGATTCTTGGCAAATGTTTGTTAAGGAGGTACACAGCAGTCACATTGTTTACAGTGCCAAAATAAATTAAAAGTAGTGCCTTCAGGTTAATGTCTGGGAATTATGAAGAGAAGGAGATGCAAAGAAGTGCATACAGGAGAGAGTGAAAAAAAGGTGCAGAAGGGGCGACAGATTAGGTGTGAAATATGCAGATGGACTATTTCAGAAAGAGACAGGAAGGAAAGGGTGTGTCTAACAGAGAGGCTAGAGAGTAATGTGGGGAGGAGAGACCTGGAGTGGCTTTGACACTCTGAAGACCCCTACCCTTTCCGCAGACCTCATAACATTTAATTCACAGCCTCGTATTTTCAGAATTGAAACATTTTCAAGGCTAATTATTGGTTGGTTGGTTGATTGCTTTATTTCGATATGCAAGTATCATAAAAGCATTACAAAAGTATATAAAAACAGCACATCGTAAAAGACTGTACATTTAAAAGCAAAGCAGATAGGAAGTGACAATTAGATCAGAAATAAATTAATTAAGAGGTGAATTAAATTGATAGGGACAGCCTTTTTAAACGGATCAACCATGCCCATTTTAAAAATTTGGATACAGCACAAACGATGGGAGAGAATGTATCAGTTAATAAAATCCGTAGAGCCACCAAATGCTGGCGAGTACCCAATTGTCTACAAAGTGGTTTAAGCCAGTGGGATCTTGGGCGGGCGTAGTCAGGACATTCAAAAAGGAAGTGGGCCACAGTTTCGGGCCTATTAGTACATAGGGCGCAGTGGCGTGATGCCTGCGCAGGCATATTCCATCTAGAGAGGAGGTCAGCTAGAGGTAAAGTGCCTAGTCTAAATTTAATAAAAAGTGCCCGGTCCACAGATATTGTGATTATGTCCAGATAAGGCTCAAAGGCAACAACGTCTTTTATTTTCAGGTAAGCTGCGGTGGAATTGCAGTGACGCTGGTTGCTGATGAGCTTGGCAGAGACCCATTCCCAGTATAGTTTTTTTAGGGTCGCCTTCGGGGGGGCAGAGTGGGTGGACCAACATGACCCCAATCCTAGGTCCCCTAGGAGATTGTTAACGTCCCTGAGCCATTTAATCTTGTGCCAGCCGTCCAAACCCATCACCTCTGACAGCCCGTCTGCATATGATTTTAGTTCCGGAACCCTCCACAGACGAGCCCAAAGGAGAAGAGGCCGTAGGTGGGCCTGGTCCTTGATTGCTTTACAACCCGTATCCAGAAGCACCAGAACTGTCGGGGTGCTCATTGGGATGGCCAAGAGGTCCTTTAGAAATTTGTTCTCTGCCTTGGTCAAAGCCTCCATGTTACCTAGGCCCCATAGCTCAGCCCCGTAGAGTGATGCGGTTACAGCTCGGGCTTTGTAAATGTCAATTATTGGAGCTACGCATTGTTTAGATGAGTTATTATACTCCTTCAACAAAGCTCCCCCCACCCTTTTGTGGCTGATGGTCATTTTGTTGATATGGGGAGTCCAGATCATGACATCGCTCATTCGAATTCCCAAATAATCAAATTCTGACACTCTTTCAAGGGGGATAGAGTTCAGAATAGGAGGGAGGCCAGCTTACGAGGTGGGTGCATGATAAGATATTTGGTTTTGTCCACATTGATGTCAAGTCCTCTTTTTGCACAAAAGTCCTGGAAGCGGTTCAAAAGCTTCTGGAGGCCCTGGGGGGTTTTGGAAATGAGGAGGGTGTCGTCGGCAAACAGCACGGTTGGAATCCTAACGCCCCCAAGGAGGGGGCGTCTGCTGGTTCACCAAGCAGGTGCTCTACCACCCCATTCACGTACAGGGAAAATAAGGTGGGAGCTAGTACACAGCCCTGCCGGACGCCCCTGATGACCGGGATCCTATCGGTCTTTTCCCCGTTCAGTCCCCATCGCACCTGAGCATAGTTGGCGTTGTGCAGTTTGATGAGGAGCATTAAAATGTAAGGGGGCATCCCAAGACCATACAACACCCTCCAGAGTTCCTCCCTGGGAACTAGGTCAAAGGCAGTCTTCAGGTCTATGAAGGCCAAGTAAAGACTGCCTTTGCCCAGCTCCACCACCTTCCAGTAAAGTAGCAGGAGTCTAAAGACTGCTCGATAGTTCCTGTACCTGAGCAAAAACCGGCTTGCATGTCGGACAATATGTGGTTATCATCCACCCACTGGAGAATCCTCCCTAGAATAGCTTTTCCCGCCACCTTCTGGGTTGAGTCAATGAGGCTTATTGGCCTGTAATTCCCCGGTAGATCCCGACAACCCTTTTTAAAAATTGGGACTACCTCTGCCCCTTTCCAAGACTCAGGCACAGAACCTCCCTCAATGATAGCATTAAGAAGGGCAGAGATCAACACCCCCCCATTCGCCCGGATAGGCTCAAAGAAGGTCCCCTGGCAACCCATCCGGACCAGCTGCTTTTAGTGCTTTTAATCAGATTCGTAACCTCCCGTGCGGAAAAGAGGTCAGTACCTCTGTCCAAGGATAAGGGGGGAAGGGAAAAGGGCTCATTGAGTGTGCCTTCTACGGGAGAATAAAGAGCCTTAAAATGGTTAAACCACGCCTGGGCAGTGATAGTGCAGGTCCTCAAGGTGTCATCTGGACGATTTCTACTACCCACCAGGTCCCAAAACCCTGTGGCGTCCCTCCCTCGACTAGCGGCCAAGAGGTCCTGCCAAAAGCTATCCTCCCATTCCTTTTTAGCATTTTTTAAGCAGTGTGAGTAGAGCCTTCTGGCCTCCCTGGTCCTGATTTGTGATTTGGATTTTACCGCTTCAACGAGCAGTGTCTTTGCTTCCCTGCATTTACGGTTAAACCAGCCCTGTCTGGCCCGGGGACGTAGTTTCTTCCCGTTGGGACTGGTTGGGACAATAAAAAGGTTGCTTAGAGCCTGAGTTAGGTTACAAAACCTGTCGGACACCTCCGCCACCCCACCCTCAAGAGAGTCGAAATTATCTAGGGCTGCGGCTAGGAGCTGCGTTATGGAGGATATTTTCTCAACTGAGAGCGACAGCTTGGCCCACTTTAGCCGTCGTCCACAATTAGAGACAGATGACAGGTCCGGGACGGTGGCGCATGGGGTTCCGCTCCCTATACCTTCTAACCACCAAGGAGTCAAGGCAAGCAAGAGCAGGTTGTGATCGCTCTCGACGGAAGGTATAATCTCCATGTCTTTGACCGAACTCCATAGGTGGACGTCAAGCAGAATGTAGTCAATTCTTGACGTATGGCTGGGCCTATTATATGTATGCGCTCCCTTTTTGTCAGAACTAGTCCTACCGTTGAGGGCCCTCAGGTCGAACTCCATTGATAAGGAATTTACCTGGAGCGCCACTTCCGTCCATCTTTTAATGGGGCTAAGCTATAGAGCCGGTATCCCCCTCCTGTAGTCAACATCCTCTTGATCTTGGGTGACATCTGAGCCAAGAGGCTCAAACGTGCAATTTAGGTCGCCCGCTACCAGGGTACAGGACTTGTGGGGAGAGGATCGAAGCAGGCCCTCAAGGCGGGCTATAGTGGGGGATTCTCTACCCCCCTTGGTGCCTCGTGCGTAAATATTATAGATGTTTAAAATAACACGTCCCTTGGGGGATTTTAGGATGATATTAAGGAGATCCGGGCATTTTGTTTCGTGCTCCTCCACCCTACAATTAAGCGAGGAAGCTACCCAAACGAGGAGGCCACCCGAGGGACGACCCCTGCCAGTCACTGAGTGTACAGCTGGTATATGATGGGAAGAATATCCTACCTTGTGTAGGGACTCCCTACTCCAGGTTTCCTGGAACAGACATATGGAGTACTCCTCCACAAGTGCGTTCCAGTCGGGCAGGGCCAGCTTCCTGTCCAGACCAGCCAAATTCCAGCTGAGAACCCTGAAAAGTGGGTCCGCCACAGCCGCAATGCTACAGGGCTCGACAGGGCCAACCGAGTCTGTATCTCCTGAGGGAGGACAGACAATGGCAGGCTCAATTTGGTCCCTCGCCACCCCTGGTTCCCCTGTATCCACTGAGACGACCTGCTCCCCTGGAATAGTCGGGGGGTCATTACATTCTACGGATGAAGAGGACTGGACATCAGATGTTCGGACCACCCTAGCCTCATAAGTGGAGTCAGGGAGTCAGTACCCCCTGGGACCCCAGCTCAACATTGGCCAAACTGCATGTGGCTGGGCTACAGTTGTTGCTAGATGCCATTGGCCACAGGTACTGTTTTGGAGGGTATACACGGGGGGTTGACCTGAGCAGTTCATGGCCGGCCGCGGGTAGAAGTATGTTAAATCAACTGCTTCAACACCAGGACCCACCGTGGTCTGCCCTAAGCTACATATTGGGTGGGCAGCTCTCACGTCTTGGAAATTAACCACCACACAATCCCCCTCGAAACAGTTTTTTCCCCTGACCAATCCATCCCACCCTGCGCACGCCAAGAATCAAGCCATCCACTCCCAAGGGAAGGGGTCTGTTGGCTTTCAACCAGTGGATGACTTTATTCTTCAGTGCCTGATGGGTTTCCTGCTGGGCGTCCCTCAAGGCGGGAACCTTGATGAGGACAACAACATACGGGTGACACTCAGGGGGGAGATTAACTGGGGGACACTTTCGTGCCACCTTTTGTGGTAATAACCACCGGGCTAGGGATTTTAGGTTGGCAAGTAGTTGGTCTTGCCTTTAGAGCCGTGGCTACTCCCCTGACTTCAGTGGGTGGAACAGCCGGTGGTTTAGACTTAGAGCCGGCCCCTCCCTCTTGCAGCTTCTTTTGGTCAGGTTTAGGCTTTGCAGTCCTCACTACTGGGGGGGTACTGGCATGGACCTGGACAACATGAGTAATAGGTGTCGACTTTGCACTAGCAGGAGGTGCAGATGTCAAAGCCTTCCCAGTGGCTTGTGCAGGAGCGGACGTTGATGGTGAGGTTGCCTGTATTAAACCCCCTGAATCCCCTTTCCCATCATTCCCATCCGCAGTGTCCTCCCTGAGTTTAGACTGTAGTTTAATGAGGGTTTTCAGGGAGAAGAAGTTGTCCCGGGTGGTCTGTTCAAATCTATCTAGCCTGTCCCCCAGACTCTTGACTTGGCCAATAAGCGGTACCAGCAAGGACTTGACCAGTTTCTCAATGAGCTCGGGGGAGGGCGCCTCGTGTGGTATTGTGGGCAATGCCGGGACCGAGTAATGTAATGAGGCAGGGTAAGTGGAGATTGGAGACAGGGCATGTGCAACAGCTCCTAAGGAGGAGCGTTTGGAAGAGAAGGAATCTTGTGAGAGGCGACATTCCGTCATCACAATCTCCTTTTCGATGACCGCTGCTACCCTCGTGATGAATTTGTCCATTGTGCCTATCATTGTGCTCCCCGTAGCACTTTCGCTCCCACCCCTCAGTGCTTTGCCAGAACGGGTAGACATGTGGGCCGCTGTACCCGCAGGGAGAAACCGGGCACTTGGACCAGAAGCGGTGGATGAAAGGGGGGTGGCCCAGCCCAGCCTCTGTCAGCCCCTGACTGCCACAGACTGCCCGCCCTTTGCTCGGGCTTCGCTCGGCGTCCCGCTCGCGTCCCGCTGAGCGTCAGTCCGGTGGTTAAATAGGGGGCGTTGCAGTCAGGGGGGCGTGTCTTGCTGGGGGCGTGGCCGTGCACACCTGTGCAGCGCAGAAACTCCTGGTCTTGTGAGTCCCTGCTGGCGCGCTCCCTCGGCAGACTCGCGGTGCTCCCTCCTCCTACCTGATACCAGCTGTCGCTCCGGCAGCTTCTACCCCTCGCCTCTCGCCGCGCAGCAGCACCCGCCAAGCGGGTGCTGCAAGTTGTTGTCAAGCGGCAAGATGGCGGATCCCTCCAGGGATAAGGGGAGGCTGTGTGGGAGAGAAGTTGGCGTTTTCAGCAGACCGGCAGCACCCAGGTCGGTTTTCTCCGTCAGAGGGGTCCCGCTGTTAATGAGGAGGCTCCCGCTTTTGAGACCTGGACAGTCAGGGGGGGTGTGTCTTGCTGGGGGCGCAGCCGTGCACACCTGTGCAGCGCAGGGACTCCTGGTCTTGTGAGTTCCTGCTGGCGCTCTCCCTCGGCAGACTCGCGGTGCTCCCTCCTCCTTCCTGATACCAGCTGTCGCTCCGGCAGCCTCTACCCCTCGCCCCTCGCCGCGCAGCGGCACCCGCGAAGCGGGTGCTGCAAGGTGTTGTCAAGCGGCAAGACGGCGAATCCCTCCAGGGATAAGGGGAGGCTGTGTGGGAGAGAAGTTGGCGTTTTCGGCAGACTGGCAGCACCCAGGTCGGTTTTCTCCGTTAGAATTGCTGTTGTTCATTTGTCTGATACTAGTAACAAACACTGGCAAAAACCAATAGTTCTGGCTTATTTTAGGTTTATGTCAGTGTAGGATGCTGGCTCTGTATATACTATCTCAAAGTAATGTATAGTGTGCATAGAGTCCAGTGGATCCCCAAAGGAAGGCAATGGTTAAAGTAGATAGCACCTTACTCTCTAATTGTAATAGCGTGGGCAAGCAGTAATGCCTTATCAGAGGGTAGAGTTGTTGTTCACACTCAGGCAAGGAATGATTACACACACTCAAGGACTGAACAATTTGTTTTGTGTAAAAATATCATTTAGTTATATTTTTTTCTTGAACCAAGACTTGCCTGGTACAAGTAAGTCTAAAAATACTTTGCAAGCATATGCAGTTTAAATACAATTTGTACAAAAAGGATTACCTTAAATTTCGAAATAGGTTTAGAATTAATTCTCAGTTATGTTTCTTACGCAGCCAGGTTTCTCTAGACACTAGGCTGGTGCATTTCCTGTGGGAAGAACAAGCAAAATAATATGTTTCGTAAGCTCATTACAGGTTTACATTTTTACTCACAAGCCACGCTTAGTTCTGAGAAAGCAGAACAGGATTTACTGGTTCGTGGGTAAGATTTGGTCAACTTAGCACTCGAGTCGCACCACCAGTGGCACAGAGGCAGCTGGGTGCGGAGTGCGGGGACCACACATTAGCCAGTGGGGTAAGCATGGGCGTGGGGTTGAGGACTGCAGCAATCAGGGCACCAGATTGGAAATAAAAGCTCCTGGGTTCAAGGTTAACACAGTAAGGCCCAATGGCCAACACAAGAACTACACTACCAGCGGCACAGAGACGGACGGGTGTAGGATGCAGTCTTAGCTGAAGCTGCAGATTCAGTCAAAGGTCCCTTGGAGTCAGTCAGCAGCTGAGGAGGCAAATGGGGTCTTTGGGAGTCGTTGTTCTGTCAGCGCAGTGTTCCTGAATGAAGTTGGTCAGGCGGTCATGGTTGGTTGCTCTGGACCAAAGGTTTTGGTTACGGAGTCGGTCAGGGTGCCGCCTTCAGTCACAGTTGAGGGGACCTTTGAGTTGTTGGTTGTAGTTTTGGTCTTGGAGCTTGTAGAGGTCCAGTGGACACTGGGATCTAGGCAAGGATCATCAGAAGGACCTACTGTGTTAGTCAGGCCCGGGTTTGGGACACTGGGAGTGGAGTGTTGGTGACTCACGAATCGGCCGTAGTCAGAATTGGTTGTTGTTGAGACAGTGCGGTGCTCATGGGAGACACAGTCCTTTTCAGTCACAACATGGCAGGGCAGGTTCTCTGGGTTTTCAAGGTCTGCTGGCTGCAGGACACACCGAGGTTCTGTTGAAGGGGTCTGAGGTTGGGACAGGCGGGTAGGACCAGGGCCAAGTCAGTTGATATCCTCAACTTCTTCTCTCCGCTCGGCTTTTCAGTCCTTCTTCTTCTTCCTTCTTCTTTTCGGCTTTGGTCTAAGGAGGCAAGGTTCAGGATTGCCCATTAATACTAAATTTAGGGACGTTTCAAGTAGGTACAGGTTGGGACCAATAGGTGGGAGTGGGGCATAGGATTCACTCTGGTTGGCAGGGACTGAGAGTTGTGCTTCCCCTCACCTCCCCCACCTGAGGGGTGGGGTTGGCAAAGGTGGGCACACCTCTGTTCCTAACTTGGTTGACCGCTGATTCTCATGCCCAAAGTGGGTGTCAGAACCGGTGGGGGCCAGTTGCTGGGAGCAGCAAATGGCTGGGGTGGCTCACAAAGACAGCACTCCTTTGAATCTTCCCCTTCTTGGATCCTGCCCATCCTGGGGGAGGAGGCTGGCACCTCATCCCAGGATGTGCTTTGTTTAAGGACCCCAAGAGCGACATGCTCTCGACCCAGGGGTCCAGAAGTATGTCTGGTGGTGGCAGCTGGGTGAGCAGCCACTCAGCCAGGACACGAAATGTAGGTCGTTTTTCAGGGGGAATTTCTAAGATGCCCTATGAGTGCATTTTACATTAATTCCCACATTGGCATCATTGTGTGTTTAATGTGCTGAGAAGACTGATATCAAACTTCCCAGATTTCAGTAAAGCCATTATGGTACTGTGGAGTTCGTAATGACAAACTCCCAAGCGATATACTTTGTATGGCTTTACTGCACTTATAATATCTAAAAATTGACTTAGACACTGTAGGGGTACAGGGCTCATGCACCTGTACCCTCACCACTGGTATAGTGCACCCAGCTAGAGGGGTGACTTACCTATGCCAGGACAGTGAGTTGTAGGCATGGCACACAGGGATGTGTACCATGTCAACTCTTCATTTTGTTCTGCACCAAAACACACAGCCTGCAATGGCAGTATGTGTGTGCAAAGGTACAGGGCCTCTCCGGGTGGCACAATAAGTGCTGCAGCCCTTAGAGGCCTTCCCGTGTCACAGTGCTCTTGGTACCTAGCGTACCTTTTACCAGGGGCTTACATGTGGCCAGCGAGTTGCCAATTGAGTTTTGCAACAGTACAGTTTCAGGGAAAGAACATAGGCCCTAAGTACCTGGTTGGCAGGGAGCTGGGGCATCAATATTAGGCAAAAAGTGAGGGTAACCATGCAAAAAGGGGCACTTTCCTACTCCTACAGTCATTTATTATGTGAAATGTTGATTAAATCACAGAAAGCTCATAAAGAGACACCAAAATACTGGTCAGATGGTAAGCTACAGAAAGCACAACACTTTAGACTATATGCTCAAAGTCCACACCCCCATATTACATAGACTACGCCTTTTGAAAAGGATTCCTGGGTATTCTTTTTAGGCCACACCCCTTTTAGAGACACTCTCACTCTTTCATTATGACAGTTTTATTGCATCATTATATAAGAAAAGAAAGCTCAAAATGTTAATGTCTGGTCACTGTATTGTCAAATACTTTGCGCTAAGTGAAGAGATTAATTATGGTAAACAGCTTTAATGTTCATGTCTCTAGAAAGAAGCCTTTTATGGTTTTAAGTGTGATACAGTTAGAAGAAAATGATTTGATAGATTTAACAGGTCTCAACCAAAGAAATATATAAACAAAGGCGATTCAGGTAAAATGGCCAGAAGCAATATAAGGTGTATTTTTTGTTGACTTTGTACTTTTTACTTTGCATAGCTTAAGGCCACTCAGTGCTTAACGTTTCAAATAATAAGTGTTGAGCCGAAACCTTTGCTCAGAAGCTACCACAGATGCTGCAAGATGCCTCAGAAGGTCTCAGTGCTGAATACCAAGGGTGCTTAATCTTGATTTCCCCTCATGCATCTTTAATCCATCACCAGACATTCTTTGTTTCTTTATCTGACTCTTCAGGCTTTTTTTCATCACGATTTTTCTCTTTGTCCTTATTTTTCCGTATTTCTCTTCATCCTCCATCTTCCCTTTTGTGTTTTCATGTCTAGCCTATGCCCCCTGAAAGTGCTGTCTCTTTGAGACATGCTGTGTCTAAAACATGGGCTTGAAGCACCTCTCACGTTTTCTTCTGGCTTCTGTTATTGCCCTTTGAAAATGGCTTCTTCAGATTGACGAATATGGTAATTCGTCCCGTCTTTTGCTGTTTCCGACCCTCACAGCAGACTGCCCCTATGTGGTTTTTTTTAATTTATGTTTGTTTGTGGCACTATTTTCTTTTTTGTGAGCCTCAAGAGCTCACTCCCGCCTGGGCAGCAGAGAGTGCACATAGGAGGCTGCAGGGGAGAGAGGGACATAATTTGTCAGCAACCATAGCGTAATCCGATGCCTGAATCTGACTTCACTTTTCACTTTTGCAGTGCTCATCTGACCACTGTTATTGGCATTGAACATACCATGCTTCTTACTTTACCATGGCACCCTACTATTTTTTCAATTCACCCTCTCACTTGGCACTCAAGGACCAGAAAACATTGTGTGTGTATTATTGCGTTCAGGCCGACAACCATAAAGAAGTATTACATCTCAACATGTGGATTGGTTTAATTTAGAGATGTTGGTTTGTTGTGTTTGGCAATCTGCAGGTCAAACAGGGCTGAAAAGTTGGGTTGCCGTATACCCTTCTTAATGCATGCACCCTAGAAGCACAACGATGGAGACTGTGGTCGGTACTGACAGTACTGCCTATTGGCACTCTGCCATCTCCCAGCCGCAGCAGACTGTTCTTCATCAGAGATGTAAGACCCTTCTTTACTTTAGTCTGCACCTCTCTATACTCTGTGCCCTCTCTTTCTGGTCCTGAGTGTGCCCTAAATCCCAAAACCAGATATTGAGCTCTTGGGATAGCTTGACGACCTCCCATCAAAAGACTAAATGTTCCACATTCCATGTAACACACCCCTGCCTCCCCTCCACCCTCACACAAACACACATTTTTTCTATTTTTTTTCCTTTATTGCAAACTTAAACTGAAACTAAGCAGAAACTAAGATATTGGTGGCTAGCAACCGCCATACTTATGGCAACGCACAGTTTGGTATCCAGGAAATTGGGGAGGAGGGCATTTGAATGCATTTGAATGAAGGACTTAATAAGAAAAGGAATACAACTAGGCCAGGGCTCTATAGGACAATAAGTGCAACCATCTGGAGAATGGAACAGGGGGGAACTTAATACAACTCAGTAATATGTTAAGGAACAGGTACAGCGCAGGCAGCTAAAATGCAAGCTCACCTCACATGTAAATCATGCACATCAGTCTGTCTAATGTCTCATTGGGTGTCAATTTGTCTTTATTAAGGCCAAAGTGGCGATAGTTTTGTAAGCACTACAATATTTGTCAGACAATATTCTGGAACCGTACTAGATGGATAGAGCACGGATAGCAGCTGTACGTGCAGTACCTATGGAAGGCCTCTTTACACACTGAACAGAGACAACAATTAGGCAGCCATCCCATAAAGAGAATAGATAACGAAAGAGCAGCAGGAGGGCAAGATTCTGATTATTTAACACAGACTTCAACTACAGCCCGGGTTGAAATGCTCCAACTTTAGCGATCTCTTTCCGTCTCTCTCACCCTGCAGCTTCAAAACTCTCTAGATGAAAGGAACACCTGGGGCCACATCAGTGGGGCATATGGGTCATCTTTAGTTCAGAGAGGGCTTCGCTAAAAATGGTAGCCAATCTCTTTTGTACTGCGGACACGCAGAGCAGTTCCGCCGGTACTCCTATCTTTCTTACAGCCTTCAACACTGTGGTATTAACTTGAATCCAGGCGACAAAACAATACAACCATGATTCAACGAGCTCATTTGAACGCCACAAAATACCACAAAACAAGACAATTCAATTCCACCTAATTACAATCTACTCAATACCACATAAATACACCCCACATAAATCCACGTGATGCCACATAAAAATCCACTTAAATATACTCGACACCATGCCACATAATTCCACTCGACATAATTTCACTCAATACCACACAGTTCAATGCGACACAATTCAACTCCAAAAAAAATCCATTCCACACCACATAATTCCACACCAAACTACATAATTCAACTACACAACACAACACAATTCCACTACATGCCACATATATCCTATTCAAAACATCCTGTTCCACATTGTGCTACAAAATTCAATGCCACGTAATTCTACTGCACTAGATGCCACTCCCCAACACACAATACCACTCCACATGATGCCACTCCCTAACACACAATCCCACTTCAAATCATTCCTAATCAGCCATACTAGCTTGAATCCAGTGGTGCAGTGAGCAAGTGGCCCATGACTAGACATACCCGTAGCCACTTAAGTAGAACATAGCAACGTCTGCATAATTCTACTGCACTCAATCCCACAAAATTTATCTACACATAACTCCACTCAACACCTCACAATTCCAAGGCACACCATTACACAGAAAAACAATTACAATCCAACCCACATAATTCCAATCCACCCAACATACGTCTACTGCACTCCATAAGACATGGTTAAAACACATTGACATTGACAATGCCAATTTCTTTTGAATATGCAAAGCTAGCCACACAGTTCCACGCCACACAATTCAACTTCACATTTCCAATCCACACCTCTTAATTCAACCCCAAACTGCATAATACAACTCAACAACACAATTACACAACGCACCACATATATCCAATCCCCACCACGCATTTCCACATCATGCCAGAAACAGCACACCACATAATTTAACTCCACTACCCAAAATACCATTCCACATATTTACACTCCATAACACACAATCTCAACCCACATAATTCTGGTACACTCAATACCACTTAATTACTATCCACATAATTCCACAGCACATCATGCCACATAACTCCACAGCACAAATCCACTCCACGTCACACAATTCCACGGTACACAATTACGCAACTAACTAATCCAATCCAACCCACATATTTCCACTACACACCACATACATACATACATACAAAAGACATTGCGATTTACAATACCAATACCTCTAACTCAAACAAATGCGAGACCAATTGCAGTTCCAATGCTTGTTCTCTCTCTTGCCCTGGTCAAAGACTGATGAGAAAAAGTAATTTCCCTAAAATAAGTGCTGGTGGGTGTCACCTGCAACCACCAGTTCAAAGTAAACCCTTTGGCTGCTCCTTTTCATCATGCCCTATTGGATTTGCTGTTGGAAATCACAGGTTCTGCTCTCCAGGGAGAAGGTGTTTCATTCTATATTGAGCTGAATACATTACAGATCCATGCATGTGTTGCTGACATTTATTTTAATATATTAAACCACATGCTCCTTTCAAGAGAGAGGCAGTGGGAGGGAGAGAGATCGGAGAAGGAGAAAAGAGAGGCAAGAGAATGTATGGAAAGGAAGAGAAAGAGAGTAAAAGAGAGCATGGTCGGTTTGAGAATTTTTGCCACAGCTGCTATTGAGTCTCCCTAGCTGCTGTGTAAAGAGCAGTAGGTGTAAGGACACGTGTACAGCCCAGGCTAAACTTGACAGGGTAAGTCATCTACACACTGACAGAGATTAACAATGTATTTGTACAATTTCACATCATGTTTAACTCTTTTGTTGCGGGAACCTTCCTGGAAGCTGTACTTAGGATAATTGATAGTTGTGACAGTTCTGATGGGACTGAGGAGCTAGAGTGGGATATGTTGGGAGTTTGAAATGAGTGAAAAGATTGTATCTGTAAATTGCATCTGTAAATTGCATAACAACGCCTCTACTGTAATGGCTGCGAAGCAGAGTTCCTTGCAGCTTTCCCATGATTATTGGCTTCTTAGCTGCCTCTAAAGTGAGACAAAGGGCTGCTCCCGTCTAATGTGTTGTTAGCCAGGATGTTGGCACTTTATTTAAACTACATAGTGTAGCATGTCACATGCCATTTTAACGAAAAAAGATGCCATCAAACTGAACAAATCACATGCTAACAGACTTGCGCCTGTCACTATACGTCTTTTATTGGACACTACTAGTCAGTTTGGAAAGTAGGGGGATCCTGCCAGATCCAGCTTCCCGTAGCTATTCTGCGCTTGATCTGGGATCCAGCCTACCTAGGGAAACATGCTTATTTTGTCCTGGTGTTATTTTTTGACACCAGGACACATTTCAGCAGCTCCCGTAGGTTGTCTACATTCCATTCAGAGCAGCAACCAGGATGCGGCAAGGAGTTTTTTTTTAGTTATCAGTGGCGGCTGCCACTGAGTAGCATGTGTGTTGGGGGGGATAGAAAAATAAATAAAAAAAATTACCTGCCTTGCTGCAGGACTGCCGCCTTTCGTCATCCTCTTCTATTCTTGGTTGAAGCAGGGAGCAGACTCAGGCTCCCGTAAGCCAATCACAACGCTGATCTGCATCAGCAATACCAGAAGGGAGCTATCTGGAGCATAACATCTAGACCCCAAAGAAATGGAAGGAAACAAATGCCAACAGCGTGTATTTACTTCAAAGGAGCTTAAGGGAAACGGATTTGGAGACAGGTTTTTAACTCTGTTGAACTCTCTAGGTAAGAGATGTGCTTGTGTTGTAAAAAAGCAAGTTTTATCTCTCTAAATGAAGCCCTATGCTATTTTATAGTGCTATAAGGTGTTGCAGCACTTGACAGCACAATAAATTATACAAGTATGTAAATCATTGTAGAGGAAATGCTACTTCAGACAATGAGGCAACAACCACCAGAACAAACTTCACCAACTGCGTGACCATGGTAGCAGACTCGATAGCAACCAACCGCCTGAAGCTCAACTATGACAAATGGAAGTACTGGTCTTTGGAAATAAGACTCCACCTGGTGGTGGCCATTGGAGCTAGGCTCAATACCCACACCCATAGACCATTCACAAAGTAGCGATCATCCTACATGACGAGCTCAGCATAACTGCTCAAGCCAATGCAGTGTGCACCTCCTGCTTTCACATCCTAACCCTGCTGCAAAGATCTTCAAATATTTGCCTCAGAACATCATGCTGACTGTCACACAAGCACTCATCACCAGCAGGCTGGACTATACAAAAACACTCTCTATGCCTGAATCTCCAAATAACTCCCACACAGACACTACACCACACCATCCAGAACACTGCTGCAAGACTCATACTTGACCTCCCACCCACATCACACTACACCTAAGGAAGCTTCACTGGGTCCCCATTAACAAGCACATCCAATTAAAACTTATCATGCAGACATATAAAGCCCTACACAAAACAGGGCAGAATACCTTAACAGCACATGCAGTTTCACAACCCGCCATACACCTACACTCTGCCTTACTTGCACTCTCACACACTCCCGGCATCCACAAAAGCAAAACTGGAGATCACGCATTCACCTACATCGCACCCAAGACATGGAACGACCTCTCTCAACACATCAGAGCCTCCTCCTCACTTCTTGAGTCCTGCAAAAGGCTGAAAAGCTGGCTCTTCGTATAAGTATATTGGGGACCACACACCTACACACTTGCCCAAACACTTGGATATCCTCTTGGGCGATTAGTGCACTGTCAGATTGACATAACATAACAGGGTTATAAGGTGCAGGAATCATATATCATCCATACTTGTAGACATTATATGTTAAGTCAGAATATAAAATGTTGTCAGGATATGAAATGTAACAGAGTGATTTTGGTTATCTGTACTAATAATACCTTATTACTTCCCAAAGGAACCCTTCTTTGCAATCTTAGAATAACAATAAATTGGGGAAAAAAGCATTAAAGATCTAAACCCATGATTTACAGTTTACATGCATCTCCTGTATGCTGGTAAACAGATCACTGTGCTATATTAGAAGGTTTGCAACATATGAACTGGAAGTAACAAAATGATTTCAGTGTGAAAAGCAGTAGCTCACTTACCTATATATAAATACAAATCTGTGATCTGCTTGTTACATGATGTGCTTTCCGGCAGGCACATTAAACCGCTATGCTGAGGGATGCCAGAGAGCTGCACAGTAAGACAGCTGAGGCTTAACGTGGCTCTGCCGGCCGAGATGGCAATCCTAACGAATCCTTGAGCTGAAGGGCTGGTAGCTTTAAAATACCAAGTGATCTCACCGCAGAGAGGTGCCCTCGACAGGGCGGTGCAGTCTTGGGCCATGACCGTTATGGGAAACAGGAGACTCAGCTTCCGGGGCAACATGGCTTGCTTCGGCAGTGATGCCCCAGTGAATCCTGCTGATGGGCCGGGCCCTGCATCGACCATGGATCAGCCCGACCGCTGCCTGCCATGGCCTGGCCTTGCTCCATGACTATCCCTGTGATGAGGCATTGACTTGGGAGCAGTGTGACAATCAGATATTTCCTTAGTGGTGTTCATGGGTAGTTCAGCCTGCCGGGTGAGAGCCTCTGGAGGCTGTGACCTGTGACTGTTCAGGGCACTTGGAGAAGAGCTGTAGCTGCTGACTGAAGATTTATGGGGCAGTCCCTTTAATGCCGGGAGAGGTGCCGCCCACTTAACGTACAGAGTGGACTGTGGGGAGCATTCCTGCCATGGGCCGGCCCCAGTGGGAGACCATGCAACGAGTGTCCACTGAGGAGGCTTCCTGCCTGTTTGATCATTGCATCAAGGACATGTTTGTGGAGTTAAAACAGAATCTCAATGCTGTAGATTCACAAATTGACATGCTCAGCACAAAGCTGGACCATATAAAGGAGAGACTTGACAAGCAAGGTGGGCGCATTGAGCAAATCGAGACGTGTGTCTCGGAGGTGGAGGATGCCAACAACGAACACTCTTGTGGATGGAAAAGGTCTTTGAAGCAATAAAAACATGACTGAGGATTTGGAGGGCAGGTCCCGGTAGAACAATCTTGGGGAACCCAGAATCCACTGCCATAGATAGAATGGACACTTATGTTAAGGGGA
Source organism: Lissotriton vulgaris (assembly GCF_964263255.1). Lineage (NCBI taxonomy): Eukaryota > Metazoa > Chordata > Amphibia > Caudata > Salamandridae > Lissotriton > Lissotriton vulgaris. Next base: position 807,647,455 of record NC_141697.1, read on the forward strand.
TGCTCCGCGCTTTATTTGGCGATGCCTTGTCCATGATGTTCGAGATCGAACGTACTCACCGCCCGTTGAGCCCCTGCCTGGTTCCCCAGCACACCCAATAGTGAGAAACTTCCTTAACTATATTGACAGAGACACTATCTGTTAGGATTTGGGTTGTCGGTAGACTGGGGTAGGAGCCCTGGTCAAGGAGCAACCACAATCCTAGTCAGGGTAAGAGGCAGGAAAACCCTAAATTAACCTTTGCTCACCCTCTGGTAGCTTGGCACAGAGCAGTCAGGCTTAACTTTAGAGACAGTGTCTAAAGTATTTGTGCAACACTTCAAACAGTAAAACAGTGAAAAGACCACCTGAAAAGATTCCTCATCAAGTTAGAAAAATAACTCTGATTTCAATATATAGTAATGCTATTGGGAATATCTGGTCACGCCAGACTGGTACAAAGTCACAAGTTTGGGTAAGTCGTGATGGAGCACAGACCAGCTACAGGGACCCAGTTAGGCCTGCTGAATGAAGTACCTTAAATCTGGGTTGCTAAGGCAATGCGTCGGTTCCAGTATCCAGCACGGCTGCGGCGCGAGGTCCTGATGCATCAATGTTGAGCATCCTGTTGACGAGGCTTGCAATGCAAAGTCCGTTGTCGAGGATGTGAGGCGCAACAGGGGTGAAGCATTGATTCAAATGAGCAGTAGCTGCGATGTGGAGTTTCAGCATCATCGTCAAGGCTGCTGTCAATGAGAGATGCAACGGCAATGCATCATTTCTGCTCAAGGATTCACCACCCAGCCGAGAAGCTATGTTGGTACTGCTTGGGGAGGTGTCACTCAGCAGAGAGGATACATTGGTTGCACTGGAAAGCACCTTATGCTCACTTCCAAGGGTCCATGACTGAGTTGGCAACACCAGACAGGGTAGGCTCACAGCTGGCAGAGTCCAGGTGGAGAAGCAGGGTGGTTGAAAGTCTTTTATGTCCCTGAGACTTCAGACCAGGCCAGCAAATTAGCCCTTGGAGTTTCTCTGGATTATGGGGTAAATTGATGGAGGTCCAGTCCTTCTCACCCAGGGAGAGGGCAGCAGGGAGCAGGTCAGCACAGCAAAGCAGAAGTCCAGCAAACTTAGTCCAGCAGAGTGGCAGTCCTTCAGCAGCACAGCAGTCCTTCTTCTTGGCAGAGTTTCCAGTATGTATAGCCAGTAGTGCCTTTGAAGTGGGGTAGGCTTCAAAGACAGTCCTTTTTTAGGGTTTAGGGTCAGTTTTCAGTTTTTGGGTAAAGGGGCATTTTTAGGGTTCAGGGTCAGTTTTCAGTTTTTGGGTAAAGGGGTATTTTTAGGGTTCAGGGTCAGTTTTCAGTTTTTGGGTAAAGGGGTATTTTTAGGGTTCAGGGTCAGTTTTCAGTTTTTGGGTAAAGGGGTATTTTTAGGGTTCAGGGTCAGTTTTCAGTTTTTGGGTAAAGGGGTATTTTTATGGTTCAGGGTCAGTTTTTAGTTTTTGGGTAAAGGGGTATTTTTAGGGTTCAGGGTCAGTTTTCAGTTTTTGGGTAAAGGGGTATTTTTAGGGTTCAGGGTCAGTTTTCAGTTTTTGGGTAAAGGGGAATTTTTAGGGTTCAGGGTCAGTTTTCAGTTTTTGGGTAAAGGGGTATTTTTAGGGTTCAGGGTCAGTTTTCAGTTTTTGGGTAAAGGGGTATTTTTAGGGTTCAGGGTCAGTTTTTAGTTTTTGGGTAAAGGGGTATTTTTAGGGTTCAGGGTCAGTTTTTAGTTTTTGGGTAAAGGGGTATTTTTAGGGTTCAGGGTCAGTTTTCAGTTTTTGGGTAAAGGGGTATTTTTAGGGTTCAGGGTCAGTTTTTAGTTTTTGGGTAAAGGGGTATTTTTAGGGTTCAGGGTCAGTTTTCAGTTTTTGGGGTACAGGGTAAAAATAAAATAAATTTAATTTTAAATTAAATTATTTAATAGTAAATAAATTAAATTAAATTACATTGCATTTTTTTTGGGGTTGAGGGTCAGTTTTGAGTTTTTGGGGTACAGGGTAAAAATAATGTTATATTTTTTTTAGTTTTCAATAATTAATTTAAATTATATTTCATAAAATTACTTTAATTTATTTTTGGGGTTTAGGGTCAGTTTTCAGTTTCTGGGGTACAGGGGTACATGGTAAAAATAAAGTAATATTAATTTAAATTTAAAATAATAAACGGAAATTAAATTATTTAAAATTACATTAAATTATATTTTTAAAATTAAGTTACTATTATATTATTAATATTAACATATACTTACCTATACTTACGTTGTAATGGTATGCGTTGTAAAGGTACCTGCGTTGTAAAAAAATGCGTTGTAAATACATGCGTTGTTACAGTATCCGCGTTGTAAAAACCGCGTTGTAACGGTATGCGGAGTAAAAGTCCGCGTTGTAACATCATATATCCCGCTTTGACATTTTCCTTGGGGCTGAGAAGAAGGAGGAGGCCTGCCACTCCCAGCCAGCCCCTCTTCCTGCCGACTCAAAAGCGCCTAGCGTCTCCCATGGCAGGGTAGCCGCTTTGAACGACAAAAAATATCAGAGGGTCTGCAAAAACTAAGAAGTGAACGCCAGATATGAACTAACAAGGAACTATATCACCATGCCTCGTGTATAATCTAACTAAGGTCACCCCTACACCAAACCCATATAGTGGTCAGGTAAGGCTGCCCATCAGTCACCACACGGAACCGCCTTTCATCATTTGGGTTTCCTTTAAGACCACCATTAAGGGTGCAACTTGTCTTTCAGGGGGAGGGCCCAGATCACAAGAAAGCCCTCACCTGATTAGACAGATCTTCCGTGGTCTTACTATTCAATTAAGAGGATGTTAGAGTAACAAGGGGGGGGACTGATGTCGCAGTGCACAAAATAGTGTGTGAAAATAAGAAAAAATGTGTGCTAAAATTGGATGAGGGGGTACTGGAAGTGAGTATTATTCTGGTGCTACCCACTCTACCAACATTAAAAAGTAGTCAGTGACAATCACAATATTTTTGGATTGTCTAGATGTACTGTGAGGTCTGCTAAAATTGGATGAGGGGGTACTGAAAGTGAGTTTTATTCTAGTGCTACCCACTCTACCAACATTAAAAAGTAGTCAGTGACAATCACAATATTTTTGGATTGTCTAGATGTACTGTGAGGTCAACATGTTTCAGCAATTAACGACACATTATGTCATTGCTTTCTTCAGGACCAATTAAACTGATAGCTACTACAACCAAGTGGTAATGAGACAAAAACTGTGCTCAAAACCATACAAAATAAAACTGATACAAAGATCACCTGAATCCACTAGGTGTCCGCATCGTTTTCTCCACCTTTCCAAGTCATTAGAAATTTCTAGGAACAGTGAAAACATGGGAATTAGAATAGATATTTTGCTAGTAAACACCGCGTTCACAAACTCATGATGGTATACGAGGTTCGAACTTGACAGTCCTAGTAATAAGTGTCAGAAACAAATACACCTATAGCACCGTATTATTCCGTGCTGGTATCTCAACAGTGAATTGATTTTTCAAAATGCCAAAGGAGAGAAACATCTTACCCGACTTGGAAGATGCACAGACCTCAGAAAATTTATGGCATCGTGATTTTTCTAGTAACACCCAGTTGCGATGAACTTAACATTGAACTCTTGGCGTTCTTGATGAACTAATTAATATATTTTTTTTTAAATAGTTTTTATTGCAGACATAAAATAGAAAACATACAGCCGTACATACCGATGTGACTGCCCGTCCTCCCAGCCATACATTCCCCATCAGCAATCATTACACAGCCTTAGAGCCCACATCCCGGAGGCTGGGCGGCGCAGGAACCGGTAACACTCATCCCTGGCAATAGCACAAGGGATGTCAGGATCTTCAGTCGGTCAAGGATCTGATATCTGCTTTTTGAATATTATCTCCCCCCCCCAACTCCCAGACTGTGGCCAATCCACACTGTAGTTCACATTGTAGGTCCTAGCACACACTGACTCTATACCTTTCCCTCCGTCTTCAACCTCCCAACTATCTCACAGATGTATTGGGGTAACAAAACCCCCCAAGTGGGCCCAGTTCGGCATGTCAATACCTCCCTCCTGTGCCTGGTGACTGCTCATGCCGCCTCCCCATACCAACGTCTCTTACAGCCGCATTTTGTCCCTTCCCCCCCTATCCCACCCCCCCACTTAACTGCATGTGGTGTGGGCCTCGCTAATCTAAATGTCTGAGCTAATGATGAGGCCATCTCGTCCTTATTCCATATACAGTGTATTTCCCGGAATTACCATTCAAAAACCTACAAACTCATTGGTCTTCAGTCTCTAGGCTGTTTTTAAACGTCTGTACCAAGTCTTCCCGCGCTCTCGCCATTTCTAAGCACTTTTCATTAGCTGTGCGGGTTGCCTGGCTACGTCTAAGCACTCCTTGACTACTGGCCCATTTGCACATCTCACTCGCCCGTCCCCTACTTGAGGGGCCCTGCTTCGACTTCCAGTGCCAGGTTATCTCCCTTTGCGCTAACATAAGTCCCAGGTCAATAAATTTACTGGATATCTTAGTCTTCCTCGTATGGGGGAACCAAAGCAGCAGACAGGTTGCCATGTCGTATTCCACCTGTCTGACTGTAGCTCCATTCAGCAGTTCCCCTATCTCCGCCCACTAGCGTCGCAACTTGGGACAGTCCCATAACATGTGCTCCAACTCCACCTAAATAACGGTGATGGATCAAGCCCTGATCTTTGGACTGGGTAAGAGTGGTCTGTTTAACTCAGACACTCTGTTCATCACCACCCCCTTTTTGTAAATCCAACTCCACCTCAGGCATCAAACATCGGGGGCAAGCTGCATCTTGTGCTTGGAAATATTTCTTCATTTTCCCCGGAGTGAAGTATGCCCTGTGCAACACAAAAAAGTGCACCTGTTGGAAACGCGCATTTCTGCTCCCTTTCCACATCCTTTTCTGTATTTGGGCCCAAGTCACATCCGGTATGGGCTTCCCCACACTCTCTTCCCATTTCTGCTTAAGTGCCTCCAATGGTGCCAAACCCTCCTGCAGCAAGCGAGTCTGCAGACAGGTAACCGCCTTGAAGGTTCCCGCCGCCATCACCACATATTGGCAGGCCAGCGTGGTCTTGGGTTCCAACTGCCCTGATTTCCAGTGTTTCTTCATGGCGGATACCACAGCCATGTGCAACAGGAAACTTCCATCCGGAAGTCCGAACTGTTCCTGTAGTGCCGGGAAGGACAACAACTCCCCTTCAGAGTATTGGTCTCCTACCACTTGAAGCCCCAACTCCTCCCATTCCATTAATCTTGACCAGTCCCCCCCATGTGGTAGCACCGTCAGCATGCCCAAGGGGATTTCAGGTGCATACGGATGGAGTACACCCACCCTACGCTGACTCCTGTTCCAACACAACCTCAGGGTTCTTTCTTCCGATGTCAACTCCTTTACCTCTAGCTTTTGTTGAATAACAATATAAGAAAGCACATGCCTCTGGGTTCCCATCCCGTGGACTTCCTCTGGACCCCTGAACTCCCTTGCAACATTCTGCGTGAGGATCTGTAGCTGCGCTGCTAAATAGTAGAATTCAAAATTGGGGACAGCCTGTCCTCCGTCCAATTTTGGTCTCAATAGTGTATCAAGCGCTAACCGTCTCCTCCCATGCCCCCATATAAAATCTATCGTAAGCGTCCTCAGGTCACGGAAGAACCTTGGGGGTATCCAGAGCGGGATGGTAGGGAAATAATATAGGAGGCGAGGCAGAGCCACCATCTTCAGCAGTGCTACTCTCCCCAGCACCGAAAGAGGTAGCGTAGCCCAGAACGCCATACAGCCCCTCAAAGCCCTGATACATCGGCCTACCTTACCTTCCAACATGGTTTCCGTGTCATGATAGATCCGGACCCCCAGGTAGGTGAAACATGATCTCTCCCATACCAGTCCAGTGGGCAGCGGTGGTTGCTGCATGTCGGCCCTCAGAGGGAATACGCATGTCTTACTCCAGTTAACCCTGAGGCCGGAAAGTGCCCCAAAGTCTGTCAGCAGGGTCACCGCTAATTGTAGTGCCACAGTCGTGTCCTCTAGGAACAGGAGCAGATCATCCGCATACAGCGAGATATAATGTGGTCCCCCACTACATAGTATGCCACCATAGGGCCCCCCCGTTCTGGCATGGGCCGCTAGAGGTTCAATGGCCAGTGCGAACAGCAGAGGCGAGAGCGAACAGCCCTGTCTTGTGCCCCTTTGCACCGGATATTGAGCTGAAATAACAGGCCCCAATCGCACCCTAGCCGTCGCTAATGAATATAAAATGGCCGTCCATCTCCTGAATCGCTCCCCAAGTCCAAACTTCTCTAACACTTTATCTAAGTAGATCCACTCCAGGCTATCAAATGCCTTCTCTATGTCCACCGACAATACAGCCGGGAACATGTCATCCTCCAGTCCACATTCCAGCACTCGTACCAGTCGGCGTACATTAATCGAGGTATTCCGTGTTGGTATAAACCCTGCCTGATCAACGTGTACCAAGGTAGTCATATGGGGTAACAGTCTCGTAGCCAATATTTTGCTCAAGATTTTATAGTCGACTGTCAGCATTGATAATGGCCTATATGAAGTTATGTCGCTACCTTCCCTCCCAGTTTTCAATAGGGGGATCACTAGTGCTTCCCTCATAGATTGCGGTAAGTGGCCCCTCTCCGCAGCTTCATTATAGACCTCCACTAATCGCGGAGCTAGGACGTCCACATATTTTACATAAAATTCTATTGGAAGCCCATCCACCCCTGGCGTCTTATTCCTAGCCATCTGCTTGATTGCCCCCCGTACTTCCTCCAATTGTATTTTCCCCCCTAATCCCTCTGCGTCTTCTTTCTCCAGCTGTGGCAGCGGGGTCCCCTGCAGGTATTCCATTATCTCTACTTCCCCAGCCTTCAGTTGACTACAATACAGTGTTGTGTAGTAGCTACAAAAACAGGAAAGGATTTCCGATTGGGCATATAGCACGTCCCCTGTGTCCATCTGTTGGACCGGCCTCGTGGCGTGGCCCGACCCCTCCCCGCATGGCGGGTCCCGGTTTACTGCTACCCCTGTTCCCCGGACAAGAGCCACACCTTCAGCCCTCCGGGTCACCCCCAGCTCTTCCAGGACGGAACTCAGACTCGCATCCGCAAACTTCTCGGCTGACCCGGCCCTTTCCCGAACCACCGTCCCCGGCCAAGCCGCCATCTTGGACCCTCCACGACCAGGCCTCGTGGCCTCGGGTCGACCTCCGCCTCAGGCTCAGCCAAGCCCCGACATCGAGGCACCACCACCCACCCGGGGGGTAAAGAGACCACTTGGCGGGTCAATGAGAGAAGGAGTGTCGATGGTTCCCCTCCGCCTGGTTTCGATCGCCCCCAGCCTCCCTGGGCGCTGGCTCCACCCCCCTGCTGGGTGTCTGGACTCCCTCATCCCGGACCCCCCGACCTCCAAGTGCGAGGGTCCGGACATCAAAGGGCGCCAGACCTATAACTGGGGCAGCTCCTGAGCAGGAAGGCAGTTGTATCCTGGAGTCGAGAGACACCTAGACGAACTCATCCGTGGAGGCCTGCTGGCACTGCCGCGGCTCATCTTCGTGAACCATCCTTGAAGGCCTGCTGGCGCTGCCGCGGCTCATCTTCGTGAACCATCTTTGAAGGCCTGCTGGCGCGGCCGCGGCTCAACTTCGTGAACCATCCTTGAAGGCCTGCTGGCGCTGCCGCTGCTCAACTTCATGAACCCTCCTTGAAGGCCTGCTGGCGCTGCCGCGGCTCATCTTCGTGCACCATCCTTGAAGGCCTGCTGGCGCTGCCGCGGCCCGTACCTGAGAACCCTCCAGCTCGAGGATTGAGAGCTGTAAGCCAGATACCCCTGTACCAGACCGGTACCGAGACTGTCCCGCTACCCCTTTTCCCCCAGAGACTAGAATTGAAGGGATCACAGTATCCTGCTCCTGCTGTATCGTCAAGTATAACCTGCTTAAGAATACCGATAAAAGTGTGCAGAACCTATCTTTGTGTGGCGTCCATCTGTGGGGGGGGGGGTAGTTGCTCGTCCGTACGAACTAAAGAGAGGGCCCTCGCCAGGAGGCCTCTCCCCCTTGCTCAGCCGACCCTCAGGGTCCCCGTCTAACACCGTCCTAATATTTAAAATTGAACTCCCCCCTGATACTGGCGTCGCCAATTTTGCTAAAAGCGTCCCCACCTTGTCCCCTTCCGCATGGACTTTCACCGTGTACTGCCTATAGTCAAAACACCGTAACCTCTCAGTTTCCGCTGCCACAAGCTCTTTGGCCTCCATCAATCGTTCCTGCAACCCCGGCTGCTCTGGTCTTTGTACTTTCAGTTCCCTCAGGCCCTCTTCTGCTTTTGCTACATCAGCCAGCACCACCTTCCGCTCCCCCGCATGATTGCTAAAACAGAGCCCTCTCATTACTACTTTGAAGGCATCCCACTCCACTCCCCTGGTCGTTGCTGTACCCTCATTCACCGCAAAATAGTTATCAATCCCTTCCTGTACTTTGGTGCTAAAAATCAGATCCTCCAGGGTGTCCGGTCGCAACCGCCAAGTGGGTATCGCAGTTCTTTCTTGCTGCCACTGAAACGCCACCACCTGAGGGTTATGATCCAACAGCGTCCTGGTCAAATACTCTGAGCGGATCGCCAAGGGGGTCAGCTCCCGACTGCAGAGGATTGTGTCAATCCTAACATGTAGCTCATGTAGTGCAGAGAAGAAGGAATAGTCCCTTTCGCCCGGGTGGTGTCCTCTTCAAATATCTAGTAGCCCCCATTTCTCCTGCCAGTCCGCCCCTAGTCTTGCTGTTCTACAGACCAGGGAATCAACCAGTGGGGGGTGTGATCTGCCCAGCAGTACGTCAGTTATGGAGTTGAAATCCCCTCCCATTATCACCGTACCAGCCAGAGCATGTGCCAGTGAGCCAGAAAATTTATCCAGAAACCGGGTTGTTCTGTGTTCGGGGCATAAACACTACAGAGCACCACTTCTCTTCCCCACAGTCTTCCCTCCACCGCCACATATCTGCCCTCCGGATCTACCACAGTGTTTGTCACCTGGAAAGGGGTCCCCGCTCTCACCCACACCATAGCCCCCCTAGCAAACGCTGAATATGTTGTACCAAACACTTGGCCCCTCCATCTCCTCTGTAATGCCGTACATTCTTGCTTAGTTAGGTGGGTCTCTTGAAGCAATGCTATATGGATCCCCCGCCTCACCAAATAAGCGTGCACTTTATGGCGTCTGGACATACTATGCAATCCACGTACGTTCCAGGTAATACATTTCAGTTCAGGTAATGTCCCCATTGAAAAGGCACATCGAACTCTCCCCTCTCCACCGTTGCCAGCCCACACCAAGAGCTATGAACCTTTACCCCAAACTTTGTAAAATAACACCCATCCCCCTCCCCCCAGAACAGGACCCAATAACACATTATCAGTCCCCATCCAAACCCCCACAACAACCACACACTACTACCCTGTAGTCACCACCACAGGTCGCCTTAAGGGCTACAGGGAGGTGGCGTAGGCCTGACACGAGGCGGGTCGCATCCCAAACCCCAGCCTGCAATCCCCATATTTTATGGTGCAGCTAAATATTCATGAAGAACTCCGACTGACCCGGCAGGCACTTCCCTAGGATAACAGTATTTACCCTTGTGGTGTTGGCAGAAGTCACAAGTCATCAGCCAGCCTGGGTGTTATGTCTGGGCCTTTAATACTATCCGTGTCCGAAAACTCAGGCCCCGAATGACGCTTGTCCTCTTCAGAGTCTGTGCCTCTATTCGAGTTCTCTGTCTGCGATCCAGTAATTGCAGCGGTGGCTAGCAGCGCGTCCTGTTTGTCCGCCGCTAACTGCCTGGCTTGGGATGCTTTTTTAGCTTTTCCTCTGTTGCGGATCCTCTGTGACTGGCGCATTCTCGGTTGTTTATATTGTGCACTGGGCCTCTGAGACCTGCGATCCATTCCAGCTCTATATTACTCGAGCCAAGACCATGCTTCATCCGGCGTTAAGAAAAACTGCGTTACCCCATTCCAGAAACTGCATATGAACGGTTCTTTTCTGTTGCGCCCCTCCGGCGGATCACCCAGTCGGGCATCAGCTTTGCCCCAAGATTTCCTCTTACGCTTCTATCAATTGCTGGGCAAGAGTCGATCCCCAGCCAACGAGCCCTGTTGTTCGTGCCCCAGAGTGGGTATTTCCAGGCAGGCCCGTCTCAATCCTTGTGCACCCTGCTGTTCTCTGTTGGGCGATGGGAGGACGCCTTCCGCTAATTAGGTGCTTCGTCGCTAGCTCCACAGTCCCCGGCAGTGCAGCTCCAGCAGATCCGCCCAGCTCTCGCCACCCTAGTGCCGGGCAACCTCCGCTGCCCCCACCTCCGCAGGGCCCCCACAGCGATCCCGCAGTCCACCTTCCCGCCAGCCGTCCGTGCAGGCGGTGTGCAGCGCTCGATCCTCTTCACAGCTCCGGAGACTCCGCGGGGGGCTCCCAGTGCACTCCGCCAAGAGGACTCGCTATCAGCAACGTCCACTGCAGCTCCTCCTCAGCATCCTCCACCCGCATTGAGCCTCACAAAACCAGCCGGTGAGCGAGGCACTTAGTTACCGCACGGGCCGTATCTCATCTCTAGTCCACCAGGGGAGCCCGACGCTGCCGGCTACCGCCGCAGGCCGCTCCGGACCATCCTCTTCTTGCCGGGCGCCATTTTGTAGTCTCCTTGCGGGATGGCCGCTCTCTGATTCCGGGGCCAGTCGCCACTGCCACAGATACAGGGCGTACCGCACAGAAGGAGCGACGGCTCCAGGCGTACACCAGTCCCTCGGTCACTCACTGGAAGCGCACCTGCCGAAAACGCTCAGGTCTCCGCAGCTCAATCCCGTCGGCATCTCCTCGCCGTCATATTGCTTCCTTCTCGTTAGATCAGTCCGCAATTCCAGTCACCGTTTTCGGGCACAACGAAGCCTTCCTGGTTCAGCCCACGGAGCCGGCCGGCTGCCCCAGGTGCTCCGGTTGACGTATCTACCGTTACAGCTGTGCCAGCAGTGTGTTATCAGGATTAATGCGGGGATCGGGCACGGAGCTAGCCGCTCACACCGCCTCCTCCATCGGCTTCCAAGCCACTCCCCCGTGTTCTTGATGAACTAATGAACATTATGTAGCGTTATCGACTTGCTTTTGCTCAGTTATAATATTATTCATTCTGACATAAATGATTTATAGAATGTGTTCGTGATTTATAGAATGTGTTCGTGATATTACTTGATATGTTTATGGGGCTGGCTCAAAATATCCTTGTTTTTTCTATATACAAACCCCTGAGGAAGGGTCGATTATGACCCGAAATGCATTGGGTATATGTGGAATATTAAAAAGCGATATGGATCTGCAAAGAATATATTTGCATAAATGAAGATTGAATACAATATGAAATAAAATTTGAATATTCTTGGATAAAGAAATTTTCGTCTGAATGAATCATTTAACTAAATGAATTGAAAAAGACCAGAAGGTCCAAGTATATGTGTGCACACCACCGCCAAAAGTGGAATTTCCCATTTTTCCAAACAGTGATTTACGTACAGTGTTCTCAAACAAAACACTGGGAGGGAGTTGCACTAAAATCACAGAGAATTAACTGAATATTTACTACATTAACAGAGTGCTCCAATGAACCTTTAAAAGAAAAAGGGTAGCCACTTTGACATTTTCCTTGGGGCTGAGAGGAAGGAGGAGGCCTGCAACTCCCGGCCAGCCCCGCTTCCAGCCATGCTCAAAAGCGCCTTGCGTCTCCAGCAGCATGGGACGCACACGGGAATGAACTCGGACCAAGGGGGGACCCGTCCACACACGTTGGAGCCTGGAGGAGGCTGGGCAGCGCCCCCTCTTGGTTTTCAGGTCTTGCTTTCCTGCCCCCCAGGCATCACTCTTGTCAGAGTTTCTTTGGGATCTTGTGGCAGAGTTTGGTTGGTAGAGAATGACAGGGGATGTTGGGCTTGTATCTGGTTTCTTTTGGACACGCTATCACGTGATGTGCAGGTAAGAGCCATCTTTCCTGTTATCAGGTGAACACTTGTTAGTAATTCCCCACATACCCGCCTATTTCTTACTGGAGAGGTACCCGGTGGACCTTGCAGGGCACTTGCTGGGATTGACAGACAATTTATTCCAATTGACCTGACAGCGCTTGCTATGGAAAAACGTAGATTGGCGATGGGGGGTGCACCTTGAAAGAGCCCGTGAGTACTATAAGCAGGATGGATGCCTTTTTACAGCGAGCAGTAGGGGTGGTGGACAAGGAGATTGATCTGGCTAACCAGCGTCTGTCTTGTTCACCCATTCTCCCTTCCTCACAGGGCTCCTCCGATCCACGAGTAGGCTCCTTAATATCAGCTCAAGATGCATATGCCATCATAGCACACGTCCAGGCTGTGGTCACTGTGACCTCCTTTTGTACAACTACACCCCCGTACAAATCACATTCCATCCACCAGCACCCAAGGTGCTTCCTGGTCTAACTCCTGGAGTGGGGAAGGAATTAGGAGGAGCAAAAAAGAAACACCCCTCGATAGGGGGCCTGCCAAGCGCAGGAAAAGTACCGGCCTACAGTCGACCTTAACAGCATCACAAGCAGTGCCTATCTTGGACCCTACACAATTCAATTCAATTAGCTTAGCCTTGCTATCAGCTCTGGTTAGCAAACTAGACCCAATCCTGCTTTGTTTATCTGCACTTAAAGTAAAAATCACCAAGTTAACCATTACATTGCATAACAATAGTGTACTTCCTTTTACTAGACCACCTCCTTCAAGCATCATGGATAAAAGGTCAAGTAACAAATTGGTATGGGGCCAGCACATATGTTTACAAAGGGGGCCACTATGGTACAGATCGCCATTCATAGACTAAAGTATGTGATGCACGCGATGCCCTGACGGACTTATCCACAAACAGAACTGTCCACGATGCCCAACAGGATAGTGGGAATGGGAGGGACAAACCAATTCCTGGACCTCATCAAATTTGGGGCCCAGGAGCAGGCAATTCCAAGAGCCTTCCTGTAGTTGGGCAAGAAGGATTGACTACAGGGGAATTTAACAATACTGTGCAGAGCTTGTGTCCAGCTCACCTGCCACCACAGTCTACTCCGCTTGTTGTGGTTTTAGCCAATGTGCCTTGTTAAGACCCAGCATTTAAGGAAAACTTTGACAATCTGAAAATTAAGGTGGTGCACTGGCTGAACCTCAATATTGCACCTGGTCTGGGGGTGGAAAATCAAATACTCGTGGTGCCCAGGTCATCGTGGGTGGGCAGTGCAGAGAAAATTTGGGATGGTGATTGTGTCATTATTAATTTCAACAGCTCATTTATGGTTAATCGTATTGTAAATATAGGAGAGCAATCTAATTATAGGAGGTGTAACTTGTCTATTGTGGCACTCCAGCTGGGATATTTTTATAGACGAAAAGGAACAATTGATGGACAGAATGCCGAACAATGTCATACATTCACCCCAGTACAGAGATCAGGGCCTAAATCCATTGTTTTTTTGCTCAACATCCCATTCCAGTTTGGACCCAGCCATATGCAAATCAGTCTTGATTCTGCACCCAATGGTAACAGTCCAGCCCGAACTGCCAAGCCAGGCCCTCCCTGTACTGGAAACAATCATCCTAGAACCGGTTTCGGGCTTTCAGCCCTCATCAGCCAGGATAGCTTGACTCCAGTGGCAAGGAGAGCACGGGACCCACGTTTAGGCATACCCGTCCCACTCGGGGAGACAAATGCAAAAAGAATAATTGATGGACAGAATGCAGAACAATGTCATACATTCACCCCAGTACAGAGAATTGGGGCTAAATCCATCGTTGTTTTGCTCACTGTGCCATTAGAGTTTGATCCCAGCCATATGCAAATCAGTCTTGATCCTGCACCAAATGGGAAGCGTCCAGCCCGAACTGCCAGTCCAGGTCCTCCCTGGACTGGAAACAAGTATCCTAGGGCCGGTTTCTGGCTTTCAGGCCTCAGCAGCCAGGATAGCTCGACTCCAGTGGCAAGGAGAGCACAGGACCCAAGTCTGGGCAGACCCATCCCACTCAGGGTGACAAATGCAAAAAAAACAATTGATGGACAGAATGCAGAGCAATGTCATACATTCACCCCAGTATAGAGATCTGGGCCTTAATCCATTGTTCTTTTTCTCACCATACCCTTCCAGTTTGGACCCAGGCACATGCAAATTGGTTTTGACCCTGCGCCCAATGGAGCAGTCCAGCCTATACTGCAAGGCCAGGTCCTCCCTAGACTGGAAACAAGCATCCTAGGACTGGTTTCGGGATTTCAGCCCTCATCAGCCAGGATAGCTTGACTCCAGTGGCAAGGAGCGCACGGGACCCATGTCTGAGCACACCCGTCCCACTCCGGGTGACAAATGCAAAGAGAACAATTGACGGTCAGAATGCAGAACAATGTCATACATTCACCCCAGTACAGAGATCTAGGCCTAAATCCATCGTTTTTTTGCTCACCGTGCCATTCCAATTTGGACCCAGCCATATGCAAATCAGTCTTGACCCTGCGCCCATTGGGAACAGTCCAGCCCGAACTGCCGGGAAAGGTCCGCCCTGAACTGGAGACAAGAATCATAGGACCGGTTTCGGGCTTTCAGCCAGCATCAGCCAGGATAGCTTGACTCCAGACCTACTCTTTCCTTTTTCCCTCTACCCACAGGGGTGGCCCCAAGACGTGGCTCACAGGAATAATTTAAAGTCAACCACAGAAGTAACCCTGGTAAATAGGTTCACACCACTAAATTCACTAGATGGATGTAACTGACAGTGCACTGGCCCTTCGGCCATAGAAACTTTACCACACCAGGGGGCGGGAAGGCCGCTCAAATTGGGACCCAACAAGTGTAAAGGGTGTAGGTTTTCGTCATGGAATATTGCAAGGAATAGCGAGTAAGATTGAGGATCCTGATTGGCTACTCATTGGTAAACAATTTTATGTGATCTGCCTTCAGGAAACCTGGGACGTAGAGAGTAGTTATTATTTGGAGAGTTATAAAACATTTTTTTACACCAGCTACTCTATCTAGGTCTGGACCAGCAAAGGGAGGTTTGCTTACCTTTGTTTCACTAGCAATTAAGGGTAGCTCTATCCATCTGATCCATAACTCCTTCACCCTACAAGCGATGCTGCTCGGAAGAGTTAACAGCATGCTTCTGCTCCTAAACTTTTATAATGCAGGAGATGCCCATGCGGATGAATGTAATTTTTAGTTGGAAGATGCATTAGGGAACTCAACTTTAAGAGAGCAGAGGTGCCGCTACGTATAATTTTAACATCCATATGTGGGGAGATACCAGGCACAGAGGGTTGCAAGCCATGGGATGCGCATGGGACGTAGGTCTGCATGTAGAACATTCCACTCAGGACAATGCTCTTAACAACTTATTTAATTAATGTCACCTAATCTTGGCAATGAACAAACTGTCCCCACATCAAACTGATATTGGTGCAAGTCCCTTATTGATTTTATCATCGTCTCTGTCCCCTTTTTTCCCCATAACAGAATGGCCCAGAGTTAATAAACCTATCAAGCAGGCTTCAGTGATGCCTCTTAAAGCTGTAGATGGTGGGAGGAGATTAAAGTGGGGTCAAATTGTCCCAGAGCAGCTTCTATCTCAGTGTTAAAGGGAGGTTGCCACTTGTCTTGACAGCTAGACCCCTCCAAAGAACATCTTGGATGCCTTTGGATATATTTCTAACAGTATCGAAAAGTAATAACAGGCCCCAGGCAGGCGTTGCCTCATTTCTGGACTGAGATTGTTCAATTCTGAATGTTCTAGAGCCTCCAAGAATTTGAAGCAGGCCATAGGAGTGAGGCCTCGTGAACGGACGGTTGTAAAGCACCTCTGGAGAGTTTACAAGACCACCCTAGCAAAGCAAAAGTCTGTCCTGAAGGAGGAGGCCTGGTTGGAACTAGTGAAGGCTAGTACCTTGAGCAATTCCTCTAAATTTTGCAGCATCATAAATAACCCATTTATAACTTGAGGAACTGGCAACTCAATGGACATCCATTTCTTAAAGGAAGATTGGGTACAACATTTTGAGGGCATATTTTAGAATGACCCTATGTTGGTAGAAGGGCAGGAACAGGAGGAACTTACAACTGAACTTGTCTTTTCAGCCCAGGATGTCAGAGCTGGTGTCTTGGGACTGTCAAAGAATAAGTCCCTGTGACCCGATGGTATTCCCCCAAATCTATTTATTGCGAAAGTGGAAACTCGTGTGCCTGTATTGACAGCAGTCATTAACGCCTTGGTACAGGTTAGCCGCCCTGGATCCTGGGCTTCATCAACTATTGTTCCCCTGTTTAAAAAAAGGTGATTGGGATAGCACCCTTTGCTACAGACCTATCTCTCTTTTGGATTCTGTGGTGAAGGTGGTGGGTCGTAATGGTTCTGGACCGACTGGTAACCTGGGCAGAAAAGTATAATATTGCATCAGAGGTACATTGCAGTTTCCATCCCGGGCGCTCCACTGTGGAACAATGATTAAACTTAAATTTGGCATTGAACATGTACACTGTGGCAGGCACCAGTTTGATCCACCTAGCGTTTATGGATCTATCCTCAGCTTTCTGTAAGGCAAAGAGATCGAAGCTATGGCAGTTAATTTCCTCTATGGGTATTGACGGGGATATCATCCTGTTTTTAAGGGACCTCCACAGAGATACTAAAGCGGTTGTTCACAATTCAAAAGACTATAAGATAACTCGGAAGTTTGATATTAAGAGAGGGGAGTGCCAAGGGTGCATGCTTGCCCCATTTATTTTTAATTTATATATCAACTCCCTAGAGAAGGTCCTCTTGGAGGAAGGAGCTGATTGTCCACAGGTGGGAAAGCGTAGCTTGCCGGTTCTCTTATATTCAGATGTTGCTATTCTCATGGCGAAGACTGCTATGGGGTTACAGCTTTTGTTAAATTCCTTTGTCCACTTCATGGGAGACTTGGATCTTCTGGCCGATCACAGTAAATCATTTGTAATGCAGGTGGGCGCTTGTATATCGCAGCACTTTACTATTAAGATAGGAAATCTGACAATCCCAAAGACACATTTTTTTTGCTATCTGGGAGTAGTGTTTGACAACGCACTACGTTAGTCCCCCTCTGATTACCTGGAAGAAGGGGGACCTGCCAGAGCGACCTCAGCTGTTTTTAATTTTGCCTCCAGAGTGGGGGGGACCCATAGGGGTGATGAAGCGAGGTGGAATTGCAAAATTTGGCGTACCCCCTGTGAAGTCCTACTTCCATAACTATAATTCGTACTAATGGAATGCCATGTGTGACTAACCAACATAGAATGAGAAATGCACCTACACAAATACACGCGGGAACTAATTTTGCTTACGTTGCAATCATAATCAACTAATTTTTGATTTGTCATGTTCCAAACTAATGAGCAGCTTTAAGATAACGGAATGCGGCATAAAAGTGCTTTTGTTTATGTGTTTTTGTGTCAAAACGCGAGGTTAAAGTGAGTATATCGCGTTTAGGTGTGGCTATTTGCTAGGTAACTATTAACAGGGAAAACCTTAGTAAGGGGGGAGGTAAACAGAAAGGTTAAATCACTTAAAATTCATGTTTATTTGTGTTTGTTTATATGATAGTTCCCATTTTGACTCATGAGGCCTAAAAGAAAATGGAGTCACTCGATTATTGTGGCCACAGAAGAAATACGCATGTGCAAGTCTGAATGTGAGCTACTTGTGCCTGGAGTGACTATGGTTCAAGGACATGTTAGCCTGGAAGTGCAGATGGCTGCCAAAAGGATGAGCACAATGTTACAGAACGATGGAACGAAAACAAAAGTTACAAGTAGGGAACAGGACAAGGCCGGACTCTTGCTAAACAATGGACCCATTAGAAAACTGCGGACGGAAGGAAAAATTAATTTGTGATGACGAGATGGTGTTCATCCACCCCAAAATTGTCCAATCAGGCCTCGAATTCAGGTTGAAAGTTACATTTTTAGATAGATAGAGCTAGTGAAAAAGGTATAAAAAGTGCTGTTTTTACTGAAGAGGAACTCTCTTTTCGACTTCCTCCAGAGATGCTGCTGGAATGTTGATTTTCCTGATATGTTAGATTGAGAGTCTAATTAGGGATGTTAGGAGAATAGGTGATTATTTGGGAACTATCTGTCTTTTGCTAATACTTGATCTTTGAGTTTTCCTTAAATAAATTAATTTAACTGTCCTGAATTTAAACTTTATATTAAATGTCGTTTTTTTTTTAAAATTAAGAAATAAATAAAGTAAATATTCTTAGACATGCTGAATTTGATCTTAATAAAAATTAGATAAATGGAGAATTAAGCTGTTCTTAAGTTTTCCTACGCCAAATTTTTTACAAGCAGATCCATTCATCTCAATGGTGGTGTGTCTAAATAAAATGTCGTATTAAATGAAAACCATGGTAAATGTATTTTAAACTGCAGGTGTAAATAGTATAAATATTTAATTTTAGTTTTAGATACTCCACTATGATACAGCAGCTCTTCTTTTGAATTTCACCGATCCATGAAGTAGAGTGTAAGTGGTTTTGGATGATTCACAGTGTTATGGGCCCCACTGTTTGAGAATATGTCAGAAGTTGCATTTGAGGGAAAGGTGACATGGATTTAGAAATTATTTCCTGAGGAGCGCTGCATCAGTAATTAGCTTGGTAGAAGAGCATTGGTTGCTATAGAATTAGCTAGGATTATGTATAAAGTATCACATAAGAGTTTTGATGTACAGAATTATGACTAACATCTGTTGAGTTCGTATTGCGTTATATGTAGTCCTAAAAAGGCTTCCGAGTATTGCGTTAAGCTGGTGCCTCTGTCTGCAGGCAGAGGAAGTGTGACAATTGAAGTTGCACATCGCATAGTCTGTTTCAAAAAAGTAATATTGTCGTATACTGCGGTGGTATCGTCGTATATTACTGTTTAGGGACACTTATTTTTATTTTATTTATTTTATTTATAGAGTTGTGTATAGCGCGGACAAGACCTGTGGGTATCAGAGCGCTTCACATGTGATATAAATTACAGACATTATGAAGGCAATTGTAACAACATATATATATGACGTATAAGACACTGAGATAAGTTGTAAGGGGTAGATTACAGACATTATGGAGGCAATTGTACCAACAGATATATATGACATATAAAACGCTAGGATAATCTGTAAGGGAGATTATAAGTAAGAGTTCTTTCGCCCATCCAGTTAGTAGTAGGAGGTGGGTGAGGTATGGTTATATAGTATAACAGTGCAAATAACATGTGTAAATAGCATTAAGGAGTAAAGAGTGTTGCCATGTAACCAGGATCCTGGCAATAAAACATAATGAGGTAGAGCGTATATAGTATTATCTGAGAGATTATCGATATCGGGTCATATACGTTTGAGGTAGTAGTAAAGTGTGTGGCCAAGGTTTAAACATGAAATCAGTCAATTGGCAGATAATGGATCTTCAGGAAGTTTAGGTTGAGGCCTTCTCTCTTTGGTGTAGATGTTTTCATCAATAATCTGTACGCTACTCTATGAGAGGTATTTGCTCATCATGTGGTTCTTCAGTTCGCGTTTGAATGTTATCAAATTTGGAATCTTCCTGATGTTCGGAGGTATCGAGTTCCAGACTCTGGGGGCGGCTCCTGAGAACGCTCGGTCGTAAGTCTTTTTCTTCCGGAAAAAGGCTGGCCTCAGTAGCAGTTCGTTGACGCTTCTAGTTGGTCTGTTGCCTCCCGATAGCTTAATTTTCTTGGCCAGGTATCTCGGCGTGTTGCAGTGAACTGCTCGGTGGGTAATACAGGCCATCTTCATTCGGATTCTGGCCTCATAGGGTAGCAAGTTTAGTGTTTTCAGGTGAGGAGATATGTGATCGAATTTCCTCGATCCCGTGATCAGTCTTGCCGCTGCATTGAGACAGGCTTTTAGTGGTGCTGTGGATGTTTTCGGTAGTCCCGCTAACGTGGTGCAACCGTATTCGATCCTTGAAATAACTAGGGATTGTACAGCCAGTTTTAGGTCCGCCTTTGAGATGTACGGTTTCAGTTTTCTTAAATAGTTCAGATGGAAGCGGGCGCTCTTGGCCATTGAGTTTATGTGGTCTTTCATGTTCAGATTCTCATCTAGGGTAATTCCCAGTGATTTTGCTGAATTGACTAGGGTCGGGGTGCAGTCCAACGCGGTCACCAGTTTCGTCAATTCCTTTACCTCAGGACGGTTCTTCGTCTGTGAAATTAACAGGAATTCAGTTTTATGGGCATTTAGTTTCAGATGGTTCGTAGTTAACCACTGTAGAGCTCTCTTTAGTGTCTTGTTCATTAGGTCAATGTCAGCAAGGGAGGCGATCTTTATGTATATTTGCGTGTCATCTGCATACATGTGATAGGGTATCTGTGATTCCCTAAGGATCTCCGTGAGGGGTTCAACATACAAGTTGAATAGATCTGGGGATAAGGTTGAACCTTGTGGGACACCGACGGCAGTAGGACAAGGGGAAGAGGTTGCTTGATTGACCAGGAAACGTTGAGTCCTATTCTGCAGGAAAGATTTAAACCATTTCAGCACATTTCCCGACAAGCCCATTTATCCTTTCACACTACGTGTGAAAGGATAAATGTATAGCGAGGACAGTCTGTAAAATCTTGGCCTTCAAGTTTAGGGATCATTGCGTATCCTGGTTTAAAACTTATCGCTGAGAGAGTAACATGGCTTAACCCGAGCTTGTAAGAAGGGTAAAGGCAGAGGCAAGCGTTGCTTTATCGGCGAGTGTAAAATTCTGTGGTAGAGTAGAGGTAAGCGCTGTCTACCAGAAATACAGAATACTTGTATAATTGAGAAAACTATCACTTTGTTTAGCGAAACAGACAAATTAAGTTGTTTTAGTGTAAGTTACTAACTGATTTTGTCAAATATCTTGTAAATACGGCTTCTTGGAATTTCCTGTACCGAAGGGGTCAGTCGGTGCTGCAGAAGCCGGAGCGCTGGTGACGTCAAAAGTGTCACGCTGGGATTGGTCCTCGTGACCAAGACAGAGTAGGAGCTGATAGGTTCATCATGGAAAAATAGCAGTATTATTGGTTAAGCACTAAGAAGACGTATCTTGTTCTAATTGGTGCGTTAGTGTAAACCGCACTGTGATAGGTTGGTGTTACGGAACAGCAAACAGGGAAGGACGCAATCTTTTGAAAGACAAGGAATTTATTGAAAAGGGATTACTATTATGGAGAGGAAATAAAGAAACCTTCATGGTTTAAGAAGTTGAAAAGTGTGTTTGTAAAGGATAAAGAAATTACCACGAGAGAGGAAAAAATACTTTCGCCACCAAAAACGCCTGCTTCCTATATGTTGTCGAAATATGGTTACCATAAGTGTGTTTGGTTAGAGAACTGGGTAAGGTATACCAAAAATGATGGTGTATTAGCTTTCCCGGAAGGAGGATCACTTGATTTGGCAGTTTTTAGAAATTTGAGATAGAAGATGATGAATCTTGACCCAAGATCTAGGCCGACTCAATTTGAATCTCTAGCTGAATGGGAGGATGAGATGCATGAGTTGGAAAGTGAAAGATTGCTAGGACATATTAGACCCGAGGTAGATTTATAAATCTATGGGGAGAGGCATGTGAGACTAGAATGCGCAGATGGAGAAATGCTAATATGTGTGATGGTAAGTATCCAGTCAGATTAGTGGATGATTATGAAGGACGGAAATGTACAGAAAAGAGAAAAAATATAGAAACAGGGAATCAAAGCTATGGTGAAAGTGAAATGGAGGATGCTGTACTAGAGGAAATATTAAATAGAAACCACCACTGTATCATCCAGGTTCTTTATGGACTTCACCTAATGCTCCAACGGTAGATGAGAGGATTATTGAGACCCCAAAACATTTTTCTAATTTTAATGATGCACCTGAAAGAGTAGAAGTGAGATATAATACAAGTACCTCAAGAACAGAACCAAGATTTACTGGTACCCCCAAGCAAAGTATTGAGCGAGGAAATGTAAATAGTGTAGAAAGGCGAGTTGAAGAACAAGTCAGTACTTCTGAATATATAAGATCTACAAATGCATTGACAGAACAGATACAGGCACTTACGAAAAACATGGAAGCAGTAACAGTTCCAGTAACGATAAGACCTGTAATTCCAGTATTTGAGAATCAAAGAATAAAAGAGTCAAGTTTGACAATTCCTTTACAACAGAGTTTACAGAAATTAAAAGGAAATATCTATCCTGATTTGTCAGAAATTAGACAAACCAATAATGTAAATCCACCTGAATTGACTTTCAATCAGAGTTTACCCTATAAATATGTGACCGGAGCAGAATCTGATTCCGCTACACCTGAAAAGTGCACAGAGAAAATAGATTTAACACAAACATCTGTAGGACCCTCAGCGCAGGAATTAAGTGATTGGATCAAAACCTTGAAATTAAAAGAGCATGAATCTAAAGTATTGGACGTAGCAAAATTAAAAGTAGATATGGAAGAATTAATTATTGGGAGAATTGGAACAGATAGATTAAAAACATACCAAGATGATAAACTTATGTTCTTGGGTAAAAGTATAACATGGAAAGCGAAATCAGTACACGATCAGCTGGAAAATCTGGCAAATGAATTCGAAATAGAACTTGCAAAGAATAAATTATTGCAGAAATCCTATAGAGTAGACTTTTCAGAAAAGGACATTGAAAGCATGAACACTGCAGGAAGATTAACCCAAATAAAGTAATTAATTGTTTTGTTACGAAAATGGGGAGATGTGAATAAATGGAGAGTGAGATGGGCAAAGAAGAAAGAAGAAACCAGTGACAAATCAACATTAGCATTTCCAGTTAGGGAAAAGGAGACAGTTGCAAATTAGTTCCCCATGAGAGAAATACCAGGAGGAGGATATGTACATGTTCCATAGAGTAGACAGGATATATTATCATTCACAAATGATTTCCCTAGATTGAGAGAAAAACCAGTAGAATGGTATCGACAAGTAGATAGATTTGTGAAAATTTTAAAAGTATTATGGGTTGATCTGGATGGATTGTTTGACATAGTTGTGCCAGCAAATTTATGGACTGAGTGTAAAATCACTGTAGATTGGCCGAAAGAGGAATATTCGAGACAAGGTAACGGGTGCTGCGCCACCTGATGTGATGAGAAAATATGAACAAGTAATTGTATTTTTGAAGAATAAAATTCCACCAAAAGAGACAGACTGGGTAAAAATAGACAGACTGTAGGTAATGGGATGTGCCGCAGACGAGGAATGTAACGCCCAAGAAGGACAAAACCAAAAAGCAACAACAACAGACATGAAAAACCTGGTCATCAACATTTCTAATGAAAAATTTAACAACATTCAGCTGAGAACACTTCAGAAAGGTATGTCTTACGTACCCACTGCACGGACCAATAAATTGGAATTGGAGATAAGTCTATTTAAGCTCACACCAATTGAAAGGGTTAAAAACGGTCAGTACATACATGCCTCCAGTAAGCGATAAAACTATTGATCTATTCGAGACTTTGTGTAAACAAGACATTGAGAAAATCAATATGAATAAAAATAGTCGCAAGAGAAACATGACCAACAAGGAGTTTGGCATAATCGACTCGGTCGCTAAGAATGAGAAAATAGTGTGTCAGAAAGCTGATAAAGGAGGGGCGATGGTGATTCTCAACAAGTCATATTATGAAACAGAGATCAAGACACACATAGAAGACCAATCATTGTACATGGAAATAGAAATAAACCCCACAGAAGAAATCCATAAGACATTAAACACTATTCTGTTGAAGGCAGAAGAAAAAGGAACAATCACTGAGAAAACGAGAAAGTATTTACTTCAAGACAGCCCCAAATGCCCCACCATATACATGGTACCAAAAATTCATAAGGACCAGCATAAACCACCATGTCGGGCAATTGTATCGACTAAAGGCAGCCTGCACGAGCCTGTGGGGAAGTTTATAGATCGGTATCTACAGCCATTGGTATTGAAATCAAAATCATATATCAGAGACACCACAGACTTTTTGCTAAAATTGAGGGATTTAAACACACAAGAGAAGATTATCATGGCAACGGTAGACGTCAAGTCACTTTATACATCTATCCCCCATAAGGAAGGTCTTGAAGCCATTGAACAGGCCTTGTTAAATAGCACGTATGAACAAGAGACACAAATCTTTTTGATGGAGTTGATGGAATTCACATTACTGAACAGTTACTTTGAACATGGAAAACGCTGGTTTATGCAACGAAATGGTACTTCTATGGGCAATTGCGCCGCACCGGCGTACGCTAATTTATTCATGGCTGCATTTGAACACCAATACATCTACCAACGACAAGAGTGGGCAACACAACTTCTAATGTACGCACGATTTATCGATGACATTTTTCTAGTGTGGAAAAATGACAGAGAATCATTGACCAGAGAATTGGAACTATTGAACACAAGGAATGAAAGAATAAGTTTCACTTGGCAAATTGACATGGACAAGATACAGTTCTTGGATGTTGAAGTCAACCGAATCAATCATCAATTTAGCACAAACCTATACCGTAAACCTATGGATAGGAACAATCTTTTGAAATATGATAGCCACCACCCCCAATCGTTGAAAGTAGATCTACCCTACACTCAATTCTTAAGGGTGAAGAGAGTGGTCTCGGATCCAGAAAAATGTCAGGAACAGTTGAAGGTCATGGTTCAAAGATTTGAAGAGAGAGGATACCCGAGCCATACCATTGAGGCAGCGTTAAAAAGAGCACAAAACCAAACTCGAGAAAACCTATTGATTAGTAAAGACAAAAAGACCACTGAAAGAATCACATGTGTTAGTAAGTTTTCCAACGTAAGTTGTCAATTCAAAGCTACAATAAGACGACAATGGCAGATGCTTAAATCAGAAATAGATTTTCAAGGAATATTCACTCAAGAGCCATTGTTTGCCTATACTAGAGGAAAAAACTTGGGAGAAATGCTCACACGCCCAACTGACAGTAAACCCAAGACAAGATACCGAGGAACAGACCCATGTATGTTCTGTAGTAGTTGTCACAATATTATGAAGGGGAATTCCATAACCCATCCAATGAAAGGTCATACTATCCCATTAACAGTCAATGGAACAAGTGACACTATGAATGTGATATATCTGTTAAAATGTCCGTGTGGATCTGTCTACGTGGGCCACACGGAGAGGAAATTGAAAACGAGATTAACAGAACATAAAAGCCACATAAGGCTGAAATCCTTGAAATCTACGGTGGCAACTTATTTTAAAGAAAAGCACCATCATATAAGCCAGTTGCGTGCATGTATACTTGAGATAGTGACTCACAAAGAAGGCCCTATTAACAAAAAAAACTTACTTAAGCATGGAAATTATTGGATTTTTCATTTACAGAGTCTGAAACCACATGGGTTAAATGATCGGACTGAATTTCTTTGCTACCTCTAAATTGAAGTATCATTTACAACTGATAATTATATGTTGTATCTTATGAAATTTTTCGAGTGTTCTTGTTAGCATTCATATAAACACTAGCATTGCGTTTTCCATGAAACTGGCATGTATACGGGCGCTAGATTGTTTAGATCATTTGGTAAACATTGTAGCATTGTTATACACAGTGTTAGTATCCATAAAGTTGCTACAGAGTATTCAAAAAAGCTCTACAGACTTGCTAGGCAATGCGCATGCGCAGGTTACAACAGCACGTAAAAACTAGGCCAATCCAGCCTTCCGTAACTAACAGCTCCGTGTTTTTTGACATGGACGATAGCGATTGCATCTAAGGTAAGAACCGGCGGGTCCGGTCAAAGTTTGGCATAGTGGACGTCCGCAATTGCATTTATTTATTTAAACTGCATTTATTTAAATCGTAAGCGGATGTAAACCACAAGGGGGTACATCTGAAAGGATTTAAGATGCAAGCGATAGAGCGGCAAAGAATCGGTTAGGTATGAGCTATACTCAGAATTTCAACCACATAGGGATACTCAGCGAATAATCATTTTCGTTTAACTAAATTGTTTGCATTTATCATTGAACTATCGATTGTAACAACTTTTGAACATGGTTATGGCATAGACCGACATTGTATATTAAGGGTGAACTTTAACGATTGTGAAAATGTTGAGGTGAACACCTAACAGGACTAGATACGAACTCACATTGACATGCAATTACCAATATGATGTATGAATATGAATAGTACAGTATATAAGATGCATTATTTGTATGATTTCAGATTTCCCTGATGAAGGTGCATGGGGCACCGAAATGCATTGGAGAATTTAAAGTTTGGCAAAAATGTTTCTACATTAACATGTGAAGAAAACAAGAGGAATTTATTTGGAATAATGCAATAAATTTAAATTTGGAAGCAAAGGTGAAATTATTTAAAAAGAAAAGTTTGAACATTGTTTGCTGAAGTTTCAGCATCAACTTGTGCCCGGGGAGAGAGGACTATGGTGTAATAGTCCTGCTACACTTAAAAATAGACAGAACCACACAAGAACCAAAGGAATCTGTACACTCATTCTATGAAAAACTGTTATTAGTTTTCAAACAATACAGTGTATATGAGGAGTTGAATGAAAAACACATGAGTCATTTTATTTATAGATTTGTGTATGGATTAGGACCAGAAATTGGAAACATGATGAGACATAATATGATAGGTTGTCAGTCGGGTACTGTACACAAAGTTTTGAGAAAAGCAAAATATTGTAGTGAAGAGATCGATGCTAAACAAAAGAAGCTGAAGGAAAAGTCTATGTGGGCATAAGTGAAAGTAGCAGAACATCAAGTGGCACAAATGGAAAACAAGAATAATGATGTGAATAAAGGGAAACCGAAAGGAAACTTCCCAAAAACAAAATTAGTAGGGAATATAGATGAACTTAAGAAGAAGTTTCCCTGTCATAATTGTGGCAGGATAGGGCATTGGAAGAAAGAGTGTAAGTATCCACCAAGAATTAATCCGGAAAATGCATCATTGAATCCACAGGTGCAGAATGAGGTAATTCAATAGCAACCGCAACAGCAGATAGTTAATCAGCAAAGTCAGGTACCACAGCCGCCACTTCCACACAGTGTAAACCAACAGAGGTACAGTGCAGAGACAGGATTCAGCGGAGTCGAGCAGGTAAATAGATCACCTGGAGTGAATGTGAGTCCTCAGTATTGGTAGCAAGAAGAAGGTGGGATTGAGTCGGATGAAAGTTTCTGACAGTGCCTGAGAGAGGAAGAAGAGTGTGTGCTTGGAGCCACTCTTGAGGTAGATCAGTCTGGTCCATTTGTAAGCGGAAAGGTGAATGATGTAGAAATAACTTTCCTACTGGACACTGGCGCTACCCATTCTGCTGTTAGATCTGTGGAAGTCCAAAATCTTCCTCTCTCAGGGGACTCCATCCAAGTTGTAGTTGTTGCCAATAGACAGATTAAAATATCCTTGACACAACCAGTTGAAGTAGAGATTGGAAATTTCAAAGACATGCATCGATTTGTGGTGTGTGAGAAAAGCCCTGTAAATTTGTTAGGACAAGATATTTTGTGTAAGATTAACTGTGCCATATACTGTTCACCAGATGGCATAGAATTGCAAACCCTAGATGAAGATCATTGTACAAAATGACCATGCTTATGATTGAGGCAGAACAAAACAAATTGTTTCCTGTTATTGATCGAGAAAAGATACCGGATGAATTGAAAAAGGTAGTAACAGAGAAGGTGTCGGATTTCACAGGTGAAGATATTGGACTAATGAAAGATGTAGATCCTGTAAAAGTCACAATAAAGGAAGGTGCAAGTTACCCAAAGATTCCTCAGTATAAAATGACTACAGAAATAATTGAAGGAATAACCCCAGTGATAGATAAAATGATTGAACAAGGCATACTAAGAGAAATAGAGAGTAGTCCTTGTAATTCGCCAATAATGGGATTGAAAAAGCCAAATGGAACCTAAGGAATAGTACAAGATTTGAGAAAGGTTAATAAAATAGTTGTGCCATGTTGTCCGATTGTACCAAATCCAGCAGTGATTTTTTATCAAATTCCCCATGATGCAGAATGTTACACTGTGATTGATCTGTGTAATGCGTTCTTTTCAGTTCCATTGCACCCAGAAAGCCAGCCAATTTTTGCGTTCCGATTTGGAGACCGTATTTTGGTATGGTGCCGAATTCCTCAAGGGTATACTGAAAATCCATCTATCTTTAATCAGTTGCTAAAGAAATCATTAGAGAGTTTAAACATGCCTGGAGAATCTGTATTGGTTCAATATATCGATGTTCTCCTGGTGGCATCAAAGACAAAAGATGCATGTGTAACGGATACCATTGCATTGCTGAATCATTTGGCTGAAGAGGGACATAAAGTGTTTCCGTCAAAGTTACAATTTTGTCAAAAGGAAGTACAGTACTTAGGACATAAAATTGCCAAAGGAATTAGACAAGTTACTATGGAATGAATCAAAATGATACAGGGAATGCAGCCTCCAAAAACCAAACGCAAGTGAGAATGTTCCTAGGAATGGTGGGTTATTGCAGACAATGGATTAGTGGATTTTCATTAATTGCGAAACCACTACAGAGATTAACAAGAGCAGATATCAGAGACCCTATAATTCTGACTAAAACTGAAATGAAAGCATTTGAACAGCTGAAACAAGAGTTTGGGATGGCCTTTCTGTCTGATGAACTGGCATTCTGCCCACTAGCGTTGTGGTTAAAGATTTGGGCCAAGAAAGAAGATGTTCTTGGTAAGGATATCTTGAAGGACTGCCTGTCCCTCGACAATGTTAATAGCATACGTTGGCTAAAGCATGTAAAAGATGGACTTCGTAGCTTGGGTAGGATGGATTTATTTGACAACCCAGAGGGCATATGTAAGAAGGATCTTACTTGGGCAGAGTAATGTTTTTTTAGTAGGCGCTGCTGAGATAGAGAAGCAACAGAGCTGAGGAAGCCAAGTGTATGTATGTACATTTGATTAAAAACTGTACAAACCATTGAACCATACCTTTTGGGGATTAAAAATAATCATGATAATTTGTTATTAACCAGATTTAGATTCAATCTTTTCCATTACCTGTTGGCACAGCCTAGTGGCACTCATAGAGCCCAGTGCCTCATGCTCTGTGGCTGCGATAATCTGTCTCCTCAGGACAAGATGCACTTTTTTATGTTTTGACGTTTCTATGAAAGACCCTAGAAAGTCTATTATTATTTCCATTCTTAAAAGGGGCGGGTTTTAGGGGGGTGAGACCTGCTTTTATCTTTTTACAACTTTTGCCTAACAAAACTATTTTGGATACTCTCCGTATTTTAAGGGCTGCTATCAGGCTGAGATCAAGCTGTGATTAATTTTGTCAGTAGGTGCTTTTTCTTTCTTTTCTGTTTATTATCTTACTGTAATCATTATATCATGGTCACCTTGTTGGAATATTCTGTATATAGGTGGAGTTTTATTGATGTTTCTATGACTTTTATGGTTTTATTTGAAAGAACTGAATAAAGTGTGTTGTATTGCATTGTGATTGCCCCGCTTTCTTTATAGTGCTCTGGTAGTGGTTTTGCAGTGTGGGGCCTGCAAGAGTTATGTGGGGGGTGATTGCAATGTTGTGCTGGTTCATTACCTAGACCGCTCCAGCGACATGAGGAGACCACACCCATGTACAGCTGCTAACTTGTGCCTCACAATGGAAGACCACAAGCTTATTGACCTGTGGCAACACCAAACCCCAGAGAAAGTGAGGGAGATTGCACGGGCACCACGCATAATACCTAGTCACGAATTGACTACTGGCTGACAATGAAGGGTGTAGTCCACTGGTTGAGGACCATGTAGCACCTCCCCAGGACTCTTTCTGTTCATACAGCATTCCTTCTTGAATACACTATCACTAGCACACGAGATTGTGCGTACTCATGGTGACTTTCAACTAATGCTCTCCGTGACCTGATCTTCCAGGATGAAACCTTCTCAAACATTGCAGAATATTTCTCCCTTAACTCACAATCAGTGTCTTCTGCTTCCAAGCATTAGGAGGCTTTTAAAGTCTATATGTGTGTAGCTAAGCATGCTGTGGTACTGAGGGTGATACGAATGCAATTTACTAAGTTCAAATCTGACATATGTGCTCTCGGGCTTGCATAATTTACTTCCAGAGATGCAAGTATTCTTGCATCCATGAGGCAGAAATTTGGCGAATGTGAAGCTGAGGTTTGCGGGAGACACACTATCTCGGTATGGAGGTGTTTGCCCGACGATATGGGGATAGGGCTGGCCAGGTATTGGCCAAACTGTTGTACAGACCTTAGGTCAGCAACTATATTACACAACTACTTGATGACCAGCAGGTCCCCCGTCCTGACCCGGAGAGCCTTAAGCACACTATGATGGTTTTTTACACTGATCTCCACGCTTCCAAGTTTGTACATAACTCAGCCAGAACAGTCTAGTGTTTAGATTGTTTGGCAAGACAGGAGGCTAGAATTATGCATTAATTTTTATTTACGACTTACAAGCAGCAAACTCTTCAAAGTTCCAAACTAGAATGTATGCTGACTCATAAATAATAACCAGAACATTTAGGTCCTGAGATTCAATTCAATTAAAAAAAATCTTTATTCGGTTTAAAAAAACATAAAAGATGCAAGTTTGTAGAATTCATACGTGCATAATAATTCAAAATAAAGACAACCATGCCCGCGATCATCCAGTAGAGTTCAATATTTCCAAAGCTTGTCTTAAAATAAGTATCAGATACTTAAATTGTAATTATTAAAACAAGGCAGAGATTAATAAAGGGCAAGTGCAAAGAAAAATGCATGTACATACTTGAACAGTGTACAACTTTGAAACATTAAAACATGGTCAACAACAAATAATTAAAATGTCATGCCTTTTCCCTTACATATTAAATTTACAGCAAATAAGTATCTGCTTACACTAAAAACAATTTTCTGGGATGTATCAGTTTTAAAAATCCCAATAGCTCCTGAGTGTGGCCTAATTCTCGCTGTCATTTAGCTGTATTGCAATTAACCTGAGGACATCGAAGCGAAACTTTATGTACAAAGACTTGGTCTATTGCGGTTGAACTTTGGCCAAATATTGTTCAAAAAAGGGGACTGGGTTTGTTGATAAGTACTAGGATGTTAGCCTGCCTATTTCAGAACAGTGGTGAATACTGTTTTGCATGTATGCCCAATTTGTATTTTGCAGGATCTTTTTTTAAAGTGGAGTTAGTGAGCTGGGTGCATCCCAAAAGTCTTTTAGACCTAGTTTACAGAACCCTAATCACACGTCTGACCCACTGGAGAGTTGCAAAATCTCGATTAGCCCCTATTTATAGTTTTTAAGCTCTTCTGTGGTCCACAAACTGACGCAGAATAGCAAAGGTCTCAATATGGCCTGTTAGTCAATGCGTTTTAAGCTGAGGTCCTGGATGATAGGAGTCATGGCTGTGCGTACAGGCAAAATATTATCAACAGTGGTTCTGTCGGGTTCAAAGACTGATTTCTTCAAAACATATCTAATAACCTTTTTCTTTCGGTTACTTAGTCACAAAACGAGCTCGGCTAGATATTCAAGCTCTCTTTTCATTTTTATAATACAAATCCACACTAAGCAACAAACATCAATTTATCAAATAGTTATTCATTGACAGATGCTTCACATAATTTTCATTTAATTTGAAGTTCAATTCACAGTTCATGAAAAATTAATTACAATGGCGCATTATTAGAAGAAAAGGTGACCAAACAAGTGACACAATAGGTGCAGTGATAACATTTAAAGTGTACTGTATACAGTCAAGTCAAGTCAGAAATTTATATAGCGCGCTACATACCCATAGGGTCTCAAGGCGCTTGAGGGAGGGGGGGAAATTACTTGTCGAATATCCAAGTTTTAAGTTGCTTTCTGAATGCTAGGTGGTTCTGAGTAAGGCGAAGGTGAGTGGGAAGAGAGTTCCAGGTTTTGGCTGCCAGGTAGGAGAAGGATCTACCTCCCATGGTGGCTTTGTTGATGCGAGGAACAGTGGCAAGGGCTTGGTTGGAGGATCGTAGCTGACGGGGGGGGGTGTAGAAGGACAGTCGTGTGTTGAGGCATTCAGGTCCAAGTTCGTAAAGTGCTTTGTGTGCGTGGGTTAAGAGGCGGAAGGTAATCCTTTTATTTACGGGGAGCCAGTGGAGGTTTTTCAGGTGACCAGAGATGTGTTCTTTACGCGGGATATCTAGTATGAGCCTGGCTGAGGCGTTCTGGATGCGTTGGAGTTTTTTCTGGAGTTTTGCGGTGGTACCGGCGTATAGGGTGTTTCCGTAGTCCAGGCGACTCGTGACCAGTGCGTGAGTGACCGTTTTTCTAGTTTCGGTGAGGATCCAGCAAAATGTTTTTTTGAGCATGCGAAGAATGTTGAAGCAAGATGATGAGACAGCGTTGACTTGGATGGTCATTGAGAGTGAGGAGTCCAGGATGACGCCCAGGTTCCGTGCATGGTCCGTCTGGATGGGTGCTTTTCCAAGGGCCTCTGGCCACCAAGAGTCGTCCCAGGCGGAGGGGGAGGTACCTAAGATTAGGACTTCTGTTTTGTCTGAATTCAGTTTCAGACGGCTGTGCTTCATCCACTCGGCTACTTTTTTCATTCCTTCGTGTAAGTTGTTTTTGGCGGTGTTGGGGTCCTTGGTGAGTGAGAGGATCAGTTGGGTGTCGTCAGCGTAGGAGATGATGTTGAGATTGTGTTGGCGAGCGATGGCTGCGAGGGGGCTCATGTACACGTTGAAGAGGGTGGGGCTGAGTGACGATCCTTGCGGCACGCCGCAGATGACATCAGAGGCCTCTGATTTGAATGGAGGGAGCCGGACTCTCTGAGTT
The DNA here is from genome assembly GCF_964263255.1 of Lissotriton vulgaris. Taxonomy (NCBI): domain Eukaryota; kingdom Metazoa; phylum Chordata; class Amphibia; order Caudata; family Salamandridae; genus Lissotriton; species Lissotriton vulgaris. The sequence goes on from NC_141697.1 coordinate 807,680,463, forward strand.
CTTCCGGTGAGGAACGAGGTGATCCATTCCAGTGCTTTTCCTTGGATTCCGATGTTACTGAGGCGCTGTAATAGGGTGCTATGGCAGACTGTGTCGAAGGCTGCGGAGAGGTCAAGGAGGATGAGGGCGACTGTTTCTCCTTTGTCCAGTAGGGTTCGAATGTCATCTGTTGCTGCGATGAGTGCGGTCTCAGTACTGTGTTTGGCTCGGAATCCGGACTGTGATGGGTCGAGGGATTTGTTGCTTTCGAGAAAGGCGGCAAGCTGGTTGTTGACAGCTTTCTCGATGACTTTGGCCGGGAAAGGAAGGAGCGAGATGGGGCGGTAGTTTTTGAGTTCGGTGGGGTCAGCTGTGGGTTTTTTCAGAAGGACGCTGAGTTCTGCGTGTTTCAAGCTTTCCGGGAAGGTGGCGGAGTTGAGGGAGCAGTTGATGACGTCTCTGAGGTGTGGAGCTATGATGGAGTCTGCTTTGTTGAAGATGTGGTGAGGGCATGGGTCAGTTGGGGATCCTGAGTGGATGGAGTTCATCAGGCGGATGGTGTCCTCAGTGGAGATTGGGTTCCAGTCGTTAAGGATGTTCAAGGGGGGTGAAGGTCCTGCAGAAGGTTGGGTGGGTTGGTCTTCGGGTCGGTTGTCGAAGCTGTTGTGGATGTCTGCAATTTTGTTGTGGAAGAAGGAAGCTAGGGAGTCGCAGAGGGCTTGAGAGGGGGTGATGTCGTTGGAGTTGGCTGATGGGTTGGTAAATTCTTTGACGATGTTGAATAGCTCCTTGCTATTGTGGGCGTTGCTATCTAGTCGGTCTTTGAAAGCGACTTTCTTGGCAGATCGGATTAATTGGTGGTATATGCGGGTGGCGTTTTTGAAGGCTTCCCTGGTGTTGGAGTTTGGGTCTTTTTTCCATGCTTTCTCGAGGGAGCGACAGAGTTTCTTGGATTTCTTAAGATCATCGTTGAACCAGGAGGCGTTTTTGCTGCCAAGTTTGATGTGATGTTTTTTCAACGGTGCTAGGATGTCGGCGCTTTTGGATAGCCATTGGGTGAAGTTAATGGCTGCTTGGTCGGGGTTTGAGGAGTGGACAGGAGGGATTTGAAGGAGCGATGAGGAGATCTGGTCGATGGTGAGTTTGTTCCAATTTCTACGCAGGGTGGGTTGAGGGTGGTGGTGGATTGTGGACTTATTGTAGAAAAAGTGAACGCAGCTGTGGTCCGTCCAATGAAGAGCTGTGGTGTGGTTGAATGAGACGTGTTTGCTGGAGGTGAAGATAGGGTCGAGTGTGTGACCTGCAATGTGGGTGGGGGAAGTGACAAGTTGTTTGAGTCCGAGGTTTGCGAGGTTATCCAGAAGGGTGGTGGCGTTGATGTCATTGCTCTTTTCCAGGTGAAAATTTAGGTCTCCCAATAGGATGTAGTCCTCGGAGGGGAGGGCGTGTGGGGTGATGAAGTCAGCTATGTCGTCATTGAATTGTGCACGGGGTCCTGGAGGCCGGTAGAGGAGGGTGCCTCTGAGTGTGGTCTTGGGGTCGGTGTGGATCTGGAAGTGGAGGTGTTCGGAGCTGGCAAGGTTGTCATCTGAGCTGTTTGAGATGCGAATGGAATTCTTATGGACGATGGCGATGCCTCCTCCAGTATGCTTGACGCAGTCCTTACGGATGATCTTGTATCCTTCTGGGATGGCAATGGTGATGTCTGGGGCTGATGAGGCGTTCATCCATGCTTCTGTTAGGAAGGCGACGTCCGGTGAGATGGTGTCTAGTAGATTCCAGAGGTCGATGGCATGTCTGTGGACTGAGCGGGTGTTGAGCAGGATGCATTTTAGGTGGTTGGTGTCGGGTCTCTGTGTCGCGTTGGTGGATGAGGAGTTGGTTTTGGTGCCGTCGAACTTGCAGGAGTTGCATGAGAAGGGACCATGGGTGTGTCCAGGAGCGGCTTGGGCGCAGTTGGGGGGGAGGCCGGGGTTAAGGGCTAGGAGGGAGGTGGCATCGTAAGTAATGCGGGGTGGGTGGGTGGTATGAGGGCCAGGGGGTCTGGCGCTGGGCGCGGGCCAGGCGCGGACGGGCGTAGACGGGCTTACCTTTGGCGCACCTTCGTGAACGCTGCGCGCTGATACATCTATCATATATGGTGGGAAGGGGGAGGGGCGAGGGCGGCTCAGCTGGGAGGCGGGGCGGGCTCAAGAGGACGCACGCTGCTCACAACAACAACATCAACAAAATGGCAGCGAAGGGGAGGGCAGAGCAGAGCGCCGGGGGTTATCGCGCTTGGAAAGTAAAGGTATTTGTGGCAAGGTCAGCGGGAGTGAAGCGAAGCAGCGACCAGGGCAGTGCAATGCAAATACACTTCAGGCGGAAATAATGTAAAAGCAGTTGCAGGCGGAATTGATTTAAAAGCAACACGAGTGAAAAACGCTGCACAGCGATGCCATTACAATTTCTCTTCAGGCAGAATTATTTTTAAAGCAACACGAGTGCAAAGCGCTGCTAAACGATGCAGTTACAATTACTCTTCAGGCGGGATTAATTTAGAAGCAACACAAGTGAAAACGCAGAACAACGATACCAGGTCTCGTCAGTGAGACTGGGGAGCGACCACTCAGCACAGCGGCGATGAGGGGAAGGAATCAAGAAGGAATCAAGAAGGAAAGGAAAGGAAAGAGATAAATAGTTTAAGTGGCCAGTATATATCTCTATTGCGGATTTTACAGTGTATATTTTAATTGGAGATATTTAACAAATGGAAATCCTGTACTGGTCCAAACAAAAAGCGTCGACGTTTCGACCCTCTGGATGCCTTGATTGTGGGTCTAGGGCGGGTCTTCTTCAGGACAAAAGGAGGGGAGTGCGCCTAACAAGTTAAAATATATACAGATTTAGTGTGGATTTAAAATTAGTGTGGATTCAGACAACGTATAGTGATATTTACATACACTCACCAAGTTGATCTTTCCACAGCTAGGGCTTATGAAGTGGATAATGTGGTCGAATTACTCACATCTGAAAATTTGTAAGCGTATGCATCTAATTAGTGTACAACGCTTGTAGAGGTTACAACTCTTCATATTACTACATTGTAAAATAATACTTTTCGGTTGTGATTCACTCACCCAGTTGTGTGTAAGGCTGGGACCAAACAAAGTTGAGGCTTCCTTAGTTAGCCGATCCTAGACAATATATTGCAATTATCAACTGGTTACCTGTAAATTTAGGGAGTGAGTTTGATTAGGAGCTTCTCCAATAATGGAAAAATTCATTATGCGTCTGAGGCTTGTTTACAGTGCTTGGTATAAAAGACTTTAAAAACATGAGAAACAAAGATTCTCAAGATATTTGATTCCATCATAGTTCAGTATTATTGAAAAAGTCCAAAGGGAATTAGGCTAGTAAACTCACCAAGGCGAGTCGGATTCAGTTCATATAGCCTTGCCGATTTTGATTCTTGTAAGTTCAGGGCAGTGTTTTGGAGTCACACGACCTAAGAAATAGTGATTATGACTAATTAGGAATCACCTCATTTTTCATTGTAAAACACCAATGCGCATAATTACTCGGTTTAGAAGTAACGTTCTTATGCAACTCACCGAAATCGCAAGTTGTCTTGGATCCGGTCGCATTCAGCAATTAAAGTTATCCGGAGTGTAGGCGGTGTACAAATCACGCGACCTGCAGATTAAATCTCCGCAAGTGAATAAGGCGTACAGGCAGGCGTGATAACATCCTCAGGAACTTGGGTTCCTCCCCTGTAAACATGTTCCTGATAGTGGCTCCCTAAAGTTTTGCCCCATAAAGGGCTGCGCATTGTGCCCTATGTTTGTAAACCTCGGAGACACTGCCCTGGTTACACTGTTCTGGTGTTTTTTCAATATTGGCATGGAATTTTGAAGCAAGGTAGCCTTGCTTTTATGTAAATTTAATACCATGTCAGTTTAGTGTCTAGTGTGATACCAAGGTAGATAAAGTTGAAGACACAATCTAGCTTTTGTTTTTGAATTGTAATATTTTTCTTAAAAGTTTCATTGGTATGTATTTTGTTTTGTGTTAGAGTTTATTTCAAGGCCCTTAAATACCCAATATTCACTAAAAGAGTCTAACAGATTTTGGAGTCCCTTCTGTGTTTGTGATAACAAGATTGTATCATCGGCAAATAGTATGACAGTACTGGCACCACCCCTAACTTTGGCGAATCATGTTTGCACCCTTGGGAAGGCTTCACAACATCATTTACATATAATGAGAAGAGGGTGGGTGCCAGTACACATCCCTTCCTTAATCCTCTCCTTATAGGAGCCGCCTCTGTAAATTGACCCCTGGGTCCCCATCTGACTGTAGCATTGTTGTCTTCATGCAATCGGGCAATCTAGGTCAGAAGATCTCCGGGGACTACCTGAATCTCAAAGGAGTTCCAGAGGGAAGCCCTGGGGATGAGATCGAAGCGGCATTCAAATCTATAAATGCTATGTACAGGTGTCCTTTCATTAAATTAGTATATTTCCAACCTATACATAGAAGTCTAAAGACCTGTTGATTGTGCTCATTCTCGCTCTAAAACCAGCTTGGTACTGTCATAAAATGTTGTTTCCCTCTATCCAGTTGTTGAGTTTGGAAAAAATCTGTTTTGCATAGATCTTTTGTAAGGTGTCAATGAGGCTTATAGGCCTACCATTGGGAGTATCTTGTTGATTTCCTTTCTTTAAATTGGGATTATTTTGACCATTTTCCATGACTCTGGCAATGGAGCTCCTGCTGACACAGCATTGCAAAGAAGATTTCCCTAAGGTGCCCATACTGTTTTGTTGTGTCTCACTAGATCACCAGGTATTTTGTGAGGGCTTGACAGCATCTATTGCCACCACTGTGCCTTCTAAGCTAAAATAAGGGACAAAATTTGGCCCACTCTGGATGATTGCTGGGGGGCATGTACCTTTGTTAGGTAACTACATGTGGGTTGAGTGATAACCTCTAAGTGCAGTGTTGAGAAATGACCAGGCCATGTGCCTAGATCCAAAATGAGATCCAGGCTGGTACCTCCGGTTTTGTTGCCCCTAGCGAATAATTTCTGAAAGCCTGCATGATCCTCATTCTGAGCTGCAATGATCAGATTGTTCCAGATGCAATCGTCCCGTTCCTTTTTTGTCTGAACTAGTAATTTCTTTTACTTGGCCCTTCTGTTCCCTAGTACTTCGAAGTCATTGGATCTCACAGCCACTAGCAATTCAGTCTTGGCTTTGCCGCAGTCACTATTATACCATTGGTTGTGTGAGGGGCAGTTAGTGGCCCAGGCTGGCTCATGTTCTCTAGGGAGTTTGCTCAAGATCTGCTTTAATTTATCAACCCTAGTACGATAAACTGTACAATGGGAATCTCCCGCATAGATTTATCTATAGAAGGGTGAAGACATCTGAGAAAGTGTTACAGATCCTCATCATAGCTTCATGTTTGCCTACAATAGATGGCCATTTAAAAGCTCTACTTAATTACTATCTGTTCGATTAGGTTTTTAGCATTGTCATTGATTCCCAGAATCCAAGTTTCAAAAAGGGATCCCACCATTGTTAGACAGAGTGGGATATGGTCACTGTCGGATGACTGGCATAATATCGATGACATAAATATCGAAGTAGCAAAATATTGAGTAAAAAATATAGAATACCAAAATATCGACTTCCTATCTCCGAACAGGTAAGTACAAAAATATTGAATCAAAAGTATCGATGTAAAAAATATAGTTAGTCAAAATATCGAATTTTTAAAATATCTTAAAAGTAATGTAAAAATAATGACATAATAAATATAATTAACTTAAACATACTTAAAATGCTTACATATCCTTAAAATAATAAATAATTAATGTAAGTTAAAAATAAATAAACATACAATTTAATTTTTTAACACATATATATATATAAACATAACATTAATAAAAAATATACAATATTTTTAACGTCGGATAGCAGGAGGGTAACATTTACTATTACCACTCCAGTGAGTGCAACAGTGGAGAAGGCGTTGGATAGCGTAGGGGTAAAAATTACTATTCCCACTCCAGTGAGTGCAACAGTAGAGAAAGCGTTGGATAGCGGAGGGTAAAAATTACTATTCCCACTCCAGAGAGTGCCATCGTAGGGAAAGCGTTGGATAGCGTAGGGGTAAAAATGAGTATTCCCACTCCAGAGAGTGCAACACTAGAGAAAGCGTAGGATTGTGTAGGGGTAAACATTACTATTCCCACTCCAGTGAGTGCAACAGTAGGGAAAGCATTGGATAGCGGGAGCGTTAAAATGACTATTACCACTCCAGGGAGTGCAACAGTAGGGAAAGGGTTGGATAGCGTAGGGGTAAAAATTACTATTCCCACTCCAGAGAGTGCAACAGTAGGGAAAACGTTGGATAGTGGGAGGGTTAAAATTACTATTCCCACTCCAGAGAGTGCAACAGTAGGGAAAGCGTTGGATAGCGGGAGAGTAAAAATTACTATTCCCACTCCAGAGAGTGCAACAGTAGGAAAAGCATTGGATAGCCCAGGGGTAAAAATTACTATTCCCACTCCAGAAAGTGCAACAGTAGGGAAAGCGTTGGATAGCGGGAGGGTTAAAATTACTATTCCCACTCCAGAGAGTGCAATAGTAGGGAAAGCGTTGGATAGCGGGAGGGTAAAAATTGCTATTCCCACTCCAGATAGTGCAACAGTAGGGAAAGGTTGGATAGCGGGAAGGTAAAAATTACTATTCCCACTCCAGAGAGTGCAACAGTAGGGAAAGCTTTGGATAGCGTAGGGGTAAAAATGACTATTCCCACTCCAGAAAGTGCAACAGTAGGGAAAGCGTTGGAAAGCGGGGGGGGGGGGGGGTAAACATTACTATTCCCACTCCGGAGAGTGCAACAGTAGGGAAAGCGTTGGATAGCGGGAGGGTAAAAATTACTATTCCCACTCCAGAGAGTGCAACAGTAGGGAAAGCGTTGGATAGCGTAAGGGTAAAAATTACTATTCCCACTCCAGTGAGTGCAAAAGTAGGGATAGCGTTGGATGGCGGAGGGTAAAAATCAGTATTCCCCAAAGAGTGCAACAGTAGGGAAAGTAAATACTTCATATATAAATAAACATCAATTAAATATAAATACCAATTACAAATTAATTAAAAGTAATTACCAATTTAATATAATATAAAATTTAAACAATTAAAATACAAATACAAAATAATTACTTAAAAATAATTACCTGTTAATACAAATTAATTGCCAATGAACAATTATTAATTAACAATTGAAAAATAATTAACAAATAATTCAAAATAAATACCAATAATTTTTTTTTAATTAATTACAATTACATTACTTCCCACCCAATTCCCCTATAAACCTACAACCCGCTACAGAAAATAAATTAATAAAATTACCATAACTATCAATTAATCAATTAATAAAAATAAATTACCAATTATATTTTAATTAATAACCAATAAAAATTAATTAACAATTAATTCAAATTAAATACCAATGAATACATTAAAATATTTAATTAATTACAATTAAATTACTTCCCACCCTATTACCCTATAAACCACACAACCCACTACATAAAATAAATTAATACAATTACTATAACTATCAATTAATCAATTAATAAAAAACAATTACCAATTATATTTTAATAAATTACCAATTAAAATTTAATTAACAATTAATTCTAAATAAATTCCAATTAATAAATTAAAATATTTAATTAATTACAATTAAATTACTTTCAACCCTATTCCCCTATAAATCCACAACCCGCTACAGAAAATAAATTAATAAAATTAACATAATTATCAATTAATCAATTAATAAAAATAAATTACAAGTTATATTTCAATTAATTACCAATTAAAAATTAATTAACAATTAATTCTAAATAAATACCAATTAATAAAATAAAATATTTAATTAATTATAATTAAATTTATTCCCACCCTATTCCCCTATAAACCCACAACCCGCTACAGAAAATAAATTAATAAAATTAACATAATTATCAATTAATCAATTAATAAAAATAAATTACCAATTATATTTTAATAATTACCAATTAAAAATTAATTTACAATTAATTCTAAATAAATACCAATTAATAAAATAAAATATTTAATTAATTATAATTAAATTACTTCCCACCCTATTCCCCTATAAACCCACAACCGGCTACAAAATTATATTACACAAAAAATTAAATACCATAAAACTAATTACTTTTAAAAAAATATAAAATTAATATACACTTTTCACACTTTTCACACATATGCTAACATAAAACATATTTTAAAAAATTCGATATTATTAAAATATCTATATTAACTTACCTCAAATTCGATATTTTTGTTGTCTATATTCTGTACATTTGATATTGTGTCCATTCTATATTTTGGATTCGATATTACTTCTATTCTGTTCGATATTTTTGTAGTCTATATTCTGTCCATTCGATATTTTGCCCATTCTATATTTTTTACTCGATATTTTGCCCATTGTAAATGTTTTACTCGATATTATGACTGTATTAAGCATGGGCGAATTTTGCGAATTCGCGATCCGCGAATTTGCGGATTTGCGAATTCGCGATCCGCAAAATTCGCGAATTTGTGCGAATTTGTGGATTTTTGTTTTTTGCGTGTTCGCGGGGTTTTTTGCGTGTTTGCGGGGTTTTTTGCGTGTTCGCGGGGCTTTTTGCGTCTTCGCGAGCCGCTTGCATAGCGTAGTTACCCATGCAGTCATTTATGGGAGAGGGAGAGAGAGATAGATAGATAGATAGATAGATAGATAGATAGATAGATAGATAGATAGATAGATAGATAGATAGATAGATAGATAGATAGATAGATAGATAGAGAGAAAGAGAGGGAAAGAGAGAGGGAGAGAGAGAACGAGAGAAAGAAAGAGAGGCCGGATCTCTGAAGGGCCAGATTCCTGAGTTGCCCCTACAGAACATACAGCTTTTTATTTTTAGCAAAATGCATATGAAAATTGTGCTGTAAAGGTCTCTTTTAGTTTAACCCCTCCTGACAACTCAAAATGGGTGTATTTGCCATCCTCTCCCTTCTTCCTGTTTTTTATATCTGTAAGTGCTTCCTGATGAGGTTTAATTCCTTGGACAGGTGCCTCGTTGCCTACTTGTAACTATTCTCTGACCCTGCTTCAAGGGTCAGAGCAGGGTCAGAGAATAGTTGCAAGTAGGCAACGCGGCGCCAGGAAGCAATTAGCAGCAGGTGTCCAAGTTGAAATTAATTTGTTTGTAACCCTTTTGTAAAAAGTTACAAAGAAATTAGGTTCAACTTTTGCACCTGCTGCTGTAACCCTTGCTTGGCTGAAAATTCGTCCCCGCTGATTCGCGGATTTTACCGCGATTTCGCGAGATTCGCGGATCGCAAAATCGCGGAAAATCCGCAAATTCGCCCGCGAAACGGATTTTACGCCCACCCTTAGACTGTATACCGTCATGGTGATCTCTAGCCTCTATTTTTAGATTGATTAAGTTACCCAATGAATTGACACTAACCATTAAGTAATCAATTCTACTCTTGGTAGGACCTCTTTTGAATGTAAATGCGCTCTGTCTATCTGAGGGAAACCTACCATTGCAGGCCCCTTTCCCTGCCCTGAAATTAGTCGAATCATTTGGGCCACAGCGGTTGTTCAAGGAACGGTAGTACCGACCTCCAAGTATGGAACACCGCTTGCCATGTCCTGTTCTTCATTTGAATGGAAGGCTGAGAGGTGGTCGCGACTGACCCGGGTGATCCTAATCGGGTCACTTCCTTCAGTTGGAGCCCGAACAGGTACTCCATCAGATGGCTCATCCTCTCCCATGGATGGGGGGAGGTGGGGCCCCGTCGGATCGGACAGGCGGACCATGGATCCTTGAGTGAGAGAGTCCTGAACTCATAGCTACCCGTCTGTCTGACCAGTTGGTGCCTCGCCCAGTGGTCATCCCGACTGGGGTACTCAACGGCAAAACCCTTAATCTGACCATTTGGTCCAAAGAGTCGGCAGTGGAAAATACATTTGTTTGACCTGTGTGCACCAGGTGAGTTTGCTTTGGTTCTTTGTGGATGTGGTACCATTTTAGTTTGTTTTTTGTATGGTCTGAGGACTTATTTTGAATTGTCTTGGTACGGTCTGTGGACCTCTTCGTATACAAGGTGTTTCTGAACATTTCATTAGGCAACATAACGAATTTGGCCAACTTTTGAAAATTCCCTGCCTAAGTCAGTTCTTGGTTTCTTGTTCTTGTTTTTGTTTTGCTGATGCTCGACTGGAAGAAAGTCAGCCAGCGCCTCCGGAAGGCACTCCAAATTTTAATATGTACATAAAGCATGGCATTGGCCCTATTATGTTTAGTACGTTATTGAACAAATACACGAGGGACAATGCTGAGTTGCAGTGGCCGTTGGCTGGCACTTTTTATGAATAGAGAATTTATTTCCTTCTGGAGAAATTGTTTGCAAAAAGGAGTAGGCAGTCGATGTTTGATTCGCTTAGAGCATAGCTAAAGGAGGCTAAACAGAGGTGAATGAAAGCAGAGAAAGAGGCCCGAAGGGGAGAGTGCAGACATTGACTCAGAAAGCTGTAGCACATGATAGAGAGAAGCAGGAGATAGGAATTGAATGTGAAGATAGGCGGTTCCAACTGAATATTGATAAGTCTTATGCAGTCCGAGAGGAAAATTACGCTTTTGATGAAGAATTGCTAGATGCTCGACCCCCGTCTCTGTATGCCCGAAGAGGGTGTATCCCGTACTTCCCCCACAAACCCAGCTGCCCGGTTCTTCTGTCTCTGCTGTCTCTGCTTCTGTTGCTCCGTCTGCCTTGGCCATGGTACCTTCTGTTCTTTCTGGTCTTTGCCGTCTGTGGCAACTATGACTTGAAACATTCCGGCAACACCTATTACTTCGGCATCTCTTTCAGCAGCTCCTAAACCCACAACCCATCCAGAAGTGACGTTAAGGCCCACTACCGCAGTTATCACTCCCACTGTTTTCCTCCATTACCTGACATTGTAGAATACTGAGACACAAGTACGTGGCCCTGAGGATAGAGACTGGACTAAATTCAAGGCCTGATTAGGGTGAACATTGACACTATCTGACGTGTGAGAGACTGAAGAACAGGTAGTTGCTAATCAGGCTGCACAGTGGGCCTGGAATCCTATCTATGGCATGGCGGATGTATGAAATGTAATGAAAGATTATGAGCCTTTTGTGCATCAGCAGCATGCCCTTAAGCACATGTCGGCTACTCTGATTTGGCTTTGGCAGCAGTGTTACAATGGGGCAGCACCACAGTTTATCTATGATATTAAGGATCATGTTTATGTAGCTGATATGGCGCATTGTCAGATTTTTGGTAATGTTGCGACGTTGGTTGCTTATTGAAGTAGACTGCTCGAGAAGAGCCCAAAGATGGAGTCCATGTACCAGATGAGGGAAGTGCATCCCATATATTACCCTGAAATACTGGAGCTACAGGATCAGCATGATGTTGTTACTAGACCAAGGGTAGAGGCCCATTACCAAGAGCAATGGGTTTATACTCCATGGAAAAGGAGGGAGGTTTTGTCCCGTAAGACTCAGCTACCCAACCCTAGGAAAAATCTGACTGCATTTTACAATCAATTGACTGAGGCCACTTCAACGACAGTGATGACGTTCGCGGATATTGAAATGCTCTTTGGTTTATTGGTTCCCGTTGACATTTGGAGACAGGTGCACACGCAAGACCAGGTTGTGGAATTGGGTGGTACCTGGGATCAGATTAAAGCATGGGACCAGAAGAGGAAGCCCGGTGAGAAGCCTAAGGCTGAGATACTAGCTTTGACTGGCCGATTGATCAAATATATGCACTTTCTTATTCCACCCCGAAAGATTGCTTGGGACAAGTTATCGGCTTGTCGCCAAAAGAAAGATGAGAGTGTGTCTGATTTTTTCACACGGTTTGAAAGTGTGTTTCTGGATTATAGTGGAGAGGACTTGTTGATTGAAGTTGGTGTGCGTTTGTTTGTTAGTAGATTTGTTTCGAATTTGCTCCCCGAGATTGCAACACAATTGCAGGCTACTGAAAGTACCTGGTCCACATCTCCTCCATCTGTTATCTTGAATATGGTGCAATATTATGAGCACAGGGAAAATGAGGTGAAGGAGAAGGTGTCGAAAAAGCATAAAGAATTGAAGACAAAGGTGTTGTTGCAACAGGCTTCTTGAGGGAATGGTGGAGGATGTGGTGGTATGGCCCAACAGCTTCCTTGTACAGGCAGGAATACTACGCCTGTGGGACTGAACCAGTGTGCGCACTGTAAGGAGGAAGGACACTGGCGGAGCGAGCGTCCTGTGCTTTTGCAGAAGGTGGCAGTCCCAAGAGGACGAGGATCTTATGGATGGTCATAAGGTATCCCCTTCCAAATTCCAGTGTTGTCAACAAATCACCTATTTAGGTCACCTACTGTCAATGGAGGGTAAGCGATTGCCCACTAATCACATCAGTGTCATTGTGAAAATGCCTGTTCCTCAAACCCAGAAAGATGTGCACACTTTAATTGGCATTACTTCTCATTGTCGCCAATGGATCCCAAACCATTCCCTTCTAAAAAACCTCTGCTTGCACTAACCACTAACAACGTGCATGAACCCCTGCCTTGGACACCAGAGTGTCAGTAGTCTTTTGAGCAATTGAAAACTGCACTTTGCTTGGCTCTGGTGCTTGGTATTCCTAACTATACCAAGCCCTTTGTGCTGTACGTACATGAGATGGCTGGTAGCGCGCTTTCTGTTTTAACACATATATTTGGGGATAAGCAACGGTCATGTGTTTATTTCTCTGCTGTACTTGACCCTGCCTCCCGAGCCCTCCGGAGCTGTCTAAGAAGGGTCGCAGTTACGGCAGTGGCCATCCCAATAAGACAATCAGCGGGATGCATACTCAATACTGACTTCTCAGTTATGGTACACCATGCTGTCGAAACACGTTTGAATAAGACAAGGACACAGCACCTTACCAGTGCACGTCTGACCGGTTAGAAGCTAACGCTCTTCTAAAAGCATATCACGATCACACGCTGCGCCGCTCTGAATTCAGCCACGTTACTTCCCCTCCCTACTTCCCCTCTGAGAATGAGGAAATTGACATACACAATTTCATTTTTAAGATGGAGAAGGAGACGAAGGGATGGGTAAACTTGACAGATGTTCCTTTATCTGAACCCCAAGGGGATTTATACGTCGGTGGCTCTTGTTTCAAATTACCAGATGGCACCACCACTGCAGCATATGCAATTACTACACTGCGCACGGTAGTTGAGACATCATGAGTTCCATATCAGTCCGTCCAGGCAGCCAAGCTAGTCGCCCTTATTTGACCGTGTGAGTTGAGCGAGGGACTGGTTGTTAATATTTATACTGACAGCCAGTATGCCTTCAGAGTTGCCTATAATTTTGGGCAACTCTGGGCAGAAAGAAGGTTCCTTACCTCACATGGGACCCGCATTCGGCATGGTCCTCTCATATATAAGCTTCTTCCCTCCCTGGCGCTCGCTAAGAAATTGGAATTCTGAAGTGCAGTGCTCATAGGAAGGTTACTGACAAGGTGGTGAGGGTACGCTTTTGCAGATCAGACAGCTAAGGAGACAGCCCACACTAAGATGAAAAGAATGTTTGTTGCAGGTCCTGCAAGGTGGATGCCCGAGGCTTCAATGTTTGAGGATGCCCTCAAGAATGTCAAGGAAAGCCAGAGTGGAGCCACGATGGAGGTGTTAGCAGTGTGGCAAGAAAGTACATCAAGTTTGAATGATGAGGGATGTTGGATTGATAAGTCAGGGAAACAGAGATGGGTGTTGCCAGATGCATATGTTCTTACTATAGTGACAATGAGAATGGCCCAGCTCACATCAGTGCTAAGGGTATTTGCAAGTTGTTAGACCTGTGTGGCAGAATGACATTATCCCCAGAACAGCTGCCCATTTGGTGAAGTGCTGCATGGTGTGCATGATGCACAATCCTGGCAAGCGTACCCCCACACCACCTTGTAATTTTGCACCCCCCACTTTCCCTTTTTTTTGTTGTTGTAAATTTGTTATTTTGAATAGAACAAGAAACACAAGAAAGGCCACTGAGGTGCCGCACATTTCCCCACGCAGGGGGCACAATCAGAAGTCAGGAGCGTTGATATCTTATAGTAACAGAGGCATATCGAGTCTGAAATTACGTAAGCAGAGCCATAAATCCTTAGAAGGACAGTTCCGGTGAGCCTATTAAAGGGCATTGTACGATGTAGAAGCTAAATAGCAGAACTGTCAGGCCCATGTTCCTTCACATCCAAGTCGGACAGCTATGGACCCAGCAACATGCACCCCAATAAACCCAAGAACCAAAACAAAAGTAAAACTCCCCCCTCTTTCCCCCCCCCCATGATGGCGACTCCATACATACCATCACACATTCTATCATCCAGACTAGACTTGAAAGAGGTGTAGTGACCGTAAGGATGCAGGACAGACAGCTGAGGGCAACCCCTTAGAAAGGAAGGCAACCAAAGGTCCCCACTGGAACTGAAAGTTCTTGAAGTTACCGAGGAAGATGTCCGCCATTCTTTCCAAGCTTAGAAGCTTCCAAAGTCTATAATAGCCTATAATAACGCCTGGCACTGTTCCCTGGGGGTGTCTCCATTTTGTGCTACATATGGGTACGATGCTAAAATCCTTCCCATTACTATCCCTGAAGTTGTAGCCAATAAGCCTACGGTTTTGGGCCAGATGCGTAAGGTTCAGGCCATTCACAAGAAAATCAGGTCTCACCTAACAAAGGCAAAGAGAGAGTACAAGAAATATGAAGATAGACACAGGAGACAAGGACCATCGTATACAGTGGGGGATAAGGTGTGGGTTTCAACCAGGAATATCAAATTTAAACTCCGCAGCATCTTTCACCCCAAGTTCATTGGGCCTTATGTGGTGGTGAAGAAACTCAACCCTGTGGCCTATAAACTGAAACTGCCTGGTTCACTTCGCATTCACCCTGTGTTTCATTGCAGCCTGCTGAAACCCGCTTTCTCGGATAGACGCAGGGCTCCCCCCCGTGTTGTGTGATGGGGGCTTTGAATACGTGATGCGGAGCATCAAGGATTCGAAGTTCCGAAGGGGTGTGTTGTGGTACCTGGTATCGTGGAAGGGGTATTCGGTTGAGGACGACTCCTGGGAACCGGTGTCCAACATCCATGCTCCTGAGGCTATTCGTTCCTTCCATCGAAGGTTTCCTATGCGGCCTGGTCCTAGTAGGCGCTGAGGGGGTGGGCATACTGTCAGGGCCCGACTAAGCGCCTGCATTACAGCGCTACGTGGAAGATATGACTGTTTTCTGATTCAGGCATGAAAAGACTACAATTCCCAGCAGCCTCGGCTGAGGCTACTTCAGACTGTGTGACACGCTTCCTGTTGCGTGTTATTCTGTGTTTTGGACTCGAGCAGGAAGAAGGAGGTTTCTTCTCTGCTGTATCGTGTGAACGCCAGGGACGCTGCCGTAGTGAATTTTCCGCATCAGGTAGGAGCGGTCCCCCGCCCTTCTTTGACCGTCATTGAGCGGTGCGCTGTGGGGGATCCCACGCGTTGCCGTTTCGCCGTGCGCGCAGTGAAGGAACTGCCGCGCCTTGCATTTGTTTGGGTATTCATGTAAGCGGAGCGTAGTGGTATCCTACTACACGCTGCCGTTTCATAAACTGTATCAAAGAATGATTATTGGTTGTCCTTGTTTGGAGTGAAGAGCGGAGCGTAGTGGCAGAGGTTACCACACGCCGCCGTGTCTTCTTGCACATTGAATGTATTTCTGTCGACAAACTTTATTCCTTTACTACCTTGAGTAGGTGGGGCACGGTGGTGGTCGCAGCTCCATGTATCCAGAACAAGAGCTTGTTAAGGTTGGATCAAACGAGTGTAGAACGCTTGCGGAACGCGGTGGCGGTCACAGCTGCGCGTTGCCGTGTGAGCGTACTGTCAAGTCTTGGGGAGGTTGTGCTCTTATGGTATTAGACATTCATAATACTGTTTAACAGCCTTCCGTTTTTTGTTTGCGGAACCCTACTAATCATAGTACCTGTGGATGATTGGGAGACTTTGTGTTCAATTACTAAACAGAGCGGAGTGCTGTGGTTTTTGCTTCCCACGCATTACCGTAGTCTGTATTTCGACACATCTGCTTCTATACTTTTCCCCCTCCGTTCAGTTAATCTTTTATAGTGGAAACCCACACCCGGAACTCCTTATTTCAAAGAACATAAGCTCCTACTCAGGTATGATAGGAGGTGTCTTGTCTGATCCGTTTGTTTCAGTATTAGATCTGAGATCGGTCTTAATCTATGTGTATTCCTTATAGGGCTCAAGCATATATGACCAGAGGGGGGATCAGAGAAAACTTATTACCAAGTCCTGCTTTTCCACACAGGTATCTAGTTTATTAGGAAAGTAGTTAGATATTAACAGTGCTGGTTGAACGGTGTTCTTATCTCTGTATGTTCTGTCGTTTCAGGTACTTCCCTTTCCCAGCTGACCCCATCCTTCCCTTCCCTGTTTATTATTTTGCATTTACCCCTAACCTAATGGCTCAAATCCTCTGTTGATATTTGTATCAGAGTGTTTGTGACGTTTGGAGGTGGGCCTTATATTCATCATCCGGATCCTGTGGAGCGTACCTGACAGAACCACCCTACGCATATTATCGTGTGTCTGGCGCCCCTTGATAAATCCGGACTGATCAGGATGTATGATTGCCGGCATCAAGTCTTGCAACCTATGCGCCAGAATCGCCGAGTATAGTTTAGCGTCTATATTGAGTAGCGCAATGGGGCGGAATGAAGCACACTTGGCGAGATCCTTCCCAGGCTTCAGCAAAACCGTTATCACCGCCTCCGCCAAGGAGCCGGCTGAGGATCCGGACATGGCCATGTCATTAAAAAGGGATACTAAAAAATCGCAAAGTTCGGTGGCGTATGATTTGTAAAAAACAGCGGTATAGCCATCCGACCCAGGCGCCTTGTGTAGTTTTAGATTCTTGATGGCCTCAAGCACCTCCTCCCTGGTAATCGGGGCCTCCAACAACTCATTCCACTCTTTAGATATCTGGGGGAGGGGCAGGCGCCGCAGGTAATCCCTTTGGGCTCCCGTATCGAGCCTGTCCCCCGCGTAGAGGTCCGCAGAGAAGCGGCCAAAAATGGCCGCTTTCGCTTCGTCTCTATGTTGCAACACGCCCGCCGCATCCCGAATCCCTCCAATATATTCGCGTTCCCTCCTGTCGCGCAGTTAACGCGCCAGGTGCCTACCCACCTTGTTCCCACAAGAGTAAGATTGTCGTCCCAACCTCAATAGCGTAAGTTCGGCCCTGTTATTGTAGTGGGCTCTCAATTTCCCCCGTACCGCCGTTAAAGGTCGAAGGGTCACTCTCGAGGGTTTGAGCTTGTGGGCCTGTTCGAGGTTTGCCACCTCAGCCTCCAGGTCTTCCCGGTCCTTTCACCGCAACCTATTGAGATGGGCATTAAGGCCCAGGCACGTGCCCCTGATGGACGCTTTAAAGGCATCCCAAGTGTTGGTGACTGAGGTATCTGACGCGGGATTAAGCTAAAAAAACTCCCTAATGGCTACCCGCAGTGCCTTACTAGAGGTATCATCCCTGACCACCGAGGCTGGGAAGTACCATTTCCACTGCCCGTCGCCGGTCGATGTCCAACGGAGGCTAAGCACCAGCAAACTGTGGTCGGAGACTGAAAGCGGAAGAATGGTGGAATCAAGGACATCTCCCTGAAGGGCCTGGCTGAGGAAAATGTGATCCAATCGGGAGTAGGAGTGGTGTACATGAGAGAAAAATGTGTAATCCCTGGAGGTAAGATGAAAAAAATGCCAACCATCAACCAATCCCAACTCCCCCACCAACTGCTGTGACGAGGCAGAGAACACACCCGTACCAGCCCTGTGGGCCCCAGAGCTATCCACTGTCTTATCCCACACCAAGTTAAAGTCCCCCAAAAGGAACAAGTGCCCTTCAGCAAAGTCACCCACTCTCTGCAGCAAGTCTTGTAGAAACTTATTTTGACCAGCATTAGGGAGATACACTACTACAAACGTACACAGCCGCCCTTGAACAAGCCCCTTCACCATCAGCCAGCGACCATCCTTATCATTGCGTACCTCTACAGGTTGGAAGTGCAGCGCAGCGCGGAAGAGGAGAGCCACCCCTCTATGTTTTGTAGACGCAGAAGACCTGTATATAAGGGGATATGCCTTATGCCGAAGGCGCAGCTCGTCCTTGCGCGCTAAATGAGTCTCTTGGAGCCCCACAACATCCAGCTGGTGATCAGTCACATATTTCCATACCTTCTGCCGCTTCTGCGGTGAATTTAGGCCCTTAACATTCCAAGTCCCTATGCTAACAGGCATAAGGGAATGACAGACCAGAACTCTCTACAGCCACCTTATGAGTCTCCCCTCCCGCACTCGAGAACCCACCAGTCATAGGCAATGCTGGAAGGCAACCCAGGACTCCCCCCCGGACGCCACCAACCTGACAACAAGCCTGCATTAACTTTAGCAACGACCCCTCCCGCCCCACACACGCCACAACCGTCTGCACACATCCCAGCCACACACACCACAGAACACTCTTGTCGCCACCATTGATCCCCCACGCACCCTTCCCCCAAGACCCCCCACCCCCCAACTCCCCCCACAACCAAAGGAACAATAGGAAATAACTCAAGGCACTGAACCTGAACAAAGTACCCAGCAGTTCCAGTAGTCCGTAGTTCGTAAGGCCCCATCTGGACTGGAATTGGGGTAGGGGTACCAACTCAGTGACCCCCAGGGCCACGGTCCGGGGTGTCTTCACCAAAAGTACAACCAAACCCCCGGTACCTTAGGGCCAGTGCCCCTCCAGCGCCAAACCACCAGTGAGTCAGGGATCAGGCCGCTCCAGAGCTTTGTTGAGAATCTGCTAGTGTCGCTGAGGCCACTGAAGCCACTGCATCTCCCCTTTCCTGCAAGCTAGCAGCGCGATCCGGCCGCCGTCGGCCCGGAGACGAACCAACTCTGTGCCAGGAGGACGAGCGATGACGCCTCCTTGATGGTGAAGTGCTTGCTCCCTGGGTCGGCGCGACGTCCTCCAGGCCCAAAAGATCCTTAGCCACCTGGAGAGAGCGAATCTGCGCCAGCCTGTTCTGCCAGCGAAAGATGATATGGAAAGGATGTCCCCACGAGTAGGAGATGTTGCGTTCCCGCAGGAAAGAGGTCACGGGACAGAACTCCCTTCTCTTCTGAAGCGTTGAAGCTGCTAGATCCTGGTAGAGCTGCGGACGATGGTCCCTAAATTGCAGGGATGAAATGGCTCTGGCCTTCCGCAGGATGCGCTCCTTCACTTGGAAGTCGTGCACACAAACGAGGATGTCCGGGGGGGTCCCCCCCTCGCCTGGGCAACCCCACTCTATGCACTCTGTCCATTCCTATTTCCTGCAAATCCTCCTCATTTAGAATCTGCAAAAACAGGGCCTGGACATAGCCACGCAAGTCCCCCGCCTCTCCATCCCATGGCACCGCTCGGATGCGAATGTTGTTCCTTCGGGAACGGTTCTCTAAGTCTTCTGTGTGGGTCTGCAGATCCAAATTATGTTCCGTGAGACGGATGATGTCTTGCTGTAGCTGGTGCACATCGTTCGCCACACTCAGGTCATGGTCCTCCAGCGTCGCCACCCGCTCGCCAAGTCCATCCACATCTCTCCGCACCTCCCGGAGATCCGATGCCAGTTGAGCACGTAGTTCAGAGATGTCCTCTTTAATGGAGGCAAAGAGCTCAGACATAAAGGCCTTGGTGGCAGGCGCCTCATCGTCCGATTGCTTTGACGAGCCACTGGCTGCTGGAGAGGCCGGTTGCTGCGAAGATTTAGAGGCACCATCCTTCCCCGGCCTCCCCTTGGGTAGCGTGTTGGACATCGCGACGCTCCATCCGTGGCACGTGGCCAAGGCGGTCCCCCACTCTCCAGAAACAAAAGGCGAAATGCCGCTATGGGATCTCCGGGTCCATAGGTTGCTTAACACTCCCCTTCAGTCAGCCCAGCCAGGGGTACTCTTTTCACCCTCCGTAAAGGATCCCTGCCAGGAACTTCTCCGCAGGGCTCCACTCGTGCAGTAGACCTCCAACGTACACTTCGCTCCAGGAGGTAGAGGGGGGATCAATCGCCGTAGGACCCTGATGCCAAGGCAAGCAAGCGTGCGCAAAATCAGTGCAGGGCCTCCCTACACAGCCAGCCTAGGCCACGGGTGAGCGAGACCAGCAGGTCGGGGCCGCCGGGTAAACCGGGCAAAGCCCAGTCAAGATGGCACCGCGGGCCTTCCCGCCAAGAGGCGCGCCGTCAATAGACAATACTGTGCCCCTGCAGAAGCGGCTCGCATAAAGCCCAGTCCCGGGACCTCCGCCACCATAAACCGGTGACCCACCGGTGCCGGAGCCTCGAGATCAATGGCGTAGGTAGATCACACCCAGTGGAGATAGCCTCCGTAGTTCCAGATCCTATAGCAATACTCAGGAGCGTTGCCGCAGTACCAGTCGCAATGCTGCATGAAGTGTATAAGTCCAGGGGACCAGCTGTCCCCTAAGGCCCACTAAGCAGGCGGGCTCCTCGAGCTCTGATTCCCTGTCCTCGGACGGCCACTCGATGCCTCCCCGTAGACCTTACCGGCCTGCTCCAGTGTGCCAACAGATTCACATCTCCCGCACTATGGGGGGGAAGGGGAATACCAGATCCGTGCCAAGAGTCTCTGCTATGCAGCCAATGGGTTCCCCCGGGTTAGTAACCCTGCTACACGTTCCTCATGGCCCCCTCAGTGTCTCTAACAATGTCCACGTTCTCCTGTGGCCTGCACCGGAACCTCTCCGCAGTGCTGCTTGACTCGGGAGGCCCAGCCGTTTGCGTCGTCCCGTGCCCCTGCTCCAGGCACCAGTAACTGAGTAGGCCAACCAGGCGGGTTCGGGCCCCCACCGAAGGCTGCTGCACTCAGCGCCGCACCCCAGCTGCCTCGCTCTCCTGCGGGTGCCGACCGCACTCCCCTGAAGGTCGTCCCCACCTCAGGGTGCTGATCAGCCGCGTGGATCCCGGGGCCGCTCCAACCACTCACCGACCTAGGCCGCAGACCCCGGCCTCAGTTAATCACCGGCTGCGCCGTAGCGTCAGGTGCTCTCGGACGCCAGGCTCCGCCTCCTCCTGGGGAACAGGGGTCACGGCAGCGATCCGGCACTGCTCCGATGCCGGTGGGCCCCCACAGCGCCCTGCCACAGTGCCCAGGCGGACTCGCCAGCCTCCGCTCTCCGCCCTCCTCTGGCCCTTCGGAGCCGTCGCCTTTCGTAGCGGCCCGTCCGGCCGCAGACACCGCCGTCAGCTGCGATGCGGCGAGGATATGCTCCGACGCCGTCGGAAATTCCACCACCGCTGGCCACAGCTTCCCAAGGTCTCTGGAGCAGCTGGCAGCCCAAGGGGGACTCCCGGGGCTGATGCTATACAAAGCTTTGCAGGGCCCGGCGCCGGAGGGGACTAGAAACACGTCCTACTCCGCCGCCATCTTGGCCACGCCCCCCCCACTTTCCCTTTTGAGGTCCTCCAGATGGACTTCATTGAAATGGACAGGGTCAATAATTTCAAGTATGTGTTGTTGGCTGTTTGTACGTTAAGTAAATGGGTTGAGGCTTATCCAGTAAGGAAAATACAGCCATTGCGATTGCAAAGATACTCCTGAAGAAGTTCGTTCCTCGCTTCGGCTTACCCCGTTTGATCTGGAGTGATTACACATTGCACATTAGGCAGACGTTTCATGCTGCGCATCACCCCCAGTGAGCCGGTTTAGTTGGGAAGTATAATGGTACTCTCAAACTGAAATTGGCAAAGATTCAGTAGACCACAGGGTTGCAGGGGCTAGATGCTCTACCATTAGCCCTATTGTCCGCAAGAACCACCGCACATTCTAGGACAAGATTGTCACCTTACGAGGTCATGTTCAGATGCCCAATGAATGTTTGGGGCGTCCTGTGACGTGGAAATTCTTAGAAATTGAGAATCCATTGTTGAGGGATTATTTATATGAGTTGCGTAAAAAGCACCTGTTCTGCCCTTGGTTCGTTCTACTCTGTAGAGTCCTTTGTAAAGCCAAGTGCAACTGCTTGGTTGGAATTTTACCCAAGTCTAGACCAACAAAGTTCCAGCAGGTCATCCTCCTGGCTTAATAAGAGCGGGACTGCATAGTAAACTGGAGTGCATCCCTGCCCTGAGTGACCTGACTGCATGCAAAACTGGTAGTCTGACTTTATCTTGGCCCAGCTAATGTTTTAGTCTAACAGGCACTATGAGGTTAGGATTGTCCATGATGATTCTGAGGACCAGAACCAGTTCTGTGACCTGGATGAGTTCATCACGCATCCCCTCAAACCTCGTATGACTAGTGTCCATATCATGGCCCATATCGGAGAGTCAGGGGGAAGGGGGGTCGCTACGGGCCCCCAAGTCACTTTCCGCCTGCTTTTTCATGGCGGGTTAACTGCCATGAAACGGACGGCAGAAAGGGGCATTGTAATCCCTATGGCGGTGCCTGAGCAGGCACTGCCACCATTGTAGGGACTGCGATCCATCCGACGGTCCGACAGGCTTAGGCGGTCTGCATCTCTGCCCACCCTCCATCCGCCCACCATCATAATGCGGCGAGTGGTCCTGCAGAGACCGATGAAGGTGGGACTGATAACCTGACGGTGGCAGTCCCACCGCCATCGTAATCAGGCCCTCTGTGATTTTAAGAGAAAATAGCTGATGAGACTGGCATAATGTATTTCAGATTGCCTCTAATTTGACATGGTACACGGTCCAGGAGGAAGTATTGCTTTCCAAGATGGTGGGTTTGCTTTTTCTGCATTCCTAGAGCCAAAGGAGGTAACTGATTTACTGAAGCGTCTGAGGCTGGAGGCAGGGGTACTCTTAGAAAGTCTAATAGGACACTGTAAAGGGGATTGTTGAGAATTCCTTCCTGAGCACTACATTCAGTCAACAGTAGGAATAGGAGTGAGTCAGCAGACTGTTATTTGAGGTAGGAAGGTTTTTAGACAGGGTCTGCTATTTCTTTCTTTTCCTGAGTGTTTTTGCTTTTGATACTCCTGCTTGTGGACAGCTTCTTCACTACCGCCTGTAAGTACTACTACCTTGCACAAACACCGAGTCTGCACTGCTGCCAGAAAATGAAATTCAAATAGGAACAACCCCAAACTGGTTTCTGGACTTTTGACAGTGGATCACCATCCCCAGTCTACAATATCAGTATAACCGTGGGATCCAAATAATTCCAATCTTTCCTAGTTCCACGTTCTTCTTGACCAAAGAACGTTGTGCCCAAAGAGCTACTGTGTTTTAGGACTTGTGTTCGCCAGATAGCCAATCTTCTAGCAGTGATTGGACATCACCTGAAGCCTGCACAACTTTTGGAGAGCTGTGGGTTTCTTACCAGAATTGTAACCGGCACCAACCTGATCTGTTAGAGCCAAGTCCAGAGGAGTGCACTTGTCCCATTTTGCAGATCCATAGTAGGATGCACTCAAGGATACCAAGTAAGCCCAAAATCTTGATTGTGGCCCAGTAGTCCCTGACTTTCCCATCTACCCTCAAGAATTGTTTGACACACGTGAACACTATAGAAACAATTAAGTGGAATGAGTGAGCCAAGTCATAACATATTACAAGCACTTACAGGGAGAGCCAGCAGGCAGTATACCCACTTGGGCAGTGGTGCCAGCCACTCATGTTTTAGAAGTGCCATTTTTTGGTTGTACTTTTACCTCTCGTTAGAGTCTACCAACTGGATTGTGTGCAACATTTAGAATCATGTATAGCGCTTGACTGATGACACAACATAGGACTACTACACACAAAAGCATAGAGCATGTGACAGAACGATACAATGAGATGCAGATTTTCATATGGACACAGCACCAGACTAACAATTTAAATTGAATTTGCCTGAAGACAGCTGTGATCCAAAGAGCACCTGCATGGGCATATACTGAGGTAAACCTGAAATAATAAGGAACAACAAATGAGAATGTATTCCAATATACCTGCTCTAATTCCTATGTATGTACAATATTAAACTGGTGGTGCCTCCACATCTCTGAAGAAACAGACAAGAGCAAAGGTGATTTGGCGGCCAAGGAATCAAATTCTGTCAGAATCAAGCAGTAAAGACAAATAGATAAATAGAAAATATTTTAAAAATGGATACAAAGTGCTCCAATCAGGAAGGATAAAAGTCTCATACCAAAAGTCTAAAAAAGTATCGCACACAGGAAAATTCAAAATCATTTACTACGGACAAATCAGTCGCAAAATAGTGAAGGATCAAAGTCTTGCATCAGGTACAAATCAATACTTCACACAGCATTTTTATAAAAGTGTGCCAATACTAATCCAGGCAACATAACAAGAGGAAATTCAAACCCTAGGTCTTGCTCAAAAGTGGAAGGCTGGTAAACATGAAATCTAAAATAGAAACAATTGGGAAGGGAAAACAGACAGGATAATGTCAGTATGGGAAATACCTAGGAGAATCCAACAAGCTAGGTAGCTGAGAAGCATTTGACTGTGGTAAGTGCCCAGCTATTACAGTAGCAACTTCATAATGGTTCAGTCACAGGTGTTCTGATTTCTTAGTGACTCATTCTAAGATGATCATCATATTTCATATGTAAGTCCAGGCTACCACTTGTTCTATAACTTCCAATTTCCTGCTTCCGACATTACTGCAGCACATAAGTAGCCCTGCTGATGCAGTGCTCTGGGGCAAGGAGAGGTGAATCACGCCCATCCATGATTAATCCAGCAGTTCAGTGGGGCAAGCCATGTATCCTTCTGAAGAAGCCTGTTCCCCTGTGCCAACATGAACTACAAGCATCCCCCAGCACTAAGACTGCAGTGAGGTTGTCGCAAGCCGCTAGCCTACTTAAAAGAGGAGACGTCAAACACCCACTGCATAGGAGGTTGTAATTGTTTCAGTTAAGTGTGATCTGGAGTGACTCTGACAGAAAGGGACTTTCAGTCAATTACTGACTATTCTAAATGAATTTACTTTCTTTATGGTTTTCTTTGAAAGGAGTGATTCCTCTTGTTTATCTAATGAATGCCTTCTGTGAACAAATCTCTCTGTTGGCCCCTCCTCATAGTCTCGGACATGCAGCAGTGGTGATGGCTTACCATAGAAACATAGCAAAAGTTTCTATTTTACTGGCCCATGCATTTATAAGGGCACACAGAACTTTCTCATGTGCTTCTATGATCATTATTTATAAAATGGACAAAGAGTGTTGACCTTTGTTTCTGACCTTTGCTTCTGCTGCTGCCACACTGCTTACTAAATGGGAATAGTAAATCTTACCCCTCAAAGTCCAACACTTTCTCTACTGTTGCATAGACTGGAGTGGGAATAGTAAATCTTACCCCTCCAAAGTCCAATGCTTTCACTACTGTTGCACAGACTGGAGATGGAATAGTAAATAAATCTTAACATCATATGTCCAACACTTTCCCCATTGTTGACCTCATTGGAGTTGGAATAGTAACTTTTACCCCTCTAAAAGCCTATGGTTTCACAAACTGTTGCATAAACTGAAGTAAGACTAATATAACTACAATTACAAGACTCTATCACTTTTTCTAGTATTGTTTAAATAGATCTATAATTAAATATTTTTTTACATTTTATA
Source organism: Lissotriton vulgaris (assembly GCF_964263255.1). Classification (NCBI taxonomy): domain Eukaryota; kingdom Metazoa; phylum Chordata; class Amphibia; order Caudata; family Salamandridae; genus Lissotriton; species Lissotriton vulgaris. The sequence continues at coordinate 807,706,231 of NC_141697.1, forward strand.
TTATTTGTTGATATATATCATTATGTTTATATATTTCTAGTAAATGTCTTCTTTATTTTAATTTGTGTATAATATATTAATTCGGAAAAGTATTTTGTGTTTTGCAATTGATTTGTTATTCTTTTAAATATATATGTATATATATTTATAAGATCTGACAAAAATGTATATAATGTAAAATATATATTTCTAATTATATTATTATAATATATATGTATATGTATAAACATACACATGCATGCGTGTTTATATATGTATACATTTACATATAGTATTAACCCTTTGTGGGTGTCGGACGGCCCCCGGCCTTCCGATGTCACAGTGGGCGTGTGCGGAGGACGGCCGGGGGCCGTCCTGACCACGCCCAGTCATAAATCACCTGCACCGCAGCGGAATTCCCGCTGCGGTCAACAGTTTAAAGATGATTTACATTTATTTATTTTACATTATATTAATGTTAAGTTTTACTAATCTAAACTCAGCCATTACACCAGGGATATTGGTATGACAATAGAATTATTGTCTCCTTTTCTCCAACCCAAAGGTGTCCTTATCACCACTAGAGTCAATATGCTGTTTTGTAAGGATTCATCAACCAACGTGGACCTATTTTGACCATAATAGAAATACTCGCATTACAAGTACCACAGAATCAAAACAAAGGTATTTAACAACAAGAATACTACCCAGTATACAGCTATCCAACTTAATAGTATGTCTTCCCCCTAATTATGGGATTATAAATATAAAGTAAACTAGGTACATAACCCCATCACTTTGTGCTCTGATACAAGCAGATAGTTAAATTTAATGCTTAATCCTTTTTTTTTTTTAAAGAATTTTATTTGACAAGCAAGTCGAGGAGATTAGCATATCCAAATACAGAATCAAAAAAAAGTAAGATAAATCAAATTCAATTCGGTGCAGGTTCATATTATACAACACACAAACAAAAGTTAAAAAAAAAAAGAAAAGTAGATCCTAATCAGGACAGATCATTAATAATTATTAAGCCATAAACAAAAAGAACATCCATGATACAAATCATTACTAGCATTGCAGAAAATTCCCCCATATCTTGGCAAACTTTTTTTTGCTTTAATTCCTCTATTCCTAGCAATAGCATCTTCCATAGTGTAAATTTCAAGAACCAGTGTCCACCATTCAGTTATATGAGGAGGATTCTGAGAAATCCAAGCCCTAGCGATCACAAGTCTGGCATAAGCCAGTGTAATATTTAGCAGTTCTTTATAGATAGGGCTAACCGGGTATATGGACAATAGTACCGCGGCTGCATTGAGTGAGAAGTTAATTAGTTGATTTTGCGTTAAAATATTTTCTATATCCACCCAATATTTAGCTAGTGTTGGGCATGAGTATATCATATGTACGAGGTCTGCTGCCACCAGACCACATTTAGAACATTTAGTACGAGCATTATTAAAGTTATTTTGTGTCCATTTAGAAATTTTTTGTGGAGTGTAATACAGTTGGCTAACCGTTCTGTACGATTGAAGTTTCAGGCTGGAAGACTGGACGGCTTTAGTGATGTTGACTAAGGCAGCAGAGATATTCTGAATTGTCACATTATATCCTAGGCTAACAGTCCATTTTAATGCCAGTCTAGGAGCTTCGTCAAAGCTATTCTGACTGAGACACTTGTATCCCAAACTAATTAATGATTTTCTATGCACGGTATAAAAACAGGCCTATATATCTGAACTTGTAATTTCTATCAAATTCATTTTCCTTACTAAGTAGTCCCTAATTTGAATGTGTTTGTATCTCATTTTTTCAGGCAGTTTATACAAAAGTTGCAATGTTTCAAACTGTAAGAGACCATCAATACCATACAGATCTCCTAAAGTCTGAATACCAAAGTTAGCCCATTCTCGACCAGTTTTATCTCTAAAAATATCTGGAAGCCCGGGATTGTCCCATATTGGCAGTTCATTATGAAAAAAAGAAGTGTTTCACTTGGTCAGCATCTGTTTCCATATGAATACGGCGTCTCTCCCAGTCTTATATTTTACACGTTTAAAGTAATTTGGGTCTTGAACTTTTGCCAGGAATTGTTTTGAATAACCACCAAGCATGAATTGGTGAAAAAAATATTGATTATTAGGGGCAAATAGGCTACGCAGCCGGCCTAAAAAAGAAGCGAGAAAATAAGCTCTGAAATCTGGGAAGTCCAAATCTCCCCCTTCAGATGAGAGTTTTAATATTGTCATAGACCTTCTAGCCTTCTTATAGCCCCAAACGAAACTACTTAAAATGCCATCTAATTTTTTAAAGAATAAGTTATTAACGCGGCAAGGTATGGAGCGAAATAAATATAAGAACTTCGGTAAAATGTTCATCTTAATCAAATTCATACGGCCTATGAGGTTTAATGGGATCTTATGCCATTTTTTCAAAAGATTTGTAACTTCTTTTAATAGAGGATCGTAATTTAGGGAATTTATATGATCAGTTTTAGATGATATCTTTACCCCTAGATATACTGCATATTGACATAGTCCCTGCACAGGTACATTGGCCTGATAATTCATGATAACCTGTGTTTTATTTATATTTAATTTATAACCTGAAATGATCCCGAAATTATTAGCTTCTATCGTGATCCCCATTAGTGCATCCGTTACATTGGTGGTATAGATAGCTAAGTCATCCGCATATGCGGTAATTTTTAGAGTTTTACCTTCATGCAAAATAGGGGCAATCTTAGTTTGAGCTTCCAGAGCATTAATGAATGGCTCCATGGAGAGAGCAAAAAGTAGGGGTGATAGCGGACATCCCTGTCGGGTCCCCCGCCGAATTGGAAAAGTAGAGGAGAGTGCCCCAGCATAGCTAATTTTAGCATTAGGATTGTTATATAATGCCTGAATACTTCTTAAAAAACGCCCTCTGAAGCCGAACTGTCGTAAAACTCCCCACAAATAGTCCCACCCCACTCGGTCGAACGCCTTCTCTGCGTCTAAAAGTATCATACCGAGTGGGGTGAGATTAGTTGTAGCCACATCAAAAGCGGTAATAGCCATGTTTACATACATGGTGGTGTCCCTCCCAATAACAAAACCATGCTGCTGGTCATTTACCAACTGGGGCATAAGAGGGGCTAGTCGTATAGCTAAAAGTTTAGAATAAACTTTAGCATCAGTGTTTATCAGAGATATAGGTCTATAAGACCCACACTCCACAGGAGGTTTATTTTTTTTTAAGAAGAACATAATTTTAGCTGTCTTCCAAGAGTCTGGCGCCTTCCCCACAGTTAAATTTAATGCTTAATCCATATCTACATTTGGACCCATGTATACCCTATATGTCAGCTGTTATGGCATGTATATCTGCACGCAACTATGTTATATTTGGGAAATAGTGTGTCATTTATCCCACAATAGGTAGAAAAAACATTCCTTCTCTAAAAACCAAGATAGGATGTCAGGTAGCGATGAGCCATGTTAATGTAAATATTGAAATGTATCTTTTGTATGATTTTTTTAGATGAGTTATGTGATGTGTATAAAATAGTTGTATATATTGTAGATATGCACATTTAACTTGTAAATAATTGCAAATAAAGATTTAGGAGTGTAACACGATGAAAACATGATTATTGAGAAGTAATGGTTTTGTTATTTAAGAAGTTTGGACTGTAAACAGCTTTCTCCATTCTGTGTTCTAGCTGTCTCCCTACAATAGGCGTTGTCACTTTATAAAAATCGAATGTATGTATTTTCTTGTTCCATAGTTATAAAATTACGTGTATACAGAATTCCTGTGGAAGACTGTCACCAAAAAGTGTTGAGATTGGATATATATAATTCTGTATATTATCAATGTGACTGTAATTGAGATTTTGTATCTATCTAGTAATGATATGTTGTATATAAAATATGGAATGAAAATTGGATAATGACGAATAATATCTATAAGGTAGATAATAAAAATCAAGACAAAACTAGATGTATACATTTTTATAGAAAAAGTAGAAAAAAAGATATCTATACAGAAAGAATCAAATAAAAATAAAATATTTTTCCAACAACCTATCTTGTCCGTATAATATATCACTAAGTGATCAACGTGTTGCTATATTGTTGTGACATACATGCACAGAACCCGGTGCTGTTCCTTTGTTTACAAAAACTAAATATACACATGCATGCATGTGTGTTTATATATGTATACATTTACATATAGTATTAACCCTTTGTGGGTGTCGGACGCCCCCCGGCCGTCCTATGTCACGGTGGGCGTGTGCGGAGGACGGCCGGGGGCAGTCCTGACCACGCCCAGTCATAAATCACCTGCACCGCGGCGGAATTCCCGCCGCGGTCAACAGTTTAAAGATGATTTACATTTATTTATTTTACATTATATAAATGTTAAGTATTACATTATTTAAGGGTTACTAATCTAAACTATATATATATTCACAGAAAAAACCATAGGTTATAGTCCATATATAGTTAGGAATTTGCATTTACAAAACCTTGAAAATTCAATGAAAAAAACATTGGTTATAGAACATATATAGTTAGGAATTTGCATTTACAAAACCTTATTTTACTCGCATAAAACCATTGAAATTCCATATATAGTTAGATGCGCTAACTATATATCGCGCACCCGCAATCCACTGCTGATGATGTCACATATTACATCATTCATGACATGGTCAGTGACATCACTGATGACATCACTGATGACATCTCAAATGACATCACTGATGACAACATCCAGTGACTGTATGTTTCTGTAAAGTTAAAATATGTCTTACATATTGAAGAATGAGTGGATGTATAAGTGTCTGGATGAAGGATTTAGTAGGTGCATGACTGACTGTATGAGTGAGTGATTAAATGTGTCTCACTGAGTGCATGGGTTAGTGACTAAACTGTCTTAATTTGTGCATCATTATGTCTGTTGTTCTGTAAACTGTTGCATGTGTTGATAAGTAGCTATATGAGTAACTATATGGGTTATTGATTGGTTGCCAAAGTATTTGTATGGGAGACTGAGTATATGTGTGAGTGGCTGGGAGGTGTGTGACTCTGTGCATAGATGTGTGAGCAGTTGATTCACTAGATGTATGGTTTCAAAAGTGCATGTGGAAACAGCTGTATGGGCGGTTGACTGTGTGCATGAGTGTATTGGTGAGTGAATGGATAACTCAGTGCTACATGTCAAAGTAAGTACATATGTAAAACACAGTACATGTGAGAGTTAACATATATAAATAACTGTGCATTAGGGCCAGTGAATGTGTGAGTGGCTGTATGGATCATTGTGAACTTTTATTAGGGATTATATAAGAGAGTAAATATGTGTTAGAATATGTTTCAATAAGTAAGGTGTGTATAACTGTATAGTTGAGGAATTGGAGGTGTGATTGATTCTTTGCATGACTGTCTAGGTGTATGAGTAACTCCATGGATGAGTGACAATCTGTGAGTGTCTGTTTTCACTGAGTGTATCTAAGGATATATCAGAGTCTGTAGAGGTTCATCGTATTAACACATGAATGATGTCATCTGTGATGTTGTCAGTGATGTCATTTGAGTTGTCATCAGTGATGTCATCAGTGATGTCATTTGAGATGTCATCAGTGATGTCATCAGTGATGTCACTGACCATGTCATGAATGATGTAATATGTGACATCATCAGCAGTGGATTGCGGGTGCGCGATATATAGTTAGCGCATCTAACTATATATGGAATTTCAATGGTTTTATGCGAGTAAAATAAGGTTTTGTAAATGCAAATTCCTAACTATATATGTTCTATAACCAATGGTTTTTTCATTGAATTTTCAAGGTTTTGTAAATGCAAATTCCTAACTATATATGGACTATAACCTATGGTTTTTTCTGTGAATTTCAATGGTTTTTTAATAGCAAATATCAAAAGCTGTCAAATGTCAAGTACGTGATAGGTAAAAACGTTTTCGTGTTTATGCACGCTGATGTGCTTTGAACGCTGCCCCCCCCTCCCTTCTTTTCTCTTAGTAGTACTCTCTCTTTGCAGATAGTGAACGGTAGTTAACGCAGACCTTTACCCCCGTTGTAATCCGTCGTACCTGCTTGTCTCTCCATTTGATTGATTGTTATCCAAGCATTTACTGTTTTAGAATTGGTTCTCTTTGGATCATTCTCTATTTACAAACAAGCACAAAGTCGCAATACTCTGTTTAGTCGTTGCAGATAGTGAAAAATCGTGTAAAAAAATAAAAGTAATCGAGCAAAATCAGTAGACCACTAATTCGATCTCTTTTTGACCTCGGTAAAATACAAACATTAGGAACAACCCTTCATGAGAAATACGAAAATAGTGAAATGAACTGAGCTCCACACCATGAGGGCTGCAAGACAGCTCGACTCCGCCACCCACCCCGCCCAAAATAACGACAAACCCTATGCAAATATTATAAATATAGACAACACACCAGCAAAGAAACAGGGTAAAACATTTTATTAAATAACTATTTACATAACTATTTTATACTTTTTAATGCCCGATCCGGCTAGCTCAATCGATCGAGCATGAAACTCATGCACTGATAGCAAGCATTGAGAGTTTGTAGAACGATGGCTTCAGATTTTCCACATACGGTGTAGTAGCGCGAACTGGGAGGGGGCGTTTGGATCCTGCCCCTTCCCCAAATAAGATTTTCATACGTGAATGTTTATTCATGCTTTTTGTCCCTGAGTTGCTTCGATGTCACTGCCTTACACAAATGGCATAAGTCCTGGATGTTGAGTGCCATACTTCAGAGTTCTAAGCAGCGCTTGTAACACTGTTTAAACCTTATTTGCACGAGCTGCAGCTTCACTATTCAAAGTAAGTGGGGTCCGTTTGTGGACCTGACTGCATTGGAAAAAAAAATGTGATACGGTGCCTCCCTAAACCGCTTGACGGAGGCCCCCGAGGGGCGGTGAGATGGCGCGGACTGAGAGGGGGCGCTTGGCTCCTGCCCCCTCCCCAAGTCGTGTTGCCCTGGTGTGGCCTAAGATCGCCCCGACATAGGCGGCCGGCTCCCGGGGTCCGGCGGAATTTTTTCCCTTTTGATGACTCTTCCATTCTGGACCTTGTCCCACAATCCGTTTGACCTGAAGACACACTGTAGTGGGGCGCCCCTTTACCGTTTTAGTTGCCATTCCGCCCGCTTTTGGTACTCTGTGCCTCTTCCGCCATTCAGCTGTTTACCGCCCGCTCTTGCGACTACAGCGTCTCGCTCACCATGTAGTTGAGTTGCTCCCGCTCTTAAAATTTTACATCAAGGATGCGTCATATGACGCGCCGCGTTAGCGCACCCGGAAGTGCTCCGGTGCGCAAGGCACAGCTTCCCGGAAACGATCCAGAACGCGCCGCGCAGCGCGTAACGTAAGCATAACAGGTCATGTGACTTGTTAATAAAACTTTTCATTGGTTCATTTTACTTTTGTTTTCCTAATGATGTAAGACTAGGTCATGTGACCTAAAAATAACACTTTTCATTGGATTAAAACATTTTTTTTCCCAAACGATGAAAGCCCCACCTTGTTTCTGGATGTTTCAGACTGAAGCTGGCGTCACCATGAGAGCACCACCATCTCGTAGCTCCGTCGTGGCCATTCCGCAAACAATCATGGCAGCCGCTCCCCACCGGAAGCCTGCGGGAGTCGAGGGCCCCCAAGACTTTTGTACAATCTTCAAGACTGAGGGGACGCTTTCCAGAATGGAACCCAAGCCCTGGCAGACAAGCGTCCGAGTTCCAAGGTGTCCCAGGGCCATTTTACTGGACCAGGCCCAAATCCGAAGAGCCGGCCGCCATTTTAAGAGTCCTGTGGCAGCCGCCTATCGCTGCATCGCAAGAGTGGGAGCAACTCAACTACATGGTGAGCGAGACGCTGTAGCCGTAAAAGCAGGCGGTAAACAGCTGAATGGCGGAAAAGGCACAGTGTAGCAAAAGCGGGCGGAATGGCGACTGAAACGATAAAAGCGCGCCCCACTACAGCAGACGAGCCTCCGCCATGTGCTTCAAAACTGCATACGTATCTCGTGATATCAAGGTTGGGCAATCAGTACACAACAAGCAGTTACGAGTCCCATTTACACCGGCGCCATTTTGGGCGCGGCCGGGCAGGTCCAGGATCTAGTCAAACATAACAAATGAGGCTGACGACTCTGAAGCAGTTGACGCACAGCAGGACATAGCAAATAAACATGAAGTCTCTAAAGCTGTTAACTCACTGCAGGACAAAACAAGTGAACCTGAAACCTCTGGAATAATTGTCGCTCAAAAGAACAACACACAAAACTCTATAGAGCCTGAAGAAAGAAAAACAAAAGGGCACTGTAGTTTCAGACACACTTAACACTAATGACTAAACAAAGATATCGTCTGTTTATGAAGCAGTTATCATGTTCACAGAATTGACAAAGAAGTGTGCAGACACCAATGCTATTAAGAAACACAAGGAAATCCCTAACGCATCAGCATTCTCGGAAGAGATTGACACAGATAACATCTTAAGGAACAAACAAAGACAAAATAAGGATGAGGAAGTTATCACTTTAATTTTTTCATCAGCTAGCGACAGCAAGAAACATATTGTAATGGAGATTAGAGAGGCTACGGATGGATAAATAAATTATCAAAAGAAATAGCGACTCCCCCCTTTGGCAAATTAGCTAAATCTTTGCGTAATTTGGACATTAAAGTTATATTATTGTTGTTGTTGTTGTTATGGTTATAGTTTCCTTTTAAGTATAATTCACCAATAGTTTTGTTTGTAGATGTTTTCCCATTAACAATCCCAGTTCCATCACCCGCCCAGGATATCACCACTGTTCCCCATGTCATAAAACCTTAGGATGTTCAATAACTGAAACAGCTAATATGGGTTTACTTACAGGGGACATCTTTTGTTCTGTTTTGTAAAGTAAAACTATTGTGAACGCAAGTATTATACATAGTAAGTGTTTAATATAGCATTTGTCAGTCATTGGTTAAGCAGCTAGGACCTATTCACTCTTGACACCCCAGGTGCTGTGTATGTTGCACTATAGTGCTGCATCGGGAATACGGACAACCCTATTGATGTTGATTTTTCATTATTGATTATTGTAAAGCAATGGCGACTCCCCCCTTTAGCAAATTAGCTAAATGTTTGCGTAATTTAGGCATAAAAGTTATATTATTGTTGTTGTTGTTGTTGTTATCGTTATAGTTCTAGTTAATTTCCATTCAGAGTGTCCTACACAGCACCACTCTAGGTAAACACTACTTTATGTAAAACCTGGAACATAGCACTCATTGAAACTATAGTTGGTCACCATGGGGTTTAAAGAAGGGATGGTTCTTCACCTGGGTGCCTTCCACAACTCAGCACGTTGTGCTGCCTTGGGACTATTCGCACAAAAGACAGCTTCTGACCATTGTTGTTTTTTTTTATCAAAAAATGTTTAAATATATTTACAGTTTTTGTTGCGTTCGTTATATTTAAAAGTTAATAAAGTTTTATAATCCAACTGTCTTGGAGTACTATATTTTTTTTAAAAATCGGGTGAATGGGGCCTTGAATCGGGTTATTGTCATGTGTGGGCTTTGCAAGTGTACTGCTACAGGATCGGACATTTCAAACTCAAATGCACGTTCTTTTTCTTACCTTTCCGAAGCATGGAGCGCAATAGCAGGCAGAGAAAGGGTGATGCACGTGTTGAACACTGCCTGGCCTGGCAAGTTGCTGGCAGTGCCCCCCCGCCCGCTCTTGAAAGAGGGCACACACACACCGCCGCCCCAAGTACTTCACAAATCTTTAAACGACCATGCGCTTGTTCATGAGGCTTAAATGGTTTATCACCCCTTCTAGAACCCCTGCATCGACCCTCTGACGTTTCCTGGAAGAATTAGCACGTAACACAATACCAAACCCTGTCAGCTGAAACCCCCGAGGAATCGTGGGGCATATTATCAAGGGGGTTTATTTCCGCGTTTTTGGCTATAAAAGCCAAAAAAAGGAGATAAAATTATCTCCCTATTACCAAGCTGTCGCTAACACCAGTTAGTGACAGCTAAAAGGAGATAGCGACCATCTTGGGCCCCGCTTTGCATGTCAGTGATATTTATCACTAATGACGTGCAAAGTGGGCGTGCCAAGATGTTAGCGACTGGAAACAGTCCCTAACCATCGCTATCTCCTATTACCAACTTTTGGAGATATTTGCGCTAAGCGCGAATATCTCCAAAAGCTAACACCTGCCCTGAGCAGTTTTTAGCCATGTTATCCAATGGGAGGTGGATAACATGGCTAAGAGCATTTGCTGGATAATGCATGAATATCGCTGACTTTTCAGCGATATTCATGCATTGCGGCCGTTTTTTATCGCATTTGCGATAAACCTTGCTAATAGCAAGGTTTATCTGCGATAAAAATCGCCGATGTGCGGCGATAATTTTTGTCTCTAAACAAGTTAGAGACAAAAATTATCGCTAGTTGTTGGTAATATGCCCCCGGGTTTTTGCTTGCAGGAATCGGGAGGCGGGAGACTAACACTGAAATCAGTAGTCTCACGCCTGAATCGGGAGGGTTGGCATGTCTGGATTCTCTACAGCTGGGGCCATAAACTACATCCGCAGGGCTAGGTGATAGCCTGGGTCCGGCCTGGACAATCGGACACAGAGGAAGAGGAGTGTCAGAGGGTGCGGTAGTGAATAGGGTGAAAGGGAGGTGTCGGGCGGGCACAGGGTGTGATTCTCAGGGAAGAGCAGCGCAGATGGGGGGAAGTATATGGCCCATGCATGAGAGAGAGAGCGGGGGTGACCAGTGCGTGGGGGAGATGCTTGCGAGGGTGGGGAGCCGTGCTGAGAATCGACGGCGTGCAGAGAGTGGGTCTGGTCAAGGCATCTAAAATGGCTGCCGTGCACGACAAAATTGTGGCATTGGACAAAAAGGCAAGATGGCGCAGACAATGTTTATCAATAAGGATTCATTTATAACAAAATATTTACTCGCAGTGACAAAATGGTGGTCAACACTTCCTGATTTCCATCGAATCGAACGTTAACAGACGTCACGCAGCAAAAAAAAAAAAAAAAGCTCACGCACAGCCGCTGGAAGACATGTATCAACATATTCAGAAAACATAAGGGGTCAGGATACATCTCCCGCACCCCCTTATACCTAGTAATTTATTTAAAACGAAACACAAAATGGCGAATTCCCGTTTCGCTACCAGTTTGCGGCCCAGTTCGCGGCTCGGGAAGCGCTTCTACCGTGAAAAATATATATTTTTTTATTTTCCCCACGAGACCCTTTAATAACCCCAACATCATTCCTAGGGGGTCAATAGAGGTATACCTTTCCCCCTTTCATTAAATTCCCCCTTCGTTTTTCACCTCTTCTTCTCTCTCGATCCTACCGAGAGATAAGATGGCGGCCGCTCCGGACTGTTTAGAATGTTGACAGACACCGGGGAGCCAATCAGCTTCGCATCGCAAAGTTCCGATACGCGAAAAGTTCGCGAACCGGATCGCAGCCCGGAGCGCTGTTACAGATATATATCTTGATTTAAACGTTAATTTCTCAAAATCCACTGAAGCACATATATTGAGACCTAGCAAAGGCACATCGGGCTAACAGTCCCTACAATTTTGCCAAGTTTCGTGGAAATCCATTCAGCCGTTCGAGCTAAAAGTGAGGCCAACCGCCCTATGGAAATTAACATGGGAAAAACGCGTTTTGGGACCCCCCTTTTTTCTCGGCCCCCCCTTGCCGAACCCCCCCCAAATTTTCAAGGGCTGCTCAGAAACAAAATGTGCCATTTTCCTGAAAATTTCAGCCGATTCCGTCCACAAACGCTAAAGTTATTAGACATAGAATTTTCAAAAATCCCATAGGGAATAAATCCTAACTATATATACCTACTGGCGATAGCCAGTAGGTAATATATACATATATATATATATATATATTTTTTTTCTTATGTTTTTTCAATCCTTGCTGGTCACTCTGCTCCACGTTTGCTACGGACCTACCTGGCACCAGCTCCTGGGTTCTCCACTGTTGCCTGCAGCTCCCTGACCGGACGGCTGCACCGCTAGCCCGGCAGCCAAGGAACTACAATACCCAGCAGACTTTTGTGGAGCGTGTCACCAGTGTCACTTTTAGGTGCCAGGCGGCGCTTATATCCGAATCCTGCCTCCTGCAGCGTGGGACGTTTCTCCAATTCTTGCTGGTCACGTTGCTCCACGTTTTCTACGGACCTACCTGTCACCAGCTCCTGGGTTCTCTACTGTTGCCTGCAGCTCCCTGACCGGACGGCTGCACTGCTAGGCCTGCAGCCACGGGCTCGGGCGGCCAAGGAACTACAATACCCAGCAGGCTTTTGTGGCGCGTGTCACCAGCGTCACTTTTGGGCGCCTGGAGGCACTTAAATCTGATTCCTGCCTCCCGCAGTGCGGGACGTTTCTTCAATTCTTGCTGGTCACGTTGCTCCACGTTTTCTACGGACCTACCTGTCACCAGCTCCTGGGTTCTCTACTGTTGCCTGCAGTTCCCTGACCGGATGGCCAAACCGCTAGCCCTGCAGCCACGGGCTCGGGCAGCCAAGGAACTACAATACCCAGCAGCCTTTTGTGGTGCATGTCACCAGCGTCACTTTTAGGCGCCAGGAGGCGCTTTAATCCGATTCCTGCCTCCCTCAGCAGGGGACGCACGTAGGCGCTGCCCGGGCACCGCCCAGGCCAAGTGCGGGCCCGTCCCACACCCATCATCGACCGGAAGAGGCTGGGCTGGGCCACCCCTCCAACATTTATTCCGGGACTCTAAGTAAGCTCTTCTAAAGGACTGTTTATATTATAGTGGGGGTGACAGGTTGCCAAGAAAATCTTTATTTGCATATTTTTATATCCAATATAGTAAAACCAAAAAACTCTGTAAAGGCACCTCCTGACTCATGGTATGGAAAAACTTGTAGGGTGGCATACAAAGCACTAGCTTTGGCGATAAGATCCAAGAATAGGGATAGGATCCACAATGCACGGGTGGAGTACAAGTTAGCACAACATAAAGCAAAAAATCAATGGGATGAGGAACATTGGCAAAAGTTGTACTGTGCTAGCCAAGATAGGAACATGGTTGGATTTTGACATTTGGTAATGTGGGGTAAGGGAAAGCCGAGCTAACCACCAAACAACCACGTAGCTCCCGAACATTGGGTTCTGCACTTTAAGACACAGTTTGCCAATGATGCCCGAGATAGCGAACTACCATAGGGTCCTTCGATCACTCAAGTTGGTACTCCTGCGCTGTATTTTACTAAGCAGGAAGTTGAAGCTGCACTTAATACTGTACCAAGTGGAAGAGCACCCGGGCTTCATTGTGTTCCCGCCGATCTGTTCTTGCACAATAAGGCTTTGTGGGTAACATATATACAGATCTTAGTGAATGCTATTGCAGTGGGTTCCCCAAACCCCTAGTCATGGATGGGAGCGGAGATCATATCAATATTTAAAAAGGGGATCGATTGGATCCTGGTAACTACAGGCCTATTAGTTTAATTGACTGTATTCAGAAGGTGACAGCCAGGCTTGTGTTAAATAGAATCCAGGGTTGGATTGATGAGTTTGACAACCTCTCACCTGTACAGGCCGGGTTCCGCTCACATCAGAGCACAATAGACCAGGTTTTTAGATTTGTTTTAAAATATTGGCGTGTGTTGATCCTAAATGGAGGCAGAATATATGCCGCTTTTGTAGATTTGAAGTCGGTTTTCGTCTTAGTACCGCGACCCAAGTTGTGGAGTGTCCTTGCAGAACACGGAATGCCCTTGGAACAGCTGGCTTTTTTAATTAAACTTCATGAAGCAAATTTTGCCCAAGTTCGTTGGGGCCAACAAGGCCAAGTGACCGACAGATTCCAGATCGCTAGAGCGGTTCGACAGGGGTGTGTACTGGCACCAACTTTATTTTCTCTCTACATTAACAGGGTGATTAAGTATTATGAGGATCACCCTACTGATGCTCCAACTTTAAATGGAAGGAAGATACCCCTGTTAATGTTTGCCGACAACACCCTATTAATTTCAAAAACCCAACAAGGCCTGCAGAAGGCCATAGGGAGATTTGAGATGTTTGGCCAGGATTTTGGTCTCAAAATTAACGTAGACAAGACCAAGTTCATGGTACTACACAAACAAAAAAATATAAGAGAGAGAGTTACCATGAACAATGTTATACTTGAGCCGACCCATGTTTTTACAGACCTTGGCATCACACTAAGCTCCAGGCCTAATTGGAACCCACACCTGGATCAATTGTTACTTACACACGCACAACTATCTGGTGCCCTGCTGAAAGAACACCGTGTATCCATTACAAAGCTGATTGCCCCTGTGCTAAAAATCTATAATGCTAAAATTGCAGCTTCTATTTTGTACAGGGCTGAATTGTGGGGCTTTAGCAACCTATCGGCACTTATAATTTCGCAAAACAACTTTATGAGGGCTATTACAGGCTTGCCTCAATCTACTCCACTAATACCGCTTTATTACGACTTGGGAAATCAGTTCTTAGAGGATGTGGCTCGCTTCAGACCACTGGCCTACTGGAGGAGGCTCTGGGTCACCCCCGAGCTTACCCTGTATGCACAAGCCCTACTAGAGACTAGGGACGCTGATAATACAGGCAAAATATCATGGCTGAGGCAGGTAAAGGCCATTTATACCGATATGGGCCTTAACTGGTTGTCGCAAAATCCAACAAATAGTACATTCCCATCCCGAAAGGATTTGAGGGGGCTCTATTGGAACATGGTCACTATGAAACGTTTCGCGTCTCTGACGAGTCCCTCACTGTCAAGAGACTTTCTAGAGACCAAACATGTATCTGACTACGAAGTGTACTGGGACTTTATTATGGTACCCAGTAATAGGAAATGGTACCACCAATTTATGATAGGTACCCTTCCTATTAAATCATTTACTGGTAAATGAGGTACAGGCTCCTGCACGGAATGTCCGTTTTGTCCATCACTATCAGAAACAACAGCCCACATTTTATTTGTTTGCCCTGTTTATAAGAATCTGAGGTACAAATGGCTAAAGCTCATTTGCCAGATGATGGGGATAACTTCAGGTTCCGAAGCACTAAGGATTCTTAAAACAGATGGAAACAAATTAACTATAATTGCGATCGCCAAATTTTTACACAGTATGTGGATGACCCGTGCCCACAGAATGAGGAATCAATAATGTTAATGTTTACGATAGATATACCACAATGGGACTATGTTTAATCTGTTTTTATTTAAACTCTGGTTTACTGTACCATGGCTTGAGTCTTTTGATATTATATTGTGTTTTTAAATGTGTTTTACACTAATTTATTGTACATTTGTATTTATTGATGGAATAATTAAGGACCTATTTCTAGTGCAGTTTTGTTACGTAAAGAGGATGGATTGCTAGGACATTATTGTTTTAAATGTAAATATCTTTTCTGATTATGTAATCGAATAAAGGCTTTCGAATTGATAATAGAATTAAACAATATTTTATTTTTGATACTTTTATACATACCATTATAAGTATAGGGACAAAATATTTTTGAAAATGATATTTTTGACACAATATTTTTGTTTCATAAAATTGTTGCTTTCAATATTGCTTCACTGATCCCATTGCACACAATGTTTAATACTGGAATGCATTGACACCTACATAGAGTACTTACATATCGCCAAGAGGCAAATACCTTGATAGTCGCTAGACACCACTCTGCTTTTTAGACAGCAGGTGGATTTGGTTGTTATATTAATTATTAAGGACATGTGAGACTGTTACCTACATGTTCTGAACTTTACTGATTCTGTCAGATAATGCATTAGAACTGAAAGCCACCCAAAACCCAGCATAGGGCCGCATTAGCTCAGCAAGATTCCAGGCCCATCACAATCGTGCTAGTTGGAACTTTTTGTGGGGCACTAATCAAAAACTTCCAGTGGGCTAGTTATTCCTGTTGTTTCTTATTATACTATAAAGGGGTAAAACACAAAATCAATGAACTATTGACCTCAAAAAGGCAAACAAATCGATCAAGAGGGAAATTCTAAACGTTGATTCTTCACCACTTTTTTCCTCCTTCCACATCAAAGAAACCGGGAAAGAATTATTGATTTAATTGATGTCTGTGTTCATACCAATCTGCTCGTCACACAGGTACTTTTTGAGATTCAGGACTGAAAAAGGTCATTTCAATACAGCAGAGTCATCTCCTTCACCCCTAAATCAGCTCTTTGTCTTTCTGAAATACATGGCGTGGTTGCATCCTTCATGGGTGTGAACACATCTTCATCTCTTCTCCTTAGACAACTGGTTGCACAGTTCATCATTCAACTTTAATGCACTGCAGTCAATTAAGACCGCTTTTCAACAGCCTTCTGTAACTAGCTCTTCCAGTCAATGCAGCAAAATGAACATCCAATCAGGACTCTCATTCAATACTTAGGGGAAGTCTTTGACAGGGCCTTGAAAGTGTTTGCTTGGTAGGACAGACTGTCTTCTATTCGAAGCATGTATCAACGTCTGTAAACAACTCTAAGGCAATGGTCAGTCATCCTGTCTCTTCTGAGATCCACCGCCTCCTCAGTATTCATAAAACCAAAGACAGTATAAACATAAGGCGTACAACTCTCAATTCCCACAATCACACTTAGACCCAGACAACCCAAACACCCAATTTAGCATCCTCACAACACATAATCCCAACCTTGTACTTATCTCGGTAACAACCACTAGTCCTCAAACTACAGAATGCACATTGCAACTTATGCTCATTAACACTCATACTGCAGTACTCCATGCACCAATTATCGCAGACCTCTTCATTTATCACAAGTTCAATGCCCTCTATTTCTCAGAAACATCCTTCATCCCTACATCCTATATATCCTTCTTCTCCCAGGCTACAACATCCACTGTGTAGACCTTACACATAAGAAAGGAGAAGGTCTCACTGCCATTCATAAGTACTCATGGTCTTGGACCCTAGGCTAGCTAATGATATTCAGCTCTATGGAGTTACTGTCATAGCACTTTACACTCTGAAACTCAGACAACTATATTTTGTCTCATCTACAGGCCTCCTGTGCAGATTTCTCTCCAACATCTTCATCCAAAACATCCACATACCCTCTTGGGTGACTTCAATCTCCCAGACAACACAACAACTATAGAGGTCTTCCTCTGCCTCATTGACACACTCAGCGTGGTAGAACAAGTCACCCAATCAACATATACCAAAGGCCACAACCTCAAACCTCAACCTCGTGTTTTCAACATTACCAGCAATTCAATGCAATCAACCCATATTTCTGGGCTCGTCCGACTACTACCTACCATCCCTGTCTCCCTACCCAGCATTCCGCCACTAAACTCATGTGAACCCAAAAAAGACCAAACCTTCAGATACTTCAAATTCCAAACTTGATGATACTACCATTCTGAACAACTTCAAATGTTTATATTTAATTGTAGGATGATTCAGTGACAAGGAAGAGCACCCAAACCAGGATCGAAAAGAACTGAGGGAGCTGAAATCCCAAAATGAAAACTTGAAGGCCAGATCCAGAAGCAGTAATATTTGTAGAGTAGGCATTGCTGTGTCCTCTGCTGCAGACAACATGAAAGCGTTTGTGGAGCAATTACCGGAAGACCTGGAGGGGCATGACAAATTTTTACTCTGTTGTGGAATGGGTGCACCATTCCCTAGCATTTCAGTCGGGTCTAGATCCCACTATAGACCCATCTGTATATATCTGTAGGCTAATCATTTATAGAGATCGTAATGCAGCTTGTCTTTGTCCTGATACCCGGTTCTCAAACAGCCAAATACTGCAGGAACGAAGATAAGTCCCTCTCCTCTCTCTGGCACCCGTCGCCAACACCAACAACAAATATAGTGATGGCAGACTTGTACCATAGAAGAAAGTGGATAACCAAAATGTTCGGATGTCCTTGGACTAGCTATCAGAGACCTGTAGACCCCAAGATACCTGCAGAAAAGACAGAACAAAGAAGAAGGTATAAATAATTAATACATCCATGAACTTACGTGCTTGCAGGGGACAAAAGGCAGGATACCCACAATTAATGTCTTACCCCTATATGAGGTCCACAAGCTTCTAATTTTTCAGAGAACAAAGTCTTTAGTTTGTCTTGAAGAACTCATTAAGTCCTTGATGTCGGTGTCCTTCCAGTATGATTCAAATGTCCAAAATATACCATCAAGAATATCCAATAGGAATCCTTTTCATTGATTCTCAAATCAAAAACAAATAAACGAGGAAAGGGGAAAAAGCACCAATAAAGGACACAAAAAGCCCCTATACTGTATATATATATATATATATATATATATATATATATATATATATATATATATATATATATATATATATATATATATATATATATTTATTTATTTTTTTATTTTTTATTTTTTGCAATAAGACTTCGGTTAATCATGACCAGGGACCTTGTAGGTCCGAAACGCGTAGGTGGGGAACCTACAGGAAAATAACTAACTGAAGTAATCACCTTCAAGTGGTGTGCGGCGTCTTCTTTATTGAAGTCTTATTGCGAAAATATTAAACGCGAGGCTGTCCCAAAGCTCGCTGCCAGCACCAGCTAATTAGCCGCACCCCCGCCTGGGACATTTGCTCGTATATATATATATATATATATATATATATATATTACCTACTGGCGTTCGCCAGTAGGTATATATAGTTAGGATAAATTCCCTATGGGACTTTTGAAAATTCTATGTCTAATAACTTTGGCGTTTGTGGATGGAATCGGCTGAAATTTTCAGGAAAATGGCACATTTTGTTTCTGAGCAGCTCCTGAAAATTTGGTGGGGTTTCGTCAAGGGGGGGCTGAGAAAAAAGGGGGGTCCCAAAACGCGTTTTTTGCATTGAGTTTTCCATAGGGCGGTTGGACTCACTTTTAGCTCGAACGGCTGAATGGATTTGCACGAAACTTGGCAAAATTGTAGGGACTGTTAGCCCGATGTGCCTTTGCTAGGTCTCAATATATGTGCTCCAGTAGTTTTTGAGAAATTAACGTTTAAATCAAGATATATATCTGTAACAGCGCTCTGGGCAGCGATCCGGTCCGCTTACTTTTCGCTTATCGGAACTTTGCGCGCAGAAAGCTGATTGGCTCTCCGGTGTCTGTCAACATTCTAAACAGTCCGGAGCGGCCGCCATCTTGTCTCTCGGTAGGATCGAGAGAGAAGAAGAGGTGAAAAACGAAGGGTGAATTTAATGAAAGGGGGCAAGGTATCCCCCTTTTGACCCCCTAGGAATGCTGTTGGGGTTATTAAAGGGACCCGTGGGGAAAAGAAAAAAAAAATGATTTTTCACGGTAGAAGCGCTTCACGGGCCGCGAACTGGGCCGCAAACTGGTAGCGAAACGGGAATTCGCCATTTTGTGCTTCGTAAATTAAATTACTAGTTATAAGTGGGTACGGGAGACGTATCCTAATCCCCTATGTTTCCTGAGGGTGGGTGAGGAGGCTGATATATGTTGATACATCTCTTCCAGCGGCTGTGCGTGAGCTTTTTTTTTTTTTTTGCTGCGTGACAGTCCGGAGCGGCCGCCATCTTGTCTCTCGGTAGGATCGAGAGAGAAGAAAAGGTGAAAAACTAAGGGGGAATTTAATGAAAGGGGGCAAGGTATCCCTCTCTTGACCCCCTAGGAATGTTGTTGGGGTTATTAAAGGGTCCCGTGGGGAAAATAAAAAAAAAATGATTTTTCACGGTAGAAGCGCTTCACGGGCCGCGAACTGGGCCGCAAACTGGTAGCGAAACGGGAATTCGCCATTTTGTGCTTCGTTAATTAAAGTACTAGGTATAAGGGGGTGCGGGAGACATATCCTAATCCCCTATGTTTCCTGAGGGTGGCTGAGGAGGCTGATATATGTTGATATATCTCTTCCAGCGGCTGCTCCATCTTGCCTTTTTTCGAATGCCACAATTTTGTCGTGCACGGCAGCCATTTTAGATGCCAGGCTGGTCCCAGGCTATCACCTACCCCTGCGGATGTAGTTTATGGCCCCAGCTGTAGAGAATTCAGACATGGCAATCCTCCTGATTCAGGCGTGTGAGTACTGATTTCAGTGCTAGTCTCCCGCCTCCCGATTTCTGCAAGCAAAAACCCGGGGGCATATTACTAACAACTAGCGATAATTTTTGTCTATAACTTGTTTAGAGACAAAAATTATCGCCGCACATCGGCGATTTTTATCGCAGATAAACCTTGCTATTATCGCAGAAAAGTCAGCGATATTCATGTATTATCGACCTAATGCTCTTAGCCATGTTATCCACCTCCCATTGGATAACATGGCTAAGAACTGCTCAGGGCAGGTGTTAGATTTTGGAGATATTCGCGCTTAGCGCGAATATCTCCAAAAGTTGGTAATAGAAGGTAGCGATGTTAGGGACTGTTTCCAGTCGCTAACATCTTGGCACGCCACTTTGCATGTCATTAGTGATAAGTATCACTGACATGCAAAGCCGGGCCCAAGATGGTCGCTATCTCCTTTTAGGTGTCACTAACTGGTGTTAGCGACAGCTTGATAATAGGGAAATAATTTTATCTCCGCTTTCATGGTTTTTAAAGCCAAAAAAGCGGAGATAAACCCCCTTGATAATATGCCCCACGATTCCTTGGGGGTTTCAGCTGACAGGGCTTGGTATTGTGTTACATGGTAATTTTTCCATGAAACGTCAGAGGGTCGATGTAGGGGTTCTAGAAGAGGTGATAAACCATTTAAGCCTCATGAACAAGCGCATGGTCTTTTAAAGATTTGTGAAGTACTCGGGGCGGCGGTGTGTGTGTGCCCTCTTTCAGGAGCGGGCGGGGGGGCACTGCCAGCAACTTGCCAGGTCAGGTAGTGTTCAACACGTGCATCACTCTTTCTCTGCCTGCTATTGCGCTCCATGCTTCGGAAAGGTAAGAAAAAGAACGTGCATTTGAGTTTGAAATGTCCGATCCTGCAGCAGCACACTTCCAAAGCCCACACATGACAATAACTCGATTCAAGGCCCCATTCACCCGTTTTTCAAAAAATAGATAACACTCCAACAAATTAAGGTTATAAAACTTTATTAACTTTTAACGATAATGAACAGAACAAAAACTAAAAACATTTAAACATTTATTAACACAAAAAGCAACAATGGTTAGAAGCTGTCTTTTGTGCGAATAGTCCCAAGGCAGCACAACGTGCAGAGTTCTGGACGGCACCCAGGTGATGTCGCCTGGGTGCCGCACTGGTTTAGGGATCCTACAATGCTGCTCCGAAAATTGGCGTGGGGCGTCCCGGGTGGGGCGGGGGGAGGCCTCGTCAGTAGCGGTCTGTTGTGCGAATAGTCCCAAGGCAGCACAACGTGCAGAGTTCTGGACGGCACCCAGGTGATGTCGCCTGGGTGCCGCACTGGTTTAGGGATCCTACAATGCAGCACAGAAAAACAGCGTGGGGCGTCCCGGGTGGTGCGGGGGGAGGCCTCGTCAGTAGCGGTCTGTGTCCAGTGTCACATGGCTGACACAACATGTACGACAGGCACCCAGGTGATGTCCAGTAAACTGCCGCACTGGTTTTGGTATCCTACAATGCTGCTCCGAAAATTGGCGTGCGGCGGCCCGGGGGGGGGGGGGGGGAGGCGGCGTGAACGGGTCTCCCCAGGTGGCGGCCATCTAGCTGAGTTGCGCTCGCTCTTGCGGCCACAGCGTCTCGCTCACCATGTTGTGGAGTTGCTCCCACTCTTGCAGTGCAGCGATAGGCGGCTGCCACATGGCTGTCAAAATGGCGGACGGCTCTTCGGTTTTGGGCCTGGTCCACTGAAATGGCCCTGGGACACCTTGGAAGTCGGACGCTTGCCTGCTAGGGCTTGGGCTCCATTCTCGAAAAGCGTCCCCTCAGCCGTGAAGATTGTATAAAAGTCTTGGGGGCCCCCGACTCCCGCAGGCTTCCGGTGGGGAGCGGCTGCCATGATTGCTCGCGGAATGACCACGACGGAGCCACGAGATGGTGGTGCTCTCATGCTGACGCCAGCTTCAGTCTGAATGATCCAGAAACAAGGTGGGGCTTTCATCGTTTGGGAAAAAAAAATGTTCTAAACCAATGAAAAGTGTTATTTTTAGGTCATATGACCAAGCCTTCCATCTTTAGGAAACCAAAAGTAAAATGAACCAATGAAAAGTTTTATAAACAAGTCACATGACCTGTTATGCGACATAGGGCTACAAAAAGCGTAGAAAATCCGTTGGCACGTGAGGCGGCGTCAGTAGCGGACCGATGTGCGAATAGGCCGAAGGCAGCACAACGCGCCGAGATCCGGATGGCACCGAGGTGGTGTCCAGCAAATTGCCGCACTGGTGTGGCCATCCTACAATGCTGCGCCGAAAGACGGCGTGTCCAGCTGAATTGCGGTCACTGTTGCGGTACAGTGACTCGAACGCGCCGAGATCCGGATGGCGCCGAGGTGGTGTCCAGCAAATTGCCGTACTGGTGTGGCCATCCTACAATGCTGCGCCGAAAGACGGCGTGTTCAGCTGAGTTCCGGTTACTCTTCCGGCACAGTGACTCGAACGCGCTGAGATCCGGATGGCACCGAGGTGGTGTCCAGCAAGTGGCTGCACTGGTGTGGCCATCCTACAATGCTGCGCCGGAAGTCGGCGTGGGGTGCCCCGTTGGCTTATGAGGTGATGTCAGTAGTGGACTGATGTGTCAATAGGTCGGAACCAGCACAAGGCGCCAAGATCCGAATGGCAAGTCCTGGATGTTGAGTGCCTCAGTTGAGATTTCTGAGAAGTGCTTGTAGAACTGTCTGAAGCTTATTTGCACCTGCTGCAGCTTCACTAGGTCCGGCGGAACTTGTTGCCTTTTCCTTTGTGCTTCTTTTCCTACAATGCGTTTCTTCTGAAGACACGACCAGGTCCCTGAATGTGTGCAGGGGGACGCTATTGAATGAATGAACGCGCCGAGATCTGGATGGCACCGAGGTGGTGTCCAGCAAATTGCCGCACTGGTGTGGCCATCCTACAATGCTGCGCCGAAAGTCGGCGTGGGGTGCCCCGTTGGTTTATGAGGTGATGTCAGTAGCGGACCGATGTGTGAATAGGTCGGAACCAGCACAAGGCGCCCTGCACTGTTGAGCCTTTTTCAATGTCTGTTTTTTGTTCTTTCCCCTCCATCAAAAACAAAACAAAAATACAAGGCGCCAAGATCCGAATGGCAAGTCCTGGTTGTTGAGTGCCTCAGTTGAGAGTTCTGAGCAGTGCTTGTAAGACTGTCTGAAGCTTATTTGCACCTGCTGCAGCTTCACTAGGTCCGGCGGAACTTTTTTCCTTTTCCTTTCTGCTTCTTTTCCTACAATGCGTTTCATCTGAAGACACGACCAGGTCCCTGAATGTGTGCAGGGGGACGCTATTGATTGAATGAAAATGGCGGCTTGACACAAAGCTGACTCAAGCGTTACTGTTGGTGCTATACAGACAAAAATTGGTTTTCAGTTTGTACATTCTTCAGGTTTTTTTTTCCATCCAAGTCTGATTGAGAGTTTGTAGAAAAATGGCTTCAGATTTTCCACATACTACTCTTCAACATTCTTCCTAAATGTAACAATGTGAAACTCACTAGGAGAACGGCTGTTTCTGTTTCCTTTCAAAATGCTGCCACCAATATTTTCTGAATAGAAGACACCATCTTGTAACATAAAGGGCCGAAAGGGGTTCTGGTCTGGCCGATGGTTGGTGGAGACATTTTGACTATATCTTGGACCTGCCCGGCCTCGCCCAAAATGGCGCCGGTATAAATGGGACTCGTAACTCTTTGCCCGCAAATGTATATCTAGAAAATGTTATTGTAAGTGGCCCTGTCGTATTTTAATTACAAAATGTACGTCCACCGATTCCGCAACTGTTAGACACCTTTGTTCTTGTCACCTAATGGCCCGCTCGTTACGTTCTTCTACAGTGTAAATGTCTCCTCATCATATACGATTTGAGTTTGCTCCGTGGCCGGCCCACGTGGTTATAGGCCCGTATTTGTATACTGACATTTTCACAATAAAGGTTTTTAAAACAAAACACGGTAGTAGTATTTTCATTTGTAAAGTTTTTACTTTTAGTGACTGTTTTCGAATCAGTAAAAGGCAAGTGAAATAAAGCAGTCCAATTACATGACGGATAAAAGGTATAATATGTAGGAACGCAGTAAAGATAAATGGTCAAGGGCAGTTGTGTTTTTCATGTCTGCAACATAAAGTGATCGATAAGAATCTGATAATCAGGCGTATCGGCGACTAAGACAGCAGGCCGAATCTCTTTTACTCAACGGCTCCGTCATGGAAGGAAGAAACGCCCTTTTTCTCGAAAAAGGAATATATTTTACTTGCAAGACAGTTGTAAATTTTCCGGGAAAGTACATTAGCCTGGAATATTATAACATATGTTTGAAAAAAAAATATTGTTCGAAAATAATAAAAAGCGTAATTTTTAGGTCATAAGACCAAGCTTTTCATCATTAAATTAACAAAAGTAAAATGAACCAATGAAAAGTTTTATTAACAAGTCACATGACCTGTTATGCTTACGTTACGCGCTGCGCGCCGCGCCTCGGATCACTTCCGGGTGCGCTAACGCGGCGTGTCATAAAACGCATTACGCGACAACGTAGGTCAAGAATATAGTCTAAATGTCTCCACCAACCAGCGTTCAGAACACAACCCCTTTCAGCAGTCCAAAAAGTTCTGTTAAATGACAACAGAGGGGACAGGCAACAAGAACCATCAGTCAAAGAGGGGAGGGCAAGTTCTTCTCTTCCGGGTCATGTTGGGGCGCTACCGGAACTGATCGAATTGGTAGTCTACAGTGTTTCTGGATGTTTCAGACTAAAGCTGGCGTCAGCATGAGACCACTACCATCTCGTAGCTCCGTCGTGGCCATTCCACGAGCAATCATGGCAGCCGCTCCCCACCAGAAGCCTGCGGGAGTCGGAGGCCCCCAAGACTTTTGTAGAATCTTCACGGCTGAGGGGACGCTTTTCGAGAATGGGACCCAAGCCCTAGCAGACAAGCGTCCGAGTTCCAAGGTGTCCCAGGGCCATTTTAGTGGACCAGGCCCAAAACCGAAGAGCCGGCCGCCATTTTGAGAGTCCTGTGGCAGCCGCCTATCGCTGCACTGCAAGAGCGGGCGCATCTCAACTACATGGTGAGCGAGACGCTGTAGTCGCAAGAGCGGGCGGAAAACAGCTGAATGGCGGAAGAGGCACAGTGTAGCAAAAGCGGGCGGAATGGCAACTAAAACGATAAAGGGGCGCCCCACTACAGCTTGTCTTCAGGTCAAACGGATTGTGGGACAAGGTCCAGAATTGAAGAGTCATCAAAAGGCAAAAAGTACCGCCGGACCCCGGGAGCCGGCCGCCTATGTCGGGGGCGATCTCAGGCTACACCAGTGCTATAAGACTTGGGGAGGGTGTCGGAGCCAAGCGTCTTCTCCGAGTCCATGGCCATCACAGCGTCCCTCAGGGGCCTCCGTCAAGCTGTTTAGGAAGGTAACATATCACATTGTTTTCTAATGCAGTCAGGTCCACAAACGACACTCACTTACTTTGAGAATAGTGAAGCTGCAGTAGGTGGAAATAAGCTTCAGACAGTGTTACAAGCGCTGCTCAGAACTCTTAACTATGGCACCCAACATCTAGAACTTATGCTATTTGAGAATGGTAGTGACATCGAAGCATCTCAGGGACCAAAACCATTAACGTACTTTCACGTATGAAAATCTTACTTGGGGAGGGGGCAGGAGCGAAGCGCCCCCTCCCAGTCAGCGCCACCACACCGTATGTTGAAAATCTGAAGCCATCGTTCTACAAAGTCAACCAAACTTGGATTGAAAAATCTAGAAAAATGTACAAACTGAAAACCAGTTTTGGTCTGCATAGCATCAGTAGCAACGCTTGAGTCAGCTTTGTGTCAAGCCGCCATTTTGATTCAACAAAGCACAGGCATTGAAAAAGGCTGAAATTCAGAACTCTAAACTATGGCACCCAACATCCAGGAGCTTGGTATCCGGATCTTGGAGCCTTGTGCTGTTTTCGATCTATTCACACATCGGTCCACTACTGACATCATCTTATAAACCAACGTTATGTAAATAGTTTTTTAATAAAATGTTTTACCCTGTTTCTTTGCTGGTGTGTTGTCTATATTTTTAATATTTGCATAGGGTTTGTCATTATTTTGTGCGGGATGGGTGATGGAGCCGAGCTGTCTTGCAGCCCTCATGGTGTGGAGCTCAGTTCATCTCACTATTTTCGTATTTCTCAAGAAGGGTTGTTCCTAATATTTCTATTTTAGCGAGGTCAAAAAGAGATCCAATTAGTGGCCTACTGATTTTGCTCGATTACTTTTATTTTTTTTACACGATTTTTCACTATCTGCAAAGACTAAACAGAGTATTGCGACTTTGTGCTTGTTTGTAAATAGAGAATGATCCAAAGAGAACCAATTCTAAAACAGTAAATGCTTGGACAACAATCAATCAAATGGAGAGACAAGGAGGTACGACGGATTACAACGGAGGGGAGGGGGGGGCAGCGTTCAAAGCACATCAGCGTGCATAAATACGAAAATGTTTTTATCTATCACGTACTTGACATTTTAAAGCTTTTCATATTTGCTATTAAAAAACCAATGAAATTCACAGAAAAAACCATAGGTTATAGTGGATATATAGTTAGGAATTTGCATTTACAAAACCTTGAAAATTCAATGAAAAAACCATAGGTTATAGGCCATATATAGTTAGGAATTAGCATTTACAAAACCTTATTTTACTCGCATAAAACCATTGAAATTCCATATATAGTTAGCTAACTATAAGCGCTAACTATATATCGCGCACCCGCAATCCACTGCTGATGATGTCACATATTACATCATTCATGACATGGTCAGTGACATCACTGATGACATCACTGATGACATCTCAAATGACATCACTGATGACAACTCAAATGATATCAATGATGACATCTCAAATGACATCACTGATGACAACTCAAATGACATCACTGATGACATCTCATTTGTCATCACTGATCACATCACTCATGTGATAATACAATGAACCTCTTCAGACTCTAATATAACCTTACATACACTCAGTATAAACAGACACTCACAGACTGTCACTCATCCATGGAGTTACTCACACACCTAGTCAGTCATGCAAAGAATCAATCACACCTCCATTTCCTCAACTATACAGTTATACACATCTTACTTATTCAAACATATAATAACACATATTTACTCTCTTATATAATCCCTGATACAAGCTCACAGTGATCGATACAGCCACTCACACATTCACTGGCTCTTATGTTCAGTTATTTATATATCTCAACTCTCACATGTATTGTGTTTTACATACGTACTTACTTGCACATGTAGCAATGAGAAATCCATTCACTCACCAACACACCCATGCACAGTCAACCGCCCATATAGCTGTTTCCACATGCACTCTTGAACTCATACTCCTAGTGAATCAACTGCTTACACATCTATGCACAGAGTCACGCACCTCTCAGCCACCCACACACACACTCAGCCTCCCATTCAAATATTTGGGCAACCAATCAATAACCCATATGGCCACTCTTATAGCTACTGATCAACACATGCAGCAGCTTACACAACATCAAACATACTGATGCACGAATTAAGACAGTTTAGTCACTAACCCATGTACTCAGTGAGACACATTTAATCACTCACTCATACAGTCAGTCATGCACCTACTAAATTCTTCATCCAGACACTTATACATCCACTCATTCTTCAATATGTGAAACATATTTAAACTTTACAGACACATACAATCACTGGATGTTGTGATCAGTGATGTCATCAGTGATGTCACTGACCATGTCATGAATGATGTAATATGTGACATCATCAGCAGTGGATTGCGGGTGCGCGATATATAGTTAGCGCTTATAGTTAGCTAACTATATATGGAATTTCAATGGTTTTATGCGAGTAAAATAAGGTTTTGTAAATGCTAATTCCTAACTATATATGGCCTATAACCTATGGTTTTTTCATTGAATTTTCAAGGTTTTGTAAATGCAAATTCCTAACTATATATCCACTATAACCTATGGTTTTTTCTGTGAATATATATATATATATATATATATATACATATATATATATATATATATATATATATATATATATATATATATATATATAGCTATCCACGAAAAGGGAAAAAAACTGTAAAAAAAAGGGTGCACCCGGTTTTGCCACTTATGTATGGTGGCTACACAACTTGCTCAATAGCATTAGTCCCAAGAGGAATTTGAAAAGAAGAAAAGCACAACAGGACTCGTTCAGAGTAAATGCAGCCGCGTTTCTCCTAATGTCCAGTCTACCGCTTTCAGGATCCCCTGCCGTACACATGGTACACGGTAAAAAAGACAACACGGAACCACGAGTAGCAAAAGGAAAAACAAAAAGGAAACTAAAGATTGAAATACCAGTCCTCAAAGTTCAGACAACTGCCAGCAGATCTCCCAAACAGTCCCGATGCTCCAAGACAAAGGTGGCGTGCAGGGATTCCATACTCGGAAGTCAGGCAACAAGATCCCCACTGGAAACTGGAAGAAATTCAGAACAACAAAGGCAGGACCTTCCGGGTAACAGGACCAGGTCAGGAACCAAGCGCTGACGACTTGGAAACAACGCATTTTAAACCCGAACCGAACCCCGCCCAATACAGTATCAGAAAAAAGGGTTAACCCAATAAAGTCACTGGGACCTGGGTATCTAGCGTTAAGAAGAAGGGGTCCCAGTAAGGAAGACACATAAATAGAGACAGTTTAAATAAAGTGAATGAAAATAAATGCATCTATAATGTTTTATTCACATTATAGGGAAAGGTATTCAAAACCAATTATAATATACAGTTGTATAAGTGCCCCTGGGGGTAAGGTGGACGTGCAGTCGTGAGGGTAGTGTAGGGAGGGATAGTGACAATAAAAACACGTATTATTCATACATTCATATGAGTTCAATGTCGGATGGACAGCGTAACGATATTCAATCAACACAAAAGTTCACAGTACACATGCCCCAAAGTCCATATTATGCAAAAATTGGGATAGGAGGAGGCTGTGTTATGAGGCAAAAAAGTCGACGTTTCGACCCAAAGGAGGCAGGAATCAATGAAATCCTTGCAGGTGGGTCTTCATCAGGACGAGGAAGGGGTAGTGGAGCGGGCAACCTAAATTAAATAAATATATTGGATCAATGTAATACTATCAAAATTGAATAATCCGTAAAATACATAAGGGTATACATGTTGTCTGGACTAACCTGAATATATCAGTGTTGGTGGGTTGTAATCAATAGATGAGGTCGATATTGGCATAGAATCCTAGGTCGAGAAATTTCAAAAGTGCCCATTAGGATCACAATTCGATATAAAGTTTGCTCATGTCAAGAGCTGGGGGCGAGAAACATCTCTCTACTTACTTGAAAAAATAATGTCCAATATCCCACATGGGTAAGGCAAAACGATCCGGTTGCTAGGCAGGGAGGGATCACTTCACGTATCTGAATGAAGGAGGACATTATTCAGATTGGAAAATGGCCATGGTTGAAATGCTAAAGATCGAGGTTTAAGGATCACAGTAGTCGGTGGGGCTTACCGATTATCATGAAGTTAATCCTGTGTCCCCGGTGCAGGAAAGGATAAGTCAGTATCCGTATCCTGGTAAAAATAGAAACACGGGGAAACCGTCATTATTGGGGTCATAGTGGGTTGGAAGTACATAGGTTAGTATTAACGTCGTGGGCCGGGCGGGAAGGAAGGCTTACCGGTCTATGGCGTCTTAATTGAAGCGAAGCGTCTCTCTCGGCTGTCTCGAGGAGAACGCCGGACTTCCTGGTGTGACGGTTGTCATGGCACCAAGAGGTCACGTGGTCATAGTTAGTGAAGAAAGACTCCGAGAGTCGGTTGTCGTTATGGTAACCAGTGTACATCGGAATTATAAAACTAAGGACAAATGCACTTGGGTAACCGACATTAGGTGGAGCCAAAAGCAATTAAATACAGTGATGTATCAAGGATGAGTATGAAAAAAATTTTTTTGCGAGCACGACTCAATTGGAGTCCAAGGTTCATTAGGGATTGCCCGAGTTGCTCGGCTATTAAACGGAGGGTTTGGATGGTATGGGACAGGGTCGGCAGGGCATAAAGCCAAGAATAATGTATAAGCGGATCAGATAGCATCCTCACATAAACGGATCAACTCAGTGATCAAACAAGCATTGGTACGCTGAGTGTGGTCAAATTTGTACTGCGAACCTGATTACAGGACAATATCAAGCAGTATCAATGATGTAGGGATAGTAAGGAGGAATAAAGCGTATCACAGAATTAGTGCATGCGTGGATTAGTAGCAAATAAATATTAATACACTGAGCGTAGTTGTAAACAATCGCACTGCGAACCTATCAAATGATGGTTGAGGCAATATCTTTGGTGCAAAAGTTATCAAACCGTAGTGGTTATGTCAGTCAGGAATTATCATTAGATTCCAATCACAATGGATTACAAAAGATCAGGGAAGCCATATGTTCTCAATGTTGGTACATAGAACAGGTGTACATCAGGCATATATATATATATCAGTGTCTGAAAACCGTGAGTATGTACATAAGGCACCAACAGAGTAAAACTGCGTACCTATCACACGATGGTAAAAGCAGTATCAGTCCACAAGAAGTGGTATAGTTATCAAGAATTCCTTAAGCAGATTGAAGTGCAGATTACAGGATTAAGGTAAAGTAGCAAGCTGAGAGAAGGAACTATCATGTTCATTTAGACCAAATTGGATGGAATTGAAAAAGAACATCCATTTGAGTTCTCTGATGTTCAATATAGTTGAGACATCACCTCCCCTGGGGCCCAAAGTAGCTTTCTCAATCACAAGCCATTTCAGGCTCTCCGGAGGGTGTGCAGCTGATCTGAAATGGTCTACAAGGGGAGCCC
Organism: Lissotriton vulgaris; assembly: GCF_964263255.1. Classification (NCBI taxonomy): domain Eukaryota; kingdom Metazoa; phylum Chordata; class Amphibia; order Caudata; family Salamandridae; genus Lissotriton; species Lissotriton vulgaris. The sequence goes on from NC_141697.1 coordinate 807,737,358, forward strand.
CTACCACTTCGCACCTTATTCTGCTCATATGTTGTAAAACACGTTGTTTGATTTTCTGTTGGGTTTGACCGATGTAAATGAGATTACACGGACAGATAATGGCATATATCACCATTGATGTGTTGCAATTCGTTAAAGCTTTCAGTTGGATCTTTTTCTGGTTGTGCTGAAACTCCTTGGTCTGTAAAGTACTGCTGCAAGCTTTGCATTGGCCGCATTTAAAGTGGCCTACTACTGGTTGGAGATTCCAGAGTGTTCTTAAGGTAGGTTCCTCCTTTGTGGGAAGGAGCGAACGCACGACATAGTCTCTGACGCTTTTCGATTTTCTGAAGGCATGAAGTGGTTTGTCAGGGTGATCGATGTCATCTGCGATCAATTGCCAATGCTGATTGACAATTTTCTTTATTTGATTGCTTTTGGTAGAAAAGGTGGTGACGCATGTAATGCGATCTAGTGAGTTAGTGGTGGAGTCTTTAACTTTCAGAAGTTCTTCACGAGGGTAGAACCATGCTCTTTTTCTGGCCTTAGTAACCAATCTCTTGGGATACCCACGTGCTTTGAGGCGATTTGATAGGTCTTCTGATTGTTGGAAATAATGTTCCTTGGTGGAACAATTCCTACGGATTCGCAGGAACTGCCCAAAAGGTAGATTGTCTTTTAATGCACGGGGGTGGTGACTGCTATATTGAAGTAGGGAATTCCTTTCGGATGGTTTCCTGTAGAGGGTGGTTAGGAGTTGCCCTTGGTGGTGATAGATAGTAATATCAAGGAAGTCAATATTTTGGTTATCAGATTGAATGGTGAATTGAAGATGCGGGGATTGTTGATTCAGCCAATCATGGAATTCAGTGAATGTGGTCCGGTCGCCATTCCAGATTATCAAGATGTCATCTATGTAACGAACCCACATATTAGGATGGTGTTGAAAGGGATTTTGAGTATTCAGTACATTGTTATCCTCAAAGGCTGCCATGTACAAAATGGCTACATCCGGGGCAAAGGGAGCCCCCATTGCCACCCCTTTGGTTTGTAGGAAGAATTCATTCTTGAATGTGAAGAAGTTTTTAGTCATAGCGATTCGGAGAAGAGCTGTAATGAATTCCGTAGGGACCCGCATGGGTGCCGGTCGGGTATCTAAGTACCTGGTGATGACTGCTAGTGCCTCTTCTTGCGGAATGCAGGTATAAAGGGATACCACGTCGCAGGTGGCCAGCAATTGTGTCAGTGGATCAAATGATAAATTCTCAACCAGATTGATGGTTTGTAAAGTGTCCCTCAGATATGTTTGCGTGGACTCTGCCAAAGGTTTTAAGAAGAAGTCAATATATCGGCCTAGTGGTTCTAGTATGGAGCCACATCCCGAAACAATTGGGCGTCCCGGGGGAGCGATCATGTCCTTGTGGATCTTAGGCAGTGTATAGATCGTTGCCAGTCGAGGATGTTGTTGGTTGAGGAATTCAAACTCGGTTTTGGAAAGAAAGCCTTGATCGAATCCTAGTTGAGTGATTTCTAAGATCTCACGTGCTATTGCATGTGATGGGTCAGACCGTAGTTTTTTGTAACTAATTCCATCTGTTAATTGTCTGTGAATTTCAGACTCATATTTCTTGACGTCTTGAATCACAATTGCTCCACCCTTATCAGCGGGTTTGATCACGACCTCCATGTTGTTAGCCAGTGATTGAAGGGCGGATTTTTCAATTTTGCTGGTGTTATACTTGGTGTAGGTATATTTGAGAAGAGTGGAGTTCACGTCTCTCCATACAACTGCCTCATATGCTAAGATTTTGTTGGTCATTGTACAGGATGGAGGCACAAAAGTGGATGGAATCCTCAGGCCGGTATGTGAAGGATTTTTATACGGTCCAGCATTTTTGAAGAAATATTTAAGTCTCACTTTTCTGAAGAATTTGAACAATTCTGTGCGAACTGTAAAGGGGTCTGGTCTGCTGGTGGGGACATAGGATAACCCTTTACTAAGAGCCCGTAGTTCATACTCATTCAGTGTGTATTGTGAGATATTGACGACTGGATTGGTGGCAGGTGTGTCCCTTACCAACGATAGGTCTTGTTCCGTGTTGTTCGCTCTCCGTGTTGTTCTTGTTGGAAGTGAACCTGTTTCGGGGCTTGGCCCCGACCAGTATCCCAGTTGGTGTTGTTCTGGTTCTGTCCCCGTGATTGGCCTCTGTTTGAGTAGTTTCCTCTCCCTCTCGGGGGGCGCCATAGTGCGGGTCTTGGTCCTAAAAAAGGTACGTATTGTGGTGACTGGTAGCCGTAATCCGGGTAGTTGTATTGGCGGCTTGGGCCGGCGAATTCCTGTTCGCCTTCGGAGCTATAAGAGGAGTCGGAAAAGGTAGTGTAATTTCTTCTGCCCCGAAAGCTTCCTCTGCCCCTGTTGGTAAATCTACCCTGTTGATCTTGTTTGTAGTAATCTTCTTGAAGGTATGGATAAGTTTTCTTCTTATCATATAGTCTGATGTCTCTGGCAAGTTTTTCTAATTTCCGATTTTGGGTGGTAAGATCAAAGTCTTTCAGGGTGGCTTCTAAGTTGTTCAGGGTTTCTTTGGCACCTGCTAAGTTGGCATCGGCAGCAATCTCCGCTCTGAGTGACTTAATTTCACTGGTCAGTAGTTGAATTTGTTGGGCAGCTGTCTCTATCCCAAGCACCATCCAGTGGCGAGAGCAGTTGTTGGATATGTGACTGAACCCTTCCCTGAATTTGGGGACCTCCACAAAGATAGCCGGTTCGATCTTTATCTGTAGGCCTATGGGAATTATGTTCTCTTTCAGATATTTCGTGAGTAGATGTCCGTGCCAGCGGGTGCGGATCAATTTCTTTTCCAAGCGTTCCAAGCGTTGAATTTTATCCTTCAGACTGAAGTCTATGGTAGGTGGGTCATTTGTTAGGAAATTATGAACAGGATCCTCGAGGAGCTTATCAATATAATCCTCCGAGTAAGATAATAGCTCTCTTTCGACCATGATGTGTGAATACCCTAAGATATAGAATTAAATTCTATGTAGAAACCTCGCAGACAGCGTCTGCACGAAGTACAGTATCAGAAAAAAGGGTTAACCCAATAAAGTCACTGGGACCTGGGTATCTAGCGTTAAGAAGAAGGGGTCCCAGTAAGGAAGACACCTAAATAGAGACAGTTTAAATAAAGTGAATGAAAATAAATGCATCTATAATGTTTTATTCACATTATAGGGAAAGGTATTCAAAACCAATTATAATATACAGTTGTATAAGTGCCCCTGGGGGTAAGGTGGACGTGCAGTCGTGAGGGTAGTGTAGGGAGGGATAGTGACAATAAAAACACGTATTATTCATACATTCATATGAGTTCAATGTCGGATGGACAGCGTAACGATATTCAATCAACACAAAAGTTCACAGTACACATGCCCCAAAGTCCATATTATGCAAAAATTGGGATAGGAGGAGGCTGTGTTATGAGGCAAAAAAGTCAACGTTTCGACCCAAAGGAGGCAGGAATCAATGAAATCCTTGCAGGTGGGTCTTCATCAGGACGAGGAAGGGGTAGTGGGGCGGGCAACCTAAATTAAATAAATATATTGGATCAGTGTAATACTATCAAAATTGAATAATCCGTAAAATACATAAGGGTATATATGCTGTCTGGACTAACCTGAATATATCAGTGTTGGTGGGTTGTAATCAATAGATGAGGTCGATATTGGCATAGAATCCTAGTTCGAGAAATTTCAAAAGTGCCCATTAGGATCACAATTCGATATAAAGTTTGCTCATGTCAAGAGCTGGGGGCGAGAAACATCTCTCTACTTACTTGAAAAAATAATGTCCAATATCCCACATGGGTAAGGCAAAAATGATCCGGTTGCTAGGCAGGGAGGGATCACTTCACGTATCTTCACCGACTACTGTGATCCTTAAACCTCGATCTTTAGCATTTCAACCATGGCCATTTTCCAATCTGAATAATGTCCTCCTTCATTCAGATACGTGAAGCGGACGGCTGTTACACTGGCCCCGGTGTCACGGAGGGCTTCGGCCTGGCGTCCATTGATGCTCACCCATTGGCTGTACTTCCGGGTGTTAGCGGGTAGGGGGACCCGCGGGACCATGTCTTTCCCCCCTAAGCATGCTAGAGCCATGGCGGCTGGCTCCCATTCTTGATGCTCTTGCTCATATTCTTCTTGCTCCTCTGCGATCTGTTCTTCCCCCAGAGCAGCAGCGGCCACTTGACGGGGTCTTGGGCTCTGGTACTGTGGGCAATTTGGGTCGTTTGCATAGTGGCCGACTCGTTGGCATGGATGACACGTGACATTGGCTCGGTATCCCGGTCGCGCCGGGGTGCTGCCCCGGTTGGCCGGGGGGGTGGTGCTGGTAGCGGGGGCGACCGGAGCGTTGTCTCTTCCGCGTCCTTGGCCCCCTCCTCCTCCTCGGGGACGGTGCTGACCGTTGTTGTTCCGGTTCTGTTCATAGGACCCATTTCGGCCCACTCTGGTGATTTCCCACCGGTCAGCCTCGGCTGCGAGCTGCCGTGGATCAGTCAATTTGCTGTCGAGGAGATGCTGGCGGAGCTCAATGAAGCAATTGTTTGATAGATGCTCCCACACCATGAGATTGAAGAGTTGTTCGTAAGTTGTGACATTGCTTCCTTTGATCCAGCCCTCGAAGGCTCGGCTAAAATAGTTCACGTAGTCCACCCAAGTTGTACCCGGGATGCGGGTGCAGTCTCGGAACCTCTGACGGTACATCTCGGGTGTGAGCCCATAGCGGGTGAGGAGGGCAGCTTTCATGTGGTCATAGGAGGTCATCTGGTGGTCCGGGAGCTGTAGCAGGGCATCGCGGCCCTCATTGAGGAATCTCCCCCATAGACCGGCTCCCCAGTCGCTTCGGTCGATCCGGTGGGCGGTCATAGCGATTTCGTAGGCCTTGAACCATTGCTGGATGTCGTCCTCTCGGAAGTATTCTCGAACGACATCCTTGGGGATGTGTACCTTTTTCTCTGTTGCCCCTGGGGTGTGGGGTTGCTCGGGCACCCCTAATTCTTTGTTCTGCTTGCGTAAGTCTATCTCAGCTAATTTGCGCTCGTGTTCATATGCCAGTCTCTTTTCCTCAAGCTCCCTTTGTCTCTGTTTTTCCTCTCTTTCCTCTCGGAGACGCAGGTGCTCTAAGCTCAGTTTTTGTTCGGCCAACTTAAGTTCAACATCCATTTTGAGCCGGGCCATTTCTAGTTCATGTAGTCGTGTTCTTTCTCGTTCCTGGATCTCGTCCTGCGAGAGACCCGTTCTTCGCTCCTCGGGGGCCGTGGTGTTTTTTTCTCCTGCTGCGATGTTTTGGTCGGTGGTTCCGACGGCCCCGGTTTCTGCCCAGGACTCTAGGGCATGCTTGAAATCGTCTTTGGTACTTAGACCGGTGGTAGCGATACCTAGTTCGATGCAGAATTGTTTTAATTCACGATGGTTGTACTCGTCCAATTTCTCCATCTGAAATTTCTCGGTGGATCCGCTTTCTTTGGTTGTCATCGTGATTTCGTCGTGGGGTGAGCTACTTTCTGTACGATTATGCGGTGATTCGGATCGCGCCGCTGGCCACCAATGTTAGACGGACCGGGAGGGTCGGCCGAGGATAAGGGGAGAGGTCTCCGGGGAGAGCCGTCTCCAGCGATCGTACAGACAAGTAACTTCCCCCCCACAGACGTACACCACACAAGGATAAGGTTCAACGATACTTTATAAGCAATTCTTTAAGTACAGTAGAATGGTACAAGGAGGTCTGGACTCAGGGGTCCCCTCGATTCTGGTCTCTGGATTGGGAAAAGGGTAGCGGGACAGTCTTGTTACCAATAGATGGAAATAGCTCTCAATCCTCGAGCTCGGCGTTCTAGATGATCGGGCCGCGGCGGAGCCAGCAGGTCCCGAGATGGACGAAAGAAGCGACGGTCCGCGGCGGAGCCAGCAGGTCCCGATGAAGATGGTAGTTACAGACGGTCCGCGGCCACGCCAGCAGGTCCCGACGACGATGAAGGATTACGAAGGTTGCGGCAGCGCCAGCAGGCAGGACGATAGTGCGCAAGGCAGAGCTACGGCAGCGCCAGTAGTCCGTCAAGGATGAGTTCTTCTCTGCGTCTCTCGACTCCAGGATACAACTGCCTTCCTGCTCTGGAGCTGCCCCAGTTATAGGGCTGGTGCCCTTTGATGTCCGGACCCTCGCACTTGGAGGTCGGGAGGTCCGGGATGAGGGAGTCCAGACACCCAGCAGGGGGGTGGAGCCAGCGCCCGGGGAGGTTGTGGGCGAGCGGCACCTGGCGGGGGAGAACCATCGACACCTCTTTCTCCCATTGACCTGCCAAGTAGTCCGCTCACCTCCTGGGTGGATGGTGGTGCCGGGATGTCTGAGGCCTGGCCAGGCCCAGGGTTGGGGTCGATCGGGGGCCATGCGGCCTCGTGGCGGAGTGTCCAAGATGGCGCCCAGGCTGGGCGCGCGGGCCAGTAGTGGATCGGGCCCACGAGGTTGATATGTTCAGAGGCAAGGGTCCCGGAGGGGACGGAAAACGTGAAGTGGTGGTGTGTGACACTTGAGTGACCGGGCTCGGGCCTGGTCGGGCAGAGGGGGAGCGGCCCTTCATGTGGCCTGTCCAACAGATAGTATTACACTGATCCAATATATTTATTTAATTTAGGTTGCCCGCCCCACTACCCCTTCCTCGTCCTGATGAAGACCCACCTGCAAGGATTTCATTGATTCCTGCCTCCTTTGGGTCGAAACGTCGACTTTTTTGCCTCATAACACAGCCTTCTCCTATCCCAATTTTTGCATAATATGGACTTTGGGGCATGTGTACTGTGAACTTTTGTGTTGATTGAATATCGTTACGCTGTCCATCCGACATTGAACTCATATGAATGTATGAATAATACGTGTTTTTATTGTCACTATCCCTCCCTACACTACCCTCACGACTGCACGTCCACCTTACACCCGCCCAATACAAGCACGCATGAGAGGGACTGTACAAAAACAAATAAAAGGTAACTAATTCTGCGCTAATTACCAACAGTCTCAAGCTACTCTGGTTCGGTTATTATGCTGTTCCCTGATTATACTCTCCAAGTAAGGCAGCCAGGAGATTGTTATTCTCTATTAAGGAGAAACTGCAAGCAATTAACATTGAATAAGGTATGCTGTACCTTGCTTGACTCAGAGTGGTGTTAAGAGATAAGACTTGCATGTTCTCAAACCCATATCAGGTGATGAAAGCACTGAATAGATTTCCTGGCCCAAAAGTGGCTTTTAGAGGTAAAGATGGAGCTGATGCAGGTCTCTCTATTCTGGAAGACGATGACCGAAGATGAGATTACTTTTCTGTTGTTTCATATTCTGTGTATGCTTACTGCGTTTACATCATGCTAAATGATTATTATATGATAGTTTGTTCTTATTCAAGAGGTTTGTTATTTTACAATTCAGAATGGTATGTTGCTGATGCAAGTAACCTAATTCTGAAAATCAAAAAATAATCGACTGACAACTTTATAAAAGCAACTGGTTCGCCTAGGAGTGCTTTTGAGTATGCTCTTCCCATGGTGAACGGCACTATCCTAGTTGATGGTATACTGGTGGACACCACCCTGAATTTCAAATCCCAGGTGAGCGCCCTCTCCTCCTCCCTTCATTTCTTACTCAAGACCATCAGAAAAATTCTACCTTATCTGGAAAAGAAACATAGGAAAACCATAGTCACGGGTCTAGTGCTCTCACGCCTAGATTATTGCAACAGCTTGATGCTAAACGCCCAGCAGAGCGTACTTAATAAACTTCAACTTCTGCAAAATGCTGCCGCTCGTCTAATCACTGACACTCCCAAATTTGCCTCAGTATCTCAGGAACTGGTTAAGCTTCACTGGCTGCCCATTCGTAAAAGAATCACTTTCAAGGCAGTATGCATGGTCTTCAAGGCCCTCCACGACTCAGGTCCCAGGCACTTGAAGTCTTTATTCCGCTGGCATAAACCAACAAGAACACTGAGATCAGGACAACTGGCCCTGGTGGCGGTCCCCATAATTAAAAAAGTCCGCTGGGGAGGCAGGAGCTTCTCTCTTGGGGCGGCCGAGACATGGAATAAACTTCCTCTTGCGCTCAGACAAACCCAGAATCTGATGGCCTTTAGAAGAGGTCTAAAAACATGGCTCTTCACCCAGTAAGCTCACTCCCCCACACCAGTCTATCCGCCAGCGCCAGGACACCTCCGGGTATTAGAGCGCTCTATAAATTTGCAAAATAAATAAATAAAATAAATACCTCATGACATCATATTGATCTATCTATGTTTACATTTGTTGGTTTTCCCAAGATCTGCACACTGTAATTATAGACCCAGCAGAGCAATCTCTGGCTCTGCAATTATACTGCTCCAGAGATATGCTCTCTAGACACTGTACAATATTTACATGTAAAGGACCTGCTTAGTTAGCTAATGTAACCACCACAGCATTCTGTAGTGGTGGTTGGTCATGGTATGCTCTGCCACTTGCATGCTCTGCTTTATATTTTTATGTGTGTTATGAATATTACGGTTCACTGACAGAATATCAACACCTAAAATATTCCCATACCACAATATTGAGTTATAAATATTGATGTAAAAAATATCAACAACCTATATTTATAATAGTAAGTACAATGATATCGCCCAAAAAATATCGGTGACATATATATATATATATATTTCCTCGGGTCCCACACAAGGTCGGCAATTGAAAAAAGCACTCACTCGGGTGTAATTTTGTTAATCCAGCGGCTTTATTTTGCCCTGCTTCTCGCCAAAGCCCAACACGTTTCGCCTTCGCTGAAGGCTTGATCACGTGATCAAGTCTTCAGCGCAAGGCGAAACGCGTTGTCGGACCCGAGGAAATAATTATCGACTGGTCCTGTCATTTTGGAAAGAAGCACTGCGCTAAACTAGGAGCGCCAGCGCGTCAACCTGGGCCAAAATTGTGTGGATATATATATATATATATAGATATATATATATATATATATATATATATATATATATATATATATATATATATATATATATATATATATATATATATATATATATATATATATATTATTATATAATGAAAATTAACTATTTTAAATTATAAAACTAATTTAAAAAAAATTGATTTAATATACATTTGAAAATATATAACAAATACACTTAATTAGAAAAGTTAAACACATATATAATAATTAATATATATATTTTTACTTTAAAACAATTAATAAACTATTAATTATAAGTTATTTTATAATTTTTAAAATATATATAAAATATTAGCAAATAAATATATATATATATATCGACTACTCACAACCTTTGAACCTTTTTGGGGCAGTTTCCCAGCTAAATCCCAACACGCATACAATCGTGATTTTCTAGATGCTGAGAAGGCTTTTGAATAGGAATTTGTTTTTGTGGTGCTGGAGAAGCTGAGAGTGGGCAATATGTTTCTAAAAATTAGTCCGGTTGCTACTCACTGCGCCTAGGACCCATAACCAAATAAACAGCTGCGTCATTGAATCCATTAGTAATGGTAGAGGGACTCGGCTGAGCGGCCTACTTTCCCCACTACTCTATGTTTTTGTTTTTGAGCCATTAGCAAGTGCACTAATAAAATTACAAGCACATAGAGGGTTTTGATTCCCAGCCTACAGGATGAAATTCTCACCTTCTGCTGATGAGCTTTTACTTTTATATTGAAGCTTCAACTGTGGACCATTCGTTAGTCCTTAATAGTATATTATGATTAGGCAGACTAGCAGGGATGAGTTTTAACTGAGATAAAGCCCTTCTTTTTCCACTTACTGAATGTACCTGCCCCCTTGAATGTCTTGTGAAATGATTACTGGACCCAGTTCACTATCTGGGCGTTAAGGTACACAGAGACCAAAGGGTGGTGATCAATAGTAATTATGATGTGGTCATAGATAATTTATCTGATAATATTGATAGATCAATTAGACTGCCACTGTCTCTTAATGGCAGATTCGCTATTATGAAGAGTGTAGTGCTTCCTCAGTTACAATGGTTATCGCTAAATATTCCAATTGCCTGGACTCATACCTTTTTCTACCACTTATGGCAACTGATGATCAAACTTGCATGGCCAATCAAACAGTCTAGAGTTTGTTAGTCTATGGTGTTCCTCCCATACGGACAGCAACAACTGGCAGCCCCTGATCATAATCCCTAGTATCATTGCCCAATGCCATGCACATTTCCTAATCCACAAGCTGTCTGGTCATCCACAACTGTGAATGGACAGGCACTTCTTCCCCAACACTGTACATGCTTGGTATTGGTTGCCAAAGTTCTTGTTTATAATCTCCAGAGATTCGTCTGGATTAGTGTGCCTGGCTCCCGGTGTGCTTAGAGATTGACGTCAATGTTCAACTCCATAGGATACAGAATATATTACTGGTAGACTTATTCAATGAAGCTAAATTTAAGACCTTAGATCAAATTCACAGTCAAAATGTAACTTTTTTTAACGTTGGGAATGGTTCTCAGCTCGCTATTTGAGGAGTTTCCTGCTAAGTCTCCGTCCTTACCTTTGTTGATCCATCTGATGCATAATGACAATTATATGCACATCTCGTGCATTTATATGCTTTGGTGTGGAGTTGCAGGCTGCCTGACTGCAGGTTGTCTTTGCAGTGGAAAATTATATTAATTGTTATACTACTAATAAGCAACTACTGTTCGGCTGTTGAATCCCTCAATAGGCGGCACAGATTGGCTCAATGTAAATTGTTAAAAGATTTTATTGTATCTCTGTTAAACTGTTTAAATTTGGCCTAAGGGTCAATGCCAATTGTCACAGATGCCGAGCTGAGGTCGATGTTTTTGTACACTTATATTGGGGATTTCCTGGCATGCAAAGAGATAACATCTTTATGAACTTGGTGGAACAACTGGTACAATATGAAACCCAACTCTTCATGGCAGTACTTTGACACAGGAAGGATACGCCGGGGTAGATTTTTAAGTACATGGTGCTGGGATTGCTACTAGCAAAAATTAGGGTTGCAAAGCTATGGAGTGGAGGTCTTTTTCGATTTTTTAAAGATTGAGTACAGTATCAACCAGTCTGGGGCGCAGTTCGCGGAGTTCCGCAAAAATCCACCACACTAGGTGGGGTTCCGCAAGTGGCAGAGTGCGTTAGGTTGCGCCATTCACACTGATTTTTAGTGTAGGGTGTTTGTCCCACGTTAGAAAATCAGCATGAATTACATCATACACAGCACAAGAAGGCGCTGTTTCTGTCTGCCGGTCTAGTAGTTTTTCTACTGGAGCGGCAGCTTCCTCAATGCGAACAGATGGTTTCTCAACATGACCAGTCTCGACCGCCCGCATTAAGAAAATTGGTGAGAGGTGGTCTACTGTTAGACTTTCCTCGCTTGCACTCGCCAACTTGATGTTGGCGAGCGTGGAAAAAACTCAGCTCCGCTATGGAACTCCATGTACTTCGCTGAGTGTGGAAAACTCTTCAAACTCTGCAAATGGAGCGGAGTTCACCACCCAGGCCTAGTGTCTAATATATTGCAACACTGTATTAGATAACATTAACACACTCACATCTAGGCCTAATTATATGTGGACCCCTTTGCAGTTCTATTCAAGGCAGCCTGCCTTAGATGGCTCAGATACTGATACTGATGATGCAACTGGGTAATATGGAGTTCATATACATTGCGATTGTGTTTCTCCCCTCATATCTGTATAAAAATTATTAAATGTTTGGTGCTGAAGTATGCTTACTATGATTACTAGTTTTTTACCTTCTTGGTGAATATGTTCAAACTGTGTCCGCTTTGTAGAGCATATGATTTTGGTATTTTAATGTAATTGCCCATCCTATTATGCTCCTTTTTGTTTGTTTTTTCTCTGGATATAAATTAAGTAAAAAAAATATTCACCCGAGTTTTGTGCCTTGAGAGAGGAGGAAACATAGGGCTTGATTTTCGTCTTGGCGGACGGGTTTCTTCATCACAATGGTCACGGATATCCTGTCCACTAAAATATAAATTCCATTATATCCTATGGGATTTTTATTTCACGGATGGGATATCCGTTACCATTGTGATGGAGTAACTCATCCTCCATGATCTAAATCAGGCCCATAAATTAAATGAAATAGCTGCGATCAAGTATTTTTTTTAAACGTTGGAACCATTGGGTAAATGTGAGGCCTTCAGTAGTTTTGGAGCAGTTGGAGTGTGAAGTATGGTAGATGATAGGAGGATAAAGGTTTTAAGGGAATGATTTGAACAATAGAAAGGTGTAGCTACAGCAAGAGAGGTGAGAATGTATCAGGTCAACAGATTATCTACGAAATGGCCTTTCTAATCTGTTGCCTATTAGAGCGAAGGCTGAAGTCTATGAGGTCTAGGTTCATTGATTTAAGGTTGTCCTGGGCTTGTTGCAGGGATTCTGCACATACACAGAACTATGCGCAGGAAACCAGGACCTCGGTGTGTAGTGCTGTACCAGAAAACCCACCTCACTGCCCAGAACCCCAATCCTACTAGCTGTAGTTGAGGGATAAAATCGATTTTATACATTTATATTAATTCTTTGTGTTAGCACGATGTATCTATATTCACATGTATAGTACAGAACACACTTATTGGTTATGTCAATGCAGGGACTTCCTTTCCGCTTTTGCAGTATATTTCTCTTGTACGCAGATTGAGAACCAAACAGACTCCATTTTGGTTGTACGTGCATTAGACTTGGACGGTGGTCACGTGCCACCCTCCAGCAGCCGAGTAGGCTCTGTTAGTTTAGTTACACAGACAGCTGAAAACATACTATTCTTCCTCTGTTCTGAGACCCAAGGTCACATCTGGTTTCAGAGGTGATAAGCGCATTCCTGGAGGCGCCGTGATCGTCCTCCCAGGCACCAAGACGAAAGGGAGTCACCCTCCTGACCCTCCCCAGTAATAGCAGAAGCAGACTTCTAAACGAGCTTTGTGTGCCATATATGGTCTTTCCTTTAAGCTACTGTGCCTATCAGTACTTTTCCATATACGGTGATCTCATGTAACGCAATGAAAGTATATATGCCCTGTATTGAGTGTAAATTGGCAGTCTACTCCACGCACTGGCTGGGTGACTTCGGAGGGGCTCCTCTATAGAGTATTGGTTGTTTAATAAACGATTGACTTTTCTTCACTGCCAACTGATTGATTTCTTTGGTAAGACTATAAATGGGGGCTATTGGTAGGTATAGCTCCTGTTGAATATTTTTGTAATACATCAGTTGGCAACTCCGCCGGGACTCCGCGTTTGGGGTCGTCCTCCCGTAAGACTGGTAAGAAAGGACAAATGAAGGGGTCCTCTGGTCGAGGGGGTGGACTGACTAACGATTCTGGCTGAACTCCGCTCTCACGATCAGAGAGCCCCAGCTGCTAGTGACCCCTCGCCGGAGTCCTACGGGCGTAACCCTGGAGCTGACTGTGTTGTTCTACAGGAGTGACCATTGGAGAACACAGAATCATACCTGTGTGCACCAGGTGAGTGTATTGATGTTTATTTATTTATTTAGAGGTTTTCTATAGCACTAACAAGACCCGAAGGTAGCAGAGCGCTTTACAGTAGAGGGAATGAAAAAGAGAACAATATGACACAAAGCCAATAAAAGCGATCAACGAGCGACAATTTGGAATGAGGAAAATTTCGTACAGCAGGACTTCTTGGTAACAGGATTCAGCGTTACCGCATGGATTCAGGGGACGCTTGCTGATCCAAGTTACCCACAACCAAGGGAGCGGATAAGGCACAAGGATTTGAGTTGGCTCTTGAATTCTGCATAGGACGGTATAGTTCTGATGTGTGGAGGGATGGTGTTCCATATTTTGGCGGCATTTTCTGAGAAAGAGCAGTCCGCAGTTCTCTTCTTTCTGGTTTTTGGTAGGATGAGCAGCAGGGAGTTAGAGCTTCTCAAATTTCTGGCTTGGCCTGCTTTTTTGAGCTTGTTTGCCAAGTATTCCGGTTTGCCGGTGTGGAGGGCCTTGTGGGTTAGGCAGGCCGTTCTGAAGGTACTCCGCATTTCCGCAGGGAGCCATTCGAGTTCTTTGAGTGCCGGGGAGATGTGGTCAGATTTTTTGCAGTCTGTGATCATTCTCGCTGCCGCGTAAAGTGTTGTTTTTAGTGTGGCCAGGTGCGATTTGGGGATGCCTGTTAGGATTGAGTTCCCATAGTCCAATCTTGAAAGAACTAGAGATTGCGTGGCTAGTTTGAGGTCCTTGTTAGGAATGTAAGGTTTGATTTTGTTCAGAAGTCTGAGGTTGAAAAATGCGTTTTTCGCCCAATTTTTAATGTGGCTTGTCAGGGTTAGTTTGGGGTCTAGGGTGAAGCCCAGGGATTTAACGGAGTCGGCTAGCGTGAGGTTACCTTTGAGAGCATCGATCGACTTTAGCCACTCGGTGATTTGGGGGTTGTCTTCTTTGTTTGAGATGAGGAGTGTTTCTGTCTTGCGGGGTTAAGTTTCAGGTGATTCTTTGTCAGCCAATCTTGGACTTCATTTAGGACATCGTTAAGTCTGTGGATGTCTTTAAGAGAAGACTTGGTGTCATCCGCGTAGAGGTGGAAGTGGATGTTGGCGTTCCTGAGTAACTTGGCGAGCGGTTCCATGTAGATGTTAAAGAGCTGAGGAGAGAGCCCTGATCCTTGCAGGACACCCTTGCTGACTTGCTGGGTTTCGGAGGTGAAGTTCTTAATTTTTAATTTTTGCGTACGGTAATGTAAGAAGGAGGAAAACCACTTGAGAACTACCTCGCCAAGGCCGGCTCTTTCTTGAAGAGTCATGATGAGGAGCTTGTGGTCCACCGTGTCGAACGCTGCGGAGAGATCAAGGAGTATGAGGAGGCAGCACTTGTCTGCGTCAAGAGATCCATGAATGTCGTCTATGATGTTCAGCATCGCGGTTTCTGTGCTGTGGCCTTGTCTAAAGCCGGATTGGAGGGGGTCCAGGAGATTGATGTTGTCCAGATGTTGCGTCAGTTGCAGGAGTACGCAGCGTTCAAGTGTTTTCGAGAGCAAAGGGAGGTTGGATATCGGTCTGAAATTGTTCAAGTCGGTTGAGTCAAGACCGGGTTTTTTCAGCAGAGGAGTGACTTGCCCCATTTTTAGACAATCGGGGACCACTCCGCTTTGTAAGGAGCTGTTTATGATTCTTCCCCAGATGGGCGCTAAGGTAAGCTTCATTTTTTTGATTAAAGAGGGGGGGAATGGGGTCTGAAACGTGTGCTGATGGTTTGGAGGTCGAGATCAGCGAGATTATCTCAGTTTCCTGGACGGGGCGAAAGCTTAGCCAGGGGGAGGGGAAGGAGTCAGATGGGAGTGCCAATGGGATGGCCGAGTTGCTCTTCTGGAGGTGTGGGTTGTTGATGTCTAGAGATAGTTAGATTTTTAAGACCTTATCGTTGAAGAAGTTGGCGAAGTTATCACAGAGTTCTTTGGATGCCTGCAGGGATGAGGGCAGGGGCTTGGTTGTTTGCTGTTTGATTATGTTGTAGAGCTCTTTGGGTCTGTTTTTGGATTTGACCAATGCCTCGCGGAAGAAGCTGGATTTCTTGTTTTTGATATGGTTGTTGTACTTCCTCCGGGCTGATTTTAGTTGGAGGCGGAGGATGGCGGTTGGGTTGTTTCTCCACTTTCTTTCTTTGGCTCTCAAGTTTCTTCTTTCGGCGTTGAGGTCTGCAGTGAACCAGGTTCTAGATGGAGTGGCTCGGCTTCTTTTGAGCTTTAGAGGAGCTAGATTGTCGAGAATGGAGACTAACCCCGAGTTATAGTGGTCGACGAGATCATTGGTCGAGAGGTGCAGTGTGTTATTTGGAAGAAGTGAACTTAGCTGACCTTCCAGGATATCTTGGGGTACTTGGGAGAGGTTTCTCGACCATTTGGGGGGGTCTTGTGGAGGTTTAAGCGAGATGATGGGGTGATTGATATGGAATAAGATCATGTGGTGATCTGACCAGTCAACGGGTAGTATGTGGTTGACGTGATGTGATGTGATGTCTTTGGATTACGCTGTTGAATGGCGGTTTTGAAACAGTTAACTGTATTTGACTGGTGGTCGGTGTGCCATGGAGAACTTTGGAGATGTGACGGGGTGGCATTGAGGCTGCATGGCAGATGCTCCACAGACTTATTTTGGTGAATAATAGAGGTTTTCGATCAGACGCCTTAGTGTGGCATGTGTGGTGCGCACCCGGCCGGAGCGTTTTTGGAAAGGCCTGGGTTGCAACTGGGTAGCCTTTTGGACACATCTGAAGCGGCGCTAAGGCAGCGGGCTCAGTCAGAATAGTCCTGAAGGTGAACCAGGGAGACTACGGGATGGTCCGTAGGCCGGTCTGTGGTTAATTCCTGTCTGATGGCCTCTTGGTAGTCTTCGGACTGCCTGTTTTATTGGTATCTGTCGGTCTGGTGGTTGAAAATCTACGAGTTCTCAACGAACGGGAGTCGACAGGCTCCGTTCTTTGGTTGTTTGATTTAGGGAAGACATGTCAATGTAAAATATTGTATGTTGTTGTTCGTCCTTCTATGTGATATACCATGTTTGAGGAGTGATTGAACATGAGTGAACATGGCCATGTTTGAAAGCGTGTGAGAAGGGTGTGTCCTTGATAAATAAAAATGTAATGTTTCAGTAAAATATGTTTTGGATGTTGTTGCCGCCGGAAGAGCGGACGATTGGATGAAAGCCAGCCTGCCCTGCCAGAAGGCAGCCCAAATGTTGATATGTACGTAAAACATGGCCTTACGCATATTCTGTTTAGCAATTTAAGGCACAAGTATACGAAGGATAATGTGGAATTGCAATGGCCTTTAACCGTATCGTTTGATGAGAAAAAGATACAGTATTTACAGGATCGATTGTTCGCCAAAAGGAGCCGGAAGGCAATGTTCGATTCTGTAAAGCTGTGGCAGAAAGAAGCAAACGCCGTCGTATTAGGGAAGAAAAGTTGCTTAAAGTGAAAAATGGTCAGACCATAACCCAGAAGGCAGTAGCATATGACAGGGAACAAACTGAGAAAAATATTGAATGTATAGATAGGCAGTTTAAGTTTCAGGTAGATAAAAGTTACACGGCTCAGACTGAGCCAGAGGATGAAATTGAGGACTTATTGGATGTGCGTCCCCCGCCTCCATATGCTTCGCAACGAGTGTACCCCGCGATACCACTCATAAATGCCCCCGCTCCGTCTGTTGCACAAGTCACAGCCCTAGCCGTTGCAGCGGCTTCTACGTCCATGGGGCCAACGTTCACTCCCATTTCCCCAGTACCGGCCACAGCTACTCTATTGACCAGTGGTCCATCTCCTCCCATTTCGTCCTCTGTAACCTTAGCTTCACCAGCCTTGCCCTGGTCTTCCTTGTCGGCCATGTCGACTCCCGCAATGATTGATGCAACCCCTTCTCATGCTTCCGGGACTCTAGGCGCCCGGCGGCTATATACCCGCAATACGGTGGGCTCAAAGGAAAAGCAGATGGTGATAGATCAAGCATCCCAATGGGTGCAGAACGCCATTTAAACAATCACAGATATATGGGGAACTATGCAGGATTATTAATCAGTTATGCAGCAATATGCCTTAGAGACTATGGCCAATTGTTTAATTTCCCTATGGGAGCAATGTTTCATGGATGGAAGAGCCCCGCAGGTCCTATATGATATTGTAGACCGAGCGCACAAATTTGAGTTAGGATTGGAAGATGTATATGGCAATCTGGCGACTATCATGAAGTATCGGGAAAGGTGGTTTTCTAAATGTTCGACTTGGGATACCCAACATCCCATGCGGGAAGTACATCCGATCTATCACCCCGAAATCCCCGAGATCAGGGATATGCTAATCAAATTACTCAAGCTCGTGTTGAAGCCCGATTCCAAGAACAATGGGTTTATACCCCGTGGAAAAGGAGTGAGGTTCTTTCTCTGAAATCCCAGCTACCTGACCCTTGGAAAAATCCTACTGCTTATTATAAGGAACTCACTGAGGCTGCCTCGTCGACTGTGATGACCTAAGCTGATATCGAATTATTCTTCGGGTTATTAGTACCTGTTGACGTATGGCGACAGGTGCATGATCATCCCTATGTTAATGAATTAGGAGGAACTTGGGACCAAATTAAGGACTGGGACAAGGACTGGAAACCCGGAGATAAACCAAGGTCAGAAATGTTAGTTTTGCCAGGTCGAATTATTACGTACATGCATACTTTAATCTCACCCCGGAAGGTAGATTGGGATAAATTGACTGCTTGTAAACAAAAGAAGGATGAGAGTGTATCTGATTTCTTTACTAGATTTGAGGGTGTGTTTATCGATATTAGCGGACAAGATTTGTCGGTGGAAGGCGGGGTAAGATTATTTGTGATTAGGTTTGTGACTAACCTGTTGCCCGAAATATCAGCTGGGCTTCAGGCCGCAGAAAGTACTTGGACTACCTCTACTCCTTCTGTTATTTTGAGTATGGCCCAATATTATGAACATAGAGAAAATGAGAGGAAGGATAAATCTGATAAAATGACAAAAGACCTTAAGACTCTAATGTTATTACAGCAAGTAGTAGGATTTTTGGTCTAGGGAGACGAGCTCGAGCGTCTGGGTTGCTCCAGTCGCTCCATTGGCTCCCCATCAGGAAGAGGATCCAGTTCAAATCCCTGACCCTGATGCACAAGGCTCTGCATGGTTCAGGAGCGGGATACCTGCAGAGGAGACTGACTTTCTATCGTCCGGCGCGCTCTCTCCGTTCGGAAGCTCTTTGCAGAGCTGTGGTTCCACGGGTGAGGAAGGCTCGTGCGGGAGGGCGGTCTTTTGGCTGCAGAGCCCCCCAGCTTTGGAATCAGCTTCCATTCTCTCTGCGGAGTACTGTTAATTTACTCCAGTTTAGGAGGGGCCTGAAGACCTGGCTTTTTAACTCTTAGTGTGTTTTTTACTGCTCACTGTTGCTTTTGTTCCGTTTTTGTTGCCTGTTTTTAGCTGTGTTGTGTTATTTCATTATGAGTTGAGGGTGGAAAGCGTCGGGACACTCCCTGTGAGTAGCTGCACGCTATATAAAAGCTCCATAACATAACATAACATAACGAGGTAGAGACGCAGCAGGAAGAGGATTTGTTCCAAGAGGGGCAGGAGTAGGACGGGGAGGAGTTCCAGCTGTTACTTTGGGACCAAACTAATGTGCTTATTGTTAACAGGAAGGGCATTGGCGAGCTCAGTGTCCCTTCCTTTTAGTACAAAATGCAGCCGTGAGGGTCAGAAGGAGAGGACAAGGGGGAGTCGATCGGAATGACATGAGAAGAGAAGAAACGACACAAGGTGAGGCAGGGGGAAATTGTTTTGATAAAATCAGCGGAAGACAGTATTATAATGAAGATTTTGGAACAGAGGGGTCCAATCAGTATTGTTACGCATAGGACATCCACGGACAGAGATGGGGCCGTGTGGCAGTACCCGTCGATCAAAGAGAGCCTTACGTTAAAGGGCAACTAATGGGAACTGTTGAGGATTTTCTAGTAGACACGGGTGCAATGAATAGTTCGATTTCTCGTTCTCTGGTCCCAGGGGCTGCTCTGTCCGGGCAAAATAATATAGCAGTCGGGTTTTCTGGAATCCCGGTAGCAAGCCCCATCTCTAAACCCCTTCCACTTACCATAGGTCCATTCATGGTGGACTCTCCATTTTTGTTGACTTCACATTGTGGGGAAAATGTATTGGGTTTGGACCTGCTTAAAGAAATTGCATGCAAAGATACTTTGTTCTCCCGATGGAGTGTATATAACTATTCAATCGCCTGATCAGCACACTCGGCAGAGTTTTGCTAAGAACGAACCCCTTCCTCCTGAGTTGGCTGTCATTCCGACCACATTATGGGTGACAGGCGATACGGATGTTGGCCTTTTGGATATTCCGCCAGTCTCTATTACCTTAAAGCCGAATGTTCATTTGCCGCGTATTCCACAGTACAAGATCTCACCGGCTGGTGAGAAGGCATTGTTGACAATCATACAGGGCCTCATTGATAAGGGTGTAGTAGAAGAAACGGTTTCCAATATCTGTAACAGCCTTATATTGCCGATTTTGAAAAAGGCCCCTACAGGAAGTGGCCCTGACTATGCTTATACTTATCGCTTTGTAATTGACCTGCGCGAGGTCAATAAAGTGGTAGTTCCTCAATATCCTGTGGTTTCAGATATTCCAACCATTCTTACCATGATTCCTCCAACAGCCAAGTTTGTATCCGTTATAGACCTAAAGAATGCTTTCTTTAGCATTCCAATACAGCCTGATAGCCGTCAGATTTTCGGCTTCTCGTTATCTGGACGCAGCTTTAGATTTTGTCGCGCCCCTCAAGGATATACGGAGAGTCCTAGTATTTATAGTCAAGCTTTGAAAGTACTTTTAGATGAACTGACCTTGCCCCCAGGGAATGCTCTCCTCCAATATGTGGATGATTTGTTGGTGGCATCAGACACGGAAGAAGGTTGCATGGAAGCCATGGTTCAATTATTGTTACATTTAGTGGCCCACGGTAATAAAGTGTCTCTTTCAAAGTTTCAATATTGTTGACCGCAAGTGACCTATCGCGGTCATCTACTATCGAAGGAAGGGAGGAAACTAACTCCAGAAGGTGTGTCTACTATTTTTAACATGCCTGTTCCTTGTACTCAATGTGAGGTTCGTGCATTTTTGGGCATAACCTCTTACTGTCACCAGTGGATTCCTAATTTTTCCCTTCTTACTGAAACCTCTTTTGTATCTAACTACTAAGGATGTGCATGAACCTTTACCTTGGACTGATGAGTGTCAGGAGGCTTTTGATTCTTTGAAAACTGCTCTCTGTTCGGCCCCTGATTTGGGGACCCCTGACTACCGAAAGCCTTTTGTGCTATACGTGCACGAGGTGGATGGTTGCTCGCTTTCTGTATTAACACAAGGATTTGGTGGTAAGCAAAGGCTTTGAGCTCATTTTTCGGCAGTATTGGATTATGTTGCCAGAGCACTTCCTAGCAGTTTGAGGGCGACTGCCGCAGTGGCGGTGGCCATCCGACAGTCGGAAGGACTCGTTCTAAATTCTGACCTCACAGTGATGGTATCGCACGCTGTGGACACCCTGTTGAATAAAACTAAGACCCAGCACCTTATGAGTGCACGACTTACTGGATATGAATTAACTTTATTTGCTCCCTATTGGAGGTAAACATTTATACCGATAGCCAATACGCCTTTGGCGTGGCTCATAGCTTTGGGAAACTGTGGGCAGAAAAGGGATTCCTCACCTCACATGGCCAACGAATACAACATGGCCCTTTGATTTTAAGGTTGCTCTCTGCTTTGACACTGCCACAAAAGGTTGCAATAGTGAAATGTAGTGCACACAAGGCAATAGTGGATACTGTAGGAGAGGGGAATGCTTTCGCTGATCAAATAGCCAAGGAGACAGCTAGATCTAAAGTGTCTCCCATGTATGTAAGCTCAGCAAGATGGGTTGAGGAGTCTGATATTTTTGATAATACCATGGAAAGTGTCCGGGAAATACAGAAAGAAGCTACCCCTGGTGAACTGTTCCGTTGGGAAAATGAGGTGGGGAGGTTGGATGACAATGGATGCTGGATTGTTTTTAAGTGAGAAACAAAGGTGGTTGCTACCCAATGCATTTGTTAATGCTGTGGTATTCACGGCTCATGGAACAGCGCATGTTGGAGCACAGGGTATTTATGCATTGTTAGACCCAGTTTGGAATAACCCTAATATTGCAAAATCTGCGGCCCATCTAGTTCAACATTGCATGGTTTGCTTACGACATAACCCGGGAGGGTGGGAATCTGTTCTTGGTGGAAATTTTGCACCCCCGTCCTTACCCTTTGAAGTGCTCCAGATGGACTACATACAGTTAGAGAGAGTGAACAATTTAAAATACGTTCTGGTGGTGGTTTGTGCTTTTAGTAAATGGGTGGAAGCCTACCCCGCTAAGGAAAATACTGCTCTGGCAATGGCCAAAGCCTTGATTAAGGAGTACTTCCCAAGATATGATTGCCTAGAGTGATTTGGTCAGATAACAGGAAGCACTTTAATGCAGATCTTATCAAGCATGTTTGTAATGGATTACATATCAAACAGAAATGTCATGCTGCTAGGCACCCCTAGTCTGCAGGGTTGGTGGAAAAATATAATGGAAGTTTGAAAATGAAAATGGCAAAAATTCAGGAAAGCACAGGGTTGAAGTGGCCCGACGCTTTGCCTTTAGCTTTAATGTCATTGAGGGTCACTCCCCATAACCGGTCAGGTTTGTCACCCTATGAAGTAATTTTTGGGCAGCCAGCTAGTGTTTGGGGCGTTCCACGACCAAGGAACTTTCGAGAAATTGATTAGCCAATGTTGACAGATTATTTGTACACTTTGACTAAAGATCTTCATTCTATCCATCAACAGGTATCAGACACGTTGCAGCCCCTGCCGGAGGGTCCCGGACATCGCTTGGAGCCTGGCCATTGGGTAATGGTGAGAAATTATCAGCGGAAATCTAGTCTGGAACCCAGGTGGACCGAACCAGTCCAAATTCTACTGGCTACTCGGAATGCGGTGAAAGTGAATGGTCGGAAACATTGGATCCATGTTTCACATCTGAGGAAAGTACCTTTCCCGCTTCCTTTTGATCAACCAAATCCAGCAGGAATTTTGACCCAGGAAAGTGAGAAGGCTCTTTGTGTTGTTCGCTTCTCTGGTGCCCAAGAAATTGAGAAAAGGCAAGAGAAAGGAGCATCAGGCACGAAAGGGGCCTCATCGTCAACAGTAAAAGTGGCCCCTGAATCGGTAGCTCCCATTGATACCCAAGAAATTCAGACGCCACGGATGCCATTTCACCTGCTTTGTTTGTTGACCAGGAGTTACCTGGTCATGTTCGCTACAATCTGCGGCCCAGAAAGCAATGCGGTGCCCCCAATAAATACATCAGGAGATATGGAGAGACTTGAATGCTAAGGCATTGCTAGATTAGTTTGGGGGTACTGAGCGAGACACTGGACAGTACCCGCTGAGAGCTGGAACACTGTATTGCTCTGTTCAGGAATAAAGACTAAGAAGTCAAAGAAAGGGCCCAGGTTGCAACTGTATAAACAACGTTATTGCACGGATCTGTTTTCTCTTTGAGGCTCTAGACGGACACAGAAAAGGAGCACCCTCTGGCAGGTTGGACTGCGTCCCTTAGTGTAGTTTGGACTTTTAGTTAGGATGTATCCCTTTGGTCGTTTTATTCCTGAGGAGGAACGCCCCCTCGCTCCTCGATATATGTCTACTTATGTACCCATATTTTCTTCTTGGACAACACGTGTGAAAGTCGCTTTTGTAATCACCAACACAGCATTTTTTTCTAATAATAATGAGTGTGTTTTAATATTTAAAATTTAACCATCCTATGTATACTGTGTTGAGAACTTCCACTCCACCGACTGAACATTATTTTCTTACATTAGCCCCTCATAAGGAAAGGCATCGCCAGACTTATGTTAAAAATCTATTTGTGGAGATGTTACATCAAACGCATAGTGCTACCAATACGACAAATTGTTGGGTTTGTGGTTTGCTGCCCACAGTGATGCAAAGACATGATCTCTTTATTTCATTGCCCTGGTCTTATTTGGGAAGTTGTGAGGCCTGGTTCAAATTGCTGTCAATGATGTAACTCCACTACAAGGTAGATTATTCTCGATACTCTGAGTTTTATATAGAGGTACACCAGGATTTTGATGCACGAGGGAATGATGGAGAAGGATCGCTAGACCCAAATGCCTGCATGAATCTATATACAGAATATGAGAATGTTACATGGTTGAAGAGTGAAATACTTGACTTTGCAGAATTTAACTTTACTCAATACTTCCAGCAATTTCAGGATCGGAATGTTACTGATGACAAAGCTATCCCGGTGCCTATATTGAATAGCACCTCTGCCTTCTGTGTACAGGCAACCTGACTCATTTCAGTAGGAGACAGCCGGTTTAATTTTACATATCGACTGCGCACCTTTAGTAGCCCTCTGCTGTTAACACCTCCAAATGTTGATTTTGTGTGTGGCGAGAATGCTTACACATGGTTACCTCGGGGATGGATGGGTCATTGTTATTTGTCCTTTCTGAATCCCCCTGTCTATATAGCACCCTCCAATTATCATAAAGATGATAGATTAGACGGACAAAGTCTGCCTGTAATATGAGATGAATTGGATACATCTGAGATAGATCAGACTGATACTCCTGAACAACACTTTATCGACATTGTCAAGGGAGTATTTCCTATTTGGGGACCCATAATCACTAGTAAAGAAGTAAGGTGCCTATCTAGAGTAGTTGAGAGAGTTATAAATACCACAGCAGGTATATTAACTAATCTGACTGTGGAGCTTCAGGCCGCGAGACTCGTTTCTCTTCAAAACCGTATGGTGCTAAACGTTATCTTATTTAAAGTAAGGGAGTTAGGTCCTTGAGGTGGGAATGGCTGGACCTTATTATATACGTTTATTTAGAAAATGCCAAGCCACTTTGTTTGGTTTGCTCTAAATTATAAGCAACAGATCAATATTAATTTTGATATGTTAGGTATATTTATTTTTACCTTTTCTTTAGATTCTCTTTCTTGAAAAAATCATTGGTTTATGTCAGAAAAACAACACGACACATATAACACATATGTAAATCAATTTATACAAAACATTTACCAAAAGACATTATTACATAAATATATACATTCACTATACACAACATGACTTATGCATTTCTATTTTTAACTGTTCCAAAGGCAAATATCAACTCCTCGCCTTATTAACCATCAGTGATTTACAATGATAAGAACAGTAGTGAACAAAGTCACGATCAACCAGAGATAATGAACAATAGTTCTATGAGACACTAATTATGAATATTTCTAGTTTTTATCTCCGTTATGCAGACGCGTTTCGAACACCATACAACAGTTATGGGTTCTCCTCAGGGCCTTGTCACTTCAATCTGCATGTGTGTAGAAAAGAGATAAAACACCAAAAAGTGTTTTAGTGTCAGTTCCCAAAGCCTCCAGTTTTCGCTATGCTTCCATTATACTGCATATAAAATCCATGTTACCTTTCTTGTAGCCGTTGTTCTCCTATGTCTGATTCTGGGTCTTTGAGCTGCAATCTACAGGATATCAATGAATCCTGTTAGAGCCAGACTCAGTTTTAGCCTTTAGGTTACTTCACAAAAACACTGCATAACATACCTTTTTGTATCTTTTTATATCCGTGTCTGGGCGTCCCCCTATGGCTCGGAAACACTTGTAACCTACGGGCAATACAAGGCTGGTTTACTACTTGTGGGCTTGTGCGACCACTCAAATGTGTTAAACAGCTCTCAAGTGTCTTCATACCTTGCTAGGTCCACCGATAGCTTTGGGAGCGTCTCACTTCATGTTCACCTTATTTTATATACGCGGGCAATCTGTCAAAATATAACATTGTACAGGTTCTAAATTCACTTGTTTGGATTAAAGAGGCTGTGTCAAGTTCACAGCACGTCCGTACTGAACTTGTTTACAACGGTCTGCCGGACTCTCGCTATGTGCGCCGCGTTGTTACCTTCGGATTACTCTCCGGTGGGTGCACTGTTACGAATAAAAAACGGAGCGCGGTTTAAGTCCCCATTCGATTCTCAAATCCCTTCGCGTACAACCCATGTCCCATTCAGGCTCTCCTTACCTCTTTACCACTTGCTACAGCTCTTACTCACTTTACTATGGAAGGCGGCGGCCATGTAACCTGGTTATTTAAGGCGGTCATGTGAACTTTGTATTTCTGGGAATTGTAGTTTTACATTTTTGGTTGTTCTGGTGACATATGTACAATGTTATCTAGATCTGAATCGCGTGGAAGTATTTTTATTTATTATATTGCCCGAAAACATTAAAAAAAAATTGTATTACATATTGCCTCACTATTAGTTTACCACTCCTAAATCGAGGATTACCAGTTTCCCATGGAGCCCTATGAAAATTCTTACATTTTGCATTACAATCTTGATACCTCAGAAAGAGTGTTCAATCCGTTTTGCGTGCTATTAAATTTGAGAATCAGGTATGCTTCTTTTCTAAGCAAATTGTCTTCAATATCAATGGGACCTTTACTTCCTGATGGCGCTATGGTAAACAGTATAGTCCATTTGAAATCCATTTCACTGTGATTTAAATCCAAAAAGTGTTGGACCATTGGTGCACTCAACACCTTCTTTTTAATTCTTGACCTGTGTTGAGTGATCCTGCTGTTAACCTGCTGTGTGGTTTTGCCTATGTAAATTTTTCCACAGGCGCAAACGACTGCATATACCACGTTACGTGTCCTACAGTTTGAGAAGCCATTGTTTTTCCACTTTATGCCCCTATGTTCGAATTCAACCCCCTCTATTGTTGAATCGCACGATATGCAATTACCACATTTGTGGTGACCCTCGATTGGTTTGAGACCCCATCTCGAGAGTAAGTCACTTTTTGGTTTGGCCAATGCTCCTATTTTTCCTATAGGCGAATATGGGCCGTGGGAATGCACATTCAAGCTCCTCCAACAAATGCCAGTTCTTGAGGACCATTTGCTGTACTCTGTGGGTATCCGGCCCAAACGTGGTTACGCATACCAACCTATCCAGGTCGCGTTTTACTTTTCGTTCAAGTAAACACTCCTGCGGGGTGTAGTGTGCCTTTTTCTTAGAATGACTTAACAGTTTTTTTGGGTACCCTCGATTCTTCATCTCCTCGCAAAACCTTGTTGAATGTTTTTCATATTCAGTCACCTCAGAGCAAAGGTGTTGAGTGCACCAATGGTCCAACACTTTTTGGATTTAAATCACAGTGAAATGGATTTCAAATGGACTATACTGTTTACCATAGCGCCATCAGGAAGTAAAGGTCCAATTGATATTGAAGACACGTTGCTTAGAAAAGAAGCATACCTGATTCTCAAATTTAATAGCACGCAAAACGGATTGATCACACTTTCTGAGGTAATCCTCGATTTAGGAGTGGTAGACTAATAGTGAGGCAATATGTAATACAAATTTTTTTTATGTTTTCGGGCAATATAATAAATAAAAATACTTGTAAATCCACGCGATTCAGATCTAGATAACATTGTACATATGTCGCCAGAACAACCAAAAATGTAAAACTACAATTCCCAGAAATACAAAGGTCACATGACCGCCTTAAATAACCAGGTTACATGGCCGCCGCCTTCCATAGTGAAGTGAGTAAGAGCTGTAGCAAGTTGTAAAGAGGTAAGGAGAGCCTGAATGGGACATGGGTTGTACGCGAAGGGATTTGAGAATCGAATGGGGACTTAAACCGCGCTCCGTTTTTTATTTGTAACAGTGCACCCACCGGAGAGTAATCCGAAGGTAACAACGCGGCGCACATAGCGAGAGTCCGGCAGACCGTTGTAAACAAGGTCAGTACGGACGTGTTGTGAACTTGACACAGCCTCTTTAATCCAAACAAGTGAATTTAGAACCTGTACAATGTTATATTTTGACAGATGGCGGCGTATATAAAATAAGGTGAACATGAAGTGAGACGCTCCCAAAGCTATCGGTGGACCTAGCAAGGTATGAAGACACTTGAGAGCTGTTTAACACATTTGAGTGGTCGCACAAGCCCACAAGTAGTAAACCAGCCTTGTATTGCCCGTAGGTTACAAGTGTTTCCGAGCCATAGGGGGACGCCTAGACACGGATATAAAAAGATACAAAAAGGTATGTCATGCAGTGTTTTTGTGAAGTAACCTAAAGGCTAAAACTGAGTCTGGCTCTAACAGGATTCATTGATATCCTGTAGATTGCAGCTCAAAGACCCAGAATCAGACATAGGAGAACAACGGCTACAAGAAAGGTAACATGGATTTTATATGCAGTATAATGGAAGCATAGCGAAAACAGGAGGCTATGGGAACTGACACTAAAACACTTTTTGGTGTTTTTTCTCTTTTCTACACACATGCAGATAGAAGTGACAAGGCCCTGAGGAGAACCCATAACTGTTGTATGGTGTTCAAAACGTGTCGGCATAACGGAGATAAAAACTAGAAATATTCATAATTAGTGACTCATAGAACTATTGTTTATTATCTCTGGTTGATCGTGACTTTGTTCACTACTGTTCTTATCATTGTAAATCACTGATGGTTAATAAGGCGAGGAGTTGATATTTGCCTTTGGAACAGTTAAAAATAGAAATGCATAAGTCATGTTGTGTATAGTGAATGTATATATTTATGTAATAATGTCTTTTGGTAAATGTTTTGTATAAGTTGATTTACATATGTGTTATATGTGTCGTGTTGTTTTTCTGACATAAACCAATGATTTTTTCAAGAAAGAGAATCTAAGGAAAAGGAAAAAAATAAATATACCTAACATATCAAAATTAATATTGATCTGTTGCTTATAATTTAGAGCAAACCAAACAAAGTGGGTTGGCATTTCCCTAATGAATGTTATCTTAGCAGACCGAGGAGGAGCTTGTCCCGTGATCGGCAGCTCCTGTTGCGTGTATATCCCTGACTCCACCCCGCCTGTCCATTTGGCTATTCAAAAATTGCATCGTTTAGCTTCTGAAATACATGCTGACACAAGTACCTGGTCCCTTTCTGGATGGTTTTGGGGTTTATTGTCTACCTGGGGTTGGAAGGTCGTGATGGTGTTAGCAGGTATAGCAGGTGTTATCTTTATCTGTTGTCTCTGCGTACACTGTGGACCTGCCTGTTGTTCTTTCTCTGCATCCAAATTAACTTCCTCTGTGACAGAGCCATCCCGACTAAAGTCAAAGCCCAAATGGTCCAACAAGAAATACAAAAGATGATGCCGATTGATAGGGGTATTTTTGAGGACTAATTTCCTTGGTTAGCTACATCATGCTAAAAGTTCTAAGGGATAAAATCGATTTTATACATATATATTAATTCTTTGTGTTAGCACGATGTATCTATATTCACATGTATAGTATAGAACACACTTATTGGTTATGTCAATACAGGAACTTCCTTTCCACTTTTGCAGTATATTTCCCTTGTACACAGATTGAGAACCAAACAGACTCCATTTTGGTTGAACGTGCATTAGACTTGGACGGTGGTCACGTGCCACCCTCCAGCAGCCGAGTAGGCTCTGTTAGTTGAGTTACACAGACAGCTGAAAACATACTATTCTTCCTCTGTTCTGAGACCCAAGGTCACATCTGGGTTCAGAGGTGATAAGTGCATTCCTGGAGTTGCCGTGCTTGTCCTTTCAGGCACCAAGATGCAAGGCAGTCACCCTCCTGACCCTCCCCAGTAATAGCAGAAGCAGACTTCTAAACTAGCTTTGTGTGTCATATATGGTCTTTCCTTTAAGCTACTGTGCCTATCAGTACTTTTCCATGTACAGTGATCTCATGTAACGCAATTAAAGTATATATGCCCTGTATTGAGTGTAAATTGGCAGTCTTTTCCACGCACTGGCTGGGTGACGTCAGAGGGGCTACTCTATAGAGTATTGGTTGTTTAATAAATGATTGACTTTTCTTCACTGCCAACTGATTGATTTCTTTGGTAAGACTATAAATGGGGGCTATTGGTAGGTATAGCTCCTTTTGATTATTTTTGTAATACATCAGTAGTGTCTCAGTCGTTCTCCGTACTACAGCGAAGCTACTAATGATTAGACATCCTAGAACATGTCACTCTGTCCTTCTCAGAAATCGCGGGAAGAAGAACACTATTTGGTTCAAAAACTCATACTTGTCCACAAGTATGAGTAAACAGAGACACAGTATAGTTTTAAATGTTTATTTTAACTAACGCGCTCTAAAATGCAGTACACTAGCCAACACTAGCAGCAAAATGCATAAGAACAATATAATAAGCATGGTTACAATTCCATAAGGCCAAAAGGGGAAATCATATTATAATGTTAGTGGAGACAGGGCTACAGTGCCTTACCACCCTCCCCATGCTATAAGCTAATTTATTATAATTATAGAAGACCTCTAGGCTTTGTCAGGGGACTCCTTACCTCCAAGTCTAGATGCAAAGATCACATCTCAGGACAAGCACAGCTCTTCTTCGTTGGAATGAATCTCTCCAAGTGCCTTTTCATGCATGCAATGCCATATTAAAAGCACTCGACTTTCAGTAGTTCAGCTGTATTCGATGTTGTGTTTATGGGCCTTGGGACTGACTGAAGTGAATCAACAGCATACATTGTTTTTCGACCTTGAACACACTGTGCAGATGAGGAGCACATTGTACAGCTAAACGTGTGAAAAGCAGACAGTTCTCTTGGGAGAATGCACCAGCAGCCTATCCACGAGAATAAAGCCATGTAGTAACGTGCACAAAAGCGGCAAGATGGCTGCCAAGGACATGTTAACTAATGCTAACAGCAATGTCTGCAGTTAATTCTATAACCTCACTACAGCCTCTTCGTCTTTTTTGGGGGGTTTTCAAGCAGAGTTTAATTCCTCTATTAAAACAGTCTATGAGTGGTTAGATTATCAATTAAGGAGTGAGTGAGTTACTGCAATGTACATGATTGAAACTATGAAGGATTGTTTCTAGTGGGTAGATATTTTCCTGTGATATGTCCAAATTATGTCGTTTTGGGTGCCAGTACCAGATTGCCGTAATCGTAGAATTTTGCATACAATGTTGTAGCACTTGGGTAACACTGAGTTTATTGCTGACATATTTTATAAAAATAGCTATACTTCAGGTATGTCAAAAAGGTGATGAGATGAGTCAGTAACTCATGAATATTAACAGATTGAGTGTTAATCTGTGCCCCAGTGATTCTATTCAACATTCCGCGGGTCAACATGGAGGCGGAGTTTGTGCTAGGACCTTCCATGTGCCAAAGGGAAAAGGACTGATCTTTTTGCTGCATTCGGTACACTCGATGAGAATTATATATGGACACTTTCTGTTGGACTAGGTCCTTTTTACAGGGTTATCCCCAAACTTTTTGCTTCTTCCTCCAATTTTTTCTGACCTGTTGTTGGCTATAGGACTCCTCGCACTTTCCCACTGCTAATCAATGCTACAGTGCATGTGCTCACTGTGTAAATTCTTGTTACAATTGGTTCTCCCTGATTGGCAAATTTGATTTTCTGGTAAATCCGTAGTAAAGTGCACTGAAGTGTGCCAGGGCCTGAAACTCAAATACTACTAGTTGGTCTGCAGCACTGATTGTGACACCCACATGAGTAGCCCTGAAAAGTTATCTCAGATCGGCCACTGCCATGTCTGTGTGCAGTTTTGTACTGCCATGTCGACCTGGCAAGAGCATCCACTTGCCTGGCCCTAACCTTCTTCTTTCTTACATGTATGGCACCCATATGGTAGGCCCAAGGAATCCACCTGGGCAGGGTGCAGTGTATGTGAAAGGAAGGACACGCACTGGTGTGTGACATGTCCTGTTAGTGAAATACTGCCAATTTCGTTTTTCATTATGGAAAGGCTATCTTGCCCTATAGGATAGAATAGGAAATGCTTTGTAACATCTTACAAGTATAACTTCCCATTGGGACGAGATTGAGAAATAAAGTTTAGACTCCCTGAACTCAGAATTTAATAGCACCATTTAGTAAAGCGGATTTTTTAATTGTGTGTTTGAAAATGCCACTTTTAGAAAGAATAGTAAAGGAATCACCAGATGTTGGTCTGGAAAACCTAGTGCTCTGCTCGAAACACTCAAAAAGAGTGTAAACACTTTTACACAATATTCAGCTAATAAACACAAACATTTATCAAGTGGAAGAATATGTACTCAACACTGTTATAATAGATAACAAAAAACAACAATCTTGGAGTCTTCCAACATAGTTTCTGAAGCTTGTTTAATAATTGTTCATAGGAATTGTTGTAAATCACAAGATCCGTGACAATGGCATCATCTATTCACTTAAAAAATCCCAATGCATTTCCGGCAACACATCACGCCCTTTATCAAGAAATCTGTGAAATAGTTTATACAAATGATTACTTCAAGCATTCTGTTGAGGAGCGAAAGTACATAAGCTTGTACATGGGGTTAGGAAAAAACTATAATAAATTAGAGCATTTACAATCACCATCTGGATGACAGTGTTAATTACATGGTAAATAAGAAGCCAAACCACCGAAGTTCAAATAAGAAAGAAAGGAGAAGGAGGAAGTAAGAGAAAAAGGGAAGAAGAAACGCTAGCAAGAGCGTTAGAGACTGCTACTGTGAGACCAAGTGTGAAAAAATGTGTTGAGAAACGCGTAGGGCATTAAGAAGCTTATTAGGTGTGGACTCGTGAATAGTGAAAAATGAATGAAACAGAAAACACGAGCAGTCCTTACCCAATCTGGGTAACATCACTCTGCTAAAATACTGGTTATGCACTTTAACTGAAATACCGTAAGATTAAGGCTAGAACTGCACAAAAGGCGCGGCCGCGTTGTAGGAGGTAGAAGCTGTGGGTAGTGAAAACAATATATAAGTCAAGTGGCCTTAGACGAGTGAAAGATGTTAAAAAAGGTTACATAGCGACGGGACTTACCCGTCTGCGCTATAGTAAGGACCCACTGCGTAAATTCAGATTCCCAAATGGGAGTTTCCTGTAAAAATGAAGCGCGTTGTTAAGCTTCCTTTCTTACTAGGTACTATGACAAAGGTAAAGGAGTCTAAACTACACAAAAAAAGTCACTGAAAATCAATAGAGGTGACAGCGTTGCTCAAAGGCAGAGTGACGACTGGAGAAACGAGCCTCGCAGTGGGAACAGGCTACGATCCCGCGAGAGGGGACCAGTGTTAAAACGTGAAAATAAAGAAAATCGAAGGCGGACTAAGTGAAGTGAAGAGTGTCGGCCATCTTAGACAGGGAAAGAAAAACAAAATGCGAGTGAAACGCCAAAGAAATAGAACGACAACGAAATAGCAAGGAAACACCGAAATATTAGAATTGTGAATCTTTTGTGAAAACGCACTACAGGGACCAATCCAGCGACAGAATAAAATATAATCAATAATAAGCATTGTTCAAATAAATAACCTTAATCAAAATCATACATATGTATTAGAAAAAAGAGAAGAAGAGAAACATCTTTCTAATACAAACATCTTACTAATACAAATAGATACAAGGGTTGGCATTAAAGAAAACAGGCTAGTTCGAATTTGTTATTGAGCCCTGTGGGAGTCAGAGATTGCTTGAACAAAATCCCATGAGCTTCACGCTGCGATAAAAATTTGGACAAATCACGATCAGGGCGATTTTCAATCACCTCAAGTACTCCAAATCTTACTTGAGCAATGTTATGTTTACAAATATTCCAATGTTGTGTGATGGGAGAACTAACTGTATTAGATCTTATTCGACTTTTGTGTTCAGTAATGCGTGTGCGCAACATGCGTTCAGTCTTGCCTACATAAAAAAGTGGTACAAAAGGGGGTGGTGATGGACGGAGCATCTGAACCAATCAAACACTCACACCCAGTCAACAGATCTGGGTTTAATCCATCACCGTTCTTTAGCCCACTCTGGCACCCCAGTTCAGACATGGCCATATGCAAATCAGTCTGAACCTGTGCCTCATGGGAACAGTCCAGCCCGAACTGCCAAGCCATGCCTTCCCTGGACCGGAAACAAGCTTCCGAGGACCGGTTTCTGGCATTTCAGCCGTCTTCAGCCCGGCTTGCTTGAATCCAGTGGCAAAGTGAGCAAGGGACTCACGTCTGAGCATACCCTGCCAACTTATGGCGAACAAAGCGGCACAAAAGGGGGTGGTGATGGACGGAGCATCTGAACCAATCAAACACTCACACCCAGTCAACAGATCTGGGTTTAACACATCCCCGTTCTTTAGCCCACTCTGCCACCCCAGTTGAGACATGTACATATGCAAATCAGTCTGACCCTGTG
Source organism: Lissotriton vulgaris (assembly GCF_964263255.1). NCBI lineage: Eukaryota > Metazoa > Chordata > Amphibia > Caudata > Salamandridae > Lissotriton > Lissotriton vulgaris. Next base: position 807,771,342 of record NC_141697.1, read on the forward strand.
CCTCACGGGAACAGTCCAGCCCGAACTGCCAAGCCATGCCTTCCCTGGACCAGAAACAAGCTTCCGAGGACCGGTTTCATGGCATTTCAGACGTCTTCAGCCCGGTTTGCTTGAATCCAGTGGCAAAGTGAGCAAGGGACTCACGTCTGAGGATACCCTGCCAACTTATGGCGAACAAAGCGGTACATGAGGCACAGGGTCAAGGCTGATTTGCATATGGAAATGCCTGAACTGGGGTGGTGTGGAGTGCAAAAAAACAATGGATTTAGGCCCAGATCTCTGTACTGGGGTGAATGTATGACATTGTTCTGCATTCTGTCCATCAACTGTTGTTTTTGCATTTGTCATCCCGAGTGGGATGGGTATGCTCAGACGTGAGTCCCATGCTCTCCACACCACTGGAGTCAAGCTATCCTGGCTGAAGACGGCTGTTAGCCAGAAACCGGTCCTAGGATGCTTGATTCCGGTCCAGGAAAGACATGGCTTGGCAGCTCAGGCTGGACTGTTCCCATGAGGCACAGGGTCAAGGCTGATTTGCATATGGCCATGTCTGAACTGGAGTGGTGTGGAGTGCAAAAAAACGATGGACTTAGGCCCAGATCTCTGTACTGGGGTGAATGTATGACATTGTTCTGCATTCTGTCCATCAACTTGTTTTTGCATTTGTCACCCCGAGTGGGATGGGTATGCTCAGACGTGAGTCCCATGCTCTCTACACCACTGGAGTCAAGCTATCCTGGCTGAAGACGGTTGATGGCCAGAAACTGGTCCTAGGATGCTTGATTCCGGTCCAGGAAAGACATGGCTTGGCAGTTCGGGCTGGACTGTTCCCATGAAGCACAGGGTTAAAGGCTGATTTGCATATGGCCATGCCTGAACTGGGGTGGTGTGGAGTGCTAAAAAACTATGGATTTAGGCCCAGATCTCTGTACTGGGGTGAATGTATGACATTGTTCTGCATTCTGTCCATCAACTGTTTTTTTTGCATTTGTCACCCCGAGTGGGATGGGTATGCTCAGACATGAGTCCCATGCTCTCCAAACCACTGGAGTCAAGATATCCTTGCTGAAGACGGCTGATAGCCAGAAACCGGTTCTAGGATGCTTGATTCCGGTCCAGGAAAGACATGGCTTGGCAGTTCAGTCTGGACTGTTCCCATGAGGCACAGGGTCAAGGCTGATTTGCATATGGCCATGTCTGAACTGGGGTGGTGTGGAGTGCAAAAAAACGATGGATTTACGCCCAGATCGCTGTACTGGGGTGAATGTATGACATTGTTCTGCATTCTGTCCATCAACTGTTGTTTTTACATAAAAAAGGTCACAAGGACATTGTATATAGTACACTACGTGATGACTATTGCATGTAGCGTTTAAAATTCAACGTGATAAGTTTGCCTGACCTGGGGTGATGTAACGATTTGCCAGTGATAGCGTTGTTACAATTAGAACAGTTCAAGCACTTCATCAAGCCTCTGCACGATGCTTATTATTGATTATGTTTTATCCTGTCGCTGGATTGGTCCCTGTAGTGCGTTTTCACAAAAGATTCACAATTCTAATATTTCAGTGTTTCCTTGCTATTTCGTTATCGTTCTATTTCTTTGGCGTTTCACTCGCATTTCATTTTTCTTTCCCTGTCTAAGATGGCCAACACTCTTCACTTCACTTAGTCCGCCTTCGATTTTCTTTATTTTCACGTTTTAACACCGGTCCCCTCTTGCGGGATCGTAGTGTGTTCCCACTGCGAGGCTCGTTTCTCCAGTCGTCACTCTGCCTTTGAGCAACACTGTCACCTCTATCGATTTTTGGTGAGTTTTTTATGTAGTTTAGACTCCTTTACCTTTTGGTATAGTACCTAGTAAGAAAGGAGGCTTAACAACGCGCTTCATTTTTACAGGACACTCCGATTTGGCAATCTGTTTGCATTTACGCCGTGGGTCCTTATTATAGCGCAGACGGGTAAGTCCCGTCTCTATGTAACCTTTTTTAACATCTTTCACTCGTCTAAGGCCACTTGACCTATATATTGTTTTCACTACCCACAGCTTCTACCTCCTACAACGCGGCCGCGCCGCTTGTGCGGTTCCATCCGTAGTCTTACGGTATTTCAGTTAAAGCGCATAACCAGTATTTTAGCAGATTGAAGTTACCCAGATTGGGTAAGGACTGCTCGTATTTTCTGTTTCATTAATTTTTCACTATTCACGAGTCCACACCGAATAAGCTTCTTAATGCCCTACGTGTTTTTCAGCACATTTTTTCACACTTGATCTCACAGTAGCAGTCTCTAACGTTCTTGCAAGCGTTTTTTCTTCCCTTTTTCTCTTGCTTCCTCCTTCTCCTTTCTTTCTATTTGAACTTCGGAGGTTTGGCTTCTTATTTACCACGTAATTAATACTGTCATCCAGATGGTGATTGTAAATGCTGTAATTTATTATAGCTTTCCTAACCCCATGTACAAGCGTATGTACTTTCGCTCCTCAACAGAATGCTTGAAGTAATCATTTGTATAAACTATTTCACAGATTCCCTGATAAAGGGCGTGATGGGTTGCCCAAAATGCATTGGGATTTTTTAAGTTGAATAGATGATGCCATTGTCACGGATCTTGTGATTTACAACAATTCCTATGAACAATTATTAAACAAGCATCGGAAACTACGTTGGAAGACTCCAAGATTGTTGTTTTTTGTTATCTATTATAACAGTGTTGAGTACATATTCTTATATGTACCTAAAACCAGCATTTTGTACTTGTACCGCCTTCATTTGAGCCCCTGTGTGGGTATAAAAAGACCAAGCTTCTTCCATTCAGTGTGCTACTTCATACACTACCGAAGGGTGTTGTGTGAATGTAGTTCCACCTCATGAGGTTTAATAAATCTTCTATTTTCAATTCCAGTTTCTGTGCCAACTTCTTCCTATTGGTCTGAGGACTCTGTGCAGAGAAGGGAGAACCCCTTGCTGAGGCTCACCAACACACTCCCTCCCTATCCCTCTCTTATGGAGGCCACGCTGCGGCCGCGGGCAGCGGCCGTGCCGCTGTCGCGCTGCTGGCGCACCGCTGGCGCACCAAAGGCAAGCCCTTCTGAGCCCGTCTGCGCCCGTCCGTGCCTGGACCGTGCCCAGTGCTAGAACCCCTGGACCCCCTGAACGCCACAACACCAGACTCCGCTACGACGCCAGCACCCTCTACGCACTCAACGCCGGCCAAAACCACACCTGCTTCCAAGCCGCCCCGAAACGGACTCACAGACCTTTCTCCTGCCAGACCTGCAGCTTCACCTGCGACAAAGCCACCAAACCTCCAAGGACTGGACCCAAGCACCTCCGCTGCATACTCCTCAACACCTGCTCTGCAAGCAAACACGCCATCGAGCTCTGGGATCTGATCGACACCTCGGCCCCAGACGTGGCCTTCCTGACGAGACCTGGTGGAACGACTCCTTGGCGCCTGACATGGTCATAGCCATCCCGGATGACTACAAGATCACACGCAGGGATTGCACCAACGGAATCGGAGGAGGAATAGCCATCGTCCACAAGTTCACCCTCAAGGTCGCCACCCACGCAGACAACACCCTCAACACCACCGAACACCTGCACTTCTGGATCCACGCCGACCCCAACACCACCCTCAGAGGAACACTCATCTACAGACCCCCTGGACCCCGAGCTCAGTCAGCGACTCCATCGCCGACCTCGCCAGCACCCACGCACTCGCCTCCATGGAATACATCCTCCTCGGGGACCTGAACTTCCACCTCGAGAACAACAACAACGCCAACTCTGACACCCTGATCGACAACCTCGTCCTCAGACAACTCGTCACCGCACCCACCCACGCCGCTGGCCACACGCTGGACCCCGTCTTCTCCACAGGCACCCACGTCACCTTCGACCACACCACCGAACTCCACTGGACCGACCACCACTGCATCCATTTCACCTTCAATAAACCAACCACGCACCACTGCACCCAACAGCTACCTCACCGCTGCTGGAGCAAAGTCACCGAAGACCAGCTGATCATCACCCTTGCCCAAAACCCACCCACCGACCCCACCAACTCAAACACCGCAGCCCGCAACCTCGGACAGTGGATCGACTACTGCACCAGCACCCTCGTCCCACTCAAGAAACCCTCCACAACCTCGCCAGTAAGAGAGCCCCTGGTTCACCGACGAGCTGCAGACCTCCAAACACGCATGCCGGAAACTGGAGAAGATATGGCTCCACGAACGCACTCCGAAAAACCACGCAGCCCACAAGGACGCCACCCACAGACATCACCATCTCATCAGATTAGCCAAGAGATCCTCCTTCAAAGACCGCCTGGATAACAATACACACGACAGCAAAGAGCTTTTCAGCATCGTAAAAGAACTCTCCAACCCCAGCGCCAACGCCAACGACATACCGCCCTCACAAGAACTGTGCAACTCACTGGCCATCTTCTTCCACTGCAAGATCACTGACATCCATGACAGCTTCAACATCATGACTGCCCCGACTATGCCAGACCCCACCTCCCCTTCAAACACCACCAGCGCCAACCGCCTGACCTCCTGGCCCAACGTCAACGACAACGAGACACACAAGGTCATGAACTCCATCCACCAAGGATCTCCGTCAGACCCGTGCCCACACCACGTATTCAACAGAGCAGACGCTGCCATCGCACCCCAACTACGGTAGGTCATCAACATTGTGAGACCTGGCACCTTGGCATGAGTCTCCCTTCCACTTTTTTCTGATGTGCCTCATGTGTTTTGCTGGTGTTAGCTGCTCAGGGTACTGTGCCACTGCCAATCAGTGCCACAGTGCAAGTGCTCCCTATGAAAAGTGTATATGTGATTGGTTTCCATGATTGGCTGATTTGGTTTACTCAGATTCATCAAAAGGAAGAATGGACACTTGTAGCTTCATAACCATTGGTTATAGTTGAAGCACCCTCAGAAATGCTTAGATATTCAATGCTGTTGATATCTGGTGTCCGCCCATTATCAGCGTTATGGCATAGTCATCGGGTGTTCAATATTGTGCTATATGCCAGCCTCATCCCGAGGCAACCTCTGGTCTGGGTAGCAGTGTCAAGAAATTGAAAGACTCTCCCAGATGGAGGGTGCAAAAGAAGTGAAAAGAGGATTTTTGTAAAAAACAGTAGCTCTCCATACGAAATTTTTAATATAAAAAGGAGAGGTAGTGTTGTTTAAAATAAATTGCGATATTGTGGTCAATCGAGGTCATACTTTCGGGGGCAGAGTCAGCACTAGACGGAGAATATCCTCACACACGCGGCTCGGGCATAATTGGTACCCAGGCACCCCGAGGACGATTGATATCCTAATTACTAAGGAATTCAATTTTTTTCAACCAAGTGTTAAGAATTCTGACACTCTGGAGAACTACACAAATGGTGTGAGTACTTATATGTTTTGTATGTCCTGACGAATGCTCTACAGACCCGGCTGGGCCCAAGGAGCAGAAACATGTCGGCCGTTTTGTAATAGATATGAGGTGATCCAGTAACTCGATTGCCCACAATATAGCAATTTATTTTAAACAACACTACCTCTCCTTTTTATATTAAAAATTTCGTATGGAGAGCTACTGCTTTTTACAAAAACCCTCTTTTCACTTCTTTTGCACCCTCCATCTGGGAGAGTCTGTCAATTTCTTGACACTGCTACCCAGACCAGAGGTTGCCTCAGGATGAGGCTGGCATATAGCACAATATTGAACACCTGATGACTATGCCATAACGCTGATAATGGGCGGACAACAGATATACACCGCATTGAATATCTAAGCGTTTATGAGGGTGCTTCAACTATAACCAATGGTTATGAAGCTACAAGTGTCCATTCTTCCTTTTGATAAATCTGATTATTATATTGGGGATATGAATGGACCCCTTTTCCCTCCTCCCTACTGAGTGATTAGCCCCTGATTTGGTTTACTGTCAGACCCCAGTAAAGTGCACCAGGAGTGCCAGGGCTTGTAACCCCAAAAGCTGATAGTGGGCCTGCAGAACTGGTTGTGCCACCCACGGAAGGATTGTGCAAAACAAGGACCCCCTGGAAACTAGAGTAGACTCTACTCCTAGGACAGGGATAATAATGTATGTGAAAAGCTCCTAGGCAGTAACGATTTGGAAAACAACCAGTATGAAATGGCAGCAAAAGCAAACTAAAATTAAAATGTCAAGTTTAATAAACACATTAAAAAATCATACAATTTGTGGTACGATATATACTCTATGGCAATGAAAAATTAAAATCATAATCCATACATAAAAATACAACCAGTATAATCAGCTTATACACATTTAATAGTTTCAAACATAGAAACCAAACAGTGAGTGGCAGATGGAGTCGACGTGCGTTTCCGCGTAGAACACGCCTTCTTCAGGAGCCACAATATTTGTCAATACAATAATCTGAAATATGTATAAAAAGAATTTACAGATTAATCAATCACATTTCTACATTTACAAGACCATTAAAAAAAAACTTTCTACATTTACATATTTCAGATAATGTTAAAAAAGTATAAAGCTTATAACTGTCATCTCATTTCCAAAATAATTTGCAGTGTTTTCCAAGGCCTATTTAGATATGACAAATTGATATTTAAGCAATGAGTACCCACACAATTGGACATAATATAAACTACAAAAATGAGAGGGGAGGGGGGAGAAAGGAGGGAGATAAATACGGGGAAATGTGATTGATAAAGTAGCACACATAATATACTAAAATAGACTCTCTCAACGTAACAATATAATATTGACGTTTCCACTGATTTTAAAATAAAGTTCATATTTCAACTTTAGTCTCACATAATAGTTGATAGCAGATTCATATGTAAACAAAAAAGGTTGAAGACTTACTGTTAAGTCAAAAGCATACCGCATATAACGATAACCTTAAATTAAAATCTGATAGTCAGGCAGGACCAGAAATCGATAGGGTCCAATCTCTGTAACAAATGTAAAATTACAACAAATTATTCCTTATCCATCACAACTATTTATGGTACATCAGTCAATTGAAGGAGTAAATTATCGGATGCCTCGTAAGCGCTGTGGTCCATGGAAAAAGACCATGGATGTTGCTTATTTAAGCTATCAAATAATTGCCTTAGAGCTGGTTTAACCAAGATATGCCATCTATGCAATTATCTCAGATAATCATTTATTATTGATACATAGGATTTCTATCTAAGGGTACAATACTAGCTTAACGATGGAATTAGGGATGTTTAATAATGAGAAGTGCAACTAGATGGTACATACACCATAAAGTCCTCTGTAACAAGTGATCAAAGAAATACAAAATGGAGGATAGAATGTTACTATACTAGGTGTAATGGTTTATGAAAAACAAAAATGGGACAATAGTGATGATCCGATATCTACTAAAAACATACCATAGTATCATTCTCTAACAAGACTGAGAGGGAAAAGAACATAAACAAAACGGGGTATCAATGTTCAACTATGACCCACCTTAAAGGGATCTAAATGCAGATGTGCAAGATGGTAAATTATATACACCATCGATGTTGATTCCTAAAAGACGCTGTAGAAAATTAATTAATAATTAGCGGCGTAATTCTAATACTCTAGAGCACTATTAAAAAGATAAACAACAACCAATAGTGGGAAGGAGATTGTTACCTTAATGCAGTTGGGCTGTCTTGCTTCAATATAAGGATCAATCCAATTAATATTGGTGTACTTATGAGGTTACACTAATTATATGAAACTTCCTGTTGATAATCAGGAGTCTGTAGAGAAAATAGACACAGTCCTATTAGATTTGTACTGCCAAAAAATAGGCTGCCTATTTGCAAAAATTAAGACTCTAGATGGGTAATTCGAAGTAACATAGGGTGTTTCGATAAAAATAAGAAGAGGTGATTAGGATTAGTTATCGTATCGCCGGGTTCTACGATTTCAAAAGGGAGTGGGACGAGGGTGGGACAAGGGAAAGGGAGGGGAGGGGGGTGGGGGGAAATACCGGGAACGGAGGGAGTAAAATTAAGAAGGGGTGATTAGGACTAGTTATCGTAATCACCGGGTCTACGATTTCAAAAGGGAAGCGAGACGAGGGTGGGACAAGGGAAAGGGAGGGAAGTGGGGGGGGGGGGGAAAACCAGGAGTGGGGGGAGTAGGGTATTTTTTGCGTGTGGCTGGGGGGGCCGAACCAGGCCTCGCTTACCGTGTATGTTGTAGGCGTAAAGTATGGCTACGTCCTAGCTGCCACCTGCGTTTCCGAATCCATAGATGAAATACTGAACCGACGGCGCAGTTTAAATAGCCCGCCAGTATTAATTGGTCCGTCGTAGTTCATACCAATCCGCGATATCGAAGGCGGACGCAATCAAGAAGTGACTAGAAAACAAAGACGGACTCCAGGACGGGATGATTTAAGGTGTCCATTTAGTCAGCTCCGCAACTGAGTGCGCACAGATATAAAAAACTGACTCATTCAGGGTGAATTAGAAAACAAAGTAGGACTGAAAAAAGAGATAGTCTACGGCATATATCAATATGTAAGACTCTGATAGAAAAATATACATAAACAACGATACGGGATTAAAAAATGTGGTTTAAAGGATAAAAAAAATCTCAGCGGGGAAATGATGATCAAAATCACCTTATTTACTTTATTAGACAGGTGATTTGTTCATATACACCTTATATCTCTTCCGTATTAAGAATAGCTAATCCAAGGAAATATCGGCAACCTAAAATAATGCTAACTGTCACACAAATACGATAAAATTAATATTAATGACAAAATAAAAATAAATTTCAAATGAACAAACAATGGTCACTGGAATCAAAAATAAAATATGACCAGAAGTGTCCTCAGGCTATCATAACCTGGCCACGAAAATGAATGCGAAATTTCATATGGAGAGCTACTGTTTTTTACAAAAACCCTCTTTTCACTTCTTTTGCACCCTCCATCTGGGAGAGTCTTTCAATTTCTTGACACTGCTACCCAGACCAGAGGTTGCCTCGGGATGAGGCTGGCATATAGCACAATATTGAACACCCGATGACTATGCCATAACGCTGATAATGGGCGGACAACAGATATACACTGCATTGAATATCTAAGCGTTTATGAGGGTGCTTCAACTATAACCAATGGTTATGAAGCTACAAGTGTCCATTCTTCCTTTTGATAAATCTGATTATTATATTGGGAGTATGAATGGACCCCTTTTCCCTCCTCCCTACTGAGTGATTAACCCCTGATTTGGTTTACTGTCAGACCCCAGTAAAGTGCACCAGGAGTGCCAGGGCTTGTAACCCCAAAAGCTGCTAGTGGGCCTGCAGAACTGGTTGTGCCACCCACAGAAGCAGCCTTGTAAAATGTGTCTAGGGTCTGCCATTGCAGAACCTGTGTGCAGCCGGGTGCTGTCATGCTGGCTGGGCAAGTGAACCCACTTGCCAGCCCCTAAAAACTCCCCTTTACTTCATGTGAGACACCCCTTTGGTAGGCCCAAGGGCAGGCTGCATTGTAAGCATAAGGTAGGACAAGCCTTAATGTGTGTGGCATGTCCTAATAGTGAATTACAGCCATTTTTGTTTTTCACTATTGGAAAGCTACCTGTTCTCATAGGCCAGGATGGGCTGCTGGAATTATTACACTCTATAATCCCAGCAGGCTCAGGGAACATGGTAGAAAATAAAGTTTGGTATGCCTGAACTCAGCATATTAAAATACATCTTTTAGTAACGTTTATTTTAATATCCTGTGTTTGCAAACACCACTTTTAGAAAGCTGGTGTTTGCTTGCCTTACCATTTCAGCCCGCCTCTGCTCTTATGTGTATCTGCTGTCTGGTTTGTGTGAGTGACAGGGCTGGGGAATTCCAGGAGACAGTCTGGGCTGCCAGGTGGTGAATATATCGATTACACCAGGATGGGTGGGAGGAGTGCCCCTTGACTCTGAATAAGGCTGTGCTCTGCCACCTCAATGCTGGCTCCACCCCCTGGGGAGCGTCTGATGTCTCTGCCCTGCACACTGAAAGAAAAGCCAGAGTCACCATAACAAAGTACTCAGGAACTGGACTGGATTAGGCAAAGGCCGCTCTGGCCTGAAAGAACAAAGGATTTTGAGAATAAAGATAGGAGACCTGCTCCTAAGAAATCAGATCCTGTTCGACCACGAAGAACCTCTGCCCGACTAGAAGGACCTGGAAAACGCTGTGAGGAGGAATACTGTCCCTGACCTGGGGGACTGGCCTGCAGTAGGTGCCTTGCTGAGGGAGGAGAGGAGAAGGACTGAAAGAGACTTTGACTATTTGTGCATTCAAACAATCTACAAGGGCTTGGAACTGAGCTTGCCCCCTGACCAGAGTCCCGGGATCATTGGACTCTCGCCGCCTTTCCTGATGAGCTCCTGGACGTCTGCTCGACCCCTTTTTGTGCCGCTGAAGCCGCGACCCTAAGTGAGCCGCATCCCCTCTCAATTGTGCAGCCTGTGCCTGGCCGCCCCGCCACGGGTGACTCCGCTCTGCCTGAGCCGTGTCTGTCCCGTCCTGCTTGGGCAGCTCGCACCCTGCCTCCTCCTGCCCGTCGAGCTGCACTGCTCGCTTCGCAGCCCCCACCACCAGAAGTGAGATCAGAGGCACAGCGCGAGGCCCATACGGTCCGTACGCTCGAAGCGTACCGACCACCCTGCACCACGCTCCTGATCTCTGGAAGCACGCCGCACCAAGGGGCCTGCCCCTACGCACCGTACTGGCTGCTCCGGGTCGCCCGGCCCGCATCACGTCCACAAGCCTGAATGAAAGGTACAGCTCGTACGCCACACCACAAGCAAACCCCCCGCAATCCGCACCGTCCGCCTGCATCACAGCCAGCTCCTTGATCTACGACTCGGACTACCGACGCCAACGAGCTGGAGCTCGCACCGTTCTAGGCCAACGAAGCCGCTTGCATCACCTTCTCTTTTCCCACTTGTGCGCGACAAACTCTGCAAAAGGTACTGTGCACGCTTCGTACTGTGCGCCTCGGACTGAAGTGTCCGCGAGGCGCGTGAGACTCTGTCAAATGTTTCCTTTTATACCGCACGAGTCGCCCAGGAGTACTACGACTCACACCGCCTTTTAAACAAGCATTGCTAAAGAACTGATTGTTCCTAGCTAGTATTGTGGAACCTTTTTAAATGTTATTGAGACTTGTGATGAATCTTATATAAAGCATACTATATTTTTACATAAAGCCAGCCTGGTGTCCATTTGTAGTGTGTCAGCTGGTACTGTATATTGTTACAAATGCTTAACTCATAACCCTCTGGGGATTAGCCTTGTCTGCTCGCGCCACGCAGCCTAGAGGGTGAGCAGGGGTTATTTTCAAGAGTAAGTCCCTTGCCCTGACTAGAGGAGAGGGTCCTTGCTTGTCACAAGTACTCACCTGTGCCAACCAGAGACCCCCAATTCTAACAAACATCTACTTTAAAACAGCTGGAAACACGCCGGAATCAACGTCCTCCTCAAGAAGCCCAAGGCGGACCCCAAGGACCTCAAGAACCTCCGGCCCATCTCCCTGCTCCTGTTCCAGGCGAAGGTCATCAAAAAAATCGTCAACATGTAACTGGCCCGCCACCTGGAAGACAACAACATCTTGGACCCATCCCAGTCCGAGTTCAGATGAAACCACAGCACGGAGACAGCCCTCATCGCCACCACAGACGACATCAGGCGCCAACTAGACAACTGCGAAACATCAACCCTCATCCTCCTGGACCTGTCAACCGCCTTCAACATGGTCTGCCATCACACTCGAAAGACACGCCTCCTAGAAGCCGGAATCCAAGAGAAGGCCCTTGACTGGACCTCGTTCTTCCTCTCCGGCAGAACCCAGAGCGTCCGCCTCCTGCCCTTCTGATCCGAGGCCACCGACATCATCTGAGGTGTCCCCAGGGCTCATCCCTCAGCCCGACGCTGTTCAACGTCTACATGGCCCTCCTCGCACAAGTGGCCCACCAACACAACCTCAATATCATCTCCTGCGCTGATGACACCCAGCTCATCCTTTCCCTCACCAAGGACCCGCACACCGCCAAAACCAACCTCCACGAGGGAATGAAGGCCGTCGCCGACTGGATGAGGAACAGCCATCTGAAGCTGAACTCGGACAAGAAGGAGGTACTCTTCCTTGGACCCACCTCCTCAGCCTGGGATGACTCCTGGAGTCCGACCGACACCCACCGACCATGCACGCAACCTAGGATTCATCCTAGACTCCTCCCTCTTCATGTCTAAACAGGTCAATGCCATCTCCTCCTCCTGCTACAACACCGTCTGCATGCTCCGCAGGATCTACAAGTGGATCCCGACCAAAACAAGAAGAACGGTGACACAGGCCCTCGTCAGCACTGGACTATGGCAACCCACTCTACGCAGGAATCCCAGCCAAACACCTACAATGACTACAACGCATCCAAAACACCTTCGCCCGACTGATCGTCAACGTCCCCCGCCGCAGCCACATCACCCCCCACCTGAGAGACCTACACTGGCTCCCCATCGACAAGAGGATCAGCTTTAAGCTCTTCACCCACGCACACAAAGCAGTCCACAACGCCGGACCAGCCTACCTGAACAGCAGACTCAGCTTCTACACCCCCACCCGCCAGCTCTGCTCCGCCATCCTCGCCCTAGCCGCTGTATCCCGCATCCAACGAACAACCTCCGGTGGCAGATCCTTCTCCTACCTCGCCGCCAAGACCTGGAACACACTCCCTACCCACCTAAGGCAGACCCAAGACCTACTCGCCTTCAGAAGACTCCTCAAGACCTGGCTCTTAAAGCATTAGCGGCACCCCCTCCCCTCAGCGCCTTGAGACCCTCACGGGTAAGTAGCGCACTTTACAAGTACTATGATTGATTGATTGCTATAAATGATTAATTGGTAAATATGAAAACCACTCACCAAGATAAAACAATTCTAGCAGATTGATTTTGGTAACCACTCCTACTGGGAAGTACCAAAAGGATAGGGCAAGGAGGATAAACAAAAAGTCACTTGTTAGAAGTACTTGACCTTGAATATTATGTCAATCCCCAAAGATGATATAATTGCAAGTGCTTCTAGTGAAAGTATCATAATTGGATTCGCTGAATGAATATGTTGTGATTCAGTGTGCTTTTTCCTGAAGGTTTCCCATTCCAATATGGCCACTGAGATGGTACTGATGGAAATAACAGAGCACTGCTCAAAAAGTTACAGGGTTCTCTTATATAGCCCAGATCAGTCACAGAAAGTTCACTGAGAGATTGAGAGAATGAGCCATGAGTTCAAAAAGCTTCTTAAACGGCACTTGCAAGGACACTGTTCCAGTGAATGCTTCACTTGAGAGACATGAAGTCCTGCTGTCATGGTTACTATAATACATGGATGCAAATAAAGCATCACATATGGAATCTCCCGGAGAAATGTATGCATTTAAATCCATGTAAGCGTTCAAGAACCCAAAGACACGTGGGAGCTATTTATGAGGGAAGCGCCAAAGCGCGATGCCTGCATCACATGAATAGCTTGGAGGATTATAAGGGCACATTGGCAATTTTTTTGTCTCAACCTACAGACAGCTAGCTGTCTATTGTCGAAGACCTATTGACCTATTAGACCCTATTCACACAAGCCATTTGTTATTATAATTTAAATAATTTATTTTGTAAGCATTAAATTACATTTTAATTACATTTAAATTGTAAATTAAATAAAAAGAAATCTAAAATGGTTTTAACATAAAACTTAACTTGTAACCACGCTTGCACACAATGAGTTTGTATTTTATTAAATAAGAAAGAATTCAAATATATAGCATAACTCATTAAAAAGTATGTGAGGTGTTGAGATATTGTGTTGTGCATTTTTAGTGGAATAGTCCTATGTGGCAAGGAGTTACGGAAATGTGTTTTGATATATATTCTTTTAATACATTCACGTACATTACTTTCAACAATTTTTATTTAACTTTATTAATTTCCCCCATTCATGATTATTATCATATCTCCATCTGGTGGTGGAAGTGTTCACAAACAACTGGAAAGATATTAACAGTAACTTTACCGTCATAAATTTGGTTAAAGGAGTCTCCAGCCCCTTCATTCGAGGAGGTGGGGTCGCATTAGTCTAAACCTAGGCAGAGCTCTGCCTAGGCATAGGTGGAGATCTCCATGCGGGGAGATCACTACATATAAACTTACCTTTGTGAAAAGACAACTTTGTCTTTAATAATTTTCACAGTAGCGGTCGGTGACATATTAAATGGTGAGGCATTACATACATGAAAGCAAACACAAACATTATGAAAACACGTTACTTTAAAAATGACAAGAAAGAAAAAAAACATTCACTTACCTCATCCTGCAATACGTCCTCGATGCGCTCAGTCCCTTACTCCAGACAACTCCGCGCATTACTTGACGTCACACAGCCATACTTGACGTCACACAGCCAACTACTTTATCCAATCCAGATGCTGCCTCCATGCTGTGAAGCAGCATTAGAGAAATGTGTTTGTGTTGGATGGGACAGGCTTCCTCCGCACTTCAAAAGGCACTGGAGGCCTTTGCCTGCTGTCCTACTTATCTGTCTAAGACAGCTAGTGGAGAGGGTTGAATTGCGCATGTCAGGTTGGCCGTAGTAAGATACCTGGCTAAGCTTACATGCGCACTTAAAATGAAGGGGCCACTCCTCATTGCTGCCAATCAGTAGTAAAGAGGCACTGGCCCCACCCCACACCCGGCAGAGAGTAGAAAAAAAGAACTTATTACCATTTTATTTTTCACTTTTTCTGTAGAAGTGTGTGGGGGCGACATTCCCCCACTCCCATAGAGGAAGCGCCGCTGATATCTTCCCCATATTCGTATGTTTGTTCTACTCCTAGACCATTACTTAATTGCCATCATTTGATTGGCTGATTTGCATCCATCCACTGATGATCAAAAAATAATTATTCATTATTTTGATTTCTGCACCCCAGGCTACTATCTGGCCACTCAGTTTGGGGCCCTGCTCCTTTAAGTCATTCAATCCCCTCCACCCGAACCACCTGCTCCTTGCTGCACTCTGCTACTGAGTACTGAGCCGCAATCGCCCCCACCCCTCACTGCCTAGCAACACATGAGCATTCTATTGCTTTGGATTTAGATTCCTCACCAGTGGCGTAACACAGGCCCCTGCGCCCCCGCGCTGTGGATCCTCCAAGCTCCAGGCACTCTACTACAGCCAGAGCACTCCTGATTGAGTCCGGAGGAGGGGTCCTCCAAATATCTTGCAGGGGAGCCCCCTCAATTTACGTTACGCCATTGTTCCTCACATTTGACCTGATTACGAGTGCTCTTTTAAATCCATTTTTATTTGCAGTCCCCTGAGTTTCTGATAGTGAGGGTCCTTGTAACTGCCAAGCGGGTGGAGTTCCGAAAAATGACAGTTACCACCACCCCCATCAGAATTAAAGGGACACTTATATTAAAGGCATAAGAAGCCACAGACAGAAATATCAAATACAGTCAACCCATCAGGACTGAATGAGAAACCCTCCGGAAGCGAAAGCGGTGGGAAGCATGCAGCCATGCCCCCATGCTAACGCGTTTGCAAAAGCCGCTAATTTTCACAAGTCATTGATATGAATCCTTTTAGTCTACTTGGTTGAAGTGAAGCAAACCAACATTATACCCCTATCAAATGCATTAGTTTGTTCAATTAAAACACTGGAATGGAAATATGCTGTCTCTGCCGTTTTTATACCCCAGGCATAGCACATTTCCTGCCTTTCACTTAGAGTCTCGAAGGCATAGCAATTTTTATTAATAAACATGATAATTTCACTTCTCATAAAATTATGGGAAACCCAGAGGGCTAATCTGCCAGCTGCCTGTGGAAGTGTGGAACCTGTCTAGTTAGTAAGCTGTTATCTTGCTCAGAAAAGAGTATCAAAGTGGTGATTACAAATGTGAATTTCTTTAATATTTGCGAGACAAACATCGGTGCAGAAAGTATTTCTGAGTACATACAATCATTTCTATAGTGTATCTGATCATCATTATTAAACATATTGTACCCTTATTCAGTAGATTTTGTAGAGCATCTTAGCCATATTTCAGTATATGATTCTGAAGTTTTCTTTGAGGAACACCAAGCATAGGCAATACATACTTATTGCCTCTGTGCTTCTCTAACACTGGGGGGTCAAATCACTAAAACCCTGTTTGAAGGCATGGTGTTGACTCCGACAGTATGGTCTATATTAGAATGAGGTAAGGGAGACATGCAGCGTCATTCAAATTAACAGCCAGATTCATCATTGTAAAATCGGCTTGCAAAGGGCCAGATTCTGAGAATCTGGCCCTTTGCGAGCGCAATTTTCTGCATTTGGGATTCATCATCCCAAATGCAAAAATCGCAAATTGCGAAATCGCTAAATTGCGAGGAATCACATTTAAGGAATCTCTATTTTGAGATTCCTTAAATGCAATTCATGAACCATTTTTGAATTGCGAAATCGCTATTTTTGGCTGCTATTTACCGCGAAGTCTGACTTCGTGGTAAATAGCGTAAACTTTGAAAAATGCACTTCAGTGCATTTTTCAAAGTTGTATGTTACACACTTTGGACATGTGTGTGCGCAACATCAGTCTACATTTACATTTCACCCTTAAAATGACATCCTTATTTGCGATTAGCAAATTGCTAATCGCAAATAAGTCATTCCTTATTTTCGATTAGCAATTTGCTAATCGCAAATAAGGTAGCTGTAGAAATTGCAAATAATATTGCGATTTCCACATGAATCCTGTTTTGTGAGTCATTAATAGCGATTCCTTAATATTCGCTATTAAGGACTCGCAAATCGGGACATTGATGAATCTGGCCGTAAATTCCATCGTACCTTCTCGCAGATCGGCGACCTGCCCACCAATCCCTCCCCCCCCCTCCCCCCCCCCCCCTTTTATGTCACACGATATTGGCTCCTTTCACACTGCCACATGGTGAGAATCCAGTATCGCGACATGGCAGTCAATGTCAGTTGGAACCATCTGCAGAGACCGTTTCCAACTCACATTGTGCGGAGGCTGGGCACAGCTAAAGTCCATCAGGTTTTGCAATTTCTCCAGGACATCAGCGGCAGCCTTTTTAGCTTGGGTTTGTGTTTTTTAGGAGTTGTAGACTCGAACAGTGACCTGCACAAACCCCACCCCCCTCTTGAGGAAGCTGCTCCCTCAGAAGCCCACTCATGGCTCTGGAGGTGATGGACTTGAGACCCCAACACCTCCCCAGGGCCCGCTTCACCATAGTTCCCTCCTTTCCAACTGAGATTCATTTTGGAGGTCCCCAGTTCTGTTCTTATACTGAATCGCGGACAGCTCATTTCGAAAAATGGAAAGTAATTGTCGGAGACGGCACAGCGCCACTCTAAGCAGAGAGACACCCACTTGGCAGGCTGAAACACCCAAGGTGTTCTCTTGATCCACTCGTATGGACAATACCTCAACAAGTACCAACTGTTTCCTGTAAAAAAGGGAAAACAACAACAAAAAAACAACTAGCTAAATAGACGAGCAGCACAGGAGATAAGCGAGTTCACCTTGAAGGCTGAGGTCATAGGTTCGAGCCCAGCCTCATAAAGAGGAAGGAGCATTGGTATTTAAAAAATGAAAAAAATGTAGAAAGTGCACATTTCCTCCTTTCAGCATTGTTTGGCAAACAATTAAAATGTCTACCAGGCGCTGTGTGCACAAACTTATGCTCATGTGCTATTAGCAGGGGCAATATTCCTTCCCAAATTACCCGAGGAGCAGTAATTAACTCTAATAAAAAGGATGAACTATGTGGCCTAATGACCACCCACGAAATAAATACTACAACAAAGGGAAAAGATGTAGATTCAGAAACAAACTGCCGTTCAGGAAGAAGCTGCCAGGTCATCAGCAGGATGGGTAGAAAGGAAAGGTATTACAGACAAAAGTATCCTCAAGCACGTCCGGCCTTCATCAGGCCTATTTTGGGGCCAAGCCAGGCGACGAAACAGCAGTTAGTGTGTTTACTCTAATGTAAGAGATCTCGACCGTGCCGGAAGTGGGCCAGGTTTTTTTTTCAAGGTAAGGAAAATGTCAGCTGGGCCTGAAGGGTGCCAGAGTACAGGGAGGGACAGAAGCTTGTCCGATGGAACACAAAGGTAACACAGTTGGGTAAAAGCCAAGCTCCAGGCAGGTATTGGAGGTCAATAGAAGCAGTACCAGAGAGGGGGGCTAACAATAAACATCTGTCATTCAGCGCAAATATATCCGTGGGACAGTGCACTTCATAAATAAGACGGTTAGGTTCCCTGCCTCCCTGTAGTGCCAACGCCCGGTTCCATCCTTCCAAGTAAGAAATAAGTACAGCTGAGTGGGGTGGTAGGAAAGGGAAAAGGTCCGATTTGAAAGTACAACAAGGAAATGTGCATTAATTCTACAGTGGAGGGGGTAAGCTACAAAGTTTCAGCAAACATGTCACTAATACAAAAATGTACTAAAGGGAAATGAGTGACTGTAACCCATGAGAGCAGGTCATAGTTTAGCGGGGGCATTCAACCGAAAAAGGCTACCATGACAGTAGTAAATAGTAATAAAACAACCCAGACCAGCTCCCAAGTCCTGTAGCTAACAAGAAGGCAGATGTCTGGATCAGGTCTCAGGGCGACCAGTCCACGGGTTGCTGACTCAGAGTAAACATGGTGAGGGAATGCAGCAATATGGAAAATCAGGACCAGGGAGTTGGGTAACAATGAACATCCGCTATGCAGGGCTAGGTTTCACCAGAACAAAAGTGCACCCTACAAACACGTAGGCTAGGCACCCCCGGCAGTGCCAACCCCGGTTTCCATCCTCCCAGGTTAAGAAGCAAATAGAATTGAAGGGGCAGTATGCCAAGAAAAAGGTCCAATGGGACAGACGGGACTACAATAAAAAGGCGCAATGAAGTGGCAACGCAAATAATAAGTTGCACAAATGCACTCCCAGGAGTGTGACAAGGAAAAGATTTTTAAAATATTGCATGTGAGCGCGGGCGCGCCTACGAAGCCTAAGCTAACAATTTTGCAGAGGCAAATTCTGATGAAAGGGGAAGGATTTACAGTGACGCTATTAAGAATATACGAAGGTTGTAAAAACATGGCAATTTTTTGGGCGCGCATACATAGTTTAAGATAAAAAGGTCCAATACAAGTTTTGGAAGAAGGAAGGGTTAGCGTTAAACCAGTTGAGCATAAAAAAGGCAACTTTCCAGTGATAACATGGTCCAGGGGGGACATCGGGTTCACAGCGGTGCTTACCGAGGGGAGCCTGCCAGGAGAACGAGTGAGGTAGAGGATGGTATTTATGAAAGTTATGTGTACCACAGATCCACAAGTGACATATGACTATCTCCCAATTTTGTTTGATTTCATGTGTGACCCACGGTGAGAGAATACAGTGCCATAAGACTCCGAACAGGACACAAACGTGTCACCACATGAGGGCAAGAGCAAAGCAGAGCACACCATGGTGTTTGTGGGGAAGATTGCCGTCAGACCTTACCAGATGTCAGCCTCGCGGAGACACAGCTAGAGGTGGGTATCCTAGTGCTTGAGGGGTACTAAGACAGGGGCAGGCCCACAGAAAGAGCAACGGAGGCGCAAAGACACGACACAAGGTAGGGGGAGCCACAGGAAGATGGAAGCCTCCCTGGCGGTGTGGAGGAAACAAAAGGTGTATTGGTTTGGTTATGGAAACACACCGACAGGGCGGTGTGTAGAAGGAGGGCTAATCAATCTCAGATGCCTCACGGCTGGGTGAGTATGCCTGACGGAAAATTGGGGTAGCAGGCAGAGATGGCACTCGCAGCCCAGCCCGCGCTAGACGGCAGGGCGCAGGAGAGACTAGCAACCTAGCGAATTGGGGCTGGCTCCGGGAAAAGGCTACCCCCCACACGCAAAGGGGTGTGGAAAACAACAAAGAACAATCCACATGCTGTCAGGGTGATTTACGACCCTAGGATATGCAAATGAGCAAAAGACAAACCAGTGATTTATGGTCAGCCGATAATTTATGGCTGATGATTTATGATGTCCATGCAGAATGATTTCTGGTAACCAAATGATGACAGATATGTGACCAAATGATTTATGACAGCCCGATGATTTATGACCTGATTTAGGGCGACTGATTTATGACGATCAGGCAGAGTGGTTTATGACAACATGATGCTGACCGATTTGAGATAGAATGATTTATGATACCCAATGATTTATGACCCATGATTTATGATGTCTAAATGACACTGAGCGATAACCAATTGTGATAATATATGATAATGATTTATGACCCCGGCCTGAGAGGGTATCCAGGGGAGTTGTACATATATAACGTATGTCATGAGTAATAAAACTGCGGCCAACAACCACCACAAAAACAATGTCTGTTGGCTGTGTGTAGTATAACATCATGTACACGGGTATAGTACGGTTCCGGGAATGGGCACAGTGCAGCCCTTAATGAACTTTGAGTGATCATAGATTGAATCACGGAGGACGTTGATAGCACTCCTAATCACCTAGAGTGACCTATAGTACTTGATAATTCATGCAGAGACCTGAGACCAGTTAAAGCTGATTCCAAAGCAGAGAAAACGTGGGTGCCGTGGACTGGCATTAGGTTTCTCCATCAATAAAAATGGTCCCCCTAAGTTGTTCCACAGGTGGTACTATAATCCATCCTACAAACCGACTATGAACATACAGATTGGAAGAACCTGCTCATGGAATGTAGAGGTACACTACACATCACTGAAACACAAAACTGAACACAGAGGCGGTACTGTGAAAGAAGTACTTTCCCATCACAATCATGATTCCTTTCCATGTTTTTCACCTGCCTCACATGATGATGTTATCAAACTCATTTCTACCATCAAATCGGGCTCCCCTCTGGACCCTTGCCCTCCTTCTGTGATGCTAAAACTCACAGAAGTGATCTCACGCCCCCTTATGGAGATCTGCAATACTGCATTTCAGACAGGCCACTTTCCCAGTATATGGAAGAAGGCTGTTATAAAACCCCTTTTAAAAAAACCTTCCCTAGACCCTACAGCTGTCGCCAGTTATAGACCCATTGTGTGTCTGCCCTTTCCTGCCAAAGTATGCGAATTCCTGATGAATAGACAGCTCTCAGAGTTCGTCGAGACCCACCAACTTCTCGACGAAACGCAGTTTGGTTTTAGGAAAGGGCATGGAACAGAGACTGCCTTGATAAAGGCCTCTGATGAGATCAGGGCGATCATGGATCAGGGAGGGGCGGCTGTCCTCATCCTTTTGGATTTGTCAGCGGCCTTTGACACGGTCGACCATGTCACTCTAGTCGACCGTGTCACAGCCCTGGGGATAAACGGTCTGGCCAGGGATCTCATCGCATCTTTCCTGGCAAACCGTACCCAGACAGTGAGGCTGGGAGACTTTTACTCTCCTATCTCTGCACTCCCTTGTGGAGTCCCACAGGGCTCCTCGCTAAGTCCTATGCTATTTAACATCTATGTAGCGGACTTAGCGAGGGTAATAAAGGCCCATGGGGTACGGCTTACATCCTACGCAGATGATACCCAGCTGGTTCTGGGTATCCACAGGGACGGCCTCACTGTGGCAGCCAACTTCCAGAGATCTATGCTTGAGGTCAGTACCTGGATGGCCTCAAATTGTCTTAGGCTCAACTCGGACAAGACCGAGATCATGACCTTCGGAAAACTCTCCCCTGAATGGTCCTCTAGCTGGTGGCCGGAAAAGCTCGGCCATCCACCTGTCCCAGTGGAAAAAGCCAGAAATCTAGGAGTGATTTTTGACAGCAAGCTGGCTTTTGACCTCCACACTAACAAGGTTGTCTCGTCAGCATTCTTTATTTTGAAAAAAATTAAGAAACTACTACCTTATCTCCCTGCCTCAGCTGGGAAGACTCTGGTCTCCACCTTAGTCTTCTCTAAAATAGATTCTGGGAACGCTCTCTTTCTTCATACCCAGAAGCGTGTCATAACTAAGCTGCAATCCATCCAGAATGCGGCTGCTAGGATCCTTATAAACATTCCTCGCCGCAAATCCACCACTCTTGGCATTCGTCAGCTCCACTGGCTGAGAGTTGAGAGCCGCATTAAATTTAAGGCCCTCTGCATTGCATATAAGGCAGTACAAGGCATAGGACCCAGGTTCCTGACCGAAGCCTTTCAGCTGTATACTCCCAGAAGGCAATTAAGATCGGCCAACACCAGTCTCCTCCCTGTGCCACGCACAAGAACGGCCACTTGGGGAGACAGGTGCTTCCTTGTGGCCACTCCAAAACTTTGGAATCTTTTGCCACTGGCCATTAAAATTGCCCCGAACCTGATGAGCTTCCGCAGGCTCTTAAAAACATGGTTGTTTAACCAGTAAGAGGATGGCTGACTCCAGTAGTTCTACAGCGCCGAGACACCCCAGGGTATTTGTTGCGCTATAAAAATTACGTAAATAAATAAATAAATAAATCACAATATGGTCACCTTTACATATCATCGGTAAATCAAAGCGCACCTTAACAAAGCTGGAGTATGAATATTTACCAAAAGACTGGAATTCGCTATTCTGAGGCAGGATCAATGAAGAAATCTCAAAGTAAGGCAAGAACCCCAAAACAGGCAAGCATCCATTGAACTAGCCCTGCACTAGGGTGACCACCCGTAGGAAATGTTCATGAATTGTCTGTAATGTAGCCCTATTGTCTGTTGTCCGTGAAGAACAGTCTTACAGACAGCATTTGTCCGTAATCTTAGCCTTTCAGCTAAAGGACAAATGTTAATTTCCTCAATTCAGATTCCCCAGCTGGAGTATGAGGGAGGCTGAAGTGCTATGATCCAGAAGAAGGGGTAAACAGATTAAGGGTGGGCTGTGTTTGTGGAGTTTGACTCTGCGGAAATTAGCAGAAAGTGAAAAACTCTGTGAACTCTGCCTAACTCAGCGCCAGTGGGTGAATTTATGCTCGGCTGCCCTTCGCATTGATTGGTGTGATTAGTGTGCTCCATGTAGCAATAAGCGCACAAACAGCACCATGCGGTCGCCCGCACTCAGGGACATTTTGTTCTTCCTATTCTGTGCATGATGCTGGGCCTACTTTGTAATCCTAATTATATCTTTGCCATACTAACTTTATTTAAGTTATCCTCCCCTGTTTTACATTTGTTTCCTTAGTGTGTGTATTTGTGTATTTTACGTTTTTGCCTCTTTTTTATTTTCTGTGACTTTTATTACTTTTCCACTAACTTCCCAAACTTCCCCAACTTCCTAATTTCCCCCTCTCTAGTCTATTCCATCTCTCCCTCCTGTCTTTCTTTTTTCTTATTCACCCAGGACCATGACACAGCATGGGTGGGGTGGCACCCCTGCAGCAAGCCACGTACTCTGTGGGCACCGGCTCCACCTGGGGGTGCAGCCTTGTGACAGGCTTGTGCCTTGTGTGCGAGAAGGAGGTGGCCACACCTGTTTTTTGTGCAGCTCCACCTCTCCTCCATGCTAGCAGCAGGCATCAGGCACAGGAGTGGGTGCAGTCTGCTGGAGCATCGGCTGCTGTAGGAAAGGGTGCACCTCTGCGTTTGCCAATGCACTGGGATCCAATGCACCCAGCAGCAGCTCATGCACCGTTGGGTTGGCTTCCTGGGCTGGGGATGGACCTGCTCGTCCTTCTGGGCGCCCAGGTTGCGGGGATTGGTGAGAAATTCTGATTATTATTACTAATGTGTGTCCTATCCTATAATGCAAAATCTGTTACCAAATAGCATGCTTCTCTAAATCTAAGGTAAGTTAAGTTCCCGTAACATTCCAAATATTATGTGATCCAATTTAAGCGAGCAAGGTGCTTGGTGCTAAGTAGTTCTGCTCGTTGCTGTAGGCACTTGCTTGGGCTGATTATGTAAGAAATAATGCTGACTTCTCTATCCTCCTGTCATTAAGATAGTGGCACAATAGTAGTAGTAGTAATATCTTATTGGTGAGTTAGCGTTCTCTCTGTCTTTCTTTTTATGTAGCTTGTACAGTCCCAAGCAATCGTCCACTGATGTTGTATGCAAAATATGCATCCATGCATCGAAAAAGGAAACTGACTGAGTTGGCCCATCAAAGGATATATATTTGTGAAGCAAATAGTAAGCATTTCCAAATGTAGTTTAGCATATTTGAATAGGGCTTAAGTAAGGTTTTGGCAATTAGGCATAGTTCAACTGGATAATATAGGCATTCTGTTTGAGAAAAGCATAAACGTCAATATGGTACTGTGTTTGTTTTTGCCTGGCAAAATATTTACTATGAAATTAACTATGCCACTAATCTATTTTTGTTATTTTCTTTATCTCTTTAGCACCCTAGGCCAGAAGAGGGCATTAGAGGGTGCAGCCAAGGAGGGTGTCACCAGCAGTGTGGTAGCGGGTGGAAGTTCCACCAGCAGTGCCGTGGCCGACGGCTCTGCTGGCCTCAGTAAGTTCTTGTCAATATTATTTATTTCTCTAACTGTTACCTCTTCCCATTAGATACATTTTCCCTCCTTTCTGTTATACTGTGACTTTAAAAAAAAACTCTTCTTACTATTTAATCTTTATTCTTGTTACTTATCCCTCCCTGCATTAACACCTTATTTCTATATTTCTCGTTTCTGTAGTTGACTTCCTACTGTGTCTGTACTAATCTGTAGCTTAAGTTTTTTTTGCTTGACTATGCTGTCCCTCTCTCCTACCTTTGTAATCTGTGGACTGGTACTAAGACTAAGGGCCTTATGAGGACACCAACGGTTTAACTGCCGGACCGCCAATGCTGCATATGCTTCAGGATTGCAATGCTGCCGGTCTGCAGATCACATTACGACTGGACTGCTGGGGCAGTGGTCCAAGGTAGGTGATCCCACCGTGGGAGCATGGCTTAGCCTGTAAGTTAAGCCGCAGGAGATGCCGCCGCTGTGCAGCCAGTGCGATGTGTGTCATGCACCATGTAATGCATCATATCCCTTAAACCTCGAGTTTTAGTAATTTGTGAACTTTGATATACTGACCCTGTCTGCAGCGCCTTAATGCCTTCGGGCTAAGTTCGCGCTTTAAAAGTTTTATATTCATTCATTCATTCATTCATTCATTCATTCATTCATTCATTCATTCATTTATTCATTCATTCATTCATTCATTCATTCATTCATGCATGCCACACATTGCACCAACGAAGGTAAATGAAAGGGATTACAACATGCGTCTCCATACACAAGCCCCCTGGGCTCAAATGCCCAGGGGCCCTATTTCGAGCCCTCTGCTTCCCTTTCTGCCACCCTTTTCACATCCGGGATCCGGCCATGAAAAACATGGTAGTAAGGGAAGTCCAAATTCCCATCGCGGTGCCTGCATCGGCATTTGACTGTTGGTGGTCCGGCCCCCAAACTTGTAATCAAGCGGTCAGACTGGGCAGTCTCAAGACTGCTGCACTCGTGTTCAGCCCCTAAGACACTCGGGGGCATATGTATGAAACACATTTTTAGTCGCAAACGCTGCGAATCGCAAAAAACAGCGTTTGCAATAAAAAAAATTGCAATTTGAGATGTATGAGACACAATCACATTGCAAAGTAAGAAATCGCAAAAATAGCAATTTCTTATCTTGCGGGGAAAAAAATCTGCGAATATCCTTGTGAATTCCTAATTAGCGATTTTCTCAGTTTGCAAAAATCACAAAAATGAAATCGCAACTGAAAAAATCACAAGGAAATGTATGAAAAAATCACAAATTGTGATTTTGTCAAATTCGCAAAATAAGAAATTCTCAATTAACACCAAGTGCATGCAGGTGGTAACCAGGTGCAAGGTACTTAAACCAGCCCACAATGCAACTGAACCTTCCACAATGGCAGCACTATATGTGATAGCCAGGAGACTGCGTATTCGGGCTCTTGCACACAGGAGAATGAGATGGGAACATATCTTCAGGCTGCGCATCATTCTGTTCCAGCAGACTGAAGAGGAGATCCATGACAAGTACAGGCTGCACCCACAGACCATCTTAGACCTGATTGAGGAGCTAAAACCCTATTTGGAACACCCATTACGCAGGACCCAAACAATTCCCACCCATGTGCAGGTCCTGTGCTCCCTGCACCTCCTGGCCTCAGGGAGTTTTCAAGGGGTCATATCAGAGGTTGGTGGGGTGTCACAAAGTGCCCTGTCGCGCTTTTTCCATGGCTTTCTAGATGCAATGCTACAGAGGCTATCACATAACATATACTTCTGCAGCACCCAACAGGTATTACAGCAAACAAAACTTAACTTCTATCAGATTGCACGTTTCCCCCACGTCATTGGCTGCATTGATGGGACCCATATGGCCATCACACCCCCAGCAGCAACTGAATATGTCTACAGAAACCGTAAATGCTACCATTCTCTGAATGTAAAGATTGTGTGCAATGCTAAGTATATCATCAATGACATTGTACCAAAATACCCTGGCAGTACACACAACTCTTTCATCTTTAGACATAGTGGGGTACACAGACATCTGAGTGCTGGAGAGTTTGGAGAGGGATAACTGCTAGGTAAATGCATGGCACACATACATCCATCCACTACATCTCCTGAGGGGGGCGGCATTGACTTACCTATTGTGTCTATCCCTGCAGGTGACAGTGCCTATGCAGTACGGGACTTCATCCTGACCCCTTACCTGGATCCAGACGATGCAAGGGAGAGGAGATACAACAGGGCACACAGATCTACACGCTGCGTCATAGAGCGTATGTTTGGAATCCTAAAGAGCCATTCCGGTGCCTGCGTAAAAGCGGAGGAGCACTGCAATACAGCCCTGAGACATGCTGTAAAATCGTGGCAAGCTGTGTAATGCTCCATAACATGGCTATGAGGAAAGGCACCACAATTGATGTGACTGATACAGACACATCGGATGACCATGGCCCAGCTTCCCCTGGCAGGCCAGCATCAGGAGTTGGGGCAGCTGCCGGACGTCAGAGACGGACTAAGATCACACAAAACTACTTCTAGGTGAGGAATGATGTCATGAGCCAAAATGATGTTTGAAATGTTTATTCACACTTCAAAAACATTCACTGTTGCTGTACCCAGCACATGTTATGCACACAGTGCAGGTAGTTCCAAATAAAGTGTTCAATCTGTATTGCTGAGTTGCATCACCCATTGACACAAATGTTTCACTGTACAGTTCACCTCTTCCGGTGACGGATTGGTGCTGGTCGGTCTCCAGGCTGAGTGCCCTCCGTTGGGTGCCTAGGTACTGCACCCTGTCTGCCACTGCGCCTTCTTGCTTCAGGCAATGTAGGTGTGTTGCTACTCCTACTTGACGTCTCCTCACTCTCCCCAGAGACAATGAGTGCGGTGCCACCTGAGTTAGCAGTCTGCATTTGCTCTACTGCACTGGTGACCTGTTCCAGCCCTTTTGCAATGTCCTGGCAGCAGTGTGACATTTCCACCTGCATGGTAATGCTGCAACGAGTCAAGTTGCTGGTGGGGGTGCACAGGCGGTTCACCGCCTTTGTGTAGTTATGTTGCAGTGCGTTGACGCGTTGGGCAGCCCTGTCCCTGGCGTCTTGAATTTGCTTCAGGGTGTCACAGAGGTCACGTATGGCACCTGCCATGGCCATGATGCCCTCCTCCATGTAGCCCTGATTCCGTTGAGTGTGCTGAGCTGCCTATTAATGGAGCGCAATGATTTCTGTTGCAGGTGCTGTACCCGCAGCATGCTGTTTTTAAGACCTGCAAATACTGTGTGCTCCTCATCAGTGGCAGTGTTGCTCTTGGGCCTTGACCTGCCTGTTTCCATTGCTGGCACACTCATTTGTGGGATTTCCTGCCTACGGATGTGTGACACACCCTGCCTTGCCTCTCTTTGCTCACTCGCCTCCCCTGTGGCCTCTAAGTCATCGCCCAATGGAGGCAGTGGGGGCACATGTGTGCGCTTCCTGCGCTTGATGGTTGTGTGCTCTGACTCTTCACTGGAGTCCCCATCATCAGCCTGGTCCTCAGGATTTGCAAAGTCATCTCCCTCTGCACTGTCATCAAGTGCCCTGGATTGTGCTATGGATGTAAAGGGGGTTATGGAAAACAAAGGTGCCTAGCTTATTCAACATAAATGCAATACAGTATAGGAACACAATGGAATACTATACGATTAAGGTTTCCTGACCCAGCCGGGAAAGGAATTTATTCTCAAGAAACAATGTCCAATATACAATACAAATTAAATAGCATGACACAAGCCTGTGCCGTACCAAAAAAGGAAAAGGAAAAATAGGAGTAGAGTGAAAGGGGTGTTTTTCAGGCAAAGGAAGGGAGCAAGAACAGGGCACTGTAGACAAATTAAAGATCACTGACAGTGTCGCCTGGAGTGGAGTATACACAATCTCATTTGAAAATATTGTGAGTATAAACCCACTCATGGGTGTCGACGTTTCGATCCCTATTGCTCAACAAGATACATGGGATCATCATCAGGACTTAGAAATAAACAAAGCATGCCTGAATGTAATAAAGCCTCTATTGTTCGAGGTAAGATGCCTCACGTGGGAGGTTTCCTGCACTTCTAGGTTTTTCTGGCGGAAGTTGTCACGCCAGGCACGGGGTTGTATGTCATGGAGGTCCTTATTGGGATCCAGTCGCAATGTTAGTTTTTAACAAATGGAAAAACTCGTTACCCGTTTTCGTTTTCGTCTGGTGGCCGCACTTTTTCCACTCTGCGTGAGAGCGGGGTACGGGATTTAAAGTGTAGGCATCAATGGCCATACACGCAGTGCACCAACAGTGTGGTGTTCAGGCGTCAGTCTGAATGACGACTCGCCTCTGCTGTGGATACTCGGTCAATGCCGGTTCCCCCTATGGATGTAAAGGGGGACACATGAGTTTGTATCATATTCTGCATTTTGCACTCAATAAAGTTTCTACATTTTGTCTAGGCTAACTTCTGACACTGTTTCATTCCCTTATCACTGAACCACATGTTGCATTTGATTTCTTATGGGTCATGGACACACTATCCTACATCCTACTACAACTCCCATGATGCATTGCTGGGTGTGCTGTAAGAAGTGGACTGGAGTGACATGTGTTGTTTCTATTTTGCGCATTCTAGAAAGTGTGCATGGGATGGGGACCTGTGCAGATATATTTGGCATGCATCTTACCTTGGCTGCTGGATGCAGGATCGGAGCTCTCGATGTCAGCCACAACACTGAAACTCTCAGGAAGGAGGGTAGACTCCACCAGCTTCTCATGGGGTGTTGGCTCTGCTGCTGTGGATGATCCTTCCCCGGTCTTGTTTGACTCCTTCAGTCTGGCTGCCACCCTCTCCTTCGACCTTTGCTGCATGTCACACCACCTCTTGCGCAGTTCTTCCACAGTGCGATGCGTCACACCCACAACATTGACTTTCTCTTGAATGTCCAGCCAAATCTTTCTTTTCCTTGATTCAGGGACTCGCAGTGCCTTTTTCCCAAAGAGGAGCTCATGGCTGCAAACCATCTCCTCTATGAGCACCTCCTGCTCCTTGTCAGAGAACTTGTGTTTTCACTTCCTCTTCTCACCCTCCTTGCCCTCATGTTGCTTCTGGGACTCCATTGGGGTTGTTTCTCTGCTGTGCTGCCTCCTCACACTCTCCAAACAGCCTCTGGCTGTGGCTCAGGCAA
Organism: Lissotriton vulgaris; assembly: GCF_964263255.1. NCBI lineage: Eukaryota > Metazoa > Chordata > Amphibia > Caudata > Salamandridae > Lissotriton > Lissotriton vulgaris. Next base: position 807,801,093 of record NC_141697.1, read on the forward strand.
TCAGGTGCAGCAAATCTCTCCCCCTTTCTGGATGTGATGTCATCAGGCTGCACCTGTATTGCAGATTCCCACTTTTGCAATTTCTTAATTTGCGAATTTCGCAATTAAGGAATGGCAAATCATGTTTCTAAGAATTTTTTGCGATTTTTAAGAAATCACTAATCATTAGAGATTTTTTTAATACATCCCGTTTTATGAATCTCAAACTGCAAATCGCAAAATATCGCAATTCGAGAATCGAAAAATGGGATGTTCATACATATGCCCCTAGATTAGGTAGTCTACTGTGAAGATTGCAGATTTTGCCGACCTTAGCAAGCTGTTCTACACTTGTGTTTTGAGAAGACTTTTTTATTTCTTGCTCATGCTCCAAAGACGAGGGAGTGGCCATGGTTATTGGTGACACTCCCAATACTGTGTTGTATGTGGCATTCAGAATTACAGCAGATTAAATGACAGTGCAGCATGGCAGGAGATTATGAGAATGGTTCCATTGCATTTGCGAACCAAACCATATGTCCTTTATTGACCAATTTATTCTGCCCCTTCATTGCGCTTTACATGACTCACAGTCATCACATCTCTGCCTCTTCATTACAGTTCGCTTCACTACTTGCCTTTATAGCATTGTCAACCAGAAAAATGCTGAAAGTGATATTTTAGATGGGAGAAGTGATACTGCACACTGAACTGTGGTTATATGTTACTGTTGTATTTTGTTAAACAAAATAAAAAGGGGAAGTTGTATCTGGCAACTTAAATGCATAATGTTTTTTCTTGCCACACAGACCACCAATGACGGGCCCAGCAGCAACTGTATGGGGTGTCTCGCGGTGGTGGGGATTGGCGATGATAAGTCAGATTGCTTAGTTATTGACAGTTACTAGTATACCCACTGTATTTGTTAAGTGAGGCAGAACCCACTCATCATCATCATTCATCCATCCATAACCTCCCTGCCCATGGCACTTTGAGAATCACAACCCATAGGCCATGACCCCACCCAACTGCTGCATGGATGAACCCGGCACTGCAATGTTGGCTGTGCAATGTGCATCTGCTTCTGTTAATGTAACATTAACAAAGTTTTCCATGGATTGCAATCCAAAAACAAAAATGAGGCATCTTTCTCTTTCCTCCCAGTGCCCATTCAGTCACTCACCACCTAGTACCACACTCCTTTATTCATGCCTAATTTCTTCTATGCCAGCCTGCAAGAAATATTGAAAAAAAAAATTTATGGCATGCGCCACATTATGAGAAAAGTGGTTCACAAGGCGTCCAAAATGGATTTACTCCTGTTTAAATTTGACATTCATCATCTTTCAGTTTCAACTACAGTGACTGACTAAACCTAAGTTATATCAGTAAACTCCCACTATTCTATAGTGAAACCTTTATCGTATCTACCTGGCTTTTTTGCTGTACCTTACACTGCTGCAGCAGAAACATAGCGTATATCCCGTCCACCATATTATGAATCATAATACGGCATACGGTATATCTGAAAAGATTGTGATGGAGTAACCCCTCTACCAAACTCTAGTCTAAATCGGTCACTGAGTTAAATTATTTTCTTTTTCTGCCAAGCAAATGTATTTCATTTAAATAATTTGTGTTTGAGGGTGAAGCCAGGAAGTAAAGTGGGATTAAGTGTCTGTGATTTTGTGTTTTGTGGATGAGATAGATACTCTGTTACCAACGTCTCACGTGCCCATTACAATCTATGTATCCCATTTCTTTCCCTGTACTGCAGTGCATACTTTTTACCACCATATACTTACAGCAGACAAGATATCTATTATCCGCATGTTATACATGATGTACGGCCGATGCAGGGAAACACAGTGTGGTGGGGTGTGGCAGGGCAGGGGGATGTCGACTGACGATGGAAATTTATTTATTTATTTATTTATTTTTGCTAGTTCTTTGTTGACATCCCCCGCACCACTACTCTTACCTGCACCGGCCGCCGCTGCGTGTGTGATATTAATAATCATCTACTTCTTTGGAGTCGGGGTAGAATTTAAAGGCACTTGGAGAAGAGCAGGGCCACTGGAATCAAAGATCATTGTTTGACCATTGCGGCTGCTCCAGCTGCAGATTGCAGAGAGTGGCAAATGTGTACGTGATGCACTAGCTAGCATGCTTACAATCATTTAGCACAACAAGTATAAAACACTTGTACTCCACAGTGGATGATGCCTTACTCATTAAAGAAAGGTATTTATTTTCTTTTTTCCACACAAAATGTCTGTGTGATTTACTTTTTTCAGAAACCCTTAACAAGAAAAAAAATAGCTTTGTATGTTGCCTCCTTTCAGCCAGTCAGTACTTCTGTGAGGTATGTGTTGTCAAAATCATGTCCATGTGACCGACTTTCCTAATCACATAAAAAAATTGTAATGGCCCGAGGGGACCAGCAAATGTACTTATATTTTTTTCTTGATATAGCTACTCCTGCTTGCTACCAATACCACTGACCCGGCAGGAGATTGTGGCCCGGCTCCGGTGGCATAGACTGGAGGCCACCAGGGAGCCCTACCAGCGGCTTGTGGATGAGGAGGGCCTGGCACATGCCCCTGCACCAGCTCCTAGACCCACTTCCACCAGCCAACAACCTTTTTGGGTGCTTTATTTCAACTTTGCACTTATGCCTTTTCGCGCAGCCTGTCTATACTATTTCTTAACGTGTTTGGCGTTTAAAAGGTTATGGTACCATTTCCTATATTGCCTACAGGAACATAGATAAACAATTAAGTTATCTCATCTGCAATAAAAGTAAGTTATATACTGAGTGAAGTAATTCACTCACCCCATAGATCTCTTACATGAATAGATGAAGTGATGGCTGGCGGCTGCTTCCTCTGTCAATCTTCCAACACCTGGAGAGCTCCCAAGGTGCCTTCTTTATGGTAGTGGCAGTGTGCTAACAGTGAAGGCAGCAAAGAGAGGTCCCACTCCCACCTTGGCAATCTCCAACCGCAGAAATATTTAAATGGATCACAGGCACTAAAGTTGAAAGAAAAACAGAGAGTTAGTAGGTTATACATATACATTTATATTACAGTTTTAGAAAGACTGAGGACAGACTGCTATCACCATCAAACATCATTGAAAAAATACCACATATTACAACAAAAACTAGCAATAGTAAATTATTCTGAGCAAAGGTGAGCACAGGATTTGAAAACAAAAATTATGACATCTTCACGTCAGGGAAAATATACTCAAAGTCTGTAGTCTGTAGTTGACAAGGTTCAGCATTTATTTGCACATAACAAAGGCCTGAAATGTTAATGTTAAGGAATGACATGTGGGCTATTGCTCCTGTAATAGAAGATCTTGCAGTAAGTTGATGTTACATTTAATCACATCCACCCCACCAAGTGTATGATCTATTTGGTGTATATTAGAAACACCTTAAAAAAATCACACATCCTGGGGGACGAGGGTTAGGGGGGTTGATGAATAGATATAGATGGGGACTCACCACTGACCTTGTTGTGGGGGGGTCGCCTGCTTTCTTGTCCGCCTTTCCGGCCACTTTGCCACGCCTCGCGGCCCCCGCTTCGCGGGGGCCGCTCGTAGGCTAGAGACTTTGCCAAGAGCCACCACCTGGGTCTCTTCTCGTGCACCAGGGCACCAACGCGCTTCGAGGGACTTGGCAACTGACCCCAGGAACAGAGGCAGGACTGCGAGGACCAGCCTGCTCAGCGGCGCTGATCGGCCGCAGCTGGTCCTCTTCCCGCCCCCTCCTCCAGTAAAACCACCACGGAGAGAGCCTTCCCTGGGACTCACCACTGACCTTGTTGTGGGAGCGTCGCCTGCTTTCTTGTCCGCCTTTCCGGCCACTTTGCCACGCCTCGCGGACCCCGCTTTGCGGGTGCCGCTCGTAGGCTAGAGACTTTGCCAAGAGCCACCACCTGGGTCTCTTCTCGTGCACCAGGGCACCAACGCGCTTCGAGGGACTTGGCAGCTGACCCCAGGAACAGAGGCGGGACTGCGAGGACCAGCCTGCTCAGCGGCGCTGATCGGCCGCAGCTGGTCCTCTTCCCGCCCCCTCCTCCAGTAAAACCACCACGGAGAGAGCCTTCCCTGGGACTCACCACTGACCTTGTTGTGGGAGCGTCGCCTGCTTTCTTGTCCGCCTTTCTGGCCACTTTGCCACGCCTCGCGGCCCCCGCTTTGCGGGTGCCGCCCGTAGGCTAGAGACTTTGCCAAGAGCCACCACCTGGGTCTCTTCTCGTGCACCAGGGCACCAACGCGCTTCGAGGGACTTGGCAGCTGACCCCAGGAACAGAGGCGGGACTGCGAGGACCAGCCTGCTCAGCGGCGCTGATCGGCCGCAGCTGGTCCTCTTCCCGCCCCCTCCTCCAGTAAAACCACCACGGAGAGAGCCTTCCCTGGGACTCACCACTGACCTTGTTGTGGGAGCGTCGCCTGCTTTCTTGTCCGCCTTTCCGGCCACTTTGCCACGCCTCGCGGCCCCCGCTTCGCGGGAGCCGCTCGTAGGCTAGAGACTTTGCCAAGAGCCACCACCTGGGTCTCTTCTCGTGCACCAGGGCACCAACGCGCTTCGAGGGACTTGGCAGCTGACCCCAGGAACAGAGGCGGGACTGCGAGGACCAGCCTGCTCAGCGGCGCTGATCGGCCGCAGCTGGTCCTCTTCCCGCCCCCTCCTCCAGTAAAACCACCACGGAGAGAGCCTTCCCTGGGACTCACCACTGACCTTGTTGTGGGAGCGTCGCCTGCTTTCTTGTCCGCCTTTCCGGCCACTTTGCCACGCCTCGCGGCCCCCGCTTCGCGGGAGCCGCTCGTAGGCTAGAGACTTTGCCAAGAGCCACCACCTGGGTCTCTTCTCGTGCACCAGGGCACCAACGCGCTTCGAGGGACTTGGCAGCTGACCCCAGGAACAGAGGCGGGACTGCGAGGACCAGCCTGCTCAGCGGCGCTGATCGGCCGCAGCTGGTCCTCTTCCCGCCCCCTCCTCCAGTAGAACCACCACGGAGAGAGCCTTCCCTGGGACTCACCACTGACCTTGTTGTGGGAGCGTCGCCTGCTTTCTTGTCCGCCTTTCCGGCTACTTTGCCACGCCTCGCGGCCCCCGCTTGGCGGGTGCCGCTCGTAGGCTAGAGACTTTGCCAAGAGCCACCACCTGGGTCTCTTCTCGTGCACCAGGGCACCAACGCGCTTCGAGGGACTTGGCAGCTGACCCCAGGAACAGAGGCGGGACTGCGAGGACCAGCCTGCTCAGCGGCGCTGATCGGCCGCAGCTGGTCCTCTTCCCGCCCCCTCCTCCAGTAAAACCACCACGGAGAGAGCCTTCCCTGGGACTCACCACTGACCTTGTTGTGGGAGCGTCGCCTGCTTTCTTGTCCACCTTTCCGGCCACTTTGCCACGCCTCGCGGCCCCCGCTTCGCGGGAGCCGCTCGTAGGCTAGAGACTTTGCCAAGAGCCACCACCTGGGTCTCTTCTCGTGCACCAGGGCACCAACGCGCTTCGAGGGACTTGGCAGCTGACCCCAGGAACAGAGGCGGGACTGCGAGGACCAGCCTGCTCAGCGGCGCTGATCGGCCGCAGCTGGTCCTCTTCCCGCCCCCTCCTCCAGTAAAACCACCACGGAGAGAGCCTTCCCTGGGACTCACCACTGACCTTGTTGTGGGAGCGTCGCCTGCTTTCTTGTCCGCCTTTCCGGCCACTTTGCCACGCCTCGCGGCCCCCGCTTGGCGGGTGCCGCTCGTAGGCTAGAGACTTTGCCAAGAGCCACCACCTGGGTCTCTTCTCGTGCACCAGGGCACCAACGCGCTTCGAGGGACTTGGCAGCTGACCCCAGGAACAGAGGCGGGACTGCGAGGACCAGCCTGCTCAGCGGCGCTGATCGGCCGCAGCTGGTCCTCTTCCCGCCCCCTCTTCCTCTTCCACTCTCTGATAAGCAGCCACAGCAACGCGCACGCGGGACGCGCGCGGGGCAACGGCCGGGGCGAAGACCGGGCAAAGAGCGGGCCGTTTGAGGCCGTTCGAGGACGGCAGAGGACGGCCCTGGCCCACCCCCCTTATTGCTCCTAACCTGCTTGTTATTGTATCACCGTGCTGAGACAGGTTAGTTTAAACTAAAGATCCCTATTAAGTAAGGCCAGTGACGATCTAGATAACATCGTAAGCACAATGAGTACTAGGATGACACGTAGCAAAGCCTCCAAAGGCGGTTCACAAATCTGTGGCCCTATGGACGACTTCATCACCCGCACAAATATAGCCATTGATGAGGAAATATCCAAACTTCAATCCCGGGTATCCCTAGAATTGGTAGCTGCACGTAGGCTGTTGCGGGTGCCGCCCGTAGGCTAGAGACTTTGCCAAGAGCCACCACCTGGGTCTCTTCTCGTGCACCAGGGCACCAACGCGCTTCGAGGGACTTGGCAGCTGACCCCAGGAACAGAGGCGGGACTGCGAGGACCAGCCTGCTCAGCGGCGCTGATCGGCCGCAGCTGGTCCTCTTCCCGCCCCCTCCTCCAGTAAAACCACCACGGAGAGAGCCTTCCCTGGGACTCACCACTGACCTTGTTGTGGGAGCGTCGCCTGCTTTCTTGTCCGCCTTTCCGGCCACTTTGCCACGCCTCGCGGCCCCCGCTTCGCGGGAGCCGCTCGTAGGCTAGAGACTTTGCCAAGAGCCACCACCTGGGTCTCTTCTCGTGCACCAGGGCACCAACGCGCTTCGAGGGACTTGGCAGCTGACCCCAGGAACAGAGGCGGGACTGCGAGGACCAGCCTGCTCAGCGGCGCTGATCGGCCGCAGCTGGTCCTCTTCCCGCCCCCTCCTCCAGTAAAACCACCACGGAGAGAGCCTTCCCTGGGACTCACCACTGACCTTGTTGTGGGAGCGTCGCCTGCTTTCTTGTCCGCCTTTCCGGCCACTTTGCCACGCCTCGCGGCCCCCGCTTCGCGGGAGCCGCTCGTAGGCTAGAGACTTTGCCAAGAGCCACCACCTGGGTCTCTTCTCGTGCACCAGGGCACCAACGCGCTTCGAGGGACTTGGCAGCTGACCCCAGGAACAGAGGCGGGACTGCGAGGACCAGCCTGCTCAGCGGCGCTGATCGGCCGCAGCTGGTCCTCTTCCCGCCCCCTCCTCCAGTAGAACCACCACGGAGAGAGCCTTCCCTGGGACTCACCACTGACCTTGTTGTGGGAGCGTCGCCTGCTTTCTTGTCCGCCTTTCCGGCTACTTTGCCACGCCTCGCGGCCCCCGCTTGGCGGGTGCCGCTCGTAGGCTAGAGACTTTGCCAAGAGCCACCACCTGGGTCTCTTCTCGTGCACCAGGGCACCAACGCGCTTCGAGGGACTTGGCAGCTGACCCCAGGAACAGAGGCGGGACTGCGAGGACCAGCCTGCTCAGCGGCGCTGATCGGCCGCAGCTGGTCCTCTTCCCGCCCCCTCCTCCAGTAAAACCACCACGGAGAGAGCCTTCCCTGGGACTCACCACTGACCTTGTTGTGGGAGCGTCGCCTGCTTTCTTGTCCACCTTTCCGGCCACTTTGCCACGCCTCGCGGCCCCCGCTTCGCGGGAGCCGCTCGTAGGCTAGAGACTTTGCCAAGAGCCACCACCTGGGTCTCTTCTCGTGCACCAGGGCACCAACGCGCTTCGAGGGACTTGGCAGCTGACCCCAGGAACAGAGGCGGGACTGCGAGGACCAGCCTGCTCAGCGGCGCTGATCGGCCGCAGCTGGTCCTCTTCCCGCCCCCTCCTCCAGTAAAACCACCACGGAGAGAGCCTTCCCTGGGACTCACCACTGACCTTGTTGTGGGAGCGTCGCCTGCTTTCTTGTCCGCCTTTCCGGCCACTTTGCCACGCCTCGCGGCCCCCGCTTGGCGGGTGCCGCTCGTAGGCTAGAGACTTTGCCAAGAGCCACCACCTGGGTCTCTTCTCGTGCACCAGGGCACCAACGCGCTTCGAGGGACTTGGCAGCTGACCCCAGGAACAGAGGCGGGACTGCGAGGACCAGCCTGCTCAGCGGCGCTGATCGGCCGCAGCTGGTCCTCTTCCCGCCCCCTCTTCCTCTTCCACTCTCTGATAAGCAGCCACAGCAACGCGCACGCGGGACGCGCGCGGGGCAACGGCCGGGGCGAAGACCGGGCAAAGAGCGGGCCGTTTGAGGCCGTTCGAGGACGGCAGAGGACGGCCCTGGCCCACCCCCCTTATTGCTCCTAACCTGCTTGTTATTGTATCACCGTGCTGAGACAGGTTAGTTTAAACTAAAGATCCCTATTAAGTAAGGCCAGTGACGATCTAGATAACATCGTAAGCACAATGAGTACTAGGATGACACGTAGCAAAGCCTCCAAAGGCGGTTCACAAATCTGTGGCCCTATGGACGACTTCATCACCCGCACAAATATAGCCATTGATGAGGAAATATCCAAACTTCAATCCCGGGTATCCCTAGAATTGGTAGCTGCACGTAGGCTGTCTGAGGTAATTGCCCTTTCGAAAAAATCATCCCTAGGACATATAGCCTCTGCTGTCACGCCAGCAGCCCCGCCCGTCCAAATAGTATTACCACCCAGGTTGATTTACACCAGCCCCCGATTACTTCTAACCTCACTCCGCCCTTAGAACAACCACGTATTACAGATGAGCTAAGTTTCCCTGCACCTTCACACGTCCAGACTCCCACCCTTAATCCCCCTTCCCAAGTATTCCCAACTACTTCCCGTGTTAGTGGCGCACAACCCAAAAGGAAACGCCAATCACGCTCAGCCTACTCTCGTAAAAAGGCAAAGGTGGCAGTCTTCCACCAGCTTACAATGACCAACGCTCAGGCCTGTAATGTTGTACCTGAGGGTTCCCCGAGCACGCAGTCAGTATGCCAAAGTATGGGAGAGGGTCCAGCCAACACAACCCCAGAAGACAATGGGGGGGCACAGGTACAGGACCAGGGAAGGAATGATAAGGAATTTATAGATCAAGTCTGGGAAACATTAAAAAAACTTCTCTCTCCACTCGACTTAAGATTGTCTAGGATTGAAAACAATCTACTCGAGATGGAAAAGAGCATTATTGCTCTGGCCACTCGTGGTCTGAGAAGTCTCGAAAACCAGGGCGTGTCCTTATCTGACCCACATTTGTCAGCACCTGTTTCGCAAGCTGAGCAGCACCCCCCACCAGTACCTGTTGCTGTAAGGCCTGTTCCTAAGCCGAGGACTGTGGCTGTGGACCAAGTTTCCATGACCGCTAAACCTCAGGCCACCAAACCGCAGATTCCCACACGGAACTCTAAGCCTGAAAAAGCAAATCCAAACCTGGTAGCACCCTCCAGACCCCATTCTGCCGAAACTCAGGGTTCTCGCCCAAAAGAAAATTTTAGAGGAGGTTATATAGATCTTCCTCCAGAGGCCAATGACTACGTGGTCGTGTTGACAGGCGTCCCTGTGATCGGCACTGATCAACACGAAAACCACTGGTCATTGAAAAACAAAACTATGCACTGGCTTAACGTCAACAGACCGATCCCCAATGGCAATAGAAGCCGAGTGATGATGGTCCGTAGAATACCCTGGGTGGGCCCAACCAAGAAATCTAAGCAAGGGGACTGTGTAGTTGTAACTTTCGAAGACCCACACACGGCGCACCATATCTGTTCCTGGCCAACCAGCGAAGATTCCTTAGTTATACCAAGGCCGCTATCCTATTTCTATCCCCCACGCCCAGTGCATACCCAAGTGGATAACTGGTCCTTGGTGCAGCATCATCCATGGAACGCCCACCCCACGAGGCAAAAGAATACACTTCTGCACTGGAATGGCCTCTCAACCTACAATAGATATGGAGGCCTGGAGGAGGTCGATTGACTCTTTATGTTTCCAGCTTGCCCACAACTAGTAAAAGTACCGTCTCCACAGGTTACAGACATAGTTGGGAATCCAACCAACGGCCCTCCAAAAAGCCAAGACGGGCTTCTGACTTTCCTGCCCCGGGCCACGGACCCAACCAAAATGGCTCATTTAGATCACAAAAGAGTGGAAACGAGGCCAGATAGCCCCTGTTCGATCTCCCCTCTTCCTGTACAACCTAATCCCATGGAGATCGACCTGCCTGTTAGTACTGCCTCTCCAGGTGATCCCTCTTTGAGGGTCTTATGCTGGAATGTGGCTGGCCTGGCACGCAACTTTGACAACCCGGAATGGATTACTTTCCTGGCACCCTATGACATTTGCTTGCTACAGGAAACATGGTGCCAGGAACCTAGACACAGAGTGGGGTTTTCGACCTTCTATGTACCGGCTGTATGTCACCAAGGTTCTAAAGGACGTCCATCCGGCGGTCTCCTTATCTGGATTAACATTGCACTAGACCTCAGTGTTTCACAAAGGACCACCGAAACACCTGATCTACAATGGCTAACACTGCATTATAAAGGAGGAAGGAAACTAGAACTATTTAACCTTTACTTAAGGGGCAACAGGAACGGAGGATCTCTAAACTCTTTAGGCTTAAGTAACAACCTTTCTGCCTGTGACGCCAACTCTCTTGTCCTGCTGGCAGGCGATTTTAACTGCTGTTTTGAGCCTTTAGCCAAAGATGACATTCTGGATACCTATGAGGAGGACAACAGGAGGGGCATCCCTATTTTGAATCTTGAACCGATCCCTAAATGGACACAACAGGCGATCGACATAAATGCTCTTTGCATGGAGTATAACTTGAGAGCAACAAATGGGCGTTCCAAATCAGATCCTATGGGTGCCCATACATACAATAGGACGGGCCACTCATCCAGAATTGACTTTGTTATGCTCAACTATAACCTCTGGCCATATCACCAAGACATGGAGGTTATAGAGACCTGTGACAGTGACCACAACCCTCTCGCTTTAACCATCTCTGCCCTCTGGCAATCTGGGTCTCAAGAACCTACCAACCGGGTATGGAAAGCTTCACATGAGATTCTTCCCTCAAACTGTGGCAGACGTCTTAAATGGGCAAGAGTCTCAGCGGATGAGGCTAGGATGTCACATGCTGAAACTATCTTATTAAAGGCTGAATCTGGGCTTGACATCACTAATAGCGATAGTAAGATGTTTTTATCGTTATTCACGGAGACTGTAACGGCTCTAACTGGGCTGTTCATCATTCCCAAACCCAGCTCCAGAACTGCTTCAAAGGGGACCCTGAGAACAAGTGAAAAGTGGTTCACAGCCAAATGTCGACTTGCTAAGGGTAATCTTGTTGCTGCAGTAAAAGGAAAAGACCAAGTTACCATCAGGTCTGCAAGGCAACTTTATAGGAAAACTGTGACTGAGGCTAAGCGGATATATGATTTCAATTTTTGGCGCGATCTAACGGAGGCGAGCACAAGGAAAGATGCTAAGGGGTTCTGGGACTTGCTAAGATCAAGAGACAAGCCCATTGATCAACAACTGACCTGTAATATCCCTGGTGTTGCCTGGTTTGCCCACTTTTCGAAGTTGTATTCGGCTCATACAGGGCCTTCGAAACCAGACCCGCTCCCAATGCTCAGCTCCACAGATCTCCCACTAAATGAAGTCCCATTCACCACCTTGGAAGTAGAGAAGGCAATCAGGTGCATCGTTTCTAACAAAGCGGCAGGCCCTGATGGGATCCCGGGCGACCTGATAAAAAATAATCCCCCATCCTGGAGCAGACTAGTTGCTGCTCTTCTTAATGAGGTTGTGTTGGGGGGGTCTTTCCCTGACTCTTGGAGGGGGGCTGAAGTAGTCCCCATTTTCAAGAAAGGTAGCAGGGAGGACCCAGCCAATTACCGCCCCATCAGTTTGCTGGATTCAACGCAAAAGGTAGCGGGGAAAGTGGTATTGGGCAGGATTCTGGAGTGGGTGGAAGAAAATCAGATATTGTCTGATTTCCAAGCGGGTTTTAGATCAGGGACAGGCACCGTTGAGCAGACATTCCGCCTTTTAATGCTCTATTGGAAGGTAGTGGTGCTAGGAGGGGGCAGTTTATATTTAGTCTTCATAGACTTAAAAACAGCCTTTGACCTGGTTCCAAGAGCGTTATTGTGGAAGGTCCTCGACGAGTTAGGTCTACCTCCCTACCTGTTGGCCTTGCTGATAAAATTTCATGAAAACAACTTTGCCCAAATCAGATGGGGTGCCCAGGGCGAAAAAACCCCGTGTATTCCAATAGACAGAGGCGTCCGCCAGGGGTGTGTGCTTGCCCCCACTCTGTTTTCGCTTTACGTCAATGGAGTGGTGGAGCACCTTCTCCAACATCCTGCAGATGCACCATCCCTGGCCGGAAGGAAAATCCCGACGCTTCTGTTTGCGGATGACACCCTCCTGATTTCGAAATCACCCGCAGGCATACAGTCACTACTTTCCAGCTTTAAGGCCTTCTGTGACACCAAGGGACTGGCCATAAACATCGGCAAGACCAAATTTCTTGTCCTCAACCCCCCTAAGAAATCTGTTAAACCCCCCACTCTAGACTCTGTTGCATTAGAACGGGTCAGAGAATTTGACTATCTAGGCATACGTCTTTGTGATAGTATGAGCTGGAAGGCCCATCACCAAAAAGTGTTTCTAACCCATAAGAGGATTGTTGGTGCTTTACTAAAAGAGCAGCGTGCTTCCTCCATAAAACCTATTGGGGCACTTCTTGATATTTACAGGGGTAGGGTTGTGAGTGCAGCACTGTATGGTGCAGAACTTTGGGGTACCCAGAGAGTGGATACTTTGGCCCACCTAGAAAATAAATTTCATAAAGATCTGATGAGGCTACCCCAGAGCACCCCCACAATCCCCATCTTGCTTGACGCAGGTACTCGCCCAATCTGCGAACAAGCAAAATTACGCCCCTTACTTCTATGGTCTAGAATCTGGAACGTCCCCAAGCTACACAGTTATGCAGACGCCCTAAAAGATGTACTGTCCTTACCTGGAAGGCATAAGATCGACTGGCTCAGAGAGGTTAAGAGGGCATTGTACAAACTCGGTCTAGAAGCCGCGTGGGAAAATAAAACAACACCTCCCAAACAAGAACTGAAGAAGGCTTACTGGTCTTGGGTGGATAATGAGAGAATTGGTAAATCAAATCACCCAAAATCTGTTGCCAATTTCTTAATGGTTAAAGATATCCCCTCCAGAGAACAATACTTGGATTTGATTCACAGTTCACATGACAGGGCATTATATTTCAAATTCAGGGTTGGGGTCTTACCTTTATGTCAGTTTACCTCCACCTGGAAACCACCATTGCAAACTGTACCGTATTGCCCATTCTGCGAGCTAAAAATTGAATCTGTTGCACACTTTCTATTTGAGTGTCAAGCTTATATGGCCCCTAGACGGAGGTGGTTGAAGCCTCTTTGCAGGAGCCTGGGAACTCGCTCGCATCTGGAAGCTTTAAGATTTCTGCTCTCAGACACAAGACCCTTTTTTGCTATTTGTTTGGCTAAATTCCTAGGCTGGGCCTGGCGCATAAGATCTGCTAAACAACTGATGATACAGTAGAGTGTCCCTTTTCATTTGTATAAATTCTACGTTTCTCTCGTGTAAATATGAATGTTTTAACAGTAATATGAATTGTAAACTGCTTTGTTTCGACTATTGTTTTTATGCTGTCATGTTTGCTTTTATGATATGTTTCTATATCGAAATAAAGCTTACTACTACTACTACTACTAGATATAGATGTGAGAGGAAATTTGGGAAATTGTGTTACAAAGACAAACACAACACAAGAACAATATTTATAAAGGCAATGAGCAGAAACACATCATCATTCTGTTGTGAACGGAAACAAAGGAATGAGTATATCTCAGTGCAGTTAAATGCATTTGCAAACAGTCATTCTGCCTCAGAGACAACATTTATCAGATAACTAAATTGCCTTCAAGGTTTAAGAAAATCTAATTATTGAAGAGAGAATTGAACCCACCCAGTTCTAACAATATGATTGTTAAATTAAAAATGATAATGTATTGCCAAATTAGGTGGTGCATCTGCATTCTCCTCTAGAATGTCCTTCACTTTTGGATGCCTGTCTGGACTGGTCTGGTAGATAAGCAGCAGTGTTGCGCTCAGCTTTCGCCTTTCATTCGTGCAGGAGAGGAGATAAAAAGACCTGCAGATCATAAAACAGAAACTATACTGTAGAGCCAATGAGAAGTACAGAAGTAAGGTAAGCTTCATGAGGAGTGTACTAAGATCACTCAGAGTCAGAGCAAACAACAAGAGGACTCAAAGTTTTTCTTTTGCCACCAGTGCAACACACACACTCAGCAGCATTTTCCAAAACAACACACTGCTCTCAATTTCACATAGCTGAGTACTAGGCCTTAGAGTCATGGTTTCCCTTTGAAGTCAATAACTTCCTCCTTCTAGCTGTTGATGAGGTAGTCCCACCCTGAGTCCTTCCATCCTCCTCCTGACTCAGAGTAACTTGGTCCCAGTCCCAACCCGAGCAACATAGATGTGTAGTGCACTGCTGTTGAAGAACACGAAGGGAAACAGAATTGCAGTATTTTGTTTAGGTTTGTGTTTGCTATCTAAAGTGACTAGCCAGGTCTGGGAAAAATTATCACCCATCAGGCCCCAAACATTGCAATTCATCGAAATGAAGTTAACTTTACTATTAATTCAATACCCTTCCTCATTGTCTGCCACCACATGAATCATCAATCATCATTCCCAATCACTCATTAATATATCACTCAATGGTGCAATAGTTACCTGTTCCAATTCAAGCCTGGTGGTAGTTACAGAATTGTATCTCCTCTTTGATGCAAGCAACACATTGGAATGCGGCAGTCTTGTAAATCAATTATCTTCTGGGCAGCCCCTCTAAGTGATGATGAATGATGTGAGTGGGCCACACAGGTACATTTTTGCTAGGTAACTTTGGCAAATCACCTTCTGGAAAATAGATCACCCTTCAGCCCCCAAACATTGCAATTCATCTAAATCAAGTTAACCTTACTATTAATTGACCACCCTCCCTCATTGTCTGCCACCACATTAATAAGCAATCGTTGCTCACAATCACTCACTATTGTTGCAATAGTTGTAGTTACCGCTTCCAATCAAATCGTGGGTAGGTTAGGTAGTAGGTACTTAGCTGTATCTTTGACACAGGCAACACATTGGAATTTGGTATTGGCACTCTTGTAAATCAACCATCTTCTGGGTTAGCACATTTAAGTGATGCAAAAAAGGAAAGGCATGCGAGGGAGGCAGGCATTGTATCCAATGTCATGAAGGAATTATGAAGGCTTCTTTGCTGCAGCCTTGTCCAACTGCAATTCGGCCATACATGTGACAAACAAATGGTGGGGCAGCGTAATTCACAAATTTACTGTTCCACTAGATACTTTTTTTCTTTTACAAAGAAATGTTTAATGAGAAATATTTACAAAGTTCTTTGATGGCACTGGCATACTCAGTCTGGGAAGTAGAGTTCATCCTCAAACTCAGGTGGTTCACCCAGAAGTTGGTTAGCTAACACACTTGATCCTCCTCCTCCTTCTATGCTGTTTCAGGAACGGTGCAATTGTGTGATGTGAAATATTATTTCAGTTTGATCATGTCAATCTCTCCATGTTTTGAGGTGAGAGACTGGCCCTTCTCACTGTAACAACTGGGCAAGCCACACTGAACACACGCTCAGCAGACACACTGGCTAGAGGACAAGCCAGACAGTTTAATGCCAGCCTGCTGAGCTCTGGCCATTGGTTAATCTTCCCATACCAGTACATTAATGGGTTTTGATCCTCATAGACCTCTTTTGGATCATCCAGATACTTCTGGAACAACCTCTGGATAGTCATTTGTGCTCCAAATTACTCAACCTTTTTTGCCGTCACCTCTGCACTGGACTTACGCCCTTTCATGTGATACTGATCCTTCTGTTGCTATTGTTGCTGGTGTTCCGGTTGCTGATGTTGGCTGCTGTGAGACAAAACTGCACTCTATGAAAGTTGAAGGCAGCACCCCAGAACTACAGAGTGAAACTCTAAGTTCCTGCCGTTCTTCTTCCAGTTCTTTGGCTTGCTCAATAATGGACTTCTTGTATTTTGAAACATTCCCTTCAGAAGGAGTAATGAAAGTGGGCACAATATTTTTGTGTCGTGGATCAAGTAGTGTTGCACAGATGTACTCTTTGGATGAGATGATGTCATTTTGCAGACGTCCATTAAAAGCAAAGCAAAATAGTAAGCTCTCAACCAAGGCATGCGCTTCTGTGTTTTTATTCACACCTGCGAGTGTGCATCTTTCAGACACTTCTTTAGCTGGTCCTATAGCAGATGCAACAATGGGAAAGCTTGGCCAATTACACTGTCCTCCTTGCTTACTTCCCATGTGAAAACCTCAAAAGGGAATAGTATCTGGGTCAGACATTTGACCAGGCCCCGTTTGTCCGCATCCATGGACATAGTTTTCCCAATTTTATCCTCTCCTCTATGAATGACATAGTCATCTGTTTGTATAGCTTAACAGATGTTACAACATGCAATAGGTTGAGTTGCAACATGTTGGCACCTCCTGTATCAAAGCTTTAACAGGTACTCTATTAGCACGCAGAATAATCTTCAACTGTTTCCGGACTTTAAAATAATGGCTGAAATGAGTGTAGATTCTTCTGCAAGTGGTCAATTTGTTGCTGACTATGTCTTCTTTTTTAAAAAGTCTTGTCCTACCGGGTTGATGCATTGCTCCAAACACGGGACCCTGAAATAGCCACCCTCTGCCATGGTCCTGACTATGTTAATGGCATTATCCGTGGCAACAAATTCAATTCTGAGACCTCTGTGTGGCAGCCATTTGGACATCTCGCTGTTAAATTTGTCCAAGATGTTTGCAGCTGTATGTGATTTCTCCATGCCAAAGATGGCCACTGTTGCTTGCAGTCGAAAGTTCTTTAAACTTTTTTTAAGGCCAACACATGCAGATAGCTTTTGCTTTACCCCCGTAAAAGAGATCCAGTGTTCAGTAATGCACATGTAATCAGTCACCTGACAACTGGTCCACATGTCTGTCGTCAGATAGAAAGTGTGAACAACACTTTGCTGCAAAGCTTGTCTAACCAATTGAAGCACATCATGATGAAGCACTGGAACAACAACTCTGGCAAAATAGGTCTGACTTGGAGCCTTCCATTTCGAGCAGATGGCTGACACAAATTCTAAGAATCCCACTCCTACCACAAAATACAAAGGGTGGAGGTCCAGCGCTAACAATTTTTCCAGCTTCCTATTGTACAAACGTGCCATTGGGTGGTTGCAGTTGTAGGGGCTCTCCTGCCCAAACTTGTCAATTATAGAAGTCTGTATTTATTTCTTCTTTTTTTGGGCCTTTGACGAAAATGACTTTTTTATAAGTAGGTAGTGGTAGACTCAGTGTGTGTCGTGGTGGGACAGTCACTGTATGCCGTGGTGTCTCCGTCGGATCCTGAGTCTTGTGCCATTGAGTGATGTCACTGAGGTGGGTGATTCTGCTTGTGCACTGCTGGGGACATTTCTGCTTTGCGTGATAATGTCACCCTCTTCTTCCTCAACATCAACTCCCACAGTGATTGGACTTATAGCTGATATTCCCTGGCTATCCTCACCTTTACCACCATGGCCACGTTCAGCACTTATTTTAAGGTGGTCCTCCTACCGGATTCCATGTTTTTCTTTATATTGGTTGTTTGGCCTCCAATACCATGATGTGAACCAGGCTCAAATCAACCAATATTCATGTTGCAAATGCAGCATACTGCAATGTGCTTCTGTTCTTTAAAAAAGTCCCAAACTGAGGAGAAGTACTTTTTTACTGGGCCACTGCAATTCCTGGAGAAGAACTGGAGGTACATGGTCATGTCATAGATTGCCTCACTCAAATGCATTCTTCTACTCAGGTAGGGTTTACTGCAGGTCTTGCTGGGGATTTGCAAATATGGCACCGGGGGGTGCTACCTGTGCCATAGTCTTCGGAGCAGGTTGAATTCCAATGCCTGACTCCTCTATGTCACTTTTTACAATGTCTAGCTTGTGGTCGTTTTCCTCCTCATCATCCCCTTTCATAATTCCAAGGCTTCCATGAACTTTTTTTTTTATTGCCTCTCCTGCCGTCTCACAGCCTCTGAGCGGATCCGCGCCACGTCCTTATCATTAAGCGTGGGCGGAAAATCCGTTACGCTCGCGGATTCTCGGTAAATTCGCAATCCGTGAGATTTGTGGGTTTCCCGCAAAATCCGCAAATTCGCACGCAGCGGATTTTTTTTTTCTTGGTGATACAATTTTGCGGCGCGCGGCATTTACTTTCCGTCATTCATCGTTTGCCGAGTTATTTTTCTTGATATTTTGCGAGTGCTGCGCCATTTTGGATCTTGCTGCGGGATCCCGCTGGAATTTGGCAAGCGCGATTACGTAATCGCGGCTTGCCAACTTTTACAGCGAGAGTTTGTCAACGCGAGTACGCCGTGATCACGTATCGCGGTACTTCGCAATTGTGAGCTTTGAGATGCGGCGAGCAGCAACAATCTCGCACTCGCGAAAATATAAAATTTGCAATTCTGCACAAGAAATCCACCAGCAAGCAGCATAAACCTTCTGGAAATGATGATTTTTATCTGAATAACTCCTTAGGTTGACATTTGCCTGCACTTTTTTGCGAGGAGTCCATTTTGGGGAGGGGGGGTGGGAGGAAGGAAGTGCCCCACAGTCTTCAACTTCCTGTTCCTGTCCAGCAGGCTCCTCCCAGTGCTTTGTCCATCTCCTGGTCACTTTTCATTTGGATCTGGAAGGATTACTTTTTGTGGATGCTGCTGGATATTTCGATTTGAGGCCTTTTTGACTTTCTTTGGATCACTTTTGGATTAGACATTTCACAAGTAAGTATGTTTGGGGCATTACAGTTGCTGCAACTACAATTTTGGAATTTTCGATTTTTGGGCTGTTTTGGGGCCTTTTGCCCAGGGGTGGGTGCACTGAGTCTTTCTGTGGGGTGTTTTGAATTTAAACATCATGGAGGGGCTGGATGGCTTGGGATTGCGCTGATTTTTCTGTGATTTTCGTTTTTTTGGCCTGTTGTGGCCTTTTCACCAGGGGTAGTGAGTGGTGCATGTGCCTAGTCTTTCTGTGGGTTGTCTTGAATTTAAACATCATGGAGGGGCTGGATGGCATGGGATTGTGCTGATTTTTCTGTGATTTTCGTTTTTTTGGCCTGTTGTGGACAGGCCATGTGGTTGGGGGCCATTTTGAGTGCTGCTACAGGCCCTGGCCATGTGCTGTGATGGAGGGGGCCATTTTGAATGCAGGCAGTGTTCTCAGGCCTGCACCCATTTTGCCTAGCTTTCATCCATTATGCCCAGGGGTAGTGAGTGGTGCATGTGCCTAGTCTTTCTGTGGGTTGTCTTGAATTTAAACATCATGGAGGGGCTGGATGGCATTGGATTGTGCTGATTTTTCTGTGATTTTCGTTTTTTGGGCCTGTTGTGGACAGGACATGTGGTTGGGGGCCATTTTGAGTACTGCTACAGGCCCTGGCCATGTGCTGGGATGGAGGGGGCCATTTTGAATGCAGGCAGTGTTCTCAGGCCTGCACCCATTTTGCCTAGCTTTCATCCATTATGCCCAGGGGTAGTGAGTGGTGCATGGGCCTAGTCTTTCTGTGGGTTGTCTTGAATTTAAACATCATGGAGGGGCTGGATGGCATGGGATTGTACTGATTTTTCTGTGATTTTCGTTTTTTGGGCCTGTTGTGGACAGGCCATGTGGTTGGGGGCCATTTTGAGTGCTGCTACAGGCCCTGGCCATGTGCTGTGATGGAGGGGGCCATTTTGAATGCAGGCAGTGTTCTCAGGCCTGCACCCATTTTGCCTAGCTTTCATCCATTATGCCCAGGGGTAGTGAGTGGTGCATGGGCCTAGTCTTTCTGTGGGTTGTCTTGAATTTAAACATCATGGAGGGGCTGGATGGCATGAGATTGTGCTGATTTTTCTGTGATTTTCGTTTTTTTGGCCTGTTGTGGACAGGCCATGTGGTTGGGGGCCATTTTGAGTGCAGCTACAGGCCCTGGCCGGGTGCTGTGATGGAGGGGGCCATTTTGAATGCAGGCAGTGTTCTCAGGCCTGCACCCATTTTGCCTAGCTTTCATCCATTATGCCCAGGGGTAGTGAGTGGTGCATGGGCCTAGTCTTTCTGTGGGTTGTCTTGAATTTAAACATCATGGAGGGGCTGGATGGCATGAGATTGTGCTGATTTTTCTGTGATTTTCGTTTTTTTGGCCTGTTGTGGACAGGCCATGTGGTTGGGGGCCATTTTGAGTGCAGCTACAGGCCCTGGCCGGGTGCTGTGATGGAGGGGGCCATTTTGAATGCAGGCAGTGTTCTCAGGCCTGCACCCATTTTGCCTAGCTTTCATCCATTATGCCCAGGGGTAGTGAGTGGTGCATGGGCCTAGTCTTTCTGTGGGTTGTCTTGAATTTAAACATGATGGAGGGGCTGGATGGCATGGGATTGTGCTGATTTTTCTGTGATTTTCGTTTTTTTGGCCTGTTGTGGACAGGCCATGTGGTTGGGGGCCATTTTGAGTGCTGCTACAGGCCCTGGCCATGTGCTGTGATGGAGGGGGCCATTTTGAATGCAGGCAGTGTTCTCAGGCCTGCACCCATTTTGCCTAGCTTTCATCTATTATGCCCAGGGGTAGTGGTGCATGGGCCTAGTCTTTCTGTGGGTTGTATTGAATTTAAACATCATGGAGGGGCTGGATGGCATGGGATTGTGCTGATTGTTCTGTGATTTTCGTTTTTTGGGCCTGTTGTGGACAGGCCATGTGGTTGGGGGCCATTTTGAGTGCTGCTACAGGCCCTGGCCATGTGCTGTGATGGAGGGGGCCATTTTGAATGCAGGCAGTGTTCTCAGGCCTGCACCCATTTTGCCTAGCTTTCATCCATTATGCCCAGGGGTAGTGGTGCATGGGCCTAGTCTTTCTGTGGGTTGTATTGAATTTAAACATCATGGAGGGGCTGGATGGCATGGGATTGTGCTGATTGTTCTGTGATTTTCGTTTTTTGGGCCTGTTGTGGACAGGCCATGTGGTTGGGGGCCATTTTGAGTGCTGCTACAGGCCCTGGCCATGTGCTGTGATGGAGGGGGCCATTTTGAATGCAGGCAGTGTTCTCAGGCCTGCACCCATTTTGCCTAGCTTTCATCCATTATGCCCAGGGGTATTGAGTGGTGCATGTGCCTAGTCTTTCTGTGGGTTGTCTTGATTTTAAACATCATGGAGGGGCTGGATGGCATGGGATTGTGCTGATTTTTCTGTGATTTTCGTTTTTTTGGCCTGTTGTGGACAGGCCATGTGGTTGGGGGCCATTTTGAGTGCTGCTACAGGCCCTGGCCATGTGCTGTGATGGAGGGGGCCATTTTGAATGCAGGCAGTGTTCTCAGGCCTGCACCCATTTTGCCTAGCTTTCATCCATTATGCCCAGGGGTAGTGAGTGGTGCATGGGCCTAGTCTTTCTGTGGGTTGTCTTGAATTTAAACATTATGGAGGGGCTGATGGCATGGGATTGTGCTGATTTTTCTGTGATTTTCGTTTTTTGGGCCTGTTGTGGACAGGCCATGTGGTTGGGGGCCATTTTGAGTGCTGCTAAAGGCCCTGGCCATGTGCTGTGATGGAGGGGGCCATTTTGAATGCAGGCAGTGTTCTCAGGCCTGCACCAATTTTCCCTAGCTTTCATCCATTATGCCCAGGGGTAGTGAGTGGTGCATGGGCCTAGTCTTTCTGTGGGTTGTCTTGAATTTAAACATCATGGAGGGGCTGGATGGCATGAGATTGTGCTGATTTTTCTGTGATTTTCGTTTTTTTGGCCTGTTGTGGACAGGCCATGTGGTTGGGGGCCATTTTGAGTGCAGCTACAGGCCCTGGCCATGTGCTGTGATGGAGGGGGCCATTTTGAATGCAGGCAGTGTTCTCAGGCCTGCACCCATTTTGCCTAGCTTTCATCCATTATGCCCAGGGGTAGTGAGTGGTGCATGGGCCTAGTCTTTCTGTGGGTTGTCTTGAATTTAAACATGATGGAGGGGCTGGATGGCATGGGATTGTGCTGATTTTTCTGTGATTTTCGTTTTTTTGGCCTGTTGTGGACAGGCCATGTGGTTGGGGGCCATTTTGAGTGCTGCTACAGGCCCTGGCCATGTGCTGTGATGGAGGGGGCCATTTTGAATGCAGGCAGTGTTCTCAGGCCTGCACCCATTTTGCCTAGCTTTCATCCATTATGCCCAGGGGTAGTGGTGCATGGGCCTAGTCTTTCTGTGGGTTGTATTGAATTTAAACATCATGGAGGGGCTGGATGGCATGGGATTGTGCTGATTGTTCTGTGATTTTCGTTTTTTGGGCCTGTTGTGGACAGGCCATGTGGTTGGGGGCCATTTTGAGTGCTGCTACAGGCCCTGGCCATGTGCTGTGATGGAGGGGGCCATTTTGAATGCAGGCAGTGTTCTCAGGCCTGCACCAATTTTCCCTAGCTTTCATCCATTATGCCCAGGGGTAGTGAGTGGTGCATGGGCCTAGTCTTTCTGTGGGTTGTCTTGAATTTAAACATCATGGAGGGGCTGGATGGCATGAGATTGTGCTGATTTTTCTGTGATTTTCGTTTTTTTGGCCTGTTGTGGACAGGCCATGTGGTTGGGGGCCATTTTGAGTGCAGCTACAGGCCCTGGCCATGTGCTGTGATGGAGGGGGCCATTTTGAATGCAGGCAGTGTTCTCAGGCCTGCACCCATTTTGCCTAGCTTTCATCCATTATGCCCAGGGGTAGTGAGTGGTGCATGGGCCTAGTCTTTCTGTGGGTTGTCTTGAATTTAAACATGATGGAGGGGCTGGATGGCATGGGATTGTGCTGATTTTTCTGTGATTTTCGTTTTTTTGGCCTGTTGTGGACAGGCCATGTGGTTGGGGGCCATTTTGAGTGCTGCTACAGGCCCTGGCCATGTGCTGTGATGGAGGGGGCCATTTTGAATGCAGGCAGTGTTCTCAGGCCTGCACCCATTTTGCCTAGCTTTCATCCATTATGCCCAGGGGTAGTGGTGCATGGGCCTAGTCTTTCTGTGGGTTGTATTGAATTTAAACATCATGGAGGGGCTGGATGGCATGGGATTGTGCTGATTGTTCTGTGATTTTCGTTTTTTGGGCCTGTTGTGGACAGGCCATGTGGTTGGGGGCCATTTTGAGTGCTGCTACAGGCCCTGGCCATGTGCTGTGATGGAGGGGGCCATTTTGAATGCAGGCAGTGTTCTCAGGCCTGCACCCATTTTGCCTAGCTTTCATCCATTATGCCCAGGGGTATTGAGTGGTGCATGTGCCTAGTCTTTCTGTGGGTTGTCTTGATTTTAAACATCATGGAGGGGCTGGATGGCATGGGATTGTGCTGATTTTTCTGTGATTTTCGTTTTTTTGGCCTGTTGTGGACAGGCCATGTGGTTGGGGGCCATTTTGAGTGCTGCTACAGGCCCTGGCCATGTGCTGTGATGGAGGGGGCCATTTTGAATGCAGGCAGTGTTCTCAGGCCTGCACCCATTTTGCCTAGCTTTCATCCATTATGCCCAGGGGTAATGAGTGGTGCATGGGCCTAGTCTTTCTGTGGGTTGTCTTGAATTTAAACATCATGGAGGGGCTGGATGGCATGGGATTGTGCTGATGTTTCTGTGATTTTCGTTTTTTGGGCCTGTTGTGAACAGGCCATGTGGTTGGGGGCCATTTTGAGTGCTGCTACAGGCCCTGGCCATGTGCTGTAATGGAGGGGGCCATTTTGAATGCAGGCAGTGTTCTCAGACCTGCACCCATTTTGCCTAGCTTTCATCCATTATGCCCAGGGGTAGTGAGTGGTGCATGGGCCTAGTCTTTCTGTGGAGTGTCTTGAATTTTAAACATCATGGAGGGGCTGGATGGCTTGGGGTTGTGCTGATTTTTCTGCGATTTTCGTTTTTTTGGCCTGTTGTGGCCTTTTCACCAGGGGGTAGTGAGTGGTGCATGTGCCTAGTCTTTCTGTGGGGTGTCTTGAATTTAAGCATCATGGAGGGCATGGGATTGTGCTGATTTTTCTGTTTTTTTCCGATTTTTTTGGGGTGTATAACTGAACTGATGTTCCTCTGTCTTCCATTGCTTTTAGGTGCACAAGACTCAAGAGAGCCACCAGTGCCAGGAAGAAGTCCTGCAGCGGTGTGTGTGTGCAGCATAATGTCACGCGACGTCACCTCTGGCCTCAGACAACTCTACAATTTGTGCAACTGTGGCCTGCTGTCTGACCTGCTCTGAAGAAGATGGCCCCAAAAAAAGGTCTCCGTAGCTCCTCTAGCAAGAAAGTTGCTAGTAAGGAGCAGAAGAAGCAAGTTACCAAGGAGGCTGGTGTGCCGGCCGCCACGTTTTTTGGGAGCAAAAAAAAAAGTACGCCTGCAGCAGCAGCAGGATCTGCTGGGGACCAAGCTGGGAGCAGCACCCCCGCTCCATTGGGTTCAGTGCCTCCACCACCACGCCAACTTAAGTCAAAGCCGTTGAGTGCTTCAGAGGCAGTCAGTGTACTTCTCCAATCCCCATCGACCAGTGATGTTGGCTCATCGCAAGAAAGTTGCAGCAATGTCCCTGAATCAGCACAGGTTGTTGTAACTCATCTGACAAGTGTTGAACAACCACAGCCGCAACAACAACACCATGTGCAAGTACAAGCCCAAGTACATGTGGAAGGAGAGGCAGCGCAAGGAGATGCGCAAGCAGAGGTGCATGGAGGGTCGCAAGTGCCCACAATAGTTGTTCCTCCCGAAGTAGGGGCACATCAGGAAATCGACAATCAAGCCGAGGTATCATTGGAAGCCACTCCTCCTGATGATCATTCATTGTCTTCCACATCCCTAGCAAGGAAAAGATCAAGGTTGGTGTCTACATCTTCTTCAAGCCCATCTCCTTCTGATGATACGGATCCCAATTGGGAACCAGCACCACTGTCGTCTGAGAGTGAGGCACACCATGATCTGACAAAGGTACCTAAGCGTAAAAGGAAGGTCGTCGAAAAACTCATAGCTATGGAGTGTGATGAGGCTTAACAAGAAGTGACGGATACTGCTGCTGATGAAGCCTCTCACGATGACGACGAGCCAGTCATCATAAAGGTCACTGCAGCCCCAGCGGGCATGCAGCAAAGAGACATTTTGACCCTATCCTGAGAAGCTGCTGAGCGTGATGATGATGTCGACGAGGAGGCAATGGAAATGGAAACACAACAATCATTAGATTTGGAGTTAACTAGTACACCAACACCTACCGCTTCCATATTTCTTTCTCGCAAGAAGGGACCTCCATCCACCTCGACCTCAATTAGTGGTGGTGAAAGTGCAAAACGTACTGAAGTTCGGCAATCCACATCCTCCACTTCATCTGGCATTAGCAGCAGGACCACCACCACCAGTATCGCCGCCTCCTCCGGCCCCCAAAGACATTTCAAGTCTCCAGTTTGGGACTTCTTTAGTGTTTGCCCAAAAAAGGAAAACATAGCCATTTGTAGCATTTGTAAGCTTCAAGTTAGTCGTGGTAAGTTTGGTACCAACTATGGTACCGGAGGCCAGAGAGGTCATCTTAGGAGAACGCACGCTGCCCAATGGTTTGCGCACCTAGACGCGATCAAGGAAGCACGAATTGCACGTAATGAAAACGTTGATTTTTCATCTGATGATGACGAGGAGGAAGAAGACGATTCAAACACTTCACTTACACCCAGTACCCCTGTCAGCAGCACACCCCATGTGAGCCACACTAAGAGTGTGGGAGAGAGTGAGACACCAATGCGAAAAAGTTCATCAGCGAGCGTAACTGGGTGGAAGATATCATCATCATCATCCCGTAAATCCTTGGTCCAGGGCAACATTAAAAAGATGTTGTTTACAGAAGCGCAATATGAACGCAACCACCCACTGACGCGTCTGTATAACACTAAGCTGGCTAAAATGCTAGCTCTGGACCTTCTCCCTTTTTCTTTTGTAGAAGGGGTTGGTTTCTAGAATTAGTGGCAGCGCTCTGCCCTAAATGGAAGGTTCCTAGCGGGTTCTATTTTGCCCGAGTTGCGGTTCCAGCACTACATGAAGATGTTCTGGAGGTGATTGGGGCAGCTTTGCAGAAGAGTGCTGTTCACACTATACATCTGACAACAGACATGTGGACCAGTGGCGCAGGCGCTGATTACATGTGCATCACTGCACACTGGGTCTCTTTTTCAGGGGCTAAAGCAAAGCTAAACGCAGGTGTTGACCCAGACATTGTTTTTAAAGCTGCTCGGAAACATGCAACACTAGCCATGTTTGGTTTGGAGAAACGTCACACAGCACAAAACATTTTGGATGTCTTTAACACAAAGGTCCTTGACTGGCTGTCCCCAAAAAAACGCCAGGTTGGTTATGTTTCCACGGACAATGGCGCCAATATAGTTAAGGCCATGCAGCTGGGTGACTATTTCAGAGTGCCGTGTTTGGCGCACTGTATAAACCTGGTTGTCAAAAAATTCTTGGGTGATAAAGACAGTGCAGCGTACAGAGTAGTGGACACCTGCCGAAAAATGTGTAACCATTTCAGCCATTCTTTTAAGGCCCGGAAGCAGCTGAGTAGCCTGCTATATGAACGTCAAATGCCAGTAAAAGCACTCATCCAGGAGGTGGTAACACGTTGGAACTCAACCTTCTACATGCTTGAGCGTCTGTATGAGCAGTATACGGTACTCGATCACTATTTCTTAACACAGGGTACAGCTCAGAAGGAGGACCTGAGGATGGGTGTGGCGCAATGGAACATAGTGAAAAGCATGCTTCGTCCTTTTGAGTTCTTCACGCGTGCAGTCAGCAAGGAGGACTGTAATTTGGGAAAAGCTATCCCATTGTTGTACATGCTGGAGCACCAACTGAAGGAGGTGTGTTCTGTGTTTGAAAAAGATGAAAAAAACCAAGACCCTTTTGTTCTGGCTGAGAAATTATTAGAGCACCTACAAGGTGATGAACGTCTTAAAATGATCCACTCAAACCAGCATTACATTTGTGCTACTATTCTGGATCCACGCTACAAAAAGGCGCTGGCAGGTCAAGCATTCTTTCCTTTTGCTGATGAAGATGTTACAAAGTACAAACAGTGGATAGCCTCTTCAGCCAAGAGGTTTGAAAGAGAACGGCAGCAAATTGAAGGAAAGGGCAGTACATCAGCATCAGCAGGCCATCCCCAGTCACAACAATCCACTTCTGCACCTGTGGCTGCGGCACAAGTGACCTCTCAGCCATTAAAGAGACCGGCAACCGGATCATCTGCACCACCAGACACAACAGTAACATTGGAGGCTGAAGAGGATTGGCTAGCTCGGCTTGGGTTTGGTTCTCAAAAGGTCACAGCAACAGCTAAGCAAAGTGGAGGAACCTTGGAGGAGAACCTTGATTCGATGGTCAAGGACTATCTGAATGACTCAACAGAGGTCTATGTTAACCCCTTCGACGCTGATGACGAGCTGGGCTCGTCATGGCGTAGCCCACTCGCACGCCCAGCTCGTCACGTAACATGCGTTTTCGCAAAACCCAGCGTGCGAGCGGAATTCCGCTAGCGCGCATGCGGTTAATGCTGACCCATTGGCGTATTGGCATGGGAAAAAAGAATTGTGGCCACAGCTCTCCAACCTGGCTTTAAACTACTTGTCTTGCCCACTCGCAAGCGTGTCTTCTGAACGTGTTTTCAGTGCTGCTGGTGGCATTGTAACTCCTAAACGGAGCCGCCTCTCGCCCAAAAATGTGGAGAGGTTAACAATGATCAAGATGAATCAGCACCTCATACCACCAGATTACAGAGTACGAGAAAGCGCGCCAGATGAAGACGAGGTGGACAGCAACATAGATGAGGGAATTTCTTCTCTGTCAGGTGACACTGAGCTCACCCTGCCTGAATTCGCAGAGTATGATGACGAAGCCTTATTCTTATTCATGGACCGTGATACCGAGCCCTGAAAATGAGACAATGAATCAATAACTTTCTTGTTCGTCCTTATTCACTTTTATTCCTGTGTGTCTGTCTTTCTTTGTTGTGCACAGTTAATATAAGTCAAACTTTAATCACCTAATCACAAAAACAAGCCCATAAGCAGAACTGTCTTCACTTGTTTGCTTATTAATTTGAAGGTACCGCAGTCTGCATTCCTCAGGTTCACAAGTTCAGAAGAACATGCTCCTCTATCCTCCTCCTCCAGACTCCTATTTCCATCAAAGCAGAGGGCTGGTTTACGCCCAATGAAGAAAGACTCTGCACTTATGGGGGTGTTGTTCTACCTCTTTGCGGGTGAGTTGACAGCTCTGGGGCCATTGCTGGGAAGCTCTAATACCGGATAAAAGTGGTTTGGACCAAATCCGAGGTGAATTTTTTTTGTGTTTTTGCTGACTTGCTTGCCTTTGAGGTGCTCTTAGGGGGGGTTCCGTCTGTTTGTGGGTGAGTTTTGGGGTCTGTGAGCACTGCTGGGACACTCTAATCTTGATTGCATTTGCTTTTCAGGAAATCCGTGGTGGCAAACCGGACTTATGGCCAAGCTACACAGCGCGTTTGGACCGAAGGCTGAGAAATATTGTAAGTAGGAGATGTTGTTTTATGGCCTGTTTGGGGGTGTTAGGCTTTTTGGCGGGTGGGTTGGCGGGTCTTGGGGGATTTCTGGGAAGGTCTAATACTGGGTAGAAGTGGTTGGGACAAAATCCACGCCGATTTTTTTTGTTGCTATTTCTGACATTTTGCTCAATGTAGCGTTTTCGGGGGCCTGTTTGGGGGGCTTCCTGTTGTTTGTGGGTGGGTTTCGGGGTCTGGGAGCACTGCTGGCTATGGATTCTTTACTTTGCAAGAGGTTTGAAGCAAATCCATGGTGGCAGAGGGGAGTTAGGGCCTAGCTGCAGAGCGCGCGTGGAGTGATTTGGGAAATTTGGAAAAAAATGACTAAGTCCCCATTTTTGTACTTTTGCTCTTTGGCTGTTTGGGGGTCTTCTACTCATTTTCTCCTGGGTTGACGGCTCTGGGGCCATTGCTGGGAAGCTCTAATACGGGATAAAAGTGGTTTGGACCTAATCCGAGGTGGAATTTTTTTTGTGTTTTTGCTGACTTGCTTGCCTTTGAGGTGCTCTTAGGGGGGGTTCCGTCTGTTTGTGGGTGAGTTTCGGGGTCTGTGAGCACTGCTGGGACACTCTAATCTTGATTGCATTTGCTTTTCAGGAAATCCGTGGTGGCAAACCGGACTTATGGCCTAGCTACACAGCGCGTTTGGACCGAAGGCCGAGAAATATTGTAAGTAGGAGATGTTGCTTTTGGCCTGTTTGGGGGTGTTATGCTTTTTGGCGGGTGGGTTGGCGGGTCTTGGGGCATTCCTGGGAAGGTCTAATACCGGGTAGAAGTGGTTGGGACAAAATCCACGCCGAAAAGCCTTTTGGCACTTTTTGTAACTTAGGGTTCGTTACGGTTAGCCCTAGCAGTAGGATTGCATGTGTTTCGGGGTGTTCTAGATTTTTGCCACTGAGTTCTGGGGTCTTAGAGCACTCGTGAGAATGTGTAATTTTGGTTTGAAGCGGAGGCCCTCCACCAAGTTCTTATAGTTCAGGACCTCCTGCTCCAGGTAGGACAGTCTGAGGGATAAGCGACGCCGGTGTGCCTTGCAAATCCTGTGGGGGGCAGCTGCTGTCTTTGCTGCTCGAGGGTGGCGTTTGGCTTTGGTAGCCCGGCTCCATACCGCTGGAGCACTGCGCTGGCTGGCAGCCCGCACGGAGGAGGATGCAGCTGTCCCCGTGGACGTTGTTGTTGTACCAGACTGCGTCTCCTCCTCCTCCAGGGCCACCAGCCGCCGATATTCAGCGACAGTAGCATCCAGCCTCCGTTGCCGGGCCATTCGAGCCAGCTCCTTCCTCCTTGATGGTCTCTTGGATTTGGAAGGAGAAACTACATGAAGAAAGAAAGACATAGTCTGTAACCAATGCTCCTTAAGATTAACACAAAATGATTGAGCAGAAAGTTGTCACAGTACAAGTAGCAAATTGAAAGCACAGTACATAACTATTGAGGACAGTATCTATGTAACCTCCGACTTCTTCATCCTTGCTCTAAAATTAGTGGGAGTTTAAGGAACAAATTCTACAAGCACTATGGACTTCCATTACAGTCGACTATGACAGTACACCAGTCTTCTTCTTCTTCTCTCTTGTTTAGGAAAATTGGTACGTTATCTTATGCAAGCCAGCATAATGCCAGCGCAGTGAACTTGCACCCGAGAAAAACAGACGCACACCATGGTGAGTGAGACAGACTTGCATTACTGTACCGGTCCAGTACATGCAGGTGGTGAAGCTCTTACTTTTCTATTACGGGTGGCACTGAGAATACTCTGTTAAAAGGGCTACTG
This sequence comes from Lissotriton vulgaris, assembly GCF_964263255.1. Taxonomy (NCBI): domain Eukaryota; kingdom Metazoa; phylum Chordata; class Amphibia; order Caudata; family Salamandridae; genus Lissotriton; species Lissotriton vulgaris. The sequence continues at coordinate 807,831,492 of NC_141697.1, forward strand.
CTTAATTAATTTAGCTTTCACCCTACAGTGCAAATGAGTATTAGAAAAGGAAAATAAAGAAGCTAAATAATCTGATTATCTATCACTTCACATGGGATGTATTTGATGACATATGGGATGACTTTAGGTGCTTTGCTTATTATTGAGTGAACAGTGATACCCCCACACATGAAGGACGTACTACTAAACTAAAGTTAGGTAGGGAGTGTCCACCGTAATAACCAGATATATGCTGTGCTTGCAGTTGCAATACAAACTACTGCTACTATTCATGGTAGTATTTGGACAAAATTACAACTTCTTTTCCTTGCCTTTCCTACACTGGAACGGACGTGCGGGTGCGGTGTTACATGCTCTTCAAAGTAAAACTTAGTTCATCCAGTGACCGTCTACTCTCTCTAGATACACATATGCTATCTAAGAGTCAGATAGTACCATGAATGATCCAGGCATCCATCCATTCAAAGTATATGCACACATACAGTTTCTGTTTCACCCACCCAGGCTGTTCTCCTTCCACCCATCCTTGCTTCATCATTCACCCAGCCATGCACCATACCATATTCTTTCCTTCCCAGCCACCTTGGGGACCAAACAAACACATATCATTCTTCTTTGCCAGTCATCGTTACATTTCTCGTCCCTCCACACTTACTTACACCCTTCTTTCGCTTTTCGTTCATCTCTTCCATCAAGTTCACCTCAGATCTGATTGGGATTCTTCTCGCCAAAAACTTCAAAGCTAAGTCGAAGTACATTTAGAGGAGGCTACTACCTGGTTTATTTATAATACACCCGTGCAGAAAGCACACTCTGCAGTCTTCAATCTCAAATGAGTAAGGAATGTATAGCTTACCTCTGCCCGCCACCACCGTGTCATCCCCCACAGATTTGTCAGGCACTTCCACCGCCTCCTCCCCAGAGTTGTCCTCATCCAATGCCACCACCACCTCGACGCTGGCCCCGCCTCCAGATGTTCCACCTGCAAAGTACATTTAATAATGTTAGAATACACCACTCACTACTATATAATATTTGGTCTAGGAGGAAGAAAGAAATGTGAAAAAAACAGTATACAATTTAATAATTTGTGACTGTCTACTCCAAAGTAAAAATTTCCCTTTTTCCAGGGAAGGCTGTTGTCTTGCTGCACTTTTTGGCACAACTGATGAATGCTTGCTTTTTATTTTTAACACGCACCACTTTTTCTCCCAACAGACAGAAGCTTGACTTCTAAGAACACGAGCAGGATCAAGTTCAAACCAGGTGAGAGCTCGGCTCGACCACAAGAAATGTGTCCAATTAATCGTCAGCACTAAGCACTTTTCCATTTCCAGTTAAACGTTTACTTTTATGACAAACTTGATTTCAATAAATGTGTTTACTTTTAATAAAGCTTTTAAACTTAAATAGACTCTGTGGTTTTTGGTCCTCCAGACTAGAGGGGATGAGCTAAAGGTTTTGGAATTTTTACAAGCATAAGTCTGTGCCTCTGCCATCAGTGACTTTGGGAGCTAAATGACTCTGCCACACTATCTAGTCAGTAAGGAGATTGGGGGTTCAACTACAAAGTCTGTTATCACTGAGGTATGTGGAAAGTCTAACAGCACCTATTATAATTGATAAGCTAAGCAATGCATTATTTAGTGTCCATAGTTCTGTTTGTGCAGATTAGTCCCTGCAACAGTAGTAGAATGGATTGTCCTCCTATCCAAACCAAAAGTAAAGTAGTATCTTATTCTTTCTTGGTCATCATTCACCTTTTTATTGTTGGCAATTGTCAAAGCATAAACATTTAGAATACTTGAAAAGACATTATGGACAATCCCAGAGGACTGCACTCAGTGCATAGAGCTATTGCTGACTAGAATGGGAGTCCAATGGAAATGCCAAATGTGCAATCTTAGTTAGCTACACAGACAGACTAATAAGAATAATCTAGTAATACCACACGGAGTCATAGTCGAGGCAGGATAAGAATTTAGGGGCATATTACCAACTAGCGATAATTTTTGTCTCTAACTTGTTTAGAGACAAAAATTATCGCCGCACATCGGCGATTTTTATCGCAGATAAACCTTGCTATTAACAAGGTTTATCGCAAATGCGATAAAAAACGGCCGAAATGCATGAATATCGCTGAAAAGTCAGCGATATTCATGCATTATCGAGCAAATGCTCTTAGCCATGTTATCCACCTCCCATTGGATAACATGGCTAAGAACTGCTCAGGGCAGGTGTTAGCTTTTGGAGGTATTCCCGCTTAGCGCTAATATCTCCAAAAGTTGGTAATAGGAGATAGCGATGTTAGCGACTGTTTTCAGTCTCTAACATCTTGGCACGCCCACTTTGCATCTCATTAGTGATAAATATCACTGACATGCAAAGTGGGGCCCAAGATGATCGCTATCTCCTACTAGCTGTTGCTAACTGGTGTTAGCGACAGCTTGGTAATAGGGAGATAATTTAATCTCCGCTTTCTTGGCTTTTAAAGCCAAAAAAGCGGAGATAAACCCCCTTGATAATATGCCCCTGTGATCCTGTCTACAAGAAGATCAAAGACGATTTAGAAAAAATCGAATGAGGAACGCTAGGAAAAAATAAGTACTCTATATTAAAATTAAAACTTACTGGGGCCAGCAAAGGAGCCCTCGCCTGCCCGGTCCTGGCCTGCATTGTCAACAGCACCCTCCTCCTTCTCCTCCTGTGTCCTCCTCTTGCCCATGGGGGAAGCTGATGTACAACATGAAAGAAAGAATAAACAGAAAACATGGATGATATTTGTCAACCAAATCAAACATTTCAAAAGAACTAACAAAATATTTTTGCGAAATAGCAAATAGACAACTACTCCACGGGATATATTATTGACCAATATCATGTGGTCCACTACGCTATTACTTTAGTATTGCTTGATTTGCGGACCGTCGAATTGGAAATTACCTTATGTAACTCACTAAACAAAGTACTAAAAAGGTTTGCCTAGGATTGGCAGGCAGCAGTCCGCAGCACGCGAAGTGACAGCCAAAGTCCATCGTGATTGAAGATCAGCGACAACACTAAAGTTTCCTACTACATTAACCAGTCATTAAAATACTCAAACTATTAATCCACCACCACTATTTCTTCTTATCGCCATGTGTACAAAGGAAGGACTGGACTTGAGTCTGTAGGGGCTGATTTAGAAGCCCCTTGCGGCTCTTTTGCTCCATTGTTGCGTGACTTTTGTGACGCAGCGGCAGCACAAAAGAGGCGCAATGGTGCGGCATATATGAACAACGTGACGCATATGGGAGATGCATCACGTTGTAAAGCCCTGCGCCAATAGAGGGCGTTCCGGCGCAAGGGAGGGCGTTCCTGCGCAGGAACGCATCCTAAAAGTGGCTGAGGGAAATCTACAAGATTTCAATCAGTCACTCTGAGGACAATGATGCGTGACTCATACCCTGCGCCTGCTTGAAACAGACGTACGGCTTGACGCAGCATTGGGGAGATAGGGCACCCCAGAGCATTGATGGAGCTGCACCATCGTTGCGACGCAACTCCAGCAATGCGCCGCCTTTACGGCACAGATGCGTAACGCTTTGGTGACGTTTTGGGCCCATGGTGCGCCGCATTGTAAATACGGCGCACCATGGGTGATGGTGGCGTGACGCACAATTACTGGCGCATCCCTGCTACTTTGCAGGGATGCGCCGGTAATCAAAAATCCGAACCTTAGTGTGTAGCATTACGCAGTTCTTTAAACTACACTCATACATAATTTCACAGGCCAATGAAATGAACACAAAATCTAAAACAAATAAGCATAGTAGCAAAACTACTGAGAAGAAGCAGAGCAGTGTACCTGAAATGCACAGAAGATTTTGAAATATAATTTACCTACAATGTAATGAGCAGCATTATTGCTCTTGGTAAAAAATAAAAATTTGCAATATAATAACACAGCAGGAGAAAACATACTAGTAAAGAAATAGCTACTACTACTCACCAAGCCCGGGGATCTCAAGGCCAAGGAGGTCGAGCAGATCTCGCTCACGGGTCAGGACATCCGTCCAGCGGTGGGTGACCTGGTTGTAGGTGCGCCAGACCCGAGAGTGTTGGTAAATGGCCTGGCACACCTTCTCCCACCGCTTCCGGCGCTCCGGGATCCCGTACCCGGCACTGATCTTGCCGCCTCCCATGATGGTCCTGGGGATGCGGCGCTGAACATAAAAAATGAGTTGGCCCACCTACTCCGGGCTAAAGATCTCCCTGGGTACAACCTCCTCCCCCCTCAAACGCCCGCACGGGAGCCGGACACGGGGTGCGGGACCCTTCCCCTTCTCGGGATGCTTCCCGGCTCCCTTCACCATGGTCTGGGCGGAAAGGAATAAAGAAAATAGAATGGGGAAGAGAAGAAAAGAAAAGAGTTTAAAAAAGTAGCTTAAAATTAACCAAAAGTAGCAGTAAACACAAAAATATAGGGCTAGAAAAATAGAGGGATAGATAATAAGTAAAATAGATCAAAAAAAACTTCAAACAAGCAAAGGATGGCAGTGATTTAGAGAGGATACAAAGACCATGCCCAGAACCATAGCAATGAATGAGAAACAAGATGGCCGCGCCCGTTCACGACCGCGCGGCTAAGTTCGCGCGAGATTTTCCTTGCGAACAAACGCGAAACTGTACTGGCGAGCCGCACACTTTGCGAGATTACATTTCGCGCCCGGAAACGGAAATACGTCAGGCAAACAAGATGGCCGCGCCCTTGAACGACCGCGAGGGTAACTTTGCGCCTTGCGCTACGAGCGGCTCGCAAAAACGCACAAAACCTTGCGAACTAACACGCCGCAAAAAAACAAATTGCATATTCGCACAAATTCGCGGCTTCCGAATCCGATCTCGCGAGTGTTCGCGCCCCGCAAATCCCGCGAAATTGCAGTAAAACGAGTTTTGCAAAACTGAAAGCTTGCAAGAGTTCAAACTCATCATTAGTAACAATTCCCTGTAGTGCTTCCTGACTGGGGCCCCTCCAGAATTCAGTTGCTAGTTGCAACAATTGTATGACCCTGCTCTGACCCTCACAGCAGGCTCATAGAATAGCTAACAGTAGGCCACAAAGGTCCTGGAAAAAAAAATGCACTGCAACAGAAAGCAAATTACAGATAAGGAAGCAGGTGCCAGACTGGAATTTTAAAACAGTGACACATTAATAAACTAACCCCAAATTAATTCATGTCAGTTGAAGCAGGGCTGGTGTGCTGGCTTTCCCCCCCCATAATGTACAGTGATGATGAACCAGAGGGTGGCATTGATGTAACAGAGGGTGGCAGTGGTGAAACAGAGGGTGCTGGGAACCTGTGATGATGAACCAGACATAGAAACAACATAATCGCGACCGTTGCGAGCCGAAATGTAAGTTCGCATTTGCGAACTGGTACGAAACCCTCGCGAACTGGCAGAAATCCTTGCGAACACAAAAAAATAAAAAATCTGCAAATTCGCGTGAATTCGCGGATTTTGCGGATTGCGAGTTCGCAAATCCGCAAAATTCGCGAACGCGAGATTCGCAAAATTCGCCCATACTTACTTATCATCATCATCAGAAGTGGTGCTGGAAAAAGATGGTGGAGTTGTACCCTTCCTTTTCCTTGTTGGAGGTCTAGGAGCCAATGATTCTAAAAGAGGATGTTCTTGCTCGGCAGGAAGCTCAACCTTCTGTTTTCTTCCTGCATAAGGAAGATGTACTATTGCTGGCTGCAGCTGCTGTCCACTTTGCTCTATTTCCTGAAGCAATTTGGTACTACTATGTGAAAGGGACAAATCCAATTAAATGTCTTTGCTCCTCAGCATTATTGTGGCAGCTGCCTCACTAACAGACATGATCTTGGACTTAGGTTGGGGTGGTGCTGTTGATGCAGGAGTGCTGCTTCCGGCTTGCTCCTAGCAGGCAAGTGTGGCAGGCTCACATCGTTGTCCGAAAAAGGTTTGGACCAACACGCCACTGGTGGAAGGCTGCTTCTTCTCACTGACCACTTTCTTGGCAGGAACTTTCTTTGGGGCCATCTTAATGCTCTCAGTTGGAAGTGGCACTACGATGCACAAGTGGAAGTGATTGGAGGACTGAGGTGTTATGTCACTATACAGGCCTTCTGCTTTGCAGTTCTATGGGTGTTGTCTCTTCTTCTCTTGTGCACCCAGAAGCAAACAAGCTGGAAAACTATTTAATGAAATTTGACATTGTTGCAGTTTAAATTAGTATATACAAAGACAATATTAATGTGGTTGGTTACTTAGGTAATAATAAATCAATCACTTTAAAATCAAACCATACCACCATAACATAAAACTTAATTTACCATCAGGATAACACAACATACCGATAGAGCTCTTTCCTTCATGTCCATATATTCTAAAGAAAACTCCTGTGGCAATCAGGGAACTGCATGGGTAAATGGAGTAATAATCTTTTAAAAATAGAGATTAGTGTGCTCCTAAGGCAAGTAATGTAGTCCAGTGGGAAATGGAATAAATATATAAAAAATGGATGATGCTGATGTGTCTGCAGTGCTCTGCAGACAGGGTGTCCAGGAGGAAATGGAATGATGCCTAAAAAAACTGAATGCTGTTGCGTGGGTGTGTGCCTTTGATGAATGGATGAATCGGCTGAAGCAAAGTTAGAAAATTAAATTAAACAAAATTTAAAAACACATTTTAATTTTCATGAAGAAGATACAAAACAAATACATTTAAAATGGAAAATGAAAAGAAAACTATAAAGAAAAAAATGACAAATCAACAAACCATCAATAATTGCTGATGTTTGTATGGTAGGATGCGAAGAACCTATTGTGAGGCAAGGAGATTTTAAATAAAAAAATGCATGTAATATATAAGTACTGTTCATCAAAATCATATTTTTAATATACATACTACAATGATCAGCAAGTAGATTATTAAACTGATATCACATCCATCTATGCAAGCCTATGGCAAAGACACACTGGCTTGATGCCCAAAATGGCTGCCAGCCAGCACCAGATGGCTAACAGAACAGCTAGCAAGGAGGCATGGGGAACCAAGAACACATACAAGCCTAAGGCAAAGGCACACAGGCTGGATGCACAAAATGGCTGCCAGCCAGTGCCACATGGCCAAACAAGAACAGCAAGCAACGAGGAATGGGAAACAAAGAACACATGCAAGCCTATGGCAAAGGCACACTGATTGGATGCACAAAATTGCTGGCAGCCACATGGCCAAACAACAACAGCAAGCAAGAAGGCATGGGGAACAAAGAGAACACATTCAGGCCTAAAGACACAGACTCCACAAAATGGCCCTCGGCCACATGGCATGGAAAACAAAGACAATTCAATGGTGGTGAATAGCAAACATGCACACTAGACAGACAAATGAGGCATGGTAAAACTGAAGAAAATGCTGCCATTCATTCATCAATGCCAAAAATTTAAATGAACTGAGCTATAAACATTTTACAGCACACACCTTCCCAAGGCATCACATTTTACTCCATATATACACTTTTTGTACAAAAAAAGTGAAATGCAAAAAGAACCCCATATCTTTAATTTAATCCAATGCCATCCCAGCCCTAAACGATGTTTCAAAACAACATATAGCATAGAAACAGTTTTTTCATGGACCCTTGACTAGCGCTGGCCTGGGCCTACTGACTGGATGGCCCCCTGGCAGATTAGGCTCAAGTTATTTTGAAGATGGCCACCGCCGAGTAGGAGAACTCCAGAGCTCCCTGTTTGGGGATTACCACATCAGTAGTTATCCCCTTTCAAACCTTGCCATCAGTCCTTCACCCTCCTGCCATGGGACTCAGATGATCACCATCACTGGAATTAAAAAATGTTGAGGTCCTACTCACCTGCTGGCTGGACAAATATGACTCACCTGGACCTGGCCTGCGCTCCTCGGATCCGGCGCTGTCTCCTTTGCTCCAGTGCCTGCCTGGTGCTTGAAGTACTTGGAGGTCGGCTTTTGCGGGAGCCTTGTGGAGCCCACTCTGGGTTCCCACTCTTTGATCGGATGGTGAGTCCTTGCCCCTTGTCGCCCCTGGTCACCTGCTGCCCATCACTGGCTGCCAAGGGTGGGTCTTGCAGCACCGGAGTGAGGCTTCGTCATCCTGCCGGAGCCAGCTGCCCTGGAACAAGGCTGTCTTTACCCCAACCTGTTTTGTCTCTTGGGGCTGCCTCACCCCGCAGCCTGGTACCTGGCCACCCTGCATCGCAACTCTCCACCTGCAGCAAGGGCGGCTCTGCGTCCTGCGGCGCCGGTTGCTTCGGTTCCTGCGGTCATGAAACTAGGCAGATTTCATCTTTCTCTGGGGGCGGACTCTCCCCTGCAGACTACAGTGGGCAATCCTGCTTCCGGCAGCAGCAGCAGCAGCAGTGCTTCCTGCGGCCCTGACCAGGGCCCATCTTCCATTCCACTGGGGTTGGCCTGCGCTCCTACAGCCAGAGCGAGGACGTCCTTTACCCCCCCCCAGCTTAGTCATACGCCTTGGGGCTGCCCTAGTTCTCGGCTGCATGGAGGACCAGCATCGAAGCCTGTCGGGTCTTGCTTGCGGTACTCATACAGTGGGTTCCAGCCTCTCTTGCCATTGCCGTTTTGCTGCCTTAAGGGCGGCCTGATTGCTAATTGCCCAGACCGGCCGTTCACCCATTTGCCTTCCGTCAGCTGCCGGGGTGTGTCCCGGAGTGAGGCCTCTTTGCCCCTGCCTGCTTGACTGCGTCTGGCCATCTTGCACACTAACATAAACAAAAGGAATCCTACTTGCATTGAAAGGGAAAAGGGTCTACCACAGGTGTGGGGACACTCAGTGTTTTGTAAAATACCCCTCACACACCAACAGGCCCCTTGGTGTCATGCTTCATCATAGGGGTCTTCGCACCCCTCTAACGGGATGCGGCGTGCTGCGACCTACGACTATGCGGGAGCACTGAAAGTATGGACTATGTGTGGTGTATGTGGTGTAAGTGGTTGGGGTATTTAATGTGAGTGGTGGGATATAGTGAAGGTTTAAAAAGTACCTGGCTCGTGGGTGTATAGGAAACAACTTTATTCACAACCCCGGGCTGGTACTGTTGAAAGAAGTGCAGTGCAAGGTAATTATCTGTCGTGACTATGGACAGTACCTTAGGTGTGCGTCGACATGTTTCGGAGCATATGCTCCTTCTTCAGGACGGAGGCATAACTTCCCCACCTTACTCACGTATCTCTATAGTTTGTGTAAATAACCAAAAGTGCAGGACTATTTACAGTGCTTTAATAATAGATTACAGGCTATAATGTGCCTACAGCGGTTTTTGACTCAGGACCCATGCAATTGCATGACCTGAAAAAAGAACAAAAGAAAAATGTATATGGTTACCCTAATTAGGGTGGCTCATACAGGTGCAGTCACCTGGAACACCATTGGCGCATTAGCCCTGTAAAGGAAAGTGAAAGACAACACATACAACATAGAAAACACACATAAAGTTATTTGAAAAACTTTGGTCATACTCATTGTAAAGGGTTGTCTTGCTTCATGAGCATTCAAGAACGTCTGGGGTTGATTGCTATTTTTGCAATCTAGATGGATAAAGAATCGGTTTTAGTATGTTGTACTCACTTTTTGGATGGGAATGGTGTGTTATTTTACCCTATACTCACAGACTCGGGACGAGTTTTCCTCTGTGCTTCCCCACACGCTGCTCCGCTGGTACTGACTGTGGATGCATGCCGTGCGGTATTTATGCTTACATTCCCTAATTAGTTTGGCGATCATGGGATAATTGCCAGATGTGCTTGATGCCCAAATAAGGATAATGCATCCACATAGTGGATAGTTGTCACACCTTATACGCTATGTCCGGTCAAGCAATCTAGCGTATTTGCTCAGCGCAGGTGCGGTGATGTCTCCCTGAGACGTGCATGCGCGATTGTTCTATGTAGCGCGCATGCATGGTGTGGAAAGCGGCTGTTCCAGCGTGTGACTCTCTGGAACGCGCATGCGCGATTGTTCTTGCTAGTGCGCATGCGTAGTGGGGGAAACGTTTTGCTGTATTGCGAGGAATCCTCATTACAACTACGCTAATCACAATGCAAAGAGTACATCATAGTTTCAGTAATCAATAGGTGGAACTCATTGCAGCAACTTTTATCCACAAGTTCACAGTAGACCCCATGAGTGTGAGAACTGCCATTGAGGTCATGTAGGTAAAACAATATATTAAGCCTTCAGAGGGTTCTAGGTTGTTGACCAAATCTACTGTAGGGGGCATTTTTTGGTTAGCTGGACAGTTGACCCCAAGGGACGTCATCGTTCAGACCCTGGATGTGTGTGCCCAGGCGGAACACCCATCTCTGTTCCTTTTGGAATAGACCTAGTTCTGATGGCATGTGTTCGATTACAGTCCATTTTAGATTGTTCACACATTGTTGCTTTTTTAAGTAGTGTGTCGCCATTTTAGTTGTGGACTTCTTGCAGCGGACGTTGCTTTTATGTTCACCCAATCTCGTCTTTACAGGTCTCGTGGTCATGCCCACATATTCCAAACAACATGGGCATGTGATCATATACACAACATTCTTTGTATTACAATTTGTGAATTGTCGTTGTTCCCAGGTGGTGCCAGTTCTGAATGTCAAGGTGTTGCTTTTTTGTGTGAGGTGACAACTGCTGCAATTGCCACAAGGGAAATGTCCCTGTATCCCAATTGCGTTTTGCCTCGTCGCGGTATTTGGTTTGGGTCAGGTGTGGACCAGTATGTCTTTGAGGTTCCTGCCTCGGCGGTGTGCATGCATTGGTTTCTCAAGACTGAGACTGCCACAATTTAGTATCCTCTAGTGTTTATTTATAATTTTGGACACCTCATTGGACATAGTGGAGTAAGTCGTGACACATATTGGTCTTTTATTTTCATCTTGTTCCGGTGGTCTGTCTTCGAGGAATGCCTCCCTATGATTGTTTTTGGCCCTTTTCATAGCTTTGTCGATAATCCTCGTAGGGTATTGTCTCTGTATCAGTTTCTTTTTCAAGTCGCCAGCTTGTGATCTGAATTCAGTAAGTTTTGTGCAGTTGCGTCTCAACCGCAAAAATTGTCCGTACGGCAAATTTTCCCTCAAATGTCTGGGATGAAAACTATCATACCTCAGAAGGCAATTCCTAGCCGTTGAGTCTGTCCCCTTCTGCATAGATATTAAGATCTAGGAAGACCATGGATTGATTTGAGATCGTGCTTGTAAATTTCAGATAAGCATTTTGGTTGTTTAGCCAGTTCACGAAATTGGCGGCAGTTTCTTGTTCACCGTCCCAGATGATGAAGACGTCATCAATATACCTTTTCCAGGTATTGATGTGGTGTCTGTATGAGTTGTCTGTATGTAATATCCTGTTTTGCTCTAGATGGTGGACATATAATCCAGCCAGACTTGGAGCAAAAGTACTGCCCATACTGGTACCGTGACTCTGTAGATAAATTGTCTGGTTGTATTGAAAAAAATGTGTTGTAATGCCAGAGAGATGCACTCAAGGAATAAGCAATGTGGTGTTTGGTATTTCCATGGGGTAGTAAACAATACTTCCTCAATGATTTGGAGTGTCTCATCATGTGGTAGACTCGTGTATAAACTCTCCACGTCTAGGCCCATTAGCAGTTGCTTTGTTGGGTCAAAAGATTTTTCCTCCAGTAGTTGTAGGACTGACTTCGTGTCCTTCTAGTAGGTGTTGGTGGACTGTACCAGAGGGCGTAGAAAGGCATCAGCAAATTTTGAAAGTGGCTCGAGGATGGAGCCTATCCCTGATACAATGGGTCTTCCTGGTGGATTGATGATGTTTTTATGGATTTTTGGGATGCAGTAAAAGTATGGAACCCGTGGTGAGGGTTGTTGTAGAAAATCTGCTTCCTTTTTGCTTAGCCAATCGTGAGCTAGACCTTCCTCCATCATGCCTCCAATTCTGATGCGTAACTTCTCAGTAGGGTCCTCCAATAAGGCCTTGCAATTCCGTTTGTCTGACAGTAACCTCATACATTCAGTATCGTATGCGTCCAAGGTTTGTAGGACGATGCCTCCGCCTTTTAACTTTCGTGTAAAGTCCTGTAGTTCCATATTTAATTTGAAGATATCGGGTTTTTGTGTAGGCACAAAACCTAGTCCTTTGTTTAACACATTTCTTTGTGTGTCCGATAAAGGCCAAGGTGTCAGGTTAACCACTAGGTCCCCCTCTTGCTTGTCGATGGCTGGTTCGGGAGGGATCCGGTCATGCTTCTGGTGGTTGGGAGTAGGCAGTACCTGAGGTACTGTCCATAGTCACGACAGATAATTACCTCGCACGGCACTTCTTTTAACAGTACCAGCCCGGGGTTGTGAATAAAGTTTTTTCCTATACACCCACGAGCCAGGTACTTTTTAAACATTCACTATATCCCACCCATCACATTAAATACCCCAACCACTTACACCACATACACCACACATAGTCCATACTTTCAGTGCTCCCGCGTAGTCGTAGGTCGCAGCACACCGCATCCCGTTAGAGGGGTGCGAAGACCCCTATGATGAAGCATGACACCAAGGGGCCTGTTGGTGTGTGAGGGGTATTTTACAAAACACTGAGTGTCCCCACACCTGTGGTAGACACTTTTCCCTTTCACTGCAAGTAGGATTCCTTTTGTTTATGTAACTGTGCCTGTGGAGTAAGAATCCTACTTCTATACTCTACCTCCCTCCTGATGTTTTTTTGCATCTTGCACACTAGACTACCACCTGCCGCAAGGGTGGACCTGCTCCACTGCTTGTTTAATGATAACCAATCCTGTAAAGCTAATAGGCATCATATTATTACACTGTAGCTGAGTATTAGCTAGTGAAAAAATCTATAAATCCCATTGGAAACAAAACTACCCACAGGCTTGTTCACAAACTTAGTCTGACATATGCTTGCTGAAAGAACAACTCAATGTACCATTTGAGGTGCCCAAAGAAATCCGCAAAGGTACATGATAAATTGATTCAACTTTACAGCTGTGATTGTACTTCAGGGTAAGAAGGGCTTCTATTAATAAAGTTCTTACGGGATACTATGTTTGGTCATTTTAAAAGTACCATTATCTCCATACATTTGGGTCTACCTCTTTTGCTTTGGGGAGCACACACTCTGAACGTGTTCTCTCTGCAACTCCTATTCTCCCTTGCCTTGGCCCCTCATCGACTCAACCTGTGTTGCTTACCTACTAGCCTGTAAAGGGCCATCACTGATCCCACCCCTCCTCAGGATACACCAGCACCATAAACAGGTATCTACCTGCAACCTGGGCTCAGGATATAAGGTAGGTTCTCCCTCTTCCTGACGCCCTGCCCTCAGCGGCCTTCCCTGACTGAGCCCCGGAGCAACAATATTTTCAGCAATAATGATTAAACCACTCCTGCAGCCTACCTTTGTTCGCCCTCCTGGCCTTATCGATCCCCTTCTTTCTCCAGTATGGCAGGCTCTTGCCTGAACGCAACAGGGGGCAATTCTTACACCATCGTATACCCTTCTAACCTCTCCAGGACCACTGCTAAAACCTTCAAATACTCCCTTCTGAGATGACACCCAGAGACCCTGATCTCCGACCTGTGCTTTATGCGGCGACAAGGTCACCATTATCAATGACCTTATTTTCTACTCCAGAAAAACAGCTTTATGGCTCGCAGCCATATCAAACCTATTTATTGTACGCTAATCCAAGAACATCCGTACAGCGCCTAACTCACGAACATGCCCTCTAAGAATCTACAAGCTGACTTTACCATCACTGAATACAAAAACTATATCATTCTGATCCAAGAACCAAACAAATACCTCAACAAATTTGCAGACTTTTTCACCACCCTCAAAAAGCTTGTGCATGACTCGATCCCTCTGCGCTTCCCCAGCGCCAGCTGTTGCCATCAGACTCTTTTCATAGTTCTGGTCAATGCAGCTCTAAGGACAAGGGTATGAGCTTCCCGTTAAGTTCCACCAAAGCTACAGCCACTCTCCCTCGCTCCCCCACACCCTCTCCTAATGTTCAGATTAGCCCGACTCCACCCATGGTGTTTCCCACTCAAAACAACTCTCTGGTCAGCATCTTTCCTATATCTGCTAGTAAACTTCCCTCCACTCCCCCAACCTCTGTCTTCTCACAAGAAGACCATGCCACTGCCCCCTCGTCCAACCCTTACTCCTCTCCCACACTCATAGTGGCTAACATACTTGACACTTACAGCACAGCAAACACCCACCCCAATAACCCTCTGACCACCCTGCTGAGCATGCCCAGCCCCTCACATACCCCTCCCCTCAGAAACTGAGATGCAGGATGGTCAAGTTCCACTACCAGGCTACCGACCATGCCAGCAGAACCAGTCCTCACCCACCAATCTCCTTCCCGCAAGCACAACCCTCACTTATGGATCTTGAATCTCTGAACCTCAGAGCAGCCGACATAGCTCAGAGCATCCATAAATCCATTCTGAAATTGAAAAGCATCCTTCACCTTACTGAACATTCTCTCTCAAATATCAAGCTCTCCCATAACTCAGTTCTTCCCCCACTCACCAAGCACTTCCTTCACCCATTGCCACTAGCTTTTAGATACCTTCACAAGCATCCCAACCACCTCTTGGAGGATGACATTCTAGCCCTCCACTTACCCTACAAGACCACTCCTGAGGCCACCAGTCTGCCAGGCAAAAAAGATGAACACTTAATCCATACGGTCGCAATCAACCCTAATAGATCATCAACTCTATGCAACAGAGGAGTAATCAGCAACAATTTAGCGCAGGTGCCCATATCCTCCCTAACTCACACAGCATGCCCTGACTCCCCTCTCTCCGGCCTCCTAATTAGCTGCTGCTCAGCAGCAAAGCATGCCTCCAACGTTGCACTCTCACCCTGAGCCTAAAATCTGACCAAATCATGGCTCAACGAATCACCGTCACCTTGCCTAGATATATTGGTCTCTCTAAATTAGAACATCGTAAGACTTGACAGGCAATTAAAAAAAGGTGGAGGCATTGCTTACATCTACTGCTCAGCCCTCCTCATTACTGAACCTCACGCTGATCCCACAGACACTTGCGAATATCTGGCACACTCCATATGCAACAACGCCACACAATTGTGAAAACTGCACATTTTCTACCACCCTCCAGGTAAGAATGACACCTTCATCGACCACCTCATAGAAACCATTACAGATAAGGTTTCCCCCAATTCTAATGCCATTTTCCTCAGAGACTTCAATTTGCACTGGAACAACCTCAAGGACCCTCAGTTCATAGCCCTCAAAAATTTCTTTGCAGACCAATCACTTACTCAAAACCTGCACACTACCAACACACAAGAAAAGCGCCAAGAAACCAATTGGTGTATGTGCGCGGTATTAAATTTTTTTTAACATAACATAACATAACATGCTGGATGGGATCACTGCTAAGGATACGGTGGTCAGGCTTAACACAATAGAACCATACGACTGGTCTGATCACCACGCTATTACTTTCCTAGTACCTGGCACCCCAAGACAAGGTCAGTGTAATCTGTGAAAGCGAAACACGGAGTCAGGGACACAAAGAGCCTAGATCTCATGAAGCTGGCTGCACATTGCGAGAATGACCCTCCCCAAATCTCTCAATGGTTAATGACCTTACAGAATACTAAAATTCGACTATGTCTGACATACTTGATGGTCCTGCCCCACTAAAACTAAAAAGATATCAAATTAAACACAAAAACCCCTGGTTCAACAGATCTCTCAACAATGAAAGGAGAACCCTCCGGTTCACAGAAAGAAAGTAGAGACAGCACCCCTCAGCCTCTCAACTAAAACTTCTCTGACAGACCAGAAATGCCTACAACAGGAACATCCTCAAATAAAAAAAAAGAGTTGTTTAGATCAGAACTTGCAAACACTAAGAATAGACCTTGCAAACTCTTTGAAATGGTTAAACACCAATCAAACAAACTGGCTAAAACTTCCTAGGAAAATTCGAAATCCCTAATAACCTGCAAGGAGTTCTCCCCCTTCTTTACAGCCAACATTATCTCCCTAGGAAACAAACTTATTTCTTCCACTACTTCTGACCCCCTTCTGGAGGGTCCCAGCTCTCCTCTCTTCACCCCAGACAACACCTAAAAACCAAGTACACTAGTCCAACTTTAAGTTATATGACAACCATTCCATCTCAAAAATTCTATACTCCTTAAATCCGAATAACCACTTTAATGACCCTCCCCTCCAACTGTTTGACCGCGACCTCCCAATATATCATTCCTATTTAGACTGCAATAATCAATGCCTTCCTACTTCCTGGCTCCTTAAAAGCTGAACAAGTCACCCCCATTTAAAAAACAACAATTTTGAATCCTGCAACCCCAGACAACTTTAGACCAATAGTGAAAGCTCTGGAGAAATGTGTGTAACTTCAATTAAGCCAACATATCACCAACTTCAATGTACTAGATTAATTCTAAACTGGGTTCAGGCCTGGGCACAACACGGAAACTACTATTCTCCATGTTGTGGATGATGCTCTCCAAGCCCTTGACCAAGGCAGAACGTGTGTCCTAATTCTATTAGATCTATCTTTGGCATTCGACACAGTCAACCACGAAAAACTAATTGAACGCCTCAAACTCAGGATGGGAATAGGGGGATCCGTGCTTGAATAGTTTAGATCCTTCCTCTGGAAGCACTCCCAGAGATTCTTAGTCAACAGTAATATATCAGCTCCTTCCCCGATAATGATCAGAGCCCCCCAAGGATCAGCTCTTTCCCCTACCCTCTTCAATCTCTACCTTGAACAGTTAGCTGATGTACTAGGTACCTGCAAAATCTCCTTCCTCATGTATGCTGATGATACCCAGATCTTCATCAAAATCTCATCCCCAGAAGAGATCTTTTCTTTGAATGAGACACTGAAGCTGACTGTTCAATGGCTCACATACAATCAACTCAAACTAAAAGCACAAAAAACGGAGTACCTTCTAATCTACCCTCCTAAAAGTAACACTGACATTCAGGAATGGATCAAGTCAATCACAGCACTAAATTGCACACCTACCATAGTGGATTCTGCAAAATCTCAAGAATAATCCTAGACAGCAACCTGAGTATGCAAGACCACATCAACTTGATGGCTAAAAACGCCAGGTTTTACCTGAGCTATCTGAGGAAACTAAAACCTTTCCTTGACACCTCGGACCTAAAAATGGCTGTCTGGACATTAGTTTTCTCTATAATTGAATATGGATGAACTACTCTTTCTGGCCTACCCAAGATCTCCGCAGCCTCCATAAAAGCTTGCCTCAATGCCGCCGCCAGACTCTTAACAGGCTCAAAAAAATTTGCCCAAATCTCACTGCATCTGAGGGCACTAAACTGGTTTCCTCTTGAAGCCAGAATCCAACACAAGCTGGCTTGTTTCACCCACAAGGTGGTACACACTAAATCCCCTGCATATCTCACCCAGAAAATCATAGTTTCTGGAGGAGCCAGAAACTCCCTGTCCGCCAGAGACCTTGTCCGCCCGCCACCCCGCTTTCGGAAGAAGAAAACGTACAATTGTGCTTTCTCTGGGGCCGCACCAAGAATCTGGAACCTGCTGCTGCCCTTAATCAGAAGAATTCCCTTTCTTACAAGTTTTAAAAAGAAAGCCAAAACCTTCCTAATGGGCAAGGTCGTATAACTCATGCATTGCATACACTGTTCAGTGTCCTTGGTTTATTTTTGCTGCTGCTACACTTTGGACTGACCTGCTGCTATCCACTTGGCACTCACCTGGTACTCCCACATATGTAACGTCAGGATTTCTCTTCATTTTGATCTGAAAATTGTATATACCCTGTTTATTCCAAAGTGTTTCACTTTCCTTCATCCGTACGTATGTTCCTTCTGTCTGAGTCATACTTGCGTACAACTTGTTATTCTTGTAAAGCACTCTGATACCCTAACGGGTCACGTTTGCACTCTATAAAACACTAGGGGCTATATGTATCAAGCAAATTCGCATTTGCATTCGCAAACAACGAAATTCGCAGAATTTCGGCATTTGCGAATGCGAATTTGCTAAATGGTATGTATTAAGGAAAATCTGGTGCAAAATAAGGAATCGCAAAATTTGTGATTCCTTATTTTGCAATTGCATTTAAGGAATTGCAAACTTTGTGATTCCTTAAAGGCAATGTATGAAGCAAAAAAATTTAGCAAATTGTCCTTAAGGACTCGCAAATTACCACCAACTTCAAGTTGGTGGTAAGTTGCGAATTCCTTGAAAAATGCACATTTTTGCATTTTTCAAAGTGCCATGTGACGCACATACATGCCCTTAGGGCATGTATGTGCGCAACATGTGCCCACATGCTTATTTCAGGGGTGCAACAGGGTGTCCTTTGGACACCCCTGCACCCTTGAAATTATTCTCAATTTGCAATTCTCAAATTGCGAATCGCAAATTGAGAATAACTTCCCATTCATTCCTATGGGCCACCTGGCCCATAGAAACGAATGGGAAAGTATTCCTTCATTGCGATTCGCAATTTTCTAATCGCAATTAAGGAATACTAAGAATTCGCAAAAAAATTGTGAATTTGTACATACATCCCAATTTGCGATTCTGAAATAGCGATTTAAAAAAATTGCTATTTCAGAATCGCAAATCAGGTTGCTGATACATATGGCCCTAAATAAATAAATAGGCCACATCGTAAAATAATCAAATATTTCAAACTGAACAACCATGGAGAAAATGTACTGAACTGTTTAACAATATTCCTTTACAAAAGAAGACTAGTTAAATGCAAAAATATAACCTGGACCCTAATGAAAATACAAGCCACTCACAATTACTTTAAAAATTCGAATAAAAGTACAAATAAATTCTGGTTCATGTCCTCTATCAAACAAACAACACCCTTATACAAGAGTTTTTTAACTTACTTGTGAATGGTCAAATACAAAGTGCTTAAATCCAATGGTATAAATGCAGCAGACAAAGAGAGTGATCCTTCCAGCTCCAAATCCAAATGAAAAGTGACCAGGAGAGTGGCAAAGTAATCCTGTTGGACTGGAAGAGTAAGTTGGGATCTCAAGGGAACTTCTTCTTGTTGAAAAAAAGTTTAAAAAAAAGCTTCTGGCACAAAAAGACAACTCCACTCAAAAACCTCTTATTGTAGATTTAGCACACAAAAGCAACCTGAGTGGTGCATTCGCGATTGCGAGAGTCACTACATTGCTACACAGTCTTACGCACACTCACTAGCGGCATGAGAATATTCTGGAGCTACCTCGCAAGCGGCAAAACAAATCTCAAGCATGAACGAGAAAAAAAACCTCTGCTTCGCTTGGGAGTCAATATCAGTGCAGAGGCAGCCACTTGAACCTTCCTCATGGCAAATATATTTTCTTTTTGAGTGGTACTCTAAGGGTGTTCCGAGCTATGCTGTGGAGTGCGTGCTTTTAATGGACAGTTGAAAAAAAAATTGAACTAGGTATAATCTACATATCTATACTTTAGAAGCACTTTTATCTTTAGTCAACATTGATCTGCAAATTTTGTGCCAGCCTATATTATACTGTTTGTAATGCACATTTAAAATATTGACGTATGCATTCACACTGCTTTCATGGACCTCGTAGCACTAAAAATTATGCATTATCAGTGCTTTCAGGGACCTCATAGTACTAAAGTACATGTCACTTTCCTTGCTGCGCCAAACAGAATTCAATTCTATGGGCCTCTCATTGAACATAGAGGACCATATGTATCAATGCTGTTTGTGGTCGCAAATGGGCCAATTCTCAGAATGGGCCTTGTTTGCGAATGCAAAAATGCGTTTTCATATGTATCAAACATCTTGACTTCACAATACGGGTAATCGCAATCATTTGCGATTCCCTAAATTGCGAATGCATATAGGGAATCACTATTTGCGATTCCCTAAATGCTATTCTTGTAGCAACATCAATTGCGATATTGCTTTAAGGAATTTCAAATTACCACTAACTTCATGTTGGTGGTAATTTGCGATTTCCTAGAAAAATTCACTTTTTTGCATTTTTCAAAGTGCCATGTGGCGCAGCATGTATGTGTGCCACATGTGCACACATGCACATTTCAGGGGTGCTACACGGTGTCCCTTTGGAACCCTTGCACCCTTGAAATTGCATGCACAATTTGCGAGTACATATTGGGTACTCAAAAATTGCGCATGCAATTCAGATTAATTTCTATGGGCCTCTTTTCATTTCATTTGGCGAGTCTATATTAGCGAATCGGTAAAATTCGCTACTAGAGACTCATAATCCAATTTTGATACATAGGGCTCATAGACATCTTAAGTAAACGCATTAACCAATAGAGGTTTCATTATATAAAATAGTGCATTTCCCACTGATTAGTCTAACTTTCATGCATTTTTCATTTAAGATGGGCATTACTTTATATCTAGTTACTTGATGGGGAAAGATCAACAAAATAGTTACAGAACATTTTGTTATTTTTAGACTCACCTTTGATTCCGCCTCTGCAGGGCCGGACTGATTACCCGGCGTTTTCGAATGCTGCCGAGCTGGGGCTGATGTCACTGCGGTGGGGGCTAATTTTGTTCATGGAGACCTGCGTGTGCTTTGAAATAAACAAAGCAAAACGAATTTCGATCAGCACACGCAGGCCCCCATCAACGAAATCAGCCCCCATCTCAGCAGCATTCCAAAACGCCCGGTAGCCAGTCCGGCCCTGCTCCTCTGCGCTCACTGACTCTGTCCCCACTGCAGTATCCATACTTTTTTTAATGCACTTCAATGGCTACATTTAATAGATATGTAATCTATATATAAGCCAGTGATAATTAGCATATGGTGGCCTGCCCTCCCTTACCTTCAGGACGTACCTTTTTCTTTTTAGATAGTGAGTCAGATTAACCTGTGATCTGTATTTATTTAACACTATTCTATTCATACTACGGAAATGGTTTTGGAGAAGATTGATAAAAAATACATTAACCTAATCAGTGTCTTAACTGCACTATGTGTGAACAGAAAGCCTGGGTTCAAATCCTGGATTTCCTGCATGACTACATTGTGTGATCTAAGTCAAATCAATTTACTCCATGTCTAATTTAGACCAGGCATCCCCGGCGGTCTGGTGGGGCCGTTAGTGAAGATGAGGCCAGCTAATGCCCAGAGTTGCCGAGTGTGATCGCTGATCAGAGTGGGCACCGAGGCGAGAGAATTATCAAGTCCGCTGACCCTGGTCCAGAAACCTGCCGCGCCGGGAATCGAACCCTGGTCCCGGGCCGTCCTCTGCTCTCGGGTCTGCCGCCAAAACCATTGAGCCACACTACTTCACTGTGTCCAAATAACTCTCTTGTGTGTTTTATTAACCTGTAATGTTCCACCATCCATAACAATATTTTTGACCATGATGTAAGGGACGCCAGCCTATTGGTTAATGTTGTTCACTCGTGTGGCTCTCAAGAGGGAGGGTTAATGAACATTTTATGATCATTGTTGTATCCTGTAGCAACCTTGGACAATTCCAGGAGTTCAGTTGATTGTTAGCCTCCAGGTGGTTATGACGTTTTGTATACTGTGACCTCCTTTGAATAAACAAGTTAATAATCTAACTACCGTTTCATGATGCTTTTCTACAATCATCTTCAGAAACTTTCACTTCATATAAATGCAGTGGCGGCTGGTGACAATTTAAAGTGGCAGGGTGGGCAAATAGGCTCAAAAAGACGCCAGCAATGCCATTAGGCTCAGTGCCAAAGCTCTCAATCGTGGCTTGTTTTAAACAGTGTTTACAACGAGCCACGACTGAGAGCTCTGGATATGAGGCTGAAGGCAATGCAATTTTCTCACAGAACCAGTGGGTCAACCAAAACAAAATTAAATAAAACATATGCAATACTCAGTAACTAAATCACTAACATGCATTACATTAACGTTTCAACTTTAAAACATTAATGTAATGCATGTCAGTGATTTAGTTATTATTTATATTATTTAACTATGTAAAAAAAATTGCAATAATTACTTACCCACTGCCTGCACATCCTCCTGTCCTGGTGTTCTTCTCCAGTCGCCCAGGGCCCTTGAGCAAACTTGAGATACTCCTCCGGGAGTCGAGTCTCACTAATCCAGACACTGCTCTCATGCTGGTAATCAGCATGAGAGCAGCACCAGAATTGGTTTAAGCGGCCTGGCTCAATGCTTTTTCAGGCACTGGGTGCCAGTGCCTTTGCTCCAACCAGCTGTCTTAGACAGATCAGGGTGGAGAGGTTTAAAGTATGCATGTCAGGTAGGCCTTCACAAGACAACCAGCCAAAGTGACATGCACACTTTAAAGTGCCGTAGAGAGCCACCACTCCTCCCTGCTGCCAATCTGAAGCAATGGTCCTGGCCCGCCCTCACACTCAGCTCAGGCTGCAGAGAAAAAACAAAATGGTAATAATTCATTTTATTGCTGTTTTTCTTTTTACCTTTTCTTCTCCTGCAACAAGGGGCGGGTCAAGGCTCCTCCTCCTAAATGGAGAAACAGTCGCTGTATAAATACCAATGCAATGTTGTGATCTAATGTACTGAATTGGACTACTACAATATGTTTTTTTAAAGAGTTTAATATTGTATGCCAAAAGAAGTTAGATAGCAGAATAGTAGCCAGGTATTTAGCAACAGATTCCATCGTACATTCACAGAAGAACAGTGTTAGGCAACATACATTTATGGAGAGTTAGCACACAATTTGTAAATTTTTCTTTGGAACAAAGTTATCCACTATAAACTGTCACACCGCCCAGTTGCCACTGCCTGACCTATCAGCATATGGAAGCAGAGCAATGAACCCTGTGATGCTGAGAAGAAAATGCGCTAGTAGAGATATCATGACAGTGTATCAGAGATAGGCACCCTTGTAACATCCTTGGTGCATTCTTTTCAGCCCTCCCACGTCTGTGCAATAAAATATTTCTCAGACCTGCCTATTTCCCTCTGTGTAACAGGGTGCTCTGAGATTGAGAGAAAGAGTGTGAGACCTCAGTCCAACTTCCGATAGTCAGAGGAAATGAATCCTTCCAGTGCAGTGTGATATTGCGTTTTGCTAGAAGAAGAGCCAGGTCGAGGAACGTGGTGGAGGATTTCTGGAACTTAGGGTGTGGACTATGCCCAATAGGACCACTTTTGGGGAATTACTTAGCTCATTATGGTTGACAGCACCTCAAAAAATCTCTGCCAGTATGAAAGAATATGGGGTCAAGACCAAAGCATATCAAGCAAAAAGATATCTAATCACATATAGCTGGGACATGAAGCTGCAGCTCCCGGGTATATTTTGTTAATTTTGGGAAGGTGTTAGGTAGGCTCAGTTCAGAATATTAAATGTAATATACTTAAGATGGCAACCATGGGATACCTTGCGGGGATAGTTCAATATGTTAGCCCAGTCCATATCGTGCAGCGGTTTGGACGTTTCATTCTCCCAGCTACTACAGAGAGAAGCCCTGGAGTGGACTCCAATTTGCCGGAAAGCTCTGTACACCCATCTTATCAGTTTGCCACCAGAGGGTTTGGTGGTAGGTGGGTTGTTTAAGGGGTTCGTAAGTAAGGAGTTCACACAGGTTAAGTTTGTAGTCTGCCATAAGGGTTTGGAAATCTAATAGCTTGAGTCAGGAAAAAAATCACCCAATTTTGAGAGGCCTGTAGCATGATTCTGACAGAGTTACCCTGAGTGTAGCCATACTGTGCAAGTGGGAAAGCCTACCAAAGGAAGTGTAGAAGAAAATATTTTTTTTGTCTTGGGGAGTTTATGGGTTCTAGTAAGGCAAGAGCAAGCTGTGCGGAAAAATCCACTAGTAGCATTCGGTAGAATGGTCAGTAGGAAACTTTGAGTAGTGCTGTAAGCACTGCTTAAGGTCTTTATGGATAAACCCCATCTTATTGGGAGGGGTGGCGAGACCGAAAGCAATCCGCTGAATGGATTTAAGTGGCTAAATAACAGCATTTTAAGTCCAGGGGCCTAATCTTCCGTCAGTCACATGTAGCTTTCGAATGGAAAGACCTACCCAATAGTGCCTCAGCCTCCAAATCAAATATGGGACGTGTCTGAAGAATGGGCAAGGGATGGGCACAGGAAGGATTGCAAAATAATACAATAGATGAGGTAAGACCACCATCTCACTTGAGCCATGCAGCCCATTACTGAAAGCGGAAGAGAAGACCAAAAAGAAAACTGGGCTGGGAGGGACTGTGTTGCTTTGCTAGATTCCCATCCTGCAATTCAGTGGGGGAATGTTGGATATCAATCCCTAGTATTTGAACTGCAACTAAATGCCCAGTTCAATCTGGGAGCTAACTGTATATAAAGGGAAAAACACTACCATCTGTCAAAGAAATACTTCTTAAATTGTAAAATCTTTATCATGTTCTTACATTTTGTTTGTGTAATTTACATCCTAACTATTCTACATGTACGTTGGCACTTGGGGATAAGCCAGATATCTTGTTTGGTCTTGGTTTGACTGTGAAACCATTTTAAGACATGGACGAAGTGGGCAATTGCCCATCACATCCATACAAGGGGGCTGGTCTCTGGCACACCCTTCACAAATATGACCAGCGGACCATTGCAAAAAGAAGAGTTTCCTTGGGTGGGTGGGTGCTGGTTGTGGGTGCTGCTTATTCAACCACTTGAAAGTGCCTCTTCTGTTTCTCTCATCTCTGCTGAGACAACTCCTCAGGTATGCAGAACTTTCAAATCCCATGAACGACCCATCTTCTCTTGTTTTAGGAATTCTCCCTCTTTGTTCTCCTCTTCCTTATGTATCTAGTTCTTAGCATCTACCCTTTAAATAAGTTGCTGTAGAATCTCCTATCTGATTCAATGTCATCTTCTTCTTTAATTCTCTTTGATTTATAGTCGGGCTCCCAGTTCTGAGATAAATGTAGAGTCCTGGACACACACTTCAGTGCTGTGAAACTAGAGACAAGTTGTGAGTACTTTACATCCTGTCATTAGGTGGGAGACTGCTGCCCACACATCTGCTCTGCTTCATTTGTTTTTTTTGTGGTTTAAAGTCCACTGGAGTTTGAGATGAGCCGTATATGTTTGTCCATCTTGTTTAAATGGGTAGAAGGTCACTCACCTTAATGTTTCCGAAACTGTTTGTCATAGGTTTTGAAATGTTTCGGAACATGATCACCATTTTGCTGTTGCTTTCTCTCCAAGAAAGATTGGGTAAATTTGGGTTGGTTTAATGGCCTTGAAAGGCCAGCTACTCCCCACCATACAGAACAACAAACACTATTGGTAGACAACAATTGACACCAAAAAACTCAGAACAAAAGCCATTGATCTAGGACTTTGAGATGGCACATAGAGACAATGATATGTTTCAAATTTACCAACAGTCACGTTTTAATGTAAAAAGCACAGCAATCAACCTGTTAGTGTGAGGCACTTTGTAAGAAAAAAACACGTTTTAATAATAAGTTCATATCTGTGGGGAACCACAGCATGTTACTGCATTTAAAAGAGGCTTACTGCTCTTCCTAGTAGTAGTTGAGTAGTTACTAAATTACTAATCCTCATTCACTATCATTAAAATTATATATATATTCCGTTGAAACAAGGAAGGAAGGGGCTGCGCATCGCCAGGACTTCCTTAAAGCTGCGACCAGCACAGTCCGGAAGGTTTTGAAAGAGCCGAAGCAATTCTCTTGGACCTACTAAGGTGTTTGATGTGCACAACAACTGTGTAAATGTTGGAATGTGGAAGGGAGCCCACTGAGGGTAACAATTCACCAATACGGACTACTAAGTCCAGCATGCTGCGGTAAAAATCAACGGTAATCACGTGGCCCACTGGGGGCGGATAATAAAGGCAGCGTGCATGTTGGAAATCCATGCCGTATCCTGAACCATATCCCATGAGGAAGAGGTTGTGCCTCAAAACGCGTCTGGAAAGTTGAAAATTCTAAGGAACTGCTGTCGGTTTGCCACTGCAATAAATCCCCTATAGGTCAGCCGTGACTGCGAGTGCATTTTTAAAAGCTCAGGCTCTTGGGGGAACAATATTATACACAGCGGCCTAGCCGTGAAGGATGGCACCACCTTTCGTTGAGACAAGCAAGGAAGGGGCTGAGCAGCACCAGGACTTCCTTAAAGCTGCGTCCAGCACAGTCCGGAAGGTTTTAAAAGAGCCGAAGCAATTCTCTTGGACTTACTAAGGTGTTTTATGTGCAAAATAACTGTTTAAATGTTGGAATGCGGAAGGGAGACCACTGAGGGTAACAATTCACCAATACACCACAGTCCAGCATGCTGCAGTAAAAATCAACAGTAATCATGTGGCCCACTGGGGGCGGATAATAAATGCGGCATGCATGTTGGAAATCCATGCCGTATCCTCAACAGTATCCCATGAGGAAGAGGCGGTGCCGTCGGGAAAGTTGAAAATTCGAAGGAATTGCTGTCGGTTTGCCACTGCAATATATTCCGTATGGGTCAGACATGACTACGAGTGCGTTCTTAAAAGCTCAGGCTCTTTGGGGTTCAATATATACATATATATATATATATATATATATATATATATATATATATATATATATATATATATATATATATATATATATATATAGCACCAACCTCTACAAGGTATGAACAATACCAATATGAAGTAATCTGGGCCCCACTGAAGTCAGTTACCAACCCATGGACTTCTGGGAGTTGCAGTACCCTACACCGGACTACAAAGGAGAGACTATGCTTTCTCCTTTGGGGCCAGCTGTACTCCAACAAACGGGAGGAGCCAAGGAGGTATAAGTAAGGGTGAAACCCAATTCCGATTTTAAAAGGCATCTGAAGAGGACGAAGAGTCGAAATGCATCATGCTGTATTCACTATCAGTTAACGATCTTCCTCTGAATCCCGCGGTGTCCTTTTGGTTTCTTGTAAAGAAGTTGCTGATTGTTTTATGTCTTTGCACGCATGCCAGTAGCCTGCAAAAGTACCCACTCTTAAGAGTCCGAGGGATATCTGGTGAAAGTGCGATATTTTCCAAGGTTTTGGTGTTACCTCGGACCGCCTCAAGAACCGACCCAGCAAGTGGTTTTTGCCAGGAGCAACCCGGCTCTGACGGGGAAACGCGGACATTGCACTGCTGTTCCGTGACCCGGCTGGGGGCAGTAATGGAGGCTGAGCGTTGGGGACCTGAGGAAGACCGATGTATCATCATATCGGATTAAGTTGGGGAAACAGCACCCACCTCTACAAGGCATAAACTGTACCAACACGAAGTAATCTGGGCCCCATTGAAGTCAGTTACCAACCCATGGACTTCTGGGAGTTGCAATCCCCTACACCGGACTACAAAGGAGAGACTATGGGGCAGATTTATGTTAACTGGCGCATCCCGAGGGATGCGCCAGTTAACATGCGCCACAGTGCGCCACAGCTACGCCACCCATGGTGCGCCGCATTAATGATGCGGCGCACTATGGGGCAAAAACGGCACAGATGCGTGACGCATCTGTGCCGGAAACGTGGCGCATTGCTAGAGTTGCGTCGCAAGCGCGACGCAGCTCCAGCAATGCTCTGGGGGGGCCTATTCTTTCAATGCTGCCTCAAGCCTTACGCCTGCTTCAAGCAGGCGCAGGGTTTTGACGCAGCATTGCCCTGAAAGTGACTGAGTGAAATCTCAGAGATTTCACTCAGCCACTTTCAAGAGGCGTTCCTGCGCAGGAACGCCCCCCCCCCCCCTGCGCAGGAACGCCTCCTCATGGCGCAGTGCTGTACAACGTGACGCATCTCCTAGATGCGTCACGTTGTAAATAGATTTACAACGTTTTGTTGTAAATACGTTGTAAATAGGGCGCAGGGATGCGCCACGTTTCCGCGCCAATGCGTCACGCAACGACGGGGTAAACGTGGCGCAAGCCCTTCATAAATCTGCCCCTATGTTTTCTCAATTGGGGCCAGCTGTACTCCAACAAATGGGAGGAGCCAAGGAGGTATAAGTAAGGGTGAAACCCAATTCCGATTTTAAAAGGCATCTGAAGAAGACGAAGAGTCGAAATGCATCATGCTGTATTCACTATCAGTTAACGATCTTCCTCTGAATCCAGCGGTGTCCTTTTGGTTTCTTGTAAAGAAGTTGCTGATTGTTTTATGTCTTTGCACGCATGCCAGTAGCCTGCAAAAGTACCCACTCTTAAGAGTCTGAGGGATATCTGGTGAAAGTGCAATATTTTCCAAGGTTTTGGCCGTATTTAATATCAGTAAATGATCTTCCTCTGAATCCCTGCTGTGTCCTTTTGGTTTCTTGTAAAGAAGTTGCTGATTGTTTTATATATATATATATATATATATATATATATATATATATATATATATATATATATATATATATATATATATATATATATATATATATACATGCAAAGCAAAATCTGTTCGTCGGTTGAGACCACAGACAGGAAGGACCACCATACAACTTCGTGAGAGTTAAAACGGGCTTTTATTATCCATTTCTTGCAGTTTCAGCAGGCATGACGCGTTTCGGACAGGGACTGCCCTTGATCACATAACGGAAATGCAGTTGTGGTCACTTTAAATAGAGCACCAACTCAATTTTTTTCTCATCGTGATACCACCACGTGTTCTAACCATAGACATAGAAAATAGATTCCTCGTGTAAAGTGATAGATAACAAACATTCGGTAGCTTTCTGATGTTGTCCTTAGACTTATGTCAGCATATTTTTTCTATTGCACAGTCAAGTATATTCTATTTACTACAAACAAAATATAGCAGCATGAATGCGTTTTTTAGCTTGTGCAAATATAGACTTAGCAGCATGGTAATGACAATATTAAAACTAGTACAGACATAAATATACACATTCATATAGTATTTCAATACATTACT
The DNA here is from genome assembly GCF_964263255.1 of Lissotriton vulgaris. NCBI lineage: Eukaryota > Metazoa > Chordata > Amphibia > Caudata > Salamandridae > Lissotriton > Lissotriton vulgaris. The sequence continues at coordinate 807,860,448 of NC_141697.1, forward strand.
CCATTGCAATAAATAAATAACATATAAATATGTTAAAAATTCTGTTATAAAAGACCATGTATATATAAAAATAAAGGTCAAATCATGATTTGCATTGAATAAATATTATGCTAAAAGGTAAATGTGCAAATGGCAATTTTATAGTGAAACAACTATACATCTAGTGTAACTAGTTATGGTGTTGTCCTCATGCATAGTCTACAATATCACATCTAGATGTCGTGTTGTTATATATGTGACCATATTGACAATAAAGTGCTAGTGCTATGCTGACTATCATGATGTCAAAAACAACCAAGCATAATGAAAGCATTCAATCCAAATGTAAGTGTGCTGAGTGATTAAAGTGCAACCAAGAAATTTAAAGGGTTAAAAAAGTGATAAAAAAGAAGAGAGATGCAATTGCAAGTCTTATACTGGTAGCCTAGTGGGTACTTCTTTAGTATTAATTTAAATTATACATTCTGATATCTGACATTCATTGGTGATATAATTAGCTCAAATAACATATATGACTACATGCCAAGATGGGATACAGGATTGATAGCATATGCTCAGGTTTACAGGAAAGTATGCATATCCTCCCTGTCATTAAGGCCATTTGGATGTTTACTGTTGAGATTCAGAATATATCTGGTCTCTAACTGCCTTAACGCTTTGTCCCTATCTCCACCTCGTTTTAAAATCGGTGCCTGATCAATGACAAAATAAGTCAGACAATTTACATCTTTTTTGTGACTTATTTTAAAATGTCTGGCAACCGGGTAGGCTGGGTCACTATTGATAATTGCACGAATGTGCTGTAGGATACGCATATACACGGGATTTTTTGTACTGCCCACATAGCGTAAGCCGCATGTACAATTGAGGACGTATATAGCGTACTCTGTGCGGCAGTCATATTTCCCCCTGATCGGTAGTTCATTGGTTTTGAACGGGGTGCTATATGTGGCAGTGTTGGCTCCAAACTTACAAGCCCTACAAGTTACGCATTTACGAAAGCCATTACTTGTGGGCATCCAGGTTTGTATGCTGCTAGACCCAATGGGAATCTCTTTGGATAAGAGATTAGCTACGTTCTTAGATTTTTTGAATGTCACATTTGGACGTTCAGATAACGTATTTGATTGGGTCAGTAAGAACTATGGGCCAATTTTTATTCAAGATGTTACGTATTTTGCGTTCCTGTCTACAGTAAGTGGTGATAAGTCTTGGAGAACTATTCTCTTCTGCTGTATTTACATTTAACTCATTAGTGCAGGGTAACAAGGTAGTTCTGGGTCTCTCGTTAGTTTTTGTCATGGCTCTCTCTAGGATCTTTTCGCTATACCCTCTCTGTCGCATACGTTCCAAGCATGATTGACTGCAGACATTAAATTGCTCTGTTGTACTGCAAATCCGCTTGAGACGTAACAGTTCCCCGTAGGGTATGCTGGCTATTAAATGACGTGGATGAGCACTTGATGCATGCAATATTGCATTCCCAGCTGTTGGTTTTCTAAAAGCTGTGGTAGTTAAAGTTGCATCAATTATTTGTACCTGGACATCCAAAAATTCTAGCATAGTGGCACTCATGTTTGAAGTGAAATGTAAGTTGAATTCATTCACATTTAATAACTCAACAAACTCTTGTGCACTCTGCATACTGCCCTTCCAAATAATAAAAACATCGTCTATATACCGAAACCATGCAATAACATTGTTTTCAAATGTAGCCTTGTGTTCCTTCATGAGGACCTGCTTTTCCCAAAACCCAACATGCAAGCACGCGTAGCTCGGAGAAAAGCAGGCCCCCATGGCTACCCCTTGTTTCTGTCTATACATATTCTTTTCAAATGAAAAGTAATTATTGTCTAAGCACCATGAGATTAAAGACAATAGCATCTTGTTGTGCATAGCATATTCAGCAGGACGTGTATTTAGAAAATGCTCAACACCACGTAAACCACATTCGTGACGTATACTAGTATAGAGAGACTCTATATCTAGAGTTAGTAAAATCCATTCCTCTGACCAAGATATGTTATTGAGGTACCGTAGAAAATCACCAGTGTCTTTTATGTAAAAATATATATACGATGAAAACCCCACCCACTTCCAGAAAGCCCCTGGCGAGGAAGGAAACTCAGGCCTCTGCAGCAAAGTTTTCAGGCAAGAAATATTTTATTTATCACCCCTCACAACGACGCGTTTCGGGCTATGCAGCCCTTGATCACATTCAGCTTTAACTGCGCCATTTTTTTCTTTATATACATGTGGTGAAAGTGCACACCTGGGTTGCATTAGAGTAGCATTCACAAGGTCAAATGGCAGTGAAAAAAGACTATGTTGACATGATGTGCACAGAATTTCTTCTATACCTGACACAAATACATGCTTAAACGCTATTTAAATTATTTAAAATTCTAAATGCTTGTGTATTTCGCACACATTAATTTAAAAATTATAGCAATTTCTCACAAAACTAATTGTTAAGATACAATAAATAATAAATAGTGCATGAGATGCACAAAGATTACTATCTGGATAAATCCATATTGTATCAATGTTATAGTGTAATGTCTCATTTCTGCGCTGACCTTGTGCATTGTAAAAAATAATAGGATAAATCCAGGCAACCAAAGTACTCAGTGAAAGTGCTTAGTGCAAACAAATCCTACAGTAAGCACTAACAAGAAGCGCAAAAAACAGTTGTGTGCAAATTGGCATTAATGAAGTGCAGTACATGGGGAAAGGAAAAGAATGTATACCCAGGTGATGATAAATTTTTTTCATGAGCTACGTCGAATAGACCATGGTCCATTATCAAAGAGCGAAGAGCGTTGAATGATTTTTTTTGGCCCCTTGATAACAAAAGGTATCTCGTATATTCAAATTAGGGTCTATATGAAGATTTAGATCTCCACATAATATTAGCGATGGAGCCCAGTCTGCTAATTCTAGATTTAAAGAGTTCAATATGGTTGGGTCATCTGAATTTGGGGCATATACCACACAAAAAGTCCAAACTTTGTTACTGATTCTAAATTCAGCAATTGCCCATCTACCATATTGATCCGCCTTACTCCGGATCAGAATCCCCAAGCCTCTTCTAGATAGAATTGCCACTCCTTCTGTCGTTGTCCCTTGAGATGTACATACCACTAAATTCAGACCCAGAACTTTATACAGCTGTCTATCATTCCACATAATATGTGATTCTTGAATACATAAGATATCAATTTTCATAGTCTGTATGATTTGTGCAGCAACCCCCTTTTTTTAAAAATTATTTAGCCCGCAACTATTCCATGAACATATTCGTAGTTTCTCCATTTAAGTGAGAATTTTTTGTTTTTCCCCCCAAAAACACAGCATATATAAAGTCAAGATGGAAAACATGTAGATCGATACAGTCCAACAATAAATCTTATATCTCAGAATATCATGAAAATTGAGAGAACAAATGAAAGCAAGAAAAAAATTCCATATAGACAAAATGAGGCATTTTCTGATTTTGTTTGCAACTCGAGCCCACCCACCCCCTCTGACCCCCCCAACCTATCGGGGCAAAGGGACTTACTTGTCCCTCGCAATGATGATGTGATAGGCGCTAAGTGGCTCACGTTGCATGGCTCTACTCCATGAATATTGTTCCATACAAAATCAAAATCGAACCAAATCCAGTATCCAGACTACAAATTAGAAACAAAGAATGAAAGACCAGCTTGAGAACAGCCAAAATCGAACATTTGGAGATACTGGTTAAAGCAATAAGAGCAAGTACAAACAAAAAAATATATTGTCTCCACCCCTTGTAAAATAGGAAGGTACTTGCTCTATATTGAAAATATTGGAACCTTAAGCTTGATGAACCGCTGTAATCTACACTTAATCCTTTTTTTTAAAGAACAGTAACCTTTTCAAAACGAGGCAAAGAGCTCTTTAGCTGCCCCCTCTAAAGTTAGAAAATAAGAGCGCTCTTTATGAATGACTACTTTTTTATTAAGAAGGCACTACTCTGTGACACTAGATTTGACTTATACCCACGTATAATTTCGAATCATAATCCAATACTGATTGAAATTAAAACTAATATATCAATTTCTCATGCAAGGCCCTGGACTTTTGACCGTAAATTATTAGCCGATTCTGAGTACTTAGAGATGATGGCAAAATGAACAAAATAATTTTTTGATATTAATAGAGGAACGGCTTCCGTTCAGAATGTCTGGGACGCTTTCAAAGCAGGGATTCGAGGAGAATCACTATCGTATGTTATCAAGAAACAAAAAATTATTCGAGAAAAAGTAGATCAAGGGTACAAAAATCTTTTATTCTGGGAGAAGAAATTACTAACAGCAATTGCCCAAAAGCAGTCAACATCAGATATCGAAACTAATCTTACGATTCATAAAGCATGCTTATATGAATCTTTTGCGTCTAAATTGGCGGAACAGATGGCAACCTTTAGATCTCAATTATACGAGATGGCTGAAAATGCAGGGAAAATTCTTGCAAAGAGAACCAGGCAAAAAGAAGTGTTCAATACCATAAACTCAATACAGGACAAAACAAGGCAGATACACAATAAACCAGAATCAATTTTGGAAGTTTTTCGTCAATTCTACCTTAAACTATATCAATATGATGATGACTCTAATTCTTCAGAACGGTGTATGAACTTTGCCAGGGTAAATGTTTTACCATCTCTATCTAATGATCAAAAATCAGCCCTAGAATCAGAATCACATGGGAAGAAACTGAAAAAGCATTAACCTCATTAGCAACAGCTAAAGCAATGGGACATGACGGTATCCCATAGGAATTTTACAAGATTTTTAGGAACATCATAAAACAAGATATGCTTATCACCTTTCACGAGGCACAGAGAGGTCTCCACCAGAGTCCTGGGCCCTATCGGTAATAATGACATTTCTTAAAAAGGATAAGGATCCACTAAACCCTGCATCATATAGACCAATATCATTAATAAATACCGATAGTAAGGTATATTCCAAAATACTAGCCACACGACTGTCAAAAATAATATCTACAATTGTGTCCCGATGGCAACATAGGTTTATCCCAAACAGAGATACAGCAGACCATATTCGGAGAATTATTGCCATGATGGACTGGGCAGAGGATACTAAAACATCAATCGAGATCACCCTATTGGATGCCGCAAAAGCATTCGATAGGTTGGCATGGCCCTATCTCTGGGATATACTCTCTATAAAGGGCTTCGGTCCAGGCATAGTAACCGCACTTAAAGCTCTGTATAAAAACCCGATGTCAGGTGTAAAAATTGGGGTCACTAAATCTGCTCTATTTCCTATCCAACGAGGAACACGTCAGGGATGCCCATCTTCCCCTCTCCTCTTTGCTATTTATATTGACATCTTTCTCAATCAATTAAACCAGGATGAGGATATAATCCCGGTGGAGCTGGGCGGCCTTATCTATACAGCTCTTGCCTATGCAGATGATCTAATAGTAGTTACTAAGGATACTGAAAAGGCTTTCTCTAGGATTGAAGAATTAGCAGCAACTTTTGGTTCCTTCTCAGGATACAAATTAAATTTATCCAAAACACAAATACTTTTTGTTGGTCAAAACCCTCCGCCTCTCAATAACGTAGTATCCGAAGCAACGTATTTGGGGATAAAACTAACCACCCCAATTTCGAAGATTCCTAATCTTAATTATGCTCCCATCCTGAAGAAAGCCAATTCAACCTTGGAAGAATAGATCATTTACACTTATCGCTACATGGCAGGAATAATGTGTTAAAAATGCTGATCCTTCCAAAATGTATATACTTATTTAGAATAGTCCCATTGGAATTCCCACTAGACTTTTTTAAGCAACTTGAAAAAATGTCAGGAAGATTTTTATGGGGATACAAAGGCATTCGGAGAGCTCATAAAAAAATGATCATACCAAAAGATAGAGGAGGATGGGCCGTTTCACATTTTTCAATCTATTACCTGGCAGCTGTATTACAATTCATATCCCCTTTGATTGTGGGCAATAAAGCTCCCTTCTCACAAGCACACTCCCCATCGATATATGAACTAGTATTAGGTACTGAAGCTAGCGGTTATTACTTAAGAATAATAGAACCAAGCTACTACAAAAAAAACAAATTCAAGATCATATCTGCTGCATATAAAACATGGAGAATTATAAAAAAAACTGGTTGGGATTCCAAAGATTGTAAGATATACTTCCTTAAACTCACCACACTGTTTCCCCCCTATATTTAGAGATCCGGTGATGAAAAGGTGGAATCATAATGGCATCTGTTACCTGAGTGATCTATGCTCAGATAATTCTATCTCTATATCTACTTTTTCTGAACTTCAACATAAATTTAAACTCCCTTCTCATGATTACTTCAAATACTTACAGATTTATAGCTTTTTAAACTCACTCTCTTCTAACGATCGACAAGGCCTCAAAATGATTCTGGTAACAGACAGTCTTTATATCAAAAAAAAAATTGGGTATTTTTACAATTTATTCATGACCTATCTTCCAGATGATCTTCCTATGATTCAACATAAATGGGAGTTGAAATTAGGAATAAACGACCTTTTGATAAAAGAATCAATCAAGACAGCTAATTCCATATTATTTTCTGGGCGATCACGAACTCAACACTATATGGCTATGTGCGATCTCTACTATACACCTGCTAAAGTTATGAAATGGGGGGCTACTGTTGGTATAACCTGCAATCGCTCTACTCTGATCGGAGCAGATGCAATACACATGTTCTTTTCTTGTATTAAACTAGCTGGTATAATCTCAGAAATTCAAACATTTATCGAGAGAATTACAGGGAGAACAATAATTCTTTCTCCTGAATTGATTTTATTTGGACTATCAATAGACTCCATAGAAAGAGAACAACAACACTTGATCTTTATGATGATGTCTGAATTTCGTGCATGTATCACTCAGGAATGGATCAATCTGGAACCACCATCTTTCCCTATGTGGAGGGCTCGCTTATTAGCCAAATTTAAGTTTGAACTTGCTATATATGCAACAAAAGGAAGAAAAAGGAAACAATTTGGGATGAAAATTTGGGCTCCGATACAACAATGGATCCATGGGGAAACAACTTAAATAATTGTTTGATTCTATCTATTCTAAAAATTCATTGTTTCCCCTTAGCAACTTTTCTGGTTTTTTTTGTCCTTTTTTTAAAAATTCTTTTTTTTCTTTTTTTTATGTTTCTATCGGAGAACGTGCTGTTGTTTGTTCTGACTATGTACTATGTAACAAAATAATCTGTTTTGTTTGCAACAAAAATCAATTAAAAAAAAGAAGTGCAGTGCAATATTAAATACAATAAAACCTTGATTATTTATTTATTTATTTATTTCAATTTATATAGCACGTTATCACCCCAAGGTCTATAAGCGCTTGTACAGAGAAAGGAGAGAAACCGACTTCTACAGAAAAAACTGGCTACTGTACAACCCTCCCCATGCTTCCCGGAAAAGAATAGTTTTTAACATTCGACAGAAAGGCAATAGATTGGGCTCCTTGCGGAGATTAGTTAGTAATTTATTCCACGCTACAGGAAGTAAAGTGGAAAAAGCGCGCCCTCCCAAAGTGGAAAGGCGGAAGCGTGGATTAACCAGGAGAGTGGCATCAGAGGACCCTAGCACCCTACCAGGAACATAGCAAGATAATCTAGTTTTGATGTAACTGGGCACATTCCCGTAGAGTGCCTTGTGTGTGATACATAGTCCTTTAAACAATGCCCTCTGTCTAACGGGGAGCCAGTGTAACTGACGCAGGAGAGGTGAAGCATGTGTTTTTCTTGGCTTCTTAAAAATCAATCTCGCTGCATCGTTCATTACTGTCTGAATCCTCATAAGTTGTTGCTTGTGCATCCCTATATACAGCGCATTGCCGTAGTCCAGTCGTCCCAAAATTATAGCGGACACCGCACTTCTTAAAGTGGAAAACAACAACAGTTGGGCGATCTTGCGGAGCTGTCTCAGGAGACCAACACACGTGCCTACCACTACCGACACCTGTTTCTTCATAGATAGAGTGCTATCAATATGGATACCCAGGCTTTTCACCACGGTTGCTGGCTCCGGCGTTCTGCCCAACTCCGTGGGCCAAAACCCATCGTTCCAGGGGCTGCCAAAGGTGGCTATAGGCAGCACCTCTGTTTTGTCCGGGTTAATCTTCAGGGAGTTTGCGGACATCCAATTTACCGTATACCTTAGAATGTTATGCAACCTGGCTTGTGCTCCTGGAGAATCCTCTATTTGGATGACGATCTGTGTGTCGTCAGCATAATTAAAAATCTGACACTCCATCTGATTGAGAGCTGAAATCAGTGGCTGCAGGTAGATGTTAAAAAGGAGCGGTGAAGGAGCCGAACCTTGCGGTACTCCACATTTGATGGCCGCTGATGTTGATACTAGGTCGGACAGCTGCACCTTCTGCGATCTATCTTGCAAGAAGGAGGTAAGCCAACCTAGTGCAGGCCCCCCGATGCCCAAGTCTCTCACACGCGACAGCAGTTGACTATGACACACCATGTTAAAAGCCGCGGAGAGATCGAGTAGCACCAGGGCCCCCGGGATCTTCTTGTCAGCTCTACACCTCAATTCGTCTAAGGTAGACACCATCACCAGCTCCGTGCTGTGATGTGCCCGGAAGCCTGCCTGATTTTGCTCTAGCAGATCATTGGTCTCCAGATGTCTTGAGAGGTATGTCAGCACATGCTGTTCCAAAACTTTTGCTAAAAAAGGTAATTGGGAAATGGGCCTAAAATTCGTTAAGATCTTTGTGTCCGCCCCTGGCTTCTTAAGCAGCGGGATCAGCCGGGCCTCCTTAAGCATAACCGGCACTTGTCCGATTTCCAGAGATTTATTTAGAAGGTTGAAAACATCCTCTTCCAACACTGGCATAGCTAGCTTAAAAACACTCGGGGCAAGGATCCACCTGGGAGCCTGACTTTACCCTCCCTACCAGGCTAGCTAGCGTCTCCTTTGTGATCAAGGGAAAAGTTTCTAAGGGATTATCAACTTTCGGAATAAGTGGAGTGACTTGTAGTGAACAATTTAAAACAGGGGCATGAGAGATTTCTGACAGGAGATCTTCAATTTTTTGTATGAAAAAATCCTGGAATCTTTGACAGTCCTCCAGCGAGATGTCAGGCCTCTGTTCGTTATTTTTCCTTAATTCAGAGAGCACCTTAAAAACTTCTTTCTGCGGATTGTGGGATTCGGCAATTCTGGTCTCAAAATACTCAGGTTTTCGAGCCAGGATAGCCTTTTTATACGTGGCCAGCTCTTGCTGATATAGGCTCTGTGCCAGCGTATTATAATCCCTCCTCCATGCTCTCTCTGCCTTCGGTAGGGCTTGTTTCCTACGCCTCAACGAGTCATTGAACTAGGGCGCTCCCGCTCCTTTATCCCCCACTTTCACCTTTCTAGCCGGCGCCACTAGTTCAATGGTAGTTTTTAGTTTGTCCACTACCTTCTGACAGGTGACCTCTATTTTATCATCCCCGGTGGTTAGTGCAGTGGTATTTCGTAAATATCCCACCAGAGCTTCCTCATTTATGGAGTTCCATCGCCTCACGGTTTTCCATGCTGGTCTGGATTTCCCTCCATCTTTTGGTACCTCCTTCTGTCCTCTAAGCAGATAATGGTCAGGCCATATACATGGAGTGCACACTACCGACCTGGCCCCGGGGTCGGTTGACCACACCAGATCCAACGTATGGCCCTTGTCATGGGTAGGACCTACTACAAGTTGTAGCAGTCCCAACGCTGTTAATGCTTCTTCTAGATGGCCAGCCTGCCCCTCTTTGGGAGAAATCTCCCGGTGGAAGTTAAAATCTCCCATGACTAACAGGTCCTTATAACGAGACCTGAGGTCATAGACCGGCTCTATAACATCATCCACGAGGTCGGGGGTGGCCCGAGGGGGACGGTACACCAAAAGGATAACCAGACAGTCCATACCCACCTCAAATTTAACCCCTAACATGTCTGCATCGCCCAAGCTTTCAGCACAGACTATTTTAGCCTTCCAACAGCTCTTATAGAGGAAAGCGACCCCCCCTCCTCTCTTGCCGTTAGCTCGATTCTGACAAATAGCCCTATAATTAGGGAAAAGGAAGGCCACCACATCTGGCATGGATGAGTCTTCCAGCCATGTCTCTGTGACCCCTAGGATGTCTAACTTCCCATCTTGTAGTAATGTGAAGATTTCGAGATTAATATTATAAAATACAATATACATAATTAATAGCAGGCATGTATTATAATTCATCAATAATAAGATACTCCATCCGGGTAAAATATTAAAATTGATAAAATTACTCAAAAATTACTATGTTGCTAAAAACCAGTACATTGTAAAAACAATAATCAAGGAGAGGTATAGGAAAGGTCTTGACTCACTATATGGAAATCTTGATGCATATATGATGTTATAGGAGAATTTGGCAGAACAACCGATTTGTAACCAAAGTTTCTTTAAATACACTAGGCAACATTATATGATTACAGAAAAGTATGCATATCTTCTGTATTGTTTAATCCCTGCGGCCATTTACTGTCAAACTCTAATATAAATTTTGTTTCAAGTTGCCTAAGTTGACGCTCTCGATTGCCACCCATCTTTGATTTTGGAATGGCACTGACAACATAATACGATAGACAATTAATGTCCTTGCCATGACAGTTAGCAAAGTGCCTGGCCACAGGGTAAGCAGGGTCGTTATGTAATATTGCCCTTATGTGCTGCAAAATTCTAACGTGCACTGGCTGCTTAGTACTACCAATGTAGTTTAGCCCGCAAGTGCACGTCAAAACGTAAACAGCACAATCGGTTTTGCAGTTGTAACAGCCTCTGATCGGGACAGGAGACGTCTGGAAAGGTGTACGATAACTAGTCTTATTACACTCAAATTTGCATGCTCGACAAGAGGTACAGCGCCTAAAGCCATTAGTGGTATGCAGCCAAAGAGGTGGTTTTCTAGTTTCTGGAGAATTTGTATCAAGTTAGGTACCCATCGATTTGCCTCTTCTAAAGGTAATTGATGGTGTGTTGGGCAATCTTTCTTGTAACATAATATCGGTCAAAACAATTGGCCAATGTTTGGTTACGATGGATCTAATCCTTCTCTCTTGCCTAGAAAAAGTGGTAATAAATCTAGGGTTGTCAGAAACTTCCTTCTCTTGATCTTTATCAGTTTGAGGCTTAGTGAACAAAGTATTTCTGGGACGTTCACTAGCTTTACTAATGGCATTATGAATGACTTTGTTGCTGTATCCTCGGCTTTTGAGACGCTTACACATAGTCTCTTGACATGTTAGAAAATCTGCATGATCACTGCAAATACGTTTCAATCTTAAGATTTCACCATACAGGATACTCGCTATAAGGTGTTTAGGGTGGGAACTTTCAGCGCGTAATGTTATATTCCCAACTGTGGGTTTACGAAATAGCGTAGTGCTTAATATCCCGTCCTTGACTTGAAGCCGCATATATATATGTATATATATATATATATATATATATATATATATATATATATATATATATATATATATATATATATATATATATATATATATATATATATATTTTCAGCAAGGTTCCCCGCTTCGGGGGAAGTGTGTAGTCGCAAATAACCGGAATCGTTAGTTCGTTATAGTAAAAAGGCTTATTTTATTCCATTAATCCATGGGGTAACAAAAACAACCAACGCGTTTCGACAGCGTCCGCTGTCTTGATCACGGTCAACGGACGCTGTCGAAAGGCGTTGGTTGTTTTTGTTTTTGATACCCCATGGATTAATGGAATAAAATAAGCCTTTTTACTATAACGAACTAACGATTCCGGTTATTTGCGACTCCACCCTTCTCTCGAAGCGGGGAACCTTGCTGAAATTGTTAGCAGTTGGGCTCAACTGCAGGAGCAACGTGGCCAAAAATAGCAGCGCCTAACGGGAGAGGAAGGGAGCAATAGGGTAGATATATATATATATATATATCTATATATATATATATATATATATATACATATATATATATATTCACTGAAAAAACCATAGGTTTCACACATTTTATAGTTAGCAGGACATTTCACTCATACAAAACCATTGAAAGTCCCCCGTTATAGTTAGTTCAGCTAACTATAACTCGCACGCCCGCAATGCACTGCTGATGCCGTCACATATTACATCACTCATGACATGGTCAGTGACATCACTCATGCCATCACTGATGACATCTCAAATTAGATGTTGTAAATATATAAAGTCAAGAATTCTTCGCTTAGTCGGCGGAAGAAAACACATGAACACCGTAATCTCCGAGTAGCCTTTTAATGTGACAGATTAAAGGCAATCATCACTTCACTCTACACGTTTCGGGTCAGAAACCCTTGCTCACGAGTGTTTTCGTTTTTCCAAATGCAACCATAAATAATCATGTGACAGTTGTGTTCTCAATGAAAAAGAAAAACAGACTACAGCTGTTAATTTTCTAAACAAATCCTAAATGTGAATAATAGATTTCATAAACACATGTCTCCCTGCAGTTTGTTTCTTTTAGATCGTGCTACTTCTTTTTCGACAAAAATAACATCTTATCTCTTTAGCTGTTAGGTGTGAGGTTTTAAAAAAAAAAAAAACAATCAAACATGGTTCATTACGGACTCCCTTGATAAGAGTACTGCTCCGCTGTGCATTAATGCCCCAGTGGGTCTAAACATATATATATATATATATATATATATATATATATATATATATATATATATATATATATATATATATATATAGATCTTTGCACTGAGGTCTCTCCATATATATATATATATATATATATTCACTGAAAAAACCATAGGTTTCACACCAGTTATAGTTAGGAATTAGCATTTAAAAAACCTATCAAATTCACTGAAAAAACCATAGGTTTAACACCAGTTATAGTTAGCTGGAAATTTTACTGATATAAAACCATTGAAATTCCCACGTTATAGTTAGTTGGACTCACTATAACTTGCACGTGTAATGCACTGATGACACCATCCAGTGAATGTGTGTCTTTCAGATAAATAAATATGTTTTATATATGTATGTTAAGGTCGATGGAAGAATGTTTGTTTAAATTATTGTGTTAATGGATGTTTTTAAAAAAAAAATAATTGGATATCTGCCTTATTAAGTGTATCTTAGTGAATACATATATTAGCGAGTGAAAGTAGGTCAGTCTCTCTGTCATCAGTGATGTCATGAGTGATGTCACTGACCATGTCATGAGTGATGTAATATGTGATGTCATCAGCAGTGCATTACACGTGCAAGTTATAGTGAGTCCAACTAACTATAACGTGGGAATTTCAATGGTTTTATATCAGTAAAATTTCCAGCTAACTATAACTGGTGTTAAACCTATGGTTTTTTCAGTGAATTTGATAGGTTTTTTAAATGCTAATTCCTAACTATAACTGGTGTGAAACCTATGGTTTTTTCAGTGAATTTCATAGGTTTTTTAAATGCTAATTCCTTTGTATATCGAGTTTCTAACCCTTTTTTTTTTTTACAATTTGCTGTTTTTTTTTAAGTATTCATTTTTTTTATATAATTTTTTTCTTTTGCGCTCTGGGTGCGCGCTCCGGGAAGCTTTCAGCTAAGCTCTCCGGTAAGCTTTTCCGTGAGCTCACCTGAAAGCGCACCCAGAGCGCTACTGTCGTTTGTGAAAAAAATATGAATGAAAAGTTAATAATAATGCAAAACATTTCGTACCATACAAATAAAATAAGTTTTTTTAATAAGGAAAATGATTATGCATTTCTGTAAAAGTTTGATGACGTCACTTCGGCGCGCAACGTAAGTGCCCTCGGATGCGCCTACGTTCGCGCCGCGTAAACGCACGCAAAAGCGCCTACGATCGCGCCACGTTTGCGCCCCGGAAGCGCATACGATCGCGCTGCGTAAACGCACCCGGAAGTGCTCCGGAGCGCGCAGCGTAAACGCGTCGGGTCACGTGACCCTAAAATAACACTTTTCATTGATTGCTAACAGTTTTTTTTACAATGAATGAAATCCCCACCCATTTCCTTCACTTCTTCTTTCACTTTTGTGACTGAAAGACCTGTTTTTTGCACCTGGATCTTTTGTGAATTACCATGGCTGCCAGAGAATCCAGCAGTGACGATGAACCTGAGTTCATCAATGAAGAGCCTCCTACCCCAAAAGTGAAGGAACATTTCATATGGAATTTTTTTAAGTTTCCAGCAGACCAGAAGAAGGTGAATGCACCAAAAGTGGAGTGCAGGATCTGCAAACAGGTCCTGTCACGGGGTAACCCCCCAAAAAAGTACTCTTTTGGGAACTTTACCATGATCCGACATGTGGAGAGGAGGCACCCCCAGAATTTTGCCGGGGAAAGTGTCAGGGCTCTGGCACAAGAGGTTCCCAGAGATGGGGCCTCTACATCAACCGGAGGAGCAACTTCTTCTGGGAGAGAGCAATCGCAGGAGCAGGTGCCAAACATACAACCTGCATTTAACCATGGGGTCGTCAGATGCAGATACTGCAATCAACTCCTCACCTATGGGGAGCAAAGTGTCCAGCTCATGGTTCGAGCATTGGAGAACCATCGCTGCCCTTCCCACCCCTAATTTTTTTGTTTTCTTTTTGCTCCTGTTGAGCAGTTTCCATTCCCTGTTTTTGTTCCTCTTCAGTTAAAAGAAGAAAACCAAAAGTTCTTTTCAGAACTACCTCCAATTCTCATCAAAGAGCTATATTCTTAAAAAAATGAAGAGTAAGTAAAAAATAGTGCATTGATAATTGAAAGGAGAATGAGTAAGAAAGAACAGAAAGGTATGAGAGGTGAAAGGAAGTGAAGTAGGAGGAATGAAAGAAGGTGAGTGTTAGAAAAGAAAGTTATGACACAGTGAATAAACTGGAGGCCTCATTTCTGAAAAGTGACGCATCGCTACGTGAAAACAGCGATGCGTCACTTTTCTGGTCGCACTCCTTATGACATTCCAGATATGTCATATTTAATATATGACTAATCAATTCGCAAGGAGTTACAGATATGTCAGTATTTCTGACGTATCTGTAAACACAAAAGTAACGCATTGCTGGAGTGCGTCACAAAAGTGACGCAACTCCAGTAATGTGTCCTTTCACATGGAAAAAGCACCATGTGAAAGGTCTGCTGTGAAGCAGGCGCAAGATTTTGACGCAACAGCATCCTAAAAGTGACGCACTGCGTCGTTATTACCAAGCTTTTTGCGGGGGAACACCCCCTCTGCATGCATTATACCTGACGCTATTTTTAAAAAGTGACGCATCTAGGTACATGGGTCACTTTTTAAAACTCTGCGCCACATTATATCTGCATCAGGTATAATGTATGCAGAGGGGGCAATCCCTCGCAAAAAGCTTGGTAATAACGACGTACTGAAATCTATGAGATTTCTCTGCGTCACTTTTAGGATGCTGTTGCGTCAAAATCTTGCGCCTGCCTCACGTCACTTTCATGTTTACAGATATGTCAGAAATACTGACGTATCTGTAACTCCTTGCAACATGATTCGTCATACATTAAATATGACACATCTGGAATGTCATAAGGAGTGCGCACAGAAAAGTGACGCATCGCACCAGCAGTGTAAAAAAATGTGCCTCGTTGCACTATATTTAAAGGACGCAACAGCATCCTAAAAGTGACGCAGTGAAATCTCAAAGATTTCACTGCGTCGCTATTACAAAGCTTTTTGCGGGGGAACACCCCCTCTGCATGCATTATACCTCACGCAGATATAATGTGGCGCTTGATTTTAAAAAGTGACCCATCTACCTAGATACGTCACTTTTTAAATATAACGCAACGAGGCGCATTTTTTTACACCACTGGTGCGATGCGTCACTTTTCTGTGCGCACTCCTTATGACATTCCAAGTAACGCATTGCTGGAGTGCGTCACAAAAGTGACGCAACTCCAGTAATGTGTCCTTTCACATGGAAAAAGCACCATGTGAAAGGTCTTGCGTCAGTCTAACACCTGCTGTAAAGCAGGCGCAAGATTTTGATGCAACAGCATCCTAAAAGTGACGCAGTGAAATCTCAAAGATTTCACTGCGTCGCTATTACAAAGCTTTTTGCGGGAGAACACCCCCTCTGCATGCATTATACCTGACGCTATTTTTAAAAAGTGACGCATCTAGGTACATGGGTCACTTTTTAAAACTCTGCGCCACATTATATCTGCGTCAGGTATAATGTATGCAGAGGGGGCATTCCCCCGCAAAAAGCTTGGTAATAACGACGTACTGAAATCTATGAGATTTCTCTGCGTCACTTTTAGGATGCTGTTGCGTCAAAATCTTGCGCCTGCCTCGCGTCACTTTTATGTTTACAGATATGTCAGAAATACTGATGTATCTGTAACTCCTTGCAACATGATTCGTCATACATTAAATATGACACATCTGGAATGTCATAAGGAGTGCGCACAGAAAAGTGACGCATCGCACCAGCAGTGTAAAAAAATGTGCCTCGTTGCACTATATTTAAAAAGTGACGCATCTAGATAGATGCGTCACTTTTTAAATATTGCGTAACAATGCGCATTTTTTTACACCGCTGGTGCGTCACAAAAATTGACGCACAGGCGGCGCAAAACTGGCAGCGCAAGGCCTTCATAAATATGGTCCTGGATTTTCCCCGTGCTTCGCCGGTGCGCGTACCATGCGCTTCCCCCGCGCAAAACGAAAAAAAAAAAAAAAATTTAATGCCCCGCAGGACCCTATTTTAGCCCCCACATCAAACCTAGGGGGTCAGAGGGGGTCTACTCTTCCCCCTTATGGTCATTTGCCCCTTTTTTTTTCAAACCCCTTGTGTCTCGATTTTACCGAGACACAAGATGGCGGCCGCTCCAGACTGTTTAGAATGTTTACAGACACCCAAGAGCCAATCAGCTTTCTGCGCACAAGTCGCGTGTCGCGCCAGGAGCGCACTCCGGTGCGCGCACCGGAGAGCGCCTATAGATATATATATTTTTTGGAACGTAAATTACTCAAAATCCACTGCAGCACACATCTTGAGACATAGCAAAGGCACATCGGGCTACCAGTCCCTTCAATTTTGCCAAGTTTGCTGGAAATCCATTCAGCCGTTCGGGCTAAAAGTGAAATCGACCGCCCTATGGAAATTTACATGGGGAAAACGCGTTTTGGGACCCCCCTTTTATCTCGGCCCCCGCTTGACGTATCCCCCCCAAACTTTCAAGGAAGGACCGGAGCTCGACGAGGCCATTTTCAGGAAATTTTCAGGCAGATTCGTCAACCGGTGCCAAAGTAATTCCAAATAGAATTTTGAGATTTAACATTGAAAAAAATCCTAACTATAACTACCTACTGGCGACCGCCAGTAGGTAATATATATATATCTTCTTCGAACCCTCTTTACCAAGAAAAATGGAGACGCACTCACGGGCACTTTCGCAGTGTTTTTCTTTATTTGTAAATCTCATTGGTCATCGCTTCAACCAACGCGTTTCAGTGTCATCCGACACCTTGATCACGGTTGATATCTGATGCTACGCTTGCAATGTTTATAGTTTTTTCAAACAGAGAACATCTAACTTCCTGTTTCCTCACAGGAGTAATTGTGGGACATGTAGTTCTGATACAACATGTTAGTCCTAATTCATTCACTATCCATTCCACCCCCCTATAATAGCGATATTGACCCCTATTTTCCATTTTCATTCCGAAAACGATGGGTTGTAACACAATTACCCATTTCATAATACCATTCAACTAATACTTTGTTTCCTGCCCTCCAGGGGGGAAACATGAATTCACTTCTGTGATATTATGCTCATGTGAGCCACGACCATCTACATACTCCTTCAAAGTATTGCACTAATTCATCATGGAATCACAACCATATCTAAGGGTATACCAACCCATCCTGTAAGTCATTGATTTACATGATTTTATCTAAAACCTTCGTTCAAAAAGTGCTATGGATTTTTACTATTACCTTTTTAAAATCACAAAATTAAAGTATAAAAAAAAAGGAAAAAAGGGGTAAAAAGGAATAAGTAAAAATAAAGAGGGGGAATCATAATTAAGCAAATCAATATTCTCATATTTATGGACTACCTTCACGCATGAAGTTTGTAATATATTGTGCTCTATTTTAGCATCCTCTCAAGAATTCATGGTTATACGGAAGTCACTCATGATTTTGGTTTCATATTAAAAAGATTCATGTTGAAGGCTAATTCAATGAAAAGAGTTCAATCAAGATGTACATACATCTCTTCGTCCTGATTCAGACCATGTGGACCGTATGTTCTTAGTGACAAAATCCAATGTGACTCGCACTGCCGCAGTCTTTTTTCTCGATTTCCTCCCCGTACATGTTTTTCCACACTCTCCACACCATAGAACTTTAAAGATTTCCAATCACCTCCATGTTTTTCTTCCATGTGCTTGGCTACCACGTTGCTTCTATCTTTGCTCACGGTTGCCCGCACATGTTCCAGAATTTGTTTTTTTACCTCACAGATTGTGCTTCCTACACATCTTAACGAGCACGGGCACTCAATAATGTGTACTAAATACTGAGTTTTGCAGTGTATTAATTGTCGAATGTCCCACACTTTCCGGTTGATATCAATGAATTCCTTTGTATTTTTGGCAATTTAGCATACTTTACAGTTTGAACATTGACAAAGCCGGTCGCTTTAAACCATTGTTTCTTTTTACTTTTATTTTTCCTATAATGGCTCCGCTCCAGCTTATCTTTCAAATTTCCTGCTCTCTTGTATGTCACATTAGGTGCTGCAAAAAAAGTTAAATTTTGGAAAAAGTCACATCGCGAAAAAATTGAGTTCTAAAGTTGGAAGTTTTGTTTTGAAAAGTGAAGGCTGAATACAGAGTCTCATAGAACGCTGTGTGCTAATTTCAAAAGTCATTGTCGTTGTTTGGAGAAAACATCAAACCTTCTAAGCTGGTAAAGAATTCGTCTGCCACAGTAGGTGAAAGTTGGACCAATTCGTAAAGTAGACCGATTGCACAAAAATGTGAAGCATCGCCGTCAGCGTTAGCCATGTTCGTAGGAGATGGTACCTGTCTGCCTGTCGGTCCACGTATCTCACTGTCAGCAGTTTGCGTCTGTGAGACCTCAATGAATGCCGTCATCAGGATTGGTAGCCACTGGGGACAACACATTGCATGAGCCGATACCGAACTAAGCAAAGTATTAACATCCGTTGGTAGTGCTGATGGGAGTGTTAGACAGATGTTCATCACGCACTCTTCTCCACATAGCAGGCATCGTAGAACTGGTAAAATGCAATCTTGCCAGATTAGTCGGAATGATAGAAACAATGTTGTATTTAGATCTCTTAAACAAGCCAAGCCCAGAATCTGTATCATGCGCTCATGACACTTCATTGCCACGAGAGTGCTCTCTATGGTAATCTGGGTGTCGCTGGTGACCGGACTTGCCATATCGATGCAGAAGAAACAAGAATAATATTCCTGCTACGAGTCCCAAAATGAGAGGCAGGCCGCCGAACACAGACTGCACGAAGTTTGGAAATATGCCCAGGACTGCTTCAAAAGGTGCTAACAGTCCAGAAAAAAAAGCCTTAAATACATGTACAATACCACTGATATCAGACATGTTTAAGATATGACCTAACATTTCTACGAAATGTACAGGGCAGTTTGTGGATAAAAGGGCATATATCTCTGCAGAGGACCTTGCAACTTGTAGTTCATACATCTCTTTGGACGAGGTCATTGGCACAGTTTTTTGTAAAAGAATGGCTTTCATTCTACTTAAAGTATCAATTCGTATAGAAGAGATGTTTATTGAAGGACATAATGGCCACTCCCCGTCTGTCTTAGTTTAAGGAAACAATACTTGCATACAACAAGTGACCCTGGCTGAAGCAGTTACGGAGTAGGCTATTCCTGGCAACAGGCCACAGCAGCTTTGATCATTCAACATAATATAGCTTCCGTTAGAAAGCTGCCTAAAAATTGGATCTATCACTGCAGCTGGAGAACCTTGCACATTGCAGGATAAGTTGGTTGAAGAACTGTCACAGGCTCCATGTAAATTAATACCCTGACATAAAAGTGTACCGCATAGTGCGCTTTTGCATTGTGTACCACTAAGAAATACTTCTTTTCCCCCACTCCAACATCTGTGTGTATATGGTAATTTCAAGGTTGACTTGATGTATTCTTTACCCAACCTTTCATATATGCCAACTGGTATATGTTTCAAACAATATTGAAAATGGAAAATTGTGAAAGGCTGAGTGATTGTCCCATGTGTTAGCCATTCTGTTGCAGGTTTTTCCGAAACAGTTTATGGTAATCTTTCAAGTTTTTCAATGCTCAGCACCGTATAGTCTGCTCCTCTTTGTGCCAAACTGATTTGTTTATCTGTAAGGTTAAATACAGAAAGCAATGACATGTTGTTGATTAAACGCTGTGGCACATATCCAGAATGAACATTTTGTAACGTCCAGCCTAAAAGCATTACAGAACGTAATTGTGACTGTCCATGCTGTAGCATGATCAATTCTTGTTCCATTATGTCAATGGTAGAGGATACTATGTGGACCAAAGAATGAATTTGGGATGACAGAGTCGTTAACCCATTGTCAACTACAGAGAGAGCTTTCTCGAAATTAATAAGATCAATTTCTCGTATTCGTTCTGCAGTCTCTGCTTGTGTCGCTTTCCAAGCTTCATTATAAATGGCGTATATACCAGCGTATATAAAAAGTTTATGACGCCGTTTCGCAGGACTTTGTAAGAAGTCCCTTAAATCAACGCCATCTTTAAGTAAAGATAAGTGTTGTTTAACCTCTGTAAGTGGGGATTTTTGTAGCCACTCAAGGCAGTTTTCCTACACTGTATGTTGTTACTATCCCTAGATGTTGTCTCTGGACGTATCTTGGATCTGGACTAGTTAATGTAAACACGTGTGTCTTATTAAGGAATCTATCTTAACAGTTGTTTGTTTCTGTGGGCCAGATTTTTCAATCAGGATCAGTTTTGTTTTTAAGTAAAATTGTTTTTACGTCGACCACCCCCTCTATAGTGTTTCTTACTATCAGGTACAGGTGTAGGCATGGACGGTTTGTTTAAATCTTTTATCTTGGCTAGGCCAAGAAAGGATGTCTGTTGAACAGTGTCATTCAAAAACATTATTTGTTCAGGGATGATGCAGACTCTAAATAAAACTTCTAGTCCCTGTACCTGCCAGTCTTTTGTGCCCCAGACAGTTTTTGTCTCAATGTTTTCTTTCCAAAAGTCAAACCCTAAAGTAGACAGCTGAGCATAAAAGGCAGCAGAATAAATCTGCTTAGTATTAGTCTACATACTTTTTCATTCCTGTCTTATTAACATTTTTAAAGTAAAATGTTTCTGGATTTGTGAAATTAAAACCTGGGAAGTATGGAAACTTTTCATAATATGTTTTTAATCTACCTTTTGCTGCAGTTGGACAATGTTCCTATTGATTATACGTATAAACATTTCTAGGGTTTGCAGATTTCTGCAAAAGATGATGACCATAATGATTATAACAGTACATTTGTTCATAATCTGATGAACCTTCTAAGTATTCATGTTTTGTAAATTTTGCAGACATTTCTAAAGCTGACATCATATTATTAACTGTCTCAAAGTCCCAATCATCAGAAAATGTGCTGGGTGAAACAAAGTCACTCAAGGAAACCTTGAATTGATGTAGAATCTTCAACAGCTCTGCGGGGCCAAAGATGTCATAATCAGTTCTGTCCAATGCTATACCACCAGGTATAGGAACGGCTGTCATGTTAACTAATGACAAGTTTCTTTGTTCGCGGTGAGATGATTTGTGTGGCTTGAGGAGTAAGTTGATGTTCTTACTTGCTGTGTCCATTTTACTATATCTTCCATTTATCAGCATTCCCAAAGTTAATATAAGAGTTAGCCAAAGTAGGAGAAAAAATATGCATAGCACAACCCAGAATTCAACCCATGGTGAAACTAGATAAGTTTTTCATGTTGTTGAAAAAGTTCTATTACTTGATCTTTAAAATTTTAATTTGCTGGTGTCGTTTCAGGCTCACTGGGATCCTCAGAAAACATATCAAAGTTATTGAAATAGCCAGAGACAGTTCTGTCAATGGTAGGTATTGCATCAGGATTACTTGAAATCACTGGAGTTACCGGATCCTTTGTCATATTAGTATAGTCAGATGCTACATCCTTGTAGACAGGAGTGTATTGACAAACTGTTATTTAAGTTTCAAGCGGTACAAGTTCCATAGCTTTGTTGCATAGTCCTTCTTTTCGCACTGCAGATTCCTCAAAGGTGATGAGTCTCTCAGTTTGAACCTCTTGGAAGGTAGCACGATTTGGTCGTCTGATACATCTTTGGAGTCCACTGGGCCTACTACTTATTATTGGCCACATGAAGTGGTTTTACCAGGCCGATGGACACAAACCTGTTCTCCTTTCTTCCAGCAGGGGCGGCAGTAACACTGTTCTTGATCCGTTGATTGCTAGCACAGGTACTGGTTTTCTGTAAGAAGGCTCAAATTCCTTCTTATCCATGATCTTTTCTCTGACTAGATCCCCAATCTTTGGAATCCAGGCAGGCCTTTCTGGGACGAGTGTTTCCTCTTCAGTGGTCGTTGGTTTCTGCAATGTGTTGCTTTGACTTCTCCTTGTTTCATTTAAGTCCTACAAAACAGCCAAACAGTCTTTGATATCAAAGGGTTTTTGTTCTACCGCTGAAGTGTGATGATCAAAATCCTGGACAATCATTCTAGTACCAAAAAGGATTTCATACGGAGTGATTCCACCCAGAGAATTTCTTGGCAGATTATTTAGACTACATTGGACACTTATTAGATGTTTGACCCACCAGTCACCCAAGCCTAATACCCTAGCTGTTAAAGATTGCTTTATGTCCCAGTTTTTTCTTTCCACTACAGAATTTCCGTCAGAATGGAATGGACTCGAATACCGCAATGCAACGCCTAGATTGGCCATGGCCTCCTTGTAAGCTTTGGAGCTAAACGCAGGACCCTGGTCAGAATGTAGCGTGCCAACTGCGTATGTGCTGATAAAGACTCTCAAATCTTTTATAACAGTTCGAGCGTCAGCCGAGCGCTGAGGCCACATTCAAATGAATCTTGAGCATGAATCCACTGCTACCATGATATATTTATAGTTGGCATCCGTCTGTAAGGGACCACAGTGGTTCAGGTAAACTCAAGCTAATGGTTTATCTGAAATTAAAAGGGACGTCTGAGCCGGGCATTTCACTGTTGAAACCTTCATTTTTTGGCAGATTTCACATTCCAAAGCATAGTTTCTGGTATGTTTTCTCATGTAGTATCTCTGTTTTAATTATGACACTGTGGCAGAAACACCTGCGTGTGCAGAGGCAAGCCCTTCATGTGCTGCTAAAATTAGTCCTAATCTATGTTCCATGTTTGGAATTACTCTGTCCCCCACTCCAGGGATTCAAGCAAATGGAACATTATTTGCATCAGTTATATATGAGTATTTGAGTGGAAAGCCTTTTGGTAATGTTTTACCGCTGTCCTTGTTGGAAGCGGCAACAGCCTGCATTATTTCGCTGTCTATTTTTGTTTTTTAACGAGTGATTGCAGCTACGGAAGCCGTTTGCACAGCTGCCTTCGAGGCTCATCAGCCAATGAATTTCCTGCAACGTGAACGCCATCATGTTGATGACTCAGTGTATGAATCACGTGAGTCTTTTGTAGTTCTTTCTGTAATTGAACTACCTGTTCCCAAAGCAACTTATGCTTGGTTGTGCCACCTTTTGCATCTTTGAAACCGTTTCGAATCCAATTCTGCAAGTATTCATTGTAAGATTGAATGCAGTAATACGAATCAGACACTATCCCCTACATGCATCAAGCATTTTTTGAGTCGCAAACGGTGCGATTCCTTAAAATCGGCCGTTTGCGATTCCAATAATGCTTTTTGGAATGCATCAAGCATTTTTAGAAATCGCAACATTTTTGCGATTTCTAAAAATGCGATTGCTTTTAAGAAATCGCAAATTTGCGATTTCTTAAAAGCAATGCATGATTTCTTTTAAAATTGCGAAATCGCAATTAGGGGGTCAAATTTACCGAGTGGTTGAACCACTCGGTAAATTTGCAAAAAGTGTTTAAAATGCTGAAAATGCATTTTTTTCAACATTCATGTTATGGACACACATGTCCTTAGAACATGTGTGTGTGAAACATGATGCGAAAAATACATTTCAGGGGTGCAAGGTGGGGTCCTTTGGACCCCCCCCCTGCACCCATGAAATGCATTAACAAATTGCGATTTTCAAAGTGAAAATCGCAATTTGCTAATGCCTTCCCATTGCTTCCTATGGGCCTTTTGGCCCATAGGAACCAATGGGAATAGCGAATTCGCAAATTGTATTTCGGTAATTTATGCGATTCGGTAAAAATTGCGATTTTTACCGAATCGCATAAATTTACCGAAAATATTCATGCATCCCGTTTTGCGAATTCTAAATTGCGAATCGCTATTTTTCGCAATTTAGAATTCGCAAACACCCGGGATGATGCATGTGGGGGAAAGAGTGTGGGAAATTCGCAATCAGTATTTTGAAGCGCCATCTTGAATGTTTGTAGTTCAGCTCGCTGAGCTGTACAATCTCCTAGAGATTGTGTTTTAGTGCCCATAGGTCAGAATTTACCATCACGCCAGCGACCTTTAACAATCGCGCACGTAGCACTATAAGCTTGTTTACCCTCAATTGCGGGCTGTGCTGATCCATCTGTATAAATTATACATTAGTATATATTCGTATAAAGGCAGAATCTCAGTGGGCAGAGGCCATTCTTGTTCGTATTGTAGAAATTCAAGAGTTTTCAAGTAGGGGTCAAAAACGTATTTAACGTCTGTTGCAGCAAAAGAGTTAACCCATTGTATCCATCTTGGATGTAAAGCCTTTGCATTCGGAATGCTTGCTTTTGTCACTGCTTCTAAGGCAGGTACAGGAGAAACGACCATTATGGGTTTTCCCTCTGCGAGGGATCTCTCTTTTGCTACTGCAGTTTGAACCGCTGTCAGAATATTTTCTGTAGAAGAGAATTTCATTTCAGCTTGTGTGTACAAGTGTGATTTATAAGCAATTGGTACTTTTTCACCTTCATTAAATAATAAGTACGTGAATCCGCATCTTCCTGGGATGATTCAGATTACAAGGTTGAGTACATTTACGCATGTCTGTAAATGTGTTGTTGCTAACATATCTGTTTGCACTGAACTCAAAATTTCTGTGTGTTTTTGAGTCCAATTAGTTGTTTTGAAATCAGGTTTGATTAATTCGTAGAGAGGTTTAACCCTTTCTGCGCAGTTTAGAATGTATGTTCTTCCGAAATTTAGGAAACCTAGAATTGACTGTAAGTTTTTCAGCGTTTTTGGAGGTTGGAGCAGCGCACACTTTTCTAAAAAGTTGGCTGCCAGGCTTTTGCCTTCACTTGATAACTCGTATCCTAGAAAAAGGACGTTGAGTTGGGCAATTCTTGATTTCTTAAAATTAAATTTGTACCCTTCAGATGCAAAGCCAAGTATTATGGCGTTCACCCGTGTTCAAGTGCCTGTCCAAGTCATCATCCGTTAGATAGATGT
Source organism: Lissotriton vulgaris (assembly GCF_964263255.1). Taxonomy (NCBI): domain Eukaryota; kingdom Metazoa; phylum Chordata; class Amphibia; order Caudata; family Salamandridae; genus Lissotriton; species Lissotriton vulgaris. Next base: position 807,886,164 of record NC_141697.1, read on the forward strand.
CATCGACATAAGATAATGCCTCATCATCATACGTTTGTAGTAACTCTGTTACTCTAGCTGAAAATAACCCCGGACTATTCTTGAATACCTGGGGGAGACGACAGAAATGACGCTGATTCCCCATAATTGAGAAAGCGGTCAAGTACTTGCTTTCAGGTGCAATATTTTGACAGAAGAAACCGTTAGAAATATCTAATGTGGTTTTATATTTTTTACGCACAATGTTATTAATTAGTGCTGCACAGTGTACATTTTTAACTGCAAAGGTTTTGCAACAAGAATTTAAATGTCTGTAGTCTAAAACTAGACAATATGTATTGTCTGATTTGGAGACAGGAAACAAAGGATTGTTCATTGACAAGCATTGGCGGTTTTTGTATGAGGGCGTGGGGGCTCTGCCCCCGTCACTTTCACCCCCTAGGTCTTCCATTTAAGAGTGTAAAAAATTATCGAATTTGTCCGTATTTTTTTTTTAATTCACAAACACAAGACACATCTCTTGTCTTTGTTGCTGTGGGTCAGGGTCTTGTTTTCTGATGTGTCTCATGTTACTGCAAGCGGCGCTGATCCTCTTCATTCACAACAGATGCTTGAGTCTTTTGCCGGGCGGACGAGCTCAAAGCCCTGAGGCCTGTGAGGTCATCAGCTCGGCAAAAGACTTAGCTTTGAGGAGCAGTCTCCACCCCCTGATGACGTGGAAGTGAAGTTGGCCCCGGGCGCTTCAGGGTGAAGCCCTGTAGTGCCAGGGGCTTCAAGTCAATCAGGGGATGAAGAGGAGGGTTACCCCACCCTTTTCCTACTCCTCCCTGTGTGGAGTTGGGAAAGGGTGGGGTAGAGGCTGCAGGCAGGCATGATGGGAGCAGAAAAATCGGGTCTGCGCAGTTTGGCTTCAGGATTTCTGAAGACACACTGCGCAGAATCGAGGTGTCTGCTTCCTGCGTTTCAGGTAAATGCAGGCCGCTGGTGGACACCAGTTGCAGCTCCAGCTTCTATGCTTGATTGGCAACGGCAGTCAGGAGCAGTTTTAGGATGCATGGATTTAGGCAATGCCAGTGTGCATTACATAGAAGATGTCCGATCCCGACGGTTCCCGAGTGGACCAGGCACCAAGCTCCTTGGTAGGTGCGTAAAAAAAGCTAAGTGATCTATACATCTTCAAATCAAAACAGAATCACTGTCGGTGACAAAGCATGTTGCTTTGGCAGTGAATCTGATTGGTTAAACTGCATTCCGAACTCTGCCTCAGCAGTACCAGCAGCAGGGAGTTTAATTGGAGATTAATGGCTAAGGTGTGCATGCTGGACGAGTACAATGTTATTCCTTTTCAAAGTTTTCAGCTCTGAATTCCTAACTCATCTGGGAGGAAAAGGGGAGGCCGGGGGTGTCAGAGGGAAGATATTATTTGTATCACTGCCCATAAATCAGCAGCAGTGGTCGCAGGGACAGTCTTGTGAGATGTAATGTTCATGTGGCTGCGCCGCCTTTCTTTTTAAATGCAAAACATATTTTCACATGAGTCCAAAGCATCTCCATTAATGAGTAAAGGGTGATTTATCAGTCTTTGAAAAAAATTAAAGTCACAGTTCTTTTAGAAAAGTAGCTAAGTAACAGCAGCTTTTCTGGTAAAAGCATCCAATCAATGGATGGCTATGGTATGAAAAGAGTGAGATGTTTGTAAAGTCTGGGCAACGTCGATTTTCATGTATTTATGTGTTTGGACACGGTCACTGTTGATCATGTTAGTGACATGGACAGACAGGAGTGCACGAGTGCAGTGAGGCTTCTTTTTTAAGTTCAAAAGAATTTTATTTGATAGTAATAAAAAGAGAAAATCAGGTGTCAAACAAAATACAATGGAATACAAAGTTAAAGACTCTTAAGCAATAAAAAAAAAAAGAACATAAGTATACAAATGCATTTGCAATAAGAAAGAAATCTGGGTACAGATTGAAAAATAAGGAAGAGATATAGGAAAAATACATGAGCATAAAATATGGCAATCATAAAAACATTGAGAAAATTTGAGAGAGGGATACAGTGAAGAATAAATGGAACGTATCGGGCGATTAAGGGGGTTTGGGAACTTCTTGTTGTGGAGGCAGAGGATGAAACAAACGTTTACTGCAAGAGTCCAAATAAAGTGTAACTGGAGTCCATAAGTCCATGCGTTTGACAGCCAAACATGCCGGGAAAACATGAGTGGTATCGAGCCTGTGGTTATGGCAGACATTAAACCACCATGCTTTGAAAGAGATTTTGGAGAAATCCTTCCAGTTAACTGTTAATTGTTGGAAAGCAGCAGCAAGTAAAAGGTCAACAATTTGGGGTTTCAAGTCAACATCATCCCAGCAAGGGGAAAGGCTACCCATAAAAATATGTGTGTGGGAGAAAGGGATAGAAGTGTGGAAAATCACATTAACTTGACCCCAAACCTGCAACCAAAAACTGCGAACATGAGTACATAAAAATAACATGTGGAATAAATCAGCTTGTGGAGATGAGCAAGACCAGCATGTGTGAGGAGTACTAGGGAAGCGTTTGTGCAGGTCAGAAGGTGTGAAGAGGAGTCTATTATAAATAAAAAATAAAGTCTGAGTGAGTGTTGCTGCTCTTGAAGATTTGCGGAGTTTGGTCCAGATTTTGTCCCAGAAGGGAACTGACCAAGAGACAGACAAGTCATGCTCCCAGGACTCCTCGACTTTGGATTTAGGTCTCGGAGTCTTACTAGCGTGAAGGTATTTATAAATAGCAGTAGCCCTTGGTGCAGTGCGTAAGAAGGAGTGAAGTGAAGAAGTGAGAGTGGATGGGGGGGAAGGAGGGTTGGGTTGAGTGAGGAGGTCGTATTTCAATAAAACTGCGTTTTTAAGGGATTGATATTGACGTGCAAAGGAGGTGGGTAAGTCATAGAGGATGCGAAGTTCATGAAAAGATAAAAAGGAGGAGTTGGAAAAAAGTTGGGAAATCCATTGCAGACCTCGAGTATGCCATGATTTCCAGAAAAAGGGTCTGTCCCGGATAAGTAAGGAGGTGTTATGCCATATGGGGGAGGATAGGAAATCGGCAATAGTGGTAGGGGGTGAATGAGAGGAAGAGAGGAGTATTTTTGTGGTAAACTTATGAATCGGAGTAGAAACAGATGCGGGTTTGCGAGAGAAGGAGAGGTATTAGGAAAAAGAGAAGGGAGATAGAAGAAGGCGTTCGAGTTTGGCCCATAATGGGCATGGGGTGTCAGGGTCTTGGAGCCAAAAAGAGGCTTGTCTCAATTGGAACGCCTTGTGATAGGCTGGGAAATCAGGGAAGTTAACCCCACCCTCTGATTTAGGACGAATCAAGCGCGCCAAGGACATTCGTGGTTTCTTTTTGTTCCAGAGAAAGGAGATTAGAATGGAGTTGATCTGTTTGAAAAATTTGGATGGGATAGGAACCGGAATATTAGAGAGCGTGTATAAAACAATGGGAGACAGCATCATTTTTATAGTGTCTAGGCGGCCCCACCAGGAGAGGTAAAGAGGATGCCATTTGGACGTGAGATCTGTCAATTTTTGAATACATTTGGACATACATAGGGAAACGGTATCCGGGATGGCGGGGGCAACATGCATTCCAAGGTACTTGATATGGGAAGGTTTCCATGTGAAGTTGGAGGCGGCAAAATCTGGTTTGAATGTAAATTTGGTTAAAGGAAGGATCTCGTATTTGTCATTATTAAATTTATAACCAGAGATTTGGGAGTAAGCATGGACTTCGGTAAGAAAAGCAGGGATGGAGAGAGAGGGGTTGGAGACAAATAACAGAATGTCATCCGCATAAGCAGCTAGTTTGATGTGGGAATCTGATAGTTGATAACCATGGATGGAGGGGTTTTGACGAAGCTTGGAGAGGAAGGGTTCTAAAGCCAAGTTAAAAAGAAAGGGGGATAGGGGACATCCTTGACGAACACCTCTTTTTAAATCAAAAAATGAAGAAATTTGAGCATTGGCACAAACCGCTGCGCGTGGGTTAGAATAAAGCAATGAAATTAAAGACGTAAAAACAGGACCAAAACCGAACCATTGGAGGGTATGAAACAAATAAGTCCACTCAACCCTATCAAACGCTTTTTCAGCGTCCACAGCAATGGCCACAAGAGGGTGAGGTAAAGGGCGGGATTTAGAGAGAATGTTAAATAAGAGTCTGGTGTTGTCAGTGATAAATCGGCCTTTGACAAAGCTGGACTGTTCTTCACCCAATAAGTCTGGAAGGAGAAGGTCGAGTCGAGCTGCAAGAGATTTTGCGAAAATTTTGTAATCAATATTGACCAGAGAAATCGGCCTGTAATTTTTACAATATTGAGGATCCTTCCCCTCCTTGGGTATGAGGCAGATATGAGCGTCTGAAAAGGAGCCAGAGGAAGAACCCAAGGAAAGGAAGGTGCCGATAAGAGAATGGAGTCTGGGTATAAGAAGCTTTGAAAAGTGGAGAAAGAATTCTACCGTGAAGCCGTCGGGCCCAGGGGCTTTGTCTTTTTGAAGGGTTTGAAGTGCTTTGAGTAATTCTTGTTGGGATATATCGTGTTCTAATTGAGAAAGGTCAAGTGGAAAATGTGAGGGTTTTTGTATGGTGGAGAAAAATGTGTCCAGTGAGTGGGAAGATGGTTGAGTTTCAGAAGAATATAAGGTCTTATAGAAAGTAGAGAATGTAGTGAGAATGTCTGCGTCTGTGTGTTTGAGGTTCAAGTCATTGTCGTAGATAGATTCAATGTTTAGTTTGTTGTGTTTCACCTTCAGATAATTAGCCAAGATCTTGCCAGCCTTATTTTTGCCCCCATAGAACTTGGCACTAGACTTTAATAAATATAATGATGCATCATCTGTAGATTTTTTGTTAAAGTTCATCTTAGCGCTGATAAGGGCGGTTAGAGTTTGCTGTGAGCGGGAGGTAAAATAAGAATGCTCCAATTTCTTAATATCTAGAAGGATGGTTTTAGTAGCTTCTCGAGCAGCTCTACGTTTTTTAGCAACAAAGCCAATGATAAAGTCCCTCGCTGCCGCTTTAAAAGCATCCCAAATAGTATGTTTAGGAACAGGGGAGTTATCGTTTAGGGCAAAGAATTCATGGTAGAAAGAGGTGAAGGCGGTAGTAAATTTGGGGTCTAGGAGAAGAGAATTGTTGAAACGCCAACGTTTAGGGCCTGTTGATTTGGGTAAGAGATCCAATTGAACTAATGTAGGGGCATGGTCAGAAAGTAAGATTGGACCTATTTCTGCATAAGAGAGAGTTTGGGCAATATTGTAAGTAACAAAAATGTAATCGATTCGAGATTGGGAATGATGACATGGGGAGTAGAAAGTAAATTCTTGGAGATTTGGATTACAAAGACGCCAAGCATCAGTGAGTTTATGTTGGGAGATGGTTTGGGAGAAGAATTTGTGAGGTTTGTTAGGAATGAAATGTGCTTTGGAGTTCCTGTCTAAAAAGGGATCTAAGGGCTGATTGCAGTCTCCCGCTAAAATGAAATTATCATCCATGAATCTGGTGACGTGCTGGGAGAATGAATGCCAGAAAGTGGGATCACCAGTGGTAGGGGCATAAACATTTAGAAGAGAAATTGGAACATTCTTAATAGAAAGTTTAACATAAGTCCATCGGCCCTCAGTATCTGACTCTTGAGCAATCATAGAAGGAGAAAGAGCTTTGTGACATAGAATAGCAACTCCATTGCGTTTACCATCCCCAGGGGAAAAATAAACATCACCCACCCAGCTTCTTTTCAACTTAACAGATTCTTCAGCAGACAAATGGGTTTCTTGCAAAAAAGCAATGTCCACATTTAAACGCGAAAGATGAGACAAGATTCTTTGTCGTTTGATAGGTGAGTTGATGCCCTTAACATTCCAAGTGATTATTTTAAGAGACATATCATATCAAAGAAGAGGAAAAAAAGAAAAGCAGAAGAAGATAAGAAAATTCGAGAGGGACCCAGAGGAGTAAGAAAAGCAAGGAGAGCGAAAAGGTCAATGAACGTCAGTACATGATAATAATGAGCAAGAAGATGAGGAAGGGGGGGAGAACGTGAGGAAGAAAAAGATGGAAGCAGTAGATGTAGAAAATCCGGGAGGAGAAAAGTAGAAATAAGTGGAGTAATAGGAGGAAAGAGAAAATAGGATGAGGAAAAGGAAGATAGAGGCGAACGATGTAGAAAGAGTGGAAAGGTAGTCCAAAAAATAGTTAGAGTAATAAAAAGAAGATAATAATAGAAGAGTATTCGAAAGATAAAAGAGAGAGACACCTGTGTGACAAGGGAAATTTGGGAACTTAAAAGTGATAGAGATACAAAAAGGAAAGTGAACAACCGGGAGGAGAGGGAAAACATACTTACGAAGGGTAGAGACGGGGAGGGTTGATCACCGGGGGGAGGATGCACGAGGAAATGGATGAGGGGGGAGCGCCAGGCAGAGGAAGCAAGCGTCCAATGCAAGCGAACCAACAGGTCGGGGGGAAAACGCCATACGTATCGTAAAACCTGCAAAGAAAAAGGGGGAAAACAATGATGCATGAGAGGAGTGAGAAAGAAGGAGAACAAAACAATGATGAGTAAACAAAAAGGTGCGCGAGGAAACATTCGGAAGCAATATTAACTAACTAACAGGAGTACAGGAAAAGTGACGAAGAGTGAGAGGAAAAGCTGGAAAAGTAGAGTCGTTGGAAACATGAGATGAACAAACAGTAATGCATGCAACAGTGCGCGATAAGCGCACGTACTAATTAAAACTACATTGCTGCGCCATGCAGAAATCATGTTATAAACATTCAACCAGGATACATGGGGAATAGGGGAAAAGCGAAAAAAGGAACATAGAAAGTGAAGTCGCTAGGAGACCTAGCAAAGGGAAAACAACAGCACAATCTGCAATAAGTATAAAACATATAGGTTAGGTAAAGCATCTAAACCACGCCATGCAGAAATCATGGAGGGAAAGCCGATGAAGAACTGGAAAAGTCCATGTCAGATGCTTGTGTTGCATTCAGGAAGCTTCGGAGACGAACAGGATCCTCGTAGGTCGTAGTCTTGTTGTTGTAAGTTACTCGAAACAAACAAGGGTGAAAAAGGCCGTATCTAGCTCCAAGGGCCCGAAGTTCTGGTCGCATATCCAGGAAGGCCTTACGGCGGCTGGCTGTGGCCTTGGCGTAGTCCTGCGCGAAGAAGAGATTGGAACCTGACCATTGAAGACGAGGTGAGGCACGGGCCGCTGAGATCACTTTGAGTAGATCAGTGTATTCTAAAAAGTACATGATGACACCTCTTGGCCGTGACGAGGGGGAAGGAGTAGAAGGTAGGCGACCCAGCCTATGTGCACGCTGAATGTTAAGCGTTGTGCCTTCAGGTAGATGGAGAAGTTTAGGTAAAAATGATTTGAAGAAGGCAATGGGGTCAGTCCCTTCGCAATTCTCCGCCAGGCCGTAGAGGCGAAGGTTGTTGCGCCTATTTCGGTTCTCCAAGTCTTCGACTTGTTTTTGGAGAGAGGAAATCTGAGACTGCATGTGGGTCACCTTGGAGGATGACTCCTGAAGAGACGTGATAGAATGTTCTACGTTGGTCACCCTAGCATCCATTTGAGACCAGTTATCAGTGAGAACTTGCAATTTAGAATTAGTCTCTTCCATGAACGGCTTGAGGGCACGGATCTCTTCTAATAACAGCTCCATGGAGACAGTCGACGTGGACCCAGTCGGTGACGGAGGGTCTTTTTTGAGGCGTTTCGTGGTCCCTTTCCCTGTAGGTTGGGTAGGTCGTTCTGTGCTAGATTGTGACATCTGGGTGGCGAGCACTTTGGAGGCCTCAAGGTGCGCCAATGCTGAGAAGACTTTCGAGTTTTTGATGAAAACACGACGCGGAGTTTTGAGAGTTCGTGGAGTTGGCCTCCGTTCCATACAAGAGAGATAATGTTTGAGAGGAAGGGGGTCCAGTAATAATCAGTGCACACCTGTGAATGTCTCAGAGTCTGGTCAGGAGCACTTGAGTAAGGCAAGGTACACAAGCTTCAGAGGACGGAAATGGAGAAGAGAAGAAGCTGCCTGTTGAAAATCAGGAGTGCCTAAGAGTTAAATGGTATTTAGAGCAGCCTTCATGCATTTAACTGGTGGGAGCGACCCATAAACGAGTGAGGCACACAAGAAGTCAGCATGGCAGTGAAATGTTGATAATTGGCACAGTAGATAGCATAATAAACTCTGCAGGCGAGTAATAAAGCTGTACACGCAGAGAGAAATGCACCAGCTTATTGTAGAGGTGCATCACCAGTTGTAAGAGAATGTATGCACAGAAGCATAATAAGTTACAGCACTGACATTGGGGAGTATGCAGAAGCTGCGTTTGCATGTAGGTTCTGTGAGGAAAGCCGACTTGCGCAAAATGGCCGCCGATGTGAAATTATAGCAAAAATGCGATTGAAAGTCACAAAAAAGCAGCGCTCCCCAAAGATTTTTCAGCAGAGTTGCTAACCTGAGGATGGAAGCTCAGCAGGAGTAGTCGGCGTTAAAGGAGGCTCCTCGTTCAGCATTCATGTCCTGTCAGCGGATGCTGCGTAGCTGGAGCTGTAGAAATCCAAGATGGCGGTCGCGGCAATCAGGGAGCCGCGTCCGCCGAGAAAATGAAGATAGCGGACGTTCCGCCGCTCAGAAGTTGCCGCATTTAGAAGCCTGGTGCTGTGCTTGGCTTCCGATGCGGGAATGTGGCGTTTGCAGGCGTCGAGAGTCAAAGGAAGGTGGCGGAGTCCCACGACGACCCGGAGCGCTCACATGAGAGCCGCCGTCCTCGTCGGGCGCAAGCCACGCCCCCCGCAGTGAGGCTTCTTTGTGGCCTCTGGAGGGTTTTGGTATAACTGGTATCATGTTGCTACTATGCACATACATAAGAACTTGCATCTGCCTGTGCAGTGTTACTTAACCTGCTTCATGATTTCTTTTTATCCGTAGAAGAAAACGAGGTTGTGCTGTAAACATCTCAGCTTGGTGGGTGTGGGGTAGTGCCAGATGGGAAAACATCACTGGCCATAAATCAGTAGCAGTGATTATGTGTGCCAGACTGAGGCCCTTCCTCAGCAGTAGTCAATTAGATTATACTTGTACCAAGTTCCTGCGCTTACATTTTTGTTGCTGTACTTTTTTGAACTTCAAGCTCATTCGTGGCCTGCATGATGTTTTGAAAAAATCTCTAAGCCATGCATTGAAGACTGCTCTTCTCGTTTTAAAATTTGTGTCCATCCATGGATTGAACACTTTTGAGAGATGTTTTAAATTTGTGTGATTTGACTTGAGACCTTATTCAGTATTGTCATTAAAAATTAAAGTCTTTTTTTAAAATTCGGCAAACAGCAGCTTTTTTGTGAAATCTTCAAATAAAATGAATGACTGAGAGGACTGTGTGGTGTTCATATATTCTTGCCAACATCGATTTTTGTGTATTTATGTTTGGACACTTAATCAGGTTAGTGTATGAATAGACGAAAATGCACAACAAGTGCAGTGTGGCCTTTGTGTGGAGGGTTTTGGTGTCACTGAAAGTATGTTGATTTGCAAATAAACCAGAGCCCAGCCTCAGCAGTCAGTTACTTGGTTTGCTGCACAAAGTATTTCTTTTCAGCTGTGTGTGTGTGTAAGGCTGGATCCAAAAGTGGGGCAACTAGGGATGCTGGGATTGTATGCAGCGTCACCCCAAGAATGCAATTATCCTGGAGGGGGTGACTTCCAGACCACATTTTGCGGTTTAGTTCAATAAGTTTATCCCTCACCATGAATCATTGTCTCCTTGCCATTGGTTAGTCAGTTCCTTGAAATAGGTGTAGTAACTGGCCTCCAAGTTTGTTGTCTCTCCCGCTGAGAAACCAATCACGAAATGTCTTGCCATCTGCACACATTCCTTAAGAAGAAAGTCTGGCTTACCTAAGAAGCTATGAAATTTCCAAGGTACTTTAAAAGCCTATGAAAGCTATTGATTTTTGTTCCTTTTATCTTAAAGTTCACTGGAAAATGCACCATGTTATCCCATTCTTTGCTAAAGATTTGCATGGGAAATGGTGAACAGCCTACTAAAAATGCTGTGTCTCATTAAAGTGAACCCCAGTGCATTACCTTCCCTCCCCCGTGCAGAGCCCAGCCTCACCACTCTCAAATTTCACCAGCCGCCACTGTTGACAAGGTGCATGTTTCAATCACCCCCTGGTATTCAAGTTGATCTAATATCACCCTGACCTGTTTTTTAGCTTCTTTCCTAACAGGATACTGCCTTTGTTCAGTTGGTTGTGTTTTTAACTGAATTTTATGTTGAGGAGAATCCTCATCCCATGCTAAATGATTTTTAGGTCTTGCCTAAGCCATTGCATTAGCGATGCTTTGGCGATATATTGAGTAGGGGCTTTCAAAAGTGCTCCCAAAGTCTGCAGGCGGATTGGGTACTGTGCATATGCGCCGGGCGCGCACCATTTGTCCGCTTGAAGCCTTTGGGAGCACTTTCGCTGCCACTTTGATGTTCTCAGTGAGCCGCGCGGCCACTGAGAACATCAAAGCGGCCGTGAAAGTGATCACACACACCAGTGATCGCGGACCCACTTTTTTTTCACTTTCGCAGCCGCGCATTTGTTGTTTCTTTGGGTGGGGGCTTGTTCCCTTTGGTGACTGTTTTTTCAGTCCCTTATCTCTCCCTCCTCCTGTTTTTAGATAACTTCAGGCTCCTATGCCACACTATCCTGCAGATGCTGATCTTTATTTTTATTTATATTTCCTGGTTTCACTTTACTCAAAACATTTATCGTTTATCATATATATATATATATATATATATATATATATATATATATATATATATATATTATATATACTCAAATACACGATTTTCTATTTTCCATATACGACAGACATACGCTCTTGCCAGACATATTCTCCTCACACACTTAGAATTCTGTGGATTGTGCCACCGCTGCCTCACCAAGGGCATTGGTATGTGCTGACACTGCTCTGGAATCACAAATGTGAGGAACTTGTCCTGCCTCTGCCTCCTTTACAGCAATTGATCACCCAGATTACACGGATTCATCCGTGCAACTTCTACCCACTGGGGGATTCCCCGCCAGCCCCGTAGCACACTACGTGCTCACTTGCACGTCACTCGTCTTTTTCCCAGCAGTTTTCACTAGTGTTTAACCTGTTCCTCTACCATCCATCACTTTGTATCACCAGAAGGCTGCAGTTATCGTGTTCTTCAGGTACGTATAATATAAGCTCAGCTTCTACCGAAGCCTTTTGATCTCAGCTTATCACCGGCCTTAGTATTGCACATTTGGCAGCTTTTTATTATTTTTATATTTTATTTTTTTGCCCTTATCGGCCCTCGTTTGTACTGAGTATTGTGCTTCCCGCCCACACAACATGTCTACTAGCGTCTAACCTGGCCCAGTTACCGCCTGTATTCTTTCTTGAAATACCTTGTACATCCGGTGTCATGCTTATCATATGAGGCGCCCCATGCCTCATGCACGGACCTAAGACTTCCTCTTATCCCACAGGCTGAGGGGCTTACACCACTAGTCGGGCCCTCTTTCTTTAGCCCACCACCACGCTACAATATACGGCGCACACATCTAGTTTCCTTACAGCGCACGGTCTCTGCCTCCTTATGCGCCCAGTTTTTGATAATCACATTGCACTACTGCGCGCCGCCTCCCTGCGTATTATAGCTTACGAAGTTTACTCAAATCACAGGGCTTTGCCCTTATATTATGTACTGATTATGATCGGTTTGTACATACAGGGCTTTCTCTCACTGTATTTTTCATGCGCAAAACTCTGCTTTCCTGAATACGCCTAATTATTGTTTTTCGTATCCCACTGTTATGTGCCGCCCCTCCTTGTTTCCTTATTATGGCGGCTAAAATAAATTTTACATCACAGGGCTTTGCCCTTCTATTATATGCCGGTTTCTTTCATTACAGCTGATTTTATATACTGGGCTTTCACTCTTTGTGTAGCCTGGCACACAACTTTACCCTTCACCTTTTGCTCCCTCTCCCAGATTCCTCTTGCTCCACGTGCTTTTTTGGCATCCAAACCTCGCGCGCCCCACCCCCTCCTTCATCCCACTTCCTGCTTGTTTTAACAAGATGATAACTACAGCCTTTGGAAAGAGCTCTGAGCTATAACACGACTCCGGCTTCAGATCAACGTGTTTCTCTCTGTCTCGTGAAGTGTGTAACCCTTGCACAGCGGCTCGCATTGACATGCATATTATAGCTATTATTAACATGTGGTAATGAGGGTTTCTAGAGTGCTAAGAAGGGAGGTCACTGCACAGGGAATGACAGTGAAACACACGAGCCTCCAGCCAAGCACATGATAATGGGGGGTACATTTATTGTGCCTTTTCTACTTTTTTTATCTTTCTCACTCTTGGTATTTCACTCCCATTTTGACTTCTTCACGCGAATTTCTACCTTTCATCTCATCGTCTTTCTTTCCTTTCCTCTGGCCCTCTTCACTCTCCTTCTCTTTTTTCCGCCTCTTTATCCTTTGCCATTTCATATATACAAAAACGCACTGACATGAACATTTTCATAACAGTATCGCGTTTCACATCGAGCCTGTGGCAGTGGTTTCTTACGCTGTAACAAAGAGATGTTCCTGCCATTACCCAATTTAATGATACGTCATTTAACACCCTCGTCTGGATGAAAGGCCGACATGCCGTGCAGAGCTTGGACCCGGGCCTGCAGTTTGCACCAAATGCCCTAATCTATTGCTTAACTCGCCGAGCCACCCAGAAGTAAACGGGTTACCCTGGCCTTCAAAAATATTCATTTTATTTCTGGCATTTGAAACCGACGGAGCTACTCCGGCCCTCAAAAAGTAATTTAACTTCCAAATGTAATCAAGCTCTGTCTGGTCTTTACCAGCACTCAAGTTATTTCGGAGTTTTATATTTTAGTTACTTATGTCTTCCGGGCGGAAAATGTTTTTGTCTGGCCTTTTGCAAAGTAATTACTTTTCTCCTGCCTCTATCTATCTATCTATCTATCTATCTATCTATCTATCTATCTATCTATCTATCTATCTATCTATCTATCTATCTATCTATCTATCTATCTATCTATCTATCTATCTATCTATCTATCTATCTATCTATCTATCTATCGCCCTCACTCTATCTATCTGTCGCCCTCACGCTAAATATCACTATCTATCTATCTATCTATCTATCTATCTATCTATCTATCTATCTATCTATCTATCTATCTATCTATCTATCTATCTATCTATCTATCTATCTATCACACTCACTCTATCTATCTATCTATCTATCTATCTATCTATCTATCTATCTATCTATCTATCTATCTATCTATCTATCTATCTATCTATCTATCTATCTATCTATCTATCACCCTCACTCTATCTATCTATCTATCTATCACCCTCACTCTATCTATCTATCTATCTATCTATCTATCTATCTATCTATCTATCTATCTATCTATCTATCTATCTATCTATCTATCTATCTATCTATCTATCTATCTATCTATCTATCTATCTCCCTCACTCTATCCATCGCCCTCACTCTATCTAATTATCTATCGCCCCCACTCTATCTATCTATCGCTCTCACTCTATCTATCTATCTATCGCCCTCACTCTATCTATCTATCGCCCTCACTCTATCTATCTATCGCACTCACTCTATCTATCTATTGTCCTCACTCTATCTATCGCCCTCACTCTATGTATTTATTTCCCCACTCTATCGATCTATCGCCCTCACTCTATCTATCTTTATATTGCCCTCTATCTATCTATCTATCGCCCTCTATCTATCTATCTATCGCCCTCTATCTATCTATCTATCGCCCTCTATCTATCTATCTATCGCCCTCACTCTATCTATCGCCCTCGATCTATCTATGTATCTATCGCCCTCACTCTATCTATCTATCTATCTATCTATCTATCTATCTATCTATCTATCTATCTATCTATCTATCTATCTATCTATCTATCTATCTATCTATCTATCTATCTATCTATCTATCTATCTATCTATCTATCTATCTATCTATCTATCTATCTATCTATCTATCTATCTATCTATCTATCTATCTATCTATCTATCTTATCTATCTATCTATCTATCTATCTATCTATCTATCTATCTATTTATCTATCTATCTATCTATCTATCACCCTCACTCTATCCATCGCCCTCACTCTATCTATCTATCAATCTATCTATCGCCCTCACTCTATCTATCTATCGCCCTCACTCTATCTATCTATCGCACTCACTCTATCCATCTATTGTCCTCACTCTATCTATCGCCCTCACTCTATGTATTTATTTCCCCACTCTATCGATCTATCGCCCTCACTCTATCTATCTTTATATCGCCCTCTATCTATCTATCTATCTATCGCCCTCTATCTATCTATCTATCTATCTATCTATCTATCTATCTATCTATCTATCTATCTATCTATCTATCTATCTATCTATCTATCTATCTATCTATCTATCTATCTATCTATCTATCTATCACACTCACTCTATCTATCTATCTATCTATCTATCTATCTATCTATCTATCTATCTATCTATCTATCTATCTATCTATCTATCTATCTATCTATCTATCTATCTATCTATCTATCACCCTCACTCTATCTATCTATCTATCTATCTATCTATCACCCTCACTCTATCTATCTATCTATCTATCTATCTATCTATCTATCTATCTATCTATCTATCTATCTATCTATCTATCTATCTATCTATCTATCTCCCTCACTCTATCCATCGCCCTCACTCTATCTAATTATCTATCGCCCCCACTCTATCTATCTATCGCCCTCACTCTATCTATCTATCTATCGCCCTCACTCTATCTATCTATCGCCCTAACTCTATCTATCTATCGCACTCACTCTATCTATCTATTGTGCTCACTCTATCTATCGCCCTCACTCTATGTATTTATTTCCCCACTCTATCGATCTATCGCCCTCACTCTATCTATCTTTATATTGCCCTCTATCTATCTATCTATCGCCCTCTATCTATCTATCTATCGCCCTCTATCTATCTATCTATTGCCCTCTATCTATCTATCTATCGCCCTCACTCTATCTATCGCCCTCGATCTATCTATGTATCTATCGCCCTCACTCTATCTATCTATCTATCTATCTATCTATCTATCTATCTATCTATCTATCTATCTATCTATCTATCTATCTATCTATCTATCTATCTATCTATCTATCTATCTATCTATCTATCTATCTATCTATCTATCTATCTATCTATCTATCTTATCTATCTATCTATCTATCTATCTATCTATCTATCTATCTATCTATCTATCTATCTATCTATCTATCTATCTATCTATCACCCTCACTCTATCCATCGCCCTCACTCTATCTATCTATCAATCTATCTATCGCCCTCACTCTATCTATCTATCGCCCTCACTCTATCTATCTATCGCACTCACTCTATCCATCTATTGTCCTCACTCTATCTATCGCCCTCACTCTATGTATTTATTTCCCCACTCTATCGATCTATCGCCCTCACTCTATCTATCTTTATATCGCCCTCTATCTATCTATCGCCCTCTATCTATCTATCTATCGCCCTCTATCTATCTATCTATCTATCTATCTATCTATCTATCGCCCTCTATCTATCTATCTATCGCCCTCACTCTATCTATCGCCCTCTATCTATCTATGTATCTATCGCCCTCACTCTATCTGTCTATCTATCTATCTATCTATCTATCTATCTATCTATCTATCTATCTATCTATCTATCTATCTATCTATCTATCTATCTATCTATCTATCTATCTATCTATCACCCTCACTTCATCTGTCTGTCTATCTATCTATCTATCGCCCTCACTCTATGTATCTATTTCCCCACTCTATCGATCTATCGCCCTCACTCTATCTGTATATCGCCCTCTATCTATCTATCTATCGCCCTCACTCTATCTATCTACCGCCCTCTATCCATCTATGTATCTATCGCCCTCACTCTATCTCTCTATCTATCTATCAATCTATCTATCTATCACCCTCACTTCATCTGTCTGTCTATCTATCTATCGCCATCTATCTATCTATCTATCTATCTATCTATCTATCTATCTATCTATCTATCTATCTATCTATCTATCTATCTATCTATCTATCTATCTATCTATCTATCTATCTATCTATCGCCCTCCCTCTATCTATCTTTCGCCCTCCCTCTATCTATCTATCGCCGTCACTCTATCTATCGCACTACTCTATCTATCTATCGCATCACCACAGCATCCATCAGCACCACCACAGTATAACTAGGGGCACTACAACATCACTAGGGGCACTACAACATCACTATGCACTACCACAGCATCACGGAACACCATAGAATCACTTGTCACCACCACAACATCACTCAGTGCCACCACAGCATCAATCTGTGCAACCATTCAACAACAACTGGTTCAAATATGTTCTCTCAATGTTTCAAGCTTTATTACAAATGTCACAAAAAGATGTTAATATTTCACTTCTGGTCTCGGATTGTTGTCACAATAAAATACACTGAACATAATCTTCAAAAAGTTATTTACAAAAGTTTAAGCTGTTGCCATTATAAAATACAATAACTTTTATTTAAGTATTAATTATAAAAAAAATAAAAACCATTGTTATCTGTAATATCAATACATCTAAGTCACGTAAATACAACACATATTGCATTACAAATGCTAAAGGTGTCACTTTTGCGAAAGTTAAAACTATTGGCATTGTAAATGACAAAGCTATTAATTTCGCTATTTTCAAAACCAACACATAAATAAAAAATGTGTCATTTACAATACCAATAGCTCAAACTTTCCTAATGCGAGACCTATTGCATTGCAAATGCTTGTTACATAATGCTGGAGCCTGGGCTACAGCCCATTTTCTGGCATAGGTGTATTTTAAGTGAATTGGAATATGATTGGAGAAGGCTGGCATAATGATGTCCTCAACATGAGAGCACTCCCTGACAAATTCTGGTGGCCAGTCTTTTTCAGCTAGAAGAATGTCATAACCCTTAGTGAGCTTCTCCCAAAAGAGTGCTCCTATTTTCCTAGTAATGTCCCCGTCCATCCGGAGCGTTACTTCATATAACTTATGGGGTACACTAACCCTGGTATCAGCAGTTTCAACTTGGATGTATTCATTGAAATCCACTGTCTCCAGATGATCCTTCAAGATCTTGCGAACTATGGTGACTTCTGATACGCTGTCCAGCATTGTCTGGGCCCACTCCCTGTTCTTGAGTTGTGTCCTCAAGATCGTCGGCATGTCTGATTTTTAGACCTGCTACCTTCTGTTTGGATAATTGGGTTTTCTTATTTTTTGGAATGTGTTGATCGTCTTTGGACTTCACGTGTTCTTCCTTGTATTCTGACCGTCCTCTTCTTTCCGATTTCTGTGAGGAAGTCTGAAAGGTACGAGAGGAACGTGTATCAGTATCTTGATATCTATCTGTTTTTTTCAAATTATCCCTATTCCTGAGGTTATACCTCTTCACAGAGGGTTCCTTTTGAGGAGACCTTCCTCGGGACTGAGAATTCTTCTCGTTGGAAGTTCTTTTTTTTTAATTAACAATTGCGAAAGTAAGCACATAAGAATGACAGTTCACGTCGAAGTGAAACCCCCCACCCTGTACAAAAGAACAACGTGTAAATTGAATAAAAAAGCGCACACAAAAAAAAGAGAAAAAGAAAAAAGAGCAGAAAGAAAAAGAAAAGAAAAAGGAGAGGAGAGCCGGAGTAGAACAGAAAAAAAGAAGAAGAGGTAATCCAGCAGCATTAATGGTTAAATACATGGCACAAATCTAAAACATTTTAGAGAGAAAGTATAAAAAGAAAAGAAGAAGCCAAGCAGTGCAGGCCAACTAGATAAGACAGAGACGATCGGGGGTTATCCCGGCTGTTTCAACCAAGTTGTCCGTTTTTCCCAGACCTCCAAGCCCTTTTTACGGCCCTTGCGCCCTTTTCTGGCATAGATGGCTTTTTCTAGGTGATAGGTGGCACCTAGCCTAGCCAGTCACTGAGAGAATGAGGAGGACTCAGAGTCAAACTAGGCTGAGGCACCACAAATCCGCCATACTACCATTGCAATGAAGATTAGTCCCTCGCTTTTAACCCTAGGGATGTCAGACTCTGTACCCAGTAAGCTAACAGTAGGGTTTAATGGCGTATACTGGGTAGTAACTTCGCTTAGGAATTCTTGTATGCGAGCTAGTGTTGAGCCAAGCTTTGGACATGTAGCAAATATGTGTATTGAGTCAGCTCCAAATTCCGAGCATCTGGGGCATAGAGTCCCTTTACCTGCCCCCACTTCACTATTTTACTGGGGGTAATGTACAAGAAAAAAATAGTTTTAAAGTGTTGTGCTTGCAGCTTGGCTGACAATAAGATGTTTTGAGAAAGATCTAGTGAGTTAAAAAAAATACTGCGTGAAGTATCGAGTTTTGTATGCCATTTGTCTGCTATGGTTTGTAAGTCGTCAGGGGTTTGTCTGTTTATGATGTTATATAGCAGGCCAATTCGGGGAGCAGTGGGGTTACGCAATGTGTTAAGGCGATCTACTTCCATAAACCCTGCGGCGACCCCAACCTTCCTGGAGAGAAAATAGTGTATGGAGAGGTACTTAAAGTAATCGTGGTTCTTCAGGCTAAACTTGGATAGTAAGTCGGAAAACGATAAAACTCCCTCACAGGTTATAAGACCTCCCAGTTTTGTAATGCCAGCTTTGTGCCAGTTTGCGCAAGTAGGACTTTCCGAAGATAGCAGGAAGGTTGTTGTTGTTAAGAGTGAGTAAATAGTGATTGAATCTGCCCAGCCCGAAGATTCTACGGATTTTGCGAAAGACTTTGTAAGAGCTCATAAGCGTCTTAAATCTCACATGTTTGTAATATCCGTAAGAAGTCTCCCGGAGTAGGCAGCCCCAGTGTTGTTCACCCAACAGAAGTTGAAAGGGTGAGGCAAGTACGGGTGTGGAAGAGAGAGATGTTTCCCTCAACAGTTCGGAACTATCCTGTAGGACTCAGGTCCAATAATATAGTGTGATGTTAGGAAAGGACCAGCCTCCTCGTTCTTTTGGGAGAGATAGCTGTCTTAGTGCCCGCCTGGGTTGAGAGTATGCCCATATAAACTGTGTAAAGATTTGTTGGAATTTCAGCAGATTGGTTTTGCTAAATACCAAAGGAATCGTACGAAAGAAGTAAAGAAGTTTAGGGAAGTATGACATTTTTATAACATTACATCTTCCAACGAGAGTTAGATGCAGGTTGTCAATCTGTTTTAGGGCCTTACTAGTGTGAGCAGAAAGAGGGGCTAAGTTGTCTGTTACAATTTCATCTAGGTTAGAAGAAATGGAGACCCCCAGATATATTGCCTTGGGGGCCACTCTGTAGTCAGTCCATGCAATTTAACTATTTATTATAATTTGAGTTTTGTTTTTATTCAGAGCGTAGCCTTATAGTTTCCCAAATTTTAAAGCCTTGATTTCTAAAGCCAGTTTGGTATTGCAGGGGTCAGGCGAAGTGATGGCAAGGTCGTCGGCATAGGCCATTATTTTGGTGTTACTCCCCTGAAGGCTAACTGAAGGAATGACCTGGTTTTTTTCAATTTGTTTTATGAACGGATCTAGGTATAGGGCAAACAGCAGAGGGGAGCAGGGGCAGCCCTGCATGGTTCCCCGAGAGATGTCAAATTGGTCAGTAGGTTGCCTATTGATGGAAACACAGGCCATAGGTTTAGCATAGAGGGCTTGCACCGCCTGCGTGAGTTTTGGCCCAAAATCCATCCTAATCATGACAGCCCACAGGAATCTCCAGGAGACCCGGTCAAACGATTTTTCGGCGTCGAGCAGTGTTAGTGACATCGGGTCTCCGGCTGCTTGTGCGGCGTCGAATAGGGTGATGGCCGCCTGACGTGTTCCGTTGTGCCTTTTTTTGGGATGAACCCATGCTGCCATTCTGAGACTAGAGACTCTGCCACGGAGGAAAATCTTGTTGCTAATACTTTAGAGAACATTTTTGAGTCACAGTTATTGTGGGTGATAGGCCTATAGGAACTCATCTCTAAAGGAGATTTATCCTTTTTTGGAAATATAGCTATCCTAGCCTTAGACCAAGAAGCAGGAGACAAAGCCCCGTTAAAAATGGAGATTACTACTTCTGTGAAAATTGTTTTAATTTGGGGGGTGAAGATCTTATAGAACTCTACAAGAATGCCGTCCAGACCTGCAGCTTTCCCGTCCGGGAGGCTGGATAAGGATTCCATAATCTTATCCCAGGTGGGGGTTAGGTCTAAAAGCTCCCTGTTGTCTGTGCTAAGTTGTCTAAGATCAATCTCGCTAAAGTAGCGAGCAGTCTCCTTTTCAAATATATTGTTAGCACAGTGGGTTTCCTCAGTGTATAACTTGGCGTAAAATTCCTGGAACCCCTTCTGTATAAGATTGGAATCATTGGTCTCGCTCCCGGAGGGGAGTCTAATAGTGTGTACCTCACTGCTGGAAACCTGTTGACTGGTCCTAAAGCCCAGGTAGTGTCCAATGCTGTCACTGCACTCGTAGTTTATCTCTCGAGAGCTTGCCTACTTGGCAGCGATTTTTTCAGCGAAGACTGCTCCAATCTCAGCCTTGGCCAGAACTACTTCCTTCCGAACGTTCTCAATATCTTGTCCTGTTTGGATAAGTTGGACCAGTTTGGTTTCAGCTGTCTTTAATTTCCCCTGTAGGTTACTAATTAATAGTATTTCTTTTTTCTTTTTGCAAGCTGAAAACCTAAGAGTCTCTCCCCTGACCCCTGAGCGTGTCCCATACAATCATTAAGGGAGCAGAGCCAATGTTTATTTCCAGGAATTCCTGGATCCATCCTTGCATGTGCGTTTGGTAATTAATGTCTTGGAGAAGAGCTTTCTCAAAGCTCCAAGTGGGCATCTCTTTCCAATTCCCTAAACCCCGAATATTGAGGAATAGAGGATTGTGGTCAGCCATAAAATGGGGAGCTATTTCAATGGTGCAGGTATTAAAAAGTGAGGCTGAAAGAAAAAAGTAGTCCAGTCTGGCTAGGGAGTGATGCGGGGCGGAAAAGAAGGTGTAGCCAGGCTGAGTGGGGTTTAATCTAGCCCATGTGTCTCTTAGTCCGTGGGTCTGGGCAAGTTTAGCCAGGGCCTGGAAGGCCTGAGGTTTCCTACCCTTATACCTCCAGTGTCTGTCGGTCTCCCAGTTACAAGGCAAATGTATATTAAGGTCACCACACAGAATAATGGGAGTGGGCCAGTGAGCTAGTTCACCTGACACCAAGTTTATAACCTCTGGGTCGTCAGAATTACTCCCATATATAGAGCAGAGGGTAAAAGGGGGGGGGGTGTTAGAGAGATGACATTCAGTTATGACCCATCTGCTCAAAGGGTCGGATTTAACCTGGGGAGTGTTGAGGGATAATCTTTTGTCAGCCAGAATTCCAACCCCTTTCGTTTTAGTACCTTGTGTGGTTGCCTCCAGAGTTTTGAACCCCAATGTATCCAATAAGTGCTTCTGGGAGCCCTCAATGTGGGTTTCTTGCAGACAGTTGATATTCCCCCCAGGGATCGAAACCCTAGGGCCACACTTTGCCTTGTTGAACGGATCGTTAAGTACACAAATGTTAGCAGAAACAATTCTTAATAAGTCTAACTTAGCCATTTAAAAGAAAAAGGGAAGAAAAAAGAAAAGTAGTCAAGATCTTGTGATCCTGTCCAAAGCCATAGAAGTTGCAATTAAGAGTGTGTGTGTGTTTGTGCAAGAAGAAGTCAACAGTGATGTAGCGCCAATTCATTCTAAAATCATGCCCAAACCGACCCCCCACCCCACCTTCTTCGAGCAATCAGGTTAAGCCTGAATGATGGTGGTCAACATGAGTCCCGACTGCCTGCCACGCCGGATCAAAGAAAAAAAAACAGGTTATAATTACAGGTGGCTAGAGGCCCTTTAAGTTGTAAGAGGAGAAAAACAGAAACAAGCAAAGTCCGTAAAAGGAATATCTATGTTTACCCAGTGACATCGGAGAGATTGGTGCTAAGGTAAACAACAATGCTGTAACCCGGCGGTGGAACAAAAAGAAGAAAAAGAGGAGGAGGGTAAAATAGAGAGGGAAAAGAAGTTAGAATTAATTGTGGCAGGAACAGTGTCTTAGGAGTCTTAAGAAAGAAGCCGGCCCTGTGATAAAGTGGAATTAATTGCGAAAGGGCGGAGAATGGATTTTTCATTTGTTGCTTTTCTTGATTTTCAGCTCCTCCAGATACTCCCCTGCTTTTATTTCAGATAGAAAGACCTTGGTAGTCCCGTTCGAAGTTTGTTTAGTATTCTCCCACTTCTTTTTTTAGGAGTAGTGAGAGTGTTTTTAATAAAGACCTTTTCAGGACTTTCTGTTAGTTGGAGTTTGACTGGTTTCCCACCCAAACTATCTCTACCTAGTTCTTCATAGGATTTTTCTATTATTCTGGCCAGTTCATATGGTTGCTCAGTTACATGAATTTCAAATATTATAGCTGAGACCTGTTTGAAATCTTTCAGTAATTCCATACCTAGATTTAAAGCAGTCTCTGCTCCGTATTCATTTTGAATCTGTTTAAGGACGTCTGGTATCACCGCCATCAACGGAACACCATGTGTTTTTGTGTAGATTGTAGTAAAGACTGTACCCCAAGTGTCACAGTCCTCCAGGTGTGGTGCGATCCCCATCGGTAAACAGATTGTTAAAATCCTGTGTTTCTCATGAGGGGTAGTATCAGGAAATACTGCCTCGATTTGAGTAATTTTTTGAGCTATCCAGAATGGAATTTGTTCCTTTTTTGCAGGCAATTTATCAATGACTGATTGTATAGTCTGTGGTGTTATTTTATTTTTGTTCCCCTGTTGAGGTGTTTGTTGTGGAGTACATATAGGAGGTTGGACTGTTAGAGTCCGCATGACATATTGAACCAAGTGTCTATGTGTTTTAATTAGTTGTTTTAGTTGAACTAATAGTTCCGCACCTGACATTTCTTCAATGGCAGGGTGTGGTGTATAGCTTGCTAGTACCGGCCATATTGCTCCTGGTCTACCCAGTGGACCAAGCCTGTTAATGTGATTTTGATGTGTTGGGCGCCTTTAAACCAGAGCACATTCTCTTGGTAGGTTAGTGGAATTTCGATATCCTCGAAAAGAGTGTATTCCATTGGAGTGTCCTCTTATTTGTAGAAGTGAAACACAAGTGTTACTGGATTTGCTTCAGGCAAGAAAATCGATGTATAGAAAACCTCTGTCTGCCTATGTTCATGTGCCTCTATGACAAAAATAACCCTTCTACCTCTTGGTGATAGGCCATTTGTTATAAGCTTTATAGTGATGGCTTTCCTTACTTTTTCCGGGATGATTATCGCATCCTGGTTGTTTTGTTGGAAACCTGTAACGTTAAGACCTGGTAGGGCATTATTGTCTGCGGGTCCACCGTTCTCTAGGTCACTCATTTTGTTGACTGAAAGTTTGCAGAGCAGGTTTCAAGCAAACAAAGATAAGGTACGCAATATTTTGGAACACTGTATCCTTCAACGTTGAACAAAACAAATACATAGGATTTTTGTCCTACTCAGTTATGGTGGATATTTTATCCTTTTACCCACTCCAGACGTCTATTGGAGTATTCTAAGAGAAAAAGGGGTCTCTGTGAAAAGCACGACTGAGTTACTCTAGTATCTAGCATGAAATTAGTGTCTTCACAAACGTTGGGCGCCATGTAGTGTAGGCACTATATTCCCAATAGGCTCTGCGCATTGGAATAATATATCCTATAGATTTAAAGTAGGACTGAGGTCGACCAGGTCTCTATCGAATATATTAAACTTAATTGTTAGTGCCAGCTAGCTCAGAGGTCACTAGAAACGTTCTCGAATAAACAAGAAGGGATTCATTTTTGACAACCGCATAAACAGGACAACTTTGTTTCCCCAAGAATAAACGTATCTTCAGAGTCGTGGAAACAATAGATAGACATTTTACTTAGTCAATCGTGCATGCTTCGTTTCATCAGAGGTGCAGAAAAAATAGCGAGATGGGTGTTTTCAATAAAAGGATTTATTAAACAGTCTTCTTTCTCTTTCAAGTAAAGTGAACTGCTACAATCGTAATACGGTTGCAAAGTGTAATGCGTACAGCAAGAAGAGTATTATAAAATAATACTGTAAAAGCATTGTATGGTATCTAAGCCATAGATAAATACATACATAAATAACAAAGGGTAAAAGTACTCAACTGGTGCTTTCTAAAATACGCCTACCCCAATTAACCTAACCTAAGTCTAGTACGAGGGAAGAAGTAAGTGGGGTGTAGCATAGGTTAGTTTCTTTGCCAAGAATCTATCCAAGATTTCTCTTAGGGTCTAATCAACTCCGTACCTTGGTTTTAGTATCAGTATCATAAACTTTTATTCGATTGCCACTTGTTATTACAACCATAAAAAGTACAAAAAACATTAAAATTATGCATTGTTAAAAAGACGTTTTTGGAGCAAATCGATCACATTGTAAACAGAATGTAAAATAAAAATAAAAAATATATAAAAAGCGAAGAACTCAAAAGCTCGAGAAACATAAACTAAAATATGAATCACTCGTGATTACGTCGATATTTGATACAGGCTTTTAAAAAGTTAGCTACTTACTTTGCTATAAAACTTGACTCCAGACATTGCAGAGATAGATATGCTGGGCGACAGGTTCTTAGGCCTATTAATCTTAATAAAGGCAAGATCCAAACCTTCCTAGGAAAAGAATAAAATTTACAGAAAAAAAGAATATGTATTGTTGATTGGGGGGAAACATCGTCACAGGGACAGGAAATGATAGTGGGAGACCAGTCTTGGGCATTTGGAAAAGTTACAAGCCGGAAAAAGGAATTAAAACGAAACCTTGTGAGAAGATACTTTTCAAAGTTGTTCAAATGGAAGGTCAGATATGGTTGGATGCCCAGATGAGTCTGTACTGCAATAATTTGAAAATGTGTGGGTTTCACCAGTTCTACCGAGCATCGTAGAGCTCTTAGGTGGGACAAACATAGCTTTTTAAGTTCTTTCCTCGATATGACACTCATGCTAGGAGGGTTCTGAAAAAAGTTGCTACGGTCCATATCCCGGCTGAAGTTCCTGATGTATGCTAGCCAGGGTATTTTTTCCCAGTTGTCGAGGGCTGTACAATCCAGAATTAAAGAACACGTTAGGTGGCACTCCTCTTTGGTCCATATACGGTGCCACAAGAGCATTGGTTGGCAACGAATGGTGTCCGTAATAAGATCCATACCTAGTTCAGCTAACGAGGCATAGGTTGGGGCACTATGTGGTAAGGCCAACAGATATTTAGCAAACCCATTCTCAATCGTTTGGAGTGGGGTTATCGTTCCATAGCCCCAGACCCCTGCACCATACATTGCCACACTGTGACACTTTGCTTAATATATTGTGAGTAGTTCTGGGGGAGCTGGTTTCCCCAGTTTCCTTGAAAAAGAAACTAGGGCTGCCATGCCTCTCAAGAAGAGCAGCTTTTTGCTTGCCACAGCCTATCGCCAACTCAAAGAATCGTCCACCAAAATGCCCAGATAGGGATAGACACGGGTTCTTTCAAGCTTGGTCTTTTCCACAAAAATGGGTTTGGGGCTCTTTATTTTAGGGCCAAGGTGCATTACAAATGTCTTTTTTATATTGACCTTAAGGCCAAGAGAGTCCATATAAGAACAGTACTTGTTAAGCTGTACTTGGAGTTGAGTCAGCGTCCTAGCGAAGATGACAGAGTCGTCCGCATATAACAGCGTTGGTATGGGGCCATGTTTGATTTGTGGAAGGTCCTGGCTCCCTTCTAGCATGGCTGCCTCCAGGCCATTGGTGTACAAGTTGAACAGGAAGGGAGCCAGAACACAGCCCTGTCTAACTCCTTTTATAATTTGGAAAGGGGGAGAGAGTTCTCCACTGATCCCGTACCTGACTCTTGCTGTTGCGTCCGAATAGAGTTCACGCAAGAATGCTATAAGAGCAGGATCGACGCCCATTTCCTCAAGCAAGGCCCAGAGTTTGGGGTGCTGTACACAATTGAACGCTGCGCTGAGGTCAACGTATACAAGAAATAAGTGACCCCTTTTTGCGTTCACATATTTCCCGATCAGGAGAGCAAGATTCAGGGCCTGCTCCACAGTCCCAAGACCCGCCTGGAACCCGTATTGGAGGTCGGTTAAGATGTTATTAGTTACTGCCCACTCCTGGAGACGTTCCAGTAGCAGACGTCCTGCTTCCTTGCCCAAGGAGTCCAGGAGGGAGATGGGTCTGTAACAAACCGGATCGTTCCGGTCGCCCTTTTTGAAGATGGGAAGGAGGATGGATGAAGACCAAGAGTCAATAAGGCCTGATGTTGTTACCGCGGTCAGAACCTGGGTGAGAAGTGGAGACCAGAGCTCGATGTTATGTGTAAAAATGTCCACCGGCACCCCGTCTGGACCGGGGGCCTTACCTGGTTTTGACACTTTTAGGGCCCTGACCACCTCTCCATGCTCAAAACGGATGTTTAATGGGAAGATCTTTGGGACCACTGCGGGGACAGTGGTAGAGCCCCCCTCTGTTGGATTTGTTTGGGATCCACCAAAGATTCTTGAAAAATGAGCGACCCATTCTTCTGCTGTTATTGCGACATCAAGATGCTGAACTGGCGATGAATTTGACAGAAAGGGAGATTTTACAACTCGCCAGAAGTGTCCACTATCCCTTGTTCGACAACTGTCATGAAGTTGTAACCACAGATTCGCTTTAATGTCTTTAGTTCGTTTTACCCTTTCGGCCTTATAGAGTTTTCTTAATTTTGCTATCTCTTGAGGGTTCCTCGGGGTAATCCTGAGAGCTGCCTTAAGGTTTGAGAGTGCTTTTCGACATCCAGAGTTAAACCAGCCCTCGGCCGGTGGTTTACGTGCAGTAGTACGAGTTAATTCCTCTTTTATTATTCCCAGAATCCTGCCATAGCTGTCCAGCACTGTTTGGGGTGATGAACTGGGGTCTAAACAGTCATTAACATAAGGATGGCTTTTTCGAGAACTTTCTCTGTTACTGTGTCAGGATCTATTTTGGCCCACTTCACTGAGAACCCATTCAGTTTGTCCATTTTTAACGATTCTTGCGTTAGTAGGCTTCTAACATTTGTATGTAATGATATAGTTTTTTATTGTATTAGGATTCTGTTAGGGAAATGGTCACTACAACTATCCGATCCTGTGGAGAATTTAGCCAATTGTCCCCTTAAGCTCTGTGAGCAAAGAATAAAGTCAATTGTGCTTGACAAACCCCTACCGTGGAATGTTGGGGAGAAATCAACTTGTGGATAGACCAATTGGTTTGCATAGTCCAACTCTAACGTAAAAAGGCTCTCGTTCAAGGAATTCCCGTTGGTGCTGTGTACAAAGTGGGCCAGAGGACATTCGGTCTCATCAGACAGTCCACAATTCCCGTTTCTGTAGTTAGAGCATAGTGGGATATTGAAGTCGCCTCCCCAGATAATATAAACAGGGAGAGATGATGACTTGTTCAACTGTGACATTAAAAAAATGGTGATTTTGTTTAATATTCACACACAATCAGGAGATGAAAGGTTGTTATATGAGTTTACCAAGAGGTAAGCGAATCTGTTGTCGACATGGATTCTTAGAATTTGGTAACAGGCCTCTTCTTTTAAGCTGGTAATTGTTGTAAAGGGAAGGAGGTTTGTTACATAGACTGCTAGACCGCCCTTGGGTCTTCCGAACGAACCCTGTGTTGCTGGAATAGAGAAAGTTTTATAACCCACCAGATGGACAGGGACAGTTTGCCAGGTCTCCTGGAGGCATAGAATGTGGTTCTCATTGATCATATCCGCCCATGATTGTAGATTGATCTTTGAGCGAAGACCAGCAATGTTCCAAAATAAAACGGATAGAGTCATCACGTTGGATGGAGAGTTACGTGCTTGGCTATGTAGGATAACTGTGATAGCGTTGTCGTTTGAAATCGTTTGAAGAGGACTAATCCAGGTCACAGTTGGAGAGGGAAGTTTAAGTCCCTCAGTCAATGGGGACAACAGGTCGGGAGAAATTTCAAAATCCTCCACAACGTGACCTGTAGGGACGCAGGGAAGTGGGGGGATAGGGGAGATTGAGCACAGGTGGATGGCGAGAGTAAAAGGTTGGCATTTACAAATGGAATCACCAAAGCTCTCTCTGGAGTCGGTAGAGGACTAAGTGTCCTCTGGGGCTGGTTACTGCAGTATGGAATGGCTAACGGTCAATCGACCATTTCCAGGCAGTCAAATCTGTTTCTGGTTGGGATTCCTTGCCATCCCACCACGGGAGCCTGTTCTCTACTAGGGTACCAAGGCCAGGGGTTGCCATTCTCTGCTGCTATTTCTCTGGGTAAGCCAAAAACCTGCATAGTCCGAAGGCCTCTCTAATGAATGCTCCCAATTTGGAGCCATTAAATATTGGTTGTTGTGTATCGGGGGTAAAAGAAGGAAAGACGATGGGCGTCAATCCCCCCACTCTTGGCTAGGGCTGGCCACGAACAGATATGGTCAACTGTGGCTGGATCTTCACAATTAACTATAATACAGTCTCCCTGTATGCTTTTGGGTTCTGGGCCTATCCACAAAACTCTACGTACAGTGGAGATTCTGCTGGTATATGCAGATTGTGTTGGCCTATTAATATTGAGCCATTGTTGGACCTTATTTTGAAGGGACCAAGATGGTTCCTTTGAAGTTTCTGGAAGCTCCGGGACCCCCGTGAGAATGATGGTGTAGGGAGCTGCTTCTCGTGGAAGATGAATCGGGCGTCTAGACTTAAACCCCTTTTTCCCGTCACCTGGTACGTTTGACGTGGGGAACCGGGGTACTAAGGGAAGAATTGGTCTCTGGGTTAGTGACTGAGCAGGACCCTTACCAGAAATAGGCTGAGTTGGGACGGGTTGCGGGGGTGCTGACTGGGTAAGAATGGTGCTCGAAGTCTTGTCTGTAGGCCCACTTCCGGAGATTAGGGGAGCAGGAGTTAGTGGCCTCTTGGGGTTTGATTGAATGGTTTGAGGTATTGTCGTCTTTGATGGTTTGGGTTCACAGACTTTTTGGCCATCTTGAGCGCTGAAGCTTAGGGAAGTTCCCTTACTAACCCCTATGTTCAATTGACTCGCACTGTGATGACTAGGTGGTTTATGGGTCAATTTTGCGAGTTGTTTTTCGATGGTCATTACACTGCGTTCTAGGGGTTGGAGATGGTGCTTTAGGATTTCCCTAAAAATTGCCAAGAGCTGGGTATTTGTACTACATAAACTACCGGTCTCCCCCGCATTAGCTGGGATAATTAAATTAATAGGGAGATCTGTTAGGTTAATAGATTGGATGGATGGGTTGTTTACATCACCCTGCAATGTTTGAAGATTTGGTATATTTTTGTTAGTTGTGGCAACTTTGGTATTTCTAGAGTTATCTTTTTTCTTGTCTTTTTTCTTGTCTTTTATCTGCTTAGGGACAGCTCCCTCCTTCACCCCCGGATGCTGAGAGCCTGTGCCCGGGTCTTGAGACTGTAGTAACTGGAGGTCTGGTGTATTTTCTAAGTTACCTGTGGAGTCTGAGTCTAGTGAAAGATTCGAGACTGAAAGATCGATCGATTTCGGGATTGAGTGAATTTCTGCTAAAACGTTTGACTGTAGTTGCAATGGTTGTATTAGTATTGGTATATCTGAAGGCGATTTGGGCGGAGATTGGGCTAAGGCTAAGGGGCCCAGTGACGACCTTCTGGCAATTGCAAGATCTTGTGACACCCTTCGCTCTAGCAGGGATATGCTCTGATTGATAACTTCATTAGTTCTTGAAATGAAACGGTCAATAGGGCCAGTGGCCAGAGCGTTGGTCATGGCTGTCTTGCTTCTAGACCCCCGAGTCATAATGGATAGACCTAGGACTCTTCTTAATAGGTTGTATAAAATCTACTAGATGTAGCAACAAATGTCAAAGAATTGTACCTGGTAGTCGAGAAGTATAACGCCTGGTACAAGAGCCACGGGGAATGGCTCAGCCCTGCCTGGAACAGTCTAGATTGGGCTAAAACGAGACCGCCCTTGGCCCGGGCTTCGCCCGGCGTCCCGCAAGACGGGGCCGGTGCTGCTTTTTAGTGCCTCCTGGCGCTTCCACGGTGACGACGCAGACCTCAAGGGCTCATGGACTATGTAGTCCGCCCCTCGCCACGCTCCACTCTGCGGCCCCCGCTCTGGTTGTTAGTAGAGACGGCGGGGCGGCGGGAGACAGGCTGAAGGTCTGCGATGATAGGCAGGTGGTAGCGCTGGCAATTTCAGTGATGATCTCCCTTCTGGCACGGTTTTGGAAAGAAGAAAGTCCTAGAAGTTTAGAAGTTTTAGAATAAAGGAGGTCTGGTATCTCAGTCTCGGGGCTCTATTTCCCAACACCCCGTGAGGGGAGCTTAGAAACACTGGAGCTGGATTCTCAGTGAGAGAAAGGACAGCTTCTTGATCAGTGCGTCAGCTGGAGGGTCGGCTTCCTTCGGTACTTGCTAAAGCGAGCTGCGTTGGGCAAGTAGATAGTTGAGCTGCTCCAAACCACCGTTTCCTTGCTAGAGCAAGTGTAGGCATATTTATACCTTGAAGGTGCCTAGTTGGACGTAAAGTCGGGCATAATAACGTCACCAAAGAACCCCAAGGGAATGGTAGTTTTTTGAAAACTCCTTGAGTTATTGGCCAAATCAATATTCAAGAAATGGGATGTCCCTGACTGCCTAAGCCGATTTTTCCAAGAAATCATTGTGGCTTTTTGGAACGGGTGGAAGTAGCCATGCCTGTATTTGGACAGCATGGGTTATGTCTAAATATGGTTATGATTTCTATGCCTATATAAGGGCAATTTGAATTGTATCTATATAAGGGCATGAATTGGTAAATTTCACTCGGGTCCTAAAACACCATACAACAGCGTTGGTTAAAGCGATGACCTGTGAGATTTACAAATAAAGAAAAACACTGCGAAAGCGCTCATGAGTGCGTCTCCATTCTTCTTGGAAAAGAGGGTTTGAAGAATATTGTACGGCTTGGCTCAGCCATGGGGAACTGCACCGCATATGAAGGGCCAAAGCTCCGGCACCATTGAGCCACAACGAGAGGAGTTATATATATATATATATTCACTGAAAAAACCATAGTTTTCACACCAGTTATAGTTAGGAATTAGCATTTAAAAAACCTATTAAATTCACTGAAAAAAACATAGGTTTCACACCAGTTATAGTTAGCTGGAAAATTTACTGACTTAAAACCATTGAAATTCCACGTTATAGGTAGTTGGACTCACTATAACTTGCGCGTGTAATGCACTGCTGATGACGTCACATATTACATCACTCATGACATGGTCAGTGACATCACTCATGACATCACTGATGACACCATCCTTATGACAGAGTGACAGACCTCCTTTCACTGTAAAGTAACCCTTGAAACATATATTCAAAAATAGAAACTAACATTTTCCAAAAAAGTGGTGATACCCATACCAGTTACAACAACCAATTCAGTAATACCACCATCTATATACACATCCACTCATTCACCAACAGTTCTACATAGTCACTCATACATATTTTCACTCCTCATATGTAGTGAAACACCTATACATCCTATTACACACCGACAGTCATCCAAAAGTTACTCACACACATAATCACACATGCAAATAAACTATTGAGCATCCATTAATGTGCATATACAGCTATACACACACTACCACCTTACTTCTAAGGAAACTTACACATACTCACTCTCTTAAACAATCACTTATAGAAACACATACTTATTTAAACAGGAACTCTTACAATCTCTCACTCTCACATATACTCACTTTTATACATTAATACTCACATATACTAGATTAAAACATATGTTGTTACTGATAAAGACAATAGTAAGACAGTCATTCACTCACTAACACACACATATACACACTCATCCACCCATTCAGTCCTGCACATATGCTGTCTTCAAAAGACATACAAACAGTGAGTCAGTAACAAACCCATGCAGCCACTTATACACAAAGTGAAACACTGATACATACATTTCAATATTTAAACATTACTCGCTAATATATGTATTCACTAAGATACACTTAATAAGCCAGTTAACCAATCAATTTTTTAAAAAAAAACATCCAATTAGACACTTATTTAAACATTTATTCTTCCATCGACCTTTACATATACATATATAAAACATATTTATTTATCAGAAAGACACACATTCACTGGATGGTGTCATCAGTGATGTCATGAGTGATGTCACTGACCATGTCATGAGTGATGTAATATTTGACGTCATCAGCAGTGCATTACATGCACAAGTTATAGTGAGTCCAACTAACTATAACGAGGCATTTCAATGGTTTTATGTCAGTAAAATTTCCAGCTAACTATAACTGGAGTGAAACCTATGGTATTTTCAGTGAATTTAATAGGTTTTTTAAATGCTAATTCCTAACTATAACTGGTGTGAAACCTATGGTTTTTTCAGTGAATTTCATAGGCTTTTTAACTGATAATTCCTAACTATAACTGGTGTGAAACCTTTGGTTTTTTCAGTGAATTTTCAAGGTTTTGTAAATGCAAATTCCTAACTATATATGGTCTCAAACCTATGTTTTTTTTAGTGAATTTCAATGGTTTTTTAATAGCAAATATCTATAGCTGTAAAATATATTCTCCTTTATAATGAATACTATATTTTCTATGCATATTTCAATGGTTTTGTGTGAGTAAAATAGCAACTTTAAAGGTTTTTTAAATGCTAATTCCTATCTATATATGGTCTAAAACCTATCGTTTTTTCATTGAATATATATATATATATATATATAGCAATCCGCATTGAAGAATAAGTGGATGTATAAGTGTCTGGATGGAGGATTTAGTAGCAGTGTGATTGACTGTTTACTTGACTAATTTGTAGTGTGTCACTAAATATATTGGATAGTAATTAAACTGTGTGAATACTATTTTTTCTATGTATTTATTATTTTTTTTTGGATGTATGAAAGTTTGCACCCTGTTAGCGTAACTTTGGATCGCGCCCCGGTTCGCGCCCCGGGAAACGTTCCGTTAGCACAACTGACGCGATCGAAAACAACATTGTGACATGTCGCGTAAGTGTGACCTATCGCGTAGCCGCGTGATGCATCTTATGACGCGCTGCGTTAGCCCACCCGGAAGCGCTCCGGAGCGCTATAGAGCGCGACGCGCAGTGCCCCGGGAGCGCTCCGGGGCGCGGGGCGCGTAACGTAAGCGTAACAGGTCATATGACCTGAAAATAACACTTTTCATTGGTTCAGAACATTTTTTTTTTCAAAATGATGATAGCCCCCACCTTTTTACCTCATTTATACTTTCTACTTCCAGAAAGCAAGACCTGTTTTTGACAATGGCTTCTGTAATAGCTGCAGCTGGTGCTTCCCAGCAACCACCACCACCACCACCCCCAAAAGGACTACCTCCAACACTGGACTTTGGTAGAGAGGAAGATAATGAGGACGAAGAGGAGGAGGAGGAAGAGCAAGTAAGGCAGCAGTTCCTGCCAGAAACACCAAGGCAGAGCCATATTAAAGAGCACTACATATGGCAATTTTTTAAAATTCCACCTGAACAAAAGAAGGTCAATGCACCCCAGGTGTCTTGTTTGATATGTAAACATGTACTTTCTCGTGGCAACCCCAACAAGAAATACAGCTTTGGGAATCATACAATGATTCGCCACATGGAGCTGTGGCATCCCAATAATCTTTCCCAAGCACAAGTAAGGGATCTTGCTGCCAACCCCCCAAATATCATCCCCAGCACCTCCAGTGGACAAACATCATTCGCCGGACCAGAAGGCCGAGAAATGGTCCCCAATATTCGAAGTCCTTTTGAAAACTACAAAATAGTTTGTATATATTGTGGAGGAACTATTTCTTTTGGAGAAAAGAGTATTACTTTGATTAACCGAGCTGGAGAAAATCATAAATGCAACAAGAAGAGAAAACAATGAATCCTTTTTATTTTTTTTTGCTCCTTTTGAGACATGTTCAAACCCTGCTTTTTTGTTATTTCCCCTAAAAAAACACAAAAAAAATCAAAATAATTTTCAAAAATCAAAAAAAATCAAAAAATTGTTCAGAAAATTAATAAAAAAAATAAAAAAGAAGAAAAAGAATAAAAAACAGCTCTTTTCAGAACTACCTTCCATTTATAACAAAATTCCAAAAATTTTTACACCCTGTCTTTCTTTTTTTCTCTTTGTTCTGCTTCCCGAAGGGCAGCCCGGTTCGCGTACCGGGCGCGAAACCCGCGAAAATTAAAAACATTTTTTTTTGCTTTATATGGGCCTTTTTAGCCACCCACTTCAAATCTAGGGGGTCAGGGGGTGTCTACCCTGCCCCCTTTTATTCATTTCCCCTTTCGTTATTGCCACCTCTTGTCTCTCGATCTTACCGAGACACAAGATGGCGGCCGCTCCGGACTGTTTCGAATGTTTACAGACACCCAAGAACCAATCAGCTTTCTGCGCAGAAGTCGCGTGGCGCGCCCAGAGCGCTCCCCGGAGCGCATACCGGGGCGCTGCCATAGATATATATATTTTTTTGAACCTAAATTACTCAAAATCCACTGAAACACATATCTTGAGACATAGCAAAGGCACATCCGGCTACCAGTCCCTACAATTTTGCCAAGTTTAGTGAAAATCCATTCAGCCGTTTGGGCTAAAGGTGAGGTCGACCGCCCTATGGAAATGAACATGGGGAAAACACATTTTGGGACCCCCCTTTTATCTTGTCCCCCGCTTGACGCATCCCCCCCAAGCTTTCAGGGAAGGACCGGAGCTCGACGAGGCCATTTTGAGGAAATTTTCAGGGAGATTCGTCAACCGGCGCCAAAGTTATTCCAAAAAGAATTTTGAGATTTAACATTGAAAAAAATCCTAACTATAACTACCTACTGGCGACCGCCAGTAGGTAATATATATATATATATATATATATATATATATATATATATATATATATATATATATATATATATATATATATATATATATATATATATATATATTCACAGAAAAAAACATAGGTTATAGACCATATATAGTTAGGAATTTGCATTTACAAAACCTTGAAAATTCAGTGAAAAAACCATAGGTTATAGACCATATATAGTTAGGGATTTGCATTTACGAAACCATATTTTACTCGCACAAAACCATTGAAATTTCATATATAGTTAGATGCGCTAACTATATATCGCGCACCCGCAATCCACTGCTGATGATGTCACATATTACATCATTCATGACATGGTCAGTGACATCACTGATGACATCACTGATGACAACATCCAGTGACTGTATGTTTCTGTAAAGTGTAAATATGTCTTACATATTGAAGAATGAGTGGATGTATAAGTGTCTGGATGAAGGATTTAGTAGGTGCATGACTGACTGTATGAGTGAGTGATTAAATATGTCTCACTGAGTGCATGGGTTAGTGACTAAACTGTCTTAATTTGTGCATTATTATGTCTGTTGTTCTGTAAACTGCTGCATGTGTTGATAAGTAGCTATATGAGTAACTATATGGGTTATTGATTGGTAGCCCAGGTATTTGTATGGGAGACTGAGTGTGTGTGTGGGTGGCTGGGAGGTGTATGACTCTGTGCATAGATGTGTGAGCAGTTGATTCACTAGATGTATGGTTTCAAAAGTGCATGTGGAAACAGCTGTATGGGCGGTTGACTGTGTGCATGAGTGTATTGGTGAGTGAATGGATATCTCAGTGCTACATGTCAAAGTAAGTACATATGTAAAACACAGTACAAGTGAGAGTTGACATATATAAATAACTGTGCATAAGAGCCAGTGAATGTGTGAGTGGCTGTATGGATCATTGTGAACTTGTATCAGGGATTGTATAAGAGAGTAAATATGTGTTAGTATATGTATGAATAAGTAAAGTTTGTATAACTGTATAGTTGAGGAAATGGAGGTGCGATTGATTCTTTGCATGACTGACTAGGTGTGTGAGTAACTCCATGGATGAGTGACAGTCTGTGAGTGTCTGTTTACACTGATTGTATCTAAGGTTATATTAGAGTCTGAAGAGGTTCATCGTATTATCACATGAATGATATCATCAGTGATGTGATCAGTAATGTCAAATGAGATGTCATCAGTGATGTCATCAGTGATGTCATTTGAGATGTCATCAGTGATGTCATTTGAGATGTCATCAGTGATGTCATCAGTGATGTCACTGACCATGTCATGAATGATGTAATATGTGACATCATCAGCAGTGGATTGCGGGTGCGCGATATATAGTTAGCGCATCTAACTATATATGAAATTTCAATGGTTTTGTGCGAGTAAAATATGGTTTCGTAAATGCAAATCCCTAACTATATATGGTCTATAACCTATGGTTTTTTCACTGAATTTTCAAGGTTTTGTAAATGCAAATTCCTAACTATATATGGTCTATAACCTATGGTTTTTTCTGTGAATTTCATTGGTTTTTTAAAAGCTAACACCTGTAACTGTAAAATGTATTCTTCTTTAAATCTTAAAATATATTTTAGATGTTTATTAATAATTTTTTTTTAAATATTTTTTTTCCTACGCTTCTAGTTCGCGAACCGGGAAGCTTTCCGTTAGCTCATCTTGATGCCGCGACCTAGTCCGCGAACCGGTCAACGTTACGTTAGCGGAACTGTGACGCGTCGCGGAAGCGCGACGTATCACGTTGTCGCGTAATGCGTCTAATGACGCGCTGCGTTAGCGCTCCCGGAAGTGCTCCGGACCGCTAACCGGAAGCGATCCGAGACGCGGCGCGGACCGCGTAACGTAAGCGGAACAGGTCATGTGACTTGTTTATCAAACTTTTCATTGGTTCATTTCACTTTTGGTTTCCAAATGATGTATGACTAGGTCATGTGACCTAAAAATAACACTTTTCATTGGTTCAGAACTTTTGCTTTTCCCAAATCATGTAAACCCCTCCTTCTTTCCTCACTCTGACTTTCATCTTGGTGAGAGAAAGACCATTTACCTGAAGTTCAACAATGGCTTCCATTCTTGCTGCAGCTGGTGCACCCCCACCACCACCTCCACCTCCTCATAAGAAGAGAGGACCACTTAGTCAATTTACCTCCAACAGAGAGCAGGAAGAGGAGGAAGAAGAAGAAGAGGATCCAGATCAACAACAATTTATCCCAGAGTTGCCCCGTGTTTCAAAGAGAAAAACTAGTTTCATCTGGCAGTTTTTTTCCATCCCTCCAGGGGAGAAGAAGGTGAATGCGAAATATGCCACCTGCCTCATCTGTGATTACAGATTGTCAAGAGGCACAGAGAAGAAATATAGTATGGGCAACTATACTATGCATCGACATATGACCAGGTGGCATCCCTTGAACTACAGCCGGGCTGAGTTAAGGGACCTACAAGACAATCCCCCGACAACTCCTGTGGCCAGATCTACCTCATCAATGTCTTTGTCAGGAAGAGAGGCACAGGAAACTGTGCCAAATATTCAACCAAATTTCCAACATATGAGGTTTACTTGTATATATTGCGGTGCAATGTTGTCGTATGGGAACATGAGCATCAACTTGATTAATATGGTGTTTGAAAACCATAAGTGCCCTAATGCACCCAAGAAGTAATTTTTTTTTTGCTCCTGTTGAGCCGTTTTCAATGCCTGTTTTTTTGTTGTTTCCCCTCCATAAAAAACACAAAAAAAACATAAAACTGTTCCAAAAATACAAAAAAATCAAAAAATGTTCAGAAAAAAAAAAAATATATATATAAAACAACAAAAACAAAAAAAAAAAGTTCTTTTCAGAACTACCTCCCCTTTCAAATAAAATTGCTAGAATGTTTATCACTCTGGCAAGCTCTATTTCTTTTGGTTCGCTTCAAGTTCGCTGACCGGTTCGCGAACTTTAAGCGAACTAAAAAAATATTTTTTTTAAAAAAAGAAGAGTTAGTATAAGGGAAGTAAACAGAGAATAATGTAAAAAGAAAGACAGCTATAGAGAGTAAATGAGAGATAGTGTCAGTGACATCATCAGCAGTGCATTGCGGGTAAAAAGAGTAGAAAACATTTACCTTATAATTCTTGTTACCTTTTTAAAATATTTTTTCATACTTTCAATCTGTAAAACAGAGAACAAACATTTCCAAAAATATTAAAACATGTACTTAAAAATTAGAAAAGACAAGGGAAAAGGTTCAAGAACAAACAGTTTTTCAACAACTTTGACATTTACAGAAGTCTCTGCTTCTCTACGTCCCCTACACAATCCTAAATATATATATTTTACAAAAAACTGTATCTTGATGTTGAAGAACTGAGGCCTATTTTGGAACATGGTGCTTTTTTTGCACTGCTAATGTCTCACAATAGTGATGCAAATGCAGCGCAAAAAAGATGTAAAGCCATCATAAAATTGTGTCTAACATTCTAAATGATTGTTTCAGGATGCAAATAAGATGTCTGCTTTCAACAGCTTTCTTTGAGGTGAGGCCTATTCATTTTTTTTAAAAAAAAAACAGTACCCAGAAGTACAGCACTGTAAGGATTAAAATTGACACTTACAGAAGACTCAGTTTCTCCATATCTACTTCACATTTCTAAATGTATATCATAAGTACAAAAAGCAAAACATTAATTATACATGTTAAATGGTTTATTTTTGCTGTTCTCAGAATGTATCAAATTTCACTTAAATCAGTGACTTGAAGGTATTCATCATGTAACAGCGGGGAAAAAAAAACACAATCAAAATGATTGTGTTTAAAAAACCCATTCAACATAAGAAATCTGAATTCAAAACTCCTTAAAATTAACTTACTTTCAATGACGTCGAAGGATGTCCTATGAACAGCGTCCACTGTGTTGTGCTATAAATATTGTCAGCCCGCCACTTTCTGAAAGAAAACCTCCATCGATACAAAAAATATGTTACATAGAAAAAAAGACTTCTCTCATTCTATCACATGTTTCCACTAGGCCAAATCATGTTGCCGCGATTCGCAAGTCTTGTAATTCTTCCAATCAAATCCCGACATTTTCTATTTTCGCAACTTGCAAAAAGAAAACATTTGAGATTATTTTCACAATCCTGGACTACTAATATCTTACTCTTCTTTGTCACTCATGTTCTCCTTTTCCTATGACACTGATACTGCTTACTATGAAGCAGACTTACTTGCATCAGGTTTATATAGTCGGATTTTACAAAATAACATTATAATTAAAAGTTTTGGACCAATAATCTAGACAGCATTGCAGACTTACATTCCCTCAACTTGATGAACCTTTTCCAATTCTTCACAGGAAATCTTGAGATTCTTTCTTTAAAATTTTGGTTTTAAAAACACCAGGTAAGAATTTTTAAGGTCAAACGGCAATTTTTTTTTGAAACTTACAACGGAATCATTGCAGAATGACCAGCCGTTTCGAGACTTTAAATAAGCTGTATAATGTCCTGAAGTTGTTGAAGGACCATCGTGATAGATAATTGCTACAGTTACAAAAGTCCTTCCTGATATTGAAAGCTGAGAAGCCACAAAATTTTTTATTAAAGTTGACAATTTTGATCCATCAGGCCTACATCGTTGCATCATTAAAATGACATACTGTCCATATCTACGTATAAGTAATGTTGACATCATTTCAGATTTACATTGGCTACACTCCATGTTGTGATCCGCTGCAATTACTAGCTTATTAAAGGAGACTGATTTACTGTCTGGCAAAGTTAAATATATAAATCTTTCTGAGTCTACACTAGTAGTACTTGATACCCTACAATTCTCGCAGTCATGCTGCCATTGATAAGAAAGCCCAAACAGGTGATCTACATCTACACCCTCAACTTGCAATATATCAAGCATATACATTAAAAACTCCTGACAATCTTGCTGATTCTTTTCAGAGAAGTCTGTTTGACCTGAACATTCATCTAACAGATAACGAACTTCAGACACACTTTCTACTTTTGTTCGATCAGTGCTACATTTCTCGAAAACAGAATTCAACAAACAGCATAAAATTTGTTCAGAATTCAACAGAATCTGTTCTTTTAAACTCTCTAGTGAAAAGAGAACATTAACCACTACATTTGCATAGCAGTTGACACCAGAACTGTTTTCAAATTGAAAACCGACAACATCTTCAACAGAATCCACTTTCTTTCTGCTAACAATTTTCGGTTCATTGACTTTTAGTCTTTTTGCAACAACCTCCCTACTATTACTGCTATTTCTACGTTTGCGGCCTACCACACGTTTCTCAAACAAAGGATATTGAGGCAAATGTGGCGCATACTCTCTTCTTAACCTATTGTATTCCTTAACACAATCTAGATCCGCACAAATGTTTGTGACATCACAGTCAATCAAGTACAATCCCGATAAAGTTCTAACTCGTGACAATGCCACATATGCCATACCCTCCTTGAACACAGAACTGCCAATATTCACCAATGCACTAACATACAGCATTAGAAAAGTCTTTCATTCTTTTATCCATAAAGTTCGCTGCCCAGAACGCTTTCGGGTTCGCGAACTTGGCGCTTACCACGCAAAAAAAAAAATTTTTTTTTTTTTTGGACCCTCCTAGGCCCTTTTAAAACCTCCACATAAAACCTAGGGGGTCAACGAGGATCTACTATGCCCCCTTATGGTAATTTCCCCCTTTGTTTTGACCTCCTCTTGTCTCTCGATCCTACCGAGAGACAAGATGGCGGCCGCTCCGGACTGTTTAGAATGTTGACAGACACCGGAGGGCCAATCAGCTTCTCATCGCAAAGTTCCGATACGCGAAAGGTTCGCTAACCGGATAGCTGCCCGGAGCACTGTTACAGATATATATCTTGATTTAAACGTTAATTTCTCAAAATCCAAGGAAGCACATATATTGAGACCTAGCAAAGGCACATCGGGCTAACAGTCCCTACAATTTTGCCAAGTTTCGTGAAAATCCATTCAGCCGTTCGGGCTAAAAGTGAGTCCAACCGCCCTATGGAAATTAACATGGGAAAAAGGCGTTTTGGGACCCCCCTTTTTTCTCGGCCCCCCCTCCACAAACCCCCCCCAAATTTTCAAGGGCTGCTCAGAAACAAAATGTGCCATTTTCCTGAAAATTTCAGCCAATTCCGTCCACAAACGCAAAAGTTATTAGGCATAGAATTTTCAGAAATCCCATAGGGAAAAAATCCTAACTATATATACCTACTGGCGACCGCCAGTAGGTAATATAATATATATAATAATATATATATTCATTGAAAAAATCACAGGTTTCACACACGTTATAGTTAGGAATTAGCATTTAAAAAACCTTGCAAAT
This sequence comes from Lissotriton vulgaris, assembly GCF_964263255.1. Classification (NCBI taxonomy): domain Eukaryota; kingdom Metazoa; phylum Chordata; class Amphibia; order Caudata; family Salamandridae; genus Lissotriton; species Lissotriton vulgaris. The sequence continues at coordinate 807,927,701 of NC_141697.1, forward strand.
TCATTGAAAAAACCATAGGTTTCACACATGTTATAGTTAGCTGAACATTCCTCTCATACAATACCTTTAAAATTCCCCCGTTATAGTTAGTTCAGCTAACTATAACGCGCGCGCCCGCAATGCACTGCTGATGACGTCACATATTACATCATTGCTACTGATTCTGCCCAGGTTCCATTCACTAGAGTAGACAAGAAAGAGGTGCTTTCTGCATTAACCAAGATCGTGCCCGCTAAGGCCCCGGGACAGGATGGCGTACCGGGTGACCTTTTTAAAGCTAATATCGAAGGCTGGGCCTCCTACTTTGAAATTCTTACGAATGCCTTGTTGGAAGGCTCACCGGTCCCGAACTCTTGGAAGGGGGTCGAAGTGATCCCTATATACAAGAAGGGCCCCAGGGGGGACCCTGCCAACTATCGCCCAATAAGTCTTATAGATGCTGGGCAGAAACTGGTTGGCAGGGTACTCTTGGAGAGGATCCTCTTGTGGGCGGATAAAAATAGTATTATATCGCCCTTTCAGGCGGGCTTTAGGGCTTGCACAAGTATGATAGACCAGGCATTTAGGCTAGTGCTCTTACACTGGAAGGTGGTTACCATTTGCAAAGGCGGTCTTTATTTGGCATTTATTGACCTGAAGACCGCCTTTGACTTGGTCCCCCGAGACCGCCTATGGCTGGTCCTGGAAGAGATGGGAATTCCTTCGCCCATTCTGAATCTCTTGGCTCGTATGCATGACGGAAATTATGCCCGTATTAGATGGGGATCACAGGAACAAAAAACTGATAAAATCCCTGTGAACAGAGCGGTACACCAGGGTTGTGTACTGGCTCCTACACTCTTCACGCTATTTGTGAATGGCGTAGTGTCCTTTCTGCTCGAAATCAATGCAGACGCCCTGGTCCTGGCGGGTGATAAAGTCCCCGCATTACTCTTTGCGGACGATACGCTGCTAGTATCAAAAACTCCCGCAGGATTGCAGAAGCTGTGAGACCACTTCTGTTTGTTTTGTAAGCTGAGAGGCCTTGCCATAAATACTTCCAAAACCAAGCTTCTTTACTTTAACCCGATTAGATCGTCTAGATCTACCTTGTCTCCTGACGGGGTGTCTCTGGAACGTGTAAAAGAGTTTGACTACTTGGGGATTCGAATTTCCGATAAACTTAAATGGCAGCCACACATTGATAAAATGGCGCTGAACCATAAGAGGGTAGTTGGAGTACTGTGGAGGGAACACCGTGCCTCCACCTCTAAGCCCATTGCTCCTGCCCTCGACATCTATGCTGCAAAAGCTGTAGGCTGTGCCCTACATGGTGCGGAGCTTTGGGGCTTTGAATGTGTGGATGCCCTAGTTATTGCAGAGAACAAGTTCTTTAGGGAGCTTGTCTCGCTCCCAAGGGGTACCCCAACTAAGCCACTTTTGAGTGATCTGGGTCGCCGTTCCATCAAGGACCTAGCTACTCTGCGCCCTTTCTTATACTGGGCCCGACTATGGCGTACCCTGGAGCTCTCAAGGTACACCGACGGCCTAAAAGAGCAATACATATATAGGGGTCCCAGGAGGAGAGCGTAACATAAGAGTACGCAAAATATTTAATCAAAACATTGCAAAAATGTAGAATTCATCATATTTAATAAAGCCAAAACTGTCATTGTATCACAATGTGCTATTCATTCAATTCAAATTTTGCAGCATAAAAACACTAAAGCCCCAAGCACAGAGAAAAGGGAAAAGAGGTATAGAGTGTGGGATGAGAAAAAGTAAAGTGATTTAAAGAATAAAGAACTAAGTTACATATTCAAATACAAAACATTTATTGTGAGTTATGAAAGGCTATAACTTATTCAAGCCAATGTTATAATGAAACAAATATACAAATCATTCTACGGTCACAGTCATAAGTAATTTAATCTTGGATAGTGCCGGATGATGGGATAGGGAGAGTCGTCGACGTTTCGACCCCTACATGGGAGGTTGACTTGAGCCCTTACAACGGGGTCTTCATCAGGACAAGAGGTAGTAGTGGGGCAAGACAATTCTATAAAATAAAGAATAATTCAATACATTCTGAGTCAAAATTAATTATCAAATTTAAGCTGGTTATTAAAAGGAGGGGAATTTACCATGGATGTTCGGGCCAGCCGGCACCGAATATCAGGAATCTGAAGGACCAACTTCCGTGTAGTCCGAGGTTAATAGGTTTTTTGAAAAACCGACTAGAGGGGAGCAAGGTGGAATACAAACAGTACAATACAGGTATCTAAGATAATTCAAAGGGTTAGAAGTTGGAAGTGAGTTATCACTTACATGTTTCTTTTCCTTAAGGCTAAAGCGGGTCCTTCCTTATTGAGGGACTGGTGGGGTGAACACCCTAAGCTGCTGCTGAAAGGAGGGGATGAGGGAAGTTAGAGCCCATAGATTTTATTAGATCTAACCTAATGTGACCTCGTGATCCCTGATCACAGTACTTACATGAATCAGGCGGTTAACGTAGGTGTGGTTCGCAATTGGGTGGCCCTTCGCTGTGAAAGCTCGTCCGCGTTTTTCGAATCCCTGCAAGCTATAAGGTAATTCAGCAAGTGTCAGCAATTGTAGGACACGCTCAGCGGTCGAAACAAAAACAATTCCTATGGATTCTAGTGTGACCTTGTGATCCCTGATCAAGGTACTTACATGAATCAGGCGGTCAACGTAGGTACAGTTCACAATTGGGTGGCCTTCGCGGTGAGAACTCGTCCGTGTTTTTTGAATCCCTGCAAGCTATAAGGTAATTGAGCAAGTGTCAGTAATCTTTGGACACGCTCAGCGGTTGAAGCAAGAAAACAGATCTCTCCCATAATCCCGACTTACTCACAAGCGTAGCCGCAGCCGCTGTCTTTCGCTGCAAAACTCTTCGCTTCTTCGAGTGTACGAAGCAAGCGTACTTCCGTATTTTTGGCAACTTCGTTGTGTGGTCACGTGAGTGACTAACATGGAAGAGTTACTATTCAACTAGCTCGGATATTACGATGATGTGTTTGGCAATACGGCCCAAACAAAGAATTCCCTATATTTAAATACCAATATAGCAGACATGCGCTTGTCGTACATTAAGCATTCGATGTTACACAATTACAGGAAATGAAAAGAGTATTATTCGGGCTGTTTAAATTAGTATTAACAATGTTGCAAACCCATACATCAAAAACAATGAACAATAAACAAAGTCCCAGAGCGTGCACCTCTTATACAAAAGGGTGTAAACGCCAAACCATAATAATTTCAAAAGGATTATATATTGAGGAACCAGTTCATTTGGTATATGATATCATATAACGCAGGGTACATTCAAAATTATTGAATAATTATTGTGGGACGTGCACCTCTCACACATGAGGATATAGACGTCATTCAACTATCTTTCTAGAGATTTAATATATCACGTTCAATCTTGTAACATAAAGAATACATAGAGATGTATGATATTTTGAGTGATTCCGAAACATGCGATTCACAAATTTGATGGTGTGAGATCAATTGGGGGTATTCTAAATCACAAGTACTATCAGACGTGCACCTCTCACACATGAGGGTGTAGAGGTCATTCAACTGTGTTATTAGAGATTTAGGTTACATAGAGTTGTGCGACACTTCGACTGATTCGGAACCATGCTCATCGCAGGTTTGAGGGTATGAGATAATTTGGGGGTTGTTCTACATCCCAGGTGTACATTTGGATACAGCCACCAGAGTTAATGTCCTAAAGTTGCCATTTGGGCATAGCTTCTATCAGTTTCATTGAGACCATTTGCAATTGAATCAAATGTAGCCATCCATTTTAATTCTCGGGTTTTGAGCACTGTTGTCAAATTTCCACCCCTTCTGCCCAAGGTTATCTTCTCTATGACTAACCATTTCAAATCCTGTGAGGCGTGTCCCATTCTTTGGCAGTGTTCTACCAAGGGAGCTCCCAGTACGGCACAACGTATCCTACTGCCATGCTGTAGAATCCTTTGTTTAACCTTTTCTTGAGTCTGACCAATGTAAATTTTCTCACACGGGCACCAAATGATATATATAACATTGGCTGTGTTACAGTTAGTGTAAGATTTCAGAGGGAAAGTTCGATTTTGGTATACAAACTCTTTGGTTTGTAGTGTGGTCGTACAAGCAATACATGCTCCGCATTTATAGTGTCCAATGATCGGAGGGAGGCTCCATAATGAGGTAATAGTGGGCTGTTCAGGCGAATCAAGGAATGAGTGTACCACTGTGTCTCGAATATTCTTGGCTCTTTTAAAAGAATGTAATGGTAGACCCTTCTGTTTAATGTCGTCAGCTACTAAGGACCAGTTCTTGTTAATGATCTTTTTGATCTCGTTACTTCTTGTCGAGAAAGTGGTTATGCAAATGATGCACTTTGGATTAGTTCTCTCCTGGTTTTCAGCACTAAGAAGAGTGTCACGAGGATTGTACCACGCCCGTTTCCGGGCTTTTTTCACGAGTCGTCCTGGATATCCTCGGGCTATTAGTCGATCAGATAGATCCTGGGATTCGCACACATAGTCATCCTTCTTGGAACAAATCCTTCTGATCCGTAGGAATTGTCCCACGGGCAGACTATCCTTTAGTCCTCTTGGATGGTGGCTCTCGTATTGTAGCAAGGAGTTCCTTTCCATTGGTTTTCTGTACAATGTTGTCTGTAAATGGTCATTTTCAACGTAAATGGTAATATCTAGGAATGGGATCTGATTGTTACTAGACTCCATGGTGAACTGTATGTGTACATTACGCAGATTTAACCAAGTGTGGAAATTGGTTAATTCCTCCACGTTGCCATCCCAGACACACAGGACATCATCAATATATCTTACCCATAAAGCCAATTTGGCATAGAATGGGTTAGTTTCTGAGAAGATGAATTGTTTCTCATATGAGTCCATAAGTATTATCGCTAGGTTTGGGGCAATAGTGGCCCCCATAGTGACTCCCTTTGTTTGCAGGTAGAAGTCCCCCTGAAATATGAAGAAATTTTTCATCATAGCTAACTTCAGCAATTCTGCAATGAAGTCAGTCGGTACTGGTACAGGTGCTGGACGTTGATCTAAGACACTGCGGATGACTTCGAGAGCTTCCAGTTGAGGGATACTAGTGTATAAAAACACTATATCACAGGTGACTAATAGTTGTCAAGTGCAATCAAATGGGCGCTGATCCACTAAATTGATGGTTTGGGTGGTATCTCGAAGATATGCCTAGGTCTTAACGGCTATCGGTTTTAGAAAAAAGTCTATGCACTTGCATAGGGGCTCCAGCATGGAGCCACAGCCAGAGACGATTGGACGGCCCGGAGGGTTGTTAGCATCTTTGTGTAATTTTGGTAAAGTATATATGGTGGCCAATCTGGGATGTTGTTGATTTAAAAATTTAAATTCTAGATCTGACAAAAAACCTTCATCCAGGCCTCTCTGTGTCACATGAAGTATATCCATAGCTAATTCACGAGAAGGATCCATTTGCAACTTTTGGTAGCTTATTCCATCAGAGAGTTGGCGATATATCTCATCCTTATATTTGGTTAGATCTTGGACCACAATAGCTCCCCCTTTGTCGGCGGGTTTTATTACTACCTTTTTGTTCTTATTAAGAGCGCTCAATTCGGTCTTTTCAGCTTTGCTTAGATTGAATCTCGTAAACTTCCGAAGTCCAAGAAGTTTGTCCACTTCTTTGGTAACTATATCCTCAAAGGCCAGGATTTTGTGACTCATGGCATACGTTGGAGGAAAAAAGGTTGAAGGTGATCTTAATCCTGTGGTGGAAGGAGTGCGTTGTTGGATTGGTTGGTTTCTGAAATAATATCTGAAACGGATTTTCCGAAAAAACCTAACCAACTCCGTCTTTAGTTGGAATTTATTAGGTATTGATGTAGGGACATAGGAGAGACCGCTGCTGAGGACCTGTATTTCCAGATAATTTAGCTCGTGTTGGGAAATATTAATCACCGGATTAGTAGCCAGTTGTGTATTCCTATCCTCATTCTGGTCGTTGGTAACTACTTGGGCCATTGGAGGATTGTTTACCATCGATAGGTGTTCCTCCTGGTTGAAATTTCTCCGTGTGTCTCCGGACGGAAGGTTACCTGTTTTTGCGTCTTGCCTCTGCCTCCACTCCAGTTGTTCGGATTCTGTTGCTGACCCCGCGCTTGTCCGCGGGCCCAGTTGTTGCCACGGACGCGGGGTGGTCTCCACTGACCCTGGCCTTGATCTAAAAAAATGAGGTGGACATTGAGGTGGAAATGGAGGAGGATATTGTTGGTATCCAAAATCTTGTTGCTGGTAATTGTAAGATGCACTCGTGCCCGGTTCTCCTTCACTTCCCGAGCTGAAGAATGAGTCAGAAAATGTAGTATAATTACGTCTACCTCGATAATTGCCGCGCCCACGATTGGTGAACCGGCCTTGATTATCCTGTTTAAAATAATCAGGTTGTAGATAAGGATAGACACTTTTCTTATCGAATGTGCGCAGGTCTTTTGCAAGTTTTTCAAATTTTTTAGTTTGAGCTGTTCTATCAAAGTCCTTTAAGGTAGCGTCCAAACCTTCCAATGCCTCCTTAGCGTTAGTTAATGTACTGTCTCCAAGAATCTCAGATCTCAACGCGGCTATCTCCTTGGTTAGTGACTGGACCAGTTCAGCGTCCGTTTCTACTCCCAGCACCATCCAGTGCCGGGAGCAATTGTTTGCCAAGTAGCTGAAGCCCTCCTTGAATTTTGGTACATCAATGAAGATCGCAGGTTCTATTTGGATTTGGAGACCCACAGGTATTATATTTTCTTGAAGGTATCGTGTTAGAAGGTGAGCATGTAGGCGCGTTCTAACCAGCTTTTTTTCTAACCTTTCCAGACGGGAGACTTTATCATTAAGGGAGAAATCTACCTTAGGTGCTGTGCTGAAGAGGAAGGAGTTAGCTTGATCCTGTATTAACCCTTTCGATGCTGATGACGAGCTCAGCTCGTCATCACCCACGGGTGTCGTGTGCTGATGACGAGCTGAGCTCGTCATGGTGCCACTAAAATGGCATTTTCCAGCACAGGGGGGGGGGGGAAACGCCCAGCAGCCATGTGGTTAATTGATTTATATACTCCTCTGTATAGGATAACAGTTCAGATTTGACCATGGTAAGGTGTGAACAAATTAAATAAAAGGAAAAAAACCTCGCAGGTCAGCACCTGCTCAGATAATGTTACCAAAGGGGGGTTTTACCCAAAAAGTCACTGGGACCTGGGTGCTAGGCAATACATATAGAGGGGTCCCAGGAGGAGAGTGTAACATAAGAGTACGCAAAATACTTAATCAAAACATTGCAAAAATGTAGAATTCATCATATTTAATAAAGCCAAAACTGTCATTGTATCACAATGTGCTATTCTTCAATTCAAATTTTGCAGCATAAAAACATTAAAGCCCCAAGCACAGAGAAATGGGAAAAGAGGTATAGAGTGTGGGATGAGAAAAAGTAAAGTGATTTAAAGAAGAAAGAACGAAGTTACATATTCAAATACAAAACATTCATTGTGAGTTATGAAAGGCTATAACTTATTCAAGCCAATGTTATAATGAAACGGCCTAAAAGAGGCCATGAACCTTCAAGGAGCTCATAAAATTAGTTGGCTAGCTAATATAAAGAAGCTTTTGCTGGCAATGGGCCTTATAACTGCTTGGGAGTCTGGGGCATTGCTATCTAAGGTAGAAACTAAGCGGGCCTACTGGGCATGGGTCGATGACCAAGAGCAGAGGGACCCAAATCAAGGTAGGCTAACTGAGGTATTCCGTCAGCACAAGCCTAAGCCTCGCCTGGAGCCCTATCTAGATTTTATTACGAAGCCTAGAGACAGATCTCTTTTTATTCAGTTCAGGATGGGCACTCCTCCTCTTCACGACCGTACTAGCAAGTGGAAGCCACCGCATCAAACTCCCGCTGACTGTCCAACCTGTAAAGGTGTCATTGAAAATATTGCTCATGTGTTTTTTGTATGCCCAGCCTATACAAAACCTAGACAGAAATGGCTCAAACCTGTGTGTCTGTTGCTTGGAACCAGGGACCACTGTGTCGCACTTAAGGCTGATGCTATCACAACCTTAGTGTGTGGGGTGGCCACATTTTTAAGTTGGGCTTGGCTGATTAGTCTGAAGGCTATTCGATGAATTAAGCATAAGCAAAATATCTTTTTATATACCCGACATGGTGGGCTACCTCGACAATTGGCTACGCACTGAAGTTGCGCCAGAGGGACTCTCTCCTTTCTTTTCACTGGAACGGGCCCACAGGGTTCCGGCCCGACCACCAGCCCCGGGCCTGCCCCCTCGCCCGGTGGTGTTTAAGCTGCTTCACTACAAAGATCGGGACTGGCTACTGCAGAGGGCGAGGGAAGCAGGGCCCTTCCAAGTTGACAATAGCAGGGTCACCCTGTTCCCAGACTACACTTTTGAGACCCAGAGACTCAGGGCCAGTTTCCTGTCGCTCAAGCGCGAGCTCCGTGGAGAGGGCATCAAATACTCCCTTCTCTTCCCAGCGAAGCTGAGGGTGGTGGTGGACGACAAGTCGCTTTTCTTTACCTCCTTGGCGGACGCTTGGGCTTGGTGGGACACGTACAAGGCTGGAACGGACGGGGCCAGAGCCAGGGCGGAGGAGGCTCAAAAGAAACAGCCGACTAGGAAATCCCAACGCATTCGCAAGAACCGGCGGAGGACTGGGAAACAATCGGTGTCGCAGACTGAGGCGGAGAGGAAGGCTGCCCTACAAGCGGTGGTGGATCTCTCTGGTATGGCGCGGAGCCAGTCCGGGAAGGGCACGGACTCGGAGGAGCAGGGTACGGGATCGGAGACGGAACTCTCAGAATTTGGGGGTGCCAAGGGCCCCGTCGTCACACCACAAACGTCTGGAGAGATCGTCGAGGCCTGAGACGCTTGATTTGGAGAACGGCCTGATGGTCAGACACTGGGGCGCTGTGCCCGTGTGCGCAGCTTCTTGTTTCTAGGGGACTTCGTGAGTTTTTCATGGGGGGATCATGGGGCGGGATATGCGGGACTGATCTGGTTTAACGAACTCCTTCGGTATCGTCCGCGCCCTACTGGCCCTTAAAGTCATCGCAGTGGAGACTGCGAATCATAGTGTTTTTCTTTGAAGGCATTATCTAGTTGCAACAGTTTGGATGGGTTCTCTTCCAATTGTGGGGGGTCCTGTCCTGGGGGGGGTGGGAACCGAGAGTAGTTGGGGAAGCTCAGGTTGGGGTCAGAGGGGTGTGGGGTTCATTTGTTGGGAGAGGGTGGGGGGTCAGTACTGTGTTGGCATGAGCGCATGGCCGAAAGATATTATCGTTATGTCTAGGGATGCAGGGGAGTATGGCTAATACGGGGGCTTTGAAATGTGTGACCTGGAATGTGCGGGGTCTCCATACCATGGTGCGTAGACATAAGGTCCATGCGTATCTGAAACGTAGGGGAGTGCATATAGCTTTTCTTCAAGAGACGCACCTCACCAAACAGGAGGGAGTGGCGCTGCAGAGAAGGCGGAGGGGGCAGCTGTTTAATACGACTTATTCGGCCTTTGCAAGGGGTGCCTTGATTTGTATACGGGCTGGGGTTCCCTTTCAGGTCACCAAAAAAGTAGTAGATCCAGAGGGTAGGTTTGTGGCTGTGGAGGGGAGACTTAGGGGCCGAATAGTATCACTATGCAGTGTGTATGCTCCGAATGTGGACTTGCCCGCTTTCCTGACAGCGCTTTCGGGCAAACTGGCGAGTTATTTGGCGGGTCCAATGGTCATGGGAGGGGATTTCAACTCGGTGGTGGATACCGTATTGGATAGGTCTCACCCCCCATTGCACTCTCCACCGATACATAGGGTAGCGAAACGAAGATTAGACTGGCAGGAGAGTTGGGGCCTGGGAGATGCCTGGAGGACACTACACCCTCACACGAGAGATTACTCCTTCCATTCTAGTATACAGGACCTACATGTTAGGTTAGATGTGTTTTTGTGCTCTTCAACTGTGCTTGCAGTGGTGGGAAGTGCAGAGTACTTGGCCCGCACGTTGTCGGACCATAATCCTTTGTTATTGTCCCTGAACTGGATGGTAAAAGTCACCTGTGTCCCAACTTGGCGACTACAACCTGATACCCTGGATGATTTGCTATTTAGGGAGGCCTTGGAGGAGCGAGTGACGCGCTATTTCGAAGAGAACAGTGGCTCCACTTCCACTAGGGCTGTGGAGTGGGATGCGTTTAAGGTAGTGGTCCGGGGGCACTGTATTGGGACCGTTGCAGGTGCTCGTAAAACATTGTTGGACGACCTTGATCGGGCGGAGCGGCAGTTGAGGGAGATAGAACGAGAGCTCCCAAATCATCCCGAGCTGCAAGAGGGGGTTGGTAAAGCCAGAGAAGCAATGGCGGTGGAGTTGGAACGGTTGCGTAGTTTCGATCACAAGGTCTATACCACTAGAGCGCATGCGGAGGGCGATAAGGCGGGGACAATGCTGGCTTGGCTTGCCAATCCGCTTCGGCGGGGTGTTCCAATCATGTCTATTCGAGAGGAGGGAGGCGGGCTTTGCCACACCCAAGCCGGGATCCTGGATAGGTTCAGGGCGTACTATGAGGGTCTGTATGAGAGTGGACCGACGGTGGGACGGAGGAATTGGACACCTTCCTTGGAGGGCTGCAGTTGCCACAGCTAGAGCACTCAGAGGCAGAGGAGCTGGGTCGAGCTATAACGGTCGGAGAAATAGGGTGCGCAGTGAAACAGATGGCTAGGAATAAAACCCCGGGGCTCGACGGCCTGCCGATCGAGTTCTATAGCAAATATATGGAGTACTTAGCCCCGCAACTGCAATCGGTCTACAACGAGGCACAGTCGCGAGGGAGACTGCCGCGTTCAATGGGTGAGGCCCTTATGATCCCATTGTTGAAACCTGGTAGGGCGAGTGACGCCCTCTCCTCTTACCGTCCACTGTCAATGCTCACGACGGATTACAAGATACTGAGCAAAATCCTGGCAAATAGATTGTTGACCCACGTGACAGGCCTGATCCATAGTGATCAGTCCGGTTTTATCCCGACGCGGAACACCACCCACAACATCCGCAGACTGACTAGGCTGCTAGGAACTCGGTTACCGGAGGGGTCTACTCCTTTAGTGTTCTCCATAGACATCGAGAAAGCTTTCAACAGCCTAGAGTGGGACTATTTATACGAAGTGATGAGGCGCTTCGGTCTAGGGGAGGGCTATATCAACTGGACAAAAGTCCTATATACTGAAGCCACAGCTAGGGTTAGAGTGGGCTCGTTGATCTCGAGTCCATATCCGGTACGACGCAGCACTAGGCAGGGGTGCTCACTTTCCCCCCTTTTGTTCGCGTTGGCAATTGAGCCTTTTGCAGCGGAAGCTAGGTCTGGTCGCTATTATAAGGGATTGGTCTACAGGGCCAGGCCGCACGTCATCTTGTTGTATGCGGACGACCTGTTGATGTTTTTGGCCGATGCGGAGGAGGAACTGATGGGGGCGAGACGTTTGCTAGAATTATTCGGGCGGTTATCGGGCCTGAAGGTCAATTGGACCAAGTCTTGCCTGTACCCGTTGAGACGGGGAGAGCCGTGCCCTCTCACCGCACAGGAACTCAGATGGGAGCCTCATTGCCTGCACTATCTGGGCGTTTATGTGTATCATACACCTGCAGATATGCTGGACGGTAATATCACCCGTTGTATTAACGCCTTGAAGGGGTGTATAGACTTCTGGGCCACTCTACAAAGGCTCGTTGGCAGGTCGTGTCTCCTTGCTGAAGATGGTGGCATTACCTAGACTATTGTATTATTTCAGGACCTTCCCGATATGGATACCCGGCTCAGTCTTTCGACGTCTGAGATCACTGATTATAGCGTTCCCATGGGGCGCGGGTCGGCGGCGAATAGCGCTAGACACCCTCTTGCGGCCCAAGGATGAGGGAGGCATGGCGGTGCCTGATTTTGAGTGCTACTACCTAGCGGCTCAACTGCAAACTTTTATCCAAGAGGTCGCGAGAGTGTATCGAGGCCCAGAACGCAGTAGAGATGAGGGCACTCCGCGGCATGTGCTTGCGTACATCACTCTACATCAGAAGCTGCTGATCAGAGACCTGACAGTGGAGGAACAGACCTTTCGGCTTTGCTGGAACCGGGTGCGTAAACGGGCGGGAATTCGTCGCATGTATGCCCCGGAGATCCCGCTGGGAATGGTCACAGCCTTACCTCATGGTGGGGATTGGTCGAGATTGCTGGGCTGGGAGGAAGCTGGGGTCCAGATGCTGGGCGACCTCTATGAGGACGGAGCCTTGCTTCCGTTCCAAGAGCTACAGGAGCGTTTCGACCTTCCAAGAGGTGATTATCTCCTGCACGCGGCAGTGACGGGCGCCATGCAAGACCACTGGGGCGACGGCCTGCAGGAACCCGAGACCTCTATGGTGTGCCAATACACGATGATGGCGGCGGGAACTTTTAAGGCGGTGACCTGTCTGTATTCTCGAATGTTGCGAGAGGCCTTGCAGCCGCTCACTGCCCTAATGGCTAAGTGGGAACTGGACCTCCAAATGGAGATTCCTGATGCCACTTGGGGTCAATTATTACGGAGGGCGCGGAAGAGCACAAGGAACGCCAGATTCCAACTCATACACTTTTATATCATTCATAGGGCATACCTTACACCAGGGAAACTGAAGCAGTACTTTGGAGTAGAACAAGCGACCTGCCCTAGGTGCAGTACGCTGGGGGCGGACTTGGGACACATGCTCTGGGATTGCCCTACACTGGGGGAATATTGGCAGGAGGTTGGGAGGGCTCTAAACAACGCCACGGATAGAGAGATACAATACACCAAAGCAGTGGGGGTGCTACACTGGTTTCCACACACGTCTAAAAATAAGACGACCAGCAGGTTTATAGACATGGGGTTCGCTGGTATGGTGAATGTTTGAAGTGGGCGGCATGTGAAAGCACTCTGCGATATCAGATGGCTAGAAGGGCTGCAGATGAGAAAGCCATGGAGAGGGCAACAGCATGGGAAATGATAGTGCAGGCACTCCGGGATGACAATGGGGAGGAGGACAGCGATGACACGGGCTCTGAAGTGGTTGACCCCTCTAACGCACCAGGAGCACACCTGTAGCGGATGTTTCATTCCTTCTTGCACACACCAGACCTTACTTTTCTCTACGATTCTACTGTAGCGCTGCCACGGGGGGGAGGATGTTGGGGAGTTTGGGGGGGGTGGTCGATAGGGGCAGGGGGAGGGGCGAAAATTTAAAAGCAGTCTGCGTTCTCCTGTGCTTCGGAAAAGGTTGTTGGAAGACGGAGCAGAGAATGGATTTATAATGGGCATAACTCGGCTTTCTATTTGGAAGCACGAGCAGCATGATAATGGTAGAGAACTGAAAGTATGCCATACTGCTATATTGATATGTTATTCGTTGATGTAATGTCTATGCAAACTTTTCTGGTACTGCAATAAAAACGATGTTACAAAAAAATGAGTGATGTCACTGACCATGTCATGAGTGAAGTAATATGTGAAGTCATCAGCAGTGCATTGCCGGCGCGCGAGTTATAGTTAGCTGAACTAACTATAATGGGGGAATTTCAAAGGTTTTGTATGAGAGAAATGTTCAGCTAACTATAACATGTGTGAAACCTATGGTTTTTTCAATGCATTTGCAAGGTTTTTTAAATGCTAATTCCTAACTATAACGTGTGTGAAATTATGTTTTTTTCAAAGAATTTGCAAGGTTATTTAATTGCTAATTCCTAAGTATAACGTGTGTGAAACCTATGGTTTTTTCAGTGAATTTCAAAGGTTTTGTAAATAATAATTTATAAATGTATTAATTATTATCTTTATTTTATACTAATTCCTTATATTTTTAATATAAATATTTATATTTATTTTATTTTTTAGATTATATTTTATATTCTTATTATAAAATAACAAAACTAAATTGCAAAATATTTTTTGGATTAATTATTGCTTGACTTCGGTTGCAAGCATAACACAACTCCAGCAATGCTCTTGGGGCCCTATGCTCACAATGCTGTATCAATCCTTACACCTGCTTCAAGCATGTGCAAGGTTTTGACGCAGCATAAGCTCAAAAGTGACTGAAGGAAATGTTATACATTTCACTCAGTCACTTTTAGGAGGGGTTGCTGCACCCCCTCCTGCACAGGAAAGCCTCCTTCTGGCGCAGGCCTTTACAATGTAATGCACCCTCCAGATGCGTCACATTCTTAATAGCACACACCATGGCACATCTTTTGCACCACTGCTGTGTCACAAAAGTGACGCAACAGCTGTGTAAAAGAGGCACAAGGGGATTGTAAATCCGCCCCTAACACATACAAATTCACCCAGGCAGTTTCACCAGCAGCGCAAATTGAAGCATAGACTTGTAACATATTTATGTACAAATGTTACATTCGAGTGCTTCGGACATACTACAGTATACTATAGGTAAACACCTTATAGATTTATGCTGTAGCACTTCCTTATAGTTCTGCACTTTCACATTCTACATACACTAGTAATATATTCATTCATTCATTTATGAACTACACATTCATTCTGACAAACTTTTAGACACTAACATAGAAATATAGTTCTTTCTTTGACCAGTGAAGGTAGTTCTAAAAAGAACTTTTTTTCTGTTTTTAGTTTTCAATTTTTTTTATGTTTTGTCAACAAGTTTTTTTTAAAACCAAAAAAATTGAACTGGAATCCAAAAAGTATCCAACAGGAACAAAAGAATGAAAAAAAAAAAAGAACTAATGTCGAGGACAGCGATGCTCCCGCATCCTGCGTTTTATCAGATCATTAGACTGTTCCCTATAACACAAAAGTTTATCGCAATGAATGTTGATGTGCTTGGTGCAGAAGCAGGTGGGTTCTCCTGCAACCTCCGTTTTGCAGCTCGAGCAAAGTTACTGGGGTGCAAGTTCTTCACGTGTCGCACCATATTTGCTGTGCCAAAGGAGTATTTTTAGATGGATAACCCCTTGAAAGAGTTGTTTGGCAAATGTTACAGTTTACTTTTGGAGCATTAACCTTTTTTTGCCCTTCTGGAAAAGTACAAAAGTTCCATATTAGAGCTTCTTTCCTCTTCTTTGGAGGTTCTTCAGGAATGAAACCTCCCTCTGAAGAACTGCTGGAAGATGAGTCCATTGCTCTTATTATGATGATCTTCCTTCTATTTGAGAAAATTCTCAGAAGAAATGCTTCTCTTAGAAAGTCAAAGTCGAATGATTATAATGGGACGGAACTTTCAACAGTTGAAATAGGAAAAGTTATGAACCAATCAAATCTCTCCTTTTAAAGTCACATGGCTTTGCGTATGCTTATGATGCGATTACGCAGCTCTTTCGATACCAGTACACATGATGTTCTACCGCAATTTGTGTAGTTGTTTTTAAAAGTATTATATGATTGTTAAAACTGTCCAAAAGAAATGTTCATAGTTATCCCAAATAATATCTTCCCTTAGTATGTACATTAAATACATAAATATATGTTTTTAACCATGTAGAAACATTGGCGGCTTTCGCGTACAGAAAGCCGTACATGACGTCACATGGAAGCTTTCATTGCGACGCGTAACGTCAAGCCATATTCGTACAGTATGATTAGCAGTACAAAGTATATTGCAATCACTGTCTTAGTGACAAATCAGAGCTCAGGTCGCGCTAAGGAGAATGATTAAAAGTGTTCACTCATTGGAGATCCAATTCTGGGCCTGCCTCTGCGCACATGATAACACCACCCCAGATCCAGCGAAACCACAGCCTTTGAAGACACGACAAAAGATGACAGAAGCAAAGGTAAGAGAAGCTGTCACAACATCAGCCTCCACTGTAAATTGTATATGCATAATGCTTTTTTTTCTCCATCATATGGCTCTCCTACCCCTTAATGGTTTTAAATTGTATGCACATAGTATAAAAGTTTCTTTCTGTGTCACGAGATCCTATACACCTCTAATTTGATAAATTATGCATGCATAAATTTCTGTGTCGTATTTCTGTACTATGCCACGTGCTTAGGCCTCTATCGTTATTAATTGTGCGTCCATGATGATATTTTTTTTCTGCGTCACGAGGCCGTCCCAGGCAGGCCCGGACTGGCCATTGCGGGTACTGGGCAATACCCCGTTGCGCAGCAAGGGTGGGGGCCGATTTTGTTACCGGGCTGTTTTTGCAGCATAGTTGCAAAATCGGCCCTGTAACAAAATCGGCCGAAAACCGGCCCGGCAAAGAGCTTGTTTGCACCCCCTACACCCCCCCTCCCCGTGTAGGGGGCTGGGGGGCTGGCCGAGCACATTGCCAGGGCCGGTTTTGGTTCCCAGTCCGGCCCTGGTCCCAGGCCTCCATTCTTATTGATCTTCCTTTGTTGATCCTAAAATTTCCTTCTGTCTTACGGAACACTCCCACGCCTTTTTTTATGAATTGAGCTTCCATGAATTTCTGTATTGTATTTTTGAAATGTGTCACGTGCTTTACAATGTCTGCCTCCCTGCGCCGAAGTCCGCGTTGACCCTTTGTGTGGCCCTCATCGCTGTGCTTGTGGCGGCTGGCTACTCGAAGCCCCTTCCTGTTTGGGGTCTTGTATAGTGCAGCCTGCCATAAGCAGTAAGGTCTCTTCACGACATCTCACCATCTGGAATTTAAACGTCAGATCGGCGGTCAAGCATTATCAGGATATTGCTGATCTTGTGGACAATGACCCCCCTGATATCTTTTGTCTGACAGAGACATGGCTGCAAGACACCGATTCTACGGTATTGAATCTGGCGTTCCCCGTTGAGTATTCCATCTACACGCTCAACCGCTCTTCGAGAGAGGGTGGCGTCGCTCTTGCTGTTAAATCGTGCTATTCTTGCGCCTGGAGTGTGCAGAACATCACGGGCTGCGAAAGCGCCCTGTTCAAGGTTGCGGTTACTCCGCATTTTACCTTGTCAGGATTGCTGATTTACCGTCCACCTGGTAGCTCAGTGGCATTTCGAGAGGCTCTCCCTGAGGCGGTTAGTTCACTAGCAGTAGGGTCTGCCAATTTTTCTATCATTGGTGACTTGAATCTCCATTTTGAAACTTTGTGTCTTTCTTCTGTGGGAGGGATGGTGGCGGACCTTGAGGCCCTTCAATTGATCCAGCTGGTCTCGGACCCCACTCATAGTGGTGGCCACACTCTGGACCCCTTTTTTTCTAACTTAGAAGGGGTTACAATGGCCCCCCCCTCCCCCTGACCTGGTCAGACCACTCACTCGTGACCATTCACTGTCCTCTTGATGAAGCCCCACTTAAGGTGCCACTGCGAGCCATGCCCAGACGGCGCTGGAGCAAATTAAAGGCGGAAGATCTCCACCGCCTTCTCACTGACGACCCACTGGGTGCAGTGGAGAACGTGGAGTCTGGTTATGACCATTTCTGCGGATGGGTAACCAGGGCCCTCGACTCCCTTATCCCGATGGTTTCCAGTAAGTGTGGCTCCCGCGCCCCTAGTCCCTGGTATGATGCCAATCTGAGGGCTCTGAAAAATGTCTGCAGACGTGCAGAGAGAGACTGGAGGAAGAGGTATGACAGCAGCAAAAAAACCCTGTATATGGCTGCGGTCAAGTCTTATCACCGCGCGGTTTGTAGAACCCGGGCTGAATACTACGCTCTGGAGTTTCGCAATAGTGGGAATCCTGTTAAAACCATCTTTAAGGCCCTTAAAGACCTTGTGGCAAGGAAGCCGGCCGGTAACTCCATCAGCTCCAATATTCATTGTGAAGCGCTGGCGGCTTTCTTCCTGGAGAAGGTCCAGACCATATATAGGGCCTTCCCCTCCTCCACTGCACAAACCAGTATGGGGCCTCCCATCCGGTTGGATCAGGTGGTGCTAGACTCTCTCCCCTCTCTCTCTTTGGAGTCTTACACGGCCTTGGCTCTCTGAGTTAAGTCGGGGTCGCCGGACGACCCGCTCAAGCCACCTATGTTCAGAGACCAGGTTTTTGCTCGCCCGGTTTGCGACTTAATCAACACGTCGCTATCATCAGGCCAGGTGCCTTTGAAATGGAAGCATGCGGTAGTAATGCCCATTTTGAAAAAACCATCTCTCGACCCTACAAAATCGGAGAACTACCGCCCGATTTCGCTTCTCCCGTGGCCAGCCAAACTCGCGGAGGCGCATGTCAACACCGCCCTCACTGGTCATCTGTCGCGTGCCAACATTCTGGATGACACCCAGAATGGTTTTCGGGCTGGCCACAGTACGGAGACAGCACTGTTATCTATGGTCGAGCACCTTCGGGTACTTCTGGATGCAGGTCAAACGGCGGCGCTTGTTTTGTTAGACCTAAGCGCCACCTTTGACACGGTCTCCCATGACATTCTCCTGCAACGTCTTGCGGAGATAGGGGTGATCGGCACTGCACACCAGTGGTTCCGTTCGTTTCTCAGGGATCGTTCCTTCTGTGTGGCGTCCCTGCCCTACCAGTCCAAATGTCATCCTCTGTCTCTTGGGGTCCCACAGGGTTCCTCGCTGAGCCCCACGTTGTTTAACATCTACGTGAGGCCGCTGGCTGAGGTTGTGAAGCTCTGTGGTATGACCATGGTGTCGTACGCAGATGACACCCAGCTAGCGGTCACGATCAGCGGGGACTCTGGGGTGGATGCCCCAAGATTCAGAGAAGGACTCAGGGTGGTGGCTGGTTGGATGACGTCCAACTGTCTCCAACTAAACGCCAAAAAAACGGAGGTGATGATCTTTGGGAAGCGGACGGACCTATGGGGAGATACTTGGTGGCCCTCTGAGCTGGGGCCGACCCCCACTCCGGTTGCGGAGATCAAAAACCTTGGTGTTTGGCTGGACCCTTCCCTCAACTTCGTTGGCCACACCAAAAGGACGGCGGCTTGCTGCTTCGGCATCCTGCGCAATCTGCGCCCTGCCCTTAAATACTTCGATGCCGCAACTCGTCAATTGGTGGTGCAAGCAACGGTTTTGGCGCGGTTGGACTATGCCAGCTCCCTTTTTATAGGATTAAACCAGGCTGAGTTAACCCAACTTCAAAGAGTGCAGAACGCTGCAGCCAGAGCGATCGTAGGTCTTCCTAGGTTTTGCTCGGCCGGTCCATCTTTGCGAGCCTTGCATTGGTTACCCGTTAGGCAGCGGATCCACTTTAAAGTTTTGTGCCTTTCCTTCAAAATTCTGAAGGGCCTATCACCTCCCTTACTGCACCAACTCTTGCACCCTTACATCCCGGGCCGCACTCTGCGCTCGCTAGACCAAGAATTAGCGGTAGCCCCTCGGTTCAAACTCAGTCGGGTGGGGGGTCGCTCTTTTAAGGTGCGGGCAGCCGCACTCTGGAACGCTCTCCCTTTGAAACTCCGGACCTTTGGTGACCTGCTCTCCTTCCGCAAGGCCGCTAAAACTCATTTATTTTCTGAGCTTTGTTAAATCCTTCACTCCCCATTTTCTTAATAATTATTTCTGTTCCCAGTTGTGTTGTGTTCGCCACCTTGTCGGTGCGCCGGGACGCTCCTTCGCTGGAGCAGCCGTGCGCAATACAAATAGCACTAACATAACATAACATAACATAACAATGTGTTCTTTTTATTGTATGTTCATGATGGTATTCTTTCTGCATCACGTGCCCCTCCTACCCCTCAATGCTTTTAAATTGTATCTACATACTATAAATGTTTCTTTCTGTGTCACGAAGTCCTCCAGACCTGTATTTTTATAAATTCTGAGTACATAAATTTTGGTTTCATATTTTTTAACTGTCACGTGCTTTAGCCTGTATTCTTATACATTGTGCGTTCATAATACTATTATTTTTTTAATCCGTCACATGGCCCTCCCAGCACTGTTTTGCTTTATTTTTCTGGAATATATGCTTTCTAGTTCATCGTACTTGCTCCCTCCTAATTCTCCCATTAGTTTTTATATTTATTACTGACTCACGTGACACTCCCAAGCCTGTATTCTTTTAAATGATGCCTACATGGTTGTAATAGTTATTGCTGCATCATATGCCCCTCCAAGACCTCTATTTCAATCAATTTCGTTGCCCGCGCTGCATCACATTTGGCAATGCAGCGCGGGTAACAACATTTTTTTTTGTTTGTTTTTTTGGTACGTACCTGACATCGTCCATATTCCACATTTTACAACCCCCCACCCTGCCCCTCCTCTGCCTGACATCACCGCCCAGCGTAACGCCCTGCACGAGCCGTGGCTGGCAATTGGGTTGTAATGTAAACCTATTCATGATTGCATTTTAACTCTACAGGTACGTTTTAAGAAAATGGACATTCTTCTTAGTCCGAGAAATACTGGCTGTCATTGGATACTTCTGGTAAGTGCAAGTTTTTGAACATTTATTAGTACGTTTTCAAAGTTATTTTTCAAAAATATAACTGCTTGTAATAATTTAAACTGTCTAAATTTTTTTATCAAATAATTTAAAGGCTAATCTTTTTAAATAATTTTGCATTGTATCTAAAGTAGACATCTGTACCGTAAAATGTAAACTCTCCATACTAAAAATCATATTTCTATAATATTTTGTATAGATTTCCAAACCTTTAACAAAGACAATCATTCATGATTCCCGGAGTAACAAAATTTAGACCTATCAAGAGTTTTTATTATATTGAAGGTAACTTTTCCCAACCAAAAATGTTCCCTATCTCTTTAATATTTATTATATTGCAGAAATATAAAATTGCCAACATAATTTCGCTTTATGAAATAAAAAAAAGCAAAATATTTAACATAACCATTCGTATCTCTCTAAAAGGTTTTCCTACAGCAATTGAACCGTCCCAACTATGACCAATGGCAGTTACTCATCTTAATAGCTTACCCCCAGATGCATCAAGCATCCATTTTGCGATTCCTTATTAGCGAAAAATAAGTATTCGGTAATAAGGAATAGCAAAATGCCATGCATGAAGAACTCGCTTAAAAAATTGCAATTTCTTAAAATTCCTTAATTGCGTCTCGCAAATTGCGAATTGCAATTAAGGAATACCTCCCCAATCATTCCTATGGGCCTAGAAGCACTTAGGAATGAATGGGAAGACATTCTCAATTTGCGATTAGCAATTAGCGATTCGCAAATTGAGAATGCAATTTCAAGGGTGCAGGGGTGTCCAAAGAACACCCTGTTGCACCCCTGAAATCTACATATGGGTACATCTTGCACATACACATGCCCTAAGGCATGTGTGTGTGTAAAAGTGGAACTTTGAAAAATGCACTTTAGTGCATTTTTCAATGTTTTTGAAAATTACCATGAAGTTCAACTGCATGGTAATTTGCTACTCCTATTAGCGAAATTGCTTTTCTTTTTAGTTTGAAGCATTGCATTTAAGGAATCTCAATTTGGGATTCCTTAAATGCAATCGCAATTTAAGTAATGTCAATTTAGAGATTCCTTAAATGCGATTTTTGCATTTGGGATGATGCATCCCAAATTCAAAAATACCGGTCACAAAGGGGCAGATTCTGAGAATCTGCCCGTTTGCGACCGGTTTTTTGCTTGATGCAACTTCTTTAAAATACTCGTAAACACCAAAGAGGGTTTTCAAGGATAACATTTTTGAACGTCTACCAAACAAATCTATAGTGCCCGTCGGAAGGATATTGCTATTTGCATATCATTTTGTCTCACCACTACTATGGTCCTAACACAGCTGCTCTGAAACCTATGATTGGTTTTTAACCCCATTCATAATACAAACAATTACTATTCTTTTGAATAGTTGTGACAGCCCCATTGCTTTCATTTTAAAACACTTGCAACATGTACAATAATTTGCAAACTAACTTTTCAATGGTTAGCATTGCTATTATAATGCCCTAATATACATATTTTCTACATTTACAGTCTATTGAAAAGTATTGTGGTGTCTGCAACCAAAAAGCTTCAGCAACTGAGTTGCGTCTACTATGTTGGAAAGCTGACTATGAATTAATGTAATTGTTTAGCAAGTTTCATCATTCTTTAATCTTTTATAAAAGTGACTTCAATTGTATTCATGAATGTTGCTATATGGTTGTACCTGTACAAACCGAATAAAGCATTTTGAAACTGAAACTGAAACTGACTATGCACCGTCAGGGATGTGGAATTTCTATAGCCCGACGCAAAGGACATATTTTTTGGGGTCAAGGGCAACAAGATTTCATGTGTATTGTGTCCTTGACACAAGTAGGCCCAACTCCCAGCAGCACAAACCCTATGGCTGCCAGTTAGCAGTACCACATAATGGGTCAGAGAAGGGCACTGTCTGCAGTTAACGTAATATGTTTGCCCATATGTTAATGCTGTTCAAACCTGTATTTATGGTTCATTAATTGAATGCCTTTATTACTCGGGTGCGCACTTTAAGTAAATGTTGTAACATCTGAGTGCACAACTGTCAGTGGCTCCAGTATACAAAAGCGTGCACGTCTGAAACACGCCTGACCCACGTATGTTTATCAGAAACTCTTGCACCTCTCAATGTTCATCATCATATATTTATTGGGGCCAGTGCCATCAAGATTTCACATTTATTTTGTCTTTGGAACAAGTAGTCCCAGGCCCTGCAACACAAATCCTTCAGCTGCCAATTTACAGTAAAACTTTATGGAGCAGGAATGGTAAGTGTCTGCTGCAGAGGTAATATTTGTGTCCATATGTTAATGACCTTCAAAGTTGTACAACATTGATGCAAAGTCATTATTATTAGTTAGAGTGACTGTTCCAAATAAATGTTGTAAGCTCAGACTGCACTACTGACAGTTTTTATAGTAAAAAAGTATACACATTTGCAAAGTTTAGCACTAAGAGACTATGTATACTGCTCCCAGAATGCTCTGCGATTTGATGCAAATAATTGCAGAAGCTTAAAAGCAAGTTTGATAATACTTTGCTTTCAAAATAAATGTTCATAAAAAAGAGAAAGCAGGAAAAAAAACATTTTGCTAAACTACTATAAAATTTCAGTTACCATTTTTCTGCAGCATCATTTATTAACGTGTTAATTCATGCTAGTATTTTCATTATGGAAAATCTCTGTAACTAGTTTCAATAAGGTTATGGGAAACAAAATTCAACAAGCATTGGAAAACACAGTAGGTCGGAAATTGACGGTCACCTTTTTACTTTTGTCATTGTGTGACTCGTTTTGGCATCGTGTTTGTAAAACATTATTGTCATGTAAGCTGCTGGGCCCTCACTATTATAACAAACTTTGGCAAAAGCAAAAAATATTTTTGGTTTTAAAAATCACAAACTTCCACAGCAGTTACTGGCACTGAACAAAACTACTCTGTGTGCCGATATGCTCTTTGTCAAACAGCATAATGCTGTGACTCACAGTGAAGCCATCTGATACAAAGACAGAGAGGGAGAGAGAGAGACAGGAGAGAGAGCAAAGTGGATGAGAGTGGAGGAGAGAGAGAGAGAGAGAGAGAGATGTAATAAACGCAAAAGGTCACGGTTAATGCCAGACCAAATTAGGGGCCCAATTATTCAAGAAAGTCTCAAAAGTGCACCCATTGTATATGTCCTAGCATTAAGTGCAGCTATACAGCTTTTGTGAATTCCCAGAAATGTATACAAGAAGGACTAGAAATAGTACTCCTAGAAAATATTTGTGAACTACATTTTAACATGAGCAAATTTGCATGTGTAGATTTGCTCATGCGAAAATTT
Organism: Lissotriton vulgaris; assembly: GCF_964263255.1. Taxonomy (NCBI): domain Eukaryota; kingdom Metazoa; phylum Chordata; class Amphibia; order Caudata; family Salamandridae; genus Lissotriton; species Lissotriton vulgaris. Next base: position 807,951,439 of record NC_141697.1, read on the forward strand.
GAATGTTTTCAAATTCACTTTTCCTCCAACCCCTTTTTTCCCAACTCAGAAGAAGGGTGATGTCTGCCATTGTCAGGAAGAAATTTCCAACATTCTGTACTATGATAAAAGATTAGAGAAGAGTTGTTAAAAACGCTTAAAACATGGAAGTTAGTGGGTTTGCACAGACTCAAAATGCCATTCTGACCCTGGAACTATGTTTACCATGTAAATACATATAGCGTTTTTATTTCAAAAAGCTATTCACCTTTAAATAATGCAATATTAATTACAACTTACTATTCAATTTCTTCTCAACAGACCCAATGTTTCAAATGCAGCAGATGACTCCACCTTCAATTCATAAAAGCAAATGTAAAACATTCTCACCTTTTACTGCCTGTATATGTAAAAAATGTGTTTGTTGAGTCTAAACACACCTTTTGGATTAGGACTATGGAATAGTGGTATAAAAATATAATTCATTCTATTGTCAGATATCTACCTTGGTGATAGTGGAATTACCACTACTTTTTAGGCAACCATTCAACAATAATGTGTAGAGAAGCGGTGTTGCTTCTTCGCCTTCAAAGAGGAAGATTTAAATTTATATTTCAACAGGTAAAGAAAATAATTACTCAATTTCAAAAAGAAAATTAAGTAGGACCGTTAGATGAAGTCTACTCCAACTCTAAAAGGATTGTGCAAATCGTAACAGGTGAAAAAAAGTGTGTCTCTTTTTTTTTTTTTTTATTCTTTTTATTGACAACTTTTTACATATTATTTTTTCCCCCCTACACCGGGGGTGAGGAAAATATTACTATATATATTCAATCATATTTCCACAAAGAAAAAAAGCGAAAAAAACAGCTTATGCTACAATACACCTAGAGGAACATATACATCATGGAGAACTTAGATTTAGTAATTGATCAATCCGATCATGTGGGGCACCTGAATTTAACAAAAAACATACAACACATTATTTCTTGCTAAAACATCTGTGAGTCCTCCCTCCTACCATAATAAACTTTGCAAACCTATACATTATATACATTATACTTCTTCTATCCAAATGAACAGAAACCATACGACATATTGTTTCTTACTAAACACTTATGAGCCCTCCCTCCTAACACAATAATCGTTATAAACCTATACATTATATACATTATATACATTATACTTCTTCCTTCCATTTTGTTATCGGCTCCCATATTTTCAATCCTAATTTCCTCCCATTCTTTCCTTTTCTAGAGTATATTGCTTTTTCCAGACTGTAAATGTTTAAAACTTTAGCTAACCATTGTTGAAATACTGGTGCTGACTGATCGAGCCAGGCTGAGGCAATACATAATCTAAAGACAGCCATAGCAACGAAAATAAGGTAGCAACCCTCTCCATATGCGTTGCCTGAGTTTACTCCCAATAACACAATCGTAGGGGTTAAGTTGACGGCTATTTTCAATGCTCTTTGTAAAAAATGTTGTATTTCATTCAGTATTGTTGATAGACATGGACATGTTGCAAAAATATGAATTATATCGGCCTGTAGACTTCCACATCTAGGACAATTTATCCCAGTAGTCGCCCCCCATTGTGCGAGTTTTGCCGGAGTATAATACAGCCGGTATAGAGTTTTATAGTGCTGAGCCTGTAATGTTGCAGAGCACAGAATATTTTGTCCCAGTTCTACTGACATATTGAAACATTCCAATTCTATATCCAACTTAGTCGACCAACTTTCCCCCCACTTAACCATATCATCCGGTTTTGTTTTGATTCTGCATAAAACCTTTTAATAGTGCAGTTTACTCCATTGTGTATTTCCTCAAGTACAGGATTTTTCTCAAATCCTCTCGAGCCCCCCCTTTTGTTCATCAAAAAACTTCTTACTTGAAGATATTTAAAAAAATGCCTTGTTGCCAAATCATATTTCTCCTGTATTTGTACAAATTGTTTCATCCCCTGTGTACCCATCAAGTCCCCCACTTTTATAATACCCTTCCTATACCATTCTATATACAATAAATCAGAAAAGATATCCTCAGGGAATACTGAATTATCTTTTATTCTCGTGTATCTATTAATTTTCCCCAAACCATATTTCTTGGTAAAAGCTTTCCAAATATTATGAGCTCCCAAAATGGTCTTAAATCGTGTCCTTTTGAAGTAAGCTGTGTCAAAGTGTTTCAAGAATATATCTTTTACCTCTTCCCCCATCAATAACCCATATATTGCTAATGATCCTAGATCAGCTTCACCTTCTGTTTCTGCTCCACCTATCAATCCAACCATATATTGTAAAGCTGCAGCCCAATAGTAAAGTTTCAGGTCCGGTAGAGCCCACCCACCTCTCTCTCTTGGGAGTACCATAAATCTTGCTGCTCTCCTAGTTTTACCTTTAGACCAGATAAATCTATTAATCATTCCTTCGATCTTTTTAAACCAGAGATTATCAAACCATAACGGGATTGTCCTAAAAATATATAAAAATTTCGGTAGAATTAACATCTTTATGATGTTTACTCTACCAACTATTGTAAGGTGTAAATTGTTAAGTCTATCTAGATCTTTCCCCACCTTTCTTATGATAGGATCTATATTTAATTCTACTAACTTTCCCAACTCTGCAGTTATCGTTATACCCAGGTATGTTCCTGTCTGCACCACTCGTGAATCTTGACACATTGCCTTACTGTTTTTAATAATCTGTGTTTTCCCAGTATTTAAAGAGTAACCTGACACTTTTCCGAAGTTTTTAGCCTCCAGTTCCAAATATCTGATAGCCTCTGTGGGTACTGGTGTTACAACGGCCACGTCATCGGCATATGCAAGTATCTTACAGTCCCCCCTAGGCGTGACAACTGGAGGTATATTCCCATTCCCTTCCATTCTGCCTATTAATGGGTCCAGATATATGGCAAAGAGTAATGGGGAACACGGACATCCCTGTCTAGTACCCCTATTAATTGTCACTTGTTCAGTTGTTCCCGAGTTTATTTTTATCGTGGCCACCAGATCTCTATACAAAGTCTTTATTGCCGTAAGAAAGCCATTTCCAAAACCCACCCTTTCTAAGACACTCCACAAATACACCCAGGATACACGGTCAAATGCTTTCTCGGCATCTAACAGTAAGACCGCTAATGGTTCCCCTATAACTTCCATTTTATCAAAAAGGGTAAATAATTTCCGTGTATGGTGCGTAGTTCCTCGTCCAGGTATAAATCCATGCTGGCTAATGGTAACTAGTGGTGTTATTACGCTAGCGAATCTTATTGCTAATGCTTTTGAGTAGATCTTTGTATCAGTATTCATTAGCGTAATTGGTCTATACGAGCCCGGGTCTGTGGGTACCTTTCCGTTCTTTAAAATAACAACTATTTCTGCACCGGACCAAGAGTTTGGTACTGATAGACCCCTCTGTGCCTGTTGCATAGTGCCTACCATGTCCTTCCCTAAATCTTCCCAGAACACCTTATAAAATTCTAGCGGGATCTTGTCCGGCCCAGCTGCTTTGCCAGATGGAAGATTCTTTAGAGCACTTCCTATCTCCTGTTGATCTAGTAGATTATCTAGCCTCTTTCTCTCTGATTCATCCAGCTCTGACCCTACGTAATCATTCAAATAAGCCGCTATCTCTCCAGGATCTTTTACATCACTTTCTTGGTATAGATTTGTATAGAATTTCCTAAAGACTTCTCTAATTTGGTGCACACTCGTTACCACCTTTCCCGAGCTGTCTTTTATTGCCTTTATCTCCCCAAGCGATGCTTTTTGTCTTGCTCTAACTGCTAACATTCTACCTACTCGGTCACTCAACTCATAGCATTTTTCCCTGTTAGTCACATATTGTTTTGCTGCCTTTACTGTTATATATTCTTCTGCTTCCATTCTCAATTTCGCTAACTTAATTATGGCGGGATTTGGTACACATCCATTACTATTGGATGAGTCTACACTCTTACTCGCTTCTTCCTCTGCTTATAGTATCTCCCTTTTTAAGGCCTCACTTCTCTCTTGTTCCTGCTTCCTTCTCCTTACTCCAAAACTTATAGTCTCTCCCCTCACCCCAGCCTTAAAGCTATCCCAGACCATACCTACAGTTGCTGTATCTCTATTTATTGTCAGGAATTCTGCTATCCAAATTTTCATATGCTGGATATATGCCTCATCTTCCAGCAGTGCTCGTTCAAAAGTCCACACCGAGCCCCACCTTGCCACTGCTAATCCCTTTAAGGTAATAATCAGGGGGTTATGATCCGCCAATAATCTTGCAATATGTGCACCATCAAGACCCTGACTACTAACCAAAAAATAGTCTAATCTTGCACTTACTTTATGCGGTGCAGAATAATACGTGTATCCATCCTTTCCTGGTTTGAGAGTATCCCAAACATCCAGTAACCCGTTATTCCTAGCTAGGGAACAAACTGCTTGAAACACTCTTCTTTTCCTTCCTTTGTATTTAACTGGGGGTCCTAACCCCAATCCCAGGCCTCCTACGCCATTGATGTTAAAATCCCCTCCTAGTACTACATATGGGGCCCAAGTTGCCAACTCTATATCGACTTGTTCAAAAATCTCCGCATCGTCCCCTGTAGATCCGTATATAGAACCAAGAGTTACCCATTGTTCTCCTACCAGGCATTCTATCTGAGCCCATCTCCCCCAAAAATCCTCCCATTTTTTCCTAGTAGTGATGTCTCTCTGTCTTGATAGTACTGCCACTCCCCTATTCCTAGACCCCTGTCTTGAATACGCTAATACAGTAAGTCCCAATTGTTCAAGCAGATGAATTTCAGACACCTGGATATGTGTTTCTTGCAATATTAGGAAGTCTAGTCTAAGACTCTTAATTAATATAGCCACCTTCTGCCTCTTTAGTCTGTCATTTAACCCACAGACATTCCATGTCATTATTCGAGTATTCATTCTGGGTTATTAAGTAGGTCGACATTTCTTATACCAATACACAGCTCAATCCTTATACATGATGAAATAACAGTCATATAAAAATCATACATTTTTCTTTTATTAGTCAATATCTTCTGACTTGCTTCTTTTGTTCCTCTACAATAACTCCAAAATTTTTGTTCCTCACCCCCCCAACACCACCCTCCCCCCCCTGAGTTGCCACCCTGACTATCCCACCCCCCCTACTGGCAAATAGGTCCATAGGACCTATATGTGGCAGCTGTGACTGTCTGGGAACACTGTGTCCCCCACTCCCCCTTTCTTAATACCAGCCTGTGCAAACAAAAATATCCTATATATATACAACTTCTTAACTTACTTTACTCTAATCATTTGTACTTCTTATCCATTTTGTATGCTTTTACGGCTTCTTGCTTCCTTGCGCTACCAAAGCTACTGCTCGCTCTTTATCAGCCTGTGTCTGGGACTGTGGGCTATTCTCTTTCAACCATATCAGAAACTCCTGTGCTTTAATTTCAGAATAAAAAAATTTAAACTGTCCATCCCTTACTACTTTTAGCCTGCTAGGGAACATCAGGTACGCCTCACATCCCATTTTCTGAAAAGGCACAATCAGCTCCCGCAATCTCCACCTCCTTTCTACAGTTGTATGGCAGAAGTCAGGCCTAGCAAAAAACTCAACATCTTTATATCTGCACTTGGCCTGTGGGTTTGCCTTTGCCATTATCTCCTCTCTCAGCAGATAATTTCCAACATATATAAGTATTGCTCTAGGTTTGCTTGATACAGCCCCCTTTCTCTGTGTAAATGGGAATCTATGTGCACGCTGTATCTCCGATTCCCAATCCCAGCCTTCTATGTCAGGAAGTGCACCCTTGAGTAGCTCTATAACGTATGATCTCACATCCTGCCCCTCTTTTCCCTCCGCAATACCCAAAAGTCTGATATTATTTCTGCGCTGCCTATTTTCAAATTCTTCCAATTTCCATAAGACGTCTGATGTAGTCTTCTCTTGCTCCTGCCTGAATTCCTGCCATTTCTTCATTTCATCCTCCAACATACCGGTTCTTTCTTCTACCTCTGTAACTCTCCCTGACAAATCTGCGTATAATCTGTTTACTTTGCGGAGAGATCCTTGTATCTTTTTGCTTTCCTGCCTAGCTCTACGGCTTTCCACTCTCGCCTCGGTCTGTATCTGCTTCAACATTGAAAACATCATTTCAAACCCTTTAGGTGATGATTGCCCTTGAGACTGACTCTGACTCTGCCTCTGCCTTTGTTCTAAACCTTGCACTGATATTTCTCTAGTACCCATGTTTTTATCTCCTGTCACCCCAGCAGTCTCTTGGTACATCTGTGGTGTTGCAGAGTAATCCCAATCCAGTCGCTTTGCAATATCAGCATTTATAGGACTTACAATATTTTTTGATTTCCTTCGTTTTTTTGTCAAAATTTTAGACTTGCGCTTAGCAGATATCTTTTGAACCAAACCCTCTCCAGATTCTGATGTGGCTACTGTCTCTGTCGCTAATCCCGACATTGTTTGATCATTCTCTGTCTCCACAGAGCTTGAGGAGGCTACAGAGGTGCTCCCCCCGACTCCTCTTCACCGTCCACCTCATCCTCTTCCTCTTTCTCATCCTCCTCACCCTCATTTACAGAAAAAAAACATTCATCAGGAGGAGAGCCTGGAATTGTCAAAGGGTGACTGCTGGAATGGCCTCCTTTTTTTGAATACGGACCATCGGAATCTACAATAGCCATATCATTATCAATTATCGTAGGTCCAGATTTAGTAAGTCCTTGAGTAAACCCCTCCCCCGTAGTATCTTCTGGTGTATGGACCGTGACTTCAGTCCGTATTTCTGCTCTCTTTTTCCCTGTTAATGCCCCTATTGATGCAATATCCTTGTCTATACACGCAGACACAGTCCCCTCCTCGTCCTGACAATTGCCGTTATTGCCATTGTCTACCGCCCTTTGCTCCTGCCGAGTCAATGTTACTTCCATTCAGGCTATACTGTCCACTTGCACTGGATTCGTAGCCTGTCTCTCCCCTTCCAGTGAATCATTCTCTTTCCCATTCTTCCCCCGCTCCGCACCATCCGCCTGCAGCGTTACTCCTCCCGGCTGCTTTGAAACCCCTTGCCCCGCCCCTTGCTCGTTCACTGTGACGGTTGCCTCCACGCTTACCGGTACTGTCAGAGCTGGGTCCGTAGCCCCGTCTTGATCCAAATGTTGTGGAGCAGGGGTGGTGGTTGACTCAACCACAGCGAGGTCTGCGGGAGCCGACGTGGTTGCTGATATCCCACGAGTGCCGACACTTACACTGACAGGTAAAAAAGCCTCGTAAACCGTGGGTTGCCTCATGGTTGCCAGCTCAGATACTTTGCCGCCTGCATTGCATTTCTTGCTAGATGCCGCCTTACTTTTTTCCTTTTTCTTCTTCCTTTCAGTCATGCTGCTAGTTACATCATTTCTGACAACACTCCTTTCTTGTTCACGAAGATTATCTCGCTCCTCCTGACTCCGAAGCATTTTCTTCGCTCTGAGGTTAGCCGCCGGGGCATCAGAATCGCTCCAGGCAGCTCTCTCTCTCTCCTCTCTTGCGTTCTTTGCTATTTTCGGAGCCATCATATCCCAATAGCTAGACGATGTGGCTAGCGCTCTTTGATAGCGCAATCGAGTCCAACCAGTAACCTTGGCTATCAGCTGGTTTGAGCGTGTCAGTGCCCACACCACCAACGTCCTCACCGTCTGCGCGGTTAATTCTTTTCCATATAGCTTATATTCAGCTATGGCTGGGGACGCTAAGATAAAATCTTTCTTATTTTTTTGCCCAAGCAAGTACACCATATCCTCGTTTCTCTCATGTACATCAAGGAAGTTCGTCCGCCGGTCTGCATACACGTATCATCTTTCTCTTCAAAAAAATTCAGGGAGAGAGGGGAGACACGTCCTCTCCCTACAGCCTGCCAGCGGCCATCTTGCCTCGCCTATCTACCTTGGTGATAGTGGAATTACCACTACTTTTTAGACAACCATTCAACAATAATGTGTAGAGAAGCGGTGTTGCTTCTTCGCCTTCAAAGAGGAAGATTTAAATTTATATTTCAACAGGTAAAGAAAATAATTACTCAATTTCAAAAAGAAAATTAAGTAGGACCATTAGATGAAGTCTACTCCAACTCTAAAAGGATTGTGCAAATCGTAACAGGTGAAAAAAAGTGTGTCTCAACATTACTTTTTAAGATAATTTGGACACAAGACTAGACTGCAGGAGTGTCCAAATATCTAATTAGATATCTTGCATGTGATCATATGTTACTTAAAAACATACTTATGCACTTTTTATGCCGGTGAGTATTGCTTCTAAACACCCTTTCACTGCTTTCTTCCATACCTTCAAAAAAGATTTCATGGAATGAAAATGCATAGTCTTTCAGGTCTGTATATCTCTAATGTTAAACAATCATACTTGTTTTCTCTTTTGTCATTGCCATATGTAAACTCATCAGTCACTCCTATGGTAAGCCTTTACAATCCTGAATGCTGAGTGCTGAGTTTTGTGTGAGAGGATGCCCATACATAACCAAGCTAACTTTTCTTTAGCTACATAGAAACATGTAGTGTAACCTGTCAAATACTTTGAAATTCTACCCTGCCACTAGTCCTAGAGGTGGATGTAGAATTCAACCGTTCTTCATAAAATAAAATTGGATGTCACTAAGTAAAAAGTATTTCTGTATTATAGAAGCCCTAATGTAACCCTTAAAGATTCAAGCGAAGTCCAAACACATACTGAAACACACCAACCATTAGTAACCTGTAAAATTTGACAAACAACTCTTTCAAGGTGTGATCAATCCAAAAAACACTCCTTTGGCACATCAAATATAGTACAAAACATATAAACCACTAGTACCCCAACAAGTTTGCTTGAGCTACAACCCAGAGATTGCAGGACAACCACTTGCTGCTGCACCAAGCACATCAACAGCTGCAACACCATCTTTATCAAACAGTCCATACTCGCATATTTATCTTGAGTTTCGTAAACTTAAATTTCTATGCATTTATTGTGATGAACTTTTGTGTTATGCAAATCAACCTCATCAAAAACAAGAAACAGGAGTATCGCTGTCCTCAACATTAGTTATTAGACATTTATCAAGCTTTTTTGTTGTAAAAACTACCCCATCCGAAGGCCGTTGAAAATGTGCACACTTGCTGCCTTTCTTGGCTGGGGTTATCAATTATTCTGTAATTTCATATTCTGATTCAAACTCGTGGCCCTTTATTGAGCCTTTTTGTTGTACCTACTACCCCGGCCGAAGGCAGTGGTAAATTTGGGCACTTACTGCTTTTCTTGGCTGGGGTTATTAATTATTCTTGAATTTGATATTCTGATTCAAACTCGTGGCCCTTTATTGAGCCTTTTTGTTGTACCTACCACCCCGGCCGAAAGCAGTGGGAAATTTGCACACTTGCTGCCTTTCTGTGCTGGGGTTGTCAATTGTCCTTCTTGTAATACGAATTTAAAGTGCAGGCCCTTTATTGAGCCTTCTTGGTAACTATTACTTGTGAATGGCAGTGGGTAATTTGCGCACTTCCTGCCGTTCATGTATAAACAAAAGCTTAAAAGTCTAAGAATATTAAAAAAGAGCCAGTATAGTCTATGATTATCAAATCTTCTGTTTGTTATTGTAATTCAAAGTACAGGCCCTTTATTGAGAATTCTTGGTAACTACTACCCTTGAATGGCAGTGGGTAATTTGCGCAGTTCCTGCCATTCATGTATAAACAAAAGATTAAAAGTCTAACAATATTAAAAAAGAGCTAGTATAGTCTATGGTTATCAAATCTTCTGTTTGTTATCGTAATTCAAAGTACAGGCCCTTTATTGAGCCTTCTTGCTAACTACTACCCGTGAATGGCAGTGGGTAATTTGGACACTTTCAGCCTTTCATATTATTTGCATTATTCATCTACTACTCAATCAACACATCATCTACACATACACACACCTACTTGCTGCCTTTCTTGGCTATGGTTATCAACTATTCTTCTATTTCATATCTGTAGTCAAAGTGCAGGCCCTTTATCGAGCCTTTTTAATATAGATACTGCACTGCCAGAAGGAAGTGGGAAGTTTGCGCACGTACTGCATTTATTCACATGAGTTATGAACTATTGTTCAATTTTATATTCCTATTCAAAGTGCAGGCCCCATATCGAGCCCTTTTTCTTCAATCAACCACGGCCGAAGGCAGTGGGAAATTTGAACACTTGCTACATTCCTTGGCTGGGGTTATCAATTATCCTTCTTCTAATACAAATTCAAAGTGCAGGCCCTTTATTGAGCCTTCTTGGTAACTATTACTCGTGAATGGCAGTGGGTAATATGCACACTTCCTGCCGTTCATGTCTAAAAAAAAGCTCAACAAAAGTCTACCAATATTAAAAACGAGCCAGTATAGTCTTTGGTTATCAAATCTTCTGTTTGTTATTGTAATTCAAAGTACAGGCCCTTTATTGAGCCTTCTTGGTAACTACTACCTGTGAATGGCAGTAGGTAATTTGCACACTTGCAGCCTTTCTTATTTTTTACATTATTCATCTAACACTCAATCAACACATCATCTACACGTACACACACCTACTTGCTGCCTTTCTCGGCTGCGGCTATCAATAATCCTTCTTCTAATACAATTTCAAAGTGCAGGCTCTTTATTCAGTCTTATTGGTAACTATTACTCGAGAATGGCAGTGGGTAATTAGCACACTTGCGTCCTTTCTTGCGACCTTTCTACCGCACAGTGTGTGTACTTTGTGCACTTGCTTAACTCCTTAGATGAGATACCCGTTTCTCAGACTCCCACTGCGGAATCCGACTCACAGTCTATAATGGACTGGAAAACCAAACACCCATTTCCTTTACAAGGCAGTGGATTGTTTCCGCATCTGCTACCTTTCTTCCTTTTCACCTTATTCTGCATCCACTACCTGAAACACACCTACCTCCTAACTTTCTTGCAGCCTTTGTCAAGTATTATTCTAATTCAAAATAGAGTCCCTGAAATGGGCCCGGTGTTGTAATTTTTCAGCCCTACCGCCCACAATGGTAACTTAATGCACTTACATTGATTCCTTCGATGTCCTAGCCATTTCTTATGCTCCCACTGCAAAATTTGATGTCCTATCCATATCATGAGTTGGAAATCCAGAGATCCACTTCCCTGACAACGCAGTGGATAGTTTGCGCGTCTGCAGCCTTTCTAATTTTTCACTTTTTTTATCTTTCACTCAATCAACACATCATCTACACTTAACACACACCAACTTGCTACCTTTTTTGGCTCCAGTTATCAATTATTTTTCAATTTCATATTCTGATTCAAACTTGTGGCCCTTTATTGAACCTTTTTGTTGTAGCTACTACCCGAGTCGAAGGCAGTGGCAAATTTGTACACTTGCTACCTTTCTTGGCTGGGGTTATCAATTGTTCGTGAATTTCATATTCTGATATAAACACGTGGCCCTTTATTGAGGCTTTTTGTTGTACCTACGACTCCGGCCGAAGGCAGTGAAAATTTGCACACTAACTGCCTTTCTTGGCTAGAGGTTATCAATTATTGTTCAAATTCATTTTCTGATTCAAAGTCAAGGACCTTTATCAAACCTTTTTATTGTAGCTAATACCCCGGCTGAACGAAGTAGGATATACTCACACTTGCTGCTTTTCTTCACTGGGATTGTCAATTATTTTAAAAGTACCTACAAGCTTAGCAACAATATTTTCTTTTGGAAACAAATTTCAAACTAATCGTCTCTGTAAAACTTCTTTGACGTGTTCAGTCATTTCTCCAATTCTTATTTCTTGTACAATAGTTTCATATTCAGCATAATTTCCTTATTGCATATTTGTAATAACTTCCTTATATTAAAAGTATAACCAAATGTTAACATTACCAATGCTACATTACATCATTTACTTATACTACCTTTGGAACATAACAGCAAATTACAATACCACAAGATATCTGGAGAAGCTTGTTGTGAAGACTCTTGAAGAAAATGAAACTTCTCATTATTGATGGCATAAGCATGGTATCAAACTTAATGCTTGCCTTTGTGCATTTAAGAATGCTGCAAACTCTTAAAACAGAGTACGGCAGATTAAGTCTCAATTTATTTAAGGCATAGACAATTGTACTATGTCCCCAGATTCTGTTAACTGTACAAAATAACATTCATTAATGTTTGTGTCGAGTAGCATCTTCAATATACATTGCAGACATCAGGGTTCACAACTTCAATTCACCTTTCCTTCTACATTAATGACATCATTGAATCCAGCCGTGCTTTACTTAAGGCAGAGACAATTTTACTCTGTCCTCACATTCTTTTAACTGTATAAATTGCATTCATCAATGTTTGTGTCAATTAGTACCTTTGATCTACACTGTGGACAGCTGAGTTCACAACTTGAATTCAACTTTCCTTCTACATTAAGGACAGCATTGTATTCAGCCTTGCTTTCCTTAAGGCAGAGAAAATTGTACTGTGTCCTCACATTCTGTTAACTGTGACAAAATAGCATTCATCGATCTTTCTGTCAATAACTACCTTCAATCTACACTGCTTACAGCTGGGTTCAAAACTTGCATTAACCGATCTTTCTGTCAACAACTACCTTCAATCTACACTGCAGCCAGCTGGGTTCACAACTTCAATTCAGCTTTCTTCTACATTTAGGACAGCATTGTATTCTTCCTTGCTTTCCTTAAGGCAGAGACAAATATACTATGTTCTCAGATTCTGTTATCTGTGACTAAATAGTATTTATCGATCTTTGTGTCAACAACTTCCTTCAATCTACACTGTGGACAGCCGGGTTCACAACTTGAATTCAGCGTTCTTTCTACATTAAGGACAGCATTGCATTTAGCCTTGCTTTCCTTAAGGCACACAGATTCTATTATCTGTGACTAAATGGCATTCATCGACCTTTGTGTCAACAACTGCCTTCAATCTACACTACGTTCAGAAGGGTTTACAACTTCAACTCAGCTCTAGAACTAAAATTATCTTCAATATCTGTCCTTACAACAACCTTCAATATATTCTGCAGTCAGTAAAAAATAAAACTTCATAGCAAGAGCTCCACTACTACAGAAAACATTGAATTCAGCCTCGCTTTATTTAAGGTAGAGACTAATGGATTTTATGTCTTCCGATTTTGTAAAAGAATGTCACAAATAGTATTCATCTATAACTGTTCACTAGAGCTTTCAATCTACACTACAGACAGCTCAGTTCACAACTTCAATTCAGCTTTCCTTCCACATTAAGGACACCATTGTATTGAGCTTTACTTTCCTTAAGACAGACACAATTATACTGCGTCCTCAGATACTGTTAACTTTCACAAAATAGCATTCATCAATCTTTGTGTCAACAACTGCCCTCAATCTACATTGCAGACAGCTCACTTCACAACTTCACATCAGCTTTCCTTCTAGATTAAGAACAGCATTATATTCAGCCTTGCTTTCCTTAACGCAGAGACAATTATACTGTGTCCTCAGACTCTGTTAACTAAGATAAAATACCATTCATCGATCTTTGTGTCAACAACTGCGTTCAATCTACCATGGGGACAGCTGTATTCACAACTTCAATTCAGCTTTCTTTCTACATTAAAGACAGCATTGCAATCAGCCTTGCTTTCCTTAAGGCAGAGACAATTATACTGTGTCCTCCAATTCTCTTAACTGTGACAAAATAGCATTCATCGATCTTTGTATCAACAACTGCCTTCAATCTACACTGCGGACAGCTGGGTTCACAAGTTGCATTGACCGATCTTTCTGTCAACAACTACCTTCAATCTACACTGCGGACAGTTGGGTTCACAGCTTCGATTCAGCTTTCCTTCTACATTAAGGACAGCATTAAATTCAACATTGTTTTCCTTAATGCAGATACAATTCTACTCTGTCCTAAGATTCTGTTAACTGTACAAAATACCATTCATCCATGTTTCTATCAATTAGTACCTTCGATCTACATTACAGACAGCAGGGTTCACAACTTCAATTCAGATTTCCATGTAAATTTCTCTTTACTATGTGTGCTGAGAAGTGCCTTCAATCAATTCTTCGCTCAGTAGAATTCACAACTAGATACCAAGAGCGCCAGCACTACAGAAAACATTAAATACAATCTTGATTTACCTAAAACACAGACAATTGCACAATATCCTTACATTTTCTTAAACGTTGAACACTAGGAAATTCAGCCTTCATTTATTTAATGCAGACAAAATTCTACTATATGTGTTTCACATTTTGTTTAAATAAGTGACAAAAACCATTTGTCTATGTCTGTTAACAACTACCTTCAATCTACACTGTACAGGGAACATACAAGCTCACCGCCAAAGATACTACTTACTCAGCGCACCATAAATATTCACAAACAAGGGTGAACACTTTTATGTCACAGTGAGACATACTGTCCCTTTTAAATGGAATTGATGCAGAATTCAATCAACAAAAGACATTACTTCAATTACTGTACCTCCCCCCGACCACACATCATCACAGGATACGTTCAAGCTCAGCGCCAAAGGTATTACTAACTCAGTGCACCACAAATCATCACCATGTGACCGTATTGAATGAGATGACTTATTTAAAAAAAACACATCATACTTTTCGAAGATATACTTCAACTGAATTCTGTGAATGGATAACCAATATGTATTAGAAATCTTGATTTTAAAGATTTTGCTACCAATGTGTCCTGCTTGGACCACACATCATCACACACTCCACAGAACTTTGTTGCTTTAGATGCACACTTGCTGCCTTTCTTGACTGAGGTTATCAATTATTCTTCTTGTAATACAAATTCAAAGTACAGGCCCTTTATTGAGCCTTCTTGATAACCACTTCCCATCAATAGCAGTGGGTAATTTCCACACTTGCATCCTTTCTTCCAAAGCACAGTCTGTGTAATGAGCTGGAAATCCAATGATTTACTTCCCTGATAAGACAGTGGTTACTTTGCACGTCTGCACCCTTTCTTACTTTTTACCTTATTCATCTTCAATTCAATAAACACATCATCAACACATACACACACTTACTTGCTGCCTTTGTTGGCTGAAGTTATCAATTACTCTTCAATTTCATATTCTGATTCAAAGTCAAGACCCTTTAACCCCTTCCACACTCATGACGAGCTGGGCTCGTCATGGTGTAGCCTCCTCAAACACTGATGACGAGCCCAGCTCGTCATAAAACAATGAAAAAGAACAATTTGCAGCACAGAGGGGGAAAACGCATAGCAGCCATGGAGTTAACAAGCCTTTTTCATGTACATACTACCCCGGCAGAAGACAGTTGAAAATTTTGCACTTGCTGCCTTTCTTCGCAAGGGTTATCAATTGTTCTTTAATTTCATATTCTGATTCAAAGTCAAGGCCCTTTACCAAGCCTTTTTGTTGTACCTACTACCTCGCCTAAAGGCAGTAGGTAATTTCCACACTTGCAGCCTTTCTTACTTTTTACAATATTCATCTTCCAACCAATCAACACATCATCTAAACATACACACACCTACTTGCTGCCTTTCTTGGCTGTGGTTATTAACTATTGTTCTATATCATATCCGTATTCAAAGTGCAAACCCTTTATCAAGCCTTTTTCTTGTAACAACTACCCCGGCCAACAGCACAGAGTAATTTACGGACTTGCTGCCTTTCTTAGCTGGGGTTATCAATTCTTCTTTAATTTCATATTCTGATTCAAAGTCAAGGCCCTTTATCGAGCCTTTTTGTTGTACCTACGCCCCCGTCCGAAAGCAGTACAAAATTTGCACAATGGCTGCCTTTCTTGGCTGCAGTTATTAATTCTTCTTGTAATACAAATTCAAAGTGCAGACCCTTTATTGAGACTTCTTGGTAACTACTGCCAATGAATGACAGTGCATAATTTGCACACTTATGTCCTTTATTGCGCCCTTTCTAGCGCACAGTGTATGTAATTTAAACAGTTGCTTCCCTCCTTAGATGTACTGACAGTTTCTCAGGGTCCCACTACGGAATCCGACTCACAGTCTATAATGGCCTGAAAAACAAAACACCCACTTCTTTTACAAGGCAGTGCATAGATTCAACGTCTGCTGCCTTTCTTAATTTTCACCTTTTTCATCTTCCACTCAATCAACACATCATCCACAAATATACACACCTACTTGCTGCCTTTTTTGACTGGAGTTATTAATTATTCCTGAATTTAATATTTGATTCAAAGTCAATGCCCTTTATAGAGCCTTTTTATTATAGCTATTACCTCAGCCAAACACAACACAACTGTGATAGTTTCTCAAATCAAAACAATATCCACTTTATAATGTTCTCTGATTTTTATACTGAAATTAGGAAGAAGACTTTAATTCTGCTTTTGAGGGGCAAGGGCTTTCTTCAGGTTAGACCAGCACTAATGTACCTTCAATTGTTAGACAATACCTGAACATTTTTAACATTGCTCGTTTTCTAATTGCTGCTGTTGGCCTTAGGAAACAAAGATTCCCACTGATGATTGAACTGTGTATTTCTCCTAAATTTTTAAATACCATGAATTACTTTTAATTGATATATCTTTCTAGTTTTAAATCATTTATATATATCTGTGTACTAATGATCTGCATTTTTATATCACCTATATGTTTTGAATTGTCTTGTGTTTTGTATTTGTACTATTATGATTTTTAATAATCAAATAAAGTGGTTTGAAGACTGAAGAATATAACCTCTCATAACTGAATAGAGCTTCTAAAATAATTTCATCATGTATTTCATAGTTCACATTAGCAATTTCAAAACTCATATCATCATACTCAATGTCATCTAATGCTTCCACAAAATCAGCATCTAAAGTTTAGTCTAGGAAATCACAGCTGACATCTACATCATTTATATCTTCCTCTTCATTCTCCCTACTTTTAAAAATGATGTTTAGCTCTTCTATGACACTGTTACTAATTTCGAAACCGCCTTCCAAATTGTGAATTTCTTATGTTGTAGGTCCTTGTACAAAAACATAAACCCTTAATTTTATCTTCACTGTAATATCAGCATATGTGGTGATTCATCTGAAATATCTTAAAAATATATCTTACAATTAAAGCAACAACATTTTCTACATGAGTGTATATTATTTTCAAAATATTCTAAAATTAAATACAATAAATACAGTGTCACTCTGTATTGTGTCAAGTGCTTTATTTATTTATTTATACTACCTACTGTTTTGCAACCTTAAAACAATGACGACAGCACTGCCTTAGTTTGACTCACACCATTACGTTATCAACTAGGGTTGAGGGAGGCAAAGGAAAGGAGTAAACTACATGTCTACAGATGTACTCCTATATTTAGAACACTGGATGAAGCACTGAATAAATAACGTTAGATACAAAAGAACATACACAAAAAAAGGCTGCATAAAAGATACACAAAGGAAAGCAACACAAATAGGTCACCGAATCTTGAACACAAACTGGTAAGTCACCAAAAGAACAAAAAGGCTAAGAACACTCCAACGGACGCTACGCTGTGGAATTCATTGTGAAGCAAGGTAGAAACATACTGTAAATAAAGCGGAATTTAAATAAAGAAAAAGTAAAAACGATACATGGATGACAAAGTCACTGGAGTAATACTCTGTTCCTCAACACAAAAAAAGATTATGTAGAAGTTATATGTGTGAATGTTTAAGGAGCTGCAAAGGGACCCAATACCCCGGGACTCAAATAATAACATTGGGGACCGTGGGGAGAATGCCAATACCCCCACGATCCCAGCCGGGCACCCCGCATCCTTCGAGAGCCGGCATTGTTTTCTCAGAGAGATCACCTTACATGCTGCTCTCTCTAACAAAAAGCTATCTGCTTTCCTACTTAAAAGAGACAGCATATTAACTTGCTCTCTCTTTCACATAGTAAACCGGTTTGCTGTGCTAAAGTAGGAGCCACGGCACTCCCGCCCTACAATAGTAAACTGCAGTGTCCCGGGGATAAGCACCCCGAGACACTGCAAGAGCCGGCCCTGGGAAATGATGGTCCCCAGGGCCATCAAGGGTTCCAGTAAGAAGGCCACGCGACCCCCTCCCAACAATAAAGAGTCCCGAGAAGTGGAAGTCCCCGGAGCTGGGAAATTCGTGCCATCACGGACCCCCCTATTTTAAATATTACTGCCCCAGGAAGGTGGCGGTCCCCAAAGAATGTAGGAGAGCCGTGAGCTGCCTGCATACTTCAAAATAAATGATGGCTGCCAACACTTCCTGGTTTGGAGTGAATTGTACAAATTTCCGTACGCCGCGATTTTTCTTTAAAAAAAAAAAATATATATAAAAATATATATATATATATATATATATATATATATATATATATATATATATATATATATATATATATATATATATATATATATATATATATATATATATATATTAGCTACTGGCGGCCGCCAGTAGGTATATATAGTTAGGATTTTTTTGAATAGGGATTTCTGAAAATTCTATGTTGAATAACTTTGGCGTTGATGGACGGAATTGGCTGAAATTTTCAGGAAAATGGCACATTTTCTTTCTGAGCGTCCCCCGAAAGTTTGGGGGGGGTTTCGTCAAGCGGGGGCTTAGAACAAATGGGGGTCCCAAAACGTGTTTTTAACATTGAGTTTTCCATAGGGCGGTTGGACTCACTTTTAGCTCGAACGGCTGAATGGGTTTCCACAAAACTTGGCAAAATTGTAGGGACTGGTAGCCCGATGTGCCTTTGCTATGTCTCAAGATATATGCTCCAGTGGTTTTTATGAAAATTAACTTTGAAAAATATATATTGGGCTACATTGGGCTATATATATGTTAGAGCCCAAATGTAGCCCAATGTAGCCCAATGTAGCCCAAAGATGGCCACCAGAGACAAAAAAAACAAATGTAGCCCAAATATCAGCCAGATGTAGCCTAACTATAGCCCAGTGACAGAATATCCCAGGTGTGTTCTAAAGAACAACTAGAGCGCTAACAGTCTTACTTATGACAAAAGTATGGCACACCTGAAGTCATCTTGATTGGAATAAAGTGTTAACACTTAAAACATTTAATTTGCAAAGGAACAAAATGAGGGGTTTCATTTTGCCATAGAAATGCTATATATATATATATATATATATATATATATATATATTAGCTACTGGCGGTCGCCAGTAGGTATATATAATTAGGATTTTTTTGAATAGGGATTTCTGAAAATTCTATGTTGAATAACTTTGGCGTTGATGGACGGAATTGGCTGAAATTTTCAGGAAAATGGCACATTTTGTTTCTGAGCGTCCCCTGAAAGTTTGGGGGGGTTTCGTGAAGCAGGGGCCGAGAAAAAAGGGGGGTCCCAAAACGTGTTTTTAACATTGAGTTTTCCATAGGGTGGTTGGACTCACTTTTAGCTCGAACGGCTGAATGGATTTCCAAAAAACTACGCAAAATTGTAGGGACTGGTAGCCCGATGTGCCTTTGCTATGTCTCAAGATATATGCTCCAGTGGTTTTTACGAAAATTAACTTTGAAAAATATATATTGGGCTACATTGGGCTCACAGCCACTCACACATTCACTGGCTCTTATGCTCAGTTATTTATATATGTCAACTCCCACATGTACTGTGTTTTACAAATGTACTTACTTTGACATGTAGCACTGAGATATCCATTCACTCACCAATACACTCATGCACACAGTCAACCACCCATACAGCTGTTTCCACATGCAGTTTTGAACCAATACATCTAGTGAATCAACTGTTCACACATCTATGCACAGAGTCACACACCTCCCAGCCACCCACACACACACACTCACTCTCCCATACAAATACTTGGGCAACCAATCAATAACCCATATAGTTACTCATATAGCTACTGATCAACACATGCAGCAGTTTACAGAACAACAGATATAATGATGCACAAATTAAGACAGTTTAGTCACTAACCCATGCACTCAGTGAGACACATTTAATCACTCTCTCATACAATCAGTCATGCACCTACTAAATCCTTCATCCAGACACTTATACATCCACTCATTCTTC
Organism: Lissotriton vulgaris; assembly: GCF_964263255.1. Lineage (NCBI taxonomy): Eukaryota > Metazoa > Chordata > Amphibia > Caudata > Salamandridae > Lissotriton > Lissotriton vulgaris. The sequence continues at coordinate 807,971,521 of NC_141697.1, forward strand.
AATATGTAAGACATATTTTAACTTTACAGAAACATACAGTCACTGGATGATGTCATCAGTGATGTCATCAGTGATGTCACTGACCATGTCATGAATGATGTAATATGTGACATCATCAGCAGTGGATTGCGGGTGCGCGATATATAGTTAGTGCAACTAACTATATATGCGAATTTCAATGGTTTTGTGCGAGTAAAAGAAGGTTTTGTAAATGCTAATCCCAAACTATATATGGTCTATAACCTATGGTTTTTTCAGTGAATTTTTAAGGTTTTGTAAATGCTAATTCCTAACTATATATGGTCTATAACCTATGTTTTTTTCAGTGAATATATATATATATATATATATATATATATATATATATATATGTATATATATATATATATATATATATATATATATATATATATAGAGCATAAACATCCATGTACAACCCCCTGAGCAAGCCTATAGGGTCAGAATGTTTCTACCCTGCCCCCTTTCCTTATTTCTCAACTTTGTTTTACTGTTTTCTTCTGACTCGGTTCTAACGACGAACAAGATGGCTGCCAACACTTCCTGGTTTGGAGTGCTGACAGACAGTTGACAGCCAATCAGCATGCAGCTCGTGCTCGTAATTGTACAGATTTCTGCACGCATACGCCGCGATTTTTCTTTTTTTTTAAATAAAAATATATATATAGCCTAATCATTCATGTACGACCCCCTGAGCAAGCCTATAGGGTCAGAATGTTTCTACCCTGCCCCCTTTCCATATTTCTCAACTTTGTTTTTCTGTTTTCTTGTGACTCGGTTCTAGCGACGAACAAGATGGCTGCCAACACTTCCTGGTTTGGAGTGCTGACAGACAGTTGACAGCCAATCAGCATTCAGCTCGTGCTCATAATTGTACAGATTTCTGTATGCGTACGCCGCAATTTAAAAAAAAAAAAAAAAAGAGCCTAAACATCCATGTATGACCCCCTGAGCAAGCCTAAAAGGTCAGAATGTTTCTAGCCTGCCCTCTTCCCTCATTTCTGAACTTTGTTTTACTGTTTTCTTGTGACTCGGTTCTACCGATGCACAAGATGGCCACCAACAGTTCCTGGTTTCGAGTGTTGACAGACAGTTGACAGCCAATCAGCATGCAGCTCGTGCTCGTAATTGAACAGATCTCCGTACGCGTGTAGAACTCTGTCTCTAGATATTGCTATGATTTTACTTGTAATTTTCTCAGAAACTACTCAACGGATTTACACCATTTAACAAAAAGCACAATCTGCCAGCACACAGCCTCATCCAGAGCAGCCCATTCAGAGCGTGTAATCATGGCATGAAAAGGAAAGGGGCCAGACCAGAATGGCTTTCTGGGCATACCGCAGCCTCTGATGAAGGAGTCTAACGATTTGTGAATGTGTTAGGCGTACAACGGTTTGCACAGCTGTGATAGGATTCTGCTGTGTCCATACCCAATAAAGGCTTTTAGCACACACTGCTGTTCGAGTGCATCTCATTCCGGAGGGAACCTTGGAGTTGTGACAGATATATATATATATATATATATATATATATATATATATATATATATATATATATATATATATATATATATATATATATATATATATATATATATATATATTACCTACTGGCTATCGCCAGTAGGTATATATAGTTAGGATTTATTCCCTATGGGATTTTTGAAAATTCTATGTCTAATAACTTTGGCGTTTGTGGACGGAATTGTCGAGGGGGGGCTGAGAAAAAAGGGGGGTCCCAAAACGCGTTTTTCCCATGTTAATTTCCATAGGGCGGTTGGACTCACTTTTAGCTCGAACGGCTGAATGGATTTGCACGAAACTTTGCAAAATTGTAGGGACTGTTAGCCCGATGTGCCTTTGCTAGGTCTCAATATATGTGCTCCAGTAGTTTTTGAGAAATTAACGTTTAAAACAAGATATATATCTGTAACAGCGCTCCAGGCTGCGCTCCGGTTCGCTTACTTTTCGCGAAACGGAACTTTGAGCGCAGAAAGCTGATTGGCTCTCCGGTGTCTGTCAACATTCTAAACAGTCCGGAGCGGCCGCCATCTTATCTCTCGGTAGGATCGAGAGAGAAGAAGAGGTGAAAAACGAAGGGGGAATTTAATGAAAGGGGGCAAGGTAGACCCCTCTTGACCCCCTAGGAATGATGTTGGGGTTATTAAAGGGTCCCGTGGGGAAAATAAAAAAAAAATGATTTTTCACGGTAGAAGCGCTTCACGGGCCGCGAACTGGGCCGCAAACTGGTAGCGAAACGAGAATTCGCCATTTTGTGCTTCGTTTTAATTAAATTACTAGGTATAAGGGGGTGCGGGAGACGTATCCTAATCCCCTATGTTTCATGAGGGTGGCTGAGGAGGCTCATATATGTTGATACATCTCTTCCAGCGGCTGTGCGTGAGCTTTTTATTTGTTTTGCTGCGTGACGTCTGTTAACGTTCGATTCGATGGAAATCAGGAAGTGTTGACCGCCAATTTGTCACTGCGATAATATATTTTGTTATAAATGAATCCTTATTGATAAACATTGTCTGCGCCATCTTGCCTTTTTTCCAATGCCACAATTTTGTCGTGCACGGCAGCCATTTTAGATGCCAGGCTGGTCCCAGGCTATCACCTACCCCTGCGGATGTAGTTTATGGCCCCAGCTGTAGAGAATCCAGACATGCCAACCCTCCCGATTCAGGCGTGAGACTACTGATTTCAGTGCTAGTCTCCCGCCTCCTGATTTCTGCAAGCAAAAACCCGGGGGCATATTACCAACAACTAGCGATAATTTTTGTCTCTAACTTGTTTAGAGACAAAAATTATCGCCGCACAACGGCGATTTTTATCGCAGATAAACCTTGCTATTAGCAAGGTTTATCGCAAATGCGATAAAAAACGGCCGCAATGCATGAATATCGCAGAAAAGTCAGCGATATTCATGTATTATCGAGCAAATGCTCTTAGCCATGTTATCCACCTCCCATTGGATAACATGGCTAAGAACTGCTCAGGGCACTATCACTGACATGCAAAGCGGGGCCCACGATGGTCGCTATCTCCTTTTAGCTGTCACTAACTGGTGTTAGCGACAGCTTGGTAATAGGGAGATAATTTTATCTCCGCTTTCTTGGCTTTTAAAGCCAAAAAAGCGGAGATAAACCCCCTTGATAATATGCCCCATGATTCCTCGGGGGTTTCAGCTGACAGGGCTTGGTATTGTGTTACATGGTAATTCTTCCAGGAAACGTCAGAGGGTCGATGCAGGGGTTCTAGAAGGGGTGATAAACCATTTAAGCCTCATAAACAAGCGCATGGTCTTTTAAAGTTCTGTGAAGTACTCGGGGCGGCGGTGTGTGTGTGTCCTCTTTCAGGAGCGGGCGGGGGGGGGGGGGGCACTGCCAGCAACTTCCAGGCTAGGCAGTGTTCAACACTTGCATCACCCTTTCTCTGCCTGCTATTGCGCTCCATGCTTCGGAAAGGTAAGAAAAAGAACGTGCATTTGAGTTTGAAATGTCCGATCCTGTAGCAGTACACTTGCAAAGCCCACACATGACAATAACCTGATTCAAGGCCCCATTCACCCGTTTTTAAACAAATTTATAACACTCCAACAAAGTAAGATTATAAAACTTTATTAACTTTTAAATATAATGAACGGAACAAAAACTGTAAAAACATTTAAACATTTTTCACCAAAAAAAGCAACAATTGTCAGAAGCTGTCTTTTGTGCGAATAGTCCCAAGGCAGCACAACGTGCTGAGTTCTGGACGGCACCCAGGTGATGTCGCCTGGGTGCCGCACTGGTTTTGGTATCCTACAATGCTGCTCCGAAAAATTGGCGTGGGGCGTCCCGGGTGGTGCGGGGGGAGGCCTCGTCAGTAGCGGTCTGTTGTGCGAATAGTCCCAAGGCAGCAGAACGCGCTGAGATGTTGATGGCACCCAGGTGATGTCCAGTAAACTGCCGCACTGGTTTTGGTATCCTACAATGCTGCTCCGAAAATTGGCGTGGGGCGGCCCGGGGGGGGGGCGTGGGGGAGGCGGCGTGAACGGGCCTCCCCAGGTGGCGGCCATCCAGCTGAGTTGCGCCCGCTCTTGCGGCTACAGCGTCTCGCTCACCATGTTGTTGAGTTGCTCCCACTCTTGCAGTGCAGCGATAGGCGGCTGCTACATGACTCTTAAAATGGCGGACGGCTCTTCGGTTTTGGGCCTGGTCCACTGAAATGGCCCTGGGACACCTTGGAACTCGGACGCTTGCCTGCTAGGGCTTGGGCTCCATTCTCGAAAAGCGTCCCCTCAGCCGTGAAGATTCTACAAAAGTCTTGGGGGCCCCCGACTCCCGCAGTCTTCCGGTGGGGAGCGGCTGCCATGATTGCTCGCGGAATGACCACGACGGAGCTACGAGATGGTGGTGCTGTCATGCTGACGCCAGCTTTAGTCTGAAACATCCAGAAACAAGGTGGGGCTTTCATCGTTTGGGAAAAAAAAATGTTCTAAACCAATGAAAAGTGTTATTTTTAGGTCATATGACCAAGCCTTCCATCTTTAGGAAACCAAAAGTAAAATGAACCAATGAAAAGTTTTATAAACAAGTCACATGACCTGTTATGCGGCATAGGGCTACAAAAAGCGTAGAAAATCTGTTTGCACGTGAGGCGGCGTCAGTAGCGGACCGATGTGCGAATAGGCCGAAGGCAGCACAACGCGCTGAGATCCGGATGGCACCGAGGTGGTGTCCAGCAAATTGCCGCACTGGTGTGGCCATCCTACAATGCTGCGCCGAAAGACGGCGTGTCCAGCTGAGTTCCGGTCACTCTTGCGGTACAGTGAGTCGAACGCGCCGAGATCCGGATGGCACCGAGGTTGTGTCCAGCAAGTTGCCGCACTGGTGTGGCCATCCTACAATGCTGTGCCGAAAGTCGGCGTGGGGTGCCCCGTTGGCTTATGAGGTGATGTCAGTAGTGGACCGATGTGTGAATAGGTCGGAACCAGCACAAGGCGCCAAGATCCGAATGGCAAGTCCTGGATGTTGAGTGCCATAGTTGAGAGTTCTGAGCAGTGCTTGTAAGACTATCTGAAGCTTATTTGCACCTGCTGCAGCTTCACTGTTGCCCAAGGTGGTGTCCAGCAAATTGCTGCACTGGTGTGGCCATCCTACAATGCTGCGCCGAAAGACGGCGTGTTCAGCTGAGTTCCGGTCACTCTTGCGGTACAGTGACTCGAACGCGCCGAGATCCGGATGGCACCGAGGTGGTGTCCAGCAAGTTGGCGCACTGGTATGGCCATCCTACAATGCTGCGCCGAAAGACGGCGTGACCAGCTGAGTTCCGGTCACTCTTGCGGTACAGTGACTCGAACGCTCCGAGATCCGGATGGCACCGAGGTGGTGTCCAGCAAGTTGCCGCACTGGTGTGGCCATCCTACAATGCTGCGCCGAAAGTCAGTGTGGGGTGCCCCGTTGGCTTATGAGGTGATGTCAGTAGTGGACCGATGTGTGAATAGGTCGGAACCAGCACAAGGCGCCCTGCACTGTTGAGCTTTTTTCAATGCCTGTTTTTTGTTGTTTCCCCTCCATCAAAAACAAAAAAAATATATAAAACTGTGCAAAAATACAAAAAAATGTTTAGAAAAGCAGTGCTTGTAAGACTGTCTGAAGCTCTTTTGCACCTGCTGCAGCTTCACTATTGCCCTGGTGTGGACAAAGATCGCCCATGACTTAGGCTGATTGAGAGTTTGTAGAAAAATGGTTTCAGATTTTCCACATATTACTCTTCAACATTCTTCCTAAATGTAACAATGTGGGACTCACTAGGAGAACGGCTGTTTATCTTTCCTTTCAAAATGCTGCCAACAATATTTTCTGAATGGAAGACACCATCTTGTAGCATAAAGGGCCGAAAGGGGTTCTGGTCTGGCCGATTGTTGGTGGAGACATTTTGACTATATCTTGGACCTGCCCGGCCTCGCCCAAAATGGCGCCGGTATAAATGGGACTCGTAACTCCTTGCCCGCAAATGTATATCTAGAAAATTTTATTGTAAGTGGCCCTGTCTTATTTTAATTACAAAATGTACGTCCACCGATTCCGCAACTGTTAGACACCTTAGTTCTTGCAACCTAATGGCCCGCTCGTTACGTTCCTCTACAGTGTAAATGTCTCCTCATCATATACGATTCCAGTTTGTTCCGTGGCCGGCCCACATGGTTATAGGCCCGTATTTGTATACTGACATTTTCACAATAAAGCTTTTTAAAACAAAACACGGTAGTAGTATTTACATTGGTAAAGTTTTTACTTTTAGTCACTGTTTTCGAATCAGTAAAAGGCAAGTGAAATAAAGCAGTCCAATTACATGACGGATAAAAGGTATAATATGTAGGAACGTAGTAAAGATAAATGGTCAAGGGCAGTTGTGTTTTCCACTCCTGCAACATAAAGTGATCGATAAGAATCTGATAATCAGGCGTATCGGCGACTAAGACAGCAGGCCGAGTCTCTTTTACTCAACGGCTCCGTCATGGAACGAAGAAACGCCCTTTTTCTCGAAAAAGGAATATATTTACTTGCAGGACAGTTGTAAATTTTCCGGGAAAGTACATTAGCCTGGAATATTATAACATATATGTTTTAAAAAAAATAATGTTCGAAAACAATAAAAAGCGTAATTTTTAGGTCATATGACCAAGCTTTTCATCATTAAAATAACAAAAGTAAAAATGAACCAATGAAAAGTTTTATTAACAAGTCACATGACCTGTTATGCTTACGTTACGCGCTGCGCGCCGCGCCCCGGATCACTTCCGGGTGCGCTAACGCGGCGTGTCATATAACGCATTACGCGACAACGTAGGTCAAGAATATAGTCAAAATGTCTCCACCAACCAGCGTTCGGAACACAACCCCTTTCAGCAGTCCAAAAAGTTCTGTTAAATGACAACAGAGGGGACAGGCAACAAGAACCATCAGTCAAAGAGGGGAGGGCAAGTTCTTCTCTTCCAGGTCATGTTGGGGCGCTACCAGAACTGATCGAATTGGTAGTCTACAGTGTTTCTGGATGTTTCAGACTAAAGCTGGCGTCAGCATGAGAGCACTACCATCTCGTAGCTCCGTCGTGGCCATTCCACGAGCAGACATGGCAGCCGCTCCCCACCAGAAGCCTGCGGGAGTCGGGGGCCCCCAAGACTTTTGTAGAATCTTCACGGCTGAGGGGACGCTTTCGAGAATGGGACCCAAGCCCTATCAGGGAAGCGTCCGAGTTCCAAGGTGTCCCAGGGCCATTTTAGTGGACCAGGCCCAAAACCGAAGAGCCGGCCGCCATTTTGAGAGTCCTGTGGCAGCCGTCTATCGCTGCACCGCAAGAGCGGGAGCAACTTAACTACATGGTGAGCGAGACGCTGTAGTCGCAAGAACGGGCGGTAAACAGCTGAATGGCGGAAGAGGCACAGTGTAGCAAAAGCGGGCGGAATGGCAACTAAAACGGTAAAGGGGCGCCCCACTACAGCGTGTCTTCAGGTCAAACGGATTGTGGGACAAAGTCCAGAATAGAAGAGTCATCAAAAGGCAAAAAGTTCCGCCGGACCCCGGGAGCCGGCCGCCTATGTCGGGGGCGATCTCAGGCTACACCAGTGCTATAAGACTTGGGGAGGGGGTCGGAGCCAAGCATCTTCTCCGAGTCCGTGCCATCACACCGCCCCTCGGGGGCCTCCGTCAAGCGGTTTAGGGAGGTACCATATAACATTGTTTTCAAATGCAGTCAGGTCCACAAACGACCCTCACTTACTTTGAGAATAGTGAAGCTGCAGTAGGTGGAAATAAGCTTCAGACAGTCTTAAAGCACTGCTTTTGTAAACATTTTTTGATTTTTTTGTATTTTTGCACAGTTTTATATTTTTTTTTTGTTTTTGATGGAGGGGAAACAACAAAGCACAGGCATTGAAAAAGGCTCAAACTCAGAACTCTGAACTATGGCACCCAACATCCAGGACTTTCCATCCGGATCTTGGCGCCTTGTGCTGCTTTCGACCTATTCACACATCGGTCCACTACTGACATCATCTTATAAACCAACGTTATGTAAATAGTTATTTAATAAAATGTTTTACCCTGTTTCTTTGCTGGTGTGTTGTCTATATTTTTAATATTTGCATAGGGTTTGTCGTTATTTTGGGCGGGATGGGTGACGGAGCCGAGCTGTCTTGCAGCCCTCATGGTGTGGAGCTCAGTTCATCTCACTATTTTCGTATTTCTCATGAAGGGTTGTTTATAATATTTCTATTTTAGCGAGGTCAAAAAGAGATCCAATTAGTAGCCTACTGATTTTGCTCGATTACTTTTATTTTTTTACACGATTTTTCACGATCTGCAAAGACTAAACAGAGTATTGCGACTTTGTGCTTGTTTGTAAATAGAGAATGAACCAAAGAGAATCAATTGTAAAACAGTAAATGCTTGGATAATAATCAATCAAATGGAGAGACAAGCAGGCAGGACAGATTACAACGGGGGTAAAGGCCTGCGTTAACTACTCTTCACTATCTGCAAAGAGAGAGTACTACTAAGAGAAAAGAGGGGAGGGGGGCAGCGTTCAAAGCACATCAGCGTGCATAAATACGAAAATGTTTTTATCTATCACGTACTTGACATTTTAAAGCTTTTCATATTTGCTATTAAAAAACCATTGAAATTCACTGAAAAAACCATAGGTTATAGTCGATATATAGTTAGGAATTTGCATTTACAAAACCTTGAAAATTCAATGAAAAAACCATAGGTTTTAGGCCATATATAGTTAGGGATTTGCATTTACAAAACCTTATTTTACTCGCATAAAACCATTGAAATTCCATATATAGTTAGATGCGCTAACTATATATCGCGCACCCGCAATCCACTGCTGATGATGTCACATATTACATCATTCATGACATGGTCAGTGACATCACTGATGACATCACTGATGACAACTCCTGGCGTGGTGTGCGAAGAAATAAAAACTCACCTGCACTCTGGGTCTTCCTGTGTCCTTGTTGGAGTTAGCTGAATATTGATAGCTGGCGCAGCGCAGCGGCACTCTTGGCGATATATATATATATATATATATATATATATATATTCACAGAAAAAAACATAGGTTTTACACACGTTATAGTTAGGAAGTAGCATTTAAAAAACCTATGAAATTCACTGAAAAAACCATAGGTTTGACACATGTTATAGTTAGCTGGAAATTTTACTGACATAAAACCAATGAAATTCCACGTTATAGTTAGTTGGACTCACTATAACTTGCGCGTGCAATGCACTGCTGATGACGTCACATATTACATCACTCATGACATGGTCAGTGACATCACTCATGACATCACTGATGACACCATCCTTGTGACATAGTGACAGACCTCCTTTCACTGTAATGTAACCCTTGAAACACATATTCAAAAATAGAAACTGAAATTTAAAAAAAATGGAGATACCCATATCAGTTACAACAAGTAATTCAGTAATTCCACCATCTATATACACATCCACTCATTCACCAACAGTTCTATATAGTCACTCATACATATACTCACTCATCATATGAAGTGATACACCTATACATCCTGTTACACACCGACAGTCATCGAAAAGTTACTCACACACATACTCACACGTGCAAATAAACTATTGAACATCCATTTATTTGAATATAGAGTTATACACACAATTCCACCTTACTTCTATTGAAAATTACACATATTTATTCTCTTAAACAATCACTTATAGAAACACATACTTATTTAAACAGGAACTCTTACAATCTCTTACTCTCACATATACTCACTTATATACATCAATATTCACATATACTAGATTAAAACATATGTCGTTACTGATAAAGACACTAGTGAGACAGTCATTCACTCACTAACAAACACATATACACACTCATCCACGCATACAGTCCTGCACATATGCTGTCTTCAAAACACATACAAACAGAGAGTCAGTCACTCATGCATCTATGTGCTAAGTAATACCCCCACCAAACCATATAGACACTGATACTGATACTAAGAGAAACATCTAATAACCCATATACATACGCATGTAGCTACTTACCAACACATGTAACCACTTATACACAAAGTGAAACACTAATATATATATTTAAATATTTAAACATTACTCACTAATATTTATTTTTCAGAAAGACACATATTCACTGGATGGTGTCATCAGTGATGTCATGAGTGATGTCACTGACCATGTCATGAGTGATGTAATATGTGACGTCATCAGCAGTGCATTGCACGCGCAAGTTATAGTGAGTCCAACTAACTATAACGTGGAATTTCATTGGTTTTATGTCAGTAAAATTTCCAGCTAACTATAACATGTGTCAAACCTATGGTTTTTTCAGTGAATTTCATAGGTTTTTTAAATGCTACTTCCTAACTATAACGTGTGAAAAACCTATGGTTTTTTCTGTGAATTTCATTGGTTTTTAAAATGCTAATTCAGAAAAATGTCGTGTATGCAACCTATACTTTTGGCAATAAAGTTCTGACAATATTTTTTTCGAAAACAAGCCGTTTTCTTCACTGTTCAAGTTGCATAGAGACTCCTTGTAAAGCAATACAGAATTTGAAAGTCTGTACCTTGCCTTTTTTTAAACACATTAAAATTTGTCTGTAAATAAAAATAGCCTTACTAAACTTTCGTGCGCGACCCGGTGTGCGCACTCTCGGCAACAGTTGTCAATAAAATGGATATCGCATTTCCAGGCTTTCGTGCGCGACCGAGTGCGCGCACCTGCCTATATATTTCGTAAAAACCTTGCGATTTGAACTTATTGAATTTCTTCATACACCCCTCAAAGAACTTATAGTACGTCAAAGAGACTGTACCTAGACTTCTTTTTTATTCTTATGAAACTTTTCAGTAAATGGAGCCGAATGTCTTTTTAAATTTTCGTGCGTTACCGGATGTACACACCTTGGTATTTTTTTTAGAAATATAAAACGTTTCATACTTTAACAATTGTGTGCTTAAATCCAGCTCAGAAGATATACAAAATCAGGATGGTAGTTGGTTCAACCCGGACCGTTTATTAGAGGTAGATCGTCCGACTCCACCGGAGGACACCCCTAATAAAAAGGACATATATATAAAATGCGGACTAGCCGCTGTATCGTGCTAGCAAACTATAACATATAAATCGTTAGAAAAAACAAAAGGAATCGAGCAAAATCAGTAGGCCACTGATGAGATCTTTTTTTGACCTCGCTAAAATAGAAAAATTAGGAACAACCCCTCATGAGAAATATGAAACTAGTGAGAGGAACAGAGCTCGACGCCATGATGGCTGCAAGACAGCTCGGCTCCGCCGCCCACCCCACCCAAAATAACGACAAATATTATAAAGATACACAACACACCAGCAAAGTAACAGGGTAAAACGTTTTATTAAATAACTATTTACACGGCAGCCTGCTGCAACATGAAAACAACACTTTCAATTGGTTCTTAATAGTTTCAATTCTGGAATTTACACGCAGCACTCCACCCACTTCCCTCACTATCTTTTCTACTCTCAAGAGAGAACAACGTCCTACATCTTTCGGAAGACTTTGGTGAAATGGCTACCGTATCTCATTCATCTTCCGAATCTGACCAAAATGATCGACTACCTTTAATAAGAAAAAATAAATCTTTCATCTGGCAATTTTTCACTTATCCTGAAGATCAAAAGAAAGTGAATGCACCAAAAGTAACCTGCACGATATGTGACTTGGTTCTCTCTAGAAAAAATCCAGCAAAAAAATATTCCTTTTCCATACATACCATGGTGCGGCATGTCAAACAAGTGCACCCTCTGCAATTCGCAGAGGCAACGACAAGAGCCCTGGCCACGCTATTACCATTAGAGGTGGCCAGCACATCTTCTGATCGACGACCTGTATCTCCATCGAGTGCAGAGATGGACTTCAGATATTTAACTATATATGGTCTATAACCTATGGTTTTTTCAGTGATTTTCTTTGGTTTTTTAATAGCAAATATCAGAAGCTTTTTTGTGGAAAATGACTAAAATTAGGTATACATAAGCGGCGTTCATTTATGTTCACCACAGCCATTGTTAAAAGTAAAGTGAAAGTCGCGAAACAGTGGCCACGCCATCTAGTCCCTTTTAGGCCCCATCATGCACGTAAGTAACAGCCATTTTCTGTGTCATGGCCTCTCTGCCCACTGCCAATAGCCTATGATTGTTCGAAATTGGTTCTCTGTTGGTCATTCTCTGTTCACAAATAAGCATAAAGTCGCAATACTCTGTTTAGTTTTTGCAGATAGTGAAGGATAGGTAGTGCACACTTTTGTCCCCTTTGTAACCCGTCATGCCTATCTCTGCCCCGTTTTTTGGTAGTTGGTTCAACCCGGACCGTTTATTAGAGGTAGATCGTCCGACTCCACCGGAGGACCCCCCTAATAAAAAGGACATATATATAAAATGCGGACTATCCGCTGTATCGTGCTAGCAAACTATAACATATAAATCGTTAGAAAAAACATGAAACTAGAGAGAGGAACCGAGCTCGACGCCATGATGGCTGCAAGACAGCTCGGCTCCGCCGCCCACCCCGCCCAAAATAACGACAAACACTATGCAAATATTATAAATATATACAACACACCAGCAAAGTAACAGGATAAAACGTTTTATTAAATAACTATTTACATGGCAGCCTACTGCAACATGAAAACAACACTTCTAATTGCTTCTTAGTAGTTTCAATTCTGAAATTGAACACCCAGTACATCCAGAGGTCATGTCCGACAAGTTGTGTGGGGGGATGCCTTGCTAATGCCGCCACCCCCACCACCTTCTGTAGGAAGGACTCTGGATATGCTTGGTCCCTGAGAGGCTTCGATGTCCCTGCCTTGCACAAATGTCATAAGTTCTGGATGTTGAGTGCCATACTTCAGGGTCCGACAAGTTGTGTGGGGAGATGCCTTGCTAATGCCGCCACCCCCACCACCTTCTGTAGGAAGGACTCTGGATATACTTGGTCCCTGAGAGGCTTCGATGTCCCTGCCTTGCACAAATGTCATAAGTTCTGGATGTTGAGTGCCATACTTCAGGGTCCAAGAAACGCGGACTCGGAGGGGGCGCTTGGCTCCTGCCCCCTCCCCAAGTCTTGTTCCCCTGGTATGGCCTGAGATCGCCCCCGACATAGGCGGCCGGCTCCTGGGGTCAGGCGGAACTTCTTGCCTTTTGATGCCTCTTCCATTCTGGACCTTGTCCCACAATCCGTTTTACCTGAAGACACGTCCTGCGGTGCCCTGGTCCGACCATCACATATACCTGCGCCAGGAGACGGCGTGGGGTGCACTGGAAGGGAGAGGCGGCACGAACGAGCCTCTCCCACCTCACCAGGTGGAGGTTTCTTAGCTACAACCCAGCGCTTCACTCGGCCAGCTGAGTTCCGCCTGCTCCTGCGGCACAGTGCCTCGCTCGGCCAGCTGAATTACGCCTGCTCTTGCTATTACACCGTCTCACCCGCCATCCGGCTGAATTGCACCCACTCTTCCGATACAGCGACAGGCGGCTGCCACGGAGCTCAGGAAATGGCGGTCGGCTCCACAGACTTGGGCCTGGCCTGCAAGGATGGCTCTGGGCAACCCTGGAACTCGGATGCTTGACTGCTAGGGCATGAGCCCCATTCCCAAAAGCGTCCCCTCAGCCTTGAAGATTCTACAAGAGTCACCGAGGCCCCCGACTCCTGCAGACTTCCGGTGGGGAGCGACTGCCATGATTGCTCGCGGAATGGCCACGACGTAGCCACGGGGTGCTCTCATGCTGACGCCAGCTTCAGTCTGAAACATCCAGAAACACTGTAGACTACCAATTCGATCAGTTCCGGTGGAGCCCCAACGACGTATCGCGTTGTTGCGTAATCCGTCATATGACGCGCCGCGTTAGCGCACCCGGAAGTGCTCCGGTGCGCGAGGCGCGAAGCGCAGCTTCCCGGAAGCAATCCGGGGCGCGGCGCGGAGCGCGTAACGTAAGCATTTACATTTCAGTTGGTTCTCCCTCACAATATTTTCAATGTCACATAAAAGTCACCCATCACCCACTGCCATCTCTGGTAACACCTCATTCTGCACCTGGCTGAAGGCACAGGTCAAAAGTTCATATCTCAACGTTCTACAGCAAAGCAACAACACTGTTTTCCCTCCAGAAACACCTGCCAATCCACAGCTCTGTTACATGTCTTTTTTTTTCACACCCAATAGTACTTTTCGTTTAACATAAACATTAACATGCAACGTACTGTTCAATCTCCACTTCTTACAATCAACCAATCATTTTTATTTTTTAAACCACACCCAGCCTCTTCCTTTTTCTTTATTTAGAATTTCAACTTCTAACTACCATTCCACTTCCAGAACCGATCGGAGGACGACTACAAATCCCTTGAAAATGAAGGTCTGGCTAATAGGACACAGTTATATTCACTGGAGTGAAAAATATGCAGTAAGCAGACGAATTTGCAACCTCAGCTTACCAAATGTACACATAACATGGATTTCCAAAAGAGGATTGAAATGTCACCAATTGATTCCATTGGTGAAAACTTTTATGCATCTCCCAGAACCAGACCTTATAATTGTGCACTGTGGTGGGAACGATCTAGGCACAATCACTGGGGTAGGTCTGGAAATGCTTCTAAAAGACACCTTTCGACAATTGATGACACTTTTTCCTCGATCTGCCTTGGTATATTCCAATATATGCCAAAGACAGAAATGGATTGGTCCAATCAACATTGTGCACAATTTGAGAAAGCAAGGAGACATGTAAATAAATCTGTTTCTGCGTTCCTCAGAGATTATAGCATGGGTTCTATTTACCACAACAACTTGCGATACCACATGCAAGACGTCTATAGGAGAGACGGTGTTCATTTCACGAATGAGGGAAACAGAATCTTCCTCTGCAACATCAGGCTCTGCATCGGTACTTACTTATAAATGCAGAAAACACTCAATTAACACAATGGCTCTTTTCAGAGCCACCGTATATCTAAGCACTCAAACTTCTGATTTATCTCACACTCTTGTAAAAAGGTGTGCGCGACCGAGTGCGCGCACCACGCAACTTTAAAAAAAAATATATATATATATTTTCGCCTTTAAGGGCCTTACTGCACACCCTGAGAAAACCTACGCAGCAAAACAATCTCTACCTTCTCCCCTTTCCATATTCCAACGCTTTGAAATCAACAATATATTTACTCGCAATGACAAAATGACGGTCAACACTTCCTGATTTCCTTCGAATCGAACGTTAACAGACGTCACGCAGCAAAATTCCGCTCGCGCGCGCAGCCGTTTGGGTGCGCGCATGTGTGCGCGCGTATAGATATATAATTGACTTTAACTTTAATTTCCTCAGCAACTACTGAACGGATTTACACCATTCCAAAAAAAGCGTAATCTGCGAGCCGGACTGTACAGTTTTGCCAAATTTCTTATAAATCCATTCACCCATTCGACCTGTAGCCGAGTCTAAAGGTCCTATGGAAAATAACATGGAGAAAACACGTTTTAGGACCCCCCTTTTATCTCAGCCCCCACTTGACCAATCCCCCCCAAACTTTCAGGGAAGGAACGCAGCGGACCGAGCCATCTTCTTTGAGAAATTCGCTAAGATTCTTCAACCAGGGCCAAAGTTATTCCAAATAGAATGTTGAGGATTTCCTATGGAAACTAGGTCCTAACTATAACTACCTACTGGCGACCGCCAGTAGGTAATATATATATATATATATATATATATATATATATATATATATATATATATATATATATATATATATATATATATATACACACATATATTTATTCATTTATTTATTACCTACTCGCAGTCACTATTAGGTAGTTATAGTTTTTTGCCTTGTCTATATCGTTGCCTTTGGTTAACCAATCTTCACATAATTTTTCCAAAAAAGAGTCATAGTAAGTCTTGTTGTGCATGGTAAGTTTGGAGGGGATCTCTCAAGTGGGAGCCAAGAAAAAGGGGGCTCAAGAAAAGTGTGTTTCCCCCTGTTAATTCCCATAGAATGCATAGTCGAACGTACAGCCCGAACCGCCCAACGGAATTGCACCAAATCAGGCAGAGAGGTAGATGGTGTTCTGCAAATTGTGCTTTTTGATATTTGGTACATATCCATTCATTCGTTTTTGATAATTTAAAAAGAAAAACTGTGATATTTCCAGTCACGAAATCTTTGCAAAAAATGACAAGCTTGTGCAGAGAAATGCACAGCTCTGAATGGCTGCTGACACTTCAACCAGAAAGTTTTGGCAGCCTTCTTAGGACTCAGCTTCAACTAAGTCCCCCACCCAAAAATTTAAAAAAGAAGGAAAGGGGGTAGGGTAGGATTGCCCTGATCCCATAAACTTGATCCAGTGGTCCCAGAGGGACATCAACAAGCCATAAAAGCATTTTAAAAAATTGCTGAAAAATTGAACGTATTCTTGCAAACGTTTTAAAAAAAAGCAAGTGCTGGTTCCCGCATTTGCTTTTAAATAACCCCTGGGTGGGCCAGGTCCTGGAGTACATAATAAAAATAGGAGTAGAGCGCACTGGCCCGCCTCCTAGGGGTTTGCAGCCATTATCCCGCATTTTTTATCCTGCAGACTTTCAGGCCGCATACCATTTACCGGCAAGGACATTGACCTCGCATACCATCATGCCGCATTTTTTCAAAACGCATGTGCATTTATCACGCATGCCTTTACAACGAATTACGTTGTAAAGGCATGTATGGTAAATGCATTTGCGTTTTGAAAACCACGATGACGAGGGAGGTAAGGGGGTTTGGGTTTATTTTTTAGGGGTGGGGTTGTGCTGGGGTACTCATTGTGCTGTAGTGTTGTGTTAGTGTAGTGTAGAGTTGTGGAGGTTGTTTAGTGTAGGGTCGTGCTGGGGGAAGTGTTATAGGGGTTAGGGTAGTGTTGTATTGTTTGTGTAGTGTAGGGTCATGCTGGGGGTAGTGGTTTAGGGTAGTGTTGTAGTGTTTGTGTAGTATAGGGTCATGCTGGGGGTAGTGTTTTAGGGTTTAGGGTAGTGCTGTAGTGTTTGTGTAGTGTAGGGTTATGCTGGGGGTAGTGTTTTAGGGTTTAGGGTAGTGTTGAAGTGTGTGTGTAGTGTAGGGTCATGCTGGGGGTAGTGTTTTAGGGTTAATGGTAGTGTTGTAGTGTTTGTGTTGTGTAGTGTAGGGTCATGCAGGGGTAGTGTTTTAGGGTTTAGGGTAGTGTTGTAGTGTTTGTGTAGTGTAGGATCATGCTGAGGGTAGTGTTTTAGGGTTTAGGGAAGTGTTGTAGTGTTTGTGTAGTGTAGGGTCATGTTGGGGTTAGTGTTTTAGGGTTTAGGGTAGTGTTGTAGTGTTTGTGTAGTGTAGGGTTAAGCTGAGGGTAGTGTTTTAGGGTTTAGGGTAGTGTTGTAGTGTTTGTGTAGTGTAGGGTCATGCTGGGGTGTAGTGTTTTGGGGTTTAGGGTAGTGTTGTAGTGTTTGTGTAGTGTAGGGCCATGCTGGGGTAGTGTTTTAGGGTTTAGGGTAGTGTTGTAGTTTTTGTGTCGTGTAGGTTCATGTAGGGGTAGTGTTTTAGAGTTTATGGTAGTGTTGTAGTGTTTGTGTAGTGTAGGGTCATGCTGGGGTGTAGTGTTTTAGGGTTTAGGGTAGTGTTGTAGTGTGTGTGTAGTGTAGGGTCATGCTGGGGTGTAGTGGTTTAGGGTAGTATTGTAGTGTTTGTGTAGGGTCATGCTGGGGGTAGTGTATTAAGGTAGTGTTGTAGTGTATGTGTAGGGAAGTAAAGTGCTTTATGGTAGTGTGGGGGGGTCGTGCTGGGTTGTGTAAATGTAGGAAAAGGACTGCGTGTCAAGGGTGGGTGGTGCAGGGGTACTACATTACAGTGTAGTGTAGAGTTGGGTAGGGTACTCTTACTTACCTTAACTACTTTAACAAGGAGTATACCTTTAATATGTATGCCTTTTCGTTGTAAAGGCATGCATGTTAAAGGCATATTCGTTTTAAAAGTATCCGTTCTCTTTATTTGCGGCCTAATAGTACTTGCAGGATCAAATTTGGGGTATGATGGTATGCGGGATGTTTGTCTGCGGTCTGACATCATATATTCCTCCTAGGGCTTATGAAAGCCCCAGATACTGCTACCTCCCCAGGGCACTTCTTATTATGTATGTGGGCAGGTCCACTGGGCCCCCCTCAGCCCACCTTCCCAGGATAATGAATAATAGAAATGCAGGGGGCCCACACCGCTCCATGACAGCCTGCAGTCCTGGGTACTGCCACCTCCAGGGGCAATAAACAATATAAATATAGGGGCATGTTAGGCCTTCCTGCAGCCCTGAGGGACCACCAACTCCCAGGGTTTGAATATTATCATGCAGGAGTTGTGTTGTCGACCCCTGGCCCCGGGGAACACCATCTCCCTGGACCTAAAGTTTAGATTGGAGAGGGCCGTGCAGCCCTACTCCTGGAGCCAAAGTAGGCCCTGGGGACCGTCACCACCCAGGACCGGCTCCTGCTAGGTCCCAGGGTGCTCACCCCAGGGACATAGCTGTATGCTATGGTTTGGCGGGAGCTTTACTGCTCTCGCCAAGCCAAAGCAGACTGTGCGCCTCTTTCAGCAAGTGAGAGCATTTTGCTCTTGCTTGCTCAAAGCAGAGCACAAATGTTTTGACACAGAAGGGGCTTCATGTTAGCCGCTCCCTCTGTGTTAAAGCAATGCTGGCTCGGGCAGGAGTCGAAGAGCCAGCAGGGATCACGGGGACCTTGAGGCTCCTCCCATGGTCACCATCTGTACAAAGTGGGTGCCCAGGGTGGGACCAGGGAACCCACACTACAAGCCTTGCCCTGGCAGAAGGGGTCCCTGGGGCTGAAATCAGCTGGAGAGGGGGGCCACAAAGCCCCCTCATCAAGAAAAATATATATATATTTTTTAAAACAGCAAGTCGCCGGAGGCACCACCCCCTTTTTTTCACCACTCTGCAAATGCACCTCCTGGCACACTGCTGGTTGGGGGATGAAATCCCCTTGGATGCTGTGGGTCCTTTGGAGTCAAAAACCCTCCTGTTACCTCCAGTAAGTCCCACACTTTGGGACTGCTAAGAGGTCTCTGGAGGCCACACCCCCATTCTCTACCACTCTGCAACACATCTCCTGGTGCAATACTGGTGGGGGATAATGTCACCTTGGCTGCTAAAGGTCCTTGGGGGCAAACTACCCCACCTGATACCTCCATTAAGTCCCAAACAGCGAGATTGTTGTGAGGTTGTCGGAAGCCAAGCCCCTTTCTTCCACCACTCTGCATGCTGCTGGACCTTGGGGATCAAGAACTCTCCTCTTACCTCCAGTAATTCCCTTGCAGCAGGATTCTCCTAAGCCTGAGTGGAGTTTGCAGGAACTCCGCGAAGTGCAAAAAAACACCTCTGCCACGCTACGCGGAGCTACACAAGCAGCAGAGTGCATTAGATAAATGCTGTACGTGGTGATTTTCAGTGCCTTGTGCTTGTCCACACTGTGCAATCATTGCGAATGGTACCATGCACAGCTGCTTCCTTTTCGCCCTTCAAGTTGATTTTTTACTCAAGTGGCAACTTTCGCAATGCAAACGGACAGATTCTCAACGTGAGCATACAAGACCACTTGCAATAAGAAATCAGACTGTCCGCGTTGAGAAATCTCACCGGGAGGTTGATTTTCCAAACTCGCGCTTGCCAACTTGACGTAAACGATCGCGAACAAGTAAAAAACCTCGCCGGGTGGTGGATTTTCCTTGCTCGTGCTTGCCAACTTGACTTTGACGAGCGGGAATGAGGAAAAAACTCTGTTTTGGGACTCTGAAACCACCCCGTATTGCAGAGTGAGGAAAACTCTGCAGACTGCGAGCGGAACTGAGTTCACTACTCAGACTCAGATTCTCCACCACTCTGCAAATGTTATTGCCAGTTAAAAAAATATAGAAACTTACTGAAAAAAACTAAGGTTACAGGGACTTTATAGCTAGGAAATAGAATTTAAAACACCTTAGAAATTCCCTGGAAAAAAACAAAGGTTACAGGAACGTTATAGTTAGGGTCAAATTTCCCTCATACAAACCCAGTGAAATTCAGCTGTTATTGTTACCTGAGCTAACTATAACTTTTGCCCCAGTGATGCACTGCTTAGACCTCATATATTCCTTCACACATGACATGATCAATGACATCACTGATGATATCACTGATGACATCTCAAATGACATTACTGATATCACTGCTTACATATCCACATAACCACTCACACCCCCTTACAACCTCTTGTATGCCCCCTTGCATACTCGTACAACCACTGACATACCCATTCACAGACCCATATCAGTATACACATACCCACTCACTCCTCCACAGAGGCACTCAGACATACACTCACTCACCCATACAGCCTTTCAATGCAGCCATTCAATCGGCCATAGATTCAACCACTCACATACTCACCCACACACACACCCACACAACCACTTACATACCCACTCACACATCAATTCAAACACTCACAAATCCATTCACTCACCCATACAGCTATTCACACAGACACTTACTCTCCAATACAGTCACTCACACACCAAATCACTTCCCCAAACACCCACTGAAACAGCCACTCACTCACCCATACAGCCACTTACACACTGTCACTCACTCATATAACCATTCAGACACCCATTCACCCTCCCACACAGCCACTGACAGACATATTCCCTCACCAATACAACCACTCAAACAGTATCTCACTCACCCACACAGTTACTCACACATTCCCTTATTCATCCATACAGCCACTGACACACCCATACACACAAGGATACAGTCACACAGCTATACACATAATATATGTTAGAAGTAGTATCACTCAGTAGAAGTGCACCTAGTATACTGATTTAATTTTTGTTGTAGGTTACTATATATGTTTAACACTCATAAACTATTAAAACACTCAATGGATGATGTCATCAGTGATTTCATTTGAGATAGCATGAGTGATGTAATATGTGAGGTAATATGCAGTGCATTGTGGGAGTGTAAAGTTATAATTACCTCAGGTAACTATAACTGCTGAACTTCACAGGTTTTGTACATGAGAAATCTGAGCCTAACTATAACATCCCTGTAACCTTTGTTTTTTTCACTGAATATATATATGGTCTGCATGAGCCTCTCAATTTGTGACACCATTGGGAATCACTAACAGTGTGAAATACACTGTTGTGCATTGGAAATAGCCCCTTGCAAATTGCGAGTCACAAAAAACTCGCAATTTGCGAGGCGCTATTTCCACGGTCGTACATCTGGCCCCATATTCTTAAAGTATGCAATCCC
This sequence comes from Lissotriton vulgaris, assembly GCF_964263255.1. NCBI lineage: Eukaryota > Metazoa > Chordata > Amphibia > Caudata > Salamandridae > Lissotriton > Lissotriton vulgaris. The sequence continues at coordinate 807,992,957 of NC_141697.1, forward strand.
CTTCCATAGGTATTGGATTTTTTCCTGTATTCCACTGCTGACCAAAGAAAAGTTATCAAAACCCGGCACACAAGTATATCCTAAAGCTGTTGAAAGTGTAACGGTGCTGGCCTACATTGTGTTTTTTTCCATTGTTTGAAATAAGATAAGCAGAAGAATAATATATGCTGAGCAGTCCGGCCAGAGATTTAGTCGCAAGGGTATAGGAACATATTTTTTGCAAGTAGGGAATGAAATTAAAACCAAAACCTAACCAGAAAGAAGCAATGCTGCAAATTATGAGCAACCTTCCATACAAATGCCAAAAATACAGTGTAACCATACGAACAGCATCACTGATATATGGGAGTCCCAGCTTACTATGACTGATGTAATTTGTACACATTTGGGGCAATGAAAGCAATCTTTTGGCAAAAGCATCCTCCATGCATTGCAGGGGTTCTATGTCTAACATATCCCACACTGCCACCCCGTGTGTGGCTATAGCCTTGCAGCATAAATATGTAAAATTGCAGGGAAGGGCTTATTTCCCAGTTTCTTTGGGAAGTGAAATAGGGCTGCAATGCTTCTTGCAAGGTAAGGTGCTTGATTTAAACCATATATTTCCGCCCAAAAAGAAATTACCATCAAAAAGTATCCCAAGCTATCTGGAACTCCCTTAATAACTACTTCGCCACCTCTAAACCACAGTGAATCTCTTCTTTCTTCCCCCTTATACTCCCCCCTGTCCTCCTGTACACTTTTCTCTTCTCACATGGGTACAAATAAGAGAGATAATTAGAACTGTTATCACCACCTTACAAACCCCTGAGGTTAACTCTTGGATAGAGTGGAGCATACTATCTGGAATGCACCTGCATTTATGTGCGCTAAGATCTCCTTGGATTTTACCCACCGATATATGTGTTTTGTCTCTATACATACTAATTCCCCTTCTTTTCCCTCTTATCCTACTCATTTCACTTTATTCCTATCATTTCATTTTATGCCATATCATATATTTTATGGGTTTATCTAATTGTTTCGCTCTTTCTTATCAACTGTTATCTAGATTTTGCTCTATAATCTAGACCCTCATGGCACGATCAACCCTTCAGGACTCTACGCATCTTAACTGTATATCTTAAATTGGACAGTCGTGGTCTCTTATTTTTCATTTCTTCCTGTTCATTTGTTTATAAAAAATTGCTCAATAAAATAATCCTGAAATTAAAAAAAACATTATCCCAAGATATAGATATTAATCTACCACCTTTAACCTGCACTGGGCAGAATGTAAGACCAGAAGTATCTTCAAAGGTGACCCTGTGATTAAAACATACAATTTTGTTTGATTAATGTGTAGGTTCAAGGCGTACATACATTAAGTGTACTTCTCAATGAGTGACTACATTTATATATATATTCACTGAAAAAAACCATAGGTTTCACACCAGTTATAGTTAGGAATTAGCATTTAAAAAACCTATTAAATTCACTGAAAAAACCATAGGTTTCACACCAGTTATAGTTAGCTGGAAATTTTACTGATATAAAACCATTGAAATTCCCACGTTATAGTTAGTCGGACTCACTATAACTTGCGCGTGCAATGCACTGTTGATGACATCACATATTACATCACTCATGACATGGTCAGTGACATCACTCATGACATCACTGATGACACCATCCTTGTGACACAGTCACAGACCTCCTCTCAGTGTAAAGTAACCCTTGAGACACATATTCAAAAATAGAAACTGAAATTTTTAAAAAATGGACATACCTATATCAGTTACAACAAGCAATTCTGTACTTCCACTATCTATATACACATCCACTCATTCACCAACAGTTCTATATAGTCACTCATACATATACTCACTCATCATATGAAGAGATACACCTATACATCCTGTTACACACCGACATTCATCCAAAAGTTACTCACACACATATTCACACGTGCAAATAAACTATTGAACAACCATTTATTTGAATATAGAGTTATACACACACTTCCACCTTACTTCTACTGAAAATTACACATATTTATTCTCTTAAACAATCACTTATAGAAACACATACTTATTTAAACAGGAAATCTTACAATCTCTTACTCTCACATATACTCACTTATATACATCAATATTCATATATACTAGATTAAAACATATGTAGTTACTGATAAAGACACTAGTGAGACAGTCATTCACTCACTAACAAACACATATAGACACTCATCCACCCATACAGTCCTGTACATATGCTGTCTTCAAAACACATACAAACAAAGAGTCAGTCACTCATACATCTATGTGCTAAGTAATACCTCCACCAAACCATATAGACACTCATACTGATACTACTAAAAATATCAAATAACCCATATACATACGCATGTAGCTACTTATCAACACATGTAGCCACTTATACACAAAGTGAAACACTAATATATGTATTTAAATATTTAAACATAACTCACTAATATTTATTTTTCAGAAAGACACATATTCACTGGATGGTGTCATCAGTGATGTCATGAGTGATGTCACTGACCATGTCATGAGTGATGTAATATGTGATGTCATCAGCAGTGCATTGCACGCGCAAGTTATAGTGAGTCCGATTAACTATAACGTGGGAATTTCAATGGTTTTATATCAGTAAAATTTCCAGCTAACTATAACTGGTGTGAAACCTATGGTTTTTTCAGTGAATTTAATAGGTTTTTTAAATGCTAATTCCTAACTATAACTGGTGTGAAACCTATGTTTTTTTTCAGTGAATTTCAAAGGTTTTTTTAATGCTAATTCCTAACTATAAGTTTCACTTTATAAATAAGACTGTTAGCACTCTAGTTGTTCTTTTTAACACTCTGGTACATTCTGTCATTGGGCTACAGTTGGGCTACATCTAGTTGAATTTTGGGCTACATTTACAATTTTTGATCTCTGGTGGCCATCTTTGGGCTACATTGGGCTACTTTGGGCTACATTTGGGCTACATTTTGGCTCTAACATATATTAAGCCCAATGTAGCACAATACATATTTTTATAAAGTTAATTTTTTTACAAACCACTTCAGAATAGGGCTACCTGTCTCTACAATTATCCCATTTTTTTTTTTTAATTTTTGGGGGGAGCGCTCCCAGAGCGCGCCCCGGAGTGCGCCCCGAAAAGCGTATTTCTGAAAAGCGCCCCCGGGCGCGCTCCGGGGAGCGTCTCGTGAGCGCCAATATCGCAAACGAAAACATGATCGTGACGTATCGCGTAGCCGCGACCGCGTGATACGCACGGCGTAAGCGCACCCGGAAGTACTCGAGCGAATACGATCGCACAACGTAAACTTCCGACGCGCTTACGCTGCGCGCCCCCGTGCGCGTAGCGTAAGCGCGTCGGGTCATGTGAGCAGAAAATAACACTTTTCATTGGTTCATAACAGTTTTAGTTTCATAATGATGAAGCCCCTGGTCTTGTGACCTGAAAATAACACTTCTCATTGGTTCAGGACAGTTTTTTTTTCTAAATGATGAAAGACCCCACCTTTTTTCCTTATTCTGACTTTCTCCTTTGACTGAGGAAGACCTGTTTGTTGCTCTCTCTACTTTTTTGCTCCAAATAATGGCTTCAGTAGTAGCATCAGCTGGTGCATCTGCCCCACCACCACCACCACCACCACCAAGAGGACCAGCTCCAAATTATATTGGTGGTCAAGAACAGGAGGAGGAGGAAGAGGAAGAGGAGGAGGGGAGAAGAAGATGGCTGCCAGAAGAAAATACACCTTACAAACCCAAACCACACATTGTTTGGCAGTTTTTTTCAATTCCAGAGGGGAAAAAAAAGGTGAATGCTCCCAAGGTGACTTGCCTCATCTGCAATGATGAACTTTCACGGGGCAACCCAAACAAGAAATATTCTTTTGGTAACTATACCATGATTCGGCACATGACAATAAAGCATCCAAACAACTACTCTCGTGCAGAGTTCCGGGAACTGGCCAGTAACCTCCCCCAGTCATCAAGGACCCCCTCCCAAAGAAACCAACCCACTTCCTCGCAACCAGAAACATCTGAGGTGATGCCTTGCATTCAGCCGAGATTTGCTGATTTTAAAATTACTTGTACTGCTTGTGGCAAGCTTATCTCCTATGGGGAACAAAGTATTAAGCTCATCGTCCTTGCAGGTGATAATCACAAGTGCCCCAAAAAGAAATAATTTTTTGGGTTTTTTGTTTTTTTGCTCCAGTTGAGCCAGTTTCAATTCCCTTTTTTTGTTTCTCCCCCTAAAAAATACAAAAAAAAATATAAAACTGTTTTGAAAAGCCAAAAAAAGTTCAAAAAGTTCCAAAAACACAAAAAAAATATAAAACAACAAAAAGAAGAAAAAAAAGTTCTTTGTAGAACTACCTCCAATTTCTAAATAAAAACTTCATTTTTTTAAAAACTCTGTCATCTTTTTCCCTCATTTTACGCTCCCCGGTGCGCTACCTGGTGCGCGCACCGGGCGCTTCCCCCGCGCAAAACGAAAAAAAAAAAATATTTTAAATGCCCCGCGGGGCCCTTTTATAGCCCCCACATCAAACCTAGGGGGTCAAAGGGGTCTATCCCTGACGCCTTATGGTCAGTTCCCACTTTGTTTTAGCCACCTCTTATGTCTCGATTTTACCGAGACACAAGATGGCGACCGCTCTGGACTGTTTGGAATGTTTACAGACACCCGAGAGCCAATCAGCTTTCCATGCGCACCTCGCGTCACGCGCCCGGAGCGCTCCCTGGTGCGCGCACCGGTGCGCTGCTATAGATTTATATATTTTTTTGAACCTAAATTACTCAAAATCCACTGGAGCACATATCTTGAGACATAGCAAAGGCACATCGGGCTACCAGTCCCTACAATTTTGCCGAGTTTGGTGTAAATCCATTCAGCCGTTCGGGCTAAAAGTGAAATCGACCGCCCTATGGAAATTAACATGGGGAAAACGCGTTTTGGGACCCCCCCTTTTATCTCGGCCCCCGCTTATTGTATCCCCCCCAAACTTTCAGGGAAGGACCGGAGCTCGACGAGGCCATTTTCATGAAATTTTCAGGCAGATTCGTCAACCGGTGCCAAAGTTATTCCAAATAGAATTTTGAGATTTAACATTGAAAAAAATCCAAACTATAACTACCTACTGGCGACCGCCAGTAGGTAATATATATATATATATATATATATATATATATATATATATATATATATTTGTAATCCTTCGTACTGAGGCAAAACAAAGAGGGCACTCCAGACGGCATGTTGTATCCACAATTCCATCATTTACAGCAACGTGTCCAAACACTGACTCTTTTCAGCTGATTAAGCCTTTCTCAAAGTGTATAAGCCTCATCGACGTTTGAAACATTTTAAAATAATTCCTAGATTGTAAAAGAAATAATACAATTCATCACAACTTCCAAAAAAGATTCGGAAAACTGATCCTTTCAATACACCTCTAGTGTTAAACATTTAAAATCAGAAATCAAAATAGTTTCTTTTTTCTTTCTTCACTATTTATGATGGTAACATTTAATTTATATTTTGGGGGGAATAGTGCCCTGGTCACAACATTTTTTCTCTTTGCCTCTCAATTACATTTCTATTTTCATTATTCCATTTGCATTCCTTTAACTTACTTAGAGTTCTTCTCATTCCAATTGATATCTCTATTTAGGTGTTTATTTAAATTTATAGACCACACTCTCATTCTTATTGTGCACACCTTCCACACTTCTCCCAAGGAGTTTCAAGTCTTAGCTGTTAATTTGTTGCATGTGCAAAGTAGCATTATTATAGTAGCCAAAATAAAACATCTATGTATATATATATATATATAGATTGAAAAAGAGAGATAATTGAAAACTCGCCTGGCACTGTTACTCAGATCTCGACCCTCAACATCAACAATCTAAGAATCCACTGAGGTGAACAGGGAAGCAACACATTCTGGTGTGGATCTTTCTAAGTATGCTTTTTTTCTGCCAAGTGCATTGTGCTAGACAACAAAGGCTTACCAAGAGCATTCAACTGGGCCATATATATGGGTGTATATTATATAGCAAGATATATGAATCTATATATTACCTACTGGCGGGATGCAAGTAGGTAGTTATAGTTAGGAAATTATTTCTATTCAAAAATCGTTTTTTCTTTCACCAATATCTTTGAGATCGATTAATGAATCTTCACTAAATTTTCAAAACTAATGGGGTGCTACGGTCAGCTCCTGTCTTGAAAGTTTCAGGGTGATTTGTCAGGCGGGGGATGAGAACATGAAGGGGTCCCAAAATGTGTTTTCTCCATGTTAATTTCCATAGGAAACGTTTGTCCCAGCTATAGCCCAAACTGCTGAACTGAATTACACCAAATGTGGCCGAAAGGTAGCTCTTGGTCCCAAGTGCACTCTTTGGTTTAGATGATGTAATTCTGTTCAGTAGTTTTGTTTAAATGAAGGAAAAAATAATGTACATATCTGGGCGCAGCCTAACCACACATCTCATTGTGACAGCTGATTGGCTGTCAGCACTTCATCCAAAAAGTGTTGGCAGCCATCTTGGGTCAAAGATACATGATAGCACCTTATCAAAATGCATTGTAGTAAATGGAAGGTTTTGAGGGTCACCAAAAAGAGAAATGTATTAAGAGTGATAAGAGCCTTTAGTTACATTACAAAATATTTGTTGATGGCGCCATTCTAATTTTAGGAATTGTGGTGATTTTACCCTGTGAAAAAGCTTTTTGCTGAGATATCATGACTCATGTTTGTGAGAAAACTATTTCTCATGCTTTTCCCATAGAGGTTGGGAAGGTGCTCCAGAAGCATATTTTCTGTAAATTCACATTATCTTTTTCAGTCATGTCAGAATGAAGTCTGACATTCTCAATAAAACATATACATCTAACAAGGGCAGAGACCATCAGTTGATTCCTTTGTGTTCTACTGCAGCTTCCCAAAGTGTTCTAAAGAACAACTCGAGTGCTAACAGTCTTACTTATGACAAAAGTATGGCACGCCTGAAGCCATCTTGTTTGGAATAAACTGGTAACACTTAAAACATTTACTTTGAAAAGGAACAAAATGAGGTGTTCATTTTGCCATAAAAAATAGGATTAGTGCTGCAGAAAGAAAAATTAGCGCACATTTTGAGTGACTTCTCAAATCCTCTTCTATTTAATTAAATATTTCTGACATGCAAACTGAAACACGCACTTTTAATACCAGCAGCAGACTAACAGTTAACTCCCTGGTGAGCAGTAGCTTTACTACAGTGATCTAAGGAGTTACTAGAGTGTTAACAGTCTGAATTCATGGCAAATGTGTGGCACATCTGAAGGCCTTCTTGATGGAATAAAAGTAAAAAACTGAAAGCATTGTCTACTGGGGAGACTGCAGTAAATGAGGAAATGAGGACACTTCATAACAAATAAGTCTCCCAGGATGGCCACCAGAGAAAAAAGAGCCCAAATGTAGCACACATATCACCCAGATGTAGCCCAAGTATAGCCCAATGACAGAAGTGTGCAAAACACTTTTTTGTGCATCTTTGTATAGTGCAGACTGGTCAGGCATTTCAGTGCTTTACATGAGCATTGGCTACAACACACAAGGACAAATTCATTTTTGGAGGCATGCATAGATTAAATGATTTGGCCCGAATCACAGAATATCAAGCTGAAGCAGAAACTTCAATATGGTTCTCCAGTTGCAAAGACTGCAGCTCTGGAAGTAACACCACAACCTCTCCCCTAAGTGCAACATTTAATCAAGTGGTCAACTGGATAAAAAGAAATAAAGATAACAAATACTTTACAAGGGCTTTGTTGCTATTTGAGAATTCAGAAATATGTCCTCATTTTAGTTTTTTAGAGCACTAACCATCATTTTGATGTAAAAAAGACCCTCTCATTTCTATATTTTCTGAAGGAAATGCTTTAGGCGTGCCACACTTTTGTAATAAATATAGAATGTTAGCAATCTAGTTGTTCATTAGGAAACTGTCAGGGGCACTGACTCAGAAAATTGAAGGCAAGTAGAAGGGTGCAAATACAACAATTTGACTACATTGGGCAGGCAGGAATGGCAGTGGCAGCACAACAGACTATAGAGGGCAGTGGAAAGGGGGCAGAGGCAACAAAGCCACAATTCAGGACAGGCAAGAGAGACTGTGGCAGTATAATAGACCATTATGGACAGAAGGAAGAGGCTGTGGTAGTACAACCATACATGTCAACAAACCTGATTCAGCAGGAAATGCCCAATGTTTTTAAGCCTGAATGGCTTTATTTTATCTGTACCTGTCTAAAATCTCCTCTTTTTCATTGTAAGTCAATGAGGAAAATCAATTCCCCAGTTTTAAAAAAAATATCCCTCTTACAAAGTTCAAAATGTTAGCAAGTATGGTACATTGGATCATGGACAGAATGAGGAATTGGGGTAGGTACATAGACTCGGATAACAGAGGACAGGAGGGACATAGACAGATACACCAAACTGACCTTACAGGGCAGGCATCAGGGTTTGCAGCAGCACAATATACCACACAGGGCATGTGGGATGGCAGTTCAGTACACAAATCCATGGAAAGCAATAGGGAGGGGACAGGAACATGAACATGGACAACAGAGAACAGAGGGGAAAGAGGCAATGGCAGCAAGCTGACCATAATGGGCAGACATGAGAGAAAGCTGTATCATAACGGACCATGAAGGGCAGGAGGGAGGTATCAGGGGCATTACAATGGAACAGACAAGCCAGGAGGGAGGTCTGTACATGGAAAATAGAGGGCAGGGGCAAGGGGGCAGGGCAGGAGTTGCAGCGGACTATGGAGGTCAGGCAGAAAGGACACTAGAAGCACAAAACACCATAGAGGGCAACTGTGAGACTATAATGGCATACACACAGACCATGGAGGGAAGGTGGGAGGGGGTCAAGAGCAGCTAGTTGACCACATATGGAATGTAGGATGGGCTGTGGCAACACAGAAGACCATGCACGACGCGGAAGGGTTAGTGGCAGCACAATGCCCATAATGGGCAAGAAGGAGGGGGCAGGGTGATGTAGCGGAAGCGGGTGGGAAATGATACCATCACTTACTATTCACACCATACACTATGATAACTATAATAACATAACTATAATGTTGGGCCCTTAAGACATTATTTCTCTGTTAACTGTAACAAAGGTCCTCCGACGGATCTTTGGTAGAGTTAAAAGGGACTGTGAATTTGATACCACGGAAATGCTTTTTCCCTATGAGGATCTAGAATGAAGGAAATACGCTAAACAACATAAATCAATTATTAGGCAATATTACTCTATCTCATGAATAAAGACAAACACCTTTATTTGATAATCTCTTTGTTATTCAAATTAATAAATGGCCAGTCACAAAAGTCCAAATAGAACCACAATATTCATTTCACAAATGTTACAGAATATCACAATACTGCATCACAGAATCAAATCACAATATCACATGCATCAAGAATAAAAGAAAAACACAGCAGCAGTGACAATACTTTACCAAAGAACGGAATTTATAATGCTCAGAGAACATTAGTAGGTGCCGTTTGGAATAGCGGGGGCAACACTATCAGCCGATGATGTTCAAAGTCTCAGGAAAGTTCAATGGTTCAGCAGGATTTGCTAGACAGAATATAAGGAACCAGCACGGCATGTAGCACTCCACGAACACAGGGCAAGTCCCCAGAAGTCTTGAGAACAAGCTGATGAATACCTTCCCACAAAGGTCTTTATACATTGCTACTTCCTTTCCTTGGCTATATTGTTACAATTTCTACTTTCTACGAACATTTTCATTGGCTAAACACAACGGTGTGGTGGTCTTCTGACAATGACCTAACCATGATTTCTGAACACCCTTTGTCTAGTACATTATACAACTTCCTTGGGGGAAGAGGAAGTAACCTAGTTACAAATGTATTTAATTAATGAAACAATGACTTTCTAACATCCTTCTACTCTTGCTCAAACAGGAAAGAACATAATAATTTCAGACAGAATCAAGCTAATATCTACACTCTAGGAAACAACTCGTAACATGTGAAGGTCTGCAGCTAAGGACAGCATTGTGTTACAAATCTCCGTACAGGAGTACATGAGCACATCCCCTAATATTCTGAGGCCTACATTTATTTAGCAAAAGAGTGAATTATTTCTAAAGAAATCCTAAACTCTACTTTCACGAAGAATAACGCATTTTCCCTTGTTGCTTTTAATTTCTGCAGTGAGGGAGACAGAATGACAGATATTAGAAAATACATGTAAACTATATTACTTTCATTTAGTCCTCACAGTATCCTTATTTGTCTAGCTAAGTTAGAGCATATTATCATGCCTTTGCACATTTCTAACATTGTACACTAATTTCTGTTAACATTAGTAGTTCTCTTTACCAAACATTAGTATTTATTTTTACATGTATAGGTGGTTTTCATTGAGCCAATTTTATTACAAAAATTATGCTCCATCAATCCCCCATTTCACGGTTTCAGAAACCATCACAACCACCCATATCAGATTACTATCTGATATTCATTTCTAGAACGCAGTTTCATTCATTCTCATTTGTTTTAACATACACCCTCTAAATCTCGCATGAGACTGTAATAAGCACCCTTTCAATCTTCCATTTCTATTTCTTCTCGCTTTATTTTTCTCGATTTCACCTTAACCTCTTTAGTCTTATTTTTGCAACATTTATAAAGCAGCAACATCATTATTATGCCAGCAGCCACAGCAACTACTGGAGTTAGTATCCTCACTAATAAGCTATTACCAAAACTAGTACACCAATTACCTAAAGAGAAGAAACCCTTACGATGAAAATAGATGGAGGGACCTTCTAGAGGCATGCAATGGGAAAAACTTATATCGGTTCTGGCACTTAATTTAATGGGGCAGTGGTAGTGCTGGCCCGGCTCCAGTTAACAACTTTCCACCAGAAGTTTGGGTCACACATTACAAATCCCAATTTTCATCGCCCGAAGATAGTACTATGTACCAGCCCTGTGCTGTGACGGACTTACAGCCTGATTCATGAAGTGAAATTGCGCCCGCAATCGCTGCGAAATCGCAAATGCCGGCGCAATTTCCGTAATCGGCATTCAACAACAAAATAGCGAATTCGCAAACACATATTTGCGAAATCGCTAATATATTCTCAGAATCCCAGCCGCTGAGCATTAGCGATTCCGAAATAGCAACACACCACGGATTCTGCGATAATAATAGCGAAATCGCAAAATAATCGCTATCGGTATTCAAGAAAAATCGCAATTAGCGAAAAACCCAAAAATCGCATTTTGCACCGCGCAAAATAAGGACAACTCAAAGCAGGTGGTAACCATGAAAGCCATGGAAAAAAAACTTTCAAAAAACCGTTGTCCTATCACCAACAGGTACTGGCCTGACCAATCACACATAAGGACCATCAGCAGCAGCAGCATTAGGAGTCCCACAATGCCAGGAATGTACATGGTGGTGAGGCGTCGCAGGCTACAGTGATTAGCACGGAGGAGACGCAGGATCCAGGACAGGATATTCCGCCAGCGGGTCACCTTGCTGGGCCAAACCAGAGAGCAGATATATGCTAAATACAGGCTGAATGGGGAAATGATAATGCAGCTAATACAGGACCTTGACCCCCTGATGCAGCACCCAACAAGCCGTACCAATGCTGTGCCTACACATGTGCAGGTATTGTGTAGCCTGCACCTCCTGGCCTCCGGAAGTTTCCAGGGGGTAGTAGCGGCTGCTGGGGGAATATCCCAGCCCACCATGTCACGCTGCCTCCACACTTTTGTTGACGCCATGCTCACCCAGCTACACCGTCACATCAAATTCCCCACCAGCCAACAGGAATTGGACATGACAAAGCTACAATTCTACAATGTAGCCCATTTTCCACATGTGCTCGGATGTATAGACTGTACCCACGTCGCCATCTGCCCGCCAGCTGGCATGGAGTATATGTTCCGCAATAGAAAGTGCTACCACTCCCTCAACATCCAGATGGTCTGCAATGCCAAGACATACATCACTGACATCGTCGCACGGTACCCAGGGAGTACCCATGACTCCTTCATTTTCCGGCACAGCGGACTCCACACACCACTGGTCAGGGGAGAGTTTGGGGAAGGACACCTACTTGGTAAGTACACTTTGATTGAAATGTCACATTGCAAAGATGTAACAGCGCAGCACAGGCAATCACCATCTGCTCCTCTCATTCAGGTGACAGTGGCTACGCCCTCCGTGAATACCTCCTGACCCCATACCTCAACCCTGCTACACCCCAGCAACGGCGCTACAATATTGCACACATACGGACAAGGAATTGCATAGAAAGGACATTTGGCCTGCTCAAGAGCAGGTTCCGCATACTGCACAAGACAGGTGGGGCCATGTATTACAGTCCTGAAAAGTGCTGCCGCATAGTGGCTGTCTGCGCAATACTACATAACATTGCAACCAAGCGCCGGATACCTGTTGACATCTCTGGCAGTGAATCTGAGGGGGACAACCGGCAACCTGCACATGCGCACCATGCACAAGGGGAGAACCCAGCAGAAGGGCACAGATGTCGCAACCACATCACAGTGAACAGTTTCTAGTACAACCACTTCCATCACCCCACAAATCAACAATGCATGCAAAATGTAATGATGACACAACGCTAATGTGTGTAGGAAAATAAATGTATTTGTTAAATTCACAAAATGAAATATAAGGTTCTGTCCAAATAGCAAAATAAATGTACTTGTTAAATTCACAAAATGAAATATAAGGTTCTGTCCAAATAGCAAAATAAATGTACTTGTTAAATTCACAAAATGAAATATAAGGGTTCTGTCCAAATTAGTCCAACAAACAGTATTACGCCATACTGCTGTGCATGAGTGCATGGCAGGCTTGACCTCAGCCTGTGCCATTGGTGAAGTCCAGTTCTCTAGGTGCGCCTAGTGCGCGTTCCTCCATAGCGCCTCTGAGGGGCTTCCTCCTCCGGGGCTTCAGGCAATGGGAGGGTCCTGGTGCTGCGGGTGGGTAGTGGGGCCTGTGAGGCAGATTGTGAGCTGAGGCTGGACGCCCCCTCACTCGCATCATCACCCCCCACAACAGATGGAATAGGTGGAGGGTGAAGAGCAACGACGGCCGTGGTGAGGGTCTCCAGCACCCTTGTCATGTCCTCACTGCACTGGATGATTGCGTGCTGCTGGGTCAGACTGCGCCGCGCCAAAAGAGATGTCGCATTCGCCGACACATAACTAGCCCTGCTGTAAGTGCCAAGCCGGTTCAACAGTTGGCGGTGGCGCCGGCGTTGCCCACTGCGCACTCTCAACATGGCACGGGTGTTGGCCTCCACGGCTGCAGCAATGCGGGCCATTCCAACTCCCGCACCTGCCAGGTCTGCCCTCATGCCTTCAATGTGGCCTGCAACAGATGCCACGTTGCGGCCAATCATGTGCAGTTGGAGCTGTATAGCTCCCTGCTGCTGAGCCTGGCGCTGGTGAATGCGCAGCATCCGTCTCTCGACACTGAGCCGCGCCAGTCCATCAGCATTGGCCTGCCTGGTAGCTGCTGTGGAGCGCTGGCGTGACCTGCCACGCCTGCCCTGCTGGCCTGAGTGTGAGGCTGGCCGCTGTGTGGACAGTGGCGCTGCCCCGGATGTTGAGGCGACAGCTGCTGGGGGTAAGACCGCCGGTGTTGCAGGTGAGCCAGTCGCAGGGGGTGTGCCTGCTGGTGTGGCAGTAGCAGTTGATGCAGGGGGCACAGGAGTGACTGCCCTCGCTGCGGCTCTGGGAGGAGCAGCGGTGGCAGGAGGCACAATGGGGGCTGACATGCCAGCGGATGTGGGTGCTGCACCTGTTGCAGGGGGGACGCTGCTGGTGGTACTTGGTGCTGGTGTAGCTGCAGCGGCAGGGGCTGGTGCCTGGGTTGGTGTTGGCACCTCCATCTTCGGGACGCCCTCATCGATCTCCAGCCTATCACTGTCACTGGTATCGCCACCTGTGGGGGTAAGTGGTGTACCATTAGTTGCATGCATCTGGCAGACGTGCAGTTGCTACATGCATGCTGGGTGACATTCCCTGAATGGCAGTGGCTTTGTGGGCATTGGGACCTGTCTGGCTGCATTGTGGTACTACAACATTGTGGCCAGACTACATCTCCCACAATGCTTCAGGACATTCCTTAATGTGCAACTATGGCATGCCTATGGGAGATTGGGGGAGCCTATTTGGTCATGGACATCCATAGGGGGCAGGGTCGCAGTCGCATGCCACTTACCTTGGGTGTCTTGGGTGGGGCGGGATGAGTCCAGTGTAGTGAAACCGACACAGGCCTCCTTCTCCAAGGTGTTCTCAACCTGGTCCTCCATGGCGGTGTTTGGTGGTACCGTTGGTCCTCCTCCTCCTGTGCCAGAGGACTCCCCAAGGCGCGCCGCCACCTTCTTCTTGGCACGGCCTCGGAGGTCGTACCACCGCTTTTTTAGTTCGTCCAGGGACCTGGCCGCCACTCCCACCGAGTTCACTGCTGAGGCTATCCCCTGCCATATGCGCCGCTTCTCCATTTCTGGGACCCTCCGTGAATTAGCGCCAAACAGTTGGTCATGGTTGGCCACAACCCCCTCAATTAGGTGTTCCAGCTCAGAGAATTTGAGTTTTCTCTTTCTCCCAGACGAGCTGCTGGTCCCAGGGGCTGGTTCCTCAGCCATGGTATAGGGTTGTGGATCTGTGGATCTGTGTACTTTCCAAGATGAGCTGCAGCTCTCCAATGTGCTCCCTCTCTCTCTGCCTCAATGTGCAAAATGGTGGTGGGAACCGGCAGCTTCCTGGTTGTGATGTCATCACTGGGCTCGAAATGCGACTTCCCGTTTTCCCGATCTCGCGAGTTTGCGATCTCGCAAATAGCGATATCGCAAATAGCGATATCGCTATTTGCGAGATCGCAGTCCAGGCGTGGGTGGGCGGAAATTGCGATTATTCTGCGATTAATCGCAATTTCAATCGGATCGCAATCGGATTTTGCGATCGTGTGCGAATCGCTTTTTTTAATCGCAATTATTCATGAATTCGGATTTGCGATTTCTGAATAGCGATTCGCTTTTTTTCGCTATTTCAGAATCACAAATGCCGATTTTCATGAATATGGCGGTTAGTCCTTTCCTTTACACTAGCGAAAATTGAGAGAGCCCTCAATGGAGTGGCAGCAGGTAGGGCTCCTGGGCCGGATTGTATCCCGGCGGATACATTTAAATTAGATCGGGAGAACTGGTTGAAATATATCCTGTTCCTTGCTAATGGTTTGGCAAGAGGTGCACCCATCCCGGAATCCTGGCGCGTGGCAGAAATCATCACCATTTATAAAAAGGGGGATCGCACCAGTCCATCTAATTATAGGCCCATAAGCCTCATAGACTCCCTCCAAAAAATTGTGGCGAGATTAGTGCTAAGTAGGGTAAATAGTTGGATAGATGAGAACAAAATACTTTCCACCTATCAAGCTGGATTTCGTTCCCATGTTAGCAATATCGACCAAGTGTTTAGATTCATGATGATATACTGGAACACAGTGGTCTTAGCAGGGGGGACACTTTAATCAGCATTCGTAGATCTTAACTCTGCATTTGATTTAGTCCCCCGCTATAAGATTTGGGAGGTTCTTAGGGAAGCAGGGATGCATGCTGATATCTTATCTTTTATTGTAAATCTACATGAGTCTACATCTGCCCAAGTACAAAGGGGTCAGCAGGGTGAGCTAACAGACTGCTTTCCTGTGAACAAGGGAGTAAGGCAGGGTTGTGTTCTGTCCCCTACCGTCTTTTCATTGTTCACGAATAATGTTATCTCATACTACTCCGACTATTCCACAGACACACCTACTCTTGCTGGATCCAGGGTTCCTCTATTAATGTTTGCAGATGACACCTTAATTCTGTCGAAGAGGAACTCAGGTCGGCAACGTGCCCTTGATCAATTCACTTTCTTCTGCAATGACCATGATTTAGTAGTTAACGTTGATAAGACGAAGTTCATGGTCTTGCATAAACACAAAGTAGTGAAAGCTAGAGTGGAAATGAACAACGTGCCCCTGGAACAAACCAACTCCTTTGCATACCTGGGTGTTACTTTGGGCAAATGCTTGAACTGGAAGCCACTGTTAGATCTATTAATCTTAAGGCATAATCAACTTGCAGGGGCCTCCTACAAGAATTCCGGTTGTCCCAAACCAAACCAGTTGGACTGGCTCTATCTAATTACCAAGGAAAGGTTAGAGCCATAATAATTTACGGGGCAGAACTATGGGGGTTTGAACATTTAGTACCATTAGTCTTAGCTCAGAACAAGTTCCTGAGAGCATTGACGGCCTTCCTCAATCCTCTTCTCTAAGGCTTTTAGATCTAGGATGTATTTCCTTTGAGGAGGCTGCAGATTTTAGACCACTTGCCTAATGGCGAAGACTTTGGACAACCCCGGAGCCAGCACCTTATGCAAAAGCTGTTAAGTCCATTAGGGAAGCAGATAAATCAAACAAAATCTCTTGGCTACAAAAGATTAAGGCATAGTTATCTGAAATGGGCCTCATTCACCTGTGGGAGGACACAGAGGGGAATTCTTTTCCATTCAAAAGAGATCTTAAAGCCTTATATAGGGACAAGGTTTATGTAAAGTCACTGTCCTCGGTTACTAGTGGTTCCCTCACAGGCCGCTTTCTTGAATATAAGTGTGAGCATAAGCTGGAGGCCTATTGGAACATTATCACACGTCCTGCTGATAGAAAACTCTTCCACCAATTTAGAGTGGGAACTCTCCCCCTAAAATAGTTTACTAAAAAGTGGCGGGATGACCAGGATATAAAATGTGACACTTGCTTAACTGAGGACGAGACTCTATCGCATGTCTTGTTTGTGTGCCCTGCATACAAGAGCCCCCGGCTGAAATGGCTCAAGCCGGTTTGTTCAAAGTTTGGAACTAGATCTTGTCAAACGGCTCTGCATATTTTAAAAACTGAAGCTTCTGAGGTCATAGTTGTTGCTATGGCTAAATTTCTGAGCTGGTCTTGGGGCCTTAGAAGGAAAAACCTGCAAGGCATTATGTAACCTATCTGCTTATGCATTGGTGTGCCCAGGTTTCCCCCGCGCCATTGAGTCAATATTAAAGACTGTCGCCAAGTCCTATGTAATTATGTATTTATAGCTTTTGACCCAGAATTCTCCCGTTTAAACCTAATCATTGTTTAAACAGTCTTGGGATTTTATATGACATGCTTTTTTAACAAAATATTCTTGTATGAAATTTTATGTCTTTTTTATATTATATTGTATTTGTCTTAATGTGTCTTTTATGATCGAATAAAGACGGAAATTTAATTGAATTGAAACCCTTACTGAGTTTCTCCCAAGCATCATCAATCTTCAGTTTTGCTAAATCCTCATGCAAATGAGTAATATTGCTGATATATCCTTCCAGATCTTTACTTCTATCAGGGATATATGTGCAACATTGTTGAATTTTCAGCATACTACAGACTCTACCCTCTTTTGCTAAAATTACATCTAGGGAAAGTCTATTCTGTAAAACCATGGTTCTCATAGCAACCATTTCTGTATCAACCATCAGAACCCCACCAGCAGTATCTGTTGATAAACGATCAACCACCGTAGACAATTTTCGAATATTTTGCAAATTAAGAATCACCACAACTGAAGGTATCAAAGCTCCAAAAATATCACCCGCAATATCTACAACACTCAAACCCCTTCTTATGCGTGTTAGACTTTTTTCATGGTTCCATTTTTATAATTCATATGATAATATTTAGGGAAAACAATACCCATATAACAACACCCATACCAATGTGGTGGCAGCCTATAGTAGACATTTTTACTACACACCAGGGAACACAGGATCAGTTCCTCCTCTTAATCCCCAATCCCCTGTAATTAGAAATGTATGCTCACATTCACTGGAACCAACAAAATGATTATTATATTCAGTTTTCTGCCTAAACAAGTAAAGCTTTCCTCTATGAGGCTAATCTAAGGTCATTTATATTTACCTACCCTTGGTGCTTCTCTACTCTTCTGTTCTACAGCCATCTTTTTAAAAATCTCCACGCCTATTCTCCGCTATGTTAATAAATTTTATCTCTACACTGTGCAATTTACAAGTGAGGTTATTACAATGTGTGTATACTGTATCTATTGTTTTAGTAGTATGGAAAAAACCTCTAATATATTCTGCATCTCTTGCACTATATACTATATTCATATCCTTTCTAATAGGAACTTCTGAAAATATAAGATCATAATTTGAATAGAAATATTGAAATGACTCCTTTCCATAAAATAGACTGGTTAGTACACTACACGAAATACCATATGTTAGTGGAAGGTGATAATAAGTCACCCCTTCTGACACAGTCAATGGTAATTGCAGGCACTCATAATAATCTCTTGCATCCATAACATCAACATATTTGTAGAGAAGTTTTGTAAACACATTCAACGAGAAATCATTAACAGACTTGTCAACATGAATTACATTTCTGGTTAGTTCTCTGATGGTAGTTTCTGGATCTTCTCTCAGATCTCCATTAATATCTATAATTTCATGCTTCTTATTATTAATTGATGTAGTATTGACTACATTAATAATCATACAATGTGGTAATACGAATATTAATAACAACCATACAAACATTGTCACAAGGACACATGAACAACAAATGTTAAAACACCTTTGCCTAGACGTTCTACATTTCTGTTTGCCAGTCTCATTTCTAATTCTATCCATTCTAATTCTAATAAATTTAGAAAATCAAGGTTTAGTCAACAATTATTCTCTAGAATATGTTCTAACTAAAAATTCATTAAAAAATGTATTTTGCTAGACTAGCTTTAGTCTGTGTACCCCACGCTTCTTGAGCCTTCAGCTCTTCAATACACAGTTTATTTCTTCTGAGCTGTTCCTCATTTATTTTCATAAATCTCCTCTCTTTTTCTGCACCTTTTCAGAAAAACAGTTAGTTTAGGGTGGCTTGTACGAGCAACTGCTTTTTGAACAGAAATTAAGAAACTCTTTCTCCCACTCAATTGAAGAAGCAGCCACCAAGTATGTCCATTCAGGTGCTGTATATTTTCTATTTGGTACATGTGTTCTCTTTGTTCTTCATACTCAATCTTCTTCTTCTTCTGCTTTACCCTGTTTTGATTGCCTCAATATTTCAATATGTTTCTGGTATTTTTATTGTAAGAGTATATTTTACTCTTTTTACTCCTTTTGGACACTTTTTATCCTTCTTTGTCCTTTTCTTATTTTCATTTTCAATTTCTCTTGAAACTGTTTCTGTATTTTCATTGTCTCTCTTTTCCTTTTTCCTTTATTGTTTTCCGCAGGGATCACTTCATTCTCAGCATTGACAATAATTGCATCTCTTTTATTATTTGTCTCAGTAGCTTGTACCTACTCTACTTCATTTTTAACTTGCCTTGGAACATCTCTTTGTTCTTTACGATCTTCTTCCTCTGACGCGCATGAATCCAATTCGGAAAGCCTCCACACTTGACTGCAGTAGTCGTCACCAGTATTATCTGATAAGGCCTGTGCCAACGTGACTCTAAGCAGTTCTTCCTCACATGTTTTTTCACTACAACCCAGTCTCCAGGACACAGGCCATGTCCTTGTTCTTGCTGTGTTGTTATTGCATCTTCTCCATCCTGGTGAGACACAGAACGTACCTCATCAGCCAATCCTTTGTAATAATCCAGTACCAAATCATCAGTTATGTTCATTAACTGATTTGCTGGGACTGTTGGCTGTCTCATAGCCCTGCCCAACATAAGGGGACAGTCCTGCTCTTTTGTCTGGAACCAGCTCATTAGCACTAATGGTAGTGCATCAGGACATTTTAGTGTTGTGGATGGACAACCCTTTTCCAATCTTGATTTAATTTTGTTGTTTACATGTTCCACTACTCCTGAAGCCTCAGGTCTATAAGCACAGTACAACTTTTGGTCAATTTGTAATGCTGCGCAAATCATTCAAAATATTTCATCATTAAAATTTGTTCCTCTATCTGACTGATTTCAAAGAGACTGGAAAACGAAATCTAGGTATTATTTCTCAGAGAAGCAATTTAGCAACTGTTAAACTGTCACTACGCCTCGTTGGATAAGCTTCAACCCAACAAGAAAATAGACAGACAATCACAAGAACATATTTTAGTCCTTGAAAAGGAGGCATTTCAATAAAATCAAGTTGCATGCGTGTAAAAGGAACTGCAGCCTTTCCAATTTGCCACATGCTTACCACTGTTTTACTTCCTGAATTTTGTTTCTGACATATTGCACACCTCTGACAGAGACTTTCTGCAATATCCCTAATTTTGGGCTTATACAATGTTTGGCGAAACAACCTAATCATTGCATCTCTGCCTATATGTGTAGGTCCACGGAAAACCCTTGTCATCTGTGATAATAGACTATCTGTCATTACTGGTCTGCCATCCGTGTAAATCCACACCTCATCATCTGCTCTGCATGTGCAACCTTACTTGACCCAACCCTCTTTTTCTGAATCATTCTGCTTCTTACTGAAGTTTTCTCACTTCGTCCCATGTTTCAACAGATGCGAACATTAAACTGCATTCTGTTTGACCAATCTGTTCATTTTGTTGATCAACTTTAATTGAATATGTACTCAGAGCATAAAATCGTGAAATCTCATCAGCATATCTATTACCCAGTGTGATATATTTACAACCAGAACAATGCGCTGAACATTTCACCACCCCAAAATCGTGGACAACCCTGAAACCATATTGGCTGTCAGTATAGATTGTAACTCTCATTTGCTTTTTTAAGCAACAAGCCCTAGTAAGAGCCACCAACTCAGTCACTTGTGCAGAACTCACTCTCTTCAACCATGATGCTTCAATTACATTTGCCACTGTGCAAATTGCATATGCAGGTTGTAAACATCCTTCTGAATCTCTTAAACATGATCCATCCACAAACAGAACAACATCTGACTTCACAAATGGAGTATCTTTGATATAAGGTCTTCGTTTAGTGCATATTTCAGTCACATCCAAGCAATTATGATCTGCTTCATCCAAAACTACTTAACATCCTGGAGTTGGTAATATTATTGCAGGATTTAAGGTCATACACCTTGCTACAGTAACATTCACTGCTCCCAATATTACTTGTTCATATTTTGTAAACCGACTACTCGTAAGGTATTGAGTGCGAGTTTGTGTTAACAAAATCTCAACTGAATGTGGCACATTCACTTTAGAAGCATGCCCCATCAAAATCGACTCACTCTGCTCAAGACTCACACAAGTAGCAACAACTGCTTCTAAGCAACCTGGAAGAGCTGCAGCGAGTGGATCCAAAGTGGCAGAAAAATATGCCACTGGCCTTCGTGCTGTTTAGTGTGTCTGTGTTAGAACTGACAATGCACAACCATCACGTTCATTACAGAACAACTCAAGATATTTATCAAAGGCTGGTATTCCCAATGCTTGTGCTAGACATAAACTGTCTCGCGACACCATAAACGCCTTCATGCTTTCCTCATCAAGTTGTATTGGATCTGTCACATCTTTGTGTGTCAACTTTTGTAATGGCTTGGCAATCAGTGAAAAATTCCTAATCCACTGCCTGCAATATCCAACCATTCCCAAAAACATACGAACCTCTTTCTGTGTTTTGGTAGATTCATTCGCATAATAGCATTGATACGATACTAAGAATCTCTTCGAACTCCCTTTTCAATGATATGTCCCAAATACAGTACTTCTTTCTTACGAAACTGTAATTTTACCAGTGACACGTTAAGCCCACCTACTGCCAAATGGTTCAGTAAAGCAATTGTATCTGTCACACAGTCTTCTTATGTTTTTGATGCCACCAATAGGTTGTCAATATATTGTATTAGGACTGAATCTTTAGGCATTACAAATGACTCCAAACATTTCTTCAATATCTGATTAAAGACAGAAGGACTCTCTGTATACCCTTGAGGGACTCAGCATCATGCTAAGACACGGTTTCCGAACTGGAATGCAAATCAATATTGGCTATCCGGATGTAAGGGTATAAAAAAAATGCTTGACACAGATCGATTAATGAGAACCACTCAATCACATGGAATCTGGTAAACAAATTACTGCAGGATTTGGTACAATCGGACAACAAGGGATAACAATTTGATTAACCTTTCTCAGGTCCTGTACAATCCTATTTTTGCAGTTTGGTTTGTGAATACCCATTATAGGTGAATTGCATGGACTCCCAAGGATTTTTCTCAAAATTCCTTGCTCAATCAGCATGTCGATCACAGGTGTCACTTCCAAAATTGTTTCAGAACTCATTTTGTCCTGTTTTATTTTTGGAAACTCTGCATCAGGTTTTACTGTTATCTGAATCAAAGCTACTCCTTTTATCAAACCGATATCTTTCCCTGTAAAATCCCACACATCCGCCAACACTGTGTCTCTCAACTTGAGAGGCAAATCATTCGCTGTTAGTAATGGAAACAATTCATTCAATTCTGTTCCCTGTCTTGACATTTTGAATATGACATCTTCGTCTTTTGTGTGAAATGCTATTCCATCTGGAGTACAATAGATGGAACAATTCATCTTACAGAGTAAGTCCCTACCTAATAGGTTAACTGGACTTGTGTCACAAATGACAAATGATTGCAATTCCTGGAAATTACCAATTTTAACCTTCAAAGGTCTAGTTATTGGTGTTTTGATCAATTTATTGGAAACTCTTACGACTTGGATACCTCCTCCCGAGAGGAGTAGGTTTGGAATTTCCACAGTTCTCGCAGTGGAATGGGTAGCACCAGTATCTACGAGGAATGTGATAGCATTACCATCAACCTCGCCATCCACATAGTGACCGGACTGATCTACCAAGAGCGCACTCTTCCTCTCCCCTTAGGCACCGTCATTGTGATGTGTCTGAGTCAATTTCAACTGTCTGCATCAAATATTGTGAGGCCACCGGAACATTTGAATTTATTTGACCATTTGTTTGATAACCCACATTCGCATTGTACCTTTGCATTTGACCATTCACATCTTGATTTGGCGTAGGAGCTTGTGCTATTTGTAAATTCTGACCTCTATTGTGCACTCGCACTGATGTATTCTGATATTGTTCCTGACCCATTTGAGTTTGACTCATCTGATTCTGGTAACCCTGATTTTGCACTTGCATTTGGTCATAATTTCCAGTCTGACCTTTAATATTTATCATATTCTTACACTCGCGTCTTGTATGTCCACATTTTCCGCAATGGTAATAAGGATATTTCTTCTTCAATTCTCCTTTGTTACCAAAGTTACCTCTACCTCTTCCCTGACCCACCTGGATAATTTGCTTCACAGTATTGCCATTTGTAATTACACCTTTCATACCAGTACTAGTCCGACCATTCTCAACCAAATCTCCATTTATTTAACCCCCTTCCTTTGCCATTTTCTTTTGTGCTACCATCAACTACTCTTTCAACTTTTTATGTCTCATTTCTATGTCGTCTCCACAATATTTCACAAATTGAAGTATTTCATTGATTGTTTGACTCTGCCAACAAATTAAATGCTGCTGATTCATAGCACTTATTTCTGGTCTCAATCCATACACGAACCTGTATTCAAAATGTCCCATATCTTTGTCTGTGATATTTTATGTACCACTAAATTGCTTAAGCACTTGAAGAAGCCTTTCATAATATGCATGTACTGATTCTTTCAAATCTTGAGTTGTTCTATCAATCTTTACCCAATCTGTTTCTTTTGGAGAAATCTTACCCTTCAAATATGTAATAACCAGATTATATTTTTCATAACTTGTTTTGAGGGTGCTCCTATATTTGGATCTCTTGGATATTCTTTATTTGGACAATCGATGGCAATTTTACAATCAATACACAAATCTGCTGGAACAACAATATCAAAAAGACCATCCAAGTCTACCCACAAGACTTTTGAAACTTTCACAAATCTTTCTACTTCCTATACGATTCAATAGACTTTTCTCTCAACTGAGGGAAATCATTTGTGAAGGACAATATGTCTTGTCTTGACCAAGGAATATGAACCATACTATCTCCTGGTACCTCTCTCATTGGATATGCTGAGGCAGCATCAACTGTTGCTGATTCTTTTTCAGCTTCTCCTACAGGTTATAATGGCAAAGCCACATTCGATTTTGCATTTTCATATACCTTCTTTTTAACCCATCTTCCTTTCCATCTGTCAAATTCTCCCCAACGTCTCAATGTATCGATCAACTCTTTAGTCTGCAACCATTTCCCTGAAACATTCAGATTCTCTAAATCCTTGTCTGTAAAATCTAATCCATATGTCTCTATTAAAAAGCTTTCGACTTCTCAATGTCAACTCCATACATCTGAGCAACTGCAAAGGTCTCAGGTAAGCCTCTCGCATTTCTTGTAATATTTTTACATAAAAAAATAACTCATCTTCCTAATATCTGCTCAATCTTTCAGGACTAATATTACCTGCAATAATCTCTTCTAAATCTACTTTCAGTTTGCCCACATCTATATATACATCTTTTTTTTGCCCACTACAGTCCGGTGCAATCTCTCTAATCCAAACATCACATTTTTCTGGCGATGGACCCACTGATCTCTGTAAACCTTCACCTGTATCACTTCTTAACCTGCTAGGTGTCTGTTGATTTTTTCTCCTTTCATTCTGCATTATTCTTTTTGGTTCTAATTGTATATATTTTTTGGGAGTTACATTAGTCTTTTCTGAAATGTCAATTGAATGCCTCATCTCCCTTGCGTCTCCACTAAAATCCTAATATTATTTCCATAAACTCCTGTTAATTCTCTGTAATCTGAATTAGAATGATCATTAGTCCTTACTGGAACTGTTAAAGCATGCCATGAATAAGTCCTTGCCGCTCATTATGCACTAGAACTAATGGGCCAATTGTTACTGGAACTAACAAAACATCTGGATTTATTGTTGATTTCATTCTCACCAACTCTTCTCTATTTGCATTTTAGATCTGTCTTTCATCATTAGGTAGCCTATTCAGTAGTTCTTCAATTTGAATGAAAGGAGCATTTGGTGAAACACTCAGACTACTCACATTTGCACTAATCTGTTCCTCCAGATATGGAGGTCTATTCATCAATAATTCATTCAGAAAATCCTCATCAATATCATCTGCACTAGCATCAAGTCCTTGTGGTTCTGAATTTTTCTTTTTCCCTTTACACTTTCCCCCTTCAGTCTCTTCAGCCTCTCTACCAGGGAATAATCCAGTTGTTTCTATAATGGTACCCCTTCTCTACGTTTTCTTGGGAGCATCCTACTTTGCTTCTGAGTATCTGCTCACTGTATTCTTATATCTATTTTGCTGTGTATCTCTTTTTCTTTTACATGCTTCGTAATCACAATCTTTAAGAGCTTCGTACTGCATAGGTCTTTCGTTTGGACTCAAATCATTCATTCGTCTCCTCAGATTTTCTAAACTCTTGGTATCAAAAGTACCATTTTCTGGAAAACCTAAATTACCATCTTGTTCTGTGTATTTCATCCAGTTTTCTAACCAAGTACAAGTATGATATCCCCTTTCTATCACCATAAATGCTAAAGGCCATCAGTCTGGAACTATTGGAGTTCCTTCTCTAATTACTATGGGTTGATCTTTACTAAATAGAGTTTTTAAAAAACGTATTATTTTCATCTTTCTTTCTCAACTCTAATGCTCGTATTAATAAATAAATTTATTAATCTAACTTCCATGTTATGTTTTTCTACTTCTAATCAGTGTTATGTTCGCTGTCCAAACACAGCGCGACTCACACTAAGTGCCACACTAGCAATGCAGCACTTTTGGTGATGTATTCTCACTACTGACCAATACCAGCGCAGCACCTTTTTAAGTCAGTTCTACTCCTTCTTCTGAACCTTCCTTTACAATTAGGCGTCAACATATTTGAGTCTTTTACTAACAGAACAAACCACATAAAACACAAGTTGTCTGCCCCACTAAAAGAAAAATTCAAAAGTATTTAGCACATATTCTAAGAGAGATCTCTACACGCCAGCAATAAAACCTCGACCAGCGTGATTTTTGTTTGCTCTCTAACAAGCGAAAAGTTCTCGGGACTTCTCCAGTTGCGCCTCTGAAGTGACCCAAATAGGCCCCCACTACTTCGTTCCCAAAAAGTTCCCTGTACGATACTTTCAGTTCGACGACCGCCTAATACCGTATAACCAGCAGACAACCGCATAAAGCTTAGTGTATGTCACACTAAGACAGCCCATTGGCTTATCCAGGGATCTTAGGCCATCGACGAACCGTCAATTCCATCGAGATTCAACAAACCTCAACTTGACATAAAGGTACAAACTCAACAAATATATCAACGTCTAAGTCAGTCTGTTAACTCCGGCTTTTCAAAAACACAGTAATTTTAATCTAACTAACCATCCGATGCAACTACCAAAACTGATGTAGCGGAAGCGGGTGGGAAATAATAACATCACTTACTATCCACACCAAACACTATGATAACTACAATAATATAACTATAATGTCGGGCCCATACAACATTATTTCTCTGATAACTGTAATAAAGGTCCTCCGATGGATCTTTGGTAAAGTTAAAAGGGACTGTGATTTTGAAACCACGGAAATGCTATTTCCCCATGAGGACCTAGAATGAAGGAAATATGCTAAACAGCATAAATCAATTATTAGGCATTATTACTCTATCTCATAAATAAAGACAAACACCTTCATTTAATTATCTCTTTTTTATTCAGATTAATGAATGGTCAATCAATAAGTGTAAATAGAACAACATTATTAATTTCACACATGGTACTGAATATCACAATACTGCATAACAGAATCAACTGACAATATCAGATTCATCAAGAATAGGGGAGCGGGAGCATAATTGAAAAACACAGCAACAGTGAAAATACTTCACCTAAGAATGGAAATTAGAATCCTTAGCAAAAATTAGTAGGAAAATCTATTCCCACAGCTGTTTGGAATAGCGGGGGCAACACCATCAGCCAATGATGTGCAAAGGCTGCGGAAAGTTCAATGATACAACAGGATTTGCCAGCCAGAGTATCAGGAATCAGCATGGCATGCAGCACTCCACGAACGCAGGACAAGTCCACAGAAGTATTGAGAACAAGCTGAGGAATACCTTCACACAAAGGTCTTTAAACATTGCTACTTCCTTTCCTTGGCTAAATTGTTACACTTTCTACTTTCTATAACATTTTCATTGGCTAAACAGATGGTGTGGCGGTCTTCTGACAATGACCTAATCATGATTTCTGAACACAGATTGTCTAGTACATTATACAACTTCCTTGTGGGAAAAAGAAATAACCAGGGCCTAGATGTATCATCGTTCTCATTTGCGAATTCTTAATAGCGATTTTTACCGAATCGCTATTAAGAATTAGCAAAATGGGATGTATGTTGAAAATCGCTTTTTTTTTGCGATTCCTTATGATTCCTAATTTGCGAATTCGCACGTTGCGAATTCGCAAATTAGGAATAATTTCCCATTCATTCCTATGGGCCAGGAGGCCCATAGGATTGATTTGGAAAAAATTCTCAAATTGCGATTTCGCTATTTGCTAATCGCAATTTGAGAATTATTGCAAGGGTGCAGGGGTGTCTCATGGACACCCTGCTGCACCCCTGAAACTTACATGTGTGTGCATATGGCGCACATACATGCCCTATGGGCATGTATGTGTGTCACATGCCACACTCAAAATTGCCACATTTTGGTTTTTTAAAGGATTTCGCAAATTAACACGAACCTCAAGTTCGTGTTAATTTGCGATTCCTTAACCTGAATTCGCAAAATAAAAAAGCTTCATACATGGCATTTAAGGAATCGCAAATTTGCGATTCCTTAAATGCTTAAGCAAAATAAGGAATCGCAATTTTTTGCGATTCCTTATTTTGCTAATTTCACATACATCTCAAAAGATGCAAAATGTCAGTTTACGATTCGTTAAGGCCGAAATTCGCAGAATTTCGGCCTTAACGAATCGCAAAATGCTTGATACATCTAGGCCCTAGTTACAAATGTATTTAATTAATGAAACAATAACTTTTGAACATCATTCTACTCTCGCTCAAACAGGAAAGAACGTAATAATTTCAGACAGAAATAGGCTAATATCTACACTCTAAGAAACAACTTGTAACATGTGAAGGTCTGCAGCTAAGGACAGCATTGTGTTACAAATCTCTGGACAGGAGTACATGAGCACATTCCGTAATATTCTGAGGCCTACATCTATTGAGCAAAAGAGAGAATTATTTCTAAAGAAATCCTACACTATACTTTTACGAAGAATAATGCATTTTCTCTTGTCGCTCTTAATTTCAGCAGTAAGGGAGACAAAATGACATATATTAGAAAATACATGTAAACTATATTACTTTCATTTAAGTCCTTACAGTATCCTTATTTGTCTAACTAAGGTAGAGCATATTATCGTGCCTTTGCACATTTCTCACGTTGTACACTAATTCCTGTTAACATTAGTATTTCTCGTTACCAAGCCTTAGTATTTATTTGTACATGTTCAGGTAGAATTCATTGAACCAATTGTATTACAAAAATCATGCTCCATCAGTGGCATGCACAAAGGACCATGGAGGATACAAGGGAGGGGTAGGAGCTAGGCACAGACAAGAGAGTTCAGGGGAAAGGGCCTCACAACACACCACGTGGGGCAGGCAGGAAGAGCAGTTGCAGCATCAGGGAGGGCAGAAGGGTGTGGCAGTAAAATGGCCCAGGAGGACAGGAGGAAGGGGATAGGGGCATGGAACATGGACAATCAGGGTGGGGGTGGCTGTGACAGATTACAGTCATCTGACAATGCAAGGCAGGTGGGAGGGGAGTGGTAGCTCAAAAGAACACTCAGAGTAGATAGAGGAGGGGCAGGTCAATGGAAGATAGTGGGCAAAAAGGATGGAGCAGGGGCATGCACACAGACATCGGGCGGCTGAGGGAAGGAGAGTAGGGGCAGCAAGCTAACCACAGAGGCTAAGCAGAAGGTCAATAATGGGTTGCAGAATTGGCCAATGGGGCAGGAGGAGGGGACTGGGACATCATGCTAAATGGAAGGCAGAGGCAGCACATCAGACCATGCATGGCAGGAGGGAGGAGGCTAGTGCATGGATTCAGACAACAGAGGATAGGGAGGAAGTGGATGGGGCAGCAAGCTGATAGTTCAGAGAAGACGGGAAGGCCAATGGCACAAAGGGCTGTAATGAGGGAGCAGGAGCATGGACATGGACAATGGATGGCAAGGAAAAGGAGAGGCAGGAGCAGCAAGTTTGGATAGGGGCAGCACAATGCCAGGCCAGGCCCTGCTTCCAAATCCCCATTCGTTGTGACAGGCTTCTTACTTAACATTAAATAAAACTAGAAATTTGCAGAAAAAAGCAAAGATTTCAGGGACGCTTTAGTTATACTCAAATTGTACTCATACAAAACCAGTGAAATTCAGTAGTTATAGTTATTTGAGCTAACTATAACTTATTCCCCCAAAACGCACTGCTTATGACCTCAGACATTACATCATTCATGACATGGTCCGTGACATCACTCATGACATCTCAAATGAACTGTGAATGGAATTATAATCACTAGAACTTTATTTAGGGACGTGTGAATATTAACACCCCTTTTTATTATTTTCCGAGTACGTACGCGGACCTTCCCGAGCACGAGCTGCATGCTAATTGGCTGGCAACTGCCTGTCAACACTCCAAACCAGGAAGTGTTGGCAGTAATCTTGTGCTCGGTAGACCGAGGCACAAAAAAGCAGAAAAACAAATGTGTAGAATGCAAAAAGGGGGCAGGGTAAAAACACCCTGACCCCCTAGGCCTGCTCAGGTGGTCCCACAAGGACCCCCAAGGCCAAATATATATTTTTTAAACCTGGTCTGCTTTTTTTGCAAATTACCCCCTGGGGGGACCAAATCCCGGGGGCATGGTGAAAAAGAAGTTTGGGGAGGCCCAACCCCCTCTGGAAAAGCAACGCAGCCTCCTGGCGGATACTGGAGGCTCCTGGTGGGCTAGTTGGACCCCAGGGACCTCCAGTATGCAAGGGGAATTAGTTCCCCCTCTGAAAAAGCGCCAGGTGGCTGCGTTGCAGAGAGGTGTAAAAAGGGGCGTGGCCTCATTACACTTCTCTGCAACGCAGCCCCCTGGCACATAATGGAGGTTCCTGGTGGGCTAGTTGGCCCCCAGGGACCCCCAGTAGGCAAGGGGAATTATTTTCCCCTCTGCAAACGTGCCCGTGGGCTGCATTGCAGAGAGGTGTAAAAAGGGGCGTGGCCTAATTACACCTCTCTACAATGCAGCCCACTGGCGCATACTGGAGGTTCCAGGTGGGCTTGTTGGCCCCCATGGACCCCCAGTATGCAAGGGGAATTATTTCCCCCTCTGCAAACGTGTCCGTGGGCTGCGTTGCAGAGAGGTGTAAAAAGGGGCATGGCCTCATTACACCTCTCTGCAATGCAGCCACCTGGCGCATACTGGAGGTTCCAGGTGGGCTAGTTGGCCCCCATGGACCCCCAGTATGCAAGGGGAATTAGTTCCCCCTCTGAAAAAGCACCAGGGGGCTGGATTTCCAGAGAGGTGTAAAAAGGGGCGTGGTGTCATTACACCTCTCTGCAACGCAGCCCCCTGGCACATACTGGAGGTTTAGGTGGGCTAGTTGGCCTCCAGGGACCCCCAGTTTGCATGGGGAATTAGTTCCCCCTCTGCAAACGTGGCCATGGGCTGAGTTGCAGAGGTGTAAAAAGGGGCGTGGCCTCATTAAACCTCTCTGCAATGCAGCTCCCTGGTGCATACTAGAGGTTCCAGGTGGGCTAGTTGGCCCCCATGGTCCCCCAGTATGCAAGGGCATTAGTTCCCCCTCTGCAAACGTGCCAGGGGGCTGCGTTGCAGAGAGGTGTAAAAAGGGGCATGACCTCATTACATCTCTCTGCAATTCAGCCCCCTGGCACATACTGGAGGTTCCTGGTGGGCTAGTTGGCCCCCATGGAACCCCAGTATGCAAGGGGAATTATTTCCCCCTCTGCAAACGTGCCTGGGGGCTGCGTTGCAGAGAGTTGTAAAAAGGGGCGTGGCTTCATTACATCTCTCTGCAATGCAGCCCCCTGGCGCATACTGGAGATTCCTTGTGGGCTAGTTGGCCCCCAGGGACCCCCAGTATGCAAGGGGAATTAGTTCCCCCTCTGCAAAAGCGCCTGGGGGCTGCATTGCAGAGAGGTGTGAAAAGGGGCATGGCCTCATTACACCTCTCTGCAATGGAGCTCCCTGGCGCATACTGGAGATTCCTGGTGGGCTAGTTGGCCCCCAGGGACCCCCAGTATGCAAGGGGAATTAGTTCCCCCTCTGCAAACGAGCCCGGGGGCTGCGTTGCAGAGAGGTGTAAAAATGGGCGTGGCCTCGTTACATCTCTGTGCATCGTAGCCTTATGGCGCATACTGGAGGTTCCTGGTGGGCTAGTTGGCCTCCAGGGACCCCCAGTATGCAAGGGGACTTAATCCCCCAACTTAGAATACTCTACAGGGCGCATTTGCACAGTGGTGAAGGTAGAGGGCGGGGCTTGAGGTGATGTGATTGCAAACATGCCCTGAGGCGCATTTCAAGTTGGGGAATTAATTCCTGTTCAATCCAGAGGTCACCTAGGGGTAAACTAGTCCAACAGGTATCTCCAACTGGTATCTCCAGAGCTGTGTTGCAGAGTGTTGTAAAAAGGGGGCGTGCACTTTGAACACCTCTCTGCAACACAGCTGCCTGCGCAATCTGGAAGGACCTGGTGGGCTAGTTGGCTCAAAGGGGACCTCAGGATTGAAGAGGAATTAATTCCCCAATCTAGCTCACTACTATTCCTGAAAAGTAAATTTAACTGTACTTACCAGTAACTTGAATTTCCTTCCATAGGATATCATTGCCTGATATATAAAATATATATTATTTAAAAAAATATATATATATTACAATTTCAATATTTAAAAAAAATTCAATTTATATTAAATATATATAATGTTATTTAAAAAATAAAATTTCTAAAAATAAATAATTTAAAATAATGTAGTAAATCAGTATAAAAAAGTATAACAATTAATACATTTAAAATTTATCATTTACAAAACCTTTGAAATTCAATGAAAAAACCATAGGTTTCAGCCATGTTATAGTTAGGAATTAGCATTTAAAAAACCTTAGAAATTCACTGAAAAAACCATAGGTTTCACATACGTTATAGTTAGGAATTAGCTTTTAAAAAACCTTAGAAATTCACTAAAAAACCATGGGTTTCACACATGTTATAGTTAGCTGGACATTTCACTCATACAAAACCATTGAAATTCCCGTGTTATAGTTAGTTCAGCTAACTATAACTCACGCGTCCGCAATGCACTGCTGATGACGTCACATATTACATCACTCATGACATGGTCAGTGACATCACTCATGACATCACTGATGACATCTCAAATGACATCACTGATGACATCACCAATGACATCATCCCTGTGAAAGAGTGGCAGACCTCCTCTCAGCGTAATATAACCCTTGATACACACATTCAAAAATAGAAACTAAAATTTTCAAAAAAATGGAGATACCAATACCAGTTAGAATAGCCTATTCAGTAATTGCAAAATTTACATACACATCCAGTCATTCACTAACAGTTCTAAAGAGTCACTCATACATATACTCAATCATCATATGTACTCATACACCTATACATCTTGTTACACACCGATACTCATTCATAGAGTTACTCCCACACATACTCACACATGCAAATAAACTATCAAACATCCATTACTTGCATATACAGCTATACACCCACCACTACACTTACTTCTACAGAATCGTACACATACTTACTCTCTTAAACAATCACTTATGGAAACACATACTTATTTATACAGGAACTATTACAATCTCTCGCTCTCACATATACTCACTTATATACATCAATACTCATATATACTAGTTTAAAACATATGTAGTTACTCATAAAGATACTATTGAGACAGTGATTCACTCACTAACACACCCATACACACACTCATCCACCCATACAGTCCTGCACACATGCTGTCTTCAAAACACATACAAACAGTGAGTCACCCATTCATGCATCTATGCGGTAAGTAATACCCCTACCAAACCATACAGACACTCATACTGATACTCTAAAAGCCAACTAATAACCCATATCGACACTCATGTAGCTAGTCACCAACCCATGCAGCCACTTATACACAAAGTGAGACACTGATACAGATATTTATATATTTAAACATTACTCGCTAATACATGTATTCACTAAGATACAGTTACTAAGTCAGTTATACAATCATTTCTTTTTTAAAACATCCATTTAGACACATATTTACACATTTATTCTTCCATCGACCTTTAGCTATACAAATGAATGAATGAATGACTTTATTTCGATATATAAAATATCATAAAAGCAGAAATACAACATATTAAAAACAATAAAATCAATCACATTCTATTTATACAGATAAAAAGACATAAAAAACAGATAATACAAGCATTAAATAGCCATGGAAAGCCTATTCAAACGGATTAACCATAACCTTTTTAAGAATTTGGACACACCGCAAACAACCAAGGTGCGTCTGTCGGATTTTAGGATACGGAGCGCCTCTCTATGCTGCCGGGTACCTAATTGTCTACATAAGGGTTTAAGCCATGTCCGCCTTGGCAATGCATATGCTGGACATTCAACGAAGATGTAAGCGACCGATTCTATGCGTGTTGCACAGGTCACACAGGAGGGGGAAGACAAGTGAGATGATTCCCAATGAGCAGTAAATTCGCCTATAGGTAGTGTCCCCACTCTAAATGTAAAATACAAAGCCCTATCTGTTGGGTTAGAAATAATGTCAAGATAGGGTTCACAAGCCACCACATCGTTCATTTTAAAAAAATCATTGGTAGATTTACAATGATTCACATCAGTGGAGTTCTTACAATGAACCCAGGTCCAATAGAGTTTCTTTAGAGCAGCTTGGGGGGGGGGGCGGTCCTGGCTTCCCATGCATCCCCAAGACCCAAGGCTCCTAGCAGCCATTTCACATCCCTCAGCCACTTGATCTTAGACCAGCCCTCCAAAGATATGACCTCATCCAAGGCCTCTGCGTATGAGATCAACTCGGGCACACGGCACAGACGCGCCCAGAGCAACAAATGGTGAATTTGGGCTTGGTCCTTGATCGATCTGCAACCCAAATCCATTAACACGGGTACTGATGGAGTGCTCTGCAGAAGAGCCATCAGATCTTTCAAAAAATGTCTCTCTGATCTGGCTAGCACATCAAAGTTACGCATACCCCACAATTCCGCCCCATACAAAGCGGCGCTAACCCCTCTAGCTTTGTAGATCTCCAAAACTGGGGCAATAGGCTTAAATGTAGAGGAACGTTGTTCCTTGAGTAGTGCGCTTCCCACCCTTTTGTGACTCAAGAGCATATTTTGAATGTGCGAATTCCAGTGCATTGAATCCGAGAGACGGATGCCTAAATAATCAAATTCGGACACCCTCTCCAGGGGCACGGAATTCAGCACCGGGGGCGGCCCATTTTTTTGGGCGGGTTCAGAACCAGGAACATTGTTTTAAGGGAGTTGATTATCAAGCCCCGTTGTGAGCAGAACTCCTGGTAGCTATTTAGGAGGCTCTGCAAGCCTACAGGGGTCTTGGAAATGAGCAGGGTATCGTCAGCAAAGAGCAGGGTGGGGATGTGCTTGCCCGCCAGGGAAGGTGCATCTGCAGGATGTTTTAGCAGGTGCTCCACCACTCCATTCACATAAAGAGAGAAGAGAGTGGGGGCAAGCACACATCCCTGACGGACACCCCTTTCGACTGGGATCCTGTCAGTTTTTTCGCCACGCCTACCCCACCGCACCTGTGCGAAGTTATCAGTGTGAAGCCTGACCAAGAGAGACAGGATATACGGGGGCAACCCCATCTCAGACAGGACCCTCCCCAACCCCTCCCGCAGTACTAGGTCAAAGGCAGTCTTCAGGTCTATAAAGGCCAGATAAAGACTGCCCTTGCCCAGCACCACCACCTTCCAGTAGAGAAGAACCAGTCTGAAGGCCTGTTCTATGGTCCCTGTTCCAGAACCAAATCCAGCCTTAAGGTCCGATAAGATGTCATTCTCATCTATCCACTGGAGAACCCTTCCCAAAATTACTTTACCTGCTACTTTTTGGGTTGAGTCAATTAAACTTACGGGCCTGTAGTTGGCTGGGTCGTCCCGACACCCCCTCTAGAATATCGGGACGACTTCCGCCCCTTTCAAAGATTCTGGGACAGGTGCCCCGTTGTTAATAGCATTTAACAAAGATGAGATCAGCTTCCCCCATTTTTTTTTGTTAGCGAGTAATAAGTCACCCGATATCCATCAGGTCCAGCTGCTTTGAGGGGCACCAGCGATTTTATTACGCTTTCAACCTCTCTTGGGGTAAACAGGTCACCCAATAGGTCCCCCGAGAAGTGAGCAAGCGAAAGACTGCTGTTGGTAGGCGCCTGTGTATTCCCCTCCGTACTGGTATAGAGGGACTGGAAGTGGTTGTACCAACCGTGGGCTGGAATATTGCATGTAATAAGGGTTCAACCTGGTCGGTTCCTTGACCTTATCAAATTCCAGAACCCTCTAGCATCTCTACCTTCACTTGCTTCCATTAGGTCAGTCCAATACCTGTCTTCCCATTCTTTCTTTGCTGCATTGGTGGTCTATTACTCCTTCCTAGCAAGCTTAATCTCCACCGGAGATTTACCTTTAACAGCTGAAATCAAGGCAGATTTTGTCTCCCTACATTTCTTGGTGAACCAACCTGGTTGGTTCTTTGGGCTGTTAACTCCACCAGCTGAACAGTTCCTATTTTGAAGCATGAAGAGATTACCCAAGGCCTTGATTGTATTGCAAAAGAGACCTGACACTTCACTATTCGTCAAGGTGGGCGAATCCAGAGTGGACAGAGAAGCTACTAGAATAGCCCCCATAGCCATCATTTTCTACCCATCCATAGCTACTTTGTTCCATTTCAGGCGCCTCCCACAGTTGGAGGTACGCATTTCTAAAGTAGGAGCCAATTTTAGCTGCATTTGCACTCCCTGTTCCCCACCCCACAAGGGGAGCAGAGCCAATGAAAGAGGGCTATGATCGCTATCGGCTGAAGGGAGGACCACCATATCATGCACAAAAGTCCAGAGCCTAAAGTCGAGGAGAATATAATCTATTCTCCACGTATGATTTGGCTTGTTGTAAATATGGGCTCCGGAGGGGTCAGAGGACGTCCTCCCGTTCGCTGCCCTCATGCCAAATTCCAGGGCCAGGGATTTGAGTTGCACGACCCGTTGGGACCACTTCCGGATAGGCGGGATGGTTAAAACGGGTATTCCTCTTATGGCATCTTCGTCAGCAGTGTCCAGAATGTCCTCCGTCGCCAGGGGCTAAAACGTACAGTTAAAGTCCTCAGCCACCAGAACATGTGATCTGTTAGGGCACTGCCTAAGAAGATCCTTCAGGCCTGCAATTGTAGGGGACTGGGAGCCTCCTTTGGTGCCCCTGGCATAGATGTTAAAAATGTCCAGGGTATGCCCTCTCCTAGGCCCCTTAAGTGAAATTCTAAGCAAGTCAGGGGAATTAGTCTCATGCTGCACAATTTGGCACCCAAGTGTAACATCAACCCATATGAGAAGGCCTCCTGAAGGGCGGCCCTTCCCTAAAAAGGGGGAAACTGCTGGTTTAAAGAATGACGAATACCCCACCTTATGGCAGGGATCCTTACTCCAAGTTTCTTGGAATATGCAGATTGAATAACCCTCTATCAAAGAATTCCAGTCAGGTATGTCCAGCTTTCTTGTGATGCCTGCGACATTCCAGCTAAGAATCCGAAGCACAGAGGCCTCCCTGGCCAGGCCCCCTCGGAGCTCGATCCTTAGGTCGCCCACCCTCCCTGAGGTAGCTGCAGGTGGGCCCTCCCTCGTGGGCCCTCTAATGCGAGTTGTACAAGAAGCGGATGCTAGATCCAGTAACTGCCTAGGACTAAGGTTTGTAGAAATAAGTGAACTGCCTGGGTCGGACTGAGGTAGAATGTTTGGGCTGGTCACCTCGCGCTCGCTAAGGCACTGTGGCGCTGCTGGAGTGATAACAGGAAGGTCGTTAGGCAAGGGGTCCTTGTTACATATCTCCACCCTGTGCACGACAATCTGACTCTCCTTATCCAAACCCTTGGGGCTACACAGAGCCCGTTCACTTGTGCCGACCACTCCAGCCTTAAGTGAACAGGTTCGTGCCAGACCCAAATTGGGTCTCATCACCTGGATGGAATGGCCTACACTTGCCGGGAGTCAGTCGACTCCCTCTAGGCCTGAGAGGGACTGAAACCGATTGAACAATGGAGGGAATTGTAAGAAATGAGTCGGCCTATCAAGAGGAGGCCCTCTAGAGTTGCTATTCCTTAGAGGCCCATGTGAGTAGTAGGGGGAACACTGCTTCTTTGGGGGTAAAAATAAGGAAGACCTAAAGTTTGAACCTCTCCCACTCTTTCAAATCGGGGTTCTCTTCAAATAAAATCCACCACCCATGGGTCCCTAAAATTTATAATGACACAATCACCCTCCAAGTCTTTAGGGCAGTAACCCACCCATCCAACTGTTCTGACATTTAAAGTCTCTGTTTTAGACTGGTGGGGGAGGGCTCTGTTCTTATTTAGCCAGAAAATGACTTTATTTTTTAACTCCCTGGATGATTCCATTTTCCCCTCCCCGATAGCTGTAACTCCCGTCAGAATGATAGTGTAGGGGGTGGACTCAGGGGGTAGATTAACACAAGGCAACCTCTGCTTAACAGTTTTGTTGCCCTGTAATCCCTTCCCCAAGGACTGTGTGTTGTTAGCCTGTACAATAGGGGCTAGCTGGACCCGCTGTGCCGCACCTTCCTTGGATAGCCTACCCTTTGCAGACTTCAGATGGTTATTATCCTCAGAAGGTTTCACCATTTGTGAATGTTCTGACAATGTGGTTGAATGGTTGTTAGCAGCAGCACTCACGGCCAACCTCGGTATAACACTAGCCCCCTTTTCTTGAGACCTATAGGCTTCACCATTGTGTTATCGGAGACTTTTACTAATTTATCCAACGTTATCGAATTGGCTGTACCCAAATTCTCTAGCTGGTCCAGTTTAGAGTTTATCAACCTTGTGCGTTCCAGTAGGGGTAGCATCGGGGATTTAATAAGGATTTCTATCTTACCCAAAAGCTCGTCATCCGTACTGTGGGTCGGACACTGGCCATATGGGTCTGTAGGGGCCTTATTAGAATTTCGTAGGCTAGTTGGAACAGAAGGGGGTGGAACCATGTTGTTTTTTTTAAAGATCTTTGCATTTCCCCCTTGCTGTATTATGTCCCCTCTTTTCCTTTTGCTTGATTTGGGATTTGTTAGACCACCCTCAGTTGGGAATTCAGGTAGAGGGCTAGATGGCTTGGGTGAAACGCCCAGGCTATCTAGTGAACTGTTAGGTGAAGAACAGGTTATGGTATCTATATCAGGCCTGCCACCCACTGCATCCAGTTTCGCGGGTGCCAAAACAGGACTTGATTGATGGTTTTCAATGGAAGCTGGATAGCTTAAGAGTGGGGGAGATACTACTGACCCAATTTTGCCCAGAGACAAACGCTTACCCGATATAAGATCGATGGATAGGCGTTTCTCGGCAAAGGCAATTTCCTTTTCGAGTATACCTGTAGCCCGCTTAAAGAAATGATCAAGGGTTCCGGATACCACCCCGCTTTTAGTAGAGACATGTACAGTTCTTTCTTTCCCAGAGCGTAGGGACATGGTTGCTGAAAGGCACAGAGTTATAAGCCAAAAAGTTATTCTTTCTTGGGGGGTGATAAAATTGTCCTGGACCTCCTACGACACAAAGTTCAATCAACTTGGTCCATGGTTCAGATGGAAGAGGGGGGGCCCGGCCCATCCACGTATGTCCACGGACGGCCACAGACGGTCCCGCCCTTGTCCCGGGCTTCTCCCGGGACGCTCCCGCTCACACCCGTGCATCGGCAGCCTATGATCAAGTTGTAGTACATAGGGCTTGCTGGGGCGTGGCGGGCAGCAAGCGCAGACCAGGTGTGCAAGGTCAGGCAGGCACTCCTGGGAGGTGGAGTCCCTGCAGCGCTACTGCCTGTTGGTCCGGTGGGCTCACGCAAAACAGCTCCTCAGTTCTCCTTGAAGCGCTTGTCCCTGCAGACTTGGGCGAAGCGGTACCCGCGAAGCAGGTGCTGCGAGCAGTTGCCGAAGGTCTCTTCCTCCCACGAATGCTTCACTTGGGCAAAACGGCAAGACGGCAAGAGTGTCCCACTAGTGAATGGCGAAATGAAGGATTTTGAGCACTCCAGTGGGCTGTGGGCGTGGCGGGCAGCAAGCGCAGACCAGGTGTGCAAGGACAGGCAGGGACTCCTGGGAGACGGAGTCCCTGCAGCGCTACTGCCTGTTGGTCCGGTGGGCTCACGCAAAACAGCTCCTCAGTTCCCCTTGAAGTGCTTGTCCGTGCAGACTTGGGCAAAGCGGCACCCGCGAAGCAGTTGCCGAAGGTCTCTTCCTTCCACGAATGCTTCACTTGGGCAAAACGGCAAGACGGCAAGAGTGTCCCACTAGTGAATGGCGCAATGAAGGATTTTGAGCACTCCAGTGGGCTGTGGGTGTGGCGGGCAGCAAGCGCAGACCAGGTGTGCAAGGTCAGGCAGGGACTCCTGGGAGATGGAGTCCCTGCAGCGCTACTGCCTGTTGGTCCGGTGGGCTCACACAAAACAGCTCCTCAGTTCCCCTTGAAGTGCTTGTCCCTGCAGACGTGGGCAAAGCGACACCCGCAAAGCGGGTGCGGCGAGCAGTTGCCAAAGGTCTCTTCCTCCCACGAATGCTTCACTTGGGCAAAACGGCAAGACGACAAGAGTCCCTGAAAGTTTTGGGGGGATTCGTCAAGCGGGGGCTGAGAAAAAAGGGGGGTCCCAAAACGTGTTTTCCCCCATGCAATTTTCCATAGGACGATTAGACACGGCTACAGCCCGAACCGCTGAACAGAATTACACCAAACTTGGCAAAATTGTAGGGTCTGGTATGCAGTACGCCCTTTTGGTAAAATGGTGTAAATCCCTCTAGTAGCTTTTGAGAAAATCGAATTAGAAAAATATATATATCTATAGGCGGGGCACCGTGCGTGCACCGTGCGAGCACCCTGGCGTGCGTGAGCGCATCCCTGATTGGCTGGCAGTCGTCTGTCAACATTCCAAACTCTCCAAACCAGGAAGTGTTGGCCACCATCTTGTTTCTCAGGAGAACTGAGGCACAAGAGAGCCCGAAACAAGAGTGGAAAATGCGAAAAGGGGCAGGTTAGAGACCTCCTGACCCCCTAGCCCTTCTCAGGGGGTCGCAGAAGGACCCCAAGGGCAAAAATAATATTATTTTTTTTTTTTAAATCGTGGGGTGCGGGCATGGCACCCCTTGATTTAAAAAAAAAAAAAAGTATATATAGTTAGGACCTAGTTTCCATAGGAAACCGCAACATTCTATTGAGAATAACTTTGGCGCCAGTTGATGAATCTTCTCGAATTTCTCAAAGAAGATGGCCTGCTCCTTCCCTGAAAGTTTTGGGGGGATTCGCCAAGTGGGGGATGAGAAAAAAGGGGGGTCCCAAAACGTGTTTTCCCCATGTTATTTTCCATAGGACGATTAGACACTGCTACAGCCCGAACGGCTGAACGGAATTACACCAAATTTGGCAGCGAGGTAGAGTTCGGTTCGCAGATTACCCTTTTGCTTAAATGGTGTAAATCCCTCCAGTAGTTCCTGAGAAAATCAAAAGGAAAAAAATGTATATATCTATAAGCGCGCACCGTGCACGCACTATATGCGTACGTGCGCGGACCTTCGCGTGCACAAGCTGCATGCTGATTGGCTGCCAATGTCTGTCAACACTCCAAAACATAAACTGTTGGCATCCATCTTGTGCTAGGTAGACCGAGGCACAGGAAATCAGAAAAACAAACGTGTAGAAAAAAAAGGGCGCAGGGCAGAAGCACCCTGATCCCCTAGGCCTGCTCAGGGGGTCCCACAAGGACCCCCAAGGCCAAAAATGTAATTTTTTTAAAACCCGGTATGCTTACTTAAAAATTACCCCCCAGGGGGACCAAATCGCGGGGTAATAGTGATAAAGAAGTGTGGGGGGTGCCCAATCCCCTCCACACTGCCCCGGGGACTGCCGCCCTCCGGGGCAAAGCAAAGCAGCCCGCTGGCGCATACTGGAGGCTCCTGGTGGGCTAGTTGCCCCCCAGGGACCCCGAGTATGCAAGGGGATTTATTTCCCCCTCTGCAGACACTCCCGAAGGCTGCGTTGCAGAGAGGTGTAAAAAAGGGTGTGGCCTCATTACACCTCTCTGCAATGCAGCCCACTGGCTTATACTGGAGGTTCCAGGGGCCTCATTTATGAAAAGTGACGCATTGCTGCGTGAAAACAGCGATGCGTCACTTTTCACTGCTCACTCCTTGCGACACCAATGATGCGTCATATTTAATGTATGACGCATCATGTCGCAAGGACTACAGATACGTCAGTATTCCTGACGTATCTGTAAGCGCAAAAGTGACGCATTGCTGGAGTGTGTCATAAAAGTGACGCAACTCCAGCAATGCGTCCTTTCACATGGGGAAAGCCCCATGTGAAAGGGCTTGCATCAGTCTTACGCCTGCTGTGAGGCAGGTGCAAGATTTTGACGCAACAGCATCCTAAAAGTGACGCCGTGAAATCTCATAGATTTCACTGCGTCACTATTACGAGGCTTTTTGCGGGGGAACGCCCCCCTCTGCATACATTATACCTGACGCAGGTATAATGTGGCGCAGGGGTTTAAAATGTGACGCATCTACCTAGATGCGTCACTTTTTATATATGGCGCATCAAGGCGCATATTTTACGCCGCAGGTGCGTCACAAAAAGTGACGCACCGGCGGCGCAAACCTGACGCAAGGCCTCATAAATAAGGGCCCAGGTGGGCTAGTAGGCCCACAGGGACCCCCAGTATGCAAGGGGAATTAGTTCCTCCTCTGTAAATAGGGACCTTTAGCCGCAGCTACAGCCCGAACAGCTGAACGGAATTACACCAAATTAGGCAAAGAGGTAGTCCTCAGTTCAGACTCATGCCTTAAATGGTGTCAATCTGTTCTGTTCTGTAGTTTTTTAGATATTAAAGGAAAAAAAGTACATATATATCTGGGCGGAGCCTACCGACACATCTCAGTGTGAGATCTGATTGGCTGTCAGCACTTCATGAGGAAAGTGTTGGCAGCCATCTTGGGACCAATATACATGATAGCACCTCATTAAAAAGCATTGCAGTTAATAGAAGGTTGTAAGACTTTAGTTACATTATAAATCATTTGTTGATGGTACCATACTCATTTTAGGATTTGTGGTGTGTTCTAAGGTGATTTTACCATGTGGAAAAGCCTTCTGCTGAGATATCATGAATCATGTTTGAGAGAAAACTATGTTCTCATGCTTGTCCCATAGAGGTTTTGAAGATGCTCCAGAAGCTAAAATGAGAGCATATTTTCTGTAAATTCACATTATCTTTCTCAGTCATGTGATAATGAAGTCTGACATTCTCAGTAAAACATGTACATCCAACAACTGCAGAGACTGTCAGTTGATTCCTTTGTGTTCTACTGCAGCTTCCCAGAGTGTTCCAAAGAACACCTAGAGCGCTAACAGACTTAGTATTGACAAAATCATGGCACACCTGAAGCCATCTTGATTGGAATAAACTGGTAAAATTTAAAACATTAAATTTAAAAAGGAACAAAATAAAGGGGCTTATTTTGTCATAGAAATTATGGTTAGTGCTGTAGAAAGAAAAATTAGGACATGTTTTAAGTGAGATCTCAAAGTTCTTCCTGTTATATGGCAACAGGAGCAGCCTGTCAGTTGATTTCTTTGTGTTCTGCTGCAGCTTCCCAGAGTGTTCTAAAGAACAACTAGAGCGCTGGTAGCCTTACTAATGACAAAAGTTTGGAGCACCTGAAGCCATCTTGATTGGAATAAACTGGTAACACTTAAAACATTTAATTTAAAAAGGAAAAAAATGAGGGGGTTCATTTTGTCCTGGAAATTATGGTTAGTGCTGTAGGAAGAAAAAATAGGACATGTTTTAAGTGAGATCTCAAATATCTTCCTGTTATATTTCAACAGGAGCAACCTGTCAGTT
This sequence comes from Lissotriton vulgaris, assembly GCF_964263255.1. Classification (NCBI taxonomy): domain Eukaryota; kingdom Metazoa; phylum Chordata; class Amphibia; order Caudata; family Salamandridae; genus Lissotriton; species Lissotriton vulgaris. The sequence continues at coordinate 808,036,392 of NC_141697.1, forward strand.
GATTGCTTTGTGTTCTACTGCAGCTTCCCAGAGTGTTCTATAGAACAACTAGAGCACTGACAACATTAATAATGTCAAAAGTATGGCACACCAGAAGGCATCTTGATTGGAATAAACTGGTAACACTTAAAACATTTAATTTAAAAAAGAATAAAATGAGGGGGTTCATTTTGTCCTAGAAATCATGGTTAGTGCTGTAGAAAGAAAAATTAGGACATGTTTTAAGTGAGATCTCAAATATTTTCCCTGTTGTATTTTAACTGGAGCAGCCTGGCAGTTGATTCCTTTATTTTCTACTGCAGCTACCCAGAGTGTTCTAAAGAACAATTATAGCGCTAACAGTCTTACTTATGACAAAATTATGGCACACCTAAAGTCATCTTGATTGGAGTAAACTGGTAACACTTAAAATATTTAATTTAAAAAGGATCAAAATGAGGGGGTTCAGTTTGTCATAAAATTATGGTTAGTGTTGTAGAAATGAAAATTAGGGCATATTGTAAGAGAGATCTCAAATCCTCTTCTATTTAATTTGAAAATTCTGACATGCAGACTGAACAATCACTTTCAATACCAGCAGTAGACTTCCAGTTAACTCCCTGGTGAGCAATACCCCCTACACTACTCAAATACCACTGCACTACCCTAAACCCTAAAACACTACCCCAGCACGAGCCTCTACACTACACAAACACCACTGCACTACCCTAAACCCTAAAACACTACCCCCTACAGTAGACCAACACCACTGCACTTCCCTAAACCCTAAAACACTACCCCCAGCATGACCCCTATACTATCCAAACACCACTGTTCTACACTAAATCATAAAACACTACCCCCTACATTACACAAACACCACTTCACTACCCTTAACCCTAAAACACTACCCCCAGCATGACCCCCCACACTGCAGGAACACCACCGTACTACCCTAAACCCTAAAACACTACCCCCCGCAGAAACCCACAAAAACTACATAAACTCCACTGCACTAAACCCTAAATCTACCCCAGCACGACCCCCTACACTACCCAAACTCCACTGCACTATCCTAAAAACTAAATCTACCCCCATCACGAGCCCTACACCACCCAAACACCACTGCAATACCCTAAACCCTAAAACACTACCCAGCATGACCCCCTACACTGCACGAACACCACTGTACTACCCTAAACCCTAAAACATTACCCCCAGCACAAACCCACAAACACTACATAAACACCACTGCACTAAATCCTAAATCTACCCCAGCACGACCCCCTACACTACCCAAACACCACTGCACTATCCTAAAAACTAAATCTACCCCCATCATGAGCCCTACATCACCCAAACACCACTGCACTACCCTAAATCCTAAAATACTACCCAGCACGACCCCCTACACTACACAAACACCAATGCACCACCCTAAATTCTAAATCTACCCCCACCATGACCCCCTACACCACACAAACAGCACTGCACTACCCTAAACCCTACATCTACCCACAGCACAGCCCACTACACTACACAACCACTACTGCACTACCCTAAACCCTAAAACACTACCCCAGCATGACCCCTATACTAAACAAACACCACTGCATGGCCCTAAAACACTACCCCCAGCACGACCCCCTGCACTACCCAAACACCACTGGGCTACCTTGAACCCTAAATCTACCCGCAGCACGAACCCCTACACTACCCAAACAACACTGCTGTACCATAAACCCTTAAACACTACCCCACACACTATACAAACACCACTGCACTACCCTAAACCCTAAAACACTACCCCCAGCATGAATGCCTATACTACACAAACACCACTGCACTACTCTAAACCCTAATTCTACCCCCAGCACGACCTCCTACACTACCCGTTCATGACTACACTACCCTAAATCCTAAAACACTACCCCAGCACGACCCCCTACATTACCCAAACACCATTGCACTACCCTAAACCTTAAATCTACCCCAGCACGACCCCCTACACTACCTAAACACCACTGCACTGCCCTAAAACACTACCCGAGCACGACCCCCTACACTACACAAACACCACTCCACTACCCTTAGCTCTAAATATACCCCGGGATGACCCCCTACACTACACAAACACCATTGCACTACCATAAACCCTAAAACACAACCCCTACATTACACAAACACCACTGCACTTCCCTAAACCCTAAAACACTACCCTCTGCATGACCCTCTACACTACCAAAACACCTCTGCACTACCCTAAACCCTAAAAGACTACCCCCAGCACGACCCCCTACACTACATAAACAACACTGTACTACCCTAGACCCTAAATCTGCCTCCAGCACAACCCCCTACACTACCCGTTCACCACTGCACTACCCTAAACCCTAAAACACTACCCAAGCACGACTCCTTACACTACCTAAACACCATTGCACAACCCTAAACCTTAAATCTACCCCAGCACGACCCCTTACACTAACCAAACACCACTGTACAACCCTAAAAGACTACCTCAGCACGACCCTCACACTATACAAACACCACTGCATTACCCTAAACTCTAAATCTACCCCCAGCACGACCCCCTACACTAAGCAAACTCCATTGCACTTCCCAAAACCCTAAACCACTACCTCCAGCATGACCCCCTACACTACCAAAACATAACTGCACTACCCTAAACCCTAAAACACTACCCCAGCATGAACCCATAAACTACACAAACACCACTACACTACCCTAAACCCTAAATCTATCCCCCAGCACGACCACCTACACTACCCATTCACCACTGTGCTACCCTAAACCCTAAAACACTACCCCCGGCACGACCCCCTACACTACCCAAACACCACTGCGCTACCCTAAACCCTAAAACACTACCCCCGGCACGAGCCCCTACACTACCCATTCACCACTGCGCTACTCTAAACCCTAAAACACTACCCCCGGCACGACGCCCTACACTACCCAAACACCACTGTGCTACTCTAAACCCTAAAACACTACCCCCTGCACGACCCCCTACACCAGAGGTCTTCAAACTTTTGGATGCCGAGACCCCCCTGTCAACATTTTCAAGCGTAAGGACCCCCTCCTGACAAAAATTTCTAAACCTCTAGGTTATGAGGAAGGCGAGGACCAAATTATGCGACAGGCTTGACTAAATTGTGTGAGTAGAAAATGTAAATAATGTTCTGTGATGCTGCGTATTTTGGGGTAGCATTGCTTTATTATTTAGAATTTTTTTAAACACAGTAATACTGAGTAAAGATTTCACCCCATCAGTACCAGTTTATAACCAAAATACAGCAATTAACATCAGAAAGATGTCTAGTCAACCTCTGTGAAGGGCCTCCCAATCCGCAGGAATACGCGCTGCCACATAAGAAGCTCACCTGGCCATGGCCGGGAGCAGCAAGGGTGAGTGCATGGTGATCAGTGTGAGTGCATGGTGATCAGTGTGAGTGCAGGGTGAGCGGGTGAATTGTGTGAGTACATGGTGATTGGTGTGAGTGCATGGTGATTGGTGTGAGTGTATGGTGATCGGTGTGAGTGCATGGTGATCGGTGTGAGTGCATGGTGATCGGTGTGAGTGCATGGTGATCGGTGTGAGTGCATGGTGATCGGTGTGAGTGCATGGTGATCGGTGTGAGTGCATGGTGATCGGTGTGAGTGCATGGTGATCAGTGTGAGTGCATGGTTATCAGTGTGAGTGCATGGTTATCAGTGTGAGTGCATGGTGATCAGTGTGAGTGCATGGTGATCAGTGTGAGTGCATGGTGATCAGTGTGAGTGCATGGTGATCAGTGTGAGTGCATGGTGATCAGTGTGAGAGCATGGTGATCAGTGTGAGTGCATGATGATCAGTGTGAGTACAGGGGGAGCTGGTGAATAGTGTGAGTGCAGGGTGAGCGGGTGAATCGTGTGAGTGCAGGGTAAGCGGGTGAATAGTGTGAGTGCATTGTGATCAGTGTGAGTGCATTGTGATCATTGTGAGTGCATGGTGATCGCTATGAGTGCATTGTGATCAGTGTGAGTGCATGGTGATCGCTATGAGTGCATGGTGATCAGTGTGAGTGCATGGTGATCAGTGTGAGTGCATGGTGATCAGTGTGAGTGCATGGTGATCAGTGTGAGTGCATGGTAATCAGTGTGAGTGCATGGTGATCGTTGGGAGTGCAGGGTGAACGTGAAAGTGAAGGCGAGAATGAGAAGTGAGTAGTCTGAAAGCAGGGTGCAGTCCCAAAAACTTGAGGCGTAGGGTTTCAGATATAAGTTACATTATTGCTATAATGGCATTAATCAGGGTTCGAGGGTGGAGGAACTAAATAATGTGCTGATCCTGCAACAAACTTCCAGTCTAATGATTAGGGTTACCAGCTCATTATTTTGATGGCCCAGAAATAAGCAGTCACCTACAGCTGTACTTTTTGCACTTATCTGTGAATACTTAGAACAGCAAATATAAATACAAAGCACTTTTAATTGTGTTCTCGGGATGCCTTAATGATCCATGACTAATAATTAAAGAGAATAAAGACAGAACAGTCACATACCTAATTAATACATACTTTTTTATTTATAACTCAATTTAGTGTCAAGAGCAGGTCTCTGCGGGCTCTTTAAACAACACATAGCAGGCATGTTTCTTTTGGCAACCCAACTTTATATTTTTTTCATTAAATGCATTCTCACACTACAGCAGTAGTAAGTGTAAAAAGACAAATGTAAGAAATAGGCAGAGTGGGGGCCCAGGGGGTACTGGAACCATAAAAAATCGAATCTTAGTAATCAGTTAACAAAGGCATTTAAATATGCTAATGGTCTTTAAAGACCTGTGAAAACTCGGGCCGGAGATAAGACTCCAGACACTGCCCAGCCGAGGCCCCAGGAGCGCGAGCTGCACTGCAGCAGCCCGGCTGAGACACAGGATGGGGGGAGGGGGGGGGGGCTGAAGCCCTGGAGGCAGAAGTGACACTGTGAGGGCGCGACCCCCTTTGCATCGTTCCATGGCCCCCCTGGGGGTCGCGCCCCACAGTTTGAAGACCCCTGCCCTACACTAACCAAACACCACTGCGCTGTGGTGTGTTTTAAGTTGAGGAATTAATTCCTCTTGAATCTTGAGGGTCCCTGGGGGCCAACTAGCCCACCAGGTACCTCCAGTATGTGCCAGGGAGCTGCATTGCAGAGAGGTGTTCTGAGGCCACGCCCCTTTTTACACCTCTCTGCAACGCAGCTCTGTGGTGCATACTGGAGGCAGCTGGTGGGCTAATTGCACCCCAGGGACCCTCAGTATCCAAGGGGACTTACGCTCCACGGGGTGCGTTTGCACAGTGATGAAGGGAGGGGGCGGGCCTGAGTTCACATGCGTGCAAACACTCCCTGTGGCACGGTTTAAATTGGGGCATTCATTCCTTGTCAATCCTGAGGGTGCCTGGGGGCCAACAAGCCCACTAGCCCACCAGGTAACTCCAGTAAGCGCCACGGAGCTGCGTTGCAGAGTGTTGTAAAAGGGGCATGGCCTCTGAAAACCTCTCTGCAATGCAGCCTCCTGGTGCATACTGGAGGTATTTGGTGGGAAATAATTCTCTAACTTAAAACACGCCACAGGACGTGTTTGCAGACATATCACCTCAGGCCACGCCCCCTTCCTTCACCACTGTCCAAATGGCCCTGTGGCATTTTTTAAGTTGGGGAATTAATGATCTTTCAATATTGAGGGTCCCTGCGGGCCCAATTGCCCAACAGGAATCTCCAGTGTGCCCCAGTTAGCTGTGTTGCAGACAGGTGTTCAGAGGCCACGCCCCTTTTTACACCACTCTGCAACGCAGCTCTGTGGCGCTTACTGGAGGTACCTAGTGGGCTAGTTTGACCCTAGGGACTCTTAGGATTGAAGGGGACTTAATTACAGTGTAAGGAGGTCTGTCACTCTGTCACAAGGATGGTGTCATCAGTAATGTCATGGGTGATGTCACTGACCATGTCATGAGTGATGTAATATGTGACGTCATCAGCAGTGCATTACACGTGCAAGTTATAGTGAGTCCAACTAACTATAACGTGGAATTTCAATGGTTTTATGTCAGTAAAATTTCCAGCTAACTATAACTGGTGTGAAACCTATGGTTTTTTCAGTGAATTTAATAAGTTTTTTAAATGCTAATTCCTAACTATAACTGGTGTTAAACCTATGGTTTTTTCAGTTAATTTAATAGGTTTTTTAAATGCTAATTCCTAACTATAACTGGTGTGAAACCTATGGTTTTTTCAGTGAATATATATATATATATATATATATATATATATATATATATATATATATATATATATATATATATATATATATATATATATATATATATATATATATATATATATATATCTGCTCCACTACTTGTCCACCATTTCCAGGGAACAGCAGAACGGGCACGGACCACATAGCAAGTGCAAGTCTTTTTTAATTTTCAGTCGGTCTTTATGCCTTTTGGCTCTTGCGGGCCTTGATCATATGACAAACGCAGCATCGCTGTTCAGCCTTTTTAAAGTGACATATGCTAATTAAAACAGTCATAGATATAGACAACTGACTGTAACGTTTACATGATATTCATTGCATTACTGCCAAACAGTTAATATTAATAATAGTTAATCTGAATCTCGTTCTCATAAAAGGTTTAAATGCATATTGGATAAATCTTTTGACAACTGGAGTACAGTACAGGATGTCATACCCACCATTATGCCATAACAGAGTTGATATTGACAATAGCCGGTCTAAATATCGGTTTCATAAAATGCTAAAAAGCATGTTGAATAAACCTTAAATCAACTGAAGTGCAGTACAAGATGTTGATGCATACAAAAAGTTCCCGTACAGAAATGCAGGTCATGTATTATTACATTTTGGCAAATTTTAACATGTTGAAGTAATTGATCATAATGTTGTTAAATTGACTGTTTAAAGCGCTTCTCTTGCAAAGTGCTATATTGTAAAAAATGCTTAAAGTGCGTACCTCACCCACTAATCTCAATATAAAGTGGTATTAAGTGCTAATAAAATTCAACTTAAAAGTTATTTCTTTGGGGGATTTGGCAGTTTATGTTATTTTTACCTCTAACACCATAAATGTCTAATTTTACAAAATTGTTATGTGTTCTAACAATAATACACATTTGCCTCATATGCCTAGTTATATTTTAAATCCGTTAGTGTGTAATTCCCCTGAAAGTCTCTCATAATGGCATGAATTTAACACTGCAGTTGGTATAATTCATTGATCTCTTTTATATACATGTGAACAGATCCTCCGTCATATTGAGACCCGCTGGATATTTGGAATCAAGTTCCAAAATGTATTGGGTCTCTAATTTTCTCAGAACTCCCTCTATTGCCCCCTCGCCTATTTAAATGCACAGCATCAATCAAATGATATTTGAGATGTTCAAGGTTGTCATTGTGCCTCTCCTTGAAGTGATGGGCCAGGGGGTTCATCAGGTCCGGTTGTTAATTGCCGGTATGTGCTGGAGGATCCGTTTGTGGGCCTGGAGCATAGTGCTGCTCACATAACGCAATCCACATGAAAATTCCAGCACATATATCACATGATCTGTTTTACATGTTAATTTGTTGATCTTCTGGTCTTTGGTGTAGTATATGACACTTTGTTAACACCATTTTGGTATGCCTTGCAAGTTTTACATTTTAAAAAAACCTTCTTTGTGAGAGCCAGGTATTACCTTCCACTATATATAATCTCACTCTAAGGATTCTATAAGGAGGAATTATTACCATCTGCGGATCCACTCCATATCATATGAACTCACAAAAAGGTAACCGGATGGAGGATTCTAGCCACTCACTAAAGAAAAGAAAGTGAGTGGGAAAGGGACATATGCACACATGTGTTAAGATGAGAACCCTCACTCACCCTAAAGTGACATTCTTCATCACCGGGGTCCCTATTACACACTGGGACCGCAAGGTGCCCACTGTGGGCTACAACTCCCCCGCAGGAGAGGAGCTTGAGGTGTTTTATGTCATCCAATGTTGGGCAAGTAGAGGGGCGGAGTGCAAAATTAATTTCTTAAATTGTGAATTAAAACTATCTCTTGGTTGGCAGGGTCAATCCTTTATTGATGTCCTCAGTGGATAGATTAAGAAAGCTTAGTGAAAAAAGGGATATAGATGTTCCCTATTAGGATAAGATCAAAATGTTTCTGCCTTAATAGACATTTTCAGTTCTTGTCTTAACACGTGCGCGTCTTTCCCTTCCCCACTCACTTTGTTTTCTTTGTTGAGTTGTTAGGATCCACCATCCGGTTACCTTATTGTGAGTTCATATTATTACCCTCCACTGTCTCAGGGCTGCTCTTAACAAGGGAATCTCTCATGGAGGGTGTCTTTCTGTAAGCAATGGAGAGATTTTTGGAAGGTGGCCAATCACAGGATCATTCAGGACTAAGGGACAGTTTCACCGAAATATGCCTCTCAGCTCTTTGTCATGTTTGTTATAAGCTAATATCACTCTTGGCTGATTATCATTTTTTTTTGTATTTTTTCACTTTTTGCAGTGGTTATAGGCAGAGAGTGGCCCATTTCATTAATCCTAGGTTGGGTGTTAGATAGCAACTCTGATCTGTCTAATTTATTTGTTTGCGTGATGATGGTTTTCAAAGAGTATCCGCGTGCTAAAAATCTTATTTAGCTCGCATGTTAGGCCTTCTCTAGGTCCTGGCTCTTGCTATAGATTCTTTAAAGCCTAAGCATTTCTCCATAAGGTATGCTTTCTATTAAATGCTTAGGGTGAAAGCTTGTGGCGTGCAACACTGAGTTGCCTGCTGTTTCCTTGCGGTATACTTTTGTTTCTAATCTTCCATTTTCAACGTGGATGTGCACATCTAGAAAATTTACAATTTTTCACTGACAATCACTGAGAAATTCAGATTGATTTCATTATTATCGATGGATGACATAAAATCCAAAGCCTTTCCATATCACAAATAAATCATTGATAAATCAAAGCCAGAGCATTACATTTTCCTTCAAAGCTGTACCATGAGGACCCCTCAGAACCAGCTACTCTCACCAGCCCATGTGTAAACAGGCATAGCTGGGGAGTAGCTAGCTCCTTTTGCGACACCGCGCATTTGTTGGTAAATGAGGTTTTGAAACCCAATCAAGTTATTGTTTAAACAAAAAGTCACCATATTTTTGAGTATTTTGCCATACTGCAAAAGCCAAATGGCCCTGTTGTCAAGATAGTAATCCAGTGCCCTTAATCCATCTTTATGGTTAATACTAATATATAATTACGTTCCGTCTAGTGTCATAAGGAGATAATCTTTTTGCCAAACAAAATCATTAAGCTTATGAAGGAAGTCACTAGTATCTTTGATATACGATGGAAGTCTTTTGCACATGTTCCTGTAAAAAGAAGTCCACATATTGTGATGTGCTCGCTGCTCGCAAGCAGACTGTTTTGTGCAGAAATAATCAGTCTTCCCAGTGGTTTTGTTGGCTCTTTGTGGATTTTAGGTATAAAATATATCACCTGCACTTTTGGGTTGTCTTTTTTAAGGAATTTGAAATCATCTATGCTGATTAGGCCTGCGCTTTTCCAAGCTACTAATTTAGCATAAAACTCATTGTCTGTTGCATAGAGTGTTGGCATGTTGCTCTTTTTCTAGCAATTCCTGTAGCTCACTTGTAATAAGGCCTCCTCCATATAATCTTTATTCGTCCAGAGGACTATATTGCCACTTTTATCCGGATTCCGGATTTTCAGCCAGATTCATCATTGTCCCGTTTTGCGTGTCCTTAATAGTGATTATTAACCACATGACTGCTAAGGCAATTCCCCTCCTGTGCTGGAGAGCCTTGAAATACATTATTTCATGACGAGCTCAGCTCGTCATAAGCACACGACCAGTGTACTGCATGACGAGCTGAGCATCCGCACCCTGACCGTAGGGTTCTTGTACAATAGGTCCACCATCTGGAGGAATCCCCAGCTCAGCCCGAATCGTATTAGAACCGCCGCAAGGTAGCTCCACTCCAGACAGTTGAAGGCCTTTTCGAGGTCCAACACAAGGCATCCTGTCCTGGGCCATTCCTGCGCACTGTCTGCATGCCACCCTAAAAAACCTCTGCAGGTTCAGTGAAGTACTGCGGTTAGGAACAAAGCCATTTTGATCGCTGTAGACGAATTCAGGTACTACTGGTGTCAGACATTCTGCCAACACGTTGGCAAATTTTTTGTAGTCCACGTTAAGGAGTGCAGTGGTCTGTATGATCCCAGACTTTCAGGGTCCTTGTTTGGTTTGAGCTAGGACACCAGGTGGGCCTCGCGCATCGATGGGGGTAGTGTATGCTCTTCCAGTGCTGTGGAGTAAAGGGTATGTAGGCGTTGCGCCAGCGTCTCCCTGTAGGCCTTGTAGTATTCTGCAGGGAGGCCGTCCGGCCACGGCGTTTTCCCAGACGCCATGGGCCCAATTGCCTCCCCGATCTCCTCCAGTGTGAGAGGGCCATCCAGCTCCTCTTGGCGTGCCTGTGAGACCGTGGGTAAGTGGATATGTTCCAGAAACCTCTCCAGATCCGGGAGGGACCAGCACCCTTTGGATCGGTACAGTTGCGCATAATGATCCGACATCACCCTGTGCATCTCTTGTTGCGTATATACCAGGGCTACCTCTGGAGAGCGTATGGCTGCTATGGGGGCATGACTATTCTCCTGTTTTAGTAGCCAGGCTAACAGCCAGCCTGCTCTGTCTGCATTAGCATGGGTGCGGGCTGTATGAGCTGCGTAGTTGTGGCATCTCAGGCACTCCATGAGTCCCGAATGCACGCACTGAGATCCTCCAAGCAGTCTGAGTGTCGGCCTCACCCTCCTGTTGATATTGGAGTAGCTGAGACTCAACACGAGTGAGCGATGATGCCCATTGTTTTCGTATATTCCATGTGGCACCAACAGAATGGCCCCTGCTAGCTGTTTTTTGGGCATCCCATTCTACTAGTGTGCTGCTCGCTGTCCTCTAATTGAGCTCAAAATACTCCAAAACTGCCGTTCCCAGGGATGCTCGGAATTCTAGGTCTTCCAGTGCACCTGGTTGGAGACGCCAGGTGGGTACAGGAGGGCGATCAGTCTCCCAGTTTAGCTGTAGTCTCATAGGGTTGTGGTGAGAGTGCGTCCGCCCCAGGTATTCCGCTTCCTTGACCAGTGGAAGCAAAGATTGGGAGCCCACAACCCTGTCCAGCCGCACATGCAGATCATGCATTGCTGAGTAGTAAGAGTAGATGTGGTTCACAGGGTGCAGGGTGCGCCACAGATCTAGCAGAGCCCAGTGTGATAGCCAGTTTAAAAGCGCCTGCACATTAGAGATAGCTGTTGTCTTTCGAAGGGGCGGGAAGGATCTGTCCATCTGCACATCCAACACCGAGTTGAAATCTCCACCCAGTAGCCAGGGGAACCCAATGTAGGGGATCAGTTTGTGGATAACTGCATCAGAAACGAGAACTGGTCATTGTTCGGAGTGTTAATGGAGCCCAACAGCATTTACTGGTCATTAAGTGTCCCCAGTACTAGAGTATACCTGCCATCTGGGTCTACCACTGTGTCCGTGCAGACGAACGAGGTGCCAGCCCTCACCCAGATTAATGTACCCCTCACGTACGCCGAGCATGTTGTTCCGTATACCTGGCCCCTCCAGCGCCTGCGCAGTTTGTCTAGTTCTGGTTGTGTCATGTGTGTTTCCTGCAGGAAAGCAATTGCGTCCGAGTGTCGTCGGAGGTATGCAAATACGGAGTAACGACGAGCGGGTGTGTATATGCCACGTATATTCCACGTGATGATGTCAACTCGGATAATTTCTAACGTGTCAAATCAGCAGGGAAGCCAGGGTCAAGCTATGCCATTGGGGCCGGAAGGCAGGGAGAGGCGTGGGTGTATCAGTTTGCTGCAACAAAAACAATATAACAACTGAGAACATAGTAACATCTGGGCTGACATTTCGTGGTGTCTGTCGAAACCTCTGTAACTATGAAGTTGTGCAAACTAGGTCAGTGTGCTGCCTGATGGGGTGTGCGCGCTAGTGACGCTGCGTTACGGCCTTCCCCCCATTTCCTACACGTATGATATGCCATCCATATAAACACCTGTGTTATTGCTTGGGATCGGCAATATGTGGGTCTAGCTGGTGAGTCTGGCGGATGGGCTCCCCACTTTTCATTCCGCGCGACAATAATGATGTGACCAACGGTTGGCGCGGGTCCGTAGTGTTGTACCTGTGCTAGGTGGTCATGTCACTCAACTCAGTGGACCCACCCCGCCACCCAACAACAAGCAAGAGAGGGAACCTTTGACAAAAAGAGTTCTACTTGCGTAAGTGTTCCATAACAGAGTTCAATTCTATGCTACTATTTCATATGATGCCATCCAAAGTTTGTGGGGTTACCACAGGCCTGCTGAAGTCTTCGGATACCTCCGTTGATGGAGATGATGAGCCGCTAGGTATTAACTTGCCGCGTGGGTAGAAATCTGAGCGTTCTTTGGGGCGTGGGGACCCGAGAGTTGTGGCCGTTTCTAAAGCTTCTTGCTGTTCTATCCTCATGTTCTCCGGGCTTGGGATCATTGTTCCAGATTTCCATTCCTCAGGGTCCCCTGTTGTCATCTATGCCTTGCTCTTCTGCCCGCTGAGTTGTCGCCATCAGGGCCTGAGGGCCTCTCACCCGACCAAAGTCCTGACTCCTCCAGCTAGTCCCATGCCTCCTCAGGTAAATCAAAAAAGCGGATCCCCTCTTTCGTGACCACTCGTAGTCTGGCTGGGAACAGCAGCAAATGAGGTACTGCAAGGAGCAGGAGCTGGCGCTTTACCGCCGTGTAAGTGCTTCTAAGTCTCTGCACCAGAGTAGTGTAGTTGGGAAATAGTAGAACTTGGCTGCCTTCCACCTGCAGGTTGGTCATCTTGCATGTTTCCCGGAGTACCGCATCTCTGTCCCTATAGTTGAGTAACTTAAAAATGAACTGTCGCGGTCTTGCTCCAGGTTGGGGCTTCTGTGCCGGTATGCGGTGAGCTCTTTCAACTGCAAATTGCATTGGCAGTGTTCCCTGAGGTAGGAGATCGCGCAGCCATCGCTCCATGAACTGCTCTGGGTTCCTTCCTTCTTCTCCCTCGGGCAGTCCCACCGCACGGATGTTGTTGCGACTGGAGCAGCCTTCTGCATCTTCTGCTCTGTTTTCCAGATCGTGGACGCGATCTATCAAAGTCTTGCAGTGCAGCTGTGCAGCTTTACGTGATGGGCCGGATTTCCGTCAGTGATTGGCCTTGTGCCGTGACTTTTTCTGCCAGTTTGCAGTGGTCTGCATGGAGAAGGGTAAAGTCTGATGTGACCTTGTCTATCTTGGATTCCAAGGAGGTCCTGGTACGTTCTAGTGCTTCTCCTATGTTTGCCACCGCTGCAAGCACTGAGTTCATTTTCGTTGCCAGAGTTGCGGCCGTAGGTTCTGTCTCCCCTCTAGTGCTCATGTTTACAGGGTCCAGGCTACTCGCTCGCGTTGGACCTTGCTGCATCTTAGCTCTCACCCGACCCATTATGAGCTGCTGCTCTGAGGGCTTTCATGAGCTGGCATCAGGAGGATCGATCGCCCGGTGTTGATATTATTGTTGGAGAGGTCAGTTTTTGCACTGGCTATATAGAAGGTTTGTTCAGGTGGGACGGTGTGTGGCAGCCTAATGTCTCCCTGCTGTCTGCGTGCGGGGTGCTCGTGCCAACCTATTGGGTCCATGTACCGCCCCCACATTGGTTATGCGCTACAAGGGTGAGTCTCCACGGTGCTTAGAGGTAGACAGATTGTAGGCCGCTGCACTATACTGCCGATTGGGCGTAAGGCTGTTGACCGTCGTGATTTCAAGGTGGCACAGGCAATGTTAGGTTCCCCAGGATTGACTGTTCGCTCCAGGTCTGAGTGCATGTGGCGTCCCCTACTTGCACCCTCGCTGTGCCCCTGGTCAATGCCTGTGTAGTCTCAGGTCGCCTACCTCTGCGTCTCACTGTGACACTTCCACCTGGGTGGTCCTGCTGAGGCACTGCATATCATGTACCACAAGTGTGGCTTACTTTGCTCCCTCTCCTGTGAACAGCTCAGTACCCCCCAATGGTGTCATCACCCACAGGTTGCCTCCGCTTCGTGGCCCTCCGGGGGGTTGGGTTCTCAGTGTATTAGTGTTACAGTTCCTGGCCAGTCAGCTCCCGATGCAGCTTCTGGTGCAGGGGGCAAAGAGGGGAGAGGCAGCTCAGGACCACGGCAGCACTGGTGTAATTTGCGTCCCGCAGCCTCCTCCACCCCCGCTACGGGCACCCTCACCTCACAGCAGTTGTCTCTGCACTCGTGGGCAGGTGTCCAGGGGGCGAGGCGACTCGGGTCTGTTATATCAGGCACAGCGGCGCACTCGCTGTGAAGAACTGCTTAGGGCCGGTCCGGAGGGGAACCTTCTATGGCCCCGGGAGCCTTTAGTTAAGGGCAGCCATCTTACGGTCCAGAGTCCCCGTGTGTAGATTCACCAGAGGCAATGTCGCACTCTCCATGCCCCTGGACAGCGTGGTCTGTCTCTCCGCCGACAGTGGTGTTCCCGCCGCTATATAGTGCCCCAATCTGGTCTGTAGGGGGGTCCACTATCGCCGTGGGGGCGCTCAGTTATGTGCGGCCATCTCCTGACTGGTAATGCCCGCTGTCAGCGCCGTACCTTCTCCTCTCCAGCCAGCGTGGCCACAGTGGATCTAGTCGGTCGATGCTGGTCTCTTCAGGCGCCGGAAATCGTCCGCTGTCATGTCCCAGGCAGTGATAGCGTGGATAGAAAGTTTACAGGATAATATGCCGGATTAATGGGGGATGATGTTCTAAATGTTAGGGATTCCCGTCCACAATGTTGGCTAGCTAGCCATGCCCCCGTAAAACTAGAAATATTTATTCATGTAATAGAACCACTCGCATTCCATGAGAGCGAAGTCTGTACCAAACATTAAAAATAGAGGATAAAAATCTGGCTAAACACCTGCAGAAATGCTGCATAACCTGTTTGTTGCACAGAAAGTATATGTGTAAAGTCATTGCACACGGTGCAGGAAAGAAATGAGTTAACTCCTTCTGCTGCACAATGCGAAGAAACACATCTCGGTATACTGGCACCACATCATGTATACTGGCACCACATTATGGGGCTCATTGCCACTATGGCTGAGAGGTATTCCTGGGGAAGAATATTGCATTGCCATACCATGAGTGGTTCGCTTTCTTCTGCCCCTGAAAATAGTTTTCAGACCTAAGGGCTTATTTATGAGAGCTGCATAAAGTTGTACGTGCATGACACTCTCAGACAGTTTTATGAAGCCGCACAAAGCTTTGCAAAGCCACCCTGCATGGCTTTGAGTTACCTCATAAATCATGAGTAAGGAGACGCATGCAAATCGGTGCATTGCACACCCACGGAATTTGATGCTGTCCCCGATTTACAAAGTGATATAAACCTGGGGAAGTGCCAAATCCATATGCCTCCCTAGGCATAACAAGAGAAATATAGTTATTTCTCTTTGTTTTAGGGAGGCATATGGATTTGGCACTTCCCCAGGTTTATATCACTTTGTAAAGTGGAGAGGTGTGGCTCACTAGTGGAGAGGTGTGGCTCACTAGTGGAGAGGTGTGGCTCACTGGTTAGAGGCGGCAGACCCGAGTGCAGAGAACGGCCCGGGACCAGGGTTCGATTCCCGACGCGGCAGGGTCTTGGACCAGGATCAGCGGACTGATAATTCTCGCATCGGTGCCTACTCCGACCAGGGAGCACACTCGGCAACTCTGGGCATTAGCTTGCCTCATCTCCACAACGGCCCCACACAAACGCCGGGGATGCCTGGTTTCACCTTGGAGACCCCCAGGAGGGACTATCTCACAGGGAAAGCCAGGACGGGTTCCCCAGCGGTCTATAGCGCTACGAGGCCTCCGGGTAGCAGTGCGCTTTACAAGACACAACAATTTACAATTTATTTGTTTTTACACATAGAAAGAGGAAAATGCCTTGTAGGTAGGATTGTTTTTGTGGAGGAAGGTGTCCCTTTCTGCACAAAAACAATCCTGCCTGCAGCGGAGCACCCTTACACCATGGTGCAAGGGTGCCTTCGTTGGTGCTAGGCTACCAAAACGGCAGCAACGTAAACAGAAAGGACAGGAATACACTGTATTGCTTAAATATGGCTCATTTCTGTCCTTTCACTTTGCCATAAATGAGACCCCTAGCTTTGACAAGATACACACCAGTAAAACTATGGCTGGAGAGTGGCATGGGCACAGCCTTTTGTTACCCCCCCCCCCCCCACACCACAGTGAGAGCAGACAAGGACTACCCCAGGCTTAGGCATCCCTACCCTAGTTTCAGATACCTGCTCACCTCTTCGCCCCAGCCTCCATACCCAGCACTAATCTATGAACCTGGTTGCCAGCTGCTCTGAGCACCTAGCAACTGGGATGAGAAAAGGGGCCGATATTGGGTTTCATAAAGATACATCGTACTGCTACTACTGGGTATGCATGTTCTTGCCCATTCTGGCTTCTACAACTTATAATGCCTGCTATTTTTGTGGAGATACTGATCGCAGTTGCGCTGGGAGTAGGGGTGCAAGCGGTGTAGCAGGACACCCATAAAACTCGAAATAGTTGAGATAGAGAATGAACATTAACAAGGCCCTTCAAATGTTTTTCTTCAGGCAGCATATTATTGTTTTCAAATAGAAATTGTCACATATCCCCCTGTACCTTTGGTGAGGTGCCATTACTGGCCAGCACCCCCACTCTGAAAATTGTTCCAGCACCACTGGCTGGACGTAGAGATGCCAGAACCACGTTATCTTGACACCAAATGACATACAACCCATGATGAGACCCTGACCTTATTTTGGCAAATGTCCTAAACATAGGGTTCAGGAGTTTCAAAATGAAACAAAAAACAGGAAAGACAAAAATATCATAGGCTGCAACGGCACAAGCTTTTCCCATCACAAGACAGTTTCAAGTGGGGCAGCAGCAGGCAGGCTTTACTTCCTCTCAGAACTCGGACAGTTTGGTAGCAGTAGAGCAAGCTTCCTTCTCTCACATAAGGTAGTAAGTGCAATCTTCCATTTCCTCAGGAAAGATCCAACATGGCAGAGGTTTACATGCTTTAATCGCTCATAGAACATGAACAGTTATGGCATGAGTGACATGTAAGGTACAGACCGATCACTGGAGTAGGTATGGAGTCCCTGAGATAAATGAATAGGTGGATAAGTGATTGAATCGTCGAGATTTGACAACATTCTTGCTTAGGTAATATTGAAAGTCAGCAACTGCTCCTGTCAGTTAGAGACCTGCTGTTTGCGTTGATTCTGCTGTGTTTCTTGTTTAGAGAAACAGACATCACTTAATGCATCATTGCTATTTGGAGCAGTCTCACTACAACGTAACTAAGGATGCTCTACACCAGAAAATGTGTGGCAACCGCTTTCAAACGGTTTCAAAGGTTTAAAAATGATGAGACCGCCAGTGATTGGTGGTCATGTAAGTGTCTAATCACCACCGATCGGGGAACTGAACCCAGCCCCGGCAATCAGCTCGACCGGCCCCCACGGGGCGGGTGGGGGGGTGAGTGGTAAGCACCACTGCCGCTACCACTTTTGTTACAGGCGACTGATAATGCAGCACTGCCGCAAAACCGGCCCCAGGGGTCCAAAACCGGCCCCACACTTACGGCCCACCGAGGAAACGCCCTGTGCATGCTGCAGCCAGTCCGGCCCTGGATTTAATACTTCCAGGCTGACAATACTAAAACTGCAAAACAAATAGATTAATTACATAAGTTGGTTAAAGGCGTCTGTGGACGGGAGACCATATTCAACCTTTCAATGCTGCTACTCACCATCACTCAACCCTCTTCTCAAAAACCCGAACATGTATTTAAAACTGTGAAAAGCACCAGGAAACCAGGACAGACCTCCGAAAACCCTGACTGTCCGAGGAAATCCAGGCTATCTGGTCACCCTACCTAAATGGTAAACATTAGAGACCAAACCAAAAAAGTCCACAGTGTGAACTACATGAGTGTGAACGAGTGTGTGGGCGCATGTATCTGTTAGCTCATGTTTGCACCTATATGCATGACACTTGACACCCTGTCGTTCCCCTATTCATTAAGTTTTGCCTCATTAACTTGTCCGTCATCTTCTTCCCGGATTTCATAGCACCCTGTTAACTACTTCTGTCACACTTCCATTCTGTTTCTCTCAGCAGGTTTTATTTTTGTACTTCAATTGCAGAGCTGCAGCTGTCGGCCAGATGCTGAAGTCAACACCTTTGAACTGTATCAAAGGGTGATAAACAGGATTTCTCTTAATTGTTGAATGCTGTGTCAGTTTTTGGATTGCAAGTGCTGAACACAGACTACTCGTTGATGAGCATCATATAACAGTGCTTAATTTGTAAAATAATAGGTGCCAGGGCCCTCTCGGGAGATCGCTGCTGCTTGCATCACCCATTGCTCCTATCAGCGCTGCCAATAATAATACCAACACAACTACTTACCACCACACACCTAGCAGTGTGGCAATTCAGACTATTGTAGGCCCGCCGTAGCTATAAGAAAGGTTTGTGCCACATGTTGTAGACATTTTTTAATGTATATTGAATTAATAAACAAATGTTGCTCTGCTGACCTCTAAGTTAGGGCAGACTGCCACATAGTGACGCTGATTGTCTAAGTGCCGGTGATGACGATTAAGTGCCGGTGCTGAGCACCGGAAACCACCGGCACAAATGAAGCACTGTTATACACAGTGTTAATGTGCTTTGTTTAGTAGTTCTTATAACAATTGGGAGAAGTTGCATAAAGAGGAACAGCAGAAGGAGCTGAGGTATGGGGACATCTTTCGATGTGTAGAGCTGCTAGTGTCTAGGGAAAACTAATATCTTTGGACAGAAGATAGTAATCGTACCCAACCCTATATATAATAAATATAGTAATATACATCTTTGGTTGTATGACAGAGGCTTGCATGACTAAACACATGTGTGCCTCTACCAAGCAGCCTGAACCACAAATGCATCTTAACCACAAATTCCTTTACCACAATGCCTTTACCATGCAATTTCATTGTAAAGGCATGATTGGTAAAGAGGTATGCATGGTTAAGATCGCAACTACTCCGGCCCACCCGCCCTAAGCCCTAAAATTATAACCTCTACCTGGCTCCCCTTTCTGAGTCTCAAAACAAACCATTTCATTAAAACTACCCCTTCCCTTTCCCTGAGGCCTGCAACCCTTCCCCCTACCATAAACGAACTCACTGAGCAATAAACCTTACCCCTGCACTGTCCATCAACCTACCCCAACCCTTTCCACTGCCCTGAGGCCTAATATCCTGCCCAGATTAAAACAACTACTTCTACCCCCGCCCTGAGCCCTAAAACAGACCCACTCTTGAAAACGACCACAAACCCAGTCCCAGCCCTTAAAACTACTCAGACCCGCACCTACTGCCCTGAGACCTAAAAACCTGCCCCCCCGTCCCAAAAGTACACCGACCCCTCCTGCCCTGAGCTCTAAAAGCAACCCAGCCCCTAAACCCCCCCAACCCGGCCCCAGCCGGGTTGGGCAAATCACTTAATCTCCCCGTGCCTGAATGTGTAATGTAAATATGGTGCTCATGTAAAGCGCTCCAATACCTTCGGGTCGAGTTCATGCTATATAAATATGAAACAAAAAAAATGCATATGCATGGTTAAGGCAGATGCGTTGTTAAGGAAAACGTGGTTGCGCTAGCATTGTTCCAGCAGGTGTGTCTCTGCCCGCATTGTCACGGGCATTCGCCTGCATGCTTACAAGACCCATCTTGTCCAACTCCAAAATCCTGTACGTGCTTCTGAACTTAGGTCTTATCATTTGCTGCCGAAACACGGGCATTAAGCAACGCTTCTTCTTCAAACTCATAGACGTTTAGAGAAATACAGTTCTCTCCTGCCTGGAATTAAATTTCGCAGATCATGGATAACTTTGTTGCAAAGCAGAATTGTGACTTAAAAGTCATCATTTATTTCTTTGTGTCTTCAATCTGTCTAGTTGTATACGTTTTGACTTAATAGCAAAGAGTTTAATTTCCCTTTGCTTGAGAAATCATGTAAGTATATTCTTAGGAACACAATCTCCCAGAAAGAAGGAAAGTAAAATGGTAGTCGCTTTGCTAGTAGATTTGCTTTCTCACCAGTCAGTACTCTACTAGAAGAGTGACCATTGAAGGAATTTGTTTTGCTCAGAATCATATTTGTTCCCACCATCAGATTTGATCATCACTCCATATGCCATGCCATACTCACCGTGCCTTATGTTGCGCCAGCTTGGGGTTCACCAGTGGCAGGTGGTTCTAACGCATGCTTAGGTATGTTGTCCACCTGCTGGCTAAATGGGTGGATCACGGAGTTGGATGGTAGGTGTCTCTGCCCTCCACCATCTCGGTAACATACACCCAACCCAATTTGGCACATGTATAGTAACCTTGCCTACCATTTCATGCTTCCTCCTGATTTCCTCCTCATTCTGGCCCTTTATCGCCTTGTCTACTACAGTGTCGGACAAGAAGCTGGATGCCAGTGAGTACAGGAGAGACAAACAGATGATTTTTGCACAAGCTGCCTCTAGGGAGTGAAGAAATGAAAACCAATGCAAACCTGTAGCATACTTCAGGATGGTGCAATGGGTCACCCAAAGTAAGATAGGTAATCTCGTTTTCAGTACACTAGGAGAAAATAAAAGAAGCGGCCATTGATTCAGGTGCCACTTGCCTCTTTATGGACAATTACCAGACCATGACTTATCCTGTCATTGCCAAGGCTGAGGTTGAAATAGTCCAAGCTGTAGATGAGTTGCTGTTCCGTTCAGATCCTACCACAAAACGCATTGGGTATTTACAGCTTTCAATCCACCAACACAATGTATTTGGTTACTTTGATCTCACAGTTTCTCCACATCACTCAACTATCTACTCCTGAAGATAACCAGGACAGAGTATTGTGATGCAGCAGAGGGGGGGGGGGGGGGGGGGGGGGGGTGGCCCGCTGCTACTATCTGTTGTGCAGCAGAGACTATATGAAGTCAGAGACAAAGCTGAGTGTCTGCTTGCATGGCTGAGTTGCAGGGAAGAAGAGGCAAGATGGGCCGGAGAGATAATCACCTGTACTTGAGACAAAATTAGAAAAGCAAAGGGAATAGCCCTAAAATGTGCCCAGCATAAGACCTTATATGAACCACAGCCGCAAAAGAAGGAAGCTGACATAGAAGGATTTCTGGGATCACTGACTCTTCTGCAATTGGACAGAGAGGCAGTTAAGATGCCCGAGAGCGACCTCACTCTTGAGAAGCGGTTTGAGGCACTGCTGTTCATGAAGAGCGGGAAAACTCTGGGCCCCAATGGGTTCCCGACTAAACTGTTTAGGAGACTTGGGGGCACTGGTGGGACCACACCACTAAAGATGTTGTCAGACTCCCACATCTCAGGGATGATCTCCCCAGATCTGCTGCATGCCCTAATTACAAAATTAATACAATGATGCCGCTGGTATTTCTTTTTAAGAACCTTCTAGTCGAGGACAGACACTACAAATTATCTGTCCATGGTTTTTAATTTCCACAGAGAATAAATCTACCACATAGTATTTCTTGTTCATCTAGTCGCTATGAAAAACCTTATACCAACAAAATTATACACAAACACAAAAAGTTGGTTTAAATTACTAGTTTTAGTCAACCAATTCTTCTTTTCACTGAATATTATTATCAGTTCTTTCCATTTTTTTCATTTTATACACATTTATATACAGACGTCATATATCTATACAGAATATTTACACTGTGCAACAAAACATAAGCATGACGCAAGGCAACATGACCTTTGTAAAACCCTATTTCCACGGGTTTAACTGAAGCCCAATCTTTTACATAAGGAAATTTATGGCATTATCTTTTATAGCCTTAATTACTTTCTCACAATCACCATATAGTCATAGAGCCTCGGAAGTTAAAATGTCTTTATGCTTCTTTTTTTGAAAAGCTCTCGTAGGATTTTTCAAAATCAATTCCACATTTGTATGGTGTCAGATTATAATAACTGTTGACGCGTTTCGGCCTATCAAACAGTTTAAGGCCTCCTCACGACTTTGGGCAACAAGTATAACGTTACCAGCAATGAACTGTGTTCCACCTCTTAGTATAGAGGTACCAGTATCGTCCTCCACCTCATAAAATTGAGGTCAACCGGTCTCTTGCACCTACCAACAAGGGTAGTGCTAAATTATTCCATGGCAAGACTCTGCTACCCAATCTTAAGTCAGGTCATACAGTTGGAAGAAAGAACTGGCGTCAGTCACTCCAATTCTGCTGGGTCGCTCCAAACAAATTACTGCGCCTTTCACTCGCCGTAACCAACTCTATTGTACGGCCGTTACAAGGCGCCTTCACTCACGCCGCCCTAATTACAGTAATATTTAAGGAGGGTAAGCCAAGTCAGTCTGATTTTGGCTCTTACCACCCAATCTTCTTTTTATATGTAGAGACCAAACTCTTGACAACTATCCTGGCCAAAAGGCTTCAGGGAGTGATATCCACACTGATACACCGGATCAGACAAAGGTGTACACCATGCCAGTCAATGCAACAGCATATTAGACATATTCAAAGCTGCTTGGGCACAGTAAGGGATGTCCTCTTTGCCCTGGCAATCATCTCCACTGATAAGGAGAAGGCATTTTATTCGATTCGCTGGTCTTACATCTTTGCCGCACTAAGGCACTTCAGCCCCAGCCCTCGTTTTCGCAGCTGCTGACCTTAATGTACACTGAACTTATGCGGCAGTCCTGGTGGACAGGGTAATTTCGGTATCATTCCCATTTGGAAAGAGGACCCGACAGGGCTGTCCAGTTCTCCCTCTATTGTTTGTCCTGTGCATAGAGTCCTTGGCCTGATGGGTCAGAGTAATAGGAGCCGGAGATTGCCTTGAGCTGTGGCAGAAAGAGAAGATCTCTAAGTCATGGAACCTGCAGCTTCCCTGAACCTTTGTTGGAGAGAGTGGAGACATTTCGAGACTACTCAGGGTACAGGATAAACTGGGGCAAGCCAGTACTGTTCATGCAGGGAAATGGAATCTGTGGATCTTAATGCCCACAGAACACAATATTTCCAATACCGGAATCGTAAATTACCCAACTAGACAAAGAGGTGCAACAGCTTCTATGGAATGGGAAGCCCTCACAGATAGCTCTGTCGAATCTCTATTGATCATTATATAATGGAGGGATTGCCTTCCAGGTATACCACTGGATCTACCAGCTCCAGGTAATAAATGACTGGGGTACATGTCCCAGGGGACGACCCGGCATTGTGCCTTGACAGATGCTCGATGGTGGAACCCTCTGGAGACACTTTGTGTACAAAGTAAGGGACCAGGCAAGATTGTTAATGCCAGCTTGGGTTGTACTGGAGAATTGGGATAGAGCAAGGACCCATGTGGGGCGTAAAGGGAGGGCCACCAAGGCCACACCCCTCAGGATGGGAGAAGCGCTGTGTGAAGCCTGTAAACTTCAGGGCTTCACATGCTGGGAAATGATTGCCATATCCAGATTATGGGATGTGGTGATTGGCAGGGTGGTCAAACTTTTTGCATGTCTGTAGGAAGAATGCAACCTCTCAAACATGCAACACTATAAATATACCCAGTTGAGGAATGCCGTACATGCTGAGGTGATGAACTGATCCACCCTGCTGGACTTGTCCTCTCTCGAGAATCACTTGCTAGAGAACTGTTGTAAATGATGTAGAAACTCCAGTGTGCTAAGTAACTGAAGTTTAATGGAGCACAAACAGCAGTCTACCTAACGCTTGCTGGCCAGGCACAAACTAACTCTAACAGAATTCTACATGAGTCACAGCCATCTAGATTCTGGAATGCAAGGTAGGAACATAGAGATCAAGAACCATAGAGTTATACATAGTAAGCAATATACAACACATCTTCCCTCTTAATACAGAAAAATAAATATAAAGAATAACAATTGTCAATGGAGAAAAGAATAAAGAAATTAATGACACCAAAAATCATTCAAGTACAAAGGTGGTCTACGGTACTTTGAACTTCTGACATAACCAGGATTGGACACTGTACTAGAAATGGAAAGATTGGAAGTATTGTTAGAACCACTACTACAAGGTAGAGAATCCGTAGCATCACCACCTCCATCACTCTGCCTGGGAACAGGAAATGAATGAGAACTAGTAGAATCTTTCAATGAAGTAAACATATAACCACTATTCCTCCCATTAGTTACATTTTTTCCAAAAGACGAATTAGAAGAAAGTTTTGCTGTCTTTCCTTTTCTGATATAAAGCCACCCTCCTGAAATTCCATCTTTCACCATTAGTCAAAGTAACATATTGTGGAAAAATATTTCTTACAGTAAAAGGTCCTCTAAACTTGGATAACCCACTGGTGATTCTCCCTGGTTTCACCTTTACTAGATCACCTTTTTTAATGTTCGAAAAACAAATCTGTGACCTAGTAACATCATTATAATGATCTTCATTAGATAATACATTTTTCAGCCATGAAGGTGTTAATTTGGTACTCAGAACTCTACCTCGCATAATTTCAAAAGTCGATTTGTCTCTGAAACCCTGAAAGGTGGTACGATATGCATATACCACATCTTGCACCAAATCATTAACTGGAGTACCTTGTGTGAGAGCCATTTGGATAGTTCCTTTCACAAGTCTGTTTATGCGCTCACACAAACCATTACCATGGGGGTTATAGAGAGAAGTCCTATGATGTGTAAGACCAGAATTACTCAAAAAGGAACACAAAGGGGTCGATTCCGAATCGGGAAAAAAAACGTCCGTACGATTTGTATCCGGAGCCCTCTCCGTACGAATCGTATCCGTCCGTCCAAGTCACGAAGTACGATCCGTATTCCGTGAATCCGTCCGAATCGTCGCGATCCGTACGTATTGCAAGGCTGAAACCGTGAACCGTACGACTCGTACACATACCGTATGACTCATACATATGCCGTATGACCCGACGAGTACGATCCGGACCGGGGTATGAGGACGCAATTCGTACGGTCCACTTCAGGTAAGGGCGAGTCGTACAGAAAAGCACACAAACACATACACACCGTAGGGTCCGTACACCCCATGATCGCAGGGGTACGCACCGTACCCCTGCGATCAAGGGGTGTACGAGCCGTACCCCCATTGTACGATCGGTATACGATCGGTGTACGAGCCGTACCCCCATTGTACGATCGGTGTACGAGCCGTACCCCCATCGTACATGGGGTACGGCTTGTACACCGATGTACAATGGGGGCACAGCTTGTACACCGATCGTACACCGATCGTACAATGGGGGTACGGCTCGTACACCGATCGTACATGGGGTACGGCTCGTACACCGATCGTACACCGATCGTAAAATGGGGGTACGGCTCGGACACCCCATGATCGCAGGGGTACGTGCGTACCCCTGCGATCATGGGGGGTACGCACCGTACCTGGGGGGAACGTTCCGTACCTGTTTCGGCACGAACTCTGCTTTTACGGCTGTTTTCAGCTCCCGTAGAAAAAGGGTTGTACGGTGCGTACCCGACACGTATCGTACTTGCTGGGTCGTAAAAACCAGCCGCGAACCGTACAGATGTTGCGTACAGCGGGTTCCGAGGGAGAATCGTACGGAGATTAGAGTCGTACGGTGTCTTGTACGACTCGTACGGAGTACGGCTCCGGGTACGAATCGTACTTCGTCGTACGTACGGGGGACGTTGCAGTGTACGATTCGTACGGGAAAAACGCTCCGAACGGCTTTTCGGAGCGGTTTTTCCCAAATCGGAATCGACCCAATAGTGTGAGAAACCAATTGTGTGCCATTATCGGTAATGATAACACTAGGAAAACCTTCTTGTTGAAATAAGGACCTTAAGTGCTGAATAGTTGTCTCAGTGGTATTGTCTTTTAAAAATTCTACAGAAAGCCATTTACTAAATAAATCAATGGAAACTATGGCAAACCTCTGCAACAACGGCAACTATCCCATTGGGCCAATAAAATCAATGCATAAGGTGTACCAAGGTGAATCAGGATGGGATAATTTCCCCATGTTTGAGCCCACAGCAACCTTCAACCTTTTTTCGCTTTCTTTCCAAAAAGAACATGACTCAACCCAAGAGGAAACCTGAGAATCCAACCCAGGCCACCAGAAATTAGCCTTTAGCTGCTGTTGTGTTAAAGTATGACCAAGATGGCCTTTGTGTGCCAAAGCTATCAGCTTTGGTCTTAGAATTGAGGGTGGAACAACTTTCTCTCCACGCATTAAGACATGTTCATTGCACAATGAAAATTCATCAATCACTTTTAAAAATGGTCTGACATTACACAGCTCTCTCTCCTGGACCCAACCCTCATTAGCTGAATGACTTCTTTTAATGTGATATCATTTGTCTCCATCAACATTTTCTAGACTCAAGTTCATGTATTTTGTTACTTCAGTAGAAACAGAAAGTCTAGCAAACAGTCTGCTTGAAAATTCCTCCACCCCTGTAAATGAGAAATTTCAAAATGGTATTCCTGTAGTTTAGCAGCTAGCCTAGCGAGTCTAGTAGAACCAGAAGTAGCACCTCCAGGCGAAAAAATGCGAACAAGTGGTTTGTGATCAGTTTTTAAGTTAAATTTTGTACCCCACAAGTAGGTACGGAAGTAGTGCGTACCCTGCTGCCGCCAAAGCCTCCTTCCCGATAACAGAATAGTTTTTCTCAGATGGAGACAGAGTGTGTGGGGCAAAAGCAATAGGGCGAACACCTTCCTTGTACTTCGGTAACAGAACAGCTCCAATACCAGTGGCACTGGCATCAACCATCAGTGTGGAGGTTTTACTAGTATCAAAAGGTGCAAGGATTTCAGCGTTACAGATGTCTTGCTTTATATTTTTGAAGCAATTTTCGTGTTCACTACACCACACAAATTTACAACCTTTCTTAAGTAACTCTCTCAAAGGTATGGTTTTCTCTGAGATCTTTTCAACGAATTTTGAGTAATATTCAATCAGCCCCATAAAGGAGCGCAACTGATCTTTATCCACAGGACTGGGAGCAAGACGTATGGCTTCCAGGATTGGACACAGTACTAGAAATGGAAAGATTGAAAGTATTGTTAGAACCACTACTACAAGGTAGAGAATCCTTAGCATCACCACCTCCATCACTCTGCCTGGGAACAGGAAATGAATGAGAACTAGTAGAATCTTCCAATGAAGTAAACATATAACCACTACTTTAACAGAATTCTACATGAGTCAGAGCCATCTAGATTCTGGAATGCAAGGTAGGACCATAGAGAACAAGAACCATAGAGTTATACATAGTAAGCAATATACAACAAGAACCCTCTTGGGAGAGGGGTGATATCCCCTTTATAGGCCAGGTAGACTTAGGCGGTGACGAGAATAGGGCATGGATGACATGGGCACTGATGCATCCCCTGGAAGTGGCCACCTGGGCACGCTTCTGTCTAATCCAGCTAAGGTACTGATGGAGCAAGGTGATGAAACAAAATGTTGTGTACCCTTGTGAAATCATACTCCAATAACAATAATTTGTATTAATGAAACGTCGTGCATGTGTAACCAACTTAGAATAAGAAATGCACCTACACAAATACACGTGGGAAATTAATCTTGCTTGTGTTGCAATCATAATTAACTAATTATGTAATTTTGTCATGTTAAAACTAATAAGCAAATTCAAGATAATGGAATGCGGCATAAACTTGCTTTTGTTTATGTGTCTTTATGAAAACACGCGAAGATAAAGTAAGTATATTGAGCTTAAATGTAGCTATTTACTAGGTAAATACTAATTGGGAAAACCTTAGTAAGGGGGGAGGTAAACAGAAGGTTTAAACGATTTAAATTAATGTTCATTTGTGTTTGTTTCTATGATAGTTCCCATTTCTGAATCGTGAGGCCTAAGAAAAAATGGAGTCACTCGATTATTGTGGCCACAAAAGTACTGCACATGTGCGAGAATTGATTGCGAGCAGCTTGAGCCCGGACTGACTGAGGTTCAAGGTCGTTTTGGACTGGAAGTGCAAATGTCTGACAAGTAATGAGCACAGTGGTACAGAACATGGGAAAATTGTAGAACGTTGCAAGTAGAGAACCGGACTAGGCTGGACATTGAAAAAAACAATAGACCCATTAGAAAAATTGCGGACGGAAGGAAACTTGAATTTCGATGACGAGATGATGCTCATCTACCCCAAAACTGTCCAATCAGAACTCACATTTAAGTTAAAAGATACACTTTTAGTCAGATAGAGCTAGTGAAAAAGGTATAAAAAGTGCTGATTTTACGGACGGGGATCGCTTCCTTCCATTTCCTCCTGAGATGCTGCCGGATTGTCGATTTTCCTGAGATGTAAGAAATCTGCCTTACTCTGTTTTCTTTTGCAGGGAAATGCACTTTATCTGAGAGTTTAGCTAGGGATGATAGGAGAATAGGTGAATGGTTTGGGAACTATCAGTCTTTTGCTAATATCTGATCTTTTCAAAATTATGAAAATGTCTATTCTTGGGTTTTCTTAAATAAATGATTTAACTGTCCTGAAACTGAATCCTTATATTTTAAATGTCAAATTTTTCTGAAATAAAATAAATAAAGTGAATAATTTTAGACATGCTGAATTTGCTATTAATAAAAATGAGATAAATAGAGAATCAAGCTGGTCTTGAGTTTTCCTACGCCTAATTTTTACTAGTAGATCCATTGATCTCAATGGGGGTGTGTCAAATAAAATGTTGTATTTTATGAAACCATGGTAAATATAACTAAAACTGCAGGTGTAAATAGTATAAATATGCAATTTAGTTTTTAGACACTCCACTATGAGACAGCAGCTTTTCCTTTGATTTTCACCGATCCATGAAGTAAAGAGTAAGGGGTCCATTAGGATGGCGGGCGGAAAAAGTCTGCCCGCCACCCTAACGGAGATCTGGACCGCCCGCCTAAAGGCATTAGGCATTAGGCGGGCGGTTGGCATTAGGATGCGCCCGCAGGGGGAAAACCCTACTCTTTTGAGAAATTTAAGAGATAAAATGATGAATCTTGACCCGAGACCTAGACCGACTCAATTTGAAGCACTAGCTGAATGGGAGGATGAGATGCATGAATTGGAAAGTGAGAGATTGTCAAGACATATCAGACCCAGAGGAAGATGTAGAAATCTTTGGGGGGAAACACATGAGAGTAGAATGCGTAGATGGAGAGATGCTAACATGTGTGATGGTATGTATCCAGTCAGATTAGTGGATGATTATGAAGGGTGGAAATGTACAGAAAAGAGAAAGAATATAGAAACAGGGAATCAGAGCTATGGTGAAAGTGAATCAGAGGACGCTGTATTAGAGGAAATATTAAGTAGAAGACCACCACCATATCAACCAGGTTCTTTATGGACTACCCCAAATGCTCCAATGGTAGATGAGAGAACTAGTGAAACCCCAAAACAATTTTCAAATGTTAGTGAAGTACCTGAAAGAATGGAAGTGAGATATAATCCGAGTACCTCAATGACAGAACCAAGACTTACTGGTACCCCTAAGCCGAGTAATGAACGAGGAATAGGAAATAGTGCAGAAAGGCAAGTTGAAGAGCAAGTCAGTTTGGCTGAATATATAAGATCTACGCATGCTTTGACAGAACAGATACAGGAACTTACGAAAAATATGGAAGCAGTAACTGTTCCAGTAACAATAGGACCTGTAATTCCAGTGTTTGAGAATCAAAGGATAAAAGAACCCAGCTTGACAATCGCTTTACAACAGAGTTTGCAGAAAATAAAAGGGAACATATATCCTGATTTGTCAGAAATTAGGCGAACTAATGTTGTGAATCCGCCTGAATTGACCCTTAATCAGAGTATACCTTACAGATACCCGACTGGAGCAGAATCTGACTCTGCTACCCCTGAAAGAAGTGTAGAGGAAATATATTTAACGCAAACGCCTGTAGGACCATCAGAAAAAGAATTAAGTGATTGGATTAAAAATTTGAAATTAAAAGAATATGGACCTAAAGTATTGGACGTAGCAAAATTAAAATGAATCTGTATATTCATTTTATGAAAGACTGTTGTTAGTATTTAAACAATATAGTGGTTATGAAGAGTTGAATGAGAAGGATATGAGCCATTTTATTTACAGATTTGTGTATGGATTGAGACCAGAAATTGGGGACATGATCCATCATAATATGATAGGTTGGCAGTCAGGAACTGTGGATGAAGTTTTAAGAAAAGCAAAGTATTGTAGTGAAGAGATTGATGCAAAACAAAGAAGCTGAAGGAAAAAGCTATGTGGGCACAAGTGAAGGTAGCAGAACACCAAGTGGCACAAATGGAAAATAAAAATGGTGATACAAATCAAGGAAAACTGAAAGGAAATTACCCCAAAACGAAGTTAGTAGGGAATATAGATGAACTCAAAAAGAAGTTACCGTGTCATAATTGTGGCAGGTTAGGACATTGGAGAAAAGAGTGTAAGTGTCCGCCAAGATTTAACACAGAAAATGCATCATTAAATCCGCAGGTGCAGAATGAGGTAATTCAGCAACAACCGCAAAAGCCGCAGATAGTTAATCAGCAAAGTCAGGTGCCACAACTGCCACTTCCACAGAGTGTAAATCAACAGAGATACAGTGCAGAGACAGGATTCAGCGGATTCGAGCAGGTAAATAGATCGTCTAGAGTGAATGAGAGTCCTCAGTATCGGTTGCAAGAGGAAGGTGGGAGTGAGTCGGATGAAAGTTTCTGACGGTGCCTGAGAGAGGGAGAAGAGTGTGTTCTTGGAGCCACAGTAGATCAGTCTGGTCCATTTGTAAGCGGAAAGGTAAATAATGTAGAAATAACTTTCCTAGTGGACACTGGTGCTACTCGTTCTACTGTTAGGTCAGTGGAAGTTCAAAATCTTCCTCTCTCGGGTGAGTCGATCCAAGTTGTAGGTGTTACCAACAGACAGATTAAAACATCCTTAACACAACCAGTTGAAGTTAAAATTGGAAATTTTACAGATATGCACCGATTTGTGGTGTGTGACAGTAGTCCTGTAAATCTGTTAGGAAGAGATATACTGTGTAAGATGAACTGTGCCATATACTGTTTACCAGAAGGCATAGAATTGCACACCCCAGATGAAGATTGTCTGTACAAAATGACCATGCTTATGTATCAAATAAAGGGAACCCAGTCACTTTTCATTTCTGCTGCTTATGATTGAGGCAGAAGAGAATAAATTGTTTCCCGTCTTCGACCGAGAAAAGATACTGGATGAGTTGAAAAAGGTAGTGAAAGAAAAGGTGTGGGATTTCACAGGTGAAGATATTGGATTAATGAAAGATGTAGATCCTGTAAAAGTCTCTATAAAAGAAGGTGCAAGTTATCCGAATATTCCCCAGTATAAGATGACTGCAGAAATAATTGAAGGAATAGCCCCTGTGATAAACAAAATGATTGAACAAGGTATACTGAGAGAGATAGAAAGTACTCCTTGCAATTCGCCAATAATGGGATTGAAAAAGCCAAATGGAACTTTTAGAATAGTACAAGATTTTAGAAAGGTTAATAAAATAGTTGTCCCATGTTGTCCAATTGTACAAAATCCAGCAGTGATTTTATATCAAATTCCTCATGATGCAGAATGGTATACTTTGATTGACTTGTGTAATGCGTTCTTTACGGTTCCATTGCACCCAGAGAGTCAAACAATTTTTGCGTTCAGATTCGGAGACCGTATTTTGGCATTGTGCCGAATTCCTCAGGGGTATACTGAGAGTTTATCATCTTTAATCAATTGTTAAAGAAGTAATTAGAAAGTTTGAGTATGCCTGGAGAGTCAGTACTGGTTCAATATATTGATGATCTCCTTGTGGTATCAAAGACAAAAGATGCATGTGTGACAGATACTATTGCACTATTGAATCATTTGGCTGAAGAGGGACATAAGGTGTCCCCATCAAAATTGCAATTTTGTCAGCAGGAAGTACAGTATCTAGGTCATAAATTTGCTAAAAGAATCAGACAGGTAACTACAGAAAGAATCAGAATGATACAAGGAATGCAGCCACCAAAAACCAAGACTGAAGTGAGAATGTTCCTAGGAATGGAAGGTTATTGCAGACAATGGATTAGTGGATTTTCATTGATTGCAAAGCCGCTCCAAAGATTAACAAAAGCAGATATCAGAGACCCTATAGTTCTGACCAAAACTGAAAACAAATTTTGTTTGCAAAACTGAAATGGAAGCATATGAGCAACTAAAAAGGAGTTTGTGTGAAGCACCAGCTTTAGGGATGCCCAATTATGAAAAAGAATTTGAGATATAGTGCAGTGAGCGAGAAGGATGTGCTCTATCAGTTTTGATTCAGAGACCTGGAAAACTGAGAAAACCTATTGCGTATTTCTCAGCTGTTTTGGACCATGTTGCAAAAGCATTGCCAGGTTGTCTGAAAGCAGTAGCAGCTAAAAGTGTTAGTTTAGAACAAAGTGAAGGAATAGCAATGGGATTTCCTGTAAGAGTGTATGTACCTCACTCACTGGAGATTCTCCTCACTAGAACAAAAACACAGTATTTGACCAACAACAGGATGACCAAGTACGAAAAGGTAATTCTAGGAGCAGAAAATGTGACCATCTCTAGATGTGTAAATGTGAACCCTTCCACGTTATTGCCTGACACAATGGAAACAGAAGTGAGAAATGAAGTTGATCACAAATGCTTGGATGTTCTTGAATACCGTACCAAAACAAGAGCAGACATCAGAGATGAGCCTTTGCCTGAATCAGACTATGTGATGTTTGTCAATGGTTCATGTTTGAGAACAGATGAGGGTGCTCAAAGTGCAGCATATGCTGTCTGTACTGTGGCAGATGTACTGGAAGCTTCTTGTTTGAAAGGAATTCGATCTGCCAAAATAGCAGAGTTGATTGCCCTGATTCGAGCATGTGAGTTGGGAAAAGAAATCAAAGTGACCATAGTGACTGATAGTCAGTATTGCTTTGGAGTTGTTCATGATTATGGACAACTGTGGTCCCAAAGAGTTTATATTACTTCTGCAGGAACACCCATACGTAATGCTGAATTTGTACGAATGTTCTTGGATGCCATCCAATTACCAGACAAATTGGCTTTGGTAAAATGTGCAGCACACAAAAAGGGGGATGACTATATCACCCGAGGTAACAGGTATGTAGATTTGATTGCTAAATACTGTGCCAGAAATCTTGCATCAATTAATAAGGAACGGGAGAAAGAGCATGTTCCAAGTCCTTTAATGCTAACCACTGTAGTTGAAACATGGCCGGAAGTAAAGCAAATGCAGGAAGAAGCTGATGAGGAAGAGAAAAATGTCCGGTTAAAAGCAAGGCGCAGACAAAGAGAGGAAGATGAAATCTGGGTTTACAAAGATGAAACACCAGTAATGCCTGATAGCATGATCTCAACTATGGCCCGAAGTACCATGGTCAAGCACACATTGGAAGAGATGCCATGCTTCGCTTGTTCAGACAGACATGGTATAACCCCAAGTTTAGGATGATAGCTGAGAGTCTGTGTCTGAGATGTTTAGTTTGTCAACAATTCAATCCAAACAGGAAAACAATTGTGAGTTTGGGAACCATAGGACGGGAGGGAGGTCCATTTACACGAATGCAATTGGATTTCATAGAACTACCATCATGTAACATGTGTTTTGGTGATCATCTGTTTGTTCTCCCGATGGGTAGAAGCCTTTCCTACAAGAAGGAATGATGGGCTAAATGTTGCAAAACTGTTAAAGGGAAATCATACCTAGGTTCGGCTTCCCAGTGACGATTGAAACTGATCGTGGTCCACATTTTCAAAGTGAGCTCATACAAATGGTATGTGAAGCACTGGACATTCGTCAGAGACTGCATTGTGCTTACCGACCTGAGGCTTCAGGAGTGTTAGAGCAAGTCAATGGAACAATTAAAAGCAAAATTGCAAAAATGTGCCTAGCAACAGGATTAAAGTGGCCTGATGCCTTGCCACTTGTTTTCCACAACCAATTTTATTGAGCAAAAGAGTATCAAGAATGTGGCATCTTCACACACCAAGATCACCACATCAGTATCAATGCAATGATGACATACATAGTATTTATGAAGCAAGTATCAATGAAGCTCAGCTTTAAAAATGCCCTAACAACCCATCCCAACCCCAACTACACCCCCACCCGTACCCACCATCCCCCCCCCCGCCACACATGTACAGAAGCAACACAAAGACGATTCACATAGAGGAAGCAGGTATAGTGCAACCTGGGTCTTGCCATTGGGGCCAGAAAAGTCACTGCGATCAAATGTCCTCCTCCTGCTCCACCGGGGGTTCCAAGGACAGGCCACGGTAGTCAGCCCACCGCTTCCAAGTCTTGAAGTGTTTGCGTGGGCAGCCCCGCGCCTCAAAGACCGGTTTCTCAAGACCCATAAAGTAGTCCAGCCCAGCCTTCCACGCAGACAGGGGGGGGCCCTCACAGATTTCCAGGCCCGAGCCAAGTCACGCTTAGCAACCACCAGGCCCAGGAGCAACAGGTGACGTTTATATATGTTGCCCCCAACCCCTTCCATGATGTGCAGCAGGCCTAGCCTGTGGGTTCGAGGAAGATCCCAGCCCAGGACCTCAGCCAGACAATTCCACACGCCCCTCCAGAATCCAGCCAGGCGACCACACGACCACACCGTATGCAACAGGGAGCCAGGCACATCCCCACAGCGCAGGCACTCCGATGACGCAATCAAACCAGCCTTCCACAGTCGTTCACGTGTGTAATAGGCACGATGCAGGTACTTGAATTGTATCAGGCGGAGCCGAACCGCGATAGCGGTGCCGCGCGGGGACTCCAGTGCCTCCCTCCAGTCGTCCTCATCCAAGGCGCCCACGTCTACCTCCCATGCCTCCCGAAGGGAGCTGAGGGTGGATGAGCAGTGAATAACAAGGGACTGATAAATCCTAGAGACCTTCTTGTCACCCAGGTCTCCCATAAACACTTTCGCCTCAATCGGGCTGAACTCCGGTAGGGAGTCGAGGCCGGCAATGCTTGGGGCGAGGGCATGTCTCAGCTGTAAATAACGGAAGAACTGGGACTGAGGCATCTGGAACTCCACTCGGATTTCCTCAAAGGACTTGAGGGTTGCGCCTGACATGACCTGGCCCAGTTGCGTAATTCCAATAGCCTCCCAGCCCTCGAACCCGGCCAGGCTTGCCACTTGTTTTGATGACCTTAAGAAGCATTCCTGACAGGAAAACTGGATTAAGTCCACATGAGATCTTGATGGGCAGGGTAATGAGACAAGCGTATGTACCAGTTGATAAATTGCTAACAATTAATGATGACATCATACTGGATTACTGCAAAAACCTGTCTGACGTAGTAACTTCTGTGTTCCATCAGGTGGGAACCGAATCAAACACCAAAGAGAAAAATCCAGCACATGATCTAGTCCCTGGAGATTTTGTGAGGATAAAGGTACACCACAGAAGAAACTGTTTGGTGCCACGCTGGCAGAGACCAAGACAGGTTGTTTTGGTTAGCACTACTGCAGTCAAATGTGCTGGAGTAAAGAGATGGGTACATGCGAGTCATACCATCCGTGTGCCTGAACCTGAAAATCTAGACGAGGAAGGTGAAAGCACAACTGATTCAGATTCAGAAGGTGAACCAGAGACTGAAGATCGACAGGAACGTCGATATCTGGAAGTATCAGATACTAGTTTTGCATCTGAAGGAAAAGGAGAAAGTACTAAAATACCGAATTCTGAAGATCAATCTGAAGATCTAGAATTGGTAAAGACAGACCCCAGTAAGGACACTGAGCAAAGTGAAAATAAAACTGGTGGAGAAGAACATTCTGAGAGACAGACTGAAAGCTCTGAAGGCAGGAACGAAAATCTTGACACTGGGAAGGCGGAAACAGTTCATGAAGAACATGAGATTCCAAGTACCAGCTATGGAGATGTTCCTAACAGAGTGAAAGAACTGTCTAAGTATAAAACTGACTCTGAAAAGGAGAAAGACACTGTGAAAATCATTATCAATGAAACTGTTGAAGACACTGACAGTGAGAATGATGACAGTGCAGATGAAACTCCATTGAGGAAGAGTCCAAGAAAAAGGGCTTGGAGAGTGGAACATAACACCACAGAACCTAAGACAAAAAGATGTTGTAAAGGAGATAATTGACCTAAAAGGAATGATGGACTGAGATTTAAACTGTTTAACAAAGAAAGACAACAAGAACAAGTTAATGAAATAACTAGTCAAAGAGAAACTTTGGGAAAGAAAATAGAGTAAGAAGACCAAATCAGAAGTATAAATCACCTGAGAGGACCTATATAGTACTACCTCCAATTGAGGAAGTAAACAGCAGTCAAGAGAATTTGAGTTACCCAAAGACAAATGGGAAAAGTGAATAAAAGGCTGAACCAGGATGAAAAGTGGTAATTGATCAAAAGTAAAATTTTGAAATTTCAGAAGAAGGAAAGGATAGAAGGGCATTGTAGGTAGAAAGAAAATGTTGTAAGTGGCATAAGGTCGAAGAAATCCTGTTAGAAAACAAAAGTTTGTAAAGACACTAGGTCGAAGAAAACTTGTTAGCAAAACTCGCTGTGTAAAAAAAAATATATATATATGGTTACTAACGAACATAAGACGAAATGTTCTATTTTTAGAAAATGGTGTAGAATATGCTTGTTTTGAACTGGACTATTAATACTGATATGGATATTTTTAGCTATTGTTATTCCTTTTCAAGATAGCTTTGTAAAACTGAAACATAATGAGAGCTCAAATGAAGAAAATGTTAAATCTAAACCAGATAAGCAGCATGTATGTAGGCCAGAATTGCATCAAGATAGCTCTATAAGTGATTAAACGAAAAACACCTTTTCAAAATTGTTAACTGAATGTGTTAGAACAATGGATGCTAGTGACTGCTATGTGTGTGTAAAGTTGCCTGCATCTGTTTCTGAGGAGGTGACCTACGATCATCTCCCACTTACATATGGAGTTACATGTAGCGTGATTGCAAGCTTATTTTATCAAACAGGCAAGTTGGAGTATCATTATTCCAATTCGGATGAAGTATTTGCAAAATTGAAAATAGATAGTGCATTAAATAAGAAAAAGCCTGCTACAGTTATAGGAGAATATTTTTGAGAAATAGATGAGTTGAGTCATGACTAGGCATTGAAGAATAATTTAACTGGTAAGATGAGGACAGAAGAAAAGGCGTTTTAGACATGGTTGAAGAAAGACGCATTGCTTATAAACGTAAAGAGAAAATGAAGCACGAAAAATCAAAATATTGGACATTTAATTATGAAAATATTGATGAAAGAAATGTGAATGTAGCAATAAAAATAAACACTCCATTGTTAGGGAAATTATGTATCAGAAGAGACAATACCATGTATGACAATTACTTTGTGGGGGCAAGTCAATGTAAAGATACTTATCGCATCCTAGGGGGATGGGGATTTAAAGGTGGGAATGATCCTGTTTTTCCTGGAGTATATTTTATATGTGGAAACAAATCTTATTATAGGTTGCCTGACCATTGGTATGGCACATGCTGTGTGGGTTTGGTCTTTCCTAAACTTTTCCATGTAGAAAGAGGAACAAATGGAATTCATGAGATAGTAATAATAATAATAATCTTTATTGCATGATTAATAAAAATCTTTTCAATTACTCTTTTAAAAAGAAAAGAAGGAAATGCATAATCAAAGAGTTTTACAAAGCAGTTAAAAGCAATAAACAAGTTAAAAAAAGAAATAAATAACCATGCAAACTAGTACAGTACTGTGCTTTTGTATAAAAAGCCTTTCACAATTTGCTCTGTCTTTAATTATCAAGGGAGAGCCAAAGTACCAAAGCAGATCTCGATGAATCAAATTCAATCACTAGTCACTGGGTTTAGGGTCGTGTTTAACCCTGGGCGAAGAACTACGCTCCGTTTGCGGAGTTTGCGGAGTTTTGGCAACTCCGCGTTCCGCGGAGTTCGCGTAGCTGCCGATAACTCCGCTATCCGGTGCGGAGCGTAGTTGTCGCGCGCTAAATAACATTGTCACGCGCTAAATAACATTATCGCGTGCGCGGCAATGGCTTACCTTGGTTCTGCGTTCGCTTTTTCCCGGTCGCGTCTGCCTCCCGTGCGACTGTGCGAACGCGATAACGTCATTGGAAGCGCGATAAAGCCATAAGGACGCGCGAACGAGAAGATGAGTTCCCGAACATGTCTTGCACAACGCGACCACGTTAATTGTGACCCGGAACAGGAAATAAGGGAACGCAAGCAGGCGGGACAAACCTCTGGGGTAATTTAGCGCGCTAGCCATCCCGAGCATGCAGGCAACGCCCCGAACACGCGCACCGCGCTCCCGAAGACGAAAAACGGCGCGCGAACGGGCCCAGCAAGCAACTCCGCATGGTTGCGGAGCTACGCGTAGTTCGCGGAGTGCAACTACGTCT
This sequence comes from Lissotriton vulgaris, assembly GCF_964263255.1. Lineage (NCBI taxonomy): Eukaryota > Metazoa > Chordata > Amphibia > Caudata > Salamandridae > Lissotriton > Lissotriton vulgaris. The sequence goes on from NC_141697.1 coordinate 808,075,034, forward strand.
TCGCGTAGCTCCGCGGAGTCCGACTCCGCGAACTACGCCCAGGCCTAGTCGTGTTAACTATTTTCATGAAGCGCACAAGTCTACAGGCTAATTGGATGTCTTCTCCCTTGAAGCTAATCAGCAGAGCTTGTCGACGAGTACGCACACAACTTTGGTTCCAGAGCTGTGTTAATTGGCTCCTTCTGGCTCTATCTAAAGCCCTGCAGCGACATAACAAGTGCAGGACGTCCTCCTTTGCGTTATCACAGAGCTGCACTTAAGGTTGGACTCCAGGCGTTCCCACGGGGGGAGATGTTCTTTTGATGGGATTACCCCCATCCTCAACTGCAGAAAGTCTTCCTTCGCCTTCCTTGAGAAGCCGGTACTGAGGTATGACTGTGGTAAGGCGCTGGTGTAGCCTTGGATCACGAACCACCCGTGGGACCTCCTGGTTAGTGCTGCTTTGTCTTCTTCCGAGGAGAATATTTTCACAGATTTGTTGACAAGGCGCTTAAAGCATTTATGTGAACAACTCGAGACCCAAAGGTCTGTTAGCGCAAGGGAGTTTAAAGCTGCTTGGAGGTAGACCATTGCGGGGCAGTCCTTGTTTGTTTCCAGCTCTTTTCAAAGATAGTCATTCAGAGAGTCTATTTCAGCGTTCCTTACTTTATGCCAGCATTTTGCGTATGCGCCCTTACGTGCAATTTGCTGCTTCTGTAAGCCGAACTCCAGCCTTAACTGTGCTGGAGAGGTGTACAGATGGAACGTGAAAAGTATTCGCAGTGTGTTGCTTACCACGTTATCTAGGGTGACCTCATCTCTCCCTCTCATGCATTCACTGCCGTATGTTATCGACGGCAGCAGTCTTGCACGAAGTATGTCCAGCAAGGGGATTAGGTTTGGGCCCGCTATTTTGTTTTTAATGCTTTTTAATGCTATGGCCGTGAAATCCCTCTGTTCTATATTGATGTTTCCTGCCGCTGTAGGGAGCCTTTTGAATCAAAAATTATCCCCAGATATTTGTATTCTTTAACTGTTTCCATTTTATGGTCGTGAAGAGACCATTGAAATACTTGTTTTTTTGATTTTTGAATTAATACCATCACCTTTGATTTTTCTGTATTTATGCTTAGCCCGTTCTTTTTCGGAAAATTTACTTGTTGTATTGATAAGGTGTTGCAGGCCTACTGGAGTTTGGCTGATTAATATCAAATCGTCCGCATATAATAAGTTGGACAACGTGAAACCCCCTAACTTTGGGGAGTGATGGTTGCAGTTATCCAGATCTTTGGAAAGGTCAGACATGAAAAGATTGAACAGGGTCGGTGTGAGGACGCACCCCTGTTTCAACCCTTTTGTAGTCGGTATTTCTTTTGACAGACAATTGCCGCCCCCCAGTTTTATTTGGATCCAAGTATCTGTATGCAGTAAAAGCAATAGATTCAGTAATTTGGGATCAACCTCCCACTTTGAAAGCTTTTCCCACAGTTTTCCTCTGTCAATGCTGTCAAATGCGGCTGAGAAATCGATGTAGCACACATACAATGTTTTTTTAAGTTTGATTGTAACATCTATCAGCAGGGAGACGGCTAGAATATTTGTCGTGGTCCCTAAGTTTTTTTGAAATCCAGTCTGATTGATAGGGATTCATTTTTTGTTTGACGCCCAGACAATTAGTTCTTCTAAGAGAAGCCCCGAAAAATATTTGGTGTCTATATCTATAAGGGCTATGAGCCTGTAGTTCTTAGCCTCGCTCTTGTTGCCTTTTTTGTAGATTGGTGCAAATATTGAAATCTTCCAGGAGGATGGAAATTGTTCGGCCTTCCAGGTTTTTACAAAGAGCGGGAGCAGTTGTTCGGCCCAGTAAGTTGGATCTTGCTTGTAGAGAATGGGAGGGAGTTCATGAGATAGGTAAACCTTTATGTCGTAGAAAAAAAAAAGTGTTATAGAAATAATAGGTGATGTTTTTGGTGCACTGATATCAGCAGTGGGAATATCTTTCAATGCAAATCGAATTTGGAGATTGTCAACAATAGTAGATCGTTTGTCAACAGATACAGCTGGTGGATTCCTAATGGAAAACACTGAAATGATTGCTATGAGAACTATGGTAATGCAAAATTGTCTTGCACTTGATATTATATTAGCAAAAGAAGGAGTAGGTTGTGGATTTTTGAAGGTACAGCACTGCTGTACATACATTCCAGATAAAAGTCAAAACATTGAAAAGTATATTACAAATATTACGGAATTGCTTAGAGAAATTGAATCACTGGAGGTTGATGGTATCCTTGAACGACTTGATAAAAGATTAACAGCTATTAAACATTGGTTTCAAGAAATAGGTGGTTCAGTTATAGTTCAAGTTCAAGTTCAAAAGACCTTTATTCGAATTTGATAAAATTCATAAAAGTACCGAACACAGCAAAACACACATATACATATAATACAAAACAATTATATAAATAACATTCCATAATAACAAAGTAGTTCATACAATGATTAAGCAGTAAATTTCATTATCTTATATAGTTTTTGCAGTAGTATCATTATGACTGATTCTGATTTCAGGGACTTTCCATTGTCTTGCGTGCACGTATGGCTAGTCTTAAAAAAGTGCTAGTGCGAAAGGTCAGTTCATCAGTGTCCAGGGTGAGCAGCAACATATAGGATTCCTGAAGTGTGAGAGGTCTGAATTTTCTAAAATATGGGGTTAAAAGCCATTTAATATATCTCACATAAAATTTGCAGAAAAACAGAAAGTGCAAGTCATCTTGAGTGCTTATACCATCACAAGGGCAGGGGGTAAGATCTATACAATGTCGGTACCCCAAAGGAAAAGACAGCAAAAATTTCACAGTTCCTGCCCTTAGACGGAATAATAAAGATCGCTCCCAGTTTGACATGGGAAGTGAGAGGTAGGGCGGCATAATTTGCATACAGAGACCATTTCCTATGTATTTCTTGACCCTTGATTTCTGAGATTCACTTCCAAGCCGTTCATTACGGTAAAGTGCATAAAGTGCCTTTTGGACCTCGAATTTATCCTTTAATTCGATAGCCGTTGGATCAGTGAACAAGATACCTCTACCAATTTCATTGAGTGTTTTAAAAACTTCTTTAAACCAGGGGATCTGCATGCCATTTTCACAATTTAGTGAACCAATGAAGGTTTTGGATCCTACATCTACCCAGCCCGGATCTCTACAACATGCAAAACAGAAAGGGGTGGCTGGAAAGGACAATTTAACACAATATCTTACAGGCACGCAGTCTATATGTACTACGTGACCGCTGTATTTATATTCCAGAACACATTTATTTTTCTTTTTTTCAGATTCTTACGGTTTCAAAATACACCGGCACAAACAAAAGACCATCAAGACAGTAGGTTCATATACACGGTATCTACAAAAATACAGATTTACAAATGTACACTATTTACAACTCTCGAGTCAAACGAAACAAATAATAACACACCAAAACAATAAAACATAAAGTGGTTCAATTCAATTGCAGGTTTGAATAGTGCAATACTGATGCAAACAACAAGAAGGAAAGCCAGTCCTTAGAACTATGAACCCAGGGGACAGGCGGGATGAAGGTGGAAATGAGAGCCTGCCTGTCTACCAAAACCTGTGGTCAGATATTTAAATGGGGTTGCACAGCTAGGGGTCCAATAAAGTGGAGATAATTGTGTCCTAGCGGCACCCTTTGAAGTTGCCACAGGGTGGGGTGCCAGGCTCTCATTTCCACCTTCATCCCGCCTGTCCCCTGGGTTCATAGTTCTAAGGACTGGCTTTCCTTCTTGTTGTTTGCATCAGTATTGCACTATTCAAACCTGCAATTGAATTGAACCACTTTATGTTTTATTGTTTTGGTGTGTTATTATTTGTTTCGTTTGACTCGAGAGTTGTAAATAGTGTACATTTGTAAATCTGTATTTTTGTAGATACCGTGTATATGAACCTACTGTCTTGATGTTCTTTTGTTTGTGCCGGTGTATTTTGAAACCGTAAGAATCTGAAAAAAAGAAAAATAAATGTGTTCTGGAATATAAATACAGCGGTCACGTAGTACATATAGACTGCGTGCCTGTAAGATATTGTGTTAAATTGTCCTTTCCAGCCACCCCTTTCTGTTTTGCATTTTCACAATTTAGGCAATCCTGAATGATGTTTTGTGTAAGGACAGCAGCATCATTCCTCCAGATTCTAATCCAGAAGAGAGCTGGTCTTGCTTTGATAAAATCGCTTATGAAAGGGAGGTTGAGTTCATTATGGCAGATAAAATTAGAGGAGGAGATCGGTACACCTAGCAATTTTCTGCAGAAACGGTTTTCCTCTCTTTGGATACTGTTGCTGCTGACCGATCCCCAAACTTCGGCTCCATACGTGGCAACAGGAGAACACTGTAATTTAAAAATTTTAACAATAGCTTTTGTGGCGCAGATTTTCTTTGGGCGGGGGAGACTCAGGACAGAATTGTTGGCTTTCGAGAACTTGCTCGTGGCGTGGGCCACATGCCCACTCCACGAGCTGTTCGCACCGAAAACCAACCCCAGATAAGGAAACTTATGGACAGATTCTAATTTATCTGTTCCAATTCGAATTGTGCTGAGTTTCGTTTTGCCCGGCCCACAGGACATAATAAAAGACTTTTTAAAATTAACTTTCAAATCCAGTCCCTCCATAAAATTTACAAAACTATGTACAAGCAGACGTAGAGCGTTAGGTGTACGTGCCTTAAGGACAGCGTCGTCTGCATATAAAAGCACGGGTAGGGGGTTGCCTAGAATTATTGGGGCATCAGGGGTAGCTTTCTTTAGACAATTGGACACGCCGTTAATATAGATGATAAACAGCAGGGGTGCTAGAACGCACCCCTGTCTCACCCCCCTCCCTATCTCAATGGCTCCCGATACCTCTCCGCCCATCCCGATACGTACCCGAGCTTTCAGGTCAGTATGGAGATAGGCTAAGAATCTAACAAGAGTAGCATCGAGACCGTTCGACAGGAGAATTAACCAAAGCTTAGATCTGTTCACAAGATCGAATGCGAATGAAAGATCCATAAAAGCTAGGTAGGCAGGGGATGAGCGGGCAATGCAGTATTTGTTGATTATCAATTTTAAATCTAAACAATGCTCGACTGTTCCTACCCCGCTCCTGAACCCCATCTGACAAGGATCTAAGAAGTCAGTATCAGACGCGCATTCCAGTACCCTATTATAAATTATACGTCCTAGTATTTTTAGAGTGTTGTCCAGGAGGGAAATGGGACGATAATTTGCTGGGTCTGATCTGTCTCCCTTTTTATAAATGGGAACGATGATACTAGTAGCCCAAGTGGCAGGCATGGCTACTTGTGGGAGACTGTTAAAGATGTTAAGGAGTATTGGTGTCCAGAGCGCAGCATTATATTTAATAATATCGATAGGGAAGCCGTCCGGTCCGGGCGCCTTATTACCTAGACTCTCTTTAATGGCTTTCCTGACTTCTTGGTCCGTGATCTCTACGCCTTCTGTTTGGCCCATATTGGGGAGAAGCTGCTCGTCAGAGGGGGCGGCATAAATATTAGAGAAATGGGTCTCCCAGGCTGCACTGGTTATAATGCAGTTCATGAGATAGGTAAACCTTTATGTCGTAGAAAAAAAGAGAGTGTTATAGAAATAATAGGTGATGTTTTTGGTGCACTGATATCAGCAGTGGAAATATCTTTCAATGCAAATCGAATTTGGAGATTGTCAACAATAGTAGATCGTTTGTCAACAGATACAGCTGGTGGATTCCTAATGGAAAACACTGAAATGATTGCTATGAGAACTATGGTAATGCAAAATCGTCTTGCACTTGATATTATATTAGCAAAAGAAGGAGTAGGTTGTGGATTTTTGAAGGTACAGCACTGCTGTACATACATTACAGATAAAAGTCAAAACATTGAAAAGTATATTACAAATATTACGGAATTGCTTAGAGAAATTGAATCACTGGAGGTTGATGGTATCCTTGAACGACTTGATAAAAGATTAACAGCTATTAAACATTGGTTTCAAGAAATAGGTGGTTCAGTTATAGATAAAATACTAATTCCAGTAACAGTAATAGTATTAGTCATTTTGATGATAAGGTTATGTTGCATATATAGAAAAAGAAGGAATGTTAGAAAGTCATTAAAGAAAATTATTCAGAAAAGACGAGAAAGAGAAAGAGAAAAAGATGGTAAAGAAATGGAAGAGTTTCAAGAGAAAGTCTTTAAAGTGACAAGAGAAAAGGATACTAAAGTATAGAAATACTAACCAGAAGAATTTGGAACATGTTCTGGCAAAATTAAAAATTGCAAATTTTTGGGCGGTATTTGGTGATAAATCATCGAAGGGGGAGTTTATGGAGAAAGGTGATGAACAAAATGTTGTGTACTCTTGTGAAATCATACTCCAATAACAATAATTCGTATTAATAAAACGTTGTGCATGTGTAACCAACATAGAATACGAAATGCACCTACACAAATACATGTGGGAAATTAATCTTGCTTGTGTTGCAATCATAATTAACTAATTTTGTAATTTCGTCATGTTAAAACTAGTAAGCAGCGTCAAGATAATGGAATGCGCCATAAAAGTGCTTTTGTTTATGTGTCTTTGTGTAAACATGCGAAGATAAAGTAAGTATATTGCGCTTAAATGTAGCTATTTGCTAGGTAAATACTAATTGGGAAAACCTTAGTAAGGGGGGAGGTAAATAGAAGGGTTAAACGATTTAAATTAATGTTCATTTGTGTTTGTTTCTATGATAGTTCCCATTTCTGAATCGTGAGGCCTAAGAAAAAGTGGAGTCACTCGATTATTGTGGCCACAAAAGTACTGCGCATGTGCGAGAATTGAATGTTAGCAGCTTGAGCCCGGACTGACTGAGGTACAAGGTGGTTTTGGACTGGAAGTGCAGATGTCTGCCAAGTGATGAGCACAGTGGTACAGAAAGTGGGAAAATTGTAGAACGTTGCAAGTAGAGAACCGGACTAGGCTGGACATTAAATAAAACAATAGACCCATTAGAAAAATTGCGGACGGAAGGAAACTTGAATTTCGATGACGAGATGATGCTCATCTACCCCAAAACTGTCCAATCAGAACTCACATTTAAGTTAAAAGATACACTTTTAGTCAGATATAGCTAGTGAAAAAGGTATAAAAAGTGCTGATTTACGTAAGGGGATCACTTCCTTCCATTTCCTCCTGAGATGCTGCCGGATTGCCGATTTTCCTGAGATGTAAGAAATCTGCCTAACTCTGTTTTCTTTTGCAGGTAAATGCACTTTATCTGAGAGTTTAGCAAGGGATGATAGGAGAATAGGTGAATGGTTTGGGAACTATCAGTCTTTTGCTAATATCTGATCTATTCAAAATGATGAAAATGTCTATTCTTGGATTTTCTTAAATAAATGATTTAACTGTCCTGAAACTGAATCCTTATATTTTAAATGTCATTTTTTTCTGAAATAAAATAAATAAAGTGAATAATTTTAGACATGCTGAATTTGCTATTCATAAAAATTAGATAAACAGAGAATCAAGCTGGCCTTGAGTTTTCCTACGCCTAATTTTTACTAGTAGATCCATTGATCTCAATGGTGGTGTGTCAAATAAAATGTCGTATTTTAAGAAACCATGGTAAATATAACTAAAACTGCAGGTGTAAATAGTATAAATATGCAATTTAGTATTTAGACACTCCACTATGATACAGCAGCTTTTCCTTTGATTTTCACCGATCCATGAAGTAAAGAGTAAGTGTTTTAGAGTGATTCGCAGTGATAGGGGCCCCACTATTTGAGAGTATGTTAGGAATTATACTTCAGGGAGAGGTGACATGTCTTTAGAAATTATTTCCAGAGGAGCGCTGCATCAGTACTGCATAGAGTCTATATAGCACAGGTACAGAAGATGGGGAAGATACCAATGCCCAATTGCCCGTGCTGCATCGGGTCATTCTATCACACACTATGGGAGTGTCCGGATATATAGAAACACAGGACAAACATACTGCGGGACCTAGGAGACACACTGGAAGAAGAGAACCCACTTAATCCCTAACTTGTACTTCTGGGAGTTCCAGGAGATATCGACCTACCTCGTAAGAAACTGGTGTTCTGTTTGCTGGGTCTAATGGTGGCAAAGAGGGACATAGCATGGGTGAGGGAGGTTCAGACGATGCCTATCAAGGAACAGTAGATGACAGGAATAGATGTCTGCATGAGGGCTGAAAAGGTGATGCATACTGCCAGCTGGTGCCCCAGGATATTTTAGAGAATATTAGGCCGATGGACGGAGTTCTATGACTTTGGAAGTAGATTGGTTTCCAGCCGTCACAAGAATGAGACACGAACTCAGAACACTTACCTGTGGTGGGGAGATACTGGGATTTTCTAAGGAAACGCCTCTTTTTCCCTCCACAGAAACGCTCCCCCATCTCCTCTCAGAAAGCAGAGATCGGCGTGGTGCAACCCCCCTTACCCTGTGTACCATGGCTTGACAAAGTTGTTACTGGTAATTGTACTGGCTCCATGTGTTTATGCTCATATTGTTTCTTTATGCATAAAATACTCATAAAGAGTTGACAAAAAAAGATACAACCTATCCATCTACATACAAATGGTCAATTTCTTTTAAACCTGCATTAGATAAAATCTGAATTGCTTTGGTTTCTCTTGTAAGGTTTAAGAGGGTCTTTCCAAGAAGCCTCAGAGCAGGTGAGTATAATATCCCTACCCTCTGTCTCAGGGTTTTCCAGATCCAGCAAGTGGTTGCCCTGGTGTGAATTTCTGCTGTAGGACGTGGGAGGCTCATTTTAAAGAGGGATTCTAAGGGGCTGCTTTCTGTTTGTTCTTTCTCAGGAATAGTGTACAGCACTGGGGTGTTTTACAAAAACCCAAGGTGCAAGGCTTTACCCTCTCCAACGAGCTTGATTGTTCTCTCAAACCAATACCCGTTGCTGCTGTTCCTTTTGGAGGGATTTGGAGGGATTTGTTATTTTTCCAAAACAGAATGAAGGCGCTTTTGGAACGCTTGCATGAAAATCTTCATATGGGCATGATCACAATATCCAGACCTCCAGCAGGGTTGTCGTTATTTGTAAACCCTAATAAGATACAACGAGTTCCAGTCTTATATCGATCATCAGGGCCTGAACAAGGCAGGTACTAAAGACGGGTTCCTCCTCTGCTACTTTGTGGTATTTTGGAGTCATGATGCTAAGGTCTCTATGAAACTTAACTTGAGAGGGCTCTATACCTTATTGTACATAAAGGAGAAGACCGGAAGACCTCTTGAAGAACTTCTTTTGGGCATAAGTTGTACAACGTTTTGATCTCTCATGTATAACACCCCCACTGTGTTCAGCATTCCACATATGCCATTTTTGCCTCATGCGGAATGAGCAATTCTTTGTTTACCTCAATCACATATTGGCATTTTCTTCTTAAGAAGTGCACAAACCGCATGCTCCATTGCTGATACTACTACGATCTGATCTTCAAGTCAGAAAAGTGCATATTCACCGACCAGCAGGTTCAGTACTTGGATCTACTGTTCTCCATGCACGCAAAGTCAGGAAGATGGAACCTTTGTTTAATTGTCCTGTCCAACGTCCATTAAAAGGACACGTTTCTTCGACTTCAATTTTTACCGGGTGACAACATTTTTCCTGCAATGATGATCTGTAGGATGACTAATCTAATCACGCTTTACATAATTAAAAACAAAAATGATTTCGTTTGATTTCTCATAATCCCACAACCAAATCCCCATCCTCCTTTGCATTTGGAGACCTGGGCTTCAGATTCCGTTATAGTACAAAAACAGAAGATGATAATGAAAATATTCAGTTTTCTTTTTATCCAATTCTCTTACTCAGTGTGAAGTCAAATATTCAGTTTCGGAAAATGAGATTATAGCCATGTCAGAGACTTGCAATGAATGTTGTCACCCCTACCTCGGACAAGCCATGAAGTTCAAGGTAACATGGACCATAGCTATCTGCAAGTTCTTCATCAGGTGCAATTCGGGAACAGCTGAGAGGCTCGCTGAGCTTATTATATATCCATTCAGTTTTCGTAGTACATACATACCAGGAACAAACACGTATTGGCTGATGTTGTGTCCACGTATTTCCCTGACGCAAGTCACTGAAAGACAGAACTACAGCCTGTGTTTGTCACAAAACATTCTTTTGGCTATGTTATCTCCATTTCATGACACAGTTGTAGAATTCTATTGAGCCCAATAAAGCTCAGAACCCATTGCATTGTTGTTATGTATATTTTTAAATTCATTGCACTGTTATCACATGAGCAATGGAATTGTTGGCTTACGGTTCCATGGAGCGTGGATGACAGTTGCCGGGCATTTGACCAGCAAGGAGGATCGCATTGTTTTTTTTTAAACTTCTTTTTATTAGGCAGTATTTCAAAACACAAATCAATTAAGGCAGAATACAGTGTATTGATTGGGCAGCTCACAGGGGGCCTCACCATCTGAATTCTTTCCTTGGCCCACCCGTGCTTTGTAGAACTCCCTTCAGCACCCAAGCTAGTTTCAGCCTTTGGGGGTACGGCTCGTACACCGATCGTACACCGATCGTACATGGGGTACGTCTCGTACACCCATCGTACACCGATCGTAAATGGAGTAAATGGAGTACGGCTCGTGCCGTACCCCTGCAATCATGGGGGGGTACGCGCTGTACGGGGTGTATGTAATCGTGCGCTTTTCCGTACGAATCGCATCCTGATTCCCGGGTCCGGATCGTACTCGTCGGGTCGTGCGGCGTGTGTACGGGTCGTACAGTTCACAGTCTCAGCCTTGCAATACGTACGGATCGCGACGATTCGGACGGATTCACGGAATGCGGATCGTACTACGCGACTCGGACGGACGGGTACGATTCATACGGAAAGGGCTACGAATACGAATCGTACGGTGGATTTTTTTACCGGATCGGAATCGAGCCCTCAGTGGTGTGGTAATAGTAAATTTGACTTTCCCGCTAACCTACGGTAAAAATATTGTATATTTTTTATTATTATTATGTTTATCTATATATATCTGGAAACACTCGAACCACTTCCTGATACTCCGCAGCAGCAGACAGGCGAGGAAAGAGACACAGACCTCCGAGGTATTTCAAGTGGGCAGTGATTTTATTTTAAGTGACCCAACACAACGCGTTTCAAGCCCGTAAGCCCTTGATCACGTGTCTATATATATATATGCATTTAAAAATTCACTGATGGAGCGAGGTAAAAAGCAAAATGTTGTATACCGCTCGTGAAGTTACTTTCTCATAACAGTAACATGAACTAATCGTGTGGTTTGGAAAAAACGGACCAACATAGAATAGAATGCACACACAAAATACACGTGGGACACTAAATTGCTTGTGTTGCAACCATAATCAACTAACTAAGTGATAATGTGATGTCTGAAAATAACGCAAAGGCTATAATTTAACCAAAAAGTGGCATAAATGTGCTCACTGTTTGTCTATTTGTGGCTAAAACATGAAGACAGGTGAGCAAACTAATAAATAAATGTGGCTTTATTTGCTGGGTAATAACTAACAAGGATACCTTAGTAAGGAGGAAGGTAAACAGAAGGGCTATAATTAAATAATTAACGTTCAATTGTGTTTGTTTCTATAATAGTTCCCGTTGTGGCCTTTGAGGCCTAGTCCAAGAGGGACGATTTCCATGACTCTGAGATTAATGTGATTGCTCAGTGAAGCTGCAGACGCGTATGAGCTGACTGTGCTGAATGGAACAGGTCAAGGACGATGTGCTCTGAAACCCTGACTGACTGCCAATAAAAATGGACATCCGTATGGTAAACCCTGGAAAAAAAGCTTAAAATTACAATTTAAAGGGCACAATGGAACTGGTAACCTTAAAGACAATGGTTAAATTCATTTAGTTGACTCTGCGGAAGTCAAGTAATAAGATGATGAGGTTATGCTCATCCACCCCTTGAACCAACCAATCAGAATCGTCGGAGACCCCGAATGTTACTGAATTTAGATAGTGTAGCTAGGAGAAAAGGGTATAAAAGAATAAGTCCGGAGTTTAGAAAAGAGCTCTCTTTTCGATTTCTATCTGTGTATCCTGACATACTGCCGGAATGCTGATTTTCCTTGGAGCGTATGAACTTAAACTTTTCATCCTTACCCTAATTTTTACTAGCAGATCTGTCGCCAACAATGGTGGTGTGTTTAAATACATTTTCTTGTTGATATAAAACCATGGTAAATGAAATGTATATAATATAAATAGTTAGTTTGACTTAAACACTCTGCTATAATACAGCAGCTCTCCTTTAATTCATACCAATCCATAAAGTAGGGAGGAAGTGTGCATGAATGATCCACAGTGTTATGGGCCCCACTGATGAATAAGTGAATGATTTGATACTTCAGGGAAAGGTAATGGAGTTCTAGAAATTATTTCCGGAGTAGCTCTGTATCAGTTTAATACTTGGTAGCAGAGCATAGGTTGCTATAGAATTAGCTAGGACAATGTATAGAGCAACGTATACAGGATTTGATGTACAGAATTATGATTAACATCTGTTGAGTTTGTATTATGTTATATGTAGTCCGAAAAGGCTTCCTGAAAGTGTGGGAAGCTGGTCACTCTGTCTGCAGATATAGGAAGTGTGGCAAGTCAAGTCGCACATCGCATAGTCTGTTTCAAAGTAGTGGTATTGTCGTATATCACAAGTGGTGTTGTCGTACATCATAAGTTTAGGGACTTTACCTGTGAAAGGATAAATGTATACCGAGGACAGTCTATAAAATCTTAGCCTTCAAGTACAGGGATCATTGTGTATCCTGATTTAAAACTTACTGCTGAGAGAGTAATAGAGCTTAACCCAAGCTTGTGAGAAGGGTAAAGGTAGAGGTAAGCCCTGCTTTATCGGCTAGTGTAAAATTCTGTGGTAAAGAAGAGGTAAGCACTGTCTACTGGAAATACAGAATACTTGTGCGATTGAGAAAACTATCCCTTTGGTTTAGTGAAACAGATGAATGGAGTTGTTTTGTGTAAGTTACTAACCGATTTAGCTGTATAAAAGGGTAAATACGGCTTCTCAATATTCCTTGTTAAGGAGGGGTCAGTCTGCGCTGCAGAAGCCGGAGCACTGCTGACGTAAAAAGTGTCGCTCAGGGATTGGTCAACGTGACCAAGACATAGTAAAGGCTTATTGGTGCATCACGAAAAGCAGTGAGATTATTTGTTAAGCACTAAAATAACATATCTTGTTCTAATTGGTACGATAGTGTAAACCGCGCTGTGGTAGGTTGGTGTTACGAAGCAGCATACGGAAGAGTGAGTGATCTTTTGGTAGACAGGAAGTTTTGAGAAAAAATTGAGTTTTATTACGGAGAAGAAAAAAAGAAACCTTCATGGTTTAAGAAGTTGAAAAATGCATTCAAGATAAGGCGATAGTAACAAGGGAGGGAAAATGACTTCCTCCGTCAAAAACGCCTGCTTCCTATATGATGTCAAAATATGGGTATCATACATGCATTTGGCTAGGGAATTGGGCTAGATATACCAAGAATGATGGTGCGTTAGCATTTCCAGAAGTAGGATCATTTAATTTGGCAGTTCTATGAAATTTGAGAGAAAAGATGATGAAACTTGAACCAAGACCTAGACCAACTCAGTTTGAAGCACTAGTTGAGTGGGAAGATGAGATGCATGAATTAGAATGAGAAAGATTTGAAAATCATCGAGGAGCAAAATGTAGATTACGTGGATTATGGAGAGAAACACATGAGAGTAGAATGCGAAGATGGAGAAATGCTGACATGTGTGATGGAATGTATCCGGTTAGGTTGGTAGATGAAATGGAAAGGCGAGAATGCATAGAGAAAAAGAATAATGTGGAGATAGGAAGAAAGGATTATGGTGAGAATGAATCAGAGGATACGGTGCTGGAGGAGATATTAAAAAGACCACCACCATGTCAACTAGGTTTTATATGGACCACTCCAAATGCTCCACCAATAGAAGATAGCTTTACTGAAATCCCAAAACAATTTTCAAATTTTAAAGACCTTCCAGAAAGAGTAGAAATGAGATATGATTTAACCACCCCATTAGTGGAAACTAGACTTACTGGTACTCCTAAACAAGATAAGGAAAATCAAAGGAGTGTAGCCAGAGTAGAGAGACAAACCGAAGAGCAAGCAAGTACTTCTGAATATATACATTCAACAAATGAAATGACAGAAAAGATACAGGAACTTATTAAAAATATAGAAGCTGTAATGGTCCCAGTAACAATAAATGTAAATGTGTTTGTATTTATATAGCGCACTTCTACCCTGAGGTCTCGTAGCGCTGTATTCATACCGCTGTGGAACCCTTCCTGGCTTTCCTGTGAGATGTCCACTCCTGGGCACCTCCAAGGTGAAGCCAGGCATCCAAGCACTGCTGGGGCCGTTGTGGAGATTAAGCAAGCTATTGCACAGAGTCACAGAGTGGGACCCATGATTAGACTAGGCACCGAGGCGAGAATTATCAGGTCTGGGGAGATTGAGTCCAAGAGCCGCCGAGGCGGGAATTGAACCCTGGTCCCTAGCCAGACCTCTGCATCAGGGTCTGCCGCTCTAACCATTTAGCCACGCTTCTCCACCTGTAATTCCAGTATTCGAAAACCAGAAAATTAAAGAACCAACTTTAACGATTCCTTTAAATCAGAGTTTGCAAAAGGTAAGAGAAAAGATGTATCCAGATTTGTCTGAAATCAGACGAGCCAGTAACGTGCCACCACCTGAATTGACTTTTAATCAAAGTCTACCATATAAGTTTCCAACCGGAGCAGAATCTGAATCTGCAACACCCTAAATAAATGTAGAGAAAATAGATTTAACAAAGACTCCAGTAGGACCATCGGAACAAGAATTAAGTGATTGGCTTAAAACTCTGAAAGTAAAAGAGCATGAACCAAAAGTATTAGATGTGGTTAGACTAAAAATTGACATGGAAGAATTAATTATTGGAACAAATGGAACAGATAGATTAAAAACCTACCAAGACGATGAATTGATGTTTATGTGTAAAAGCATTACCTGGAAAGCTAAATCTATACATGATCAATTGGAAGGATTTGCAAATAAATTGGATGTAGATTTTACGAAAAATAAAAAATTACAGAAACCTTATAGAGTAGATTTTACCGGAAAAGACATTGAAAACATGAATACTGGAGGAAGACTAACTCAAATAAAAGAACTAATTGTCTTACTAAGAAGATGGGGAGATGTAAACAAATGGAAAGCAAAATGGGCAAAGAAAAAAGAAGAAGTCAGTGATAAATCCACATTAGCATTCCCTGTGAAAGAGAAAGAAACAGTAGTAAATGAATTTCCCATGAGAGAAATACCGGGAGGAGGGTATGTACATGTTCCTTGGAGTAGGCAGGACATATTATCATTAACTAATGATTTTCCTAGATTGAGAGAAAAACCAGTAGAATGGTACAGACAGGTAGACAGATTTGTAAAAGTTTCAAAAGTATTATGGGAGGATCTAGATGGATTGTTTGACATAGTGGTAACAGCAGATCTATGGTCTGAATGCAAAATAACAGTGGACTGGATGAAAACAGAATATCCACGAGATAAAGTGACAGGTGCTCCTGGACCTGAGGTAATGCGGAAGTATGAGCAGGTAATAGTGTTCTTGAAAAAGAAAATTCCACCAAAAGAGACAAATTGGGTAATTTGCATGGAATCGAACGAATCTGTACATGCATTTTATGAGGGACTGTTATTAGTGTTCAAGCAGTACAGTGGTTATGAAGAGCTAAATGAAAAAGATATGAGTCATTTTGTATATCGTTTTGTGTTTGGATTGGGACCAGAGATAGGAGATATGATCAAACATAATTTGATAGGATGGCAAACATGCTCTGTGGATGAAGTATTAAGACACTCAAAATATTGCAGTGATGAAATAGAGGCTAAGCAAACTCAAAGAAAAGGCAATGTGGGCTCAAGTAAAGGTAGCAGAACATCAATCAGCACAATTAGAGAATAAAAATACAGACGGGAGTCAAGGGAAATTGAAGGGAAATTTTAATAAACCAAAATTAGTAGGGAATATAGATGAGCTTAAGAAAAAATATCCTTATCATTAATAAACCAAAATTAGTAGGGAATATAGATGAGCTTAAGAAAAAATATCCTCATCATTATTGCG
Source organism: Lissotriton vulgaris (assembly GCF_964263255.1). Lineage (NCBI taxonomy): Eukaryota > Metazoa > Chordata > Amphibia > Caudata > Salamandridae > Lissotriton > Lissotriton vulgaris. The sequence goes on from NC_141697.1 coordinate 808,091,276, forward strand.
GCAGGATAGGGCATTGGAGAAAAAATTGTAAATGCCCACCAAGTGTTAATCCCAAAAATACATCATTGAATCCGCAGGTGCAGAATGAGGTAAATCAACAGCAACCGCAACAGCAACAGGTAGATACTCAGCAAAGTCAGGTGCCACAACTGCCACTTCCACACAGTGTAAATCTGCAGAGATACAGTGCAGAAACAGGATTCAGGGGAGGCGAACAGGTAAACCAATCACCCAGAGTGAATGTGAGTCAGCAATATTGGTTACAAGAGGATGGCGGGAGTGAGTCGGATGACAGTTTCTGATGGTGCCTGAAAGAGGAAAAAGAGTGTGTGCTTGGAGCCACTTCGAGGTAGATCAGTCTGGTCCGTTTGCAAATGGAAAAGTGAATGTTGTAAATGTAACGTTCCTAGTGGACACTGGTGCTACCCGTTCTACTGTTAGATCAGTAGACATTCAAAATCTTCCTCTCTCAGGTGAGAAAATCCAGGTTGTAGGTGTAGCTAATAGACAACCTCAGACCTCCTTAACAAAACCAGTTGAGGTAGAAATTGGAAATTTCAAAGACATGCACCGATTTGTGGTGTGCAATAGCAGTCCTGTAAATCTGTTAGGCAGAGACATTCTATGCAAGATGAACTGTGCCATATATTGTTCACCAGATGGCATAGAGCTCCAAACTCCAGATGAAGATAGTTTATAAAAAATGACTATGGCCATGATAGAGTCAGAGAAGAATGAATTGTTTCTTGTGTTTGATCGAGAATAGATACCGGTGGAATTGAAAGAAGCAGTAAAAGAGCAAGTGTGGGATTTTACGGGAGAAGATATTGGATTAATGAAAGATGTAGATCCTGTAAAAGTGACAGTTAAAGAAGGAGTGAGTTACCCAAACATTCCCCAGTATAAATTGACAGCAGAAATAATTGAAGGAATAACGCCAGTGATAAATAAAATGATTGAACAATTTATGTTCCAAGAAATAAAAAGCAGTCCTTGTAATTAACCGATAATAGGATTGAAAATGCCAAACTGGACATTTAGGATTGTACAAGACCTCAGAAAGGTTAATAAGATCGCTGTCCCATGTTGTACGATAGTACCAAATCAAGCACTAATTCTATATCAAATTCCACATGATGCAGAATGGTACACTGTAATTGACTTGTACAATGGGTTCTTTACTGTTCCTTTGCACCCAGAAAGCCAGCCAATATTTGCGTTCCGATTTGGAGATCGTATTTTGGCAGGGTGCCAAATTCCTTAGGTGTATACTGAAAGTCCATCCATTTTTAATCAGTTACTAAAGAAGTCATTAGAAAGTTTGAACATGCCTGGAGAATCCGTATTGGTTCAATATATTGATGACCTATTTGTGGCATCAAAGTCAAAAGATAAATGTATATCAGATACTATTGTATTAATAAAGCACTTGGCAGAAGAGGGACATAAAGTGTCTCCATCAAAATTACAATTTTGACAGAAAGAAGTGCAATACTTAGGTCATAAGATTACTAAAGGGACTAGATAAGTTACCGCAGAAAGAATCAACATGATACAAGGAATGCAGCCCCCGAAAACACAAAGACAAGTTAAAATGTTCCTAGGAATGGTGGGTTACTGCAGACAGTGGATTAGTGGATTTTCACTGATAGCAAAACCCTTACAGAGATTAACTAAAGCAGAAATCAGAGATCCTATTATACTGAATAAGACTGAAATGGAAGCATTTGAACGGCTAAAAACAAGCTTATGTGAAGCTCCAGCTTTAGGAATGCCTGATTATGAGAAAGAATTTGAGCTGTATTGCAGTGAGCGAGAAGGATGTGCATTGTCAGTATTGATTCAGAGACATGGAAAATTAAAAAAAACAATTGCATATTTCTCAACTGTTTTAGATCCAGTTGCAAAAGCCTTGCCAGGTTGCTTAAAAGCAGTAGCAGCTACAAGTGTGAGTTTGGAACAAAGTGAAGGAATAGTGATGGGATTTCCTGTGAGGGTATACGTACCTCATTCTGTAGAGATTCTCCTCACTAGAACAAAAACACAGTACCTTACGAATAACAGAATGACAAAATATGAGAAAACGATTCTGGGAGCAGGCAATGTGACAATTTCACGTTGTGTAAACATAAACCCGTCCACATTGTTGCCTTATGCTATGGAAGTTGAAGTAAGAAATGAGGTTGATCACAAATGTTTGGATGTTCTTGAGTATTGTACCAAACCCCAACCTGATGTCAGAGATGAGCCATTGCCTGAGTCAGACTATGTAATGTTTGTGGATGGTTCGTGTCTGAGAACAGAGGAGGGTGCTATAAGTGCTGCATACGCGTATGTACATTGACAGATGTCCTAGAAGCATCTTGTCTGAAAGCAATCCATTCTGCCCAAATAGCAGAATTGGTTGCTTTGATTCGAGCATGTGCATTAGGAAAGGAAATACGAGTTACCATAGTGAATGATAGTCAGAATGGATTTGGGGTTGTCCATGATTATGGACAATTGTGGTTCCAAAGAGGATATTTGACTTCTGCAGGATCCCCCATCAGAAATGCCGAATTTGTAAAAATGTTGTTTGATGCTATTCAGTTGCCTGATAAGATTGCAGTGGGGAAATGTGCTGCCCATATAAAAGGTGATGACTACATTACCAGAGGCAACAGGTATGTTGATTCCATTGTAAAATACTGTGCTAGAAATCTTGCATCTATAAATCGGGACAGGAAAGAAGAACATGTTTCAAGATCTTTAATGCTGACCACAATAGTTGAAACTTGGCAGGAAGTAAGACAGATGCACGAAGAAACTAGTGAAGAGGAGAAAAACATTTGGCTAAAAGCAGGATGTAGACAAAGAGAAGAAGATGAAATCTGGGTTTATAAATATGAAAGACCAGTAATGCCTGATAGCATGATCTCAAACATGGCCCAAATGTACCATGGTCAAGCCCATGTTGGGAGAGACGTGATGATAAAGTTGTTCAGACAGACATGGTATAATCCAAAGTTTAGGATGATAGCGGAGAGTCTATGCCAGAGATTTCTAGTATGTCAGCAGTTTAATCCCAACAGAAAAACAGTTGTGAGTTTGGGAACCATAGGATGGGAGGGAGGTCCATTTACACGAATGCAATTGGATTTCATCGAGTTACCTCCTTGTAATAGACTCAGATATGTGCTGGTAATCATTTGACTGTTCTCTCGGTGGGTAGAAGCTTTCCCCACCCGGAGGAATGATGATCTAACTGTTGCAAAATTGATTTTGCGTGAGATTATACCACAATACGGTTTTCCAGTAACAATTGAAACAGATCGCGGGGCCATTTCCAGAATGAACTGTTACAGATGATTTGTGAAGCATTGGACAATCGTCAAAAACTGCATTGTGCTTACAGACCACAGGCTTCAGGGGTAGTTGAACAAATGAATGGAACAATAAAAAACAGAATTGCAAAAATGTGTTTGCCAACAGGACTAAAATGGCCGGACGCATTACTACTTGTTTTGATGACCTTAAGGAGTATAACTGACAGGAAGACTGGACTAAGTCCACACGAGCTTTTGATGGGCAGAGTGATGAGACAAGCCTTTGTACCAGTTGATAAACTGTTAACTATAAATGATGACATCATACTGGATTACTGCAAAAATCTGTCTGACGTGGTAACTTCTGTGTTCCATCAGGTGGGAACTGAACCAAACACGAAAGAGAAACATCCAGCTCATGATCTATTTCCTGGAGATTGAGTTCGGATAAAGGTACACCGAAGGAGAAACTGTTTGGTGCCTCGTTGGCAGAGACAAAGACAGGTTATTCTGGTCAGCATGACTGCAGTTAAATGTGCTGGAGTGAAGAGATGGGTGCATGCCAGTCATACCATTCGTGTACCGGAGCCTGAAAATCTACAAGAGGAAGGTGAAAGCACAACTGATTCTGATTCTGAAGGAGAACCAGAAAGAAATCCAGATACTGAAGTTCGACAAGAACCTCGACAACTGGTGGTATCGGATCCTTGCTCTGCATCCGAAGGAGAAGGTGGAATTGCTGAAATACCAAATTTTGAAGATCGACCTGAAAGTCGAGATTTGGTAAGAACTGATACAAGTAAAGACATTGAGCAAAGTGAAGATAAAACTGGTAATCAAGAAAATACTGAAGAACAGTCAGAAAGCTCTGAAAGCAGGAACCAAAATCCTGACACTGGAAAAGAGGAAATACCTCACAACAAGGATGAGATTCCAAGTACCAGTTATGGAGATGTTCCTAACAGAGTTAAAGTACTGAGTAAAGAGAAATCAGATCCTGAAGAAGAAACAGACATTATAAAGTTCATAATAAATGATACAGTTGAGAGCCTTATAAATGAATTGTGTGGGCGAGGGTATCTTTTTATAGAAATGTAAATTAATTAGGCCTACCTGTTAGTAACATGACATTTTCCACTAGTGTCAAAATTTTAGTCAAAGATGCTAATCCTTTTTTAAGGGTTGTCTGGTATATGAATTTGTAGCTGAAATTATGTTTATTGTGTAATGTATGCTTTTAAATGTTTTTAATGGCACTTTTATGGTATTGTATTGATACCGAATAAAGTTTATATTTATATACATGATACTGTTGAAAATACTGAAAGTGAAACTGATGACAGTGGAGATGAAACTCAATTGAGAAAGAGTTCAAGAAAAAGAGCTTGGAGAGTGGAACATAACACTACAGAGCCAAAGACAAAGCGAGCTTGTAAAGGAGATAATTGGCCTAGAGAAAATGATGGACTATGAGTCAAACTGGTTAACAGAGCAAGAAACCCAAAAGATCAAGTAAATGAGATCACAAGCCAGAAAGAGTTATTGGGAAAGAAAATAGAGGTTGTTCAAAGGCCAAAAAGAGTGAGAAGACCAAATCAGAAACATAAATCACCTGAATGGACTTACATGTTTTTTTCTTCTATTGAGGAAGTACACAGCAGCCAAGAACCCTGAATTTTTAAAGTCAGGAAAAAGAAAGTGAGTAAAAGACTGAAACTTAAAGAAAGAAAAGAGATATTTGATCTGGAATTACCAGGTAAAAGGTAAAGACTTGAAGTACTGGTATATGACAACTACCGTGAGAGTAAACTGAAATCTATTTAAGGCAAAAATCTGAATAAAGAGAATTGTAAAAACAGTCACTGTGTAGAAAAAATAGAATTATGGCTACTACTAATGAAGTTACAAAATGAATATTTAGAAAATGGTGCAAAATGTGGTTCATATGTACTGGATTATTAATATTAGTATGGTTGATTTTAGCTATTATCATTCCTTTTAGAGAAAATTTTGAAAAAATGAAATCTAATGTGACTATGAATGGGAAAAACAATGAATTCAAATTTGATAAACCACTTGTACATAAGACAGAAATTCATTAGGGTAGGTCGATTAGCGACTTCTCCAGAAATACATTTTCAAGATTATTATCTGAGTATAGTAGGACTATAGACGCTCAAAACTGCTATGTATGTGTGAAATTGCCAGCATCAGTGTCAGAGGGGGTGACCTACCACCATCTTCCACTTACATGTAGGATAACTTGTAGTGTAGTAGCAAGTTTTTTCTTTAATACAGGAAAACTAGAATATTATTATTCGGATTCTGATGATGTTTTTGCAAGATTAAAAGTAGTAAATGCACTGAACAAAGTTAAATCAGCAAAAGTTATGGGATAGTTTTTCTTAATAACTCAGGAATTGGCATATGATTATGCCTTTAGACACAATTTGACCTGTAAATTGAGAAGTGAAGAAAAAACCTTTTTAAATATGGTTGAGGAAAGAAGGGTTGAGCATAAGAGAAATGAGAAATTGAAATATACTAAATCAAAATTTTGGGAATCTGAAGATGAAAATTTAAATGAACGAAATGTGAATGTGGCTATAAATATTGATACTCCATCTTTAGGGAAGTTTTGTATTCGTAGAGATAATACTGTGTATGACAATTATTTTGTTGGTGCGAGTCAATGTGAAGACACTTATCATATAATAGGGGGTTGGGGATTTAAAGTGGTAAATATCCAATTTTTCCTGGAATATATTTTATTTGTGGGAACAAAGCTTATTACAAATTGCCGGACCACTGGTACGGGACATGTTATGTAGGCTTGGTCTTTCCTAAAATTTTTCATATAGATAGAGGTACTAATGGAGTACATGAGATAGGTAAAACATTAGGTCGCAGAAAAAGAGAGAGTGTAGCAGAAATACTAGGTGGAATTTTTGGAGCACTGATACCAATGGTGGGGATATCTTTTAATGCAAACAAGATTTGGAAATTGTCAATGATAGTAGATCGTTTGTCAACAGACACTGCAGGTGGATTTTTAATGGTAAATACTGAATTAGTTGCTATGAGAGGTATGGTAATGCAAAATCGTCTTGCTCTTGATATAATCTTAGCGAAAGAAGGAGGAGTTTGTGGAATTTTACATGTACAGCACTGCTGGACATACATTCCAGATAAGAGTCAAAACATTGAGAAATATATTAAAAACATTACAGAGTTGCACAGAGATATTGAACCACTGGAGGTTGATGGTGTTCTTGAATGAATGGGTAAAAGTTTTTCAGCAGTTAAACATTGGTTACACGAATTAGGTAGTTCTATTATAGGTAAAATGTTTTTCCAGTGATAGTAATAATAATAGTAATTTTGATATTAAGAATATGTTGTATGATTAGAAAGAGAAGGAATATTAAGAGATCAATAAAGAAAGCAATCCAGGAAGAAAAAGATAGAAAACGATAAATGAATGACATAGAAATGGAAGAAGTTCAAGAGAAACTGTACGATGATACCAGAAAGATAGAAGAGACTAGAGTATAACATTTCATACTAATCAAAAGAATTTGAAACATGTTAAGATAAAAAAATTATAAATTTTGGGAAGTATTTGGTGATAAATCACCAAAGGAGGGAGTTGATGGAGTGAGGTAAAAAGCTAAATTTTGTATACCCCTCGTGAAGTTACTTTCTCATAACAGTAACATGAACTAATCGTGTGGTTTGGAAAAAACTAACCAACATAGAATAGAATGCACACACAAAATACACGTGGGATACTAAATTGCTTGTGTTGCAACCATAATCGACTAACTGAGTAATAATGTGTTGTCTGAAAATACCGCAACAGCTATAATTTAACCAAAAAGTGGCATAAATGTGTTTACTGTTTGTCTATTTGTGGCAAAAACATGAAGACAGGTGAGTAAACTACGCATAAATGTGCTTTATTTGCTAGGTCATAACTAACAGGGATACCTTAGTAAGGGGGGGAGGTAAGCAGAAGGGCTATAATTTAATAATAAATGTTCAATTGTGCTTGTTTCTATAATAGTTCCCGTTGTGGCCTGTGAGGCCTAGTCCAAGATGGACGCTTTCCATGACTCTGAGATTAATGTGATTGCTCAGTGAAGCTGCAGATGCGTATGAGCTGACTGTGCTGAATGGAACAGGTCAAGGACGATGTGCTCTGAAATCCTGACTGACTGCCAATAAAAATGGACATCCGTATTTCTATAATAGTTCCCGTTGTGGCCTGTGAGGCCTAGTCCAAGATGGACGATTTACATGACTCTGAGATTAATGTGAAGCATGCATGCGCTTGCTGGGTGTAGCTTCAGACACTTATGAGCTGACTTTGCTGAATGGAACAGGTCAAGGACGATGGGCTCTAAAACCCTGACTGACTGCCAATAAAAATGGACATCCGTATTGTAAACCCTGGGAAAAAAGCTTAAAATTACAATTTAAAGGATGCGATGGAACTGGTAACCTTAAAGACACTGATCAAATTAATTTAGCTGACTCTACAGAAGTCAAGTAATAAGATGATGAGGTTATGCTCATCCACCCCTTGAACCTACCAATCAGAATCGTCGGAGACCCTAAATGTTACTGAATTTAGATAGTTTAGCTAGGGTCAAAGGGTATACAAGAATAGGTAGGGAGTTTAGAAAAGAGCGCTCTTTTTGATTTCTATCTGTATATCCTTACATGCTGCCGGAATGCTGAATTTCCTTGGAGCATAAGAACTTAAACTTTTCAACTTCAAATTTTGTTCAGAAGAGTACGGAGTCTTTAGATGAGGGTAAATAGCTTGAGGGAATACAGAGATAGAATTTGGGAACTATTTTGTCTTTTGCTAAACTTATGTCTTGTAAATGTCAAATACTGCATTCATTTTCTTTGAACTTAAAAATTAAATTAAATATAAATGTGCGAGTTAAAATTATTTTTCTTTCCTTATAGCTAATTGCAATAAATGAATTTAAAGTGAATAAAACTTATTATGCTAGGAGAATCTTCTGTAAATAAAAATTAGATAAATGAAGAATTAAGCTGGTCTTGTTCATCCTTAGCCTAAGTTTTTACTAGCATGTCACCTCCCCCTTCCACTGACCATCACTCAGCCCTGCTAAAATCATTATCCTGCTGGGAGCACTAAAACTGTTAAAGGACTTGACCCCCCAAATCAATCGAAACTGAAATAGGGCTAGGACACCGACACAGGTCTACGCGCCCTCTTCTACAACTTCTACCCTACTCATCACGATAGAAAGAGGACTTATCTTCTCATCCCACCAAAGATATAGAAATCAAGATAGGACACCGCCTCCTCACTCTTATCATGGATATAGACAAAGGACTATACCACCGCTCTCCTACACCCTAAGATGTCCTACAACTCTACCCTACGCATCACGATAGAAACAGGACTTATCTCCTCATCCCAACAAAGATATAGAAATCAAGATAGGACTTCGCCTCCTCACTCCTAGCATGGATATAGACAAAGGACTATACCACGACTGTCCTCCACCCTAAGATGTTGGCCATCTTGGACTGATCTTAGACTAATCTTAAAATAGTCACACTGCAGGCGTCCCACTCTCTGCTGCTACTTCCCTAGATAGCCACTCTCTCTCCTTCCTATATAGATCTAGAAATCGAGACATGACAACACCTCCTCACTCTTGTCAATGAATCAGACTAACAAACATACCTCCACTCTCCTCCACCCTAAGGTGTTGGACATCTTAGACTAGTCAGTGACTAGTCTCACATTAGTCACACCACAGGCATCCCAATGACATCCGCCTCAACAGCTATTTCCCTATTTAGCCACTCTCTCCTCTCCTAAGGTGTCGACCATTTTAGACTAGTCCTGTCTGGTCTTAGTCCAGTCCCACCTCAGGCATACTAATCACTTTTCCCTTAAGCTGCTACCTCCACTCTATAGTACCACACACCCACCCCACCTCACCTATACCACATCTCTCATCATGGAACTCACAGGCACCCACACACACATATAAAATAATTTACCCCCCCCAAGCTCACAAAAAAATCTGCTAAAAACTTCAAACACAACTTTCTAAAAGCCCACCCAGAAACCCCCTTTGCAAGCCCTTATTTTTCACCGCGAAATGGACTCACGACCACCATCATCTTCTACACTATACGTAGAGCACAATGGAGGAAAGCCTTCCTATCCCTACTCACTATTTTACTCCTCGAAGAAGTCTGCACCTGGTCTTCGGATAACTATTACACCATCACAACTCTTCCAAGCTACAGAAACCATCACTATCTACAATAACGGCTCTATCCTCATTCAGTCCACGGATCGTAGCCTCAACCTATTTGATAGCATATTACCCATTATTAAAGAGCAGGTAGCCAACCCCTGGACTGCCCCAACCCACCCCACTCCTAACACCCAAACCAACTCTTCTACTAGTCAGTCCCTCACCCCCACCCCCTACCCTCTTGACTCCTACTTGCTGCTCACCTCCCCCAATATCCTTACCCCACCCTACAATACACATCCCCTCTCTCCCAGCCCCCTCTTCTTTCACCACCCTGCTACCTCTCGCAACAAGACCATCCACCCCTACTACCTCCCTGCCACCCCTCACATCTAGCCCCCCACCTTCTATCACCTCCCCTTCTCTCCTTACATTTAATCCACCCTCCTCCTGCTACTTTTTCACCCTGCCCCCTCTCACACTGAGCCATCCCTCCTCCTCTCCCACCACCACCCCGCCCCTCCCCAATATAGCCCTGCCTCCTCCTTCTCTACCCCTCCTCTTTGCACACCTAATCCCCCCTCCTCCCTCACTACACCCCACCTTCCACACCAAGTCCCCCCTCCTTTCGCATCATCACCACCCTTCCCCCCGGCACCTAGTCCCCCCTCCTCCCACACCTAATCCACCCTCTCCCCCTCCACCACCCCCCTCCTCTCACACCTAATCCACCCCCCTCCTCTAACATCTCCACCCCCCTCCTCTCACACCTAATTGCCCCCTCCTCTCACATCTTCACTTCCCCCTCACATCTAGTCCCCCTTTCCCCTCTCTCATCACCACCCCCCTTCCTCTCACACCTGACCACCTCCTCATTTCAACCGTCCCTCCCCTCACTTCGACTCCCCCCTCCTCCCACACCACTTCCTGTCCCCCCTCCTCCCTTACCACTTCTAGCCTAACCTCCCCCTATATCCCCCCCACCCCCACCCGGTCACACCCTCTCACTGCTATCACACAAATGCCCTCGACTGAACGCTCTACCTCACCTCCTCTCCCTCCACCGCCCTCCCTTACCCCCTTTATCAGTCCTCACACCGAACCGAGTCAAATCTCCTCAACATATACCTCGCTCTACCATCCCCACCACTACCGTCCCCAACTCCACTCTGGACATAATTATAACCACCCTTCTCCAAATTAAAGATGAGCTACAAACCTACAAAAAACTATTTACTAATCAACCTAGACATTCCTCTCCACCTGATACCTTTTTATACCACGAATCCTCCACCCCACCCACACACTCACACAAACACAACCCCCTCACTGGACCTCTATCCCTGCCCACAACTCATCCACCCGACCCATCCGATGCATCAATCCACTGACACGCTATGACATACGTGCCCTGCTACACTCCTACGATACCACCCCCATGGCCCACACAGCCACCACACACCTCCCCATCACTACTATCCATTCGAACCCTCAAAGGACCCCCACACAAAATAATAGAGGCACCATCTCTAACAATCTTACTAAAATCACCCTCACTTTGGACCCCTCTGCCTCCCTCATCACCCCAAGGCTCAAATGCACATTACTTAACTGCAGATCTGCCCCCAGACATGCATCTGACATAGCCGACCTCATTTTCGCACGGGACCTTGACCTTATCATACTCACTGAAACCTGGCTAACAGAATCCTCCTCCCCCCTCATGGACATTCTAGTTCCCCCTAACTATCACATCATCAGATTAGACAGGGCCGGCAGGACAGGAGGTGGAATAGCATGTATCCACCGAAGTAATCTTTCAGTAACCAGAGCTATCTCCCCTACATTCTCCTCTTGTGAACACATCTGCCTCGACGTCAACAGTAAGGGCAATCCAGTATGTTCTCTACACACTATTTACCACCCTCCAGGAGACAACCTCACCTTTACTGAACACCTCATGGACATGATCACGATGAACTCGGGTCGACAAAATACACAAATATTCCTTGGCGATTTCAACCTCCACTGGAATGATCACAACAACGCGGTGGTCAACAGTCTCAAAAACCTCCTCAACACCTTGGACCTCACCCAAATCTGTAACAGCCCCACTCACGACAAAGGCTCTATCCTTGACCTCATCATTTCCAAAGGTGACGCCACCCAACTAGACTCAATCCAAACCTGTGATTAGTCTGACCACCACATTATCACATTCTTCATCAACGAACATGTGAAACTTTGCGCAGCTCAATGCACCAAACCCAAGACCAGGAAAAGAGACCTGAAGAAACTTAACCCAATCTCTTCACCCTCTCCCAGTTACAACCTTCTCCTACCCCTCACAGGCAACAACGATGTTCAGGCTCTCACCGATCACTACCTCAAGACAATGACCACGATAGTCAACGAAGTTGCCCCCTTTCAGTTAAAGAGAGTCTCCTCCAAAATCTCTTAACCATGGTACGACGGCCCGCTTAAAGACGATAGACGAGCTTTGAGACAAGCTGAACGTATGTGGAGATCTACCCCGTCAACTATGCACCTCAATACGCTTAAGAAAAAAATAAATGCTTACTTCAGGAAAATCAAAAGATCAAAAGCTGACTTCTTTAGCCATTAACTAGACCAAGCAAAAAACTGACCCAAGAAACTCTTTGAACTAATCAAATCTCAATCCAAGGACCAACCACAACGACTACCTAACATGTCCAGCACTCTACCATCATGTGAAGAATTCTCTACCTTCTTCAATCTAAATACAGTCAACATCAAGAACGATCTCCTCACGGATCTAAACCTATACTCCAGCCCCCACAGCAAAACACCCAGCAAACTAAAAAACAATGCAACTTGGTCATCCTTCGATACCTACACAGAATACTCCATAGGCAAGATCCTTAGTACCCTAAAGCCCTCCAACCACCTATCTGACCCTCTACCTGCAAACGCTGTAAAGGATCTCAGCCCTTGGCTTCTCCCGCTCTGGGCCAAAATCATTATTAGCTCCCTTCAACAAGAATGCATCCCGGACTCTCTCAAAGTGGGACAAGTATCGCCCATACTAAAGAAACCTACAGCTGACCCTACTGACCTTAATAACTATCGCCCGATCTCCAACATCCCTACGTTAGCCAAATTGCTAGAAAAAGGTGTTAACTTCCAACTGACTAAACACATCGATCACTTTGACCTCCTCAACCGAAATCAATCCGACTTCTGTGCAGGCCACAGCACTGAATCAGCCATGACACACATTATAGATGACTCGCTTCAAATTCTTGACCAAAATGGTACCTGCCTCCTCATCCTACTCGACCTTTCATCAGCATTCGACATGGTCAAACACAAGAACTTACTTGATCTGTTGAACACCAGAATGGGTATTTCAGGGTCTGTACTCAAATGGTTCACCTCCTTCCTTCCTAACCGTAAACAGAAATTCAGAATTAACAACACTATGTCCAGCCCCGTTCCAGTAACATTAGGAGTCCTGCAAGGATCATCTGTATCCCCAACCCTGTTCAATCTAGTCATGGAGCCTTTCACTGCAATGCTTCATGCCTCTAATGTACAATTCCACATGTACGCGGGCGATACCCAACTCTACCTCAAACTTCAATCCCCGGAAGACATCAAAGTTCTCAACGCAACGCTGAAGAACACACAAGCATGGCTGGCAGAGAACCATCTCAAACTTAATGCTCTAAAGACTGAATTCCTACTAATAGCCCCCCCTCAAAAATCCCCATCGCTCAAGACTGGCTTAAACACCTCAATGCATTCAACATCCAACCTACCATTGTAGACTCTGCAAAATCCTTAGGCATAACCCTCGATTCCAATCTCAATATGCAACGACATATCAGCAATGCAATGAAGGGAGCTAATTTCCAAATCAACACCTTGAGGAAACTGAATCCCTTCCTCCCAACAAAAGACTTGCGAACTGCAGTCCAAGCGCTAGTTATCTCTCGGATTGACTATGGAAGTACCGCCCTCTGCGGCCTCCCCCTATCCACAACTGCACCATTAGGAGCCTCTATCAATGCTGCAGCAAGGCTCATCACTGGGTCTAAAAAATGCTCACACATCTTCCCCGACTTAAAATCTTTGAACTGGCTACCATACGAAGCCCGAATACAACTGAAAATCATGTGCATCACGCACAAGGCCTTCCACCACAACTCCCCCAGTTACATTGCTCAGAAATTGACAATCTCAAGAGGCTCAAGAGCAACAAGAAGTGCACAAACTCTCCTCCTAAAACCACAAAGATTCCACAAGAAAAAAACGTACAAACGCTCCCTCTCGTTGATGGCTCCGAGGACCTGGAATGCCCTCCCTCCAGAAACAAGACTTATCTCATCCACTGCATCCTTCAAAAAGGAAGTCAAATCGATCCTTATGGCTAAATTCACTTGAATATAAACTTTGCAAATATTGTTTGACTGCGTATCTTTCCACTGTACTACAATGTCTGCAATGTCCTATTTGTCTTTTTGTAAAGCGCTCTGATATCTGTAAGGATCTGATTCGCGCTATATAAAACTTTGAAAATAATTAAATAAATAAATAAGATCTGTCGCAAACAATGGTGATGTGCTTAAATAAATTTTCTTGTTGATATAAAACCATGGTAAATGAAATAAAACTGCAGATGTATATAATGTAAATAGTTAGTTTGATTTAAACACTCCACTATAATACAGCAGCTCTCCTTTGATTCATACCGATCCATGAAGTAGGGAGAAAGTGTGCATGAATGATCCACAGTGGTATGGGCCCCACCGATGAATAAGTGAATGATTTGATACTTCAGGGAAAGGTAATGGAGTTCTAGAAATAATTTCCAGAGTAGTGCTGTATCAACACCACACCCTCCGGGGCATTCGGGCATGTCTATCCGACCCATCTTGAATACTCTCGGCCTAGACACGTAGTATCTGTACAATATCCGTAGCTGCGCCAGGTGAAATTGAGACTTATAACTATCGTTGTGGGGCTCTGCAGCGTCTCACTTCACTCTTTCGTTATCCAGGGGCCCCACATCTATCATCCAAGCTTCTCTAAGTGAGGTGAGGTTATCCGGCATATTGTTCATGATCTTCCTATATACCAGGGAGACTGCCTTGGAGAGCATTGGGTCCAGTATCAGTCGGTCCTTCATGGGGGTAATCTGGGACTTCCTCCCCTTTCGGCAGGTGACATTTCATGGTATGCTGAAATTGTCTGTATCGAAATATCTCCTCCTGTGCAACTCATATTTAGTCTTCAGTGTCTCGAATGTAACTAGGATGCCTGCCCTCCAGATGTCTCCCAGTTGCTCAATACCTATTGTGTGCCATTTTGTGTATGCTCTCAATGTTTTAGCCTCTCCCAGATCGTCGCTGTTCCACAGTGGGGTCTCTACTGTAAGTTCCTGTCCTATTCCAGGCATCTGTTGGTTGGTTTCCATGCACATATACCACCTGCTTATGAGGCGGCAGCTGGCCCCCTCCCCTCGTACCGTACAGGAGCACCGGATAGCCCTGGCTTCCCATGAGGATCGCATTGCTGGTGGTGTTCATCTACTTAAAAAAGATTATTTTTTCTTGATTCCTGGTTGAGTTTTTACTTGACAATTTGGTGACAAGGATGGGAAAATTGATTCATCACCCTGATCTTTATTCCATTAAAGATAGACTACTGTCTACTAAAAGCAGTCTGTGGATGCCTTACTCATCACTTCAGCCTTGGATTATAAAACAGTACCACAATGTACCTTATAAAGGGTATCAGAAGCTGAACATTAGTACCGATTTGTTAAATCGTTATTTTTAGTAGTCTACAGTCATGTTCTATCTGTGGTGAAGCCAATTCCTCAAGAAAATGCTGTCCTAGTTTATACAGACTTTAAAGTTCACTGAAGATCTTGACCATGGTTATTTACATATTGTATTTAAGATTTACATGTTTCAGATCCGTTTGTGGGGATTCTGATACACAAAGCTATTGATTAATTAACTAAAATGGTTCATCTTAGTAAAACTCTCTACTGCTTCAAAAATAACCAATACATTCTTAAAGGATATATTCTATCTCAGTTTACTCCAAAAAAGCTAGTTTCTGACTGTGTGTGGGTACACATTGACACCTTTTGGAAGAAAATCAGCATGTGTTTGGGAATTTAATAAGCTCCATCTACTGTGTTTCATCCATAGTGCACTGTCCCACCAGAGTGAGTCAACCAAGACATGGGACACTTTATATGATGTTGGACTAATACCACTGGAACAGGCCAGAAGATCCTGCTCCTGTCAGCTGGATTTGAATATATTAATGATGTTCACATTCAATCAATCAATCAATCATATCATATCATTTGTAAAGCGCACTACTCACCCGTGAGGGTCTCAAGGCGCTGGGGTGGGGAATGCTGCTACTGCTCCAAAAGCCAGGTCTTGAGGAGTTTTCTGAGGGTCAGCAGGTCTTGGGTCTGCCGTAGGTGGATGGGGAGGGTGTTCCAGGTCTTTGCGGTGAGGTGGGAGAACGATTTGCCGGCTGAAGTTGCTCTTCGGAAGCGGAGGACTGTAGCGAGGGGGCGGTTGGCGGAGCGGAGCTGGCGGGTGGGGGTGTATAAGCTGAGTCGTCTGTTGAGGTACGTTGGTCCGGTGTTGTGGAGTGCCTTGTGTGCGTGGGTGAGGAGCTTGAAGGTTATCCTCTTGTTGACCGGGAGCCAGTGCAGGTCTCTCAGGTGGGGTGTGATGTGGCTGCGGCGAGGGATGTCGAGGATCAGGCATGCAGAGGCGTTCTGGATGCGTTGGAGCCGTCTCATGAGTTTGGCCGAGGCTCCTGCGTAGAGGGCGTTTCCATAGTCCAACCTACTGCTGACAAGGGCCTGGGTGACTGTTCTTCTCGTTTCAGTAGGGATCCACTTGTAGATCCTATGGAGCATGTGGAGGGTGTTGAAGCAGGAGGAGGAGACGCCGTTGACCTGTTTAGTCATGGAGAGGGTGGAGTCGAGGATGACCCCAAGTTTGCATGCGTGGTCCATGGGTGTTGGAGCGGTTCCCAATGCGGTCGGCCACCAGGAGTCGTCCCAGGTCGAAGGGTTGGATCCGAGGATGAGGACCTCCGTCTTGTCCGAGTTCAGCTTCAGTCGGCTGTTCCTCATCCATTCAGCAATGGCCTTCATTCCTTCGTGAAGGTTGGTTTTGGCGGTGTGGGGGTCCTTGGTGAGGGAGAGTATCACCTGGGTGTCATCGGCGTAGGAGAGGATGTTGAGGTCATGCCGATGGCCGTCGTGGGTGAGTGGTGCCATGTAGATGTTAAAGAGAGTTAGGCTGAGGGATGAGCCCTGGGGTACGCCGCAGATGATCTTGGTGGCTTTGGAGCGGAAGAGGGGAAGGTGGAAGCTCTGTGTTCTGCCGAAGAGGAAGGAGGTGGTCCAGTCCAGGGCCTTCTCTTGGATCCCAGCGTTGTGGAGGCGTGTTCGTAGTGTATGGCGACAGACCGTGTCGAAGGCGGCTGACAGGTCCAGGAGGATGAGGGCCACCATTTCTCCATTGTCCAGCAGGGACTTAATGTCATCAGTGGCGGCGATGAGGACAGTCTTGGTGCTGTGGTTGCTGTGGAACCCGGACTGGGAAGGGTCCAGGATGTTGTTCTCCTTGAGGTAGCGGGTCAGTGGTTCGTTGACGGTCTTCTCGATGACCTTTGCCGAGAACGGGAGCAGGGAGATGGGCCGGAAGTTCTTGAGGTCCTTGGGGTCCGCCTTGGGTTTCTTGAGTAAGGCGTTGATCTTGGCATGCTTCCAGCTCTCCAGGAAGGTTGCTGTCTTGAAGGAGGTGTTGATGACTTTCCGGAGATGGGGTGCGAAGGATGTGCTGGCTTTATTGAAGATGTGGTGTGGGCATGGATCTGACGGAGATCCGGAGTGGATGGTGTTCATGATTTTGATGGTGTCATCGTCGTTGATGTTGGTCCGGTAGAGCAGGCGGTTGGTGTGGATGGTGGTCGTGGGGGCGGAGGTCTAGGTGGTTGTCGGGGCGGTCATGGCATTGAAACTGTCGTGGATGTCTGTGATCTTGCGGTGGAAGAAGGTGGCCAGTGAGTCGCACAGGTCTTGCGAGGGTGGACGTCGTTGGTGTTGGAGCTGGGGTTGGAGAGTTCCTTCACGATGTTGAGGAGCTCTTTGCTGTTGTGTGCGTTGTTGTCTAGGCGCTCTTTGAAGGAGGCACTTTTCAGTGGTTCTGATGAGGTGATGGTGTCTGCGAGTGGTATTCCTGTGGGCGTCCGGTGTTCATTCACGGAGCCAGATCTTCTCCAGCTTTCGACAGGTTTGCTTGGAGGCCCAGAGGTCTTCAGTGAACCAGCTGGCTTTCCTGTTGGTATGATTGTTGGAGGGTTTCTTGATCGGGGCGAGGGTGTTGGCGCTGTCGTTGATCCACTGTCTGAGGTTCTGGCCGCGGTGTCGGGGTCGGTATGGTCGGCGGGTGGGCTCTGAGAGAGGGTGGTGGTTAGCTGGTCTTCGGTGACTTTGCTCCAGCAGCGGTGAGGCATCTGTTGGGTGCGGTGGTGCGTGGTGGGTTTCTTGAAGGTGAAGTGGATGCAGCGGTGGTCGGTCCAGTGGAGTTCGGTGGTATGGTTGAAGGAGACGTGGGGGCTTGCGGAGAAGATGGGGTCAAGCGTGTGACCGGCAGAGTGGGTGGGTGTTGTGACGAGTTGTCTGAGTCCAAAGTTGGCTAGGTTGTCGATCAGGGTGGTGGAGTTGGTGTCGTCATTGTTCTCGAGGTGGAATTTCAGGTCCCCGAGGAGGATGTAGTCCGTTGAGGCGAGGGCGTGTGTGCTGACGAAGTCGGCGAAGGAGTCGTTGAACTGTGGTCGGTGTCCGGGCGGTCTGTACATGAGGGTTCCTCTGAGGGTGGTGTTAGGGTCGGTGTGGGTCTGGAAATGCAGGTGTTCGGCGGTGCTGAGGGTGTCGTCGGTGTTGGTCGAGACTCTGAGAGTGTTCCTGTGGACGATGGTGATTCCTCCTCCGGCTCTGTTGGTGCGGTCCTTGCGGGTGATCTTGTAGCCTTCCGGGACGGCTATGGCTATGTCGGGTGCCCAGGCGGGGTTCAGCCAGGTCTCCGTCAGGAAGGTGATGTCTGGGGAGGTTGAGTCAAGTAGGTCCCAGAGTTCAACTACATGTTTTGAGTTGGGTGTTGAGAAGGATGCATCTGAGGTGGTTGGGTTCTTTCCTGGTCGGCAGCGTGGGGGGCGGATGCTTGTGAAGCTGCAGTTCCGGCAGGTGAGAGCTCCGTGGGTGCGCTTCGGGGCGGCCAGGAAGCAGGTGTGTGATCGTCCGGTGTTGAGTGCGTGGAGGGTTCTGGAATCGTAGCTGTGTCGGGCGTCGTGGCGTTCGTGGTGTCCAGGGGTCCTGGCGCTGGGAGCGGTCCAGGCACGGACGGGTACAGACGGGCTTGTGTTAGGTGCGCCAGCGGCGCAACAGCGGCGCGCCCGCTGAGCGCGCCAGCGCATGAGTGGTTGTGGGAGGGAGGAGCAGCTGGGAGGCGGGTGCGGGCGGCGAATGGGATTGCAGGTGGGCGGGGCCACGGGAGAACTGGGCACAGGAAGGAAAAACAAGTTTAGGCAAGAAAACAATTACAGGCACAGAGGAATAAAAACAAGTCTGGGCAAGAAAGCAAGTACAGGCCCAGGGGAATAAAAACAAGTCTGGGCAAGAAAGCAAGTAAAGGCACAGGGGAATAAAAACAAATCTGGGCAAGAAAGCAAGGACAAGCACAGGGGAATTAAAACAAGTCTGGGCAAGAAAGAAAGTTAGGCACAGGGGAAAAATACAAGATTAGGCAAAAACAATGCAGGCAGAGCCGTGCAGCAGCGTGGGGAGCGACCTGCCTGCGAGCAGGGTCATAGGTCGCTTTGTTGCTGGAGTTTCTCCATTAAACGCTTGTAGGAGGAAGACCTCCATATATTTCCTATTTGAAATATCTAGGTATGATTACATACCACCCACTACTGAACTCTTTCCTTCTTCACAAAAGACTGCCAGGATTAGGCAGACATTCTTTTAGCCACCAAGGTCTTGAAGGCTTTTACCGATATGGCACTATTCTGTTCTCCAACATAAGCTGTTGGTCAGGGAACCTGGTTGTCTTCTAAATGGTTGCCTGCTCAATGTGTTCTCAAGGAACTGGCATCACAGATTTATGGAACTTTTCCAATTTTGGAAATCACAGGCCTGGCTGCTATACACCTTGGACTACTTTCCTCATGGAAACAACACCACTCTTCGACTATGTCAGGCTGAGCCTGTAATTTGAAGCTTGTTTTCCTGATCATCACTTCCAGCATGAGGCATGGAAGATATGCTGTTTCCATATCCATCTACCACAGTTACAGTTGTTGGTGCTTTGGAAGGGCTACAGTGTTGTGAGCTGCATATGGGAACCTGTCTTTTTTTTTTTTTTTAAATGAACACACCTGCTTTGCTGCATTAATTGTTTCTTTCTAGAAATCCTGCTTCACTTCATCCTTCAGTGTGTGTGTTTGTAGATCACTTGTCTGTGTTGTCTTGCCTATCAAAGGCCCAAATGTGCTGACTGTGCTGCTCTTTGTGCTCTTCTAAAACTCACTGTTGGAAGGCGGTTTTTCCCCTGTGCTTCAGGATCTTTGGTGGTGGCTTTCTCCGAAGGTGGATCAGAGATGGGTGAAGGTGGAATTTCCCCATTCTTACTTCATTCACCTGAGGCTACTTGGTCGATGGCAGCAGCATTGACTTGCCCACATTGCATTGCCTCATACAGGTTACCTGCCTGCTCCAGAACACTGGCTCCTTTGCCTCTGCAGATTGGTGCAGCAGCTAAATCAGTCGTGCTACTAAACTTCAAGTGGCACCCCAAAAAAGTACATGGAGGGGGTCCCCCATGCTCCAGACCCAGTCAGGAGCTCTCAGGCCAGTGGCCAGCCACCAGTACACAGTGCCAGAGTGGGATCCTGAGCCCCACCTTCTTCAATTTCTATATGGCACCCCTCAAAGCCATCATCACAAGCCACAGGCTCCACATCTTCTCCTAAGCCGACGACATCCAGCTGATCATCTCCCTCACCAATAAACCCACAGCCGCCAGAATAAACTTTCACAACGGAATGAAGGCAGTTGCTATCCGGATACAAGAGATCTGCCTCAAGCTCAACTTGGACAAGACCGAAGTACTTATCCTGGGACCCGCCCCCCTCAGCCTGGGATGACTCCAGATGGCCAGTCACACTAGAAACCCTTCCTACCCCTACAGACCATGCACGCAACTTCGGCATCATACTGGACTACTCGCTCCCAATTAATCACCAAATTAATGCAGTATCCTCATCCTGTTTCCACACCCTCAGCCTGCTTTGAAAGACATTCAGATGACTCTCCACAGAATCCAAAAAGACGGTCACCCATGCACTCATCACCATTCAGACTTGACTACGGCAATGCACACTATGACACCCAAAAACAACTCAGAAAACTACTGAGCATACAGAACGCCGCAGCCAGACTGGTCCTCGACATACCATGCCACAGCCAAATGACACAACACCTCTGACACCTTCACTGGCTCCCTATCAACAAGAGAATTACCTTTATGCTCCTCACACATGCCTACAAGGCCCTCCACGATGCAGCACCAGAATATCTGAGCCACCGCCTTGCTTTCAACCCACCCGCCAGACAACTCAGCTCTGCCCAATTCACCCTGACCTCCATCCCATGGATCTACAAGACCAGAACCGGGGAAAGATCCATTGCCTACCTCGCCTCCAAGACCTGGAACACCATACCCCTCCACCTCAGGCAGTCAGGGTCATTGACCTAGTTCAGGAAGGACCTCAAGAGCTGGCTCTTCGACTGAACCGCCACACCCAGGCAAATCAGCAGCCCGTTCCCCTCAGCACCTTGAGGCCCGCATCGGCGAGTAGCTGCTCTTTACAAACCCCAGATTGATTGATTGATTGACCCCTGGAGATTCCCCCGCACTTCTTGGGATGTTGTTACACCACAGAGCTGAGTGGTGGCAAAGACAGATGCTTTCTGAGGATAGTGGCCTGGACATAAAACCAAAGCAATTTGGTGGCATATCACAAGATTTTACAAGGGTTATTCCAAAGCAAAATGGAGAATACTGTTGCCAGGTCAGCAGTGGAAGAGATTATGACAGCCCTTTATTTAAAGGCAAGTAAATAGATAAGAGATGTGTCACGAGATTTCAAGAACATTTGTTCTATCACTGACTAGCCCCCTGTTTTGCTATTCACTTGTTTTTCCCAGCTCTGTTCTTATCATTGTTCTTTTTAATCCCTTGTGATTTTTCTATTGCCTTTGCTGCTGTGTTTTCTATTTTTCTTGTTTGGAGAGGTTTTTGTTTCGCTTCTTCCTGCTCCTGTGAGGATGCTCAGTAACCTTTGTTTGCTTCTTTTTTCAGGATCACTGCTCATATTCCATTTTTTTAGTGAGTCAGCATAGTGGTGTGTTTTAGGGTGACCAACCGTCCCTAAATTTCACGACCGTCCGTAATTTGGACCTCACGTCCATTGTGAGTGAGGATCCTTTTTATGGACACCTTTTGGCCGTAATTTTGGGCCTTGCAGGGGAACAGAGCTGTTCCCCTGTGAGAGGCCTTAGCTTCCTGATGGGGCCGCCTCACACTCATCCTCGGAGCACTAGAGCAGCCCCACCCCGCCCATTGTTTTTCTGTCTGCTGCAGATTGCCACATACAGAATGACAATGGTCCAGTTTAGGCTCTTACAGCATGTGGTGGCCTTCTCCTGCTGTGGTCTAGGGCAGGGCATTCTGTTAGGGTTAGACAGAAGAAATGTACAAAACAAACATAAAAAGTTAAAAAGAAGAGGTTAACGTTCCTACACAGTCTCATCATTTCAGCGCTGAAGCATTTTTATTATTATATAAAATGAAGACATAGTTGCTGCTTTTTTACTTTTTTTATGCAACTAAAATCCATTGACAAAGCCAGTAGTCCTGGCTTGTTATAGGTCTAATGTTACTGGATGCAATGATAGAAACAGCAAAATACGAGTCGGGTGGCACAGTATGCTCAGCATACATTTTAAGGTGAGGTGTTTTAAGTCACAGCCTTAATTACATCAGACACACCCATGGAGAGACCCTCAGATTTTTCATCTCACTTAAAGACCTGGAAACAACACTATGTCACCATCACCTTGTATCCTGGCACTGTGCAGGACTCATGACTACCGCGTTTTCAGATTGCCTATGTGTAGGGGCATAGTGAACCCACCCGACTCCTTGCTTCAGGAACTACCACGTGGGTGAAGTTCTAGATGGACCTCTTCTGTCTGCAACTGGATGGGTGAAGGATGGGTGGCTAAGTGAAAGGGGAATGAAGAGAGAAAGCGAGGATGGATGGATAAATTATAGCATGGATAAATGATTGACAGAACAAATTGGTGAATGGGTACATGGATGAGTGAAAAGAAGAATGTAAAGATGGATAAGTAAAAGAATGCATACATGAGTGAAAGGGAGGGTGGAGAGCTGGAGGAAAGGATGGATGAATGATTAAAAGGGTGAATGGGTGGACAGATAAGTGACTAGGTGGATGGATGAGTAAGTGAAAGGATGACTGGATGGGCGAAAGGGTAAATGATTGGATAGATGGGTGGAAGAGTGGATGGGTGAGTGAAAGGATGTCTTGGGTGAAAGGGTAAATAGTTGGATGGAAGAGTGAATGGATGGATGGGTGGAAGAGTGGATGGGTGAGTGAAATGATGGATTGGGTGAAAGGGAGGATGTATTGATGAGTGAAATGATGGATGGAAAGATAGATGATGGATAGGTGTTCAAATGGTTGAAAAGCTTTGGATATGGATGGGCACACAGATGGAAGGACAGAATGAATGGTGAAAGACTGAATGATGGATGAAATAATTAACATTTTGAGTGACACCCAACTGCTACTTGAATGTTACACTAGTAATTGTAAATCTTTGCATGCTTAGTTTTATGTGTAAGATTTTAGGGAGAGTCTCATAGTGCCATGAGCTGTGCTTGAGATGTATATTGTGTTTTAGCAATAGGCAAGGCGTCAAAAATAAACTATGTAATAATGTATTGACAGTGCATTCTTAGGAAAAGCTGCAGGGAAAGCACATTTGTGACTTCCGTCAGCTTGGCAATTCTCTGCGAAGCCCCCATAAGTAAAGTCAGATTCCATATTTTAAGTTCCCCTTGCAGAAACACCCATAATGAGTTCCCTATAGTGGGTTCATCACAGCAATCCTTCCTTTAGTTTACCTATGCGTGCCGCTTTACATCTCACAATGGCACTCAGATATGAGATGCTAGTAATAAAGTCTCTCTGAGCAGATATTCCTGACCGCTTCTCTCACCAAACATTCCTGCTCAGGACCATGAGTTGTAACCAAAATATCAGACTGGACAACTCAGCGCAGAAACCATATAGATAGATTATTATCCTATGAAATACCACAAAAAGACCTGCATGGTTGCTCAAAGCTGCAAGCATACTGAAAAACCGTGAAGTGCACGATTGTCTCAACCTAATATAAAACTTATTTGACTTGTACTTCCTCTGTAAAACGTACTTTTTGTCCCGAAGTTTTGTCCTGCATTTTGACCTTCTGTCCTGAATTTTTGTCCTGAATTTTGACCCTCTGTCCTGAATTTTTACACTTACCGTCCTGAATTTGCACCCATGCCAGTTGGTCACCTTAGCGTGGAGAAGTGTGGCTCAATGGTTAGAGCGGCAGACCCTGATGCAGAGGTCTAGCCTGGGGCCAGGGTTCAATTCCCTGCCTCTGCTGGTCTTGGGCTCAAAAATTCCACTGACCTGATAATTCTCGCCTCAGTGCCTATTCCAATCATGGAGTCCCACTCTGCAACTCTGGACAATAGCTTGTTTAATCTCCACAACGGCCCCCACAACGCTAAGGATGCCTGGCCTCCACCTTGGGGGTTCCCAGGAGTGGACGCCTCACAGGGAAAGCCAGGATGGGTTCCACAGCGGTATTCGTACAAGCGCCTTGAGACTCTTGTGGGTGAGTAGTGCGCTATAAAAGTATCAATTTTTTTTTTTAGCGTCTTTAGATGGTTGCCTTTCTCACCCTTCCAGCCTTTGATGAAATAATGTTGACACCACTTAACACTGTCTCAGTTTTCTCCTAGGTCCCTTGGGTGCCTCTTGTATTAGTCTTGTACCTTGATTCCCTGGTTTTGATCCTGGATTTCAGTTACCTAGTCTGTAATAAAGAACCTCTTCTAAAAAGATAATGTTTTACCTTGTTTCTTACTTCCCATAGGTCCTGTTTTTCATTATCAGATGATTCAAATTCAGAAAACTGCATTTTCTAGGAAATGTATATTCCAGTCAACTCTCATAGTCCCACATGCCTCTTCTGTATGTCATCTTTTTCTAATTGAAATTCCTCAAATCCAAAATACAAGAATCATTATCGTTGCTCCAGTTTTTTTGTTTTAATCTCTGTTTTTTAATGTATTTTATTGCATTTTAAATATAAACAAACATCAATAAAGAACACATAACTATTTGTTGGAGGCCCTCAACAAAATAAAACTATTAAAGTCTTTGATTCTGGCATTGATAGTTCATGGGGTAAATCAGGAGTGGCAGGGAAGGTGGTGCAAACAACATATGTATAGTAAGTAGAGAAAATAGATAAACAAAAAGGGAGAGGGGAGGGAACGGAGCAGAGTCAAAATCAATACTTGGTGTGACAGGTATCCCTCACAAGAAGTGTAGCAACAATTCCGATCCCTCTCCTACTTCGTGGTGGACATTGATAAACAGAACCACGAGTCAAGTCTGAGGAGGAGATACTAAAGGCTCTGGGCCAACCAGGAGCTTCTCCAGTTGTGGATCCATGCTGCTGCTGCTGGTGTTTGTCTGGGGCTGTTGCCCATGACAGCATTCGCTACGTTTCGAAAAGATGTAAGGTAGTCTTCCCAGCTTTGAGTATGTTTGTGTTTTGTTGATCTTTACAATTGTCTCTAATGAGGAATTCTCATTCTGCCTTTGCCCAATATTTCAATGGACCTTTCCATTGTTATATGCGGGTCCTTTTGGTGATTTGCAATGAGTGACTATGTTCCTCTTCACTAGTGTGAGGGCCAAGTAAATGAAGTGGTTTCCCCTCTTTACCTTTTTGAGGTGGCGGAATCGTCCTAGTGCCTGTAGTATCATGAAGGTGGGATGTTACCACTACCCAAAAGGCCAATGTTTTTTGGGATGGCCAAATCATGTGGAGGAAACCTGCAACTACTGTGCCTTATCTAGGGCATGCAGTGTTGCTATTGTGGTGAATTAGGCCTAGCCTCCTTGGAGTAAGGTAGCCTTTATGTAAGAAATGGGATTGTTGGAGGCAGAATTTGGGGCCAAATAATCAAGAAAGGACGATACATTATCGCCACTTTTATCGGCAGGAAACTGCCAATAAAGCAGTGATAATGGGCTTGATGTTAGGCCCTTGTGAATTCCCATAGAAACCCAGGTTAACACCAGAACCTGAGCTTCCATGGGAATTCACAAGGGCATATTATCAAGCCCATTATCGCCGCTGTAGCGGCAATTTCCTGCCGATAAAAGCGGCCATAATGTATCGTCCTTTCTTGATAATATGGCCCTCGGTGTTTCTGGAGACTTGAGTGAGATATTCTAATGCTGAGGTCCATTCCTTATCAGTAAATGATGTCTTATGCCCTGGGACCATTTAACTTCTAGGGTTCAGAGGTCCATATCAAGGTAGAAAATGGCAATTTGCATCTCTGGATGAAGCAATAAAGTACTGGCAGATATTTCAATTGCAGTATTAAGAAGGCCATACATGCATGTGAATCAGAGACTGAGTCTGTGTCCTAAAGGAAGCTGCATACATGGACAGGGGCTCTGTGCCACCTGATGACTCCATGCCGGTCATCTCAATTGGAGAAGCATACATCAAGTAACTAAGAAAGAGAGAGAGACAGGTGCATCAAGTGATGATTGGGGTAGGCGACATGAGAGACTGACCCTAGAGAATGGTGCTCTGGAAAGCAAGAACGCGTGCAGTCTTACCTGTGCAGCTCTAGTGACCCCCGCCATCCTTACATGCTTCCGTTCCTGAGGCTCAATGTGAGTGGAGTGTCACAAAAACACAGCTCTGGCTGGAAAAAGCATGTGGTCGTTTAACATTGAAACTGTCACAATCTGGAACTAGAAATGATGCAATAAAATAACACTAGTCGAAGGAGCAATATGGTGACCGCACAAAAACACAGAGGTGAAGCGCAGTAAACGTAAGGCTTGTGGTCTAACATGTAAGAATGCACATTTGAGCTGATATATTTCTGAAAGTGTAATCCTACATTTACATGCTTTACCAATTATTCTCTGGAATCTACACGTGTATTTTGGATGCTTTCAGTCTTATTAAGCTTGTATTTTATGCAGGCTGGACTGCTTACTTTTACTTCAAAACACGTTTATTAACTGCATAGTGATTTATGTTTACACGCACAGAAGGTGAAAACATATAGTCATACTTTGATGTAAAATTAGATATTGCCCGAGGAAACCCTCCTGTATTACTCTTCTTCTATATATATAAAAATGAATGTATGTCTGTCTGTTTGTCCTTTAGGCATTACTACACCATTCATCCGATCGGCATGAAACTTTAGGAAGTTGTTGAGTACACTCTCGCGAAGGTTTCTGGCAAAAAAAAATAAACATTTGTTAAATATCGGCCCCCCGGCCCCTCAGGGCCCTCATAATCTTTCCAATACTGAACGTTTACAGTTTCCGGTGCGACTCTCTTTTGCAATGACCATCAACAAAGCACAAGGAAAATCGCTGCAAGTGTGTGGACTAGATCTGGAGAATTCGTGCTTCTCACATGGACAACTGTATGTGGCAGCTCACGCATCAGAAAACCTTCTGATTTATTCGTGTACACACCAGACGGAAAAACAGAAAAATACTGTGTATCAACAAGCACTCGAATAAATAAACAGAATTAAAACAACACTTTAAAATGTTTCCATATTAAAATGAAAAAGTTTCAATAAAAATGACACAATGTAAATTAAATGTTATTATAACAAGTTTCCCTAAATTTCCTTTCTTCTGAGATCGCAGCAACTCGCGACGGGTAAGCTAGTTCAATTTCAATTTCAAGCTTTATTCGACTATTAAAAACAATCACAAAAGCGTACAATAAAACACAATACAAACATTATAATAAAACAATAGCTCAGAAATGAAGAATTTCGGAAGATTTAAAACACCAGACTTTTCCTATGAGAAATGGCTTTGAGTAAAAAAGTAGCAGTAAAAAAACAGGTGTCTGCAGAGTCAAGTGCAAATAACAAACTTATGGCTTGGGTAATAGTATACACTGATAATCTTAAAAACATAGGTCTGAGATAGAGACGGCGAAGATGCATATAGAGTGGGCAGATAAGGATGAAATGCCGAGTACTTTGCCTAGTCTGACCATCGCAAGGACAGGGAGAATGGCTAGGAAGTTTCATCTCAGGGAAGGCAACTAAGTTATGTACAATACCAAGTCTGAGTCGTGTCAGAACAAACTGATGGGACTGCTTGGTTATGAATTTTAGGTACATAGGCATGCCCTTTCCTTCAAGTTTAGTGGTGTGATAAAATACATAGGTAGACATGGTAGTACACTTTAACCTACGCATATCAGACTTAGTTTGGATGAAAACATCTTTAAGTTCCTTTTTCGATACAGTAACGGCACAATAAGGATCCTTAATGATGTCAAAATTAAATACATTGCCATAGGTAGATGAGACATAGCTTATCCAGGGAATCTTAAGGACTTTGTCCAACTTCAAACAATCGGTGATAATCTTCCTAGAAAAAGTAGTCTCTTCTTTAGCCCATATTGACCTCCATACCATGAGGGGTCTTAATCCCATCAGATCAGTCAGATAATTTAAACAAACCTCACTATGGCACAGTACAGAAGGTGCCGAGGGAGGTAGGCAAAGCAATCTTCTAAGGAACCCATTCTCGATATTTTGCAGTACCCTATGCTGACTATAGCCCCAAATACCAGAGCCGTACAGAGCAATAGACGCACATCTATGCCTGTAAATGTCTACCATACCAGGTATACGACGGCTTCCTAGCTTTGCAGCGAAACGAAAAATACCAGATGAGCTTTTGGCCATTCTACCATTAACATTTGAGATCTCCTGGGACCATGTCCCCTTATTGTTAAAGGTGACACCGAGGTAGCAGAACCTATCCACTACCTCAATATTATGATTGTTAAAATGGAACGGCATAACAGACTTCATCCGTTTACCACAGGCCATAATAAAGGTCTTGGTGTTATTTATTTTCAATTTCCTCTCATTGATAAAATTATAAAAAGTATTCATAAGTTTCTGTAGCCCATTTGGAGTACGCGAGAGAAGCACCGTATCGTCGGCATAAAGCAGAACTGGTATGGGAAGTCCACCGACTTGAGGGGAATCAGCCTGGACCTTTTTGAGTTCAGATTCAATAGAATTGATAAAGAGGGAAAATAGCAGGGGGGCCAGTACACAGCCCTGCCTTATGCCTGACTTAACCCTGATAAGCTAGTTTTAAATACAGCATGTCTCGAAGAGACAGCGCATGCGCTGCCTAGGCTCGACCTAAAAAACGACTGAAACTGCTTTAGACGTCTAATCTAAAAACAGTTTGAAAGACTAAAAGAACAAAAATAGATGATAGCCATGTGTTTTTTAAAGAAAATGACTGACGTAACACAAGCTTTAAGCTGCAGCTGTATTTGAACAATGCCCTTTTTGCATATTTTAAGTTGGACAGAAAGGCGAAACCCTATATCCCTCGAATACAGAAAGAAATTTTTAAAGAGACGCCTCATTGTGACCATATATATCACAGAAATCGGGAACACAATCAGTTTGATGCAAGCCTAAAATGAGCAATGTTTCCTTCGCTGGAACCCATCACCTTTAGCTGCGGCAGGAAAATGTGTTTGTTTGTTATGTGCAAAAGAGAGATGGCACACAGGTTGTTAATCATTGAGTATACAGCCACACAATTTAGATTTTACAACAGGGCAGTGGGCGAGTGGAGACATTTTTTTGTTTCAACTGGAAGTGTGTTTATCATCTGTCTTAAGAGCAATACCCCAACCCCCACCACCAGACACCTCCCTCTCTTTATTTGCCATGCGCATTCTTAGAAAAATATGACGATGTTCAGCAACATCAAAACGTAGCAGGGAAAAAAACACATTTCTGAGGGAGCAATATTAGGGCTGATAGTGGAAGAGGATTGAGAAGAATTTTTTTATATTTATTTATATCCTGAATTATTCATCGAGCTCATTACTAAATAGTGGCCAGATTTTAAACTGAGTTCACGAGTAAAAGAGAGACAGCCTCTACAATTAGCAGAGATCCTGCGCTCACACGGTTCGATGTAATATGTATGGCCACAAGTGAAAAAGTAGGTTTTTGAGGTTTAAATCTCCCGGTGATTCACCATTAACTGTATATGTGAGTCACTAAAAAGAAGTCACCTGACTATAGGCAGTGAAAGAGAAAACAACTACTTTCTTTCCTTTTTCAAAGAAAATTTTAAAAATCCTTTTCCAGAGTAGAAACAAAGGTTCGGTATTAGTTGTTTGTGACTATTCAAGGGTGGGGCTGTCAGGCCAAAAAGCGGAACTGAGCTGATGTCCACTAGCCTCTTGAAAGCACACAAATGTAAAAGAAACATAAAAACTAAATCTATTTCTTCTTGCTCAAACAGAAGATTTCCTTGTCACGTTCACAGTCTATTCATAACCACTAGAACTACCAGGGGCCGTGTCCGGTCTTTAAAAAAAAATGGGGGTTCTTGCAATGCAATCATATTTAGCTTATGAACCCCACCTTTCTTTCAGAGCATTACACTGAGCTACTTGGATCCTATGTACAGGAATATGGGTGGTCTCAGGGACTTTGTCTGGGCTTGGTTTTGGGACCCACAGATCTGAAAAGTGTCATCTGTTTGTATTAATGCGGACCCCGTGCTCAGTGTTTATATCTTTAATAGCACTTGCTATAAACACACTATACCCAGGGCCGACTTTAGGGCAGTGCGACTGGCGCGGCAGCACTGGGCGCTGACCTGTGAAGGGGGCGCTGACCTCAGGGGATGGGAACATTGTTTAGCTATAACTTATGATTGGAGAGATGAGGGGCACTTTTGCCCAGTGGTAGTGAAAGAATCCAAGGAGAGAGTCATGGGGTGTCGGGGTGTCGGGTGCCGAAAACGATCGTCACACCGGGCCCCATCAACGCTAAAGCCGGCCCTGAATATACCATTATTGAAGACGTACTGCACCTCCCCAAAAATGCCAGTACAGGGGCCACCAATACCCACAAAGCATGTGCACTTTTACAACACACTGTACATTATCTATTTAAATAACGTAGCCTAGGTAATGAAAACAATGCCTAAGACAGCTTTTTTTAAATTTTGCCTGGGCAAATGTTTCCAATATTTCAGATTCAAACCAGGTGGGGGCAAATAATTAAATGTTCATGTTTTATTCACAACAAAACTTAAGGTGCTAGGCTGGCAAAAATAAAGAAAATTTAGCAGCTTAAACAACTATATATATTGGTCTTGACACAAGCCACTGCCTATTTAAGAATTTAAAATACCACAAAGCTTTGTTTGTAATGTTTTGCTTCATTCTGTTTTTGTGAACTGTGGAGGATTTGCACAGCTTTTCATCATATTATAATGTTAATATGGAGAATGGGTTATGACCAGCATTCTTAGGAAACGACAGGCAGTGACTGAAATAATCTAACCCTTGGTGCAAATTCCTCGCCATTCACGAAACATCAATGGAGTGGGGGAGGAAACTGCACAGGAACCCCACAAGCAAATCCTGTTGCATCTAGCTCTTGTTTTCAATTGCTGACCCGGTGAGCTGAATTTTGAATTGAGAAGGCATACTCATTTGCGACAAGAGATTCAGCTTCAGTGAACTTCTGTGAGATTGTATGCATATATTTAAAAGGTTCCTGTCACTGTATCTGCAACAACACGGAAATAAAGTAGCATGGGGAGCATCAACAACAGAGGAAGTAAATAAACAAGAAAGCACGGCAGCCATGAAAAACAATGAAGCATGGCGAATTAAGTGAATGTGCACCTTTTTTCATCAACATGGCACCTGCTTCATTAAACACGATGAAACATGAAGTACTTCGGCTGTGAATCAGGCTCCACCTGATTAAGGGAAATGCTGCATTGTAGAGATGCAGGGTTAGGTTGGGTGGGTATTCAGCGACATGGGAGCAGGTGGCAGGGATTAATGCTTCATTATGATGCAAGCAGCTATGGATGTCGAAGCTGAACACAGGCAAACAGTAACACAAGCAAGAGACAAAAAATAGTCCCCCAAACGAACAGATAAATAACCAAAGTGTAAAGTTTCAGTACAAGGTCCCTGCTTTATAGGAGGAAATGAAGGTCAAAAAGGAGGGACAAAGAAGCAGGTCTGAGCACGAGCAAGCAAAGGTTTTTAAAGGAGACTAAAGCAAACAAATGAAAAGCAGTGGACGGGCTTTAAGCCCACACAGAAGTATATGCTAAAGTTTATGCAACAGTTCTTGAAAACTCAACAATACTAAAGTATATACAACAGGTCCCGAAAGTAAAACCTAAAAATAACCTTGAAGATAGAGAAACGCACAAAGTGCAGCATGTCCAATAATCCACCATGCTAATTAACTTTGGAACCTGTGACATTACATAGTATAGACTTGGAGCTACATAGAGCCTTCGCCAGCCCTCCTGAGCTGCCTTACTTGCATTGGAGCCTTTAACCTACAGGTGACCCAGTATCCTAGGCATGAGGTCACCTCACACATCTACTTTGGCGATTTTCTCAATCTATAGTTACAGTCAGTAACAAGATGCATTTAAAAGGATTTATCACAAATGCGGTTTACTTTTCAGAATATTGTTCACCATTCAAGGAGTACCCAGAGGTCCCTTTAACCCTCCAACTCTTGACCCTTTCAAATTTGTCATACACCCCCTCACGGAGCGCCATTGAATTTGGGCAAGTACATGGCAGAAGTTGTGGTGAAGTCTCAGACTAGCACTTCCTGAATCTCATTATGATGTGACCCTGCCCTTTCTTTCATAAGCTGCTTTGGTGATGATCAGGTGACTCTATTTGGGTGAAGAATGAGATGTTTCTATTGAGTTTACTAAGCAGTTTTCACCCTCAGAGTTCTCCTTATTGTACTCATGTAAAGACGTTGCTAGGCCTTGAGCAAGGGAGTAGACAGAAAATTAAAATACCCCACACTCCTAAAAAGAGTTAATTTCACCCTCATTTCAATTATCCATCTATTTGCCCTTACATCTGTTCAGCTATCCATCTGCCAACCCTTCACCTTTCTATTTTTATTTTTTATTTGCGGGTTTGTATCGTGCTAGATTCGACTCCCAGAGGAGTATCTCTGCTCCTTTAGCAGCCAACAGCAACAAAGGGAGGGAAAACCAGGTGGAATATAAGTTAGGATTGGAAAAAAAAAGTTTTGAGTTTCTTCCTAAATGATAGATGTTCAGAGCACTGTCTGAGGGCTCTAGGGAGGCTGTTCCATAAAGAGGGCCCAGCCACAGACAGAGCCCTGCCACTGTGTCTAACTTTCTTTGCCCGGGGACACATAATAGGCCTTGGTCACTGGGCCTGAGAGAGCGTGTGGGAATGTAGGGAGTGAATTTGTTTACCAGATATGCAGGGCCAAGTTCATTAAGGCTTTTATGAATTATACAGCATGCTTTAAATATGGTCCTCTGTTTGACAGGCTGCCAATGAAGTTTTGCCAGGAGTGGTTTGGAAGGAGTTCGGGGAGGGGCGTTTAGGACCAGTCGAGCTGCAGTGTTCTGTACTACTTGGAGTTTTGCCAGAACTCCTTTGTTAGCAGACAGTCTATACGACTTAAGACAAGAGCCTGCACCAATGTTTTTCTGACTGAGTCGGGGAGTAGGGGGAACACTTTCCGTAGAAGGCCAATCACATGGAAACATGAACCCACAACGTAGTTGCTATGCTGTTTCAGTGAGAGCTCCTGATCCAATCGGACTCCTTGGTTTTTTACGACCTGCTTAGGTTCTGGAACTGGTCCAAGATCTTGTGGCCACCAGTCCGGGGTCCACAGGAGTTTAGCCTCTCCGAACGGCATAACTTCGGTCTTCCCGACATTACATTGAAGGTAATTGGATGTCATCCAATGTGCCACAGCCTTCATACTCTGGGAAAAAGAGTTCTTAATCTCGGTGGTGAGGGATTTAAAAGGGCAGAGGAGCTGGGTGTCGTCGGCGTAAGACACCGGAATTAAGCCATATGGTCGCATGATATTGGCCAGGGGTGCCACATAGATGTTGAAAAGGGTGGGGCTCAAACAGGAGCCCTGTGGCACCCCTTTTGAGATCGCAACCTCCTCTGAGCGATAAGCAACCATGGTCACACATTGGGTGCGGTTGGAAAGGAAACTCTTAAGCCAGGCGAGTGCCTTATGTTCCAAACCGATGTTGGCCAGCCGAGTTGTCAAGATGTTATGTGACACAGTGTCAAACGCCGCAGACAGGTCCAATAGCACCAGGATCACGGAAAAACCTTTGTCCTGGTACATATGTAGATCGTCTGCGACTGACATCAGAGTGGTCTCGGTACTGTGCTTTGGCCTAAACCCCGATTGAGAATAGTCCAGCCCTCTTGCTAATTCGATTTAGTTGGACAGATGATGATTGACATGCTTCTCAATGAGCTTGCCTAAAAAAGGAAGCAGGGATATTGGCCTTAGTTTGGCTAGTCTGTCCAGGGGATAGCAGTGTTTTTCCTGATTGGTCTAATCAAAGCCTTTTTCCACTCTTTGGGGACTTCCCCTGTAATTAAAGAGAGGTTAACAAGTTTTTGAATCCCAGGACCTAGATCATAGGCAAGCATGGGCATTAATCTTGCCGGGATGATGTCAGTCGGGCATCCACTCTTGATCTGAGTGGTTAGCGATATTACCTCTTCCAAAGAGATAGGGGGAAACAGGTCAAGGGAGTAGGTGGAGGAAGGGGGTTCTACAACTGTCAGAGGCGGCGACTTTTCACCACTAGAAGACTGATTAGAGCTAATCATTTTTTCATATATCCCGTCAGGTTTTTTTGTAAAAAATAGCGAGATCTCGTCGCAGAGTTGTTGTGACGCCAGCTCAGAACTCTCACAGGCCATGGGTTTCACGAAAGATTGTAGGATTTGATATAGTACCCTTGGTGTGTTTCCTACAGCCATGAGCTGGGATGCAATGTGATTTTTTCGTGCAGCACGAATGGCTTTGTGATATGTGGTGAGGGAGTTCCAAAAACTTTTTTTGTCTTCGGCCAGATGAGATGCCCTCCATTTCTTTTCAAGTTTTCTAGCTGCTTGTTTTAGCGATCTTAGGTGCTCTGAAAACCAGACTTCTTGTTTATGTGCCGGCGAGACTTAAATTGTTTCAGTGGGGCGATGTTGTTTACTGCTGCAGCAATCGCCCCTTCAAATTTAATCAGAGCAGTCTCAATGTTCTCAGAAGGGGTCGGGGTGGATTGGACATATCTGTCTTTAAAAGACTCATGAGTCATTTTGTGCCATAGTATCCTTTTACTAGGTAAGGCAATCTGACAGGCAGAAGGGGGTTTGACAATAGGGGCATAAAATTCAAATACAAAATGATCAGTCCACTCTACTTGGGATGGAGGCAGGCATTTAATCAGAGGGGAGTTAGACAGGACCAAGTCCAGGGTGTCTCCTGCCTGATGTGTGGGGCCACTATTCGCTTGTTTCAGTCCCAATAGGGACAGATGCATTAGCAAGGATTGTGCCTCATTGCATTCTCTTTGTTCACTATGGACATTGAAGTCACCTAGAAGTAGAAAGTCACTAATTTCATGTACATGAGGGACTAATGCTTCAACAAGTGAGATGGAGAAATTGGTACACGGTCCAGGGGTTTTACTAGGTAAGGCAATCTGACAGGCAGAAGGGGGTTTGACAATAGGGACATAAAATTCAATAACGAAATGATCAGTCCACTCCACTTGGGATGGAGGCAGGCATTTAATCAGAGGGGAGTTAGACAGGACCAAGTCCAGGGTGTGTCCTGCCTGATGTGTGGGGCCACTATTCGCTTGTTTCAGTCCCAATAGGGACAGATCCATTAGCAAGGATTGTGCCTCATTGCATTCTGTTTGTTCACTATGGACACTGAAGTCACCTAGAAGTAGAAAGTTACTATTTTCATGTACATGAGGGGCTAATGTTTCAACAAGTGAGATGGAGAAATTGGTACATGACCAATGGGGGCGCTATACAAGAGCTCCTTTCATGCTCCCTTTGGGCATAGTTTTGATTTTAAAAATCAGAAATTCTAGCTTGGGGGTACATAGTTCTTCAATTACAGAGATGTCTATTTCCTGTTTATGGACAATTGCTATTCCCCCTCCTGTCTTAATCGGCCGGTCTAACCTAATTATTTTATACCCAGCTGGGATTCCTAAGGTTATAGCAGGGACCGAGTGGGGCTTTAACCAAGTTTCCGTCAGGAAGCATATATCAGGTTCTTCAGAAGAGATAAGGTCCCATACCTCCGTGGAGTGTTTGGATCGAGATCTGATGTTGCAAAGAAGATTCTTGCTCCCTAGAGATGTATCAACATTCACCCTGTGAGTTTGGGTGGAGTTGCCATCTATCGGCTCCCTATCGAGTGGTTGCACGTGTGGCTGAATGCCAGTAGGGATCCTGTTCTCATGTAAAATGTGGAACTGGGCTTTACAATTATAGCAGGAGAACAGGCCTTCCAAACTGTCCACCACCCTCTTGCTACAACCCCTCGGGAGACTGTTTTGTATACCGTGAAGTATCTGTGATGTGTAGGTTCCCCGAGTAACACAGACAGTTCCTAGTGCATCGGTGGATTTTGCCATAGTCCCTGGTTTTTGGTCCAGTCCAGTCGCGGACGGGCGCAGACGGGCTGGTCTTTGGCTCGTCTTAAGCGCTGGCTTAGGTGCCCCTCTGCGCGCAACCGCTGCGCGCCTGAGCCAACGGGTGGCTAAAAAGCCCTTTCTGAAGTGAGGCTAGAGCGCTAACCGCTCGACTGTCTCGGGGTTACTGGGCGTGTCTGGCTCTTACTTGTCCCGCCCTCCGCTCAACGGTATGGGATACCGAGTCGGACCGGGGTGGGCAGGCTGAAGCACTGAGCGCAGACTTGGAAAGTGCGCCCCAATGCCCCTTGCAGCTCTGGGGAAGGTCGTGGGTGCACGGTGAGTGAGTGATTAAAATTTGTATTCAATTTCAAATGTCAACACAGCGTGGGAAGTTTAAAATAGTAAGCAAAGTTACACGGCGAAAGTGAGTTTTTTAAATTAGTAATCAATTCTAAAAGTGACAGATTTGTCCACAAAGCTGTTCAGAGTGTTCCGCTCTGAAAAATGTTACCTGGCGCCAAGCGGGGTCAGGAGACACTGCCACTGTCCTCCCCTTACCGCAATCAGCCAAGCCTCCTCGCCGCCTAAATAGCCCTTTCTGAAGTGAGGCTAGAGCGCTAACCGCTCGACTGTCTGAAGTGAGGCTAGAGCGCTAACCGCTAACCCCTCATTGATCCACCCATCAATATGTTCTTGTATCCATCCACAGTAGCGGCTGGCAGTGAACTGCAGTGGAGAGGCGGGTGGGAGTCGCAGGAGGGCGGAAATGACAAAATAAATAAAAATAACCCTTACCTCCTCTCAGCGTCTCTCCTACGTCATCCCTCATCTTCTCTCCGCCGGAACCAGGAAGCACACGGACTCCCTCCCCTAAGCCAACCACAATGCTACAATGCAGCATTATGATTACACCATGGCTCGGAACTCACACAGCAAATGTGAGGCTGGGCTTGGTGAGAACATGGAAAGCGCACAGGACTGCTTGGCGAGCCCGCGAGGGCCGAACAAGCAGTCCTGCACACTTTGGAGTGCAGCAACCACTCCTCCTCCCGGACATCACTAGAGTCCCAGCCCCGCCCAACCTGGCGCCCCAAAAAATAAAAGCACAATAACAGAAATAACTTTTTTTCTCATCTTTACTTTTTCTTTCTTTCTCTCTGCGTTTTACCTTAATTTTTAAAATGTATGTATGTGTTTCCTTCCCTGTGCATGCCAGAGAAAGCGCACATCCCTCTCGCATTGTATTCTCCAGCAGTGTTATTTATTATCATTTTATCCGCAGACATGCATATTCGTAGCCCACAGGGTTTTGATTCCGCATTCGAGAGGCAGTTGGGCTTGTCATCTGGACCGTCACTTTACCATAAGTGCTTTGTGACATTTCCTTTAGTGCGCACACACTGTATCCGTGGTGGAGAGAGAGCCTCCGAAGCCTCCTCAGCTGCACTGGTAATCCTCATGGATTACCGCCTTCCGAGAAATGATGGGAGTTTCTAAATATAACCAAATACGGAATGTAACCTACTACATTTGTATTCATAATCTTACACGGAGTGGGATAAGCTTCAAGATGTAAAATAATGCTTTAGTTAGGAATTCTTCTGGGCTTCACTTTATTACATTTTAAAATAACAATGTTGCCATGCAAGTGCGACTGATCACCTCTCATGTCACTTCCAGGCTACAGTGAAGTGCACACATCTCAGATGTGATTTTAATTTGAATATTTATTTTTCTCCATATTAAACTGTAATATTTTGTAGAACGCAGGTGCAATAGAAGAAAACATGCGCTTCTTTTTTTCTTTCTCATAATACATCGATTACTCCGAACTGGTGCAATATGGTACCCTCCTGGTGCTGTTTGATGATCTTGTCTTGAATAGTGAAATTTGGGAACATTATCACCTTTTTGCTTTCAAAAGCCTCCCTAAAGACGTGGATTGACAAGTGATGCCTTCTCTACTGAAGCCAAAGGTATTCAATGTTGACAAACCGTTCACATGTCCAGGCAGATTTTTGTCAGTCCCTTTGCCATGTCTATTACTGTGCACCAAACCCCTAATACCATCATTTAGTGGCCAGTGTCAAGCCTCCATTCTCAGGCAGGGTGGTCACCATTCATCTTGATTATCAATAGGAGCTCAGTAACCCCTGGTTTCCAGCTACGGCACAGCCCATGGCGCCCTCACAGGTGGTTAATCTAAAGATCAAATGAATGAGGGTCGTTTTGAAAATGGGAAATACAAAGTTTAGCCTAGTTGAGGGAGGAAGCTTCTCCAGAAACAATATAGATACTTTTTTTAATATTATAGGCTATGAAGCACCCTAAAAGACACACGCCCACTGATACAGAAGATATACCAGCCTTAAGACTGTGATCTCCTAACCTACACAGCCTAGTACCACGAATATGTAAATGGGTGGCATCCACAAACCCATCATCCGCGTGTAAAGCTAGACAGAAATGAGAAGCAGAACTACCTGTAGAAAGTAAAGTTCTTCCACACAAATATTCAACTTTTCTCACTCAACAGTAAGCACAGGCCAACTCAATTTAAACTACTTCAAGGATTTTGCTACACACCTCACAGACTATACAGACTTAGCAGAATGTCCTGTATTCGGTGCCGACATATCCTATTTAGTTCACCAGGCTGTGAGTGCCTGGTGTGGCAGCCTACTTGGTGTCAAATACTGAAATGTGGAGTCACGTGATCCATCAAGCAATTAACCTCTCTCCGGTGATGGCACTATTGGGTTATGTATCTGATATCCCAGGGAAGATTAGTCGTTATACCACTCTGGTGTTGCTTTCATCACAAATAAGGCTAGCAGTGAGCTGGGCTTCAAGATCGCTCCTTAAAATTAATGATCGGATCAAGGATTTTATTTATCACAATGCCAGGATGGGCACAAATACCATTCACCTACCCAACACCTCCAGGCACAAACAAATGTGGTACCCACACGTGACAACCTTGTAAGGCACAATAAAGATTTTTACATGCGTACCCCATCTTAATCAAACAGTGATATTGTGGGTATATGAACGATGGCAATGTACTAACCTTGATCTTGGAAATTATCCACGTTTTGATAACCGTACGAGATAGACGTTGATAAAAAGTGACACCCCTATTATGTCATGTATCATTGATATTATTATATGATTATGTTATACTGGTGTTGAAAAAGCACACATAAAGGGCCTAATTGCAATGGCAGTTGGTCGGACGACCGACCACCATCACAGCGGAAATGAGACAGCCCAACAAAGCGTCAGGGTCCGCAAGCCATATAATGATTAGATGGTCAGAAACTGCCTTTTTCTACTGCGGCCCAGAAAAAGGGCTGCAGCACAAGCCGCAGTGGAAACAGGCAGTTTGTGCACATCCATGCACTGTGTGCCAGGCCCCACATGGTACCTGGCACACGGTGCATGGATGGGATGGCACTATGTGTGCCACCCAGGCCATTTGGCAGTGGCCTACAGGGACGGGGCTTAGCTTGGGGCCCCCATAGTCTCTTTCTGGCTGCATTTTCATGGCGGTGACATCGTCATTATAAGGCAGTCAGAAAGGGATATTCTAATACCTACAGTGGTGCTTGCACAGGCACTGCCCCAGGGCTTCAAGTGGGATGAAAAAACTGGGGGGGTCTCCCAAAGGAGGCGTGGTCATTCTAATTAGGGCGTGTCTTAAACACATGAGCTAAAAATCTGTCCTTAGCATAGTCTGCCATCCGACTTGTATTTTGCTGTTTCTGTCATTGCATCCAGATATATGATACAAGCAACATCATGCCTAGAAGTCAGGATTATTAGCTTTGTCAATGGTTGATAGTTGCATAAGATAAATAGCAGCAACTATGGCTTGTATAAAATATTGAAAAAGCTTCCACTTAAAGCCCTGGTGACACCACAACAATGTTGCTGCTCCTGAGTTTCAAAAAGAGAAGGGAAATACAGAGAGAAAATGACTCTCTTTAAAGGATTCCCCTTCCCCTACAATGCTCACATAGGCTTCCACAGAAATGTTCCCGGGGGGGGGGGGGGGGGGGGGGCACATTTTTAACTTCATCACCCTCCCCCTTGCACTCATCTCCCCTCTGCCTTGCCCCCTTCTTGCCCTCCCCCTTGCACCCTTCTCCCCCTCCCCCTTGCACCCTTCTCCCCCTCCCACTTGTACCCTACTCCACCTCCGCCTTGCACCCTTTTCTACCTTGCACCATTCTCCCCTCTGCCTTGCACCCTTCTCCTCTCTGCCTTGCACCCTTCTCCCCCTCCGCCTTGCACCCTTCTCCACCTCCGCCTTGCACCCTTCTCCACCTTGAACCATATCCCCTTTTGCCTTGCACCCTTCTCTGCCTTGCACCCTGTTCTACCTTGCACCATTCTCCCCTCTGCCTTGCACCCTTTTCTGCCTTGCACCCTTCTTGCCCTCCCCCTTGCACCCTTCTCGCCCTCCCCCTGTACCCTTCTCCCCCTCCCCATGTACCCTTCTCCACCTCCGCCTTGCACCCTTTTCTACCTTGCACCATTCTCCCCTCTGCCTTGCACCATTCTCCCCTCTGCCTTGCACCCTTCTCCCCTCTGCCTTGCACCATTCTCCCCTCTGCCTTGCACCCTTCCCCCTCTGCCTTGCACCATTCTCCCCTATGCCTTGCACCCTTCGCCCCCTCCGCCTTGCACCCTTCTCCCCATCCCTGTTGCACCCTTCTCCCCCTCTGACTTGCACTCATCTCTACCTTGCACCCTTCTCCCCTCCGCCTTGCACCCTTCTCCTCTCTGCTTTGCACCCTTCTCGTCCTCTGCCTTGCACCCATCTCAGCCACCCCCTTTTACCCTTCCCATCCAATGGTGGGGGCTGCCACCATGGAGCAGGTTGGGGGACATTACCCTTCTTGCAAAACTACTGGCACCTTGTTTGAGACCATGCTTAAACTATGGAAATGTCCCTAAGCTGGGAAAGATTTTGAGAACAGTGGCTGCCAGAAAATTCATGGAAGGCAGACTGTCCAGAAGTTAAGAATCACTGCAGCCCTGGAAGACATTCCTTAAGACAACACTGAATTCCTTAAATGTATTTTGGAGATTGAGAAAATTGCGCTTACAAGGCTGGGAGTACCAAGCACTGTGCCAAGGAGAAGTATACACCAGCGTACCCCAGACCATTACAGTGACACTCCTTCTCAGGATTGCATGATTGAATATATAGTTCCTACATCAATACTTATGTTTGCTACTATTTCAAAGAGCAATTCTGTAAACTCCACATACCCAGGCCGCACCACTGCTCAAGCAGGGCACTGGGGGGACTTGGAAAGGCACCCCACCCATCTCACAGAAAAGTCTTCGTTTCTTTGAGCAATGCCAACAATTGGAAGCGAATTAATGAGAGAATTACATCCCAGAGATTCAATGCCAGAGTAGAAATTGCTTGATCGCCACTTTGGCCACTCATTTTTGAGCCTGTGATCAAAAGACTGGATTAATTTGAGAAGTTTCCCAGTTTTCTAACTCGGTTTCAATGGGCGCTAC
The DNA here is from genome assembly GCF_964263255.1 of Lissotriton vulgaris. Classification (NCBI taxonomy): domain Eukaryota; kingdom Metazoa; phylum Chordata; class Amphibia; order Caudata; family Salamandridae; genus Lissotriton; species Lissotriton vulgaris. Next base: position 808,133,424 of record NC_141697.1, read on the forward strand.
TGCCTGCAAGGAAAAAGACCTTTTCCAGTAAAATACAACCATAACTGGGCTGCAAGGAGCCACACACAGTACTTGCCCCTGGTGCCACTTCACCTGCTGCTCTATTCATGGTTATTGAAGGGAACATGGTTGCCAACTTGGCAAAAGTCACGATGGTGACATTCAAAGCACAGGCAAATGGTGGAACCTGAAATGGAACCAATGTACCTTAAAAACACCAAAAAAACAACAGCTTCTCAAATCATTCTTACCTAATGGTTTCAGGCCTTGGGGAAAATTTTAATTAATTGCGTAACATAATTTTAGTAATTTCTGGAGTTTTCTAGGGACACTGTTGCTGCTAGGTATTCACCTGTTTCAACGCATTTTTTACTCCGCACTACCACTACAACGCGGGCATTACAACCCATACCGTTACAACGCATTGCGCTGGGGGGCGCTCTAGGATAAGAGGTAAGTTTAATTTACTATCCAACACCTTCCCTAGGGTCCACGGGGACTGGAGTTAGAATAGTAAATTATACTTACCACTATCCAGCACCCCAAAGCGCTATGCGTTGTAGCGGTATGCGTTGTAAATAGCGCGTTGTAATGGTACGCGGAGTAAAAGTATGCGTTGTAACAACATACATCCTTGCTGCTACCATGGGACTCTAGTCCCAATGACTTTCTTGCCTTCTGGAGTTCTACGGATTCCTTATCTAGGGCCAATTGATCCTGCCTGAGCCTAAGCTTTACTTTCTCAAGCTCTAAAAATTGGCATTTTCAGTCATAAGAGTTATCTCTCTTATGAGATATGAAGGTTCCTGCAGACTGTTATGCTATGTTATGCTACAGGGTATTTGTAGAGCGCGTAGCTACTCCTAAGAGTGTCCCGGCGCTAACTTAACCCTATTGACAGAACAGTTGGAGCGCAACAGCAGGCGACTCGTCTATTGCTGAAAGAGCCAAGTTTTTAGCTTTCTCCTAAAGCTCAGGAGATCCTGCGCCTGTTGCATGGGAGGCGGCAGACTGTTCCATAGCCTTGGGACAGCCACTTGGAACGAGCTTCCGCCCATACGCGAGCAGGCGAACTTTGGCACGATCAACAAACTCTGAGTTGAGGACCGTAGGTTTCTGGTTGGAGCATCGGGCTGGATTCTGTTCCTGATGTACAGAGCCCCTATGTTGTGCAAGGCCTTAAAGGCCAGCACAAGGGTCCTTGGAATTCACTCCCTTACAAACCAGGACCCAGTGCAGGGACATCAAAAGAGGCATCATATGAGCCCTAAGGTCAACCATAAGGATGGCCCTAGCTGCTGAGTTTTGTACCACCTGCAGGCGACCAAGTAAGTAATCAGGGAGGCCTAAGTACAAAACATTAATGTAGTCCAGCCTGGACATTATCAGGGCTTGGACCACTTTTTTTATGCTGAACTGGGAGTAGGGGAAGGAAATTCCTCATAATTTTCAGTAGTCCAAAACAGGTGCCAGCCACAGATTGGACTTGGGATTTCATGGACATGTCCGCATCCAGTTTTACACCAAGATTTTTTACAGTGGTCACTGGGGAACATATCCTGAGGCCACCATTCACACCAAACCACATCAGGACCATGGCTGAAAAAGATGATTTCGGACTTATCTGAGCTACATAACAATTGGTTTAACCTAAATCAGCCGAACACCTTGGTCAGGCAGTTGTTTATTTTACCTCCTCTCAACGCAGCGTCCTTCCCTCAGGTAAACAACAGCTGTGTGTCATTGGCATATAATATAACTTTAGCCCTGTATTGTTCTGCCAGGAGTGCTAAGGGAGCCATGTATAGATTGAACAAAGTTGGACTCAAAACCGAACCCTGTGGGACTCCGACCCGCATAGAAGGAATAGGGGCAGCGAAAGGGGGAACCATACTCTTTGCTGGCGACTTTCCAAAAAGGAGGAGAACCACCTAAGGACTGTGCCCCCGAAGCCACAGTCCTGAAGTCTGTGCAGAAGAAAATCGTGGGGCATGTTTTGAATGTTAAGATTCTGCAGTAGGAGATCTAGATCTCCTAGGCAAACTCTGCACTCCTCCAGGAGGAGTAAAGAGAGGGTCATTGAGGCCTTCTCCAACATCTTCTTGAAGTTCTGGGTTGTCCAGGTGGGAATCATGTTGATCCTCCTGGCCAGGGTTTGAGTCTAGATCAAAAAAGGTTTCACCTCCTTGTCTGTCCTCATTCCTTGCCCCACCAACTCTCTCTACCTTATCTGACCCAGGGGTCTTCCTATGGTCATCCAAGAATAACACCTCAATGAGACATTGGGTGTTGGCATTTCTTCCTGTCTTCAGCTTCCTAGAAACACACATGGCTTTTAAATTCCTGAGATGCAAGACCATTGTACTTTGAAGGGAGAGAGCCACTGTCTTCTCCTTTAGAAGATATACCTAAGTGTGGTGTGGTGTATGCACATTCCTGACCTAGAGGGAACTAAACTCTCTTAGTTTGGAGAAAGGGTGTGCTAGACCCTTAACTTACCCAACCCTAAGTTCAGTAGAACTAACTTATCCTAAACGTAAGTATTATATGTGCCTGTGGTTTTCAGTTAATCAATACAAAGAGATTTATCTGGTAACACAATGCAGGCTTGAATCCCAACCGCTGCACAACAATGTGAGAAGTTGGCCTGATATTTGTTGTCCACTAATTAAAGTACACCAGTCCTAACAACCCTTATGACGTATGAGGTCAAAGATAACCTTTAGAAAGCTATCCTAGGGGTAGCTGTGGAGAGCAGCCTCCAGGTTTAATCTTGAAGGAATCTAAAGCAGTTTGTTTTACCAGAACATCACCTCCTATATTGACTAAATGAAAAGAGAACCACACAGTAGTTATATAAACATATGTATTTATTAATATAACATTCTTTAGTATCCTCTACAGGAGGATAGAATACAAAGCATGCAATACGAGATCAATAGAACAGTCACAATACACAGTGGGCTCCAGGGGGAGACCAAACCATAAACTAAAATAGTGGTATAACAACCACGACTTGGGTCAAGATAAAATCTAGAGCACGTAGAATCTCTGGAACCCCAAGGAACCACCCAAGGTGAGTAGATAGAGACTCCACGGAGGACGGGTGCAGTGTGCTAACACGACCGCGGGCCCTGCACAATTCTATGGGGAAGTTGGGGTTGCAATTTTACAGTTTAAGGACCCTCCTAGAAGGATTTCAAGGAAACCCATTGGAACTTAAGAGGGTGGAGAGCCACCCCACCCATGGATACCATAGTACCTGAGTTACCTATCCTAGAGGAGCCAGGTACATAGGTCTGGAGTGGTGTCGGAAACCGCTGTCGTTCTCAATAGAGGGCTGCAAAGAAGTACTGCTGCTGTGAAGGTGAAAAGGGTCCGGTGGAATCCAAGCCTGGATTCTGGAAGTAAGGAACCTGAAAGCAGAGGTGTTGGACAGGCCCCAGAAAGCGGCTCGCTCCCTCCCCGCATTACAGAGCCCAGACACCGGCACTCCAGAGGCCACCCCCAGAAGTAACCAGCAACCCCGTCCCACACGGGACCTCTGCCCCGAACATCTCCGTAGCACCGGCCTGGGCCTCCACCGGCACCATCGCCGGGCCCAGCCGCCATCTTGGACCTTGCACCACGAGGCCGCGTGGCCTCAGCTCGACCCTAACCCTGCGCCTGGCCAGGCCCCGACAGCCCGGCACCACCATCCACCCGGGAGGTGAGCGGACCACTTGGCAGGTCAATGGGAGAGAAGAGTTTCGATGGCTCTACCCCTCAAGGTGTTGATCACCCCCAGCTCCCCCGGGCGCTGGCTCCACCCCCCTGCTGGGTGTCTGGACTCCCTCATCCCGGACCTCCCGACCTCCAAGTGCGAGGGTACGGATATCAAAGGGCACCAGCCCTATAACTGGGGCAGCTCCAGAGCAGGAAGGCAGTTGTATCCTGGAGTCGAGAGACACCGTGAGGAACTCATCCTTGACGGACTGCTGGCGCTGCCGCAGCCCTGCCTTGTGAACTGTTGCCCTGCCTGCTGGCGCTGCCGCAGCCTTCTGCAACCTTCATCCTCGTCGGGACCTGCTGGCGCTGCCGCGGACCATTGTAACCACCACCTTCGCCGGGACCTGCTGGCGCTGCCGCGGACCGTTGCTACCTACGATCATCTCGGGACCTGCTGGCGCTGCCGCGGCCCGTTCTCCTAGAACGCCGAGCTCGAGGATTGTGAGATAGCCATCTTTTCATCGCATCTACCAGATTGGTAACAAGACTGTCCCGCTACCCCCTTTCCCATCCAAGAGACTAGAATCGAGGGGACCCCTGAGTCCTGACCTCCTTGTACCATTCTACCGTACTTCAAGATTGCTTATAAAGAACGTTAAACCTTATCTTTGTGTGGTGTCCATCTGTGGGGGGGAAGTCATTTGTCTGTACGATTGCTGGAGACGGCTCTCCCCGGAGACCTCTCCCCTTGTCCTCGGCCGACCCTCCAGGTCCCGTCTAACATTGGTGGCCAGCGGCGGGATCCGAATTAACGCGTACGTACAGAGAGTGACTCACCCCACGACTAAACCACAATGACCACCGAAAAATTCCAGATGGAGAAATTGGAAGAATACAGCCATCGTGAGTTAAAACAATTTTGCATTGAACTAGGCATTGCTACCACCGGTCTGAGCACCAAGGACGATTTCAAGCACGCCATCGAATCTTGGGCGGAAACCGGGGCCGTCAGATCCCCGGACCAAAACATCGCAGCAGCGGAGATCAACACCCCTTCTCCCGAAGAACGGAGAGCGGGTCACTCACAGGAAGAGATCCAAGAAAGAGAAAGAAACAGACTACACGAATTAGAGATGGCGCGGCTCAAGATGGACGGCGAGCTAAAACTAGCGGAACAAAAACTGAACTTAGAACACCTACGGCTCCGAGAAGAGCGGGAAGAAAAGCAAAGACAAAGAGAACTCGAAGAAAAGAGACTGGCATACGAACACGAGCGCAAGCTAGCTGAAATAGAAATACGGAAACAAAACAAAGAACTAGGGGTGCCCGAGCAACCACGCACCCCAGGCGCTACGGAACAAAAAGTCCACATCCCCAAGGACGTCGTCTGAGAATACTATCGGAACGACGACATACAACAGTGGTTCAAGGCCTATGAGATCGCCATGGCCTCCCACCGGATCGATCGAAGTGACTGGGGTGCCGGTCTATGGGGGAGGTTCGTCAACGAAGGCCGCGATGCCCTGCTACAGCTCCCGGACCACCAGATGACGTCCTATGACCACATGAAGGCCGCCCTCCTCACTCGATATGGACTCACACCCGAGATGTACCGCCAGAGGTTCCGCGACTGCACCCGGATCCCGGGTACAACTTGGGTGGAATATGTGAACTATTTTAGCCGGGCCTTCGAAGGGTGGATCAAATATAGCAGAGTCACCACCTACGAACAGCTCTTCAATCTCATTGTATGGGAGCACCTCTCCAACAACTGCTTCGTCAAGCTCAGGCAGCACCTCCTCGACAGTAAAATGACTGACCCTCGGCAGCTCGCCGCTGAGGCTGACCGTTGGGAGAGCACCCGAGTGGCCCGGGGTGGGCCAACCGAGCAGAACCGAAACAACCAAGGCCCCCATCGTCCCCGAGGAGGAGGAGGAGGCCAGGGCCGGGGCAGAGATGCCGCTCCAGCAGCTCGCGTCAACACCACCCCACCCCCGGCGGGGCGGGGGAATCCTCCGATGCGCCCAGGGTTCCGAGCCAATGTCACGTGCCATCGGTGCCAGCGGGTCGGACACTATGCCAACGACCCGAACTGCCCCAAGCACCAGACTCCCGGGCCCCACCAGGTCGCGGCTGCCGCCCTAGGAGAAGAACAAACGTACGAAGAGCACGAAGAATATGAACAGGAACAGCCCGAATGGGAACCGGCCGCCATGGTCCTGGCCTGCCTAGGGGGAAGAGACATGGTCCCGCGGGTCCCCCTACCCGCAAACACCCGAAAATACAGCCAGTGGGTCAACATCAACGGGCGCAAGGCCGAAGCCCTACGTGACACCGGGGCCAGTGTGACGGCCTTCCGCTGTCACCTGGTGACCCCAGAACAAATCCTGCCAAACGTCCTTTGCCCGGTCCGTTCAGCTGACAATTCTGAGAGCCTATGTCGGATGGCCTGTGTCCCCTTTGAGTGGGGAGGAGTGTCCGGCATGCAGAAGGTGACTGTCCGCGATGATGCCCCCGTGGACTGCCTCCTGGGAAACGACCTCGAGAGTTCCCCGTGGGCAGCCGTTGAGAGAAGAGAACACCTGGGGATGCTGGGCCTCCCAGACTGGGCGTGCGTAACAACCCGGTCCATGGCCGCCCGTGCCGTCCCCAGACCCGAAGAGCCCGAATGGCCAGCACTTCCTCCCCCGATCACTCCAGAGGAAGACGCCGGCCGCCCCGACCCCCCAGAACAAGCCCCGGGAGAGCCCGCTCAGCTTCAGGACCTTCCAGACCTGGCTCAGTGGCGTCAAGAAGGGGGGCCCACCCAAGAACAATTTCGGCAGGAGCAAAAGACCTGTCCCTCCCTCGAGGGACTCCGACAGCAAGCCCTCGCCCAGAGCGCGGGAGACACCGCAGGTGCGCACTGGATCTACTGGGACAACGACTTACTGTACAGCGAACAAAGAATTGCAGAGTTGGGGGCCAGTCGGGTGCTGGTGGTACCCCTACGTTTCAGAGACTTCCTGTTAAACTTGGCCCACGATGTTCCCCTGGCTGGGCACCTGGGGCAAGACAAAACCTACAACCGTCTGGTAACTCATTTCTACTGGCCCAAAATGCGTAATGATGTCTCCAACCACTGCCGGGCCTGCCCCACCTGCCAAGCCAGCGGCAAGAGCGGCCGAAAACTCAAGGCACCCCTACAACCATTCCCGGTTGTCACCACCCCGTTCGAGCGAGTAGGAATAGACATTGTGGGGCCCCTGGACCCCCGAACAGCACAAGGGCATTGATTCATCATGGTCCTGGTGGACCACGCCACCCGCTATCCTGAGGCCATCCCCCTTCGAACAGTGACAGCACCAGTGGTAGGCCAAGCCTTGATGGGGATCTTCTTGCGAGTGGGCTTCCCCCGAGAAGTCGTCAGTGACCGAGGCACAAACTTTATCTCGAAGTATATGAGATCCCTCTGGCAGCAGTGCGGGGTCACCTACCGTTTTACAACCCCCTATCACCCGCAGGGGAAAGGACTGGTCGAGCGGTTCAACCGCACCCTCAAGGGAATGATCATGGGGCTGGAGGAGCCCCTGCGCCGCCAGTGGGACGTGCTACTACCGTGCCTCCTCTTCGCCTATCGAGAAGTCCCCCAGAAGTCCCTCGGTTTCAGCCCTTTCGAGCTCCTGTACGGGCACCCTGTCCGAGGGCCCCTCAGCCTGGTGAAGGAAGAATGGGAGATGGCCCCCCTGAAAACCCCTCCGGATGTCTACAAGTACCTCCTGACCCTCCGCAACCAGACCAGGCGATTCCGGGAGATCGCTAAAGCCAATCTGGAGGCCAGTCAGGAGGACATGAAGAAATGGTACCACCAACACGCCTCCTCCATTGAGTTTGAACCTGGTCAGCAGGTGTGGGTGATGTCCCCCACCGAACCCTGTGCCTTGCAAGACAAATGGACAGGACCCTTCAAGGTGGTCGAACGCAAGGGCCCTGTCACCTATCTTATCGACATGGAGTCCCCCCGAAACCCCCTCCGGGTCCTCCACGCCAACAGACTCAAACCACACTTTGTGCGCTCAGAGCTCAGCCTCCTGATGGCTACAGACAGTGGGGTAGAAGAAGACTCCGAGCCACTCCCGGACCTGCTGAAGAGAGATGGTTCCGTGGATGGGGTCCGACTCTCCAATGCCCTGACCCAGGAGCAGCGCCAAGACTGTCGGACCCTCCTGTTGCAATTTGCAGATCTGTTTTCCCTCACCCCTGGGGTCACCCCCTGGTGCCTTCACGACGTAGACACTGGGGACAGTCCCCCTATCCGACACCGGGCGTACCGAGTGCCAGACCGGGTGCGCGCCTGCATCCAAGGAGAAGTCACCAAGATGCTTGCACTCAGGGTCATCGAGCCCTCAGACAGCCCCTGGGCCAGCCCAGTCGTACTGGTACCCAAAGCGGCCGCCCCAGGCGCCACCCCCGAACTCCGGTTCTGCGTCGACTATCGAGGTCTGAACGCTGTCACCAGAACCAACGCTCATCCTATCCCCTGAGCAGATGAACTGGTCGACCGCATGGGGGCTGCCCGCTACCTCAGCATCTTCGACCTGACAGCGGGCTACTGGCAGATCGGCCTCACCCCCAGGGCTCAAGAACGATCCGCTTTCTCCACCCCGGATGGGCACTACCAGTTCACCGTGATGCCCTTCGGTATGAAAAACGCTCCAGCCACTTTTCAGAGACTTGTAAACCAGGTATTGGCGGGCCTCGAAGACTTCAGCGCCGCCTACCTGGACGATATCGCAGTATACAGCCGCCACTGGTCAGACCACCTCTGCCACCTCCGAGAGGTCCTGCAGGCCCTTCAGCGAGCGGGCCTCACCATCAAAGCCAGCAAATGCCAAATAGGCCAAGGGTCCGTGACCTACTTTGGACACCAAGTGGGGAGCGGTCTGGTGGCACCTCTCCAGCTCAAGATCGCTGCCATCCAGTCCTGGCAGCCCCCCGTCACCCAAATTGAGGTACGAGCCTTCCTTGGGCTCACTGGATATTATCGAAGGTTCGTGAAGGACTATGGCAGCATTGTGGGGCCCCTCACTGAGCTCACATCCAAAAAGCATCCCAAGACGGTCAACTGGACACCAGACTGCCAAGCGGCCTTCGAGAAACTGAAGGCCGCCATGTGCACCGCCCCGGTGCTCCAGGCCCCCGACTACAGCCGCGAGTTCATAGTCCAGACCGATGCCTCGGACCATGGTATTGGGGCCGTCCTCTCCCAGCTCAACTCCGAGGGGATCGACCAGCCCGTGGCCTTCATCAGCCGACGCCTCCTGGCCAGGGAACAGCGCTGGAGTACCATCGAGCGGGAGGCTTTCGCAGTGGTGTGGGCCCTCAAGAAACTCCGGCCCTACCTCTTCGGTACCCACTTCCGGGTACAAACAGACCATCGCCCCCTGCAATGGTTAATGCAGATGCGGGGGGAGAACCCCAAACTGCTGCGATGGTCCATCTCCCTGCAAGGGATGGACTTCACGGTGGAGCATCGCCCTGGTCAAGATCACGCCAATGCGGATGGCCTGTCCTGCTTTTTCCGCCTCGACGGAGAGAGTCCCCAAGAAGATGGGTAACTCTACCCGCCTTCAGCTGGGGGGGACGCATGTTGGACAGGCCCCAGAAAGCGGCTCGCTCCCTCCCCGCATTACAGAGCCCGGACACCGGCACTCCAGAGGCCACCCCCAGAAGTAACCAGCAACCCCGTCCCACACGGGACCCCTGTCCCGAACATCTCCGTAGCACCGGTCTGGGCCTCCACCGGCACCATCGCGGGCCCAGCCGCCATCTTGGACCTTGCACCACGAGGCCGCGTGGCCTCAGCTCGACCCTAACCCTGGGCCTGGTCAGGCCCCGATAGCCCGGCACCACCATCCACCCAGGAGGTGAGCGGACCACTTGGCAGGTCAATGGGAGAGAAGAGTTTCGATGGCTCTCCCCCTCCAGGTGCCGATGGCCCCCAGCTTCCCCGGGCGCTGGCTCCACCCCCCTGCTGGGTGTCTGGACTCCCTCATCCCGGACCTCCCGACCTCCAAGTGCGAGGGTCCGGACATCAAAGGGCACCAGCCCTATAACAGGCAGCTCCAGAGCAGGAAGGCAGTTGTATCCTGGAGTCGAGAGACACCGTGAGGAACTCATCCTTGACGGACTGCTGGCGCTGCCGCAGCCCTGCCTTGTGAACTGTCGTCCTGCCTGCTGGCACTGCCACAGCCTTCTCCAACCTTCATTCTCGTCGGGACCTGCTGGCGCTGCCGCGGACCGTTGTAACCACCACCTTCGCCGGGACCTCCTGGCGCTGCCGCGGACCATTGCTACCTACGATCATCTCGGGACCTGCTGGCGCTGCCGCGGCCCGTTCTCCTAGAACGCCGAGCTCGAGGATTGTGAGCTAGCCATCTTTTCATCGCATCTACCAGATTGGTAACAAGACTGTCCCGCTACCCCCTTTCCCATCCAAGAGACTAGAATCGAGGGGACCCCTGAGTCCTGACCTCCTTGTACCATTCTACCGTACTTCAAGATTGCTTATAAAGAACGTTAAACCTTATCTTTGTGTGGTGTCCATCTGTGGGGGAGGAGTCATTTGTCTGTACGATTGCTGGAGACGGCTCTCCCCGGAGACCTCTCCCCTTGTCCTCGGCCGACCCTCCAGGTCCCGTCTAACAAGAGGGGACAAAGTCTGGGTCACTTCAGAGTGACCAGCCTCTAGGGAGACGACTGCCCACCGATGTCGGGTGCTTCAGATGCAAAGAAGGGATGCTTGACTCTGCAGCCAGGAGGATCTGGAGACGTTGATGACAACCAGGAGCAAGATGTGAGCTGTCCCATGTAAAATGTCAAGTGATGAGGAGTCGTTATCCGGCTGAAGCACCAAGAAGCTTTGGCAAAAGCAACCCAAGCGGGAAGGTCAAGAAGGTTACGGAGTGGACCAGCAAGTTTCAGGAGACTCACCAAACAATGGGGAGTCAGGGCACATATGGAGCAACAAGGAACACCCAACAAAAATCAAGATGACCCTCAGGCCGAATGACCAGGAATCGAAAGTGGACCTTGAGCAAGATTGCAAAGTACCAGCCCACAGAACACTCAATGCAAGGAAGCTGGAGTTATTTTGTCCAAATACTGCTCAGGGTCAGGACTACACTGAATCCAATGCACACGCTTTGGAATTGCCAACAAGCATATGCAACTGCAAATATCCACAGTGCACTGGGGTTCATGTTATGCAGTCTCCACCAAGGACACTGGCCCTAAACTTGCTGAGAGGGTAGATTGACCCCAGGGACCTTCAAAAACCCACCTCCTGTGTTGCTGAGGTCTTCACAGTCTGCAGGAGCTCAGGAGCAGCAGACCAGTCAGTTACATTGAGGTGCCTGTGAATGCAGGGGAGACTCCTTCACCCCAAGAGAGATTCTTCAGTTGTCCTTAGTGCACCACAGGTCCTGGATGGAGTCTATATGGAGCAAGGGCACAGAACAAGCTTTGGACGGAGAGGGAGACGAAGTCGGGCCCAGTTGAAGTCCAGCGAAGTCCAGAATGTCCAGACAGTCGAAGGTCAGTGGTATCTTCTTGTAGAAACTTGTCTACCTAAAATCTTAAGTCTTACAGCCAGGGAAGCCCTTTTGTACCCACTTGAGACGGTAAGACAGATTTGGGGGACCCTGCTAGGGGAGGGTCAGGACAGAGGGGTAGTTACACCCATGTCCTTTGTCCAGTTTCGTGCCAGACCAGTAGCCAATGGCTCCCAAAACTGGTTAGAGCTGGACTATGCTCAGGGACACTGTTAGATTTGGGGGTCTCTAGTTGGCACAGGTAGGTACTTGTGACCAATAGTGACCCTTGCCTCTAGTCAGGATAAGGGGATTACACTCCTAAACTAACCCCTGCTCACCCCATTGGTAGCTTGGCACGAGAAGACAGGCTTATTTCGGAGGCGGTGTGTTAAGCATTTGTGACCACATACAGTAACCTAGTGACAACACTACAGATGGACACCGCACAAGGTTTTATATAAAAATTAAGTATACTTTATATAGAGTTACCACAAGATCATAAACAACAAAAATACACAATACTGTTACTTTAAGATGGTAGATTTAGCTTAGTTCAGTTCAGTTCTTAAATGCAACACTTTGTGTCAATGTACCTTAGGTTGCGTTGCGCTTCTACGACAAGCAATGCCGCAGCAAGGGAAATGCGGAAAAGTTGAGGTGCAAAGAAAGAAAGACATGAAGATCTTCCAGAGATGGCACGCTTCTCGGAGATCCGAGAAGTTCTCGGTTCGATGCGTAGACTGCAGTGGCGACACCCTTGTTCCGCGATGCGACGGCAGCAGATCCACTTACGACACTCTTCTCCCACGATGTGTGAAGCTTCCACATGATGCAACAACTACATCAGCGACATCCATGATGCGACGGCCGCAGCTCCGACGGCGGCGCGAATCTCGGGGATGCGGGGCACTTTTGTTCGATGAGGTGCAGTGCGACAGTTTCAGCGGCGACACCCTCCCTTGGAATTGCGACGGCAGGCACAGCAAAGGCGACACGCTCCGACCTCGTTGCGAGATTCTTCTCTTGATGCGGTGCAATGTGACAGCTCCAGCGGCGACACCCTCTTTCGGAGTTGGAAGGCAGCAGCATCGAGGGTGACATGCTTCCTCATCGATGCGACATGCTTCTCTCCGATGCGGTACAGTGCGACAGTTCCAGAGGCGACACCCTCCTTCGGAGTTGCGACGGCAGGCACAGCGACGGCGACCCGCTTCTTCTCGCTGCATCGCGCATCCAGCTCCTTGCGACACACAGTTCCTCAGAAGGCCCAAAAACAGCAGCAGGCACTTCCAAAGAACTCTGGGGAGCTGGGGGTGGTCTGTTGTCCCTGAGACTTCAGCAGGAGGCAAGCTCTTTTCCAAGCCCTTGGAGATCCTTTACAAGTTGAAAGCAAAGTACACAAAGTTCCTTTATCCTTCCTTTGGCAGTAAGGCAACCACTACAGGCCAATCCCCCAAGCAGCACTTCAGCTTGGGAATAGTCTCTCCTCAGTTTCTTCAGGTTCCTCTCCTCAGTAAAGGTTTCTTCTTGTATTCCAAAAGTGATCTAATTTAACGGGATCAGGGTCCCAATATTTATACCCCAAGATCCTTTGTTCTCTGAGGGGAGAGGGGCCTTTGCCCAGTCCAAACCAGTTCTGGAGCACACTGTTTTCATGACTCCTTCGTTCTTTTCACAGTGCAGGGCAGAAACATCAGACGCCCCACAGGAGGTGGAGCCAGCATTGTGGAGGAAAGGTATAGCCCTGGCCCTGGAGCACTCTGTTGACATGATTCCTTCTCTCCTTTCACATTGCAGGGCAGAGACATCAAACGCACGACAGGGGGTGGAGCCAGTACTGTGGGGGGCAGGCACAATCCTTTTCAGGTCCCATGTGCAACTCGTCCCTCTCATCTAGATGCAGATCTCTCTATTCACCACTGAGTGACTCATCCTGTCTCTTGGAATCCCCCAGTCCTGTCACTCACAAAATCAGACAAAGGAATACATAACCTAGAAGAGGCAGAGTTGTAAGTTTAAGGCAAGCAAATACCTACTTTCTAAAAGTGGTATTTGCAAACACAGAATGTTAAAACCAACTTCACTAAAAGATGTATTTTATCATTCTGAGTTCAGGCATACTAAACTCGAATTTCTACCATGTTCTCTGAGTCAGTTAGGATTACAAACATGTAATAATCTAACAGCCCATTCTGGCCTATGGAGAACAGGTAGCCTTGCAATAGTGAACAACGAAAATGGCTGTAATTCACTATTAGGATATGCCACACACATCAGGGCTTGTCCTACCTTATACTCACAATGTACCCAGCCCTTGGGCCTACCATAGGGGTGACTGATATGAAGAAAAGGGACGGTTTAGGGACTGGCAAGTGGGTGCACTTGCCCAGTCAGTGTGACAGTACCAGACTGCACACAGGCACTGCAATGGCAGACCTTCGACACATTTTACAAGGCTGCTTCTGTGGGTGGCACAACCAGTGCTGCAGGCCCACCAGCAGCATTTGGAGTTACACGCCCTGGCCACACTCAGTGCACTGTACTAGGGTCTGACAAGTAAACCAAATAGCCAAACATGGAACCACTGATTAATATATCAATTTACAATAGGGAGCACTTGCACTGTGGCACTGGACAGCAGTGGCACAGTGCCCAAAGCATCTAATACCAGCAAAAATACATGTGACAACAGCAAAAATGGAAGGGAGACCCATGCCAATGGTGCCAGGTCTAACAGACACCAAATGTGCCCAAGTCCAGACTTTCAGGCACTCTCTGAGTGCACCCACACAGTCCCAATACACTAAATCTTGTCTGAGAGGTGGTCACACCTCCCTGTGACAAGATGCCTATTGTGCTGCCTTCCTCTGCTCGAGCTTGGCTCAGCAGCAGGAGGGAAGAAATGTGTCTCTGGTCGGCAGCATCCATTTTGTGCTCACCGAGATGAGAAGGCTGGCACGGATAGACCAGTGACCCATGAAGCTCGCTTCAGAAGCGTGGAGTCATACCTCCCTCACTGGTTACCATTGTCGAGGTATGATTTCAAGGTATTTGATACCAAACACGATATGTTTCATTGCAGCAGTTTTCAATATAGCATTTAATGCGAGGTTACAATGCACCTCTACCTATATGTCCGGCTGAGTCACAGACAACCTGGGAGAATTGTCCCTGAAGGCTGCATAGAGGCTCTGCTCATGAAGGGGCACACTCTCACTAAAAACCCAGCACCCTGCCATCAAGATTGTTATGTCCTGCTATAAGGGTGACTTATAAGTTTTAAGTGTAGTGATCTATAGATATAGTAAACCTATATCTAAAATAAGTGGTGCAAGCACCAGCATACGCAGGTTGCAGTAGCAGACCTGTAGTTCCATTTTGCATGGCCTCTCATGGGTGGCATAATATAGGCTTCAGCCAATTCGAGGCCTCTGGGGTACCTATGCCCTGGGTACATGGGTACCATATACTAGGAACTTATAAGGGTACCTCAGTATCCAGTCTGGAGTGTACCAAAGTACATGCATAACTATTTAAAAGAAAAAGCAGATAGACTAGGGTCCTGATTAGCAGGATCCCAGTCAGACTAGTCAAAACAGTGCAACATCAAGCAAAAAGTGGGGGTAACCCTAAGAAGCAGATCCTACTTTCCTACAGCAGGCACACTGAGGAGCAGGCGAGTGGCCAGCAAGGGTCCAGGGCAAGCAGAATGGCACTTGCAACCCGGGACGGTCCTAACAGACCCCCACTAAACTCGTTAGCAAGGGAAGCCTGGAACCACACAACACAAAGACCTTGCTTAAAGGGGCACCTTGAGCTAAGATGAGTGCTGTCATAAAAGGACTAAGTCCAAACTGGGAAAACAATGCATGATGTAAATAACATGGATGTATATGGATAACAACCAAAAGTTGCGAAATGTATAAACCATGTTTTAAAAAACTGCAGTCTTTCTATGCACCATACCATGTTGCCACTGGAATGATTGATGGGGAAAGGTCCACAGTTGGGCAGGGCCTTAAGAAGGGGGCAGGAACTCACACTTGGGAGGCGTTGTGTCTTTAGAATTAAGTTTGAAGTACATTCTCCATAATTTCATAGTTTTACACCATTCACACTTGTTACATTAGTGGAAAGTCCTCATATTTTCCACTAGGCCACTAACAAATAATGCTAGGTTGATGAGAATTTGTATTGCCCTGTCCCGTTATGCTGATAATCTCTAAATAAAATATAGCTCCCATAATGAATGTGTTCTTTTGTACCATAACTGGTGCCACTGCTCATGTAAAGTGCTGCAATACATTTGGGTCGAGTTTGCGTTGTACAAATCTGCAAAAAGAAAATATGTTCACTGACCAATATTTCATGCCACTTATGAACGGCCATGTTCTTTCTCTTCCACCCCTTCCTAATATTTATTGTCTTGTACTACAGCTCTTTGAATCCCTGGTACACCACTGCAGACATTAGTAAGAGTAAAATAAACCTTCAAACCACACCTGCGGGCACATGATAAGAACTGGTTTTAGCTGTTTCTCCAAACGGCCAAGTGACAGGAACAGTAAAATATCTGCACACTAAACTAGTAGCATAAAATAGGGATTTTCCAAACAATAATGATGAGCATTTCTAATTTTATTAAAGACACAGAGAAAAGTCTGTGTGTTACATTTAGTTATTTGTACTCTCTTCGCAGCCAAACAAAACATATTGTAGAGTAGTAATGTACTAATAGTAGAGAACACTAATCTAAACATGCTTAGGGGCAAAACTACAGAAAGACCCATGAAGATTCTATGGAGGTCCTGTATAATGGTGGATCAGATGTAGTCCTTTCTCTATCTTGAGGAAAACGAAAAACTTGACTGCATTTGAAGAAGGTAGAGGTAACAGATTGAAGTAGAAGAATACTGCAATCACCAAGCAAAGGAAAGGTCCTGTCAAAGTACCTGAATTCCAACGATGGTTTCCGCAGGAGCCGATGCTAATCCTCTAACTCCCACACCTCGATACCAAAATCATATAGATTCTGACAGCAAGGAGGGGGGAAAGGGGAATTGGAATGAGAGAGAGGAACACGCCACGTCTTCTGCCTGAAGGGGAATTCTGCTTCAGCAGTTTTCTTCTTCCTGTCAAAAGAGTTATTATGCAACCATGTACATACTTGTAATAATATGCATTCTCTATTACTTTCAATGGTTCCCTATATCTCTTTCTAGTTATGTTAACTTAACCTTCAGGGTGGCTAGCGGTTCTCTACTGAGCTCTTGTACTGGTATGGTTTCTCTTACTGCTGTGTTAAACCTAAAACATAAGACACCTGATTATTCTCCACTCAATCTTTACGGTAGACCTAAACCTTTGGGCTTTCTGAATCTGGTTACCTCACAGAGTTTATTCTGGAACCTTTATAATCCAATACAAGAAGATTTGAAGAAGAACTTGGAGGAGTCTTCTCTACAGGTGGTAAGTATCTGTGATATATATATATATATATATATATATATATATATATATATATATATATATATATATATATATATATATATATATATATATATATGTATAATGCACACCTACTTGAAGATACTCTATAGATGACTGGTACCTCCTCCAATATGCAGACTCACACTTGAATTGAAGTCTTTACTTTAGTCTTTACAGATAAATACGCAGTTCAGGAATATCTGGAACTTGTCTAAAGAACTGGCCTTTGAATATTTCTAAGATATAAAGTCACTAGAAATAGAGTTCTTAGAACAGTTGGCCGGTGACGGACTGTCACTATCCTTGAAGAAGAAATAATATACAAATATCCACCAAAAGGAGTATACTGATAACTCACCACAGACGCGGTAAGCTGGGAAATGAATTCAAGTGGATTTCTACTCACGAATCCGAAAACTGAAGTGCCACAGGAACAAGAGCAGCCGCTTCGTGAAAACGAACAGTTGAAGTGCGCAGTTTACCATCAGTAAGCACGGGACGACAGCTGCGGTGATTTACTGGCAAACAACTAGACCGGCAACCGATTTGGTAATATCGGCGGCCATCTTAGGATCCCTGCAAATGCATCGTGAAAGATTCCTATGCACCAGTTGGGACCAGCGCTTGGCAAGGGTGGAAATGGTTTGCCCAAAACCATGTCGCTGCAGGCTGGAAAGGGCCATAACCGTTCCCGAAACATCATGTGGATTAGCCGATCTAAAGGTATCGGAGGGACTAGAGGGGGCGATCCTGACAGTACCCCCCACCAAAACTCCTCCCTCAACCTTTTTGGGTTTCAATGGGTGTCTTTTATGAAATTCTTTTCGCAATCTGGGCGAATGAATATTGTCCACTGGTTCCCATGTTCTCTCTTCTGGACCAAAACCCTTCCAATCCACTAGGTAAAACAACATATCTTTCCTAATCTTGGAGTCTAGGATCTGTTTAACCTCATACTCTTCTTCGGACTGAATCTGCACTGGACCTGGCGGGCCTTTCTGTCTCAAATTAGGAGGGCTTTTCCTTAACAGGGACACATGAAAAACTGAATGAATCTTAAATCCTGGAGGAAGCTGTAATTTCACACTAACCGGATTTATAACTTTTTCTACCGAGAAAGGGCCTATGAACCTTGGTTGAAACTTCCTGTTTACCTTTATTTGAGATTTCGTGTAGAAATCCAAACCTGATCTCCTGGTTCATAACTAGGACTCGTTATCAGCATATTTTTTATAGGAAGCATTGGCCTTATCTAGATTAACTGTGGCTTGTTTATACACTTGTTGTAAATTTTGTATCACTTCCTCAACTGCAGGAACATCACTGTCTTGTTTTCCTATCATGGTGTTCGGATGCCTACCTGAATTGAGGTAAAAAGGTGAAAATCCGGTACTAGCATGAACCGCATTGTTATATGCGAATTCAGCCGCCCAAAGGATATCTGGCCACTCGGTTTCATGGTCCATCAGAAACAAGCGCAAATACTGCTCCAATTCCTGATTCACCCGTTCCGTTTGACCATCAGTCTCCGGATGGAAACTGGAAGAAAAACGAGAATCAATGTTCAGTCTTTTCAAGAAAGATCTCCAAAATCGAGATACAAATTGTGGCCCCCTATCAGATATAACCACTCGAGGAATACCATGTGCTCTCACTATGTGTTGTGTGAAAAGTACAGCTAATTGAGGGGCATTTGGAAGGGAATGCAAAGGCACAAAATGACTCATTTTTGTGAAATGATCTACCACCACCCAAATGACCGAATAACCATGACTAGACGGAATTTCTACAATAAAATCCATGGATACAGTGTGCCAAGGATATGGGGCAGATGGCAAAGGCATCAATAAACCCTGAGGGGCCTGCCGGGTAATCTTTCCCTTAAAACATTGTTCGCAAGAGGTAACATATTGTCCCACTTGAGCCTCCATTGATGGCCACCAAAATTCTCGTTGAATCAATTCCAAAGTCTTTTTGGTTCCTTTATGACCAGACAGAAGTTCATCATGAAAATGTTGAATAATCAAGGTCTGTAATTCTTCCGTTGGTACAAAAAGTTTCCCTCGTACAAATGGCCGGCCTTTCTTTATCTCACGGTTATCACTCTGCTGTACCCATTCTGCAAGGTTTAGAGAGGCAAATTCTCGATTCAGACGCTCTTCAAGATCCGCGAATTGAACCAAACCAATGATCTTTTCTCTGGGAATGATCACCTCTGTCTGTAACACAGGCACATCTTCCTTGATATCCAGATGCGACAAGGCATCCGCCTTACCGTTGCTAGAACCCGGCTTATAAGTGAGAACGAAATTATAGTCAGCAAAGAAAAGTGACCATCGCAATTGTCTTGGCGTCAAGGTTCGAGCCGACTTCAAAAACTGAAGATTTTTATGATCCTTATATACGGTTACCTCGTGCCTGGCTCCCAGTAGATAATGTCTCCACTCACGGAACGCATCCTTAACTGCCAACATTTCCTTGTCCACAATTGAATAATTTAACTCAGCAGGAGTCAACTTGCGAGAGCGAAAAGCCACGGGATGAATCTGTCCCGTTGTCTTGTTACGTTGAGAAAGGATTCCTCCTAAAGCAGCGTTGGAAGCATCGGCTTCCACGAAAAAGGGCTCTTCAGGATTGGGGTGTCGTAGAATCGGAGCTGAGATAAACATTCCCTTTCAATTCTTAAAGGCATTCTCGGCTTCCTCTGTCCAAACAAATTTTGCTCCTTTCTTCAACAACTTAGTCAATGGGGCAACCTTCTCCGAAAATCCTTCAATGAACCGACGGTAAAAATTAGCAAAGCCAATAAAACTCTGCACCTGTTTCACCGAGAGAGGGGATGGCCAATTCTCCACCGCCTTCAGCTTAGATTCATCCATGGCGATGCCATCAGGAGAGAGTATGAACCCCAAGAATTCCACCTTTTGAGCATTGAACACACACTTCTACAACTTGACAAATAATTGGTGTTCAATAATTTCTTCAATATCCAACGAACATGTTCAATATGATCCTGAAGATTCTCGGAGAAAATAAGAATGTAGTCAATATAAACGACAGCAAAGCGATCCAGACACTCCCGCAACACATCGTTCACGAAATGCTGCAAGGCTGTGGGAGCGTTGCAGAGTCCAAAAGGCATGACCTGATATTCAAAAAGCCCCAGACGAGTGCGGAATGCAGTCTTCCATTCATCTCCTTCTGCGACGCGGACCAGATGATAAGCACCCCGCAGATCTAAATTAGTGTAAAATTTGGCCCCTTTTACTTGATCTAGTAGCTTAGAGATCAAAGGCAATGGATACCGGTTCTTTTTAGTTGCTGCATTCAGTGCTCGATAATCGTTGCAAGTTCTTAAATTGCCATCCTTTTTTGGAATGAAAAATAACGGAGAGGAAACCGGAGAGGTGGAGGGTCTGATAAACCCGTTGGCCAGGTACTGATCGATATACTCTTTTAAATGTTGATTTTCTCTTTCAGTGAGTCCGTAGATGCGACTACAAGGTAATGAAGCTCCTGGTTCAAGCTCAATTTTACAATCACAGTCGCGATGAGGTGGCAACTTGTTAGCTTCTCCTTCATCAAAAACAGCGGACAAGTCAGCGTATTCAACTGGTATTTCTTGAGTTGAAACAGAGCAAACGGAAGAAACCGAACTGGCTAGCAAGCAACAGGAGGACAAGGTAACCTCCTCAGTCTTCACATGCTCGCAATTTTTAATACAATATTCAGAACTCATTTGGATGGTTCTCTTTGCCCAATCAATCTTTGGGTTGTGTTCTGTTAACCATGGTAGGCCCAGAATAAACTGAAATTGAGGAGCGTCAAAGAGACTGAAATCCAAAACACTCTCATGTTCCCCTGGGCCAAATAAACAAATCTCCTCAGTATGATAAACAATTGGTCCTGAAGATAAACTCGTGCCATCGACTGCTCGAACAGGTTCAGGTCTCTCTTTCTTGATGAATTGAATTCCCAATTCTTTTGCAAAACCAATATCGCAGAAATTTCCCGTAGCTCTGGAGTCTATCATCAGGAAATGCCTTCCTGAACCTTTTTTCCCATACTCGATTTTGCTCAACACAATTAAATGGGGAGCTGCAGATTGCAAGGTGTTTGCTGCCGATTGTGTCTCTGGAGTTGACTCTTCTTTCGCTTCCACCAGGGCAACCCCTTTTACTGATGGAGCCTGTCTTTTACCGGCAAATGAACCTTGGGTTTCTTCTGACAATCTTTCAAGAAATGACCTGAATCCCCACAGTATAAACATAACTTCCCAGCCCGCCTTCTTTCTCTTTCTTCTTTGCAAAGTGGTCCACGAACTGAACTAATCTGCATAGGTTCTTCCTCTGACTGGACTTCTTTGGTTCTGGAACCTTCGAACTTGCTCCGATCAAAACGAGGGGTAAAGGTTCTGCCTTCTTTCCGTCTTTCACCTTTACGTTCACCCGGTCGCTGGTCAATCTGCAAAATCAAGTCGATCAACTCTGAAACCTCCGTAGGTCTACTGGGAATTTGAGCCAAACAGTCTTTCAGTTCATCTTTGAGGCCGCGATAGAAAATGGAGGCTCGCTTAGCCCCGGCCAATTCGTCTCCACAGTAAGCTTATTGTATTGCGCCAGATAGGCGACCAAATCTCTATTTCCCTTAGGGCAAAGAAACGCTAGTGTAGGAAAGCTGAAAGGAAATGGCGTCTGGATTTCTCACCAGGGAAAAAAACTCAATACCGAAATTTAATCAAAGAGTATAAAGAAGAAATCAAAGTCACCCAAGCTGCACAGTTCTCTAATAAAATTATTTTAGCCAAATCAAAACCCAGAGAAATTTTCCAGATTGTGAAAAATCTTACAAAGCTGCCAGCTAGCCTGCTTGAGACCAAATCCACAGAACACTGTAACAAGATGGCAGACTTCTTCCACCAAAAAGTCAATAAAATCTATGAATCCTCCCCCCCCCCTGGCTACTCCCTCCCAGCTCGGACCAACACAACTCTGGCACACCCTTCATCTCAGCCTCTTCCAAAACTGGACCACTTTCCCCCTCTCAACCTGGCGTCCCTGGAATCTGTGACTCGGAAAGTTAAATCTGGTTCCCCTGACGACCCAGCCCCGCCAGACATTGTTATGTCAGCATCCCAGGTCATTTTTCCCATCATAATGGACCTCCTGAATTCTTCTATCACCTCCGGCACGGTCCCGCCTGAATGGAAACGGGCCATGGTCCGAGCCCTGCTAAAGAAACCTAGCTTGGACCCTTCAGACTTTAGCAACTACCGGCCAATCTCCCTACTCTTCTGGCTGAGTAAAGTCTTAGAGAGATACATCAACGGCCAACTGGTCGCTTACCTAGAAAACAACCAACTGTTAGGCCCCACCCAGACAGGCTCCAGACCAAAGCATGGAACTAAAACCGTCCTTCTCATGGTCACCGAGGAATCCAGAAACATCCTGGACCAAGGAGGATCAGTGGCAGTGATCCTCCTTGACCTCAGTGCGGCCTTTGACACGGTCAGCCATGACATTTTGCTGAATCGTCTGACTAGTATTGGTATTAAACACAAGGCATGGCTATGGTTCGAGTCCTTCTTGAAGGACAGATCCTTTCGGGTATTCGACGGCGAGTCAATGTCCACAAGCAGACCATTAAGATGCGGGGTCCCACAAGGTTCCTCATTAAGCCCTGCGCTCTTCAACATTTATATGAGGCCACTGGCTGAGGTTGTCCGTCCGTTTGGAGTTAAGATCATTTCCTACGCTGACGACACCCAGCTGGTGGTCTCATTGGCGCAGGAAGCCAATATGCCAATGGGAGGAGGGCTCAGAAAATGTCTAGAGGAGGTAAAGAGCTGGATGTCCTCCTCATCACTTAAACTAAATGGGGACAAGACAGAGCTGATGCTTCTGGGCCCGCTGACCCTAGCTCTTTCAATGCCCTATGGCCACCCTGTCTGGGCAACCCCCCGGCACCTAAGGATAACATCAAGAGCCTTGGGGTGTGGCTGGACAGATCCCTTTCATTTGGCAGTCAAGCTACCAAACTCTCGGCTACCTGCTTTGGCCTTCTAAGGATGCTAAAGAAAGTTCTTCATCTTTTACCCATGGAAGCTAAGCAGGTAGCCATCCAGGGTCTGATCCAGTCCAGCCTGGACTTTAACAACGCATTCTACCTTGCTGCTCCAGATTATACACTGCGGAGACTTCAAACAGTGCGGAATTGTGCAGCTCGCACACTACTTCAGCTCCCTCGTCGACAATCAGTAAGAGCTGGCTTGATCAGCCTACACTGGTTGCCAGTACGCCAAATAATCCACTTCAAAGCCATGTGTATCACCCACCAGGCTTTCTGGGACACAGGTCCTCTGATCACCCGCAACCTAGTCTCCCATTACCAACCAAGCAGAAACCTCCACTCAAACCAGGCCTTTATGGCCACAGCACCCAGAATAAAAAAGGCCAGATCAGGTGGTAGGACCTTCACCCATAATGCTTCCAGGCCGTGGAATGCCCTACCCCTTCATCTGAGAGCCAACCCCAATCTCTCCTCATTCCGGAAACAGCTCAAAACATTCCTTTTCAACTCCCCACAGTAATTCTCAGCTAGCCCTCCTGCTTCCGCCAATCACCTCTGATGGTTCCTAGCGCTTGGACGCCCCCGGGCAGCAATTGCGCTCTACAAATACACATACAAATACAAATACAAATATGGATCATGCAGTTGAATTAGGTGATACATGGGTTAATCTTAGAGACGCCGACAATAGACAAGTAGGCGGTGCTAAGCCTGAGGATTTGATTACTGAGCTTCCTGAGAAAATTATTACGTATATGAAGACTTTAATGCCCGAATTGCGTGTCAATTGGGACAAGTTGTCTGCATGTAAGCAGAAGAAAGACGAAACGGTTTCTGACTTTTTCACGAGGTTCGAGGAGACCTTCGTGGATCATAGTGATCAGGATATGGCTACCGAGGGTGGTCAGAGATTGTTTGTTGACAAGTTTGTACATAATTTGCTTCCTGAATTGTGCAATAAGTTGAAGGATTCTGAAAGTGCTTGGGCTGTTTCCATGTCAGCCCAAATTTTGGCTACTGCCCAGTACTATGAAAATAGGCACAAAGATGAGTTAGAGAAAGTGGATAAGAAGACTAAGGAATTGAAGACTAAATTTCTACTATAGCAAGCGTATCCACCCCGTATTACTAGTCAGCGCGATGATCAGCAGCCTCAGCAGTATTCGAGAAACTCGCAAAGAAACAAGTCTTCTCAACAGCGTTTTCTGTATGGGCCTAATCAGTGTGCATATTGTAAAGAAGAGGGTCATTACAAGAATAGTTGTCCGGTTCTGTTACAACGCACGAATGGTGCTTCTGGTGTGAGAGGTAGAGGTGCTCAACAAGTGCCTAGAGGTAGAGGTCGCGGACAGAATGTACGTCCTTTGCCTCCGCAGAACTCGATGAACAGTTTTGATCAACAGCAAAGTTCGTCTGGTAGGACAGCACAGTACTATGTGGATGATTAGTATGTTGAAGGTGATGAAGCAAATGGTAATGATTGTTAGGACAGCCATGGACAAAGAGAGGGATTTGTTTCAGTTCAGTAGATCAGAGTGGACCTTATGTTGAAGTGATTACATCAGGTGTGTCAGAACCTTTTCTGTTGGATACTGGAGCTACAAAGAGTTCTATTATGCATTCTAAACTCCCTGGCGCACCTTTGTCTGGCTTCGATAATGTTTCTGTAGGTTTTTCTGGCGCCCCCGTTCCGAATCCGATTTCTGCTCCATTGTCTCTTTCTGTTGGTCCGCGTAAGATCGAAGCACCCCTTCTTTTGACTACAGGTTGTAATGAGAATTTGTTGGGATTGGATTTGTTAAAGAGATTGTATGCGACATTGTATTGTTCTCCATCAGGAGTACATCTTACTTTAGGTAAGAGAGTGATCTCTCCGATGTACGTGTCGAAAGATTGTCTTCCATCTGAATTGTCTCTCTTACCAGATTCATTGTGGGCTACTGGTCCAAATGATGTGGGTCTATTGGACTTTACTCCATATGTCGTGACACTGAAGGCGAATGCTAAGTTACCGCGCATTCCCCAATATCGCATCTCGAGTGATGGTGAGCGTGCACTTTTAGCGATTATTTATGATCTGATCGAAAAGGGTGTCATTGAGGAAACGAGAGCTAATGTGTGCAATAGTCCTGTTTTGCCTGTTCTGAAGAGAACTGATCCTTCACAGCCTCCTGTATATAGGTTTGTCATCGATCTTCGCGAAGTAAACAAGATTGTTGTCCCACAATTTCCAGTTGTGCCTGACATTACAGCCTTGTTGACTCTGATTCCAGCTACTGCCACATGGTTTTCCGTGATTGACTTGAAGAATGCTTTCTTCAGCATCCCGATTGCCATGGAGAGTAGGGACATTTTTGGATTCTCTTTAGGAGGTCGCAGTTTTCGCTTTAAACGCGCTCCTCAAGGCTATTGCGAGAGTCCATCGATCTATAGTCAAGCTTTGAAGACACAACTTGATCTGTTGATTTTACCTGATGGTGCAGCCCTTATTTAATACGTAGATGATTTACTAGTCGCTGCTGACACTGAGGAGATTTGCAGGGAAGCCACTTTGTTGTTACTACATAACTTGTCTGATTGTCATCACAAAGTTTCTCTCTCGAAGTTGCAATTTTGTCGACAAGAAGTAACCTACTTAGGTCACCTCTTATCGAAGGAGGGAAGGAAACTGACCCCAGAAAGAATTCATGCTATTACGAAAATGAGTGTGCCTACGACACAGAGAGAAGTACGCGCATTTTGGGGTATTACGTCGTACTGTAGACAGTGTATTCCTAATTTTTCTTTGTTAGCGAAGCCTTTGATAGCTCTTACTGTTAAGGATACTCCAAATCCTATTCTTTGGACTGACGAATGTCAAAAGAGCTTTTCTGAATTAAGCAATGCGTTGTGTTCGGCTCCTGTGTTGGGTACTCCCGACTACAGTAAGCCCTTCACATTGTATGTTCATGAGAGAGAGGGATGTGCATTGTCAGTTTTGACTCAACAGTTTGGCGATAAGCAACGTCCATGTGCATACTTTTCGTTGACTTTAGATCAGGTAGCTAGAGCGTTGTCGAGTTGCTTGAGAGCTACGGTGGCAGCGGCTGTTTCAATTCGACAGTCTGCTGGTTTGGTTATGGATAACACATTAGTTGTTATGGTTCCACATGCAGTGGATACCTTGTTGAACCGTACGAAGACACAGCATTTAACTAGTGCTCGGTTGTCGGGTTATGAGTTGACGTTGTTAGCGAGTCATGTGCACATTAAACGATGCAACACGTTGAATCCAGCCACATTGTTGCCGATTTCAGTTGAGACAGATGATGATAATGAAGAACAGCATGACTGTTTTCTGAGAACTGAAGAAGAAATGAAAGGGAGAATAGATCTTAGGGATACTCCTCTTCCTGAATGTGATGGTACTTTGTGGGTTGATGGTTCGTGCTTTAAGTTGCCGAATGGTGATACGACTGCGGCATATGCTGTTACGACTTTGCATACGATTGTTGAAACTGCACGTATTCCACATAATTCAGCACAAGCAGCAGGATTGATTGCACTTACGAGAGCATGCGTGTTGTCGAAAGGTATGAGAGTGACCATATATACTGACAGCCAATACGCTTTTGGCGTGGCTCATAGCTTCGGACGTTTGTGGCGTGAACGCGGATTCTTAACTTCGCATGGGACGAAGATCCAGCATGGACAGTTGGTGAATGAGCTTCTTGAGTCACTGACCTTACCGTTACAAGTTGCGATTGTGAAATGCAGTACACACAAAAAGGTTACTGATGATGTTGGTCGTGGTAATGCATTTGCTGATGAAATCGCAAAAGAAACAGCAAAAGATGTAATGAATCGAATGTATGTAGCAGGCCCTGCAAGATGCATTGGTGATGTTGGAATGTGTGAAGAGACAATTGAGAGCGTGAAATCCATTCAAGATGAAGCTACAGAGAAAGAGTTGAATGAATGGAGAGAAAGTAAGGGTAGATTGGATTCGAATGGTTGTTGGACTGATTTGTCAGAGCATCAGAGATGGTTGTTACCCGATGCGTATGTGCTTGCAGTGGTGACAATGGCTCATGGAATGGCACATATTAGTGTGAAAGGGATTTGTAAGTTGTTGGCTCCGGTTTGGCAGAATGCGGGAATTCCAAAATGTGCAGAGAACTTGGTGAAGAACTGTATGGTGTGTCTGAAATACAATCCTGGTAGGGGAACTCCAACTTCAGCTTGTCATTTTGCGCCTCCAACGTATCCGTTCGAGGTTTTGCAGCTAGATTTCATTCACATGGAAAGGTGCAACAATTTGAAATACGTACTCGTTGTTGTTTGTGCCTTTTCGAGATGGGTAGAAGCATATCCTTTAAAAGACAACACTGCCATATCCACAGCTAAAGCCCTTGTCAAGGAATTCTTCCCTAGATTTGGAATGCTGAGAATGGTCTGGAGTGACAATGGAAGTGAGTTTGTGGGTCGAGTGATGAAGAAAGTATGAGAGGGACTAGGCATCCAACAGAAATTCCACTCTGCAAATCACCCCCAATCAGCTGGATTAGTAGAATGCTATAATGGCACACTGAAATTGAAATTGGCAAAGATTCAAGTGAGTTCTGGTCTTAAATGGCCTGACGCTCTGCCTTTAGCACTCCTATCAACGAGAATGACTATTCACTCGCAAGTGGGACTTAGTCCCTACAAGATTGTGTTTGGCCGTCCGGCCAATATATGGGGAGTGCCTAGGCCGAAAAAATATAGTGAACTCGAACATCCTGTACTGCTTGATTATTTGTACGAATTGATGGCTAAATTGCTTGTTTTACACCAACAGGTTCATGATACTCTGCCTCCGGTCTCTGAAGCTCCAGGACATCCTATCGATCCTGGATCGTGGGTGCTGATACGGAATTTCCAGCGGACAAAGAAAGACCAACCCCGTTGGACCGGACCTCACCTTGTTCTTCTCTCAACGAGATCAGCTGTTCGAGTAGAAGGGAAAAAGCACTGGATCCACGGCGTACACTGTAAGAGGGTCCCACTGCCTCTCCCGTACGACCGTAGGATCCAGAAGAGTATCGCTGACTCTGAAACTGAGACTGTGCCTCGTTTTCTGCCTTTTAGCAATGCACGTGTAAAAGGAACAATTTCTGAACAAGAAAGCGACAATATCTTGCAAGAAGCTGTACCACCGTCAAGTCGATTGAACACTACAGAGCCTGAACTATTGTTTCAGAACCAGACAGTACCTGGAAGAAGCCGTTATAATCTGAGGCCGAGAACTATGGACAAATAAAAATTATTTTTCTTTTTTTTGAATGTGCAGCTCTCTCATCTGAGAAACTTGCTTATTTTTGTTTTTCGAACCGCCATCCGGGTTCAGCTGCTAGGGTCGCGGTTGCTTAAGTCTTTGGAGTGCAGCTGAAGACGTTAGGTCGACAGTTCTGGTTGGTCTAAGGGAGTTGCCCTGGACTGACAGAAGCATTCCTTAGCATGGAACACCCTACCGCCGCGGGCAGCTATTTAGAGAGGATGGAGTTTTTCGAGATGGAGAGATCTGCCAAACAGATGAACTTTAAAGCCAGAATGTGTATATTAATGACAAAGACACGATTTTTGATATTATGCATTTTTATGTTGCTTAGTGTAATGATGTTTTTAATAGGATATGTTTTATTCTCTTTTCAAGTGACCTTTGCACCCACTACACAGCCCATACCTCCTCCTACTGTTTCCTCGCATGAGTCCACTAGAAGATTAGAGTTTATCAATAACTCTTTCATCCAGCTTTTGCACCAACACCAATTAGTAGTGAACATAACTAATTGTTGGGTGTGTGGTCTTATGCCACATACAACAGATAAAGGTATCCCATACTTGGTCTTACCATTTAGCTACAATGGTTCTTTGTGGGCGTTTCAGACGATGTTCATATATGCCATCGAACCATATTCTCCGCTTTCCACGAGAAGTAACTCGAGCAATAAAGCGTTGTTAGTAGGAATTGCAAATATGAGCAGAACAATTGACTCGTACAGAACGATTCCTAGAGATGAGTTGCAAGCTTACGTTAGATGGAATGTAACAAAATATGGAGTTGTTTTGAGTGAGAACAAGTGAGCAAAGAGATCCTCGATTTGGATCGTACCCCATCAGGGTCACCTATGTCTGCAAGGTAATGGCAGGAATCCCAGAGCTCAGTTAGGGAAAAGTATCTGCACTGGGACATACATTTTTGCGTCTCAGACTTCCCCTCCGTTTCTAGCAGCTAAGGGTACCTATTTCATCTGCCATGATAGAGCCTATACATGGTTGCCCCCTGACTTCTCGGGCACATGTTTTGTTTCGTTCCTGTTGCCTCCCACCTACACGGCTACGGCAGATTACCACAGGACAAGGATAGTTAGAGGTGTCATGAGTGAAGAAGACACTGCAGGACAAGAATTTGGAGATTTCATGAAGGGTTTGCTGCCGTTTTGGGGACCTACGGTTAACAGCAGGAACATAAGGCAATGGACAAGGGTGGTTGAATCCACTATAGTTGAAACTGCCGGTGCCCTTAGTAATTTGACGGCTGAGCTCCAGTCGGATCGTCTTATGACTCTTCAGAATAGGGTTGCATTAGATGTCATACTTGCAGACCGAGGTGTGGTATGTAAAGTGATCCAATCAAGTTGCTGTATTTTCATCCCCGACAACGCTCCGACAGTTTACCAGGCCATTTCCAAACTGCATAAAATCTCCAAATCTATCCACATGGATAAAGGGGATTGGTCATTTATGGGGTGGTTCTGGGGACTGATATCCGCCTGGGGATGGAAGATTCTGAAAGTCATTGGGATGATCTTAGCAATTCTTTTTCTGTTCTGTCTGTGTGTACAGTGCGCTCCTGCAATATGTGGCCTTTGTGCTACATTGTGTGTAAGGAAACCTGTATCGAGAAATGAGCTAAGTAATAGGATGATGCTACAGCAGCATCTCAATGCCTTTATGAATACAGACCTGGACTCAGATTAGCGTGAGTATAGGTTATTGCCTATGTAAGGGCAAAAGGAGGGACTGTAGTACTGAAGATTCTGGACCTGTGTTATATACATCGTCGTATCATGACGATTTTGGTATCAACAGACCGGTAATGATTGAGATACTATGTACAAGCATTTCTGGCATATTCGAGTGACGAAATCACCCTGAAATCGGAGTTTCCGTCTTGAACCCTCGGGTTCCATTTTGTGAACGACAGCCATTTTGTGATTGCCCTCACCTAGGCTAAAAGACTAAAGCCAAGATCGAGTCAGAAGGACACGTATACCTTCGCTGACTCCTCTGTGACCTGGGCGAGCTGAGTCCATTGCCTGAAGCCAAACCTGTTCGGCCAGTTCCTTTCCCAGTGGCCGAACGAGATTAGCATAGAAGCACAACATGTCATAAACCTTTCATCGCACACAAACTATGTCTAATCTCACACACACCTGTCTCTGTTTCTTTCTTTATGACTTGCTTTACGATGAGGAGGTGCCCGTTTTTATTAGTGGTCCATCGATATCTGATGGAAATATTGGGCCTTGCCGGATAGTTGATTGGGAGCTGAACAAACTGAAATATGGGCTTGTCATCATGACTCTGCTTTTTCTTTGTAGTGGAAATATGTGAATGGTCAAATGTAAAATAAGGAATGTTTGCCTAAAGCATAATATTTTGTATAAAAAGAGAAGGCTGGCTTTGTAAGATTGAGCAGTCTCCTGAGAACATACACCGTGTTGTACTTCTAGGATACCTGTTACTGGCTGCAGCCAATAAATACGATCTTTGACTTCACCTAGAAGACTCTGTGTTTCTGTAGTCTGCAACAGGAAGAACTCGAAGTCTTCGGGTGTGTACCCTGGCACCGCTGGGTTCTTAAAACCCAGTACTTCAGGTGGATTAGAATAGCAGATCAGCACAGTAGAAGAGAGCAGGGAGTTACAGAAGGAGGCGGTATAGAAAAACAGCAGATCAGTAGAGGAGAAGAGAACAGAGAGTTAGAGAAGGAGGTGGGGTGAAAGAGAACAGAAGATCAGTACCGGAGAAGAGAAAAGGCAGTTAGAGAAGGAGGCGGATGGAAGAGAGCAAAAAGATTATCACAGGGGAAGGCAACAAGGAGTTAGAGAATGAGGCGGTTGGAAGCGAGCAGCAGATCAGCACGTGAGAACAGAACATGGAGGTAAAGAAGGAGCCGGGTGGAAGAGAGTAGCAGATCAGCACAGGAGAAGAGAAGAGACCATGGAGTTAAAGACGGGGTTGGGGTGGAAGAGAGCAGCATATCAGCACAGGAGAAGAGAAGAGAAGAGGGAGTTAAAGAAGGAGGCGGTTGGAAGAGAACAGCAGATTAGCACAGGAGAAAAGTACAGAGTTAAAGAAGGAGGGGCTATGTTTGAGAGCAGCAGATCAGCACAGGTGAAGAGAACATGGAGTTAAAGAAGGATGTGGAGTGGAATAGAACAGCAGATCAGCATGGGAGAAGAGAACAGGGATTTAAAGAAGGAGGTGGGGTGGAAGAGAACAGCAGATCAGCACAAGAGAAGAGAAAAGGGAGTTAGAGAAGGAGGTGGGTGAAAGAGAACAGCAGATCAGCACGAGAGAAGAGAACATGGGTTTAGAGAAGGAGGCAGGGTGGAAGAGATCAGCAGTTCTGCACGGGAGAAGAGATGAGAACGGAGTTAGAGAAGGAGTTTGTTGGAAGAGAGGAACAGATCAGCACAGCAGAAGAGAACAGGGAGTTAAAGAAGGAGGTGGGGTGGAAGAGAGCAGCAGATCAGCACAGGAGAAGAGAATAAAATTGGGAGTTAGAGAAGGAGGTGTTGTGAAAGTGAGCATCAGATCAGCAGAAGTTAACAGGTAGTTAAAATGCAATGCAATATGTTTCTCATTCGTAAAGTTTGAGATATTGCTATTGTAAATGACCAATTTTATTTAAATGTTTTGTTGTGAAAAATAGTGAAATTAATTGCTTTTTCATTTACAATGCTAATAGTTATAATTTTTGCAAATGTGACACCTATAGCATTTGTAATGCAATATGGGTTGTATTTATGTGACTTACATGCATTGATATTATAAACAACAATGGTTTGGAGTTGGAGGGTGGAGTTGGAGGATGGAGTTGGAGGGTGGATTCGGAGGGTGGATTTGTATTTGTATGTAGGATTTTGATTTGGATGGTGTAGTTTGATGGTGGAGTAGGAGAGTGGAGTTGGAAGGTGGAGTTGGAGGGTGGAGTTGGAGGGTGGAGTTGTAAGGTGGTAGTTTGCGGGTGGATTTGTAGGCTGGAGTTGTCATTGGAGGGTGGATTTGTAGGGTGTATTTGGATGTTGGAGTTGGAGGGTGGAGTTGGATGGTGTTTTGGAGGGTGGTTTTGGAGGGTGAATTTGTAGTTGGAGGGTGGAGTTGGAAGGTGGATTTGGAGTGTTGAGTTGGAGGGTGTAGTTGGATGGTGGATTTGGAGTGTTTAGCTGGAGCGTGTAGTTGGATGGTGGAGTTAAAGGGTGTAGTCAGAGGGTGGATTTGGAGGGTGTAGTAGTACTTGGATGGTGGATTTGGATGGTGGATTTTGAGGGTGGAGTTGGAGGGTAGAGTGGTGGGCGGGTAGAGTGGTAGGCGGGTAGAGTGGTGGCGCTAGAGTGTGGGCACTAGAGTGGTGGTGGATAGGGTGGTCGATAGGGTGGTGGTGGATATGGTGGTGGCGCATAGAGTGGTGGCGGATAGAGTGGTAAAGTGTTGGTAGAGAGAGTGGTAGAGTGGTGGCGGTAGAAGGCTGAACTGTGTGTGAGAGAGAGTGTGTAAGAGAGAGTGTGTAAGAGAGAGTAAGAGAGAGTGTGAAAGAGAGAGTAAGAGAGAGAGTGTGTAAGAGAGAGTAATAGAGAGAGTTTGTAAGAGAGAGAGTGTAAGAGAGAGAGAGTGTAAGAGAGAGTGTGTAAGAGAGAGTGTGTAAGAGAGCATAAGAGAGAGTGTGTAAGAGAGAGTGTGTAAGAGAGAGAGTGTGTAAGAGAGAGAAAAGAAAGAGTGTGTGTAAGAGAGAGTGTGTGTAAGAGAGAGTGTGTAAGAGAGAGTAAGAGAGAGTGTGTAAGAGAGAGTGTGTAAGAGAGAGAGTGTGTAAGAGAGAGTAAGCGAGAGAGTGTGTAAGAGAGAGTGTGTAAGAGAGAGAGTGTAAGAGAGAGAGAGTGTGTAAGAGAGAGAGTGTGTAAGAGAGAGTGTGTAAGAGAGAGTGTGTAAGAGAGAGTAATAGAGAGTGTGTAAGAGAGAGAGTGTGTAAGAGAGAGTGTGTAAGAGAGAGTGTGTAAGAGAGAGTAAGAAAGAGTGTGTGTAAGAGAGAGTGTGTGTAAGAGAGAGTATGTAAGAGAGAGTGTGTAAGAGAGAGAGTGTAAGTAGAGCTAATAAAACGACCCTAGAATCATCAATCATCACTTACAATCACTCAATAATATATCATTTATTAGTGCAATAGTTAGTTACCTGTTCCAATTCAATCATGGAGGTAGGTAGGTAGTAGGCACACAATTGTATCCCCTCTTTGATGCAAGCAAACTATTGGAATTTGGAAGTCTTGTAAATTAAATGATCTTTACTGGGGCGGCCCTGCTACAGATGATAAAAGAAGGATAGGCATGGCAGAGGGAGGCAGGCATGGTCTACAATGTCCTTTAAGAAAATGTGGAGGGTTTTTCACTGCACATAGGTCCAGCTCCAATCTGGCAATATATGTGCCTAAAAATGGTGAGGCTGTATAAGTCAGACACAAACATATTATTCCACTAGCTATTTTTGGCAAAATGATAAATAATTAAAAAGTTCTGTCTTGGCCTACTCTCAGTTAAAGAACTAGAGTTTGTCCTCAAACTCTGGTGGTTCACCCAGAAGTTGGTCATCATGATCTAACACACTTGAGTCTGACCAATCACCCTCATTCCACTGCTGTAGCATTTCAGGAATAGGTGTAATTGTGTGGTATGACGTATTGGTTCATTTTGATCACCGTCAATCTCTCCACATTTTGAGACGAGAGACTGATCCTTCTCACTGTGACAACTGCACAAGCTAACCAGAACACATGCTCAGGAGACACAATAACAACCAGACAAGCATCTTCTGATACCAAGACACCAATGGGGTTTGATCCACATAGGCCTCTCTTGGGTCATCCAGGTAGTCCTGGAACATCCTATGAATTGTCATTGGTTCTGTCACTTGCTTGACATTTTTTGCTTTTGCCTCTGCACTGAACTTAAGACCTGCATATTGAAACCTATCCAATGCAGAGGGTCTGGCCGATTGTTGTATTTCTGTTGTCGTTGCTGCCAGTGTTATTGTTGCTGGTTTTGGCTGCTGGAAGACCACAGTTCTGCCCTCTCTGGAAGTTTAAAGTGACACCCCAGGATTTGTGCCAGTGGGATTCTAGTTTCCAGCTGTTCTTGTTCCAGGTCTCTGGCTCGCGGAATAATTCACGTCCTGTATTCTGAAATATTCCCTTCTAAAAAAGGAATGAAAGTAAGCAGTAGTTTTTTGTTCGGCAGATCAAGTATTGTGGCACAGATGTCCTCTTTGGATTACATTATTTTTTTTTGCAACCTTGCATTAGCAGCCAATAGATTACGCTCTGAACCAAACATTAAGCTCTGAAGCAAATAATGCACATCTTTGTTTATATCTGCGAAGTTTTCAGCCACCATTTTTAACTGGTCCTGTAGAAGATGCAACAACAGGATACCTTGGCCCTTCTTACTGTCCTACTTGATGACTTCTTGAGTAAAAACCTACAAAGGAAGAATCATCTCTACAGGCAATTGACTAGGTCCCATTTGTCCATTGCAATGGGCATGCTTTACCCAGTTGCATTCCCACCTCTCTGAATAACATACTCATTGATTGATTTGTACTGCTCAAACAGACGTTGCCACTTGTAATAAGTCAGTTCCAATGTGTTTGGCATCTCCTTTATGAAGGCTTTAACTGGTGTTCTATTATCATGCTAAAAAAGAATGGCTGAAATGTGTGCAGATTCTTCTGAAAGTGGTCAGTAAGTTGCTCTCTATGTCTTCTTTATTGAGAAAGTCCTGCACAATGAGGTTGATGCAATGCACCAAACACAGGACCCTAAAATATCCACCATCTGCAATGGACTTAACTATATTAGTGCCTTTGTCTGTGGCAGCATATCCAATTCTGAGACCTCTAGGTTTGGAGGCATTTTTTCCTTGTTGTTAATCTTCCAATAAGTTTGCAGCAGTATGGGATTTGTCCACATGGTCAAACAACAAGCAAGAAGGCTTGGAAAACAAAGAACACATGCAGGCCTATGGACACCGACTACACAAAATGGCCCCTGGCCACATGGCATGGATAACAAAGACAAATGGTGGCCTATGACAAACACACTCACTGGCCAGACAAAGAAGGCATGGTAACACTGAAGAAAACACTATCATTAATTCAGCAATGCTATAAAACAAAATTAACTGAGTTACAAAACAATACACATCCTCCCAAGACTTCAAATATTACACCACCTATTCACTTTTTGCAGAAAAAAACATGCAAATACCCAAATAAAACCCACATTTTTAAATTAATCCAATGCTATCCCTGCCCCAATTAATGTATTAAACAACATATACCACAGAAACAATTGTTTCATGCACCCATGACTTGTATTGGGCCTACTGGCTGGATGGCCCATTGACAAACTAGACCACATAGTAAAATAAATGAAAATATTGCAAAAGTATTAACAAACATGAAGCAAATTTACTGAATTTTGCAACATTTTTCCTTTATGAAAGATTGAAATTACAAGCAGAGGAAAAAAATTTGGCCACTACTGAGACGGCTGGCCACCGACCACAATAGATTAAAAAAAAAAGTACAAATAAATACTGATGCATACCCTCTATCGCACAAACAACATCCTTATATGATATCACAATAACAAGTCCTTAAATCCAATGATATAAATGCAGCAGACAACGACAGTAATCTTTCCAGCTCCGAATCCAAATGAAAAGTAACCAGGAGATGGACAGAGAACTTGGAGGAGCCTGATGGTCATAAACAGGAAGTTGGAATCTCTGGGGCACTTTTCTACATGACAAAAAAAGTAGAATACAAAAAAAGGCTTCTCACACTAAAACACAACTTGAACGGTCCATTGGAATAGAATATCAACTCAAAAATGTATTTTGAAGGAGATTTAGCTGCTTCTTCAGAAAATATTCTGCTCGAGATGCAGCCGCGGTTGCATGCCCTCGCCAGCATCACAAAAAAGAATTTGACTGAACCCACACTAGCCGGCCACAAGTTTGCACATGCTCACTAGCAGCCTGGAAGTCTTGTGATGCTTGCCAGCATGCACCAAAACAAGGCTTGTGTGCACCTACAGAAAAAAATTCTGCCACACGCCGTATGGCAGAATTTTGTGGGATCTTCGTGCTACACTCAGAGCACGGAGTTCCCATATTCTGCAAACTCAGTGAGCAGAATTAATTTTTCAGCCCAACCTTAGTTTAGAGAGGTGACTATACATGAATCACATTTTGCTGTTTGGTGTACACTAATATTGTGATAATTAGCGCTTCAAAGCCTCTTCAAGTGTAGTAGGTGCTAAATAAATGCAATTACAATTACAAAACTAATAAATACATTAAAAAATAGATACTGAAGATTCCTTTAGGACAGACACTTAGGTGTATGGGGCCTACCCTGGACAGGACACTGCTTCTCTCACAGTTATTGAGGTACAGGCACATGCATCAAGTGAGTAAGAAATCGCAAAACGTGCGAATCGCAAAAATAGAGCATTTGGGATCGCAAATAACAGTGTCCCAATGCATTATCCTTATTTTTGCGAAAAACAGTAATTTTTCGCAAAAATAAGGAATTGTGGAAAAAGGTACGGGCCGCTGACCTTTCTCGGAGTTGCCCGGCGTTAACCGCCTCTATACCCAATCAAGTTACCAAACAAAGAGGCAGGCGCTGGAGACTGGAAGGCAGGAAACAGAAGTTTATTCCGACGGAGCAGAACACGTCAAATCAGACAACAGGGTATCTTCTCGAGGTGCTCTAACCGCATCTCTGTGGCCTGGCCTCTAATACACAAGTTTATTGTTTTATTGCATAAAACACATCTCTGTCAACACTTTGATGTACGGAAAGACATCCTCGGAATCCCCGCTTCAGGCCCGTTGATTATCGCGCAGCTGGACATTCCGCCGATTCACGGAATGTATGGGATTGATCGGGTCTCATAGGGTGGGGGCTTTGATCAACTCGTGAATCCTTTGATGGGGGATGCTTCCTACTGTACGGGGGGGGGGGCAATAAACAGCATCCGCAGGGCCAGGTGGCGGCCTGGGAACAAGTGAGACAAACGGGTACAGAGGAAAGGGGGTTTTATCAAAGGACCCGGGATCATGAAAGGAATGAAGGGAGGTGTCGCGCTAGGAACAGGATGGGGTTCCGAGGCAGAGCTGCGCTGAAGAAGGGTTTATGACCCAAGGCATGTGAGAGCGGGGGCTGTCAGCGTGCGGGGGATGCTTGCGAGGTCAAGAGAGAGAGAGAGAGATGCGCTGGCTATTTGTGATGGGCAGAGAGGCCATGGTACTCAAAATGGCTGCCGCTTACGCGCACGAATGGGCTCGAAAAGGGGGCAAGATGGCGCCGATAATGTTGACGTTGCAGCCTAACTTTTAACAGTCCTCGCTTTTCAACATATCTAGCCAGCTTGTCTACTCTGTGTCGATCCTCATCAAATTCCTAACCTCGGCATCATATAATGCTCCCATGCGTTCATTTCCAAGGTCCACAGTCTTAGGGCGAATACAACTCATACATAATGAACACAGAGGCGGCAGGCATTGAATTCCCAAGCATAGTCCACATATCACAACTACGGGAATCAGGATAATAGAAAACAGTCTCCAGCCCCAGTTCTTAACAGTACTCCAGAACCATCCACCAAGCGACCATTCTTCCTGCTCCTGGTGGACTTCTGAGGAGAGTCTGTGGAGGTGTTCAATGGCCTTGTACACTGAAGGTGAGTTGTCCGGTATATATGTACAGCAGCTGGACCCAATATTGCGGCATGCTCCACCACGGTCCGCAAGAACCACATCTAGAACAAGGCGGTTCTGGAGAGCCACCAGGCGGACCGCTTGAAGCTCGGCGGTGTTGTTAGCAAGGATACCAGCTGTGATGTTCATTGTTGTCTCGACTGCTTGAGTCAGATGTCGGATGGCACGGCTGTTTGCCATCGGACCCCAGAGCGGAACAAGTCCCTTCATAGCATCGAAGAACTGTGCTCCTGTTGAGTCGGCTTGTTCAATGTCCTTGGCTCGCTTTTGTCTATGGTGATTTGCTGGGGCCACATAGGTTGGAGGAAAAACGAAGGAGATGAAACAAGTGCCCCCCCAGCCTTTGGGGAGCCAGGTGTAAGCTTTTGTGCCGCAAACAAAGTACATGTTTGGAGAGGATACAAAGGAAGGTGGGTCAGTAGAGTCCAAAGTCCTGGTGAAGCGGCAAGCACTGCTGCCTACCAGCTGTGACCCGAGCCCTTCTATGCACATATGGCCTGTGACGTTGATGACAGATAGAGCCACAGTCAAAGTGGCAGCTGTTCGCTTCCGTAGGTAGGAGAAAGTGGGTCTGGTTGGATTGTTGAACACCTGCATTTCAACTCGTTCTTTAGCAGGGATGTCCATGTGGATAGAATCGTTGGAGGTCTGCGGGCAGAAGTGTGTCTTTGTTTTATTTCGCCAGACCTCATGGTAGAAATGTGGTTTTGCTGGAGGTGGCATTGTCCTTATAGCTCTCCTGCAGGAGAATCAGCCAAGCAAGGCAGGAGCCGTGAATTGAAAAGGGTGAAGGGATAAAAGGTATCGAATGTCCAGTGGCGTGGGGTAGCAACCCACAGATCCAGCAGTTGGTGGCATTGGTGGCGAGATTGTGCTGGTGCAGTAGCTGTACAAAGGAGTTGTTCCAGAACTCCTTTCGTCTTTCTCTGAGTTGAGGAGAGAGCGAGATCAGATAATGTTCCTTCATGGTGGTACGCTGGGCAGTGGTTAGCAATATCTGATGAGCAGATGTGCTTTCCTCCAGGATCCAAAAGCAAGTCATGAGGAAGAGGCAAACGAGGGAGACAATGAAGAATGCGATTGTCTTTGATTTGTGCATATTGTCAGTCTTTGGGTTTCTGTAGTGGGTATTTCCAGTTGCTTCCATCATCTTCTTATTTGGCGCTTCCATCATCTTCTTATCTGGCGCTTCCATCACTTTCAAGGTGCTCGGTAGTGGGCAGAACCACAGACTTCGTTTAGCTTCTCTCCGGGTGACCCTTGGTGGTGTTTAGGTCACCGTTCTGAGATTTTAACTTAGTCCGTGGTCTACTTAGCCGAAGCTTCCCTCCTTTCGACGCAGGAAATACCCTTCTCTGGATGGCACAGTGGGATCAGAGAATTTTGCGAGTTCAAGTGCCTCGGTATCGGGATAGCAGTTTAGAGATGGTCGATCCTTGTTCAGGAGCTCTTCCTGGTTGTCGATGCTTTCTGTTGTGGCCAGGGTCGAGGAGACCTTCTTGCAGTTGTGTGCGTGCAGC
Organism: Lissotriton vulgaris; assembly: GCF_964263255.1. Taxonomy (NCBI): domain Eukaryota; kingdom Metazoa; phylum Chordata; class Amphibia; order Caudata; family Salamandridae; genus Lissotriton; species Lissotriton vulgaris. The sequence goes on from NC_141697.1 coordinate 808,172,871, forward strand.
CAGTGCCGTTTCCCCTCCACTCGAAGAGCTGTCCGTGTGGTGATCAGTACTTGCCAGGGGCCCGTCCACCGGGGTTCCAAACTCTTCGCTCGTTGAAAGTTCCGGACTAGTACATAGTCCCCCAGTTGGATGTCGTGGCCCGGACCCCTGGAAGCATCGGGGATGGCCTGTTGCACCTGCTGATGAATGACAGACAGAGTTTCAGTCAATTTATACAGATAATCAGACATTAGGACGACCGGGACGTCATGAATGGAAGTTGGTCTCGGTGCAGACCAGACGCTCATGGGTCGACCGAAAACAACCTCATAAGGTGTCAAGTGATGTTTGGTGGGGGTGGAACGCATCGATAGCAATGCCAGTGGGAGGGCGTCTGGCCATTTCAGACCCGTGGTAGCCACTATCTTGGCCAGCTTAAGCTTTAGTGTGGCATTGTGTCGCTCAACAAGTCCAGCAGACTGGGGGTGGAAGACTGCGTGGAACTTCTACTTGATACCCAGCCCCTTTAAGATGAGCTGGATGACTTCGGCTACGAAGTGGGGGCCATTGTCGCTTCATAAAATTCGACAAAGGCCGTAGCGAGGGAAAAATTCCTTTAACAGTACTTTTGCAGTGGCCATAGCAGTGTTGTCACGGGTTGGGTATGCTTCCACCCATTTGCTAAATGCGCATACCACAACAAGTACATATTTCAGGCCTTGGCATCGGTCTAGCTAGCTGGATGTAGTCCATCTGCAGGACTTCAAACGGGTGATTGGGGACCCCAAACCCTCCCCGGGGTACTACAGTTCCTTTCCCGGGGTTATGCTGCAGGCATATCAAGCATTGTTGGACCAGACGTTTGGCGGAGTCTGTTATTTTGTCGTTGTGCCAAACTCTGGAGACAAGTTCAATCATGGGGGCTGATCCTATGTGAGCAGAGGAGTGTGCCATAGTCAGTATGGGAATCAGGTAGGAGTTAGGTAGCAACCACTTGTTCGTGTCTTTGGTCCGCCAGCAGCCTTCATCGTCTTTCAATCCCACCCGCGCCCATTCAGTCAATTCGTGTTGCGTGCTAGCCATTTGAATGTCTCTAATAGTGTCCCTAGCGTCGGTCCATTTCTCTGCTTGTGACCTGGTCACGTACATATGTGTTGTCGTCCTATTTTCAGCTGTCGTTCGAGCAGTGAGGTCGGCTAGTGCATTTCCCTGTCCAATAATATCTGTCACTTTCTTGTGTGCCTGGCATTTGATGACCACAAGTCTTTTGGGGAGAAGGACAGCTTCGATCAAGGCGGAGACTAGATCTCCATTTAGGATGGGAGTGCCGTGTGAGGTCAAGAATCCCCTTTCCTTCCAAAGGAGCCCAAAATGGTGAACCACCCCGAAGGCATACTGGCTGTCGGTATATATGTTCGCTGTGGTTCCTGCTGCTAGGATGCATGCTCGTGTCAGGGCAATCAGTTCCGCTGCCTGTGCAGATCGCTGGGTGATGCGGGCTGTCTCGACTACAGTTCGGGCTGTGGTGACTGCATAGGCAGCAGAAGTGGTGCCATCGGGGAGTTTGATGCAAGAGCCGTCCACCCACAGCTCTCTGTCAGGGTCAGGAAAAGCCGTGTCTCTGAGGTCAACTCTACTTCTAGTCTGTTCGTCCGTGAGGGTCACACAGTCGTGTACAGGGGGCACATTGGGATCGTTCTCTGGCAGGGGTAACAGAGTCGCTGGGTTCAGTGTGGTGCATCTTTTCAGGGTGATGTGGGGTGCGAGCAAAGTCAGTTCGTATCCAGTCAGTCATGCACTCGTCAGGTGTTGCGTCTTGGTTTGGTTTAGGAGGGTGTCAACTGCATGGGGTACTAATACCGTGAGGGAATTCGAGAGCACGATCCCCTCACTCTGTCGGATAGAGATAGCAGCAGCAGCTACAGCTCGAAGGCAGGCAGGTAAGGCTCTGGCTACGGGGTCAAGAGTGGCAGAGAAGTAAGCGCACGGTCGTTGTTTTGGGCCAATGGACTGGGTCAGGACAGATAAAGCACACCCCTCCCTTTCGTGAGTGTAGAGGGAGAAGGGCTTGGTATAATCAGGGGTACCTAGGACAGGGGCTGAGCAGAGGGCATCACGCAGCTCTATGAAAGAGGATTGGCATTCGGGGGTCCAAGGGAGTGGGAAGGGGACATCTTTAGCTAGCAGAGAAAGCAGCGGTTTTACAATGAGGCTGAAGTTTGGTAACCACTGTCGGCAGAAAGAGGTGAGACCTAGTAGGGAGCGGACCTGTTTCTGAGTCTTGGGGACAGGGGTTTCAAGAATGGTTTGGATCCGGTCGGGAGTGAGCTTCCTTCCGTCTTGGGACAAAAGGTGGCCTAAGTAAGTGACCTGGGGTTGGCAGAATTGCAACTTCTTCTTGGAGACCTTGTGGCCATTTTCCGCAAGGAAGTGCAGGAGTTGAATGGTGGCTGTGACTGCTAATGGAGTGGTGTCGGCTGCCAAAAGGATGTCATCGACGTATTGGATCAGTACCACTCCATCGGGTAACTGGACCTGATCCCGTTGCCTCTTGAGGGCCTGGCTGTAGATGCTAGGGCTCTCTGTGTAGCCCTGGGGTGCTCGGCAGAACCTATATGAGCGGGCTTTTAGGGTGAAGCCGAAGAGATATCGGCTGTCTGGGTGGATGGGGATAGAGAAAAATGCGTTTTTGAGGTCGATAACAGTGAAGGTGGTGGCAGTAGAAGGAATCAAAGTCAGGATAGTGGTGATGTCTGAGACTACGGGGTACTGGGGCACAACCACTTTGTTGATCTCTCGGAGGTCGATGATGAAGCGGTATGCTTTCTCATCTCCCTCTCCTTGTTTCTTGATGATGGGTAAGATAGGGCTGTTACAAACGTTGCTAACTACTTCCTCTACCACTCCTGCGTCTATCAGGGACTGAATAATTTTTACCAATGCCTTCTCGCCCTCGGGCGGTATCCGATATTGTGGAAGTTTTGGGAGTATTGCGTCCGGTCGAACAGTGATGTGCACTGGGTCAATCATCACGCGTCATACGTCCGAATCTGTCTTGGCCCACAGATACGGAGGCAGAGTGTCAAGCAGGGACATGTCAGCGTCATTGATAGAAAAAATGCGTCGGGAAGGGCAATGTCTGAGCAGAATGGGGTTGTCATACAGGAAAACTCGAACTCCGTCTTGGGAACATCTAATAGTCGCACGGAAGTGCTTCAGTAAGTCAAGTCCCATAATGGCATCAGGGGTATTGGCAGAAAGCAAAAACGTCGTGTCAGTGAGGTTGTTCTCTAAGTCGAAGGAAATTGGAGTGGACAAAGGGTTAGTGGAGGGCGTTCCATCGAAACCTATCGATGTCACAAGTGAGCCAGACAAGGGTGCCCTTGGAATCGGTCGTTTAGATAACGCACTACGTGTTGCGCCAGTGTCTACCAGAAATGGAGACTTGGTACCCAGGACCGTAGCGGTGACATAAGGACCTTGCTGGTCAACATTGAGCTCGACTGGATCCCTCCCTTGCCCTTGGCAGTCCTATGCGAAGTTGTGGGCATCATCACAGTCAGACTGCTGGTACTGATTTTGTCTGGGTCGGTCGAATGTATTCGGTCTGTTTGGTCTATCGTTAGTCGTGTTATTTGTGGGCCCTTGTTGCTTTCCTCTATTTCTCGGCCCACCTGCTACGTCCTTGGGATCCCTATTTCTGTTCATCTCTAACAGGACCGGGCACTGGGATTTCCAATGGCCGAATCCTTTACAGAAAGCACACTGGTCCTCGTTAATGTCTGTACGTCCAATGCGGGATGTCGGGTTGCGGTCTTTAGGAAGCACGTTCCTAGGGGCATTTGTCTGGTAGTTTCCTTTGTATTGCTCTCGTCCTATAGTCACCCCTTGCAGTTGTGCAATCATCACCCTCTCTTTTAAGTCCTTCTTCTTTTTCTCTGTTGCTCTATCATTTTCATTTTTCTGGTGTTTGTAATATTGGGCCATCTGAAGGATAGCCGCAGGTTTGGAGGCTGCCCAACTACTCTCACTGGCATGTAGTTTCTGGGAGACTTCCGGTGACAAACCCTTAACATAATTCTGGACAAACAAGTGGTGTCCGGTTGCAGTGGTCAGGTCCTGGCCGCTGTAATCGGAGAACACCGTTTCAAACCGGGAGAAGTAGTCCGATACATCTTCCTGGGGTTTCTGTCGACAAGCCGTTACTATCGACCAGTCCACTTTCTTTTCTGGAATCCGGGTTTTCAATTTCTGTACGATTTTATCTGGGCGGTCTAAAATGGATTTCAAAGGTTTCTGTCCAGGCTCTCGTTGTTTATCTATGCCATCGAGTTGTGACCAGGTATGTCCGAACAGCTCAAGGTGGTCAACTTTCCGGATTTGCTTCCACACATCAGCTGGTAGACATAACCCGAAAAACAAGTCGATGTCAGCCAGGGTCATGATTGTTGAACCTAGGGCTGTACCTAATTCGGTATAGAAAGCAGTGGGGTTTTTACGTAAATCGGGCAGAGATTTCCGAAACGTCAGAATATCTTGCCGATCCCATGGCTGGTAGACCCAGTTGTACACAACCCCCCCTTTTGCATCCTGGTGGTTGACGTCATCGTGTGTTCCTAGACCTCGTGGGGGAACCCAGTAAGGGGCAGCCTCTCTTATTGGCATCATGGCGCTAGCTCGCTCAGTTTGGGGTTCGGTCGCTACAGGTGTCGTGGGTTTAGCTTCCGATTCCTGTTCAGTGAGGTGGCGGAGAACCTCAAGCGTACGCGTAAGGAGGTCCGTCAGATCACACTCGCCCTCATCCCCGATATCGACCTTCCTATACAGAGTCGTTAGGCTCCCAGGACCTTTGTCTCGATATCGGTCCTCGTGCGCATTCAAGATATGATAACACAGCCGTACGGCAAAATGTCGTCTGTGGCTCCCTGCATATGAATTGAACATATCCGTGATGTACTCTTCACTTTCCTTTCTTTCTACCAATGTCCTCACTACCTTGTCAATCCCTGCTCGCTCATCCTTGCTTAATCTGTTTGTTCTTGCGGAATCAGCCTTCCGGGTCTCAGGGTCATCTAACGTTGCCGCTTGTGCTGTATCTAATACAAGGGGTTCGGCCGGCACAGAGGCCATGGGGGCCGAAGCTCTGGTATTACTCTCATCTGTGCTTGGGGGTGGTGGGTGCTGTGCTAAGGGTTGGGAAGGGGCATATGGATGGGGCATGTAGATGATCGGAGGACCTAACAAAAGATCATCGCTGGCTCGCTGTTTCAGTGGTAGTTCAGGATAAAGTGTAGAGGGCGTTCTGACCGGACACTGGCTTGATGTTTCTACCTCTAGTTTCTGTTTGGCTTCCTCTTTTTCCTTAATCTCTTCTTCTAGTTTCTTAGCAGCTAGGTGGGCTGTCTTTCGCAGCTCTTTTCCCAACCTACTCTCATTTCTCTTTTTACGCTGTTCGGTTTCTTTGCGCCACCTGCCGAGACTATCAAGCATAGTGGGCGTTGTCTTGTGTTTCCCAAGGGCTGTTTCTAGCGCGCTTATTTTATCCTCATCGAAGGATCCTATCAGTGGCCACTGACTTTCTCGATCCGTTTTCGTATATTTATGCCACAGCTTGCTATAAGCTATAGCGATCAATCCATGCTTCGTGAACATGTCCTTATTAGGGGTGCCTTCCGGTGGAGCCGGATGGTTCATCTCTAATAAGCGGTCCGGGCTAAACAGGCTACCAATCAGTGGGGAGAAGACAGGCATGACGGATTACAATGGGGACAAAAGTCTGCACTACCTATCTTATCACTGCGTGCAAAGACTAGACAGAATATTTCTATTCTTCGTTGTTTGCAGGCGGTGAATACCTCAAAAGAACCAATATCGAACAGTCAATGTTCGGTCAGTCAAACAATCAATGGGGAGAATAAGTAGGCACGACGGGTTACAACGGGGACAAAAGTCTGCGTTACCTACCCTTTCACTACCTGCAAAGAGAGAACCTGTTCTTCCCTGTTTGCAGACAGAGAATCTCCAGAAAACAATCCGCGAACAGTAGTTCGGGCCAAACAATCAATCAGTGGGGGAGGAAGATAGGCACGACGGATTACAACGGGGACAAAAGTCTGCGTTACCTATCCTTCACTGCTTGCAAAGGGAGAGCCTGTTGTTTCTCCGTTTGCAGACAGCGAATCTCCAAACAAATCAACAAAAGAGTAATACTAGTATTTTCCAAACAATCAAACAATCATTTCGCAATTCGTCGTGTTTACACGACCTTACCCGACCCCATGGACAGTTTCTTGTCTTCTGAATCCAGTGCCCGATTGTCCTCTATTCTTCGTGATCCTCGCGGCACTCCTGATGGTTCCCAGTCAGGACCGTAGATCACTCGAGAGAGGTCTGTTCGGAACCAGTGAAGTTCGGATGATCGGCTGTCAGACGAGGGTCTATCGGACAGGAGCTCTCCCGATCGTTGCAGTCGTTCACTCTGTCGTCAGGACCTCTCCCACTGGATCCATGAGTCGCTGATGGGCCCCACGTTTGGGACGCCAATTGTGGAAAAAGGTACGGGCCGCTGACCTTTTTCGGAGTTGCCCGGCGTTAACCGCCTCTATACCCACTCAAGTTACCAAACAAAGAGGCAGGCGCTGGAGACTGGAAGGCAGGAAACAGAAGTTTATTCCGACGGAGCAGAACACGTCAAATCAGACAACAGGGTATCTTCCCGAGGTGCTCTAACCGCATCTCTGTGGCCTGGCCTCTTATACACAAGTTTATTGTTTTATTGCATAAAACACATCTCTGTCAACACTTTGATGTACGGAAAGACATCCTCGGAATCCCCGCTTCAGGCCCGTACCCACACACATTTACAGTTGAAATCCCCACCCCGGTCACAGCAGGTGATGATTATCGTGCAGCTGGACATTCCGCCGATTCACGGAATGTATGGGATTGATCGGGTCTCATAGGGTGGGGGCTTTGATCAACTCGTGAATCCTTTGATGGGGGATGCTTCCTACTGTACAGGAGGGGGGCAATAAACAGCATCCGCAGGGCCAGGTGGCGGCCTGGGAACGAGTGAGACAAACGGGTACAGAGGAAAGGGGGTTTTATCAAAGGACCCGGGATCATGAAAGGAATGAAGGGAGGTGTCGCGCTGGGAACAGGATGGGGTTCCGAGGCAGAGCTGCGCTGAAGAGGGGTTTATGACCCAAGGCATGTGAGAGCGGGGGCTGTCAGCGTGCGGGGGATGCTTGCGAGGTCAAGATAGAGATAGAGAGATGCGCTGGCTATTTGTGATGGGCAGAGAGGCCATGGTACTCAAAATGGCTGCCGCTTACGCGCACGAATGGGCTCGAAAAGGGGGCAAGATGGCGCCGATAATGTTGACGTTGCAGCCTAACTTTTAACAGAATCGCTAATTAAATCTGCGAAACACTTGCGATTCCTTAATTGCAATTCTGAAATACAGAATCGCAAATAAGGAATCGCAATTGAAATGCATGAAAAATCGCAAATAGCGATTTCCATGGAAATTGCAAAATTGCTATCGCAATTTAAGAAGGGACACAACCAGGTTGTAATCATGAGTGCAAATGTGAAACGGCTGAAAAGCAACAGAAAATGATTTAAACACACCCACAATGAGGTCCTAGAAGTCAAAATGGCAGGGCTGTACCTGATGGAGAGGAGGATGAGGCTGCAAGCTGCTCGACAGAGAGGGAGGGGAATCAATGAGCGCATCTTCAGAGTCCGCATAACTTTGTTAGGACAGCAGGAGGACGAGATATATGATAAGTATAGGCTGAATGGCCAAATGATACATGATCTAATCAATGAATTGAACCCCATCCTGCAACAACAGACTCATAGGACCAAGGCAATCCCAACGCATGTACAAATTTTATGTTGCCTACATCTACTGTCGTCAGGCAGTTTTCAGGGAGTAATTGCAGTAGCAGGAGGTGTGTCACAAAGTGCATTGTCAGGAATATTCAAAGCTTCCTTGATGCCATGATGGTCCGGATACACTCACATATAATTTTCCCTACCACAGCCCATGACATTGTTAAGACCAAGCAGGAGTTTTACCAAATTGCAGGCTTCCCTCAAGTACTGGGTTGTATTGATTGCACAACACAAAAGAGCCAGGGGGGTCTATGGGCCAGCTAATCTGGCTGGGCGGTCATTGAAGACTATAAAGTCACAGGGTCCCCAGGTCCCCGCAGAACAGCAACTAAACAGGGAACAACTACCAATTTAGCGAAAAACACAAACACTCCACAGACACCCAATCTATTCAAAAACTGGTTGACAAAATCCGAACCATCAGATAGTGGATTACCATCAAAAAAGACTTACTGATCAGTCATATCATCTGGCCATCCAAAGGGTGAATAGGCTTGTCGCCTGTTCATAGAGACTAAATGCCACACAATCAATTGATGGTCTTGGATTTGGTCCACAGTTGTCTATGAACCGCCCTCTGATAGCTGATTTTTGATGGTTGTAAAGAAAGAACTCAGTGTAACATAAACAAATGTGGTGAATTAAAATAGGATGATATGTCCTCAATACACAAACTTTTATTCTTTAGCCGAACAACATCCCCTAATTTAAAACTAGAACAGTGCAAAGGAGACAGTATCAACAAATATCTGTCCAAAAAAGGGGGCCGACATGTTTCTGCCTAGTGGACGATCAATCCCTCAGCTTTCATCAGGGCCTCTGCTCTATAAATGTTGCAACTGCTATCGAATAATCTATGTGACCAAATCAAAAGACACAATAAATAATAATGAAGGTTGGAAACGATACAACCTGTACCACCCGTAATATACTAATCCTCCATGTCAATGGAAAGTATGAATCCGTTATGACAGGGGAAAGGACCTCACCTCACCTGGACCGTGCTCAGGTCTATGAGGCCCGCTCTCTCCGTCGGTACCTCAAGCTCAATCCTGAGACTTGGGGAAGGTTGTATTGATTGCACCCGTGTGGCAATATGTCCCCCTGCAGCACAGGAATATTTGTATAGGAAAAGGAAATGTTATCATTCCCTCAATATTCAGGTTGTGTGTAATGCCAAAAACATCATAACGGAAAAATGTCTAGCAATTTCCTGGCAGTGCACATGATTCATATATCTTCAGGCAAAGTGGCATTCAGACCCGTCTAGCAAGGGGAGATTTTGGAGAGGGACATTTGCTAGGTAAATATGTGTAATACAGCATTCCATTCATTGTAAAAATGTTAATGTCAAACAACTGCTGACAGCCTTAAATCCTTCACATGTAGGTGACAGCGCACACGCCTTGCGAAATTACCTGATGACACCTTATCTCAATCCTACGACTGCCGCCCAAAGGAGATACAATGCAGCACATATCTCAACAAGGAACGTGATAGAGCGAACATTTGGGCTGCTGAAGATTCGATTTAGACGCCTTCATAAGACCGGAGGAGCAAGGAAATACGCCCTGAACAATGCTGCAAGATAGTGGCAGGATGTGCCATGCTGCACAATATTGCGACAAAGGGTGGTTTGGAAATAGAGCTGCCTAACACTGACTCGGAGGATGGGAACCAGCAAGTCCAACACCACCCTGCCCAACAAGGATCAGGCGAAGCAGAAGGGCGCAGACGCAGATTGGAGATTACACAGAATTACTTCTAAGGTGAGTAATGATGACACAAACACAGTACATGAAATGAAAAGTAAGCTTTATGTAAACAAATTTCGACCAGGGAACTGAAGCTCACTTCCAAAGTGGCAAGTGGCACAAGAGTCTTGCCAAAAAAGATATAAAAAATCAAAATAAGTATAACTTGAAAGTCAGTGATTAGGTCACATTGTAACAATGGTTAATTCACCATCTCAGGTACATGTTGTGCATGGGAGTCTAGCGCTTTTTCCTGTGAACACCCAGACTCCAGTCAGCGGAAGCAGCTTCTTGCCTTACGTTGGCAGTGGATGGGGTGGCACTGCGGGTATTGCGTCTCACTGCACTTGCAACTGGCATTGTTGTACTGCTCATGCTTGAGGCACACTCACTACTTTCTTCCTGTGCCGACATGTTGCCTCCACTTGTAGATGCATTCATCATCTCAACCACATTTGTAACTTGATCTAGTGCTTTGCAACATCCCCGCTCCAATGACACATTTCGGTCTGCATTGTCACAAATCTACGCGCCAGCAGTGTTGTTGCTGTGGCCAGCCTATTGTTAGACTTTACTTGCAGTTTGAGCTGCTGCATGAGTTGCCGATGCTGTCTATTGTGCGATGCATGCCCCTCCTGCATGACCTTTGTCAGTGCCTGCACTCTACTGACAAGTGCTGCTATGTTTCCTGACTTCACTAATCAAGTGTTCTTGGCCTGCAGGCGATGTGAATGGAGCATCTGTCCCCCAGACCTGATTTGTCTGCTCCACCTGCTGTGGTCTGCGTGCTCTGCGCCTTCTCCTTTGCACTCTGCAATTGCCTCTCCGGATCAGTGTTGGTTTAGTTGTGGCTGTACTACTTTGACGAATGCTGACATCAGGTGCTGCATCAGCCTCATCATCTGACGCCATGGGAACCAGTGTGGGGATAGGTGACCTACGGGAATGTGGTACACGTGACTATGTCGTTGGCAGAGTTGGTGTGTCCTCAGGTTCTGAAGCGCTGCTGTGCTGCATTTGCAGGACCTCACTATCCCCAGCCTCACCAGGTTCTGCATCTGTGAGTTTAAACAGTGCAAAACAGCATTAAAGTAGGCTTGTGAGGTTATGTCACTGTTGACAAATATTAAAAATCATTTACTTTTGAACATCTGCTACACTATTTGAAATCGTTTTTTACATATGTTTGTGTTTGTCATTGTAACTGCTTGCCCTGACTACAACTCCCATAATGCACTTCCCATAGAAATGAAATTGTAGTAAATGCTTTACAGTGTCCGCCTGCGCTGTGCTGTGCTAACATTCTGACTTCTGTAATTGGGACAATGTAAACATGCATTCCTCTTACCTTCAGACGTGTGTGCAGCTCCTGAGGTGTCCAGCTGCGTCACACCAACAACAGCTTCCGGCTGGATTGTTGACTCCACCAAATCCTCCAAGGGAGTGTTTCCAGTGTCTGGTGGTGTACCCCCTCCTTTTTTCTTTGCCTCCTTCAAACGGTCTGCAATGCGCACCTTGGCCCGACTGCACAGGTCGTACCACCTTTTTTTTAGTTCTTCAGTGGTACGGTAAGTCACCTCAATGGCATTGACTCTGTTCTGGATCCGTATCCATATCTTCCTTTTCTCCTGCTCAGGTATCTTGAGAGAAGCTTTCCCAAAAAGCTTGTCGTGGCTGTGCACTACTCCCTCAATCAGAGTTTCTATTTCTTTTTCTGAGAATTTTATTTTTCTTTTCCTGGCACTTTGGCTGTCCTCTGCTGTTTGTGCAGGTTCCATTCAGTTGTTTGCAGGTGTTCTCAATCTCTCTCACACTCCTCTCCTGCTCCCAGAGCCAGCTCCCTCCTCTCTCTGAGCCTCAGCACTGAAAGTGAGGCTTGGAGTGCACACTTCCTGGTTCTGACATCATCAACATGCATCAATGTGCGACCCCGGAAATTGCGAATTTGCTTTTTGCGAAATCGCAATTTGCGAGTTCGCAAAATCAAGAAAACGCATTATTTTTTGCGATTTTTTGCGATTCCTTATTTTTTCGCACAATTTTTGATGCATTGCGTTTTGCGATTCCTTATTTGCGATTCCTTAAAAATCGCAAATAAGGAATCGCAAACTCATTACTTGATGCATGTGCCTGGTAGTGCTCTGGGACTCCACCCCACCCTCTGAGCCTACAATTTTCCAGTGCTTAGCTCCTCTTCCCTTCCTATCCAGGCTTGGTGGCTCTGCCTCACCATTTGCAATAACAGCGCAGCCCGATGCCAAGCTATATATTATTTTTTTTTTATTAATGTTCTGACGAACTGTTGAGGGACTGTGCAAGAGTTGAATCCAATCAAGAGAAACTCCACTCAAGCACGGGGAAGGGAAGCCAGAAAATTGGATGATTTGAAAATAAGGCTTTAAAAGTCACAATTGGTGACAGAATGATACAAGTAGTCTCTGCATATATAATGATATATAATGATATGGTCTCTTCATATTGGATGCTGAGTTTTGTAGGGTGCTGCATGACGCCTTTAAGTGACTTCGATTTTCTAGAAAGAGAGGTTTGGCCCTACTAGGGTCAGGCGGGAACTTTGAAACCTTATGTAAAAAGAAGAATCTGAACTGTTATTAATAACCTGCTGTTTCAACTAGTAAACAGACTTAGACCCTAATCAGTTTCGAATGGTCTCAGTATTTTAATTACTACATTGATGCAACCATTTTAGAAGTTTAGTCAATTTTAAACAATGTCTGTCTGAAAGACACACAACAAACCAAAATCAATGCACATCAAAAATTAAACAGAAATTGAAAAAAATTATAGTGCATTACATGTGGACATACATAAAATACATGCAAAAAAGCAATATTTATACAAACCAGACGAATGATTCGACCAAACAACAGCAACCACATTTACAGATTACTTTACATCGCTTTATCTTCATAATTGTGCAGTTGTAGGACTACTGGGTAAATATTAATGAATCCAATATGCGTCCCTATTCACATTGATGTACTATTTTTGGATTACTATTGTGTTTGAGGCCCAGTAGTATGGTAAACGCCAACGCTTTTTGAATCCCAATGTCAATTCACGGGATTCTCATCAGGGCATAGAACTGAACCGGAGTGGTTCTGGAAAGACCAGAAACAGTTTGATTAGAGTTTGACAGTGACTTCTTAATACAACAAGAGTGGTTGTCTGACCTAAATCAGAAAGTTACCCTAATTTCCTTAACCCCTTGGCCGTGGCGGTAATTTCGCTGCGGCGCTAGGGGGTGGGGGGTTCGCGCGGTGCCGCCATGCTAGTGACAGAACCACTCTGCCACGAGCCACAGCGCGCTGTGCTTGTGACGGAGTGGTTCCGTCATGGCCCTGCCCGCTCAATAGAACGCCCGCGCAGGCACGGAATTCCTGCAGCGTGGGCGGGCGACCGCGCTGTGACTGAACCACTCCGTCACCAGCACAGCGCGTTCGTGGCTCGTGACGGAGTGGTTCCATCACGAGCACGCAATGGGTTAATACTGACTTGAAGTTAATTGTAGGATCTGGGGACAGAGGGATTAGTTTGTTAAATGCCACATCAGATGTTAGAATGACAACAGACTACATGTATTTAGGAAAGGGTAGGGGAACAAACTTACATTAATTTTGTGTTCTGCTTGGCAGCCACTGTTTATATGAAGAGCACAAGTTCTCTAGAAAAGGAAGAAACACAAAGTTGTTTTTGTGCAAGTTGCAAAAACAACTGCCAAAAACTTTACATTGGCAAAACCAACCAGGAAGTCCGTAATAGACTGGCACAACAAAGATCACACATCAAAAATAAAATAGCCACTGCTCCAATGGTTGACCAATTTTTAGAACAAAACCATACAGAGCGTGATTTCAATTGGACCATATTATCTGTGAATAAACCAGGTCCCAGGGGTAGAGACGTGGAAGAAGCATTACTAAGGAAAGAGACATACTTAATTTTAAAATTCGACAGCACCATAAATGGCCTCAATGAACTTTCTAAATTGGTAAAATATAAAAATACCTTCTGACATAATCGGACTACAATAACCAGCTTGCAATGCATCTCTCAAACCAAGAAGCCTGATACATAACCGGATATCCGGAACGCCGCACTTTTCAACAAAGACTTGAATCAGTGAGGAACAGAACACGTCCAAGGTATTTCATGGTCCTCCGTATTTTAGTGCTTGTGTACTCGAGACTAAAGGCTTTTAACTAAGAACCTGCTCACTTTCTCATTCCACAGTGGAATTGAGGAAATGGCAACATTGTTTAACCCCTTCCATTCGGCCGCGATTCTGCGCCTGTGCGGCAGAATTGCGAGTGGGCGGGTTTATGCCGGCCCCCATCCGTCATCAGCACACGAGCACCGTAGTGCATGATGCCTGGGGGCCGTCATCATCAATGCAAGGGGTTAAAACATTGGAGCTCTTCGAACGCTCTCGAAGTGAATTGTCTTGAGCGTCACGTTGTTGCAACAATACCGGAAATGGCTATTCTGCTGTCTGATACAGCAATGTAAGTGAGAAACATCCCTCAATGAATTCCAAGCTCGGTTGTAGTCAGTTTCCTTTTGCAACTTGCACGAAAATAACTTTGTGTCGCTTCCTTTTCTAGAGAACTTGTGCTCTTCATATAAACAGTGGCTTCCGAACAGAACACAAACTTAATGTAAGTTTGTTCCCCTACCCTTTCCTAAATACATGTAGTCTGTTGTCATTCTAACATCTGACGTGGCATTTAACAAAATCAGAATTCAGGAAATTAGGGTAACTTTCTGAATTAGGTCAAACAACCACTCTTGTTGTATTAGGAAGTTACTGTCAAATTCTAATCAAAATGTTTCTGGTCTTTCCAGAACCACTCCCGTTAAGTCCTATGCCCTGATGAGAATCCCGTGAATGAACATTGGGATTCAAACATGTTGGCGTGTATCATACTACTGGGTCTCAAATACAATAGTAATCCAAAAATAGTACATCCATGTGAATAGGCACGCATATTGGATTCAGTAATATTTACCCATAAGTCCAACAACCACACAGTTATGTAAATAAAGCAATGTAAAGTAAATTGTAAATGTGGTTGCTTTTGTTTGGTCGAATCATTTAACTGGCTTGTATAAATATTGTATTTTTAATGTATTTTATGTATGTCCGCATGTATTGCACTACAATCCTCTTTCAATTTCTGTTGAATTTTTGATGTGCATTAACTTTGGTTTGTTGTGTGTCTTTCAGACAGACTTTGTTTACAATTGACTACACTTCTCAATGTAGTAATTAAATTACTGAGACCATTTGAAACTGATAAAGGTCTAAGTCTGTTTACTAGTTGAAACAGCATGTTATTAATAACAGGTCAGGTTCTTCTTTTTACATTTAGGTGATTTCGAAGCATAGATGCAATCAAGACTAAATGTCTTCGGACATTTTGAAAATGATCTGAATTAACCACCTAATTTCGAGTCTCAGAGGTTGTTATGAGGGAGAAATAACCTGTGGAAGCAGCATTATTGCATACAGCTACGGCTGATTTCTCATCTTTCGACACTCTTTTAATTGAAGTATGGTAATACAATAAAACTCTGAATACAATAATTGGGTTTTGAGTTTGCACCGGATCCTGGGATTTCCTCACAAGTTAGAATAAGGACCTGCATCACCACAACGAATAGAAAGGAACATAGGAATACATTGCATGGATCATAGGTCTACACAAGAAATGTGCAAAACCCTAGGCCACGAATCAAAAGGGAGGTCCCCTCACCAATCCAATACGGGATAGGGGGAAAGTAATACACAAATAGAGTCAAAAGAGGAGCTATTAAATCAAGCTAGACACAAAAGTAGAGGCGCAGATAGAAATGCTAGTACCACCATGTCAATACACTGCTATAGACAAAGATACACATACAAAAAAGACCTAAGTACGTTTCTCTTAAAAAATCATCAACATTTTATTAGATATAATATACAGTTATGTGACACAAATTCATAAAAACAAGAAGTTAAAAACACATATTTAAAATGGCGTTTCATATATGCTGGTTGCAGTTTTCAAGAAGTAGTTGTCGACACAGTGCTTCGGTTATTTGGAATTAAAAACACCTTCTTCAGGACAATTCTGAATAGTAAAAAACATATAATTACACATATATACAATGTCATTCATATTATCACAGTTAACAGTTGGCACTATATTATACGTTTTAATTAATTTTTTTGAAAAACATTTTTACATTCAGTATATGTACATGGCATCTTAATTCTATCTGAGTAGCATTATCATCCTTAACAAAAAAAACAATCTCTCTATCCACCAGTCACATTCAGAATTTTACGTTTAGACTGGTGGTTCTTCTCAAGAGCTGCTATTGTAACTCCCAGAGATTTAATATTGTATTACATACCTCAAACTACAATTTTCAAGAGGTACCAGAAAATAAACATGTTTTCGGTTTCAGTTCTTTAGGTTGCCAGGACCCAGGTAGAAATATATGGCTACTAATCTTCACTTCTGCATCAATGTCCTTTATAATACACAACAATGAACAGATTGTGAAGAAATGTTCCTTGAGATCATAAGGAGGAAAAAGTATATGTATACCAAGAGAGTTTGGCCTACATGTACCTTAGACTGTAGGTCTGATGATTTGTTAATGTACAGCGGAGCCACCAGTATATTGTTTCGGTCGAGAACTTTATTTCGGTCACAACGGACCATAAAAGTACAAGGTAAAATACATATATACAGACAATAAAATGAATAAATAACATTAAACAATACAGGGACATTCATATATATACATTATTAACAAGGTTAAAACTATACATTTCTCAACCCATCATAAAATCAATATCAAATATAATATAGTTATCGACAATGATCGTTAAGTTTTGTGCTAATATTCCAGCTATCCAGTTGTTACACCACTCGATACTTTCCCTATAGCCGGAAATATAAAAACAGAAAACAGTTTCACCACAGAAGGCGAATATTTAAAAAAACTCTTAGGTGTATGCCACATCCTGTTAAAAAACAGGGGACGGCAAAAACAATAGGGGGTGGGTGTCGTACCTCAGGACTCTAAGAGCTTGGGAGCAATGTCTAAAACCTAGGTTTCTACAAATAGGTAACAACCAACATTTACGTGCAGCACAATAACCCGGACAGACAAAGAAGACGTGTTTCATTTTCAAGATTGTGTTCACATGCTGGACACTCAGTGTTATTTTTACTGTCCCATTTGCTAGTAAACGACATGGGAGGAAGACTGCCCATCCTGAATTTCATGTATAATTTCCACGCCAATGATGGATAAAGCAAGTCTAGGAAGTCTTCCTTTCTGTAGCCTGCTTTGACTCTAAGAAACTCAATTGTCAATCTTCCAACTGTAGAATTCTCATGGAGAGACAATAAGTTGTGATGCCTATATTGGCGGACCATGTCGACCCTAGTTATTGCTGGGCATGCTACATCTGGTGTTTCCCAGAACTCGGGCAGTCCAATCCTACTGCTTGTTATCCTAATATGTGTTAGCCACGGTGTTTTCTTAGATCTCATAGCAGCCCAGACCTCCCTAAATTCATTTCTGTAGGACGCTAGTTCAGGAACTGACCATAATCTTCTCCAATACGTAAGTGGCCGTAATGCCACTTCCTACTCAATATAGAGTAGCCCTAGGTCCATACGGAGGGGTACTAGTGGGGTACTGACTGGAAGTCCCAACATGTTCCTCATGAATGCATGCTCTACCTTCATGAGGTTAATAGGCGTTTGGTGCCCCCAGAGTTCCGCCCTGGCCTGTAGTTTATATATTTTGATGACAGGGGCAGCTGGCTTAAACTCAGACTCTCTGTGCATTTTCTGTATCCCCCCTGCCACTTGGGTTAACTTTAGCGCTGCCTTTGCTAACTGGGTATCCCATTCCAGGAGTTCCGATAGGGTAATTCCCAGATACTCAAAAGTCTTCACTCTCTCCAGGGTAGTACCGTTCAAAAGCGGGTTTGGGCGGGTCAACCTAGGAGGGTTGAAGATCATAAATTTAGTTTTTGTTAAATTTATCTCCAGGCCTTTCGATGCACAAAAATCGGCAAAGCCGTCCAGGGTGTGTTGGATACCCATTGATGTCTTGGACAACAACAAAGTGTCATCCGCGAACATCAACGCGGACACCCGACCTGGTACTAGCCTCGGGGCATCGATGTCCTTAACTCCAAGTAGGTGATCTATAAGCCCATTAATATATAGGCAGAATAATGTGGGGCCAGCACACAGCCCTGGTGCACCCCCTGTTTCACCGGGAAGCGAGCTGACAATTCTCCATGCTTCCTGCACCTAACTTGTGCATAAGTCTCCATTTGGAGCCTCATTAGCACTTCCAAAAGATATGGTGGGATGCCAAGATCACACAATACACTCCACAGTTTTCCCCTAGGGACCAGATTAAACGCAGACTATGAAGATCAACAAAGATGAGGTAGAGGCTGCCACCCTCCACACTCACCGTTTTCCAATATAGGACCTGAAGTCGGAAGATCTGGTCAATAGTCGGGTTAGTGCCTTGCAGTGGAGATTTGGCGCCGACGGCGATCTAACAGAGGACTTATCAAGGTCTTCTAGCTCCTTTATTCTAATAAGACGAGACTATTCTCCACCCAGCGAGTCGCACAATCTTAACAAGACATTTTTCTACTACTGTCCTTATGTGCGTATAACACTCAACGAGGTGACATCATAGATTGAACCGACTATTGGAATAGCTCGCTGTGATCAAGACACCCAATAGGATTCTCATGCATCGACGCCTTGACGTTACCCAAACGTTCTAAAGTCCTTTTTTGACGCCAGACAAGCATAATACAAATAAGATAGCCTTGAAAAAGCCCTGGAGAGGGCGAAACACGTGTCGGCAGTGTAAAGCTGGGAAACTTTTAACATATTTGATCAATAAAGAATGTGAAGCACAAGACTTGGCTTTGGATCCATACTTTGAAACTCCTGTTGAAGCATTGATTGATGTTGATATAATAACCTTGGGGAGAGGAAATTTAAAACTACTTTTCTACAGTAATGTTCTCTTAGAATGAACTTTGAAGAGGGTGCTTGCGCAACTTGGTGGTTCTCGTAATTCTTGGTACTTGCATTAAGTTGCATTGCTCAAACACCCCTGGTGGTGGGTGTACTATCAAGTTCTCAGTGCACCTCTTTTTGATAACTCACGTATAACGTATCCAGTGAGAATAACATTAACATTAGGTGCGGACGTTTTCTCTTATGAGGAACACTACCACCAAGCTTGTTGTATAATAGTCGATGTACACGTCCTGCAGACAGCCTGAAAAGGACTCAAAATCTCAAATCCTCGATCCAACCATGGACTCTGTCTAAAATAATCTGTCCCATCAATTTTTGGGTAATATCTATCAGGCTGTAGTTGGACGGAAAAAGAGGACAGCCTTTTTTGTGGATTGGGACTATCTCTGCACCATGCCAGGTGTCCGGCGGGTCCTTGCCCTTTAGGATGGTATTAAACAGAACACACAGGTATGGTGCCCAGATTTTTGGTTCGGACCGGAATAAATCCCCGGGGAGCTTGTCTAAACCGGGTGCTTTATTTGGTAGTAGTTTAACAATGGCGGATTCTACCTCTCGGGGAGTAATCTCCCCATGCCCCTCCAATCGATACTCTTGGAGGAGGCTTATACTCGAGGCTGGAATACCTTCATCGCCCAAGTTTGCATACAAAGCTCCAAAGTGAGCTTCCCAGACTGCTGGGGCTATGTTGGGTTCTATCGCAAATCAGCGATCAGCTTCCCACTCTTTCTTTCTGACTGGATAACCCACTTATACTTAAGTCCGCAAAGCTTAATCCTCTGCTTATACTTAGCCTTTACAGCATTTAGCAAATCTGCTTTACTTTTGTGGCAATTGGCATTATACCACGAATGGACTGGGGCAGATTTTGCCCTTTTACTTTCTTCCGGGTAGAACACATCAAACAATTTGGAGGTCAACTGTTTGTGTATTTCTAAAGGCCTATCAACTGTCCCTGATTGCATGTTCATTGACCCGATCTCACCCATTTCACTTATGTATGGCACAACCTGCTGGTAAATGTATGCTAGTTTATTTGGAGAGCCCTGTATATGGGGCCACTTTACTCCCCGCCTGTTGTTGTGAAGCGACAATGGATGTTGTATTAGATTGGTCATTAGTACGGGGTTTGACAGGCCCCAGCTCCCTGGTTTAAGTGTCATAACTAAGGCGTTATGATCACTGTCCTTTCTCGGGTGAATCCTAAAGTCCAATCCCCTATCCCATATTCTGGCTTCAACCAAAATATAATCTATAG
Organism: Lissotriton vulgaris; assembly: GCF_964263255.1. Taxonomy (NCBI): domain Eukaryota; kingdom Metazoa; phylum Chordata; class Amphibia; order Caudata; family Salamandridae; genus Lissotriton; species Lissotriton vulgaris. Next base: position 808,192,871 of record NC_141697.1, read on the forward strand.
TAAAATTTTGTCCTTCTCTATTGAAGGTGGGTAGGCCACGTCTATCCGATATTGTCCTCCCATTATATGCCCTCAAGGAAGATGAGAGGGTAAGAGAATTTATTTGGAGGACCAGAGGCGTCCATGCTTTAACTGGTGGAAGCTGGGGTTCCGGGATATGCCAAAACTGGTCCTCATCCTCTAGGCCAACCAATCTTACGTTAGTTATTGGCTCAAACTGGCAGTTAAAGTCACCCGCTATTATTAGGATAACTGCTGGGTCAAGAGTCAAAATAAACTGTCTCGTGTTCAATTGCTCCAGACTCCTGCCCACTCTGCACTGGCCTAGAATAGATGTTAAGTAGTGCAATTTGTGTATTATCTGGCAGTGTTAAGAGGACACATTGTACATCCAGGGAATTTGTTGGTATCTGCTCTGCTTTGGCACCCAAGTGCATGCCCACCCAGGTGCTTAGGCCGCCCGATGGTCTACCCCTACCCTTCGTTGTGGCCAGTATACTAAAAGTGGCAAACCCTCTTCTCTGATAGTCTTCCAAAGCCCACGTCTCCTGCATTAGACAAACATCACACTTCTCTACAAACGAGCCCCAATCTGGGCAAGATAGTTTATTTTTAATCCCAGCCAAGTTCCAGGAGAGATTTTTAATATTGCCATTAGCCTCCCCTAGGTGAGTTTTCCTCTGTACCTGGCGGTACCCCAACATACTTGCTCCTGCTACCCCCCTTTTTGTTTTCCCTATTAGCCTCAAGGGCACTCTCCCTCCCCTGAGAGCTAGGTAGGGCAATAGAACATTCATTTGTCACAAGACCCTCCCTAACTTCTGGTGGACCCTGTTCATCAGCATTGGGAAATAGAACCTGGCTGCTCCGCAACCGTCAGTCTACTTGGTCCAGAATGCCAAATCTTTTGTTTTCGAAAAATTTGGCCAACACAGGGATATAGTTGTTTTCTCTCTTCCAATTGGCGTAACCTGCCTGGACACTACGACCCTGACTATACCAATTCCCCCAGCACTGCCCTCTTCTATTAAGGTTGGAATTTAAATTATTAAGAATAGCAGGGTAAAAATGGGTTAGGGTAAGGTATTGGATTTGCGTTGCTGAATAAGCTAGGTCCCAGTTGCATATATGCTCAACAGCCAACCTGTTCCTGAAATTAATTACAACACAATCACCCTTGATGTTTTTTTACCGAGGCCCCACCCAGTCCACTCTTCGAGCAAAAAGAATTTTGCTTGAATCCTGAATGGGGAGTGGCCTGTTATAGTTCAGCCAGTGAATGCATTTATTTTTGAGCTCACTATAATACTCCACTTTCCCCTGGCTCAAAACTGGAACCCCTACAAGCACCACGACATACGGTATCGACTCAGGAGGAAGATCTATGCATGGTAATACTTTCTTCGATACATCTTGAGTCATGGGGCTTTCTGCTGGGAGTTGTTGATTCTCAGACCCTCTACCCCCCATTCTCCACACTCCTGCCCGTTGCTAAATCATTAGTCAAAGCATTATCACTAGGTTGAGGTAGGGGTACATTGGATGATACAATGGGGGATATAATACCACTACGTTATTGGGGGCAGACAAGTTACAAGCTACATTTGTTGACCTATCTGAATTTCCAATACCCCCATTGTCTCGTATAGGATCCTTAGCCCGGGTGGGAGCAAACAATAGTTCAAGATGCAAAAGTCTAGCTTCTATAGAATTGAGTCTGTCATAAAAAGGAAGACATGTCTTAGTAAATATATTTTCCAATTTAGCCCAAAAGTCTGCTCCATCCACAGTAGAAAACACATCACCAATACTTGATATAGCCGTGGTCGCGTGTACAGGTAGCTGACCTAATTTGGAACTGGTTGGTGTAATTATTGGTGGACTTTCCCCCACATTACTACATTTCTGGATTTTCGCTTTTCTATATTTCAGAGGAGCTCCTTCGTGCTTCCTTTTGGATATTGGTTCCAGTACAGAATGTTTAGCCCCCACATTCTCGTTGGAACTACTTGCAGACCGTGTTTGCAGTCTCGGAATTGATGATCCAGGGTGCTCGAGGTTTTGTGGAGAAACACATAGAGCAGCTGGTGCGACATCCATGCTATCAAAAGAACTGGTCAGACCTCCGACAACTTGTGGTAGCTGGCTACCAACGCCTGCATTGCCTATGGAAGCAATATCCTAAGTGGATTGTCGCTTTGGCGAGGGTGCCTGGGCCAACCTGCCCATGGACGACCGTTTATCAAAAACGGGATCCAGGGATAACCTCCTTTCAGTAATTTCTATTTCATGGGCCAATACGGAAGATGCCCTAGTTAGGAATTGATCCAATGTGCTCACAATCGACCTGCCAGGTATGGACTTCCTGCCCTTCCCCACCTTAGCTGTAGCCATTACTGCAGGGGTTTGCAAACAGCTACTCCAGTGGTAAGTTACAACGAGAATACAAAAAAGAAACCGAGGTAACCAAGACGGTCAAGTGTTCCAGAAGACAGGTACTAACCTTTGTATGTAGGTTGAATTAGTGATGTAAAGGAGGGGGCCCGGTCCCGTCCCGTCCTCGTCCGTGCTCGAATGGGCTCAAACGGAACCGCCCTTGGTCCGGGCTTCGCCCGGCACCCACCGGCGCGCTTCCCGCGAAGCGGGGGCCGCAAGCCTTTTAGTAGCGCTGTGGGCGGGATAATCAACAAGCCCAGGTGTGTGGCGTTGGTGGGCTCCTGGTCCGTGTAGTCCCAAAAGCATGGCAGGTAGGGAAAGCACAAAAGTCTGGCTACAAGCGGCTCCTGCCAAGCGGGGGCCACGAGCCTTCAAGTAGCGCTGTGGGTGGGATAATCAGCAAGCTACGGTGTGTGGCGTTGGTGGGCTCCAGGTCTGTGTAGTCCCCCCTAGCACGGCAGGTAGGGAAAGCACAAAAGTCCGGCTGCAAGCTGCTCAAAGAATGAAATTATGGGAAAGGCTCTCACCTATATGTGCATCATTTACGAATTTTCAAAATTTTGACATTAAGCATTTACTCAGTTTTAGCATCCACTTCCCTACAGTGTTGAATATGCTTTAAATTAGAACGTACGTCACGTAATTCATTTAGCAGCGTCACTGATAACGTGACTGTAATTTACTCCAGATATATTTGCCAGATTAATATTTCAGCGAGCTAAAAGAAATAACTAGGTAAACCTTTTACTTTACGAACTCGTGATTAGCCATGTCATAACTTTATATTAGGGAAGTGGATGCTAATTCTGAATAAATGCTAAATGTAAAAATTTTGAAAGTTCGTAAATGATGCACATATAGTTGAGAGCCTTTCCCATAATTTCATTCTATGGGCAGACTAGTTAAAATTACTTATAATACAATACTACAGGTATTGAGCCATCGCAATAGAGACTAACGCGAGTAGAGTAAATTAGTCAACATGACAACAACACAGTATTATCTAAAGATGTAGGAGTCACATTTTTTTAAATAAACACTCCTACATTTACTTTTGCAGAATGGCAAATATACTGTCTTAAAAGAGGAGGACATCCCCTGTCCACTACATGCCATTGATAGAGGCAAAAACCTAACCACGGCTGCAGCAATATACTCTCTTGCCCAAATTTAACCAGTAAGCGTTGTATTGTAGACCTCGGGGTATAACAAGTGTTTATCTAATACTCGTAGGTTGTGAAAAAAGTTTTTTTGTTTCTTTAAAACAATCTTTGTAGAATCCGCCATATGACTGAACCAATATATTGTTGTGTATTATAAAGTATATTGATACAGAAGTGAAGATTGGTAGCCATATATTTCTACCTGGGTCCTGGCAACCTAAAGAACTGAAACAGAAAGAAAACAAATTTCTTTTCTGGTACCTCTTGAAAATTGTAGTTTGAGGTATGTAATACAATATTAAATCTCTGGGAGTTACAATAGCAGCTCTTGAGAAGAACCACCAGTCTAAACGTACAATTCAGAATGTGACTAGTGGATAGAGAGATCGTTTTTTTTGTTAATGATGATAATGCTACTCAGATAGAATTAAGATGCAATGTACAGATACTGAATGTAAAAATGTTTTTCAAAGAAAGAAATTAAAACGTATAATATAGTGTCACCTGTTAACTGTGATAATATGAATGTCATTTTATATATGTGTAATTATATGTTTTTTACTATTTAGAATTGTTCTGTAGAAGGTGTTTTTAATTTCAAATAACCGAAACGCTGCGTCGACAACTACTAATTTAAAACTGCAACCAGCATATATGTAATGCCATTTTAAATATGTGTTTTTAACTTCTTGTTTTTCATGAATTTGTGTCACATAACTGTATATTATATCTAATAAAATGTTGATGATTTTTTAAGAGAAACCTACTTAGGTCTTTTTTGTATGTGTATCTTTGTCTATAGCAGTGTATTGACATGGTGGTACTAGCATTTCTATCTATTGACGCAACCCTGACACAAAATCTGAGCCTCAACGTATACATTTTTTTTAAACCCGGCCACTAAAATTGGCAATAAGGAGAAATGTGCCAGTTAATGTGTCGCGCTTAATTGGTTGCAATGTCTGTATTTTAAAATATCCAATGGGGTTAGGGCACCCGCTGCAGAATTCTTTGTGTTTCAGCTAAATCTCAGTGAATAATAATATCAGTAAGATAACTCTGGAGGATAATGCATTTGCTGGAGAGATCTGTGTTTTGCATAGTTCTAGTTTTGAATCAGAGGTTGAACCTCGTGGTAATTTGCGAAAATGTGTTAAAATGCTCTAATTTGCATTTCAAAACACTGTCATGTTACAGACACACATGTCCTTAGGACAGGTGTGTTTGAAACATGCACTTCAAAATACATTTCAGGGGTGCAGGGGGGGGTCCAAAGGACTTCCCCCTGCACCCATGGAATGCATCAACATTTTGCGAATTCTAATTTGCGAATTCGCAATTCCCATTGATTCCTATGGGCCAAGCAATGGGAATTGTGAAATCGCAAACTGGAATTCGCATAATATTTGAGATTCTGTAAAAATTGCGATTTTTACCGAATCGCAAATTTTATGCACTTTCAATCATGCATCCCGTTTTGCGATTCCTTATTTGCGATTCAGTAAAAATCGCAAATTAGGAATCGCAAAACCGGACTTTGATGCATGTGGCTGTACATCTCTGCATTTTGTACTTAACCTTTGAGAAAATCATTACAAATATATTGTCAAATGCCTGGAGCAATGGCTAGTGTGCCATGACACAGGCGTGCAACGCCCATTGAGCTGAAAGAGTTTTAGCCCACCCACGACCCATCCTCTTCCGTAGCGCGGGCTGTGCTGATTAAGATTCCATGACAGACGAACTTCTTGAGCTTTCATAGGCTGAGCAGGGCTGGAGCTGAAACGTCACCAGAATTCAGAATATTTTATAGGCTTCAAAGGACCCTAATTAACAAGTATTTGTGTTTTCATTTCTTCCTATGCCCCCTGCCGCCCCGACTCTATTAAAGGGCTGTTGGTGCCCACAACGGAAGAAAGTATTTCAGGGAAAATTCACAGGTGGGCAAATCCGAGAGGTTAGCAAATTACATGGCTTATTTCTAAGTGCCATTACACAAACAAAGCCCTCTACTTGGCATGAATCTGTCATGTACAAATGTAATAAATACTCAACAAAATTCAAATGGTATATTTCTTTAATTGAAAATTATTTCAATCCAGGACACTAGAATTAATTGCTGCATTAAACAACATTTATCAAAAATCTTAGATGAGGACTTACTAACATTCTGCATTAGATATGCATCACAAAAGTGATGCAAAATAATGAAAAAACTTTATATGGAATTTACTTTGTAGATTTCCAAAGTTGCCTAAAAGTAATACAAAGCAGCGCATTGCTCTGGTTTGGTTTTCTTTGCATCAGGGGTTCATTCCACGGGCAGTGCATGGGTGACCCATGGATATTGATGTAGATCCCTTTCTACTAACTATAATAGAGAGAGTTTGTACAAAAATCACCTCTTCGAGGCCGATGTGAAAAAGGAGACATATTTTCATTTCTCTAAACTTTTCCGAGTTTGTGGGTTGCACTGTACAGTACCATCCAAAGTGGGAAAAGTTTTTAAATTTGTCTAAGCATGGTATTTTGTATTTGAATAGTAGTCTTCCAGTAAAAAACCTATGCTAGACATTACGCAAACACCTTTGCAATAAAGTGCAAAGATGTGTGTGTCTGGCAATAGGCAGCCTAGATTTGCAGCACCACTGGAGTAAGAGCAAGAAAACACTGTATCTTAAAAGATATGGCACTCCCTTAATCTCTTCATCTCATGCCACTCATCCCATTAACTTCGGTTGCTGTGCTGCTTTGTATGACTTTTCAGTAAATTTATCTCTTAGTTTCTAAACATAAACCTAGAAACATTTAAGCCTCTGATGACGATACTATTAATAAACCAAGATACAAGTAAGTTATCATGTGAATGCTGCTAGGATTTCAACATATGGAGCAACATTTGCAATTTTAGTACAGTGTACGTCCTAAACTGAAGTTTTTTAAGGTACTCACAAATGTGATGATAAAAAAGGAGGTACAGTGAAATAAGGTTTTTGGCAAGCATGTAAACATTATGATCCCAGGTGTCCTGTTTTCAAATTACATAGTTTAGCCAGTAGTTGAAGAGATGGGGGGTTAGTGATTTACAAAAGGCATGGGTCACAGAAGTCATAGGTAGACTTTGTTTATGTTGGCTTGAGGTTCGAAGAAAACATCTTTCTGAGTCAGAGCTCAATGTGTGACGACCCTCATTGGCTCTCCCACATCTAGAAAAGTACCTTTAGGCATGTCCAAAAAGCTTACATTTTGATGCAGGATCAGTGGTAATGTATTTTCTCCACCCTATATCTCTGACTGACCTCACAATAATCCTAGTTTAAAATACACCCAAAGGCACACTTTCCACGCGTTAATGACAGAGTGAGCTGCTTAGAGTGTCTAGGGATACATTGTCTGCATTCACACAGCTCATACTTCTCACACCTCAGTACACAGGTTCACCAATCTACCTCCACTCACATTGGAATCCACTCCTCCAGTACACAGTTTACTCTTCACTTATATGGACACACTGGTAACCCAGTTCTCACATGGGCACACCACTCACCCTGCACTAACATTGGCACACCTTTTGCTCAGCACTTACACCACTAACCCTACACTCACACTCAGTTACCCAGCACTTACATGAGCACACCTCTCACACAGCATACACTAGATTACACAAAACTCGTAAGCATGCACAAGAGTCTAGAAATGCACCCACAAGATTTTCTGCTCTTCTTGGAGTACTAGATGCCTGTTCAGTTTCCTCTGTAATTAGGCTGGTGTAGGATGGAAAAGTGTACTGAGACTATGAGATGGCCCAAGACGTGAGTTTGGACTGAGTCTGTGGGGGCTGGTGTGGGGTTGGAGCTTACATCAGTCTCAGGCTGTGGGGATGAGCTGGGAGGGAGGTGATATGTGGAAACAGAGGGGAAAGCAGATGAAAACTGCAGGAGAGTGAGTGCACATAATAGGCTAAGGGTGAAGCTCCGTATCTGGGGTTGTGGGCTATCAATAGAATTGAGTAGGGACTGCAGCCTAAGGGTCCAGTGTGGGTGGGCACAGGCTAATGATGTACATGTTGTACCTGATCCCTGTTGCCTTTCATAATGGCTGCTGTGAAGGAATTTGGGGGAGGGACATCTGTCACCCGATCTGCCTTTGCAGCTCCAGAAGACACAATGTAGACCAGATCATTAATATAGAGGTTAAACAGAAAGGGTGCTAAAATACATCCTAGTCGCACCCCCTCCTCAAAGCAAAAGGCCTAGAAACCTCAATGTTCTCTGAGTACCAAACCTAAGTAGTGGTTTCATGATGTAAATCCTGTAGAAAATTCACAATGCTACAGTCAGCTCCCATGGCCCTCATGGACTGCCACAGCTTCCCTCGGTTTACACAATCAAATACCGAGGACAAATCCATGAAGGCCAGGTAGATGGTTCCCAACCGTGCAATTGTATATTTGCTTACGACCATTGTCAGGTTAAGGCACTGGGCTACCGTGGACCTTCCCGGGCAGAACCCATATTGGATGTAGGTTAGAATATCATGGTCCTCTGCCCAGGTAGTCAGTCTCTCCAAGAGCACCACCTTAACCACTGAATCAAGTAACAAGATTGGGCGGTAGCAATGGGGACTATCCCGACATCCCTTCTTAAATATGGGAACTATGGTAGAAGTGGCCCGGGACCCAGGACATCCCACCATGGCCGCAGCTTTAAGTACAGAAGTTAAGATTGGTGCCCAAAAAGCAGAGTCTGACTTAAATAAATCAGGGGGTATTCCATCAGGCCCTAGTGCCTTTTTACAAGTTAGGCCAGCAATACCCCTTTCAACCTCTCCCTGTGTAAACCTATAATTGAGTCACCAGTAAAATAGTTTTGGGAGCAGGTAACGGAATTCGGGTCTTCAAACATCGCTGTAAAGTAAAAGACCCATTCCTCCTCAGTGATGTGTGATCCCAAAGTGCTTACCTCCCCATTATCTACTATTGGTTTATTAATTATGCCCCAGAGCCTAGCACTGTCTCTAATTGTGGAGGCCTCGATCAACTCCGACCAAGCCATGTTTTCCTGACTTGATTTCCTATTTGCCAGTGTTTTTTTATAGGCAGATCGCATATCCTTTATCAGGATACGATTCCTAGGGCTTCCCTTAAGGGCCTTATGTAAGTTATTAGAGGCCTGTGTACATGCAGCATCAAACCAATTAATTAGTGCAAGCATTTATGCTGTTCTCGTCACAAACTCCCCTGGCCACAGTGCAGTATGCTAGGGCAGTAGGGAGATGAGCAGGCTGTAATGCAGAGAATGGATAGCTATGACAAAAAGGCTGATGTCCATATTGACCAGGGGAATTAAAATATTCAAATGATAGAGCCGAAATTACTGAGAGAGGGCCCCTGCCTCAGCCAATATCATTTGCTGCAAGAAGCCTCTCAGCTACATGGGTCCTATTAAAAATTCACAATTACACAATCCCCTCCACTCAACTTGATACTGCTGCCAATCCAGTCCACTGTTCGCACCATATTGATATACTTTCCTACCCTTGAGGCCATAATGGTGTTATGACTCATCCAGTGAAACACTTTGTTCTTGAGTTGAGTAAAATCCTCTGTTGTCCCCTGTGGCAATTGAGGCACATTGGCCAAAATTGTCACATAAGATAAAGATTCTGGTGGCAGGTCAATCCTAGGGAGACACTCCCTCTGGACCTTACTTGGAGCCTTGCTAGTCTCCTGGACTACAGGATTAGGGCTCTTGCTGGTGTTCTGGGCCCGATTTCCCTTTACTGTATTGGGTAACAGACAATCAATCCTACTTCCAGAATCTATATTATTAAATCCAATTGGGGCCCTAGTAGGCTCTCTCTTCTCTAAATTAATCGATCCATCTGGTGCTGCTGAAACTGCTGCTGGGGCTGGGACTGGAGGTACTAAGGATGCTGGAGGGACTCCTGGTGGTAAAATTAGGGGTACTGTCAGAGCTAAAGGATCTATAGGAGCCTTGGATGCAATAGCAATAATGCTAAATTCAATCTGGGTTAAACGATTGACTATGGGTTCCAGTTTAGAATCCAACAGTGAGGTCAGTAGTAACGGAAAAGAGTCCATAGTTCCCTTCAAGTCCAAACACTGCGGAGATACAGAGCAGTTGGATGTCATGCTCCCCGTGATTGGTCTTGCTTTCTTGGCAATTCCCCCTGTTGCCTTGGACTTTTCTCTTGATTCCTGAATGCAACACCCCCTTATCTGTTCAGGCTTCACCCACATGAACCACCTTCTTCTGTTCAGGCATTTAATGAACATCTTGAGATCTGAGCGCTACTGTTTCTGGTATCGCCTTTTCCCCCTGTAAGGAGGGCCCAACGTCATCTACTTGGTTGACAATGTGGATTGCCGGCGATAGTGGAATTAAAGGAGGCAGTAGCAGAGAAGGAGGTGATATCCCCAGTGACGCTCCTGAGCTACTATCTGGTCGGATATAGCAGGATGAAGATAGATCATCCTGGACACCCGCCTCAACCTCCCCCTGATTAAGGCTACGCTGTTTCAACAAACGGGATAAAGGCGAGCGGGATAGGTGCCTATGTGTTAATTCTATTTCTTTATCGATAAACGCAGCTGCTCTTGTTACAAACGCTTCCATGGTGACCACGGGTTTCAGAGGCACCTTTGTTCGATTTAGCAATACCTGTCCTAGCCCTCCATCCTACCATTATAAATTAGGCACAAGTATATAAATAACTACACAACTGTACAGCCTGTAAGTAACAATAGCGTGGTTTCTTCCCCCTACTATTGGCTGTTCAGCGTTATCCCAATCAAGAGAATGGTATAGTCCTGAAGGGCTACCACAAAAGGAACAAGAAACACTGAAACCACCCACGCTGCTAGTCAATCAAGTGATAGAACCACAATTTCCCCCTTTTCAGCTCCATGCGGGATAATCCAAGACAACCTATTCCCCGGAACAGTCCACAAATATGATCCTTATCACAGTACCTCGTTGAGCAGCCAAAGGGAAATAATGTGGCCCAGCCCGGCCTCTGTCGGTCTATGACGGGCCCGCCCTTGGCCCGGGCTTTGCCCAGGCACCGCCCGCGCGCATCCCGCGTTGCGTAGGGCGGGAGCGCTTATGTCAGGGGAGAGGCGTTGCTGTTCTGGCATCACCGGGCAGCGCCAGGCAAAGGATTATGGGCAGTATAGTTCCTCCACCAGCCGTTTCCCTCACGGCGATGTTGCAAGGCAAAAAGGCAAGGGATGGAAGCCATTCCCCTCACGGCATACCAAGATGGAGAGCAAGCTGTTCCCCTCACGGCAAAATCAGGGTGAGCAACAATTTCCAAGCTCGTCTCTTAGGGTAGTCTGAGACCACATAGTTGGATAACTTGGACAGGAAATCTGTCTGAAGTGGGATTGGCAATCCCTCTCTGCAGGATGGAAGATCAGCGTCAGCGGAGCTGCATGTCGAACATAGGATTAGTTTCAAAACAGTTGTGACCGGAGTGCTCCTCTGATCCATAAAAGGGCAGTGCACTGTTTATATCATAAAACTCTGGTGCAATGATATGGCTAGATGTTAGTAGCTGTCTCGGAACAGGAATCACAAGCACTAGGCTGTCTTGTTCTGTGTTCATAGCCTTAAACAGATAGTGTACTGATGACAGCGAGAAAGGCTTTCTGAAAACAAGCAAAATTTGCAGCATTTTCTCAGAATAAAATTGTGCAAGCAAAACATGTAAAAATAATTTTGCTAAAACAATGTCTGCTAAAACAAGTAAAATATAAAACTAAAATGGAGAACGAAAGTGGCCTAAAAAGAGGGGCTCGTGACACTAGCTAACGAAGTAATAGTCTTAGCCAAAAGAATCAGAGTATGATTGAGGGGCTGCCTCTTGCACATTGTCAAGTCATTACATTTTAATGGGGTAGCCATGTTAGGTAAGAAAACACCCTTTCAGAGCCTATAGGAGTGCAAAAGCACTGCTATGGCGAGAGTCCAGTCCGGCTTTTACAGTTGATCAGAGCAAGCGGAACCGGAACAGATGTGTGATCTGTAACGGCGGCGGTGAGGTAGCGGGGAAGCGGAGTGGCGAAACAAAGCGGGGCAGAAGAGGCCAGCCTACAAAAACGCAAACCCGCAAACCGCCACCGTAGCCACCACCGCAACAGTTTAAGAGCAGCCAAAACAACAGCTAAAGAACCGCCGAAGAAACCAAAAGTGGGGTGCGGTGAGTGAACGCGAACGCCAGCAGCAGCAGGCAAGGCAAGTGGAAAAAACACTTTGGGACAGCAGCGCTACCTATACATTCGGCTCATCTCGCCTAACATCACCTCACCTGGCTGCCTCCTGGCTGCCTGTACCTGTGGCGGTACAGTGGAGGTGCAGAGGTTGGAGGTAAGCCTGCTCCTTCCTCTCCTCAGGCGGAGTGGAGCAGCCGATTGAGATTGTCTGGCTGCCTGTACCTGTGGCCTGTACCTGTGGTTGAGCAGTAGGGGTGCTGAGGTTGCGGTAAGTCCGCTCCTTCCTCCCCTCATGCACCTCAGTACCTTGAACAGAGTGGAGCAGCCGACTGAGAATGTGGGTTGCGCCCGCACTTGCTACTGTGCTGCCCTCGCCCGCGCCTTTGCTCCCCCAGGGCCTCATCCTCGTGATTAGGTCTTAATTGTTCCCTTTGCACCAATGTACCAAGGCATCTATGTTCCAGGGGACACCTGAGGATAATTGGTGCAATTGGGTTAAAGTGTGAGAGTGCAGAGTGGGCTAGGTGCAGGTAGTTCCGGTGCTAGTTTCAATAAATTACCAAGGAGACACCCCATAGGAGGCATCGGATTCAGACATATTACATACTATAAGTACCACACTGCATTGTACTGCCATCAACCCAGACGAGGATAACATTCAGTAGTATAATGAGGTGAGGCATGACAAGGAACAATTTGCCACAACCCTTGAAACGGAAAAGCAAAACTAAATTGTATATCAAAGGGATAGCCTCCCCCCAGAGTAGCACTACCAAACCTCCGCAAAATCAAGGAAATCGGCTAATACCTCCTATTTATTCAATTTTCGGCACAATGAATCCAACATGTAAATTTACATTTTTAAAAGATCCAGTTGCAGCCAACTACTCAATGCCTGAAAAGGTTAACAGACTCCTGAAACCATTGACGCCGCACAAATTAATCTCCCCACAGATGGATGATAAAATAGACAATATGTCGGCCATAACAACAGCACATCCCACAAATGGTACACCGTATACTATTGAAAAACAACCACCAAATAGGTGCAAGCCAACAGCACACAAGGGTAAAAAGCAGTTTAGTTGGGGCAATAATAAGCAAATAATTCAAATACAAGCACAAGTACACACAAAACCGGGAGATAATGGTCACGACAAAGAACGAGTACAGTGTAAGAGTCCAGACAGTATCTCGGAAAGTATACCGGACAACATCCTGGAGAATACAAACATAAATACAAGTCAAGCTAGAATAATATTAACATCAACATCAATTTGTGAGACCATCATGGACCAACCCGGGGTAGCAAATCATCATTCTCCTGATAACCAGGATGTAATACGTGAGATAGGTATAAGAGCCTATAGTAATATGAACGTCCCTTGCAAAGAAAAACACAAAAATCACTCAACACCGAGACAACAGATAAAGCAACTCAATAAAAATTAAGAATTCTGCAACATAGATGATTTCAGCGACACATGGATGGAGCCTCAACCAATAATAAACAATAAAGAGATATTACAAGCAACAAATACAATATTCAACCCCATCAAACAAACAACGAATAAACCAACATCAATGCAAAAATTCGGAATACAAAAAACAACAGTAGATTTATTATGCACCTCAGTACGGGTAACATCACGTGGAATAAACATAGTAAGCAGCTATGTTAAACAAATAAATGACAATACATTTAGTAATGAAGTAATAAACTTGAAAGAAGAAACAAAATTTCAGCAAACCAAATCAATCAACAACATCATAGCACCAGCCAACGGTACATTGGATAAAAACAGAGGGCTATCAAATGGAAAAATTGCAGGAACGAAAGAGCAAACAACAAACAATAATTGAGATATCAAGCTCTTTTGAAAAGACAGAACAGGAATACATTGAACCATACATCAAAACATGCAAAAAAAAAGGAAGCAAACCCGGAACAGAGGGCCCACACGGACATGGACAATACTGTGGAAAATAAAAAAATTACAGTTAATCCGCAAAATTATAAGATCAAGTGGGGCCATCTGGTAGATAATAATGTAATTCAACATCTAACAGAGGGAACACAGGTTGCCGATTACAATTTTGAATCACTCACAAATTTAAATGTTGCTCTAGTACATTAAAACATTGATTAAAACCCTGAACATGCAGTCAGATAAACTTGACATCCAAATAAACCTAATGAATATATGGCCAAATATATCTCAGGCATAAATAATAAACTAATGACGTGTATTTAACAAGGACCCCCTGAGTACATGGATCTTATGGTTCCTAGGCCAAGGAAAACAATACATTTGAGAAACAACAACCTAGGCAACTAATATTTAGAACTCAATAACAATAAAAATGAACAATTGGCTACAGCTGGCTACAAAACTTGGTATTTTATTGAATAATTAAAAATAGACAAATCAATAGCATAACACAATAATAAGGTTAAAATTCCACAGGACACATTATTAATGTAAAAAACATTGTACAAAAGTTAATGAAAACACAAGTTAAAAATTATCTATAATAGATAGGTGGCACAATGAGTCTTATTGTGTTATGCTATTGATTTGTCTATTTTTAATTACTCAATAAAATACCAAGTTTTGTAGCCAGCTGTAGCCAATTGTTCATTTTTATTGTTATTGAGTTCTAAATATTAGTTGCCTAGGTTGTTGTTTCTCAAATATAAATAATAAACTAGACACCATGACAAACTTATTAGTAAACATTCAGGACGGAAATGAAATGCGGGCCCAAGCCTTCAATTGCCCTTGCTGTCCCATTTTGGAAAAACTAAGGGACCTACCAACCTTACTAACAAGCATCTTATACGAATGCAAACCTGCAAACTGTTCACTCGAAAACAAGGTTCCAAACAGCAGAAATTGTACACAGGGAGGAAAAAACATCCATAATATTGCCTTAAATAATAACATAAACAATGCAGAAAATGACAAAGAGAAAAAGATGTGAGAAAACATTCCCAAAATGTTACTTCAAGCAAAATAGAACAGATTAACCTACAGCAAACTGAAAAAAGCCTAAATCAGGAGATCCAAACGACGATGTAAATACAGCAGACTACCCTGTGTCAGAACCGATAATAAGTAGACAGGTTCCTTGTACTGAAGTAAACCAACAATTGTATAAGCAGATGAACACAATAGACAATCCTCTAATTGCCTTCACAAAACGACAAAAAAAGGGCAAGGAAGGCTAGAAATCGCTTGCACACCAGTAAAACATTAAATAAATATGCACTGGACAACTATCCAGTCTTTAATCTCCACAGTAAATGGAGTTTACCACTGACATCAGGTAAACATTAAAAACAAAATGAGGAAGAGGAAGAAAATTTATCTGACCAGTTAGATGAATAGAAACATCATACGATCAAACAATGTTCAGCCGGTAGTAAATAGTCTAGTGATGATAAAGCCTTGAGTGTAGTGACCTTGATTCAACTACAATACATATACTCAAGGGGAGAAGTACAAATCAGAGCCCCGAAAGTAATGATCCTGAATTAACAACAAGAAATAAACCTAAAGGGAGCACAATAGGACAATTAAAGGGTATTGGAATTAAAATAAAACAACCCGTCAAGTCATCAAATGTCCAACCGAGACAGACCTTGATCGCACAAGTAAAAGGCGTTCTTCCAGACAAAAAAAAAAAAATCTGAATGCAGTGCTGTGCAGACAAGGATCCCCAAGGGAAACGATTAACAAATTTAATGATGTTAGAGGAACAAGTAGCCTCGACCAGAAACTGACCATCCATTCACAAGAAAATGACCTCTCTTATAGGAACTCCAGCTCCAACTTACAAGTTTATATTAGCAAAATCAAACAAGATAGGCAAGTCATTGTGAAGGTAGATCAGAGTTTGGGAAATATTAAGGAAATATTAAGGAAGATCTGCTACTGATTAACATAAAACCAGAGCATGACGATGCAAACAAGAACAGAACAACTGAAATGGAACGAAATTCAAGATCTGTAAATCGACAACATCTTACCCGCAAGGCCAAAACAGTGTTAAGAGAAGCGACAAGAGAGGCGATAGAAAAGTTAACTTGAAGACAGATCAGCCACTAGAATATGGCAAGAAAGATCAGTGACTGATCAACAAAAAAAGGAAGTTTAATGACGCAAACATCGAGGACATTGAAGAGCCAGGAAGAAAGCAAACAAACGAGCATATATTACCTTCTTCCACGCAAAAAAAGAGAATAAATGATACCCAACAAATAGGATCTTATTCACGCCACATTACTTTTCTCAGGGTCCTCAAAGTTATCTGAACAGAGGAAATATCCTATACCTTATGGCAGAAATTCCAAAATTACAACATTTAATGTCTGCAGATTTAATCGCAATAGAATTTGGTAATCCTGGAAACAACATAGGAATTGAAGGCACCATATCAACATGGAGGAATAAAGAGATAGTAACAGACATCTTACAAGAAACCACAAAATTTGAGGGCTGGGGAATATCACTTACCATCGCAGTAATACAACGTTATCCGTCTCCTTTTTTAATGTTAAGTATTCCCCAGATAAAAAATTCAGCATAAAATATAGTCTTCTCGGTATTGCGAGGTAGCAAAGGTGCAGATGGTATAAACACACAGCAACAGAGAAAAATAAACTTAAGATTGCCCACTCTTGGGGGGACTGGAGAATGAACCTACAGTACACGGGCATGACAGCACTTTTCCCTATAAAAATCCCATCCTGGAACATCGCAGGAGCGAAAGGAATACTACAGGACAAAGGAAAGACAGTGTCCTGGGATAACTACGAAATAATCATGCTACAAGAAACCTGGCTGACAGCTCCGGTAGAGGTCTCTGGTAGGA
The DNA here is from genome assembly GCF_964263255.1 of Lissotriton vulgaris. Classification (NCBI taxonomy): domain Eukaryota; kingdom Metazoa; phylum Chordata; class Amphibia; order Caudata; family Salamandridae; genus Lissotriton; species Lissotriton vulgaris. The sequence goes on from NC_141697.1 coordinate 808,209,584, forward strand.
TAGGTCACCACGTGAATGCAACAAGAACACAGCAACACGGAAGAGCTAAGGGTGGCATCACTTTATACATCTCTGCAGCATTAAAAATCTTGACAACACAGCTGACATCAACATCATCAGCCATGCAAATATTAAAAATGGATCTGGGCACACATTCAGGGGTAAGCACCATCATCCTAATCAATATCTATGCTCATCCGAAACCTAAAATAAAAAAAGATCTTTTCAAGAAAGTTACTGATGCCATTGCGGAATTCCGTTTCGAGCATCCAACTTGGGAGATAATTCTCACCGGGGATTTCAATGCAAATCTACTACACCTTCAAGAAGAGGAAGAAAACATTGTTGCAGCAAAGGAAATCTGGGCTGTGAAAACACAGTTGTTTCCTGATCAAAACCGCAATGATAAAGTAGGCTAGCAATTGATAAGGGACCTCGAATATCTGGGTATGCGCGTATTGAACAGGAGAATAAAACCTGCCAACTGTACATATATTGGCCCTCGTTCAAGCTCAGTCCTGGACTACACAATAGTAACTCTCCCTCTTCTTGGGCCAATAAATAGTTTTCAAATTCATTCGGCTCAGCATATCAAACTTAAAATAACTTCTTTTAAACACCCAGAACCTCCAGTAAGAGAGGGGGAAATATCAACAACCAACTTGAAGCGTCTGAGGTGGACATGCACCACATTACCGCATATAGCATTAAAAGCTAAAAACCTAATGACAATTCTTGAGTCAGAAAATAAAACGACTATAGAAACATGGACCACCTTTTTGGCAAGTCTACCCGAAGCAGGAGCTTCTACCAAACAGACAAATAAAACCGAACAGATAACAACAGTTATCTCAGTCAAACATCACAAAGCTTAAAAAAGCACCTGAGAACGGCCCTCAGAAAGGCTTGACATCAAAGTGGACGGTCCAAAGTATGGGAGGAGGTACGTCTTTTAAAGATAAAATACAAGAAACAAATTTGGATCGATAAAAAAACTGAAGAAAACAACTTTTGGACGAAATTATTACACAATGCAAAGAAATCTGACGCTTAAGCATTCTGGGGGCAGGTGAATTCTATGAACAGAACCTCCAAAATAATAAACTTGACCTGCGTCGCTGAGCATGCATGGGTACAGCACCTAATCTCAACATTTTCAATAAACAATTTGGATCAGTTGCCCCCTGCTGCAACTACGGCACAGGAAAAGCAAAAAGAAAATACACCTCAATCTACTCTCATCCATTCTGAAGTAGAAATCCTACAAATCATAAGAAAAAGTCAGCTTGATAGTGCACCAGAACCGAATGATGTACCACAGGCAATCTACAAACAAGACCCCAACTACTGGGCAAGCAAGATTTGCAGTCTTTTCCAGATGATCGGCACCACCAGTCGTATTCCAGAAAGCTGGAGAGGCGAGATTATTAATCCAATATATAAAGGCGGAGAGCGCACAGATCCTGCAAACTATCGCCTGATCGTGTTGATAGATGCAGAGGCCAAATGTTATGCATCTCTGATCTTAACCAATTTGATAAAATGGTCCGATGAGAATAAAAAAATCCCTATAAATCAGGCTGGCTTTAGACGTGGCACAGGCACAATTGCAAATATTCTAGCAATAGGGCTAATTGCCGATAAAAGTCTACGACAGCGACAGACACTCCATCTATCCTTCGTGAACTTTAAGGTGGCCTTTGACCAAACTGAAGCACCAGGGTCTACAGACACAATTTTAAATCCAATCATGGATCTCTATACTAACACCTGGATGCAGGTTAAGATCGCCGATGGCTAGAGTCTCACAAGGAAGATCCACACCAATGAAGGGCTAAAACAAGGCTGTGTTTTGGCCCGCACTTGTTTAATTTATTCATGGCCGATCCAACACCAAGGCTAGACGGGGTTAATTCACACCCGCCACGGCTGGGTATATTGCCTCTAACACATCTGTATTACGCAGATGGTGTTGTACTGCTAAGCCAGACAAGAATCAGATTGCAATGATCAATCCATGAGTTAACTGATTTCAGTAAACAAATCTGATGGAAATAAACATAAAAAAACAAAGGTCACGATTATAACACACTGTCAGCCCAAACAGCCAAAATTCACAATTGACAACGTTAAGTTGGAAGTAGTTGATAGCTACAAATATTTGGGGATATACTTGGTCCGAAGGTTTTCATTCCTCATGCATTATGATATAATCCAAAAAAAGGGAACCGCTTTACTGTTTGCATTTTGCAGCATACTAAAACAGTTAAATGGCCTATCGTTCACTTCAATTCTGGCAGTTATCAAAGCAAAACTACTTCCAACTATTGCATATGGAAGTGTGGTCCATCACAGAGACAGTGCACAAATTCTAGACAAAATACAAACACGAGTGTACAAAAGAGCATTTCGTTTGCCATGTGACACCTCACCAGCCCAGGTACGCCTAGAGTTCAGATTACAACAACTACTCCACAAAAGGTACGAGACAATTAAATTTTGGTACAAAATATGGCTTAATCGTGACCTAGAAATTAAGCCGTGCAAAACGATCCAAAATCACATTACGTAAAGTACCTAAATGCTTCATTGAAAATAACCAAGATGGCAGATCTCTGGCAACGGAAACTACCCTGGACATCATTCCATTTGATTATGAAAAAAGCAGCAAAATCGCATTCACTAATTGAAGACAAAGCAATTTTAAGTCGACGTGTGCACGCATGGATGGTCTTACACGCTTATACGAGGTCTGAGCCAGCTGCATACCTGGGCCTCACTTTCCCGCCTCATCTGAAAACCAAGTATTTGGAGCTGCGTTTGGGGAAACTGCTGCTCAATGCTGATCAACCGATTTGGAGGCCAACCGGCTCAAATGATTGTAACCTATGCGGGGCATCAGTACAGGACTTTATACATTTGATATGCATTTGCCCAGTGTTAGGGTGCTGCCACCGGGATTTGCTCAGGAGGAAGTTTAATGAAAGAGGTATCCGCACCTGCAGATCGGCAATACAAAAAATCCTGGACTCAAAGGATCCACAATTAATCTGTCAATTAATTACATTTTGAACATATTTTGAGAATTTAACGAAAGAATAATATAGGTTATAACTATAATGCAGCAATTCTTGCTAGTTTTTCGTCATTAAAAAGGCATATTTTCGGTAAATTGAAATCAAATTTTAAATGTGGTATTAATTGTTTATATCTATTTTATAATAGCACGTGAAGGTGATATATTTTATGCTTTGGAATATTGCAATGTTTTTAGTTAACTACACACAAAAAAATCAATTTCACTCTTTCTTGGCAGTAGCACAAAATTTCTACCCAATAAAGTGATGTATTCAAGGTAAAGGACATGGGCAGAGCCAATGCCCTCTATCAGTTTGCCCCTTAAAGTTCTTTTTTTGTTGACCCCACAAGCTCTGTCAGGCCAGGTTTAAAATGTAAGTCTCAGAAGTACTAAAACACATATGTGAAGGAGCTAAAACATTCTTCTAAGACTACAAAAGGACATTAACTCTAAAAGAATGACAAAATGGTGTCATGTCATGTGTTTCAGTATACTAAGAATTGTGCACCATTTCTAGCTACTTCCACTGTGCCCTAGTCTCCCATTAAAAGACTAGTATTAGGAGAATAGCAATGGTGTGTATATATACATTTAGGAGGCACACAGTGCATAGTTCGTCAATTTGAATACACACTGTTTCTATTCGAGGATAAGTCAGACCCCAGTCAGGGGGCCATGAGGCAATCATGGGCAATTGGGCTTCAGCTTTGGGGTGGTGGTAGTTTGCCTGTGATGGTCCATCCAACTACTGGGCCAAATACAACCTCTTCGGCACTTGAGTCTCAGTGGTAGCAATGGCAAGCTGTCACAGGCTTCTCAGAGAGGTAGTGTAGGGTGCACACACTCAGAATTCAGCCAGCCATCAACAGTGCTTTACTTGGATAAGAAGAGTACTTTAACACACATTTAAAATGAAATACCACCATATGTAATGGTAACAAGTGCAACAAAATATACTTGCACTTGAGCTACTACACCTTGGGATAACGCCCTCCCTTTCCCATTTCCCAGGATTCCCTCTTCTGAGCCTAAGCAGGTCTCCGTTAGTTAGAGAGTTTTGTGCAACATGAATCAGGTCTCACAAATAGATGCCCCAGATGACTAATGCTTGGGAATAGTTCCATACAGCCCCCTTGATACAGCCTCACTACAACTCAGGAGTCTATGCCCTTCGGCAGCACATGTCTCTAATCTCTTTTTCACCTCTGAGATAAGATGTGGTGGTTGCAGGAGCAGCTTTCAGTCTGGGTACTCTGCTGCCAGATGGGCAGCCAGAGCAGAAGCCTGGAGTCCTTCTCCAAATGTAGGCACTGGATTTGATGGGGGGCACAGCAGGCATTGGACCCAGTTTTGGGCCACTTGGTGTAGAGTAGCAGATGGGCTGCCACATAGTTGGGGACACAGCAGCTTACTGGCAGCTCTGGGGTTCATTGTGAAAATGCAGCACTGGTGAAAGGCACAGACTGACTACCATGGGAACCATTTTTCAATTTGTGTTAAGGTCATTCAAAATAGTTTTTATAGTTCTTATTGCACAGATGTTAGCTGCCAATCCACGATTTCCACTTGGCAACACTATTTTGAATAGACTAAGCCCATACTTTCAGGCTCACCAGTCACCCTTTGCAGTCTCCCTTGTCCTGGTTGACCCTCAATGCCAGGGTCTTAATAGTTCTGGCACTCCACAGACAGTCACACCTTCTGCAGGGTTGCCCGGTTCTTTTTTTAAAAACAGCGGGCATGGGGATTGGCTATAAGGTGCTGCAGGTCAGCTACAGCTCTTCCAGCAAGGCAAAAGTTCAGGTGATATCTACTCATCTGGGAAGCTGGCTGTCAGACAGACTGGGTACACTGCAGAACACTCCCTTCCTTGGTAAAAGAGGACTTGGCACTGGAACAGTAAGGAGGTCAGTGGCTCTCACTTTACACAGTCAAAGCAGACCTGGGATTTTAGTTTTTGATCTGCAAATCTCAGAACAGGGTTTGGGGTAGTTATTTGAAGTGTTCTGTGTAGGCTGTTCTCAAGACACACCTTTTGTCTTGAGGTATGCTTCTCAGAGAAGATTTCTCTCCAGTCTGCAGCACCCAAAACAGAAGCACACAGAAGACTAAGTTTTCTTTACCTGGCTTATCAACAGCCACACTGAACAGCGGTCTGGGAGAACACAAAAGGCGGGCCTCACCTAAAAGATCCTTTCCAACCTGAATGACAGAGACTCAAACCTACCCTTCATTCCTACCATCATCCAAATGACCATGCTACAGAAAGGCTAATTAGAAGCTCCTCTGAGCAAAGTGAATTTCTAAAGCAGAATTTTCTCCTATTTTCCCACTTCATTGACTAAGTCTCCTGCCTGCAACTTCAGAAATGTCAACAAAAAATCTCCATTGTCTGAGAAAAGTATCTCACCTTCATCTTGTGCACAGGAGCAGGCTAGGAACTTCCAAAATGGAACCGGCAGGTCTCCATTGCTCTGCCACAGTTGACCACATATTGCACATACTACACATGCAAATACATACACATACATAACACATATTTGGGAAGTAAACCCAAGGATTGGGACACTGAAGCAGAACTTTACATGAGTGGAGCTGTTAGGCCTGCATTTCACTGACTCACATAAAAAGATCTAGTCATGACTATGGATTCACAAAACATGGTAAGCTGTACCACCAATATATATGGAAAACCTGCAACAGGGCAGGCAGACAACGGTCAGCAAAATGAGGGCATGCTTGTTGGGCACCTCCAGGTCATAGGGCAGGTCCAGGACCTCAGTCACATTGAGGGGCAGCATAAGCCCCCTGCACATTTGCTAGTTTAGCATGAGGCTAGTGCCAAAATCAATACCAGGTACTCACAGTCTGGCACTCAGGATTGGGGAATGTTGTTGTGCACCTTGCAGAGGACATTCCTGCCCCAATAGCATGTAAAGGTAATATTATGTTTTCCTAAACTGATATATTTCCTCTTATGGTCTTTTCAAGTCAAAATAAATTTATTCAGTTCAAATGGACCATAAAAGTGTAACATTCGAACAAAGATGAATACAATTTACATGTCGGATTTGTACAATAATATTGCTCATGACTCAAGTACTCCTCAATTACAAAAAGGAATTTAAAATTCGAAGTTCTAAAAGGATAACACCAATTTCATTTACATTTCATATTGTTTCCTTATTAAAAGTGCAATTCTAATAAAATGTAATACTGAGCACAGATAACTTCAGTGGACGAGGAGCGTAAGAGATTAAAACCCTCCTGATGGTTACGGGCAGGTTTCTCTTAAGACTGGGATGAGAAGCTGTGCCCTTGGCTCCTTGTAAAGTGTGCAGAATAAAATAAAATGCAAGGCGATTTTTTGTGCTGAATTATTGCAGGGACAAGGGGTAAGGTTATTGTACCATCCAGCCTGTTTGAGAAAGGCCAGTAGAAAGTGCAATGGGCAAAGACGGAACTTTAGACATAAGGAATCGGAACTGTACATTTGTTGTAAAAGACAAATAAAATTGTTGATATGAAAAGGACCAATTTAAATTAGGTTGCAGCCCTGATTGCCGCCGGCGATTGACCAACCTAGTAAAATATGCATCTTTTATGGTCAGTTTCATGTTTGTATGGATACTGCCAGGATTATCATAATAATGCTCTAGGCCCATTTCATTGGATTTTCCTTTAACAAAACAGAGCCATGGAATAGCCTCGGCATTATCCAGAGTCATACTGTCCTTGATGATTTCCCTTGTGAGCTTTAAGTCTTCCGACAACCAGACTTTAGCCCTAAGGATTAGTGAGGCGATGGTGATTCGATCCTCTGTAAAAACCATCTCTACCTCAGAGTGACAGAACGCTGTGGAGGCACTTTGTGGGATCATCAACAATCTTTTTATAAACGTATTTTCTAACTTTTGAAGTTGTGTACTTTCGTGGTATCCCCATACTACTGCCCTGTAAGTAGCAACAGACAAGCGTTTAGTTTATTTAGAGTGATCAATCCAGCTACTGGCTTGTGGTCCAATTCACATGCGAAGCTGAAAAGACCTTCCACTGCACAGCTAGTATTCTGAACTTTAGATGTAATAAGATGGTCCCAATTCAGTTTATTATTAAAGACATTCCCCAAGTAAGTGAAATTGGAGACCTTGTCAATGATCTTGCCCTTTACAACATATTTTCTTGATTTAGATTGACTTGGGCCTCATACCATGATGTAAGATTTAGTAAAATTAACTTTTAGGTCCAAAGCTAACATAAAATTAGTTAAAACATTCAGGGACTACTGTAAACTATTTGCTGTTAAGGAAATTAGAACTGTGTCATCTGCATACGACAGCAAATGGAGCGTTTACCTCCAATTCTGGGGAAGTCTAATTCCTGATCTTTTAGTGATGATTCTAGGCCATTTGTGTACAAATCGAAGAGAAAGGGAGCCAGTATACACCTCTGACGAAATCCCTCTGTAGAAACAATTGGCCCGGTCCTCTCTCCCCTGGGGCCAAATCGTATGGCTACTGTCGTGGATGCATGCAACCTACGCAGCAGGGTGATCAGAGATTCCTCAAAACCCATTTACGCCATCATGGACCACAGTTTTCCCCTATTTACCATGTCAAAAGCACTGTACAAGTCCATGAAGGCAAGGTGGATTGACAACTTCCTTGCCTTCATGTACTTGCTCATGATCAATGCCAAATTGAAGCACTGTTCATTTGTCCCCATGCCTGTCCTAAAACCATATTGTGTTTGGGACATTAGCCCAGAGCAATCTGCCCAGGTCTTGAGGCGCGCTAAAATGACCCTCCCCAGTACCTTTACCATAGCATCAATTAGGGAAATGGGCCTATAACAGGCTAGGTCTTCCTTGTTTTCCTTTATGTACACAGGCAGAACTTTGGCCTCTTTCCATGATAGTGGGATGTTACTGCTCTAAAGGCATTTGTCAGGAGGGGTGCCCAACAAAGTTGGGGATTGCTTTTAAATAAATCAAGGGTTACCCCGTCAGGCCCTGGGGCTTTGAGGTGTATCCCTTTCGTGAGGGCGTCCTCAACCTCGCTCACTGACAGGAAAGAGCTCAAATGGTGTGTAGTGATTTAGTCTAATGGGACGTCTTGACATTTTCCTGGCTAATAATACCATTCGGGTTGAATATGTTTGTAAAGTGCGATTCCCAGACTTTCCCTGGTATCAATGACTCCATTCCCTTTGAAAATAATGGGTGATTTATTACCCTCCTAAAAGCTCCTCGAGTATTTGAGTGCACTTGCTCTCTCTAAATCCGCCCAGGCCAACCTTGTCAGTTCTTGCTTCCTCTGAATGATTATGCTCATGTATGCCTGCCTTGCATTTTTGATCAGGGTTTATCTCAAGGGATTATATGTAGTGCCTTTTTCAAGGTCATTTTGGGCCCTTGTGCACTCAACGTTAAACCATGTAGTCTCCTGAGCTTCCCTTCTTTCTGTTAAATGTGTCAGGTTTGTGGATATGCCCATGCAAATTCCCTGGAATCCCTGTATGACCATATCTGGGGGAAATCTGGGGGAAAGCATTTCAGAATGGAGCTTAAGTTAGCTTTAACAATGTTCTCCTCGAATTGGGAGATTTGTTTTGCTCCATTTCAGTCGCACCCCTTGGTTTGAGTTAAACTGGAGGGGGCGACCATCAACTTCCTCCTCCTGGGCAGTTGCGTGTAGGGAGGCAGTGAGGGGATTATGGTCACTGGCGTTATTAGGCTCCAACTCAAAACTGTCAACCAGGAAGGCAGGTTTTTCTAGATATTAGCATGAAGTCAATGACACTTTCCCTTCCTCTGCCCATATAGCTAGGATATTGAATTTCTGAGTTACTGACCAAGGTGTCAACAAAAAGCAGATCATTCACAATAATTATATCATTTAGTGCATCACCCTGTGGGGTATCTATGAAGGTACATCAGTGGCTGGTCCTCAGTATCCATTAACCCACACACCCTGTTTGAGCTATGCCGACATAAGGTGCAATTGAAATCCCCCACCCAATAAATACACAGGGGCTGCCACTTCCCCGTGATCTTGTTGATTTCCTCCTTAAAAGTTGCAATGATATCCCAACTATTTTGATCAAAAATATTATAATACCAATTAATAAAAAAAATCTTGGCCTGAAACAAGTTGAAGATCAGAATGAATTGATACCAAGGTGAATCAGTAATGGTCTCTGCTTTGATAGACCCATACTTGACAGAGATCAGTGTTGCCAGCCCTCCTTTTGCTCTCCCTGCTGGTGAGGCGGTTGCATGGACATTAAGTAAACAGCAGCCATCTAATTCAATATTCTCCCTGTACCATGTTTCCTGGGTACAAATAATATCAAAGGCATTTACATATTTTAACCACACTTCATCCTCAAATTTCGAGCGGATACTTGCAATGTTCCAGGAGAGAATTCTAAAAGGGCGGCCTTTGGTGAGGCCTTGTCACTGGTTCCTCCCTATAACTAACAATCGCGGAGTCCAAATCAAACCCCCCCATTCCTTATTTAGTTGTAGAAGGGCTAGGTGATTCAACCCCAGTCTCCAATTTGTGGTTCTTAATAGAAGGGTCAGGTGGTTTGTGTATATGTTGATCAGAGTAATTTGTCACCGGCCCTTTCCCTACTGTTCTATCTACTACATGATGGACTCCCCTGGTTAACCCTCTTGTCATTAACATCTTACCTGAGCTACTTGGGTCCTAGGGTAGTCAATAAATTTCTATTAAGCCAGACAGTACCTCAAAACGGTTGGGATGAAGCCATGTGGAGGGCTGAGTGAGGCGGTTTGTATTCTGGAGTAGTGGGCGAGACTGTAGGTTCATAATGGCCCCTTGGTGGTAAGTATAAAAGAAACCCAATTGGCGGGCCTGTATCTGCTCCAAAGGGGAGTCACTAAGATGACGTAGAGCAAAGTTCACCCACATCCTATCATTAAACTTCAGTACCACACAATCACCTTCTCTATCTTTAGGTGTTTTCCCCAGTCAGCCCACCCGCCTTCCCATGATAATGTATTTGTGCCAGTTTACCTGGGGCTGTATTTTACTGGTACACCAGTGGGCAGATTTGTTAATAAGGCTCTGACAATTTTCATGGTGTCCTGGTGTAGGATGTGGGACCCTTGTCAGAACCATTGTTTAGGGTGTACACTTCGGCTGAAGATTTAATATGATATTATCATCGTGCCTGCTTGGCATGCAAGGCACGGAGCCCATAACGGGCCTTTTCTCATTCACTTGACTCTCCCCACTATGCCTATCAGAGCTCAAGGGATTAGGTGCACTTTGCTCACCGTTAAGGCTCCTCTCTTGGCCATGTGCCTGAATTAGCAGCACCGTTTGAGGATCAGTGGGGTTATCCCTGTCCAGGTGAGGATCAGATGGTTTAGCCACTACACATGTAACCATAGGTCCATCTGTTACAGCCCCACTCTTGCAAGCACTAAAGTTAACAGTTTCTTCCCTCTACAGGGCCTTTAACTAAGACACTTCTTTCCTTGTATCCACTTTGCTCCCCTGAATTCCCTGAAAACAACAATAATTGGCCAAGCTGCTCCTCTATACGAGCCAGCCGGGACAAAGTAGGCTCCAGGGAGTCCAACACTACTTTGACAAATCGGGCTAACACCATGTCCACATCAGACAGAGGGTGATATTCACAAGGACTTACCTCCGATTTATCCCCACCTTAATGCATCAAAAGTGGAGATAGATTTAACACCCCATTCACAAGCTGATGCAAACTGCGGACATCACCTGTAATCCCGCGATAACTGCCCCAAAATGTATCTCCACAGTGGAAACCACCAACTAACCCTAATGAGATGCAGAGTAGGCATCCCCGTGCAAAAACACACGATAAAACCAAAACACCACTTTCACAACAAACTGCCAGATCTGCAAAGTGCTACAAAAACATGCGATAAGCTGCGGTAGCAGCAGGGAATTAACACCTGCCTTTTGCTGGTGCTAAGCAGGACGACTACCCACAGCATGAAAGGGAGCCCAGCCAAGAGCCACACCTAAAGACCCACAGATGCCATGGAGACAATGATCATACAGCTCTGATACCCATGAGGGCCACAACATCCACCCGCCACCACCCCTATCCCCCTCCCCCCCCGGACATACACATACCGTGCATGACACAAGAGCCACAAAAATCGCATGATGACGCACATTGCCAAAATAAATAAACACATGTGTGGTCAGAAGAACGAGAAACAGTCACACAGCACTGAAGTAACAACCAAAAACTTTATTGAAACACAACACAAAACAACAATGCGGAAGCCCACTGTCGGGTCCGTCAGGGACAACCTTGAAGTCACAGCCTGGAAAATAAAGCACAAAATCAAGACGTGTGTCATGCCTACATCCAAGGAGCGAGGCACAGAGGAACAGAGAAGGAAAGTAAGCCAGAAAGAGAAAGCGAGGGAAGGAAAGGAAGGGAGAGAGTGAGAGAGAGAGGGAAGGGAGAGAGAGTGAGAGAGAGAGAAGGAAAGGAAGTGAGATAGAGAAAGAGAAAGAGACAGGGAAGGGAGAGAGAGAGAGAGAAAGGAAAGGGAGAGAGAGTGAGAGAGAGGGAAGGAAAGGAAAGGAAGGGAAGGGAGAAAGAGAGAAAGACACCCCCGCCCCTGCGCACACAGGCCCCACTGTTCACCTTGTTCCGCCAGTGTGTTCACCAGTAGGCACACCACGTGACCGTGCAAGGTCCAGGCCCCGGTCCCGCCACCATGGCATAGTCCACATCATGCGGGCCCGCCCCACAGCCCAGCAGGTCCCAAACATGACCCTGAGTAATTAATGGTGGAGACCACATCAGTGCACACATCATCATCGCAGGCTGCATACCGGCTCAGCTAGTTCGGTGCCACTAATCCTGTGCAACGCCAGTCAGCGCCACATGGTGGTAGGCCCGTGACATCCACAAGGCTTTGGATGCCACTCACCCTGTGTAACACAAGTCAGCGCCACGTGGTGGTAGGCCCGTGATGGCCGCAAGGCTTTTAGCCCCACTAACCCTGTGCAAAACAAGTCAGGGCCATGTGGTGGTAGCCCATGACGGCCGGCAGGCTTTGGGTGCCACTAACCCTGTGCGCAACAATTCATGGGCCCTTTATGATTGAGAACCGTGGAGCGTCCGTCATCCAGTCACCACCGGTAGAGGGGAATGTGACATTGTCGGCCCCTTATATTTGCGGGATCACATGGCCTGTGATGCCTGTGTCGGATGGGTGTGTTGTGTATGCAGACCTGCCCTTAAGGAGTGGCCGTGACATGCTGACAACTAGACCAGTGACCTGCACACCACTAGTGTGTACCCTTGTGACAGGTAGCTATGTGGGCCCCCCTCAGAGCGTAAGCGGAGTGGTCTGACCTGTCGTACGCTGTACCAGCGCAGGGCTTGCAACTATGACTCAGGGGCTCTGGGTGTGGTTCAGTCCATGTCTGGACAGGGAGTGACTAATGTGTGTGTCCCTGTTGAAGTGTCCATGGCACACAGAACACAATAGGCAATGTAGCACACTGTGACTGGTATCCCACTAGATGGGCATCATTGACGTAAGGGGAATCACTGTCCCTACATTCATCTACACATTCATACATGAAAGATGAAAGACATGACTGACTCAGCAGTGCATTACTGATTGTGTATTGCACATTCAGAGGAGTTTTGCAGCTGGGGATGTGCAGGGCCATGCCAAGCACACTACACAATATGGGCCCGTGATGGGCCAGCCAGAGCCCATCCGGGGATGACAAGCACTGCGGAAGAGGAAGGATACAGTCCGCAGTCTGGTCACCGTATCATTGTTCATCAAACAGGATGTGGCAGTCCATGTCGCGTTCCAAGGTGAGTGCAGCAGAGTTTATCAGGTTCAGTGGAAGGTCATGGGGCCATGTGCGGCACCAAGTAGAAGCAGGCGCGGTGGCGGTAATGAATGCTAGTGACTCCTTCTGACAACAATCCCATCCACGTCCTCATCCTCAGATGGTATACAACGTTTACAATGGAATTTTTACAACGCACTACCATTAGAACGCAGGCATTACCACGCATACCATTACAACGCATTGCGCTGGGGGGCGCTCTAGGATAGGGAATAAGTATAATTTTATATCCAACACCTTCCCTAGTGTCCACGGGGACTGGAGTTGGAATCTAAAATTATACTTACCACTATCCAGCACCTCTAAGCGCTATGCGTTATAACGGTATTCGTTGTAAATACCGCGTTGTAAAGGTATGCGTAGTAACAGTATGCGTTGTCACGTCATACATCCTCCTCAGATATGCGCTCTTCCCCAACTGTGGGTGTTGCAGTATCGGCTGCACCACTGTGTGCCACTGACACATCAGAGGCCAGAGGAGGATTATCTGCCGCACTCTGTGGCAGTGACACATCAGGTGCCGGAGTGGATAGGCATGCTGCTCTGTGAGGCACTGACACACCAGGGGGCGGTGATGTGGATGGTGTTGGGGCAGCAGCATTCATCAGCGCCACGTCTAGTGGCAGCAATGCCATGATGAGGATCTGCAGGGCATGGTAGATCCCAGCTCCATTTTGCTGATGTGCAGCAGAGGCTGCTACCCTTTCCGCCTCCATCCGCACCATGTCCTCCATGACCCTCCACATGTGTGCCGGCTCACGGCTGGAATCGCTGGAGACAGTCTGAGCGGACAGGTGTTTTTCTCTCCGTGTCATGACTCCAGCAATGTCAGTCAGGGCTCGTTGGAGCCCATGGAGCGGGCTGTGGGTGTCCATTAGGGACTGGAGCTGGTCCCTGATGGGACCTAGACACCCATGGATGGCATCCAGTTTGGTAGCCATGAGGCCGTACCCTTCCCGCACCTGCTCAGCCGTCTCCCTCTGGCCCTCCAGCACACGGTTGGAAGGCCATGGTTTGTTCCCTGGGGGTCTTGGAAGACTGCCAGGCTGTGGGTGCCTCCTGCTGGGTGGTTTGGGTAGTAGGTGGGGTCTCCTCGATGCAGCCTGGCTGCCCTGATCTGGGAAGTGAGTTTTTAATATTATTTAAAGAGTTTTCTATAGCGCGAGCAAGACCCTTGGGTATCAGAGCGCTTAACATTACATGAGGTAGATTAGAGACAAGTCTTGTATGGTATAACGATAAACAGTGATATGAGGTAGGTAAGTATACATCCATGAAGAGTTAAACAATAATAAACGGTTAACACAGTATATACAGTGACACGAGGTAAATTTGGGATATATATATATATATATATATGGTGTACTGGGACTTCCAGTCTGCAAACGTTTTTAAGTGTCTTTTCCTGTGCATTCTATCTTCTCCAATTCTGGGTCAAGGATTAGTATAGTACCGACCGCGCATATCCCCCATAAAGCTATAAGTAACAAGTTAACACAGTATGTACATTGACATGAGGTAGATTTGGGATATATCTATATATATGGTGTACTGGGACTTCCGATATGCAAAAGTTTTTTTGTGTCTTTTCTTGTGCATTCTACATTTTCCAATCCTGGGACAGGATTCGTATAGGATTAACGGATATCCCCAATAAAGCTGGTGAATTTCTCTTCACTTTCCTTGTTTTTATGTCTTGGTCACAACTATGTCATGGTGATAATGATAAACTGTCTAGTGGAGCGCTTTGTGGGTAATACATGCCATTTTTAGTTGAATTCTGGCTTCGTAAGGTAGCCAATTTAATGCTTTCATGTGTGGTGAGATATGGTCGAATTTCCTCAATCCGGTGATAAGTCTTGCAGCTGCATTGAGGCATGCTTTAGTGGTGCTGGGCACATTTTTGGTAGACCTGCTAAAGTAGTACATCCATATTCAATCCTCGAGATAACCAGTGATTGGACTGCTAGTTTGAGATCTGCCTTAGAGATTAATGGTTTCACTTTTCTAATATAGTTCAAATGAAAACAGGGTGTTTTGCCATTGATTTGATGTGGGCTTTCATGTCTAGGTTCTCATCCAGTGTGATTCCTAGTGATTTTGCTGAGTCAACTAGGGTAGGGGTGCAATTTAACGCCGTGATCATTTTGGTCCATTCCTTTACTTCTGTATGGTTCTTTGGTGGTGAGATTAGTAAGAATTCTGTTTTTTGTGCGTTTAGCTTCAGATTATTGTTAGTTAACCATTATAATGACATTTTTAAGGCCTCATTCATTAACTTGATGTCTTCCAGAGACGCAATCTTGATGTATATCTGCTTGTCATCCGCGTACATGTGATAGAATATTTTGGCATTTCTGTAAGAGGTTCGACATTCATGTTAAACAGCGATGGAGATAATGTAGATCCTTGAGTGACTCAAATTGAGTTAGGGCATGATGGTGAAAGTGATTGGTTGACCAGGAATCTTTGCGTTCTATTCTGAAGGAAGGATTCAAACCATTTCAGCACCTTACCCGCCATTCCCATCCTGTCATGGAGCCTGTTCAGTCATTTTTCGTGATTTACCGTGTCAAATGTAGATGACAGGTCTAGGAGGATAAGTAGACATGTTCCATTGGTCTAGGGCCTGTAGAGCATCATCGACAATATGTAGGATCGCTGTTTCCATGCTGTGTCCTGTTCTGAATCCTGACTGGCAGTCATCCAGTAGCGATAAATTGGCTATGTGTTGGCTCAGTTGATTTTGCAGACATTTCTCTATTAGTTTGGCAAGTACAGAAATGTTGAACCTGGTCGAAAGTTATTAGGATCTGCCGGGTCCGCTGTAGGTTTTTTGATGATGGTGATGACTTGACCTGTTTTTACGAAAAAGAACAAAATAGCCAGTCAAGTTTCTTTTGTAGTGATTTAGGAGACACCCAGCCTGTCTGTACCGAGTGATCCACAATTTTGTTTAGAGAAGATTTTTATTTTGTTTTATTCAAATTTCATTAACTTATCAGTATGTCTTCAAAGGCACGTTTGTCAAAACAATCAAGTAAACATTCAGACAATAATGTGCGCAATATATACAAGTGTTGGAACTGTACACAATAAATACTCAAAATTCAGGAACACCAAAAACAAGACTATATACAAATCAATTGAAACATAAAACATTTAACAAAAAGCACCAGTCCTTCAAATTGTATACCAAAAGACAGGTGGACACGGGGATTCAATGATACTGCCTGCCTGTCTCAATAGGCCTGTGATTAGGTGTTTTGAGGATTAGACAACTAGGGAGAATGAGAGTAATGTTATTTATTCCCTAGCTGCACCCTTCTTCCTTGTCACAGGCTGGGGGTCAACGCGTTTCGAACCACTGGTGAGTTGTGGGTTCTCCTCAGGACGTGGACTGGGTGAATCCTTTTCTGTAAAACAGGGGATTTGGTGTAAATATTGTGTTGCGGTAACATAGTAGTGACCTCTCTGACTGAAATAATGATTGTACAAAAAATACCTGCAGGAAGCTAGCAGGGGCTACAGGGGTGGTGAGCAGCTTCACGAGGTGTGGAATTTCTGAAAAAATTATGGTGATTTGTGGAGAAGAGGGCTACAGGACCAAACTCAGCAAAACAAGGTGCATAGTAAATTGGATATGCTGCCTACTGTCCTACCTGAACTTGAGAACAGGTGAGAGACATGTTGAACATTGGAACACCCGGTAATTAGTCCGGAGATCCAGGAGGGGCACTGCTAGCCTTCAATTGGAAACTGGATAGAAAGATAAAGAAGGAATTAACAAGCGTGCAAAGCCCGAAACTGGCATATTGCAATTAGAGAGTTCGCTAGTGGAATTCGTTTGTGTACTCACTCTGGCGGGAACTGAACTGAATCCGGTCCGCGGCCTCCGGCGTATCGCTTTGCACGCTTGTTAATTCCTTTTTTATCTTTCTATTCAGTTTCCAATTGAATGCTAGCAGTGCCCCTCCCGGATCTCCGGACTAATTACCGGGCGTTCCAATCTTCAACATGTCTCTCACTCATTCTCAAGTTCAGGTAGGACAGTAGGCAGCATATCCAATTTACTATGGACCTCGTTTTGCTGAGCTTGGTCCTGTAGCCCTCTTCTCCACAAATGACCATTATTTTTTTAGAAATTCCACACCGCGTGAAGCTGCTCACCACCCCTGCAGCCCCTGCGTGCTTCCTGCAGGTATTTTTTGTACAATCATTATTTCAGTCAGAGAGGTCACTACTATGTTACTGCAACACAATATTTACACCAAATCCCCTGTTTTACAGAAAAGGATTCACCCAGTCCACGTCCTGAGGAGAACCCACAACTCACCAGTGGTTCGAAACGCGTTGACCCCCAGCCTGTGACAAGGAAGAAGGGTGCAGCTAGGGAATAAATAACATTACTCTCACTCTCCCTAGTTGTCTAATCCTCAAAACACCTAATCACAGGCCTATTGAGACAGGCAGGCAGTATCATTGAATCCCCATGTCCGCCTGTCTTTTGGTATACAATTTGAAGGACTGGTGCTTTTTGTTAAATGTTTTTTATGTTTCAATTGATTTGTATATAGTCTTGTTTTTGGTGTTCCTGAATTTTTAGTATTTATTGTGTATAGTTCCAACACTTGTATATATTGCGCACATTATTGTCTGAATGTTTACTTGATTGTTTTGACAAACATGCCTTTGAAGACATACTGATAAGTTAATTAAATTTGAATAAAACACAATAAAAATCTTCTCTAAACAAAATTGTGGATCACTCAGTACAGACAGGCTGGGTGTCTCCTAAATCACTACAAAACAAACCTGACTGGCTATTTTGTTCTGTTTCGTAAGATTGTTGAGGTCCAAGCCGGTCAGAGACAGGACCCAAACCTTTTTTGTTGCCCTTCTTGTAGAGCGGGTGACTGCCCGCAAGGTTATTTTTTTGAAACAAAATGGTGGTTGAACTTGCCCATTGAGTGGATTCAGGTCCACTGTGACATGGATACCCAGTATGGCTGAAAAGGACACTTTGTCATTCAGCGAGGATCACATCCAGGAGCTCCTCTCTAACCCCACACTTTTCTCTTCAGTGAAACTTAGCAGCACGGCCAAGCAGCTGAATGTCGCAGACAAACTAATCAGACTCCAAAAAAAACATGTGAGAACGGAACTCCATGGCCACTTTTTACTTGCCAATCTCAAGGCGGGCACTATCCCGTGGGGATTCCAGATCAAGAACGTCCCCGTGATATTTACTGATGACCCTGTCTACAGAAAGGGCTTTAGCTTCATTAGCACGAAATGCAGCAGAGATCTGATGGTGCATACTGTGGAAACAGCTCAAAGAATCTTTAAAAAGGAAGAAGAGGAAATTGAAGAACAGCTACGAGCCATCAAAGACAACCACACTGAGACCAAAGCCAAAATACTCCTAGACAAGATCGGAAAGGAAATAGCCACATTCAAGGATAACACCATAAATTTCAAAACCTCTAAATTCGAAAAGGACCAGAAGAACTTCAACATCGAGACGGTATATCCGTATCTCAAAGATGAGTTCTATACTAGGTCGGACTCCACCAGGCACCTCAATACTAACCAGGGCAGATCCAGAAAGAAATTCATAACTTTTTCCGAAACTTCATTTTCGGAGTCTATGGAAGACTCAGATGCCGGTGAAGGTCCTTCGAACAGGAATCCTCAGAATAGAAATCCCCAGAAGAGGCCTTTTTTAGGACAGGGCCAACAACAGAAGCGGACGAGATTCAAACCTCAGTGGGAGATAACAACATGGAAACAACACTACAAGTCGTAAACTTATCTCCCATTATCAATCTTTCCAACAAAACACTATCCCAAGCAGAAAAAGAAGTATTGGAACTCGGTTTATCTTTTGTTCCTGGGACTGCCATGGACTTCACTAAGATCAAACTGGAGGTCATGAAATTTTTCAGAAAGGTGCGTCTCAGATGGTTCTTCAGGGAATCGCCTAACCAATTTCAGACTGAGGCCTCAGGATTGAGGAACAAGTCTACGTTCTGTCCGCCTAATCATAACACCTCGAAGAATATCATCGCATTCGAACATTCTGTGATGTCATCCCTTAACGTCCTCAAGAAAAAGCGCCCGTTTGTACCTGCCAATTTGACTAAAGAACAAAAAGCAGCAATCCATGAATTAAAGAATCAGCAGGACGCCATTATAAGACCTGCAGACAAGGGAGGTGCAGTGGTCTTATGGTCCAAAGATCTCTACAGAACAGAAGGACGAGGCCATGTGTATAACCAGGAATGGTATCGCTGTATAACACAAGATCCCACCTCACAGATATTGGAAGAAATTTCAGTACTAGTGAAGGATGCTGGAGACAAAGGAATATTGGGACCCAAGGAGTCAGAATACCTCGTGAAAAAACATCCTCGGACTCCCCATCTTTAATTTCTTCCGAAAGTGCATAAGGACACTACAAGACCTCCCGGGCGACCTATTGTGTTTGGATGTGATTCGGTCCTCGAGCCAATTTCCCAATTCGTTGATATATTCTTAAAACCTCTTATTGTTCAGGTCCCATCTTACTTGAGGGATACCATGGATTTTATCAACAAAGTCGAAGGTCTCAAGTTCGACCTATCTATCCAAGTGTTGGCCACAATGGATGTGTCTTCTTTGTACACAAAAATCCCTCAACAAGATGGTCTTGATGTCATCGTAATATATCTGGAAACTAGACCCCGTCCACACATGGTGCCAACCGATCTCATCATTTCATTTGCATCACTGGCCCACAAAAGAAATTTTTTCACTTTCGAGGGTAAAATGTTCCTGCAAGTCAAGGGCTTCACGTTGGGCTGCCCTTTCGCACCTGAAATGGCAATTCTATACATGGGCCAATACGAAGAAAAGTATGTGTACAACAACAACCCATACCGAGATGACATTGAGCAATGGCTCAGATATATAGACGACGTGTGGTGCGTCTGGAAAGGGACACCACAATTGCTAGAGGAATTTCACTTGTGGCTCAATAACAGAAGTCCTGACATCAAGTTCAGCCTGTGTTACGATTCGAAATCCTTGCCATTTCTGGACGTGGAAATCATGGCAACATCTAATGGACTGTCCTGCTCCATATATCAAAAAAAGACTGACAAAAACAATGCATTGCATTATAGGAGCTATCACCCTAGGAGTCTCAAGAACAATCTCCCCTATGGGCAGTTCCTCAGGGTGAGGCGGAACTGCTCCAGAGTAAAGGATTTTGATGTACACGGCCAGGCGTTGACCACCAAATTGCAGGAAAGAGGATATCCCCGGAAACTTTTGAAGCATTCTATGAAAAGGGAGAGATGGATGCCAAGGGAGCACCTTTTGGAAAAAAGATCAAAATCACCCACACAACGAATTGTGTGTGTTTCCACCTTTGGTCCCCACACCCACCCGCTTCAGAAAAATCATTAGGAAGAGTTAGCACCTTGTTGAAGAAATCTTGCCCGATTGTGGTCTACCACTCTTTGCCTTGAAGAAAAATCGATGTATTGGATAGTTGATAACATCTACACGTCCACCTGCCAAAAAGGACACCCAAAGTACCATCTTCGGTGTCAGTCCAGTCAAGGGACACCGCAAATGCGGTACATGTACCGTCTGCAATCTCACAATGGAGGGCACCCTCTTCACAGACGGGATAAAATGTTGGCGTCACGAAGAACATGCGAACTGTAAAACAAAAAACACAGTGTATGCCATTCAGTGTCCCTGTAATAAGGTGTACATTGGAAAGACCACACAGGAGGTCCGACAGAGGATCATTCAACATCGATCGAGAATCAACAACAAAAACCTGACAGCACCGTTGGTGTCCCATTTCCCACAACACAAGCATTCAGCGAACGACATCAGATGGACCGTGTTGGCAGTAATCAAGGGTGGCAGTGGAGGTCCGGACACACGCATATCCCAGAAAGAGGCCTACCTCATTCTCAAGTTCGATACAGCCAACTCGGGTCTGAATGAACTGTCCGAACTGGAGAACCTGTAATCTTCTGCTTCCTGATAACATACCCAGCCTTGGGGACAAGAAGCCCCCCCCTCCCTCCCTTAGTCTTTGGCTGCGACGATTTCAAACTATTTGGGCTGTGCTGCTGGTCTAATTTGTCACTTCATCATTCTCCATTCACTGATTCTGTCCGTTCAAGAAAAAATTGAATCTTTTCCGCGGTGGTATTGAACTACAAGTACCTGCCCCAGCGGAACCTCCCAGCTCGATCCGCTTTCTATTTCCACACTCTGAGCAGTTCCAGTTCCGTCTCCCTTTAAATAACTCTAGTTGGCCCGCGGCGTTACACGCCATACGACGGAGGCCGCGGAACAGATTCAGTTCAGTTCCCGCCAGAGTGAGTACACAAACGAATTCCACTAGCGAACTCTCTAATTGCAATATGCCAGTTTCGGGCTTTGCACGCTTGTTAATTCCTTCTTTATCTTTCTATCCAGTTTCCAATTGAAGGCTAGCAGTGCCCCTCCTGGATCTCCGGACTAATTACCGGGTGTTCCAATGTTCAACATGTCTCTCACCTGTTCTCAAGTTCAGGTAGGACAGTAGGCAGCATATCCAATTTACTATGCACCTCGTTTTGCTGAGTTTGGTCCTGTAGCCCTCTTCTCCACAAATCACCATAATTTTTTCAGAAATTCCACACCTCGTGAAGCTGCTCACCACCCCTGTAGCCCCTGCTAGCTTCCTGCAGGTATTTTTTGTACAATCATTATTTCAGTCAGAGAGGTCACTACTATGTTACCGCAACACAATATTTACACCAAATCCCCTGTTTTACAGAAAAGGATTCACCCAGTCCACGTCCTGAGGAGAACCCACAACTCACCAGTGGTTCGAAACGCGTTGACCCCCAGCCTGTGACAAGGAAGAAGGGTGCAGCTAGGGAATAAATAACATTACTCTCATTCTCCCTAGTTGTCTAATCCTCAAAACACCTAATCACAGGCCTATTGAGACAGGCAGGCAGTACCATTGAATCACCGTGTCCGCCTGTCTTTTGGTGTACAATTTGAAGGACTGGTGCTTTTTGTTAAATGTTTTTATGTTTCGATTGATTTGTATATAGTCTTGTTTTTGGTGTTCCTGAATTTTGAGTATTTATTGTGTACAGTTCCAACACTTGTATATATTGCGCACATTATTGTCTGAATGTTTACTTGATTGTTTTGACAAACGTGCCTTTGAAGACACACTGATAAGTTAATGAAATTTTAATAAAACAAAATAAAAATCTTCTCTAAACAAAATTGTGGATCACTCAGTGCAGACAGGCTGGGTGTCTCCTAAATCACTACAAAACAAACCTGACTGGCTATTTTGTTCTGTTTCGTAAGATTGTTGAGGTCCAAGCCGGTCAGAGACAGGACCCAAACCTTTTTTGTTGCCCTTCTTGACCTGTTTTTAGGCATTCTGGAAATATCCCTTGGGATGGAGAGGTGTTTATAATTTTCATCCATATTGGGATCATGATATGGCTGATTTCTTTCAGGCATTTTGATGGGAGTGGGTCATTATAGTGGTGATTAGGTTTGATATCTGATAGCGTTTTGGCGATGGTATTCTGGTCCAATAGTTTGAAGGTATCCCATTTTGCCTTGTTTTTTGCCCTATCATCGGTAATCTTCGAGGTGGTATTGTTCCTTGAGGGTGTTTGGTTATCAAGGTTGTCCTCTGCTCTCCTGAGCTCTCTTTCAAGCGTGGTGGCCTTGTCAGTGAAGAATGTTGAGAATTCTTTACAACTTAGTTGCGTTTTTGAGATTTCTTGGGCCGATTTGGCCAACCTATTAGATTGTTGTTTTAAAATCGCGAATAGTTTCTGTGGTCTGTTTTTGATGTTATCCAGTTCTGATCTAATAAATTCCTTTTTGGAATTGAGGATCTTTTTGTTGTATTCGTTTCAGATTTTTCGGAGGAATTTCAGTTTGGGGGATGATGGGTGTTGTCTCCATTTTCTTTCCGCCAGTCTCAGTTTCCATCTGTTTTCATTCAGTGTCCCATTGAACCACGGATTTTTAACTTTTTCTGTAACTCTTTTCAGTTTTAGTGGCATGGTGGCATTGACTATATTTGTTACTGGTGAAGTGTAGTGGTTCATTAGATCATTCACGTTGTTAGGTGGATTTAGGTCCTTCTCACAGCTTTCTAATAGTAGTTTAATGTTCGAGGAAGGTTATGGCATGTCCATGATGTGTTGGAGGGCTTGGGTGTCGATGCTGGGGTGTCCTCCTCGTCATCAGTGAAGAGTGGCTGGGACTTCTGTGCAGAAGGAGTTGATGGTGCCTCTGCAATGCGAAGGGGAGATGGTGTATTACAATGTGTCCACATATATGTAGCCGCAATGTGAAGGGGAGGTGGTGTATTACAATGTGTGCACATGTATGTAGCCGCATCAAACATGTTGACATAAAGACAGCATGGCATTGTACATTGTGACAGTGTGTAGATCAGGGCCATGACCCAGAGTCATTGTGGGTGTGCACTGTGCTCTGCTTGATTGTGCATGTGGGCCATTGTGGGCCTCTCTGCCCGTCCCCCCAGTACTTGGTGGTCACTCACCCTGTTGTGGTTGTGTTGTGTTCTGTCAAGCAGTGTCCGTTCCCCCGACTCCGGACACAGTCTCCACACTGATGACTGTTGACACCAGCTCCTCCACGTCATCCAGCACGAGTTGTGGCACTGTGCTCCCACCTCCAGTCTGCATTGCTGCCTTCTGGTTGGCTGCGAGTTTCTCCTTGGTCTTTCACTTGATATAAATCCATTGCCTCTTGGCCTCATCCATTGACCTCTTGTGCTCCCCGACGGCATTCACCTTGCCCACGATGTCCCGCCATATCCCATTTTTGGGGCCCAATGACACGTTGGAGGTGATAAACAGTTGTGGATGGTGTTCCATCACCTACGTTATCAGGATCCTGTTTTCCAACGGACTGAACTTCGTCTTCCTCTTCTTCTTGTCCTTTCCCTTCCCTGTCCCCGAGGTCCCAGGCTGGTCGTCTGGGGTGCTTTTGGGGTGGCACTCATCCTCTATGCCTGCTCCAGCTGCCTCCATGGTGCTTGGGTGATTGTCAGTTTGTGTTTCTGAGTTTTTTCTACTTTTATAGTGATTTTTGCCACCTGGCATGTGTGTATTGCAGGCCTGGCGCTGCTTTTCACTGATTTCCTCATCGCGCTTAGGCTCATTGCATGTTTTTTGCACGTTGAGGTTTGTGTTTTTATCTCCATCGAGGTGGTTGTATCGCGTACATTGGCCGCGGTTTCGTCAGACTATTGCATGGTACCGCTGTGTTGTGAATTCCACCTTAACACAGGTTATTTTCCCACGATAGACTGCGATGAGGAAAGATGCGTTAGCATGTTTTGGTGATGTTTAGCACACGTTCATGTGAATATACCCCAGAGTCTTTGCAGGCCCTCCTCCCCCAGGGGGTCTTCCCACAGTTCCAGGGAGGTCTTGACCCTTGCCAGATGTCCCAAAGCTCAATGATCAGTCCCAATCATGCAATGCGCTTCCTTTTTCCCTCGGCCGCATTTTGGTCCCCCGTGGATGTGGATATTGCAACATCCATGCCTTTTGGCTCTCCACCTGGGAGGGCCTAGCTCAGGATAATGATGGTGGGTGAAAGTGGGGTTGGGGGTTATTCCCGCGGGATGGGGGACATTGGAGATTTTACTAAATGAGGGTCCTTTATGGATTTTAAAGGAACAGGCTGAGCAGACCGTATTTTTGTGTCTGCAAGTGGTGGTAGTGGAGCCAACGTAAGTCTGCGTTTGGCCAGTTCAATTTCTTTATTGATCTCCCCACAGCTTCTGTAGGAAGCCATCTATTGTGGCATCTGGGCAGTGGGGGACGCCGGGGAGTGTAGTCCTGCACTCTCCTGGTCCCAGACTCCTTTTTCCTGAGCAGCAGATAGTGGCACCGGCAACTGGCGTATGGTCTTTTCACTTTGTGCAGGTATAGTTTACTCCTGTGAATCTGATATTTTGAAGATAAAGTTAATGAACCACATGAAAAGGATGCCTGCCTTGATTTAAGGTGACCTGCCCTATGTCCTAGAGAGCTGAGCCACTGCCTGGAGAGCTGAAAGTGTCCAGGAGCCTGTGAAATGGGACAAGAAATCTGAACACGGAGATCGGTTGAGGATAGCCTTGTGAGGGTCATCATGGTCACAAACAGCCCTACTAGAAGAGTTAAGAGGAAAAGGTTCATCCAAGTGTTAGTACATTAGGGGATCTTGATTCCTTGGCAACTCAGTGAAAGGCCTACTCACCACTGGCCCTTGCCGTTTGCAAGGCATACCTGAATTACTACCCACCCAGCAGAGTCAGTCTCCCTCCTTTCCTTTACACTGCTCAACTACAATTCCAGCAGCACACCTCAGTTCACCACATAGCATAACCTGAAAGTAACTACAGTTAATCACCTTTAACCTCTTGGCCACAGAAGACTTCCTCAGTGCTGTTAACACTTGCCAGCAGAACAGCAGCAGACCAATATCCTATTGTATAGCTCTGTAGACAATCCAGCCAGAATTGTTAACAACATCTTGAATACAGGTATCCTAGGACCAGAACTGTCTTACATAAAACTCTCCCAAAAATAACTATACCTTGAAACAAGAGGCCCTTCTATTGTCCGGGCAATAACAGTCTTTTTTAGTCAGAAAGATTGACAGAACTGATATGACAAATATCTACATGGGAGTACAAGCATTCATATATTAGCTCTCCCTTGCCTTTGAAACTGTTCATCATTCTCATCATTCCAAGCTTCTACAGAGACTTCACAAAATTAGAGTGAAAAGAGTGAACTGAAGGAGATTGAATCTTTTTTGTCAGAAAGATCCTCATCTCACTTTATCCCTTCAGGACGCTCCATTCAATTCACAACTGATGTACCTAACAGTTCACCTCCTCTTTAACATTTGGCTTGGGTCTCTACCTGACCTAATCTCCTAGTTGAATCTCAACTGTTAGTGTTATGCCAATAATACACAAATCATATTCAAGTATTAAAGACCACCTAACTTTGATTCTTACTTAAATGGTCAATGCCTCAAACAGTCAAATGAAGGATGGTCTCTAACCAGAGCAAAACATACTTGTCACAAATTGAAATATTAGTTTGTGGCAAATGGGCCTAACACTACACTCAACAATAATAATTCAGCAGCCAGGCATTCCACCAAACAACTGAGCCCACATGAGGAATCTAGGAGTAATCATGGACTCCAATATTTCAATAATAATCACATTGGGTTTGCCACTTCTTTCCCTCATACTGGCTCTGAAGATAGCTCTACCCCCATTGCTTGAAATGCTTGACTTGCACCACTTGCGCCTCCTCACCCTGCCTCCCCCCCCCCGGAGGTCGGGTCTAGTTGGGCTCCTGCTTTTACATCACTCAACACCCACCAATGAAAGATGACTGAACGGTATGTGTGCAGAGCAGGCTTTAAGGTCAGTGGCAGGTCCCCCACTACAGAGGAGGAGCATCGCCCCACTACTTTCAAGCAGTACGAGAAGAGGACACATAACATGATAATAACTTTAAGTTATTATCATGTTATGTTTCCTTTGTGGGTGGGAGGGTGGGCAGGGCGGCTCTTCTCACGGAGCAGGGCAGGGATGGAGTGATTTGCCCACTCAAGTGCACAATGACTGTTTGACCGGCAGTCTCGGGTCGCCCAAAGCAGTCATGCACAGTTCCCTGTTCTCCTTGCAGGCTGCATTACAACCTGAAAAGTGGTATGTTATCTAGGGTCACTGACGCCATTCAGGAGAGATCCACACAACAATTAACCCGAAGTTACCTATTTAGGTGACGGTGCTGCAAGATGAGTATTTTGTACCCAGGCTTATAGGAAGTAGCGCATCGCACAATGGCCGCACTTTGTTCTGCTCTGCCAGTCGGAGCTTTTATCCGCTCAAAATCTGCAATAATCCTTGCCATCCAGAAAACACAAGTACCGGAGTTGAGTTACCTGCAAACCGGGATGCTTTTGGTGTAATCAGAGTCGACTTCTGTGCAGGATTTCAGGGTTTGCTGTGCCACTCGCGGCCATCGCCTTAACAGAGGGGTCCAACAGATATAGGTAAAGGGGTGATTAGCCTAGGGGTTGACATAACACATAACAATCACATGGTCAAATCAAGGATAAGCAAAACAATTCATATTTGAAAATATATTTCTTTTTTTATTATAATTTTTTTCCATATAAAGAATAACAGTGATATAAATATAAAGTTTCTTTTAAAGTCTCATATGTACAAGATAGATCCTCAGTAAAATAGACATGGATAAGCAAGCAATAAATAAGAAAAATTCTATCCTACCCAGTAACGGCCACACAACACACATTCAGGCTCACTCACTTCAATCACCAACAAACCTAATCTATTTGATCTCATTCACAGATGGACAAACCACTTAAAAACATCTCAAATAAACATTTCCTAATATATAATAAATTTCAGGTTGTATTAAGATGGCCGCCGCGGGTCTTCTCATCACACCTAGAGCAATGAAAATCCTGCTTTCCTTAAGTTTACACAAGATGGCGGCTAAAAGCAAACGAGAAGCCGATAGTCCGTCGTTTATTTTATCATCGGCAGCCCACACAGCTGGGATCACTAAACAATGGCGCGAACATGACACTACTTAAATACTGGACTGGAAGCCAAGAGGGAGAGTCATTTGGCCGAGATATCTGGACGGCGGAACCCCTGCTCCACGGAGACAGCATCTTTGAATTAAGGTAAGCCCGCGAAACGGAGGGTTCATGACTGGGGACTCAGCGTGAGCTTGGAACAATTGACAAGATTATCCTTTTCCCTTTTCTACTCTCTGGCTCTAGACTAGCCAGCACCCACCTGGGTCAGTTACCGCCGATGGAGGACGGCACATAGACTTTGACCCCATGAAGAAGAATCTTCATTATACCTAGAGACCTGCGCATTAGAACCCCAGTCTAGGAACTACCTGGTTACATTGAAGGTAAAATTCAGGACGAACGTTTATTTATTTCTAAAATCTGAGTGGCTCTGTGTTGACCAAATACCACGTTTTCTCCATAGCTTATGAAATCTACATACCTCTGGAAACAACGGGACGCACATTAAAAGACAGTTCTGTCTACCTTAACCAGAAACGCTGGTATGTATCCAGACCTGTAGTTGTACCTAAATGTAATCTTGACACCCGAGACACATCGACCATGTCTGCTTTTCAACTCTGTTAGGAATCTTGTCTGTTTTCCAACTCTGTTGGAATTCTAGCTTTTTTTTTAAAAAAAGACAAACATTAGATTGATCCATGCCTCTGTTCAATCTATAGGCTAGAGGGATGTTCTGCCCTACCCAAAACCTGCCTGAGAATTGTGAGCCCTGAAAGAAGAAAACATTAAGTTGAAGCGCTGGTAAACAAAAGTAGGTGTCTTAAACCTTGAAGGTGCTTTACCGTCTCTAGCCTGTTTAAGACTAACTTCCACTCAGTAGACTATATGTAAGAATAATGTATTTATTTCTCCAAAAAAACAACAAGAGTGAGACTTAAAAGATTTTTTTCTAGTGTCTTGGGAATTGTTGGTCAATGACTGAAACTTATGGCCTAAAAGGAAACTTTCGGGATGACTAAACTTGGATGACATTACTCTGTCCCCCCTACAGGGCTTGGATCGATTTGAAGGTTCACCCACTATAAATTATCCCTGATTTCCTTCTGACATCCTTTAACTGGCTGAATAAGACACATATACAGGTAATCAGAATAATAGAACAAGTATCGGTCAATACTGGTTTAGCCTATTAAAATCGCCACTGACTGAATCAGGACTGGCTTGCCTAGTTGTCCCTTGAGGACCAGGCATTGTCCTCTCTTAAAGGGATCATGTGTGTACATTGAAAAACAGTTCTGTTTTGTGCTATGAATTATGTGAATGTGATTGATATGGTAACAAAACGTGGTTTTAATACCTGTCTGAAAATGAAGTTTGAATGCTGGTATAAATTGTTCTCCACGGTCCATTTGGTTAAGGCTATCAAGATGCCTTTATAGATTCCACGTGATAGGGAATCTTTCCTTGGGAGTGTCTCTAGAGGGTTAGACATGGCACGGCAACCACTGGCCAAATGTAGAAGCTTTGCACTGAAATCCATCAGTTGAGTAAAACCTAGTCTCTCTAATCTAAGTGACTTGTCAGAATGTGGATCCGCATGTTTTACTGTTATCAAATTGTACTCCTTGAAAAACTTGTATTTTTAGGTATAAATTAAATCTGTATAAGTGAAATGTATTTTGTTCTCTATCTTGCAGATTGTGTCTTCTCTCCTGTGCCCCCTCCCAGTATACTGCCCTTTGCCCTGACGAAGGTGTGGCCCCATTGGCCTTCCACCGAAACGCGCGTCGGCTTATGTCCCCAGGAAAATGACTATTGTCCCTTTTACATCAGGACCTGTAGTCAGAACCACCCCCCTGGACTAAAACATCCCGACCTGTACAATACGTGAAACCATCTTTGTGTTGTATTCGCCAGGACTAGATGAATGGATGTAGCATGAGTGGTGAATGAGATCAAATAGATTAGGTTTGTTGGTGATTGAAGTGAGTGAGCCTGAATGTGTGTTGTGTGGCCGTTACTGGGTAGGATAGAATTTTTCTTATTTATTGCTTGCTTATCCATGTCTATTTTACTGAGGATCTATCTTGTACATATGAGACTTTAAAAGAAACTTTATATTTATATCACTGTTATTCTTTATATGGAAAAAAATTATAATAAAAAAAGAAATATATTTTCAAATATGAATTGTTTTGCTTATCCTTGATTTGACCATGTGATTGTTATGTGTTATGTCAACCCCTAGGCTAATCACCCCTTTACCTATATCTGTTGGACCCCTCTGTTAGGGCCTTTATATCCTAAGGCAGGGTTTTCGTTCTTTCTATTTGCATTGGTTTTTCCCCCCATTACCTGCCTATATCCTAAAGATACCCTTGGGGAACCCCCTTCTGTGTCTACTCGCGGCCATCGCAACATGGCGGGTTTGCAGCACTGAGGCCAAGAAAAGAACAAACAGAGGCGGCGGGTGGTACGGTCGGTCCCGTTGCTTGGCAGTGGGAACCTGTGCCCGCATATAGACTTGTGCGCTGCAGTGGGGACAGCAATACCAGTGGAGGGCATCTGTGGACTGGTGCACGCCTGTTCTGGTAGCGTGCTGTCTGTGAGGTGTCGGACGGCTGCTCTGCTCTGGTGTGCTTGTCAGAGCCGCTGGGGCCTTTGCGGCTGCTCCCGGGAGAACCGGAGCTATTGCTGCAAGAAGATGCGTGAGCTGCTTGTAACAGCACTGCTGTGGGGCTGAAGATCTGAGGACTGCCAGCACTGCGGGGGGGGAGGGGCAGTGAGGCAGTGAGGCGGCGGTCGCGTTATGGATGTGGTGCCGCTGTGGTCCCCCGGGATGATGTACACTGAGCTGCGGCTGTACGGAGCAATTAGTGAGCAGCTGGACAATGGTGCAGAGTGTCGAGCTCCGACATGCAGCTGCTGATGCCGAGGCGGTCCCTCTGTAAATGCTGTGAAGATCACAGACAAGACGCCTCTAGCAGAGCCCTGCATTGCATACCGGGCCTGTAACTGACATTGCTCCTCTTTTAAACCTTGCCTGAGGGGGACAGTGCACAGCACGTGCTGTGATGACCAGGGTGCAGGTAAGCTCCTATTGCCTGCTCACTAACGCAACGGCCTTGACAATACTGAGGAGCGGGGCCACCTGGACTGGGTGTGAGGAGCTGCTGGTCAGCTTCGGACCATATGGGCTACACAGGGGACCAGATCATTATTAGATGCTACAGCAGGCCATGTGGTTGCTGTGACTCTTACTCTGGGCCAACCATCTTGTTGGCCTCAACCGATTCCTGCGTGTTCAACTAGCCTTCTTACATTACGTTGTCCAAACCTGCCATTGCTTGCCACCATTGCTGCGGCAGTCCTGGAGAGATGTGTCTGTTCTACAATCAATTCTTTCAGCTACGATCATCTCCCGGCTGGACTGTGGGAATGCCCTTTATTTAGGCATCCCAAAGAAGCTACTGAGGAGACTTCAGGTTGTACAAAATGATGCAGCCAGGTTAATTTTTAGCCTCCCTAGGCGCATGCGAGCCACCCCCCTGCTTCATAAACTGCACTGGCTGCCTATTGAACAGCGGGGGAACTTTAAGAGTCTGTGTATAGCCCATAAGGCCTTACATGGAGATGCGCCAAAATATATAAAAGACAGAGTACAAAAGTACGTGCCGGGACGGGCTCTGCGTTCTTCAGAGACCTGCAGATTAGCCTCCTCCAGATACAACCTTAAGACCAAAGGGGGCAGAGCGTTCTCGGTCCTCCTGCCACGGATCCGGAATGATCTACCAGAGTCCTTGCACAAGGAATGAGCCCTGCTCCCCTTTAGAAAGCTGCTAAAAAGCTACCTGTTTAGAGAAACACTGGCATCTGTTTAATCCTCCTCCCTGCAGCTATGCAGTGGACTGCTCCTTCTCTGAAGCGCTTAGAGACCAGTGGTAATTTGCGCTATATAAAAATAAAATAACATAAAATAATATTCTGTGTATGCGTATGTGCGTTTATGAGGGTGTGTGTGTGGACGCACATGTGTTTGTGCGTCTGTGCGTGTATGAAAGACTATGTTCACATTTCTGTGTGCTTGTGCAAGTCTGTGCGTGTGATGGTGTGGAGATGTATTTGGGTGTTTTTGTATTAGAGAATGCGATTCTATGTGTGCTTGTGTTTGTGCGAGCAGATGTTTCTGTATGTGTGCTTATGTCTGTGCATGTAATGGTGTGTGCATGTATTTGAGTGTCTTTGTATTGGAGGATGGGATTGTTTGTGAGCTTGTGCGAGTGGATGTTTCTGTATGCGTACTTGTATGCGCCCTCTGTTCGCGTATAACATTGTGTTCGCACATTTGTGTTTGCGTGTGCAAGTCTGTGCATGTGATGGTGTGTGTGTGTGTGCATGTATTTGTGTGTACGTCCTTGGGTATTTTTGTTCTGGAGCATGTGATTGTATGTGTGCCTGTGTTTTTGATAGTTTCTGTATGTGTGCTTGTGTGTGTGTGTGCGTCTGCATGTATGATGGAGTGAGGGCATTTGTGTGTGTTTGTGCATATATGTGCATGTGACGATGTTTGCGTGTGCATGTATTTGGTTGTTTTTGTGGTAGAGCATGGGATTTTATGTGTGCTTGTGTTCTTAGATGTTTTCTGTCTATGTGCTTGGGTGTGTGCGTCAGTGCGCATATGAGAGTGTTTGCTTGTGTGCTTGTGCATTTCTGTGCGTGTGATGGTGTGTGCACGCTGGATTTGTTATTCTCTGGCGGCCGCTGTCCTGGATATTGACTTTAACAGCCAGAGGCGGACCTTAGGATGGCCACCAGTGAACCAGTGTACAGTACAGTCCCCTGCCTGAGCCCAAGATGGCTTCCATAGTGGGCCCCTACACATTGTTTCACTTCCCTGGGACAACAATTGGACATTAACCAGACCTTGAACCTATCCCCTAACCTGCCTACACATCAGGACTTGAACCTGCAGAACTTACCCCAAACTGAGGAGACCGGATGTATGGCGTTACAACGCATTCATTCACAACGCATACCATTACAACTAAACTTTTACAACACAGGATCCATTACAATGCATGCCATTACAACGCATGCCATTACAACGTAAGTATGGGTACTTTTCTTTTTAATTAATGGGATTGTAATAGTTGTGTAAGTGTTGGATAGTGTAGGGTTTACAATTACTATTCTAACTCCAGGGGGGTGTAATAGTAGGGTAAGTGTTGGATGGTGTAGGGGTTAAAATGTAATTAAATACTTACCCATACTTACATTGTAATGGCATGTGTTGTAATAGCAGCTGAGTTGTAATGGCATGTATTGTAATGGCATGCGTTGTAATGGATCCTGCGTTGTAAACGTTTCGTTGTATTGGTAGTGCGTTGTTTTAGTTGTGTTAAAATGGCTGTTTCCCGTGAAGACCTAGCGATTTGGCTGATGCCCGGTGGAGCTACCATATAGATAAAGAGGAGATGGTTTGTGGACTCCCCCTCCCCCCCTGCCGTCACCTACCCAGCCGGACCTTGGGCAGATTTTCCCCTTGTCTCTATGTTCTATCTTCCTCCTACCCCATTACCCTATCACCTTACCCTTCCTTGCTCCATTCAATTTGGATTGGATGGACTACTCAGGCCAAAATGGCGATGGTAAGATTCTGGAAACGCCAATCCCAGGGGGTAGGGGAAAAGGTCTCACATTGGTGTAGTGAAGAAATCCGCCACAGTAACCTAAGGTGGGCACTAGACGCAAAAAGAAAAATAAAGGAAATAATCGGGAATCTAAAAGTGGGAGTAAACCAAAATTCTCTAGATGTAGAGTTCACAAAGAGTACACTCAGAGTACAAGGAAGGGAGTACTCCAGAAGGCAGGATATAGGATATCTAAGAAACAAAAAATCAGTGGTAAATATGATAGAATCATGGGAAAACGAGACTGGGTACCCATACTTAGAAACCCTGCCAAATTATGCATTTAGGTGGGAGATACTGAAAATCCGAATTGGCACCATCCCTTGGCTAATGGAAGGGAGAGTTAAGGCAGAAATGTTATATCCAGATGGTACATGTAAATGTGGCCTGGGGGCCAAGTGTGAAATGTTGCACATACTACTTGACTGCTTGACATGTCTAGAAGTGAGAAAACGGTTCTTACGACCTTTATTTATAAAATATGGCATAAGACAACGAGTACAAGCGGCAAACTTATTGATAGGAATGGAAAATCTGGAAATAGCAATTGCACTTGGTAACTTTCTAAAAAAGGTGAATCGCATAGCACAGGAACAACAAAATAAATCAAATTGAGGAACCTATATCGATAGACACAAGTAAAAGCTAAGTTACGAGGGATTGCAAGCCTATAAGATATCGGATAGTACTGTAATGAGAAACATCGAAATTGCCTATTTTTAATGTAATATCTTCCAGTTTTATTATGTATAGCATGTGTTTTAAAATTCCTCTTAACATTTTTTATGTCTGTGCTACCCATAGAATGCCTTTTCTTTTCAAATTTTGTATAACATATAGAAAGCGGCATGGAAAGTAACAGCCTGATTTTATAAATTTTGTATGGTTTTGATATTGATGTGATGCATTTCGATCTCATTGTTTAAAGACCACGGTCTAAATAAACAGAGTTTCTTTCTTCTTCATTCACTTTGTCCCCTATGTTCTTTAAATGCTTTTCTTGATACTTATGTATATTTTAACTGATGTAAATTGAAACATTATTATTCCTCATGTAAGGCGCTCTGATTCCTTTGGGTCTAGCCAGCGCCATATAATAACTCATTAATTATATTTGTTCCCATTTAGTACTCTTTCTCTCCTTGTCTACCTCCCTAGCTCCTAACACCTCTCCCCTGAATCTCTCATCTTGTTTGCTAGTCTGCCTAGCCCCTTGTCTTTTGTGCCCTTTGACTAAGCACTCCTTCTCTCCTTGTTGGGGAAAGATCCAATATTTATACTCTGGAGTCTCAGCGAACCCGCTGAGAGAGCCCACTGTGCCAAGGGAGCCACTCATAGCAGAGGTATGGTATGGCACCCCTTGCCAAAGCACTCCCTCTCCCATTTTTGGGGAAGGGTCCGGTATGTAGGCCTTGGAGTCTCAGAGACCCCTCTGAGAGAGTTCACTGCACAAAGGTAGCCTCCCGCAACTGAGATAGGGATGTGATTCCACTTCCCCTGGGATCACTGCTTACTGGACTTTGAACGTTGCTTTGACTCGTCTTCCAGTTTGTGTCTCCGTCGCCCTTCCCCTCCTCTTTCCATGCGGTGTCCTTCATCCTCCCCTGTTCTTTCCCGCCTTCATTACCTGTCTACTTCGCCAGCTCCTTCCCTCTCCCCTGAATCTTTCCCCCTGCCTGCTTTTCCCCTTCGTTATTTGTGCTTATTGTTTATCTCGACCTTACAAGTAACTATGTTGCCATGCTCTAATAACTGTGTAACCTTTGTAATGATGTAACCTGTAACTATGATCTGATGCTCATGTAAAGCGCTCTGATTCCTCCGGGTCTAGCCAGCGCTATCTAAAACCTTTCAAATAAAAAATAAAATAGAACGACAAACCTCCCCAAATTTATTGCCTAAGCCTACAGAATGCACTAACACTCCCCAGCACACGTCAAAGATTTGTGAGAATGATTTAACAGTGCGTAAAATAAGCACAATTTATACAAAAGAATTCAGATTCTCTCGTCTTCTTTTCTCCTTTTATTTTTTAGATCTTCAAACAGTGAGACAGCCAACACGGGTTTCGTCGCATACATGGGAATTAGTCCTGTGACTTTTTCAATGCTGAGTAAATACAAACATTAAAACAAACTCAAGTACTTCTTCGTGTAACAGGAGTACACATATAAATACATTCAGTTGTTGTGATGATCCACCTCAAAGATACAACCAAATGTCATGCACAAGATGGAGTAAGTTCCCACAATAAAAGGAAGTTCAAAAGAACAAAATCCAGCAAACTGTAGTACCAAAGGAAGATGGAGGACGAAGAAGAAAGTGAGGGGGTGAATATACGTGAATTTGTAAAAGTGAATGGTCTTAAAATGGCGAACGCTTGAGTCCAAGTGCCTCATAAAACGCGCACATCCATCCGTGAGTGGAATGACTAAGATTCGTGAGATTACATTTAAGTGATAGAAGTCTAGTAGAGACAAGACAGAACCCTATATAGCCCAAGTCAGACATGAGTGTCAAAAAATACCTAAGTCTTCTCAGTATGAAATTCTGTGAAATTGAAAAACGATGCTCAGGTAAGTAAAAAATATTCTCCAAAAGCCTAGTACACTACTTGTATCGGTGCTAGACCAAAAAAATACCTACAATTTCTGTGGTGATAATTCCAACCCACAAAGGGTGTCTGTATCCTGCAGCATCCTTAAACACAGTTCCTATGTATCCAGCAATCCTGATATATTCTGGTATTGTAAGCTGCAAAGGAATCATAGCCTGAAGATCTCAATAGGGGACCTCCTCAAAGCATTTGTTTCAAGGGCAAAGAATATAGGTTTAGAATTCCTCATTACGCCCAGCTCATGGTCATAGATTATAATTATACGTCAGAGCTGTTTTAATGACACTGCCATATTTACAATCAGAATTAGTATCATTACAACTACAGGTGACTGTTCTGGAGCACAACCTTAAAGACATCTGCCTTTTCAAATGTCCACGTATTAACATTATATTGCGTATCAATATGCCATTGTATAGTGTCTCTAACCGGAAATGCTCTTGCAAAGAAAGGCTGAACCCACCCGTATATCTACATAAGCGTCTTCCGCGGCAAAGACCGGTACCATATACCCGGTAACTGAATAAAAAATCGGAAATAGTCACAATTTTCTCCACATGGTACCAACTTAGGAATGCCTCCACCTTTGTTTAAGACTAGCAGCTTAGTCAATGTGGTCCTACCGCTAAAGAGAGACAGAGGTCCCTCTACATGTCAAATCTTAACCATAGGATATCGCCTATAATGCAAATGTTACCACTGGCACCCAATTCTCAGCCCCACTCTTACTCCACTCCAGTGGTCGAAGAGGGCGGGAACGGCAGGGCACGGCATGCCCCTACTTCTTCAATTCCTAGTATTCTGTTCCCCTACTTTTATATTTTGAAAATGCGTCTCAGGACGCAAGAAATCACCATCGTATATGAATAACGCTTTACGTTCTTGGCGTTCGAGGACGGGTGGCAGAGAAGTAACAGGACTCTGTCTTTTCCTTCATGCCCAGAGAAGAAAATTACAGTGTCCACTTCTGCTCTGCCGCTTCAGTTGCCACCCCGCTCGTTCGCTCTTCCCTCTCTTTATGTCTAGCAATTCTTCTCTTACTGAAAACCGTGACTTCAAGATAGGGTTCTCACTTTCCTCTCCTTTATTTTATGTGGTTCCCTGAGAAATGGACCCAAAAAAAAGAAAAACATTTTTGCTGGAAATGTCGTATTTTTCTGATATTTTAATTCCAAAGTGCGGCATCTGGAATAAAAGTTTAAAAATATGAAAAATAACTAAATAAAGTAAGACAGAGTGGTAGCAAACTGGCCAGATTGGTTTTATTCACACCCAAACACATTAGCACCACTTTTACAGAGTTTGCCAGTGAAGCGCTATTTTTGTTTTTTTGTCTTTGTTTTCCCAGGGCTTGCAACTAGTGCACCAATACTGGAGGTTCTGCAATGTGTGGATTGGAAAACAAAATGTGTACTGCGGCTCTGC
The DNA here is from genome assembly GCF_964263255.1 of Lissotriton vulgaris. Taxonomy (NCBI): domain Eukaryota; kingdom Metazoa; phylum Chordata; class Amphibia; order Caudata; family Salamandridae; genus Lissotriton; species Lissotriton vulgaris. Next base: position 808,246,967 of record NC_141697.1, read on the forward strand.
ATCCAGGGATGTGGTTTTTTTTCCATACTGCTTACGTTTTGTAAGGATATGAGCAAAGGGCATTGAAATGGGTCCATTCACGGCCCTGTAGTCATGTCCTTAACTTTTCAGGCAAAAGCCCTCACTCATTTCTGAATAGTGAGAGCAAACATGTTAAGGTAACCATGTTGTTCCTGCTTAAATAACATACGGTTTGCAAAATTTTGCCTTCCATATGAGTGTTTGCTTTTTCCAGGATGTTGTTACTTTTTTTTGTAGGCTGGATATTGCTCTTGTCTAGTGCGTCATTTAAATTGGGCTGCATCAAGGTGTTTATAGCTGGCAGCAATTGGGTTGTAGTTGAAGGCAGTGTCAGTTTATCTCAGTGGGGCAGTATGGTGTTCAGTGGGGGAGAGGATGTGGCACTATGGCCAGAGCTGCTGAACTTGGAACTGTGGAACCAGGTTCAGCCTTAATAACCAGTCCACCAGACCACTCTCCTGAGAGAGCACAATCACATGCTATACCTTAGAAGGCTTCGCAAGACTTTAGAAGCCTTGGTGTCTTAGCACCAGCATGTGGAGCCTAGCTGTGGCAAGTGTGGGTTAACCTTCAAGGTTTGTCCACCACAATCCATACTGAAGTTCACCTCCAGTCTTGCGGGCAGGCCTATGAAGTAGCACAGCCTAGAACAACAGTGACTCTGTTACTGTGGTCACAGGACCCTTGAGAAGGGCCAGCTCTAGAGCAGTGCAACCGGTGTGACCACACCGGGTGCCGACTTTGGGTGAAGGCATTATGTTTGCAAGTATATTAAGGTTTTAAAAGTGTTTGCTGCCTCCTTCCTGGACTCCATCAATTTTCGGCAACAATAAAAATGTTGTGATGACTCTGGTCTTTAATGTTCTTCCTCGAGAGAGATCATTTTGTCTAGTGGAATTTTTGATTCATGGAAAGGTACCTCAGAGGGTTATTGTGCCTGCTGCAAAGAACATGTACCATGCATATCACAAAGTGCACATAATGTAAATAGGTCAGTGGGCTACTGCTTTAGTCAGAGAGATCTTTTTGTTACTTGCAGTTTATAAGTTGAAATCCTAACATAGAACAGTGAGCTATTAACTTTCATCTAAGAGCTGCATGCAAACTGCAAGGTATAAATTAGAGTGTCATTATTTATGTATTTATTTTAGAAGTTTTATATAGTGCTAGCCTGACCCCAGGGTATCGGAGCGCTTTACAGAGGATACATTGCAGAGACAAAAAACTAGACAAGAGAAAGAGACAATATTAATGCATGGCGATGCTGAGGGGTCAGCTTCATAGTCAAGGGAGCATCTGTTTCGTAGTCTCACTGACATGATGATGGAGCGGTGTTGGATGTCTGTTAAACCACTCTGAGTGTTCCTATCGACTCCCTGGGGCGCGATTGAGAAACAAGATTTTGAGTTGGCTTTTGAATTTTACAAAGGAGGGAATGGTTCTGATGTGGGGGGGAATGGCGTTCCAGATTGTGGGCGCGCTTTCTGCAAAGAAACGAGTCGCAGTTTTTAGTTTTCTAGTTTTTGGCGGGATGAGAAGGAGGGTGTTTGAGCTTCTGAGGTTCCTGGCCTGGCCGGCTTTTTTGAGTTTGGTCGCCAGGTATTCGGGTTTGCCGGTATGTAGGGCTTTATGAGTGAGGCACGCTACTCTGAAGCTGACCTCATTTCAACTGGGAGCCACTTAAGTTCACTGAGTGCAGGAGAGATGTGGTCAAATTTCTTCATTCCGATGACCATTCTGACTGCCGCATTCAGAGTTGTTTTGATGGGAGCTAGGTGTGTCTTTGCAATTCCTGAGAGGACTGCGTTCCCATAGTCCAGTCTTGACAGTACCTGTGTTTGAGTGGCCTGTTTGAGATCACCAGGTTTAATAAGGGGTTTTATTTTGTTCAGAAGTTTAAGGTTAAGGAAGGCGCTCTTAGCCGAATTCTTGATGTGTCTGGTCATGTTTAGTTTCGGGTCTAGTCTGATGCCTAGTGATTTGACAGAGTCAGCTAGGGTGAGATTCCCGCTGAGCGCATCTAGGATCTTTAGCCATTCAGCCATTTGAGGGTTCTCCTCCTTGTTTGAAGTTAGAAGTATATCAGTTTTGTCGGGGTTTAGTTTAAGAAGATTCGAAGACAAGGCAGTGTTGGACATCATTCAGTACGTCATTGAGTCTTGGAATGTCACTGAGGGAAGAGGTTTCCAGATATATCTGAGTATTGTCTGGTTAAGATGGAAGCGGATGTTGGCTGCTCTGAGTAGTTTGGTGTGGGGTTCCATGTAGATGTTAAAGAGTTGTGGGGAGAGCACTGAGCCTTTAGGGACTTCCTTGTTAATAGGGTGAGAGTCAGAAGCAAAGTTTTTCATTTTTTAGTTTTTGAGTGCGATTGTGTAGGAAAGAGGAAAACCATTGGAGGACTGCTTCACGAAGACAGGCTCTTTCTTGGAGAGTCCTAATGAGGAGTTTGTGGTCTACTGAGTCGAATGCTGCTGATAGGTCAAGGCAGCATTAATCAGAGTCTAGAGAGTGATGGATAACGTTGACAATGTTGAGGATCACAGTTTCTGTGCTGCAACCTTTTCTGAAGCCAGATTGGTAGGAGTCCTAGAGATATTGATGTTATCCAGGTATTGGATAAGCTGTTGGAGTACACACTTTTCAAGGATTTTGGATAGAAGGGGAATGTTAGATACAGGTCTAAAGTTATTCAAATCTGTCGTGTCAAGGCCAGGTTTTTTCAACAGTGGTGTGACTTGACCTACTTTAAGGCAGTCTGGAACGTCTCCATTTTTCATGGAGCTGTTTATTATTGTACACCAAAGCGGTGCTAGGGAGTGCCTCCGTTTTTTGGTTAGTAGGGGTGGAATAGGTTTAAGGACATGGGAAGAGGGTTTGGAAGTGGAGATCAGCGTGATTATCTCATGTTCCTGGATGTTTTTCCCCAGTCTCTGATTATCCTAATGTTTCAAAAAAGTGTTCTATTGGACAAAAATAATTCTGATTATTAAAGAGAACCCCCAACCTTGATATTACATTTTATATTCTGAGTTTGTGTTTCTCCATACCAATCACTATTAAACTATACGGCCAACTAGTATGGTTGTCATTTGACTCCTACACCTTGTAGTCCTTAGTCGAATGTAACATTTTCTATACAGTGATTTACACACATATTGATTGTCTCTGAGTAATGTGTGTGATGTAAAGTGCTCTGACACCCTACACTGGTATGAGTTGCGCTGTAAATCAAATTAAATGCATCTGAGAGAGTGTGGTTATGGAGACTTGAGGGGCACTGTAAAAGGGTGGTAGTGAGGGAATCCATGGCAGAGGTGGTCATTGGGGGGCAATAACAAACAATAATACACAGGGCACCACCAGTGCTAAGGCCGGCACTGCACTTGAGGCCAGTCTGCCTCACCCATAGGTACCTACATTGGCCTTGTTTTCACGCACACCAAACTAAGTTTGCAAATTTCACAGTCTCTCTGCTTCATTCACAAGCACTTTTAACATGTGCTGCTTGCTGTGTAGTCACAGGAATTAATTATGCAGCAAAGGAGGACAAAATTATGCCACAGTGTTGACTAAATTATGCATTAAAAAAGGCTGCAGCGTAATGCAGTATATTTTAATATTTTGACATGTGTACACATGCTAACAGTCTCTGGAAAGATTTTACCTTATTAGTACCAGTGTAACATACAAATGCAACAGTGAGAAAGGGGATCAGTCAACCTTTGCAATAAGCCATCCACTCCGCAGCAAAACAAGTCACATTTTATATTCGCTTTTGATGCGTTTGAGCTATAAACAATTTATTAGTTTAACTGGTCAGATCATACAGCAGGTCTTGCATTATGAGGCAAATATGGCAGAGCCATAATTATATAGAAAACATTTTCAAACTAGGATAGTTTGCCATTTATGTTTAAACTGCTGTTGTGGAAAAAGGGAGAAGTGCTGATGACAAACGCCATGGCTCAGCAACAAATGGCTTGTGCTTCCACATTTGATCGTATTTGGGACATTCTGTGATTAGAAGCATATCCCAATTTGTGAATGTGTTTTAATGTCAATAACTCATTATAACCTTATTTAATCATGTGTATCCATTGGTTGATTAAACTGGGCTGTGAAATGCCAAACAAATACTAAAAATTGGGATGATTGCAAATTCTGGCCTCACCTGTGGCTCCGCCCACAGATCCAATCCTTGGGTTATTCCCACCCTCTGATTCTCCGTCCACAGTTCCCCTAATTTTTTTCTCCCACTTTGACCACTGCTCTACTCTGACCGTGTATCAGTGTCTCTATCCTGTGGACGCCGTCAGTCACATGTTGTTGAGTACGCAACATGGGTGAGCCGCCAACCAGCTCTGTTTATATAAACGCGCTGTATCACATCGGCATCACCGGAGCAGGAAACCTACTTCTGGTCACCACTAGGAATCAATAATCCACATAGTAAAAGGACTATTCAGGGACCGTAACATAACGGCCATCTTGGAGTGTCAATATACGCAAGTTGCATGCATAAAGTTTAATAAGAAAGGGAAAATCAACAATCGTATTGCTAAAGGAGGTGTGATTGTCAGGAATTAAGAGTGTGGTAAAATTATAGTGTTTGGATATGCACACCCCTTTAAATATAAGTATGTGCATATACTCGGTGTGAGTCTCAAACTGGGAGTTTAATCAAACCCTGTCTCAATATCCAACCAAAAGGGTGAAAAAGCATTTGCATTAGTCTAAATAAAAGATGATCCACGAAGTTCAAAGTGTGTGGATCCTATAGTGTTCCATTATGCACACCCCCCTATATTTGAGTGTGCGCATACTCGTGAGTATAAATCGAAGTCAGGGAGTAGCTTATGTACCCTGACTCGTTATCCATCCTCCTTAGGTAATGAAAATTTAAATAATTAGTGTAGTACATTTCTTAATATCAATCAAGAGATAACGATAATGCTTGTTAAATATGCGCTTGTCAAGGCATTGTAGGAATTCTACTTTCTCAATTTGATTACCTTAAGACATAGACACATAGGTTCAACTGGAGTCTCACAAGTGCACGGATAAATTCACAATGTAAGTAAACAAAAAACAGAATGTGTACATATGTAGAGTGTATATGAAGTAGTACAGCTGGTTAATATACCTGCTACAAAGAGCAGATCTGCATTTTATGTGGATAGCTGAGTAAATTAGTAAAGCCAGCCTTTAACAGTTCTTTAAAACTAATGAAATGCATGTGAGAGAGATGCTATGGAGCGATGAGGGGCACTTTTGCTGGATGGGAGTAAGGAAATACGAGGTTGAGATCATGGGAGGCACCAAAAAAGACGTTCACGCCAGCCGCCACCAGCACTAAAGATGGCCCTGGTGCAACGGGTATGCTAAGATTACCTTTTGGATGGTAGCCCACAATGTTATTTATCACTAATTACTTCATGGTCATCAAGGCCAGCTTTCAGTAGTTACTCTCGAATCAAGTCAAGCAATCAGACTAACCCTGGGCAAAGCACTACGCTACACTCGCGTAGTTTGCGAAGTTTGAGCAACTTTGCCCTACGCGAGCTGCACGTAGCACAGTGCGAACACCCGTAGTGCAGCGTAGTGTAGTGCAGCGGTCATTTTTTGCTTGTTCGCGGTCTTCAACATCATGTTCGGGATCGCGAACATGCAAAATGACATTCCAGCGAGATTCTCAATGCGGGGAGGTCAGGTTTCTCATTGCGAGTGGTTGCGCATGCTCGCGACCGCTCGCAATGAGAAGCTACCAGTTTGTGTTGAGAAAGCTGCTGGTCGAGTAAAAATCTACTCGAGCAGCAGAAAACTACAGCTCGCAGTGTGCAAGATGCCGTTTTCAATGATTGCACAGTGCCGGATGCTTGTCCGCACTGTGCAATCATTGAAAACGCATCTTGCACAGTGCGAACCTGCTACTACGCAGCTCGCGTAGTAGCGTGAAGTTTGCGTAGTGTGAAGGGCATTTTGCGTAGCTTCGTGTAGCGCCACTTCGTTAACTACGCCCACCCCTAAATCAGACCCATGGCAGTATTGTTGCTTTGACTTCATTATGGACCTATTGAGTCTCATTATGGAGAATGTCTTGTTTCGCAGATTTGTAGATTCGAGGTATGCAGCGATGCTGGTCTAGCTTAATTTGTTCACAGTGTTCATCAGCGTTGAGCATCACATCCTGATTAACCGATTATCTCTGGTGCCTAATTTATACTCTGTCTTCAAGAAATGGTTTTCATTGTCCCTAAATGGCTGAACTTGTTAGGTAAAAACAGATCTTTTATTTATCAGCATCAGAAAAATCTGAAATTTCTTGTGAGGTTCAACATGGATCCTATTGCAATCGCGAGTGCTATAGAACCTCGATCTGGGTCGCACCCAAAATAAACTAGCACAGGCTGAAGGACTGGGTTCTTTAAGACCCAGCGGTGCCAGGGCACAACACCTGAAACCTTCGTGGGTAACCTGCTCCGGCGTACGAGTGACAAAGACACGGGACACTTCCTTCGACGTCAAAGATTCAAGGTTTATTTGCTGCAGGGAACACAGAGATCACGACAAGTACACAGCGTGCAACTTGGGGAGACTGCTTCAAATTGGTTCTGTGGATCGCTCCTTTTATACAATTTTTACCCATAGGATTACATTGAACACAAAAGTTTACAACCCGGTTCCCACCATTATCCCCCAGAGGGGTCGCTTTGGTCACTTTGAAACACATCAGGTCCGGAACATAAGTGCGGAAACATTTGGCGGTTCCCAACTGTAAAAACCATCTTCCCACCATTAGTGAATTCCAATCAGCAGTAAAACAGATCGAAATAGGAACAAAGACAGGTGCAGAGGAAGACGGAGACAGTGGGGAGATCGGAAAGGATGTAAAAGGGGAGGTATCAGGAAACACGATATACAGGCATCAAAGGGACGTGCCTAATGAGATGCACGGCTGAGACAATAAGTCCGTGCGGCAAGATGAGCCTCGAGCGGCGCCATCTGCCTTACAGTAGCAACCCCCTCGTCATAAAGACACTCACAAAGAACATGTGTCTTCCGCAGATATCTTGGGAGTCCCAGGGTCGCGAAGCGGACAACGTCCGTTCGCTGGCTACTTGAGGGCAAGAGACAAAATGGATGCCGTATCTAAGATGGAACCCGTGGGTACAGATGAAAAACCCACATAACAAACGGACGGTTTAAGTTAGCACAGCGAAACTGCGCACACTTACTAAACTCGTCATTTGCGGTTCATAGATACCAGACTCGACCATATTCGTGCGAGTCGAAAACACCACTTACAATTGTCACGGAACCTCAGACGCTCCTTTTGCCCTCATGTAGGCAAGCACTAGTCGGAATCATATTCGATATTCATCAGACCATCGAGATGTTGCTGCAGCATAGCTCTGTCCAACCGAGTCCCCTTGGTAACAGGTGGTTGTCTCATACACGTTGTAGCACAGAGGCCACATAAGGCAGGACCACACTGCACACAAAGGCAACACGTGAACAGGAACACTACAACGACTCCGATGATCATCAGAATCTTCCAACGCCAAGTCGACATCAGGCCCCAAAACCATCCAAGCAGCGTCCAATCCCCTACATCCACGTGTATGGATTCGGAGATCTTATGCAACCTCGAGATGGCTTGATAGACAGTAGGAGCATTATCTGGAATGAAAATGCAGCAGCTCAAATGGATCACCTTACATACCCCACCTCGATCTGCTAAGATGACATCTAAAACCATACGGTTTTGTAACGTCATAAGTCTCTCCGCCTGAAGTTCTGTGGTGATATTACCAAGGGCACTGGCAGTAATATTAGCTGTCGATTCTACCACTCGAGTCAACTGTCTCAGGTTCCTACTATTAACCATAGGTCCCCAAAACGGGAGGAAACCCTTGAAAAAGTCTCCTGCCTCTTGACCGGCAGTATCCACTTCGCTAATTACGCCTCGCACAACTCTAGTCTTATGATAATCGGCATCTACAGTAAACGTCGGAGGCAACAGATTTGCAATGAAACATGAGCCCATGAAGTCAGCGGGCAACCATGTGTATGCACGATCATAACAGATAAAGTATGTACCCTTGGCAGCCAGAAACACAGGGGACGAGAACATCGGCAGAATGTAATTGTCAGTGCAAGCACTTGCTCCAAGTCGGGCTTGTGATCTTCGACCACGACCCATAAGACAAAAATTACCAGTGTGGGGTACGACCCATATCGGAGGCGAGCTTTTAAGCTGCTTTTCGCTAGTGAACGCACTATATTCACCTCTACTTAGGACCCTATAGGCTTGTACCTCTTCTTCGGGAATAAGCGAGGGATCATAGATATCACTATCTAAATCCTCTATTGCTATTGACAAAGGTTTTTGATACGAGGTAGGACCAGAGTAGGGGGAACGTGGTTCTCGAATGGGGTGGAAACCCAGTGCGCTTCGAAACATTGTTTGAAATGCTCGAGCTGACCCTTGGGAACTGTACGGTAACACCAGATATGGAATTCCCTTATCCGTAGTATGTGGCATCAACCCACACACCCAGCAATTAGTAGTGTTAACCACTAACTGATGCTGATGGAGGAGCTGAATAAAGGAATTGTTGCGGAATTCTACACGTCTAGCCTGCTCGTGTTCTGGTAACATGTGAAAGGAATGAGGAGAAACAGTAGAGGTAAGATTAGGATAAGAAGTAGGAGTAGGTGTAGCAGGTAAGAAGTGAGACATCGTGTAATACACCCCACCCGCCAATAATGCAGAAGCAGTCAAGAACAATACAAACAGTTGGAATATGAAACATTTGGTACGACTGAGTTGCTGCAGCTTGAATCTGTGGACTTGAGCTCCCTCCAAATCATTCAGCTTCGAGAATGCCATTCCCTACGACCGTCCGCAACGTTTCTTGACGCACTTCGTTCTGTGCAGCAATAGTCAATCCCTAGGAGTTCCCAGGAACCGACGGCCTTTAACCTAGCGTCAAGACCTACTGTCCAGAAGGAAGTACGCGCGCGGCCCTACGGCCTCCAGTGCACAATATGTATATATATGCAAAAACAAAGTCTCTCAGCTGTAAAGGCAAAAGGTATAAGGAATGAAGCTCAATATATGCAAAAATAATTACAGTAACATGAAAGTTCAAAACTGATCACGGAAAACGGGGTAATGCAGTTGTCAATACAGAAAAACAGGATATTTTTTTATTTGTCCTTAGTGCGAGATCGCAAAAAGTATCGGGTTTTCCCAGGACGTGTCTGCTCGTCAAACAAAGGATCCGTTGAAGCGACAGCGTCCTGCTGATCAGTTGAGTGTTCTGGTCTTGAGTCTTTTGATGCTAATTGTTCAACAATGTCTTTCTGCTGCGCTGAGGGTTCTTCAACAAGCTGTGCGTCGCTAAAAGGCACAAACGTCGGCAATGTTTCTGTTTCAGATGACGCAATGCCTCTCCTTACCCACGGGTCTGCCGGCAAAGGGATGGGGACTCTCTTGGTGTGCGTGGCATGCACCCAATTCTTACGTCCCTCGAGACGAACGGCAGTCCTCGTGGCCAGGAGCACCTGGTAGGGTCCGGTGAACCTCGGGTCCAAGTTATTTTTGCGTGAAAAGTTCCTTGTCACCACCCAGTCTCCGGGCTGGAGCTGGTGGCCTGGACCCTCCGTCTGCGTCGGCAATGCGTCGTGAACCTGTTGGTGAATTAACCACAGTTTAGCAGTCAAGTCATGTAGATAATCGATCAACATTGGGTACTCAAGATCAGAAAACCTTTCTGGCCTAGGAACCCCCCACACATTCGCAGGACGGCCGAACACTATTTCATAGGGACTAAGCCCTATTCGGGAGTGTACAGTCGCCCTAGTTGACAGCAATGCCAAGGGCAAAGCGTCAGGCCACGAAAGACCAGTCGTAGCCTGAATCTTTGCTAACTTTAGTTTAAGGGTGCCGTTGTACCCTTCAACCAATCCAGCTGACTGGGGATGATTGGCGCTATGGAATTTTTGATTAATTCCAAGGCCCTTACACACACTCTTCATCACACTTCCAACAAACTCACTTCCGTTATCTGACCACACGACTCTAGGCATTCCATACCGAGGAAAGTATTCCTTCAGTAGGATTTTCGCAGTAGACAAAGCAGTATTGTCTTTGAGAGGATAGGCCTCAATCCATCGGGAGAATGCGCAAACCACAACTAAAACGTATTTCAAGTTATTGCATCGCTCCATATGGATGAAGTCCAATTGAATCACCTCAAAGGGACACGAAGGGGGAGCAAAACTGCCAGGAGGAGTTGGGGTTCCTTTGCCAGGATTGTACATTATGCACACCATACAATTCTTCACCAGACGTTCAGCACATTTCGTAATGCCATCATTCTTCCACACAGGAGATAGCAACTTGCAAATACCTTTCGCGCTAATATGTGCTAACCCATGCGCCATTGTCACAACGGCCAGCACATACGCATCCGGCAACACCCATCTTTTCTGATCCGACAAATCAATCCAACAACCATTCGCATCCAACTTTCCCGTACTTTCTTTCCACTTCGTCTTTTCAGTCTTGGTGGCCTCCTTCTGAATTGCTTTCACACTTTCGACAGTGTCTTCACACATACTCGATTCTGTAGGCCACCTAACCGAACTCGTCACATACATTCGAGTGCTAAGGTTCCGGGCAGTCTCCTTAGCAATCTCATCAGCAAACGCGTTACCACGACCAACATCATCCGTCACCTTACGATGCGCACTACACTTAACAATCGCAACTTGCGTAGGCAAGGTCAATGCATCCAAAAGATCATTCACAAGCTGGCCATGCTGTATCTTCATACCGTGCGACATCAAGAAACCTCTCTCTCTCCACAATCGTCCGAAGCTGTGAGCGACACCAAACGCGTATTGGCTGTCGGTAAACACATTCACACGTTTCCCTTTTGCTAACACACACGCTCTAGTAAGAGCAATCAATTCTGCAGCTTGGGCAGAATTCTGGTTCAACCTTGCAGTCTCAACAACAGTATTCAATGTTACAACAGCATAAGCAGTAGTCACATCGCCATTCGGCAACTTAAAACATGACCCATCCACATACAAAGTACCATCCGGATCTTCCAATGGGGTGTTTTTAAGGTCCACTCGACCTTTCGTTTCCTCTTCAGTCCTCAAGTAGCAGTCATGTTCTGCTACTTCATCTGACTCTATGCTAATTGGTAACAAAGTTGCCGGGTTCAGAACGTTACAACGTTTTATCTGAATGTGGCTTGCCAAGAGCGTCAACTCGTACCCAGACAACCTCGCACTCGTCAAGTGCTGAGTTTTCGTTCGATTCAAAAGAGTATCGACTGCATGCGGAACCATCACCGTAAGCATATTATCCATGACCAATCCTGCTGATTGTCGGATGGAGACCGCAGCTGCCGCTGTTGCTCGTAAACAACTCGGCAATGCTCTAGCTACTGGGTCCAAGGTCGAGGAAAAATATGCACATGGACGTTGCTTACCACCAAAAGGTTGCGTTAAGACACTCAAAGCACAACCTTCCCTTTCGTGAACATATAATGTAAACGGCTTACTGTAATCAGGGGTACCCAAAACAGGAGCCGAACACAATGAATCACGCAGTTCAGAAAAACTTTTCTGACATTCTTCCGTCCATGGTAAAGGAGTTGAAACATCCTTGCACGTAAGAGCCACCAATGGTTTCGCTAGCAATGAAAAATTTGGAATCCATTGCCTGCAGTACGACGTGATACCTAGAAAGGCACGCACATCTCTTTGGGTTGTTGGCACAGCCATTCGCGCAATCGCTGCAATTCTCTCTGGGGTCAATCTCCTTCCCTCCTTTGACAATAAGTGACCTAGATAGGTTACTTCTTGACAACAATATTGGAGTTTAGAAGGTGACACCTTATGATTTAACTCACAGAGATGTTGCAGCAACGACACCGTAGCAATTTTGCAAATGACCTGAGTATCGGCAGCCACCAATAAGTCGTCGACGTATTGGATTAAGGCCGCACCGACCGGCAACCTAAATGCATCCAATTGACCCTTCAAGGCTTGGCTGTAAATAGATGGACTTTCACAGTAGCCCTGAGGAGCGCGTTTGAACCGGAAGCTGCGTCCACCGAGAGAGAAACCGAAAAGGTCCCTGCTCTCCTCGGCAATCGGGATGCTGAAAAACGCATTTTTCAAGTCAATCACCGAAAACCATGATGCAGAAGCTGGAATCAGAGTCAGTAGCGCCGTGATGTCAGGCACAACGGGAAATTGAGGAACCACAATTTTATTCACCTCCCGTAAATCGATAACAAAACGATAAACAGGCGGCTTTGAAGGATCCGTACGTTTAAGAATGGGCAGCACAGGGCTGTTGCACACGTTTCCCCGAGTCTCCTCAATAACATCTTTCTCAATCAGATCATAAATGATCGCTAACAGTGCTCGTTCACCATCAAGGGAGATACGATATTGGGGAATACGTGGCAATCGCACATTAGATTTCAACTGAACAACATAAGGGGAGATATCAAGTAGGCCCACGTCATTTGGACCTGTTGCCCACAAAGACGCAGGAAGAGAACTCAATTCCGGTGGGAGCTTATCGAGGGACAAGTACATGGGAGAGACAACCCTCTCTCCTAACGTAAGTTTCACACCCGCAGGAGAACAATACAAAGTCGCATACAAACGTTTAAGCAAATCCAGGCCCAAAAGATTTTCACCACAACCCGTAGTCAAAATCAACGGAGCTTCTAGCTCTCGTGGCCCAATTTTAAGGGGCAAAGGGCGCGAAACTGGATTGCTAACGGGGGCGCCAGAGAATCCAACGGAAACATTTGTTAAGCCAGACAAAGGTGCGCCAGGGAGTTTCGAATGCATGATAGAACTTTTCGCTGCACCAGTGTCCAACAGAAAAGGCTCAACGACGCCCGATGTAGCAACTGCGACGTAAGGCCCTCTCTGATCAACCGGAACTGATACCACTCCCTTTCCTTGTCTATGGCTGTCCTAGTAATTACTGTCGTCAGTTCCCTGATCGACGTAATAATCGTCTACATTGTACTGCGCAGATCGTCCTTGCGACGATCCACGTTGATCGAAACAATTATTAGAAGTAGACGAGTTGTCTGAGCGATCATTCTGAGCACCACGACCTCTACCACGTGATGTTTGCTGCGAACCACCACGACCTCCTCTAGAGGAGTTACCATTGTTACGTTCATTCAAAACAGGGCAATTGAATTTAATGTGTCCCTCCTGTCTACAATAAGCACATTGATTGTACCCTAACGAGGATCTTTGGGAGGAGGAGTCATTGCGGGTTTGGGATCTGTTCGATTGTGGCTGTGACCTATTTTGTTGCGAATTATTCTGATTTGAACGCGGAGGATACGCTTGTTGCAACAACACTTTAGTTTTGAGCTCTTTCGTCTTTTTATCAGCACGGTCATTCTCTTCTTTCTCTCTATTCTCATAGTATTGTGCCGTAGCCAATATCTGAGCCGAAGTAGAAACGGCCCATGCACTTTCCGAATTCCTCAATTTATTACTCAAATCGGGCAGTAAGTTTGAAACAAATTTATCCACAAACAATCTCTGACCACCCTCGGTGCCCATATCCTGACCACTATGGTCGATGAATGCCTCCTCAAACCTCGTAAAGAAGTCGGAAACACTCTCATCTTTCTTCTGCTTACAGGCTGATAATTTGTCCCAGTTCACCTTCATAGCTGGCATAAGAGTTTTCATTAGCGTAATAATCCTTTGAGGAAGGTCAAGAATCAACTGGTCGGGTTTAGTAGCAGCTACTTGTCCGGCGTCTGCCGCTACAATGGCAGCCCAAGCACCGCCTAATTCAGCCGGATGATTTTCCTGTCGAATCTTTGCCCATACCGGTTGCGGCACGACATTGCCGAACAACATGTCGATATCGGCAAGATTCATTACCGTAGCATCTACAAGCTGTGATAATTCTTTGTAATACCCTGTAGGATTCTTGCGTGGGTCAGGCAAAGATTGCTTCACCTGTAACACTTCCGAGTGTTTCCATGGGAGATGTATCCATACTTTCTGGAAATGCGCCAATGTCGGAGGTTGAGCATTAGGATTAGCTGGTATCCAAACCGGCGGAACTTCACGCATAGGGAATTGACCAGACTCATCTGGCAATCTTTCGACATCCTCAACAAACAAAGCTTGAGGTATAGGAGCGGGACGAAAAGATAACAACCGTTCGACAGCACGTCGAACGTTGGTATCCACTATCAGCCCATTTGCGAACTGAAGCTGGAGATCAGACAGAGCGGTGAGCACCTCGTCAGGCGCATCAGCCGCTATTTGATCATAAAGGAACTTACACATTTCGTTAAACACATATCTCTGGGTTGGTATATTGAATTAACAAAATGTTTCAAGGACAACACGGGGTGGACTTCTCTGAGGATTTACCATCCAACCCATCGCCATGTTATACAGCGCAACACGTTCTCTGTTTCCAGGAAGCTGACTACGTCTCTGAGGACCATCGGAACCAGCGGACCCATGAACAGGTCCGAGCGAATGAAAGAAACTAGCCGCAAGAGGAGAATTGCGACTACGAGTAGAGGGAGAAGTATAAGACACAGGACTAACAAGAGAAGGAGTAGAAACAGTAGCAACAGCAGGGGTTAACAAAACAGGAGCAGTAGCAGGAGCAGTAGCGGGAACAGGAGTATGTGGAAGCGGAGGAGCAGTAGGGATAGAAACAGACAAAGGAGCAGGAACAGTCGGAAGAACGGGTGCAGGTTGAGGAACAGGCAAAGGAGGAATAGGCGGAAGAATAGGTACGGCAGGGACCACAGGAGCTGCGGTACCCTGTACGTACGGAGGTGGTGACTTCATAAGATAAGACATTAAGGGATCCTCAACTGGCTCTTCCTTCTTTTCCGACTCCGTAGGCAAAGCGGGGTAACATTTATCTACAGTCATACGCTGTAATCGGTCAAACACTTCCTTATCCTTAACCTCCTTATCTCGCTGAAATTGCTCTGCTTTCTTCACTATGGTAGCAACATTATCTCGCTGATTACGTTTAGTCTGTCTGATTTCTTTCTGTCGGGCTTCTTTGCGCCACAACCGGAAGGCATCAAACATGGCCGGCCTTGACTTTCTTTCAAACAATTTAATCTCTAGATTATCTAAGATCGGGGCCTCGAAGCTACCATGAGGTGGCCAACGAAGGTCGCCGTCCTTTTTTGTGTATTTAATCCAATAATCGTTAAAGGCAATTGGGCCTAGCCCATGCTTACTATAGAGCTCATACGTGGGAGTTCCAACCGGAGGTATCGGACACGAGTCCTCCAATCGGGAATCCGTACCACAAGGTCTGAAACAACTAAACAAAGTACTGCGACCAGGCATCTTGCACACTAGCCGAGTTTCACAAACTTCAAGGGTTACGGGATTTACCAAGTCCCAGCAAAGAACAAAACCCTCGGTCTTTGGCGGCTGCAGTCGTCAAACAACACAACAAAGTACGCTAGCAAAGTGTCACCGACAAAAACACTCACACAGCGCTAACAACAAAAACACT
Source organism: Lissotriton vulgaris (assembly GCF_964263255.1). NCBI lineage: Eukaryota > Metazoa > Chordata > Amphibia > Caudata > Salamandridae > Lissotriton > Lissotriton vulgaris. The sequence goes on from NC_141697.1 coordinate 808,262,577, forward strand.
CGCTAAAGTGTCAACAACCAAGAACTATGGGAGCGACCCACAAATACTTAACTCAAAAATCGATGGCGTCACCAGGAAGGCCCGTCAATCGTCTCGCTATACCAAGGTCTACGCCAGGCGCCAAAACAGGTCTACAGTCAGGGCAGCAGTCCGTCGCAGCCGTCCGGAGGCGGGAATCTTCACGGGAAAAGTCTTCGGGCCACTTATTTCGACAACAGGATCGATGAAGCGGAGTGCACCTTCCCTCGGAGATTTCACACGAAGTTCCTCACGATCGTCGGGCTTGGACCGGTACCACTGATGCAGCCCCACGTTGGGCGCCAACTGAAGGACTGGGTTCTTTAAGACCCAGCGGTGCCAGGGCACAACACCTGAAACCTTCGTGGGTAACCTGCTCCGGCGTACGAGTGACAGAGACACGGGACACTTCCTTTGACGTCAAAGATTCAAGGTTTATTTGCTGCAGGGAACACAGAGATCACGACAAGTACACAGCGTGCAACTTGGGGAGACTGCTTCAAATTGGTTCTGTGGATCGCTCCTTTTATACAATTTTTACCCATAGGATTACATTGAACACAAAAGTTTACAACCCGGTTCCCACCATTATCCCCCAGAGGGGTCGCTTTGGTCACTTTGAAACACATCAGGTCCGGAACATAAGTGCGGAAACATTTGGCGGTTCCCAACTGTAAAAACCATCTTCCCACCATTAGTGAATTCCAATCAGCAGTAAAACAGATCGAAATAGGAACAAAGACAGGTGCAGAGGAAGACGGAGACAGTGGGGAGATCGGAAAGGATGTAAAAGGGGAGGTATCAGGATACACGATATACAGGCATCAAAGGGACGTGCCTAATGAGATGCACGGCTGAGACAATAAGTCCGTGCGGCAAGATGAGCCTCGAGCGGCGCCATCTGCCTTACAGTAGCAACCCCCTCGTCATAAAGACACTCACAAAGAACATGTGTCTTCCGCAGATATCTTGGGAGTCCCAGGGTCGCGAAGCGGACAACGTCCGTTCGCTGGCTACTTGAGGGCAAGAGACAAAATGGATGCCGTATCTAAGATGGAACCCGTGGGTACAGATGAAAAACCCACATAACAAACGGACGGTTTAAGTTAGCACAGCGAAACTGCGCACACTTACTAAACTCGTCATTTGCGGTTCATAGATACCAGACTCGACCATATTCGTGCGAGTCGAAAACACCACTTACAATTGTCACGGAACCTCAAGGCAAACCGAAAGGTCTAGCTTTGAGGTGCTGTAGAATGTAAACACAGGCATGTGCAGCTTAACCGAACTTCAAATAAAAGCCTACCTGATCGTATCATCACTTCGTAGTTACATTTAACCTAGTTTTTGCTGTATTCATAAATCCATATTTACAACAAGGGGTGGTGAGGGACAGAGTCTCTGAATTAAGCAGAAAGCTCTCACCCAGTCAAGAGATCAGGGCTCTGTTCATCACCACCCCCTTTTCTGAATCGTTTGTGGCCACTATAGGTGTGGCAGGGTATACTCAGACATGAGTCCCTTTCTCACTGCTCCATCAGGATTCAAGCAAGCCGGGCCGAAGACGGCTGAAATGCCAGAAACCGGTCCCCGGTAGCTTGTCTCCTTTCTGGTGAAGAATTGGCTTGGTAGTTTAGTCTGCCCTGTTCCCATGATGCCCTGGGCCAGGGACAGACTGATTTGCATATAGCCAGGTTCTGAGCTGGGATGGGGCAGTGAGATAAATAACGGTGATGGATCAAGCCCTGATCTTTGGACTGGGTAAGAGTGGTCTGCTTAATTCAGACACTCTGTTTATCACCACCCCCTTTTCTGAATCGTATTCATAAATCCAACTAGCCTACATGCTAACTGAGTGTCATTTCCATCAAAGCTGGCTATTAGTGCTTGCCTGCGTGTTCATATTCCTCTTTGGTTCCACAGTGGTTTTAATAGAAGTCTTCGCTCATTCTTTAAGGCTGAGCAGCTACACAGTATATGCAGAACGTCCTCTTTAAAATCTCCACAGGTTCGGCATTGTATATTTGCTTCTGAACGTTCCCAAGGTGGCAGGTGCTCATTTACGGGCAGAATGCCGATCCTCAATTTCAAATAGGACTCCTTCATTTCTCTTGAGAACCCTGTTCCCAAATAAGCTTGTGGCAGAGACTTTGTGTAACTTTGAATAACACACCACCCGTGGGCCCTCTTAGTCAGTGTAGCCTTATCTTCCTCCATAGATAGTAACTTAACTGTTTTATTTACTAGCTTCTTAAAGATTTTGTGAGGCCTTATTGATGTTTGGAGATAGTTCTTTGCAGGACTGTCTTTTTTTCTTTCTTGCTCCTTCCATAAGACTGAGTTCAGAGAGCCTTCCTCTGCTCCCCTTATCCTGTGCCAGCATTTGATACATGCTCCTTTTCGAGCTAGTTGCTGTTTTTGGAGGCCAAACTCCAGCCTTAATTGTGCTGGCGAAGTGTACTGGGGAAGGTTAAATATTATTCGGATTGTTTTTAACACCGACAATAGTGGCTGTTGAATTTTTATTGTGGCGTCTATTAACAGTGAAAGAGCAAGGATATTATTCACTGTCCCTGAGTTTTTTTGAAACCAAACTGATTGATAGGAATTACGCCTTTCTTTGATGCCCATTCAGTTAGTTCCTCCAGCAGAAGACCTGCAAAATATTTGGCATCTATATCGATTAATGCTATAAGCCTGTAGTTCTTTGCATGATTTCTGCTACCTTTTTTATAGATAGGGGAAATGATAGATCCCTTCCAGGAGTCTGGGATATTTCCTACTTTTAAGATGTTCCTAAAAAGGATACTTAGTTGTTCTGCCCAGTAATTAGGGTCCTGTTTATATAAAATTGGAGGTATTTCGTTGGACCCAGGGGCCCCCTCTTTCCTGCCTTTCATGATTCAATTCTTTATTTGTTTGGTTGTGCACGAAAGAAAGGCTCTCACATCTTCATATTTTTGGGCTTGTGGTCTATAGTTAATAATTTCAGTATCTCGCGTGATTCCACCTGTTTCTTTATTGAAATGTGGCTGCACGTAGTTTACCCAGGATTCCTCTGTTATATATGAGTTAACTTTATGAGCCCATGGATTATCTAAGTTGTTAACTGTGTGCCAAAATCTGGCACTATTGTTGGATTTTACATCATATAAAAGTTTGGCCCATGTCTTCTCTGCAGATTCCTGTTTCATTTGCCAGATGTACTTATTTTTTCTGCACTTCCTCTGAGCTCCATCAGCTCTGTCTGTATGCCGACGTCCGGGTCCGACTGACGCAATTTGCGGATCTTTCTATTCATTTCCTTTTTTCATTTGCATTAATTTGTAGCTTTGGTTTGTTGAACGATTTAATCTTTGATCATTTGTGTGCCTACATGATTTGTGTTCTCCATTTTTGTTGATTGATTTTGCGTGTGTTGGTCTTGAATTTGAGCTAGCTAAGCATAGATTTTTTTTAAAGTTCTCCCAGTTAATAATACCATCTCCTTCCTGATGTTTGTGAGCTTCCCAGCAGATTTTTGCTTCTTCCAGGATTTTTTTGAGGTCTGCCGTTTTGCATTTGATGATGTTACTATTAAGTTTAGAGATTCAGTTGGGGATGTTAGTGCGGTTCCATGAGCCATAAGTGTAAGCTCCTATGGCATAAACCCACTGCACTCTTTCTTCCCGATCTTAAAATCGATAACTAATTGAAAAGTGAACGAGATAAGAAGGTGTAATCTATTGCTGTACATGTGGATTGTGTTATGCAGAATGCAGGTAAGAGATAAAGACTTGAATGCGACTAACACCATGATGACAAAGCGTAGTTTTCAGATGTAAAATGACTCTGAATTCTGCTGCTATTCTATTTTAAATGGATTTTTTGTTTTTACTATGTTTTTTAACTTCTATGAGTGTATGTATGTATATATATATTCACTGAAAAAACCATAGGTTATAGACCATATATAGTTAGGAATTCGCATTTACAAAACCTTATTTTACTCACACAAAACCATTGAAATTCCATATATAGTTAGTTGCACTAACTATATATCGCGCACCCGCAATCCACTGCTGATGATGTCACATATTACATCATTCATGACATGGTCAGTGACATCACTGATGACATCACTGATGACATCTCAAATGACATCACTGATGACATCTCATTTGACATCACTGATCACATCACTGATGATATCATTCATGTGATAATACGATGAACCTCTTCAGACTCTAATATAACCTTAGATACAATCAGTGTAAACAGACACTCACAGACTGTCACTCATCCATGGAGTTACTCACACACCTAGTCAGTCATGCAAAGAATCAATCACACCTCCATTTCCTCAACTATACAGTTATACAAACTTTACTTATTCAAACATATACTAACACATATTTACTCTCTTATACAATCCCTGATACAAGTTCACAATGATCCATACAGCCACTCACACATTCACTGGCTCTTATGCACAGTTATTTATATATGTCAACTCTCACATGTACTGTGTTTTACATATGTACTTACTTTGACATGTAGCACTGAGATATCCATTCACTCACCAATACACTCATGCACACAGTCAACCGCCCATACAGCTGTTTCCACATGCACTTTTGAAACCATACATCTAGTGAATCAACTGCTCACACATCTATGCACAGAGTCATACACCTCCCAGCCACCCACACACACACTCAGTCTCCCATACAAATACTTGGGCAACCAATCAATAACCCATATAGTTACTCATATAGCTACTTATCAACACATGCAACAGTTTACAGAACAACAGACATAATGATGCACAAATTAAGACAGTTTAGTCACTAACCCATGCACTCAGTGAGACACATTTAATCACTCACTCATACAGTCAGTCATGCACCTACTAAATCCTTCATCCAGACACTTATACATCCACTCATTCTTCAATATGTAAGACATATTTTAACTTTACAGAAACATACAGTCACTGGATGTTGTCATCAGTGATGTCATCAGTGATGTCATTTGAGATGTCATCAGTGATGTCATCAGTGATGTCACTGACCATGTCATGAATGATGTAATATGTGACATCATCAGCAGTGGATTGCGGGTGCGCGATATATAGTTAGTGCAACTAACTATATATGGAATTTCAATGGTTTTGTGTGAGTAAAATAAGGTTTTGTAAATGCGAATTCCTAACTATATATGGTCTATAACCTATGGTTTTTTCAGTGAATTTTCAAGGTTTTGTAAATGCTAATTCCTAACTATATATGGTCTATAACCTATGGTTTTTTCAGTGAATTTTCAAGGTTTTGTAAATGCTAATTCCTAACTATATATGGTCTATAACCTATGGTTTTTTCAGTGAATATATATATATATATACATACATATATAAACATATATCATCTGTATATCTATATAAATACAAACATAAATGCATGCATACATATACTTATATGCATACAGATGCATGTTATTTACATGAAAGTTGAAAAAACACTAATAAAAGCAAAGCTAAAAAGCCACCTCATTACAAACAGAATGGCTTTAACTTAAACGAGGGCGAGATCTATTGCATTTTCAATGCTTGTTTACTTTGGTTCCATCAAGAAGGCATTCAGATGTGTCACACATTTGCCATAAATTCTGAATGTTAGCACTCTAGTTGCACATTAGATCACTGTAGTAAAGCTACTGCTCACCAGGGACGTCTGCTGCTGGTATTCAAAGTGCATGTTTCAGTCTGCATGTCAGAATTTTTTTAATGAAATAGAAGAGGATTTGAGAAGTCACTCAAAATGATCCCTAATTTTTCTTTCTGAAGCACTAATCATATTTTCTATGGCAAAATTAACCCCCTCATGTTGTTCCTTTTTAAATTGAGTGTTTTCAGACTTACCACTTCATTCCAATCAAGATGGCTTCTGGTGTGCCATACTTTTGTCATAAGTAAGACTGTTAGCGCTCTAGTTGTTCTTTAGAACACTCTGGGACATTCTGTCATTGGGCTATACTTGGGGTACATCTGGGTGATATTTGGGCTACATTTAGGCTCTTTTGTCTCTGGTGGCCATCTTGGGAGACTGTATGTCAGAATTTTTTAATGAAATTGAAGAGGGTTTGAGAAGTCACTCAAAATGTGCCCTAATTTTTATTTCTGCAGCACTAATACCTTCTATTGCATAATATACCCCCTCATTTTGTTCCTTTTTAAATTAAATGTTTTAAGAGTTACCACTTTATTCCCATCACGATGGCTCCAGGTGTGCTATACCTTTGTAATAAGTAGGACTGTTAGCGCTCTAGTTGTTCTTTAGAACACTCTGGGACATTCTGTCATTGGGCTCTACTTGGGCTACATCTGGGTGATATTTGGGCTACATTTGGGCTCTTTTGTCTCTGGTGGCCATTTTGGGAGACTGCATGTCAGAATGTTTTAATGAAATAGAAAAGGATTTGAGAAGTCACTCAAAATGTCCCCTACTTTTTCATTCTGCAGCACTAATCATACTTTCTATGGCAAAATATACCCCCTCATGTTGTTTCTTTTTAAATTAAATGTTTTAAGAGTTACCACTTTATTCCAATCAAGATGGCTTCAGGTGTGCCATACCTTTGTAATAAGTAGGACTGTTAGCGCTCTAGTTGTTCTTTAGAACACTCTAGGAGGCTGCAGTAGAACACAAAGGAATCAACTGACAGTCTCTGTCCTTGTTGGATGTACATGTTTTACTGAGAATGTCAGACTTCATTTTCACATGACTGAGAAAGATAATGTGAATTTACAGAAAATATGCTTTCAGTTTAGCTTATAGATCCCCTTCCAAACCACTGTGGGAAAATCATGAGATATTAGTTTTCTTTCAAACAATATTCATGATATCACAGCAGAAGGTTTTTTCACATGGTAAAATCACCTTAGAACCCACCACAATTCCTAAAACGAGTATGGTACCATCAACAAATGATTTATAATGTAACTAAAGTCCTAAAACCCTCTATTAACTACAATGCTTTTTAAGGAGGTGCTATCATGTATATTGGTCCCAAGATGGCTGCCAACACTTCTTGGATGAAGTGCTGACAGCCAATCAGATCAGATGTGTGGTTAGGCTCCGCCCAGATATATATCTTTGTTTGAACCTAAATTACTCAAAATACACTGGAGCACATATATTGAGACCTAGCAAAGGCACATCGGGCTAACAGTCCCTACAATTTTGCCAAGTTTCGTGCAAATCCATTCAGCCGTTCGAGCTAAAAGTGAGGCCAACCGCCCTATGGAAATTAACATGGGAAAAACGCGTTTTGGGACCCCCCTTTTTTCTCGGCCCCCCCTTGATGAAACCCCCCCAAATTGTCAGGGGATGCTCAGAAACAAAATGTTCAATTTTCCTGAAAATTTCTGCCAATTCCGTCCACAAACGCCAAAGTTATTAGACATAGAATTTTCAAAAATCCCATAGAGAAAAAATCCTAACTATATATACCTACTGGCGTCCGCCAGTAGGTAATATATATATATATATATATATATATATATATATATATATATATATATATATATATATATACATATATATATATATATATATATATATATATATATATATATATATATATATATATATATATATATATATTCACAGAAAAAAACATAGGTTATAGACCATATATAGTTAGGGATTAGCATTTAAAAAACCTTATTTTATTTGCACAAAACCCTTGAAATTCCATATATAGTTAGTTGCACTAACTATATATCGTGGACCCGCAATCCACTGCTAATGATGTCACATATTACATCATTCATGACATGGTCAGTGACATCACTGATGACATCACTGATGACATCTCAAATGACATCACTGATGACATCACTGATGACATCACTGATGACAACACCCAGTGACTGTATGTTTCTGTAAAGTTAAAATATGTCTTACATATTGAAGAATGAGTGGATGTATAAGTGTCTGGATGAAGGATTTAGTAGGTGCATGACTGACTGTATGAGAGAATGATTAAATGTGTCTCACTGAGTGTATGGGTTAGTGATTAAAGTGTCTTAATTTGGCAATCATTATTTATGTTGTTCTGTAAACTGCTGCATGTTTAAATCAGTAGCTATATCAGTAACTATATGGGTTATTGAATGGTTGCCCAAGTATTTGTATGGGAGACTGAGTATGTGTGTGGGTGGCTGGGAGGTGTATAACTCTGTGCATAGATGTGCGAGCAGTTGATTCCCTAGGTGTATGGGTTCAAAAGTGCATGTAGAAACAGCTGTATGGGCGGTTGACTGTCTGCATGAGTGTATTGGTGATTGAATGGATTTCTCAGTGCTACATGTCAAAGTAAGTACATATGTAAAACACACTCCATGTGAGAGTTGACATATATAAATAGCTGAACATAAGAGCCAGTGAATGTGTGAGTGGCTGTATGAATCATTGTGAACTTGTATCAAGGATTGTATAAGAGAGTAAATATGTGTTACTATATGTTTGAATAAGTAAGGTGTGTATAACTGTATAGTTGAGGAAATGGAGATGTGATTGATTCTTTGCATGACTGACTAGGTGTGTGAGTAACTCCATGGATGTGTGACAGTCTGTGAGTGCCTGTTTACACTGAGTGTATCTAAGGTTATATTAGAGTCTGAAGATGTATTATCACATAAATGATATCATCAGTGATGTAATCAGTAATGTCAAATGAGATGTCAGTGATGTCATCAGTGATGTCATTTGAGATGTCATCAGTGATGTCATCAGTGATGTCATTTGAGATGTCATCAGTGATGTCATCAGTGATGTCACTGACCATGTCATGAATGATGTAATATGTGACATCATTAGCAGTGGATTGCGGGTCCGCGATATATAGTTAGTGCAACTAACTATATATAGAATTTCAATGGTTTTGTGCAAATAAAATAAGGTTTTTTAAATGCTAATCCCTAACTATATATGGTCTATAACCTATGGTTTTTTCAGTGAATTTTCAAGGTTTTGTAAATGCAAATTCCTAACTATATATGGTCTATAACCTATGGTTTTTTCTGTGAATTTCATTGGTTTTTTAAAAGCTAATATCTATAGCTGTAAAATATATTCTTTATTAAGTGACGTATCACGTAGCCCGTGAGACGCCTCATGATGCATCGCATAACCGTGACGTATCGTCTCTACAGCGCAAACCAAACCCAAAACGTAAGCGCGCCAGAACACGCTTAAAGATATATATATATTTTTTTTAACCTTAATTAGACAAAATCCACACGTGCACATATCACAAACGTTCAAAAAACACAATATGTCGGACTCTCGTTACGCTGCCGGTTAGCTGCCCGGTTAACGTACCAGGAAGCACCTTTACCGCGAAAAATCGCAATTTATTTTTTCTTTTGCCCTGCAGGGAACTTTAATAGCCCCCTCATCAATCCTAGGGGTTCAGGAGGGGTCTGCCTTACCCCTTTCATTCATTTACACCTTTTTTTTTTCCACCTCTTGTCTCTCGATCCTACCGAGAGACAAGATGGCGGCCGCTCCGGACTGTTTACAATGTTGACAGCCAATCAGCTACTCCTCAGACTCCTGTTACACTGCCGGTTAGCTTCCCGGTTAGCTGCCCGGTTCGCGTACCAAGACGCGTCTCTACGGCGAAAAAAATCGGATTTTTTTTTTTTGGGCCCCGCGTGGCTTTATAATATCCCCCTCATCAATCCTATGGGGTCAGAAGGGGTCTACCTCGCCCTCTTTCCTTCATTTCCCCCTTTGTTTTGGTCTCCTCTTGTCTCTCGATCCTACCGAGAGACAAGATGGTGGCCGCTCCGGACTGTTTACAATGTTGACAGCCAATCAGCTACTCCTCAAACTCCCGTTACACTGCTGGTTAGCTTCCCGGTTTGCGTACCAAGACGCGTCTCTACGGCAAAAAAATCGGATTTTTTTTTTTTTTGGGGCCCCGCGTGGCTCTATAATATCCCCCTCATCAATCCTAGGGGGTCAGAAGGGGTCTACCTTGCCCCCTTTCCTTCATTTCCCCCTTTGTTTTGGCCTCCTCTTGTCTCTCGATCCTACCGAGAGACAAGATGGCGGCCGCTCCGGACTGTTTAGAATGTTGACAGACACCGGAGAGCCAATCAGCTTCGCTTCGCAAAGTTCCGATACGCGAAAAGTACGCGAACCGGAGCGCAGCCCGGAGCGCTGTTACAGATATATATCTTGTTTTAAACGTTATTTTCTCAAAATCCACTGAAGCACATATATTGAGACCTAGCAAAGGCACATCGGGCTAACAGTCCCTACAATTTTGCCAAGTTTCGTGCAAATCCATTCAGCCGTTCGAGCTAAAAGTGAGGCCAACCGCCCTATGGAAATTAACATGGGAAAAACGCGTTTTGGGACCCCCCTTTTTTCTCGGCCCCCCCTTGACGAAACCCCCCCAAATTGTCAGGGGCTGCTCAGAAACAAAATGTGCCATTTTCCTGAAAATTTCAGCCGATTCCGTCCACAAACGCCAAAGTTATTAGACATAGAATTTTCAGAAATCCCATAGGGAAAAAATCCTAACTATATATACCTACTGGCGACCGCCAGTAGGTAATATATATATATATATATGTATGTATGTATATATATATTGATCATGTGATCAAGTGTTATAGTCCAAAAACGCGCCATCGTTTGTGGGAAACAAGGTTACATAAAAACATCTAACCTGATGCTGCGGGGTCTGCGTCTCCTTCGCCGCCACCTGGAGGTAGCGGGAACTCGGGGTGAAAATTGCAGCCTGAGTGGGCTGGGTATGCTCAGACGTGAGTCCCAGGCTCTCCACATCACTGGAGTCAAGCTATCCAGGCTGAAGAAGGCTGATAGCAGAAACCAGTCCTTGGATGCTTGATTACGGTCTAGGAAAGACATGGCTGGACTGTTCCCATGAGGCACAGGGTCGAGGCTGATTTGCATATAGCCATTGTCTGACCTAGGGTGTTGTGGAGTGCAAAATAACCTATGGATTTAGGCCCAGATCTTTGTACTGGGGTGAATGTAAGACATTGTTCTGCATTCTGTCCATCAACTGTGCTTTTTGCAATTTTCACCCAGAGTGGGCTGGGCATGCTCAGACGTGAGTCCCAGGCTCTCCACATCACTGGAGTCAAGCTATCCAGGCTGAAGAAGGCTGATAGCAGAAACCAGTCCTTGGATGCTTGATTCCGGTCTAGGCAAGACATGGCTTGGCAGTTCGGGCTGGACTGTTCCCATGAGGCACATGGTCGAGGCTGATTTGCATATAGCCATTGTCTGACCTAGGGTGTTGTGGAGTGCAAAATAGCCTATGGATTTAGGCCCAGATCTTTGTACTGGGGTGAATGTAAGACATTGTTCTGCATTCTGTCCATCAACTGTGTTTTTTGCAATTGTCACCCAGAGTGGGCTGGGCATGCTCAGACGTGAGTACCAGGCTCTCCACATCACTGGAGTCAAGCTATCCAGGCTGAAGAAGGCTGATAGCCAGAAACCGGTCCTTGGATGCTTGATTCCGGTCTAGGCAAGACATGGCTTGGTAGTTCGGGCTGGACTGTTCCCATGAGGCACACGGTCAAGGCTGATTTGCATATAGCCATTGTCTGACCTAGGGTGGTGTGGAGTGCAAAAAAACGATGGATTTAGGCCCAGATCTTTGTACTGGAGTGAATGTAAGACATTGTTCTGCATTCTGTCCATCAACTGTGTTTTTTGCAATTTTCACCCCGAGTGGGCTGGGTATGCTTAGACGTGAGTCCCAGGCTCTCCACATCACTGGAGTCAAGCTATCCAGGCAGAAGAAGACTGATAGCCAGAAACCGGTCCTTGGATGCCTGATTCCGGTCTAGGAAAGACATGGCTTGGTAGTTCGGGCTGGACTGTTCCCATGAGGCACAGGGTCAAGGCTGATTTGCATATAGCCATTGTCTGACCTAGGGTGTTGTGGAGTGCAAAATAGCCTATGGATTTAGGCCCAGATCTTTGTACTGGGGTGAATGTAAGACATTGTTCTGCATTCTGTCCATCAACTGTGTTTTTTGCAATTTTCACCCCGAGTGGGCTGGATATGCTCAGACGTGAGTCCCAGGCTTTCCACATCACTGGAGTCAAGCTATCCAGGCTGAAGAAGGCTGATAGCCAGAAACCGGTCCATGGATGCTTGATTACGGTCTAGGAAAGACATGGCTTGGTAGTTCGGGCTGGACTGTTCCCATGAGGCACAGGGTCAAGGCTGATTTGCATATAGCCATTGTCTGACCCAGGGTGGTGTGGAGTGCAAAAAAACGATGGATTTAGGCCCAGATCTTTGTACTGGGGTGAATGTAAGACATTGTTCTGCATTCTGTCCATCAACTGTGTTTTTTGCAATTTTCACCCGAGTGGGCTGGGTATGCTCAGACGTTAGTCCCTGGCTCTCCACATCACTGGAGTCAAGCTATCCAGGCTGAAGAAGGCAGATAGCCAGAAACCGGTCCTTGGATGATTGATTCCGGTCTAGGAAAGACATGGCTTGGTAGTTCGGGCTGGACTGTTCCCATGAGGCACAGGGTCAAGGCTGATTTGCATATAGCCATTGTCTGACCTAGGGTGGTGTGGAGTTCAAAAAAACGATGGATTTAGGCCCAGATCTTTGTACTGGGGTGAATGTCAGACATTGTTTTGCATTCTGTCCATCAACTGTGTGTTTTGCATCAATGATATAGAGCTGTGCATTTTTCAAATGGGTGCTGAAAAAATATGAGTATGTTGCTGGAGATGTGGGCCGCCGTGCCACCAATGTACTTACCAGGGAGGGTAAACACCCAATATTCCGCAACTTTCTTTCTGCATACCATCACTCCGCATACTTTCATTACGAAAGTACCATGACTCCGCAATGCCATTATAATGCATGGTATTACATTTTATATGCTTTTACCATGCATACATTTACAACGAAATTCGTGTTTGGATAAGGTAAGTATGGGTATAGGGGTATATGTTTTGGGGCACTGAGGTATATGTTTTGGGGTGTTTGGGTATTTTAAGGGTTCAGATATAGTTTGGGATTTTGGGGTACAGGGGTAGTTTTAGGGTTTAGGGATAGGTATGGTTTTGGGGACAGGGGTATTTTTAGGGTTCAGGGCTAGGTTTGGGTTTTCGGGTATAGGGGTATTTTTAGGGTTCAGGGGTAGGTTTGGGTTTGGGGTACAGGGGTATTTTAAGTGTTCAGATATAGTTTGGGGTTTTGGGGTACAGGGGTAGTTTTAGGGTTTAAGGATAGGTGTGGTTTTGGGGTTCAGGGGTATTTTTAGGGTTCATGGCTAGGCTTGGGTTTGGGGTACAGGGGTATTTTAAGGGTTCATGGCTAGGTTTTGGTTTTGGGGTACAGGGGTACTTTTAGTGTTCATGGGTAGTTTTGGATTTTGAGGTACAGGGGTATTTATAGAGTTCAGGGCTAGGTTTGGGTTTTGGGGTACAGGGGTATTTTTAGGGTTTAGGGATAGGTTTGATTTTTGGGGTACAGGGTATATTTATAGGGTTAAGATGGGTTACTGTTTAAGGGTGTTGGAGTATTTTAAGAAGTAAGGGTGGGTTATGATTATGGGGTGCAGGGGTATTTAAAGGGAGCAGGGTGGGATTAGCCCACGATATGAGACATGGCATGAAGGGCAAAACGTACTAAACACCCCCAGAGTTTGTCATGCCCCCAGCACATGCCCACAGCACAACGCAGACATGCCCACAAGGGACTATTTTTCTGGCACGGTTCTTTTACCTTTTAAATGTATATGGTGGGCGTCTGCATAGCCTATGCCCTTCTGCTGCAACTGCCCTTTCAAACGCTGTATTGGGTGTTGTGATTGGTACTGTGGTTCCTGAAATTACCCGCCTCAAAGGTTTGGGCTCTCTCTTTATTATATTAGTATGGATATATATATATATATATATATATATATATATATATATATATATATATATATATATATATATATATATATATATATATATATATATATATCTTCACTCCAACTTGCCCTTGCTTGAACAGCACGTAAACACGTAGGAAGGTGGCAAACCTTTATTTCTTGGGTACAACTTGTCTGTTGCAGGCAGCTTTAATCCGACAGTCAGTTATGCGGTGAGCCTGACGCGTTTCAAAATTTTCTTCCTCAGAGGCATTCGCTTGGCTGATTGTGTGCACCTGGTACTGTTATTCACACAACGTTGATGTTACGCCCCTAATGCAGTGGGAGCATTGTGGGAAAAGTAGTCCAGGTTAATTTCATATCCTATGGTGGCACTAATGTCTGTCAATGTTTTCAGCCCTCGGATGGGCCCTGCCAGCAATGTCCAGTTTAAATCCCTCCTTTGTGTTCCGCAATGCAGCTCGATATTTATCAGCCACGCGGCTCCCGGTTATGGGGTGGTGCAGGTTTGGCGGCAGGACCACCGCCCAAATATCTTCGCTCCAACTTGCCCTTGCTTGAACAGCACGCAAACACGTAGGTAGGTGGCAAACCTTTATTTCTTGGGTACAACTTGTCTGTTGCAGGCAGCTTTAATCCGACAGTCAGTTACGCGGTGAGCCTGACGCGTTTCAAAATTTTCTTCCTCAGAGGCATTCGCTCGGCTGATTGTGTGCACCTGGTACTGTTATTCACACAACGTTGATGTCACGCCCCTAATGCAGTGGGAGCATTGTGGGAAAAGTAGTCCAGGTTAATTTCATATCCTATGGTGGCACTAATGTCTGTCAATGTTTTCAGCCCTCGGATGGGCCCTGCCAGCAATGTCCAGTTTAAATCCCTCCTTTGTGTTCCGCAATGCAGCTCGATAATTATCAGCCACGCGGCTCCCGGTTATGGGGTGGTGCAGGTTCGGCGGCAGGACCACCGCCCAAATATCTTCGCTCCAACTTGCCCTTGCTTGAACAGCACGCAAACACGTAGGTAGGTGGCAAACCTTTATTTCTTGGGTACAACTTGTCTGTTGCAGGCAGCTTTAATCCGACAGTCAGTTACGCGGTGAGCCTGACGCGTTTCAAAATTTTCTTCCTCAGAGGCATTCGCTTGGCTGATTGTGTGCACCTGGTACTGTTATTCACACAACGTTGATGTCACGCCCCTAATGCAGTGGGAGCATTGTGGGAAAAGTAGTCCAGGTTCATTTCATATCCTATGGTGGCACTAATGTCTGTCAATGTTTTCAACCCTCGGATGGGCCCTGCCAGCAATGTCCAGTTTAAATCCCTCCTTTGTGTTCCGCAATGCAGCTCAATAATTATCAGCCACGCGGCTCCCGGTTATGGGGTGGTGCAGGTTCGGCGGCAGGACCACCGCCCAAATATCTTCGCTCCAACTTGCCCTTGCTTGAACAGCACGCAAACACGTAGGTAGGTGGCAAACCTTTATTTCTTGGGTACAACTTGTCTGTTGCAGGCAGCTTTAATCCGACAGTCAGTTACCCGGTGAGCCTGACGCGTTTCAAAATTTTCTTCCTCAGAGGCATTCGCTTGGCTGATTGTGTGCACCTGGTACTGTTATTCACACAACGTTGATGTCACGGCCCTAATGCAGTGGGAGCATTGTGGGAAAAGTAGTCCAGGTTAATTTCATATCCTATGGTGGCACTAATGTCTGTCAATGTTTTCAGCCCTCGGAGATTAAAAGGTTATGAGGTAATCCTTCCTGCTGTTGGAGTGCTTTCCCGCTAGTGTGGTAACCTCAGGAGCGTGAATTTAATAGCGGCAGCCCGGCCATTGGGAGAGCACCACCCTGTGAAACCTGAAAACTGCAGAGGATGTGGATACTCCTTTCCTATGGCGGAATAGTAGGGGAAGGATAAAGGCAAGCGGACAAGCGGGGGGGCTCATCCAGAGCCTTACTACAGCAGCAAAATAAAGTGCATTGGATCTATGATGGAATGACGGACTTTGCTTCTCATAATGTACCAATATGGAGCGAGCATATCAATGGGGGCGGGTCCACCGCAGCACGCTATCCTCGCCAAGCCTCTGATGAAGAGACACTTGAAACGCGTCAGGCCAAGCGTTGGAACTGCTTAAATTACCTGCATGTTTACTCGCTTGTACCTAAGATTAAAAGGTTATGAGGTAAACCTTCCTGCTGTTGGAGTGCTTTCCCGCTAGTGTGGTAACCTCAGGAGCGTGAATTTAATAGCGGCAGCCCGGCCGTTGGGAGAGCATCACCCTGTGAAACCTGGGAACTGCCGAGGATGTGGATACTCCTTTCCTATGGCGGAACAGTTGGCGAAGGATAAAGGCGAGCGGACAAGCGGGGGCGCTCATCCAGAGCCTTACTACAGCAGCAAAATAAAGTGCATTGAATCTATGATGGAATGACGGACTTTGCTTCCCAGAATGCACCAATATGGAGCAAGCATATCAATGGGGGTGGGTCCACCGCAGCACGCTATCCTCGCCAAGCCTCTGATGAAGAGACACTCAAAACGCGTCAGGCCAAGCGTTGGAACTGCTTAAATTACCTGCATGTTTACTCGCCTGTACCTAAGATTAAAAGGTTATGAGGTAAACCTTCCTGCTGTTGGAGTGCTTTCCCGCTAGTGTGGTAACCTCAGGAGCGTGAATATATATATATATATATATATACACACACACACACACATATCCACAGGTCAGGCAAGAAAAAAGATTGAATGCGTCTGCCATCAAGACTGCATCTGTCTATACCTACTTGATAAACATTCAAATTAGTCAAGTGGGCGCAATAACTGAAACAATTAATGCACAGTGTTAGAATTGCCAATCAAAAAGACTGGACATACACAATAATGTTATTTCATAATTGGCTGCCATAATGCCAGAAGGGGTAAAATACTGTGATGCTTTAAAAAACCAAAAGTTATAAATGCACTTTGAATTATATGTATTGCATTACGATGTCTGCACTGTGGATAAACTATGCATATATTTAAAACTACATGTCCCAGAAGTCATGGCATACTGGAAACAGGAAATGAGATAAAAGAGTTGTAAAAAGTATTACCACCTACTGTGACCAAGGCCGCAAGGCTGAAACGCGTTGGAGTGCAGAC
Organism: Lissotriton vulgaris; assembly: GCF_964263255.1. Lineage (NCBI taxonomy): Eukaryota > Metazoa > Chordata > Amphibia > Caudata > Salamandridae > Lissotriton > Lissotriton vulgaris. The sequence goes on from NC_141697.1 coordinate 808,279,688, forward strand.
TAGGCTCTGTTTGAATACACCTTGAAAATCCAAACCTCCTGAGTGCGGCGTTTCCTTGATGAAAAATTTACGTTTTGGCTATTGGCTGAGGCGAACGCCCGCACCCGCTGCTTGTGCTGCTCCGGTTAAGTCAGCCACATTGTTGAAAAAAATTAAAAATAAAAATTATATATATATATCGCCAGTAGGTAGTTATAGTTAGGATTTTGCGCCTGTTGACGAATCTGCCTGAAAATTTCCTCAAAATGGCCTTGTCGAGCTCCGGTCCTTCCCTGAAAGTTTGGGGGGATGCGTCAAGCGGGGGCCGAGATAAAAGGGGGGTCCCAAAACGCATTTTCCCCACGTTAATTTCCATAGGGCGGTCAAACTCACTTTTAGCCCGAACGGCTGCATGGATTTACACCAAACTTGGCAAAATTGTAGGGACCGGTAGCCTGATGTGCCTTTGCTATGTCTCAAGATATGTGCTCCAGTGGATTTTGAGTAATTTAGGTTCAAAAAATATATATCTATAGGCGCGCCCCGATACGCGCACAGGGGAGTGCACCAGGCGTGCTACGCGACTTGCGCACGGAAAGCTGATTGGCTCACGGGTGTCTGTAAACATTCAAAACAGTCCGGAGCGGCCGCCATCTTGTGTCTCGGTAGGATCGAGACACAAGAGGTGGCATAAAAAAAAGGGAGAAATGACTATAAGGGGGCAGGGTAGACCCCCCCGACCCCCTAGGTTTAATGTGGGGGCTAAAATAGGGTCCCGCTAGGCATTTAAAAAAAAAATCGATTTGCGCGAGGGGAGCGCCCGGTACACGCACCGGGGAGCGCACCGGGGAGCGAAGAATGGTGAAAATCCAGGGCCTTATTTATGAAGGCCTTGCGACAGTTTTGCGCCGCCTGTGCATCACTTTTTGTGACGCACCAGCGGTGTAAAAAATGTGCCTCGTTGAGCTATATTTAAAAAGTGACGCATCTAGGTAGATGGGTCACTTTTTAAAACCCTGCGCCACATTATATCTGCGTCAGGTATAATGTATGCAGAGGGGGCGTTCCCCCGCAAAAAGCCTCATAATAGTAACGCAGTGAAATCTATGAGATTTCACTGCGTCACTTTTAGGACGCTGTTGTGTCAAAATCTTGCGCCTGCCTCACAGCAGGCATAAGACTGACGCAAGACCTTTCACATGGGGCTTTCCCCATGTGAAGGGACTCATAACTGGAGTTGCGTCACTTTTGTGACACACTCCAGCAATGCGTCACTTTTGCGCTTACAGATACGTCAGAAATACTGACGTATCTGTAACTCCTTGCGACATGATTCGTCATACATTAAATATGACACATCAGGAATGTCGTAAGGAGTGCGCACTGAAAAGTGACACATCGCTGTTTTCACGCAGCGATGCGTCACTTTTCAGAAATGAGGCCCCCATATTCACTGTGTCAACTCTACGACCCTTTCTTGCGTCAATACGTCCCTTTTGCATACATTACACCTGACGTAGCAATAATGTGGCGCAGGGGCTTACAAAGTGACATAACTACCTAGATGCGTCACTTTGTAAATATGACTGAATAAGGTGCATTTTTTACAGCATTGGTGCGTCACAAAAAGTGACGCTCCGGTGGCGTTAAAGTGACGCATGGCCTCATAAATGAGTCCTTCAGTCTTCTACTCATGCGTCATATTAAATTTATGACGTATTATGTTGGAAGTTCTTTTAGATACGTTAGTATTTCAGACGTATCTGTAAGCGCAAAAGTGAAGCATTGCTGGAGTGTGTCACAAAGATGAAGCTACTCCAGCAATGCATCCTTTCACATGGGGCCAAGCCCCATGTGAAAGGGCCTGCACACCTGCTGTGAAACAGGCGTAATATTTGGAAGCAACAGCGTCATAAAAGTGACGCGGTGATATGTCATAGATTTCACTGCATCACTTCTACGACCCTTTCTTGCGTCAATACGTCCCTTTTGCATACATTACACCTGACGTAGGAATAATGTGGTGCAGGGGCTTACAAAGAGACGCAACTACCTAGATGCGTCACTTTGTAAATATGACTGAATAAGGTGCATTTTTTACAGCACTGGTGCGTCACAAAAAGTGACGCTCTGGTGGTGTTAAAGTGACGCATGGCCTCATAAATGAGTCCTTCAGTCTTCTACTCATGCGTCATATTAATTTTATGACGTATTATGTTGGAAGTTCTTACAGATACGTCAGTATTTTAGACTTATCTGTTAGCGCAAAAGTGATGCATTGCTGGAGTGTGTCTCAAAAATGAAGCAACTCCAGCAATGTATCCTTTCACATGGGGCCAAGCCCCATGTGAAAGGGCCTGCACGCCTGCTGTGAAACAGGCGTAAGATTTGGACGCAACAGAGCCATAAAAGTGACGCAGTGATATCTCATAGATTTCACTGCGTCACCTCTACGACCCTTTCTTGCGTCAATACGTCCCTTTTGCATACATTACACCTGACGTAGGAATAATGTGGCGCAGGGGCTTACAAAGTGACGCACCTACCTAGATGCGCCACTTTGTAAATATGACTAAATAAGGTGCATTTTCTACTGGACTGATGCGCCACAAAAAGTGACGCTCTGGTGGCGTTAAAGTGACGCATGGCTTCATAAATGAGGCCTTCAGCCTTAAACTCCAGCAATGCATCTTTTCTTACCCTTCCACACCCCTGTTCCTTTTCAACATTTTCTTTAAATATCAACATTCCCCATATTCACTCTTCTTCTCCTTACTTTCCTTCCCAACACTTACCTTCTTTCAGTCCCCCTACTTCACTTCCTTTCTCCTCTCATACCTTTCTGTTCTTTCTTACTCATTTTCCTTTCCATTATCAATGCACTCCATTTCACTTACTCTTTTTCATTTTTTTAAGAATATAGCTCTTTGATGAGAATTGGAGGTAGTTCTGAAAAGAACTTTTTGTTTTCTTCTTTTTTCAAAACAAGAAAAAAAACAGGGAATGGAAACTGCTCAACAGGAGCAAAAAAAAACAAAGAAAATTAGGGGCGGGAAAGGGCAGTGATGGTTCTCCAATGCTCGAACCATGATCTGGACACTTTGCTCCCCATATGTAAGGAGTTGATTGCAGTATCTGCATCTCAGGACACCATTGTTAAAAGCAGGTTGAATATTTGGCACAAGCTCCTGCGATTGCCCCCTCCCAGAAGTAGTTGCTCCGCCGGTGGATGTAGAGGCCCCATCACTGGGAACCTCTTGTGCCAGAGCCCTGACACTTTCCCGGGCAAAATTCTGGGGGTGCCTCCTCTCCACATGCCGGATCATCGTAAAGTTCCCAAATGAGTATTTTTTTTTGGGGTCACCCCGTGACAGGACTTGTTTGCAGATCCTGCACTCCACTTTTGGAGCATTCACCTTTTTCTGGTTAGGTGGTATTTTAAAAAAATTCCAAATAAAATGCTCCTTCACCTTTGGCTGAGGAGGCTCTTCATTGCTGAATTCAGGCTCTTCATCACTGCTGGATTCTCTGGCAGCCACGGTAAACCAAGAAAGATCCAGGAGCAAAAAACAGGTCTTTCAGTCACAAAAAGTGAAAGAAGAAGTGAAGGAAATGGGTGGGGATTTCATTCTTTGTAAAAAAAAACTGTTAGCAACCAATGAATAGTGTTATTTTCAGGTCACATGACTTGACGCGCTGACGCTGCGCGCACCGGAGCGCTTCCGGGTGTGCACACGCCGCGCGAATGTAGGCGCTTCCGGGGCGCATACGCTGCGGGAACGTAGGCGCTTCTGGGGCGCATACGCGGCGCGAACGTAGGCACTTCCGGGGCGCATACTCGGCGCGAACGTAGGCGCTTCCGGGGGCGCTTACGCTGCACGCCGAAGTGACGTCTTCATAGTTTTACGGAAATGCAAAATCATTTTCATTTCCTTATAAAAAAAACTGCTTTTATTTGTATGGTACGAAATGTTTTGCGTTATTATTAACTTTTCATTCATATTTTTTTCACGAACGAAAGTAGCTCTCTGGGTGCGCTTTCCGGAGAGTTTACCGGAGCGCGCACCCAGAGCGCCCCAGGAAAAAATGATTAAAAAAAAAACTTAAAAATGAATACTTACACAAAACAGCAAATTGTAAAAAAAAAATAGGTTAGAAACTCGATATAGAAAGGAATTAGTATTTAAAAAACCTATGAAATTCACTGAAAAAAACATAGGTTTCACACCAGTTATAGTTAGGAATTAGCATTTAAAAACCTATTAAATTCACTGAAAAAACCATAGGTTTCGCACCAGTTATAGTTAGCTGGAAATTTTACTGACATAAAACCATTGAAATTCCCACGTTATAGTTAGTTGAACTCACTATAACTTGTGCGCCTGCAATGCACTGCTGATGACATCACATATTACATCACTCATGACATGGTCAGTGACATCACTCATGACATCACTGATGACACCATCCTTGTGACAGAGTGACAGACCTCCTTTCAGTGTAATGTAAGCCTTGAAATACATATTCAAAAATAGTATTTAACATTTTCAAAAAAATGGAGATACCCATACCAGTTACAACAAACAATTCAGTAATTCCACCATCTATATACACATCCACTCATTCACCAACAGTTCTATATAGTCACTCATATATATATTCACTCATTATATGTAGTGATACACCAATACATCCTGTTACACTTCGACAGTCATCCAAAAGTTACTCACACACATATTCACACATGCAAAAAAACTATTGAACATCCATTTATTTGCATATACAGCAATACACACACTACCACTTTACTTCTAAGAAAACTTACACATACTTACTCTCTTAAACAATCACTTATAGAAACACATACTTATTTAAACAGGAACTCTTACAATCTCCCACTCTCACATATACTCACTTATATAAATCAATACTCACATATACTAGATTAAAACACATGTCGTTACTGAAAAAGACAATAGTAAGACAGTCCTTTACTCACTAACATACACATATACACACTCATCCATCCATACAGTTTTGTACATATGCTGTCTTCAAAACACATACAAACAGTGAGTCAGTCACCAACCCATACAGCCACTTATACACAAAGTGAAACACTAATACATACATTTCAATATTTAAAATTTACTTGCTAATATATGTATTCACTAAGATACACTTAATAAGGCAGTTAACCAATCAATTCTTATATTAACAAACATCCATTTACACACTTATTTAACCATTTATTCTTCCATCGTCCTTTTCAAATATATATATAAAACATATATGTTTTTCAGAAAGACACATATTCACTGGATGGTGTCATCAGTGATATCATGAGTGATGTCACTGACCATGTCATGAGTGATGTAATATGTGACGTCATCAGCAGTTCATTGCAGGCGCGCAAGTTATAGTTAGTCCAACTAACTATAACGTGGGAATTTCAATGGTTTTATGTCAGTAAAATTTCCAGCTAACTATAACTGGTGTGAAACCTATGGTTTTTTCAGTGAATATATATATATATATATATATATATATATATATATATATATATATATATATATATCTGCAAATACCTCGCAGCAGCGCTCCTTTCCAAAGGAAACTCGAGGCAAGGACCAACTTTTTTCAGCATTCTTTATTTAGCCAACAGGTGGTCTGTCATGACGCGTTTCAGCCGTCAAAGCGGCCTTGGTCACATGGCGATACAGATTGCTTTTTGCCCATTTAAAGTGATAGCATGTGGTCACATGTTAGACAATGGTGGACATAGAAAGAATACTACATGTATAAATACAATATTATATACATTTTCTCACACTGCCATTATTCAAACTTAGAAAATACCTGTATAAATACATAAATAAATCATAAAAATGCATAGTTTGTAAGTTGATTTAAAATTATGCATATACTGTGCTTTCAAATTTAATGTGCAAAGAGTATTTCCAATTCGATAAAAAATTGGTGTTAAATGCATGAATGCCTATTTTACTCTTGCCGATGGCATTGAAAAAGAGATATACCAGGTTGTCCATCACAATCTAACTCTAATTGTTGTGCATTAAAAAATATGTGCTCACCCTAGTGAATTGGGGTATAATACACCATTATACAACTGTTCACTACTCTTGTTGTGATAGTAGTGATAAAGTGAATCCAACAAAAACAGGGGGAAGAAAATTATTCTATTATTGTGGATCTCTTTTGTTAAAAAAAGGGGGGAGAAGGAACACTAAGAAATGAATTCCAAACGTCAAGAATACCAGCCACAGAAGCTCAAAAGGGGAAAGAAAGATTGTGGTGCCTAAACATACATACGGCTCCATTATAACATTCATAACTTTTGGCTGGACTATTGCACTTATATATTTAAAGTGCACTCGTGTCTTAAAGGGGAAAATTACTGTTAATTGCAATTCCTTCCTCTAAAGTGACAATGTGCGATCAATAAAGTGCAATTACAAATAAGGTGGCTGGTGCTGGAGGTAATACAGTACTGGGATACGAGAGGAAGGGGAGTCTAGGCCCTGTAAGGACAGAGCCTGGCTTCCTATTATCAAAACAAGTTAATTTATATACATCATCAATATTGCACATGTAAGGATAATCTTCACACCATAAAAACAATCTAAAAAGGAGGGAATCGGTAACATGACTAAAATCAGTCGCCATATCAAAAACCAGGATAAAAAACGAACTATCCCAATATCTAAAACGACGGCTAAAATCAATCAATTAATATATATACACACACCTAATATATACACTCAACATATAAATTATACATAGTATAGTACAGTATAAACACAATATGTAAACAAAGTGCATGGTGCGGACCAACTCCTATAGTTTTTCAGACTGCGATCTTATCATGGTGTTAATTATATTGTGAGGGTGGCCTGATCCCAAAGTGGTCAAAGGTATGTGTGGAGGTCCTCCGTGGTGTTAAGACCCCCCGGCCACTTAGAGTTGAATTCCAAGATATATTTGGTTTCCAACCTGCGCATGCATGCCTCCCTGTCACCTCCTCTTCTGGTAAGTGCCACAGACTCAATAGCAAAATATATATCCGTTCCAACTCCTACTAATCGGCAATGGACACCGACTCCACAGACTTTGCGGTACAGACCACAAAACTGCGCTTATTTTTTCAAATTAAAGGTGGTTTATTGATCTTCTGTCCCCAGCATGACACGTTTCGGCTGCAACACGGCAGCCTTGATCACATGACCCAAAGAACCAATAAGTGCAATTTATATACTGTGTGTGTCCCCAATGAAACTTAAGCAAAACATAGACATAGAGAAAATACTGCATGATCGGAGATAATGTCAAAACCCAATTAACAATTTTCATAGGTCTATATACAAAGGGAAAGGTAAATTGATATAAATATATATATATATACAAAGGGAAAGGTAAATTGATATATTTACACAATATCTACAAAAGATATCATACAATACAGTTACCCATTGACCGAAGTATATTTCCAATCAAAACTCTTATTTCCTTTTTTTTCTCCCTTGTTGAATAATACACAAGTTGACCCTCTCCATATTTTGAATATACAGTCTAAATTTGATACTAAAGTCTCACTTTACAGGGAACGTGCAAAATATGCTATTTAATAGAGTGCAAAATTGTGCTAATGTGCAAAATTGTGCATGTTAAAACCAAGTATCCAACTCATATATATACAGGGAGTGCATTGGTGATGGCACGTTAATTAATTCTCTCATTATGAAGAGTTACATGCCACCCACTAACAGAAGTGATTGTATTGACAATATTATCAATGCCGAAAACCAAATTAGACACAGCTTGTAATACGACAAAGAGTAAACATTATGGCACAGTGCCCATTCCATAATCCATTGACAACCTGGAGAGATACGGGGTCAAACAGGGGTGCCCTATGCTTTCAGAAAAGATACCCATTCAGATGATTTTAGGGATCCTAGTGTATAATACTACACTAAATAGCCAGGCCCACTGGGTCATAAATTGCTATAAATTATTCAGCCCCTGCCCAATCAGGTTCCTAAAAGATGGTGACACGGCAGGTAGGAGTCCAGTATTCCCATTACTACCCCCGCTATAGAAAGCAATAAAGGTCTTCCCCCGTGTTTAATCCATTAGGGATCCTGGTATCTAAAAGCAAGATGTATTTACTTTCAAGCTGTCTCAAAGCTTTCTCCCTGTTCCCCCCTCTAATATTTTTAGGCACCGCATCAATGATGAAATACTTCAGTTCATTGAGATTTTTATTGTGGACCAATTCAAAATGCCGGGCGACCGGGTAATTACCATCCGAATTGACCACAGCTCGTAGGTGTTGCAAAATGCGGTTAAAAGCCTGTAGTTTTGTGCTACCAACGTACCTGAGTCCACAGGTACATTGGAGCACATACACCGCAAAGTCCGTGCGGCAGGTGAAATGCTCCCTGATCTTAATGGGGTTAGGGTCAAAAGCAGAGCAGTACTCGCTGGTATTTACACCGAACTTGCACGCTCTGCAAGAGATACACTTAAAAAAGCCGCATTTATTAAACATCCGATGAGGTTTCATTACTACCTCAGGACTAGATTTGACCAACACGTCCCTCATGGACGGAGCTCTTCTAAAAACCACCCCTGGTTCAGCTGGTATGAGTGGGGCTAAACTAATGTCTGTCTTCAAAAGGGGCCAATGCTTTTTCAAAATTCCTCTCACTTTTTTGTGTTCTTCATTAAAAGTTGTTATTAAACTGATGTTATTGCTCTCTGTCTCATCCTCCATCTCAACTGGACTAGATGTAACATCAACATTTATTGAGGCGAGATAATTGTCCCTGTCCAGCTGATTAGCCCTGTCTTTTGCCTCTAATAACAGGGCGGCATCACACCCTCGAGCACAAAATCTTTCCAGAGCCTCATTCTGACATTTTTACAGGTCCATTGAGGTGCTGCAAATCCTCCTCATCCTTAGAAACTCCCCATAGGGGATGCTTCTAATCAGATGGGTAGGATGGGAGCTACTTGCGTGCAATATAGCGTTGCCCGCTGTAGTTTTCCTGTGCAAACGGGTATGTAACCCACCATCCTCAATGTATATTTCTACATCAAGAAATTGGATAAGGTGAGTGCTGATCTGTGAGGTGAAACGTAGATTAAGATCATTGACATTAATCCTATTGACAAATTCATTTGCTGATTCCAACGACCCTCTCCAAATCACACATATGTCGTCAATGAATCGCCAAAAATGTATCAAACAATTGGGGAAAAAGTCAGTGAGTGTTCTTTTGAGGACATGCTCCTCCCACCACCCCACATGTAAACATGCGTAGGTAGGAGAGAAGCATGCCCCCATTGCCACTCCTCTGAGCTGCTGGTAAACCTCCCGGTTATAAAGGAAGTAATTGTTGTTAAGACATAATTCAAGCATACTCAATAACATATTACTGTGTTGACTGTAAGAGATACTCCGTTTGTTCAAATAATATCTTACTGCATTCAACCCATCCTCGTGTGAGATGCTGGTGTAAAGTGAATTAATGTCTAAAGCAATGTCGTAAATATTTAATTTACCGTCTTAATTTCTATGCAGGTAAGTACTTAATCAATAATAACTCAATCGGAAAGAAAGAAACAGATTCCGTGGTGTTAGAGTTCTTAGGGGTTTTATTCCTTAAAAAGGAATCGTTCCGGAACTGGATATCAGGTTCCTGGCACCACAAAGGGTCCAGGAAGGGATAGAGCAATATTTTATTGACAATACATAGCTTATATACTTAATTTACACCATAGAAACCAATATAGGAGGCGTAACAGCTGAGAGAAGACAAGATAACAGCATCCACGTGTTACTAGTACGTAATCAGAAGGCGTGGACTAGGCGTGAACTAGAGGTGTGTGCTAGAAACGTCACAGGTAGGTGTCACATGGGGGTGGCACTAAACAGAAATGTTGCAATGTCAGCAGAAATCGGAGGCTTGGATGCGCGCGCAGCTGCATGACGTGTGATTGACGTGAAACTGGAGGGTGCAGGGGCTTGACATTTACACTGACGGAAAGAGACAGAAGTCTGGCATGTCAGATCAGCTTGTACTTCTATCATATCTGATATCTGATGTTTGGGAACCATATTATCTGAACGGAAAAGTTCTCTGGGGCAGAAGCTATTCTATACTGACTGTGAGTGCGTGTATAAGCGCCTGAGTGTCTGCATGAGAAGCGTGGGGGCATGGGCCTTCCATGGGAGCATGGTAACAGAGGCTATGAATTACTTGCACGGAGACAGGCCGGCCCTTTGGCTCTGCAGCTGGGGGATGTTTACTTAAACTAGTGGGCAGGAATGTATTTTCGAGGAGCGGAACAGATAATTTGAAGGTTGTAGTCAGTCTTGGCAGGCAGCAGGCTGAGCTAAGCGCAGTGGGCCGCGCTGGAAGTAAGTCAGAGTTCACGGGTACAGAGACAGCCTGGGCTGAGGCTTTCAGAGTCAGAAGCCAGAAAAAGGCTCGATGGCAGAAATTCGGGGCCTACTTTGCCAGAGCTGAAAAACGTGTAAAGTACACTACAAAAAGACGTTGGCATAGCATACTTAGGAACGGACTATTCAACCCATTCAGGGTGGGTCTGAAAGAGGACATGTTAACGTTGGACGCAAATGTATTTGCGTCTTCATAGCTGGCACAGGAGGGAAGTTACATGCACTTTAAGCTGGTACATGGAGACGGTGGGGTACACGCTAGGGAACACAACCTGACCATAAAATTTATATTTCCTCATTCCCTCCTTGTTCCCTACGGACCCTTCATGATATATCGATCCTCATGAATCGATCAGTTTGTTCTTGTAACATCATTTGCTCTTCTTTCTTTCTTTCACGTCTTGAAAGGAAACTGGAATGTTCAATGCATGAAGTGGCGCACAGTCCACAAATCGCTGGCCCACACTGCAAGCACAGGCAGCAACTGAATACTAGGACTAGGCCAATGCCTAGGAAGGATAGGATCTTCCATCCCCAAGCGGTTAACGTTGTCCAGAACCAACCGGACCAAGTCCAGGTGCCTGGATTCTGATGTATCAGATTAGCAATTTTATGAAGACGTGTAATAGCTTTGTATACAGATGGCGCGTTTTCTGGAATGAAAACACAGCAACTTGACCCGATGACCTTACAGGCTCCACCTCTATCTGCCAAGATGACGTCAATAACAAGACGATTCTGAAGGACAACAACCCGCATGGCGGACTGCTCTTCGGTTAGGTTACCTAGGGCGGAGGCAGTTTCATTCACTACTGCTTCAAGTGTTCTAGTTAATCTGCGTATTAGTTTACTATTTTGGACGGGGCCTAAAAAGAAAAAGAATCCTTTATTAAAATCGGTGTATTGTTCCCATGCCGTTTCTGTGTAGTCGACAAGCGGGAGATCTCTTCTGAGTCTATTCTTTACTAGATTTGTATTTCTGTGATAATCAGGAGGAGCTAGAAAAACAGGTGGCAGAAGGAATGCAATATAACAGGTACCATCCCAATCTGGAGGTAAGCGTATGTATGCGGTATGACCACAAACAAAATAGGAATGACGGATAGCTTTAAAGGACGATTTGCCATGATCACTGAATTCGACCACAGTAGTACATTTACTATGACCTAAGTGTACTGAACCTTTCTTCCTGACACATAATTCACCAGTGACTGGTAATACTGACATAGCGGGCAGAACTGGTGCAGCTTCGGATTCAACAGTAAGTATCATAAGGTTAATTGTGTAGTTACTTAATCCATATACTTCATTTTCTAGATCAGTTCCTATTCTAGTGGGGAGTCCCTCCTTATCAGGGTAACAGACGTCGAGCAGGACTAAGTTCAAGTTTCCCCAAACCCAGCTCCCTCCGAAAACAGCAATATCAGGATCTAAGGAATTAATTATTTTAAACCATGCACCACAGGAGCCGTTGTGAGTGAACGGGTACGGAAAGAGGGGCAGAGCTCCTTTGTAATTCTGGTAGGGAGGGAGTCGGCCACATATCCAACAATTTGTAGCATTATTAGTCTGATGGGAATGATGTAGCATACTAATGAATGTGTTGTTGCGCAGCGCAAGTCTGTAAGAAAGTTCATGTGGAGGTAACTCGCTAAAAGAGTGTTCAGCAGAAACATTGTAAGCAGATTGTTCACGCTTGAAAATAGGGCAATAGATAGGAAGGAGTATACCTGCAACAATAATCAGAAGACTTAGAAAAAACATTATTAACAATGTCACTATACAGTGACTACGCAGTGATTTGCAGTATGTACGTTTCTTGAATTGTCTCTCTCTCTCTCTATCTCGATCTAGGGGATACATGTCAGAAACTATTTAACCGATTCACCTAGGGGAGGACTTAAACAATTAAACTGTCTGACTTGCTAGATCGGAGCTTTAATCGATACTCTTCTTGGGGAGTATTCTCTCGTTCAGAAACTTTAAAGTCACTAGGCTCGATACAGTCTTTGGAAGGGGTGGACGAGCCTGGGTCTGGTTTCAGTTCATTGCATAGTTTAACATGGCTCGTGTGGATCCACCCCTTTCTGCCCTCCACTTTCACTGCTGTCCTCGTAGTAAGAAGGACGGTCTTCGGCGCTTTCCAGCGGGGCTCCAGCGGACTTTTCCTGTCAAAGTTCCTTATTAACACCAGGTCGCCAGGACGGACATCATGCGGCTTTACATCAGTGTTGTCAGGGAAGGCTGCGGCAACCTGTGAACGACATGATTGGAGTGCAGACATCAAGGAGGCAAGGTAATCTGTCAACATATTGCAATCAACATCAGTAATTTTCTTAGGAATGGGCGTCCCCCACATATTCGGTGGCCTACCAAAGACCACTTCATACGGGGATAGTCCTGATCTCGAGTGGGCAACCATTCTCATATAGAACAGTGCCACTGGCAGGGCGACTATCCAGTCGACCCCTTTCTCTTGACATATTTTACCAAGGCGGGTCTTTAATGTCTGATTATGCCTCTCTACAAGGCCTGCGGCTTCGGGATGTCGGACACAATGGAATTTCCATTGATATCCTAGCAGCAAGGAAACTTGCTTCATTAATTCGGATGAGAATGGCTGACCGTTATCTGAGTACACGACACGAGGCATGCCGTACCGTGGGAAGAATTCACGAACCAGCTGCCTGGCAGTTGTCGGAGCAGTGTAATCTGGGACTGGATATGCTTCGGTCCAACGGGAAAGTGCACAAACAATTACGAGGACATATTTGAATCCTCGACAACGGTCCATCTGGATATAATCCATCTGGAGGACTTCAAAAGGGTGATCGGGAGGATGAAATCCACCTTGCTCTACAGGGACGCTTTTACCTGGATTGAACTGACAACAGATCATGCAAGTACGCACTTTCTGTTTTGCTGCTGCTCGTAAGTGTTTATTGCTCCAAAGATTTTGTAAACTGTCTAACATCGCTTTCTCTCCTAGATGTGCTGGACTATGTGCTGTATTGATCATGACTTGAACCATAGAATCAGGGAGAAACCATGTAGATTTTCCCTTCGTCATCCAACCTTGATCTGTCTGGATCCCTCCTAGTTCAATCCATTTCTTTATTTCATCTGGGGTAGCATGTGTCTGGATATCTATTACATCTAGTGTGGGATCCCTGACTGTCATACAATTTGTCGGTCCTATTGTCTTTGTCATGTCAGTTGTCTGAGTGTGAGTCAATGCTGTATGTTTTGCTGTCTGGTCTGCCAGGTCGTTACCCTGGGAAACAGAATCTGTAACTTTAGTATGTGCTTTACACTTCATGACGGATATGCCTGAAGGCAGATGTATTGCTTCTAACAGTGCTTGAATGAGGGGACCGTGTTGGATCTTGGCACCATGAGAGGTCAGAAAACCTCGTTCTTGTCATAACATTCCGAAGTCGTGTACAACTCCGAACGCATAACGGGAATCAGTGTATATGTTGACATTTCTGTTCTTGGCTAGTATACAGGCTCGGGTCAGAGCAATAAGCTCTGCCGCTTGAGCAGACAGTGTGTCAATACGATGTGTTTCTTTTACTTCGGTTTCAGTGGTCACTGCATACGCGGCCACTAATTCTCCTGTACTTGTTCGCATACATGAACCATCCACATAAAGTGTCAGGTCTGGATTTGTCAGTGGAACATCTGTTAAGTCTCGTCGAGGTTTTGTTACTGCATTAATGATTTCTATACAATCATGCGGGGATGGATCTGTCCTAATTGAAGGTAACAGTGTTGCGGGGTTCAGAATGCTGCAGCGTCTGATTTCTATGTGTGGCTGGAATAGCGTTAATTCGTAACCTGTCAGTCGTGCTATAGTCAAGTGCTGAGTCTGGGTTCTGTTTAAAAGAACCTCTACAGAATGTGGAACTTGTACTGTTAACTGATGGCCTAAAACAATTGAATCGCTCTGTCTGATTGCTAATGCTGTTGCTGCTACTGATTTTAAGCACGCAGGGAGTGCCTGGGCTACTGAATCCAATGTACTTGAAAAATAAGCGCAAGGCTTATGTGATCCTGCTTGGTCTTGAGTGAGGACAGACAATGCTGTGCCATCACGTTCTGTAACAAAAAGTGTAAACGGTTTACTGTAACATGGTGTCGCTAAAACTGGTGCTCGACATAATGCTTTCTTTAATTCCTCAAAGGCTTGTGTGTGTTCCTGAGTCCAAGGGAGGACAGTCGAAATCGCTGCCCCCTGTGTCGTTAACTGGATGAGTGGTTTAGCTAAAAATGCATATTGAGGAATCCATTGTCTGCAGTACGAGGTGAGGCCTATAAAGGCCCGCACTTCCTTTTGTGTCTGGGGTTGTGGCATATTTACAATTAACTGAATGCGATCGGGAGTGAGCTGTCTCCCCACTTTGGACAGCAAGTGACCCAAGTACACAACTTGCTGAACACAGAATTGTAGCTTCGAAGGAGACACCTTGTGTCCCTTGTCGGCCAGAAAATGTAAAACTGTCAGTGATGCTTGTTCACATTCGGGCTCACTTCGTGCGGTGATCAGCAGATCATCGACGTATTGCAGTAAAGCGGTGTTAACTGGCATTTGAATGCAATCTAGTTGTCTTTTCAGTGCTTGACTATAGATGCTGGGGCTTTCTGTGAATCCTTGAGGTGCGCGGGAAAATTTGAAACTTCGTCCATTTAAACTGAATCCGAAGAGATATTGGCTCTCTGGATCAATAGGTACACTAAAGAAAGCGTTCTTGAGGTCAATTACAGTGAAGAACGTTGCTTCAGAATCAATAGCAGTCAATAGGGAAGAGATATCAGGGACCACAGGGTACTGTGGTACAATGCATTTATTCAGCTCTCGCAGATCAATCACCAGCCGATATACTGGCGGTGCATTGGGGTCAGTACGTTTAAGAATTGGAATGATGGGTGAATTACAGATATTGGAGTCGGTCTCTACGACCACTCCTTGGGCAATGAGCTCTTCAATGATTTCCAGTAAAGCCACTACAGCATCAGGTGGTAACTTGTATTGTCTGATTCGTGGTAATACAACTCCTGTTTTGAGTGTAACACGGTATGGTGTGATATGCATACAACCTACATCAGTTGGGCCTTTTGCCCACAAGTGATCTGGTACATTTTTCAATCTGACATCAAACTCTCGTAATACATAATGACCCTTGAAATCCCGCAGAAAGAGTCTAACTCCCTCCGGGGAACAGCATATTATAGCTCCTAGAGCCTTCAATGTTTTTATTCCTAACAGATTTTCTGGACATGATTTCGTAAGTAACAAGTCTGTAACTCGTGATAATGGACCCACAGCCAGGGGGACTGGTTCTGATACTTCATTTACAATGGGCTGTCCTGAAAAACCAAGGGAAACATTCTGTGAGCCTGAGAGGGGTGCCCCTGGGACTTCGTCATGGCTTATTGTGGTGCGGCTTGCCCCTGTGTCAATTAAAAACTTTCTGTCTTTTCCCAATACTTGACTGTGTACATAAGGACCTTCTTGATCTACAGGAATTTCAATAAGAGGCAAACCCAACTCCCTCTCTAGGCTGTTTCATGCATATCGTTGGTAATCGGGGTAAGCAGCTTGGGCATACTGGTACATCTGTTGGGAAACTTGTTGAGTCGCGGCAATGGGCTGTGGCTGTGGTACCGCTACTGTCTGTGCTGTATGAGATGAAGCATGCATAGGCTGCGTGTTCTGAATGGGCTGTACGTTCTGTGAGGTCTGTTGCTGGGCCTGATCTTGTCTTGGTGGATGCAGTCTCTCTTTAGTTTTACCTGTTGATATGTTATGTTTCAGAACTGGACATTCATGTACGTAGTAACCTGGCTGCTTGCAATAGTTGCATGTCCCTTTAACGGGAGCTGCGGCGTGACCTGTCTGGGTCGTACCTTTTCTGTGGCCGTCGGTAGGTACCGACTGGGCTACTAGCATTTTCATTTTCGTGTCTTTCATACGTTTCTGTTCCTGATCCTGTTCTTCTCTAATTCTGTTCTGATGGTATTGTAACATTTGTAACATCTGTGATGGCGTATTTGCTTGCCATGTACTCTCAACCTTGTATACACGGTTTTTAACTGCTAACAGGGAATTCTCAACTAACTTTGATACAAAAAGATGCGGGTACGACTCGCTACTTGGTTTAAGACCACTATTAATAATAAAACATTTCTCGAATCTTGAATAGAAGTCACTAGTATCTTCGTCGGGTTTCTGTTTACATGCTGAGATTGCATCCCAGTCTTCTTTTCTAGTTGTCAACAATCTTGGCAGAACCTGTACTATCAAACCTGGTAATGCTTTAGTTTTCTCCCCAAGGCCTACCCCTGGGACACATTTGTTCTCTTCGTCTTCTATTTCTGCCCATACAATCTTTTTCTCTCCCACCTCCCATTCTTTTTCCTTTAGTTTCTCGTAGATGCCCGTGGGCAGCAGTACCTTTAACATTTTCATGATATCTTCATATGTGTAATCCCCCATTAGTAACATGTCTTTAAGCTCTCTGTGAAAACCTGCAGGGTCTTTATCATGGCACGGGACTAGTTTCTTCATTTCTAACAGTTCTAACTTGGTCAGAGGCGTGTGTACATACACACGTTTCAAGTTATGATCCTCACCCATAACTGGGTGCACTTCTCGTAAGGGGTTCTGACTTTCAATGCCATTCAGACGTTCCATATGATACATTTTTCTTTCTGGGGGCGGAGCGGGAACATATTCGGAGCTTATAAAAGTGTTGTATCTATGTCTTTGTTCTAGAATTATTTGTATTAACTTGGTACTTAGACCTCTCCATCTATCCATGAGAAGTGCTTCTAATGTTTCGTGTAAGGGACCTGGATCAGAATGTTGGTTTCTGTATTTCGTGAGGAGGTGCTGAATCATGTATACACCTGCTAATTTCTGCTCGTCTGGGGAAAGGTTCAGGAATGTCTGCGCTACGGTGTCATCATTGTATATATCCGGATTGTCAGTCCATAATATGGCTGACCGGGCTAGTTCTTGTTCATCCATAGAATTGAGTACATGGTACCCCATTCGTTCTCGGAGCCTTTTATCAGTCTCCTGGAACTGATGTTCAGGAGAATTCGGGTTTGTTAAGGCAGAGAGAAAAACTCTCTTGCTTTCTGGACGAATGCATTTCCTAAGGTAAGTTCCCTTACCTACATACGCTATAGTATCTGTAGTCTTTTCTGGTTCTTCAGGTTCTTCTTCCCCCTCGGAGGAAGCCTTTTCTTTCTCTTCTTTGTGTATGTATATCACTGCTTTTCTAATTTTCTTGTACATACTGGATATGCAAGTCCCCTTGTCGTGTTTTCCTTCAGATATATTTTGACCCCACTTGTTGAGTGCATCTAATTCACCCTGATCTGTCTCAGGCCTGTCTCGTTCTCTTATTAGGCAATTTATAAAAAAACGTAGTATCTGTCCTTGAACGTCAACTTTCTGATGCTCCATGGCATCCTTAATACTGTCAGGGTCTTTCCCAGTCTGAACAAACTGATATATTCTATCTAGGCGCTCCTTCATTCCTGCAAATAACAGCAGGAAATCAGTAGCAGATCGTAACCGTAGTGATGCCATCATCATTCTATCGTCTTTGCCGGGTACTGGATCATATCTGCAGACTGTAAGTTGTCCTTTGAGTATGTCGAGACGGGGTGACTTGAACGTGAAAGGACTCTGCAAGTCCCCGAGCTGTAACCTGCGCGTTAATGGCGGGGTCTGAAGACCCCCGGTCGCACCTCCTGAGGCGGAAGCTTGGACATTATCTCTCTGTGGAGTCTGTATCTGAACTTGAATTTGTCTTTTAGTAGGGTCAGGTAGACGTGGTTTCGGTAAATCAACTTTAGGTGTGGGAAGTGGTGGAGGTGGTGGAACAGGGGGAATCTGTTGTGGTACTGGCGGAATATGATCTTGGGGCGGGTTACCACCCCCGTCCCTGTCGTTAGGCAGGGCGCGGACAGGCAGATTGGTGTAAGCGGGTGCTACATCCTCTAGATAGGAATTCAGGAATATGTCTTTAGGGGTCCTGTGAGTTACTTTAGTTGGAACCAATGGTGGTGGCAGATTTTTCGGTATTTCTGAAATGGCCTCAGGCGAACCCTCGGCCGCGAGATACATACCGTTTACGAGATTGTTTTGTGCACGGTCTACTTGCTCTGATTTTACTCGGATCCCTTCAGTAACTAATTCGTTTTCTTGGGCTTTATCTGATTCTTTGAGTCTGTCTTCTCTACGTAGTTCTTTTTCAGCACGCTTATGTGATTCCTTACGCCAAAACTCTATGGCGTCTTTCTGAGATTGTCTGGCTTTCTTTTTCCATAGTGCTTCCTCTACCTTCATGATGCACTCGGCATCCCATGTTCCGGTAACAGGCCATCTGTGTCTTTCGTCTAGATGTTTAGTATAATCGGCCCATAAATCTAGATATAATATGGCATCTATGCCATGCTTATGGTACATAAAATTTCCAGGAGTGTCCCTAGGGGGGATAGGAATTTCTTCCTCTAGTATCCCTTTCCTAGTTCCTATCTGCTTTAACTTGTTGAAAAACGGCATCTTGTTTACTCAGTACTGAATGCTCAATCCTTGCTACTTAATACTGGATACAGCTGGTTATACAGGAACACAATAATGCACATTAAAAACAGTCACACTCATACCACGACATTAATCACATAAAAAGACATTCGAGACATATAAGACTACCCCCTATACCGGATGTACTGCTAAACAGCACAGATACACTGCTAAAACAGTGCAAAAACTTGAAAACTTGAAATAACAGATGTACTGCTAAACAGTACAGATACACTGTCTAAAAACAGTGCAGACCGGACTTGTGTACCCAAACCCGTCTAGATACGTCCCAGCCATGGTACTCACCGGGAAGCACGGAAACAGAAGGCCTCGGAAAACTCGACTGGACTCGACTCGACACGTGGATACTTCGGAAAACTTCGGAAAAAACTGGTGGGCCTCTTGACACCTCGGACCTTGCTTCTTTCGGCTAGGCTCTGGTCGGGATCCTCCGCACTCCTCACCGCCTCGTCTGGGTGTTGATCGCAGTCTTCGTCACCTCCGTGGGCCAGAGAGAGATACAGGAAATCCTGCCGGTACGCGTAGTTTCCTTCTAACTGATGGCAGGGGACAGAGCTTGCAACGCACCAACCGGCGCGTGAGGTGGGGGAGGGGTCCCTATTCGGGCGCCAAAATGTCGTAAATATTTAATTTACCGTCTTAATTTCTATGCAGGTAAGTACTTAATCAATAATAACTCAATCGGAAAGAAAGAAACAGAGTCCGTGGTGTTAGAGTTCTTAGGGGTTTTATTCCTTAAAAAGGAATCGTTCCGGAACTGGATATCAGGTTCCTGGCACCACAAAGGGTCCAGGAAGGGATAGAGCAATATTTTATTGACAATACATAGCTTATATACTTAATTTACACCATAGAAACCAATATAGGAGGCGTAACAGCTGAGAGAAGACAAGATAACAGCATCCACGTGTTACTAGTACGTAATCAGAAGGCGTGGACTAGGCGTGAACTAGAGGTGTGTGCTAGAAACGTCACAGGTAGGTGTCACATGGGGGTGGCACTAAACAGAAATGTTGCAATGTCAGCAGAAATCGGAGGCTTGGATGCGCGCGCAGCTGCATGACGTGTGATTGACGTGAAACTGGAGGGTGCAGGGGCTTGACATTTACACTGACGGAAAGAGACAGAAGTCTGGCATGTCAGATCAGCTTGTACTTCTATCATATCTGATATCTGATGTTTGGGAACCATATTATCTGAACGGAAAAGTTCTCTGGGGCAGAAGCTATTCTATACTGACTGTGAGTGCGTGTATAAGCGCCTGAGTGTCTGCATGAGAAGCGTGGGGGCATGGGCCTTCCATGGGAGCATGGTAACAGAGGCTATGAATTACTTGCACGGAGACAGGCCGGCCCTTTGGCTCTGCAGCTGGGGGATGTTTACTTAAACTAGTGGGCAGGAATGTATTTTCGAGGAGCGGAACAGATAATTTGAAGGTTGTAGTCAGTCTTGGCAGGCAGCAGGCTGAGCTAAGCGCAGTGGGCCGCGCTGGAAGTAAGTCAGAGTTCACGGGTACAGAGACAGCCTGGGCTGAGGCTTTCAGAGTCAGAAGCCAGAAAAAGGCTCGATGGCAGAAATTCGGGGCCTACTTTGCCAGAGCTGAAAAACGTGTAAAGTACACTACAAAAAGACGTTGGCATAGCATACTTAGGAACGGACTATTCAACCCATTCAGGGTGGGTCTGAAAGAGGACATGTTAACGTTGGACGCAAATGTATTTGCGTCTTCATAGCTGGCACAGGAGGGAAGTTACATGCACTTTAAGCTGGTACATGGAGACGGTGGGGTACACGCTAGGGAACACAACCTGACCATAAAATTTATATTTCCTCAGCAATAAGAATAAAGTAATTCTCCCACTTGATACTATTGATCTTGGATAGGAAATGGCCAGTATCTTTGATGAAGGATGGTAAATTTTCCACAAATTCGTGCAGGAATTGGTCCACATATCTTGAAATAGATTCTAGTAGACTTCCTTGGGCGGAGATGATAGGACGCCCAGGGACTGGAAATGATTGTTTGTGAATTTTAGGAATTAAATAAAAGAAAGGTGTGATTGGAAAATCATTCTTCAAAAAGGCATGTTCCTGTTTACTTAATAACCCAAGATGCTTCCATTGATTTAATTCCTTGTGGGTCTTTTCTTTCAGGCTCCTTATATCATTAAAGCTACCCTTTTTGTAGCAGGTGGTGTCGCTTAAATGTTTTTCTGCTTCAGCCATGTACAAGTCTCGAGGCCAGATGACTGTGTTGCCTCCCTTATCAGACTTGTTAATTATAAGGTTAGAATCACTCCTTAATTTTTTCATCAATTTATGGTATTGTCTTTCCATATATTTAACTCGTTTCTTTCTGCGCGTGGTACTCATTTGTAGTCCTTTCAAATCTTCCACAACTATATCACAAAAAGCATCAATGTTGTCTTTTGGCATAATTGGATAGAAAGTGGAAGGAGGCTTGAAGGTTGTCACACAAGGATGATTCATGGAAATCCCTACCCTGGATAGATTTTCCTGAGTAGTGCCAGGTTCAAATTCTTCATCCCGCGCCAGTTCATTCGCCACTTTAAGAGCCTTCATATCTGCAATTTGAAACACTTTCGATGGTTGGGTTTGATTAGAAATGTTCGTTGCCCGAACCTGAGCGTTGTTCAATTTAAAATGTTTCCTTAATTTGAGTTTGCGAATGAATTTGAACACATCAATGCGTGTCTGCACATAATTGAAAGAGTTCTTTGGGCAGTAAGACAACCCTAATGAGAGGAGTTGCATTTCCGCTTTGGATAAGGTGGTATCAGATAGATTGATGACAGTATTGTCCTGTGCAACTTGTGCTTCTGTTATGTTAGGGGTCGCCGTTGATCCCAAGTTCTGGGCGCCCACTAGATTTACTGGGGTTAGGTTAGCTGCTGCCATTACCATTTCTTCCCTTTCCCTCTGCCTCTCTTTGCATAGCCTCTGCCTTTTGAGTTTTCTCCTTGCGCTGCGCTTTTTATTTGCTTTTCTTCGTTTAGTTTCCGCTGTTGGCGTGTAAGCGGTCGCAGCGTTTTGTGTCTGTCCTCCACGAGAAAACCCAATTCCTCAGATGGCGTGTATTTAGTGGGTACTGTTCCTCGACTGGCACCTCCTGCTGCCCCTTCATCCGAATCATAACTACTCGTTGTTGAGCTCATTTCTGGTTCTGATGCTTCCGATCTATGTTCATTTCCACCTGTTACATCCACATTTTTGGCTGCCAGGGCTTGTCTTTTTGCGTTGTCGAATTTGCGCGCAAACGTATAAATCCTACCAGTTTCGTAGTCATTTTTATCTCGCGCAAACTTGTATTGTTTGCGCAAACTAATTGTTTCCTGGTGTTTTACCAGTCTGGCATCAATCTCCTCTCTTTGCTTTTTGATGAAATCTTTATCTTCTTCTGTTTCTAACTCTTTATTTAATTCCTCTTTTTCCTTGAGAATCTCTATGCGGTCAATTTCAGCATATTTTATAAGCAGACAAACCATGTTCATTGAGGCGTCTAAGTTCATGGTGGCCCATTCTTTCAACAGTAGGGGATTGGGGTTTTCAAAAGATGGCGCTATGAGTACCCGCAATCCCCTCGGCACTCGCCCCACATCCTTGTATTTCTGCAGTGATCGGTGCTCCCACCATTTGGTGGTCTCTGTTCTTAAAAGTTTCTCCAAGCGTTTCATTTTACTTTTTAGATCCGTTACTTTTTCATTTGCCTTAGTGGTGTCATTTTTAGTTCTCAGCGCCAGTAAATTTACAAACATCTCCTCTGCCAATGCCTCCCGGTTCCTTAAGGTCTCAGCTGGCGTGGACATTATGCCTGAACAATAAACCCAATGCTCTTTACCGGGAAACGGAAATACGATTCCCAGCAGTCTTTAAACAATGATAGCGCTTTAATCCTTTCTCCCGCAAAATGGTATGCCTGTAAATCGGCACTCACGGACTGGTCGGCTTACCCGTCAGGGATCAGCACGGTGCTTCGTCGATGTCCTCCGACTCCTCCAAAGCTCCAATGTAGAAACCTCCAGGCTATCCGACACTCCGCTCCGTATCACACCAACGCGGGGGGCTGTATGCTTTCTTACTCCTTCCGGGTTAATTGGTGCTTCGCTTCCACGTTCGGCCGCATAACACAGCAGCTCAGAAAATGAAAGGAGGGTCTGTAAAGGCGGCAACGGCCGTCAACCGCCAAATAGTTATCCGTTCCAACTCCTACTAATCGGCAATGGACACCGACTCCACAGACGTAGGTACAGACCACAAAACTGCGCTTATTTTTTCAAATTAAAGGTGGTTTATTGATCTTCTGTCCCCAGCATGACGCGTTTCGGCTGCAACACGGCAGCCTTGATCACATGACCCAAAGAACCAATAAGTGCAATTTATATACTGTGTGTGTGCCCAATGAAACTTAAGCAAAACATAGACATAGAGAAAATACTGCATGATCGGAGATATTGTCAAAACCCAATTAACAATTTTCATAGGTCTATATACAAAGGGAAAGGTAAATTGATATAAATATATATATATATATACAAAGGGAAAGGTAAATTGATATATTTACACAATATCTACAAAATATATCATACAATACAGTTACCCATTGACTGAAGTATATTTCCAATCAAAACCCCTATCTCCTTTTTTTTCTCCCTTGTTGAATAATACACAAGTTGACCCTCTCCATATTTTGAATATACAGTCTAAATTTGATACTAAAGTCTCACTTTACAGGGAACGTGCAAAATATGCTATTTAATAGAGTGCAAAATTGTGCTAATGTGCAAAATTGTGCATGTTAAAACCAAGTATCCAACTCATATATATACAGGGAGTGCATTGGTGATGGCACGTTAATTAATTCTCTCATTATGAAGAGTTACATGCCACCCACTAACAGAAGTGATTGTATTGACAATATTATCAATGCCGAAAACCAAATTAGACACAGCTTGTAATACGACAAAGAGTAAATATATATATATATATATATATATATATATATATATATATTCACTGAAAAAACCATAGGTTTCACACCAGTTATAGTTAGGAATTAGCATTTAAAAAACCTATTAAATTCACTGAAAAAAACCATAGGTTTCACACCAGTTATAGTTAGCTGGAAATTTTACTGATATAAAACCATTGAAATTCCCACGTTATAGTTAGTCGGACTCACTATAACTTGCGCGTGCAATGCACTGCTGATGACATCACATATTACATCACTCATGACATGGTCAGTGACATCACTCATGACACCATCCTTGTGACATATTGACAGACCTCCTTTCACTATAATGTAACCCTTGAGACACATATTCAAAAATAGAAACTGAAATTTAAATAAAAAAAGGAGATACCTATATCAGTTACAACAAGCAATTCAGTAATTCCACTATCTATATACACATCCACTCATTCACCAACAGTTCTATATAGTCACTCATACATATACTCACTCATCATATGAAGTGATACACCTATACATCCTGTTACACACCGACATTCATCCAAAAGTTACTCACACACATATTCACACGTGCAAATAAACTATTGAACAACGATTTATTTGAATATAGAGTTATACACACACTTCCACCTTACTTCTATTGAAAATTACACATATTTATTCTCTTAAACAATCACTTATAGAAACACATACTTATTTAAACAGGAAATCTTACAATCTCTTACTCTCACTTATACTCACTTATATACATCAATATTCATATATACTAGATTAAAACATATGTAGTTACTGATAAAGACACTAGTGAGACAGTCATTCACTCACTAACAAACACATATAGACACTCATCCACCCATACAGTCCTGTACATATGCTGTCTTCAAAACACATACAAACAAAGAGTCAGTCACTCATGCATCTATGTGCTAAGTAATACCTCCACCAAACTATATAGACACTCATACTGATACTAATAAAAATATCAAATAACCCATATACATACGCATGTAGCTACTTACCAACACATGTAGCCACTTATACACAAAGTGAAACACTAATAAATGTATTTAAATATTTAAACATAACTCACTAATATTTATTTTTCAGAAAGACACATATTCACTGGATGGTGTCATCAGTGATGTCATGAGTGATGTCACTGACCATGTCATGAGTGATGTAATATGTGATGTCATCAGCAGTGCATTGCACGCGCAAGTTATAGTGAGTCCGACTAACTATAACGTGGGAATTTCAATGGTTTTATATCAGTAAAATTTCCAGCTAACTATAACTGGTGTGAAACCTATGGTTTTTTTCAGTGAATTTAATAGGTTTTTTAAATGCTAATTCCTAACTATAACTGGTGTGAAACCTATGGTTTTTTCAGTGAATTTCATAGGTTTTTTAAATGCTAATTCCTAACTATAACTGGTGTGAAACCTATGGTTTTTTCAGTGAATTTCATAGGTTTTTTAAATGCTAATTCCTAACTTTTTATTCATACTCATACCTATGTGTTTTTTAGTGAATTGCTAAAGTATGTTTTTGTAAAAATGAACACTATAATGTATATTGAGATAATATTTTTAATTTACAATATTTTTTTTATATTTCGCTTTCGGTGCGCGCACGGGTGCGCGTACCGTCAGCGCACTAACAAAAAAAAAGAAAAAAAAAATGAAGGAGGGACTGTGTAATAGATAGTAAGACAGATAAAAAGTGTAAAAGGAAGTAACTGAGAAAAGAAAAATGAATAAGGGAGCAGAAGAAAGAAGAAATAGGAAGAAGACTAAAGCAGAGGTTAAGGGAGATTGTAAATGGATGTTGAAAGTAAAAAGAAGGACAGTTAAGTATGGGAATGACAGGTAGTGACGGAATCAGAGGAAAAGAATAGTAGTGATTGAGGGAAAGTAAATATCAGTGTATATAAGTAAAGAGGGGTGAAAGAGGGTACATGTAAGTGAATAAGGGTAAGACATGGGGAGTAATAGAGACAAATAAGAGAGAGAGTAAAAGTAGGACTGTCACAAAGGGACTAAGTGAACCAGTAAAAAAGGTAAGTGAAGGAGTGTGCATAGGCAGAAGTACTGAAAGAAATTGAATGTGGTCGGAAGTGAACATGGAACAAAAGAATAAGTGAGGGAAGCAAAGTAAGGAAATAGGGGTGCGGTAGGGTGACAGAAAAATAGTGAAAATAAAACAAAAGGTGATAACAAAAAAGATTTTGTAAACACACTTACCATATAATCAATGCAAACTTGTATCTATGAAAGATAAAAGAAAAAACACGTTATAATTTCTTAAAAATATATAATAAAATAGAAGCAACAGTTCATGAGGTTTAAAAATCTACAAAAGTTTACTAAGAAATGATGCAATAGTGAAGGATACAAAAACAGAAAGAAAGTAATGTAGAAAGAGAAAAAAAAAGGAAAAAGAAATAGAAAGAGAACAAATTCCTAAAGGTAAATAAGATACTAAAAGAATGTAAGATATCAAATCAAAATCAGTAAAGATAAGAAAATAAAAGAAAAATGAGTGAAAAGGAGAGAAGTCTGATTGAGAAACTATAAATAAAAAAGAGGAATAGAAGATGATTGAGAGTGAGTGAAGTAAAGTAACAGAGTGAAGGGATGAAAGGAATGAAGTTAGTATAGAACGATGGATAAAACAGGAGTGAGAGAGTAAGTACACAGAAAGACAAAAGGAAGAACTAAGTGAACTACAGTACAATGGATGCGAAAGAAAAAAAAAGGAGAAAAAGAAAGAGAGGGTTAGGAAACTAAAGCAGTGGTACTGTGAGAATATGAAAAAGATAAAAAGTGGTGGAAGGAACAGAGGAAATGCAGACAGTTCCTATTAGATTAAGAAGTTGTGAATGAAGTGCATTAAAGAAACAGCGATGAAAAAAGAGTGTAAATTAGTAAAGAGAGGTAAATAAGGTTGAAAAAGAAAATGAGTATAAGACAATGTGAACACAATATAAATTACACAATGCAAACTACACAATAACTTCTACAATATGTTACATTATTTATTTTTGCTGTTCTCAGAATATATTGAATTTCACTTAAATTAGTGAGATCAAAGTCTTCATCAGATAACAGCGGGGAAAAAAAAACACAATCTAAAAGATTGTGTTTAAAAAAACCCATTCAAACATACATCTCATATAAGTACACTAATCTTTGATTCACTTACTTTTCCGTGAGACCAAATTGCAGATAGTGAAGGTCCTTTTGGTGGAAAAAAGTCTGCTGTGCTCTATAACTTCCATTTCATCGACTTCCTATGAAAAAAGATCTAACAACATCATATGTTACACTTTCCTCACGGCCAATTTGTGTCAGATATATCAGTATTTTTTACTTTGAGATCCACTTAAAGTATCTACATGAGATTGCAGATAGTGAAGGTCCTTTTGGTGAAAAAAGTCTGCTGTGCTCTATAACTTCGATTTCATCAACTTCCTATGAAAAAAGATCTAACAACATCATATCTTACATTTTCCTCACGGCCAATTTCTGTCAGATATATCAGTATTTTTTACTTTGAGATCCACTTAAAGTATCTACATGAGATAAATAATTTCAAATATTAGATTAACTAACTAACTAACTAACTTTTATTAACTATTCCCGTCTTCAAAGGCCAATTCCCTTTACTAAAACTTTGGTTTTAAAAACACTAGATAAGAATTTGTAGAGTCATAAGGCAAACGTTGTTTATAAGTTAAATGAGAATCATTGCAGTAACTCCATCCATTTTCAGATTTTAAGTAGCATGTATAATGTCCTGAGGTGGTCGAAGGTCCATCATGATAAATAATAGCTTCAGTTGTAAAGGTCCTTCCAGAAATTGATAACTGAGAAGCCACAAAATTTTTGATAGAAGTTGTCAATTTAGTTCCATCAGGTCTACATCGTTGGAAAACTAAAATGATATACTGCCCATACCTTTGTATAAATAATGTGGACAGCATTGTACAGTTACATTGGGTACACACCATATTATGATCTGCTGCTTTAACTAGATTTTTAAAAGACACTGATTTACAGTCTGGTAAAGTCAAATATATAAATCTTTCAGTGTCTATTGTAGTAGTACTTGATAAACTACAATTGTGGCAGTCATGCTGCCATTGATAAGAAAGACTGAAAAGATTATCTACATCTACACCTTCATCTTCCAAAACACCAAACATATACATTAAAAATTCCTGACAATCCTGCTGAATGTTCTGTGAAAATTTATCTTGACCGGAACACAAATCTAAAATATTTCGAATTTCTGTTACACTTTCTATTTGTGCTGTAACACTGCTACATTTCTGAAACACAGAATTCAATAAACCACACAATCTTTGATCCCGATTTTCAACAATCTGTTCTTGTAAACTTTTAAGAAAAAAAACAACATTAACCACTACATTAGCATAGCAGTTGACACCAGAACTGTTTTCAAACTGAAATCCAACAACATTTTCTCCACAATTCTTTTTCTTCCTGTTTTCAATTACAGTTTTCTCTACTTTTTGTCTTTTTGCAACTACCTCACTACAATTATCCTCATTTCTTCTTTTTCGGCCTACCACACGTTTTTCAAACAGAGGATATTGAGGCAAATGTGGAGCATACTCTCTTCTTAACCTATTGTATTCTTTAACACAATCTAGATCTGCAGAAATCTTTGTCTCATCACACGCAATCAAATACAATCCTGATAAAGTTCTGACTCGAGATAATGCCACATATGCCATACCCTCTTTAAACACAGATCTTCCAATGTTCACCAATGCACTATCTACACTTAAACCTTGAGATTTATGAATTGTCACTGCATACGCCAAACAAACAGGAAACTGTTTTCGGCGAACATATAAGTCTTTTACAAGTAAAAATCTAGCAGAACAACGACTTATTTGTTGTACTTGTTCAATGCCATCAAATTTTATTTTTAAAAATTCAATTTCATCTCTATTTCTGTAATTCACAAAATCAACAACATAACCCATTGCTCCATTTACCAGACCGCTTTCAACATTTAAATTCCTTCTCAAAATGATACGACAATTTAAACACACATTCAGAGTCTTTTCAAAACCAGCTGTTTTTGAAATACTTTTCTCCAATGAATGCAATTTAATTTTCAAATTTTCTGACAAAACAATTGTTGCACCCATATGCTCTATTTTATCTATTGCTTCTAGTTTCACAATCTCTTCATTTTCTAAGTCTAACATTTTTTGGTTGAAGATGGAACATTCTTGCAGAGTTGGCATCAAACATATCCCAGATTTCTTCTCAGTCATTTTTTTAAAAATATTCTCTGGAAGAATGTTTTCATTTGGATACAAATTTGAAATTAATCGACTATGCAAAGCTTTTTTCCCTTTCTCAGTCATTTTTCCAATTCTTACATCTTGTAGAATATTTTTATAATCTTCATCCTTGGCCTGTCGCATATTTTGAAGCAGTTCAGCATATTTAAAATTTAGCCATATATTAACATTTCCAATGCTTCCAAGGGACTTCCTGGTATCTTCATGCGTGAGCATTTTAAACACTGGTTGTCCTTTTACTGGAGTCAACTGCAATAGATCTCCAAAAACAATAATGTGTTTTCCTCCAAATAACACATCATAGTCTGTTTTAAGAATTTCTTGCATTCTCAAATGCACAAAAGCAAGCATTAGATTTGAGACCATGCTTACTTCATCTATGATAAGAAGTTTCATTTTCTTCAAGACTCTTGAAACTTCAGAACACGCATCTCCAGATAGCTTGTTGTAATGCAATTTATTATCATGTTCAACTGGCAGCATCAATAAACGATGTAGAGTAATCCCTTTAATGTTATGTGCTGCCAGACCAGTTGGAGCAGTTACAACACAAGACAGTGGTGAATCAGTCCTTTTCTGCAGATAACTTGCAACGGCTTTAATTAGAAAACTTTTTCCTGTCCCCGCTTCTCCACTTACATACAGTCGGACAGGGTCAAATAATATACATGAGCACTCTTTTTTGTCATGTCTGAATCCATGTTCAATCTGCTCTGTGACTTCATCATATATCTTTTTCTGCTCAATGTTTAGTTGCCTTACCAAATCTTCTAAGTTAACTCCATCCTCTTGAGCTTGTTCCATAGCTCTTTCCACCTCATCCATGGCAGTGGCAGCTTCATTTTGGATAATTGGTCCTCCTAGTGGATCCTGGCTCAATGAAGTAGAACTCTGACTATCTTGAGAACTGTTTCTAGCTATCTCTTCAGCAATTGTGGTTTCTTGCTCCATTTCTTCATTCAACATTTGCAGATAATTTAGAAAAATAGGACATTCTATGGTATCCTTAGTTGCATTAAAAGAGTCTTCATAACAGAGAAAATCTCCAAGTAGTTCCTCTTCTGTACGCCATGGCTTAAAGAGTTGCAAAAGAGCTAAGTAGTAAAATTCTCTTTTGTCTGGAACTTCACAACTCAATTTTCGATGATTAATCAAATGGCCTTTTTTCTGCTTCACTAGACATCCTTCATAGCCAATGAGTGCATATTTTCCATTATTGATATCTTCTGTGATGTTCCTCTTATAACTGTAGTTTTGAAGAACTTCATACAAACATGTGTTCTCAAGGTGAGTACTTCTATTTGGATAGTATGTATCCAACATATTTGTCTTCAAAATATCTGTACTGTTTGGTTCTTTTTCCGCCAAATATTCAATTTCTTGTACAGATTTCAAAACTCGGTTTCGTGTAGCAGCAAGACCAAGACTCACCCAAATGATTGTTCTTGATTTGGCATAGAGACTTGCTGATGATAACCGATCAGAACATTCATATGCTCCAATTTCTCGATGCGACAACATCTTCAGACTGAAACTGTATAATTTCTTGCTTAGACTCTTTTCATGTGAAATGTCCTCCCACATTTCCTTCAGTTCTGTCTTTTCTTTTTTGGTGATGTAAGATGTCACATATCGAGCCACAGCAATAGAGTTGTCAGCAACGAACTGAATATCCATGTTAGCATTCCACATGGACAAAATCACTGGGTTGTAATCGTTGATGTACTTAGATTCTTCATTTCTTTTCAAATTATATGTGTTTTTGGGAGATTTTCTCGTCACAGTATGTCGTAGAGATGACATCAAATTATTTACTCTTCCCTTAGAAATCACTGGTCGAGGAAATGCAAAACGACATTTCGTGTAGTACTTTTCCTTGTTTTTAAATTTTCGACGACAGTACTTTCCACAACGATGAGATTGAAAACGTAAAACTTGTTGCCTTAAATTGTTTTCTTCAGTAGATTTTGGAACAGCACATGTTGAATACTCTTCAATGAAACTCATCACTGTTTCATCTGAATCTGTTCCAAATTTGGGTGCATCTTTAATCCACAACAACATATGTATATGAGGAGCACCTCTCGCTTGATATTCCTTCCTCCAAAAGAAATCCAAAACCTCTCCAAGGGGAGGATTTTTTTTGTTGGTAATAAAAGACATCATAGCTTCAAATCTATGATTAAAATATCTGCAAACATTCACTGGATCTAAAGAACACAGTTCTCCTGGTGTTTTCAATTCTATATTTGGTATGTTTTCATTTGCCTCTCGTAGAAATTGAAGTAAATCGTCCCATGCATACTCAGCACAGCTAAGAGTGAGGAACCATGTAGGAGTTCCTAAGTTTCTTAGCATACATTTCAATTCTCCATGACGACGAAACCAATACTCATTGGTTCCACGTTGACATGCCATGAGATTGATTAGCTGAGATTCCAAAATACTGTCTTGCAGATTAACTTTCTCCATAAAGTCCCTTGCACATACATTTTGCAAATGAGGTCCACTTTTTAATATATGATTAACTGCATAAGAAAGCCCAGACAAATCACTTTCAAACAGTAGATGAAATAAATATGGAATGCATTGACGAAACCTTGGATCTTCTGCATATAATCTTAGAGTCCGGTATTCAGCTGCAGGAATTTGAACTGGTCGATCATCATATCGTCCACCACAACCTGTTGGAAATAATTGTGGAAAACAACGAGCTTCCAAACTTTCTTCCCATACACTAATGGGACTTCCTTTTGCTGCCTTCATTTGAAACAAGTCAATTGCATTTCCCATTACTTCTTTGGAATGCAAAGGATGAACAGTATAATGTTCATATATTTCTTCAGTTCTAGACACATCAACTTTTTCAATTTGACCAACTGAAGAATCACTATCTTCTTCTGTAGCTGTTTCCTCAACTCCAACACTTACATGTTTGTAGTACTCATTGTTTTTAACTAAATACAACGTTGCCTTCTTGACTTTTTTAACATCCACTAAATCTTGCCAAATTTTCTTACTCTTTGTTGGAACCCCATTAACTAGAATAACTAAAGGATCTTCTTCTACTCTTTCTACACCAATTGTATTAATATTTTTCTTTACATCTAGAGGCAAATAAACAACTCTTCCCTTTAATCCTCTCACTAAATCTGATGGAGGCAATTTCCCTGTCTTAGGCTCCATGCGTACAATAGCCTGAAAAGGATGGACACATTGAATCAAAATAGATTCATAAGTATTTAGATCCATCAATTCAGAAGGAATATCTATCAACTGAAGATTATTATAAATTGCTCTTGCAGGCATTCTATTTTCATTTAATTTTTTCAAACAATAAGTGCAAATACGCTGATCCAAACTCAAATCAAAAGAATTCTCCACCAACAAATAACTTACAAAATCCTCCCATTCACTATTATTTTCCAATTCACTTTTTGCATATAAATCAACTAACCTAGTCTGAATTTTATAATGAGTCCGTCGACAACACACACAAGTTACATTAGGCCTCTCACTTGATTTCACCTTAAACTTGATAATTTCCTCATCAAACTTTTCAATACTTGAAATTTGTCCATTATCTTCTGCATTACCATCCATTACTATATCTATTTCTACACTGTCCTCTTTGTTCCCAAAATAACAAAACTCAATTTCTTCACAAATAGTCTTCACATCCACTTCAGATCCATGCAAAAGAGCACTATTTAACTGTTTAAGCTTAAGTGCAGGACTTTTTGCATAATACAACTTCCTCACTAATTTCCTTACGTTATTATGATGCACTGCTAACATCCTAAAATGATGAAAAACACTCCGACAAACTTTTCTAGAAAGACATGCTAGTGAATGCCCTTGCAAACCTGTGCTTTCTCTCACTCTGCAAGGATCTAACTCTTGCAGGATCTTCATTTTTTGTTTGAGACTTTTTTTACTATATGTACGTAAGAAATTTCGAAGCAAATCAATTGATTCCTGTCGCACACTACAAATACTACTGCATTTCCATGTGTACACTGGACCCTTAGTACGTCTCCCTAAAACTTCATCAGCTAACACCTCTTCTGCATCTCTAGGTACAAGTTTCTCTTTTTCCATCACACAACTATCTTTCACCTCATAGGCACGACCACTGGTGTCAACCGCATGCACCAAATCATTTTCCTGAAAGTAACTCTCCTCATTAAAAAAAGGCTCAGAACTTGAACTATGCATCCATTCACCAGAAAATACTTCACAAAAATTACTCCGATTAATAATTCTTTTCCATCTACTGTTCGATTTGAAAACATCCATTGCCTTATTAAGTATCCTAATTCTATTGATTATTAAAATAAATAATTTTTTCTTAACTTCAAAAGCCTGATCAACAATCTTTTCTACACTTTTCTTTTTCTTGTAAAAAGCAGCTTTTAGTTTACTTTTCTTTTCATTTTTTAGCAAATTTAAAACTACCCTATTGCGAAACATTCGCCTACGAATGTCCCTAAAAACATTTACCCTTCTATTGCTAACCATTCTCTTCTCTCCTGGTCCAATGGAAACATTTTTTGTGGGCTTCTCTTTCCTTTTTAGATTTGTTGACTTTTTCTGTATATTCACATTAGCAATTTCATTTTTTTTCCTACGACATATGTTACGAAGAAAAGACTTAATTGGCTTACCAGAAGCTTTTCTGGTGTTTTTTGAAGTAGTTGTTGAAGAGGATTCCATAAACTCTGTTGTTGATGTTCTCCTTTTCCGTATGGTATTTTTAATATTTCTTTGCCTTGAAGGCATTTTTGCTTGCTTTTCAGAAGTTGATTTGAATCTGTTGTTCTGTTAAAAAAACACATGAAAGACCACTATTAGCAAACAACAAAGTAATGTTAAAAAGCAAACAATATAAACAATAAATTGCAACATATTTAAGTTTATACAATAGCAAATCATGGCTTTATTTTTAAAGGCCTTGCGCCACCAGTGCGTCACTTATTACCCATGTTTAAAGTCAAGCATCAGCTGCACATGGCATTCATAAATAAGGGCCAAATACATATACCAATCAATTGCACCCAAAAATCGATTTTTCAATAACATGTAAGAAACACTGCGCAGAACCTATGTACAACCAATCAATATCATCAAACAAAGTCAGGGCCTTATTTATGAAAGCCTTGCGCCACCAGTGCGTCACTTATTACCCATGTTTAAAGTCATGCATCAGCTGCACATGGCAATCATAAATAAGGGCCAAATACATATACCAATCAATTGCACCCAAAAATCGATTTTTGAATAACATGTAAGAAACACTGTGCAGAACCTATGTACAACCAATCAATATCATCAAACAAAGTCAGAGCCTTATTTATGAAAGCCTTGCACCACCAGTGTGTCACTTATTACCCATGTTTAAAGTCATGCATCAGCTGCACATGGCAATCATAAATAAGTGCCAAATACATATACCAATCAATTACACCCAAAAATTGATTTTTGAATAACATGTAAGGAACACTGCACAGAACCTAAGTACAACCACTCAATATCATCAAACAAAGTCAGGCCTTATTTATGAAAGCCTTGCGCCACCAGTGCGTCACTTATTACCCATGTTTAAAGTCATGCATCAGTTGCACATGGCAATCATAAATTAGGGCAAAATACATATACTAATCAATTGCACCCAAAAATCAATTTCACAATAACATGTAAGAAACACGGCGCAGAACCTAAGTACAACCAATCAATATCATCAAACAAAGTCAGGGCCTTATTTATGAAAGCCTTGCGCCACCAGTGCGTCACGTATTACCCATGTTGAAAGTCATGCATCGGCTGCACATGGCAATCATAAATAAGGGCCAAATACACATACCAATCAATTGCACCCAAAAATCGATTTTTGAATAACATGTAAGGAACACTGCACAGAACCTAAGTACAACCAATCAATATCATCAAACAAAGTCAGGGCCTTATTTATGAAAGCCTTGCGCCACCAGTGCGTCACTTATTACCCATGTTTAAAGTCATGCATCAGCTGCACATGGCATTCATAAATAAGGGCCAAATACATATACCAATCAATTGCACCCAAAAATCGATTTTTATTTAACATGTAAGGAACACTGCACAGAACCTATGTACAACCAATAAATATCATCAAACAAAGTCAGAGCCTTATTTATGAAAGCCTTGCGCCACCAGTGCGTCACTTATTACCCATGTTTAAAGTCATGCATCAGTTGCACATGGCAATCATAAATTAGGGCAAAATACATATACTAATCAATTGCACCCAAAAATCGATTTTTCAATAACATGTAAGAAACACGGCGCAGAACCTAAGTACAACCAATCAATATCATCAAACAAAGTCAGGGCCTTATTTATGAAAGCCTTGCGCCACCAGTGCGTCACTTATTACCCATGTTTAAAGTCATGCATCAGCTGCACATGGCATTCATAAATAAGGGCCAAATACATATACCAATCAATTGCACCCAAAAATCGATTTTTGTTTAACATGTAAGAAGCACTGTGCAGAACCTATGTACAACCAATCAATATCATCAAACAAAGTCAGAGCCTTATTTATGAAAGCCTTGCACCACCAGTACGTCACTTATTACCCATGTTTAAAATCATGCATCAGCTGCACATGGCAATCATAAATAAGGGCCAAATACATATACCAATCAATTGCACCCAAAAATCGATTTTTGAATAACATGTAAGGAACACTGCACAGAACCTAAGTACAACCACTCAATATCATCAAACAAAGTCAGGCCTTATTTATGAAAGCCTTGCGCCACCAGTGCGTCACTTATTACCCATGTTTAAAGTCATGCATCAGTTGCACATGGCAATCATAAATTAGGGCAAAATACATATACTAATCAATTGCACCCAAAAATCAATTTCACAATAACATGTAAGAAACACGGCGCAGAACCTAAGTACAACCAATCAATATCATCAAACAAAGTCAGGGCCTTATTTATGAAAGCCTTGCGCCACCAGTGCGTCACGTATTACCCATGTTGAAAGTCATGCATCGGCTGCACATGGCAATCATAAATAAGGGCCAAATACATATACCAATCAATTGCACCCAAAAATCGATTTTTGAATAACATGTAAGGAACACTGCACAGAACCTAAGTACAACCACTCAATATCATCAAACAAAGTCAGGGCCTTATTTATGAAAGCCTTGCGCCACCAGTGCGTCACTTATTACCCATGTTTAAAGTCATGCATCAGCTGCACATGGCATTCATAAATAAGGGCCAAATACATATACCAATCAATTGCACCCAAAAATCGATTTTTATTTAACATGTAAGGAACACTGCACAGAACCTATGTACAACCAATCAATATCATCAAACAAAGTCAGAGCCTTATTTATGAAAGCCTTGCGCCACCAGTGCGTCACTTATTACCCATGTTTAAAGTCATGCATCGGCTGCACATGGCAATCATAAATTAGGGCCAAATACATATACTAATCAATTGCACCCAAAAATCGATTTTTGAATAACATGTAAGGAACACTGCACAGAACCTAAGTACAACCACTCAATATCATCAAACAAAGTCAGGGCCTTATTTATGAAAGCCTTGCGCCACCAGTGCGTCACTTATTACCCATGTTTAAAGTCATGCATCAGCTGCACATGGCATTCATAAATAAGGGCCAAATACATATACCAATCAATTGCACCCAAAAATCGATTTTTATTTAACATGTAAGGAACACTGCACAGAACCTATGTACAACCAATCAATATCATCAAACAAAGTCAGAGCCTTATTTATGAAAGCCTTGCGCCACCAGTGCGTCACTTATTACCCATGTTTAAAGTCATGCATCGGCTGCACATGGCAATCATAAATTAGGGCCAAATACATATACTAATCAATTGCACCCAAAAATCGATTTTTGAATAACATGTAAGGAACACTGCACAGAACCTAAGTACAACCACTCAATATCATCAAACAAAGTCAGGGCCTTATTTATGAAAGCCTTGCGCCACCAGTGCATCACTTATTACCCATGTTTAAAGTCATGCATCAGCTGCACATGGCATTCATAAATAAGGGCCAAATACATATACCAATCAATTGCACCCAAAAATCGATTTTTATTTAACATGTAAGGAACACTGCACAGAACCTATGTACAACCAATCAATATCATCAAACAAAGTCAGAGCCTTATTTATGAAAGCCTTGCGCCACCAGTGCGTCACTTATTACCCATGTTTAAAGTCATGCATCAGTTGCACATGGCAATCATAAATTAGGGCAAAATACATATACTAATCAATTGCACCCAAAAATCGATTTTTCAATAACATGTAAGAAACACGGCGCAGAACCTAAGTACAACCAATCAATATCATCAAACAAAGTCAGGGCCTTATTTATGAAAGCCTTGCGCCACCAGTGCGTCACTTATTACCCATGTTTAAAGTCATGCATCAGCTGCACATGGCATTCATAAATAAGGGCCAAATACATATACCAATCAATTGCACCCAAAAATCGATTTTTGTTTAACATGTAAGAAGCACTGTGCAGAACCTATGTACAACCAATCAATATCATCAAACAAAGTCAGAGCCTTATTTATGAAAGCCTTGCACCACCAGTGCGTCACTTATTACCCATGTTTAAAGTCATGCATCAGCTGCACATGGCATTCATAAATAAGGGCCAAATACATATACCAATCAATTGCACCCAAAAATCGATTTTTCAATAACATGTAAGAAACACTGCACAGAACCTAACTACAACCACTCAATATCATCAAACAAAGTCAGGGCCTCATTTATAAAAGCCTGGCGCCACCAGTGCATCACTTATTACCCATGTTTAAAGTCATGCATCAACTGCACATGGCAATCATAAAAAAGGCCAAATAAAAATACCATTCATTTGCACCCAAAATCGATTTTTAAATAACATGTAAAAAACACTGCGCAGGACTTATATACTAACATACAATTTCACTTCTAAAACATAACTATCTGCTTCCAAATATTCTCCATAGAGAAAATAAATCTCTATCTAAATTAAATGAATCATTACTTACCTTTAGAAATGCTTTTGGAGATTGAAAACAGTGTCAGACACACACACCAATTTTTCTTTAGCAGAGGAAAAGGTGTGCTCTCAATACACTGAAAATACATAGAAAATCTCTATCTTTGTACACATATGCCTTAATTCAACCAATGAAAACTCTTCCCTCACTATTTTCAAACCAACACCCATCCCCCTCTCAAACCTTTCTATCTGTTACCATAGCAACTCCCTCCTAACTGAACTCTAAGGTTCAAAAGTTTATCTTACAATGTTGCAAATTAACTCAGCAAGGATGTTTGACCTGTCAATACAGCAGCCTATACAGGGTATTTTTGCTTTTGGTGACTTTTTTTAAACCATTCAAATTGCTTCTTTCACACAACATAACCATACACCCTAACTTTCAGTTTTCAACTATCTGAATCCACCAATCATTGCTAGTGATTCAAGAGCACAGAAACTCCACAATTATTTTTTTGTGAACTCCTACTGTTCCAACTGCCATTTCATTCCCACACTTCATCTGACTGGACCAGAACCTTCTCACATCATGTACTCTGTTTGGGTTATTGGACATAGCTACATCCACTGGGCTCAAAGGTATGCAGCTAGCAGAAATTTTCATAACCTTGATTTATCAAATGTGGAAATCAAGTGGATTGGCCACAGAGGATTAAAATGTCACCAATTGATACCATTGGTGAAAACCTTTTTGCATCTGCCAGAACCTGACCTTATAATTGTGCACTGTGGTGGAAACGATCTAGGCACATTAACTGGGGTAGGTCTGGAAATGCTATTAAAGGACACCTTTCATCAATTGATGATACTTTTTCCCCACACTGCCTTGGTATATTCCAATATATGCCAAAGACAGAAATGGAACTGGTCCAACCAATTTGGTCCACAATTTGAGAAAGCACGGAAACATGTAAATAAATCTGTTTCTGCTTACATGAGAGACTATGGAATGGGTTCATTATACAATAATAACTTGCGTTACAACATGCAAGACATCTACAGAGGAGATGGAGTGCACTTCTCAGATGAGGGGAATAGAATATTCCTCCTGAATTTAAGAATGTGTATTGGAACCTACTTGTAGGTACCTAAATCAACCACAGAACCCAAAAGCTCTTTTCAGAGCTACCCTAACTCTGATCATTCAAAGCGTTTATTTTTTTCTAACTTTTTTCACTATTTTTCACCAAAGTACGCGTACGAGTACGCTTAAAAGTGCGCGCACCAGGCGCTACCCCCGCGAAAAATAAATTTTTTTTTTTTTTTTTTTTACGTTTATGAGCCTCCTAAGCCCCCCTCAGAAAACCTAGAGGGTCAAGAACTCTCTACAGTTCCCCCTTCTATCCATTCCGAACATTGTTTACCCTCCATCTTGTGTCTCGATTGTTCCGAAACACAAAATGGATGACTCCCGTTACGCTGCCCGTGCGCGTACTAGAGCGCGCACTAGTAAGCGCAAAATAAAAAAAGGTGGGAAAATAATTTACGGAAAACCCAATGGAGACACTTTCATCAAATATAGAATACGCCCTACTACATAGCAGTCCCTACCATTTGCCCAAATTTGGTGAAATTCCATTGAGACATTTAGGCTACAGGCCTGTCTAAATATCCTGAGGTAAATTACATGACAAAAACACACTTGTAATGTTAGAATTTACAACCAATTAAAAAGTATCTCTCATTTTCTACGATTTTTTCCTGTCGTTTGATTGGTTAAGTACAACAATATATATAAAAGAAGAGAGGGAAACACAGCCATTTTGACTACTGCTTCCTGAAGTACACTTGAAAACAAATTTCACTGTCAACTTCAACTAATTTCTCTAAGGTAACTTCTAATTATGGAAGTATATTGTACACGTTAAGTTTATTTCTTAAAAAATATTCTGTTAGTGATATGCTATCCCTCTTTAATAGTTAGAGATAGACATAGACTTCTCTGTAATAGTTATGGATTGAGTTAGGCTTCTCTGGTATACTAGCTCTACTAATATAGTTAATTTATATGCAATTTTCAGAAAGAAAATGGAAGGAGAAAATCAGGCAAATGATACTTCTATCAAAGTAAAGGTGGAAAAACCAGAAGATGAAAAAAAAGAAGTTGATTTCATGGATGACTCTTTGGATGAACAGTTTATAGAATGTTTGGAAGAAATTGAATCATGTACATATAATTATGAGGAAATTCCGGACAATATTATGTTAGAAATTTTATTAAATTATGAAAAAGAATCAGAGGAATAAATTTATCTTTAATAATTTCAATTGTTTCAGACAATATTCTTTTTTATATGTAATTCATGAAGTATTACCAAAAATGTTTAAAATATAAAGTGAGACTTATAGTATACTGTTCAACTATTTTTCTGTTACATAGTAAGTTTACTCATAGTTACTACCTTTCTCCCACTATATTATCTCATATGAATATTTTACACCTCATTTTCATAAGTGAACAGGACAGACTACTCATGATCCCCTAGAAATTCTCAGGGAGTGCTTAAAAGATCTGTTTCTCCTTTCCAGACAGACTATATTATGAATTCCTTATACCACAAAAAATACAATAACAACATGCAAGATGTCTACAAAGAAGATGGTGAACATTAAATTTAAGTCTCTTCATTAGTACCTACATGTAGGTACTTACATAAAATAAACAAATAAAAAAAAAAAACAATTCATAAACATACAATTTTTAAAGTGATTATTTTTCCATAGTACCCTCCCCGATACGCTCCCCCGTGCGCGCACCAGGCGCTTCCCCCGCGAAAATCGAAAAAAAAAAAAAAATTTTTGAGGCCCCGCGGGGCCCTTTAATGGCCCCCATATCAAACCTAGGGGGTCAGGGGGGGTCTACCCTGCCCCCTTATGGTCAATTCCACCCTTTGTTTTTGCCACCTCTTATGACTAGATTTTACCGATAGACAAGATGGCGGCCGCTCCGGACTGTTTAGAATGTTTACAGACAACTGAGAGCCAATCAGCTTTCTGCGCGCAAGTCGCGTGTCGCGCCGGGAGCGCTCACGGGTGCGCGCACGGGAGAGCGCCTATAGATATATATATTTTTTTGAACCTAAATTACTCAAAATCCACTGGAGCACATATCTTGAGACATAGCAAAGGCACATCGGGCTACCAGTCCCTACAATTTTGCCAAGTTTGGTGGAAATCCATTCAGCCGTTCGGGCTAAAAGTGAAATCGACCGCCCTATGGAAATTAACATGGGGAAAACGCGTTTTGGGACCCCCCTTTTATCTCGGCCCCCGCTTGACGAATCCCCCCCAAACTTTCTGGGAAGGACCGGACCGCCATGAGACCATTTTCCTGAAAATTTCAGGCAGATTCGACAACCGGCGCCAAAGTTATTCAAAATAGAATGTTGAGATTTAACATTGAAAATTATCCTAACTATAACTACCTACTGGCGACCGCCAGTAGGTAATATATATATATATATATATATATATATATATATTAACTCAAACACTTCTCCAATCTGGCAGAAGAAACGAAGGACACACACAGGGTTTTCACTGGGGTTCAGAACTGCTTTATTTCATGGTATTTGGCAGACCAGTTTCAGCTTCTTGCTTTCATCAGTGCCAGCAGTCAGCAGTCTTTACCAGCGCTTCCTCATTCCCGATCTTATGCAGTGCAGCCCTGCCTCCCTTTTGGAATGAGGCTCACCTGCTCCTGACATCACCCCAGGCCGCTTCAATACCGGGGACTACCAGTCACACTATGCTGCGTGAATATGTCCCGTACTTGTGGATAGCTCTGGCAAAATATTATTCATTCGCCATGTGTCCCCTTCTCTCGCCCACTGGATTCCTGCAAACATCAGTCGGAGACGCCACTTGTCAATAGCGTCTCATTGGTAAGTTCCAACCCGCCGTTTTCACAGCAGCCTCGGTGTATATATATATATATATATCCAAAAGGTTCCAATCTCCTGACGTCGTTGTCTCTCAGGCATAGTAACGGATACGGACCACCAAATCTGTGCAAAATTATTTATTTTGTACAAAGAGTTGCCATGACGCGTTTCACGCTACAAGGAGCGCTTGACCAGATGACATAGTGAAGTGCCTTTCATTGGTTTAAATACAGTTTGAATACCCTCAATAGCAACTGGCTCTGATGGCATACATATTCAACTGACATCAAAGAAATACTGCGTATGAAAACTATAATTTTGTCCTCTATACTGTTTTCTCTCATTATATACATTTAACTTAATTTCAATTAGAGTATCGAATTTTCATCCACATTGAAAACCAATGTTAATTGTTTGTGCAAAAAGTGCTAAAGTGCAAAAAGATTTTTGTGCAAATATAAAAACATTTAAGATATGTTTCACAGCACCCAAGTTCATTAACCATTCAATAACATTAATAACTGTTTAAATAAATTCAGGTTTTTGTAGACGGGCTCGAGGTAATACAAAGTAATTTATATATTTATATAAAACAACATTGGGGTCCCAATGTTGTTTTATCCCAGTGTGGCTGATACATTAAAACGTAATGAGAAATTGGTATTGCTCAAACTCATTTCAAGGAAAGTGGAATATTCAGGTGGCCGATTTTTGATGTTGTTAAGGCTTGCTGGTTGATATTGCGGTTTTAATTCCCAGAAATTAGTAGAAGGGGATCTATACTATTTAATATTTACCCGGATTGAAGCA
Source organism: Lissotriton vulgaris (assembly GCF_964263255.1). Classification (NCBI taxonomy): domain Eukaryota; kingdom Metazoa; phylum Chordata; class Amphibia; order Caudata; family Salamandridae; genus Lissotriton; species Lissotriton vulgaris. The sequence continues at coordinate 808,322,924 of NC_141697.1, forward strand.
TAGTTGGCTAATTTGAGGGAATTTTTTCCAAATATTTGCCAATGGTGTATCGTAAAAGGCTACAATACCCTAACGACCACACAAAGTAACTGTTACACAATAGAAAAAGGCTAAAAAATATAAATTCTGTATTGAATATATTAGCTAAAAACTATTGCTATATATAAAATGTTATGAATATAAAATTCATATATAAAGACACGTTACTAGAATAAATAATCTATAAATACTATGTAAACAGAATAAAAAATCCCTAATAAAATTCATAGTGTTAAAACCTGCTGAACCTATAAAATAAGTCACTCCGTTGGGCTAAAATATAGTATAGTATAATCAGAGACATGTAAATAAATATTCCGTAACTTTGAGACCTGATGGTTGTTTAGTATTAAGTTCCAGAATATATCTGGTCTCCAAACGACTGAGTTATTCCTCTCTGTTGCCATCTTGTCTGCTAGCTGGGACACAATCAATGACTTAGGGACAGATGTATCAAACCTTTTGAGACTAGCAAAGGCTGAAATTTGCAGAATTTCGGCCTTTGCGAATCGCAATAGGTCTTTTTGCATGTTTTGGCATGCATTAAAAATTTGCAAAATAAGAAATAGCAAAAATTGTGATTCCTTATTTTGCCAAAGCATTTAAGGAATCGCAATTTTGCGATTCCTTAAATGCTCTGTATGTAGCATTTTTGAATTGCAATTTATGTTTAAGAATTCGCAAATTACCACCAAGTTGTAGTTGATGGTAATTTGCGAAATCTTTAAAAAATGAACAATTTAACAATTTTTTTTTTTTTATTATTTTATTTTTGTTGTTGCTGTCACATGGTACACAGTAACGGACAATAGGCCTTCAGTGCAGCGTCAACATTCAGCTGCCATAATCAGTAGAGCAACTTTTTTATATTTTACCCCCCCAACTTCAACTTGCTACTTTTAGGGTTAAGATCCACTATACATAACAATGGTTTACATCATCATCGGTGTATCCAAATGCAACTATCAGGTCTTGGTTCAGATATATATTTCAGTATGTTCCTCTACCTGCAGGTTCCCAGGGCCCTGTATCATTCACTGTCTCCACGTTCCACTCCCCCCTCCCTCCCATCAATCCAGATCTTCGTCATCCCCTGAGCTGTCCCCATCCTCCCCCTCGGGCAGAGGCTCACAGATGTCTCCCCTATAAGTGTTCCAGGGTGACCAAGTCCCGTTCCATTTTCGAGGATTATGTCTCAGCTGATATACTGCCCGCTCAGTCAACATGATCACATCCATATTTCTGCACCATTGCGCCAGTGTCGGTGGTTCCTGTGCCCCCCAGTTTTTCGCGATATCACGCTTTGCCAGCATTACACCTATGATCACCCACCTCTTCGCATGCAGTGATAGATCTGTTGGGCCCCACACATTCAGGAGACAAACCCTAGGGTCCGGTGCAAATGGGTTCTGGAGGGTCTGACCGATCGTGCGTGTGACACGCCGCCAGTAGTCCTGTATATGTGGACATGTCCATATAGTGTGGTACAGCGTACCCTCCTCCCCGCAATTCCTCAGGCAATGTGGGTGTTCTGCTCTATGTATTTTATACAGTGTCGTGCGGGTGTAGTAGACCCTGTGTAGCACTTTGAACTGGATCAGTCTGAATCGAGTGGAAATACCTGCCTCCCTGGGCGATGCTAGGGCTGCGTTCCAGTCTGTTTCATCTAGGTCCCCTATCTCGTCCTCCCAGTACTCCTTTAGCTTCCCCAGGGGGTCCGGCAGGTTATTCATGAGTTTACGGTAAGTGAGGGAGGTTGCCCCGGCCTCCATGTAGTCTGTAAGCAATCGGTCCTCTAACGGCGCCGATTCCGGAAGCGTCACACCAATCTCCAACACAGACAGGAGTGCGTGCCTGATTTGTATGTATCTGTATCTTTCGGTCTCTGCAAGGCTGTATTGTTCCCTTAGGGTCGTAAAGGAGAGCACACCCTCTCTGGTCCATAGGTCGCCCACCGTGGAGATCCCAATGTTGTCCCATTGGTCGAACCCCCTGGAGCTGCGCAGGTTACCGAGGGCCTTGGCGTCCCATAGTTGCGTGAGTCTGGTGATCACTCCCTCCCATCCCAGCCGTCTCTGCGCTTTGTGCCATAAGGCTACAGTGTGTTTGGTAGGCCCCTCTAACTTCCTCACCATCCCTTTGTTATAGAGTGGGGCTAGTAGGGTGGACATGCCCAGTTGTTGTCTATCTGCCCTGAACGCCGGGTCGTCTTGCGCTGCGTGGATCCATTGGTTAATCACCTTAAGGTGAGCTGCCCAGTAATATAGTTCAAGGTTGGGGAGGGCTATTCCCCCACTATACCAGTCTCTGGTTAGTTTCAACTGGGCGACCCGGGCCGGTTTGTCTCCCCACAGAAGACTGGACAATTGCGCCGAGACGTGTCGGAAGAACGACACGGGAACCATTGCCGGCGTGTTTTCCAGAACATAAAGGAAGCGAGGGAGCGCCAGCATCTTAAAGAGCGCCGCTCTACCTAGCAGTGTTAAGGGGAGATTTTTCCAAAGGCGCACGTCAGTCTTCAATTTGTCCAGCTGGGGCTTAAGATTCAGGTCAAGGAAGGTCGAGTGTTCCCTCGTAATCCGTATCCCTAGGTATTTAAAGGTGACGTGTTCTACGAGTAATTGGCAATCCTCAGGCAAGGCTGGAAGGTCGCCCTTTATCATATAGATAACGGATTTGGACCAATTGAGCTTATAGCCCGAGGCCGTACCGTGGCTTTCACATAGTGCCAGTAAGACCGGGATACTGTTCGTGAGGTCCATGAGGTAGACGAGCATGTCGTCGGCATATAGGGATACCCTATCTTCGCCTCCACCTTCCCATTGTATACCTTTCAGCAGCTGGGTGGTTCTGAGGATCGTGGCCAAGGGTTCTAGCACTAAGGCGAACAGTAGTGGCGAGAGTGGGCACCCCTGTCTCGTGCCCCTTGCCAACGGAAACTCCCTCGATATGTGTCCGTTTGCGGTTACTCTTGCCATGGGCTCGGTGTATAGCAGTCTGACCCATGATATGAACGTTGGGCAGATACCGATGTGTTTCAGGACCGCAAAGAGATAGCGCCACTCCACCATATCAAATGCCATTTTGGCATCTAGCGACAGTACCGCTGCCGGTTCCTCCAACTGCGGGGCTCGGGCTAATACCCCGTGTAGCCGTCGCAAGTTCAGCGCCGTACTCCGGTGTGGCATAAAGCCCGATTGGTCCGGGTGTATAAGGTGCGCCAGATGGGGCAGTAGCCTGGTGGCCAACAGTTTCGCCAGGATTTTACTCTCGGCGTTAAGGAGGGAGATCGGGCGGTAAGATTCGCACTCCTTTGGGGGGTTTGCCGGGCTTAGGTATTGCGACTATTGTGGCCGTGCGCTGATCAGGAGGCAGTCGCCCCTGTTCCCGACACTCCTGAAACATATCGAGCAATGGTGCGGACAGTGTCTCGGACATGAGTTTGTACCATTCTATTGGCACACCATTGGGGCCCAGTGCTTTCCCGGGGTGTAGTGCTGTTATGGCTGTCTGTAGTTCTTCCTCCGTCAGATCGGAGTCAAGCTCGTCCCGTTGGTCTGGGGAGAGAGTGCGGGTCGGCACTCCCACAAGGGAGCTTTCTGCCATTTCCCGTGTGACCTCATAGTCAGGGGAGTATACGGAGTGGAAATGGTCTGCTAGGAGTTCCACTATGTGAGCCGGACTGGTCTGCATCTCACCCTTAGAGTCCCTCAGTTGCAATATCGCCCGCTGGCCTCCCCGCGCCCTTTCCAACCACGCCAGGAGCTTCCCTGCCTTATCGCCAATGTCGTACACCCTGCTCGCCGTTGCGGACATATTGTCTCGCACTTTGCGGCGCAGAAAGTCGGTGTGACTCTGCTGGGCCAGTCTGAGTGTGTGCTGGGTGTCTCCAGTCGGGTTCCCCTCGTGTTCCTGTGTTGCCTTATCAAGTTGTTCCTCTAGGTCTGTTAGCTCCTGACGTTGTGTGCGCCTGTGCTGTGCGATCACCGAAATCGCCTGTCCGCGGAGGACTGTCTTGTAAGCCTCCCACAGAACAGTGGGCGACTCCACCGACCCCACGTTCTCTGCAAGGTAGGACCGTGTGCTTTTCTTCAAGGCCTTGGCTACGCCCGTTTCTCTAAGGTAACCCGGGTAAATAGGGTAAATTCGTCTGCGGGTTCTCCCCTGACTGGACAGAGTCAGTGTAAGCGGGGAGTGGTCAGAAATCCCTCTCGGCCTAATTTGGGAATCAGTGAAAGTGAGGAGACCCCCCCCCCCCCCCAACGTCAGGAAATAGTCTATCCGCGACAGGCTGTCGTGGACTGCCGAGTGGTATGTATACTGCCGGACATCTGGGTGTAGCCGCCTCCACACATCCACTAAGCCCTGCGCTTCCATGAAGTCATGCAATTTGGAGGGTCCTGGTGTTCGTGTGCGCGTCGGGTGGCGGTCTAGGGAGTCTTGTGCCACTACATTGAAATCTCCCCCCACGACAAGATCACCTTCAGGAAGATCTAACAAGAATTTCCCTAGTTCCGGGAAAGCTATGGTGTGTAGCGCTGGCGGGATGTAGACCGAGACCACATTCAGCGGTTTCCCTTCCCACTGGCCATGTACCGCTGCAAAGCGCCCCTGTGTGTCTGTTGCAGTTGATTGGGCTATGAACCTGGATGAGCGATGAATTAATATCCCGGAGCCCCGGGACCCCTTTGTAAATCCCGAGTGAACCACCATGCTATACCCTTTTCTGTCCAGGGCCTTCGTAGCTGTGCCGGTGAGGTGTGTCTCTTGTAGTAGGACCAGGGCGGGGTGTAGCCTCTTTATAGTTTGCAGAACCAGCCCACGTTTAATCTTGTCGCCTAGGCCCCTTACATTCCAGGACATGAGGTGTAGCGGGGACGTCTGCCCTCCATTAGTGTCCTCCCCCATCCTGTGTGGGTGTGCGGTCTGTGAATTTGCGCTCGTGGATGACCAGGAGGTCTGTGCAGTGACCCTGTGTGTTGCATTGTGGCATTACCATCCTATACTCGTGTGCCCCATTGTAGCTACCCTGTCCCTGTGTAGAAACTAAAAACCAAAACCCCCTTCTACCCCCAACTCCCCCCCTCCCTGCCCCCCTGCTCAGCGGACTCAGAACTGCCCGCCCCCCCAACTCAGCAGAGTGCCTGATCCCGCCCCATAACATAGTACTTGCTCGCTGGGGTGAAGGTTTCTCCGTGGTCAGCGGCCCCCATCTTCAGCTGCGGAGGCCTTTCCGCCCAGTGTCCAAGGCGGCGTTGCCTGCTTATATCATCTTCCGTTCAGCCGGACCATGGCTGTGACTTATTGCTCCCCGTCTGCATTGTCCTCCTGACGGTCGGATAAGGGGGAATGTAGCTCTGCATCTTCGTCGTTGGCTTGTGAGCCCTGTCGGGAGCCAGCTGTACGGTGTTTGTTCTGTCTATTGGAGCGACGAGGGCCCGCCGCTCTCCATCCTTCCAGCCAATCCTGCGCTACCTCTGGGGAGTCAAAAAACCAAGTCTTGTTGTCCGCTACGACCCGAAGCTTGGCCGGGAAAAGCATTGAGTATGGGATTTCTCTGGCTCTGAGTTCTTTTTTGACCTCAAAAAAGGTTCGTCTCCTCCGCGCCACCTCGGCCGTGTAATCAGGAAAGAATGCCAGCGTCGCATTCTGGATCTTAATAGGGGGCGAGTTCCTTGCCGCTTGTAGGATGGCGTCCCGGTCCCTGAAATTGAAGAGCCTCGCTATGATCGGTCTGGGGTTAGCTCCTGTCTTGTGGCGTCCCCCCGGTACCCGGTGCGCCCTTTCCACTGTGAAAAAGGCGGAGAGTCCTTTGGGCTTCAGGGTGTCTTTGATTAGGCTCTCCACATATAGGTCCATCCCCCTCGTGTCTTCCGATTCTGGCACACCAATAATGCGGATGTTGTTCCGCCTCGAGCGTCCTTCCTGGTCATCGAGCTTGTCGCGTAGTTCTCTGTTCTCCTTCGAGATGCGTTCCATACTAATCTGGAGTTCCGAGACGTCCTCGACCAGGGATTTGGTCACGACCTCCATATTGTTCACCTTCTCTGTCATTTTATGGAAGTCTGCCCTTATAAGTGTAATCTCGGCCGAGATCGACCCCACCGTGGCCTGTACTTGCGTGAGGGCCCGCATGACGTCATCAATGGTCGCTTTCTTGCCTCCGGTCATTTCGGTTGTCTTGCTCGCCTGTGCTTTGGCGTCCTGTGAGGGAGAGGGAGAGCCGGGTTTGTCATATGCAAAGCGGTCCAGGCGTGATTGTGTCGCCCCGTTTTTAGACCCCTTGCCAGCCATCTTGGTGTCGCCTGGCCAGGCTACCTCCTTCAGACGGTTACCGGGGGTCGTCCCCGGGCCCACGCTGTGCTTAGTGGGGTGAGAGTGGCCCCTGCGAGGTGCACCGGGACATTTGCAGATCTGAACGGGCCTCCGGTGTGTGGTGGCCGGCCGGGTCTCGGATTAGTTAGAGGGGCGCGCAACCGATTGTCGCCGCCCTGGAGGACTCCTTCTGTCCCCCTCCGGCACCTGAGTCGCTGGCGCTACGTGCTTGGGTCCCCTGATGGCGATGGGGGGCCCGGGTCGGTCCCAGACAGGTCCTTCCGCCGTGAGGACGGGTGCCCTGCGCAGATGCTCCGCTGTGTCCTGGGCGGGGGTGCCCTCGGGTCCGTTTCGCCTTGTCAGGCACTCCGATCGGCGAGGGGAAGCCGCCGTGCAGACAATGAGGCAGCGCGGTTCCTTCGCTGCCAGACTCTGCGCTCTGGCTGCCGCTGCTTAAGATGGCGGCGTCAGGTCCCCACGTCGTCGCTCTGGGCGCCGGACACCGTCCTCGCCGGGCGTCCCCCTCACCTCATATGGGCCTCTCGTCAGGCAGATCGGCTCCCCGCAGTCCGGTGACGGAGACTGGAAGGCTCGGTCTCTGTTCACCCCGTTGCTCTCCGTGGCCGGGTGTTTCCGGTGGATCGCTGCCCGAGACGGGCCACTTCCTGTCAGTGCGCCGCTCACTGTGCCTCCCGGTCCGGATGTCGCATACAGGCCCGCTCGGGGCGCTGACAATAACTGGGGTTCCCGACCTCGGATTGAGGTCTAGCTAATCCGAACTGCCGCCGCCTGGTCCTGGGCTTCGCTGCCTTCCCGCTTGGGAAGATTTGTCAACGGATAAATGTGCGGATTGAACTGGGAGCCGCTTCAGTCACGGAGCTCTCCTTCTAGGCTGCCGCCATCATCGGCTGCTAGCCACGCCCCCCAACAATTTAGCATTTTTGATGGTGGTATGTGACACACACACATGCCCATAGGGCATGTATGTGCACCATATGCACCCACATGTACATTTCAGGGGTGCAGCAGGGTGTCTTTGAGACATCCCTGCACCCTTGAAATAATTCTCAAATTGCGATTAGAAAATTGCGAATTCGCAATTTGAGAATTACTTCACAATCATTCCTATGGGCCTCCTGGCCCATAGGAATGCATGGGAAATTATTCCTTATTTGCGAATTCGCAAAATGCGAATTCGCAAATAAGGAAGATTAAGGAATCGCAAAAAAATAGCGATTTTTTCCATAAATTCCAGTTTGCGAATTCTAAATAGCGATTCCTTAAAAAATCGCTATTTAGGAATCGTAAAATGGAATCTTGATACATCTGCCCCATAATATCTTAATTCATGGCTTTTGGATTTGTGTTTCAATTTAAAGTGTCTCGCCACAGGGTAAGTGTTGTCTTGATTGTTAATTTCTCTAAGATGCTGTAGTATTCTTTTATGAACTTGGAGCTTAGTGCTCCCTACATAGAGTAAATTGCAGGGGCAATACAACACATAAACCGCATACTTGGTTTTGCAAGTCATTAATTTGCAAATTTGGTGTTCCCTTTGATCGAATGGGGAAAAATACGTAGTTTTGTTCACACCCTGTTGGCAAGCTTTACATGTTTTACAGTTTAAAAAGCCAGTGTGTGTTTGTAGCCAGTTGAAAGACCCAATAAGTTCTGGACTAGTTTCCACTAATTATTCTTTCATTGATTGTCCTCTGCTGTATGTTATAGACGGTCTTTTGGGCAGCCTAGAACCTATAACAGGATCACTTAAAACTAAAGACCAATTTTTCATAATGATGGATTCAATCTTTTTATGTTGTTTACTGAACTGGACAATTATCCTGAATTCCTGTTCTGTTTCATTATTATGAGTATCCATTGCCACTTTGTTATCACATGCTCCTATGCCCAATAAATCATCTCTCTTTTTCAGCATGGATTTGGAAATAGTAGCATTGATAATTTTGTCAGGGTAGCCTTTTTCCAAAAACCTCATCTTGCTTTCTTTCTAAGCTAAAAAAGAAAAAGCTATAAAAAGATCACAATCTTTACTGTGGATGCGTCTTAGCCTCAACATTTCCCCATAGGGGATGCTATTTACCAGATGTTTTACATGTGCACTTTAGGCATGGAGTGTTGAGTTAACTGCAGTTAACCTACGATGTGGTTTAGTTTCAATTTTGTTATTTTCAATGGTTACTTCTGTCAAGGAAGGTCACTGATGTATGGCTTATATCATCAGTGAAGTGTAGATTCAGTTTGTTATTATTGATAGCCTGAACAAATTGTTCTGCTGTATCCACACTTCCGTTCCATATTACAAATAAATCGTCTATGAATCGTAGCCATGTTCCAACTTGTGTAGTCATTTCCTCTCTGGGTTCAACCATGAGGACCAGTTCCTCCCACCAGCCCATCTGAAGACATGCATAGCTGGGGGAGAAGCTGCCCCCCATGGCAACACCTTGTAGTTGTCTATACAGTAAATTATTGAACATAAACATGTTATTATTTAAGCAAAATTTCACCATTTCCAACAACATATCCTTGTGTTTTGGCATTTTACCCAAAGATTTCTCCAAATAAAAATCCAGCGCTCTCAAACCATCCGAATGTACAATACAAGTATATAGTGAGCTAACATCTTGGGCTATCAACAGAAAATTAGATTCCCAATTGATGTCCTTTATCTTACACAAAAAGTCACTGGTGTCACTCACATATGATGGGAGGGCTTTCACATGATTTTGCAAAAAGAAATCCACATATTGATTGTTCCAAGCAACAATTTCTCGCCGAGATAATGGGCCGGCCCGGGGGATACCTCAAATCTTTGGTAAAAAATTAATGGTTGGTACCACAGGAAAAGTGTTTTTAAGGAATTTCAGTTCCTGTCCAGTGATAAGACCTTCAGATTTCCATTTGGATAGTTTCGTATTAAAATCTGAGTACATATTTTTGGGGGGGTTTCGTCAAGGGGGGGCCGAGAAAAAAGGGGGGTCCCAAAACGCGTTTTTCCCATGTTAATTTCCATAGGGCGTTTGGCCTCACTTTTAGCTCGAACGGCTGAATGGATTTCCACGAAACTTGGCAAAATTGTAGGGACTGTTAGCCCGATGTGCCTTTGCTGGGTCTCAATATATGTGCTCCAGTGGATTTTGAGAAATTAACGTTTTAAAAAACAGATATATCTGTGACAGCGTCCTGGATAGCGCTCCAGATCGCGTACTTTTCGCGTAACGGAGCTTTGCGAAGCGAAGCTGATTGGCTCTCCGGTGTCTGTCAACATTCTAAACAGTCCGGAGCGGCCGCCATCTTGTCTCTCGGTAGGATCGAGAGACAAGAGGAGGAGAAAAACGAAGGGGGAATTTAATGAAAGGGGGCAAGGTAGACCCCTCTAGACCCCCTAGGAATGATGTTGGGGTTATTAAAGGGTCCCTTGGGGAAAATAAAAAAAAAATTGATTTTTCACGGTAGAAGCGCTTCCCGGTTCGCGAACCGGGCCGCAAACTGGTAGCGAAACGGGAATTCGCCATTTTGTGTTTCGGTTTAATTAAATTACAGGGTTTAAGGGGGTACAGGAGACGTATCCTGACCCCTTATGTTTTCTGAGGGTGGCTGAGGAGGCTCATATATGTTGATACATGTCTTCCAGCGGCTGTGCGTGAGCGTTTTTTTTTTTTGCTGCGTGACGTCTGTTAACGTTCGATTCGATGGAAATCAGGAACTGTTGACCGCCATTTTGTCACTGCGAGTAAATATTTTGTTAAAAATAATTGTTATCAATTAATCCTTATTGATAAACATTGTCTGCGCCATCTTGCCTTTTTTGCAATGCCACACTTTTGTTGAGCACGGCAGCCATTTTAGATGCCTTGACCAGACCCACTCTCTGCACGCCGCCGATCCTCAGCACGGCTCCCCACCCTCGCAAGCATCTCCCCCACGCACTGGTCACCCCGCTCTCTCTCTCATGCATGGGCCAGAAACCTCCTCCCATCTGCGCTGTTCTTCTCTGAGAATCACACCCTGTGCCCGCCCGACACCTCCCTTTCACCCTATTCACTACTGCACCCTCTGAGACTTCTCTTCCTCTGTGTCCGATTGTCCAGGCCGGTCCCAGGCTATCACCTAGCCCTGCAGATGTAGTTTATGGCCCCAGCTGTAAATAATCACCCCTCTTCAAAGGAGTTACAGTAGATCAAGGCCCCCACCCGATGAGATCCGTCACACCATACGCGTTCCTACTATCTGATAACCATCCTGTATTGTGCTTGGGGAGGGGATTCTCACTGTGAGGGTGTGTTGTTCCGAGCCTGAAGCGGAGGATTCCAGGGATGCCTCTTTGTACATCAAAGTTTTTACAATTATGTGTCACATAAAAAATATATAGCACTCCAACAAAGTAGTAGGATTATAAAACTTTAATAACTTATAAATATATACAACGCAACAAAAACAGTAAATACATTTAAACATTTTTTTGAAAAAAGAAGCAACAATGGTCAGTAGCTGTGTTTTGTGCGAATAGTTCCAAGGCAGCACAACGTGCTGAGTTCTGGACGGCACCCAGGTGATGTTACCTGGGAGCCGCACTGGTTTTTGGTATCCTACAATGCAGCTCCCAAAAAGCGGCGTGGGGCGTCCCGGCGGGTGCGGGGGGAGGCCTCGTCAGTAGCGGTCTGTTGTGCGAATAGTCCCAAGGCAGCAGAACGCGCTGAGATGTGGATGGCACCCAGGTGATGTCCAGTAAGTTGCCGCACTGGTTTTGGTATCCTACAATGCTGCTCCGAAAAACGGCGTGGGGCGCCCCGGGGGGGGGGGGAGGCGGCGTGAACGGGCCGCCCCAGGTGGAGGCTCGTCTGCTGTAGTGGGGCGCCCCTTTACCGTTTCAGTTGCCATTCCGCCCGCTTTTGGTACACTGTGCCAAAATCCGCCATTCAGCTGAGTTGCGCCCACTCTTGCGGTTCAGCGATAGGCGGCTGCTACAGGACTCTCACAATGGCGGCAGGCTCTTTCCTTTTTGGGCCTGGTCCACTAAAATGGCCCTGGGACACCTTGGAACTCGGACGCTTGTCTGCTAGGTCTTGGACCCCATTCTCGAAAGCGTCCCCTGAGCCTTGAAGATTCTACAAAAGTCTTGGGGGCCCCCGACTCCTGCAGGCTTCCGGTGGGGAGCGGCTGCCATGATTGCTCGCGGAATGACCACGACGGAGCCACGAGATGGTGGTGCTTTAATGCTGACGCCAGCTTCAGTCTGAAACATCCAGAAACAAGGTGGGGCTTTCATCGTTTGGGAAAAAAAATGTTTTAATCCAATGAAAAGTGTTATTTTTAGGTCATATGATCAAGCCTTCCATCATTAGGAAACCAAAAGTAAAATGAACCAATGAAAAGTTTTATAAACAAGTCACATGACCTGTTATGCGGCATAGGGCAATAAAAAGCGTAGAAAATCCGTTGGCACGTGAGGCGGCGTCAGTAGCGGACCGATGTGCGAATAGGCCGAAGGCAGCACAACGCGCCAAGATCCGGATGGCACCGAGGTGGTGTCCAGCAAGTTGCCGCACTGGTGTGGCCATCCTACAATGCTGCGCCGAAAGTCGGCGTGGGGCGCCCCGTTGGCCTGTGAGGTCGCGTCAGTCAGTGGGGGCTGTTTGAGGATCTGACTGCATTGGAAAGCAATGTGATGCTGTGCGTCACCCCCAATATGGAGGCTCCTCGGCTGCAGTGGGGCACCCCTTGGTGTTTCACTCGCTATCCAGCTGAGTTGCGTCCGCACTTGCGGCTACAGTAGGCCGAAGGCAGCACAACGCGCCGAGATCTGGATGGCACCGAGGTGGTGTCCAGCAAGTTGCCGCACTGGTGTGGCCATCCTACAATGCTACGCCAAAAGTCGGCGTAGGGTGCCCCGTTGGCCTGTGAGGTGGTGTCAGTAGCGGACCGATGTGTGAATAGGCCGGAACCAGCACAAGGCGCCAAGATCCGGATGGCACCGAGGTGGTGTCATAGTTGAGAGTTCTGAGCAGCGCTTGTAACACTGTCTGAAGCTTATTTGCACCTGCTGCAGCTTCACTATTGCCCTGGTGTGGCCAAAGATCGCCCATGACATAGGCGGCCGGCTCCCGGGGTCTGGCGGAACTTTTTTCCTTTTCCTTTTCTGCATCTTGTCCCACAATCCGTTTGACCTGAAGACACGACCAGGTCCCTGAATGTGTGCAGGGGGACGCTATTGATTGAATCAAAATGGCGGCTTCACACAAAGCTGACTCAAGCGTTGCTGCTGATGCTATACAGACAAAAACTGGTTTTCAGTTTGTACATTCTTCAGGATTTTTCCATCCAAGGCTGGTTGAGAGTTTGTAGAACAATGGCTTCAGATTTTCAACATACTACTCTTCAACATTCTTCCTAAATGTAACAATGTGAGACTCACTAGGAGAACGGCTGTTTATCTTTCCTTTCAAAATGCTGCCAACAATATTTCCTGAATGGAAGACACCACAAGGCGCTGAGATCCGGTTGGCACCGAGGTGGTGTCCAGCAAGTTGCCGCACTGGTGTGGCCATCCTACAATGCTGCGCCGAAAGTCGGCGTGGGGTGCCCGAAGGGGGGGGAGGCGGCGCAAACAAGCCTAAATATAGTTATGGTAATTATACCATGCATCATCATATGGAGAGGTGGCACCGATTAATTATAGTGCTGCACAAATGAGAGATTTGGTGGACAACCCCCGACCTGCCAGTACATCCACCAATGAAGTGGCACTGACAGCATCAGAGGCAAGGGAAACGGTCCCAAATATTCAGAAGAACTTTGGAAAGATTAAAATTACATGTTTAGATTGAAGCAAATTAATTTCATGTGGACAGATGAGTGTCACTCTAATAAATAGAGCTTATGAACATCATCATAGTCGATGGTTGGTGGAGACATTTTGACTATATCCTGGACCTGCCCGGCCCCGCCCAAAATGGCGCCGGTATAAATGGGACTCGTAACTCCTTGTTCTGTACTGGTTGCACAACCTTGATATCACAAGATACGTATGCAGTTTTGAAGCACATGGCGGGCGGGGACGAGAATTGATTGAATATTTCGACATCCCTATTGATATTAAGTTCTGATGTGTTATTGATTACTGTACTATTGAAAGTTCGAATTAACGTCACCCATGGTACTTGCCCGCAAATGTATATCTAGATAATTTTATTGTAAGTGGCCCTGTCGTATTTTAATTACAAAATGTACGTCCACCGATTCCGCAACTGTTAGACACCTTAGTTCTTGCAACCTAATGGCCCGCTCGTTACGTTCCTCTACAGTGTAAATGTCTCCTCATCATATACGATTCCAGTTTGCTCCGTGGCCGGCCCACGTGGTTATAGGCCCGTATTTGTATACTGACATTTTCACAATAAAGGTTTTTAAAACAAAACATGGTAGTAGTATTTACATTGGTAAAGTTTTTAATTTTAGTCACTGTTTTTGAATCAGTAAAAGGCAAGTGAAATAAAGCAGTCCAATTACATGACGGATAAAAGGTATAATACGCAGGAACGCAGTAAAGATAAATGGTCAAGGGCTGTTGTGTTTTCTATTCCTGCAACATAAAGTGATCGATAAGAATCTGATATTCAGGCGTATCGGCGACTAAGACAGCAGGCCGAGCCTCTTTTGCTCAACGGCTCCGTCATGGGACGAAGAAACGCCCTTTTTCTCAAAAAAGGAATATATTTTACTTGCAGGACAGTTGTAAATTTTCTGGGAAAGTGCATTAGCCTGGAACATTATAACATATATGTTTAAGAAAAAATAATGTTCGAAAGCAATAAAAAGCGTAGTTTTTAGGTCATATGACCAAGCCTTTCATCATTAGAATAACAAAAGTAAAATGAACCAATGAAAAGTTTTATTAACAAGTCACATGACCTGTTATGCTTACGTTACGACCTGCGCGCCGCGCCCCGGATCGCTTCCGGGAAGCTGCGCTTCGCGCACCGGAGCACTTCCGGGTGCGCTAACGGGGCGTGTCATATAACGCATTACGCGACAACGTAGGTCCAGAATATAGTCAAAATGTCTCCACCAACCAGCGGTCGGAACACAACCCCTTTCAGCAGTCTAAAAAGTTCTGTTAAATGACAACAGAAGGGACAGGCAACAAGAACCATCAGTCAAAGAGGGAGGGCAAGTTCTTCTTTACCGGGTCACGTTGGGGCGCTACCGGAACTGATCGAATTGGTAGTCTACAGTGTTTCTGGATGTTTCAGACTGAAGCTGGCGTCAGCATGAGAGCACCACCATCTCGTAGCTCAGTCGTGGCCATTCCACGAGCAATCATGGCAGCCGCTCCCCACCAGAAGCCTGCGGGAGTCGGGGGCCCCCAAGACTTTTGTAGAATCTTCAAGGCTGAGGGGACGCTTTCGAGAATGGGGCCCAAGCCGTAGCAGACAAGCGTCCGAGTTCCAAGGTGTCCCAGGGCCATTTTAGTGGACCACGCCCAAATCTGAAGAGCCGGCCGCCATTTTGAGAGTCCTGTGGCAGCCGACTATCGCTGCATCGCAAGAGCGGGAGCAACTCAACTACATGGTGAGTGAGACGCTGTAGTCGCAAGAGCGGGCGGTAAACAGCTGAATGGCGGAAGAGGCACAGGGTAGCAAAAGCGGGCGGAATGGCAACTGAAACGGTAAAGGGGCGCCCCACTACAGCGTGTCTTCAGGTCAAACGGATTGTGGGACAAGGTCCAGAATGGAAGAGTCATCAAAAGGCAAAAAGTTCCGCCGGACCCCGGGAGCCGGCCGCCTATGTCGGGGGCGATCTTAGGCCACACCAGGGCAACACGTCTTGGGGAGGGGGCAAGAGCCAAGCGCCCCCTCCCAGTCCGCGCCACCACACCGTATGTTGAAGATCTGAAGCCATCGTTCTACAAACTCTCAACCAGCCTTGGATGGAACAATCTTGAAGAATGTACAAACTGAAAACCAGTTTTTGTCTGCATAGCATCAGCAGCAACGCTTGCTATCAGAGTGCATGAGTTTCATGCTCGATCGATTGAGCTAGCCGGATCAGGCAACAAAAAGCATAAAATAGTTATGTAAATAGTTATTTAATAAAATGTTTTACCCTGTTACTTTGCTGGTGTGTTGTATATATTTATAATATTTGCATAGAGTTTATTGTTATTTTGGGCAGGGTGGGTGGCGGAGCCGAGCTGTCTTGCAGCCATCATGGTGTGGAGCTCAGTTCATCTCACTAGTTTCGTATTTCTCATGAAGGCTTGTTCCTAATGTTTCTATTTTAGCGAGGTCAAAAAGAGATCCCATTAGTGGCCTACTGATGTTGCTCGATTACTTTTGTTTTTTTACACAATTTTTCACTATCTGCAAAGACTAAACAGAGTATTGCGACTCTGTGCTTGTTTGTAAATAGAGAATGAACCAAAGAGAATCAATTCTAAAACAGTAAATGCTTGGATAACAATCAATCAAATGGAGAGACAAGCAGGCACGACGGATTACAACGGGGGCAAAGGCCTGCGTTGACTACCCTTCACTATCTGCAAAGGGAGAGTACTACTAAGAGAAAAGAGGGGGGGGGCAGCATTCAAAGCACATCAGCGTGCATAAACACGAAAATGTTTTTACCTATCACGTACTTGACATTTGACAGCTTTTGATATTTGCTATTAAAAAACCATTTAAATTCACTGAAAAAACCATAGGTTATAGACCATATATAGTTAGGAATTAGCATTTACAAAACCTTGAAAATTCAATGAAAAAACCATAGGTTATAGACCATATATAGTTAGGAATTAGCATTTACAAAACCTTATTTTACTCGCACAAAACCATAGAAATTTGCATATATAGTTAGTTGCAATAACTATATATCGCGCACCCGCAATCCACTGCTGATGATGTCACATATTACATCATTCATGACATGGTCAGTGACATCACTGATGACATCACTGATGACATCACTGATGACATCTCAAATGACATCACTGATGACATCACTGATGATATCTCAAATGACATTACTGATGACATCACTGATGACATCTCAAATGACATCACTGATGACATCACTGATGATATCTCAAATGACATTACTGATGACATCACTGATGACATCTCAATTGACATCACTGATCACATCACTGATGACATCTCATTTGACATCAATAATCACGTCACTGATGATATAATTGATGTGATAATACAATGCACCTCCTCACACTCTAAAATAACCTCTGTTACACCCAGTGTTAAATACAGAGTTTCATTTTAAGAACCATTGACACACCAATACCAGTTACTACATACGCACTCACTGATTCCTACGTCTACACACACATTCACTCATTCACCCATACACTCACTCATACATACAGTCACTCATCATTACAACACTATCATATGCACTCATACACCTATGCAGACACTCAAACACTGCCACTCATCCATAGAGTTACTCACACACCTAGTCAGTCCTGTAAATAATCAATCACACTTCGATTTCCTCATCTAGACAGTTAAACACAGAACACCTTATTTATTCAAACATATACTAACACATACTTACTCTCTTATACAATTACTGATACAAGTACACATTGATGTGCACAGAGTCACACACCTCCCAGCCAGCCACACACACACTCAGTCTTCCATACAAATACTTGGGCAACCAATCAATAACCCATATAGCCACTCATATAGCTACTGATCAAACCATGCAGCAGTTTGCACAACAACAGACATATTGATGCACACTTTCAGACAGTTTAGTCACTAATCCATGCATTCAGTAAGACACATTTATTCACTCACTCAGTCAGTCACGCACCTACTAAATCCTTCATCCAGACACTTATACATCCACTCATTCTTCAATATGTAAGACATATTTTAATTTTACAGAAACATACAGTCACTGGATGTTGTCATCAGTGATGTCATCAGTGATTTCATTTGAGATGTCATCAGTGATGTCATCAGTGATGTCACTGACCATGTCATGAATGATGTAATATGTGACATCATCAGCAGTGGATTGCGGGTGCGCGATATATAGTTATTGCAACTAACTATATATGCGAATTTCTATGGTTTTGTGCGAGTAAAATAAGGTTTTGTAAATGCAAATTCCTAACTATATATGGTCTATAACCTATGGTTTTTTCATTGAATTTTCAAGGTTTTGTAAATGCAAATTCCTAACTATATATGGTCTATAACCTATGGTTTTTTCAGTGAATATATATATATATATATATATATACACACACACATATCCACAGGTCAGGCAAGAAAAAAGATTGAATGCGTCTGCCAGCAAGACTGCAACTGTCTATACCTTCTGCATCGCTTCATTTTGAAGTGCACTTACAAGTTTGTCACAACACACCTGGAAAACCCCTAAACCCCTCCCTACTTCATACATGACACAAAACGTATCGCACATATGGTACACTTTTACGGTAAGCTCTACCAACCATACCTTATCACCTACAGACTCCTTTGGGGAATTGACAGCGTGATGAAACTGAAAAAATACAACACAACAGAATACAACACATGTATTTCTGAGGTAAAGCAGTTCAAGAAATTCAAACAGCACTTATTTGCAATGGGGTACAGTAACATGATGGGTCCTCTCTTCAGAACGTGGAGTGGTGCTAGGCCCGTATCTCACAGACATTCATTAGCATTGAGATGAATAGGCACCCCCCCCCCCCCAAAGAGGTGGAGTGGGGTGCACAAAAGAGGCTGCAGGGGCTTGTGTTACCCCCTCCTTATTTGGTATGGTCCATACCAGCTCCTGCATCGGCTTGCTACTAGCCTCAAACATCTGCTTACATATTCTTACGCACACATTGTTATAGAGACCACATTACACACCCACACTCTACCAATCATGCACAACAAACAATCTAGCTTCTAATGTAATCACCCAGAAAGCACTTTAGAGCCAAGGCAGATATATGAAACTCATATATGATACAATAAAGATAAAGGTATGGTACTAATAAACAGCAGATATATAATAACCGCTCCTACGTTTGAGCGAGGCATACAAGTGTATTAAGTGCTGGAAAAATACATCATCTGTATCTAATCTGCACCATCAGCAGCATCAACAACTCTTGTCACAGATGCAGGCTTCGAAAAAAACAATTCTTTTTCTGCCAGTGGCAACACTGCTGCAATGCCTGCCTTGCTCAGAGATGAATATTTGAAGGGTAGAACAACGTTAATTTTCATGTCGTACAAAAGCTACCGCAATGGCATGCAATGTTCAAAGATGAACACGTGGGGACTATAAAGACAGGTAGGTTATACCCTGCAATTCCAGGAGATATTACTTCACAAAAGCAGCACACATTTCATATCAAAGATCAATGTAAAACTAAATGATACAGAATAACGAATTTGTGGCAGAACGTAGAAACTGTCATAGATGTGTTCACCAAACGTCCCCGCATACTACAGGTGGCCATATCATAATCCCTTCTTCGGGTTTTCGCACTGTAGTCTTGCATTGTGGAACCTCTAGGAACTCAGCCTCATTCCTGCCACCAGCATAATACACACAGGGTAACCAAGGTGTACCCACCTTTGGTTGAGGACTGCCCCCTCTTCACCAAGCTACAAGGATGCAGCCAATTGTAAGCATCGTTTTTTTCGTTTTTGGCAAAACCCTTCCCACCATTGCACTAAACGGAGAGGAGTCAACTCGCCATGTCTTCTGCAGGTCTGAGAACGAAACCCTGGCCAGGAGCATAGGAGACACACAAATTCTGGGGGGGGGGGACAGGGACAACCTTGTGGACTTTCCAGTGACCCTATACAAATCACTGCCCGTTAAACAAATACAATTGCATACTTTCGAAGTGAAATATTGAGAAAAGCAGGCATGTTGTCACAGTTTTCATGTATGCTTTAATGTTATTTACATTCATATAGTAATCAGACCACATGTTAAAGAACCATGTATATGAATCTTGCTGCACCAAGCAAACATAGGTCGCTGAGGTTTGCAAGTGCATTATGATTTGAAAAGTACCTGCTGTTGCATTCCTGGTCTCCAGCATTTTTCAGGCAACAATAAAACTGTGAAGATAACTTTGGCGATTAAGGTTCTTTATTGAGAGAGATCGGAGGTTTGTCTAGTGGAAGTTTTGACTCTTGGTAAGGTAGACACAGTGTGGTAATATGCCTGCTGCAAAGAATGTGTAGCACGCAGATCACAAAATGCATATCATGTAAATTGGTCAGTGAGTTACTGCTTTTGTCTGAGAGATTATTTTGGTATTTGCAGTTTATAAGGTAAAATCCTAACATTGAACAGTGAGCTATTAACCGTCATCAAAGAGCTGCATGAAAACTTCAAGGTATAGATTAGAACATTATGATTTTTCCCCAGTCTTTCCTTATCCTAAAGTTGGAAAATGGGTTCATTAGGATAGAAATCAATTCTGATTATTAAAGAGAACCCCCCAACCATGGTGTTATGTTTTAAATTCTGAGTTTGTGCTTCTTTAGTGTTGCAAAGCCATCCTGTGCCCTCCCCAACGTTTTGCTGGCTGGTACTGGTGGTACCTTACTCTGACTGACCCTGGCCTCTGCCTGAACAGGCACAGGGCCAGTGCTATTCTAAAAGAGACACTTAAAGATACTGTGAAACACCTACATACACTAGGGTGCTCTATGGATTAGGGTACCCCTATGATTGGCATGACCTCTCCTATAAGGCCCTAGTTCATAATAGGGCAGGGAGGTTAGAGGCCAGAAGCCCTTTCTGCATTTGCATGTGTGCACTGCTGAAGCCTGAGATCAGTTTAAAAGTAGCCCTGTGTTGTAGGACTGATTTTAAAATGCAAATTGTGCCCAAACTCGACTTTTGGGTTTGGGGAACTTATAAATTGATCAACTACAATGCTGGGGCAAAATTAAGTTAAGTGGAAAAATGTTTTCAACTTAACTATGGCTGTATCATATTTGCCACATAATACATCATCTGCTGCATAATCTAAAAATTTGACCAAAAACAATTTTGTAGCTCAAACGGATCAAAAATTACTAAAAGAAATGTGACTTATGTTCTGTGAAGTGCAGGGCCCTTTGCAAAGGTTGACTGGTCACCTTTCCCTCTGCTGCATTTGTATGTTACATAAGTACTTATGAGGCAAAAGCATTGCAAAGGCTGTTAGTATGTATAAATATGTTAAATTAAAAAAGTATCATAAAATGCACCGCATCACACTGCAGCCTTTTTATTGTTGCATCATTTAGTCAACACTGCAACATAATTTTGGCCTCCATTGCTGCATAACTCCAATGGCCCGAAAGAAGGCTGTACATGTTAAAAGTGTTTGTGCATGAAGCAGAGACCATGAAGTTTGCATACTTAGGGGCTGTTTAGGAAGGCAGGAGGACTTCAGTCTGTCCGCCATCGAATCAGGGAATGGGACCGCTGGCCTTCAAGGTGGCGGCCCCACAATAGGCATTACAATGCGACCGCCACTATGGCGTTCGCCGTGCCTATCTTTTAAGTTGCAGCAGGTGCTGCTGGCTGCATCATCTGCTGCAATGTAAAAACTGACATGTTACATATATCACTGCACTACGTGGCAGGCACAATGCGGTGCCTGCCACATGGTGCAGTGATATGTAGGGGGGCTTCTTAGATGCCCCCCAGGTCCCATGTATGGGGGCTGGGGGACAGGGGCCCACTATGGGCCTCCAATGTCCGTTTCCACCAAAATTTCATGCTGGGTGGACTGCCATGGATAGGCTGGTGGGTAAGGGGTATCGTAATCCTTACTGTGGTGCCTGGTAGGTACCAACAGCATTGTAGGAACCACGAGCCCCTCTGCCACACTGGCGGGCTCCAGGAGCCAGTCAGGTGCTTGGCGGTTGGTCTTTCCGACCACCAGGGAACCACCCGCCATTTTAATATGGTTGGCGTAGATGCAGTCACCGATGGCGGTGGGACCTCCACTGACAGGGTGATGTGGGGGTTCCACCTCCATTATAATCAACCCCTAAGTTTGGTGTGCATGCAAATCCTACATTGCCAACCTCTGGTAAGTTGCACCACTACTGCTGAAAAAGGCCAATGGAGGTACCAATGGATGCGGGGGACTGGCTTCAAGGATCTTGTGACCTCAGTGACAGTCACTGTCAATCTAGGGTGTGCTTCTTCGTATGCCTGCTCGCAAGACTGGAGGTGAACTGCAGTATGGATTGTGGTGGACAGGCCTTCAAGGTTAACTCACACTTGCCACTGTTGGGTTCCACCTGCGGGTGCTAAGACACCAGGGCTTCTAAGGTCTCTCGTTCCTTTTAAGGTGTAGCACTGGAATGAGATCGGTCAGGAGTGCGGTCTGGTGGACTGGTCATGAAGGCTGAAAATGGTGCGCCAGTTCCAAATTCAGCAGCTCTGGCCAGAGTGCCACATCCTCTCCCACACTGAACCCCATAGTGCCCCACTGAGAGAATCTTGCACTGCCTTCAGCTGCAACTCAATTGTGCTGCAACTAAAATTCAAAATATGCACTAGAAAACAGTAAAATGCTGACTGAAAAAAAATTAAGAACACCCTGAAAAAAGCAAACATTCATAAGGAATTCAAGAATAAGCAAATCATGTGAATGTATTCAGGAACAACATAGTTACCTTAACAAGTTTAAACTCATTATTCAGAAATGTAAGTGATTTTTCCTGAAAAATTCAAGACATGGCTACAGGACCAGGAAGGGACCTGTTTCAATGTCCATTGCTTATATCCTTTCAAAATATAAGCAGTTTGGTTTAAAAAAAAATCATACCCCCGAACACAGAGCAGCAGTACACATTTTATAAGCTAAAATATTTAAAACAGTTGAAAACGATTTTATTAAACATTTCCACTTCACCCATCAACCAGGTATTGCAGTCCCTTTAGGAATGGTTCACTTCCCCACCATGGGAAAACAATGTTGTTCAAAGAAGGAAGAAAAAAAGAAAGCACTTTCACTGGCAAACTCTGTAAAGTGGTTCTAATATTTGTGGAGGTAAATAACAATCTGGCCTGTCTGCTGACCACTCAGTTTTGCTTAATTTAGGTATTTCATTTTTTTTTCTCTCTGTCCCGAGGTTTTTCTTTGGAATTATAAAACGGTCAGGAAATGAGGAAATATCCAGCCAAAGTGTCCGTCTATTTTGGATCCATTTCACAGAGAAACAAATAAAGAAAAGGAGATGCAAGAGAGAGTACATAAGAGTTCTTGAAATCAGAATTTAAGCAGGAGCGAGACAGAGACAGAAATGGATATGAAGGAAAAGAGACATTTTTTTTCCCCTTCTCTGCCCTTCCCAGGACGCCTAGCCTTCCTGCAGCATAACAAAGGGCAGAGGGCGGGTGGCCTCTTTGACTCCAGGCAGGTCAAGTGCCGGGCCATTAGGTAGCGCATTCACGTGCTAATGGCCCTGCCACAGACAGGAGCGAGAGGGGAAATTCTTTTGTCCCTCGTCCCCCACCCTTGTCCCCTGTGTCCCCCCCACTCCAAAATCTGGGGGGAATATATCCCCCGCGCCCTTCACACTTTCTACACCCATGGCCCTGGCAATGAACTCTGGCGGGGTGCTGGTGGGCTGGGGGGGGGGAGGGGGGATTGGTGTTGGTGGACGGAATGCTGGTGGGAATCAATGCTGCTGCTTTTGTCACAGATGGCAAAATCACAGCCCCCGCCCCCTCCCCCCCCCCCAAACACACACACCCTTCGGGTCCACCGGGAAAATGCCCAGTGCCCGCTATGGCCAGTCCGGCCATGATTGTCTGATTAAATCTGTCCAGTAACCTATAAGTGGGGTTCTGCACTCCCGCTAGCAATTTAATGTGCTCGTGGCCTGCAGGGTCCAGGAGTCGAGCGCGCTGTGGGAATGGTATGTTTTTGGGGACACAGAGAATGTCCCATGTGAATGTGAGGGACATTTTAAGAATAACAGGGCAGGCAGGGGTTATTACTGGTGTTCATGTAAAGTGCTCCAATATCTTCGGGTTGAGTTTGCTCTATATAAAACAGCAAAAAAAATGCAAAGAGGGCACAATCAACTTCTCAATGGACTATTCACGGGCATATTCTTTGCAAGCTCCTTCCTTGTGCAGTCCGTCACAGAAGGAAAACTCACTCTCACAGATCGTGGAGACCCAGCGACATGCAGAAAGAGAGAATGGCAGTCAAATTCTTAGAATGAAAACACACTGAATTTGTGAGCATGTGCATGCTGCAATACCAGCCCTGAAACTGAACTATGAATAACATTGCAGTCTGCCAAACTTCTCTGTTTAATTTCTAGTATCCCAAATATCTTTTTCCATAATATTTTCCAGATCCCATCTGATGTGTTAACATCTCACATAGAACATGCAATGTACAGTACTCACACCGAAACTGAACCCTGCAAACAACTTGCCAAGCTAACAATTGAGCACCCTGCGATCTGCCCATAAATCAATTTGCTGTTACTCAGGCGAAGAATATTTGGTAAAGAGTTTAGTGTTTTAAATGTTAGTACATGTGTTGAAAGTATGTATTCTTTTTATAATGTATGTTTGTATTTTTTTTAAATAATGAGTTTTATGTTAAATTGTTTTTGAGTATTTTAGTTGTGTAGCGGGTTGTGGGTTTATAGGGGAATAGGGTTAGAAGTAATTTAATTACAATATATTAATTAATAATTTTTTTGAATTCATTTTGGGTGTCAAGATGGCCGCTGACGGTCCGTAGGGGAGCAGTCGCATGCCTCTCCTCTCCTTCCTGTGGAATGATTGCAGAAGCTGATGCCGAAGTATGCTGAGTATGCCGAGTATATTATCAATCTGGTTATTACGACTACTAAATAGACCGCTCCACCCACAGAACCAAACAGAAGAATCTCCACGTCGGGTTCACTTTTCCGTGGAGCAACTTTTGAGGGCTTACCTCCATCAGAACCTATGCTGTCTGACATCCAGGATGGCGCCGAGAGGGTCTAAACTCAAAGAGCAGAAGGAAACCACAGCGTCAACCCCTGTGACAGTGTTGGCTCCCAGCGTACGCGGTGCAGCCCTGGTGAAAAAACTGGCAGCAGCTAAGAACATGGGGGTGGTCGAAGATCAAGCCAGGAACAGCACCGGAGAGAAGGAGACACTCATCGACGCTCCTAAGAAAGGCACCAAGGGTCGCCAGGTTGAAGGCGTAAAGAGCAAAGACGCTACACTTCGGCAACCTACCCTGTACGAGGCATTCCCGGCGATGGCTGCTTCGGGCGGACTGGAGGCGAATGAACAGATGTGAGGCATACTCCTTGGGGCTCTGCTCCCTCGGAAAGGCAGCGAGAGCAGAGTGTGGTGAAGGTGGATGGCGGAGCAGACGCTGTCCCATTGCAGGCGCCAGAGGCAGAGATCGGGAGAGCTATCCAGGGGATCCCCAATACCGATGTTGATGCCGGAATGAGGGACGGCATGAAAGAAATCCCTGAGGAAGTAACTGAGGCAGCATCTGTGGGGGACCATGGGGGTAGCCGGCAGAAGGAGGCACATCACCCTTAACCGGACTTAGAGGACGATGCGGAAGCCGACATGGAGCAGAAGCTCCCTGCTCCACCATGCGCAGCACCGCTGGGAGTACAGGTACGGTTGCAAGTGGGGGAGCAAAATGTAGTTGTAGATGACTTTGCACTGAGCACTGATGGCGGTAGCTGCGTTTTACAGCATGCTCAATCGGGACTGGGAGTAACTACTCCAGGGCTGGACATTGGGAAAGGAGGGGGAAAAGGTATACATTGCATCAGAGGACAACGGAACAAGGCTTGATATGATGGTGTGGTTTGAATTAGCAGCTTAAGAGGCAACGACTTTCAGCAGTATTAAGAACCTCATGGGCGGACTTTATTGCTTACAGGAGACACACATTGAAGGAAACAAGGGGTCCTTGCTGGAGCAACTAGGATATTATATACTTGCTCATTCAAAGCAGGGGACTAAATCTAGAGGAGTGGCAATACTGTCCAAATATAAGGATGTCCCAGTTAGGAAGAAGCTTGAGGATCAATGAGGTAGGTGGGTTTTAATAGAATGTATGATTAATGGGGGTTGGGTTACTCTGGGATCAGTTAACGGCTCTACTGAGGTTGACCCGGATATATTTTCCTTTCTAGATTTAGAGCTAGCAGCATGGGCCCCTCATGTGATTCTCTGTGGTGACTTTAATATCAATGGTGTAGGAGGACTCAGTTTGGAGCAGAGAAATACCAGGAGTGGAAGAAGAAGGTATGTC
The DNA here is from genome assembly GCF_964263255.1 of Lissotriton vulgaris. Classification (NCBI taxonomy): domain Eukaryota; kingdom Metazoa; phylum Chordata; class Amphibia; order Caudata; family Salamandridae; genus Lissotriton; species Lissotriton vulgaris. Next base: position 808,348,593 of record NC_141697.1, read on the forward strand.
GGGCAATTCTAAGTCTGGCAAGAAATAATGCACTAGTAATTTATGAACTAAACTAAAGCCCCGTGATGTTGGGACTACCTATTATTCGGCTGCCCACAAAGTTTGCATTAGGTTAGGTTATTTTATGGCTTCTAACAGTTTGACAGTAAACTCCCAGATTGAAAACTGCCCCGGATCGTTTCAGATCACAATCCTTTAGTTTTCTCCTTAGACAATGCAATAAGAACTAGATCTGTGCGCACGTGGACTTTTGAGCGTGGAATACTAAAGGACCGTAGCTATGTGCAGCACATGAAAAACTGGATTAAAGGTTACTGGGATAATAAAAGGGGTAGTACCACCTCAGGATTCACCTGGGATGCCTTCAAGGCAGATGTCCAAGGTGAAACTTTAAGTTTTAGTTTATTTAGACAAAGACAGGAGCAGGCAAAGGCAATAGAACTGACTAAGAGTTTGAATGGAGGCTGAGGAGGAGCCAGTGGCGCTCTCAACCATAGGTGCACCTTTAGAACAGGTACTTAATGTTATTACTCTCAAAAAGTGCTTTTTCCTTGTAATGTTCCTTTGCTGGGAAGAGGAGGTTTCGGAGGTGTGGGTATCAGGCAAATAACACTTCTCGGGCTCCCTCTGTGTGAGCCTTCAGGGAGAATCCCTCTTCATTACTACCTCCACCTGACCCCGGACTCTGCAACACACTGCCTTACATGCTTGAATATCCACTACTCCTCTCCAGTGCACCTTATGTCACAGCTGACCTTGGGCCCCAGCCCCATATCAGGCACCATTGGGCTCCACTTTCATTTTGCCCGGTAAAAACATTAGAAAAATCACCTTCAAACTTAAAACACTGAATATAGCAGTAAATGTAATTAGCATGCACTTTAAACTATGTTCCACAGTAGCCCTTATGACCCGACTGCTAATTAAATAAACAAAAACAAACAAACAAAAACAGAAAGGCCATGTCAGCTTTATCGCTAATGCAAAAGTCTTTTTTGGTGCCACACCAATAACCTCTTTCTCCGTAAATACCTTTACTACCACCTTCCAACAGTGCCCCTCATCCCTCCATGACCCCCCCTATTGACCTCCTAATCAGATTTCCTCACTGCCTCACGCCACAAGTGCCCCTCATATCCCCATAGCCCCTCCCCCTCATGACCTCCTCCTTGGAGACCAGTACCTCTTATCTCTTGGTAGACCCTGCCACTCAAGACCTCCTCGTCTAACTCCCTCACTACCACCCTCCACCAGTGCCCCTCATCCCTCAAAGGACCCCCCCTATTGACCTCTTCCTCAGACTCCCTCACTACCACCCTCCACCAGTGCCCCTCATCTCTCTCTAGCTCCCCCCTCCTCACCATGACCTCTTCCTCGGATTCCCTCACTGCCACCCTCCACCAGTGCCCCTCATCGCTCCTTAGCCCCTCCCACTACCTCCTCCTCAGATTCCCTCACTGCCACCCTCCACCAGCACCCCTCACCTTTACGTAGCCCCTCTCTCATATTCATATCATTTGTTGTATAGTGCTACTCATATCAGTGTATGTTGTGTCAGTACTTTACATCACACACACATTATACAGAGACAATGAATCATACAAGCATGTAAATCAGTCTGTAGGGATTGTCACATTAGCCAATGAGGATTACAAGGTGTAGAAATCACATGTCATCCATACTGGTGGGCAGTATATTTTAAGAGGGTTTGGTCTGGGGAAACACAACCTTATGATTTAAAGAGCATTCCATGGGGGGTCAGCTTTACTGATAAAAATATATATATATGTCCAAACATACTCATTTTAGCAACATTAGAATAATGAAAGACTGGGGAAGTTCTAACTATATCACAAAACAAAAAAAGGGAAGTTCTAACTATACCATTCATGTTTGTAGACAGCTCTTAGATGACAGTTCATAGGTCACTGTCCTATGATACGATTGTAACTTCTAAACTCCAAGTAACACAAGGATCTCTGTGACAAAGGCAGTAACCCACTGAGCTATCCAGATACAATACAGTTCATCTGCATTTAAAAACTACTAACAAATAAATGATTGCTCTCCAGAAGGATCATTAATCACCAGCGTTATCTGGGCATTTTGTATTGTCTTATTGCTGTCCTGCATCGGCCATGATAAAGATAAAAACTGTTTAAATGAAGCTCACTCGAATTATGTGTCCTGCTGGGCCTGTGCAGATTTTAAAAAGAAATAAATTTAGTAACACATTCTCTTACCTGCTCCATTAGTCAAACTTTGTGTCACAGTCTGATGTGATAAGCCTCTGCAGGGGTTAGGAAAGGTGACTAAGAATAAACAAACTTCTTTTCGCCTGAGCTGTATAGAAAAAGAAACATCAACGCAGCAGGACAATAGGCAAAGGTTACCAAAGGTTACCAGTGTCAAAGAAAGGATTTGTCACCTTTCGCCGAGATAAAGGGGTGAAAAAAGTAAACAAAGCCTCGTTAACATGTTAATGGTCTTTAGACACCTGTGAAGTACTCGGGTGATGGGCTGCGATAATCTCTAAATCTGTCTGTGTGTGTGCGCCCGGGAAAGCTTTCTCGGCCGGGCTTACACACACGACCTGCGCGTTGCGCGCCTGCCTTCCAGCCCTCACTGCTGAGGGCCAAGGCTCCTGTTTGGGTGGGCTAGGCTCATATTTGGGTGGGCCTGGCCCACCCAGCCCACCAGCTGGAACCGGGCCTGGGCCAAGGGCCCCCGCTTCAGGCTAGAGCGCGGCCTCGGTGGCTGCGGGGGCCTGTGTTACGCCCCAGGTCGTGTGCAGTGCCAGTGTGCAGTGTACCAATTAATTTTAAGAGGCAAGGCCGGGCGTGTTTTAAATCTTCTTCTTTATGAAGTGAGGGGGCCCGAGGGGCCCCCTGGAGCATGAGGCCCCCCCGCAACGCGGGGGCTGCGGGGGCCTGTGTTACGCCCCTGGCTGTCTCGCTTGTAGTGCTTCTGGAAGAGCAGTGAGCAGAGTCAGCACTCGCTACGCGGCAGCTGCTGTCGCGGTTCTCACGCTGGAGGACGAGGTCGTGGCAGTAGGGGACCAGGCTGCTGCAGGAGTAACCGGGCGAAGTGTAGTTGTTACCGAAGAGGAGCAGCAAGCCTCAGAAGTATTGGGGTCCCGGGAGTCCCTAAGCCGGGTAAGTCAGTTCCACCATATTGCTTAAGGAACACAAACCAGAGGGGGGACTCTGGAACAGTCAAGCACAGTGTGCTTTCGGCACCAACTCAGTCCTCTTTACCCACCCTGCCCAGCAGAGACTTACAGAAGTCCAAGGGCAGAGAAGAAGGGGACACCACTAGGACTCCTAAAGCGCAAAAAAAAATGGTCAAGAGGGCAGTAAGTGTGGGATGTTGCGAGATACCGGGTCTGAAGACCTTAAAACTCAGGAGAGTACTGAGGGGATTAAAGGTACAAAACAAGTATCTTTGGTTAAAAAGGACATCTCAGCTAAAGGCTTAGAGGGAGGCAGTGGCAAAAGCTCCCTGCCTTACAGGGAATACAAAGGAAAGGGCACCAAAAACCCCGGGAAGAAGGTCACACCAGCAGATTCTAAAATCAGAATAACTCCTTCATTGAGATCCTATTTTAGAGTCCTTCCCCAAGTGTTAGACGTAATAAAACAGGGAGAGGCCCTCAGGGGGGTCCCTGAGTTGGCTGGGTTAGTAAAAATGCCTTCTCCTTCTGGTATGGTCTCAGGCCTTTCTTTGCACCCATCTTCTGTTCCGGAGCTGGTCATCGGGTCTGGTCCCTCGCCCAACTCTTGTTCCTCTTCAGACCCTTCTTCCAACTCCTCTTTAAATCTCTTTGAGCTGGCAGTGCGGAAACACCGAGTTACAAGCCAAACGGGCATTCCACTACAGGAGTTTCAAAACCCGGTTTTAATAGAGGACGACATGTTAATATCATTATCCATGGGGGAGTCAGCAAAAGATAGTGGTGAGCCAGATACAGTGGTGGAGAGAACACTGGATGTTTGTAGTGGTATTCCAGGAACTTCGGGAACTTCAGACTCTTTGGAAACACTCTTTTTTACAATGGTTTCAGACATAAAAAAGGGGTTCACGGTATTGGAATCAAACCAGGGAGAGATTTGACTTTTTTGTGAATCGCTAGAGAAATAATTTAAACTCGAGGACAGTGGCCTTGGAGAATTTGGTGGAAGTTCTTAAAGATGACCTGGGAGTAGTTAAAGCGGATATGTCCACGCTTAAAAAAGAGGAAGGCGCCCTTCGAGATAGAGTTGAACTGCTGGAGAACAACTCTAGTCATAACAGCCTGCAGCTTTTAAATATTCTAGAAGGGAAAGAGGGTGAGGATCTTAAATCTTTTATAGTGACCCTCATTAAAGACACAATACAGATTGAAGACTCAGAAGATGATCTAAGGAGGGATGTCCAAAGAATTCATAGAGATCCTTTCAGAAGACACCCCAATTGGGCAAAACCCAGGAAAATCTTGATTAACATTTTGACCTTTTCCTTGAAAGAGAAAATATTAACAGCCGCTCTTAAACTAAAGTCTTTGAAATCAAGAGACTCTTCCTTTTTGTTTGAAATCAGGTCGGACCTTTCACAAACCACTTTAGACAGACAGTGGGAGCTGGGGAAAAGAATGGAATATTTTAGGAAACTGGGGGCAACTGTCTAATTAAAATTCCCAGCGCAACTAAAAACCATGTTCAATAACAAAATGTATTTTGTAAAATCAGTGCAGGAAGCGGACGAGCTCCTGGGAATCCTAAAATAACTATCCCAGCCCCTTTCATATATGTAGGCTTTCTTACTAAAGCTAACCAGGTCCTTCTTTGTACTCAATGAATGTTATAATGAATTTATAGATACAGCCCCGGAAATAGGTTAAAATAAATTGTAGCAGATCAGAGCATGCCGGCAGGCAGAATCTGGACTTCTCCAGATAAATGGGGGTAAGGTTCTCCAGGGGGATGTGGAGAGGGGGGAGGGCACGGGTGTGCGGCAGAGGGTAAAAAAAGAAAAAAATCATTAGCTGATGTTCATTTGTTATTGTTTTTGGTTTGGTGTCGGCCCGGTGTAAGTTGGGGTAAATTTAAAACCCAGTGTTTTAATCCGCCATGAGGACATTGCAATGTCTGTCTTGGAATGTTAATGGCCTGCCAGTCAAAAGTAGGAGGGAGACAATTCTCCAGTACTTGAGAGACTCACCTACACACATAATTATTTTACAAGAAACCCACCTGTTGAAAAAAGAAGTTAGTGAGATTTGCGGGAAGCTCAGGTGGGTGGAGCATTGTGCTTGCTCCTGTCAGACGGCCAATGTTAGGGGCGTAGCAATCTTAGTAAAAAAACAAGCAAACGCCAGCCTCCAGGAACTGAGAACAGACTCAAGTGGCAGGTGGGTCATAGTCAAGATTTCTGTGGAGAATACGCCTATTACTATTGTAGGCTATTATGGCCCTAATCAGGACGACCCGTCAACATTAAAAACTATCTTTTGGAGTTTCCTGATCCACTCATCTTTTCAGGAGACTTCAATATTGTATTCAATCCAAAATTAGATAAATCCCCAAAAAGTAGAGCCATCTTCTCTTCTAAATCCAGGGCATATTTAAAAATGATGATGAAGCGAAATGCTATATGTGATATTTGGAGAGAAAGATTTGGCACACAGTTGGGAGTATCATTTTACAATAAAAAATACAGACACAAATCAAGAATTGATTATATTTTAAACAGCAATAATCCAAGAGGTACTACAAAAAATATCGTCTATCTCACTCCCCATTTATCGGACCATGCAGCGGTCTGGATAGACGAAGATTTAGTATGGTTGGAACAACAGTAGGTATGGTCTTTCGATCGTACACAGCTCTTAGAAGATGCTGTAACTGGATATTTTATCCAGGAGACAAATTCCTTTTTGGACATCAATACAGGATCAGTAGATATTATGGTTGTATGGGATGCCCTGAAATCTTTTTTGAGAGACCTGATCATAAACAAAACAGTTTTTAAGAACAGACAGTATAGGGAGGAAATTGCTTCTATTGAGCGTCAAAGAAAGGGGCTGGAGGAAAGGATTACTAATTTAACTGATCAGGAGCAAGAACTCTGTCAGACATTAGGGGTAGAACTAGAAACTTCAAAAGCCCTACTAGATAACACACTTCAAACTAGAATCTCCAATAGGTGGGAGGTTAGCAAGCTCGCCCATTTTGAATATGGAAAGGGGGCAGGAAGATTATTGGCCTGGAAGGCAAAAACAGACAGAGTTTGAACTCATTGACAAGCAAGGAAGAGGAGATAGGAGAGGCCTTTCCTGCTTATTGTAAGGAACTGTATGATGAGAATAGGGTTTTAGATAGAACATCTAATCAGGATTGGTTAAATCCAATTCAGCTACCTACATTAGGAATAACTCCACCATAGAAATTAGAGGCAGAAATAACACACCAAGAAGTCAGGAAGGCACTTTTGGAATGTGAAAAATGTAAAGGTGCAGGGCCAGATGGCCTTCCTGCTGAATTATATAACAAATTGGGTGAAACAATAATTCCTTTAATGACTGAGGCAATTAATACAATTCTAGTCGACGGAGTTCAACCACCTACCACGTGGGGGGAAGCAAACATCATTTTAATTCTAAAGCTGGGTAAACCCCCTACAAAATGTGGGTCATATAGACCTATCTCCTTGTTGAATTCTGACTACAAGGTTTTCTCTAAGATCCTAGCAGATAGATTAGGGGCGATTGCAGGGGATTGACTACATACTGACCAAAGGGGCTTTGTAAAAGGCAGGAATCTTTTTGACCTTATAGATGATTTTATTGGTGCGATAGATTTTGCTTCTACCTTTTCTCTTCCCCTGGCAGCAATGACTCTGGATGCAACTAAAGCATTTAACAGAGTTGACTGGATGTACCTCATGGTAATGCTTGAGAAGTCGAACGTCGGACCAAAATTTTGTTGAACCATCCACCTCATATATAGTGAGCCTTCAGCCAGGCTGGTGGTAAATGGTAGAGTGACCAGAACATTCAAAATTTAAAGGGGAACTAGACAGGGCTTCCCCTCTCCCCCCTCCTTTTCGACCTATATATAGAGCCTTTTGCTCAGCGTCTCTGGGAAGAGACGGCTATTTTACCATTTAAGAGTGGCTCATGGGAGAGGAAGGTAGCCCTGTGCGCGGATGATATCCTTGTTCTCTCGTCAGATCTGGAATCCTCCTTTCCTCGTGTTATTGATTTACCAAGAGATTCTGTCCGAGTTTCTGGTTATGAAGTTAATGCAGACAAAACGGAACTTATGATATGGAACCTGCCGGGTTGTCGATACCAAACCAAAAATGAGATGCGCTACTTCGGTGTTAAAATTGTTCCAGAGATAGACAAGATAGCAAAAGTAAACCTCATGAACATCTTAAAGGAGAGTCAAAAACTTATGAAATCTTGGGTTCATCTTCCATTGTCTATCTTGGGAAGAGTAAATCTGATACAAATTACAATTTTACCCAAAGTAACGTTCTTATTTAACACCATTCCATTAAATTTTGAGAAATTATTAATAGATAAGTTTCAGCAATCCATGAATTTGTTTGTGTGGGCCTATAAAGCTGCCAGAATATTGTGGAAAAAGCTAGGATGGAAAAGGAGGTCTGGCACTCCCCGATACTCAATACTATGCTTGGGCCTTTCAGCTAACACACTTCAGAATGCTGTTAAAATCCCCAGATTCCTCAGGGAGAGGTAAAATGTTTTTAGCTATGTTACAACAATCGGGGCTTCCACTTGAAAGTTGTTTGTTTAAATATGGGTACAAAAACTTCTTTAAGAAAGTAAGACTGAAAGTTCTAGGTGGTGTAGCTCAAATTTGGGCCAGGATTAAAAAATTAATGGGTCTCGAGTATTACTCAAGACTAGCTCATCTGTGGGATAGCCCAGGGACCACTAGTTGTCTTAAAGATCGGTTGGCTATCCCTTTAAAAACAGCGGGGTTATCAGTATGGGGAGATCCAGCGGCGGATGGATCACTGTTATCTTGGGCTGCATTAAACGATAAGCTGGAGGAGGGCATGTCAAGATTTAAATACTTGCAGCTAAAAAGTTGCTCCCAGTACCTGAAAAGTTTGTTAGGGTGGGGGAATTCTCTGGAAAAAAGAAACTAAGGAAGCTATAACCATCGTATCCAAGTTCTCTACCATGAGTAAGACTTTCAAGAAAACCATTAAAAAACATTGGCAAATTCTCAGAGCAGAACCAGACTTTAATCATATTTTTGATCCAGAACCGATCTTTGCATACACCAGAGCGAAAAACATTGGAGAACTCATAAAACACTCTGAACATGATCAAACTAATATTAGATTTAAAGGAACCTCGCCCTGCTGGAATTGCAACCACTGCAACAGCGTAATAAAAGGTACAACCATCAATCACCGTATGAAGGGTCATAAGATCAGAATCCGAGCAACAGCAACCTGCGACACATCCAATCTGGTATATATGCTGAAATGCCCTTGTGGAAAAATTTACGTAGGACAGACTGAAAGAAAGATCAAAATTAGACTTAATGAACATAAATCTAATATTAGAACGAAACAAATCAAATCCACTGTGGCTCAACACTTCATTGAAGCCGGACATAACGTTAGCCAGATCAGATTCTGTGTTCTTGAAAATGTTGCGAAGATGGAAGGAAAAGACAATCATAACTCTCTATTACAGAGAGAGAACTATTGGATTTCATTATTGTCTAGCATGAAACCACACGGTCTCAATGACCGTATGGAATACAGTTGCTACTTATGAACATTTTTTCCTTTGCCCGAAATGTGGCACAATTTAGGTATCTCAACATTTTACTTTACGTGTTAATGATATGAACAATATTTCACTTTATGTTTTTTACCATATTCACGTGGTTATATGTACCGATTTATTGAATTCCTACTCTTATTCGTTGATAGACTATACCTAGAAAGTCATTTACTTTTCTCTGTGCTTCGCACCCATACTTTGATCAACAGGTCACCAACACATTTCTTATATACGCTGCACGTACATAGTCCGTTGTTTATTTCTATGCCCACACACTGAACCGCACGTTCGAGCTTCCGTAAATATGGCCGGTTAACACTTCCGGGGTAAATTCACTCAACTTCCGGGTTACTCGCGAGTAGATGCTACACCTAACTATGCGGTAAGCTAACCTCCGCTTTGTTAACTGGTATATCTTCTTTTTTAAGGTTTCATGCATGCATGTATCCTGATTTAATCTCACAACACGGGATTTCGTTGCACATTGTCTATGACTCAGAACTCGTTTACACGCACGGTCCCTTCGTGCAACCACCACTAGACACCTTACTTGTCGGCTATGTAGCACCACTTCTACTTGGTTTGTTTCACTTCTTTCGTTTAGATAATAGCACCTTCACGCTTCTTGCACAGGTCTCGCCTATCTTTATTTTCATTTCTCGGGGAACACTATCACCATCGCTTGTCTTTACATTCGTGCACCTTTGCAACTTTTAGTTTTCACGACTTCCTCATAAGAGAGTGCTAAATCGAATACTTCGTTTTTCTTTAGAAATATCCCCGGATGAAGGCATTCCATGCCGAAATGCATTGGGAATTACAAAGTGGATATGTGATTTAAGAATGAACCAACCATATGCATTATAAAGAAATCTTGTGAAATACAACGAGATCATTGAATAAACAAAATACAGCGAACAAAAACAAATGTTTCCAACCGTTATTTTAAAAGGATAAACCTTCATATTGAAGGCAACAACGGAGCCTGGGGGACATATTCCACGTGGATGGATATGCTACCTACCTCGGAATTCTCTGGGAGAACATCTGGTTAGTAAGCCTGCAGGGAAGAAAGAGATTTCTTTCTTTTATTGGGCAATTGAAGAAGCCATCAAGGGTGATTTTAGATTAGCCGAGGAGTTATGGGGGGAATCCATCCCAGAGACAGACTGGGGGGAATTGTGGCAGACCTCTTATAAAATTCTATTCTCAGTCGTTAAGCCAGCTTAGCTGAGGAGGAATTAATTTTAAAATAGTAATTTATTTAATTTAATAAATGTAATTCTATTTATTTAATTTAATTAATTTAAAAATTGTAATTAATTTAATTTTATTAATTTAATTAAATTAATTTGATTAATTTAATTAAATTAAATAGAAAAATGGAATTGATATAATTCAATTAATTTAATTTAATTTAATTAATTTAATTTGATTAATTTTAAAATTGTAATTAATTTAATTTAATTAATTTAATTTACTTAATGTAATTTAATTAATTTATAAATTGTAAATAATATAATTTAATAAAATAAAATTAAATTAAATGTATTTAATTAATTTAATTTAATTTATTTAAAGTCGTTTTTTTAAAAAACTGAACACTAAAAATACCCCTGTACCCCAAAACCCAAACCCAGCCCTAAAACCTAAAAATACCCCTGTACCCCAAAACCCAAACCCAGCCCTGAAACCTAAAAATACCCCTTTACCCCAAAACCCAAACCCAGCCCTAAAACCTAAAAATACCCCTGTACCCCAAAACCCAAACCCAGCCCTGAAACCTAAAAATACCCCTGTACCCCTTTTCCGAAACCCAGCCCTAAAACCTAAAAATACCCCCTTACCCCAAAACCCAAACCCAGCCCTGAAACCTAAAAATACCCCTGTACCCCTTTTCCCAAACCCGGCCCTAAAACCTAAAAATACCCCTGTACCCCAAAACACAAACCCAGCCCTAAAACCTAAAAATACCCCTTTACCCCAAAACACTAACCCAGCCCTGAAACCTAAAAATACCCCTGTACCCCAAAACCCAAACCCAACCCTGAAACCTAAAAATACCCTAGCACCCCAAAACATATACCTCAGTACCCCAAAACATATACTCCTATACTCATACTTATTTTTAAAATTACTTAAATTAATATATTTAATTTATAATATAAAAAACACAAATAAATATATTAATTTATAATTAATATTAATTAAATTAATTAAATAATATTCAATAAAAAAATTAAAAAATTATATACTTACCTATACTTACGTTGTAATGGCATGCGTAGTAATAGCATCTGCTATGTAATGTCATGCGTTGTAAAGGCATGCGATGTAATGGATCCAGCGTTGTAAAAGTTGCGTTGTAATAGAATTCCGTTGTAAAAGTTGCGATGTAACGGTGCAATACCGTTTTGGGCATGCCCATCTCTTTCGGAATTTTGGGTTGAAGTTGGAGACTCTTTAACATATATCTTGGGCCACCCAATACAAATCTCCCTTAAGCTCATCATTTTTGGCATATCAAGTGACATCACTGGCTTTAATAGAAGTTTTCTATTCTTTGGTATATTATTAGCCAGACGTGAAATATGCAAGAAATGGGTTGAGACTACACCCCCCACACATTCGGATTGGGTTTCCGCGTTATATAACACTTCAAATATAGATCTGGCTAGATTGAAGAACTCTAACAAGAGTGCCATCTGGAACTGTTTTTTAAATTGAACCTCAGTCTAATTTTTTTTCTGGCTTCTGATTTTTGAAAATATTATATGAACATCATGCTTTTGTCCTATGATTAAGCCTCAGTGGAGCTCCCAGACTGTGCTGGAGTGTGCTATTACCTTTTGGATTCCAGGCTGTTTAGATCATGGTAAGCCACCAGCACTAGTCTTCGGTTCTAAGAAACCTGAAGAGAGCAGTACCATCCTCTCATTAACAACGGGAGGTTAGCAACTAGAAGGAAGTTGGTATTCTACTGGTAAGCAGGGGACGAAGGGCGGAAAAGATTACCCTACTGATTACTTCTCTTAACTGAGCAACAGTGGCGACCTACTGAGTTCCAAGTTAGCTGGGGTTGGAGGAGAATGAGGAAAAAAAATTAAAAATTAAAAAAAAGAAAATACATGGTTTTACTGTATGTTGTGTGCATGCGGGAGAGTGAGTTTGGGTGAGAGAGCTGTATTTTTGTGAGCATTTATTTTTGTATATGGGATTACGGATGTGTGTCGGTCAAAATGAGTGAGTAAGTATAAGTGAGTCAGAGTAAGAGTGAGTGAGAGAGTGTGAATGATTGATTTAGGGTGAGAGTGAGCACACATGAGTAGGTGAAATTGAATGAGTGCAGGTCAGTGCTAATGATAGAATGTGTGTGAATAAGCGAATGAAAGTGAGCATGTGTTGTTATGCTTGCAGATCTGCTGTTGGACCTGGCATGCTTCTTGGCTTATAGAAGAACCTTTGACAAAATCTTGGCACTGCAATACTGGAGGCAATACATGCATATGATATCTCCTCAGTAAAATACTGCTGGCAGTCTGTAAGTAAATTTTGGCATGAAGCACCTGTGAAAAAAGTCAGTGCTGGCCTCCTGGAGGAAATTCTTGGAATAGTTGGGACCTGTGACAAATTGCTTGTGATGGCACATTGGAGAACATTCTTGGCATATGGGAAGACAACTGTGGCAAGATCATTGGGGTCATCCATGACACGATGTGGTCCCTGGCATATTTCACAATCTCTGACATGAGAGACCTCCATAGTGCAAGAGAACCGGTATTAGAAAAATTCTGGTACTGGCATATTGTATGTAATGTTTGGGCAAAAGAGGCCACCATGGCAAAATGCTTGTCATAGCAATGGAGGTAATTTTTGACATAAGGGAGCACACACAGGGCATTTTAAAAACATATGGAAAAATGTGGACTGTCAGATTTTAGTAGCTTGGCACACAATGAAAGGACTTGAATATTTAGGGGTCCAATTGTGATGTAGGTTGGAGGACATCATTGCGGAATTAGGGCCAACCAACCGCCTAATTACGATGCAACCGTATATAGTGCGGCCTCATACTCACATTCCCTATGGGTGCTTGTGCTATGGCCAGAAACTGGCCGTAGTACAAGCTCCTATAGAGAAATGGAAGGTTGTGTTCATCCCTGCACCGCGTGGCAGGCACCTTATAAAGAAACCTGGTTTGGATCCGTTGAAGCCGGAGAGCTATCGACCTATCTCCCTCCTTCCCTGGGTGGCAAAGATCACAGAGGCCCATGTGAATAACATTCTAACTAAACATCTGGCGTCTGCACACCTACTGGACCCTACACAGAATGGTTTTAGACCTGGACATAGTACAGAGACGGCACTCCTATATATGGTTGAACATCTCCGCTCTGTACTAGACGCAGGTCAAACGGCAGCACTGGTCCTTTTGGACCTCAGTGCCGCCTTTGACACTGTATCCCATACCATTCTTCTCCGAAGGCTTGGTGAGGCAGGTTTTTCAGGCAAGGCGTTGGACTGGTTCCAATCGTTCCTTTCGGAACGATCCTTTCAGGTCGTAGTGCCACCGTTTAGATCTAAGCCTCATGCCATGACCCAAGGAGTCCCGCAAGGTTCGGCGTTGAGCCCCACTCTCTTCAACCTCTACGTTCAACCTTTGGCGGAGGTTGCGAAGAGGTGGGGTCTCACTATGGTATCATACGCCGATGATACCCAGTTGGCGGTGGCTCTCAACTGGGACTCTGACCAACTGGCATCAAACTTTGCAGATGGTCTGAGGTCTGTTGCTAGCTGGCTTACGGCCAACTGTCTACAACTCAACGCCCTCAAAACTGAGGTGATGGTATTGGGGAATCATCCCGATTTGTGGGGTGCCAACTGGTGGCCTAGGGAGCTGGGTCCTCCCCCAAAACCTGTTCCTGAACTTAAAAATCTGGGCCTCTGGTTAGACTCCAAACTAACCTTCTCATTCCACACTAAGAAGGTGGCATCCATATGCTTCGGCATTTTGCGTAGTTTGAGGCCTGTCCTCAAATTTTTTGATGCCCCCACCCGCCACATGGTGATACAAGCCAGCATATTATCGAGGCTCGACTACGCGAGCTCATTGTTGTTGGGCGCCAACCGGGTGGAAATCCTGCGACTCCAACGGGTGCAGAATGCGGCAGCCAGGGCCCTGGTGGGCTTGCTGCGTTTCTGCTCAGCCCGCAGCACAATCTTCAAATTGCACTGGCTGCCTGTAATTAGACGCATAGAGTTTAAGACCCTCTGTTTTGCGTTTAAAATTTTTAAAACCGACACTCCCACCATCCTTCAGCACCTTCTGACTTTGTACATCCCTTCGTGCAGCCTTCGTTCTGCCGGCCAAAATCTGGCTGTTGTTCCTCGCTTCCATAAATGCAGACTGGGCGGCCGATCGTTTACGGTGCTGGCCTCCAAATTGTGGAATGCACTTCCTGTCCACGTTCGCTCTTTAGAGGATCTCTTTGCCTTCAGGAAAGCTGTTAAAACTCATTTTTTTCCTCTGCCTTATTAATCATCCCCTACTTTGTCTATGATGTTAGTTATGTTACTTTTTCCTGCTATAGCGCCGGGACGCCCCTTTGCTGGGGCAGCTGTGCGCTCAAAAATTCAATTAACATATCATAACATAACATAACAGGTGGGCACCATAGATGCACCCACAGACCTCAAACCGGAGGCTGCTAATAGCTAGGGGCCCCCAAACTCGCTTTCTAACAGACTTTCTATGTCATAAAGCCCAGCATGGAAAGCCTGTGGGAAACCGAGCATCGTAATCACAGTTGCGCAAAAACAGTCCATACCTACCTGCTCCTTGAGCCTGTCTGAATCCAGCTGGAAGACCAGCGGTTTCAATTCTGACCACCTAGATTGTAATTAGGCGATCATAATTTAAACCGATGATCTCGTTCAGAAAGAGAGCAGGGGCTTTCCGACAGAGATCGTAATAGGGCCCTTATTGAGTTTTTTGTTTGAGCCTATGACTTTTTAGCAAATGTATATGAAAATTGTGCATTTTTCAAAATGTTCAGAGGGAAGTAAAAACCCTACCCTTTGTTCTCCCCTAGAAGAATATATAATGTCAAGTATGCAATTATGTAACTTCAGCAATGTTAATTATTGTGATGCCATCAGGATTAAGGTTATGTGACATCACTTCTTGGGACAATGTAGGGTCAAAGGTCATATGATGTCACTTCCTGTGACATCATTAAAGTCAAAAGGTATATAATGTCACTTCCTCTACCCCTGGTATGTTTGGTAATCGACATCCATGGCAATAAAGAGAGTCAACTCCCGAAAAGGGGTGAGCATGGGGAAGCATGTTATATGTAAAAGAAATTTTAAAAAAACGGTTGTGCATGTGAGGAAAGAAAGTTTTAAGTGGCTGTTATATAGTATTTGACAAATGACTTCATCACAGTTTCAAATACATTTCTTTGAGCAAAGCACACACTCTTTCATAGTGAGAACATATTGAAGACTAACACCTATAACAGAAAAACAAAGGCAAACACAATGATACTATTAGCAAAGAGTTTCTCGTGGCCTGGTGTACCTGGGATGGCCCAACACTACTCGATCACTGCATTAGAAGAGATAAAGCACACACACATCCATCAGGGTAGAAGAGAGAAAACAGCATCCCATCCTTTGCTTTACATGGGCCCGCCCCAAGCTGTCATCTCACACTGGGACAGTTCAGGTTACACAAGGGGATTTCGAAAGTGACACCAGGTCTGCATAAAGATAGATACTTGACCTTGTATTCTCTCTATAATCCACCCATAAATGCTTTCTCTGTGCACTCTGTGCCCTTCCTGTGTGCTGCCCCTTAATCCTACCGAACAATACAATCTTCAGCTGTCACAGGGCAATGCACTTGTCTGAAATGATTCACAGTGCTTTCTACTGCAGGCTGGGACTTTGCAGCACTATAAATACATGTCACAATTCTCCACTGTGCCAACAAGGATTCATTACACAAGCAGACATCTGCAGTGTTTGCATTAACCAATTTAGCTTTCATGACATAAGAGTGCATTTCCCATCGATGAGTTTAACTTACAATTATTTTCATGTAGTGTTTTATTTTATATGCAGTTACAAGAAGGTGAAAAAGGCCAAAGAAATAGTTACAAAATATTTTTTATTTTTTATCTATATCTCTGGTCCTTTCCCCAGTGACCACGCCCATATTGCACTCATGACTCCAGGTGTTCCGAGCAGCGATGTTGAGGTAGTGAAGGGACTTTTTATTTTCTCTTTCAGAGGAGTGATTTAAAGGGCCACCATCCCTTTTTACATTCGAGTGTAGCTTCGATGCACTGGACGAAAACAAATCCACATAGCATATTAGCAGTTCACAATTACTTAGGAAAAACTTGGATTTGGAGGCATGTTTTTGACTTTGTTCAACCCTGAATGCAAGAGATGTTGGTGCACTGTCAGAATGTCAGTTGTGTCTGTTTGAAGGAGAAATTACACAAAGAACAATTTACATAGCACATACACATTTTTTTAATTATTTGACAGAGCTAATCATTCTAATGCAGGGTGTCACAGCACTTTACAACACATGCACACAAGTGTGCAACTCAATGTCTGTAACTCAATTTACAGAAAATGTTACATAAGACAATGTTAATGTTAATGTTAGTGGTGTTTTATATAGCGCTCGGCTACTCCGGAGAGTGTCCTGGCACTTTAAGACCTATAACAGAAATAAAGGGGCAGGCGAGAAAGAGGTATGGCCTACTGAACAACTAACCAAGATTTCAGGTCTTTTCTAAAGGCCAACAAATTGGTCTTCCCTCAAAGAGCAATTGGCAGAGTATTCCAGAGCTGAGGCGCCAGGTACTTAAAGGATCGGCCCCCAATCCGAGCTCTTCTTATGACTGGGACCGCAGCCAAAGCCTGCGACTCAGACCTCAAAGATCTGACAGGATGATTGAGAGCCAGCCATTTTTTAATGTATTTGGCCGCGGAGGCATGCAAGGCCTTGTGAGCCAGAGTAAGAAAACTATCCGTTTCCGGATAGGCAACCAATGAAGAGACTGAAAGAAGTCCGATGTCCTGGCTCGACTGTGTAGGCCAAAAATGGCCCGCGCGGCCGAGTTCTGAGCCACCTGCAGACGTTGGAGAAGATACTCCGGCAGGCCCAAATACAGGACATTGGCGTAATTTGGGCCTGCACCGTAATCTTCCTATGCGCCAACGGGAGCAGAGGAAGAAACTTACGGAGCATCTTGAGGAGGCCAAAACATATTCCAGTGATGCCGAGAATCTGGGGCTTCAGAGCCAAGCCAAGCCACAATCAGGGTTACAAGGTATAGCAGTTGCATATAATTCTTTCTGGTGGGCATTATATGTGAAGAGTGCATGGCTGCAAGAAACCTAAACATAGGATTTAAAATGTAACACAGTGCTTTGGATTGTCTGTACTTATAATAACATATCACCACTCAAACAAAACATTTTTAGAAACCTTAGCATAAGGACAGATAGAAAAAAAAACAATAAGGCTCTAAACCCATGCCTTGCAGTTTGGATGCACCTCCTTAATGCCAGTTCATAGCTCACTGTGCTATATTCCAATTTCAAATCATAAACTGCAAGTAGCACTAGCATCTCTCTGTGAAAAGTAGAAACTTACATGCCTCTAGGAGTATAATACAAATCTGTTGTCTGCGTGTCAAACAATGTGCTTTGCAGCAGGCACATTAACCCTTTATGCTACTTCATGAGTTAAAGCATGACTAGACAAAAGACGGATCTCTTCAGCAAGTGTATTAACCACCAAAGTTATCCCACCACTATTATTATCCCCTGAAAACTGCTGTCGCATAACGATCTCTGCAGCAGGTGCCTAAGCCCCAATAGGAAATGTTAAAATGCTACCTCTTCGTAATCATTTAAGTAGCCAGAACAGATTTACTGTCAGGTTTGTCCTTGTTGACAGTTTTTTAGGTTTTGACTGGCGATGCGTACTTCAGTACGCATGCGCCAAAAAACCTTTTGATGTGTGTGTGTGGGGTCGGGAATACGCCCTCTCCTCTCATTGGCTAGCTCCATAAATGGAGGCTAGCCATTGGGAGAGGGCTCCGTCCGTCAATCTCGGACCACATTCGGGGGCGTTCCCGAGATTTTTTGGCTTTTGGCTACGTCACGCTACGTCAGCCAAAAGCCCTCGGGAACGCCCCCGAATCTGGTCCGGCATTGAGCCGCCCTCACTAACCTTTCTCTTGTACCCGCTCGGTGCACTCTTGTGAGGACCCCTCACAACACCGATTCTGCCGAGACCGGCCCTAATCATGCGATCTGCCTCCGCCCGCCAATCACACTTCAGATGCCAACCCCATCTCAGCCCTACCCAGAGATCCCTCGAGACAACACCCTGCACGGGACCTTCGCCCACCTAACCCTCAACTTCTCCCTCCACCAGTTCTGCCACCTTCTCTCCCACTGTGCCCCTCCCAGCCCGCCGAAGGTTCATGGTGGTCGCCGCTGAGCCAAAGAAACCACGAAGGAAGAGGCCTGCAACGGGTAAGAAATGTCAGAGCACCGCACAGTGCTGGGAATGTAAGCGCACAAGGAATGGGCGCACTGCTGGAGACACAGACCACCCCCACCACCACCTCCCGACAGGCCCGGCTCCACCCACAGCAGGGCTCTCTCCAACGCAAGACTTTCGTGAAGCGTGAAACGGGCCTCCGGGCATCAAAGCGCTCAGCGTCCTCAGTATAAAACGCACGGATGCATGGCTGCGTCTGAGCGCGCTGTGCAAGTGTGTGTGTGTCATGAAGGGTAGTCCAAAGGGAGAGGCCGCCCCAGCGGAAGCATCGCGGAACATGCAGGAAGTCGAGTGCGCTCCTCTTTAACAAGAAAGTTGTGAAGCCCGAAGCGTTCCTGTGGGGTGTCTTCCGAATCGACGGGGTTCAAGATGCCGCCGCCGCCGCCTCCGCCGCCGCCTCCTCTCTTCCCGATGGGGGCGTTCTCACCCGACCGGTACCTAAAGGGGGAGATGTCACGGCTGCTCTCTAGAGGACGCCCCACGCCATCAGCTGACCTCTGCATGGATGTACATTGACCCGAGAAGAGGGCGCCGAGGATGACCTAGTCTCCTGTGGGTGCACAGTGTAGCCTGTCGGAAGACTTTATGCCCACCCTGCAGCATGGCACCTGTTCTGGGGCACCCGACAGTGCCCGAGCCCGAAGAGGCCACATGGTAATCATGCCAAAGCATGTGTTCAACCGAGGAAAGGCAGAGCAAGCGTGGGCAGAGGTCAAAACTGACAGATTTCTCAACGTGGACATGTGATTTACAGGTGATACAGAAGCCACAACACTCATTTACAACCATACACAGAGTGCCTCATGCCACATCACCCCCTCTGTGCCAGCCTGTCTCCGAAGACACCCCCTGCTTGTTAATGAATGCGGCCGTGTGTTTTACAGGTAGCACTGAAGCCAAGCCCCCCACACACACACGGCCACATAAACAACCCTCTGCTTGAAGGGCTGTCTGTCTGTGCCAGCCTCTCGCAGGACGGCTGCTCGTGAAAATGTCCCACTATGTTGCTGAACGTGTCCCTGCGATCTGAACACACATGGAAGCGTGCACTCCTGCCTGCATGTGTGTCTTCTCGGGTCAATGGCCCTGCGATTCAAAAACGCACCAGGTAGTTAAATGGGGAGGGTGTAAACAACAAAAGAATAAAACAAAGGTAGGACTAGTGAACAAGATAATGTATAAAACCGGTGTAGTGGTTTAGGTTAAAATAGCGTTGGCAAAGGCAATAGCTCTCAGCTTCCTGAACTATCGGCTATGCCAATGGTTTTTAGCCAAGTAAAACAAATACAATTAAAATAAACCTTTGGCGGAGAAGATTGCAGCATATATAGGTGTGCACCACGCATACAACATGACATGGGCACTTTTCTCACCCTAGCAAAAGCCTCCCAGTTTCATCCCAACACAACCTGCCCAGATAAGGGCCCTTTAACTGCAATCGGACACAATTGTGTACTGCATCCAATCGCCCTGTCACATTTAATTACTTCGCCCCACTCGCTGCCCCCATCAGACCCAAAAGCACTTCTGTTCCCAGTGGAGCCCTGTTCCTTGTGAGCCCGGTGACGCCCACCACTTGGGAGTTGGAGGCAGTGGATTCCGTCACGGCCCGAATGGTTCACCCTCACAGATAGAACGATAGTTCCAGTGTGGACCCAAATTGACTCCTTTTAGTCACTAATTTGCGTCTTTTTACGTATTGATATGAGGCTTGTTTACCACCGCCCATTGTTAAGTGCAAATTCATGATCGACGTAGGATGACCAGGCAGTTTGCAAAGTTCCTTGTTTGTTACGGAAGGGCCTATTTGGAGATGTGGGCGTCTGCCCTGTTGTTGTTTTGCTGAAGTAGGAGTCGTTATTTATTGGAGTTTGATGTTTTGGAGGTAATCTTACAGTTCAATAAAAATTTGTGGGGAAAGCTTGCACTGTCACCAGTTTCATGAGCGGGGGCGGGTGTGTTCTGGTTTCGCCTCCTTTGTTGTAAGGCTCGCAGATGCAGCTTTTCTTTCCGTTTGGTGGTGCGGCCGTTCATTGTCTGTCCCGGGGGTGTAAGGGGGCGAGGGGAGTTGGCCTGTCCATTATTTCAAAACTGTGTTCTCTCTCTAATAGTCTTCTTTTTTAAATTATTATTATATGTATCAACCTGCTGTGATTAGAGGGAATCCCACGCACTATCGATTATTTTATGCTATACGCAACGTTTTTTAAAATTATATCAGAACTGCCCTGGTCATACGCAAACAGATGTGAAGCATTTAAAAGAGCGATTTTCATTCAATGCTGACGTATGGTAACCTCCATTTTAACGCCCTTGGTGAAATCTAATTATAGCATCCCATGTGCGCTTACAGGCATTTGCATGAAAAATCCCTCGGTATGAATAAATACAAGCTAGGAAAAGGACCGTGCATTGACTTTCACCCGCCTTTGTCCCATTTCAATTTACAAATGTGGGAGAAACGTCATTGTTTGAAGGGTGCTGAGAAAGGAGCGACGTAATTTACATTGCAAATGTAAATGACACCCATAGCGGATTCCGAAACCCTGTGCGACCTGTGATGACCGTGACGATGACGCCGACGGTCCGGTAAGCTGATTGCATGGAGTACGGGAGGTGGTTGTGTTCACTAGTTTGTAGGTAGCAACTTATTATTCCCCTTTGAATAGACACGTAAGAAGGAGCTTAAGCGTCAAGAGATTGAGAATGATATTAGACCAAGAGTCCACTGTCCCAAGAACGCAATATTGCCCCAATCTGAGTTTAGATGAAGAGCGAGTTTTCATTTGTAATAGCACACGTGCAGTTACAGACCAGTATGGGAATGTTTTTAACGTTTATACAGAGCAGGATGTTGCTGGAAGCAATACACGTCCAGATAGAAATCGGGACGTACTTAATAGAGAATTAATAGTTATCAAGATCGATGACTCATCAAAATAAAGAGCTTATAGTAAATTTGGTCATTTGGTACCAAGACCAGTTACAACTTAACCCAGAGTGCATTATACCATACATAAATGCACACAAATCAAAAATTAAAGAGACATAGTGTAAAATTCTGTTGTAAATAATGTGCTCAGGTATGTGTGTATTTGGTAAATTGTTATAATAAGCTAGAAGACATTAGGAGAGGCAGGGCTTCAAAAAACATGATGTGTTGCTCTGCTTTTTAGGTTTTGACTGTTCTGTTTAAGGAAAGCAAAACAAGTGATGGGTCGACTTCATGAAATAATGTCAGCTACCAGTAATCGTGTGCCCCTGTTGCCTGCGTGTGCCTCCGTGAGCCCCTGTTGCCTGCTTGTACCTCTGTGTGCCCCTGTTGCCAGCTTGTGCCTCCGTGTGCCCCTGTTGCCTGCTTGTGCCTCCGTGTGCCCCCGTTGCCTGCTTGTGCCTCTGTGTGCCCCTGTTGCCTGCTTGTGCCTCCGTGTGCCCCTGTTGCCTGCTTGTGCCTCCGTGTGCCCCTGTTGCCTGCTTGTGCCTCCGTGTGCCCCTGTTGCCTGCTTGTACCTCTGTGTGCCCCTGTTGCCTGCTTGTGCCTCTGTGTGCCCCTGTTGCCTGCTTGTGCCTCTGTGTGCCCCTGTTGCCTGCTTGTGCCCCTGTGTGCCCCTGTTGCCTGCTTGTGCCTCCGTGTGCCCCTGTTGCCTGCTTGTGCCACCGTTTTCGTGCCCCTGTTGCCTGCTTGTGCCTCCGTGTGCCCCTGTCGCCTGCTTGTGCCTCCGTGTGCCCCTGTCGCCTGCTTGTGCCTCGTGTGCCCCTGTTGCCTGCTTGTGCCTCCGTGTGCCCCGTTGCCTGCTTGTGCCTCTGTGTGCCCCTGTTGCCTGCTTGTGCCTCTGTGTGCCCCTGTTGCCTGCTTGTGCCTCTGTGTGCCCCTGTTGCCTGCTTGTGCCTCTGTGTGCCCCTGTTGCCTGCTTGTGCCTCTGTGTGCCCCTGTTGCCTGCTTGTGCCTCCGTGTGCCCCTGTTGCCTGCTTGTGCCTCCATTTTCGTGCCCCTGTTGCCTGCTTGTGCCTCTGTTTTCGTGCCCCTGTTGCCTGCTTGTGCCTCCGTGTGCCCCTGTTGCCTGCTTGTGCCTCCGTGTGCCCCTGTTGCCTGCTTGTGCCTCCGTGTGCCCCTGTTGCCTGCTTGTGTCTCCGTGTGCCCCGTTGCCTGCTTGTGCCTCCATGTGCCCCCGTTGCCTGCTTGTGCCTCCGTGTGCCCCTGTTGCCTGCTTGTGCCGCTGTGTGCCCCTGTTGCCTGCTTGTGCCTCCGTGTGCCCCTGTTGCCTGCTTGTGCTGTGTGGGTGTGTGTGGAGGGCTCTGTGTGGCTGTGTGTGTGGGAAGCTTTGTGTGGCTGTGTGTGTGGGAAGCTTTGTGTGGCTGTGTGTGTAGGAAGCTTTGTGTGGCTGTGTGTGGGGAGGTGGCTTTGTGTGGTTGTGTGTGTGGGGGGCTCTGTGTGGCTGTGTGTGTGGGGGGCTCTGTGTGTGTGGGGGGGGGCTCTGTGTGTTTGTGTGTGTCATTTGCGAGAGATAAAGCTAGTGGCATTATAAATGACAATGCCATTTATTTATGTTAAAAAAAACATAAATAAAAATAATGTCAAGAGCAATGCCAATAGCTCTAACTTTAACAAAGGCAAAACCATTGCATTGTAAATGCTTGTTGTTGTAGCGTTTAAAAAATACTAAGGGCCTCATTTATGAGAAGTGACGCATCGCTGCGTGAAAGCAGCGATGCGTCACTTCTCAGTGCGCCCTCCTTGCGACATGAGTGATGCATCATATTTATAATATGATGCATCATGTCGCAAGGGGTTACAGATACGTCAGTATTTCTGACGTATCTGTATGGCGCAAAAGTGACGCATTGCTGGAGTGTGTCACAAAAGTGACGCAACTCCAGCAATGTGTCCTTTCACATGGGGCAGACCCCATGTGAAAGGGCCTGCGTCAGTCTTACGCCTGCTGTGAGGCAGGCGTAGGATATTGACGCATTTGCGTCCTAGAAGTGATGCAGTGAAATCTCATAGATTTCACTGCGTCACTTCTACGACCCTTTCTAGCGTCAATACGCCACCCTTGCATACATTATACCTGGCGCAGGTATAATGTAACGCAAGGGTTTACAAAGTGACGCATCTTCCTAGATGCGTCACTTTGTAAATATGGCGCAACAAGGCGCATTTTTTACGCCACTGGTGCGTCACAAAAAAGTGACGCTCTGGTGGCGCAAAAGTGACGCACAGCCTCATAAAAGAGGCCCTAAAGATTTAAGTTGATTGTCAGACTTCGCCTTGCATGCCTCTGCCACTCCTGAATCCAAACCCTAGCCGCTGCCAAACCTTGTATTATTTAGTGCTAGATTTTAGCGCAAAGTGCGACATTGCGTTAGTTGTTGATGCACAGACTCATTTCGTTATTAAAAAAACCCCACAAAAAACAGAATTGGTGCTAAATACACCTGCTTCTGCTCTGTTTGTTCAAGCGGGTCTCTCAGCCCTGCATTATAATTTGGCCAAGAGAGGAAGCGTAATTATGCGACCTTGAATAATGACATACTTCTGAGAATTTTGCATTATAAACATAACGAGAATTTCCCGTAATTAACCATAGTATGCCTGCGTAATTTAAATTTCACCTAGACAAAGACGCTGCCAGGATTGTGTGCCAGCACAGGAATATCGAGGTGCTCTCTTGGTTAGTAGTAGGGTGCACTGCCAGAGCTGTGTATGGCTGCCAGTACTGGAATAACTGGCTATGCAGCAGGACTGCATAGACGACAGCGACGTCTGTAGTACTCAGTACTGGAATAGCAATCAGATAAGGGGAGAGATGTGGCCTTACGGCTCCAGAACATGGGGAACGGGATTCAAACCACAGTTCCGACTCAACTTCTTGTGAATGTGGGCAATCGACGCAATTCATTAGTCCTTAATTTCCCTGGGCCTTATTTATGAAGGCCTTGCGCCGCCGGTGCGTCACTTTTAACATGGGAAAAAGTGACGCACCGGTGGCGCAAGGCTTTCATAAATGAGGCCCCCTGAGCCTTAAAAATTAATAAAAAAACATATATAGTGCAATCTGGTTGTCTTGTAAAGCGCCCCAAATGCTAGATTCACGCTATTAAAAAAAGGTGCAACATTTTAATGCTGCAGAACAGGATAAGAGAGGACGTGCTGGGCAAGACAATGTACCCCCTTTCATTTACTATCCCTCGTCAGCGAGTTCAGAGCTAAAATGATGAAGAAAGAAAAGTGCCTTCACGGAATAAGATTACCAGCAATTTTTCAAGAAAGATGAAGCCATCTCCGCAAAGAGCCAGACTTAACAGCTGCTGAGAAACCTGATAAGCTGCCCAGACCGAGAGAATTTACGCTGTCCTCTCCCTGCGGGACCTTTGCTTTCGCAAATGCATTACCATTTCTATCAGATAACCCCTAGGAAATGAAGACATCGGATGCTTATACTCGTCCTGCCCTGAGAGAGGCTTCGCGCGCCTCGCTCCTTCGAGGCTGCGTTTCACGAGCTGAGATCTGAGGATCCAATGCTACTCAAAGGGGCTGAAATCTTACCCACCCCCCAACCCGCCTCCCATCCCTAGACAGAAGAGAAGGCTGGACGGAGAAGGAGATGCCTGGCTTTAGCTGCTTGAAGCCATTCTTTACTGCTTAATTTGTAATAAGTGTGAGGTCAGGGGGTTTCTTAGGAGCCCTCCCAGATTCTTGATTCAACCGAATGTCTCTGCCATCAACCACTTCCTATCTCTTTATCTCACTCTTGCAGGTCCAAGTTTGTCCCTTTCTTTCCCCCTTTGTACCTTTTCTCCTTCTTTCTCTTCTGCCTTTTTTATTAACTTTCTGCAATTACCTTTTTAGGGTCAAGCATGCGCTAGCGCATGCATCTCGCTTGCGTGAGACTGTTGTTAACAAATAAAGGGTTGGAGCCCGCCTGTTGCTTACAATTTGATGACTTGCATGGCATTTGTCTTCACAGCCTCAACATTTGTCAAGGCAGGTCAATCAAGAGCCTCACACACAACTTCAAAGTCCTCCATGACCTGGGGCCTTCCTACAAGGACCATCAACTTAGCTTCCACCAACCCTCTAGTCACCTGCATGCCACCACCCTCTCGCAAACCCCCTGCATTCATCGCAGTTGCAGTGGAATCCGCTACTTCCTAGACATTGCTGCCAGGGCCATGAACGGCCTGCCCCTCCATCTCAGTACAGCCCCTTGCTGGCAGACTTCAGAAAGAGAATCAAGACCTGGCTCTTTGACGGAGACACAGAGCCCAGTTACCCATAGAGGTGAAGTGCTGTGCTTTGCAGAGGCTGATTGATTGATTGATAATATCATTTCCGATCCTGCCTATGAAGCAGGAACCAAACACTGATTGATTCTTCTTAATCAGTGCCTGTCCGCTTCTCCCGGCATGATTGAGGTACTATTTTGTTCTTTTTACCTTTTAGCTCCCTGCAAACAGAACCGTGTGACCAGTAAAAATGTGGCCATCATCAAAATCGCAATGATTTATTTTCCATACTTAACTTTCTTTTCTTTTGCAAACTCTTTTTTTTCTCACTTTGCACTCATGTTTTCTTTTGTTTTGCTTGTGGGCACTGCTTCAAAAGATGAGGATTATTTTATTGCAAAGTGACATTGCTTCTTTCTTACGTGTAATTTCTGAAATTATGCTTTAACACATAATTGTGCAGTACACCCCAATCCACCCCGCTCAAATCCAAGCAAATCCATCCCACCTCCCCCAAACCAATCTGCCCCATTCAATCAAATCCACCCAGACCAATCCCACCTAACCCAGCCCATTCCAATCTGCCCCACTTCAATTCACCCCACTCCTATCAGAAACAATCTGCAGCACTCCAATACAAAACAATCTAAAACACTCCATACAAGAACAATCTGCCCAAGTTCAAAGCAGTCGGCCCCCTCCAATCTGCCGCAATCCAATATGAAACAATCTGCCCTACTTCAGTCCAAAACAATCTGCCCAACTCCAATCTGATCCACTTCAATCTAAAACAATTGTTCTCACTCCAATCCAAAACAATCTGCCCCACTAAATCCAAAACAATCTGCCCCACTCCAAACCAAAACAATCTGCCCCACTCAAATGTGTCCTGCTGCAACCCAAGACAATCAGCCCCCCTCCAATCTGCTCCACTCCAATCCACCCAACTCCATTCCTAAACAATCTGCCCCACTCCAATCCAAAACTATCTGCCCCACTCCAATCCTAAAACAATCTGCCCCACTCAAATCCAAAACAATCTGTCCCACTCCAATTCAAAACCAACTGCCCCCCTCCAATCCAAAACCATCTGCCTCACTCCAATCCAAAACAATCTGCTCCACTCCAATCCAATACAATCTTCCCCACTACAATCCAAAACAATCTGCCCCACTTAATCCAAAACAATTTGCCTGACTCCCAACCAAAACAATTTGCCCCACTCCAATCTGCCCCACTTCAATCCAAAAGAATCTGCCCCACTCCAATCCCCCCAATTCTAATCCAAAACAAATTGCTTCTCTTCAATCCAAAACAATCTCCCTCACTCTAATCAGCATACTTCAATTCAAAACAATCAACCCCACTCCAATCCAAAACAATCTGCCCCACTCCAATCCAAAACAATCTGTCCCACTCCAATCCAAAACAATCTGCCCCACTCAAGCCAAAACAATCTGCCCTAATCCAACCCAAAACAATTGGCCCCACTCCAATCCAAGCCCCACTCCAATCTGCGCCACACCAATCCACTCAACTCCAAACCAAAACAATCTTCCCCGTCCTATATGCCCTACTCCAATTTGCCCTACTCCAGTCCAAAACAATCTGCCCACTCCATTCAATCCCTCTCCAATCTTCCCCACTCCAATCCATAACAATCTGCCCCACTCCAATCTGCCTCACTCCAGTCCGGAACAAACTGCCCCACTCTAGTCTGGCCCACTCCAGTGCAAAACTGTCTGCCCCACTCTACACCCCTATTTCAATCTGACCCACTCCAAATTCACCATTCCAATCCAAAACAATCTGCCCACTGCAATCCATCCGCACAAATCTACCAAACTCCAATCCAAAACAATTGGCCCCACCACAAACCATCCCACTGCAATACAATCCACCCCACACCAATCCAATCCACCCCAATCCAATCTACCCACCACAACCCAATCCACCTTACCCCAATCCACTCCACTCCCCCTTCTCAATCCACCCTACTTCAATCCAATCTACCCTACTCCAATCCAAAACAATCTGCCCGCTGCAATCGGCTCCACTCCAATCCACCCAACTACACTCCAAAACAATCTGCCTGTGGGGAGGAGGAGGAACAGGAGAGCCCATCCGCCGCAGAACAAACCAGGACTTCCTGGTTGCCACCGAAAACGAAACCGGAAGCATGCAACAGCGCTTTAGCCTTCGGCTGGCTGAAAGGGGGGGAGTCGCGTTATCAGGCGGAAGTGAATGGAGCTGAGGCGGGGATAAGAGCCATAGGCGGAGAACGGACGGTGTGGGGTGATAGCGAGGAGAAAGCAGAGCACCCGTAGGAGGAGGACCGAAGAGTGGAGAGCGAGAGGAGAGCGGAGGAGGACCAAAGAGTGGAGAGCGAGAGGAGAGCGGAGGAGGAGGACCGAAGAGTGGAGAGCGAGAGGAGAGCGGAGGAGGACCGAACAGTGGAGAGCGAGAGGAGAGCGGAGGAGGACCGCAGAGCAGAGAGTGGAGAGAACAACGTGGAGAGACAACGAGGCGTTCTGTATACTGCTTCCATACCAGGTGGGCTGAAGGAGGGAGAAGATGTCACGGGTTCCTACGTTGCGGTCCGAGAGGGGGGCCGCAGCCCAAGGCAAGTACCATTACAAGGGGCATTCTGGTGGGGCGTGTGGGGAGGGGGGAGGTAGAGCAGCTGAGGGCAGTTGGAGGTCGGGCACGTTCGGAGGTGAAACCCAATAAAAAGCCCTGCACCCTGAAATCCCTTTTTCATTTTGTTTTCCCACACACCTTGGTGACGGTAGCACAGTGAGACCAGTACAATTTGTAAACCCGGTTTTCTTTTCCCTTCCAAGGCTCAGAGACCCCGGGGACGCCAAAAGGAGCCAGACGGAGGACCAAGAAATTTGCACTCCTGAAAACCTGATTCAAACATTGACTTTAACAAAATAAACATCCCTGAGAGTATATTAGCGTGATCTTGTGTTCCATACCCATCTAACCCCTGACAGATTTGGTGTCAGAAGTGGGATATTGCAGTGACGACATGCCACAGTCCGTGCCTATCCCAGTTGAGAATGTCATCTCCCAACTAGCAGAAGGTCAGAGACACCTACAGCTCATTTTTGAACAGCAGATACAAACCGCCAAAACAGAAAGGGAGGCCCTACAGGATGCCCTAAAGGAACAGGCCACCCTTCTAACCACAAACCAACAGATACAGGATACGGCTATCCTGCGCCTTACCGATGCAATAACCACCACCTGATTCCATCCCAACATACCTAATTCTGTGTTACAAAAGTTTCAGGAAGGTGACGACCCAGATTATTTCTTAAGAACTTTGAACAGGTCGCAACAACTGCTTCTTGGCCCCGGGAGAGATGGAGCCAGTACATAGCCCCCCTTCTTTCAGGCGAGCTACAGACTGCTTACCAGGCTGCGAATCCAGCAGGTAGAACAGATTATGAAGATGTAAAAAAGGCCATTCTCGAGAGACTTGGTTGCGATCAAGAGTACTATCGAGCTAAGTTCAGGAAAGAAAGATGGAACCCCGGGTACAACCCCTGGGCCTTGCATTATCGGATTCGGGATCTAGGCACACGGTGGCTGGCTCCCCAAGAGACCCCCTAGAGGATCTGATGGCTAAGGTCTTTTTCGAGCAGTTTCTGGAAGCCTTACCTCCTACTACTCGCTCCTGGATCAAGCAACACCCCAACCTCAAACCTACTGTAGCGGTGGACTTGGCCTGTGCCTATCACAGGGCACCCGAATTCTGCACTGGCCTCAATAAAACCCCTGTTTCCAACCCCAGACTAATAAACCCCAGACCACAGAGCAGACCCGAACCCCGAGTTCCCTTTCTTCATCGTGTTCCCTTTAGGCCGGTACCACCGGGACCTAGTATGAGCCCTCAAGGACCCCATGCTATCATTGTTCTGAGTGGGGCCACATAGCCCGACAATGTCCGCATAGAACCCCTCCAGCAGAACCTATGGAGGTAGGGTATTCCAAGGGGCGGGTATACGTAACAGGCAAGGGACATCGCCAGTACAAGAGAGAAGTACTGCTCAATGGAAAGAAACAACAGGCCTTATTGGACATGGGTTGTCATGTGTCCTTAGTGGACAAAACCTTAGTAAACCCACAACAAATACAAAAGAACGAGACAGTGTATGTGACCTGTGTACATGGTAACACCATTGGGTATCCGGTAGCAGAAGTGTTATTGGATGTTTCTAACGACCCCCAGTTGCGCAGGGTAGGCGTGATCTCCTCTCTACCTGAGGCTGTCATTATTGGGACGGACCACCCCCGGTTCGATCACTATATCGATGAAGCCAAGAAAGACACAACAGACTGGTGGAGGGAAGCCCCGTTTAGAGACAGTGAGATAGAAGGGATGAAGGGGAAAGACCGTAAAAGTAAACATGAAAAACGAAGAGCCAAAACCATTTTTTCTCTGGCAACAAGTCAGTCACATGTGTTTCCTGTGACCCTTACAGACGCAGTGGGGCCTACCCCTAGCTTCCGGTCAGCCAAGATGGACGACAATACGTTACTCCATGCTTGGGAACAAGTACAAGAACGGGACAACGAAAAGGTAGGTCCCTATTTCTTTGTGCAACGAGGATTTGAAAACCTGATTCAAACATTGACTTTAACAAAATAAACATCCCTGAGAGTATATTAGCATGGTCTTCTGTTCCATACCCATCTAACCCCTGACACTGCCCAACTACATTCCAAAACAATCTGCCCCACTCCCATTCAAAACAATCTGCTTCACTCCAATCTGCCCCACTCCAATCCAAAACAACCGGCGCCACTCCAGTCCAAAACAATCTGACCAACTCAACCCAAATAAATCTGCCTCACTCCAATCCAAAATAATCCCACTCCAATCCAAAACAATCTGCCCCACTCCAATCCAAAACAATCTGCCCCGCTTAATCCAAAACAATCTGTCCCACTCCAAACTAAAACAATCTGCCCAACTACAATCTGCCCAACTTCAATCAAAAAAATCTTTCCTAATCCAATCCACCCAACTCCAATCCAAAATGTTTTGCCCCACTCCACTCCAAAACAATCTGCTTCGCTCCAGATGGCAACCTCCAATCCAAAACAATCTGCTCCACTCCAATCTGCCCCACTCCAATCCAAAACAATCTGCCCCACTTCAATCCAAAACAAACTGCACCACTCAATCCAAAACAATCTGCCCGATCCAATCCAAAACAATCTGCCCGATCCAATTCAAAACAATCTGCCCCAATCCCCAAAACAATCTACCCACTCCAATTTGCCCGAACCCAATCTTCCCCACTCCAATCCAAAACAATCTGCCCTATTCCAATCTGCCTCACTGCAGTCCCGAACAATGCCCGACTCAAGTCTGCCCCACTCCAAATTGCCCACTCCAATCCAAAACAATTGGCCCCACCACAATCCATGTCACTGCAAAACAATCCACCACAATCCAGTCTATCCCACTTCAATTCAACCCACCTCTCCCCAGTTCCACTCCTCTCCCTTCCCAATCCACCCTACTTCAATCTAATCCACCCCACTCCAATCCAAAACAATCTGCCCCACTCTATTCCAAAATAATCTACCCCACTAATTCCAAAACAATCTGCACCCTCCAATACGCCCACTCCATTCTGCTCCACTCCAATCCTCACTCCAATCTGCTCCACTCCAATCCAAAACAATCTTCCCCACTCCAATCCGCCCCACTCCAATTCAAAACAATCTGCCCACTCCAATCTGCACCACTCCAATACACCCAACTCCAATCCAAAACAATCTGCTCCACTTTAATCCAAAAAAACCTGCCCACACCAATCCAAAACACTCTGCCCAACTCAATCCAAAACAATCTGCCCCACTCCAATCTGCACCACTCCATTATGCCCAACTCCAATCCAAAACAATCTGCACCACTCCAATACGCCCAACTCCAATCCAAAACAATCGGCCCCACTCCAATCTGCACCACTCCAATATGCCCAACTCCACAATCTGCCCCACTCTAATCCACCCTACTTCAATCTGCCCTACTCCAGTCCAAAACAATCTGCCCGTGCCAATCTGCCCCACTTCAATCTTCCCCACACCAATACAATAGAAACTGCCCCCTCCAAACTGCCCCACTCCAGTCCAGAACAATCTGCCCCACTCCAATCTAATCCACCTCACCCATTCCACCTCACTCTCTCCAATCCATCCCGCTACAATCCAACCCACCCGATTCCAATCCAAAACAATCTACCCCACTCCCATCCAAAACAAATTTGCCCACTCATTCCAAAACCATCTGCCCATTCCAATCTGCCCTTTCCAATCTGGTCATGTCGAATCCAAACCAATCTACCCAACTCCAATCCAAAACAATCTTCCCCACTCCAATCTAAAATAATCTGCCTCACTCCAGTCGGCCCACTCCAATACAAAAAAACAGCCTCAGTCAATCCAAAACAATCTGCCCCAATACAATCCAAAACAATCTGCCCCACTCAATCCAAAGCAAACTACCCCACTCCAATCCAAAACAATCTGTCCCACTACAATCTAAAACAATCTGCCCCACTCAATCCAAAACAATCTGCCCCACTACAATCTGCCTCATTCTAATCCACTCCACTCTAATTCCCCCCTCTCCAATCCAATCCACCTCAGCCCAGCTCACCCACTCCTTCTCTATTCACCACACTCCAGTCCACCACAATCCACCTCACCACAATCCAATCGACCCACTCCAATCCAAAACAATCTGCCCACACAATCTGCCCCACTTCAATACAAAACAATCTGCCCCACTCAATAAAAAACAATCTGCCCCACTCCAATCCAATACAATC
Source organism: Lissotriton vulgaris (assembly GCF_964263255.1). NCBI lineage: Eukaryota > Metazoa > Chordata > Amphibia > Caudata > Salamandridae > Lissotriton > Lissotriton vulgaris. The sequence continues at coordinate 808,381,084 of NC_141697.1, forward strand.
TGCCCCACTCCAATCCAAAACAATTTGCCAAACTCAAGTCTTCTCCACTCCAATTCAAAACAATATGCTCCACTCCAACCCCCCACCTAATCCACCGCACTCCAATCCAATCCATCTCAACCCAATTCAATCCACCTCACCCCAATCTAATCCACCCACTCCAGTCCAATCCACCCACTCCAATCCAATCCACCCCACCCCACTCCAATCCAATCAACTCCACCCACACCAATTCACTCCACCTCAATCCAGCCTAATCCAATCTACCAAACTCCAGTCAACCCCACCACACCCCACCCCAATCCAATGTAATCCCCCTCAATTCAATCCACCCCAATCTAGCCCATCCCATCGCAGTCTAATCCACTCCAATCCACTCCACTCAATGCAATACACCTCACGCCAATCCATTCCACCCCACTCCAATTCACCCCACTCCATTCCATCCCACTCCATTCTCCCATACCATTCCACCAACTCCATTCCACCCCACTCTAATCCACCTCATTTCAGCTCCCCCTGCTCCAGTCCAACCCACTCCCATCCAATCCACTCCACACAAACTTAGTCCAATCCCCCCCAGCAGATTCTAGTCCACCCCAATCCAATCCACCCCACCAATCTTATTTACCCCAACCAGTCCACCCGACTCCAATCCACTTCACTCCACTGCAGTCCATTGCACCCAGTCTACTCCAGTACACCCTACTCTACCCCAATCCAATACTAGGTATGGGCGGAAAATCCGTTCCGCTCGCGGATTTTGCGGATTTTCGGGAAATCCGCAATCCGCGAGATTCGCGAATCTCCCGCAAAATCCGCAAATCCGCGAGCAGCGGATTTTGCTCGCACTGCTCGCACTGTTCGCGTGAGTTCGCGGCTTCCCAGTACAACTTCGCGCCCCGCGAATAAGTGCTAAATTGCAGAAATACGATCTTAGCAAAACTGAAACTACTTGCCAGGTTCAAAAGTTCAGGCTCATCATTAGTAGCCATTTCCTGTAGTGCTTCCTGAGGGGCCCCTCCAGAGTTCAGTTGCCAGTTGCAACTATTATGTGACCCTGCTCTGAACCTCAGAATAGTTACACATATGCCACAAAGGTCCTGAATTACAGCTAAGGGAGACAAGCAGGAGCCAGGCTGGAAGTTAAAATCCATTAATCAGCCCCTAATTCATTATTGTCAGTTGGGGCAGGGCAGGTGTTGTAACTAATTTTGCAACAATGAAAGCACTTAGCAAGTGCAAAAGATCACTAATCAGGGCGCACTAAGGAAGCAGGTGCCAGCTAAAAAAAATTTCTGTGACACATTAATCAGCCCCAAATTAATTCAGGTCACTTGAGGCAGGGAAGGTGTGCTTTGCTTTGCCGAAAATAATGTACACTGGACAACCAGAGGGTGTGGTGATGAAACAGAGGGTGGCATGGGTGGGCCAGAGGGTGGCATGAGTAGTCAGAGAGTGGCAGTGGTGACAGAGAGTGGCAGTGATGAAGAAGAGTGTCCCAAACAGGCTGGACACGTAGAAACAACAAGTTCGCAAAACTTGCGACCCGACAGGTAAGTTCGCAAATTGCGAAATTGTAAAAACCCTCGCGAACTGGCAGAAACACGGGCGAACACAAAAAAAAAAAATCCGCAAATTCGCGGGAATTCGCGGATTTTGCGGATTGCGAGTTCGCAAATCCGCAAAATTCGCGAACGCGAGATCCGCAAAATTCGCCCATGCTTATCCAATACACTCTACCCCAGTCAGTGTCACCCACTCATTCAAATCCATCCAGCCCAAAACATTCCAAACCACCCCACTCCAATATACCCCATTACAGTCCACTCCACCCCACTCCAACCCATCCCACTCCCAACCAATACATCTCACTCCAATCTAATTCACCCTACGTCAATCCAATCCACCTCATTCCAATTCAATCCACCCCTCCAGTCCAGTCCAATCCACCCCCTCTATTCCAATTCACGCCACTTCAAACCACCCTACTCTAATCTAAGCCACCCCAATTCAATCCAATTAACCCCACTCAAAACCAATCTAATACACCCTAATCCTATTATTTAATTTGAGGGGTAATTGCATCAGTCTCTTTAAGGAAAGAAGGCATGTTAACTCTGTGGCTATAAAGAGGAAACCCTTAGTCACCTATTATGCCTGAAACGTCTGCCCTTGCGGAAATGCTATCTGCAGACACTTTTCAAGGATGCTATTATAAAATCAATCTCAGAATCAGGTAAATACCTTTTACATTTTAAATATCTTGATTGTATTACCAAATGAATGCCATTTTTACATTTATCCTATAAAATGTTAAGTAATCACATTTCAGTATGTTTGAACAAACACAGTTTTTAATCCTGTTTTAAAAGTTCACTTTGATGAGTGTGGAACAACTCCCTTTATTTATTGTAGTCATTGTGATTAATACAATAAACATGTTTGCACTACTACTACTAATCCACTCCAGTCCAATCCACCCCATCCGGTCCACCCACTCCAATCTACCCACTTAGTCCAACTCAGTCTAGCCCAATCCAATCTACCCCAACCTACTCCAATCCAATTCACCTCACTAACTAAATCCACTCCAACCCACTCCATCCTATTACACCCCACTCCATGCCTCTCCACTCTACAGCACTCTACTCCATCACACTGCACTCTACGATAATGTCTGCCACTGAACTACTGAACTCTACTGAACTCTACTTCCCTTACTCGACTCTATGACACTCTACTCCCACAAATTCAGTCTACGAAACGCTACTCCCCCACTCCACTCTAGTACCCTCCACACAACTAACTTTTAGGCATGTTAAACAGCAGCCACACTGGTGCACACCACAGCAAAACACATTTCCAAAGGTAATAGCTCTTGTATATGTGAGACATTTTGGCTTTGCAAATGCTTGTTTGCTCTGGGTCAAAGTTTGATGATAAGTCCCTTAGCCAAAAGTACATTTTTCTGGGCACATAACCCTATCATCAACAAAAACGGGACTTGAATGGATGGAAAGGTGCTTTGAAGAAAATGGTTTAGTGGGTGAGGTTTTAATGACTCCATTACTCTTTACCATTGCCGCTGTACCTTGGCAGCGCACAGCTGCGAGAGTTCTTCCTGCAGCATATTTTTATATTTTTTGTATAACACAGTCAACTTCACTGTCAAAGAAATGGGAGGAAATCAAGGCTTGTCCTATTTTACCAAAGAAGTAGATAGTATCATGAGCAATCTATCTGTGTTTGCTGACTCAAGCATTGCCAAAACAATCTCACAAACAACAGATTGGGAAAAACTATCCAAAATGAAAAGGAACAGAATAAGAACAATTCTTCATGGAACCATAATGAAAGAGTACCTGACTAACAATATGGCACCCAAAGGCCTTCTTGTCACCAACGCTCCGCACATTTTTCTAGATGACGCTGTCTTTCGCAAAAAATTGGGCCCTGATTGCTTGGCACTGTACTCATGACTGGATCGTCCTGATCTTGAGAACGACACTACGCCTCTCTGAGGCATTAGTAATAGAGATCCAAACCACAGAGAATCAGATAAAAGCCAGCATCACAGGCTATAAAAAGAAATTAGATGAATTGAACAAAGAAATCAACGAATATAGAGACAATCTGACTCAACAAAAAGTCCAGAAGTTTCACAAGGACCTAAAAAGGTTCTCCTTTGTAAAAGCCAACCCGTACTCTGATCCTGATTATACCTCTTCAGCCAAATCAGACAATGACTCTGAAGCTTCTAGTAATACATCAATTAACAGCAATGGGGCGAATTCTAGCAAAGGGAGACAACAACAAAGAGGTCACAGAACCATTGGCCACAATACAATCAACAAGCCCCACCAATCTTTCAAGGCCCATACAACCAACACCAACCACTCCAAATGTATGGTTGGCAACCACCTTTCCAAGTACCACCATTCCAACCCAATTAATTTTGCCCCCCTTTTTTAGCCCGGGTCAGACGTGGCAGGGGAAGAAAAAAACCAACAAACCAGGTACATTGGGAAGAGGAAGACCTAGTCGGGAGCTACACCTGAAGCAAAGCGGGAACAAACAGCACGAGAACCTAGTGACCAACCTGTCCTCAAGACCTCTTTCAGCTGTTGAAGAAAGTGTCCTCAACAAAGGATTAGGCTTTGTGCCCACTGCTCGCCTGGATAAATTCCAATGACACTGTGAGTTGGCGAATTTCTTCAGAAAACTGAGACTAAAAGCTTTTTTTGAGAAACAAGGTGAACCCTCTCCTGAGGACCATCCTAATGAAATGGGACTCAGAAAAAAATCCACCTTCACACCACCTCCCCATAACATTCCAGTGGAAGTGATAGCTTTTGAACAAGGTGTGTTCAATGACGTCGAAAAATTGACAGTTACTTCCAATTTCCACAACATGAGTAAGGCGGAAAACACTGCTATATCAGAACTAAAATCCTGCGAAACAATTATCATCAAATCAGCTGACAAGGGAGGAGGTGTGGTGGTAATGGATAAAAAGATGTATCGAGACGAATGCCTCAGACTTCTGAATGATACCAAGAACTATAAACCCTTACATTCAGACCCCACAGACGACCTCAGAATAGAAATTCTTCAGCTGGTGGAAACAGCTGAGTCATCTGGAAAAATCTCTAAACAAGAAGCAGACTACCTGTGTAAATCGGAAGGTAAAATCACATATTTTTAAATTCTACCGAAAATGCACAAAGGAAAGATCCCTCCTCCTGGTAGACCAATAGTGTCAGGGATAGACTCCCTCCTGGAACCACTCTCCAGGTTTTTTGACTTTTGCCTAAAGACAATTGTACAATCAACATCAACCTACTTACAGGACACCAAGAGCCTATTGAGACTTTTGCAAGATATCACAGTTGATGATAACACCATACTGCTGAGCTTTGATATTGAAAACCTATATACAAGTATACCCCAGGATGATACCATCACGGTTCTAGAAAAAACTCTGAACAACAGCACCTGGTCTAAGCATGGGCGAATTTTGCGAATTCGCAATCCGTGAATTTGCGTATTTGCGAATTTGCGATCCTCAAAATTCGCGAATTTGTGCGAATTTGCGGATTTTTGTTTTTTTGCGTGTCCGTGGGTTTTTTTGCGTGTTCGCAGGGTTTTTTGCGTGTTCGCGGGGATTTTTGCGTCTTCACGAGCCGCTTGCATAGCGAAATTACCCATGCAGTCGTTTATGGGAGAGGGAGAGAGAGATAGATAGATAGATAGATAGATAGATAGATAGATAGATAGATAGATAGATAGATAGATAGATAGAAAGAGAGAGAAAGAGAGGGAAAGAGAGAGGGAGAGAGAGAACGAGAGAAAGAAAGAGAGGCTGGATCTCTGAAGGGCCAGATTCCTGAGCTGCCCCTACAGAACATACAGCTTTTTATTTTTAGCAGAATGCATATGAAAATTGTGCTGTAAAGGTCTCTTTTAGTTTAACCCCTCCTGACAACTCAAAATGGGTGTATTTGCCATCCTCTCCCTTCTTCCTGTTTTTTATATCTGTAAGTGCTTCCTGATGAGGTTTAATTCCTTGGACAGGTGCCTCGTTGCCTACTTGTAACTATTCTCTGACCCTGCTTCAAGGGTCAGAGCAGGGTCAGAGAATAGTTGCAAGTAGGCAACGAGGCGCCAGGAAGCAATTAGCAGCAGGTGTCCAAGTTGAAGTTAATTTGTTTGTAACCCTTTTGTAAAAGGTTACAAAGAAATTAGGTTCAACTTTTGCACCTTCTGCTGTAACCCTTGCTTGGCTGAAAATTCACCCCCGCTGATTCGCGGATTTTACCGCGATTTCGCGAGATTCGCGGATCACGAAATCACGGAAAATCCGCAAATTCGCCCGCGAAACGGATTTTACGCCCACCCTTAACCTGGTCTTTATACACACACACAAGACATTCATTTTAGAATGCGCCAAACTCGCTCTAAAAAGAAAGTATTTTGAGTTTGAGGGCTCCACTTTATCTACAAATAGGGGGCACCTCGATGGGCAGTGTTTTTGCTCCCAGCGTGGCAGTAATCTACGTTTTTGATTTTGAAGAAAGATTCATTCTTCACGAACAGAACCCTTTCTCCAACTACTTGACCTTTTGGAAACGTTGCATTGATGATGTCCTGGCAATTTGGCAAGGACCGCTGGAAACTCTACAGGAATTCATTGCATGGATCAACACACGTGACCAGAACCTCAGGTTCACCAACAGCTATGACAAAGAAACTATGGTGTTTCTTGACATCACAATAACTAAAAACAACAATTGTCTTGAAACCTAAACATATCAAAACCAAACGGCCCAAAAAAAACTTTTGCACTTTGAAAGTTTTCACCCTCGACCCCTTAAGGAAAATCTCCCTTTCGGGCAATATTTGAAACTTCGACGCAACTGCAGCAATACCCTGACTATCGCAACCAAGCGGCTGAATTAACTGAGAAACTCACAGCGAGAGGGTATCCAATAAAGATCACCACGAAATGCCAAAAACGAGCTAGAAACCAACCAAGAGAAGCTCTATTAGAAGAAAAAGTGGGTAGCAATGACAAGACTATACCCTAACTTGTGTCACAACTTTCAATGACATATCCAACCAAATGAGCAGATGTGTGAATAAACATTGGTCTATATTGAACACTGGCAACTTGCATTGGGAGAAACCCTCATTCTCTTTTAAAAAATCACGCAGCCTGAAAGATATGTTGGTAAACACCAGACCCAAATTGGCCATTAACAACGATGAACAATCAATCACGAGAGCCTGGGGCCTCCCCACGGTCACTGGACATTTTCGCTGCGGAAATTGTAGTGTGTGTCATCTTACCGCTAAGAAAAATAAGAGAAATCCCTTTTCATGTATTTATGGAGACAGACTGCTGTCTTTTTGGGATTTATATCTCATTAGAATGGTGATGCATTAAATTGTATCTAAGGTTGTAACCGGATCAACAAATTTACAATTTCTACCAGATACATCAATTTCTAACACACTAAAACATAATTTCAACCGAAGAGAATGTTGGGACAAACAACGATATTTACAGATTTTTCAAAAGTTTATTATGTATTTTGATTACAAAACATTTAAAAATTCACATTTGTTAAAAAAACATTTTCATAAGCTTTTAAAAAAACAATACAATAATATTACAAAAAGACAGCAGTCTGTCTCCATAAATACATGAAAAGGGATTTCTCTTATTTTTCTTACTGCAACTAACCCCTTTTTTTCATATAAGGGTTTCTCCTTTAAGTTTTCTCATTGTCAACTTACCGATAACACTAAAACTTTAAACCTAGAAGAAGGTAAAATCTAGAAGCAACAATCGCATACCAACTGCAACAGTACCAATGTGGTTTATCTTATCACTTGCACTTGTGAGAAAACATACATAGGAATGACTACCAGAAAGGTCAAACAAAGGATCTGTGAACACCGCAGCACTATCCGCTGCAAGAAGAATGCAACCAGGCTAACAGACCATTTCTTGGAAGCGAACCATACCCCCAATGACATGAGATGGTCAGTAATTGAACATGTGAAATCTGGGCCAAATTTACAAAAAAGACTATTTGAACAGGAGCAACGATTGATCTATAGACTATCCACACATATCATCGGATTGAATGATAATATTCCCTGGGGCTCTGTCCTTCAAAGATGATCCATCTGTGCAGAACTCTATACTTTGCCACCTACAGTCCTCATTAGAGCACCTATAGTTTTCCTTTGAGCACTAGTAGTCTGATTCCTATTTTTTGTCCCCATTTGAATTAATTCTGTGGCATTTGTTCCACACCCCGCCATATTTACCTTCTTGTGCCTTTAATTTCATTCTCAATAGACAGGTCTACTGACCTGTTTATTCATTCTTTAATTTTTCTCCAGTCATTTAGCGACGCAGTTGCACTTGGGAATTTTGCTCTCTAGATACCTTATCCTAGCATTACCAGGGGTTACCTTTTTTCCCAAATACGGCGCTCGCGCGCCCACCCTCTCTATCTGTCCTCGTAATTCCAGGTCGGATAACCCATTGCACCGCTCTATTTTGGCACCGCTCGACCACCGTACTGTGTTTCCGAGCAGTTGCCTAGCTACGGCGCCATTCACGCACCCCACGTGACCCCGCCCAACCCGGAAGACGCCTCCTGATAATCCCCTCGCCGGCAATGCTGCCTTGCAACGGGGACAACGAAGAGGCGTGTAGGTATTCCGGATCATGGATTTCTATGAAACTGTAAGTTTTCAGACAAGCCAGACACTGCCACATTACCGCCATGCGGCAGCGGTGTCCACAGGCCTTTTTGAGCCTTTCTCTACCCCTCCATGGTATTTACGGCACTTTTCCATTGTTTTACCCTCAGACTAGGTTTCCTCTTGAACAAGCCTCCCTCTGCCCCCGGAGAAATTGAGACCCTTGAATATAGTAAGATTTCCCCCTTGACAGCTGTCCCGAAACTTGAATACAACGATTTATATATGCATGCATGTTTATTTCTACTCACCAATGTTTGAGTGAGTTGAAGTAGTCACGCTACGAATCATTTTCTGTGTGCTAGTGACACATTTAATACTATTTCCCAGCCATCAATCACAAGTTTATTGATCTGTGTGAATGAGTGAGCAAGGATTGATGGTTACAATCTAGTACCACCCACTACCATGATATGGCCAGTATACGCACTTGATACCAGCTATTACCCACGCTAGTATCCACGTCCCTGGCACCCTATTGATTACCACTCAATTTACAAATGGGATTCGCATGAAGCATGCAGAAATATGAGAACCTACACTACGTTACAGGCATGTATACTATTTGTTTGTGATTGTTTCCTTTTCCTTCATCAGGTTTCTCTACTTTTTCTCACCCATTTGGGTTTGAGAAAGCCTGCTGCACAATTTTGCAGCAAGTTTCTAGGAATTTAGGTCTGGGTACACGTTAGTGTGTGTACACCAACCATTTTCCTTTTTTGGTCCTGACGAAAACCTGGGATTACCAATTACAGGTTGAAACATATAGACCCATTTTTTATAAACACACATAGATACTACTGGTCATTATCACCTATCAGTATCTACACTTTGTTTTTACCATTTTCCAGTAGCTTGTGAATAAAGTTTTTTCTATAAGTCATACCAGGACAATTTTTAACAATATTTTTTGCTTGCACTCCACACCCAAAAACCAGCTCCACTGTAGTCAGGTGTCGCAGCACACCCGGATGACACTAGGCCATCTGGGTGGACCCCGATGATGAAGCATGTCACCAACCAGGTTGGTGAGTGAGGGGTTTCTAAACAAAAGGAAAATCCCCCTTTGCTTCCTTCTTTGACATCCCATTAAGAACCCATCCAGGTCCTATTTTGGTGATACTCCTCTTTTGTATATACCATTGTTAAAACATTGTCATTATTTAACAACAATATTTGAGATTCTTAAAAAATGAGGCACTATTAAGCAGAGTGGTCCAAGAACAAGGATAAAACTTGATATCATATTTCAATGGGGTATACCACTGGAATATCACACTTGATATCAAGGAGCCAAAAATATGGTTGCCTTCATACAGTTGTGAAGGAACGGGCCCTGATGCAAGCAAGACAAATTGGCCCCATGCTGGGTTGGACTGTAAAAGGCAGCCATTATTGGGGCCACTGCTGGGCCACAGTGCAGCTGCCTTTGTGTATGGGTTCAAACATACCTGCCCACTCATAAATGAGATGTGTACATTCGGGAGGGCAACATCAAAAAAAGATAAAAGCACTCGTGAAAAAAACTACTTTTCCAAAAGCTATATTTTGTAAATAAAATATTTCTATCAACTGTACTGTTCTTACACGTTCACAAAAAACATAAGGGTTATAAAATCTGTCACGTCTTTCTTTTCAATCTACCTTTATATATTAATTAGTGAATCTGAGTGAAATTGAACTACCAGTAACGTTACATAGAATAATGATAATCGCTTACATGGCACACAGCACTAATTGAATTCTCCTAATTTTGTGTTCATATTACTCAGCTCAATGTCACTCATGGAATCTAGTTCAGGAGTATGAAAGATTGAAACCATGTTTTTGGGATTCAAACCTGACTCGAATTTTTTGTTGGGCTTTCAGAGCAAGAACAGCATAACACAATAAGGACCCTCCCACACACACACACACTTTAATGCTATGTTCATTACATCTAATGCACTATTTTAGCCTCCAAGTAAGCACTGCTGTGTGCAAATAGCACTAGTAGCTTCATGCTGAAGACTGCTGTAATGTGTTCACTTCACAGCCACAATCTGCAGTGACCTCATGCTATTATTTTTCCATTCTGTAGATTTAGATTGATACAATACTACTGCATCTGTGACGTAGTAAATACACATGATATCATGGAAAGGGGGCGTGGCTTGGACGCCGATAGGGATGGCGGCGTGAGCCTGCAGCTTGGTGCCCGATCCCGCAATTTCTCCTGATAAACCTCGCCTAAGCGCCGCTTGCGGTGCAGGCACTCTGCTCGGAACACTGGAGGTAGCTGAGGAGTATACTTTTGGAGAAGCAGGAGGCCGAATGGTGTAAGGAGAGCCGATTTCGGAGTTGGAGGTGTTGCGATCTGACTACAAGATGGCGGCAGCCCCGAGCCGAAGAGAATGAAAGGAGAGGTGCGAAGAGCCACGGCGGAAGAATAGCGGAGGAAAGTGACCGACAAGGTGAGCGGAGTGGGGTTCACGCCATGAAGAGACCAACAGATGAGGCTGCGACAAAGTGAACTCCCCGCCACCTCAAAGAACTACGATCGCTGATACGACATCTGCTACCTAAGATGGCGTCCGTATGAGGAAGACCTCATTTCCTGAACGCGGCCCGAGATGACTGCTGCCGCGGAGAGCCTGACAACGGAAGGCTGAAGAGGAGTTGTGAAGAAGCGCACTGCACAAGGGAGTCCGCGGATGAGGGAACGATCAGAACCCCAATCCGGACTCATAGATGGTCGGTAGCACCGGGCCGAGGCCCCGATAAAGCTTCACTCCCTGAGTAGGGCAACGGATCACGGGAGCGACCGCTAAGCTGTGTGAGGGGAAGTCATTGACGGGCTCAACCCGATGACCGCGGTGGCACGGGCCAACGCCTGACAACAAGATCAACGATCTGAAGCGGCACTTTGGCACGGCACGGTCGGACAGAAGGCGGTTGCATAGAGATCGGGCGGAGTAGAGGGGCTGCACACCGGGTCCATACAGAGCAACACTCCGGGCTACAACGAGCATTTACTTGCTGGCACTGGAACACATAACCGGCATTTCCACAATTACATAGCGACTACGACGCTACTACACTGGGACCTACTCGAATTTTATATCTGGGGGGCACAGAGAGCCCGCAGAAGGGGCGAAACCAGATTGGAAAAGAGAAGGCTCTTGGGCCACTGAGTCCCTGCTGGAGTACTATCTGGGGGTGATCGTTGCCACCCCGGAGGGAGACGCAACTGATTGTGAACGGCCATTTTGGACACAGATGTGAGGCCCTCAGATTGACTGCGCCTGCACCCGCTACTGATTCTCAACGGTGGATACTGCAGAGAGACTGCAGCTGAAGCGAAGAGCTGAAAGTTAGGAAGGAGATAAGGACTGACACAAGGGTGATTGCCCACTCGATGGTGGAAAGGAGGAGGAGGACGCAAACTGCGGACGATTTCACCCCTGGAAGTGGTAGCTGCGAAATTGAGAAGCAAATAAGATCAACGCGGGGGGAGAGAATATTGGGGGAACAATATAACTCTGCTGACTGACAAAAGGACCGAGAAACTCCTTGGAAGTGGAACCGAAACGGTGATCTTGGTGCTCAAGATGGCCGCCAGTGGTCGAGAACTGAAAGTAAAACAAGGGCAAGACCAGGCGAAAGGACCGGAGACAGACTGCAGGACCCAAACCGACCTGGAAGGTTCGGCGCAGGAGCAGAGACTGAACAAAAGGTTGGACGGGATACTGGAAGCAATAGCAGCGACCAAGGAGTCACTACATCAAGATATAGCGCAGATCGCCACAGGTCTAGGTCTCTTGAGGGCAGATCATGCTAAACTAGCTGATAGAGTAAAAGAAAATGAGCTGCTGCTTCAGGAACTCAAGCCGGCGGTGGTGACAGCGGAACATAACCTAACGGATATCCTTGATCGCTTGGCGACATTGGAAAATAGGGCAGAGGACTCCGAAAGTCGCAATAGGAGGAACAACGTACGGGTAGTAGGCCTGCCGGAAAAAGTTGAAGGGGATGACGCAGTAGCTTATATGGAGAACTGGTTTAAAACGGTTGTGGCCCCAGAGGGCCTATCCCCTTTCTTTTCCTTGAAACGAGTGCAGAGGGTCCCTGCCCGCCCGCCCTTGCTGGGCCGCCCCCCTGACCAGTGGTGGTCAAGGTACTGCATTTGGACAGAGACTTGCTGATACAGAGGGCGCGCTCGACGGGTCCTTTCCAGGTGGACAACAGTTCGGTCACAATCTTTCCCGACTACACGCAGGAGGTCCAAAAGCGTAGGGCCTCCTATCTGGCAGTGAAAAAAGAACTGAGAGATGAGGGCATACAGTATTCCTTGCTCTTCCCTGCTAAGTTGCGAGTGATCCTGGACGGATTGACCCATTTCTTTCAAACCCCCGACGAAGCATGGTCATGGCTCGAGTCGTATCGGGCTGGTACGGACCGAAGGGGTAGAGGAGAAAGAGAGAGACAGAAACCTATCCAGGTGCGAAAATCACAACGCATCCGCAAGCAGAACAAACTCAAGAGAGCGATGCGGGATGACCAAATGGCAGCGGACAAAAAAGGGGCTCTGGCGGCAACGGTGGTCATGACGGGCTCAAAACAGGAGAGGCAATCGGTGGGCTCAGAAGCTGAAGATGAAGGAGGAAAATCTGGGGGAGACCTTTCGGACGTTGACAGCTCTGGGGGGCCATCGGTCACCCCTCAAATGGCGGATGGGATCTTTAATGAGTGACAATTTCGAGCAAGGACCACGATAACTAGCTCTGCTGGGACTGTTGTACCTGGTGATCTGCAGAGTAGCAGGTACTGTGTCAGAACATCACATGGGATCTTGGGCTCGGGGTGAGGGCCCTGCCTGACCCCGGTTGGCCCTGAGTCACCCTCCTGTTGCCCTTAAGGCCTTCTGTAGTGACGACTACAGAGTAGAAGAATGCGTGTTATGTTACAAGTTTGGATGGGGGCTGATGTTGCGTTATTAGGTCCTGCTCTGGGGAGAGGGGTTGTGGGAGTTTTCAGGGGTGTTTTGAGTGGGGGGTTTTGCTGCAATGATGTGGGCGATCGAATGATACTGTTGAGGTGGTTGGGGAACGGCTGCAATGGGGACGTTACCTTACTTGAAATGTCTTACATGAAATGTCCGTGGACTTCAAACTATGTCAAGGCGCTATAAGGTGCACGCATATCTGGTGAGGCGTGGTATTCAAATAGCGCTGCTGCAAGAGACTCATTTAACCAAGCAGGAATGTACTGCACTGCAGAGGAGGTGGCATGGCCAGGTGTTTGGCACGTCCTACTCGGCGTTTGCCAGGGGAGTGTTGATCTGGGTGAGACCAGGGGTTCCTTTCCAGGCCATGAACCATCTGGTGGACCCTGAAGGTCAATTTGTAGCAGTGGAGGGAAGGCTGTATGACTGTGACGTGGTTTTATGCAGCATATACGCCCCCAATACAGATCAGGCCCGTTTTTTGGATAAATTAACTGGTTCGCTGGCACACTTTTTACCGGGTCCTATAATATTGGGAGGCGACTTCAATTCTATTACAGATGTACTGCTGGATAGATCACACCCACCACTGGCCAACTCCCCAGTACGCAGATTAGCTACACACAGGAAGGATTGGCAAGAGAGGTGGGGCCTTATTGATGTATGGCGGGAGCAACATCCTGATTTTAGGGACTATTCCTTCTTCTCCGCACTACATGCTTTACATGTAAGGATAGACTCCGTTTTGTGTAGTGAACCTCTGGCCGCCATGATAGCGCACACAGAATACTTGGCTAGAACCATTTCAGATCATAATCCCTTCTTGATAACTGTCCAGTGGCAGCAAGCGAGGTCAGCGGTTCCCACATGGAGGTTGCGGCCTGATACTTTGGAGGACCTGGTGTTCAGTGATACGGTCCACCAGGGTATTGTTCCCTATTTTGGTGAGAATGAGGGCACAGCCACCACTAGGTCGTTGGAATGGGATGCTATGAAGTGGTGGTGAGGGGCCTCTGCATTGGTAGATTTTCGAATGAGAGAACGACAGTCCTGGACGATTTGGGGAAAGCAGAATGTGTGCTGAGGGATCTAGAACAGCGCAGACCCGAGCGACCGGAACTACAGGCCTGGCTACAGGAAGCAAAGGAACTGGTTGCGACAGAAACAGAACGACTGCGGTGTTATGATTATAAGTTGTATATAACCAAGGTGCATGTAGAGACGGATAAGGTGGGTACATTGCTGGCTAAACTTTGTAATCCAGAACCTAGAGCTTGCCCGGTCATGAGCATAAAGACGGAGACGGGAGAGGTGGTCTACTCGCAGGCCGCAGCTTTGTCACGCTTCTTGACATATTATTCGACTTTATATGAAAGTCGGCTGGAGGTTGACACCCCTGACATTGAGAATTACCTGGCTAATGTTCAACTCCCGGTGCTAGATGAGGCTACTGCGAAGGACTTGGGTGGTGCCATCACAGTGTCGGAGAATAGAGTGGCCATCAAGCAGATGGCTAGGAACAAGACACCGGGGGTGGATGGCCTACCGATCGAATTTTATGCAAAATATATAGATGTTTTGGCACCCAGGCTGCTGGAGGTATACTCTGAGGCCATGGACCTGGGGCGCCTACCCCGATCGATGAGGGAAGCGCTGGTGGTCCCGCTGCTGAAACCCGGTAGGGAGGCCACCGACGTCACATCGTATAGGCCGCTGTCCATGCTGACGGTGGACTACAAGATTCTGAGTCGCATTTTGGCCACTAGACTGTTGCCGCACACGACCATGCTAATCCACACGGACCAAGCCGGGTTTATTCCTACTAGGAACACCTCAATAAACATCCGCCGTTTAATCCGACTAATGGACAGTAACTTGGAGACGGATCAAAAGCCAGCAGTGTTGTCGGTTGATCTCGAGAAAGCTTTCGATAGCCTAGAATGGGGGTACCTTGATAAAGTACTAGAGAAGTTTGGCCTAGGTGACGGATCTGGGCGCTGGACAAGAGTTCTCTACTCTTCTGCGACGGCTAGGGTACGACTGGGGCCTGTTATATCCTCCGACTACCCGGTGTGTAGGAGGACGAGGCAGGGATGCTCGCTATCTCCTCTGTTATTTGCATTAGCGATGGAGCCGCTGGTGGCACAGGCACGGACAGGGGCATTTTACAGTGGGATTGGAAATGGTGGGGAGTTTCATTACATATCACTGTACGCAGACGATCTGTTGCTGTACCTGGAAGACACTGGAGGGGCACTGGAAGGGGCAGTAGCGATGCTGTCGAGTTTTGGGAGACTGTCGGGCCTTAAGGTAAATTGGAACAAGACATGTGTTTTTCCGTTGCAGACGGATAAGCCTTATCCTCCTCTTACGGTAGATGTGGTCTGGGAAGGAACTTGCTTTACCTATTTAGGGGTCCGCATATATCACAATTCTATGAATCTGCTGGAAGGGAACATAGGACGCTGTATTAGGGCTCTGAGGGGGTGCATGACATTTTGGGCCTCCCTACCTTTATCGGTGCAGGGCCGAATGGCACTGCTGAAGATGGTGGCTTTGCCCAGGTTGCTCTATTACTTCTGCACCTTGCCGGTGTGGGTTCCTCAGCGGATCTTTAAAGAATTGAGAACGATGATTATTGACTTTCTTTGGGGGCATGGGAGACGTAGGGTAGCACTGAATACACTGATGAGACCCAAACTCGAAGGAGGGATGACGGTTCCCGATTTTGAATTATACTACCTAGCAGCACAATTACAGATATTAACCCAAAGCATTGCTAGAGAATTTAGAGGCCTGGACCAGGAAAGGGGGACAGGCATCCAAAGACACATCCTATCATATATAATTATGCAACAGAAATTAGAGTTGAGTGGCCTGACCATGGAAGAGAAAACCCTGCGGATGTGCTGGCATAGGAGCTTGAAAAGAGCGAAGGCGGCGCGCCCATATGTGCCGGAGATTCCTCTGGGTATGCTGACAGCACTGCCACATGGAGGTGATTGGTCTCCTCTATTGGAATAGGAAGATCTGGGCCTACAGATGGTGGGAGACGTGTATGTTGATGGGATGTTGGTCCCCTTCAGAGTACTACAAGACCAATTTGGCCTCCCAGATGGGAGCTATCTATTACATGCGGCGGTGGTCGCGGCAATGCAGAAACACTGGAGAGAGGGGTTGGCAGAACCCAGCACGACCATGGCCTGTCAATATGTAGTGATGGCTGCGGGAACGATTAAGGCGGTTACATGCCTCCACTCTAGAATGCTGCATGAGGGGCTAGAACCGCTTACGGCTCTGAAAGAGACGTGGGAGGAGAGTATAGGCAAACCCATACCGGACACGGTCTGGGGACATATTTTGAAGAGGACATAGAAGGGATGCAGAAATGCCCGCTTTCAACAAGTGCATTTCTTTGTACTACATAGGGCCTATCTGACCCCGGGAAAGATAAGAAGGTACTTCCAGGAACAAGACGCAGCGTGCCCGAGATGTTTGGTGCCTGAGGTGGAGCTTGACCTTTTGCTATGGGGTTGCCCGAAATTGGGGGCGTATTGGCCGGAGGTGGGGGAGCTTCTTAATGCAGTCACTGATCGTGAAGTGGAGTATGACATGGCAACATGTCTACTGCTTTGGTTCCCTCACACGGCCAAGACGAAAATCACGAGTAAGTTCATTGACCTAGGACTCATATTAGCCCAGAGAGAGATCACCTGGCACTGGAAATCCAAGGAGGGCCCGTCAGTTAAGAGATGGATGGATGAATGAGCTGCTGAAATGGTCCAGATGTGAGGGTGTGGTTAGGCTTCGGCAGGCCGCTAGGACTGCAAATGTGAAGGGCTTGGAGATGGCGAGGGCTTGGGAGGCAATAGTACAGGCCTTGAAGGACTACCTGACAGAGAATGAAGATTAAGGGATTTCCGGAGAAGGGGGTTCCATGGGACATGTAAGAGCGAATGCATAGACTCCTCAGGTGGCGAAGTCTTGAGTCAGACCCTATAGTTACAGCCCACATCAGCAGCAGTTGGGGGAGGGAGGGATAGAGGGTGGATTATTAGGATCCGATATAGCAATAGGAGAGATGCTCGCAAAGGGGACTCGTGGTTATAGGCGAAGGAAAGGACATTCGGGCCATGACGATTAGGTACACACATAGATTGGTTCGCGATAGAACCCGGAGAGTACTACCACATGGGGATTCTGAAGTGTGACTGGAAGGTGCGGGATCTGATAAGACTGACATCATTCGCCGTGGGTGGATGGCTATATCGGCTGAGAGTATGAGGAAGGGGTTTGGGTGATACTAAATTGTGTTGTTGACCGGATATCTCTATGAGGTGGCCTCCTTGACATCTTCAATGGATCGATCAGGTACGCCGCACAGCCTCCAGGATGTGGGCTGAATGGCTGTGTGCAATTTCATGACAAGAATGTGCTTTAAGATGATCAGGAGTGAGAAGGTTGACATATTTCAATGCTTTGTTTATGAATCTGCAATAAAAACATATTTTAAAAAAAAAGAAAAAAAAAATTATATCATGGAAAAAACTGATTTTTTTTGCCAGACTAGGGCTAGTAGAATTATGTTCCATATTACGCGGAAAAATATCCAGTAACAATGGTATCAGAGGGCACTGCCAATACATTTACCTACAGTGGAAATCTCGGTGCAATGCAGAGCTTTGATGTTAATACACGTGTATGTTACTACTTTACGATTTTGCTCCATTGTCAAAATATGCAAAAATTGGTGTGGTTGTCTGGGCCGACTGCAATGAGTTATCCCACCATAGCAGAAGTGACATTTACTGACCCTTTTTACTTTCTGCCTATGCTGCAGAAACTACTATAAGCTTTACATCCTCCCTCTCCAACCACTGCAAGGGTAACATGCCAGACCACAGTCCCACACCAATCTTCAGAGCCCCTCAACCTGCTCCCTGAGCCTATCAGATGTCTTCTACTAAGTTCTTAGAGTCCATCACACATCTCCAGTCAATTGCATCCACATCCAGACACCATGGGAGTTCACCTGCTAGTCCACAAACTAAATTGGATACATTTGAGGCCGTCAGTCCCTAAATGGTGGCCCACAATGCCTCTCTGACACTCTCCACTGCACATAACCACAATATAGGCTGTCAATAGTTTCTCACTTGTGTTCAGAAGCCTTAAGGCTGTTTTTTTCGGCTGTGAGTGCTCTCCTTTTGACCTCAAATCATCACTGTCAGATGTTATCCCACTCGGTTTGACCAAAAACCTGCTCTCAGAGACCACGAATACCATCATGCCCTTTTCACTAACCACCAGTCTCTCACAGATTCAGTGCATGCTTAGATATTGACTGCACAAGTGCAATACCTTTGACCTTACCCTCACAGCAATTTTGCTGGTCCCAAAATCTACTACATTGACATTGAGCCAGAAATCCGATCCCACTGAAAGCCATCAGCAAGCCTCGTCTGAGTTTTAGGAGACTCCCAACTTAATTCTGCTATTTCCGAGTCACCCTCTGTTAGCAATATGGAGGCACTCTGTCATTAATTTAAAGGCATGCTCCAGCTCTCTAGCCCATCATTCATCCTTAAGGTAAATTGTCCCTCCCCCAGGCAAAAGACACCCACAAAACCCATCTGCTAGCATTCACCCACCATCTGAGTCTGAATCTCAAGATACCTTAACCCCCATTCTGTTGTCAACTGTGTTTCTCCTGCAGCTGTACTGCCAGCAAAGAGAATGTCAACTACCTCTAACGGCCTAATTATGACTAAAGTGGTCCAATGAGCCGCCATAGCCATGGTGGTGGTGTGGGCACCACCGCAGTGACTCTCTGACCGCCCTATTGCAAGTTGGGCGGTTGGACTGGCATGGGACAGCTGCAACCATCAAGAATTAGAGATCCCTGGTGGTGTTGCAGTGGTCCTGAGGGCGCAATCTGCATAGTGGTGTAGCTGCAGCACCTCCAAGCATATTATGAGTTTCCTCCTCACCACAGCTGTCATGGCTGTGAGCCTGCGATGAAAACTGTGGCAGAGAGGAAACAAAGGGGTCCCTACAGGTTCCCATGTTGCCTCAGGGCCATGGTGTGCATGCATGTTGTGCCCCCATGTGCGCATGCTCCACAATTCCTGTATGACATGGACAAGCAGTGGCGGAAAGGGCTTTGTAAATTGTAAATTGATAAATGTAAATTGATACTTGTATAGCGCACTACTCACCCACAAGGGTCTCAAGGCGCTTGTACGAATACCGCTATGGAACCAATCCTGGCTTTCCCTGTGAGGCGTCCACTCCTGGGCACCCCCAAGGTGGAGGCCAGGCATCCTTAGCGTTGTGGGGGCCGTTGTGGAGATTAAGCAAGCTATTGCCCAGAGTTGCAGAGTGGGATTCCATGATTGGAATAGGCACCGAGGGGAGAATTATCAGGTCCGTGGAATTTTTGAGCCCAAGACCCGCCGAGGCGGGGAATTGAACCCTGGTCCCGGGCTAGACCTCTGCATCAGGGTCTGCCGCTTTAACCATTGAGCCACACTTCTCCTCTTTGGCATTCCCATAGCGGTGCCTTTTTAATAGTTATTGTTATGGGAATGCCAAAGGACTCCCGCCAAACCACGGAGATTTCTTGTAATCTGGCGGGCGGTCGGCGGTCGAGTTTGGTGTTCCTGGAGCACGTGCTGGCATAGCAGTCCACTCCAGGACCGCCAAACTCCTAATCAGGCCCTTAGTCTCTGCAGAGGGAGCTTCCTCTGAGGTCTAAATTGGGACTAAAATGTGCACTGTGGTTTATAATATCTCCAAATATGCACTGCTCTATGCCATAAGTAATAAGGACTTAATTCACATCTTTGGCCCATAAGATGACCTTCTGTGCACAAAAACATATTTTTTTAAATGTAAGCTCCTTGTCCCCATATATAGAAACTGGATTGATGCAGTTGTGCATAGGAAAATGCATTTGTGAAAACATAAATTCCACCAATATGGCAGAATTGCTGCATTTGGAGGTTAATAATTAGTGGTGGATTTGGAACTGTTTCTGGGTGAGACTTCCTGCAAAAGAATGATAAAAGCTAAAAACTAGTAAGCTTTTAGATATTCACATTAGCTCTTGCAGGCAGGTTTTACCATGGAAATGCATGCAAATGTATTCCTCTAAAAGGAAGAATAAAAAAGGCCCAATTGATAGAGCCATTTTCAGCCTAATTACGCCTTTCAGGAATCCATAAAAGGAATCTTGGCAGGTGGGATGGTGAAAAGGATTTTACTGTTGTGGATTTCTCTGCCATGAATTCTGAGAACTCTTCAATCGTAAATCACACGCAAAGGGTGGGAAGTGGGCGGAAACTGGTGTAGATAGCCTTTTAGGTTTTGAGCACCCACATATAGGTATGTCTGTGTCAATTCACAAACCGAAATCTGACACTTTCCCACCATGGAAATGGTCAGAAATGTTCTCCTCACACTCCAAGATTTGGTGGGGATGTATGAGAAGGGCTTTCTCCAGAGGGGAAATATTTTCTCTGTGAAGAAGAAAACAAGTGTTTGCAATGCAATCGGTCTAGCAATTGTGAAAGTTACAGCTTTTGGCATTGAAAATGACAATGTTTTTTACTTTTGTTTTTTTTTGTTTGCAATGGAGTTATGATTTTTGCATAGCGCTATTGCCATTCATATGACCTCGTAGAGATGAAGAACCAGAAAATGGGAAATAGGTTTTAAGGGAGGGTGGATAAGAGTGACATGCTGGCTGAAAAGAAAAAGTAACAACATCCTGGAAAAGGCAAATACACTCATAGGGAATGCAAGATTAAGTAAAGCATGTGAAATGTAAGCAGGAACAACATGGTCACATTAAAACTTTTACACGTAATACTCAGAAATCAATTAATGTTTTTGCCCGACAAGTTAATGACATGCCTACGGGGCCCTGAAGGGGCCCTTTTCAATGCTCATTGCTTATATCCTTACAAAGCGTAAGCAGTTTGGTTTAAAAAGACCACGGGCATATTATCAACAACTAGCGATAATTTTTGTCTCTAACTTGTTTAAAGACAAAAATTATCGCCGCACATCGGCGATTTTTATCGCAGATAAACCTTGCTATTAGCAAGGTTTATCGCAAATGCGATAAAAAACGGCCGCAATGCATGAATATCGCTGAAAAGTCAGCGATATTCATGCATTATCGAGCAAATGCTCTTAGCCATGTTATCCACCTCCCATTGGATAACATGGCTAAGAACTGCTCAGGGCAGGTGTTAGCTTTTGGAGATATTCGCGCTTAGCGCGAATATCTCCAAAAGTTGGTAATAGGAGATAGCGATGTTAGGGACTGTTTTCAGTCGCTAACATCTTGGCACGCCCACTTTGCATGTCATTAGTGATAAATATCACTGACATGCAAAGTGGGGGCCAAGATGGTCGCTATCTCCTTTTAGCTGTCACTAACTGGTGTTAGCGACAGCTTGGTAATAGGGAGATAATTTTATCTCCACTTTCTTGGCTTTTAAAGCCAAAAAAGTGGAGATAAACCCCCTTGATAATATGCCCCCACATTCCTGAACACAGAGCTGAGGTGCACATTTAAAAAAACTAAAAGAAGAAAAACAGCTGGTGAGGATGACATTAAACATTTTCCACTCTACCCATTAACCAGTTCAGGAATGGTGCATTTCCCCACGCAAGGAAATCAATGTTGTTCAGAGAAAAACGAGAAAACTAAAGAGGCGCTTAACTGGCAAACTCTCTAAAGTGGTGCTAATGTGTGTGGTTGTGAATATGACCAATCTGGCCACTTTGTGATTACTCTGTCTTGCTTTATTTAGTTGTTTTTTTGTATTTTGAAACTTTTTTTTCTCTCCGTCCCGAAGCATCACTTTAGAATAGAAATATTTCAGAAAAAGACGTTTTTTGCCACCAAAGTGTTTCTTTCTTTTTTGGATCCATTTCACAGGGGAACAAATAAAGGAAAGAAGAGGAAAGAGAGGGTAAGAGCTGTTTTTTGGAAGTCATGGTTTTCAGCAAGTGAAGAGTGAGACAGGGACAGAAAGAGAGGGAAGAAGAGGAAGAAGAAGAAAGAGAGAGGGGAGCAGGTGCCAGCGGCAGAGCAGGAGAAGTTAACGCTGTAGGGAGGTGGGCAGTGTGAGATGATTGTGGTGAGGGGTGGGGTTCATCATATTCAGAAGGGGGACCCTACACCGTGGTGAGGCAGATAAATCCATGTGATCGGGTTGTTTTATTGCAAGTAGATCAAAGACTAGCTGGGGAGCAAACCTAATGCCATCAGCTAAGCATAGAATTGCATTACTGTCCAAAACATGAAGTGCGGTGTCGGTGAAGTGGGCACCAGGCTGATACATTAGCTGAGGGAAAGCAAAAAATAAGAGTGTGCAGGAAGGAACATTCATAAAACAAAAAAGAGTAAGACCACACGTAACAAGGGCAGTAGGCAGGGAGGGCCCGAAACACCAAAAGGTGGGATCAGTACAGCATATCCAACAAACAAAAGCAGGCATTTAGGAAGGGCACTAACAGGAGCCAATAGAAAAGACAAAAGGTGCTTTAAGCACATATTCTGGATACAGCATGCCTCACAGGCAGGGCCGGACTGGGAACCAAAACCAGCCCCGGCAAAGTGCTCGGCCACCCCCAAACACCCCCCCCCCCTGTTTTCGGCCGATTTTGTTACAGGGCCGATTATGCTGCAAAAACGTCCCTGTAACATAAACGGCCCCCCTGGGGCCCAGACCCAGCCCCGAACCATGCGGCGCACCGGGGGATTATCCGGTGCCCGCATTGGCCAATTCAGCCCTGCTCGCAGGGCATGCGTTGCATAGGCTCAACCAAAAATAGAAAAAATGTGCTGTAGCACGTTCACTGCCTTTCACTCTGTGCAGAAATGTACACTATATAAAATTCCACATGTCGGTTAGATAGTCTAAAAAAGTCACATGACAGATACAATTCTATGCCTGGAGACCTTTTGACTGGCGAGGCTTTCCAGGCATAATATTACACCTGCTTTGCGAATAGCAAAGTACGTTCAAGTGGAGTCCTAGAACTCCACCTATTCTTTACACCTGTCTTTGTGAATCCGACTCAATTTGTTTTCAGGTTATGTGCATGGAGTAAACTATTAAATATGGGTTACGGGCGCTGAAGTTTGCACTGATGGAAAATTGTTTTCCCAGTGGAGTAAAAAAGAGTCACATTCACCAATATACATGTGTCGTACTAATGCATGCAGATTTTTCCACCCTGCGTATTTCCACTGCTCTGGGAAATCCACAAATATAACTAGATTTCCTGGAGTACTCATAGAATGTTCTCTGAATACTATGAAGTTGCATATCACCTCCAAAGATAGCAGTAACCCTACAGGAGCATATCGTCGACTTTCAAACTGGTGTATGGGTACTCCATACTTTTGTGTACAGTATATTAAAGTAGAAAGACATAGCTAACAAAATGTGTGTAAGAGCTATGCTCCACTTCACATCTAGGTCAAAAATAACAATAATAATTTTTTTTTCATTTGGTCATAAATACACAGTTTTATTCTTCCAAGCTTTGTAACTAACAGGTGTTGCTATAACCAAATGTAGTTCCTTATTCAGCAAAAGAGTACCCTTCCCTTCCCATCGGCTTAATGGTCCATCTTCAAGATTCAGGTAGACCTTTGATGTAGCAAAGGTGGAGTCTACTCTGTCTATGCTGTGGTTAGACCCCTTCGACTGCTCGATGGAGTAAGGACCGCCGGAGGCTGACCTGTATGTCTCCCCAAATAATTTAGATTGGCGGGCATAAATGTTTATTTTTAAGGCTTATCACTGCCAGGAAACCCCGCTGATATGGTGCATTAAAAGTGGCAAATGCCTCCCTAGCCATGGGAGATAATTCCCACAGCAAGGGGGCATTGCTTTATTTTAATTTTCAGAAACAAAATTCAGCTATGGGGTTTTTTTTTAGAGAATGAAAAACAAACTAACTTGTGTATGTCTCCGTTGTGTTTGACAGAGCAGGACGGCAAAGTCACAATGCATTGATAGTAACCACCTTGACAATGATTTCTGGCAATGCATTAAATGTCTGCCTGTCCAACAGACATTTAGAAATTAGGCAGTTGGAGCCTTTACCACCAGGATGTGTGCTGACTGGCAACAAATGAATTGGACCAGTGATTTTAAAGTGTATGAGTAATCATTAACATATAAACATACTTGCAGAGCAGAGCTATCGCCAGTAGGTAGTTATTTTTAGGACGTAGTTTCCATAGGAAAAGCGTTTTTTGTTTTGCCAATAACTTTGACGCCGATTTACAAACCTTCACGAAATTTTCAAACATTTTGCTGCAGTTGGTTCAGCTGGTGTGTTGAAAGTTTCGGGTTAATCCGTCGTGCAGGTGTTGAGAAAAAGGGGGTCCAAAAACACATTTCCTTTGTGCATTTTCGCCATAGGGATTTTGAACATGACTACAGCCTGAACCATTGAACGGAATGACACCAAATTTGGCAGAAAACTAGCTGTTGGTCGAGAAAGCGTGCTTTTTGTGATTCAGTGTAAATTCGTTCCATAGTTATAGAGATATTTAAGATTAAAAATATAGATATCTGTAGATGTGGATCCCTGCAGTGGATTTGCGGATCCACAATCCCCATGCTGAAATTTGATTGGCTGCCAATACTTCAACCAAGAAGTGTTGGCAGCCATTTGGGGATGAGCTTGAAGCTGAGTCCTACAGAAAATTAAAAAAATAAAGAAAAGGGGGCAGAGTAGGAATACCCTGACTCCGCCAGATATGGTGAAAGGGGTTCCACAGGGACCCTGCCGGGGGTTAAAAGAATTTTTAATACAATTTTGCACGAAACTCATGGGTAGACCTGCGGATCTGCAGCAACATTGAAAAAAAGACACAGTCTCCCATGTGTCATTTTCAGAAAGCCCCTGTTTGGCTTTTGAAAAGCCCCGGGGACCGTCACCTCCCAGGGTTACTCATTTTTAAATATGCTGGGGGTGCCCAAGTGCCACACCACACCCTGGGTTCAATACCTTCCTGGGGCGTATTTATTTATTAATGGTGGGCCTCTTAGACTCCTCCCCTCTGGGGACTGCCAACTCCTCAGGGCTTTTAAAATAAAGACTGTGGGGGCACATGTGGACCCCCCCCACAGTCCTGGGGGCCACCACCTCGCTGGGGCATAATTTTCAAATAGCGTGGTGGATGCGCAGATCCCCCAGCAGCTCAGAGGGACTGCAACCTCCCTGGGTCTTAAGACAAATTTAATGCGGGGGTTTGCGGGGCAGCCCTGCAACCCCAGAGACCACCATCTCCCCAGGGCAACTGCTAAAAAAGGAGGGAGCGCGCTTAAGCCATAGGCCCGGTACTTTGCTGTTTGCTATGGCCTGTTAGGAGCTTAGCCGCTGCTACCAAGCCTTAGCAAGCTGTGCTCTGCTTCTAGCAAGCGAGAACATATATAATGCTCTAGCTTGCATGAAGCGGAGCACAATTGCTTTTACACACAGGGGTGTGCATGGTAGCAGCTCCTATGTGCAAAAGCAATGCAGGCTCCCGCAGGAGGCAGGGTGCCAGCAGGGACTGCGTGGTCTTCAGGCTTCCCCTGCGGTCCCCATCTGCGGTGAGTGGGTGCCATGGGTGGGACCAGGGTACCCACATTTGAGGCTGGGCTCCCTGCAGTCAAAATCGGCCCATGAGAGGGGCGGCGCAGCCCCCTCCCCTTTAAAAAAAAAAAAGAGGGCAGGCATGGGGTATGGGGTCCTTGGGGATGTCATTTGAGATGTCATCAGGGATGTTGCTGGCCATGTCATGAGTGATTCCATATCCAATATCAGAAGCAGCGCATTGCGGGGGGTAAGGTATTATGAGCTCTGGTAACTATGACTGCTGAATTTCACTCGTTTTGTAAGAGTAAAATCTGAGCCTAAATATAACATCCCTTGTTTTTTTCAGTGGATTTCTAAGGAAGTGCTGGCAGCCATCTTAGGACTCAGTCCTGAGTCATTCGGAAAAAAGCAGAAACAAGGCATAGGGACAGGGCATGGATAACATGGCCTCCTAGGCCTTCTAATGGGATCCAAGATGGATCCCACCTGGGATAAACAACTTTTATTTCAATTTACTTGCAAATTAGGGGAGTATCTGTGAATCCATGGCATACGTTTGAAAAAAAAATTGTTTGTTTCTTTAAAATCCTCTGTGTTGGGGAAGTGCCCGGGGGGGGGGGGGGGTGACACATTTTTATGGGGGGAGGGGGCTCATGGCCCTCTTCCTTGATCATCTGAGAGGCCCTGGGGACACCAAGCCCCAGGGACAAGCTAAAAAACAAGAGAGAGGAGTGTGCAGTCCCCTCTCAGAGCCTGAAAAAGGCCATAGGGGGCCTCGTCCCCTGGGGGCTGAGAAATTAATGAAGGGAGCATGCAACCTCCCTCCCTGAGCCTAATTATGCCCTGGCAACCCATCCCCCAGTGCTGAATTGTAAATTAAAGGGGTGGGGGTCCATGCACCCCCCCCCCCATCTGAGCCTTAAAAAGGCCCCAGGGGCCCCATCACTCAAAGCCATGACACTCTTTAAAAAGGAGGGGCAGGTAACCCACTTCCCCAAGCCTTAAAAGGCCCCGGGACACCATCTCCTGGGGCTGAATTGTAAATTAGAGAGGAGGAGGGCTGCAAAGCCCCTCTATCTGAGTCTTTAAAGGCCCGGGCACCCCTCCCCTGGGGCTGGCTAAGTAACGGAGTTCCAGGGAGCCCACCGTAGAACACAGTAGTTTTCCTTCCCGCACTAGCGCAGGGAGGGAAACATGTTTGCACTTGCACTTGTCTGGCAGGAGCATTTTTTAATCTCTTGCCAAATGGGAGCAAACATGGGAGTCTACTCCCAACCAATGGCAGATTTAAAAATGCTCCTGCTGGCTTAGAGCTGACTTGTGTTGTGTTTCCCTGCCTGCACTACTGCTGGCAGGGAAACAAAACAGATATTGGTCCCGCCCAAATAAGATACGGCCACAGGGGATCCCCTCATGGCCCCCAATGAGGTGGTTTCTGGGTACCCTGCGTGGGCTCCATGGCACCTACATATATAAAGAGAGGCCCCGGGTGATGGGACCCATCCCCGCACCAGAATAGGCTTGGGCAGTGGGGCCACACAGCCTCATCTCATTGAATAAAATACGGCCACAGAGATGGGGTCCCCAGAGCCTATGAGAGCTCAGTGATCGAGGCTGCATGGCCCACCTCCCTTTTTAAATAAGATACGTCCCCAGGTGGTGGGGCCCGAGGGGCCTTTGAAGGGTTGGTGTTAAATTAAGGCCTGAGGTGTTGAGCCTCCGAGGGCCTAATGAGGCTTGATAAGGTGACCTACAGCCCCCCTTTTTTAGTTGAATTTGGGCCTGGGGAATGGGGTCCCTGTACCTAATGAGGCTCTGGGAGGGGGACCTGTGGCACGTCCCTTTTGTAATTTAATTTATTTCTTGGGGAAGGGGTCCCTTGGCAATGAGGCTTGGGAAGGGGACCACATAGCGCCCCATCCCTTTTAATGAAACTCAGCCCCGGAATGGAGTCCCCAGGGCCTATAAAGGCTTGGGGAGGGAGGCTGCAGGACCCCCTCCCCTTAATATATATGTTTTGTCCCTGTGAGGTGGGGTTCCTTGGAACCGAAGACCAACCGTACGCTGTTCCTACAAAAGGCTGTGCAGGTACTAGAGTTTGCAGCCTGCCCAGGGGGGCGGGGTGGAGGGGGGGGGGGGGTTGGCTGCCCTCAGGTGGGTTGGCTGAAGGCCGTGCGCTGCCTGCCTACGGTTGGCTGCCACCGCGTGGATTGGCCACAGGGCATGCCTGCAGGCCCAGCCCTGCAGCCAACCTCTCACCACATGCAGCCAAAGGCAGTGTGAGTTGGCGGTTTCTGAGTGGGTTTCCCACATGGCCTGTTCACAGGCCAGTCCCTGTAGCCCACCACTTGCTGATAAGGCTGAAGGCCATGAGCAGTGTGGGGTTGGATCTCTGTGGGGAGTTGGCTACATGCCAGGACCTTCGGCCAACCTCGCTGTGTGGAGTTGGCTTTACATATGGTAATACAATAATATTACTTAATGTAAAAAAAAAACTAGACATTTCTTGAAAAAAAACAAAGGTTAAGCAAATCAAAAAAACAAAGGTTAAAGTAATGTTCTAGTAAGGTGAAATGTTCAGTAACAATGTATTGTTTTAAACTCTAAAAACCACAAAAATTCACCAGTTACAGTTATTGTTATCTGAAGTAACTATTACTTGTGCCCTAAGATACCTATAACTATAGGTTGCGCCCATTCATGCATTTCTGATTTCCCCACATATTACATCACTCATTACATCTTCTCTGACATCATCGATAATATCACTGCAAAATTTGCAACAAAATTATTGATGAGAATTTTACTGAACATTTCACCTAACTATAACGTTACTTTAACCTTTGTTTTTTTCAGTTAATTTATACATATCCCAGGACATCCCAAGAAGCTCTACCACTTCAAGCAGCGAAAAACTAGCACATACGCTAGAGCTGTTGTGTAGTGATAATTAACTAGCCATGAAACCCACCATATTTTGGCCTCATCTCTGCCTTGTTGACCAGAAATATACTGGGCTGCAGAGACAGAGAATCCCCAGAATCTCCATGCACAGAGTACCTCCTTAGTAGAGTCCTGTCCTCCACAGTAGATTTCTGTCTCCTGACAAGATCACTCCTTAGATAGCCACTTCTCTGATGAGGTCCACGTTGGAGCGCCATTTGTAGAAAATAGAAACCTTCTCAGGGGTCCCACTGATACTTGGTCCTTTTAAACAAACAAAGAAGAAATTGGCACAGAAGCTGAAATATAAAAGTAACATCTGTATTAACCTCAAACGAGGGAAACTACGTCCCACAGAAGTCTTAGCAACTGAATGAAGCAGTCTAAAGAGTACAGAAAACTGGGGCCTTATATATGCTTAGGGTTACATAGTCAGCATAAGACCAAGGGGCAGTCCTGGCACATGTAAGCATGCAAAATGACTAATATGGGCATGCAAGATCTGCTTGCTCAACAAAGTGGGAGGAGAGTTACTTCTCCATACAGCAGCAAAAATAGCCTGACAGTTATACAAGAGAAGCAGGTGCATTCTACTAGCTAGGCCCTTCTGAGCACGTGCGAAGGTAGAATATGCTAAATATAGTTTGTTTCTAGGCAGATTACAAGAGCATTCAACACTGAGGGAGGACAGAGCACATGACGAGCATGTGGCAGCACATGGCAAACAAGGTGGATGCCAGAAATACAAAATGGCTTTCAGCTCATGCTAACAAATCCCTGCAATATTTAACACACTGGTTAATCGCCATTACAAGACGAAGCGCATATAAATACTGTTACTATAAACAAATGACGCCAGTGCATTACACAGTCAGAGCACATTAGAAGTCATTGCCATCTTGGATTGGTGCCAGTTTACAAAAGTCAATACAGTAAATTCAGTAAACGTTCACCTTGAGTCCAAACAGTTACTAGCATTCGATAACATTCCATTATTGTTCCATTAGACTTAGTATTCATGTTGCAATAGATTAATCACTGTTAAAGTTCAGGGCCACCATATCTTCAGTCCTGCTGCTCTCCCCAAACAAATTAATAAAACAGTTGACGATGTTGGATGTTAATAAAAGAAGTGGATATGGACCCTATTATGAAAACATGGTTGGATGACACAGTTAGTTATTACGTCCTAAGATCCAAAATAAATCATAATTATATATCTCATTTTGTTTGATAATACTGCAGTGATCCTCATCACTGTAATATACCAAACATCAAGGAGCCCTCGTGGGAACTGTGTGTTGATGTAATTATTAAATAAAGTCATATGAAACGTAATAGCGGAAAGGATGAGGACGTTGTTTGCACCAGTCGAACCCTTTGTTCGCCGCTTTCTTATGTTATGTTAATTAAATTTATACTGCGTGCAGATACTCAAAAGTGTCCCGGCGCATAACCGAGGGGGGACATAGCCTGGTATTAAGTGAAGAGATGTGTTTTCAGGTTCTTCTTGAAAGTCAGAGGGTCCTGAGTATTCCGCAGGCTGAGAGGAAGAGTATTCCAAGCCACTACCGCCTTCCAGGCAAAAGAGCTGCCTCCAAGCCTCTTACATTTGAAGCATGGAACCTGAGCGAAACGCTGAGACGTGGAGTTCAGATGTCGCATGGGGGCATAAAAAGAAAGCTGTTTGTAGGTAAGTTGGGCCATGACCATGAAGAGCACGGTGGGTCATAACTAGAACTTTGAATTTGACCTGAACGGCCACTGGAAGCCAGTGCAAAGAGCGTAAGTGAAGACTCACGCTCTTCCTGGAAGAAATCTCAAGAAGATGTCTGGCTGCTGCATTTTCGACCACCTAGAGCTTTTTTAACAGATGGCCTGGAATGCCCACCAAAAGAGCGCTGGTGTAGTCCAATCGAGCCAGAATGAGGGCGCAGATGACAGTTTCTTTTGCCACCCTGGGCAAGAGAGGAAGCAGTTTTCTTAAGGTTTTCAAAAGGCCAAAGCAGGTCCCCGCAAGTTTCCTGATATGAGTGAAGAAAGACCGGTTCTCCTCAAACCACACCCCCTGGGTCTTGGTGGGCTTGCCTGTAGAAGTGGGTAGGGGGAACTCAGGCGGCTAGAGAGTTTCCTTAAAATTGGGAGGAAATTTCCCAAATAGGAGGATATCTGACTTCTCTTTGTTACACTTCAGTTGTGCACCGACTAGCCATTTAAAAATGGAAGACAAACAGTGGTGAACAAAGTAGGGAGACAGAATCCCCATTCTTATCCCAATTGAAAAGAATCTGAGTGTCATCAGCGTAGGCCATAGCCCTAGCCCTAAGGCCCTCTGCTAGGTACATGAGTGGTGTAACATAAATGCTAAAGACAAGGGGCTAAGGGAGGACCCCTAATGAACACCAGTGGTCACAGGCTGGGGAGCGGAAGAATGAGGGCAAAAGCCAGATCTGCTGGACCCGTCCTTCAAGGAAGGACATGAGCCAACCCCGGGTAGTGCCCGACACCCCAATCTCTGGCAGATGTGAGAGGAGAACGTGCGGAAAAGTATCAAACGCCGCCAAGTCGAGCAAAATCAATGTAGCCCTCCCGCCGACGTCCAGACACTCCTGTATTGCCTCCGAGACCTCCACCAGGGCCGACTCGGTGCTGTGAGAGGCCCTAAACTCTGACTGGGCTGGGTGCAGCAAGCCCTCCCTCTCCACACACTCAGTGGGCTGTTTATTCACCACCTTCTCACACACTTTGGCCAGGCCAGGCAGGAAAGAGATGGGACGGTAATTCACTGGGATCAGTGGATCGAGGGACGGCTTACATTGTTTAAGGCAAGTACACATATGTAACGGAACATTGGGGGCCGTATTACACAAAGTGCTCTGCCGGCGCAATGGGCATTTAACCTGCTTTGCCCAAATCTGGGGCACATTGGTATTACAGACGGGGTCGCAGACACTTCTGCTGCCCCTTCTGTAATACTGATAGCACTGGCGCACATAAAGGGCCAAGTCTATCTTCAGGAGACATTCTCTTATTTGCATGGGGGTGTGGCCCAAGCAAATTAGGGAATCCCATTGCCTCTGCACCTTTATTCCAGGCGCGGATGCAGAGGCAAAGAAGCTCTCAGGAGGAGCACTGACAGTGAGCCACCAAAACGTTTCCACATTGTCAGTGCGCCCTCTGAGAGCAGCCTTGTCCTATGGACTCCCTAGACATCCCCTTGCAGTTAGGTGCAGTCACTGACTGCACCTGCCTGCAAGGGGATATTAATTCCCCTTTAAGGTGCATGCGTGTTGCCGCCTGCACTGTGAAAACACAGAGTGGCTTTAAAGTAGCAGCTCTGTTTTTAACATGAATGTGCTGCTCCAAGGGCAGTGCAAGATCACAACTGCCCTGAGGGCATTGCATTCATCATAATATGGAGCATTTGCTTTCATTGCGCTGGGCGCACCTTTTTAAAAGTTCGCCCAGCGCAATGAAGGAACATGCACCGCATGTATAATGCGGCCCTGGGTGAAATGTCAGGAGCAGGCCTACCCTCGGGAGGTGTGTGGACAAAATATCAGAAAAAATATCTTGTCAAGAATATAGACGGTCAAAATATAATTTTTAGTGTTATTATTAATATCTTTGTAAAGAATATTGATGCACAAATTATCATT
The DNA here is from genome assembly GCF_964263255.1 of Lissotriton vulgaris. NCBI lineage: Eukaryota > Metazoa > Chordata > Amphibia > Caudata > Salamandridae > Lissotriton > Lissotriton vulgaris. The sequence continues at coordinate 808,413,574 of NC_141697.1, forward strand.
GTATGTAATATTATTTGCAAGTGTTAATTAGTATGTAATTTACAGTAGTGTGTTTGATTGTATATGTGTATTATATCGTATATAGTTGTTTTTAGTTAGATCATTTCTTTAGTTATGATATTGTTGAAATTCGATTTTTTAGTTGCAGTAATGTATATAATTAATTGTTGAACACTGTTTTTTTTAGTAGTGGGATATTGTTTATTTAGGGGATAATCGTGGGGAGATTTTAAAAACATTTGTGTATTAAATAAAAATTTTAGGTAACAAATTTTCATGATAAAGCAAATTAATAATTTCAAATATTTTACTTTATGTTGTTATAATTATATTTTTAATATATTTTAATTTGATGTTAATTAACATATATATTAATAGTATTAAAAATTTGAAAAAAGTATAATATATAAAACATATTATTTAAATAAAGTAGAATATTTAGTAAATATTTATGTTAACATTTGCTTTATTAAATATTCAAAATTGCATGAAATGTTTTTTGTTTATAGATTGAAAATTACATTTGAATTAAAAATGGTTTTAATTATAAAATGTATTTTAAATATATATTTTTAATGTATGATTGTTAATTTTATATTATGATTTTATTTTCAGCTTATTCTATCAATATTATGTATATATTTTTAAAAATATATTAATTTTAAATGTCATTAAAGTATTCATTTTAAAATTTTAAATATGTATATAAAGGTTTGCAATTCAGATTAGTGTATTTTCAAACAACATTTAAGTTTATTTTATATTTTTTTAAATGGCATATTCTGTACACAAAACAGTGATGGTTATGCCACAGTATTCATGCACCCCAAGCCGTTCAACAATTAGGGAAACGTTGCATAGATCCACCACATATGTTTGAGTTTGGGGCTCTCATGGTACATACACCCTGCCACCTAGGGCGAAAAAGTATCGAAGTACAGGAAGAAGTCCAATGGTAATTATGTATGGTCAGCCATTCAACAATTAGGGAAACATTACATACATCTGCACCAAATGTTTGAGGTTGGGACTCTCATGGTACCCTCTGCTACCTAGGGTGAAATAGCTAATGCTGAAAATTTCCCAAGTCCCCAAACTAACAAAGAAAAAGTATTTCAGTACAGGAAGAAGTCCAATGGTTATGATGTATGGTCAGTAATAAAGTACTACAAAGATCAAAGTTGTCTTGGTCCTATTTATTCTTCCCATCGTTATTCACAATTCTTGCGAAAAAGATGTGACATTGAATAAAGAAAAGGCAGCCGACACGTGTTTTGTCACAAAGGCTTTTTCAAGGCTGAATCGAACAAATAATGGCCATTCTCAAAGTGGCATGCCAACAAGGTTCTCTTTTGCGGAATTTGTTCTGTACCCTTTACTCAAGGTGGTCAATTTACACCAAGAAGTAGGAGGAAAGTCTTCAAAAAGCCATCCAGTAACGGTTTAGAAAGTATCTTGCAAAAGCAGCAGGTAAACAAGGGGCAGTCAAAAAAAGCAGGTGGGGTTTCTACATTATCTTGCAAAGCTGCAAGTGAGGCACATGAGTTGGAGAGAGTTAAACATAATGAGAATGGCCTTGATACGCTTGCAAGTGTGTAGTCACCCAGTGTGTGTAGTTCTAAATTTAAAATGTATAACTTGTATTACCTTGTGTGCAAAGGTTTATTTTGAAGTGGATATTGTAAATGTCATCGCTTTAGGATCCAACACCTTCTTTAAATAGCCTTAAATTGGAGTGGGAATAATAAATGTCAATCCTTTAGTGTTCAACACCTTCCCCAAATAGATGTAAATGGAGGGAGGCTAGAAAACATCAGCCCTTTAGTGTCCCACACCTTCCCCACCTTTTTCTTGGCTCCCACTTAACAGATCACCCCCAAACTTTCCATGCACCACCTAGGCAAAAAGAGCACTTTTAAAAAATTCATGTAGATTCGTCCAACTGCACCAAAGTTAGTAGGAAAATAAAAAGGCATTTCCTATGGAAACACTGACCTCACTATAACTACCCAGTGACGACAGCATCCCCAATGCTTTTTTGACCTATGGACCCCATCCCCCGGGGCCCCCATCATTGAAATCTGATGCCCTTGTTTGGGCACCTATCATACATTTGTTGGGGCCACAGGAGAATCTAAAGCCCCATACAGCCAAAGCCGACCTTGCTCCAGCCCCCAGGGAGCAGCTACTGATGCTGATTCCTGTGGGCGGGAGAAAAGGAAATAGATCAGAAGTCTGCTTCCAGCTAGCTACAGCCCACCTGTATCGCTCCTATGTAGCAACATACATATAGAAGTCCCATTCTTACCTCACCCACACTCTTTTCTCCTACCACCCTCCCATCCACTTCCCCTTCACCCACTCACTACCCTCCTAACTAGTCCCTGGGTTGTAGGTGAACAACAATGTTACATACTAAAATTCTATTAAGAAAGATTTGAACCATAAAATTATACCCTTGTAAGACTAAGTTCCATTTGGTAATGCGAGGAGTAGCTTTTTCAATACTGATAGTTGACAGATTAAGGATTATGGTCAGTCCTTAATAAGAAAGGTATACCCCAAAGGTAAAACTTAAAGTGGCTAATAACGTAGAAGCAGGCTAACACTTCTCTTTTCTACTGTAGAGTATTTTTCCTCGGCTCTCTTCAGTACCCTGAAAGCAGATGCTACACTTTTTCAGAACCCTCCACCATCTGAGATAATAAGTCTCCTATGACTTTGTTGCTGGCATAGATGCCTAAATAGTTTTAGTTTCAAATCAAATTTTCCAATGTTGGGAGCATTGGTGTTAGTTTATGTTTCTGAAGTAAAGGAATCAATCTGTTCCTTGTACCACACAAAAGAGGTCCCTTTGCTGAATAAGGACCTTAATGGGTGGACCACGTCAGGAAAGACTTTGACGTATTTCAAAATGGACTCTGCCAGTCTTAAAAACAATTTAACTTCATCTTTATTAGTTGGAGATGGGGCATTCATAATGGAATCTACGAGATTGATTCTGTATTTAATTCCCTCACTTTAGAGAGAATGTTCAAAGTAGTCCACCAAAGTTACACTTACCTTGCATTTTTCCCTTTTCATGGTGAAATCCGTACTCTTAAGTTTTTTAAGTACCTCTTTCAGAGTATCATTGTGTTCGATGGTGTGTCATGAACAAAGGTGTCATCTTGGAAGCACCATACATTGTTCGGTGTCCTTCGGGGTGGGTTGCATCACTCTTTGAAAACCACAGGGGCAGAAGCTGTATTGAACGGCATTCTGAAGTACCTGTACATTTCAAAATGTGTTGTAAAGAATGTAAGTGACCCAGACTCTAGATGGGGTGCCACGTGGTGATAAACTGAAGTGAGCTCCAGGACGCTAAGTATTTGGCATCGCTGATAAGACTTAGCATCTTAGTGAAAGGTGTATTTCCACTCAAATATTTTAGTTAAGGCTCTAAAAATAACACACAGACGTATCTCATTGATATTGCTTTTGGTAGCAATCACTATGGGAGAGAACACTCAGAGCTCTTTATTTGTATGTAGCTCTCTGAGTTTTCAATTTACCTAATACCTTCTTCAAAGGATCCCTCAAGACAATCAGAACAGGGTGCGTTTTAAGTACAGAGGGGTATGTTTTAATTGGATTTTATGTCTGAATTCCTTGAGTAAACCCAATTTTTCAGAAAACACTTGTAGGAGCTCATCATGCACTCTCATCCCTCTATCAGATCTGTCCACAGTTAATGCATGTTCATAATTATTGTGATAAAGTCGGATTACAAAATCTTTTTGATGCTTCCAACCTAATAGGTTGATGCCTTGTTTGTTTAAGTAGACTTTGCCCACAGTATAACTCCCCTTAAAAAAGATCTGCATCTTTAACAATCCCAACAAAGGAATAGGGTCCATTTTATAACCCCTGTGTTTTAAAACAAGGGGGTAAATTAAATAGTTTTTTTCTGGACATTTGTTTTTTAAGATGTTATCATCAATCAAAGTGTAGGGAGGACATGAGCCAACATATAAAAGACAACTCCATCTAAGATGACATCACAGTTGGGATAATTCACCTTCTCTAATTGTTCAGTATTTTTCACTTGGAAAACAGCATGCAGTAAAGCATCTTGATTGGATGGAGTGGGCTGGCTCTCTACTCCAAAATACACTGTAGGTCTGTGCCAGCACTCCAGCCAAGCTGTCCAAGACAGCCAGGTTGGAAAGGTTTGAATTGCGCATGTCAATTGGCTGCAGCAAGGTAGCAGGCCAAATCAGCAGGCAAACGTCAAACTTAATTGGCCACTCAATGGCAGCAGGGGCGCACTGGTCCACCCTAGCACGCCGTTTGCTGGCAGCGAAAGTAAAAAATAAAATGGTAATAAAATAATTCCATTGCCAAGTATGTCCCCTAAAGTGTATCCCAACGTTCCATGTATGTGCATGATATCCATGCATTTTCCCTCCATGGCCGAGATACAGCATGGTCCCCTCATTCAAGCTCTGTTAGAAGCAATACACTTGCCTACAGCCATAGCCATCATGAAGTGCAAAGCACATACTAAAGTCACAGACACCATTTCCCAGGGTAACGACCTGGCAGATCGAACAGCCAAGCTTACAGCTCAGACTCATACAGACATTCCCGTTGACACGACAAAGACAGAAGTACCATCACTGACGCATTGCATGACAGTCAGGGATCCCACACAAGATGTACTCGACATACAGACACATGCTACTCCTGACGAAATCAAGAAATGGACTGAACAAGGAGGGGTCCAGACAGATCAGGGATGGATGACTAAGGGGAAAGCCACATGGTTTCTCCCCGACTCCATGGTTCAAGTTATCATTAATACAGCACATAGTCCAGCACATTTAGGAGAGAAAGCCATGTTAGACAGCATTCAGAACCTTTGGTTCAACAAGCATTTACGAGCAGCAGCAAAACAGAAAGTGCGTACCTGCATGATCTGTTGTCAGTTCAATCCAGGCAAAGGTATTCCTGTGGAACAAGGTGGATTTCATCCTCCTGACCACCCTTTTGAAGTCCTCCAGATGGATTATATCCAGATAGATCGCTGTCGAGGATTCAAGTATGTCCTCGTAGTTGTATGTGCCCTTTCCAGATGGACAGAAGCATATCCAGTCCCAGATTATACTGCCGTAACCACTGCCAAGCAGTTGGTTCGTGAATTCTTCCCGCGATACGGTTTGCCCCGTGTCGTGTACTCAGATAATAGACAGCCATTCTCGTCCGAGCTCATGAAACAGGTATCACTCCTGTTAGGATACCAGTGGAAATTCCACTGCGTACGACACCCCGAGGCAGCTGGCCTCATCGAGCGACACAATCAGACTCTGAAAACACGATTAGCGAAGGTCTGTGCAGAAAAAGGTGTAGATTGGATGGTAGCCCTGCCGGTTGCCCTCTTTTACATGCATATGGTAGCCCATTCTAGAACTGGTTTGTCTCCCTTCGAAATTGTTTTCGGTCGTCCCCCAAACATGTGGGGTACGCCTATGCCTCGTAAGATAACGGATGTTGATAGTAACATGCTGACAGATTACCTGGCTTCCTTGATGTCTGCATTACTCTCTTGTCGTTCACAGGTCGCGGCTGCCTTCCCGGACAACACCCAGGTGAAACCACATGAAATCGTTCCGGGTGACCTGGTGCTGGTCCGAAATTTCGATCACTCAAGCCCTCTGGAGCCCAGGTGGAAGGAACCAAAACTGGTGTTGATGACCACGCGGACCGCGGTGAAGGTGGAGGGGCGGAAAGGGTGGCTCCACTCCAGCCACATCAAACGATTTCATAGACTGTGTCCAAAGACTTTCCCCAAGGACTGCCCCGTTTCAGACACTGATACTAAACTCCCCCTGTTAGAGAAAACTCCGCAGCAGGAGTATAAAATTAAGCTAAGGTCTAGTAAGTCAGACAGCGTTTAATTGTTTAAGTCCCCCCATGGGTGAAGCGGTTAGACAGGTTTCTGACATGTATAAGATAGACCCAAATAGTGAGAGAGATAGACAGAAAGTCAAGAAAATGAAATACTGTAAAAATCTGCGTAGCAGATGCATTATTACGTTGCTTTTTATGTTTTTTCTGAGTCTTACAATCATATGTATAAGCTGGACGTTACACGTTTTCTTTCCTCCTCTTGGTTCACATGTACATCCTTCTTCCAATGACACCGTAGAGCACACATTCAGTGACCTGCCCCCACACGAACTTTCCTATCGACTTGCACTGCGCAACAACACTTTTATCCGTATGTTACACCATTCTCACCAGACCAGCAATGCCACAAATTGCTGGGTATGCGGCCGCCTCCCCCCTTATCAGAAAATGAAGGGAGCTCTGCCCCTTTTTCCTTATCCGTTTTCACACAATGGTTCGTGCGGAGCATGGTTTGCATTAATGTCCTCATTAGGTAGTAAGTCCACAGTTTCCCAGAGCAATTGAATATGGGGAGATCTGAATACAGTTATGAATAAAGCATGTTTCCCAGACAAGGACGGTCTTCCCCAAAGGACAGGGACCGATCTAGAAAATGAAGTGTATGATTTAGGTAATTTTTCCCTTAACCTCATGATTCTGAACGTCCAGTCAGAGACTAGTGTGAATTTGCCGTCTATAACAGTCTTACCAGTGAAAGGTGAATTATGCGTTAGAAAGAATGGTTCAGTACACCTAGGACACAGTGATTGTAATACAGTAGTCGAATTCAGTGATAACGGAAAGTCTACTTTCAAAGCTTCCCGCCATTCCTATTTCATTTGTGGGTCAACAGCTTATGTACGTCTGCCCTTAGATTGGGATGGAACATGTTATATTGCATTTCTACTGCCACCAGTTATTCTAGCCCCATCCAATTATCACCAAAATACCCATCTAGTACATATCAGACATAGGAGAGGGATTGAGTCCCCAATTGTCGATCAGACCGAGACAGCGTGGGAGCAATACACAGATTTCAATAAAGGATTCTTTTTCTTTGTAGGTCCTGTCCAAAACAGTAAACTGATACGCAAATTGACCAGAACCCTTGAAGCAGTAGTGAACGAAACTACTTTTGCCCTAGGTAACTTAACCGAAGAGCAGTCTTCTATGAGACTTGTTGTTCTTCAAAATCGCCTTGTCCTTGACGTCATCCTGGCCGATAGGGGTGGGGCTTGTAGAGTGATCGGATCCAGTTGTTGTATTTTCATTCCTAATAACGCACCGTCAGTATACAAAGCCATAACAAGGCTCCATAATATAGCTCATCAGATACACCAGAATCCAGACACCTGGACTTGGTCCGGCTGGCTCTGGAGTGTAATATCAGCATGGGGATGGAAAGTACTGTCATTCCTAGGAATAATACTGCTCATAGTATTCAGTTGTTATCTCTGTCTACAATGTGGGCCAGCGATTTGCGGCTTGTGCGCCACAGCTTGTATTCCCCGTCCACGTTCACGATCCCGTGCTCGGATGAAAAAAGACGAGCAAATGATGTTATACGAACAAATAGATGGTCTCATGAAAATAGATATATCCTGAAGGGAACGTAGGGGACAAGGAGGGAATGAGGAAAATTTAATTTTATATGGCCAAGTATGTCCCCTAACATGTACCCCAACGTTCCATGTATGAGCATGATATCCATGCATTTTCCCTCCATGGCCGAAAATGAAGACGCATTTGCATTTGCATCCAACGTTAACATGTCATCTTCCAAGTCCCCCATGAAAGCAACATTAATTTGGTTTCTAGACCCATGTTGCCAACGTCTTTACATGATACACGTTTAAAGATGCACACGTTTTTCTGGCTCAGCCGAGCCAGGCCCTGAATTGAGGCTTCAGTCTCTTCTGTCTCTGAAAGCTGCAGTTTAGGTATGCATCCCTGACCTCTACCTTACTTCCTGCCCAGCGAAGCGGTGCCCGGCTCGGCCTGGCCTGCCTGCCAAGACGGTATTATGCCTACAGTTATCTGTTCAGCCTCCGCAAAAACACATTCCAGTCTAGTGAAATAGGTAAACATATTCCCGGCTGCAGAGCAAAGGGCCCGGCCTTCCTGTCTCCTTACAAGTAATTTAATGCACCCGTTGCCATAGTAGGCCTATGGCCCCGTGCATTGCACAAAGACACGTATGCACCCACTAGCATTCAGTGATGTATGGCCCCTGCCCGAGAGACCTTTTGCTTCAGACAACACATCCTCCAAACACTAGATATCAGATATGTTATAGGTGCAGGTCGTTCTGACATCCCAGACATCAGTCTCCTCTACTGGTGCTAAAGTCAAGCCCCCAGCTCTCCCCAGTTACACGTCAATATCACGTCATGTTAAGCTGCGCGCGCATACAGGGTAAAGGTTTCTGCCGACCCAGCAGATTCCCTCTATGTATCCACCCACCTGTGACACTTTTGTGACGTTTCTAGCACACACCTCCGTGTACGCCTATTACACGCCTTCTTTTACGCCCATATGTTCTTATCTTCTTCTTTTCACTTGTTACGCCTACTGTATTCAATGCAATTATACTGTTTTACTATATATAATGTGTGATGTTAATAAAATGTTGAATATCCCTTCCTGAACCTTAGTGGTGATGGAACCCGATGTCCAGTGTCTCGAGGCACTTAATTAAAGCCCGTGTGACTCAGATACCACGGACTCTGCCTCTCATTTTATTGAGCTATCTTTTATTGTCATTTATGTATAAAAAAATAGTCCCGGTAATTTTATTTACCACATAATCTGGCGCCCGAATAGGGACCCCTCCCCTTCCCCACGCGCCGGCGATGTAACGCAGGCCCCTGACCCCTTCTACAGCCGTGACGGACCCCTTCCTGTGCACACCTGTGGGTTTTCCTGCTAACTCCCTCAGGCCCACGGAGGAGACGGAGACTGCGGTCCAGCATCCAGACGAGGCGGTGAGGAATGCGGAGAGTCCCGACCAGAGCCCAAGCCGAGAGAGCAAGGTCTGAGGTATCCAGAGGCCCACCTGTTCCGAAGCGCATGCGTAGTGCGTAGTAGCAGCCAGACGTCGTAGCAGTCCAGTCCAGTCCAGTATCAAGTTTCCGAGGCCTTCAGTTTTGCTTCCTGGTGAGTACTGTTGTTGGGAACGCATCAAGACGGGTTCATTAATTTGTGTCCGGTCAAGACGGGTCTGGGTACACAGACCCGGTCAAGACGTGTTCACTTAGGTGGATACGGTATGACGTGTCTCTTTATGGGACCGGTATGTCTGTACTGTTTCAGCAGTGCATCCAGTAATTCAGAATTCTAGTATTGTTTTTCGAGATTTTCAGTATTGTATTTTTCTATGTACTAGATAGTATCTGTTCGAAATGTTTTTAATGTGTTTTAATGTCGTGGTATGAATGATTGTTTGCGATTCCATACTGTGTTTATTGTGTTCGCGTTCAAGTAAGGTCAAATATGCAGCTGTTTTCGAAACTACGTCAGATAGGAACCAGGAAAGGGATACTCGAAGAAGCCGTTCCCGTCCCGCCTAGGGACTCTCCAGGATATTTTATGTACCACAAGCACGGCTTAGATGCCATACTGTACTTAGATTTATGGGTGGAATATACTAAGGATCTGGAAGAGAAATATAGATGGCCTGTTTCAGGGACATGGGATGCCGATTGTATCATGAGAGTAGAGGAAGCACTATGGAAAAAGAAAGCCAGACAATCCCAGAAAGATGCTATAGAATTGTGGCATAAAGAAGCGCATAGAAGAACAGAGAAAGAAATTAGGAAAGCAGAGAAAAGTAGAGAAGAATCAGAAAAAGCCCAAGAAAGAGAACTACTAGAAGAAGGTGAACGAGTTAGAGCAGAACAATTAGACCGACAAAGAAATGCCCTTATTAAAGGCATGTATCCTCTTCTCGCCGAGGGCCTACCCAAGGCGACCCCGGAAGTACCCAGTAATTTACCGCCACCACTGGTTCCAACTAAACTCCGTCATAAACAGACCGCAGCTGATATTTTCCTTTCATCTTACTTAGATGACACTGTCCCAGATTATACAAACAGAACCCCAAATATTAATCCTCACATCCCTGTTCAAGACACGATTCCCCCCACTGTTTCTCCTGTCACTGGTCCTGCCACTGGTCCTGGTAATCCTTTTACTCCACCTGCAACCCAGGGCCAACCGATATTACCTACACCTACTTTGCCAGTTACACTACCACCAGCGACACCACAGCCAGTATTAGTTGACGATCACACTTCAGGAGGAGCAGTAGGAGGTACCCCTATCACCCCGCCTCAAGTAAAACGACTAACACTAAGAGAAGCAGCATTACAACGCACGCCAAAAGTAACTACATACGCAGCCCTTAAACAGTACCTCACTGATTGCAGATATGATCCAGTACCAGGCGAAGACCAGATGATATTATATTCCATACGTCTACGACGTGTTACAAACTATTTGACTATTTTTCCAGACATGAGGGAACATTCAGACAACATATATCACTTTATCAGAACAGGAGAGAGACCAGAAAGTATTCACGAGGCCATGGCACACAGGAAAGTAGAGACTCAAAATATGATTTTACAGTTTCTGATAAATTGTTTGATAAGGGAACAAGACCAGCCAAGTAAAAGTAAAGACGAGATGAAAGTCCTGACAAAATGGAGTGACAACATAGCAGACGGAAAACATAGTAAACAAGGTTGTATAGAATCCATGTATAGAAAGATTCGTAAAGAAATTCTAAGCATACACGAAAGGGAAAGAGAAACGAGAGAAGCCGAGAAAGCGGATGATGAAGTTTCAGAAGACGATGATATAGAAACTGAGAACCCAGACAGAATAGCGTACGTAGGTAGGGCGAGACCCTTCGACAAACCCTTACGCCTAGAATGTAGGAAAAGTTTTCTTCCTCCCATACCAGAACAATGTTCCCTCAAGCATTTATTCCAAGCCACGGATAAAGTATTGAAACAACGAATAGGTTACAGTGAACTTAGTACCATGCATGAACAGGAACTAGCCCGGTCAGCAGTCCAATGGGCTGGTAATTCTAGCATATATAAAGATGACGTAGTGGCCCAAACCTTTCTGAATCTTTCCCCTGATGAACAGCGACTGGTTGGTATGTACATGATCCAACATCTCATTACACTGTACGAAAGTCAGCATTCTGATCCAGGTCCCCTATATAATGTATTGGAAGAGTTACTCCTAAACAGATGGAGAGGCCTAGGTACCGATTTAATTAATGTCATTTTAGAACAACGACACAAATACAGGACTTTCCTGGCTCCACATTTCGTTTCTGTTCCACCCCCAGTAAGGAAAACATTTTACATAGACAGACAGAATCCCTTACGAGAAGTTCATCCCGTTCGGACAACAGGGGGTGAGCTTCAACGAGTATTCGTATACACACCCTTAACGAAAATAGAACTATTAGAAATCAAAAAATTTGTGCCCTGTCACGATAAAGATCCAGCAGGGTTTCACCGTGAATTGAAAGACATGCTCCGCATGGGAGAGTACACGTATCCCGATATCATTAAAATGTTAAAGGTTCTGTTGCCTGCCGGCATTTACGAAAAACTTAAAGAAAAAGATTGGGAGGTGGGAGAGAAAAAGATTGACTGGGCAGTATTAGAAAACGAAGAAAATACACGAGTCCCTGGTACTGGTCTCGGGGAAAAAGCCAGAGCATTGCCCGAGTTATTAGTACAGGTTTTGCCAAGATTACAAGCCACTAAAAAGGAAGACTGGGATGCCATCTCAGCCTGCAAACAGAAACAAGACGAAGACACTAGTGATTTTTATTCCAGATTCGAGAAATGTTTCATTATTAATAGCGGCCTGAAAACAAGTAGTGAATCATATCCACATCTTTTTGTGACTAAATTAGTAGAGAATTCCTTATCACAAGTTAAAAATCGAGTACTGAAAGTTGAGAGTACATGGCAAGCTAACACCCCTTCCCAAATGTTACAAATGTTACAGTACCACCAGAACCGAATTAGAGAGGAGCAAGAACACGAAAAGAGACGCATGAAAGACACGAAAATGAAAGTACTCGTTGCACAGTCTGTCCCAGCTGATAGCCAAAAGAGGGGTACTACACAGACCAGTCATTCTGCAGCTCCTGTTAAAGGGACATGCAATTACTGTAAACAGCCAGGTCATTATGTAAACAAATGTGCCGTTCTGAAACACAATATATCTACAGGCAATACGAAAGAAAGACCACGTCCTCCTAGACAGGAACATGTTCCGCAGAACACGCAATCTCCTCGGAATACCCAACAGACAGTAGCCGTACCCCAGCCCATAGCTGCCACGCAACAGGTTACACAGCAAATGTACCAGTATGCTCAGTCAGATTATCCCGATTATCAGCAGTACTCATGAAACAGCCTAGAGAGGGAGGTTGGCTTGCCCCTTATTGAGGTTCCTGTAGATCAAGAGGGTCCCTATGTACATTGTCAGGTATTAGGGAAAGACAGAAAATTTTTGATTGACACGGGGGCAAGCAGAACTACCATCAGTCATGACGAGGTTCCAGGGGCTCCCCTCTCAGGCTCAAGAAATGTTTCCCTGGGATTTTCAGGAAAGCCTATTGTTAACGAAGTGTCAAAGCCAGTTTCCCTAGAAGTTGGTCCATTGTCCCGCAGTACGGACTTGTTACTTACGAAATCATGTCCAGAAAACTTGCTTGGTATTAAGACATTGAAAGAACTAGGAGCAGTTATTTGTTGTTCTCCGGAAGGAGTGAGATTGTTTTTACGTGATTTTAAAGGACATTATGTGTTAAGAGATTTTGATCCAAGATTGCAGAATGTACCACAGTACTTATGGGCGCAAGGTCCAACTGATGTAGGTTGTATGCACATTACACCATACCGTGTCACTCTGAAACAAGGAGTTGTACTACCCCGAATCCGACAATACAAGTTACCACCTGAGGCTGCAGCAGCCTTATTGAAAATTATTGACGAACTCATTGCTCAAGGAGTGGTTGTAGAAACTGACTCCAATGTATGTAATTCTCCTATAATTCCGATTCTTAAACGAACTGACCCAAATGCGCCTCCGGTCTATAGACTGGTGATCGACCTTCGAGAACTAAACAAATGCATCATACCCCAGTACCCAGTGGTCCCAGATATTTCTTCCCTATTGACTGCCATTGATTCCGAAGCAGCGTTCTTCACTGTCATCGACCTCAAGAACGCCTTCTTTAGTGTCCCCATTCATCCGGAAAGCCAGTACCTTTTCGGATTCTGTTTAAATGGCCGAAGTTTCAAATTTGCACGTGCACCTCAAGGGTTCACAGAAAGCCCTAGTATTTACAGCCAAGCACTGAAACGACAACTAGACAGTATTCACATGCCAACTGACACTGCCCTGCTCCAGTATGTTGATGATCTATTGATCACAGCCCGAACAGAACGTGACTGCGAACGTGCGTCACTGACAGTCTTGTATTTTCTGGCCGAAAAGGGGCATTAGGTATCCCCTTCGAAGCTACAATTCTGTGCCCAGCAAGTGGTTTACCTTGGACACTTGCTGTCCAAGAGGGGTAGACAGCTGACACCTGACCGCATCCAGTTAATTGCACATCTGCCACAACCCAAGACACAAAAGGAAGTACGGGCCTTCATTGGCCTCACTTCTTACTGTAGACAATGGATTCCCCAGTATGCATATCTAGCCAAACCACTCATACAGTTGACAACACAGGAGGCAGCGACATCGACTGTCCTCCCTTGGACTCAGGAACATACACTTGCTTTTGACGAATTAAAGAAAGCCCTATGTCAAGCACCTGTTTTAGCGACACCATGTTACAGCAAACCTTTTACACTTTTTGTCACTGAACGTGATGGTACAGCATTGTCTGTCCTGACACAAGATCAAGCAGGTTCACACAAGCCCTGTGCTTATTTTTCTAGTACATTGGATCCAGTAGCCCAGGCTCTGCCTGCGTGCCTCAAATCAGTTGCAGCAACAGCTCTAGCTATCAGACAAAGCGATTCCATAGTGTTAGGACATCCCCTGACAGTACAGGTTCCACACTCCGTGGAAGTTCTTTTAAACAGAACACAGATTCAGCACTTGACCATAACACGACTGACAGGATATGAATTGACACTGTTTCAGCCACACATAGAGATCAGACGTTGCAACATATTAAACCCCGCTACACTGTTACCCTCGATTACAGCTGACCCTATGCCACACGACTGTGTGGAAGTCATTAACACCATGACGAAGCCAAGACAAGACTTGACTGACATTGCATTAACCGACCCAGACCTGACACTTTATGTGGATGGTTCATGTATGAGAACAAGTACAGGAGAGTTAGTGGCCGCATATGCAGTGACCACTGAAACGGAAGTCATTGAAACACATCGTATTGACACCCTGTCTGCCCAAGCAGCAGAGCTCATCGCTCTGACCCAAGCCTGCATACGAGCCAAGAACACGAAAGTAAACATATACACAGATTCACGTTATGCATTCGGAGTCGTTCACGACTTCGGAGTCCTCTGGCAAGAGAGAGGTTTTCTGACCTCCCACGGTGCCAAGATACAGCATGGTCCCCTCATTCAAGCTCTGTTAGAAGCAATACACTTGCCTACAGCCATAGCCATCATGAAGTGCAAAGCACATACTAAAGTCACAGACACCATTTCCCAGGGTAACGACCTGGCAGATCGAACAGCCAAGCTTACAGCTCAGACTCATACAGACATTCCAGTTGACACGACAAATACAGAAGTACCATCACTGACGCATTGCATGACAGTCAGGGATCCCACACAAGATGTACTCGACATACAGACACATGCTACTCCTGACGAAATCAAGAAATGGACTGAACAAGGAGGGGTCCAGACAGATCAGGGATGGATGACTAAGGGGAAAGCCACATGGTTTCTCCCCGACTCCATGGTTCAAGTTATCATTAATACAGCACATAGTCCAGCACATTTAGGAGAGAAAGCCATGTTAGACAGCATTCAGAACCTTTGGTTCAACAAGCATTTACGAGCAGCAGCAAAACAGAAAGTGCGTACCTGCATGATCTGTTGTCAGTTCAATCCAGGCAAAGGTATTCCTGTGGAACAAGGTGGATTTCATCCTCCTGACCACCCTTTTGAAGTCCTCCAGATGGATTATATCCAGATGGATCGCTGTCGAGGATTCAAGTATGTCCTCGTAGTTGTATGTGCCCTTTCCAGATGGACAGAAGCATATCCAGTCCCAGATTATACTGCCGTAACCACTGCCAAGCAGTTGGTTTGTGAATTCTTCCCGCGATACGGTTTGCCCCATGTTGTGTACTCAGATAATGGACAGCCATTCTCGTCCGAGCTCATGAAACAGGTATCACTCCTGTTAGGATACCAGTGGAAATTCCACTGCGTACGACACCCCGAGGCAGCTGGCCTCGTCGAGCGACACAATCAGACTCTGAAAACACGATTAGCGAAGGTCTGTGCAGAAAAAGGTGTAGATTGGATGGTAGCCCTGCCGGTTGCCCTCTTTTACATGCGTATGGTAGCCCATTCTAGAACTGGTTTAACTCCCTTCGAAATTGTTTTCGGTCGTCCCCCAAACATGTGGGGTACGCCTATGCCTCGTAAGATAACGGATGTTGATAGTAACATGCTAACAGATTACCTGGCTTCCTTGATGTCTGCACTACTCTCTTGTCGTTCACAGGTCGCGGCTGCCTTCCCGGACAACACCCAGGTGAAACCACATGAAATTGTTCCGGGTGACCTGGTGCTGGTCCGAAATTTCGATCGCTCCACCCCTCTGGAGCCCAGGTGGAAGGAACCAAAACTGGTGTTGATGACCACGCGGACCGCGGTGAAGGTGGAGGGGCGGAAAGGGTGGCTCCACTCCAGCCACATCAAACGATTTCATGGACTGTGTCCAAAGACTTTTCCCAAGGACTGCCCCGTTTCAGACACTGATACTAAACTCCCCCTGTTAGAGAAAACTCCGCAGCAGGAGTATAAAATTAAGCTAAGGTCTAGTAAGTCAGACAGCGTTTAATTGTTTAAGTCCCCCCTGGGTGAAGCGGTTAGACAGGTTTCTGACATGTATAAGATAGACCCAAATAGTGAGAGAGATAGACAAAAAGTCAAGAAAATGAAATACTGTAAAAATCTGCGTAGCAGATGCATTATTACGTTGCTTTTTATGTTTTTTCTGAGTCTTACAATCATATGTATAAGCTGGACGTTACACGTTTTCTTTCCTCCTCTTGGTTCACATGTACATCCTTCTTCCAATGACACCGTAGAGCACACATTCAGTGACCTGCCCCCACACGAACTTTCCTATCGACTTGCACTGCGCAACAACACTTTTATCCGTATGTTACACCATTCTCACCAGACCAGCAATGCCACAAATTGCTGGGTATGCGGCCGCCTCCCCCTTACCAGAAAATGAAGGGAGCTCTGACCCTTTTTCCTTATCCGTTTTCACACAATGGTTCGTGCGGAGCATGGTTTGCATTAATGTCCTCATTAGGTAGTAAGTCCACAGTTTCCCAGAGCAATTGGATATGGGGAGATCTGAATACAGTTATGAATAAAGCATGTTTCCCAGACAAGGACGGTCTTCCCCAAAGGACAGGGACCGATCTAGAAAATGAAGTGTATGATTTAGGTAATTTTTCCCTTAACCTCATGATTCTGAACGTCCAGTCAGAGACTAGTGTGAATTTACCGTCTATAACAGTCTTACCAGTGAAAGGTGAATTATGCGTTAGAAAGAATGGTTCAGTACACCTAGGACACAGTGATTGTAATACGGTAGTCGAATTCAGTGATAACGGAAAGTCTACTTTCAAAGCTTCCCGCCATTCCTATTTCATTTGTGGGTCAACAGCTTATGTACCTCTGCCCTTAGATTGGGATGGAACATGTTATATTGCATTTCTACTGCCACCAGTTATTCTAGCCCCATCCAATTATCACCAAAATACCCATCTAGTACATATCAGACATAGGAGAGGGATTGAGTCCCCAATTGTCGATCAGACCGAGACAGCGTGGGAGCAATACACAGATTTCAATAAAGGATTCTTTTTCTTTGTAGGTCCTGTCCAAAACAGTAAACTGATACGCAAATTGACCAGAACCCTTGAAGCAGTAGTGAACGAAACTACTTTTGCCCTAGGTAACTTAACCGAAGAGCAGTCTGCTATGAGACTTGTTGTTCTTTAAAATCGCCTTGTCCTTGACGTCATCCTGGCCGATAGGGGTGGGGCTTGTAGAGTGATCGGATCCAGTTGTTGTATTTTCATTCCTAATAACGCACCGTCAGTATACAAAGCCATAACAAGGCTCCATAATATAGCTCATCAGATACACCAGAATCGAGACACCTGGACTTGGTCCGGCTGGCTCTGGAGTGTAATATCAGCATGGGGATGGAAAGTACTGTCATTCCTAGGAATAATACTGCTCATAGTATTCAGTTGTTATCTCTGTCTACAATGTGGGCCAGCGATTTGCGGCTTGTGCGCCACAGCTTGTATTCCCCGTCCACGTTCACGATCCCGTGCTCGGATGAAAAAAGACGAGCAAATGATGTTATACGAACAAATAGATGGTCTCATGAAAATAGATATATCCTGAAGGGAACGTAGGGGACAAGGAGGGAATGAGGAAAATTTAATTTTATATGGCCAAGTATGTCCCCTAACATGTACCCCAACGTTCCATGTATGAGCATGATATCCATGCATTTTCCCTCCATGGCCGAAAATGAAGACGCATTTGCATTTGCATCCAACGTTAACATGTCATCTTCCAAGTCCCCCATGAAAGCAACATTAATTTGGTTTCTAGACCCATGTTGCCAACGTCTTTACATGATACACGTTTAAAGATGCACACGTTTTTCTGGCTCAGCCGAGCCAGGCCCTGAATTGAGGCTTCAGTCTCTTCTGTCTCTGAAAGCTGCAGTTTAGGTATGCATCCCTGACCTCTACCTTACTTCCTGCCCAGCGAAGCGGTGCCCGGCTCGGCCTGGCCTGCCTGCCAAGACGGTATTATGCCTACAGTTATCTGTTCAGCCTCCGCAAAAACACATTCCAGTCTAGTGAAATAGGTAAACATATTCCCGGCTGCAGAGCAAAGGGCCCAGCCTTCCTGTCTCCTTACAAGTAATTTAATGCACCCATTGCCATAGTAGGCCTATGGCCCCGCGCATTGCACAAAGACACGTATGCACCCACTAGCATTCAGTGATGTATGGCCCCTGCCCGAGAGACCTTTTGCTTCAGACAACACATCCTCCAAACACTAGATATCAGATATGTTATAGGTGCAGGTCGTTCTGACATCCCAGACATCAGTCTCCTCTACTGGTGCTAAAGTCAAGCCCCCAGCTCTCCCCAGTTACACGTCAATATCACGTCATGTTTAGTTGCGCGCGCATACAGGGTAAAGGTTTCTGCCGACCCAGCAGATTCCCTCTATGTATCCACCCACCTGTGACACTTTTGTGACGTTTCTAGCACACACCTCCGTGTACGCCTATTACACGCCTTCTTTTATGCCCATATGTTCTTATCTTCTTCTTTTCACTTGTTACGCCTACTGTATTCAATGCAATTATACTGTTTTACTATATATAATGTGTGATGTTAATAAAATGTTGAATATCCCTTCCTGAACCTTAGTGGTGATGGAACCCGATGTCCAGTGTCTCGAGGCACTTAATTAAAGCCCGTATGACTCAGATACCACGGACTCTGCCTCTCATTTTATTGAGCTATCTTTTATTGTCATTTATGTATAAAAAAATTGTCCCGGTAATTTTATTACCACATAATGTAGTGTAGGTCCTATTTTCCCAATAGGCCCTGCGCATTGGAATAACATAAACAGTAGTATGGACGTAGAAGTGCGGATCTTCCAGGTCTCCACTGACTATGCTAAACTTAATTGGGTTTGTTACCAACTAGCTCAGAGGTCACTGGAAACTTTCTTGACTGAATAGGAAGTGATCAGCTTCCCTGGTACAGACAAGAAGGGATTCAGTTTTCCAACAACCTCATAAACATGACAACTTTGCTCCTTAGAATAAGAGTCAATCTCTAGAGTCGTGTGAAACAATAGACAGTTATTTTACTCAGTCAGTTTTGTGCAGATTACTTTCACCGAAGTGCAGAGAATAGAGAGACGGGCGTTTTCAATAAAAGGTATTATTTATTGAACAGTCTTTCTTCTTGTTCAAGAGAAATGAATTGCCACAATTGCAAGACTAGTTATTATAAAAAGTGCGTACAGTAAAATGAGGATTGCGAAATAATACTGTAAAAGCATTGATATGGTTTCTTAGCCATACAATGGTTAAAATGAATAAAATATATACATTCATATATACATCCAGCTAACGTACTCAACTGGTGCTTCTAACTACGCCTACCCCAGTGTACCTGACCTAAGCCTAATACTCGGGAGGGAGTAAGTAAGTAGCAGTTTTAGTTAAGTTGGTTTTGCCAAGGTTTGCTTCAAGAATTCTCTCTAAGGGTTTAGTCAACACCATACCTCTGGAATAGAATGTTGGAGGTCTTGTATCTCCTTCCAGGACTCGATATCCCAGTCACTCGCAAGAGTAGGCTGGAAACGTCGGAGCTGGATTTTCTCGGCAAGAGAAAAGACAGCGTCTCTCTCAGTGCGTCGGGGAGGAGGGGCAGCGTCCGTGGGCAGCTTGTATCTGCTGGGCTCTGCAGGGGACAGCTGTTCTGCTCCTATGTTCACCACACCATCGCCATCATCGATGCCGTTGAGGCAGCGTTTGCTTAAGGCAATGTTGGTAATATTTATACCTGAAAGGTGCCTGGTTTGACGTAAGTTTTTGGACATAAGACGTCAATAAAGATGTCGCTAGGAAGTGATCGTCTCTCAGTGCTCATTAGAGTTCTATTACTAATCAAAACATAGCAAGCGGGGCATTCCCAGGTTGCTGAGTTTTTATCTTGTTGAAGAACTCGGAGTGTAATCTAGGAATCTTAGATAGTGGCTTCTGCTGTGTCATTTGCTCTAATGAGCTGCAGAGGAAGCTGCAGAGGAAGAGATTCTGAAATGTGGCTCTGATCGTGTTAGGCCAGAGACGAGTTTCTGAAATATCACTCTTGACCGTTTATGCCATTATAGGGGAACAAATGGATTATAGCCTTATAGGGGCATAAGGTCACAGTATTGATCGGGGTCCTAGATCAGAACGCGACAAGGTAATATCCGGTCTGCCGAAGGCAGAACCAGAAGTACAGAGATTTAATGATTCTTAGAGTAGACGATTTGTCACGCCTCTGTTTTTGCCTCTCTCCCATTGGCTGGCTTCCTAAACGGAGGCCAGCCATTGGAAGAGAGAGCTGTCCCTTCGAATAGGCTCCGTCCTTTTCGGATTAGGAGGTGTTTTCGGTGTTCTTCTTTCCACGTTTAGGCCACGCCCATTCTGAGAACGCCCAACATGCCCTCGAATCCGAAAAATTTCTGAAGCTTGAGGCCGCCATTTTCCTGCTGGTAAAGTTGAGGTAGGCTGCTCTTTCCTCGTTCTCGTCGTCTTTTTTCCCGCCCCCTCCCGCTGTCCGTGTCTTTGTTCATATAGTATCCTGCCCCCCTCCCGCTGTCCGTGTTTTGGTTCCCGTTGTATCCCGCCCCCTTCCCGCTGTCTGTGTTTTTTTATCCCCCCCCCCCTGCTGCTGTACCCGGATCGCCACCTGCACCGCCATGACCCGCTGCCGCTCCACTGGGTGGCTTCTCCCAGAGCTCGCTTTTGTGCTAAAAACCTCCCACCTTTCTCTTCTGAAAGGCATCTATGCCCTGACCCGTGTGCCGCCGCTGATCGCAGCCGCCGCCACACCGTGTCCCCAAGGGCCGCCCCGCACCCTGCCTCCACCCATCTCCGAGGACGAAGTGCACCACCCGCCTATCAGCCCCCACAAGCTCCTGGGACCCTAGTGAGTCAATTGTACGGTGCGTGCCCTTGAGCGTTTGCTCCGCACCGTACCTTGCTGCGGAGGCCGCGCCGCACTAGCTGACCGGCTGGTACGAGTTGTGCCCACTGCTGGGTGCCGCCGCGCTGCCTCCCCTCCTTGCCTGCTCCCTCCGGTATCCGGCCCGTGTACCAACACTGGTAAAGTGCGTTGACCCGCCCCGCACCAGAGGGAATCCCCGAGGCTGCACCACAGGAGGAGGAGCTGCCCTGTACACGGAGTACGGGCTGCTCTAAAGTGCCCTTCCCTGCCGAAGGATTTCCCAGAAGCTGCGCATCGAAGACGCCAGGACACAGACATCGCCCCTGACCGCTCGCAGAGCCCCTCGGAGGCCCCGCTCTAGCGCCGCACCTCGTAACGCTGCCACGAGCCGAGCCCCCATCAAGGCGCCCTGCTGAGCCTGTCCCGGTCCACAGCTGTTCCCTGCATTTGTCTGCGGCAACCCCCCCCCCTTTGTGCAAGGTACTGTAACGTGTGTGTTCGAGGGCGCAAGTCGGGGACTCGAAGGTCCGCCCCTCGGGGACTCCCTTGCTGGCTGTTAACCCCTTGCAGGGCCGGATAAGCTGCTGGTGCCCCAGTTCACGAAGCGCACAGAGCAGTGCCTTGAAGCCAAGCCTCTTTGAGTTAAGAATCTGACCCAAAGCAACTTTTAATGAGGGCATTTAAACCTGTCCCCCCTTTTTTATGAAAGACGCTTTGCTGACAGAGCATTGTTTTAAGGAGATCTGAAACCCCATTGTCTCCTTGACTGATTTCAAGACGCTTTGCTGAGGGAACTGTATTTAAAAGTAATGCTGGATTTGAAGCATTGAAACAGCCAGGAAAAGTATCCATTCCAAATCCCAACAAAAGTATTGTGTGCATCCTGATTTAATGTTATTTAAGGTCTTGTGATAAGTCTACAAAACTGCTATCTTTTACATAAAGTCTACGTATTTTTATATACCTACGGCCTGGTGTCCATTTGTGGGGGGATCAGTGTGATTTACTGTGTGTGATTATAAATGCTTAACTAAATGCGCCCTAGAGATTAGCCTTGACTGCTCGCGCCACGCAACCTAGAGGTTGAGCGGGGTTATTCTAAAGGGTAGTTCCCTTGCCCTGACTAGAGGAGAGGGTCCCTATTTGTCACAAGTGCATACTTGCGCCATCCAGAGACCCCCAATTCCACACCACTCTCTTCCCCCACACCACTCTCTTCCCCCACACCACTCTCTTCCCCCACACCTCTCACATCGTCACTCTCTCTCCCCCTAACTCTCACACTAACACTCTCACTACCTCACTATCTCTCACTACCTCACTATCTCTCACTACCTCACTATCACTCACTATACTACACTCTCTCGCTAACTCTCTAACTCACAACTCAACTCTCTCTTTCTCACAGCAACACAATATCACTACAACTGTAACTATCTCACTCTAACACACTACTCAAAATTCACTCTCTCTCTATCTCACTACCTCTCCAGCACTACATCACTCTATTTCTATCTCACTCTCACTACCTCACTATATCACCACACACTCTCAAAAAATAACTACATCACTCTCTCACTACCTCACAACTTCACTCTCTCTTTCTAAATTACTAATTCACTCTATCTCACTACCTCACTCTCAAATACACTAAGTCACTTACACTCTCTCTTTCACTACCTCACTATCTCACTACATCACTCTGTTTCTATCTTAATACCTCACAACATCACTAACACTCACTACTTCACTCTCTCTTTCAATACATCAATCTTTCTCTATCTCACTACCTCACAACATCACTCTCCATCACTACCTCACTCTCTATCTACCTCACTCTCTCACTACATCACTCACTCTCTATTTCAATACCTCTCTATCTTGCTACCTCACTCTCTCTCTGCTAATGCAATATGTCTAATGCAATATGTAACACATATGCAAACATTTAAACTATTGACAATAGAAATGACAATAACATTTACTTAGGGATAAAAAAATAAAAAAATAATAATAAGCAATGCCAATAGCTCTACCTATAATATTGCCGAGACCATTGCATTGTAAATGCGTATTCACACTTTCTGTGCAGCAGTGTGGGTGGGGGGTGGATGCTCATAATCATATTAGGATTTTTTGTTTTTGTGAGACTCGGCAGTTGTAAAGTGCTACTGAACTGCTTACTGTCATAATGGCGCTCCACACAGTTACCTTTAAGAATGTCCTTGAGCCAGTAAATTAAAAATGCCAACATGGCCACTTGTGCAGCACGACACATCTGCACACATGTATCATGATTTATGCCTACACTTCAGTGGATTTGTTGGACTAGTTTAATAAGTGGACATGAGTCATGACGCATGCACCCATGTGCATCATGTCTCATGGGTAAGTATCACAACCACCTCGTAATGGCTTTTATTTAGTAGAAAGCCCATTCCCAGATGGCCACACTTATGTTTGCAAGTGTGCACATGCTTCCTGACGTACTGGTGGTCATTTTGCCATTAGCTAATGGCAAGGCAAGTTAGCCTTAGCACAGCCAATTGCCCCTGCTTGTACGGCTGAGACATATCGGGTTTGGCAATGCGTTTTTTAATTATGATGTGTGTATATTGATTTTGTGACCAGTGACTGACTTTCTGTGCTTTTGCTCTGTGCCATCTGGTCGTTTTATCCGCAGCTTTATAATAATATATAACATTATTAACAGTGTCCCTTGTGTTATGAATTTGAAATAAACGTAATATGGACGGATGTAAAATATTAGGGGTGATTGATGCTCATTTTCCTTGATTAATGTCAGTTAATTAATGAATAGTATAAGCATAAAACTTTGAAACCGGTAGCGGGCACTGATTAGTATTCAAAGAGGTCATTACAGAAAGACGGTGGAGCACATAGATAGGGGTTTCAGTCACTTTTATTGCTGTTTAGCATTTGTCAAGCCCACGTTCAGCCATTGGTATGGCACTGAAGCACTTCTCAGCAGCGAGCAGTAACTTCCCAGGTGAGTCCGAGGTGTTCACCACAGACCGGGAGAATAGTCAGTCTGTTGAGATGTTTGGTCTGTAGAGTGAACGACGAGGTATCTCTGGCAGGTAGATGTGTCAGAATTAAATAATAGAAAGTTTCATGAGAAGCAGTAGTGTCTGGAACTGATCGGGAATGGCGGGCGGGGGGGGGGGGCTCGAGGGAGGATTGGGAAAGGTAAAAAAAATATAAACAAATGAAAAACTTACAAGCTCGCTTCTCTTCCGCTCTCTCCCGCGTCTCATTCTCTCCTCTATAGAGCCGGGACAGGAAGCAGCCCGGCCCTTTCCCCTAAGCCAATCACAACGCTGCAATTCAGCTTTGTGATTGGTCTGAGCGCTGTGGGTCGGCGCTCAGCCAGGAAATGGGGGCATGGGCATGTTCTCCATGCTGGCTGTAATGCAGCCTGCATGGAGAACATGAGAAGGGTGCATGACTGTTTTGGATGGCCCCAGAGGGCCAGCCAAACAGTCATTGAGAACTTGGAGTGGGCAAACTACTCCTCCCTGTTCTCAGAGCAGAGCAGCCCCGCCCGCCAAACACAGCTAAGCAGCAGGAACAAATACAATGATAATAACCTCGTTATTATCATTGTATTTGTTCTTCCTTTCACTTATTTGTAGCAGTGGGGCGATGCTCCTCCACCTTAGTGGAGGAGCCGCCACTGGTAAGAAGATGGTTTTGAGGCAGATGGATTGCAGTTGGCATAGAGTTCGAGACTGGGGGCCAAGCAGTGTCTGCTCCAGAGTAAGAGCAGGACCTGTATGAGGGAGGTAAGTACACCTGCATCATTCCTTAGGATCCAAAACAGGGGCGTAATGCAGCCCCCGCAGCTCCAGCAGTGCGGGGTGCCCCCAACCCCTCAGAGGGCCCCCAAACATTACAAGGTGGTCCCATTTGGCCCAAGGCCAATGCATATTTGTCAGATTTGGGTGACACAGGGATCCCTTATCCCTTTCTGCAGGGGCGCCCCATCATTCTTTATTTCACTACTAATTGATAAGTGGTGGAACGAACAGCCCCACTGCAGAGAGCGGAGGGACATCTGTACGTGACAACATGCTATTTTGAGACCTACCCACAGAGCTGTCTTGACATGTGCGAGATGTGCGCACATTTGGGCCAGATTTGACATTAAGAAGTTGATGGTAGATGTGTTGATGATCACCTTCCCACCTGTCAGTGCCAGGTGGGAAGGTGCAAACAAGAATGGGCACACAGCTAATATTTGTTTGCAGTTGCACCACCCAACTGCAGGAATTTCACTTTTATATGTCTGATCCGCCTTATAGACTATCAATGTGCATATAGGTGTGCTTGGCGCAGATCACTGCACTGCTAAACGTTTGACTGCAGTGCCATCTGTAATACACCATCCCTCCCTCAATGAGATAACCGACAAAAGTCTTTCCCGCCACAAGTCTAGCAGTGCTTTTATACTTAAGTGCCCAATGATGGATCGAACTATGCCTGAGTCCTTCAAGGACAAGAACCCTAATTACAACCTGTGGAGATATACCCAGAAAACAAATAGAGGCATAATACAGGAAAATCCATACAAGAAAAATCCACTAGAGACAAGCTTCAATGTGCAACCATAAAGGTTTATTTAACAATTCAAGGGGTTTCGCCAAGGAATTGCAAGGTAAAGGAAGCTATTTAAAGTTTTCACTGTAGTTAAGTGTAAAGGGCGAGCACAAATCTGCAACCATTGTTATGGGTAATCCAGCCAATAATATATTGCATTCAGGATAGATGGTGTTGATGCAACTGTCCCCATATTTCAGTTGGAAAACTATTTTGTTCACTTGAGGTTCATCTTCTACTATTTTAACTAGGTTGTCTCACATGTCTCGGTACTCACTGGCTACGTGACCTCATGTAAAACATTTACGAGAGGTGGCATTTCTGGCTGGACATATCACGTTGTAAACTAAGTGATTGCTACTGCCACATTGATAGCACTTTAGTTTGTGGGGATCAACTTTTTGTCTAAATGTATTAGAGTTGCCATTCGTTCCTTTAATGTGGACTTTGCAATCTATATCACTTTTTATCTCAGCAATTGAGTCAATGGGCTTGTTTAGCTCCTTCATATATGGAACTGTGTGGCAGATTTACAAGAAAGTGACGCATCTGTAGGGATGAGTCACTTTCCCTGCGCCAACATGCAAAACCCTTGCGTCACCATGGATACGCCGTACTTACAATACGGTGCACCATGGTACAAGGGTTGACAGATGTGTCAGAAATTCTGACGCATCTGTTGACGGAAAAGTCACGGATTGCTGGAGGTGTGTCGCAAGCACGACGCAACTCCAGCAATGTGTGTTGCAGCCTATTCCCAATACACTGCGTCACTCCTAACGCCTGCTTCAAGCAGGCGTAAGGTTTTGACGCAGTGGCGTCCTAAAAGTCATGCAGTGAAATCTTGTAGATTTCACTGGGTCACTTTTACGAGGCTTTCCTGCGTGGGAACGCCTACCCTGCATGCATTATACCTGACGCAGGTATAATGTCACGCAGGGCTTTACAACGTGACGCATCTCCCTAGATGCGTCACATTGTAAATGGGCCGCAACTTTTACGTCGCCGCTGCGTCACAAAAGTGACGCAAAGACGGCGCAAAAGTGAGGGAAGGGGCTTGCAAATTCACTCCTGTGTGTTCAAGTGATGTAGCAACGTCTATTGTATGAAAAACAGAGTTTTTGGTTAATAGTTTAACATGAATGTGCTAGTTTTTGTGCATCTCACCAATTGATCTCAAATTAACAAATCTGATAAGGCACCAGAATCACATAAATTACACAAACCCCTTAATACAGCAGTGTAATTAGTAACATTTTCTTCTTTTCCTTGTGTCTAGTAAATAACATGTGGTGCTCTAGACCCACATTACTTTTATCACCAAAATGGGCTTCTAATCTAATGAATGTCACTTTTATTCATCTATATCTTCTTCCTCTACATTGTGAGTATAACAGGTTCAGGAAGAGTTTCATAAATTTACATCCATGTATTTTCATAATATGTAACAAACCATGGGGCATATTAGCAAGGAATTGCGATATTTATCGCAAAATGCGCTTAGCGTGGTTTTTTTATCGCTGCTTATCGCTGAATATGTTAGCGGAGAAAACATGCTATTAGCAACGTTTTTTTCCATTGTGCTAAAATATTCAGCGATAGCGGCGAATTACATGAATATCGCTGGAAATCCGGCATTATTTACGCATTAACGCCAATGGGGGCTTAACCTGACAATCCACCTCCCATTGAATACACAGGTAAGTCAGCCTATTAGTAGGCGTTAGATTCTAGCGATAATCGCGTTTAGCGCAACTTTTTTTATTGTTAAGTCTGCGTTGCTAATAGGCGATAGCTGTGTTAGCGACTGCTTTCAGTCTAGGCAGCATTGTGATTGGTCTGAGCGCCGTGGTTCAGCGTTCAGACAGAGGCTGGCTTTGGGAACATGTAGAGTGCGGTTGACGCTTTGGCCGGCCCGAGGCGGCATGTGCACTTTAGGTGCTGTCACCACTTCTACCCCTGTGATGCATGGGGAGCCCATCCCCGCAGGCCTGGTTTCAGCTGCAAGCTGAATGCAAAAAACAAAATTACAATCAAGACCGTTATTATCATTTTTTTTTTTGCATTCAGCTTGCAGTTGAAGCAGTGGGGAGGAGCTGCCACTGCTTCAAGGGTGGTAGGCAGGCATACTCACTAGAAAGTTTCTTAAGCTCACTATGCATTTTTAGAAAACCAAGAATGTCATAGAAGGTGGTAGCTGAAGAGTTTGGGGGGCTGGACTACACATGGGGTTTGTATACTGAAAATGGTGTGCTGTACAGCAGAAGCATTTCCAGGTAGTCATATACACCGGGAAGTTCTGAGTTCGATGAGTGGCGATGATGTAAGGCAGGGAATCCGCCTCAAATGGCGGGTTTGAAGTTGAGAAAGGTGGTGCTCTTTGATGGAGTATCATTGCTACGAAAGACAAACCTATCCTTCCAGGAATCGTCTTCCCCCGTCCAGAGGCATTTCCGTGTGCTCCATGCTGCACACTCACCTGTGTGCTCTACATTAACCCCATGTTATCTCCTTCATGTGCATCTCCCCAAGACCTTCCTGTTGCTCCTTCCCATGTGTGCTTCTTTTCCCTTCCCCCCACCACCTGCTACCTTAAACCACTCTTCCACTGCCCCGTCAGTACACATCTGTGGTCTTATTTAGATTATTTATTATGTTAAATTTTATGGAATGCCAGGCAGCAATCGCTTTTGGCCCTTCCACTTGATGAATAAAACCGCTATCATGCTACGATCAATCTCGGATCAGTATATAAAACAATTTGGTGCTTGTGTCATATGCATGCATCATGACATATGCCCGCCTATGTCCTTGCCACCAAACAAGCTGAAGTGTATGAGGCAACATTGGAAGATGGCTTAAAAAATCACCTCAATCATCTCCTCCACAAACAGAGATGTTCTCCTAGCTGCCCATTGTCTTACAGGTCAATAGACAGGGCCGGACTGGCCGTAGTGGGCATTTCCCCGATGGCCCGAGAGGTGAGGGATGGTTTTGTGGCCGTGGGTGCCGCTTTTGTCACTGGGGCCGGTTTTGCTGCAGGGCTGCAATATCGGCCCCCTGTACGAAAAGCAGGAGCAGTGCTTCTTACTAGTACCTCCTTCCTCCTCCTATCCAGGGCCGATCGAGCAGCAACTGTTCCCAGTCAGGCCCTGCCAATCGCTCTACTTAAGTAAGACTACTAGACTTTTGGAAAAGTTCTGACCTCATGTATTCTGCCAATTCTACCACAATTGCTCCAGCCAGGTAAAAATGGATTCATCCCACACAGGGATATCTCACTGAATCTCAAATGTCTTTATAGGCTCTTGGAGGTGTTCTTAAGCTTGGACCTCAAGAAGACTTTTGACATCTTTCATTAGTAATACATTTTCAAGGTCCTCCAGCACTTTGGTTTTAAAGCTCAAACTAGCCATCTAATTGGAGTGTTATACAAGCACCCTTGCAGTGTAAATGCACACTGGAAAACTCATACCCCCTCCTTCACTTTCAATAAGTTACAAGGCAGGGAAGTCCTTTGTTCCACCTGCTATTTGCCTTGCCCATGGAGCCCCCCACAGTGTGGCTGAGGCCTGAGGAAATATAATTTTTGATCGAGTAGTGTTCCCCAGCGCGTACCCCACCGTCTCCATGTACTAGCTTGCAGTGCATGTGATTTCCCTCCTGTGTCAGCTATGAAGACGCAAATACATTTGCGTCCATCTTTAACATGTCCTCTTTCAGATCCGCCATGAACGGATTGAATATTCAGTTCCTATATATGCCGTGCCACCGTTTGTGGTACACTTTACACGTTTTTCAGCTCTGGTGAAGTAGGCCCTGATTCTGTCATTAAACCTTTTTCCTGCTTCCCGACTCTGAGGGCCTCAACCCAGGCTGCCCCCGTACCAGTCACCCCTGCCTTACTCCTTGCGCGGCTCCAGCCCAGCCTTCTGCCTGCCAAGACTGTATTCAACCTTCGAATTATCTGCTCCACTCCTCGAAAATACATTCCTGTCTCGTAGCTCAAGTAAACATCCTCCCAGCTGCAGGAGCATTGGGCCCGGTCTTTCTGTCTCCGTGCAAGTAACTCATAGGCTCTGTTGCCATGGTAGGCCCATGCCCCCTCACCCCGCATGCCGACACGTAGACACATATACACGCACTCACAACCAGTATAGAGTAGTCTCTGCCCGAGAGACCTTTTCCCTTCCAGATACTACAGTTCCTTAAACATATGATATCAGATACGATTTGGGATTAGGTTGATCTGACATCCCAGACTTATGTCTACACTTGTAGTGTTAAAAGTCAAGTCCCCTTCACCCTCCAGTTACACGTCAGACACACGTCAAGCTGCTGCGCGCGCATCTCTGCCATGAATTTCTGCTGACATTGCAAGATTATCCTATGAATCCACCCATTTGTGACCTCATGATAAATGACGTCTCTAGTACACGCCTTCATGCACGCCTATTGTAACGCCTTTTCTATGACGTATTCATATGTTATCTCTCCCTTTTTTCAGCTGTTACGCCTACTGCCTATTCGTTAATGTAATGCATTGACTATATATATGAACTTCTGTAAATAAAATGTTGTCTGTCTGCCCCTTCCCGAACCTGTGTGGTGACGGAATGGTATGCCACCTTGGCTCGAGCCAATAACCCAATTCCTTTTACAGGAATAAAACCCTTTTGAGTTAACCTCAATATCCCGGATTTTGCCTCTTATTTATCTGAGTTATTCTTATTGATTATTGATTCTAAATTATGCATAGGTAATTGATTTTACCACAGTTTCTGGCGCCCGAATAGGAATCCCTCCCCCACCCCACGCGCCGGAGGTGCGTTGCAGGCCTAGCCCCCTGCCACAGCCGGACGGACAACTACGCGTACCCGCAGGATTTCCTGTATCTCCCTCAGGCCAACGGAGGTGACTGAGGCTGCGATCGACACCCAGACGAGGCGGTGAGGAGTGCGGAGGATCCCGACCTGAGCCTAGCTGAGAGAGCAAGATCCGAGGTATACGGAGGCCCACCAGGTTCCGAAGTTCCGAAGTATCTGCGTCACGAGTCGAGTCCGAATCCAGTCCGAGCCCAGTCCAGTCCAGGGTTTCCGAGGCCTTCTGTTTCCGTGCTTCCTGGTGAGTACCGTTGCTAGGAACGCATCCTGACGTGCGCATTAGTTTGTGCCGGTCAAGACAGGTTCGGGTACACGAGCCTGGTCTGCACTGTTTAGCAGTGTATCTATACTGTTTAGCAGTATATCTAGTTTGCATCTGTAAAAGGTGTTTCTGTGCCGTTTAGCGGTACATCCTGTTTCACGTGGTTGGTAGGTTTTCATTGTTATTAATGTGGTTCGTTCTTGAAATGTTTTAATGTGTCATTCAAATGTCGTGGTGTGAGTGAATGTTCGATCTTCATTATTGTGCTTACACGTGTTTTATGTGTTTTATGTGTAGTGTGTTCATGTTCATATCTAAGTAAGAACCAAGTAGCCAGATTTCAGAATGCCGTTGTTTTCCAAACTAAGACAAATAAAAACCCGTAAAGGGGTTCTAGAAGAAGCTGTTCCCATTCCACCTAGGGATACTCCAGGGTACTTTATGTACCATAAGCACGGCCTAGATGCCGTTTTATTTCTCGACTTATGGGTGGATTACACTAAAGAACTGTCAGAGAATCAGAGATGGCCCGCTGCTGGGACATGGGATGCAGATTGCATCATGAGAGTAGAAGAAGCTTTATGGAAAAAGAAAGCCAGACAGTCACAGAAGGATGCCATCGAGTTATGGCGTAAAGAATCGCATAGGCGTACAGAAAAAGCTCACAGACTAGAAGAAAAGAGTAAGGAGGAGTCTGACAAGACCCGAGAAAATGCATTAGTTGAGGAAGGTATCAGAGTAAAATTTAGAACAAGTAGACAGACAGCGAAATACACTCGTGAATGGCATGTTCCCCATCCTGTCAAAGGGCTTGCCAAAGGCCTCTCCGGAAGTACCGAAGGACCTACCACCTCCATTGCTCCCGACTAAAACACACCAGAAGACAGCAAAGGACATTTTCCTCTCCTCCTATTTAGACGATGTAGCTCCCGCATATGTTAATACCGCATTGCCACAAGTGCCTGCGCCTAACGGTCAGAACGATTATGCTCTTCCTCCCCCACAACAAGCTGCTCCTCCCCCGATTCCTCCTGGTCTTCCAGTTTTCCCTCCACCTCCTACTTCCCTTGATACGGACCCGACTAACCCCTTCGGAGCCGGCGCCTCAGGAGGCGCGTCCGGAGGAGCGATAGGTTTCCAGACCCCGCCATCTACCCATCGCATGAGCTTTAGAGAGCTAGCGCAACAGCGTACACCTAGAACAGATATTACATTTTATGGAGATCGCCTTGCAGACTGTAGATATGATCCTGTACCTGGTAGAAAGAATGACGAGAGAATGTTACTCGCATCAATACGTTTACGGCGAGTCACGAACTTCCTAATGACATTACCTGGAATGACAGAATACTTAGATCGAATATATAAGTTTGTTCAGACAGGAGTAGGGCCTGACAGTATTAAGGAGGCCATGACCTATCAGAAAGTGGATACTAAAGCCAAGATATTGCGGTTTCTCATAAACTGCTTCATTAGAGAAGTGGATAGGCCGGGTATGAACCCGGAAGACGTAAAAGCACTCCACAGATGGGGTCAGAATATAGCAGATGGACAGCATGACAAAGAGGCCTGTGTAGATAATATGTACCGAAGAATCAGAACCGCAATTAATAAGATGCATGAGAGAAGACAGCCCGTACCGGAAGTAGATTCCGACAAACATGAATCCACGGAGGAGGAGCCAGAGGAGGAAGCCGAGACACCGGAACACGCACAGTTGCCGGCCAGGGAAATGATAGCTTATGTAGGTAAAGGAAGACCATATAATAATTCGATGCGCCCAGTGCGCCCAGAAAGTAAAAGGTTATATCAGGAAGCCATGTGTAATCCTAGAACACCCGAACACTTATTCCAAGCCACTGATAGAATACTTCAAGAGCGAATGGGGTACCATGTACTCGATTCTATGGATGAACAAGAATTAGCCAGGTCAGCCGTGCAATGGGCTGACAGCTCTGAGAAATATGGTGATGATGCGTTAGCACATACGTTCTTGAACTTGACTCCGAGTGAACAGCGTTTAGCTGGTATGTATATGATACAACATCTGCTCTTGTTGTATAAAAGCCAACATTCTGATCCAGGTCCTCTGACATATTAATAGAACTGGTCACGAACAGATGGAAAGGTCTAAGTACTGATCTAATTAAAGTAATTCTAGAACACAGCCACAAGTATAGTACATTTTTATGTCCGCAGATCAACTCAGCACCCGTTATGGAACGAAAAACCATGTATTATATGGATAGACAGAATCCGTTGCGAGAAGTGCACCCCGTACAGAACGCAGACAGCACGCTTAGACGTGTGTTCGTGTATACACCAGTAACTAAAATGGAATTATTGGAAATGAAGAAACTAGTACCCAGTCATGACAAAGATCCCGCAGGGTTTCACCGCGAAATAAAAGATATGTTATTAATGGGCGATTACACTTATCCCGATCTTATGAAAATACTGAAAGTATTACTACCTCCAGGAATATACGAGAAACTCAAAGAAAAAGAGTGGGAGGTGGGAGACACAAAGATTGATTGGGCTGGATTACAAAATGAAGAAGATACCCGAGTACCAGGCCTAGGGCTTGGAGACAAAGTTAAAGTGTTACCAGGTTTATTAGTACAAGTGTTGCCACGTTTATTGAGTACGAAAAAGGAAGATTGGGGTGCAATCTCAGCATGCAAACAGAAACCTGATGAAGACACTAGTGATTTCTATACACGATTCGAGAAATGTTTTGGTATTAATAGCGGTCTGAAAGCAAGTAGCGAGTCATATCCACATCTTTTTGTAACGAAATTAGTCGAGAATTCCTTGCCCCAGGTTAAGAATAGAGTACTGAAAGTAGAAAGCACTTGGCAAGCTAATACTCCTTCCCAAATGTTACAAATGTTACAGTACCACCAGAATAGACTTAGAGAGGAACAAGAACATGAACAAAGACGTATGAAAGATACAAAAATGAAAATGTTAGTTGCTCAGTCGGTTCCTGCCGACGGTCAGAAAAAGGGTGCGACCCATCCCAGTAATTCAACAGTTCATGTAAAGGGTGTATGTAATTATTGCAAACAGCCAGGTCATTATATAAACGATTGTGCAGTTCTGAAACATAATATCGCCACGGGTAAGACTAAAGAGAGACCGCGTCCTCCTAGACAAGATCAGACTTCACAACAAGTACCCCAGAATATACAACATATTGCACCCATGCCAGCCTCCACACAGACCGTAACGATACCTCAACAACAGCCCATTACCGCAACACAAAACACAACACAGCAGATGTACCAGTATGCACAGAACGATTACCCTGATTACCAGCGATACACATGAAACAGCCTGGAGAGGGAATTCCGCTTGCCTCTTATTGAAGTTCCTGTAGATCAAAATGGTCCTTATGTACATAGTCAAGTATTAGGGAAAGACAGAAAGTTTCTCATTGATACAGGGGCAAGCAGAACCACGATAAGCCACAACGAAGTACCAGGGGCACCCCTCTCAGGCTCACAGAACGTGTCCCTTGGGTTTTCAGGAAAACCCATTATTAATGAAGTATCACAACCCCTCCCTCTTGCAGTAGGTCCTTTGACACGGACTACAGATTTATTGCTCACGAAATCATGTCCAGAAAACCTGTTAGGTATAAAAACATTGAAAGCTCTAGGAGCTATTATATGCTGTTCTCCGGAGGGAGTACGATTGTTTTTGCGAGATTTCAAAGGCCATTATGTATTGAGAGATATGGATCCCCGGCTACAGAACGTCCCTGCACACTTGTGGGCACAGGGCCCCACTGATGTAGGTTGCATGCACATTACCCCATATCGAGTCACACTCAAGGCAGTAGTGGTATTACCACGAATTCGACAATACAAGTTACCCCCAGATGCTGTAGTGGCTTTACTGAGAATCATTGACGAGCTCATTGCACAAGGAGTGGTTGTGGAAACTGACTCCAATGTGTGTAATTCTCCTATCATTCCTGTTCTTAAACGTACTGACCCAAATGCTCCACCTGTTTATCGATTAGTTATTGATCTGCGCGAATTGAATAAATGTATTGTACCGCAGTACCCCGTAGTCCCAGATATCTCTTCATTACTGACTGCTATTGATTCAGAAGCGACGTTCTTCACTGTAATTGACCTCAAGAACGCCTTCTTCAGTGTCCCTATTGATCCGGAGAGCCAATATTTGTTCGGATTCAGTTTAAATGGACGATCTTTCAAATTTGCCCGCGCACCTCAAGGATTCACAGAAAGCCCCAGCATCTATAGTCAAGCATTGAAAAAACAACTCAACAGTATCCACATGCCAGTTCACACTGCCCTGCTTCAATATGTCGATGATCTGCTGATCACCGCTCGAAGCGAACCCGAATGTGAAAATGCTTCACTGACGGTTTTGAACTTTCTGGCCGACAAGGGACACAAGGTGTCTCCTTCGAAGCTACAATTCTGTGTTCAGCAAGTTGTGTACCTGGGTCACTTGCTGTCCAAAGTGGGGAGGCAGCTCACACCTGATCGCATTCAGTTAATTATAAATATGGCACCACCCAGAACACAAAAGGAAGTACGGGCTTTCATAGGCCTAACGTCATACTGCAGACAATGGATTCCCCAATATGCATTTCTAGCGAAACCACTCATTCAGTTAACGACACAGGAGGCAGCGACTTCGACTGTCCTCCCTTGGACTCAGGAACATACACAAGCTTTTGAAGACTTGAAGAAAGCCTTATGTCAAGCACCTGTTTTAGCAACACCATGTTACAGTAAGCCTTTTACACTTTTTGTCACAGAACGTGAGGGTACTGCCTTGTCAGTCCTCACTCAGGAACAAGCAGGTTCACACAAGCCTTGTGCTTACTTTTCTAGCACATTAGACCCAGTAGCTCAGGCCCTTCCGGCGTGTTTGAAATCAGTTGCAGCAACAGCTTTAGCAATCAGACAGAGTGATTCCATTGTGTTAGGACATCCATTGACAGTACAGGTTCCACATGCCGTGGAAGTCCTTTTAAATCGAACTCAGACCCAACACCTGACCATAGCAAGATTGACAGGTTACGAATTGACATTGTTTCAACCACACATCGAAATCAGACGCTGCAGCACATTAAATCCTGCCACGTTATTGCCACTAAATGGAGTAGATCCATTGGCACATGATTGTATTGAAGTTATTACTATCACAACAAAACCCAGACAAGACTTGACAGATGTTCCGTTACCAGATCCAGACCTGACACTTTATGTGGATGGTTCATGTATGAGAACAAGGACAGGTGAATTAGTGGCAGCCTACGCCGTCACGACAGACACTGAAGTCATTGAAACCAATTGTATTGACACTCTGTCAGCTCAAGCAGCAGAGCTTATTGCTCTGACACAAGCATGTATTCAAGCCAGAAATAAGAAAGTCAACATATATACTGATTCACGTTATGCATTCGGAGTCGTTCACGACTTTGGAGTCCTCTGGCGAGAGAGAGGTTACTTAACTTCTCACGGGGCCAACATCCAACACGGTCCCCTCATTCAAGCCCTGTTAGATGCAATACATCTACCCACTGCAATCTCTATCATGAAATGTAAGGCACATACAAAGGTTACTGATATCATCTCCCAGGGTAACGACCTGGCAGACCGAACAGCAAAGCAAACTGCTCAGAACCGGACTCATGTAACTGATCAGACACAATTAGTGTTACCATCGCACTGCATGACAGTCAGGGATCCTGCACATGATGTGATTGACATACAGTCACATGCAACACCAGATGAAATTAAGGAATGGACTAAACTAGGAGGGATCCAAACAGACCAGGGTTGGATGACGAAGGGAAAATCTACATGGTTTCTCCCCGACTCTATGGTACAAGTCATCATTAACACGATACATAGTCCCGCACACCTAGGAGAGAAAGCAATGCTAGACAGTATTCAACACATATGGTCCAATAAAAACTTACGGGCAGCAGCCAAACAGAAAGTGCGTACTTGCATGATTTGTGGTCAGTTCAATCCAGGTAAAAGCATCCCCGTAGAACAAGGTGGATTTCAGCCTCCCGAACATCCTTTTGAAATACTCCAGATGGATTATATCCAGATGGAACGCTGTCGAGGATTCAAGTATGTCCTCGTAGTCGTATGTGCTCTTTCCCGATGGATAGAAGCATACCCAGTTCCTGATTACACTGCTCCGACCACTGCCAAGCAGCTGGTTCGTGAATACTTCCCACGGTATGGTTTGCCCCGTATCGTGTACTCAGATAATGGCCAGCCATTCTCATCCGAACTTGTGAAACACATTACACTTCTGTTAGGTTATCAGTGGAAGTTCCATTGTGTTCGGCATCCCGAGGCAGCAGGTCTCGTGGAGCGCCATAATCAGACTTTAAAAATCCGACTTTCCAAGATCTGTAGAGAGAAGGGTGTGGACTGGATAGTTGCCTTGCCGGTCGCCCTCTTCTATATGAGGATGGTGGTCCATTCCCGATCTGGGCTATCCCCGTACGAAGTGGTTTTTGGTAGACCACCGAATATGTGGGGGACGCCTATTCCACGAAAAATAACTGATGTTGATTGTCTTATGCTGACAGATTACCTTGCCTCCTTGATGTCTGCACTACAATCTTGTCGTTCACAGGTAGCTGCAGCCTTTCCCGACAACACCGAGGTGAAGCCCCACGAGGTGGTCCCGGGTGACTACGTGTTCACCCGCAAATTTGATCGGAGAAGTCCATTGGAGCCCCGCTGGCAAGCCCCGAAATTGGTTCTGCTCACGACGAGGACAGCTGTAAAGTTAGAGGGCAGGAAGGGATGGCTGCATTCCAGCCACATTAAAAAGTTTCACGGACTTCCTTCGGACTTGGTCTCTAAGCCCTGCCCTCCTACACAAACTGACTCAGACTCAAAACTCCCTTTGGTTGAGAAATCCGCTTCTGAAGAATACAGAACAAAATTACGATCTAGCAAGTCAGACAGTTTAATTGTTTAAGTCCTCCCCTAGGTGAATCGGTTAAATTAGTTTCTGACATGTATCCCCTAGATCGAGATAGAGAGAGAGATAGACAAAGACAACATAAGAAGAATGCATATTGTAAATCACTTCGCAGTCGCTGTATAGTGACACTACTTATCATGTTTTTTTTAAGTCTTCTGATTATTACTGCTAGTGTTTTATTGCACATATATTATCCTATATTCAAGCGTGCACAATCTGCTTATAATGTTACTGCCGAACATTCTTTTAGTGAATTACCCCCACATGAGTTATCCTACAGACTTGCGCTGCGCAATAACACTTTCATTAGTATGTTACATCACTCCCATCAGACTACCAATGCTACAAACTGTTGGATATGTGGTCGACTCCCTCCCTACCAAGAAAACAAGGGAGTTCTGCCCCTTTTTCCGTACCCGTTCACTCACAATGGCACATGTGGTGCATGGTTCAAAATACTCAATTCCCTAGTTTCTGATGCTGCTATTTACGAAGGTAACTGGGTTTGGGGAAACCTGAACTTAGCCTTGCTTAAAGTATGCTACCCTGACAAGGAGGGACTCCCCGTAGGTACTGGAACTGATCTAGAAAATGAAGTATATGGATTAGGTAATTACACAGTTACATTCATGATTTTATCTGTCGAGTCTGAAGCTGCTCCTGTTCTACCTGCTATGGCAGTATTGCCAGTTACTGGTGAACTCTGTGTTCGTAAGAATGGTTCCGTACACTTAGGTCATAGTAAATGTACTACTGTGGTCGATTTCAGTGATTATGGTAGATCCACGTTTAGGGCTTTACGTCATTCCTATTTTGTTTGCGGCCATACTGCATATGTCCGTTTACCTCTAGATTGGGATGGTACCTGTTACATTGCATTCCTTCTGCCGCCTGTTTTCCTAGCCCCTCCTGACTACCATAGAAACACCAAGCTGGTTAAGCATAGACTCCGAAGAGATCTCCCGCTCGTCGATTATACTGAAACAACATGGGAGCAATATACCGATTTTAATAAAGGTTTCTTCCCCTACCTAGGTACTGTTTCTAATAGTAAACTGATCCGTAGATTAACCAGAACTCTCGAAGCAGTGGTGCTTGAGACCACTTCAGCCCTAGGTAACTTAACGGAGGAGCAGTCCGCTATGCGGGTTGTTGTTCTTCAAAATCGTCTCGTTATTGACGTCATCTTGGCAGATAGGGGTGGAGCTTGTAAGGTCATCGGGTCAAGTTGCTGTGTTTTCATCCCAAATAACGCGCCAACCGTGTACAAAGCTATTACACGTCTCCATAAAATTGCAAGTTTAATACATCAGACTCCAGGCACCTGGACTTGGTCCGGTTGGTCTGGACAACGCTATCAGCCTGGGGGTGGAAGATCCTATCCCTCCTAGGTATTGGCCTTCTCATAGTACTCAGTTGTTGCCTGTGTCTCCAATGTGGACCGGCGATTTGCGGCCTGTGTGCCACTTCATGTATTCCACATCCAAGTTCCTATTCAAAACACGAAAAGAAAGAAGAGCAAATGATGTTAAGTGAACAAGTTGATCAATTGATGAGAATTGATGTATCATGAAGGGTCCGTGGGGAACAAGGAGGGAATGAGGAAATATAATTTTTGATCGAGTAGTGTTCCCCAGCGCGTACCCCACCGTCTCCATGTACTAGCTTGCAGTGCATGTGATTTCCCTCCTGTGTCAGCTATGAAGACGCAAATACATTTGCGTCCATCTTTAACATGTCCTCTTTCAGATCCGCCATGAACGGATTGAATATTCAGTTCCTATATATGCCGTGCCACCGTTTGTGGTACACTTTACACGTTTTTCAGCTCTGGTGAAGTAGGCCCTGATTCTGTCATTAAACCTTTTTCCTGCTTCCCGACTCTGAGGGCCTCAACCCAGGCTGCCCCCGTACCAGTCACCCCTGCCTTACTCTTTGCGCGGCTCCAGCCCAGCCTTCTGCCTGCCAAGACTGTATTCAACCTTCGAATTATCTGCTCCACTCCTCGAAAATACATTCCTGTCTCGTAGCTCAAGTAAACATCCTCCCAGCTGCAGGAGCATTGGGCCCGGTCTTTCTGTCTCCGTGCAAGTAACTCATAGGCTCTGTTGCCATGGTAGGCCCATGCCCCCTCACCCCGCATGCCGACACGTAGACACATATACACGCACTCACAACCAGTATAGAGTAGTCTCTGCCCGAGAGACCTTTTCCCTTCCAGATACTACAGTTCCTTAAACATATGATATCAGATATGATTTGGGATTAGGTTGATCTGACATCCCAGACTTATGTCTACACTTGTAGTGTTAAAAGTCAAGTCCCCTTCACCCTCCAGTTACACGTCAGACACACGTCAAGCTGCTGCGCGCGCATCTCTGCCATGAATTTCTGCTGACATTGCAAGATTCTCCTATGAATCCACCCATTTGTGACGTCTCTAGTACACGCCTTCATGCACGCCTATTGTAACGCCTTTTCTATGACGTATTCATATGTTATCTCTCCCTTTTTTCAGCTGTTACGCCTACTGCCTATTCGTTAATGTAATGCATTGACTATATATATGAACTTCTGTAAATAAAATGTTGTCTGTCTGCCCCTTCCCGAACCTGTGTGGTGACGGAATGGTATGCCACCTTGGCTCGAGCCAATAACCCAATTCCTTTTACAGGAATAAAACCCTTTTGAGTTAACCTCAATATCCTGGATTTTGCCTCTTATTTATCTGAGTTATTCTTATTGATTATTGATTCTAAATTATGCATAGGTAATTGATTTTACCACAGGGTGTGGGATTAAGGATTCCATTGAAGGATGCAATACATTGCATGTCCCTATATGTCATTGACCTTCTCATCTAGCTCAAAGGCCTTTGTGTAGACCCTTTGTAACTGCTCATCCCTGCCTTCTCTAAGTCACCCTATGGTGTTATTCTCGAGCTAAACACCTCACCTAGTAGCTGACCCTACGTGCTCCAGCTAACCTTCTTTTGGGGCTACCCTGGCCCACATGGCTCCTTCATACAGAGAGACCTGAAATATTGGCATCATTCAAACCTCATGACACTAGTGTATCGGTTTGAAGATAGCTTCTTTTTAACATTTGATGAGCTAATGGAGTAAGGGGAGCAATTTTTCACAAATCATTTTAGGCCCTTTACACCACAGGATTGGGCCATAGACCATTTTTTTAAAAAAAAGTCTTATTTTCTCATATTACATCTTCTCACCACTGTGGGATGAATGAGAAACTAAGGGAGGCAGAGATTCACACAAGGAGTGGTTGAAAGCTTTATCCTTTCCACACTCAGTATCCCATAAAACCAAATTCAAGCATATCTTATACTATATGGCTCACATGCATCATTGTTTCTTTTTGCACTTCCTAATTTGCGATTTTTAGGGAATCGCAAATTAGGAAATGCAAAATGGGATGCATGTACATTTTCGCAAAACATTTGAGAATCGGTAAAAATCGCAATTTTTACCGATTCTCAAATATTATGCGATTAGCAAAGTGCGACTTCGCAATTCCCATTCATTCCTATGGGCTAAAATGCCCATAGGAATGAATGGGAATTGCGAATTCGCAATTTGAAATCGCAATTCAGCAATGCATTTCAAGGGTGGAGAGGGGGGTCCAAATGACCCCCCCCTTCACCCATGAAATGTACTTTTGAGTATAAGTTACATACACACATGTCCTAAGGACATAGTCCCTCAGAGATGGAAAGGGGCTGTAGTAAAAGCCTTAATGAAAAAACCAGGCTTGGATCCCGCCAATCTGACCAACTTCAGGCCTATCTCGCTTCTGCCGGGGTTTTCTAAAATCGCCGAGAAGCTGGTTAACCGTCAGCTCTCTTACTATCTTGAGTCCAACCACCTGTTGGGAGACTCCCAGACTGGTTTCCGTCCCGGCCAAGGAACGGACACGGCCCTGCTGGCGGTAGTGGAGGAAGCAAGGAGCACTCTTGACACCGGAGGATCGGTGGCAGTGATCCTCCTGGACTTGAGTGCTGCCTTTGACACCGTGAGTCATCAGGTGCTCCTCCAACGCCTGTCAGAGGTAGGTGTCTCAGGGACGGCTCTGAAATGGTTGGGATCCTTTCTCTCCAACCGTTTCTACCAAGTCTGGGAAGGGGCAGAGCAGTCTTCCCTATTCCCTCTTCAATGTGGAGTCCCTCAGGGCTCATCGTTGAGCCCTACTTTGTTCAATGCATATATGACTCCACTTGAAAGAGTGGTAGCCCCTTCGGGGTTGAAGATCATCAGCTATGCTGATGATACTCAGCTGGTGGTGGGCCTCACTCAGCTGGCGGAACAACCCAACTTGTTGCATGACTGCCTGGCTAATGTCTACCAGTGGATGTCCAACTCGGCTCTTAAGCTTAATGGAGGAAAAACTGAGTTGATGCTCTTGGGCAACTCCAGTCCCTCCATCATTGCCAGCTGCTGGCCCCGGTCTCTTGGCGACCCTCCATCTCCCAAGAAGGAGATCAAGTCCTTGGGCGTATGGCTGGAGGAAGATCTATCCTTCAGGACCCACGCCAGAAAGACCGCGGGGGTTTGCTTCGGTCTACTGAAATCAGCCCGAAAGGTACTCCCACTGCTTCCGGATCCAGCTAAGAAGCTTTTGATGCGGGGTTTAATCCTTTCTAGGCTTGACTTTGGTAATGCCCTGTTTCTTGGTGCCCCTGAAGCTACCTTTAAAACCCTCCAACAGGTGCAAAATGCAGCTGCCAGAGTCTTGATGGAGATCCCTAGAAGGCAGTCCGCTGCCCCGGCCCTAAAAGCACTTCACTGGCTCCCCGTTAAGGAGCGGGTGAAATTTAAGGCGTTGTGTACGGCCCATAAAATTTTACATGGCAAAGGCCCCCCCATCCTTGTTAATATGGCCCGTCCCTATAAACCTCCACGCCTTTTGCGCTCAGACCAGCAACATCTTTTGCAATCTGCGAGAGTCAGGAGAGCTCGGACGGGGGGCAGGCGCTTCTCGGTTCAGGTGGCATCTCTGTGGAACTCTCTGCCCCTTAAGATTCGCTCAGAGCACAAGATCCTAATATTTAGGAAACTTCTTAAAACCTACTTGTTTCCACAGTAGTGAGTTATCGAGTTCCTCCTTCTTTGGTCTGTTGCGCCGGGATGCCCCCGGGTAAGCTGAGCGCATTACAAATTTCATATAATAATAATAATAATAATAATAACTTTACAGTTTAAAAAATACATGTTTGTGCTTTTTTAAACAATTTCGCAAATTACCACGAGGTTCAACTTCGTGGTAATTCG
Source organism: Lissotriton vulgaris (assembly GCF_964263255.1). Taxonomy (NCBI): domain Eukaryota; kingdom Metazoa; phylum Chordata; class Amphibia; order Caudata; family Salamandridae; genus Lissotriton; species Lissotriton vulgaris. The sequence continues at coordinate 808,456,621 of NC_141697.1, forward strand.
CACTTGCAATTTCAAATTTCGCAATTTGAAATCAAATGATGCATAGCATTTTAGAAATCGCAAAATTGCGATTTCTGAAATGCTATCGCAATTTTAGAAATCGCAAAAAGTTGCGATTTCTAAAAAAGCATGATGCATCTCAAAAAGCATTTTTGGAATCGCAAACGGCCGATTTTAAGGAATCGCACCGTTTGCGACTCCAAAAATGCTTGATGCATGTGGGCCTATATTACATAGAGCTTACCTCTCCCCTGTAGATATAAAATAAGTACTCCCTGAAGGCAAATGATATCTACCTTTGTTGTTCCATTGGAAAAGGTAGACTTGCATATGCACTGGACATGCACCTCACTAGGAAGTTACTGAATCAAGACATTAGAACTAATGCCATCTGTCACCGCAAAACCCATTCCCCATCATTGGGTATCAGTGGATCTGGGCACATAAAAACATTCTAAGAAAAGACACAGTGGCATACTGTTTTGCTGACCTTTATCTACACATAGCTCAATGTACCATCATAATTGATTGTAAGGCCAAGACCCCTCCCTCCCTAATGCCTGGCATAATGCCCTTTTAAAATAAAGTTTAAAGTAAAGCCTTTCATAGAGAAGCTGGATGACTTAATTCTAGCTACCTACCCTGGAGAACATGAAATCATACTTATCAGTAGATGCACTGAACCAGTAACCCGATACCTCATGTATCAGCCAGACGTATGTATCAGTTGGACGCTACCACCCCTTGCAGTTTGGCCAGCAAACTATCAGTCTATTGTCGAGTCATCAATAGAACTGGCACCCAACTTACTGCATAGTTTCTTATATCGACTGGTGAACATTATCAGTTCCCCACCATCATCCAATCCTATGAAGGTCATGCCCCCTTTCCTTCCCTACCCCTTCCTTCCCCTGTTCTGTGAAGTGTAATGGACACACCAAACTCCAGATTGGTCTTCCTCAGAAACATGCTACTGGTGTACATTGAGACAGGAGACCACAACTTGACTCTTCTTCCGTGTCTCAAGGGGGTAACACCTTGATCCCCTATCTCGAATTTGGCTGGTGTCAACGAAATACATAGTTTTTTGGTGTGTCCAGTTGCACACAGGCGAGTTCGAGTTACATATCAGTCTCCCTATATAAACAGAAGTCTAATGAATCAACCTGACGAAGATACCTTCAAAATTATTTTGGGTTTTTTTCTATTTGAAGTAATATTTGTGAATAATGAGTCTGGTAACCATTGGCCTAACCCTTTATGAAGTTTGGTGTGAATTATAGAAACATGCTTCATGGACATCAGAAGTGCATCTGCTTTTAGGTTTACTTGTAATGGATTTCAGAGATTTACTTTCATAGAAGACAATGTTTGCAAGAGAAAGAATAAGTGCTGCCCACAAAGGACATACTGCACTTGTCCCAGCTCTTCCTTTGCCATAGCCTGTCTGGAGAGACTATACAACCAGAGAGAACATCCCAGATTGTGAAAATACCCTTTTTAAAATCACCCTCAATTGTAATTTCACAGTTTCTGGCTTACTAATTTATCAACCTCAGGGTCCATCTAAAGCTATCAGGGAAGTGCTGGTTAACCTGGTTGCTATATTGGCTAGTGAATCTGCTAATTATAACATCCTGGCAGACCTTAATCTTCATCAGGAAGATGGCCACAAGGAGGAGACTGTTAGCTTTTTAGCGGACTTAGCAGCATGCCAGCTGCTACGAAGCGTTCCTAGTTCTACTCATTTAGTGGAGCATTTGTTAAACCCTGTGTTCTCTAATTTTCCCTCTATAAAGGTCGTTCCTCATTTTACTATGGCATGGTCAGACCACTTACTTATCTCCTTGTCCTTACGCTGGCAAGGACACTCAAAACAGTTTTGTCCCTAGCCTACGTTGAATCGCCCATGGCACAAACTAGACGAGGATCTGTTTAGTGACCTTGCCCCCTAACATGGATGCAGCAATCGATCTCCTCCAGGAATGGCTTACTCACACCCTGGAAAGCTATATTAACACCAAGCTTAGTCATAGAAAAAGAACTCAGACTAACCTGTGGTTAAAACTGCAAGCTGTTAGGACTGGCTTGGAGACACTCACATGATCCAGAGGCCAAAAGTCAGTGTTGGGCATCCATCAATGCCTACCACAAGTTAATATGGAAGTCAAGGGATGATCACGTTGCCTCCAAAATCAAGAAGAGCAGTAATCCTTCAAATACTATCATCTCCCTTCTTAATGTCATGAAGAACCCTAATTCGGTAGCCAAGCCTTCTATCATTTCAAACGCCCAGTATGATGAGCTGGCCATCTACTTCACGAACAAGGCGGAGAATATCTATAAAAATTTCCCAATTACTAGTGGCAACATGAGAACATACGTTTTTTTTTGCAAAGTGCCTAGCTGTGTAATTTTGAACCCTAGCTCTGCCGGCACCTAGGGAAACCTAGCAAACCAATACATTTTTAAAAACTAGACACCCAGGGGAAACCAGGATGGGGGACTTGTCTGGCTCTCACCAGGTCCTGTTACCCTGAATCCCTTGCAAACCTCAAAATTTGCCCAAAAAGACCACATTTTCCTCACATTTCTGTGATGGAAAGTTCTGGAATCTGCGTGGATCCACATAATTCCACCCAACCCGCATTTCCCAAAGTATTCCGATAAAAATGGTACCTCACATGTGTGGGTAGGCCTAGTGCCCGCGACAGGAAACGTCCCAAAATGCAAAGTGGACACACCACATTTTACAGTGAAAACCGACACTATTTTGCAAAGTGCCTAGATTTTGAAACCTAGCTCTGCTGGCACCTAGGGAAACCTAGCGAGCCTGTAATTTTTTTTAAACTAGACACCCAGGGGAACCTAGGATGGGGTGACTTGTCTGGCTCTCACTAGGTTCCGGTACCATTTTTCTTGGAAGACTTTGGAAAATGCAGGTTGTGGGGAATTTTGTGGATCCATGCAGATTCCAGAACTTTCCACCACAGAAATTTGAGGAAAATGTGTTTTATTTGGACACATTTTTAGGTGCACAGACATAATACCAACTCCAAAATATCGATTGGACATAATATCGAGTATTAAATATAGACTGGACAAAATATCGACAGGACAGAATATAGATAACCAAAATATCGTTTTTGAGGTAAGTGATGTAATATCGACTGTTAAAAATATAGAAAGTTAAAATATCGAAGTATATAATATAGATAGTTAAAAATATCGATATTCTAATAATATCTAATTTTTTATAGAGTATTTTTATGTTATAATATGTGTGGAAAGTGTGCATTAATGTTATAATTAATTTTAATTAATGAATTTTGTTTTTATAATTATTGCGTAATTTAATTCCGTAGTGGGTTTAAAGGGGAAAAGGGTGGGAAGTAATTTAATTATAATTAATTAAATATGTAAATGTATTTATTGATAGTACATTTTAATTAATTGTTAATACATTTATATTTGTTAATTAATTAAATTTTAATTGGTAATTCGTTTTAATTAATTGATTAATTGGTAATTATGTCAATTTTACTAATTTATTTTCAGTAGCGGGTTGTGTGTTTATAGGGGAATTTGGTGGGAAGTAATTAAATTATAATTAATTAAATATGTAAAATTATTTATTGGTATTTATTTAGAAATAATTATTAATTACGTATTTATGGGCAATTATAAAAATTGTATTTGCCAATTAATTAAATGTAAATTGATTAATTGTTAATTATGTTAATTTTAATATTTTATTTTCTGTAGCGGGTAGTGGGTTTATAGGGGAATAGGGTGGGAAGTAATTTATTAATAATTATTTAAATAATGAAAATTATTTAAATTTATTTAATTTGAAATAATTGTTAAATAATTTTTAATTATTAAATAATTATTTGTTATTTATAAATTAATTAGTATTAATAGGTGATCAATTGAAATAATTATTGTTAATTAGTAATTTTAATATATTAATTATTATATTATATAAAATGTTATATTATTTTTAATTAATTAATAATAGATATTCATTTTTAAATTTTTAAACAATATATGAAGTATTTACTTTCCCTAATGTTGTATTCTCTGTAGTGGGAATAGTAATTTTAACACCTACGCTATCCAACGCTTTACCTACTGTAGCACCCACTGGAGTGGGAATAGTAATTTTAACCTCTACGCTATCCAACGCTTTCCCTACTGTTGCACCCACTGGAGTTGGATTAGTAATTTTAACCCCTACGCTATCCAACGCTTTCCCTACTGTTGCACTCTTTGGAGTGGGAATAGTAATTTTAACCCCTACGCTATCCAACGCTTTCCCTACTGTTGCACCCACTGGAGTGGGAATAGTAATTTTTACCCCTACGCTATCCAACGCTTTCCCTACTGTTGCACTTTTTGGAGTGGGAATAGTAATTTTTACCCTTACGCTATCCAACGCTTTCCCTACTGTTGCACCCACTGGAGTGGGAAAAGTAATTTTTACCCCTACGCTAACCAACGCTTTCCCTACTGTGGCACTCACTGCAGTGGGAATAGTAATTTTAACCCCTACGCTATCCAACGCTTTCTCTACTGTTGCACCCACTGGAGTGGGAATAGTAAATTTAACATCAACGCTATCCAACGTTTTCCCTATTGTTGCACTCACTGGAGTGGGAATAGTAATTTAAACCTCTACGCTATCCAACCCTTTCCCTACTGTTGCACTCACTGGAGTGGGAATAGTAATTTTAACCCCTACGCTATCCAACGCTTTCTCTACTGTTGCACTCTTTGGAGTGGGAATAGTAATTTTTACCCTTACGCTATCCAACGCTTTACCTACTGTTGCACTCTTTGGAGTGGGAATAGTAATTTTCACCCTTACGCTATCCAACCCTTTCCCTACTGTTGCACCCACTGGAGTGGGAATAGTAATTTTAATCCCTACGCTTTCCAACGCTTTCCCTACGCTTGCACTCTTTGGAGTGGGAATAGTATTTTTTACACTTCTGCTATCGTACGGTAATAATAGTGGATATTATTTAATTATATTATTTTACTATATATATATGTTTTAACAAATATGATTGTAAAATTGTTTTTTTATTAATTTCATTATTTATGTAATTATTATACATTGATTTAAGTATTTTTAAGTATATTTTAGTAATTAAATTTTAATATTATTATAATGTAACACTGTTTTTAATAAAGTTGATATTTTTATAAACTATATTTTTGTAAACGATATTTTGCACTCGATATTTTTGTACTTACCTGTTGGTAGATACAAACTGATATTCTGTCTGTCGATATTTTGTCAACGATATTTTTGCAAGTCGATATTCTGTCCCTCGATATTATTTCAGTGATCCACATTTTTAGCTTTGCAAGGGATTCTGGGTATAGAACCTGGTGAGAGCCAGTCAGGTCACCCCATCCTGGATTCCCCACTGGTGTCTAGTTTAAAAAAATGTATAGGTTTCCCTAGGTGCTGGCAGAGCTAGGGTTCACAGTCTACAGCTAGGCGCTTTACAAAAAAAAGGGACAGTTTTTAAATTAAAAATAAAGTGTGTCCATGTTGCGTTTTGAGCCATTTCCTGTTGCAGGCACTAGGCCTACCCACACAAGTGAGGTACCATTTTTATCAGAAGACTTAGGGTAACACAGAATTGTAGAGCAACTGTTATTACCTATTGACTTTCGATGCATTTCTGCCTTCCAATTGAAAGACAATGTGTTAAAACGAAGTCATTTTGAAAAATGACCTATCATTCTCATGCTAGTATGGGTACTCGCAATTTTGGAAATGTGCAAATATCTAGTGTTTCTAAACTCTATATTTTGTTCCAATTTCAGAAATACATAGGTGACTTTCATACCGATTTTTCCATGTATATATTTTCCTAAATTAATTGCTATATACCTGGTACATAATAAAAAAACTATTGCAAGATGCTGCTCAGTTATTGGCTCTGGGTTCGTCAGGTTCTTGGTGAACCTACAAGTCCTATATGTTCCCACAACCAGGAACATCCAGTGGATGTAACAGTATATTGTTTTTAAAGAACTGTCATAATTAGAAGAAGTTATAGGTGAAAACGTTGTTACAAATGGCAGTTGTTTTCAACTAATTTTCAATTTTTCATATATTCAACGGTTAGTGTCCATACAGAAACCTTGAAGGGTCTACACGAATTACCTCTTGCTGAATTCAAACTGTTGTCTACTTTTCTAAAATGTATAGCTTTCCAAGATCCATCATTGCTTTTATACTCATTTCTACCATTAACTGGAAAGAGGTTGAAAGCAAAAAAAAAATAGCAAAAATAGGCTATGTCCCAGAAAAATGCCAAAATTGTGTAAAAAATGTTGTTTTTCCGACAAAAGTCTGCTTGTCTCTAAAAACTGGGAAGATGGTGATTTCACCACAACAATCCCTTTTTTGATACCATTTGCAGGGATAAAACCAGACTCTTTCATCTGTAGCCCTTTTTTCCTATTTTTCCACAATAAAAAAAACAATTACCGGTATTTTGGCTATTTTCTGGGTTCCCTCCAAGGAAATCCACAAACCTTGGATATCTTTAGAATCCTCATGATGTTGTAAAAAAAGGACGCAAAATTGGTGTGAATACCTTATGTCAGAGCTTTCCAAACTGTGTGTCCCGACACAGTACTGTGTCGCCTGCAAAGGGTAGGTGTGTCGTGGGCACTTAGCACATAACTGCTGCTAATTAAGAGGCATTCCTAGACACTCTGCTCGATGGTCTTTTAAAGACCTGTGAAGTGCTCGAGTGCACCTATGTGTGTGCCCGGGAAGCTGGGGTGAGGTGACAGAGGGTGAAAGAGTGAGGAAGACAGAGGGAGGGAGACAGAGAGAGAGAGAGACAGAGGGAGGGAGACAGAGGGTGACAGACAGAGGGAGACAGGCAGAGGGAGGAGGGCGACAGAGGGAGGGAGACAGACAGAGGGAGGAGGGCGACAGAGGGAGGGAAATGGAGGGAGAGAGACAGAGGGATGAAACAGAGACAGACAGAGGATGTGAGACAGAGAGAGGGAGACAGAGGTTGGGAGACAGAGGGATGGTTACAGAGGAGAAAGAGAGGGTGGCAGAGGATGACAGACAGAGGGAGACTGACAGAGGGAGGAGGGTGACAGAGGGAGGAGACAGACAGAGGGAGACAGACAGAGGGAGGGAGACAGACCGAGGGAGACAGACAGAGGGAGGGAGACAGAGAGAGAGGGAGAGAGAGGGAGAGAGAGATAGAGAGAGGGAGGGAGACAGAGAGAGAGACAGAAAGAGGGAGGGCGACAGAGACAGACAGAGATAGAGGCATAAACAGACAGAGGTAGAGACATAGACAGACAGAGACAGGGACAGACAGAGGCAGAGACAGGGATGGGGCAGACAGATAGAGGCAGAGACAGAGACAGAGAGGGCGACAGAGGGAGGGAGATAGGGACAGACAGGGACCGGGACAGACAGACAGATAGAGGCAGAGACAGGGATAGACAGATAGAGGCAGAGACTGAGACAGGCAGAGACAGAGAGGCAGAGAGACAGCAAGGGAGAGGGAGGGAGACAGAGGGAGAGAGAGAGAGGGAGACAGAGGGTGACAGAGGGTGACAGAGAGAGGGCGACAGAGGGAGGGAGGCACATTGAGACAGAAGGAGTGAGTCAGGGGGAAACAGAGGGAAGGAGAAGGAGAGGGAGACAGACAGAGGGAGGGAGACTGAGGGAGGGAGACAGAGGGAGGGAGACAGAGGGAGGGAGACAGAGAGAGAGGGAGACAGAGAGAGGGAGACAGAAGGAGACAGAGGGAGGGAGACAGAGGGAGGGAGACAGAGGGAGGGAGACAGAGGGATGGAGACGGAGAGAGACAGAGGGAGGGAGACAGACAGAGGGAGGAGGGCAACAGAGGGATGGAGACAGAGGGAGGGATACAGACCGATGGAGACCGTTTGCCCGCTTTTATTTCAAAATGTTCTTCCGGGGAGAACACCCCCCCCCCCCCTCCCAACCACCCTTACATGGTTCGGGCTTGCTCGCTCGGTACACTGCCTTACTGTGTCACAAAATGATGCATCTCCAAAAAGTGTGTCATCAACATTAAAAGTTTGGAAAGCTGTGCCTTATGTGGTCAAAAAGTTATAGGGGCCTAAGCGCGAACTACCCCAAATAGCCAAAAAAAAGGCTTAGCACGGCGGGAAAGACCTTATGCTTTGCCCATAAAATTCTCACCCAACAAGTGCCTCCTATTTCATCTGATCTGTTAGTGGCGTATCTACTGCGACGTACGCTGCGTTCAGCGGATCTGCACTTAGAATGTATCCTCCAAGTTAAAAGAGCAAGAGCCGGGGGCGCTCTTTTAGTGCGTTTGCATCAGCCCTCTGGAACTCTCTACCTGTGTCCATCAGAAGAATCCAGAATCATCTGGCTTACAGAAAGGGCATAAATACTTGGCTTTTCTTGAGCTAATCTATACCTCCTGTTTTCCACATCCTGCAATGTTATACCTAAGTTTTAGCGCTAGGACGCCCCTTCACTGGGGCTGCCATGCGCTTTATAAATCTTTTTAACATAACATAACATATGGTTTCCCAAAAGGCAGTCCCTAGAAAATTCACCTGGGATCCTACTTGGAGGCAGAGACTCTTGGTATTTCATATTCCTCTCTGAAGAGGAAACTGTAGGAAAGACTGGAGGACTCGAGGAGAGATCAGTAGCAGGAGTTTATTAGAAGCACGTCTTAACAAGTCAGTGCATCAGTTCAGAATGCCAGTTCTAAACAAAAGATCTCATCAAGCACATTTAAAAGATGCAGAACAAGGCATGTGCACAACAGCCAAAGACAGCCACGAGATGTCACAGGCAGAGCCATGTGCCATCTCGTGGTCACAGATAATAACAGTATACAACACACCTCCCTTCCTGTAAATAAAAAAATAAACAAAAAAAAAAAAAACTATACAGTGGTAGAATCTTAATACATGACTAGATACTAGTAGGAGAAAAAAGAAAAAAAAACAAAGACCTAAACAATACTAAAATTTCTATTCATGACAAAATCATACAGTAGTAAAATCTCAACTCATGACAAAGTCCTTGTATCTCTCGGGGAGACGGTGAGGCCTAGGACATCTTTTTGAAACCACAGTGGAAGGAAGAGTCCTTACCGCCTCAGAATTCCCATTCTCACTCAAAAGACACCTTGAAGAATGTTCCACATTACCCGATTCAAAATCAAGAAAAACATTGGTGTCATCGCTTGACACAACAACGTCACTCGGCATACCTTGACCTTTAAATACAGAAACTCTGTTCAAGTTCCAAACACTACCATCCTCAATCCTGACAGCATGCTTGAAAACTTCAATGACTTCCATGGGACGGGACCAGATTTGACCCCCTTTCGGAACACCTTCCTTTCTTTTAATACGGACAAGGTCTCCAGCTGAGATGATATGTTTGCTAACAGATCCCTGCTTTGCTCCCATCCTTTCCTTCATCTTATCCTTATATGCGCTGACTCTGTCTCTAACCAACTCATAATCTACTCTTGAGGAAACACCATTATCACCCAAACTCTTTTTTAACCACCATGGATTCAAACGAGTACTGGGTTTCCGACCCCTTAAAAGTTCAAATGGACTAACCAAAGTGACAGAGTTAGGAGACGTCCTATAGGACAATAACATAGACTGAAGGGCATTACGCCAATTTAATTGACCCTTAACAGAAAGTTGGATCGCCTCCTTCACAACTCTGTTGAATCTTTCAACTTGGCCATTGGCTTCAGGATGGAACACAGCAATTTTATTGTGCAAAATCCCACATTTGGTGATAAAGCCTTGAAAATCCTTACTAGTGAACTGTGGACCATTGTCCGTCACTATTTCTTCTTTAATTCCTTCCCTGCAAAAAACATCATCTAAAAACTCTACTACATTCCTAGTTGTTATCTCTTTAACCATCTTTACCTCTGGCCATTTTGAGAAGTAATCTATCAAGACCATCCCAAATCTCTCACGCTCAGGTAGAACAGAAAATGGACCAATGAAATCAAGACCTAATTTCTGCCAAGGACCAAAAGGACATGCCACAGGACAAGGTTCAGGACGTAAAGGAACAGCAGACTTATCACTGTTAGCACATTCTGGACATTTTTGGACATAGTGTTCAACACAACCATCCACTCCTGGCCACCAAAAAAAATCTTTTACGCGTCTCCTGGTAAAAGAAATTCCTAAATGTCCCTCATGGGCAATACTAATAATGGTATTTCTCAAAGCAAAAGGAGGGATGAATTTATCACCTCGCATCAGAACCCCATTTTCAACAGCCAACTCATCTTGAACTTTGGCATAACTCATCATATCACCTGAAAACTTTCTTAGTTCAGGCCATCCTTGTAGAATGTAATTCTTAACCTGAGTCAATTCAACACTCTTCTCCATTTCTCTTGCCCAGGACTCTTTACTTAAATCAAACTTCTCCCCAAACACTAACATGATGTCTTGTGAAGTAAACGCAACTTCACATTCGTCATTGTCAGATGGAAAATCGCAGGAAGTGTGCAACCTAGACATACAATCAGCATGAATGTTAGTTTTCCCCTTTACATACACCATCTCAAAGTGAAAAGACTGTACCCTAGATGCCAACCTGGCTAAGCGAGCTGATAAAGTTCGACCTCCACCCGGTGCCATCATGTAAATGAGAGGCTTATGGTCCGTCTTGATAATGAATTTCGTTCCCCACAAAAATGTTTTAAAATGTTCGGCTGCCCAAACTGACGCCAATAACTCTCTTTCAATAACTGAATAGTGTTTTTCAGCGTCCCTCAAAGCCCTTGAGGCATAAGCAATTATCCATTCTTTTCCACAGTCATTCTGCATGAGCACAGCTCCTAACCCTGTGCTACTTGCATCAACATGATGGTACATTTTTTTCCAATAACAAAGGGTCTTAAACAAGGTGCATTCACAACAAACCCTTTAAGATTGTGAAATGCCTCCGTCATAACATCAGACCATACAAATCTTGCGTTCTTCTTTAGAAGTGGTCTAAAGGAATCAACTTTGGAAGAGAAATTTGGGATGAATTTTGCATAGAATTCTATTAATCCTAAAAAGGCTACCAATTGTTCTTTTGAAACAGGCACAGGAGCTTTAATGATGCTCTCTATGTGTTTTTGCTTAGGTCTGATCCCAGAACCACTTATGGAATGTCCTAAATACTCAACTTCTCTTTCTCTTATTTTACACTTATCAAGACGAAGAGTAAGACCTTTAGAAGACAAGGCGGAAATGACATTCCTTAAATTAATATCATGCTTCTCTACATTTTTCCCAAATACAAGAATATCATCTTGAAAGGCGATTGCCCCTGTCAACCCTTCAAGTGTCTCTTTCATCAGTCTTTGGAAAACGGAGGCGGCACTAGCCAACCCAAAAGGCATGCGTTTGTACCTAAAGAGGCCTTCTGGCGTAATAAAAGCCGTCAAATTTTTGGAATCATCATCTAGAACAACTTGATGATAGGCGCTTGCCAGATCGATACACGAAAAAATCACTGCACCTCCCAATGTTGAAACCATCTCATGCAAGTTTGGCAAAGGATGAGCATCCACCCAAATAGAGTTATTTAAACTGCGAAGGTCAACACAGAGTCTCAATTCGCCGTTGGATTTGACCTAAATAACGATCGGGGAAACCCACGGGGAGGACTCAATGGGCTCAATGATATCCTTGTCACACAAATCTTTGAGAAGCACCTTAAGTTTATCCCTGTAAGTAAGAGGGACGTTCCTGACTCTGTGCCGAACAGGAACTACACCATCGTTGAGTTTAATAGTGTGTTTAAAACCCAAAAATTGACCGAGTTTTCCACTGAAGACATGAGGAAACTCAGACTTTAGATTATCAACCATGAGATCACGATCTGGATCATTGGTGTTAGTAACAGAGTAAACAGGTGGATTAGCTCTAGGATCTATCTTAATGCCCAATTGATCTTGGTGTGGCCATCCTAACAAAGGCTGTCCAGACTTAGCTACGTATATTTTACCGTATGTGGATTCCCCTGAGAAGGTGATTTTTCCCCAAAAATAACCTACCAAATCAATCCTGTGTCCGGTGTAACCCCCTGGAGAAATGTCGGACTCAAGTAAAATTTTGCTGGGCCAATTTTTTTTTACAACATCTAAACCCAATAATGTATACCATGCACAGGTGTCCACAAAAATGTTAATTGTTTTCCCCTCTATGATCACATCACAGGATGGAAATTTACTTACACCTTCACTACCACAAATATTAATAACAGTATTAATATCATTTTCATTTGAATCGTATTCATCAAAATCTTGAACTATGTTAACTTTTTTCGTAGTAGATTTACAAAATTTTGTTAAATGCCCTTTCTTATTGCATTTCATACACATTTTATCAAGGGCAGGACAAACTTTAGAGTTTGCCAAATGGTTTGGACTTCCACATCTGAAACAAATCCACTGAGTGTTGCTCTTCTTATCACTTTTAGTGTACTTAAATTTTGAGTCACTCTTATTACTAGTAGAATCACTTCTAGAAGTAAATGGTTTCCTGAATTTCTCTCCTTCTTTGGAGACGCTAAAGACATCTCCCTTTTCATTTCCTCTTATCTCCTTTACGAATTTCTCGGAATGTTCAATCGACCTTGCAATGTCAATGGCTGCATTTAGAGACATATCCGAGGTTGTCCAAAGTCTTTCCTGGACCTTTTTATTATTTGTTCTCATCAGTATTTGGTCTCTTAGTACCTGTTCGTAAGTTATATGTTCAAAATCACATGTTACAGCAAGAGATCTGAGAGATGATACAAAGTCATCAATGGGCTCATCTGCGGATTGTTTGCGAGAATAGAAAATAAATCTCTCCATAACAACGTTCTTTTTCTTTCCAAATCTAATTTTCAGTTGTTCTGCTGCACATTCATACACATTTTTTTCTCCAGGATTAGTTAAAGCTGGAAGAGTAACAAATTCTTTTAATCCAATTCCACCTAGGCAATGTTTTAAAAGAGATAATTTTCTCTCAGGTTCACATTCAGTGCCATCCATAACTTCAACATAGGCTAGAAAAACAGGTTCCCATATTTCCCACTCCATGGGGGGGTCACCTTTATTAGCCAAAAACGAAGGAGGAGGAACGATTCCACTCATGTCAGAATTGTTGATGTAAAACAATATTTTGATGTGTTAAAATTTTTTTTTTTTTTTTTTTTAAAAGGTCTAACTAAAAGTACTCTTAATATCAGGAAAATACCTTTGTATGAGGTCGAGTTGCTAGGCGATCGTGTGGAATGGATTTCAGGAAACAGAACAGCTTGAAAATCAAAATAAACGGTGAAAAAAAAAAAATCCGATGATATTGACCAACTTAAAATGGCCGCCGTGGAACTTGCTTCCTATTTAGAGGAAATTGCCCTTGTTTCGATAGCGTGTGACGTGAAGACGTCTTTTACGTTGTTCACGCATGCGCGCGTGAAGAAAAAAATTTCCAGAGTCTGAAAAATGATGAAAACAAGTTTAAATACCTCCGAAATCGTCGTCGGAGTAGCTGCGAGGGTCCGCTTCCGTCGCTGTAAAGATCGCCAAACCAAGTAAACCAAGGGAAACTTTGTTGAAAATACTCTTCTTTTTCTTTTCAAATGTTGACAAAAATCCTCAGTAAAATGATGAGAACGTCCTTTTACCCTCGTCGCCAGTGTAGGAAAGACTGGAGGACTCGAGGAGAGATCAGTAGCAGGAGTTTATTAGAAGCACGTCTTAACAAGTCAGTGCATCAGTTCAGAATGCCAGTTCTAAACAAAAGATCTCATCAAGCACATTTAAAAGATGCAGAACAAGGCATGTGCACAACAGCCAAAGACAGCCACGAGATGTCACAGGCAGAGCCATGTGCCATCTCGTGGTCACAGATAATAACAGTATACAACACAAACGACTGGCAATTAGTGATTGGTTAAAAAAAAATGAAATTGCAAGAATTACTAGACAATGATTGGCAAAGAGAATTAGCCTAACTTGTGGAATATAAATGAATCTGCCCTGCAGCTCAATGAACATTATTTGGACTGCGGATCTGGGTGTCCCATTCTGCTGAAGGTGATTTCTAGAGGGTGGAGCTGGCATGATACCAACTTCTTCCTGGATAGATAAAGGCCCTGCTGAAACTCTGCATCTCTCTGATGCTGCTGACTATGACCTATTGGAACCCCACACATGGACGTTAATTCACAGAAATCCCAGAGATAGCATGAGTGACATCATACGCCCTTTGGCTTCCACTTTCATTACACACACATACTTACACAGACACATGAATGACGTCCATGACCCCACAGTCAGCCCAAAGGACCTGCCTCACTGAGGAGAACCTGAACACACTCTCTTCCAGTTCACTTAATCCCCTGTGCCTCCCAGAACAACACCTCCTGCTGCTTGCAGCTTGTTTGCATTGGGCTGTTCTTCGCTCCCTCTCAAACATCCTTCCTGAAAGATCTAAGTCAGAGTGCATTGTGTGTTGAATCACCATAAAGCACTTTAAATTGACCCCAACAATAGTGTATCACTTTCAGCTGTGGCCCAAAAACATCTTTATGCATAACAGGGCATTATTGGCAAAGCCAACAGGTCTAGCCTTGACAAGATGAGGCAACGTTTTTTTTTATTATTTTTACTTTTTTTGGCAAGCATATACCACAAAAATAGAAACAAATAAAATAAAAAAGAGAAAAAAAACATATTGACTCTGGAGGGTGGGCGTCCTATGCAATACAAGTTGTATTTGTTAAAAAAGGGTATATCTTTTCAATAGAACAACACGTGCTTCCTAGCAGGCAGTTATATACATTTTTAACTTTCGATGCAAATCGGAGGAAAATGACACTTATTCACACAAAACTGTCATTAATATTTTATTTACATCCCCCAAAGCATACCCATGGATCCATGGGTCCTCCCACTTCAGCCATTGGCTTTCTTGTTCTGTCAGTGATGGCATTTGCTCTCCCTCATCGCAGGTGCACGAGGCAGGTGGGCCAATGCTTTGATTTGCCAATGCGCTTTTTTCCCTATTCCTTATATTTATTTCCTACCGTCCTTGTGTGTTTTAACTGTTTTCAGAGTACAAGCGTTAAGGAAAAAGAGGGGCCCCTTTACACCCAAAAGGAATAGGGCACTTACTCAGTGAGAAAAGAAAGATCCCCTTGGGTAAATTATATTACAGAGTAGAACCTGTACTCATATATCACACATACCTATATATTCTTTCTCATTATCCACACATACCAAGATTGGACCATATATAATGTGGAAAACAACTTAAACACTTTGTGTAAAAAATATATCACATATATTTATTGTTTGCATAACAACATTTCTCATTAAAAAGCCCATCAATCCATACATTTAATAACACAACAATTAATGAAAACACAATGCATTAAAAAGATTAATCACAGTAAGCATGAAAACATGTGAAGAGTGAAACAGCCAAAAGCTAGACAGAAAAAATCGGTCTTAACAGTTTACACCTCCGTCATAACATCATATCAGAGGCAGGGAAATATGCAATCTGTAATTAGCTTTCTTTCTCCAATGCCCGATGACGGTTTGTGTATCAAAATATAGCGTTGACGCGTTTCGATGGAATTGCCTTTTAAATCCATCTTTATCAAGACTCGTATTATATACACTCTGTCTTTTGTTAAACGTTTTCATGCACTCACCTGCTTCAATAAGCGAGACTTCCCTGCTTGCACTTTTTCATCATCTGTGCGTTGAAGATATCAATAAAATCCAAGACTGATGGAAATGCCCCTGCATTAAAAACTTCCAACTTAATATAGCGGGAATCACGGTTAACATAATCCGATCCTATTTCAGAGATGATTTCGTTCGATGTGGAGAATTTCTGTATGTTCCCCCTTTAGCCAGAAAATGCTCGCAGTACGATAACCGCCTTATTTCTTTATCAGTCACTCCAAGACACTAGGGGCCTTATGTATCAACATTCCGTTTTGCGATTCCTAAATAGCGATTTTTAAGGAATTGCTATTTAGAAATCGCAAAATGGTATGTATGTAGAAAATCGCTTCTTTTTAGCGATTCCTTAAAATTCCATAATTGCGATTAGCAAATTGCTAATCGCAATTCAGGAATAATTTCCCATTCATTTCTATGGGCCAGGAGGCCCATAGGAATGAAGGGGAAATTGCGAATCGGAATTTGCTAATCGCAAATTGTGAATATTTTCAAGGGTGCAGGGGTGTCTCAAGAACACCCTGCTGCACCCCTGAAAATGACATGTGTGCGCATATGGCACACATACATGCCCTAGGGGCATGTATGAGGGTCACATGGCACCTTTTGATTTTTGAAAAAATGCTTTTCTAAAAGAATTCGCAACTTACCACTAACTAGAAGTTAGTGGTAATTTGCGATTCCTTAATGGCATTTTGGAATGTTTTTTTCCTTGATACATTGCATTTAAGGAATCGCAAAATTTGCAATTCCTTAAATGCAATAGCAAAATAAGGAATGGCAAATTTAGCGATTCCTTATTTTGCACCAAAAATGTTTCATACATACCATTTAGCGAAAATGGGTTCGCAAATGCAGGAATTCTGCGAATTTCGGCGTTTGCGAACCCATTTTGCCTTGATACATATGGCCCTTAGTAATTTCTTGGAGTGGAATACTCGCTCTCAGTCCCTTTTATAATTATGGTCAGATATCCGCAATCCTGGGGCTGCTCGAGCCGACAGTCCTCACCCTCGAGTCGATTTGCATACAAGGCCATCAGTACATTTTTATTCGCACACAAAAAAATTAATTATTTTGATGTAATGTGCATTTAAAAAAAAAGGGTTCCTTTATCTGTCCTAAGCAACCTACCTACCAGGAAGCACCCAAATTGTTCTCTTAAATTTATTTGTGATGGTTTTTTATTTTTTTATTTATTTAAACAATTATTACCCAGGACAAGACTACCACCATTAAATGGCAACATGCTTTCTTTGAGAACAAAAGGAAATGGTATGCAGTTCCTACAGGGTTGATGCAGTGACTAGAAGGTGACAATCTACAGAGTGATTTGTCCAAAAAGGAGATGTGGAATTCCTCTTTTCAGATAGAGTGCCCTCACACACCCAGCCCGCTGGGTGTCATGCTTCATCATTGGGCATGCTCCTCGTCGGGTCGGCGGTGCAATACCCGACGGGCACCCTCAGTGGGGGCTCTTTGGCGGAGATATTTTATCCTTGCCGTTTGGTGAGTGCGTGTGAGGGACCCTAAAGTGTAGAAGTGTAGTGTATGATAAGAAATAGGTGAATTAAAACAGGGGATGGTGGTCAGGGCCACTACTTTAATATTCCTGCCTCCTACCCTGATGAAAAAGGTGACGGCGACTAACTTCAATAATGTTGTAAGTAGTTGCTCTTATGTGGTCAACTTGTTTCTTGCCTAATCGTCCCAGAAAATTGAATCAATCGGCAATTCTTCAGGACCGAACAAAAATTATAAAGTTAAATTAAATATACACTGATAGCTGGTTATATGGTGCAATGACCTAAGTACTACCAGTTCCTGCGCATCATCGGTGGGGAGTGTCCGTCGGTGCTGTAATCAATCTAAGATACAAGACAAAAAGTAGAAACACATAGTCACTTGTCAAAGTATGGGTCAAATGCAGGTGTCGTCATTGACAAATGCATTTGAGCATTTTTAAAAACTTTTTTGTAAAAAAATGTAGCCATGTACAGTCATACTGACTCCAGGGAAGGTGGCTAATTATGTATGTGGGTCAATCTTAATAATCTATAATGCCAGCAGAAGTCAAACAATCCTAACCGGTGCCTAAACAACACAGCAGCATGGAGTAGTGGGTGGTGCTTACCTAGAGTGCATGATGTTGCCACTCACCGAAGTATATTTCGTGACTGGCCTCACAGTTCAGCGACAACAAATGAGCACGTCAATTCAACGCATGGTTTCCTGAATGGACAATGTAGGAGTAAAAAATGGTTGCGTTTACAATGGTGGTTGCAATTTCATGACAGACTCTGGAGGACCCAGTGTTTGAGTAGTTACATACGAGGTAAATCACCCCACTTCTACGGAGTAAAAGTTAGTTGCCGTCCCGATCAAGGTGTCAATGTAGGGGGAGGGCATGCGATGGGGCGCAATCCACACTGGAAATAACAGGCTATTCGGCCTAGAATCGCTGCAGCGCCCCCCCCAGCCTTAAGTCCAGTTTGAACTCAGTGATAGCAGATGGCAATGCAAAACTTCATAAACCCCAATGGTTATTTACCGAAGGTGGCATGATGTCCGCTAGTATGCCCCTTAAAAAGCGTTGGTGAGTCTTACCTCAATCTTCGCTTGAGGAAAAGTGAAGTCCATACTTACAAAATCTCGTGCCCACTCGGCGGAGGACCTATCCAGTGGTGCCGGATCAGCGCCAAGGCGTGGGAGCTGAAGTGTGAAGCACCACAGTTCGCAGTTGAACATTTGGTGGCCATGTTGGAAGTGGTCTAAGCCCACTAGAATATGGGCGCCATCTTGGAAAGGTGTTCATTGTTGATGTGAACCCCTCAAAACCGGGACCGACTCTTGCGATGACCCAAAGGGGATGTAGGTTTGGGACCGTCAATGAAACAGTAGGCTTTGTCCCTTTCTGTTTATAATGACAAGGCATATCTTAACACTGGTGTGGTGTTAAAAGTGGTCACTGGCGTGGGAGTTATAGTGTGGACCCCAACATACCTCGGGGGAGAATGGTGGCCTCCTTGTTTTGGCTCCACTTCCGTCAGAGGAATAGCTGGTTTTATTAGAGGTAAAGTCCGCCTTGAGATAAGGGTGGACTTTTTCCTTGTCAAACCGATTGATGTTCTTCTGTAGTTTCCTGATTTTTTGTTTCATCAGAAACTTTCTACTCTCACTGATTTCATGGTTTATTTCAGTCAGCTTGCATTTAAAAGTGGTGTTTTGGATAGCGGATTTAAGAGTACCCTCAGCTACTAGTATACGGGCCAAGAGGGCATCAGCTATTCTTTTTGCTGTATTTATGATCAAGATGAGAAGATCCCTGGTACACTTCCAGGATACCAGCGACCATTCTTTCTTGAACACAGGATCATCCAGCAAAAGGTGAGGGAATTTGTTTACAATTAAGCCGTTCGGGCAATGTTAGCCCTAAGATACTCCGTCATGAGTGCCCCATGAAGGGTAGTCTTGAGCCATTCTTTTTTAAGTGCGCACTCAGACCCTGAGTTTCATCCATTGTGAGGGAAAAGTGGATACTGTGGTCCAGGTCACGCAATTCGTGTGCCTGGTATCCTGAAGTCTCACGGTCCGGAAACCGTGCTAATAGTGTTAACAAAGGAGGGCTATTTTTCAACAGAGGTCCAGCATTCATGCCCAAATAATGAGAACAAAAGGAAATGGTATGCAGTTCCTACAGGTTTGATGCAGTGACTAGACACTCCACAAAGCACTAACAACATTGACTTTGGTCTAATTGTGAGAATTGTCATCACAGATAGAAGGAGTTGAATATAATCACTCCCTGCATGGATTATCACCCTTGATCCTATTGCAACACATACTATTACCACCATCAGAACCTCCTTGGTGCCTAGAGTATCTCTAACATGGCCACCATTCTCCCCCGAGGTATGTTGGGGTCCACACTATGGGCCCGATTCACAGAATGAACTTAAGACAAAATCCTAAACACACTACCATTTTGGTATTCACAGAATGCACTTACTACTTCTGGTATTCACAGAATGCACTTACTACTTTTGGCATTCACAGAATGAATTTACTACTTTTGGCATTCACAGAATGAACTTACTACTTTTGGTATTCCGGAAGCGGAATTTCTGCTTTCAGGCCGGAACTTCCGGCACTGGGTCGGAATTTCCGATTCCGGGACGGAAGATGCAAACTGTGGCCGTTGATCATTTTAGCCAAGGGTGAACACCTGTCCAAGTGCCTACCATCCCCCACTATAGGTCAGCTGACACACTGCTGCCAATCCTAGCGCTGCAGCATGTATAAATACCAAAAACAGGGTCTGGGCTCACTGGCAATAAGGAAAAGCCTCACCAGAACTAATTATAAACCAAAAGCGGTACCAATATTGCCACACTACTTATGTTGTGGATCCCGGGTGATCGCTCGAATCACTGACTAAAACAGTAATTCTCAAGGAATCTTTTTTCAGAATGAATCAAATCTGTTTTATTTTTTACTTAATGCATATATCAAATCAATGTGCACCTTTTTTCCTTTTTCAATAGAAAACATTTGTTTAGTTCCACATAATAGATCACAATAAACACGAATTAAACAAGGGACAAAAAGAATATAGTGTTTTCATAACAAAACTCACGACTTACATTCAACATTCATACCAAACAACACATAATATCTACATACATGTCAATTTTCTTGTACAAATATTTACAATGTCACAATTTAAGAAAACAAAGCATTGGAAATCAGCAAGTAAACAATGTTGGTATGTTTCCGAGTTAGTCAAGAGTTCCTAATGCTGGGTAGAAGAGGTCTACGCGTTTCGATGACCCCTGGTTATGGGTAAATCTCATCAGGACCATATGCCTGTGAATGGAGAACGAGATTGGGTCAGGTGGATGGACAAAGCCAAACCTCTCAACGCTAAAGATGGAGTATCTTTTAGCCTCTAGTACAAACAAAACAGGGGGGCGTTCACACTTAGTCGCATCTTCAAGTCAGAACGACTACCGACACGAGTCCTTGCAACAAATTCCCTTACCAGTCCTTTTTATCTTCTTTAGATATCCACTTCCACCCGAATTTCATTCCAGATAATAGTCCATCCGCAGCAGGCGTAAAATTATGGGAGTACCCACGAATGAATGTGTCCTTCAAGATAGTGTGAACGCCCCCCTGTTTTGTTTGTACTAGAGGCTAAAAGATACTCCATCTTTTGTTCACAGTTACAACCACAAAAGTGAAGCCAGCAACTGAGAGGTAGGATTAGTTTTATTTCCCCCTACTGTAGCGTTGAGAGGTTTGGCTTTGTCCATCCACCTGACCCAATCTTGTTCTCCATTCACAGGCATATGGTCCTGATGAGATTTCCCCATAACCAGGGGTCATCGAAACGCGTAGACCTCTTCTACCCAGCATTAGGAACTCTTGACTAACTCGGAAACATACCAACATTGTTTACTTGCTGATTTCCAATGCTTTGTTTTCTTAAATTGTGACATTGTAAATATTTGTACAAGAAAATTGACATGTATGTAGATATTATGTGTTGTTTGGTATGAATGTTGAATGTAAGTCGTGAGTTTTGTTGTGAAAACACTATATTCTTTTTGTCCCTTGTTTAATTCGTGTTTATTGTGATCTATTATGTGGAACTAAACAAATGTTTTCTATTGAAAAAGGAAAAAAGGTGCACATTGATTTGATATATGCATTAAGTAAAAAATAAAACAGATTTGATTCATTCTGAAAAAAGATTCCTTGAGAATTACTGTTTTAGTCAGTGATTCGAGCGATCACCCGGGATCCACAACATAAGTAGTGTGGCAATATTGGTACCGCAGCATGTATAAAGGCAGAGCAGAAACGCACAAACCCATTCAACATATCACTGAAAGTGTTTGTTGCACTGCCCCTTGCCAGGCGGCAAAACTACTTGAGGAGGAGGAGGAGAGCAGAGAGGATCTTCAGGCAGAGGATCAACCTATTTGGAATGACCAGCCAAGAAGTGAGGGCCAGGTACCGTTTCCCTCCCGAAGTCATCTTGGATATGGTATGTAAGTGGGAGCAGGAACTTGAGTCTGTGACCTTCTGCTCACATGCAATACCAGCATATCTCAAGATCCTTTCTGCTCTCCATTTCTTTGCCACTGGGTCTTTTCAAAGGGTCTCCAGTGATCATGTGGGCATTTCCCAGGCGAGCCAGTCGCGGTGCCTGCATCAGGTACTGAGATGCATCACTGCTAGAGCCCACAACCACATACAAATGTCACATACACTGGCCATGAGACAAAGGGCAGCAAGAGAATTCTATCTCCTTGCACAATTCCCACTTGTGCTGGGTGCAATTGATTGTATCAATGTGGCTCTTCAGCCACCCCGCCTCAATGCACACATCTTCTGCAACAGACACTGATGGTATTCCATCAATGTGCAAGCTGTCTGTGATGCCAGTGGGGGGGTTATTAATGTGCATGCAGTGTTCCAAGGCAGTACCCATGACAGCTTCATATTCCGCATGTCACCTCTTGCCGGGCGGAATCCTGCGGGAGAATTTGGCAACATGTGGCTACTGGGTAAGTACCAAGCACTAAAAATTAGTGATATGTGTCATTGAAATTTCTGAATGACCCCCAATATTAACCTTTGTACAATAAGAATCATGGCCCAACAGACACTGCATGTACTAAAGTATAGATCATGTCCTGTGCAAATCAAAAAGGGAAATGTAACCAACTGCCCTTTCTTCACTCCTCAGGCGATGCTGGGTATGCACTCTCCCCATATCTCCTCACCCCTCACAGGCATGCAAACACTGTACCTCCGCGTAGGTACAATAGGGCACACATACGGACTCGAGCCATCATAGAGCGCACTTTTGGTCTGTTGAAGTCGCAATTCAGATGTCTCGACCATACAGGGGGTGTGCTGCTGTACTCCCCAGAAGACGTGTGCAAGATCATATTTGCCTGTTGTATTTTGCACAACATTGCTTTAACGCATGTCTTACACATACCTCTGAAACCTCGGCTAGCTCTGAATCTGGGAAACCGGGCCATTGCACATAACCAAGGTCAGGGCATGCATGTCAGTGATCAGCTCGTTGCCACGTTTTTCACATGCGCAACCTGTATTGTCATGGACAAATTGTGGTTTGCTGTCTGTTGTCAATGATGAAACTTGGATAGACACGACTGTGTCAATAAATTCCATCCTGAGACAACTTTGCAAGCCACACTAACTGCATGTAAATCCCAGCTGCTGACTGTAGTCAAAGGGTGGAGCGTGCCTCAGGTCATGTGCCCATGTCGGCGATCAGTGTAGTGGATGTCCCTAAAAACAACTATTCAGGCCGATGACAAACAATACATGTCCTGAGAGACCTACCTGGACCTCATGAGGATGGATCACAATCACAAAAGGCCATAACCATTGCATACTCAGGCCTGTGCCCTCAACAGATTTGACTCCCCCAAAAATGATTGGCCCAGAACGTGAGTGATGATGTCATGGGTGAATCAGGCACCAGTGGGCAGATTTACAACTTCTGGCGCATGCCTGCTAATCAGCAGAGATGCACCAGAAGAGTTGCGACGCATCTGCCCACCTGTGCGCCACCACTGATGCGCTGCATTTACAATGCAGTGCATCGTGGCGCTCGGATGGGCAGATGCGTGACGCATCCCCCTGCGGAAATGTGGTGCATTGCTGGAGTTGTGTCGCAAGCGCGACACAGCTCCAGCAAGGCTCGGGGTTGCCCTATCCCTAACATGCTGCGTCAATCCTTACACCTGCTTCAAGCAGGCGCAGGGTTTTTACGCAGCATGGCCTTAAAATTGACTGAGTGAAATCTTGTTGATTTCACTCAGCCACTTTTAGGAGGTGTTCCTGCACCCCCCCCCCCCTGCTCTGAAACGCCTACATGTGGCGCAGGGCTTTACAGCGTAATGCATCTCCCAGATGCGTCACGTTGTAAATACCCCGCAGCTTGGTGCTGGCTTTGCGCTGCCACAGCGTCACAAAAGTGACACAGCGGCAGCCTAAAAGAGGCGCAAGTGGCTTGTAAATCTGCCCCCACGTGACTGTGATATATCCACACTGCTCCACCCTAATGTTACGTAACACATCAGGGAGTCCTAACAGGGTACCCTACAACAACCCCAGACTATGTGTATCTAATAAAAGAACTTCCCCAAGGTGGTCAAGAAGGGACGCCCATCAGTCACCACAAGGAACCGCACTTCATCATTTGGGATTCCACCAAGACCACTAGTGGGATAGCCAATCAACTATCACGGTCGGGGGTCCAGATGTAAGAAGGAGCTCCACCGCCGATCAGTGAGGTCTAACTTAGGTCTTGCTACTCAAGTTCTGAAGATTTGAATGTCAAAAATGGGGGACTGATGTTGCAGTGCTCAAAAGGAGTGAAAAATTAGAAAAGTAAGAAGAATTAGTGAATATAAAATAGTATAGGGGGATACTTATAACTTTATTCAGGTGTTACCCAACCTTCCAATGTTAAAAAGTAGTTGTCAGTGACAGTCAAAAGTATACAAACTGTCTGGATGTTCTATGTGGTCGACATGTTTCGGCAAACTAATGACAGGTTCGTCGTTGCTTTCTTCAGGACCATATTTACTAATAGCTACTGCAATTAAGTGATAGTGAATACAAATAAGTGCTCAAAATCAAAATAAGATACAGAGGTCACCTGATATCACTAGGTGTTCTGCTCCCTCTTTACAAGTTTTTCTGAAAAAGAGGAAAGAGAAAAGTTTGAAGGTTGCAGCCAAGGCTCCCCTGATGACAAACCGGCGTAACATTATAATCATAGTTATGACTAATAATTAGTATCAATAAAGTATACTGAATGCCTCTAACCATGAAGTGCATACATATTATCATTGGGCCTAATCTATTGACTGCCAATGAAGTGTTATAACCCATCTTACCATCTTTGTAAGAGGTATGGACCTCACCCCACCTGGCCACGGCTCAGGGAAGAGGAGAAGCACCGCTCTGTGATAGAAAGAGATAAAAATGTACGCAGCATTATTATACTCAAACTATCGTTTTACTCGAAAAAATCGAGGTAGCGCATATCAAACCATGGACTCACTCACTCTCAAACCATATACTTAAAGTCGATCATACACGTAGATGATTGAAATCGTGTGTTTATCAGGGTAAATGATGAAGCAAAAGAGGCTTCATATTGTTACTGTTGCTCATTCTGTCTCTATCAAAAAGAATCCCAAACAAAGTTTATACACCTATAACCACAGGCAAAATGCACCCCCTCACAAGGCTTAACCACTTGTAATGACCGCGGTTTCATCGAAGTGAAAGCCATTCAAGTAGTGTGTAGCTCATGTGAAAGGCGAGTTGTCTGTGCCTCTCAAGTGGCACACGCATTTCCACACACGTTCCGCGTGTCACTCATGCAAAACGGCAAGCGCATACGCAACCCATAAGATGATCCGGCAGCCATTCCCTACCTGTCCGTCGGTACTTCAGTGTCGGCATCCAAGCCGATCAGGGAGGTACCGTCGGACGGCCAGACTGAACATTATATCGTATCACCTGATTGGTTAGAAAATGCTCACATGGTGTAATTCAGTTGATTAGTTGAATACTGGCTTCTGATAGGCTCAACCGGACAAACTAGTGTCCAATCAGAGTGCCATGCTCAGATGTATGTAAGCATTAACGTGTAAGGAGACTATGGATAACTTTATTGAAAAAAAGTCTCCAAACAACAAGACACGAACAATCATTCAGTTAGGTTTGCCTACATTGTATGCCTCTTGGCATACCAAAATGGAGATGTTACGGTTCACGATGTTTTAGACAGATGAAAAGCACCTCGGTAGGTGATTAATTACACCAAATTTCATACACTCATTTCCCAATTCCGCTAAAAGCTGAAACATATATATAAAAAAATAAAAAAATATAGAAAATACGGGCCATCATTGAGTAAAGGTTGAATGTCTATAATGCATGTCAATGATTATAACAGATTGTTAACATACCAAACGATGGCGATATTGGTGTTCACGATGTTGTACATCCGATAGATTATTAATAACACCAAAATGTAATAATCTGGGACACCTATACCTACAATACATGCCTGTAACTGAAACTGATTGTAAACAAACCAAGACGATATCGGTGTTCATGATGTTATACTAGGTGGAGGACACCTCCGGTCGGTGATTGATTGTACCAAACTATAAGAGTTCACTTCCTAGTTCAGCTAAAAAGCTGAGACATATATGAATAAAGGAAAAGAGAATAGTGATCATATCTCTGGGAGGTGTATGGTGATTGATCAGTGTATGATAACTGGTTAAATGTATGGATGCTCGTCACCAGCCAAACTCACCAGCAGTAATATATCACCATATACTGTGACATCTTGAAACAGAAGGGGTTTATATAGGGAATGATGGCTCACCACCCAACGCATGTTTAGTATTGGACTAAACTGACCACTGTAGATCATATGGTAGCAATAGAGAAACCATTAGGATCAGAGCGTTTACCAGGGTATGTCATCATTCAAACCCACCCGGTTAGTGCCCAAATACTAATTATTAGTCATAACTATGATTATAATGTTACTCCGGTTTGTCATCAGGGGAGCCTTGGCTGCAACCATCAAACTTTTCACTTTCCTCTTTTTCAGAAAAACTTGTAAAGAGGGAGCAGAACACCTAGTGATATCAGGTGACCTCTGTTTCTTATTTTGATTTTGAGCACTTATTTGTATTCACTATCACTTAATTGCAGTAGCTATTAGTAATTATGGTCCTGAAGAAAGCAACGACGAACCTGTCATTAGTTTGCTGAAACATGTCGACCACATAGAACATCCAGACAGTCTGTATACTTTTGACTGTCACTGACAAATACTTTTTAACATTGAAAGGTTGGGTAACACCTGAATAAAGTTATAAGTACCCTGTATCCTATTTTATATTCACTAATTCTTCTTACTTTTCTAATTTTTCACACCTTTTGAGCACTGCAACATCAGTCCCCCATTTTTGACATTCATATCCTCAAAACTTGAGTAGCAAGACCTAAGTTAGACCTCACTGATCGGCAGTGGAGCTCCTTCCTACATCTGGACCCCCGACCGTGATAGTTGATTGGCTATCCCAGTAGTGGTCTTGGTGGAATCCCAAATGATTAAGGGCGGTTCCGTGTGGTGACTGATGGGCATCCCTTCTTGACCACCTTGGGGATGTTCTTTTATTAGATACACATAGTCTGGGGTTGTTGTAGGGTACCCTGTTAGGACTCATTGAGCGTGCTTTGTGTGTTAGACCCTCCGATATATATGTTGTTATATGACTGTAGGGAACATATTAAAGCCTGGTCTTTAAAATTCCCATTGGTCCTAATTACCTGTTTATTGCACGTAACACATCATACAGCTCTGGTAATGAGCACTCAATATGGACTACATATACCATAATGCAAAGTAGGTGAAAATGAAACTGGGGTTTGATGTTGTGTCAGCCCCCCCCCCCCCCTGTCCGTGCAGAAATGTAATTAAATGGTCTGTTCCCCCTTTTGCTACCTTTTCATGATTCTCACCTGCACTGTCATTTAAGTCTTTTCTACAACAAAACAGCAGGATGGCAATGGATTTGATTACTGATTGTGGATGGATCAGGATGAATACAAAATGGCTGCCAACTATTTCCTGTGATGTTTTCGGAGGTTACAGTCCGAAAACGTAATTTCTGGTTTTGGAGCGTAATGCGCGTGTGCGGACCGACGCGCCGGAACCGGAAACTACGTTTTCGGGCTGGGACCTCTGAATATAAACCGGAACACATTATTTCATACACGCAATGTAATACAGGAAGTGGGAGACAGGAAATACATCACAGAAAGTAGTTGTCAGCCATTTTGTGTTCATTCTGAGTCATCCTCTTTCACAGCCCAGATCCTCTGACATCCTGCTGCTCTCATCTCACTTATTTCCCCCAAAACGGCTGAGGAGTATGAAGAAAAAGCACCCCTTTTCAGTGAAAGGGAATTAGACATCCTGGTAGAGGGGGTGCTGGACAAATTTCCTCAGCTATATGGGGACCCTGAGTACCAGCTGAGCACTGCAGCCCGGGCCAGGCTATGGGCCAACATCGGTGGGTGCTGCAGTGCAGTGTGAGTCCACAACAGGAGTGCTAAGGCATGCTGCAAGCGCTGGGAGGACCTAAAACGCTGGTCCTGGCACAAGGCTCAGGAGCTGGTGGGCCTGTCTTCCCAGCACCATGTGCGTCGCCCTCGCCTCTCCACACTGTACAGGAAGGTCCTGTGAGCAGCTTGGCCGACCCTCCATGCTCAGCTGGAGGAGCATGAGCAGCAAAGACCTGGCAAGTGCATCATATGCAATATGTGTCTGGGAGTATAATGTGAGTGAAACAGTGCTGTACCATTGTGTGTCCCATGCCTCCATTCACCGATTCCGTGGCCATTCAGCAGTCACCAAGATTAAAAAGGCACACTGTGGCATAAGGAATGTACAGGGCAGAGTGCATTTTGGGAGTTGTAGTTTCTTCATAACAAATGGGTAAATTAGCCACACTTGTGCATTCATATTGAAATCTGCCCTGCCAGCGCCACTACCATTGAACCAAGGAAATCTTAACTGATGTGTGCACTGGATGAGCAATGGTACAGACACTGTCCAGTGTGCGCATTGCAGACCAAAGGGTATTGGATGCTGTGACCTGCATTGCATTTGTAGAGTTTGGGTTCCAATTGAGATAGATCATCATGTGCCATGGAGTCAAGACAGACTTTGAGATCCTTGCAACACTCTTAATTGTTCCTAAATTTGCAAGGTGTGTCCACTGACAGACGTCTCACCTTCAGTGACTTGTATGACATTTCACATGTACAGGTAGCTGTCACAATGGCCCACCGCTGTTCACCGGTGTACTGCACTACCTATTAAGTCAACAAAGCCAATATGCTGCACTGAATTGTCAGATTATGTGTGGGGACAGCAAAAGGCTAGACTTACAATGTAGCTAGAGAAACAGCCCATACCCTATGTGGATGTGCGACCCACATTTGGCATTTGTCTTGTCACATACAATGCTACAAAGCAGATGACACTTGTCCACCAGACGGTAAATAACTGTGACTCAATATCAATGGTCAATTTCAATTGAATCTGAACTCTTCATGTTCACCTTTGGTGGACTGGTTTTGGAACTGGCACATGTAGCAGTGACAGCACACACAGATCACAAGAATGCCAAGGTTGAGGGTTGGCCAATACAACTGCGTAAGCCACAAAAATTCATGTGAGATTTCCATGTCAGACTCAATTCAGCAAATGACAGTGAACATACATGTAATGTAAGTTCATAAACCCCCGACAACTGTAGAGTGTAATCAGAGGAAAACAAATTCTGACCTTGGCTCATCTATGTATGTGTCTCGTCCTGCATGAAACAACCACCACATAAGGATTTTGCTTACATTTCAGCAGGCACAGCTGGCGAAGTGGAAGAACAGCAGGACCAGGTCCAGAGCAGGAGGTCATCAATGCGCCGGTTGCTATACACTCTTTCCACCAGCGAGGAAGAAGAGGATGTGGAGAGACCCTCAACATCAGGAGGCAAGGGGATTGCGCCCACCTGGACTGACGAGGAACATTACTCTGGTGCTATGTCCCGGGTGGAGGCTGTGGACATTGAAGGTGGGGGGGAAGGACCTGACACCTCTGCCCATGATGTGGTGGAGAGCTATTCTCCCCCAGACTCTTCACCTGTGGGTCCTGAAGAGGTATCCCCCGGTAGGCCAACACTCAATCTGGGCCTTTCATCAGCCCCTCCCTACCTCTAGAGTCCCCCTTGCCATCGGGGACTCCAGCTGCATCCCCAGCAACCTGTCCCCCTCCTCGTAGCTGCCAACTCGGACACAACATCTGCTCCAGACCTGAGGCACTGCATCCCTCCTGTCCCCCCAAGCCCCTCCTGGTGTTGTTCCTCCTGTGGCTGTGCCAGCGGACTTGAGCTGGATGTGTGAGGGCCAACCAGGCATGTCCTCTCGCATCATGCTACAAGTGTGTCTGGAGATACGCACAATGCGAGTGGACATAGTCTGATCTCTGGACAACCTCGCCAGCAACGTCAATTCCATGGCCACAGGCATGTTGTCTACTGTCCCCCAAATCCCTTCCCATACCACCGTCAAGATCTCCCCCTGTCCTTTGCCCCACACTGTTTACCCCGTACTCCTCGTATGTCACAGTCCCATGTGGTGCCTGTTCCTACATCAGCCAGCCGTCAGCCTGCATCGGACACTGAGGATCTGGACATTGTGGTACTAGAGGATGACCAGAAGGACACTTGTCTTTTTGACTGAGACATCCTTGTGGACAAAGATTTCATTTTCCCCTTGTAAATAGTCTGGTTTCCCTTACGCTCCCTGACGTAATATATTTTTGTTGCCCCACCCCAATCCAGGTTCCCTTCTCCCTCTGCATTAAGATCATCATTTGTTTTCCTTTCTCCCTTCCAAACGGACATTTGTTCTTCTGTTCAAACATAAATGTTTTTGAGGAATTCTACGTACTTCAACTTGTTTGATTTCATTTTGAATGTCCGGTTCAGAAAATGTACACATATTTTGTGAATCATCTGCTATGCACATAATAGCTTGTTGCAATGATGGGTTACACTTGTAACTGTGTCTCAAACGCACACATACAAATACCTCCTCACACCTCTAGGCCACCTACATCGTTATACAGGACATGATACACAACAGAATCTTACTTTTGTAGATCTTTATTTTTTCCATACACATATTCACGAGGTCAATTTGTCTTGGGGTTCTTGTCACTAGCGACCGTGCTTGCGACTTTGCAATTTTTGAGGTGATGATCGCTGTGAGGGGTCAGGTTGGGCTTGTTGCCTACGTCTATGTGGGTGTTGTCCATGTGCCTGGACAGGGTGATCTACATGTGCAGGGGCAGATGGTGTCTGCACATTTGGTGTTTGTGGCTGGACAAAGGCTGGTTGTGCAGGTGGTGGGCGTGCCTGTACAGGGGTTGGTGGTGGTTGTGCAGGTGGTGGTAGAGCCCGTTCAGAGGTTGGTGGTGGTTGTGCAGATGGTAGAAGTTCCCGTTCAGGGGTTGGTGGTGGTTGTGCAGGTGGTGGGAGTTTCCGTTCAGGGAGTGGTGGTGGTTGTGCAGGTGGTGGGAGTGCCCTTTCAGGGGGTGGTGGTGGTTGTGCAGGTGGTGGGAGTGCCCTTTCAGGGGGTGGTGGTGGTTGTGCAGGTGGTGGGAGTACCCGTTCAGGGGGTGATGGTGGTTGTGGAGGTGGTGGGGGTGCCTTTTCAGGGTGCCGGTGTGGATATGTACCTTTGCTGTGGTGCTGTGTAGTTGGTGGTACAGGTGTGTGGATGTGCTGCCCTGCAGGCAGATATGATGGCTCCCGTCCCTGCGTTGACCATGAAGGGAGACTTTGGATCACTTTCAGCATGCCCTCCATCATCTTCATTGCCAAGGCATGGTCTCTTGCACTCTCTTCCCTTTGGATGGATATCATGTCTCTCATATTCCTGGACATGTCCTCCCAAGTTCTATCCATCCTATCCAAAGCTTGGTTCAGCCTTGCCACCACCTGAGGGAATTGGACCACGTCCTGCAGGGACTCAGACATGTCTGACAGGGTAGCCCCTATTGCACGAATGTCCTGCCTCACATCTGACTGCTGTTGGAATAAGTCCTGCTCCCACTGGTCACCATAGCCAGGTGCAGGCCCCCTCTGTAGGTGTCTGCCATGGATGGAATGAGCAGTTCCAACAGCAGGGGAGGGGGGAAGATGGAAGCCTGTGGGCAGGAGAATGGTGCTCAGGGGATACCTGTACCACAACAGGGCTGGTACTTCCCACAGATGGTGGAGAATATGGCAGGGATACACTGTATAGGGAAGAGCGGGTAGGGGAACCACCATGTCGGTCCTGGGCATGAGGGCTGTGAGGGAGTGATGTCTGTGTTGGGATGCGTGGGAGCTGTGGCTGGTTTTCTCTAAGCTGGGAACAGGCAAATGTTTGTTTGGGAGGAGGCTGATGAACGTTACTTGGTGGAGGATGTGATGCCGTGACTGATTTTTGCAATCTGGCAAGATAGCTCTCATTGGCATCAGAATTGTCATCCCCGGAGTGTATGGGACATGTAGTCATCATCATCCACAAAGTCAACGTCCTCAGGAACCTCCTCCTCCTCTTGATCATGACTTGCTGCCGACATAACTGCCTGGAGGATCAGGGGATTCTCCCCTCTGATTCCCCGTTGGCCTGCACTGGTTGTAGGTCTGTCATCCTCATCCTCAGCATCATCTGGAACACAGAGGTTGCAACCGCATTTGTGCTTGACCTGGTATTACATGTGGTGCACCACAAGGGCTATATTAACTGTACTTTGCATCAACAGATGAGGATCACGTGACCTGGTTAGGGTACCATCACAAATGACAGCTCACACCATAGCCCTGAGGTGTTACACGGAGATGTACATAATACTAGCAAACTCACCAGCTCCAGCCACAACTTTCTGTCCCTTCGCATTCCCCCCTCATGTAACCTGCTGAACCTGTCTCCTCATAGATGTTGTAGACATAGCTGTAGAGGGTAGAGACAATATTCTCAATGATCTGCATCACCAATTGACAGACAGGCACATGTGACACTCCTGATTTGTATTTCACTTTGTAAACAACAACTGTTGATTCCATGCAGAAGGAGATCTTGGTCTCTGTCATGGTTTAGTAATCTAAGCTAGTGACACACCTCATGCCAGAATTACCTGAAGGACAGGTCCGCGAGGGTTTCACTGCTGTAGCCAGGATGTCATGCATTCCCCGGGATGGTGTCCACTGCAGTGGTATCATCCTGTCAGCAGCTGTGATGAGACATGCATGTCCAAATTTTAGCACAACCGATGGTAGCTATGAGCCAACATGTCATTTTCAATAATCATTTGCGGATAATCAAGGACAATGTGCAGCATGTTTACCTCATGGACTTTACATGTGGGCACCTGCTCAAATGCAGCATTTGCCAGCTGTTACCTCCACGCAGCACTGACATGAATACGATGACACATCAACAGACAAACCTGTATGAGAAGGTTACTGATATTTCAAGGAAGGGGATTTATGACCCGGACTCCTCCGCATTACACTGATTTCACCTTTATCATTAAGACTAACATTTTACATGAGTGTAATGTGGTCTGTTGACAAGTCAGAAAGAGTTCATGTGTGAGATGTGCAGTAGTCAGGGACATGATGTTGCTCATTTGTGCTTCCCTACCCATGAAGCCACACAGCTCATTTTTGAATGAGAGAACACAGATTTCCCTTTGTCCATCCTTTGATTGTCCTCTGTTCCCATACTCTATTTCCAACATCATGGTACTACTTAGCTGACAACGGATGGTGTCTTGTACAGCAGACATCCAAACCTCACATGTCAAACACTCACCAATACATGGAAATACGGTAGAAGAGGAGGCAAGCAGAAAACAACATTTGGTCATGAACACACATTGCGGATTATGAATAAGATCCTATCACACCAACTTAGAATATACCACACGAACCCAATTTCACAGGTAAATTTCAAGAAAATCAGATCAAGTTAGAAAAAAATTGTATATGGTTCATTTAATCCACAAGGCTTTCTCCAAGTCCAGCCAACACGTGTTTCGTCAAATGGGCAGGTACCCATGACTTCATCAGGGCTGGGAAAGAAATGATACAAACAGACATTGTAGTCCCGCCGTACATCGGGCAGTATAGAAAAAGATACATATAATGTGCGATTGACAATCACTGTCATGATAGTGGGCTTAACATGTACTGCATGTACTCATTGTAAATATTATAATGTATTATTGTCCTTATATGATTATCAATGTGATATATCAGGAGGAAAGATGGGAGAAAGAGAGGAAGGAAAGTTACCTCCCCAGGAGGCAAAAGAGCGCCGCACAGCTCAAGAGACCCGACAGTGTACAGAAAGCAACCGAATTCAACATCCTAATGGCCTATTGCCTCACCGATATTTTATTGTATTTGGTATAGGGCCCGTGTGAAGATCATCATCTTATTGAGTGTGCGGCATAACCCAAAGTTGGTGAAATTATCTATTGCATAGTGAGAAGTAGTAGTTAAGACTGAGCAAAATTGCCCAGGCTTACCTGATGTTCGATTTCAGAAAAATTCTATGCCTGTAAAAAAAACATACCTAGGCACCCAACAACTTTAATATCAGTTCAACAAATACGTCTATTGCCGATATTTGATATAGCGCCACAACCATCCAGGCCTATCATCCACCCTATGCTTGTCACATTGCGGATTAGCTGAGAAGCTTTGATGCTTTCTGCCTGCACTGGATTATCTTGTTGCTCTTCCGCCAAGTTATTTAGCAGGTGTAACTGCATGAAGATTCACCTTAGCAGCCCCTACACCCATCTCAAAGGTACACAACTGGCATCAATGTGTGCCTTAGCCATACCATTTTCATTATGATTTACCCATATATATTTTGTTAGGGATTTATCCTATAATTGAATTGTAAGCCTGTTGTGTCTTGGTCACTTCATATAACACATTGTTCTATTGTATGTCCATTCCAGGTCTGATCTGGCATGTGTTCAAATGCCATATGTGAGAATATTGTGATGCAGGACAACAGTGTTGTACAACACATACAACATACAGTGGAGGTGAAAGGCACATTTAATGAGCATTCTGCCAGAATTATTCTTGGCTTTACTTACCTTGGCCCACCATGGGCCAGTGTGCGGTCCCTGAACACATGTCGCATTCAACCTTGTAGCAGAAGTCAGCGTGTGTCTTTGATTGTGAGAGGACCTCATTGTACCTACAATGATAGGCGTGCTTTGCAACTTTACATTTCTGCAGCCACATCTGATGCATTCAATTTCTGGCACAAAGGATGAGCACAAGCAGTTGTGGGCACCACCGTTACAGAAGTGTGTTATACATAATATCATGAGTGATCCGACATCTAACTTAGATTGGGCCCACTACCTAGGTGCAACCTATACCACAATGACGTGACTACGAATCCTAAGGTAAGGTCCACTATCGTGTTTTGTTGATGGCCAACAAAAAATTCATCCAATGTAAGAAGTACATGACCAGCTGTGTGGACTGGGCACTTTAATGTATATCGGAAAGATTCAAAGTTGGACAGTGGATGCATTGTCAATACTACTGAGACTTGTATCTCACTGCTTGTTCAACATTACCATATTTGTGCAAATTTGATTTCTTGATTAGGTCTACAGACACTATTACAATATAGTGGGGACACCCTTTTGACTAGTTGTGGTACTCAATTACAGGATTGGATTTCCATGTCTGGGACTGTTGGTGAAATACATGTAATGTTCCACAATTATAAAGGTATGATGAGCTAAGACATGTTATATTTTGCATTTCGCTGTTCACAGATGTCATATGTTAAAGGTGAATGTCCATTGACAACTCCAATTGTAATGCGGCTATTTTTAAATCTCTGGTTGACTTTCATAAGTGGGCACTACATGTCCCTCTGTGGTCTCCTGAAAATGTATGCATTTCAACCATCTCCTGGCCAGTTTGACCTACCAGTTAGGGAGGTTATAATGCCTTACTCTGTACGTTGTCGATTCCTCCCAGTAGATGCAGGGACCTATGCTACTGCAGTTGTGTGTGCTCTGGCTGAATGTGTCAATGGGTGAGAAGAGAGAAAAGTAACCAAATGGGAAATGAGCTTGTGGATTTGCCCATATCTTCTGCATGCTAACAGTGTTGTGAAGTACTGCCACAGATGGGGCAGGTAGGAGCAGTGTTGTGTTGGGGATGTAATTGGCGTGGCAGGGTGGGAAATGAACAACAGAATATGTGTATGACATATTTTGATCTGATGATTCTCTCACCCTCTACTTTGTTATTTAGGCTGGCACATGGTGATTTACTTCTTGGATAATGTGGCAGGTTTACATGCCCCTTGGAAAAGATTTACACTGCTGTTGCATCTCTTCTGTGACACAGCGGTGGTGTACAACTGATGACACATTTAGACTTATTCACAACGTGACGCATCTATGGTGAAGCATCACGTTGTGGAGCCGTGCGCAACATTGAAACTGCGTCAGCTTTATTAGGGTGGGCGTTCCTTTGGAATATGCATAATAAAAGTGATGCAGTGAAATCTATAGGATTTCACGAAGTCACTTTTCAGAGGCCGCTGCGACGCAACCTTACGTCTGCTTGAAGCAGATGTAAGGAGTGGCGTAGCACGTTAGGTATGGGCGGTCCATGGACATTGTTGGAGTTGCATCGCACTTGCGACACGACTCCAGCAAAGCCCCCCCCGAATGCCATCAGATAAGACACACATCTGTTATTTTTTTAAAAAACTTTTTTAAATTACATTTTGAAAAGACATGTTAACGGATTTCAAGTACATACATGCATTATCATCATAGGTGAGTCGCCACTATACCCATGAACATAATAGCAGAATATTATACCTAAAACAAATCTGTCTATTCCTGCCCCACAGTGCACCGCAATGTAAATGTGACACATACGTGGTTGCACACGGGTTGAATTGCATATTGCATTGGTACTGGCGCATCCCTGCAAATATTTGTCAATTGCTACCTAGCAGGGTTGTGTGTGTACGGCAGCATTTCTCTGCCCATGTTTTCAAAAGGCAAAAGGGGGAGGGATTTGCCATTTCCAATGCAAAGGATTCTGGGACTTGTGGTGCTACATACAGATGGTGACACATGAGTCTCTGACTGACTATATTTTTATATATACTTTGGACAAGTTCCTTACTCACAATGACAGTGCAACCCAGACAATATTTCATGCACTTTTTCTTTTCATCACATTTACCTGGTACCACGTAGCGGACGTCACTGACAGGCAGCCCATGGACCAAGTGGGGGTGTATTGTGGTAAGGATATCCTCCTCCAGTGGGGTGAGACAGATGCGGGGTCCAGGGTATGCAGCAGGGAGGATCCTGTTTAATTCGATTCTTCTCCTTCACCCTCTGCCTTTAATCCTGCCACTTCTTCTTGATGTCCTGGACTGTGCGCCTCTCCTCCCCCAATGCTGTGACAGCAGTGGCTAATTGCTGCCATAAGGCTGCCTTCTGCTTGCCACGGGTGCAGTAGGTTGGCAGTCCATATGGGCGTTTGTCGTGCCTCACTATATGCTCCACATGCATGATGGTCTCCTCTGCAGTGAAGTTCTTCTTTCTCCTCATTGGTTCCATTTTTCTCTGGTAATGTCAGCGTTGTGAACACAAACTCTCTGTGGCCAAACCTGTTGCTTGAATTTGTGCTGCTTTTATGTGTTTTGTGGTGCTGGTCAATTAGTGTTAATTGGCTTCAGCTGGAGCGTGGTGGGGGATGATAGGCACTTTCAACATTCATCATGGCAAAATGGAGCTATTGGCTGCAGTGTGTCAGCTGATCCATGGTGGGGAATGGTAGGCACTTGGACAGGTGTTTACCTTTGTCTAAAATGATCAACGGCCACAGTTCGTATCTTCCGGCCCGGAATCGGAAATTCTGGCGCAGTGCTTGAAATTCCGACCCAGTGCAAGAAGTTCCAGCCCGGAAGTGGAAATTCAGGCCCGCGTGTGGACGTAAAGTTAGTAGTCGTAAGTTCATTCTGTGAATACCAAAAGTAGTGTGTTCATTCTGTGAATG
The DNA here is from genome assembly GCF_964263255.1 of Lissotriton vulgaris. Classification (NCBI taxonomy): domain Eukaryota; kingdom Metazoa; phylum Chordata; class Amphibia; order Caudata; family Salamandridae; genus Lissotriton; species Lissotriton vulgaris. Next base: position 808,494,203 of record NC_141697.1, read on the forward strand.
CCAAAAGTAGTAAGTTCATTCTGTGAATGCCAAAAGTAGTAAGCACATTCTTTGAATACCAAAATGGTAGTAAGTTTAGGATTTTGTCTTAAGTTCATTCTGTGATGCAGGCCCTATAACTCCCACACCAGTGACCACCTTTAACACCACACCAGTGTTAAGATATGCCTTCTCATTATAAACAGAAAGGGACGAAGCCTACTGTTGCCTTGACGGTCCCAAACTTGGGTCATCGCAAGAGTCGGTCCCGGTTTTGAAGGATTCACACCAACAATCAACACCTTTCCAAGATGGTGCCCATATTCTAGTAGGTTTAGACCATTTCCAACATGGCCACCAAATGTTCCACCGAGAACTGTGGTGCTTCACACTTCAGCTCCAACGCCTCGACACTGATGTCCCCATCGTGCCTCTTTACAGTTAGGTTAACTGCGGCATGAATCATGCTTGCAGTCACCTTCCGAATCCGGCAACACTGGTTACGTCGTCCGCCGAGTGGGCACAAGTTTTTGTAAGTATGGACTTCACCTTTCCTCAAGCGAAGACTGAGGTAAGACTCACCAACGTTTTTTAAGGGGCATACTAGCGGACATCACGCCACCTTCGGTAAATAACCATTGGGGTTTATGAAGTTTTGCATTGCCATCTGCTATCACTTAGTTTCAACTGGGCTTAAGGCTGGGGGTGGCGCCGTTGCTATTCTGGTCCGGATGGCACATTAATTCCAGTGCAGATTGCACCACGTTGCTTGCTCTCCCCCTACATTGACACCTTGATCGGGACGGCAACTAACTTATACTCCATAGAAGAGGGGTGATTTACTGCATATGTAACTACTCAAGCGCTGGGTCCTCCAGAGTCCGCCATGAAATTGCAACCACCATTGTAAACGCTGCCACATTTTACTCCCGCATTGTCCATTCAGGAAACCACGCTTTGAATTGATGTGCTCATTCGTTGCCAACATCATTCGTTCTAGGTGAGCACCACCCACTACTCCATGCTGCTGTGTTCTTTAGGCACCTGGTATGTTTGACTTCTGCTGGCATTATAGATTATTAACATTAAGGTACATACATGATTAGCCACCTTCCCAGGAGTCAGTATGACTATACATGGCTACATTTTTTAACCCAAAAAGTTTTTATACATGCTCAAATGCATTTGACAATGACGACACCTGCATTTGACCCATACATTGACAAGTGACTATGTGTTTCTACATTTTGTCTTGAATCTTAGATTGATTACAGCACTACGGACACTACCCGCCGATGGTGCACAAGAACTGGTAATACCAAGGTCATTGCACCATATAACCAGCTATCAGTGTAGATTTAACGTAATAATTTTTTTCGGTCCTGAAGAATTGCCGCTTGATTCCATTTTCTGGAACTATTAGGCAAGAAACATGTTGACCACATAAGAGCAACTACTTACAACATTATTGTAGTTAGTCGCCATCACCTTTTTAATTAGGGTAGGAGGCAGCATTATTAAAGTAGTGGCCCTGACCACCGTCACCTGTTTTAATTCACCTATTTCTTATCATACACTACACTGCTACACTTTAGGGCCCCTCACACGCACTCACAGAATGGCAAGGATGAAAGATCTCCGCCAAAGCGCCCCCACTGAGGGTGCCCGTCGGGTATTGCACCGCCGACACGACAAGGAGCATGCCCAATGATGAAGCATGACACCAAGCGGGCTAGGTGTGTGAGGGCACTCTATCCAAAAGGCGGAATTCCCTATCTCCTCTTTGAACAAATCACTCTGTAGATTTTCACCTTCTAGTCACTGCATCAACCCTGTAGGAGCTGCATACCATTTCCTTTTGTTCTCAGTATTTGGGCACTTATGCTGGACCTGTGTTAAAAATAGCCCTCCCCCGCCTCTACTTGTTCTTGAATTTCGCAAGAAGCTGAAGATCTGCCTTTCAAATAACCCTCTGCCCTAGGTTACCCTAGGCACACACCTTCTCAGCTCCATGATATGCTGCGGGTGATAGCCATATAAAAATGCAGGTAACATAATATGACATAACATATTCTGGAGCATGAACTTGAATGTTGTCTAGGAAAAACATTAGTGGAGGGTTTAAGATGCCATGATTGTAGAGGATTCTAACTCTTAGACTGGGGGTGATCAGCAACAAGGTGGCTGAAGTGCATGGTATTTTATGTGTGGGATACTTACACACGCATTCAACTATATGTTGTGTAGGTGCTAAACACTCACTTTGATCATCGCTTTATTTACTACCGACAGCCTACCCTGATCTGTTGAATGCAGCAAAGGTGATGCACTAAAGTCTAATGCAACCTTTCTGCACCTCCTCGTACAATGCACTGGTCCACCTCTTCCTCCCAAGGTTCTCCTCCACTCGTCCCTCTCTCTTGTACCATCTCCTACCTCTCTCTCTCTCTCTCTCTCTCTCTCTCGATCTCTCACATACTCTTCCTGCCTCTATCATTTGGTTCACTTCAGGACTACAAACACAGTTTCTTTCCTGTGCCTCTTCAAGTTTTCCTTACCTAAAACCCACCCTCTCCACCTCTTCTTGGGGTGTCTGCTGTGTACACAGTCACTCCCTCTTTATGCGCCTGTAGCCTGCTCTCCCCTTCTTGATTAGCACACTCTTTCTGCTCTTCTATTTGAGGTTCATTCACCACTTCATCTGCCATTTATATTTCTCTTGATCTCTGGTCCCTGCTTTTTTTCTCAGTTTGTCTCCCTTTCTTTTTTCACTCTGCTTCCTAAATATTTGTATTCTTTCTCTTTCAGTCCCTGCCTTTTACTTTTCCTCACTCATTTCTTATTCCGTCTAACTCGTATCTCTTCTTTCATCCACTTGCATCAGCACAACACCACCTCATCATCAGCACAGCACCACCTCATCATCAGTGCACCACTACCTGTGGAGCGCCAACTCAGCACCACCTCAGCACCAGCACAGCACCACCTTAACATCAGCACAATACCACCTCTGCATCAGTGCACCACCAGTGCAGCACCACCCAACCAGTAATACAGCACCAACGCAGCACCACTTCAGCATCAGTACAGCACTTCCCCCGCATCAGTGCAGCATCAGCACAGCCCCTACTCAGCTTCAGTCAACCCACCAGAGCACCAGCAAGGCACAACAGCATGACTCAGCATCACCTGAGCATCAACACAATCTCCTAATCAGTGCACCACCACCACCGCAGCACCACCCAGCACCAGCACCACTTCAGCACCAGTGGAGCACCACCTGAAAATCAACACAGAACCGCATCAGCACAGCACTATCTCCACATCAGTGCACCACCACCATTGCAACACCACTTCAGTATCACCACAGCACCAACTCAGCATAAGTGTCAGCACCACCTGAGCACCAGCTCAGCACCACCTAAGCACCAGTACAGCACCACAATAGCATCACTCAGTGCCGCCTCAACATCACTCAGCACCACCTCAGCACCAAAGCAGCATCTCTTTACGATTACTCAACACCACAACAGCACCATCTCATCACAGCACCACCTCCGCATCAGTGCACCATGACCAGCGCAACACCAACTCAGCACCAGTTCAGCATTAGCCCAGCAGCGCCTGAGCACCAGCACAGCACCAATTCCACATCAATCAGCACCAGCACAGCACCATCTGTGTACCACCAGAGCATCACTTGGCTCCACCTCAGCATCACTCAGCACCTCCTCAGGATCACTCAGTGCCACCTGAGCACCATCTCCAAACAAACACACCACCACTTCAGGATCATTTGGCACCAGCACAGCACCATCTAAGCAAAAGTGCACCACCTCCTGGTCAGTGCACCACCACCAAATCAGCATCTACATAGCACATAGCACTATCTCCTGATCAGTGCACCATCACCAGTGCAGCACCACCTCAGCACCAACACCACTTCAGGACCAGTGCAGCACCACCTCAACATCAGCACAGCACCATATTTGCATCAGTGCACCACCACCAGTGCAACACCACCTCAGCATCGCTCCTCACCAAAGCACCAACTCAGCGTAATTCAGCACCACCAGAGCACCAGCACAGCACCACCTCAGCAACACCACAGCACCATCTCAGCATCAGCACAGAACTACCGCAGCACCAATTTATCAGCAATGCAGTACCACTTCAGCATCAGTGCAGCACCACCTCAACACAGCGCATAATGATAACCACCTGAGCACCAGCATCACATAGCACTACCTCAGCACCACCTCAGTATCACTCAGCATCACCTCAGTATCACCTAGCATCAGCAGAACAGCACCACCTCAGCATCAGCACAGATTCACTTCCTCATTGGTGCACCACCACTAGTGCATCACCTCCTCAGCACCAGCATAACACTATTTCAACATCAGCACAGCACCATCTCAGCATCAGCACAGTACCACCTATGCATCCGTGCACCACCACCAGCACAGCCCTACCTCAGCACCAATGCAACACCACTTCAGCATCAATGCAGCACCACCTCTACGTCAGCGTATCATCTAAGCACAGCACCAACTCAGCATCACTCAGCACCACCTAAGCACTCATGCAGCCCCACCACCTCAGCACTGCCTCAGCATCAATCAACACCACCTCAGCATCCGCATCAGCACCGCACCACCGCAGCTCCTCATCAGAGTACCATCTCAGCACCAGTGCACTAACCTCAGCACCAGCACAGCACAAGTGCAGCACTAGCGTAGCACCATCTCAGCACCAGCCCAGCACCACCTCAACATCAGAACTACACCATCTCCGCATCAGCATAGCAACATCCTATCATCAGCACAGCACCACCTCCGCATCAGTGCACCACCACCAGCTCAGCCCCACCTCAGCACCAGCGCAGTCCCACCTCAGCACCAGCACAGCCCCACCTCATCAGCAACTCAGCACACTTCAGCATCAGCGCAGCCTCACCTCAGCACAGCACTACCTGAGCACCAGCTCAGCACCACCTGAGCATCAGTGCAGCAGCACATCCCAGCATCAATCTGCGCCACCTCTGCATCACTTGGTACCAACTCAGCATCACTTGGCACAAACTCAGTATCACTCTGTACCACCTAAGAACTAGTGCAGCACCCCCTAAGCACCAGTGGAGCACTCCTTCAGCACCAGCACAGCACCATCTCAGCATCGGCATAGCACCATCTTGACATCAGCACTACACCACCTCTGCACTAGTGCACCATTACCACCGCAGCCCCACCTCAGCACCAGCGCAGCCTCACCTCAGCAGCAGTTCAGCACCAATGCAGCACCACTTCAGCATCTGCACAGCATGACTTCAGCATCACTTAGCACCTCCTGCGCACCGGCTCAACACCACCTCAGCTTGACTCAGCCCCACAGCATAACTCAGCATCACCTCAGCATCATCTCAGTATCATTCAACATCACCTCCGCACCAGCATACCACCACCTCAGCAGCACTCAGCCACACCTCTGTCTGACTTTAGAATCTGGCATCTGTTGATCCTCCCCTTGTCTCCGTCTACTGCTAGTCGTTCAGTTGTACATAATGTCTTCTTGGTTATATATAAGGTAACTAAAATGTTTGTAACACTTTTTTATTATAACGTTTCATTATGCTGCACAGCAGCTACACTGCTCTACAATATAGCTTAAATACATTAGCAAAGCCAATAGCTCTGGCTAAACACTTATAAGGTCCTAATGGTGAGGCCTATTGGCTATGAAAATGCTTGTTTCTCTTTAGAGAGACCAGTGGCCCATGTAATTAGCTGCTCTGCTTTTAACAAATGGACAGCCCTCTCAACCAACATGCTGCATTCTAACAGCCATCTCAGCCATTTACAAGTACATAATCACAAATATATCACTTAGACCCTCAATGATGTAGTTGTCGTTTCAGATGGCATTAAAGTAATAATTGGAGTTTGCAGATGAAAGATGTTTGGGAAGGCAATCTTAATCCAACTAAATTTTCCTTGTCAGACGACTAACTTGATGATTGAGTTTAATATTACCCTTGGGATCTGTAGCCATGGTGGTGTGCTTTGGAAATTAGAGTCCTGGGAGAGGAAGCATAGGACTTTAAGGCATGAATATGAAAAGCAGCAACCCATGTATAGATCTGCAATATGCTCAGCTCGATCTAGAATGAAACACTTTCTGCCTGGAGAGCAGAACCTGTGATTTTCAGCTTAAAGACAAGCGCTGGCAATGATGAAAGAGGAGAGGCCATAAGACATGCACAGATAGGGCGCAAAAAGCGTTTACCATATATTGCTCCTGGCCAGTTAATCTGACTCAGCTCTCTTTGTATGTTTTTGATTAGTCTGAAACTTGTTCACTCTATCAAAACGTTTTCTTTCAAATGTATTGTCCTTGAAATAAAGAACAAGTATTTGCAATGCAATCGGTCTCGCCTTTGGGACCTTATATGTATTTAGCTATGAAGCACATTAGCCTGGGTGCTGAAACATCTACTGTTCTTTAACATGGAGGGAAAGTAAGCATCAAACTGCGTGACACACCAGGTATGGGAAAACATGGAGAGAAAAATTGTCTTTCAGCGGGAAATTCGTATAGTCCAATGCTCTGTTTTTAATATAAAATCAGGGCCTTCTGTGGTCATATCACTGAAAATACAAAAGTAAAAAAAAATATTGTTGTCTACGGGTGCTCGTGGAAGACAAATTCTCTGGACTGGATTTTACTGACCTCTGCTGGTCGTTTTCTATTAAGAAAGTTAAACAGAGGCAGTTGACAGTTAAAATTTAAAAAAAAGTCCCTCAGCAGAAAGCAATTCTGGTATTCTACTGACCTCAACTGGTCGTTTTCTTTTGAGACAGTTAAATAGAGGCAGTTGAACAGAAAAAGAAGTCCCTAAGCAGAAGCAGACAAGTACTAGGGCTGATCTCCAGAGCCCACAAAGTATATATACTAAAGTATATACAAGAAGGCTCGAATGCTCGACCTTTGTTCAGGAGACAGGAGACATGAGCATTCAAGGTGTACTGTTTACCACATTACTGCATGTAGCCCCCATCTGCCTGACGATACCGCAACCACCCATTGACATTACTAGTTTTCTTTTCCTATGTAATAGGACAAATAAAGTGTCATAAGATGACCTTTTAGTCACTTATTGATCGCATCAATCTCCAAATGCATTCTTTCTAAATGCAATTTATAATCTATTGTGACATCACTGGCCGCCTATAGCATTTTAGCCTGCTGCCGATGGCCAGCAGTATTGTCAATAGCCCTTTTCCAGAGTTTCAGGCCTGAATCGTAGCGAGGTTGGAAGTGTCTATATTGTTTGGAGGTATAGTTACATGCTGGAATCAACGTTAGTATTTTTTCAGTTGCAGCCTTGATAGAGCGCGCAGGTCACCCGACTAGGATCTTACCAATACTCGCCTGGGCACATACTTCAAAAGGACATCAATTTTATTACCTCAGATAGGTGACACACGCTCTATTATCAGTTTGTGCTTACTCTAATTCCTATACCAGTAACTTACCAATCCTTGTCACTAGATACCTAAACACAATGAATCAGGGAGTTTAAGAAAGAAAGGCACTCAAAAATATCATAACATTTGCATTTATATAATAACCACAGACTCAGAGTAGGTTCAAACTATTTTATCTAATCATCATCAAAAGTCGTAAGCCATAGGTTAAAAGAAATCAAACTATCAATAACCAAGATCAAAAACAGCGTATAGCTATGTAAAAGATAGATTATGCCAATCATTTAGCAAACTTGAAATAAAGGAAGGAAAAACAAGGAACATGCTAATTTTAGAAAACAGACTTTCGCAACTTAATTAAAGGAGGGTAAAGAAAGGGAACATACTAAACCCAAGAACTTTCGTAATTCATTGGCAGTTTTAAAAGAGAACACAATTATGCAATTTGGAAATCAGATTCAGCACAATAACTATAGGGAAGGTAAGAATTGGAACACACTATAGATTCAGCTTATCTACTTAAAGGGAGGGTAAGAAAAGGAACATATACTATTATAGAAACAATTTTAGCATTGACTAAAGGTGGGTTGAAAATTGGAACAAGCTAATAGACAGTAATACATGAAATTCTCATTTACCAAGGGAAGGGAAAAGAAAAGGAACATATGCAATCAAAACTTTGCAATATTTCAGGAGGAGTAAAGAAAAGTACGCAATTTAGAAAGACAATTACCCACACAGATTTATATTTACCTAGAATAGTGTGAAGACCAACCCTGGCTACGGGTCAGTTGGAAAGGACAGGAAAAAACCCAAAGACTTCAGGGCCAGTAGGCAATCAGGTGCAGCTCATGGACAATCAGGATAGGATAACCCCAGAATTTGGATCAGGACCGGATCACCAAAGGTTAAGACCAGCACCCGCAGTTTCAGTTGCAACGCCTGCGCTACTCCCTCTCTGCTAGGAATCTGCCAAAACCCCGGTTGGGTTACAACTTTCACCAACAAAGTGCTTTGCCAGCACTTTCACTTTCCAAAAACCATGATTGGGTTCTCGAACCTCCTGACAGAGTTCTCCGCAGCTCTCTGCTCTTAGTCACCTATGGAGTGCGTTGGGTCAGTGACAGGTCAGCTATTCAGACAAGTCGGACAATTTCTCTAGCTAAACCTACCCTAATTATACTGTTATTCAGATCAGTGTACCACCCCCCAATGTTGCAAGTGTAAGGATCCCCAATTTTGATTGGACAAAGGAGGAGGACAGGTCATCACACCACCTAAATTCTAGACTTTCTCCGTCTCTTTATTCAAATTCCGTTCACGCCCCTTAAATTTCAAGTTCTCATGGCATCTTCAGTCCTTCAAACAATGGATGTTCTATTTATAAATACAATGTATTTGTCTAGAGTTCTTTAGGGCAGCTTCCCAAGAGCATCTTCTAGTCAGTCAGCTCCTTGGCAATAGACCTAAGGTCACTGCTCTGAGGACTGGTGATTCTCGCGCAGCCTCAGCTTAAACCAAGATGGAGTACAGCACCAGTATGAGCGCCACCTACTGGAGTTGGAGTAGGTGGAGTAGGTGTCGTCGCGGTCAGAGCAGACACGAGCTGGACGCTAGTAGAGGCGGTTTGCAGTTTGTGGTTTACGGGGGCAGTGGCAGCGGTGGAGAACCACGGAGGTGGGAGCGACGAGCCGCGAGCCGAATGAGCCTTTGCATTTTCGTCTTGGGACCAGCGGAATACTAGTACACCCCGAGTAGATCCCGCGTGAGCCCGCTTTTTCAGGTATCGCGAGTGAAGGCTGGGTACGGCAGAGTGTAGCAGTGAGGTCCTGGGCAGTCCTCCAGCTGTGGGAGTGGCGATGGTCCTCCAGCAGCGTCGGAACGCAGCGGCCAGGCAATTTTATCTGCGGGCAATTTTATCTGCGGGCCAAGTTGTTACCAAGTTAGTGTAAAAGTTGAACTCTTATAGAGCCCCTTGTTTGCCGCATTCTGGATGATCCTGGTCCTGTTGTGAGCTGCCAGTGCCCCTCTCCACTACATGAGTTTCTGGTCAGCTGAGACCTAGAGTTCTGTGAAGAAGGCATGGTGTTGCAAGGCTGAACATTCTCACAGAGACCTTTGGTGCTTTATTACTGATGTTGAAACATTAAACTTTGTGTCAGACTGACTAAGTTCCTGTGACCAGCAGGTGGCGTTCGTGTGCTGCTCCAGAGCCGAGCCGAGGCAGAGTGAAGCGAAGTGAAGCAGCAGCCGGTGTGTAAGCGGCGTGTAAGCCTCCCTCCCCACCCTCTCCTAGCCAGCCGTGCTTTGACATTCGTCTCACCCGATCCTCAGCTGTACAGGAGGCCACGAAGCCAAGCCGTGAAGCCGAGAGCAAAGCAAAGTACTGGTGTGACCTGGCCCTGGCACCCTCTCCTTCTCACTTCGGTTGGATGGACGGACCTACCCGGAGTTGCCGCTACCGCTGAGTGAAAGGTGAGGAGCGGCTGGCGAGTTGGCGAGTTGACGAGTCCGAGGTGCGTGGGGGCTAGCGTGGGGGCTAGTGTCCGGCCCAGCGTCCGCCAGCAGTGGTGCCTGAAGCTGTGTACAAAGTTGTGCCTGAGTTGTTCATGAGGCAGGCGGCTGGAGGCAGGAGGCAGGAGGCAGGCGGCAGGGTTTTGTGAGACTGCATTATGCTCCCTGTCTCACCTGCCTCACCTGGAGGTGTGTGTCACGAGATCTTGGGAGTAGTAGCAGCGGAGGAGCAGTGAGGTACAGTGAGGAGCAGTGAGCTCATTGAGCACAGCGAGAGGCTGAAACCGTGCAGTGCACGGAGTGTGGTGCCCTGTTGTGCGCACGAGGTGCGATGTGGTGAGGTGGGACGAGGCACGAGGCACAAAACACTGGGACAAGGCAGCAGGAAAGCGTGCAGGAAGCTGAGGAAGCAGGCATGGTGAATGGTGACCACTAGAGTGCAGCCGAAAGTAGCGGAGAGCACTGAGATGCAGTGAAACGCCAATAAACGACACGAGGAGAGAGAAGAAGTGACGGTATTGGCACCAGTTCCTGCTTTCTAGCGCTCCTGCTTTCAAGCGGCGTCCCCCCACAGTGCCTTTGTTTTGTGATCGAACAGGGGAAGATCCTATTGGGTCCAACAGGAGGGTCTAACAGGAGAAGGGTTGAACAGGAGGGTCTGAAAGGAGAAGAGCTAAACTGCTCTGAACAGTACTATACTGTACTTTACTGTACTATACTGTATCGGTGAGCCAGGGAGTCAGGGAGTCAATGAGCAGTAGCAGCATCAACAATTGTTTACTGTAACCCATCCCTGTGTTGGAGTTAGTTTGAGATAGCTGAGTGCTGAGAAAGAGAGAGAGGGGGAGTGGGCTCATGGGCGGGAGCCTCTGTAATAGAAGCTGAGTGTAAAGGGGGGTTAATCCTATGCCCCTCTGCCCCCATCTCTTCTCATTCACCGCAATTGTTGGTTAATCGGTTCACCTGTATTTCCTCAGCCGTCATAGTCCTGGCTGCCGGACGGGGGTCAGTGTGCGGTTCTTGTTTGAATCGCTACTGAATCGCCCAGGCCCAGGGCGGGGTGGCGTACGGGGTGGCATTTGGGGTAAAGCAGTTGTGAGCTGCCATTCTACAAGGCAGTGGTACTTATTACGTAGTTTTGGGCACTCTTTACGTCCAATTGACTGTTCCATCTGTTCTTTTTCATTGTATTCTCGTTTGTGACACTTATTCTAGTATCCGGTGTTTCTTATCCTAAGTAACCACTAAACATAATGACAGCGAAAAAGGTAAGGTCTGGGCGGTTACTGGTAGGAAGGACTTGTTCAAAGACTAAATCTAATCCTCTACGTAACAAGGATGTTCCTGGTATGTTGTTAAAAGAACAATGTCAACTTTATAGTTTATGGGAAAGGGGAAAGGACAGAGTCCCCCAAGTGGGACCAAATATTGTAAACAGTAAGGGGGAGGGTGATGGAGATGGATGAGTAATTGTGAGTGGGAACAGCAATTATCTTGAAATAGTTGAATCATTAGATATGGCAGACGATAAAGAAGCACATACTGTCGGGGAGGGTAGGTCCCAAGGTCCCCAGGAACCCCTGAGCCATTTGATGAAAACCCCTGGGGTTCAAAATGGTTCTCAAACCCTCCATGTACCCTCTAGACCTACTTCTAAAATAGTGGAGGTGAGTGTGCATAAACCCATACCTGCCCCCGGTGGAATCATAGAAGACCCTCTCGGTCCTTCTCCGGTTGCGGAGGTACGAAGTAATGATTTCACCCTTCCGGATCTAGATCCAGAGCTTTGTAGGAGATATATCGCCTGTGATACTAGCAAGATTACAGAATTGGCAAATACCCCAATAGTAACAGCCCCTATAGGACTTCAATTATTCTGTAGTACTCCATCTAATAAATGTAATAACTCTCTATCACAGTCTCGCACCTCCATGAGCCCTGATTTAAATATTACTGATATCCGACCCAGTCAAACCACCAGGAAGGATATACTTGTTTCAGACTCTTTGTCATCGTTAGAACATCTGCTATCCTCCATTTTAAAGTTACTTGAAAAATTTGTTGGAGGATCAGACTGTGTACTGGAAACCGTAACACAAATACTAAAGGTATTATTAAACAGCAAACAGAGGAGGGAACTTAGTTTAGAAACGGACTCTATTAAAGTACCATTGGAAGCGAAGAATGATAAGGTGGTGGAGAACAGGTTTGAGAACGCTAATTGTGATTCAATCCTAATTGACCACAATGGTTTACCCCAAACTTTTGAGCAAAAGAATATAGAGGTTACGTTAGAGAAGACTCTTGATTCCTCATTAAACCCACTATCAGTTGATTGCGCTCATGAGTGTGTTCAAGAAGATAAAATCGCGGTGGACTCAGAAAGAAGGATAGATAAGGAGATATTTCCTATTTTTAAGACCAAAACAAATGAGGAGAGAGAGTGTGTCCTGGATTCATCATGTTTGGGAAAAAAGGAAAAAAATGGGAAACTTAAAAAGAATAGAGGGAAAAAGATGAAACCAAAACGAAGATTTGCAAAAAAGAGGCGAAGGAAAATTTGTTTTAAGGAAGACTTAGAAACCTCTATGGGAAAGGACCCTTCCCAGGGGTTATTGCACAATGTATCACAAGATATGAACCAGCATGTCAGAGTAGATCAAGTAATCACAGAGCCCAAAGATCTGGTGATAGGGCCTTTGTTGACTTATAATGCTTCCCCCTTAAATACTATACACCCCCAGTTAGCTCCCTATACTATTGTAACAGAGGAACTTCCAAATGATAAAATGGCGGCACAGCAGACGCCTGCTAGCCTAGTTTCTTCAGCACTTAATCTCGTGGCTATGCCGTTCCCGGAAATGGAAGAAAGTAAAGGAGTATCGAAGTTGCCTAATGATGTTCGCGTAAGGAAAATGATAGATACATTTCATTTAGACTTCTTGCCCCTGTTTGATAGGGATCTCATATTGAATAGGTCTTCTCTCCTCAAATGTCTTTGGAGATCGAAAGTTTGAAACTCATTCAAAGTAGTGACTTAAGTTTAGTCTCTATCTTTAAAATAGAAGTTGGGTATATAACGAGGGTAAGGTTTAATTCTAATATCATTGTAAATCTTATACTCCAATGGTCAGAAGGACTGCAAAGTAGGGGGATCAATGTCATCCCTTTTGTAGAGAAACCATGAAATAGAGTTTTTGATAACAAGCCCCTGATAACTCAGGCAGACTCTGGGCCCGATTCACAGAACCAACTTAAGACAAAATCCTAAACTTACTACTTTTGGTATTCACAGAAGTTAGGTTTTTGTCTTAAGTTTGTCTTAAAGCAGACTTATGACAGACTTAAGTTAGGATTTTGTCTTAAGTCTGTCTTAAGTCTGTCTTAAGACAAACTTAACACAAAATCCTAACTTCTGTGAATACCAAAAGTAGTAAGTTTAGGATTTTATCTTAAGTTAGTTCTGTGAATCGGGCCCTCTGTAACTAGAAATCCCCTTCTAGAATCGGGGGACTTAAAAATCTGTATTTTAAAAAAGGGAAGACAAGTGAGACTTATAGACCCTATCTCTCTCCCCTCCCAACGGAACTCCATAGAGGAGAGCCTACAATGGAATTGGTTACCTGGCGTCCTGTCGAGCAGATCCTGTAATAATCTCCCCCTGCATCCATTCTTTTAGCAATGAACTAAAAATAATATGGTGGAATACTGCAGGAATAAAGAATACTAGGGAAAAGCTGCAATTTCTACACACACTAGATGCAAACGTGATCTGTCTCCAAGAGACTTGGTGCACAGAGAAATTATTACCGGGCAAAGATTACTTTACGTTGGACGGCAGAGCAATCCCATCCAGGAGAGGACATGCAAGGGGCTGGGTGGCTGCCTGTTGTCTAATAAGATAAAATGGAGTTATGCTTATTACATAGACGCTAGCAACCTTTTTCAGGCAATAACATTGTTCAACATGGGCAACGCTGGAAAGGGTAAACCATTGATTCTGATAAATGCTTACATTCCTCCGGATGCCTGCCACAATGTACTTTTAAAGACTGTCCTTTCATACATAAAGAAAGTCACTGAAGCAGAACCTTCCCCGCATATAATTTTGTTAGGGGATCCTAATTGTAAGATCTCCAATCTTATTCTAGAGATTTTCAGAAATAAGGATAAAGAAGAATCCTTGCAGATTCCTCAAGCGATCTTTCCACAAAACATCAGGACAAATACGAGAGGGAAAATGCTTCTTGATGAATTGATAAAAGTTGATGGCATTATAGCAAATGGAAGGCTCCCATCAGATACACCGGTGAACTTTACCTGTAAATCAAATAAGAGTGAATCCATCCTAGACTATGTGATAGTGGGAAGTACCTCCTTCTTCCTCTTGAAAGATCTTAAGGTCTCTAATACTCACCATAGCGACCATAAAGTGCTAACTCTCACTGTAAATTTAAACCCAATTCAGACCGATCCATGGTCGTTAAATAGTGATTTGGTCGGCTTTGGTAAGAAATCAGGAAGATGTCACTGGGATATCAGGACTATTAGGGGTTTGGAAAGTATTCTAGAGGCCGCCGTGGTCAATTTGGTTAACTGGAACGGCTTTAAAATAGCATGTTTTGCTGACTTTATGGAAACAGTGATTGCAGTTGCAAAAAACTCGATCCAAAGAAGTAACATTAGAGCAACTCCCAGATCTCTATGTCTACTTAATATTGAAATAAATTAATGAATTAGGGAACAGTATCTGACCAACTCCTCCGAAAGATATCGTAGAATCTTACTACTCAAGAGAAGGAGGACTAGGGTGAAGGTTAAGATGAGAAAAATAAGGTAGGATAGTATATGGATTAACTTGAGGGAAGCTGCGTTGAAAGGTCAAACAAGAACATTCTGGTCTCTTATCGGGGAGGATTGTGGAGTTAGATCAAGACCACTTCCAGTTGCTATTGAGGAGCATATATGGGTTGGCTATATCCAGAACCTTTATGCAAGTTACGGGAATGTGATGATTGTACTAGAGTAAATGAAGACCCCTCTCCATATGGACCACCTTCTGAAAAAGATATTGAACTGGCCATCAAGGGTATGCGCACCTCGGGGGCGATGGGCCCGGATGAACTCCAAATTTCAGTTTTGAAACAAAACAGTGCAAAGTGGAGTAAAATCCTTTTCCCGGTCTTTAGATTCTGCTTTGCAAATAAAACCGTTCTCCCATCTTGGAAAGGGAGTATTTTAGTCCCCCTCTTCAAGAAGGGAGACCGTGACGCCCCACACAATTACCGACAAATTGCACTTTTAGATGCCATGGGTAAAGTCTTCGCCAAATGCCTCCTGATGCAAATCAATGTCTGGGTGGACTCGGGTGAAATTCTTCCATTTGAACAGACCAGATTTAGGCGAAGGCATGGAACCATGGATAATCTAACGGCATTACAAGTAATAACTGAAAAATATGTTAAAGTCCGAGGAGGGAAAGTGTACGCCGCTTTCAAAGATTTCTCCACAGCATTCGACAAAGTAGATCGTCCTTTGCTGTGGAGAAAACTATCGGACCTCGGCATGCCAGCCACCTTTCTGGGGTTGGTTCGAGCTCTCCATACTGACACTTGGTGTAGAGTCTTGATGGGAGGGGAAAGAGGTCTATCCCAAGTTATTTCTACAAAAAACGGCCTAAAACAAGGTTGCTTGTTGGCCCCCCTATTATTTTCCTTATATATATCTGATCTACCCTATGCCCTGTCCTTAAGTGAAGGTATCGCCCCATTATTGGGGGGAAAATCAATAGTCTGTTTGCTATATGCCGACGACATATTAATACTGGATTTAACACTGAGGGAATTAAATAGTCGTCTGCAGGTAGTACATGAATATGCAGAGGCCCATCACTTAAAGATAAATGTGTCTAAAAGTAAAATAATGTGCATGCGGGGAAGGAAAAAGTTGAAGTTTGGGAATTATGTTTGGTCTGTTGGTGGACAAAAATTGGAAGTGGTAAATTCATATGTCTTCCTAGGAAAAATAGTGTGTGGAAACTCAAGTGAAAATGCTCATATAGGAAACAATATTAGGAAAGCATAGGTACAAGGTAAAAGCTTAATCTCCCTTTACAGATACACAGGCAGAAGACACTTCGCACTCCTACTAGAGGTTTTCCGTGCTAAAATCCCAGCGTCCCTTTTGTATGGTATCGAACTACTTGACTTAAAAAAATGGGGCTTTTTAAATACCACAGAAGGTGACATTTTGCAGACTCCAGCCTCAGTTAACTCTGCCTGTTCTGTTGGGGCTCTTAGGCTGGAATTTGGGCTGCGCAGTAGTTGGGTACAGGGTCTCGCAGGGATAGTGCGCTGGGTTACAAGCCTTGTAAAGGGTGAACCTGGTACATTAAGATACTTTATTCAGAAAGAATTATTAGGAACCTTAAATGAGCAATCATTAGTTGTAAAACATTTTAGAACTGCGGTGGACTTGTTTCAATTGGACGAATCGGTACTCTTTACTTTATCATCATATCAGCTTAAGGCAACTTTGAAGCAGGCCACCTGGAAATTAAGTTTTACTATGGACAGGGAAGCACGTATTTCAAAGAGAGGCATTCATCCAGCTATTGATTTGTGCCTGATAAACAAAGTACAATCTTATATTACTTGGAACCTCCCTCATGGAGTGCGTCGTTTTTGGCTTTTACTGAGGCAGGGTTCTCTTCCACTTAACAATGTATTGTCCAAATGGTACGGTTCCGCCCCTGTGTGTAATTTGTGTAATAATTCCACCCAGGATGTTACCCATGTGTTCTTTATTTGTCCGCAACTATCCATTTTGTCTGCCACCGGATTTATAGAAGCCATTTATAATCCTCCTAATGAAATGTTTTGCCACAGGATTTAACTTTTTTAAATGTTTTTTAGATATATATTAAAATTTCTAAAGGATGTTATGATTATCATCAGTGATTTTACCTGACGTTTTATAAGATTATGTATATTTGTATATATTATTCTATTGTTCAAAATGTATGTTTTATCCTTTGTGTTTCTTTTTATGTGGATCTCATTTGAGTTCCAAAATCATAAATAAATTGAACTTGAACTTGGAGTACAGCATTACACAACAGGCCAGGTTTCGGAGTGTAACATGAAATGGAGAAAAGAAACAGTTTTAGAATACAGAATAATTGTTTACACTGTATACCATGAATTTCTACACTATACCCATTACTTTAAAATAAACTATAGCATTAGGATTAAGCAGAACGAACATTTTAGCAAAAGCAGCAGTGCAAGCCTCTTACATGTGAGAACACAGAACAGCCACTTTAACACTAGTGCGCAGATGCGACAGACTTCCCTCCACAACTGCGAGTACGTCATGTCACGTGGGTATGACAGACGCATGCGCAGTAGAAATTCCCGCGTAGCAGCAGCCATTTTAGACGCAGGCGTATTAGGATTAGAAAACACATAAGCAAGCTTCTCTCAGATACCCCATGTCAAAGGGAAAAAGTAAAAGATTTAGTAAGACGAACATGTTGATTAAGCAGTTAGGGTTATTTGAGGCACATGATACAAGCAAGTCGCTTTATGTGCGAATCCTTGCTCCATCAAACCCCTCTTTGATGATATTTTATATCATCACAAATTAATGTAACAGATGCCAACTTTTCACATTTCAATCATTTCAATCTCTTCAAACTTTCTATTCTGCTTTTTCTCATTATTTCTAGTCGGATGAGAATTTTTAATTTTTTTATAAATCTGACTATTCAACTCTTCCAATTCAAGTTTTTCAATATTTCTTTTTACTCCTCGCTGATTTACGGAATATTTCTTCGTATGTTTTCGACATTTGCAACAAATTATTATTCCTGAAACTAATAAACCTATTCCCGCCATTGGCATCAGTATTTTACTCACAAGACTTTTACCTAGATTAGAAAACCAACCACCTACAGAGGAGAAACCATCAGTCAGTCTCTTCCATGCACTATCAACCTCCAGTGGTTTAAGCTCTCTTTCCAAATTAGTGATGTTTTTCACATACTTCTTAATTTCAACACTTTTGTCTGGAATGTAAGTGCAACAATGTTGCGCTTTCAACATTCTACAGACTCCGCCCTCTTTTGCCAATAATATGTCTAGAGCAAGTCGATTTTGCAAAACCATAGATCTGATCGCAACCAATTTGGTATTGACCATCACGAAACCTCCAGCAGTGTCAGTTGATAACCGATATACTACTGTTAACAATTTGCAAATTCTGTGTGTATTCAGAGCCACTCCCACTGTAGGTATCAATGCACTAAATATATCACCTACTATTTCTCCAACACTTTCTCTTTTGCTACGTACTAATCTGTTAGTTTCTTCATTACTTCCAGTGATTTTATCCACATGGTATATCTTTGGAAAGACAATACCAAAATAACAGCTTTCATACCAGTGATCTGGTAACTTGAAATAAGCCTTGTTCCCACATATATGATAAATTCCGGGAAACACAGGTTCTGACCCATCTTTGAAACCCCAACCCCCAATTACCTTGTAATTATGTTCACATTCACTGGAACCAATGAATATATTGTTATAATAGCTAGTCTTTTCTCTGTGAAGACAGAGTTTCCCCTTCTTTTCGAAATCCGGAAACATAGCAGCGTTAGCTCCACCATTTGAGGTGCTCCCTATACTTTCAGCAGATTTAGGGGTTTTCCAATTCTTGTAATTTGCTTTTCTTTGGAAACTCTCTCTTCTCTTCTCTACCATGTTTAGAAATATCTTTTCTTTTTCGTGTAATAGACATGTTAAGTTATTTCTGTTTGCATCACCTATATCTATTTTCCCTACAGTTAGAAAATATTCACTCATATATCGTGCTACATTTCTAGTAGTATGAACAGGGTTTAAGTTTCTACGTACAGGAAGTTCGGAAAATATCACATCAGAGTTAGAATAATAATATTGTAAAGGTCCTGTCTTGTAAAATAAGCTAGTTAGATTCCTACAGGAAATTCCATATGTTAGCGGCAAGTGGTGATATGTCACACCCTCAGCTACCGTAGTGGGCAGCTTCATACAGACATAACAGTCTTCTATCTCCATTGCTTCTTCATAGTGTACTAACAGGTTTGCAAACACATTTAAATGAGTTCTGTTTTTGATTCTATTATAGTGCAGTCCTTTCTCATCTGGTGCATCTAAGTCTATTTTAGTTTGTCTAAGGCCAAGTGCTTTCTCTTGTGTATCTACTCTTTGTGGTGTATATTTCGTTTGCAGCTCTTTTGTGTCCATTGTCACTGGTTTAGTAGGGTACACATTAGTATCTTTACTCATCATGTAAGGAATAGCTATGGTTAGCCCTATCCAAAGAATAAGTACTATTGCTACACTACATAAACATACTTTGCAGCTTGTTTTTAAACAATTTCTTTTCGGTCTTCCATTAACAGTTGAATCAGCCATTTGGTCTAAAGGAGTCTCAACCCTCTCTGAAGCTTTTACACAGTCTTTACCCTGTACAACTCTCAGGTGGTCTTACTTCTTCAGTAGTTTGATCAGCAATCAATTCTTCATCAGTCTCGTCACTTATCTCTAGGTTCTCAAATTCTTCCAATACTATGTAGGTCCACTCAGGGCCCTTGTATTTGTTGTTCAGTCTTTCTAGTCCTGGACTTTTTCTTCTGGGTTGTATCACAGGTGGATCAGTTTGACTTGTTACCTCATCCACTTGCTCAGGCTCTTCATTAATTTTCTTTAAACGCAGTCTCAGTCTTTTGACAAATCTGGGCGATTTGTCTCCTTTTCTGAGTCGATTAACTGGCACTGTGCTCTGGCCCTCTTCGAATGCTCTTTTATTCTCGCTCAGTTGTGGCACATTGATTTCAGTGTTTTCGTCTTCTTCCCTCCCTATCTGACTAGTTCCAGGTCTTATTTCTGTTTCTTCCCCGTAACCATAATGGCTGTCAGTGAATATGGTCACTTTCCAGTTTTTCCCAAACTTACAGGTCTTTGCCAGGGCAACCAATTCGGCAATTTGTGCAGACTTGACTCCAGGTAAATAGGATGCTTCCCTGGGCCTCCCACGGTACTAACTGCATAGGCACAGCTTAAACCTCCTTCTTCATGTCTCATGCATGAGCCATCAACAAACAGCTCATAGTCTGACTCAATTAAGGGCTCCTCTCTTATGTCTGACCTTGGCTTTTGTTCAGTTAGATCAATACAGTCATGCTCAACTTCCTCCTTAAGTTCTGCACTGTATGAATTTGGCAGTTAGGGTTGCTGGGTTCAAAATGTTGCACCTAGCAATAGTTACATTTCCTGCACTTACAAGAATTCTCTCGTACTTAGTCAGCCGACTAGGTGTGAGGTACCTAGTCTTAGTCCTGGTTAGCAAGATTACAACTGCATGTTGAACATATACGGTTACAGGATGTCCCATAATGATGGATTCACTCTGCTCAAGACTCATGCAAGTTGCAGCTACTGCTTTCAGACATCCGGCTAATGCGGCGGCCACTGGGTCTAGTGTGGAAGAAAAATATGCCACAGGTCGTCGCACTAATCCATGAATCTGGGTCAAAACTGAAAGTGCACAATTATCTTGTGTGTCACAGAAAACTGCAAAATCTTTCCAATAGTCAGGCATTCCCAATGCTGGAGCTGTACACAGGCAGTTTCTCAAATTTACAAAGGCTGTCATGCTTTCGTCATCCCATGCTACTGGGTCTTTGGCTCTTTTCTTTGTCATTTGTATCAGAGGCTTTGCAAGGGCTGTGAATCCCACAATCCATTGCCTGCAATATCCTATGACTCCAAGAAACATTCTGACCTCTTTTTGTGTCTTTGGCAAATTCATGTTTTTAATTATCCTGATTCTTTCTGTGGTAACTCTCCTGACACCTCTCTCTATCTGATGTCCCAGACATTTCACGGAGGTAGCACAAAATTGCAATTTCTCTGGGGACACTTTATGTCCTCCTTCACCCAGATGATTCAGTAAAGCAATGGTATCGACAACACAGTCTTTTTGTGATTTTGAGGCCACCAAAAGGTCATCTATGTACTGAACCAGGCTGACCGTCCAGGTAGTACTAACGCCTCCAGGCACTTTTTCAAAATCTGATTAAAAATTGAGGGGCTTTCTGTGTACCCCCGTGGGACACGATTCCAAACATAGACATGACTGTCAAATTCAAATGAGAAAAGAAATTTGCTATCTGGGTGCAATGGGATCGAGAAAAATGCATGGCATTGATCTATGACAGTAAACCATCCAGCTTCCCACGGTATCTGATACAGAATCACTGCAGGATTTGGCATGACTGGACAGCAAGGGACAACAATCTTATTAACCTTTCTCAGGTCCTGTACTACTCTGTACTTACCGCTGGGTTTCTTTATACCAATTATGGGGGAGTTACAAGGACTGCTCATTACTTCTTGCAAGATGCCTGCTTCCAATAACCACCTTATTTCTACTGCAACTCCTGCCTTTATTTCTATATTCATTTTGTACGGTCGTGTGTTTGGGTAAACTGCGTCTTCTTTTATGGTCACTTTTATTGGGTCCACATTTGCCATTAATCCTACATCCTTGCCTGTAAAGTCCCATACCTTTGGTTTTATCGTCTGTTGCAGTTCTTCTGGTAAGTCTTTTATTGTCATTCTGGCAACTTCTGTCTCTGGTCTTGCTAACATTAGTTTGTAAATTCCATCTTCGTCTGGAGTTTGAATTTCAACGCCATTTGGAGTGCAAAAGATGGTGCAATTCATTTTGCACAACAAATGTTATGTTATGTTATGTTATTAAGTTTTATTGAGCGCGAACAGCTGCCCCAGCAACGAGGCGTCCCGGCGCTGAACCATAACAGTAACCTGAGGGAGGGAAGGGAAAGGAAGGACAGGAGGAGATTAAGATGGGGAGAATAGAAGGGTTTTGATCGCCTTGCGAAAGGCCAGTAAGTTGGTCATGGAGCGAATGTGGGGTGGCAGGGAGTTCCAGAGCCTTGCCCCCAAGACTCTGAAAGAGCGGCCGCCTATTCTGCTTAGCCTTATACGTGGGGTAACAACCAAATTTTGACCCGAGGAGCGTAGGTCACGCTGAGGGATGTAAGGCTCTAGGAGTGGGCGCAAGAGACCAGGACAGTCAGTCTTAAGAATTTTAAAAACAGTAGTAAGAGCTTTAAACTGAACTCGGGCTTCCATACGCAGCCAGTGTAGTTTCTGGATGGTGTTTCTTGCAGAACACCTACGAGGGAGGTCTACAACTGCCCTGGCAGCAGAGTTTTGCATGCGTTGTAGCCGCGCCATCTCAGCTTTGTTAAGGCCAAGAAAAAGGACATTGGCGTAGTCCAGTCGAGCCAGGATGGTAGACTGGACAATCGGCGCGTATGGTGGTAAAAAAAACCAAGAATTGGATGAAGGCTCCTCAACAGGCCCACACAGGTGGCAGCCAGTTTCTTAGTGTGGGTCTGGAAGTTAAGAGATGCGTCCACCCAGACGCCAAGGTTTTTTACCACGGTTTGGGGGGGGATGGGGCCCAGTGCGGACGGCCACCAGTGATCAGTCCAGTAGTCGGGATTTTTACCTAGGAGCAACACCTCTGTTTTGCCAGCGTTCAACTGGAGGCAGTTGTGTGACATCCAGCATGCGACTGGCTCTAATCCGTTCTTGAATCTCGCCGCTGAGATCGAGGGGCCTTCAGTCAGGGAGATGACCAGCTGGGTGTCGTCGGCGTACGACACCAGCGTCAAGTCCCATTCTTTTGCTAATTCAGCGAGAGGCTGGACATAAAGATTGAATAGGGACGGGCTGAGCGCCGATCCCTGGGGGACGCCTTGCTCTATGGGGTGAGGCTGGGAGGTAAATGGGGGGGCAGAGACATGGAAAGATCTGTCCGTCAGGAACGATCGGAACCACTCTAGAGCAAGGTCTTTGATTCCTATGGCTTCGAGGCGTTTTAGCAGGATAGAGTGGGAGACCATATCAAAGGCTGCGCTAAGGTCGAGTAAAATCAGCGCAGCACTTTGACCGGCGTCCAGGATGTCCCGTAGGTTGTTCAATGGTGGTCAGCAAGGCGGATTCGGTGCTGAATCCTGGCCTGAAGCCGTTCTGTGATGGGTCTAGGATTTGATGTTGCGTTATGTAGTTGGCAAGAACCTTGTTCACGTGGGCTTCTGCCAATTTTGAGGCCCATGGAAGCAGTGAAATTGGTCTAAATTATTCTGGTTTAGATGGGTCTAGGGTAGGTTTTTTTAAGATTGGAGAGACCCATGCCTGCTTCCAACATGTGGGAACCACCGCTGAGGAGAATGATAGGTTAAGTAGGGTAGTCAGAGGAGGAAGGAAAAACTCAAGAGATTCTAGGAATTTGTCGGGTCTCATGGAGTCTGTGGGAGAGCCAGATTTAACTTTAGTGCACAGTCCTAGCAGGTTTACAGGACTTGAGTCACAGACTACGAATCTATGCATTTCTTTAAAACTCCCTATTTTTACTTCCATTGGTTCTGTAACTAGGGTACTAATCTGTTTATTAGAAACGCCCACCAGTTGGATCGCTTCTCCCGAGAGGGGTAGGTTTGGAACGTCTGCTGTTCTCACAGTATAACGGGTAGCACCGGTGTCCAACAGAAAGGTGACATCATTTCCTTCAACCTTTCCTTCAATGTATGGCCCTGACTGGTCTACCGGCAAGGAGGTGCCAAGCACACTCAACTCGTCCTCCCCCCTCAGGCACCCTCAGTAAGGTTCTTCACAAAAGAATGTGTCATTCAAAAGAAATTGTGCGGTTGATGCATCTCTTTTTTCCCTTCCTTCCCAATTCTGAGTCTCTACATTCTGTTGTGATTTGCTCCTATAATTTGGCATAGGCGCCTGGGGTATCTGGTTCTGTATTACCTGCTGCTGGATCTTCCGTGGCACCTCAGGCTGCGTCTGTGGATTGAAATCATTATTTTGCACTTTACCATTCTGCACAGCCTTACACTCGTCCTTATAGTGCCCCAGCTTGCCACATCCTTGACAGGGGAACTTCTTTTTCGCATCTTCCCTATTGAATTTTCCACTGGGCCTTCCCACACTTCCATCGCCCTTATTCTTATTAGTAGTCATCTGATGTAACTGTTGTTCTTGGTGCTCTGCTAATTTTACTTGTGCCCACATAACCTTTTCTTTTAATTCTTTCCGTTTGTTTTCTAGCTCATCTTCACAATATTTTGCATATTTCAGGACCTCATCTATGGGCTTAGCTTGCCAACAAATTTTATTGTCTTTAATCCATTGTGAAATTTCTGGCCTCAATCCTAGCACAAATCGATAAATAAAATGTGTCATGTCTTTCATGTCGATGTTGTCTAGTCCGCTGTATTGTTTAAATGTCTGTCATAGATGTTCATAGTATGAATGCACAGTTTCGTCTTTATTCTGAGTTGTTCTATCTAATTTCATCCAATCTGTTTCTTTTGCAGGCACCTTTCCTTTCAGGTAAAGTATTACCTGATTTAAATTTTTCATTACATCCTCGGAAGGTGCCCCTGTCTTTGGGTCTCTTGGGGTCTCATCACTAGGCCAATCAACAGCAATTTTGCATTCTGTCCACAAATCTACGGGAACTACAATGCCAAATAAGCCGTCTAAGTCTTTCAAAAGACACTTCGACACTTTTACAAATCTCTCGACCTGTCTGTACCATTCTACAGGTTTCTCTCAAAGTTTTGGGAAATCCTTTGTGAATGACAAAATATCCTGTCGAGACCATGGAACCTGCATATAGCCTCCACCTGGTACCTCTCGCATGGGACATCATTTTTCTACCTTTTCTGCTTCTTTTAAGACATATTCTGAAGTCATTTGCCTTGATAGAATTTCTTCCTTTTTCTTTGCCCATCTTGCTTTCCATTTCTCTAATTCTCCTCATTTTTGCATTAAATTCATCAGCTCTCTTATCTGCACTTTTTTCCTGACACATTCATGTTTTCTACGTGAAACACCTTTGTATTTCTAGTGATGCTTTTACGGATAAACAGTAATTCGTCTTCACTAAGGGTATTTAATCTCTCCAATCCCACATTCCCAGACATCATTTCTTCTATTTAAATCCTTAATTTATATATGTCTAATGGCTTGGGTTGTGTCTTTGGTCTCTCTATTTCTCGTGTCCATCTGTCTATCTCTTCAGGAGTTACTACAGTGGCACTTCTTGTACCTGGGGAAGTCTCCATCTGTACTTCTCTCGAAGTTAAAGGAGTGGTTTTCCTCATTGAACCACGTTCAGGTTCCCTTATTGGTAAATCCATTAAGGATATCACTGATTCACATTCACTTGCCTGATCATCTACTGTCAGTGGCTCTTTTCTTGGCTGTACTACTAATGCAGTTATAACTGGAGCTTTTGGACTAGCTTGTTTATCTCCGTACAAAGGAACAACTGGGCCAATAGTCACTGGAATTGTGAAAGCCTCAGGACTGGTATTTAATTGGGAAATTTTCTGAATTAATTCAGGTCTCTATTATATATATAAAGCTTCTCTTTCTATTTCTTGTAATACCCTTGCAATGGAGGTCTCATGTATCACTTGCGGAATTAAAGGTGGCTTTAAAAACGGGGCAGTCAGGTTCGATGTGCTTGACTCCTCATTATAAGGTGGTTTAAAGAACAAGTTATTCGGATTTACTATTCTCGTTTTTTTGTCATAGGGTGGTGGATTTTTCATTAATACATCCTCCATGTAATCATCATCTGTATCACCACTAGTCATTACATGTTTTGCTTTCTCTGTCCTTTTACCTCCCACAGGCTCCTCTACAGTTAGTACTGGGTAAAGCCCTTCCATTAACATATTCTGTCTCCATTGTTTCATTTGGTTTTTTTTGGAATCTCGTGGAACCTTTGGGTAAATTTTACTAAGTCCTTTATCAATTCTGGGTCTGTCTCGCTCAAAAGCTCAATCTCCCATTCTTCTAATGCCTCATATTGCGTTAATCTAGGCCTGGGATGTAAGTCGTTCATTCGTGTCCTTAAATTAAACAAAATTCTTCCATTAAAGGTGCCTTCTAAGGGAAATGCCAGAATTCCATCATCTTTTGTGTATTCCACCGAGTTTTCTAACCATACACAGGAATGGTATCCCCTGTCAAACATCATGAATGATACAGGAGTATTCGGTTGTAGAATAATGACTCCTTCTCTAGTTTTAAACGGCTTGTCTTTTTTAAAGTAATTTCTAACTTTGTCGACAAGTGACGTCTGCCTCTTAACATCCAGTCCTTATCAAACCCTAAGTATCTGGGATCAGGTTGAATTTCTGAATGACTTGGATACCACATATATCTCGTAAATTCAAATGCACGAAAAAATGCTAACTTTCTGTTTACTAAATACTTCCAATGCTAGCGCATCAACCAACACTGTGGTTTCAAATAATTCCAACCAATGGGTGCTTGACCTTTCCGTGAGATGAGTTCCCACGCTCACCCCTCCTTTACAATGCTATCTCAGCTACACGCCCGCTGTCTTGACCAATACTAGCGTGGCACTGAGTGACGTCAGCGCAGCTCCGCAACTGACTCCCTCCTTCACATGGTAATTAGAAAACTAAATTATTTTCTTTTAAAGTGCAGATGTTATTATTTAACAACAGAAACACATTCACCACTGTACCCGAGTGACTAGATAGGAAAGAAATTTTTCACTGCAAGTAAATCCCTTCTGTTTACTTTTCATACACTACGAGTAGAACCCTTCCGCCTACCCTTCACACAAGCATTAGAGAACCTGCTACTCCTCCAGACTCATCCACTCCGGGATATATACTGAGGCCAAAGTTTCACCAGCAAACCCCTTTGCTATCAATCAAGCTTAGACGAACCTGCTACTCCTTCCGTGTGACCCTTACTAGGTTATATCACAATAGAAGTTTTGCCAGCAAACTCTTTGCTATCACTTATTCATACATTCATACAGAAAACCCTAAATTATGCTTCCGGTTCTGCCCAACCATGCACTAACTTCCTACAGGTATGTGACCTCTCCCCGTTGTGGCTTCTATCTACCACCCGCTATTCTGCCCCTGGGGATTCCAGACAAACCATATAACAGGTACGAATGATTTTGGTCAATACAAAAACTTCAATATAGCAGCATCAAATGAGCATTTTAATAATACCATATTTGATCGATCAATGAAATATGAACTTTAAACTACTAACTAATTGACTACCTGACTTTCACTAATCCCTAACCATACTGCTGCTACCAAGAAATATACTGATAGAGCGCGCAGGTCACCCGACTAGATCTTACCAATACTCGCCTGGGCCCATACTTCAAAAGAACATATATTTTATTACCTCAGACAGGTGACATACGCTCTATTATCAGTTTGTGCTTACTCTAATTTCTATACCAGTAACTTACCAATCCTTGTCACTAGATACCTAAACACGATGAATCAGGGAGTTTAATAAAGAAAGACACTCATAAATATCATAACATTTGCATTTATATAATAACCACAGACTCAGGGTAGGTTCAAACTCTTTTATCTAATCATCATCAAAAGTCATAAGCCATAGGTTAAAAGCAATCAAACTATCAATAACCAAGATCAAAAACAGCGTATAGCTATGTAAAAGATAGATCATGTCAACCATTTAGCAAACTTGAAATAAAGGAAGGTAAAACAAGGAACATGCTAATTTTAGAAAACAGACTTTCGCACATTAATTAAAGGAGGGTAAAGAAAGGGAACATACTAAACCCAAGAACTTTCGTAATTCATTAGCAGTTTAAAAAGAGAACACAATTATGCAATTTGGAAATCAGATTTAGCACAATAACTATAGGGAAGGTAAGAATTGGAACACACTATAGATTCAGCTTATCTCCTTAAAAGGAGGGTAAGAAAAGGAACATATACTATTATAGAACCAATTTTAGCGTTGACTAAAGGTGGGTTGAAAATTGGAACAAGCTAATAGACAGTAATACATGAAATTCTCATTTACCAAGGGACAGGAAAAGAAAAGGAACATATGCAATCAAAACTTTGCAATATTTCAGGGAGGGTAAAGAAAAGGACGCGATTTAGAAAGACAA
Source organism: Lissotriton vulgaris (assembly GCF_964263255.1). NCBI lineage: Eukaryota > Metazoa > Chordata > Amphibia > Caudata > Salamandridae > Lissotriton > Lissotriton vulgaris. The sequence continues at coordinate 808,522,279 of NC_141697.1, forward strand.
TTACCTACACAGATTTATATTTACCTAGAATAGTGTGAAGACCAACCCTGGCCACGGGTCAGTTGGAAAGGACTGGAGAAACCCCAAAGACTTCAGTGCCAGTAGGCAAGCAGGTGCAGCTCATGGACAATCAGGACAAGACAACCCCAGAATTTGGATCAGGACCGGATCACCAAAGGTTAAGACCAGCACCCGCAGTTTTGGTTGCAACGCCTGCACTACTCCCTCTCTGCAAGGAATCTGCCAAAACCCCGATTGGATTACAACTTTCGCCAGCAAAGTGCTTCGCCAGCACTTTCACTTCCTTAAAAAACCCTGATTGAGTTCTCGAACCTCCGGACAGAGTTCTCCGCAGCTCTCTGCTCTTAGTCACCTATTGAGTGCATTGGGTCAGTGACAGGTCAGCTATTCAGACAAGTCGGACAATATCTCTAGCTAAACCTACGCTAATTATACTGTTTTGAAGGTCAGTGTACCACCCGCCAATGTTGCAAGTGTAAGGATCCCCAATTTTGACTGGACAAAGGAGGAGGACAGGTCATCACACCACCTAAATTCTAGACTTTCTCCGTCTCTTTATTCAAATTCCGTTCACACCTCTTAAATTTCAGGTTCTCATGGCATCTATAGTACTCCAAACAATGGAAGTTCTATTTACAAACACAATGTATTTATCTAGAGTTCATTAGGGCAGCTTCCAAGGAGCATCTTCTAGTCAGTCAGCTTCTTGGCAATAGTCCTAAGGTCACTGCTCCGGGGACTGGTGATTCTCGCACAGCCTCAGTTTAAACCAAGATGGAGTACAGCATTACACAACAGGCCAGGTTTCAGAGTGTAAAATGGAACAGACAAAAGAAACAGTTTTAGAATTCAGAATAATTGTTTACACTGTATACCATGAATTTCTACACTACACCCATTACTTTAAAATAAACTATAGCATTAGGATTAATCAGAACAAACATTTTAGCAAAAGCAGCAGTGCAAGCCTCTTACATGTGAGAACACAGAACAGCCATTTTAACACTAGTGCACAGATGCGACAGACTTCCCTCCACAACTTAGAGTACGTCATGTCACGTGGGTATGACAGACGCATGCGCAGTAGAAATTCCAGCGTAGCAGCAGTCATTTTAGACGCAAGCGTATTAGGATTAGAAAACACATAAGCAAGCTTCTCTCGGATACCCCATGTCAAAGGGAAAAATAAAAGATTTAGTAAGAGGAACATGTTGATTAAGCAGTTAGGGTTATTTGAGGCTCATGATACAAGCAAGTCGCTTTACGTGCAAATTCTTTTTTTTTCTTTTTTTCTTTTTTTTTGTTGTCCTCATTTTGCCCAAAAAAAACCTCATAAATAGAATACCTCCATCTACTTCTTGCCTTTTGCCAACCCTCCAGATAGGCCTCGGACAAAGATAGGGCGTTCTTTTCTTAATTCCACCGAGACCTTCTCCAATCCCGTTCACTGTATCCGATTCCAGCCCTCTTAGTTACTAGGGAAAATAGGACCAACGGTGTTCTCTTTTTTGCTTAATCATTGGACCCATTGTCACTTTCTCTCCAACATAACACGTTTGCCCATATCTTCACCTTAATTTTTACATCACATGCCATGTCACTCTCACTTGTACATATTACATTTCTTAAAAATTCTGAAAATACAGGGGGATCTTCTGACTTCCAAAGCCTGCAAATCTCTCTCCTAGCTAAAATGATCACAAAACAAATATAGTGTTACACATAGGTGAATTCATTTGATAATCATTTGGTAGACCGAAGAAAACCATACGAACACTTAAATCTATTGGTCTCTTCAGAACAGCTTCCAAAAAAGAACATACTTCTTTCCAATAAGGTTTGATTTCTACGCACTCCATAAATATGTGGGCATAGTCCGCCTCTGGAAATTTACATCTTGGACAGCAATATACTGTCCCTGTTACCTTAGTCAACTTTTCTGGAGACCAATATACTTTATAAGCCGTAAAGAGGTGATTTCTCTTCAGGGCAGCCGGTTTCACTAATTCCTGTAGCATTGAGAAAGAGTCAGACCAAACCTTATATATGTCTCTTCTGTTTCCCACATTCTCTCTATAATCCTCCCCCCATAATCTAATTACATCAGTCTTTGCCTGGTCTTCCTGATTAAATAATGCACCATACCAGTATGCCTCTTCTTTTTTCCTTGTTGTGTTGGTGTCTTGCTATTAACCAGTTTATTTATAACGTTTATACCACTGTTAAAAAATACCAGTTTAGCGACCTCTGTTCAACTATAGGTGTACTGTACACTCAAGCTAAAAAGCATAAATCAATTGTCGACATTGCCCAATCCGCACTGCTTTAGGATATTGCATGAAAAGCAGCATATCCTGACGTATTCATGCCCATTATTGAGCGCGTGCCTCCGAGGAACTGTGTGAAGGCGAGGGCATTGCATTTATTCCAGCTTTCCTGATCAGTCCAACACTGGGTGACGTGAGCCTCAATCGTTGTATCTCTGTTCGTGAAGGTTAAAAGTAGCCAAATAGCTTTGAGTCTATGTGTTCTATCATGTGTGGTTTCTGTTAGTTTCTCAAGTGTCTAAAATGTCACACCTTCTATCCCACCACACACGTGTGAAGTGCCTGGCTGCTTCTTTACCTGGGTTGTTTGTGGCACTACTAATAAATGTGTAGGAAGGCTGCTCATCGGTGTCAATAGGGGGAATTCCCTGTTCTCTCCTGTTCCCTAGTAATAATGTTAGAGAATGTAAAGGTATAGTCACTCCCACCATCTGTCCAATATGCAAGAAAACCTCTTTCTAATATGTTTGCATAATTCAGCAGGACCTCCACATACTGAAGGTGTTTCCTTTGCCACAGTTTTTACAACATGGGTCTGGCATGCAGACTATTGCATGTATTAAATGTGCTTTCCATGAGCAACACACAAATACAATTCTTAGGGGGATATTTACAAAAACAAATTCGGAGCACGGTGTTACTCAAAAATTTCTAACGCCAGACTCAGACATTAATTAGACGCAGGGATGCGCCGTATTTACAAAAATACAGTGCACCCCTGCGTTTCCCCTAGCCTGGCGCTAAAGAAGCTGCCCAGAACCAGTGCAGGCACCCTTATGTTGCCCCTGTAATTTGCATAAGATTTAGCCTTACAGGAAGTGAAATCATAGAAAGTAATATCATCTGGATATTATTTATATGACATTGATGAAGCTGCTTTGCAAGAAGGTACTTAGCTTTTTTTGGATATCAGTAAAATGGTTAAAATAGCCTTAATAATCCCAATGAAATATGGACATAGATATTACATCATATATTAAGTAGATTGCATGAATTTTAAATGCATTTTAAATTAATTAAACTTGGTTATTGTTTTATTGAATGGGATGAATGAAAATTATATACTAACCGGTCATTCTGATTCTGGCCCTAAGAGATGTCCAAAAGAGATGTGCAGACTTTACTAATGTGGAGAAAAGATAGTTTTGAGTGTTTTCCAAGAGACTGGAGTTACACCGTAGCTCAAAATTGAGATATTTACAGTCCTGCACAACTAGAAAGGAGAAGGATCTGCCTTCAATCAGGCCATCTAAATTTTCGGATGACACTGGAGTTTAGATGGCATGGAGTATGGGGCTCTGGACTGAACGTAAGGAGTGCTGTAGAAAGATTGATCCTTTTTAATGCAAGTGCACAACAGCAAAAGGATAGTGACTTGCAGATAGAGAGTTTTGGACCAAAAACCCAGCAGACAGCATAAAGGTGAGAAGAAATGGCATATCGATGCAGCCATCTCAGATGAGGAGCATAGCATGGTTCTGAGGGCCAGATGTATCAAAGGGTTTTACCCATTCTGTGTCTATGGAAAAAATGTCTTCATACATACGGCGGTGAATGATTTGAAGGGTACTGAATGCAAAAAGACAGGAAGCCTAAGAAAAAGGGCATTTGCTTGATCTAGTAACAAGATAATTGACTGTACAACAGCCTCATAGTAGTGAGAGGGCAGAAAATGAATGATTTTCTGTTGCTTATGGATGTAGTAAAGGCATGTTGATGAAACGTGGTATTATATTCTGAAAAAAAGAGAAGATGCTGGAAAATAAATCCAAGATTTTTTTGCTGACTCTGCCAATGTGGGCGATTGACTTACTGCCACCAGCCACCAAAAAGAACACCATATGGTATAAGATTCTTTAAAAATGAGAACCCTTGATTTGTCACTATAAGGTTTTAATGAATCTGTCTTCATTCAGAAATCAACTGCTAGTATGCATGTACAAACATATTCTTCAGCAGAGACCTGATTGCCAATCATGTTTGGGTATCAATATGCGCACGATGTCAGAAAGAACCCACCAAATGACAGTATGAGTAAGGTTAACTGGGGATGACAAAGCTTAAATAGCGGAGACCCAATAAAATCCACAAGCCAGAGGTTTAGTACGTAACAGAAATAGGTGGCAAGTGCATTGTTTCAGATTTCCTAGAAAGGATAGAGGTAAGCCACAACAGGAGAATACCTTAAATTCAGGTTGTACTAGTTTATTTATGAGCAGTGGCTTGGAACCAGTGGCAAATATGGCACTAAGGTTTAGTAATATTAAGTTTGCTTTGACTCCATGATCAAGTGTCAGCTACATGCCATCTGACTCAGCACCAAATGCTACTTCAATTTTCTAGAGTTGTCAGAAGCCAAACGGCACAATGTCAGTAAATGACTTTTTATCAAAACAATTTTGGAGTTGACTTTTTTCTAGGAGTTTTGAGAAAGGTGTAAAACATGCCAGAAGATGGTAAGTTTTGAGCCAGCTGAAGATTTTTAGACCATTTCTACCTTCCCTTCAGACTCTACTTACTCTTTTGCTTCAACTGTCTCTTGCTGGTTCTGCATATCTAACTTCCACCTCTTCCCTCTTGTATCCCTCCACCCAACTGCTTACCATCTTTGGGTGGTTCTGCTTTCTTCCATCCTCCTCTCACCATTACATCTCTCTTCACTCTGCTCATTTTCCCTTGCTGGTTCTGTCTCAGTTTTATCCACACAACTTATCTGTTCGCTCCCCTTCAAAGCTCATCTCTCCCCCAGCCTCATAACTTATTTCCTTGCCCTGCTTAAGTTACATCAATGTCTCCCCTGCCATCCTCCCGGGGCATCTTATCTTTCCTTATTGATTTTGGCCCTCTTTAATCCACCTCCCCATCAATGCTCCACTCTGTTTCTCAACTTTCCCTTAGACTCTTTAACTTACCTTGTGCATTCTGTCACTCCTACACCCATCTCTCATATGCCCCCAGGATTGTCCTGTTTCCTACTGGTTCTGTCTCTTATATCCACAGAAGAGCTACTGGAAGAATATAAGCCTGCCTTGATAGCGACACTGGCATCCATGCCTAGATCAGCACCCAAATTAGTGGTAAAAAAAGGATAAAAAAGCCTAACCTTGAATAGAGATATTGATGCAGCCTCCAGATATAAGCATAGCAGATATATTGTAGACACCTTTTCTAGTTTAAGGGAACCTTACTTTGATTTTAAGTTGTAGCCTCAGAACAAGGCCATGCTTCTGAGGTTCAGGTTTTTTTAAATCTCCCTTTTAAGGCTTTTGATGGTTCATGGAAACTAAAAGGCTGCACAGACAGGTCATATAGGAAATTCATGTTAGCTGAAGAGTTCAATCAACATAGAATGTGCCTATGCCCAGCTAGAAATGCAAAAAGTAATATTTAAAGAGCATGTGTAATGCTAAGGGCATAAGAACAATACCAGATGGTGTATTATTGTGTTTTCAAGATGGTTCTGTAAAAGTGGTGGGTAACCTTGTGAAGTTAGTGAGGCAGATGGTTAAGCTCTGGGATAAAAAGACTTTTTAATGCATCGATTTTTAATGGTGCTTTTTAATCAGTATTTAGTGATGTCTTTTGTGTGACATAATTATTGTATATAGCTTTATGTAAACTTTTGACAATAAAATATTCTCTCTCCTTAATGCTTTACACTTCACTTCATCTCTCTGTCTGACTCTTAGAATACCCATTGATTCTGCTCCTCTGACATGCACCTCTCACTAGTCCCTCTCTTTCGCCCTTCACTTATGTTCTCTCCTGGTTCTGCCTCTCTGACCAGCTCACATCCATGGCTACTGTTCACCTCTCATCTATCACTCCAGCCTTGTACCTTTTTTTGCTCATTTGTCCTCTTTAAATTCTCCTCCCCTCTTTCACCTCCAGCCTCTTACCTTGTCTCGCTGTTTCTGAATCTCTTACATCCATCTCCCTCTTCCATGTTCTACACTTCACCTCATCCTTCCCCAAACCTGATTTTTCACACTCATTATGCTCCTTTTTCACCCCCTCGCTCCTCCCTGTTGCACACTTAATCTCTCCCCAACCTCTAATAATTTCTCACTGGTTCTGCCCCTGTAACAGCTACTTCTTCCCTGCATCCCTACACAGCATCTTACCTGCTACTGGTGATTCTGGCCACTTACACATACCTCTCACCCTTCCCTATACACACCACATAAGCTCGTCTCATGATTCTGCTTCTTTTATATCTGCTGCACCCATTCATGCACTATCTCGTACCTTTTACCTTTCCTTCCAGCCTCAACTTTTTTTTGCTGGTTCTGCACTCTTTAGATCCACCTCTTCCCTCCATGTTCTACTCATCATGTTTCATCTCTCTCCCACCTCTACCCTCCTCTTGCTGAATCTGGCCCTATAACATTTACCTCTCCTCTCCATGTGCTGTTGTTCACCACTTTTCTCCCCTGTTTCTTATCTTGTTTTGCTTGTTCTTCCACTTTACATCTACCTCTACCCTTCCACTGCCCCACTCTCCCCAGTCCTTTTACCAGTTACGGCTGGTGCCTGAGGGCACTAGAGCATCGCTGCAAAGTATTGACGGGCACAAAAAGAAGCTACTTTGAACAGCTTTGAAAGGCAAAAAGCATGAAGACCCAAACTAACAGCCAGTTTGCATGTTTACTTTCACAAATGCTACGCTCCTTCTGCACCCTTCACACATTCACATGCCAAAGAGAAACAGTGCATGCTCCCTGAAAAGCACCCTTGTGAAATATAGGAGTATGCTTGGGTGGTGATGCATTTGTAGCCGCGTCGCTCAAAGCGCTATCAGAAGCGGATGATAGAATGGGGCTGTAGAAGGGTCAGGCCCTGATCCTATCCTGTCTTGTGATAGGGCTGTCAGCAAGCTTATGTGCAAAGACAGAGACTCCAGGGCCCTTATTTATGAAGAGCTTGCGCCGAAGATGCGTCAAAAATAATGACGCATCTTCGGCGCACCGCATGCGCCATATTAATGAAGTGACGCATCTCCGGCGATGCGTCACTTTCACCTCACTGCGCTAAAAAACCCACTGCGTCAGAATGCCCTGCGACGCGCAAATAATAATGTATGCAATGTGGGCGTTACCGCGGAAAAACTTGCGCAAAAATGACGCATCCGCATTTACGAACTTTCCCGCTTTTGACACATCCGCGACAGAAATGGCGCAGCGTTGCGGATGCGTCGGAATTGGTGCGCCTACAAAACGGACGCGCAGGAAATGACGCATCGGCACATAGCGAGAGGAGAGGAGAGAGGAGAGGAGGCTATTGAACTTTGCTGCAACCATACCCACACCATGGAGGTCGTAATGCTGAGAGTAGCTGCCAGACGGAGACGACTAGCTGCAGGAATACCACCACAACCCCCTGCACCACAAAATCCACCCCCACCCCCAAGGCAACGCCGCAGAAAGGAGCGGTTGTTCCGTCCAAGGAGCGTCCTGAGAGGCATCAGGGATGAGGAGGTCATAACTCTATTCCGCCTGAAGAAGGAGACCATTGAACATCTACTGGGACTCATTGGACCAAGGCTAGAGGTAGGAAGCAACAGGACTACAAACATACCGCCACAGGCAAAGCTCCTGGCTGTGTTGCACATGCTAGCGTCGGGCTCCTTTCTGACAACAGTCGCAAAACTGGCAGGAATATCCCAGCCAGCTTTTTCATCATTCCTGCCAACTGTCGTGGATGCCATCATCCATCTCACACCCCGCTACCTCCGTTTTCCCAACAATGCAGAAGAGCAGATGGAGATAAAGCAAGGATTCTATGCCATAGCAGGCTTACCCCATGTGCTGGGTGCCATGGACTGTACGCATGTGCAATTAGTACCTCCGGCAGCAACTGCACATTTGTACATCAATCGGAAACACACTTATTCAATTAATGTACAGGCCATCGTGGATCACCGTGGACTATTTACTAATGTGCTGGCAAAATACCCTGGCAGTGTACATGATGCGTTCATCTTCAGGAACTGCATCATAAATGATCGCTTCAAGAATGGCCCAGTATGGAAATGGACTACTTGTAGGTAAGCAAAAGAGTATGATACAATGCACCATCCATGCTACCATACTGCTAATATTGCTGTAATGACGCATAAATGAGGTTCTGGATGTAATAATGTTGTACTAGCACACAGGTACCCATAGTACGGCCCACGGGCCGTCAGCGGCCCGGCAAGCCTTCCTGTGCGGCCCGCGGACCTTGCAGACATGTACCTCTGTTAAATTTAAATTTTTTCCAAAGTGTCTGCAAACACCACCGGTTGTTGATTTATGGGGGCTGGGTGATTTCAGGCATAGGGTGGAGATGCAGGGGCGCTAAGAAGAGATCAAATTCAACAAGGCCTCATTAACAATTAAATGGTCTTTCAAAGAGCCGTTAAATACTCCGCTGACTGGCGCCAAGGGGGCGTTGGCCTGACTGCTGGGGGTGCCATGATGGGACAAGTGGTGGGACACAGACCCTACAAAGCAGCAAATTCTGAAAGAAAACTAGCTGGCTTTTACATTACAGGGGGGGGAGGCTGTCTCTGGGCTGGTGACGGGGACGTGTAGACACAGTATGTGTGCACTACCCGAGAGACAGAAGGGGCAGAGACAGAAGGGGCAGAGACAGACAGGGGCAGGGGCAGACAGGGGCAGGGGCAGACAGGGGCAGACAGGGGCAGAGTGTCAGAGACAGATAGAGGCAGAAGCAGATAGAGGGAGGGGCAGATAGGGGCAGAGTGTCAGAGACAGATAGTGTGAGAGACAGATAGGGGCAGGGCCAGAGAAAGGCAGAGACAGGGACAGACTGACAGAGGCAGAGACAGATAGGGGCAGAGACAGATAGGGGCAGAGACACATGGGGGCAGAGACACATGGGTGCAGAGGCATATGGGGGCAGAGACATATGGGGCAGAGACAGATGGGGGCAGAGACAGATGGGGGCAGAGACAGATGGGGGCAGAGACAGATGGGGGCAGAAACAGACATACATAGACAGATAGCGGCAGAGACAGACAGAGATAGACACAAGGACAGAGAGACAGAGGGAGGGGGAGGAGGGCCAGACAGAGACAGGCCCAGACACAGACAGGGACAGACAGAGAGAAGGAGACAGAGAGGAGGAGACAGAGAGAGACATAGAGGGAGGGAGACAGAAAGGGAAGGAGACAGAGAGAGACAGAGAGGGAGAGTGACAGAGAGGGAGGGAGACAGAGGGAGAGACACAGAGGGCGAGAGAGGGAGGGAGAGAGACAGACAGAGTGAGACAGAGGGAGAGAGAGGAGGGAGGGAGACAGACAGACAGACAGAGTGGGAGAGAGGGAGAGAGAGGGAGGGAGACAGACAGACAGAGGGACACAGAGGGAGAGAGAGGGAGGGAGACATACAGAGGGAGAGAGAGGGAGGGAGACAGACAGACAGAGGGAGAGAGAGGAAGGGAAACAGACTGAGTGAGTGAGTGAGTGAGTGAGTGAGTGAGTGAGTGAGTGAGTGAATGAGTGAGTGAGTGAGTGAGTGAGTGAGTGAGTGAGTGAGTGAGTGAGTGAGTGAGTGAGTGAGTGAGTGTGAGAGAGTGAGTGTGAGAGATATGTATGCCAGGTCTGGTCGCTCAGTAGACAAAGGCGTCTGTTGCTGCGGCCTGTGTCCAACCTCATGGTCAGTTTGTATTTGTGGCTCTAGCCCCGCCCACTCCCCCACTGACCCCGGCCCCACCACTGCGGCCCTCGGCCACAAGCCACACTGTAAATTTGGCCCCGAGATAAAGTTTGTGAGTACCCATGTAATAGCATATACATAGACATTAATAGAAGGGCCATAATTAATGACGGTCATGCACTGCTGGTGCGTTAAAACTAAAATGGCAAAAGGTCACGCACCAGTGGTGCAAGTCCCTCATAAATGAGGCCCACGGTCATGTAGAGGCATATAGGGAGTCAATGCATGTCCTTCCAAATTCGAGAAAATACAAAAGGATGTGGGTGGTGCACAGCGGTAGTAAACGAAGTATGTAGAATCTTGTTCAGCTCAGGGTGCTCCCAAGGGTGGTGCTTCCGTCAAAGCAACAAAAGTGCAAGACAGGTAGTGTACACAAACCACTGCAAATACATCCCCTTGGCGAGGCACTCCGTACATGATCATGAAAATGATTCAAAGAAGTTGTAATCAAAGTTCTGTTTTTAATTCACAAGTATTCAAGTTAATGGGTTATCGATGATATCAACAGCATATCAATCCATAGCAAAAATACATTTCTACAAGCCCCTTTGTCAAGGAGCGTTCATATCAACGCGTAGCAAGGACTGCTACTTGGCTGTTCTAAGACCAGCATTACAGAACACCGGTCTTAGAACAGCCGAGAAACGGTCCTTGCAATGCGTGGATATGAACGCTCCATGACAAAGGGCCTCCTGGCCAAAATGCATAGGAGGACTTCATACTTATCTACTTTAAGAAATAAATGTATGTGATGGAATGATATGCTGTTAATATCAGTGGTTTGCCTACACTACCTGTCTCTTCCAAATATGTGTCCATTGCACAGCAGAACTATGTTGCAAAGGTGTCTTGCATGTGAGTCCCTGGGTGTGTTCTCTGCAACATCCATGCCCAATGGACACTGACTAATGAAATATTACCCACAACATATGGCCTCTACTTTACCCCAACCATATCAAACTTTTCATTGTACCTTCTCATTTATTCTATTACAGCTGACCAGGGGTATGGCATTCAGCCATGGGTGATGACACCGTATGGAAACCCACAGACACCACAGGAAGTTGCATACAATCAAGCACATTGCCGGACCAGGAACATTGTGGAAAGAACATTTGGTCTGCTCAAGGCCAGGTTTCGGCGCCTGGACAAGTCTGGTGGACGCATGCTGTATTCACCAGAGACAGTGTGCAAAATTATTTTGGCCTGTGCAATACTGCACAATATTTGTGTTCTCACACGTGTTCCCTGGGACGATGATCCAGATTTGAATGCAGAAATGCCACAGGATGACCAGGAGGATGGCCATGCTCCTGTAAATCCAAGCACAGCAGCAGGCATCCGTAGACGTGCTGAGATAGTGCGCAATTTTTTTTAAGAATGTCACTAATAACATCCTCATCATGCATCTACATTTGTGTTTGCACAAATAAAAATACTGGAAAACAAGTAGGAGAGTAAGGAATTGCGTCCGTAGTCGTCGGACGGGGAATACTCCTGATTCCCTGGGTCAAGGTATGAAAGAACAAAATGAAGGAGTACTACCCGATGAGGGTAAATGAAGGCTTTTGTCTAAACACAGGAAACATTGTTCCTTTGTTAGGAAACCCCTCACTCACCACCTAGTGGTGACTTGCTTCATCATCGGGGCCCACCCAAGTGGCCTAGTGTCACTCGGGTGTGCTTCAACACCTGCAATTGCAGTGGAGCTGGTAGTGAGATGTGGGGTGCAAACAAAAAAGTGTGTAAGTGTTAAAAATTGTCCTGGTAGTCTTTTATTTAGAGTTTAATAAAAAAGTAACTGGACAAAAGTTAAAAATCAAAGTTGAGATAGTAGTAGGGAAGTTACGGCCTACTTATCTCCGTTTTATGTGATGGTCGACATGTTTCTACCATTAGGGGAAAATGCACCAGGGGCCTCTGTAATGAAGGCCTTCTGCCGCCGCAGCAACACTCATTAACATGTGTCAAAGTTACGCTCTGGCGGCGCAAGCCCTATGAAGATAAGGCCAGAGATGTACGAGTGTGAGGCAGCGCAAAAAGCACATGCCTGCCCTGGGGAGGTGTAAGTGAGGCGCCACAGGGAGTGAAGTTTAAATGTATCCATGTATGTCATATTTCCCTGTGTGCAGCTGCATTGTGCAGCACACAACAATAAATGTGTATGCAGTTTGACCATTGACATACAGGAAGGTATCCCATACGGTATAAATACATTCTTCAAAGCAACACAGCCACCCTTGCATCATGGTGCAATAGGTATTGTCCTACTGCATGACAGCACTTTGTGGTCAAGGCCAGGGAAAGGCACAAATATGCTAGCTTAAGGGAACAACATGTTCCATCCTGGTATATCATATGTATGCATGAAGGATTCTTGAGACAATATGTCACGCAGTGACAATATGCTATTGAAAATGGGTCTAAACATACTAAGTATTGCATAACATCAACAGATGCAAACTTCATGCTCCACACTCCATCAAACAGTGTAGGCCCTGTACATTGAGTAATAATCTACAGGGACATCACCTCAGAGGAGCATATGTCTTCCAACATCACAAGTAACCCTGTAGTGGTTCTAATTCTATCCACACACGTCTTTGTATGTGTTTTTCTAAATACACAATGTGCTACAGTACCATCTGTGTGCAAAGAAGATGCACAAGTGTCAATTGAGTGCAAAACATGCAATGGCATTAACTCTCCTACATGACTGTGTGCAGGAAGTATCACATTTCTTTACTTGGATTCGACACAATGACTGGATGTACACCAACTACTTGTGATGTAAAATGCAGCGCAGAATGTAAAACAACATGATAATGACAATACACTCATGCAACAATGTGCACACATGATGGCATACCATGGGCTGAGTAAGGTTTGTTTGCATACCCAAACATAGGATACATCAAACAGCTGGGATGATGTCCGGTGACATGTTTGTTGTGCCAAAACAACAATATCAATCATATTAGTAATCCACTCTTGTGCTTAGTCACGTTGGCAATAGGCACACATCTACAAGGCCTGGAAATTTGCATGTAATGTGAATACCGTGTACATGTTGTATTTGCACACACATCAATGTGTATGTGTGTAAATGCATGTTGCTTGCAGTTCTTGTCACATTGCACCCATCAATGAAGCTGACACACTGACACATCTAAGGGTGCCAGTACATCTGTGAATGGTGAATAAGCAAATGATAAGCCATATGTGTATTGGGGAGGAGTTAATTGTCAAACAGGCAACGTAAAATCGAGAATTGTTTGAATACATATGGCGGATAGTTGATTTTGTGTTGTGTGAGGCATTAATCTGCTGCCACATCTGTGAATACTCAGATGTTCACATTCACCATTGTACCAACGTCCCCCATAAAAGCACAATCACATACATCTACATGACAATAACATATTTTCTCAATGGACCAAGTGTGCAGATTTTTAGCAAATGCCATCTCAATGTGACACCACAAACAAGGGATCACATGTGTGTAATACATGCAGTGCAAGAGTGTGCTTCACATGTGAAGCAGTTAGCCATAGACTGTTGTCTGATTTACGTTGACTCATGGGACGCACGTAAGCCAATCTTGAAGATACAACTGACTCTAATGTAATGTCTGTACTGTGTGGAAATATGCTGCATACGCTGACATTCTGGTATATTGTCTTTCACTTGTAGGTGGGCCACCACCATACACAAGGGATGAGGTGGAGTCCTTCAAGAATCCTAAGGCCACTGGTGAGTGTGAAATCATTACTATCTTTGTCTGTATGCTTACAATGTCTCCTCATGCATGACATGTATGCAGACAGTCCAAATGCATCATTCTTGCATGCATCATGTTTACACATCACATGTGCATGGAAGTGTCAAGGACTCAATGGCGCCATGTGGAAATGCATGAACACAAATATAAGGGTCACATGTATGAGGTGTTACAGTGTGCATGGAACACAGTAACACTTCTTGTGCTGCTGTAAGTATACATCACACAAAAATAGACCACAATCAAACAATACATCTAGCCCTCCATAGAGCACCATACTCAGGTGTGAGGGTCTCAAGTCACTGAAGGGAGGGGGTGTGCTGCTACTCATGAAATAGTTAGGTCTTCAGTAATTAAATGAAGGTAAGATGGTCCTGGTCAGTCGTAGTTGTGCCCCAAGGGTGTTTCATGTCTTGGTGGCCAGGTAGGAGGGTGATCTACCTCCAGTGGTGGAGCAGTCAATCCTTGGTATGGTGGCTAGTGGGAGGCTGGTGGAGCAGAGGTGGCCGGTAGGATCAGAGAACAAGAGCCCCTTGAGGAGTCATTCTGGGCCCATGTCATGTATGTGTGTGTGTGTGTGTGTGTGTGAGGAGCCTCAACGTGATCCTTGTGTTGACGGTGACCCAGTGTTGGTCATTAGGGCCTGTAGAAATGCTGCAGTGGTGACGGATGTCGTAGAAGAGTTGTGCCGATGCTTTTACTATGGGTAGTAGTTCTAAGTGAAGTCTGGCATTGATTCCTGTGTATGGGGCATTCCCCTTGTACAGTTGGGTGTTGATGAGGGCCTGGGTGACCGTCTCACACGTTCCCATGGTGATCCACCTGAATATCTATTGGAGCATGCGCAGGGTGAAAAATCAGAAGGATGACATGATGTCCACTTGTTTGTTAGTTGTGAGTGAGTAGACCTGGAAGAATCCCAAGTGGGGTGTATGGTCCATGGGTGTTGTTGCAGTGACCATTGTTGTGGACCAATAGGCGGCGTCCCTGGCGCTTGTTGATTTGCCAAGGATGATAACCTCTGTATTGTGTGTCTACAGTATCTGCTGACTGACCTTCTTCCATTCTGCAGTGGCTATCTTTCCTTCATGGAGGTTGTGTTTGGTTGTGGCTGGGTCTTGGGTGAGGCACAGTACCAGATGGGTGTCATTGGCATAGGATATTATGTTGTGGTGGTGTGTGCATGCAATGGTGGCAAGTGTGCTCATGGAGATGTCGAAGACTGTTGTGCTGAGCAAGGACCCTTGGGGTACGTGACAGTCAGTGTATTCATACCATGGCTACATGAGACATGCTCATTGTAGTACTACATAGATATTCCTCCTACAAGTTTGATTTCCTTGTGCCCCACGTGTGTCAGTACTTGCCATTGTTAGAGGGATGGAACAGTGCTGCAAGTCCATCATTAATTAGCACAACAATCATGCACTTACCTATGCTACTAAAAGGGTCGCCGGCACAATTCCCTATTGACATCAGTAGTTGATATGGTATGATGTATATGTGCTTAAATGTCCATTGCATCAATGATCATGCATAGTCAATCCACATACCAGCCCTTAATGCTGTCTATATGTTGTCCCCTGTCAAGAAGCGTCTACCATGGAAGTGTTGTGCAGTGTGTGTTGCCTTGTGTGAAAACACACCACATATTTACTCCCAAGCAGCACCCCATGTACAAGAGTTACATGATAGGAGTCAGTCCCCAAATCTATTGCAGTGCACACCTGTGTTTCTCCTTCCAATACAATGCTAATGTGACCATGTTTTGTTTACATGGTGCTTTTCACATGTGTGTTGCCTTGTGCAGCATACAGGGCTGATGGTCCATATACCTTGCTTTGTATCTGTGTATGAAGTGTCAAATTACAATGCCTAGAGAAAACTTGCCTGCACACAGATGCTCTTGCATCATGTTGAGAAGGAGCTTGCATATGTGAATGGGGGGCATTGGGTTCATGCCCAGGACAAATGCATTTGAATGTTCCATCTCATATGTATTGATGCCTTACATGTCATCTACAGTGATTATCATCTTAGGTATTACGCAACATCACTTAGCATCCCTGTGTATGACAATCGATGATGATGACCCCATGCTTTGAAATAGATGCCCTGTTAACGATAGGCCCTTGCCAAAATGTTCTGAAGATCGCATAATGTGCATGTGTACAGGTGTCAATGTGTAAGTGCAGACTGATGTGGATGTCATTGCTCCATTACAGACAACATGTCACAAGATGAGGAGAGGCATTATCGCATCCGTCTAGAAAGATACAGACACATACGCAATGTTGGTCGTGCATTCAGACAGATGGGACGCCAACATGAGGTATTACGTGCTGAAGGAGCCTGGAGATCACCAACTCCCACTTCCCCATGCAACATGCGGAGCAGGAAGCAAAAGGGGAAAAGGTCACACATTGACTCAGGACCAGCAACTGGATCACATGTAGATGTAGACCCCCAAATGGACAGTCAATCTGCAGGATCAGCAAGTTGTTCCACATCTGGACATGCCTCTAATCTGAGCCCAGTGACAAGCACTCATCCAAAATCTGGAACCAACACTGCACAGGCCCTTGGGACAATGACAGGTGGAGCTGCGGTAGCGCCACCTAAACAGGCTTGTGTGCAAGCAGATATAGACGGTGTGCTCCTGATGGCCAAGATTGACAAAATAGAGGCCAAAATGGAAACTTTTGAAAAGGGCCAAAAGGAGTTGACTTTGAAGGTTGCGGGCATGCAGCTGCAGCTGGCCACCCTGCTGTCCATGGTTGCCGACATGAAGGCCACCATTGCTCAAATGGACAAGCAGGAATAAAGACATTGAAGAACTGTGGTTGTTGTTGATGACATGGTGTTGCACCTGTCAAGTTACGGACCTTGTTCTTGTTTACATGTTTAAGTAGTCAGATAGTTTTTAGGATAGTTTTAGTACTCAGGAATAGTGTTAGGATAAGTGTTAAGTTATTAGGAGTGGGTGGGGGGTTGATGCATAGTGTATGTTAAATGTTTTTAAATTTTAAAAAAATATATATATATATCCTTGTTTAGTTAGATAGGTTAATTAGTATGTGTTTAGATTAAGTGTATGTGTGCCTGATGTGTGATTGTTGAATAGGGGGTGGGGGGTCATCTGTGTGTTGTGTAGTATGTGTGAGGTAGGTATAGGATCAGTTAGACAAGATAAGTGTAGATGTTAGCGCCTTAGATTAGCTTAGTGTAGGATTTTATTTAAAGTTTTGATAAGTGTAGTGTAGTTTAGCATAGATTTTATTTAGTGTGAACTTTTTTTACAAATAAATCATATTTTTCTTTCACAATGACTCTGACTTGTAGGCATATGAAGTTGTGAAATAAGCTCTGGGTGAGCGTTATCCTTGCTGGACAAGGAATGTCAACAATGATCTCATATCTGAGATTACCATTACATGTTAGCTATTGTAAGCCAGTTGTTCTTACACTATCACTAATTCATACAGGCCAATACTCACCCTTGAGGGACTTTAGCTAATGCGTCTCAGGTGAGCCCATGTGAACAACAATCATGTGTAAAGATTGTGGGACCTCTTTCAATAAGTTTCTCCATAGTGGAGCACAGCAGCCCTTCCAGTTGCGCTACCCTTTTGCAGGAGGGAGGGCAGGACCATGCCATGTCTGCAAGATACAGCGCAGTCCTGTTGTTCTCACCATCACTGTTGTACAATGTCCTGTTCTTCGCTAACGCAGTCACCTTTGCACAATGGGGCAAGTGTGTCTGCCTTGTGGGGACCATCAGACTTGTACAGGAACGGACACCTCTCAGTTAATCAATCATCACAACGGGCTCTTCCTCTTACAATATGTACTGCATTGTGTGAAAAAGGTAAGACAAGTAGACTTCATCATAATTCTCAACATTGAGCCTTCCTCAAGCCTGCCTTGGGTCTGTGTATTTCTGGACAGAGCTTACCATTTCATGTTCCTATTACATCTGGGCCAGTGTGAAAAGCAAATGGATGTTGTTGGCAAGGCACCCAGCAACACCCATTGCACGTGCCTGTAACGCAGAACAAGGCGTGTAAGGGTCAGATTTGATGCATGCAGCATTATCGCATGGCCATGTGCCTTGGTGATGGATGATGACTATTAGGCAGGGTTAGGCGTCACACAACGTCACAACAAGTGAGGGTCAGATGGCACAATGGCCGTCATCAATTGGGCCACCTGGTATTGAGACTGTAGCTCAATGTTTGCAGTGTTTCACAATGCTCAGGGCCACTATGACCCACGTCTTTCCTGAAAGTGGAAAAGAAAGCTGGTTCACAAGCTGGCTATGTAGATGCAGAGAAATGTGACCATGGCTAGGTCTGTATTCCAGACGTATGTCTTGTGGGACTCGAAGCAGATTCATTGGTAGAGGTTTGGTTGCCCAGGGTTGTGGCTGACTGTGTGTGTGTGTGAACTCCTTGAGTGTCAGTATATCTGCATGGGTGTGGATGCAGTAGTTATCCTGTATGTGCTGGCGGTAGTGGTATAATCATGGGAGCCACTGGGAACGTCTACCTACGGTTGTCTGGACGTTAATCATTTTTGTCCGGAGGGTATTTTTGATACTGATATTGAGGGCATTAACATTGAACCGGATGATGATGATGGATGTGTGGCAGGTCTAATCAATGCATCAGTTGACAATAATTTTGATGCTCTTGCACAGTTTGCAGAGGGTGAAGAACTATGGTGAGGATACTACTATTATCCGTACTGACAGGGTGAGGGATGTGTTCTGTACAATGTATAGTTTGTGTTAGACATATGAGTGGTGAACTGTTTATCCAGCCCAGGGTACCCCCAGGTATAGTCCCATGTGGTAGTGGTTGTTGTGAGGGTGATGACCTCTTTTGACAACAAATGGAGATTTGTCCAGCTGAGGCACATACTTGTTGGCACATCTTGCATCCATTGTGGTTAGTTGTGTCCTGTGATGTTGTGTACCTTGGTGAGGGAGAGGCAGAGCTGGGTGTATTAGGCGTAGGGTACTATGCAGAGTCCATGTCCACTGATGTTCTCAGCAAGTGGGGCCATGTACACATAGTAGACAAAGGTACTGATGGACAGTCACTGAGGGACTCAGCATCAGTACTCTGTGTGTTGTACTGTGAAATGTGTTATGCAGAATCATCTGCTCTGGTCTGCAAGGGAGGAGACAATCCAGTGTGGTGTATTACCTTGCCGCATGCCATAGTGGAGTGTGGCAGCTAGTGTGTTGTGGAACATTGTTTCTGGAAATGAAGCAATGTATATTGTCTATGGATTGGCAGTGTGACCGACTTTGAGGATTGTGTGGATTTTGCTGTGGCGTGTAGGAGGGACCTCTTGATGCTGTTTGTCATGGAGCAGGAGAGAGGACCAAGACAAGGAAACACAAGGAACAAGCACTCCCAAGGATGAACCTCCTACTCCACCTCCGGGTCAGGTACAAAAATAATCCAACGTCTTTCTCCGAAGGTTCCACCCTTATATACTCCACCCAGATCACAGGGTTTGTGGAACATGTAGTTTGTGATGACAACAATTGCTCGTGAAGGAAAATCCGACTCCTGACTGAAATGACTTGAAGTACAGTGGATTGTAGAAGAAAATGTAGTTTATTCAAAGTAACAACCCCAGGGAGATCCAAGGACCAACTCTCACAGTAACTGTTCATCTGTGTACTGCCCCCTGGATTCCACACTCTGGAATCCTGTGAGCACAGAGACCATAGAACATTACATCATTACAAAGATATAACACTGACAATTTGTGCTTCTAACGCATTGTTCTGCGGAGGACTGGGAATTCTTCAGATTCATCTTCATCAGATGGGTTTGTCACAGCTGATGGTGTGACCAGTGGGGCTGTCGACACAGTAGGCATAGCCACTTCATGGACTGCAGATGTTGATGGTGTTGGACCTGCAACATGTTCGATGCCCATCAGGTACCGGATAAATGCATTCAGCATTATTTGCTGGTTCTCAAGCACAGCTGTCACATCTCGTTGATAGTCAGCCAATTTTGTGAGGTATGCATCCTGTTTGGCTGTCATTTGTTTGAGGGTGTCCTGTATTTCCTTCAGAGTGTTGGCCACTTCAAAGCTGGCACTTGTGGTGGGCATTTGTCTGTGCCTCTGCTGCATGACTTCGGAAATTTCAGTCATGGCGTCAAACAAAGTGCGTGGTGGTGCTTCAGTGGTGCTACCAGTTTCCGCACTGGCAGTATTTGATGTTAGGCACCGGAGCACTCCCTCTAGGGTCCCTGCCATGCTCTCAATGCCCTTACGCACCTCCTGTGCCAACTGACTCTGCACATCCACTACACGCTGTTCAAATGAATTTAGTGTGTTTGGCGACTGGTGAGGCACAGATGTTGTGGGAGGTGGCATAGGAGTGCTTCCCTGTTGGCCAACCGGAGATCCCACTGGGCTGCTTTGCCTTCTTGTGGGTGGAGAGGGAGTTTGTAGTGATTGTATTATGTCCTGGATGATTCCTGGGCCCATACTTGTTACACTTTCACCACCCTCATTGTCCGTTTCAAACATGTCTTCCAGCTCCAGAGTAGGTGTACCATGGCCTGAAATCAAAAATAGATGTATGTTTATGATCATGTCTGACATGTGGTGTACAAATGCACAATTTAGAGTCATCTACCCTTTTTGACTTTGCTGTGTTTCAACATGTCAAAGTTCAAGCGACACATCATCACTCATGTGTGCAAAAAGTGACATGGCATTAATCATTTGATGGATACAAACTTTTTACAAAAAAACATGGCACATGGGCAGACAGTGCTTGCACACTTGCAACATTCTACTTGAGTGCATGTCCTGATGTCTGTTTAGTTGGTGTGTATTGGGGACACATTCCAGGCACAGTAGGAAGTGCATGTGGCATTTTGCACTCCATCACCAGGGACCCACACACACCATGAACAAACCTCCACGTGGAAATGAAGTCCCTCACCAACTGGATGAGGAGCAGCAGTGTGAAACTGTACTTGGAGATGACACAGGTCATCATCCTCGGACCCACACCCCGAGCCTGGGACAACTCCTGTCGGGCAACTACACTGGGAACAGCAACAACACTCACTGACCATACACGCAACTTACAATACTTCCAGTACTCCTCCCTCTCCATGTCTGAGCAGGTCAACGCCATCTTCCCCTCATGCTACAACTGCCTCCACATGCTATGCAGGATCCACAAGTGGATCCCCACCCCAGACAAAAATAACTGTGACGCAGGCCCTGAGCACCAGCAGACTGGACTACTGCAACGCACTGTAGGCAGGATTCCCTGACAAAGACCTACTACTACTGCAACACATCCAATGCACTTACGGCTCATTGATTGTCAACGTCCCCCACCGCAGCAACATCATCCCCCAAATGTGAGACCTACACTGGTTCCCCATCAGCAAGTGGATCAGCTTGAAGCTCCACACCCAGACACACAATGCACTCCATTAGGCCGGACCACCCTACATGTGCAGCAGACTCAGCTTCTACACCCCCACACGCCCCGTCGGCTCCACCAGCCTCCCCCTCACCGCTGTCCACCGCATCGTATGACCAACCTCCAGCAGCAGTTCCCTGTCCTACCTCACCGCCAAGACCTTGCACTCCCAGGCCATCTACGGCACACCCAGGACCTACTCCCATTCAGAGGACTCATCAAGACGTATCTCTTTGAGCGTTAGTGGCAGCCCCTTCCCATCAGCGTGGTAGATGCAACATGTGTTTTCACATGCTGAAGGAGTTGTTCCAAGGACACAGAATTCTGTATTCTCTGATTTTGATTACATGCAGCTGTGGTTGATGCAGACTGGGACGTACTGCATTCCTCACTGTTTTTCATGTGTTTAGTTGGTGTAGTCTTAGGTGTGAGAGAGTATGAGTAGTCTGTCATCAGCAATGGATACAATGTTGAGGCTGTATTTGGTTAGAAATGGTGCTGAGGCAGCCCTGTTGATGTTGACAGGGGTCAGACACATAGATGGTCCCTCTTGCATTCAGCATTGGAATAACGTGCATTTGAAGGCGAAGGTGGTCAGTCTGATCCTTGAACCTCTTGCTGGGGTGAGTGACCCAGTTAAGCAATGTTCCTTAGAATCCTGCATCATGTAGTGTAGTAAATCTGTGTGCTGTTAGTCTGTGTTGGAGCACACTCACAGCTCCTGGTCCCGGAGGGTGGAGATGTCACCTGTGGCTGTGAATATGGTGATCTTGGTGCTGTTGTTGATATAATAAGGACAGGGCTGTAGTGATCCCACAGGTGGCTGTATCTCATGTTTGAGGGTGTGCATTGAGCTGTGACTGGTGTCCCGGTGGGTATGGTAGTATGGCTGTTGTGTTGTGAGAGGTGTGGGTGGTGCTGCCTGTGGCATCTCATGTGTACGGGAAAGTTATTGTAGTGAAATTGTTGTTGTTTATGGTGAACTTTGTTGGACACTTATCACAGGTCTGTAGTGCCAGGGTGATGTCTGTGGCTTTGCAGCATAGGTTGTTGTATAAATGCAGGACCTTGACTAGTTGGCAGGACTTTCCATTATGTAGGATTGTTTATTTGTGGTTCTCCCTCATTGGGTCCATGTATGTGTTTTACATTTCAGGTGTCTTGGTGTTTATACAGTTCTTACCAAGGTATCTGCTGGTGCCTCTTGCTTCTTAGAGATCAGTGCTCTACCATGCCGTGTCCCTGTAGTGCTGTTTGTTAGGCTTGCAGAGGGTGGAGGTGTGGTATGCACAGTTGTGTATCCAGGTGTGACTTTCACTTGCAGTAACGCTGGTGTAGGCTGTGTTTGAGACCAGGGTGGTGTTTGAGGTTTGTCAGCAGTGTAGGCATGTGCAATGTCTGTGGGTCATGTTTGGAAAGGCCTGTTGTCATTCTCAAATGTTTTCCATGTATGAGTGCATGGAGGCTGGCTGAGCTGCATCAGTGAATGACTGTATATCATTTGCTGCTGCAAATGATTGTATTTGAGACCCAGATGGGCACATTCAGACTTCCCATAGGCGTGGCTTCAGCACACCATGTACATCCGTCTGCTGTGGGCTTGCACAGCAGCTGACATTGAGTAGGCTAATTGTGACTTACAATATTCAGTGATGACCGAACACATGAACACAGGGTTGGTGGCCTTAGTGGTAGTTCATAGACCATATGTGGAATGTGGGCTCAGATGAGAGAACTGAAATGACTTATTATGGAGACCCAAGGGATGAGTGACTGATGTGATAATGCTATGTCTCATCATGGCATGGGAGGGAGGGTAGGGGACATCTTAGATGATGTGGCTCATGTGCATATTGGCAAGATGACTCAGGTACCACCCATGATGACCAGAGCAGTAATACCCACTTCCATGTTTGGTATACAGGCTGCATTTCAGCCTCCATGGCAAACATGGCCAACATTCCAGCATGTATTGTCCTACTTACTATTACAAGTCACACCAGCACTTCACAGCATTGTGATTGACTCAGAGTAGTGAGCCTGGCTGGCTGATTCCTTTAATGTGACACAAAGGCAGGGTTGCATAGGCTGCAGAGAACTGGGACACATCTTTGAGGTGTGACTTCCCTCAATGTGTTCCAGATTTACATAACAAACTTGAAACTCAATAGTTAACTTGATACATTTTTGGTGTTGATAGAATATACTTACTACTTTGGGCATTCACATAATGAACTTAGTACTTTTGGTATTCACAGGAGTTGGGATTTTGCCTTTACTCTATCTTAAGTCTGTCTTCAGAGACACTTTAGGCAAAATCGTAACTTCTGTGAATACCAAAACTATTAAGTTCATTCTGTGAATGTGAAAAAGTAGTAAGTGCATTCTGTGAATTACAATATAGTAGTAAGATTAGAATTGAGTCTTGAGTTCATTCTGTGAATGGGCCTCTATATGTTTTGCTGCACACACTCACACACACATCCCTGCAACCATGAGACATTGATTGTTCTGTCCTGCATTTGTTAACTCACAGCTCTCCCTCCACAATTGCCAATG
The DNA here is from genome assembly GCF_964263255.1 of Lissotriton vulgaris. Classification (NCBI taxonomy): domain Eukaryota; kingdom Metazoa; phylum Chordata; class Amphibia; order Caudata; family Salamandridae; genus Lissotriton; species Lissotriton vulgaris. Next base: position 808,546,165 of record NC_141697.1, read on the forward strand.
TTTGACACTATGCCCCCATGGACAACAGGTGTGACACTCTTGTACAAAAAGGCACATACATTATACCAAAACATGCCGTGTCATGACATTCCATTTCATTCATTGTTCATACTAGGCATGTTGCAACTGTAGAGTAGGTGTTTCACAGCGGAGACTTTAAATACACTGTTCAAAGTTCAGTGAGTACATGGATAAAGTATCCTTGTCACCACACACCCAGACCTGAAGCATTCAATACCTTTATGAACAACCACTACACACACAATGGAGTCAGATTAGTGAGTGATGCACACACCATTTTGCATAGCCAAAAATTATGTACACGGCATTAGTTCATAATCTGTGATGTTACCCCATATTTCTCATGATGTACACCTATCCAAATAATAGTTCAGACATATGTCCCCCATGACACAACCAATTGTTATTGTTTGACACATAAATGCACAACATTTTTATTACTCTTTAACATTTGTCAATATTTTTTTTTTACATACTGACACACATTACCACATGTAGTACTTAGATCACAACATAATTGGGGTCACAAAGAAGAAGAATTTCGATATATTATTTTGGAACACATGCATTGCATAGTTGACATTGTGCAGCATACATTGAAATGGTCATCGCATGACACAACGGCTACCATACTGTACGCTGTTTGCATTTGACTGGCTCAGGTACACACTGTGAACAAAGGTTTATTCCTCTTGAACACTGCAAGAATACAATGTCAGGTACCTCCTCACCTTCAACCCTGTATGCCACCTCACCTGCCAGGACATAACTCTGCTACAAACATCACCATCACTGTCACTGACAACTTCTGTGTCACCTTCATGTGGCAGCACGACAATCATCAAAGAGGCATTGTTAACCCATACACTGGTACACTCAGAATGAGCAGGCACTCTAATGTGCCATGGTTGACCATGTACTACGACAACTACATTATCGTGACCAGGCTCATGGCCATACTCAGCAGCACACCTGTCCTTCACAACAACACAGGTACACAATGCTTGGCATGCGCCAACCCAGGCAGACTTGCACCATGTTGCAGGGGGTCCAGCGGTGCAGGGGTTCAGTGTTTGTGTGCATGGAAGGGACACATTCCTGCATGATGCAGTCATGAAAAGATTTTTCACCTTTCTATGTGTCCACTTGAATGCAAAAGAGATATGTTGGTTTTATCATGGAGGGGAGATTAAGTTTTAATTCAGGTTGTGCATGCCTTACACAGACCCTGTGTATGCATATCTTTGTGGCGCAGCATGATAGTTACATTTTGACGTTCCTATTGTACATTGTCAATTGGACATAGATGTTTCTGGGTATACCCTTAGCAACAGCCCTGGAAGTGCGCTTTCTGACACTTTAATGTGGGAATGATGCAATGACATGATATGTTGTACTATGTTACATGGCTGTCTGTGGCCTATTATTGTGGGTGTGGCACATTGTGGCACCACTACATGAACAAAATAACATCCTGCCAGCACAGTGGTAGCAGTCCAAGTTATACAAGTGTGAAACTCGGTCTGTTGCAGGATGTTGTGTGATTTTATTTTCAGGAGGGTAGTTATATCTTTGCACCTGCGTGTGGCACTTGTCAGGTGCAGCAGTGGGCTGGGACTTCACTTTGGACATATATGTTTACTTACACAGGGGTAGCTGTTTCCCAAATGTAACATGTGCATGTCCCTGGTACAATACTTTTTGTAGACCCTTCACAGTTCATGACATTGCATGATTTCTCTTTTCACAACACGTCAGTAATTGAACCAGCCACCTTAGTTTATGCACAGCACAATATTACCTTATTTGCACATTTCCCCTTGTAGAGACTTACCCTGTGTGTCTTCCTGTGTCTCTTCCAGTTCCTCATGCAGTGCACTGTCCTGCCCTGGGATTCCAACAACCAACTCCTCTGGGATGACCGCTGCAACCCGCTCCTCAAGGTCATCCAGCTCTTCTTGTTGTGATGGGCTGCCTCCTCCTGTGAGCCCAGCCTCTTTCCGGTTTTTGGCCATTTTTTCTTTAGTGCGGCGCTTTATATCATTCCACCGTTTTTTTAGGTCAATAACTGTCCGCCTAGATTGGCCCACACAGTTCACCTTGGTCAATATGTCCTGCCAAATAGGCTCTTTTTTGGATAGTGGCAATTTGGAACTAGCAAACAGCTGGTGCTGGTGGTCTGTTACCTCACTTATCAGTGTATTGTTCTCCTCAGCACAGAAATTTGTTTTGCGCTTCCTCTTTCCAAGAGTTTCTCCCTGTGTTGCAGGCTGGGCATCCTGGCTGCCATGTGGAAGGTTTCCTTGGCTGCTGCTCTGTCCTTCAGGCTCCATGGTGGCAATTTTTTCCATTTGCGGGAGAATTAGGGGATAGATGCGCGTGTTTTTGGCGTTTTCCGGATTCTGACGCAACGTAATAGTGACGCAGCGATGCGTACACTTGCGTCGTTCCGCAAATGCGACTTACGGCATTTTTCCCGCACTCGCGTGTCTTTTCGCTACGTCAGGACGGCCGCGTCTGCGTCACTTTTCCCCGCCTTGCGCCTCCGCTTGCGGCATGGTGCGTCATTCCGTAGATATGACGCATCCGCGCCGCAAGTTTCTGACGCAGCGTGTCGTACGGAAAAGTGACGCATCCTTGCATTTGCGCAAGGATGCGACACTTTTCATAAATGAGGCCCCAGGACTGAGTGAACCAGAAGAGAAGAGCTGGTACGTAGAAACCTGTCTCCGTACAAGTTGGTAAATTGGACTGCCCACTGCTTGTTGTTTCTCCTGTCCATTTTACTCACCACTGGCCAGGTTTCTGTTTCCACACTAAAGCCTTGGCATGCTATGCAGGTGGTCACACATTGTATCAGCTTTCTTTGCCTACGATCACACTGTGTGAAAAATCTTTGAGCTGGGAATCACCTATAATCATAGGGTGTCACATTCCTGAGAAGACTACACGGCATGTTTGCTTTCTAAGTGTCTAATAACTGTCTTATTGCACATGAAAATAAAGCTGTATTATCTAAGTAGTTACCATGATTGTACATTGTGTTTATTTTAAAAGCTAGGGCAATGGATCAGTGTGGTGTGTTGGCACTATTCTCCCATGTACCTCCTATGCTGCAGTGTTTACTAAATCCGAGTTTTAACTTAAACTTATATTTTGCACAAAACAGTGAGAGCCCTTGGTGTAAATCAGACATATATTAATGTGATTGAACTATTTTAGAAAGGCAATGTCTCAATTACAAGGAAAAGTAAACGGAACAATAACTTTTTATATAGCTCTTAATATCACACATTTAGCAGTACTAAGCTCTGTAAATATGTTTTACTGATAACTAACTAAAATTTGTGACCTACTGACCATTGTAATTTAAATATGGTTCATCCCCTAAACAAACCAGCATTCTGAAGTAAGTTGAAATTTCGAATTCCTGGATGGTTCCCCTGTCTAACGTAGAAAAAATATGAGTACAGACGGAGATAACTTTTAGCATCCTCTCTGGTCATGGTAATTTTGACCCAGGTATTTCAGAAATATTTGCAAAAAGAAATTTCACCCAATTTAGCAGTAATGTTAACACTAGAACCCACATGCAAATGGCTCTTGCTCCTGTTTTGTCCTCTAGGAAAATACAAGACAATTCAGGTAGGGTACACATGAAGTTATAATGGTGTACCAAAGAGAAAGGAACTTAGGAAGCATAATGTTGCGCACTAGAGAACAGTACACAATGAGTAGAGATGATTACTGGGTGAGAAAGTTGCAGACAGGAAAGTGTTTTGATTGACACGGGTAAAATGGAGCACATGGGAAAGTGGGGATTACAGAAGGAAGAAGGTAAAAAACAGGAATGCCATTCAGACTGGTAAGAATAGATCACACAAGACTTTAGGACCACTTTTTATGTAAACCGAGTCACAGATACTATCTTCTGCCAATTTATAAAGTATACTTGGGGAGGGTGAATCCCCAAAACCACTGGGAAGGGTAAAGGTTGCCTGGCACAACACAAACAATTGTATGTTTTATTAGGGACCTCTAAATTTCAAATTTCACCAATCTCCCTGTCTCATACCGTTTTTGTGTGGATTCCGTTCCTCTCACATCATTGTCTAGTGCATGCAATGCCCTTCACCTCATCTCTCTACCACCTTTTTGCATTGATTCTGCACATTACATCTATCTCTTCTCTTCCCCCAGTCTCCCTTTCCACGAGCCTAGCGCTTTAAGTGGGCTGAAAAAATGGATGGGTCTCTAAAAGGGGTGTGGACTATGTAATTAAGGGCATAGCTTAAACACATAATTTTAATTTCCGTGATTCCAATGGTGTTCATTCCTACTGGTACTTTGGTTCCTCTCTGTGCTTTCTGTGATTGAATCCAGAAATATAACACAACAACTGACATACACCTAAAAACAGCCTGGATTATTGGTTTTGTCAATGGTTTTCAGCTGTTTAAGCTAAATGAGTAACAACAAGAAAATATTTTACTTTCTCCTTGTTGTTTTGAATAATAAGTAGCTCCTTCACACACATTTTCATAGAATCACACTGAAAAGAAGGACCATTGCTCTTTGTGCTCTGCAGAGAGGTCCTATTTTGAATGATCATGTAATCTGAACACTTTTTTGACCCACAGAAAGGCACAGCGTGAAATGTGTACTGCCTGTGGCTTCAACTCCAAAGTGCCCAACTGTAGCCTGTTAGAAACACCTGGAGGCAACTCAGTTCAAAGGGTGCATCATCCAAGAGTAATATGCTGTGAAATGAAATACAGAAACACACATGAGGGAAATAGATAGCACTCTTGGGGAATGCAAGGTTTAGTAAAGCACAGGAATATAACAGGAACAAAATCACTGCCATGGATTACCCTAACATCAGGACTACTGGAATTATGCAGCTGGAGAAGGTTAAATTATGTGGCAGGGTGAGTAAATTATGTGGCTGCAAAAGGCAAATTATGCGACATCATGTTGCATATTTTGAAATAGTATTATTTTATTTTTTTACCATTTTGAAACTTGTTAACACTGTTTGGGCATCGGTTGCACCCATTAGTACCAATTTAACACCCACATTTATCAGTGGTTACAGAAAGTTGACTATTCCAGCTTTTTAAAGGGTCTTCCCACATGTAGGAAGAAGTGCCACTGTATTTTTTGTAACTTTTGAACCCTTTCAGATAGAAAGTAATTTTGCTGTTAAAATCTGTAGTTTATGCAGCTGATGATGGATTATGTAAGAAATGCGGCAAATGTATAATAATGCAGAAATCGCCGCCACCACACAATCTCATAATTCCGGTGGCCCTGCCCAATGCAGCATCAGACTCGGACACAAAATAGACCCCTGTACCAAAATAAAAGGAGCCCCCGTCAGTGAGTCAGTTAGCTAGAGAAGCGTCCAATGTTTGCAAAGTAGGGAAGTTTTCAACTTGTAAAGACATGGTGTACAAGCTTTTAGTAAGGTATGGAAGACTCCACTGATTTGAGGTTGCTGCCAGCAATGTTTGCTTTTATATATCATAAAATTCAACAGTAAAAACCGGCTCACCTGACCATAAATCAAGTCAACAACTATAAAAAAAATAGCCTACATACTGACCTTACAGCAGGGTTTTAAGTGGGGTGAAAAAACTGGGTTGTTTTTCAAAGGGGCATGGCTGATGTAATTTACGGCATGGCTTAAAAACATGTAAGCTACTTAAATCTGTGCATAGCATAGCATGCCGCCCGACTGGTATTTTGCTGCTTCATTCATTGCCTCCAGATAAATAATACAACATTACACCTACAACAAGCCAGGACTATTGGCTTTGTGAGTGGGTTGCATAAGATGAATTAGTAATATCCACGGCTTCCTTGTATATAATATTGAAAATGTTCCAGTTCTCACATGATGATACTGTGCAAGAACTCTCGTTGAGGTTACATTAAAGTCAGCGAAGGGTGGCCCTGGTGCAGAGTTAAGATTATTTTTCTTTACTCTGAGGGTAAATATGGAGAGCAGGCCTGTCTCATCTCCTGCTTTTTAGAACATTCATTCATTGTGTAGACACTAGGCCAATGTTTTTGCAGGCAAAGTTAAGGTCTATGACTTGAGTGGCCAAGCACACTTTAAACCCTGCTCCATCCACTTTTACATGCTGATTCTGCTCCTCTGTGTGCACCTCTTGTCTCACTGTCGTACTCACACCTATCTGCTACTGCCCCCCCAAACTTTATTCCATTTGTCTTACCGATTTTATTCGCCTCTCTGCTCCCCTTCCACTTGTCCTAGGTGAGCAGTTTCCATTGTGATGTGCCGCCATTCTATCTTTTGCTCTGTGCACAGCAGGATATTCTGCTTTTCATTGATGCAGGGGCAGGGCACCCTTCATACGCAAGGGCATTTTAATTAACTAACTAATTGCTGTCATCAACAAGCAGATGCAGCCACAGAGATGTACCAGCTTGGGAGATTGATAAAAATAAAAACAAAAAATGTAAACTCTTAGGGGACCCCCTGGTTCTCGAAACTTTGGAGACTTTAAAGGTGCGAGGCCCCATGGCTGCGAGCAGGCGCGGGCCTTGGGCAACTGCCCACGCCTAGCATCGGCCCTGGCAAGAAGGGACACCTTCCAGCACATAAACAATCTTTATAGGCGATTTGCTGTTTCTATGTGTGCTGCAAAGTTCAGCACGCATACAAAGAGCAAAATACGACGAGAAATAGAACATTTCTACTCATATCGCCTGTTTAAGAGCAGGTATTTCCAGGTCTCATTTTTGGAGCTGCTCCATACCTTGTAAATATGAAGCAGTGTCGAAAATCAATGGGTATTGCGGCAGAATGGCACAACAACTCCCATTGCCCACACAAATTGCTGCAGCAAACTGCTGCGATAAGGGACACATTTACAATGTGGCGTTTAGCCACATTAAGTGGCTTAAGCCCCCTTGTTAATATTGAGTTGAGAACAATGCCACTGAAGCATCAGAAAAAGTGACGCTCCTGTGGTGTAAGAGGCTCATTAATATGCCCCTTAGTGACTCTCTGTCATACTTTCCTCTATGTTTCCTCCGGTATCTCATTACCTAAATCTCTTTCCCACTGTATGGCATAGCTGAGTTTAACTTTAGGCCCCAGGTCTGTGGTCACTCGTGAGCCGGTGGGGGCAGGTTATCCCGTTTCAACATTACTTATTTGCGAACAAGATTTCAAGTGGAGTTTTTTCCCTATTTAATTATTCACTTGTCTGACGAGAGCCCACCCAGTGAAGGAGCTGTGCGATTCAAAAGTTGGCCTTCTTGCTTAGTTCCCTGTCTGCGAGAATTTCTTACTTGGTGCATAACTCACTGTTAAAAATGGGATTTCTGGTTGCCTAGGGTATACACCTAAGCCAGGCAGAACCCACCACTCTAGTCAGGGTAAGGGAGTTACACACATAAGATAACCTGTGCTCACCCCCTTGGTAGGTCGGCAGAGCAGTCAGGCTTATCCCAGAGGCAATGTGTAAAGCATTTGCGCAACACACACACACCCACCAGTAACACACAACATAAACCACAGAAAGAGACTCCCCACAGGGTTATGTAACAATATCCTTTGTATTGTTCATAAACCACTTTAGACCATAATCACATAAATCACTTTGCCAACTAGACAATTGTCTTGAAATCACAGGTAGTGCACTCGAGTAAATCCCTACAGGGTGTACAAGTCATAACACATCATGCCAACATTATACTTAACACCATCACTGTGCACATAATGCACCAACTGAGCTAATGCCTGTTATCCTGGTAACAGCAAGGTATTCACAACATTCATCATAACATCAGGGGCATAAATAGGGGGTGGTTACTTTATGAAGCGAAAACATGTATCAGCATACATCACTAAAATATAAATCACCTACTCTATTATAGGAAGCCAATACTCTTGAGCTCATATGAGGTGCTATATGGTAATCCGTGTACCCATTGGGCTAGCTAGGGCCTACCTTAGGGGTGACGGTAAAAGGGGAGTTCCAGACGTGTCACCTACTTTCTATGCCACCTACTTCACAGCGGCAGTAAACTGCTTGCACAGGCCCTGCAGCGGCAGAGGCCTGCGACAGGTTTGAAAAGCTACTTTGGTGAGTTGCTCAAGCAGCGCTGCAAGCCCACTTAATTAACAGGCCCTGGGTATATGGGATACCACTGTAGAAGGTATTTACAGGTACATTAAATATGCGAAACAGGTGAAGACCAATCTTACCAAGTTTATTAGAGAGAGCACAAGCACTTTAGCACTGATCAGCAGTGCCCAGAGTCATAAAACCAGCAAAAGCAGGTCAGAAGAAATAGAGGAAGAAGGAGTGTACACAAGAGAGACACAGGAGCATGCAAGGAGGAGGGCCACGAAGGTCTTGCTCTCGCTTTGGATCCATGCTGCAGCTTCCTACCGCTGTACCCCCGCACCTCACTCCAGCGACTGCAAGCGATGAGCTACAGGGGTGGTACCAAACAGGTGCTGGTCCTGATCCAGACCTCGACTGCAGGCAGGCCCCGCCTGTGAACTTGGCCTGCTGAGTGACAATTTGGACGTACGTGAGTGTGGCTGCGGTAAGAGGGCAGCCGCCGAGAGCGCGCCACAGACTGTTGCAGTGGCAGCCCGGTTATTTCCGGGTGTGTCCTGCATCCACTCTATGGCCCAACTCGCTCTGCTCCCTAACAATGTTGCGGAAGTTGCCATCCACCATGTGCAAGTCTCTGCTGCCTCTTCCAGACTTAACCTCCCCTAATCTCCTCCTCTGCCATCCTCCATTAACCCTCACCTGCAGATCTTTAGCCTTTAATCAGGGTCCAGGGGCCCCCCAAGGTCCCCCAGGGCCCGCTGTAACTCTACCAGGCAAGAATCCAGGAGCTGGGAGGAGAGCAGGGAAAGCCTACCCCTCAGCTCGGTCCCAGGGATCCACCCAAGAGGCCAAGCCAATGCCTGGAAGGTCTGGGTAGCGAATTCAGGACCCCAAGAATCAGGACTCGGACCCAGAACCTGATACAACTACTGTAAGGCTACATGAGGCCTGAGTTAGGAGGTATACAGTGTTCCTGAGTTTCCAAAAGAACCCAGTGAAAGTTTTGGGAGGTGAAGCATGAAGAGTTCCAACCTGCCCCCTTCTCTGTTCTTCCACCCGACCCCCCTCTCCAGCATCTTCAGCATTTTGTCTCTACCAGGATCACCTAGCTTCTGGTCAACAAACCCAGGTGCTACTCAATCACAGCCATTAACTCATTCTGTAACTTATTCTGTAATGGAAATTGGAGGTCAACAGAGTAGGAGTCCAACAAAGACAGACCCACTCATCACGCCCCGCTCCAGACTCCGAGGGGCCCAATTCAAAGCTACTTCTAAAGCATCACACAGACATCGTGTGTCCCTGTCCCACCATAGCAAAAGGACCAAAGGAATCAACAACACGGCGCTCTCAATCCCTAACCAGGTCAGCCTAATTTAGCACAGGGGCTCTCAACTTTATGCAAATTCGGGAGATCAAATTCCCATCTCACACTTCACCAAGACTACGACTTACACAGATTGGGCGCACAAAACAACCACCTTATAACAACAGTGCAAATTCACACAGGCCACTTATCAGAGAAAGCTGTGACCCAACCAAGTTCCCCAACCACTCTGGAATCACAAGCCCCACCAAGGGAGCAAATGCAACATTGCATATTAGATCCTAAGCAGGGGTCACTATCAGAGGAATTTCTAACATCATTAGAGGCTCAAATAGACGCACAAACTGAAGCATCTTTTACCCAAACTACATTAACCAAGCAAGCATCAATCATTCATCATTACTCCTCGCATCACTCCAGGAAGAGGGCAGTGGACCAGCTGGCCCGGCAAGCCCAATAACTTAAAATCAGGTGGATTCACCCTTTAAACAGTTCACAATAGCCAAAGCCTTACTCTGGCAATCACAAAAAATGGAGCTCCAGATAGATCTAATTCAGTCAATGGCAAAACAAGCCTAGTGGACCTAGAAACCAGGCTTATTCTGCTAGAAACTAAACTCGGCCAGATAGAAGTGGGTCAAATCTGTTCTTGTCCCCAACTAATTGACAAACTGACCTCCCGATCAGAAATTTGGTGGGCAGTACTATACATTGCAAAAAATGTTAACCTCAAGAATACTCAACCATACAATGCAGTAGCAGTAACTAATGTCCCCACATCACCAGGGAAACCAGCATCGAATGCAGCAATCCCTAGATGCAAAGAAAACATGGCTGCAAATTCAAATGCCAATGCAATCTCCATACCAGCCACAAACTTTCTGATACAAACAAGCTCTATCCATCTCGCTGTTAACACCCTTAACTCGCAAGAACCTCCCCTATCACAAAGAGCAAAAAAGAAACTGAAAAAACTCTAAAAAATGCAGGGCCTACAAAAAAGCACCTGGTGACAACGGGCTTATGTTCCAGATCAGGCCCTTCTTTACAACAAGCAAAGACAGTCAAATTATTTCTAATCTAACAAAAGTCACAAATTAAGCAGTAATCTGAACATAAATAACTCAGCAGTAAGTGACACAGGGGACTTCAACATGATAAAGCATCAGTCTTCCGAGCCAGGAGACAAACAGGACGTCCAAAGAAAGCCAAACACATACAAATCCAATTAAGGCAAAGTATGTGTTCCGTTACCGATTCCCCCTCAAACAATGGACACGCCATGGCCTACAGTAGAAAAGATTTTTAAGCACCAGTATTGCCCAGAAAACCAGATAATCAGTCAGAGTGAACACGATAATTCCAGGCTGCCCCAAAGCATTGCCGAAAACTACAGTTCTTGGCCTTTCCCCCAAATGCAAATTGACTGACCCCACTAAACGGAGCTTATACCTCCAACATCCTGCCGCCCCCACCTCCGGCATATGGACGATGCCCACTCAAATTGAATTTCAACGGGGAACACCAAAGATTACCTCGACATGGGGGAGCGCGATCACATGGGAACTCACCAGAATCATCTCACATGGTCAACCCCTAAGAACGAACGATCATTTATTACACCCCAACATAGCAAATCTTCAATCGAGGATAAGGATACATGGGGATACAGAAGTAGCTCTTCACAACACAAACACAGGAGGGTCACCCACAATCAAGCGTATAGGGCTATAGTAGCAAGGGACATCAAACAAACAGGACCATCAGAAAGAGAAAGTCCAGTACCCCCAATCCAGCGATCAGGAGAACTTACACTCTCCAGCCCTAAATAAGCTCATCAAAAGGGGTCATAAAACCCAGACGCTGGCTTAGCATTTACTCCCATTTACATTTCAAGCGGTCCTTCTGATATTTTAAACAGAGGGAACCTTCTAAAGCTTTTCCAACACATACCATCTCTGAAGCATCTTACCACAGCCGATCTCCACTAGGTTAAATTCACCCATATGAATCCACAATCACCATCTGGGACTCAAGAACAACCAGAGACGCCATCCTCAAAGAGGCCCCTACATTTGAGGAATGGGGCATCGAGTTAGAACCCATTCGGCCATGGAAATATTCATATGTTCTAATCTAAGATCATAAAACGCCCCCCAGAGAATTTATACTGAAGGAAGCTTGGGGCGCAACCCAGGACTGGCTAGTAAGGTCCATGCTGTCCTCTAACCCCCTGACAGTTCACTGTGGCATCAATGAAAGGATCATCAGTTGGCAACCTGCAGCCTTGTACCACGAGGGAAGAACCCAGCAGCTAACACCTAAGGGCAGCAACTACAATCATTCCACCTAGCAATATAGAACTCTCTTCTTCTTTAACATCTTTGCACCTCCAGACTAGAAAACAGGCATCAAAAGATCAACTTTCCATCATCTCATGGAATTTGGCAGGACTGGCTTCAATGCTATGATCTGACCAGGGTTGCAAATTCCTTAAAAGTAGTAGCATCCTATGCATTCAGGAGACCTGGTCATTGAATCCCACAGCAATACATGGATTCTATGAAGTCTTTTATCCGGCTACGCAAACATGCCTATTCAGGTGGCCCTCAGGGTGCCTCTAGATCTCCTTAAAGCATTCACTCATAATATCGATCTCCTCACCTACACAAACCTACAGGGACATACAAGCCCTATCCATTGAAGGCTTACAAATTGGTCAGAATGTCTTCTCCTTGCTTCCGATCAATTGTTACTCCAACCCACGTAAATCTTCAAGGGCGCACGCCATGGGCTCTTTGTGCTCGAGCATAAAATAAATCATTGAATCATATCCTCCTCACAAAACCATGCTGGCAGGGGACTTTAACACCAAACACCACAATGTGACAATGTCATGCAAACAAGCAATGAACCAGATCAACTCAATGACCTACTCGCCACATTTGAACTAACATCAGTAGACCAGAACCAGATGCGCCCTGGGAGCATGCCCCACCACACATTTAGGAAAATCACAACAATTGACTATGTCTTCATGTCAAATCCTTTAATAAACATATACAGAGTTTTGACATAATAAATCGTGTAGAAAGTGACCATAATCCTCTGGTCATAAACTTAGACTTAAGCCACCAGACAGCTGACACCGGCCAGGAGATACACTCTTCTACAGGAGACAAATTAAAGACTCTACTAAGAAGAATCAAGTGGCAACCTTACCACTCACTCCAGGTGGCAAAATGGCTTGAAGATGAGGGATCTCAGTACAAGGACGATTCAGGGGAGCTACTTTTAACAAACTGGGACCTTATGAATAGAGCTTTAGCAGCATCACCTCAGGGTCACATGGGTCCCCCAACGCATCCTCAGCAGGTACACAGCCATCCAAATCAATCCCTGCCGCAATGGGACATCAACCTCATGCAGAAGAAGCTGAGGAAGAGAACACACCTGCTCAAATTTAATCCAACTTCCACTAATCTAGCATCTGCTAAAGACGGATGGAAAGCCCACAAAAAAATGTTTGGGCTCTGAATCGAGCACGAGAGGAAGAATTAGATTTTGGGGGGAAATGCTCATAGAAAGCTCCCTAGCTCAATTCTGGAAATATGTGAACTTCCTAAAATCCCCTGGGTCACCCAGGGTAAATGCAGTTCCAGCTTCAGATTGGGAGAACCACGTAAGGGGCTAGTTTCATGCACATAAGCATCCAGATACCATGACGCCCTTATGGTCTAATGTAGAAGAACATCGAGTCTCAATTTCATCTTCGGAAATAATAAAAAGAATAGAAATCTTGAAGGTCAAGGGAGCGCCTGGCCCAAACGGGCTCCCAGCAGGAATCTTTCAATCCACCTCAGATGACTGGGCCTAGCTACTTACCCCATTAGTCAACACCGCTGATACATTTGGCAAATCTTGGAGAGACTCAATGCTATACCTGATCTTTAAAAAAGATGACCCCTTAAAAGCAAGCAACTACCACCTACTAGCTCAGCTAGATCGAGAAGCAAAGGCATATGCCTGAATCGTGTCGGAGAAACTGGAAACCTGGGCAGAAGAAAACAAGCTGCTCTACTTTTTTCAAACTGGCTTCCATGAAGGAGCCTCTACAACATCATAGCTTCATCAGTTCTCTGCCATCCAGCCATCCAGCAGAACCAACCCCCACTTTGCTGTTGCTTTGTTGACCTGTCCACAGCATTTGATAGGGTCAACAGACAGACTCTCTGTGTGAATCTAGCAAACTGGGTAATTCCATCTTTGCTCCTAATAGCCATATTGTCCCTTTACTACAAAACCTGGGGACGAGTGAAAACAGGTCCAACATCTTTATCAGCTAAAATTTCTATGACTCGATGTCTGAAACAAGGCACCCTTACTGACCAACTTATACACAGCGGATTTGGGAAAACCTCTGTCCAACAGCTGCATGGTTCTGCCCCGTCTAGGCCATCGCCCACTTCACATCCTTCAATATGCGGATGACATATTCATCATGGACCATATCAAAGTGGGACTTAACCATGCACTGACCGTTCTACACTTATACAGTGCAACAAAGCACCTTACCATCAACCCAAGCAAGACGAAGATCCTTGTACTCAGATGGCATAAGAACATAAAACAAATTGCATGTACCATAGGTTCCACAACCATCAAGTCTGCTCCAAAATACAAGTACCTGGGAGTCTGGTTCCCAGAATCTGCTCAACCATCTACTCATAAAAAAGATCTGACAAGAAATTGATGGCCATCACTTATGTTTTAATCCAACTCAATAACAAGCTAAAAAGTCAGTTGGCAGAGGGAATAAGGAAAGTCATTCAAGCATTACTACTTCCAGCACTCTCACATGGTCACCAAGCGTTCCCTGGTGCATGCACAGAAATCTTGGAGTGGGCGCAGTGTGGGGCTTATAAAAAGATCTGCCAACAACCCAAATGCCTCCTCTGGCTGACACTCAGGCTGGAGCTTGGACTGGTTAAACAAGCACTAACCCTTGAAGCTGATCTCCACAAATACTACATTTATATTTTTAAATCTCTGAAACAATCCTTAATGTGCTGCCTTGGAGACATATTTGAAAAAACAGGCTCTCCGTGGAATATTCAGCTTAAAAAATCCCTTGCCACCACAGAAAAAAAAACCAGCAGCACTCACCTAGCCTTCTTTCGCATACGCAATCTGGAAAAAGACCATTAACAAACAAGTGCAATCAGTCTCATTCCAGCAAGACCAGGCTACTCTAAAAACATCTCCTTTCCAGGCCCGCTTAATGCCTCATATCTAGTAACTAAACCCCAGCCTTACCTTTCTACTTCTCTCAATACTAAAACCAGATTAGAGATCATGTATATGCGATTGCTGGCATTGCCAATAATGGATTTTAGCCGCCCTGGGCAAACCAAAAAACTGGAGGAGCATGCAGACTATGCGCCAACAAATGAGAATCATGGCTGCACTTATTGTGCTGTGGCCCAGCTATAATGAGCGAAAGGAGAATCCTTCTCAGGGAACTATACCTGAGGGAAAATGCAAGCACCTGCCTAGAGGCTTCGGCAATATGTTTCTCACAAAAGGAGCCCTCCATCCTGGCACATTGCAGAAAATCTATACAAACAATCAGGGATGCTCTCCAGTCCCATTCTGGTCTTCTATCTTGCTCACTTATAACCCAAAAACAAATTCTGGATTATTTCAAACAGAAGCTAGGAGATGGTCTTTTCGCCAACCAGAAATTAAACCCAGTAGTCATGTTCATATTTTCCAAAAGACACCTTCGCAGACAGAATACATAGCTGTCCGATAGAACTTAGAGGCATATTATCAAGCCTGGGCGATAAAATTATTGCCGCTTTATCAGTGGGAAACTGACGATAAAGTGGCGATAATGGGTTTGATAATATGCACTATGGAATTCCAATCGAAGCTCATGTAAAATGTGAAGGACATCTAACATGAGCTTCGATTGGAATTCCATAGAGCATATTATCAAGCCCATTATCTCCACTTTATCAGCAGTTTCCCGCAGATAAAGCGGCGATAATTTTATCGCCCAGGCTTGATAATATGCCCCTTAGAGGCTGCTCAGAATGAAGTATATCAGAGGCTGGGGACTCCAAAATATCTCATCCAAACGAAGGTTTATTTTACACCCCACAAAGCCGCAAATCACAAGTACTTTATCAAAGAACTAGGATCAAGGACAGAACACATGGTGCTAAAGGGCACAGAAAGAATAGAAGAACCGGAAAACGGATGAGTTAGACGGGGGTCATATTCCACAGGGGCTGGCTGTAGAGGAATGTGCAATTGTAAACATGAAATTCAAGTCCTGGACTACATGACGGCATAGAGCACCTGCACCTTCCTAGAGAGTCTGGCCCATAGGTAAACCACCCACTGATAAAGGGAGAAGGTCGTAGAGAGGGAGTATTGACGGAATATAAAATTGGGGGACTAAACTTACCGGGCACGGTCCAGCAAACAATGCGCAACTTCCCGCACATAACCAGAAGTAATTTGCCCATTTTTAACTTTGACACTAGGGCCACACGCAGATACTATGGTTCTTTTTGTAATGTTATTTAACTGTAAATCAATTGTTTTAATTAACTTATGCAAATAAACTTCAAATTCAAATACAGGAGGAAGGCAAATGTTTGTGAATGACCAAGCAAAAAGATAGGTCGGGGCAGAGTTCCATTACGCAGAACTATGCGAAGTGACATTAAAACTGCGCAGAGTTCCGCAAGCGGTGGAGTGTGGCACAAACTGCCTTTTGTGATGAGCGTCCTGCTACTCTGGTAAAAATTCTACCCGAGCAGCAGCTCGCACTTGCCAACTTACTGTCCTACTGGCCACTTTCTTCCACCACAAGATCATAGACATCCACAACAGCTTCATCGCACCGCCAGCCCCAACCACGACTGACCCCACCCTGAACACCACCTGCACCAACCAGCTGACATCCTGGGCCCACGTCAATGACGACGAGACAAAAAAGATCATGAACTCCATCCACTCTGGATCACCAGCAGACCCCTGACCACACCACGTTTTCAACAAAGCAGACGCCACCATCGCATCCCAACTACAAAAGTTCATCAACATCTTCGACTCAGCGACATTCCACGAAAGCTGGAAGCATGCCGAAATCAATGCCCTCCTCAAGAAGCCCAAGGCAGACCCCAAGGCCCTCAAGAACTTCCGCCCCATCTCCCTGCTCCCCTTCCTGGCGCAGGTCATTGAGAAAATTGCCAACATACAGCGAACCCGCCACCTCGAGGACAGCAACATCCTAGACCCGTCGCAATCCGGATTCAGACGGAACCACAGCACAGAGACAGCCCTCATCGCCCCCACAGACGACATCCGACCCCAACTAGACAACGGCAAAACCTCAGCCCTCATCTTCCTGGACCTGTCAGCTGCCTTCGACACGGTTTGCCACCACACACTAAGAACACGCCTCAAAGAAGCCGGAATTCGGAAAAAAGCTCCAGACTGGAGCACCTCCTTCCTCTCCGACAGAACCCAGAGGGTCCACCTCCCACCCTATAGTTCCAAAGCTACCAAACTCATCTGCGGCGTACCCCAGGGATCATCCCTCAGCCCTACGCTATTCAACATCTACATGGCCCCCCTCGCTCAAGTGGCCCGCCAACACGACCTGAACATCATCTTCTATGCCGACGACACCCAGCTCATCCTCTCTCTCACCCAGGACCCACACACTGCCAAAACCAACCTCCACAAAGGAATGAAGGCCGTCGCCGAGTGGATGAGGAGCAGCCATCTGAAGCTGAACAAGACGGAAGTCCTCATCCTCGGCCCCACCCCATCTGCCTGGGACGACTCGGGGTGGCCGACAGCGCTAGGAACAGCACCATGCCCACGGACCACGCACGCAACTTGAGAGTCATCCTCGACTCCTCCCTCTCCATGTCCAAGCAGGTCAGCGCCGTCTCCTCCTCCTGCTACAACACCCTCCACATGCTTCGCAGGATCTACAAGTGGATCCCGATTAAAACCAGAAGAGCGGTGACCCAAGCCCTCGTCAGCAGCCGGCTGGACTACGGCAACGCACTCTACGCAGGAATCCCGAGCAAACACCTACAGCGACTACAACACATCCAGAACGCCTTGGCTCATCTGATCCTCAACCTCCCCCTACGCAGCCACATCACCCTCCACCTCAGAGACCTTCACTGGCTCCCCATCAACAAGAGGATCACCTTCAAGCTCCTCACCCACGCTTACAAAGCACTCCACAACTCCGGACCAGCCTACCTAAACACCAGACTCAACTTCTACACCCCCCCGCCAGCTCCACTCTGCCAGCCTCGCCCTCGCCGACGTCCCACGAATCCAGCGTACCACCTCCGGAGGCAGATCCTGCTCCTTCCTCGCTGCCAAGACCTGGAACACCCTCCCCACCCACCTGCGGCAGACCCAGGACCTGCTCACCTTCAGGAAGCATCTCAAGACCTGGCTACTCGAGCAGTAGCAGCAGCCACCACTCCCCCCCCCCGCAGCACCTTGAGACCCTCCTGGGAAAGTAGCACGCTTTACAAGTTCTGTGATTGATTGATTGATTGATTGGAGTTTTCTCCACTCCGCGAGCTCTGTGGAGTATGGAGAGCAGAAAACTCCACAAACTTAGTGAACGGAGTGGAGTTCACTGCCCTGGCTGTCAATTCCAACATTCACCAACTAAAAATAAGTTACTCAAAGAAGACAAGTTGCCATTGTTCCAGCATCAAAATCTATGTTCACAAATTCCAGGTGGGAAATCTGGATTATATGTGATGGAGGACATTGATGATAGGAATGTTGTGGAGACTTGCGAATACTTTAGGATTTTTTTGGGCTCATGTTTTACTCTGTTTTATGCCATTTCTCTTTGACATTTGTGTCTTTTTCTATTCTGTTTGTCACTGCCCTTTGAGAAATTTCTTATTTCCAGTGACCTCAGAAAGTGTTTTTTTAATGTTTTGTGACTTTGCTCTTGGTTAATTGCTCTTTTTAGTGCCACTTTTCTTTGTTCATTGTTTTTCTCTGTTGTTCGTTCCATTTCTCTTTTTCACTGATCTTTGTTTTTATTTTTTTTTCACAAGAGATTATTACTTCTTCCAGCTGTTCCACTTCCTGTTTCCAGTGAACCTCTCAGCCTCGCCCACCAGTCCTTCTACTCCTTCCATCTCTGAGGAACTACTTAATAGCTGCCACAGTGCAGATTTGCATTGTGGGCATGCCAGTGGCACGCCAAAGGCAAGCCTCCCTGAACCCATTTGTAGCCAGTCCACATGCAGTGCCAGGAAGCCTGGTCCTAATCCCACCCGTTGTTACCTTCTGTGCTCCTAGCACCAACTGCTGCTCACCATCCAGTTGCCACCCCGCACAACACAGAGAGAGTGTTCTCCTCTACGTACTGCATGTTCTCATGTTCACATCTGCACCCCACACTCACAAGTCTAACACCAACTACACTCTAAACCCCCTCTCTCACACTCACACACTTTTGCCATCCCCCACACAACACTCAGTGCTCCTATCCATGCTCCTAAAAACCTGCTTACTCGCCAAAAAAGCCACGGAGATCTGGAACCTTCTGCATGACCGAGCCAAGGAAACCTGTCTGGTCCCCACAGATGCACCTGACATCACCACAGTCATCTCCAGCTACATGACAACCAGGCAATACAGAACAACAACAAAGAAGTACCAGAGGGTCTAAGAAAGAAGTGAGTTTACAGTGGGCAGGGAACAGACCAACAACAAGACGACCCCTAAACTGACTAAAAAAGGGTGTGGTATACAATGACAACTCGATAGATGGTCAGAGATACCCATCAGTCACCACTCGGAACCGCCCTTTATCATTTGGGATTTGTCAAGACCATCCATGCAAGTATTTATTACACAGACGTAAGGAGACCAGGTGGCTGATAGATCTCCTCCGCTGCACCAACAATAGCATGGTCTACCACTCTTTAAGACTGATGAGTGGTGAAGCGTGGTGTGACTGGGGAGTGCAGTGCAAAAACAAAACTTAAACGTGAAAAAGTAAAAGTAGAAAAGTGTATTATAAAATTGGATAAGGGAGCATAGAACAAACTTTATTCAGATGATGCTCGCTTCACCAATATTAAAAATTTGTTAAAGACAGTTTGAAAAATGCGCTGTCTAGAGATGGAACCAGGTCGACATGTTTCAGCAATGTATGGACATAGTCGTCCTTGCTTTCTTCAGGACCTCATGACAAATAAATGCTACTGCAAATTGTGAAATAAATAATAAGTGACAACTAAGAAACAGTAACCGTAGTGTTTTTGTTGTAACCAGGCAAGACAGACTACACAAGCCATAACCCACAAAAATATTATCAGTTGCTCCATTGCCGCAGACATGCCATCCACCTGTCATTCAAGCTTCATATCACGACCAATTTTACCCTCAACAGTATTCTAATTTACAGACCACCGTGACCACATAACAATGTCTCTAACACTCTTTCTGACTTTATCACGCCACTTGTCCTCGAGCAATTGTCTACTCCTCAGAGAACCTAAATTTCCACCTGTAAATTCTTGCTGACCCCAACTAGAAAGCACTCCTCAATGACCTTGGAAATCGGAGCCACACCAGACAAGTTTAAGAACCTACCCAAGCTGTTAAACACCTTCTGGACTTAATTTTCACCTCCTTCAGCCATTTTGGAATTAAAAAGTCCACATTGGTCACCTGGACCAACCACGTTCTCATCAAATTCAGCCTTACTCTCCCATCTCAACAAAAACAAACCACCACCAGAAGAGCCAGTTGCAACTGGAACAACATCACAGACAAGGACTAGGCACTGCCCTTAAGCCTCACTGACCCCCAAAAACACCAAGGGCCTCCACAGTGCCATCACAAATTTCTAAAACTGCATCAAAAACTGGATCACCCACTGGGCTGGCATCCAGGCCCCCATCAAGCACACCAGCACAACCAGATCCAGACACCAAGCCAGCTGGTACACAGAGGAACTCAGGATCGTGATGCATCACTGCAAACAACTGAAGTACAGATAGTGAAGGATCAGAAACAATGAACACAAGAGCACATTGAAGCCATCCCTAAGAATTGCCACCAACTGTGCTAGATAACTAAACAGAAGGCCTTGGGGGACCACATTGGTGCCAGTACCAACAGAAGCAAAGGAATAGTCAAGACTGGGAAATGTTTCACCTCACCAGTGTCACCAACCTTCTCAAAGGACCTCTTGAACAACCCCTCCCTATTCTTTAGCAACAAAAATCACCACCATAAACAGCAGCTGCAACTGAGCCTAACAGACCTCATCAAATGACTCCCAACCTCATCCAAAGAGCCAACACTTACCTCATAGACCGACAACTACCCCGATGAAATCACCTCCACCATGAAGCCTATCCACTCTGGGGCCCAGTCAGACCTTGACTCCATCACACCTATTCAAAAGGACTGCTACTCACCGGCTTCATGCTCACACCTATCCTGAACAACTCCATCTTCTCGGCAGACCTTTCAAGATGCCAGGAAGCAATCATTAGTCCTCCCCTTGCTGAAGAAACCATCAGAGGATTTATCTATGCTCGCTAACTACAGACCGACCCTGTTTCCAAACCCAGCCATGATATTAGAAAAAATTGTCAACAAACGCCTCACAGAACACCACAACAACCACCAACTCTTTCTCAACACTATCTAGTCCGGATTCAGACCCAACCACAGTACTGAAACTGCCCTTCTCATCACCAAGGACGACATCCGCATGTTCCTGGACATAGGAAAAACAGTGGCTCTCACTCTACTGGACCTTTCTACTATGCAGGCAGAGGAGCATCACCCCACTGCTCATTGAGCAGTGCCACAAAGAAAAAAAGGATAATAGCAAGAAGTTATTATCATTTTCTTTTTTCTTTGCTGGACTCCAGCCAGGTCAGAGGTGACGGGGCCCACCGCCATCAGAGGGAGCAGAATTGGTTTGCACTCCCTCACTGAGTGCATGATGGTTTGGCCCTCTGGAGCCAGCCAAAGAGTCACGTGCACTTGACATGTTTTCCACTGGGCTGTGCTTCACAGCCCAGTGGAAAACATGGGCAGCCTCCCAGGTACTGCCTGAGCAGCCAAACGGGCTGCTCAGACTAATCACAACGCTGCTCCTGCAGCATCGTGATTGGCTGGGAGAGTCCGGAAGCATGGGCGCTTCCGGTGGCAGAAAGCGAGGATAAAGGAGAGATGTGCGGTGGCCGCGAATAAGGTATGTTTATTTATGACGTCTTTTTCATGCCTCCCCCTGCCTCACCACCTCATACAGAAGCAGCCGCCACTGCTGCTTTGTTTGACACAGCATCCCACTCCATCCTCATCAAACCCCTCGACAACATCTGAATACAAGGTTGTGTGCACCGCTGAATCTGCTCCTTCGTGCTAGTCAAGCAGGACCCAGATAGTCAACCTGACACCCTTTACCTAGAATGTCCATGAACTTAACTGTGGAGTCCTGCAATGTTCCAGCAGGAGCCTGGTACTATTCACTGCTTATATGATCCTGCTTATATGATCTGCCTGACCAGCATCATTTACTCTCACAACATCAACATCCTTGCCTACTCTGATGACATGCAACTTATCCTCTCCCTCAAAAGATACGATACCTTGCACCCGGAACAAGTTCACAGCATGTATGATTAAAAACGCCAACTGGATAAAGCCCAACTGTTTGAAGACGTACATATACAAGACCAAAGTTGTGATCTTCAAGAAGAGCTCCTCTTCGTGGGAGGTAGTTAGAGAGAGAGTGAGGTAGTGATAGATTATTGAAGGAGTGATATAGAGAGATTGAGGTAGGCCGGTCGAGAGAGAGTGAGGTAGTGAGATAGAGAGTGAGGTAGGCCGATCGAGAGAGAGTGAGTTAGTGAGATAGAGAGAGAGTGAGGTAGTGAGATAGAGAGAGAGTGAGGTAGTGAGGTAGTGAGATAGAGAGAGAGTGAAGTTGTGAGGTAGTGAGAGATAGAGAGAGTGAGGTAGATAGAGAGTGAGGCAGTGAGAGAGAGAGAGTGAGGTAGATAGAGAGTGAGGTAGTGAGGTAGTGAGGTAGTGAGAGACAGAGGTAGTGAGGTAGTGAGAGAGAGTGAGGTAGTGAGAGAGAGAGTGAGGTAGTGAGAGAGAGAGTGAGGTAGTGAGCGAAAGAGATAGATAGTGAGGTAGTTAGTAATAATAGTTTAACATTGTCTACTACTAATGCATGTTTAGAAACAGTGGTTCTTACTCCCCAAACTACTAGGTGAAGGGAGAACCGACAAACTGTGCGCAAGGGTCTCCACAAACAGAAGGTTCGACCACACTCAGCGATCCTTTGAAAGTAAAGGGTTTTGTGTGAGGGTGTTAAAAGTTAGGCTGCAAACGTCAACATTATCGGCGCCATCTTGCTCTTTTTGAGCCCATTCGTGCACGTAAGCGGCAGCCATTTTGAGCACCATGGCCTCCCTGCCCCTCGCTGATAGCCAGCGCGTCTCTCTCTTTCTCTCTCCTAACCTCGCAGGCATCCCCCCGCACGCTGACAACCCCCCCGCTCTCACATGCCTTGGGTCATAAACCCCTCTTCAGCACAGCTCTGCCTCGGAATCCCATCCTGTTCCCAGCGCGACACCTCCCTTCATTCCTTTCATGGTCCCAGGTCCTTTGATACAAACCCCCTTTTCCTGTGTGCCCGTTTGTCTTCCTCGTTCCCAGGCCGCCACCTGGCCCTGCGGATACTGTTTATTGCCCCCCCGTACAGTAGGAAGCTTCCCCCATTAAAGGACCCTCGAATTGATCAAAGCCCCCACCCTATGAGATCCGATCAACCCCACACATTCCGTGAATTGACGGAATGTCCAGCTGCGCGATAATCACCACCTGTTGTGACCGGGGTGGGGACTTCAACTGTAAATGTGTGTGGGAACGGGCCTGAAGGGGAGATTCCGAGGATGTCCTTTCATACTTCAAAGCATTGCAAGAATGTGTTACATGCAATAAAGATCATAAACTTGTGTATAAGAGGCCAAGCCTCAGAGATGCGGCTAGAGCACCTCGTGAAGATACTTGCTGTCCGAACTGATGTGTTCTCCTCCGGAGAGAATAAACCCTTGTTTCCTGCCTTCCAGTCACCAGCGCCTGCCTCTTCATTGATTAATATTTTGTGGGTTAAAGAGGCGACACCGCCGGGCAATACTTAAGGATCTTTGTTTATTGGTTGCTTCAGAAACCTTTTTACAATTGGCGTCCCAAACGTGGGGCCCATCAGCGACTCGTGGATCCAGTGGGAGAGGTCCTGACGACAGAGTGAACGACTGCAACGATCGGGAGTGCACCTGTCCGATAGACCCTCGTCTGACAGCCGATCATCCGAACTTCACTGGTTCCGAACAGACCTCTCTCGAGTGATCTACGGTCCTGACTGGGAACCATCAGGAGTGCCGCAAGGAATACGAAGAAAAGAGGACGATCGGGCGCTGGATTCGGAAGACAAGAAACTGTCCATGCGGTCCGGGTAAGGTTGTGTAAACACGACGAATTGCGAAATGATTGTTTGATTGTTTGGAAAATACTAGTATTACTCTTTGTTGATTTGTTTGGAGATTCGCTGTCTGCAAACAGGAAAGAACAGGTTCCCTCTTTGCAGATAGTGAAAGGGTAGGTAACGCAGACCTTTGCGGGCCTACTTATTCTCCCCACTGATTGTTTGATTGACCGAACATTGACTGTTCGATATTGGTTCATGAGGTATTCACTGCCTGCAAATAACGTAGAATAGAAATATTCTGTCTAGTCTTTGCACGCAGTGATAAGATAGGTAGTGCTGACTTTTGTCCCCATTGTGATCCGTCATGCTTGTCTTCTCCCCACTGATTGGTAGCCTGTTTAGCCCGGACCGCTTATTAGAGATGAACCATCCGGCTCCACTGGAAGGCACCCCTAATAAGGACATGTTCATGAAGCATGGATTGATCGCTATAGCCTATAGCAAGCTGTGGCATAAATATACGAAAAAGGATCGAGAAAGTCAGTGGCCACTGATAGGATCCTTCGATGATGATAAAATAAACGCGCTAGAAACAGCCCTTGGTAAAAACAAGACAACGCCCACTATGCTTGATAGTTTCGGCATGTGGCGCAAAGAAACTGAACAACGTAAAAAGAGAACTGAGAGTAGGTTGGGAAAAGAGCTGCGAAAAGCAGCCCACCTAGCTGCTCAGAAACTAGAAGAAGAGATAAAGGAAAGAGAGGAAGCCAAACAGAAACTAGAAATGGAAACATCAAGCCAGTGTCCGGTTAGAACGTCCTCCACGCTCTACCCTGAATTACCCTCGAAACAACGAGCCAACGATGATCTGCTGTTAGGTCCTCCGATCATCTACATGCCCCCTCCATATGCCCCTTCCCAACCCTTTGCACAGCACCCACCACCCCCAGGTACAAACGAGAGTAGCGCCACAGCTTCGGCCCCCATGGCCTCTGTGCCGGCCGAACTCCTTGTATTAGATACTACGCAAACGACAACGTTAGGCGACCCTGAGACCCGAAGGGTTGGTTCTGCAAGAACAAGCAGACTAAGCAAAGATGAGCGAGCAGGGATTGACAAGATAGCAAGGACACTGGTAGAAAGGAAGGAAGATGAAGAGTACATCACGGATATGTTTAACTCGTATACAGGGAGTCACAGACGACATTTTACCGTACGACTGTGTTACCATGTCTTGAACGCATACGAGGACCGATATCGAGACAAAGGTCCCGAGAGCCTAACGACTCTGTACCGGAAGGTCGATATCGGGGATGAGGGCAAGTGTGATGTGACGGACCTCCTTATGCGTACGCTTGAGGTTTTCCGCCACCTCACTGAACAAGAATCGGGAACTAAACCCACGACATCCGTAGCGACCGAACCACAAACTGAGCAATCTAACGCCATGATGCCGATACGAGAGGCTGCCCCTTACTGGGTTCCTCCATGAGGTGAAGGGACTAACGATGATGCAAACCACAAAGATGCAAAAGGAAGGGTAGTGTACAACTGGGTCTACCAGCCATGGGACCGGCAAGAGATTCTGACATTCCGGAAATCTCTGCCTGACCTACGTAAAAACCCCACTGCCTTCTATACTGAATTAGGTACAGCCCTAGGTTCAACGATTATGACCCTGGCTGACATCGACTTGTTTTTCGGGTTATGTCTACCAGCTGATGTGTGGAAGCAAATCCGGAAAGTCGACCACATTGAGCTGTTTGGACATACCTGGTCACAACTCGATGGCATTGATAAACAACGAGAACCTGGACAAAAGCCTTTAAAAACCATTTTAGACCTCCCAGATAAAATCGTACAGAAATTAAAAACCCTGATTCCAGAAAAGAAAGTGGACTGGTCGATAGTAACGGCCTGTCGCCAGAAACCCCAGGAGGATGTATCGGACTACTTCTCCCGGTTTGAAACGGTGTTCTCCGATTACAGCGGCCAGGACATGACCACTGCAACCGGACACCATCTGTTTGTCCAGAATTATGTTAAGGGTCTGTCACCAGAGGTCTCCCAGAAACTGCAGGCCAGCGAGAGTAGTTGGGCAGCCTCCAAACCTACAGCTATCCTCCAGATGGCCCAATATTATGAACATCAGAAAAATGAAAACGATAGAGCAACAGAGAAAAAGAAGAAGGACTTGAAAGAGAGGGTGATGATTGCACAACTGCAAGGGGTGACTATAGGACGAGACCAATACCGGGGAAACTATCAGACGAACGTCCCTAAGACTGCACCTCCCAAGGACCGCACTTTGACTCCCCACATTGGACGTACAGACATTAGAGAGGACCAGTGTGCTTTCTGTAAAGGAACTGGCCATTGGAAATCCCAGTGCCCGGTTCTTTTGGAAATAATCAGAAACAAAGACCCCAAGGACATAGCAAGTGGACCGAGAAATAAGGGACAGCAGCGAGGGCCCCCAAATGACACGACTAACGACAGATCAGGCAGACCAAATACATTTGATCGACCCAGACAGAACCAATGCCAGCAATCTGACTACGATGACGCCCACGACTTTGCATAGGACTGCCAAGGGCAAGGGAGGGATCCAGTCGAGCTCTATGTTGACCAGCAAGGCCCTTACTTCACTGCTAAGGTCTTGGGTACAAAGTCTCCATGTCTGGTAGACACTGGCGCAACACGTAGTGCGTTATCTAAACGACTGATTCCAAGGGCACCCTTGTCTGGCTCACTTATAACATCGACAGGTTTCGATGGAACGCCCTCCACTAACCCTTTGTCCGCCCCGATCCTCTTCGACTTAGAAAACAACACCACTGACACCACGTTTTTGCTTTCCTCCAATAGCCCTGACGCCATTATGGGACTTGACTTATTGAAACACTTCAGAGCGACAATTAGATGTTCTCAAGACGGAGTTCGAGTTTTCCTTTACGACAACCCCGTTCTGCTTAGACATTGCCCTCCCCGACGCATGTTTTCCATCACCGACGCTGACACATCCCTGCTTGACACTCTGCCTCCGTATCTGTGGGCCAAGACGGATTCGGACGTAGGGCGCATGATGATTGACCCAGTGCACATTACTGTCCGACCAGACGCAACACTCCCAAAACTTCCACAATATCGGATATCGCCCGAGGGCGAGAAGGCATTGGTAAAGATTATTCAGTCACTGATAGACGCAGGAGTGGTAGAGGAAGTGGTTAGCAACGTTTGCAACAGCCCTATCTTGCCCATCATCAAGAAACAGGGAGAGGGAGATGAGAAAGCATACCGCTTTATCATTGACCTTCGAGAAATCAACAAAGTGGTGGTACCCCAGTACCCCGTGGTCTCAGACATCACCACCATCCTGACTTTGATTCCTTCTACTGCCACCACCTTCACTGTCATTGACCTCAAAAACGCATTCTTTTCCATCCCCATCCACCCAGACAGCCGATATCTCTTTGGCTTCACCCTAAAAGCCCGCTCATATAGGTTCTGCCGAGCACCCCAGGGCTACACAGAAAGCCCTAGCATCTACAGCCAGGCCCTCAAGAGACAACTGGATCAAGTCCAGTTACCCGATGGAGTGGTGTTAGTGCAATATGTCGATGACATCCTTTTGGCAGCCGACACCACTCCATTAGCAGTTACAGCCACCATTCAACTCCTGCACTTCCTTGCGGAAAATGGCCACAAGGTCTCCAAGAAGAAGTTGCAATTCTGCCAACCCCAGGTCACTTACTTAGGCCACCTTTTGTCCAAAGACGGAAGGAAACTCACTCCCGACCGGATCCAAACCATTCTCGAAACTCCTGTCCCTAAGACTCAGAAACAGGTTCGCTCCCTACTAGGCCTCACCTCCTTCTGCCGACAGTGGTTACCAAACTTTAGCCTCATTGTGAAACCGCTGCTTTCTCTGTTAGCTAAAGACGTCCCCTTCCCACTCCCTTGGACCCCTGAATGTCAAACCTCCTTCACGGAACTACGAGATGCCCTTTGTTCGGCCCCTGTCCTAGGTACCCCCGATTACACAAAGCCCTTCTCCCTTTACACTCACGAAAGGGAGGGGTGCGCTTTATCTGTCCTGACCCAGTCCATTGGCCCAAAGCAACGACCGTGCGCTTACTTCTCTGCCACTCTTGACCCTGTAGCCAGAGCCTTGCCTGCCTGTCTTCGAGCTGTAGCTGCCGCTGCAATCTCAATCCGACAGAGTGAGGGGATCGTGCTCTCGAATTCCCTCACGGTACTGGTAACCCATGCAGTTGACACCCTCCTGAACCAAACCAAGACGCAACACCTGACGAGTGCACGACTGACTGGATACGAACTGACTTTGCTTGCACCCCATATCACCCTGAAAAGATGCACCCCACTGAACCCGCAACTCTGTTACCCTTACCAGAGAACGATCCCAATGTGCACCCTGTACATGACTGCGTGACTCTTACGGACGAACAGACTAGAAGTAGGGTTGACCTCAGAGACACGGCTTTTCCTGACCCTGACGGAGAGCTGTGGGCGGACGGTTCTTGCATCAAACTCCCCGATGGCACCACTTCAGCTGCCTATGCAGTCACCACGGCTCGAACTGTAGTCGAGACAGCCCGCATCACGCAACGATCTGCCCAGGCAGCGGAACTGATTGCCCTGACACGAGCCTGCATTCTAGCAGCAGGAACCACAGCGAACATTTACACCGACAGCCAGTACGCCTTCGGGGTGGTTCACCATTTTGGGCTCCTTTGGAGGGAAAGGGGATTCTTGACCTCACACGGCACCCCCATTTTGCACGGGGATCTAGTCTCCGCCTTGATCCAAGCTGTCCTTCTCCCCAAAAAGCTTGCTGTCGTCAAATGCCAGGCACGCAAAAAGGTGACAGACATTATTGGACAGGGAAATGCACTAGCCGACATCACTGCCCGAACGACAGCTGAAAATAGGACGACAACACATATGTACGTGACCAGGTCACAAGCAGAAAAATGGACTGACGCTAGGGACACTATTAGAGACATTCAAATGGCTAGCACACAACACGAACTGACTGAATGGACACGGGTGGGATTAAAAGATGACGAAGGCTGCTGGCGGACAAAAGACACAAACAAATGGTTGCTACCTGACTCGTACCTGATTCCCATACTGACTATGGCACACTCCCCTGCCCACATAGGATCAGCCCCCATGATTGAACTTGTCTCCAGAGTTTGGCACAATGATAAAATCACAGACTCCGCCAAACGTCTGGTCCAACAATGCTTGATATGCCTGCAACACAACCCCGGGAAAGGAACTGTAGTACCCCGGGGAGGGTTTGGGGTCCCAAATTACCCGTTTGAAGTCCTGCAGATGGACTACATCCAGCTAGACAGATGCCAAGGCCTGAAATATGTACTTGTTGTGGTATGCGCATTTAGCAAATGGGTGGAAGCATACCCAACCCGTGACAACACTGCTATGGCCACTGCAAAAGTACTGTTAAAGGAGTTTTTCCCCCCGTTACGGCCTTTGTCGTATTTTATGGAGCGACAATGGCCCCCACTTCATAGCCGAAGTCATCCAGCTCATCTTAAAGGGGCTGGGCATCAAGCAGAAGTTCCACGCAGTCTTCCACCCCCAGTCTGCTGGACTTGTTGAGCGACACAACGCCACACTAAAGCTTAAACTGGCCAAGATAGTGGCTACCACGGGTCTGAAATGGCCAGACGCCCTCCCACTGGCATTGCTATCGATGCGTTCCACCCCCACCAAACATCACTTGACACCTTATGAGGTTGTTTTCGGTCGACCCATGAGTGTCTGGTCTGCACCGAAACCAACTTCCATTCATGACGTCCCGGACGTCCTAATGTCTGATTATCTGTATAAATTGACTGAAACTCTGTCTGTCATTCATCAGCAGGTGCAGCAGGCCATCCCCGATGCTTCCAGGGGTCCGGGTCACGCCATCCAACCTGGAGATTTCGTGCTGATCCGAAACTTTCAGCGGTCGAAGAGTTTGGAACCCCGGTGGACGGGCCCCTGGCAAGTGTTAATCACCACCCGGACGGCTCTTCGTGTGGAGGGGAAACGGCACTGGCTGCACGCACACCACTGTAAGAAGGTCTCCTCGACCCTGGCCACGACAGAAAACATCGACAACCAAGAAGAGCTCCTGAACAAGGACCGACCGTCACTAACCTGCTATCCTGATACCGAAGCACTTGAACTTTCAAAATTCTCTGATCCCACTGTGCCATCCAGAGAAGGGTATTTCCTGCATCGAAAGGAGGGAGCTTCGGCTAAGTAGACCACGGACTAAGTTAAATCTCAGAACGGTGACCTAAACACCACCAAGGGTCACCCGGAGAGAAGTTAAACGAAGTCTGTGGTTCTGCCCGCTACCGAGCACCTTGAAGATGATGGAAGCGCCAGATAAGAAGATGATGGAAGCGCCAAATAAGAAGATGATGGAAGCAACAGGAAATACCCACTACAGAAACCCAAGAACAGACAGACTCCACAGCTCAAAGACAATTGCACTCTTCATCACAATCCTTTTCTGCTTTCTCCTCATGACCACACTCTGGATTATGGAAGAAAATGCACCTGCTCACGAAACATTCCTGACCACTGCTCAGCCTACCACCATGAAGGAACATTATCTGATTTCGCTCTCTCCTCAACTCAGAGAGAGGCGAAAGGAGTTTTGGAATAACTCTTTCGTACAGCTACTTCACCAGCACAATCTCGCCACCAATGCCACCAACTGTTGGATCTGTGGGTTGCTACCCCACGCCACTGGACACTCGATACCATTCATCCCTTCACCCTTCTCAGTTCATGGCTCCTGCCTTGCCTGGCTGATCCTCCTGCAAGAAAGCTATAAGGACAATGCCACCTCCAGCAAAACCGTAACGCATTTCTTCCACGAGGTCTGGCGAAACAAAACAAAGACACACTTCTGCCCGCAGACCTCTAACGACTCAATCCACATGGACATCCCTGCTAAAGAACGAATTGAAATGCAGGTGTTCAACAATCCAACCAGACCCACCTTCTCCTACCTGCGGAAACGAACGGCTGCCACTCTGACTGTGGCCCTGTCAGTCATCAACGTCACAGGCCACATGTGCATAGAAGGGCTTGGGACACAGCTGGTAGGCCGCAGTGCTTGCCGTTTTACCAGAACTTTGGACTCCACTGATCCACCTTCCTTTGTGTCGTCCCCAAACATGTATTTTGTCTGCGGCACAAAGGCTTACACCTGGCTCCCCAAAGGCTGGGGGGGCACTTGTTTCATCTCCTTCATCCTTCCTCCGACTTATGTGGCTCCAGCGAATCATCATAGACAAAAACGAGCCAAGGACATTGAACAAGCCGACTCAACAGGAGCGCAGTTCCTCGATGCTATGAAGGGACTTGTTCCACTCTGGGGCCCGATGGCAAACAGCCGTGCCATCCGACATCTGACTCAGGCAGTCGAGACAACAATGAACATCACAGCTGGTATCCTTGCTAACAACACCGCCGAGCTTCAAGCGGTCCGCTTGGTGGCCCTCCAGAACCGCCTGGTCCTAGATGTGGTTCTTGCGGACCGTGGTGGAGCATGCCGCATTATTGGGTCCAGCTGCTGTACATACATACCGGACAACTCACCCTCAGTGTACAAAACCATCGAACATCTTCACAGACTCTCTTCAGAAGTCCACCAGGAACAGGAAGAATGGTCGCTTGGTGGTTGGTTCTGGAACACCGTTAAGAACTGGGGCTGGAGACTGTTCACCATTATCCTGATTCCTGTAGTTGTAATATGCGGTCTATGCTTAGGAATTCAATGTCTGCCACCTCTGTGTTCATTATGTACAAATTGTATTTGCCCTAAGACTGTGGACTTTGGAAACGAACGCATGGGAGCATTATATGATGCCGAGGCTAGGAATTTGATGAAGATTGACATTGAGTAGGCAAGTTGGCTAGATATGTTGAAAAGGGAGGACTGTTAAAAGTTAGGCTGCAAACGTCAACATTATCGGCGCCATCTTGCTCTTTTTGAGCCCATTCGTGCACGTAAGCGGCAGCCATTTTGAGCACCATGGCCTCCCTGCCCCTCGCTGATAGCCAGCGCGTCTCTCTCTTTCTCTCTCCTAACCTCGCAGGCATCCCCCCGCACGCTGACAACCCCCCTGCTCTCACATGCCTTGGGTCATAAACCCCTCTTCAGCGCAGCTCTGCCTCGGAATCCCATCCTGTTCCTAGCGCGACACCTCCCTTCATTCCTTTCATGGTCCCAGGTCCTTTGATACAAACCCCCTTTTCCTGTGTGCCCGTTTGTCTTCCTCGTTCCCAGGCAGCCACCTGGCCCTGCGGATACTGTTTATTGCCCCCCCCGTACAGTAGGAAGCTTCCCCCATTAAAGGACCCTCGAATTGATCAAAGCCCCCACCCTATGAGATCCGATCAACCCCACACATTCCGTGAATCGACGGAATGTCCAGCTGCGCGATAATCACCACCTGTTGTGACCGGGGTGGGGACTTCAACTGTAAATGTGTGTGGGAACAGGCCTGAAGGGGAGATTCCGAGGATGTCCTTTCATACTTCAAAGCATTGCAAGAATGTGTTACATGCAATAAAGATCATAAACTTGTGTATAAGAGGCCAAGCCTCAGAGATGCGGCTAGAGCACCTCGTGACAATACTTGCTGTCCGAACTGATGTGTTCTCCTCCGGAGAGAATAAACCCTTGTTTCCTGCCTTCCAGTCTCCAGCGCCTGCCTCTTCATTGATTAATATTTTGTGGGTTAAAGAGGCGACACCGCCGGGCAATACTTAAGGATCTTTGTTTATTGGTTGCTTCAGAAACCTTTTTACAAGGGCAGCGAGGGGCTGCCTGCCTGCAGGAGTAAATATACATCATTTCATTAGTAGCAGGGACAATTAGAGTTTCAAGATGAAAACCATACACAATCCTCTGATAATTTATCGGAGGCGCTATACTAACATTGTGATCAAAGTAAGGACTTGTTTTTTGAACCCATTAGTCAGTGTCCCAGTACAGAGAGGATGTAACGTGACATGAAGTGCGGATGTGCCGGAAGAGATTGTAATAGACGGACCTTTTCCGTGTGCGGCAAATACTTATCAGCAATAGGAGTAATTAAACATGTAAGGACATGTAGGTCACTGGCCGCCTGCTGGTATCTGCGACTATCCAAAGAAATCAAAAATAACCGAGAGCTGCCACAATACGTAATGTTTGCAATTTGGTGGCGTAACGTCGTGTACAGAAGAGAAGTGCAAATCAGGTGCAGAACTCATGGCCAACAAAGTCACTCAGAAGCAGAATTTCTGAATCGACCAGGCATGGCCATACTGTGCAACTCTTTGGCAAATGGAACAAGCACTGGCAAACCCAATATATCTGGCCTATGAAAGCAATGGTTAATTAAAAATGTTACAATATTACGAACCTATGTCAGAAAAACAGAAAACGAAAATATGTAGCCACCTAAACATAGTGCCCGATTTTGTGTAATAAAAATCAAATTATTCTTATTGCTGTAAAGTACAGTACTATTGGCTTCCAACTAATGTAACACGAAGACAAGGTTTAAATACAGAAGTAAGGACTAAAACAAACAAGGACAAGACGTCAGCGTTTAGTTGCTTCGGATGAAATCAAGAGCATGTAAAAAATATCAGGAGGGAGGCAAAAGGGAATGTATGCACCGTGAAACGGATGGAAAGCCGTTTTAAAACAAGCTCTCTGCATTGCTGTGGCGGGGGTGAGGGAAGCATTCCTTTGAAGTCTGATGGGCACAAATGGTGGAATGGTGGTGTGCAAGCGGCTTGATGGGGGGGCGGGGGAGCAGGGGAGCGAGCGAGTGGGAGGGAACGAGCATCGGGTGTGAGTGAGAAGTGATAGACGGACCGTTTCCGTGTGCGGCAAATACTTATCAGCAATAGTAGTAATTAAACATGTAAGGACATGTAGGTCACTGGCCGCCTGCTGGTATCTGCGACTATCCAGAGAAGTCAGAAGGGTGGGAGGGAACGAGCATATGGGGTGTGAGCAAGCCACCAACAGGGATTCCTTTGAAGTCTGATGCCGAGGGTTGGGGAGCAAATGGCAAGCGCGCGCACAGAGCACATGCTCTGTGCGTAATCCGCCTGTCAAAGCCCTCTTGGTAAGCTTTCCTAGTGCACCTCTATATGTCTCGACAGCTGCAATGCGCAAGCGCATTGGCAGGTCGAGACCTAAAGAAGTTCATAAAGGGGTTAGGGTATTGATCTTTGCCAGAAAATGTAAAAGCTTGAGGAAGCAAGCAACATTAGGTAAAATTACTTGTGAAATAAACACATGAGAATCGATTTAAACATCAGAAGTAGACTCAAGTCATGGAGAGGGAACATCTACATTCTAGAGAGAAAATACATGGAATTTGACTATTTTTTAAATGAACTATGGCTCCTCCACCAGAAACAGCAGCAAGTGGGGATAAGTGAAACCCTGCGGGGAAAAGGAAGAGGTAGAAGGGAACGAGAAGAGGAAAAAAGAAGTGAATGGAACCTATGACACAGATAGGAGAAATGCGCACCAGCATGAGGGGAACGGACACGAAAAAACAATAAACTTAATAAATGGAAATGGCACTCTTAAGTAAATGTTTATATTTCTATCCATTGTGATTTCGGAGGTTTGACATACGTTCAGAAGATACAATTAGCAAAGATTCATATGACAAAAAAAGAAACAAAGCTCTAAATGAGTGAAGATAGACCAATAAATACGCAGTAAACATTCTGATGTTACTACCCCTAAAACAGTTGGAAGAACATGAAATCAGCTATACAGAAGAAAAACAGACAGACATTTTTATGGAAGAACTGGATATGATAAGAAAAGAATGTCAGAATGCCCTAACCTTGCAGTCTCAAGATCCAATATGATTGATGATTGCTTCTAAATTCCTCCGAGCCCACTGCCAACTATGTAATCAAAATATGTTGATTAAAAGATGACCTGTTTAAAGGGAAACTGAAATAAAGAGAGAAACAGAGTCTTTGGATATAGTCACGATGCATGGTAACGCCGCTCAGCTTGGCATGGATTGAATTGCATGGGTATTAGTATCTAAAGGCAAAAGGAAAACCTTTGCAATTTTATAGTTCTGATTTATGCACCTAACTCGTAGTATTGTATTTGACTGATTTTTGGACAATATCTGCATTTTCCACTATTTACAGCCTGATGAAATTCCATGTCGTCCTAAAGTTGACACACAATATAAAGCCTGCAATATATGCCAGGGGGAATCTGAACTATTATGCAATTTTTACAATAGACAACTTGAGTCAGTCTTATGCAAATACATTCTGAAGTTTCAATTCTGTTCATTGTGACAGGTTTATAAACTGCATCATGATAAATGCACATTAATAATATAGAGTTCATGTTATAACAAGCAATCCCTTCTCCATGTAAGTTGATAAATTAATACCATTTGTCTTTCTTTCAGAAAGATTATCAAAAAGATGATCATCCTTTTCGCTGTTTTGAAAACAAGTGCAAATGTAGGAATTCATAATCCTCAATCAATGACTCTTGGAAATAGTGCTCAAATATAAATTGAAATCCTGAATCACAAGTATTGTTCTACACAGTATCAAGTTCAGTCCTTAATTTCAGAAGATAATGACATTCAGCATAATTTCCATACAGTCTGCCACCAAGATTAAGGCTGCAGCAGCTATGTATCTCGACTACCTAACAAAGATGCTTTGGACCACAAGGAACTTATACTTTAAGCTTAAGATGGCCACCAGCCTTTGCAAGTCTTGAGATAGTCACTCACGCCCTGGTCACCAGCAGGCTCGACTACGGCAACGCACTCTATGCTGGAATAAACAAAAACCTCACCAGCAAGCTACAGTATAGACCATCCAAAATGCAGCCGCAAGTCTGGTCCTCAACCTGCCAAGACATTGCCACATCTCCCAGCACCTGCGCACACTCCACTGGCTCCCCATCGAAGCTAGAGACACCTTCAAAATGCTAAACCACGCTCACAAGGCTCTCCATGACCCCGGACCAGCATACCAGAACAGCAGACTCAAATTCCACGCACCCCAAAGGAACCTACAATCAGCCCCGCTCTCCAACGCCTTGGTCCCCTGCACCAGAAAGACCAGATCGGGAGGGCGCTTCTTCTCCTTCTGCGTGGCCAGAGCCTGGAACGGCCTTCCGCTCCACCTCAGACAGATAACATCGCTCCCCATCTTCACAAGAACCCTCAAATCCCGGCTCTTCAACAGACCCCCTCCTTGATGGACTGGAACCTGCAACTTCCCCTACCCCCAGCGCCTTGAGACCCTTACGGTGAGTAGTCACGCTTAACAAACACCGGATTGTGGCTCCATGAGATAAGCAGTCTGCCATAGCTTTACTCTTATGTATATCGTAGCGTGTCCATCAGAGTTCCAAAGCTTCTTTCGAGGTGGAACAAAACTCTGGGCAAGCTGCCAGTCTCTATTGATTCTTAAAATACATATGTCCAGAAAAGCTGTAAGGCCATACATGCTTCCACGAAGGACCATTGCGCAGACTGATTTGTGGGCCACAGTGATAGTAAAGGAGCAGGTTAAAACATATCCATATTGGGAACAAAAGCAAGATGTTGCCCGGTTCATCAAGCTGGCAGTAAAAGAGATTTGTATCACGATGTAGTTGTAGGAGAACTTGATGATATACACAGTTCACATAATTAAAGAAAGAAGAATCTGGCGAAAGAAGAACAAATACAGCACTAAACCACCTGCAAGATGATACAACAATTGAAATAAAGCTTGTGGGCAAAGGTGTCAATGTAGTGATGGAGCACAAAACCTTTTACATGGAAGACGCTGAAAAATACTATGTGACGCAGACTGCTAAGTAAAATGAACGAGTAACCCAACACATAAAAAAAAAATCTAATGCATTTAAACTCAACACATGGTGGAAAAAGTTTTGATGGAGGAAGATAAATGCAAATACTTTGCAGAGAATGGTCCGGTGACACCAACGATAGACCCTTAGCCTAAAATTCATGTGAGCTTTGACAAACCACAAGGGGTCATAGTACGCACTTTCCTTGGTTGCGCTGGGCGCACCTTTTGAAAAGTGCGTCCTGCGCAAAGAAGAGATTGCGCCGTATTAGAAAGAATGCGCTGGGGGCAGTGCATTCAAGTGTAAAATATGTTAAAGAAGTCTTTATGTGATTTCACAATGGAAGATCATAAAAGTTAGCAATAAAAGAAATATGATATGCTAAACATTTTAAAACGATAAAAATGTAAAAAAAGATTCATGTTAAAAACAATCATTAAACATGGACGAGCACCAGAAATCATGGGTTCATGGTGAATTTTTACAGAAAAAGTGTCATGTGATTAGCATAAGTTAATATTCACAGAAGATATCTGAAATATGTGGAAGAATCACATCTTGATGGTATCCTAAAAAAGAATCACATAAAAAACACTGAAAGCAACATGGCTTTCCTCAAGAAGAGTGCACTTTTCAGAAAACTTCCAACACCTTTACAAGTACCAACTGTTGCAGGAAAATCAGTGCCACTCTGCATTTATTGAATTTATGTTTGCGTAAGATAGGCAATAAAAAAACGGCTGGTCATGTGCAAGAAAAAGTACAAAAGAAGGTAAGGTGTAAAAGGGTCTGGGAGGGATTCCTCATCACAAGGGCAAATACATAGGCCGGAGGGGAGAACTGGCCCTGCGGAAAGCACAGTAACCATCAGATGGACTCCAAGCTAAAGCGGGTCATCAGCATTCCTTCCCACAAGCCCGGAATAAGATTCAGATAGGGAGCCATCTCTAGGGATGTTTGTATGAAGCAATAACCCTTGAAGCCGGCTTCCTCAGCTCAGTGCGCTCCCTCTGACCCTTTGTAGTGGAAAGGAAGCAATACTTCACCCAATTTTTCTCCTTTTTCAAAAAACATTGGGGCATATTACCAAGCAATAGCGATAAGTATTGCTATTGCTTGGTTAGAGACAAAAATTTACCGCTGAGCTGCGGCGATTTTTATCTCAGATAAATCTTGGTATTACCAAGGTTTATCGCAAATGCGATAAAAATCGGCCGCAATGCATGAATATCGCTGAAAAGTCAGCGATATTCATGCATTACCGAGCTAATGCTCTTAGCCATGTTATCCACCTCCCATTGGATAACATGGGTAAGAACTGCTCAGGGCAGGTGTTAGCTTTTGGAGATATTCGCGCTTAGCACGAATATCTGCAAAAGTTGGTAATAGGAGATAGCGATGTTAGCGACTGTTTCCAGTCGCTAACATCTTGGCACGCCCACTTTGCATGTCATTAGTGATAAATATCACTGACATGCAAAGTGGGGTCCAAGATGGTCGCTATCTCCTACTAGCTGTCGCTAACTGGTGTTAGCGACAGCTAGGTAATAGGGAGATAAGTTTATCTCCGCTTTCTTGGCTTTGAAAACCAAAAAAGCGAAGATAAACCCCCTTGATAATATGCCCCATTGTTTTTCTTTTAAATGGGGGAAACGTAGGGCAATATTAATCTCTCTAATGTTTTTTATGCAGGGGATGTTGTCCCCATTGTGGCAGGATAGGCAATCCAAGATAATTGCCCAATTAAAGTCTGCCTCTTTGTTCAGGCACATGGAACACCATAACATCAGCGGAACAAGTTTGACAGAGTCCTTTTACGTATTCTAGGCCTTACTCCTAGTGAGATGCATAATAGGAAGTGGTCAGAGGAACCCCAAGAATATGCCTGGAAACTCTATTTTCTTCCAATTGGATGATGCTGGAATCCCTGTATCTCCATACACCCGACCCATATGTCAACGCTGGAGACATTTTCTTCTGTAGATTTCTGGAATGGGGGCAAAGGGTATTTTTCCTATGGATCCTGTGAAAGAAAGAATAGTGCCAACAGCCCGCAAAAAGAGATCTATCTTATTCCTGACACGTGGGACTTACTTGCATTCATCATCACACCTGATCCCTAGGTAGGGAAACTGATCAACATTTTTTACTATCCTTCCCTTGATAGCTTCACAATGTGTCTTAGCATTTTTTGGGTCACACACCTTGGCACATGTTTTAGGAAAAATGATTTCCACGTCAAGATTTTCACAAAATGTACACATGTAGAAATCAAGAACTTTAGCCCATTGGCTGTCCTGGAAGTAAAACTGCATCGTCAGCCTATAGGAGTGCGTGCAGAGGATTTTTGTTCACATAAGGTATATCAGTCCCAGCATTCACCAAATCAGTATATAGGTCATTAATACAGCAAAAATAGTACTGGGGCTAGTATACAACCCTAGCGCCCCCCTCGTTAAACAGTGAAGGAGGAGGTACACTGGCCATCACCGCCAAATCTTACAGACGCTGATGGATCCCAATGAAGATGTCTTAGCAAAGCGACCAAGTTTATGTCAAGACCCAGAGAGGTTAAAATGTCCCATAGTTTTGATCTATTAAGGCAGTCAAAAGCACTTGATAGGTCCATAAATGCCATCTGCAGGAAAGTTTCTTTTGCAAATTTATACTTCGACACAAGGAGATGTAAATTCAAGCATTGTTCAGTAGTGCTGAGTCCTTTCCTAAAAC
The DNA here is from genome assembly GCF_964263255.1 of Lissotriton vulgaris. NCBI lineage: Eukaryota > Metazoa > Chordata > Amphibia > Caudata > Salamandridae > Lissotriton > Lissotriton vulgaris. Next base: position 808,585,812 of record NC_141697.1, read on the forward strand.
CCTATTGGGATGGAGAGAGGATGTTATCCTCCAATAACCACAGCAATAACTAGTTCAGTATAATTCTCCCAACAATTTTATTAGTGGAGTCGAGAAGCAAAATTGGCCAGTAACATTTGGGATCCTGCATGTTGCCCTACTTAACAAGCATTTGCAATGCAATAGGTCTCGCATTTACGTGAGTTTAAGCGTTTGGCATTTTAAATGACGATGCCTTTTATTTATGTTTTTAAAACGAAAACAAAAATAAAAGGCATTTTTATTTGCAATGTCAATAGCTGAAACTTGCGTTAGTGCGAGACCTATTGAATTGCAAATGTTTGTTTTCTTGCAGTCAAGCTCACCATCTCTTATGGTTGTCACCACACAGTCTTCAGTTGTACAGTGTCCTGGCTGTGTAAGTGTAAAAGAGATGAACAAAAAAGAAGGCAATAGGTCTTTTCTACCTATGCACCCAGGATCTGGTGCATCTCTGTAGCCATCAAGTTCACCCCAATGCTGCTCCAATTTAAGAAAGAGTTGAAGACTCACCTCTTAAAACAATACTAAATCACAATGCATTAATCATCCACAATTCAGTTTCCTCTACTGTAACTCGTCGACTTTAAGTTTGCCTTTGAACACGTACAGCATTAAGCTGCATTTTGAATGGGTGTACACTATAGAAAAACTATAATATATATATATATATATATATATATATATATATATATATATATATATATATATATATACACACACACACACACACACACACACACACACACACACACACAAATACACACAGATATATACAACCAAAAGTAGAAAAAGTGATAGGGATACAGAAACTTTTCCTTTTTTTCCACATATAGTCAGTGCTTAATTTGTGTTCATGGTTGCAGGTGGTGTGCACCAACTCCTAATTCTGGGTCAACACTCAAATCTCGCTCCAGAGTGAGAGATTGCAATGTAGTAAGGTAGGAAAGCAAGTTTGTAAATCTGTGACAAAGGGAGAACTCTGGGGTGATAAATAACAAGTAAGACTGACAAAGAAGCAGGAGGCATAGAGTTATAGACAAAGGAGGTGGAATAAAGACTAAGCCACCTTGGTGTTTAAGAAACCCGAGATTCAGCTGTGCCTAGAACAGAGCCACCAACAAAAATAGTGTACATCATTTCACAAAAGCTACAAAGAGTTCTTAATCTATGAGAAACACATCAAGACGGTACGGACACTAAGGTGAGGGTGGGGAAGGAGCACAAAAGAAACTGCAAGATAACTGAGTGCTTATATAAAAAGAGGTTCCTTACTGACCTTGCAGGGAGTGCTGTTCCTGTTTGCTGTCCGTTCTTTGGCCATTTCACCAAGCCTCGCGGCCCCCGCTTCGCGGGAGCCGCTCGCAGGCTAAAGACTTTGTTGGGGATTCAGTCCCTGGGCTCTCTCACGTGCATTGGAGCACCAACGCGCATTTTGCAAATCACCATCTGGACACCAAGGCTAGAGGCGGGACTGCGAGGACCAGCGTGCTGAGCGGCGCTGATCGGCCGCAGCTGGTCCTCTTCCCGCCCCCTCCACCCGCTAAAACCACCGCGGAGTGAGAGCAGCTTGGGTTCCTTACTGACCTTGCAGGGAGTGCTGTTCCTGTTTGCTGTCCGTTCTTTGGCCATTTCACCACGCCTCGCGGCCCCCGCTTCGCGGGAGCCGCTCGCAGGCTAAAGACTTTGTTGGGGATTCAGTCCCTGGGCTCTCTCACGTGCATTGGAGCACCAACGCGCATTTTGCAAATCACCATCTGGACACCAAGGCTAGAGGCGGGACTGCGAGGACCAGCGTGCTGAGCGGCGCTGATCGGCCGCAGCTGGTCCTCTTCCCGCCCCCTCCACCCTCTAAAACCACCGCGGAGTGAGAGCAGCTTGGGTTCCTTACTGACCTTGCAGGGAGTGCTGTTCCTGTTTGCTGTCCGTTCTTTGGCCATTTCACCATGCCTCGCGGCCCCCGCTTCGCGGGAGCCGCTCGCAGGCTAAAGACTTTGTTGGGGATTCAGTCCCTGGGCTCTCTCACGTGCATTGGAGCACCAACGCGCATTTTGCAAATCACCATCTGGACACCAAGGCTAGAGGCGGGACTGCGAGGACCAGCGTACTGAGCGGCGCTGATCGGCCGCAGCTGGTCCTCTTCCCGCCCCCTTCTCTTGACCTCTTCCTTGATAACTTGTGTTGGTAACGCGCACGCGGGACGCGCGCGGGGCAAAGGCCGGGGCTAAGACTGGGCAAAGACAGGGCCGTTTTAGGCCGTTATAGACCGATTAAGACCGGAACGGGCCATCCCTCTTGGTTTCTCATTTGAATTAACTAGTTGCGCTTTTGTGTTAACCTTAAACCACTTATAATTTAAATAATGTCTGTCCGTGAAACCAGGAGCAAGTCTACCAAATCCACTAAAAAGGCTACAGGTACCCTGGACGATTTTATTACAAGGACAAGCCTTTCAATTGATAATGAGATCACTAAACTCCAGCACAGAGTATCCTTGGAACTGGAGTCTGCAAGGAGGCTCTCCACCAACTAGCACTAAGGAAAAAATCCTCCCTAGGTAGTATTGCCTCCTCAAAAACTCCTGAGCGCACTACTGGTCCCACACCAATTATCACCCTGGTCGAGGTTCACTCTATTGCTGAGGTAACAACTCCCTCTATTAATCAAGACTTTGTTCCCCCGGGTCCCTCTGTCAGTGTTGCATCTGAAAGTTTGCCATCTTCGGATCCACTGATAGGGAATATCGAGGGAATTAAAAATGGTGAGAAGCCAAAGGTATCGGAGGAAATAGACACGAACAAAAGTCAGGTGCCTGTTAAGATACCACTAAAACATAAGAGAAAGAGGAAACATATATCTGCGTATGCTAGGAAAAAGGCGAAGGTAGCTTTTAGTCAAAATATCATAGGGGGGGCCCCGCAAACACCCAATGTAACGATTGCCAACAATATGTCTGATCAAGCGCCTCCAAATGTCCAAAGTATCAATGATAGCACAGATGAGCAAAACTCGGTCATGATGGCTGACCACTCTGACAATGAGGGCCAGAGAAATTCCTTGAATATGGTAGAACAGGAAGGGGGAAGGGAAGTGTTTTTAAAATTGGTATGGGAGACGCTTAAGAAACTACTCAGGCCATTAGAAGTCAGGTTAACTGGCATTGAGAATCAGTTGCTTGAGGTAGAAAAAAGTGTTATTACACTATCTAGCTTAAGTCTTAACTGTACTGATGTACCCATAGTGTCTATGCAAGTATCAGCTACTGCTCCTGTGATACCTCTGAATAAAAACTCAACTAACATACAGCAGCAAAAAGAGGGAGTAGTAAAAAGCACAAATATAAAATCGATAACAAAAACACCAGCCATACCAAATCCAATTCCCTCGACCTCGTCATCTGCAAATACCTCTAATAAACCTTTGCTGAAGGGTCATGTTCAAAGCAAAACGCCTCAACTGCCTAATGTTGCTGCTACCCATTCTCCTATCCCCAACACCCCCGCTCCACAGAAACCCACATCTAATCCACCTGCCAATCCACATACTACCCTTGCCAGTAATAAACCCTTGACTGATAGATCTCTTGTCAATGTTTCTAACAAGCCAAACTACCAATCTGGCCATTCTTTTAACAACTTTAAAGGAGGGTATATAGACTTGCCACCTGACGCAAGCCCATTTGTAATTGTTCTCACAGGGGTACCTGAATTAGAAAACCAATATGAGGAGAATTTTCAATCCTTAAAAAACAAAGTGATCTATTGGTTAAATTCGAACAAACCCATTCCGAACCACATGAAAAGTAAAATCCTTATGGTTCGTAGGGTGCCGTGGGTAGGACCCATGGCTAAATCAATCATGGGTGACTGTATAGTCATTTCTTTTGAGGAACCCCATAGTGCTGAACAGATTTGTAAATGGAAATCATATGGTGATACACCACCCATTGAAGCTAGGCCTCTATCGTTTTTTTACCCCCCACCTAGACCTATACAATATGGGCCTAATTGGAACACTGTCAAACAGTATCACGGTTATGTACCCAACTTGGCTAGACAGGCAGATCGTAATATGTGGTCTGGTATTCCCACCTTCAACAGGTATAGTTGTTTAGATGCCGTTGATTGACTTGGAATTATGCCAGATTGTATTCCAAGGTTATATGATACTTATTGTACAATGTGTAATAAGTCTTATCATCACCAGAATAAGAAAAGGTTTCTAGCAGCTGATAAAGTATGTCACGATCTGGATGTGAGTTGTTTAGATGGGGGAACCAATACTATAGAAAGAGATGTGGTCACTGAGACAGAGAACCAAAGTGCCGATATACAGTTAGGTAGTGGACATCATCAGCCGGTATTTATGCCGGCTTTTGATTATCAAACCTGTCTCAGTAATAGATTAACCCCACGTTTGCTCATTTTGTCCTGGAACATTGCTGGTGTTGGTAAAAATCTTAAGGATCCTGAATGGGCTGATTATGTCGATACTAGTGACCTTTGTTTATTGCAAGAAACATGGGCTATAGACATCCCGCTCAGAGTCGGATACAAAACCTATGGCACTGAGGCAGTCCAGTCTGATAAGGGGAGACCGTCAGGGGGGTTGATTATATGGCTTAAAATCACCTTGGTTATGAGGGTTGAAATCATAGATACAGGAACACCCGATATTCTGGCCTTAAAAATTGCACCCTCAAATGGAAATGAATGTTACATCGTCAACGTCTACAATAGACCACTTGCCCATTCCAAGGTCTCACCAACTCTGGAAACACTGGATCTCTTTTTGAATAAGGTGGTTGGAGATACTCCGGTAATTCTGGGAGGCGACCTAAACTGCAACTTCGAACCGGTTTCTGGTATTAATGACGTTTTTGAGGACGAGGACCAGGTGCACAAAATCCCCCAGCTTGAAACCTCAAACTCTGTTAAGTGCTCCACTCTGGCCGTTCAATTGCTAAGGCTAACTGCAGATCATGGTCTTAGAGCATGTAACAGCCGCCTCCCTTCGGATTTGTCAAAACATCCTACTTTTGCGAAGTCCAACAGCAATCTAGATTTCATACTTGTTTCCCTTAGTCTTTGGCATTATTTGATTGACTTGAAAGTGGCAAGTAGGGAGGAAAGTGATCACTACCCTTTAGAACTTTACATTGATGTGCAAATGTTTAGTGATATTACTGCTAACCTAGCTATTCCATCATCTGAGACCACCAATGGCAAAATATGTGAGGATGTACACATAAATAATAACAGGAGTGCAGTAAAATGGCCCTATATTTTGTCTGATGGAAAGGCCCTAGCATCGGTGTACTCTCTCTTTGGGGAAATGTTCGGTCCTATAGCTGGTCAATCTTTTCTACCTGTCCACTTTGATCACTTTATCGAACTGCACAATGTTTTCTTCAGTGAACTAAAAACCTGCTTGTCAAAAATGCCAAGGAAAAAGCAACAAAATAAAAGAGTGGGGAGTCACGGAAAACTATGGTATGATCATTCATGCAGGCTGGCCAAGAGAAATCTCCTGCTTGCTATCAAAAGCAAATCAAAGGAAGGAGTCAAACTTGCAAAGGAGGTATACAAGTGTGCCCAAAAAACATCGTAAAAACTATGGGAAGAGTCAATCTGGTCAGAAATGCTAGTTGCTGCAAAGACTAATGACAATGTTGGCTTTTGGAGGCTGGTGGCAAACGAGGGGCATGCAGGCAGAGCTGTAAAAGACACGTTTTTGGATGAAATGACATGGGTGACCCACTTCACATCCCTTTATAAACAATATGATGGTGATGATAACAAGATATCATGGTCCCCTCCGCCTATCGAACCCCTTGACTTCACACTGGAGGAAACAAGAAGGGCAATTAACGAACTAAAAAACTGCAAAGTACCAGGCCCTGATAAAATACCGGGGGATCTATACAAACATGACATTGAAGTATGGGCTCCTTATGTAAATCGTTTGTTTAATGTTCTGTCTGCAAGTTGTTGTTTTCCAGATAGTTGGCGTGCAGCGGAAGTTGTGTTAATTTTTAAAAAGGGGAATAGATTGGTACCTTCAAACTATAGACCAATTAGTCTAATGGATATCCCGCAAAAACTCTATTCCAAACACTTACTATTTCGGATTAATGACTGGCTGGAGGACTCAAAAATAATCTCCAAATTCCAAGCTGGCTTTAGGAGCAAGACTAGTACCATAGATCAAATATTCAGATTCTGTTGTTTGATCTGGAAGTACGTGCATATCAGGAAAGGTCATTTGTATGTAGCTTTTGTAGATCTGAAAGCCGCATTTGACCTTGTCCCTTGCAGCTTGCTCTGGAGAACTTTAAGTGAGGTAGGCTTGCCAGGGTGTCTTTTGGCCCAAATAGTTAAGTTGCATGCTGGAAATTATGCAAACATCAGGTGGGGTCCAAATGGCGAACTGACGCGTAACATCCCCATTGAACGTGGGGTTCGCCAAGGGTGTGTCTTGGCCCCTACCTTATTTTCCTTGTTTGTTAATGATGCCCCCAATCATTTGAATGGTTATACTAATGATTACCCGCAGCTTAATGTAGAGAGGGTGCCTGCGTTGCTCTTTGCGGATGATACCATTCTTATATCCCAGACCAAGAAAGGACTCCAGGCACTCTTAAACTCCTTTAGCTGCTATTGCATGACCAAGGGGCTGGAAATAAATGCTGATAAAACGAAATGTATGGCACTAAACCCCAGCAAACCGGATAGAGGGTTTTTGGCTTTGAATGGCCAGAAATTAGGAACAGTGGAAAACTTTTCCTATCTGGGCGTTACACTTGATTCCAAACTAAGTTGGAAGGCCCAAATTGAGAAAAGTAAGGTATCATATGCCCACAACGTCAAACCAATTATATGTAGATTAAACGCTAGCACAAGCAAGTGTAACCCCTGTCTTAGAGCTTTTTAAATTTAAAATTCAATCTGCTGTGTTGTACGGAGCAGAGATATGGGGACCTTGGGCCAGAGATAGCTTTCAGGGTTTGGACAATAAATTCATGAGAGCTATTGTAAGGGTCCCGAATAGTACACCCTTAATACCCCTTCAGCTTGACTTGAATTTTAAAAGAACAGATTACTTTGCCATTATAAGACCATTAATGTTTTGGGTTAGGTTGTGGTCTACCCCAGAACTGCTCGAATACAGAAATGGCCTTCAAGAATTGCTGATCCTTGATTCTTTTAACTCCATTCAGTGGCTTGTGCACATTAAAAAATGGTTCACGCTTCTGGGCCTGTACTCAATGTGGGAGAATCCTGACAATTTACCGGCTTTTTCCAAATCTATTGTAAAACGAGCCTTTTGGTCTTACATGAGTGACAGGCTCGTACATGAAAGCAGAGTTGGATCTCTAATCCAAGATTTTTTATCCTTTAAAGACGAACCCCGCTTCGAATCTTTTTTAGATGAAATTGAGCCACCTATTGCAAAGTCCCTTTATCTAAAGTTTAGATATGGGATCCTCATGTTGAGCTATAATACAGAACGTTGGTCACAGAAAAGACTGGGAGGCTCGAATGATAAAAGTGGGTGTTGTTCTATGTGTTTAAACCCCTGCAAGGAGAATGAGGTCCACATGTTGTTTATATGTAGTGCCTACTTGAAGGCTCGAAAGAAATGGCTAAAACCCATGTGCACTCTCTTAGGAACCAGATCCTGCTCTACAGCATATAGGATTATAAAAAGCAATACAACTCAGTTTATTGTATTTAGCATAAGCAGGTTCCTTTATTCAGTTTATATCACTCGCAGGAAACTTGGTCAGATACTCTGAGTAGAACCATTATATATGCTGATAAAAATCTGTTGCCAAAATGAAATGTGTTTAAATCGAGGAGATGAAAAGTAACTTGTACTACATTTTTAAACTTACTGTTTTTTAAATGTTGTTGCTATTATAACTGTCTGTTTTTTTATATATATGTGTCTTTTATGGCCAAAACTGGCCGAAATAAAGAAATAAAAAAAAAAGGAAAAAAAAGAAAAAAAAAAAGAAAAAAGGTGAGCAGTGTTTGGATACAAGTCACCCGATCAAAAGGAAGGTAAAGAGTTCAAGCACCAGATGAAGGTATGATGCAATCAAATAAGAAACAAGAAAATGAGTGACAATGAGGCTCTGGGTTCAGTGTGTACAATGCGCGTCACTGGGCAGGCTCAGAAACAAAGTGAGTTTAAAAGCAGAACCACTGACCAGATATAGGTCGCCGCTAGGAGGAGCAGGGACGAACGCAGCGAGCAGCAAAGCCCAGGCACAGACTACAGGGGGCGAGGCGGAGAGGGGCATCACAGAACTTGTAGTGCAGTCCACACCAGGCGGCAGCCAATGGGAGGTGTGCCTTGTCCACGAGTCCTGGGAGATGCTGTAAAGGCGCCATCTGAGAGTGGGAGGTAGACACAGAGAGGAAGGAGGCGCCGGAGAAAGAGGGAGTGAGAAGGTGCGTCCACGCGCAGTCTGCTGTTTATTAACCCACACACTCATGCTTGTGGCACACCCCTGCGCGCTCCTGCAAGGTGTATGCGGCCACAAGCACAAGTATGTGCTTCGTAAAAGAGCTGAACGACGGCTAAAGGTCTCCTATGCAGCGCATGCGCACTGCCTAGGCGAGACCTAAAAACTGGTATGACTACGGATTTGTGCCAGGAGGATGGTATCCCGGCCTTACATGCAGAGTTAATAACAAATGCAAGTAAGGGAGCCCAAACCACAGGAGTTTCCTTAAAGATATCCCTATGGATCCTATCGGGCTGGGAGCCTTTTATGAGGGGCTATTGCGGATAGCTTTGGAGACCTGCTCACCTGTAAAGCACACATTCAGTGGCAGCGGGCAGTCTTCCAAACCTCCCTCTGGGATTTGAATGGAGCATCTGTAGATTAAGCTAAAGTTATCATTCCAACAATCATGGCTAATATGGGTAGTTACTTTATCGTGAGGCACCCCATGATCAAGAGCACATCGTACAGCCCTCCAAAAGGCCATATGATCTTTAGTCTGGCAAGCAGTTGCAAGGGATCTCCACATAGCATCCTTCAGCTCTGACTTCATTTTCTTTACAGATATAGTATAGGATTTCCTACATGATCTAATTGCACCCTATCCTGGGGAAACCGCTTCAGGTCCTTTCGTAGATTGTCATTGGTGACTCTGCAGACTTTTTCAAAGCAAGATTTGCTATGCTCATTGTTTTTTTTTCTTTATGGGCCTAGATAGCATGACTTTTAGGCGGGCACTTAGTTCTAAGAAGCTGATTATAATGGTCCCCCGGCCAGATTCCTCTGAGAGACAACTATATACCAAGCCCATGGACTTCTTGACAACCTGGCTCATTATTAGCTTCATATCGGCTGTATGCTAAACAAGTCTGCAACCTGCATCCTTTGTGATTAGTACCTGCCTGTTACCCTTGATGTTCCAAGATCCTTAATCAGGTATTATAACAGAAATGGCCAGTAAGTTATGGTCACTATATACTGTGGGGAGAACCATCCCCCCTCGATAAAAGGCTGCTTGCTGCGGGAAATCAACACATAATCAATTACCAAATCAGACCTTCTTCCAATAAAAGTAAGTGTAAAAGGGGTGGCCAGTGGTGGAACTGCACTTTCTAGGTCGTGGGTTGCCAAGATGGAGTATAATAACCATTCTCTTTGATGGAGGGCAGGTTTCCAATTTTAGCATTAAAATCGCTCCCCAAGAATAGGTTAAGTGAGCCCCCAAAATATGCATTTTTTCAACTCATTTATCTGTCACGGAACATAGCTCATGGAGGTTCTGGTTTTCCCTAACGAAAATATCATTGTTATAGACACTAACCATAGTAATCGCGAACTTTAAACCACACCTTAGATCAACGATCTGCATAGTTTCTTTCTCTGTCAGAATTGGTGTTGTTTTGCACCTAATATCTATTTTAAATCATGTGGCCAAGCCCCCCTTTGCTCACCAGCAGGAGATGGGGTTGCAGGTAGGTTACAACATGTGTACCCATCGAAAAATATGTTGTGCAGCGCCCATAGGGCATGGGGGAGAAACTTGACCTCTAATGAAAGACGGGGCAGTAGGATCCAAATGTTTGTAGAAAAACCACAGTGGTAGTACCTTTAATGCACTTGATCTAACAAACCCATCCCTAGCTTGTGCTAGAATGTCTACTGCAACATAAGGTCTCCGAAAGTTGACAATTATGCAGTCACTAGAGAACTACCTAGGTAGAGGACCAACACCCCCCACTCTACGTACAAATAAGATTTTGTCATGCATGTTGCCTAGGCATCTAACATCGGTACTAAACCAATGTGTAACCTTATGTATTAACTCCAGGGTAGACTCCTCTGTCCCTGCCATCAAGCTAGGGGCATTTGCAAAAATAATCTCCGATAACCAACTTCACTCTCTTGAGGCAGCAGTATGGAGATGCAGTTTCTCCAGAAATCATCAGCTCGAATAACTGCAGGTCAGAGTGCAGGTGAATGGGCCTTATAGCTGCCTAGTTTTGGAGGGTTTCCATCAAGTCCAGTCTTCTACAGGAGTTTTTTCCACTCCAACCTCATCACCTGGGGAGGGTGAAGGTATCTTTAAGTTTGATCGGAGTTGCTTGTACTTTTTTATTGGATACTCAAGGGACTCGAGATAAGATTCAAAATTATTGTCTTCCAGCAGATTGACCTGGTGGGTTCAGATCTGCTTTCACCCTACAAGTCTTCTTCTTGTTTTTCTGTAGTAAAAATGACTCAGGTGGTTCCCATCGACTGCAGGGTACTATTTCACAGCAACACTGGTGACCTAATGGTTAAGGCCTCTGATTTTTAGACTGAAAAGTTAAGAGCGTAGATCCTAATGTTGCCATGAGTATGAGTCAAAGGTTTGGTCAATTACAATGTTTTTCAAATGCCTCTCATATAAGTGGGAAATGTGGTTTAGTGTTTTTCCCCAGAGTACCCCTCTGTCAGTCTTGCCTGTGTGGGACTCTTGAGAACTGCTAATTTCAGTGACACTTGATGCCTTTGCCTTGACTTTTTACATGAGCTTGTTCTTCAGGCAGGCCTTTTCACATCCTTATATTTTGTGTCGGATTCCTTATACCTAGGGGTTGAAGTCAACATCTTGTTGCAATACTTACAACAGATCTTTCCAGGAGAGTCATTCAATTGCCTTCCCTCTATGTTGTGTTCTAGATTGGTTAATCAAAGGGCTGTCGGGTTATTGGTTGAGGTTAGGACAACACAGACTTCTTAGAGTTCTGTTCCCATTCAGGTACTATTTTAGAGAGTGAAGAAAGACCTGGAGTATCTCCCTTGCGTTGAGTCTTCCAGTCCTGGCCTCTAGGGGCCATTCTCTGTTGAATTCTTGGTGGAATTATCCTTCAACAACGTTGATTGCAGCTTTGCTTTTGGGGCTTCCTTTGGTTTTCTACCAGTGTCCCAGTGGTCAGGGTTCTCTGCTTTAGCACATCCTCATGGTGTAAGACCAGGAATGAAGAAGACGGACAAAGAGGTAATGCCCTGACTACTTACTGGCAATCTTCATTACTCTAAATTCTGCACTTCCTCATCATAGTCTTATGTATCCACCCTCCTTTCCCGATGCTTGGTATTTGAGGACGAGTCCCTTGTATGGCTCCCAAGAAGTGAGAGGGGAGCCTAGGCTAGAGACTGGTTCTAAGTGTTAGATTGAAAGACTAGTTAGCGATTGGGTAAGCAGATTCTGTCTGCAGAGTAAGGTAAGCATCTCTATGTAAGGACTGTGGCAAAGAAGAGAAGACGTTAGCTAATTAAGCTTTGGGGTGGGTGGAGTTTATGATGTACCTGTGTATTGTAAGTTATAAAATATACAGTGCCCTCACTTAAAAGGATATTGCGAGTCACCTCAGAGTTGCGCTTCTGGTGTGTTCATCTATGTGGTCACAGAATGCCTTGTTGACATGTAATATTTGTACAAAAAATGGAATAAAGCACCCTATTTCATATCTCACGAAACCTGCATTGTGCCATGCTCAGAATACTGATTCAACTTTCACTCCCTTGGAAGCTTCATCCTTACTGTGCAAATAGTCTGCCACCAAGAACAGAAAATACCATGTCATGTTTTTCTTCCACCATAGTGCAAGGGTGCCTGCGTTGTGGGAAAATGATTGTTAATGTGCAGGAAGGTGCCCCTTGCTGCACATAAACAATCAGTAATGGCGATTTGTAACTTTTATGCATGCTGCGTTATGCAGCACACATAGAAGTTGCAACTCCTTGTTTTTTAATGATTGTATATGTGCACGAAGGGACACCTTCCTGCACATAAACAATCACTAGTGGCGATTAAAGTTTCTATGTGTGCTACAGGATGCAGTACACATAGAAACATCAAAAACAAGGAGAAAATAATAATTTCTCCTCGTTTCGCCAGGTTAAGACCAGGATTTCCCTTGTCTTAGTTTTGGCGCTGCCCCATATTTATGCCACCCCTGTAAATAGGGTCAGAGTAAAAAGCAATGGGTGTTGCACCAGAGCGCCTACAGCAAAACACATCCCACACCCCTTTCACGCTAAATGGTGTGTGAATGGGGTCCTTATTCACAAACCGGCATTAAGTCACATTAAGTGGCTTTACGCCACCTTGTAAAAAAGGCGAAGGGCGTATTGCCACCAGAACATCACAAAAAGTGACGTTCAGGTAGAGATAAGCTCCTGTAAACATGCCCCTCAGTTTACAAATGCCCTCCTGGCACAGTTACATTGTTCTTAAATTAAAATGTTCTACAGTTTCTGTCTATCCCTTGTCTCACATTTCTTTTTTATCTCATATTTGTGCAACAGTGCCCTCAGGTTTTCTATTGAGCCACCTTCAAGTCAGACCAAAACCGAGCCAATCACAATGCCCAAAAGCTATTTTAGCAGAGGGTAAGTTTAATGAGAAAGTTCACTGGTAAGAGGCAAAGGCCCAAATGTATGAAATTTCGGATTTGTGATTGTCAAGTTGCAAATCCAGTGAAATCGTTATTTGGTAAACGCAAAATGGTAGGTATGTAACCACTGATTCTATTATTAGCGATTCTCATTGATTCGTAATTAGGACATCACAATTTTAGAAATCCCAAAATTATGATTTACTAATGGGAAATGGTAAAATAGGAAAAGTTGCATTCTGGATGCAGAATGATGATGTCACACCAGGAAGTTTACAAATACAGGGTGTGGCCGCAACTCAGAAGCCTAGGAAGGTGCTGGAAGTGAGGAGTGCTCCTGCATCATTTCTGCTTGTGGATTACTCCATTCCTGGAGAACACCATGTCCAAAATAAATTGGAAACAGGATTCAGGGAGCAGGGAGAGAAAGATGACATTTTCAGAAAAGGAGCTGGAGCTCCTGACAAAAGAATTTGTCTCCCATATGAACCAACTGTTTGGGAAGTCCTCTTCCACAGTACCAGAGAGCCAAAAAAGTAAGATCTGGACCAGCATCTTGGAGAAGGTGAACTCCTTAGGTGTTACCCAGAAGACCATCCCAGAAATACACAAATGCTGGTAAAACATGAGGTCTCGCGCAAAGGAGGAGGTGGCCAGCAGGATTGCTGAGGTTGAGGAACAGCGAGTGGAGCCTCAAAACACTCTCTCCTACTGCCATGAGACACTCATCGAGGGGACACTGGAACCAAAAAGTGTGGTGGAAGTCTCTGATATTGACACCTCCAATCCTGCAGTCATCAGCCAGGGCAAGTCATCTTCCCATTACTTACTTTACATAACACAATGTTAGCAAACCCATATATCATACATCACAGCATGAATAACTCAATTGAGATGCTTGCCTTACCCTGAAATGCATCACAGGAGTTGCGGTACACATAAGTTGCTTGCTATATTGCGTGCAGATAACTACACCAAACATATCTGTACACCATACACATGTCACAAACACATGAAGCACAGTTGCAACAGTATGGTGAACAAACTTTAGCCATTTATTTACACTGACTATATACATTATTTTTCCACAGATCACACCCTGGACGTTTCCGAAATCATTGATGCCGAAGCGGCTACTTGGCATGTGGAAACTGAGGGCACAACATCACGATTGACTCAGCCCATCACCCTAACAGCAGCTGGTAGGAGAGCAACCACCCCAACACTACAGACTTTGTGGACAGTGATGATGGACAATTGCAGAGGAGGGACACTACAACATTTTTGTGCAGGACACACAGACAGCACAGTGGCCAACTATCAACAGTCCACAATGATAATGTGTTAGATGACATGTCAAAGAGTTCTCCTGTGTTTGGTGGCATTGAGAAGTCCATCATCTCTGTATAGCGCCTGCAAACAAAACAAATAAGGACTGTCAATAGGCTTCTGCTACGAATGTTTAGATTGATGCAGCAATTGGTGAAACAGCAGGACAGGTGAATTACTGCCATAGAGAAGGAGCACCATGTGCAGAGACAGAGGTGTAGGCAGAACCTGGCATGCTTTGATTCTTTCACCCATTCCATCAACTGGTTGGCAGTAGCCACAACAACACTAGCAGGGTGAACTGTCAACATACAGATTAATATAGGGCACTGCTGTCAGGATGTTGCACATGACCTAGTGCAAGTGACCATAGCCCTTGGGAATATTCAGACCCACAACATCTGCATACCCAACATCCTGCCCCCACCTGAAAGTGGACAGGGCTCTAGCCTCAGTGGCATATCTATTCAGGAGGCATGCAGTTCCAGGCTTTCACCCTGAAACCCTTCTGGGACTGACAATTCAACAGTTCACAGCCCAGTGTTGCTGACAAGGCACCCAACCCTATAGGCATGAGTCGACTTTGTTTTCTTTGTCATTACATATTGTGTTGCTTAGTTTAAACAATGTTACATCCACAATGGATACAGTTAATTCTTGAGAGAAACAATGTTGTCACTATCTGAATAAAAGGTGGTCTCCCAGTTATGCACCATGCATTACCATCATGTGTGATGCCTATTTAGTAGATGTTTTAATTACTCTTACCATGAAAATGGTTGTTGGTAATCTTTGTTTGTCGTGCTCATCCCTCTGCTAAATATGTACCCTCCTGCTCTACCTGCAGTTGTGGTAATTCATTGTCAGATTCAGGCTCTATGGGATGTTGTGCAGACCCTTCTTTTTTGCGATATTGTGCAGTACGGCACATGCAGAGATGATCTTGTAGCACATATCAGGTCTTTATAGTATTGTTCTACCAGTCTTGTGGAGGCAGCAAAACCGGGACTTTAGGATCCCAAAGGTCCTTTATATGATTAAACGCATTGTACTGTTTTCCCTGTTGTACTGCGTTTCGTTTTTTGTCCTTGGACTCAGGTATGGTGTGAGTATCAAGGGACGCAAGGCATATGCACTGTCACCTTAAGAGCATGAGAAGGAAAACCATTAGGTCACATTACATACACCGTTCTGGTGACTTTATTCATTGTGTCTGTGATTATCTTATCTAGTAAAAGACATTGTCAAATTCACCCTGTGCAAGTCGGATTTGTATTCCACTGTGGCGGAACATGAATGAGTGGTGGGTGCTGCCTGGGGATCTGTCCACAAGGTCTATTATGATACAGGAGGCATCACACATCAACTGTACATTGAGTGAGTGTGAGCTTTTCCTGTTCCTGTATATCAATTCAGTTGCTGAGGGGGGACATATGGCAATATGTGTGCCATCAACACAGACAAGGCCAAGATCTCTGTACTGGGGGTGAGTGTTTCACATTGTTCAGCATTTGGTTTATCAACTGTTCTTTTTGCATGTGTCACCCGGAGTAGGACATGTATGCAAAGACATGGGTCCCATGCTTGCTATGCCACTGGATTCAAGCTATCCTGGCTGATAAGGGGTGATACCCCAAAACTGGTCCTAGAATGCTTGTTTTCGGTCCAGAGAGGATGTGGCTTGGCAGTTTCGGTTGTACTGTTCCCATAGGAAGCAGGGTTAAGACTGATTAGCATTTGGCTGTTGCCAAACTGGGGTGGCATGGTGAGCAAAATAATAATGGATTTATGCCAAGGAGAGGGTGAGTGTTTGACATAGTTCAGCATTCCGTCCATCAATCGTTCTTTTTGCATATATCAACACAGCTAACATACATTGAGGAACTGTGCTACCCAGTAGAACTTCAATTTGGTTTGTTGCAATAATTGGGAGATATGGGGAAAGATATATATTGGTTAACTTTCCTAACTATAATATCTATGAACCTATGAAAAAACCTAGAAAAGGCACTTTTGTGACACCGCCCCAATTACTGGTTTGACCCCCTGGTCCCTGCCAGAAGCTCAGAGGTGTAAGCAACACAATACCTGCACATGTGGTGGGAATGCATTGCTTCTGAACATTGGGGTCAGTAGCTGAGATTGTAACACAGCAATTAAATCAATAATTGATTGACTACTGAGTCTGTATCTATCATAAATCTCCTCTGTCTGATCAAACAGGGTGACCCTCACCCTAAATATCCTCTCTTGTCTCCTCTGCCTTCTCTTGCTACTAGCCAAAATCCTCATCCTTCTCACCAAGATATATAGAGCTGCCATTTTGTGAAAAGGCCTGATGCACTTTGGATGCCTTTTTAGGTCTCGCTGAAAGCCATCCCGTTAGGGATGCTTTAGCGAGATTAAAGTAAGGGCTTTCAAAAGTGCACTCAAAGGCGGATTGCCTACAGTGCATGTGAGCCGGGCGCGTGCACATAGCACACCATTTGTTATCAGCTTGTGAGCCTCGGCATCAGACTTCAAAGGAATCCGCTTCCTAGCCCCCGCATCAGACTTTAAAGGAATCCGCTCCCCCGCCCCCACCACGCAATGCCGAGAGCTTGTCATACTTTCGCTGTAAAACCCAACCACACACAATCTCTTCTGTACGACTTCATTTCACCTATCTCTGCTCGTTTCTACCCCCACGCCTCTATTTTCCTCCCTTGTGCCGTTATTCCGCTGTCTCCATTCTAGACCAGTTATTTCTCTAATTCCAGCTCGAGTCCTCCAACTTTTACTTGTTTCTCCTTATGGCTTATATCGCTCCACAGCTCCTCCTCTTTCCTCCTCCTTTCGCTTTCATCTCCTTTTTGGTCTTGACGTCTTATCCTTTCTTCTCTCTTCTGTTATAGTGCCCCTCTCGTTCACCCTCTGTCTTCTTTGTTTCGATACACTCCCTTGTCATATTTTTTAACTCCTTCCTCGCATTTTATTCTCTCTTTTTTTTCCGATCACGATTACTTACTTTGCATGTTTCCCGAGGCTGTAGCCATTTGAGAACTAGCGAGCTGAACATTTTTATTCCTACATGTAATGTCAGTTTAAATGCAGGCTTAGCAGTACTTTATCACTTATTTATGAAACACTGTAATCTAGCACTTGCTGCGTCACCACTCACCCTGTGGAAACGCTCTGGTTTTGTTCCTGCTGACTGTGCAGCGGGGACTCTGAAGAAATAATTCGCTCCGGCGGCACTGTCCAGATATTTTATGCTTTCAAGTTACAAAGCACGCTGACTAATTGTAGCCACGGCCGCTTTCTCTGCCCCGAGTCCTTTCCCTCTGCTGGCAGTGTTGATTGCAGTGCTGTAAATGCTATCTCCACAGCCGGAGACTGCTTTGTCGTTACATCAGACGAGAAACTCGAAGAAAGCATCTCTTAATGGACAGGTCTAATAAATGTGCCCTGCTTCCTTCAGTCGCGTGTACGGGGCACAACCCCGGGCTCTCGTGCATATTTCAACAATGTCCTGGCATCCATCTTAGGTCTCAGGTATGTAAATAAGGTTTTTGCAGCTGTGGGCATGGAGGTGCCACCAAAGAGGAGGGTCTTTATTTCAGTAAAAGCTAACTCTCTTGGCAGACTTTACAGGGATCTTCATCTCTTGTGATGGCCTCGAAGAAATTATACTGGTTTTTATTGGCGGCAAATCACCCCAAAAAAAAGTGCATGACAAAAAATTGAAAATATTGCCACCAACTACATATAAGTATTCAGCGTTAGAACAATCTCACGGGCCCTGATAACGGCTCCATTGTACAGCTCTTCTGGAATTGCTACAGAATATGTACCAAGTAAGTCTGTAATACTATTGGATATCTGAAGTTAAACCCCATCTTCACCTTCATTAGTAATTCAATCAATGTATCACACCAGAAACAGATTAGGAAAGAAAGCAAATGATGTATCAAGAATCATGGCCATTAATCACAGGCAGAGCAGCTGTCGGACCCCAATCTTTAACAGTTTTTTTTACTCCAGTCCTTGTATTTGGGACGCCTTCACTCAGAGTCATGGTGCAGTTTCAGGGGTAAAAAGAAAACAAGGGGGTTACAAACCTACTTTCATTCCTTCATTTTTAGGTCTCGGCCTGAGTTTAGTGTCTGTTTGGCTCCTTTCCATAACCACATTGACAACCACACACACGACCACACAACCACACAACCACACACACACAACCACACACACACAACCACAACCACAACCACACAAATACACACACAACCACACACACAACCGCACACACACACATACAAACACACGCACACCACCAAACACACACAACCACACACACACACGCACACACAACCACACACACAACCACACCCACACAACCACACACACAACTACACACACAACCACACACATACACACAACCACACCCACAACCACACACACACAACCACACACAACCGCACAAACAAACACACAACCACACACATAAACACACACAACCACACACACAACCACAACCACACACAACCACACACACACAACCACACATACACAACCACACACACAACCACACACACAAACACACACTCACAAACACACACACACAACCACACACAACCACACACACACACAACCACACACACAACCACACACACAACCACACCCACAACCACACACACACAACCACACAAACAAACCCACAACCACACACACAACCACAACCACACATACATAAACACACAAAACCACACACACAACCACACACACAACCACACACACACACACAACCACACCCACAACCACACAGACACAAAACCACACAAACAAACACACAACCACACACACAACCACAACCACACACAAACAACCACACACACACAACCACAAGCACACACATAACCACATACACACAACCACAAACACAACACACACAACCACACACACACAACCACACACACACACACAACCACACACAACACAACAACACACACAACCACACCATCAGTGCATACTTTCACCAGACACCATCAGTCGTCAGTGCACGCTTTCACTGGGCACAAACACCACTTGCCGTCAGTGCACGCTTTCACAGGACACAAACACCACCAGCCGTCAGTGCACGCTTCCACCAGGCACACACCACCAGATGTCAGTGCAAGCTTTCACCAGGCACACTATGGCAAGATGGGGGACAGAACAAGCCCTCCAATACGATCGTCCATGCAAAAAAAAAGAACAAGCATTGGCATAGCCTATAGGTCTCGCCTTTGGAACCTTATAAGTATTTAGTTATGCAGCATATCCTTGCTCTTTTTGTTTTCTTTTAAGAGAGCGTCAGAAAGTAGGACACAACTGCTGTGCTTATTTATATATTTAACGTGCCCTGCGTTGCTTGGACTATATACAACAGAAGAGCTTAAACGGACACACAATGGAGTTTAATTAAGATAGGGAGGACATATTTTTACCAAGCTCTGTTGCGCCACGCAGACAACCATACCATGAGTCAGGGGCGTAACCAGGCCCCTGCTGCCACAAGTGGCCTTCTCTCCCCTTTTTACAGCAGTGTGCACCACACAACCCAGTGTTTCCCCATATTACCCAACAGGTGCCTCTCACCCCCACCCCATCTGCAAATCACTCTTGCCCTTCATCTGTGGCCGTCGTGCCCCACAGTGGCCCGTACCGCAACTCTATCTATCTATCTACTGCCCTCACTCTATCTATCTATCTCTTTATCTATCTATCTATCTATCTATCTATCTATCTATCTATCTATCTATCTATCTATCTATCTATCTATCTATCTATCTATCTATCTATCGATCTATGTATCGCATCACTCTATCTATCACCCTCCCTCTATCTACCTATCGCCATCATTCTATCTATCTATCGATCGCCCTCACTCTATCTATCTTTCTATCTACCTCTCGCCCTCACTCTATCTATCTATCGTCCTCACTCTATTTATCTATCTATCTATCTATCTATCTATCTATCTATCTATCTATCTATCTATCTATCTATCTATCTATCTATCTATCTATCTATCTATCTATCTATCTATCTATCTATCTATCTATCTATCTATCTATCTATCTATCTATCTATCTACCTCACTCACTCTATCTATCTATCTATCGCCCTCACTCTATCTATCTATCTATCTATCTATCTATCTATCTATCTATCTATCTATCTATCTATCTATCTATCTATCTATCTATCTATCTATCTATCTATCTATCTATCTATCTATCTACCTCACTCTATCTATCTATCGCCCTCACTCTATCTATCTATCAATCTATTACCCTCACTCTATCTATCTATCGACCTCACTCTATCTATCTATCTATTTATCGCCCTCACTCTATCTATCTATCAATCTATCACCCTCACTCTATCGATCTATCGTCCTCACTCTATCTATCTATCTATCTATCTATCTATCTATCTATCTATCTATCTATCTATCTATCTATCTATCTATCTATCTATCTATCTATCTATCTATCTATCTATCTATCTGTCTATCTATCTATCTATCGCCCTCACTCTATCTATCTATCTATCTATCGCCCTCACTCTATCTATCGCCCTCACTCCATCTATCTATCGCCCTCCCTCTATCGATTGCCCTCACTCTATCTATCTGTCTATCTATCTATCGCCCTCACTCTATCTATCTATCGCCCTCCCTCTATCTATCGCCCTCCCTCTATATATCTATCGCATCACCACAACATCACTTTGCGCTACCACAGCATCACTGAACGCCACAGCATCACTTGTCGCCACCACAACATCACTCAGCGCCACCACAGCATCAATCTGTGCAACCATTCAACAACAACTGGTTCAAATATTTTCTCTCAATGTTTCAAGCTTTATTACAAATGTCACAAAAAGATGTTAATATTTCACATATGTTCTTGGATTTTCATCACAATAAAATACACTGAACATAATCTTCACAAAAGTTATTTACAAAAGTTGAAGCTATTGCCATTATAAATTACAATAACTTTTATTTAAGTATTAGTTATTTAAAAAAATTAAAAGCCATTGTTATTTGTAATATCAATACATCTAACAGCTAGATTCATCAAAGAGCCGTTTTGTGGGTCGTTAATAGCGATTATTAAGGAATCGCTATTAAGGACTAGCAAAACGGGATTCATGTAGGAATCGCTAAATAAATTGCGATTCCTACACATTCCTTATTTGCGATTAGCAAATTGCTATTCGCAAATAAGGAA
This sequence comes from Lissotriton vulgaris, assembly GCF_964263255.1. NCBI lineage: Eukaryota > Metazoa > Chordata > Amphibia > Caudata > Salamandridae > Lissotriton > Lissotriton vulgaris. The sequence continues at coordinate 808,607,339 of NC_141697.1, forward strand.
TAACTCCCCATTCATTCCTATGGGCATAAAGGCCCAGAGGAATGAATGGGGAGTATTCCTTATTTGCGGTTAGCAATTTGTTAATCGCAAATAAGATAGCGATTTCAAGGGTGCCAGGGGTGTCCAAAGGACACCCTGTAGCACCCCTGAAATGCAAATTTTTCCACAGGTATTGCGCACACACATGTCCAAAGGACATGTGTGTATGTAACATGCAACAGAGAAAAATGCACTAAAGTGCATATTTCTATTTTTTCGCTATTTACCACGAAGTCAGACTTCGTGGTAAATAGCGGCAACATTTAGTGAATTCGCAATTTAAAATTGGTTAATGAATTGCATTTAAGGAATCTCTAATAGAGATTCCTTAAATGAAATTCCTCACAAATATGCGATTTCGCAAATAGCGATTTTTGCATTTGGGATGATGAATCCCAAATGCAAAAATTGCGCTCGCAAAGGGCCATATTCTCAGAATCTGGACCTTTGCGAGAGCAATTTACTTTCATGAATCTAGCTGTAAGTCACGTAAATACAACACATATTGCTGTACAAATGCTGTAGGTGTCACATTTGCGAAAGTTAAAACTATTGACATTGTAAATGACAAAGCTATTAATTTCGCTATTTTCAAAACCAACACATAAATAAAACAATTGTCATTTACAATACCAATAGCTCAAACTTTCCTAATGCGAGACCTATTGCATTGCAAATGTTTGTTATAGCTTGCAGTTGGTTACCACCTGATCCGAATCAATGGTAATTGCATTTCCTAAATGGCCCCTTTTCCTCTAGTCACAAATAGGAAATCCTTTGTACATGAGGTTTATGATTTGCAATTTGATCATTCTTATTTGCGATTATCTATTTTGCGATTTCAAAATTGTGATTTCTACTAGGTGGAAACTGCTTTTCACCACACGGCAAATGCGTTTTATACATGCCGAAATTTCATTTTGCCTTCCCTAACGGCCTGAAATCATGATTGTGCTGTTAGGAAATGTAAAACGCCTTCATACATATTTACCAAAATCGTTTCCACTGCCCTGACATCATTTCTACTCAGGAGAAAGGTGTTGTCCACATTACAATAAGCAGCAGAACAATATGATTTATTTTTAAAGTGCAACAGCTTTGAGCCAAATTATGTGATGTATAAAGTTACACCGTATGCCTTTTTTAGTACAATGCCTAAACGGTAGACCATCAAGTCATATGCAGGTATCTCTTTGAATGGTCATGCCATTCTGCTGTCCCTATCTTCTGTATCCAGTTTGTTGTCCACTATTTTCCTTTTCATCCTTGTCTTTTCCATTGTATCATTCACTTCCTTACTATCCTTTTTTTGTTGGGGGTTATAAAAGTTACCTTGAAAGTTTCCTAGAACTATCTCTCTTTGGTTATTGGCATGCCACCCAGTTTGGGATTCTCCCTGCTTTGCATGTTACCCCAGTTTTTCATTTTTTTAAGTGGAGATGTAGGTAATAGGCTTCTGCAGTGCGTGTATACTCAGGCCTCTGGGGCCTGCCATACAAGCCTCAGAAACACACCCACTGTTTTCAAACTGAACTACATACCATCTTCAAGATAGGAGGAGCTCCTTATATTTTGGAAGGATTGATGGCTGTAGAGGCAGTGTGGGGGTCTGCAACATTTGGTCTAATAAGAGCTACTTATGTTCAGTGACAATCCACCAGATCTACTAATAATATTAGAGAAGTAATTGTAGCCATATCAGACAAGATTACAGTAGTGGCAGCCATATGCAAGATTACCATCAGCAGTAGCCTCAGTGCAACAGTGAATTATAAAGGTGGAATCTCTACACATGCTTAATTCGTTAAAGCCGCAGGAGCAATTACCCCAACACCAAATTAATAATTCTAGTAATAGTCTCCTCAACAACATTTGATTTTTATCACTCAAATATCAGCTTTAAATATGTTTCAGACCTTAAACCATTTTTCTTCACACATCAGCTTATGAATTCTGAAAATGCTCACATTTTCATCTTGATTACATCCTATTCAACTTTGGGATACAGACATTAATTCCACCATGCAAATGCTTCTAAATTAGTTCACTGGTCTGCACAGAAGAGAACGACTTACAGGTAACTGTGAAGCTAAACGGAGCTCATGAGCTGCTCGTTGGAGAAGCCTGATGCAGTGTTTAGTTTAAGCACTGAGTGCGGCCCTTCGCTGTTTGGTCTTTCCTGTTAGTGGGTGTTAGAAATGGGGATCTCTAGTTGGCAGAGGTAGGTATCTTTGTCCAAATAGGGACCCTTGCTTCAAGTCAGGGTAAGGGTGAGACACTTCTAAAATAACCCCAGCTCACCCCCTTTGTAGCTTGGCATGAGCAGACAGGATTATCTCAGAGGCAGTGTGTAAAGTATTTGTGAACACATACAGTAATACAGTAAAACCTCTACAAGTGGACACCATACCAGTTTAACCCCTTGCTTGCTGATGATGGCCGGGAGCCGTCATGGCACACAGTGCTCGTGTGCTGATGACGGCTCCCGGCCGTCATGACCGCACCCGCGATCGGAATGTACCGCACAGACGCAGAATCGCGGCGGCATGCAAGGGGTTAGAAAAATAAGTAATCTTTATCTAAACAAAAACAAGACCAAACAACAAAAATATCCAATACAGTATTAAAAACAAGGCTTTCAAATGGTAGAAATAGTTCAGTTCAATGCAGGTTGTAAATGCAACACTTTTCTCAAACTACCTTAGATGTGTTACGCAAAACATATAAAATGGCCGCAGGGAAGGTGATGCGTCAGTTCCTTACACTCAGAGGAGGTGATGTGTTGGTTCCTTACTGCAGCACAGGGGAGGTAATGTGTCGATTCCTTACTGCGTGGGGAGTTGATGCATCGGTTTCTTACTGCGGCCCCCTATGATGCGACAGTCTTGACGTCTCGATGCGATGTTGCGTCAATTTCCCAGCTCCCAGGATCAAACCATCTCCAGAGGTCCTAAATAAGCATGGGCGAATTTTGCGAATCTGGCGTTCGCGAATTTTGCGAATTTGCGAACTCGCAATCCGCAAAATCCGCGAATTCTCGCAAATTTGCGGATTTTTTTGTGTTCGCAAGGATTTCTGACAGTTCGCGAGGGTTTTGTAACAGTTCGCAATTGCGAACTTACATGTCGGCTCGCAACGGTCACGATTATGTTGTTTCTATGTCTGGTTCATCATCACAGGTTCCCAGCACCCTCTGTTTCACCCCTGCCACCCTCTGTTTCACCCATGCCACCCTCTGGTACATCAATGCCACCCTATGGTTCATCATCACTGTAGATTATGGGGGGGAAAAGCAAGCACAACTGCTTGCTTCAACTGACATGAATTAATTTGGGGTTGATTTATTAATGTGTCACTGTTTTAAAATTCCAGTCTGGCACCTGCTTCCTTATCTGTAATTTGCTTTCTGTTGCAGTGCAATTGTTTTTTCCAGGACCTTTGTGGCCTACTTGTAGCTATTCAATGAGCCTGCTGTGAGGGTCAGAGCAGGGTCATACAATTGTTGCAACTAGCAACTGAACTCTGGAGGGGCCCTTGTCAGGAAGCACTACAGGGAACAGTTACTAAGGATGAGTTTGAACTTTTGAACCTGCTTTCACTTTTGCAAAACTCGTTTTTCTGCAGAACAGCATTACAGCAACTGTAATGCCCCACCAAGATTATATGAGAAAGTTGATTTCTAATCCAAAAGTTATCCAAAGAAAATCAAAAGGCCTCAAATCCAAAAAAGTGCAGGCAAATTTCAACCTGAGGAGTTATTCTGATAAAAATCATCATTTTCAGAAGGTCTATGCTGCTTGCTAGTAGATTTCTTGTGCAGAATTGCAATTTTTGTAATTTCGCGAGTGCGAGATTGTTGCTGCCCGCCGCACCTACATGTTCGCAATTGCGAACTTACACCGCAAAGAAAAAAAAATTCGCTGCGTGCGAATTTGCGGATTTCCGGTAAATTCGCTAGCGTTCGCGGATTGCGAATTTACCGAAAATCCGCAAAATCCGCGAGCGTAACGTATTTTCCGCCCATGCTTAGTCCTAAACAGCCGCAGGCACCTCTTTGCAGGTTGGAATTGCCACCAGGGAAATTCAGGGGAGGTGGTGGTGAAGTCTTTGTGTCCCTGAGACTTCAGAACCGGAGGCAAGCTCAGTTTCAAGCCCTTGGAGAACTTCTTCAAGATGACAAAGCAAACAGCAAAGTCCTTTTTTCCTTTCCTTGGCAGCAAACAGCCACTGCAGACCAACCCCAGACAGCAAACCGCACAGGGGCAGTATTCCTCCTCAGCTTATCCGGGTCTTCTCCTTGGCAAAGGTTTCTCTTGATTCCCAGAAGTGATCTAACAGTCTAGGGTCTGGACCCCTCTTTTTATACTCAAAAATCCTTTGTTCTCTGAAGGCAGAGAGTGTCTATATCCAGCCAAAACCAGTTCAGTGGGGCACTTTGCAAGTGCACAACAATCTTCATTGTCAGTGTGAGCCCTGGCTCCAGACACACCACAGGGAAGTGGGGTCAGTAATTGTGGAAGGCAGGCACAGCCAGATTCAAGTGAAGGTGCTACTCCTCCCACCACTCCAAATGCAGACCAGGCCTATTCAGCCCAGCCCTTACTCATCAGACTTCTGGAGCCGCTGTCCCTCTCCAGCCCCTGTCATCCAAAAGCCAGACATTCAATACACAAACCTAGCAGAGGCACACTGGATGATTAGGCAGGAAAATACCTACTTTCTAAAAGTGTTATTTTCAAACGCAGAATGAAAAAGTTACCCTTACTAAAAGATGCACTTTAACATTCTGAGTTCAGGAATTCTAAACTTTATTTTTGTACCTTGTTCCCAGGTCCAATTATGCTTAAAGATCTTATAAACAAACTCACTATTCTGTCCTATGGGAACAGGTAGCCTTGCAATAGTAAAAAAAGAAATTGGCAGTAATTCCCTATCAGGACATGCCACACACATCGGGGCAAGTCCTCTTTTTCACATACAATGCACCCTGTCCACAGGGGTACCTTGGGCCTACCATAGGGGTGACTAACATGTAGAAAAGGGACCGTTTGGGAACTGGCAAGTGTGTGCACTTGCCAAGACGACAGGACAGCCCCAAACTGCACACAGGCTCTGCAATAGCATGCCATAGTTACATTTTACAGGCTGCTTCCGTGGGTGGCACAATCAGTGCTGCAGCCCACTAGCAACATTTGATTTACAGGCCCTGGGCACACACAGTGCACTATCCTAGGGTCTAGCAAGTAAATCAAATATGCCAATCATGGAATCATTAATCCATAATAACAATTTACAAAGGGAGCACTGAACAACAGTGGCAAAGTGCCCAAAGCATCTAGACCGGAAGAAATCAAGTCCAACACACAGCAAAACACAGGAGGTATTTATTTATTTATTTAGAGGTTTTATATAGCGCTGACTGGACCCAGAGGTATCAAAGCGCGTTGCATGGGTAAGAAGGAGGTAAAACTATCATTCAACAGCATGGAAAACCAGCAAACATGTTAATAAACTAGAAACAGCTTGAATTTACATGAATCAAATAAACAGATAAAAAGAGTGGGGCTATATAAACAAGTAAAACATGGAAGTGAGAGATTAGAATTTTGTGTGGTGGTTTTGAGTGGTTGTAAGGGGAAAGGCATGAAGGGCAGCAGGGGGTAGGAGGTTAGACGTGAGATTGGGAGGAATGAAGCAGAGTGGAAAAATTTGGTAGGACGGGGGTGGGAAGGACTGTGAGAGGGAGAGGAAGAAAGCAGTGGGAAAGGGAGAAAGCTGAGCCAGTGGAATGTAGAGGAAGGGGAGGGGAGAGGATATAGACGGTAGGAAATAAGGGGGGACCAGAAAAGTGGAAGGGGAAAGGGCGAGTTCGAGGCGGTTAAGACCGCCAATATTTATTGAAGAGGTGCATTTTGAGTTCTTTTTTTAAGCTGGTGTAGTAAGGGTTGCATCATAGGTTTTTGGGGAGGGCATTCTAGATGTTTGGGGTATGGCCGGAAAAGGAGCAGGATTAAGTGGATTTCTTTTTTTGCAGGAATGGGACTAGAAGGAGAGTGTTGGTGCTTCTCATGGGTTGTATTGTGCCCGCTTTGCATATTTTGTTGGCGTGGTATTGCGGTGTATTTTGATGGAGGACTTTGTGTGTAATGCAGGAAGTTTTGTAGGCGGACCTACCTTCAATGGGAAGCCATTAAATGGTTTTGATGGCTGGGGTGATGTGGTCAAGCGTTTGCAGTCAGTGATGAGTCTTGCTGCAAGGTTGAGCACAGATTTGAGCAGAGCAAGGTTAACCTTGGGGGTCCCGGTGAGCATGGCATTGCCGTAATCAATACACGAAAGGACCAGACATTGAACAACTAATTTAAAGTCATCAGTTGGGGGATAAAGGGCTTAATTTTCTTTAGATGATGGAGAGTGAAGAGGGCTCCTTTAGCCATGTTTTTGATGTGCACATTGAGAGTTAGGATATTATCAATGGAGATACCCAGGGATTTTACTGAGTTGGACAAGGATAGGGAGCAGTTGAGAGCATTGAGGTCGGAGATCCAGGTTTGAATGGGGAGATGGTTGTTTTTAGCGGAGAAGAGAATGATTTCACTTTTTTGGGGGTTAAGTTTGAGATGATTTAATTGGAATCAGGATTGAATCTTGGTGAGGGTGTTGTTAAGGTGTAGGATGTCCGCGTGGGTTTTGATGTTATAGTAGAGTTGGGTATCATCGGCATAGAGGTGGTAGTTGATTCCAGCTTTTTTAAGGCTGAGAGTGAGGGGTTCCAAAATGAGGTTAAAGAGAGAAGGAGAGAGAATAGATCCTTAGGGGACTCCTAGGGAGACCGGAGTGGGGTTTGATAAGCAGTTGTGGATTTTGATTTGCTGTGATCGGTGTTGGAGGTAGGAGACAAACCATTTATGTGCTGTACCATTGAGGTTGAATTGATCTCTGAGAACATTAAGTAGGTCAGAGTGGTTGACTGTATCGAACGCAGCAGAGACATCAAGGAGGATAAGTAGGCAAGTCTCGCCATTGTCGATGGAGTGGTGGATGTCATTGACAATGTTAAGCATTGCAGTTTCGGTGCTGCAATCTTCCCTGAAGCCTGATTGTGGGGGTCCAGTAAGTCAAAATTTTCAATATGACTATCTAATTGGAGCAGGACACATTTTTCGACGGCTTTGGAAAGAAGAGGAAGGTTAGAGATGGGGTGGAGATTGTTAAGGTCATTGGGGTCGGCCATAGGGTTTTTAGAATGGGAGTGACTTGTCCAAGTTGAAGGGAGGTTTGCACTGAGAAACTGGAGTCTGTTTCATTCTTGCGAGTTCCAGATCAAACATCTTGCTCAGATGGGAAAACTGTGCATATATATATAAATATATATATATACATATATATTCACTGAAAAAACCATGGGTTATGGACCATATATAGTTAGGAATTAGCATTTACAAAACCTTATTTTACTTACACAAAACCATTGAAATTTCATATATAGTTAGTTGCACTAAGTATATATCGCGCACCAGCAATCCACTGCTGATCATGTCACATATTACATCATTCATGACATGATCAGTGACATCACTGATGACATCACTGATGACATCTCAAATGACATCACTGATGAAATCACTGATGACATCATCCAGTGACTGTATGTTTCTGAAAAGTCAAAATATGTCTTACATATTGAAGAATGAGTGGATGTATAAGTGTCTGGATGAAGGATTTAGTAGGTGCATGACTGACTGTATGAGTGAGTGATTAAATGTGTCTCACTGAGTGCATGGGTTAGTGACTAAATTGTCTTAATTTGTGCATCATTATATCTGTTGTTCTGTAAACTGCTGCATGTGTTGATCAGTAGCTTTATGATTAAGTATATGGGTTATTGATTGGTTGCCCAAGTATTTGTATGGGAGAGTGAGTGTGTGTGTGGGTGGCTGTGAGGTGTGTGACTATGTGCATAGATGTGTGAGCAGTTGATTCACTAGATGTATGGGTTCAAAAGTGCATGTGGAAACAGCTGTATGGGCGGTTGACTGTGTGCATTAGTGTATTAGTGAGTGAACGGATATCTCAGTGCTACATGTCAAAGTAAGTACATATGTAAAACACAGTACATGTGAGAGTTGACATATATAAATAACTGTGCATAAGAGCCAGTGAATGTGTGAGTGGCTGTATGGATCATTGTGAACTTGTATCAGGGATTGTATAACAGAGTAAATATGTGTTAGTATATGTTTGAATAAGTAAGGTGTGTATAACTGTATAGTTGAGGAAATGGAAGTGTGATTGATTCTTTGCATGACTGACTAGGTGTGTGAGTAACTCCATGGATGAGTGACAGTCTTTGAGTGTCTATTTACTCTGAGTGTATCTAAGGTTATATTAGAGTCTGAAGAGGTTCACCGTATTATCACATGAATGATGTCATCAGTGATGTGATCAGTAATGTCAAATGAGATGTCATCAGTGATGTCATCAGTGATGTCATTTGAGATGTCATCAGTGATGTCACTGATCATGTCATGAATGATGTAATATGTGACATGATCAGCAGTGGATTGCGGGTGCGCGATATATAGTTAGTGCAACTAACTATATATGAAATTTCAATGGTTTTGTGTGAGTAAAATAAGGTTGTGTAAATGCTAATTCCTAACTATATATGGTCTATAACCCATGGTTTTTTCAGTGAATTTTCAATGTTTTGTAAATGCTAATTCCTAACTATATATGGTCTATAACCTATGTTTTTTTCAGTGAATTTCAATGGTTTTTTAATAGCATATATCAAAAGCTTTAAAATGTCAAGTACGTGGTAGGTAAAAACATTTTCGTGCTTATGCACGCTGATGTGCTTTGAACGCTGCCCCCTCCTCTTTTCTTTTAGGAGTATTCTTTCTTTGTTTGCAGATAGTGAAGGGTAGGTAACGCAGGCCTTTGCCCCCGTTGTAATCCGTCGTGCCTGCTTCCCTCTCCATTTGATTGATTGTTATCCTAGCATTTATTGTTTTGGAATTGGTTCTCTTTGGTTCATTCTCTATTTACAAACAAGCACAGAGTCGCAATACTCTGTTTAGTCTTTGCAGATAGTGAAAAATCGTTAAAAAAACAAAAGGAATCAAGCAAAATCAGTAGGCCACTAATGGGATCTCTTTTTGACCTCGCTAAAATAGAAACATTATGAACAACCCCTCATGAGAAATACGAAACTAGTGAGAGGAACTGAGCTCGACACCATGATGGCTGCAAGACAGCTCGGCTCCGCCGCCCACCCCACCCAAAATAACAACAAACCCTATGCAAATATTATACATATATACAACACACCAGCAAAGTAACAGGGTAAAACGTTTTATTAAATAACTATTTACATGGCAGCCTGCTGCAACATCGATCCAAACAAGCCTTTGTATTTGGGGCTCAAAATCAACAAGTAACAGGGTAAAACGTTTTATTAAATAACTATTTACATGGCAGCCTGCTGCAACATCGATCCAAACAAGCCTTTGTGTTTGTGGCTCAAAATCAACCATCAATAGTAAGATTTTCATAGGTGAGTGTAGGTTCATGGTTTTCCATCCACAGACTAAAAGCCTGGAGTGGGAGTGAAAGAACAATAACTAGGTAAGAAGGAAGGCAGAGGCTGTGGGAAGGACTCTGGATATGGTATGTTGCTTGGTCCCTGAGATGCTTCGATGTCACTGCCTTGCACAAATGTCCTGGATGTTGGGTGCCATAGTTTAGGGTTCCGAGCAGCACTTGTAACACTGTCTGAAGCTTATTTGCACCTGCTGCAGCTTCACTATTCTCAAAGTAAGTGGGGGCTGTTTGTGGACCTGACTGCATTGGAAAACAATGTGATGCGGTGCCTCCCTGAACCGCTTGACGGAGGCCCCGAGATAATTGCGCCTGCTCCACACCTTGTCCCACAATCCGTTTGACCTGAAGACACGTCCTGCGGTGCCCTGGTCCGACCATCACATATACCTGCGCCAGGAGACGGCGTGGGGTGCACTAGAAGGGAGAGGCGGCGCGAACGAGCCTTCCCCACCTCCCCAGGTGGAGGTTTCTCAGCTACACCCCAGCGCTTCACTCGACCAGCTGACTTGCGCCCGCTCTTGCGACACAGTGCCTCGCTCGGCCAGCTGAATTGCGCCTGCTCTTGCTATTACAACGTCTCACCCGCCATCCAACGGAATTGCACCCAATCTTGCGGTACAGCGACAGGCGGCTGCTACGGAGCTCATGAAATGGCGGTCGGCTCCACAGACTTGGGCCTGGCCTGCAAGGATGGCTCTGGGCAACCGTGCAACTCTGACGCTTGACTGCTAGGGCATGGGCCTCATTCCCAAAAGAGTCCCCTCAGCCTTGAAGATTCTACAACAGTCACCGGGACCCCCGACTCCCGCAGACTTCCGGTGGGGAGCGACTGCCATGATTGCTCGCGGAATGGCCACGACGTAGCCATAAGATGGTGGTGCTCTCATGCTGACACCAGCTTCAGTCTGAAACATCCAGAAACACTGTAGACTACCAATTCGATCAGTTCCGGTGGAGCCCCAACGTGACCCGGTAGAGAAGAACTTGCCCTCCCCTTTTTGACTGATGGTTCTTGTTGCCTGTCCCTTCTGTTGTCATTTAACAGAACTTTTTGGACTGCTGAAAGGGGTTGTGTTCCGACCGCTGGTTGGTGGAGACATTTTGACTATATTCTGGACCTGCGTTGTCGCGTAATGCGTCATATGACGCGCCCCGTTATCGCACCCGGAAGTGCTCCGGTGCGCGAGGTGCAGCTTCCCGGAAGCGATCCAGGGCGCGGCGCGCACCGCGTAACGTAAGCATAACAGGTCATGTGACTTGTTAATAAAACTTTTCATTGGTTCATTTTACTTTTGTTTTTCTAATGATGGAAGGCTTGGTCATATGACCTAAAAATAACACTTTTCATTGGTTTAGAACATTTTTTTTTCCCAAATGATGAAAGCCCCACCTTTTTTTTCTCACTCTGACTTGTAAAGCAAAGGACCCAGAAGGCATTTACAGTTTATCACTAACAATGTTCCAGGCTAATGTATTTTCCCGGGAAATTTACAACTGTCCTGCAAGTAAAATATTCCTATTTCGAGAAAAAGGGCGTTTCTTCGTCCCATGAGGGAGCCGTTGAACAAAAGAGGATTGACCTGCTGTCTTAGTCACTGATAGGCATGAATATCGGATTCTTATCGATCACTTTATGTTGCAGGAGTGGAAAACACAACAGCCCTTGACCATTTATCTTTACTGCTTTCCTGCGTATTATACCTTTTAACCGTCATGTAATCGGGCTGCTTTATTTCACTTGCCTTTTACTGATTCGAAAACAGTGGCTATTATTCAAAACTTTACCAATCTAGGTACTACTACCATGTTTTGTTTTAAAAACCTTTATTGTGAAAATGTCAGTATACAAATACGGGCCTATAACCACGTGGGCCGGCCACGGACCAAACTGTAATCGTATATGATGAGGGGACATTTACACTGTAGAAGAACGTAACGGGCGGGCCATTAGGTTGCAAGAACTAAGGTGTCTAACAGTTGCGGAATCAGTGGACGTACATTTTATAATTAAGGTACGACAGGGTCAGTTACAATAAAATTATCTAGATATACATTTGCGGGCAAGTACCATGGGTGACGTTAATTCCAACTTTCAATAGTACAGTAATCAATAATACATCAGAACTTAATATCAATAGGGATGTCCAAATGTTCAATCAGTACTCGTCCCCGCCCGCCATGTGCTTCAAAACTGCATACGTATCTCGTGATATCAAGGTTGGGCAACCAGTACACAACAAGGAGTAACGAGTCCCATTTATACCGGCGCCATTTTGGGCGAGGCCGGGCAGGTCCAGGATATAGTCAAAATGTCTCCACCAACCAGCGGTCGGACCAGAACCCCTTTCGGCAGTCCAAAAAGGTTCCGTTAAATGACAACAGAAGAGATAGGCAACAAGAACCATCAGTCAAAAGAGGGGACGCTTTCAGGAATGGGGTCCATGCCCTAGCAGGCAAGCGTCCGAGTTCTAAGGTGTCCCAGGGCCATTTTAGTGGACCAGGCCCAAATCCAAAGAGCCGGCCGCCATTTTGAGAGTCCTGTTGCAGCCGCCTATCGCTGCATCGCAAGAGTGGACGCAATTCAGCTGGATGGTGGGCGAGACCCTGTAGCCGCAAGAGCGGGCGCAACATAAGCTGGATGGCGGGTGAGGCACTGTGCCGCAAGAGCGGGCGGAACTCAGCTGGATGGCGGGTGAGGCACTGTGCCGCAAGAGCGGGCGGAACTCAGCTGGATGGAGGGTGAGGCACTGTGCCGCAAGAGCGGGCGGAACTCAGCTGGATGGCGGGTGAGGCACTGTGCCGCAAGAGCGGGCGGAACTCAGCTGGATAGCGCGTGAAACGCCAAGGGGCACCCCACTGCAGCTGAGGAGCCTCCACCTGGGGAGGCGGGAGAGGCCCGTTCGCGCCGCCTTCCCCCCACCCCCGGGGCACCCCACGCCGTCTTTCGGCGCAGCATTGTAGGATGGCCACACCAGTGCGGCAACTTGCTGGACACCACCTCGGTGCCATCCGGATCTCGGCGCATTGTGCTGCCTTCGGCCTACTGTAGCAGCAAGTGCGGGCGCAACTCAGCTGGACAGCGAGCGAAACGCTAAGGGGCGCCCCACTGCAGATGAGGTGCCTCCACCTGGGGAGGCGGGAGAGGCCCGTTCGCGCCGCCTCCCCCCCCGGGCACACCACGCCGTCTTTCGGCGCAGCATTGTAGGATGGCCACACCAGTGCGGCAACTTGCTGGACACCACCTCGGTGCCATCCGGATCTCGGCGCGTTGTGCTGCCTTCGGCCTATTCGCACATCGGTCCGCTACTGACGCCGCCTCACAGGCCAACGGATTTTGTAGGCTTTTTATAGCCCAAAGCCGCATAACAGGTCATGTGACTTGTTTATAAAACTTTTCATTGGTTCATTTTACTTTTGGTTTCCTAATGATGGAAGGCTTGATCATATGACCTAAAAATAACACTTTTCATTGGATTGAAACATTTTTTTTTCCCAAATGATGAAAGCCCCACCTTTTTTTTTCTCACTCAGCAGTCCAAAAAGGTTCCTTTAGATGACAACAGAGGGGACAGGCAACAAGAACCATCAGTCAAAAGAGGGGAGGGCAAGTTTTTCCCTACCGGGTCACGTTGGGGCTCCATCGGAAGTCATCGAATTGGTAGTCTACAGTGTTTCTGGATGTTTCAGACTGAAGCTGGCGTCAGCATGAGAGCACCACCAACTCGTGGCTCCGTCGTGGCCATTCCGCAAGCAATCATGGCAGCCGCTCCCCACCAGAAGCCTGCGGGAGTCGGGCCCCCGATGACTTTTGTAGAATCTTCAAGGCTGAGGGGATGCTTTCGGGAATGGGGCCCAAGCCCTAGCAGGCAAATGTCCGAGTTCAAATGTGTCCCAGGGCCATTTTAGTGCACCAGGCCCAAATCCGAAGAGCTGGCCGCCATTTTGAGAGTCCTGTGGCAGCCGCCTATCGCTGCACCGCAAGAGTGGGTGCAATTCAACTGGATGGAGGGCGAGACGCTGTAGCCGCAAGAGCGGGCGCAACTCAGCTGAATGGCGGATGAGGCACAGTGCCGCAAGAGCGGGCGCAATTCAGCTGAATGGCGACTGAAACGCCAAGGGGCGCCCCACTGCAGCAGAGGAGCCTCCACCTGGGGAGGCCCGTTTGCGCCGCCTCCCCCCCCCCCCCCCCGGGGCACCCCACGCCGTTTTTCGGCGCAGCATTGTAGGATAGCCAGACCAGTGCTGCAACTTGCTGGACACCACCTGGGTGCCGTCCGGATCTCGGCGCGTTGTGCTGCCTTCGGCCTATTCGCACAACGGTCCGCTACTGACGCCACCTCACAGGCCGACGGATTTTGTAGGCTTTTTATAACCCAAAGCCGACTAAAAGACAGACCAAAGCAGCCCATTGTTGCTACTCCGGGGAAGGAGGGGCAAGGACAGTATCAAGCGGACGGTGAATGCTTTGAGATGGATGTTGCAGCAGGCTGCCATGTAAATAGTTGTTTAAAATGTTTTTTTTAACGTGTTTACTTTGTTGGAGCGTTGTATATATTTATAAGTTATTAAAGTGTTATAATCCTACTACTTTGTTGGAGTGCTATATATTTTTTATGTGACACATAATTGTGAAGACTTTGGTGTACAAAAAGGCATCCCTGGAATTTTCCGCTTCAGGCTCGGTCCCACACACCCTTACAGTGAGAATCCCCTCCCCAATCACAATACAGGATCGTTATCAGATAGTAGGAACGCGTGTGGTGTGACGGATCTCATGGGGTGGGGGCCTTGATCTACAGTAACTCCTTTGAAGAGGGGTGATTCTTTACAGTTGGGGCCATAAACTACATCCGCAGGGCTAGGTGATAGCCTGGGACCGGCCTGGACAATCGGACACAGAGGAAGAGGAGTGTCAGAGGGTGCGGTAGTGAATAGGGTGAAAGGGAGGTGTCGGGCGGGCACAGGGTGTGATTCTCAGGGAAGAGCAGCGCAGATGGGGGGAGGTTTATGGCCTATGCATGAGAGAGAGAGCGGGGGTGACCAGTGCATGGGGGAGATGCTTGCGAGGGTGGGGAGCCCTGCTGAGGATCGGCGGCGTGCAGAGAGTGGGTCTGGTCAAGGCATCTAAAATGGCTGCCGTGCACGACAAAAGTGTGGCATTGGAAAAAAGGCAAGATGGTGCAGACAATGTTTATCAATACGGATTAATTTATAACAATTATTTTTAACAATATATTTACTCGCAGTGACAAAACAGCGGGCAACACTTCCTGATTTCCTTCGAATCGAACGTTAACAGACGTCACGCAGCAAAAAATAAAAATCCGCTCACGCGCAGCCGCTGGAAGACATGTATCAACATATATGAGCATCCTCAGCCACCCTCAGAAAACATAGGGGGTCAGGATACGTCTCCCGTACCCCCTTATACCCAATTCCCACATTGTTTTTCCTCCATCTTGTAATTTAATTAAAACGAAACACAAAATGGCGAATTCCCGTTTCGCTACCGGTTCGCGACCCGGTTCGCAAACCGGGAAGTGCTTCTACCGCGAAAAATCAAATTTTTTCTATTTGCCCCACGGGACCCTTTAATAACCACAACATCATTCCAAGGGGGTCAAGAGCGGTCTACCTTGCCCCCTTTCATTAAATTCCCCCTTCGTTTTTCTCCTCCTCTTGTCTCTCGATCCTACCGAGAGACAAGATGGCGGCCGTTCCGGACTGTTTAGAATGTTGACAGACACCGGAGAGCCAATCAGCTTCGCTTCGCAAAGTTCCGTTACGCGAAAAGTACGCGAACCGGAGCGCTACCCGGGACGCTGTCACAGATATATCTGTTTTTTAAAACGTTATTTCTCAAAATCCACTGGAGCACATATATTGAGACCTAGCAAAGGCATATCGGGCTAACAGTCCCTACAATTTTGCCAAGTTTCGTGCAAATCCATTCAGCCGTTCGAGCTAAAAGTGAGGCCAAACGCCCTATGGAAAAATGAATGGGAAAAACGAGTTTTGGGACCCCCCTTTTTTCTCGACCCCCCCTTGACGAAACCCGCCCAAATTTTCAGGGGCTGCTGAGAAACAAAATGTGCCATTTTCCTGAAAACTTCAGCCGATTCCGTCCACAAACGCCAAAGTTATTAGACATAGAATTTTCAAAAGTCCCATAGAGAAAAAATCCTAACTATATATACCTACTGGCGACCGCCAGTAGGTAATATATGTATATATAGATAGATAGATATATATTACCTACTGGCGATAGCCAGTAGGTAAATATAGTTAGGACCTAGTTACCACAGGAAATTCCGAACATTCTATTGGGAATAACTTTGACGCCGATTGAGGGATCTGCCTGTAATTTTCCTTAATATTTGCCTTGCTGCGCTCCACTCCTTCCCTGAAAGTTTCGGGGGGATTCGTCAAGCAGGGGGCCGAGAAAAAAGGGGGGTCCCAAAACGTGTTTTCCCCATGTTAATTTCCATAGGGACATTCTGACAAGGCTACAGCTCGAACGGCTGAACGGAATTACACAATATTTGGCAACATTGTAGGGACTGGTATGCAGCAGTGCCTTTTGTATGTTTGGTGAAAATCCCTCCAGTAGTTCTTGAGAAAATTGAATTTGAAATTTTTCAAATGGCATTTTCTATGGGACCTTTAGACACGGCTACAGCCCGAACGGCTGAACGGAATTACACCAAACTTGTCAAAATGGTAGGGACAGGTATGCAGTAGTGCCTTTTCTATATTTGGTGAAAATCCCTCCAGTAGTTGTTGAGAAATTGAATTTGAGCAAATAATATATCTATATGTGCTCAACATTCTATTGGGAATAACTTTGACGCCGATTGAGGAATCTGTGTGTAATTTTCCAGAATTTTGGCCAGCTCTGCTCCCCTCCTTCCCTGAAAGTTTCGGGGGGGATTTGTCAAGCGGGGGCCGAAAGGGGGGTCTCAAAACGTCTTTTCCCCATGTTAATTTCTATAGGGACCTTTAGACAGGGCTACAGCCCGAATGCCTGAATGGAATTACACCAAACTTGGCAAAATGGTAGGGCCTCTTATGCAGATGTGCCTTTGCTACGTTTGGTGAAAATCCCTCCAGTAGTTCTTGAGAAAATTGAATTTGAAATTTGTCAAATGGCATTTTCTATGGGACGTTCAGACACGGCTACAGCCCGAACGGCTGAACGGAATTACACCAAACTTGGCGAAATGGCAGGGACAGGTATGCAGTAGTGCCTTTTCTATATTTGTTGAAAATCCCTACAGTAGTTGTTGAGAAAATTGAATTTGAGCAAATTATATATCTATATGCGCTCACCGTACGCGCACTGTATGCGTACGGTACGCGTACCGTACACGTTTGTGCGCTTACCCTTATGTGCGCGAGCGAGTTTCTGATTGGCTGGCGGTCAACTGTCAACATTCCAAACTGTCCAAACCAGGAAGTGTTGGCCACCATCTTGTTTTTCAGGAGAACTGAGGCACAAGAGAGCCCAAAACAAGAGTGGAAAACACGAAAAGGGGGCAGGGTAGAGACCCCTCAACCCTCTAGCCCTTCTCAGGGGGTCCCAAAAGGACCCCCAAGGGCAAAAAAAACCCCAACAAAATTTGAAAAAATCGCGGGGTACATGCACCGTACGCGTACCGTGCGCGTACCCCGCGATTTTAAAAAATAATATTTTTTTTTTGCACTTGGTGGTCCTTCTGAGACCCCCTGAGAAGGGCTAGGGGGTCAGGGGGTCTCAACACTGCCCCCTTTTCGCATTTTCCATTCTTGTTTTGTGCTCTCTTGTGCCTCACTTCTCCTGAGAAACAAGATGGCTGCTCAGGTGGTCCCAGAAGGATAATAACATATATAAACGTTATCCGCTAATAGAATTAGCATTTACAAAACCTTTGAAATGTATTGAAAAAAAATATAGGTTTCACGCGAGATATAGTTAGGAATTAGCATTTAAAAAACCTTGCAAATTCACTGAAAAAAACATAGGTTTCAAGCCTTACATAGTTAGGAATTAGCATTTAAAAAAACCTTGCAAATTCACTTAAAAAACCATAGGTTTCAGGCCTTATAGAGTTAGGAATTACCATTTAAAAAACCTTGCAAATTCACTTAAAAAACCATAGGTTTCAGGCCTTATATAGTTAGGAATTAGCATTTTAAAAAGCCTTGCAAATTCCCTTAAAAAACCATAGGTTTCAGGCCTTATATAGTTAGGAATTAGCATTTAAAAAAACAATCGAAATTGCTCCTATATAGTTAGTTGTACTAACTATTTTTTGCGCACCCGCAATCCACTGCTGATGATGTCACATATTACATCATTCATGACATGGTCAGTGACATCACTGATGACATCACTGATGACATCTCAAATGACATCACTGATGACATCTCATTTGACATCACTGATCACATCACTGATGATATCATTCATGTGATAATACGATGCAACTCCTCACACTTTAATATAACCTTTGATACACCCACTGTTAAATACAGACTACTATTCTTGAAACCATTGACATACCAATACCAGTTACTACATACACACTCACTGATTCCTAGGTCTACACACACATTCACTCATTCACCCATAGAATCACTCATACATACAGTCACTTATCAATACAACACTATCATATGCACTCATACACCTATACAGACACTCACACACTGCCACTCATCCATGGAGTTACTCACACACCTAGTCAGTCATGCAAAGAATCAATCACACTTCTATTTCCTCAACTATGCAGTTATACACACAACACCTTACTTATTCAAACATATACTAACACATACTTACTCAATTATACAATTACTGATACAAGTACACAATGATCCATACAGCCACTCGCACATTCACTTGCTCTCATGTATAGTCATTTATATATGCCAACTCTCACATGCACTGTGTTTTACACATGTACTTACTTGGACATGTAGCACTGAGATATCCATTCACTCACCAACACACCCATGCACACAGTCAACCGCCCATATAGCTGTTTCAACATGCACTCTTGAACTCATACACCTAGTGAATCAACTGCTCACACATCTATGCACAGAGTCACACACCTCCCAGCCACCCACACACACACTCAGTCTCCCATTCAAATACTCGAGCAACCAATCAATAACCCATATAGCCACTCATATAGCTACTGATCAACACATGCAGCAGCTTACACAACAACAGACATACTGATGCACACATTCAGACAGTTTAGTCACTAACCCATGCATTTAGTAAGACACATTTAATCACTCACTCACACAGTCAGTCACGCAACTACTAAATTCTTCATCCAGACACTTATACATCCACTCATTCATCAATATGTAAAACATATTTAAACTTTACAGAAACACACAGTCACTGGTTGATGTCATCAGTGATGTCAAATGAGATGTCATCAGTGATGTCATCAGTGATGTCATTTGAGATGTCATCAGTGATGTCATCAGTGATGTCACTGACCATGTCATGAATGATGTGATATGTGACATCATCAGCAGTGGATTGCGGTTGGGTAGGAGGAATTTCAATGGTTTTTTCAATGCTAATTTCTAACTATATAAGGCCTGAAACCTATGGTTTTTAAGTGAATATATATAGTGAGCAAGGCGGAGGCTTCCGCCGAAACGCGTCTGTGCAGCATGTCGGATTAAATATCTGTCTTGAGTAAAATTCACGGAGTCAGTGCCTTCCTTCTATCGCATGGGAATCGGATTGGTACACAATATATATATATATATATATATATATATATATATATATATATATATAAAAATATAAAAACCTTCATTGTGAGACATTCTTCGCTAGGGTTAAAAGATGCAAAGATGCAGTACACCAGCGGTATGGATTTAAACCGCGTTTGAGAGTTGAGACAAATCGGTCACATGTTTCAGCCATATAGCCTATAGGTAGGCTAGGCTTTCATCAGGACCTATGATGCTGCTGCTGAAGAGATTGTAAATGATATAACACAAAAGGATACAGGGAACTTTTTTTTAAAGTGCCTGTTCCATAAGAAACATTACCCGTTACTACTGGGTAAGTCACCCACCTCTACCTGGCAACAGCTCAGGAAGGGCGCACCGCTTTATCCGCCGGAACGCCACGTGAAGTAGAACCTGTGACCGGTCACTTCATCAACGCAGTTTAAATCCATACCGCTGGTGCACTGGACTTTTTAACCCTAGCGAAGAGTGTCTCTAAATAAAGGTCTTTTCTTGGCACTCTTTAGCTAGTTTTAACCTCACTTTCCTTATAGTTTACATATATTTTTTGTGCTGCACCCTCTCTTTCACTATTATCTCCTCATTTGTTGATTTAGGATATCCTTTCTAACAAACAAAACATCCCTGAGCTCCTCCCTCTTAGAGAGTGGGTTGTAGCCCCCAGAGGAACTAGGTTTTTCCTCTGGGAGGAGCATCCCATATGATGAAGCATGTCACCTTTGGTGAGTGAGGGATTTCATCCTAAAAAGGGAAATGCCCAAAGTTAGTTCTATTGGGCTTAGCTACTGGATCTAATTCACATTTGTTTAGTCATGTAAACCTCGTATTAGTGGTTTTTTGCACTCTCTAATTATTTTTATAGACCTTGGGATTTCGTACTGTTGATTGTTACCCATACTACTGCCAGTCACTGTACCTTCTTGCGTTAACTCCTGTAGATTTGCCAGTAGTTCTGCGTCCGCTACAGTTAGGGCACTAGTTCGTTTTAGATTTTGTGCCATGGCTTGTCCATTGCTGTCTTATTACAATTTATCAAATGATATTTCGTGAGTTTAATTTGCAGATAAATTCGAAGTCCTTGTGTAATCGAAACTCTTTTCAGGACAATATGATAGTCCCAATTCGAACAGTTGGATTTCAGCTTTGGTTAGAATCTTCTATCTATCTATCTATCTATCTATCTATCTATCTATCTATCTATCTATCTATCTATCTATCTATCTATCTATCTATCTATCTATCTATCTATCTATCTATCTATCTATCTATCTATCTATCTATCTATCTATCTATCTATCTATCTATCTATCTATCTATCTATCTATCTATCTATCTAACTATCTATCTATATGTGTGTGTGTGTATATGTATATATATATATATATATATATAACATTGACAAAGCCGTAAGGCGAAACGCATCTGTTAGGGGGGTTTGCAATAAAGCACTTTGTATACGCATACCTGTGTGCTTTCCTCATTCGACATGGGAGAAATACGCTGAAAGTTTCCTGCATATATATATATATATATATATATATATATATATATATATATATATATATATATATATATATATATATATATATATATATATATATATATATATATATATATATATATATATAAAAATATATTCACTCCAACACACTTCCTGGTAAGGATGATGCTCGGACACCCAGGTTCACTTGCAAGTAAAGTTAATTCAGGCAAGTAGAAAAACTCTATATATATATATATACTTCAGCCGTGGTAATCGTGGTGAGAAGAGACAAGGCAATATATATATATATATACAAATCCACTTCTGATTCCTTCATCAAGAATGGACAACGACACAGGAGTTGCTTAGCCATCCAGTCTCTTAGTTTATTAAACTTCGCTCTGATGCCTTTCGGCACACCTGCCTTGTTCACACAGGCACAAAACAAAAACAATGGTTCTGTCTGGCGTCACGTATAATTAGTTTCACTGTACTTAATACATTTCATGGATATTATATTAAACATCAAATGAAGGGAACACACAACACTCAACTAAGTTCAGAGAATGAGTTACTTTTTACTCTTTAGATAAATAAGTAAATATCTGGCTGTACAAAACAATAAAGCACGTGGACTGTGAAGCAATCAGTGACTGGTCCTGATTAGTGACATGGTGCTGTACAAAAATAACATAGATAATACATATTTACACATATGGACGGAATTTTACACAAGTGTCCACCATTAAATACATAAGCCACAACAGGATATAATATTTACTTATTGTAGTTGAGGAGTTGCGTGGACAAGTTGAACTAACAACGTCGACGTTTCGACAATAAGATGTAGTGCTGATTCATAAGCATCTATGGCGGGTCTTCATGAGGACAGGGAAGGATATGACAGCCTGTAAATTCAAGAATTGAATCAGAAATGTGTGTGTGCTTATTAATGAGAATAAAGTGAACAGTGGCAGCTGAATGCTCACCTAGTATCACAGGAAGTGTAATAATTTGCTTCTGTGTGTCCTACTTGCCGAGGTGTCAGCCGATACCTTTCAATCACTTCGGGACTGTCTGTTCTGCAACAGATGCAAAGAGAACATGGAGCGAGTCAAGCCTCTATCACCAAGAATATATGCAGTAATTTGAGAGGGGTAGGTCCTAATGTACGCGTACCTTTCCAGACACTAGAAACATCCATCACCAGCCGGAGGAATAATTAAGGTGGGGCGCTGCTCTATCGATCACCAAGGACTGTGGAGGCAAAGAGGGCAATGATTTAGCCACTCAGAAAAGCTAGCCGCTGTACACTTAAATCATTTACAGGTAAGCGGAATGCGATCGTGTGTGACAAACATTTAAGACATAAGGAAAGTCGTGGTGTGCTGAACAATCACTTGTAAACACCACAGGGTATAATTAGAAAAAGTTATACAAAGCTCCAGGTTCCGGAGTTATTCTGAAGTAAAAGACTGCTGAAGCTCCGGGTGCTGTTCGCCTTTTGACGGCAAAGGATTTTAAACAAATAAGCACAGGGTGCGTGAGAGCCCGGTAAAAGTGTCCTACTCGTTAAGCTAAAATATGCCCTTAATTCTGCAGATAGCGGAAAAGCATTACTAAACAGGCCTGGGAATCATAATGAAAAGAAATCGGCAGCGCACGGGGTCGCATTGCGATGATAATTACACAAAACAGAAGGGAGTCATTCTGAAAGTGAAATCGGCAACGCGCTAGGTCGCAGTGTGAAGGTGATAGATTTAAACTACACGTGGTGGCAAAGAAACCAGTTACCTGGAAGTGGTTACAAGTCTATGATTTAAGTGAAAACCGTCTTGGTAAAACGGGGACATGTGTGGCTTACTTAAAAGGATTTCAGCAGTAGACATCCTCGTCCATCTGTATCTTGCACCGAATGACAGCGCGTCTGAGAGAACAGTCAGTTTATGATGTATCCAGGTGCTTCGTGTATGTGTGAGTTAGCCCATACCTGCTAGTGCAGCAGCTAAAATAGGTCACGTCTTTCCTAACTGTAAAATGCGGTTGGTGTTCCATGTCTCAAAAGAGATGCATCTTTGCTGGGTTCCACATATCAGTGATGTCACTGACCATGTCATGATTGATGTAATATGTGACATCATCACCAGTGGATTTCGGGCGCGAGAGTTACAGTTAGTACAACTAACTATAACGGAGGAGATTCATTGGTTTGTATGAGTAAAATGTCTGGCTAACTATAACACTCCTGAAACCTTCGTTTTTTCAATGAATTTCAAAGGTTTTGTAAAGGATAATTACTAACTATAACCTAATTGAAACCTATGTTTTTTTCAGTGAATTTCAAAGGTTTTTTAAATGATAATTCCTAACTATAACCTGCCTGAAACCTATGTTTTTTTCAGTGAATTTCAAAGGTTTTTTTAAATGATAATTCCTAATTATAATGTTCACCACTTCCCCATATTTTCAACAAGAAGCCAAATTTGCAATGCTACCTAAAAAAACAGGCACTAATTCCACTTACCACTAACAAGTTAACATCAAGATTTAACTAGTGTAAGGACGTTGACTATGTACTGCGGGAATTACATCCAACTCACACCCATATTTAAATAGGAATATGTGATAGAGATACTAATTATACACTTTTAACATCCAACAAAATCACAATACCCAGCGCCACCACCAGTACAACCATTCCTCCTGAACCCTCCCCCTCTACTACCTCAGAGGCAGCACACAACAGGACAACGGACCTTCCCAAAATAATATATCCCCTCAACAGCACACTAGTTCAATGTTCAGAGATGTGGCAACCAACTATGTTTACGGGAAGGAACTCGCACATTACCAATAATGTACACAATGCTAACACTAACGGTGATATGCTATACACAACTCACTGTACAAACAAAAAACGTTTCCATGTGTAGATATACTATTTATACGTGTAGTATACTGCATAGCGGACGCAACCATATTATCCCAGACACTGGGGAATATTTTGGTCATGTAGCTGTGTTGTCTCCACCCCCCTGAAGCAGAAGCGGAGTAGGCTAGTCTAATGTACGCAACGTCAGCGTAATACTATAAATCATTAGCCTACGCCTTGAGCGTGGTTCACTTCTGCAAAGAAAAGAGACTCCACCACAGCAAAGTTCCTCACCGTGCCACGTAGCTGCCACCATGACCACGTGCCTCCTCGATACAGGCCCATTGCGAACTCAACCCCACAGCACCACAGACTTATGTCTGTATCGACTACTACCTTTGATGTACACTGCAGACAGCAGAGTTCACAACTTGAATCCAGCTTTGGATCTACACTATACACAGCATTGAAGTTATCCTTGATTCATGTAAGGCAGAGACAATTCTACTCTATGTCCTCAGATAAAATAAAATAAATGATAACAATTCTTCGTCGATATCTGTGCTGATTACTGCCTTTGATCTACAGTGCGGTCAGTAGACTTTACAACTTAATACCAGTGGCGCATCAGCACTACAGACAACATTGAATTCAGTCTCGATTTATTTAAGGCAGAGACAATTGTACTATGTGCTCAGATTTTGTTAAATTTTGTGACAAAAAAAGCATTCCTCAATGTCTGTGTCAACTACTGCCTTCGATCTACACTACGGACAGCAAGGTTCACAACTAGAATGCAGCTTTGTATCTACACTACGGACAGTATTGAATTTAGCCTTGCTTTTTTTAAGGCAGAGACAATTGTACTATATGTCTTCAGATTTTGTAAAAGGATGCCACAAAAAGCATTATTCTATAAAATAACTGTGCCGACTACTCCCTTCGATCTACACTGCGGACAGCAGGCTTCACAACTTGACTTCAGCTTTGCATCTACACTACGGAGTGCATTGCATTTAGCCTTGCTTTATTTAAGGCAGAGACAATTGTACTGTATGCATTTATATTTTGTTAAAACAAGTGACAATAATCCTTTGTCGATATCTGTGCTGACTACTGCTTTCCATCTACAGTGCAGACAGCAGGGTTTACAACTTGAATTCAGCTTTGCATGTACACTACGGACAGTATGGAATTCAACCTTGATTTATTTAATGCAGAGACAATTGTACTGTATGTGTTCTGATTTTGTTTAAAATAAGTGACAATATTAATTCGTAGATATATCTGCTGACTACTGCCTTCGATCTACAGTGTGGACAGCAGGGTTCACAACTTTAATTTAACTTTGAATCTATACTGTAGCTGTATTGACTTAGATGTCTTATTAAAAGAAAAACATATCATAGTTTTGGGAGATCTACTGCAACTTAGTCCCATATAAGGACAAAAAGTATTTCTACGAAAACTTGAGTTTATTAACATTGTTGCTTCAGGTGACACTAACTCTGTGTACCACTTATCATTGCTGGTTGCACACACGCTAAATTACCAATACTGTACAGCTCTACTCAACGCCACGTCGCCGTGGACTCTTGCTAACCGCTGCCTCCTGCCTACACTGTGGTCATCAGAACTCGCAATTAAATAGACTATTGATTCATTATTTTCAGAGTACAATACCAGACTAAGTTTAACACCTATCAAACCCTATACAATTTCCCTTTAGTAGCCTTCCTTCTTAAACTTCTTTTATATCAGTTCTGGGTTTAGTTGAAAAACTAAATTCACGCTGCAAGTGCAAAGACACACTCAATATCAGTCTACACTGCGGACACCACAGGTCACAACTTGAACTATAATGTCCCTGAAACATACATTTTTAGACAATGTATTCCATACATGTTTCATCTTTTATTTCAATCGTGATTACAAATGATGCAGTCCAGTAGGCTACACGCTGAGCGCCATATGTACCACTAACTCAGTGCATCATAAATAATCACCACGTGGCCTTATTAAGGCAAAATTCAGTTGCCAAAAGACATTATTACTAGTGCACTCTACCTGAACCACGCATCATCGCAGGCTCCACACAAACTGATCCTACCTTAGTGCACCACAACTTATGAACCCTTTACAATAGAATCTTCTGTGTATTATTTCACATACAGTACCCCTACCTTTGTACAGCAGAAGTCATAAACTGTTTATGATTGAATATCTGTGTATGATATCATGATTTCTATTCTACTTGTTACCAACAGCAACGTAATAAAATGGACTTGAGCACACGTCTGTGTACTTATTATGTTTGCAAAATGCTGCTCCTGCCCCCTACCACGTTATATTGTACTGTAAACAGCGTTTGCAACCATCTTACCTCTGCCAGTAACAAAAACTTCGATTATATAACTTTCTCTCGCTCATTCTACAAATACGAACTTACAAAGTGGATCATTACAATACTACAAAGAAACTCTGTATTAAATTTATAAGTGTGTGTTAGTTCTTTTTTTTAGCATGTTTATATAGTGCGAAGTCGACCTAAAACTATATCAACAATTTACATGAGCACCGTATTTACAGTACATTTTCAGGCACGCGTAGATTACGTCATTACTCTACAATACCAGAATGTGGACACAACTCCGAGCCTCAAACACTGATTTCCAGCACCAAGTTTGACAGTATACCTGAATGACCACATACATATTTATATTATCTGCCCTTCATGTGCCAAAAACCGCCATCCAAGCCTTTCACAGCCCTGTATTACTACACCTACAACACTCCACTAAATATACAACAAACATTCATATTTGCAGAAATGCTTCATGTCCACCATCTTTTATGTGTGCAACTATGGATGAATATAAGGTCAATGATACCCTGTACCTTCCATGTTAGCCATATTGTGGGACTTTACAGACATAATGACACATTTGCGTGTAAGACCCGGGTGACAGCAGCACTACAACACGGACACCCAAATCAGTTGATGTTTTCATATAGCTCATGACAGAACCACGCCCATAGCCATGGAGTCCTCGTTCACAGCCTCGCGCAGCACTGGTATACGTTAGTCCAGCCCACTCCGCTTACACTTCCAGGAAAATAAACGCTACATGGCCCAGATTTTCATTGTAGTGATTTCTTACTTCCAGATCTAGTTGTCAGAACGGCATACACACACTCCCTCATGACTGGTATACATCCACACCACACCCATCCAGCACATGCGTCACAACACATGTTACCCTTCCAATAACAAAGACGGGGCGCACGTGCTCTACGCCATTTTAGAGTTGCTCCCATCGCAAGCGCTGTGATGGCCCATCCTAGTGGTTCGGACACCATATGTAGGCCAGAACCACCGAGCAGGGGGGCCCATTACTACTTGCATGGCCTCTTTGGTCACTGAATAAGTGGTACAGCAAGGACTCAGCATGTGAGCAACCTGTGATGATGATGGGAGCACGAGTATGTGAGGAGACATAGCTATATCTAGACTCAGCACCATATGTGAGACTTCTTGGTGGCAGAGCGGGACTGCATGATGTAGAAGGTGCCCTGTCCACAAAAAGGTGAGCAGTGAGGCCTGGGTGAGCAGCTTAGGGAGTAGATGGGGTGCACCAGACTGCATACAAAAAGGCGAGGCACTGATTTAGGCGTACACAGTCGTATATACCGTACCGTTGCATTTGTATTTTTTTTCCAATAGCAGAAAAGTTTTTATAATCGGTCAAATGTCCGTCACTCGTGATGATTGAAACCACATTTATCACGGCGCACCACTTGCTTTCAAAACGATGCGGAGAGGGAAGGTGTGTGAAAGGGCAATGTTATTCTACTCCACACTAAGATAGTGACAGTAACCAATCAGAACATCTTTCTTTTACTATCTTTTAGATGTAGAGCTTCAGCGTGCACTATGTCCCGGCATGAGGTGGAAGACATACCGGTGACAGAAAGGTGAGCTGCGAATATTCTTTTTAGTCACTCTCTCACTTCCTCTCTCCTTTGATAAAGAAATGGCACACAATCTTTTCTTCCTTTTTATCTAACAGGTTGTGTTTCACAAATTGGAGTCCACCCCCAACATGTCCAAAGCTCAACGTTTGAGGACTCTGCGATGATGCGAGGCCATCGTAACAATGTCTGAGAAGGCTGCTTTGACACGGTGCACCCTCTTTGAATCACGCCAATGGCCCAGGTGAGCAAAGAAGCTTGTTTCCGAAGCAACGAGAAGTCACCTGTGGGCGGAGAGAGTGGATAGTGTGCAGCAGCTTGACTGCATAGGAATGTACAATTACCTCCGGGCAGTGAGATTGGAAAGGTTGAAACAATATGGGTGCGCAAGAAAAGGCACTCACCTCAGAGACTCTGGGATTCAATGGAGTGCAACAGTCTGGGTACGCAATAATGAGAACTCACCGCTATGCAGTGGGAATGCATGGGGTATAGTACTCTGGGAGAAAAAGAGCGCACAGACACCACCTTGCAGTGAAAGTTGATGTAATACAATATCTTGAATGTCAAAAGACATAAAGCAGAAATATACTTGTGCAGTTGTATGTAGTCTGCTATTACTAACTTCATACTATCGTTTAGATCACTAAACTTGAGGGTGCACTATGAACGGACACGTGCTTGAACACAAAACGGAGGCAAAAAGGGGAGCTACGAAGATTTTCTCCGGTATTAACACTACCTCTCCTGCTCCATCTATTACTTTCTCTCTCTCACACTTTTAATGTTGTTTTTTCTCTCTTTCTCTCTCTCACTCTCTCTCACTTTGTTTCTCTTTCTCTTTTGAAGTTATGGACGCTGCTGTACACTCTGCTGACAAAAAAATCAAGGCTGAATTTAATACAGTCTGCAGTGTGGAACCAAACCAAAATTCAAGTTGTGAACTCTGTTCGCCACAGTGTTTACACAAGGTAAGCAGAGCAGCTTAGATACACGATGCCTCCAAATAAATATGTTCAAAATAAACAATATTGTCCTGCATAATGACGTGATCTCTCACCTAATTCTGTCTCATCTCCGAATCATTTTAAAGACCTGTTGGTCCAACTGCCATAAATTCACTAAAAGACAATAAGGCACCGGGGCCAGACGGCTACACGGCACCCTTCTACAAAAAGTTCAAAGATCTCCTCGCCCCAGTCCTGACAAACGCATTCAATCACTATGCAGAAGAGGGTACAACAACAGAAACCATGTCACAAGCTGACATCATAGTCATCCCTAAAGAAGGCAAAGACACACAATGGCCCAAAAACTACCGCCCCATCTCTCTCATTAACCTAGACTGCGAGCTATACGCAAAAGTGCTAGCCACAAGACTCAACAAATTCCTACTCCAGCTAATTGGAAATACGCAAGTAGGGTACATGAAATCCCATATGTCTCATGACAACACAAGACTGCTATGTCAGATGATTGAAAACTCCTCAAACTCCACGCACCCGGCCGTACCTATCACACTAGACACCGAAAAAGCGTTCGACAGAGTCTCCTGGCACTTCCTCGAGAAGTACCTGCAACAATATAGCGTAGGAAGTGAATACACGAAGAAAGTAATGGCGCTATACGAAAACCCCATAACAAAAATTGCCTTAAACGGAGGATCCTCCGCCCTGTTCGAACTTGAAAGAGGCACGAGACAGGGTTGCCCTCTATCCCCGCTACTATTCCTACTGGCGCTGGAACCCTTGATCACAGATATCCTAGCGAACAGACAAATTGCATGAATAACGATAAACAACACAACAGCCAAAATCGCGGCCTACGCAGACGATCTATTAATCTTGACAAATGACCCCGCCGATTCCACACCAGCACTCATGAGCACAATAGAGACACACGCCAAACACTCAGGCTACAAACTCAACAAGGAGAAAACCGATTGCATGCCACTCAACGTGCACACCACCATAGAAGTAATAGGAAGCATAGGGCTAGCATGGCAGCCAAAGGCCATCAAATACCTGGGTATCCAATTCAAAAGGAATCTAAGAAGCACTCTAGAACTGAACGAAACAGTTACGCTGAACAAATTTAAAGACCTTCTAGACTCATGGTCACCCAAGTTTATCACTTAGTGGGGCCGCATAGAAACAATCAAAATGATAGTCACGCCAATAATTAACTATCTAGCAGACATGTTCCCACTGCCCTTGATAGAAGGCTTCCATAAAAAATTAGACCTAAAGATCAACAAATTTATATGGCAGGGCAAAAAAGCGAGGATATGCCTACGCAAGCTCAGATTAGCAAAATAACTAGGCGGGCTTAACATAGCGGACCCTAAAACATTCCAACTAGCATTCTTAGCCAGACAAGGAACACACTGGATGCTACACACCCAAAAATAAACACCAACCTGACTAACCATAGAGAGAGCGATGCTAAACAACTCATCCCCACTCACTCTGCTAACAGCGAATAAGCAAGCACTCAACAACAACCCCATCCTAAAATTCACAAAACAGGCTCTACTGATAGTAGACTGTAAACTAGAGGTCAGCATCAAAAATTCACGGTGGGAAATACTCTGGGGAAACCACAAGATTAAATACAGAGGCAAAACCTTAGATATGAGTGCGTGAAAAAGCCGGGGGATCCATTCCCAAAAGAACTAGAACCAGAAGGAGCACCATACACTTTCATCAACCTGAAAAAAGAACACAATCTACCAGAAATAGAACTCTATAACTTTCTAGCCATTAAAAAAGCCCTAACGAAGGCAAAAATACACAGACAAACCCCCTCTATCTTCCAACTAATGGAGAACATAAACAAGACAGGCCACCAGGTCTCGCTTCTGTACAAACTACTCCAACCATCCATGTCCAAACTCAATGATAAAAAACACATTCCTGGGAAACCCAAACTAAGGCAAAACTGTCACAACAAGAGCTACACACCCTGTGGTCTTCCCCATCTAAGTGCATGATATCCCCAGTACTCGTGCAAACAAAATTCTGGCTGTTACACCAAGCCTATTGGATACCAGCAAGGCTAGCATCAACAGGACTAATAGACAATGATAAATGCTGGAACTGCAGCCTAGAAAAAGGGGACCTAGAACATATCATCCTCAACTGTACTAAAGTCAAAAACTTCAGGACACAGGTTTAGCTTTCACCAGCAACACACTAAGCAGCAACATCAAGCTGACGTTTGCCTCTCTAGCCACAGCACAGATCTCACAAGAAGTCAAGACGCAAGAAGACAAAAACCTCCTTGACTTTCTACTCTCCTCAGCAACAAAAATTATACTCACAAACTGGAAAGATACATCCAAGGCCACCTTCAAAGGCTGGCTCAATTGGGTGATCTTCCTAAGGAGGGCGGACACCACCACCCTTAGAAACACGCCAGGTAGACATCACAATAGAGCAATGTGGACCAAACTAGACAAACACATGGACACATTCAAACCGCCATAGCCACACCTCTTCCTCCAACACAAGAAACGTCCTCATGCCCACCGACCCCTGTCCGGTACTGGCCCTATTCCTGTCAAACAAACTCCACTTTATGGATTATGTTTTATGTTTGTATGTCTCCTTTTTGCACAAACGTCGGCGAATAACAATTAAAACGCCTGTTAATATTTGTTACGTGTAAGCTGTAAATACCAATAAAAACATTTTTTTTTAAAAAAGGTTTTTCCGGGACTAGAGAGCTGACCCGGATAATGTTAGCTTGCCTACTTTATGAAGACTATTGTTTGTGGTGTGCCATATTTTAATGTGTGTTGGTAGATTAATATTCCTTTTTTCATAGACGCAAGTGTTGGACAGGACAATCATTTATTGGGGTTGCGTTGAGTGATGTATTCTGAGTCTGTGCTCACCATGCACCTACCTCCTTATAAGAAGCTTTGGACTGTTTAACAGAAAGAGAAACGAAAGCATGCTTTTTTGCCATGTCCACACAGCACTGGGCAGAAAATGTATTGTTCCTATATGTCATTTGTTATGTGCAACACCGTATAGAGATGCTCTATGGCTACTTACATCTGATGCTAAAGGTCCAATTGTGTTTAGAGGGCCTCGTTTTTTATTTGCTGCATTGTATCTGTGGGAATAGAAATCGTTGTGATGATGAGACTAGAAAATCTTTCTTAAATTGTTGTAAGATTCCTTGCTATTTTTTCATATTTTATCTATACTTGCGATGACGTTTCATTGTAAGATGTATGTCAGCATTTTGTGTAAATATTGTATTGTTTTATGTGGTGGGGTTTTTCCCTTAATAAGCAGTATTTGATGATGACTCAGGAGTATTAGTACTAACCGGTACAATTTGTTGATTTTAGAACTCAATGTGCAGCATTTCAATGTACGGCATTTCGTTGTCTGTAGTGTGAGTAAATTATTTCTTCCTTTAGAAAAGAACAAGCTGGACATTGAAAAAAAAAAAGACCTGTTGGTCCATACTGTAAATCTGACGCAGTAGGCACTTCCCTACAGACACCTCTTCAACGCGGGCCTTTAAGAGAGGTGGAATGTATCAGGCACACTGCAGACGTGCAAATAAGCAAATATTGTCAAGTGTTACCTTAATTTGTGATCTTTGACCTCATTCAGTCACATCGATCTAATTTTAAAAACGTATTTTCAATTTTATTTTGCAGGTTACCTACCCTCCTTCCATTGGAGTCCATCTCACATTTTCTTTACTATATTGTTATGTTAAAGGTTTGTTTCTAGTTATTTATTATATTGTTATATTAAAGTTACGTTTCTAGTTATTTATAGTTGTTTTATTAAAAGTTAACTAAAAAAAGTATATCCGTCTTCTTTTTCTAACAACATTTCACTATTATTTAGTATGATAATAATATGCTTAGAATTAAACAATTAAAAATAGAAATGATGTTTATAACTATAAGTATAATACTAAGGCTAACTCTTTATCAGCTCTTTACCAGAGTCTGTAGCTGCGATTAATGGTTCCTATGGAAAAGTTTACAAACTCCAGCACAGAAACTATTTGGATTAGCAACATTGTGTGGTGAACTTGTAACCTGCGTGCTCACTTAAGTGCTCCATAAACTGTTACTATGGTAACAGGAAGTAGGCAGTTTGATGATAGGCTTGAAAGGTACTGGCTGTACAGAAACAGTTATATTTACCAAGGATCCTCTACATGACATAGAGGAAAGCTAACTAAGACAGAACACTGTCTAGCATATTTACAAGCCCCTTGCGCCACTTTCGCTTCACTTTTCCCATGTTAAAAGAGATGCAATAATGGCGCAAGGGACTTGTAAGTCTGCCCCTAAGCACATTACGAGCAAAAGAAGTACACAACTCTTTGAATTCTTTATCGATCACAATTAGACAGTGTTGCTTCACGATTCACAATGCACATCACTAAATACTTTGTGCCTATTTAAATGGGAGACGGGATTGTCGACATTACAAAATTTAGGGGCATATTTACAAGGACGGTGTTAAAATTGTCGCCGCTTAACGGCACCAAACTACAACTAAAACGGCGATAATGGACTTCAAAATCCTTTGTTATCATACCAGAAGATTTTTTCAACATTGCTGTTTGCTATGCAAGAGTGAGAGTCGAGGTTCTCGTCCTGCCATAGCAAACTTGGGGGCATATTATCAAGGACAGCATTAAAATGTTCTGGTGCAAACCTGGGCTTCTATTGGAATTCTCACAAATTCTCAAAAGCCTATTATCAAGACATTACTGCTGCTTTAATGACACTTTCCTAAAGCTAAAGCGACAATAATTTTAACGCTGTCCTTGTAAATATGCCCCCAATATCACGAGAAATACAGCAATAATTTATGATCGCAAGTGAAAAGCTTGTTAATATAAGACTGTGGACTTACCATATCAATCCACCTTGCATATTAAACATGCTCAAGTCTACTTCAGAACAGATGTTAGGATCCAACATAAACCGCAATGAGCGAGAGTTTTGCTATCAGTCCTCAAATCCAGGGCCGCCTTGTAAATACAACTCTATTGTCATACCTCCCTCTTCCTTTTTATATTCTCATAGAAACACCTACCTTGCCACTGAGAACACCTACATTGCAACTCATTGAAGATGCGAGGCGAGCCCTTAGCAAACCGGCTGGTAACATGCATTAATGCATCTTAGCACCACCTAGTAAATAGGGCAATATAATTTTCACTGCATTTTTGGCTTTCATTTAAAAATTGTGGCGAAATGGCACTTGTTAATATGCCCTCAAGTTTGCTATGACACAACGGGAACCTCAACTCCTGCCCTGCCATACCAAACAGCAGTATCCCTGGGGAAGACACCCCGAGACACAGCAGGAGCCGCTCCTGGGGGGTGGTGTTCCCCAAGGCTTTTGACTGCTTCAGAATGGAGACCATGCGGCCCCCCTCTCAAAATATAAAAAGCCCCGGAGGGTGGTAATCCCCGGGGGCTTAGATGGACCTGTGAGCTCCCTCACCCATTTATTTGGTAGCACTGAGGAATGGCGGTCCCCGGGCTACAGGGCCCCTCTGGACCCCCATCAAATACAATATTTTAGACCTCAGGATTTGTCACTCCCAGGTATCTAATTAAAAAAGCACAGGAGCCCCCGCTTCGTTCTTATTTTTATTACTGCGGATCCATGCACCCAGCGCACATTTCTCAATCCCCCCCCCCCCCCCCCCCCAAAATTTTTTTTTTTTGGGTCCCTAAGGATCTTTATGGGACCCCCTAAGCAGGTCTAGATGATCAAAATATTTCTTACATGCCCCCTTTATACATGTTGAACACTTGTCCCACTATTTTCTAGATCCTCGCTTCTACAGAGGCACAAAATGGCTGCCAACACTTCCTGGTTTTGAATCTTGACAACCTCTTGACAGTCAATTAGTGCGTGATCGGGACGGTGCGCTTATAATCCGCGCAAGATGCGCGGATCCACTGAGGCCATAGATATATATGTTCTTTTAATTGTAATTTTCTCAGAAACTACTGAACGGATTTACACCATTTAAGCAAAAATCTAGTTTGAACCAAGGACTACAACTTTGCCAAATTTGGTGTAATTCTGTTCAGCCGTTCGTGTTCGGTCCCAAAACATGTTTTGGGACCCCTTTTTTCTCAGCCTCCGCTTCACAAATCACCCCAAGACTTTCAAGATAGGAGCGAACTGCAGCGCCCCACCAGTTTTTAAAATTTTGCGAAGATTCGTCAACCGGCGCAAAAGCTATTCCAAATAGAATGTTGCGGATTCCTATGGAAATATGTCCTAACTATAACTACCTTCTGCCGACCGCCAGTAGGTAATATATATCTCTATCTATGCATTTGTATCAAATCCACAGGGTCTTGTAAAAAACTGTCATTAAAATATGTCCAAAGAGTGTGGCTGCCTAGGAGTCCCTGGGTGCAGATCAGCCAAGTGGTAAGCGTATCCCTTTTAGTGATGTCTGGACTTCGCGTGTTCCAATGCAAATCCCTGTGTCTATTGCTCACCCCGCCCAGGACTGAGCTGTGATTTCACTGGATGCAAGCTATCACTATATCCCTAGTCTTTCCCCCCCAGCCACCACTCCCTGTACACACCTCCTTTGACCAGCTAGTCACATTGTCATCTCCCCTGCAGCGTGGAGACCTGTACTCCACGCATTGGGTTGAAGGTGGCCCACGGGGCTACTAGGCCTCGCATGATACCACTAACCCCACTGTGCCACTAAGAAGCAAAATTAAGAACACAATGAGTGAAATACTGTTTGGCCAATAGGGGCTTTACAGAGGTTGTCAAGGACTTGAACTCTGGCCATAGGATAATATTTTCCCTAGGCTACAAAATCATTTTGATTATAGCTCCTTTTGCATAAGCGCTAGAACACTACTTGGTAGTGTAGCTTAGAGCACTTCATTTCAGATGGCAGCATGGCTTTTCTGCATACGTATGAAGACTGGAGTTGACTCTGGGGGTCCTCTGAGGCAGAGGGCTGGTCCTCTTGGTCAGCAGTGGGAATGTATAGGCATAAGGCTGCCTTGTTAGAATCATTTTCTATCCAAACTTATGTGCACAAATGTTCCTTAAAACGCGTCACGAGACTCACCGTTTAATCATGGTTGAGGTTTTTTTTTGCATGAGGCTTGTCTCTTTATCAATTGTACGTGAATGCTTAAATAGCATTTGTGCAGGCTCAAGGCGCTTTGAAAAGCAGTGTTTTTGAAACCCTTTCTGGGATAAAATATTGTCAAAATCGAAAGGATGAAAGGCTGACTTTCTATGAGGAGGTCCTTCATTCTACCTATGAGTTGCAAACACCTCACTGACGCAGGTGCATTACCCATCAGAGCTATCTTATCACACTGCCCGTGCAGAGACATCTTGTCAGGAATGCACTGTTCCTCTGAATCGAACTCACGGGCAGCACACATCAAACGAGTCACTCGATAAACAAGGTGGCTCCGCTGCGTTTACTGACTGATCTGCCTAGCTGCATGTTTGACCCCATTGGGGGGGATAGTTTGACCATGGTGCGCTCCAACCAGCCTGTGATAACACTTATGGGCAATATACATTTGCAAAGAATATGCGTTATCTTTGCTAATGTGTTTTGCGTTGTTTGTACAATATTCGAGTTGTTCGAAGGAATATTGATACACTGGAATCCAAAGCTATACAATAGGCTAGGAACATGCATTACTCAGGGAGAAGGACATGGCCAGGGCTTTAACTGGGCCGGGTCTGTCCGGTTCTGAGCACCAGCAGTTATTTTTAGGGGGCCTTAAAATGGGTCTCTATCAAGCTCTATTTTCGTGCCTCGCAGAAGTAGTCTGTTAACTTTTTTTATTTCTTGGACTATTGTTACACACATACTTAAGCAAATCAAGCTAATGCGCTCCCAGTAACGCTGGCATCCCCAAACGAGCTCGATCAGAGGCTCAACTAGAGTGCCAATAACTCCTTGTTAGTGTGCTTTCATCGCACCATTATGTCGATCAATGGTAACTCAAGTGGGATCATTTAGCAGATTAAAACACTTGTGTGACAAACTGCCTACATTTTGAAATCTCTTCTTTACTTTTGATCATGGGAAACTTGCTAGTAAAAGTCCAGTCAAACAAAAGTTAGATGTGAAATAATACAAACGTCTTTGCAGAAAAGGAAATTTTATGTGACCACATCATAATGAGGATGTGACAGCCCTATTTTGCAAGTGTGAGAACAGGAGGCTGATTTTGTGTGCTGCATCGCTGGCCTGCAGCATCGCCCAGTTGTTTGGAACACCACAAGCCTTTTGGCGTGTTTACCACCAGTGTTAAAGCAACAGAGGGGCCCAGTCAGTGTCCTGGCAACAAGCATCCACTGACGTACCCACGGGGTGACGAAGGGGAGGAGGGAGCGTTTGCACTGTTGAGCATAACGCCCATGGGCACAGTAGTAGGAAGTATGGAGATGCAGGCGCTCTAAGAAGGGTTGAAAAAACGACAAAGAATCATTAACATGCAAATGGTCTTTTAAAGACCGGTGAAGTACTCGGGTGCCCAGGAAGCTGTCTCAGCCTGGGCTGCCACACATGACAGAGTGGGGGGGGGGCTCTGAGGAGTCCTAGAGCTGATGACTTGTTAGAGCGGGGGTACTGCTACACTAGTTATCTTTATTTAGACCACACCCCTACTTAGATAGGCCACGGCCCTTTGGGGGTTGCCACACCCATTTTAGAGCACCCCCAGGTTTTTTCCCACTTAAAGCCCTGCTAGTAGCACAAAGAGCACACATGGCGTCAGGCATCAGGGTGCAATCACGGTGGTCCAGTAGTGTGTGCAGCAGATGCAGCATGCAGGTAAAGAGGGGTGAGTCACAAAAAATAAAGGGCAAAAGCCATGGGGTGGGGCCAAAGAAGTGTTTATACGTCCATGCAGTGTCACAAGGAATGAAGGTGCAGGTAAGCAGGGTTATGGGGCAGGTGGCATGTAAATACAAAACCCTCAATGGAAGGAATTTCCCACACATCAAAGATATACGGCGCTGCAGACGTTCCAGTTGGCAGGCATACACCTAAATCAGGAAAACCCCTCCCAGGGGTGAGTCCACCCTCAAACAATATGGTTAGAAAGAGGATGTAGGGTGGGTCAAGTTGCATTTCCGAAATGTGTTGGAGACAGAGAGGGAAGAGGTTGAGCTCAGTAAACCAATGGTGAGAAGAATATATCAACTATCTATCTCCCCAGCTATGGAACCTTATTTAAAATATGTAACTAAACCATACCATTGTTTTCTTCTAATAAGGTTTAGGTTCAATCTTATTCATCTTGTGCTTGGAGCCTATACAAAGTGGGGGACTCCAGAAAATACCCCACCCTGTACCTGTGATAACTTTTCTACACAGGACACGCTTCATTTAGTGATGTTTTGCGAACACTATTTGGTGGCCCGAAAAAAATTTTTGTTTCCAATCTTGAAAGATCTCAACTTTGTTCAGGTGAGGCCTGCACTTTTACACCTGCAAATGCTTAATTCCGTGCAGGTCACATAAGGTGTAGCTAGTTTTTTGGTAGCAGCAGCTCGATTAAATAAAACAAGACTCTCCCAGACGAATAACCATCTAGGTTGATATTTTGTCAACTACGTTCTGGGGAAACGTGCCAAGAATAGTGGGAAATAGGGGCGCCTTTTGTGAATCTATGCTGTTTAGTATCTATACTCTGTATTTAAGCTTTTTTAAATTGTTTTTAAGAATGAACATAGGAACTGCAATCAGGCGCATATTTGTTTAATTGTAATTTTCTACTTGTATGTTGTATGGATTTTTAAATAATGAATTGTGTATTGCTTTTATGGTTTTAACTAACCAAAATAAAGATATTTGACATTTGGTTATACATTTGCAATTTATTGGTTTTTCACAATATCCATAATAACGCTTACTTTCCTTGTCTTTGCAATTTATGAATGTCAACTCCTTGTCGATGTGCGCTCGTAGACAATCAATTAGCGGGAAAGCCTAAGCGTCCGGGCCCCTGTGTTTGCTGTTCCAGGCTTCAACTTGCTACTGAAATGGGTGGGTGTCCATTAGGACCTGCCCGGGCTGCAAGTGCCATTCCACTTTGCCTTGGACCATTTTCTGGCCCCTCCCTGCTCATCTGGGGGCCCTGCCGTGTTGCATCCCTTTGACCTCGTGTGAGCCTTTCATCTATTTTGCCTGAGGCTACACTCTGACATTCCGCTCCCTCAGTACCCCTCCCATGGGGCATCCCAAGGGCACTGTGCGAGCCTTACATCTTCCTCTAGTACTTTTTTCTTTCTTCTGTCTAATTTTGCCAAGTTTCCTCCGCCTCACCTCCTTCCTTGCAGCTGCGATTGCAGGTTCCTTTCGGTGTGGGTGGGTGGGCTTCACTTTCCTCTCTGCCGGGGGGGGGGGTTTGAATTATTTCTCTGGGATCAGCGCCCCTTATTTAAACCCAACCCCCCCCCCCCAGCCCCTAGCAAACTTGCCCTTGATTGGGGGAGTCGTACCTTGCCCTGGGGCTACCAATCCTGGTCGCCCCTTTTTCGTGGGCTTCGCAACGGGGGAGGGGGCGTATTTACCGCCCCGGTTGGCATTTGTCCCGGGCCCCCATCAAGTCGGGCTGAGCTTTCCCCAGCCCAGGTTCCGAGGGGCGTAGTGAAGAGCAGTTCTGGGCTGGAACACGGCTGTGGCACACAATTCTCTGAATCCGCCACACACTGGTTGGGTGCTATTGAAAATTTTAGTTGCCCACCCAACTTGCTTTTCCTTTGCACAATCGGGCAAAATATAACACAATTGTGAGAGAACTAGCCCAATGTGGCAGCCCTGATCATGGACACTTGGAAAAGGCCTGCATGCGTGCTGCCCGTTAGGGGGAGGACGAATTGGTTACAGCAGCGGCCATCTGGGAAAGGGGTACAATAATGGTAAAACTGCAAAGGGAAGAAAATACAATTTTATACTAAGACTTCAACATGTATCATAGGCCTTAAAGTATTGATCTTGGAGCAGAATGTAATAATAATACTATGCATGGGAAAGGCAAAATGAAATACAATTATTTGCTAAGGCTTCCATGTGTAGAACAAGCTTTAAAGTATGGATCTTAAAACATGATATAATGCTAATAGTATGTATAATAAGGCAAAAAGGTTATCTGATGAGGCTT
This sequence comes from Lissotriton vulgaris, assembly GCF_964263255.1. Taxonomy (NCBI): domain Eukaryota; kingdom Metazoa; phylum Chordata; class Amphibia; order Caudata; family Salamandridae; genus Lissotriton; species Lissotriton vulgaris. The sequence goes on from NC_141697.1 coordinate 808,647,260, forward strand.
CAAGGTATGGAGCACGCCCTGAGGCGTCCATAGATCCTAGTACTCATGGCACTATTATGTCGTGGTAATATACCAATAGTCAAAACGGAACTGGCTACATCTGGAGGTGTGGTCACACTGTCGTTGTAGCAGGTCAAGCAGCTGGAGAGGTTGTAATGGACACATCTCTGGGGGCCTTGGACTACAGTGTCCATATTTCTCTTTCTGCCAGGAGGTGGGAGAACTGCAAACAACACCAGGCAGGAACATATATTTCAGCCTCGCTCCTGTGGTGTATGCTACATCTATTGGGTGGCCTTGGACTAGTGTCCATAAATTCTCTTCCTGCTGGGAAGTGGGAGAACTGTAAACATCTCCAGGCAGGCACATATATTTCATCCTCACTGCCGGTGGCGCAGGACACATATCTTGAGGAACTTGGACTATAGTGGACATAATTCTCTTCCTGCCAGGAACCGGGGGAACGGCAAACAGCGCCAGACAGATGCTTATATTCCAGACTTGCCAACTGCGGTATGGGACACAACTCTTGAGGGCCTTGCACAACATGGCTTGTAATTCTCTTCCTGCCAGGAGGCTGGGAACTGTAAACAACACCATGCAGGCGTATACATTCCAGCCTAGCTGCCCATGGCGTGGAATGCGCCTGGGTGCGTGCCCGGGCAAAGACCGGGCTAAGAGTGGGCCATCGGAGCCCATCAGTGCACAGAAAAGGCCGGGTTAGGCCGGGCCATTCCTCTTGGCTCCACATTTACTTTTGGCTCTCCAGTGCACTGCCGAGGTACTGTTCAGGGTCTCTTGAGGGCCTTGGACTATTGCATCCACAATTCTCTTCCTGCCAGAGGCGGGGAACTGCAAATAGCCCGCCGAGACAAAATTGGGCCAAGAGCGGGCTGGTCTGCACCTGTCATCATGCAGAATAAGCCGGGCTTGGCCATTCCGCTTGGATCCACCATTTCGTTTTGGCGCTCCTCTTAGCAGCTGTGGTACTGTTTAGTGTTATTCCTCATTTTCCTTACTTTGTGCTGTGAATGCTTCTGGCTATTGGTAACCACTTACTGACAAGATGGGAAAACATAAGACTGTAGTTACTCATTCTAAACTACAAACAGGCTTCTCCTTTGATGGGTTTCTTCAGCATGTTATATGTGTACTTGACAATTAAATTGAACTTACTGAATGATGTTTAACCCTCACTTCTGATTCTCTATCCCAAACTACTCGCTTAACATCATGGCCAACTGCGGGTAGTTGGTTGGATGGTTGAATATTACATTGTCTTGAGTAGTGGAGCTTCCATCCGTGTCACTTGATACTCAAGGACTGATCATTACGCTCCCTAAGGAAATATCTCTTTTGTTTATTAACATCTACGATACAATTTCTGGTAACCAGAAGGAATCCCCATCTGTCCACTCACTGGAAGAGATTCTGGCTTCATAAAGCTGGACCCGCCACGACATCTTCGCAGGCGACCTGAATCTAACCTATTAACTTAATGACATGTACCAGGACTTGTCCTGTGATGAGGACGCACTGTGTGGAAACCATGTGTTAACATCTCTTGGGAGGAGTCATTTTTCCATGCCTCCCCCCAAATGGTGGATTTAATGCTTACACATGGCTCCCTAGCATTTAATGGTCACTCACCCTCTGACAAAACTATTGCTCCTACTTTTCAGAGTGGGACGTATACTAGCCGTATTGATTATATCCTTTTCGATATTAGCATATGGAGATTTATGCAGGATATGATAGTGGTAGGTAGGGAACAGTGGCCACAATCTACTGATTTTAACTGTGAGGGAACTACTGCTACCTATCCTGCTGGCATGTACCAGGCATTGTGGGCACATGCTGGAGGTTACTAACAATCATAGAAATGTGAAGCGGGAAGCTGCCTGTTCTTTTTCTAGTGTAGCCTTAGACATCCATGTCAATGTGGCCACCTACAGGGCTGCGATGCATGAAAATTGGGGGAATTGTGATGCGGTTATTGGCAAGCACATTAATTGTGGATGGAATGGGTGGTTTTCACTGTAGTGTAGGGAAGCAAAGGCCAATCTTATCAAAGCAATACAAAAGGAGTTAAGCATGAGATTAGAGAGTCTAGAATCAGTGTTGGCCAGTTAGTTTTGAAAGTGGTGAGGCGTAAAAGTTGTAGTTGAGTGCATTGTTATAAGAGAGTGAGCCCGAACAACATAAGGGGTGTTCGGTGGGGCTAATGGTCCATTTTCAAGCAAATTTGAGAAAGCATGAAGGTTAAGTAAACAATTGGGAAAGTGTAGTTAAGACATCAAAGAAGAGATTTAATATCATAATAATACAGGCAGCTGCTTAATCAGTATAGCCACAGAACTGCATAACATACTTCGAGATAACACTGCTGTGTACCTCAGAGATTTCTTTCTTGGTTGATATATCTTTAGAAATTAACTGTACTGAGGAAATAAAAGCTATTGTGAAACTGATTACATTCCCTCCACTAAGGGTAGATTCATGCTCTAAATGAAAAGGGAGAAACAGAAAGACAAACATTGGAACGCTGGAGAAGAAGTCTATGACATCTATCATCAGCTGCGAGACACTTTATTCTCTTCAATGGAACTCCCAACATTCTAATCTTCTAATGTTTATTACAGAACTCTATACCTCAAACTGATAATTATGTGAATCCTCCAACTGTCTAGACTACATACATAGTCATAGCCCTTACCTAATTTGTAAAAATAAAATAGTATCAGTGTCCTTACCTTAAACTCTGAGGTTGTGGAAAAGTAGAAACGGAGGTTGGGTTCCATGCAACCCTTAGTCGTCCACAAATTAGGTGCACTTCTCCAAGGTGTGACAAATGCAGAAAAGCAAAATATTACACAATTAGCGGTGGCAATCATTTCTTTAAGTGGTCTTGTGCCCATCCCATGCCCTTAAATTATAGCTAATACATGTGCAAATCAGTCTTGACCCTGCTCCAAAGGTGCACTCAAGCCTAGGAGAGTAAACACATCTGTTAATACACTGAACACTACCAATCTCTTAATATCTGTCTCTGGGGTGATACATTTCTACTGTGATGCTAGCAGTGCAGATTGACAGAAGGAAAGCAGCCATGTCGAGTAGCAAATCAACAAAACTCTGGAAAGCACTTTTAATTGCTTACATTATGGATGGAACTGGCAGAGCATGGTCTTTGCCTGACCTTTCATGGTTGGATGCCACATTTCTCGAGTATCACAACATTCTGTGATCCCATGAAGAGCAGACCTCGTGTAAACACAGGGAAAGCAGAGCACACTCTGCTACTGTTGTTCAGAACTCTCAGTCATTCGCTCATGAAAGATGTTTATAGGTAACACCCAGTAGCTGGTCAAAGTAAAAGCAATGCTGCATTTGCATAAAGATTGTGTTGGTATTTTATAAAGAGTGAACCTAGCTGGAAAGAACAGAATGCTGCATTTCTTGGCGTCATGGTGCTAGAATTGGGAGGGGGCACGATTTAAGAATGAGGGAGTCATCAATCCCTCGATAGACGAAGGGGATGTTGGCCCTTCTGTGTGGATTATCCTTTCATAGTGTTTTTGTCAATTGGTGGGCGCACACTGGACTGAATTGCATCGCCTCTTGGCAAGAGTGCATTTACTGCCCACTCCAGCTTTTGCAGACAGGAACTCCTAAATCAGTTGACATTAAGTCTACAAGAGATGGATAATGCAAGGCTTTAAAAAAGTGCACCAGTACAACTGCAGAATAGCAAAGAGAGGGTTCGGCACACATTTCAAATGTGATACTTCAATTCTCAGGCCACACAGAGGGTGTACAACTTTGCTTGGTCTTTTTTTGTTTTGTGCTGCTTCACACTGAATGAAGACATCACTGCGGAGGCCTCTCTATATTGAATGTGTTAGGGTCACATAAGAGTGCCAGGCATGACGTACTTTGGCTCAGAGGCTCGTGAAAGCACAGTGTGGACCGTCCCTGCTGCCTTGCCCATGTGTGTGAAAGACCTGGAGACGTGCCCGCCACATCCTTGTCTTGCCATGAAAGGAAAGGGCGAGAGGGTGAGATAGAGTCGTGGACACGGGGAGGCCTTGGAATCAGATATCTGATTCTTTATCAGCCCTGTGTGAGCATAAGCCACTGTTTCATGATTTTGAACCAGCGCTGAGTAATACTGGGTTGGCACCACCACAAGTCATTATTGTGCCAGCACTATAGAGTCGTGATTCGAAGCTATGTGCCCTTGGCTCGACAGTGTGTGAAATTTGTACCCTCAGGATCCCCCACTTACTTTCTATATTTATTCTATACTGGGCACAACAACACTCACACTTACGTGTGCGCACACACGGAGACACAGCAGAGAGGATCATGGGGCATATTACCAAGCAATAGCGATAATTATCGCTATTGCTTGGTTAGCGGGAAAAATTTATCGCTGAGCTCCGGCGATTTTTACCGCAAATAAACCTTGGTATTATTAAGGTTTAACGCAAATGCGATAAAAATCGCCGCAAAGCATGAATATCGCTGAAAATTCAGCGATATTCATGCATTACCGAGCTAATGCTCTTAGCCATGTTATCCACCTCCCATTGGATAACATGGCTAAGATCTGCTCAGGGCAGGTGTTAGCTTTTGGAGATATTCGCGCTTAGCGCGAATATCTCCAAAAGTTGGTAATAGGAGACAGCGATGTTAGCGACTGTTTTCAGTCGCTAACATCTTGGCACGCCCACTTTGCATGTCATTAGTGATAAATATCACTGACATGCAAAGCGGGGCCCAAGATGGTCGCTATTTCCTACTAGCTGTCGCGAACTGGTGTTAGCGGCAGCTAGGTAATAGGGAGATAATTTTATCTCCGCTTTCTTGGCTTTTAAAGCCAAAAAAGCGGAGATAAACCCTCTTGATAATATGCCCCCATATTCGCACGCCATTAACGGCAATGAATCAAATACAGGCAGGATTCAATGTGGCAAGGCAACCCCTGTGTCATACCGACAGTGTGAATGTAACTGATCAAGCAGGGCCTAATTTGACCCTGCTCTGTCAGGCACTGTGGGATGCTGTTCTTCTCCATAACCGGACAACCTTAGCTCAATGCAAATAAGCCACTGATGAGTAATCCAGCAGCGGCTCTGGACAAAGTTACACAGGCTCAGAGACTCCACTCGCGACAGCTGTTACCCTGGAAAAATGATATTCTGAAAAACTGAAGACTTTGTTGCCGTAACTTACCGTTGTTTTTACACAAAGGAGTCTTCGACCCTTTAACCCAGCACGTCCATCGCTTCTGAGCTGACATTCTTACTCTCTACAGGTGCGTTGAATTTTGGTTCTTTTGATGGAAAAGATGAGCTGCGGAGTGTCCTTGTTGGAGCGCAGGAGCCAGGAAATGAGCCACTGCAAACTCCATCTTTGGGGAGAGGGAGTTGTGCCCAAGGCGGCCCCGATGTCAGTGACGTGATGCAAGCTGAGCAAGTGAGCACAAAGCCTGTAGCATGGCTGTGCATGACTGGACAGGGGTCTGTGTATGATTGGACAGTGGTCTATACACATGCTGCAGTTCAGCAGCTAGCAGCATGTGTGTAACTGCAAGAGCACCTGCTACTTAAGTGTTGCCACCCTGACTGAGGTGGTGCGGTGTGTACCGTGGGCCTCATTTATGAGGCCGTGTGTCACTTTTACGCCGCTGGTGCGTCACTTTTTGTGACGCACCAAAAGCGTTGAAAATGTGCCTTGTTGCACCATATTTACAAAGTGAGGCATCTAAATGCGTCACTTTGTAAACCCCTGCACTACATTATACCTGCGCCAGGTATAATGTATACAGGGGGCGTTCTGATGCAAGAAAAGTTCATAGAAGTGACGCAGTGAAATCTATAAGATTTCACTGCGCCACTTCTAGGACGCAAATGCGTCAATTTCTTACGTCTGCCTCACAGCAGGCGTAATCCTGACGCAGGTCCTTTCACACATGTGAAAGGACACATTGCTGGAGTTAAGTCACTTTTGTGACACACTCCAGCAATGCGTCACTTTTGCGCCTCACAGATACTTCAGAAATACTAACGTATCCGTAACTCCTTGTGCAATGATGCGTCACACTGTAAATATGACACATCATTGGTGTCACAAGTAGGGCGCAATGAAAAGTGACGCATCGCTGTTTTCACGCAGCGATGCGTAACTTTTCATAAATGAGGCCCCGTGTGTTTGGGTCACAGGGCTGTCAATCTAGTAGTGCGTGAAAGCACTACCAATGACAGCCTCAGCAGAAATTATCGGCCAGTCCCCATGGTGCTCTTTAAAAGCTGCATTGATGCACGCGTGGCTCGGGTCTACTTTTTGTCAATTTTATTATGGGTCTTCTTTACGGCAGACTTGTGAGACGTGACTGACTTACCCAAGCTGATGGACTCATGACCCGTGACTGTCTCAGAGTCGGACCTCAGGTAATGTGAGAGCATGAGACTGAGTTGCCCAATCGACTACGAGACTCGAGTCACTCGACTCTCATACTCCCTTATGGTGGTCGTTGTGAATCGTGTGATTTACAGGACCGCAGCAAACTTCAAAAATAAAGAAGCAAGTCAAGTTCTTCTTTAATTTAATATTAATAACTTTAAACTGTATAACATCATGCTTGGGGACAGTGACAAGTGCATAGCCTGAAGTGTCTCAGCCTCCGCTGACCGCTCCGCGGCCATGCTCAGGTGGGGGCAGTGAAAACAGCCATGCCCGCAAGTAAGGGTTCTTCCTGTTTTAATTATTATATGAATATTAACCTCTGTCTTGGACATCATCGTGCATTGGAGCAGTGCCCAGTGTGTGGCCTGAAGTGACTTTGCCTCCCCTGACCACTCTGCGGAAGTGTTCCCACAGGGACAGCGGCACCAACTGTGCCTACACATAAAAATTCTTCTTTTAATTATTATACTATTAATAACGTTTGTTCTGCATGAACAGTGCCACACACCAGCATTATATAAGTTGAGATGGGGACTGATATTGGGGTGCTGTAGTAACTCACTATGAAACAGCCAGAGCTAAGGTACTTCTGCTATGAGACTGCATCTATCCTGGTATTGCTTCGCTAACTTCGCTTCGTGGGTTGGGTCCAGCGTTTTCGCAGGTCTGGCTCCACCTCCGTCTCCTGCTCTCCTCTCCGACAGGAACAGAAAGCAGGCAGCCTCCCTCCCCTAAGTGTGAGCGAGGCTGTTTACAGCCGAAACTCATAGTGGAGAAGCGAAATAAATCTTTCTTGAGAAATAATCCAGTTTGTGCCTTGAGAGTACGTTTATTCGAGAATTCGGGGACTTTGTGTGGAATTTGCTGCAGGTTGCTCTGCCAGCATACGTACCACCTCTCTTGGGTTCTTGGTTGGGTTTGGAGCATTTTTTAATGTATATATATAGGTCATGTGATCAAGCGCTCTGGGAAGTGCGAAACGTGTCATGGGGATTTGAAAAACCAGCACGAAATAAAGAACTAGCTTTTGCACCTATCTTGGGCCCGTATCTGTTTCTGCAGCTTTGGTAACTCTGCATTTGTATCCGGATATCCTTGGAATATATATATATATATATATATATATATATATATATATATATATATATATATATATATATATATATATATATATATATATATATATATATATATATATATATATATATATATATATGTCGGTCGCCAGTAGGTAGTTATAGATAGGACCTATTATCCATAGGAAATCCGCAACATTCTATTTGGAATAACTGCACAAAATTTTCCAACATTTTGTCCAGCTCCGGTCTGCTCCTATCCTGGAAGTTTCACGATGATTCATCAAGCGGGGGCCGAGAAAAAAGGGGGATCCCAAAACGCGTTTTCCTCATGCAATTTCCCATAGGACCTTTAGCCGCAGCTACAGCCCGAACTGCTGAACGGAATTACACCAAATTTGGCAAAGAGGTAGTCCTTGATTCAGACTCGTGCCTTTTGCTTATTTGGTGTAAATCCGCTCAGTGGTACCTGAGAAAATGACAGTTAAAGTCATTTATAAATCTATGGGCGCCATGGATCCGGGTACCTATCCACGTACCCTAAGCGCAACCTACGAGCACCCTGCCGTGCACGAGCTGTATTTTAATTGGCTGTCAACAGTCAAAATCAGGAAGTGTTGGCAGCCATCTTGTGCCTTGGTAGAACCGAGGCATGAGAAACCCAAAACAAACGCCACAAAACACGAAAAGGGGGAAGGGTAGACACACCCTGAACCCCTAGGCCTGCTTAGGGGGTCCCACAAGGACCCCCAGGGCCCAAAAACATTAAAAAAAAATAATAATCATGAGATGCGCGTAGGAGCCGCGCATCCTAGTGATATAAAAAAAGAAACGCGGTCTCCCGTGGTAAATATGGTAATTTAGCCCCGGGGGGGCCTAATCCCAGGCGCATTATGAAAAAAATAGTTTGAGGGGTCCCAATCCCCCCACAATGCCCTGGGGACGCTACCCCCTGGGGCTCTTACTCAATATATGCAGGGGTGCTCACGGCCCCCCTCCAGCAGCCCCAGGGACCGGCACCCCAGGGGCTTGTTTCAAATGGGTGGGGGGTTCTCAGGCTCCCCCTGCCCTGGGGACCGCCACCCCGGGCCTCTAATTTAATATCTGCGGGGACTCACGCCCCCCCCCGCAGCCCCAGGGACTGCCACCCCGTGGCTAATTCAAATTAGGTATGGGGCTATGAGGCCTCCCCAGCCCCGGGGACCGCCACTCCCCGGGGTTTAAAAGCATTAACTGAGGGGGCTCTGATGCCCCCTCAGCCCCAGGGACCACCACCCGGGTCTTTAATTTCATATATGCGGGGGCTCACGGGCCCCCCACTGCCCCGGGGACCACCACCCCGGGGCTTTTTCAAATGGACCTGGGGCTTAGTAAAATTGGGTGGGGGGCTCTCGGGCCCCCCCAGGGCTAATTCAAATTAGGTGTGGGGACTCTGAGGCCCCCCAGCCAGGGGACTGCCACCCCGGGGCTTCTTACAAATGTGGAAGAAGGGCTGCGGGCCCCCCTCCTGGAGCCTTGTTTTGACCCTGTGGACCTCCACCCCCCATGGCCGGCTCCTGAGGTGTCCCGGGGTGCCCACCCCCTGGACACTGCTGTTTGCAAGGGCAGGGCGTTAGCTTCGCGGCTCCCACCCTGCCATTGCAAACGGCTTTGCTTCATTGAAGCGAGGGCAGGGAAACCTGTTCTCTGTTCAATGAAGCAAAGCAGATTGCTTTTCCATATGGGGAGCAGCATGTTAGCTGCTCCCCATATGGAAAAGCAATGCTGGCTTCCGCAGGATGCGGGGAGCCGGCGGGACTGTGGGGGGATTGGGGACCCCCCACGGTCACCAACAGTGAGGGTAGGCCCCAGGAGATGGAGTCCCCGGGGCTACCAGTGGCCCCCCTCCCCATTAACAATTTTTTTTTTTAAAAGGCCGGCCCCGGGAGATGGGGTCCCCGGGGCCTTGAAGTGGCCTGAGGAGGGGGGCTATGCAACCCCCTCCATTAAAAAAAATATTTGGCCATACCCCGGGGGATGGGGTCCCCGGGGCCCGGAATTGTCCAGAGGAGAGGGGCCATGCGGCCCCTTCCCAAAAAAAAAGTTTAAAAAGTTATATCTGGGGGATGGGCTCCCCAGGGCCCAAAAAAAGAAAAAGGAAGGGGGGGACACACAGCCCCCCTTTCAAATAAAAAAAAAAGATGCAATTCCTGCCCACTCAGAAACACACTCTGCAAACGCGCCCTGTGGCGCGTTTTAAATTGGGGAATTAATTCCCCTTCAATACAAGGGGTCCCTGTGGGCCAACTAGCCCATCAGGTACCTCCAGTAAATGCCACAGTGCTGCGTTGCAGAGAGGTGCTCTAGGCCATGCCCCTTTTTACACCTCTCAGCAACGCAGCCTTGTGACACTTACTGGAGGAACATGGTGGGCTAGGTGGACCCCAGAAACCCCCCGGATTCAAAGGAACTTAATTCCCCAACTTAAAACGCGCCATGGGGTGCGTTTACACAGTGGTGAAGGGAGGGGGCGGGGCCTGACTTCACATGTGTGCAAACACGCCCTGTGGCATGGTTTAAGTTGGGGAATTAATTTCTTGTCAATACTGAGGGTCCCCGGGGGCAACTAGTCCACCAAGTACCCCTAGTAAGTGGCACGGAGCTGCGTTGCAGAGTGTTGTAATAAGGGGCGTAGCCTCTGAACACCTCTCTGCAACGGAGCCTCCTGGCGCATACTGGAGGTACCTGGTGGGCTAGTTGGGCCCCAGGGACCCACAGGATTGAGGAGGAATTAATTCTCTAACTTAAAACGTGCCACAGGGTGTGCTTGCAGACATGTCACCTTAGGTCATGCCTTCTTCTTTCACCACTGTGCAAATGCGCCCTGTGACACGTTTTAAGTTTGGGAATTAATTCTCTTTCAATACAGAGGGTGCTTGAGGGCCAAATAGCCCAATAGGTATCTCCAGTATGCGCCAGAGAGCTGCGTTGCAGACAGGTGTTCAGAAGCCACGCCCCTTTTTACACCTCGTTGCAGCACAGCTCTGTGGTGCTTACTGGAGGTACCTACTAGGCTAGTTTGACCCTAGGGGCCCTTAGGATTGAAGGGGTCTTAATCTCTCAACTTAGAACGGTGACAGGGCGCATTTACACAGTGGTGAAGGGAGGGGAGGGGACTGACGTGATGTGTGCAAACACGCCCTGTGGCACGTTTTATGTTGGGAAAAAAATTCCACTTCAAACATGAGGGGCCATGGGGGCCAAGTAGCCCACCAGGTGCTTCCAGGAAGCGCCTCTGCGCTGTGTTGCAGAGAGGTGGTGCAGGCCGTGCCCCTTTTTACATCTTTCTGCTATGCAGCTCTGTGACACTTACTGGATGTACTACAAATTCCGATTTACTCACCTGTTATCAGGAGAGACCTCAGTGCAGCATCTGTACTGATCCTGAAAATTAATTCTAACCATACTTACCGGTAACTTGAATTTCCTTCCATAGGCTAACATTGACTGGTTTTACTTGGAAATTCTTCTAAGTGTGGAGTTTTGCAACTTTTAAATATTCACCTAAAATCATCCAAACAACGAATTCCCATTCACTCACCTGTTATCAGAAGAGAACCCAGTGCTGCATCATTTAGCCCAGCACTGACCCTGAAAAGTAATTATAACTATACTTACCAGTAACTTGTATTTCCTATCATAGGAATCCATTGTATGGTTTTCACCAGAAAATGTTCAAAGTGTCTATTTTCACAAACTACAAATATTCCTTAAAAATCGCCTGTATGACTTAAACACATTCTTTCAACTGTTTACAGGAGATGCACCAGTGCTGGATCCAGGATCCACCACTGAGTAAGAAAAAGTAACAATAACACTACTTACTTGCTAAGTGATTTTCCTCCCATAGGATGACATTGGTGACTTTATGTGGAAAAGTTTCCGTGTCAACTTTTAAAATACAATAATATTCCTTAAAAATCACTACTGTAACCAAAACACTTTTAGTCAACTGTTTACAGGAGATATCCCAGGACTGAATGTAGGACCCAGTCCTGTGGTTAGAAAAGTAATCCATAAAGTAACTAGTAGCATTTACCTAGAAATTCCCATTCAGCTCAATGTTGCATTGTGTTTGAAATTGTGTTGTCCATTGCAACAACTGTAACTACTGTACCTAAAACTCTATTGCCTATTTACAAAGTATTTAAAGTAAAGTAATTCATTCTGACAAAGTATATTTTGTAATGTAATTATAATGTAATTTAGAAAATAAAATATCTAAAAATAAATAGTTATACAAAATTTAGCAAATTAGTATAAAAAATAAATAAATATAAGAATTAGAAATTGTCATTTAAAAAACCTTTGAAATTGTGAGAAAAAACCATAGGGTTCAGACATGTTATAGTTAGGAATTAGCATTTTAAAAACGTTAGAAATTCACTGAAAAAAACATAGGTTTGAGGGGTGTTAAAGTTAGTTAGACATTTCACTCATAAAAAAACCATTGAAATTCCCCAGTTATAGTTAGTTGTACTAACTATAATTCGCGCACCCGCAATCCACTGCTGATGATGTCACATATTGTATCATTCATGACATGGTCAGTGACATCACTGATGACATCTCAAATGACATCGCTGATGACATCACTGATGACATCATCCATGTGACAATCTGATACATCTTATCATACACTAGAATAACCTTTCAACACTCATTATAAAATATGGAGTACCATATTTAAAACCATTGACACACCAATACAAGTTTCTGAAAACCCACTCAGTGATTCATACATCTACACACATATCTAAACACTTACCTATAGATTCACTCATACATGCTAACAAAGATCAATAGAACACTATTAAATATATTTATACACCTACATCAACATTACACACCAGCACACATCCTATTCACTTATGCAGTCATCCTACTCACTTATGCAAACAATTGATACTTATATTTACTAAGCTACACACTTACACAAACACCACTTTATTTATTCATATAGGTAGTAACTCATACTTAGTGTGTTATAAAATCACTAATACAAGTATACAGTTATCCATACGTCACTCATACAATCACGGAGTCTTATGTATTCTTATTTATATACAACAACTGTCACATACACTGCCTTTTGTATTTCTAGTTTGTTGGACATGTATCATTGATAGATATATTTACTCATCACCACACCCAAAAAGAGATTAACTCACCCAAACAACTGTTTCCACATACAGTCTTAACCTCATATACCTACTAAATCAACGATTTACAAATTTCTGGGCAGTCACACACCTCCCAACCAACCACACACACATTCATTCACTATCCCACACAAATACTCACTTAACTAATTAATAACTAACATAGACTTTCACATAGCTAGTAACCAACTTATGTAGTAGTTTACACAACAAGAGATAGAGTGATACAGGTATTCACACAGTTTAAACCCTATCCCATATATTTAGTGAGACACTTTAAATTTGTCACTTAAACAGTCAATCACATTGCTACTAAATCCTCCATTCAGACACTTATACATCCACCTAGTCTTCACGGCAGATTGCTATATATATATATATAAAAAACTTATTTAAATATCGAACCAAACCACATTCACTGGATGATGTCATCAGTGATGTCATCAGTGATGTCATTTGAGATGTCATCAGTGATGTCACTGACCATGTCATGCATGATGTAATATGAGACATCATCAGCAGTGGTTTGCGGGCGCGCGAGTTATAGTTAGTACAACTAACTATAACAGGGGAATTTCAATGGTTTTGTACGAGTGAATTGTCCAACTAACTATAACACTCCTAAAACCTATGGTTTTTTCAGTGAATATATATATATTCACTGAAAAAAAACATAGGTTTCAGGGATGTTATAGTTAGAAATTAGCATTTAGAAAACTTTAGAAATTCACTGAAAAAAACACAGGTTTCAGGGACATTATAGTGAGTTGGACATTTCATTCATACAAACCAGAGAAATTCAGTCGTTATAGTTAGTTGAGCTAAGTATAACTTGCGCCCCCGCAATGCACTGCTGATGACGTCACATATTACATCACTGATGACACAGTCAGTGAAATCACTGATGACATCTCAAATTACATCACGGATGACATCATCCAGAGACTGGGTGATTTTTTAAAGTTTAAGAATGTCAATTATAGATATGCAAAGGTGTATTGAAGAATGAGTGGGTGTATAAGTGTCTGAATGGATGATTTAGTGGGTGCATGACTGACTGTTTAAGTGAGAGATTAAACATGTCTTAGTGAATGCATGGGTGAATGACTAATCTGCGTGAATGTCTGTATCAGTTTGTCAGAAGGTGTGTACGTGGCTGCATGGGTTGGTGAGTAGCTACATGATTGTCCATATGGGTTGATGATTGGTTGTCTGATTACCTGTATGGGTGCCTGGGTGTCTGTGTGGGTGGGTGGGTGGGGATGACTCCCTCCATGCATGTGGGAGTGGGTGATTCAGTGGGTGTATAGATGATTCATGGGTGTGTCTGCTAGGGGTTGTATGGGTGAGTGAGTGTGTGATTGTGTGTATGGCTGTGTTGGTGAGTGAATGGATGTCTCAGTGGTATATGTGTGAGTAACTACATATCTGAAAAGCAGTATATGTGAATATTGGAGTATATACATTACTGTATGTGAGAGTGAGTGGTTGTGAGAGTGCTGTATGGATGAGTGCGTGCTTATGTCAGTGATAGTATAAGAGAGTAAGTATGTGTTAGTATCTGTATGAATAAGTGAGGTGGTGTCTGTGAACTGTATTGGTGAGCAAATGGCAGTGTGATTGTGTCTTTGGGTGACTGACTAGGTGTGTGAGTATCGCTGTGGATGAGTGGCAGTATGTGAGTGTCTGTATAGGTGTATGATTACTTATATCAGAGGCTGTATTGATGAGTGACTGTATTGTGATTTAGCGGAAGTGTGTAGACCTATGAATCAGTGAGTGGGTATGTACTAACTGGTATTGGTGTGTACCTGGTTTCGAGAATGGTAGTCTGTATTTTAGAGTGGGTGTATGAAAGGTTATATTAGGATGTGAGGAGGTGCATCAGATATTAAGTGGATGATGTCATCAGTGATGTCTTCAGTGATGTCACTGACCATGCCATGAGCAATGTAATATGTGATGTCATCATCAGTGCATTGTGGGGGCACAAGTTATAGTTAGCTCAACTAACTATAACAGCCGAATTTCTCTGGTTTTGTACGAGCAAAATGTCCAACTAACTATAACGTCCCTGAAACCTGTGTTTTTTTTTAGGGAATTTCTAAGGTTTTTTTATATGCTAATTCCTAACTATAACATTCCTGAAACCTGTTTTTTTTCCAGTGAATTTCTATGTTTTTTTAAATGCTAATTTCTAAATATGCATACATAGGTAGGACATGTGCGAAAGAGGAAGTAAGATGCAGAAAGAAGCAAGAGAAGTGCACAAAGAACAAACAGAGGTACAGAAAGAGGCCTACTTTGACTGTACATTACAACAGACTCATACAGAGTAGCCTAATCACTAATCCTTCTCCCAATATGTCTTATTTCTCACTTTTCTTTTGAAGGTTCACTATTAATCAACTGCTTAGGATATTAGGCCTACCTACCAAATATAAAACAGCAATCCTAAGCATATCACTGTTGTAAGTCCGACCAAGTTTGTGAAGGTATGCATGCTTGTCTCTGCTTTTACTGAGTGACAGATTACATACAAATACACATAGCAATACTTGAAAACCTGTATTCAAACAGCATACTCTGTAAATATGTGTACAAAAAGGTGTATGTATTTCTTTCTGCTCATAATACAGGACACATGGCTATTCAATAGTATATTTGAGGAGCTCTATAATACCTATATACATAAGACATGTCTGCCTGTGCAACTGAATGACAGAGCAGAACTGAGAACATTTAACCACCTATAGAAGAAGCCACTCACTTTTAAAGCTACCATGTTCAGATGCATAACACATGTGAGAATACATATACGAGTAGACAAATACCTCAGTCACAAGAGCACACCGACCTTTAAACTTGAAAGATTGCATTTCCCACTTGAGTACAAAAAGAGGCAAAACAGAAAGAAGCAAGAGAGTGCAAAAAGAAACAAAAGAAGTGCAGAAAGAAGGAACAGATGTGCAGAAAGAAGCAAGAGGGGTGCAGAAAGAGGAAAGAGGCATGCAGAGGGAGGCACTAGGGTTGCAGAAAAAAGCAAGAGAAGTAAAAGAAAGAAGCTACAGAGGTGCTGAAAGACAGATGAGGGATGGAGAAAGAGGCAAGCGGGGTAAAGAAATAAGCAAGAGGTACAGAAAGAAACAAAAGAAGTGCAGAAAGAAGCAACAGAGGTGAAGCAAGAGGCAAGAGCAGTACAGAAAGAGGGAAGATGGGTGCAGAAAGAGGCACATGTGGAGAACCGCAGCCTTAAGGCCCAGCGGCGCAGGGTACGCCTAAGATCCCCGGGATTCACCTGCCTTGTCAAAACAGAGACACAGACTCTTCGTCTGGCGTAGAAGATGGTATTTATTAGCTGCAGCTAGTACAGTGGTCTTAGAAGTTGTTAGTACAACGAGGTTCAAAAGAGACTGCCACTTACCTCCGTGGCGCACAGGTTTATATACGATGTAATACAATGCAAAATGCAATCACACACGAGCATGAGCTATAGGCAAACGTTATAGACAATGTTTTAAAACCAAAAGCAACTCAAGTTCCCGGTTCTGTTTGCCATTCGACCCCTTAAGTAAATCACAAGTGAATTCACACAATTCGATTTACAAGCAGAGAAAACACAGCTGCGTGTTGTAGAAGGACAGTCGAGAAACAGGAGAATGCATGAGACATGTAGCGAAGGACAGCAGATAAGATAGCTTAAAGGAAACAATGGTGTGAAATGACATGTAGTCCGGACGGGGATTAATCAGCTCAGACAGGAATTAGTGTACTCGGCCAGACCCTGACACTCATTAGTAAACAAAGGCGAGGAAGCCACCTGACACGCAAAGCAGAAACGACAAAAGCATTGCGTTTGCCGAGCTGCCTGAGTGAGGGCAACATAAAATGGCGGCGATCACAAAATGGAGGCTGCGCACGAACAAATTCGTAATTTACAGAACCTCACATGGCGTGCAGAAAGAAGAAAGAGAGGTGCAGAAAGAAGCAAGAGAAGTACAGAAAGAAGCAACAGAGATGCACAAAGGGGGAAGTGAGGTGGAGAAAGAGGCAAGAGGGATACAGAATTAAGGAAGAGAGTTAGAGAAAAAACAAAAGAAGTACAGAAAAAGGAACAGAGGTGCAGAAAGAGGCAAAAGGGGAGCAGAAAGAGGGATAGGGGATACATAAAGAGGTACACAGGTTGCAGAAAGAAGGGACAGATGTGCAGAAAGAAGCAGGAGAAGTACAAAAAAAAGCAACTGAGATGCAAAAAGGGGGAACAGGGGTGGAGAAAGTAGCGAGAGGGGTACAGAAAGAACCAAGAGAGGTGCAGAAAGAAACAAAAGAAGAGCAGAAAGAAGGAACTGAGGTGCAGAAAGAGGCAGAAGGGGTTCAGAAAGAAGGAAGGGGGTGCAGAAAGATGCACAAGTGGTGCAGAAAGAAACAAGAGAGGTGCAGAAAGAAGCAAGAGTAATGCACAGGGAAGCAACAGAGGTGCAGAAAGAGGCAAGAGTGGTTCAAAAAGAGGGAAAAGTGGTACAGAAAGAGGCAAAAGAGTGCAGAAAGAAGCAAGAGATGTGCAGCAAGAAACAAAAGAAGAGCATAAATAAGTAACAGACATGCAGAAAGCAGCAACAGGGGTGAAGAAGGTAGAAAAAGAGGCAAAGAGCTGCAGAAAGAAGCAAGAGAGCTGTAGAAAGAAACAAAAGAAGTGCAGAAAGAAGGAACTGAGGTGCAGAAAGAGGCAAGAAGGGTGCAAAAAGAGGCATAAGGAGTAAAGAAAGAAACGAGGGGTACAGAAAGAAACAAAAGAAGTACAGACAGAAGAAACAGAAGTGCAGAAAGATGCAAGAGGGGTATAGAAAGAAACAAAAGAAGTACAGAAAGAAGCAACAGAGGTACAGAAAGAGGGAAGAGGAGAGCTGAAAGAGGGAAGAGGGGAGCAGAAAGAGGCACAAGAGGTGCAAAAAGAAGCAAGAGAGGTGCATAAAGAAGCAAGAGAAATGCATAAAGAAGAAACAGAAATGCAGAAAGGGGGAAGTGGGGTGGAAAAAGAAGCAAGAGGGATACCAAAAGTAGCAAGAGTGTTGCAGAGAAAATAAAAGAAGTGCATAAAGTAGGCACAAAGGTGCATAAAGAAGCAAGAGGCGTGCAGAAAGAGGGAAGAGGGGTGTGAAAGAGAGAAGAGGGGTGCACGAAGAATAAGAGGGGTGCAGAAATAAGCAAGAGAGTTGCAGAAAGAAACAAAAGAAGTGCGGAAAGAATGAACAGAGGTGCAGAAAGAGAGAAGAGGGGTACAGAATGAGGCACACGGGTTGCAGAAAAAAGCAACAGAGGTGTAGAATAAAGCAAGAGATGTGCAGAAAGAAGCAAGAGAGGTGCATAAAGAGGGATGAGGGGTAGAGAACAAGGCAAAACAAGTGCAGAAAGAAGCAACAGAGAGGCAAAAAGGGGGGACAGGGGTGAATAAAGTAGCAAGAGGGATACAGAAAGAAGCAAAGAGCTGCAGTAAGAAACAAAAGAAGTAAAGAAAGAAGAAACAGAGGTACATAAAGAGAGAAGAGGGGTACAGGAAGAGGGGTATGAAAGAGGCACAAGGGGTACAGAAAGTAGCAACAGAGGTGCAGAAGGAGGGAAGAGTGGCGGAGAAAGACAATAGAAGTACAGAAAAAAGCATCAGAGATACAGAGAAGGAGAAGAGGGGTGGAGAAATAGGCATGCAGAAAGAAGCAAGACAGGTGCAGAAAGAAACAAAAGAAATGCAGTTAGAAGGAATAGATGTGCATAAAGAGGCAGGAGGGGTGCAGAAAAAGGGAAGAGGGGTACGGAAAGAGGCAAGAGAGGTGTAGAAAGAAGCAAGAGGGGTGCACAAAGTAGAAGAGATGTGCAGAAAGAGGCAAGAGAAGTACAGATAAAAGAAAGAATGGTGCAGAAAGAGGCAACAGAAATTCAGAAAGAGGCAAGAGAGGCACAGACAGAAGCAAGAGAGAGTGGCTTGCACACAATTAGTACCAATTTAACACCCACATTTTTAGCAGTACCTAACAGGTGACCATTTTAGGTTTGCAAAGGACCTTCCACCACGCTGTAACACTTGTTGGTCCATTTTTGGTAACGTTTGAGCTAAAAATAAGGCTTTTTTTGTTCAAATCTGCAGATTAGGCAGCATATGATGTATTATGTGGCTAGTGCGGAAAATGTTTAACTGTGCAAAAGTCGGTGCAGCCAAACAGCCGCATAATTCCAGTGTCCCTGCTCATTCCTCTGACTAGGTTCAGAAATGCTCCTCAGTGATTCCTTCATTTTTTTGTCTCATTGAGTTCAAAGTTTAGCTTCTATGGAAACAAGGAAGACTAACCCTGATGTTACCACTCCACAACACAGATTACCATACCACATAATTACTCTCTATAACACATAATCTCACTCTACATAATTCCTATACACTAAATACCACATACTTTCTATCCACATAATTTCACTGCACTTCATACCACATAATTCTACCACAGACAACAGACATCCACTACACTCCAAAAAACATTAGTAAAAAAAATTTACATTTACAAAGCAAATAGGTCTTATATTACAAATGCTTCATTAACTGGTAGTCGCGTTTGCAGAGTGGTGGAGAAAGGGGGCTGGGCCTCCAACCAGTGCTTAGGAATTCTTCTGTGTAAGATTTACAGAAGGTACTAGAAGGGCTTCTTGGCCCCCAAAGTCCCTTAGGAGTAAAGTTGACTTCATCCCCCAAGCAGTACTGTGCTAGGAGGTGTGTTTGCAGAGTTGTGGAGAAAGGGGGGCGTGGCCTCCGAAGTCCTCTTAGCAATTCCACTGTATAAGACTTAATGGAGGTAACAGTAGGGGTAGTTGGGACCCAAGAACAACCTTGGGGGCCAACTACCGCTCCTATTACCTCCATTAAGTCCCACATAGCAGCATTGCTAAGTTCTCATAGCAGGCCACACCCCCTTTGTCCACCACTCTCTGCAAACATGCTCCCTGGCACGCTCTTGGAAGGGGATTAATTCCACTTCGCTGCTGGGGGTCCATAGGATTCAGAAAAGGGTGTCCATAGGAGCCAACTAGCCTACCTGATACCTCCAGTATGTCCCAGATAGTGGGTTTGCTGATAGGTGGACACAGGTCACGCCCCCTTTGTATCCCTCTGCAAACATGCCTCCTGGTGCGCTCTTGGTTGGGGAAAGAAGGCCCCTTGCATCCTGAGGGTCCCTGGGGGCCAAATAGCCCACAAGGTACCTCCAGTAAGCCCCAAACAGCTGGATTGCTGAGAGTGGTCTAAGGCCATGCTCCCTTTTTACACCACTCGGCAAATGCACCTCCTGGTGCACTGCTGTTCGGGGTATGAAGTCCACTTCAGTCCTGAGGATCTCATGACACAAGAGGACCTCATCGCACCACCAGCAGTGCACAAAGATGCGCATTTGCAGGGAGGTGTTACAAGGGGCATGGCCTCGGACCACCTCTCAGATATCTCACTGTGTGGGGCTTACTGGAGGTACCTGGTGGGCTAGTTGGCACCTAAGGACCCTTAAGATTCTAGGGACCTTAATATCCCAATCCAGAACGAGCAAGGAGGTGCATTTTTACAGTGATGCAGGGAGGGGGCAGGGCCTCCAGCGATATGCTGGCTTCTCTTTCATTGATTTTTATAGAAGAGGGGCTGTGTGGCCCCCCTTTTCTTAGTAATTTGTGTGCCCTGGGGAGCTCATCCCCCAGGGCCTGAATCTTTCAAAAAATATACATATTTTTAAATAACAGGAAAGGGACCGTGCAGCCCCACTCTGGAGGCCGATTTCGGCCCCGTGGACCCCATCCCCCAGGGCATAGCCTCATTTTGTATTATTTTTTTAATATTAAACCGGGAAGGGGACTGCATGGCCCCACTTCCCTGGATCACTTTTGGCCCCGAGGACCCCATCGCCCGGGGCCTTGCCTCATTTTTTTATTTAAAAAAAATATATGTATAAGGGAGGGGGCCGCGCAGCTACCCTTACCTGGGCCTCTATTGGCGCCAGGGACCCCATCCTCCATGGCCTGGCCAGATTTGATTATTCTATTGATTTTGGAAGAAGGTCACGTGGCCCCCTCCTGAGGCTAATTATGGCCCTGGGGACCCCAACCCCAGGGCCTGGCCTTCCGTTCAGGACCGTGGGGAGAACCCCAATGCCCCTGCGGTTCCAGCTGGCAATACTGCTTCACTTCATGGAAGCGAGAGCAGGTTTTCTGCTCTCACTTCCGAGAAGCAAAGCATAGTTTGCAATGACAGTGCGGGAGCAATGCTCCGGTCCTGCCATTGAAAACTGCAATGTCCCGGGGTTGAGGCATAGCTGGAGCTGTCCCTGGGGGCCATAGAGGGCTCCAGGAGGGGGCAGCGTGGCCCCCTCTCCCTTTGTATGAAAAGCCCCAGGGAGGTGGTGGGCCTTGGGGCCGGGGGTCCGCAAAGGACCCCCACCCATAATTAAAGTTTGCTCTGAGGAGCTGGTGGTCTCTGGGGCAGTTAGGGGAGGGGCACTTTCTTTTATAATATATTCAGGCCCCCTGGGCTTGTGGGCGCCCATGAGGCCCCTGCACATATTTATGGATGCTCCCGGGAGGTGGCTGTCCCAGGGGCAGAGGTGGGGGGGCAGAAGCCCCAATATATTTTTTCAGAAAATCCCTGGGGAGGTGGCGGTTCCCAGGGCTGAGGGAGGGCCTCATGCCCCGCACATTCATAACAAAGCCCCAGGGAGGTGGCAGTCCCCGGTGCTAGGGAAGCTCCCACAGGCTCCTGCATATCAATAATAAATTGCCCCTGGGACCTGGCCCAACCGGGGGCTTAAGAAAAAAAAAGCAAAGCCCACGCTGCATTTTAAAAAAAACAATTCTACCGGATTCACGGACTCAGCGTGACTCCGGCCACAAATGTTTTAAAAGGAAGCTTTTTGTGGGCCAGGGGTTTCATGAGAGACCCCTGAGCAGGCCTAGGTGGTCAGGGTGTTTCTACCCTGCCCCCTTATTTTGTTTTTTAAGCATTTTTTGACTTTTTCCCAGAGTCACAAGATGGCTGCCAACATTTCTTAGTTTGAAGTGTTGGCAGCCAATCAAAATGAAGCTTGTGATCAGGAGGGTTCGCAAATCCTCCTCGGCACCAG
Organism: Lissotriton vulgaris; assembly: GCF_964263255.1. Taxonomy (NCBI): domain Eukaryota; kingdom Metazoa; phylum Chordata; class Amphibia; order Caudata; family Salamandridae; genus Lissotriton; species Lissotriton vulgaris. The sequence continues at coordinate 808,669,145 of NC_141697.1, forward strand.
ATGTCGATAATTTTCATTTTTCAATTGCTCAGAAACTACTGAACGGATTTACAACATGTAAAAAAACTGATTTCTGAACCAAGGCCTACCTTTTTGCCAAATTTGGTGTAATTCCGTTCAGCAGTTCAAGCTGTAGGTTTTTCAAAATTTTCCTATGGTAATGAACTTTGAGAAATTGCATTTTGGAAGCCCCTTATTTCTAGTCCCCTGCTCGACGAATCACCCTGAAACTTTCAAAACAGGAGCGGACCTGAGTGAACTATAAGTTTCGAAAATTTCGTGAAGATCCGTCAAAAGGCGCCAAAGATATTAGCAAAAGAAAAAACAACTTTTTTATAGAAACAAGGTACTAACTTTAACTACCTACTGGTGACTGCCAGTAGGTAATGTATGTATGAATGTAAATGATGAAGGCTGGGAACAGCCGAAAAGCGTCAGGGAGCTATTTAAGTAAAAAGAACATTCTTACCCCCGTCTGGAGTGCCCTCTGTGCTTGGAGTTTATATTTATATATATATATATATATATATATATATATATATATATATATATAACCTACTGGCGGTCGCCAGTAGGTAGTTATAGTTAGGATTTTTTTCAATGTTAAATCTCAAAATTCTATTTGGAATAACTTTGGCGCCGGTTGACGAATCTGCCTGAAAATTTCCTCAAAATGGCCTCGTGGAGCTCCGGTCCTTCCCTGAAAGTTTGGGGGGGGTGCGTCAAGCGGGGGCCGAGATAAAAGGGGGGTCCCAAAACGCGTTTTCCCCATGTTAATTTCCATAGGGCGGTCGATGTCACTTTTAGCCCGAACGGCTGAATGGATTTCCACCTAATTTGTCAAAATTGTAGGGACTGGTAGCCCGATGTGCCTTTGCTATGTCTCGAGATATGTGCTCCAGTGGATTTTGAGTAATTTAGGTTCCAAAAAATATATATATCTAGAGCCGCGCCCCGGTACGCGCGCAGGGGAGCGCTCAAAGCGCGCCACGCGACTTGCGTACGGAAAGCTGATTGGCTCTCGGGTGTCTGTAAACATTCGAAACAGTCCGCAGCGGCCGCCATCTTGTACCTCGGTAGGATTGAGGTGGTAAAAATCAAAGGGGGAAATGAGCAAAAGGGGGCAGGGTACACCCCCCCTAGGTTTGATATATTGCAATATATATATATATATATATATATATATATATATATATATATATATATATATATATATCCAAAGAATGCTCCTCTTATCCACAAAGAGTCGAAGGGACACAACAGGGGACCATGCAAAGATTCTTTATTGCCGCACAGAAGGCATGACGCGTTTCGACGTAATGTCTTTTTCAAATGCCTGCAAGCTGTGTCCTGTTACCGCCGCCTTTCAAACTAACCATCTTGCTCCCATTGGTGGCCCAGCGAAGGTCATTGGTTTTCCTGAGCGCTATCTCACAGCCTCATCGGAGGACCACGACTCCCAGAAGGCACCATCTCGGCCATCGGGTAAGCGTCTCTTAAGCCTTCTTTGTACTCACAGTGAGTGCTGGCGTTTTGTTGAGAAGGCGTGTGTGGTGCAGGAAAAATAATTGTACACAGTATCTCTGTAGCTCACGATCTTTGCTCTGGCCCCCATCAACGCCTCACCGCAAAACCCTCCAGGATGTTGTAGCATTGGGTGCTCACTGCAATGAGCTCGCTCCTCCGTGAAGTAACACACTGCTACTCGCAGCGAACAATCCACAGTTCCTGGCAGCGGGGGCCACAGCTACCAATACCTTGGTTGCCGCTATAAGGCTGCACGAAGTACAGCTAGTACCCTTGAGGCTGTGGTCACAAAACGAGGTGGGTCCCTTCAGCGCGCCCAGGGTTGGCGTGCAAAATATCCAAAGAATGCTCCTCTTATCCACAAAGAGTCGAAGGGACACAACAGGGGACCATGCAAAGATTCTTTATTGCCGCACAGAAGGCATGACGCGTTTCGACGTAATGTCTTTTTCAAATGCCTGCAAGCTGTGTGTATATATATAATCTCGCTTTCTTGAAAGGGGTTATTCAAGCCAAGTAATAAAGAGTGCCATAGAGAAATCTATGGTCTTATCGAGAGATGAACTTTTGGTTAAAAAATCTGAACGCCAAATAACATCTATTGAGAATACACAAGGTGAGGGGAAACCAGGGGCGAACTGTTTCAGAATAATAACTGGCTTTAATAGTCAGCACAAACAGATTCGCAGAATATGTGATAAACATTGGCCTATTGTTACCAAGGATAACGTTATAGGTAAAGACCTCCCTAAAAGAGTATCACTCACTTTTAGCAAAGCGCCATCCATGCGTGACCATATAATGGTAACTAACTCAGAGCCTTTTGTAAAATCCTCATGGTGGCAGGAAAACAATGGTTTTTACAAGTGTAAAACTTGTAAAGCCTGCCAACATGGAATTAACACCAGGAGTTACAGAGACGGTTTCACTGATACGCAACACCCAATAAATCAAGTACTAACATGCAAATCTGAATTTGCGGTGTATGTTTTACAGTGCCCCTGTGAAAAGAAATACGTGGGCAGCACCAAACATGCTGTCCACAGGAGAATCCTCCAACACCTCCGTGCTATCAGCAATGGTGACAATACCTATCCGGTGGCTCGCCACTTTAGGGAATGTCACCAGAGCGACAATACTAATCTCAAGTATTGGGTGATTGACGCGATTATCAACAGTAGAAGGGGAGGTGACAGGGAAACCAAGTTAAGGAGGCTTGAAACCAAGTACATCTTGTTACTTAAGACTAAGACCCCAATAGGCCTTAACATCACGGAGGATCTCTACACCTGCCTGCCCTGACCCTTTGTCTATTTATGTCTCCTCTTCATGGTAGTTATGCGCGAGGGGAACCCGGCCGGGTGAGGCTCGTGCAGGTACCATGAATTGGCTGCAACAAAATAGATAGTCCAGAAATCTGATCGACTTTAGCTGCTGCTTTTAGATAAACCACTAACAATGATTTTATGAATTCACTATGCACTTGTCAACATTGTTTAGTTTATTATTTTGGTTATGGCAATCACTATTTTTTCTACGGTAGCATGCACTATGGTCTTATTGCTTTTTCTAATAATTTACAGAAAGTAGAAAACTCGAACAAAACATGAAAGGTGAATCTAACTTTGAAATGCAGTATTGGATTAAAGACCAATATGAGTAGAAAGGCATAGCTACACTATGTTGTGACGAGGTCTGACTACAGAATATGAGGATAGGGTTTCAACAGCAATACTGAGCCTTACGAGGAGAATAATTAGCATATTTTGCACATATTTATTGTAGATAAGTGATTGACATTTGCTTCAATTTGCACATTTTGCGATATTTGCACATGTTATTAGAATTGTCAATGATGTATATATAAGATGAACTATGCACTTGCACTTTATTCTATGTATTTCTCCTTTTCCCTCATATTTTTAATCGTAAGCAGACTTGTCATTTTCATGTATTTTACAGTGATTGTTGTTGCCATTAATAATTCACTCATATTGGCATCCATTTATGTATATCTATGACGTTTGTTTCTACTAAGGGTATTTTACTATCATGTAATTTATTTCACAAAAAATTAACGCTACCATTCAGTAGCTGGAAGTATATTTTCCATGTCCATGCTAATGATATTCACAGGTGATACTCATTATTTATCGTCACTAGCACTTTAAAAGGGCTGTCCTACTATCAAAACGTTGTCATGCGAACAAGGCTCCGTTGAGCCGAAACGTCTTTGACAGTACCTCTGCAATAAAAAGAAAAGCAAGAGCCCATTTGGTCCGTGTCCGAGTTTCCTTTGCTGGCTGGCGAGACTCGTTGCAGCGCAATTTGAAAGCGGTATTCGTATATATATATATATATATATATATATATATATATATATATATATATATATATATATATATATATATATATATATATATCCTCCAAACAACTTCCCAAGACTGGAAAGCAAGTAGCCGCACACCACGATGGAATAAATATATATATATATTTATTTTTTTTCATACAAAGGAGGCGGCGCAGCCAGGGTACTCTGTCAAGCCTTATTTATTTTCAACTTCAGGTGGGGTGAAGTTGAAAATAAATAAGGCTTGACAGAGTACCCTGGCTGTGCCGCCTCCTTTGTACGAAAAAATTTCCTTTGGGTCTGGATCCGACCCCTGGGCAGAGCACACACTGCGGAGCACTCTCTTGTGGCTTAAGGATCACGTTGTGTAGCGATATATATATATATATATATATATATATATATATATATATATATATTACCTACTGGCAGTCGCCAGTGGTGTTGGACGTTTACAACTAATCTTTCACCACGCAGGGAATCACAACGCGGTCGTTACAACGACCGCGTTGTGATTCCGCATACCATTACTCCGCAAGTCGGAACAACGACTTGTGGAGGGGGGAAGATGTTGGATGTAAAATCCAACACCTTCCCTAGGGTCCGCACTGACTGGAATTGGAATAGTAAATTATACTATACCAACTTCCAGCGCCCCCCCTCCGCAAGTCGTTGTTCCGACTTGCGGAGTAATGTATGCGGAATCACAACATGGGTGTGTGACGACCGCGTTGTGATTCCATGTGTGGTAAAAGAATGCGGGATATTCAGGTATATTCGTCGCCAGTAGGTAGTTATAGTTAGGACCAAGTTTTCATGGGAAGAGCATTTCCTGTTTTGCTTATAACTTTGCCGTTGTTTGATGAATCTTCATGACATTTTTCAAACAAATTCTTTGTTCATATTAGCTCCTATGTTGAAAGTTTGGGGGGTGACTCGTCAAGGGGGGCATAGAAAAAGGGGGGGCCCAAAACGTGTTTTCTCCATGCAATTTCCATAGGAAACTTTAGACAAGGCTACAGGTCGAACGGGTGAACAGAATTACACCGAATATGGCAGGGAGAAGGGTCTTAGTCCAGAAAGCACACTTTTGTCTACTTGGTGTAAATCCGTTCAGTAGTTTTGGAGAAATATCAAAATTTACAGATATCGATATTTGGGAATTCTGCCATCTGATTTGCTGAGGCATTACGAGCACAAGCTTGCTGCTTATTGGCTGCGAACGGTTGCAACAAGGACGTTTTGGCAGCCATTTTGTGATGCATCGATTAAGGGGAAAAAAGGGTGAAAAAAAGTAGGAAAGAGGAGGGTAGGAGCGCTGTGAGCTCTGTGGGGTGGTTAGGGTGTGCTATACAAGGAGTCTAAAGTTAATTATTAATCCCTACTGGTGTGAAAGTGCTTTTATGCCAACAGTGAGATGGTGCTTAGGTGAAGTGCTGGTACACTCGGGGATGAAAGCGTGCGCCTAAACTGTGAGCTAAGTACTGTAAACTGATGTGCTCTGGGTGCTGTAGCATACTGGCCGCTCTAGCATAGCTGGGGGGTGGTGTTAGTATGCATTTAGACTATCACGGGAGTAGGAAGCAAACTACTTACTGCTACCGATCTGAAGACTCAGGGATGAAACCGTGAGCCTAAGCTGAAGAGCTTATTGCTGTAAAGTGATGTGCTGTGGGTACTGTAGGATACTGGTATCTGTAGCATACCTGTGTAAGTAGTGTTAGTATGTGTTTATACTGTACGGGAGTGGGAAGCAAACTACTCACCCCTACCAGTCTGAAGACTCAAATGCAGTGTTTTAGGAGGCAGTAATAAAGAAATAATCGTGAAGAATATAATGCAGGATGTTGCAATGCAACAAAAGAGAAATCGTGAAATCAGGTGTGTCTAAGAAAGTGGCTGTGTGTAATAAAGCGATGGAGTCTGCAAGTTATATAAAAAGTGTCTTTATTTAAGCGCCATAAATGGACCCATTGGTGTAAGAGTTAAGGCATCCAGCTGAGGCAAACTCCAACCGCTTCTGCTGTATTCAAATGTAAGCTCCTGCATCAGTGAAATCCACATTACATGTTACAGTTCCATGTGACATAAACAATACCTATTAGACTTGAATGACTCTAAATTCTATATTGAAAATAAAGGTAGGATACGATTACCACATGTATCCTTTAAGAAATCAAACAAAAAAAATTATAAAACGTAATCATCAAACTTCTTAGGTACCCTGGTACTCCTTTTTTCTAGCACAAAATTATCAACAATAGAACAGTCAGCAATCTCTTCTACAGTAGATTCAATCTGGTGCACGTCAGAATTGGTAATAGTACTACCCACATCGGAACTTTGAGGAGGAACACAAACATTGCGCTTTTCAGAAGCACATTCAGTACCCTTCTTGTCAAACCATACATTATTGTGCTCAGCTCTTTAAAAAAAACCTTCTTGTGCAAAGAGCTAAGGCATCGAGCTGAGGCAAACTCCAACCGCTTCTGCTGTATTCAAACCGAAGCTCCTGCATCAGTGAATTCCACATTACATGTTACAGTTCCATGTGACATAAACAGTGACTATTAGACATGAATGACTATATTCTATAATAAAAATAAAGGTAGGATACGATTACCACACTGTGCCAACCAGTTCCTAAAGAAAGTCTTGTTTATTTTATCTTGATCGCTGGCTCATGAGCCGAGGCTGAGGATGAGTTAATTTGTAAGAAAGGGCTTTGTGGATAACAGGCAGGCAGATAGACGTGGTTTCAAAATGGATGTCGGGTTTAGGCTAATATAGCAAGTAAATAGCGTATTTGCATAGGCCGTACATCACCCATCGCTGGCTGGCTGGAGACGTAAGGGGCCATAATGAAAACAGAGTTCAAATGCCTGAGCATACTTAGAAAGTTATTATAAGGAAATAGTTAAATTGAAGTCTATTAAAAAAAATTATCTGAAAAAGTCAAAAAAGATGAAAAAAATCAATCCAAGAATAACGTGAATTTCTTACAAGTTATGGAGATTGCAGTCCGGAAGTTCTTCAGCAGCTTGAGATGCAGAAGTTCCAAGAGGTCATTGTTGCCATTATGTGAGAAAAGTGAAGCAATCCAATTAATATCCTCGAAGGGACAGTAATGTTCCTCGAATGTTGGAGCAGCAATGTGAATTGCCAGGCAATCTGCAATGTTGTCAAAGGTCACACATTGCAGGAGATCTTTTGCGGCTGCGCAGAAATCCCATTCCGCCACAATACCTTTTTGCTTTGCCTCTGCCATTTCACCAATGCCCGAACAATCAAGTTGATGGTTTTCAAGATACTCCATTACCTGCTGGATATCAGGAGCGATTGTTGGGATGTTAGCAAGGCATAGATCCATTCGCCTGTCGAATGGGAAAGGTTTGCAATAAAAAGATGGTTCCACGCAGATTGCATATGTGTAAATAAATGTCATGTTTTAGCTGGCTCCGATAATAGATAGAGGCAGGCAGCTGAAAAGTTGTTAAATTTTTTCACAGTATTGATGTAGCTTCGCGTAGAGGCGTATTCTGTTGGACATGCTTGTTACCACAGGGAGCGGAGCTATTTTTTACAAGCAAAAATAGTAGTAGGATGGCCGAAAAGAGAGCGAGAATTAAGGGCCCTGGTCCTGTGATTACTGAGATGACCGAATGAATGAAGTCCGGTAATATACCAAAAACAGTTTAAAAGCCTGTGAACAGGCCGGAGGAGACTGCGTTAAAGAAGTGTGCCAGACCTTGAGTTTGAGATGTGTTGAACATTGTGAAACAATTCACAAAGTGTAATGGGAGGTTCGTATTTAAAAGGGACTGTATTTTACTTGAAGTTCATATAAAACGAGAGAAATTTGCCCGTTATAGTTAGTTGAGCTAACTACAACTTGCGCGCCCGCAATGCACTGCTGATTTATTTTTTATTTATTTATTTTATATTCTTATAAAGCGCCAGACTAGACCCCCGAAGGGGTATGTCCGCGCTATTGCTGCAACAAAGAGAGTTCTGATTAAATTGTATGTCCAAACTAAAGGTGGAAGGCTACAGGGCGTTATTTGCTAGGGAACAGATAGGTTTTTAAAAATTTTCGGAAAGTCAGGTGACTAGAGAGAGATCTTAATTCCGGGGGCAAAGAATTCCAGAGTATTGGTCCGGCATGGGCTAGTGCCCGGCCGCCTTGTCTGGTCTTTTTTACTCTGGGTACTTGCAGTAACTGCTGATGACTAGAGCGCAAAAGGCGCCCTGGAATGTAGGGCTGGAAGATTTTGGTCATGTATTTTGGGCCCTCCCCCATCATACTCTTATGGATAGTACATAGCGTTTTAAACTGGACTCGTTTCCTCACTGGAAGCCAGTGGAGTCTCATCAGCAGGGGACAAGAGGGTGTCCTTGGAGGGGCATTCAGGATAATCCTTGCAGCTGTATTTTGGATTACCTGCAGTTTACTGAGTTGCTCCTCATTGGCTCCAAGGAGCAAACTGTTGCAGTAATCAACCCTGCTGATGACAAGAGCCTGTACAAGCGTCTTTCTGTGATGGTCCGGTATGTAGGGGAAGACACGTCTTAGCATACCAATAGCCCGAAAGCAGTTTCCAGCAACTTGATTAACATGGCCTTTAAAAGTAAGTTGCTGATCAAAAAGCACTCCCAAGTTCCTGACTGTACTCTTGGGAATGGGGACAGGGCCCAGCTCTAAGGGCCACCAGTCAGATGCCCAGTGTGTCGCCGCTTGCCCAAAACACATGACCTCCGTCTTCCCTACATTACACTGCAGACAGTTAGATGACATCCACTCTGCAATGGCTCTCATGCCATCTGCAAAAGATCTTTTTATTGCAGGTGTAAGGTTTTTGAAGGGAAAAAGGAGTTGGGTGTCGTCGGCATACGACACTGGGGTGAAGCCGAAAGATCTTGCTAAGTTGGCTAAGGGGGCCACATACACATTGAAGAGTGTAGGACTCAGGCACGAGCCTTGTGGCACTCGCTTATTGAGCTCCCTAAGAGTGGATTTATGGGAGCCCAGCCTAACTTCTTGATAACGTCTTGATGACGTCACATATTACATCACTTATGACATGGTCAGTGACATCACTGATGACATCACTGATGACATCTCAAATGACATCAATGATGACATCATCCACGTGATAATCTGATGCACATACTGAAGCCCAAATATAAACTTTGATATACCCACTCTAAAATACAGACTAATGTTTTTGAAACCATACACACAATAATGCCAGATACTACATACCACCCACTATTTCCTCGGTCTACACACACATTCAGTCACTTATGCATGCAGTTACTCATCAATACAATACTATAATATGCACTCATGCCCCTATACCTACAGTCACTGTTAGACGGACCGGGAGGGTCGGCCGAGACTACGGGGAGAGGTCTCCGGGGAGAGCCGTCTCCAACGACTGTACAGACAAGTAACTTCCCCCCCACAGACGGATACCACACAAGATTGAAGGTTAACGAGACTTTATAGGCAATTCTTAGGTTACGATGATATGATACAAGGAGGTCTGGACTCAGGGGTCCCCTCGGTTCTAGTCTCTGGCTTAGGAAAGGGGTAGCGGGACAGTCTTTGTTACCAATGAGTGAAAAATAGCTCTCAATCCTCAAGCTCGGCGTTCTAGATGATCGGGCCGCGGCGGAGCCAGGCAGGTCCCGAGATGGACGAAGGAAGACGACGGTCCGCGGCGGAGCCTGCAGGTCCCGGTGAAGATGACGGTTACAACGGTCCGCGGCCACGCCAGCAGGTCCCGATGACGATGAAGGATAAGAAGGTTGCGAAGGCTGTGGCAGCGCCAACAGGCAGGACGATGGTGCACAAGACAGAGCTACGGCAGCGCCAGTAGTCCGTCAAGGATGAGTTCCTCTTTACGTCTCTCGACTCCAAGATACAACTGCCTTCCTGCTCTGGAGCTGCCCCAGTTATAGGGCTGGCGGGCTTTGATGTCCGGACCTTCGCACTTGGAGGTCGGGAGGTCCGGGATGAGGGAGTCCAGACACCCAGCAGGGGGGTGGAGCCAGCGCCCGGGGAGGCGATGGGCGAGCGGCACTTGGCGGGGGAGAGCCATCGGCACCTCTTTCTCCCATTGACTTGCCAAGTAGCCCGCTCACCTCCTGGGTGGAGGGTGGTGCCGGAATCTCTGAGGCCGGCCAGGCCCAGGGTTGAGGTCGATCGGGGGCCAGGCGGCCTCGTGGTGGAGTGTCCAAGATGGCGCCCCAGGCTGGGCGCGTGGGCCGGCAGTGGATCGGACCCACGAGGTCAATATGCTCGAGGGCAGGGGTCCCTGAGGGGACGGAGGACGTGCAATGGTGGTGTGTGGTACTTGCGTGACTGGACTCAGGCCTGGTGGGGCCGGGGGAGAGCGGCCCTTCATGTGGCCTGTCCAACATGCGTCCCCCCCAGCTGAAGGCGGGGAGAGTTACCCATCCTCTTGGGGACTCTCCTCGTCGAGGCGGAAAAACCGGGACAGGCCATCCGCGTTGGCGTGATCTGGCCCAGGCCGGTGTTCGACTGTGAAGTCCATACCTTGCAAGGAGATGGACCAGCGTAGCAACTTTGGGTTTTCCCCCCGCATATGCATCAGCCACTGCAGGGGTCGGTGGTCGGTCTGCACCCGAAAGTGGGTGCCAAAAAGGTAGGGCCGGAGCTTCTTGAGGGCCCATACCACAGCGAAGGCTTCCCTCTCTATGGTGCTCCAGCGTTGCTCTCGTGGCAGGAGTCTCCGGCTGATGAAGGCCACCGGTTGATCAAGGCCTTCGGTGTTCACTTGAGACAGGACTGCCCCAATGCCCTGGTCGGAGGCGTCTGTCTGGACGACGAACTCCCGGCTGTAGTCTGGGGCCTGGAGCACAGGGGCGGAACACATGGCGGCCTTCAATTGTTCAAATGCAGTTTGACACTCTGGGGTCCAGTTGACTTTCTTGGGCTGATTCTTTGACGTGAGTTCTGTGAGGGGCCCCACTATGGTACCATAGTCTTTCACGAACCTTCGGTAATAGCCCGTGAGGCCCAGGAAGGCTCGTACCTCGGTTTGGGTGATGGGGGGCTGCCAGGCCTGGATGGCGGCAATTTTCAGCTGCAGAGGGGCCACTAGGCCGCTTCCCACCTGGTGTCCGAGGTAGGTTACAGACCCTTGCCCAATTTGGCACTTGCTGGCCTTGATCGTGAGGCCAGCTCGCTGAAGGGCTTGCAGCACTGCTCGGAGGTGGTGGAGGTGCTCGGTCCAATGGTGGCTGTATACAGCGATGTCGTCTAGGTAGGCGGCGCTGAATCCTTCGAGCCCCGCCAGGACCTGATTGACGAGTCGTTGGAATGTTGCTGGGGCATTCTTCATGCCGAAGGGCATGACCGTGAAATGGTAATGGCCATCGGGGGTGGAGAAGGCAGAACGTTCTTGCGCTCAGGGTGTGAGGCCGATCTGCCAATAGCCTGCTGTCAGGTCGAAGATGCTGAGGTAGCGGGCAGCTCCCATTCGGTCGACTAGTTCATCTGCCCGGGGGATGGGATGTGCGTCTGTTCTGGTGACCGCATTCAAGCCCCGGTAGTCGACGCAGAACCGGAGTTCTGGTGTGGTGCCGGGGGCAGTTGCTTTGGGGACCAGTACGACAGGGCTGGCCCAGGGACTGTCTGAGGGCTCGATGACCCCGAGCGTGAGCATCTTGGCTACTTCCTCCTGGATGCAGGCCCGTACCCGATCTGGCACGCGGTAGGCCCGGTGGCGGATAGGGGGGCTGTCCCCGGTGTCCACATCGTGCACACACCAGGAAGTGACCCCTGGGGTGAGGGAGAACAGGCTGGCGAACTGTGACAGGAGGGCTTGACACTCTTGGCGTTGTTCTCTGGTGAGGGCCTCCGAGAGCCGGACCCCATCCACGGAGCCGTCCTGCTCCTGAGTCCGTAGGAGGTCAGGGAGAGGCTCGGAGTCTTCTTCAACCCCATTGTCTGTGGCCATCAGGAGGCTAAGCTCCGTTCGCACAAAGTGGGGCTTTAGTCTGTTAGCGTGGAGGACCCGGAGAGGGTTCCGGGAGGATTCCATGTCGATGAGATAGGTGGCAGGACCCTTGCGCTCGATTACTTTGAAGGGTCCCGTCCATTTGTCTTGTAGGGCGCCTGGCTCAGTGGGGGACATCACCCATACCTGTTGGCCAGGTTCGAATTCAATGGATGAGGCATTCTGGTCATACCATTTTTTCATGTCCTCTTGACTGGCCTCTAGGTTGGCTTTCGCTAGTTCTCTGAACCGCCGGGTCTGGTTGCGGAGGGTGAGGAGGTACCGGAAGACATCTGGAGGGTTCTTTAACGGAGGCATCTCCCAGCCCTCTTTGACTAGGCTGAGCGGCCCCCGCACTGGGTGTCCATATAGCAGTTCAAATGGGCTGAAGCCTAGGGATTTCTGAGGGACCTCTCGGTAGGCGAAGAGGAGGCACGGCAGCAGCACATCCCACTGGCGACGGAGGGGCTCTTCCAACCCCCCGATCATCCCCTTTAGCGTGCGGTTGAACCGCTCAACAAGTCCGTTCCCTTGGGGGTGATAGGGGGGCGTAAATCGGTAGGTGACCCCGCACTGTTGCCAGAGGGATTTCATGTATTTAGAGATAAAGTTCGTGCCTCTGTCGCTGACGACTTCTCGGGGGAAGCCCACATGGGAGAAGATCCCCATCAGAGCCCGGCCGACTACCGGGGCTGTCACAGTTCGCAGAGGAACAGCCTCAGGGTAGCGGGTGGCGTGGTCCACTAGCACCAAGATGAATCGATGGCCTTGTTTTGTGCGCGGGTCCAGGGGCCCCACAATGTCTATTCCGACCCTCTCAAATGGGGTAGTGACCACAGGGAAAGGTTGCAGGGGGGCCTTTAGTTTGCGGCCGCTCTTTCCACTGGCTTGGCACGTGGGGCAAGATCGGCAATGCTGGTGCACATCGTTCCTCATTTTGGGCCAGAAGAAGTGGGTCACTAGGCGACTGTAGGTTTTATCCTGTCCCAGGTGCCCTGCCAGGGGGACATCGTGGGCCAGGTTTAGCAGAAAGTCTCTAAAACGGAGGGGCACCACTAATACTCTGTTGGCCCCCAGCTCGGCGATTCTTTGCTCGCTGTACAGCAGATCATTGTCCCAGTAGACCCAATGAGTTCCGGGGGTATCCCCTGCGCTTTGGGCGAGCGCTTGCTGGCGGAGTCCCTCGAGGGAGGGACAGGTCTTCTGTTCTTGACGAAATTGTTCTTGCGTGGGCCCTCCTTCTTGAGGCCACTGTTCGAGGTTAGCGAGGTCGGAGGGTTGAGCTGGTTCGAGGGGGATGTCATGGTCGGTGGTTTCGGCTGGGGCGACCGGAGGCGGTGGCGCCGGCCATTCGGGTTCTTCTGGGCGGTGGTTGGCACGGGCGGCCATGGACCGGGTGGTGACGCACGCCCAGTCTGGGACGCCTAACATCCCCAGGTGTTCTCTTCGCTCCACGGCTGCCCACGGAGAGCTTTCAAGGTCATTTCCAAGGAGGCAGTCTACGGGGGCGTCGTCTCGGACTGTTACTTTCAACATGCCGGAGACCCCTCCCCATTCGAAAGGGACGCAGGCCATCCGACACAAACTTTCCGAGTTATCGGCTGATCGTACAGGGCAGAGAATGTTCGGTAGATACTGTTCTGGGGTCACCAGGTGACAGCGGACGGCTGTTACACTGGCCCCGGTGTCACGAAGGGCTTCGGCCCGGCGTCCATTGATGCTCACCCATTGGCTGTACTTCTGGGTGTTAGCGGGTAGGGGGACCCGCGGGACCATGTCTTTTCCCCCTAAGCATGCTAGAGCCATGGCGGCTGGCTCCCACTCCTGATGCTCTTGTTCGTATTCTTCCTGCTCCTCGGAGATCTGTTCTTCCCCTAGGGCCGCGGCGGCCACTTGGCGGGGTCTTGGGCTCTGGTACTGCGGGCAGTTTGGATCGTTTGCGTAGTGGCCGACTCGTTGGCATCGGTGACACGTGACATTGGCTCTGTACCCCGGTCGCGCCGGGGTGCTGCCCCGGTTGGCCGGGGGGGTGGTGCTGGTTGCGGGGGCGGTCGGAGCGTTGTCTTTTCCTCGCCCTTGGCCCCCTCCTCCTCCTCTGGGTCGGTGCTGACCATTGTTGTTCCGGTTCTGTTCGTAGAACCCATTCCGGCCTACTCTGGTGATCTCCCACCGGTCAGCTTCTGCTGCGAGCTGCCGGGGATCTGTTAACTTGCTGTCGAGGAGGTGCTGGCGGAGTTCAATGAAGCAATTGTTCGACAGATGCTCCCACACCATCAGATTGAACAGTTGTTCGTAGGTCGTGACGTTGCTTCCTCTGATCCAGCCCTCGAAGGCTCGGCTGAAGTAGGTTACATAGTCCACCCAAGTTGTACCCGGGATGCGGGTGCAGTCTCGGAACCTCTGACGGTACATCTCGGGTGTGAGGCCATAGCGGGTGAGGAGTGCCGCTTTCATATGGTCATAGGAGGTCATCTGGTGGTCCGGGAGCTGTAGCAGGGTATCGCGGCCCTCATTGAGGAATCTCCCCCATAGACCGGCTCCCCAATCGCTTCTATCGATCCGGTGTGCAGTCATCGCGATTTCATAGGCCTTAAACCATTGCTGGATGTCGTCCTCTCGGAAATATTCTCGGACAACATCCTTGGGGATGTGTACCTTTTTCTCTGTGGCCCCTGAGGTGTGGGGTCGCTCGGGCACCCCTGCTTCTTTATTCTGCTTGCGCAGGTTGATCTCGGCTAGGTTCCGTTCGTGTTCGTACGCCAGTTTCTTTTCCTCGAGCTCCCTTTGTCTCTGTTTCTCCTCTCTTTCTTCTCGGAGACGCAGGTGCTCTAAGTTGATTTTTTGTTCGGCCAGCTTGAGTTCAATGTCCATCTTGAGTCGGGCCATTTCCAGCTCGTGTAGTCGGGTTCTTTCTCTTTCCTGGATCTCGTCTTGCGAGAGACCCGTTCTTTGCCCTTCAGGGGCCGTGGTGGTTTTTTCTGCGGTGCTTTGATCGGGGGTTCCGGCAGCCCCGGTCTCTGCCCAAGATTCTAGGGCATGCTTGAAATCGTCTTTGGTGCTTAGTCCGGTGGTAGCGATACCCAGTTCGATGCAGAATTGTTTTAGTTCACGATGGCTGTACTCTTCCAGTTTCTCCATTTGGAATTTCTCGGTTGATCCGCTTTCTTTAGTTGTCATTGTGATTTCGTCGTGGGGTGAGCTACTCTCTGTACGTTATGCGGTGATTCGAATCGCGCCGCTGGCCACCAATGTTAGACGGACCGGGAGGGTCGGCCGAGACTACGGGGAGAGGTCTCCGGGGAGAGCCGTCTCCAACGACTGTACAGACAAGTAACTTCCCCCCCACAGACGGATACCACACAAGATTGAAGGTTAACGAGACTTTATAGGCAATTCTTAGGTTACGATGATATGATACAAGGAGGTCTGGACTCAGGGGTCCCCTCGGTTCTAGTCTCTGGCTTAGGAAAGGGGTAGCAGGACAGTCTTTGTTACCAATGAGTGAAAAATAGCTCTCAATCCTCGAGCTCGGCGTTCTAGATGATCGGGCCGCGGCGGAGCCAGGCAGGTCCCGAGATGGACGAAGGAAGACGACGGTCCGCGGCGGAGCCTGCAGGTCCCGGTGAAGATGACGGTTACAACGGTCCGCGGCCACGCCAGCAGGTCCCGACGACGATGAAGGATAAGAAGGTTGCGAAGGCTGTGGCAGCGCCAACAGGCAGGACGATGGTGCACAAGACAGAGCTACGGCAGCGCCAGTAGTCCGTCAAGGATGAGTTCCTCTTTACGTCTCTCGACTCCAAGATACAACTGCCTTCCTGCTCTGGAGCTGCCCCAGTTATAGGGCTGGCGGGCTTTGATGTCCGGACCTTCGCACTTGGAGGTCGGGAGGTCCGGGATGAGGGAGTCCAGACACCCAGCAGGGGGGTGGAGCCAGCGCCCGGGGAGGCGATGGGCGAGCGGCACTTGGCGGGGGAGAGCCATCGGCACCTCTTTCTCCCATTGACTTGCCAAGTAGCCCGCTCACCTCCTGGGTGGAGGGTGGTGCCGGAATGTCTGAGGCCGGCCAGGCCCAGGGTTGAGGTCGATCGGGGGCCAGGCGGCCTCGTGGTGGAGTGTCCAAGATGGCGCCCCAGGCTGGGCGCGTGGGCCGGCAGTGGATCGGACCCACGAGGTCAATATGCTCGAGGGCAGGGGTCCCTGAGGGGACGGAGGACGTGCAATGGTGGTGTGTGGTACTTGCGTGACTGGACTCAGGCCTGGTGGGGCCGGGGGAGAGCGGCCCTTCATGTGGCCTGTCCAACAGTCACACTCCACCACTCATCCATAGAGTTACTCACACACCTAGTCAGTCATGCAAAGAATAAATCACATACCCATTTACTCATATATACAGTTATACACACCAACTCAGTTATTTATACACACACCACATCACTTGTTTATGCAGATACTAACAAATACTTACTGTCTTATACAATCACTGATACAAGCAGACACTCATTTATACACCCACTCTTCAAATAACTCACTCTCACATATAGTCATTTATATACTCCAACACTCACATATACTGCCTTATTAAAACATATGTAGTTACTCACACATATACTACTGAGTCATTCATTCACTCACCAACACACCCATACACTCACTAACTCACAAACAGCCCTTCTCAGATGGATTTGCAGTTTTCACAGAGGGGTGTTGCTGTTCTCGTCCTACGAGTGTGTGCAGCCAGCTGATTCCGACCCCAGGATTTTGCCCGGATTTTGCCTGCTTCTCGCGGCCCCCGCTTCGCGGGAGCCGCTCGTGTGGGAGAGACCTTGCCGGTGATCGTGGGGAGGAGGAGGAGACTAACACCGGACCCCAGTGGGACTGCGAGGACCAGCGGGCAGTGCGTTGTTAATCTGCCACAGCTGGTCCTCTTCCCGCCCCCACCTCCTCTACTACATAATCGCCCAGGGCTGCGCGCACGCGGGACGCGCGCGGGACTGAGCGCGGGACTAAGCCCGGACAAAGGGCGGGCCCTCTGAGGCCCTCCGAGGACCGTAGAGACTGGACTGGCTTTGGCCCCTAGCAGGTCTTATTTTTTTTTAAAAAAAAATTTATGTCAGTTACTCTGCAAGTAAATTGCCATTATTTTGTATAGGACAGTTTATGACCCCTCTTTATATTTAGCTGGGCAAGTTGTATCCCACACTGCTCTTAGCTCTTAGTAACATTGTGGCTCTCGCTTCTTATGTGGTTTAATTTTGTTTGTGTTTTTTGTTGACAGTCGCTATTGTTTCATTTGAAAAGTCATGTCCACCCGTGAAACCCGCAGTCAGGCTGCGGCAGGAGCGAAAAACAAAACCAAAAACTCACTAGGACCTTAGATAATTTTATTTCACGTACAAACACCTTAATTGACGAGGGTATTGTCCTCATGGAAATGAGGGTTTCTCAAGACCGTCTACATGCCAAAAGGTCGTCACTAGGGAGTATTGCCTCGGCACGTACTCCGTCCAAAGCCTTGAGTAATTCTGATCCGCTCCTGACGCAAGCTGTACCTGTGTCTCTCAATACTATTGGGCCCCATTTACCCCTTATAGACCCATCTCCGGCGCCCTTATTAGTTTTATCTTTAACATCGCCCCCCCTTGTTAACAACTTATTAGTAACATCTGCTATTGTTCACAGAGTGAACACGCAAACTGAAGGGGGCACAGTTGAAGGTGTAACCCTCACTCCTGACCAAACATCCCCTCAGGTGACCAGCGTAACTACAATAACCAAGACATGTTGAGTTGTTCGGGAAACGTGGCTTGTGCTAGTAGCAGCACTGAGGAGGGGAGGGTTTCCATGGGAGCCCCAGCAGGGAGATAAAAGGCACAACACGAATCTCACCTCCTGCCTATGGGTATTCCAGATGATACAGTTTCAAACATTAGTCTGGTCAGTATCCTTGACATTAGTAGCCCTGATGAATCTTTAGAAGACCCAGAGGACCAGAATGCTCCACTCTTAGATTCCCTAACGGTCCTTATCACGTCTTTACTTTAGCCCCTGGAGAGAAGACTCCAAGGTATAGAACATCAACTTCAGGCCCTTCGTCAGAAACGAAATCCCAAGGGGGAAAATAACGTACAAGGGGCCTCCGATACTCCAGTCCCATCTGGTAAACCTCCATCCCTGGCTGAGACTCCGTCTGTAGGAGCTAACCCCACCTCCAAGAAATGCCCTCCTAAAACCCCCACCCAAAAGGGTAATAAAGATCGTTCTATCCAGCCAGCTCCCATTGTCTCTACAAAACCCCAGAAAGCAACCGGCTCTACTATTCCAGCCTCTAATCCTCCACCATCTCAGTTAGAGAAACCCAGGGTACGGCGGAATATTAGTTTACCACCTGACGCTTGCCCTTATGTGCTAGTTTAAACAGGCGTCCCGGAGCTTGCACCTGCCACTTCTGAACCCTTTTGGGCACTTAAAAATAAAGTTTGCCATTGGCTGGATAGAAACTTTCCTCCTCCTCCTAATATTAACAATAAAATGCTTATGGTGGAGAGAGCCCCATGGGTAGGAGAGAATAAGAAAAGTTTACAGGGAGACTGTGTTTTGATTACATTTGAAAACCCACGATTAGTGAAGTATATTTGCTCTGGGTCCCGATGTAAAAACGACACAACGATCAAGGTTAAACCCTTGTCATATTTCTATATGTCCCCGGAACATTATGATAATAGGTGGAGTTGGTTGAGAGCCCCTAACCATGATAGAGGTAGGATGAGACCTGAACATCTGGGGAGGCAGTACCCTTGTAATTGGGGCGTGGATGACAACGAAGGTTGGAATGTAATACGAAAAGGGGCAGGGAGGCCCTTCATTGGTGGTAATCGGTTTAATGAGGAATGGCTGGGCCCCCAGCGTAATTATCCTATCCCTTGTTACAATCGCTTCAGTGGTCTGGAGGAAGTTGATTGACTCCCACCCCAGTCTTCTGAACGATCTGGAAAGAGAGAAGTGTCAGTCACCCCTGGGGAACAATCTAATTTAGCCATGGATGGTACAGTTAACTTAGGATTCATTAGTGAAGGTACAGGAGAACTGGAACCTAGTACTTTAGTTGTAACCAGGGAACCTTCCATAGCCTCTACTTCCATTAACATTTTGTCATGGAACATAGCAGGATTAAAAAAAAATCTTGCCAACCCAGATTGGAATGATTTTATTAATACTTTCCATATATGTATGTTCCAAGAAACCTGGTGTCTCTCCCGGCAATATAAAAATTGTTATTCAACCTTTTTTATTCCTGCAGTTTCGGTGGGGAAAGGTCGCCCCTCTGGTGGCCTACTTATATGGGTGAAGGTGACTTTGAATTGTGCTGTTATCTCCCATAAAATTGATTCCAACGACATTCTGCACATCACTCTTAAGAGTCAGTCTGGGGGTTTTACTTTTGAACTTTTTTGATTTATGCTAGAGGCCTTCAGGGCGGGCTTTCCTCCCCAACAATAGAGCTGCTAGATGTGAGGTTATCACAACTTCCTCCGAGATCCAAAATATTGGTAGGAGGGGGATTTTAATTGTACTTATGAACCCCTAGATGATGAAGAGGTGCTGGGTTTCAACTCAGAGGATTGGAGACAGACCATACCTCCCTTAACTCTCGCACCCATTAAGAAATGGACAGCCAGAGCAATCCAGATGAATGCTCTGGTATTAGAACATAACTTACGGGCTCTTAATGGACGGACTACGTCGGATCGCGATGGGGCAATGACCTACAATAGGCTAGGTTGCCCATCTTGAATTGACTATATTCTTTTAGATATACAATCATGGGCTGACCTAATTGATATGGAGGTTAGGCAGTCTTCAGATAGTGACCACAATCCATTATGTATGGAAATCCATTGGGTAAAAGGGATTTATACAAGTGGAAAACCAGAGATGACTACCAAAGAAGTTTTCCCTACAAATGATAATCGGAAATTAAAATGGAATGTGGTCAAGTGTGATGAGGAGAAACTCCAAAGTATCAAAGAGTTAGTCTCAGTAGAAACTAGCAGCCTCACTGCTTTGGTTTCAGCAACATTTAACCAAGCAGGACGTAGCCTGCTAGTCTCCTATAAAAACCTAATAACCAAACTAGGAGTTTTTTTCTGTAAGAAGCCCCGAGTGAAATCACGGTTCAACCGTGAATCCTCTAAGAGCAACCCCTGGTATACGGCAAATTGTAGGAAAAAAAGGAAAGCAATTACTCTAGCGATAAAAAGCAAGGACCCTGCGGCTGTCCGAGTGGCCAGAAAGGAGTACTCCAATAGTATAACATCAGCAAAGAAAGATTGGGAGGAGGAGCACTGGCAGCAGCTTAAGGCCGCAGCCCGTGGGAAAAACTCCATTATTTGCTGGAAATTGATTAATGCGCTTGACAGAAGGGGGGTAGAACCAATTTTTTTAAACCATATAACTGAACAACAATGGTATTCCCATTTTTTAAATTTATATTGTGAAGACAGTCTAAAAAGCTCGACAATATCCCCAGCCTTAGAACCTCAAAGTAAGTTTTGTATGAAGCCCGGCTCTAAGGTAGACCCATTCTCCCAGCGAGAAGTTCAGGATGCCATCTCAAAGATATTACCAGATGGCCTCCCGGGGGATTTGCTACTGCATTATCCTAAACTATGGGCAGAGTTCATAGCATGCTTGATGAATTTGATCCAGCATGGTCATCCTGTCCCAGAATCCTGGAAGGGTGCAGAGGTTATTACCATATACAAGAAGGGCGAAAGAGATGACCCTGCCAACTACAGACCGATAAGTCTAATAGATACCAACCAAAAAGGTAGTTGCCAGGGTTATCATAAATCGTACCGAAGCCTGGCTTGTGGACAAGGACATTTTGTCCCATTTCCAGGCTGGGTTCAGGCACAATGTCGGTGTAATGGACCAGGTCTTTCGATTCTGTGCAGTCCGTTGGAAGTCAGTATCAATCGCCAAGGGTAGTCTATACTTGGCTTTCATAGACTTGAAAAAAGCATTCGATGTTATTCCACTCGACAAACTCTGGTCAGTCCTATTTGATATGGGTTTCCCCAGCTATTTGCTGCAGCTTATTATTAAACTCCACGAAGGAAACTATGCAAGGATTCACTAGGGAAGTCAGGGCCAACTGACAGAGATGGTACCGGTCAACAGAGGAGTGAGGCAGGGATGTGTGATGGCTCCAACCCTGTTCTCCCTTATTATAAATGGGGTGGTGGACCATTTGAGGGAGGACCCCGCTGATGCCCCCGTCCTTGCAGGCGAGAAAACACCTACACTCCTCTTCGCAGACAATACCCTCCTGATGTCCAAAACCCCTCTGGGTTTGCAAAAACTGCTCGATCGTTTTTGCATTTTCTGTAAAGATCGAGGGTTGATGGTAAACACCACCAAAACAAAGCTAATGGTATTGTCCGCCAATAAAAAGCATAGGAAGGTTAACCTCTCGTTGAGTGGCACACCCCTTGAGGTGGTGGATGAATTCGATTATCTCGGAGTGAGACTTAGCAACAATATGAGTTAGAATTCCCATATCTCTAAAATGGTTTTAAACCTCAAAAGGGTCTCTGGAGTGATTTTAAAGCATCAGCGGCTCTCTATTAGCAGACCCATAGCCCCTGTCTTAGCAGTCTATGAGGGGAAAGCGCTAGCAGTGGCAGTATATGGCTCCGAACTTTGGGGTGCGGAGAATACCAAAGCATTGGCAGTGGCTGAAAACAAGTTTATAAGAGACATAGTCTCGCTGCCTTTTTCGACCCCTTTGAAACCATTATTTTTAGATTTGGGCAAAAGAACGATCTCTGACTTAGTCCAAATTCGCCCCATGTTATATTGGGTGCGGCTTAGAAGGACCCCCGAACTATCCAATTATGCATTAGTGTTGGATGAGCTAATTAGTTTGAATGTAGCCAATAAAATAAAATGGCTCAACAATTTAAAGAAGTTGGTGGTATGTATAGGTCTGGGTGATTGTTGGGCCTCCCAAACCCCCCGTCAAAACAACTTGTTAAAAAGCGTTATCGGGATTGGGTAGAGGCAAAGGAATTAAAGAACCCAAATTGGGGCTCCCTGACGAATAACTTCCTTGACCACAAGCCCCTCAGCAAGCTAGAGTCATTTTTGGACTGTATTCAGACTCCCTATGATAGAACTTTGTTTCTGAAATTAAGATATGGTATCCTCCCCCTCAATTCATTTAAGGAAGGGTGGAAGGGAAGGAGGGAATCTCAATCTCTTGGCCATTTTTTGTTTGCATGTGTTGCATACAAACAGACGAGAGCAAAATGGCAGAAACCTGTTTGTAGGGAGGTAGGAGTCAGGGACCATAGATCAGCAATGCGTATCATTTTTTTTAACCTTCCCAGATGTACTTTTGAATCCATACAACCAGTGAAATACCCACTCAGACATTTATGCACAGAGTCACACAAGCACACAGACACTCAGGCACTGATACGCACCCATATAGATACTCAGACAACAAATCAATAACCCACATAGACACTCATGTAGCTACTCACCAACCCATGCAGCCGCTTACACACCAGCTGGGAGACTAATACGAACTTTCACACAGTTTAGTTACTAACCCATGCATTCAGTAAAACATGTTCAATTACTCACTTATACAGTTAGTCACGCACCTACTAAATAATCCAGTCAGGCACTTGTAAATCCACTCATTCTTCAATACACCTTGGCATAGATATATATGAAAAAGATTTAAACTTTACAGAAACACAGATTCACTGGATGTCATCAGTGATGTCATCACTGATGTCATTTGAGATGTCATCAGTGATGTCGCTGACCATGTCATGAGTGATGTAATATGTGACGTCATTAGCAGTGCATTGGGGGCGCGCGAGTTATAGCTAGCACAACTAACTGTAACATGCAAATTTCTCTGGTTTTATAAGATTCAAATGTCCAACTAACTATAACATCCCTGAAACCTTTGGTTTTTTAGTGAATTTCAAAGGATTTTTTAAATGCTAATTCTTAACTATAACGTCTGTAAAACCTATTTTTTTTCAGTGAATATATATATATATATTCACTGAAAAAACCATAGGTTTCACACCAGTTATAGTTAGCTGGAAATTTTACTGACATAAAACCATAGAAATTCCAACGTTATAGTTAGTTGGTCTCACTATATCAAGGGCGCCTGCAATGCACTGCTGATGACGTCAAATATTACATCACTCATGACATCGTCAGTGGCATCACTGATGACATCACTGATGACACCAGCCAGTGAATGTGTGTCTTTCTGAAAAATCAATATGTTTTATATATGTATTTGTAAAGGTTGATGGAAGAATAAATGGTTAAATAAGTGTGTAAATGGATGTTTTTTGTTTTTAAATGATTGGTTAACTGCCGTATTAAGTGTATTTTAGTGAATACATATATTAGCAAGTAACTTTTAAATATTGAAATATATGTATCAGTGTTTCACTTTGTGTATAAGTGACTGCATGGGTTGGTGACTGACTCACTGTTTGTATGTGTTTTGAAGACAGCATATGTGCAGGACTGTATGGGTAGATGAGTGTGTATATGTGTGTGTTAGTGAGTGAATGACTCTCACTATTGTCTTTATTAGTAACGACATATATTTTAATCTAGTGTATGTGAGTATTGATGTATATAAGTGAGTATATGTGAGAGTAAGAGATTGTAAGAGTTCCTGTTTAAATAAGTATGTGTTTCTATAAGTGATTGTTTAAGAGCGTAAGTATGTGTAAGTTTCCTTAGAAGTAAGGTGGTAGTGTGTGTATAGTTGCATATGCAAATAAATGGATGTTCAATAGTTTATTTGCATGTGTGAGTATGTGTGTGAGTAACTTTTGGATGACTGTCGGTGTGTAACAGGATGTAAAGGTGTATAGTACATATGATGAGTGAGTATATGTATGAGTGACTATGTAGAACTGTTGGTGAATGAGTGGATGTGTATATAGATGGTGGAATTACTGAATTGGTTGTTGTAACTGGTATGGGTATCTCCATTTTTTTGAAAATGTTAGTTTCTATTTTTGAATATGTGTTTCAAGGGTTACATTACACTGAAAGGAGGTCTGTCACTCTGTCACAAGGATGGTGTCATCAGTGATGTCATGAGTGATGTCACCGACAATGTCATGAGTGATGTAATATGTGACGTCATCAACAGTGCATTGCAGGCGCGCTTGTTATAGTGAGTCCAACTAACTATAACGTTGGAATTTCTATGGTTTTATGTCAGTAAAATTTCCAGCTAACTATAACTGGTGTGAAACCTATGGTTTTTTCAGTGAATTTAAGAGGTTTTTTAAATGCTGATTCCTAACTATAACTGGTGTGAAACCTATGGTTTTTTCAGTGAATTTCAAAGGTTTTTTAAATGCTAATTCCTAACTATATATAGGGCCTCAAACCTATGAAATGTAATGTTTTTTATAATGAATCCTATATTGTATATTTATATAATACTTTAAAAAAATGTTTAATTTTTTTTGCCCTGGTGCGCTCCCGGTGCGCGCCCCGGTGTGCGCACTGGAAAGCTCATTTTTTCGGAACGCCCCGGGTCGCGAACCGGTGAGCATCCCGTTAGCGCTATTGCCGCGAACGAAAACATCATGACGTATCGCGTAGCCGGATCTGCGTGATACGCATGGCGTAAGCGCACCCGGAAATACTCGAGCGAATATGATCGCGCAACATAATCATCTGACGCACTTATGCGCTGCGCCCCATGGGGCGCCCCCGGGCACGCCCGGGGGTGCGACGCGTAAGCGCATCGGGTCATGTGACCAAAAAATAACACTTTTTATTGGTGCAGAACAGTTTTGGTTTCTAAATGATGGACGCCCGGGTCATGTGACCTGAAAATAACACGTTTCATTGGTTCAGGACAGTTTTTTTTCCAAATGATGAAAGACCCCACCTTTTTTCCTTATTCTGACTTTGTCCTTTGACTGAGGAAGACCTGTTTGGAAATCTCTCAGAAATATTTTGTACTTTAAAATGACTACAGTAGCAGCAGCAGCTGGAGCATCTGCACCACCACAACCACCACCACCACCAAGAGGACCACCACAACATTACATTGGTGGTCAAGAAGAGGAGGAGGAGGAGGAGGGGAGAAAGTGGCTGCCAGAAGACAATACCCCATACAAGCCAAGGCAGCACATTGTATGGGAGTTTTTTCGATCCCAGAGGGCAAGAAGAAAGTCAATGCGCCCAAGGTGACTTGCCTAATCTGTGGCATGGAACTTTCAAGGGGGAACCCTACCAAAAAATATTTTTTGGGTAATAATACCATGATTAGACACATGCAGCGCAAGCATCCGAACAACTATGCTGCCGCAGAGGTGAGAGAACTGGCCAGTAACCCTCCCAATCTTCAACCACCACCTCCAAAAGAAATCAACCCACTCCATCAGGTCGAGAGACAAGGGAGACGATCCCTTGCATACAACCACAGTTTACGGAATTCAGAATTACATGTATTTTTTGTGGTAAGACCATCTCCTATGGTGAACAGAGCATAAAGCTCATCCTCCTTGCTGGTGACAACCACAATTGCCCCAAAAAACCCAAATTTTTTCCTGATTTTTTTTTGCTCCAGTTGAGCCATTTTCAATTCCCTGTTTTTCGTTTCTCCCCATAAAAATAACAAAAAAATATAAAATTGTTCATAAAAGCCAAAAAATACCAAAATGTTCAAAAAACATTAAAAAAATATAAAACAACAAAAAGAAGAAAAAAAATAGTTGTTTTTAGAACTACCTCCAATTTTTTAAAAAAGGCTACATTTTTTAAAAACTCTATCATTCTTTTTTCCCAAAGAACGCTTCCCGGTACGCTCCACGGTGCGCGTACCGGGCGCTCCCCCCGCGCAAATCAAAAAAAATAAAAAATATTTTTTTGCCCCGCGGGGCCCTTTTATAGCCCCCACATCAAACCTAGGGGGTCAGCGGGGGTCTACTCTGCCCCCTTATGGTCATTTCCCCCTTTGTTTTTGCCACCTCTTGTGTCTCGATCCTACCGAGACACAAGATGGTGGCTGCTCCAGACTGTTTGGAATGTTGCCAGACACCCGAGAGCCAATCAGCTTTCCGCGCGCGAATTCGCGTAGCGAGCTGGTTAGCGCCCCGGTGCACGTACCGAGGAACGCTTATAGATATATATATTTTTTTTAACCTAAATTACTCAAAATTCACTGGAGCATATATCTTGAGACATAGCAAAGGCACATTGGGCTACCAGTCCCTACAATTTTGCCAAGTTTGGTGGAAATCCATTCAGCCGTTCGGGCTAAAAGTGAGGTTGACCGCTCTATGGAAATTACCATGGGGAAAACACGTTTTGGGACCCCCCTTTTATCTTGGCCCCCGCTTGACAAATCCCCCCAAACTTTCAGGGAAGGACCGGGGCGCCGCGAGGAAATTTTCAGGCAGATTCCTCAACCGGCGCCAAAGTTATTCACAATAGAATGTTGAGATTTTGTATTGAAAATAATCCTAACTATAACTACCTACTGGCAACCGCCAGTAGGTAATATATATATATATATACATATATATTCACTGAAAAAACCATAGGTTTCACACCAGTTATAGTTAGGAATTAGCATTTAAAAAACCTATTAAATTCACTGACAAAACCATAGGTTTCACACCAGTTATAGTTAGCTGGAAATTTTACTGACATTAAACCATTGAAATTCCCACGTTATAGTTAGTTGGATTCACTATAACTTGCGCGCCTGCAATGCACTGCTTATGACGTCACATATTACATCACTCATGACATGGTCAGTGACATCACTCATGACATCACTGATGACACCATCCAGTGAATGTGTGTCTTTCTGAAAAATAAATTTGTTTTATATATGTATTTGTAAAGGTCGACGGAAGAATAAATGTTTAAAAAAGTGTGTAAATGGAGGTTTTTTTTTAAAAAAATGGTTGGTTAACTGGCTTATTAAGTGTATCTTAGTGAATACATATATTAGCAAGTATTGTTTAAATATTTAAATGTTTGTATCAGTGTTTCTCTTTGTGTATAAGTGGCTGCAGGGGTTGGTGACTGACTCACTGTTTGTATGTGTTTTGAAGACAGCATATGTGCAGGACTGTATGGGTGGATGAGTGTGTATATGTGTGTGTTAGTGAGTGAATGACTGTCTCACTAGTGTCTTCATTAGTAACGACATATGTTTTAATCTAGTATATGTGAGTATTGATGTATATAAGTGAGTATAGTATATATAGTGAGAGATTGTAGGAGTTCCTGTTTAAATAAGTATGTGTTTCTATAAGTGATTGTTTAAGAGAGTAAGTATGTGTAAGTTTCCTTAGAAGTAAGGTGGTAGTGTGTGTATAAATGTATATGCAAATAAATGGATGTTCAATAGTTTATTTGCATGTGTGAGTATGTGTGTGAGTAACTTTTGGATGACTGCTGATGTGTAACAGGATGTATAGGTGTATCACTACATATGATGAGTGAGTATATATATGAGTGACTATATAGAACTGTTGGTGAATGAGTGGATGTGTATATAGATGGTGGAATTACTGAATTGGTTGTTGTTACTTGTTTGGGTATCACCATTTTTTTGAAAATGTCTGTTTCTATTTTTGAATATGTATTTCAAGCGTTACATTACACTGAAATTAGGTCTGTCACTCTGTCACAAGGATGGTGTCATCAGTGATGTCATGAGTGATGTCACTGACCATGTCATGAGTGATGTAATATGTGACGTCATCAGCAGTGCATTGCAGGCGCGCAAGTTATAGTGAGTCCAACTAACTATAACGTGGGAATTTCAATGGTTTTATGTCAGTAAAATTTCCAGCTAACTATAACTGGTGTGAAACCTATGGTTTTGTCAGTGAATTTAATAGGTTTTTTAAATGCTAATTCCTAACTATAACTGGTGTGAAATCAATGGTTTTTTCAGTGAATTTCAAAGGTTTTTTTAATGCTAATTCCTAACTATATAAGACCGTAAAGCCCACCAGGAATCTCCAGTATGCTCCAGGGGACTGCATTGCAGAGAGGTGTAATGAAGCCACAACCCTTTTTACACCTCCCTGCAACGCAGCCCCCGTGCATGTTTGAAGAGGGGGAACTAATTCCCCTTGCATACTGGGGGCCCCTGGGGGGCCAATTAGCCCACCTGGAACCTCCAGTATTGCAGAGGTGTAATGAGACTATGCCCCTTGTTACACCTCTCTGCAACGCAGCCCACTGCCGCGTTTGCAGAGGGGGAACTAATTCCCCTTGCATACTGGGGGTCCCTGGGGTCAACTAGTCCACCAGGAGCCTCCAGTATGCGCGAGGGAGCTGCATTGCAGAGAAGTGTAATGAGGCCACACCCTTGTTACACCTCTCTGCAATGCAGGCCACTGGCGCGTTTGCAGAGGGGGCACTAATTCCCCTTGCATACTGGGGTCCCTGGATCATATCTGCCCAAACACCGATATTCCGAACGATTGTAAATGACTTTTCTTGAGAAACATTTGGATTTGGATTATCATGTCCTATACTTTGGAATTTTTGAAAGACTGACTTTGAGGATGCTATACATTACTCAAGTCTGCCCGAATTGTGTGGGTAAAATTGATACCTAGTCACTTTGAATAAGAATATACTTATGTCTCGTCTAACATTTGGAAGAAATATCTAGTTATATGACAACTGGATACCGACATAACTTGAAGGAAATAAGAACGCCCTGAAGAAGTTCTGTTGTACAGAACGAAACCTTTCGGCTGGCTGTGGTACATAAACTTAAGGAAAATAAAAGCATTTGAATATACACTAAGATTCATCGCTTCAATAAGGACTCTAAGTGATATGATTTGATTGGACTCATTGTGAAAGTGGTGCTGTGCCAAACTTTGGAATATTCTCCACTACTCTCTACTATTTACTCTCTCCTACTCCAATACTCTCAAATACTCACTGTCTACTACTCATTCTCTACTACTCTACTACTCTCTACTACTCTCTCTCTACTACTCGCTCCCTACTACTCGCTACTCACTACTCCCTACTACTCACTATCTACTACTCTCTACTACTCACTCTCTACTACTCTCTCTCTACTACTCACTCTTTACTACTCACTACTACTCTCTACTACTCACTCTCTACTTCTCACTCTCTACTACTCTCTACTACTCACTCTCTACTACTCTCTCTCTACTAGTCTCTACTACTCACTCTACTACTCACTCTCTACTACTCACTACTATTCTCTCTGCTACTCATTCTCTACTACTCTCTACTACTCACTCTCTACTACTCACTCTTTACTACTCTCTCCTACTCACTTTCTACTGCTCTCTACTACTCACTCTACTACTTACTCTCTACTACTCGCTACTACTCACTCTCTACTACTCACGCTCTACTACTCTCTACTACTCACTCTACTATTCACTCTACTACTCTCTACTACTCACTCTCTGCTACTCTCTCTACTGCTCTCTACTACTCTCTACTACTCACTCTCTACTCTCTATTACTCACTCTCTACTCTCTACCTCTCTACCTCTCTCTTCTTCTCTCTCTACTAATCTCTACCTCTCTACCGCTACCTCTCTACCTCTCTACCTCTACACCTCTACCTCTCTACCTCTCTCTACACGCACACATATACACATATATGCATATATATATGCATATGCATTTATATATATGTATGTGTATGTATAAAAAAAACAACAAAACATTTTTTTTTTAAACAGCTACTTTTAAAACTGTCATTCTTTTCCCCCATGGTACGCTCCCCGGTACGCGCACCGGTGCGCGTACCGGTGCGCGTACCGGGCGCTCCCCCCGCAAAAAAAAAAAAAAAAAAAATGTTTTTTTTGCCCCGCGGGGCCCTTTCATGGCCCCCACATCAAACCTTGGGGGTCAAGGGGGGTCTACTCTGCCCCCTTATGGTCATTTCCCTCTTTGTTTTGGCCACCTCTCGTGTCTCGATCCTACCGAGACACAAGATGGCGGCCGCTCCGGATGGTTTAGAATGTTTACAGACACCCCAGAGCCAATCAACTTTCTGCGCGCAAGTCGCGTGGCGCGCCCGGTGCGCGAACCGGTGCACGTACCGAGCGCGGCTATAGATATATATATATTTTTTTAACCTTAATTACTCAAAATCCACTGGAGCACATATCTTGAGACATAGCAAAGGCACATCGGGCTACCAGTCCCAACAATTTTGCCAAGTTTGGTGGAAATCCATTCAGCCGTTCGGGCTAAAAGTGAAATCGACCGCCCTATGGAAATTAACATGGGGAAAACGTGTTTTGGGACCCCCCTTTTATCTCGGCCCCCGCTTGACGAATCCCCCCAAACTTTCAGGGAAGGACCGGAACGCCGCGAGGCCATTTTGAGGAAATTTTGAGGCAGATTCGTCAACCGGCGCCAAAGTTATTCCAAATAGAATTTTGAGATTTAACATTGAAAAAAATCCTAACTATAACTACCTACTGGCGTCCGCCAGTAGGTAATATATATATATATATATATATATATATATATATATATATATATATATATATATATATATTACCTACTGGCGGTCGCCAGTAGGTATATATAGTTAGGATTTTTTCCCTATGGGATTTCTGAAAATTCTATGTCTAATAACTTTGGCGTTTGTGGACGGAATCGGCTGAAATTTTCAGGAAAATGGCACATTTTGTTTCTGAGCAGCTCCTGGAAATTTGGGGGGGTTTCGTCAAGGGGGGGCTAAGAAAAAAGGGGGGTCCCAAAACGCGTTTTTAACATTGAGTTTTCCATAGGGCGGTTGGACTCACTTTTAGCTCGAACGGCTGAATGGATTTGCACGAAACTTGGCAAAATTGTAGGGACTGTTAGCCCGATGTGCCTTTGCTAGGTCTCAATATATGTGCTTCAGTGGATTTTGAGAAATTAACGTTTAAATCAAGATATATATCTGTAACAGCGCTCCGGGCAGCGATCCGGTTCGCGTACTTTTCGCTTATCGGAACTTTGCGAAGCGAAGCTGATTGGCTCTCCGGCGTCTGTCAACATTCTAAACAGACCGGTGCGGCCGCCATCTTGTCTCTCGGTAGGATCGAGAGACAAGAGGAGGCCAAAACAAAGGAGGAAATGAAGGAAAGGGGGCAAGGTAGACCCCTTCTGACCCCCTAGGATTGATGAGGGGATATTATAGAGCCACGCTGGGCCCAAAAAAAAAAAAAAAAAAATCCGTTTTTTTCGCCGTAGAGACGCGTCTTGGTACGCGAACCGGGCAGCTAACCGGGAAGCTAACCGGCAGTGTAACGGGAGTCTGACGAGTAGCTGATTAGCTGTCAACATTGTAAACAGTTCGGAGCTGCCGCCATCTTGTCTCTCGGTAGGATCGAGAGACAAGAGGAGGCCAAAACAAAGGGGGAAATGAAGGAAAGGGGCAAGGTAGACCCCTTCTGACCCCCTAGGATTGATGAGGGGATATTATAGAGCCACGCTGGGCTCAAAAAAAAAAAAAAAAAAACTCCGATTTTTTTCGCCGTAGAGACGCGTCTTGGTACGCGAACCGGGCAGCTAACCGGCAGTGTAACGGGAGTCTGAGGAGAAGCTGATTGGCTGTTATCTTTGTAAACAGTCTGGAGCGGCCGCCATCTTGTCTCTCTGTGGGATCGAGAGACAAGAGGTGGAAAAAATGTGTAAATGAATGAAAGGGGTAAGGCAGACCCCTCCTGAACCCCTAGGATTGATGAGGGGGCTATTAAAGTTCCCTGGGGGGTGAAAAAAAAAATGCGATTTTTCGCGGTAAAGGTGCTTCCTGGTACGTTAACCGGGCAGCTAACCGGCAGCGTAACGGGAGTCCGACATATTGTGTTTTTTGAACGTTTGTGATATGTGCACGTGTGGATTTTGTCTAATTAAGGTTAAAAAAATATATATATATCTTTAAGCGTGTTTTGGCGCGCTTACGTTTTGGGTTTGGTTTGCGCTGCAGAGACGATACGTCACGGTTATGCGATGCATCATGAGGCGTCTCAAGGGCTACGTGATACGTCACTTAATAAACAATATATTTTACAGCTATAGATATTAGCTTTTAAAAAACCAATGAAATTCACAGAAAAAACCATAGGTTATAGACCATATATAGTTAGGAATTTGCATTTACAAAACCTTGAAAATTCACTGAAAAAACCATAGGTTATAGACCATATATAGTTAGGGATTAGCATTTAAAAAACCTTATTTTATTTGCACAAAACCATTGAAATTCCATATATAGTTAGTTGCACTAACTATATATCGCGGACCCGCAATCCACTGCTAATGATGTCACATATTACATCATTCATGACATGGTCAGTGACATCACTGATGACATCACTGATGACATCTCACATGACATCACTGATGACATCACTGATGACATCTCAAATGACATCACTGATGACATCACTGACATCTCATTTGACATTACTGATTACATCACTGATGATATCATTTATGTGATAATACATCTTCAGACTCTAATATAACCTTAGATACACTCAGTGTAAACAGGCACTCACAGACTGTCACACATCCATGGAGTTACTCACACACCTAGTCAGTCATGCAAAGAATCAATCACACCTCCATTTCCTCAACTATACAGTGATACACACCTTACTTATTCAAACATATACTAACACATATTTACTCTCTTATACAATCACTGATACAAGTTCACAATGATTCATACAGCCACTCTCACATTCACTGGCTCTTATGTTCAGTTATTTATATATGTCAACTCTCACATGGAGTGTGTTTTACATATGTACTTACTTTGACATGTAGAACTGAGATATCCATTCACTCACCAATATACTCATGCACACAGTCAACTGTCCATACAGCTGTTTCTACATGCACTTTTGAAGCCATACACCTAGGGAATCAACTGCTCACACATCTATGCACAGAGTTATACACCTCCCAGCCACCCACACACATACTCAGTCTCCCATACAAATACTTGGGCAACCATTCAATAACCCATATAGTTACTGAAATAGCTACTGATTTAAACATGCAGCAGTTTACAGAAGAACATAAATAATGATTGCCAAATGAAGACACTTTAATCACTAACCCATGCACTCAGTGAGACACATTTAATCATTCTCTCATACAGTCAGTCATGCACCTACTAAATCCTTCATCCAGACACTTATACATCCACTCATTCTTCAATATGTAAGACATATTTTAACTTTACAGAAACATACAGTCACTGGGTGTTGTCATCAGTGATGTCATCAGTGATGTCATTTGAGATGTCATCAGTGATGTCATCAGTGATGTCACTGACCATGTCATGAATGATGTAATATGTGACATCATTAGCAGTGGATTGCGGGTCCGCGATATATAGTTAGTGCAACTAACTATATATGGAATTTCAATGGTTTTGTGCAAATAAAATAAGGTTTTTTAAATGCTAATCCCTAACTATATATGGTCTATAACCTATGGTTTTTTCAGTGAATTTTCAAGGTTTTGTAAATGCAAATTCCTAACTATATATGGTCTATAACCTATGGTTTTTTCTGTGAATATATATATATATATATATATATATATATATATATATATATATATATATATATATATATATATATATATATATATATATATATATATATTATATATATATATATATATATATATATATCCAACAATGATTGCATTCCAGATGTTACAAATGTAGTTAATGACTATGTCATGAGTGGTTTATGTGAGGGGAAAAGCGGTTCATGGTGAGGACACAAGTAATAGTTACTTTAGGGTATGGGTTATAATTACTTGAGATAATTATAACTGGTGAATTTCAGTGGATTTGCTTGTTTCAAATAGTATGTTTTACATGACAATGCCACCTAATTAATGCTTTTTTTCAGCGAATCTCTAAGGTTTTTTAATACGAAGATAGATATTCTTACAATTCCTATCCATAACGCCACTTTAATTTTTTCTGTGAACTTCTAGGGTTATTGTAATTGAAAGTATGATCTCCATCGTAATGCATGGTGGGGGGGCTGGATGAAGAGCCTGGCCTGCCATTGCATGTTGTGTTGCCTTCATCCTAGCTTGCTGCCACTGTCTCCCTCCTTGCCCTCCATTGCTCCCTGCCCCCTTGTCCACCCCTGTGTGGCTGTTTTTCTGCTACTGCCCTTCCCGCCTGTTCTTCACACTTAGCTTTTACCCATACCCACTTCTTCCCTGCCCTCTGTTGTCTGACTCCATGCCCCTGGGCCCTACTTCCTGCCCTGCATGGTCCAATGTCCTGCCACTGCCCTCCAGTTCTCTTGATGTCCCTCCCACTCTTTCTGCTCTCCATTGCCTGAGTCCATGCCCCTATCATTGCTCTCCTGCTTTCCTCCATGCTTAGCTTGCTGCCTCTACACCTCCTTCCCCCTGCCCTCCAATGTCTCTGGCATGCCCCTTCTACTTCTCTTTTGCCCACAATGTTTCATGGACCAGCCACTTCCCCTCCTGTCTACTTTGTGTATACTGTTGAGCCCCTCCTGCCTGCCCAGCATTGTCAAATGGTTGCTGCCTGTCACTGTCCCCTACACCCGGCATGCCTCCTAATTCACCCTGAATATGAGGTTGTCTCCTCACTTTGGCTCATCCTCCATTCCAAAACATGACAAACCCCACTCAAAGACTCAATTGTGTCTGCACTGAAAAAATGACTTGCCCCAGCTCAGAGTCAAAACCACACTGTATCTCCATTGATTTCACTGTTGTTCTGCCCCATAATAAGTTAATGACACCCTTAGACCCTCAAAAAATAGAAGTATGCTACAGTAACCACTGAAAGTCAGCAATTCTAAATAGTAACCTTGAAACTGAAAGTGTGTGTGGCATAGGCACAGATGGGGCAAGCATCATGTGTGGAAAGCACCACTCAACATTGATTTTGTTGTGAGATTCCATGCAAAATAGAATTCCTAATCAGAGAAACTTACAACTGATTTTCCCACTCACCAAAATGACATGCTGGTTTGTTTCTCACATTGGATGGAGGCATGCATCTGAAATTAATTTTGCCTTGCAAAGCAAGGTGGCTAGGGATGGCAGATTGTGTAGAATGTATATATTAGAACACTATAATGCCTTTTAAATGACACTTTTGCCTACCAACCTATGGGGAACACTGCTTTGCAGCAAGGACGCTCCAAGAAATATATTGTATGCGTATTTCTCGCCAGGACTACGCATGCGCAGTCTCCCGCATTGCGCAGTTTCCAGATGAAGCTGCGATGGGAAAGGATGCGGCTGCAATAAGGTACGTTTTATTTAAGTTTAATTTTAGGGTTTAAATATAATTTAATAAGGCGGGCGGGAGGCGGGCGGGAGGCGTGCGGCGGGCAGGTGGCCAATTTCCGTTCCGCCCCCGAATGTGCAGAGATTTGCCTCAAATCTCCACCTTCTTTGCGCAAGGGCCGAAGGGCAAATCTCCGCACATTCCTTGGGTGGAACAGAGATGCCCGCCCACCCCTAGAGAAGATGAATGGAGTTCATGAAAGTATTGGTTTGTGAATAACAGTCTTGCCTTCCAGTGTCACTCAGTATGCTTAAGAAATTTGAAGTTTTGAGTCCATAAAAGGTACTAGCAGATCGCAAACCTCCTGTAACCGACTCACCAGATACATTTTTCACATACTCATTGAAATACTGGAATCACAGTGCAGAGGTGTATATTCATGCCTATTTGCTGAGACTACATCTTCTGCTACCTATATACTCAGTACTTGTCCACACTGAAAAGTATATTTCAACCAAGTGTTTTCGCCTGTAAATATCAAAAGAAGTTGCAGAGCCTAGATTTACATATTTCTGCAATGTATCTTTCACAGAAGGGTGTGGATATTCAACTGACTTTATGTAAGAAGCTGGGAGAAAGTAAACTCACCTCAGGGATGGAGTTCTGAAAAGTTACCTGGAGTCATGAAAGCATTGGTCTGTGAATATCTGACTTGCCTTCCAGGTCCACTCAGCATTTTAAAATATTTTTAAGGTTGGAGTCCCAAAAGCCAAAACGCCTTCATGGTCATTTGCTGAGACATCAAACCTGGTATCCTTCTGGATGGAAGTCTATAACTACACTGATGTTTCAGGCAATCATTGTCACAAGCTTAATTTAATGGATCCTGTGCCACTGCCAGGTATTAGCTCTAGAACAACCACAGTTAGGCCAGTAACAGATGTAAAGATTGATACCCATATTTTGAGTAAAGGCTACAAACAGATCTGGGAATACCTGGATACTCTGTATTGATTGATGAGTCAGCAGATGTGT
Source organism: Lissotriton vulgaris (assembly GCF_964263255.1). NCBI lineage: Eukaryota > Metazoa > Chordata > Amphibia > Caudata > Salamandridae > Lissotriton > Lissotriton vulgaris. The sequence continues at coordinate 808,705,440 of NC_141697.1, forward strand.
AGGTGATAACTCCTGTGCATCTGCCTAAAGTTACACAGCCAAAAGCATGACACATTTCTAAGTGGCTAACTTGGCTTGATGGAATTGAAGCAGGCCTGTACAGAAAATATAGCAAATACTTAATGTTCTCGCATCTTGCAAATCGCGAGCCTGTGACTGATACAATGAGTCATTTGCAGTTTCACTTTACCAGCATGTTTACTTACAGGTAGATGCCTCAATCTTTGAGACAAGTATATCCAGGCATTGGATGTGGATATTGGCTTTGTTTCTGTCTACAGATAAATGACAATAAAGTGGCTGCTACAAAGGCTTCCAAAGTGAAAAGGTCTGTGAAATGACTTGATTTCTGTCTGCAAATAAAAGACAATAAGCTGGCTGCTACAAAGGGCTTCAAAGCGAAATGATGTGTAAAAGGACATTTGTTCTAAGTCGAGTAACATCTTTGTCCAATTGGTAGCTCATCGTGAAAAGTGAGTGACCCTTTCCTTTATTGCCTGCTGCATTGACCTCCTCTGCTGCTCCTTCGCTGCTGCCACGGTGTTTGGGGACTCACTATTCGGCCAGGACCGGGGCTGTGACTGCCAATCCCAGGGTGCCTAGAGGCACGCCACATCCGACTGAGTCCTGCGCCTGGAGGAGCTTTAACAACAGCTGAGGGCTACGGCAGCATGGGACATGAGCGGACATGCCCAGACCGCGCCCGGGCAAAGCCCGAGCCAAGGGCAGGCCCATCTGCGCCCGTCAGAGCTCGGAGGAGGCCGAGCTGGGATCTCCCTCTTGGTGTTGCCATTTGGGGAAATTGGTTCACGTAGACTCATTACCGGCATTACGGTTACTGGACTTTACATCTTTGTCTCTCACCAGACATTCTAGACTTCAGTGGTGTAAGGTAAGACCCATTGTATTAAGCTACAACGTTTCCCTAGTCTTCCACACATGGACTTTCACTCCGGCTGTTCTTCGTATACCCCATGACCTGTGAGTAACACATGAACAAACTAAGACAGCGTCTTTACACCTATCTATTTCTCTTCTATAAGGCTGGGAAAAATAGGCAAGCACAAGACGGTCACAGCTGCGGTTCATGCTGCGCCAACTACCACTACCATTGATTGTTTTTTAAAAAGAGCAGCGGGGTTCTTGAAAAAGAAAATTAACTTGTGTATTGCAGGTGTGAGAAGTTGGCCTGGCGTAAAGTACATCCAATCAATTTAGAGAGGAAGCAGCTAGGCTGGGGTCCTGGATAGCAGGGCCCCAGCCAGACTAAAGTCGAAAAACAGTGAAACCCCAGTAAAAAGTGGGGGTAACCATAGTAAGCAGATCCTACTCTCCTACCGCAGGTTATCCCACTCGTCGGTTATTCTCCTTCAATCACGCATCTCTCACAGCGGGGCCCAGGGCTCTGAGGAAGGACCTGATTTGTCAGCCTTATCGCCATGCTTCACTATCTCAGAGTCACAGCCTTATCACGATAAGCTAACTATGCAGCCTATATCAGGGAGCAGGTTACCAATTCAATCCCAAGTCTCCCGAGAAGCTGTACAGGGGACGCAGCCATGCGGTTCTGGGGCTAAGCGTAAATACACAACTGCTGGGACAAAGGTGAAGCGATCCAAACCGGACACATCTTCACCAATCATAGAGAATGCAGTCCTCGTGACGAAAGAAGATCTGGCGGTTTTGTTCGAGGCTGGTTTGAGTTCTCTTTTTGATAGTTTGGACCTCAAGTTGGAACCAATCAAGCAAAGGTTGTCTTCCATAGGGCAGGACTTTCTACATTTGTCTCAATCACTCATTACATCTGACCCCATCCCCCATCCCAGCAATGTAAAGGTTGCATCGGGTGGGTTGGTTCCTGTTGTTTCTGCCTCAAATAACACGCACCCAGACCAAACCCCCCCTCTTACAAGCACAACTCTCCTACCCGGCCCGTTACGCCAGTATTGGTCAACCTTCACCGTCTACAAGGGGGTTGCAGGAGAGGCCATCTCGCCAGTTGTTACCCAGATCAGAGACTAACGCATGCAGAGGCTCAGCCCCACATGCTAGGGGTGCAGAAGGGGTCACTCTAACATCTGCTGTTAACTAGGTTAGAAAATCCTAGGTTCCAATCTCTATCCATTTTCCCCGTGAGGCAACACCGTATGTTGTGGTGTTAGGCAATGTGCCAGTACTGAAGTCAGACATCCCTGAGGATTTTTATCAACTAAAGAACAAGGTCCTTCACTGGCTCAACATTAATACCTCCTTGGGCTTATGACTAGAAAGGAACATTCTTATGGTCAGGAAGGTGGCTTGAATCGGCGGTTTGAAAAAGAGCTGTGATGGGGATTGTATTATTATTAACTTCAAAAATCCACATTTGGCAGAAAGGATCCTTCATACAGCCAGCCATGGTGTTAGAACTTAGAATAGGCCCTTGTTCTTTCATAAGAGAACTTCCTTTGGATTATTTTTATCTTCCTTTTCTCACGACGCTGCTCCCTAGGAAACCCTTGACCCTGACTCCATTGGGCTGGCCTCTACAACCACCTCCGGTCCCTTTATTTAACTTATTTGAGCCTCTGGGTCAATTAGACCAATGTGATTGACTTGGTGGTCCGAGTTTATGGAATTCTACTGTGCTTTCACAAATGGTTGCAAAAGGTCAGTCGGCCAAGGTGAACCATCGTAACCACATGATGGGTAATAATTTTTTTAACATCATCTCATGGAATATAACTGGATTGGCAAGGAAGTTCTTGGATTTGGGGTGGACAACTTTTATTAAAAAATATGATATCATTTGTCTCCAAGAGAAATGGACTGTTGACAATACCTATTTCTTGGAGGGCTTTAAGCTTTTTAATATTCCTGCAATCCCGTCAAGGGCAGGACATCCAAGAGAGGGTCTTGCCACTTATGTATCTTTTAGTCTACGAGGTAACTTTGTGGTAGTAGACACGGATTATCCGTGTTTCCCGGTGTTAACCTTTGATTCAGGGTTTCATTGTACCACGCTTTTGAACTTCTATAATGCCACATCTTCTCTCCCCCAGGTGTGTAACGCTCATTTGTAACGAACAGCAAGGTTTTGTCTAGTAAACCTTGTAATATAGACCTGATAGGGGACTTTAACACACACTTATGTGGTGCCTCAAGACAGGGGGTCCATGGGCTAAGGAAGAGTCCATTTGTCCTCTGGTGGATGATGTGCATTTTGAACATTGCGGACAAGGGGAGTAATTAAACGCAGTGGTTTGTGACCTGGACTTGCAATCAACTAATGGGAAATTGACCCTGTCTAGACGATATCTCATCCCAACTTTTAAGGGGCTTGGTCGGCAGCCCTCGTTTATTGATTTCATTTTAATCTCTACCCCCCTTTACTCTTTGATTTCAGAGTTTGCTATACTGGCCAGTAGTTATAGAGATCATAACCCCTCATGTATTAAAGGTATCTGGCCTTCCATTGATTTTAAAAGACAGACTATTGGAGGGGGGGGGGGGGGGGGGGTTTACGGGCAATAGATGGAGGAAGTTGACTTAGATGGAGCAGATTATTCCAGATGCCTTGTGTAGGTCTTTATCGGAGATGTGCAGAGTAGAATTTCAGATATGTCAGAATGTGAAGTTAGAGTCAGATGAGTCTATCAGCCATGCCTTTGAAACACTTTCCTGGTCTGTTTTTGACTGTACCGTCCCAGGGAGATCAGAGGGAGAGGGGGCCCAGATGGATCAACTCAGACTGTTCTCTTGCAGCCAGGAGGCTGAAACTAGCTCTTCATGCCTCCCAGAGGAATGCAGTGCTAATTAAAATCCGTAGAACAGTACAAACCAGCACTTAGCAAACGCAGGGCTGCCCTGTAGGAAGAGGCATGGAGTAACCTTATGGTAGCCTCTACCTATCACTGTAGTGCCAAGTTGTGGAATATTATAAATAGCCCTTTTCTGGGAGAAGAGCCTGCTAACACTTTGGAAGCTAACATCACCGAAAATGAATGGGTCTGACATTTTGAGGGCATGTTCAAGGGAGACATTGTCCCGTCCGCCTCACCTAAAATCTGAGGTATCCCTAAACAATTTGTAGTCTTGGAAGAAGAAGTAAGGTGTGGTATCACTGGTCTGACACGTAAGAAAGCCCCAGTCCCTGATTGTATCCCTCCTGACCTTTATACCTTTATGTGGCAGATGTGGCGCTTTGTGCCCCGGAACTTATTTCTGTAATTAACGCAGTTGCTAGGCTTGGCACCTCACCCTTATGGGCAACTTCCATCATTGTGGCAGTCTTTAAAAAGGGGGATAGGGACAGCACTGATTGTTACAGGCCTATTTCTTTGATGGACTCTGTGGTAAATGTAGTTGGCAGAATATTGCTAGACAGGTTATCGACCTGGGCGTCGGATAATGACATCCTGTTAGATGCCCAATATGGGTTTCACCCTGGCCATTCTACGATTGAACAATCTCTGAACCTCATTCTCTAGTAAATACACAGTCGCTCGAAGGGGTACCATTTTCCTGGCTTTTATGGATCTGTCATCTGCATTTGATTGGGTAAATAGGGGTAAATTATGGCAGATCCTAATAGCCCTAAGGGTTTATAGGGAGTTAGGTCTCCTTTCTTTATAATTTGAACCGAAACAGCAAAGCGGTAGTACGCTATTCGTCGAACTTGAAGGTCTCTCGCTCATTCCCTGTAAGTAGCGGAGTCCGTCAGTGTTGCATATTGGCCCCTTTTTATTTTTAATCTTTATATTCATAGCTTGGAGAAAAGTCTCCTGGAGACCAAGACTGATTATCCCCGGATTGGTCGGCGAGGCCTCCCTGTCCTGCTATATGCAGACGATACAGTCTTGACAGCGAGGACAGAGCGGAACTTACAAACCAATTTATCTTAATTCGCCAAGTTTATGGGAGATTTGGATCTAAAAATTAACAATTCCAAATCATATATTATGCATCTGGAGATACGGCCTACTAGATCTTACGTTTTCAGGGTAGGTCCCACTCCTATTCCCAAAACATGTTTTTTCTTACATGGGGTTTCTTTTGGACGATAAATGGAATTGGATCAATCAACTTACCCGTAAGAGAAATTACCTTAACACTGAATCTACCACAAATTTTAACTGTGCTGCGAGATTGGGTAAAAGACCTGTGGGGGCCCTCCTGGAGCTCTACAGATCAAAGTGTTGGTCAAAAGTTTTGTATGGCAGCAAAATTTGGGGATATGTAGACACAAAGTATGTCCAAACTTGGGAAAATAAGATTGTCAGTCCCTCAGGGTATCTCCTCTTTCATTGCCCACAAAGAGTTGGGCATGCCCTATATCACTGACCAGATAGCTTTTAGCCCGCTCTGACTATGGTAAAAAATATGGGTTAAGGAGGGGGACTCGCTAAATAAGGCTATCCTTAAAGATTGTTTGTCACTAGATCAAACCTAAAGGATATCTTGGCTGAAATACAATAAAAGAATTTTAACCAACCTGGGAAGAAGCGATCTTTTTTCTGATCCTGAGGCTATCCGTCAAATAGACATACCCACCCTGAAGTCAATGTTTGCCACGCGCCAGACTTCATTAAGGGAGGAGAGGGAGCTTATGAAGCCAAGTATTTGCCCTTTTGATTATTTAAGGTCCACAGTGAAAGCGTAGCCGTACATACTTGGTCTAGTGAACTCTTATGACAGATTCCGCCTGACCAGGTTTTGGAATTTTGTTTTTCTTTTGTCTTATTCTCGGGGTGCAAATAGAGGGCAAGTACTCCCATCCTGCGGCTGCGATGGTACATCTCCGCAGTATATGCTACATTTTACTATGTTTTATCCATTTTATGCTACCCCCTGACAATCATACCTAATGCCCATTTTGAAACAGGCCAACTTTAAACAAGTTCGGGCTGCATTCATATTTCTCCAGATGGTGTTGGGCAATACCGTATTTCACGTTTTAGTTTTTATAAATCTGCCAATAAACTGAGGGCAAGCTGCGATTATTTGGGTTGCTCCCTAATTTTTATTCTTGGGTCCCTTGAGTGCAAAGACCATGTAAGAAACCTGGGAGTCTGGGTGGACGCTGCTCTGAACTTTACTCACCATACCAAAAATGTGGCGGCTACCTGTTTTGGTATTTTACGCAATCTTAGACCGATTTTAACATTTTTCCACCACCAAACCCGCCAACTAGTGGTGCAGTCAGCAATCCTGTCAAGGCTGGACTACGCCAGCTCCCTCTTGTTGGGGGCAAATGTAGCAGAGAAATCTAGACTCCAGCGAGTCCAGAACGCCGCCGCCAGAGCGCTGACCGGTCTCTAGCATCATAAGTCAGTGTCCACTGTCCTCACGAAACTCCACTGGCTCCCCGTGGAAAAAAGGATCCACTATAAACCCTTTGCCTTGCATTTAAAATCCTCAAAACTGCCTCCCCCCCATGCTATGTCCACTTCTGACATCCTATGTTCCCGACGCACGCTGCGTTCAGAGGGACAGAACTTGGCCGTAGTGCCCCGCTTCAAATTAGCAAGAATGGGCAGCCGGTCATTTAGATACCTCACTGCAAAACTCTGGAATGAACTTCCTATTCAAATCCGAGGAATAGAAGATCTACTACCCTTCAGGAAAGCCATAAAGACTCACCTCTTCTGTTAGCGTGCAATTTCCCTACTATGACAACACAAACACCCCCTGCTTGTGCAACTTCATGCAGCTAGCGCCGGGACGCCCCTTGGCTGGGGCAGCCGGGCGCGTTACAAGTTCATATAACATTAACATTAACATTAACCTTGTACTTGTTTAGCTATTAGGTCCCGGGCTGGGCTATTGACTCAAACGTATTGTTTTTAGTAGTTTTACTCCAACAATATTGGTGTTTGGTACCTTTGATGCATCTCGTATGTATTACTTGAGTTTTGTACACGCAAAGGCTTGTTCCTGAGACTGTATTTATTGTATCACGCTATTTTATCTTGGTATTTATATTGTGCTTTAATGGTTTTCTTGCAAACAAAACAGGTGATGGACCGAATGTGGATCAATGTCACACACTCACCCCAGTCTGAAGATCTGGGCCCAAATCCATCGTTTTTTTGCACTCCACACCACCCTGGGTTAGACAATGGCGATATGCAAATCAGCTCTGACCCTGTGCCCCATGGGAACAGTCCAGTCTGAACTACAAAAGCCATGTCCTTCCCAGAACGGAATCAAGCATCCGAGGACCGGACCGGTTTCGAGGTAACACCTCTCATCAGCCCGGCTAGCTTGACTCCAGTGGTGTGGAGTGCCTGGGACCCACGTCTGGGCATCCCCAGCGCACTTAGGGCGGAATATGCAAACAAAACAGGTGATGGACCGAATGTGGATCAATGTCACACACTCACCCCAGTCTGAAGATCTGGGCCCAAATCCATCGTTTTTTTGCACTCCACACCACCCTGGGTTAGACAATGGCGATATGCAAATCAGCTCTGACCCTGTGCCCCATGGGAACAGTCCAGTCCGAACTACAAAAGCCATGTCCTTCCCAGAACGGAATCAAGCATCCGAGGACCGGACCGGTTTCGAGGTAACACCTCTCATCAGCCCGGATAGCTTGACTCCAGTGGTGTGGAGTGCCTGGGACCCACGTCTGGGCATCCCCAGCGCACTTAGGGCGGAATATGCAAACAAAACAGGTGATGGACCGAATGTGGATCAATGTCACACATTCATCCCAGTACAAAGATCTGGGCCCAAATCCATCGTTTTTTTGCACTCCACACCACCCCGGGTTAGACAATGGCGATATGCAAATCAGCTCTGACCCTGTGCCCCATGGGAACAGTCCAGTCCGAACTACAAAAGCCATGTCCTTCCCAGAACGGAATCAAGCATCCGAGGACCGGACCGGTTTCGAGGTAACACCTCTCATCAGCCCGGCTAGCTTGACTCCAGTGGTGTGGAGTGCCTGGGACCCACGTCTGGGCATCCCCAGCGCTTTTAGGGCGGAATATGCAAACAAAACAGGTAATGGGTTTCTTGATCATGAAACCGAATGAAGAACTTTGATGATGATGAGTGACCATTTTTTCCATGTCTACTTCCATTTGTAATATTATTAATGCAATGAATAATTCAGGCACTGTGAATTATGCATATTTGCTTAAACTAGAAACTAGATTTATGCTTCAAAATGTTTGTTGCGGCCTATGATTGCATTATTTGAGTGTTACAGGTTTGAGCCAGTTTTTGGGCTTGACCGATTCATTTTGGGATTACTTTGGACTCGTAGTTCAACAGCTTTACGCTTCGGAAGGTTTTCAAAATCTGGCAACACTGCCACCAACTCCGAGGGCCTGGGGAAAAGACAACCATGGCCACCTCCTCTGCAACCTCCTTCACTGAGAGAGAGAGAAACTCTGTTTATTTAGACCGTGGTCTTTAAACAATGAGATCGAAATGCATCACGTCAATATCAAAACCATACAAAATTTATAAAATCAGGCTGTTACTCTCCGTGCCGCTTTCTATAGGTTATACAAAATTTAAAAAGAAAAGGCAATCTATGGGTAGCACAGACATAAAAACGTTAAGAAGAATTTTAAAACACATGCTATACATAATAAAATTGGAAGATATTACATTAAAAATAGGCAATTTCGATATGTTTCTCATTACAGTACTATCTGATATCTTATAGGCTTGCAATCCCTCGTAACTTAGCTTTTACTTGTATCTATCAATATAGGTTCCTCAATTTGATTTATTTTGAAGTTCCTGTGCTAAGCGATTCACCTTTTTCAGAAAGTTCCCAAGTGCAATTGCTATTTCCAGATTTTCCATTCCTATCAATAAGTTCGTTGCTTGTACACCTCCTTCACTGACTTATGACAACTCTGAGGTGACTTGCCTTCTCAGTGCCGAGAACAGAACCTTCATAACGGACGTATTTATACGAAGCAAATGGCAAAATGCTTGCCATACATTATGCTGATTTTTAATGACCAGAAGGAGCAATTGCCATTTTCTCTTTGAAAGAACGGAAAATATTTACAGCCCTTTCAAAAGAAAAACATTTGTCTCCCTTGAGCCGCAGCCATCACTCACTGACGGGGCCCATGAATCTTGATTTCCCCTTGACAGATGTCAATACTTGCTGAAGGCCACACTTGCTTTCTTGGAGCACGACTAAAGCTGAACTTGAGAAATCGGCAGCGTGAGATGTAATTAAGTTTTCATTGTTAAGGCCTGTTTTGCGCCAAGGGCTGTCCTCTATATAGCATGGTTCTATTAACCCTTTACCTCCTGAAGGATTCCTCTCTCAAGTAATGAGCCTTTTCCAAGATGTTTCTGCAGTGCCTGAGTTCAAACGACAATTCTTTTTAGGTATGGCGTTAGGCAATACCTTTTGATTTTACTACAGTGATATGTATAATGTGCTTACAGCATACAGCATGGGCAATGGGTCAGCCTACTTCAGCCATTCTCTAACTTCACTGTCCTTTCGCAAAGAGCTCAAAGTAGTTCGCTTAAGGGACTAATGTGGCAATGAGCAATTTTTTTAGACCCAAAAATATTTTTGCTTTTAGGCAATGTTGCAGCCCTGGCAGGTACCCCAACAAAACCATGACAAAATAAAACCATTGCCAAAGTCAAAAGACATGCAGCCAACGCTAAGCCTCTTGGCTTTGTCCGTGCTTCATTAGTAAAATGAAAAAAACAGCTATAGAAAATTTTGCGTCAATTTCTGGTCTTTTCTTTAAAAAAAACAATTGTAGGCATTTCTAACATTATAACAGGTTACATTTCGAGCTCAGCATACAAGGGGTTTCACCCCAGAGTTGTACTTCAATTTTGCATTTGTAGCCTGGAGTTGACAGCTGGTTAGCCCATCTTGTAACGCCTGAGTCCTGGTGCAACCATTTAGTAGGGACCGCATAATTTCTGTCACTGCAGTTATTTCAAGGGTGAGCACTATTACCCACTTCAGGTCTGATGAATATTGCCTATCCCATAACACCAAAAAGTGTGACACTGCTCAAAACTAGACTGGGGTTGGTCTGTTTTTGATTGTTTGGTGCAAGCATCCATAAGGTGTTGTCAGTGAAGGTGTGCTGTCGGGGGGTGTGGGATGTAAATGTAAGATGTAAATTGATACTTGTATAGCGCACTACTCACCCGCAAGGGTCTCAAGGTGCTTGTACGAATACCGCTGTGGAACCCATCCTGGCTTTCCCTGTGAGGTGTCCACTCCTGGGCTCCCCCAAGGTGGAGGCCAAGCATCCTTAGCGTTGTGGGGGCCGTTGTGGAGATTAAGCAAGCTATTGCCCAGAGTTGCAGAGCCGGACTCCATGATTGGAATAGGCACCGAGGCGAGAATTATCAGGTCTGTTGAATTTTGAGCCCAAGACCCGCTGAGGCGGGAAATTGAACCCTGGTCCCAGGCTAGACCTCTGCATCAGGGTCTGCTGCTCTAATCATTGAGCCACACTTCTCCAGTATGAGGAGGTGAGGATGGTTGCACAATCTATGGTAGGATGAGAGGCTCCAAGTGAGGCCAAGTCATGGGATTGCTTGAACCTGTCACATGTACAGTTCACATGTGTTTCACAAGAGCAGGATTGGCCTAGGTTATAGGGCAATCTGGCAGTATCAGAAAGGAGGGTCCGATAGGCCAGCGCGGGGCAGTTTTTAGGTCTTGCGTGGCGTTGCAGCGCAAGCGCTGCTCGCCTCGGCGAGTTTTATTGTGAACAAGGAGTTTCAGAAAAGAGCTTTAAGCCCCGCCCCTCCTTTCCATTGGCTGCCTTCACTGTTTATGCTAAACGGTGGCCTGCCATTGAAAATTAGGGGTTTTGGTTGACTCCCTTTCGCCTCCGAGCCGGACTGGGTCGCCTGCTTTGCTGCTGTCGCAAAGTACGTTCTTATCTTTATGGGCCCATGTGTTTCTAATTAGAAACACATGGCCCCATAAAGACAAGAGATCCCCATGCACTGGCTGCAGTGAGGTCCTCTTTCACTTTCGGGACTGCGCTTGTTATTGTAGACTCCTGTGAGATTTCTGTGGTGTTCCTTTGGAAAGAGGGTGGTGTCAGAGTTTATTCTATCCTTAGGTGAACGTCTTTCTGAAAAGGGGGTTTTGGCGCAGAGCGATGCTTGACGCTGCTGAAAGGGTGCGTTACTACGCCCAGGACATGAGCAGTGGCGGCGGGCTACTGACCTGGTTTGCAACTGTACAGCAAACCACCGTGCAGAGGCCGAACGCCGGAGAGAGGGTTGGGCCTGTGGCGGAATCCACGAGAAGGAATGCCCACTTTGCGCATCATTTTGTGTTTGTCCCTGCCTCTGACGTGGTCTTGCAGCACCCACAGACTGTCGGCGTTCATGCCAAGGAGGATATTGGACCCTGGAAACCTAATTAAAGGCGAAGGGCACTGGGTCACATCCTGCCTCGGAGGTCTCTGACCTTCGTACACGGAGACATGTGCTTTAACAAGTTACTCTCTCCACACAAGGAATGTCAGCATTGCTATTCAAATTGCGTTCTTGATTTCAAAATGCAAGACCGTCTCGTAAGGGGCAGGCACTTTGGTATTCAACACGACTGGCTCCTCCTTGTATCATACTCAGAACAATTAAATACGGCGTTGACCCCTCCCGGATTTTGATGTGTTTTGTGGTTGACTGTACATAAACATCTTCAGCAAAGGCATAGGCTCACTTAACTGTATAACTGGCGTACTCTCAAGAACGTGTCAATCACTACATTAGCTGCGCTTTTGTACCGGCTGTCCTGCTGCACAATACACAGGAGATGTTTTCCACAATTTCCTCATCAGGATGGAGGGTATGCTGGGAAGAGGCTTGCAGGGAGAGTCGGCGGCAGCAGGCTTTCTTAGGTGCGGTTTGTCACCAGTGAGAATACACTGGTATGACGAGATAGAAGTAGGGGTGGGAGTAGTTTGCGAAGTATCGCTACACGTAGTTACGCAAAGTGCACTTCACACTACACGAGCTATGCGTAGCACTGCACGAACTGCGTAGTAGCATGTTCGCACTGTGCAAGATGTTGTTTTTAATGATTGCACAGTGTGGACAAGCATCCGGCACTGTGCAATCATTGAAAACGGCATCTTGCACAGTGCGCTCTGTACTTTTCTGCCGCTCGAGTAGATTTTTACTCGAGCTGCAGCTTTCACAATGCGGACTGGTAGTTTCTCATCGCAAGCGGTCGCGAGCATGCGCGACCACTCGCAATGAGAAACCTGACCTCCCCGCGTTGAGAATCTTGCTGGGACATTTATTTTCCATGCTCGCGATCGGCAACTTGATGTGGCTGGTCGCGAACAAGGAAAAAGTCTCGCGAGGATGTCATTTTGCTTGCTCACGGTCACCAACTTGACGTTTAGGACTGCTGCTCTATGCTACGCATGTTTGCACTGTGCTATGTGCAGTTCGCGTAGTGCAAAGTTGTGCAAACTTTGCAAACTACATGAGCGTAGCGTAGTGCTTTGCCCAGGGTTAGATAGAAGTCATTTTGCGAAGTGGAGTTGTGATGAAACCTGGCGGATCTGACCTGGAAACCTATTTCAATCTTTACTGGAATATTACAGATAAACACTGCATTTCCTGTCGCTTGCAGGACATGTGGTTCGTGTTTTAAAATATTTCCTCAAATTTCGGGATCAGGAGCAGTGTCGTAGCAAAAGGGGGGGCAGTCCTCCCCGGGCAGAACGACTCATGCGGCATGAGTTTTGGGGGTGGCGCCCCCGTGCCTTCTTGTCTGCGGTCATCGCAGGGCAGAAAACGCAGGAGTTCCCCCTCTCCAAAGGCATCGCAGGGCTACTCCGCAGGTGCCGCCATAGGCGGCCAAAGGTCTAGCCAAGCCGCTGATAGGTGCTAAACGTATGAACTACATTCTGAAAAAGGTTTTGCTTGACTTGTCCGTGTGGAAGCAAGCATTGATGAAGGTCCGTATCAGCTTTTCTTGAATGTATTATATGTGGTACACCTATACTCTGTTTTCTGACAGTGCAATTTGAGATTTGCACAAATAGACCAGTGGCACACACATTAGGTGTGAGATAAAAATGCATTTCACATAGATGTTACTACGAGCTTTTGTCCTATACATTTCAAAGCATTTCGTTCCAACGAATACGGAATTATTCTCCACCTGATTTCACATCAGCAAACGAGTCTGTTGCTGAAATTCAGTGATTATAATCTGTCGTCATCGGACGGTGGCGCTGACCGAGTGGTGAGTCATCTTGTTCGCGCCCTATACCTGGAAGTTGAATGATCCCTAGATGATTAAACCAAATCTGCACATGAGCTTAATAAAAAGAAATAGAAATGGAACGTGGTTTCCTGGGATCGTGACGTAAAGTACATATAGTATTATTCACACAAACCACCATTTAAAGAAGGCGTGGCAGATGCCCAATTATATAAAATGCAAATCTGATGAGACACCCATTAAATTAATAGTAAACTTAATTTTCTAACAGATTAAGGAAGCTTGCTGTTCTGACCATTGCAGGACCCCCCCTCAATTACCCTACAGCAGCCTTCGCCTAACGCATCCCAGCTCATGGGAAGGTAAGGAAGGGCTTCTTCGGAACCTAAAAGATAAGCCACATTAAGTAAGAGTCATTTTTGGCAACAGGCCCCCACCTCTAGAGCCGGAATGGCCAATCTGCCCCTCGGCACTCCCCGTTAGACTTAAAGCTGAAGGCACGCTTTTAGAGCAGCATGAGGTAACGTGTCAAAGCCATGCTCCCATGTATATCAAGTAATCGAAAATTGCTAATCTGATGCAAATGCAATTATTGTATTTTCCTCCAGGGTGAGACCATTGTAACAAGACAAAAAAGCTAGTGATAAATTGGTTACTTACTCTGTGTACTGTATTTACATCCACAATACTTTCACTCAAAAGCTGTGAGTCCAGTTACACCTGTTCCTCTTAGCCTGTGGGGTTAGGACCACACCTTCCCTAAGCTTTATACCCCCAACACTGCTTTTGTGCGATGTGTCACTGGTTACTTAGCTTGTGTGTGGTTTACACAGTTCAAACTTACTTACAAAGAAACCTAATTCTCTACAACAAGGAATTCCTCAGAGTCAAGACTCAGTGTGGAAAGGAGAACAGCAGTGGGTAGGAGGTTGAAGCCGGGAAGGTGTTCCTGAGGTTACATTGGTTTGTCTTTTTATGGAGCCACTGAACCCACTTGAAGTTCCCTTTAATTTTTATGAATCTTCAGTTGCTTATCTAAACAAGCATTTAAAATGCAATAGGTCTCTCCTTTAAACCCCTTCAGCGCTGCGCGAATTCCGCTGCGGTGCTGAAGGTTCTGAAGAACCTATGGACTCATGACGGAACGGTTCCATCATGAACACAGGCCAACCGACGCTCATGACGGAACCGTTCCGTCATGAGCATGGAAGCCATTTGCTTTGCTAATGGTATTGTATAGCAAAGCAAATTGAAAGGCGAGACCTATTGCATTTTTAGTGCTTGTTTCAGATGTGCTGTTGTGTGGTCTGGTGAGACAGTTTTTACTGTTATTTTCCCTGCTATTACCACAAACATTGCCTGCAGCAAGCAAAAATGCATATTTTCTCCCAATGTATCCCATACCCCATGGTCTGAAAAACACTTATAGAGCCTGTTCGCACTACTTCAAAACTTCCCTGATTTGCAGAATGGGGGCCACTTCGTTTTGGTGCCAGGACCTATTTTCTGTCCCACATGTCTGCACATGACCGCTTTGAAAATTTGTGTCTCTGTCTAAGCTGTAGGTTTTCAGTGAGCAGTCCTTCTATGGTGGTTTGTAATCATTCTGACGTCCCACTGGAAAAGGATGTTAGCATGTCCCATTCCCTGGTAACCTGGAACTTCCTAATCTCTCTAGCTTCTCTGTGTAATGGCATACTCTTGTGGTATGCAAAGTTTACACAGACTATACACCAATGTTTAATGGGAAAGCCTGGGTTGGCCTTTAAATGCATGGCGATGAACCATTTGGCCAGTTCCAGCAACTGATTGTCAAATGTTATCATGGTTTTTACCACTTTGGAGCGATATCCAACATACTGGTCTCCATGGTCATATAGCAACTCCTCTCGGTCTCACTCTCATTGTGGACACCAGCACCCTGTTAGAATTGTTCTGTGATGGGGCAGTTCCTCATCATGTGCAGGGATTGAACCCACCCTGTCTGTGCAACATGGGAGCAAGCGGTCAACCCCGCAGGATAAATTTTGCTACTAGTCAGTTGTATCAGGTATACCCTGTGCAATCGATTGTACTGGATGTTCTGCAGTCGGCATCCAGGCCTTCTGAGAGCCTTTTTGGGATTATTCTAAAACATAACCCCACTACTTGTCAAGAAAAGGCCTGCCAGTGTTGTTTTTTCACTTATCCTTTATTTTGTTTAGAGATGCCACACGAAAGTCCAGCAGAGCTGTGTATATCAAGACTAGTCTCCGGCCACAACCCCCTCGTGTACACTTCATAAAGAATGCCTGCATACAGTTGTGGGTCTGCGGTTCCAAATATGTTAAGTCCAACAGTTTACCCAGTCCCACTGTCATGGCCCTATAATGTAGAAATTGACCTGGATTGTGCCCATTTGTTACCACTAATGTATCAAATGCTACTAAGGCTTCGTTTTGCAACAGAACCCCCACTGTAGCTACCCTATCTAGCACAAAACACCTCAACTCTTTGTTATTTTGAAACCCAAAGGAGGCCAGTATAATAATGGACCATTAGGCATGTAGGGCACTGTGCATCAAGTTCACTGCAGCGCCAGCCAGTGGCAGTACTGAGCCAGCCACTGGAGGCGCAAGAGGGAGTTCCATGACCTTGAAAAGGGCAATAGCCATCTCTTATTTTTATTGTGATTTTAAAATACATAGCAAAAGCCAGATTAGTGCGTATAAGTATCCTTACAAACTAAATAAAACAAACTGGCATATAATAGGGATAAGGTGAGAAATAGAAGGAAAAAAAGGAAAAAATAACAAGAAAGAGAGAGAGAAAAGAGGAAGAAAGGTAAAAATAAAAAGAAAGAGAGAGAGAAAAGAGGAAGAGAAGGAAAGAAAAAGAAAGAAAGAAAGAAAAGAAAGAAACAAAATAATGTAAAGATTTATAAAGTGAGAAAGACATAGAAAGAATCAATGTAGAGGAGGATTAGAGGAAAGGTAAGTAGTAAAGGGAAGCCAAAGAAGATCAGTCTTGATTTTTTGAGAAACAGAAGAAGAGGAAACAGTGGCAATCCTATGTTCATCACAAATAAAATTCCACCAAGTGAGCAACAATAGTTTAGAGTTATCTTTTCAAGATGATAAAAATACTTTAAAAGCTAAAGCAATAAAAAGGTCACTACACAGCGTTCAACGTCTATATCGGAAGATAAAGATCCTAAAAAAAAAGTAATAATGATAAAGAACTTTTAAATTTGAATATTAACATGCAAACATTCCAAACTGACTTCCAAAAAGATAAAACAGAGGAGCAGTAATACAGTTGATGCGTTAACATTCCCAATTCATTAGAACAGGACCAAGAAAATGGGGAGGAGGTCGGTGAGAACTTACAAATACTAACAGGAGTAATAACAGCTCTATGATAGATAAAAAACAAAGACTGAGTTATACGTGCAGCAGCGGAGACTTTAAATAACTTAGACCACAGTTTCTCCCAAATTTGAACAGGTAGGGAAACAGATCAATAATTTGCCCAAGTTGTCTCAATATTTGACTTGGAACGAGTAGTAATAGTAGATGACAATAGTTTACATACAAGGGCGGCTTTGGGTCTATGTGTTGAATATAAAGGGTATAGAGGTGTGTGGGGAGTTAAAGAAGGTGAAACGGGAGGCAAGGAGAAGGTATTCAAGTGTGAATGTATGGCATCAGTAATAATACTGTATTCACGTAAAAAAGAATCAGGTAACTTATATTGCAATTGCAATTTGTGGAAGGGAATAATAGAAAAATCGTGTAAAAATTGATGGTAAAAAAAAATATCCTTTTCCTTCCAACATTTGAAGTAAAAAGATTTGCCTTTAGATTTTAGAAATCTATTATACCATATTCTAGAGGATAAAAAACATTGAAGGTGAGTAAAGTCCTTAGAAAATGTAGTATGCAGTAAGGTTTGGGAGTATTTCAAAACTGGATTTGTAGACAAAAAGGAGCAATTAGACATACAAAGGATGTGTTGGAAGGAAAAATCTTTCAATAAGGAGCGTTCAAAAAGAATCCATCGAGGGATAGGAGTATCCAAAACATCATAAGCTAATGAAAAGGTTTGTTTAATCAAAAAAGCTGAATGGTAAGTTTTAAAGTTAGGAAAGCGAACAGCACCTTCATTTTTTGGTCGAATAAGTTTGTTGAGGCCGATACGTGGGTGTTTGTTATTCCACAAAAATTTTACACAGATGGAATTTATACGGGAGAAATAGACATTAGGGATTTTAATAGGAAGCATAGATAGAATGTACAATACATGAGGAGTAATCATCATTTTGATAAAGTCCAGTCTGCCCCACCATGACAAGTATAAGGGTGACCATAAGTGTAAAAGGGATCAGATTTTCGGCAATAATGCACTAAATGTGGATTTAGGAGTGTCACGTAAGGATGATGAAACCCAAATACCGAGGTATTTAATTTTGGAGGGACACCAAGCAAAATTAGTGTCATTAAACATAAATTGATAACAAATAGAATTTAAAGGTAGAACCTCTGTTTTTGATAAGTTAAGTTTATAACCGGAGATAGCGGAATAAAGTTGAACTTCATTCATAAAATGTGGAAGGGATTCAACAGGATTAGACATATAAAGCAGGATATTACCCGCATAAGCAGATATTTTAGTTTCAATGGAGGTAAATTTAAAACCAGTAATTTGAGAATTAGATCGAATACGCTCCAAAAAAGTTTCAAGACAAAGGATAAATAATAAAGGAGAGAGAGGGCATCCTTGTCTTGTACCTCTAGATAAAGCAAAATATTTAGAAAAATGGTTATTAACAAAAATACTAGCACGGGGACAGGAGTATAAAAGCTTAATGTAAGAAATAAAAGAGGGCTCAAAACCAAACCATTGGAGAGTTTGAAACATAAACTGACAATTGATACGGTCAAAGGCCTTTTCAGCATCTAAAGAGAGGGCTGCAAGGGGATCCTTGAACTTTTTGCCATGAGAGATAATATTAGAAAACATTCGAGCATTATCTGAAGCTAGTCTACCTTTCACAAATCCTACTTGATCAGTTTTAACCAATAAAGGGATAATACTATCTAGACGGGAGGAAAGAATCTTGGCAAAAATTTTGCAATCATAGTTGATCAATGATATTGGGCGGAAATTTTTACAATGGGAGTGGTCTTTGTCAGGTTTAGGAATAATGACGATTAAGGCATCCATAAAAGACTCAGAGGCTTTAGCATCTTCGATAAAAGAATTAAAAAGTTGTAATAATTTGGGGGCAAAAATTGAGTGAAAAGTAGATAAGAATTCAACAGGCAACCCATCGGGGCCAGGCGCCTTCGATTTCTTCAAAGAGTGGATAGCATTAGTGACTTCCTGAAGAGTAATGTCTTTCTCCAATTCAGCAAACTCATCAGAAAGTGAGGGCGGCGGTGGAAGGCCAGAAAAAAAGTGTTCAAGTTTTGAGAAGAGGGAATAGTATCATCAGAATAAAGAGATTAATAATAGTTGTGGAAAACATCAGCAATATCCTCATCTGATGAAACCAGTTTATTAGTGGATTCATTAAGAGTAGGGCCAATAGATTTGTGTTCAGATTTAACTTTTAGGTAATTTGCTAGCATTTTCCCCGCTTTGTTTTGTCCTCAGTGATATTTAGATTAAATTTTGAGCAAAACATTACATGCTTCAATAGTCGCCAATTTATTAAGTTCAGTCTTTGCTGCAATTAGATCATGAAGGGAGTCCGGAGATTTAGAAGTAAAATATGTATGTTCTAAGCTCTTAATCGTTTGCAGTTGATTTTCATATTTTTTCCTAGTGTCTTTTTTCTTTTTAGAAACATAGGTGATGGTGAAAGCATGTAGGGCAGCTTTAAAAGCATCCCAGGTATTAGGGATAGAGGTATCAAGGGGATTATTGAAGGTGAATAATTCAGTAATAAAAATGGTAACCTCTTTGACGAAAACTGTGTCAGATAATAGGAAAGTGTTAAATTTCCCACGACAAAATTTGGAGGAAGTGAGAGACAAATCTAGAGCAGCATAAACAGGGGCGTGATCAGAAATAAAAATTGAGCCAATATCTGATTTTTGAATGAAGGGGAGTAGAGATTTGCTAACCAATATGTAATCAATACTAGAATGAGTATGATGCATATTTGAAAAAAAGGTATATTCAAGCACATCTGGGTTACAGGTTTTCCAAACGTCAAACAGCGGACGAGAGGCAATGACCGACTGGAAAGATTTGTGGGATTTGTCAGGTTGCAATTTACATTTGGATAGTCTATCTGAGTAAGAATCTAACCATTGGTTAAAATCACCAGCAACTATGATATTAGGGCAATCAATTGAAGAGAGAAGAATTTTAACCTCATTCCAAAATTCAGGGTCAGGTTTAACAGGACCATATATGTTAAGCCAAACAAATGTCTTGTCCTGTATCACAATCTTTGCCATTACCCATCGACCGTCATCATCATTTTGAGAAGAAATATTTTGAACAGGTAAAGCTTTATGGAACAGTATGGCAACACCTCCTTTTTTGTTAGATGCAGGGGAAAAAAGTACTTGGCCCACCCATTGTCGTTTCAATTTCAGCGATTCCACATCTGTACAATGAATTTCTTGAAGAAAAGCAATTTGAGAATTAAGTTTAGATAAGTGGGACAACACCTTTTGGCATTTCACCGGATTTCCAAGTCCACGGACGTTCCACGTGACAAAGTTACACATGATGGGAGGTTGGGAGGATGGAGAACACATGGAGTAGAAACATTGCAAGGATGAGACTACAAGAGAAAACACACCATAAACAAAAATTACACAAAGACACATCGCCAAGTAAACCCCCAAAACTGGGGATGAAGACATCACAGATAGCAAAAAAGTAAAAAAAGAAAGAATTGGTAAGAGCGAAAATAATAAGCAAGATAGAAAAAAATGAGAAAGGAGAAAATAGAGAAAGCAGAAGAAAGAAAAAGAAAAAAGGGGATAGAGAAGAAGAAGAATTAAGCAGATCAAGGAAAGGCATCCAGATCTGCAAAAAAAGAAGAAAGCAATAAGTGGCAGGCATGGTAACGCCTGAGGGCGCTGACCTCAGAGAGAAAGTACAGTGAAGATAGGAAAGAAGAACCTCAGAAGATTGAAATAAGGAAAAGAAGAAAGGAGAAAAGGAACACTCTACACAATCATTAAATCAGTTGGGAGACATTATGGCATGACATTGCAACAATATGAAAACAATCAGTTACCAGTGTCCATTCCATGCGGCGACAAATCTTGAAGATACAGTCTAAGTTTTCCTGGGTCATCAAAAGACTGTGACAAACCATTGTGAGTGATCTTGCAGAGGCATGGATGAAGGATACCATATTGAATGTTGAGAAGTCTCATCTGTGGGCGTAAGGCAGGGAATTCTTTACGGTGTTCATTTATTGCAGTGGAGAGATCTTGAGAGATGAAAAGATAATGGCCAGACCAGATAAGATGACGTTTAAGTTTTACCGTTTTAAGAACCCTCATCAACTCAGTGAATTCCAGAAAGAGCATGATGATACCGCGTGGTTTGGAAGCCTTATTCGTAGGGCGACCTAACCTGTGCGCTCTTTGGATATTGAGAGGAGTCGCAGAAGATTGGATGTCAAGGAGTTCCGGAAGGAGCTTCTGAAGAAAGGCTACCATATCAGGACCCTCAATGTTTTTTGGCAAGCCATACAAGCGGAGGTTGTTCCGTCGCTTACGATTTTCAAGGTTCTCAGCATGGAGTTTCAATTCATGAATTTCCTGTTCCAGTAGTGGTATATTAGCAGAGACATCTTGGAGGTCACTAACACGTTGTTTCAAGTCCACAACCTTACTCTCCATAGTAATCCATCTTTCCTCAATTAGTTTAAGCTTTTTGTTGGTCGCAGTCATGAAAAGTTGAAGGCCACAAACTTCTTCTAGAATAGTGTCCAATACAGGATTTTGAGATGAGTGTATAGGAGAGGGTGGATCATTCTTCAGTCGTTTTGGCTTTGTACCAGTGGTTGATGATCTGGCAGAATGAGAATCATTGGCCATTTTGATGGATTGAAGAAAGCAGCAACAAATAAAGGTACGTTGTAGAGCGTATAGCAATTATAGTGTGCAAACCACCATATAATAGTACATAATAGGAAGTGAAAGCAAAAGTAAGATATGAGTCTCCAGTCTGAACAGAAGAGACACTTGTAGTGAAAAGATGCACACAAAGAGACTTAAAAGAGTAAAAATGCAGAAAGTATGAAGCTACAGTGATGCCTCATAACAATGGAGTAATCTTGTTATCACCACAAATCATGATGACAGAAAGCTGGTGGTGAGCTACAATAGGGATAAGAGAGCAAAAATAAAATGGTCATATGAGGGATAGATGGAGACCAAGTAGTAAAAGCAGGAAGTCCATAGAAACAATTGTTGAATTGCAATGTAGCGCAGGGGAGTGAACCTGAAGAACGTTGACACAGGAAGTATATAAGGAGCACCCCAGCAACAGGAAGGAGGATAGCGAAAAATGCAGGTGACAATTAAAGCAAGAAATTGAAGCAGACTCCTTGAAGGTGACTAGGTTCTCATATCCTATAGCTGTAGCAACACACAACTAATAAGGAATATGAAGCAACAGACTTTAACTGAGTGGAGAATGTAAATAGAATCTTCTTTATGAAGAAAAATTGGGACTCTGCAATATGAGTCGTGCGTGGTACATTCTACCACGCACTCGCGTCTGGTAGATTTGCCGATATCTGCAACAAGCCACAGGAGGAGAGAAACGCTTCCAAAAAGCCTCTCACCTGGCTCAGCGCATCTTCATATGCGGCGGCGTGTCCCTTCTCGCTCCGCAATTGTCAGGTGAGGCTCGGGAGGCGACGAAGAGCTCCGCGTCTCAGCGGAGCTCACCCCAGGTCCGCCATCCCGGTCTGGCGCGTGAGCCACGCTCCCGTAGATGTGTAACTTTTATCATAAAGTACCTAAGATGCGCAAAATCAAAGACAAAACCAGGTGCAGAGGAGCTGAGAGGCCGGAAAAGCAAAGTGAGGCTTTGGATCCTTATTCCCAGGGGGGGTTGATGCGTCAGTTCCATACTGTGAGGGTAGGCGATGCTTCGGTTTCTGGACATGCAGCCTCAATTCCTTACTGCTGGGCCACGTTGATGAACAACTTGGCGCACTGGGACGATGTGTTGAAAATCCAAACGTGCTGGGTTGATGCAGTGGAACAGGCACTGCGTCGATTTCTCAGCCACGAAGCAGATGATGTGTCCATTTCATCAGCCGCACAGCGGAGCCTGCATCAGAGCGGGTACCAAAGATGTTGGTGGCACAGTGCCCGGGACTAGGGCTGCAATGATCTTTCAGCCGCACGACAGGAGCTGTGTTGATTCTTCAGTCAGACCACGGCAATGCATGGGTTTTTGAGTCGTACAGTGGTGCTGCATCAGGAAACACAGGCGCTGGAGGTCAATGTGTGGATTTTCTTGAGTCCTCTGCGGCACAATCACCTCCAAGGGCCCAGAGCTGGGATCTGCATCACTTAGCAGGGCGGAACTCCCAGCAGAGGAGTTTAAGCGCTTTAGATGAAGTGGCAGTTATGTAAGAAAGTGACGCATCTGTAGTAATGCGACACTTTCCCTGCGCCACCGTGAGAAACCCTGGAGCCACCATGGATGCGCTGTATTTACAATACGGTGCACCATGGCCCAAGGATTGACAGATGCATAAGAAATTCTGACACATCTGTTGGGGCAAAAGTCACGCATTGCTGAAGTCGTGTCGCGAGCTCGATGCAACTCCAGCAATGCATTTTGAGGCCTATTCCCACTACACTGCATCACCCCTTACACCTACTTGAAGCAAGCGTAAGGTTAGACGCAGTGGTGTCCTAGAAGTGATGCAGTGAAATCTTGTGGATTTCACTGCATCACTTTTACAAGGCTTTCCTGAGTGGGAACGCCCATACTGCACACATCATACATGACGCAGGTAAAATGTGTCACAGGGCTTTACAATGTGATGCATCTCCCTAGATGCGTCACGTTGTAAATTGGCAGCAAAAGTGACGTTAAGGTGGCATAAAAGTTTTGCAAGCGGCTTGTAAATCTGCCCCGACGTCTTGAATGGCACTGAGATTTCTTAACAGTAGGCAAGCACACACAAGCCCTTGGAGAACCTTGACAAACAGGATGTAAAAAGCAAAGGTTCAGGCCTTTCACTGCCCAAACCAGAAGCAGCAGACAGTAGGCAGCACAGCAAAGCAACAAGGAGAGTGGCAGTTTGCCCTCCTATAGATGTCAAACTCTTCTTCTTGGCAGAATCTCCTCTTAGCCCAGGAGTGTTCTGATTTGAGAGTGTCTGAGGTCTAATACTTATACCCCTTTCTGCCAATGGGCAAACTTCAAAGTAGAGTATTTGTTGTGCACAAGACTGTGCCTTTCCCTTACCAGGCACCAGACACACTATAGGGGGGTGGAGGCAGCTTTGTGTGAGGACAGGCATAGCCCTATTCAGGTGTCAGTGCCATCTCCTTGTTGTACTGCTTGCTGTTGTTATTTCTTTTTAAAAGTCGGTCCCAGTAGGGACCTGAGCTATTTTCTACTGAGATGTATGGTTTGGGACATGTTTATGGTTTGCTGTATTGCTTGCTGTTGCAATTTCAAAAAAGAAAAAAAACGGAGGTGTCTGTAGGGACTTGAGCTGCCTTAACCTTGTTGGGACCTTCACCAGATACAATTGCTTTGTACTTTTAGTTGACCATTGCTCTTTATTCCTGGGGTTTCGCAGTATCTTGCCATAGTATCTGAACAAATGCAGGCCCACATTGCCTGTTGGTGAAGCACTTTATGAAGGGTATCAAATTTCGCTATGTTTTAATATGTTTAAATATGTTTTAATATTTTTTATATTATCACCTGTGCTTTTAATACTGTGTATTTTCGTAACATATTTATCTTTTATGATCTACTTGATAAGATTGAATAAAGATTATACTCCTCTTGTCCCACCACTCTGTCTCAGGAAGAATCATCAGTCTGGTGCTGGGCCATCAGGATATGCAGGGCACACCTCAGCTCCCTTTGTGTGACTGTCTAGAGTGAATGCACAAACAGTCCAACTGTCACCCTCCCTCAGATGTGGATTCCACAGGCAGGCAGTGATGCAGAATGGTAAAGCAAGAACATGCCTACTTTCTACAAGAGGAGCAAAAGGATTAACAATATGGTTGCAAATGCTTATAAAAAAGGCTGTGCCATTGGTTTGGGGCCTGAAGGTGTCCCAGTATGACGTTGTTTAGTTAAGTACGTGCTTCACGGGCTGAGCGCATTGCCAGTGAGCACACAAAGTTAACTGTTTCATGGATTAAAAGAAACAAATATGTTGAAGAGTAGGTGTGCTACCCAACCCCTTATATTGCTCATTACTACTTTAGCCCTTCGGGTAAGCACCCGTAAAGAAATTGCTAAATTAAAAGAAACACTTGGAACACAAGTCGGTATCCTGTGCAAGGCGGAAAAACTTGGTCCACTAAGCTGTTTATTTGTGGAAATCAGATGAAAACTGAAATATGAGTAAATGAAGATTGAACACGAACTTTGAAACAATAATATGTGCATGAAAATTATCAGTGTTTTTTACTAGGTGGACTACTGTAGTAACATTTATTCATTGTGTAACGTGCAAAATATAAGAAATACCTCTAAAGGGACCTATATTGCTTTTACAAGGAGTAAATCCTAACAGTATTCACAAATAGGGGGATGCCAAAGAGGAAAGCTAAAACTTCAAAGTATTATCAATACATATTTTTATTTGTTTTTTTAGATATATTGGTTTGAAAATATTTATACATCTGTACATTTCATTTTGTCATATAACATACTCTCTCTCTTTGCCTGTTCATTGTGTAACGTAACATTCCATATCGGGTAACATCAAGCAGTAATTGAGTGCATTCTGGGAGTTGGAGTAATTTAGGCAGACTTCTGGAGAAAAAAATGCCACAGGTGGTAATCATGATGCACGATATGGGTCGGTGTATGGAGGAAGGATGAGACTCCAGCTTATAAACACGTGGTTGGAAAGGAAAGGTTATTCCGTTTCCTGACCGAGGGAGGAATATGTGAAGTTTTTAACAGGTAAAGGAATCAATGGTTTAGAGGGCAATATGACGCTAGTAATTAGAGAGAGAGACGTGTTTAAAGGGAGAGCTGTTGACACATGTCCTTACTGCTTTCAGGGAGAAGTTTGTGGGTGGTAATCTGTGTAGGTGGAGGATGTTAAATATCACCTTTGTGAAAGGGTGTTACTCCTTAGAGTGCACTGATAAATAACTGTGGGTAAAACTGTGCAGTATAAGAAACTTAAAATATTGAAGTAAAAACAAAGTGCATGAGGCTGTGTTTTTGAATAGCGCACAGAAATGTAATGCATGTTCAACTATTTTTCAGTTTCCCCTGACGAAGAGCCCCCGAGGCTTGAAATGCAATGGGTTTTAAAAAAATGCTTTGTATTGGATTGGCTTTAGTATGTGTTTTTGCGCAGAGGTTCGGATGGCCCAGCATCTACATGAGAAACTTTGGAAATAGCCTTTCCTTGCACTAGGATACATACAGAGACGAATTTGAAAGTGGAGAATGACAAACTGAAAATTGAACAGAGATTAATGGAGCAAAAGGATTAACAATATGGTTGCAAATGCTTATAAAAAAGGCGGTGCCATTGGCTTGGGGCCTGAAGGTGTCCTTGTATGACGTCGTACTTTCTACAAGTGGCATTTTCAAACATGTAATCTAAAAACCAACTTCACTAAAATATATAATTTTCTAAATTGTGAGCCCAGGGATCCAAATAAAAAATCTCTATCTCTTCCCAATTGGTAGTTACACTTGTAAGAGGTTACAGAGCAGCTCCAAAGATAACCTATGGGAGGGATAGTCCTTGCAATATGGAAAAATTAAATTAGTAGTATTTCACTATCAGGAAATGTCAAACACATGTCCTATCTTTTAAATATACTGCACCCTGCCCATTGGGCTACCGTGGGGTTACCTCAAGGGTGCCTTACATGTAATAAAAGGGAAGGTTTGGGCCTGGTTAGTGAGTACACTTGCCAGGTCAACATGGCAGTTCAAACCTTCCCATAGAGACAGTGCAGTGGCAGGTCTTAGACATGGTTGCAGGTATACTCATATGGGTGACACAATCAGTGCTGCAGGCCCATTAGTAACCATTAAAGTAATGGGGAAACCCATAAGGTACTGGACCTGGGTATCAGTCAATATTAGACAACAATTGTCCGAGACCTCTATATTTCCAAGTAAATTGAATTAATCAATCACAAGTCCCACAAGTTAGGAGCATATACACATTGATCAGCTCCAACCAATTTATGCATGTGTTTATGAAAAACTCATCAAAAAGGCAACAGCATCCATTTCCAGAAACGGTACAATATTTTAATCTATTGTCTCAATCTCAAACCAAGAGTATAAAATTCAGAATTTAATTTGCAAGTCAGTACAAAATATAAATAGAAAGCTGTTTCCTTACTGGCAGTTTTCCTCGCTGTGTGTTTGGCTCTGTAATATAATGATATTTACGTATTTTAATAATCAAGTATTTGTATAGCGCACGGCTACCCGGAGGCATCTTGGCGCTTGTATGAATACCGCTAAGGAACCCTTCCTGGCCTTTCCCTGTGAAATGCCCACTCCTGGGCACCCCAAGGTGAGGCCAGGCATCCTAGCATTGTTGGGGCCTTTGTAGAGATTAAGCAAGCTATTGCCCAGAGTTGCAGAGTGGGACTCATGATTAGGATAGGCACTGAGGCGAGAATTATCAGATCTGAGGAAATTGAGTCCAAGACCCGCCGAGGCGGGAATTGAACCCTGGTCCCGGGCAAGACTTCTGCATCATGGTCTGCCACACTCTCCATTGAACTCATACAAAGCTCACTCTGTTGAGAGAGAGTGCCTCTGTGCACAACAAGAAGGACCCGTGGGTCTAGTTCATTCAAACATCAAAGGGTAATGATGATTAGGCAACAAATTGTTCATTAAGTGTTCACGGTTTATTCAACAGTTGTTGAGATTGCTGCTTCATGATTCAATCAACGTAAGACATCCAAAATTAAATTTCCATCATCAGATAAGTCTTTTTAAAGCAGATTATCACAAATCCCGATGCATTTCGGGCCACGCCCTTCTTCAGGGGTTTACTATCAAGACGAAGTTGGAAAAACTTCGCGGAGTGCCGCGGAGTCAGAGTTCATGAAGCAGCAATCTCAACAACTGTTGAATAAACCGTGAACACTTAATGAACAATTTGTTGCCTAATCATCATTACCCTTTGATGTTTGAATGAACTAGACCCACGGGTCCTTCTTGTTGTGCACAGAGGCGCTCTCTCTCAACAGAGTGAGCTTTGTATGAGTTCCTTGGATTCCACACTGCTTGGCCAGACAGTGTTTCCTCTCGTAGCACACTACACGTGTACAAAACGTACCACCTTGAAAACCCTAAGCTGTGCGAGCTCCCCCTTCATTCTAGTACACTCTCCATTGAGCCACACTTCTCCACTATATATGTCTCCCCATTCCTTCAAATGTTACCTACCTAGTTCTCTCATCCACCGTCTTTGACTGGGGATAGGCTCTGTGGGGGCCAGCTTGCAAAGCATGTTGTAGAGTTCTGAGATCAACTTTTTGTCCGATGTCTATATGACCAACCGTTTTTCCGATATCGTCAGTTTTCCGTTAACCTTGGGGCGTATGTTAGGATGTAGAAGCCAGTGTTGCACCTGCACGTAGCAATACCATGCTGCTTTACAAAGTGTCGCTTGCCACGGTTGGAAACTGCACCATCCATTCCTGGAGAGAATTCCCTGTTCTCCAGCAAGTTCGTCATCGGGGAGGGAAATGACATGAACATCTTCTCCATGGCCACCCCTTCCCACGCGTCCATCGTCGCCCTAGTGATAGGGGAGTCCCTTAGGCCTGGCGGCCTATCAGCCTTTTCCAGGAAGGGAACATTCTACAGAGAGATCTAAGTCAGAGCTCTGTCCTGGAACAGCCACAGCTTCTCGGATTCCTCTCTGCTCCATTCAACCAAGTATCTCAGTAGAGATGCTCTGTAGTACTCCTTCGAGATTTGTGATTCCCAGCCCTCCGTCTTCTTTCCTCAAGTAGCTTAATTCCCGGCACATGTGGGGTCTCGCTCCTGCCCATACAAATTGAAATATCTCTTTCTGTAAGGCCTTGAGTATCCCTTTCGGTGGTTTGGCCAGTAGAGTCTGAAAGAAGTATAATGCCTTTGGGAGGGTCAATATCTTTATGGCAGCCACTCTGCCCATTAGTGACAACTGGTGTCGCCTCCAAGTCTGTAGGTCTTTGGTGATCTAACTACTGAGGTTGTCATAGTTCATGGTGATTGTTAGTTGGACCGACGGGAGCTACCTCAGTCCCCAGGCAGGGATCGACTTCCTTTTTTGAATCCCCAAGCTCCGCTCTCCCCCCAGCCTTGAACACAACTGTGTAGCTAGATTTAGAATTTGCGATTTCCCCACATTGACTTTAACCCTTTAATTGCTGCCGACGGCCAACGGTCGTTACAAGCGCTACCTCCCCAGTGCTGCGCACGACCGTTGGCCGTCGGGTCAGCATTCGTTCTACGAACGTTCAGCACTGGGCGCTGAACGTTCGACGCTGGGAACGGGTTAAACACGAATACACTCCCAAATATCTCCAGCTCCCTTAGGAACACAGGTATTGACCTCCCAGGAACCTCAAGTGAGGCCAGTATGTCATCCGCATACAGACTTTTGGTATGTCTCTCCCCACCAAACGGTATGCCAACGATGACCGGATTGTCTCGTACCCTCTGAGCCAGGAGCTCGATGTAAAGAGCAAACAGGAGTGGCGACAAAGGGCACCCTTGCCTGGTGCCGGTTGAATGGGGAAGGGACAAGATGAAATCTGGTTGACCCTAATGGAGGCAGTGGGGGAGCTATAACAGCTGGCTATCCATGCTCTGAAGCTTTCCGCTATCCCAAAGTGAACCAACGTGCATTCTAAAAAGCCCCAGTCAACTTGGTTTGCTCGCTTTCTCAGCGTTGACCGTCAACAATAATGCATCCATATTTGTGCGGTTGGCCTTGTTTATTAAGTGGAGAATCTGTTTCGTGTTCATCCCCCCTTGGTGATTCTGGCTAAAACCTGCTTGGTCTGGTTCTATTATTCCGGACATCAAAGGGCCCAGTCTTGCAGCCAGAATGCCCATGAGCAGTTTGAGGTCCACATTCAGTAGGGACACTAGACAGTAAGAGCTGCACTTCTTGTCCTTCCATGGCTTTGGGAGGACCACTATAGACGCTGCCAACATATCGGTAGGGATCGAGCACTGCCCCTCAAATGAAGTAAACAAATGTGTCAGTATTGGTGCATGCAGATGTAAAAACAATCCAGAAACAATCCAGAAAAGCCATCCAGCCCGGTTCCTTAAGAGGTTTAAGACGTGCTATCGCCCCTATCACCGCCTCTATCCGAATTGGGGCATCCAGTGACTCTGCTTGGTCATTATTTAGCGCTATAGTTTGTATCCCTTGCAAGTAGGATATCATCAAAGCATCTGACTTATCCTCTTTGGGGTATGAGTCTGTGTAAAAGTCCCAAAACGCTTGTGCTATGGCCTCGTCATCCGTTAGATTCTCCCCATTGTCAGTCTCAATAGTCTGCACCATCGTCTGTTGATTCCATGCCCTTAGTTTACTTGCTAGCATTCATCCCGTACTATCCCCGCCGCTATAGGAGGAGTGTTTTAACCTCAGTGCTGCATACTCTGCTCTGTTGAGGTTTAGCCCTGCCAATTGTGCTCTTGCCATCTTCAACTGCCGGCAAACCCTTGGCGCCCCTGTCCAGCTTAGCACCCTTTCTAATTCCAGCACCTGTGCTGAAAGATCAGCCCTCTTTTCCTTACGCTCTTCACTCCCCGCTGCAGGGAACACAATTAATTCCCCTCTCACTACCGCTTTCAGGGATGCCAATAGTGAGGATATTGGGGTATCCGGGGGAGTCATTTGCTTCGAGATACACTTGGATGCACTTAGTGAGCTGTGTTTTCACTGCATCTTTTTGAAGCATCATCTCCCTTAGACCACCAGCCCCCAAGATTCTCCTTTGCAGTGGCACCTGTAAAGAGACTGTCACAGCATTGTGATCGGACAATGCCGCTGGACACATGCCCACCTCCCCTACCATCTGATTGATCTCTATCTTTCCCAGCAAGTGATCCAAGCATGCATATGTCTTTTGTGCGTGCGAATAATATGAAAATTGTGACGTGTGGGGATCAACCTCCCTCCACGTATCCACAGATCCACCAATCCCAGGGACCTAAACCACTCTCTGCCATCCTGTGATACCTCCCCAGTCTTTGAGTGTTGATTACCCGACCTGTCCTGTGTCTCATCCATAACTATGTTCAGGTCTCCCCCTATGATCGTCTTACGTTCTTGGCTGTGCATGACCTCCGAAAGAGCTGATCTCAGAAAATTCTCTTGACCTCTGTTAGGTGCATAGATGGAGCCTATCAGTAAGTTGCGTTCCCAAATCCTGATTGTATGAGCTAGTAGTCTTCCTTTGATCTTGGCCACCTTTTCCCCCACTGTCCCCTTGAACCGTTTAGCCACTAAGATAGCCACCTCCGTTTTTTATCCGAGGGGGAACAAAAGAATTGTTGTGGAAAAACTCTGGATTTCAATGTACGCCAGTCTTATGAGAGGAGATGCTTCTCCTGGAGGAGGCATATATACGCCTCCGAGTTCTCTAGAGAGGAAAGGATGGACCTCCATTTAATGGGATTTTTAAAGCCTCTCACATTGAGAGTGGGAATTTTCATGGTGGGCTTGGCCATATCTCTCTTTGTAGTGTGTATCTTTGTTGGGAGGACCCTGTTTTTGTGTGTTCCTTCCTCCCCTCCGATGTCCCCTCTGCATCTAGTCTTCAGTGCCGGCGATTTTTCCTCTCCATGTCAGGAAACTGCATAGCAGTGTCCCACCCTCCTCTCCCTAACCCCAACTGTGAACCCCAGAGATCCCCATAATGTCCAGGAACCGCCAAACCTGTTCACGTGTCCTTGGTATTCAGGAAGTTTGGGAGCATTGTGTGGCCATAACCCCATGCCTCCCCGCTCCCATCAGGTGGTTCTGCTACCCCCTCTGCCCCGCATGTGTCACTTATGTGCCTCTCAATCGTTCAGGGTATCTGCATGTGGGGCTGCCCCTCTAGACAACGTCTCCAGCACCAATTGTCTTTCTTGCGCCATGGTCGTGGGATCGGGTCTCAGTGCTCGCTCTGTGCTTCGCCTTTCTGTGACTTTTTGCCATCTCTCTCTGGGGGCCTTGATCTGTCTGATCTTCGCCTCCTCCTGCTGTGGGTCCTAAATGCCCAGCACCCGGCAAGTGTCCTGTGATAATCGAAGTTGGTGCAGCTTACCCTGCCTCTTACAGATTAATCGGAATGGGTGCCCCCATCAGTACAGTACACCCTGGTTCTAGAGATGTGTTGTTGCCACTCGAAATTCCCTCCGTTCTGAAGAGTTATCAGGGGCAAATCTTGATATAGAGCGATGGGGAGTTCTTGGTATCGTATGGTTGTTTGTCCCTGGCAGCTCCAAGTATGCACTCTTTAAGGTGAAAATCCGGAGTGTATGCCAGTATATCTAGTGGGGGTGCCGGTGCTCGACGCGGGAGTCCCACTCAATGAACTCTGTCTCTTTTTATGTCAAAGTCCAGTGGGACCTCCAGCACGCTTCTAAAGAGACCTTGTAGGTACTGTGTAATGTCCTGCCCTTCTTCCTAGGATAGCACTTAGTTATTTTGCCGAGAACGGTTCTCCAAGTCCTCTGTGTGTGCCTGGAGGTCGATTTGCTGCTCTTGGAGCCTGAAAATCTCTTGCTGCAGTTGTTCTACTTCCTCTTCCCATGCTTGTTCTTGATCCTTAATGGAGGCCACTCATTTGCCCACTGCGCCAATGTCTCATCTCACCTCCTTCATCTCCCTCGCAATTTCTCCTTTCAGTGCCTGAAAGTCATCCCTGAGTGTGTCGAAGAGAGTCTCCAAAAAAACGCGAGTGACCAGGGCTTTATGGGATTCTGTGTCCTACCCCGATTGTGTAGTGGGGAAAGTCTCCTGTCTCCCTTGTTAGATGAAGGAAGTTTGGTCAGCATCTCTTTAAGATTTCGGTCCTTCTTGCCCCTCACCGTCGACATGGCTGTACCGTCTCACTCTGCCTCTCCGGACCTCTGCTCCCTGTTGTGGAGGGGTATGTATTTTGTCTCTGGGTGATAGCTGTCTACTAGTGTGCCCGCCCTCCGCTCGCCTTCCATGTTGCCTCTAGAGGGGTGTGGACCCGTTATCAGAAGCTCCTGTCATATACGAATTTCTGTGGAGCTTCAAGGGGCTACCTACAATGTTCCTTCCGGTGCGTGCCCAATCTCTTCAACGGCCTTTGGGCCCGGATGCCGTGGGCTGCCACAGGGAGGGTCTGGGCGTCCTTGCCGTCTCTGAAGGCCCGGCCGCCTGCCTGTGCACCTCGTCTGTCATGTGCCACCCTGCACCCTCCTGCTTGTGGGTCCTTTCTTTGCTGCTTTCTCCCTCTCTGCAGAGCCCCCTAGGAGGTCCTCCAGGGCCCGACCTCGCACAGATGGCCCCTGTCCTTCTCTCTGGTCGCAGGCCCCCGCTTCTGCATGCCACTTGCTCTCTTTGCGCTGTATAGTGCCCCCCAGCCTCTCACCCACGGGTGTGGGCCTCCCTTACATATTTATGCAGCGGGTTACCTAAGTGTCACTCAGTCCCCCTTTTCCCCCTCCTGGAGGCCTCAAGTGCTCTTGGGACTCCTGGTTGGCCCACTCGTCGCTCCCTGTCCTCCTAGAGCTTCTGGGCCTCTCCCCTTCGGGCAGGTATCAGGGGTGCAGATCCTCTCGCCTCCCGCTGGCTGGGCCACCGGAGAATGAGCTTCTGTTGCATGGCTTCCGTGTGGCCTGCTAGTGCCTTCTCCGTAGCACCCTACCTTGAGGGTGCACTTGTGGGTGCTCGCTGCCAAGTGCCTCCTCTCTCTATCGGGCCTTCTCTCTGCTTCGGGCCCCAGGTCCACTAACTACGCTGTCCCTTTCCCTGCCAGTCGATAACTCTGGCCGCCGTGCTCTGGGATGGGGGGGCTGCTGCTCGGCAGTGGCACCCTGGTGTCGCAGTGTCCCCGTTGGCTCTCCCTTTACTGCCCTGGCCCTCTTGTAATGCTCCGGGGTCCGCCGCTCTCGTGGCCCGTCTGCCATCCTCCTCCCTTCCTCAGGTGGTTGGATGCCAGCCTGTGTTCTGGCGCTTCGTGTCGCTCGTGGGGGCCTGCACTCCGGTTGCCACTCACTGTATCCCCTCAGTGTGCATTCAGTCTCTGGTGGGCTCAGCTGACTGGCGGGTTCCCTCCGTTGAGGTTCAGAACGCAGAGCGGGCTCAACAGGCCCATGTCAGCCTGGCCGCCATTTTCAGACGACGGCCGCTCATCGTCTCAAGACTTTATTTCATCCCAAGGCGGGCCTGCATCGAATCTCATCTGCTTTCAGATGTGGGCGGGACAGGGCGTTAATCTCCCCTGCTGATGCACTATTTAGAGGGGATACTTCTGAGATTTTGGCTGGATTGGGCACACAGGAGCGGGGAGATCAGAGAAACACGTCCTACCAGCTCACTATCTTGGTCTGAAATAAATTTAGACAGATAGCATATGCATTTAAGTACTGATCAGCAGTTGTAAAGTTTGCAGAGTCCTAAAGCCAGCAAAAACAGGTCAGAAAAAAGTGTAGGAAGAAGTCAGAAGGCGGGGATGCCCCTACAAAATGGGCCAGGTCCAACACCTGCCTCCCGTGTATTGCTTCTGTGTGTCCCCAACCTACTATGTGTTGCTTCTGACATTCCTGTTGCTTCATCCTCTGTTGCTTCTGCCATATTGCTACCTCCTCCTGCCCACTGACTCACTTTCAATCAATCAATCAAGTACTATGTGTATATTGCTCCTAATGACCCCGTGGTATCCAGGTGCTGTGCTGCAGGTATGAGTTGAAGAGCCAGATCGTGAGACTCTTTCCTGAAGTGGTTCAGCGATAGAGAAGTGCAGAGACTTTGGAGGTGAGGTGGGAGAAGGAGCGTCCTGCAGCCTGGCTGCGGGGGATACGTGGTGTCTGAGCAAAGGTGAGGTGTGTGGACCAGAGGTTTTTGGAGGGCTGGTGGAAGATCAGGAGGCTGTTCATGTAGTCTAGTCCTTGGTTGTGGATGGTTTTGTATGCATGGGTCAGGAGCTTGAACTGGCATCTCCTCTGGACGGGAAACAGTGGAGATCTTTCAGGTGCTGTGTGATGTGTGTCCTCTTGGGCAGGTTGAGTTTCAGTCTTTGGTGGAGCATGCAGGTCATGTGTAAGCAGTCTGAAGTGATGGCATTGGCCTGTCGCTTCATGGAGAGTTCGCTGTCCAGTATGATGCTGAGGTTGCGGGTGTGGTCTTTCGGCGTGGGAGTGGGGCCGAGCTCCTCTGGCCACCAGTAGTCATTCCAAAGGGCGGTGTGTATGCCGAAGTTCAGGACTTCCGTTTTGTCTGTGTTGAGTTTCAGGAGGATGTCTTTTATTCATGCTGCAAAATTCTTTATGCAGTTGTGGAAATTAGTCTTCATTAGGGTGGGGTTTGATACGAGTGAGAGGATGAGCTGAGTGACGTTAGCGTAGGAGAGGATGTTGATGTTGTGCAATCCGACGATGTCTGCGAGAGGTATCTTGTAGATATTGAGGAGAGAAGGGATGAGCCTTGGGATACTCCACAGATCGTGTGCTTGGGTTGCGAGGTGATGGGAGGGAGGCGGACTCTCAGGGTGAGTGCTGTGAGAAAGGAAGTAATCCACCTGAGCACATCATCTGCCATTCCTATCTAGCATAGTCGATTGATGAGTGTGTGGGGGAGATGGTGCTGAAGGCTGCGGAGAGATCCAGAAGGATGAGGGCGGATGATTCTCCTCTGTCGAGTAGGACTCGGATGTCATCTGTTGCTGTTATCAGGGCTGTCACAGTGCTGTGGTTGAATCTGAATCCTGATTGGGATGTGTCCAGCAGATTTTTTTTTTCTTTCCAGATAATCAGTGAGTTGGAGATTAGAACTTTAAAAATGTTTTTAACATGCTTTTGTGGGTTTTTTTTTGGTTCTCAATCCAAATTGGATGGGTGACTGAAAACAAAAATGCAGCAATGTCATATTGTATGCTTGCATAGGCATGTTTTTTTCTTTTACTTAAGCCATGCTGCAAAGCATAAGGGATGCTGTGCAGCGTGGCTAAAAACCATTGGTCAGGCAATAGGTCCCAAAGACAAGACTTATTTGCTTTAATAATGTTTTTTTTTCGCCAACATTCATCCAAGCACATAAAGCACTAGAAAAATATACCATAGAGCTATACTTACCAATAGCCCATATACCTTATTTACCATACATAAATCAGTCGGCAATGGAAAAGGCTCAATTGTTTATTTCGCAAAGCGCCCTGTACAGGGGAGCCTCCCTCTGGTCCCAGCTCGGAAAGGTGTGCAGAGGAGACTGCTGGATCACGTTCTAAACAGTGCATATATACTTTTGACATACCTTATAGAAACCCCGTACATGGAAAAGTACCAGTTCAAGAGAGACCAACAGGAACACCCATTTAAGGCACAATAGATTGGTTCGAAACTCTGCTAAAGTTATTCCGGGGGTAGGTCAGTAAAGGTGCCTCCCTTTCGTTCTGGTGCATGGGAGTACAGGCATGGCGCCTGCAGGAATGTGCTTATCCTACAAGAAAGAGCAGATGTGACCTTCAGTTTCCTAAGTTAGAATCAATGCTCTGTTCATAGCCTAGGCCAACCTTTAAAACTCTCCACCTAGCAGCATGTCACGTGTTTTCCTCACTAACGAAAGAGGGAAAAAGGTCTCGGGAAATGAAACCAAGATGGCGCTTGTTCAATTCGGGCCTGATTCTTAAGATGAACATGGGTCGAGAGTATTTACAAGGGGCTTCTATCGAAGTAGCAGATATATATTGGATACATTATGACAACATTATAGTATCGATTTTATATTTCTTCACACAGCTAGTGCATCTGAGTGCATCCCTGTTTGTTTTAAACCACTGTCGGAAGAGCACGATGTGAAGTGTGCAATTAAAGAAATCAATCGTGGACAATACATGATTGTTTTTCAAAACTGGAGAAAGGATACGTGACATAACATCCAGTCTTTTTATCTAATATCAGTTTGGTGAGGTAGTGTTAGCTTTTGTTTCCACAAATTCACTAATCTTTCTGCTCAGTGTTTTAGGTTCCCAAATCGAATCAGCTGTCCCCAGCCGTGACAAAAAGTCTCGCTGTAAAGTAGGACTATTTTGTTTTTTTTGTTTTTTCTTATGACTATTTTATTTCTAAACCATATCATATGTGCAGATGCTTATACTGACTTCATTAATAAGGCACCAGTAATTTTGGTTGTGTGGGTGCTACCGTCTTCCTCAGTGACCAAAAATGTTAGCGTGTGCCAAGCCCATGAGACTGACAAACAGAATCACTCTTATAAACACAAATTCAACTAGCGCGATATTCACTCAGTGTGACAGGGTAGATGAACAACAAATTCAAACAAAATTCAAAATGAGTGCTCAGAAAAGCAGCATGGAGCAGCACTTTTTTAGGCAGTATACTATTTCCAAACCTCAGTGTTTTCTTTTAAACTCCTCCAGTGCAGTCTACAGCAAAACTGGGTAAATATAGTCCATTCAAGCATTATTGCTATTCATGGAAGCAGAACGGAACGGCCAAGACACCCTCTGGAGTCATTTATTAATACTTCCAAGTGTTTACCGGAAGTACAATCATCTGATTCAGTGTTCATCTGGTGGTGTTAGGCACTGACACAGCATAATTTTGGCTCACCCTTTCGTGTTTCAGCCATGTCATATTTATGTTCATATAGCACCATATAGTTGTGTACTTTAATAGCATTATCGTAAAGTGGTGCAGTTGACCAAAATACTTGAGGTGCAGTTGCTGTACAACACAGATATTTCGGTGAGTGTACATACTAATGGTCTTCCTTATAGTGTTACCAAATAGCTGTTTTCATAAATATCTGCATTTGTGTAGTTTTAGTAATTTTATTAACCTTATATATACTCACATATTCATTTCAATAGCATTGTGCATTTATTTTGTGAATGTTTATCTACTTGAAGTGTTTTGCTATGTTAACTTGACCAAAGGCCTTCAGCATTTGAACATAAAGGTTTAACCTTCAACGTGAAAGTTTGCTCGGTTGCAAAGTTTCCTTCTATGCAGATGTGTTCCTAGGATCCCATAGATAGTGAATGGCACATTGTGTATGAGAGATAGTGAGGCTCGAGAGGGAAACTCTTGGCAAATACAAAAGGCACTAACAAACAAAGGGAGGACCCCAATGAGTGCTGTATCTTGAGACGGGAGGAATCCAAGGATGTTCTGATGATCGGACCAAGAGATGGGGGTATCTAGTTGGATTGACAAGTTGGAAAAGTACTGAGATTCATTATGTGGGATTCTTAAAAGCTTTGTGAAGTTTAATTGGTGGTCACACTTCAGCTTTAGTCAGATTCCCTTATACTTAAAGGGGTAGAAACCTCTGCTATATTTGTGTTGTGTGACTTTATGCTATAAAATACTCCTGATTTTGGAGATCGTCTACAGAAGTCTCTGCAGTGCTGACACTTTCCTGTTTATTTGATCTAATTACATTTTCCCTACTAATGCTACTGATGCAGCGTGACTCCAGAAATTCTCTGTAAAACCATCACCTTAACCCAAGGAGCTAGTCACACATTACTCATCAGTGGGGCCTGTAACACTGCGGCTCACTCATATTCACATTTATCCTGCTCCGAGGGGTTGGTGAAGACCAAAGGAGACCTGCTGGATTATAGCGGAGTGTCTAAAACTAAAATGTATACATTATCTACATGTGCAGTTTATTTCTGACACCATGGTTATGATTTAAGAAGAAAAAAAATAATTAAAACCCCACCATTATCTGTCAATGGATCAGCTAGTAGAAGGTAACCAAAGGACAACAAGACCGGCTTAAATCTCCATTTATTTATTTTTTATTTAGAGACTAAAATCTCCTAGCATGACCTTTATCTGTTAATCACCAAAAATTAATCAAACATCAATAACCTAGAAGAAAACGTTTTAAGATTCAAAACAATTCATTTATTAGTATGACCGTTTGAAAAATAAGAAAAGTTTTATATTACCAAAGTTTGGAAATGCAGACATCAGCATAAGTACAGAATAGTTCCCAATAAACACCTCTCTATCTCTCTCGATGTTCCCCTCTCATAGGACTCCGCACCCATTCAAAAGTTAAAGTTCAGAAAAATGTCAAAGTCCCTGCGCCATAGGAAAAGTTGCGCAGACCGGCAGCATGTCAGGGTGCAAAGATAAAATCGGAAAAGCAAGCTTTTTTCATCATCTTAAATGTTTTCTTTTATACCCTTTTTCACTAACTTATCTATCTAAAAGTTGAAACTTTGGAATCTTAGACTGTCCGTGATTGGTCACATTGAGGGGTGGATGAGCATCACCTCATCACCTTATTGTTCAATTTCCGCAGAGTCATCGTTATGATTTAGAAAATAAAGTTTCAATTATTTGCATCATTCCTCTTCCGCTTGTGTCCTTTAATTTGTTATTCAATGCCCTATTCCTACATTCATGATGCTGACATTCGAAAAAGTTGGCATCCATTCCAATATGCAGGCTACACTGTCCTTGACCCATTCTGCACAGGTACAGGCTGCTCGTGCTTCTCCTCTCATAACCTCGCGCATGCGTGCTTCATCGCAAACTCGGAGTCGCGGTCAGCCTCCATCTTTTAGGCCACATAGGCCACATTTAGGAACTATTATAGAACCAAACACAAATAAATGTAAATTTGAGAAATAAAGCCCTTCTGTTTACCTCCCACCATACTAATAGTATCCCAATTAGTCGTTACCTAGCTTTAGGCAACATATATGCATGGTTTACTTACCAATCTTCATTATTTATGCCACAAATAAACAGACAAACAGCACATTCATGCAATTTTCTATTAGATTATGGCAAATGCGTACAGTTTGAACACAGTACATTACACAATTAGTAGATTATGATTTGCAATTACATGCAATTTAGTATCCCACGTGTATTTGTGTATGTGCATTCTATTCTATGTTGATTAATTTAAAAAGCACACGATTTATTTCATATTACTGTTATAGAGCATTGACTTCACAATGGGTATACAAAAAAAAATTTCAACCTTGCTCCATCACTACTTACCTCAGACTTAGGTAATTTTAATTTACTCATGTTTAGGCAAGAGAACGGGAAATCATATACTGACCACCATATTTTGTTACTTATTTTGTGCATTGCTATTACTGAATTCCTTGCATGTTTTATGCTATTGAGGTTAAACTTTGTCAGAAGATGTGGATTACTAGTAGTGATTCTGTATTTTTCCAATGTATTCTTGAGACATGTATATATCAGTTTGGTTTTGAACTTGTAAAAAACCTACATTTAATGGCATTTATCAACTTTTGGGTCCTCACTGTGTAGCCAAATGGAGTACACTGTAAATTGAACTTTTGGATTATGTTAACTCCTCTTTATTTCCCAGGATCTAAAAAGGTCCATCGCAGTGGCATTTACATATTAGGGTCAGTGCTCTGGCAGTACCATTCTGGGTGCAGCCTTTTACATACCATGCTATATAGAAACAGAGTTTCAGTTTTATGCTCCATCACCCTACCAATCACTCCTTCCATCAGCGCAAGTAAATGGATTGATATTTCTGCTGACAGCCATGTTCCGCTCGACTGGGTGGTCTAGAAGTGCATGGCTTCCATCAGCTCATCACCCATATTGGGGCCATTGCGCCTCCTTTATCAAACACCTATTCTGGAGCCATATTTTGAAGAATGGCCAAGTGTTTTACTCTGCTTTTATATGTACTCCTTCGTTTTATTCAGACATGGCAAGGACTTGTGCAGTTTGCCTTACTGGGCAGGACCCACACCTTCTGCCTGCAAACGGCAGCTGGAAAACCGGGCGCATGTTCAATCCTAAGAGCATAATGGCGTAGTGGACTAAAATTTTTAAAAAACTAACACAAAACCTCCTGGGAAAATTAAGCAGGAAAGGACATTTTTAAGGGCTTCCTGAGCAAGTAATAGTTTTCCTGCTGCCGAAGCTAGGGAACGACTTGCGGAGGGTATAAGGGGATGAGTGTAGGGTGCAAAGTGTTTGTATTGTTTTATGTTATGGGGAGATTGGTGTAAACGGACGCCAGGACACCAGCTAGGTTTTTCTATTTAGTTATTGAGATCTTGTTGGAGAGGGTGTGTCTGGTATGGGAGGCTGGCTGAACAGCAGATAATGTTTTTTTTCTTTTCAATTATTAAAACAGGGTAAGAGAGTAACGCACCACATTTTTTTTTTGTTTTAATTATTGAGATGGGGTTAGAGAGGATGTTTCTGGTATGGAAGGGAGGCTGACGCCAGATATCATCTCTGAATTCAAGAGGAGCCACTTAGGTCATCATCGCAGCTGTTGATAACCATCCCTAACTTCTCCCAGTCCAACTTTGGCAGTCGCTCCTTTCAAGTGCTGGCCGCCTGCCTATGGAACGGCCTGCCATTACCGCTCAGGCGGGTGCAGGATTTTTTTATCTTCACGAAGCAGTTAAAAACCTGGCTTTTTGGGGGGCCAGACTTGGGCGGCTGAGCTAATGGCTGCCTGATCTCATCTGTTAGACGAGGGTTCCTCTGAGGGTGGTGTTGGGATCGATGTGGATCTGGAAGTGCATATGTTCGGCGGCGCTGAGTGTGTCACAAGTGTTGGTCGAGATTCTGAGGGTATTTCTGTGGACAATGGTGATTCCTCCTCCTGCTCTGTTGGTGCGGTCCCTGCGTGTGATCTTGTAGCCGTCGGGGATGGGGACGGCGATGTTGGGTGCCGAGGAGGGGTTCATCGAGGTCTCTGTCAGGAAGGCGACGTCCAGGAAGGAGGATTAGAGTAGGTTCCAGAGTTCTATGGCATTCTTGCGGGTGGAGCGGGTGTTGAGTAGTATGCATCTGAGGTGGTTGCGTCCTCCCTCGGTGGAGGAGGTCGCGGCTTGGAGGCTGGTGTAGTTTTACAGCTCCGGCAAGAGAAGAGTCCTTGGGTGCGCTTTGGGGTGGCCTGGAAGCAGGTGTATGCTCGGCTGGCGTTGAGTGTGTGGAGGGTGCCGGCATCGTAGTGGCATTGATGTCATGGTTTTCGCGGGAGCCAGAGGGCCTGGCCCTGGGCGCAGTCCTGGGTGCAGACGGGCTTGCCTGTGGCTTGCCTTCGGCACGCCAGCAACGCGCCCGCTGAGCGTCCGCACAGC
Organism: Lissotriton vulgaris; assembly: GCF_964263255.1. Classification (NCBI taxonomy): domain Eukaryota; kingdom Metazoa; phylum Chordata; class Amphibia; order Caudata; family Salamandridae; genus Lissotriton; species Lissotriton vulgaris. The sequence goes on from NC_141697.1 coordinate 808,747,146, forward strand.
GGCCGAAATAATAAACAGAGGTGGGAGGTGGGAGTGAGGAGCAGCTGGGAGGTGGGGAGTGAGAGCGAATGGGCGAGCGAGGGGGGTGGGCTGCAGTGAACGCAGCGGCGTTACGGCGCGAAAAAACAGGTGGACCACAGGGTAATAAGACCAACTACAATTATACAAGGAAGTGCAGGAGAGAATACAAAACAGTGGAGCACAATGCAATTCAGCAACAGCAAATACAGTGTAGCAATCCTAGAATTACATAGACTGGGAATCTCAGAATTGTGCGTTTCAAACTGCCCGTCAATTTCGTCCAAAATCCTCAGCCTGTACTTAGCCTGTGCCGGACAGTCCCATTACAAGTGAAGTAGAGTCCCTTCCTCCCCGCATATTCACCAGCAGGTAGGGCTGCGGTCCGAATTTCCCTGATTCAGTATCACTGGTGTCACATACCAGTATGCAACTATCTTGAAAGCTGTTTCCTCACTGCCAGTGTTCATCGCTGTGTGTTAGGCTCTGTAATATATGTCTCCCCATTCTTCCTTTGAAATTTCCCTACCTAGTTCTCTCGCCCACCGTCTTTGACTGTGGGTAGGCTCTGTGGCTCTGTAGGGGCCGGCTTGCAAAGCATGTTGTATAGTTCTGACATCAACTTTATGTCCGATGTCTATGTGACCAACCATTTTCCTATATCGTCAGTTTTCCGTTTACCTTGGGGCGTATGTTAGGATGTAGAAGCCAGTGTCGCACCTGCATGTAGCAATACCGTTCTGTCTCTGGGAGTGTGTAATCTTGCTTCAAATGCGTGAATGGAATAATCCCATCAATATCAAACAGGTGGCCTGCTGCTTTACAATGTGTCGCTTGCCACGCTCAGAGAGCCGCAACATCCATTCCTGGAGAGAATTCCCTGTCCTCCAGCAATGGGGTCATCGGGGAGGGAAATGACGTGAACATCTTCTCCATAGTCACGCCCTCCCACGCGTCCATAGTCGCACTAGTGATAGGGAAGCTCCTTAGGCCTTGCGCCCTATAGGCCTTTTTCAGGAAGGGAACCTTCTATAGAGAGGTCTGAACCAGAGCTCTCGGATTCCTCTCTGCTCCATTCAACCAAGTATCTCAGTAGAGATGCTCTATAGTCCTCCTCCAGATTTGAGATCCCAGCCCTCTGTCTTCTTTCCTCAAGTAGCTTAATTCCCGGCGCATGTGGGGTCTCACTCCTGCCTATACAAATTGAAATATCTCTTCCTGTTAGGCCTTGAGTATCCCTTTCAGTGGTTTGGCTGGTTGCGTCTGAAAGAAGTATAATGCCTTCGGAAGGGTCAATATTTTTATGGCAGCCACTCGGCCCATTAACGACAACTGGTGTCGCCTCCAAGTCTGTTGGTCTTTCGTGACCTGTCTAGTGAGGTTGTCATAGTTCATGGTGATTGTTAGTTGTACCGACAGAGCTACCTCAATCCCCAGGCATGGATCGACTTCTTTTTTTGAATCTACAAGAACCGATCTCCCCCCAGCCTTGAACCCAGCTGTGTCGCTAGATTTAGAATTTGCGATTTCCCCACATTGACTTTAAGCCTGGATACACTCCCAAATATCTCCAGCTTCCTTAGGAACGCCGGAACTGACCTTCCAGGAGCCTCAAGTGAGGCCAGTATGTCATCCGCATACAGACTTATGGTATGTCTCTCCCCACCAAATTGTATGCCAACGATGGCCGGATTGTCTCGTACCCTCTGCGCCAGCAGCTCGATGTAAAGAGCAAACAGGAGGGGCGGCAAAGGGCACCCTTGCCTGGTGCCCGGTTGAATGGGGAAGGGACAAGATGAGATCCTGTTGACCCTAATGATGGCAGTGGGGGAGCTATAACAGCTGGCTATCCATGCTCTATAGCGTTCCCCTATCCCAAAGTGAACCAACGTGCATTCTAAAAAGCCCCAGTTCTCTTGGTTGAATGCTTTCTCTGCGTCCATATTCGTGCAGTTGGCCTTGTCTATTAAGTTGAGGATCTGTGTTGTATTGACCCCCCCTTGGTGATTCTGGATAAAAACTGCTTGGACTGGTTCTATTATTCCAGGCATCAGAAGGGCCCAGTCTTGCCGCCAGGATTCCCATGAGCAGTTTGAGGTCCACATTCAGTAGAGTCACTAGACAGTAAAAGCTGCACTTCTTCTTGGCCTTCGATGGCTTAGGGAGGACCACTATAGACGCTGCCAACATAACGGTAGGGATCCAGCCCTGCCCCTCAAATGAAGTAAACAAAGTGTCAGGATTGGTGTATGCAGAAGGCCAAAAAAAACTGAAAATCCATCCGCCCAGTTCCTTAAGAGGTTTAAGACATGATATTGCCCTTATCACCTCCTCTATCAGAATCGGAGCATCCAGTGACTCTGCTTGGTCATTAATTCGCGCTGTAGTTTGTATGCCTTGCAAGTAGGATGTCATCAAACTATCTGACGTATCCTCTTTGGGGTATGAGTCTGTGTAAAAGTCCCAAAACGCTTGTGCTATGCCCTCGTCATCCGTTAGATTCTCCCCATTGTCAGTCTCAATAGTCTGCACCCTCGTCTGTTGATTCCATGCCCTTAGTTTACTTGCTAGCATACGTCCCGTTCTATCCCTGCCGCTGAAGTAGGAGTGTTTTAGCCTCAGTGCTGCTAATTGTACTCATGCCATCTTCATCTGCCGCCAAACCCTTGACACCCCTGTCCGGCTGTCCACCTTTTCTAATTCCAGCACCTGTGCTGAAAGATCAGCCCTCTTTTCCTTACACTCTTCACTCCCCGCTGCAGAGATCGCAATTAATTCCCCTCTCAATACCGCTTTCAGGGCTCCCAATAGTGAGGCTATTGGGGTATCCGGGGAGTAATTTACTTCGAGATACCCTTGGATGCACTTACTAAGCTGTGTTTTCACCGTGTCTTTGTGGAGCATCATCTCCCTTGGTCACCAGCCCCCAAGGTTCTCCGTTGTAGTGTCACCTGTAAAGAGACTGTCACAGCATTGTGATCGGACAATGCCGCTGGACACATGCCCACCTCCCCTACCATCAGATTGATCTCTACCTTTCCCAGCAAGTGATCCAAGCATGCATATGTCTTTTGTGCGTGCGAATAATATGAAAATTGTGACGTGTGGGGATGAACCTTCCTCCACGTATCCACAGATCCACCAATCCCAGGGACCTGAACCACTCCCTGCCATCCTGTGATACCTCCCCTGTTTTTGAGTGTTGATTACCCGACCAGTCCTGTGTCTCATCCATAACTATGTTCAGGTCTCCTCCTATGATCGTCTTACGTTCTTGGTTGTGCATGACCTCTGAAAGAGCTGATCTCAGAAAATTCTCCTGACCTGTGTTAGGTGCGTAGATGGAGCCTATCAGTAAGTTGCGTTCCCCAATCCTGAATGTATGAGCTAGTAGTCTTCCTTTGATCTGGCCACCTTTTCCCCCATTGTCCCCTTGAACCATTTAGCCACTAAGATAGTCACCTCCGCTTTTTTATCCGAGGGGGAACAAAAGAATTGTGGAAAAACTCGGGATTCAGTCTACGCCAGTTTTTGGATAGGAGATGGGTCTCCTGGAGGATGCATATATCCGCCTCCGAATTCTCTAGAAAGGAAAGGATGGACCTCCATTTAATGGGATTTTTAAGGCCTCTCACTTTGAGGGTGAGAATTTTCATGGTGGGCCTGGCCATATCTCTCTTTGGGGTTTGCATCTTTGTCAGGATGACCCCGTTTCTGTGTGTTTCTTTCTCCCCTCCGATGTCCCCTCTGCATCTAGTCTCCAGTGCCGGCGATCTTTCCTCTCCATTTCAATAAACTGCATAGCAGTGTCCCACCCTCCCTCCCTAATCCCAACTTTGAACCCCTGAGATCCTCATAATGTCCAGGGCCCGCCAAACCTGTTCACGTGTCCCTGGTATTCAGGAAGGTTGGGAGCATAGTGTGGCCATAACCCCACGCCTCCCTCTCCCATCAGGTGGTTCTGCCACCCCCTCAGCCCCGCATGTGTCACTTATCTGCCCCTCAATCGTTCAGGGTATCTGCATGTGGGCTGCGAAGGAGGGCTGTCCCTCTAGACAACGTCTCCATCACCGATTATCTTTCTTGCGCCATAGTCGTGGGATCGGGTCTCAGTGCTTGCTCTGTGCTTCGCCTTCCGGTGACTTTTTGCCATCTCTCTCTGGGGGCCTTGCTCTGTCTGATCTCTGTCTCCTCCTGCTGTGGGTCCTCATTGCCCAGCTCCCAGCAAGTGTCTTGTAATTATCAAAGTTGGTGCAGCTTACTCTGCCACTTAAAGATCAATCGGAATGGGTGCCTCCATGCGTACGGTACACCCTGGTTCCAGAGATGTGTTGTTGCCACTCGAAATTCCCTCCGTTCTAACGCGTTATCAGGGCCAAATCTTGTTAATTGGGGCGATCGGCTGGTCTTGGTAATGCATGGGTTGTTTGTCCCTGGCAGCTCATAATATGCACTCTTTAAGTTGAAAATCCGGAATGTACGCGAGTATATATGGTGGGTGTGTGTACCACTCGATGAACTCTGTCTATTTTTATGTCAAAGTCCGGTGGGACCTCCAGCACGTTCCTGAAGAGACCTTGTAGGCACTGTGCAATGTCCGGCCCTTCTTCCTTGGATGGCACTCCCTTAACACAAATGTTATGTTGGCGAGAACGGTTCTCCAAGTCCTTTGTGTGTTCCTGGAGGTCGATCTGCTGCTCTTTTAACCTGAAAATCTCTTGCTGCAGTTGTTCTACTTCCTCCTCCCATGCTTGTTCTTGATCCTTAATGGAGGCCACTTGTTTGCCCACTGCATCAATGTCTCATCTCACCTCCTTCATCTCCATCGCAATTTCTCCTTTCAGTGCCTGAAAGTCATCCCTCAGTGTGCCGAAGAGCGTCTCCAAAAAAGCGCGAGTGACCAGGGCTTCACGGGATTCTGTGTCCTGCCCCGATTGTGTAGTGGGGAAAGTCTCCTGTCTCCGCTGTTACATGAAGGAAGCTTGGTCAGCATCTCTTTGAGATTTCGGTCCTTCTTGCCCATCACCGTCGACATGGCTGTACCATCTCCCTCTGCCTCTCCGGACCTCTGCTCCCGGTCTCTGGGTGATAACTGTCTACTAGTGTGCCCGCCCTCCGCTCGCCTTCCACGTTGCCTCTAGAGGGGTGTGGGCCCGTTATCAGAAGTGCCCGTCATATGCAAATCTCTGTGGAGCTGCAGGGTGCTACCCCCGATGTTCCTCCCGGTGCATGCCCAATCTCTTTAACGGCCTTTGGGCCCAGCTGCCGCGGTCTGCCACAGGGATGGTCTGGGCATGCTCGCCGTCTCTGAAGGCCCTGCTGCCTGCCTGTGCACCTCATCGGTCGTGTGCCACCCTGCACCCTCCTGCTTGTGGGTCCTTTCTTTGCTGCTTTCTCTCTCTCTGCGGGGCACCCTAGGAGGTCCTCCAGGGCCCGGCCTCTCACAGATGGACCCTGTCCTTGTAGTAAATGTAAATGTAAACGTAAATGTAGTGTATTTTGTAAAGCGCACAGCTGCCCCAACGGGGCGTCCCGGCGCTGTATAACACTGTGGAACCCTTCCAGGCTCTCCCTGTGAGATGCCCCTCCTGGGCACCCCCAAGGTGAAGCCAGGCATCCCAGTGTTGTAGGGGCCGTTGTGGAGATTAAGCAAGCTATTGCCCAGAGTTGCAGCATGGGACCCATGATTAGAGTAGGCGCCAAGGCGAGAATTATCGAGTCCGCGGACATTGAGCCCAAGACCCTGCCGCGTCGGGACTTGAACCCTGGTCCCGGGCCTGATCTCTGCTTCAGAGTCTGCCGCTCTAACCAGTGAGCCACACTTCTCCACTTCTCTCTGGTCGCAGGCCCCCCGCTTGCTCTCTTTGCGCTGTGTAGTGCCCCCCAGCCTCTCACCCACGGGCATGGGCCTCCCGTACAGGTTTATGCAGCGGGTTACCTAAGTGTCACTCAGTACCCTTTTTCCCCCTCCTGGATGCCTCCGATGCTCTCGGGACTCCGCGTTGGGCCACTTGTCGCTCCCTGTCCTCCTAGAGCTTCTGGGCCTCTCCCCTTTGGACCCGTATCAGGGGTGCAGATCCTCTCGCCTGCTGCCGGCCCTGAATGCAGCACTGGGCTCCTCGCGCTGGGCCGTAGGGAAATGAGCATCTGTTGCATGGCTTCCGTGTGGCCTGCTAGTGCCTTCTCCGCAGCACCCTACCTTGAGGGTGAACTTGTGGGTGCTCACTGCCAAGTGCCTCCTCTCTCTATCGGGCCTTCTCTCTGCTTCGGGCCCCCGGTCCACTAACTATGCCCTCCCTTTCCCCGCCAGTCGATATCTCTGGCCGCAGTGCTCTGGGATGGGGGGCTGTTTCTCTGCACCCTGGTGTTGCTGTGTCCCCGCTAGTTCTCCCTTTACTGCCCTGGCCCTCTTGTAATGCTCCGGGCTCCCGCCACTCTCGTGGCCCATCTGCCGTCCGCCTCCCTGACGCAGGCGGTTGGATGCCAGCCTGTGTTCCGGTACTTCGTGTCACTCGTGGGGGCCTGCACTCCGGTTGCCACTCACCATCTCCCCTCAGTGGGCATCCAGTCTCTGGTGGGCTCAGCTGGTCCGCGGCTTGCCTCCAGTGAGGTTCAGAACCCAGAGCGGCCTCAACAGGCCCTTGTCAGTCTGGCCGCCATTTTCAGAACCCGGCCGCTTATCGTCTCAAGACTTTCTTTCATCCCAAGGCGGGCCCGCATCGAACCTCATCTGCTTTCGGATGTGGGCGGGACAGGGCGTTAATCTCCCCTGCTGGTGCACTATTTAGAGGGGATACTTCTGAGATTTGGGCTGGATTGGGTGCACGGGAGCGGGGAGTTGAGAGAAACATGTCCTACCAGCTCACCTACTTGGCCAGCTACCCCTACCATCATAATTTAGGCAGATAGCATATGCATTTTAGTACTGATCAGCAGTTGTACGTTTGCAGAGTCCTAAAGCCAGCAAAAACAGGACAGAAAAAATAGTAGGAAGAAGTCAGAAGGTGGGGATAACCCTACAAAATGGGCCAGGTCCAACACCTGCCTCCCGTGTATTGCTTCTGTGTGTCCCCAACCTACTATGTGTTGTTTCTGACCTTCCTGTTGCTTCATCCTCTGTTGCTTCTGCCATATTTCTACCTCCTCCTGCCCACTGACTCACTTTCAATCAATCAATCAAGTATTATGTGTATATTGCCCCTAATGACTCCGGGGTATCCAGGTGCAGTGCTGCAGGTATGAGCTGAAGAGCCATATCGTGAGACCCTTTCCTGAAGTGGTTCAGTGATGGAGAAGTGCAGAGGCTTTGGAGGTGAGGTGGGAGAAGGAGCGTCCTCCAGCCTGGCTGCGGGGGATATGTGGTGTCTGAGCAGGGGTGAGGTGTGTGGACCAGAGGTTTTTGGAGGGCTGGTGGAAGATCAGGTGGCTGTTCATGTAGTCTAGTCCTTGGTTGTGTATGGTTTTGTTTGCATAAGTCAGGAGCTTGAACTGGCATCTCCGCTGGTTGTGGATGTGGTCTTTCGGCGTGGGAGTGAAGGCGAGCTCCTCTGGCCACCAGGACTCATTCCAAAGGGCGGTGGGTCTGCCGAAGATCAGGATTTCCGTTTTATCTGTGTTGAGTTTCAGGCAGATTTCTTTCACCCATGCTACAACATTCTTCATGCAGTTGTTGAAATTAGTCTTCATCAGGGAGGGGTTTGATACTAGTGAGAGGATGAGCTGAGTGACATCAGCGTAGGAGAGGATGTTGATGTTGTGCAATCCGACGATGTCTGCGAGAGGTATCATGTAGATATTGAAGAGGGAAGGTATGAGCCTTGGGATACTCCACAGATCATATGCTTGGTTTGCAAGGTGATGGGAGGGAGGCAGACTGTCAGGGTGCGTCCTGTGAGGAAGTAAGTAATCCATCTGAGCGCATCATCTGCCATTCCAATCTAGCACAGTCAGTTGATGAGTGTGTGGGGAGATGGTGTTGAAGGCTGCGGAGGGATCCAGAAGGATGAGGGCGGATGATTCTCCTCTGTTGAGTAGGACTCGGATGTCATCTGTTGCTATTATCAGGGATTTCTCAGTGCTGTGGTTGTATCTGAAACCTGATTGGGATATGTCCAGCATATTATTTTTTTCCCAGATTATCGGTGAGTTGGAGGTTAGAACATTAAAAATGTTTTAACATGCTTTTGTGGGTTTTTTTAGGTTCTCAGTCCAAATTGGATAGGTGACTGAAAACAAAAATACAGCAATGTCATATTGTATGCTTGCATAGGCATGTAGTAGTAGTAGAAAAGCTGTATTCGATTTTTGTAGAATTAAAAAATCATAAAAGTAACATCATCGAAAAAATCAATACATAATGTACACAGATATAGCATTGCGTTATGGAAAACTGGCTGTGGATACAATAATTTTATGAACACATTAAACTTTTCCTATTTCTACAGACACTCTTGAAAGAAAAAGAAAAAACGACCATGCTATGAATTTTTACATTTCAACTAGACATATAATGATCTGGGATAGAAGTCACATATGCTCCATATAGATATAGGACCATCTCCTATTTGAGGCTGCCAAGTTTGGAGATAAGGAACCACATAATTAGACCTGAATTTAACAAGTACCAGATCGCCCACCAAATTCTTGCGTAGAGGTCCTAGCCAGCCCACCCTTCTGACACTAAGTATGGTCCCATCAATATTTGGTGGTAGAGGTCTATTTTTGGTTAACCAAAATGAGACCTTGTTTCTTAGGTCCATATGGCTTTCATGTTTCCCCCTTGTAAGTTCAGGTACTCCCGAAAGGACACACACACTAGGGGCGGCCTCTGGAGGCAAATGTAGATGCTTGGATTTGGGCAACATTTTGTTACGAATGACCACTGTTTCCTTATTTAAAGACAATTCTTTGTTTAGCCCTACTGTAGGGCAGGAGCTCCGTACAGTTGTGACAGGGGGATCCAAACTTTTCACATGTGGAGTTGCTAACTGATTATAGATGGTCTTGCTTTGTACAGAGTTTTCGGGCATTTTTGTGGCTACTAAACACTGTAATTGAGTGGATGTTGTCATAGATTTTACAGGTAGTGGATTGGCCTTGATAGCTTCCTCGACGGCCATAAGCCTGTCCCCTAAACTAACCATTTTGTTCATCAGGGGGGGATATTATAGTCTTGATCATGTTCTCGATTGAGGCCAGTAAAGAAGCATGAATAAGTGGATTCGATGCGTCAATGTTGGGAGTGTTAGGAGATACAGGATAAGGATTTAGTTTCTGTTGCTTGGCCCGTCTCCCCAGGTGTTTGACCCCTTCTCGCTTCCTTTTAGCGATGGTGAGCTGAGGGTTCAATGCCGAAAGCGAGTTCACTTTTGATCGTGTTGAAGGGGGCGCATCCTGTATACTAGGAGTTAATTGAGGTTGATTGCAAGACAGAGGGCTAATATTTGATATGGCACAGATGGGGGGATTAGTTTTCACATTGTCTGGTTTCACATGTGCATACGTAGATTTACACATGTTATTAAGTTCCTCCAGTAAGGATATCTCTGGGGCAGGATCAACAAACTGTAAAGGAGAGCACGTAGTGGTCGAACTATCCATGGTGGGAGATCGCTCTATTCGCTCTAGATTCCTGATAATGGGGAGCGTTACCCTCTTTAGATAGTGGTCCAACGTTCCTCTGATCAGGCCACTGTGTGTGGCATCATTCCTGGTACCCCCCTTGCAGGTCATGTCATCAGCCATCTTCCAATATGATCAGTTCAATGATACCACTATGTAGACGACATAGGAAGGACCCATTAGTAAAAGGGGGATGGGTAAAGGGAAACAGTACCTTTAGTGCTTATTCCGCATCTCCTCGTACCGAGCCAAGGGGAATGGCCCCGCCCCGGCTTCCTCTGGCCTCTGATAGCCGCAGATGGCCCCGCCCTTGTCCCGGGCTTTGCCCGGCGGTCCCGCGCGCGTCCCACAGGGACAGGAGGTGTTCCGATGTTTGTAGGCGCCTCCTGGCGCAGGCAGTGACGTCCCAGGTGCGCCTCTGCTACCCGGGCACCTGGGGATTGTGGTCTGGGTCCGCTTTGCCGTTTCCCTCACGGCGCTCGGTGTGCTCAACAACGTAGGTAGGTGAGGTGCTGTGGGATTCTGCCGGTCCCCCACCCGTGCTGCCTGGTCTGGTGCTGGTCGAGTGTGACCCCCAGGGAGCTGTCGGTGCTCCGATGTTTGTAGGCGCCTCCTGGCGCAGGCAGTGACGTCCCAGGTGCGCCTCTGCCACCGGGGCACCTGGGGATTGTGGTCTGGGTCTGCTTTGCCGTTTCCCTCACGGCGCTCGGTGGGCTCAACAATGTAGGTAGGTGAGGTGCTGTGGGACACTGCCGGTCCCCCACCCGTGCTGCCTGGTCTAGTGCTGGTCGAGTGTGACCCCCAAGGAGCTGTCGGTGCTCCGATGTTTGTAGGCGCCTCCTGGCGCAGGCAGTGACGTCCCAGGTGCGCCTCTGCCATCAGGGCACCTGGGGATTGTGGTCTGGGTCCGCTTTGCCGTTTCCCTCATGGTGCTCGGTGGGCTCAACAATGTAGGAAGGTGAGGTGCTGTGGGACTCTGCCGGTCCCCCACCCGTGCTGCCTGGTCTGGTGCTGGTCGAGTGTGACCCCCAAGGAGCTGTCGGTGCTCCGATGTTTGTAGGCGCCTCCTGGCGAAGACAGTGTCATCCCAGGTGCGCCTCTGCCACCAGGGCACCTGGGGATTGTGGTCTGGGTCCGCTTTGCTGTTTCCCTCACAGCGCTCGGTGGGCTCAACAATGTAGGTAGGTGAGGTGCTGTGGGACTCTGCCGGTCCCCCACCCATGCTGCCTGGTCTGGTGCTGGTCGAGTGTGACCCCCAAGGAGCTGTCGGTGCTCCGATGTTTGTAGGCGCCTCCTGGCGCAGTCAGTGACGTCCCAGGTGCGCCTCTGCCACCGGGGCACCTGGGGATTGTGGTCTGGGTCCGCTTTGCCGTTTCCCTCACGGCGTTCGGTGGGCTCAACAATGTTGGTAGGTGAGGTGCTGTGGGACTCTGCCGGTCCCCCACCTGTGCTGCCTGGTCTGGTGCTGGTCGAATGTGACCCCCAAGGAGCTGTCGGTGCTCCGATGTTTGTAGGCGCCTCCTGGCGCAGGCAGTGACATCCCAGGTGCGCCTCTGCCACCGGGGCACCTGGGGATTGTGGTCTGGGTCCGCTTTGCCGTTTCCCTCACGGCGCAGGGTGGGCTCAACAATGTAGTTAGGTGAGGTGCTGTGGGACTCTGCCGGTCCCCCACCCGTGCAGCCTGGTCTGGTGCTGGTCGAGTGTGACCCCCAAAGAGCTGTCAGTGCTCCGATATTTGTAGGCGCCTCCTGGCGCAGTCAGTGACGTCCCAGGTGCGCCTCTGCCACCGGGGCACCTTGGGATTGTGGTCTGGGTCCGCTTTGCCGTTTCCCTCACGGCGCTCGGTGGGCTCAATAATGTAGGTAGGTGAGGTTCTGTGAGACTCTGCCGGTCCCCCACCAGTGCTGCCTGGTCTGGTGCTGGTCGAGTGTGACCCCCAAGGAGCTGTCAGTGCTCCGATGTTTGTAGGCACCTCCTAACGCAGGCAGTGACGTCCCAGGTGCGCCTTTGCCACCGGGGCACCTGGGGATTGTGGTCTGGGTCCGCTTTGCCGTTTCCTTCACAGCGCTCGGTGGGCTCAACAATGTAGGTAGGTGAAGTGCTGTGGTACTCTGCCGGTTCCCCAACCGTGCTGCCTGGTCTGGTGCTGGTCGAGTGTGACCCCCAAGGAGCTGTCGGTGCTCCGATGTTTGTAGGCGCCTCCTGGCGCAGTCAGTGACGTCCCAGGTGCGCCTCTGCCACCGGGGCACCTGGGGATTGTGGTCTGGGTCCGCTTTGCCGTTTCCCTCACGGCGCTCGGTGGGCTAAACAATGTAGGTAGGTGAGGTGCTGTGGGACTCTGCCGGTCCCCCACCCGTGCTGCCTGGTCTGGTGCTGGTCGAGTGTGACCCCCAAGGAGCTGTCGGTGCTCCGATGTTTGTAGGCGCCTCCTGGCGCAGGCAGTGACGTCCCAGGTGGCCTCTGCCACTGGGGCACCTGGGGATTTTGGTCTGGTTCTGCTTAGCCGTTTCCCTCACGGCGCTCGGTGGGCTCAACAATGTAGGTAGGTGAGGTGCTGTGGGACTCTGCCGGTCCCCCACCCCTGCTGCCTGGTCTGGTGCTGGTCGAGTGTGACCCCCAAGGAGCTGTCGGTGCTCCGATGTTTGTAGGCGCCTCCTGGCGCAGGCAGTGACGTCCCAGGTGGCCTCTGCCACCGGGACACCTGGTGATTTTGGTCTGGTTCTGCTTTGCGGTTTCCCTCACGGCGCTCGGTGGGCTCAACAATGTAGGTAGGTGAGGTGCTGTGGGACTCTGCCGGTCCCCCACCCGTGCTGCCTGGTCTGGTGCTGGTCGAGTGTGACCCCCAAGGAGCTGTCGGTGCTCTGATGTTTGTAGGCGCCTCCTGGCACAGGCAGTGACGTCCCAGGTGCGCCTCTGCCTCCGGGGCACCTGGGGATTGTGGTCTGGGTCCGCTTTGCCGTTTCCCTCACGGCACTCGGTGGGCTCAACAATGTAGGTAGGTGAGGTGCTATGGGACTCTGCCGGTCCCCTACCCGTGCTGCCTGGTCTGGTGCTGGTCGAGTGTGACCCCATTTTTTTTTCTTTTACTTAAACCATGCTGCAAAGCATAAGGGATGCCGTGCAGCGTGGTTAAAAACCATGGGTCAGGCAATAGGTCCCAAAGAAAATACTTATTTGCTTTAATAATGTTTTTTTTATCGCCAAAGTACATCCAAGCACAGCTAGTGCATCTGAGTGCAACCCTGTTTGTTTTGACCCGCTTTCGGAAGAGCATGATGTGAAGTGAGCAATTAAAGAAATCGATAGTGGACAATACATGATTGTTTTTCTAAACTGTAGAAAGAATAGGAGACATAACATCCAGTCTTTTTATCTGATATCAGTTTGGTGAGGTAGTGTTAGCTTTTGTTTCCACAAATTCACTAATCTTTCTGCTCAGTGTTTTAGGTTCCCAAATCGAATCAGCTGTCTCCAGCCGTGTCAGAAAGTCTTGCTGTAAAGTAGGACTATTTTGCTTTATTTGTTTTTTCTTATGACTATTTTTTATTTCTAAACCATGTCATATGCACAGATGCTTATGCTGACTTCATTAGTAAGGCACCAGTAATTTTGGTTGTGTGGGTACTAACGTCTTCCTCAGTGACCTAAAATGTTAGCGTGTGCTATGCCCATGAGACTGACATACAGAATCACTCACATAAACATCAATTCAACTAGCGCGATATTCACTCGGTGTGACAGGGTAGATGAACAACAAATTCAAACACAATTCAAAATGAGTGCTCAGAAAAGCAGCATGGAGCAGCACTTTTTTATGCGGTATACTATTCCCAAACCTCAGTGTTTTCTTTTAAACTCCTCCAGTGCAGTCTACAGCAAACCTGGGTAAAAATAGTCCATTCAAGCATTGTTGCTATTCATGGAAGCGGAACACAAAAACGCCAAGACACCCCTGTTGACCGGAAGTACAGACATCTGATTCAGTGGTCATCTGGTGGTGCTAGGCACTAACGCAGCATAATTTTGGCTCACCCTTTCGTGTTTCAGCTATGTCATATTTATGTTCATGTAGTACCATATAGTTGTGTACTTTAATAGCATTACCGTAAAGGGGTGCACTTGACCAAAATACTAACCCCCACATGCATCAACCTATTTAGGAAGTGCAAACGGTGTGAATCGGTAAATTCGGCCGTTTGCACTTCCTAATTACGTTTTTGGGATCCATCATGCATTTTTGTGAAATGCGCTATTTTTAGCGATTTCCAAAAATGCGATTGCTTGTAAGGAATCGCAAATTTGCGATTCCTTAAAAGCAATGCATGATTGTTTTTGTAATTGCGAATTAGCAATTAGGAGGTGCAAATTACCACGAGGTTGAACCTCGTGGTAATTTGCGAAAAGTCTTGAAAATGCTCAAAAATGCATTTTTTTAACTTTCATGTTTCAGACACACATGTCCTTAGGACATGTGTGTGTGAAATATGCACTTCAAATTACATTTCTGGGGTGCAGGGGGGGGGTCCTTTGGACCCCCCTCTGCACCCTTGGAATGCATTAACAAATTGCGATTTTCAAAAACAAAATCGCAATTTGTCAAAGCCTTTCCATTGATCCCTATGGGCCTTTTGGCCCATAGGAATCAATGGGAATTGCGAATTCGCACTTTGAAATTCGCATAATATTTGCGATTCGGTAAAAATTTTGATTTTTACCGAATCGCAAATATTTTGCAAAAATATACATGCATCCCATTTTGCGAATTCCAAATTGCAATTCCGTATTTTTCGCAATTTGGAATTCGCAAAAACCCGGGATGATGCATGTGGCCGTAAAGGTGCATTTGCTGTACGACTCAGACATTTCGATGAGTGTACATACTAATGGTCTTCCTTATAGTGTTACCAAACTGCTGTTTTCATAAATATCTGCATTTGTGTAGTTTGAGTAATTTTATTAACCTTATATATACTCACATATTCATTTGAATATCATTGTGCATTTATTTTATAAATGTATATCTATTTGAAGTGTTTTGCTATGTTAACTTGACCAAAGGCCTTCAGCATTATTGCCCACATGCATCAAGCATTTTTGGAGTCGCAAACGGTGCGATTTCTTAAAATCGGCCGTTTGCGACTCCAAAAATGCTTTTTCAGATGCATCATTATTTTTTAATGAAATTCGCTGATTTTGCGACTTTCCAGAATGCGATTGCATTTAAGGAATCGCAAATTTGCGATTCCTTAAATGCAATGCATCATTCTGAAATCAAATTGCGAGAACAAGGTTTGGAAGTGCAAATTACCACGAGGTTGAACCTCGTGGTAAATTGCGAAAAATGTTTAAAATGTACTAATTTACATTTTAAACAATGTCATGTTACAGACACACATGTCCTTAGGACATGTGTGTGTGAAACATCCATTTAAAAATACATTTCAGGGGTGCAGGGGGGGTCCTTTGGACCCCCCCCTGCACCCATGAAATTTTCTAAGTGCCACTCGCAATTTCCATTGATTCCTATGGGCCTTTTGGCCCATAGGAATCAATGGGAATAGCGAATTCGCAATTTTGAAGTCACATAATATTTGCGATTCGGTAAAAATTGCGATTTTTACCGAATCGGAAATATTTTGCACTTTCTATGATGCATCCCGTTTTGCGAATCCATATTTGCGATTCGGTAAAATTCGCAAATTTGGAAACGCAAAACGGGAGTTTGATGCATGTGGGCACTGGACTCTAAAGGTTTAACCTTCATTATGAAAGTTTGCTTGGTTGCAAAGTTTTCTTCTATGCAGGTGTGTTCATAAGATCCCAGAGATAGTAAATGGCACATTGTGTATGAGAGATAGTAAGGCTCGAGAGAGAAACTCTTGGCAAAGACAAAAGGCACTAACAAACAAAGGGAGGACCGCAATGAGTGCTATATCTTGAGACGGGAGGAATCCAAGAATGTTCTGATAATCGGACCAAGAAATGGGGGTATCTAGTAGGATTGACAAGTTGGAAAAGTACTGAGATTCATTATGTGGGATTCTCAAATGCTCTGTGAAGTTTAATTGGTGGTCACACTTTAGCTTTAGTCAGATTCTCTTAGACTTAGAGGGGTACAAACCTCTGCTATATTTGTGTTGTGTGGCTTTATGCTATAAAATACTCCTGATTTTGGAGATCGTCTGCAGAAGTCTCTGCAATGCTGACACTTTCCTGCTTTATTTGATCTAATTACAGTTTTCGCTACTTAGTACAGACTTAGGTAATTTAAATTTACTCATGTTTAGGCAAGATAACAGGAAATCATATACTGACCACCATATTTTGTTATTTATTTTGTGCATTGCTATTACTGAATTCCTTTCATGTTCTGTGATAGAGAGGTTAAACTTTGTCAGATGAAGTGGATTACTAGTAGTGATTCTGTATTTTTCCAATATATTCTTGAGACATGTATATATCAGTTTGGTTTTGAACTCATAATAAACCTACATTTAATCCCATTTAACAACTTTTGGGTCCTCACTGTGTAGGCAAATGGACTACACTGTAAATTGAACTTTTGGATGATGTTAACTCCTCTTTATTTCCCAGGATCTAAAAAGTTCCATTGCAGGGGCATTTACTTATTCAGCTCAGTGCTCTGGTAGTACCATTCTGGGTGCAGCCTTTTACATACCATGCAATATAGAAACTGAGTTTCAGTTTTATGCTACATCACTCTTCCAATCACTCCTTCCAACAGCGCAAGTAAATGGATTGATATTTCTGCTGACAGCCATGTTGCGCTCGACTGGGTGGTCTAGAAGTGCGCAGCTTCCAACAGCTCGTCACCCATATTTGGCGATTGTGCCTCCTTGATCAAACACCTATTTTGGAGCCATATTTTGAAGGATAATCAATTAATCAAATAAATCATAGAACTTGTAAAGCGCACTACTTACCTGCGAGGGTCTCAAGGAGCTGAGGGGGGGGGGGGTGCTGCTACTGTTTGAAGAGCCAGGTCTTGAGGAGTCTTCTGAAGGTGAGTAGGTCTTGGGTCTGCCATATGTGGGTAGGGAGGGTGTTCCAGGTCTTGGCGGCGAGGTAGGAGAAGGATTTGTAGCCGGAGGCCGTTCATTGGATGTGGGGGACGGTTGCGAGGGCGAAGCTGGCGGGTGGGGGTGTGGAAGCTGAGTCTGCTGTTCAGGTAGGCTGGTCCGGCGTTGTGGAGTGCTTTGTGTGCGTGGGTGAGGAGCTTGAAGGTGATCCTCCTGTCGACGGGGAGCCAGTGTAGGTTGGGGATAGATCTGGCTGCGGCAGGGGACGTTGAGGATCAGTCCGGCGGAGGCGTTTTGGATGCGTTGTAGTCATTGTAGGTGTATGGCTGGGATTCCTGCGTAGAGTGTGTTGCTGTAGTCCAGTCTGCTGCTGACGAGGGCCTGTGTCACCGTTCTTCTTGTTTCGGTCGGGATCCACTTGTAGCTCCTGCGGAGCATGCAGAGGGTGTTGTAGTAGGAGGAGGAAATGGCATTGATCTGTTTAGACATGGAGAGGGAGGAGTTGAGGATGAATCCTCGGTTGCGAGCATGGTCTGTGGGTGTTGGAGCTGTTCCCAGTGTGGTCGGCCACCAGGAGTCGTTCCAGGCTGAGGGGGTGGGTCCGAGGATGAGGATCTCTGTTTTGTCCGAGTTCAGCTTCAGACGGCTGCTCCTCATCCAGTCGGCGACGGCTTTCATTCCCTCGTGGAGGTTGGTTTTGGCGGTGTGTGGGTCCTTGGTGAGGGAGAGGATGAGCTGGGTGTTGTTGGCGTAGGAGATGATGTTGAGGTCGTGATGGCGGGCCACTTGTGCGAGGGATCCATGTAGACGTTGAACAGCATCGGGCTGAGGGATGAGCCCTGTGGGACGCCTCAGATGATGTCGGTTGTTTCAGATCAGAAGGGTGGGAGGCGGACGCTCTGGGTTCTCCCGGAGAGGAAGGACGTGGTCCAGTCAAGGGCCTTCACTTGGATCCCGCCTTCTAGGAGGCGTGTCTTTAGGGTGCGATGGCAGACCGTGTCGAAGGCGGCTGACAGGTCCAGGAGGATGAGGGCTGATAATTTGCCGTTGTCTAGTTGGTGCCAGATGTCATCTGTGGCGGCGATGATGGCCATCTCGGTGCTGTGATTACATCTGAATCCGGACTGGGATGGGTCCAAGATGTTGTTGTCTTCCAGGTGGCGGGTCAATTGCAGGTTGACAATTTTCTCGATGACCTTTGCCGGGAACAGGAGTAGGGAGATGGGCCAGAAGTTTTTAAGGTCCGTTGGGTCCGCTTTTGGCTTCTTGAGGAAGGCATTGATTTCGGCGTGCTTCCAGCTTTCCGGGAATGTTGCTGTTTCGAAGGAGATGTTGATGACCTTCCGTAGTTGGGGTGCAATGGCTGCGTCTGCTTTGCTGAATACATGGTGTGGGCACAGGTCTGACGAAGATCCTGAGTGAATGGAGTTCATGACCTTGCGTGTCTCGTCGTCGTTGACGTTGGACCAGGAGGTTGACGCTGGTGGTGTTCACAGTTGGGGTGGGGTCTGGCATAGTCGGGGCGGTCGTGGTAATGAAGCTGTTGTGGATGTCAGCGATCTTGCGGTGGAAGTAGGTGGCTAGTGAATCGCATAGTTCTTGTGAGGGCAGGTTGTTGTTGGCATAGCCAAGTGTTTTACTCTGCTTTCATATGTACTCCTTCATTTTACTTAGACATGGCAAGGACTTGTGCAGTTTGCCTTACTGCGCAGGACCCACAACTTCTGCCTGCAAACGGCAGCTGGGACACCAGGCGCATGTTCAATCCTAAGAGCATAATGGCGTAGTGGACTAAAATCTACAAAAACTGACACAAAACCTCCCGAGAAAACGATGGCTGAACAGGAAATTTTGAAGGGCCTTCCTGAGCAAGTAATGGTTTTCCTGCTACTCAAGCTAGGGAAGGACTTGGGAAGGGTATAAGGTGATGACTGTAGGGTGCAACGTGTTTGTATTGTTTTATGTTGTGGGGGGCTTGGGGTAGACGGATGACCGGACACCAGTTAGGTTTTTTTATTTAGTTATTGAGATGTGTTTGGAGAGGGTGTGTCTGGTATGGGAGGTTGACTGAACAGCGGATAATGTTTTTTTTCTTTTTAATTATTAAAACAGGGAAAGAGAGTGCCGGCAACACATATTTTTGTTTGTTTGTTTTCATTATTGAGATGGGGTTGGAAAGGATTTTTCTGTGTAAGGGTGGCTGACGCCAGATATCATCTCTAGATTCAAGAGGGGCCACTTAGGTCATCATCGCAGTTGTTGATAACCATCCCTAACTTCTCCCAGTCCCGCCTTGGCAGTCGCTCCTTTCAAGTGCTGGCCGCCTGCCTATGGAACAGCCTGCCATTGTCGCTCAGGCGGCTGCAGGATCTTTTTATCTTCAGGAAGCAGTTAAAATCCTGGCTTTTGGGGGGGGCGACGCTTGGGCGGCAGAGCTAATGGCTGCCTGATCACATCTGTTAGACAAGGGTTCCTCTGAGGGTGGGTCGATGTGGATCTGGAAGTGCATATGTTCGGCTGCGCTGAGGGTGTTGCCGGTGCTGGTCAAGATTCTCAGGATGTTTCTGTGGACAATGGCGATTCCTCCTCCTGCTCTGTTGGTGCGGTCCCTGCTTGTGATCTTGTAGTCGTCCAGGATGGTGACGGCGATGTTGGTCACCGAGGAGGGGTTCATCCAGGTCTCTGTCAGGAAGGCAACGTCCAGGGAGGAGGAGTAGAATGTCCCAGAGTTCGATGGCATGCTTGAGGGCGGAGCGGTGGTTGGGTCCTCCCTCAGTGGATGAGGTGGCAGCTTGGAGGCTGGTGTAGTTGCAGCTCCGGCAAAGGTAGGGAAAGCGTTGGATAGTGTAGGGGTAAAAAATTACTATACCCACTCCAGAGAGTGTAACAGTAGGGAAAGCGCTCGATAGCATAGGGGTAAAAATTACTATTCCCACTCCAGTAAGTGCAACAGTAGATAAAGCATTAGATAGCATAGGGGTAAAAATTAATATTCCCACTCCAGTGAGTGCAACAGCAGGGAAAGGGTTGGATAGCGTAGGGGTTAAAATTCCTATTCCAACTCCAGTGAGTGTAACAGTGTGGAAAATGAAGGATAGCGTAGGGGTTAAATTAACTTACTTATCAATGTAATAATTATTTTAAAATAAATAAAATAATAATATTTAATTATCAAAAAATGTATTAATAAATACCAATCAAATTAAATTAATGTTTACTTAAAGAACATTACATTACTTCCCACGCTATTCCCACTTTAACACACAACACACTACACGTACAAACATACATTTAATTTAATTATCAATTAATCAATTAATAAAAATCAATTACCAAGTAATAATTAATGAACAATAAATTATTATTCAATACCAACAAATAAAAACATATTCATTAATTAATTTAATTTAATTACTTCACACCCTATTCCCCTATAAAACCACAACCCACTACACATAAAAACACATAATTAATGTAATTATCAATTAATCATTAAATAAAATGTAATTACAATTAATAATTAATTAAAAATAAATTAATTAACCATAATAATACATCAAAATTATTAATACATTAATTATAATTATTACAATTATAAATTAACAAATGAATTACCAATTAATAATTAATTTACAATTAATTAATAATCAATAACTAAAAACATATTAAACTAAAAACTATAAACTCACAATCCGCTCTGATACTAAAACGCTAAATTTACTTTAACAAAAGTACTAATTTCTAAACATTTATTTAAAAATTTATGAAAATACATTTAAAAATTTTAACATGCAGAATAAATGCATACTAAAATGCATAACACTAAAAAGATTTTCGATATTATTGACAACAATATTTTTGCTAACCTCATCACTTATTCGATATTACTTACTTTGATATAAAAAAACGATATTACTTACCTTAAGGTCGATATTCTGGGCAATGATATTCTTGACTTCAATATTCTGTCCCTACGATATTAAAAACTCGATATTAAGGTAGGTCGATATTTAAAAATCGATATTTGGACTGTGCACCTTCTGGATACCACCAGAGAGCTTAAAAGACATGCGGCTGAGTTGGAGGACCGAAATAGAAGAGGCAACATACGAATTTTCCCATGGTCACAGGAATAAAATGTCATCAAAATGTCATCAAAACTTGGAACTGGACCGAGCACATAAGACCCCAACGTTTAACTGCTCAACTAGGAAAATGGCTCTCCCTATCATCTGCAAACCATTGCGATACCAACACACAAAAGCCATCCTTAACTTCACCAGGAAAAATCACCAGGTCTCCTGGGAAGGTCAAAGAACAACTTTGACGCAGGACTACTCAAAAAACACTGTGGATACGAGGAAGGGTTTCCTTTTATTATGGGACAAATTGAGAGACAAGAACATCCAATTTTCTTTTTCAGATCCCGCAAAATTCAGAATCTTTGAAAATGGCAAGCCACATTGTTTCACAAACCCAAAAGACCTGGTAAAGCACTTGGAAGCATCACCAATCCAGGAAATTGACCTATCAGCAGCGGTCTCAAATAAGCGGAAGACATGATATCCTTTAGGTCTCGTAAATGCTTCAAATGTGCCTTAGTTCTGGTGCATCCTTGCGGGATGCTTGACGTTATACGTGTCTAATATACCTTGTTGATGCAAAGTTACTGTGTGCTGTTAATATAACGCTTCATACTCTCATGAGTGAGCTTTCTCCTTGTTGTACTGTTTTCAGACGTAACAATACTGTTTTTCAGGCTTAATTGCTCAACTCCATATACCCTGTTTTTCATGGAAATTTCAGAGCTCGTTTAGGATGATTTACGCAGATTTATGATAGTTTATTAACGGGACCTATCCTATTTTTGGAACAGTAGGGAGTTTTGATCCCATACAGTTTATTGTGCTATTAGGCTGGAATTGTACTTTGTTTGCATATAACTGCCAGTATCTATTTTAAATGTGGTAGCTGTTAACTATTGATTATATGTCACAACTGATAGTGATGTACACGTAAAGTTTCTGCGTACTCCAGATTGTTAAAAACTGAGTTAAAATCCTCCATGGTGCCAGTCCGACGCTCCTGTCATCGCAGCTCCTACATCCAAATTTATCGGAGAGGGAGGGATGGGAGGGGGTTTGATGGATTTTGGGTAAAAATACATTTGGTTGTTTTAATTTTTCTGTATGTTTTCCTTATCCTCTTCGATGATTTTCTTGAATTACCAGGTATGCACTACTCTACACATGGTGGCAGGGCCATAGATCTATTTAATCTCAGGGGCCGATTCCGATCTGGTTTGGAAAGCACTCCGACCGAGCCGGATCCGGGGTGTTTTCCGACCGATCTGGACTCCTGCAGTCCGACCGAGCGAGTACGATGCAGCCGTTTGCTGTCGGACTCGGTTCGGTCCGACTCCCATAGAAGTCAATGGGAGCCAGTCGTACGACTCATACATGGGCTCCCATTGACTGAATGGGTATGTCGGGGACAAGTGTGTCCCCTACAGCTATCTGTACCATACATGCCTGTGTTGGGGAGCCCCATGGGTGTCCCCCTGTGCCCGAGTTGTAACACTATGGGTAACAGAGGGTCCGACGCAGACTCCCAAAGTCCAACTCAGGGAGCTATTGCGAGCCGGACGGTCCGACTCAGTCCGGTTTTCCGAATCAGCATCGTACTAGCTCAGTCGTGAGACCTCTCCATTGCGTGCCACAGTTTGCCTGCAACCGAGTCGTTCGGAGCGGTTCAGACCGGTGAACAATTCAGGCGGAGATTTGGCGCTTGTTCGCATCTTACTTCGACGTCCGGACCCGTGTACGACTCGGACTGAAATTCAGCCTCCGAATCGGGTCCGCTAATGCCGATGCCGATTCGGGGCCCTTCCATCCGAGATCGGAATTGACCCCTCAGTAAGAGACTTCCTTATCGGGCTAGCACCCTTACCGAACTAAACACACCAATTTGTGGTTTGCGAACAGAGCTTCACACTTATCTTAAGAGAGCAGTTGTTCTTATCACCACCACTGACTCAGTTGATGGCTCAGATTAGATGCAATAATATTGCGGAGGACCTCAATGTTGTTTCTTTAAATGTGAAGGAGCTCAACCACCGAATTAAACGTAGGAAAGTCTTTGATTACTTAGCTAAAACTAAAGGAGATATCATACTTCTTCAAGAAACAAAACTATCCAAGGAAGGTGCTGACTTTATCAAATACAACTGGATCTAGCACATCTCATGATCTCCAGCAGACCATAAAAAAAGGAGTTCTTTCCCTTATGGATAGGAAATCTAACACATCTATTGAATCACAATCTCATGATGATGAATGGACGGTGGTAGTCACACATCTGAAAAAAGGTGATGATTGAATTCATGTCCTCAATTTATACGACCCTAATGCACACCAACACTAATCAGGGGTGCAACAGGGTGTCAAAGTGACACCCTGCCACCCTTGACTTTTTGCCAATTTTACTGAATCGGTAATTACCGATTCGGTAATTGACATTCATTCCTATGGGCCTCCAGGCCCAAAGGAACCAATGGCAAATAACGAATCGGTAAATACCGATTCGGTAAATACCGAATCCTACCGATTCTGTATTTTTTACCGAATAATTACCTACATTGGATTTACCGATTCAAAAATACTGAATCAGTAAAAATCAGTATTTTCGAATCGGTAAATTAAAATTACCTACATCTAGCCCTAAGTTCCTAGAGATCTCACATGCCAATGCGTTAGACAACAACAATATCCTTAACCAATTAGTACAGAAAAAATATGAATATAATAAAATTGTAAGCAGATGGGCTGGTGTGTGGATTAATAAGTATAAGGCCCTTAAACTTTGTGAAGCCAATAGAGCAGGCAAATTGTTAGCTTCTTACCTCAAACATAAATAGAGACAAAATACTATCTCTTCAATAAATGACTCCAATAATAATGCGCAGACTAAGCAAAAAGAGATTTTGAACGCCTTTAAGGCCTTTTAAGAAGATTTGTATACGATCAAACAAACCCTTCATTCGGAAGAATGTGCCAGATACCTGGATACATTAAACCTCCCTCGGTTGTCGGATGCAGACAGCGCAACATTAGAGAAACCCATTTCTGTAATGGAGATAACCAACTCCATCAAGTCATTGAAAAGTAATAAGGCTCCGGGCCCTGATGGCTTCTCATCATCTTTCTATAAGACATTTGCAGGTTCAATCCAACCGCTCATTCTAAAAGTATTCAATACTATAGCGCGGGAGGGACATACGTCCAACTCAATGAAAGAAGCTAACATTATGGTTGTACCCAAGGAGGGGAAAGATCTTCTATTACCCAAAAATTATAGGCCAATATCTCTGCTCAATGTTGATAGTAAAATCTATGCAAAAATACTTGCCAAAAGACTAAATGGGGTTCTTCCGCAGCTGATAAGTTACTCCCAAGTTGGATTCCTTATAAACCGAATGTCTAATGATAACACACGCTTGTTATGCCATGTCCTAGAGCAAGCAAAGCTGAAACCAGAACCAACTATAGAAATCACTTTAGACGCGGAGAAGGCACTTGACAGAGTATTGTGGCCAATCTTGAAACATTGCATGCAATCCTTCAATCTAGAAGATTCATACACTAACATCGTCATGGCTATGTACTCAGCTCCCACTGCCCGTATTGCGATTAATTGAACTCTCTCGGAAGCCTTTACTCTTGAGCAAGGTACTAGACAGGGTTGTCCTCTTTCTCCATCACTTTTTCTGTTAGCCCGTTAGCCCTTAAAACAGGACATTAAGCGTAATAAAGCAATAAAAGGTATATGTTTTAAGGACACTCTTGATAAATTAGCCGCCTATGCATATGATATACTTATAGTTACGGAAGACCCAGGTCCTTCAATTGGTGCCCTGATGGTAACCATAGAGAAATATTCGACTTACTCGGGGATACAAACTGAATAGGAATAAATCAGAAGTTAAGCCCCTAAATTTCCACCGTACTAGGGAGGTTTTGGGTGACTCGGGCCTTGCAAGGCTTCCTGGATACATAAAATATCTAGGTATTGAGTTTGGCAGCAATTTAATTGGAGTGTGCCCCCATCACGAGTGACCGGAGATACAGTGATAACCACGGCTGAGCCCGAGCACACCGGATTCATCCCGGTACTCGCACACGCAGATAAGTGCATCAAAGTAAAAATTTGACACGTACGGGCAATTCAGCGCTTTACAAAATGGCGGGCGGAGCGGCCTTTTCTAACTGGACTGCCCTCATGAGCACTTTGTGTCATGAGAATTTGAATGACCTCTGCTTTTTGATGGGGTACAGTTGCCTTTGTTGCCATAAAAAACTACTTTTACTTTGCGCTGATTTTTTAAAAGAAAGCGTCCTGACCCTAAGATGGCAGCTCTCTGAAGTGTTTGAGAAGCGTTTTACCTTCTACTGTGGAGCTGCAATGCTAATTACTGGAATTGTGGACAATTAAATAATACTAAAGCTGTGCGCGCTGGCTATAAGGAATGTTTCTACACGAATCTGAGTACAACAGCGTGATAATCTTCCTCAGAACGGGGCCTGACCCTAAGATGGCGCCTGTGATTTAGTTGTCGGCAAAATCAATCAGCAATACAGCTGTCTGTAATTGCTGCAACGCAGAGCTCCTTTTAACCTTTCCTTTTCACACCAAATCAAGGGGCATTCTGTTAATACTAGCAGCCTGGCACCAGATTATCCTGCATTGTGCCGGTGCCCTTTGCAACTTTCATGGAGCTCATCCTTTTAGGTATCAGTTCCCACTTTTTAGAAGCATTGAGCCAGGCACCTAACAGTCACCCAAGCATGTAGGAGATTCCATTGTTTGTCACTGGGATAAAAATGGCATTGTATGCATTGCAGCTGAAACACATGTGAATGGATACCAGCCCGGCTCGCCTATCCTATTGCTAGATGAATCCAAGATGGCCAACAAGTGAGGAGCTCTGACCGGAAGCTCACTAGATGGAATCTATGAGGATGCCCCCTGGGCGGACACCAAAATTGTTTATACCCTCTGCGGAGACTGAGCAACCTTGGCCGATGCCCGGTGGAGCTGTCCTATGCACCTATAGAGGAGTCTGGCTCCTTGGCCGTCACCTACCCAGCCGGTCATCTGACTTGGCTCCCCGTTTGTGTCTCTTTCCCTCCCCCTTCGATGGAACTATGACGACGCCCCCTGGGCGGACCCCAAAACTGTTTTTACCTACCGCGGAGCACGAGCAACTTTGGCCGATGCCCGGTGGAGCTGTCCTATACAGCTATAGAGGAGTCTGGCCCCTTGGCCGTCACCTACCCAGCCGGTCATCTGACATTGTTTTTCCTTGTCTCCCCATTTGTGTCTCCTTCCCTCCCCCTCCTCCTCCTCCCTCTGTCATTCTTTGATTCAAAATTATGTACCTATGTAACCTGTAACTCGCTGATTCAACTGATATAACTATGTATCCTTTAACTCGCTGATCCTCATGTAAAGCGCTCTGATACCTCCGGGTCTAGCCAGTGCTATATAAAACTTTGCAAATAAAATAAATACATAATACTCTACAACAAAACGAATCCCACACTCTGGGGAAGATTAAAACTCTCTTAGACGCATGGTCACCAAAATTTATCACATGGTGGTGAAGAATTGAGACCATCAAGATGATGATTACGCCTTTAGTGAATTATCTAATCACCATGTTCCCTCTTTTATTAACTGAGGATTTTCACCGCAAATCGGACGCCCTCATATCAAAATTTTTATGGCAAGGTAAAAAGGCCAGAATTGGAATGAAAAAACAAAGATTAGACAAATCTCTCGCTGGGTCAATTTAGCTGACTTTAAAATATATCAATCAGCATTCTTGGCAAAACAAGGCTCAAACTGTATCATGCCCCTGGTTAACCATACTCCAGTATGGCTAGAAGTTCAAAAAACTTTACTTAACAACCTTATTCCGGTAGCCCTGGTCACATTTAACTACAAGAATGTCAGCTGTTTAAAATCTATTTTCAAGAACACAAAAGCAGCTCTACTGAAATTGGAGAAGAAATTAGACATCAGTGTGAGACAAACCAAATCCGAATGGTTATGGGACAACCACAATATTTTATATATAGAAAATACACTACATTAAGATACCTGGATTGATAGGGGAATATTTCTTCTTTATCAACTGTAAAATTCAGCTTATCTGATCACTTTTAAAGAGCTTCAAACTAAATATAATTTGGACAATCTAGAGTTTTATAATTTTTTTAAGTTTAAGGCAGCGTTGTCGAAGGCTAAACTACACTCCTCAACCCCCTCCTTACCAAACTATGTAATAAAGATTAATAAATTAGGTCACCAAGTCTCTTGGATATAGAAACTAATTTGTCCAAAGCTCTCTTCCCTTAATAAGAATCTTATATCCTTTTGGAAATCACACTCCTCTTCCCCAATCTCTGAAGCCGAATGGTCTCAAATATGGAGCTCTGTCTTCAGAAATAAAATAACCCGAGTCCTTTTGCAGACAAAATTCTGGCTTCTACTTAAGGCTTATTGGACGCCGGCCCGCCTACACTTGCATAACATAAGAGATGATCCTAGTTGCTGGAATTGCAAAGAGGGAACAGGAGACTTGGACCATTTGATACTAAACTGCAAATGTGCTGAGCCATTTTGGGACAGGGTATTTGACTTTATTTCCAAATTCTTTTCCTGCACCCTTAAAAAGGAACTTTCCACTCTGACAACCAGCTTTATACGTGTAGATACACTAAACAATGAAGATAAAGCCCTACTGGATTTTCTACTTACATCTGCTGTTAAGATTGTCCTAAATAACTGGAAAGACACACAAAAGGCAACTTTTATTGCTGGTTGAATTGGATTTCCCACCTCAGGGGCGCTGATAATATTGCTCTCCAAAACTCCCCATGGAAACCCCTCAATAGACACATGTGGGATAGCCTAGATTTGTATTTCAATTCACATAAACCCCCATGATCCACAAGTGTCAATGTGTTGATATGGTCCCTTCTCTTGCCAAATTCATGAGCTACCTGTCTTGACCATATTCTTCCTTTAATTTGAGATGTATTACATCAATGTTAATATATTATATTATATTTTGCATAGTTTAACATTTTATTTTGTCTTTCTGTATTCTGTATTCAAGTGATTTGTATCAGGTGGTCTTTAAGGTTCATTATCTGTCACATCAACATGAGGTATTGTATCTCTTTCGGCATGCTGTAAGAATATTTTCTATTCCTGTTTTCTTTTTTGTTTTTAAAACAACCAATACAAAATATTTGAACAAAAACCTGGCTCTTTAAGCAATAGCCATCCGTTTCCCCCCCTTCCCGTTATAGCGCACACTGTCTGTCTTGAGGTCTGTGGAGTAGCTGTGCGCTTTATAAGTACCGATTTACAGTTACAATTACAATTACAGAGGGGGAAGAAACCTGGGCTTTAAGTGGGCTGGGTCTCACCAGTGCTGAGCACCAGCAGTTTTTTAAAGGGGGCCTCGAAACAGGTCTCTATCAGGCTATGTTTTGTGCTCTGGTACAAGTGGCCCGTTTTTATCCGACTGCAGAGACAGCAGGCACACTGATGTGCCTGTGCTCACACTGCTTACTTCTCACTAGCAGAGAAGTTAGGGCATGACGTCATGCCAGGTGAGCTTTGTAGGGGAAGGGAAATCCTTTAAAGAGAGTCATTTTCTCTCTGGATTTCCCTTCTCTTTTGAAATGCAGGAGCAGCAACATAGTCTTGGTGTCACCGGGGCTTTAAATAGAAGCTTTTCAAATATTGTATATCACAACAAGCCATATTTGCTGCTTATTTATCTTATGCAACGAACAACCATTGACAAAGTCAATAGTCCTGACTTGCTGTAGGCATGATGTTACTTGTATCATGTATCTGGATGCAATGATAGAAACAGAAAAAAACTGGTGGCACAGATTTTTAGTTGTTTTTTTTAGCCACGCCCTTAAATTACATTGGCCACACCCCTTTGAGAGACCCCCCAGTTTTTTTATCCCATTTAAAGCCCTGGAAGGAACCCACTACGTCATTGCATAGTGTGGCAGGAAAGCCGGTTAATTTAGTTTTATATTAGCATTGTAGGGCTCTAAGCTGAAGAAGGTGAGGCCACATTGTGCATGGCTACCCCTTGACGTTTCACTGAACCCGCCCACAAAAGAAGAGAATTGAGGGGCCCAGCTAACATAAAATTGTAGACGGTTTCTTTCCCAAGTTCATACGCCATTTGAGCTTTGCTTACATTGTCTATTTAAGGTACCTCGGAAACTCCCAATGGAACACAATTTCGCTGTTAACAGCTACCATCTATAATTTCATATATCTCTTGGATTCAATGGCACCTTTTGAAAATAACCTCGCAACTAGAAACCAACAAATTCACTATTACAAGATATCTGAAAAACCCGGCCATATCACGCACAGCAGTTCACAGATAACCGGAGCAACCTTCCAGAGACATCAGTTTCTAATTTGATAACAGTCTAATTATATTTCTGTTGCCACGTCAGCATTGTATGTGCAAGAATTGCAATTAAAGCTGAGATAAGCCAATTATAATTGTAAAACCACAAAGATCACATATATAGAGCTGATAACAAAGCCTAGCAGACTAATTTCACAAGTGAGGTTCTCTTTGTTCAGTCACAGCATCAGATAAGGCCCTACAGCAGGAGCATGCCTCGGCTTCCTACAAAGATTTGTACCTCTGCGAGGATATTGGACTCCCTTGAGCTGAATCGTCAGGAAGGTGTTAGTCAGTTCACAGTGAAGCTGAGAAAAAGGATATGGTTTATTGTCAGAGGTCTGCTCTGGTGATAGAGAGAGATAAGAACACTGTAGCTGTAATGTTCTCTGTTGCTTGCAGTTTCTCACCGTGGGAATAAAGATCTAAAAAAACACAGGCCTAATTTAAATACTAGGGGGCATATTAGCAAGGAACCTCGTTAAAATTATCGCTATTTTATCGGCAGGAAACTGCAAACGGCGATAATGGGCTTGCTAATATGTGTTATGGAATTCCTATAGAATCCCAGGTTAGATGTGCAGGACATCTAACCTAGGAATCTATAGGAATTCCATAACGCATATTTGCAAGCCCATTATCGCCATTTTATCGACAGTATCCTGCCGATAAAACTGCGATAATTTTAACGAGGTTCCTTGCTAATATGCCCCCCAGAGTTAAGTTTAGCTCTTTCGACCTATGTAACCTGCTCCTTGCCTGACCAAGGACAAATCCGCGCATTCTGTCAAAATGAATCAGACGCATAATAGCTGAAAATTATCACCGGAGACTCCCAATGCAGGGAAGACAGAGACATTCCTAAAATGGACGAAGGGGATGGGCTGATTGCATTTGACAAACCAGCTAGAGGCGAACCTGAAAGAGATCAAGAAAGGTATCCCAAGAGGGTGACTCATGGGCTACAATGAACTATTTGAACATTTGAATGGAATCACCGGGTGATTGCTGACCTTCTGGTTTACGTTTGAGAGTGTGAGAGTGCGAGCTGCGAGGAGCAGGAGCCGCAGGAGCCGCTGTGAGCAGAGCCGAGCAGAGAGCCACTGCGATCAGAGAGCCACGGAGAGCTGGAGAGAGAAGCACTGCGTGCAGCGTGTGGCGGTGGCATGGTGTGACAAATGGCAGGTGAGCGAGGGGAGGGAGCGGACTCAAGCAGAGTCACCGCTGTTTTGATTCCCCCGAGCACCGAGCCACCGCTGCTTGAACCGCCGGACGCGTTTGTTGGGCGGAGCAGAGCAAGTCAGAGCAAAAGCGGAGCCGCCGACATTCGAGAATACCGTCTCCACTTCCATCAGCGCTATTGGACCCGCATGAGCCGCCTGAGCTGCCTGAGACGCCTGAGCTGAGCTGCCTGAGCCACCTGAGCTTGAGCTGTTTGAGCCAATGCTGAGTAGGAAGTGGGTGGTTGCTGTTTGTTGCCACGTGGCTGTGTTTGTGGGGCCGTTTCCGCAGCGGGAGCCGCCCGGGCTCTGAATGCCCTGAACGCCGCACTGAACGCCGTCCAAAAGCGGCAGGAGCCATGAAAAAGCCTTTTTACAGTGGTTGGAGTCGCGAGAGCCGAGAAAAGCCATCCTGCAGCGGCCGGAGCCGCAAAAACCATTCTGCAGCGGCCGGAGCCGCGAAAGCCATTCTACAGCTGGAGCCGCGAAAGGCATTTCACAAAGCGGCCGGAGCCGTGAAAAACTTTCCTTAACTTTCGTTAGCAGCAGGTGCTGTCATAAATTGTCCTGCAGCCGCAAAAGCCACGTAAAAGCCACGGAGTCAGCACAGCAGCTGAGAGGCTGAGAAATCTTCTTTAGCAGTGATAGGAGCCGTGAGAGCCTCCTATAGCGGCGGGGGCGCCGAGCAGTTGGTGGCGACTGCAGACTGTCCGGGAGATCAGAGTATCTGAAACCAGGCAAGTATGCAGGTTGTTTGCAATACTGAATACTGTGGACTGCCGCCGCCTCCTACAAACGAACAAACAATAACTATCGCTGGAGGTACATGTTTGAACATGGATTAACTTGAAGGGTCACTGTCTGAAAGGAAAGGGAAAACTGTAGTCTTGGATTATAAGCCTTGTGTATATATAAATATATATATCAGCAGTGTTTCTTTGCAGCGTTTCTTGCCCACCTTTTCCCTTGTCTTTCAGTACTCCCTTTTGCATATCTTTTAAAACATGATGACAGCAAAAAAATGAAGGTCGGGCGTTTATTGGTGGGAAGGACTTGTGCAAAAACAAAATCAAACCCCCTACAAAATAAGGATGTCTCTGGCATACTGTCCAAAGGAAAACTATTTGGTCTATGGGAAAGGGGAAAGGATACAAACTTCAAAGTTACATCGAATACTGTAATAACAGGAGACGGAGGGGAAAATGCGAGTGGGATTAGAAAAGATTGTGAAAAGGTAAATACTGCTGAAGAGTCCCATATTACTGGTAGTAATTCTAGAGGAGGAGAATCCCGAGAACCCCAAGAACCCCAAGAACCCCAGAGACATCCAGTGCGAAGTCCTGGGGATCAAATTAGTTCTTTAATTCCACAGGTAGCCTTGGGCCCTGCTCTAATAACAGTAGATGTGACTGAACATAGAACGCCACACGCTCCCCATGGTTCCATAGAAGAACCCCTTTGTCTCAATCCAGCCGAGGATGTTCAAAGTAATGATTTCCCTTTCCCGATTCTAGATTTAGAACTCTGCAGGAGATATGTTTCTTGTGATCCCAGCAGGATTATAGAACTAGAAAATACTCCTACAAAAACAGTCCCTATAGGTCTAAAATTATTCAGCGGTACTCCATCAAATAAATCAAATAGCTCCCTCACCTCTATGACCCCTGATCTAAATATCAAGGATTCCTCTCCCAGTCAAATACCTAGGAAGGAGATATTAGTCTCTGACTCACTATTATCCCTAGAATATCTATTATCCTCGATTTTAACGTTACTTGAAAAATTTGTAGGAGGTTCTGATTGTGTGTTGGAAACTGTAACCCAAATCCTAAAGGTATTGTTAAAAAGTAATCAGGAGAAGGAGGTTAGTTTAAAAACTGTTCTCAAACAAAAAGAAGGAGAAGTAAAAATAGAAGAGGTTGTGACAAATATATTTGAGAATGCAAATAGTCATCAAACCTATATTAAGCATGACGTTAGTTCTCAAGCTGATACGTAAATGAATAAATCGATACAGATAAATTATGATTTAAAAGACTCGGTAGATTCAGGGAAAAGGATAGATAGGGAAGTTTTCCCCATTTTTTTAACCCAGTCAACTGATGAGAAAGATGATGAGAAAGAAGATGCTTTAGGAATAGTACACCTGGAAAAAAAGAGAGAAATGGGAAAAATGGAAGGACTAGAGGGAAAAAGATTAAATTAATATGAAGAATCTCAAAAAAGAAGCAGCAGAGAATTTGTTTTAAGGAAAATATAGAAGCCCCTGTTAGTAAGGAATCTCGCGCAGAATCACTGCAAAATGCATCACAAGATATGACTCAGGAAAATGAAGTACATTTTTTGAATCCAGAGACCAGAGATTTAGCATTAGGGCCAATAGTGGCCTATGAAGCTCTCATCTCAAACATTGCATATCCTACAACAGTATCTGATAACTTCTATATAGAGGGGTCTTCATCCGTGATAACAGCAGAGCAGCGAAAGTCTGTTATCCTTTCATCTTCAGCACTTAATCCTTTGGCTATCCCCTTTTCCGACATTGTAAAAAGTAAAGTTAGATAGAAGAAAACTGAGGTTGATCACATCAGGGAAAGTATTGATAACTACCAATTAGATTGTATACCTCTGTTTGATACGGATTTAATACTAAATAGGTCTCTGCTTCTTAAATGTTTCCAGGAGATTGAAAGTTTAAAACTTATTCAAAGTAGTGATATAAGCTTAGTCTCACTTTTAAAAACAGAAGTTGGCTATAAATCGAGGGTAAGATTTCATTCCAAAATTGTTGTTAACCTTGTATTTCAATGGTCAGAAGACCTACAAAGTAATAAATCCATGTTAACAAATGTAGTTTTATGTAGTAGAGACCGAGATATGGAGGAATAAAAAATCTGTATTATAAAAAATGGCAGACGAGTGAATTTTAAACATTCTATTTCACCTTACTCTCAAGGGAACTGTAAAGAAGAGAGTTCTAACTGGAACTGGCTTCCTGGAGTTCTATCGAGCAGATCTAATAATAAACTTCCACAACAGCCATCCCCTTAGCAATGAATTAAAAATAATATCTTGGAATGCTACAGGAATAAAGAATAATAAGGAAAAGTTACAATACATATGTGCACCTGGTGCAAACGTGATCTGTCTACGAGAGACCTGGTGTGCAGAGGAATTTCTATGTAAGGATTATTTTATTTTAGATTGTATGGCAGTTCTGTCTAGGAGAGGACATGCAAAGGGAATCTAATAACAAAGAATCTATTTTAGATTATGTGGCAGTGGGAAGTACATCCTTTTTCCTATTGAAGGATCTTGAGGTTTCCAATTCTTTCTATAGTGACCATAAAATATTAACTCTCACTATAAATTTAGATCTTCCCGGGTGTGACCCATGGGCACTAAACGGGGAAGCAGTTTGCTTTGCTAAGAATTCCGGGAAATGCTATTGGGATACCAAGGCTATCCTGGGTTTGGATAGTATCTTAGAGGCTACTGTAGAGAACTTGGCTAACTGGAATGGATCAGAAACTGCTAGTTTTACTTATTTTATGATGAAATTGATAGCTATTGCTAGGAAGTCAAACTAAAAAAAAAGCATTAAAGTAGCCCATAAACCCTTACATCTATTTAATCTTGTAATAAGTAAGCTGATTAGAGAACAGTACCTTCACTACTCCTCTGATAGATATCGTACAATATTGTTATTAAAGAGGAAGAGGACTAGGGCAAAGGTAAAGTTAAGAAAAGAGAGGGAAGACAACATTTGGATAAATTTGAGAGAAGCAGTGTCAAAACTCCAAGTAAGAAAGTATTGGTCTATCATTGGGGAGGGATGTGGAGCTAGATCATGTCCTCTCCCAATTACTATTGAGGAGTATAAATGGGTTAGTTATATACAGGACCTATAGGCGAGTAATGCAGCTACACTGGTATGCACTGCATTAAAGGAAGATCCATCATTATGTAGCTCGCCATCTGAAAAAGATATTGAAATGGCGATCAAGGGGATGCGGTTCTATGGGGCGATGGGACCAGATGAGCTACCAATTATGGTTTTAAAACAAAACAGTAAAATGTGGAGTAAAATCCTTTATCCGGTGTTTAACTACTGCTATGTAAACAAAACGGTCCTCCCATCTTGAAAAGGGAGTATAGCGGTCCCCCTTTTCAAGAAGGGAGACCGAGATGCCCCAAAACATTATCGTCAAATTGCCCTCTTAGATGCAGTAGGTAAAGTTTTTTCTAAATGCCTCTTGATGCAAATAAATGTTGGGTGAAGAAGGGTGAAATGTTACCTTTTGAACAAACAGGGTTTAGGTCAAAACATGGAACTAAGGACAATTTAACGGCTCTACAGGTAATAAATGAAAAATATGTTAAAGTCAGAGGTGGAAGAGTGTACACAGCGTTTATAGACTTCTCCACAGCATTTGATAAAGTAGTTCGATTATTGCTGTGAGGAAAATTGTCGAACCTGGGTATGCCAGCCATCCTCTTGGAGTTAGATCGTGCTCTTTATACAGATACCTGGTGTAGAGTCTTATTGGGAGGGGAAAGAGGTCTCTCCCAAATAATTCCCACTGTAAATGGCCTAAAACAGGGATGTTTATTGGCCCCTCTACTTTTCTCCCTTTATATCTCTGACCTGCCCTATGTTCTGTCTCAAAGTGAAGGCATTGCTCCATTATTGGGGGGAAAAACAATTGTTCGTTTACTCTATGCGGATGACATTCTAATATTGGATTTGGTGCAGAGGGGAATAAATAGTCGTCTTCAGGTGCTTCATGAATATGCAGAGGCCCATTTTTTAAGATAAATGTAACTAAAAGCAAAGGTATGTGCATGCATGGTAGAAAAAAGGTGAAGTATGGAAACTTTGTTTGGTCTTAGGTGGGTAAAATCTAGAACTTGTAAAATCCTATGTCTTCTTGGGGAAAACGGTGTGTAGCAATTTAAATGATAAAGCACACATAGAAAATAAAATTCTAAAAGCAATTACACAGGGGAAAAGTTTAGGTTCCCTCTATAGGTCAACTGGAAGGAGACACTTTGGAATGCTATTGGAGGTCTTTTGTGCTAAAATTCCTGCCTCTTTGTTATATGGTATGGAATTACTTGACCTAGGAAAATGGGGTTTCCTAAATATAACAGAAGGCAAAATTTTACGGACCCTAGCCTCAGTTAACTCTGCTTGTTCGGTGGCCGCTTTAAGGTTGGAATTTGGATTAAGAAGTACCTGGGTACAGAGACTTGCGGGGATAGTATGTTGGGTTAAAAGTCTTGTAAAGGGTGAGGTAGAGACAATAAGATCTTTTATCCGCAAAGAATTACTGGGAAGTTTAATTGAGCAATCTCTAATTGTTAAATTTTTTAGAGCTGCGGTAGACTTACTTCAACTGGATGAAACCGTACTTTTCACCCTAGCACCATATCAATTAAAAGCCACTCTGAAACAGGCTACCTGGAAATTGAGTTTTTCAAGGGATAGGGAAGCCTGCATCTTAAAGAGAGGCACCGACCCGTCTATTGACTCCTGTATGATAAACAAAGCACAGGCATATATTACTTGGAACCTGCCTCATGGAGTGCGCCGTTTTTGGTTAATAATGAGGCAAGGTCTTCTCCCTTTAAACAACTTTCCAGCCTGTAATTTGTGCAATAATCCTGTACAGGACATTATGCATGTACTGTTTATTTGTCCTGCTCTATTATCATGTTGTCGTAACTGGATAAGGCCTATTTGTTTATCTTTATCTATTCTCTCTGCCCGGGCTCTGACAGATTCCATTTATGTACCACCAAATACAATATTTTGTCATAGAATTTTTAACTTTTTAAGTGTTTTTTAGATATATATTGAAACATTTATATGCTGGGTATTTTAGTTAAAATTGTTTTTATTCTGATGTTTTTATATTTATAACATTTGCATATTATAGCTTAATGTTTCAAAAATGTAAATTTCAAATGTTATATGGATCAGACAGGGGATCAGCTTAGCCTTTCAGCCCCGCCTTTCAGCCGAGGTCGTCAGCTTGGCCCGGTCAACCTAGCCGGTCTGCACAGCAATCACTGGTCAGACGGTCTGCCAGTCAACTTGCCTCACAGCAAGCTGCCCAGCAGTCCAGCCGTCCATTTACAAAAAAGTAACTGAAAATGTCATTCTGATCGTGATCTTAGCCAAAAGGCAGAGAAGCGGGTTAGATCAGCTCCTTCTTAGAAAACAGCTCTCACTCGGTTCGCATTGCTCAGTTTACAGCTCCTAAAATAAGGACCATATGCGGAGTCCCGAAGGGCTCCTCACTCTCCCCCCTCCGGTTCAATCTCTTCCTCCTCCCACTGATTCGGGCCATAAAAGAGAGGAAAGTCTGCACTTTCAATTACGCTGATGACTTCCAACTAATTTTCTCCATCAGCAATTCCCCCGACTCGGTCCGCGATTGTCAGTCCACCATGCTATTCATTAGCGGATGGATGAATAGCAACCACCTAAAACTCAATTCGGACAAAACTGAGCTAGTTCTAACAGGGGGAATCCACAACAACCCCTGGGGGTTCACACTTTTGCCCAAGGGAACTAGGCCAATCCCCCTCCACATCTGCCTCGGCTAAAAACCTCGGGTAACAATACACCACCACCTCACCATGAAGTCCCAAATTGATATCCACCTGCTTCTTCCAGCTGAGGAAAATAAGAAAGATTAGAAGATTTCTCACCCAGGAAGCTCTGACCCAGGTGGTTCTTGCGTTGGTTATGTCCCATCTTGACTATGCCAACTCGCTGTATTTTGGCATCCTACTATACCTAACCAAACGTCCGCAACTGGTACAGACCAAGCAGCGCAACTGATCTTTCAGTAACCTAGGCACCAGCATGTCACCCACCTCATGAGGAAGCTGCACTGGCTCCCCATCACACGGCATGTGCCTTCAAGGTTTGCTGTCTCATCTTTAAATCCCTGAATGAAAGGAACCCTAAATTCTTGGACATCCTTATTCTGAGGCACTTAACCATGCGCAACTTGCACTTGGCCCACAAGCACCTTCTGTCTATCCCTGCCTTCAAACTAGAGCGCCTGAGTGGTGCTAGGTTTGCCGTCCTAGCTCCAAGACTCTGGAACTCTCTCCCCTCCGAAATCCGATCCTGGACCACCCTCCTAGGCTTTAGGAGGCTCCTCAAAACCTGGCTGTTTAGACAAGCTTATATTAACTCCCTAGGGCTCTGGTACCTCTCAGAGCAGCGCCATGAAACCAATCCGGTGTACATGCGCTTTACAAAACTTTTTAACATAACATAACAATTGCTTAGAAATAGCCAGGAGAATATGTGTTTAACAACTGCCAACGTCTTTAAATGCCCACAGCAGTGGTCCCTGCAGGTAAGAGCGGTGGGACAGTGGGCCAGGGTGGGGGGAGGGGGGAGTCGATAGATGACGGAATAGGAAATATTTGATAATTCAATTCATATTCCATTGTCTGTCGACATTCCCCCAGCCCACCTTCCCAGCATGCTTAGCTGCACGGACCACTGCTGAATCCCCGTCACAAACAGCCCATGGTGTGGGAAACACTGGATAATCCTTAATACCAAGGTTTGACAAAGCCAATGGTTTGCCTCTTGTAATGTGCATTAACAGAAATTATTTTCAATATAAAGAGTGGACTAATGTTACTGCAGCACAAAGTATAATTAGAATGAGAATAAAGGAGGAGAAGGAGGAAGTTAGTGAAGGAAAAGACAGAGAGCAGTCCTGATTAGAAAGAGTGATTTAGGACAGAAGGAGGGCTAGGGTAGTGATGCAGGAGGAGAAGCGTACTGCAGTTATCAAGACAGTGGGATATGGCAAACCTTAGACATGGTAAAGATGGGTGGTCTCCAGTGCCTAATTTGTAAGCAAAATGAATGCCAGGGCCCATGTCAGGAGGCCATAGCACCTTGCACCATTGATTGCCCATGCCAGAGCATCCAATGATAGTCCCAACACAATTAATAACCATCACACTCCTACAAGTGTGCCTAATCAGATTATGCAGCCCACCCAAAGCTATAAGAATGGCATGGGAGTTAGGTATTAGTCATTTGTTATGTCTATTGAAATAATAAACAACTGTTGTTGTGCACATTTCTAAATGAGATAAAACAGCGCCAGTGTGTGGCAGACTCTCATGAGGGCCTGTGTTGTGAATTAAGTGCCGGAAACCACTGGCTCAAATTAAGCACTGGTGGCCTCCCTAGGAAGACAGGTACAAAGGAAGACACTTACCGACCACCAAAACACTGTCAGCAGCTAGAAAGAACGTCTTTTTCCCATTGACTTCCCAGTTCCCAGGAGACATACTTTTTCCCTCGCTTCCTTTATCCTCCCTTTCTGGATTCCATTAGTCTTTGATAGTGACGCCTGCCACAGCTGGAATGGTTTGGCCAGACACGTGCAAACATGTGCATTATTATGCATCAATTAGACTACAGCCTTTATATAAGCTGTGTTGTTTTTAAATCACATTTTCTATGTTATCCTATGTTATATCAAGGAATCAGAAAGTGGCAACGTATTCTACTGCAGCCCAAGGCCTTAACAGCATTCAGCAAAGCAGTGATTTACACTTCTTCCTCCAAACACCAGCTCCAGCCCTAGTACAGGAAAGCTGAGAACAGAAGGGGCACCAATACACATACCCAACACCAGCCCCCACAAACCACAGAAGAGAAGAGATCATTAGAGTACTTTATACCCCTACCCAACCTAGGCACCCATCACAGCGCAGGAAAGAGGAGATCAGAAGGGGCACTTGTACCCCTGCCCTACCCAGTTCCCACCACAGCACAGGAAAGAAGCACTCAGATGTTCACCAGTTCCCTTTTTGAGCCTCAACCTCTAACACAGCCCAGAAAAGCCTTCTCCAGGCATAGCACCTGTACATTTACCACACAGCAGCCCACACCATAGCACAATAAACAATGGACCAGTGTTGTGTAGTTTCTACAAATCTATATAGGATCTGCTTGTTTAGACAACGTAAACTAAGGGACTGGTGCCCAGACTGATTCCAGACACCCTCATAGGATATGTTAGTCTGTAAACCATCTTGCTCACATGCCGCTATGAGCCCCTCTTACCAAAGAGCGAATAGTGTCTGGCAACTATCAAACATGACAACCCTGACCCCTCAGGGATCGTGGAAACAGTAAGGTACTTTCCGATCAGTCACTCGTGCTCACTTTGTCTCAGAGAGATATACAGACTAAACGGTGGGGACGTTTACAATAAGTATTTATTGAATCAGCATCATTCTAGTTTAAAATACGTGTGCTGCAACAACCATTGTACAGAAACAGATATATATGATTATGAGCACCATCCGAGTAAAGGAAAGGTAGAATTCTACCATTGTGCAAAAATAATTAATATATGCAGCCATATAGATACATATAGATATAATGCGTACGCCTGCAATGCAAGCCCTAACTAGATGTACCTAAGTGTTCCTAGCATGTATATAGGTAAATAGCCAAGTATCCCACTAGGATAGATCCACCCACCAGATGTGGGAGAGTGAAGGACCCACTCTTGGTCTCAAGAAGGACCCCAGCGAGGGATGTCAGACCACTGCATGCTGGAGTGTCTGTGTGCAGGAACCTCAGTGTTTGGTGTCAGCATGTCAGCATGGAAGTCTTCTTCTCCTTTAACTCAGCCAAGATGTAGTGCTTATATACCCGAAAGGTACCCTCAGGGGTTCTAGCTAGAAGTGTACTATGGGCATGTTGGGCAAGAATGACAATAGAGGAGACCCTTATACAGAGTTATTATGCAGAGGATGGTAATCCTGCTGTGATGCTGAGGATCCGCATGCAGAATACATGAGGAAAGTTTTCGGAGAGCACCTAACTAGGTAAAAGGTCAGCTCCAGACCCGTTATGTAGAACAATGATAGAACAGATCTAGGTAAAAGGTCCTACAATTACTTAGTCCTATTTTGGGGCATATTGGGGTTCATAACACCAGGAGGGGCACATAATTACTCACCAATCCTCATCCAAGCCTAACAATCCCGGCCACCTGATATACCACCGTAAAAATTAGTTTTCCAGAGATTTTCATTTTTGATTTATGGTTTTCAATCATTAGAAAAACAATTTACCCTGGGTAGACATTGTTGATCCAGGCCAAATTATTCTAGATGTCATTTTTAAGAATGGCAGATGTGATGCAGTGATGATATAATATTTCAGGAACCATGAGACCTATATACTTCAATTTATTGTCAAAACATAGGTTTTGGGGGTCAAGTAGTCGTATAGAGACAGAAAACCACTCCTCAGTGCAACCCTTCAACCATTATCCAAAATGGTGGCTGTAATCCTGCACTCTTTGCAAGTGAGACTTCCAAGATGGCACCCACGACTAGAACGCTGGAACAAGAAATAGGCGGTCTAGTCTTTCCTGAAGGAAAAACACCAGCCCGGAAAGCGGAAGAACAAATAGTGGGGACGGAGAACAGAGGGTCGTTCTACGATGCTTCTGAGGACTGCTGACCCGGAGAACAGAACCTAACCCCGATCCAAAAGGAAGACGCCGAGACGACCGAGAGTTCGTCAACAGCAGAGCCTCCCAGTGGCAACGCGTGCAAGTCCAGCCGACCCGGGGAAGAGGAGGAGGGTGGCAAGACTCCGACAGCCACTACCCAGGAGGGCCTTGGCCTTAGGCAAGTACCGTTTTTCAGCTACCTCACTGTGGGCTGGTGAAGGGCAGGATTGTGAGCAGCCCCCTGGTCCACTTCTTCCCCCCCTTTTTCCATCCTCATCCAGTGCGCCAACTCTCCCTCTAAGCTTTAAACACTCCTGCTTCTGGGTGTCGGTGGTGGTGTGTTAACCAGCCCAAGCCTCTGGATGCTGACCCTGTTGTAATTTTGTTTCCCTTGAGGGTGCGGGCCACGTACAATACCCCCGGATGTCCTGGCAATGAGGAGGAGCCAACCAGTAACCACCACAACCTCGTCCATGGCGGGAAGATCACTGAAGCAGCCCTCCCTGGGATACATTTACTGGACTAGCATCCCCACACTACCTATATACTGACCCTAACCAACAGGTCAAATAAAACATTAACCACCCCTCACTTTAGTCTCTGCATCCTGTACACCTGGGGATCACAGCGGCTATAATAGAGAAAGAAGAGACATATATAGAAATGAAACAAATAATAATGTTTTTTAATCCTAATATGTATACACCAAACAATGTTTATGATCTGAGCATGAACAAAAACAGAATGTTTATCACTCCTGTTTTAGACACATTTACATGGTTCACTCTATTTGTTTCAGCAATCGCTTGTGGTAAATTTGCAGAATGTTGAACATTTGAGATGAGCATATCGACAGGGACATCTTTTTGTAGCAAAGGTTTTGCAGGTACATGCACT
The DNA here is from genome assembly GCF_964263255.1 of Lissotriton vulgaris. Lineage (NCBI taxonomy): Eukaryota > Metazoa > Chordata > Amphibia > Caudata > Salamandridae > Lissotriton > Lissotriton vulgaris. Next base: position 808,788,988 of record NC_141697.1, read on the forward strand.
TGCAAGTTCTGTGGGTAGAAACTTTAGAATTTTTTTTGATTTTAGCACCCTATTGATATCTTCTCAACCAAATTTCATTTTCAATCTTTATTTCGACCATTCGGTCATAAAAGATACACAGTACAAATAAAATCACATGTAACTCTGTCATAAACAGGTAAAACATTGAGTACATATGTTAAAAAGGATCTTATACAGACTTTAAAACATCTTAAAAAGGAGAAGCATTCCTAGGTGCTACCCAGCATTTTTAAAAAGTGATTACGCGTATACCAGACATTAGTAAAGAATTTGGAAAGTGCAAAAACAGTTGGGCCGGAAACATCGGATTTTAAAATCCTATACATTGGTGCATATTCCCTGCCACCCAAATTCTTTATCAAAGGGAGGAGCCAGTACTTTCTAGCTGCCTTGTAGGCTGGGCAGAAGAAGACCACATGCAAGTCGTTTTCCTCTTTGTCAGCACAGACAGGACAGTGCTTTGTGGAGGGAGCCGATAACCAGGAACTTGTAAAGGACCGAAAAGGCAATGTGCCGTATCTCCATTGGAGGAACAACTTCCTAGCAAGTGTGGGATATATAGGGTCCAAGGCCTTCTCAAATCTATAGAGATCCTTGCTTTGCAGGAACACAGATGATAGGGACCCCTCTGGCTGGGTAGCTTGGGCCCTTGCCCATTTATGTTCGTGATACAAATTCGCCAGGGACCTCTTGGAGATGCTTGGTGCTACATTCGCCGGCTCAGTCCACAGCTCGGGGAGCCCCAGTTCCGCACAGGTAGCTTGAATGTTTTTGACCCAGGGAATGCTAAGCGCCTTGGGGTGATTCAGTAATTCGACCAATTCCGCCCTATAGTCGGCGAGATCATTGCTGCTCCATAGCCTACGCCAGAAGGCAATGGGTCTCAAGCTTATCTCGTCAGCTAGTGGTCGTAGCCCTAAATCAAGCCTCAAGGGGAGGAGCGGGGTACTAGGGGGAAGTGCGGCTATCTGTCTTATGAACTTATTTTTTGTTAGTGACAGGTTCCGGCATGGCGTATGGCCCCACAATTCAGCCCGGTACATAATCGCCCCCCCTAGCCTGGGCCTTATATATCTGGATTAGAGCCCCCAATGGGCGGTATGACGAGCCGGTCATCATCCGGGAGATGCCCCCAGTAGTTTGTATTAGTTTAAGGTTTGCCCTACTCTGGTGGGGACCCCAGGTCATGGTTTCGTTGAGGGTCACACCAAGATATTCAAAGGTGGCTACTCTCTCAAGCCGCACGGCTCCCAGTTGTGGATTCGGGCGCTGTTTCTGGCTCGGGTTCAAAACCATGAATTTGGTTTTTGTAGCATTGATTTCTAGCCCTCTATCAAGGCAGAAAGCCACAAAGGAATCAAGTATCCTTTGTATGCCCATGGGGGTTTTATATAGCAACAGTGTGTCGTCCGCAAACATAATTGCGGGCACCCTGCTGCCATTTAATTTGGGGGCGTCAGTATAGTCGGTGGCATTGAGATGGGCGATTACCCCGTTGACGAAGAGGCAAAACAGGGTCGGTGCCAACACGCAGCCCTGTCTTACCCCTCTGCCAACGGGGAATCTGTCAGTCAGTTCCCCCGACCTCCCACACCTCACACGGGCGTAATTATTGTGGTGCAGCCTCTGCAAGGTCAATAGGATATCTGGGGGTACACCCATCTCTGCCAGGACGCTCCAAAGTTTCCCCCTGGGCACCAAGTCGAAGGCAGCCCGTAAGTCCACAAAAATTGTGTACAAACTGCCGCCCTCGAACTTTGCTGTCCTCCAGTAGATCAGATTCAATCTAAAAACCTGATCCACTGTGGATACCCCCTTCCTAAATCCCGCCTGGTAGGGACTCAGGGCGCCCACCTCCTCCATCCAATCCTGAAGCCTGTTCAACAAAACCCTACCGAACAGCTTCTGTGCTACATCTATCAGACTAATCGGTCTGTAGTTGACTGGGAGGAGGGGCGAGCCCTTTTTAAAGATGGGGACCACCTCAGCCCCCAGCCAAGTACTAGGGATTTCCATCCCGCCGAGAACACTGTTGAAAAGGGCAGCAAGGTAAGGCGCCCAGACGGTGGGCTCTTGTTTAAACAAGTCCCCCGGTAACCCGTCCAGTCCCGGCGCCTTCCCCGAGGCCAGACCTGAGATAGCAGCAGTAACCTCACCTAGTGTTATTGGATCCCCTTGGCAGCCCGGCCAATCCACCTCAATAGGAGCAGGGAGTTCTCCCAGCTCAGAGCTGTAAAGGGACTGAAAATGGGCCTGCCACACTCCAGGTGCTATATTGGGCTCTAGTGCCGAATGTAGACTCCCTGATCCCCCATTCACGGTCCTCCAAAACAAGCGTTGATCTTGAATCGCTAGGGCCTTAGTGAGTTCTTCCCACTGGTTTTCCACCCATTCTACTTTAGCCTGGACAAGAAGCTTCTTATAGGCTCGCCTGCTTTGTTTAAGGCGTTCCCCTCCTATACCCTCCTTAATTACTCCAAGAAGTTCTGTTTTGGCCCGTCTACATGCTATATTGTACCACTGTGTTTTGCCTTGGGGCCTCTCCCTTGGCTTTCGTGAGCTACAAGTGAAATGAGGAGCCGCAGCTTTTATAAGTTCCTCATGGGCTTTATACAGTTTGCTCTGTGAGTCTCTATTGTTTGCCTCGAAGTCAAGGCTCCCCATGGTTTCCAAGATGGGAGTAATCTCCGCATAGAGCAGAGGGAGTTTATCCTTGTTTGTAACCATGTGCTCCCACCTGATTCTTCTCCTGCTGTTATCCAGGAGAAGCGCGGGGTTGTTCCCTTCCACTTTAGACACTGAAGCTTGGGGGCCTGGGTGGACAAGGTCAAGCTCAAGGGCGTTGTGGTCACTATCGGTCCTTTCCATCACCCTAAAATCCTGTATTGTCGGCCACCTCACTAGTTGGACCAAGACATAGTCCAAGTGGGACTCTCTCCCCAGTCTATTGTAAGTATTTTTACTGGGTATGTCGGATTTCGTTCGCCCGTTACAGGCTCTGAGTCCGAACCTTAGAGTGAGGGCAGTAATTTGCGGTGCTAGTGGGGTCCAGGCTTTCGGGAGTGGAGCTTCCACCAAGGGTACTGCCACCTAGCCTCTTCTTCCGATGAGAACCCTTCCAGGAGGCCTGGGAGTGGCTCAAAATGAGAATTAAAATCCCCACCCACCACATAGTATGAATCAGTCGGCAGTTCAGATAAAAAATTCGAAAGTTCATCAATGGTTGGTGATTCCTTTGCCATTCCCATCGGCCTGGAGTAGATGTTAACCAGCAGACGTTTAACTTTGTTTGGCCATAGTAGTGAGACCACAAGGATATCATCAGAATTAAACGGCCACCAAATTCACATTGATCTTTCTCCACACATGCATGATCCAAAACATTTATAGAAGTAGAATGCTCTTTTATTGTGTCCCCGCACACAATATGACATCCCTGGACTGATCTCTTGAACTCACTGTACCAAAGAATGTCAAATGAGTTACCATCAGAACTCATTTTCCATATATGCATAAGGTATTTTTCTAAGTCTCTAAAGTAACATTCTTCTTCTGTCTGATCCAATGTTGTTCATCGTGTCATCATCTGTAAGAATATGTACCTTGATAAGAACGCTGGGCATCTCTGGGTTAAGTTTCTTGTACAGAATATAAAGCAGGATTATGTGTCTTTTCTGGCCTATTCCATAATGTCTCCAGAACTCTGACAATCCTTGACTTATGAACACTGCAACAAATCAAAGTAGCACAATAATATCAGTGTCATTTGGCAGTACAATGACTCAATTGAAACCATTTCGAACAACCCACTCAACAGGTGGAACAACACAAATGACAGCTTTTTCTAATTTGCTCTCATGTTCTTGAACAATATGTCCTGATAAATAGGACCTTTGAATGGAAGAACATAGGACCCAGGTTGCCCTCCACTCACAGTGTATTCAACAAAAATAACCTGGTTGTAATCTAAATACTCAATACTTTTATCATCAACTGTGATAGTCACTAGTACAGAGTTTGCTTAAATCTAATAGTGATATTCTATCAACAGAGTGTGCCTACTTTATATCTTCTAAAAAACCCACTATGTGTCTTTATGTACCTGCTTGAATATCATGCAGGCAATCTACTGACTGTAGAAGAGATCTAGAAAATAGAAAAAATGTGTGAAAGGGAGGCAGAACGGGAACGGGAGCCCTAGATGAGCTGAAACTGACAGCAGGTGACGGACGGTTGACATAAAGCAACCACCCTATATAAATGGGATCATATATTGAATGCGGGCACACGAACATCTCCAGATTTAAACACTGGAAGAATCCAGAAATGTGTGGCAAAGGTAACCACCAGCCCTGAAGAAGTTGCCGACCAAGATTGACAGACAACGAAACATGTTGGCTTCTCATATATAAAAACAAAGCACAACTGTAGAGTGTAGGTTTTAATAGGAGTGGGTACCCAGCACAGAATAAAGATTATCAGATAGCTAGGGATACCTAACCCAGGTTTTAATATTGGTAGAGTGCCGGATAGCGACTCTCACACCCTTGGGGGTTGAGGTGCATATGCATGTAATTAGGCATTACCACTATTTGAGTTGTTTATAATTCTTTTCCTTTTACATCATTCTTTGTAACTTTTCTTACTTTGGGTTGGAAGGAGCCGATGATGATAAGAGGAACAAACTGACGAGTACCAGTCAGTAGTTCCCTGGTGGTTACTCCCGTGAGGTCCCTTCCTCCCTTTCACACATATTTTCTATTTTTCTATATCTCTTCTACAGTCAGTAGATTGCCTGCATGATATTCAAGCAGGTACATATAGACACATAGTGGGGGTTTTAGAAGATATGAAGTAGGCACACTCTGTTGATAGAAAGAATATCACTATTAGATTTAAGCAAACTCTGTACTAGTGACTATCACAGTTGATGATAAAAGTATTGCCTATTTAGATTAGGACCAGGTTATTTTTCTTGAACAATATGGCCCTTACCTTTTGAAACGATCTCTGCAGGCACCAGTTCCTGCACTTGGAATAATTGGAAATTCTGTGTTCCCTGAAGCATCAGCAATGTTTTGGTAAGTTAACATCTCCAAGATCATCTTGTTCGATATTGATGAACAGAATTTATCAAGTTGCACAGGTATAGGTGTTGAGTTTTTGATGCAGGCAAGGTCACTTGTTCTCCTTGTTTACATTCATCTAATTCTCTCACATTCTTTGACAGATAGTTCAAGATAACTGTCAAAGACAATGTGCAATTCTTGCAAGGTAAACATTGGCTTTGAAATTTGTAGAACTGTCTGGACAACATCACCAACATTTTCAATGGATGAAATCTTGACCATTCACAATTGTGACATATAGTCAAAAACAACAGCTGTTTTCAATGAGGACACCTTTTTTTAATTGAAATTCTTTAGGTGGAAGTTGTTTTTTGAGCTCTTGTATGAGTTTGTACTTCACTGGTTTGGTTGCAGCATCTTCGTCAAATAATGCATTTGTTGGAAGAAGATCATGCAACAGAATGTCCTTGATAAATGTACCCTTTTTTACTACATCCATCTCTCTATGTGCTTGCGAAAGTTGGTCTTTTGTAACCTGTTTTGTATTGGTTGGTTGGATGAAACTCTTACTATGGTAAATAAAGGGTGGAAGTTCAGCTTTAGTGATTATGTCAAACAGCTTTTTCTCTTTCAATTCAAATCTCTCCTGCTTCAGTTCTGAGTATAATTTTTACCCATGTTCCAGCACATCTAGTAGAAGTTTCTTTATATCGTTTTTCACATATTGTTTGGTCACAAAGTTTTGTAGTAGTACAGGCTCTGTCATTTCGAACGGGTTTCCTTGCTGCTCCATGAAATGTAGAAGGCTGTCAGCATGTTTATTAAAACATTCCCCTCTCTTTCCCAGAAGTTCGTGGTGAGGAACAGTTTCACGATGGTCCATTAATTTTTAATTTATCATCTCTCTGAAAGCATTGTAAATAGAAACAATTTTCTGGTAAACTAGCTGCCATTGAACAATATATTCACTTTTACGTGTCTGACCAACAATTCCCTTGGAGCTTTTCTGTGATCTCTAGATCTTCAGTTCCAGTTTCATATCTGAATCCACAGCATTGAACCTTCCCTCTCTGTCTTTCACCACAAAATGTCTTTGGATTAAATTTCTTTAGAGGTATGTTTTTTCCACTTCTAGCTTCTTCACTCTTCCCAAATGCCGGGACCCATATCTCAGGTAGTTTATGCAATCGAATTTGTGAATACAGTAATCATGTACCTTCCCATTCAGCATGTAACACGTTTTTCACTAGAGCTATCATGTGTAAAATATTTCCTCAGTACTTGCAAAGTTCTATTTTTTCTTCACAATCTTTGACAAGCTCTAATGACTTGGTTTTCTGATTTATAACTGTGTATATTGAAGATTTCCTGGCTTTCCATTATGTCTTTTGAATGAAGTGCACCCTCTGCCTTGTTCACTTCTAAGATAAGATGTGCAAAAACCACATTTTCTTCTTGTTCCAGAAAGCATTCCAATGCAATGTTTCCATACCCTTAGATATGATGAGCATACCTTGTAAAAAACAAACATCATACGTTCTGTTCAATACTGACTGGACAGGTTTTTTTTTAAAAAGATTTCAGCCTCAATAAGTGTATTGTCTATGCCACATCCACTGAGATAACTTCCTGCACACCACAACATTTGTTTTGTCGTGTGAAAATTGCCCATCATTGGATAAAGTTCATCAAATTTTACTGGATTGCTCATAAGAATGTCAGCTACAATACGGAAAACAGCTCATCACAGAAAATTGGAAGGATAGGCTGGTCTTGGGGAACCCGTAATTGAACTATCTTTTCTTTCCCCCACCATCAGCCTCACCAGGGACTACATCCCCCGTGAAGCAACGTGCCAGAAGGCGCCAGCGCCAATTTGTCTGTGCCAGGGGCGCATAAAGTCTGCCTTTGGCTCCTGCAGGGCCAAGGGCGGGCCCGTTCATGCCTGTCAGGTGTCTGAGGAGGCTGGATTGGGCCATTTCTCTAACTCCTGCCATCCAGTGTATGCTTTAAGATGGGTAAGAAAAAAACAGTTACCACGCAAAACCTTGGGATGACGATTTCAACTATTGACTTTTTTTTTACTAAGGCGACTAACGGCATCTCCAGAGAGATAGCCCTGACAGAGCATAGGCTGTCTTTGGGGGATGGCACATTTCTTGTAAATGCTGGGACCATGGAACTGCCCACAGTTTTACCCATTGTTGTAGAATCTATTACTGACCCCTATATACAGAACCTTACCCAGGGTGCACCCGAACTCTGTGCTTCTTCACTTAACGTCTCTATACCTTTTACTGACTATATTTCTGTCATGTCATGTCATGTCGAAGGTTCTTATAAAGCGCCTTTTCACCGAAAGGTCTCAAGGCGCTTGCTTTGGGAACCCGTCCTGGCTTTTCCCTGTAAGATAACCCCTACTGGGCATCCCCAAGGTGAAAGCCAGGCATCCCGCCGCGGTGGGGCCATAGTGGAGATTAAGCACGCTATTGCCCAGAGTTGCAGAGTGTGAACCTGTGATTCGAGTAGGCACCGAAGTGAGAATTATCGAGTCCGTGGACACTTGGGCTAATTCTATTGTAACCAACCCCCTACCCCCACTAGTTTCGAATGGCAAGAGGAAGAAAGGCCCAACCAAAGAACTTTCGACTACCAGAGTCAATAAAAGCTGGAACTCCTCTCCCCTCAATTAAGGACCTCGGCCTAGTACTGAACCCCATGTAACTCAGAAATTGACCCCCACTATGGAGGACTTATGTGCAAAACTCTCCATCATGATTAGCCTCATACTTTCTCGTTTAGCTAATATCAAGCTCAAAATTGATGTTCTTTTAGGCCAATGTAAAGCTCTAGTACATCCAACACCTTTTCCTCTTCACTCAGTTAGGCCAAACCTGTGTCATGGCCATGCAAGGGGGCGTCCTGCAACTGGAACCCTCTCAAAGAGGGGGCAAACAAACATGACCAGGTGACATTCCAGACCCTTTACCTGCAATACTTCCCCCGCTTGAACCTGCGAACAGGTTAAACATTTCCATTTCTCCTAGGGGGGCTGGAAATACCATTGAACGACATGTCACCCAATTCCAAACAGATTCTAGGCAGGCATACTCTCCACAATCCAACCTAGATCTCCTGCCTGCAGCCACTCCATAAGTATTAGTCTGATTCAATGATTCAAAGCATTGCAGCATTATTTAGATTTTCAAAAAGTTTGGTCATAAGCCTATATTCGAAATGCTCACAATTTCCAAGGCCAAAACACTTCCAATGACCTCCTATGGGGCAGCCATATCGGGTGTCACTGATGTAACTATTCTGCGAAAACAGGAAGATACATTGATCAAAAGATTACTATCAATTCCTAATTTAACAAGTAACTTTATAGCCCACAAAGAAACTGGCATCCCCTATATTACCGACAAGATTAGATTAGCTCCACTTGCCTTTTGGTTATCCATCTGGAAAAGGGAAACCAAAGGACTGAACCAAAAAATCATCAAAGATATTCTAAATAATTTTGGATTATGCCCACAGAATCTTGTGGATAACCTATATTGGAGAAAAACTTAACTTGTTGGGTCTCTGGTTTTTGTTTGATACACCATCTCTCTGCAAACCTTTTCCTAGATCAAGACCAAAGGTGATCTTTTTAAATCAAGTTACACAGTATAGATGGAATAATCATTAAGGGAAAGACTCTGTCAAGTTTTGTAAATCCTTACCACAGATTTTAAAACATTCTCTTTCCTATTTACAAACAGTGACAAATAACAAGCATCCATTTCTTCTGACAAGGTTCAGACTGAACCTAATTCCGCTCATGCTTGGTTACCCAAACAATCAATTTGCCCTCATGCACTTATCCTTTTGCCCCTGTGACAATAAGTCAGCTCAAACAATGTCATATACCCTCCTTTTTTGCAACCATTATGAAGAAGAGAGGAAGACATTTATAATCCAGCTTTTAAAGAAATTATCTATACGAACATTAGCAGCAGCCCTCACGTTATTTTATTCTTTAGATACACCAATGGTTTGTTTTGCATTAGCTTCCTTTTTACTGGCTGCTCTGAGAATCTGTAAGGCTTCCTGCACTCCATCTATAGCACTTTAACTTTTTGCTGCTGACGCCACAGCTTGTCTGTTTTAAAATAACTGTGTTTGTACTACTAGTCCAAAAGCTCTGTGCATGAACATTAATGAGTACTTTGTATTGTATTAACTTTTAAAGAATGTTTTGATTGCACGTTTGTTTTAATCCATTATTTTTTAATGTGCTCATTTTTAACTTGTGTACTTTTATGCAATTCATCTAACTGCGAATAAAGTTTATAAAGTAAAGTAAAGGCTGGTCTTCAAGCTGAACACGCATATTTTGGAAATGTTTTAGAGCTGTCTATACTGTTGCATAGTTTGTGACTGGAGATGGTTTTACTGGTAAAACCCCAACCTTCTTCACTGGGATTTTATTCTGGGAAATCAGGGCATGAATTCCAGCCCACAGAGGAACTGGCTTTTCTTCATCCTTCAGTCCACACCGAATAAGCAATATGATAAATTCAGTTAAATCACCTTTACGTACCGCAGCATCAGGTAGAAGAAGATCCATGTCCTCAGCCTCTTTGAAACATTCTGGTAGACTGGGACATGCTGATGGCTTGTAGTGATTTTGCACACATTGACAAGGCACTTGGGTTATAAGTTTGCATCTTCCTTTGCTTATGCCTACAGCTGACACAGCTTGTTTTCCAACAGCAACTACATTGGTACAGTCTTGAAAAAGCACCATGGCAGTATCATGTGTGCTGGATGTTCCAGACAAAGAAGAGCTGTCATATCAAACTATCAAGAGCACCAATTTTACATTATTTCCTGGTAAAGTGACTTCAAAGTGGTGTGCTGGCGGAATCACAAGATTTTGCAGCATGAGCTGCTAACAAGTTCCTGCTCCATACTATGACGTTCCAACTTGTTGTTACATCTATCCTATTCATTGAAGTGATTAGCTCTCTACTTTTGCACTTGTCATAGATTGCATGGCAGTCATCATGTGTAGTGGAGTTTTCTTTTTGCTGTGATGGAATACATAAAACATGATTTGGAAAAGACAGTACATTTGCACAGCAAAAGCCTTGCGGTTCATTGGATTGACTTCTACTTCTCCGCTTATACCTTCAAAGCCATCATCAATGATGTTGGCTTCTGCTCTGAACTCATGAACTTTAGTTGGCAAAAGTTTTGCTTTGCTGATATTAAACAATGATGCAAAAATTGTTAGGACAACATCAGGCATTCTTGTTGACTCCCATGATTTGCACAGCTTTGTGGCATCACACAATTTGTCATTCAGTCGAAAATCTAAATCTTTCAGGACATTACTTAAAATGGTTCCTGCTGATGTTACTGCATCCTGTGATCTTATTTTGGCAGCAAGAACCTCAGGAGTCAAATCAGCTGAGAATACCATTAGTGGTTCATTCTTTTTGTTAGACTGACAAAAATGAATGTTGTCATTGTACATTCACACCAGAAAAATCTTCTTTCATTATTATCGATAAATACAGTTTCATCAATGTTAACCAATATTTCTATGATCTCCCTGAGTCTGAATCCGTAGCCATTTCTCAAGAGCGGCTTTAAAACTTAATTTACTTTTTCCAAGACTGCAAATTTAACTTAAGGCTGATGGTCACATTGCTGCTAGGAGCTCATTGTACATTCATATATTTCGAATGAATGCACGCATACAGTTCGGGTGGGCATACAAATCTGCTGCAAACGCATTCCCCTCGCTGATTAGATCAGCTACTCCACTGAAAACTTAATCTTGAAAGAAACTAGCTGCAGATAAAAACATTTTTGCCCTTTGAGACTCACATACTCTGTACTTTGTGATTTTTCGAATCACATTGTTCTGGCTAAACTACAGATAAAACATTGAAGAACATCTGCTTTCTGGTCAGTTTTTTGGAGGTGGACAAGGGGTAGCCATCAATCTTCTAATTTGATGGGCTTTGGTTGTCGGTGCTTTTTCAGAAGACCCGGATTCTTATTGTGATTTTTTTCCTTTGTATATGATATGTAGTGCTTGCTGTTATGATGATAAAATATTTGATAATGTTCACCCAAAAGTTTCAATTTTTTCTGAACTTTGTCTTGCCAGATTTCTGCAGCATCTCAAACTCTCTTCTGTCAAGCTGCAGTTGATGTTAGCTTTTCTTTCAGATTAGTTTGGCAAAAGACACATTTTTCTTTTTTGAAGGAGTCCTCTGATTTTTTTAGTTAGCAACACTTTGTCAGGGGGTAAAGATCTGCTGGTACCACTTGCTATGCTCATGTTCACGAATTGGAATAAACACAAGACCTGAAACAAAACAATATTAAAATAAATTACCAATATGATGGCTAAAACAAATCATTATAGAGCCATCATTTATGAAAATGGCAGAACGGTCACTTTGAGGAATTATTTTGTGTCTCTATAAGATTACTTGACCCCCCACAACCTATGTTTTGACACCAAAAGGAAGTATATAAATCTCATGGTTCCTGCAATATTACACCATCACTGCAACACATCTGCTAATTTTAAATATGTTGTCCTAAACAATCCAAGCTAAATTACTTCTCTAATGATACAAAAACATAAATCATAAACGAAAATTCTGGACAACAATTTTTTTACAGAGGTGTATCAAGGGGCCAGGACTGTAAACCGTGACATTTAATCCATCAGAAGCGCGGACATTCTCACCTTCAAAAGTCGAAGCCTCGTTTTCATATTGGCACTGGTAAGCAGCAAAGTTAAAATCCTACTAGAATTATATGCTGGATAACTTTGTAAGAGTGAAGCTGCAATGGTTTGTTTCACAATTATAAAAATGTTTCCTTTATTTTTTAATAAACATCCTCAAGACACTAAATAGGCTGAGATAGTGATTTGTTTTTAATTCAGACACACTTCTCGCAGTTGCTTTGGTTTTATGAGTCTTTTTAATTTTAGTAATACATGTATGAGATGTGCTTGTAAATGGAGGGATGGGACAGAAGCTAACAGCCACGTCATTTAAAATGTTTATTATTAAGAATAGGATGTGAGAAACCTGTATTTCAGTCAGTCAGAAAAGCTTTATTTCGATAAAAACATATCATAAAAGCATCACATTATAAAAAGCACATTTGGAATTAAAAACAAGAAATAATCTACGTACACCAAATTTTTACAGCCAATATTTCCAAGTTAAAAACAACGTTTAAGCAATTAATTAAAAATCAGATTAAACATTTCATTTAAGCCTTTTGTTTCTAACATGCCATGCCCATGATAAAAATTTAGAGAGGCCGCAAGCATACAATGGCCGTGAATCTGCCATTAAAATGCGCAGTGCCTCATTGTGAGACCTAGTGCCGAACAACCGACACAGAGGTTTGAGCCACCTGTTTCTTGGGTGCATGTACACCGGGCATTCAAACATAAAGTGCGCTATAATTTCTGGTCTGGTTAAGCAGATAGGGCAAAATGCTGTTGTTTGAGCCGGGGGTTCCCAGCGAGCTGTTAGGGCACGCACTGGGAGAGCCCCGACCCTAAACCTGAAGTAGAGGGCCCTATCGAATGGCTTCCAGATAATATCCAAATAGAGTTCCCGGATCGGCAAATCCTTGAACTTTAGGAAGTCGTCCGTAAGCCGGCCCAGAGCGTGATCAGCACTAGTTCTAGACGCAACCCAATTCCAATAGAGGCTCTTTAAAGTTGCCTTCGGAGGAGAGGACCTACCAACCCATGCCTCACTAAGGCCCAAATCGCCAAGCAAAGCTTTAACATCTTTTAACCACTTTACTTTATGCCATCCAGGCAATGACATTACTTCAGATAGCCCTTTAGCATATTTGGCAATTCGGATACTCGTCACAACCGGGCCCAGAAGAGCAACGGCCGAAGCTTTGCCAAATCGCTAATAGGGCGACAGCCTAAGTCAAGCAATAAAGGTATCATTGGGGTACTCTGGGGAAGTGACATAAGATCCCTGTAGAATTTATTTTCGGACCTTGTCAGTTCATCTGTACCAATGGTACCCCATTGCTCTGCCTCATAGAGAGCAGAGCTAACTCCCTTTGCTTTATAAATGTCAATAACAGGGACTATTGGCCTTATCGAACAGGAGCGCTGTTCCTTGAGCAGTGCCCCGGCTACCCTCTTGTGGGTTAGCAGCATTTTACAAAGGTGCGGGGTCCACTGCAGTGTATGCGACATACGTATGCCTAAATAATCAAACACAGTGACCCTTTCCAAAGGCACATGGTTCAATGTAAGAGGACGGCCAAGTTTTTTCGGGGGATTCATCACCAAATACTTTGTTTTATCAGTGTTGATTACTAAACCCCGCTGCAAGCAAAAAATCTGGAAGTTGTCAAGGAGGTTTTGGAGACCCATTGGGGTCTTAGATATTAAGAGCGTATCATCCACAAATAGGAGGGTAGGAATTTGCTCGCCCGCCAGAGATGGTTCATCTGAAGGATCTTTCAGCAGATGGTCAACCACACCATTTACATATAATGAGAAAAGAGTGGGAGCAAGGACACATCCCTGGCGAGCTCCTCTCCCTACCGGGATTCTGTTGTTTTTTTCGCCCTCTATGCCCCATCTTACTTGGGCAAAGTTGCCTTCGTGGAGCCTCACCAATATCGACAAGATGTAACGTGGGAGCCCCTTATCGGAGAGTACTCTCCAAAGAATCTCCCTAGGCACAAGGTCAAAGGCAGTCTTTAGGTCGATGAACGCGAGATAAAGACTGCCTTTGCCTATAACCACCACCTTCCAGTAGATTAGCATTAATCTGAACGCCTGCTCTATTGTGCCCGTACCAGCCCTAAACCCCGCTTGGTAATCGGAGAGAATCTAATTTTCGTCAATCCATTGTAATATTCTCTCCAACAGCACCTTACCAACAACCTTCTGGGTTGAGTCTAACAAAATTATAGGGCGATAATTGGAAGGGTCGTCCCTCGGCCCCTTTTTGAAAATGGGCACGACCTCGGCCCCTTTCCACGACTCAGGGATGGCAGCACCTCTATCAATGGCGATAAGCAAAGAATGCATGAGCTTCCCCCATTTTGGCTTGTTCGATCGAAGCAAATCCCCAGGGATACCATCTGGGCCGGCTGCTTTTTGGGGCACGATGGTGCTAATAGCATACTCCACTTCCTTGGTTGAAAAGGGGAACTCATTAGAATAACCCTGCAGAACATGAAAATTAGATGCAACTAAAGCGCTAGTCCCATACTGGCAGGTATACAGTTTTGAGAAGTGGTCAAACCATGCTTAGCTAGTAATATCACATGTAATGAGGTCGCTATCTGGTCTATTTCTAGCTCTTATTGTATCCCAAAAGCGTCTAGCATCCTTGCTAGAGCTAGCCTCTTTTAATGTTTGCCAAAACTGGTCTTCCCACTCCTTTTTTGCGTTTATTATTGCCTGCTTATACTCTTTTCTAGTGCACTGTATCAAAGGTTGTGACTTCCCTTTGACAGCCTTGATCAGGGCTGACATTTTATGCCTGCATATAGGAGTGAACCAATCATGCGCACCCTTTGGCTTCTGGGACCCTGTCATCTTACCCCACGTACATGCTTCAGAAATAATTTCCCTACAGTCTTGATTATATCCTGGAAGACGAGCGTTGCCCTACCTGGGACAGGGTGGGCTAAAAGGATAGTGTCCAGCTCCCTTTGCGAGGCTGTTAATGCTATACCTATAGCCTCTAGCTTTGCTTCATCCAGGGCTACTTTACACCACTTAAGGCGTCTCCCACAATTAGATGGGAAAACTTTGGGGGCAAGCTCCAATTTGCTTGATATTACTTCATTTGTTTTTCTGGGCCACAAACTCTTAAGGGTTAGGGAAAGCAAGTTGTGGTCGCTATCTACAGTGGGTAAGACAACCATATCCTGGACAAACTTCCAAAGTATAAAACCAAGGAGGATGTAATAAATCCTTGTCATGTGGTTCACCCTATTGAATGTATCAGCACCCATGGAGTCCAAATTAGTTCAACCATTAGCAGCTCTTGACCCAAACTCCATGGTCAATGCATTCAGCTAAATCGCCCTTTGGGACCATCTTTTTACTGGTTGAATAGTTAGCATGGGTATACCCCTCCTTACGTCATCCTCACCTAGGTCCAAAATATCCTCTGTCGCAAGAGGCTCATATGTACAATTAAAATCTCCTGCGACCAGGATTTGCATGCCATCATTACAATCTCTAAGCTCACTTTCAAGGATGGCTACTATTGGAGACAGAGAGCCATTTTTTGTACCCCTAGCATAGATGTTGAATAGCTCAAGGGTTCGCCCCCTATTGGGACCCCTCAAGGAAATTCTAAGAATATCTGGGGAGTTGCACTGCTTTTGCGTAATATAGCAACCCAGGGAAATGCTTACCCAAATAAGAAGCCCCCCTGAAGGACGGCCCTTCCCAGTGATTAGGGGTACTGCAGGTAGAAAATAGGTAACATAGCCAGCTCTGTGGATGGGCTTCAGGCTCCACGTCTCCTGAAAAATACAAATCTTGTGCGCCTCCACCAAGGTGTTCCAATCTGGTGAGCCTAATTTCCTGTGAATAACTGCTATATTCCAGCTGATAACCTTAAGTAATTCAGTAGCATCTAATAGTTGATTCTTTAGGGAGTCCAGTCGTACTGGAGGGGGTTTAGGTTCTGTTCTAACTGGCTCAATAGCTGAGGTAGGCCGGGGGGATATGCCCAAATCCGGGGCATCTCCCTGGTCAGTTAGATGTACTGCTAGGGTCAAAGGGTCACTTATAGGGCTAACTGCTAGATTGGAAAAATAGGAATTGTTATGTCAGTACCCTAAATCAGGGCCATAATGTTCTCGCCTATTACCAAAGTTTAAAGTGGGATGAATACAGTAATCACCAGGAAACCCTCCCCAGGATTGGTATCCATGATTCTGCCATTGGGTCTGAGGCACTTGTTGCGGGTAGAAATGCACAAAACCAAATGCTCTTATTCCACTATCACCAAACTCGTTACGATGGTTGCAAATAAACTTTACGGCGCGCATATCCCGAAAATTAACTAGGATACAATCGCCTGGGACATCCTTTACTCTACTGCCCACCCAGCCAACTCTTCTAGCGAACAGAACCTTTCCATCAATTTGCCTCGGCAAAGGCCTGTTAATGTTTAACCAATATGTAGTTTTGTTTTTGAGTTCAGAGTATGATTTTGTTTTACACGGCAGTAGCCGAGGAACTCCTACTAAAACAGCTACATAGGGCATACTTGCAGGAGGCAAGTCAATATGGGGAAAGCTAGGCCGTTCACTGTCTGTTTCACCCGATCTATGGGCCAGATTTGTCCTCTCATTTGCTACATTACTGGGAGTATTTTTACCTTTCTGAGTCTGCGTGGATACAGCAGTACTACCTCCCTTGCCTTCTATAGTTGCTACATTACTGGGGACATTTTTGTCTGCTTGAGGTTGGCAGGGTTCACTGTCTCTACACCCCTTATACCTTTTTGCTGTTGGATGTTTACTTAACTTACTCCCCTTTTTTATAGTTGGTACTGAGGGATTATTACTACCCGTTATCCCAGGGACACCTTTATGGTTTAGTAAAGCAATAATACATGTCTGCGACGGATCTTGCAACTTCTGTTCATCAAAGGCAGAGCTATTTTTTGAGTGTAGCTTAATTAGTGCCTTTACCGAAAAGAAGTTATCAAGAGTCCCTTGTTCAAAGCTATCGAGCCTTTTTGATAGTGCCTTTACCCTCTCAAGTACCGGCAGTATGAGGGACTTCATGGTCTGTTCAATATGAGCAATGAGAGGAATATCTTTAGGAGGACTTGGTGAGATTTCTAGGTTTAAACTTTCACCAGATAGCGGAACAGTATTAGTATTAGAAGTTCCACTGTTGATTTGGGCAGAGGATTTCTCCAACAGGGCCTCCAGTCTTTGCAAGAAGAGTTCACCAGTTATTGGACCTCAAGTTTCAGCTAATGTAATTACAGAGTCAGATACATAGCTAGTATTATTCTTTTCCTGTGGTGCTTTATGCTTTTTAACCCCTTTCTGTTTCTTTTTCCTCCTGCACTCCCCTTAGTCTTTTGGGCAAAGAGGTTTTCTCTGGAAGCGAGTTCAGACCTAAGCCTAGCCAGCTGTCCTCTGGTAGTTACACGCGGACTATTTGCACTTTGGTCTACCTCAGAAATCGAGGCCGAACTTAGTGATCTTTCACAGTTCTCGCTGTTTTTAGAGTCATCTGGCTGGGATAAGGGGGTGGTCGGGGTCTGGGACAACCTATCATGTGGGGTTAAAGGTAATATCTCAAAGGGCACATTACTATTCACAAGGAGATAGAACTTGAGCCGGCGTGACCTGACGAATACCTGGAAGAGAAACAAAGGAAGGTACCAAGATTGAATCTTGGGAGTTGGTGGTAAACATTGATATATTAGAGGGGGGCAAGGGAGGGAGAAAACCCACAGGCAGTGACAGCCGACGTTCTGTACTTTCTATTGCGTTTGCCACCACCCCAATTGTTTTTTGCAGCATACGATCATTCGCCGTCAAGCGAGGAAGCTGAGGGTTAGCGGCTGCGTTTTGCTTGGGTGCAGGGACAGATCTCGAGGTGTTACGCCTTCCCATTCTTAAGCACTCTTCATAAAAAGTACAAATCTAGGTACTGGATGTAAGATTAGCACTTGCTAAGACCACCCTAGATATAATAAAATGTAGTACACTAGAGGAGTAGAGTTCTTCTAGCAGGTGTTTCTGTATGCCTTCAGCTCTTAACTAATATCAGCTCACAGTCGTACAAATAACAGGTAACAAGAACATAAAACAACCTGAATAGGTACTGTGGCACAGGACCATAGGACCAAGAGGGGTGGCCCAGCCCAGCCTCTCCCGGCCACTGACAGCCACAAACGGTCCTGCCCTTGTCCCGGGCTTCTCCCGGGGCACTCCCGCACGCTCCTGCGCCACGGGTGTGCAAGTCAATTAAGTAGCACGTGGGGTATCTGAGGGTGGGGCTAGCCGCCGAACGCGGGACCAGCTGTGTGTGGTCAGGCAGGGACTCCTGGTACTTGGAGTCCCTGCTGGCGTTCGCGCGGTCTTCTATTGGCCCACTCGCCCCTCAGTGCACTCTCACACGACTCCCCCGATGGCAAAGAGCTCCCTCCAGTGACTTGTGCCTCGAAGCGGCGGCAAGATGTAATGTTCAGAATCACCTCCCTCGTCAGGAACAGCAGGTGAAAAAGGCTTCACACAATCTAAAGGTTTGTCCCAAGGCTAACAGTGGAAAGAGGGGTTTTATCTATGCGGTACGGCCGGGGCTAGCCGCCGAACGAGGGACCAGCTGTGTGTGGTCAGGCAGGGACTCCTGGTACTTGTAGTCCCTGCTGGCGTTCGGCGCAGTCTTCTATTGGCCCACTCGCCCCTCAGTGCACTCTCACATGGCTCCCCCGATGGCAAAGAGCTCCCTCCAGTGACTTGTGCCTCAAAGCGGCACCCGCAAAGCGGGTGCGGCAAGATGTAATGTACAGAATCACCTCCCTCGTCAGGAACAGCAGGTGGGAAAGGCTTCACATAATCCAAAGGTTTGTCCCAAGGCTAACAGTGAAAAGAGGGGTTTTATCCGTGCGGTACGGGCGGGGCTAGCCGCCTAACGCGGGACCAGCTGTGTGTGGTCAGGCAGGGACTCCTGGTACTTGGAGTCCCTGCTGGCGTTCGGCGCAGTCTTCTATTGGCCCACTTGCCCCTCAGTGCACACTCACACGGCTCCCCCGATGGAAAAGAGCTCCCTCCAGTGACTTGTGCCTCAAAGCGGCACCCGCAAAGCGGCACCCGCAAAGCGGGTGCGGCAAGATGTAATGTACAGAATCACCTCCCTCGTCAGGAACAGCAGGTGGGAAAGGCTTCACACAATCCAAAGGTTTGTCCCAAGGCTAATAGAGGAGAGAGGGGTTTTATCTATGCGGTACGGCTGGGGCTAGCCGCCGAACGCGGGACCAGCTGTGTGTGGTCAGGCAGGGACTCCTGGTACTTGGAGTCCCTGCTAGCATTCGGCGCGATCTTCTATTGGTCCACGCGCCCGTCAGGGCACTCTCACACGGCTCCCCCAATGGCAAAGAGCTCCCTCCAGTGACTTGTGCCTCGAAGCGGCACCCGCGAAGCGGGTGCGGCAAGATGTAATGTTCAGAATCACCTCCCTCGTTAGGAACAGCAGGTGGGAAAGGATTCACACAATCCAAAGGTTTGTCCCTGTATTTCATAGCTCAGCACAACACTTTTGTTAGTTGACTAGTCGACGGATGCCTATGTACACATAAAAATAAATTAAACTGCTTATTCTTGCGTTTTTTCCATTTCAGACTTTCCAAATTAATTCACACAATTCAATTCAAATTTGACTTTATTCAGTGCATGATAGAACCATAAAAGACAGAATAAAAATATAAAAAATACATAAATTAAATAGACAATCGATAAAAGATGTAGAAACCATGTGGAGGTAAAAAGGAGCACATCATCCCAGTGAGTCAGCATGATCAATATATACACAATAACAATAATAGCTAATACTTTTTCTCGTATATAAATGTCACAGAAATTCATGTTTTACACACACTGGCTCTCATTTATGGGACTTGGCACAGGTCAGCAAAGCACCTTGCTATGCTGTCCTAAGCCGAAGTGAAAGGGCAGGAATGTACTGTATTTATGCAATACAGTGCATTCCTGTCCTTTCTCTCACCGTTTTGACAGCCTAGCGCCAACATAGGCACCCTTGCACCATGCCTCTGTCGCAAGCAGGATTATTTTTGTGCAGTAAGGGACACCATCCTGCACAAAAACAATCCATAAAGGCATTTTCCTCTTTCTATGTGGTTTGCCGAATGCAGCACACATAGAAAGAGGAAAAAAACAAGGCAAAAAACATATTTCTCCTAGATTACGCCTCACCTCGGGAGTCAAACGGATTAGGCACATCCCCAGGTTTACATGATTTTGTAAATCTGGGGCAGCGTCAAAATCTCCGGCGGAGCAAGCCTCTCAATAATATCTATGAGGTCACGCAAAGCCACTTTGTGTGGGTTTGCAAGGCCTCATAGATATGGAGTAAGACAACACAACGCAAATCACTGCATTACCTTACTCTGCGCCAGAGAGGCGTTCCATGGGCGTTATGTGGGTTTTCCTACACAACACCCATTGATTTTTACGCTGCCCTAGATTTACTTAACCACGTAAATTTGGGGCAACGTCAAAGCATTACACCTCTCCAGAGCGTGCAGAACGAGGAAAAATATATTTTTTTCTCTTCCCTTTTTTCATCTTTTCATGTGTACTGCATTCTGCTGCAGCGCACAGAGAAAGAGGAAAACACCTCTCAGGATTGATTTTGTGTAGGAAGTGCCCCTTCCTGTGCAAAAACAATACTGCATGCAACACAGACACGCTTGTACTATGGTGCAAGGGTGCCTGCGGTGGAGCTAGTCAGCAAATTCTGCACAGGATCTGGGGGAAAGGACAGGAATGCACTGTGATTCATAAATACAGTGCATTCCTGCCCGTTCCTATTGGCGTATGGCAACGCAGCAAGAAGCCTTGCAGCACTGCCCTTTGCAAGTTTCCCGTAAATGAGGGCCTAAGTTCCTCAATAGTAGTATATTATAGGGTTTCTTAAGAGCATTATAGAAACCACAAAACAACAGCAAATGTAAAGTGCTATACATTGAAAGACCATCACTGGAGCACAATCGAAAAGTCTCTGTTCTTTCATAGCGACAGCGCAACTCTGTGTTGTATACAGTTATTTATGAATAAAAGTAAATGTGTCATAACTGAGGCTTTTTGTCAATTTTTCGTAGCTTTAATTGCTCAACAAAACTGGTAGCAAGATTCCTTTACATTTTGTTCTTATTTTGTCCTTTTGATATGTGTTCAAAGCAGTGCTTAATTTGGAATAAAATAAGTGCTAGGAGGCAACTGCAGCTTGCACCACGTATTGCCCCTGTCAGCGCTGCAATGACAGTCCCAGTACATCTACTAACCATCACACTCCTACAAGTGTGACAATTCAAACTATTCCAGGCGCCCAACACTTTCTTGGGCGGCAGAAATTAGTCCTTTTTAATTTATAATGAATTAACACACTCAATTCTAAATTAGACAAACAGTGCCACCATGTAGCAGCCTGTCATAAATGCTGATGTTGACAAATAAGTGCCGGTGTCGAGCCCTGGAAACCACCAGCTCAAATTAAGCACAGGTTCAAAGACAGAAGTCAGATATCACGCTATATCTTCTGATAAATTGCTGCTTTCCTTAAATGGTGTTTACCTCTCTTTCTCCGATTGCAAAGTCAAAGTATTTTTTTTTTTAGTGAACTACCTATCAATCTTTCTGG
This sequence comes from Lissotriton vulgaris, assembly GCF_964263255.1. Lineage (NCBI taxonomy): Eukaryota > Metazoa > Chordata > Amphibia > Caudata > Salamandridae > Lissotriton > Lissotriton vulgaris. Next base: position 808,810,519 of record NC_141697.1, read on the forward strand.
GTTACAACGAGTATGAAAGGAAATGTAGTAGGATGTTAGTTATTACTTGCACACAACAACATTTAATTTCCTGTAAATAAACTGTACAGCTATTTCAAAACAAATCAGAAGTTAGGAAATCACAAATTTAGCACAATGTTTTGTAATTCTGAAATGTGATGGGAACAAAGATTTTAGCAGGATTAAAACAAATCAAGACACTCCTCTAGCAGATATGCAAATCATAAATATTTGCTAAAACCCGATTTCTACACATTAATGTTTGCGCACAATGCAATATAGTTTTATCACTCAAAAACTATTTCAGTGCAAACTTTGTTGCCATATCAATGGAAAAAAGTTCTATCTCTAAATGACAGAGCGCTACCACATCACGCTTTAATAATGTATTTGCGTCAGTGTGCTCCAAAATGTACTACCATCTACATACCACACCCTTACCACTCTACTGCTGAATGAGAATTTGCCTAGCCTTAGTGCTGGTAAGTTCCAATTCTATTAAGGACTCGGAGGCGAGGATTATGCCATTCTTTCTATCGCTTTTATTTTCCACAGCAGCAAGAAAAATATATAAACAAACTACTTTTCCCATGAACATTCTGGAAAAAAACAAAATCGAACATGAGTCCTATCACAGTGTCCATGCACCGGCAGCTCCCATCATGCTCTGCTGTCCTTTCCTCCTCCTCTTTCTTCGCGCGAAGCCCATACACTGGTCCAATCACGCATCCTGTTTGGAATTCTCAGTCCCTCCAAAAGAACACATCATCAGATCTAGCCCGTTCCAACAGAACGTCATCAATCAAAAGAAGAGCAGTACAATGCAGAGCAACAGCATTTCATCGATTAGAGCATCATAAAAGATTTACTTACATTGCATACGGGGAGGGTCCACTTCCAGGAAGTCACTGGGGGGGATAATCCTCGCCTCCGAGTCCTTAATAGAATTGGAACTTACCAGCACTAAGGCTAGGCAAATTCTCATTCTATGGCAGGACCGGAGGCTTCGGATTATGCCAGTTCAAAGCTTATCGACAACCAGCCGAGCTACTTCTATAACTGGCTTGAAATAGAACCTCTTGAATGTGGAGTCCGAGGACCAATCGGCCGCTCTCATCAAATCCTCCTGTCGAGCCCCGAGGGCAAAAGCTTTTGAGGCCATAGCTCCTCTCGTCGAGTGAGCTCCAAATTGCTTGGTATCAATCCCCGCCTCCTGCATTACCCAACGCACCCAACGGGCGATCGTTGGTGAAGTAACTGCCTGGTACGGTTTCCGTAGGGCAATAAGAAGTTGCCTCTCACCCGGAGGGCGAGTATCATCAGTCATATCTTCATAAGCACGGAGGCACTGCACAACACACAGTTTGGGGGAGTCCTGAAAGGCCGGGTAGGAAATAACCCTAGTATGGGTCTTAGTCCGCCTACTGACGGTAAAAGAAACTCCATCCGGAGAGAAAACTCTGGCCGTGATATCTAGCGCTCGCACATCCGAGACCCGTCAGCAAGATATCAGGCACAACAACATAGCTAACTTAGCAGTCAAATCTTTACGAGACAAGAACCTGTTCGGTTGCCAAGAAAAGAACAAATTTAACACTCTGTTCACGTCCCACCGGACGGAGTACCGAGGCTCTGGCGGCAAAGAAAGGCGGATACCTCTCAGGAGCCTACAAACCAAAGGATGCTCACCAACTGGGGAACCCTGCACCAAATCGTGCCCTGCTGAAATCGCAGACCTGAAGGTATTGATCGACTGATAAGCCAGACCCTGTTGAGCCAGTTCGGCCAAGAAATTCAGGACATGGACTACAGCTGCCCCCACGGGATCAAAATTCCGTCGCACACACCAACGACTCCATCTATGCCATGCAGTTCTGTACCGCTTGGTCGTGCTGTCAGCCCAGGCTTTGGAAAGCAAGTCCTCTGCCTTTCCCGAAAGGCCCGGGAGCATCCAATGACGCCTGAGAGCCTCCATGCCATCAGTTGCAGAGAGCCCTCTTGGACCAACCTGTGGGGAGCTCCTTCTGGATTGAGGAGAATGTGAGGAGACTGGGGGAGTAGGATTGGAGAATCCCAGGAAAGTTCCAGTAGAACTGGAAACCAAACTTGAGATCTCCGCCACGGAGTGATCATCACCACCTGCGCCAACTGACGGCGTAGCAGCGCCGACACGCGCGTTATCATCGAGAATGGGGGAAACACATACCCCTGCTCGACCGACCAGTCCTGGAGGAACGCATCGGTCGCCTCCGCCTGAGGGTCGGGGCGCCAACTGAAATACCTCGGGAGTTGATGATCCAGGCGGGATGCAAAAAGGTCCACCGAGAATGGACCCCACCGGTCCGAGAGCCTGGAGAACAGAAGAGGATCCAGCTTCCAAACGCTGGCGTCCCGGATGTTCCTGGAGTGCCAATCGGCCACCTCGTTCTGACGTCCCGGCAAATACTCCGTTGTGACCGACACCTGATGGTCCAGGCAAAAGTGCCAAAAGTCTGTGGCGAGGTCCGCCAGCATTTTGGATCTGGTGCCACCTAGATGGTTGATATAAGGGACCGCCGACACATTGTCCATCCTGAGAAGGACACAAGATTGCACTCTGTCTTTGGTCCAACATTGCACCGTGAAGGAGCCCGCCAGTAACTCCAAGAAATTGATATGTAAAGATTGCTCGAAAGCGGACCAGGCGCCACCCGTGGAGAAATCCCCGCACCTGGCTCCCCAGCCTGAACGACTGGCATCCGACTCTATCATGATGTCGAGAGCCGAGCCGAAAATAGCACGGCCATTCCAGGCCTCCATGTGTGTGAGCCACCATCTCATCTCGTCTCTGACATCGTCTGACAAAGGAACCAGCTGAGAGTACGTTAGCCCTTTCCTGAGGTGGTACGCCTCCAAGCGTTGCATGGCTCGATAATGGAGGGGACCTGGAAAGATAGCCTGAATCGAAGACGACAACAGGCCCACCAACCGCGCCAGGTGACACAAAGATATCAATGGCTTCGCCAGAGTTTGGCGTAATTCGTGTCTGATCTTCGACATCTCCCTGGCGGGCAGACTCAAGGTGGAAGACACCGAATCTATATTGAAACCGAGAAAGGTCGCACACTGTTTGGGAACCAGAAGGGACTTCATCTTGTTGATTACAAAACCCAAGCCTTGAAGAAGGTTGATCGCAGACTGCAACTGAGACTGCAGGCGTCTCGGGCACTGGTCCATGAACAGCATGTCGTCTAAATACACGATCAATCTGACACCTCGAGCTCGTAAGGCCTCCACCGCCGGACGCAGCACCTTTGTGAAGCACCAAGGCGCTGAGGATAGCCCGAAAGGTAGTGTGGTGAACTCGTAAACCTGATCGCGCCACCTGAACTGGAGGAAACGACAGGGTGGAGGGAAGATCGGGACCGCTAAGTAAGCCTCCTTTAAGTCAAGCCTGACCATCCAATCGGACGGGCGTAAAACATCTCCTAATTGGTGAATCCCCTCCATCTTGAAATGGCGGTATACCAGCCATTCGTTGAATTCCTTCAAATTGATCACCGGAAGCCTGCCTCCGTCGACTTTGTCGACTAAGAAGAGATTGCTGAGGAAACCTCAGGGGTGTTCGCAAGCGCAACAAATTGCCCCTTTTTGGAGGAGGGCAGAGACCTCTTCGCTCACCAAAGCAGCATCGCGCTGGGAGGAGGAATGGGGCGAGGACGCTGAAGCTGACACGGACGGCCATGGAATTCCAATTGGAATCCCTGCACCGTCTGCAGCACCCAGGCATCGCTGGTAAGGGAGGCCCACGCTGGGAAGAACTGCGCTAGTCGCCCCCCTACTCGCAAGCTCGCGGAAGGTAGCACACTCACCTCATCCACCGCCCTGATGTTGGCCTATTTGACCACCACGTCCTCCAAACTTCTGCTCCCTGGTGGGGTAGAAATTGTTGAATCGGGCCTTGTCTTGAAACTGCCCGCGTCCGGAGCCTTGTACTCTGTCAGAGCTGGCTCCTCGACCGAACGAGCGGCCCCTGCCTCGTCCGATCTTATCAAAAACACGAGGGGCGAAGACCTTTTTGATGTTGGACTGAGCCCAGTTTAGGGAAGTGAAGGTCGCCACAAACTTCCCGAGCTCCTTAATAAAAGGATCTCCAAACAAATCACCCTGGGCCACAGCGCCAGCCTCGGACGAGGCGAGGTCACCCAACTTGGGGTCCACCTTTATTAAGAGCGAACGCCTCCTCTCTGTAGAGAGGGCGCAGTTGGCATTGCCCAGAAATATGATGACGCGCTGGGCCCAGTTCGACAGCACCTCCGGGGAAATCATGTCCCCCGACACCTTGGCTTCCTCTGCCATGTCTAAAATTTTTGTCATGGGGCCGACCGCATCCAGGAGCTTGTCCTGGCACGTACGCCAGGACCTGTCTATCCCCTTTCGGGGATCCTTGATGAATTTCGCCAGAAAGGTAGCCATTTTTGGGTCGATGTCAGGAGTCATGGCTACCTTACCCTCAAGAGAGGGTCGAGGGCACTCCGCCGGAAGGCGGCTACGGGCATCCTTATCCACCGGCCTCCTGAGGCGATTTGCAACATACTGGGCCACCTTGTCGCATGGGACCCACTCGGACGATCTGGGGTGGACGATGTCGTCCGGGTCCAACATGTCCGACGGACCAGCGGCGGCGGATGGTTGAGATGGCAGCCATGACCTGGAGGAACATGCCTCCTCCTCTGAGTCCGGAGAGGCCTTGTCCTGCTGCGGCTCCGGGGACATAGTATGGGGTGTAGGAGGAGGAACCTCCACGGGGAGAGTTTGAGGGGATTGGGAGCCCTCCAAGGCCATAAAGGCGCTCTTCACCCTCGCGAAAGCCGTAGGGTCAACCCCCTCAGTACAAGGCTTTTTAGGGGGAGGGTGAGGAGGGAACGTGCCCGAGGCAGAGGCCGGAGCAGGCGCAGGGGTAAGAGCGGCAAGTTTAGCGTATGCCTCATCCAAACGCGCCGAGAGCCGTTGCTCAAGGGGTACCATTGCCTGGTCTACCGCCCGATAGATCGAGTCGTCGACCGCTTGATAAAAGTCATCGTCCAGGGGGACGTAATTCAGAGGATCCTCCTCGTATACTGGTCCGACTCCCTCTGCATGGTGAGGTAAATTAGGCTCGAAAGGCAGAGAGGTGCGCAAGGAGACCGAAATTGACCCCCAAAGGGCACTCTATGTCTGGGGAGGTCCCAGCGATATGGGTGGCCAAAGGCACACAATTAACGGGACTAGCCCTTGGAAACGCTGCAGCCCTCAGATTTCAGGGGCGCCACCCGGCAAAGCATTCCCACGCTGAATACCGGCACAATTACGACCCCGAAGGGTGTTCAAAGTCACAGTACAACCCAAGAGGGCGTCAAAGAAGCAAGGGGAAACCTAAATTGCGACCCCGAAGGGTGTCAGAGCCGAGTGGCCGGGTACGGGTTACACGCTGGTGACAAAAACCATGCCAGAACGCTCTAGAAGCATCTGACGGCGGTCCCGCAGCAGCCGAGACACCGACCCCTAGCGGCGAGTTAACCGCACCGCACACTACTGGGTACCAGAATCACGTGAGGAACGCCGTAGCGTCCCTCGATTGAAGAAGGGAATCTGTGAGGGAAGAACAAAACAAGCGCACGACCCAGGGCCAAAACGCTCAAGCCACAGAACCCACAAACCCAGGAGAGAAGAAAAAACTACCTTAACTTGCTGCGAGCAGCGAAGAAAGAGAGGAGGAAAGGACAGCAGAGCATGATGGGAGCTGCAGGTGCATGGACACTGTGATAGGACTCATGTTCGATTTTGGTTTTTTTCCCGAATGTTCATGGGAAAAGTAGTTTGTTTATATATTTTTCTTGCTGCTGTGGAAAATAAAAGCGATAGAAAGAATGGCATAATCTGAAGCCTCCGGTCCTGCCATAGAATTTGTATGGCTCATTTGCAAAACTTGGCCTTTGTGTAATTCTTGGATTTTTTTTGACAATTCATATGACCTCAGTGATTTGACATTGATGGCAGCACCTTTTCTCTGAAAATTGTTTCAGCAACACTGCTTAAAATACTCTTGAATTCCTAGATTTTGGTACAGAGTTTTGATTTCTGTTAGCCAAGGCATCTGGTACCCACGATCTAAAAAGGTGGTTGCATACAATCTCTCTATTAAGTGCAGCTTTTGGTTTAGATCAAATAGCGTACCTTAGACTTGATACAATCTTCCAAATAATGCCAACCAAGTTCAGTGTGACATATACTGGATGGACAACTAGTGGGTACAGCCAACACTTTCCTGAGACAATTGGTTTCGACTCTTAGACAAGCATTTACTCCTATATACAGCAACTAGCGGCCTGTCCCGACGTTGTCCGGGTAAAAAAAGGCTAGGCAGCAATGGTTTTAGTATCATTGTACATTCGTCCCACATGATAAGAGACACATTTTGAAGCAGTGTCCCCAATGGTCCGTTTTTCCGAATAGAGCATATTGAATCCCTTTCAAGGGAAACTGTTAGAGGCAGTTCAAAGGTAGAATGTGCTGTTTTCCCAGCTGTTAGCAAAGTGGCAGCTATTCCAGATGAAGCAACAGCTAGAGCCAAATTCCCAGAAGATCGAACTTTGGCAAGTATGAGGTTGATTAGGTAAGTCTTTCCTGTACCACCGGGGGCGTCTATGAACATTGGTTTGCCTTGCTTCTTTTCAACACTATCAACTATGGTGTTGTAGGCGAGTTGTTGATCGGGAACTAAGTTAGGCAAGTGTTGAGCAAGGTAGTTATTTAGCTCTGGAATATTGTGTGCGGTAGCGATATTGTGGTATCCAGTTAGGTTAGTTCGGACCGCTGGCGGCAGGCTGAAATCTTGTAAGGACTTCTCGCTTAATAGATACAGTGAGTCTTCAATTTCTATAAGTCCTTGGTTTATGATTTCATTGTTGATAGCAGCCCGTGCTGACGTTGTCCGGGTATGAATTGCTGCCGGCCAGTAGTATATTGTTTTGTAGGATTTCGTTTTGATAGCATTTCTTATCTGTGACAGGCCTGTGAAACGCTCCGATTCACAGTATACTGCTGATGCACTTAAGAGTGCGCGTTCAGTAGTGTGTGAACTCGAGTTTCCCTACTTTATATTTCTTTGCAATATTATATAGCGCAAACTCGACAACATGGCATGAGCACAATTTACATCACAGAAGAACACATTCATTTGTGGTAGGCACGGGGAGACAAAGCGATTTGCCTGGAATCACAGGATGTTCAGCTGATGCCGAGATTCGAACGTAGCTCCCCAGCTCTAAAAATCGCAATTCTAGAACTTGTGGCGGGAGGTGTGTCTAAAAGTGTATGTTGGTGCTGGCCATCAATGAGAGAGACCTGTGCATTTTTCAAATGGGTGGTGAAAAAATATGAGTATGTTGCTGGAGATGTGGGCCGCCGTGCCACCAATGTGCTTACCGGGGGATGGTAAACACCGATTATTCCGCAACTTTCTTTCCGCATACCATCACTCCGCATACTTTCATTACGAAAGTACCATGACTCCGCAATGCCATTATAATGCATGGCATTACATTTTATATGCTTTTACTATGCATACATTTACAACTAAATTCGTTGTAAATGCATGAATGGTAAAAGCATGTTTTTTTTAATGTTTGGATAAGGTAAATATGGGTATAGGGGTATATGTTTTGGGGTACTGAGGTATATGTTTTGGGGTGTTTTAAGGGTTCAGATATAGTTTTGGGTTATGGGGTACAGGGGTAGTTTTAGGGTTTAGGGATAGGTATGGGGTTTGGGGTACAGGGGGATTTTTAGGGTTCAGGGCTAGGTTTGGGTTTTGGGGTATAGGGGTATTTTTAGGGTTCAGGGGTAGGTTTGAGTTTTGGGGTACAGGGGTATTTTAAGGGTTCAGGGCTAGGTTTGGGTATTGGGGTACAGGGGTATTTTTAGGGTTCAGGGCTAGGTTTGGGCTTTGGGGTACAGGGGTATTTTTAGGGTATAGGGCTAGGTTTGGGTTTTGAGGTACAGGGTTTTTTTAGGGTTCAGGGCTAGGTTTGGGTGTTGGGGTACAGAGGTATTTTAGGGTTCAGGGGTAGGTTTGGGTTTTGGGGTACAGGGGTATTTTTAGGGTTCAGGGCTAGGTTTGGGTTTTGGGGTACAGGGGTATTTTTAGGGTTCAGGGGTAGGTTTGGGTTTTGGGGTACATGGGTATTTTAAGGGTTCAGGGCTAGGTTTGTGTTTTGGGGTACAGGGGTATTTTAGGGTTCAGGGGTAGGTTTGGGTTTTGGGGTACAGTGGTATTTTTAGGGTTCAGGGCTAGGTTTGGGTTTTGGGGTACAGGGGTATTTTTTGGGTTCAGGGGTAGGTTTGGGTTTTGGGGTACAGGGGTATTTTAAGGGTTCAGATATAGTTTTGGGTTTTGGGGTATAGGGGTATTTTTAGGGTTCAGGGGTAGGTTTGGGTTTTGGGGTACAGGGGTATTTTAAGGGTTCAGGGCTAAGTTTGGGTTTTGGGGTACAGGGGTATTTTTAGGGTTCAGGGGTAGGTTTGGGTTTTGGGGTACAGAGGTATTTTAGGGTTCAGGGGTAGGTTTAGGTTTTGTGGTACAGGGGTATTTTTAGGGTTCAGGGCTAGGTTTGGGTTTTGGGGTACAGGGGTATTTTTAGCGTTCAGGGGTAGGTTTGGGTTTTGGGGTACAGGGGTATTTTAAGGGTTCAGGGCTAGGTTTGTATTTTGGCGTACAGGGGTATTTTAGGGTTCAGGGGTAGGTTTGGGTTTTGGGGTACAGTGGTATTTTTAGGGTTCAGGGCTAGGTTTGGGTTTTGGGGTACAGGGGTATTTTTAGGGTTCAGGGGTAGGTTTGGGTTTTGATGTACAGGGGTTTTTATAGGGTTCAGGGCTAGGTTTGGGTTTTGGGTATAGGGGTATTTTTAGGTTTAGGGATAGGTTTGGGTTTTGGGGTACAGGGTATATTTATAGGGTTAAGATGGGTTAGTGTTTAAGGGCGTTGGGGTATTTTAAGGAGTAAGGGTGGGATTAGCACACAATATGAGACATGGCATGAAGGGTGGAACGTACCCCACGCCCCCAGTGTTTGTCACGCCCACAGCACACGCCCACAGCACAACGCAGACACGCCCACAAGGGACTACTTTGCTGGCACGGTTCTTTTACCTTTTAAATGTATATGGTGGGTGTCTGTATAGCCTATGTCCTTCTGCTGCAACTGCCCTTTCCAAAGCTGTATTGGGTGTTGTGATTGGTGCAGTGGTTCCTGAGATTACCCGCCTCAAAGGTTTGGGCTCTCTCTTTATATTATTAGTATGGATCATCTCATTTAGTGGTTTAGCTTCTAACCTGGTTTCAAATGTAAAAGCTGAGGAAATAAATGTATCTTATAGCTGCTTCCTGTTTTCCTTCAAATTCCACCAATTTTCATAGGGAATCAAATTGTAAACCCAGATAGGGTAATGTATTCAGATTCATTATTTTAGCTCCATTTATGAAAATGGGTGCATGATCTATTTCTGCTTGGGCCCCACATCACCATACAGGTCTTACTGAAATTAACTTTCAAAACTAAGCTATCTATAAAAATTGGAATATTTCAAAAATCTGCTGATGTCTTATTCCTGCCCTTGCGAGCAAGATGGCGTTGTGCGCATAGGAGTACGAATAATGGGTGTGAACCAAATGGGGGCCTATACCCGGCCCTAGGTACTAAAAACTGTTTGATGTTATTAATATATAGGGAAAAAAGAAAAGCAGCCAGGACGCATCCCTGCCTAACTCTTGCAAAATTCTAAATCCATCAGTACAATCCCCATTCCTACCTTAACGGGTACTAGCTCTCAAACTAGAATATAAATTCTTCAAAACACGAACAAGCCCACACATTGACCATATGTGACCACAACTTGAAGTGACTAATGTAATAAAGTTGAGGGAGTCCAAGTAGTTTAGATAAGCAAGTATAGTTTATTCAGCCCCAGCCAAGAGTCAGCTAACAACTGACAATCCTGGAATTACCAGTCATGGGAACCTTGGTGACATATGGTTCTAAACACTAGGTTCCAACATGGAACCAGAATATCTAGAAAGGCAAGTCATCACACTTCTCCCTCTTAAACATTAAACTGGTTTACACATCCAGCAATGAAGAAGGCAACAGAAGGATAAAGAAATAAAAGAAGAAACTACCTAGACATAATCACGCAAGTGAACAGGAGGCCTGCATACTCTCACACTCTTGCGAGGATAATTAGCGTGCAGATCAGGAACAGCAACAACATCATCATTGTTAGAAATGGGGGTCTCTGGTTGGCGCAAGTATGCACTTGTGACAAGCAGGGACCCTCTCCTCTAAGTCAGGGCGAAGGATGACCCCTTAGAATGACCCTCGCTCACCCTCTAGGTGCGTGGCGTGAGCAGCCAAGGCTATTCTTCAGGCGTTAGTTTAGTTAAGCATTTGTAATTACACACACAGTAAATGTACCAATCCCCCCACAAATGGACACCAGACTGTGAGTATATAAAAATACGCTTCTTTATGTAAAAATATATATCTCTATGCAGTTCAGACTTAGTACAAGACCCAATAACGTTTTTGTAGCACCACAGATTGTAAATAGGCAAGCTTCTCTTTCAAATGTTCCACCAACAGTTCTCTGTCAAAATCCCTGCTTTGCAAGTCTCTTTATTTCTGATGCTTCCAGAGCACTTCTTTGCACCAGTTCGGAGGGTTTTGAGTAACCCTGGGCCTTCGGCGCTTCCCAGCGCCTCCCTCTCTCTCACGGGGGAAACTGACTCAGCCCCTACCGCTGCTCACGCATCTCGCGGTATGCTTGGAATGGAGACCAGATAGGGCCTCGGGGAAACCCTGGGCCTTTTCCAGAGGTGGGGGCTGAGCTGGAGCAGAGCAGCAAGCAGGCGATGAGAGGAGCCTCTGGGGCCAAGGCACAGGGAAGGCTGATGTCGTCTTCAGGAATGCTTCTCTGCTTGGCTCGGGGGAAACACAAGTTGCGGGCCCGAGCCCGGTGGTGATTTGAGGAGCACTTCACGAACACTTCCTCTTCTTTGATGGGGTTGGGCCGAGTCGGCACAGGCAGCGCGACTCGGTCCGGTTAGCACTTTGGGATCCCGTCTGACAGCGGAGGATCTCCGGGGGTGACACGCAGCACAGGGGGCCCTCAGTACCGACGGTACAGCGAGGGGGCTCCCTTCTCAGTGCAGCGCGGCCTCTCCTGGGGGCAGAGCACAGCGGGGCGGTCGGGTGCAAAGGCAATGCACGGGCGGCCGTCCAGGCTACAGGTGGCTCACGTCCTCAGGATTCCGGCGGGAGGGGTCAAAATCAGGCTCAGGCGCTCCGTTAAGACAGGCAGGGGTAGAGGAGCGGCCGGCCTTAGCCCTGGGGCAGAGAGCGACTCCGGTCGGAGCGAGGCTCTCAAGGGCAAGAGGGCAGGCTGGCTCCCGAGTACCACGGCCCTAGGAGGGGGCGAGAGGGGGCAGATTTCACCTCCGGCGGGAGGAAATACTCGGCCTCAGGCAGGGGACGAGCCAAAGCACAGGAGAACCCACTGGTCCTGGGGTTCAGTTCAGGGGGCTTGCTCAATCAAGCCCTTGGAGAATGTTTAGAGCACAAGTCTGCAAAGTCTTTCAAAAAGTCTTCTCCTCTCCTTCTTCAGCAAGGCAAGCAGCAGGCCAGTCCTTCCGGCGTCTTCTTCTCCTTCTATTCGGGCAGAGGTTCTTTGTGGTAAAACAGGATTCTGATTTACAAGGAGCAGGGCTCCTACTTTTATACATAGTTTCTTTTGTTCTCACAGGCCAGGGGGGCCTTTGCATAACTGCTCTCAGCCTCTGAGCACTTGTTGGGGGTACTTCTGGCTTCTGCATTCAGTGTGAGGGCAGGCACATCAGCCGCTCCCCAGGGGGGCGGAGCCGGCATTGTGTGGACAGGGGCAGCTTGAGCACTTTGTTGACAAGCTTCGGTCCTTCCTGGGCCAGGTGCAGGCTGAGTCATCAGTTGCTCCCCAGGGGGGCGGAGCCAGCATTGTGGAGGCAGAGCACAGCCTGATGCATCACTCAGGGGAAACTCCCACCACCCACTAAGGTGTCATCCTGCTATTCACAACCTGTCAACTCCCAGCCCTGTCACTCACACACCCAGACAGTCAGATACACACAAGAGCAGAGGCGGGCTGAAATGGTTAGACAAGCAAATGCTAACTTTCTAAAAGTAGCATTTGCAAACCCAGGATATTAAAATAAACTTTATTAAAAGAAGTATTTTATTATTCTGAGTTCAGGCATACTAAACATGACTCTCTACCATGTTCCCTGAGCCTGCTGGGATTATAGTGTGTAATAATTCCAGCAGCCCATCCTGGCCTAAGGGGAGCAGGTAGCCTTACAATAGTGAAAAACGAATTTGGCTGTAATTCACTATTAGGACATGCCACACACATCAGGGCATGTCCTACCTTACACTTACAATGCACCCTGCCCTAGGGCCTACCATAGGGGTGACTAATATGAAGTTAAGGGAAGGTTTAGGGGCTGGCAAGTGTGTGCACTTGCCCAGCCAGCATGACAGTACCAGACTGCACGCAGGTTCTGCAATGGCAGACCCTAGACACATTTTAAGGCTGCTTCTGTGGGTGGCGCAACCAGCGCTGCAGGCCCACTAGCAGTATTGGTATTTACAAGCCCTGGCACTCCTGGTGCCCTTTACTGGGGACTGACAGTAAATCCAATGAACCAATCAGGTATACCAAACACAGTTACACTTTTCATAGGGAGAGCATATGCACTTTAGCACTGGTCAGCAGTGGTAAAGTGCCCAGAGTCATTAAACCAACAAAAACAGGTCAGAGAGAGTATTGGAGGAAGGCAAAAAGTTTAGGGATGACCCTGCCAAGAGGCCCAGGTCCAACACAACCCCCTTCCAGCCAAAACGCAGGGTAGACCAATCACCACTGTGATGGGCTTCCCTGCTTTGGGCGATAGAACCTGGACCTGGCCCGCAACAGCAGGGGCACATTCCAGTTCTACGCCAATCTGAACCTATTTCAAATCCTCTGTCCATACTCTCAGGGTTCACCCAGCTAATCCATTGGGCACCCTTCTCTTTCTCTGTGGACACCACCTGTGCAGCCTCTAACCTTAACTTGCTCACAGGTGTGTCCCAACAGACAGTCATTAAATCACAGTGGCCACTGACAGTAGTCAGGGCCGAGACCCAGGCCTCATGCCTCTCAGGGCTCTCAAACCTCTGTGGCCTCAGAGAGCGGGGGACAGTAGCCCCAGGGGCTTGGCACCCTTTATCCACTCTCCCTCCTGTCAGGTCAGGTATGACATCCTGGCACTGACCCACCAGCTCCAGGCCTGTACCTGGCAGCTGGACCAAACACGGGGGTGGCCTCTCCCACACTCGGTCCTCCTCCTTGGGGCTCTGTACCCTCCCACCTGGAGTGGTACCCCCTTCCAGAATTGTCAGGGCACCTGTGGCAGGTGACCTGCACAATTCGCCCACCAGTTCAGGGGTGCTATCCTGCAACTGGGGCACCAGGTCAGGGGGAACACCCTGCACCTGGCCCTCTATCCTAGGGTCTAAACCCTCAAACTGCACCGGGGTCAGAGGCAAGGACTCCCTCCCTCTGCACCCCCTTCCAGAGTACTGCCCACTCCCCACTGGAGTGGTACCCCTAGAAGTGACATGGGTCAGGACACTGATTACAGTGGTCCCACCCTCCAGGTCAGACAACACCTGAACCTGGCTCTCCAACTCAGGGACCCAACCCTGCAGTTGAACACTTGCCTGGCGCACCAGGACTTCACGGGGAGCACGCATGCCCCCCCTGAGGGTGGCACATAGCTCATGTGCCGTGCGACAGTCTGCCTGGCGCAGATCTCCCAGCCTCTGTCCCTCTGACAGTGCGGGAAGATCCCCCAGGACAGAAGTGGTGTCCCCATGGTCATTCACTGGGGACGCAGCCCTGCTGGCTGGCCCCTGACCCACTGGTTCTTCCACTGGGGACTCTTTCCCCCTCTCGCCCCTCTTTCTGGACTTCTGCACCCTCCCAACTGGAGCGGTACTGCCAGATACCAGAACTACTGGACCTCTGTTTACAGAGCGTCCACGTTCTCTAGCCACTGGGGGATCCCCCTCAGAGGGTGACTCATCTGGACAGCCTAGGCTCCCCACCTGGTGTTTCCTTACAGAACCATCCAGGCTCTGAGACTGAGGTTGGGCACTACCGGGACAAAACCCATTCTCACTCCTTCCCCTCAAGGACAGGACATGAGGCCCTACACCCCTCTCACTACTACAGGACCTAGCTGGGCTACTCTGCGCCACTTCCACCACTCTGGGCTGGAAGATACCTGAGCCATTCCTCACAGGATCACACCCCACTGCCTCTCCAGACCCTCTGGAATCCACCACAAGGTCTGCCTCCAATGTGAGCTCCCTGGGGTCAGAGAACTCACTCTCAAACAGGTGTTGGCATAGCTCTGGAAAACTGGGACTTAAAGTATGCTCTCCCAGAATTGGATCACACAGCCCCCTAGCAGGGTTAACCAAACTATCCTTCACCTCTCCATCCAGCGCCTCACACACATACTCCACACCATTCTCCTGAGACTGGCCAGACAGTAGACTGTCTCTGTCACACAACCCACACTCTTCTGGGCGGTCCTTACACTCACCCACCAGGACCTCAACCATGGAGGAATCCCTCCCACCACTAGGACCATGAACTCCTACGCCAGCCACCCTATTCCCTTCAGGGACGCTGCGCACTACTGGAGCTACCTCATGCCCTTGAACCTCCTGGTGTAAGTTAGCCCCCTCCAAGTCAGGTGCCATATCTCTAGGTGCGCGCGCTATGCTGTCAGCACTAGATACCTGAATGTTGCTGCCACCAGCTGAGCTGGACTCCACCTCCGACTCAGCAAAGCTCAATCTGCGAGCTACACAAATCTCTGGATGTTGGGCTGAAGCCCTCCTGGCTTCAAGCTCCAAATCGAGTTCTCTCATCCTCAAGTAGTGAGCTCTTTGGCGTTCTTGCGCTTCCATTGCCAATTTCTGCTTCTCCATTTCCAATTGTCCTTTTAATCTCGCCATCTCCATTTCATGTGCCCTGGTTGCTGCCCTGTCTGCCAACTCCTCTGGCGACAGGCATCTGGTTGCTGCCTTTTCCATCCTCACTGAACCAGGCATGACGTTTCACCAGCACATGGAGATCTCCCAGCAAAATTAAACAAAATGGAAATCTGTGGCTGCGTTATAGGTCTGCTCTCACTATGTGGTGATCAGCAATTCACTGTATGTCAATCACAAATGCAAATTCGCAAATCCCACCGCTGCCACCAATGTTAGAAATGGGGGTCTCTGGTTGGCGCAAGTATGCACTTGTGACAAGCAGGGACCCTCTCCTCTAAGTCAGGGCGAAGGATGACCCCTTAGAATGACCCTCGCTCACCCTCTAGGTGCGTGGCGTGAGCAGCCAAGGCTATTCTTCAGGCGTTAGTTTAGTTAAGCATTTGTAATTACACACACAGTAAATGTACCAATCCCCCCACAAATGGACACCAGACTGTGAGTATATAAAAATACGCTTCTTTATGTAAAAATATATATCTCTATGCAGTTCAGACTTAGTACAAGACCCAATAACGTTTTTGTAGCACCACAGATTGTAAATAGGCAAGCTTCTCTTTCAAATGTTCCACCAACAGTTCTCTGTCAAAATCCCTGCTTTGCAAGTCTCTTTATTTCTGATGCTTCCAGAGCACTTCTTTGCACCAGTTCGGAGGGTTTTGAGTAACCCTGGGCCTTCGGCGCTTCCCAGCGCCTCCCTCTCTCTCACGGGGGAAACTGACTCAGCCCCTACCGCTGCTCACGCATCTCGCGGTATGCTTGGAATGGAGACCAGATAGGGCCTCGGGGAAACCCTGGGCCTTTTCCAGAGGTGGGGGCTGAGCTGGAGCAGAGCAGCAAGCAGGCGATGAGAGGAGCCTCTGGGGCCAAGGCACAGGGAAGGCTGATGTCGTCTTCAGGAATGCTTCTCTGCTTGGCTCGGGGGAAACACAAGTTGCGGGCCCGAGCCCGGTGGTGATTTGAGGAGCACTTCACGAACACTTCCTCTTCTTTGATGGGGTTGGGCCGAGTCGGCACAGGCAGCGCGACTCGGTCCGGTTAGCACTTTGGGATCCCGTCTGACAGCGGAGGATCTCCGGGGGTGACACGCAGCACAGGGGGCCCTCAGTACCGACGGTACAGCGAGGGGGCTCCCTTCTCAGTGCAGCGCGGCCTCTCCTGGGGGCAGAGCACAGCGGGGCGGTCGGGTGCAAAGGCAATGCACGGGCGGCCGTCCAGGCTACAGGTGGCTCACGTCCTCAGGATTCCGGCGGGAGGGGTCAAAATCAGGCTCAGGCGCTCCGTTAAGACAGGCAGGGGTAGAGGAGCGGCCGGCCTTAGCCCTGGGGCAGAGAGCGACTCCGGTCGGAGCGAGGCTCTCAAGGGCAAGAGGGCAGGCTGGCTCCCGAGTACCACGGCCCTAGGAGGGGGCGAGAGGGGGCAGATTTCACCTCCGGCGGGAGGAAATACTCGGCCTCAGGCAGGGGACGAGCCAAAGCACAGGAGAACCCACTGGTCCTGGGGTTCAGTTCAGGGGGCTTGCTCAATCAAGCCCTTGGAGAATGTTTAGAGCACAAGTCTGCAAAGTCTTTCAAAAAGTCTTCTCCTCTCCTTCTTCAGCAAGGCAAGCAGCAGGCCAGTCCTTCCGGCGTCTTCTTCTCCTTCTATTCGGGCAGAGGTTCTTTGTGGTAAAACAGGATTCTGATTTACAAGGAGCAGGGCTCCTACTTTTATACATAGTTTCTTTTGTTCTCACAGGCCAGGGGGGCCTTTGCATAACTGCTCTCAGCCTCTGAGCACTTGTTGGGGGTACTTCTGGCTTCTGCATTCAGTGTGAGGGCAGGCACATCAGCCGCTCCCCAGGGGGGCGGAGCCGGCATTGTGTGGACAGGGGCAGCTTGAGCACTTTGTTGACAAGCTTCGGTCCTTCCTGGGCCAGGTGCAGGCTGAGTCATCAGTTGCTCCCCAGGGGGGCGGAGCCAGCATTGTGGAGGCAGAGCACAGCCTGATGCATCACTCAGGGGAAACTCCCACCACCCACTAAGGTGTCATCCTGCTATTCACAACCTGTCAACTCCCAGCCCTGTCACTCACACACCCAGACAGTCAGATACACACAAGAGCAGAGGCGGGCTGAAATGGTTAGACAAGCAAATGCTAACTTTCTAAAAGTAGCATTTGCAAACCCAGGATATTAAAATAAACTTTATTAAAAGAAGTATTTTATTATTCTGAGTTCAGGCATACTAAACATGACTCTCTACCATGTTCCCTGAGCCTGCTGGGATTATAGTGTGTAATAATTCCAGCAGCCCATCCTGGCCTAAGGGGAGCAGGTAGCCTTACAATAGTGAAAAACGAATTTGGCTGTAATTCACTATTAGGACATGCCACACACATCAGGGCATGTCCTACCTTACACTTACAATGCACCCTGCCCTAGGGCCTACCATAGGGGTGACTAATATGAAGTTAAGGGAAGGTTTAGGGGCTGGCAAGTGTGTGCACTTGCCCAGCCAGCATGACAGTACCAGACTGCACGCAGGTTCTGCAATGGCAGACCCTAGACACATTTTAAGGCTGCTTCTGTGGGTGGCGCAACCAGCGCTGCAGGCCCACTAGCAGTATTGGTATTTACAAGCCCTGGCACTCCTGGTGCCCTTTACTGGGGACTGACAGTAAATCCAATGAACCAATCAGGTATACCAAACACAGTTACACTTTTCATAGGGAGAGCATATGCACTTTAGCACTGGTCAGCAGTGGTAAAGTGCCCAGAGTCATTAAACCAACAAAAACAGGTCAGAGAGAGTATTGGAGGAAGGCAAAAAGTTTAGGGATGACCCTGCCAAGAGGCCCAGGTCCAACAATCATATTTCCCTTTACCCCCAAAATGAGAAACACGACTATTGTTCCAGATACGACCATCCTCCGTCTTTACAGCATTTTTGAAAATTTTCACAATGGTTCTAGGAACAGAAAACTTCGACCAGTTTTGACAGCCAACAGGAGCCCTGATCTTCACTATCTCCCCCACCACAAACTTTGAATCCTTAGCTGAATTTCTTCTATCCACATATATTTTCCTTTTCCTCTGTAGTTCCAATTCCCTTTCTCTCCATGCCCCCACCTCATTATTTTTTACACCTTTGTCTGCAATCATCCAGGCAGGACATAAGCAAGTGTTAGGTGCCCTACCCTTGAAAAGTTCAAACGGAGTTTTTCCTGTAGTTGAGTGAGGAGCGAATCGATATGCTGAAATTCTATTCTGTAACTCCTTTCTCCAGTCCAAATTGTTGACCCTTGCCAATTGAATGCTTTCCTTCAAAGTTTTGTTGAGTCTCTCCAAAGCACCATTTGCCTCAGGGTGATACAAAGAAATTCTCTTGTGAACAATGCCACACTTACTGAGGTACTCCTCAACTTTCCCTGAACAAAATTGTGGTCCGTTGTCAGAAAGAATGGAGTTGGGAAAACTCTCACGTTTAAAGACAGACTCCAAAAAAAAAATACCAGACTTGCTTGTAATCTCCCTTACCAAACTAACCTCAACCCATCTAGAGTACAAATCCAATAGAACCAACATAAATGGAGTTTGGTGCTCACCATGTAAAGGCCCCACAATATCCACGGCAATTTCATCCCAAGGGGACCTAGGCAACCTTCTGCAAACCATAGGAGAAGACCTCGTCCTCAAGACTTTATCACTTGCCTGACAAGAAGAGCAATCTCTTACAGTGCGCTCCACCAACAAATCGATACCAGGCCACCAGAAGTCCATTCTTATGCGTTCTTTCGTCTTTGAAATACCCAAGTGTCCCTCATGAGACATGTCAACCAGAATACTCCTGAGATTAACTGGTGGAACTAACCTAGTCCCTCTCATGAGTAAGCCATCCACCACTGCCAACTCATCGGCAATCAAAGACCAAGGTTTCTTTAAAGAACGAGACCTACCACCTTCCAGCAATCTAATGACCTCCTTCAACTCCTCATCCTTGCCCAGCTCTTCTCTCCAATCATCTTCTTTCACCGCCCCCAAGGTAACGTCACACACCTTTAAATCACCCTCAAAATCGTCAGCCAAGGCTTCCTCACCATTCCCTACCACATCCACCAACCTTGACAGACAATCTGCCGAGACATTAGTTTTACCTGGTATGTACTCAAACTTGAACACAAACTCCTGCAACGAAATTACCCATCGCCTAATTCTTGCCGAGATGGAGCCTAGCCCCTTTTTTTCGAAGACCTCCTTTAGTGGTTTGTGATCAGACCTGACGGTGAAGGAGGAACCCCACACAAACTTCCTGAATTTATTCACAGCCCAATATATACCTAGTGCCTCTTTCTCTATGACAGAGTAATTCAACTCCGCCCCCTTCAAACACCTCGAAGCACAAGCTATCAGGACCTACTTGTCTTTCCTCACCTGTAACAACAAAGCACCCAGACCCTTGCTGCTAGCATCCGTTACAATAAACGTCGGATCCCCAGGAACAAACGCCTGCAAATTTGGTGCATTCCTCAGATCCATCTTCACCTGATCAAACTCCCTGCTACACTCTTCAGTCCAATTAAACACAGCATTCTTGCACATGATTTTCCTCAGATTAACAGTCTTATCTGCAAAATTTCTGACAAACTTATTGTAAAATTCCGCCATGCCCAAAAACGATGAAACTTCTTCTTTTGAGCACGGTTCCTTCAACTTCTCAATTGTTTCTACAAGATCCTTTTTTGGAGAAATACCCTTCCTTGAGATGTGGTGGCCCAAATAATCTAGCTCATTGACACCAAACTTGCACTTGCTTTGACGCAGAGTTAAACCAACTTCCAACATTTTCTTCAACACAAGGCAAACCCTCTCATCATGTTCCTGCTCGTTCTTACCAGAAATGAGAACATCATCCTGATAACACCTTACCCCCGGTATTCCTTTGAACAGATCTTCCATAATTCTCTGGAATACCAAGGCTGCTGAAACCAGCCCAAAAGGCATTCTTAAGAACTTGAATGCACCCATTGGTGTAATGAAACTAGTAAGCTCTTGACACTCTTCTTTCAGCGGAACTTGGTGATAGGCTGAAGCCATATCTAAGGTGGTAAAATAGCATGCCCCATCTAATGTAGAAACCAACTCCTCTATGTTTGGTAAAGGGTACTTGTCAACTATTACCTCTTTATTTAAGGCCCGAAGATCAACACACAGCCGAATCTCATTATTGGGCTTCCACAATTGGTGCGAGCCACTCAGTTGCTTCCACTGGTTGTATAACCCCAGTCGACAACAACTTCTCAATCTCTTTACCCACAGCATCTTTTACACAAATTGGAATGTGCCTTACTTTAGCAGCAACAGGTACTGCACCCAACTTCAGCTTTATGTTGTGGTTGTACCCCTTTATGCACCCTAGTTTCTCACTGAACAACTCTTTAAAGTTCTTTATAAACTTGTTCTCCACATTGTCTATAGCCTGTACTTGAATAACTGGATGAGCATTTGGATGGAGACTCACACCCAACCTTGCTTGATGGGACCAACTCAACAAGTTGTCTCCCCTGTTTACCACATACACTTTTGCTTCTGTATACCTTCCCTTACATTCAATGCAGTCAAAAAAGTAACCCATTATTTTTATGGGATGTTCTTGATAACCTGTTGGTCTTATATCCAGTTTACACAAAGACTTATTTTTTCCGAACTTATTCTCAAACACCTCGTTTGAAATAAAGGTGACATGTGAGCAAGAGTCAAATTTCATCAACACACGTGCATCTCCTATCAACACATAATCAGAAGGATGTTCAACCACATCATCATTAATCTGAAAGCTAACTAACTTGGTCTCGGTCTTCGTTTCTCTCCCTACTCTTGTTCTGCAATTTCTACCAATGTGTCCCTTTCTTCCACACACATTGCAATTGAATTTAAGGGCAGGACACTCTCTCGCATTTGCCATATGCCCATACCTCCCACATCTGTAACAAGTTCCTTGAAAAGGAGTTGTGAATTTCTTACTTGTCTGTGTTTTAGAAATACCACCATCAACCTCCCCTTTTAATTTTTCCTCCTCACACACTTCTTTTTTTCTCCTCTCATCCACTCTCTTTACAGCTTGACACACCACTTCTTGTGTTGAAGAACTACCTGGCTTTTCATCCTTTTTCTCCTTGCTAAATTCACCCACACATTTTAACATGTGTTCAACCCTTTTTGCAATACCAACCACTTCTTCTAGTGCAGGTTCATCCTTTAACCACAACTCTTCCCTTATTTTATCACTCACGCACCTCAAGACAAACTGATCCCTAATTTGTTCCTCTACCAAAACCCCAAACTTGCAACTTGATGCCAACTTTCTTAGCGCAGTAATGTAGTCCTCAACACTCTCTTCCTTGCCTTGTTCACGTAACCCGAAATAGTACCTCTCCATGATGGTACTCACTTTGGGAAGATAGTGTAAGTCTAACTGCCTAGCACATATCTCATACTCATTCAATCCTCTTTGATCTGCCTGTGAAAGAACTGGAAGTGTCTCCAGAATCTCCTGACCTTCTCCTCCCAAACAATGCATTAATAATGCATGCTTCCTTTCGCCACTCAAGTTCGCACCACACACTCTCGCATAGTTTTCAAATATCTTCTTCCATTTTTTCCACCTAATCAGTGGTTCCCCAGGTTCCATCAGAAAGAAAGATGGCGCAGTTACATTCTGCATCTTGCTACAACCTTAATATACCTTGACTTTTCCTACTTTTATAATTCACCATTAAAGTACCGCCACCCTTCCCTGATATGGTGTGCCTATCACCGTTGATAGGCTTCTAGTCACACACTCGGTTGCAATTGCTTAGTCTCACCAACACCTCTAGTCGCTTTTCCAGCTTATGCCCCTTAGTCAGTCCAAAAGTGCTCCTTTGACTTCACTCCTTCTTCCTTTCCACTTTTCTCTTTTTATCAACAGGTCTGTTTTTCACATATAGACTTCTATGATGTTATCTCTCAAAATACCGATTTTCCTGTCAAAACACCGAATTTCCTGCCTTCCTCGTTGTCTTCTTCTTTTTAAATTCGAAAAACGACAAAAAAAAAAAATCAAAATGGCCGCCACCAACTCCAGATCTGCATTCGGTCTTTTTTCATAAGACGATTGGCCTTGTTTTTTTTCAGACCAACCCAAAATGGCCGCCACACAACGATCAGACTTCTTTCTTCGGCTGATCTGGCTTGTTTCTTTTTCTTATTAAAACGCTCCCATTCAAAGATGTCTGCCACTTTCCTCCAACAAACCGTCTTTTTTCTATGGGAATTTACCCACGAAAATCGACGTCACTCTCAGACTCCGTTTTTTCTCCTTTTCCTTATTAAATCAAAGAAAAGAGTCTACCTTTGCCGATTTTCGCCGCGTTTTCGTCTATCTCTTCCACATTTACAGCGCTACCTTCGTTTTGCTGTAATCTTCCTCTGTGGATGCCACTCCGCTTTCCTTCTACCACACAGCAGCCAAGTGAGTGTTTTCCTCTTCTTTTCAGTTTACACCTGTTGTTGAGGCTGACTTGCACACGTAGGCCTTTCCTCAAACGTCGCCAGTGTAATAAAGTTGAGGGAGTCCAAGTAGTTTAGATAAGCAAGTATAGTTTATTCAGCCCCAGCCAACAGTCAGCTAACAACTGACAATCCTGGAATTACCAGTCATGGGAACCTGGGTGACATATGGTTCTAAACACTAGGTTCCAACATGGAACCAGAATATCTAGAAAGGCAAGTCATCACAACTAACACAATCAAAGGTACTTGAAAGGTCCATGAAGGCCAAATAAATAGTGCCTTTATTAGCCACTATATTTTTGCAAATTAAAAGGTTCAAGTTTAAACGCTGTTCGATATACCAATGCCTTTGTGAAAACCATATTGCATGTCTGTCAGGTTGTTATTCTATTCCAGCAAGCTTTCCAGTCCAGATAACATGATTATCCTCACAGCTGTAACCAATGAGTCAAGTAGAGAAGAAGGCCTGGACCACTTTAAATGTTCTATCCCCTTTTTTAAATATTGGCACAATTAATCAAAGAGCCCACGTAGGGAGTGGGCCGCTACTATTTAATGCCTAAAGCGCTTTTGTCAAAATGGGGACCCAAAAATCTAGCTTTTCAATGAACATGTCCATAGGTACCCCAGCTGGGTCTGGCCCTCTTCCTTTCCTACTGCTGATTTTGGCGGACATTGACTCACTCAGGACAAAATCAAGGGGGAAGACAGAAGGCATTAATTTATCTTGCGCCACCGCCGTTGGAGTGGGAGACAACACTGCACTAGGTTGCGCATACATTTGGGTAATATGGTCAACCCACTCCGGCGGATGAATCCACACTTAAATGACAGGGAATGAAACCTCCCTAAAGTAAAGTCAGTTTAGAAAATTCCAGAAAGCAGTGATTCCACTCCCTAGCATTAATTAATGCGCCCCATGCTTCTTCTCCAATAGTTTTTCCATCTTAATAATATATCTTTATAGTGAGAGCCCACTCAAAAAAGACATTAATGTTTTTAAGGAATATGTCTTTCTAACAAACTTTTATAATCAGCTTATATTTAATCATCCTATGTTAACTTTATTGTACGGATTTTCTTCATTCCTGTATGATTTGAAAAATAAAACAACATGTTTCAGGATGCAAAGAATTAAAAAAGAAGGATGAATACCCCCACCTGGCATTGAAAAAATAAGATGTTTGGATATTTAACTTTATTTCACACAGTAGCTTGTTCAACTGTCCTCTGCTCCAAAGTTTCCAGATACAACAGAGATATAAAGGTCCCTAGTCAGTCATGGTAGATCATCCCAATATTGGTTGCCTTTGCATTCTGGATGCTGCAGTCCCGCAATTACAAAATCTTAGCTAAGGATGGGAGAGCAAGAAATGAACCGGATATGATGAACTACTTCCACCTGTCAAAGAGTTGTCCTTATACAGTTGCTGCCTTAATTTATGTGTTATGATATATATATGTGTGTGTGTCAGTAGCTTCTAACACTAATTCATGAATGTTAGACCTGACATCATTGGTTTGAGTCTCTCCTCCATTTTTTCTGTTTGCCTCCACTGTTTTACGATGTTTTGCTGGTATATGCTTTGGGCGCGGTGTCACTGCTGATCAGTGCCACAGCGCAAGTGCTCCCTCTGTTAAATTGATGTATCTATTGTATCCATGTTTGGCCTATTTTGTTTACTGTCAGTCCCTAGTCTAGTGCACCAGGAGTGCCGGGGCTTGTAAATACAAAATGCCGCTCGTGGGCTTGCAGCACGTGTTGTGCCACCCACAGGAGCGGCCTCGTAAAAGAATGTCTACGGGTCGGTCATTGTGAGACCCACGTGCAGCCTAGTGCTGTCATGCAGGCTGCGCAAGTATACCTACTTGCCAGCCCCCCAAACCTTCCCTTGACTTCATGTTAGTCACCCCTATAGTAGGCCCACGGGCAGGGTGCATTGTAAGTATAAGGTAGGACACGCCTGACCAAGTTGGAATGTCCTAATAGTGAATTACAGCCATCGTCGTTCTTTGCTATTGCGAGGTAGCCTGCTCTCCATTAGTTAGAATGGGCCGCCGGGATTATTAATGCTATGATCCTAGTTGGCTCGGGGAGCATGGTGCAATGTCGAGTTTGGTATCCCTGAACCCGGGGTTTAATTACGCATCCGTTGGTGTGGATGGTTTTTGGACTCTGGGTTTGAAAATAGCACTTTTAGAAAGTGTCTATTTTCTTGTCTAACCATTTCTGGTTTCTGCTGGTCTTGTGTGTGTGTGACAGGAGCTGGGTGGCTCCACAGGTCTGGATGAGTCAGTGTGGGATGAGTGGGACATTTGCGTTGAGAGTAGGGGGAGAGTAGTTGTTGATAGCCTGCCCTGCCTGATACAATGCTGGCTCCACCTCCTGCCAAGCGGCTGATGGCTCTGTGCCTGCCATGGACGATCCTAGCCCCACCTCCTGCCAGGAGGCCGATAGCTCTGCTCCTGCCAGTGTCAATGCTGGCTCCACCTCCTGCTGGGCGTCTGAGGACCCAGCCCTGCTCAGTGAATAGGCCAGGTGCTACTGCCTGGCTCCACCCACAACAGACCCAGGATGTTGGGAAATCCCCCTGCATGGACAAAGGGATCAACGCCGAAAAGGGGTATAAGAGAAGGACCCCTGAACCAAGAATTTAGATCACTTCTGACAAGGAACCCTGAAACCAAGGACAAGAGGCCTGCTGATCTGAGGACTTGCCTACCCCTTCTGCCAGTGTGCTGTTTGCTAGGGGGAATCCTGCAGTGCTTCTTTATTTTTGCCAAGGAACCAGGAGAGAGGAACTGTGTGTGTACTCTCACGCTTGCTAAGAAAATCTCCAAGGGCTGGAAGAGTGCCAGTCTCCTGCTGAAGTCACAGGGCTAAAGGACTTCATCTGCTAAAGTGCTATTTGCTGGAACCTGTGAATCCAGCACCTCTGAAAGAGCCGGCAACCTCGACGCCGACGGACGTCGCCGAATCCAGCTCGACATAGTGGGTAACGGCCCCAGTGTCCCGCTTCCTCGACGACCGGCCGCCAGGCCCGACCGACGCCAGCAGCAACGCCAGTGAGTAGTGAGTTCGGCTCCAGCTCCAAGGGACCTCGTGTCTGCACCGCTGCTGATCGCATCGCCCTCGTGCCCTCTCGACGCCGTGAGCGCTGCTCACTCTGTGCAACCGCATCATCGACAACGACGCCTGCTGAGGCCTGATCGACACCGAAGACGCGACGCCGGATTGCTCGACGACGCTGATCATCGTGTGCTTCATTTTCCAAAGGTACTGTGTTGTTGGGGGTCCGTGTGACTCCAGGCTCGACGTAGCGCTCCTCGCGGTCGACGCCGAACCTGCGGATTAACTTTGCCTCGACGTCGTGTAGCCCCCGTGTGGGTTACCTTGTTGCTAAGAACTGTATTGCCAAGAAGAAGATTTGCTTTGATACTAAAGACTTTTGTGCTAAAGAAGAACCTACCTTTGAACTATCATTTTCCTCTTCCCAGAGTATTTATTAAGATTGTGTACATTTTTGTCGTTATTTGGTCTTGTGCTAAGCCTTATATAAAAATACTTATTTTTATAATACTACTGTGTCGTTTCCATTTGTAGTGTATTCACTTTATTACTGTATGTGGTCATAAATGCTTAACACACAGCCTCTGAGATAAGCCTGTCTGCTCGGCCAAGCTACCAAGGGGGTGAGCAGGGGTTATCGAAGGGTGTGATCCCCTTGCCCTGACTAGAAAAGGTGTGTCCCTATTTGTCAGAAGTGTATACCTCTGCCAACTAGAGACAGCCGGTTCTAACAATGAATTATATTAAAAAAACAGTGCAGGGGGGCGTGGCCAAGATGGCGTCAAAGTAAGAAGTGTATCCAAGTCCCTCCAGCGCCTTGACCCTAATAGCCTTGTGAAGCACCTCCCTGGGCCGTTGCTCTCCTGTGGGATGACTTGCAGAAGTTGCACGCTGCAGCAGTGTCCCGACTGGTGCTTCTCCGAGCTCTCCCGGTGCCCGGAGCGGAGAAATCGGTGCTGCGGCCTGTCCATTGGTCGGCCGCCGGAGCTGTTCCTGGGTGCATGGTGCGGCGGCCAGAGCGTCTATCCGGCTCTGCCGCCTGGTTTCTGCTGCCGGCGCCTGGCGCCGCTCTGGAGCTGCTGGATTCAGAGGTGGAGGTCCGGCGCTGGTTCTGTGCTGGCCGTGCCTGGGGCACATTGCCTGAGGGGCTGAATCTGATTGTGACGACGGAGAAAAGACGGAGGCGAGCTCTACCTGAGTCCGAGGCTGTTGGGCCTGTGCAGTGCTGAGGCGGCGGGGCCGGACTCTGCCGGGGCCCCCCGCCGGGAATTGCCACTGGGAGCCTGCTGAGTGTGGGGAGTGGAGTGATGGATCGCCCCCTCCCCCGGGAACACCACTGCTGCCTTGGGCCGCCCCCTGCAACTGTGCACAGCGTGATCCCCACAGGCGCCTGGCCCGACTCTAGGCCTGAGCGGCCCGCTCCCCCAAGGCCTACCTAAGTGGGGCCATTACTGCCCGGTCTGAGGGTGGTGACGCTCCCTCGGGCACCTAACAGGGCGCCTCCGAGTGAGTGGCATAAACTGGAGGAGCCTGGAGTGCCGCTCTTATCTTTTGGGGGCCCCCGTTGAAGACGCGGCTGGGACGCGGGGCCCGCCGGAAGGTAGGACAACTACGAGAGGTCCGGTGGTCACAAGAGAGAGTCCCGGTGGTGGCGGGGCCTAGTTGCAGCCAGCCTTTCACACTCATTGGGCCAGGGGTTCGCTGGCTTGGCGAGGCTTCTCCCCCCTTATCGCCCCGGAGTGAGGACTTTTGATGAGGAGTTAACTGAGGATCCCTGTGATACCCTTGGCGCCCCCTTGTCCTCGAGATCGGCCTCGTGCCGCCGCCTGAGTGAGCCACAGCTTTGCCACCTGGGACCTGCGGGCGGCGTCCTGCGGTGCCACCCCCCCACTTTTGGTCGGTGGCAGTGGTCGCCTCGAGCGCCTTGGAGGCGGGGGATTGCCTGCGGGCCCGCCGGTGCTGCATTGAGACTGGGAACGAACACCACAAAGAAACGCAACCGACCCCTGTGGTGATTCTGGGCGATCTGCACGGGCGGCAGGAAGCCGGCGGATCTGACACCCTGCCTGGCTGGTGTGGTGCAACCGGGAGGCGCGATGTCCTCCAAAGCCCGTAAAGATAAGCCGAGCAATGACGGCCCGTCGAGGGGGGCGCAGCAGACGGCGTCACCGGGTACCAGCGCCTCGCCCAGACAAAAAGACGATGACGCACCCACCACCATTCAGATGCTTCGTCCATCACCACCCCCTTTTGTCCCGCTTTTGGCCGCCATAAGTGTGGCAGGGTATGCTGAGACGTGAGTCCCTTGCTCACTTTGCCACTGGATTCAAGCAAGCCAGGCTGAAGATGGCTGGAATGCCAGAAACCGGTCCTCTGAAGCTTGTTTCCGGTCCAGGGAAGACATGGCTTGGCAGTTCGGGCTGGATTGTTCCCATGAGGCACAAGGTCAGACTTATTTGCATATAGCCATGTCTGAACTCGGGTGGCAGAGTGGGCTAAAGAACGGTGATGGATTAAACCCAGATCTTTTGACTGGGTGTGAGTGTTTGATTGATTCAGATGCTCCGTCCATCACCACCACCTTTTGTACCGCTTTTGGCCGCCACAAGTGTGGCAGGGTATGCTCAGATGTGAGACCCTTGCTCACTTGGCCACTGGATTCAAGCAAGCCGGGCTGAAAACGGTTGGAATGCCAGAAACCAGTCCTCGGAAGCTTGTTTCCAGTCCAGGGAAGACATGGCTTGGCAGTTCGGGCTGGATTGTTCCCATGAGGCACAAGGTCAGACTGATTTGCATATAGCCATGTCTGACCTGGGGTGGCAGAATGGGCTAAAGAACGGTGATGGATTAAACCCAGATCTTTTGACTGGGTGTGAGTGTTTGATTGATTCAGATGCTCCGTCCATCACCACCCCCTGTTGTACCGCTTTTGGCCGCCATAAGTGTGGCAGGGTATGCTCAGATGTGAGTCCCTTGCTCACTTTGCCACTGGATTCAAGCAAGCCGGGCTGAAGACGGCTGGAATGCCAGAAACCGGTCCTCGGAAGCTTGTTTCCGGTCCAGGGAAGACATTGCTTGGCAGTTCGGGCTGGATTGTTCCCATGAGGCACAAGGTCAGACTGATTTGCATATAGCCATGTCTGAAGTGGGGTGGCAGAGTGGGCTAAAGAACAGTGATGGATTAAACCCAGATCTTTTGACTGGGTGTGAGTGTTTGTTTGATTCAGATGCTCCGTCCATCACCACCCCCTTTTGTACCGCTTTTGGACGCCATAAGTGTGGCAGGGTATGCTCAGACGTGAGTCCCTTGCTCACTTTGCCACTGGATTCAAGAAAGCCGGGCTGCAGACGGCTGGAATGCCAGAAACCGGTCCTCGGAAGCTTGTTTCCGGTCCAGGGAAGACATGGCTTGGCAGTTCGGGCTGTATTGTTCCCATGAGGCACAAGGTCAGACTGATTTGCATATAGCCATGTCTGAACTGGGGTGGCAGAGTGGGCTAAAGAACGGTGATGGATTAAACCCAGATCTTTTGACTGGGTGAGAGTGTTTGATTGATTCAGATGCTCCGTCCATCACCACCCCCTTTTTTACCGCACACGCCACTAAGGCCTTCATGTTGGAACTATTCTCTGCCATAAAGGAAGATATATCCGAACTCCGCTCCTAGCTTGCGTCAGATCTCCGTGAGGTGAGGAGGGATGTCGATGGCATTGGGGAGTGAGTGGCCACGTTGGAGGAGCATGACCTAGGGACGGCCGGCGAAGTGCACCAACTCCAACAAGATGTACTCCGGCTCACGGAGCAGAATCTGGACCTCCAGGCCCATGCCCAGGACTTAGAGAATAGGTCCCGCCGGAATAACATCCACACCCAAGCCGTACCCTGGGACGGCGAAGCTGGAGATCTACGGGGCTATGTAGAGGCCCTCTTCCTGCAGATCTTGGGAGAGGATGACCTCCATGAGGTCCGTATGGACAGGGTCCACAGGGTTGGTCTGCCGAGAGGCGCTGGGGCTCCACCACCTGACATCCTGGTATGCGTCCACGACTTCCAATTGAAGGAACACATTCTTCGGAAAGCCCGAGGGATCTCTTCTGTGCAATTCCTGGACCATCGTACCCAGCTGTTCCAGGACCTAGCAGCCTCAACGCTCCAGAAGAGGCGTGGCTTTAAGCCTGTAACATCCTTCTTGCGACCAGAATGTGGCCTACTCCTAGGGGCATCCTTTTTGCCTTATCTTCAGGTGGCAGAATAGGCTGGTTCAAGTCAGATCCCTGAAGGATGCTAAAGACCTCCTTAGCCTGAACGATGATGCCCCTACCCCGAGCGGAGGGAACTCTCCTCCGAGATGGAGATGGCGCTCCCTATCCTGGCAAAGAGTAGGTAGGACTGCTGCATCGGGGAGACCGGACCCATCGGTCAGCCTGCAGGAGAGGGGTGCAGCTGTTGCCTCTGTGGTAACGGTAACGGTGACGCCATCACAGGATACCTCTGGAGCAGCCTGATCCTGGGGAGGAAGATTGGCTGGTGTCGGAGCGACTCTCCTTTCAGGTCCTGTGGGTATTTATGTACTTTTGGGAAGACACCCCAGTCCCGAGTACTAGGGGGATACTGACTGTTGCCACGACCCCCCGTTCGCTAAGGGTTCCAACGGTTGTCCACAATTTGGGACTATCAATCCCTCAGATCTACACTGTTTGCCTCTTTTTGGGACTTTTCAATGCCTCGTTTGGCTGTGTTGTTTTGCTGTTAAGTCTCGTGGAGCGGGGAGGGGGAGGGGTTCTGGGTGGGTTGTTGTGGGGGGGAATGGGGGTTGGGGGAGTAGAGGTGGTGGCCAAAATGTATGGATGTATACAGTTTCCAGTCTGCGGTGTGACGGATGAATGCGTTTTGACAAAATGCAGTGGAGTCCTGGGACGGTGGGGAACCGCTATGATGAGACTGCTGCTTTGTTGGCTGTGGATTGCTGTCGCCCTGGCGTGGGTGGGGGAGGGAGCATGGGATGGAATCGATGGCTGCGGAGGGCTGGACTGTGGAGAAGGGAGGGAGCCTGGGGGAGGAGTGGGGAGGAAACCGGGTTGGTGGACGAGATACAGAGTCCTGGTTCCTGGCCTGTGTAGGGGTGCTTTTGGTTGGGCGCTGCTACGACTCGGACAGTGGCGTGACGGAGGGAGGAGTTTACGCTGATTGCTATGCGCTTGCTGGTGGAGAGAGAGGGGGTCAAAGCTTTGGAATGCCGACCACTATAGGAACTTGGAATGTGAAGGGTTTGAATTCCACGCAGAAGCACCAGAAAATCTGGAAATATATAAATGATCCTCAGCTAGACGTGGTGGGCCTTCAGGAGACCCACCTAGCGCGTAGACGAGCCCCGCCTTAAGCACAAACAGTTTTCCCTTATTTATCGATCGTCTGCCCCCACCAAGCATAATGGGGTGGCCCTTCTCTTCCGCTCTGCCCTCCACTTCCAGCCTTAGGTGTGGGTAGCGATAGGGAAGGCCGCTGGCTCATGGTTAAGGGCCGGCTCCGTGGCAGATTGTGCACGTTTGTGGTTCTATATGCTCCGAATGTGGGCCAAAATGGGTATATTCAAGACCTGTTACAGAAGGTGGAGGACTTTGTTGAGGGGGCCCTGTTCGTGCTGGGGGACTTTAATTTGGTCTGGAATAGAGAAATGGACAGCTCTCACCACCAGAGATCCGACACTGGTCTGTTTTTCGCTGAGACACAGCGACTGATCGGTGACATGGGCCTGATGGATGGCTGGCGCTCTGTCCACCCCCAATCTCGGGACTCTACCTTCTTCTCCCATGTCCACCACTCTTATTCTAGCTTGGACCACATTTTTTTGAGTCGATCCCTTAGAGGAGACATCCGCGAGGCTAGAATCTTCCCGCTATCAGTTTCTGACCACAGCCTGCACGCTCTTTGCCTCCACTGGTCGGCAGGAGGAGACGGCCAACGCAAGTGGTACTTCCCGGCCTCTCTTGTCCGAGACGAGACCTCATGCAAGGACTTACGCACGACCATTCGTGAGTTCTTTGCTCTTAACCTGGTACAAGATACGTCGGTGTTTACAACATTGGATGCCTTTAAGGCATCTCTGAGGGGCACCTGCCTGGCCCTCAATGCTAATCTTAATAAACTGTGGAGGAAGGAACGTGAGGCGTTGGAAGAGGAGCTCTTAGCTCTTGAACAGGCCCATAAACAAATGCCTACCAGACTGACACTTCGCCCACTGACGGCAGTCAGGGGGAAACTAAGGGCTCACTATAATAACAGGGCGGAGTTTACCCTGCTGAAATTGTGTCACCTCTCTTATTCCCAGGGGAACAAAGTTGGGAAGCACCTAGCTCGTCAACTCCGGGACAAAAGAGTGAAGGAATACGTAGGGGATATTCGAGATACAAAGGGGATTATACAGCACCATGACAAAGTCAAGGCTGACCTTTTCGGTGACTTCTATGCCTCGCTCTACGCGGGAGAGGCTCTTGACCCCGAGAAACAACGAGAATTCCTGGGTGCCCTCCCACTCCCCCAGGTCTCCAAGGAGTGGAATGAGCTACTTGCAGCCCCTTTCACAAGAGACGAGGTCTTGGGAGCCATCAAGGCCTTGAAACCCCATAAGGCACCTGGGGCGGATGGCTATACGGCTCTTTTCTATCAGACCTTTGCCACAGAGTTAGGCGATTTCCTAGTGCAACTTTTTAATGGCATGGCCGATACCGGGGAAACGTCTGGTTCCATGGCTGAGGCTGTAGTTTCGGTTATTCCCAAACCAGGGATGGACCCATCTAAATGTTCCTCATATAGACCCATAGCCCTTCTCAACCTTGATGCCAAGCTATATTTCACCATCATTGCGAATAGACTCCAAAGACCTGATGCCGGCACTCATCCACCCGGATCAATCCAGATTCATTAAGGGGCGCCACACCCATGATAATACTAGACCGGTGATACACCTCATAGAGAAGGCAAATAGATTCCGGATCCCGGCGATCCTGGTGGGCCTTGATGCAGAAAAGGCCTTCGACCGAGTGGATTGGGGCTTCTTGTTCCATACCCTGTGGGACTTTGGCTTCTCTGCGAAACTCCTATCGATGATCAGAGCAAACTATAGCAGCCACCGCTCTAGAGTAGTGGTTAATGGCCACCTATCGGCATTTTTCTTGCATACCCATGGCACCAGGCAGGGATGCCCCCTTTCCCCCCTGCTCTTCGCTCTGAGCATTGAACCGTTGGCTTTAGACATACGGGAGCACCAAAAGATTCATGGCATTCCCTTCTCGGGTGAGCAACACAAGATTACCTTGTTCGCAGATGACGTTCTCATTTCCCTTGTAGACCCTGCGCAATCCCTGCCGTACGTCCAGGACATTTTGTCGCAATACGAAGAGGTGGCTGGCTTTAGGGTTAACTACGATAAGTCTTATATTCTTAACCTCACGCTTCCCTCGGCGGATGTGGACCGGCTACGGCCGCTCACTCCACTGTCATGGGCCTCCAACTCCATCCTGTACCTGGGGGTCCATTTGACTCCCACAATAAGGAAATTGTACTCCGCGAACTTCCCTCCGCTACTGGTGAAGATGCAGGGCGACCTCGGCCGTTGGAAATCGATGTTTATATTGTGGTTGGGGAGAATCCACGCGCTCAAGATGACCCTCTTCCCCAAATTCTTGTACCTTTTCCAGGCACTCCCTATCCCCCTGGAGCTGGACTTCTTCCGCCGTCTCAAAACGCCAATACTTCGTTTCATTTGGCAAGGGGGGCGGGCACGTTTTTCTTTTACCACTCTCCGTCGGACATGGAAGGAGGGAGGAGTGGGCCTCCCCGATATGCCCTTATATTACAAGGCAGCGCAGCTACGAGTATTAGTGGAGTGGTCCCAACAAACCTCGGAGAAACATTGGCTGCATATAGACAGGAGTGTGGCAGGGAGAACTATATGGGACCTGGTGTGAAAACCCAAAGGGGATAGACCCAAGAACGCGTACATTAGTACTCCCACCAGCACGACCTTGAAAGTATGGGATACGGTCTCGCATGATGAACGATGAACGTCATTCCCGTCCCCCTTCACGCCTATACATTTCAACCCTGCTTTTCCATCAGCCTTACGGGAGGGCCCATTCGATAAGTGGAGGGAAGGGGGCTGCCACGCGCTCACGCATTTGTTTCATGGCCATTCTCCACTCACCTTTGAAAACTGCATGAGAGATTATGGCGTCCCGCTGTCTGAGCGGTTCCACTATATCCAATTGCTCCATTGGGCTATATCATCCGCGGTCGGGGAGGCGGCCACACGACCACCCGCCCCATTCGAGGCATTCCTCTCCCGGACATCCACTATGAAGGGCGTCATCTCCTTCATTTATAATCTTCTTCTCTCTTCCGCGGTGGCACCCAGGCCGCGCTATATGGGGCATTGGGAGGAACTCCTCGGGCGCGATATTTCGATTACGGAATGGTCGCACCTATGGAATGACATTGCAACACACAATCACTCGGTGGAACTCCGGGAAGCACACCTTAAAACCCTTATGGACTGGTACTTGTACCATGCCAAGTTACATAGGATCTTCCAAATTCCTCAGATAAATGCTGGAGGGGCTGCGGCCTTTTGGGCGACTTCCGCCATATCTGGTGGGACTGCCTGGTCATCCGCCCATACTGGGAGGAGATCCTCTCTCATATTAAGGAGCTGCTGGGATACCCGATTGCGGACTCGATGGCTCATATTCTGCTGGGTCTTCGGGATCCGGACCTTGAACATCAGACTAGGGCTGACAAAAAGATAATGTGGCTGTGTATTGGAGCTGCAAAGCTCACACCTTTCGGCGGCTTGGAAGAAATCGGAGGCCCCGCCGACCTCCCAATGGCACACAAGATTATGGAAGCTACTAAGCATGGAACGCATTGCGGATATCTTCCTGGGTAATTTCAAGAACTTCATGTTCCGCTGAGGCCTCTTGGTCCGCTTTCTTTCTAAGGGATTACCATCAGCAGTATGCCCATCCACGATACGGGCTCTCCATTTGTTTCAGGTGTGAGTGTGATAACCGGATGACTGACTAAGTGCGGAGGTTGCCACCACCACTGGGGAGGGAGGGGGTGGGTGGGGGGGAGTTTCTTTCCTTTGTTTTCTTTTTTTTTCCCTTTTGTTCCAGGGTTTTGTGACACCCTGCTCATAGCTAAGGCAACGAGAGGCCTAACGCATGATAGACTGCTCACCATCCACGGATTGCTGCATTAGCAAAGACACATATCTTGTCTCGTTTTCCGGCTCCATGGGGACACTATGTCTCTGCCTGGGGATATCTCACGCACCCCCTATGGACTGAGCCTTACGGACTAAATGCAGGTGTCTTTCCATGCTTCTAGCTTCTTTGCCTCCTGATTTACGTATGTCCCCTGCGTGGGACGATGTGCGGGGTTGTCGCATTTTTTTTAAATGTTCTTCTCTATAACTTCAATAAAAACACCTTTGAGAAAAAAAAAACGGTGCACCAACCTCACTTGAAGCCTAAAATGTCTTTCCTATGCTAGAATAAGCAAATTAGCGATGCCGCAGCCCAACCAGAGAGAGCTTCGCCTCACCAAGCAGTTGAGCAGCTCCCCAAATTTCTCCACCTTTTATACTTTTTCTTCACACAGACAGTTGAAGCAATAAAAGTCACAAAAATTGAAACTTTAGATAATGGCACACATAAGTGTAGGGTTTTCCTATGTGAAGTATGACAATCTACGAGGCTGATGTAGCATAATTGAAAAATACTGCTTTGCCATGCCAAGAACAAAAAGCAAGGCCTGTGCACATCATAGGTGAGAGAGCTCAACCCTTAATATGCCACTGGCATTCCAAATGGCTGCAGGTAGTCAACACAGTAGCTGTGTAGGTGATTATTAAGCCTTATAAAATAGGAAACATTATTAGACTCTAGACCATCTTGATCGCTGTTACTAGTGTATGGAGAAATGACTAGGGTTCCCAGACAGTATTCTGGTATCTAAGGGAGGTATTAAATATTTTAAACACTTCCATAAAGTCTCTGGCATGTGATTAAATATGTAAACAAATATGCATTCATAAAGTTAGTCATACTTTCTGCGAGGCACCCAACAATATCCGCAATAGGCCTTCTTGGTTGTCTAGTGCCAGCTTTACTTTTTTGGGGTAGCATGTAAAATGTAGGCTCTGTAAAGTAGCTTGTTTTGACACAAAAACTTAAATCCAACTACTGAAAAAAAGCTCTTCCAATTTAGCCATACAGTATAATTTTGAATACATCGTTAAGGTGATTTGAGAATTTACTTTTTGATTTTCTGGGTTTCTTCCGGTGAATTTTGTATCAGGTTATTGTGAACGCACTTTCGCAAGTGTATTCCATTTTCACTAAAGGCCTGGGACAAGAGCAACATTATAAGCTGAACATCAGTGACAAAAATGGTGAAGCCTGGCGGGCCTCCATAGGAAACATTTCAAGCTGGAGATATAATGGATCCAACGTGTGCTCTCCTAGTGATCCATGTCTGGCCCTAGAGGGCTCTCAAAAGCATGTCATGATCAATGGTGTTGAGAGATCCAGCAGTATCAGAACTGGTTGCCGATTTTCATCCATTGAGGTGAGGATCTCTACCCTTATGTTGGCCAGTGTACTTTTGTTGCCCCGAGAGGGTCTAAACCCGGACTATGATCATGTACACTGTGATATGGTCCAAAGATTATTTTAGTTCATTTGTTAATCATCTTTCAAGTATTTTGCTAGTTAAAGGCAGGTTAGAGACTGGGTGGATGTTGACTAGAATCTTTGGACCTCCCATTGGTGGTTTAGCAAGGGTGTTTTTTTAAGTTGTTTTGGGACAGACTTTTCTAGGATCGAATAATTAATTATACACAAGATCCAGAGTGATAGACGTAATGTATTGTTTGATACTGGCTACATGCATTCTTCTGATACCACGTTTGTGGCTTTTTGATTTTAGTGCTAATTTTATTTTTAAAACTCCTCTTATTCCAATACTTGAACTCAGCGAGAAACACCTGTACACCATATAGGGAAATAGGTTGGAATGGGGATGGGGCAATCCTTGAGATTTTTTCTTAGTTTAGATCCAATTAAAAATTTGAGTTTGTTGCGGTTTGAAATGAGGTACATGGAATATTTTTTCAAATATTTTCTGAAAATGCTAAAAAAAGCTTCATTTAGAGTCTCTTTCATCTCTTTTTCGAGACATGCATTTTTGCTGTCTTTATGGCTTGCATTCGTTCTCATTCATTCATAACTCCCTTGAACATTACCAATAAACTTCATAACTGTAGTAGCAAGTGGTAAGTAGAAACCATAGCTGCCTAGCTTTCCATTTGCTTAAAGGTGACATTTCTGTTTTTCCAGTGTACTTACATGTGACATTTTATGCTGTAAGTCTACATTAATTCTATATTTTTGGCATAATAAATGACACTTTAACACAAGTAGAACAAATCAGTTACCTTATTGACTGGGATTAATTAACGGAATGAATGAATCCCTTAGGCACAATGTATTAGCACTGGAATGGTCTTAAAACAGCTGAAAAATTCCAAAGTGCTTATGAAAGCTACCTGCGCTTTCCAACACAATTGCCTAGATTTTTAAAGAGGTGCAGGTGTCTGACGCAAAGTAATGATGTTGCTGAGATATCAGACTTCAAAGGAGTTTATGTACTACCCCTTAAAAATTATCAAATAA
Organism: Lissotriton vulgaris; assembly: GCF_964263255.1. Lineage (NCBI taxonomy): Eukaryota > Metazoa > Chordata > Amphibia > Caudata > Salamandridae > Lissotriton > Lissotriton vulgaris. Next base: position 808,848,010 of record NC_141697.1, read on the forward strand.
CTTATGCAATGTGGTGACACAGAAATGGTGACAGCAGAACTATTTCACAGGTTACACACAGACCTAAAGGCCCTCCCTTTAAGCACTGGAGTTGATCAGCTATTACATAGCTATTGTTCAAACCACCCAGTGTTACAGGATGAGACACAAAGTTCAGCCTTCCCTCAAGTTTCCCATTTTTTGCTGGTGTTAGCATTAGGTAGCAGAGAGCTATGTCTTAGGACAAATGGTACTGAGTGAGGCCGAATAAGAAGCACACCTTTGGTCAGCAAAGAGTTTTAAATTCCTCTATCGAAGTCTAGTGCCTCAATCGTCTCTCTGCTCTTAAATCCACTTGTGCGAAGATGCAGCATTGCAGAGAGTTCACCTGATTAATTCGATTACTCGTTAAATAGGTGGACTTTCTGTGGTAGATGAGCTGAGAGCTGTTAGTTACCTAGCGTCTCATACACTCAATGCCAGTTTACCAGATAAGCGAAGTAGGCACCAGCCTATGGGCCCAACTCCTTGTAGGGGAACGCAACATCAGGTAAAAAAAAATATTGATTTGATCTTGAAGGAACATTTTAATCAAGCTTTCTTAAATATTGTTTCCAAAAGATAGAAAAAATTAATTAACTCAAATAAACAAAAACTTTACACTAAAGACTGTACAGAGAAGACACTGTATTGATGTAATGTACCCATTAGCAACTTAAAGTACATAAACCAGAGACACCAGATTCACATTACAGTTTGTCTTTTAAACGCACATCTTCTGGCAGCTGGCAGTTTGTAAATAAATCCAATGCATTGGGTATTAGGAGATAATTTGCATGTGGGCAGGTAAATTTCAACTGCCTAGGGGCCTCCATAGGGTTTAATCTAACCCTGGGCTTAGTTTGCGTAGTGGCGCTACGTGTAGCTACGCGAAGAGCACTTTGCACTACGCAAGCTATGCATAGCTAAGCAAACTGTGTATTGCAGTAGGGAAAATGCTGTTCCCCCTGATTGCACAGTGCCGGATGCTTGTCCGCACTGTGCAATCATTGCAAATGGCATCTTGCACAGTGCAAGCAGTTGTTTTCTGCTACTCAAGTAGATTTGTACTCGAGTGGCAGCTTTCTCAACGTGGACTGGTAGTTTCTAATAGCAATCGGTCGCGCTGCATACGCGGCCACTCGCAATGAGAAACCTGACCGCCCCGCGTTGAGAATCTCGCCGGGAGATTTATTTTCCACGCTCGCGATCGGCAACTTGATTTTGCTGATCGCGAACAAGGAAAAAGTCTCGCCGGGATGCTGATTTTGCTTGCTCGGGGTCGCCAACCTAACGTTGTGGACCACGAGCAAGCAAAAAATGTCCGCTACGCTCCGCATTTTTGCACTGTGCTACGTGCAATTCGCGTAGTGCGTAGTTGTGCAAACTACGCACACTCCGCGAGCGTAGCGTAGTCCTACGCCCAGGGTTAGTTTAATCCGGCACTGACACTCCCTAGCCAAGCCATTATATTTTCCAATAGGATTTCATTACCTAGCCTAGTCAAGTGGACCCCGGATTTTAAGAAGCACAGTTCCCCCGACACACCCATGCGCTATCTTTTGTAAATGAGGGGACCTGAACAATTTTCCTATTTTATTGTTGATCCTCCTTACCGAGTGATTCAACGCTTTCACAGAATCTCCCCCCTCCATTTGAATCTAGGTATCATCTGAGACCAAACTATGGTGCAGCCTTGGCATGCCTTAGCTAACCAGCCTACTTCAGAGATTATGTCCTCCATCAAGACCCTTCTTCCCCGATTTACAGATCGTTCCCACCCAAATGCAAGATAACTCTCGTGGGTGGAGGACTGTGTCTACTCAAAAGATCTGTAACAAAACCCATAAACTGACTGAGGCAGAGACCCCCTTTACCATAGAAAGAAAACTTGAAACCATCCTTCTCAGCTCATTGTCTGTAATTACCTGAAAGAACAAGCATTTACAATGCAATGGTTTTGCCTTTGTAAAAGTTAGAGCTATTGGCATTGCTCATGACATTTTTATTTATGTTTTTTTTTTAACATAAATAAATGGCATTGTCATTTACAATGCCAATAGCAGGGCAGGAGAGCAAGCACAAGCAATGAGGGGGCAGGACAGCAAGCACAAGCAATGAGGAGGGGAGGGGACAGCAAGCACGAGCAACGGGGGCAGGGGAGCAAGCACAAGCAACAATAGGACAGCAAGGGGGGCAGGACAGCGAGCACAAGCAACGGGGGACAGGGGAACAAGCACAGAGGGGGGGGAGGACAGCAATCACGAGCAACAGGATGGGTGCAAGGTCACAAAGGGAATGACGGCTTACCAGATCAAAAATTCTTAAAATGGACAGCGGGAGAGGGGGTGGGAATGGGCACACGGACAGCAGGGGGGGGAACGGCAACAGGGGCTGGAGACACGGACAGCGGGAGAGGCGAAACCTAAAAAGGCACAGATATTTATGACTATGGACTTTTGGTAGCAGTGCCACGGACTGATTTGAATCACATGCACATCACCAGCAAGATTTCCTTTACAACGACGAACAAAATTCGTTTTTTTGTAGATTTAAGTCTCCAGCTAAGACAGTCGAGGGCCATTTTATTCAGCCTTTCAATGTTGAAACTTCCCAGAGGGGCATTGGAGCAAAAAGGTGAGTGGAGAATGGGTTCCATTTGAGAAAAGTAGACAGAGAGGAAGATGGTGATTTTCAAAGGGGTGGTGGAGAGTTTCGGGCTCTCGATATCAGACATGCTTCTGCAACCAGCCCCAACACATATCTCCGGATGCCACTGGGGTCGTCAACAGGCACTTCTGCATAAACCCCCTGCAGATCAGTGAAGACTCTTATTAGCCCTCCGTGTAATCGCAGTCTTGCCGTCCAGGTGTACCAAGCAGCGCACCAATGGGACCTCCACCTCCCTACACAGCATCCAAGCAAGCAGCGGCATTGTTTTGTTCCTTCCCTATGAGCCCCTGGTAATAGGTTTTCAGGGTATACTTATCTGACCTACCCCATATGTCCAGCAACTGACAGTGAGCGTCAGGAGAGGTCCCCTCCTCCCGCTATACCTCTGCGAGCTTACCCTCACAGTGAGATAGTTCCTGCTGGAGTTGCTTCTTCATCCCACAGGCCTTGCTTAAGCACACCCCTGTTATTACAGCTTTCAGCGCTTCTCATTATTTTGTCCTTTAGGCTGTTGTGCCCCAGTTTCTCCTTTATATCACTGAAAAGGGTTGATAGAATTACTTGATGTAGTATGCAGTTGAAGGACATCATGTTAATTTAAATAAATTCTATAAATAAAATTGCATGGAAGGATTTGGCATCTATTTTGCTAAACATTAAAGCTTTAGGGACAGATTAGCCTGGATGCTCCCTGGGGAAGGTATGGAAGAGGCTCAAGTTAGGAGAGGTGAGAGGCACATAAATATAGACTACATTTTCAAAGAAGAAAAATGTGTAAATTAGCTCAAGTCAGTCGTTTCTCACACAAAAAGCAGGCCAGAAAATGTATTGCTTCAGAAACTAGATGGTTTATGTGTCATCTTACTGTAACGTACTGACACAGTAATGATAGGAAGATCAAAGAAGTCTGCTTGACCAACTCAAATGAAATCTCCATATTTTGAATTTCTACAACAACAAAAAAATATCTGGTGCTGGTCTTGCTCTGTGGTTTTATATTACTGAAGAGCACAATGAGGAAACAGAAAAAAGTAAGGGGGTGCACATATTACAGCCAATAGAAGTAACATGTTGCCTTATGGAAGTATATTTCACCTACAAGCATTGTTGTAATGATTCAACAGGCCTAAAAAAGCAGATATACAACAAATCTTTCCTAGAAAAGGAAATCAAAGAAAATACTGAAGGCACTACGGAAATTGAGATTACAAACAACACACAATTGATGGACGGAATGCAGAAACAAATCAAAATATTCACCCCCAGTCAAGAGATCCGGGTTAAATCCATCATTCTTTTGCTCACCATGCCACCCTAGTTTAGACCTGGCCGTATACAAATCAGTAGTGACCCTGAGCCTCATGGGAACAGCCCAGCCCGAACTGCCAAGCCAGGCCCTCTCTGGACCGGAAGCATGCATCCTACGACCGGTTTTCTGCTTTCACTCCTCATCAGCCAGCATAGCTTGAATCCAGTGGCACAGTGAGCCAGGACTGGCATGGTTACTTGTGTTGGGAAAGCTAAAAGCAAGGGAACCAGTTTCAAGGTGAGCATTGGACTCTGGGTTCTAGTTTCCCGCACTTCTGGTGGTTCTACGACTTGGCACATTCTTCGTTCATATTTAAAAAATGAGTTCCACGGTGCTTGTTGCAATTTGCTAGATCATGTGACCTATAAATGTCCATCGCTCTTTTCAAACTATCAGTGCCATTAGCTCTGAAACTCCAATGTCATCATACCCTAACAAGTAAAAGAAGCCCATCTTCTAAAAGAAGAAACATTTCTTTACCTGGTAGGTTTACCGCTTGCTGTATGTTTTTCGTGTTTCATCCCTCTAAAGTAGCACTTTAACTCAAAGATCAACCTACTTTAAAAGGATGTTTGTTGCTTACTTTAATACATCAGGTAACCTTGAAGGCAGCATGCTGTATATTTTTAAAAAAGAGTGCATATAGATATCGCCTTTACCAAAAATGTTGATGAAAAACATTTTATATTTATCTTGTTGGCTTATAAAGTAGCATGGAGTTATACAGAGTATACGGGTAAAGGCTTCTTTCCCTGTAGTTTTACAACACTGCCGGTTTAGTAGCTCATACATGTGTTCATACATAGCCGCACTCTTCTAGCAGTACTGCAAATTATGTTCCAAAAGGGCAAAGCAGAATAAAGGCTTAGGGAAAAAGTATAAGAGTGAAAACTCTTTCACCTCAACATAAACTTAAAACTGCAAAGAAAGTCACTTGCCTCCCAATTGCAAAGCAAAACGATGTACGCTTTCTCTGCAGCAGTGACGTTGTGTTCTCCTTCCCAGGTGGCAGAGCCGAATTACACACATTCCCAGAGTGCAGCATGATTAATAGGAGGCTCACTTTACATTCTACTTCGAGCTCTTGACTCAGCACTGATACATTTTCGCTTTACAAAAACAGGTCCGGGATGAAGCGTCCACCCTGCCCATCGACTCTGGAGCATGTCTGCGACCATCACGTCATTTGTGCTATTTGGTTTTGGGAGTTTGCTGCATGAATTTAGGAAGTACATCATGGATCAGCAAATATTTTTTCCGGTTTGGCTGTGTTGTAAGTTCTTGGACATGGCTTAGAACCCTCCATATTCACGACATTTATAAGGAACAAAGGTCTAAAAAGGCACTGCCACTTAATAAGAAAGTTTAGTATTCACGTCTATGTGGTTTCAACATCGACATACTCTACTTTGCCCCCTTATTCATTCAAACTTCGAAACTGAAGTAAAACAAGCATTTACAATGCAACGGAGGGGGGGGCGGAAAGGCGCGGAGAGCGGGAGGGGGCGGGAACGGCCACACACTGACAGCAGGAGGGGGGGCGGGAACAGACACACACGGACATAAAGCAACAAACAAAAAAACAAAGCACTCACCTGGACTTCTTCGGGCGGCTGTGGTCGGCATGGAAGAGGGGTGGGAGAGGGGGCGGGAAAGGCGACCATGCCCATGCGAGCAGGAAGGCGGGTGCAGGCTCATTGCCGGACCAGATTCGGGGGCGTTGACGAGAAGAGGCTTTCGGCTGACGTAGCCAAAAGGGAAAAATTCTCGGGAACGCCCCCGAATCTGGTCCGGGATTGACGGACAGAGCCCTCTCCCAATGGCTAGCCTCCATTTATGGAGCTAGCCAATGGGAGGAGGGGGCGGATACCCGACCCCACAGACAAAACATGAGGTTTTCCTAGCGCATGCGTACTTCGTACGCATTTGCTCTGCAAAACCTAAAAACAGATTTCACACGCCATATATAGGAATGACCAATGACCCATACAACATGTGCTCCCTTGTCCTGTGGATGTGGCCGCCGTTGTGAAGAATCTTGCTGGTGATGCGCCGATGGCAGTTTCCCCCCTGCGAGACAGGTTCGAGAAACTGAAATGCAAACAAAGAAACAGGACAGGCATCAGTCCACAATTGCATTGGTACCCTCACAACATGTGCAGCCGCACTTAGTGCTTGTAACAATTAGAAGGCCATCTTCCAATCCTCTTTACACTGTTGCTATGCAACCCTCTAGCTGTTGCCTCTGTGGCAGCCCCTATTCTGAATGAATGAGTCCCAAAGTCCTTTGGATTCAAACCTGTCCTGTCGATCGCCATGGCCAATACCCTTTCAGATTGGAACATGGTAAGCGGGGTACTGGCAGCATGCATTAATAATGTCCCCCAAACCGCACTATTCCTCTGTTCGCCACAGGCTTCCTGATCAGTTTTAGATTTTTTAATGGTTATTAGAAAAGTGTCTCCCTGTATCTTCGCATGCTCCAGCTGGAGCCCACCTTGCACATCCTGTTTGTTGCGCACCACTAGCTCCCCCACCCTGAATGCCCCATAAAAGGCCAGTGCAAAGGCAGCTCTGAATAGTAATGCCTCCCCTATCGAACTGCAAATGCCACCCAGGGCTGTTAGCAGTGACGTCAGCCACTCCAAACCAATCGGCTGTCTGGTGTCAGGAGCGGCCCACTGGAGGCGCAGCCACCCCTTTAGTGCCTTTCTTACAATGAAACTATTTGTGGGGTCTTGGTGTCCTTGATCTGTGCAAAGAAAGAAACCGCTGCCACATGTCGCTTGGCTGTCGCCGCAGAGCGCCCTTCCTTATTTAAAGTGTCTAAACACTGGAGGAATGCCCCTGACTTATGCCAGCTATCCACCCAATCCTGTCCCAAAAAAGCGTAGTAAGACCAAAACACCCCTTCGTAAGCCTTCCTGGTCCTGGGCGCTAGGCTAGCTGCCACGAGGTTCTGTAGCTAGGGGCACCAATCTGCCAGAGTACCTCTGGGAAGTGTTTTGGTGTGCCCTCTGCAGACGGCAGGTGTTCCCTGAAAACCTGCATCTTGAAGCGAGAGAGTGCGACAGCAGCATTATTCAGCACCCCCGGGACATGTTTAGCCTTAAACTGTATGTTCAGCTTCATACTCAACAGCACTATCTGTTTCAACAGGCGGAGGATCATTGTACACCGGGCAGCCTGTTGGTTGATGCATTCTACCACTGTCATGTTGTCCGACCAGAAAATCACAGATTGGTTACGCAAATGATGAGGCCAAACCGTCCGTGCTACCCATATGGGAAGGAGTTCCAGGAAACCTATATTGGCTGTCAGACCATTCTCAACCCACCAAGCCGGCCAATGTTAAGCCACCCACTCACTCACGAGTATGGCGCCAAATCCCACACTGCCCGCAGCGTCAGTCTATAAACCTAACTCAGTAGAAGTAGTGGGGGGGACCGGGCCACACTACCCTGCCGTTGAAACCCTCCAGAAATGCGATACAAATCCGCATGACCTGACGAACCTCGGACGACAGTCTTGTTTGATGGTGTTTTTCTTGCAGAGAAATGGAACGGGAGAACGGTCGTGCCATTGGTATTACCCTTAGTGGAACGTTCAACTGGCCAACTGTCTGTTGTAGCTGATGTAATGTTACCTTATCTTTTGCCAAACATTGCCAGAGTGCTGCTCTAAATTTCAATATTTACTCTTGCGGTAACCGGAAACACCCCTGTACAGAGTCTAACTCAATGCCTAAAAATTCTATTGTGGTTGCTGGGCCCACCGTCTTCCCTGGTGCCCTAGAGACCCCAAAAGCACCCATGAGCATGCAAAATTCCTGCAATGCCCAAGCGCATTCCCGGGAGCCCGCCGACCCCAGAAAGAGAAAGTCATCCAGATAATGCATGACATATTGGTGCCCCGTTGCCTGTCTCAAAACCCATTTAAAAAATGAACTGAATTTTTCAAAGTAAGTGCAGGAAACAGAACAACCCATGCACATATCCATGTAGAATTTGCCCTGGAATAAAAAGCCTAGAAGGTGGTGATCTAGAGGGTGTACAGGCAGTAGCCAGAAGGCATATTCAATATCTGATTTGGCTAGTAAGGCCCCTGGTCCCAGAACCCTTAGCATATCCACTGCCTGGTCAAATGAGGCATATTTCACGCTACAGATTTCTGCGTTGATGGTGTCATTTAATGAATTGCCTCTAGGAGCTGACAGATTATGAATCAACCTGAACTCCCCTTCCTCTTTCTTCAGGGCCACCCTCTGGGGTGAGCAAACAAAGTTATGCACAGGGATGTGATCAACAGGACCCGCTATTCTGCCCAGGCACAGTTCTTTTGCAATTTTTGCTGCTGCTACCCTTGGATTGGTCCTAGTAGACAGCTGATTTTTACACTTTGGTGTCCCTGTGTAGTCAACTGCCAGAATCCTAAAGCCATACAAAAAACCTTCTTGTAAAATCCTAGCCGTGGCATGGTCTGGGTACCTGTTTAAACAAGGAGTCATAGTAAGAACGTCAATAGGTGAATGTGTTACCACTCATACTTTCTCCTTACTCCTGTTTCTTCCTTCCCCTATTTCCCGAGAATGTGTTACCTTTTTTGAGGCATTTTGATTCTGGGTGGGAAAGGTGATTACATATTGAGCGTGCGTGTCTGAATTTACAAGTGCCTTGTGCCCTGGTGCATGACCGTCTATTAAAATAGCAGCAGACCCCTTTCCGTCCCCCACTGCTCCCCGGACTAGGGGCGTGCCCCCGGTTTGTGATGGCCGAAAGGGCTGAGGCGCTTGGGAAGTGTGACCTTTGTTCCAGTTTTGCACTGCATTACCAGGCTGTCCTGCGCCAAACTGATCAAACCACGAGATTGAGTCAACCCGGTCCCAGGTAAGTGATGGGTCAAATTCTTTTGCCTTCCTGAAATACACTCGCGTGTTACATGTCTAGCCAGAGGTTCTCTCATAGTGGGTAACACACCCACACCCAGAGGTGGAAATACCACTTCCTTACCTGTTGCACCAACTCCAGCTGGCTCTGCCATCTTGTCTTTTCCAGTGTCACTCTCCTGCACCGCTGGTTGGGATAGAATTAAAGTGCTTGGCCCTTCGCCTGGCACCCCGGTTAGGGCAGCAATAATGTTTACCACCATCCTTTGTGCCTCTGCTAACGGGTCCTCCCCTACTTCCTTAGCACCCCCTGAAGACGGTAGCATTGCCCCCTTTCCTAACCAAGGGAGAACTGCCGCTATCTGAGCCGCTAGCTCTGGTGGTACCTGATTTACCCCTGTTGGTGCTGGGACCGGAGTGGGGGCCACTGGATTCAGGATGGGAACCACCGGGAATGATGCGGGCTAGGTATGGGCTCCACAGGGATTATCGCTAGGACCACAGGCGTAGGCAGAAGTGGGGTAGGAGCAGGGACTAATGGGACACTTGCCGGGATCTCTGATATAGGCGTAGGGTGTCACCGGTGTCAATGGAACTCCTGAGGGACCCTCCCCCGAAGGAAACTCCCCCAAAAGGTCCTGATTCTTCCCCTTTCTGGGTCTAACCCACCTGTGGAGTGGATCCAATTCCCCTCTGGGTTTTGGGGGCACTATAGTACGCTTGGGCCTGCCTGCTGGGCCACTCTGCCCATCTACTCTTTGTCTAAGCTCCGCAATGCTCTGCCGCATTTGCTCTACCTTTCCCCATCTCCTATCCATTGTCGTCATCCTAGGCATCACTGATTCCAACATATGTTCCATGCGGAACACTTAGTACCACGTTTACTAGCCATAATTGCTGACCACACAAATTCAAGGTAACTTACACACTGACAGGTAATAACACCTCAAGCACAATGTTATCTGCTACCTAAGTGGGACCTATCCAGGTCCTTACCTGCGCACGTTGGGGGTACACAAACTGGCCATAAGCATCACGCAACTGGAGACGTGCCACACCAGCTAGCCTGGGTGTTGGGCGAGTAACTCTAGCCGGCGGCCCACAGAAGCAGTGAAGTGCAGGCCTGTCTGCGTCCCCTTAAAGTGATGTCCTCTGTCTTACCTCTTGCTGGCCTAGCGTGAAGAGAACCTGTGTATGTACTCCTATGGTAAAAATCAACAAGTTAGTATATGCTCTGGGCACACAAACAATAGAGACCGTAGGCTCAAAGCATGCAATCGTGTTATTGCCCAAATGAATTCCTAGGTGCTACACACAGTTATTTTTTAGATGCTGTACCACCTTCAAATTGCACCTAATGGACACCAATTAAATGCCTCCCCTCGTTGCCCACACAAGTTACTTTGGCACTGAGGAGATGCAGTGATTTACCCCGAATCATTGAATGCTCACGTTATTGCCGAGAATGAGGCACAGTTCTCCACCGTTATTATTTTAAGTGATGTATCCCCAACTATTAAGTGCAGCCCCCCTCCTTGTACATATGAATTATTGTTAGGGGCACTGAGGAGATGTAAATGATTTTCCCCGGATCACCGTATTATCAGGGTTATTGCCAGACGACCTACTCGGTTTGTTCTTTATGCAAATGTTCTCGGGGTGAACCGCGCAGCCCTTGAGCGATAAAGCTCGCACTCTTCACCCAAACGCTGGTTGCTCTGCCGCACCTCCCCCGAGCATTCGCGCTCACCCAATGCCTCCTGGCACCCCCGCTGAGAACATGCAGCCGGTACCTGTAGGCGCGTGTGTGCGCCTTACTAAAATTCTAGATGCACCGCTTTCAGGCCGCCACTTCCACTCGAGGAACCCGGAAACGCCTGCTCACGCTCACCGCAGCACTCCTACTCTCCGCCACACTGCCCGACGCAGAAGATACCGCCGCACGTTCCCGTCTGCTCCTCTGACTCGACCTGCAGAAGTGACATATAGAAAGAAGCCAGCCGACGTCTGGTCCTCCGCACCGACGTGATCCTTAACTTGCAAAACAAAAATGAAAAAGATTACAGCCTCCTAGACCTGGGGAGGCGGACCTGGGAGCACGGGAAAAAGAGACTGACTCTTTCCTGATTCTTGTCTTCTCCTGTCAGATACCTTCTGACAGTGGTGAGTTTTTGGATACCGAGGCAGTAGCCTCATTACTCCATATTCATTTAGAATTTTGTAGTCGCTGTTTAGGTTGTCTTATTGGTGTGTGACGCTTTGTCACAGTTGAGGTTGTATCACATAGTCAGCTCAGTGACGGGCCGCGGGTAGCGGTCAGTAGTGTTTGCAGAATTGTCATCATGTTTCCTCAGAGAGTCTCGTCTTTGTCCGTCTAGAACCTTCTGTTAGTGTTGAGGTTTGGGTGCCTGCCGCGGTGATTATGCCATCAGGCAGTGAGCGGGTTTTAGTTGCTTGCCGAGGCGATTATGCCATCAGGGCAGCGGTGGTTTGTGTATCTGCCGGCGTTTGCCTTCAGGCAGTGATGAGTTTTTGGATGCTGCGTTGCTGTTTCAGTTTCGCAAGGTTAGCGCTTCAATGGGACGTGGGTAGCGGTCAAATGGGTTTGTAGAGATATCTGCAAGTTTCCTGATCAGTGGGTTTTCTTTTTGATCCAGTCCATTGTAGAACGTCCTGTTGAGTGTGAGGAGAAGGTCGTCCAACATCTCGATGCCTAGATCTCTTTGGAGGTCTACTGTTCGTGTGAACATGGAAGCACCTGCTGCAATCCGTAAGGCCTTACTCTGTAGTTTTTGTAGGGCCTTCCGAAGCTGTGGGCGGCAGCCACTCCAAACTGGTGAAGCGTATGTCATAGTTGGTCGAATTATTGCAGTGATTACTCGCACCTTGCTCTGCATGGGCATCGACTTAGTCTTCAGGAGTGGGTATAATGCAGCCAGTTTGGATGCTGCTTTCTGGCAGGTCTTCTCTATGTGGTTTCTCCAGCTGAGTTTAGAGTCCAGGGTCACCCCCAGGTAGGAGCTGCTGTTTCCCGATTTGACCTCGTCCTCATTGAGGAGGATCTGTGGGTGTTTTCTGTTCTGCTTCCTGGTAAATAATGTTGCAGTGGTTTTGCCTGTGTTCAAGGTGATCTGCCAGTCGCTGTACCATTCGGAGAGTCTGCAGAGCGATGTCTCCAGGTTCTTAGCCACTTCTTTGTCGCTGAAGGATTGAGAGATGACTGCAACATCATCTGCGTAAAGGGCAAGATCAGTCTTCTTTAGGTCAGTGGGTATGTCGTTTGTGAATATGTTGAAGAGGAATGGTCCTAGGATTGATCCCTGAGGCACTCCAGCAAGAATTGGGCGTGGCGATGAGCATTCTTCTCGCACCGCCACGTGAAAGGTCCGTTTTGTCAGGTAGCTGGACAGTAGCTTGACCAGGTAGCTGGGAAACTGGAGCTTGATAAGTTTGTAAAGCAGTCCTTCGTGCCATACTCGGTCAAATGCTTTGGCTACATCCAGAAAGACTACTCCGGTAGACTTGTTGATGTTGAATCCATGGCTGATGATGTCCACAACTCTGAGGAGTTGGTGATTGGTTGAGTGGCCTTTCCGGAACCCAAACTGTTCTTTAGCAAGGAGGTTGTTGCTTGTCGCGAAGTCCACGAGACGGGCGAGGATAACTTTTTCAAAGAGTTTTGATAGGCCAGATAGCAGACTTATGGGGCGGTAGTTTGCAGGATCTCGCAGTGGTTTCCCAGCCTTGGGGAATACGACGACTCTTGCTTCTTTCCAGGCGTTTGGGAAATATGGTGCTGCATGCATGCGTTAAATATCTCAGCAAGGTGATCCACTGCGGTATCTGGGAGCATCTTGATGGCTTGGTTGACTATTCTGTCCTTCCCAACAACACTTAAATACATCTAATTGAACTGTACAAATATTTCAAAGTGTATCAGCACAAATGCAGCACATTTTATTTGTAATTCCGACGTGTGATGGAAACAAATATTCTAATACACTAAAGAGGCATTACTTAATGGTGCACAAATGATACATGTTCCCTGAACCCCCACACATTATTTATGTCCTATGCAGTTTTATCACAAAAAACTAAGGCCGTGTGAATGTTGTGGCTACTTCAATGGAACATGTGCTGTCTGTAAATGATAGTGAGCTACCGGGCCATGCTTTGGAAATATATTTGCAACAGTGTAATCCAAAATGCACCACTGGCTACATACCACATCCTTACTACTCTACTGTTGAATGGGTGAGAATCATTTACTACTACGTTCTTTGTGTGATGCTTGGATTTTTCACAATCCTTATAACTTCAATTATCTAACATTAATAGCAGCACCCCCACTCAGAAAAATGTTCCAGCAACACTGCCTGTGACCTTTTTGACATCCCTATGCGTAACTCTGCTACTGAGCTGCAGCCAGCACTTGGTTTCCTCTCCTTCAGGTGTGCCTGAGAAACATTAACTGCTCAATTACGAGTTATGAGGAATTCTGTGTGGACATTTCCTCGTGGCAGGAATTACCGACAAGAGCTTGAAGCTCCGTACAGAAATTCCTGCAATCCCTAGTATGGGAAATTGGAAAACTGTCTCAAATGGGAAATGTGAGTCCTATTCCCAATCATGGAGGTTTAGCGCAGAGAAGTCACCACCAACTTTAAGCACATAGAAAATGTCTGCAACTACTTTGGTGTTCGGGGCAGGGTGCAGAGAGAGTGGCATGGGGAGTGCAGGGAGAAGGTAAGAGAGAACGTTGCCTCACAGGGGCTATCATTGCATGCTCCCTCCGTCTGAGCTGAGGGTGGGGATCATGGCTGGAGAATGGGTCTACACAATGCAAATTTACCAGTTGGCTTTTCTGACTGGTAAAATAAACTGAAGTTTATGCATTCAGAAAATCCAGGTGGGTGAACATCAAACTACTTAGTACTGTGCGGAGGAAAATTCCACATGGAAATCTCACTGCGCCCAAATTGGAATCGCGCTGTAAAATGCAAGCGGAGTGCTGAGCCGCACGACTGTACTGGAATCCAAAATCAACCTTGACATAAATGTTAAAATGAGTCCCATGCTGAAGGAAGACATCCCCAGAAAGGGCTAGCGGCAAAACCACTGGAATTATGTGTCAAGGTAGGGTCAAATTATGCAGCAGGGTTGAGTAAATTATGCAGCAAGAAAAAGCAAATTATGCTGCATATTATGCCATATTTTTAAATAGTATTTCTTCATTATTTTGTCATTTTAATACTTTTTAACACTGTCTGGGTGGAGGCTGCACCTCAATTGAACCAGTTTAATATACAAATACAGCAATCAGCAACAAACAACCATTTACAATGCAATAGGTCTCACATTCGTGAAAGTTAGAACTATCAGCGTTGTAAATGACAATGTCTTTTACTCATGTGTTTTTGTTTGGAGTGGATGTATGTGGTTTGGAGTGGAATTCTGTGGGTTGAATTGAAATTGTTAGTTGTGGAGTTGTGTGGTGTGTAGTCTGTTTGTGTAGTGTATTTATGTGGCAGGGTGAATAGATAGTGGAGAGAGCTGCACAGAACAGATAGAAAGGAAATAGAGAGGGATAGGTAGTTTGTCCATGAATTGGTGAATGAACTCCAGACATAGGAGCAGAAAGAGTATGTGAGAAAGAGATAAAGAAGGGGGGCAGGCCATAAACACATAAAGAGGGAGCGCCTGTGTATGCACAAGACACCCCAGAAAAGGAGGAGAGCACGGGTTTGAGGGATGTAAATGTTGAAAAGGCACGGGAAAGAAACTGTGCTCGAAGATCTGAAGTGAACCACATGAGACAGGCGGAAAGAGTGTGTAAGAGGGTGAGAGAGTATGATAGAGAGAGAGAGAGAAAGAGAGAGAGAGAGTGATGAGTGGAAGGAGCACCTTGGGGGTAGAGGCGAGACGTAGACCAGTGCATAGCACAAGGAGGTATGGGAAGGTAACATGTGTGAGCAGGCAGTAGAGAGACGAGAAAGGAAGTGTGAGAGAGGGTTGAGGGGGCGATGGAATTGCAAGATGAGAGGGGGTAGTAGGAATGTGAGGAAGAGATGAGAGGGGCAGTAGGTGTGTGGGAGAAGTCAGTTAATGTATTTTGCTTCATCTACATTTAATTCAGAATTCCGATAACGCAACTTCTCAGGAAGTTTTTACAAGAGCTACAGCACAAATACAGCATGTGTTGCATTTGAATCGTTACTAAACCATTATGGTCTTTCTGTGATAAAAGATTAAATAAAAGAAGGAAAAGCAAGGACAAAGCAAACAGAAAATGGAGGGTAATAAAGGAGAAAGCCGTGAAAAATGAGGGAAGAAATTAGGGAAAAGCAGAGAGAAAGCACGTAGATAACAGGTGAAAAAGGAAGGTTGAAAGCAGTGAAAAATGAGAGAAAAGCAAGGAGAAAGCACTCAGACAATGGAGAAGGAGCAAGGGGATGAAGACAGGAGCAGGAGCGATGCAGCAGCACAGGGAGAGCTGAGCCTGGCCTTGCTTCTACCAGATTCACTAAAGCTGTAGTCTCAAGAAAACACAGGTAGCAAACATGCCTAGCCTTGAATAACCTGTGCCTAGCTAGCAGACACACTTTAGCCTCTTTAAACCTGTCTCAACAGAGGCTGGGGAAGTGGTACAGGCAAACGGACCAAGCAGTCATGCCCAAAGCAGACAGGAGGCGAGGCAGTCACATAAATTACAAAAAGGTTGGGTGCTAAAGAGAATAGGGGAGGTTCTAAAGACCCTAGTTAGAGTCAGTTAACTCCTACTGTGAACGGTGTGGGACAGCTCAGAACAGGGAAAGTATGCCTGACACACATAATAGTGTCATGCTTCATCATGGGCATCTTCTCCCCAACCCGGTAAGACCATACTACCAAGGTGGACTCTACCTCTGCGAAGGCTCGACGGTAGGAGGAAGTTCTTACATAAAACTACTAAACAAAAGTAGGATCCAGACAAACTAAAAATACCTTAGGGTTCCTCGGTTATCACCTTTATTCATGAGGACACTAGGTATATTAAAAACAATTCTTTTTGACGGGTATTAAAAAGGACAATGGCTCAAACCCATCTCTTAGTGTCCCAACATGTTTCTACCCTCAATGATTACCTAATAGGTCTGGGGCATTTTTTTTAGGGCTAGTGGATTCCTATAGTGTGAGCCTAAGGGTCAGATGGTGATAGGTTGTGATGCAAGTGTTACCCACAAAACGTATACCCGGATGAGTCCTACCTGGGTTTCTAAATTCCTGATTCAGTAGTAAACCCTAGGCTTTGGGGGATACCGGTACGCTGGTCAGGGAGATGGTGGTACCCTTTATAGTCACACTTTCATCCAAAAGATCACCATTTGTGTGAATCTGACTCAATCCACTCCAAGCCGCTGGTATCAAAGAGGCAAGGCAGTGCCTGGTTTTCAGGCAGACACTGTATAGACAACCACAAAAGTCAGCTGAGGGGCAACACATACTTAACCCCATTAATGACTTAAATAAAATTAAGCCCCAGCATAACAAACACCTCACAGTCCCAACCAGCACAGGCTAGAATAAAGATTGCCAGGAAGCACATAACCACGCCTGTGCCTCAACAAAGGATGCACACCTCGGTACAGGCAACACATACAATTTCAACATGCATGTGAAAGGCTCCAGCAGAGAGACGCTTGTTTCTTCACCGGCAGAGCCAAGACAGAACTAGAACATTGCAGCATTTGCACAGGCAGCAAACACGCACCTCAGTCAAATGGCGCTTGCAACTTCAACAGCAATCAGTTGGCACCCCTCATTTCACTGACTCCATGCCCAGGCATGTACTTCATTCAGGGCTGGGCAGCATCACATAATGGTGAAAGAGAGAGATGGAGCGCTGGAGCTCGGTAAAGTTAGACAGACTCGTGCCACAGTACTATAAAACAAAGAGGATCCTAAGCGTTGGCACATATGATCTTGTTCCTGTTACAAACTTATAAGGGTCATAGAACTGACTCTCCATGATAAAGAAGCACAATGACTAAATGCAGATTTTTGTTTGAAATAAAAAAAGAGACCACATTCAAGGGACACTTTCAAATGTTCATGCATATTAAACCAAACATTACACAGTAAAAAAAACTGGGCTGGTCTAAAGTCAAGACAAGGAAAGAGAGCAGTCACAGAAGAATCATCCCCGCTCAGCTCAGCCCTGGTCGATCACTTGGCTGTAAATTAAAGGAGCTATATGGAAAGCGGGCGGAGCACTGAAACCAGGATTTAAAGGCCCAGGCAATTTTAAGAAGTGCGTGAAGTAAATAATAACTAGCAGCAAACTCTCAATGACAGTTAAGCCCCCGCTGTGGCGGACATCATTCCAATCCTGTGAATTTTAAGGAGCTGCATTAACAGGGATGAAGGTCGGAAGCACCCGTTCTGACCGCATCAGTCAGGCTCGCACCAGCTGCTGATGCTGTGCTAGTGAAAACAAGACAGCCTGACAACAAACAGCACTTAGAGAAGGACATGTGGTCTGTACTGGTACCTAGGCATGCAGTATTTCCCAATGCTTCAGTTTACCTTATTGTCACACCCACTTTAGTTGTTTTGCACCTCTTGATTTGACAATGGCATGACTACATACGCAAACTTTTTATGTACAATTCAAGGTCCCAGCACTTTTGTGGAAATACAGATTTTATCCTTGTATAAAACAAAGTGTAAATATAGGCAATTTAATGTAAAAACTGTATTGAACAAATTCATGTCTTACATGTTTCTGTCTGTTTTTGGGATTATGCGGGTCATAATCGATGATGTATTAGGTTAAATTTACAGTATTTTTTTTATATTGTTTTTTTTAAACATCTTTTTATTGAACAAAAAGAAAGGGACATTACACAACTCAAAACTGACCAGAGTGCATTGAGTGACTGCAAATATACGCATAGAGAACATAGACCTCCATATAAGACAAATAAAACAAAATATAAAGAATGGGCTTAGGCGTACTCCGATTCCACACTGGCAGGATCTACATCAGGTGGTGTACAGATGTTCCCACGGTAAGAGTTCCAGACTCCCCAGATCTTACCCCACTTGCGGGGTCGCCCCCTCAACACATACACAGACCTCTCCCGGAACATACACCAGTCAAGGTCCTCCATCCACTTCCCAACCCAAGGCGCCCGAGTAGCACCCCAGAGTTGTGCAATATTACGTTTGGCTATCGCACAAGCAAGAGTGACCCAGAGTTTGCCATGACTCGAGAGGTCGGAGGGCTCCCAAACATTCAACAAACATCGACACGCCTCCAACTCAATCCGCACACCCCATATTTCACTCATCTTCAGATGTATCCTCGTCCAAAAATCACAGACCTTCTCGTACTCCCACAAAATATGAAGGAACGTTCTAGGCATTCCACACCCTCTTCGACAGTCTCAAGACACGGCCAACCCCATCCTCAACAATCCGGGACCCATGGTGTAGGAGCAGTGCAGAATCCTGAGTTGGACCAAACGAAATCTCATTGGGACCGCCACTACTCTAGGGGATGACACCACCTCCCTCCAATCCTCCTCATCCAGAACTAATCCATCCGCCACCCACCGTTCCCTAAGCTGCACCAGGGGATCCTCAGTGTGGTTAATGAGTTTTCTGTAGGTCAACGATATTGCTTTGGTAGGCAAATAACCATCCAACAGTCGGTCCTCCAGCGGGGAGGCCACCGGAGGTGTCTCTCCACTGGGGATTACAGCCCGTAAAGCACGACTAACCTGAAGGTATCTAAAACGTTCAGTATCATGCAGCTGGTATTGGCCTGCAACTCCTCAAACGTCAACACCCTATCCTTACACCACACATCTCGCACCTGTGTAATTCCAATCAAATCCCAATGGTCAAACCCTTTCGTTTTAAACAGAGTACCCAACATTTACGAGCTCCATAAAGGTGTAGCCAGTGTTATTTGCCCCGCCCATTTGAGGGCCCTGTTAGCCTCATGCCATACCCTCGTCGCCGTCGATGGAGGACCCACCAAAGGGAAACGACCACTCTTCGCATACAACACTCTAGTATACTCTCCCCCAGGCACTTGGCCACGGTCCATCCCAAAGCCCGGGTCTACGGACGAGCCATAAATTGCATGATTAATAGGAGCCAACTGGGACGCCCAATAGTATTTCCTGATATTAGGCAGACCGATACCCCCGTCATACCAGGGCAACATCATTTTTGACAATGCAATACGCGGCCTCCCCTCCCACAGAAGGCCTCGCTGCAGAGATTTAATCTCGTTAAAATACGACGGAGGCACCGGGTCGAAGGAATTCTGGAGAGCATACAAAAAGTGTGGGAGGGCCAGCATCTTAAAGAGGACCGCGGGGCCCAACAAGGAGAGCGGTAATACTTTCCACCTTGCGATATCACCACGCAATCTGGCCAATGGGGGTAATAAATTCAAACTATAGCATACCTTGGGGTCCTTCGATATCTGGATCCCCAGAAAATGAAAATTGACCAATTCCAGCTTCACCGGGCAATTTACTGGCACTCTGGGTGGTTCACCACTTAACACAAAGAGGACCGACTTCGCCCAATTAATAGCAAAGCCGGAATGCCTCCCGAAAATAGCGAGGATATCCATAAAAATTACCAGGGAACTGTGCGGGGAGGTCAAATACAACAGGATATCATCAGCATACAGCGAAATCTTATCCTCCCAATCCAATGTCCAACGCAGTCCCCTAATCGAACGGTCCCATCGTACCCAGGCCGCAAGCGGCTCCAGGGCAAGGGCGAACAAGAGTGGTGAGAGAGGGCAATCCTGAAGAGTGCCCCTCCCAAGTGAGAAGTCGCGGGACCTATGAATATTTACGACTACACGAGACCAGGGGGCTGAGTAGAGAAGGCAAACCCAACCAATAAATTCGGGGCCAAACCCCAACTTCTCCAGGACCGCAAAGAGGTACGGCCACTCCACTCGATCAAAGGCCATAGTGGCATCCAGGGACAACAACACCGCTGGTTCGTGGATGCGGGACGCACCCGCCACCACTCTGTGGAGCCGACGGAGATTAAGGGCAGTGTTCCGACGCAGCATAAAACTGGACTGGTCTGGATGCACCAGTGTTGTGATAACCTTCACTAGACGGACCGCAAGCAGTTTAGCTAGCACTTTAGGCTCTACATTTAAAAGGGAAATCGGGCGATACGATGAACACTTCAGATGATTTGATTTGATTTGATTTGATTTTAGGATTTCTAAAGCGCGTAGCTACCCTTGGGCGTACCAGCGCTAACATTAAAGCTTGACATACCTCCAATGGGTGGGATTATTTAGGGAACAACCAGGTTTTCAGCAGTCTGCGGAATGCGAGAAGATTATTTTCTTTCCGGATGTTAAGTGGAAGGCTGTTCCAGAGTTTAGAGGCGTTGTAAGAGAAGCTGCGTCCGCCAGCGCGAGCCTTTCTTATTCTGGGAATGTCTGCTAAAAGCAGGGTGTCTGATCTAAGTTCTCGGGAAGATTTATGGCGCTTAATTAGGGGTCTCAGAATTGGTGGGCCCTTGCCTTGTAGGATCTTGTGGGAGATGCACAAGGTTTTAAAGGAGATACGTTCTTGGATGGGAAGCCATTGAAGGGCCATGAGGGAGGGTCTGGCTGAGCATCTTGATTTTGTTCCCGTCAGTAGTCTTGCTGCAGCATTTTGAGTGTGCTGCAGTTTCTTTATGGTAGCTATGGGTGCACCTAGATATAGGGCATTTCCGTAGTCCAGTCTTGATAAAATAAGGCCCTGCATCAGGATTTTTCTAGACTGGGGGGAATGAGAGGGAGGATCTTGCGGACTACTCGCATGAGCCCAAAGCAGGTTCCGGCTGTCTTTCTTGCTTGGGTTCTTAGGTTGAGCTCCTGGTCAAGCCAGAAGCCAAGACTTTTGATTTCTTGTTTTGGTGAAGGAGGGATGCCCATGCTGGCTGGCCAGGCAAGGGTTGAGTGTAGTTTGTTTGGGTTGCCCAGAAGCATGACTTCGGATTTCTCTCCATTGAGTTTGAGCCTGGAGTCGCCCATCCAGATAGAAATGTTGTGCAGACAGGAGACTAGTTTGTCCATTGATTGGTCTGCTTGGTTGATGGAGACGACTAGTTGTGTGTCGTCTGCATACATGACCGCCATAATGCCGAATGGAGTGACGACGTCATCCAGGGGGGCCATGTAAACATTAAAAAGTGTGGGGCTAAGGGAGGAGCCCTGAGGGACTCCACAGTTCAAGGGGAGAGATTTGGATTGGCCGTGGCTGTCGGACACTTTGAAAGTCCTGTTTTCCAAGTAGGATTTTAACCATGCCAAAGCTAGGTCTGAGATGCCCGTTTTTTGGAGACGGTGTAAGAGAATGGTGTGGTCCACCGTGTCGAAGGCAGCACTCAGGTCCAGGAGGATCACTGCCACTGATCCTCCTGCGTCTAGAATAGACCTTGCCTCCTCAATCACTGCCAGAAGGGCGGTGTCAGTCCCTTGTCCCGGCCTGAATCCTGTCTGTGAGCGGCGGAGAAGACCGTTAGACTCTAAGAATGTTGAGAGTTGTTCATTGACGATTCTCTCCGCCACCTTATTAATGCCCGGAAGGAGGGAGATAGGTCTGAAATTCGAGTGGTCCAATGGGTCCAGATGAGGTTTTTTTATGAGTGCGCGGACTACCGCGTTTTTCCAGCTGATGGGAACTATGCTGCAGGCGAGTGAGGCATTTATCAGCGTCGAAAGATGGGGAGCTATGATGGGTGCTACTAGTTTGAGTTTGCTCATGGGGACTGGGTCGTCTGGTGAGCCACTCTTCACCCGGCTGAGAGTATCCAACAGCTTCTCGGTAGAGACGGGAAGAAAAGCATTTAGCGTTGGTGAGTCTGAGTTGACGGGCCCAAGTGGGAGGCCCATGGCGGAATTGGTGTTTGGAAAGGTCATTATTATTTTAGAAATTTTGGCCGAGAAAAACTCTGCGAGTTGGGTGCATCTAGTACCGGAGGGGTCGGCAATTGGTTGCAGTTCGGGTACTTTCAAGAGACTTTTTACTACGCGATATGTCTCCCTGGAGGAGTTGGATGCAGCCATGATCTTTTCTTCGTAGTAAGTGGCTTGTGATTTTTTGATGAGACGTTTGTATTGTTTTATAGTTGCTTTATAGGATTCTTTATTGTTAGGAGTCCAGTCTTTTCTCCTAGTACGTTCCAGTCTCTTACATTTTTTGCGTAGATCTCGAAGTTCCGGTGTGTACCAGGGGCATTTATAAGAGTTTCTCTTACTAGGTAGCTGTTTAATAGGGAGAACTGCGTCCAAAGACGATGTTATCCATTCTCGGAGTTGGTTGCCTGCTAGCGAGGGATCATGACTCAGGGTGGGGGAGGTAGCTAAGAGTTGGAGGGACCAGGCATCCGTGTTTAATTTGTTCCACGGGCGGGATGGTGCTTGGGGTGTAGGGTTGGGGGTGGATTGACAGGAGGTAGGGATGTTGAACAGGATAAGGTGGTGATCTGTCCATGGGATGGGAAGAGGAGTGGAGGTAGACAGTTCTTGTATGTTTGAAAAGATGGGGTCCAGGAGGTGACCCTTTTTTTGCGTGGGCTGGAGGTTTTTCAAGGAAAGGCTGATTGCTGAAAGGTCTTACCTTCCTTATAAATGACCACAATATTCGCAAGGCTTTGATCATAGGGCAACTCGCCACGGTCTCTACTCTCAAGATACATATCTTTCAGGTGCGGGGCCAAGCGGTTAGCATGAAGCTTGAACAACTCAATGGGGAGACCGTTTGAGCCGGAAGCCCTGCCGGAATGAACCCCCCTAATGGCCATCGCCACCTCATCGTTCGTGAGGGCAGAGTCCAGAAATTCCCTGTGCTCAGCGGACAGAACCGGCAACGGAATGTCCCGAAGCATGTCGGCATTTTCTCCCTCCGTAAAGTCCCCTGCCGAGGTATAAACCTCATCAAAATAACAGGCAAATTCACCCACAATCAACTGAGGATCCGATGAAACCGCTGCACCAGCAATACGCAGTTCCGGCACCAACCGAGACCCCCCAATCACCCTTTTCCAACCAGGCTATCAACTTCCTGGCCTTGTCGCCATGCTCATATATTCTACTCTGCGTAGTGGCATGTTGTGTCTTTGCTCTATCACGTGCCAGGGTCCTGTACTCGTTCAGGAGCAATCCGAGGCAGTGCCCCGCCCCAGGGTCACTCCCCGTGGAGACGGCAGCCTCCAAGACCAATAGCTCTGCCTCCACCCTATCTATTTACGCCCTGCTCTTCTTCTTCTGCCCAGATACTAGGGAGAGAACCTCCCCTCTTGCAACAGTTTTATACGCTTTCCACAGGGAGCACTTCGACGTAACCGACCCTTCATTCTCCTGAAAGTAACAATCTGTGACACGTGCAAGTTCCTTCCTGACAGCAGGGTCCTTCAGATGCCACGCATTAATCGGTGCAACCCTACCCACATCACCCTGTCCCATCTGCAGTCGAAGCCAAATCGGCGAATGATCAGACACTCCCCATGCCAAATGAGTCACCTCCTGAATAGAGGCCGTCTGAGACGCTGGTAATAAAACATAGTCTATCCTAGAAAGTGAGTGGTGTGCCGCAGAGGCGTGTGTATAACCCACATCACTAGGGTGCCGAAGTCGCCATCCATCCACCAAACCCAACGCGGAGATAAAGTCCGCCAGCCATCTACGGGAAGGCAAAAGCACATGGGAGGGGTGTCTGTCTAGTTCACTATCCAGTACTGTGTTGAAGTCCCCGCCCAGCACCATTGTCCCGATGGGAAAAGTCAGAAACACCCGGCCCAAATCACGGAAAGTATCCACCTGTAACGCTGGAGGGACATAGATAGACAGAAACGTGACAGTCCTACCCTCCCATAACCCCGATATTCCAACATATCGGCCTCTGTTGTCAGACCAATTCGACTGGATAGTGAGGGGAAAGGAGTTTTTCCCCATAATCCCCACTCCTCTAGAGCCAGAAGTAAAGCCAGCATGAGCCACTAATTTGTAGCCCCCTCTGTGAAGCGCCATACAACGTTTACCCATGAGATGAGTTTCCTGCAGAAGCGCCACGTCGGGCGAGTGCCTTCTAATCAGCTGACTCACCTTAGTGCGCTTGATCTTATCGCCCAAGCCATTCACGTTCCAGCTGAGGACAGAAAACCCCAATCCCAACCTAGCGGAAGCCATTCTTATCTCGGAAAAAGAACAGAATATCCATAGGCACCCATAGCAGACTCTGGTCACACAAAACAAACAAATCAACAAACAAAAATCCCCCGTCCCGATTTTTTAACAGTTGGTCACTTATTCTTGTTTATAATTGTACTGATATTGGTTAGTTAGATCAAGGGGATAGTATTTTCTTAGGTGTTTGAACCTCATTTCCCTTGATTTCATTAAGGGGTACCTTTCACTCTCTATACAATGACTACATAATGCAACTGCCAAGAGGCATTGTGTCGGTCTGTTACAGCCGTCGGTAGACACGAATAATTTCTTCACACTTTTGTTGTTTTGCACCTCTTAATTCTACAATTGCATTACTACATAATGCTACTGCCAAGAGGCGCTGTGTCTGTCTGTTACAACCATCAAGTACACATGAATAACTGCAGATTTGGAAAGTAAATCGAAAGTGATTAAACCTAGATGGAAGCATCTCTTTTGTCATTCTCAACCTGAAAATGAGCGAACCGAACAAACAAATAGTGCACCAACAAATAATCATTAAGAATAGAGTAAGCGTACCTGTTAAAAAGGCACGTTCCTTGAGAGGAAACCAAGCAACATAAGGAGGGACAAATGCAACTAAGGGACCAGTTAAAAATACACCACAAAGAACCAATTAAAAGCAATGGCAGCAATTGATGTGCACTTAGCCCACAGAGTAGATACAGCATGTCTCGAAGAGACACTGCATGTGCTTCCTAGGCAAGACCTAAAAAGGAGACTGGTTAACTTTTCAAATGTCCTTCCACTGTGCAGCAACACGTGCCACTGCATTTTAGTAACTTTTGAAGTGTTTGAGATAGGAAAAAAAGTGGGGGTTAAAATCTGCAGATTATGCATTGGAAGTGCAAAATCGCACCTTGCATGGTTTACACAAGCATGCGGGAACCTCAGAACCCAGTTGGCCTCAGCAATCCATTCGAATAATGTAAGTCAAGTCAGGGATTTAAGGTGAGCATATAACAAAGCGACTCTTAAGGCCAAAAAGGACTTGGAAGCGGAGCACTGGTCACTGATTAGTGAAGCCTGTGGAAAAAAAAGACACACAGTGTTTCTGGCTTTTAGTAACATGGGGGAGGAAAATAGATCCCAATCACTTAGTAACAATATCTCTGTGGATGAATTGTTCATCCCTATATACTAGAGAGCCTACCAGTGCTAATGAAGACCCAACAGATGCCCGAGATAGTTGTGTACCTGGCAGGTTCTTCAGTCTAGCGAAAATACAATCTAGTATTAATGCAAATTAGATCAAAGGTCCCCAGGCCGGACGCGATTCCTGGTGACCTATTCCTTAGTGACATTGAGAATTGGACAATATAAATCTTGGCATTGGCTAATGGAATAAACGCTGGCAGAGAAGTTCCGCCTTTATTGAAAGGGGCAGCGGTTATTCCAGTGTTTAAGAAGGGTGATCGTTCACTTCCCAAGAACTATAGACCCATCAGCCTGATCGACAGCGCTCAAAAGGTCTTTGACTGAGCGCTTCTCATGAAAGTTTAAACTTGGATAGAGGACAATAACTTTCCAACTCCCTTCCAAGCCAGGTTCAGACAGAAAGTTAGCACTGTTGATCGGGTATTTCTCTTCCTACATCTAACATGGAAGAAAGTGACACTTTCTAAGGGAACTTTATATGTAGCCTTTATTGATGTACGGTCTGGTTTTGACCTTATCCCTAGACATAAACTGTGGAATGTTCTGAAGGAGATGGGCCTTACACTAGAAATTCTATCACTGATCACTCGTTTGCACAAGAATAACTATGCAAGGGTGCGATGGGTGGACCAAGGCCAGTTTTCAGACCCAATCATTGTAGACAGAGGTGTCCGACAAGGATGTGTAATGGCTCCTACCTTTTTCTAACTTTTCATTAATGGAATTGTTCAGTACCTTGTTGAGACTCCAGCTGATGTTCGACTTGTTTGGGGGGGGGATCAAGGTGACAACCTTGCTCTTTGCTGACAGTACGTTGATAGTCTCCAAGACCCCAAGTGGCCTGCAAACTCTTTTAAAGTGTTTCGAGTATTTCTGTGCACTAAGATGGCTCGAGATAAACACTGCAAAGACTAAGGGTCATATTACCAAAAACTAGTGATAATTACCGCTATGTTGGTTTAGCGGCAATATTTCTATCGCCGAGCTGTGGCGATTTTTATCGCTTAGGGACCTTGCTATTATCAAGGTTTATCTCCTAAGCGATAAAAATTGGCCGAAATGCATGAATATCGCTGAAAAGTCAGCGATATTCATGCATTACCGAGATAATGTTCTTAGCCATGTTATCCACCTACCATTGGAAACATGGCTAAGAACTGCTCAGGGGCAGGTGTTAGCTTTTGGAGATATTTGCGCTTAGCGCGAATATCTCCAAAAGTTGGTAATAGGAGATAGCGATGTTAGCGACTGTTTCCAGTCGCTAACATCTTGGCACGCCCACTTTGCATGTCATTAGTGATAAATATCACTTGCATGCAAAGCAGGGCCCAAGATGGTCGCTATCTCCTACTAGCTGTTGCTAACTGGTGTTAGCGACAGCTAGGTAATAGTGAGATAATTTTATCTCCCCTTTCTTGGCTTTTAAAGCCAAAAAAACGGAGATAAACCCCCTTGATAAATGCCCCTAAGTTATTAATGAGTAATCCCCACCAATCCTTTAAAGGGAAGATCTTCTTAGAAGGAAAAAGAGTAGAAAGAGTGAGCACCTCCGAATATTTGGGTGTCGCTCTCTCAGATGAACTTACCTGGAGACCCCAAATTAAGAGACAGAACTTAAAGCCAAGGCGTATATCGGGGGCATGGATCAAGGAGCAGAAGTTGTCAGAGAGTAAGCCAGTAGCGGCCCCCATTCTCATATACGACCACAAAGCAGCGGGAGCAGCCTTATATGGGGCGGAACTATGGGTTTTGAAAACTTGGACTTACTTCTAGTGACCAAAAATTCATTTTTTAGATCTCATTGCTCTGTTCCGCAGAGTACACCATTACAACCATTGAGATTTGATTTGGGTAGATTCACAATTGTGCAAAAAGCCTAGCTGCGCCCCCTACTCTATTGGTTACGTCTAAAAGCTACCCTCGAGCTACACCTATATTCTGCTGCCCTGGACGAGGTCTATGCGCTAGATTGTCATAAGAAAATTGGCTGGCTGACCAGGGTGAAGCTACTGATGTCCTCCATAGGGATGGAAGGCACATGGGATTCTGACACCCTAGAATCCCTTCCAACGAAAGCCCAGGTTAAGAAACAGTCCCTCATTACCCATCCAATTGGAGGCTGTTTGACCCTCGAATTTATGGAGTTTAAACTGGAAGGTGCCTTTGAGCCATATTTGGAAGTTATTACCAATGCCCAGGATAGGAAACCTTTTATGCGATTTAGATTTTGCACTCTCCCTTTTAATCCTTTTGTAGCCACCTGGTCCCAACTTTCTTAGGCTTCTTTGATCTGCCCCGGCTGTTCTCTTGTCTTGCAAATGAGTCTATTAGCCACATTTTATTTGCATGCCCTAGGTACCGCCACTTGAGATCTAGGTGAATAGTTCCTATTTTTAAACAACTAGGCACTCGCAGTCATGGTATTGCACTGTGTATTGAAAAAAACAACGCCAGCATGCCAATTGTCTGTGCAGTTGCCAAATTTTAGGTAAAATGTGGATCAGTAGAAGGTACGTGGTGTCCAGGCAATTGCTATAGTCACTGTGGTTTTCATTTTTTAGAAAAAGTTTTAAATATATCAGTTTATATAATAGTACTAAATTAACCATTAGACGAGGGTCGCGGTGCAGTGTAGTGGCGGTGCCCTCTACGGTGCCAAAGCTGCGTTGAGAAGCAAGGTGGTGCGGAGTGCGGTGCCCACAGGTCACGGTGCGAGCAGGAGCTCGGTGATGGCGTCAGTAGGCGTTGTCAGTGAGACCAGGGTAGCGGTGCGGCGTTGCAGCGGTGCCCTCTGCGCTGCCTTCAGGACACGGGTTTGGCAGGGTCATCATAGATGTCGTTGTTAGACCTGGCACCTTGGCGTGAGTCTCCCTTCCACTTTTTGCTGATGTGCCTCCGATGTTTTGCTGGTTTTCCGATACTCAGGGCACTGCGCCACGGCTGATCCGTGCCGCAGTGCAAGTGCTCCCTACTGTAAATTGTACATACGATTGGTATCCCTGATTGGTGCATTGGATTTACTGTTAGTCCCTAGTAAAGCGCACGAGAGAGTGCCGGGGCTTGTAGATGCCAATACTGCTGGTGGGCCTGCAGCGCTGGTTGCGCCACCCACCGAAGCAGCCGTAAAGATGTGTCTGGGAACTGCGACCGCAGAACCCGCGTGCGGTCTCGTACTGTCACGCTAGCTGGGCAAGTGTCCCCACTTGCCAGCACCGACCCTTCCCTTGACTACATATTAGTCACCCCTATGGTAGGCCTGCGGGCAGGGTGCGTTGTAGGTGCAAGGTAGGACAAGCCCTGATGTGCGTGGCATGTCCTGGTAGTGACTTACAACGAAGACCGTATTTCACTATTGAAGGCTACCTGCTCCATTAGGCCAGACTGGGCTGCGAGGATTATTACACCCTATAATCCCCGCAGGCTCAAGGAGCATGGTAGCGAGTCATGTTTAGTATGCCTGAACTCAGGATGATAAGATATTTCTTGTAGTCAAGTTTATTTTAATATCCTGGGTTTGCAAATGCTACTTTTAGAAAGTTAGCCTTTGCTTGCTTAACCATTTCAGCCGCCTCTGCTGGTATGTGTATCTGACTGTCTGGGATGTGTGAGTGACAGGGCTGGAGGGATGACAGGTGGTGAATGCGCAGATTACACCTTAGTGGGAGGTAGGAGTGCCTCTTGACTCGAACTGTCACTGTGCTCGACCACCACAATGCTGGCTCCACCCTCCTGGGGAGCGGCGGATGACTCTGCCGGCACCTGGCCCAGGAAGGACGAAGCCCCGAACAACAAGGTACTCTGGCCACCCCTGTCCGGACAATGCTGGCTCCACCTCCTGTGGGGCGTCTGATGCGCCTGCCCCTCACACTGAAAGCAGAAGCCGGAGTACACCCGCGGGGTACTCCAGAACTGAGAGTGGTTATGCAAAGGCCCCCCTGGCCTGCGAGAACAAAAGAATTGGCCTATAAAAGAAGGAGCCCTGCTCCTTGAAAATTAGATCCGGTTTGGGCCACAGAAGGACTCTGCCCTACGAGAAGGACCGTGAGAGACAAGGAAGGGTGCTGACTCTTGCCTGTGTCTGGTGCCTTGCTGCTGAAGGAGAGGAAGACAAAAAGACTACGAAAGGACTTTTGCTCTACTTGTGCCAAACTCTGCTAAAGAGATCTCCAAGGGCTTGCAACTGAACTTGCCCCCTGACCAGCGTCCCAGGACCAGTGGACGCTACCCCCCTTGGAAGAAAGCGACTGCGGGTGCTGACCATCGCCGCAGCACTGACAGAGGAATCTCCTCTAAGGCATCAACGCCCTCCCGACCACCGTGACCGGGGCCCAAAGCAACCGCGGAAGCAAAGTAAGGACCAGCCGCCGCTGGCCCGAACACCGTGACCGCAACTGCACCGGGAGCCCGAGAGCAAAGCAAAGGAGGACCCGTCCGGTCCGAGCTCTCGAGGTGACTGCATAACGAGCAGCCACTCACCTGCAAAGACGGACAGTTGCCCTACGAGAATCCGCTAGGTCGGTAGCCTGCCCGACAGCCCAGCTGTGAGCCCACAGCTGCACCGGCACTTGGCTGGGTACGTCCTGCACTTGGGGACCGTACTGCCACTTGCCACCACCGCACAGCCGCCGCCTCCAGGGTCGGAGCGGACGACGAGGAAAGGACCCTGCCGCCACAGAACACCGCTGCCCCGGATGACCAGTGACCTGCTCGGCTGAAGAGCCGCAACGATCAGCGACCCCGGGAAGGCAACGCGACGTGGGACAGATCCCCTGGAAGCCGCCGGCTCCACAAGAACTTTGAGTAACACCGGCCTACGGGCCTCAAGAGAACTGCATAAGAACTGTGGTAACCCGAATTGAGTAACCTGCAACCGTTTTCATAAAGTATATTGACTGTATTCGCAAGTCTGCTTAAAATCTATATAAAGATATATATTTTTACAGAATACAGTCTGGTCTCGTTGTGTGGTGGGTTGGTTGTAAAGGTGTACTGTTGCAAGTGTTTAACCCTATGTGCCCCAAAGATTAGCCTACGACTGCTTAAGCCACACTACCTAGAGGGTAAGCAGAGGTTGTCTGGAAGGTAACCCTCAGCCCTGACGAGGAAGAGAGAGTCCCTGCTTGTCGCTAGTGTTGCACTGCGCCAACTAGAGCCTCCCCCTTCCTACATTGGACGCAGCGGTGAGGATTTCGAATTTACACTTGCGATAGTTATACCTGAGTTTCTGACCACTACACAAGGATTACGGTCCAGTTACTAAGCCACAGACTTTGCTTTTTGAATTTTGCTGAAAGAAGATTCCGAGCGCAGAAACCATGCCGGGCACAAAGAGCTTGGATGGAGCGGAGTCCACGACCTCTGAGGTGTTGGAGGTGGAGTGGGATGCCGCAAAGCTGGATAAATACACCAGAGTTGAACTGAAGTTTTTCTGTAGGAAACTCAAAGTTCCGCACGCTGGCTGCAAAAACAAGCCGGAGCTCTACAAGGCCCTGAAAGCCTGGGTGGAGTCCAGAAAGACCCCGGAGGAGCAAGACGTCCTCGCCGAGCAGAATGCAACGACGGAACAGAATGCACTTGGGGATCTGATCGATCTCGAGAGGCAAGACAGCGAGCACAGCTTTGGTAAAGGCCTGTCGCCAGAGGAGCTGGCGGACAGGAAGGAAACCTGGAATCACGAGAGGAAGTTGGCAGAAATGAAAATCCAGCTGGAGCTTGAAACCAAAAGAATGGCGCTGGAAGAGCGAAAGCACCAGATGGACTACGAAATAAAAATGAGGGAGATAAGTCTCAAGGAGAGAGACTTGGATCGGCCTCCCTCTGGTGGCAGCACATCGCCAGTGCAGGTAGAGTCAAGAGTGCACATCCCGAAGGACGTAGTTAAGGAGTTCTTTAAGGGGGATGACATAGGACAGTGGTTTAGGGCATACGAGGTAGCCATGTCCTCCCACCGGGTCCCTGACAAGGATTGGGGAGCGGGGTTGTGGGGAAGGTTCCTTAGCGAAGGGAGAGATACCTTGCTAGATTTGCCCGTTGAGAATCAGAGATCCTATGCCCACATGAAAGAAGCTTTATTAAACAGGTACGGGCTTACCCCTGAAATGTATAGACAGAAGTTTAGGGGATGTACTAAGCGGCCTGGGAATACGTATGTGGAGTATGTGACTTACTTTTGCCGAGCACTGGATGGTTGGGTGAAAGGTAACAAAGTTAATGATTTTCAAGGTCTTTTGGATTTAATTGCATGGGAGCACTTGTCTGATCACTGTTTTCCTGAGTTACGCCAACACCTGATCGATAGCAAGCTGTCCAACCCGAGGAAGCTTGCTGAGGAGGCGGACCGCTGGCTCAGCACCAGGGTCCACAAGGGTCCCGTGGGAGATTCCGCCAAGAGTGGGCAGGGTCCCCAGCAGAAGAGTGGGGGGGACAAGGGGGGAAAACAGAAAGGGTTCCAAAAAGGCCCCCAAAGTAGTTCCCAAGGGAATCCGCAGCAGGGTTCTCAGCCTCCCCCACCCCCGAAGCAGAATGGGGCCCCGACAGGTAAACCTGTTCCAAAGGGGCCCTTCAATTGTTTCAAATGTGGCGAGCCTGGGCACATATCCAGTGACCCCAAGTGTCGCCTATTTGGAAAACCCGCACCCACTGGTGCTCCGCCCCGACAAGTGACTAGCGTTCACCTGGGAGAAGAAATGATGGTCCCGGGGGGTGGAGATCCCGTTCACATGACCCTGGTCTCGTTAGGAGACAGTGAGATGATCCCTACGAACTACCTGCCCTCTAACACTAAGAAATATGGGCAGGTGGTGATTATCAATGGTAAGGAAGCTGAGGCTCTTAGAGACACAGGAGCCAGCGTGACTGCAGTAAGGCAGCACCTGGTGTCTCAAGAGCAGGTTGTACCCCATGCCTACTGTAGGGTTATCAACGCTGATAATTCTGAGAGTCAGTGTCCGATGGCTCAAGTTCCCTTCGAGTGGGGGGGGGTCTCTGGTACTCTGCAGGTCTGTGTGAGAAAAACCATGCCTGTTGACTGTTTGCTAGGGAACGACTTGGAGCACTCCCCTTGGGAAAAGGTGGAGAAAACGACTCACCTGCGGATGGTGGGTCTGCCTGACTGGGCGTGCGTGACCACCCGGTCGATGGCAGCCAGTAAGGGTGATCGAGAGGTCCTGGGACCTGATGGAGAGGCCCAGGAACCGGCCTTGGGGAGAAGGCGCAGGGGGCGCGGGAAACCGGCCCCTGAAGTTCCTACGGTCCAGGAGGAGGCAGACCTTGAGGGGGATGCCCTGGAGCCTACAGGGGAACAGATCGCCGAACTGGGGGACCTGCCTGAGCTGACCCATTGGCAGCAAGAAGGAGGACCCTCCAGGGAGGAATTCTGCAGGGAGCAGAAAGAATGCCCTTCTCTCATGGGTATGCGGCAGCAGGCTGCAGACCAGGCCAATGGTGTTCAGGCCAAAACACATTACGTGTACTGGGAGAACGACCTCCTGTATTCGGAGCCTAAGGCTGCTGAACCTGGGTCAGCCCGTGTGCTGGTGGTACCCCAGAAATTCAGAGCCTTCCTACTGGGTCTGGCTCATGATGTGCCTTTAGCAGGACATTTGGGGATGGACAAGACCTATGACAGGCTTGTCACCCACTTTTACTGGCCCCAAATGCACAAGAGTTCCGATGCGTATTGCAGAACCTGTCCAACTTGCCAGGCAAGTGGGAAGACGGGAGGGAAGAACAAGGCTCCCCTCCAACCCTTCCCTGTGGTCGGTACACCATTCCAGCGAGTGGGTATTGACATCGTTGGGCCTCTGGACCCCAAGACAGCCATGGGCAACAGGTTCATCCTGGTCTTGGTGGACCATGCCACCCGGTACCCTGAAGCCATCCCTCTGAGGACAGTGACGGCTCCCGTGGTGGGGCGTGCACTGATGGGAATTTTCTCACGAGTAGGATTCCCTCTAGAGGTGGTGAGCGACAGGGGGACCAATTTCATATCGAAATATATGAAGTCCCTTTGGCAGGAGTGTGGCGTAACGTACAAGTTCACCACACCCTACCATCCCCAAGGTAACGGGTTGGTTGAAAGATTCAACCGAACCCTCAAAGGCATGATCATGGGCCTGGAAGGTCCGATGAGGCGTAAGTGGGACGTCCTCTTGCCATGCCTGCTGTTTGCGTATCGCGAGGTACCACAGAAGTCCCTAGGGTTCAGCCCCTTTGAACTGCTGTACGGTCACCCCGTGAGAGGACCACTGAGCTTGGTAAAGGAAGGCTGGGAGCAATCTCCCAGGAAACCTCCCCAGAATGTATATAGCTACATGCTGGCCTTCAGAAACCAAACCAGACGCTTCAGACAACTTGCCGAGGCAAATCTGGAAGCGAGCCAGGAGGAAATCAAGCGGTGGTATGATCAGAATGCCACTCTGGTCGAGCTTCAGCCTGGACAGGAGGTGTATGTCTTGGCCCCAGTGGAGCCCTGTGCCCGTCAGGATAAGTGGACAGGACCATTTGAGGTTGTGGAGCGCAAGAGCCCCGTGACATACTTGGTGGACATGAAGACGCCCAGGAACCCTTTGCGGGTCCTACATGTCAACCGCCTCAAGCCCCACTTGCGAAGGTCCGAAGTGGGCATGTTGTTGGCAACCGATGACGGAATGGAGGAGGAGTCGGAGCCTCTTCCTGACCTCTTGGTGGCCTGTGAGAAGGATGGGTCAGTGGATGGAGTTAACCTCTCACCCTCCCTGACCGCCGAACAACAGGAGGACTGCCCCCAGTTGCTGGGGCAGTTTCCAGACCTGTTCTCCCTGGTTCCGAGTGTCACAGATTGGTGCGTCCATGATGTGGACACTGGAGACAGCTTACCGGTGAAGCATAAGGCTTACCGGGTAACTGACAGGGTACGGGCCTGCATCAAGGAGGAGGTCTCCAAGATGCTTGCCCTCGGGGTGGTTGAGTCTTCCAGCAGTCCTTGGTCCAGCCCCGTGGTCTTGGTGCCGAAGGCTGCTGCGCCGGGAGCCACACCCGAACTACGGTTCTGTGTGGACTACAGAGGACTCAATTCAGTCACGAAGACTGACGCGCACCCCATCCCCAGAGCTGACGAGCTCATTGATCGGCTAGGGGCTGCCCGGTTTCTCAGCACGTTTGATTTGACGTCTGGGTACTGGCAGATCGCCTTGACCGATGGGGCAAAGGAGAGGTCGGCATTCTCTACACCAGATGGGCATTTCCAGTTCCGGGTTATGCCATTTGGAATGAAGAATGCCCCTGCCACCTTTCAGAGATTGGTCAACCAGGTGTTGGCTGGACTGGACGAGTTCAGTGCCGCCTACCTGGATGAGATCGCGGTGTTCAGCGGCACCTGGCCCGAACACCTGCGACACCTCTGGGAAGTGTTGATGGCCCTGCACAGAGCAGGCCTCACAATCAAGGCAAGCAAGTGCCAGATTGGGCAGGGTTCAGTGGTGTACTTGGGACACCAAGTTGGGAGTGGCAAGGTAGCCCCCTTGCAGCCCAAAATCGAAACCATCCTGGCTTGGGAACCCCCCAAGACCCAGACTGCAGTGAGAGCCTTCCTGGGGCTCACTCGGTATTACAGGAGGTTTGTCAAGGGCTATGGCACGATCGTGACCCCCTTGACAGAGCTGACTTCGAAAAAGCAGCCCAGGAATGTGATTTGGACTGGCACCTGTCAGAAGGCTTTCGACACCCTGAAGACTGCCATGTGCACGGCGCCCGTGCTCCTGGCCCCCGATTTCTCCAAGGAGTTCATTGTGCAAACAGACGCTTCAGAGCATGGTGTAGGGGCTGTTCTTTCACAGATGACTGAGGAGGGCTTTGACCAACCCGTAGCCTTCATAAGTCGGAGGTTACTTCCACGGGAAAGTAGGTGGAGTGCAATAGAGCGAGAAGCATTTGCTGTGGTCTGGGCGCTGAAGAAGCTAAGACCCTACTTGTTTGGGTCTCACTTCCGAGTTCAGACGGACCACAGGCCCCTCAGATGGTTGATGCAAATGAGGGGTGAGAACCCGAAACTGTTGAGGTGGTCCATTTCTCTACAGAGTATGGACTTTACGGTGGAACACCGCCCTGGCACCGATCACGCCAACGCTGACGGTCTGTCCAGATTTTTCCGCCTTAGTGATGTGGAACTCCCTGGGGAAGGGTAGTTCCCCCCACATTTCAGCTGGAGGGGACACGTGTTAGACCTGGCACCTTGGCGTGAGTCTCCCTTCCACTTTTTGCTGATGTGCCTCCGATGTTTTGCTGGTTTTCCGATACTCAGGGCACTGCGCCACGGCTGATCCGTGCCGCAGTGCAAGTGCTCCCTACTGTAAATTGTACATACGATTGGTATCCCTGATTGGTGCATTGGATTTACTGTTAGTCCCTAGTAAAGCGCACGAGAGAGTGCCGGGGCTTGTAGATGCCAATACTGCTGGTGGGCCTGCAGCGCTGGTTGCGCCACCCACCGAAGCAGCCGTAAAGATGTGTCTGGGAACTGCGACCGCAGAACCCGCGTGTGGTCTCGTACTGTCACGCTAGCTGGGCAAGTGTCCCCACTTGCCAGCACCGACCCTTCCCTTGACTACATATTAGTCACCCCTATGGTAGGCCTGCGGGCAGGGTGCATTGTAGGTGCAAGGTAGGACAAGCCCTGATGTGCGTGGCATGTCCTGGTAGTGACTTACAACGAAGACCGTATTTCACTATTGAAGGCTACCTGCTCCATTAGGCCAGACTGGGCTGCGAGGATTATTACACCCTATAATCCCCGCAGGCTCAAGGAGCATGGTAGCGAGTCATGTTTAGTATGCCTGAATCAGGATGATAAGATATTTCTTGTAGTCAAGTTTATTTTAATATCCTGGGTTTGCAAATGCTACTTTTAGAAAGTTAGCCTTTGCTTGCTTAACCATTTCAGCCGCCTCTGCTGGTATGTGTATCTGACTGTCTGGGATGTGTGAGTGACAGGGCTGGAGGGATGACAGGTGGTGAATGCGCAGATTACACCTTAGTGGGAGGTAGGAGTGCCTCTTGACTCGAACTGTCACTGTGCTCGACCACCACAATGCTGGCTCCACCCTCCTGGGGAGCGGCGGATGACTCTGCCGGCACCTGGCCCAGGAAGGACGAAGCCCCCATCAACAAGGTACTCTGGCCACCCCTGTCCGGACAATGCTGGCTCCACCTCCTGTGGGGCGTCTGATGCGCCTGCCCCTCACACTGAAAGCAGAAGCCGGAGTACACCCGCGGGGTACTCCAGAACTGAGAGTGGCTATGCAAAGGCCCCCCTGGCCTGCGAGAACAAAATAATTGGCCTATAAAAGAAGGAGCCCTGCTCCTTGAAAATTAGATCCGGTTTGGGCCACAGAAGGACTCTGCCCTACGAGAAGGACCGTGAGAGACAAGGAAGGGTGCTGACTCTTGCCTGTGTCTGGTGCCTTGCTGCTGAAGGAGAGGAAGACAAAAAGACTACGAAAGGACTTTTGCTCTACCTGTGCCAAACTCTGCTAAAGAGATCTCCAAGGGCTTGCAACTGAACTTGCCCCCTGACCAGCGTCCCAGGACCAGTGGACGCTACCCCCCTTGGAAGAAAGCGACTGCGGGTGCTGACCATCGCCGCAGCACTGATGGAGGAATCTCCTCT
This sequence comes from Lissotriton vulgaris, assembly GCF_964263255.1. NCBI lineage: Eukaryota > Metazoa > Chordata > Amphibia > Caudata > Salamandridae > Lissotriton > Lissotriton vulgaris. Next base: position 808,884,950 of record NC_141697.1, read on the forward strand.
AAGGCATCAACGCCCTCCCGACCACCGTGACCGGAGCCCAAAGCAACCGCGGAAGCAAAGTAAGGACCAGCCGCCGCTGGCCCGAACACCGTGACCGCAACTGCACCGGGAGCCCGAGAGCAAAGCAAAGGAGGACCCGTCCGGTCCGAGCTCTCGAGGTGACTGCATAACGAGCAGCCACTCACCTGCAAAGACGGACAGTTGCCCTACGAGAATCCGCTAGGTCGGTAGCCTGCCCGACAGCCCAGCTGTGAGCCCACAGCTGCACCGGCACTTGGCTGGGTACGTCCTGCACTTGGGGACCGTACTGCCACTTGCCACCACCGCACAGCCGCCGCCTCCAGGGTCGGAGCGGACGACGAGGAAAGGACCCTGCCGCCACAGAACACCGCTGCCCCGGATGACCAGTGACCTGCTCGGCTGAAGAGCCGCAACGATCAGCGACCCCGGGAAGGCAACGCGACGTGGGACAGATCCCCTGGAAGCCGCCGGCTCCACAAGAACTTTGAGTAACACCGGCCTACGGGCCTCAAGAGAACTGCATAAGAACTGTGGTAACCCGAATTGAGTAACCTGCAACCGTTTTCATAAAGTATATTGACTGTATTCGCAAGTCTGCTTAAAATCTATATAAAGATATATATTTTTACAGAATACAGTCTGGTCTCGTTGTGTGGTGGGTTGGTTGTAAAGGTGTACTGTTGCAAGTGTTTAACCCTATGTGCCCCAAAGATTAGCCTACGACTGCTTAAGCCACACTACCTAGAGGGTAAGCAGAGGTTGTCTGGAAGGTAACCCTCAGCCCTGATGAGGAAGAGAGAGTCCCTGCTTGTCGCTAGTGTTGCACTGCGCCAACTAGAGCCTCCCCCTTCCTACAGTCGTTGAGTGGCGTTCTTCGGGTTACAGCACAAAACACACAGTCCCCAGTGCTGCGGGTCGAAGAACCTGAAGTCTTTGCTGTTCCTGAGACTTCTTGATAAGGGGGCAAGCTCTACCTCAAGCCCTTGGAGAGTCTCACCCATTCGTTCGCAGAAAGTCCAGTCCACACCTTTCACTGTCCAAGACAGAAGCAGCCACTGCAGGTCAGCCCAGCCAAGCATGCAGCAAAGCGGTCGTTCGTTTTAGCAGCTTCTCCGACTCTTCTTCTGTGCAGCCTTTTTGATCCAGATATCAGGGGTCTGGGACCCAGCATTTGTATACAAAAATCCTTCAATCTTCCAGGCGAAGGGTGTCGGTGTCCGGCCAGAACCAGTTGGACCTTCTCTGGCATGAATTCCTGGCAGAAGTTGGAGATGGTTTGTCAGAGGCA